>NC_136071.1:981990732-986792236 GCF_964261635.1 Lissotriton helveticus | reverse complement strand
AAATTTGCCATTAACGAGCAAAAGACTTATGCCCTAGGGGAGATCGTAAGAGATCAGACCGAGAAGCTTTTTGCACTCTGTACTGACGATCCGGGTTCCGTCCAGGTTAACACGGTCTACGTGGATACAATTGACAGGATGGCCGCTCTCTTCCTTGACGGACGTGGGGAAAGTCAATTGAAGCGCAGGAAGCCCACAGCTAGGTGGTATAACCATGAATGCAGAGGGGCCAAGTCCAAACTGATTTGTGCCATCAAAACCCGAGATCCCACCGAGGTTCGTTTGGCCCGAGCTGTGTATAGGCTTGCACTATTAGTGGCAAAGAGGGCTTGGGATGATTCCCACTGGGAAGAGTTAAAACTGGCTAGCCAGAACAGGAACGGTGAACGATTCTGGGCCTTAGTAAGAAAAAGCAACGATGATGGCTTAGAACCATTACCCAATCATATCACGGACAGGGAATGGTTCGACCACTTTAGGAGACTGTACGCCGGAGCAGGGGCTCTCGAGAATAGCGAACCGATAGTAGAATGTATATTACCCCTGTACGACACAACCTTATTTACTGACCCTATAGGGCAGACTGAGGTTGAGTGTGCGATCAGCAAAATCGTCCCAGGCAAGGCACCGGGCCAGGATGGCATTCCCGGTGACCTGTTTGGCGCCAGCCCCAAGCAATGGGCCCAGTTCTTTTCCCTCTTGACTAATGCCCTCCTCCTTGGGTCTTCAGTTCCAAGCTCATGGAAGGGGGCTGAAGTGATACCTATTTACAAGAAGGGGCCAAGGGGCGACCCGGCCAACTATCGTCTGATCAGCTTGATCGATGCTGGTCAGAAGGTGGTTGGCAGAGTCCTCCTGGAAAGGATTCTCTCTTGGGCAGAGGAGAACAACATCATCTCCCCCTTCCAGGCAGGTTTTAGGGCCTCTACAAGCACTGTAGATCAGGCTTTCAGGCTGGTATTACTTCATTGGAAGACAATATTGATCGTTAAGGGCAGTTTGTACTTGGCCTTTATTGACTTGAAGACCGCGTTCGATCTGGTCCCTCGAGGGCGCCTGTGTGCGGTTCTTCATGAGATGGGGCTTCCTTTGCCCATTCTGAACCTGTTGGCCCGCATGCATGATGGAACGTATGCATGCATCCGGTGGGGCACGCAGGAGCAGAAAACTGCAAAAATCACGGTGAATAGAGGTGTCCGCCAAGGATGGGTCTTGGCACCGACCCTTTTTTCTTTATTTGTTAATGGGGTGGTTTCTTTTCTAACTGATATTGATGCTGATGCCCCTAGTTTGGCCAGTGTGAAAGTTCCAGCCATGCTTTTTGCTGATGACACGTTACTAGTCTCCAAAACGCCCATGGGGCTCCAAAAATTGCCTGATCGGTTTTATGTTTTTTGTAATCTAAGGGGCTTGCTTATCAACACCTCTAAAACCAAGCTCCTCTATTTTAATTCCAGTAGGAAAGCCAATCGCCCGCTCACACTTAACGAAGAGCAATTGGAGCGGGTTAAAATGTTTGACAACCTTGGGATCAGAATATCCGACCAACTCCAATGGAACCCTCACATTGAAAAAAAGGCCTTAAACCACAAACGGGTTGTGGGCGTTCTAGGCAGGGAGCATAGATCTTCAGTATCAAGACCCATAGCTCCCGCTTTGGAGATTTATTCTGCAAAAGCAGAAGGTAGTGCACTGTACGGAGCAGAGCTCTGGGGCGTCAATAACGTTGATTCCCTCATAATGGCCGAGAATAAATGTTATAAGGAGCTTTTGTCTGTCCCTAAGAGTACCCAAGCAAACCCATCCAATACGATCTTAGACGCAGATCTATCAAAGATCTTATAACTCTGCGTCCGCTTCTTTATTGGGCCCGCTTGTGGCGTACACCAGAGCTAAAGAGCTACGCAGATGGTCTTAAAGAAGTCATGAACTTGCAGGGATCTCACAAAATTGCTTGGCTTTCCAAAATGAAGGAGCTCCTAATGGCCATTGGCCTGTGGGCTATATGGGAAGCTGGTGCTTTAATATCTAAACTGGAGGTCAAGCGGGCATACTGGTTGTGGGTCGATGCCCAGGAATCGAGAGCGGATAACCTAGGTAGACTCACAGACGAGTTTCGTCTGTACAAGACAGTACCCTTGCTTGAACCCTATATGGACTTCATTAGAAAACCCAGAGATAGGGCCTTATATATCCAGTTTAGAATGGGAACTCTATCAGTCCGTGAACGCACCTCTAAATGGAAACCCCCTTCATCAGACAACCGCCACCTGCCCACACTGCAGAGCTGAATTGGAAACTATCGCACATGTCTTTTTTGTCTGCAGTGCCTATAACAGGCCTAGATCCAAATGGCTAAAACCAGTCTGTCGCTTACTTGAGACTAGAGGCTATGCCCCAGCGTTAAGAATCTTACAATCCGATCCCAATACACTACTGGCCTGAGGGGTAGCAAAATTCCTTAGCTGGGCGTGGGCGATTAGATTTAAAGCCATATGATGAATTTTTCCCTGACAATCCCCTGTTATATATTTTTTTGTTAACTATTCCAAAGCTGTACATTGTTTAATGCTGTTTTATCTTGCCTTTTTAATTATTTATTAAGTGTTTTAATTATTAACATGAATTGTATTTTTACTGTTTTGTGCTTTTAAGATATTTCAATATTGAATAAAGCTTTGAGTATTCAGAAATATAAAAATGAGATAATCTCTGCCAAAGAGCATTATTTTTCCACCAAAATTAGAGATGCGGCCGATTGTAGTAAAGAACTTTTCAAAGTAGTTAACTCTTTGGCAAAACCTCAGCAGAACAATGCTTTTAAGGCTGATCAGGAGATATGTAACAATCTGGCCCTTTTCTTTCAAAATTAAGTACAGATGATATATGATGATCTTCTAAAAGCTCAGAGACTCCAGAATACTATCATACTCAATGCAGAGGATGTCTGGCCGGCGACGCAATGTAAACTCTCCTGTTTCCCTGAACTGGTAAACAAGGAGGTGCAAGAGCTGCTCCTCTCTATGAAATCAGGTTCTCCAAGTGACCCTTGCCCCCCTGCCATCATGCATCTAGCCCCTAAGAAGATTTGCGAAAAGTTGACGCCCCTTATCAACCAAGCACTGACAACGGGATTATATCCGGCTCGGTGGAAACAAGCGGCCATTAGGCCCTTACTAAAAAAAAAAAAACTAAACCCGGAGGTTTTAAAGAACTACCGCCCGATTGCAGGATTACCGATGGTGTCGAAGGTCATTGAGAAATCAATGAACAAAGTGCTGGGTGATTATTTAAATGCTAACAAGCTATTAGATCCAACTCAACATGGTTTTCACGCCTGCCATTCCACTGAATCAGCTCTGATTGTTGCAACTGAGGAAATTCGGCGGGTGGTCGACGAAGGGGGTAGGGCAGCCCTCATACTCATAGACCTATCGGCTGCATTTGACACCGTGAATCACATGGTGTTAGTGCAACGGCTGAAGGATCTGGGAGTTGTGGACACTGCCCTTTTCCTGCTCACCTCCTTCTTGGAGGGGAGAGAGCAAAGGCTGATTTGGGATGGACTAGAGTCCAAGAGTTTCCATCTTCCTTGCGGTGTCCCACAGGGATCATCCCTATCCCCTACACTTTTCAACATATACGTCACACCGTTAGCAAGGCTCATCAAAAGACATGGTTTCGTGTTGGTATCCTACGCTGATGACTCACAGCTTTTTATCTCCATTGGTAAACAGCCTAAGGTCACAGCTGCTAAATTCCACGCTTGCATATCTGAGATCATGGTCTGGATGAACCACAATTTTCTGAAGATCAACACAGACAAAACGGAGGTGATAGAATTTGGAGGGGGACCCCCCGTATGGAACAACTCTTGGTGGCCAGTTAAGGCTGGGAAATGCCCGGTACTGGTCTCTAAGGTTAGGAACTTGGGGGTCATTTTTGACGATAAGCTAAACTTCTCAGCTTAGGTTAATAGCTTGACATCGTCCTGTTTCTTTCTCTTAAAAACTTTCAGAAAGATTTTCCCATTCATCCCGCAGGATCTACAGAAAACGGTGATGGTGAGCCTTCTGCTCTCCAAATTAGACTACTGCAACGCCTTGTTCATGGGCATAGATAGATTGCAGATGGGAAAGCTTCAGTCACTTCAGAATGTGGAAGCCAGGTTGCTTCTGAAAATTCCGAGGGGTGCCCCACCTCTTCAGGTATTAAATCATTGCATTGGTTACCAATACAGCAGCGAGTTGATTTCAAGGCCTTGTGCCTGGTTCACAAGGCTCTTTATGGAGGGGGTGCCGATGAAGTTTCCATGCTATTTACGCCTTATGCTCCCCCTCGCCTTCTGAGATCCACTAATTTAGGACTTCTTAAAACCTTCAGAGTCAAACGAGCCAGATGGGGAGGTAGGACACTATCCAACAGAGCGGCACACCTGTGGAACAGACTACCTCTGGACATGAGATTTCAACCAAACACAAGTCTGTTTAGGAAGAGTCTGAAGACACTGCTCTTTGTAACTTAGGCTGGCTCAGGTTGTAGCTTTCAGGATTATGGATTCACACACATTAGCGCCAAGACGCCATGGCAATCGAGCGCTTTATAAACATTAAAAATAGAAAATAGAAATATTCACTGACCAATATAGACACACAAACATACACTGATTAACCCATACAGACAGTATCACAATCAGTCAATCACATATACAGACACTAATATACTCCCACACTTACCTATACTGCCTTTCACATATTCACTACTTACCACTGACACATCCATTCTCTTACCGACATATCCATAGACACACTCAGTCACTTATACAACCCTTCTCTTACAATCACTAAACCATACACCCACTGACTCATGCACTCACTTATCCATGCAGGCAGTCACACACCCTCTCACCCACACAGACCTACCCCCACACACACACATGTACATATGACTATATATTTTTGTCTTACGGGACCCATGTATAGTACTTTGGAAGTTAGACTT
Organism: Lissotriton helveticus; assembly: GCF_964261635.1. Taxonomy (NCBI): domain Eukaryota; kingdom Metazoa; phylum Chordata; class Amphibia; order Caudata; family Salamandridae; genus Lissotriton; species Lissotriton helveticus. The sequence goes on along the minus strand of NC_136071.1, from coordinate 986,787,235 downwards.
TTTCTATGTCTATTCTAGTGTTTAAAGGGTATCAGAAAGTCTGTTATTGTCATTTACTTCTATCCTTTCTATTATTTTCTAGGGATTCTGTACTGTGCTCTTTTGGTGCTCTTAATGAACAAGGCAGGTGAGCAAAAATGGACTGGGTAACATTCACGTTCTGCCACTCTTTACTGCCAATACATTGTGATTGATGTGCTGCTCTGAGTGAATGGTGTCTTCTTGTGGTGTTGTAAGCCTCATGTAGTTTGTGTCCACATAATTACATGACATTTCAGGAAAAGAACATGAAATTATAGGTACTGATTAAAAATTCAAATATGTCAATTAGTGCTATATTTTAGTGCAAAATGTGTCCTCACCCATTATTTTGATGCAAGAATGCATTTCCGGCTAAATAATTTTGCAAAAAGCACAATAGACATGATCATGGCCACTCATGCTATGGTTGTTTGTGCTGTTCACTGGTTACAACAGTATCATTTCTCTGTGCATGTTGCCATAGCCATGCAACATGGTGTAATTGCATACATTTGGGAATTTCTCATAACAAGTTTTATATTGAGCTGACATAAATTTAATTTCTCCCAGGCCTAGTGGATTAATAGATTCTGTGTCAGTGCTTGTTTTTATGTTAAAAAGGGATCTTTTTACCTACTACCATTTTGCGGAGACCACTACACAGAAAAGATCAGAGATGGTGAGATCCCTGGCCATGGATTTGTTGACTGCATTTTGTAGTACGTGAGTAGTACTATAGTAGTACTACTTTATATACTACAAAATGCAGTTTGTGGATCGGACCCAATAGTTCAAGAATTAACATCATTCTGTCAGGATCAGCATGATGCCAGAGGTATGGACTTATCAGGCAATGACTGTATACAGTATACCGGGAATTACCATCTTTATGTCAGAGAAGGTTTGTTACCAAAGGAAGGCAAAATCCCATTCATTATACGGGGACCACCATTTTACCATGGATAAGCAATGAATACAATCCCATCCCTTTGTTGTCAATAAGTTGACAAGATTATCACATTAAGGGGCCAGAATGGGTGGTCAAGGGACAAAATCCTAAAATTGCCTCTATGGTACCACAAATGAGTTACTTTGTCCAACGGCCAGCATGTTACCAGGGATGGGCAATGCACATTGTCCCATAGATACTCACGTATTGCCAAGGATTACTAACATTTATCATGTCCATCAGCGGTGGACAGTGGCACAACACACTCGTCAATCTTCACATGTACAGACACTTGCATGCAAAAAGAGGCATACACAGACACACAGGCATATTCACATAAAACACCACATTTTGGTTCCATACTTACCTTGCCATCCTGAACCCTGGTGCTCTTCTTTTTCGCACAACCATGTTGCTGTTCCCTGATTGGCATTCTTCGGTGGTGGGATAGGTGCTAGAAGCACCTCAAGTTTGCTGGTTGGCGGGTGCTTGTGCCATTGTAGAGGATACGAAGAAGCACCTAGGGAGTGACAGAGCTCGCAGGAATACTCCTGGGGCAGAGGTAAGCAGTGCCTAAGGAGAAAATGAACAGGGGCAAGATATTCTGTTTGGGTTGCCTGGTGGAAGAGTCAGAAGGGGGACCATATGCAGTTGTAGACACTTGTGAAAGAGTGGGTGGACAGGATGGAAATACCAGGAAAATGGTAAGAAAAGAAAAAAGTGGAGTTATACAGGAAAACAAGGGGAAGCTGGAAGGAGCACTGTATAGCAGATGTGGGGATGGAGGAAATTGATGAGAATGCCCCAGGCAGTTGACGAATGAACCCGACAGGATGGGAATTTACTGGCCTAGGAGATCAGGAGGTACGCTGTGAACCTGCAGGTGGTGGGATTTCCTTTCCTTTGCCAGTGCTTAGGCACCAGAGGCTGTTGGGAGCACCGCCAACAATGGGAACACCTTGCGATATCAGCTGGAGTTTACTTTTTTGCCCTTGCATAGTTGTAGGTTACTGTAAAAACACACAGGTCCCTATGTCAAGTCGCATTACCGTCTGCTATAGTAGCCCTATAGGAGGCAGTAGGCGACAAGTCCCTGACAATAGGTACATCAACTAAAACGAATGTGAATATGAGAGAAATACATACAACATCTGAGGGAACACTGTGCAATACAATATACTAAAAAGATAAGTCAAAGTTAAAAACATCAGTTATTTATTAAGAACATACAAGGCATTGCCCTGTGATCAATACATAAAAACAACACTTAATACAAATTAATGAATAAAAAAACCAAAAAGGTTCGGTGCTTGTAAAGATGAGACACCTTCTTCAGGACGGTTTTATCTATAGGAAGGAATACAAAAATTAAAACATACATCTCATACAGGTTCCCTTGTAATACTGAAGTTTGTTTTGTTATATTCTTAGTCACAGTTCGAACTATGTGTCAAATAGAAGAATTGATCTCTTCTCATCTAGCACTTGATTGGAAGGAGGTTTTTATATTAATTCAACCCTCATTCACATGTCTTACATATTAAGGACAGATTAATCACCAATATTTCCAATAACAACTATTCGGTTGATCATCAACCCCTATTGTTTTCAAATGAAAAACATACATTTCATGTTTGGAAATTTCATCAATTCATCAATGTTGGATTCCCCTTCCAAGGCCCGTAACACTGCGGGAACGTAGTATGGCCCAATCCGCTACCCCAGCCCAAGTGCTACTCTTATGATAATACACAATGAGTAAACAAATGAGCACTGGGGAGAGGGTGGGAAAGAAAACAAGGGAAGGTGACAAAGGGACTTCTTCTACCCAAGTCGAAACTTCCAGGGTAAATCTACTGCCTCCACATATCTGCACCTATAAAACAAGGCACAGCATTACACCTCTGCCTTACGACTTGTAACACATCCCTCCACCTTAAACTATGACCATGCCATATCCATGAACAAATGACCTCCTTACCCTTATTGGATGCTGGTTGTGTCTTGTGAAGGAGTCCATACAGCAAGTACTGATTTCCAGAGGGGAATCCAAAGTAGGTTTCAGGACGACAGGTAACAAAACTCTCAACAGCAAATCAAAAGGGAGAGAGAGGACTAGGTAAGCCAGTCCGGGTCCCCTGGTTATATGTAGAAATATCAATATAGGACTAGCTACGTTGTATTAAGTGGAACTCAGAAGGTATATCTGCGGGCAAACCCTTAGGTTTGGACATGAAGCCCTCACACACCAACCTAGTTGGTGTCATGCTTCATCATCGGGCCCACCACAGTGACACCGAATGTGTCCCGGGTGTGCTGCGACTCCAGATTACTGAGGAGCTGGTATTCTTGCTGAGTGTGCAGTGCTAGTGAGAATGAGAGTGAAAGGTTAAAAGCTATACAGGTGGTCCCAGTTCCCGAGGGTAAGAGGTAAATTTAATACCTGGGCCCCTGTTAGCAAGATAAAAAGGCTGTGGACGATGTGGAGTGTATTAAGAGCTCCTACGTCCTTGTGGTCTACATGTTTCAGCCAGGCCTTTTGATTAAAACTGGCTTTCCTCAGGACCAATGAGTATGTGTGAGTGATGGTAAACTATATTAAGTGACAGTGTGTGGTAAAAAAGTGTTGCACTCGCTAAGGTGCCGTACGTGCTCCTGCGACCTATCGTCCTGCTCCAGTGTCACTCGGGACACTGGAGCAGGACGATAGGTCGCAGGAGCACGCTGATCGGAAATACCGGTCTCCTCTCCCTCCCTGCCAAGTGACCCATGAGGCTTTAACAGCAAGTAGCAAGTTAAAGTAGAGGGAATCCCCCTCTTACACGTACGGCACCTTAGCGAGTGCAACACTTTTTTACCACACACTGTCACTTAATCTGGAGTCGCAGCACACCCGGGACACATTCGGTGTCACTGTGGTGGGCCCGATGATGAAGCATGACACCAACTAGGTTGGTGTGTGAGGGCTTCATGTCCAAACCTAAGGGTTTGCCCGCAGATATACCTTCTGAGTTCCACTTAATACAACGTAGCTAGTCCTATATTGATATTTCAACAAAACTCTCAACCCGTCTCAGAGTAGAATTAAGGGGGAAAAAGCCAACTAGTTGACAGAAAAAAAAACCTTACTTTCCTTTACGTTATATAAAACAAGGACTAGGGACGGAAGAGACAACACGGCAAAGGAAAGGGTTTCCAAAACGCGATCCTCGTTCTGGCTCCGGAAATGCGCCCAATTGTGGCACAACGATGAGGAAAGAGTCCAGAATATCGCGGAAGTAGGTTGCCTAATTCGTGCGCGCCACCGCACGCCTCTCAATACAAACTGCAGCAAGGTCTCTTAGATCCCGAAATAGTCAAATCTCCGTAATCCAAATGCCCGATGAGGGAGCTGGAGCCCCAACACTCCCCCTTAATTCCTGGACAGGGCAATAAGCGTAGTCCTCAAAAGTGCACAGGGAACACACAAGTGAAAGGAACCGAACAAAACGCTGGAACACAGGGAGGGAAGGAGGGATTAACACGAACGCTGGACAGGAAGCCTGGAACAGATAAGGATAGGTTAAGATGCCCACGAGCCCATGAGCACCGCTTCGCAAGATCCTCAAAACAGCCAATAACCCAGGACCTGCAACCAACATGAAAAAGATACCAAGCACAGCGGCAGGGGCGGGCCTGACTTAAATCCCCTTTTCAGGTACGTCATGCGATGGGAAAAACATGGTCATAGAAAGGAGACAGGCCACTAATCCTAACAATCAATATTACCAGTATATTTAATCCAAAGACAACATACCTCTAGTCTTTGGGGACTAGTCTTAGGTTTGCATACATATGAGGAAAAAGACAAAGCTGCCTAATCATTTGCGCTGTTGTCTGGAGTTGGTGTGAGTCTATTAAACATCCACCTATATCATGAAGCACAGAAAACACTTGCTTAAAGTCATGTTCATATATAGTCAAAAACTTGAAGTATACAGCCCTGTATTGGTCCCTAAATTGCACCATACCTGTGATTTAAAATTTCATTGATAAGGATGGAAGCTATACCAGGGATGGCCACCGTATGGCTGATTCAGTAATTGGTCGACAAGACAAAGCTAGATAGACAGAAATACATGATATTTTAGAAAATATCTAATGTCCTGGAGTCTTTGGATAAAAGTAAACAAAAAGGATTTAATGGATCAATACCTCTTATTTGAATAACTAATACGGTCCAATCATAATTCTGACAGTCTATTAACTTCGTACTGTAGAAGGATATGAGGATGAATATCTTCTATATCTTTTTCTCCTCTTATTCTGACCGTCTTATCGTATCAAAAATGGGACAATAGTCTAAGGGAAAGAAGACCTCCTATTAGTATTTATTTAAGTAACTCGCCTAAAGTTGAGATACACTCATGAGTAAACTAACATGATTATTATAACGAGTGCCAAATCTCTAAGGTTTTTATGGAATGTACGAAGACAATGTTCGAAAAAATGTGTTATTAAATACAAATGCTCGCCAATCGGTCTCACTAGTGTTAGAGACGTCAAATATATTCGGCAAGTCATAAGTGTCTCCGTTAATGTATAGGAAAGAGCACGCTCCTATTTTCCAGTATAGTCTCAGCGTTTATTTTATATAACTCGGTGTTGTCCTAAAAGGATACGTAAATCTAAAAGAAAGAGTTATAATTACATGCTCGAAATCGTAGCCAATTTAGCCAATCGTAGCCTGTTAGAGCTCTCCCTAGAGGGAGGACTAGGGCTGCGAGCTACCAGGTGATCAGCTTCGAATACCTGCGACAGTTTTATGAATTTTAGATCGTGTTTCTTTGCCTTGTGAATTTTTAAAAACTTTGGGGGCTTTTACCTTGAGAAGTTAAAGGGAATTGATTTTAGGCATACTGACACCTCTTAACACTCTACTTCCTTGATACAGCCTCGCCCAGCCGATCTTTACTCCCGGTTCGAGGCGGCGGCGGGCGCCATCTTGGGTGTGGGCAGGGGCAGCTCTCTAGTCGCGCCGGCCTCCCGCCCTCCCAGACTATTTTAATCAGGGTGCTCTAGCTGCTCGCTGCCTGTTAGAGCTCTCCCTAGAGGGAGGACTAGGGCTGCGAGCTACCAGGTGATCAGCTTCGAATACCTGCGACAGTTTTATGAATTTTAGATCGTGTTTCTTTGCCTTGTGAATTTTTAAAAACTTTGGGGGCTTTTACCTTGAGAAGTTAAAGGGAATTGATTTTAGGCATACTGACACCTCTTAACACTCTACTTCCTTGATACAGCCTCGCCCAGCCGATCTTTACTCCCGGTTCGAGGCGGCGGCGGGCGCCATCTTGGGTGTGGGCAGGGGCAGCGCTCTAGTCGCGCCGGCCTCCCACCCTCCTCATCACCTATAAAATGTGCGTAGGGTTTAGACGGCGCAGCGGGATGGCGCAGCGGGCGCGCCGGATGCGTGCCGAAGCCGCGCCTAAGCCAAGCCCGTCTGCGCCCGTCCGCGACCGGCCGGGACCAGGGGCCCAGACCCCTGCTTCGCGGGCATGCTGCAGGCAAACCTATACAAGTAAGAGGTTGAAAGACTTATGTCCCGTTTTACCTACTCATTGTCATCACTTGATGGAGCCCTTGGACCTAGGTCCATGTCCTCATTGCTCATTTAGAGGAAGTTGCTTAGTGCCAGCTGTTCCTGACTCTGATTCGATTCTGGCTAAAGGGGGTCTCCTAAACTGCAGATCCATCAGCAAACACACTCTTCAGCTGTGGGATCTCTTATTGGATGAGGACATGCAGATACTGTTCCTAACTGAGACCTGGCTGGGAGAACACTCTGACCCGGATGTACTTGACACTATCCCACCTGGTTACACCCTCCATAGACTGGATAGGTCAATAGGAAGGGGAGGCGGGATTGCCATTATCGTCAAACACCCTTTCGAGTGTATTCTAAAGCCAGTAAAAATTGATGACTGCGAAGTAGGTGAATTTAGTATCAAACTGACGCAACATGACACTATCTCTGGCATCCTAATCTATAGACCTCCTGGGTCCCTGGGCAACTTCCGTAGTAGCCTACTCGAAGGGGTTGCTCAGACCGCTATCAAACACAATAAGGTTCTGGTGCTGGGTGACCTGAACCTACACCTAGAGGACCCCGTACAGAAGGAGGCAGAGGATGTTCGCCTTGTTTTACAAGAATTACAGCTAACCCTGCTAAGTGTAGCAGCGACACATCAGAGGGGTCACTGTTTAGACCCTATCTTTGCGAGCTGGGATAAGATAAAAGTACTTGCCCCTCGTCAGCTCCCTTGGACTGACCACTTTCTGGTCCCTTTTCAATGTTTTTATCAGACCGCTAGGACTATGGACAATGGGAAAGGATATTTTATGAAACGCAAATGGAGACAATTCTCCAAAGAAAACTTTATAGGCGCCATCCAGAAAGCACAACCAATAAGTGCCCCAGATAGTGATCAGGCGAACAAGGAACTTAACCTACTTGTAACTGCCACTCTGGATGAGCTAGCCCCCATGTGTAAGGGTAAAGTCAGAGAAGGCAGACAACGCACTGCCCCATGGTTCACTACCGAACTCCAGCAAATTAAATCTAAATGCAAAAAGCTAGAAAGGAGCTGGAGAAGGAACCCGAGTGAGCAAGCAAAAAACAGCTATAGCTCAGCACACCGGAGCTATCAGTATGCGGTGCGTAGAGCAAAAGCCAAACATTTTCAGACTCGTATTGAGGATGCCGAGAGCTCCTCGCGAGAACTGTTTAAAATATATAAAGAAATATCTCTGGTCTCTAGCTCCAATACCCCCTCAAAGACCTCCAAGGAGGGATGCAATAAAGTCGCTGACTTTTTCTCTAGTAAAGTTAAAAAGATTTATGCTTCCTTTTCTCTATTACCAGATAAGGGTACAGATTTCAGAGCAGACAACTCATTGGCAGCCCCGGATTCCTCACTACTAATGTTCGAGGTTCCCGCAGCTGACAAGCTAATAAAGATCTGTCGAAGTGTGAAGTCCGGCTCCCCTAATGATCCGGCTCCGGCCTGGGTCATATCAGAGGGCTTGACAGCCTTGGAACCTCACATTAGACACGTCCTACATACCTCCTTTTCCACTCAACAAGTCCCTAGGGAGTGGAAGAAGGCCATAGTACTGCCAATAAGGAAAAAACCCAATGTCGGCTTGGAGTTACTAGAAAATCTTAGACCCATTTCCTTATTGCCGTACGTGGCAAAGGTGGCCGAGAAGGTGGTTAACGCTCAGCTCACGGAGCACCTGGAAAAATGGAATTTACTCCATCCCTCTCAATCAGGATTTAGGGCGGGCTACTCTACGGAGACGGCCCTCCTAAGAGCCACTGAGACTTTAAGAGCGGGGGCAGATGCTGGTCATACAATGGCCCTGATCATGCTCGACCTAAGCGCGGCTTTTGACACCGTAGCGCACTCCATCCTGCTACGGTGTCTGAACGAAGCTGGGGTTGTTGGTCCTGCGCTGGGCTGGCTGCAATCATTCCTTATGGAGAGATGTTTCCAGGTACAACAGGGGACCTGCCGCTCAGTGGAGATGTCACTAGACCAGGGAGTGCCTCAGGGCTCAGCTCTGAGCCCCACTCTTTTTAACCTATACATGGCCTCTCTGGCGAAAGTTGTACACTCTTTTGGGGTGGAATTAGTGTCGTACGCTGACGACACTCAGCTGCTGATCTCCCTATCGCGGAGCACCTCCAACACCCCTAAAAATTTTAAATTCTGTATGCAGGCATTAGCAGAGTGGATGGATGCCCACTGCTTAAAACTCAATGGCGCTAAAACAGAGGTGCTGGTGGTAGGGGGAAAAAGCGAAAAATGGTCGGATGAGTGGTGGCCTTCATGTCTGGGCCCTACCCCCACACCATGTCAGGAGGTCAAGAATTTAGGAATTTGGATGAATCCCTCTCTCTCTTATGAAGGCCACATAAGGCGCCTCGTGGGCAAATGCTTTGGAGTTCTAAAGACCCTAAACAAAACCTTAGACCTCCTCCCTTTATCGGCCAGAAGGACACTAACGCAGGCACTGGTGACCTCGCGGTTAGATTACGGCAACATTCTGTTCCTGGGGGCAACCGAGGGCAGCATAGGTCGTCTACAAGTCATACAGAACTCCGCCGCCAGACTGGTGTTAAGTAGACCCAGGAGAGCCAGCTCGAAATTGGCGCTGGATGCGCTTCATTGGCTGCCTGTGAAGAAGCGTGTGCTATTTAAGTGCCTCCTCTTCTGCCACCATATTGTCTGGGACAAGTCACCGACATACCTGAAGGATCTAGTCAGCCGCTATGAACCTACTAGGACCCTCCGTTCAGAGGGTACTGGACTGTTGACAGTCCCCAGGATTAGGAAGGCTAGAATGGGTGGACGTTCCTTCGCGCTCCAAGCAGCTCAAAATTGGAACAAACTCCCTCCTGTGTTGAGGCTGGAGAGCAATGAATTGCGGTTTAGGGCTCTGCTCAAAACACATCTATATACTGCATAGAGTCTGGGTTTTCTATGCTGCTTCATTGGTGGCTTAGCGCGGGGACACGCCGTGATGGCGTTACTGAGCGCTCTATAAGCTCTTTATTATTATCACAGTTCATGTATAGCGCTAACCGCTCAAGTCTATATGGTCGCTCACTACCGAGCAGGCGTTTTATTAACTAACTCAAAATAGCCAACTACCCTGCGAGACATCTACCAGACGTACCTTATGATAGGCGGACGGCCTCCCTGTCATCGATCATGCGTACAGGTTCCTAGTGTGAGCTGAACTTTCCGTTTCCACTTGCATTTAAAGGACCCGACTTCCGGGTCAAAGGTACAATGTTTCCGGTTCATTACCGACAATGATCAAATATCGTCATTAAAAGCTGATGTCATAAACAAAAAAACAAAAATAGATTGTTGCTCTTGAATGTCTCTAAACTATTTTTTATTGGATTATTATGTTAAAAAACCTAATACCCTTAAAATTTAGACGCGATCATATGGCTTCATTGTGTCGGCCATTTTGAGAAGGGAAAGGCTTGTTGGTACTAAGAGGTTTGTCCAATTGGTTCTTTTGAGTTTAATTACGAAGTTATTAATTATCTGAAAAAGGGGAAAGAATGATTTTCTTTCCAATCAATAATGGGTCATCTTACCCAATTTTTTTTTTAAATACAAGGACTGGTTACAATACGATCTTATCACATATTGATACCGTGTCGGACATATTGAAATGTGCTAAGTTTGCTCACTGTCGTCACCGCAATAGTTATAATAATGAGTGAAGGATATACCTACTAGTATAGGTTACAAACTGCTCAGGACATGCTACATTGTAACGGAGAATTATATCTATCTATCCATAATCAGGAAAAAAAATGGCAGAAAAGGGAGCTGTCATATAATAAATAGCAGTATCATTAGACTAACCTCTCCCAGTCTTCCTTATTATTCAGTCCTTTGCGGACTGTGTTGAATTTCAACATGTAAAATTGTTCTCTTTTCTTGCGTTTTAAAGTAGTGTCACCTCCCCTAAAACTCATTTTGACAGATTCCAGAACACACCAACTATGGTCTTCCTTTGTGTGTTTAACAGCTAACCAATATTCAACCAAGGAAGCTGTACTCTTCAGAGTCCTAATTGCAGATCTATGCTCATTAAGTCTTACTCTTACTTCCCTTGTTGTTTCACCTATGTAACCTAGATCACACTGGCATTTAATCAAGTATATTAGATTCTTAGACCTACAGTTGTAAAAATCTACAGGTCTATGTATAGTATTGTTCACTGTGATTTCAGGACCTTTAATGATATCCTTACAGTTGCTACAACCACAGCAAGGAAAAGTACCCTTTGGGAGGGGAGTATTGACTACAGTGGGTTGTGTAAAAGAGTCATTAACCCTATAGGTTTTCACAAGACATTTCTACTAGTTTTATTTCGTCTATATGAAAACATAGGTTTTGGTAAAATGGTATTGTTCTGATCTGTCACCAAGTCCCGATTTCGATTTACTATATTTTTGATTTTATTATTTAAACTGCTATGGTTTGTAACAAAAATCAGGGGTGCAGTTTTTTCCTCCATCTTGAAATCTTTATCAAAAAAAGTATCTCTATTAAAATATTTGGCTCTTTTATAGGATTGTCTTATTAATCTCCTGGGATACCCTCTTTCTAAAAATGTTTGTGTGAGAGGCTGCATGTTTATCGTAATCAGTATTTCTGGTGCAGTTTCTCCTAAATCTGAGGAATTGTCCATAAGGAATATTATTTTTCTGACAGGGCGGATGATAACTATTAAAATGTAGCATGGTATTCCAGTCAGTGAGTTTTGTGAACAATTCCACAATCAGAGAACCTTCCACATGTTTTATTGCTATATCTAAAAATTCGCAACTATTCCTATTTATGCAGTGAGTAAATTTTAAATTGGGGTCACCCAAATTTAGCCAATTAATAAAATCTGTCAAGCTATCTTCTTGTACTGTCCAAATAAATAAAAACATCATCTATATAGCGTGACCACTGGGAAATATTCTCATAAAAAGGTGCTAATGGGTTAAAAATGTGTTGTTCTTTAAACCTAGACACATATAGGCAGGCCAGACTTGGGGCACAGGTGGCCCCCATGCTGGTCCCCTTGATTTGTTTAAATAAAGTTTTTTCAAACAAAAAATATTGTGTTTTAAGATAAGAGTCACACAATCAACAATAAATGTTGCATGTGCTGTCAAATCTTGATGATCATCTCTCAAGAGGTCCTCTATCATGCTGATGGTACTGTCCTGAGGAATATTAGTGTATAAAGCCTCTATGTCTAAAGTCACCAAGAATTGATCAGCAGGGTTAAAATTAACATTTTCCACTTTTTCAATCATTGCCTTAGCATCCTTTACATACGCCTTTTGTTCAGTGACCAGAGGCTGTAGGAATATGTCTGTATATTTACTCAGGGGTTCAGTCAAAGAATTTATGCTCGACACAATAGGTCTCTTGGGGGATCTAGAATATTTTTGTGGACCTTGGGGAGTCCGTAAAGAGCTGGTACTGTGGGATGTTCATTGTTAAGAAAGTAGTATTCGTCCCGACAGATAATACCATCTTCCTTAGCTAATAGTAACATTGTTTTGATTTTTTTCGATAGAGAGCTAAGTTCTTCTCTGTTAGAGGGACAATAATGTTCGACGTTGTTAAGGAGGGAATACGTACGGGCATTGTAGTCATCAGTATCCATGACCACTATGCTTCCTCCCTTATCAGCTGGCTTTATTGTTATAGTAATATCTTCCTCCATGGATTTCAATGCATGTTTTTCCACTAAGGTAAAGTTATAATTTATCCAGCTTTTCTTATCCAAAGGATATGCTATTCCTTTCTCTACACATCGCTCAAAGACCTCTATATCCTTTTTAAGTTGTAGGGTATGCATCATGCCTAGCACTTTGCCATATAATGTCTTTAAAGATAATCCACATATGACTTTACCTCCATGCACATTTGAGGCAAAGCCTAGAAGGAGATTGTAGCTTTAGTCTGCAAGTAACAAACCTCAAATTTAATTTTTTCATTAATATGTATCCTTAGAAATGACAAGTAGTGCAAAACTGTATATGTTTTGAATCCACATAAAACAACAATTTCTGGTGTTTACTGCGGGCTAGTGTGTAACTTTAACAAACCTGCCATAAAACAGACTCTGTATTTCATAGTTCTTTACAATGTCATCATTCAGATAAGACAACCATTTTTATCCCATTGATTTATGTTAATTTTGTTGTTGGTAGTAAACAACAGAAAATTATAGAATGGAAGCAATAAGCAGGTGGAATGTTCATCATCAACAATGCAAACTCAAGTTATCTGTGATATCTCACTTTGATGATGACTATTTAGGTTTATGCAGTGTGTTACTCCATCATGAGGCCCTCATGAGATTTCCTGCTAAGCCTATTCAGTGGACTGGTTGTGGAGGCTGATATTTGGGAAGCATTGTAAACATGGCTTTGTGCCCCTCTCTGTAACCTATGAAATGAACATTCTAAACAGTTCTCTTGCTTTCTGATATCCTGCTAGGCCCCTATTGGCAGCTACTCTCCCCATGTCAAAATCAAAAGAGTTGTTTCATTAGGGGTAGTTTTCTTCTTAACTCTTCCAGCTCTGGAATGCCTATTGGGCATTCGGCATAAGTGGGTGGCAGCTGAAAAAAACATTCTATATACAACCACATAATTATTACCTCGCCATTTTGGTAGAGTAAAGCAGTGCATAACAATTGGCTGGCAATCTCCAATGTCTACCCTCAGATATCACCCAGTGATAGAATGGCACTGCAGTAAACGATTGCTTTATATTTTCATTTTTGTGCATCATTGACAATGTATAGAATACAGTTTCACATAAGAATATACCAATATACACTGACATAGTACTATTGTCTTTTAAACAAATTTCTTATGATGAGTTTGTGTGCGTTTTCCTGAATTTTGTCAACTATGCCTCAATTTGGGCTCAGCATCATGTTTTCTAAATTCGATGTCATCTCTGTGCTTCCTGCTCTCCTCCCCCCTGCACATTACACTGTCTGTCATTTCTGCGCCACATAGTTAAGTAGAATATTATTTGTTTGTTTCCATTGTCCATGCTGTTTTCAATTAACTTTCCCCAGCACAGTCATAAACTGTAGCTACATTTCAAGGTCCTTCTGTTAGCTCACTGTACCCTATACATTCATAATACAATAATAATAGGTTGCTGTTGTTTATGTATCTAGTTTATTCTACCATCTCTGGATGCTAGGGCAATATGATGTTTTATGAGACTGTGCTCTGATTTGCTATAAATGTAACATGTTTGATCATACTACAAAATTTGTGCAGGTTTGTTAATTTCATATGTGAAAATAATTAATCAAAATCCTTATTGTCTGGGGTGAGCCAAAGAATTTCCTGTTCTAATAGTTAACCTGTCCATTTTTCTCCTAGTTTTGCTGCCCATAGGGGACTTGACATATTTCTGATTTTGCATTTCTATGGGATGCTCTATTTGCTGAGAGTCTTCATGCAATTAAGCTGTACTGTACTTTTGAATTTCTTTTATCAATTTTGAAACGATTCTGCTGATCTAGAACTCAGTTATTGAGTGGACCATTTTACTTAAGGGATTGTATTGCTAATATTTTTGACATGGTGGGTGGTGCCTTACCTCGGTACACTTGCTCATGAAATTGATGTTTGAAACCATCTCCGATACATTAAACTTGTGAGTGTTTTGTTGAGGCAAGTTTTGGGGTGTTAACCCCTACAACCCTGCAAGTAGGGCAGTAGAGGAAGGGGTGGATTGGTACTCCCAGCAGGAAACGTCCTATCTGTGGATCTTCTGGCTGGCTCCACAAGTTTAACTGAATCTGGGGCACGTGGTGGGCATACCATGGCTTGGATGTGGGAACCAACTGATTATTACTATTATTGCTATGTTTATGTAGGTCTTTATTGAGTCCATTGGTGTCAGGTGACAAAATCCGTATTTGTGTTATCACTTTTTTGGGGTGTCCAAGATGTGGAGTCCCCTGTGCCCGCTCCACATTTGTTTGAAGGCCTGCAAGTCATTGATATTGTGATGATTTTAGAAGTCAAAGTGGACTTCGATCACCTCCTTCTTGTGTTGGGACATTTTCTGCCAACTCCCTGAAGATACTTGTGTGAGAGAGAGAGAGAGAGAGACTGTCATTCAGTGCACCCCTTAACATAATCAAAAGCATCCAACAACATGTCTTAATAATTGCTGTTTCTATATGTACATCATATGGACTGGGAAAGAGTATGGATGAAAATGACAGTCACTATAACTGTTAAACAAGCCACTGAACCATCTACATTTTTACATGCACAGTAACTTTGTAAATTAGAAGTTAATTCAATCAACACTATAAATGTATAGCACCGACTTAATTTGTCTTCAAAGGTGTTATATTTCAGGTTTGACTGAAAGATAATCAAGTTTGTAAGGTCTGCGAGTAGTTGAGTTCATTGAAATCACTTGCACTTTTGGAACCTTGATCCACACCATGTATGAGAGAGAAGAAGAAAATTGCTCATGAATTTACATTTTACAGAATTTTTAAAACCTGAAAAAAGCATGAATAGGCACACAGGTAAGTTTACTATTTCTAAATCAATAATGTAAATAGCACTATTTCAGCTTTGCTTTTTTGCTAATTTTGAGATAAAATTCTAAATCCAGATATCAACTTAACTGCATTATAGACACTACCTCCATTTAGGACTCCCAGAGTACCTTATACTGCAATTTCATATAATGGAAATTGTAACAGCATATTTTACTGCCACTGTTAATGAGGGTCGGCATATCTAATTGTGTATTAAAGCTGCACCGGCTATCAGTGTCCAAGAGGTGATTAACTATTCAGTATTTGATCAGGACTCAATGTAAGTTGCATCATTTCTAATGTCTTTCTTTCAGGTGCCTGTTCTAATTTGTCTTAGATTGACAGACTTTGTGATAGTTTTTTATAATCCTTTGTATCAAAGGCTATATATGTTTTTCATTAATCACATAATTGATGGTATTTTTTTCAACTCTGCATTTACATTTTTAGGTTTCACCTACAGACAAATTCTAACTGTCTATTTTGAAGACCTATTGTGGACAAAACCAATAGTTAGTCTGCTTTGTATCAGCCCATTGCTTACCATTTTTTTTTGTCTTTCTTGCCAGTCCTTCCACTATTCTTTCACAATTTCACATCAGCATTCCATGCAATGGAATGTGTTTCTTGATCTCTACCTGATGTGCTACTTCACGAATGTTCAATACTGCTGCCCCCCCTCCCACTTGCCCATTGCTTCTCACATCACCCACTCCCTTGTCGGGTTCATTTTTTTTGTAAAGTGGCGCCTCCAATGTTTTTTTATGATTGCTTCCCTACTGCTCATCTATAATTGCTCAATCCTTTGCCACACCTCCATCCTCATGACTAATGCTGACTTGCTTATTATTTGTAAAAAAAGAATGTGCAAGGCCCAAAATGTTATTTTTCTTTAAAAGAACATTGACACACGTTTTAAGTTCTTTTAATTTAGTAGCTAGACATCCACTATATTTGAATGGTAAATATAAAACAAAATGGCTGCTGCATCATTATACATGACAGTGTATGCATGTAGGCACAAGTGCTTGCATGTGCAGTAACTCTGGGGCCACCTTAGCATCATGATGCATACATAAGCATTCCTGATTATGCATGCTTGCCTATCGCTGTGTCTCAGAATCAACAATAATAACCTTGGTTTTTTTTGTTACCAAATCTAATGGCCATTGGAATTTGTCTTGTCAAAACTTATAGGTCTGCGTTGGCAAAGATGAAGTGTAAGACCTAATGGCTTTACCAATGCTTTTTACATCTAGTAGTCAAGTTCTACGGCCAGATATATGTAAAAAGCATTTTGCGATTCTTAAATAGCGATTTTACTGAACAGCTATTTGGTGATCGCAAAATACTATGTATGTAGGAGTCACAAAATATTTTGTGATTCCTTTATATTACCTGATAGCGATCCAGTAAATAGCGAACATGGTAATATGACTCCATTCGTTCCTATAGGCTGATATATGTGCGAATGTTTTTGCATTAGCTAATTTGCGATTACCTAATTGGTATTCACAAATTAGCGAATGCACAGCCAAGGGTGCCCAGGAGCCCAAGCACCATCAAAATGTAAATTGTGCACACGTAAAGCACACACATTCCCTAGTAGCATGTGTGTGCAAAATGGTACTTAGAAAAATGCATTTTGGTGCATTTGTTAAAATTCACGCATGGTTACCATCAACTTGAAGTTGATGGTAAATAGCGTTTCCTAAATTCACAGTTCGCATATAGGAAAGGCTTCTTACATGTGCATTAGGGATTCACAAATTGCGATTCCCTATATGGATTTGCAATGTAGGTAATAGCAAAAAATGGAGATTACCTAAATTTCAAATCAAAAAGTCTTTCCTACATGCGCAAACGGACGAATTTTGTGACACAGAATGCAAAATGCTTTGATACATCTGGCCTTAAATGCTGTGCTGACACAGTGCATTTTTTGCAAGGATCCTTGTGTTCACTGCCATCATTACATCCTTCTTTACTAGACGATAAAACAGTAGGATTGTCCTCTCTAATATGCTCTGATACATTCACACACTTCCAATATATACGTAATTCTTTCATATTCCTTTTGTGCTGTCCCTTGACTCACTTTGTACAGGAAATCTCATTCTGTTTTTTGGGATTTTAAAATATAACAAGGGTATAGCTTTTTAGTATGCAATTCATTATTTCTGTTTAAGGTAGGCCACACATGCATGTAAACCCCTACATTGCTTGGATGTGTATTTCAGATAGTTCTGATACACCTGGATGCTTCCAATGTCTTTGATTCTGTCCTGATGAAATATAAATGTCTTTCTTAGGTTGATACATCAACATTTTTAGTGGAACATTTTGAGATGCAGGTCTCGAATTTAGTCTTGATCCAAAAACTCTTAGGACATATTTACAAAGAATTGGTGTAGGGCAGCGCCGCAAGTCATTTTGATATACTGCCCTATATGAATTCAAAAGGACAGGAATGCACTGTATTTACAAGATACAGTGCATTCTTGTCATTTCAGCCAGCACACAATTAGCAGCCATGCACAAATGCAGGCACCCTTGCATCCTGTTTGTGTTGTTGGCACCATTGTTTTTGTGCCGGAAGGGGCACCTTCCTGCACAAAAACAGTCGTGAGAGGCGTTTTTCACATTCTATGTGTGCTGCAGAATGGAAAGAGGAAAAAACAAGGAGAAATGTAAACACTTCTCATATTTATGCCTGCTCTAGGATTGGACCACGTTTTTGGCACTGTCCCAAGTTTACGACTTGTTGTAAATTTTTGGCCTTGTCAAATTCCATGGGTGTTGAGTGGAAACTGCATCTTGCATGGCCTTGCCTTACTCCATATCTACAAGGCCATGAAAATCCATGTAGGGTGGCTTTACGTAGCCTTGTAGATATGGCTAAGCCCTGCATGCCACCAACTTATCACAAAAAGTGATGTTGTGGCCGGGCACAGGGTTTGTAAATATGTTCCGTACTAATAGCCATTAATATTAATATTATGCTTCCCTATTGCTTAGTTTCCTAAACTTTTTTTAATCACAGCTGCACAGTTCATACACCTAATCACTGTGTCATCACCACACCTACGGAAATGTAGCACCATTGCAACACTTTGATTAGCTCTGTACAATTATATCTGTCACATATTTGCCTTTTGTGTTGGATGTTTCAGAATTTTCTTTACAGTAACTGAATGATGCATTCTTTTGAATGCATACACCTCAATATTTGTGGAACATCTTGAAAGTCCCTTTATTGTTACTGCTGACAAAATGACTAGGAAACAACTATCTTTTTTAGTCATGTATAGTATTCAAGTCGCGTGGGATCATGGGTTTCTCCACTTTTTTTCTAATAAATTTACCTTATCTCTGTCCTATGGCTTTTGCACTGAAAACTGAGCCACAACACGCTATTGGTAACAATTTCACTTAATGTCCATAACATAAATACAGCCTTAATTATCTCTTTTAATAACTGTGCAGCATGAAAAACTCAAAAAGTATATATGGCAATTTTGGTAATTGTTTAAAGAGGCATTTCCTTGCCAAGCATTGATTTGTATATGAAGTGCTTGCTATTCCCCATTTGGCCTTGTAATTCTTTATTGCAGTCATGCTCTGATTGAACTCCTGAAGTCATATAATTCGATTAGTCATTACCTGACTGGAAAACACATTTGTTACCTCTCCATTTTCATTTGTGCAACACTTCTGTTAGTTGGACCTGTGGACACTGTGTTTTGAAAATGTGCTTGCTAGAACTGTAAGCCTTTGAGTGGTCTTCCCTCAAACATTTTGCCTTCTATCTTCCTGTTTTTCGAAACTTATTTCTGTTGACCCTATGACTGTGCACTTTACCTCTCCTAACCAGTGTGCTAAAGTGCTCATGCTCACTCCTTTTTTACCTGGAATTGGCATACACCCAATTGGCACATTTAATTTACGTATAATTCCCTAGTAGAGTGGTACTACATGTACCCATGTAAATGCTACTAGAGGTCCTGGAGTACATATTGTGCCTCTCACTTAAGTAGCATGTCTCAGGCCTGCTATTGTAGCCTTTGTGTGCAGTTTTTAGCTGCTATTTTGACAATGCAAATAAACCTTTTGACAGGCCTAAAACTCCCTTTTTAATACATATGTGACCCCTAAGATAGGCCATAAACATCCTATAGGGCAGGGTGCAGTGTATTAAAAAATTTGGACATGTGCATTTAAGAATTACATGTTCTGGTAGTGAAAAACTCCAAAACTGCTTTTTCATGTGGCCTATGTCTCTCATAGGATAAGATTGGGTTAGCTTATTATGTATAGTACGTGATAGATTTAGTTTGGCAGCCGGTAGGAATGTGGAGTTTGGTCTCTAAAGAATTGGAATTTAAAATCATCTTTAGTGGTAAAGTTGGAGTTTCTGTCACAATTCTGAAAATGCCACTATTAGAAAGTTAGAGAAACAACACAAGTGCTAGTGCTGATATCATTCCACACATTCATTTATCACCGAGATCACACACACATGTTATGACCATCAGGTATTTATTAATAGTTTTTCTTTTTCACTTCAAGACCTTTTTTTAAGTAATAATTGTGAAATCATGTGTTAACTTGTGTTTCTTTCTTTTTTTTGTATATACTATAGGTGTTTTCTCTGTGTATTGCTAAAGTAATTTATGTGAATCGAGTAAAGAAATTGCTCAAAATCAAAAAGGTCTTGAAGTGAGCCTTACTGATTATGGGCCTAGCCCTGTAAAGTTCTATTGACTATTAGAAAGTTGCCATTTTTTGTCCTAACCATTTGGTGCCTGCAGCCTGAATCATGGGCCACATGACTAGGTGTATATATCAGTTGATCTTTGTGTAGTGCTTCCAGACAGTGAAACAAAGGGAGAAATCCTGTTGGCAGGATGGGTCATCTGACTTGATTGGGGAGCTGGAGCTGTCACCTGCCACATCACAAAGACTGTGCCTCAACACACTCACACAGGGCATTACACAGACAAGCTGGAGCCAGGGCAGGGCAGGGAGGAAGAAAATTCCAAACCTTTGGGGTAGAAACCTCTCTTCCTTCAAAGGTGGTATAAATATTGGGCACTCAGACCCAACTCTTCAGTACACATCTGTGCCTGTGGCAACCTTAGACGACGGACTGCTGTGATGCTCTGTGATAAAAAGGACTGTTACTCTTTTGCCCTGCTACTCTGCTTCTTGAGTTAGAACGACTGGCCCTGCTTCTTGAACCCAGGACCACGTGAGATACTCCAAAGGCGAGTTGGCTGTCCTCCTGATCCAAGCCTCAGGGACAGAAAAGGCTCCAACAGCCCTGCATCTGGACTCTTTCTGATGTGAGTCTTGGCCCTTTGTGGTGCCACCCTAGTCCTGGACCCTTGAAAGTGGGCCTAAAGGTGCTCTGCCAGACCACCTGTGGTCCCAGCATCTTGGCGCAGGACTTGCAAAGAGGCTCAGCAGCTCAGAAATACTGCTGCAAATTGCATCTCAATGCAGGACTTCGCATCACAGTTGCACAGCTCCTCAGAGATGCAACTGCATTATGCACCTAGATGCAAGGCTTTGCTCAGGAGCTTCTTGGAACCACCGCTGTGTAATGCATGCTCGAAGCAGGACCTTACATCAAAGCCCGACAGCTCTTTGCAATCACCTCTGTTCAACTCATCCCTGATGTAGGATTTCTCAATGCTCTGCAATCAGGATTTAAGGGACTTTGTTCAGCTGGCCTACCTTGGTCCCTGTATCGGGCTCATGCCCCATCATAGTGAGCCTCAACTTGCAACTTTGTCCCGGTCTGGTGCAACCAGATAGCCACAGTTGACACTTTGTGCTTTTTGCTACTATCTTTACCTGAACATTTAAAATTGTCCAGTTTGACTGATTGGATTTTTGCTGTCAAATAATTTAGTACATTTTATTTTATCTTTCTAAATTGGTGTGGGATATTTCTGGTGTGGTATTTTTACTTTTTTACTGGTTGTATGCTGCATAAATAATGTTAGAACTGGAGTTTCTGGTTGGCAGAGTTATGCACCCTGTCCAAGTAGGAACCACAACTCTAGGCAGGGTAAGCTAGATACACACCAAACTATAACCAGTGCTCGTCCTCTGGTAGCTTGGCACAAACCAGTCAGGCTCTTCGAAAGAGGCATTGCGGATAGCATTTGTGCAACACACACAGTAACATAATGAAAACACAACACAAAAATACTCCGTAGAAGTTTGAACATTAGATTATATTTCCATGAGTAAAACAAGACCAACTTGACAAAAATTCAATAAGTAGAACTGGAGTTATGAATTTTTAAAGATCAAATCCAAAAATCTAGTGCTTAAAGCCAAATTCAGCTTAGGGTTACTTGAGTCACTCTGCACCGGAGTAAATCCACAGTTCAGGCCGACCTCGATGAAGGGTGGGCGGGCTACAGGAAGCATGCAGGTCCCGCTCAAAAAGTACCTTGGATGGAGCAAGTGTCGATTTCGAAGACTTGATGGGTCAGTTCTGATCCACGAAGGCAATGAAGGCCTCATCGATGAAACCCTTCTGATGTAGGCACTGCGTCGCCGTCAAGCCATGCTGTCCAACGTTGTTGAGCCCCACAGACAATGAAGGCTTCATCGATGAACCCATTTATGATGCAAGTGCTGTGTTGTCATCGAGCCGCGCCATCTGTCGTGGTCTTGCTGCGCAGTCTGTCAAAGCGATGTCGATCAGTTCCTGCATCGAAGAGCAATGTGTTGGTTCCGATCGGTGCAAAGTCAACACTGCATAGATTTTGATGGTTCTGTACAACAGAAGTTACCTTTCAAGGGCCCAGGGCTGGATTGGCACCACCTGGCAGGGTAGGACTCACAGATGGCAGAGTCCAGGTGCTGTTGCAGGGTTGAAGGAAGGCTTTGATGGCCCGAAGACTTCAGAACAGGGGGCAAGCCAGAACGCCTTTGGAGTCACTCTGGGTTCAAATGAGGTTGGTTCAGTCCTTGTCATCAGCAGGTCAGAGATCAGGAGGCATCAGGGCAGCACAGAAAAGCAGAAAAGCAGTTCTTTCAGGGCAGCAGTCAAGCAGAGTTGCAATTTGTGTAGCACCGCAGCCTTTGCTCCCAGCAGAGTTCTTCACAGGTCCAGTAGTGGACTATTTTGGTAGGGTCAGGGCCCCAGTACTTATACCTAGTTGTGCCTTTGAATTAGAGGTAACTTCAAAGCAGACAATTGAACTGGGCAGTCCCCCCTTTCCTCCCAGCCCTGCTTGAGGCTATCGGTGGTAATCAGCCCTTTGTGTGGGAAACAGGGCACTGCCGATTCAGGTGTAACTGTAATTTACCTCCTCTCTTCCTGCCCAGGGAGAGCTATCAGAATGCTATTCTATGACACAACCAACTTTTCTGTGTTTGTGGCTGTCAAGAGGGAATGCACAAAGTGTAGCTGTCACCCACCCCAAACTTGTATTGGAGACCAGCTGCAAGACACACAGAGCAATAAGAGCAGAGCAAGGTCCACTTTCTAAAAGTGGCTTTTAAAACAGTAATGTTAAATCCAACGTTACGTGTAAAGAGGAGTTATTATTACCATTCCAAGGACACAAAACATGATGCAGGTACTCCTTTCAAATCAGTAATTACAGCTTAAATGTATATTGAGGAATTCCCAATGCAATCCAATGAGAGGAGTAGGCCTCAAAGTAGTGAAAAACAAATGTGGGTGTTTGTCACTTCCAAGACATGCAAAACTTAAAGTACATGTTCTACCTTTTATTTACACAGCACCCTGCAAATAGGGCTACCTAGGGTCTACCTTAGGTGTGACATATGTGTAATAAAAGAGGAGTACAGGGCTTGTCAAGTGGTTTTAAATGCCAAGTCCAAGTGGCAGTAAACTGCACAAACAGGCCTTGCAATGGCAGGCCTGAGACCGGTTCGAAGGGCTACCTATGTGGGTGGCAAACCAGTACTGCAGGACGACTAGTAGCATTCAAATTACAGGCCCTGTGCCTATGGTATGCAACTTTACATGGGACATATTGCTCAACTAAATAAGCCAATTGTGCGTAAACCAATGTCACCATGTTTAGGGGAGAAGCACACGTAGTTTAACACTGGTCAGCAGTGGTAAAGTGCTCAGATTCCTATGTCCAACAAAAAGATATAGCAAAAACAGGAGATCAGCAGGCAAACAGTATGGTGGAAGTTAAGAATGACTACTTTTGAGGCAAGCTACCAGAAGGTTAAGCACAGGTTAATTTGAGGTTTTATTGTATTTCAACCTGACAAGAATTGTGGTTGCTGCTTTCTTAGGGTTTCACCCCACTAAACCAGTACCCCACTTTCCTTCAGGCGCTATTTGCTTCTAAGTGCTATTCTTCCTAGAATCCTTGTAATTGTTTGTCTCTGGTTCTACTGATTGGATTTTTTTCCTTTTGTTGTCATTGTATTTACTAAAGATTATTCTATTTTTATAGATTGGCATGGGTTTTTTACTGTGTTGTGTTTTCGCTTTCTTACTGTTTGAGTGTTGCATAAATAATTTACACTAAGTTACGCCTGGCTACTTGTGTGCAGGCTACCAATTGGTTAAGCACAGGTTAATTTAGTGACTTTTTGTGGATCACCCTGACAAGGGTTGAGACTGTTGCTTGAGAAGGGGTTAGCCCCCTCAACTAACAACCCAATTTCTCACACAGCTAATAAGTTTTTTTCTCAAGTGCTTTTAGCCCTTTGTCATAATGGATAGGTGTGAGACATAAGGTGCGAGGGTGCCAGTGTGCAAGGAGTTACATGGCTGTCAACAGCTAACTCCACGCCTTCCTCTAAGAAAACCACATCCTTTACTCCTCCTAATCAGGCTTCAGGAAGAACCCCAGTGCAACCACACCCCTTGCAGCAACAGACTACATCTGTGCCCTCCTTGAAAGATGAGAGATTGTGGCCCTCATCCTCCTAGACATCTCTGCGGCCTTTGACACTGTCTCTCACCGCACCTTAACCCGCAGACTCCAAAACGCGGGAGTCCAGAAAAAGGGCCTCGACTGGATCCTCTCTTTCCTCCCTGGCAGAACACAACAAGCCAGACTCCCTCCATTCCTTTCAGAATTGACTCCAACCACCTGCGGAGTCCCGCAAGGATACTCCATAAGCCCGACCCCGTTTAACATCTAAATGGCCCTGCTCGCATCCATCGTTAGAGCACACAGACTCAGCATCACATCATACACAGATGACACCCAGCTCCTCCTCTCCCTGTCCAACGAACCCAACATCACCTAACACAAATTCCAATACGGAATGGAAGCAGTCACCAGATGGATGAAAAACAGCTGCCTTGAACCCAACACAGACAATCCTGAGGTACTCATCATGGGCCCACACCACGACACCTGGAACAACACTTGGTGGCCCCCTGTCCTCGGGGCTCCCCTCCCCCACGGACTAGGCACACAACCTCAGAATCATCCTTGACTCCGAACTCAAATTGGACCACAAGATCAACGCCATCTCCTCCTCCTGCTACCACACCCTCAGCTTCCTCTGTAAGACCTTCACTTGGATCCCCCCGAACATCGGAAAATTGTCACACACACCCTCATCAGTAGCAGACTGGACTACGGCAACGCACTCTACGCCGGGATCAACAAGAACAGTACCCGCAAACTCCAGAACATCCAGAACGCCCCCGGCGGACTAGTTCTTTCTCCTACCATGCCATAGCCAACACATCAGCCAAAACCTACAGATCCTACACTGGCTCCGCTTCAAGAAGAGGATCACCTTCAAGCTACTCACCCACACACACAAGGCCCTCCACAACACCGGACCCGCCAACTTGAACCACCTCCTCTTGTTTCAGGCTCCCCAGCGCTCTCTCCACTAGGCCCAGCTCACCCTCGCAAAGGTTCCTCAGATCAAGAAAAGCAGAACAGGAGGGCGGTCCTCCCTTCTCACGGCTAAGGCATGGAGTTCTCCACCTCTCCACCTCCAACAGACTGCTTCGCTCTCTAAGTTCCTGAAGGACCTCAAGACCTAGCCCTTCCATGGAACTCACTGAACACAAGGATCTGCGGACCCCCCCACCCCATTACCCTCAGCGCCTTGAGACCCGTTCCGGGTGAATAGCTTCCGCTCTATAAAAACCATGATTGATTGATTGAATAGCATTTCAGGTTAGGCTATACGTTTAGCCTCATTGATTTCGGCATTCAGTAAACTTGATAGAAGAGCAGGGAATATGATCATGGAGTCACCTTTGTGGAAGATTAATGCTTATGTCAGTATTCATTAGATCAAACATATTTATATGGAAAAGTTTAAATTATCTCTTGGTGTTTGTTAGTTATGTACATAATTTTCTCGATGGAGATGTTAGGGTATGATTTATTTCTAATTTGTAGCTGAACCAAATCTATTAAGTATAGAGAGCATAATTATGATACTCTGTTTTTCAAATAGTTTTGAATTGTAATTTCCTTATTACTCAAAGAAGTGTACAGATTCCCAATGGTTTCACGGATATAATGTGTGATCAGAACATTCACCTGCATAACATTAATGGTAATTGGTTCTGTCCAAAGAGCTCAGATTACTGACTCCCTGAAATATTTTTACTATGTGAATATTCTCCTTCAAAATATCTATCTGACCTAGGAAATTACGCATAAAAAAGTAACGATTGTTCGTGATCAAATATCATTGTGTTATTGAAGGAAAGGTACATAAACTGATGCATTCATCAGATTCCCTAGTCCCCAAATTTAACTTGTTTAACCCACAATGCAGACCTTGAATATAGAGGGGGAGAAACAACTGTTAATTTATGAAGCTTCAAGTGATTACCCTTAACGTATCTGGTCTTTAATTGATGACCAGTCCTTTTTGACACAAAGCCCTCACAGGGCTGCTAGTGAATAACCATTTTGTGGGCCGGCAATTTTGCAAGTATTCGGCCCCGTCTGAACAGTCAATCACAAAATGTAAAGAACCATGCAGGAACCTATTTATTTTACTAGCTTTATCAATCCTTGACTATTGTGTTTCTCTACCAGGAGGAAGTGCACTTATTTACTAATGTTCATAACCTCAGTTGAAGATTGATTATCTTTGCAACACTAGAGGTTTGCTGTATCTAGTTACATTACATACTATGTACCAGGCAAGTCAATCTTGGAGGATTGATCTGGCACATTCTCTCAAGAGAACAAGCTTGGTCTCCTCACATGATACTAAGCATAAGAGGCACGGTCATATTTATTAAGAAACTTCACTACTGAATTGCCAATCTCAAAACTGAATGTTCAGGAAAAGAAAATAGAATTGTAGTACATTGGTATAGATCCCACAAATGATGGTTGCCACCAGTATGTTCTATTTGAACATACCATACCCAAACAGAGAGAGCATATTTTCCTCAAGAAAACCTTTTAAAGTTTTAGGATACAATAAAGCTGTAGAATTGATTTTGATCTTCAAATGAAACAGGACAGTGTGCAAGGCCTGCACTAAGGAGGAAGGAGGCCAATTGTAGAACTAAACGTGAGGATATGACCAATAATTCCAGTCTTTATTTTCCAACATGTACACAAATATAGAATGAACCTACACTTAAGTCAAAGATGAATATATCTCAAACTGAAACCTGTCCAGGTTTTCCCCACTGAATTAGAGGATCAAGAGGCACAAATACCTCCAAAGAGAGTAAGGACTCTGTTTAAATGCATTAAACCTGAGGCGGCCCAAGGGTTCGATGTCAGCAGAACAGATTTAATTAAAGTACATAGAGTGATATACTTGCCACACACAGTAGTGTTTCAGAAACTGTATTGATAAGCAAAGCCAAAGGATGCTTGTGAAAGCCATCTTGATTTTTGCTGTACCCGTACCAATATCATTTCTAAGTATAAATATCAAGAAGTTAAAATCAGAGCAAATTGACAATATGTGCTTGATTGAAAGCATTAGGCTGAATGAACTTGTATTGAGTTGAAGTATAGCTTGTTATGCTTGAGTTAGCATGAGGATATTATAAATTGATTTGTAGGAATTGAGTAAAATTAGCCCAGTAATATGCAACTTCTGTAATACAGATTTACTGTCAACCCCTTTGGAAAAAACATTTACCCCTTTTTGAGTTTGGTGAACAGAAGATAACACAGTGACAGAAACCAAGCTGGCTCTGCCATCATCCCCCCAGCCAATACCCAGAAGTAACGTATTCTGGCATGTTGGTAGATATTAATCACAATCTAGGGATCCATTACCATGTCTGAGATAGATACCCACATGAAACAGTAGCACAAAAGTATGGTGGTCTTTCAAAGAAAAAAACACGAGGTCTCTAATATTCTGAGAATTTCTTTGAGCATATTATGGAGACTGGATGTGCTAATTCTAAAAATGGACTTTCAATTTGAGATATGTAACCAGTGTTATGACATCAGAAAATAACATTGGTTGATTTGTCATCATAACTTCCTTCCCAAATGGCTCTACAAGGGATGGATTCAGTCAGTTTGGAGCATAAGCCATTCTAGAACATACAGTCTAAATATGGTTGGAATCCTCAACCACCTTTCCAGAGGATGTGATTTTTCTTTGGAAGAAGCAGTCTCTGTCCTAACTCTCACACGCTTGGGTCGATCCATCTTCAAAACCAGCTCCACCATTTAGAAACCCATCACAATCAGCACCCCGTTTATCTTGCAGACAACCTCGGCCTCTCTGGTGGTTCTCACCACAGCCGTAGCCCTGACACAAATAAACTGCAGACTGGGAAGTGGAAAAAGAAAAATAACAAGGCACCAGGCCGTTTCAGTCTATCTACCCCAGATGTGGAACAACATCTCCATATCCATCAGACCCCCCCTCAACCACTGTTCCAATTTAGGAAACGGCTAAAGACTCACCTCTTTAAGAACACACCATTACAATGCATTAACCACTTACAACCCAGCTAACTCTCCTATCGATGATAGACTTTATGCTTGTACGTGCCCCTGCAAACCACTCTGTTGACTCATAGGGATCACTAGGATGGCGGACGGACTCCAGTCCGTCCGCCATCCTGTGGTAAACAGGTACCATGTTATGTTATGTTATGTTATGTTATTAAAATATTTATTAAGCGCGCTATCACCGATTGGTTTCTTGGCGCTACAATCAACAGTGACATAGATATGGATGATAAGAATGGAGTGTTTGTTACAGTGTTTGTCTGAATAGCCAGGTCTTCAAGGCTTTCCGGAAGGAGAGAAGATCTTGGCAGTTCCGAATCTCCAGAGGGAAGGTGTTCCATAGGCAGGGGGCAAGTGTTGCAAACCTGCGGCCTCCAGCGCGCTTGAGTTTAAATGAAGGCGTTTGGAGGAGGCCCTGATGGAGTGAGCGTAGGTTACGGGGTGGTATATATCTGGTGATTAATAAGTCAATGAATTTAGGTCTTTTACAATGCAGAGACTTAAATATCATGCACCCAGTTTTAAATGCACAACGCTGGGTGACTGGAAGCCAGTGCAATTTTCTGAGTAGAGGGGTGGCTGCCTGTCGTCTTGGTTGATTCAAGATTAACCTTGCAGCATAGTTCTGTACCATCTGGAGGCGTTTAGATAGGTAGTTGGGAAGACCTAAATAGATGGCATTCGCATAGTCCAGATGGGACAGAACAGTGGCAAGAACAACCTGGGTGATTGCCTCTGACGTAAGTAGACGCCGGACCTTTCGGATTTTCTTTAGCTGGAAGAAGCACTTGGAGACTACTTGTCCCACTTGTGCTTTTAGTGAGAGGTCACCGTCCACGATGACTCCAAGTGTTTTAGCCGATGAGGAGGGTGACGGGGCTTGACCTAAATCCAAAGGCCAATAGTGTGGACCCCAGTACTTGATGCTGTCCCCGGTAAGGACCAGCTTAGTCTTACCAGGGTTTAATTTTAACTGGTTTTGATCCATCCAAGTTTTTATAAACTTCATGGTTGACTGGAAGTGCAGGATAGAGTTTTCAGTATTATCAATAGTGAAAAGCAGCTGCAGGTTGTCGGCATAGTTATAAACCCTCACCTGCTTGTCTCTGAGAGTCTGAATCAGAGGGAGTATGTAAAGATTGAACAGGTGGGGAGACAGGGAGGAGCCCTGTGGCACTCCGCATGTAATGGGTTGCCTAGTGCCGGTAAAGTCTCCAAGGCGAACAGTCTGCGTGCGGTTTTCCAGAAAGGAACTCAGCCAGGCAGCCGCCGTGCCCCGTATGCCGGCCTGTCCGACACGGTCCGCCAAGATATTGTGGTTGACCGTGTCAAACGCGGCCGACAAGTCCAGGAGCACCAAGGCCTGAGGGGAGCGTTTGTCCACACAATCTCGCAGAGTATCCAAGACTGTAGTAATTACAGCCTCTGTGGAGTGTGCTGGTCGGAAACCGGCCTGGTGGGGATCGAAACAGGAGGAATCCTCCAGAAAGTTGGAGAGGCATTTAGCCACATGGGCCTCCAGAACCTTAGCCAAGAAGGGCAGTAGGGAAATGGGCCTGTAGTTAGCCTTACAGGCTGGATCGGCCCCGGGTTTCTTTAGAAGCGGTATAACCACGGCCTCTTTAAACGATGAGGGCACTAAACCAGAGATCAAGGAATCATTCAGAAGTGCAAGGGCGGGGGCCGGGAAGGTAGAGAAGCACTCTTTCAAGATGTAGGGAGGGCAACAGTCTGAAGGAGCGCCGGATTTTACTCTTGTCAGTAGTTCCCCAAACTGAGTCTGAGTTATAGGCGGGAACCTACTGAGGGAGCCAGAGCTAGGGTTGATTACCATCCCAGTAGTAAGAGGGGACGCCGATTGAGGTATGCTAGTTTTAATCTCTGTTATTTTGTCAGAAAAATAGGAATTGAGTGTATCACAGAGGGACTGGGTGGGAGTAATCTTAGGGCGGACGTTATCCAGGTTCGTCAGTTCATTTAGGATAGAGAAGATGTCCTTGGATCTGTTGGAGGATTCTAGAATTCGGGACGAAAAGTAAGCTGCCTTTGCAGCGGAGATAGCACTCATGTACTCCTTCCTAGCCTTAGAGTAGTTAATTTTTAGCTGAGGATCATATTGGCGGCGCCATTGGCGTTCTAGCTGCCGTAGAGCCAATTTCCTGGCTTTCAGGTCCGAAGAGAATCATCTATTGGCATCAGCTCGTCGTGACAGTCTGATTTTTTTATAGGGGGCGTGACAGTCGCTGGCCGCTTCTAGCCAGCCAGTGAGAGTGGATACTGAGGAATTAATCTCACTCTGGGGGAGGGGAATGGTGTTGGCAAGTGACTGTAGAAAGGCAGTTTTATCCATTGCATTCCAGTTCCTGGCCAATCTGCCAACCCCTGGTGTGGCAGCTCTGGTAGGAGTGATGCATAGTTTGAATTTAAGAATGGAATGGTCTGACCAAAGGCATGGCAGGATGATTGGTGTTGTTACACAGGAGGAATTAGACTATACCTGGTCTAGGATGTGGCCTTTACAGTGGGTAGGGGAAAGCACCAGTTGATTAAAGTTTAAGTTGGACAAAAGGTCGGTCAGTTCGGCTGATTTTGAGCCCTCCAAGGGATCTTTGTGCCAGTAGTTGAAGTCGCCAACTAGAAAGATCCTGGCATGGTCATGTGCTAAATTAGCAACTTGATCGCTTTTGGACATAGGGAATGATGGCATCGAGATGGGGGGTCTATACAGAAGAACACACGCTATCGTCGTGTGAGCGGTGGTAATTTTTAACACTAGATTGTCTGTGTTATCTAACACAAGGCTGGTCAAGGAGGTAACGACCAGGTTTGAGCGGATAATTGCCGCCCCTCCTCCCCCCCCTTTCCCCGTAGTGTGGTCTGCATGGATGATATAATAGTTAGGTGGAAGAGCTGCTATTATATCAGGGGCGGAGTCAGGGGTTAGCCAGGTTTCAGTAATTAGGAGAATGTCCGTTTTCTCCATGTCCAGCAGAAGAAAAATGTCCAGCTGGTGTTTTACCAGGGAGCGGGTATTAAGATACAACATGGTAAGTGAGGGGTATAGAGGGTCAACCTGTGGCTGATTGAGGGCAGGGGTGGTCAGATGACATCCCTGACTCAGGATGCCAAGGTTACAGAGCCGACTCAGTGTGTCCATTGGAAGGAGGCCCTGGATATTATTTTTATACTCCATCAGTTCAGCCCTAGAATAGTGACAGGGAGGGGCGGTGCAGCCTGCCCCTAGTCCCGGCTGGTCGCGGACGGGCGCAGGCGGGCTTGTCTTTGGCGCGTCTTCGACGCGCCGTCGACGCGCCCGCTGCACTCGTCCGCTGCACTTCCTCGAAGGTGGAACCATTTATACCCGTAAAGGTGGGAGGGGCCGAGCGCTGTGCCACTCGCCTGCTCCTCACCTAAGATGGTGGCTCACGCTCTAGACCCCGGCAGCGCCTAATCGGCTGCAATGGGGCGAGCAGAGAGCATAGGGCGGGAAACAGAAGAATCAAATCAGTGCCCCGAGTGAGCAATCGGTAGGTTTTAAAATACAGAAATACACAATTTACACTTTTAAAAACGTGACTCTTTTAAAAGCAGAGAATAAACAATAACGTGTCTCACTCGCACTGCTGTCCCGGCTTCCGCCTCAGGACCTCAACAATCACATGCACACTGTCAATCGGTGCATGTGTTCAGAGTGGCGTTTTTATGTGGCCAGAGGTGGGAGGGGCCGAGCGCTGTGCCGCTCGCCTGCTCCTCACCTAAGATGGTGGCTCACGCTCTAGATCCCGGCAGCGCCTAATCGGCTGCAATGGGGCGAGCAGAGAGCATAGGGCGGGAAACAGAAGAATTAAATCAGTGCCCCGAGTGAGCAATCGGTAGGATTTTAAAATACAGAAATACACAATTTACACTTTTAAAAAAGTGACTCTTTTAAAAGCAGAGAATAAACAATAAAGTGTCTCACTCGCACTGCTGTCCCGGCTTCCGCCTCAGGACCTCAACAATCACATGCACACTGTCAATCGGTGCATGTGTTCAGAGTGGCTTTCTTATGTGGCCAGAGGTGGTAGGGGCCGAGCGCTGTGCCGCTCGCCTGCTCCTCACCTAATATGGTGGCTCACGCTCTAGACCCCGGCAGCGCCTAATCGGCTGCAATGGGGTGAGCAGAGAGCATAGGGCGGGAAACAGAAGAATCAAATCAGTGCCCCGAGTGAGCAATCGGTAGGTTTTTAAAATACAGAAATACACAATTTACACTTTTAAAAACATGACTCTTTTAAAAGCAGAGAATAAACAATAAAGTGTCTCACTCGCACTGCTGTCCCGGCTTCCGCCTCAGGACCTCAACAATCACATGCACACTGTCAATCGGTGCATGTGTTCAGAGTGGCGTTTTTATGTGGCCAGAGGTGGGAGGGGCCGAGCGCTGTGTCGCTCGCCTGCTCCTCACCTAAGATGGTGGCTCATGCTCTAGACCCCGGCAGCGCCTAATCGGCTGCAATGGGGCGAGCAGAGAGCATAGGGCGGGAAACAGAAGAATCAATCAGTGCCCCGAGTGAGCAATCGGTAGATTTTTAAAATACAGAAATACACAATTTACACTTTTGAAAACGTGACTCTTTTAAAAGCAGAGAATAAACAATAAAGTGTCTCACTCGCACTGCTGTCCCGGCTTCCGCCTCAGGACCTCAACAATCACATGCACACTGTCAATCAATACATGCGGCGGTCCCACATACCAAATCTGGATGCAACTGTCACACTGTCAACATGGCTGTCACATTTTGATTTTTAACATTGCCGCGGATGCTGCTCACAGCAGCACCCGCCGCTAAGTGAAAAAACATGTTGTGCATTTCCAAGTGCACCCTCACTGCCCTCCAACAAACGGGGGTCCGCAACTGGCCCCCCTAAGCAATCCCCACATGCCTTTCCATGGCAGCATTGCCGCTATGGAAAGGCCTGATATTTCCCTCATCATAATTTGGTGGACGGTGCCTGCTAGGCAACGCCACTATTGGTCCTTGGACTGTCCTCCAGGCAATCTGAATTATTGCTTCTGGCAGACAAATGATGGATGGTCTTTCCGCCCGCCGCAGTCAGGAAACGATTCCCCCACCATCCTAATTCTGTGGGGGGAAACTGGGAATCGGCGGACGGAAGGACCACCATCACATGGCTGGCGATGGTGTTCCTTCCACCATCCAAATCGACCCCTTAGTTAGGCTCGCACTACACAAATACCATATACATACATGCACACATACATAAACTTAATTGCAATAACGTATAGAACATTACCATAGGATATTTTATGATGAAGGCGAGATATGTATCAGTATGATGAAGGAAATTAAAGATAACAAAAATGTGAATTATATGTTACTTCATCACTAGAATATATTTATGATTATTAAACTACTAATAGATTTATCCAGCATATCACAAAGATACATTTTGTAGGAACGCAACATGAGTTGCTGTAATTAAGAACCATTCCTTCTTAGTTAAAATTGGTTTCTACAGCCAGTTTTTTCCTTATAGTAAATATGAAATTACTTGCCATCAAATTTAATCACTCAAATATTACAAGGCCAAAAGAAGAAGAGATTTTTGGAAAACATGAACTTTTTTTACTTTAGAAAGCTTAGACATGAGGCAGGCATATGCATGCCAGTGGCTAAACTGTCTTTCATATATCCATTCTGGAGCTAAATATCTCGGTTTCATTACTGAGCTCTTATGTCTCTGGAGTTCCTCATATTAAGTGACATTCCTCTGAACCTCAAGATCAGGCATTTTATTTATAAAGCCAATGTACCATACATTCTCTGTTTTAGGACATTTCATGGCAATATATTGTGTTCAAACTTTTTACAAATCAAGGATTAGGCTAACATAATAAGAACAAGTTTAAAAGTTTTTAAAGTTTATCAAATAAATCGAAAATATAATTAATCATCAAATGTAAAAAAAAACACAAAAAATGTATCATAAAAACATTTTCAGTACATCACGATAAACGAATAAAGTCCCATAATTCCAGCAAGTGCGCAATTAATAGACTAATAAAAAGCAAACATTTCATAAAAACCTTCATATGTGTTCTCAAGCCCTTCAATTCTTTAGGACTGGACGGACAATTTGTGTCTAAGAAACCATGCTGCAAAAATAAATTGAGAAACAGCAGCACAACTGCAGTCCATGAATCACTTTTTCAGATCCTAAGGGCGTGAATTGAAATTTTAAGCCCAAACTCTAACATAAAGGAACAATAAACCTGCTTCTGAGTTTAACATATTTTGGACAAGAAAACATCAAGAGGCATATTATCAAGTCCTGACGATAACTATCGGCAGCGCCATTTAGCGTGATTTTTTTATCACCTTGTTATCAACGTATCATCAACACGTCGTTAACAGGCGATAGTGTCAGGGAACTACGTAGAAAACTCCTGCTAACTTCTTAGTAATGGCGGTAGGTAATCCGGCGATAGCGGCCGGAATCTAGGGGCATATTATCAAGGGATTTATCTCCGCTTTTTTGGCTTTAAAAGCCAAGAAAGCGGAGATACAATTATCTCCCTATCAGCAATAGGGTGCTAACACGCAAATTTGCATGTTAGCACCCTTTTTCTCTACGCTTCCCCTTGCAAAGGGGGCCTTCCAGAGAAAAATAATAGGAGAAATGTTCTTAAGCGACATTTCTCCTATTATCAAGGATTTCGCTAACCCTGTTAGTGATAAAAAAAGCAGCGCTAACCGCGGTTAGCACTGCTTTTTTTACACCTGGTATTTTCCTGACTTAGCCATGATATCCTATGGAAGGTGGATATCATGGCTCAGTTTGTGAGCCCCTATCATCAAGATAACGCCAAACTTTGAGAGATTATCGTTGGTTTTCCAGCGATAATCTCTCATTTGGCAGTTAGCGCGAGGATTTTTATCACTTCTGAGATAAACCTTGCTAATAGCAAGTTATCTCTGCGATAATTTCCGGCGATGGTTAGCGTTAAAAAATTCGTTGCTAAGCATCGTTAGCGATAAATATCGCTAATCGTTGGTAATATGCCCCCTAGTGATAAGGCTATTAGCAGCAGAAAAATCCCTTCTACCCTCCTGGTGATTAGTCTGTGATAGCATGCCCAAAAGAGTGGGACGTGCAGACAGAGGTGCTGAAAGGTAGGTGATGCAGACAGATGGGCTGACAGGCAGGTGATGCATGTATTCATATATATTTGTAGGTGCTCCGAGGGGCATCAGGGCCCATTACAAAGAGCATGAGGGTCTCTGCACAGAGCAGTGCTGGGTGTGAGCCTAGTGGAAACCAGACATAATCTGGACAAACTCTGCTGATTTTCACAGAAATGTAATGTATCATTGGAGGCATGCAGGTCTAAAGTTATTTGTCTAGAATCACAAGATTTTACATCAAGTGTTGAAGCTGGGATTAGAACCCTGGTCAGCAGGATTCATCTTCAACAACTTGTTCATGGAGAAACGAAGAGATAAACCAATATAGACCAATGCCCCAGAGTCAATATATGCTTTCTCTTGGCTTAAAAGTAAATAAATCCAAGACTTTCGTTATGCATATTGGCAAGAAAGCTCAGAAATGCAAACCTCTCTATATTGACAACACTAGATTAGAAAACGCCAGGAAATACCCTTACTTGGGGATCCTTATCGATGATCAGATCTCCTGGAAACCTGCCATCACCAGTAAAAAAATGCAGTTTCTGCGCACAACAGCAGCGTTGACTTCTTTTTCCAGGAAGTTGGGCAAGCCCGCTCCTGCTGAGATACTTAAAATCTACCAAGCCAAATGTTTAAGTGTGGCTACTTATGGAGCGGGCGTATGGGGCTATGCTCCTGCTGGAGAGCTCCAAGTAACCGAAAATGACTTCTTGAAATATGTATTAGCTCTCCCTCAAAGTGCTCCTAATTACGGCAGTCATATCGAGCTCGGTTTGGATTATCTATCTGACACCATTAGATACCAACCGATCCTCCTTTGGCACCGTATATGGACCAAAGAGCAATGTCATCTTTCCCGGTCGCTAATAACCGACTGTCTGTCACTAACCCACTGGAAAAAGATTCCATGGTTATTTTAGGTTTTTAATTTTCTGAATGATTTGAACTGTCTAGCTTTTTTCACCAATCCTCTCTCACTAATGGACATACCCAGAAAGACCTTGAAGAATGTATGTGTCACCCATTTAAGAGACCTTCGCATGTGCTCAGAAATTGGTAAACAATCAAATACCCAATTAATGGCGATTCAATCCTTCTCTGGCATACAACCTTATCTGTCTTTTTATTTGTCAAATTATGACAGATATGTTTTAACAAGATTTCGTTTTGATTCTTTTTATCGTCTTGTCTCGTTTCCTGAGCCCTTAGATTGGCAACGTGAATTAATTAGATGTCCCTGTGATGACTGTACCCCTCAGTCTACATTGCACGTAATTTTATTCTGTAGTTTCTACGAGACCCCGCGTAAACGCTGGCTGGTCCCACTTCTCCGACAAACAGGATTGAGAAGATGCAGACCTGCTCTTTTGGCACTACAGTTTTTAGAACCCAATTTGTCGCAAAATGTATAGCTTGCTTTCTAAAGGCATGTCTGAAAATTCGATCTCAATTAACGGTTTCTGCATTGTAAATTTTATGTGCATAATTTCTATGTATATAACTTTTATCCAACTGCCAATTATGGCATTATTGTATAGACGATTCTTTTTAAAGATTAATTTAATGTTTTCCTTATGTACTAGTCAATATTGTACTTATGAAAATTTTTATAAAATTGCTGCAAATATTTTCTATAACGTACTTTTATGATTGTAAAATCAATCGAAATAAAGTTTCTTTTGACTTTGATAAGGCTATTAGCAGCAGAAAAATCCCTTCTACCCTCCTGGTGATTAGTCTGTGATAGCATGCCCAAAAGAGTGGGACGTGCAGACAGAGGTGCTGAAAGGTAGGTGATGCAGACAGATGGGCTGACAGGCAGGTGATGCATGTATTCATATATATTTGTAGGTGCTCCGAGGGGCATCAGGGCCCTTTACAAAGAGCATGAGGGTCTCTGCACAGAGCAGTGCTGGGTGTGAGCCTACTGAAAACCAGACATAATCTGGACAAAATCTGCTGATTTTCACAGAAATGTAATGTATCATTGGAGGCATGCAGGTCTAAAGTTATTTGTCTAGAATCAAAAGATTTTACATCAAGTGTTGAAGCTGGGATTAGAACCCTGGTCAGCAGGATTCATCTTCAACAACTTGTTCATGGAGAAACGAAGAGATAAACCAATATAGACCAATGCCCCAGAGAGAGAGAGAGAGAGCTGGAGGGACAAGGATTGAAAGGATACAGGGACAGGCAAATGGAGAGACAGTCAGGTAGACAGGAAATAGACAGAATAGATAGAGGGCGACGTGATCCAAAGAAAGAGTGAGATAGATCAAGCAGGTAGAAGACAGGTCGATACATAGGAACATGAAATGATTAGCAACGTGGTCGACTGGCAGGGATAACTGAGTGGATGGATGGATGGATGGACAGACATAAGCCTGTTGGATTTGTTCGCTGGCTAGGTCTGTGTATGAATGCATGGTTGAATGGTGGATGGATAGACTGACTCTCAGATGGATGTTGGCTGGGTGGATAGTGAGTGGACGGGAGCACAGATGAATGAATGGATCAATGAGGTAGAGAGTGAAAATGATGGACAGACTGAAAAAAACTAAGAGATCAACAGGGTGAATGATGGGTGGAAAGGTGGATGAATGGGTGGGTGAACAGAGGGTCCTAGAGAAAGGGAACACAACAGGGTGGGTGGGTGCATTGATAGAAAAGTAGAGAGAAAGGCAGGTAGACCAACTGGGTGGATAGTTGGAAGGCAGGGCCAGGGGACAAAGATGAACTGGATAGATGGATGGATAGATGGATTGATGGGCGGCTGAAATGCAGACCAACAGATGGAAAGCTGGGTGGTGAACCAGGAGACAGGCAGACCGACTGGATAGATGGACGGACGGCTGAGATGCAGACTAACAGGATGGATAGCTGGGTTGATGAGCCAGGAAACTGGCAGACGAAGGTGGCCCTGCACAGGCTTGCCTGCTGTCGGTGTTATGATGCATACTTCAGATGCACTGCCTCTCAGAGTGGCTCGCGACAGGGCTATGCGCTAAGCAGGGCTTTAGTGGGATGAACAAACTTATGGGGGTGGGGGGAGGGTCTCTTGCAGGGACGTGGCAGTTGTAATAAAGGGCGTGGGTTCAAAACACAATACCTAAAAATCTGTTCTTAGGATAGTGTGCCCCCCCACTGGTGTTTTGCTGCGTCCGTCATTGCATCCAGATGTATAATACAAGTAACAATACATCTACAACTAGCCAAGACTATTGGCTTT
This sequence comes from Lissotriton helveticus, assembly GCF_964261635.1. Taxonomy (NCBI): domain Eukaryota; kingdom Metazoa; phylum Chordata; class Amphibia; order Caudata; family Salamandridae; genus Lissotriton; species Lissotriton helveticus. The sequence goes on along the minus strand of NC_136071.1, from coordinate 986,748,727 downwards.
GTCAATGGTTGTTAGTTGCGTAAGATAAATAGGCTATAACTATAGATTCGTTGTATATATTATTCAAAATGCTTCAGTCCTTAAATGATGAGACTGAAAGAATTATAAAGAGTCTCGTTGACGTTACAGCAAAGGCAGTGGAAGTGGGGGGGTCTGCAGTGTTTGAAGGGGCCATTGTGCCCAATTGGTGACTGATTTTACTACTGACTTGGGGAACAGAGGGTTCTATTTTCCTTCGTTGCATTATTGGAGACGTTCTTGCTACGACACTGATTCCATTGGTTTACTTGGCCATGAGAACAGGATTCTGAAATATTAAAGTGACAAAGTTCAAAAATGAAGACACAGAACCAGCAAACCACAGTTAAATACTGACACTATTTAGAAATATATTCATAGGTGCTCTTCCGGTCTGGTGCTATTATTTAAATGTGACCTACAGAGCTTCTTTGGGTTTTCACAGATGGTTACAGTAAATTACCATATGTGCAGTTCCATTGAAGCTGATGGAGCAGAGGGACACCAAGGTATGAGAGTCATGTGAAACCTGCAATCTTAACAAGACTGACTGCAGTGCAGCAGAGTTCTCTAGTTACAAAGAATCACTTCAGTTTCAAAAACAAATGCTAAATACATTCCGAAGAAGAGGGACTGTAACCAGTAAACAAGCACTTGCAATGACAAACGTTTAGTCCAGAGATTGTGCATATTGCAAGGTGAATCTGGGGCTCATGGCTAAGAAGATCGGGGAGGTTCTGGTTGAGAGAGGTACTTGGGACCTTGAAATAAGAGGTCACTGTGATCTTTGCTCAGGACACACTGACCTCGGGAGGAACTCCTGTTACACACAACCTAGATCGGAGTGGATACAGAGTCCTAAGGAGAAATAAAGCGTTTCTGGACTTCATTCATAAGTCAATCTCTCAGCCCTCAACCCCAGCCATGGCCTACATTTTGTTTACTGCTGTAGGGTGTCCTGCTGCAACCTCACCGACCTGCTATCACAAAAGTGTTTTGTTTCAGTGTTGCAACGTTCTAGACCTCACACCATCAACAACATTTCATTAAAATGGTCCCAGCTTTGCATTACCGAGCTCTGCCTATTGTCAGTGTGGGACTGGGAGGTTGCTAAGAAGATAAGAAGTTGAACAAGTATTGCCTCTGCTGTAGTTGTTTTCTGTGTGAGGCTTCCATTACTGTATTACATGCTGTAGTTGTTATGTGTGTTTTTCTAATCTTGCACTACTGCTGCCTAAGTAGCTGTTTTGTGTGTTCTGGTAATCTTGCCCCACTGTGCCTGCGTCTGGAGCCTGGATGCCTCGCTGGACCTGCGTCTGGAACCTGGATGCCCCGCTGAACCTGCGTCTGGAGCCTGGAGTGGGATGTAGAGGAGCTGTGGAGTCGATGAGCCGTGGCGGGAGACATTGATGCGTGTCGATCGCCCATACCTGGTGTTGAAGTCTGGCAGGTCGCATTGAGACACGTTGCTGACCTGTGTGAGAAGACCCCCTTGAGACCCTTGGAGCTGTTAATGGTAGAGGCGCTCCTGCGCACCAACATTGTGAGGTCCGCATCGCATACTACGATCCACCACTACACCAGGGTGCACGGATTATCAATGGTGTGTGCCGTCTCCCTGCATCACAGGCCGGATGAAGTTGGGCTGGCCGTATGCTCAGGACGCTGAGGCTCCTGTGCTACAGCAACCTTGTGTGGTGTGAGCGCTGCACCTTCATGGCTAAGGGGGCCCTGCTGCATCATCTTCATCGGGAGTCCACCAGGGTACTAGGCTGCGAATGCTGTACCCAGCTGAGTGAAATCACACCTGGCTGAGGCTCCTACTTGTGAGTCACAGATTTGGAGAGAGTGTAGTGGATTGCGCCATGGGGTCAATGAGCAGGTAAGGAGAAGGTGGGACGCGTAGCGCAGGAGGGTCGGGGATGAGTAGCTCATGCCTAACACAGGTAGATGACACACCCCCTGTGGCTGATCTTCTGCTATGGCAGAAGAGCGGTGCCCCACTGCCTCAAGCACATGATACATGATGATACTTCAATCAATGATTCAATAAGGGGAATTGTAAGCACGCTACTCGCCTGTGAGGGTATCAATGCGCTGAGAGGGGAGGGGGGCGCAGAACTGTTCGCTGAAGAGCCAGGTCTAGAGGGTCTTCCTGAAGGTGTTCAGAGAGAGGGCGCGTCTGATGTCTGCCGGCAGCTGGTTCCAGGTCTTGGATGCAATGTGGGAGAAGGATCTGTCGTTAAGGTATTTGGGTCTATTGTTGTGTAGGTCTTTGTAGGAGTGAGAGAGGATTTTGAAGGTGACACTCTTTTCTCCACGGGGAACCAGTGGAGTCTACGTAGGTGTTGGCTGACGTGTTTGTGCCGGGGGATGCCGAGGACTAGTCTTGCGGCGGTGTTCTGCAATTTCTGGAGTTTGCGGACTTGTAAATGCCGGTGTAGAGTGCATTTCATTAGTCCAGTCTGCTGGTGATGAGTGCATGGGTGACTGTCTTTCTTGACTCTGGGGAGCTCCATTTGAAGGTCTGGCAGTGGATTAGGAGGGTGTTGAAGCAGCTGGAGGTGATGGCATAGACCTGTTGGTTCATGGTGAGGAATGAGTCGAGTATAATGTCAAGGTTTTTGGCATGGTCCGAGAGGCCAGGTGGGCTTCCGAGGGCGGCAGACACCATTTGTTGTCCCATGCTGATGGGGTGGTTCCAAGGACAAGGACAACTGTCTTCTCGGCGTTGAACTACAAGCAGCTGTTGGACATCCAGACTTCGACATCATGAATTCCTTTATGGAAATTGAGTCTGGCGGTGGTGGGGTCTTTGGTGAGGGAGAGGATGATCTGAGTGTCATCAACTTAGTATATGATGCTGAGGCCATGTTGTTTGGTCGATGGCGGAAAGGGGGGCCAGGTAGATGTTGAAGAGGGTCAATCAATCAATCAATCAATGCATTTGTAGAATGCACTACTCACCCACGAGGGTCTCAAGGCGCTAGAAGGGGATGGAAGCTGCTACTGCTCGAACAGCCATGTCTTGAGAAGTCTCCTGAAGGTCAGCAGGTCCTGGGTCTGTCGCAGGTGGGTGGGGAGGGTGTTCCATGTCTTGGCGGTGAGGTGGGAGAAATATCTGCCGCCAGTGGTCGTTCTGTGGATGCGTGAAACGGCCGCGAGGTCAGTGGAGCAAAGCTGTCGGTTGGGAGTGTAGAAGGTGAGTCATTTTTTGCTAGTATTAATGGGTACTCCCTAAAGTGGGCAAAAGTAGATCCCTTGGTCTTTATACATAATTTGATAAACACTACCCGGGATGATTTCGAAATTTGTTTGGCTGAGTGTAATGAGGATGAAGAGGTTTTAAATGCTTTCCGTAATATTTCAGGCGAGACACGAAAGTTACTGACTAGGGAGCAGGAACAGGGTTTGAAAAAGCCAAAGGGATGGTTTGATAGAAATTGGAGCAACGCCCATACCCTCTTAAATAATTCATTGCTTAGCCCTAATAGATCTAGAGAGGAAATAAGACAGGCGAGATATTCCTATCGACAGGCCTTAAAAAGGAGAAAGATTGAATTGAAGACAGAAGCATGGGAGGCTTGTGTAAGAAAAGATAACTACGCCTTTTGGAAAGCAGTGAATGGCCCATACTTTACACAGAGGGATACTGATAAGATAGATATTGCCATTACTGAGGATAAGTGGGTCGAATTATTTGCGGGTCTCCATAATGATGATCCTATGGGACAAAATGAGATAGCCTCATTGGTAGTGATCACCAATGATAGTGTCCAGAAGTAAGTATTCCCCAGAGATATTAGCATTTCTATTGAGGAGGTCACTAGGGCCTTAAAAGAGAGTGCCTCTGGTAAAGCGACAGGACCGGATGGCGTCCCCGTGGACGTGTATAAAAGTAATATTGAATTATGGGCCCCTCTACTTACTAATGTTTTAAATAGATGTAGTTGTTATGGTTTTATCTCCACATGGTCGGATGCTATAGTGATCCCGATTTTTAAAAAGGGAGACAGAAACAAACCAATTTGCAAACGCCCTATCTCCCTGCTAGACGCTCTTCTGAAAGTAGTGGGGAGGGTGATTCTTAACAGATTACAATCTTGGGCAGAAGAGACAGGTCTCCTATCAAACCTACAATCTGGCTTCCGAGCAGGGCTGGGTACGGTTGAACAAGGTCTGAATTTAATGGTGATTATAAGTAAATACACGGTTGCTAAGGAGGAGAGACTTTTCTTGTCATTCGTTGACTTAAGTTCAGCGTTCAATTGTGTAAATCATGAAACATTGTGGAGAGTTCTTAAAGATATGGAAATTGACCCATCCTTGCTTTTATTAATCAAAGAACTGTACAGGGAGGCACATTTCGTATAAAAAGGGAGTGAGGCAAGGTTGCATACTTGCACCTTTCCTCTTCTCTTTATATATAAGCAGCCTGGATAAATATTTGATCGAGCATCGACAGGACTACCCGAATATTAAGAACACCCCTGTCCCCATTTTACTCTATGCGGATGACGCTGTTATTATGGTGCGGACTCAGGTGGGGTTACAACGAACAGCCACCAACTTTGTTAATTTTATGCATGACAGGAGTTTAAAAGTTAATATTAGTAAAACCTTTACTATGAGTTGTGGGAAAAAAACAAGGAAAAAATGTGATATCTTTATTAACAACAGTAGTGCAGGAAATACAGATAAGTTTTCCTATTTGGGTATCACGTTTGAATGGTCTGGGTCCTGGACTGCCACAATGCAGGCAAGAAAACTGATGTTCATTAGAGCCCTTGGCGCAGTCACTAATTTCTCAAGGAAACTAGGCTGTAGACCTGTCCCTGAGTTACTAGCTATTTACAAAGCAAAATGTATGTCCACAGCAACTTATGGTGCAGGTATCTGGGGGCTTGTAGAGGTTGACCAGATTCAACGTTGTGAAAATGCGTTTATACGTTATCTCCTGGCGGTTCCTGGTTCTACTGCTAATTTTACCTGCCATATGGAACTTGGTCTCCCTTACATTTCCGATATTATTAATTTAAATCCGTTTTTACTCTGGCATAAGGTATGGGCATCAACTGAGACTGGTTTTAATCGTGATGTAATTGAAGATTGCCTTAAATTGGAGAAGGTGGCTAAAGTTCCATGGCTCAGTTTTATTAAAAAAATGGTGACTGACATTGGCCACCCTGAGTATTATGATGCGCCAGAGATCATGGAAACAATCTCTAGAAAATCTCTGAAAGCTGTTTGCCGGACTCACCTGGAATATATACGTTGGCTTAAAGAAAGAGATAAAAAAACTGTTATGGAGACCCAACTAATGTTACCATGTCGGGGCATACAACCTTATCTGACTCAGACTCCGGGAAGTTTCTGTCGGATGCTCCTAACCCGTTTCCGTTTTGGGGTTTTTCACAGATTGATAACGTTTCCAAATGTTAATGACTGGTCAAGAAATCTACCCTTATGCCCGGGCGATGATATTTCTAGTCAAACAACATTACACAGTGTCCTATTTTGTAAATTTTATACACGACCTAGGAAAATCTTTTTTAAACCAGTTCTGAGGGAAATGGGCTTAAGACACTGTAAAATAGCGTTTTTGAAGCTACAGCTTTTAGAAAATCAACTGATTTTATTGGCAGTTTCCTCTTTTTTAAAGTCTGTTATTAAATTTAGAAACACAATGTAATTACCAATCGCCATGTTACCTATGTAGTCTATAGAATTGTGATGCTTTTAAATGTGAAAATATAGCAAAATGAAATGATCTTTTTTAATCTGTGCTTTTATGAATTTCAAGTTTGTAAAATCGAATAAAGCTGAATTTGATTTTATTTGATTTGATTTGAGTCGTTTGTTGAGGTATGTTGGTCTGGCATCATGGAGTGCTTTGTGAGTGTGGGTGAAGAGCTTGAAGGTGATCCTCTTGTTGATGGGGAGCCAGTGCAGGTCTCTCAGGTGGGCAGAGAAGTGGCTGTGGCAAGGGATGTTGAGGACGAGGCCTGCTGAGGCGTTCTGTATGCGTTGAAGTCCTTTCTGGAGTTTGGCCGTGGTTCCCGCGTAGAGGGCATTGCTGTAGTCCAGCCTGCTGGTGACTAGGGCCTGGGTGATTGTCCTCTGGTTCCGGTGGGGATCCATCTGTAGATCTTACAATGCGGAGGGTGATGAAGCAGGAGGAGGAGACAGCATTGACTTGCTGAGTCATTGACAGTGATGAGTCCAGGATGTTCCCCAGGTTGTGATTGGGGTCGGTGGGTGTCGGCACAGCTCCCAGCCGGCCACCAGGAGTCATTCCGGGCTGAGTGGGTAGAGCCGAGGATGAGATCCTCCATCTTGTCCGAGTTCTGTTTCAAGTGGCTGTTCTTCATCCATTCGGCGACGGCCTTCATTCCTTTGTGGAAGTTGGTTTTGGTGGTGTTGGGGTCCTTGGTGAGGGAAAGGATCAGCTGGGTGTCGTCAGCATTTGAGACGATGTTGAGGTCATGCAATCAGATGATGTTGGGGAGCGGTGTCATGTAGACGTTGAAAAGGGTCGGGCTGAGGGATGATCCTTGCGGTATGCCGCAGGTGATCTTGGTGGCTTCGGATTGGATTGGAGGGAGACGGACTCTCTGGGTTCTGTCGGTGAGGAAGGAGGTGATCCAGTCCAGGGCTTTGTTGTGGATCCCTGCGTTGTGGTGGAGGCGTGTGCCTAGGATGTGGTGGCAGATGGTGTCGAAGGCAGCCAAGACGTCTTGGAGGATGATGGCCACGATTTCGCAATTGTCCAGCAGGGTCCTGATGTCGTTGGTGGCAGCGATGAGGGAGGTTTCGGTGCTGTGGTTGCTATGGAATCCAGATTGGGATGAGTCCAGGGTGTTGTTCTCTTCAAGGAAGTGGGTCAGTTGTTTGTTGACGATCATCTAGATGACTTTCGCCGGGAACAGGAGCTGGAAGATGGGGCTGAAGTTCTGAGGTCCTTTGGGTCTGCCTTGGGTTTCTTGATTAGGGCATTGATCTCGGCGTGTTTCCAGCTCTCCGGGAGGGTGGTGTTCTCAAAGGAGCTGTTGAAGATCTTCCGGAGTTGGGGTGCGATGATGTAGCTTGCTTTGTTGAAGATGTGGTGAGGGCAGAGGTCTGACAGTGATAGTGTCTTCGTCATTGACGTGGTTCCAGAAGAGCAGGAGGCCAGTGTGGCTGGGGGTGGTGAGTCTGAGGTGTCGGTGGCTGCCGGAGGGGGGGGGGGTCTGAGTGTTGAAGCTGTAGTGGATGTCTGTGATCTTTCTCAGAGATGACCCCTGTGGGACTCGGTAGGTGATTTACATGGGATCGGAGAGGAAGGGTGGCAGTCTGATCCTTTGGCTTCTTCGGGTGAGGAATGATGGGATCCAGTCTAGGGCTGTTTCTTGTATGCCGGCGTTGTGTAGTCTGGCGACTAGTGTGCGGTGGGAGACTCTGCCGAAGGCCACTGAAACGTTGAGTAGGATGAGGGTTGCGGAGTGGGCTTGGTCCAGGAGTGTGCGGATGTCATCTGTGGCTGCGATTAGGGCGATCTTGGTGCTGTGGTAGATGTGATGAGGGCAGGGATCGGTGGGGGCCTCCGAGTGGATGCCTTTCATGGTCGAGGTAGTGTATTCGGCTGTGACCAGCATCCAGGTGGAGAAGGTGGGCTGGCTGGTGTGTCAGGGGCCAGCTGTGGCATCTGGTGGATGGTCGGCGAAGTTGTTGTAGAGTTTTTTGGATCTTGAGGTGGAAGTAGGTTCCACGCTTATCGCAGAGGTCTTGGGATGGGGAAATGTCTGTGGCTTTGCTGCGTGGGTTGGTGAATTCATGAATGACCTTGAAGAGTTGCTTGTAGGTGGTGGAGTTGTTGAGGATTTGGTTGTGGTAGGCCGTCATGACGTCCTTGTAGGTGTTGTAGATTTTGGGTGTCTTGGTGTTTCTCCAGTTCTTCTCCAGGCCTCTGGAGGTGCGTCTTGCTTCTTGGAGATCATTGGTGAACAAGGCGGCTTTCCCGGGTCGCTGTTTGTCAGACTTGGGTAGCGGGGTAAGCTTGTATGTGCAGTTGGAGATTCAAGTGTGGAGTTCCCAGGCTGCGACGCTGGCGTCGGATGTGTTGGGGGCCGGGGTGGTGGTAAGCTCTGGCAGCAGTGGAGGCAGGAGAACTGGCCATGGGTCATGTTTAGCGAGGCCTGTTGTCAGTCTGTGAGTTTTCCGTGGTTGAGTGCGTGGAGGGTGGTTGAGCTGTACCAGTTGCTGGCTCAAAATCCAGGGTTCCTGGCGCTGGTCGGGTCATGGACGGACCCAGATGGGCTTGGCTTATGCATTCCATCTGCGCGCCAGCGGTGCACATCCGCTGCACAACCGTGCAGTGTCCGCCATTTAGTAGGGGAGGAATGATCAGCTGGGAGGCGGCAATGGCCGAGGATAGGGGTGCGGCCCACAGGGGCTGCAGCGGTGGGAAGCGGGAAGTACGGGATCTGAGAAGCCAAAAAAACACATCAAAAACTTAAAAACAAGAGATAACTAACTGATGTTATCATGCTCTGTATCCTCAGGTGGTGGGAGCGTGGATAGGACTGCTCCAAACACAGAGCTGGGTATGGGCAGTTTGGCATGCCCACTCAAGTGCACAATGACTGTTTGGTTGGCCCACTCAGGCTGCCCAAAGCAGTCATGTGCACTTCCCTATTCGCAATGCAGGCTGCATTACAGCCTTCATGGAGAACATGGCCCCCCCTCCGGCCCCTGGCTGCATGACTTGTCCCGTTGCAGATTACCAATTCCACCGCTGCATCAAAGCATTGTGATTGGTTCAGGGAAGGGAGCCTGGCTGCCTACTTCATTTTCCTAGTAGCAGACGCAGGAGAGAAGGAGCTACAAAGACACGGGACACAGCTTAGAGGTAAGACTTTCCTCAATAAATTCTAAACAACACACCCTCACACGCACATCCCCGTGGCCACGCAACATCCAGTGTTAATTCCGGCGTTTACCACCTCACAGCTGTCCAGCCCCCGCACTTCTCAATGGTGGCCACAGTGCACCCATGCACAGCGGGCGTACCACTCGTGTGCCAAAGGCACATATGTAGTTGTGACGTATGCCATCACCTCACATTCCATTCCAATTCATTCTAATACTAGGCACATTGCAACAGTAGAGTGGGTGTTGCATTGCGTAGACATAAAGAGCACTGTTCCCACTTCAGTGAGTGCAACCCAAAACTAGCCTTTGCACCACAAACCCAACCATGAACCCTGGAATTCCTTTTTTGAGCCTCCTAAACACACACAAAAATCACATTTGAAATAGATGCCCACCCCATTTTTCATATTTTACCCCAAACAACACCCCATTTTTCATATTTTACCCCAATATTCACCCCATTTTTCATATTTTACCCCCAAAAAACAATTTTTCATATTTTACCACAGAAAACACCCAATTTTTCATATTTTGCCACAAAAAACACCCCATTTTTTCATATTGTATTGCAAAAAAAGCACATTTACAAATTTTACCCCAAAACCCATACACACCTGAGAAACTTTAAATTACCCCATTACTGACCTCACGATGCATTGTGAAAGAATGAGATGTTAAGGCACCCACATTGTCGGAGTTGCGTTGTTAACAATGTACTGCCTGCATGGCAATGGTCGTCTCCCGTGTCAAAGACAACCCATAGGCTATGTCGTTTGCGTTCGTCTGACCCTGGACCGCGCTCAGCACCAAGGAGCATTCCTCTTGGACACTCCACCCCTACGACGCCAGCACCCTCCTCACCATCAACACTGGACGCCACCTCGCCTGTCAGGACCAAACTCCGCTCCATGCCGGACATCGCCTTTGCCGTCACTGACGACTGCAGTATCACCCACAAGGAGCACCCCGACTGCCAAGGAAGAGGCATTGCCGTAACCTACAGAGGCACACTCTGACTGACAAAGCACTCTTATGTGCCAAGGGATACCATGGACCACGTCAACTCCCAGATCCGGAACAATCCCAAGAAAATCCTGTACGGCACCCTCATGTGCAGGCCCCCCCCCCGGGCAATGGCCCCCATTCGACAATGCCATTGTAGACCTCATTGCACCCCAGGGTTTCCCATCTACCCACGACATCCAACTCGCTGAACTCAAGTTCCACCTGGACCACCCCAGTGACCAGAGCACCACCCCCTCCTGGGGAGGGTCACCGGCATAAGACGAAAGCAGCAAGTAACCTCAACAGGCCACATAGGAGGCCATACAGTAGAGCACGTCACCTCTGCCTGCAGGTACTTCAACTACACCCACAACACCAGACTCTCCTGGACTGACCATCATTGGTAACATCACATCTTCACCTTGCCGACCGGGCGCCACTGCCATCATCGCACCCCCTAGCAGCTGTACTAAGGCCAGCGAAGAACATCTCGTCAACTCCCTCCTCACCAACACTCCACCAATGCTTTCAAATGATGACACCTCAGCTCGCAAGCACCACCGATGGATCTCCAACAGCGCCAACATCCGGGCACCCCTCATGAACAGCACTGCATCAGTACCTTCCGCCTGCCTGATGGCCAGCGTGAGGGTGAGACAGTGCCACAGGGATGGGCTGGCCCCATGCATTGCTGGAGTTGATTCATGGTTGCGACACGACTGCAGCAATGTGTGACTTTAGCACAGGCAGATCAGGATTCCTGACGTATCTGTCATTACTGGCATCATGGAGCGCTGTCCAGTGATTCAAGTGAATCCATGATGTCGCAAAAAGGGCATAGTGAGAAGTGTTGCAACGCTGTCTTGTCGCAGCGCAGCAACACTTTTTATGACTCGGGCACAGGTATGCACACTATCTTATAATGCTGCCTGTGTGACTAGATGATTCATTTAGGCAGCAACTCTCTCTCCCAAAATCTCGATTTAACCACTGGACCCGCAGTCGCTGGAATAGTTGATGGGTTATCCCAAAAATGTGCTAGCCGTAACCTAATTCATGTTTCTTTTTTTAAGGAAGGCCACTTGATCTTCTTGGAAGATTGCAAGTTGATAATATCAATTAGGCCTTCTGTAAGGGGGTGTAGTTTGTCAGTAGTCCGAATGCATACCCAATAGAGTAACAGCTTCAAAGCGGCCTAAGTTGGTGACATGGTTAAAATCAAGGGCCAATGTTAGTGGCACCAGAGGTGTTCTCCTCCCTAAGCCAGTTAGAGCTCTAATAAAGTTGTATTGACTAGTGACCAAAGAACCGATATGGCACTATCCCCATATTTTGGCACCAAAAAGTGCTGAACGCTTTTAATGGATCTCAAATGCGGGGAGGATTGGAAATCATGAGGACTTTTTAGGAAACCTGAGAATTGCCCCAACTCTGTGATTTAGCACACGTGAGCTTTTTTGAAAATCTGAGAGCCAGAGCTCGCCAGACAAATCCCCAAGTAGTCAAATTCTCTGACCGTTTCCCATGTTTCCCTTCCCAGGTTTAGGGTGCCCTTTGCCCTTTTGTTCCTGGTTTAGGTACTCTGTTTTTTTAGAAGCATTGGTTTCAAGATCCTATTCAGTCGAAAACACATGAAATGTATCCACATGATTTTGGAGACACGCCTAAGTTTTAGCCAATAAAAGGGCAACATCGGCTGAAAAGAGAGCCAGGACTTTCTGTCCTGTTCTTTTGTAATACCATGAACCCTAGCAAAGTTCTCCTCTTGAAGGCATATAATAACATTTAACAAATGTCAAGGAATTCCCATCCTATAAAGAACTTCCCATAAGGCCTCCTTTACTATATTTTGACACATGTCAGCACGGCAAGCCTTCCCGCTGCGCTGCCATGCTTCAAAATAAAAGAGCAGGAATGCACTTTTTCTACAAGTTAGAGTGCATTCCTGTCCTGTCCTTCACCGGTGGACAAACTGCAACCATGCACCAACGCAGACACCCTTTCCCCCATGTTGCAAGGGTGCCTGCTTTGCAGGGGTGATTTTTGTTGGGCGTGAAGGTACACCTTCCTGCACAAAAACAACAATTGATGGCATTTTCCTCTTTCTATGCCTGCTGCAAAAAGCGGCCCACATAGAAAGAGGAAACAACAAGGAGAAATAAAAGTGTTTCTCATCATTTCATCACTCTGATGCCTCCCCTGGGTAGGTGTAGGATTCTGATGCATTCCCAGCTTTACAAAACATTGTACATATGGGAATGTGTCAGGTTCCATGAATGTTGCATGGAAACACCAATAGCAACACCCATGGAACACCCTCTTCATATAAAGTCATGTTTTGAAGGAGCCCATATTTACAAGGATATGAAAAGTCATGCAGGGTGACTTTATGTGGCATCGTAAATATGGGCAAACCCATTTCACTGCTGATGCATCAAAAAAATGGATGCACAGGCGGCGCAATTGGCTTGTAAATAGGGCACATAGGACAATATGTATGAAGCAAATTTTCTGTCGCAAACGCTGCGAATCGGTAATAATAGCGCTTGCGACAGAAAATTAGCAATTTCCAATGTATGAAGGAGAAAATGCTCGCAAAACAAGGAAACGCTATTTAGCGAGTTCCAAACATTGCGAGAGCCTGAAATATGCGAATTCCAGAGCGATTACCAAATTTGCGATGAAACCAGTTAGCGATAATCGCAAATCTGGATTCGCAATGATATGTATCAAATTTTCGCAAATTGCGAATTGACGAAAATCGCATTTTAAGGAATCGCAATTACCACCAAGTGGGAGCAGGTGGTAACCAGGTGCAAAGTATTTAAGGAAGCCCACAATGCAACACACTCTTTTCCACAATGTCTGGGCTGTACGTGATAGCGAGGAGGTGAAGACTGAGAGCTGTGGCGCAGAGGAGGAGACGGCAGGAGAGGATATTCCGTGCGCGCACCACCATCTACCAGCGCACTGAGGAGGACATCTGCACCCACTACAGACTGGAGGAAGAGAGCATACTTGATTTAATAGAATAACTCAGACCCTATCTAGAACACCCCACTCGCAGGACACAAGCCATACCCACACATCCAGGTTCTGTGTTCACTACACCTGCTGGCCTCAGGTAGTTTTCAGGGGGTTATAGCCACAGCAGGAGGGGTGTCACAAAGTGCCCTGTCGCGCTTCTTCCATGCGTTCCTCGATGCCATGACACATAAGATGCAACACCACATACACTTCCCCAGCACCCCACAGGAACTAGCACAGACCAAGCAGGACTTTTACAACATTGCCCAATTCCCCCACGTCATAGGATGCATCGATGGGACACATGTTGCAATATCCCCCCCCTCAAACGGAGAGTACGTATACAGGAACAGGAAATGCTACCACTCACTTAACATACAGGTAGTGTGTGATGCCAAAAACATCATCACTGACATAGTGGCAAAGTATCCGGGAAGCACACATGACGCCTTTATCTTCCGTCACAGTGGGCTATACCGTAGACTCTCAAGAGGTGATTTTGGCGAGGGATACCTACTAGGTAAATGCTCACATCCATAGGCCACATTTCCACTGACTAGCATGTGCATTACAGTGACTAACCGTTAACATTTCCAACCACAGGTGACAGTGCTTATGCAGTCCGGGATTTCATCCTGACACCCTACCTGAATCCTGTTACTGCTGGGGAGCGGCGCTACAACCGGGCACACATTTCAACAAGAGGCACCATCGAAAGAACCTTTGGCATATTGAAGAGCAGATTCAGGTGCATTCATAAAAGTGGAGGAGCTCTCCAATACAGCCCGAAACGTGCCACAAATTTGTTGTAGCTTGTGCCATGCTGCACAACATCTCTACCAGGAAAGGGACACCACTGGAGTTGAGCGATTCTGAATCCTCCGACGTGGAGGGACCTGGACCTGTACGCATGGATGCTGGCGTAGCTGGTGCTGCAGCTGGGCGACAGAGGCATGATGAGATCATGCGCAACTACTTCTAGGTGAGTAATAATGATACAATGACAACTTCAATCTTTGCTAATGTGTTTTAATTGCTACAGCAACAATGCCACACATCCTCATAGGCAAGTTCAAACACTCCCAATGTAATGCACATGTTCAATTCACAGTGCAACTATTTAACTGGAATGACTGCAAAGTCAACACTGTAGTTGTCCATATTTTGCCCCTGTAAGTCATTGTTATTTGGCTGCACATCCTATTGGTATGTAGCAAGCCTGTTGCTCCTGCCACTACGGCGCCTCTCAACAGTGGGTGGTGGGGTGGTGGAGCTCCGCACTGACTGGGAGTCCTCCTCACTTGGAGTCAGCACTCCTGGTCCTGTTGTACGTAGGGCACGCAGTTCATCCAGGGCAGAAGTGGACTGCACAACGACAGTGGCGAGGTCCTGAATGCCGTGAGAGAACTCACGCTGGGTTTCAATGGTACGCCTGGACAGAATATGGGTTGATGAGGCCAGGCGGTTGATTGCGCGCGTGTAGCGGTCCATGTGGGCCAGCTCTTTGCGCCTAGCAGCGCGTTCTGCACGCAACTCCGCAGTGAGCTCTTGCACAGCACCCCTCATTTCTTCACGCATGCCCCTGAACCCTGCCCTCAACTCACGCTGTATCGCCTTCATGTGTTTGGCTTGTAGGCGCTGTACTTGGAGCATGTGCAATTCCAGCCCTGCAAAAACTGATTCTTCCTGCTGATCAATTGAGCTGCTGCCCGTGCGGGGTCTATGCCTGCCTGTGACCTGTGGACCCTGGCTGTGTTGTGACCTTGACTCCTGCTGCTGGGAACCTAGGGCATCAGACTGCACAATGTTATTGTTGTCCTCATCATCGTCCTCCATGACTGCCAATGGCCTCACGATCTTCCTCCTGTGTCCCTTTGGTGGAATGACAGGGCTGTCCTCCCCATCTGTGTCCTGCACCTGGCTAGCGTCTCCAGAGGCTGGGGGTCCTTTGTCTCTTCCACTGCCTGTGGGTTTATTAGTTGCAGGTGCTGTGGATAGAACAGCACACATTAATTTTATTTGCTAATGTATGATGTGAAAATAAAATATTTCACAGTATTCCCTTACTTTACTTTTGTTATTCCCCTTTCCTGACCTGCACATGTGAAAATTGCCTAGGATGGATGCTACTTCCAACATTAATTTCTATTGTGACTACATCTCCCACAATGCATTGCTGTGACTGCCTGTGTACTTGCTCTAGCCCTAATCCCTAGATTGCTGCAGGGGGGTGGGGGGTAGTTTAGGGTGTGAAGGCATGCTTCTTACCTGGTCTGGCAGCTGGTTGGTCGGAGCTGTCTAGCTCGGACACGCCCGCAACACTCTCTGGAGCCAGTGTTCCCTCTACCAGTTCCTCAAGCGGTGCAGAATCTGGCACATTGGAGGTCCCCCCACCGGTGACCTGAGACTGCTCCAGCCTGGCTGCCAATTTTTCTTTGGAGCGTTGGCGCAGGTCGTACCAGCGCTTGCGGAGCACTTCAACACTCCTGTGTGTTACTCCAAGGGCATTGACTTTCGCCTGTATGCCTTCCCAGATGCGTCTTTTCCTTGCTTCAGGCACCTTGTGTGAGCTTCTCCCAAATAACAAATCATGGTTTGGCACCATCTCAGTGATGAGTGTCTCAAGTTCTGCTTTTGAGAACTTCATCTTTCTCTTCCTTGATGTTTCTCCTTCTTGCTGCTCCTGCTGGGTTGCAGGCAAATCCTTGTTCCCACTCTCAGCCATGGCTCCTCAGTAGCAATCCTCACTCTCACACTCTCTCACAATCAATGCTGTTGCAGCATGGGTAATCAGTCACTTCCTGGATGGTGATGTCATCAAACTGCATCAGGATTGCGATTGGATGATTCTAGAAATTCGCAATTTTGCGATTTTTACCGATGTGAAATTGCAAATTTGCGATTTTTCCCGATGTGAAATCGCAATTTTGCGAAATTTCAACATTAAGGAATCGCTATTGAATTTATCGCAAATATTTAGCGATTTTGGGCGAATCGCTAAATATTTGCGATTGTGTTGATACATTCCGATTTGCGATTCTGAATCTGCGATTCGGTAAAAATCGCAGATTCCGATTCGCAAATCGGCTTCTTCATACATATGGCCCATAGTTTCTTCCTAGGAACTAGGTCGAAGACAGCAGTGAGATGAACAAATGCTACAGAGTTCTCCCGTTCCCACATAAAACAACTTCCACTTAACCAAAGGGAAGCGGAAGAACTCATCAATTGAGCTGTTTTTTTATCTAAACACTGCTTTGTAATGTAATGTAATGTAAAATTTTATTTATATCGCGCAGCAATCGCTCCAATGGAGCATATTCAACGCTTTGAGGTTGAATATGAAGAGACTTTCATCAATATTGTCTAATCCAAGGGCATTCCCTTGCTTCAGAGATGCCACCACATTAGCAGTCTCTGCACAGGTAAAAACTACAGGGGTAGAGGACAATTTGAAAATGAACAACCCATTCGCAAGGCAGTATAGACGACTCAGCAGGCTTCACAGAATTCCCACCACTCATGTTCATAAATCACCAAAATTTCTTCAGATCATTATTTGATGAAGCTTCTTAAAGGGAGGACCATATGTGAGACTCCCGTGTGGATATGGCTTGACTTACATCCAATGGTTGTTGAGCTGTGAGTGCCCTTAATTCCTGGTTGGTTCCTTTTTTAAAAGCTCTAAGAAGTTTCCTTTTTGCCTCTCTACAGGGTTGTGTAAGCCACCCATTCATGGGTTCCTTTACCGGGGCCATCTTCTTTGAGGAAGAAATATTTAAGCCCATCAAATTATCTAGGGGTATATTCACAAGAATGTGTGATAACTACCGCAACAGTATTATCAAAGAAGAGGGACGAACAGGGCTATTTCGGGAGGGTCCAGCGTACGTGCCCGGGAAAGTAACAACAAAGAAAGGTACGCAGTTCCCAGGGGAGGATTGCTCTGAGATAACAAACTAAATTAAAAGAACCCAAGTAACATATTAAGAAAGAATGATTGAAAGGGGGATGGGGATCCTTCCTTTCGGGGCTTAAAACCCTCACACACCCAGCAAGCTAGGTGTCATGCTTCATCATATGGGTTTTTGCTCCTCGTCAAGCTGGCGGTGCAATGCCTGACGGGGGAAACATCCTTTACAACAAAACTTTTACAACGCAGTGCTTTTACAATGCAGGTTTTACAATGAAAACCATTACAACGCATTGCGCTGGGGGGCGCTCAAGGATAGGGAATAGATTTAAATTACTATCCAACACCTTCCCTAGTGTCCACAGAGACTGGAGTTGGAATAGTAAATTAAACTATTCACTATCCAGCACCCCAAAGCGCTATGCGTTGCAAAGGTTTGTGTTGTAAAAACTGCGTTGTAACAGCATGCGTGGTAAAAGCATGCGTTGTGATGTCATACATCCCCTGACGGGCACCCTGATGGGGCTCTTTGTTGGAGATCTTTTGTCCCTGCCAATTGGTGCATGTGGGTATGAGGGCCTAGTGCGAAAGGGTGTAGATGTGTGTGAGTGATAGTGGTGCAGAATAAAAAAGGTTAGGCAATCCACCATGTAGTTTATTAGCGTGGTTGTCTACCTTAGTAAAAGCAATATGGTGAGGTATACTTCCTGGTTCAATGAGCCAGGGCAGTGTACTCTACCAAGTGGTCAATTAGTGTGTGGTAAATAAATAAATAATACCCTATTTTTGAATGAATAAATGAATAACAGATAGCTCAATAAATAAGAGTCAAGATTCGAGGTAGTAGGAGTTTTGCAGGTTTATTACAGCATAAAGGACAAAAACAGGACAACCTGCATAGGAATAGGATGGCAGGGCCCAGCAGCTGCTGGGGCTGGATCTGGGATGAGCGCGCTGACTTTTAATAACAATACATGAGCATATATACATAATGCAAACACATAGCATTACATTGCAGTAGGCGTAGCAGTGGGTGGAGCAGAAGGCGTGACGCGTAGCAGTCGCGAAAGATAAGGGCGAAAAGAGGTGTAACAGGGCGTATACATAGACATGTGATGCAAACGTAACAGAATATGTCATGAATGGGGCGGAAACCATGGAGGGGGCTACCTAAGGAGCCGGGACCTCTAACCTGATGGTGCGCGCAAACTGACAATGACGTATCACTAGGAGAAGCTGGGGGCTATGAACTCTGTGCTAGGAGCAGAGACTGAAGTCTGGAGAGTCAGGGCGACATGTACCTAAACAGTATCTAGTATCTGATGTTTAGAGAACATGTTGATATAAACTAGAAGTCAGGAGGGGAAAGGCTGACTTGATTCTAAGACTGGACCATGCATTATTCTACATGTAGTGCGTGATGAAGAATATTAAATGACCATTAAATGCAGTATTTCTCTAACGTGGAGACGTGAAGGCTAGACAATGACGGAAACTATTGATGCAGTTCAGTAGCTTAGGAATGCAGAGAAGGAGGACTGAACTGATAACTGGAACTATAACATACTTTTGGCAGACTCAGAGGCAGAGCCAGGCTGCACCGGGCACTGCGAGGCAGGAAGTAAGTGAAGGGTCGAGGATACAGGTGGGGGCTGTATCGCTCCTCAGCGAGGCTTCAGGAGACAGGAGCTGAATCTGGTGTCCAGGCCCTTTTGAGGCCTAGAAACGGGGACTTTACAATGGAATAACGTGCACACTGAGAAACGTGGCAACGTAGCTTTACATAGGCCTGATATACGTAGTATTCACGAGGACTAGAAACTGGCATATTAGAGGTGGACACAACTGTAATTGCGTCATTAATCGAACATGGGGAATGCATATGCATATTTAATCATGCACGCATAACATATGATGGATGACACGTAGGGACACAGAACATGGCAAAATTTACTTTTCCACATTCCCTCCTTGTCACTACGTTTCCATCAGGAAACATCAATTTTCATGATACCATCTATCATTTCATACAGTATCATTTGCTCGTCTCGAATTATCCTGGAACGGGATTTAGAACGGGGCTTGGGACTAGGAATACAAGAGGTAGCACAAATGCCGCAAATCGCAGGGCCACATTGTATACAGAGACAGCAGCTGAATATGATCGCTACTGCAATACCTAGAAAGGACAATATTTTCCATCCCCATGCGGAAATTATATTCCAGAACCAACCGGACCATGTCCAGGTGCCTGGATCTTGGTGTATCAGATGGGCAATTTTATGGAGTCTGGTTATAGCTGAATAAACAGACGGCGCGTTATTTGGAATGAAAATGCAGCAACTAGATCCGATGACTCTACAGGCCCCGCCCCTATCGGCCAGTATGACGTCAAGGACGAGACGATTCTGTAAAACGACAAATCTCATAGCAGATTGCTCTTCGGTTAAGTTACCTAGAGCAGAGGCAGTTTCATTTACTACAGCTTCGAGGGTTCTGGTTAACCTACGGATCAGTTTACTATTCTGGATAGGTCCTATAAAGAAGAAGAAACCTCTATTGAAATCTGTATACTGTTCTAGAGCAGTTTCAGTATAATCGACAATTGGGGACTCCCTTCTATGTCTAATGTGTACTAGATGTGTATTTCTATGATAATCAGGTGGGGCTAGGAAAACTGGTGGCAGTAGGAAGGCAATGTAACAGGTTCCCTCCCAATCGAGGGGCAGACGAACATATGCGGTCTGACCACAAATAAAATATGAATGACGTGAAGCTTTGAAGATAGATTTCCCACTGTCACTATACTTGACAATAGTAGTACAATCACTATGTCCTACATGTACAGAACCATAATTACGGACACATAATTCGCCTTTGACTGGTAATACTGAAATAGCGGGTAAGTCTGGAGTAGTATCAGACTGAACATTCAGGACCATGAAATTCGAAGAATAGTTACCTAAATTATACACTTCATTCTCTAGATCTAACCCTGTTCTGTGGGGGAGACCTTGCTTGTCTGGGAAACATGTACTGTTAAGAAAAGACATATCTGTTGAGGATGACGTTAACGTGGACCATGCTCCACACGAACCATTATGTGAAAATGGATAAGGAAAAAGTGGCAGAACTCCCTTCGGTGTCTGGAAAGGGGGGAGTCGACCACACACCCAACAATTAGTGGCATTGCTGGTCTGGTGTGAGTAATGTAACATGCGGATGAATGAGTTATTTCGCATGGCGAGGCGGTAAGAGAGTTCATGAGGAGGCAGATCACTAAACGTGTGCTCTACTGTAGCATTAGCAGACTTATTTACATGAAGAACTGGAAGATACAGATAGAACGCATAACTGGTGCAGGAAATCATAATACTGAGAAACAATATGAAACATAGAAAAACGATACATCGGATTGAGTTTTGACTAACTCTCTCACTATGGGGGTCTATTTTATACATGTCAGAAACAGTCTAACCGTTTCACCTAGGGGAGGACTTAGACAATCAAACTGACTGACTTATTTTACTAGACCGGAGTTTTAGTTTATACTCCTGTTGTGGAGTTTTCTCTAACAGGGGAGGGGTTGTAGCAATGTCTTTTGCGGGACAGTCCTTGAGAACAATGCTTTGGCAATCCTTCAAATCCTGGGAAATGTTCTTTAAGACGGGTTTCAGTCCATTAAAAAGTTTGACATGAGAAAGGTGTACCCAGCCTTTGCGTCCTTCCAACTTCACGGCTGTACGGGTGGTGAGGAGGACCTGTCGGGGCTCTTTCCAGCGAGGCTCCAGCGGACTTGATCTGTCAAAGTTGCGGACCATCACCATGGATCCTGGAACGATTTCATGCGGTGCCACCTCGGTATTGTCTGGAAATGCGGCGGCAACCTGTGAACGACATGAGTTGAGGGCAGACATCAAGGAAGCTAGGTAATCTGTCAGCATATTACTTGAAACATCGGTAATACTTCGGGGTCTAGGAGTACCCCACATATTTGGGGGGCGGCCGAATACGACCTCATACGGGGACAGACCTGATCTGGAATGTGCGACCATGCGCATATAAAATAAAGCGACTGGCAGAGCTACTAGCCAGTCCACACCTTTTTCTTTACATACTTTGGCAATTCGGATTTTCAGGGTCTGGTTATGTCTCTCTACGAGACCGGCTGCTTCAGGGTGACGTACACAATGAAACTTCCACTGGTACCCTAACAAAAGGGAAACATGCTTCATGAGTTCGGATGAGAATGGCTGACCGTTATCAGAATATACGACTCTAGGGAGTCCATAACGAGGGAAGAACTCACGAACCAACTGCTTGGCAGTGGTCGCGGCTGTGTAATCTGGAACTGGATATGCTTCTGTCCACCTGGACAAAGCGCATACAACTACAAGGACATACTTGAAACCTCGACATCGCTCCATCTGAATATAATCCATCTGGAGGACTTCAAAAGGGTGGTCAGGGGGCTGGAATCCACCTTGTTCCACCGGGACTCTTTTACCTGGATTAAACTGACAACATATCATACAGGTACGGACTTTCTGCTTGGCTGCAGCTCGTAAATGCTTGTTGAACCAAATGTTCTGGATACTGTCTAACATAGCTTTTTCTCCTAAATGTGCTGGACTATGTGCGGTATTAATAATGACTTGAACCATAGAGTCGGGGAGAAACCATGTGGCTCTACCCTTCGTTAACCATCCTTGATCTGTCTGGACCCCTCCTTGTTCGGACCATTTCTTGATTTCTTCGGGAGTAGCGTGTAACTGTATGTCTATGACATCTTGTGTAGGGTCCTTAACTGTCATACATGTGGTCGGATCTGGAGTGTGTGTCATGTTAACTGGAATGTCTAGAGTCTGTGCTGTAAGTTTGGCTGTGCGATCTGCTAGATCATTACCTTGAGAAATGGTGTCAGTAACTTTCGTATGTGCTTTGCACTTCATGATAGCGATAGATGTCGGTAAATGTATGGCATCTAACAGAGCTTGAATAAGGAGACCATGCTGAATCTTGGTTCCATGAGAAGTCATGAAACCTCTCTCCTGCCAGAGCACTCCGAAGTCGTGTACAACTCCAAATGCGTAGCGTGAATCTGTGTAAACATTAACTTTCAAGTTCTTGGCGTGTATACAGGCTTGTGTCAGAGCAACTAGCTCTGCTGCTTGAGCGGACAGGGTATCAATACGGTGTGTTTCAATAACTTCGGTGTCAGTAGTCACTGCATACGCGGCGACTAGTTCTCCTGTACTTGTTCTCATACATGAACCATCCACATAAAGTGTCAGGTCGGGGTCTGGTAACGGAGTATCTGTCAGATCTTGTCTTGGCTTTGTCATAATGTTAACTACTTCCACACAGTCATGTGGGTCAGGATTCGAATTAACTGACGGTAACAGTGTAGCAGGATTCAGGATGTTGCAGCGTCTGATTTCTATGTGTGGCTGGAACAGTGTCAATTCATAACCTGTTAAACGTGCAATTGTCAAGTGCTGAGTTTGTGTTCGGTTTAAAAGAACTTCCACGGAGTGTGGAACTTGTACTGTCAGGGAGTGTCCTAAAACTATGGAATCACTTTGCCTAATAGCTAGTGCTGTGGCTGCAACTGACTTGAGGCACGCAGGCAGAGCCTGGGCTACAGGATCTAATGTGCTCGAAAAATAAGCACAGGGCTTGTATTGTCCTGCTTGATCTTGTGTGAGAACAGATAATGCTGTACCTTCGCGTTCAGTAACAAAAAGTGTAAAAGGCTTACTGTAGTTCGGTGTCGCTAGAACTGGAGCTTGGCATAGGGCTTTCTTTAACTCATTGAAAACAAGTGTATGTTCAGATGTCCAAGGGAGAACAGTCGATACGGCTGCCTCCTGTGTCGTTAACTGTATCAGTGGCTTGGCTAGAAATGCATACTGAGGAATCCATTGTCTGCAGTAAGAAGTAAGGCCGATAAAAGCACGTACCTCCTTCTGGGTCTTGGGCTGAGGAAGACTCGCTATTAACTGGATACGGTCTGGTGTCAACTGCCTACCCCTCTTGGACAGCAAGTGTCCTAAGTAGACCACTTGCTGGACACAGAATTGAAGCTTAGAAGGGGACACCTTGTGCCCCATCTCGGCTAGGAAATACAAGACTGTAAGGGATGCTCGCTCGCAAGCACGTTCAGAACGGGCTGTGATCAGTAGATCATCGACATACTGGAGCAGGGCAGTGTCAGTTGGCATGTGAATGTTGTCTAGTTGTCTCTTGAGTGCTTGACTGTAAATACTAGGACTTTCTGTGAAACCTTGAGGAGCTCGTGTAAACATATAGCTCCTTCCATTTAAACAAAATCCGAAAAGGAACTGGCTGTCTGGATGAATAGGAACACTGAAAAATGCGTTCTTGAGGTCTATGACAGTGAAGAACGTGGCTTCGGAATCAATGGCTGTCAATAGGGAAGAGATGTCTGGGACAACTGGGTACTGCGGAATAATACATTTATTAAGCTCTCGTAGGTCGATCACTAATCGATATACTGGGGGTGCATTTGGATCAGTACGTTTCATGACTGGAATGATCGGAGAATTACATACATTGGAGTCAGTTTCTACAACCACTCCTTGAGCCATGAGCTCGTCAATAATTTTGGATAAGGCTGCTACAGCCTCAGGTGGCAATCTGTACTGTCTGATTCGTGGTAACACTACACCTGGCTTGAGAGTCACACGATAGGGTGTGATTTGCATATAACCAACATCAGTTGGACCTTGCGCCCATAAATGCTGCGGAACATTAGACAGTCTTGAATCAAAATCTCGTAATACATAGTGACCCTTGAAGTCACGTAGGAACAATCGTATTCCCTCTGGGGAACAGCATATAACTGCACCTAACTCTTTCAGTGTCTTAATGCCTAATAGGTTTTCTGGACATGATTTAGTAAGTAACAGATCAGTAGTGCGGGACAATGGACCTACTTCTAGAGTAACTGGCTTTGAAATCTCATTTACGATAGGTTTTCCTGAAAATCCAAGGGAAACATTTCTTGAGCCTGAGAGCGGAGCCCCTGGAACTTCGGCGTGACTAATTGTGGTCCTACTTGCCCCTGTATCAATCAAAAACTTTCTGTCTTTCCCTAATACTTGACTGTGAACATAGGGACCTTCTTGATCTACAGGTATCTCGATGAGAGGCAAGCCTACCTCCCTCTCTAGGCTGTTTCATGAATACTGCTGGTACTCTGGATACTCAGACTGTGCATACTGGTACATCTGCGATGTAACATGCTGTGTTGCAGCAATAGGCTGCGGTGCTGTAACTGTCTGTGGTGCATTCTGTTGCTGAGGAATCTGTGAAACTTGTTCTTGTCTAGGCGGACGTGGTCTTTCTTTAGTCTTACCAGTAGCTATGTTGTGTTTCAGAACTGCACACTCATTTATAAAATGACCTGGCTGTTTACAATAATTGCAGTTCCCTTTAACGGGAGCTGCAGGATGACTGGCTTGATTCGGACCCCTCTTCTGACTGTCTTGAGGAACAGATTGTGCAACTAGTACTTTCATTTTCGTGTCTTTCATACGTTTTCTCTCGTGTTCTTGTTCTTCTCTGATTCTATTCTGGTGGTATTGAAGCATCTGCAACATCTGGGACGGGGTATTAGCTTGCCAGGTACTTTCGACTTTCAGAACTCGATTTTTAATTTGTGGGCTTGAATTCTCGACTAATTTAGTAACAAAAAGGTGAGGGTAGGACTCACTACTTGTCTTGAGGCCACTGTTGATACTGAAACATTTTTCAAATCTAGAATAAAAATCACTAATATCCTCATCTTGCTTCTGTTTACAGGCTGAGATTGCATCCCAGTCTTCTTTTCTAGTTGTCAATAATCTGGGTAAAACTTGTATTAATAATTCTGGTAATTCTTTACATTTATCTCCAAGACCGGTACCTGGTACTCGTGCCTTGTCTTCAGCTTCTAGAACTGCCCAATCGATCTTTTTCTCTCCCACCTCCCATTCTTTTTCCTTTAGCTTTTCATACACCCCTGCGGGCAACAGGACCTTTAACATTTTAATGATATCTGGGTACGTGTATTCTCCCATACGGAGCATGTCTTTTAATTCTCTATGGAACCCTGCTGGATCTTTATCATGACAGGGAATTAATTTCTTCATTTCGAGGAGTTCCATCTTTGTAATCGGGGTATAAACAAACACTCGTTGCATTTCACCGTCCTCTGTCTTAACTGGATGCACTTCTCGTAACGGGTTCTGTCTTTCTATGTAAAATGGTTTACTCTCTGGGGGTGAGACATGAACAAAATGCGGGTTCAGAAACGTTCTATATTTGTGGCGCTGTTCTAGAATGACACTAATTAAATCGGTACCTAAACCTTTCCATCTATACTGGAATAACTCGTTCAGGACATCATGTAACGGACCTGGATCAGAGTGTTGACCCTCATACAATGTAATGAGGTGCTGGATCATATACATACCCACCAGTCGTTGTTCGGCTGGGGGCATTTTCAGAAACATTTGTGCCACTATTTCGTCTGGAAAAGTGGTAGAATCAGTAATCCATCGGACTGCTGATCGGGCTAGTTCTTGTTCATGCATGGTACTTAACTCACTGTAACCGATTCGTGATTTCAGAATGTGATCGGTAGCTTGGAATACTTGTTCTAGTGAACCTTGTTCTGGTGCTGGAGAATGAAAAATAGACTTGGGTTCTAGACGTAAATGGCGATCTGGAAATCTAGATTTTCCTACATACGCTATTCTGGCGGGATTCTCGTCGTCTACCTCTTCAGTATCAGAGTTACTTTCTTTCTCGCTTACTTGTGCTGCTTTACGTTGTTCGCGTATCTTTATTATTTCTCTACGGATTTTCTTGTACATACTCTCCATAGCACCGACGGTCTTGTGCTTACCCTCGGCTATATTATCACTCCACCTTGTCAGGGTTCTCATTTCGGCCGGATCTTTAGACGGGTAATCTTGTTCTCTTATTAGACAATTGATCAGAAACTTTAATATCATGAGCTGGATCTCGGCTTTCCTTTGAGACATGGCCTCGCTAATACTTTCTGGATCATCCCCTGTACGGATGAAACGATATATTCTGTCTAGATCTTCTTTCATATTCGGTAAGGTGACTAGATACTCGGCCACCTTTCTTACGCGGAATGAATATAAAACCATATTATCCTCGCCTGGGACTGGATCATAACAGCATTCGGCAAGGGATTTTCTTATTTCTGCTACAGTCTGATGTCTGGGCGTACGCGTACGCTGTGACGCTTGTGCATGTAATTCGGCTGTCGTTAAACGCTTGTGTGGCGGCGGGGTTTGAGGAGTACCTCCCCCTGCGGCCCCTAAACTAGAGTCGTCTACTGAGGCTCTTCGTCCTGGCAGAGTGGGAAATGGAAATGCAGGCTGGACTTGTATGGCGGGCTGGACCAGGGGTACCGTAACGGGTACTCCGGTGTCTGGAGGAGCGGGAAGTGCCTGATTTACAGGGACTGGCGGAGCGCGAACAGGATTTGCATATTCTGGGACTGTGTCGTCCAAATAGGACGAAATAAAAATATCAGCTGCGGTCTGTTTGTGACGTAGTTTGGTCGGAACTAATGGTGGCGGGAAATTACTAGATGCCTCTGGGGTCGCTTTTGGCAAGCCCTCGGCAAGGAGAGGATACATACCCCTAATAAGGGCATGCCTCTGTCTGTCTGACTGTTCGGCTTTGACTTGTTCACCTATCTCGATTAGTTCTTTTTCTTGTGCTCGTTCTAAGGATTCTCTACTTAATTCTGACTTTCTGATTTCCTTTTCAGTTCTTTTATGAGCTTCTTTGCGCCATAACTCGATGGCATCTTTCTGTGACTGTCTGGCTTTCTTCTTCCATAATGCTTCTTCTACTCGCATGATGCATTCGGCATCCCATGTACCCGATACGGGCCATCTATACTTTTCTTCTAACTGTTTGGTATACTCTACCCATAAATCTAGATACAATATGGCGCTTATGCCATGCTTCTGATACATAAAATGACCTGGACTGTCCCTCGGCGGAACAGGAACTGCTTCTTCTAACAAACCCTTTCTAGTTTTTAGCTGACGTAATCTCGAAAAGAGAGACATTGTAAACTTGAATCGGAACACAATACAATACACGAGGAACAATAACAACTGGGAAAACAATTCAGGCATACCACGACATTGGAAATACATTGAACAACATCATAACATAACAGTTCGGACAGAATATTACCTGGAATACTGAGAACAGAAACACAAGAATTTCTCGAGAACGGAACAGACTAGAGTTACTGGATGCACTGCTGAAACGGTACGGAACATACCGGTCCCATAAAGGGACGCATCAAGACCCGTATCCACCTAGGTGAACACTTCGTTTGTGAGTCTGTGTACCACCAACCCACGGACCAGAGTCAATTTAGATTGACCCTGTCTAGATACTACCCCAGTAATGGTACTCACCGGGCAGCAAGAACGGAAGGCCTCGGACTGGACTGGACTGCTACGACGACGGACGACGAACTTCGGACTTCAGTTACGGGTGGGCCTCCGGATACCTCGGACCTTGGACTCTTGGCTTGGGCTCTGGTCGGGACTCGCCGCGTTCCCCCACCGTCTCGTTTGGATGCTGGACCGCCTCCTCCGTCTCCTCCGTGGGCCTGAGGGATACTTGAAGCAGAAATATCTGCCGGTGCACAGAAGAGTTCCGTCACGACTGCAGAGGGTCAGGGGGTCGGCGTGGCTTCACCGACGCGTGGGGAAAGGGCAAGTCCCTATTCGGGCTCCATTATGTGGTAAATAAATAAATAATACCCTAATTTTGAATGAATAAATAGCTCAATAAATAAGAGTCAAGATTCGAGGTAGTAGGAGTTTTGCAGGTTTATTACAGCATAAAGGACAAGAACAGGACAACCTGCATAGGAATAGGATGGCAGGGCCCAGCAGCTGCTGGGGCTGGATCTGGGATGAGCGCGCTGACTTTTAATAACAATACATGAGCATATATACATAATGCAAACACATAGCATTACATTGCAGTAGGCGTAGCAGTGGGTGGAGCAGAAGGCGTGACGCGTAGCAGTCGCGAAAGATAAGGGCGAAAAGAGGTGTAACAGGGCGTATACATAGACATGTGATGCAAACGTAACAGAATATGTCATGAATGGGGCGGAAACTATGGAGGGGGCTACCTAAGGAGCCGGGACCTCTAACCTGATGGTGCGCGCAAACTGACAATGACGTATCACTAGGAGAAGCTGGGGGCTATGAACTCTGTGCTAGGAGCAGAGACTGAAGTCTGGAGAGTCAGGGCGACATGTACCTAAACAGTATCTAGTATCTGATGTTTAGAGAACATGTTGATATAAACTAGAAGTCAGGAGGGGAAAGGCTGACTTGATTCTAAGACTGGACCATGCATTATTCTACATGTAGTGCGTGATGAAGAATATTAAATGACCATTAAATGCAGTATTTCTCTAACATGGAGACGTGAAGGCTAGACAATGACGGAAACTATTGATGCAGTTCAGTAGCTTAGGAATGCAGAGAAGGAGGACTGAACTGATAACTGGAACTATAACATACTTTTGGCAGACTCAGAGGCAGAGCCAGGCTGCACCGGGCACTGCGAGGCAGGAAGTAAGTGAAGGGTCGAGGATACAGGTGGGGGCTGTATCGCTCCTCAGCGAGGCTTCAGGAGACAGGAGCTGAATCTGGTGTCCAGGCCCTTTTGAGGCCTAGAAACGGGGACTTTACAATGGAATAACGTGCACACTGAGAAACGTGGCAACGTAGCTTTACATAGGCCTGATTCACGAGGACTAGAAACTGGCATATTAGAGGTGGACACAACTGTAATTGCGTCATTAATCGAACATGGGGAATGCATATGCATATTTAATCATGCACGCATAACATATGATGGATGACACGTAGGGACACAGAACATGGCAAAATTTACTTTTCCACAAGTGGTTGGTCAACATGTATCATGCAGTAGTTCTTAAGGATACAGTGCAATTCATCAGGACCTATAATGTTTTTAAAATGTACTATCTACACAGGGTGGACGGAGTTACATTTACCTACTCCACACGAGGTCGGTAGGCTGTGGGTCCTACCACTTCTTAGTGAAACCTAGGAAAGAAAATATAAAAATATACAGTTTGAGCATAAAGCTGTGAGTATAACCCATAATTTAGCAGTACGCTCAGAGGAACATACCTAAGGGAGGGGGTGGTGATTAGTTCACTCTATTAAGATTGACGTGAAAAGATTGCTAGTCAGCATTGTTAAAATCGATAGAGGGTGGCACAAACGAGTGTGTAACAGAATAAACAGGCTTAATCGCACAACATGCTGTGAGACATTCTGAGCAAGGATCAACAAGGATGAGCGTCCTTACCCTAATGTAGGTTATATGTAGCTTCAACAGTCTCCTCCAGTCATAACTTACTAATACAGTAGTTATAGCCTGGTGGAGGAAATAATAACAACAACAGCGGTGACCTGTAAAGGCTGCGTAAGCGTCCAAAGAAGTATGGGTGCGATGGAGCAACAAAGACAAAGGTGTCTCCACATGCTAAAACCACCTAAGCCAATTGCCCACTCAGATGCGCTGTTCCTCACCAATGAAAGCATTACTGCGGTGACACAAGGTTCGCTGGTTGCAGAGTTAGACTGGGAGCAGTGGGCCACCTGGGGGACACAGTGGGAGCCAGCCGCTGGTCCGCAGAAACGTAGTAACAACGGTGACCAGCCACGTCTGCCCCAGTGATGTGGTTGCTACGGCAAATTCAGGGGGATGGCGGTATGTTGGACCCGCTGTCGGGTCAACGGTGGCTTCCCACCACTATCCCATGTGATGGATTCAGACTTCCGGGCCTCTACCGTTGCAGAAGCGTAGCCCTTGTTAGCCCAGATAGGTGCCCCACAAGGCTGGGAATACACATAGGGGAGTAACCAGGTTGGTGGGCCGGCAAGGAGGAGCCATAGCAATTGCCAAAGTGTTTCCATGACGGCGACTCAACTTACCTTGTCTCGTCGTGTGGTGCAACTGTCAACCTACCTGGACGAGTGGCAGACGGGTGGGGCTGGAGGATCTGTACCGCTCTCATTACCTCTTATATACTATGATTGTATAGAGGCTGTTGCTCGAGCCGCCGCTTCGGCGTTCGGGACGGAGTGACAGCGCATGCGTCGACCAGAGGAAGAGGAGGCGCTCGCGGGTCACGTAAGATGCTGATGTGTCTGGGGAGAGATGGCGGGGGCTATCTTGGAGGGGCTCACGGTATGTGAAACTGTCACTAGTGAGAGGCTTGATGGAGTACTCAAGGTAGAGGCCAGTAAGACAAACTTTCAAAAGGGGAATTATTTGATTCGTGTCACAAGACAGATGCAAAGTAGTCGGGAATCAGACTACCGCAAGTGTAACATAACGCAACTTTTAACTTGCAGCGGAAAAATAACCCTGTGTCAACGTGGAATTCACAACAGGGCGGTAGCATGCAATAGACACCAGATAACGCGACAAATTTCCGCGTGAAATTCAATGCCACGCCGCAAAAATGCGATACGCGAATGCAAAAAACCATGCAATGAGGCCAACCGTGGAACAAAAAGTAGCGAAAACCAGCCACAGGCCTGCAAATCCCACTTATCTGGCGGGACAATGCACTATAAAAACCACAAAAAAAATACACCAAAAATAAGCCAAAGTACGTAGCAACATGGATGCACCCTGACCCAGCGCAGAGGCCAACTCGAACCCCCACAGACTACCAGCAAGGAACAGCGGGTCGGAGAAGGCCAAGGAGAAGAGGGAGAGGAAGACGGGGTGCAGACCACAGGAAAACAAGACACGCGTCACGGAGGTGACAGAACCCCACCAGCAACTGACCCACTAGCAGACTACCTGGATTGCAGTCAGAGTGCCGAGGAGGCCAATAGAGGAGGCCAATAGGTGCCAGCATGAAGAGACAACTTAAACCAGGCACCAACCCGCTGCTAACAGGAAGGCAGCAACAGTGACAGGGGGTGGCAGTTCAGCGCCACCAGAGGAGCTGGAGGAAACCCAAGCCACAGTCATCAGTGTGGAGATGGTGCAAGAAGTAGGGAGTATGGACACAGCTCAAGAGGACCTGACAACCTCAACAGGGAGTGCAACGAACAGGGACTGGGGTGACGGGGGGAGATGGGCACAATGGCATACGTGCACAACAAGGTGTAGCACACTGCACACCCACAATCACCCAGGATCATGTCCGGATCCCCATGGCACACTGCAGCACACACACAAAGCACGAACAGCACACCTACATTGACGACAATGTGGAACAATGCGCATACCCAACACTGCAGAACAGAGGACGCAACTGGCTCCGCACATGCACAGAAATATGCCTACTACATCTGACAGAGCCGGAAACTGTGAAATGGAAATGTACGCGTACAACCTCACATCCATCATGTAGTCCAAATGTACACTGTCCCACAGATGGATCCAGCACCCCCCAAACAGTCTCAATGTGCATTGCCATACAGTCTGCATTCAAACCAGCACAATGTGCCAACAGACATGTCAACACAAAGTCAACATGCACATCCCCATCACATTGCAGGGGGGGCACACAACACCTTCAGCAGAGCACAGAATGCAACACATCAGTGATGCCGGAGAGGACCACCACACCGTCAACACCGACGCCCTACAACAGCCCATGGATATCTCATGCAACCCCCCACCAGGACCCGACGAGTCAAGCTACTCAGGGGGGAACACCAAGTCTACAACAGACCACACAGCAGAAGCACCCGCAAGCACAGCTGGCTCACAACACTTCACCCACCCACACATGGCACCCCAATGTCATGTGTCAGCATGCCAAAAGGAGGTGGCCCAACAGGTGTGGGTGGGGGCCGAACCCATGGAATGCGAACCAGGACACAAAAGAAGATGTCTATCACCCTTCAGGGCACACCCACACCCAACTAAGGAGACCCACACTGCCATAAAGACACATGCAGATGCACATTCACAGGACAGAACCACGCCCAGGGGCCCTCAAACAGCAGTCACACAACCATGTTGGCTATGCCTATGACAGACCTGGCCACTCCCTTTATAAATTGAGTGGGTGACGACAAAGCTACATGTCCAAGCTCCAACCCGCTGCCTGCGGTGACATGTCTGCATCCAATGTACACAGCACAATGTAATGTGGTAGGGTTCAGGGTCCTCATGCATACAACATGACGACAAGGACACTCACAGATATCATGTTGAACAGGCTATGGGCACATACACCCGGCCCCTTTATTAGCAGGGCCACTTGTACAGTGACGCCTGCGCTGGATGTGTGTGGGGTGAGTGTAAGCCACTACACACAGAATGCCTGGTTCTAGCAACCATTTGAACATTTGACACCAGTGCAACGGACACAGAAAACACATGCATTACAGAGTCAACTGCTGAGCAACATGGAGTGTGCCGGAGAAAGTCCAGAGGACAGCCAACATGCAAACAGATGTGTCCGTGAGTTGCAGTACACTGGGGTTGGGACACTAGAGATGAGTGCGCTGATGTGAAGAAAAACTCTCAGATTGTGTCCCTTCGATATGTTCCTGATGCAGATGCAGTGAGGTGTGTTAGACCTGCATCATCTTCCCCATCAGTGTCTCAGGGCCCCCACACTGTTTGAGGTGACTTAGCTGTGCAACTGCTCCACAGCACAAAACACAATCAGCAACGGACAATGACCTGCGGTGCACTGAGTCACTGGCACCTGGAGTGCTGAGCAGGGTATCAGGGGGATGATGAGATCCACGACAGGCCTGAGCCACTCGGTAAGTCTGTCAGGACCACCGTTTCAACTTAGGCAGATGGCGGTTGGAGGTGGTCCTTGCGGTGGTGGCATGTGCCTCCTGCAGTGATGTGACATCCAGGCCGGTCTGGACTCGCTTTCGTGTGTGAGCCCTGGTGGGATGCATTTGGGCCCGGAGGCTGCGTACAGCGCAAGGTCACTGAGAAATGGCATTGATGACCCCAAGGCCTACTCTTCAGGGGCCATGCAATGTCTCCGGAGAAGGAGTCCCGGACCTGACCAGCTCAGAGTTAGTGGCCCCGGATGCACTGCGGCCGGGACACAGGCACCCAGCCACAGGACGGTGACTTGCAGTGCAACCAGATGTGAATGTCCGAGGTGTACGTTGCGGAGGGTTGCAGGGGACAGTGGAAGGTGTCCTCCAGGCCATGCCACCGAAAGGTTTGATTTCATCCGGAAGCAGCAAATGGAGGAGTGGAATGTGACAGCCTCGTTGCCACCACCAATTCGGTATCAGCTACTTGAGGATTAAAACTGCCCCCTAGTCCATAGACTCAGACACCACCAAAAATCGACCAGAGAGTGTCCATGAATGTGGGGGAACAGACTTAGTGGCCCTTGGGCTGAGAGGGGATGCAGTCTGCGATGATGCTGGTACACTGATATGAACTCTGCCATTACTAAATCATGACTCTGTGACCTACTGGACCGCAGTGTAGGCCGGAGGCAGCGGTCAGCAAAGAAGGATTTCCAGGTTAAATGCCTTAACCATCTCGAAGAATTGCGCCTTACAAGAGAGGCCACGAAACCATCAGTTAGACACACCCTGGCTATTCAAACTACCTTTGCTATTCAACCTTACCTAACCTATAATACTACCAGTCATGAGCATTTTCTTTTGGTACGGTTTAGGCTGAACTTTTTTCAACGACTAGTTTCTTTTCCAACGAAAAACAACTGGGCAAAAGAACTCCCACCATGTCCATGTGAGGACACATCCAACCAGTCTACAATACATACCATTCTTTTTTGCAAGTTCTATAGAGAGTTTAGAGCAAAGTGGCTTGTACCGTTTTTAAAGCAACAGGGGTTTAATAGATGCCGCCCTGCATTTCTCTTTCTACAATTTGTGGAGGGAGAACGGCTTGCTACATTATTCGCCAGTTTTCTGAAGTGCGTTGTTTGTCACAGAAATAATTTAGAATGATTAAGTGGGATAACGAGTTCTTATGTAATGCCTTTCTTTATTGCTGAACGATGTTGGTTAACCAACTCCTTAAAACTATCCCCTCTTTATTTTATCTCATATTT
Organism: Lissotriton helveticus; assembly: GCF_964261635.1. Taxonomy (NCBI): domain Eukaryota; kingdom Metazoa; phylum Chordata; class Amphibia; order Caudata; family Salamandridae; genus Lissotriton; species Lissotriton helveticus. The sequence goes on along the minus strand of NC_136071.1, from coordinate 986,714,693 downwards.
TATTGTTGTAACAAATTTTTTCAATTAAGTATTAAAAGGTGCAATAATCCTAATGGAAGGATGATTCTAATGTGACCGCATCTAGAATGTCCAGTAAACTGACTAAGATGAATTTGTAAAAACATAATGAAATAGTATACTGTGACTTTTTAGTTCATCTCCATTTTCTATATTGGAATATGGAATTTTTAATTACGTTTTTAACTTGCACATTTTTTATTCATTGTAAATAAATGAAAGATGGTATGCTTTTATGATTTTGTAACTTAAAGTCAAATAAAGCTTAATTGAAAATTGAAAAAAAAATTGAGTAAATATCTGAAAGGGCTTTAAGAGAAGAGAACACTGCCTTCCACTTCACATTCCTGTGATTGTTCATGACCTCCAATTGTTGTTCGCAGGGCTTAGAAGAGGGAGATGAAACATAGGAGACCGACTGCTTCATAGTTCACACTAAGAAATGTTGGTCACTCTCATTGCTCTCTATCAGTTTCATGTCTTGCATCAGCTGCCACAATTTAACGTCAGGAATATTATAATTGATAAAGCTTGCGTACAACTCTCCTCTAAATGTGGGTGTGGGATTAGCAACAGATGTTGAGCGAATATTACAGGATCACATTCCATGGGCTAGGGTGAGGTCTACCACTTGAAGTCACGTCATTGGGCTCATGTGTACGATTTATATCACATGCCACAATCTGCCTCACATACCTTTAATTCTTCTGTGCAGTTGGGCAGCAAACCTAAGGAAGGAAGAAAGGGGCTGCCATGTTTGGTATAATGACATCACTTTACTAATCTGTGGCATGTACTCCTAGCCCAGCCCAGAATGTCTTAGTAAAGAAAAGCTCTCGCCATGTCTTGGCACACCTGCTGCCTTTGTCATGCCCTACTAATGTACGACCCAGACCCTCAATTATTGCCAGATGTTGGTACTGCCCGTCCACTACTGATAGCTACTGCTTGTAACTAGGCACTGTGTGGCTGTTGTACCAAGTGTCAGTGGAAGTCAGACACAAGAAGATCATTTTCCTTGCTCTGATCATGATCTTAGTTATACAGGGGCAAGAGGCACAGATCAATATGTATTTAACTGGTGGTTGGGGAAGGTGGGCCCACTCGGGCTTTGCAGTAGTAGGTTGAAGACCAGCGTTTATCAATGTTGTTGCTGCTTACAGTCCAACACTGAAACATCCCCAACATTGTGTCTCCAAAGGACTCCAGGCCCTCTCCACAATGGGCAGAGCTGTGCAGTCACTGGTGCACTCTACAAAATACTTGTAGTGGTGGTGCACTGCAGAGCAGACTGGATGCACTACCTACCCTGCCTCTTTGTCATAAGTCATGATTATTGGCTCTAGCTGCAGCCTAGTCGCATCTGTCAAGAGGTCCTGAGTCCACCTGGCAGGTGCCAAGTCAGTTCTCCTTCTTGCTTCGTCGACCACAGCATATCTCAAGGTGCCCCATGTGGAACATGGCAGTTTTTATTGCTCTGCTCCTTAGATTACAATTGGTGGAGAATCACTGTCACCTCACCGCTGGAATGACATTACTGACCAATATTGATTGATAGCCTGAAGCAGGCTGGGAATGGCTGTCACAAGCATAGGCCTTAGAACAGATTTCAATTCGCCTGGAGCAGTCAGCATGGCAGACACAGGCACACACTGGCACTATGTGTTCCTATAGGATGCATAAACTCGCCTGACCATGGTCTACAGCACCCCAGAGCTCATGAGACCAACCATAGGTTTAGTAGACGCATGTTTACTTTACATAATATTTTGGAGTGTTGTGCAACGTGGCTCTGTGTGGCTGTGTGACGACCTTCTGAAACGGACAGGACGTATGCCAGTTCTTCTTCTCACCACTTCCAAGCTTATCAGTGCTTTGGAGCAGGTCGGTTTTCCATGATGCTTCACATCTAAAGTCAAAACATTGTTTTCGATTTACTTAGGAAAGGGCAGGACGTATGCCGGTTCGTCTTCTCTCCAGTTCCAACCTTATCAGGGCTCTGGGGCAGGTTGGCGTCCATGGTGTTTCACGTCTTAAGGGACACGTTGTTTTTGACTTTTTTTTTAAAAGCACATCATGTTCAATATGTTCTTCTTAATAGTCACAGGTGCTCACCATTCTTTGACTTTGTGATAGACAACAATAGCATTTGAGAAATCTTTGCAGATACAGATATATTTTATTGGAGCCAGCTTTCATAGACCACTGGGATTTGGAATTTCCACGCTGTGAATTTTTGCCTTCAGGTACAGGAATTCGTAGAAATAAAGACGGGTCCGGATATCCCAACCTGCATTACAGGATATTGATACTTTGCACATCGCTCAAGATACAGTGAGAACTTGGAGGACGAACATTTCAAAATTGATTTTGTCTTCATAGACTTTCAGAATCTGCGCGTCTATTCGTACCTCTGGTACACTGTTCTACGGGGTGCCGGGTGCATACACCCTTGTATTCTAGCCTTGAAAAGTCAGTTGGACGAAACACGTGTTGGCTGCCAGTGTATTTTTGTACTTGGATCTTTGAGAAAAGAAGAAAATAAAGGAAAATAAATATCTAATGGACTCTCTTTGATTACTATTTGGGTTACTATCTACCTCACATTTTGGACTGACTCAGTGTGCCTCTGCAATTGTGCATGTCATTTGTGAACTCGACGGGAAAGGTTTTCCTTAGAGTTTGTTTTTTGTCTCTCTGAGGGGTGAGGGAGACTTTTCGCTTTGAGAGCATCACACTATACTATACACAAGTGTTACTTTCTGATAGATGTATTACTAAGATGTGCATTCGTAATTAGGCATTGCCACCTCTGACCTCCTGTGGAATGATCTCTACAGTCGGGAACTGTGCACCGTGTAAATGGATATGTTTATTTATCCATGTGAAAATAATCTTCTTCCATGGAGAAACCATTCCCTTAGACCCCCAGCAAGTCTGGGGGTGAGCCATTCCCTTAGCCACAATGGATAGGAATTTACACTCTCTCATGGCTGGAGTGAGACCATTACCAAGTGATAAGGGGAATGCGAGGAGTTTGTTTATTTAACATAGAATAGAAAATGTTATTTCTTTCCATATGTATCTACTAGTGTGGCTTTGGTGTCCCTCCACTAACTAGCAGATACTGTGTTGAGTAGCTTCAAGCATGGTAAAGGACATAGGTCTGAAGATCACTGTAGGAAATTGCCCTAGAAGGATATGTAACCTGTGCAAGTAACAAGGCAGCAATTGTCTTTTTATTGGGGACCACATACTATATTGTGGCACTTGACTCTCTCAGTGTAAAGAAGCTGATCAGTCAAAGGTCTACTCAGGGGAAGTGGTGTGGGCTAGCAACCCAGCTCGCTGGTAAGCAACAACAAAAGTCAATAAATCATTGCCTAGTCAGTGCGTTTTCTCATAAAAAAGAAGAGTGCATTCATCACACACACACAAACACTGCTAAATACAATGCATAAACTACAAATACACACATCAGTTATATGGAGATGCATTTGATGACACCCTCATATCACATTAGGGGATCCTCAACTCTATAATTACAGTACCTCCCACCAGCATCATATGCAGTATCAAAATATAAGGAGTGTTATTATCTACAAGACTAGCCTATTGGCTTTAAGAAGGGGAACTGCATTCATATATATAAGGTAGTGCTAGTGTCTTAATCAAGGTATCAATACATTAGTAAAAATAAACATATGTTAGGATTCACCTGTGTGTCATCATGAAAACTGATAGGGACAAAACCATACTCAAATGAAATCATTATAAATATTTCAGTGTTCAAATTGTCTATTAGGTAGACGTGGGTGGAAATCGCAGAGTTTCACTCCACAGAATTCCGTAGAGTTAATTAAAAACTCTGCAAGATTCCACCGAGTTCTGCGAGTAGTATGTTATGCTGCATGTGCTAATTTTTACCCTGTGCTGTTAAATCAGGGCGAACTGCACCACGCGGCGAGCCAAAGAGCTCTTCTTCTTTCTGCCGCTCAACTAGATTTTCTACTTAAGGTTCAGGTTCCCAACGTGAGCGCCATCTTTCTCAATGTGAGCGGTAATGACCTGCCGTGACCGCCTGTGCTGAGAAATCTTAACATTGGCGAGCCGCACCCAAGAAAAAACTCACCCACGTGGCAGTGATTGGAGTTTTTCCAAAACTGCGCACTCCCTGTCAAAACTCTGCAAACTCTGCTGAAGGAGCGGAGTTTACCACCCAACCTTACAATTAGGTATTTTTTAGTAAGACATTGCAATTCAAAGAAACCATAAACACATGTATTTGAGTCTTTCTTTTACATGTTAAAAATCACATAATGCAGGCTCAGGTGTAATTTTTATTACGCTGGCCTAATCAAAATAATTTTGGTAGTTCTGCAGTACGGTTTGATGGAGATTTACCAGTAATAACACAATCATTCCCGCTAGCATACTAAGAGTAATTTTGGCGGGGAATCAATCCTACCACAAGAGCACATCTAAGGGAGCCATCCTTACTGGCATTTGTAGAGACCCACTGTTTCTGGGATAAACAAGGGACAGAGACCCTTTGGGAGTCTTTTTGTATTTATTTATTTATGATTTTGGAACTCACATGAGATCCACATAAGAGAGCAACGTAAGAGAAAAGTACAATTACATGCAAATACAAATACGGTGGAGAAGCAAAAAAGCAATTTCATATCCATTAATATAAGTCTAGAAAACATTTAAAATAGTTACAAATTATATAGCAAAACATTTCATTAGGGGGATTGTAAATGGCATCCATTAAAGAGCTGGCAGTCGAAATACTTAATTGTAAACAAATTGGTCTCAACCACTTTCGTCGGTATGACAATAGAGCCGGGCATACAAAAAGAACATGAACAATGTCCTGGATCGAATTATTACACTGGTTGCACATTGCTGAGGAACCATACCATCTGTATAATAAATTATTCAAAGGGAGAAGGTCCTGTCTCAAAAGGAACCAAAAACGCCGTATACCATGAGGAAGGTTCCAAGAGGCATAAGGTTGCATGTTTCTAAATAAGTAGGATCCAATGACCGAAGAGACACCTTTCTTTAGGATACGGGTATCCTTATCCATCCCAAAACTTAGATTCCATGTAGCCAGTCTTAGAGTGGACTTCAACTGGTGTGTAGATAGAGTAAACAGAGTTGATTCATCCAATTGCAATAGAGCAACCGCCCTTCTAAAGTTTTTTACAATTAGAGAATACTCTTTTAGGGATCCCAATAGTTCTTTTTGTATAAGGGATCTTAGAGTATCCGGTTTTCCCTTTGCCAGACATAAAATCCATCGTACTATCCCAGCAAGGCCCTGAACCCAGCTACTACGCATACCAAATTCTAACCTAAGGGAGGCCACAGTACAGCCATTGTTAACCGAAGATAAGTACTGTAAAAGTCTGCCCTCAGTAGTATGTAAGAAACCCCATTGCCCTAGTTCAAGTAGTTCGGTACCATAAAGTAAAGAGGCCGGGATTTTAGCGCGAAAGGCCTCTAACAAATAAACAAAATGTCTTTTGCCTGTGGATTTATAAAGTGCACTTAAACCCTTGCCTTGTGCCATTGCCTTCCGAATGTTATAATCTATATGGGCTTTATCACTCAAATTAGCAGATACTATTTTCCCTAGAAAAACATATGATTTTACAACTTCTAACTTATGTCCACCTACCGACCACGTAAAATTCCCATATGTCTGTTTTTTCTTTCCTGTCATACACATGACTTTACTTTTTAAAATATTTATCTGCAAGTGGTGAGTCTCTGCATATATGTGAAGTGCCAGCAGACGGCTATTTAATCCTTTTGGAGTTAGGTCCAATATTAATATGTCGTCTGCACACAATAAACATATAATTGGTTTATCCCCCAAAGCAGGGGCAATACCTTCACATAAGGATAAGGACTGGGGAAGATCAGATATATATAGGGAAAATAGTAATGGAGCCAATAAACAACCTTGTTTTAGTCCATTGGCGGAAGGAATGACTTAAGATAGGCCTCTTTCCCCTCCCTGAAGAACTCTACACGAGGTGTCAGAATGAAGAGCCTGGACTAAATCCAGTAACAGAGATGGCATGCCAAGGTCCGATAGTTTCCTCCACAGCAACGGACGATCGACTTTGTCAAAAGCTGTGGAGAAATCTATAAAGGCTGCATAAACTCTCCCACCTCGGACCTTGATGTATTTATCAGATATTACTTGAAGGGCCGTTAAGTTGTCCATCGTGCCATGCCCTTTGCGAAAACCCGTCTGCTCAAAGGGTAGTACATTATTCTTATCCACCCAATCCTGAATAAACTTCAGGAGGCACTTTGCAAAGACTTTTCCAATTGCGTCCAAAAGGGCAATTTGGCGATAATTTTGTGGGGCCATCCGATCTCCCTTCTTAAAAAGGGGAATCAATATACTCCCCTTCCAAGAGGGGAGAACAGTTCTACTCAAAAAACAAAGTTTAAACACCGGGTGAAGAATTTTGCTCCACATTACGCCATTTTGCTTTAGGACCGAAATAGGAAGCTCATCCGGTCCCATTGCCCCAGAGGAACGCAGTTCCCTAATAGCCAGTTCAATAACTTTTTCAGAAGGAAGACCTAAAGCATGATTATCCTCAATAATTCTTCTTGCAGGTACCACCATTCCTTTACTTGCATATTGCAGGTACCACCGTTCCATTACTTACCTTTTGGGAGTCAGGGGCTGCTCCTCCAGTTGTTTGTGGCTATCGCAGTTCCAGGGTCCAGCAGTGAAAGGCACAACCAACCCCATCTGAGAGTCTTCACTTTGTGCAAGGGTTTTTAACAGGTTGGAAGGTTCAAGAATCTAGGCACCCTTGCCCAATTCTAGGGTGCCACATCACCTCTCTACCCTTGTCCCAACGCTCCTGCACTATATGCTGGGACAGTTCAAGATGATGTCATCCAGGAGTCACTGGTCACATCTGCTCATGGAGTCTCAGCTTCACCCCTCGCTGACATCACTACCAGGGCCTTTCCTACTAAAAGTTAAAAAAGGAGCCTTCTGTGCTGGCTCCAGTTGGCAAGGCTTCCTCCTTTGTTCAGTGGGCATGGGCTGTCCCCAAAACTGGAACAGTGTGACAGGTGATTAACAGATGTAGATGTTTTTATTTCCACCCTTTACTGCTTCGGAGCTGAGGGAAGAACTGTTAATTACTCCTACTGTGTGGGGCGGCCTTTGTTCCTGCTTCTAGAGAGATTTGTAATTCACTTGGCACAGCAGCATGACAAAAAGCCTGAGCTCTGAGCTTAGCCAAAGAAATTTGACAGTCGTGGATGACCCACAAGTTGTACAGACACTCTCTTGGAGATTGAGATTTGGGTTTCTCGCACTTGTCTCCCCCTATTTTGATATGTAACTGTGCACCAAAGGGAAGCCAAACTACCCTCTAATGCAGTTTTCCCCCATGTGTGTAATAAAGTATCACTGCAGGCAAAACAGTAAATCACACTGACTCACCAAAGGAGTGTACACTAACATTATAAGGCCCAGGTCAATATCTAATTCTGCAGAGGCCTCTCTGCACCAGGCTACCTGTGCGCAGTTACTGGGCTGCGCACAGCAGTAATCTCACCCACGCAGCCCTCACATGTGTGCAAATGCTTGTGCACATGTGATCATGTGTGACAGCCAAGTAGCCCTTACCCTAGCTACATGGCAGCAGCCTTATATTAAAAGGAAGACACTGGCAATAAACACGCAGTCCATTTGCCATGTGATTACCATGGGTGAGACTAATGTAGTGAGACTGTTTCAGCAAGCGTTCAATGATTAGCCACTGTTCTCTATTTTGCTTGTTTTTACCATTGTTGCCCCTAGCGCCAAGAAACTGCTTAGTACACGAGCGCTTTAGAAATGTTTTTAAATTCAAATTCAAATTCAGACCCACCGACATTTAAAAGTCCAAAATCGGGTGATCTAAAAAGCCTAATCCTTTACTGAATCTATAATCTTAATATGCCTTGAAACGTAGACTGACTTCTTGTGAAAGTGTCTGGGGTCCCAATAACACCTTTGAAGTACTTTGATGGTGCCCATGCCTAGATGGGACACCACAGAGTGAGGGCAGTTTTATAAATAAAGCCCTCGCAGGCCATTACAGGGCACTCCCAGCTGGAGTCATTAATAAGATACTTATGAGTGGCTCAATAAACTACTTTAGTTTAGCGGCTGCATGCCAAGTGTTTCTGTTTTTTTTTTTTCTTTTCTAAGGGTGTCCCACTCAAGACTCCTAGTTGCCACTGTTAAACCTTGGAGGTCACATGGGAAGCCTCGCCGATCCCAGCTTGGCTTCCGGTATATGCCTCCTATGCTGCACTGAAGCTGGCATTCTTAAGTTGGCTCCTGAGCGGCAGGAACAACTCCTTTTCAGCTCCTGCTGTGGGAGCAGCAACTCACAACTGCCCTTGTCTGCATCGGGAACTGATGATGGGGTCCCATGCTCCGGTCACACAGCGTGGGCATTCAGGGAAAAGTGTGCCCATGTGTGAACATTTTCTCGGGGAGTGGACCTCACGCACATCCCACTTCCCATGGATTCATAAAAATAAAGCTGTGATGACCCCTGGAGCCTAGCCCTCCCCTTTAACTTTGAGAGTTTTTAAAATGCAGATCTTTGAGAAGTTATCTCCCTGGTCCCGTAGGGCTGATTTTCTCCATCTTAGGATTTGTGCTCCTGGTGGCCAGACCTAGCCACCAGGAGCAATGTCATCAGGCCTCCTGGCCTCTAAAAGGGTGCATTCTAAAGGAACTGTTTTTCCTGGCATCCTCTGCCAGCCTCCTCCAATGCCTGGCTCCTGTTTTTTTCCCCTGCTGATAGTGGCATATTGCACAGCTGCTCCAATACCTGCCAACTGAACAACCTCCTTGTTACACCCTCAGACCCCAGAGCTTTCTTGTGGAGCACCTGCGGAGGGTGGAGTGGAGTCCAACTAATTCTCCCATCTGGTGCCCTGGTAGCATAAGCGGGCCTGCATCTCTGAGTGTGGAACAACCATCCTAGTACTGGATGCCAGCTAGCGAGAAAGAGCTACATGTACTTAGCTTTTTTGTTGTCGCAAACGGCCTGATTCACAAAATTGGGCCATTTGCAACTGCAAAAAAGCCTATTTGTATGTACAGAACCCAACCGTGCTATTTGGTAACCTGTTACTGAATGTGAAAATGAGTTTGTAATTTGGTATTAGGAAGGGGCATGTTAGGGCCTCCCTTCCTAATAATGATTCACAGTGCTATATACAAATGTTTTGAGACCCATAATGTGATCACAAAACATTTGCATTTTACCGCCTTCTTCAAATGACACTCTATTGAGTGTTGGGTTTGCATGAGTAGTTGGGCAGGGGTTGGAAACCATATACCTTGTCTTGCCGAGGTTGATCTCCAGCCCCTGCTGCCTGCAGAAAGACCCAACACAATTCAGAAGATTCTGGATTCCCATAGGGCACTCTCAGCTGGAGTCATTAATAAGATACTTATGAGTGGCTCAATAAACTACTTTAGTTTAGCGGCTGCATGCCAAGTGTTTCTGTTTGTTTTTTATTCTTTTCTAAGGGTGTCCCACTCAAGACTCCTAGTTGCCACTGTTAAACCTTGGAGGTCACATGGGAAGCCTCGCCGATCCTAGCTTCGCTTCCGGTATATGCCTCCTATGCTGCACTGAAGCTGGCATTCCTAAGTTGGCTCCTGAGCGGCAGGAACAACTCCTTTTCAGCTCCTGCTGTGGGAGCAGCAACTCACAACTGCCCTTGTCTGCATCGGGAACTGATGATGGGGTCCCATGCTCCGGTCACACAGTGTGGGCATTCAGGGAAAAGTGTGCCCATGTGTGAACATTTTCTCGGGGAGTGGACCTCACGCACATCCCACTTCCCATGGATTCACAAAAATAAAGCTGTGATGACCCCTGGAGCCTAGCTCTCCCCTTTAACTTTGAGAGTTTTTAAAATGCAGATCTTTGAGAAGTTATCTCCCTGGTCCCGTAGGGCTGATTTTCTCCATCTTAGGATTTGTGCTCCTGGTGGCCAGACCTAGCCACCAGGAGCAATGTCATCAGGCCTCCTGGCCTCTAAAAGGGTGCATTCTAAAGGAACTGCTTTTCCTGGCATCCTCTGCCAGCCTCCTCCAGTGCCTGGCCCCTGTTTTTCCCCCTGCTGATAGTGGCATATTGCACAGCTGCTCCAATACCAGCCAACTGAACAACCTCCTTGTTACAACCTCAGACCCCAGAGTTTTCTTGTGGAGCACCTGCGGAGGGTGGAGTGGAGTCCAACTAATTCTCCCATCTGGTGCCCTGGTAGCAAAAGGGAGCCTGCATCTCTGAGTGTGGAACAACCATCCTAGTACTGGATGCCAGCTAGCGTGAAAGAGCTACATGTACTTAGCTTTTTTGTTGTCTCAAATGGCCTGATTCGCAAAATTGGGCCATTTGCAACTGCAAAAAAGCCTATTTGTATGTACAGAACCCAACCGTGCTATTTGGTAACCTATTACTGAATGTGAAAATGAGTTTGTAATTTGGTATTAGGAAGGGGCATGTTAGGGCCTCCCTTCCTAATAATGATTCACAGTGCTATATACAAATGTTTTGAGACCCATAATGTGATCATCAAACAGGTAAACAGACATAATATCGATGCAAAAATATCGACTGGACATAATATCGAGGCAAAAATATAGACTAGACAAAATATCGACCAGACATAATATAGACTACAAAAATATCGATTACTATCGATATTAATAGCCAAAATATCGAATCAAAAATATAGACTAGACATAATATCGACTAGATAAAATATAGACAACAAAAATATCGAAAAGAAGGTACGTTTTTAATAATTTGTAATAATTGTGTAATATAAATCTGTAGCGGGTTGTGGGTTTATAGGGGAATAGGGTGGGAAGTAATTTAAATATAATTATTTAAATATGTAAAATAATTATAATTGTTAAATAATTATTAATTGGTAAATAATTAAAATTTAATTGGTAAATAATTATAATTGAATAATTGATAAATCATTATTTTCTACTAAATTATTTTTTGTAGCGGGTTTTGGGTTTATAGGGGAATAGGGTGGGAAATAATTTAATTTTAATTAATTAATTATGTAAATTAATAATAATTGTTAATTAATTATTAATTGGTAATTAATTAAAATATAATTGGTTATTAATTATAAATATTTAATTAATTAATAATTAATATTTAGTAAATTAATTTCTGTAGTGGGTTGTGAGTTTATAGGGGGATAGGGTCGTAAGTAATTTAATAATAATTAATTAATTATGTTAATTAATTAAAATTGTTAATTAATTAATAATTGTCCATTATATAAAATTTAATTGGTAAATAAAAGTAATTGGTATTGGAAATTAAATGTAATTGGTAATAATATTTCTATTAATTATATTTATTTATGAATTTTTTCCTTTTGCTACTGTTGCACTTACTGGAGTGGGAATAGTAATTTTAACCCCTACGCTATCCAGCGCTTTCCCTACTGTTGCATCCACTGGAGTGGGAATAGTAATTTTAACCCCTACGCTATCCAACGCTTTCCCTACAGTTGCACCCACTGGAGTGGGAATAGTAATTTTAACCCCTACGCTATCCAGCGTTTTCCCTACTGTTGCACCCACTGGAGTGGGATTAGTAATTTTAACCCCTATGCTATCCAGCACTTTCCCTACTGTTGCACCCACTGGAGTGGGAATAGTAATCTTTACCCCTACGCTATCCACCATTTTCCCTACTGTTGCACCCACTGGAGTGGGAATAGTAATTTTTACCCCTACGCTATCCAGCGCTTTCCCTACTGTTGCACCCACTGGAGTGGGAATAGTAATTTTAACCCCTACGCTATCCAGCGCTTTCGCTACTGTTGCACCCACTGGAGTGGGAATAGTAATTTTAACCCCATACGCTATCCAACGCTTTCCCTACAGTTGCACCCACTGGAGTGGGAATAGTAATTTTAACCCCTACGCTATCCAGCGCTTTCCCTACTGTTGCACCCACTGGAGTGGGATTAGTAATTTTAACCCCTATGCTATCCAGCACTTTCCCTACTGTTGCACCCACTGGAGTGGGAATAGTAATCTTTACCCCTACGCTATCCAGCATTTTCCCTACTGTTGCACCCACTGGAGTGGGAATAGTAATTTTTACCCCTACGCTATCCAACGCTTTCTCTACTGTTGCTCCCACTGGAGGGGGATAGTAATTTTAACCCCTACGCTATCCAGCGCTTTCCCTACTGTTGCACCCACTGGAGTGGGAATAGTAATTTTTACCCCTACGCTATCCAGCGCTTTCTCTACTGTTGCACCCACTGGAGTGGGGATAGTAATTTTAAACCGTACACTATCCAGCATTTTCCCTACTGTTGCACCCACTGGAGTGGGAATAGTAATCTTTACCCCTACGCTATCCAGCATTTTCCCTACTGTTGCACCCACTGGAGTGGGAATAGTAATTTTAATCCCTATACTATCCAGCACTTTCCCTACTGTTGCACCCACTGGAGTGGGAATAGTAATCTTTACCCCTACGCTATCCAGCATTTTCCCTACTGTTGCACCCACTGGAGTGGGAATAGTCATTTTTACCCCTACGCTATCCAACGCTTTCTCTACTGTTGCTCCCACTGGAGGGGGATAGTAATTTTAACCCCTACGCTATCCAGCGCTTTCCCTACTGTTGCACCCACTGGAGTGGGAATAGTAATTTTTACCCCTACGCTATCCAGCGCTTTCTCTAGTGTTGCACCCACTGGAGTGGGGATAGTAATTTTAAACCGTACACTATCCAGCATTTTCCCTACTGTTGCACCCACTGGAGTGGGAATAGTAATTTTTACACATACGCTATCCAACACTTTCTCTACTGTTGCTCCCACTGGAGTGGGGATAGTAATTTTAACCCCTACGCTATCCAGCGCTTTCCCTACTGTTGCACCCACTGGAGTGGGAATAGTAATTTTTACCCCTACGCTATCCAGCGCTTTCTCTACTGTTGCACCCACTGGAGTGGGGACCGTAATTTTAAACCGTACACTATCCAGCGTTTTCCCTACTGTTGCAGCCACTGGAGTGGGAATAGTAATCTTTACCCCTACGCTATCCAGCGCTTTCCCTACTGTTGCACCCACTGGAGTGGGAATAGTAATTTTAACCCCTACGCTATCCAGCGCTTTCCCTACTGTTGCACCCACTGGAGTGGGAATAGTAATCTTTACCCCTACGCTATCCAGCGCTTTCCCTACTGTTGCACCCACTGGAATGGGAATAGTAATTTTAACCCCTAAGCTATCCAGCGCTTTCCCTACTGTTGCACCCACTGGAGTGGGAATAGTAATAAAAACCCCTACGCTATCCAGCGCTTTCCCTACTGTTGCACCCACAGGAGTGGGAATAGTAATTTTAACCCCTATGCTATCCAACGCTTTCCCTACTTTTGCACCCACTGGAGTGGGAATAGTAATAAAAACCTCTACGCTATCCAGCGCGTTCCCTACTGTTGCACCCACTGGAGTGGGAATAGTAATTTTAACCCCTATGCTATCCAGCGCTTTCCCTACTGTTGCACCCACTGGAGTGGGAATAGTAATTTTAATCCCTACGCTATCCAACGCTTTCCCTACTGTTGCACCCACTGGAGTGGGAATAGTAATTTTTACCCCAACGCTATCCAACGCTTTCCCTGCTGTTGCTCACACTGGAGTGGGAATAGTAATTCTTACCCCTAAGCTATCCAACGCTTTCCCTACTGTTGCACTCATTGGAGTTGGAATAGTAATTTTTACCCCTACGCTATCCAACGCTTTCCCTACTGTTGCACCCACTGGAGTGGGAATAGTAATTTTAACCCCTACGCTATCCAGCGCTTTCCCTACTGTTGCACCCACTGGAGTGGGAATAGTAAATTTTACCCCTACACTATCCAACGCTTTTGCTACAGTTGAACTCACTAGAGTTGTAACAATACATTTTAACCATTTTGCTATGCTACGGTACAAATATTATATATGTTTATTTAATATTATGTTTTTATATATATATATACACCTACACCAACTACTTCAGAAGCAATGGAAACAACTAGCTGTGATGACTATTCCGGTGTTGGGCGCTGAGGAAGGCGAAACGCCGAAATGCATTCGCCGCCACTGGAGCTGTATTTGAAGGAATAAAGCTTTTCCTACCTGTTCCCCTCTGGGCTCCTGCCTTTTCTTGTGGAAGGATTTCTCATAGACATTCCTGCATTCGCCAGCAGTGCAAATCAGCAGCCCCCGTCACGCTCCTGGGTCCGGACTTTACTGGCATGCCTCCCGGCTATTCTTGTTATTCCAGTGATGGAATGTGTCCGGTACCCGCCCCTGGCACAGGAGGACTCGAGCAGTTGAAGTATCGCACTTCTCTCAGGGCATTTTGCTGCACGCATTTAGCCCCTGCTCACACGACTTCCTGTACAGTGGCTGTGACGGTACGAGGGGGCCAGAGGAGAGGCTTTACGAGTTCAGGACAGTCTAGTGTGTCATCGTGTCCTGCTTTTGTGGGTTCCGCTGTAAAGATTTCATCATTTCTGAACTCTCCCCCTATTTTTCACCGACCCGAGTTGCAGACAAAATAGAGCATCTTGGGAGTTGTGGTCCGTCAATCATGAGAGGCTGCAACAGGTGACAGACATTTGTTTGGGGGAGGAGCTGACCTACACCAACTACTTCAGAAGCAATGGAAACAACTAGCTGTGATGACTATTCCGGTGTTGGGCGCTGAGGAAGGCGAAACGCCGAAATGCATTCGCCGCCACTGGAGCTGTATTTGAAGGAATAAAGCTTTTCCTACCTGTTCCCCTCTGGGCTCCTGCCTTTTCTTGTGGAAGGATTTCTCATAGACATTCCTGCATTCGCCAGCAGTGCAATTCAGCAGCCCCCGTCACGCTCCTGGGTCCGGACTTTACTGGCATGCCTCCCGACTATTCTTGTTATTCCAGTGATGGAATGTGTCCGGTACCCGCCCATGGCAAAGGAGGACTCGATCAGTTGAAGTATCGCACTTCTCTCAGGGCATTTTGCTGCCCGCATTTAGCCCCTGCTCACACGACTTCCTGTTCAGTGGCTGTGACGGTACGAGGGGGCCAGAGGAGAGGCTTTACGAGTTAAGGACAGTCTAGTGTGTCATCGTGTCCTGCTTTTGTGGGTTCCGTTGTAAAGATTTCATAATTTCTGAACTCTCCCCCTATTTTTCACCGACCCGAGTTGCAGACAAAATAGAGCATCTTGGGAGCTGTGGTCCGTCAATCATGAGAGGCTGCAACAGGTGACAGACATTTGTTTGGGGGAGGAGCTGACCTACACCAACTACTTCAGAAGCAATGGAAACAACTAGCTGTGATGACTATTCCGGTGTTGGGCGCTGAGGAAGGCGAAACGCCGAAATGCATTCGCCGCCACTGGAGCTGTATTTGAAGGAATAAAGCTTTTCCTACCTGTTCCCCTCTGGGCTCCTGCCTTTTCTTGTGGAAGGATTTCTCATATATATATATATATATGTATTATTTTTGTGATATATATTTTTTATTTATATTAATTATTTATTAATATTACATTTATTTAATAATTTTTACTAAGTTTATATTAAATATATTTATTATTATATTAGTTTTAACTTAATTTAAAGATATTTAAAAAATTCGATATTTTGACAGTCTATATTTTTGTAACTCGATATTTTGGCGTCGATATTTTAGTACTTACCTGTTTGAAGATAGGCAGTCGATATTTTCTCCCTCGATATTTTCTCCTCGATATTTTTGTATCTCGATATTTTTGTGGTCGATATAATGTCAGTGATCCCACAAAATATTTGCATTTTACTGCCTTCTTCAAATGACACTCTATTGAGTGTTGGGTTTGCATGAGTAGTTGGGCAGGGGTTGGAAACCATATACTTTGTCTTGCCGAGGTTGATCTCCAGCCCCTGCTGCCTGCAGAAAGACCCAACACAATTCAGAAGATTCTGGATTCCCATAGGGGAGTTTGATAACAGGAGGGTATCATCTGGAAACAGAAGTGGCTGGATCTTAACCCCAGCAAGACAAGGGGTATCTTCTTCACATTGCTCCAGCTGTGATACTAAACCATTAATATAGAAGAGAACGAGACGGAGCTAACACATACCCCTGCCTTACTCCCCAATTTAGTGGGATGGGGTCTGTCAATATGCCACATCTAACCTCGGTATAGTTGTTTAAATGTGTCAAAAAAGATTTGTCCGCAACAAGAAACCACTTTATGAATGGCATGAAAGCTATCACAGCCTGGATGGCAGCGAATTTTCACAGCTAAATAGTGGTAAAACAGAAAGCATGCTCTTCGGTGCTGCACGACAGTTATGGTCCCCTGAGTGGTAGCCACCTGAATTGGGAGTGCCACCTGCTCCAAAATCCTCAATGAAAAACCTGGGCATACACTTAGAACAGAATCTAACTATGAAAGATCAGGTAATGGCTACTACTGGCACCTGCTTTCATGTTATGAGACAACTACTCAGAGTTTTTCCAATGCCCCCATTAGCAGTGCACAAGACCCTAGTCCAAGTTCTGCTGATTAGTCGCCTAGGCTATGGTAATGTTCTCCTGGCCGTGGCCAACAAATCCCTACAGGATAAACTTCAGGTGGGTCAGAATACAGTGGTTTGCCTAATTCATAATCTACTGGCAAGATCTGCCTCGGATCCTTTACTGTGTGCCCTACTCTGGCTGCCGGTGAGAAAGAGAATTATCTTCAAAATCTCTTGCCTAGTGCACAAAGCGCTTAATGGCAAGGGACCCAGTATATTGCATAGAAAAAACTCATTCCCTATCGACCAGTAAAGTCTCTAAGATCTATGAACAGATCACTACTCATTGTCCCATGAATCAAGAAAACTCACTCCGGAGGCCGGGCATTCTCATTTTTAGCCCCCTATCACTGGAACAAACTCCCATACACTTATGAGAATGTACTATCTATTGCAACTATAGGACACTATTGAAAACCGAACTGTTTTAGTATCTAGGCCACTTCCAGCATTTTTTCTCTGCTGCACCAAGATATCCCTTTGGGGGTGATTCATGTGCATTGCAAATAACAAATATTAATAAAGTAATCTAATTAGGACTTCCATAAGATACTTAAGGACCCCCATCCTGGGGACTAAATCAAAAAGGGACCAAAGATCCACAAAAATAACATAAAGTATACCTCCCCTCCAGGGGAACCTATTTCCAATATAACAATTGCAAGAATAACACCTGGTCCATAGTTCCTATTCTGTTCCTAAAAATGGCCTGCAGGGGAGTTAACCCATTTGTGTGGGACATCCACTCACTCAACCTATTCAGAATAAGCCGACTGAACAGCTTGTGTGAACTGTCAATGAGGATAATCAGTCTTGAGTGGGACAATGTCCACCCCAACTCAGCTGGAAGGCATAGGTGCTTCCTTCATTATAGCACTAAAGAACAGTGAAAATTAGGGACACTACACATATTAAACTATCCTTAAAATGATCACCAGGCACCTTATCTAATCCTAAGCCTTTGTTAGGTATAGTCCAGCCCAAGGCTTTAGAGATTCAATGCCAGAAATACTATGGGCTATTTGCATCTCAGGCTCAGGAAAATGCTCAGCCATTAAGACACGAGGGGAGTTAGTAGTCACCATCCTGGTGTTCTGGCTAATAAGGGCAACCTGAGGCAATCCCTGACTGGCTACTTCCAGGTATAGCTGGGAAAAATGCTCACCCCATGCAGTGGCAGAGATGTTACAGTCTAATGGGGGAAGGATGCCTGAGTCCTTATTGGCAATAATGCACGAAAAGGAATGTTATCATCCTTACATTGGATGGCACTCAACATTCAGTGTCATTATGAACATTCACAATTTCTTTTTGCATTATAAATAAATCTTTGTACTGTGACCTGGCATTAAGTATAGCAGCTCTGGATCCAGATTTAATGGATTGGGAAATGGCCGCCTAGCCAGTCTGCAGATTTAGATGTACCAGGGGGCCCATTTGTTCCTCTTGGGAATGGACTTTGATTCTTCCAAGAATATGTTCCTTAATGAGGCAAACATATGGCTATGGATTTTGCTGAATCTTAGGACTAAAGCTATGTCGTCCAAGGTCCTAAATTCTGAAGCTACAGCATCTAAGCCTACAGACACCACCTCGAAAACATTACGCAAAGCTACTTCTGAACCTGCCAGACAGCTCTACTTTAGCTCACGCCAGTTATTGGTTGGGACCAACCTTCTATCGAGTAGCACATACTGAGTATTTGAGGCTGTGTTACCCATTTCGTCTAGTGTCAGCCCCATGGCATTATGATCATTATCCTGCCTGGGGCTACTGTCATGTCTACCAATGATTTCAATAACCTAATATCTAATAAGATATAATCAATTAGACTAGTACACTGTGGCAGATGATCTGTATAACTCCCTTCTAAATCAGATTTGGTTCTCCTGGTACATGCCCAGAGGCCATTGCTATATGTAAAAGCATTTAGTTGAAGTACAGCAGCAGACCACCTGTTACGGGGGGGGGGTGAGACCAGGAACATCCCACACTTGATCCTCATCACCAATAGAATCTTCTTAGAGGAGAGACAATCGCTCAAATTTACAATTAAAATCACCTGCTAAAATTTTAAAAGTGTCTGCAGGCAGGTCGGCAATATGAGCTTCAATCAAATCAATTTTCTGTAACTTAACACCATTGCCTGTTTGTCTGAAGTACACATTATATAAATAGTACACCCTTCCTGATGGAAAGGAAAGGGAAACACACTGTGTGTTGGCACTACCCAATGCAATCTCCTTGGACGTACAGCAGAGATTGGTTTATTCTAAGCTGACAATCCTCCTGAAGATCTGCCCCTCCCTGAGGTGGAAGCAGCCAGGGAAAATTAACAAACCCTCCTTGGTGCTCTGGGACAACTGACGAAGCAGCCTGGAACAGTGAAATATCAAATGAATCCAAGAAAAGACCCATAATGTGGCACTCAGGTATAGACACCAAGCCAGCCACATTCCAGGAGACAATCTTAGTATGGGAGGGAAAATGTGAGGCCTAATCACCCAAAATGTAATCCTCAAAGGCTATAGGGGCTACAAGAGGAGGCCTAACACAACTAAGAGGAGCGGTACACTCTTCAGAGGAAGTAAGGTCAGGGTATGAGGGAATAATAGAAATAGTTGGGAATGGCCAAGCCATGATGAGGGGGCGATTAAGGGTCACTAACCCAGCAGCTGATATATCACTATTAACAGTAGGCAAATCTGGGGGTCAGTCTAAAGCATCCAAGTTGGATAAGGGAGAAAAATCTATTGGAGTTCAGGACTGAAAAGCCATTGCCAGCTTCAACCCCAAGAGGCAGGGGCCTAAATCCCACCCTTACCTTGAGTACAAAGTGCTTACAAAAAAACCCAGGAGAACAAGTTTAATATTGTATCTCGGCCAAACCAAAGGGGATGATGGACAGCGTGTTGAACACTGCAAGCACTTACCCCAGTCAACTGATCTGGGTTTAATCCATCATCATTCTTTAGATCACTCTGCCAACCCAGTTCAGACATGGCCAAATGCAAATCAGTCTGACCCTGTGCCTCATGGGAACAGTCCAGCTCGAACTGCCGAACTATGTCTTCCCTGGACCGGAAATAAGCATCCTGGGACCGGTTTCTGGCTAATCAGCCATCATCAGCCAGGCTAGATGGAATCCAGTGGCAAAGTGAGCAAGGTACTCACTTCTGGACATACCCTGCCAACTTAGGGCGAACAAAGCAAAACCAAAGGGGATGATGGACGAAGTGTTGAACATTGCAAGCACTCACCCCCAGTCAACTGATCTTGGTTTAATCCATCATCATTCTTTAGCTCACTCCGCCACCCCAGTTCAGACATGGCCATATGCAAATCAGTCTGACCCTGTGCCTCATGGGAACAGTCCAGCCTGAATTGCCAAGCCATGTCTTCCCTGGACCGGAAACAAGCATCCTAGGACCATTTCTGGCTAATCAGCCGTCATCAGCCAGGCTAGATTGAATCCAGTGGCAAAGTGAGCAAGGGACCACCGTCTGGGCATACCTTGCCAACTTAGGGCGAACAAAGCAAAACCAAAGGGGATGATGGACGAAGTGTTGAACATTGCAAGCACTCACCCCCAGTCAACTGATCTTGGTTTAATCCATCATCATTCTTTAGCTCACGCGGCCACCCCAGTTCAGACATGGCCATATGAAAATCAGTCTTACCCTGTGCCTCATGGGAACAGTCCAGCCCGATCTGCCAAGCCATATTGTATCTCACCAAACAGGCTCTAGCCCTACTTCTGACCAACCGCTGAGCCAGAACAAAGTTCCTACAATTGATAACCAAACAATCGCCAACGTTTTTGGGCGATTCACCCACCCAGCCCACCCACCTTACCAATAGTATGTCATCATAGTCAGATATTTGAAAATATGAGTGGTGAGTCAACCAGTAACAAACCTTATTTTTGAGGTGCACATAGGGCTCTTCACCAGATCCCTGAGGTAGAGGAGCTCCTGTTAAAATGGCCATTTATGGGCATCAGGCAGACGGGACCTTCAATCGGGACTGAAGATTGGAGAAGAGGCTAAAGTCAGTGTGTTGGTCACTTGCCAAGAGGCTGTCCAAAGCCCACAATCCTAAGGTTTGTGCCCCAGAACCACCTACCTCTCCTACTCCCGACTGTGAGGGGCATAAATCACGTCAGGCTGGGGGATACAGATCTAGAATTACACTATCTGGTAACATAACTGGGACAGCTGGAGGACTACTATTACAAACAGATCTAGGTGGCTGTGGCTCTCTCGTGACTTGCCAACCAATAGTAACGTTTAAGGAGGAGATCAACTGACTAACAGTATGCTACAGGGAACAAATCGTATCCAACAAGGGAGACAAACATGCATGCACACAAGACAAAATCTGTCATTCCCGTCAACTGGTGAAGGTACACTGCCTCAACTGCAGGCCATGGTCTAGTCCTGCCCAGATGTCAGCAAAGGGGGTCAACGGACTCTTTATGACCGCTAATACATCTGAGATTGCTTTGCGATTTAGCATGGCCCACATGCTTTGTTGTGCACTTCCTTCTAGCACAAAGTTCGCTGTCACTGACTTGTGTTGCGTTGCATCCGAATTACAGGTACAAGTGGGAGCGGGGAGGGCAGCCAACTGAATTGTAGCCATGTCAGGTATTAGACCGAGTGTGCTAGGTGGAACTGGAGTGAGGAAACCTGCAGATTGGCCTGCCGGGGAAGTTATGGGACAACCAGGAGCAACTCTAAAGTCTCTGGAAAGACACCTTTCAAACAGTTTAATTTCCTTACAAATAACATTGACTGTTCAGGACAGAAATTAGTCCAGTGTTGTACCTCCAAAGGTGCTGACAGAAGTGGTAACTTTGTCCCCTGGGGTTTTCTGCTTGCCCATTTTTCTTCACCGATGTGGAGGGGCTACAAGGAAAATGAAAATAAGAATAAGATAAAGGTGCTATGCTCACCAGAATCAACAACCACAAAGAAATTGCACAAATAGAGTACCCAGGTCATCAGGGTGGGGTCGGTGACCAGGAACCCAGGAGGATACAACTACAGGCACAAGCATGAAGGATAAGACGTCAGTGACCCCATACAAGACGCAGTCGCCACAGCTCTGACTCCGCTGTGGCCTCAGGCAAGTACAGTTTAGTGCAACCAAGGGATACAAACGGGTGGATGGCAATTCGGGAACTACTATTGAGGTTTTTATCTGCCATGTGTGGTTGTTGTTAACGGGACCCCTTATATTTCGACTACCTCATTAACTCCCCTGACCCCAATAAAAACCACTCAATCTGTCCAATAAATGTTACCTGCACAAAAACATAAGCAATTAGTTCACCGGGCACACGCAGTCCTATAGTAAGAGGACAGTATTTCTGTACAAACAGGTTTAAACATGGTGTGGTGCTGAGAATAGGAGCAAATAGACCTGAGTAATTAAGTACTGAGTATTTTCATCTCTGAGGGTACTTCCAACTTATCCAACCAGCAGAGAGGTCCAAAAGAACCAGAGAAGGAAAGACAGGAAGATGCCTCGAAGACTGGCGGTGTGACCCTATTGGAATCAAACCTAGCATTTTAAAAATAAAACTAATCCTATTCAGACATACGTTATTGTCCAGTCTCTTCCATTCTCCTGTTACAGTTCTAATCCTCAGTTTGGGAGTTCTTTACGATTAGCAAGCAGGAGGATAACATTGAAATATTGCTCCATTTCCCATGTAGGTGTTCCTTGATGTAAGCCTGACTCACACAGTGGCACTGGAGGCCAAACGACCCATATGGAAAAACATCACATAATCCAGTGGGGAAAGCACATTAAAGAAATTGCTGGTGTTGGTGGTAATGATGAGAGAGGGGAATCAGCTCTGATCACGGAAACAAGGGATGATGAGGATAAAGAGGATGACAGCTTTACACTGAGCAGCCCTGTCCCCAGCAGTGTGCCAGCATCACCCTCATCAGCAGCCCCCAAATGGCACAAGACTCAAATGCAGACACCACATCATACAGTGATTCCCGCATAAAGCACATTGAGTCTACCATCTCCTAGTTCTCTCCGGAAATCACCTGTCTATGGCACCTCAAAACAAAACAATCCAAGCAACTATTATGGGCATATTGAGGCAGCAGGGGCCCTCCGAACCTAACCACCCAATGGAACATTTATACAATGAGAGGGCTGGCTAAAATGTTAGCTCTAAAACTCCTCCCTTTTTCTTTTGTGGAAGTAGTGGGATTTTTTTGATTTTCTGATAGCCATCTGCTCAAAATGGAAGGTTTCCAACCAGACCTATATTGCCAGAGTTGCTGTTTCAGTGCTCCATCATGATGTGCTGCAATAGATTGGCCAGGCTATGTACCAGAGTGCTGTTCACACTATCTACCTAATGACAGACATGTGAACCAGTTAGCAAGCAACTGATTACATGTGTATCCCTTCACATTGGATTTCTTTTGTGGGCGTTAGGCAACAGCTATCTGCAGGTCGCAGTACTGAAGAATGTTTTAAGGGTGTTCAGCTGCATACAAATGTAGCAATATTCATCATGGAGAAATCCCATACAGCTGCAAGCATCTTGGAAGACTTTAACAGCAAATTGTTTGAATGCGTTCATCTCAGAGGTCTCAGAATTGTATTCGTTGTCAAGGAAAATGGCAGGAATATAGTGAAGGGCATGACAGATGATGGATATATGAGGAACCTGTGTTTCGTGCATTGCATCAACCTTATTGTGCATAACATTTTTTTTAAATGAAGACATAGTTAGCAACATACTGGCCAACTGCAGTAGAATCTGCACTCATCTCAGTCATTCCTTTAAAGCCTGGACGCAGTTGAGGGTCATTCAGTGTGTTAATAGAGTACTGGTCAATTCCCTCATACAGGAGTTCCAACACTTTGGAACTCGGCCTACTACATGTTGTAACATCTGTTTGGGCAGAAGAGACAGACCACCGACTAGGTCCTTCAAGGTGGAGGGGTTGCAACTAGGAAAAGCATAACCATAGTGATGGGCAAATGGGAGCTAGTCAAATGACTGACACAAATGCTAATTCCTTTTGAGGTTTTCACATGGGAAGTCAGCAAGGAGGACAGTACAATGAGCCAATCAATCCTGCTGTTGCATCTGCTACAGGACCAGTTAAAAAAGGTTGATTGGTATAAACGAAGAAGCGTATGAGTTGATTTAGAGCCGAATCCTTCGCTTGGCTGTTAATACATGCTTGCAAAGAGAAACCCTGTCCTCCAAAAAGATAATCTGTGTCACAATACTTGATCCATGATAGAAACAAATACTGGCCAATTTAGTTCCTTTTTCAGAAGCGGACATAGAGTGGCTTCGTGTGATTTGGCAAGGCCCTCTGCACCACGGATAACTCTGATTGTATCTATGTTCTGGTTCCGTGAGATGATCTTTCCCTGTTTTTTTAGCAGGTTTTTTAGGCTAACTGTTGGCAGATGTAATATTGTTGTGTGATCAGCTGTCAGGCATAGTGTTTTGTTAGTTGAAGCAAGGTACCTAGCCCATCGACTGGTTTGGTCCGTGAAGTACCTGAGTGGCTGTGTGAGTAATTGTATGGGTGACTTAGTGCCTGTGTGAATGACTAATTCTGAGTAATTAGATGAGTGAGTGAGTAGGTGTATGCTTAACTCATTTACTGTGTCAGTAGCTGTATGGGTTTTTGAGTGGATATGTAAGTGTGTCTATGTCTCTATGAGTGGATCTGTGACTGGCGTCTTGGTAAGTAAGTAGGTGCACGAAAGACTGTATATGTAAGTTAGTGGTTCCGTTAAGGCCTCTATGGGTGAATTGTTGTATTAGTGGCTGTATGGATGAGTGACAGGATGTGGGAGTGTGGTTCTGTGAATTCATTTGTTAGTTAATATGCAGGAGTGGGATTATGACATGTTTTGTGGGGGTGTAAGTGGGTGTGTCAGTGTTTCTGTGGATGATGTCATCAGTGATGTCATTTCATATGTCATCAGTGTTGTCGTTTGAGATGACATCAGTGATTCACTGACCATGTCATGAGTAATGTAATATATGAGGTCATAAGCAGTGTATTGCGGGGTAGTTATAGTTAGCTCAGGTAACTATACCTGCTGAATTTCGCTGGATTTGAACAAGTGAAGTGTCAGCCTAAATATAACGTCCATGTAACATTTCGTTTCAGTACATTTCTAAGGTTTTTGAAATTCTATTTCCTAAATATAGCATCCCTGTAACCTTCATTTTTTCGATGAATTCCTAAGGTTTTTTAAATGCTAATTCCTAACTATAATATCCCTATAACCTTTGTTTTTTTAAGTGAATTTCAGCCACCACCACATTCAAAACGTATTACTGCAAAATGGATTATAACTAGCACATTTAACACATTACTATCTAAATGTGACTGCATGCATCACTGTATCAGTAAGTCTCGCATTCACTGTATAAGTATTTGAGTGGATCTGTGAGACGGTGCATCAGTCTATCAACGGTTCGGTAATTAATTGCGTGACTGTCTCTGGGCATTTATGACTGGGTTAGTTGTATCTGTGTCTTAATGGGTCCGTGATTGGTTGCATGAGTCTCTGTGAGTAGGTGCCTCAGTGTCTTTGTGCATTTGTAAGTAATTATATGACTGTCTGACCGGATCTGTGAGTCTATAAATGAGTGTCTAAGTGGGTGTCTGAGAAGGTGATTGAGTGGGTGCATGACTATCTGATTGAATCTGTGAGTGAGTGCATGAGTCTCTCAGTGGGTCAATGACTTGGAGCATAAGTATCTGAGTGGTTTTGTGAATGGGTGCATGGTTCTCAGAGTGGGACTGTAAGTTGGTGCATTAGTATCTGAGTGTATAAGTGACTGGGTGCATAAGTCTCTAAGTGGGTGGGTATGTGAGTGACTGTATGGGTGTATGAGTCTTTGAGTGTGTCTGTGAGTAGGCATATGAGTGTCTGAGTGGATCTGTGAGTGGGTGTATGGGTGTCTCACTAAGTCTGTGAGTGAGAGCATACATCTCTGAGTGGTTGAGTGAATGGGTGCATTCCTGAGTGTCTGAGTGGGTCTGTGACTGGGAGGGCAAGTATCTGGGCGGGTCTGTGAGTGGATGCACGAGTCTGTCAGTGGGTGAGTGACTGGGTGCATGCATTTCTGGGTGAGTCTGTGAGTGGGTGTATTATTCTCTGAGTGTATCAGTGAGTGACTGAGTGTAAAAGTCTTTAAAAAGATCTGTAACTGAGTAGTGAGTGACTTTATAGGTGTGTGAGTGGATGTGTGAGTGCCTGAGTGGATCAATGATTGGGTATATGAGTGTTTCAGTGGGTCTGTCAGTGGGTGTGTGATTGTCTCAGTGGGTCTGTGAGTATATACGTGAGTGTGTGAGTGGGTCTTTAAGTGGGTGCATGACTCTCCAAGGGAGTCTTTAAGTGGGCGCATGAGTATCTGAGTGGGTCTGTGAGTGGGTGCATGAGTGCCCAAGTGGGTCTGTGAGTGGGTGTAAGAGTCTCTAAGTGGGTATGTACATGGGTGTGTCACTCTCTAAGTGAGTCTGTAAGAGGATTCACAAGTTCCTGACTGGGTATGTGAGTGGGTGCATAAGTATCTGACTGGGTATGTGACTGGATGTTTAACTGTCTGAGAGTGTAATTCAATGGGTGTATAAGTGTCTGAGTGAGTTTGAGAGTGCATACATGAGTCTGTGACAGTGACCGGAGAGTGTGTACAAATAAAAATATTTTTTGTATTTCCACCAATATTGGTGACAACATCACGATATTTGTATTGTCCTTAGGATGATACACGGGGGTCGTGCTGACGGTCATGTCGTCGTTACGAATATCATGCACAATTAAAATAATCAATTTTGGACATATGATCAGAGTACCTCCACACTGATCCCTTATGATAGCTTTCACAGAAATGCTTATCCCTGGTAACCTTTCCCGATCCATAAAATTGCGGCTGCAAATTTTTGTTCAGGTTGTGGCCAGCCAATCAGAGCATTCCCGCTGGCAAGTGCATTTGCGATTTACTGTGGAATCATCCTGAAATATCTGCAGCCACCACGAAATCGCCGTGAATTATCCACGACCATATCACAATATTGTTCGGTTTTAATTTCTCAAAAATGACAGATTTGCACTAAATAACATAAAGCACACTCTGTGTAACAATATCTACCTTTCTGCCAAATTTGGTGTAATTCCGTCCAGCCGTTCAGGCGGTAGGTTCAACAATGCGTTCCTAAGGGAATTAACATTACAAACGCTCCCTTATTTCACACCCCTATTTCTAGGTCCACACCGCACAGAGCACCCCAAACTTGTCATGATGCACAGAACTCACTTTGACACTGTTTTGTTTGGAAAATTTCATGCAGATTGGTCAAATGACACCAAAATTATAGGCAAGTTAAAAAAGGCTTTTCCTATGGAAACTATATATATGTAAATGCACCATCCTCATTAGTGCCAGGATCAAAAAGTCATGGTGCGTGCCAGGGTCTGAGGAAACCCTGTATCATATTCTTCTCACCAACAAGCACATAGGCACTAAGAAGCAAGCACTCCCTTGACAACAAAATTTCCAGACACACAAATGCCAGTTCATAAGTGATTTATTCTCATAGCCGAACAAAACGACTATGAGAATTAATTACATATGAACTGGTATTTGATGTGTCTCGAAATGTTCTTATCAAGGGAGTCTGTGCTTCGTAATGCCTCGGCACTTGTTGGTGAGAAGGGTATAATCCACCATACTAATATTATAAAAAGAGAGCCCAAACCTTTGAGGCGGGTAATCTCAGTAACCATAACACCAATCACAACACCCAATACAGCATTGGAAAGGGAAGTTGCAGCAGAAGGACATAGGCTATGCAGACGGCCACCATATTTAATTTTATTATTTTTTTTTTTTGCAGAGTTTTGTATAGCGCAAACTTGACCCAAACTGAATCAGGTATCAGAGTGCTTTACATAGCACCAGTTACGTTACATGAGGACACACATTCATTTTTGTTATGCACGGGGAGATTAAGTGATTTGCCCAGAATCACAGGATGTTTGGCTTCGTTACCAAGACTCGAACCCAGATCCCCAGGTCCGAGGTCGAGCGCCTTAGCCGTTATGCCAACTCCTCTATATATTTAAAAGGTAAAAGAACCGTGCCAGCAAAGTAGTCCCTTGTGGGCGTGTCTGCGTTGTGCTGTGGCCGTGGGCTGGGGGCGTGACTAACGCTGTGGGCGTGTGGTACGGCCATCACATCGTGGGTTGTGGGGATGTGCTGGGGGGCGTGACAAATGCTGGGGGCGTGTGTCCGCCCTTCATGCCATGTGAGTCGTACAGACTAGCGCCAATTACGTAGCTGCGTAGCAGCAAGGGGCACGCTGGGGGCGAGCCATGCTGGGGGCGTGTGTCCAGCCTTCATGCCATGTGAACGCAATTGCGCCACATTAAGGGGCATGCTGGGGGCGTGAGAAACACTGGGGGCGTGTGCTACATTCCGCCCTTCATGCCATGTGGGTCGTACATTAATCAGAAGATTGTCTGCTGTGGCTGTGTGCTGGGGGCGTGACAAACGCGTTCACCTGTAGGCCTAGTAAGTAACGTTACTGCAGCCTCTCCTGCGCGCTGTTACTGAACTCTCTCATTCAACGAAATTACATGTGCCTGCTACCATCAACCAGGGCTCTAGCCGGGCTCAGGCGGCGGATCAGTACACTAATTACACGCGCCTGATAACATCAACCAGGGCTGCAGCTGGGCCTCAAGCGGGGGAACACGCACCTGCTAACAACCAACAGGCCTGCATCTGGGCCTCAAGCGGGGGAACATGCAAATGATCGTGTCTGCGGGGACAATTACTGCAGCCTCTCCTACTCACTGTCACTCAACTCTCTCATTAAACGGATTTACCCGCGGCTGATAACGCTCTCATTCAACGACATTACACGCGCCTGCTAACATCAACCAGGGCTGTAGCCGGGCTCAGGCGGCGGATCACTACACCAATTACACGCGCTTGCTAACATCAACCAGGGCTGCAGCTGGGCCTTCTCCGTCTCTATTCTAATGAAACAAAAAATGTTGTATACCGCAAGATTTTAAAATAAATTGCCCTTGCCAAATACACACATTACACACATTCTATTTAATACCCGGACAACGTTGGGACGGGCTGCTAGTATGTATATATATTCACTGAAAAAACCATAGGTTTCACACTTGTTATAGTAAGGAATTAGCATTTAAAAAACCTTGCAAATTCATTGAAAAAACCATAGGTTTCACACGTTATAGTTAGCTGAACATTTCTCTCATACAAAACCTTTGAAATCCCTCCGTTATAGTTAGCTCAGCTAACTATAACTTGCGCGCCCGCAATGCACTGCTGATGACTTTCACATTTTCCATAGACTAGTAATATATTCATTCATTCACTTATGAACTACACATTCATTCTGACAAACTTTTACACACTAACATAGAAATATAGTTCTTTCTTTGACCAGTGAAGGAAGTTCTAAAAAGAACTGCTTTTTTTTTTGTTTTGAATTTTTTTATGTGTTTTCTCAACAAATTCCAAGCGGAACAAAAGAATGAAAAAAAGAACAACGAATGTCGAGGACTGCAATGATCCTGCATCCTGCGTTTCATCAAGTCTATAGACTGTTCCCCATAATACAAAAGTTTATCGCAATAAATGCATAGAATTTTAACTTTAGCAAAGTCAGAATCAATATGTGGGTGTGGACTGCTTGCTGAAAATCCTGCTGCCGCAGTTGATGTGCTTGGTGTAGAAGCAGGTGGGTTCTCGTGCAACCTCCGTCTTGCAGCTCGAGCAAAGTTCTTGGGGTGCAAATTCTTCATGTGTCGCACCATATTTGCTGTGCCAAAGGAGTATTTTTTACATGGATCACCCCTTGAAAGAGTTGTTTCACAAATGTTACAGGTTACTTTTGTAGCATTAACCTTTTTTTGACCTTCTGGAAAAGTGAAAAACTTCCAAATTAGAGCTTTTTTCCTCTTCTTTGGATGTTCTTCAGGAATGAAATCTCCCGGAACTTTCAACAGTCGCAATAGGAAAAGTTATGAACCAATCAAATCTCTAATTTTTAAGTCACATGGCTTTGCGTACGCTTATGATGCGCTTGCGCAGCTCTTTCAATACGAGTGCGCATGATGTTCTACCGCGATTTGTGTAATTCTTTTTAAAAGTAATATATGATTATTATAAGTATTAAAAAAATTCATAGTTATCTCAAATGTCTACCCTTAGTATGTACGTTAAATACATACATGTTTTAAACCAAGTAGAAACATTGCCCCCTTTCGCGTACAGAACACCGTACATGACGTCACACCGAAGCTTTAATGCGACGCGTAACGTCAAAGCATATTCGGACCGTATGCGTGGGTACACGCTGAGTATGATAAGAAGTACAAACTATGGTGCGATCACCTTTCAGTGACAAATCAGAGCTCAGGACGCGCTAAGGAGAATGATTAGAAGTGCTGACTCATTGCAGATCCGATTCTGGGCCTGCCTCTGCGTACATTATAACACCGCCCCCATCTCTCTCTGTTGTTAATTGTTAGTGCACACACTTATACTTGCACATGCGCGGTGCACACCCGCCCACACTACCCACATGCCACCACCTAGCATGCTTGCTATCATTTAGCCTGGAAACCAATACATTACCCAATGACATGTCCCCCAGGGCCATCATTCTTGCAGACCGCAAAAACGCTACCAATGACGGCCCTGGGCTTGGTTTCCTCAGCCCCCGCGGTTCCCATACAATGCGGGCACTGACGTGAGCACGCACTCTTTTGCCTGCCTGTGCTGCGGTGACAGACAGACTGCCAGACTCAGCGAAACCGCAGCCTTTCAAGACACGACGAAAGATGACAGAAGCAAAGGTAAGAGAAGACGTCACAACATCAGCCTCCACTGTAAATTGTATATGCATAATGTTTTTTTTTTATCCTTCATATGGCTTTCCTACCCCTCAATGGTATTAAATTGTACTTACATAATTGAAATATTTCTTTATAATTCACAAGGTCCTATACACCTCTAATCTTAGAAATTGTGCGTGCATACATTTCTGTGTCGTATTTCTGTACTACGCCACGTGCTTAGGCCTCTATTATTATTAATTGTGCGTCCATGATAGTATTTTGTTTTTCTGCGTCACGAGGCCGTCCCAGGCCTCTATTAACTTATTGATCTTCCTTTGTTTGCTGGAGCTGCAACAGTCTTAACTACGGAATTTTAAGAACCCACATTAAAATTCACTTTTGATAGTAGTTACGCAACTCAGTTTACGATGACTAATCAAAATGTCCTTTTGTTTCCTTCACCAAACATCGTTCAGAAGCAACCAAGGTCTATCGAGCAACAGCAATGGAATTCTCTGCAACTTATTGAATATACCTTGAAGTATAGAAGCAGACTTCAAGTCGAATGGTGAACTCCGGTGGCCGCACTCTTTATTTAAAGTAAGCACAGCACCCTAGATCTACAAATCCTTCATAGGAATGCATTAGAAATAAGTCGCCATAACGGGTGTCAGTAACGCTGTAGGCACCTCCATATAGACACCACTTGAATGCAGCACTATAACAACTGAAATATACCAGGTACACTGCACTCGTAAAACTGTAGTGTTAGCTTTATTTGTGAAACAAGAGAGGGCCATATTATCAACCCTGGGCGACAAAATTATCGCCACTTTATCGGCAGCAAATTGCCGCTAAAGTGGCCATATTAGGTTTGATAATATGCTCTATGGAATTCCAATCGAAGCTCAAGTTAGATGTGAAGGACATCTGACATGTGCTTCGATTGGAATTCCATAGAGCATATTATCAAACCCATTATCGCCACTTTAGCGACACTTTCCTGCCCATAAAGTAGCAATAATTTTGTCGCCCAGGCTTGATATTATGGCCCAGAGTGCGTAGTATACAGAAGCTTCTCTGTAAAATCTATAATTACCTCCCAGCAGTGACAACAGATAGGTTACAACAGTCTGACAAACAGATCCACAACCTTATTTCGCCACTTTTGAGTCACTTTTAACATGGGTAAAGTGATGCAAGGAGCTAGTAAATGTACGTCTCACTTTTCAAGACAAAATCTCAAATCTAGACTCTGCGTCACAGTTTTAATGTTGTTTTCTCTCTCTTTCTCTCTCTCTCACTCTCTGTGACATCATTCCTCTTTCTCTTTTAAACTTATAGACAATGCGGTCTTCGACGTGTAGAAGAATTGTTCAGAAAAAGTTGTGACACCAACTGCCTGAAATTTTTACCCGCAAGGTTTATACAACGGTAAGCACAGAGGCCTAGATCTACAAAGCCTTCATAGGAATGCATTAGAAATAGGTCGCCATAACGGGCGTCAGTAATGCAATAGGCACTTCCATATAGACACCACTTGAACGCGGCACTATAACAAAACTGGAATGTACGAGTAACACTGCACACGTAAAACCGTAGAGTTACCAAAACTTGTAGGGGCATAGTATCAAGAACGGCGATACAATTATCGCCATTTTAGCGGCAGGAAACTGCCGCTAAAGCGGTGATAATGGGCTTGACAATATGCCCTTAGGAATTCCCATAGTAGCCCAGGTTAATACCAGAACCTGGACTGCAATGGGAATTCACAACAGCATATTATCAAGCCCATTATCGCCCCTTTAGCTGCAGGTTCCTGCCGCTGAAACGATGATAATTTTATCGCCATTCTTGATAATATTCCCCGTAATGCTTCAGCTCATTTACTCACATCTACATAATTCTAAACTCTCATTTTCTTTTTTCTTTTGCAGATTACCAATCGGATACCTTTTGGAATCCATTTCACAATTTGTTTATAACATTGTTTAATTTATTTTTCCAGTTGTAATATAGTTATTATTGAGTTTCATTTCTATTTATTGTTTAATAAAAGTTAATTAAAAAAAACTACATACTTCTTTTATTTTGTGGGGGAGGGGTATGACCGCCCACAATAAAAATAATGTTGAAATACTATAGTAAGATATTCAAGACTAGGATTGAAAACTACTGAGTTCTAATTAACAGATATAATAAAAACAACGGTGAGAAACTACTAAAATGGCGGTGGACGGAGTACGTAATCAACGTTTGGCACCTCGGCACTACCTTTCAAATAAATATATAAAAAACATAACTAATAATACTGTACAAAAGTACAGCAGCGGATGACACACACAAACCGGGAAAAGAAAACAACAGATTTACTAACCGATATAAAGAAAGGTTTGCTTGTTGAACTTGAAGAAAAAGAAAATGTGGGCTTCGAAACGACGCTGAGCATGCGAAGAGAGTACAACTGCTACACCAAAAAAAGGAAAGCTTTACATAATATCATAGAAATGAAGGAGCATATTATCAACAAAAGGTGATACATTATTGCCGCTTTTATCGACAGGAAACTGCCGATAAAGTGGCGATAATGTGCTTGATAATAGGCCCTTGTAACTTCCCATAACAGCTCAGGTTCTGGTGTTAACCTGGGCTCCTATGGTTATTCACAAGGGCATATTATCAAGCCCATTATCGCCGCTTTATCGGCAGTTTCCTGCCGATAAAAGCAACGATAATGTATCGCCTTTTGTTCATAGTATCGCTCATTGCTCTTTTTTTGACCAGTAAACTTAGGTGCATATTATCAAGGACCGGTGTTACAATTATCGCCCTTGTATTTTATTGTGGAGAAGTGTGGCTCACTGGTTAGTAGTGGCAGACCCTGAAGCAGAGATCGGCCCGGGACCAGGGTTCAATTCCCAACGCGGCAGGGTCTTGGGTCAATGTCCGCGGACTCGATATTTCTCGCCGAGTCAGGACGGGTTCCCCAGCGGTATACAGCGCCAGGACACTCCGAGATGGAGTAACAGTGCGCTTTACAAGTATACTTACCTTACAAGTATACTTACCTTTATTGGCAAGAAACTGCCGATAAAACGGCAATAATGACCATGATAATACGGCCTTGTTATTCCCCATAGAAGCCCATGTTAATACGAGAACATAGGCTTCTATGGCAATTAACAAGGACGTATTATCAAGCCCACCCTACCAATATTAATAAAAAAACATAGACACAAGTAAATTCCCATAGCAGCCCAAAATCTGATGGAACCTGGGCTGCTATGGTTATTCACAAGGGCATATTATCAAGCCCATTATCGCCACTCTATCTGCAGTTTCCTGCCAATAAAACCGACGATAATGTATGGCCTTTTGTTGATAATATGGCCCACTGCTCTTTTTTTTGACCAGTAAACTTAGGTGCATATTATCAAGGACCGGTCTTAAAATTATCGCAGTTTTATTGGCAGGAAACTGCAGATGAAACTGCGATAATGAGCTTCATAATACGGCCTTGTTATTTCCCATAAAATCTGACTATTAATACTGTACAAAAGTACAGCAGCGGATGACACACATGAACCGGGAAAAGAAAGCGACAGATTTACTAACTGATATAAAGAAAGGTTTGCTTGTTGAACTTGAAGAAAAAGAAAACGAGGGATTCGAAACGACGCTGAGCATGCGAAGAGAGTACAACTGCTACACTAAAAAAAAGGAAAGCTTTACATACTATCATAGAAGTGAAGGAGCATATTATCAACAAAAGGCGATACATTATCGCCGCTTTTATCAACAGGAAATTGCCGATAAAGAGGCGATAAGGTGCTTGATAATAGGCCCTTGTAACTTCCCATAGCAGCCCTGGTTCTCGTGTTAACCTGGACTCCTATGGTTATTCACAAGGGCATATTATCAAGCCCATTATCGCCGCTTTATCGGCAGTTTCCTGCCGATAAAAGCGACAATAATATATCGCCTTTTGTTGATAATATGGGTCATTGCTCTTTTTTTGACCAATAAACTTAGGTGCATATTATCAAGGACCGGTGTTACAATTATCGCCGTTTTATTGGCAAAAAACTGGCGATAATGACCATGATAATACGGCCTTGTTATTTCCCATAGAAACCCATGTTAACACCAGAACATAGGCTTCTATGGCAATTAACAAGGACGTATTATCAAGCCCACCCTCCCAACATTAATAAAAAACTCCAGACAATGCAGGTACCCGGAGCTGGAAGGTCATTTTACATATTGCTGCCCCAGAAATGTGGCGTTCCTCGCGACGTGTACGGGGAGAGAGAAGGAGAGACCTAAACATATATTTTTTTTAAAAAGACCCGAGGGGTATCGCTCACCGAGACTACGGGGAGTAGAACCGTACCGCCCCATACTTCAAAATAAAACCAGAGGAGTTCCGATCCCCAGTGCTCGGGGCAGCTTACAAGCCCCCATTATGAAAAAAAATTGCCCCCGTAATTTGCCCCCCCTGGACTTAATGAATAAAATGGACTTCTACTTTTTTTCACCTTTTCCACCACGTACAAGTACTGCACGAGTACCCCGCCATTTTTTATTTAAAAAAAAGTAAAAATTGAGCCTAAAGGTCAATGTACGACCCCCTGAGCAAGCCTAGAGGGTCAGAATGTCTCTACCCTACCCCCTTCGATTATTTCTCAACTTTGTTTTACTGTTTTCTTGTGACTCGGTTCTAGCGAGGCACAAGATGGCCGCCAACACTTCCTGGTTTCGAGTGTTGACAGAAGTTCACAGCCAATCAGCATGCAGCTCGCGCTCGTAATTGAACAGATTTCCGTACGCGTGCTGAACTCCGTCTCTAGATATCACTATGATTTTACATGCAATTTTCTCAGAAACAACTGAACAGATTTACACCATTTAACAAAAACACAATCTGCAAACAGAACTCTACCTCTCTGCCAAATTTAGTGTAATTCCGTTTAGCCGTTCGGGCTGTAGCCCTGGCTAAAGGACCCTATGAAAAATTGCATGGGAAAAACAAGTTTAGGGACCCCCTTTATTCTTGGCCCCCACTTGACGAATCACCCCCACACTTTCAGTGAAGGTGCGGAACCGAGCAGGCCATTTTCATGGAGAAATTCACGAAGATTCGTCCACCAGCGCCAAAGTTATTCCAAATAGAATGTTGTGGATTTCCTATGGAAACTAGGTCCTAACTATAACTCCCTACTGGCGACCGCCAGTAGGTAATATATATATATATATATATATATATATATATATATATATATATATATATACTAGCAGCCCGTCCCGTCGTTGTCCGGGTATGAAATAGAATGTGTGTAATGTGTGTATTTGGCAAGGGCAATTTATTTTAAAATCTTGCGGTAGACAAAATTTTTTGTTTCATTAGAATAGGGACGGAGAAGGCCCGGCTACTGCTCTGGATGATGTTAGCAGGCACGTGTAATATCATTTAATGAGAGAGTTATCAGCCACGGGTAAATCTGTTTAATGAGAGAATTGAGTGACAGCCAGTAGGAGAGGCTGCAGTAATTGTCCCCGCAGACACGCTCATTTGCGTGTTCCCCCACTTGAGGCCCAGATGCAGGCCTGTTTGATGTTAGCAGGCGAGTGTAATTAGTGTACTGATCCGCCGCCTGAGCCCGGCTAGAGTCCTTGTTGATGGTAGCAGGCGCGTGTAATTTCGTTGAATGAGAGAGTTCAGTAACAGCGCGCAGGAGAGGCTGCAGTAACGTTACTTACCAGGCCTCCAGGTGAACGCGTTTGTCATGCCCCCAGCACACAGCCACAGCAGACAATCTTCTGATTAATGTACGACCCACATGGCATGAAGGGCGGAATGTAGCACACGCCCCCAGTGTTTCTCACGCCCCCAGCATGTCCCTTAATGTGGCGCAATTGCGTTCACATGGCATGAAGGCTGGACACACGCCCCCAGCGTGCCCCTTGCTGCTACGCAGCTACGTAATTGGCGCTAGTCTGTATGACTCACATGGCATGAAGGGCGGACACACGCCCCCAGCATTTGTCACGCCCCAGCACATCCCCACAACCCACGATGTGATGGCCGTACCACACGCCCACAGCGTTAGTCACGCCCCCAGCCCACGCCCACAGCACAACGCAGACACGCCCACAAGGGACTACTTTGCTGGCACGGTTCTTTTACCTTTTAAATGTAAAGAGGAGTTGGCCTAACGGCTAAGGTGCTCGACCTCGGACCTGGGGATCTGGGTTCGAGTCTTGGTAACGACGGCAAACATCCTGTGATTCTGGGCAAATCACAAAAATGAATGTGTGTCCTCATGTAACGTAACTGGTGCTATGTAAAGCGCTCTGATACCTGATTCAGTTCGGGTCAAGTTCGCGCTATATAAAACTCGGCAAAAAAAATATATATGGTGGCCGTCTGCATAGCCTATGTCCTTCTGCTGCAACTGCCCTCTCCAACGCTGTATTGGGTGTTGTAATTGGTGCTGTGGTTACTGAGATTACCCGCCTTAAAGGTTTGGGCTCTCTCTTTATAATATTAGTATGGATATATTGACTACTCAACTAAGTTTGTAGAGTATGCTATTGTATGTGGGTGTACTAAAATATACATTGGCAGGACTATCAGATGTCTGAAGGAACGTATGTCTGAACATTTCAGGGCACTGAAAAATTGGGACCTGAGATATCCTATAGTGATCAATGCACTTGAATGCCAAACACAGAGCTCAAAGTCATGGCATTGAGTCAATTTCAAGTGATATTAGGGCTGGAAACAGAGAGCTCAAGGTGCGTCAGTGTGAAGCCTGCTGGATTTTGAAATTTTATGCAGTAGAGCTGGGCATGAATATTGATTCTGAACTACAATATTATTTTGGTACTTAGGTTCTATTTCTGACAAAGGGTGTGTACTTTGATCACTGATTATTTACCATTAACCGAGGTTTAACAATTGAGTAAAGCAAGAAATGGTGATACCTGATCATTATATATCCAGATGTCAACTATTGAATATTACGAATGATCAACTTGGTTAAGTTATGATGGGAGTTGTAATGTGTGATTTGTTTACAGCTCGTACAATGTTTGGACATATGTTACAACTGTACAGTTTGTTTTTGTAACTATGACATTTTATGCAGGTTCATAGTGCAACTGATAAGTTGGATTTGTGTAAATATCAGCTAAATTTTGTGAATCGTGATGATGACTATGTTCACTTTAACCCTCTGACCTTCTCCCCCCCATTTCTCTTCCCTTTTTTTCTCTTGGGGCTCACTTTTTGGATATATCCCAGGGCACCTTATTTCATGCCTATATTGGTCTAAATATATTATATAAGGATTCAATTTCTTTGAAAAAAATGTCAATAGCTTGAGCAGAAAGAGTTTGGAAACTGGGTTTCTGGTTGGCAAAGGTATGCATCCTGTCCAAGTAGAAGCCACAATCCTGGTCAGGTTAAGCTACCGAAACCAGGAAGACGGTCCCCCAGGCACTCGTCACCAGCCGACTGGACTACGGAAATGCCCTCTACGCCGGAACCACAGCCAAACTACAGAAAAGACTCCAACGTATCCAGAACGCCTCCGCACGACTCATCCTGAACATCCCCCGACGCTGCCACATCTCCGGCCACCTGAAGGACCTGCACTGGCTCCCCGTCAGCAAGAGGATCACGTTCAGGCTCCTCACCCACGCACACAAATCTCTCCACGACCTGGGCCCCAAGTACCTCAATGACCGCCTGACCTTCTACACGCCCACCCGCCAGCTACGCTCAACAAACCTCGCCCTCGCCGCCGTACCACGCATCCGAAGAGCCACCGCTGGTGGCAGATCCTTCTCCTACCTGGCGGCCAAAACAGGGAACTCCCTCCCCATCCATCTTCGGCTGACCCAGGACCATCTCGCCTTCAGGAGACAACTCAAGACCTGGCTGTTCGAACAATAGCAGACCCCTTCCCCCAAGCGCCTTGAGACCCTGCCGGGTGAGTAGTGCGCTATACAAGTACTATGATTGATTGATTGATTGATACACACTAAAAGATAACTTGTGCTCACCCTCTGGTAACTTGGCACAGGTTGGAAATGTGTACAGAATGTTCGCAATACACACACACAGCAACATGATGAATACATCACAAAAAGACACCTCACAAGTTTATAAAAGTAGGTTATTGATATTATAAAGAAAACAAGACCAAAACAACAAAAATCCAATGTATAAAAGTTGAGATATTGAATTTTAATTGAATGATTGCAGTAAAGCACTTAGAAGCACTAAAAATGTTGATTTAGGTTGTGCTGGACAGGGGCAAAGTCACAGTTGTCTTGTGGAAGTACAGGCCGGCTACAGGACCCATGCAGGGCCCAGTGAGCAAAGTACCTTTCCTAGCTGCAAACAGCAAGATGAGGTGATCTTCCCTACGCAGTGAAGGCGGTGCATCAGTTCCGAAGGTGGGCCCCAGAATAGAGAGGCATAGAGCAATGAGCCGGATTCTGCCAAACAGTTGTGGGGATGCGTCGATCTCACCAAGCTGCAGTGGTGGCAATATGCTATCTGATGCATCTATCTCTGGAGGCAAAGCACTGGTTCCGATGTGATGTGACAATTTTACTTCCGCAACCAGGTCAGTGTGCCAGTTCTGCTACACTCAGACAGGAGATGCTTCAAAATCCATGTTGCAAGTATCTGGGCTCCTTCCAGTGAGCCAGGCACAGGAGCAGGGATAGAGACTTTGATTTCCCTGAATCTCAAGCATCAGGAGGCTAGCCAGCAAGTCCTTGGAGATCACTTGCAGGGAAGGCAGAGTTCAGCTCTCCTACAGCAAAGTTAGAGAGCAGCAGGCCTCATGTCACATGGCCCATGGGGACAGTGTTGTCTTCTCTAAGTTAGCATGAGCTCTGCAGACAGTACGCAGCTTTGCACACTTTACCTCATGGCGTTATTTTTGCAAATACTTTGTTCGTATTTTTCACATGAGAACTGCTTGCTGTGTGCATTCTCTGACAGTTTCTGGGATTTAGTCTGAACATTTTGAGCAAGGTTGATAAACAATGCCCTTTGTTACTCTGTTCTGGTCTGACCCTAGCTCTTAGACAAAACAGACCAATGCTGCTGTTGTTTGGAAAACATACTTTGATATTATGGGGATACATGCATAGGGAATACACACTTGGAGAGGATCTTTCTAGGGAGAAGAGCAAGACAGTACCTACGATGTAGAACTACCACCTATAGTCCAAGGTATGTGGTCTGCAGACAAAACCCAGAGATCTTCTAATATATAATAATACCGCTTCTTAGCAAGGGTAGGGAGGTTAGGCTCTATATATAGCCTTTTCATGGTGACATCTCCCTTCAAGATTTATGGACTAGTTGATATGCTGACTGTATTTGTATTATGCATTTTCCTGCATGTTGTGGCACATATACTGCGTGTTAGAGCACGTTAGTTAAAAATAAATATTTTAAACTGGTTCGTGTCTCTATCAGATCTTATTCTGGACAGGTACAAGAGTGCAAGCGAAAGGGTGTGTCTTGCAATCACGAGTCCTGAGAGATTAAAGAGTGTTGTGTTCTGGGGTGTCTAATTACTTGTTCTCTGTGAGTGAGTAGGAGGGCACGTGAGACACTACAGCTAGTCGGTCCTGGGCTCATAGGTACAAAGGTGATAGGATGACTCAGTCCATATGCACTAAGGTCCCATAAACCTGTGCAAAGTTCTGTTCTTGGGCAGAATTCCTGCAACACTCGGGGCAACAAACAGAAAACAGCCCTTCCAGATCACTGCTGATCTGGAAGTCCTGGTTTATGGACTGCCCAGTTGTGTTTTTTTAAGCAGCACAACAGTTCCTCTGGCAGAGCTTCAGTTATAAGTTCAGCAAGGTCTGATTTGATGGGGTCAGAGACCCAGTACTTATACCCAAATGCACCTTTGATGGGGGGTGACTTCAAAGCAGCTCTCTGAAGTGCACAGGCTCCCCTTCCAGCTCTGTCCTGTCTGCTAGGTTATCTATGGGGAGAAACCAGCCCTTTTTGTGGGGACAGGACACTACATATTCAAGTGAAGTGTTAGCCCCACCCTTCTATCCTACCCAGGCAAGGCTATCAGAATGCAGATGTATGTAGATAGTGTACTCAGACACAACTAGCCTTCCTGTGTTGTGTCTGTCTAGAGGGTAGCCAGATGTGTATTGGAGATAGGCTGTCATGCACACAAAGCAGTAAATGCCACCTTTCTAAAAGTGAAATTTCCTAAATAGTATTGTTAAATCCAACTTCATGAGTAAATAGGATTTATCGATACCATTCTAAACAAAAAATGAAATAGACTGTTTATCACTACCAGGACATGCAAAACATAAAAGTACATCCTGCCTTTTACTTACAGAGCAGCCTTCCCTTAAGGCTACCCAGGGCTCCCCTTAGGGATTATCTATGTGTAATAAAAAGGGAGTTTAAGACTTGACAAGTAGTTTTACATGCCAAGCCAAAGTGGAAATAAACTGCACACATAGACACTGCAGTGGCAGGCCTGAGAGGTTTGAAAGGCTACTTCTGTGGATGGCACAATCAGTGCTGCACCCCACTAGTAGCAGTTAATTTACAAGCCCTGGGTATATGGTATACCACCTTACAAGGGACTTACAAGTAAATTAAAGAGTTCAATCAGGTTGGTAACACCAATTACACACATGTCTAGGGAAGAAGCACATATGCTTTAGCACTGATTAGCAGTGATAAAGTGCTCGGAGTCCTAAGGGCAACTAAACGATTCAGCAAAACATGAAGGGAAAAAGCAAAAAGATTGGGGAAGACCACTGTATGGCTGAGAGCTCCAAAAGAGAGGAAAGTCTGAAAAGTGGGCAGGGTCTCAGCAAGTTATTGTCTGACCAACCTTAGAGGAGTTTCTAAGTGGGTAGGGCTATGGAGACGTATAAAGCTTCATGCTGTGAACAGTCTGAGAAGCACTCCAACCCTCGCCCAAAAGCAACCATAAACAAAAGTGTGTTGTGCAATGTTGCCCATTACTTTATATTAAAAGAACATAGAGTCAAGTGTAACAAACTTAGAATCAGTTGCAAACCCTGCAATTCACTAATTAGTGGGTTTATGACCTCTAAAAAGTGGTCGTAAATCCACATAAATGGCCTATATACATAATCCATTTACCAAATCACAAAAGTATTTGTAGTTTAGTAAATGAGTTTAGAAATGGTTTATGAAATGCTATTTATAAGGAGAGTGTTGTGGGTGTCCCTTCCAAATAACATTGTGGTACCATATGTATCAAAGCTTTGGGATCAAAATTTTGTTTGCAAACCATTGAAAAGTTACGGAATCCTCAAAAGAGAGAGTAGCCTATTTGCAAAGGGAAGGGAGTACCCTTTGTGAACTTGGAACTGATTTCTGTGTTAGTAGTAGTAGTCAAAATGATCACTGCCAATTCTCAAAGAAACGTTTTAAAAAAAGTAGCCATGTTTCCTATAACAGCTGCTTTAAAAGGTACTTTCTGTAAAGTCAATCACAGACATGGCAGGCTGCTCACACTAGCATGCCACCATCCCTGTGATTTTCTCCAATTTGACTGAGTCTCAATTTATGACACACCTTATAAATATATTACGGAAGATCAGATTGCTGCCCAATATGAATCCTTGTTGTAAACCGACCTATACGTACATAGGTCTCTTCGCAAATGTAGCTGTGGTCACAAACACGATGGTAACAGATTGCGACCAGTTTTTGTGAAGCAAAGTTCGAAAATCTGTGTAATATAGTTGACAGTCTAGTAGTTGGGATGGGCGGAGCTAGATGGGCTGAGGGGAAGAGGAGGAGCCAGAACAGGATGAGGGCAGTTAGAGTAGGGACAGGGTAGAGACAAGTTGTATACAATAAAGCTCCTAAAATATAAGAACCTGTGTCTGTGGTTCTTTGTAGCAGGATGCTAC
Organism: Lissotriton helveticus; assembly: GCF_964261635.1. Lineage (NCBI taxonomy): Eukaryota > Metazoa > Chordata > Amphibia > Caudata > Salamandridae > Lissotriton > Lissotriton helveticus. Next base: position 986,672,146 of record NC_136071.1, on the reverse strand, counting down.
AACTGGCGACGAGGGTGGGATGAGCAAGCCCACTGCGTGCAGAACCCCTAGAAGACACCCTGTACCCTGCAGCGTCGAAAAGAGAAAGTCTGCTGCTGTATGTGATGCTGCCAGCCAAAGGAGAGATAAGTAGTAGGTGACCCTGCCCCTCCTGTAATTGTGGGAGCCCAGAGGGAGCCGCTACCACGAGCGCTGAAGCGCTCGAGAAAAGAAGAAGCCTTCGCGCCGAAAACGCGAGCTCCGCCTGATGCGTGAGCTTTGGCACGCTGTCGGCACCGGAGAGCGGGAACTCCGAAAGTGAGTTGGGGCCTACCCCAACCTCACCCGATGACTGCTGTGGCCAAAAGCGTGTGAATCCAGGTGGGGACTGCCCCACGAAGGTCTGTTGCCAAGCGCTGCAAAATTGGAGCCCGAGAGAATCCCGACGTCGGAAAACCTCACCCCCGATGCGTGAGCTTTGGCAGGGCCCCGCTGAAGGAGCGCGAGACCCTGCAAAGTAAGGCGGGAGCCCACCCCATCCTCACCTGACCGTGGCATTGACCAGAGGGAGCCAAAACTGGAGTATGCTGACCCTGGAAGCAACTGCCGGTGAGTCCTGTGTGAAGAATCAGGTCGAATGAAGAGAGAGAAAGTAGTGCCTGTAGATAACCACGGCGGCCATCTTTGAGTCAGGCAACTCTTGGGACACCATCCCTGTGCGAACTGTAGGCGGCCATTTTGAAGTCAGGCAAGAGGCGATAAACAATCATTGGCGGAGACCAAACAGACATTAGCAAAAGCAAACAAACATTGGTATATGCAAATAAAACAAGCATTAGCGAAGACCAAACAAACATTGGCAAAGACAAGCAAGCATTGATACATGCAAATAAACAAGCATTGGTACATGCAAAGAAACAAACATTGGTATATGCAAATAAAACAAGCATTGGCGAAGACCAAACAAACATTGGCAAAGACAAGCAAGCAAGCATTGATACATGCAAATAAACAAGCATTGGTACATGCAAAGAAACAAACATTGGTATATGCAAATGAAACAAGCATTGGCGAAGACCAAACAAATGTCAGCACGGGTGGAAACTCGAACATTGAGAAACGCAAGCGAATGCGCAGTGGCGAATGTAATGAAGTAACACGTGTCTGCAAAATAAAAGTAGCACAAGCGAACACCAGGACCAAGCAAAGACAACAGCACAATGGAACAAGCATAAGCAAATGCAAGAGACAGATAAAGACGACGCTGAGCACAAACCGAAGAGCGCCGAAGGGAGAAGAGCTGCTGGGCAGAACTGCAGAAGACCCAGAGGAGGGCAGTCTTACAGAGGACCCCGGAGGAAGTAGAACCATCCAGGTTCATTCACCAGCGCATACTGTGATGGTTACAAAGACTATCAATTTCTAAGCAAACGACCAGACCAAAGACCTTGACCAGAATCTCCCTCTCTCATGGCCGGAAGAGACGTAGCACAGCGGGTCACTCCAGACATTGAAGTACCGCCCCCAGCGGTGCAGACTGATGATTGGATCTCGGATCTCAAACGACACTGGTGGCTCGAAGCTTGGGAAGATTTCTTAAAAGCCAATGGTGAGCAAAGAGAGAGAAAATGTCTGATACTACTCCTCCATCTGGTGGGTCCTGAGGGCCGATGCCCAATCAGGACACTTTCCAAAGAGGATACAGATATCTATAAAAGACTCCAAAGGGAGCTCTGTGCCCATCTCAACGCACAGACAGATGTGGATCATAATCGCATGGTTTTCAATACAGCACGGCAGGAACCAGGCGAACCGTTGCCAAACTTCATCACTCGGTTACAAAGTCTGGTACGAGGCTGCCACTTCAACACTTTTACAAATGAGGATGCGGTTCGACTTCGGATAGTTGAAGGTTGCACAAACCCTGACACCAAGCGCAAGATCCTGCAAGGGCATTGGTCGTTAAAGGAAATCATCAAGAAGGCCAAAATTGGAATGCAGATAAAAGCAAGAGACGGATTCAAGGACTACTCAGAATCAGATGACTCAGTGTCAACCATCCAAAAAACAATTCCAAGGAGTTATTCGACCCCCAGGAGTTCCTCAAGGAGTCATTCAAAAAGACAACGGGAAAGATACAGCGACAAAGAAAGTGACAAGGATTACTCAGAGTCAGACCCCTCAGCGTCCGACAACTCAAAGTCAACCAAGGATTACTCAGAGTCAGATGACTCAGAGTCAACCATCCAAAAGACAATTCCAAAGAGTTATTCACCCCTCAAGAGTTCCTGAAGGAGTCATTCAAAGTATGACACACAGTACTCTGATGAGGAAAGAGCGTTAAATGGGACGGATCGCACTCCTGGACAAGAGGGCATACTGCACAACAAGTGGGAGAGGAAGATAAACCCTAGAAGAAGGGGTCGCACTGGTCAACACCTGAAGTCGGCGCAGGAACATCAGTCGTCAAGCAGTGAAGACGAGTCCAAGGAAACAGCTGGCAGGAGACCACATCAACCCCAGATCAGAGGTGTTAGAGCATCAAACAAGTGTGAAGGAGAAACAGGTCGCACAAGACGGACTGATCCTCCACAGCAACGAACCAGAAAAGACCCATGCATCTTTGGCTCCCGCGACAACGAAGAAACGGAGAGGAAATCGTTAACTTCAGGTGAGAAGGACAAAGAGGCAAAAGCTTGGGATCAAGCACAAGGAACAAGCATGGGGTCATCAAACAAACCCCCAAATGAGACAGCATTGAAGATGCTCCAACAAAGGCACACGGAGAAGCATCCCGAAGACAATTCAAAGGGAAAGAGCAATCTGTCACGGACTACGGAATTCAAAAATCCATTACCCAAGACAGTTTCAAAGAAACATTTGAGAAGGAATGGGAAGAAGGCTCTCTCTGACGCGGAGCGCACATCCATCCAATCCTGGAAGTAGACTTCTCTGACCCAGAAAGCACGTCTATGGCCAGGAACTCCTCTGGTTCAGAGAGCGCGTCTGTCCGATCCTTTAAAAGGGGTATGGCCCGGACCTCCTCTGATTCAGAGAGCGCATCTGCCCGATCCTGGAAGTCGACAAAAGACTTCTCTGACCCAGAGAACATGTCTGTCCAATCCCGTGAGTCGACCAAGTCATGGTCCCGACAACAGACATGGCGTCAACCACCCGAACGCACCATGGAACCAAAGGACATCCTTCCCGTCAAGAGCAACATGTCACACACTAAGGTCTCTGAATACTCAGTCACTCCACCTGACAACCTGTCATGTCAGTCACAAGTATATCCAGACACAGATCAGACACCGTCACCCCTGAAGGGGTCCGCGAGGCTGACTCACAGGACCTACAAAAGGAAAACAGAGACAGTGGACCTTAGTAACCGGATGGGAAGGGACCAGCCAGTCACTCCGCAAGGAAAGCTGCACGTGTCAGGAGAGAGAGATCATCAGATGAGAGAGAAACATGCCTATGCACAGACGCCGGACGTGCCAGTAGAGAAATATCATCAGATGAAAGAGAAACATGTCTATGCACCGATAGCTCACAAGCTCGCCAGACAACCCGAGGCCGTGAATGAGTTATCGAAACAAACCAAAACCGTCTCATCAGATAGCACCGTACTGTCTGGCCTATATGACCCTGAATTGGTGGGCAGTGTTGCTCTCGACCGGGCCAGCCAAAAGGAAGTAAGGGTAGATGCGGCGAATGAGTTACCGAACCAAACCAAGACAGTCTCATCAGGTAACACCGTACTGTCTAGTATACATGACTCTGAATTTGAGGGCAGGGTTGCCCTCGGCCGGACAAGACAAAAGGAAGCAAAAGTAGATGCGGGTGCTCAGAAGAGGACCGGAACATTATCCACTCGTGAAAGAGATCGAGCATCTGAACCAACCGTAGTTACACCACCGGAAGGAAACATGAGGACTGCGGGCCGTGAGAGTAAACAGTTTACATGCAACGTGGTCAAGAATGCCTTGATCAAGACAACAGAAAGATTGACCAAAGCCAAGCTCACCACTGATTCGACACTACTGAAGCTTGAAGAACAGGCCGTCCCCCAACCCGTGTGGTGGATTGAAGAATTGCGAACACTGAAGACATTAAGCTCATTTTGTTAAGAACGGGGGAGATGTAATATAGTTGACAGTCTAGTAGTTGGGATGGGCGGAGCTAGATGGGCTGAGGGGAAGAGGAGGAGCCAGAACAGGATGAGGGCAGTTAGAGTAGGGACAGGGTAGAGACAAGTTGTATACAATAAAGCTCCTAAAATATAAGAACCTGTGTCTGTGGTTCTTTGTAGCAGGATGCTACAATCTGTATTCTATTTACTTTTGTCACAGATAGACTTGTTTTTGCTGTTAATGATGTAATAGACGTTCCCTAAAGACTCCTGATGTATAGCTATCCAGCTTGTATCGTCTGTAAACGTGTAAGGAATTTTCTATTTGATCTATTATGTGTTCTGTTTTGCTTTCACTTTGCATAGAATGCCTACTTACAAAAAATGTAATCGTTTTCATATTGCTTTCAACACAGTTACTGAGAAGAGGTTAGTCATATATACCTCCCACTTATTTTCTGGTTCCCCATCCACTGTCTCGTGAATAGATGGAAAAGTCTGATGCATGTTCTCTCTGAATAAAAATAATAAAATTGTTATAAAACAATAAATTGGCAGGCATTAAGAGTTCTCTGAGATAGTTTCCCATCGCATGCTTTTGCTCCCTGCAGCTGTAGAATATTATTTGTTTTGATTTCTTCAGTTCTTCAGAGGAGCAGAATAGAGAATCGATACACGGAGGAGTCGCCATACACTTCACGTTCCCTCTGAAGATCACTGAATAATTTCCAAATCGACAGAATAAAAATGCATTTCTTGCCCGTCTCCTGCCAGCACTGCCCTTTCTCAACATCTAATCAGGAAAAGGTCAGATAAGAACACAGGCCATAATCTAGTAAACCGAGCACCGTGCTTCAATTTGGGTGACAATTATGGGCTCAATTACAAGTACTGCGATAACTTCATTTTATTAATTTAACACAGAATAATATACAAATAGAGGGTATTGGTAATTTGTCATTACCTGCCAATTGCAAATGAAACCCCGATTGGTCCCTGACAAATTATGAATTATATGGGCAATCAGGATTGCCACACCTGGTTCTTATGGCTGTTTTCCACCCAAATATTTCAGAAGGGAAAATCGGTAGTGCTGTTTATCAGCTTCTCCTGTAATTCCTGTCTTAAATTTCCAGCGGACTCAGGAAATGCATGATCCTGAGAATGAGAGACAGGTGTAATGTTTCTACTTACAGACCTGCATACCTGCATACCTGCATACTGCATTACAGCATACACCTATCAAAATAGCTCCTACAAAGTACACGCCAATGTCTGAATTATTAATGTGTCCTTAAATTGAGAAAACTGGAGAAGCTGTGTTTAACTGATTGGTCAGGAGCATCAGTGTTGGATTGGGATCAAATTATGCCATGGTATTGCCCCAAAAAAGTGGCCTACATTCGCAGATATTGACCTTTCGCCAAATATTGCTTACTTAGTTCCAAGAGGTAATTTTGGGAGAATGATATGATATATTCTTTCTTTCAAAGTTGCAGGGTCAGTAGCATTAGCCAAGATTAGAAATACCATTATTCCACTGCAATATCTTCTACAGGTCTTCTTACCTTATTGCCCATAATGTGACTCTTGGGTCCCTGAATCTCTTGGTGACCCTTAGGTCCGTTAGCTTGTGCTCACTCCAAATCTCTAAATCCTCTGTCTTCTATCAAGCCAACTCTCTGAAAACCCCCGCCATCCATAAAGCCATAACACTCCTGCTCACCCTTAGGAATTCTCACTGCCCACTTGCTGACAGAACCTCAGAAGATCATGCTCATGGCTGGGTCTACAGGCCTCTGTCCACCCTCAAGAACCCATGTGTCCTGCTCATCCGAAGGCCTTCAGGCTCCTGATGGTCATTAGTTAATCTTCAAGGTACTCACACACCAACAGAGCCCTTGAGATCATTTTCACTTTAATGTCCCTCAAACTCCTGCTCAGGCTCCTGCCTGATGATCCTGATCACGCTGAGAATCCAGTAGGGTCCTGCTCACTCTAGGGTGTCCTGGTATCCTTCTCACTCTTAGATGTCCAAGGAATCCACCTGATTTCCCTGTTCCCCCTTAGGGCAAGACGCTTTTGAACACTTTTACCCAAGATCTCCATCTAACTCGCAGGCTATGGAGAATGATGTTCACTATGAGATGCTCCAATTATTAGGTTTACTTTTAGTTCCACAGGTGCGCTGCTCGCCCTAATTACCTAACGTGACGTTTCACTCCTCAAACCCATAGGAAGCAATGCAGATGAGCAGGCACTGCAAGGGCTTTGCTCACTTTTGATTCCCAAGGCCTCAATTTCATATTCAATCTGGCTAATATGCACTCAGAGGTTGATGAGGCTGCCGCTAGTCCCAAGGGCTTCTGTTCACCATCAGATATGCAAGGTTCCTACTTATGGCTATTCTGTGAGGCTCATCCTCACTCTCTGGCCCCCTAGGGGCTCCTGCTCATAAAAATAGGTCCCTGGAAATCCTGCCGACCCTAGGAACCTGAGACTCCTGTCATCCCTCAGTTCACTGAAGTTCCTCCTCACTTAACATTCATGTCCCTGATGTTCCTCCTCACCCTTGGATCACTGGCCTTCCAGGTCACCTTTCAGCCTGTGAATCTGCCACCCCTCTTAGGTGATTACTAAGCTCCCTAGTAAACTGCAGCAGCATTCACATGTGTACACATCAGAGTTTTTCAAGACTCCCCGTTCTTTTCTTTGTCATTCAGAAGACTTCTGTATGTGATATCTTTGGAAATACCAAAAAGCTTGGTGCTTTATGACTTTTCTGTTGTGGGTATAGACATGATCTGAAACAGGAAAAGCTGCAGGAAGGTATTGCAACTTCTGCCTTTGAATTTGTCTCCTAGATGTTATCTGTGCATTCACACTCTCTCGCTCTCAGGCACTCATATACAACCATTTACACCTCTCTCTGACACTTGAGCCACTCTTTCTCTATTTTCTCTATTCCATTATCTTACGTCGTCTATCTATCTGTCTATCTATCTATCTATCTATCTATCTATCTATCTATCTATCTATCTATCTATCTATCTATCTATCTATCTATCTATCTATCTATCTATCTATCTATCTATCTATGTATCTATCGCTGCCAACCCATCTACCACACTACCTTTTCTTTCTTTATCTCACACCCTCTGCCTTTCTTTAACTCTGTCTGCACACATCGATCTTACTTTCTCTCTACCCCGTTCGTTGTGTTCAATTCACCTCAACTTTGTGCCCTGCTCTGTATGTCAAGTCAAGTCAAAACCACTTTATTTGATTAATAAAAATCATAAAAGTATGCTATACATATACAGAGCGATTAAAAATATTAAAAGAGATGTATATACAAGTTAAAAAATACTGTACAAATTCATTTTAGGATCATTAACAATTATTTTGCTGATTTAAAGCAATTGGGTAGTCTGCTTTAACAATATTTTAGGAGGATTGAATTTCTTGTGCGGCTTTCAGTCTCGCCCTCCTAGTTCTGACAGACATGGCACAAAAGCTGGCGACACAAAACATGATTACAGGGGATTCCAACAGTTGTAAGAACAATAAAGCCGGTCTACACTGAATAAAGTTCATATTCTTCAATAAAGGGAGAATAAACCTTTTCCTGGCATCATAGTACAGTGGACAAACAAATTTAAAATGCTGGGTGTCTTGGGGGGAAAAATCATCACATTTACACGGAGCTGCAACTTCAGGTCTACTCCAGCCATGCAAATCCCAAAGTACCGTATGTATTTGGTTAAACCGGAATTTTGTCAATAACCATCTATGGAAAGAATTGGTCACTATAGACAGATAGGGAGACATCATTAAAGGCAGGGTAACCAGAAGGTGGCCCCTTACCGATGGTTTACTTAATTCAACAGCTTCCCGCTCTGCCTCCCTTAGCATAGTAAAATTAGTTTTTACCCACGCCAAGTCTGATTTACATAGAGATTCAGGATTGTAGAAAATTTCCGGTCGCCCCAGATATACGGTTAAGTTTTTTATATAGGACAGCCACTGTATTTACTTCATGTTGTCTACGTTGATACAATCCTTTAAGATCTTATGGTTTAAGGAAAGATTCGTATTCAACCAGATTCTGATCCATAAAAGAATAGGGGCTATATTGATCATATCAGCTATATAACCAATACCCAATTCTAAATGGACGGAATAAGTAACTGTGGATTGCAGGAGGCCTAGGAGAGACCGTAGAAATGTATTTTCTTCTATTTGTATGTGGTCTGGTTTAGTAAATCCCCATAATGCTGCCCCATACCTTGCAACAGACAGGGACTTTGCCCTGTAAATTGCCAGGATTGCCTCATAGGGTTTCCCCCCCAACCTTTTCGCAAAGCCAAGCACTGCCGCCGAACAACTTCTCACGGCATTTGCCTTTATTGTGAGCTGTGGGGACCACGTACCCCTGTCATCAAAAGCTACTCCCAAATAGGTAAATACCTTAACTCTGGTGATTTCTTCATTGCCGCAGAAAAAAGTCTTGACTTTATTTTTGGACACACCCAAAGACATAACATGTGACTTGCCATTGTTTACTACTAGATCCAGGCTACTCATAAAATCCCCGAATGAATCCAGCAGTCTTTGAAGGCCCAGCGGGGTCTTTGCTAATAAAACAGCGTCGTCCGCATATAGGAGCACCGAAATCGGGGTGCCTCCCATACGGGGGACGTCGGGTGTTGCTGTTAACAGGTTTACCTCCAGTGAATTTACATATAATGTAAACAACATGAGAGCTAAGATACATCCCTGTCGTACCCCTCTGCCAGATTTAAAACTTGATGTACATTTCCCCTCGTTGGTCATCCTGATTGAGGCATTTAAGTCCCTATGCAGCTCGGCCAAGAAATACACTAATGACTGGTCAAGACCCATCTCCAAGAGCATGGTCCACAACCTTGACCTATTTACAAGGTCAAAGACTGTGGTCAAATCCATGAAACCCAAGAAGATAGAGCCTCTAGCAGCCCTCGTGTATTTGGCTATGATTAGATGTAAATTCAAACATTGGTCCTCCGTGCTCCTCCCTGCTCTAAAGCTGTATTGAGCGTCGGACAGTATGTTATTGTCCGAGGCCCACCCAGTAATCCTTGCTAAGATAACCTTCCCCAAGATTTTTATGGAGGAATCTAGCAAGGATATAGGCCTGTAGCATCTGGGGTCTCCTCTTCGACCCTTTTTGAACACTGGAATTATTATTGATTGGGACCATGACTTAGGGGATTTCCCACAGGCCGAGGTGTTAAACACATTGGTCAGAATGTTTGCCCAATACAAAGGGTTTGCCTTGTACATATCAGAGGGTACCCCATCTGGACCTGGTGCCTTTCTCCCTGCTGTGCCCTCAATTGCTTTAATAACTTCCGCTAAATGAAACCTTATTGGCGTAGCCAGGGGTTCCGAGGCTGGGGCAACGAATGTATCCAATTCCAGGTGACTTCCATATATTTTCTCGAAATGGTTCAACCAATCCTCCTCAGCTATATTTGCCTCCAGAACATTATTCTGGGAGCAAGAAAACAGGGGAGCATTGATAATGGACCAAAACTTTGCACTATCTTTTAAAATTGCTTTGTCCATAAGCGCAGCCCATGCCTCCTGTTTAATTTCATTTTTCCTTTCTTGTACAGTTTTTGAGTACTCTCTTCTGAGCTGGGCTACCCGGACTTTATCTCTGGGTCGCTCCTGAAGAGCTTTTTTAAGGCGGTTATGGGATTTAGTGCAATTATGATCGAACCAGCCCATTTGCGCTTTTTTTTTTGCTGGTCGATTGTTAATAGTAAGTTCTTTCGCCACCTGGGAGCAAACAACTGCATATGAAGTAATGACTTCCTCCCCACTAGAGAGGACATCCCCACAGATGTTTAAGTCATGTGCAGCCTTACTAGTAATGGTGTTGAAAAACTCCTCCGGCACAACTTTGCTCCAGTTTAACTCCTCCCCTGGTCTTTAGCCTTAACTTCCACTACTGCCTGTGGCAGAACTGTTTTGTTTAAAAAGGAAAAACCATCTACCAGCTCAATCATCATTGGGTTGTGGTCACTAAAAGACAACGGTATAGCATTATAAGCAATAACATATTTTAAAAGTCCCGGAGAGAGAAAAATATAATCAATTATTGTTTCACAATCCCTGCCCACATACGTGGGTATGCGCGTGCTTTTGTCAAAAAACCCTGCTTCATACAGATCGTTTGTAGACAGGAGTTTTTCTAAAGCTTCCCCCTTGTTGGTATGCTCAAAATGCTGCGGGGATGTGAAATCAGGACCATCATGATCAATTAAAAAACAATTCTCGCTACATAAATGAACATTAAAATCGCCCAACAAAATATATTGGCAAAAAGTGGTTTGCTTTACACTATAGGTATTTAAAAAATCTGTCAACCAGGCCAAATGTTCATTGGGGGAATCACCTTGCTGGGAATTGTAACAATTCACAAGAATCCATTTGGTGTTGTCTGATAGTCTTAATTCTAAGACCAAAAAATTGTGAGAAGCACAATCTATCCTTTTCACCTTCCCCCTTATGTTCACAGAAACTAATATCACAAGGCCCCCTCTATCCCTTCCTGCTAACGATCTCAATGCAGGGACAAAATACTAGGTGTAACCATCCATCCAAAAGTCACAGTCCCTATCCCAAGTCTCTTGGAGAGCCACTATATCATGTAATTTAACAAAATGTAACCAATTACTGTCCTCTCTCTTTGATCGCAGGCCAGCGACATTCCAACTTAACATCTTGACCGTTTCCCCCTCACCGCTATAATTTGTTACAAAGTTGCAGTGAGCGATGACAGGGGTCGGTGTGGTGTGCTCAGATGCCGAGTGAACCAGGTCTGGGGGGGTCACTTCACCAGGACCCTCACACACCTCCTGTCAATCACACAGTTCTAAACCGGAGAGAGCATCAAATCTGTTTTGTGTAGTTATATTTCGGGCATAATTAAAGTGATTTTCTCCTCCTGATCCCTGCCGGGAACCTGGTGTATGGACCATAGCAGGTGTATAAGGTCTTCTACACATGCTATGTTGGGACGTTCTAGCTAGGTGATTATAAAAAAATCCAAGTGGTCGCACGCCAATGCTATTTGCGTCGTGCGTCATGGAGGCTGCCCTTAACAGAACGGTGGCCACGTGTTGTGGGTGTCTGAAATTTATGACTATGCAGTCCCCTGTGCAGGTCTTCCTAGTAGGCCCAATCCAGTTTGCCCTTCTGGTAGTTATAATATCTGGGGCATATTTAATGGGAAAACCACACCTCCTGTTTAGCCATGACACAGTTTTATTTTTAAGGGAGTCATGCGACTCCTCAGGTGTCTGGGGAACGTGAGTATCCTGTGGTGGAACATTGGTTAATACGACTACATAGGGGCTACATTCAGGAGGAAGATTTATATATTTACTTCTCCTCACTGAAGTGTTGCTAGCTATTGCTTCAGACCCCCTAGTTGGACGTGTGACTACGCTAGTTGCTGTGGGACAAGCCTCCCTTGCTAGATCAGGACTTAACGTGGGTAGGGTGGGTTGATGCTGAATCTCAGGTATAATTTCCTGCTCTTTCCCACCCAGATCTTTTCCCACCAACTTAGAACGGTTCGCTACCGTTACTTGTTTAGTTATCATCTCTCCTAGCCTCTTTAATTCAGCAGTTACGCTGTCAAGTTTACACACTAGTGGTTGAACATACTGACGTAGTTTTGCCTCAACCATGGCTTCCAGGGAACAAAGTAATTGGGCAAATTGGTCTGGACATAATTTGTTATTAGACATAGTACTCTCTTCCTGTACTGTACTAGACTCATCAGTATTTATCCTTATTGGTAAATGGGTGACTGCCCGTTTCTTTGAATGCTTACCCCCCCTTTTACTTAATTGTTTACTACAATTTCTGACTGGTCTGGTGGGAGGCAGTACTTCTTCATTATCATCACTTCCTGTGTCTACCTCAGCATAGGGAGGCTCAGTGTGAATCTGGGTGACCACCGTAGTGGCCGCTGTTCGATCTACAATTGGGGTAGCAACCACAGAGGGAATCTCTGAATGAGTTGGAGCATTTTCTACAGAGTTTTGTGGGCCACCCCTACCTAACTAGGCTCTCCTATCGCTATTTATTTTGTTCACCATTTTCACCAGATAATTGTCAATGGGCCTACCCCGAGATAAATTTCTCCTTCGAGGCACTTGGCATGATATATCCTGTTGACAAAAATAAAATATAAGGCAGAAATATATCCGCAGAATCGACAAAATAGCGAAAAGACAAGAGTCTGGGTACGAATACCTTAGGTCACCAGTAGTCCCGAACCAAAACAGCCAAAGTTTATGGCCCTGCCCTGCCTCTTCCTGTCTATGACTGTCATAGACTGTCCCGCCCTTGTCCCGGGCTTCTCCCGGGCGTGCCCGCGCGCGTCCCGCGGGACGAGGAGGCGAGGGATCCTTTATGCTTTATCCTTCTGGATTGCGAGGGCGGCGTCCTTGCCGCGATGAGGCTGCTGGGGGTTGTAGTCTCAAACGGCCCCCGGCGGAGCCAAGCCCGGCCAGGAGCACCACAGCGAGGAACAGGGGTTGGCGGAGCCAAGCCCGGCCAGGAACACCACAGCGGATCCAAGCCCGGCCAGAAACACACAGCGGAGCCGAGCCCGGCCGTGTGCAGCAACCGGTCAGTGAAAAACGCCTCCCCTGCTCTGTATGCCTTCCTCTTTCTTTCAGTCACAATCTCTTTTCCTCTCCTCAGTCTCTCTTATTTTTATTTCATCCACTCCCTCGCTCATATTTTCCGTCTCTTTCTCTCTTTCTGTCACCTTGTGGGCTCTTACTTCAATTATCTTTCTAGGTGTTATGTCATTGGTCCCTGCTCACATGTTGTACTTCTCCTTGGAGAAGTACAACTAGTACCTAAGTCTAGTACAAGGGAAGAAGTAAGTGAGGAATAGCTTAAGTTTAGTATTTCTCTGCCAAGAATCTGTCCAAGAATTCTCTACGGGTCTAATCAGCTCCGTAACTTGGTTTAGAATGAAGGAGGTCTTGTATCTCTCTCTCAGGACGCGATTTCCCTGCAACCCGCAAGGGTAGCCTGGAAACACCGGAGCTGGATTTCTCGGCAGGAGAAAAGACAGCGTCTCTCAGTGCGTCCGCTGGAGGGTCGGCTTCCTTCAGCACTTGCTGCTGCAGGGCATCGGGCAAGTAGTTAGTTGATCTGCTCCAAATCACAGTGTATTTGTCTGGGCAAATCTAGGCATATTTATACTTTGAAGGTGCCGAGTTTGACGTGGGATTGAACTTAATAACGTCATCAAAGACTCAGTTCTTCGAAAACTCCATGATTTCCTAGATAAATTAGTATCAAGGCAAGGGGAATGCCCCAGGCTGCTGAAGGCGGGTTTCTCTAAGAAATCGTTGTTGATTCTTGGAACCTAGTGGAAGTAGCCATGCCGTATTTGGGCTGCATAGGCTTAGTCTCAATATGGTAATGATTTCTATGCCTATATAAGGATCGGATAATCTATACCTATATAAGGGCATGAATCGGGAAAAATTACACTAGGGTCCTAGATTCATTAACAACACCCACTCCATGATTTTAAGTTCAATAAAACTAAACGTAGCAGCACTGAACATATCTAAAGCTAGTGTTTACAATCCCACCCAAAATACAACATACAAATTGCATTTGAAAAGGCTTGTTTAAATGTAACGAGTATAGACTAGTACGAACAAACAGCTCTCTATAGACATGACGCACAGCATGGGAGCATACATTCTATCATTCATAAAATACAAAATTACATTCATGAAACATCTCTGAAGTTTTACAGAGGGAAAAAATTATTCGAGATCATCTCATAGCATAATATTTAAACCGTTTTTGTTCTTTAGGATAAGGCCAAATATTGTCTTTAGGAAGTTTTCAAAAGAAATCTTGTTCTCTAAGAATCGTTCTACTTTAAGCAGATTACTCTCTGCCAAAAGTTCTATTTTGGAAAAAGTTCAAATTTTTTGGTCGGTTTGTTTTTTAAAAAAACGAAGGCCGAATTTCAGAGTGCAGAGAACGCTGTGTGAATTAATCAAAAGTTATTCTTGGTGTCAGGAGAAAACATCAGATCGTCTAGGCTGGCAAAGAAACCATCAACCATAGTAGGTGAAAGTGGAACCACTTCAGTTAGCAGATCAAAAGTGCAGAAGTGTGGATCATTGCCGTCAGCTTTTGATGCATTAGCAATGTCCGCAGTAGATGGTACCTGTGTGCCTGTAGTGTCTCGTATCTCACCCTCAGTTAGACTTGCCAGTGAGACCTCAATGAATGCCATCATCAGAATAGGCAGCCATTGGGGTCAACATGATGCATGAGTCGTTACTGGACCTAGCAAAGCGTCAACATCTGATGGCAGTACTGATGGAAGTGTAAGACAAATGCCCAAAAACGCATTCCTTTCCGCAAAGCAGGCATTGTGGAACAGGTAAGATGCAATCTTGCCAGATTGGTCTGAACGATAGAAACCAAGTTGTGTTCAGATCTCTTAAACGATCAAAGCCAAGAATCTGTAACATTCTCCCACGATACCTCATGGCAAGGAGGCATTGTTCCATGGTATTCTGGATGTCGCTGGTGACCGGACTTGCCATATCGGAGCAGAAGGAATAAAAACAGAATTCCTCCTACGAGTCCCAAGATGAGAGGCAGGCTGCCGAACACAGAACGCACGAAATTTGGACAAATGCCGAGGACTGCTGTAAATGGTGTTAACAGTCCAGAAAAAATCGTCTTAAATACATGTGCGATGCCACTGGTATCAGACATATTTAAGATTTGACTTAACTTTTCTGTGAAATTTACTGGGCAGTTTGTTGATAATAATGTATGTATCTCTGCGGATCTCCTTGCAACCTGCAGATCATATGTTTCTCTAGACGAGGTCAGTGGCACAGTTATTTGTAAAAGAATGACTTTCATTCTGCTTAAAGTAACAATTCGTATAGCAGAGATATTCAGTGAAGGCCATATGCTGTCCCCCTGTCTGTCTTGTGCGTTGGATACAATACTTGCATACAACAAGTGACCATGGACGAGACACTGACTAGATACGCTTTTCCTGGCAACATGCCACAACAGCTGTGGTCGTTGAGCATAACGTAACTGCCATTGGATAGCTGCATGAAAATTGGTTCTATCACTGTGGAGGGTGTACCGTGCAGGTGGCAAGAGAGGTTATTTTCAGAACCTTCGCAGGCTCTGTGTAAATTAATACCTTGGCACAAAAGTGTACCACTTAGTGAGTTTTTACAATTTTTACCACTAAGGAATACCTCCTTTCCCCCATTCCAACATTTGTGTGTGTATGGTAAAGTCCAGGTCGTGTATTCTTTACCCAACATTTCATACAGGCCCGCTGGTAAATGACAATCCTGAAATTGGAAAATCGTCACTGGTATCGTGATGGTGCCATGTATTATCTATTCAATGACAGGTTTCTCAGAAACTGTCAATGGTTATCTTTCCAGTTTTTCAATGCTCAGCACCTTATAGTCTGCTCCTTTTTGTGCCAACGAGATTTGTTTATCTATAAGGTTAAATACAGAAAACAGTGACGTGGGGTTGATTAGATTCCATGGCACTTAGCCTGAACGGAGATTTTGTAACGTCCAGCCTAGCTGCATTATAGAACGTAATTGAGACTGGCCATGTTGTAACATTAGCTAGTAATGCTCTATTATGTCAATTGCAGAGGATACAATGCTGTCCAAAGTATATATTCTGGAGGACAGAGTTGTTAACCCATTGTCCACTACAGAGAGAGCTTTCTCTAAATTAATACAATCCATTTCTCTTATTCTTTCTGCAGTTTCCATTTGCGTTATTTTCCAAGCTTCATTGTACGCAGCGTATATACCGGCGTATATGAAACGTTTTTGATGTGGTTTGCGAGGCCCCATTAATAAATCTCGCAAATCATTGCCTTCTTTAAGTAAAGATAAGTGTTGTTTGATTTCTGGAACTGTAGATTTCTGTAGCCACTCAAGGCATAGCTTTCCTACACTGTAAGTAGTTACTATCCCAGGATGTTATCTCTGGCAATATCTTGGATCTGCCCTATTCACTGTGAACCCTTGTGTTTTGTTCAGGAATCTATCTTGACAGTTATTCGTGTCTGTGGGCCATATTAATTATTTTTTCCAATCAGGATTAGTTCTGTTTTGTTTTAAAATATAGGGTACGTCTACCTCATCTTCTGTAGTATCATCACTGTCAGATGTGGGCTTAGGTATAGACGGTTTGTTTAAATCTTTTATCTTAGCCAGGCCAAGACAAGAAGTTTGTTGAACAGTGTCATTTAAAACCATTATTTGTTCTGGTATAATGCAGGCTCTGAACAGGGCTACTAAACCTTGCACCTGCCAATCTTTTGTGCCCCAGACAGTTTTTGTCTCAATGTTGTCTTTCCAAAAGTCAAAACCTAATGTAGACAGCTGAGCATAAAAGTTTGCAGAATACATTTGTTTAGTATTGGTCAACATTGTTTTCATTCCTGTCTTATTTATATTTTTGAAATAAAAGGTTTCTGGATTTGTAATATTAAACCCTGAGAAGTACGGATATTTTTCATAAAATGTTTTCGAGCTGCCTTTTGGCGGCGTTGGACAATGTTCCCATTAATTGTAACTAAAAACATTCCTAGGGCTTGCAGATTTATGCAAATAATGGTGACCATAGTGAATAAAACAATACATTTGTTCATAATCTGATGAACCTTCTAAGTATTCATGTTCTGAAAATTTAGCTGACATTCCTAAATCTGTCATCATGTTATTAATAGTTTCTAAATCCAAATCATCAGAAAATGTGCTGGATGAAACAAAGTCACTCAAAGAAACCTTAAACTGGTGTGGAATCTTCAACAGTTCCACCGGGTCATAGATGTCATAATCAGTTCTGTCCCATGCTATACCACCAGGTATAGGAACGGCTGTGATGTTCACTGAAGACAGGTCTCTTCTTTCGCGATGAGATGATTTGTGAGGTTTCAGGACCAAGCTGATTTTCTTACTTGCTGTGTCCATTGTACTGTATTTTCCATCTATCATCCTTCCCAAACTTAACACCAGTATGAGCCAGAGCAGGAGGAAAAGTACACCTAACGCAATCCAAAATTCAACCCATGGTGAAACCAGATATGTTTTTTCAAGTTGATGAAAGAGTTCTGTTATTTTTTCTTTGAAAGTTTTATTTGCTGGCGTATTTTCAGGTTCACTGGGATCCACAGAAAATGTATCAAAGTTGATAAAATAGCCAGAGGCAGTTCTGTCAATTGTTGGAATCACATCAGGATTGTTATTAATCTTTGGAGTGCCACCTTTTGTATCTTTGAACCCATTTTTAACCCAGTTCTGCAGATATTCATTGTAAGATTGGACGCAGTAATATGAATCGCACACTATAAGTGTGGGGAATTCACGATCAGCATTTTCAAGCACCATCTTGAAAGCCTGTAGTTCAGCTCGCTGAGCTGTACAGTCTCCGAGTGATTGAGTTTTAGTGACCATAGGTCTAAATTTACCTTCACGTCAGCGATCTTTAACAATTGCGCATGCAGCACTATAGGCTTGTTTACCCCCAATTGCGGGCTGTGCTGATCCATCTGTATAGATTATACATTCGTAATGTTCTAGAGGCAGAATCTCGGTCGGCAGAGGACATTCGTATTTGTATTGTAGGAATTCTTGTGTCTTCAAGCAGGGGTCAAAAACGTATTCAACGTCTGCTGCAGCAAGAGAATTAACCCATTGTATCCATCTCGGATGAAAAGCCTTAGCATTGGGAATGCTTGCTTTTGTCACTGCCTCTAAGGCAGGTACAGGTGTAACGACCATTATGCGTTTACCCTGTGTGAGGGCTCTCTCTTTTGCTACTGCAGTTTTAGCCGCTGTCAGAATTTTTTCTGTAGAAGTGAATTTTATTTCCGCTTGTGTGTACTAGTGTGATTTGTATGCTATTGGTACCATTTCACCTTCATTTAAAGTCAGGTATGTGAATCCGTATCTCCCTGGGATGATTCGGATCACAAGATTGCGCTTATTATTGCGTGTTTTTAATTGTGTTTTTGCTAGCATGTCTGTTTGCATTGAACGCAAAATTTCTGTGTGTGTTTGAGTCCAATTAGTTGGTTTGAAATCAGGTTTGATTAGTTCGTAGAGAGGTTTAACCCTTTCTGCGTAGTTTAGAACATAAGTTTTTCCAAAATTCAGGAAACCAAGAATTGACTGTAAGTTTTTCAGTGTTTTTGGAGGTTGGAGCAGCGCACATTTCTCTAAAACGTTTGCTGCCAGGCTTTTGCCTTCACTTGATAACTCGTATCCTAAGAATAGGACGTTGAGGTGGGCAAATCTTGATTTCTTAAAATTGAATTTGTACCTTTCAGAAGCGAACTCTAATATTATGGTGTTCACTCTTTTCAAGTGCACGTCCAAATCATAGTCTGTAAGATAGATGTCATCGACATAAGATAATGCCTCATCATCATACATTTGTAGTAACTCTGTTACTCTGGCTGAAAATAACCCTGGACTATTCTTGAATCTTTGGGGGAGACGGCCAAATTGTCGATGTGTCCCCAATATTGAGAAAGCGGTCAAATGCCTGCTTTCCGGTGCAATATTTTGACAGAAAAAAACCATTCGAAATATCTAATGTGGTTTTATATTTTTTCCGCACAATGTTATTCATCAGTGCTGCACTATGTGCCTTTTGTACTGCAAATGTTTTGCAACAGGAGTTTAGATGTCTGTAATCCAAAACTAGATGATATGTATTGTCTGGTTGTGAGACTGGAAACAAAGGATTGTTCATTGATGAGGTGCATGTTTCAATCACCCCTTGGTATTCAAGTTGATTTAAAATCTCCCTGACTTGTTTTTTAGCTTCTTGCTTAACTGGATACTGCCTTTGTGCAGTAGGTTGATTTTTTAACTGGATTTTATGGTGAGGAGAGTCCTCATCCTATCCCACATGATTTTTATATAATGCTGGAGCCTGAGCTACTGCCCATTTTCGGGCATATGTATATTTTTTATGAATTGGAATGTGATTTGAGAAGGCTGGCATAATTATCTCTTCGCCATGTGGGCACTCCCTGACAAATTCAGGTGGCCAGTCTCATTCAGCTAGAAGAATGTCATAACCTTTAGAAAGCTTCTCCCAAAAGAGTGCTTTTATTTTTCTAGGTATGTCCCCCTCCATTCGGAGTGGTACTTCATATAACTTGTGGGGTACACTAACCCTGGTGTCGGCAGTTTCAACTTGAATGCATTCATTCAAGTCCACGGTCTCCAGATGATCCATCAGGATCTTGCGAGCTATGGTCACTTCTGCTGCGCTGTCTAGCATTGTCTGGGCTCACTCCTCGTTCTTGAGTTGTGTCCTCAAGATCCTCGGCATGTCTGATCTTTACACTTGCTACCTTCTTTTCGGTGAATTGAGTTTTCTTATTTTTTGGAACGTGCTGTTCGTCTTTGGACTTCATGCGTTCTTCTTTTTGTTCTGATCGTCCTTTTCTTTCTGATTTCTGCGAGGAAGTCTGAAAGGTACGAGAGGAACGTGTATCAATATCTTGACATCTATCAGATTTTCTTAAGTTATCCCTATTTCTGAGGTTGTACCTCTTTTCAGAGGGTTCCCGTTGGGGAGACGTACCTCTGGACTGGGAATGCTTCTCTTTAGGAAGTGTACGTTTAGTTTTTTCCCCACTTCTTTTTAGGAGTAGTGAGATTATTTGTAAGAAAAACCTTTTCAGGATTTTCAGTTAATTGGGGTTTTAACGGTTTCCCACCCAGACTATCTCTACCTAGTTCTTCATATGATTTTTCAATAATTCTTGCAAGCTCATATGGTTGGTCTGTTATATCTGTTTCTTTTAACTTCTGGGCGATTGCCACTGATGATGCTTCACCTTTAATGTTGGCTAATAATATAGCCGACACCTGTTTGAAATATTTTAGTAATTTCATACCAAGATTTAAAGCAGGTCTGGTCCGTATTCATTTTGCATCTGTCTTAGGACGTCTGGTATTACCGCCATAGACGGAACACCATGTGTTTTTGTGTAGCTTGAAGCAAAGACTGTACCCCAAGTGTCGCAGTCCTCCACATGTGGTGCTATCCCCATTGGTAAACAGATTTTCAGAATTCTGTGTTTCTCATGAGGTGTACTATCAGGGAATACGGCCTCAATTTGAGTAAGTTTTTGTGCTAACCAAAACAGATTTTGTTCCCTTTTGGCAGGCAAATTACCAATGACTGATTGTATAGTCTTTGGTGTGATTTGGTTTGTGTTCCCCTGGTGAGGGGTGTGTTGTGGAATCCTTTCAGTAGGTTGGACTGTTAAGGTCCTCATGACATATTGAACCAATTGTCTATGTATTTTAATTAACTGTTTTAGCTGAGCTACCAGTTCTGGACCTGTCATCTTTCCAATGTCAGGATGTGGTGTATAGCTGGCTAGTACCGGCAATGTAGATCCTGGTCTACCTGTTGGGGCCAAGCCTGGTAATGTGATTTTGATGTTGTAGGGCGCCTTTAAACCAGAGCTGATGCTCTTAGTAAGTTAATGGAATTTCAACGTCCTCGTAAGGAACGTATTCCGTTGGAGGTTCTTCTACTTTGTAGTAGTGAAACTCGTGTGTTCCTCCATCTGCTGGAGGAAAGTGAATCCATGAATAGAATACCTCTGTCTGCCGATATTCATGTGCCTCTATAACAAAGATTACTTTACCACCTCTCGATGATATTCAATTATTTATCAGTTTGTAAGTTATAGTTTTCCTTACATTTACCGGGATGATTATAGCATCTGGGTCATTCTCTAGGAGATTTCTGTCATCTAAGGCTGCTTGTGCTGCTGCTGCAGCTCTTTCTAATTCTTCGTCAGTAACCATTATTTTTACTGATTGAAGAGTTTGCAGAACAAGTTTCAAGGAAACAAAGATTAGGTGCACAATATTTTGGAACACTGTATCCTTCAACGTTGAACAAACCAAAAACTAATACATAGGATTTTCCGTCCTACTCAGTTTTGGCGGATATTAGCCATTCACCCGCTCCAGATGTCTATTGGAGTTTTTACGGGAGAAAGGGGTCTGTGTGAAAAGCACGACTGAGTTACTCTAGTATCTAGCGTTAAATTATCGCCTTACCAAACGTAGGGCGCCATGTAGTGTAGTTCCTATATTCCCAATAGGCTCTGCACATTGGAATTACATATACTATAGTTTAGACGTAGGACTGAGGTCGACTAGGTCTCTATCGTATATATTAGACTTAATTGTGAGTGCCAGCTAGCTCAGAGGTCACTAGAAACTTTCTCCAATTCACAAGAAGGGATTAGTTTCTGACAACCGCATAAACATGACAACTTTGTTTCCCAAGAATAAGAAATCAATCTCTATAGTCGCGGAAACAATAGATAACTATTTTACTCAGTCAATCATTCATGCTTCATTTCACCAGAGGTGCTGAGAAAATAGAGGGACGGGCATTTTCAATAAAAAGTATTTATTGAACAGTCTTCTTTCTCAAGCATAAGAAGTGTACTGCTACAATCGTAATACTGGTTATAAAGTACAGGGCATATAATATGAAAGTATTATAAAGTAGTACTGTAAAAGCATGATATGGTTTCTAAGCCAGAAGTTGCCTAAAACATATAAAATACATAGAGTGATAAAATAATGACTAAAAGTACTCAACTGGTGCTTCTAAAATACGCCTACCCCGGTGTACCTAACCTAAGTCTAGTACAAGGGAAGAAGTAAGTGAGGAGTAGCTTAAGTTTAGTATTTCTCTGCCAAGAATCTGTCCAATAATTCTCTACGGGTCTAATCAGCTCCGTACCTTGGTTTAGAATGAAGGAGGTCTTGTATCTCTCTCTCAGGACTCGATTTCCCAGCAACCTGCAAGGGTAGCCTGGAAACACCGGAGCTGGATTTCTCAGCAGGAGAAAAGACAGCGTCAGCCGGAGGGTCGGCTTCCTTCGGCACTTGCTGCTGCAGGGCATCGGGCAGGTAGTTAGTTGATCTGCTCCAAACCACCGTGTGTTTGTCTGGGCAAATCTAGGCATATTTATACTTTGAAGGTGCCGAGTTTGACGTGTGATTGGACTTAATAACGTCATCAAAGACTCAGTTCTTCGAAAACTCCATGTTTTCGTAGATAAATTAGTATTCAGGCAAGGGTAAGTCCCTAGCTGATGAAAGCGGGTTTCTCCAAGAAATCGTTGTTGATTCTTGGAACTTAGTGGAAGTAGCCATGCCGTATTTGGGCTGCATAGGCTCAGTCTAAATATAGTAATGATTTCTATGCCTATATAAGTATCTGATAATCTATACCTATATAAAGGCATGAATCGGGAAAAATTACACTAGGTTCCTAGATTCATTTACAACACTATTGTTTAATATTTATATAAACAATTTGGGTTTTCATTTGTCCAGTGTAACTACTGGTTTTCCAAGAATAGAGAATCAGTTGCCCCCCGGGTTACTCTACGCAGATGATGTAGATCTCCTGACTCAGACTGCCAGAGGTTTGTGCTCCCTGGTGGAGGCATTTTTTTCTTTTATGAGCAACCTCGATTTAATCACAAAGTTTGGAAAGTCCCACAGCATGTCATATGGCCCAGGAAAAAAGGGACAGCTTTGATGTGTATCATTTATTAATAGAACACACATGAGCCCTAAGGTCTATCAAGAGAAAGAGAAAGACAGAGATGGCTGACTAGGCAGAAGGCGTCTCTTTAAAGGACGGTTTCCGTCACCCACAAGAGGTGGCATGCTTCATCATTGGGAATTCTCCTCGCACCATGAACCCTAGTCATGGTACGGGCTACAACCCCCTTGCTATGAGGGAGGAGCTCAGGGATGTTTTTCGTATAAGAGGGTTTAATAATATAACCCTATGTGAGCTTGCAGGATGTTGTGAGGGGTGCAGTGCTCGTGATGAAGTGGATTAAAACTAGCTACATGGTGTACTACATGTCTTTTATTCTGACTACCTTGTGTTAGGGTTTCAAACCAGAAGGTATGATGGAAACCATCAGAACCAATCGTACTGAACTCAGATCAACATGTTTCAGCCAATGATCTAGAGAGTGTTGTGGCTTTCTTCAGGGTCTTGGTTAGCTACTGCTGCAAACGTAATATCTACAAAAAAGTGCAAAAATGATACATCAAGGCAGAGAGCTGGTATATTGAATTTGATACAAAACCAGTAACACACGGATAGCAAGATGGTGGATTCACCGGTGGTACCTGTAAGGGGACATAAACAACAAAACAAGCAATTTACAGATTGTTAACAGCTTAAAGCAGATCTCAACTCAGCCAATTTGTCAAATTAAAAGACACACAATATGTCAAGAAGATTCTTACAAAACCTTCTACTTTACAATCACTTGCCAAGCCTTAAACTCCCCTTTTATTACACATAAGTCATCCCTAAGGTAGGCCCTAGATAGCCCTAAGGGAAGGGTGCTGTGTAGCTAAAAGGTAGGACACGTACTTTTTAGTTTTATATGTTGTGGTAGTGACAAACAGCTACATTTGTTTTTCACTCCTGTAAGGCCTACTCCTCTCATAGGCTAGCATTGGGAATTTCTTAATATACTTTTAAACGGAAATCCTTCTTGTCTGTAAAGCCTGACCTGTGGGAGAGAGGCATGAAGTACTCTATGCTGTTTCCTGCCCGTCTTCGAGTGGAGGCGGAGGGCACAGCATGGTTGTTTGATCAGCCGAAGACAGTGATGGAGTGGCTGGAGTTCCGGGGCCCTCCGGATCGAGTGAGCCGGGGGAGGGGATGGAGACTCTGAAGCTCAGCCTTCCTGATTGGAAGTTCAGTCATGTATCTTAGTAATATGGGGGATGGCGGGGGTGTGTTGATGTGGGGGGCGTGGGAAGAGAGGTTTTTGTGGATTTCGTGGGAGGGGTGTGAGGTAAAACATTTGCATAATTGCGCTCACTGCTGACTCATTTTTGTGTTTTTTGGGGCACTGACCGGACCCTTAAGGATTTATCCCCCCAAGTTTTTTTTTGTTCTTTCTTTTGAATGTTAAGGGCGACACGCACTCTGCATTTTCAATGGGCAGTTTGAAGCCTAGTGGGCAGGACAGCGGGGTGGGGGGGTGTTGGGGAGGGTAGTTTGTTTCACCAGTTGGGTGGATAGATTATGGCAACAGCGTATTGTACTTGATTAACATGTTGCAGACAGAGGATTGTCAATTCTTCACACACGATGATGGGGGTTAGGGAGCTAAAGGTAATGAGTTGTAATGTGAATGGTTTGGGGGACAAAATTAAACGTAGCGTGGTTCTTCAGTATCTTAAACATCAGGCGCCGGATGTGGTTTTGCTTCAGGAGACACATTTAGTTGGTAATACCTGCAAAGCTATGCACAGAATGGGGTACAAGTTGGTGGAAAAACTAAAGGTGGCCCATGCTGGATTCACATCAGGTTCCAGGGGGGTGGGCATCCTCACGAGAAACGCGCTTCCTTTGGTGATAGATTCCACGTGGGAAGATGACAGAAGCAGATATGTTGGCATTACGGGTCCGTGGGAAGGGCTTGTTCTTACCCTCCTGTCTGTCTATGTACCCAGGGGTTTGCAACCCACCTCCTTTGCCGATTTAGGGAAACTTCTGCTTGAATTGCCGGTTGGGTTTTTGGTCCTGGGTGGGGATTTCAACTCTGTGGTTTCTGGAGTCATGCATAGGCCTCCCCTGTGGATATAGGGCGCACCATGCAATGGTTACCCGACTTTATTGAGGCCATGGGTTTGGTGGATGGTTGGAGATTGCTCCACCCCAGTCAGAAGCAATACACATTTTATTCCAGTGCTCACAACAGCCTCTCTTTCCCGCCTGGATTACTGTTTGGTCCCGGCGGCTCAGGCATCTTACCTCACCGAGGCTGTTCATCTCGCCAGGGGCATTTCTGATCATTCACCGCTGTGGTTCCGGCTGAATATCACTTCGGGAGCAGCGGGTAGGGTGGCCCCCATTAACCCCTGGTATTTACGTAACCCCAAGCTTCGAAAGGCCCTCATTAAGGCTCTAGACGATTATTTTGGGGATAATGAAGGGTCGGTGTCCTCCTCTGTTTCCCTCTGGGAAGCCTTTAAAACAGTCATTAGGGGCCAGGCTCTGTCATTGACAGCTGGAACTAGGAAGGACAGGAATAGAGAGGTTGTGGAGGCTGAAATGGAGATTGGTCAGTTGGAGGGGGAACTGGAGCAGGAGATAACGCCAGCTAAATTACATCTCTTGAGCCTTAAGCAGTATGATTACAAATCACTGGTCACTGATAGAGCCAGGGCTCTTGGTAGGGAGCAGCAGGGCAGGCTTTAAGACCTTGGGGATAAGGCAGGGAAGCTTATGGCTTGGTTGGATAAAAAGGACTGGGCTGATCGTGTCGTCCCAGAAATTGTTACAGAGGAGGGAGCTTTGCTTACGGATCCACAGAGTATTGTCGACAGTTTTGCGGCGCAATTCCAATCTGTGTATACCTCGGTCTCTGATCGACTGGAGGAAGATTCTCATCAGTTGCTTTGTGATGATATACAGCTCTCGTCTTTTTCCCTCGATGATCTTTATGGACAGTGCTCTAACAGCTGACGAACTCGCCCAGGCTAACTGCTCCTTGAATTCGGGTAAGGCGCTGGGACCTAATGGGCTCCCTATTGAACTCTCTAAGCTCAGACCTGACAAGCTAGCTCCCTATCTTAAATGTATGTTTATTTAGGCCAGGGAAAAAGGGGTTCTACCCAGGGATCAGAGAGTTGCGTCAGTGGTGGTGATTCATAAGGCGGGTAAACCCAAGACGAGCTGTGCCTCCTACAGGCCCATTTCTTTATTGAATGCGGAGCCTAAAACCCTGGCCAAGCTTCTCTCTAATAGGTTTGTGAAAGTGGTTAGTAAGCTGATCCATCCGGATCAGTCAGGCTTTATTCCGCACAGAAACACAGCCTTAAACTTGCGTCGGTTGCATGGTGTGTTAGCCAGGGCCCGCACTTTGCAGGAACCAGCCGCAATTGTTTCACTTGTTGCAACCATGGCTTTTGACACCAAAGAATGGTCCTATTTGTGGACGGTCCTGACTAAATTTGGATTTGGCCCCGAATTTATCAGCTAGGTGCGCTTGCTGTATGCTGAACCGCTTGCCCAGATAGTTGTCAACAATCGGGTCTCTGCATCCTTTTAACTTGGTCAGGGCACTCGGCAGGGCTGCCCTCTTTCTCCCCTTCTTTTCTCGCTAGCTCTGGAACCCCTAGCGGCTTGGTTGCGCTGGGAACCCTCTTTCCGGGGCATTCGGTGGCCCCCTGACTGGGAGGACCGAATTTCCTTGTATGCTGACGACTTGCTGCTTTATTTAACCTCTCTCCGGAAGTCCCTTATTGTCATTTATTACATCCTGGCTTCTTTTGGTAAGAACTCCGGGCTCACTGTCAATTGGGGTAAATCTCTCTTGTTCGTTCTGCAGGGAGAACCCCCGGTCCCACCGCGGAATTGTACCATTCAAATAAAAAAGAATGGATTCATATATTTGGGGATTTTCCTCTCTCTTGATCCGGCGGTCAGATATGCCCAAAATCTCCTTCCCTCCTTGCAGAGGCTGAGGAGTGATATTGCCCACTGTAAGCAACTTCCGCTCTCTTTGTTGGGGCGAGCGTCCCTTTTTAAAATGATGGCTCTGCCTCGTTTTCTTTATGCACTTCAGAATACTTTAGATGTAGTGCCAGCCAGTTACTTCCGTGAGGTTGAAGGGTTGCAGCGTAGTCTCTTATGGGAGGGGAGACCCTGTATCGCTTTAGCTAAATTGACGCTTCCCTGGTATGATGGAGGAGTTGCCCTCCCAGATATTAAGCTGTATTATTGGGCCTCCCAGCTATCTGCGACCAACCAGGAAACGTATGGTCCTATCGCTGATCCCGGCTATGCCATGGATAAGTGGCTTCTCCCCGTAGGTAGCTACAATAGCGCGCTATACTCTAGGCCGACGAAGCTGGGCTTGACAGGGCCGACTAAGCAGGCTGTCCGGATCTGGTACGGAGCCACGAGCTCTCTGGGAAGGAGGGACAAATTGACACTAGTCACCCCACTTTTTGACCCGGATCTGCTGGGTAAGCTCTGGAATACGAAAGGATTTGATAAGTGGGACTTGATAGGGATTTCCACCGTTAGGGACATTTGGGGCAAAGGGAGGATTAAGTACTTTGAGGAACTACAGGCTGAATTTGAGCTGACGAGCTCTGAGTATTTTCGCTATGCACAAATTCGGCATTCTTTGCAAGCTGCTCTGCCTGTGGACTCTAATCCTCCGGAGGCTTCGCCTCTTGAAGATAGAATTTTGGATGGGCACCTCCCCGAAAAAACTATCTCCCTGATTTATAAGAAGTTAATTAATCATAGGGTGGATTTGCTTGGGGGGTTGAGGGATAAGTGGGTGCGGGACGGAATAGAACTGGATGATGAGGACTGGTAGTCGGCTGTGTCCTCTCCTAAAGTAGTTGCCATTCCTGCTCGGCTGCAACTCGTTCAGCTTAAAATACTGCATAGGGTTTTACGCTACGGGGCCACGCCTTGTGCGGATGGGTCTGTCTTTCACCAGTTTGTGTAAACGGAAGTGCGCTCTCGTCGGGACGTTCCTCCACATTATTTGGGAGTGTCGATATATCGCTGAGTACTGGCGTGAGATTCACAGCATTATGCATGAGGTTCTGGGGGTCTCCTTGTTACCGGAGGCGAGGAGATGCCTCCTTAACATATGGGAACCTACGGATCTTAACTCTGCACAGACACAGTGGGCTACTTTGGGTTTCATGATAGCGAAAAGGAATATCGCTCAGCAGTGGGGATCAGGGCAGCCTCCACCATTGAGATCTGGAAGAATAAATTAGACTGGAGTATGTTTCGGGAGAAAACTGTTTTTATGGCAAGGGGCCGCCATCGTAAGTGGGCTTCGATATGGACACCATGAAATAAATATAGAGGAGAGATTTGTGTGCCACCTAGAGCTGCTGTTTTTGATGAACCCTCATCTCCGTAATGTCTTTAACATGTTTGTGCTTTTGTTTCCTATTCCCCTGGTGGTGAGTTATTTAATATGACAGTACTCCTCTGTATTGTGTCTTTTACTGATGCTTGTTTTAAATAAAAAGAATTGTTAAAAAAAATATATACTTTTAAACGGCAATTCATGAATAAAAAGGAGTAGCTGCATCATGTTTCTTATCTTTGGAATATTAATGATAAATCCTCTTTAGGGGTAAGGTTGGATTTAACATTACTGTTTTAGAAATGTCCCTTTTAGAAAGTGGACACTTCTCGGCTCTGTCTGCCGTGCATTCAGTCTGCAACACATGTCTGGGGTGGGTCACAGTTACACTTTGTGCATTCCCTCTAGACAGTCACAAACACAGGAGGTTTGGGTGTGACAGATAACTCATCCGCATTCATCTGCATTCTGATAGCTTTCCTGGGCTGGAAGTGAGAGAAGTAGATGATGCATACATTTGAATAGACACTGTCCTGTATATAACACAAAGGACTGATTGCCCCCCACAGATAGCCAGGCAGACAGGGCTGAGATGAAAGGGGACCATTGCACTTCAAGGGGCTGCTTTGAAGTCACCACCATTTCAAAGCCACATTTTGGAATGGTACTGACCCTACCAACACAGTGCACTGCTGGACCTGTGAAGAACTCTGCCATGAGTAAGGACTGCTGAGCTACAAGGATTGCCACTCTGCTTGACTGACTGTTGTCAAGGAGCTTTTTTACTGGTGTGCTGAGCTACCCTGCAGCCTCCTGATCTCTGACCTGCTGGGGACAAGGACTGGGCTCATCTCATTCGAATGCAGAATGACTCCATGGGCCTGCTGGCTTTACTTCTGTTCATCTGTGAATCCTCCCTTGCCTGAAGTGCCCCTTCCAGTTATGGGCCTCAGAAGTGGGTTTGACTGCTATGTTGCATCAAAATTGACGCAGTGATGACTTTGCAATGATTGGAACTGCCTCATTGCCCTTTGACGCCAATACAGAAGCCAACCAATGACATCACCTCAGCGGTTTATGAGGCTCCTCGCTGATGGACAGCACTGCTCGACATCGACGCAGTGCCTGCAACGTAGGGGGCTCAACGCCAAACTTTTCATTGACTGCGGATTAGGGCCAGTGTTTCACCACCATTTATGGGATCGACGACGATGGGGCACCTCCTCGACTCCTCGCATTGATTCTTCGACTTCGACGCTTGCTTCATCTATGGCAATTTGTCAGTGAGACCTGTTTGAGTCCTGTAGCCGGCCTGCCCTGCCTCGTGGTCAGCCTAAACTTTGGATTTACCCCGGTCTAGTGTGACTTCAAGTAACCCTTCTGAGCTATTGACTTCTAAGCACCATTTTCTTTTTAGTTTTATAACTCTAGTTCTACTCATTGGATTTTCATAATTTTGGTCTTGAGTTTCTCATCAAAGAATTCTCTATTTTATTAAAATTGTGTGGAGTATTTTTGTGGTGTATTAATTGTGTTGCTGTGAGAGTGTGTTGCAATACATACTTTTCACATTGCTTCTTTAGATAAACCTGCCAGCTGTGTATCTACCTAACCCTGACTAGAGTGGAGGTTCCCGCTTGTACAGGGTGCATACTCTGACTCGTGGGTTCAGAGGATCAATACCTGCAGACAAGTTCTAAGTTCATTAGAAGTAGCTTTAACCCCTTCCACGCTCATGACGAGCTGGGCTCGTCATGAGGTAGCCTCCTCGCACGCTCATGACGAGCCCAGCTCGTCACGTAACATGCGCTTTACAAAATCTCAGCGTGCGAGCGGAATTCCGCCCGCACGCATGCGGTTAATGCTTTAGATATTTTCTAATAGGGGTCACAATACCAGTTGAAGGACCTCCCATTTTATAGAGTACTGTGAAGGAAATAAAGTCACTGAATCCAGTAATCTCTAACATCCAGGTCTCTTGGAACATTATTACCAGGCATGACTCATTAATGAAAGTTTTGTTCCATTATTAAAACCATCAATTAAATCTAAATAGGTTGGTTGATCAATAAAAGCTTCCTAAGTTAGAACGTGCTGATAAATAATTATGTATTGTTCTCCAGTGCAAGTAAAATTACCTAAGTAGTACTGCTGTACTTAGAGATTTGCCAGAAAAGATATATCCAACAACATGCAGTTATTGGGGTACCACCGAAGATTCTGCATCTGTGCCATCTTCCTTGAGCTGCCAGAGAGCAATCAAGGTATTAATGTATCTTGCGGTGGCAATAACTTTCATATATCATTTATAGCGGAGCTTAAAAATGTCCGCTAACCTTAATATACATTTTTACCATTTGAAATTCCTTAAAAGATTTAAAAGAGACCTTAGGAAGAATTTCCCTTTTATCACCTCAGTAATCTTTATTGGGAGGTTTTGGAAAGAAATGTTGAGATTATTAATCTATAGATCTTCTTTTTCATTGCTAGCCTGCTCCTTTGGTCCTTTTTCCAAGTGTGGATTATCACTTTCATATCCATTTGCAACCTCACCATACCAGTAATGGAAGTATACCACCTGTGAAAACCTCCATTAGAAGCTTGCATTTTTAAATCCTCTTTGTAAAAGTCTGGGCTTGCTCCTGGAACTCCAAAAACACAAATTGGTTGGTGGATATAGCACCTTAAATTCTAATAATTGATTTGTAGGGAATCTGGAAAATGTTCCAAAAGCAGGTTTCGCTTTTTCGCATTGGAAAACAATGGAATTTAGCTCTAAAAAAAATTCTGAAGCAGGATTGCACTAAATTATTCTCCACTGCGCACTATGAAAAGCACTTGCAAAAAGTGATACGTTGATGTTTTTATTTGTTATGTTACGGGTATTTATCGTGCGCACAGCTGCTCCAGCAAAGGAGCGTCCTGGCGCATGACAAGGTAGAACACAACACCGCTAACAACAGGAGCAAAAAAGCAACTATGGGGCAGAGTTAAAATAAGAAGGTTTTGATAGCCTTACGGAACTGCAGAAGATCCTCCAACAAACGGATCTCAAACCGGGAGAGAGTTCCAGATAACCGCAGCTCTCACTCGAAAGGAACGGCCACCGGCACGACAAAGCTTGAACCGGGGAACTACGGCGAGAGCCTGGCCCAAAGATCGGAGAGAGCGAGACGGAACATACAAAGATAAAAGATTGGTCAGGATCTGGGGGGCAGTGCCTTTCAGAATTTTGAAGGCCAAACATAAGACCTTAAACTGGATTCTCATCCTCACCGGCAGCCAATGCAGGGAGCGGAGGATGTTAGAAACAGGGCAGAATCTAGGCAAGCCAACTATCGCTCTAGCGGCAGCATATTGGACGCGCTGCAGGCGAGTGATTTCTGCCTGGTTAGCCCCCACCAGGAGAGAGCTGGCGTAATCAAGCCGGGAGATTACCGTCGCCTGAATCACCAGCTGCCTGGTCGGGGCATCAAAAAATTTAAGGACGGGTCTTAAGCCCCGCAGCACACCAAAGCAGCAGGCCGCAGTTTTCTTTGTATGGCCAACAAAGTTAAGGCTAGAATCTAGCCAAACTCCCAAATTTTTTAATTCAGAGACCGGAGTCGGAGATGGTCCCAATTCCGGAGGCCACCACCTGTCCCCCCAGAGCTCCGCTCGCTTACCGACAATCATGATTTCTGTCTTACTAGCGTTAAGCTGGAGACAATTCGCAGTCATCCAGCTGGCCACCTCCTTCAGTCCATTTTGAAACCTAGGGGCATCCAAATCTGCATCCCCACTGAGTGTAACCGCCAGCTGAGTGTCGTCAGCATATGAAACCATAGTCAGGCCCCACTGCTTGACGACCTCAGCCAGCGGTCTCACGTAGAGGTTGAATAACGTGGGACTCAGCGAGGAGCCCTGCGGAACCCCCATGGCCAGAGGATGGAATTTGGACTGATAAGGTGGGATGGCCACGCAGAAAGAGCGGTTGTCGAGGAAGGAGTGGAACCACTGCAGAGCAGGCCCCCCGATGCCAATCTCCTCCAAACGGTGCAGCAGAATGCGATGAGAGACGGTGTCAAAGGCGGCGCTGAGGTCTAATAGTACAAGCGCCGCCGTCTGACCCGCACCCAGCACCGCACGCAAATGCTCCACCATGGCGAGAAGGGCCGTCTCCGTGCTGAGCCGTTCTGCGTGGGGTCCAGGACATTGGCCCGAGTAAGGTGGTCTGAAAGGGCCAGATTAACATGGGCCTCCGTAACTTTCGCCGGCCAAGGGAGTAATGAAATAGGGCGGTAGTTCTCGGGTTTCAAAGGATCCAAAGAAGACTTCTTCAGAATCGGAGAAACCACCGCCTGCTTCCATTTGGTTGGTACTATGCCAGAGGCCAGCGAAAGATTGACTAGGGAACACACCGTAGAGCGTCCCAGAAAAGACTGGTCTCTGAAAAAAGCAGGTCTCAATGGATCCTAAGGGGAGCCAGATTTAATTTGCTGGGCCAGTTTGTTAAACCCCTCAGGTAGTAACGGGGGGAAGAAGTGCAGGATGGTATGACCTTGAGCACAGTCTAAGGCTCCCGGAACTGGCCCAGTGCTAGGGAAGGCCTGGTAGATAACCTGGACCTTCTCCAGAAAAAAGGATGCCAGAGCCTCACAGTGGGAGATGGAACCGGTTGGCAAGGAGGAAGTCCTTTTTGCCAGAAGATCTTTCACAACTTTAAAGATGGTTTTTGACGGGTTGGGACTGTTGCGGAATTCCAAGGCGTAAAACGCCGCGCGGGCTCTACAGATGGCTCGATGGTAGAGCTTAACGGAGGCAACATATGCGGCTTTCTTATCGGCCTCATAGGCCTTCCGCCATGCTCTTTCCGCCCGTCTACAAGTACCCTTCAGAGCGCGTAAGGCACTGTCGTACCAGGGACCCGACTCTCTAGAGCTCAGTTTGCTCAAAGTGATGGGAATCAGAGAGTCCAGCGCCCTGGAGATCCACCTGCAGAACTGATCATAGCCCGTTTCCACGTTGTCCAAAGGGCCTAACGGCTCTTCCACCAGGATACGATGCAGGTCATCCAACCTGAGTTTACTCCAGTGCCGCCTAGGGACCCGTCTGACAGATGGAATGGATGGATGACATTTGAAATCATAACTGCAAAATCCAGACATGCCTTTTGAAATACAAATCTTAACATGGTATTTTTATTTTACTAACATTTTTGTAAATAGGGTACTCAAATAAAAAATACTTAACTAACAACTTTGAATCTATAAGTACATAAGCCAACCAAAAATCTATTCTAGCAAATAATTAGATAAAAGATAATAAAAATAACATATGACTAACAGAATAGCGATACTTTAAAACAAAAAATATCTCAAACTGCACTTGAAATCGTCAGTACTCTGCTTTTCAGGTGCTTATAAAAGGAAGATAAAATGATTTAGAGGGCAGTATTTGGCACAGGTCAAAGCCTCAGTCAAGCATTGCATGGCAGTCACCCCTCCAATAACAGGCAATTACTTTTTTGCTTATAAAAAAGTCCCTAATTGTCTTATAGAAATTCTACTGCTAATGCCCAAACCGGCATACAATACCTTTACAAATCAATTTGGTAGGATAGAGGAAACACTATGTAAGTTCACATAGCAAAGCGTGTCTCCTTAAGAACTGAATGAGTATCGTCAAAAGAAGGAGGCACAACAGGAGGAAACAATTAGAAACAAGCTGACGAAAATAGTATAGGAGCTGGCTGTGGCTGTCAATATGGGTAGACCAACGGAGGATATAATTTTACAGCTGGCTGTAAATAAAGCTGAAGTGGGAGAACGGATTGCGGCTAAAGCTGCAGCAACTTTTTGGGCAAAAAGAGAG
Organism: Lissotriton helveticus; assembly: GCF_964261635.1. NCBI lineage: Eukaryota > Metazoa > Chordata > Amphibia > Caudata > Salamandridae > Lissotriton > Lissotriton helveticus. The sequence goes on along the minus strand of NC_136071.1, from coordinate 986,638,112 downwards.
CATTACCATGAGTACAGTGAGCGTGTGGGGCATATCCTGGCTGTGAGATTAAGACAAAAGGCTGCTGCAGGAGAGATTACTGAAATTTTGGATAGTAATGGGAACATAGTAGCTAACTCCCTGGGGATTCGGGAGGCCTTCCGGGTATATTATCAACAGCATTATAGCAAAGAATCCTCAGATGTGCCAAACGTAATACAAGAATATTTAGATAAGATACCCCTGCAGCGGATTGATCCAATAGATAGGGAGGTACACAAGGCCGTTTATATGGAGGAAGAAATAATGGGTGCTCTGCAAAATTTACTATCTAGTCCTTTTATACAACTTTTGCAGACATAGGATCTGATATGACTGAGGTTATGCGGCAGGCTCAAAGGGGGGATCTGCTCCCGAGTCTTGGGCTAGGGCAGATATAGTAATTTTTTTGAAAAAAGACAAACCACCGAGGGTGCCTGGCTCATACCGGCGGATACCTCTTTTAAATAGTGATATTAAGATATTCTCAAAGACTATGGCAACAGGGCTAAATCATATTAAGGGGAAAACATGGGTTTATAAGCGGTCAGGGAACAACGCAGCTCGTCCGCCGATTGATAACACTGTTTGATGCAATAGAGATCTCAGGGGACCCTATTGCCGCTCTGCTATTGGATGCTGAGAAGGCATTTGATAGGGTCTCCTGGAATTTTCTGTTGGAGGCCATGACATGGTTTGGCTTAGGGGAAGGATTTATTAAATCTGTTCAGGTGTTATACAAGGCACCCACAGCTTGCCTCAGGCTAAATGGTGGTCATAGTGCACCTCCTAATATCGAGCACGGAACAAGTCAGGGATGCCCATGTTCACCCCTGCTATTTGCCTATATATATATTGACCCCTTAATCTGGTTATTTGAGACTAATAACGGAATTAACCCTATTGTGTGCCAGGGCCTTAAAACTAAAATCCTGGCCTATGCGGATGATGTTGCTATCATTACTGCAAATCATTCTGCTGCGCTTATGGTGGTGGAGGCGGTTGCACGAGATTTTGGTAGATTCCCAGGGTATGCACTAAATAAAGCTAAACCTCAAATTATCAAGAATAGGTACACCAATATGGCTGACCCTCGAGTAACTGAATCAGAAGTATTTTTAAGTATTATGATCACGCCGGACCTGGGGAGCTTGGTTGCCAGGAACATTGGGCCGGTAATTAGAAAGGCGGGAACCGATTTTGATAGAATTAATAATTTACATTTGCCCCTAGTGGCCGCTGTAATGTGGTGAAGATGATGTTTCTACCAAAATCCTCTGTCTGTTTAGGGCAATTCCGTTGGAATTTGAGAAGCTTTGGTTTGCTACTCTGAAGAATATTGTGAATAGATTCATCTGGTCGCATGGGAAAACTAGTAGGGCTCTCAGGTTTATGTCACTCCCACGAGAACTCAGGGGCTTTGCCGTTCCTGATTTTAGAATGTATTATTGGGTAGCAGTGCTCCAGTATATGAGTACATTATTTGGTGCACCCTCCGGTAACTGTGAGGAGGAAGTAGAGCTTCCTGATGTATATAAATTGTTGCTCGTAGACCATGCTGAGAATTGTTTCATGAAGTTTAGTGAGCCCAGTTAGTATAAGAAGACGAAAATTAAGACACTCTTGGCTGCCTGGGCGGCACTTAAAAAAAAAGACCGGCCTCTGGAGAATTAATTATTATACCCAACTTTATACAAATCCCATGTTTCCAGAAATATTTGCTTATGGGATCATGTCAGACTGGTCAGAAAGGGGGGTCCGGGAGGTTGGGGATTTAATACAGGAGGAGGGCGTTCGCCAGTTTAGCGATATTCAGTTGGAATTTGGAATGGATAGATCTAATTTTTTTAAATTTTTACAGCTGCAAAGTTTTCTTAGTAAGAAGGTGGGGGGTCTAGCGGGTTTCGTCGAGTTAAAATCATAGATACTATTAGAGAAAGCAAGAAGGGACTAATTAAGCTTTTATATGCGGAACTGGCTGCATTGAAGCAAGATGATCTGGCCAAACATGAGGGAAAATGGATGGAACGGGTGGGTGTTGAACCAGAGAGGTTCCTTGATTCTTTAGAATTAGGCCAGACAGTTATGTGCGCAGCTGGACTTCAAGCGCAGCATTACAAGACCGCTTTCGCACTGTATTAGACCCGGGCGAGAATAGCACAGTAGGGTGGGTCGGTAGGAACTAGCTGTCCTCAGTGCGACGCACCTGCGGCGGATCTTATACACATTTTCTCTACTTGCCCATGCCTTGAAAACCTGCTAGACTCTATTGCCAAGTTTTTTGACTTGTCACTAGGGCTGAAAGTTACGTTAACCACTGCCATGATCTTGCTTGGAGTTAGTAGTGGTGACGTGCAAGCTCCAGCTTATCAATTTCTTTTTCTGGCCATGGCCGTAGTGCGGATCAGCATCACTTCTGCCTGGCTGGATCCATTGCCAAAAAAATTCCAGCAGTGGTTGTCGTGATTACTTTCAATGTTTACTCTGTAAAGAGCTATATATGAGAGAAAGGGCAAAAAGGCGAGACTTCTGGGTCAGAGTATCTGGGCTCCTCTAGTGAGATGGAAGGAGTCATAAAAAGCGAAATAACTCTGGTCTGCATGGTGAGAGGTACCAGAGAATGTATCTGGTGTGATATTAGACAGTAAATGTTTCAAATGCTGTAGGTAGGTGCATGTCAGGCTTACGACAGCGTCCTGATTAACTTATTTCACAGATTATTTTATGGAATGGATGTTTTATTGCTCCTCATTCGTTGTTTCTCTTTTGATTGTTAATTTAAATAGGAGGTTCTGAATGCTCATCTCCTTTAGAATGTAATTTGTTAAAAATCTGGAAGTAATCTCACTGTATAAACATGGTTTTTGAGTTTGCTCTAATCTCCGAAAACTTAAAATCTGAATAAAAAGAGTTAAAAAAAAGAAGTGAATGAAGAAGTCTATTGATATGGTATGCCACAACATCGTAGTGCCAAGACTGCTACAAACTACCCTTGGGTTGAAAATTGGCTTTCTTTAGAATAGGCACAATAAAACACTCCTTTGAATCATTTAATCTGGCTCTAAAAATATCTTCGCAGTAGAGCAATATTTTCACCTTAATTTGTATTTAAGTATGTATATATGTATGTATGTATATGTATATATGTATGTAAGTATGTATGTAGTATTTGCACAGCGCAAACCAAGGCAAAAATGCAGCCGAGTGCTGCACAGGTTCAAAAGTAAGCATACAGTCTCCTGTCACCTAGGCTGTTGAATGGTAATGTACATTGCAAAGCTACACATTATTGGTGTCTGAATAGTGTTGTAGTGTAGAGGGTTCCATCTGATCAAGATTCTATACATTTCTGTTTGCTATCTAGGCAAACCTGGTCCTTGATAGTATAATTGTATTCACACAAGTAGGGCTTGCATTAGCCAACGTGATTCACATGAGCAGTACTTGGCACACTTTGTGATGGTAAAAATCATATAATAAATTTGGAGGTGTATACAGTTGCAGAGAGAAGGTAGATTGTTTCAGCAGGAGTTCCCCTAGTACAAACAATGTTGAGAATTCCTTGCACCAGGAGACCAAAGCATGTTTAGTTTCCACTGCAGTGAAATATTGAACCTAGAAGAATAATTATGGTTAGAGTTACAATACAAAGAGTCCTCACTAAAACATCCATAAAAGAGCCTAATTTTAATATACTGTGATTGAAGTTTTCCCCTGCACAACCTACTTTTCCTTCTCAATGTCAAAACATAGCTTTCACTGTTAGTGTGAAACTTAGCTCCCCTAAGGAAACATACATCTGGCCCATACAGAGTTTATACAATGAGTGGCAGTGATACAACTGGTTAAACACTAATCTAAAGTTGCCAATGGGTTATGTTATGTTATGTTATATGATTGTTAAAGCGCAAACAGCTGCCCCAGCAACGGAGCGTCCCGGCGCTGACCTAACCAGTACCTGAGGGGAGAGGGGGATGGCCACAGAGAACTAGATGAGGGAAAAGAGATGAGTTTTTAGTGATTTCCGAAAGGCAGTCAAGTTGGTTAAAGTGCGGATATGTAGGGGTAATGAGTTCCAGAGTCTAGCCCCCAAGACTTTGAAGGAACGCCCACCCATTCTACAGAGCTTGAATCGTGGGATCGACACGAGGTGTTGTCCCAGTGAGCGTAAGTTACGCTGAGGGGTGTAGGGTACAAGGAGCGGGCGTAGGAGTTCAGGGCAGTCAGAATTCAGAATTTTAAATGCGGTGGTAAGAGTTTTAAAGTGAATTCGAGATTCAATTGGCAGCCAATGCAGGTTACGGATGGTAGCTCTGGCAGAGCACCTTCGTGGGAGGCCAACCACCGCTCTGGCGGCCGAGTTCTGAATGCGTTGCAGCCGCGCTAATTCTGCTTTATTTGCCCCCAGGAATAGCACATTGGCATAGTCCAGCCGGGCAAGTATCATGGCTTGGATAATGAGTTGGCGGGTACTGGGGTCGAAGAACCCGAGTATCGGGTTAAGACTCCTCATTAGACCCACACACGTTGCTGCCAATTTCTTTGTGTGGGACTGATAGTTGAGAGAAGAGTCAAGCCAGACACCTAGGTTCTTCACGACCTCTTTTGGCACAGGGGTAGGGCCAAGCGAGGAGGGCCACCAGTGATCGCTCCAGTAGCTGGGATTCTTGCCAAGGAAAAGCACCTCCGTTTTCCCGGCGTTCAGCTGCAGGCAGTTGCGTGTCATCCACTGTGCAACTGCCGCTAGCCCATTCCTGAATTTGGTGGCCGAGGTAGAAGGGCCTTCAGTGAGTGAGATGACCAGCTGTGTGTCGTCGGCGTACGACACAAGCGTAAGGTCCCACTCTCTAGCCACTGCAGCAAGAGGCTGGACGTACAGATTAAAAAGAGATGGGCTAAGCGCCGATCCCTGAGGGACTCCTTGGTCGATGGGATGGGGTTGGGAGATGTGGGGAGGGGCTGAAACTTGAAAGGATCTGTCCTTAAGATCGGTTGTGAATATATGTGAGTTTAAGTTTATTGTATGATAATAACCCCACCCAAGTACTCCTTCAGCATTTTATCAACTAGCTACAAAAGGTGCTAGGCACATTGCACTGTCTAAACGGCATGATTTGGCATTATCCTACTTATGGGAGGTGGTTTGCTATCCATTGTTTTTTATGATTCTATACAATTTGGAAACAATGAATGCCCACCCTTGATCTAGTTTGGTATAAGTTGCGTTGGATCTCACTTGATCTAGAATCCCCACAATGGCTCAAAGGATACTGGTTATTGATAATAACATTGTTGAACATTCTGATGTCAAAGCAGGTTCATATTTTGCTGTGCATAATGGGTAAACCATGTGGGTTCTTGGAAGGTTTGGGTTGACATATAACTTATTTGATAATGTTGGGTAGATGTATTCCTCTAAAGATTCTGAATTCAAGTTGCACAAATAACTGACTATGAGTGGTAGATTACAAAGGAATGAGATTGACCTGACAACTGAAAGTCCAATGTATATGAATAATCTCCATTGTTCTCTAGAACTAATAGCCTTAAGGTCAGAGAAGGAAATACACATCTTTAAAGGACTGAAGAAGACTTGAGACTGGATCCACAATCATAGAGAAATTATAGGTTAAACAATGGACATTTGCAAAGTTGATGAACGCTGCAAGGAGCATTTTTTGCTGTCAATGGGTGGGTTATGCTGTGTTATTCATGACATACCAGTAAAACCAAAACTAGAAGTAATCAATTCATAATCATTGTTTCCTTTCACAGTTGCAGGTTATCAAATAATCCAGCCTAACCTCAGTTTTACAAAATAGACATCTCAATGTGTTTTCCTTTAAAGACAGTGGTGGCTGCAGAAGTTATTTGAGCACCTGCAATGGGCGCTATACTATGAATGGCATGGTCATTGATGGCTGTACCTGAGCTTTTTAACTCTTGGCAATTTTGTGTTGTCATGTTGTACTAGTAAGTGTTGTATGTATCTTGTGGCTCCAGACTACTGTCTCAACCTTGGGTGTGTTGAGCAAATGGTGGGGCACAAAAATATTGTGTGAAGAATATTGTGAAACACAATTTATGTGACATAGGTAGAATATATATTTTTTTACTATATCTTAATTTATTTTCGCATGTTATATTGTAATGTATATCCGCTTCGATTCAGCGCACATTTCCCCGCTGTGCGGGCAAATTATACACGTGATCAAATCGGATGGCCCCCAGCCGTCCGATGCCTATGCCCACCATGAAGTCAGATGGCCAGGGGCCGTCCGACGCAAGGAAGAGGTTAAAGTTTTTTTAAAGTGTATTTATTGTGAGTTATTTGTATATTCATATATAGTATTTTTTAAATGTTTGCAAATATTTTTTTAAAGGAGTGGGAAGTTAGGTATTTAAGATAACAAGGTTTCCACTAATTTTAATTACTCGTTGTGTGCTATATTTTTAATTTATATTTTTTAATTTAAATCATGTATATATTTGATTGTATTTGTTATTCAATGAGTAAATGTACATTTTTGTTCTCTCTAATGTTTTTATTAAGATCAAAAACAAGTTACTTTGTGGCCGGAGAGCTCTGTTTCTGAAAACCACTTTGATAGAGTAAGCCAGCTGAAAGACATATTGTTTCAAAAAGATGCAGCACTAACATCTGCCCGAGAAACCTTTGATCTTTAAGTTGCACATTCTTCTTCTAAGGTACAATCACTTTTACAAACTCAAATACCACAGCACATTGGTGAGATTGTACACCATAGTTTCAGTGCTTCTGACACGGCTGGAGTTACACACTTTCTTAAAGTGATCGGGTCTGGATTTGTTTCTACGTTTCAGACTATGCGTGTAGTCATTCCATCTTTTGTACATTCATTGTTTGCAAGAGTTTTTGGAAGCATTGTGATTGTGCAATTTCGTCTGGTTGCTATTTTGTTTCTATTTTTGTTGCTCTACAATGGTTGTCCCACATCAAGAAGTAATGGTGATGGAACTTCCACATGTTCTTCTATGTCGTGAACACATAATATAGTACAAATTACTAATATGCAACTGTAAGGCTATGATCATGGCAGAAAAATCGAGACACATTAAGGAAAAATTTGACTCTGCCAAAAACTCTTCTAAAGAGTTATTTAAAATACTAAAAATGCTCTCAAATTGCAATACTAATAGCACCATATAACCTAACCAATATCTGTGTAAAAACTAGCTGATTTTTTTCAATCAAAGGTTAATATAATTTTTTATGAATTTGCCTCCAATTTGATGGGCATATCCTCTAAGCTCAGCCCTCCACAGGGCTTGGTCGCCCCACTCACTGCTGCCGCTCCTGCCTGCCTTTGCCACCTCCTGCCTGCAGATTCCTTCGCTCGCTGCCGCTGCTCCTGGGAATTTCCCGCTGCTCCTGGGAATTTCCCGCTGCCCGCTGCCCGCTGCTCTTGGAATTTCCCGCCGCTGCCTCCCTGCGGCCCCGCCCCCCTGTGATTCCATTTGCCGCCCCGCTCCCGCCACCCAGCTGCTCCTCCCTCCCGGCTCCTTACTTATGACGCCCCCAGAGCGACCGCTAAGCGGACGCACGCAGCGGGAGCGCTGAAGGTGCGCCAAAGGTAAGCCCGTCTGCACCCGTCCCCGTCTGGACCGCGCCCAGCACCAGGACCCCTGGCCCTCCCCGCCGAGGCAAGACGACCCGACTGACCTACGACGCCGCCACTCTCATTGCACTCAATGCCGGCCGGACCCACGCCTGCTGCCGAGCCACCCTGAGACGCACCCACGGACCCTTCACCTGCTTCACCTGCAAGTTCACCTGCCTCCGAACCTGCCCCGCACCCGCCAAGACAAACACCAGCAGCAACCACCTCAAGTGCATCCTGATCAACACCCGCTCCGTCCACAGACACGCCGTGGAACTCTGGAACCTCCTCGACGCTACATCACCGGACGTCGCCTTCCTCACGGAAACCTGGATCAACGCCTCCTCTGCACCCGACATCGCCATCGCTATCCCGGACGGGTACAAGATCATCAGGAGGGACCGCATCAACCAGACCGGAGGTGGCATCGCCATCGTCCACAGGAACACCATCCGCATCACGACCGACGCCAACGACTTCTTTGCCGCAGCCGAACATCTCCACTTCCAGATTCACACCGACCCTAAGACGACCCTCAGAGGCACCCTCGTCTACAGACCCCCGGGACCACGCACACAATTCACCGAAGACATCACAGACTTCATCAGCCCGCACGCCCTCCCCTCCACCGACTACATCCTCCTCGGGGACCTCAACTTCCACCTGGAGAACAACAAGGACCGCAACACCACCGCCCTGCTGGAAAACCTCGCCAACCTCGGACTCAAGCAACTGGTCAACACCCCCACCCACTACGCCGGCCACACGCTTGATCCCGTCTTCTCTTCCAGCAAGTACATCACCTTCAGCCACGCCACCGGACTCCACTGGACCGACCACAGCTGCGTCCACTTCAGCTTCAAAAGATCCATGACCCACCACCACCCGCAAAGGTACCTCACAGGAATTGGAGCAAGATCACCGCAGACCAGCTCACCACCTCCCTCAGCCAGAGCCCACCAGCCAACACAACGGACCCCAACTAAGCAGCCCACAACTTCACACAGTGGCTGACCGCCTGCGCCGACGACCTCGCGCCACTAAAGAACCCTCCCAGCAGACTCAGAAGCAAGAAGGCATCCCGGTTCACCGACCAACCCAAGGACTCCATGAAGACCTGCCGCACCCTCGAGAAAGCCTGGCTCCTCGACCGGACCACCGACAACATGACCGCCCTCAAACACGCTACCCGCAAGCACCACCAGCTCATCCGCACCACTAAGAAGAAATCCCTGAAGGAACGACTGGACAACAACGCCCACGACAGCAAAGAGCTCCAACCCCAGCACCGGCACCAACGACATCACCTCTGCGACTCCCTCGCCTCGTTCTTCCACCGCAAGATCGCCGACATCCACAACAGCTTCGGCGCCCCACCCAAGCACCCAACCGTCGAACCAACTCCCCCCACCGCCACCCTTCGCACCTGGACCACGGTGACCACCGAAGACACAGCCCGCATGATGAACACCATCCACTCCGGATCACCGACTGACCCCTTGCCCACACCACGTCTTCAACAAGGCCGACTCCACCATCGCACCCAAACTCCGGAACATCATCAACGCCTCCTTCAACACCGCCACCTTCCCGGAGAGCTGGAAGCACGCCGAGATCAGCGCCCTCCTGTAGAAACCTACAGCGGACCCCACCGATCTCAAAAACTTCCGCCCCATCTCGCTCCTCCCTTTTCCTGCTAAAGTCATCGAGAAGATCATCAACAGACAACTGACCGCCTTCCTCGAGATGAACGGATCCCTCGACCCCTCGCAGTCCGGCTTCAGAGCCAACCACAGCACCGAGACCGCCCTCATCGCAGCCACCGATGACATCCGGACCCTGCTCGACAAGGGGGAAACAGTGGCCCTCATCCTCCTGGACCTCTCCGCTGCGTTCGACATGGTCTGCCACCGCACCCTAGTCCAGCGCCTCAGCAACATCGGTATCCAAGAGAAGGCACTGGAGTGGATCATCTCGTTCCTCGCCGGAAGAACACAAAGGGTCCGCCTCCCCCCGTTTCGCTCCGAGGCCACCGAAGTCATCTGCGGCGTCCCGCAAGGATCTTCACTCAGCCCCACCCTCTTCAACATCTACATGAAACCTCTCGCAGCCATCGCACGCCAGCACAACCTCAACATCATCTCCTACACCGACGACACCCAGCTGATCCTCTCCCTCACCAGAGACCCCGACACCGCCAGAACCTGCCTACACGAAGGAATGAAAGACGTCGCCGAGTGGATGAAGGACAGCCGCCTGAAACTGAACTCGGACAAGACGGAAGTCCTCATCCTGGGATCTTCGCCCTCCGCCTGGGACGACTCCTGGTGGCCCCCAGCCCTGGGCACCGCACCCAAGCCAACCGACCACGCACGCAACCTGGGCTTCATCCTGGACACCTCCCTCTCGATGACCAGACAAGTCAACGCCGTCTCCTCATCGTGCTTCAACACCCTGCGTATGCTTCGCAAGATCTTCCGCTGGATCCCGACCGAGACCAGGAAGACTGTCACCCAGGCACTCGTCACCAGCCGACTGGACTACAGAAACGCCCTCTACGCCGGAACCACAGCCAAGCTACAGAAAAGACTCCAGCGCATCCAGAACGCCTCCGCCCGACTCATCCTGGATGTCCCCCGACGCAGCCACATCTCCAGCCACCTGAGGAACCTGCCCTGGCTCCCCGTCGACAAGATGATCACGTTCCGGCTCCTCACCCACGCACACAAGTCTCTCCACGACCTGGGCCCCAAGTACCTCAACGACCGCCTGACCTTCTACACGCCCACCAGCCTCGCCCTCGCAGCCGTACCACGCATCCGAAGAGCAACCGCCGGAGGAAGATCCTTCTCTTACCTGGCTGCCAAGACTTGGAACTCCCTCCCCATCCACCTTCGGCTGACCCAGGACCATCTCGCCTTCAGGAAACAACTCAAGACCTGGCTGTTCGAGCAGTAGCATACCCCTCCCCCCAAGCGCCTTGAGACCCTCCCGGGTGAGTAGTGCGCTATACAAATGGCATGATTGATTGATTGATTGATTAAGCTCAGACGAAATAGGCCAAACAATATACACAATGGGCCTCATTTATGATGTTTTGGCACAGTGCTGCAAGGAATCTTGCTGCCTACCCTGCATCAAAAGAAAAGGGCAGGAATGTGCTGTATATATAAGATGCTCCTCATTCCTGCCCTTTTACCCTGCATTGGTGCACAATGGGCTGCCATGCGCCAATGCAAGCACCCTTGCACCATGGTGTGAGAGTTCCTGCATTGTGGGGCTGATTGATTTTGTACAGGAAGGGGCACCTTCCTGCAGAAAATCAATCAATTCAGGTGACTGCATCTTTCTATTTGTGCTGCAGAATGCAGCACACATAGAAAAAAGGAAAAATGTGCCTCCCTACAGCCATCTCTACAGTAGGGCTAGATTCTGACGCATTCACAGGTTTACAATTTCTCATAAATCTGGGAATGCTTCAGATTCCATGGGTGTTGCGTGGGAACACCCACAGCAACACCCATGAAACCCCCCCTTTTCGTGCAGTGTCATGCGTGAAAGGGCACATATTTACAAGTCAATGAAAAGCCACGTAAAGGGACTTTAGGTGGCCTTGTGAATTTGTTGTGGCATAATGCACCAACAGAACGTCACAAAAGTGACATTCCAGCCACACAAGAGTGCGGCAAGGGGCCTCATAAACGAGCCTCTATTTTTTTTGGGCATTCTCCCCCTCATTGGTGCCTCAAAATCAAGCGCCCCTACAGATACATGTCCCCCTAGTGTGGTCTATGGCTTCTCAGACAGTAGCTGTTCATTTATCTGATTTCCTACAAAGGATCTTGGTCTCAGGGCATTTTCCTGCAGCCTGGAAGAAGCCAGCGATATCCCCTACTCGAGAAACTTTCACTTGCCTCCAAGATGTATCTTGTTCAAGCTTACCTTGTCACTGTCTCAACCTTGGGTGAGTTAAGGAAATGGTGGGCAACAAAAATATTGCCTCAAGAACATTGTGAAACAGAAATATTGTGTCATAAATATTGTGAAGGCAAATGTATCATAGGTAAGAACATAATTTTTTACTATTTCTTAAAATCACTGTTAATAATATCGTTATGTGATTTGATGTTATATGTATAGTTTTTTAAGTGAATTTGTATCATAATATATAGTATTTTTAAAATGTTTTTAGATATACTTTATAAATAACTTTTGGAGTGGGATGTTGGGTTTATAAGAGAACAAGTTTTGAACTAATTCTAAATCATTTTTGTGTATGTTGCTATATTTTAATTTCTTGTTGTGTAGTTTATTTTAATTTCCATTTTTAAATTAAAAACATTATTTATACTTGATTGTATTTGTTATTCAATTATTAACTGTCACCTCTTGTTTTCTATAATATGTTTTTATTAAGTTGAAAAAAATATTTTTTTCCTTCAAAATAATTAACAAGTTACTTTGTGGCTGAAGGTCCATGTTTCTGATATCAATTTTGAAAGATTAAGCTGACTAAAACCAAAGTGTTTCAAAAAGGTGTGGCACTAACATCTGCTAGAGAACCTTTTTATCTTTAAATTACACATTCTTCTTCTAAGTACAATCACTTTTACAAACTCAATTACCACAGCACTTTGGTAAGCTTGTACACCATATTTCCAAAGCTTCTAACACCGCTTGGTTGGCACACTTTCTTAAAGTGATTGTGTCTGGAAATGTTTATAAGTTTCAGATTGTGCTTGGAGTTATTCTGTCTTTTGTTCGCTTCATTCTTTTTAAGCATTTTTGTAGGCATTCCAATTATGCTATTTCTTCTGGTTGCTATTATAGTTCTATTTGTGCTGCTCCCAAAGGTTGTCCAACATCAAGAAGTAATGGTGATGGAACTGCCACAAATCCTTCTATGTCGTGAATGCATAATACAGTACAAATTACTAATTTGCAACTATAAGTCTATGATCATGGAGGAAAGATCTAAATATTTCCTAGACACTATTAACTCCATCAAAAACCCTTTTAAAGAGTTATTTAAAAAAGTAAAAACGCTGTCCAATTACAATACTTATAGCACTATAGAACCTAACCAATCTCTGTTTAAAAAAACTAGATAATTTTTTTCAAAGGTAAATATAATTTTTTATGAATTTACCTCCAATTTGAATAGCAAACCCTCTACGCCCAGATGAAATAGGCCAAACAATATACACAATATTTTTTCATTGTACTTAGTCAGCCCTTACAGCTGCTACTGAAGAAATCAGATCCATAGTGAACACAGGTGGTATTGTGGCTTCAATTCTTTCGGACCTATCGGCTGCACAGCTGTGAATTTCCAAATGAGGCCTGGCACCACTGTGCCGCTTCTGTCCCTGTCAGGGACTGCTAAAATACCATAGCCCCCTTGTTGCAGCGGCCCGCAACTGTGGCGCTGCTGTAAAGCAAGTAAAGAACTGGCACCACGGTGCCTGGGGACCCCTTCTGGGGCCCCTTCAATCAAATTAGCCCATCGGTGCAGCTGCCCTCTGCAAGCGGGGCAGCTGGAAGAAATGCGGCTATGGGCCTGGGCACCTTGGTGCCCTCACGTTGGAGCCACGCGGGGCTCTAGAACAATGACACCCCCCAAGTCCTCATGGGGACTTTAAACATAAATGGTGGCCACGTTGGAGCCACATGGGGCTCTAGAACAAAATATGCCCAAACAGTGGAGCGGCCCGCTGCAAGACGGGGCCGCTCAGGCTCTGTGCCTTCACAGGCATCAACACAACGGAGAGGCCCAAAGCTACCGGGCTCTCCAGGCGGCGGCAATCTCCTGCTTCACCCTGTCTCGCACTGGTGCAGCTCCCTCTGGCTGCGTGGGGAACTTCTCTGGGCATTACTCTGCACACGGGGATGCCTCTTCCCTACGGGAGCCCCGCACTTCTACTGACGGACTCGGCCACCTATCCTCTTCACCTGGGCCCCCTCCTGGGACCTGGGACTCCTGTGGCAAAGGCGGTTCTCCCCCTTGCACATGGGAGCCCTGCGGGACTCTGCAACACTTCCTTGCCTTCACCGGGGTCCTTTGCTCTGGAGCCGCGAGGCTCTGGATGGCTTTTCTGGTGGCGGGCGGGACTTCCTTTAGTGAGGCGGAAGTCCCACCCCGCTCCAGGCATTGCCCTGCCTAACTTCCTCATCGGCCGCCGGCCGCGGCGGTGAGACGCGGGGTGGGCTCCTGTTTTAAAATAAAAGTACAAAGCTACAAGAGCGGGGTGGGCACCCGCATTTAGACGGTCAATAAGCGGGGTGGGCACGCACAGGCTTTACTACTCCATAGGCGGTGTGGGCTCCCGCTCGGTCCTCACAATTTGGGGGGAATCCCTACACTGGGGATTCGCTCCATCTCCATATGCTGTGCCGCGCTGCAAAGGAGCACGCTCTCCTTTTCCCAAGAAAAATTAAGCACTCGCAGGCGCTAGGCACAAGGTCCTTCCAAGGTCAAAGCAAAAGCACAAGGTCCAAAGAAAAAGTCCTGGAGGCATCAAGGGGCAAAGCAGTGCCCAGGCAGGCAAGCCCCCATGGTAGCCCCCCCCCCGGCCCCAGCAGCACGCCCCCAGCAGGATCAGCACACTCCAAGAACTAAACAACTTTTATGGGGACACAGCCCCTATATTTATATTAGTCAAACCCTTTGTGTCACAGCACAGGGCTGAGGGAAAAACCAGACGCAACTGGTTTGGGTGAGCTTTGGAGCATTTTGTTGTGCTCAGCTCCTCTCTCCATTGTCAGGTGCGGGCTAGGTACTCAGATGCACCGCAGGAGGTGGAGCCGGCATTGTGGAGGTAAAGCACAGTCCTATTCAGGTCCCAGGTGCAACTCCTCCCTCCCATCTACATGCAGATCTCCCTATTCACCACCAAGCATACCCATCCTGGCTCCTGGAGCCACCCACATCATCCAGCACCTGTCAATCACAAGCCAGACATGCAATTCACATCAGGCAGGCAGACACGCAGTACACAGAAATACCAAATTCTAAAAGTGGCATTTCTCCACCAGTCACCATAAATCTGCGCACACAATTGCACAGCATTTATTCTCACGAGTTCGCACATACTAAACTCGCCCCTGCACTCCTGTCATATCAGGAATTACCATGGACACACATCTCCCCCATGCATTCCTATGGGAGGGCAGGCCAGTCTCACCACACATACACAGAGAGCGCACGCACTTTACACTGGATCACAGTGCTAAAGTGCGCAGAGGCCTAAAATCACCAACACTAGGTTACAGAAAAAGTTTCAGGGTGAACCTGCCAAAAAAGGCCAAGTCCAACAACTGTATGTAGGGATTCCAAAATATCTATTGGACAAGCTCCAAACTCTCCCAGTTACTTATGAAAATCCCAAAATGTAATTAGGTCGCTCAAACCATCACTGACCTTACTGGCTTCAAATTCGAGAGCAGATGAATTTTAAAGCATTGTGCATTGCACACAAGGCTCTACACAATGCTGGCCTTGATTTTCCCCCAAAAAGATTTCAAACCTCAGCTAAAATGATGGTAATTTCAAGATTTTACAAAGCCAGCTGGGATTGCGGAAGTTTCTCATTTGCCACCTCCAAACTGTGGAAGTCTTTGCCCTTTAAGCTCAGCGCGCAATCTGAATTGTAACAATTTAGGAAATAGATAAAAGGTTTGGTCTTTGCACGCTGTTCAGTGCATTAGGTCTCCCTGGGCTTGCACCAAGACACCCATGGGCATTTGCACATTTTATAAGCCTTTTTTTCTCCTACTTTTACTTGAGAGAGTCTCAGTTATTGCAACTAAACGAGAACTGGTCTTAGTCCTTCTGCCCTTGTTTGCTCAGAGACTGCAACCTGTGTTTCACTGTCTAGGGTGCTCTTTCGAGTGTGCTCTCAACTTGTGCTTTGCTATGCAATTGTCTCCGTCTCCAGACATAAATCAGCATGTGCATCCTTTGTGGTGTGTGATTCTCCCCCCTTTGCTGAAAGATACCGACTATGAGCAGTCTTTGCCAATTCTGGATGCTCCTTCGACTGCAGGTTTCCTGGCATCTGGTTCCTCTTCTGAAGCTGCGCTCCTGCCACTGTTGCCTTCGACTTCTGTGGAAGTCGAA
The DNA here is from genome assembly GCF_964261635.1 of Lissotriton helveticus. Taxonomy (NCBI): domain Eukaryota; kingdom Metazoa; phylum Chordata; class Amphibia; order Caudata; family Salamandridae; genus Lissotriton; species Lissotriton helveticus. The sequence continues at coordinate 986,622,335 of NC_136071.1, read as the reverse complement.
GGCACTGCTAAAAGTGGCTGTCAATATGGGTAGACCAACTGAGGATATAATTTTACAGCTGGCTGTAAATAAAGCTGAAGTGGGAGAACGGATTGCGGCTAAAGCTGCAGCAACTTTTTGGGCAAAAAGAGAGCATTACCATGAGTACAGTGAGCGTGTGGGGCATATCCTGGCTGTGAGATTAAGACAAAAGGCTGCTGCAGGAGAGATTACTGAAATTTTGGATAGTAATAGGAACATAGTAGCTGACTCCCTGGGGATTCGGGAGGCCTTCCGGGTATATTATCAACAGCATTATAGCAAAGAATCCTCAGAGGTGCCAAACGTAATACAAGAATATTTAGATAAGATACCCCTGCAGCGGATTGATCCAATAGATAGGGAGGTACACAAGGCCGTTTATATGGAGGAAGAAATAATGGGTGCTCTGCAAAATTTACTATCTAGTCCTTTTATACAACTTTTGCAGACATAGGATCTGATATGACTGAGGTTATGCGGCAGGCTCAAAGGGGGGATCTGCTCCCGAGTCTTGGGCTAGGGCAGATATAGTAATTTTTTTGAAAAAAGACAAACCACCGAGGGTGCCTGGCTCATACCGGCGGATACCTCTTTTAAATAGTGATATTAAGATATTCTCAAAGACTATGGCAACAGGGCTAAATCATATTAAGGGGAAAACATGGGTTTATAATCGGTCAGGGAACAACGCAGCTCGTCCGCCGATTGATAACACTCTTTGATGCAACAGAGATCTCAGGGGACCCTATTGCCGCTCTGCTATTGGATGCTGAGAAGGCATTTGATAGGGTCTCCTGGGATTTTCTGTGGGAGGCCATGACATGGTTTGGCTTAGGGGAAGGATTTATTAAATCTGTTCAGGTGTTATACAAGGCACCCACAGCTAGCCTCAGGCTAAATGGTGGTCATAGTGCACCTCTTAACAAGTCAGGGATGCCCATGTTCAGCCCTGCTATTTGCCTATATATATATTGACCCCTTAATCTGGTTATTTGAGACTAATAACGGAATTAACCCTGTTGTGTGCCAGGGCCTTGAAACTAAAATCCTGGCCTATGCGGATGATGTTGCTATCATTACTGCAAATCCTTTTGCTGCGCTTATGGTGGTGGAGGCGGTTGCACGAGATTTTGGTAGATTCCCAGGGTATGCACTAAATAAAGCTAAACCTCAAATTATCAAGAATAGGTACACCAACATAGCTGACCCTCGAGTACCTGAATCAGAAGTATTTTTAAGTATTATGATCACGCCGGACCTGGGGAGCTTGGTTGCCAGGAACATTGGGCCGGTAATTAGAAAGGCGGGAACCGATTTTGATAGAATTAATAATTTACATTTGCCCCTAGTGGGCCGCTGTAATGTGGTGAAGATGATGTTTCTACCAAAAATCCTCTGTCTGTTTAGGGCAATTCCGTTGGAATTTGAGAAGCTTTGGTTTGCTACTCTGAAGAATATTGTGAATAGATTCATCTGGTCGCATGGGAAAACTAGTAGGGCTCTCAGGTTTATGTCACTCCCACGAGAACTCAGGGGCTTTGCCGTTCCTGATTTTAGAATGTATTATTGGGTAGCAGTGCTCCAGTATATGAGTACATTATTTGGTGCACCCTCCGGTAACTGTGAGGAGGAAGTAGGGCTTCCTGATGTATATAAATTGTTGCTCATAGACCATGCTGGGAATTTTTTCATGAAGTTTAGTGAGCCCAGTTATTATAAGAAGACGAAAATTAAGACACTCTTGGCTGCCTGGGCGGCACTTAAAAAAAAGACCGGCCTCGGGAGAATTAATTATTATACCCAACTTTATACAAATCCCATGTTTCCAGAAATATTTGCTTATGGGATCATGTCAGACTGGTCAGAAAGGGGGGTCCGGGAGGTTGGGGATTTAATACAGAAGGAGGGCTTTCGCCAGTTTAGCGATATTCAGTTGGAATTTGGAATGGATAGATCTAATTTTTTTTTAATTTTTACAGCTGCAAAGTTTTCTTAGTAAGAAGGTGGGGGTCTAGCGGGTTTCGTCGAGTTAAAATCATAGATACTATTAGAGAAAGCAAGAAGGGACTAATTAAGCTTTTATATGCGGAACTGGCTGCATTGAAGCAAGATGATCTGGCCAAACATGAGGGAAAATGGACGGAACGGGTGGGTGTTGAACCAGAGAGGTTCCTTGATTCTTTAGAATTAGGCCAGACAGTTATGTGCGCAGCTGGACTTCAAGCACAGCATTACAAGACCGCTTTCGCACTGTATTAGACCCGGGCGAGAATAGCACAGTAGGGTGGGTCGGTAGGAACTAGCTGTCCGCAGTGCGACGCACCTGCGGCGGATCTTATACACATTTTCGCTACTTGCCCATGCCTTGAAAACCTGCTAGACTCTATTGCCAAGTTTTTTGACTTGTCACTAGGGCTGAAAGTTACGTTAACACCTGCCATGATCTTGCTCGGAGTTAGTAGTGGTGACGTGCAAGCTCCAGCTTATCAATTTCTTTTTCTGGCCATGGCCGTAGTGCGGATCAGCATCACTTCTGCCTGGCTAGATCCATTGCCAAAAAAAATCCAGCAGTGGTTGTCGTGATTACTTTCAATGTTTACTCTGTAAAGAGCTATATATGAGAGAAAGGGCAAAAAGGCGAGACTTCTGGGTTGGAGTATCTGGGCTCCTCTAGTGAGATGGAAGGAGTCATAAAAAGCGAAATAACTCTGGTCTGCATGGTGAGAGGTACCAGAGAATGTATCTGGTGTGATATTAGACAGTAAATGTTTCAAATGCTGTAGGTAGGTGCATGTCAGGATTACGACAGCATCCTGCTTAACCTATTTCACAGATAATTTTATGGAATGGATGTTTTATTGCTCCTCATTCGTTGTTTCTCTTTTAATTTAAATAGGAGGTTTTGAATGCTCATCTCCTTTAGAATGTAATTTGTTAAAAATCTGGAAGTAATCTCACTGTATAAACATGGTTTTTGAGTTTGCTCTAATCTCCGAAAACTTAAAATCTGAAAAAAAAGAGTTAAAAAAAAGAAGTGAATGAAGAAGTCTATTGATATGGTATGCCACAACATCGTAGTGCCAAGACTGCTACAAACTACCCTTGGGTTGAAAATTGGCTTTCTTTAGAATAGGCACAATAAAACACTCCTTTGAATCATTTTTCACAAAAGTTATTTAATCTGGCTCTAAAAATATCTTCGCAGTAGAGCAATATTTTCACCTTTATTTGTATTTAAGTATGTATATATGTATGCATGTATATGTATATATGTATGTAATTATGTATGTAGTATTTGCACAGCGCAAACCAAGGCAAAAATGCAGCCGAGTGCTGCACAGGTTCAAAAGTAAGCATACAGTCTCCTGTCACCTAGGCTGTTGAATGGTAATGTACATTGCAAAGCTACACATTATTGGTGTCTGAATAGTGTTGTAGTGTAGAGGGTTCCATCTGATCAAGATTCTATACATTTCTGTTTGCTATCTAGGCAAACCTGGTCCTTGATAGTATAATTGTATTCACACAAGTAGGGCTTGCATTAGCCAACGTGATTCACATGAGCAGTACTTGGCACACTTTGTGATGGTAAAAATCATATAATAAATTTGGAGGTGTATACAGTTGCAGAGAGAAGGTAGATTGTTTCAGCAGGAGTTCCCCTAGTACAAACAATGTTGAGAATTCCTTGCACCAGGAGACCAAAGCATGTTTAGTTTCCACTGCAGTGAAATATTGAACCTAGAAGAATAATTATGGTTAGAGTTACAATACAAAGAGTCCTCACTAAAACATCCATAAAAGAGCCTAATTTTAATATACTGAGATTGAAGTTTCCCCCTGCACAACCTACTTTACCTTCTCAATGTCAAAACATAGCTTTCACTGTTAGTGTGAAACTTAGCTCCCCTAAGGAAACATACAACTGGCCCATACAGAGTTTATACAATGAGTGGCAGTGATACAACTGGTTAAACACTATTCTAAAGTTGCCAATGGGGTGTGAACATATGTGAGTTTAAGTTTATTGTATGATAATAACCCCACCCAAGTACTCCTTCAGCATTTTATCAACTAGCTACAAAAGGTGCTAGGAACATTGCACTGTCTAAATGGCATGATTTGGCATTATCCTACTTATGAGAGGTGGTTTGCTATCCATTGTTTTTTATGATTCCATACAATTTGGAAACAATGAATGCTCACCCTTGATCTGGTTTGGTATATGTTGCGTTGGATCTCACTTGATCTAGAATCCCCACAATGGCTCAAAGGATACTGGTTATTGATAATAACATTGTTGAACATTCTGATGTCAAAGCAGGTTCATATTCTGCTGTGCATAATGGGTAAACCATGTGGGTTCTTGGGAGGTTTGGGTTGACATATAACTTATTTGATAATGTTGGGTAGATGTATTCCTAAAGATTCTGAATTCAAGTTGCACAAATAACTGGCTATGAGTGGTAGATTACAAAGGAATGAGATTGACCTGAAAAACTGAAAGTCCAATGTATATGAATAATCTCCATTGTTCTCTAGAACAAATAGCCTTAAGGTCAGAGAAGGGAATACACATCTTTAAAGGACTGAAGAAGACTTGAGACTGGATCCACAATCATAGAGAAATTATAGGTTAAACAATGGACATTTTCAAAGTTGATGAACGATGCAAGGAGCATTTTTTGCCGTCAATGGGTGGGTTATGCTGAGTGATTCATGACATACCAGTAAAACCAAAACTAGAAGTAATCAATTCATAATCATTGTTTCCTTTCACAGTTGTAGGTTATCAAATAATCCAGCCTAACCTCAGTTTTACAAAATACACATCTCAATGTGTTTTCCTTTAAAGACAGTGGTGGCTGCAGAAGTTATTTGAGCACCTGCAATGGGCGCTATACTATGAATGGCATGGTCATTGATGGCTGTACCTGAGCTTTTTAACTCTTGGCAATTTTGTGTTGTCATGTTGTCTTAATAAGTGTTGTATGTAGCTTGTGGCTCCAGACTCTTTTCTACTGTCTCAACCTTGGGTGTGTTGAGCAAATGGTGGGGAACAAAAATATTGTGTGAAGAATATTGTGAAACACAATTTATGTGACATAGGTAGAATATATATTTTTTTACTATTTCTTAATTTATTTTCGCATGTTATATTGTAATGTATATCCGCTTCGATTCAACGCACATTTCCCCGCTGTGCGGGCAAATTATACACGTGATCAAATCGGATGGCCCCCAGCCGTCCGATGCCTATGCCCACCATGAAGTCAGATGGCCAGGGGCCGTCCGACGCAAGGAAGAGGTTAAAGTTTTTTTAAAGTGTATTTATTGTGAGTTATTTGTATATTCATATATAGTATTTTTTAAATGTTTGCAAATATTTTTTTAAAGGAGTGGGAAGTTAGGTATTTAAGATAACAAGGTTTCCACTAATTTTAATTACTCGTTGTGTGCTATATTTTTAATTTATATTTTTGAATTTAAATCATGTATATATTTGATTGTATTTGTTATTCAATGAGTAAATGTACATTTTTGTTCTCTCTAATGTTTTTATTAAGATCAAAAACAAGTTACTTTGTGGCCGGAGATCTCTGTTTCTGAAAACCACTTTGATAGAGTAAGCCAGCTGAAAGACATATTGTTTCAAAAAGATGCGGCACTAACATCTGCCAGAGAAACCTTTGATCTTTAAGTTGCACATTCTTCTTCTAAGGTACAATCACTTTTACAAACTCAAATACCACAGCACATTGGTGAGATTGTACACCATAGTTTCAGTGCTTCTGACACGGCTGGAGTGACACACTTTCTTAAAGTGATCGGGTCTGGATTTGTTTCTACGTTTCAGAGTATGCGTGTAGTCATTCCATCTTTTGTACATTCATTGTTTGCAAGAGTTTTTGGAAGCATTGTGATTGTGCAATTTCGTCTGGTTGCTATTTTGTTTCTATTTTTGTTGCTCTACAATGGTTGTCCCACATCAAGAAGTAATGGTGATGGAACTTCCACATGTCCTTCTATGTCGTGAACACATAATACAGTACAAATTACTAATATGCAACTGTAGGGCTATGATCATGGCAGAAAAATCAAGACATTTTATGGAAAAATTTGACTCTGCCAAAAATTCATCTAAAGAGTTATTTAAAATAGTAAAAATGCTCTCAAATTGCAATACTAATAGCACCATATAACCTAACAAATATCTGTGTAAAAACTAGCTGGTTTTTTTCAATCAAAGGTTAATATCATTTTTTATGAATTTGCCACCAATTTGATGGGGAAATCCTCTAAGCTCAGACGAAATAGGCCAAACAATATACACAATGGGCCTCATTTATGATGTTTTGGCACAGTGCTGCAAGGAATCTTGCTGCCTACCCTGCATCAAAAGAAAAGAGCAGGAATGTGCCGTATATATAAGATTCTCATCATTCCTGCCCTTTTCCCCTGCATTGGTGCACAATGGGCTGCCATGCGCCAATACAAGCACCCTTGCACCATGGTGTGAGAGTTCCTGCATTGTGGGGCTGATTGATTTTGTACAGGAAGGGGCACCTTCCTGCAGAAAATCAATCAATTCAGGTGACTGCATCTTTCTATTTGTGCTGCAAAATGCAGCACACATAGAAAAAGGAAAAATGTGCCTCCCTAAAGCCATCTCTACAGTAGGGTTAGATTCTGACGCATTCACAGTTTTACAATTTCTCATAAATCTGGGAATGCTTCAGATTCCATGGGTGTTGCGTGGGAAAACCCACAGCAACAACCATGAAACCCCCCCTTTTCGTGCAGTGTCATGCGTGAAAGGGCACATATTTACAAGTCAATGAAAAGCCACGTAAAGGGACTTTAGGTGGCCTTGTGAATTTGTTGTGGCATAATGCACCAACGGAACGTCACAAAAGTGACATCCAGCCACACAAGAGTGCGGCAAGGGGCCTCATAAATGCGCCTCTATATTTTTTGGACATTCTCCCCCTCATTGGCGCCTCAAAATCAAGCGCCCCTACAGATACATGTCCCCCTAGTGTGGTCTATGGCTTCTCAGACAGTAGCTGTTCATTTATCTGATTTCCTACAAAGGATCTTGGTCTCAGGGCATTTTCCTGCAGCCTGGAAGAAGCCAGCGATATCCCCTACTCGAGAAACTTTCACTTGCCTCCAAGATGTATCTTGTTCAAGCTTACCTTGTCACTGTCTCAACCTTGGGTGAGTTAAGGAAATGGTGGGCAACAAAAATATTGCGTCAAGAACATTGTGAAACAGAAATATTGTACATAAATATTGTGAAGGCAAATGTATCATAGGTAAGAACATAATTTTTTACTATTTCTTAAAATCACTGTTAATAATATCGTTGTGTGATTTGATGTTATATGTATAGTTTTTTTAAGTGAATTTGTATCATAATATATAGTATTTTTTAAAAAATTTTAGATATACTTTATAAATAACTTTTGGAGTGGGATGTTGGGTTTATAAGAGAACAAGTTTTGAACTAATTCTAAATACGTTTTGTGTATGTTGCTATATTTTACTTTCTTGTTGTGTAGTTTATTTTAATTTCCATTTTTTAAATTAAAAACATTATTTATATTTGATTGTATTTGTTATTCAATCATTAACTGTCACCTCTTTTTTTCTATAATATGTTTTTATTAAGTTGAAAAAAGTATTTTTTTCCTTCAAAATAATTAACAAGTTACTTTGTGGCTGAAGATCCATGTTTCTGATATCAATTTTGAAAGATTAAGCTGACTAAAACCAAAGTGTTTCAAAAAGGTGTGGCACTAACATCTGCTAGAGAACCTTTTTATCTTTAAATTACACATTCTTCTTCTAAGTACAATTACCACAGCACTTTGGTAAGCTTGTACACCATATTTCCAAAGCTTCTAACACCGTTTGGTTGGCACACTTTCTTAAAGTGATTGTGTCTGGAAATGTTTATAAGTTTCAGATTGTGCTTGGAGTTATTCTGTCTTTTGTTCGCTCATTCTTTTTAAGCATTTTTGTAGGCATTCCAATTATGCTATTTATTCTTGTTGCTATTATAGTTCTATTTGTGCTGCTCCCAAAGGTTGTCCAACATCAAGAAGTAATGGTGATGGAACTGCCACAAATCTTTCAATGTCGTGAATGCATAATACAGTACAAATTACTAATTTGCAACTATAAGTCTATGATCATGGAGGAAATATCGAAATATTTCCTAGACACTATTAACTCCATCAAAAACCCTTTTAAAGAGTTATTTAAAAAAGTAAAAACGCTGTCCAATTACAATACTTATAGCACTATAGAACCTAACCAATCTCTGTTTAAAAAAACTAGATAATTTTTTTCAAAGGTAAATATAATTTTTTATGAATTTACCTCCAATTTGAATAGCAAACCCTCTACGCCCAGATGAAATAGGCCAAACAATATACACAATATTTTTTCATTGTACTTAGTCAGCCCTTACAGCTGCTACTGAAGAAATCAGATCCATAGTGAACACAGGTGGTATTGTGGCTTCAATTCTTTCGGACCTATCGGCTGTATTCAATACCGTAAACCACTCATCGCTAATTGGCCAGCTGGAATCCACCAGCATCAGAAATGCAGCTATCTTCCTCCTAAGTTCATTGCTATCAGATAGACAGTAAGTAGTAAATGTGGGTGATTTTACATCTGAGCCCTTTTCCCATCCATGTGGGGTCCCTCATGGATCATCATTGAGCCTCACTCTATTCAATGTCTATGTCACCCCTTTGGTGATCCTCATTCGATCTTGTGCTTTCTCTGTGATTTCCTACCTGATGATGTGCATATTGTAGTCACATTCTTGTGTAATGTCGAAGAATACAGTTCAACAATTGAATCGCACAGATTGTCCCCTGGAAGACTGATAATTGCCTCAAATTCAACTCAGATAAGACCAAGGTAGGTCACATCATTTTTTTTATAGTTTCCTTGTGGCCACACCCTCTGGGCCTGCTCCCCTCTCCTGTAAACAAGGCTAAAATCTTAAGTGTCCTTTATTATGGGACACTATCTTTCTCAGATCAAATAAACAAGGTCACCTCACCCTGCTTCTTTCCTGCTAAGAAGCTTTAGAAAGAAGTTTCCTTCCATTCCTGCAGAGGTTCCAACAATTGCCTTTATTGCTTTCGTCATCTCTAGGATCAACTATTGCAATGCACTGTTGTTAGAAATGGGATTTCTGGTTGGCTAAGGGTTGCGCCAAAGCCAGGCCGAAACCATCACTCTAGTCAGGGCTTGGGAGTTACACGCCAAAGATAACCCCTGCTCACCCCCTTGGTAGCTTGGCACGAGCAGTCAGGCTTATCCCGAAGGCCATGTGTAAAGCATTTGCACACGCACACAGCAACAACATCCCAGGCACACTACAAAAGGAACTCCACACATGGTTATATAAAAAAATAGCCTTTGTATTCTCATAACACATTGGAATAGAAATCACACAATATACACTGTGCCAACTGGCGAAGGCAATATTCACAAGGGATTATATACACATGACAGGGCCACATGGACCACTGTCAGAACCATCACAAAGCAAACTTAGTAAAAGTATAACAGATCATAAATGTACAACCAGTAACCACTGGTAATCACTGTACCTAGCATCAGCCTGTAACATAAACTACATTATGCACAGTATCACATCAGGCGCGAACTACATTCTGTGCCAACCTCACCAGCATACACACATTATGCAATCTTCTCACAAGTCTAAACACATTAGACCCTAACCTCCTAAGCATAACTCACATTAGGGGCATAACGCACACAGTGAAACAATCTCACTAGCATAAACCATAATATGCAACACAACCTCATAATCATAAAACACATTTTAGTGGTATCAAACAGGGTGCGTAAAACATACTACATACATTACTTTTCCTAGCACCACCATCACATTAGGGCCTGGCACCCTACAAACCTGATAGTCCCCCTGGCCAACTGGCCATCTCAGAAAAGGGTCTCAAATGCCTTTTGTCCACAAAGTCAGGGCACGCTGCCTAGCAGCGAAATCCAATTGAGCCACTGGGCAAACCTAAATGGTGCAGCTGGCACTAAGTGCTGCGCAGCTGTGAAGGGATGAGGGCGAGGGAGTGCGTATCACTCCTAGCTTACAATCCATTTCCCCCAAAGAAACCAATGGCCTAAACGTTGCAGCTGCTAACTACTTGCTGGGCAGCTGTGAATTTCCAAATGAGGCCTGGCACCACTGTGCCGCTTCTGTCCCTGTCAGGCACTGCTAAAATACCATAGCCCCCTCGTTGCAGCGGCCCGCAACTGTGGCGCTGCTGTAAAGCAAGTAAAGAACTGGCACCACGGTGCCTGGGGACCCCTTCTGGGGCCCCTTCAATCAAATTAGCCCATCGGTGCAGCTGCCCTCTGCAAGCGGGGCAGCTGGAAGAAATGCGGCTATGGGCCTAGGCACCTTGGTGCCCTCACGTTGGAGCCACGCGGGGCTCTAGAACAACTACACCCCCCCAAGTCCTCATGGGGACTTTAAACATAAATGGTGGCCACGTTGGAGCCACATGGGGCTCTAGAACAAAATATGCCCAAACAGTGGAGCGGCCCGTTGCAAGACGGGGCCGCTCAGGCTCTGTGCCTTCACAGGCATCAACACAATGGAGAGGTCCAAAGCTACCGGGCTCTCCAGGCGGCGGCAATCTCCTGCTTCACCCTGTCTCGCACTGGTGCAGCTCCCTCTGGCTGCGTGGGGAACTTCTCTGGGCGTCACTCTGCACACAGGGATCCCTCTTCCCTACGGGAGCCCCGCACTGCTACTGACGGACTCGGCCACCTATCCTCTTCACCTGGGCCCCCTCCTGGGACCTGGGACTCCTGTGGCAAAGGCGGGTCTCCCCCTTGCACATGGGAGCCCTGCGGGACTCTGCAACACTTCCTTGCCTTCACACGGGTCCTTTGCTCTGGAGTGCGAGGCTCTGGATGGCTTTTCTGGCGGCGGGCGGGACTTCCTTTAGTGAGGCGGAAGTCCCACCCCGCTCCAGGCATTGCCCTGCCTAACTTACTTATCGGCCGCCGGCCGCGGCGGTGAGACGCGGGGTGGGCTCCTGTTTTAAAATAAAAGTACAAAGCTGCACGAGCGGGGTGGGCACCCGCATTTAGACGGTCAATAAGCGGGGTGGGCACGCACAGGCTTTACTACTCCATAGGCAGGGTGGGCTCCCGCTCGGTCTTTGCAATTTGGGGGGAATCCCTACACTGGGGATTCGCTCCATCTCCATATGCTGTGCCGCACTGCAAAGGAGCACGCTCTCCTTTTCCCAAGAAAAATTAAGCACTCGCAGGTGCTAGGCACAAGGTCCTTCCAAGGTCAAAGCAAAAGCACAAGGTCCAAAGAAAAAGTCCTGGAGGCATCAAGGGGCCAGGCAGGCAAGCCCCCATGGTAGCCCCCCCCGGGCCCCAGCAGCACACCCCCAGCAGGATCAGCACACTCCAAGAACTAAACAACTTTTATGGGGACACAGCCCCTATATTTATATTAGACAAACCCTTTGTGTCACAGCACAGGGCTGAGGGAAAAACCAGACGCAAATGGTTTGGGTGAGCTTTGCAGCATTTTGTTGTGCTCAGCTCCTCTCTCCATTGTCAGGTGGGGGCTAGGTACTCAGATGCACCGCAGGAGGTGGAGCCGGCATTGTGGAGGTAAAGCACAGTCCTATTCAGGTCCCAGGTGCAACTCCTCCCTCCCATCTACATGCAGATCTCCCTATTCACCACCAAGCATACCCATCCTGGCTCCTGGAGCCACCCACATCTTCCAGCACCTGTCAATCACAAGCCAGACATGCAACACACATCACGCAGGCAGACACGCAGTACACAGAAATGCCAAAAAAGTGGCATTTCTCCACCAGTCACCATAATTCTGCGCACACAATTGCGCAGCATTTATTCTCACGAGTTCGCACATACTAAACTCGCCCCTGCACTCCTGTCATATCAGGAATTACCATGGACACACATCTCCCCCATGCATTCCTATGGGAGGGCATGGCAGTCTCACCACACATACACAGAGAGCGCACGCACTTTACACTGGATCACAGTGCTAAAGTGCGCAGAGGCCTAAAATCACCAACACTAGGTTACAGAAAAAGTTTCAGGGTGAACCTGCCAAAAAAGGACAAGTTCAACAACTGTATGTAGGGATTCCAAAATATCTATTGGACAAGCTCCAAACTCTCCCAGTTACTTATGAAAATCCCAAAATGTAATTAGGTCGCTCAAACCATCACTGACCTTACTGGCTTCAAATTCGAGAGCAGATGAATTTTAAAGCATTGTGCATTGCACACACGGCTCTACACAATGCTGGCCTTGATTTCCCCCCAAAAAGATTTCAAACCTCAGCTAAAATGATGGTAATTTCAAGATTTTACAAAGCCAGCTGGGATTGCGGAAGTTTCTCATTTGCCACCTCCAAACTGTGGAAGTCTTTGCCCTTTAAGCTCAGCGCGCAGTCTGAATTGTAACAATTTAGGAAATAGATAAAAGGTTTGGTCTTTGCACGCTGTTCAGTGCATTAGGTCTCCCTGGGCTTGTTGTCTGATGCTAGCACCAAGACACCCTTGGGCATTTGCACATTTTATAAGCCTTTTTTTCTCCTACTTTTACTTGAGAGAGTCTCTGTTATTGCAACTAAACGAGAACTGATCTTAGTCCTTCTGCCCTTGTTTGCTCAGAGACTGCAACCTGTGTTTCACTGTCTAGGGTGCTCTTTCGAGTGTGCTCTCAACTTGTGCTTTGCTATGCAATTGTCTCAGTCTCCGGACATAAATCAGCTTGTGCATCCTTTGTGGTGTGTGATTCTGCAACCTTTGCTGAAAGATACCCACTATGAGCAGCCTTTGCCAATGCTGGATGCTCCTTCGACTGCAGGTTTCCTGGCATCTGGTTCCTCTTCTGAAGCTGCGCTCCTGCCACTGTTGCCTTCGACTTCTGTGGAATGGGCTGGAGATTACTCTTTGTCCTTTGGGTCTTGTTCTTCAGGCCTCTGTTGATGCATTGTCTGTGGATGCAGGTTCCGTCCATGGCCCCGAAGACACCCTGACAAAGGATGTGGTGGACATATTTGACATGCCACATTTCACTTGAAACGGCTCTTAGACTCAACTTAGAACACAATGCCTTGTTTTATTTTTCCTCGTAGGAAACAACTATTTCTCTCCAGAAAAAATAAAGACTTTGTTATGCACCACTGGTACAGTGTGATAAGCTTACTGTTTTATTAGCTGAAGTCGTTGAGAGGTTCACTTCCTGCCATCATGGAAGCTGGTTGTGAGCGCTGTGACTGAGATGCAGTCCTGCTGCTCCCGACCTTCATCCTGAGGAGGAAGATAGCCGTACAAAAGAAATGTGCAGGTCTGCCAACCCAAGACGGGGTACATTTGTGACTCCAATAAGGCTGGCTTCCTGACACACTGTACCAGGTATTAGGTTAAATCATTCCAACAGGTCGAACGGTACTACCGATATGCTCCTATAGCAAGGAGTTATTAGTGAGTAAAGGTATAATGTTATGAATAATTAACATTACATTATTTGCGTTTTTCACCAGTCTAATAATGCTTATAACAATGATGTGTCTCATCTTTCTAATGAATGCAGTTCATGTTTTATTTACAAAGATTAGATCTTTTCAACAAACATTTGAAAATGCATTATCAGTCTATTCTTTGTGACGCCTGGGCTATGTAAAAGTGACAAACAAAAGGATTAGATCTGTTTCCATGATTTTCTTGGGACTGTGAATGATCATATTCAAGGTTATTGACACTATCTGTAACTCTGTAAAGTTATGAGTTTAGATGTGGTACAATGAGTTAGCCAAACAGACCAACATTTAATGATTATACTTTGTAGTATGAAGTTTTGTTGACCTAATACACAGTATATACCAGTGTCTAGGAAATAGGGAAAGAAAGGAAATACTCAACAAAGCCCATGATTCTTACAATCACAAAAATAATTTTTTATGTGTATGGATTCCCATCACTCACCATGACTGGTGATTGGCTTCATCATTTGGGTATCCTTTTGTAAAGACTGATATTCTTTGCTCTATAGATATCAAAGCTCTAGGATGTCAATAAGTTTGGTCACCAAGATGAGCAAGATGTAAAGAAGGTAGTGTATGGGAATGATATGATAGTGCAGTGCAAACGTGAAGTGAAAAGATAAAATTGATGCGTGGACAAACTGTCAACTTTATTAGTGTCTGCCACGATCAAGAGTTAAAAACAATGTGAAGGACCAGGTTTAACAAATAGCCCTCCTAGACAAAAATGGTCAACATGTTTCAGCACTTGACGGTAAAGGTACACCATGTGCTTTCATTAGGACCTCTCTAAACAATAAAGCTACTGCTAAAAGTGTAAGGATTTACAAACAAAAAAGGGAATGATGTGAGTATGATGACTCACGGTTCAGGATTCCTCTCGGACTCACCAATAGTCTTGTGAGTATGGAGGACAAAACCTCGCCCCACCTGGCAACAGCTCAGGATAAAGGAGGCACCGCTCTATCCGTCGGTACCTCTGACGGTCTTCAGAGCCGTCGGGGGGGTGAGTGATGGGCATCCCTACACATAAAAAATTATTTTTGTGATTGTAAGAATCATGGGCTTTGTTGAGTATTTCCTTTCTTTCCCTATTTCCTAGACACTGGTATATACTTTGTATTTATAAGTCAGTTTGGGACTGCATATTCCAGTTAGTCTTTAAACTTTGGCCTCCGACCCTACTTAAGCTTTTTTTGTGTATCTTGACCTAATACACAGTCCTACTAAATTTATAGGAACCATATAATAGTTTCAGGGATATATACTAAAGCTTTGAATTGGTTGATTTTGTGCACAAATTCTAGGTTAGTTGCATAAACTATACTCAGGGTGGATTTTTGGTAGTGAATCCATTGCACTGATCAAATTATCGAAGCATCCCTCAAATGCAATATGTGGGTAGATTTTAGGAACAGCAGAAATCACTGTCTGCTCAAAATATTTTTGTTCAAAAAGGTTTTGAGGGTTATATTTGATAGCTTGTTGCTTAATATGTGTTACCATTTCATTGTGAGATGCACTTTGTTTGTTAGGTAACAGTTAGGGGTGGGCGTAGTACTCGTAGTCTCACTATGCGAAGACGTTCACGCACTACGCGAACTTCGCGTAGCTTCACAAGCGTGCGTAGTAGCTTGTCGGACCCGTTCGCGAGGCGTTTTTCTTGCGCGGGAGCGCGTTTTGCATGTTCGGGGCGCTGTCTGGGTGCTAGGGGGATCGTAGCTCACAAACTTACCCATGCAGTGGGCTATGGGCGTGGCCATCTTGTTTTTTCAATTGTCCCGCCCACTCGCGTTGCCTTATTTCCTGTTCCAGGTCACGTATAATGTGTTCGCGTTGTGCAAGTGCAGTTCGGGAACGCTATCTACTTTTTCGCGACGCGCAAACTTACCCACGTGTTCGCGACGGTCGCGACCATCTTGTTTTTCACTCTATGCTATGTTTCTGGGCCTAGTTTTCTATCCAGCTTTAATCTTTGCAATCTTTACTTATTTTCACAGTTTTTCTCACTTTTTTTATTTATCATCTCTGTCTCTCTGTTCCTAATTTTATATTTTGTGATTTATTTCTACTTTCACTGTGTTTTTGTTACTTTTCTACTGTTTTATTTTACTTCTTTATTCAAACTCCTACTTCTTCCTCCTAACTCTATTTTTTCCTTCTTTCCTTCTTTTCTTTTCTGCCTCCACCCCAGAACCATGGCCAAGGGCAGCAGTACCGGCTCCAAGGGCAAGGCGCCTGCGCCCAAGAGCCAGCTGTCCTGCGGCAGAATGCGCCCTGCAGGGGTGCAGGCCCAACAACTGTTCGGAGAGGCGTAGGTGGCCGCCCTGCTTTTCTTCATCCAGCGCCATCTCCCCTGGACCTTGGCAGCAGGTGGCAGGCCAGGCCTTACCCAGGAGCGTCACCGCCGGTGGGCGAAGGTGCGCCGGGCAGTCTTTCGCTGCTCAGGGATCCGGCGCACCCACCAGCAGCTGGCCCACCGGTGTTCCGACATCCTGGACCGGTAGCAGGACCTGTTGGACCTGCTAGGAGTCTAGGTCGTGGGGCTTGGTGAGTAGCTAGTAATATATAGAGTATAAGTATTGTGTATAATTCTTGGACGAATAACACGATTACTGGTGCGCTTAGTTACATTGCAGATCAATTCCAGTTCAAAATCTTCTGTGATTGTATGACACAGGTGCTGCTCGGCACTTCTCTTACTTGTTTGTAACTTTGCGCTAGCTTGGGCTGATTACTGATGTTAGAGTTTACTGTAGAGAACTGAAGTTAGTTAATGCTATTGCTAGATAGAGTCTAGTCCTTCCATTGTCCTTCAGTGAAATAGTGGTGGATGGATAATAGGTTTACTTAGTATTAGTTAATTTTTTTTTACGGTCTGCGTGATGCCTCCTCTGTCACTGAATGCTTCTTACCTCAGTCCTCCATAGAACCTTTTTGTAGTTTGTTTAGTGAGTGGTAGGCTTAGCAATAGCATTGTCAGTCAGTAGCAGAACAACATATGACGCAACCAACCAACAGTTTGGTGTATGCACAAATTTATGCATGTGTCCTCCATCTCATCTATGCATTTTTGCTGGCAAAAATAAAATGAAAATGCAGACTTACTGAACAATTGGCCCGTCTAGAATAGGTGGTGTAGGTCAGGTGGTACTGGCTTCGTTAGTATTCTGCAATCAGAATGATTATGGAAGATTTGATTAGTGTTCATATAAGTAGACGGTCTGTGAATCCTGCAAGCCAGTAGTCGTTTAGATAGGTCAATTTTATTGAAATTTTTGTTTCCTAAAATGTCTGAGCGTTTTTTTTAATGATTTGTTTCACAGCACTCAATGTTTCTCTCTTTCTTTATTATTTCTTACATGATCAGCACCCAGGAGCAAGAAGACGGGGTCCGAGTCAGCGGGACAATCACCAGAGGAACCCTCCTCTACCGAGGATCCTGCTGCTGCCCCAGTAAGTCCTACAGTGCTTATATTATTAACAATTATATTTCCCTAACTTTTAACGCACCTTATTTTTTCCAAACTATTAATTACGCTTCCTCCTAATTCAATTTTTAACAAAAGCTTCTTTGATCTTCGTTATCTGTTTTCCAAATTTTGGGTATCCCTGCCTTTCAGTTCCTTCAAACTGCCTCTGCTATGACTCTCTGTACTTCTATTAGACTGTCTGTAGCTAAGCTTGCCCTGTTGGCCACTCTTTAGTTAAGGTTTTCTTTTGAATAAAGCTGTGATAGAACAATAGCTGTAGCCACTGGGTCCACTCCTGTCCTTTGTGTTGCCCTCTTTAATCTCTAGGCTTTGACAATTCCCACCAACAAAATGCGTAACCAGATGTTTCTCTAGTATTTTTTTGTTAGGGTAGTAGTACATACTACTACTACTGTTGTGGGTATTCTGCACAGCCACATACAGAACTATGCACAAGAAAATAGGATGTTGGTGATGGGAGGTTGGACCTTACTTACACCTCAGTCAGAAAACTCAGAACCCACAATTCACTGACCGACAAGCTATAGTGTCTCAGTCATTAGTCATTATTGTGTCTCGACCCCCTACACGAAGATACCTCATGATTTTATTACACAACCCAGAACATACCACCCTTTCGCTCACTCACTTGTGTAAGTCCACTACACCCCAGACACTCCAAATAGAGTCTATGCAAGTTCAAAAGCGTTATTTTTTTCAAATAATAACAAGCTTTGTAAGTTGTTTCATGAAATTACATCCAGCTCCAACATGCAAAATAAAGAAGATTAAAAGTAAACATTTGTACAACTAGTGCATGATAGACATCTGTGTCAATTGTGGGAGACCCCTCACCGTTGAACGTATACTGGTTACATGCATCTTTTGTAAACTCTGCAAATCTCTGGTTCGTAGAAGGCAATCTTCTCATCTGCCTATTATGAGAAAAATGGGGCACATTAGACAGTATAAAAGAATACAATTATGCAAGCTTTTTGCAGTCATGCCAAAAAGTGTAACATTATGGCTAAGCAATAGGGCCTAACCGAACTCCATAAAAAAAGTGGCTTGTTTTTCAACCTCTTCACTTATATGCAACACTCATGTGGCATCAAAGGCGTCTTACTGCACAACAAGCTGCGAGGTAACATGCGCAAAAGAGTAGACATGAATCTAAAATGGTTACATGGCTCAGGCTAACTTTCCAAAGACTACAGTAGGAGTAGAGATGAGATGATCCTAGGGACCATATATAATACCACTAATGTCTGTCTACTGACTCTATTGTTGTACGCAATTTGGACTAGTGACGATTTATGTTGTACTTTAACTGTTTTTTCAATCTTCCCTCCTGGTCAAAACGAGTAAAATAGGGGGTGGTGTACAGGCATCTAAAAAGGTGTACTTGTTTTTATAGGTGCACTACCAGTACCAACCACCAGTGCCAACAGGGCCAGCGGCGATGCCAATGCTGCCATCCAGGAGGGGGCAGGAGATGCGGCACCTGCAGGAGTACCAGTGGGGGAGGAAACAGCAGCGGTGGTAAGTTATATTCATTACTTATTGGCATTTCTAGCTGGAAGGGGAACACTTCACTCACTGTACTATGAGACTAATTAAGTGTGTATGAACTTGAAGTTGTACTGAACAATATGCAACGGTTGAAGAAGAGAAGACACCCTTTACTTAGCATTACCAATGCATTGGCAATAGCATTACCAGCGTGAGTTGAGTAAACAAAGGCCTCTTCTATCAGACCCCAAATCAGCTGTGAAAGTTATGGAGAAGACTAAAAGTCAGATCAGATGACCTTGATGGATGTGTTGAACAAAAAGGGAGAGAACTAGGGTGGAAGGAGGAAGGACGAAAGAGATGTAATACTACTAGCAGAGAAGGATAATTTGGAAGCAGCATGCAGGTGGCTGATAGGAATCAGATGCATGGGTTGTTGAAGGATGGGTGGAAGGTGAAAGAAGATGCCTGCCTGGGTGGGCAACACAATATGGGTGGATAGCAAGAATCATCAGCGGTGTTTGTGTCAAACCCAAAGCCAAGGCAAGGAAGGAAGGAGTGAACGCATGAGTGGTTGTTGGTGAAAGTGAAACCAGCTAAGGTTTGTTAAGCAATACCTTTAATCAAAAGAATGATAAACATTTACTTTTAATGGATGATGCCCCCAGAATGGATTGTATTCATCATAGGTGGAGACTGTCACTGGATGCGGACGAGTCTTACTTTGAAGATAATGTAAAAGAAAGTGCGCCAGAGTACCAAAGCAGAGGGTCATCATATATTATATGAAAGTAGGATTTCATTTCAGAATACAGTTGATGGCTCAGTAGTTTGCAAGCACATCATATATATTATCAAGCGCCTTCCTTTGAATCCAAGGACCACTTCCTACTTATGTTAATTTTATTTCCATTTTTATTTATATGTTTACTTACTAGTAATTGTCCACAATCCATAGTTTGCTCCCCCCACCCTGCCCCTCTCAACGCCACCGCTCGCCAGCACTCCCACCTCTGACCGCTACTGGACTGATATGTTGTTCCATATAAGTAATGATCATAAGTATATTATATTATTATTGAACTGCCTTTTTGTAGTCGCCCAACGCTAGGGCACAGTGAAAGTGAAATTGAGCAAATGCCCTTCATGTAACAGAGAGAGTATGACCAGTGCCACCCGTAATCGAAAAATATACGAGCTTCCCCACCTGCAGCTTAGTTAATAAAATTAACAAGCGTCTGCGTATTGACTCGTATGTTGGTGTTGGACGCAAGCTTAGCTGACTGAGCTGGCTTGCCGGCTACAGCCTACAACAAGGTTATCTAATTTATGTAAACTAGAGAGAAGAAAAAGACTGGTGTTCTTCTGTTTACTGGAGTCCATCCATAGTACTAGGGCAAGTATAATGCCGGAAAAAACTCCAACAAATGTTAGAGGCCGGGGAAGCAGGAGGATAGATACTTAAAGTAACCACAAATGTTAAGTACTGTGTTTGCTAGTGCGACTGTGCTACTATGTGTTGAATTCATTTTGTGTTACTGTTTTGCTAAGAGTTTTGGTTACAATTCTGTTTCTTTCTTTATAGATACTCCTTCCCAAAAACCAACAAGGAAGGAGTTGGCAGCCAGGGCCCGGCAACGGAAACTGCAGGCCATCGTTGATGAATACCAATGGCTTGTGGCTCCGGCCGAGGAGGAGGCAGCGGCGGCAGCAGCTGTTGCCTCTTCCAATGCCCCGGGCCCCAGCCAGGCCCCGCTTGCAGGAGTACGGCGCTGCGGTCAGGCAGCCGCCCATCGCCACCATTTGTCAACATCTGCCAACCCCCCACATGGATGCAAATGTAGGTGCCGTGCGTTTCGCCAGAAACTTCTCCTCCAGATGGCACAGCTGGAGGACCAATTAGAGGTGTCAAATCCTGGTGGACAAACACCTTAAAGCCTGCCGATTATAGATGGCCCCCGTTGATTTGCCCCTTTTTTAATACTTTTTTTGGTGGGTGGGAATTTGGTGTTGGGGTTTCTTTTCTTTTCGGGACATTCGTTGGACTTGGACATTGGTTGGATTAGGGAGAGGGGTGGGTGGAGTGTGGGATAGGCTATTTTTGTAAAGAATATAAATGTTATTTATTTATACTTACACATACGATGTTAATGTTTTGTGATGGGGTTACTGTTTCACGAATTAATGTACGTCACAAGGTTTACTTGCAGATGCAGGGCGGCAGCCAGTGTTTGATTTAAATAATCTGCCAATTTTGTGACATGCAAACAGATAGTCACTGAGTTATATTTGTCCTACTAGTACTACCACTACTACCAGTCGCTCCTCCTACTCCATTATACCTTACAGCAAACTTATCTTACCTGTGATTGATGAGGATTAAGTTCGGAACAGCAATGGCTGCATGGTTTCCCAAGAAAATGGAGAAGATGCCGTGGTTGTGGTGGTATTAGTAGACACTGGCACTAGCATTTGCAAACAAAAAAAAGAGACAGTCATATGCCTGAGAAAAGTACATACATAAGAAGACTGCCAAACAAACAATATTGCAACTGCTAAACTAAAAGAAAACAAAGGTGTCGGGGACTGCCTAGTACATGAAGCTTAGAAGTTAAACTGTAGTTGTGTTGAAGGAGTCACTTAAACACAATACTAATTCGTAAACTTTAATGCTGTAAATCCAATCAATGTTGGCAATTAATTAAGATGTATTGGGTGGGTCCCTTTGGAAAATTAATTGGCTTGTACATACACTGAGCATGGGTGGTCAAGCAGAAGAAGATCCTCGCCCTGCCTCGTAGACATTTAATTAGTGTTTCTTTCACCACATCTGCCCCAGCAAGCGTGTGATCAATTGTTGGTGTAGATTTATGTAGTCACATCACACCTCATTGTAAAACCACACAGCCCGGGGGAAGAGGGTTAGGGTTTGATGAATGGATGGGAAGGGGGGTTTGGGGAAAGGTTTGACAAAGAAAAACAGTACGCATGGAGACAACAAAAGCAAAACAATGAAGACTATGATGATTTACTATCCAATAAATCTATAAACTAAAGGTAGAAAAAGGAAATTTATGCATGATGAAGATAACTTGAAGGTTAATGAGTAGGACTTAACTACTACTACACAATTCGACAGTACAAGGAAGTAGTATTATATGAAATTTGCCTTGGCTGTATGCCCTCAGAGAAACCCTAATTACCTGCTGTACCGGGCTGAAAGCTAGCAAAGAAAATTAAAAAATAATTGTAGGTAGCAACTAGCAAACAAAATCACACAGTCATAAAATAAATGAAGAGACAAATGGAATCAAATGATTAAAAATCCGAAAATGATACTAAAGTTACTGTATTATCCAGCTCCAAATGTGTAGTTGTATCTCATCATTCATCTTGGTCCTCCCTTCCATGGACACTCTGAACATCATTCTTGGGTGCAACTGGCTGGCTGATGAGGATTGGTAAGGTAAGTATGAGTTGTTACTTCAAGTATAATAGCACTGGGTAAATGGCCGCCTGTAAGTGTTGATGGAAAAACAAAAAGGGTATTGAAAAATAAATGAATGAAAAAAAAACATTAATTACGGTGTAGTGCAAAAAGACAAGACTAGTCTTGAGCGAGAAGACTTTCAGACTGAGGCGGCTTGGATACATTGTGTCTACTCTACTAGTTACACAGCATTAATCTACAAGAACAACAAGATAGGAGCCAGCACAGAAGAGGCCCACGGCACCGGGCCGTGACCAAATCTCCATTTACCTTAATTTTAGACAGAGCCAGACAAAAGGCATATACAGCAACCTAGCATTTTCCAAACCAAGTGACTAAATCAATGCGCCACTGTCAGTCATCATCACACCACTATTCGACTCCAACACTGCACAGACATGTAGCCTAGGTCTGCTGTGGGTCTTGTTGATTGGTTGTGTTTACCTTTTATTCCACTTCCTGAAATGTATTCCATCAATCATCTCAGATCCAACTGACTGACTGCGTGCAAAGATAGTATGGTCATCATCATCATCATCATCATCATCAGGTGTGGTACGTGTACCTGTTGTCCTACAGACCAACAGCAACTCAGTCTGTAGTGAGTGACTCCGATTAAGTAAGTCCAGACTGCACCTTCAGTAGTAGGAGTACCATTGAATATTATTAAACAACATGGAAACATTGACTATCACTTGAGTCACTTTTACTTTGTTATTATTTAAACTCCTAGTATAGTTTTACTTCATGCACATTTGGTCAGAGTCAGCAAGCTTCCAATGCAATGCATGGCATCATTCATTAATGATATACCTGTCTTGCTCTTCTCTTTGGCTGTCAGATCAGAGATGCCGAGCCTTCTGAAAGTGATGACGAGTATACTTTAGTTTTGGATGCCTGCGCAAGTTCTGACAGTGAAGAGTTGTGTATGCCTGCAGACAGAGGTGGTAGCCTTAAGACAGTGATGAGTTTCGGATTGGATACAGAACAGAAGATGGCTATAGTCACGTACGTTGCACTTGTTATGGAGGGACTGTTAGAGGCTACATTATTGTTCTATTCTCCATCTCCAGCCAATGCCTGGCAAGATGAAAATGTATTTAGGGCAAGTCAGGAATATGGAGCAGGACTCTGAGGAGTGGAGTGGACAGTAAAATGCACAGACGTGCAACTCCAATAGGTAAATAAAAATAAGAGACCTTGTCTTCGGAGTCGCTCTCCTCTTCCTGCTGTGTTTCTGGTACTTCGTAGTCCGGTGGTATGAAGTGCTGATTCATTTTGATCATGGTTAACCTCTCAACGCTTTTGGGCAAGAGACTGGTCCTTTTCACAGTTACCATGGCACCAGTAGCACTGAAAACACGCTCAGAAGAGACACTTGCGACAGGGCAAGCCAGATACTTTATCGCCAGCCTGCTAAGCACTGGCCATTGGCTTCTTTTCGATACCAATACACCAATGGGCTTTGCTCCATGAACACCTCTGTTGTGTCATCCAGATAGGCCTGGACCATCCGCTCAATGTTCACTGGCGCTCCGATTTGCTTGGCCTCTTTTGACTTTGCACCAGCAACGGACTTACCCATCTCTTTCTGTAGAAACCAAGCAGCTATTTTTTTTGCTGTGTCTGATGAATCAGATCCTGTTGGTGCTGTTGTTGATGTTATTGGTAGTGTCGGTGACTGCCGGGAAGCAAACACACTGCTCTCTTGCTCTGAAGAAGAACTTGACTCTGGAATCTGCCCTGTAGTACTTGCACTGTCCTGGGCTGGCACTGGCAGGCCTCTAATTGAGAGCTGTTCGTTTTCTAAATCAGTGGCTTCCTCAACTATTAAAGTTTTGTACTTGGTAACATACCCTTCGGAAAAAGGAATTACTGCATTACTGTTCAGAAATAGTTTGTACCGTGGATCCAAAATTGTGACAGTAATGTAATGTCGATGTGACACAATCTTATTTTGAATCCTTGTATTGTCAAATAAGCGGACGGCTAATGCGTTTGCCAAATAACATGCGTCTACTTTGTCTTCCACACCTTCGTATGTTTCAGACACCTCCTTCAGCTCTTGCTCTAGCATGTACAACAATGGGATAGCTTGGCCCATAATACAGTCCTCCCTGCTGACTGCACGTGTGAAGACCTCAAAAGGAAGTAGCATCTCTGTCAGGCATTTATTGAGGTCTCATTGCCACATCTCAACGGTCATGGCTTTCACAGTAGGATCCTCTAATCTTATTGTCATGACATAAGCATTAAGTGGTATGTACTGCTCAAACAGACGATCAAGTATGTAATAAGTTGAGTTCCAACATGTGGCATGTTATGCTCACGTTGAATGACCCTTAGCTGCTTCTGGGTTTTAAAAGAATGGTTGAAATGTGTGCATATTCTTCTGCAGGTGGTCAGTAAGTTGCTGACTTTGCTTTAATTTTTCAGAAAGTCTTGAACAACAATGTTAATGCAGTGTGCCAAACACAGGACCCAGAAATAGCCACCATCTTTCATGGCCTTAACTACATTACTGCCATTGTCCGTGGCAACAAAACCAATGTTAAGCCCTCTTGGTTGCAGCCATTTAAAGACCTTGCTGTTAAACTCAGGCAAAATGTTTGCAGCAGTATGAGATTTCTCATAGCAAACATGGCTACTGTTGCATGTCTGCGAGTCTCATTAAAAATATCAACAGTGTCAACACCTGCAGATAGCTTGTCTCTAACACCTGAAAAAGAGATCCAGTGTGCAGTGATGCACATGTAATCAGTGGCTTGGCAACTGGTCCACATGTCTGTTGTCAGGTGGATACTATGAACAGCACTCTGATGTAAGGTTTTTCTAAGCAATTCCAGCAAGTCGTGATGTAGTGCTGGAACAGCAAATCTGGCAAAATAGTAGTGGGTGGGAACCTTCCATTCTGGGCAGATGGTTGACACAAATCCCAGAAAACCCACCCCTTCAACAAAAGAAAAAGGGAGAAGGTCCAGTGCTAACATTTCAGCAAGCTTAGAATTGTACAAACGTGTTATTGGGTGGTTGTGATCTTACTTTCTGCGTGGTATTTCTTTCGGTTCTGCTCGACGCAGCACTTTGCATTGCAGACTTCGCAGTACTCCTTGCTGTCTCCGGCTAACTCTTACTCTTGTGCCACTGAGATGTTGCTGATGCGGAGAATGTGGGCTGTACCACTGCAGTGCTGGGCACAGGGCTACTTTGTATACCACTAACAGATAGAATGTCTCCCTCTTATTCTTCTTCCTGTTCAACTGTGAGTGGACCTTGTATTAGTTTATTCCCTCCAACATCAATGGTTCCAGTTTTTATGCTACAAAGGTGATCCTCCCACTTGATTGCGTGGTGTTTTTTCAAATGGGTCATTTGGCCTCCGGTACCATAGTTTGTACCAACATTACCACGACTAACAGCAGAATGACAAATGGAGCATATAGCAATGTTCTCCTCCTTTACGCTAACCGTAAATACGTCCCACACTGGGGAGCTTAATTTTTGTCTCCTGCTAGAGGTTCCACTTCCAATGCCGGATAAACTGGAGGGTGTGTGTTGAATTTTACTATGTGGCTGCGCAGTAGTACCACTACCTACTTCTGCTGAGGTGGTGCTTGTGCTGGATGTAGGACGCTGCCGGCCCTTTGCTAATATAAATATGAAAGCTCGAGGTCGTGTTGGTGTTACCTATGTTGGAGGTATGCGTGCTACATCCCTACTAGTCGCAGCCATTCTGGATAGGGTAAAAATGTTGGTCTCCATGTCCTCGGGGCCAGGAGTGATGCTTGTGATGACTGGGTCAGACTCATCATCATCATTATCCTGCTGTTCTACATTGATCTCCATAAGTGTAAGGCTTTCTGGAACCTTCCTTTTCCCTAGCCTTGTCTTGGGATGTGTCTCCCTCTCATGCTCAGGTTGTGTGGCTCCCAAGAGAGATCTAGATCATCAGAAGGCATGCTAGGCGAAGAACTCAATGGACTAATCCTCCTTTTCCTTGGTGGGGATTTGGAAGACAATAGATCTTCTGCATGAGTGGCATCCTCTTCTACTTGCTCTGCATGAGGCTCAATTTCCTGAACTGCCCCTACTTCGGGAGGAAAAACAATTACTATTGCGGGCGGTGGTTGCGGTTGTTGTTCCCCACTTATCTGCTGTGTTCCCTCATGCGTTGATTGTGTACTACTTTGAGATAGCGATAAGTTTAGGTCAGGCTCAGCATCACTGCTTTCCACCATTAGGTTGGCTACCTCTTGCACACTCATCTGCTTGGGCCTAGGTTGGTGCTGGCCCCAGCTTGCAACCCGGACACCGCTGCTGCAGGCATACTTTTTGGTTTCCCAAAAAAAGGTTTTATGGTCAACACCAGACTTAAGTGTCACTTCCTTGTTCTGTTCTTCCTTTTTCTTCTCAGCAACTTTCTTGGTCTTGGAGGACCTGGTACCGCTGTCTTTGGGCCCATCTTCTTCAGATGTCAGCAGCACTCAGTTGCACAAGTTGCAGAGATGTCTGGTCAGGTCACACCACACTTCACGTACAATAGAAGGACGTCCATCTGGCAGTACAACGGGCAATGAATGATGACAGACACCTCCTCCTCAGTCTTTTGTGCACCTACAAGCAAGGAAGGCAGAAGAACATCAGTCAAATGTGGAATTTGTTGAACTTTAATTTTAATTACTAGTAGTGTTAGTACACTCAGTAAGAGTAAGAATAGCAAAGAACTAAAATACAAATGTAGTGGAAGTGGAACTTGTTTATACTTAATTTGTGCATCATGTCGGATGGATGCAGCATCAGTGACCTGCAGCAGATAGCAATGGGGATGGAAACAGTAAGCCAACAGGAACAATGGAAAGACACACAGGCCTATGTGTCAAAAACAAAACAGCACACTATTACTACCACCACCACGGCACCCAGCCACATGGTCACTCATAACAGGCACATGGGTAATGCCCAGAAAACAATAAACTCAAGCAGGCCTATATCCCTATATTGCCAGACAAACGAGGATGCCTGTTATTTACACATCACAGCTTAATGCAAAAAAGAAAATCTGCATGGCTAAAAAGGTTGGAAAGTTACACAACAACAACACATACAACAAAGGCATTTACACATCCAAAAAGTTAACTACACCACAAACACCACATTTGGAAATTCAATCTAGTGCCATCCATGCCATAAATGATGTTTACAATTCAACAGACAACATAGAAACAGCTACATCAAGCACCCCCGATAACTACCTCTGGAACTCCAGGCCTACTGGCAGAATAGGCCACAAGTTTGGACAAAATGGCCGCCACCACATGGCCTGGCCACCCATAACAACATGAAAAGAAAGAGAAGACAGACAATACATGCCTATGGCAAAATAACAATTCTTGGCTTCACAAAATGGCCGCCACCCACATGGTCAGCCCACCCTCAAACAACAAAGTACATACAAAGGACAGGAACAGGAAGTTGAGGTCTCTGTGGAACTTCCTTCCTCTTTTTAAAAAAAACCCAGCAAAATGACTCCATGCTCCAAAAACTACAACCAAATGACAACCTGAGGAGTTTTTTTAGCCAAATGAACAAAATCATCATTTTCGAGGAGGTTTTATGCAACTTGAGACATATTGCTCACAAAATTGCAAATTCGACGTGTTCGGCAGTGCGAACTGTACAAAAAGTCATTATTGCGTGTCCGAGCATGCAGATTGAGCACGCGAAGAAGACAAAAACTGTAAGGTCGTGTTGTCGCACTGTGCAAAGTTACCAAAACTACGGGAGCTGAATTCCTAGGGTTACCTACTGGCAGAAAAAGCCATATTATTTACACACACCCAAAACCTGAAATTCCACACAAAAAAACAGATTTTGCAAATCAATCCAAAGCCATCCATGCCATACATGATGTTACAAATTAAAAAAACACCACAAAAACAGTTGATTAACTTTCATGCACCCATGATGACTCGAGTAGTATCTCTGGGCCTACTGCCAGAGTAGGCCACAAGCTTGGAGGCCTATGGCAAAAGCACAGAGGCTGGTCACACAAAATGGCCACCACTACATGGCCAGGCTACCCACAGAAAGTACATACAATGAACTCAAGCAGGCCTACACTAACTATATGAACTCCTAGGGTTACCTATTGGCTGAAAAGCCAATAGTTAATTAACACACACACAAAAACTGAAATTCCACTCCAAAAAACACAGTTTGCAATTGAATCCAATGCCATCCATGATGTTTAAAACGTTGAAATTCAACAGACACCACAGAAACATGGTTAGACCCATGGGAACCTCCAGGTCTACTGGATGAAATTTCAAAGAAATACAACTTGGCCCTTCATGAAAGTACAGGCCTCCCTCAACAACAATTTTTAACAAGGATTAAACAGCCCAGAAAACTGTAGGTACAAAAATAAATGCCCAAATCAAACAAATATGTACACCAATGCTCCAACTTACTTGAAAAAGAAAATTTCAAATCCAAAAGTCCTCAATAAATCCAATCAAA
Source organism: Lissotriton helveticus (assembly GCF_964261635.1). Taxonomy (NCBI): domain Eukaryota; kingdom Metazoa; phylum Chordata; class Amphibia; order Caudata; family Salamandridae; genus Lissotriton; species Lissotriton helveticus. The sequence continues at coordinate 986,593,696 of NC_136071.1, read as the reverse complement.
TGATATGATGCAGCAGACATACACAAAAAGTGATCCTTCCAGCTCCAAAATCCAAATGAAAGTAAACAGCACATGGACAAAACACTGGGAGGAGCCTGCTGGTCAGGAACAGGAAGTTGGAGACTCAGGGACACTTCCTTACTCTTGAAAAAAAGAGTAGAAAAAAGAGGACTCCTTGCACAAATTCCTACAGCCAAATCACAATCTGAGGGTTTTTTCTGAGCAAAATGATAATTTTCGAGAAGGTTTTATCAAGAGATATTCTGTGCCAGATTGTAGTTTCTGCGTGTTCGGAAACGCAATCTTACCAACACTGCGCCGGAAGGAAGATCGCGAGTCCAAATGACGTGAACCCGTTTGCACAGTCTCGCTGGATTGTGCGGCTGGATTCCAAACCTCGTGGAGCACGCGACCGGGAGAGAAAATCGAGAAGGCGAACGTAGAACCACGGTAAGTCGTTACCGCGCACCCAAGAACGCTATTGAGCGTGCGAGGAAGAAAACAACTACGCTACGCTGTAGATTGCAAAGTATTCGACAACTTCGTGTTCACTGCGAAGCGCAAAGTTGCCTCTACTTCGCAAACTCCGCGAGCGGAGCATAGTTCACTGCCCAGGGTTAGTCACAGTGCATATACTAATGAAATTTGACTGAATGGTGGAGGGCCTGGCCCAAAATTGCAATCCATAATCTATTTGTTACATTGTGTTAATGTTAGTAATTTTTTGTTAGTAGCATATATAATATTTATTTTATTGTTACTGTGGTAGTCATCTAATAAAAAGGTGTTTTCTGCATGTGTGGTTATTAAGTGTTAAGAAATATGTATTTTCTCATATTTGTTAGGTGTGACTGGGGTTTTCCCTACCTGTCTGTGTGTTCTGGCAATTAATCTTTCTAGATTTGGTATACTAGCAGGTACACCTGTTGCCAATTCAGAAATGTTTGGTTTCATATTTTTAATATTGTTCCTGCTAGCACTTGTGAGCTCGCGCTAGCCTCTTTCAGGTCTAGTGAAATATTTTTTTACCTCTGTTTTTGTAATATTCAAGGAATGGTTATGTTCTTTCTATGATTTATGTTTTTTGATAGCCATGCCATAACGTGTTAGAATACTATTTTGTGGACTTGCAGTATGTTTGTTCACTGGTGGTGCACTCCTTCAGATAAATATATTCTTTATAACTTCATAGCAGCATCCCTTTTTGATATTTATTGTATTTTGCTATTTCTGACATATCTGTGCAGTTTAGTGTATAACAAATATATGCTATTATTTAAAAATATAATTTGCATTATTATATTTATGTTAACATTTTTACTTTGCAACTGCACATTTTTACAATCGTTTGGGATGTTGTTTTTGTTTTATTTGTACATTTTCATACATCTGCCCTGTTTGGTGTTGTTCTTGACACAGTTTTCATTTGTTGCAGTCTATTGAGAGGAAGAGATTTGTGGTCATGTTGGTTGTCAAACAGACTTTGTTTGTAGTGTGTAGAGGTTCTTTGAAGTGTTGAAATCTTCATTTGTCGAACTACAATCTGGCAGAGTAACACTGTCCTTTTGCAATTGTTCATGAAGCATTTTGTTGTTCTTTTTTGTGATATTTTTATAACGTTTTTTAAATGAGAACGCTTTTATTTGCTAACTTTTTTTAAGGAAAACTGAATAGGTTGGAGAGTAGTTAGATTTTTTATAATTTATGATAAATAATAATTTAGTGTCAGTTACAAATTTAATTTATGGTTATTTTATTGTGAATTAATTTTATATGGGTGTATGCATATATCATTTGGTTGTCATGCTTGTTTTCAGGTTTCCTCAGTTTTATTATACCCATGTTATTTGAAATATGTATGTTTTTATTTTCGATATTATTGTATTTTAGATATGTGTTAAGTGATATTTTTGTTTGCAATATTCTTGCCTCTAATGTTTAAGCATAAGGCCATGTCGCTATTTCATCTGGCACTATTTGTATTTCTCAATACCGTTTTTCTCAATTATGGGTCATACAACTGAGGATATGATGGTCTATGTTCATATATATTTCCAGTATTTTTAGCACCTCACAGTTGTTACATAGTAGCTCCACTTGAGACAAATAATCGATCAGATCACTTCATAGGCTTCAATAGGATTATGAAGCACTCCTGAGTTCTGTAAAGGGGGTTCTAGATTAATCTATGAAAAATTCTAACAGAAAGAGAAGTCCCAACTCCCTTATTTCAGGTCCCTTAACTCCTTAATAATTACTACCTTGCCACAACAATTTAGAACATAATATTGCTTGCCAATGTGATAATAGATGATAAATTCAACTCAATATTGGTGAAAAGGGAATTCTTCAGTCAGATACTGTGTTCAACTATTTAAAATTGGCTCTGCATGTTCACTGCACCTGAACATTAACTTATCAGCCAGGTACCTGGTACCTGGTGCTTTCGAACGTAAATTGCCAAGTGTGTTATTTAGTAAGAACTATCGATCTTAACTCTAAGGATTCTAAAACATGAACATTCTTAGATACATAATGAAAACAACAAAAGAGTGTGCCTTCTTAAAAGAAGAGCAGGCATGAACAATCTAACTAGATTCTTTAGAAAGCCCTCACTCGCCAACCTAGTTGGTGACATGCTTCATCATCGGCCCCACCGGGAGAGGCCGAATGCCATGCTGGTGTGCTTCAACACCAGAACAACTGCGGAGCAGGTCTTGAATGTGTGACAAGAGAATGTGAATGTGGTGGTTAAAAGTGTGTAGATCGTGTCTACAAAAACTATTTATTAGATGGCCAATCTGACACTTTAAACACGGTGTGGGATAAAACAGCTGGATAGAGTGTTCAACTATATCCCTTTATGTGGGGTCGACATGTTTCTGCCTAAGTGGTGTTATTTACCAGGCATTCATCAGGACCAACAATCTGTACCTCGGCGGTATGGGCGCGCTAAGGCCCACCCTAACCAGACTATGTGAAATATTAAAGATTAACAATTGAAAAATGCAATCAAAAATATGTCAGGGGTTGCTCTATTTCGAGAAACCAAATTGCACCTGTAGTGGAGAAAGAAGAGAAAACAAAGACAATCACACAAAGAAAAAACAAACAATTATTGTTCAAGTTGCGCGTTTTCTCACAGATTTCTCATGCTCTGGGGCTCTTCATAGTGCACTTACTACGTTGCTCAAAGTGCTGATGTATACGGTCATTCAGTCCTGAATGACAGAGGAACAAAGGTGGGTCTAATCTTTGGGCACACATATCTCAGGACTGAATGAACATGGGGACAGTTTTAAAACAGTTGCCCCCTTCCCTGTTAATAGCGATCATTCACGAAAACTGTGTATTCTTTGTACAAAATACCCACAACATCTGGGAACAACTGTTTGTGCACATTTTACACTCTCTAGCTGATTAATGTGATCTTTCACATACATTTTGTATCATGTGTACAAATTAACCTTTCACCTGTTAACAAAACCCAGTCAATCCTGTAACGGAACATTTGATTTAACTCCCTTCTGCATTTGACAGCTTCACCCTTTTCTCTTCTCTTCTTTTTTGGCATTGTCAATCAATTGATGCTTCTTGCTAAGCATGGGCGTAAAATCCGTTACGCTCGCGGATTTTTCGTATTTTCGGTAAATCCGCAATCTGCGAACTCTCGCGGATGTGGCGAAAATACGCAAATCCGTGCGAAGCGGATTTTTTGCTTGTGTTCGCACTGCTCGCAGGCCGCGGCGCGGGCAGCAACAATCTCGCACTCGCGAAAGTACAAAAATTACAATTGGGGGCGGAAACGGAAATACGTCACGCAAACAAAATGGCGGCGCCCATACTCAACCTTGGGGTAACTCGCACTAGTTCGCGGCTTCCACGGTCGAGTTCGCACGACGCCGCGCCTCGCGAATAGGGCGAAATTACCGAAAAACGAGTTTTGCAAAAGCAATACCAACGAGCAGGTGCAAAAGTTCGAGCTCATCATTTGTAACCATTTACCTGTAGTGCTTCCTGAAGGGCCCCTCCAGAATCCGGTTGCCTACTTGCAACTATTGTGTGACCCTGCTCTGACAGTCACAGAATAGTTACAAGTATGCCATTGCATCCTGTTATTGCAACAAAAAGGAAAGGGAGCAGACAAGCAGGTGCCAGCCTTCATTAATGTCAGTTGGGGCAGGGCAGGTGGTGTTGTTTGCAAAACTTAGTGCAGGTGTGCTTGGCTTTGCCACAATAATGTACACTCACTAGTCAATCAGAGGGTGCTGTGATGACACCGAGGGTGGCATGGGTGTGCCAGCCAGAGGGTGGCATGGGTGAACCAGAGTGCCAGTGTTGACAGAGGATGGCAGTGCTTTGCTTTGCCCCAATAATGTACACTGGTGAACCAGAGGGTGCTATGATGACACAGAGGGTGACATGGGTGAGCCAGAGGGTGGCATGGGTGACCAAAGAGAGTGCCAGTGGTGACAGAGGGTGGCAGTGATGAAGAAAGCCTTGCAAACAGGCTGGGGACGTAGAAACAACAAGTTCGCAAAACTGGCGACCCGACAAGTAAGTTCGCAATTTGCGAAATTGTACAAAACCCTCGCGAACTTGCAGAAACCCGTGCGAACACACCCCCCCCAAAAAATACGCAAATCCGCGAGAATTCGCGGAATTTGCGGATTTTCGCAATATGCAAATACGCAAATACGCAAATTCGCGGATTGCGAATCCGCAAAATCCGCCCATGCTTACTTCTTGCCTGTGTTGATTTTACACTTTTACTTTCTTTTATGGAGATTCCTAGAGTGGACTTACACTGTAAGAACCACTGATCTTGACTTCGTTTGCCATTAAAGTTTTACTTACGATTCTCCCATTTAGACCTTTGATTCACTCGGTCTAGTTTCTTTTTGCAACCCCTAACAGTCCAAGAGTTTGCCGATAATTGTGATTGGTCAATTGCACGCATTGCTCCGTTAGCCGCACAAGGATTGTACATGTCTGATGCAGCGTTGTGCATTCAGAGGCCATGATGCGTTCGGACATGCCCACGATATCACCGTGGTTTGCGTCCTACGTGCCCTACAGCACCTACTCTCTCATTATTTAGTCCGCCTCGGATTCAAACCGCTATTGACGGAGTCTGGTTCACAAGGGTAGGATCAGGTACCGAGTGGGTGCCTGGCAACGTTGGTTTGAGTGGATTATCGAGCGCCTTCAGGAGATAAATTTAAACCGGAGGGGGGTCTTGTCCTTACGTGACCAGGTAGGACATCATCGATCTGATCAAAGGAGATAAGTAACACTTTGTCAGAGGGAAATGACATTGACTTACCTGTTTTCTTGTTTTTTCCTCTTTTACCTACAGGGTGTGCAATATTTGCCACCACTTCCGAGGCCCATGGTGTAATTAATAATTACACCTCATGTGAGACATTTTGTGTATGGTGCTTTGTGTATTGTGTGCGAGACACTTTCCAAATCACGTTTTGAAGTAGAATAGCGTTATCCACAACACAATTGATGCCCCTAAGCGCCCTAGTAGGCATGCAGGTGATATAGCGATATATATTACAGGTACCTACATAACTCTAACTGAAAATATTGGTTTAAAGTGCAAGCTACGAATCACCTCAGTATATATCAGCACTCTGAGCTACGTAGTAAGTGCACTATGAAGACCACCAGAGCATGAAAAATCTGGGATAAAACGTGCAACTTGAACAATAATTGTTTGTTTTTTCTTTGTGTGTTTGTAATTTTTTTCTCTTTCTCTTCTTTCTCCACTACAGGTGCAATCTGGTTTCTCGATATAGAGCAACCCCTGACAAATTTTGGATTGCATTTTTTAATTTTTAATTTTTCACATTTCACGTCCTCTGGTTAGAGAGGGCCTTAGCGCACCCATACCGCTGAGGTACAGATTGTTGGTCCTGATGAATGCCTGGTAAATAACACTACTTAGGCAGAAACATGTTGACCCACATAAAGGGATATAGGTGAACAATCTATCCAGCTGTTTTATCCGCACCCTGTGCTTAACGTGTCAGATTGGCTATCTAATAAATTGTTTTTTTAGACACAATCTATACACTTTTACCCACCACATTCACATTCACTTGTCACATGATTCAAGACCTGCTCCGCAGTAATTCTGATGTTGAAGCCCACAGGGGAGGCATTCGATCTCTCCCGGTGGGGCCCGATGATGAAGCATGACACCAACTAGGTTGGCTAATGAGGGCTCCCTAAAGAATCCAGTTTGATTCTTCATGCTTGCTCTTCTTGTAAGAAGGCACACTCTTTTGTTGTTTTCATTACCATTTCTGGGGGATCAAGAGTGTTCCTATATATGTTTTCCCTCTCTCTCTTGTTGATTCCTGCTCATTCTTAGATACAAACAGGTCCCCTCATGTTTTTGGCAGCTTATCCATTAGCATCTCAGTGGACACACTCAGCTCTCTAGACACTTACATTTGCCACTGTCTAGTTTCCTAAACATCCAACTCATGTCTTCCCCCAAAACACTTGGAAACAGTTGTAAAATATCACAACGAAGCTATCAAAATTATACAATGAAGTAGAAAAATGGATCGTGTGTAAGGGAGATGTGTGGTTTCTCTTAAAAGCCACAGGTTGTGCAGTGATCTAAGGTGGGTATGCATTCAACAGAGACAGTGTTGGTTGTCTCCAGGAAGTAAGCACAGGCTGTGGCTTAAAGAACTTTACTAGAACCCCTACCATGTGCAAAGAGTGTCATCTCTGGCTTGAAGCAGCTTCACCTAAACATTCTGTAGTAATGTGCTCACACACAAACGTGAGCTGAACGTAGATATATTTATGAGGTTTTTCATCAAACAGCACCAGGAGGCAACTGCTGTCCTGTCGAACAACATTCTAAGAGCAGAACATGGAACAAAGAACATCATGTGCTCTGTTACTGCCAATGAAGTAGAAAAATTGATCATGTGTAAGGGAGATGTGTAGTTTCTCTTAAAAGCCACAGGTTGTGCAGTGATCTAAGGTGCATATGCATTCACCATAGACAGTGTTGGTTGTCTCCAGGAAGTAAGCACAGGCTGTGGCTTATAGAACTTCACTAGAACCCCTACCACGTGCAAAAAGTGTCATCTCTGGCTTGAAGCAGCTTCACCTAAACATTCTGTAGTAATGTGCTACACACAAACGTGAGCTGAACGTAAATATATTTATGAGGTTTTTCATCAAACAGCACCAGGAGGCAACTGCTGTCCTGACGAACAACATTCTAAGAGCAGAAAATGGAACAAGAACATCATGTGCTCCATTACTGCTTTGCATCACCTAAAAGATCACCACAATATTTCCCTTTTCCAATATACAATAAAGAAGAACGATTTATAATTAAACATGAAAATATAACATATGAAAGAAAAAGAACAAAGGGAAAAGAAATGTAATACATGCTGTGAGATTGAATAAACACATGCACATTTCCATCCACATGTATTATAACCTTATCGATACTTTAACGGTTTTCTGATGACTAGCTTTTGGTACGTACCATTTTACAAGGGCAAACTATCCTTCAATCCAACACACTCTCTTCAAATACCTCAACCACATCTCTGTGGTTAACTTTCACAACCCTTAAATAATTCCAAGTCAAGTCAGAAGTTTTTATAGAGCGCGGCTTATCACCGTACGGTCTCACCACTGATTTCCCTTCACCTTGATAGAATGACCGCTCAATGCCTCAACTTGTACCAGATACGTGAATTTAGACTGGCCTTTGGGCACATGAGAAGGTTCTTTTATACAAACTCAATCTCCCTTCATGATGGCATTGTTATGCCTGCTCCTACCATTTTTACCATCAAAATTCTGCTTTGCTTTTCTCTGTGCCATTTCCACCAAAGGGTGAATACACTTATCTATATCACACTAATGCGATGAACCAGATCTGTTCTCTTTCAACCATGCTGGGAAAAAAACACTGACAGGCACTGGACCTCTCATTATCTCAAACAGTGTCTTATTCAAAATTACATTGGGACTGGTGCGATGGACAAACAGCATTTCTTCCACTGCGGTACGTACATCAATTCAATTCTGGACTGCCCACTGGAAGCATTCTACCAAAGTTCTATTCATTTTCTCCACCAAACCATAGGCTTGTGGATGATACAATGCCACCTTTTTGTGTGGGATACCTGGTCTGTATTGAAACTCTCTCATCTCTTTTGATACAAATTGAGCAACATTGTCAGAAACCAGTTACTTTGGGAAAACTTTGCTCCAAAAGGTTTTGTTGAATAATGAAATTACAACATTGTTTGTTCAGTTCTTGGACAAATTCCACCTCCCACCACTTGCTATAGTAGTCCACCAGAACTATTGCATATTTACATTTATTTGGCAGGACACCAAAAGGTCCTATGAAATCCACAGAAAGTTTGGACCAAGGTATTTCTGGAAGGTCTATACTGGATGTAAAGGTGGGATGACTGTTTTAAGTGTCTTATCAATAGTGGCACAAATGACACAATCTCTGACTATTTCCACAATTCTCTGTCCATGCTGGGCCACAAATAAACAGCATGAATCCTTCTTTTGGTAGCCGTTTGCCTCTTTTGAGAAAAGCTGGGTGATTAAACTTATCACCCCTCATAATAAGATCTTCACCCTCTAATGTTAATTCCTCTGATATTGTGAACAATGGTTGGACACTGGAATGGAGACAAGATTCCTCCGGCCATCTACACATAAAATATTTAAGGCACCTTTCCTAACACCTCATCTTTGTCCTTACCCTCCATCCAATCATCTCTCCCAAAAGAACTCTCCAAACACACATCCTCCGCTGCTACAAGGTATTCTTGGTCCTCCTCGGGTTCTACCTCAGGCACACCTAAAGGATACCTTTTATTGCTTCTGATTGGAAAAAATAGGAAACACCTAAACCTAGTACTCCAGAGAGGAGGAAAATGTATTACTCTACCTTTAAATTAATGCACGTAAATCAGCACTCCCAAAAGATGAGGCAATAAAACAGGACCCAGCACCCTCTTAAGGTGGAGCAAGAAAACAGATTTAGGTGCATTTAAAGTGACACACACTTATTGGTTAATCCAATACTGTAAGAAGGAAGGCAAAATATATTAGTTAATGCAGATTCCCAAATATCAAGCAACTTTGGCACAAAACCAAAATATTATACAGCATATATACATGGAGCAGAGAAAGTTAGAAAATATATACATGATGTAAGTAAAAGAAATACTTCAGCGATCGTTCGACCTTCTTGCCAACTCAGCTGGAGGAGACCTTGAAAGTCAGGCAGAATTATTTTCGTCAACACGTCTGTTCCACAGCGAGCTCCCGTTTGGGTGCCAATAATTCCCGCCTTTAATGCCTTTGCTCAACCTGAGGAGAAGGTTCTAGAAACCCCCCCCCCTTTCTTTTGTTATGAAAAACGGCGCTGACCATACTGGTCTGCGTCAAGATCAAGGCAGAAGCTAGCCAGGACCCTGTATTTTGACCCCGAGACAAGGCTATACATTCCACACATTTCTCTGCCAACAACAATCTCTGCACTGAAAAGTACCAAGTACGCATCCCACACAACATGTTGTAGTTTACTCTGCACGGTGAGGAGTGAAAACAAGTGAAGAGCAAAAACACCCCCTCCCCATCCTGCAGCTGCATGCGAGTGCAAGATGGAGTCAGCACAGAAAACGGAGTCAGTTAGACAAGATGGAGTCAATGGTCACTATATCGTTCTTAATAGCATTACAGACTTTGACAAATAATCTGCCCTCATATTCCTCCAATCAGGGATGTGTTCCACATCACAATTGTATTGAAGAAGTTTTGCACTTAGTCTTGCAATCCTTGGGGTCAAATATCTAAAGACATCCCCACTCAGAATACCAAACATAGGTTTGTGATCCATCAGGATGTTGAACTTTCTGCCGACACAAAACATTTAAACTTTCTACTGTTGAATAATTACCGACTTTTGCAAGGAGCATGGCCTGATTTTAAATGAGGCAAAAACTAAATATATGATTTTTTCAGTGGGAACACTAAGCAACTAAAAAGGCAATTGTATGGAGGAGTTACCCCCATTAGAAATGTATAACACCAAAATACTGGGAGGGACCCTCTATGGGGCCAAATTGTGCGGCATTGGAAATTCAAACACCCTCACCTCGGTAGAAAACAGGTTTATTTGATATATGCTAAATCTTCCCATTAGTACTCACCTGGTCCCCAGGTTTTTAGATTTGGGTCAATAAACAGTATTACGCAGGATGGGTTATAAGCAGTTCATATTTTGGCACCTCCTGTGGTCCAGTTTACCCCTTATAGACCTCCTAAAGCGATCCCAGCTGAATTCTATCTCATCGTTTATCTGCTTGAAGAATTTCTTGATGAGCATTGGGATGGAGGAATACTGGTCGACCCCAGAAACCCTGGTCTTTATTCCAAAATCTAGTCTTAAAAAAAAATACTGGGATACGAACATGGAGAAGGAGGCAGCCAAATGGGTAGGCACCCTGACCCAAGATGTTATTACATTCAAATTTTCTCCTTTTTTACGAGGAATACATTGATGAAATTATACCTTCGCCGGCATGGAAATTATTAATTTAATACCGTTTTAAAACTTCACCAACCAGAGTGTTTTGTAAAAAGTGGTGTGGTAATGCCTCCGCAGATGATGAGTGTCCAGCTTGTAATGCTTGCCCAGAGACAATTGTCCACCTGCTATTCTTCTGCCCCTATTAAAAAAATCAGCATGCAAAGTGGATTGTACAACTATGTAGATTGGTAGGACCTGGGCATTATTTGGAGGTCATGAGAATCTTAGCCTCTGTCACGAGTAGGGTGGTGGTATTTGGTCTGGCAAGATTCTGGCAAGCATTATGGATCAAACGTTCCAAATGTATTACACAGTTATCTAAATCCTTGTATGGGGCTATTTTTATAGATTTTAACCCTGCATTGCTTTTATCCACGCTGTATTCTGCATTTTGTATACTGTTTTTATTTTTCATTTTACATTGTATGGCACTTTGCACTTTATACGATCCTTGTGATCCAAAATAAAGTATTTTGATGATGATGAAACACTCTACTGCCCAACAAAAAGCAAGTAACTTTTTCTATGACAGAATCTTTTTCTCATTTTCACTCAGAGCTCAGGATGCAAAACCAATTGTGCGCTCACTTGAACCCAAATTTTGGAAAGTGTAGCCCCTAGACCACTATTGCTTGCATTGACGTTGAGAATGCATATGTTTCCAGGGTCATAAAGTGGCAAATGTTTTTTAGACCGAGTCTCTGCCTTCAAATGTTCTAATTCTTCCTGTCACCTTTCATCCCACATAAACTGTTTTGTTTACAGCAGATTCCGCAAATTCTCTGTCTTGCTTGCAAAATTCCTAATGAACTTCGAATAAAACTGGCAAACACCCAGAAATTATGACACCTATTTCTTACTGCTATAAACCGGAGCTCCTACAATAGCCTCCACTAAACCAGGATGAGGTTCTAATCCCTTGGAAGAAATACATGTTCAATTATTCTATTAATGTCTTGGCAAACTAGCATTTCTTTTACGTTGGCCACAACACCTGTTCGTGTCTCTCCAAAACAATCTGAATCGACTGAATCTCCATACACAGATAGATCAGCAGCCCCCACCACACAATTAGACCCTTTACGGGTGAGTAACCCCGACTTACAAACCCCTGATTGATTAATTAATTGATTGTGCATGATTTTGTCATGTTCCTGGATATCTCTAGTTGCAACCAAAATGTCATCTTGAAAGACAACAAAACCATTAGTGCCTTTCAGAACAGATTCCATGATCTGTTGGAAAAAAGAAGCAGCAAGTAGACGCTAAATCAATTTTGCTAAACACAGAAGCACCCACACAACTAAACACAATGTCATAAATTCGAGGTAAGGGATGTGAGTCAACCCAAATTACCTAGTTCAAACTATGCAGGTCAATGCAACTCCTAACATCCTCAGTTTTCTTCCTTGTAAAAAAACAATAGAAAAAGTCATAGGGTGGACTCTATGGGCTCAATAATGCTTTGCAATCCTTAGGGTCAAATCTCTGATGAGAGCCCCACTCAGAATCCTAAGCATAGGTTTGTGATCTGCTAAGATTTTGAACTTTCTTCCCCACAGAACACATATTTTCCAGAATGTTGGCTAACTCTTCACTGATGCTAAACAGCACCATCCTAAGTTTGATGTTTGACAGGACTCAGATTGTCGCGGACTTTGATCTTATGTCTGAACCCAGAAATCTTTGCTAAACTTTCATCAAAACTTTGGGAAACTACACCGTCTACTCATAACTGGCATTCATACAGCTCTCTTTGACCAGCGACACATGTACTTCCTTGCCCGGTCTCAAAGTTAATCCAAACAAACCTTGCTGATACCACCCTAAATTTTTAAGTCCTTTTTTATGAGATACAGTTTTCCTAGAATTATTTTCTTTTTGAATTGAATGTCAAACCAACTCAATCCTTTTTCTATCACATATGACTGGCCACCTGTCAGGAGGCAACAAAACTTTGTTGTTCCACATGCTCCTAAACAATTCTTCAGTTATTAAGGTCATTTTAGCCCCAGAATCTACTAATAATCTCAAAGACTTTCCATCCACATGAAAATAAGAATATGGGTCTCTACACCGATTTTCACTCTCATCATGTATAACCAAAACCATGTCCCTTGTTCCATCCATCAGCTCCGCCGTTTCTTCACCCGAGTCCTCTTCAAGTACCACATTACCTTTGTTCTTTTTTGCTTGGCACATTTTAGCAAAATGACGCAGTCCCCTGCAGTTTTTTCATATTGCATTTGTTGTAGGACAAGGACATCTATTGGGGATATGTTGAGGGTGCCCACATCTCGAGCACATTTTTTTTGCTTAGAAAACTAATTCTTGTCACCTATTAGTATCAAATTTCTTCTTTTGAACATGACACTTGCAGTTCCCACCCTTAGGAGATCCCTGTTCAAATGTTGCTGTTATGTTTTCCTTGTTTATCAATTCTCTCAAACTTTTCCGAGATATTTCTATACTTTTTACAATGTCTATTGACTTGTTTAAAGATGGATTTGTATAAGTAAGGAGTTTCTCCTGCACTTTCTTGTCGCGGCATCGGACCACAATGTGGTCCATGAAATCTTCAAACTATTGACTCTTCCTAGTGCTGCTCTTGTGAAAAATGTATGTCTATTAACAATTAGACTAGGCATCACATGACATTGTTTTTCTAACTTCCGAATTGCCTCTTGATTTTTGTCTAATTCTTTTTCATCATCAGAGGCTTGTTGAATTGGATGTTCAAAATAGTTTGCCCCTCAACCTAAATTGTGCTTAAGAAGAATTTCCGGACAGTAACAATTTCCTCCCACGGCACCTAAATATTTTGTAAGAGCCTTAAGCCAAATATTCCATTTAATTGGTGGTTCACCTGGAGATTGTAAAAATGGAGGTGGTGGATTTACTGACTGCAAGACCTTAAATAATGAGAACACTTAAAAAAGTGTGTATTAGTGTGTGTGTCACTGAGGGAAGAACCTTGAATACACCAGACAATGTGCGTTTCACTAATGAATAATATTTGAAATCATTGTATCCCAATCATGAAGCTCACTTCAGTGTGCATATCACTGTGGGAACAAACAGCAAATCAAGGGACATACTGTGACACGTCGTATTCCTTGAACGCTTATCACTGGCAAATCTCACGCGAGCTCAAAACAGCCCCCACCAATGCCTCCGCCATACAAAAGAGTGCGCATATCACTGCAGCCTGAAGCAAAACAGAGGCACATTGGTAACGCTCCTCAGCCAATGACCAATCACATTGAAGGCTTGAAGTCACTAAAGGAGCACACCTTTCATTGCGACAACGAAAGTCACAAGAGTGTCGTAGAGCGGAGTATTGTATAGTGGAATTGAGTGCATTATAGTACAAAGCAGTGGGGTACATTGGGAAACAGTGTAGTAGAGAGTTGTAGGGTGGAGTTGTATGGAGTACACTAGCGTGTTGTACAGTAGATCTCTGTAGAGTAGATGATTTGACAGTAGCGTGGAGGAAGGTCAAGTGTCATACTGTGGAGTAGAGTTCAGTGGAGTTGCATAACCTAGTGTGGAGAAAGAATAATTCAGTGTATAGCGGTGTGGAGTTGATTATCGTGTAGCTGCATAGTGTATAGTTGAGTAAACTCTTATAAATTAGAGTGGCGACTTATAGAATAAAGTAGAGTGCTGTGTCTTAGAGTATTGAAAATTGTTGTTTAGTGGAATACAGTGTTGTACAATGGAGTGCATAGATAGGACTGTAGAGTTAGACAGGTAAGTGTACGGGGATAGAGTGTAGTAGAGTTTCTTAGAATGCCATAAAGTACAATATAGTTTTATAGAGCGCAATTTTAAAGACTAGAGCAGAGTATTGTACAGTGTAGCTGTGTAGAGTGCAATGGCATGCACTGTAATGGCTTGAAGTGGAGTAATGTTCATTGGAGTAGTTTATTGTGAAATAGGGTACAGTGGAATTCCTTACAGTCTAACAGCATACAATGAAGTGTAGAACAGTGGATTGCCATACAGTGGAAGAGTGTAGACTGGATTATCATATTGTGGAGTGCAATACACTGGAATAACGTTCAGTGCAGTGAAGTACAGTGGAGTGGCGTACAGTGTATTAGCGTACACTGGAGTAAGGTATAGTGGAGTGCCATAGACTGGAGGGGAGTACAGTGCAGTGTCATGGAATACCATGTAGTCATGTCACATCCAAATGAGTGGTGTCCAATGGAATAGTGTAGAATAGAGAGTCATAGAGTGATTTGGCATGCATTTGAATGGCGTACATCAGAATACCATACAGTGGAATAGTATAGAGTGGTGTAGAGTACAGTGGAGTTGTGCACAGTGCAATAGCATACAGTCGAATAGCATACAGTGGAGTGGCATGAACTGGATTGGCGTTCACTGTAGAGGCATATAGTGGAAAAGCATAGAGTGGAGCGGAATTGAATGGAGTAGTGTAAAGTGCAGTTGTGTACAGTGGATTTGCATACAGTGGAGTGGTGTACAGTAGAATAGTGTAAAATTGAGAGGTGTATAGTGTAGTGTCATACAGTATACTGGGGTACTGACGTGCTAGAAACTTTGCGGTACTGTAGATTATGATGTGCAGAGTAACACAAGTCAGTGACTTGCACTGCCTTGTATTTCTGTAAATATACCAAACAAAGTAGGGAGACACATGGTGGGTTTTTACAGTTTAGTAAATGTTACATGAGTGTTGCGCTGTCATTGCAGCTCTATGCATAATGCAATAGAATACCAAATTTGCCCCTTTGTGATATATTGTGCAATTGTATACCATGGTAGGTTAACAGTATACTGTGATACATAGCGATAACAAGGCAGTGTACAATTGGCTAATGTCTGCCTTTACAAATCTAAAAGGCAGTCCTAATCCTCCTCTAAACATGGTAGAATTGGCTTAAACTAAAATGCCATATTTAAAATACTTATAAGTTCATAGTAAGGTGACACTACATGTACCCAGGATTTGTAAATTAAGTGCCACTGGTGGGCCAGCAGCACTTGTTGTGCCACCCACTTCAGCAGCTTTTCAAACCTGGCTCAGGCCTACCACTGCAAACTCTGTGTTCAGTATTGAACTGCTATTTCGATGTGAGAAAATAAACCTTTCGCTAGGCCCAAACCTTCATTGTTAATATAAATAAGTCACCCCAAGGGTAGGCCATATATAGCCAAGATGGCAGGATGCAGTGTATTTAAAACGAAGGACATGTGCTTATGTGCTTATAAGTTTTATATGTTCTGATAGTGAAAAACTCTTATATTCATTTTTATCTATTGCAAGGGCTGCCTCTACAGTAGGAAAACAAAGGAGTTATTATTTAATAAGCTGGAACTTCCAAATGAGAACAGGTAAACAGTTCATGTTCGGTGTCTTTGGAATTTTAATGCAAAATGAAAAATCTTCTGTAGTAAAGTCAGATTTTTGATTAAGAGTTTGAAAATGCTGTTGCAGAGATTCTGCGGATTCACAGAACTATGCTTGGGATCATAGGACCTTAGTAGGAAGGGACTGAGTCATCCTACCACCATCCATCCACCATCCATGAGCCCGGGACTGAATAGTTATATTGTCTCAGTTGCCCTCCAACTTACTCAAGAGGAACAAGTGATTAGGCACCCCATAACACAACACTCCAGACCCTCTCAGGAATCGCCATTGCAGGACACACCCCTTTGCTCTCACACTTGTACTAGTGCACAATAAGATCTGACAGAGACACGAGAAAAGCTTAAAATGTTGATTTTAACTATTGTGCTCTAGTATGCAGTAGACATGCCACAATGAGTAAGAAAATGCCTAACACAAATACGCTCAGCATAGTAAGTAGTCTATAAACCACAAAAGGAGCTGTCTTTATACATGACAGGGTAGCCTAACCCCCTCCCCTGGGACAGAAGCAAAGTGAAAATATATCAGAGGATATCTGGGTGTTTGCTGTAGACCCCGTACCTTAGCATGCACAGATGAAAGTTTAACATATTAGGTGGTGCTGTTACCTATTCATGCATACCTAGATGGCAGTAGTACATGTTCCCAAACAACAGCTGCATTGGTGTGTATTGTCTAGATGTTGAGGTTTAATCAGAACAAAACAACATGGGGCATTGTTGATCGACCTTGTCTATGGCGTGCAGACTAGGGGCCCATGCATCAACCTAATAAACGGTCACAAAAAAATCTGCCCCTTTGCGGCCGGTACTTTTGCATTTAAGGAATCACTAAATTTGTGATTACTTAAATTGCAATTGCATTTAAGGAATCGCAAATTGTGAATCCTTAATTGCAATACATTTCACAAAAATATTTTAAAGTTGATGGTAATTTGCGATTTCTTTGTCACATGTTAAACATACTGATGCCCTTGGGGTATGTGTGTGTGCAACATGTGAATAAATTGTAATTTCAGGGGTGCAACAGGGTATCCTTTGGGAACCCTGCTATCTTGGATGGCCTTCATTCCCGCATCCAGGTTGCATTCTCCACCGGTCCTATCGGAACCCCGACTGAACTACCTTTAACCAATTGTCTGGTCACGTTCACCACTGGAACTATCGGACCCCCGCCTGAACTACTTTTTACCAATAAGTCAGGCATCTGTACCTTAATACCCCAATGATCATAGAACATTGATTACCTTTTGCCGGAGCACACACAGTGGTCTCTCCGTGACCCTCCACCCTACCGGATCCTTACAACCTCCATTGACGTCTATATTCTTGCAGTACTACAAATTCAGCACTACTCTAAATTTAGAAACCACTGTCCTGATGATGACCTGGTATTGAACAGGTCGAAACGCTGTCATCTACCCAGCGCGAATCGTGGCGTTATTGTAGTCAATCAATGGAGTCTAAATCGGAATACTTACTTTGTAAACACCTGTATTGTACCATTGGCCACATAACTACTTGTGTTCACTTTTTTCACTTCTCACGCTGTTGTCTCACCCTTGTATCACTGCGCTGTTCCACGTCACTAGCACGTTCAGTGCTCACTCGTGTGTTATGGTTACTGCATATAAAATTGTACTGTAGTGCTTTTACAACTACTTAAAAATATTATGTATAAAGGGACGGTGCACCAAAGGGAGTACTTGAAAGCTCCAGATCTTATTTCAAAAATTCTTTTATTTTATTTGATTCCCATTAAAACAGACTCCTCAGCCAACGCGTTTCGTTCACATTGAACTTCGTCAGGGCTGAAACAATTAAAAATTGTGCAATCAATACACAGCTTCAAAATGTCCAATAGAAAAACACCAACTTACAAGACATAACAACATTAAAAACAAATATTTACATGTACGTTAATCACATAATATAACAAGAATTCATAGCTTGGAAGGGAAAACCAAAGAAACACAGTACATATCAGAATAGAACATCCAGGATCGATTATTCCATGTGTTAAAAATATCATCACATAACACAAAACCATAAGGTGTGCAATGTCATGATTTGTGAGTAGCAGTGAATATGTGAACACATTAAATAAAGACATCGTGTGCTCATTACATACTAGAATATTACAATATTCGACCATCAGCAGCAGTAGCTATACGAAGAAGAAAAGAAAAAAGAAACATATGCGTCTCTAATTTATCATGGAGATTCGGAAAGTATCTTAATCACCAAGTGCCCACCCGACCATACCCTATTAGACGCACACTCCTCACCTATTAAGGTGAAGGAACAGTTCCGTGGTATTTAGCTCGTCGCAAAGCTGTTATGATCTTTCCACACACGGGATTCCAAATGTGACCATACAATAGTTGGCCACTTTATAGACAAATAGGTGGTCGTCCGTTCTGTGAAAAAACGAAACTAATATCAAAAAGATTTTTTATTATTATTATTGAAAATCAAACGTGTGAATTGGCCCGTATCCGTCCGTAACCCATTATCATTAAGGATGTTTTTAATATGCTATGATATGTTATGGTCTAGGTTTCTTCGGTAGTCACTGTTATATTTACACATTCGCGCCTCATAATTGAGACAGCCGGGCATGGTGACTTGTGTCTGTTGTCCTATCGATTTTAGTATTGCTTAATGGAGACTTGTTCTTTAGAATATGTTCTTCCGTGGGTAGCACATGTATATTTAATTGGTGCTCCTCGTTTTTCTATTTCTGTGGTAGAACGGGCGGCCAAGACCTTGGTTGGACCCTCCCAAAGTTATCAAGCTACTGGGATCGAATCAGTCACTTCATTTCAGTGAGGTAAGATTCTCTCATTTCTTAAATAGAGGGTACATTTTAGATCTCTAACACCTATTAAAATCATCCTTAATGATAATGGGATACGGACGGATACGGGCCAATTCACACGTTTGATTTTCAATAATAATAATAAATAATCTTTTTGATATTAGTTTCGTTTTTTCACAGAACGGATGACCACCTATTTGTCTATAAAGTGGCCAACTATTGTATGGTCACATTTGGAATCCCTGTGTGTGGAAAGATCATAACAGCTTTGCGACGAGCTAAATACCACGGAACTGTTCCTTCACCTTAATAGGTGAGGAGTGTGCGTCTAATAGGGTATGGTCGGGTGGGCACTTGGTGATTAAGATACTTTCCGAATCTCCATGATAAATTAGAGACGCATATGTTTCTTTTTTCTTTTCTTCTTCGTATAGCTACTGCTGCTGATAGTCGAATATTGGAGATCAATGTAATATTCTAGGATGTAATGGGCACACAATGTCTTTATTTAATGTGTTCACATATTCACTGCTACTCACAAATCATGAAATTGCACACCTTATGGTTTTGTGTTATGTGATGATATTTTTAACACATGGAATAATCGATCATGGATGTTCTATTCTGATATGTACTGTGTTTCTTTGGTTTTCCCTTCCAAGCTATGAATTCTTGTTATATTATGTGATTAACGTACATGTAAATATTTGTTTTTAATGTTTTTCTGTCTTGTAAGTTGGTGTTTTTCTATTGGACATTTTGAAGCTGTGTATTGATTGCACAATTTTTAATTGTTTCAGCCCTGACGAAGTTCAATGTGAACGAAACGCGTTGGCTGAGGAGTCTGTTTTAATGGGAATCAAATAAAATAAAAGAATTTTTGAAATAAGATCTGGAGCTTTCGAGTACTCCCTTTGGTGCACCGTCCCTTTATACATGAACCTTGGGATCTGCTTTGCAAGAGAGTATTAGTGTGGCATACTCTGGACGTCTTGTGCACAACTCTTGGACTTACATTTCATACTTTGAAATACTGTGTGCATAACCTTAGTCAGTCGCTCTTTTCTTTCTAATTACTTATAAATATAAGTCTATACCCTTCAAAAATCACTTTGTGGTCTACCTTTCTTCATTCTCCCCTTCCTTTGAATGATTTATACTATCTTTATAATTGTTCCCCTTAATGATTTCCAGTTGAGACACTGTTGTTTTGTTACTTCACCTGCCACAGCACACACACCAGCACACGGACCATCCCCACCCTGAATACACCACAGACACCACCTTAACAAAAACAGCAACCATCATGCGCCCTTCTCAACACACATTCACTATGCACACATACCACTGAGATTTGGGAGATCATCTCCACCCTCACACCCAACATCCTCTTCCTCATTGAGAACTGGTTCAACCCCGCTTCTGTGCACATCACCATCACAATACTTGAAGGATACAAGCCTGGTGGAGGGATCACCATTCTACACAAGGAATCCATCCAATGCAACACCACAAATGATGTCATCGCCCCTGCCAAGGAATACCTCTACTTCCGACTCCAAACAGACAGCAAAGCCACCATCAGGTGTAACCTCGCCTATTGTCCTCCAGGACCATGAAGAATAATCCACCCTCAAGAACCAGGGAGGAAGGTGTCACCTGCCACAGAATAATAATGGTTCGTAACTTCTTCTCCAATTGATAACAAAAGGGAGATTAACTTAAATCCAGGGAGAATATGATGCACATCAAATTACATCTAAACAAGGATACATTACAAAACAGTGTTTATTTCAAGTTATTGTATATACATGTTATTTGATTTTCAGATGGTACATCTCAGAGCAAATGAGAAGACAATATACAAAAAGCATATATACAGTGAACATACACAATAGAAAAATCTGAGCTGATAAGAATAATTAGATTAATAGGTAAATTCTCTTATAACCCCATAGATTAGCTCTACAAGTGAAATGACCCTAAAAGGCAAAAACATACACGTATACTACCATCAAAATGAAACAAATGACATACAAAAAACAAGCCATATGTAAAAAAGGCAGAAACCCAAAGAAAATACAGGGCAGTGGTGCATATAATAAGTGCTCTGAATGGTTTGACGCCCAATGGTTTCTGTCTTGTACGGTGGCGACGAGCGTTTCAGTGCTAGGCTAGCAAGTAGCCATCACCTTCCTCAGGGCACTTGTGACTTGAAAATCTGAAAAGAGCACTAGGTTGGGGAGGACCAGGCAGTGGGGGGTATTTTTACAGATACATTCTGGATTCAAAATATACACTTCTAATGTACAGCAGCTCCGATCAAGTGAGAATCCAGTGTTAGATAAGTACTCGAAGGATGCTCTTTAGTCAAAGAGTCGGCCTGAATGTTGATCACGCACTGATGGATAGCGATTGAAGGGAGAGAAGGTCGAGGGTCAAACAATCTGAATCACAAGGATCTGAAGGAACAAATCTCTCAAAGAAATAGGAGGATCGGGATGTGGCATGGATAAACGACAGTGCACACTCTCTTATGGTTGCACCTTTAATCAGCGTACTGTGGGTCACAATTCTCAAAAGCAGAGGAGGTTTGCGCTGCCATCCCAGCACTAGCGCTAGTCAGACCGGATTAGGCATACAAAAAGGATCCATTGGAGCAGGAGGGACACCAGGTTCTCCTCCAGGAGTGGCGGCAGTATTAAGGAGCTCCGGGCTACAGAGGTAGTAACAGAGTCCGTCTTGGCCGAAAATCCAAGGTCCTCCAGGACCATGTCCAGACTTCTGCAACTTCATCGCCCCCTCGCCATCGACTACTTTTTCCTTGACGACCTACGTTTTCATCTTGTAAACCACAATTACATCAACACTACAACAATACAAACTCCTCAACAGAATGAACAGCATCGGGCTCACCCAACTCATTCATGAACCTACGCACACCAGAGGCCACACGCTAGACCCCAGCTTCACCTCCAATGACCACATCATGTACAGCCACACCATGGAACTCACCTGAACTGACCACTCCATTGTTCACTTCAGTATCACCAGCTCATAGGCCTCCACCCTAGACTGCTCATTGTCCCTCACCACAGCTGGTGCAAAATATCAAAATACACACCCTCAACACCACCCACTCCATCTCCTCCAAGAACCTAGACCGGAACATCAGAAATTTCAACAAATGAATCACCAACTGCACAAACAACATCACTCCCATTGGTGAAAACATCGACAGAAGGTCCACCAACCAGGCTTGCTTGTACACTGAAGCCCTCAGAACTGCTAAACAAGACTGTAAACAACTGGCAAGGACATGACCAATAAGACAGCCATCAAGACAGCCCTCAACCTCTACTACAAACATTTGAGAGAATTTAAGGAAAAGGCCTTAGCCTCACACATCGAATCAAGCTTTAATAACAGCGAAGAACAGTTCAATATTGTCAAAGAATTCCACAGCAAACGCAGCACAGAGATAGCCCTCACTGTGGCTACCAACAACAACTGAGGCCTACTCAACCCACAAGAGTGTGCGGCTCTGATCCTCCTAGACCTCTTGGCAGCCTTCAATATGAACGTCCACCACACACTCATCACAAGGCTGCACAACATCAGCTTCCAAAGAGTTGCTCTAATATGGATCGCCTCTTTTTTCGCTGGAAAAACGCAAAAAGTCTGCCTTTCTCCCTTCACCTCAGAATCCAAGAAAATCATCTATTAACTACCCCAAGGCTCCTCACTCAGCCCCACCCTCTTCAACACTTGTGTGATACCTCTGGCCATCATCTCCAAAATCCACGAGCTTAACATTATATCCTACGCTGATGACACACAACTCCTCCCCTCCCTCTCCAAAGATACCACAAACACCAACTCCCACAACTACATGAAAGAAGATGTTAACCGAAGGATAACTGCATAAAGGTCAACAAGAACAAGCCATTTTTTTTTTAAAACAAAAGCTCCAGATGGGACACATCCTGGTGTCTCTCAGAACTTGGACCTACTCCTAACCCCACTGACTACACTAGGAACCTAGGCAACATTCTAGACAACAAGCTAACCATGAGGATTTAGGTTAACTCAGTCTCCTTCTCCTGCTTCTTCATCCTCCACATGCTTTTTAAGATATTCAAATGACTACCCCCAAGCTCAAGACACACCATCACCCAGGCCCTTCTCCCCAGCCTACTGACTATGGTAACGCTCTCTACACAGGGATCTCAGTTCACCTCCTCTGGTGACTACAGACCAATCAATCAATCATAGCATTTGAAGAGCGCACTACATACTCATGAGGGTCTCAAGGCGCATAGGGGGTAAAGCTGCTATTGTTCGAAGAGCCAGGTCTTGAGGAGTCTCCTGAATGTTAGGAGGTCTTCGGTCTGCCATATGCAGATGGGGATGGTGTTCCATGTCTTGGGGTGAGGTGGGAAACTGATCTGCTGCCGACGGTCACTCTTCAAATGCGGGGGACAGTGGCAAGGGTGTGGTCTGCAGAGCGAAGCTGGCGGGCGGGGCTGTAGCGGCCGAGTCGTCTGGTGAGGTAAGCTGGTCCGTTGTCATGGAGTGCCTTGTGTGCATGGGTGAGGAGCTTGAAGGTTATCCTTTTGTTGATGGGGAGCCAGTACAGGTCTTTCAGGTGCGGTGTGATGTGGCTGCAGCAGGGGATGTCGATGATCAGGCGTGCCAAAGGCGTTCTGGATGCGTTGGAGTCGTTTCAAGAGTTTGGCCGGGGATCCTGCATAGAATGCATTGCCGTAGCCCAGTCTACTGCTGATGAGGGCCTGGGTGACCGTCTTTCTAGTTTCGGTGGGGATCCACTTTAAGATCATGCGAAGCATGCAGAGGGTGTTGAAGCAGGAGGAGGAGACGGCGTTGACCTGCTTTGTCATGGAGAGTGTGGAGTCGAGGATGACCCCTAGGTTCTGTGCATGGTTGGAGGGTGTAGGGGGTGCTCCTTGTGCCGTTGGTCGACAAGGAGTTGTCCCAGGCCAAAGGGGTGGAGCCGAGGATGAGGACCTCCATCTTGTCCAAGTTCAGCTTCAGTCGGCTGATCCTCATCCAGTCGGTGACGGCCTTCAATCCTTTGTGGAGGTTGGTTTTGGCGGTGTGGGGGTCTTTGGTGAGCGAGAGGATCAGTTGGGTGTCGTCAGCATAGGAGATGATGTTTAGGTCGTGCTGTCGGGCGACGTTGGCGAGTGGTGCCATGTAAACGTTGAACAGCGCTGGGCTGAGGGATGAGCCTCGGGGTACGCCACAGTTGATCTCCGTGGCTTCGGAGCAGAAGGGGGGCGGGCGGATGCTCTGGGTTCTCCCGGAGAGGAAGGAGGTTGTCCAGGGCCTTCTCTTGGATTCCGGCGTCGTGGCGGCATGCTTTTGGTGTGCGGTGGCAGACTGTTTCGAAAGCGGCTGACAGGTCCAGGAGGATGAGGACCGTGGTTTCTCTGTTGTCGAGCATGATCCTGATGTCGTCGATGAGGGCGATTTCGGTGCTTTGGTTGCTGCGGAACCCGGACTGGGACGGGTACAGGATGTTGTTCTCTTCGAAGAAGCTGATCAGTTGTTTATTGACGGCCTTTTCGATGACCTTTGCCGAGAACGGGAGCAGGGAGATGGGCCGGAAGTTCTTGAGGTCCTTGGGGTCCGCCTTGGATTTCTTTAGTAGGAAGTTGATCTCTGCGTGCTTCCAGCTCTCCCTGAAGGTCGCGGTCTCAAAGGAGATTTTGATGGTTTTCCGAAGGTGGAGAGCGATGATGCTGCTGGCTTTGTTGAAGATGTGGTGTGGGCAGGGGTCTTCTGGGGATCCGGAGTGGACGGTGTTAATGGGCATGATGGTGTCGTGGTCGTTGATGTTGGTCCAGGCGAACAGGCAGGTGGTGGGCATGGGAGCGGGTGTGTCAGCTGTTGCCGGGATGGTGATCGTGTCGAAGCTGTCATGGATGTCAGTGATCTTGTGATGGAAGAAGGTGGCTAGTGCGTAGCACAGGTCTTGTGACAGTGGGATGTCTTTGGTGTTGGAGCTGGGGTTGGAGAGTTCCTTTACGATGCTGAAGAGCTCATGCAGTTGTGTGCGTTGTCTAGGCGGTCTCTGAAGGCGGTCCTTTTGGCAGATCTGATTAGTTGGTGGTGTCGGCGGGTTGCGTTCCTGTGGGCTGTGTAGCTTTCCTGTATTATTTCGCGGGTCCCGTTTTTTTCTAGTTTTTCTGCAGTTTCGCATGGAGGCCTGGAGGTCTTCGGTGAACCAGCTGGCTCTTTTGCTGGTGAGGGTGTTGGGGGGCTTCTTGAGCGGGGTGATGGTGTTGGCACAGTCGGTGATCCACTGTCGGGTCTGCGGGTGGGCTCTGGGTGAGGGCGGTGGTTAGCTGGTCATCGTTAATCTTGCCCCAGCTGCGGAGAGGCATCTGCTGGGTGCGGTGGTGTGTGGTGAGTTTCCGTAAGGTGAAGTGGATGCAGCGGTGGTCGGTCCAGTGGAGTTCGGTGGTGCGGTCGAAGAAGATGTGGGTGCTTGCTGTGAAGAGGGGGTCAAACGTGTGGCCGACAGAGTGTGTGGGTGCTGTGACGAGTTGTCTGAGTCCGAGGTTGCCGAGGTTGTCGATCAGGGTGGAGGAGTTGGGATCGTTGTTGTTCTTGAGTTGAAAGTTCAGGTCCCCGAGGACGATGTAGTCCGTGGAGGTGAGGGAATGTGTGCTGACGAGTTTGGTGATGGAGTAGCTGAATTGTAGTCGGGGTCCGGGGGGGCTGTAGATCAGGGTGCCTCTGAGGGTGGTGTTGGGGTCGGTGTGGATCTGGAAGTGCAGGTGTTCGGCCGTGCTTAAGGTGTCGTTGGCGTGTGTCGAGATTTTGAGAGTGTTTCTGTGGATGATGACAATCCCTCCTCCTTTTCTGTTGGTACGGTCCTTGCGGGTGATCTTGTAGCCTTCCGGGATGGTTATGGCGAAGTCAGGTGCCGAGGAGGTGGTCAGCCAGGTCTCAGTCAGGAAGGCGACATCTGGGGCACTGGTGTCGAGTAGGTCCCAGAGTTCGACTGCATGTTTGTGGGTGGAGCGGGTGCTGAGCAGGATACATCTGAGGAAGTTGGTTTCCATGTTGGGCGGGTGGCGGGCTGGATGCTGGTGAAGCTGCAGTTTCGGCAGGTGAAGGGTCCTTGGGTGTGTTTCGGGGAGACCTGGCAGCAGGTGCGAGATTGTCCGCCGTTGAGTGCGTGGAGAGTGCTGAAGTCGTAGTGCAGGCGGCGGCGTGGTGTGTGCGGGGCCCAGGGTTCCTGGCGCTGGGCGTGGTCCAGGCACGGATAGGCACAGATGGGCTTGCCTTAGGTGCGCCTTTGACGCGCCAGCTGCACGCCCGCTGCATGACCTCCATATGAGGGTATGTGGGAGGGAGGAGCAGCTGGGAGGCGGGAGCGGGCAGCGAATGGGAGAACAAGGGTGCGGGGCCGCAGGGGAAGCAGTGGCAGGAAAAAAATGAGGGGGGAGCGGGCGTGTGACACAGAAGGCAAAAATGGGGGCACAGAGGGTAGAAAAAGCAATGGGTCACACAGCACAGCTAGGGGAAAAGTACAAAAATGCCAAAAGGTTAAAAGGGCAGGCAGTAAAATAAATACAACAGAGGTGGCAAAAGAGGTGGATAGAGAACGGGCACAGACCAAAGCGAGCATCAGCAGCGGGGTCAAGGTCACACAGGAGGGCTGTGTGGTAGCTAGGGGAATGACAGGGTCAAGGGACCATACAGAACACCGCAGCCAGACTCATCCTGGATCCCTTTAGACAAACCCACATCACCTTTTACCTCTGGGAACTCCACTGTCTCCCTTGGCAGAAAAGATGCCAGTTCGAGCTCCTGACCCATGCATACAAGGCCCTAGACAACTGTGGAACCACCGCCTGAACTTCCATCAGCCCATTAGTTATCTCCGCTCTGCACCCCTTCCTCCAAGTCCCACACACTGCATCCAACGTAGCGGATGCCAGGGTCATTCTTCTCCTACCGAGCAATAAAGATACAGATTGAGTTGCCCTTTCATCTACAGACCTCCCCATCTCTAACAGAGTTCTAAAAGTACCTGAAAGACCTGGCTATTCCACTTATCAACTGGACACCGCCAGTGCCTGGTTACCCTCACAGGTGACAAAAAGTGCTCTACAAATCGACTGATTGGTTGATTGATTAATTTTGTCTTAAATCTTTAAAATTGCATATCTCTGGTTCTTCTGATTAGATTCTGTCAGTTTAGTCTTGGTTAATTCATTTTATTGTGCTCTGTTTTTCTAAATTGGTGTGGGGTGTTTCTTGTTTTTTGTTTTTACTGTGTTACTGTTTGAAGTGCTGCATAAATACTTTAGACTTTGCCTCTAAGTTAATCCTGACTACTCAGTGCCAAGCTATCAGAGTGTGTTGAGCACAGGTTAATTTGGGGTTTTCAATTAACTTTACTCTTAGAAGGATTGAGGTTTGTGCTTGAGTAGTGTTTCCACCACCTCAACTAGTAACCCAATTTCTAACAGCATATGACAATGGGCATTCATTAGTGCCTTCACTTCACTGGGAACTTGGGGAAGGTGTGTGTGCAGCATCCATGGGCATGTGTCTGTTAATTTATTTTCAAATCATAGCTGACTGTCTGCCATAACACACCCAATCTAACCTGATGCAACTCTAAGCACCAGATAAACCATTGCCTACAATGTGCTATCTGACGTTGCATCCTAGTCATTATAAAAAAGATATGCACAACAGCAACCCCTACACCAACGCTACCCCCTCCCCAGATGTTATAACTGGCCCACACACAGCCAGAAAATGGCTTACCTACCTGTCAGACTAGTCCTGTGGCACTGTCAGGGTGGATTTCCCAGTCAGGCCCACCCTGGTGACCCCCATGACCATGATATCTGAAGCTGTGCTGCGTCTGATACACATTCTTTAAATCAATTGTTTGCAGGAAAAAATAAAAGGTTTTCATTTTGCTCGTCTGGTGGAAGTTTTAAGTGTTTGAATATTTATTTGGTCTTTATTTTGGTATTAAAAACTATTCAATATATATGAAAGATCCTTTGATAATTTGTCTTATTATCACGACAGTGAAGAAATAAATCAGAATTGCCTCTGGCTCACAGTGCAGCCTTTGAGTGAATTCTCTTCTCAGATTTCTCAATCTGCTTAGTAGCTGGAGATCAGTCCTTTCTATGTCTGAATGGCCCAACTCCCGAATCTCAAGAAGAACAAACAAATCAATTCTTGTGTAACTCACATTGTAAACTGAATCAAGTACAGTATATGTTGGCATATGAGGACCCAAACTAAAGGTACATAAAATTGATTTGCCCAGGATCAAAAATATTTTCCAATATTGGAGCCGAGATTCACACGCTCAAAAAGCACAGTGGGTGGCAGAATTCTTGTCCAGATCAGAATGAAGGAAAAGAAAAGCAAACCGTCTCAGGGTGTATGCACTGTGTTAATAATGTAAATGTACCTCCTGTAGTGGCTGTGGACCAGTTCTTTGTTTCTGAGGCTCATGGCGTGAACATTTATATAAGTAAGTTCTGAAACTTAGCAAAAAACTTAGAAAACTACAATTTTGAAGTACAACTACCATCTAAGCAACCAAAGTTCTGCTAGAGCAGGGCGTTCTTTAGCAGCAAAGTTCTTCCCTATGAAGTAATATGCTGACACTTCGGCCTATGCTCTCAGCGGAATGCACTGAGATTTCATAAGTGGATGTAGTGTGTTGGAAAAAAAAAGGCAAATGTTCGAAAGGATTTTTAAGAACAGGTAGATCAATTTTCTGAAGAGCACGATTTTCCATTTCAAGGATTCAAATGTCAGCATAACTTCTTTCAAGTCAACATCCTTTGTGATGTTGCCGAGGTTGGGAAATCTAAATGTTCTTAAGTGAAGCCATTTTCCTTGATACTGTATATTAGACAAAAAGGCTGGTGATGGAAGTACAGAGTACAGCCTGCGATAGTGCACCCTTGCAGTGATTTCTTATAATGGAAAAACTAAACTGTTAAATCAATCCTCAATTCTTCGAAGAAAATATCGACTTTGGACATTACGTTTTTATGTTTAGAGTACATCACATTTCCAAGCACCCTTTAAATTACCTATACCAATAGAAATCCTAAAGTGGTATGAGTCATAAAACAAGTAGGCGATTGTTGATTTTGTAGTTCCAAGTAAAAAGGTACTTTATTGAGCGTTTTTATTTCTCACTGGCATTCCAGTTAAAGAAAGTGCTGAAATATTTGGAGGCTATCTTGCAAGTGCTTTAGAAATATGCACAACATTCTGCTAATATTTGCATCGCAGAAACATATTTTTAGCACATATAATTAATTACAGGACTTAGCATGCTCAGTAATTGATTGTATATACCATATTGATTGTGATTTACAGGCTTAATAATAGGTAAC
Organism: Lissotriton helveticus; assembly: GCF_964261635.1. Classification (NCBI taxonomy): domain Eukaryota; kingdom Metazoa; phylum Chordata; class Amphibia; order Caudata; family Salamandridae; genus Lissotriton; species Lissotriton helveticus. The sequence continues at coordinate 986,564,427 of NC_136071.1, read as the reverse complement.
GAATGTGGCCGCAGACTTAACGTAATTTTTATTTTTTTATTTTATTTTTTTTATTTTTATTTTTTTTATTTATTTATTATAACACTTGTAAAGCGCGAAACAAAGGCCCTTAGGCATCTCGGCGCTAGATAACTGATATGTTTTTCCCATAAAGACGCTAAAAAACTGCAAGGGGACATCAGATGTTAAAAAGCCAGGTTTTAACGCTTTTTCGGAAAGACCAGAGGGAGGAGCTGGTCCTTATCGATTGAGGGAGTGTGTTCCACAGTCTTGGTGCAGCCACCAGAAATCGTCTGTCACCCCAGTTGACAGTTCTAGTGCGGGGGACCACCAGATCAAGGGAGCTAGAGGATCGCAGTGTTCTAGACGGACAGTAGGGGATTAAGTTCTGGGTGAAGAACGCTGGTCCAGCGTTATGTAAGGCCTTGTATATCAAGCACAATGCCTTAAATAAGACTATAAGAATGTGCTTTGGTTGCCGATATTACTTAAAGCAAAAGGATGAAGGTCATATACACAAAACATAGTTTTTCATATTACATTGTATGGGCTGAAATTTTTTAAAAGACAGACTCAAGACATATTCTTTTTTAAATACAACAAATGTTTTTCTGAGCCATTCTTTTAACATGTTTCAGCCCACAAAATGGAATTGCAAAAATAACCACAATAGAGCCTTGCACTCCAGCTTAAGAGCACCGATCTTCAGTTAGAATTGCTTTAAAAAACACATAGAAAGTTCTCCTGGAGTATGGATTTAATGAGCTAGGAGACTTACTGCTTCTTCTAATGTTGCTGGAGACTGGTACATTCCTTGCAACCCCCCATAATATTAAGAAAATATTAAGAAAATGCTTGGTGGTTCTAACAAGCTACAAAAGGGCAGTAAAAAGCAGTGAATAATAAATGAGAGGCTCCTGTGGCTCATTTATTATTCATTTAAAATGACCACCCTGGACACCAACATATTTTATTTTAGTTGGGGGATACAGGGGAGTTCAGGGCCCCCGCGGCCCAGGTCAGCAAACCAACAGCACAAATACTGTGCGCTGCCAGAATATTTTGTATTAAGTGGGTGCCCTGGTGCTCACCTGGAACATCCACACCAACTTTTTTGCGTGTGCCGACAATTTTATAATTTGCTAGTAGGTGTCCCAGTGCCGACTCAGGGCATCCATAATGTAGGGCTCGTTGAAGCCACTGGGAGAGCCCAAACCCCAGCTGGCTCTCCAGCCGGCTCCATACCGGCTGCTGGTGGAAGCCGGCACCTTTCCTTGGCTCACTCCCAAGAGGGAGCATCATTTTGTATCTGCTCCTGCCGAGCAGTAACAAAGTTGAGTTTCCTGCCCAAGGGGTAGGGCACAGGGTATGCCCTCACTTTCTCGGTCAGAGTACCACTTAGTCCCAGGGTTTGACTCCCCAGGACACTGTTCAGTATCAGGCCCCTGGGGATGGTGTTCCTGGGGCTCATACCTGTGGCCCTGTTCCCTTTTTTAAACAATTTGTTCTTGCAGATGGATCTTCAGGGCCCTATAGTGGCACAGGGAAGGAGGGTGCATGCCCCTTCCCATAAACTGATATGTGTCTCCAGGTGATGGGGTCTCCGGGTCCTGATTGAGGCAAAGGGTGCATGATCCTTCTCCTTTAATTTGTATTAAGCCCGGGGGGAATGGAGTCCCCAGGGCCCATGTGTGGCTCGGGAAGGGAGGCACCACTCATGCCTTCCTCCTGCAAGATTTAAACATAATGCCCCCAGAGCCTAGCCCACCCAAAGGATCATAATAATAAAAAAACACAATGTCAGACAGCATATTGTTTTTCCCCCTCAATCCCATTGGAGTCTTGCGGCAGGCCCGTGGGACTGCAGCAAAAGAAACCATTTGTTTTTAAATTTATTTTGGTCCTAGGGGAGTACACCACAAAGTTTAGTGGGGCAGTGCATCATTATCCTGCTCCTTTATATTTTTTAAAACAATCTCTGGACAGGGGACTAAGGGGCCATATGTATCAAGATTCCCATTTGCGATTCTCAAATAGCGATTTTTAAGAAATCACTATTTGAGAATCGCAAATGGGGATGTACAAAATCGCATTTTTTTGCGATTCCTTAGAATTCCTTAATTGCGAATAGCAAATTGCGAATCGCAATTAAGGAATACTTTCCCATTCATTTCTATGGGCCAGGAGGCCCATAGGAATGAATGGGAAGTTATTCTCAATTTGCGATTCGCAATTTGCTAATCCCAAATTGAGAATAATTTCAAGGGTGCAGGGGTGTCCAAAGGACACCCTGTTGCACCCCTGAAATATGCATGTGTGCACATGTGGCGCACATACATGCCCTAAGGACATGTATGTGCGTCACATGGCACTATAAAAAATACAAAAATGTGCATTTTTCATGGAATTCGCAACTTACCACCAACTAGAAGTTGGTGGTAATTTGCGATTCCTTAAGGGCATTTTGCTAATTATTTTTGCTACATACATTGCATTTAAGGAATCGCAAAATTTGCGATTCCTTAAATGCTATTGCAAAATAAGGAATCGCAAATTTTGCAATTCCTTATTTTGCACCAGTTTTCCTTCATACATTTCATTTAGCAAATTCGCATTCGCAAAGGCCGAAATTCTGCTAATTTGGGCCTTTGCGATTGCGAATTTGCATGATATATATGGCCCTAAGTCCTCAAGCCCGTTAATGGCTATTGCAAAATTTTGTTTCATGTTGCACCCTGCCAATCAGAACACTTCCTCCTGCAGGTGTGCATTCCCACAGGAATGAAAAGACCAAAAGAAAAAAAGCCCCATGGGCAAATTAGAACACTCTTTTCTGAAGTTGAGCTTGCATTATTTCTCTTAATGGATTTACACTAAATCACAAAAATAATGCTTTCTGGGTAAATTCCATTCAGCCATTTTGGCTGTAGACTTTTTCAAAAAAGTATTTGGAAAATGCACCATTATTTTATGACCACTTTTTTTTACAGCCTCCGATTGACAGATCATCCTGAAACTTTCCATGGAGAAACTAGGCAAAAAAGAGTGCTTTCTTCAAAGGTTTCATGAAGATTTGTCAAATGAAGCCATAGTTCTTACAAACCAGAAAAAGGCATTTCCTAGAGAAAAGCAGACCTAAGTATACCCACTCAGAGGTGACCGCCTGTGGGTAACATACATATACACACATATATATATTTGAGATCAGCAAAGGTAGAGGGTAGTATAGGGTTTAATGGTTCAGAGATGGGTATGGGTAAAGGGGTGTCAGAGGTTTTCCGAGATTAGGGATGGGTAGGGTTAATTGGTAGTAAAAGATTTTTATGGTTTACAGATGGGCAAAGGTAAAGGGTAGTACAGGATTTTTCAGTTTCTGAGATGGGTAGGGGTGTGTGGGTGTAAGGGGTTTTAAGATTCAGAGATCTGTAAGGGTAAAGGGTAGTACGTTTTTTTCAGGGTTCAGAGATGGGGTAAGGGGTAATAAGGTATGTTTAGTGTTCATGCATGGGTATGGTTAAAGAGGTTTTGAAGGTTTAGTGATGGGTAGAGATAAGGGGCAGTATGGGGTTTAAAATATATAGAGTTTGTAGGAATTATATTTATATGTAGTTACCATGCAAACCACAAAAAATATGTAGTAAAGTGCCATATTGCATTACAATGAGTTGAAAAGGTCAGAGTTAAATGTGTGGTATAGGCATTAGTTGTAAACACATGCATGCTAACAACTGATATTCAAGCTATGGGGCTTGAAAATAAACAAAACTAAATTCATTAAATTCCATAACATTCACAAAGCAAAATGAAATCATCATCACTTTCCAATAAATGGAAAGTTTATCGAACACACACAGCCACATTTCCAATTTGGAATAACCTTCAAAAGTTCTGGAAGCTTTGACCGTGCCATGAAATGCTTTAAAGAGAAGACCATATGCCCATATAAGGGTATTATGCGATAAGGCCTAAACACAAGGTATGATGAAGCCACCAATGAATCTTTTGTCGGAACAGTTTCCTTGGATTATTCCCATACTCATACAAATCGTTGAAAACTGGGGCCTGAAATAGAGGGAAAATACCACTGAGTGGGATTCCAGCCGCGCAGAAATCATGCCCCTGCTGTTCGCAAGCAAAGTTCAAAGGAATACTCCAAAAATGGTTGCCGACAAAAGCTGTAAGATATGCATTACCTCTTGACATGCAAAAACAGGCTAAAAATTAAAAGCAAATTTTCCAGTGAAAAGCCTGATAAATGTTTGAAAATTGGAAAACATATCTAATAGAAGAGGAAGGACCTTTGAAACAAGGAAAGGAGGCCCACAGATACCAAAATAATAGGAAAATCTCAGAGACATAGGGCCAAATTTACTAACTTCTCGTGCAATGCAGTGCAGCGCAGCAGCCAAAAATGCTCTGCTGTGTTGTGTTGTGTGAGAAGAAGGAAGCAGGAGAACACCTTGTTTACAGAGATATGACTCCCTCCGTTTTCCCTAGCCGGTTCAGAAATTTCCTGCCAAAAATACACACACGTCTTTGCACCACGTCTTTGCACCACAGTGCAGCGGTGTGTGCGTGAGACTAGTAATAGTGTTGTACTGGAAGGGTTGCACTACAGTACAAAAAACTATGCCTAGACAACTTTTAAAACTTTTCTTACTTTGTATGTGTGTTGTACAATGCAGCACACATGCAAAATTGGAAAAGAAAGGAGAAATGAACCCATTTCTTCTTTTAGTGCCTGCTTTCCAATGGTGTTAGTTTTTTAAGCAAACCCATGTCTAAAACTTTCGGTAGATAGGGTTTTGTATCAAAAGACATAGCTGGTTGCATGGGAATGCACAGGAACCACCCATGTAATGCCTCTTGATGCTAATTAATGCAAAGCAGGGCTTTGTGCTACTTTGCCTTACGTTTAGGCAACTTTACAGGGCAGCGCAAGTTTTTCGCTGGAAAGAAAATACCAAAAACATTTTGTGCTGCTTTGCGTTACTTTAGTGAATCAAACTCAGCTCAAAATGTTAGTAAACCTTCCCCCCTTCCCCACAGTGTCCGAATATGCTACTGAGAGAAAGCAATAAAAAATGTGCACCCCATTTATAGAAACAATACTTTACTAGAATATTTGCGGACTAAGTGTAATTCCAAAAACAGACAACTAGCTTCATAACATAGAATCAAAAATCACTTGCTAGAGATCGAAAAAGGCTAACAAATACAGACCTGGAAAGCAGAACACCCATCAAACAAACCTCTGCAAAATCTTGGATTCATTACAGAGTACCTGGCTTGAACTGTGACTCTAAATGAAAGTTTCCCAGAGTTCTTGCAACCTGATTATATTTAAATGGATATAGCCATTAGCCTAAATGTAATAATAGGGTGCCTTTGGGACTGCACCCATAATGCAGGCAGGAGCTTTTTGACAGGTAGCTTACAATGACACCTCTACTCAGACAGATAGGGCAAATGTATAAAGTCATACTCTTGATTCAAAGAAGTATACAGTTGCTCTGTACCTAAAGGCCAGATTTATCAATATTTGCATGCAATCCAGCTAGACAATAATCTGATGAAAGGGTAAAGGCAGGAATGGGCCATATTTACTAATATATGTTGCATTGCTGCTTTCTGTCTGCACTTGCTCACAATCTTCTGCCTGGCGCCAGTGCAAGGACCATTGTGGCATACTGCAAGGGTGCCTGCATTGAAGGCAGGAATATTTTGTACCAGAAGGGACATCTTCCTGCACAAAAACAATCCTTGGAGGTTTTTTTCTCTTTCACTTAGAAAGAGGAAACAACGAGGAAAAACAAGCATATTTCCCTCTGTTGCACCTCCCCAGGGAATGTGTAGCATTTCTACACATTATAAACAATAAATGTACAGAGTTCCCCAAGAAGTAATGTTAGTGTGGCATAGCAGTCTCTCTCTCAAAGGATAGACGTGTAAACAATAATCAGGGAACCGCGGGGATCCCTTGTCGGAACTAGGAAACCTCATACAACTGAATAGCTGGATGATTTTATTTTCATCCCGCAAGATAGTTGTCTTGCCTCATCACCGGCTTCCTGCTCCTACGTCAAGCCGGCGCTGCAATGCCTGACGGGTAGCACAAAGTGCTACACTTTTGTGGAGTTCTTTTGTTCCTTGCCGTGGTTGAGTGAGTATGAGGGACCCAGAAAAATGAAGTAGTGAGCGTGAGGAAGAGTATTAAAAAAGGTTAGTTTAGTCCACTAAGAAGACTTTATTCGTGTGGCTAACTACCTTAATAAAATAGTGAAGGAGGGGTACCGAGACTCAAAGTCAATGTATTTTGGCCTCGTTCAACCCTCGCGTGTGGTCAACATGTTTCATGCCCTATAGGCAATTCTTCAGGACCTAATCGTGCTCATAAACTAGTAAAGTGCCCAAATTGGGCGTTACAGTGTATGCAGTATACAACCTGAGGGGTAAGAAACCAGGGCAGGCCAGTGGTCCTGTGCGGAAATCACCCTGGAGGAAAAACGAAAAAACAACAACAGACAGGTGTTCGTTATATACAGTGAAGCACATGCTGCTTATTGTGTAGCAGCATGCCGTTCTGTAAAAACCTCATCAACCAAGCAGTAGAAATTCGTCTGACCTGATCTTTTGGTATGACCGTGAGAGAGAGAGAGACTCAAGATGCCCATAACATTGTTACTAAAAACAGGTGTGTCAACACCTTGTGGTTAACTAAAAAATGGTAGTCTCGAAATTGGTAGTCTACTTTTGATTCCTATGATAGACTATGTGAGTAAATTGTATGAAAAAAGAGGAGCCATATGCGTCAACTTAGAAGGTGGGGTGAGGGTTCAAGATAAGGTTACTGGGAATTTAAACGTAGAATCTTACCCTCAGACTTTGAGGAAGCGCCCCGCAGACTGCTCATGTGTCACCTGTGCTTCTAGGTTCATACCTGTTAAGTGAAGCAAGGGAGGTTATAATCACCCATTCAATACATAAGAGGCGGGGTGGATCCGGCCAACACTATATCAGGAGTCGTGTCCTCCCAACCATTCGATGGTAGTACAGACATTCCTCTCAAGGCAGGCTAGTGCGCCGGGACTCCCGCCCCGTGTACCTGCCGGTATCACTGATCACTCAGCCCCATACCAACACAATAATTTAATGGGATATAGTGAGGTCAGGTCCGCCCCCAACAGTGCCTCTCGGTGTGGTAGCGCGGCACCCCAGGGGGCTGGCAGTACGCTCAGTAGGCACCGTGCACCGGCGCCACTGGCCTGAGTAAGGGCAGTCTCCAGTAACCATGGAATGGTGGCCAGCCACGGCCCGAGAACAATATCCCTAGTCGATCCGGGGGATAAGGAGGGAGGGATGTGTTTTAATTGATAGCAAAGACTTGCTTACCCGGTCAGCACGAGGCTAAAGCCTCTTGGAACCTCCACCCGCGTGCGGCGTGGTCCGGCACTAAGAGCAGCTGGTGCCGCTTTGCGAACCCCGCAGCCATTAAAAACAAAAACAACAATATGGTTACGTCCGGGTGGGGCGTGTCCCGGGGGACGTCATTTGACGCAGCCAATCGGACGCCTCAAGCAAGGAAGTTGATTAACAGAGAAGATGTCTCTGGGATGTTTGTTAACAGAGAAGATGTCTCTGGGATGTTTTGTCCAAAAGGCGCGCCATCTTGGAAGGGGTTGGGTACTCGAGTGTAACTGATAGGAGATGTAATTATTATTTTTACTTTATTTTATTTTAAATTACGAGGTGCAAACAGGGAGGGGGGATAGAGAAGGAGTAGAGGGGAGGAGGAGGGAAGAGGAACCCATCATTGCTACTGGGCTCATGATACTATATTCTCATGGTCAAGTAATATGCTCTGCACTGCCTTCAGGCTAAGGCGCCTGCTACTTAGATTATCTGATTAACAAATTCCAGGGGACGGAATCATTCAGTCCCCGGGTGTCTAATTGTAAACGATGCACCCATCTCTGTTCAATTTTGTGTAACGCTTGCTGACTGATGGAAGGATGCCATTCCAACACGACCCACTGCATGTTTTCGGCACTGTGGCCCTGCTGTTTACAGTGTTCATACAGGCGTGTATTTGTCTTGGCGCAGCGGATGTTGCTGTTGTGTTCCATTATGCGTACTTTGACAGTGCGCATCGTCATTCCAATATACTTTAGCCCGCAAGGGCAGGTCAGCATATAGATGCATCTGCTACTATTACAGTTCGTATGCTTGTTGAGGTGCCAAGTGAAAGTGTCCGACAGTGTGATGACCTTTCCTTGTATAGACTGGGGATAGACGACACAATTGCCACATCGGAAATGCCCTACAACTGGTGGTAATCCCCATAGCGTGTTCTGAGGGAGGGTACTCATCTTTTTTGGTCGGGTGTGGATGAGTGTGTCCTTAAGGTTTGTTGTTTTTTTGAAAGCAAAGCGTGGGCGTGGGATATCTAGTCCAGCCATGTTGAGGATGCCCCAGTGAGTGATCACTGTCTTTTTGATGAAGGTAGAGTTCTTTGTAAAGGAGGTTACACAGGTAATCACATCCTTTTTTTTTATTTTTTTTTATGTGCGTTTCCAGTAGAGATTCTCGATCATTATTGAGTGCTCTCTTCACTGACTGTTTGAGGAGTCTAGTAGGATAACCCCTATCCTGTAGTTTGTGTTGAAGGGTTGTTGCCTACACATTCCCAGGTTTACCAGTGTTGGTAAATCTGGGAATCTGTCATGGATGGATGCATGGGAACACTCACATTCCACCCATGGAATGCCTGCCCAGGACAAAGTAACACAAAGCAGCCTCTTGCGCTGCCTTATGTTACTCCAGATTTACCAAGCACCACAGAGCCAAGCAAGGTGACCTTGCGTTGTGTGGTAAATTTGTCTTTAGTATTGCGCTGCCTTTGCAACGGTTGTACGGCTTTACAACGCGTGCTTTTACACCTCGTGCCGTTACAACGCGGTTTTTTCAACGCAAGTCGTTACCACGACTTGCATTGGAGGGGTGCGGACTTAGGAATTTTTTAATTTACTATTCTAACTCCAGCCTGCTACAGTAGGGAAGGTGTTGGATAGTAAATTTAAAAATTCCCTGTGCTGCAGTGCCCTCCTGAGCAAGTCGTGGTAACGACTTGCGTTGAAGAAACCGCGTTGTAACGGCATGCGGTGTAACAGCCGCGTTGTAAAGGCTGTTCCCCCTTTGCAACACCATGTGTAGCACAAAGGCAATGCAATACATTGATAAATCCCACCCCAAATATTTACTTTCTACAGATCATGCAATATCGGGCTACAGGCCTTATAATGACTTTGGCGGTGTGGGAGCGGGTCCACTACTCTGCTGCCCGCTCCTACACTGCCAAAGCCAAAACAGACCACCCACCAGATTACAACGTTTTAAATTGCTGGTGGGCAGTTCTTTGACATTCCCATGGCGGCGACCTTAAGAATAGGCACTGCAATGGGAACGTCAAAGCATAATCCTGTTTGGACCGAAATGCACAATTTTAGGCATTTTGTTCCATGCAGGAACATGGGGGAGCATGCAGACAGGGGGTACACCATGTGCCCCACTGCATGCACCCCATGGCGCCGAGGCACAAGGGATCAATGTCTGGCTCCCTTTTTTTCCTCACTGCCACACTTTTCTTAGGGGTCTCACTACCATGAAAAGTGCCGTGGTGAGGAAACTCCTAAAATGCTTGGCAGTGCCGCAGCAGCACCAACAGCATATTAGGGGCCTCAGACCTCTGCGCCACCGCCAAATATCCACGATACCTGATGGCATAAGTGGTCCAGTGGTGGTCCAACCACCACAGCCCTAATGCGTTATGCAGACCGCCAGTCTGGTGGTCTGCAGATCGCCACCATGGGTTTGGTGGCCTAATGGACGGTCAAACACGTAATAAGGCCCTAAGCCATGAACTGTAGGGAGCAAAGCAAGGAAACACAGATGTGTTCAGCTATGCTCTGATCCTGCACCCACATTCTTCCTATGGCGCCTGTTTTGAATATATATATTGGACTCTCTACAGTGCTTAAGGTAGCACAGTATATTTAAGCATAATCCCATATAATCCAGGCATCATAGCCCAGAAATTCAGAGCTGTGACCTCGCTCTCAGTCTCAAAGCTGTGCTGTCTGAAAATTATTCAATAACTTGAGCGCACTAGAGACTGCCAGATTTCTCCCTTGTGTATCTGTGAGGAAGAGCAGAATGGAATAATATCGTGCCCTACAGAATTTATCATTAAAAACATGCATTGGCAAAGAAAATAGGTCTGGCACTGGCAGCCAGACTTTTGCGTTTGGCAATTCTTGTTTTTGTCTGTCATAGTTTTGGGAAAACTACATAGTTAAGGAGCTGCTGGGCCCTCATTAATCTAAAAATGTGCCTAATGGCAAAAATATTTTGGTCTGAAGGAAACAGTTTTATGTGTTGATGTGATCCTTGTTAAAGGGTGGCATGTTCTAACTTACATTGAATTCAGCTGATGTGGGCTGATCCATTGTCCCATGATGCATGCTAGCGTGGGTAGAAAGGAAATGTCACTGGCACAACAACAGACTAAGGAATAAAGTCTGGATGAAACCCCTAAAATTAACTATGACATACACTTTTAGTAAAATCAATATGACTTGGCTTTGATTGTTGTATATGTTGATAGAATTGGATAGGTAGATAGGTAGATAGGTAGCTAGGTAGATAGGTAGATAGGTAGGTAGGTAGATAGGTAGGTAGATAGGTAGATAGGTAGATAGGTAGATAGGTAGATAGGTAGGTAGATAGGTAGATAGGTAGGTAGGTAGATAGGTAAGTAGGTAGGTAGGTAGGTAGGTAGGTAGATAGATAGATAGATAGATAGATAGATAGATAGATAGATAGATAGATAGATAGATAGATAGATAGATAGATAGATAGATAGATAGATAGATAGATAGATAGATAGATAGATAGATAGATAGATAGATAGATAGATAGATAGATAGATAGATAGATAGATAGATAGATAGATAGATAGATAGATAGATAGATAGATAGAAGAAGTATAACATTAGTCATCAAGTAAAATACATACCAGCGTGGCATACAGGCCTGCTGTTTATAAATGCACTTGTAAGAAATTGGGTTACTGGTTAAGGGGGATGAAACCCTTCTGAAGCAACAATCACAATTTTTCTCAGGGTGAAGTCACATGCAAAAGCAAACCCTAAATTAACCTGTGTTCAACCCTCTGGTAAATTGTCATGGAGCAGTCAGGCTTAACTCAGAGGCAATTTGTAAAGTGTTTGTGCAGAAATTCAAACAGACACACAGTGAAAACACATCACAAAAGGAAAAGAAGACCATCATGAGAAAACTCCAATCAGTACAACTGGAGACATTCAATTTTAAAGTTTTTTGCAAATATACACCTAGATTCATCAAAGTCCCGTTTTGCGAGTCTGTAATAGCGATTATTAAGGAATCGCTATTACAGACTAGCAAAACGGGATTCATGTCCAAATCGCAATTTATTTAGCGATTCCTACATCTTCCTTATTTGCGATTAGCTCATTGCTAATTGCAAATAAGGAATAACTCCCCATTCATTCCTATGGGCCTAAAGGCCCATAGGAATGAATGGGAAGACATATCAATGTGCGAATCGCTATTAGCGATTCGCATATTGAGTTTGCGATTTCAAGGGTGCAGGGGTGTCCAAAGGACACCCTGTTGCACCCCTGAAATGATATTGGACGCTGGTGTTACGCACACACATGTCCCAAGGACATGTGTGTGTGTGTAACATCCGACTTAGAAAAATGCACTTAAGTGCATTTTTCTAAGTTTCCGCTATTTACCACGAGGTTTGACTTCGCGGTAAATAGCGGCCCAAAATTGCAAATTCGCAATTTTTAAATGTTTCATGAATTGCATTTAAGGAATCTCAAATAGAGATACCTTAAATGCAATTCCTCGCAAAGTTGCGAATTCTATAATAGCGATTTTTGCATTTGGGATGATGAATCCCAAATGCAATAATTGCGCTCGCAAAGGGCCAGATTCTGAGAATCTGGCCCTTTGCGAGCCGATTTCACGTTGATGAATCTGGGTGATAGTGCCATAAGGCGACAAACGCCAACAGTGGATATCTGGTCATGCTGAACCGGGACAAAGTCATATACTTAGGCCGAACATGAAGAAGCACTGGACAGCAACAGGGGCCCAGACAGGCCTGCTGAGCAGACTACCTTAAATCCTGGTTTGCGGAGTGTTGCAATGATCTGAGTCAAAGATGCTTTGCACAGCCGAAGCAATGTGTTGGTTGTGAGATGCGTCGGAGGTTCATAGAGAGATCCGGCTGCATCATCATCGAAGATCCCATTGGCAAGTCCAGAGTCGAGGATGCGTTGCACAGCCAGGATGATGCATCGGTTCTGAGGAGCTGTGTGGCTGCGAGGTGGATCCAGCATCGTCGTTGAGGCTGCTATCAATGAGGGATGTGAGGGCCTCTGCCGAAGATGCATTGTGTTGCATCGTTTTCAATGTGGTGGCAGTCTGCATTTCGATCCAGGTCTTTCTGGTGGTTACAATCCATGCAGCACCAACGATGCAGCAGCTCTGCTCAGGGCACGCTGTGTAGCAGAGGAAATGCACCAGTAATGCTGGGTCCACAGAGGTTGGTAGAGAACCTTAGGCCCACTTACAAGAGTACAGGACTGGTGTGGCGCCACTTGGCAGGGTAGACTTACAGATGGCAGAGCCCAGGTACAGGTTGTTGAAGCCTTCTATCCCTGAGGCTCAAGTCAGGAGGCAAACGAACTAGCCCTTGGAGTCAATCTGGGGATCTTGGATCAAGAGAAGCAAGTCAAGTCCTTCTCCCCCAGGAAAGAGGGCAGCAGGCCAGCACAGCAGGGCGGCAGTGTTTTCAGATCAGCAGTCCAGCACAGTGGATGTTCTATTAGCAGCACAGCAGTCCTTTTTCTTAGCAGAATATCAACTGGTACTGAAGCATACTAATGAGCTGGAGTCTGAGGTCTAGTATTTATACACCAATGGCCTTTGAAGAGTGGAGAATCTTCCATAGGTTTCTCATTGAAGTCCCCGGGCATCCTGGCTTCCCTGTTCAGGCTCCAGACTAACTACAGGGGTCATGCAGCCGTTTGTGTGGAGGCAACCTATTCAGGTGTGAGTGGGGTTGTGCCCAGCTCCTCTCTCCTGTCCTGAAAGTGATGGCTCATCCAGGCAGACCTAAGCTCCCTTTTGTGAGTGGCTGTGTAGGAGGGATACACAAAGCCAACTCTCAGCTACACCCAGTCATGTGACCAGAGACAGGCTACAGGTACTAGATGGCTAAGGCAGGAAAATGCCAATTTTCTAAAATAAAAAGAACAATCGAAGTACAGAATGTTGAACAATGTCAAACATTCACCCCAGTACAGTCATGCGATCTGGGCCTTAATCCATCTTTGCTCCCTATGCCATTCCAGTTTAAACCCAGTCATTTGTAAATCAGTCTTGACCCTGCTCCCTATGGGTACAGACCAGCCTGAATTGCCAGGCCAGGTCCTCCCTGGAATGGAAGCAAGTATCCTGGGACCCGTTTCGGGGTTTCACCCCTCATCAGCCAGGGTAGCTTGACTGCAGTGGCATGGAGAGCACAGGACCCACATCTGGGCATACCCATCCCACTCTGGGTGACAAATGCAGAAAGAGCAATTGATGGACATAATGTTAAACAATGTCAAATATTTACCCCAGTACAGTCATTTGGGCCTAAATCCGTCGTTTTTTTTGCTCCCCATGCCATTCCAGTTTAAACCCAGCCATATGTAAATCAGTCTTGACCCTGTTTCCTAAGGGAACAGTCCAGCCTGAATTGCCAGGCCAGGTCCTCCCTAGACTTGAAACAAGCATCCTGGGACCGGTTTCAGGGTTTCACCCCTCATCAACCACTCTAGCTTGACTCCAGTGGCATGGAGAGCACGGGACCCACGTCTGGGCCTATCCCTCCCACTCGGGGTGACAAATGCAAAAACAACAGTTGATGGACAGAATGTTGAACAATGTCAAACATTCACCCCAGTACAGTGATCTGGGCCTAAATCCGTTGTTTTTTGCTCAGCATGCCATTCCAGTTCAAACTCAACCATATACAAATCAGTCTTGACCCTGTTGCCTATGGGAACACTCTAGCCCGAATATCCAGGCCAGTTCATCCCTGGACTGGAAACAACCATCCTGGGATCGGTGGCATTTTAAAAATTGTAATTCAAAATCCAACTTTACCATAATTTAGCATTTTAAATTAGGATTTTGGAGACAGCAAACATTAACTGGTTAATTATTTCTATTTGGAAATTACACTTATAAAATAATGTAACTCCAGTGTTATCCTATGGGAGAGGTTGGCCTTTCAGTAGTGGAAAACTAATGTAAAAGTGTTTCACTACCAGGAAAAGTAAAACTGAAAATCCCATGTCCTACTTTTTAAATAAATTGCACTTGGCCCTCCAGGCTGTCCAGGGCCTACCCTAAATGTACATTAAAATCGAAGGTTTGGGCCTCGCAAAAGGTTTACTATGCCAGAATGAAAAGGCAGTCTAAAACTGCGCATGCACAAGCTGCAAAGGCAGGCCTGAGACATGTTTCAAGGGTAACTTAACTAGGTGGAACAATCAGTGCTCCAGGCCCACTCATGGCATTCAATTTACAGGCCCTAGGTACATGTAATATCACTTTACCAGGGACTTATAAGTAAAAACGATGTGCCAATTGGAAATGAGCTAATTTTACCATGTTTTAATGATGATACACATGCCCTCTAGCACTGGTTAGAAGTGGTAAAGTGTGCAGAGTTCAAAGGCCAGCAGAAAGAAGTTCTGCAAAAAAGGAGGATGAAGGCAAAATGTTTGGGGGAAGACCTACTGCAATCCTGCCATCCTCCTGGAAAGGTTCAGTCCTATTTCCTATCCACAAGAAGGGTGACCACTCGAACCCGGCCAACTACAGGCTCATAGCCCTTTTAGACATAGGAGCCAAGGTCTACGCCCGCCTTCTATTAAGGGACTTGGAGGCCTGGGTGGATAAGAACGGCATTCTCCCGCCCTCACAGACCGGCTTCAGGGCTAACAGTTCCACCCTGGATAACATCATAGCGCTTTCCTACCCTGCGAAGAAGGCCAATACGAGGTATAAGCTGCCACTGTTTTGCTGTTTTATAGACTATTCCACGGCCTTCGACCAAGTGAACAGAAGTCGACTATGGGCAAAACTAGAGTCCTGGGGGCTCCCCCATGCCCTGCTAAAAGTCATAAAAGCACATTATGAGGGGACATGGGTCCAGTTGAAATTAAGCCCAACAATTACAACAGCAAGAATTGACACCAACTCTGGACTAAAGCAGGGGTGCGTCTTGTCCCCCCTACTTTTCAACTTGTATACAGCGGACATGGGGCAATCCCTGAAAGATGCCAACTTAGTACCCCCAAGATTGGGGAAGCTGGTCTTGGGTATGCTCCAGTACGCTGACGACACGGTGGTCATGGACCACACCAGGGTGGGACTCCAAAGAGCTTTAAACAGCCTGGCAATATACAACAAGGAAAATGACCTACGGATCAACGTGAGTAAGACCAAGATAGTAATCTTCGGTAAATACCGCCACAAAAAAGAAGCAACATGGTCCCTGGGGGAGCACCGAATCATTACAGCCTCATCCTACAACTATCTGGGCGTCTGGGTGTCTGAGAGGGCCACTGCAGTCAAACACCTAAAGGAGCTAAAACCTAGAATAAACAAAATATTTCTGTTTTTAAGACGCTTAAGCTACCGCTTGGCCAGTCCCTCAGTAGAAACGACGCTGACAGTACTTAGGGTAAAATTGATTCCCTCCATTACGTATGGCCACACTGCCTACCCAGGAGCATTCGAGAAAGTAGTGAACGCAGCCCAGGCGAAAGCATATAAGATGATGCTACAGGCCTCTAGACAGGCAAGGAACAACAGGCTAAGGCTAGAAATAGGCCTGAAACGACCAGAGTTGGCACTACTGGGGGACCTGATTAAATACTATATCAGAGTACTGAAAGCGCCTGAAAACACCCTAAAGCACTTCTTAAAAACTATATTTGGTGAATGTGGCTCCCCATGGAACTCTAAGGTGGCACAAGGCATTGACTTATTGAAAATCGAGGGTAAGAGCTTGCCCCTTCACGAAATTCCATTCTCTGCCTGGGCCCAAGCCGTAAAGCGCCAAGTCCAGACCATCTCGTTCGAGCTTGATCTCTTATCGCTACGGCACAATCCATTAACTTTGGCCCTGGATAAGTCTTTTATCCCTGGCAAACCCCAGCCATACCTGCAAGACTCACTAACTTCCCATGCTAGAAAGAAAATCCTGTTTCTGTGCCTTTTGGCCCTCAGGATCGCGGACTTTAACCCAAAATGGGCACGAACGGACGGTGCCATTGCCTGCCGATTATGCAACTACCGCAGACTGCAACTGCACAACGTTGGTCAGCGACCGTCATCGTTTGCTGCGCCCGGCCTTACGGAATCTAGGCCATAGAACATGCAGAGAGGCCTTGGACTGGTGCTTCTCAGAAACCACGACCTGTCTATTAGCCAGGATCGGCAAGTTCACTCATCAAGTCAAAATGGCAATCGACCTCCACCAAAAGGCCACAGATCCCAAGGGCCTCGACGCTGCGCAAGCGGTGCCATCTGGTGCCCTAACGATGTCAGCTTACAGTTACTTTAGGGATTTCCCGTAAAGTAACTGGAACTACTGGACCCAGAAATTAAATCAGGGTTGGACAGGGGTCCAATGAAGCACCCATCCACTGTCAACTGGCCGTGCAGTGTGAATGATCATGCCGAACTTCCACACTTCTCTTAGACTCTAGAAGGCGTGCAGTCAAGGATTAAACAAAACCCTTTCTTTTTTAACAGAACTCAGACTGGACAAAAAGTGGTAAAAACAGTCAGTATTCTATCTTAATGTTGTACATATGGTTTTACTGGGAGATGGGCGTCCCGAGGGGGGACGGGACGTTCTTTGTGTTTTACACTGTAAAGATTTTAAGTAATCGTACAGTTTAATAAATAAATTTGAAATTTGCAAAATGTTTGGGGGAAGACCACTCTAAGGCTGACAGGTCTAACAGCACTTCGTCGACAGAAGAAACAGTGTAAAATGGACACAGTCTGGTATGCTGTTAAATAGCAGCAGTCAGATAGAAAAAGACCACTTCAAAAGGAATTTACAACAGCATTAGTTGGAGACAGGAACTGATAGCAGGAATGTGCCCTGCTCTCACATGAACACCTGGTATCACAAAGGAAAAACTAAAGTCAAACAACAGTCTGTGCACTTGCTCTCGTTTCTGAATAGCACAGGTGTCCACGATACATTTACAAATGAGGATATGGAACAAATGTCACTGTGTTTTGCCATATTTTTACTCGGAATCAAAGTCATAAATCAATGGCTGACTTATGAAAATTCACAACAGAGGTCGTATGCGTAACCCCATTTGGAAACTGATCATAAATAAAACGCATACCGTGATGAAATATTTTAGCTTGTGATTGCAAAAAATGATCTTCGAGGAACGGAATATGTGCTCGATTAGAGGAGCGCAAGTTGCGCGAGAATTGCATGACAATTACAACAGCAAGAATTGACACCAACTCTGGACTAAAGCAGGGGTGCGTCTTGTCCCCCCTACTTTTCAACTTGTATACAGCGGACATGGGGCAATCCCTGAAAGATGCCAACTTAGTACCCCCAAGATTGGGGAAGCTGGTCTTGGGTACGCTCCAGTACGCTGACGACACGGTGGTCATGGACCACACCAGGGTGGGACTCCAAAGAGCTTTAAACAGCCTGGCAATATACAACAAGGAAAATGACCTACGGATCAACGTGAGTAAGACCAAGATAGTAATCTTCGGTAAATACCGCCACAAAAAAGAAGCAACATGGTCCCTGGGGGAGCACCGAATCATTACAGCCTCATCCTACAACTATCTGGGCGTCTGGGTGTCTGAGAGGGCCACTGCAGTCAAACACCTAAAGGAGCTAAAACCTAGAATAAACAAAATATTTCTGTTTTTAAGACGCTTAAGCTACCGCTTGGCCAGTCCCTCAGTAGAAACGACGCTGACAGTACTTAGGGCAAAATTGATTCCCTCCATTACGTATGGCCACACTGCCTACCCAGGTGCATTCGAGAAAGTAGTGAACGCAGCCCAGGCGAAAGCGTATAAGATGGTGCTACAGGCCTCTAGACAGGCAAGGAACAACAGGCTAAGGCTAGAAATAGGCCTGAAACGACCAGAGTTGGCACTACTGGGGGACCTGATTAAATACTATATCAGAGTACTGAAAGCGCCTGAAAACACCCTAAAGCACTTCTTAAAAACTATATTTGGTGAATGTGGCTCCCCATGGAACTCTAAGGTGGCACAAGGCATTGACTTATTGAAAATCGAGGGTAAGAGCTTGCCCCTTCACGAAATTCCATTCTCTGCCTGGGCCCAAGCCGTAAAGCGCCAAGTCCAGACCATCTCGTTCGAGCTTGATCTCTTATCGCTACGGCACAATCCATTAACTTTGGCCCTGGATAAGTCTTTTATCCCTGGCAAACCCCAGCCATACCTGCAAGACTCACTAACTTCCCATGCTAGAAAGAAAATCCTGTTTCTGTGCCTTTTGGCCCTCAGGATCGCGGACTTTAACCCAAAATGGGCACGAACGGACGGTGCCATTGCCTGCCGATTATGCAACTACCGCAGACTGCAACTGCACAACGTTGGTCAGCGACCGTCATCGTTTGCTGCGCCCGGCCTTACGGAATCTAGGCCATAGAACATGCAGAGAGGCCTTGGACTGGTGCTTCTCAGAAACCACGACCTGTCTATTAGCCAGGATCGGCAAGTTCACTCATCAAGTCAAAATGGCAATCGACCTCCACCAAAAGGCCACAGATCCCAAGGGCCTCGACGCTGCGCAAGCGGCGCCATCTGGTGCCCTAACGATGTCAGCTTACAGTTACTTTAGGGATTTCCCGTAAAGTAACTGGAACTACTGGACCCAGAAATTAAATCAGGGTTGGACAGGGGTCCAATGAAGCACCCATCCACTGTCAACTGGCCGTGCAGTGTGAATGATCATGCCGAACTTCCACACTTCTCTTAGACTCTAGAAGGCGTGCAGTCAAGGATTAAACAAAACCCTTTCTTTTTTAACAGAACTCAGACTGGACAAAAAGTGGTAAAAACAGTCAGTATTCTATCTTAATGTTGTACATATGGTTTTACTGGGAGATGGGCGTCCCGAGGGGGGACGGGACGTTCTTTGTGTTTTACACTGTAAAGATTTTAAGTAATCGTACAGTTTAATAAATAAATTTGAAATTTGCAAAATGTTTGGGGGAAGACCACTCTAAGGCTGACAGGTCTAACAGCACTTCGTCGACAGAAGAAACAGTGTAAAATGGACACAGTCTGGTATGCTGTTAAATAGCAGCAGTCAGATAGAAAAAGACCACTTCAAAAGGAATTTACAACAGCATTAGTTGGAGACAGGAACTGATAGCAGGAATGTGCCCTGCTCTCACATGAACACCTGGTATCACAAAGGAAAAACTAAAGTCAAACAACAGTCTGTGCACTTGCTCTCGTTTCTGAATAGCACAGGTGTCCACGATACATTTACAAATGAGGATATGGAACAAATGTCACTGTGTTTTGCCATATTTTTACTCGGAATCAAAGTCATAAATCAATGGCTGACTTATGAAAATTCACAACAGAGGTCGTATGCGTAACCCCATTTGGAAACTGATCATAAATAAAACGCATACCGTGATGAAATATTTTAGCTTGTGATTGCAAAAAATGATCTTCGAGGAACGGAATATGTGCTCGATTAGAGGAGCGCAAGTTGCGCGAGAATTGCATGACACAATTCTTCCTTAGATCAAAATGAAGAAACAGAAAAGGAAACCATCTCGGAGTTTAGAAAGTGGTTGCATTATATTAACACTTTAAATGGCTCTCCTCATGTCGGTTGGCACCAGTGAGCTGAGCTGTTTTGTGACCGCCAAGGACTGGACATATATCTTGGTAAGCACTGAAATCATATTCCATAAAACCAGAAAAAGATGTGAAACTCTGGCTCACAAAATGAGTCCTACCATTGTGAAGTGTAACTACCATCTGAGCGCAAACAACACTCTGTAAGAGCAGGACGTTCTTGTAACTCGAATCTCCCCTATGTAATAACATGCTGGCACTTTGGTCCATGTTGTCTGAGGCAGGCACTTGACATGAGTGATATTTCGGAAGTGGAATAAAGTGTGCTGAAAGAAGCGTAAAATATTCGAGAGGATTTGAAAAATGTGAAAGAGCAATTGCCTAAAAGGATGAATGCTTTCCATTTCATGTTTTAAAATAGAATTATACTTTTTTTCGAGGCACTCTTTCTGATGTTAAGGTTGGGAAATCTAAATGTCCTCAAGTGAAGCCACTTTACTTGATGCTGTATATTGGACAAAAACAGGAAGTACAGCTGGTAGCCTGTGACATTGCATCCTGGCGATGCTTTTTATAATGACAAACTAAAAGTTCTACCTGTGGAAGAGAGTTTCTACTTGTAAGATGTAATCCGTTTTCACTGAGTGCGTACTTTATGTTTCTAGGAGGATTTTTAAATTATACCAAACGTTTTGCTATTCCAAACTACATCTTTCTTTAAACATATTCATTGTTGAACATGATAAAATACAGCTGTTTCACTCAGTGACAAATGAGATAAACAAATTGTAAAATTATTATGAGATTTTTTTGTAAGTGAGTCAACATTATGTGCAATATTCTGCTGTGCGCCAGTAGTAAAAGCTGATACCCTTAATCCCCATTCATGCCCGGAAAAGAGACAGGTCCCCCCCCCAGGGACCCCCGCCCCACTCAGTCTGGCAGGAAAAAGCTGCGTGTCCGGAAAAGTGACAGGCCTCAAGCCCATGGAAAATGCAAGGGTGCAGCATGGGGTCCTCAAGGGGGCGTGCAGGGGGCGGTGCTTCTTTTGGTGTCCTCGGCGAACCATAGCCCTATGACGCTAATATGACATAGTTGTGGAGTAGAGGGTACGCCCTTTTTTGGGGCTGTTTAGGATACATATAAGGCCTCCTTAGGAGTATTGTACAGCAACCGGAATCCTGAATACGCCGCAGTTCCCACAGCAAGAAAAAAAGAAAAAGGAATGAAGCGATACAACCCCGTCGTGAAAGGCCCTATGTGGGGTGGGTCCCAGACCACTATCAATAGATATTACAGCTGCTTGCCACCCCCGGTGGAGGATGAGAATGCTCAACAAGAATCATCTGGGGATCAGGGCTGCGACGTTACTGGTTTTGACGCTCCGAGTATGGAAACCCCTCGTCCCAAGGCTTGCGACTGTTGTATATCCCCTATTAAGGGCGATAGCAGCGGGAATGAAGACTCTTGTAATGACAGCGCGTCTGAGGGATTCAAATTTGTGGAGTTGGACAGCTTGGGAGATCCGGTAGTTCTGCCTGCCACACCCATCTATGAAGACCTTGGTTTTCAGGAGGATGCTAATCCCGAAAAGGACGTCGTGCAACCGTCGGGTACACCAGTCGAAGATGATGGGTTTTCGGAGGACATTAGCGACTCTCAGGATTTCATAGCGGCCGCCGAGGGATGGGCCTACGGCATAACCGCTGTTAAGAAAGCTGTAGAACATCCTAAAAAACCCGTCTATGAAGACATGGATCTTCGTGAGCAGATGGCTGTTGAGAAGATTGTTCTGCAACAACCCGGCACGAGCGTCGAAGATGATGGGGCTTCTCAGGACGTTAGCGACTCTCAAGATTTCAGATCGAGCGCAGAGAGCTGTGAAAATGCGGAGGTTAGTAAGAAAACTGTTATGCACCGTCTGGTACGTACTGTTGTATTTTATTTCTCCAGCTAAACTAATGATCCGTCAATCTTTCTTCTTTTACCCCCTAGGGCGGAACCCCAAAAAGAATTAAGGTCGGGGAGTCTCCTACAAAAACGGACAGCGTGAATTTTTACTGTCTATGTTGTGTAAACCAGACTGAAAGTTCCACAAGTCAAAGTGCTGATGTTCCTGTGAAGCGGGCCGTTGCCTCTAAGAGAGACGTTGTTGTAAAAGAATATATTGCAATATCCTACGACGATTTGAAGTCTGTTAAAGGTTTCTTAGTGGCTGTGGTGCAAACGTGTGTCAAACATGACTATTATGATCCTTGTTACGGACATAAGGCGGATGATCCTAAGCAGGACGCGCACGATTGTCTGCTCGATGCATACAGAGACAGGGTAACCCGTTATATATGTAGTGCGTTAGACCCTCACCGGATGTATAAACTGCTAAGGGTAGTTTACGGGTTGTCAGCTGAAAAGAAATATGTTCACCCTGCTATGGTTAAGATCATCGCGGCGACACTCGCAGAAGCCCAACACGACCCTCATCCCGATTTAAAACTGCTGTGTATGCGGGCGGTGTGCACGGTTAATGATAGAAAGATGATAGAAAGACTCATAGAAAGACGGGTGTGCAAGCTGTATAAAATAAGGCCGCTGGCTCCTCGAAGACTATTTTAAATAAATAATGTCACACCTAAAGGACCCTGATAGTGGGTGTTTTAGAATGAAGTAGTAGAATGTTACACCTCGATGTGACTAGGGTTTAAGCAGTTCTTACCCGTTTACTGTGAAAATGTAAAATACCTTCTGTTTATGATTTGTTAAGATTCACTATTTTTTAATAAAATGTCCTTACGCAGAACAAGTGTCATTCATTGGCTGTGGTGTAGCTGTTGATATCATGCCGGGGGAGCGGTTAAGAAAACTTTATTACGATACTGGCGGGGTGGGCGGCTTGGGAAGCGCCGAAGCTCTGTATAGAAGGGCTGTAGCTGAAAACAAGCATGTAACAAGAGCCCAGGTCAAGACGTGGCTTTCAGGAGAAGAGGCGTATTCCCGCCATAAACCAGCCAGAAGACGTTTTAAGAGACGCCCAACAATCGTTAATGCACAATTAGATTATCAGTGGCAGGCTGATATCATAAGCCTTCAAGATATAGCAAAACATAACAACGGCGCCCAGTATATATTAACAGTCATAGACCAATTGTCCAAGTACGCCTACGCAGAAGCGTTACACGATAAAAGTGGTACGAGTGTCACGGCCGCTTTTAAAGACATCTTCGCTAGGGGACGAATTCCTCAAAAACTATAAACAGACGCCGGTAAAGAATTCTTAAACAAGACATTTCAGAAATTATTAAACCATCATGGTGTTCAACATTTTGTGACACACACGAAGGTAAAAGCTGCTGTTGTAGAACGGTTTAACAGAACTTTAAAGTCTAAGATGTGGAGGTACTTTACGGCCAGCAACACCTACAGATACGTGGATGTTCTTAAAGCTTTTTTAGATGTATATAATGCAGTTATCACCGGACCATCAAAACAGCCCCCGCAGAGGTGACTCCTAGTAATGTTTTAACTGTATGGAGAACGGTGTACGGGCGCAATTTTGCTACAAAGGTCAAGAAGCCTATTTTTAAAAAAGGAGAGCACGTCAGGATTTCAAAATTGAAAGGCGTCTTCACGAAGGGCTACCAGCAGACATTGAGCGACGAGATATTTATAGTGGAAAGTGTGGAGCTCAAAGATGGTCTGTATATTTACAGGTTAAAGGACTACGCTGGGGCAGAGGTGTCGGGTATCTTCTACAAGAAAGAGCTACAATCGGTACCTGATGATCTGAACCGTGTGTATAGGGTTGAAAAGGTTCTGAAAAGGCGGGGTCGAGGGGTTAACAGTCAGGCCTATGTCAAATGGAGGGGCTGGCCTGAGAAATTTAACAGTTGGGTGTTGGCCAGCTCTCTGAAGGGCGTGTGAGCTAAGGCCCTGTTACAAGCAGTTGAGAAGATGGAGACGGAGCCCTTTTATATCACCTTACCATCCAACTCTTTTAAGGTCATGTTCCCCGACAACCAGATTTCTAACTACATCGTGAAATTGGCAAAGCCGGTGGACCTGAAAGGGGATTGGGAGGTGGCCCTAACAGAAATACAATACCCTGGAACCTGGAATACCTTTACATCGAGCGAAGCAAAGTTTTTCATAAAGCGTGAGGACAATGTGAACATGCACGCCGGCATCCCGTTTGGCTACTACCCATCAGTTGCAAGTGTTGTCGACGCCATCAACAAATCCATAGCCGCCCTCGAAGGATATGCGAATATTCAGCTGACGCTAGATCACGTCAGAAGGAAGGTTTTTCTTAAAGCCCCGACTCGCGGCACGACGTTTAACTGCTCCGGTAAATTAAAAAGGGTTTTAGGCACAGTGATGAATGCGGCTTCGAAAGGCCTGGCGGAACAGGATCAATTGTGTCCCGATATTAACGGTGGTTTCTATACGCTCTATGTATATAGCGATATAGTAGAGGCCCAGAGGATCGGCGATAGCTACTCGCCACTGTTAAGATGGGTCCAGGTACAAGGTGAAAATAATGGGATGGTCAATATCCAGTTTCATAAACCCGACTACTACGTCGCAGTTTCTAAAAATCATTTTGACACTATTTCAATTATGATCTACGATGATCAGTCTGAGCAGGTTGGGTTTAAATACGGGAAAGTTATTGTCAAGCTTCATTTAAGACCGAGACGCGACAGCGACTATTAAGCAGGCATCTTGGTGGTCGTGAAAACATACGGTGACCCCTCTATGTACCGGGACTATTACAGAAACCAAGCCGGCTATGGAGGGCCGCCGTACTTTCAAGGATCACCGGTTATGTACGGGGCTGGTTTAGGGGGATTCTTCAGGAGTCTGTTTAGAAGAGCAATGCCGTTCCTGAGAAGAGGCTATGAAATTGCAAAACCACATATTAATATGGCAGCTACGAGCATTGCCGGGGATGTGGTCGGTTCTGTTACATCGGCAGTTGCAGAGCGCATGAACAAGCAGCCGCAAGAAGGATCGGGGCTGGTGTACGCCCCGCGTGCGCGTGTTAAAAGGAAGCGTCGTGCTTCAAGCCGCAGGGGCCCACCGGCCCCCTATAAAAAAAAGAAGGAGCTCTTCCAAGCGCACTCAGAAAAGAAGAGCTCCAAGACGGAAGAGAGCTACGCCGAAGAAGAGAGCCGCCTCTAAAGTAAATATTTTTTGAAAGACTCGTAAA
Organism: Lissotriton helveticus; assembly: GCF_964261635.1. NCBI lineage: Eukaryota > Metazoa > Chordata > Amphibia > Caudata > Salamandridae > Lissotriton > Lissotriton helveticus. Next base: position 986,539,199 of record NC_136071.1, on the reverse strand, counting down.
CTAAACCATGGCCTTTGTACATTGCGCATCTGGCGAGTGCGCCAAATCCGAGTTAGACCTGTTCACTCTAAAACCAACGCAGACAAGCATCGAAAACAGCTTCCTCATGGAGGTATCGCCTTTAGCCGCATTGATGCCTCTGGCCCCTACAGAGTTTTATGTGTCGGGGTCCACGGATATGTATTTGGATCTCAACAACACGCTGCTGCATTTTGTGTGTAAAATCACGAAAGCGGATGGGTCCGACATCGCAGAAGCCGCTAAAGTGGCGACGATCGCTTACCCCATAGCTACGATGTTTAATCAGGTGGACATCACCCTGGATGATCGGCTCATCACGCAGAACGACAACATGTACGCCTACAGAGCCTACCTCGAGAGTATTCTAAACTACAGCAGCAAAGCCCTTGACACAGAGCTTTCAACGAGTCTCTTCTACAGGGATACACACGCCCAGTTTGAAGTCACGGCTCTGGACGGCGCCAATAAGGGTTTTGTAAAAAGAGCGGGGCTGGCAGCAGGCAGTCGCAACTTTGACCCTCTGGGACGCATACATTCAGACCTATTCTTCCAAGATAAACTGCTCATCAACGGAATTGATCTTAAGATCAAGTTCACCCGTAACAAGGACTCATTCTGCCTCATCAACGGGGATGCGGAACAGTACAAACTGGACATACTGGCAGCAAGTCTGTTTGTGAAGAGAGTGAAAGTATCTCCGAGCGTCAGGCTAGCGCACGCCGACGCTTTACAAATATCAAACGCCAAGTACGCTGTGGAAAGAGTAGCTCTGAAGGTATTCAGTATCCCAGCAGGTACCCGCTTAACACAGCAGCAGAACCTATTTCTTGGGCAACGACCCAAACTTATCATTATCGGTTTTGTGGACAATACAGCCTTTAGCGGTACCTATGCCTCAAACCCCTTCAATTTTAAACACTACGGCATCAACTACACCGCATTGGTCCACGAGGGCAATGTGATTCCCGCAAAACCCTACACTCCCAGTTTTGTAACCTCCAACTACGTCAGGGAATATCAGGGGTTAGTTTCGATAACAGGGAAGCACCAGAGGGACTGCGGCGTAGCCGTGTCACGCGAAGGCTATGGGGCTGGATACACGCTGTTCGCATTCGACCTGACCCCGACCTGGAAGACGGCGATCACTACAACCTGGTCAAAAACGGAAATCTAAAAGCTGAAATACGATTCAGTAACCCTCTACCTACGAATGTGAACATGGTCGTATTCTCGGTATTCTACAGCATCATCCAGATCAACCACGCCAGACAGATTTTGTTTGACTATCTTTAAAACATTGGCGAAATGGACACTGTGCAGATCCAGGACGTCTTAAGCAGGCATAAACACGCTAGGAAATACTTTTTAGGTGTTTTCCTCAGTGACGGGTTACCTGCTGAAATAGGGGTAGAAAGACCTCACACCCTAGTCTTTAACACTGATCCGCATTACATGGGTGGAACACACTGGGCGGCCGTGTTTATAGAGAATGATCAGGTTATAGTGTTTGACAGTACAGCAGAGTTCCCAGAACACCGTCTATATACACAACCCATATTCAAGTTTGTAAAAAAAGTTGCAGTGCGCGTGGTGTATAATAAGGTGCGGATACAGGATACTACAGCCATGACATGCGGGGAACACTGTATTTATTTTATTAGTAAAATGTCAGAGGGTGTTTCGTTTAGAAATTTCTTACATTTATATTCGCGGGACCTTGTTAACAATGACAGTATAGTTGTGAAATATGTAAAAGAAAACACAAGGGTATCGGTCAGACCTGTGAAAACCGAATATGTTGCTTGTCAAAATTGTAAGAGCTTATAACTTATGTTTTTAATGATGAACGTCTAAAAATAAAAACAATATTTTTTAAAAATCAGGCATTCAGTCTCTGTATTTTTATTGCTTATACAGGCCCCATAATTTAAAAAAATGTTTTTAAAAAAGACGCTTGAGACGGTATGATAAGTTATGAAAATGTGTTTAGTACAAACAGGACTGTAGGTTGAACATTACAATGACAAACTCTGGCGAATAAACATATGAAGAAAAATCAGACACGCCTATACACATAAACTGTACATTTTTATTTAAAAAACATTAAGTCTGAATCCAAGTATGGGTTTTGGACAAATGTCTTTTTTGCCGTACAGCCGGCACCATGGGGGTACTCCACAAGGGGGATAGCAGCGGTGCGTCCGAGCCTTCAGGCGATGGAAGGAGGGGTGTCTTTAATTGTTCAAGCAGACGCCGGTGCTTGTTGTTACCCACGAGAGTGGAGGGGATGTTGAGTTCAGCAGCGGCTCGCAAAAACTGCTCCCAGCCGCGAGGTGCATTTTGAGGCGTTAGGATTTTGGGGTCTGTGAGCCCTTTGACTAGATCGTACATGTGTGACCCTGCAACCGGTTGTCCTTTGTAGAGAAATTCTCCTCGATCATTCCAGGATGTTAGATCTTTAAAAGCTGATAGTTTACTCATCAACATTTGCGCGGACCCTCTATGCCTTTGACTTATATTTTTTATGAGGTCCACAACAAAGGTATCAGGGGGTGGCGCAAGGTCCGGCGGTGCTTGTAGGGGTTGAGGGGCATTCGTAGGGGCTGCTGCTTGTTCAGAGTCCGGGGTATATAGAGTCAGCTTGTTCTTTTCGGTATTCCACTGGCTGTAGTAACTTAAAAAGTTTTGAAGGGTGCTGGTGTAAAGGTTAGCTTTGTCGTAGGGGTTTAGATCAGTACGGTTCAAAATGTCTTTAATTTCAGCATCCAGTTTTAGAGTCTCATTTCTGGGTATATCCCAGGCGTTGTCCGCGGAAGAGCCCAGCTGGTCCATTTGCTTTTTAGGAACCAAATACATTTTTGTGGCGTGCTCCATCACCGTGCTGCGAAGAGGCTTGTGATTACTGGTATAGCTATACGCAGCAAAGCGCCTATAAACCCCCCATACTGTTTCACCAGCTTCTTCTTGGTAATGAGTGAGGCCCTTTTATTACTGAGCTTCTTGATAAGACCCCTCTTCTTCTTCAGAACCTGTAATTGACTACTTGAGATAGGTACGTTGCCTTTTAGGGTTTTTAGGGCTATTTCTGCAATGGCAGACACTAAGTCATCAGAAGCAGCGCACAGGATGGCCTTTCTGTGTTGGGGGCTGGCTATAACCAGGAGAGCTAAATTGCGTTTTAGACGGGCCGACATGGTCAACACCTTGTATTATAAGGTCCTGGTTGTAAATGTCTCTAAAAGTCATCAAACCTGCTTTTTATAGGACCTGTTCTTGACCCTCGGCGTGTAAACGACTGGTAGCTCGGGGGGAAAAATATCAGCCCTCAATCTATAGTCTTCTAGAGTTTCATTTTTTAAGTCGACCAGTAGGTAACCGTGGGATTTTGCTGTAGCGTAGTTAAAGGCTTCCATGAAGAAGTGGGTGTTTCCGGGGTACATTTGTTTAGCTATGACGGCTATTTGTTGTTTGTCACGGGGGTTTTAAATAAAACAAGATACGAAGCATTTAGAGCTATAGATCTGCTGTTCTTACCCTTGTAAAACAAGTTCTGCACAATATAACAGATACTTAGAATGCGATGATGTGAATATTGCGTAAAAGCTCTCTCTAACTCCGGATGATCGCCCCCTTCACGCATAAGGTCATCGACAATTATCATGTTAACCTTGGTCAGTGACAGTAACTCATCATCGTTGAGATTATCCGGTATACCCTCTATAAATCTGATATGGGGGAAACTGCAGGTCAGGGCTGTATAAAGCGGCTGCCAGCATGAATAAAGCCATACAATGTTATTAGGGGTCTGGGATTGAACAGATGCAGAATTTTCTAAGAGCTTTTTTATAAAGTAGTTCTTACCACAGTTTGAGGGCCCTGCTAACACGCAGGAGAATGGATATTGTAATCTGGTGTCCATGTTAGGGGGCGGGTTTGTCTCTCTAATGGGGTCTAATAGCCGTACGGCAGCGTTTTATAGCCTGGGGTCAGGACCCTTTTATCAAAAACAACGCGTAAGGTTTTATGTAAGGGCTGTGTTGTAATTTCCCACTTCTTTTTGGATCTGACTATGCACGGCTGGTTCACAACTATGGTTTTAGCATTTTCACAAGCGGGTGATGCCGCGTTTTAATGCACCAGATTCTTCAGACTGTCAAAATTGATTTTTAGGGTGTTGTTGACGTTTAGGGTTATGTCTTTGACCTTCATACACACTTTGTTCTTGTTTGTGCGGTAGGAGTATGTTTTAGGCCCGGATGAAGAATATTCTATTATATGCTCATCCTTATCGAGCTCGCTGGTCAAATTACCAAGATAATGTCCATGGGGAGGGTCTTCATCCCCCGGCTTACTCACAAAAATCACCGAGTTGGTATCGTGATACAAACAGCGGTCCTGAAGTTTATCCATATCCCTGTAAAGCTCTAGACGGGCGTGGGCTCTCGTGAAGCTTGCTATGAAGATGTTTACGTTGTTACACGTTGTAATCCCCTGGTTTCCTCAGGATTGGGGCGGCTCTTAGGCTTCACCCTTTTCTGTGCCCACAACAGAAGACAGATAGGTATGTTGTCGTAAGTAGCTTTATTGAGCAAGAAGTGGCTACACACGCGTAAGAATACTCAAACTAGTAAGGCGAAACCACTGCCCTAGCAAGGTCTTAGATTCCAACCGTCCTCTGCATGAATGCCGGTCCCGACATTCTCCAACAGAGGACCCAGTGCTAAGCAGTGGCCGACAATGCCACTCGAGTTCAATCTGATGGTGTATTTCTACGGATTGTCCTCCGCATGAGTGTCGGTCCCGACACTCCCCAACGGAGGGCAAGCACACTTGGGTGAAAGGCTTCTTGAGGTACCCTTGTCCTCACGCTCAAAACCTTTGAGCGGGGACAGCGGCAATGACTTAGCAGCCTTAGCGTCTCTCACGCTCGATAAACCCTCGAGCGGGGACAGCGGCAATGTCTTAGCAGCCTTAGCGTCTCTCACGCTCGATAAACCCTCGAGCGGGGACAGCGGCAAAGTCTTAGCAGCCTTAGCGTCTCTAACGCTCGATAAACCCTCGAGCGGGGACAGCGGAAATGTCTGGGCAGCCTGGGCGTCTCGCTCGCTCGATAAACCCTCGAGCGGGGACAGCAACAAGAGTCTCAGAAGCACTCGGCTTCCTTTCTGCTCGATACCCTCGAGCGGGGACTGGGGCAAGGAAACAAGGATGGAGCGTTTCGTGGCTCACGCTCTCTCGAGCTGGGACGGTAGACTCCAGGGACATCGGCGGATGCTTCACGGCTTACCCGTACTGGCGGCTTGCTGTCAGTATCCTTGGGTCGTCGTTGGTGCTCTCCCTCTGGACGTCTCGGGGAATGGTTCTGCCTCTGGAAACTCGAAATATCCGACGCCGAGTCCCGCCACCGCTGTTCGTTTTAAGGCGGCGTCAGCTTCCGTCGCGCGCGGTGCCCTCCTGGGTAATGTAGTTCTTGTGGCGGACGTTGCGGGATTTGTAGTTTGGTGAACGGATCGCTCCGATCGCGGGACTGAACCGCAGTGTCCTAACACACGTTGTGGGGTATGCTTTGGTGTATTTCCAGCATAGTGCTGCGGTATCGTCATCGATAAACTTGCAGCTGGACACCTCGTAACAAGGGGCAAAGAGGTACTTAAACAGTTCATCAGGATCTGTTATCAAGGTCGTATTTGACAGATTTGTACGCTGAGCGAATTTTCCCCATTAGGAGTTGAGACAGAGTTTGGCTAACTGTCAACGGGCGGGGTTGACCTCTATCAATTGGGGTTGTAACTGGATACCCTCGTGAAGGTAGTAGTCATCGATGTACTTCTGCTTTGCATCCTGACTAGTACACCATTCGGGATACCCCCAGGCTTCCTGCTTATCTCTGAGAAACAGATTAATGTACGGGGCAAAGAGTTGTGTGGAGGTCCTCTTAAAATGCCACACCTCGTGGATCCTTCCGAGCCTGTAACCTTTCTCTAAGGCAGCTTCTACCTCGATGCTGCACCATGTCCCTGTGAGCATCCTTTGTTCTTCGGTGTGCCCACAATACCCAGCCTCTTTAAACACAGCACATGTTCGACAGAGGGGGAACATCAGTTTACCATCGACTCTGTATGGTAACACAGGAAAGTAAAGCTGTCTTGGAGGATAGATTTCACATTTGACTAGCCCAAAGTATTCCGATATGGGCTTAAAATCTCTATAGATGATGGTTGGGTGTCCTAATGGGTATACCTTCATCTTGTTCACAAACGGGTACAGACTGGGGAAATCATAGTAGTGTATTTTCTCACCATCACCCGCTGCCCTGTACAATTGTATGGCATTTGTCCGACCGCCGAATAAGGCGTCGCGTGGTTCCAGGGGTTCGGTTAAAGCACGAGTCTGTAGGAAAGAACAGAGCTCGGAGTCGGTTGCTAGCATCTCTAACCATTCGTGCTCCCAAATAGCCCTCATAGCATAGCTACATTTTTCAACATACTGTGCCTTCAACAGAGTACGTCTGTGTAAGTGTTCAAATTTGGCACCCAACAATCTGTTAAACTCGTGAGGCTTGTAACATTGAGGGCAACCGTGGTAAAAACAGCCGTTGTATTCGAAGGCCGTCGGCACTCCCTTAATTTTAGCGTACCCATCCAGGTAGTAGGGACCCACACAGTGTTCACCTCCCTGTAAGGCGTGGTGAATCTGTATGCCTTCTTTCTCAGAGATGTACATGAGCCATCGGATAGAGGGGGTTGAATAACGTTTCTGTTTGCCGTTATAGAGAACTGGAGGGACTAGAGCGATACTTTCTGGTTTTAAAAACATGTGTTTGTAAATGGACATACACATGGAGGTCAATGTGATGCTTTGAAAAGGGTCGATGTATACGATCTCCTTTGGCGACTGATCCTTCTCGGATTTCAAGGCCTTGCTTTTCTTTACCGTTTTAGGCTTCTTGGGTTTCATAGCTCTGACCATCGTTGGTCTTTGAGGCTTCTTTGGTTTTAACAGCTTGACTTTCTTAGTCATCTCCACCACAGCATCTCTGAAGAGGTTACACGCTTGTCGCAGGATCATTACATCCGCCTGGCAATAAGCTTTCAACTCTGTTTTAAAATGAAACTCCTTTGCACGGTTTTCAGAGTACCATTGTTGAAAGTTCTCTGTCTCGGCAGGCATCATGTATTCAACCCCATAACTGTCAGGAGGGGGCATGGGACCCACATAATCCTGGTTAGCCCAAGTATTAAAAAAGTGTGGAAAATAACCTTTACAGCCAGGAATCCAAAGGCTTTTCGAAGCTTGCTCAGTTTCATGGGTAAAAAATTCAAGGTGTCTATAAACCTTATTTGTAACTGGCAAGCTGTTAACAGCATCAGCTTGGAACCCTGAGTGATGAGGTCTACTTGTACCTTTTCACAAATCATATTTTGCAAAATGAAGAATGAGTCTTAGGCTTTTGAATTGTGGGCCAACATGGTGTACCCTTTGAATTCTGTTTGAATGAAGGTGTTAAGGAAATCACCACCGCACGTTCTACCTTCAAACTCCCAGCTGTCGTTGGAAGTTAGATGGTGTGCGTAAATATAGTTAGGCTGGTGTACTCCCGTCTCCTGCGTGCACTCTATATCAAAAACGATGTATGCTTCGGTCTTGGTCTGGGGTCTGCCTTTAACCATGTAGCACTGATGGTTGGTACCAGCATCAAAAGACATCGACACTGGGGGCATTTCATACCCCTGCATTTCTGATCATCAGCCACATACCGCCACACTCAAAACAATCCATTTTAGGACTGCATCTAGCAGCTTTCCTATGGATGTTCAAACAGTCTTGAGAGCGACAAAACATCTTACAGGTGCGACACCTCACATTCATGGTTGCGTCTGCGACGCACCCATCCCTCTGGCACAGCTTACAATGCATTTCACACTGATGACGTTCCATATTGCTGTATATGTGGTCGCAATGTGTACACACGTATCGGGCTCCCAGAAAACCTTTAAGGTTCAAGATGCCGTAAAAGTGCTTATCATGGTGAAGGACATATACAGTCTTGTGCCCCACACGGGCCCCGGTTGTAAAGTACTTCCAAGAGCCGTTGTGATAAAGAACTTTCACAGTCACCGAGAAATAGTTTTCAAATAGACTGATGTCACCAAAACCGACCAGATGGTCTGGAGGTATTTCAAGAACCTTATGGGCTTCAGACGCTCTAGCCAGGATGACCGCGTCGGTGGTGTCGCGCCCCATCAACAACCCAGCGATGCTGGCCGCAAGACAAGTGTTGGTTGCAGCATTGTTAAAGTCGAGCAGCCAGCGCTGCTTCTTACCTATTATCTGGCTGTATAGCACGCTCTTTAAAGGGCGGGAAACACCCCCCTCACGACCCCGTACAATGAGGGCTATGACTCTGAAAGTGCCAAAGGCGACTAGTTCAGCATTGCTCTGTAAAAGCAGCGACAGGTTTTCTAAAAAGTCTACGGCGTCAAACACATCTCGCGATGCCCATCTGGTGAACAGAGGACTATCAAAACCCTGTCCCTGGAAACGTAGCTGGAAAAAATCATTGCGCCCCACATCGCGTAACAACCTTTCAATGAGCGCTTGCACCGCCTGATGTATAGCAAAAACACCGTGATCGGTGGACGTTATTCGGTGTAGGTTAGCAAACCTAAACTCCTCGAAGTGCTCGGTGGCCCTAAATCTCTCCACATTACGCCTGTAGCTTCTAACGCTCTCTAAAAAGACAACCTCTGAATCCTCATCTTGAGGGGTTTGACTTTCTGGGGAGCTTGTTGCGGTATCATTTTGAGGGTTCTGGTTTAGTAGGGGATCTTGTTGTCTTTTAAAGCGCCTTGTAGCACATATTCTGGCTTTCTTTAGCTTCCTGATTAAAAACCGGCGTTGTTTAGCGCTATTGGCCCACTTTCCTTTTTTTTGGGGCCCTGCTTTTCTAGGTTCCAGACCCCAGCCTATCTGAGCAGTATGTACTGTACCTATGTGTGGAGTGTTTGTTGAGGCCTCTGCTATAGAACCACAAACCGACTCCTCTAAGGGTTCCGGTTGGGGTTGTGTTGGGGCTCTAACACCAAAACCCTTCAATGGGCCACCCCTCTGACTATCCTCTCCCGCGCAAGTGTTCTGGTGTGTGTCTGTTATCGCGGTATATGATTCGGACTTGGCTTTAGAAACAGCATGCCGTTGTTTGTGGTGTTCTATGCACTTTTTATGACCGCGTAAGCGTAAGAAACGCAGGGATTTTGTTAGAACTGTTTGGACCTTACGGGTATATTTTGAGGTGCATATTTTACTAACCCCGGGGGACTGTCATTTCTTTGGTAGCTGGCGGCGTCCTAGTCACGGCTGTATAGCCCCTATGTCTGATCCTGCTTCCTGACAAGTTTGGAGGATCACTCTTTTACACAGGTCAACCCTTTGCAATATCTTCTGTTGTGCCGCAGCCATGGATCTGTCACATCTACCCCCCAACCCCCATTTTAAGGTTGCGGTGACCGCTTGGCGCTTTAGTTTTCTGACAGCCAATTGTATATCCTTTACATATGCATCTAGTACCGGTTTGGGATTTATATCGTCATATTTTGGAGGGTTGGGGGTGAATACAGGGCTTGTGTGTGTAGCAACCTATAACGCGCCAGGGACCTCTCTAGTGTCTTCAAAACCCCCACCATTCTGTAACTGCGGGCCTGGGGGGATCATGGAAACAGGGTCCCAGTGCGAACACCCCGGGGCATCTGGGGGCGGGATCATACTAAATGACCCCTCCATACTATGATTTGACCATTCGCCCGACCCTGTACTATCAGTAGTGTATATTGCTGGGGGTGTCGCTGGGCTGGTTGGGTCGTAAACTCCCTGAGGGGGTATAGGGGACATAAGAAGGGGTGCGTGTAATTGACTGTCGCAATAATCAAGGGTGCTACAAGCTAAGGACCTATCATAGGGTTGGGGAGGCGTAGGTGTAACACATGTTTGCAAAACCACATTGCAGTTGTTAGAAGGGCCCTCGTACGCTGCTTCTGAGGTTCCCTCAAGGCTGTCTACTGTTCCCCCTAATGGTCGCCCCTTTTCAGACACTTTGTCCCTAAACACGGATGGAGCGCCTTTCAAAGTTTTTAGGGTTTGGTCTAGGGGACACGCCTCTGCATGATTCGTTAGTTTGTTTGAAACTCCTGAAGGTTTCATAGGCGGATAAGGGGTCTGAAGTGTAACAGCTTTGCTTAAGGGGACCTCAGGTGTTTCTACTTCTGCCACATCTAACCTATGCTTATTCTTAAGATATTTTCTTGAAAGCCTGCTGACTTTAGGAGTTTGTGGTTGTAACGATCTATTATTCGATCTCCTTTGGCGACTGACCCTTCTCGGATTTCAAGGCCTTGTTTTTCTTTACCGTTTTAATCAATCAATCAATCAAACCATTTGTATAGCGCACTACTCACCCGGGAGGGTCTCAAGGCGCTTGGGGAAGGGGTAAGCTACTGCTCGAACAGCCAGGTCTTGAGTTGTTTCCTGAAGGCGAGATGGTCCTGGGTCCGCCGAAGGTGGATGGGGAGGGAGTTCCATGTCTTGGCAGCCAGGTAAGAGAAGGATCTTCCTCCGACGGTGGCTCTTCGGATGCGTGGTACGGCTGCGAGGGCGAGGCTGGTGGACCGTAGCTGGCGGGTGGGCGTGTAGAAGGTCAGGCGGTCGTTGAGGTACTTGGGGCCCAGGTCATGGAGAGACTTGTGTGCGTGGGTGAGGAGCCGGAACGTGATCCTCTTGTCGACGGGGAGCCAGTGCAGGTTCCTCAGGTGGCTGGAGATGTGGCTGCGTCGGGGGACATCCAGGATGAGTCGGGCGGAGGCGTTCTGGATGCGCTGGAGTTTTTTCTGTAGCTTGGCTGTGGTTCCGGCGTAGAGGGTGTTTCCGTAGTCCAGTCGGCTGGTGACGAGTGCTTGGGTGACAGTCTTCCTGGTCTCGGGTGGGATCAAGCGGAAGATCTTGCGAAGCATACGCAGGGTGTTGAAGCACGATGAGGAGACAGCGTTGACTTGTCTGGTCATCGAGAGGGAGGAGTCCAGGATGAAGCCCAGGTTGCGAGCGTGGTCGGTTGGCTTGGGTGCGGTGCCCAGGGCTGGGGGCCACCAGGAGTCGTCCCAGGCGGAGGGCGAAGATCCCAGGATGAGGACTTCTGTCTTGTCCGAGTTCAGTTTCAGGCAGCTGTCCTTCATCCACTCGGCGACGTCTTTCATCCCTTCGTGTAGGCAGGTTCTGGGGGTGTCGGGGTCTCTGGTGAGGGAGAGGATCAGCTGGGTGTCGTCGGCGTAAGAGATGATGTTGAGGTTGTGCTGGCGTGCGATGGCTGCAAGAGGTCTCATGTAGACGTTGAAGAGGGTGGGGCTGAGTGAAGATCCTTGCGGGACGCCGCAGATGACTTCGGTGGCCTCGGAGCGAAACGGGGGGAGGCGGACTCTTTGTGTTCTTCCGGCGAGGAACGAGATGATCCACTCCAGTGCCTTCTCTTGGATACCGATGTTGCTGAGGCGCTGGACTAGGGTGCGGTGGCAGACAGTGTCGAACGCAGCGGAGAGGTCCAGGAGGATGAGGGCCACTGTTTCCCCCTTGTCGAGCAGGGTCCGGATGTCGTCGGTGGCTAAGATGAGGGCGATCTCGGTGCTGTGGTTGGCTCTGAAGCCGAACTGTGAGGGGTCGAGGGATCCGTTCGTCTCGAGGAAGGCGGTCAGCTGTCTGTTGACGATCTTCTCGATGACTTTAGCAGGAAAAGGGAGGAGCGAGATGGGGCGGAAGTTTTTGAGGTCGTGGGGTCCTCTATAGGTTTCTTCAGGAGGGTGCTGAGCTCGGCATGTTTCCAGCTCTCCGGGAAGGTGGCGGTGTTGAAGGAGGTGTTGATGATGTTCCGGAGTTGGGGTGCGATGGTGGAGTCAGCCTTGTTGAAGACGTGGTGTGGGCAGGGGTCGGTCAGTGATCCGGAGTGGATGGTGTTCATCGTGCGGGCTGTGTCTTCGGTGGTCACCGTGGTCCAGGTGCGAAGGGTGGCGGTGGGGAGCGTTGGTTCGACGGTTGGGTGCGTGGGTGGTGCGTCGAAGCTGTTGCGGATGTCGGCGATCTTGCGGTGGAAGAACGAGGCGAGGGAGTCGCAGAGGTCTTGTGACGGAGTGATTTCGTTGGTGCCAGTGCTGGGGTTGGAGAACTCCTTGACGATGCTGAAGAGTTCCTTGCTGTCGTGGGTATTGTTGTCCAGTCGTTCCTTCAGGGATTTCTTCTTGGTGGTGCGGATGAGCTGGTGGTGCTTGCGGGTGGCGTGTTTGAGGGCGGTCATGTTGTCGGTGGTCCGGTCGAGGAGCCAGGCTTTCTCGAGGGCGCGGCAGGTCTTCTTGGAGTCCTTGAGTTCGTCGGTGAACCAGGATGCCTTCTTGCTTCTGGGTCTGCTCAGAGGGTTCTTCAGTGGTGTGAGGTTGTCGGCGCAGGCGGTCAGCCACTGCGTGAAGTTCCGGGCTGCTTCGTTGGGGTCCGTTGCGCTGGCGGGTGGGTTCTGGCTGAGGGAGGTGGTGAGCTGCTCGGTGGTGATCTTACTCCAGCTTCTGTGGGGAATCTGAAGCGGGTGGTGGTGGCTCGTGGTTCTTCTGAAGCTGAAGTGGACGCAGCTGTGGTCGGTCCAGTGGAGTCCGGTGGAGTGGCTGAAGGTGATGTGCTTGCTGGATGAGAAGACGGGATCAAGCGTGTGGCCGGCGTAGTGGGTGGGGGTGTTGACCAGTTGCTTGAGTCCGAGGTTGGCGAGGTTGTCCAGCAGGGCGGTGGTGTTGCGGTCCTTGTTGTTCTCCAGGTGGAAGTTGAGGTCCCCTAGGAGGATGTAGTCGGAGGAGAGGAGGGCGTGTGGGCTGATGAAGTCTGTGATGTCTTCGCTGAATTGTGTGCGTGGTCCCGGGTGTCTGTAGACGAGGGTGCCTCTGAGGGTCGTCCTAGGGTCGGTGTGAATCTGGAAGTGGAGATGTTCGGCTGCGGCGAAGCAGTCGGTCGTGATGCGGATGGTGTTCTTGTGGACGATGGCGATGCCTCCTCCAGTCTGGTTGACGCGGTCCCTCCTGATGATCTTGTAGCCGTCCGGGATGGCGATGGCGATGTCGGGTGCAGAGGAGGCGTTCATCCAGGTTTCCGCGAGGAAGGCGACGTCCGGTGATGTAGCGTCGAGGAGGTTCCAGAGTTCCACGGCGTGTCTGTGGACGGAGCGGGTGTTGAGCAGGATGCACTTGAGGTGGTTGCTGCTGGTGCTTGGCTTGGCGGGTGCGTGGCAGGTTCGGAGGCAGGTGAACTTGCAGGTACAGCAGGTGAAGGGTCCGTGGGTGCGTCTCGGGGTGGCTCGGTAGCAGGCATGATTCCGGCCGGCATTGAGTGCGTTGAGAGTGGCGGCGTCGTAGGTCAGTCGGGTCGTCTTGCATCGGCGGGGAGGGCCAGGGGTCCTGGCACTGGGCGCGGTCCAGGCGCGGACGGGCGCAGACGGGCTTGCCTTTGGCGCACCTTCGGCGCACAATCGGCACGCCCGCTGCGCGTCAACGCTGCGCGTGCGTGGAGGCTGCATAAGAAGGGAGCCGGGAGGGAGGGTCCGCTGGGTGGCGGGAGCGGGGGGGCCAATCGGCTGGCGGGGGCGGGGCCGCAGGGAGGCAGCGGCGGGAAACGGCGAGTGGCGAGTGGCGGCAAACAGGCAGGAACCAGGAACCAGGAACAGGAGCAGGAGGAGCGTGGGGGCGTCCCGGCCTGGCAAGGCACAGTGGCTTCTTGGGTTTCATAGCTCTGACCGTCGTTGGTCTTTGAGGCTTCTTTGGTTTTCACAGCTTGACTTTCTTAGTCATCTCCACCACAGCATCTCTGAAGAGGTTGCACCCTTGTCGCAGGATCATTACATCCACCTGGCAATAAGCTTTCAACTCTGTTTTAAAATGAAACTCCTTTGCACGGTTTTCAGAGTACCATTGTTGAAAGTTCTCTGTCTTGGCAGGCATCATGTATTCAACCCCGTAACTGTCATGAGGGGGCATTGGACCCACATAATCCTGGTTAGCCCAGGTATTAAAAAAGTGTGGAAAATAACTTTTACACCCAGGGAATCCAAAGGCTTTTGGAAGCTTGCTCAGTTTCATGGGTAAAAAATTCAAGGTGTCTATAAACCTTATTTGTAACTGGCCAGCTGTTAACAGCATCAGCTTGGAGCCCTGAGTGATGAGGTCTACTTGTACCTTTTCACGAATCATATTTTGCAAAATAAAGAATGAGTCGTATGCTTTTGAATTGTGGGCCAGCATGGTGTACCCTTTGAATTCTGTTTGAATGAAGGTGTTAAGGAAATCACCAACGCACGTTCTACCTTCAAACTCCCAGCTGTCGTTGGAAGTTAGATGGTGTGCGTAGATATAGTTAAGCTGGTGTACTCCCGTCTCCTGCGTGCACTCTATATCAAACACGATGTATGCTTTGGTCTTGGTCTGGGGTCTGCCTTTAACCATGTAGCACTGATGGTTGGTACCAGCATCAAAAGACATCCAACACCGGGGGCATTTCATACCCCTGCATTTATGATCATCAGCCACATACCGGCCACACTCAAAACAATCCATTTTAGGGCTGCATCTAGCAGCTTTCCTATGGATGTTCAAACAGTCTTGAGAGCGACAAAACATCATACAGGTGCAGCACCTCACCTTCATGGTTGCGTCTGCGACGCACCCATCCCTCTGGCACAGCTTACAATGCATTTCACACTGATGACGTTCCATATTGCTGTATATGTGGTCGCAATGTGTACACATGTATCGGGCTCCCAGAAAACCTTTAAGGTTCAAGATGCCGTAAAAGTGCTTATCATGGTGAAGGACATATACAGTCTTGTGCCCCACACGGGCCCCGGTTGTAAAGTACTTCCAAGAGCCGTTGTGATAAAGAACTTTCACAGTCACCGAGAAATAGTTTTCAAATAGACTGATGTCACCAAAACCAACCAGATGGTCTGGAGGTATTTCAAGAACCTTATGGGCTTCAGACGCTCTAGCCAGGATGACCGCGTCAGTGGTGTCGCGCCCCATCAACAACCCAGCGATGCTGGCCGCAAGACAAGTGTTGGTTGCGGCATTGTTAAAGTCGAGCAGCCAGCCCTGCTTCTTACCTATTATCTGGCTGTATAGCATGCTCTTTAAAGGGCGGGAAACACCCCCCCCCACGACCCCGTACAATGAGGGCTATGACTCTGAAAGTGCCAAAGACGACTAGTTCAGCATTGCTCTGTAAAAGCTGCGACAGGTTTTCTAAATAGTCAACGGCGTCAAAGACATCTCGTGATGCCCTTCTGGTGAACAGCGGACTATCAAAACCCTGCCCCTGGAAACGCAGCTGGAAAAAATCATTGGGCCCCACATCTCGTAACAACCTTTCAATGAGCGCTTGCACCGCCTGATGTATAGCAAAAACACCGTGATCGGTGGACGTTATTCGGTGTAGATTAGCAAACCTAAACTCCTCGTAGTGCTCGGTGG
The DNA here is from genome assembly GCF_964261635.1 of Lissotriton helveticus. Taxonomy (NCBI): domain Eukaryota; kingdom Metazoa; phylum Chordata; class Amphibia; order Caudata; family Salamandridae; genus Lissotriton; species Lissotriton helveticus. Next base: position 986,523,645 of record NC_136071.1, on the reverse strand, counting down.
CCCTAAATCTCTCCACATTACGCCTGTAGCTTCTAACGCTCTCTAAAAAGACAACCTCTGAATCCTCATCTTGAGGGGTTTGACTTTCTGGGGAGCTTGTTGCGGTATCATTTTGAGGGTTCTGGTTTAGTAGGGGATCTTGTTGTCTTTTAAAGCGCCTTGTAGCACATATTCTGGCTTTCTTTAGCTTCCTGACTAAAAACCGGCGTTGTTTAGCGCTATTGGCCCACTTTTCTTTTTTATGGGGCCCTGCTTTTCTAGGTTCCAGACCCCAGCCTATCTGAGCAGTATGTACTGTACCTATGTGTGGAGTGTTTTTTGAGGCCTCTGCTATAGAACCACAAACTGACTCCTCTAAGGGTTCCGGTTGGGGTTATGTTGGGGCTCTAACACCAAAACCCTTCAATGGGCCACCCCTCTGACTGTCCTCTCCCGCGCAAGTGTTCTGGTGTGTGTCTGGTATGGCGGTATATGATTCGGACTTGGCTTTTGAAACAGCATGCCGTTGTTTGCGGTGTTCTATGCACTTTTTATGACCGCGTAAGCGTAAGAAACGCAGGGATTTTGTTAGAACTGTTTGGACCTTACGGGTATATTTTGAGGTGCGTATTTTACTAACCCCAGGGGACTGTCGTTTGGCGCTTTAGTTTTCTGACAGCCAATTGTATATCCTTTACATACGCATCTAGTACCGGTTTTGGATTTATAGAGTCATATTTTGGAGGGTTGGGGGTGAATACAGGGCTTGTGTGTGTAGCAACCTCTAACGCGCCAGGGACCTCTCTAGTGTCTTCAAAACCCCCACCATTCTGTAACTGCGGGCCTGGGGGGATCATGGAAACAGGGTCCCAGTGCGAACACCCCGGGGCATCTGGGGGCGGGATCATACTAAATGCCCTCTCCATACTATGATTTGACCATTCGCCCGACCCTGTACTATCAGTAGTGTATATTGCTGGGGGTGTCGCTGGGCTGGTTGGGTCGTAAACTCCCTGAGGGGGTATAGGGGACATAAGAAGGGGTGCGTGTAATTGACTGTCGCAATAATCAAGGGTGCTACAAGCTAAGGACCTATCGTAGGGTTGGGGAGGCGTAGGTTTAACACACGTTTGCAAAACCACATTGCTGTTGTTAGAAGGGCCCTCGTACGCTGCTTCTGAGGTTCCCTCAAGGCTGTCTACCGTTCCCCCTAATGGTCGCCCCTTTTCAGACACTTTGTCCCTAAAAACGGATGGAGCGCCTATCAAAGTTTTTAGGGTTTGGTCTAGGGGACACGCCTCTGCATGATTCGTTAGTTTGTTTCAAACTCCCGAAGGTTTCATAGGCGGATAAGGGGTCTGAGGTGTAACAGGTTTGCTTAAGGGGACCTCAGGTGTTTCTACTTCTGCCACATCTAACCTATGCTTATTCTTAAGATATTTTCTTGAAAGCCTGCTGACTTTAGGAGTTTGTGGTTGTAACAGAGTTTCCGCAACAGGCGTCGCTGTCGATGGATCCTTAGAGAGCACCGGGGAAGTGGGCTCGCTCACCTGTTTAACAACATTTTTTAAAGATAGATCTAAAGGAGTCGTCAGGGGTTCAGAAGCCACAGGTTTCTTGCTGAGGTCTAAGGGACCTGGTTGGGACATATGACCGCCCTTCTTCTTCTTTAGGTTTATGGGCCCGGTATGGGTACGGGTTTCAGCTGCTTTTTGTTAAGGACAGGCTTGGTTGTGACGAGCTTCCCTTTTGAGTCCTTGAGAGGTTTCAGATACGCTGAGGGTTTTTTACACAAAACTGGCTTTACAACGGCTGGGGTTGTGAGCCCTACTCCACGGTTGACACCCACCCCTGGTAAAATAGACTATCCTGTAAAAGGGTTCAACAGTTTGGTGGGGGGTTTGATTCGACATTTCTGAGATGTCCCTGTTCGCTGGTGTATATGGCTGTAATAAGAACAGAGTTTATCCTGGCGAACACGCCTACTCACACCTTTTGCTGCAGGCCCCTTGTTCAGAACGATCTTTGTGATATCCGCCAACGGTTTCGTAGCTCTCTTAGCCTTATGAGTATCAGCGCCGATGTTCTTTTGAGCTGCTCCTAGAAATGTAACATAAAAAAATATATATATTAGAAACACACAGGTATCTTGTATAAGATGCTTACACTACCCTCCGCAGTACCCCATGTACTCTAAGTCTGAGGCCCCTTTGTTTTTGAGAGAATAAAACCCAGAGAGTTCTTTTTTGTTTCACACCCTTTTGTAAAAACACACCTTTTAGATGACTTTTCCCAGATCCTTTCTTGTTCACAGGTCCATCTTTAGATGCTGTAGCTTTCCTTTTCACAGTTGTTTCTTTTGGCCTTTGGGGCGACTCCTGCACAATCACAATGTCCTGGCGTGACTCAGGGGGACCTGTAAAGAAAAAATAATCACATTTGTAGTATAAGCCAGACCTTAGCAGACCCCTCTGAGGAGCGTTCCTATAGTTCACATTTGTTTTTTAGGGGTACTAGATCCGCCTCCCGGGTCTTAAACCTTTGAAAACCACCGCCCTTTTGATTTACCTGTAGGAAGGGGATTAGCCTGTGCACTCAGCGACGCGTCTTGAGCCATGGGTAGGCACTGTAGTTCGTCAAGAATCCTCTGTAGTTCGGGATTCATACCTATAAAAAGCATACATATGTGAGAACACATTAGGAAAGCAGGGCTTCTAAGATACAGGTGTTTGCAGTAACTCGGAATTAAGAATCTCTAAATGCATATACCTGTCTCTATGGTTTGCACTTGCGAGTCTGTGAGAAACAATTCCGCCAGGTCCGAGTCTGTGAAGGTTAATACAGGCAGGTCTTGTGGCTGGGGGTAAATATATAAAATGAAAAAGGGAATGCTTTAAAAACAAACCTCATAAACACTATGTTACAGTTACATACCTCATAGAAAAACACATATCACACCTTGAAAATCAACACATGAGTATTAACGTTTACTTATGGGTAGCTGCATAAAATAAAAAACCAGCGACTTATGCGTGTATATAATATTGAAAAAAACGTCCGTTTAAAACCACTGTCCGGGTCTTCAAAACTGACCTAAAACCTCCTCCTTTAACCACCACCTTCAAGGGCACTTCCTAATTTAATTCACACCCTCTCTATAATCCGAAGGAAGACCTGCCATTATAGGAAATTCTGTTCTACAGGATTATAGAAGTGCCTTACTAGGGGTTCTGCCGTTTAGTGCCATATTATTATTATTATTATTATTATTATTATTTATTTTTGTAAAGCGCGATAGTCACCCGGAGGTATCCCAGCGCTAAAGAACCCTGAATTCACCAGGTCAACGGAGCAAAAGACTGAGAAGGCCAAGGGAAGAAGGGGGGAACTGAAGCAGAAAAAGAGGGGAGGGGGAGTACAGGTTTAGGGAAAAAGATGAGTTTTTAACAGTTTCCTGAAGCGCAGGTATTGAGGTTCAAGACGTAGGTTACGGGGAAGTGCGTTCCAAAGGCGGGAGGCTTGCACCGAAAAACGCCTTCCTCCTGCTCGGGTTTTTCTGAATCTAGGGATATTAGTAAAGTTTTCTGCATTGGAGCGGAGAGACCTAGAGTTCCTATAGGGAGTGACCAATTTACTGAGAACAGGAGGGCCTTGGTTCTGCAGCGTTTTGTGAACGAGACATAGGGCTTTAAATTTGACTCTCTCCCTTATGGGGAGCCAATGGAGGAGTTTAAGAGCGGGCTTGGCAGATGATCTGGCCGGGGTGTTAGTGATGATCCGGGCGGCCGTATTCTGAATTGTCTGTAGTTTAGTAAGGGTCGCTTCGGGGGCACCCAGATAAATCACATTACTATAGTCCAGTCTCGATATTATGAGACCTTGGACTAAAAGTTTTTGGGATTTAGGGGGGAGAAGGGGCAGGACTTTCCTCAGAGATTTTAAGAGGCCGAAGCAGGTCCCTGCCACCTTCTTGGCTTGTGAGGTGAAGGAGAGATCGGAATCGATCCACATCCCCAGACTTTTCACCTCTTTTTTAGGGTCAGGGGGCGGGCCCAGACAGTCTGGCCAGCTGTCCAGGGGACGTGAGGCTCCTTTCGGGCCTAGTATAAGGACCTCGGTTTTTGTCCCGTTGAGTTTTAGGGCTGATCTGTTCATCCAGTGATGGACCTGCGTAAGGCAGTTGAACAGATCAGCTTTCTGTTGCTTGGGATGGGATAGAGACACCACTAGTTGAGTGTCGTCGGCGTAGCTGACGACGCTCACTCCGAAAGGGATGATAACCTCCTCCAATGTGGTCATATAGATATTAAATAAAGTGGGGCTCAGGGAGGAGCCCTGAGGAACACCACATTGGAGGGGCATTTCGGAGGAGTGGGCGTTCTTTTCCCAGATCTGGTAGGAGCGTTGGGCCAGGAAAGATGAAAGCCAGGATAAGGCTGTACCTTTCACTCCCACCCTAGCCAGTCTTTCGATAAGTAGTTGGTGGTCCACTGTATCGAACGCTGCACTAAGGTCGAGGAGGATCACTGCCACTGATCCTCCCCCATCCAATAGTGCTCTTGCCTCCTCTACAGCAGCCAGAAGGGCGATATCCGTGCCCTGTCCAGGTCGAAAACCTGTCTGGGAGCTTTTTAATTTATTATTGGCCTCTAGGAACTGAGAAAGTCTCCTATTGACCAATTTTTCTGGGACCTTGCTTACTCCAGGCAGTAGGGAGATGGGTCGGTAGTTAGCCAGATTCTCGGGGTCCAGCGTAGGTTTCTTCAGCAGGGCTTTTACCACCGCCTTCTTCCAGCTTGAGGGTACAGCTCCTTGTTGGAGAGAGGTATTAATCAAGTGGGTAAGGGAAGGGATGATAACGGGGGCTACCTCTTTAAGGATACGGAGAGGAGCAGGGTCACTAGGGGAGCCGCTCTTCATAGAGTTGAACACATTTCTCACCTCGTCCACCGTGACCTGGCCCCACGTGGACAGGCAGGTGGTGGTGTGTGGGCAAGCAATATTTTCCTCAGGACTGGAGGGGGGGATAGATTCCAGAATTAGTCTGATTTTATCGTGGAAGAAATTGGCCAGTTTCTGGCATTTCTCCAGATCGGCTTCAGGATCGGCAATGGGTCTTGTTCCTTGTCCTTGGGGTTTAGACAGCTCTTTAAGGATGGCGTATGCTTCCTTACTGGAACAACCTGCGTTCTCTATTCTTTCCTGAAAAAACATGCTTTTGGTTTTATGAATAGCAGTTTTATAAGTCAGGAGAGAGACAGAGTAGAGGTTCTTGTTAGTTGCTGTTTTGTCGCGCCTCCATGAGCGTTCGGTTTTTTTACACTCTTGCCGCAGAGTTTTAAGCTCAGGAGTGTACCATAAAGCAGGTGGTATTCTTTTAGGTTGTTTCAGGGTGGTAGTTATCGGGAGCAACGTATCAAGTGAAGAAGTGATCCAATCGCTGAATTGTTTGTCAGCTATATTGGGATCAGATGAGAGCGCAGGAGTGGACTCTGCAAGAGAGGCGGCCCAGATCTCCGGTGATAGTTTGCGCCATTGTCGGTCGGTGACTTGGATTTTTGGAATCGAATAAGTGGGAGTGGGGATTTCCCAAGAAAAGGGTACCAAAAAGTGGTCCGTCCATGGTAAGGTCACCGGTGGGTCAGTGGTCATTGTTGCTATGTTGGTGAGGATCGGATCCAATAGATGGCCTTTATCATGGGTAGGCTCATTATTCACTAGACGAATGTCTAGAGATGTTAGATCATTCCTAATGTCCGATGCTGCTCGATCCGTAGGGTCCAGGAAATGGATGTTCAGGTCACCTAGTATGAGGAAATTGGGGGCAGAAGAAGCTAGTTGTGAACTGGATTCGACAACAGCGTTGGTGAAATTACCCGGGGCCCCTGGTGGACGGTAGATTAGAAGTCCTGCCAGGGTAAGAGCTGGGGCGACTTGGATGGAGAATTGGCCGCTCTCACAGTCCTCAATACCAGCGTTGGTCATGCGGCAGGTAAATTGTTCCTTGTGGATTATAGCTATCCCGCCTCCTCTCCCTCTTGGTCTATTAAGTGCTTGACAGATGTACCCGGTGGGAAGGGCCGTGACAACATCTGAGTCGGTATTGTCAGAGAGCCATGTTTCCGTTATGAACAGAAGGTCAAGCTCCTGGTTCTGAATCAGGAGGTTCATTTCGGTGGCATGTTTGGGGAGGGAGCGGCAATTAAGAAGTCCTAGTTTCAGAGCAGAGATGGGTGGTTTTGAGGTGGGAGTCAGATTGCATTGTGAACAGGTCGAGAATGCCTTACCTGCAATAAGCGAGTGGTGGCAGGCTAGGGTATTCTTAGGTCGTAAGTTGTATAAAGTGTCCGCTGTATACGTTATTCGATCCTGAGGGGTATCAGGCATAGTGACGGGGCCTAGGGCCTTCCGGGCCCGGACGGGCCCAGACGGGCTTGCCTTTGGCGCGCCTTCGGCGCGCTGACGGCGCGCCCGCTGCGCCCGTCCGCTGCGCGTCCGGTAGTTGCACATCCTAAATGTGCGAGAAAAAGGGGCGGATGGGCGTGGCCTCAAGTGGGCGTGGCCTCTCTCCCTCGCCGAGAATGGCGGCAGGGAAGTTTGTTGGGTGCTTAGCGTTGCAGCGAAGGAGTCGCTGTTTTGGTGACTCAGAGCCCGCTTCAGGAGGAGAACGGGTGAGTGAGGTTATATTAAAAAATACAGAGTATTTCGGCGAGTTAGTGACACAAATACAATTTTTAAAAATGGAAGGTTCTTCTCCCGGCTTTCCGCCTCAGGAGCTTTCAAGATTCTAAAGATGTTGCGCTGAAGGCAGCGTTTAAGTACCGGGGGTGGCGGGTGGGCGTGGCCTCAAGTGGGCGTGGCCTCTCTCCCTCGCCGAGAATGGCGGCAGGGAAGTTTGTTGGGTGCTTAGCGTTGCAGCGAAGGAGTCGCTGTTTTGGTGACTCAGAGCCCGCTTCAGGAGGAGAACAGGTGAGTGAGGTTATATTAAAAAATACAGAGTATTTCGGCGAGTTAGTGACACAAATACAATTTTTAAAAATATTATACCTCTACTTGTACTTTGTACGCTTTTGTAACATGCACACATGTCGCTTTCTCATGTAACTCCCTGTTTGCTACCTCTTACATTCTGTTTGCTATAGATACATGTACAAGTGCCACCATGGTCTACGTAATTTTTTTTCTTGTGCTTGAGGACCCTCCATATATTGCAGTATTATACCTCTGTTTACTTTGTACGCTTTTGTAACCTGCACATGTCACTTTTTCCTCCTGTGATGCACCGTTTGCGATCATTTGTATTTTTGTTGGCTCACGATTGTCATTATTGCTTCATTTAATGTAACTTTTGCATTTGTTTTTTTCACTTGTAATGTTCTCTTGTCTCAGCTCTGTTCCTATTGTGAAGCGCTCTGACACCTTCGGGTAAACTCAGCGCTATATAAAAGAGCATACATAATTAAGATACATAAATAAACTTCCCCTCCGGGACTACGGAGGTAGGAACCGCCCCTACAGTGACATCATCGGGACTCCCCTGATGTCACTGGAGGGGCGGGCTCTACCACAGCAGTCCCGGAGGGGAAAACACCATGCAGCCGCCATCGGGAGCCTCGAAACCACCGCTATCCGCCCCAGCCCCCAGAGCCGCACCTTCCACATGAGTGCTCTGTGGGGGCTTCATTTTCTTTATGTTTTTTTTTTTAAATGGGGCTCTTGCGCCTGAGGCCGCAGGTACTGCCGCACACAGGCCTCACATCCACGGAGCTTCCGGGGTTTCAATTTTAAAAACGGGGGACAGGGGACGGGGGGCGGGGGCAGGGGGCTCACAAAGGAGCCGCCACCACGCCGCATAATCCCCCACGGAGCTCTGCATGGAGCACCATGGGCTCCGGGGGACTTAATTATTTTTTTAAAACCTCTGCCTCACGCCCGCAGGCGCCACCCCCAACACAGGCCTCACATCCCCGGAGCTCCGCATGGAGCACATTGGGCTCCGGGGGCTTGAATTTTTTTTAAAAAATGAGGGCCTCGCGCCCCAACACACACCCGCCTAGGGCACATGAGCCCACACCACCCTCGCACACGCCCCGGAGCTCCGCATGGAGCACCGCGGGGCTCCGGCTAATTTCTGTAAAAAACAATACCCGTGGCCATGGCGCCCGCGCACCCGCCTCCGGCGCCCTCGAAGGCCCCCCTCCCCCGCCACTCAAACCCTGGAGCCCGCATGGAGCACCGCGGGCTTCGGGACATTATTTTTTTTACAAACGGGTCCTCACTCCCCACACACAACACCAGGAGATCGGGAGCCCACACCCCAGCCTAACACGACCCGGAGCCCGCATGGAGCACCGCGGGGCTCTGGGGTAATTTCTTTAAAAAACAATACCCGTGGCCATGGCGCCCGCGCGCCCGCCTCCGTCGCCCTCGGAGGCCCCCCTCCCCCGCCACTCAAACCCTGGAGCCCGCATGGTGCACCGCGGGCTTAGGGACATTATTTTTTTTACAAACGGGTCCTCACTCCCCACACGCAACACCAAGGGATCGGGAGCCCACACCCCAGCCTAACACGACCCGGAGCCCGCATGGAGCACCGCGGGCTCCGTTGGCATTATTATTATTATATAAAAAACAACTGTTGCCTTGGTGCCCTCTGCACTCAAACTTGGGACCTCAAGCCTCCAAGGATCCCCGAGGGTACAGGCGCCCACAACCCAGCCTAACACACACTGAAGCCCCGCATGGAGCACCGAGGGTTTCATGGGGTTTCATTTTTAAAAACTATGGCCTCGAACCTCTGGAGCTTCTTTTTGAAAAAACGCGGCCTCGAGCCCCAACACTGGCCATGGTGCTCAGGAGCAACCACCAAAAACCCTCGCAGACCCACCGGAGCTCCGCATGGAGCACAAGGGCTCTGGGGATCTCTTATTTTTTAACAAAAGGGGTCTGGAACCCCCTCAGGCCATCACAGGGCACCGGAGCCCCACACCTGTGCCAGACAACCACCCCTTACCGGCACTCCAACCCCAGGGACCAGGACCACTAAGAGGCCTAGCTACAGTTTGGGCCATGGACACCATCAACACCACAGGACCAACCCCCCCAGTGTTTATTTTTGCACCCTCTGGGGACTCTAAAGCACTAGGCAAAACATTTAAAAACTGTTGCTAGACACTGTTAAGCCTTAACATTACAACCATATTTTACAGACCCCCTCTCTTGACACTGAGCAACCTACCCACACTCACATTAAACATTAATTAAAACAATGTAAACTTCCTCAAACCTTGTTTTAAACAGCCTTTAAAAATACACCTGTGTTTATATTAAATACAAGCCCTGGGCGTTTTGTACCGATTAAAAAAACTCATAATTATAAATGTGTTTCACATTACCCATTATTCACATTTAAACAGCATAACACATAGCCTTAAACAGGATTTGTAACTGGGAGCACCACCCTATACAGTTCTAAATCCCTTTAAACATACAACGTTGGGCCCTTAACCCTTAAGCAAACATCACCGATCCAACACCATGTTTACCTACCTCATCCAAGTTGGCGCATGCAGCGTTGATCTGTGACAAGTTGCTCTGATCCATTGGATCCTTTAATCTTCAGGGGCTGTTGGGCCTGTACCACTGCAAATCACCAATACGACCTTCCAGAAGTGTGACCTCTGTATGTGCTTTGTGTTTGCGGCCTGTATTTGTGGTGGTTTTATACCTTTGAACGGTCTGTTAATTATACATATAGCCTTTGTGGAGGTGAGCTCCTAATGGGTGATAGTGCATTGATTTTGCGGCTTCATTTCCTGACCCCTGCCCTGAGGACATACCTTTGGGGCCCTCTTACACTCGTTTCCCTGGACCTAGGGGCATCCTTTTGCGTTCATCTTATCATGGTATCTGTGGCTAATTACATTTCAGGACTTTAAGTTGTTGGCCTGTGTGCTCATCTTGTCCTCGTCCGTAATTATCTTTCACATGCTCTAGGGCGTCTCCTGCGATAGTGTAACTTATCCCCGGGACATCTGCTAATCCATCCCTTCACCTCTTTTTGTGGGGATCGTGTGCCCTTGCATCTGTGCTAAATTACATTTCAGGACTTTAAGATGCTTCCCTTTGTGATCACCTTGCACTTTACCCAGTCTTCTGATAAGCAATATTGACAACCCATTTGCTGAAGTTTGCTGCAGCTGCCGCTGTGCTTAAGTTCGGTCCGCAGGTCCTTGGGGTTAGCCTTTTGCATACATATTGTACCTATACATCTGCTAATCAGGACTCTTCACTTTTTTTTAGGACTGCATGACTCGGCCACTGTGACTATCACATTTCATGACTTTAGGAGATTCCTTGTCTGACCCTTTTGCAGTTCCATCTGTGCTTAATTACTCTTCACAAACTCTTTTCTTTTTTAAGCGCCACATTTAACCATCCCCCTCTGCCATCTCCCTCTGAGCTGTGTCAACAAACGGCTATGGGGCTGCCTGCCTGCGCTTTTTCACGAAGACCCATACAGTAACATCTGCTGCACCCTTGCATTTTCCATGGGCTTGAGGCCTGTCACTTTTCTGGACATGCAGCTTTTTCCTGCCACACTGAGGGGGGCGGGGGTCCCTGGGGGGACCTGTCACTTTTCCGGGCATGACTGGGGATTAAGGGTATCAGCTTTTACTACTTGCGTCCATCACAGGTACTTAGCAAAAATAATTGTAGGTTTTACCATGCTCCTTAAGAGGCTGTGCAAGCTATGTCGATAATGATTTACAATATATATAACCTTAAACAAATGGCAAAAGTAAGTCAAATTAGAACATAAGAATATTTTATGGTTTGCAAGATAGATCACATAGAGAACAGACCATTGGGCTGGTGTTTGAAAGAACAAACTTCTATTTCTTGGCTACACAGGTTCTCCTGCCAGAACAGCACAACTCTACAGAAAACTGTCACCATATTGCATAACTAATATGAGCTATGGGATTTGAAAAAAAGAAGGTAATGATCTTCCACCACAAACCTAAAGTTTGATGTAACCAATACCATTTAATGGTTAATTGTAAAAAGGTGGGCTGCATGTTGACTGGGATATGAGCCCTAGTCAAGCAGCAACCACAATCCTAGTCAGGGTAAGGAGCAGGCAAACTCTAAGGGCCTCATTTATGAGGCCGTGCATCACTTTTATGCCCCCGGTGCGTCACTTTTTGTGACGCACCAGCAGCGTAAAAAATGTGCCTTGTTGCACCATACTTACAAAGTGACGCATCTAGGTAGATGCGTCACTTTGTAAACCCCTGCGCTACTTTATACCTACCCCAGGAATAATGTATACAGGGGGGCGTTCTGACGCAAGAAAGGGTAATAAAAGTGACGCAGTGAAATCTATAAGATTTCACTGCGCCACTTCTAGGACACAAATGCGTCAATTTCTCATGCCTGCCTCACAGCAGACATAAGACTGATGCAGGCCCTTTCACATGGGGCTTGCTCAATGTGAAAGGGCACATTGCTGGAGTTGAGTCACTTTTGTGACACACTCCAGCAATGCATCACTTTGCGCCATACAGATACGTCAGAAATACTGACGTATCTGTAACTCCTTGCGCCATGAAGCGTTATACTGTAAGTATGACACATCATTGGTGTCGCAAGGAGGGCGCAGTGAAAAATGACGCATCGCTGTTTTCATGCAGTGATGCGTCACTTTTCATAAATGAGGCCCTAAATGCTCATCCTCTGGTAGCTCGGCACAGAGGAGTCAGGCTGAACTTAGAGGCAATGGATAAAGTATTTGTGCAACACTTCGAACAGTAAAACATTGAAAACACCACACAAAAAGATTCCACACCAAGCTAGAAAAATAGAACTTAATCTAATAAATAAAACAAGACCAACACGACAAAAATCCAATAAATAGAATTTGAAATATACGTTTTTAAAGAATAAAATATGAAATAGGGTCTTTTGGGGATAACTGGTGGGACAAAGTCAAAAGTTCAGGCCAAAGCAATGGGGCACAGGCCAGATAAAGGGACCCTGTGAGGCTTGCTGAACAAAAGTACCTTGATCCGGGTTGTGTTGACGTCGAAAAACATGCGGGATGCACTCAATGTCGATACTCGGCATGATGGTAATTCGCTGTCCTGATCCGTGCAACAGAGATGATGTATTAGCTCTCCTAGGATCAGCTCTCCTAGGCACAGGGGCTGCAATGCAGATTTCTTGGCATCTTCGTAGGTGCCTCCATCGATAGAGATGCATAGAGAAGACCGCCGCGCAGTGCTGGTTCCAAAAGCGGAGAGTAGTCTTCAAGTGATGCAAGGGAAGTGATGGGTCGGTTTTGATGCCCGCAACAGAGGTTGATGCTCTGGGTTTTGGTCACACAATCAGTTGTAATATGCTGGTTCTGATCCACACAATGGCGCAGATGCACCAGTTTGAAAGCAGTTGCATGGGTTTCACTGGAGTAAGAACATTAGGCCTCACTTCTAAGAGTCCAGGACTGGGTTAGCAACACTTGGCAGGGCAGACATACAGATGGCAGAGTCTAGGTGCAGCAGCAGAAGAGTTGGAAGGTGTCGAAGGCTGCAAAGAGGTCTAGAAGGATGAGGGCCGTGGTGTGTCCCTGGTCGAGTAGCTTATGGGCAAATTCTTCGCTTAATTTTTGCCTCAACCCCCAGAGACATCGGAGCCGATCGCCAAGAGTAAATGTACCTACATACCCTCTCTCCCTTATGTACCCAGCACCCCGCCACCTCCTACCCTATTGTACACTTTTGAGACTATCGCCACGAGTAATATGTATACTGTATAATGTACATACGTACCCTCTATCCCTTATGTACCAAGCACCCCGCCCCTACCTATGCTATTGTGTACTTTTGTGACTTCAAACCTATTTTATACTGTTTTGTTCCTGTAAAGTGCTCTGATACCCTAACAGGACAAGTTCGCGCTGGGAAACAACCTTTACAACGCAACTTTTACAACGCACTGCCATTACAACGAAACTTTTACAACGCAACCATTACAACGCATGACAATACAACGCACACCACTACAACGCATGTCATTACAACGCAGTCTTTACAACGCATACCATTAAAACGCATAGCATTACAACACATAGTACCCCTACACTATCCAACACTTACCCTACTGTTGCACCCCCTGGAGTTAGAATAGTAATTTTTACACCTACACTATCCAACACTTACCCTACTGTTGCACCCCCTGGAGTTAGAATAGTAATTATTACCCCTACACTATCCAATACTTACCTTACATCCAAAGTAATATTATGCGTTGTAATGGTATGCGTTGTAAAGGTAGTATGCGATGTAAGGGAATGCGTTGGAAAGGTAGTTTTTAAAAGTTTGTTGTAAATGCATGCGTTGTAATGGAATGCATTGTAATGGATGTTGCGTTGTAAAAAATGTGTTGTAAAGGTAGGCATTGTAAAAGTATGCGTTGTAATGTCATACATCCGTTCGCGCTCTATAAAACACTAAAATAAATAAATAAATAAAAATGTCGTCGGCGATGAGGGCTGTATCAGTGCTGTGGTTGCTGCGGAATCCAGACTGGAAGGCGTCTACGATGGAGTTCTCTTTAATGAAGGTGGTCAACTGGGCATTCATGAGTCTCTTAGTGACTTTAGCCGCGAAAGGGAGGAGAGAGATGGGCCGGTAGTTTTTCCAAGTCGGTTGGTTCGGTCCTGGGTTTCTTGAGGAGGGGTTTAACCTCCGCCCGCTTCCAGTCATCAGGGAAGATGCCAATCTTGAAGGAGGTGTTGATGGTCAGTCCAAGTTCGGGTGAGATCGCGGGGGCGGCTCTTTAGAATATGTGCGGTGGGCAGGGGTCCGTTGGGGCTCATGAGTGGGTTTTCTTCATGGTGGCGGTGATGTGTTAGATGGTGGTGGGATCCCATGTGATGATTGTTGGTTTGTCAGTGGTGTTAGGGTGGGGGGGGTCCAGCGTCCGTCCGCTGAAATTATTTTACAGGGTCTTGATTTTCAGATGGAAGCATGAGCAGAGTTTGTCGCAGAGTTCCTCGGAAAGTGTGACGTCACTGGCTTCGCTGGGGATTTAGTGAACTGCTGTATGACGTTGAACAGTTCCTTGGCTTTTGCTTCGCATTGGTCTGTATCTTGTCCCTTATGAAGGTCAGTTTGGTGTCTCTTATGCGCTGTTGGTATTCCTTTAGGGTGCTCCTGTCATTGTTCCGTGCTTCTGCGGTTTTCTGCTTTTGACAGGTTTTCTCTAGGCGTCTGAAAGTGCGTCTGGCTTCATGCAGTTCGTTGGTGAACCAGGCGGCCTTCAGAGGGTGTTATTTGGCCGAGTGGTGGAGGGGTGTGAGCTTGTCAGCACCACAGGAGATCCAGCAGTAGAGTTCTGCGGCTGCGGAGTTGGTATGGGTTGTTGCGCTGGTGGGGCCTTGGAGGAGGGTGGTGATGAGGAGTTCCTCTGTGACCTTGCTCCAACTCCTTTGTGGTGGATGTGGGGCAGGCTTGGGTTTGGTGGTGGTGTTGAAAGCGAAGTGGATGCAGTGGTGGTCCGTCCAGAGGGGCTGGGTAGTGTGGCTGAAACAAATGTTTGTTCCTCCCGCGAAGATAGGGTTGAGGGTGTGTCCGACTCTGTGTGTGGGCGTGTTGACCAGTTGCTTCAGTCCGAGGTTTGCGAGGTTGTCGAGGAGCGTGATGGAGTCGGGGTCGTTGTGGTTGTCGGGGTGGAAGTTTAGGTCCGCGAGTAGAAAGTAGTCAGTGGAAGTGATTGCATGGGGTGTGGCGAGCTCGGCGATGGTGGTTGCGGACTGAGTGTGAGGTCCTGGCGGTCTGTAAATGACGGAGCCACGTAGCATGGTCCTGGGGCTGGTGTTGATCTGGAAGTGGAGGTGTTCTGTGTTTGAGTGGGGGTCGCTCGTGCTGGAAATGGAGAGTCGGAGGGTTTTTTTGTGCGATGGCAAGTCTTCCTCCTGGGCGGTGGGATAGTCCTTTCTCTGGACCCTGTAGCCGTCGGGGATGGCCATGGCGATGTCGGGGGCGGAGGTGGCGTTGGCCCAGGTATCTGTGAAGAATGTGATGTCAGGCAAGAGGGTGTCGATCGTGTCCCAGCTCTCTACGGCATGTCGGTGATGGGAGCGCACATTGAGAAGGATGCATGTCAGGGTGTTAGTGGTGCGTGTGGCAGGCGGGTCTTTGGCAGTAGTGAGGGTAATGTTGGTGGTGAAGGATCTGCAGCTGGGTCTGCACGAAAATCATCCGTGGGTGGGGATCCGCGAGGACCTGGCGCAGTCGAAGTGTCTTCCGGGATTGAGGGTGGTAGAGTCGTAGCGGTGGGGCCTGGGAGAGCTAGGGTTCCTGGCGCTGGTCGCAGTCTGGTCATGGACGGACGCAGACAGGCTTGCCTTAGGTGGGACTGGAGGAGGGAAGAAGGGGAGGCGGGAGCGGTGGCTGGAAAGACAGCCCATCCCACAACTGTTGGGGGGTGGGCCGCAGTGGCAGGAAAGACAGCGAGCAAGTATGGGGTATCACCTGTAAAGGAAGGAAACTAGCAAAAATAATATAGGAAGAACAATAATAAAAAATAGAAAAATGACACCTGAAAAATGAAACAGACAACAATATAGCAGAGGGAACGATAAATGTTAGAAACCTGGAGAAGTACAATGAGTCACCAGGCTGGAGCATGATCGCCTCAAAGCAGAAACGAGCAACTGGCGATGCAAATCTTAAAAGTACATGTCCAACTCTATAAAAACAATGCACCCTGCCCTATGGGCTATTTAGGGCCTAGCTTACAGATGAATTAATTTGGCAGGTTGAATTGGTAGTTTGAAACTGCACATGGGAGATGTTTTAAAGGGCAACTTAAGGGGGTGGCACAATAAGTGATTCAGACCAACTAGTGACATTTAATTTACAGGCCCTGGGTACATGGTGCATCACTCTACTTGGAAAGTATAAGTAAATTAAATGTGCCAATCAGGTGTCTGCCAATTTCACCATGTTTTAAAGCGTGAGCACAAGCACTTTGGCACTCGTTAGCAGTCATAAAGTTTACAGAGTCCTAAAGCTAGGAAAACCTAATTTAAGCAAACAGGAGGGAAGTAGGCAAAACATTTGCGGGAAGAGCACCCTTAGGCTGACAGGTCAGATGCCCACATTACATTCTACTGTGTTATGGAAATAACCCCATTTCCACATATCTCTCCTTGGCTATCTGCAGTGAACGCATCCCTCATTTTGTCGGCAGCCAACATGTATGGTCATGTTGCTCACAAGTCTATTAGAATGCTAGCATCTGCCATACTTCTTATACTAGCTAGATATTAGTAACACTAATGTGAAGATTCCATTCCCCATGACGTCATGAGATTAAGTCATGAGTGCCACACATGAATGAGAATTCTGTTTCCAAAATGTCCAATGTACATTATCATTATACAAAGGCATCTTTAATAATGAAACCATATATTTAAAAATCAAAATGATGCAAGCAAATAAAAACAAAGTACACCTGCAAGCTTTCAAAATATGTGGAATTCTGCTAAAATCCATATTATCTCACCCTAAAAAGAGGTTGGAGCAAGCATTGATAAAGTAAACACAGCCTCAGATATGAAAAAACATAAACCAACTTTCAAAAGGCACTCCCCCTCCAAATGACCAACTTTACAAATCTTAAGCATTAATGGAAGAAATGTATCCTTGTCAAAGAGGAACCAGAGATGGCAGAAGAGGTACCAGAAAACTGGCCTGTGTCCCTATCACATCAAAAACCTACATAGAAAACAGTTCTGCAGAATTTATGATCCTACCAAGATTTGGAAATACATTTAATGCAATGAACCCTTCTAAAAAGCATAAGGGAATTCAATTAAATGAAATTGAATTGAAAGAGTGTACAACAGACTCTGTGAAAGAGAAACAGTGTAATTAATCAGGTAGTTGGCGGCCTGAAGATTTGAGACCAGCTCAAGCAGCACCACAATGTTTGTCAGGGTGACGCACAAGCTATCCCTAAATTTACCTATGTTCCTTTTCTTCTGTCTCCATAGAGCTGTGCATTAATTATCTACCGAAATATCTGGCTCAGCAAACATCACTCGCCAGACTGCTGTGCTCCCGCCGCCGCTGCTGCCGTTCGCGGCCCACGTCTTGCGGTTTTGGCTGCCTGTTTCTCGGCAGTTCTTTTCCACCATTGGGGACACTGCTGCCAGAACTCACCTGGTGTCGACGGACCTGGATGGGGGCGGACTGCTGTGCTTCCGCCGCCGCTGCTGTTCGCGGCCCGTGTCTTGCGGTTTGGCTGCCTGCTCTCGGCGGTTCTGCCGTGGCTGGGGCCGCCCGGACTGCCTGTCTGCCGCCCGGAGTTCAGAGGTGCGCCACCGCCGCCACTGCTGTTTGCGGTTCGTGGCTCGCAGCTTGACTGACTGTCTCCTGTTGCTGGCTGTTCTGCCCATGGTTGAGGCTGCTTATAGTACCTGCCTGCCCGCCTGCCGCCCGGAGTGCCCGTTTCTACCGCTCATGGTCTGCCGCTCACGGGGGAGACACGCAAAAGTGAGCACATAGGCACTGAACGGCACGTACCAGAAAGTGGGTGTTCGCCTGGGACGGTCTGTCCTTCGGGGACACATGCTGATGGAAGTGCGGCATCGGGGAATACTAAAGTGCACTCCTGTCAGCGAGCTTAATAGACTCTTCCGGGCTGTTGTGGGCCCCGCTTGTGGTGCATTGTGGTCCCTGTAGTTTCTCTCTCCACCACACCAGGGTTGCTGGGGTCAAGTTGAGGGGGTTGAGCAGGGTAAAGCCGCGCAGATTCCTGCTCCCCCGCTCTCAGTCCCTCAGGCGCGCCCACCTTCTCCACTTCCTCCCTCACGCCCATGCAGCGTGTAGGTTGAGCGGTGTGGAGTGGAGTGGTAGCAGAGCAGGGATTAGAGCCACGCTCCTACGGACGACCCCCAGCAGGCCCGGACTGGACTGGACTGGACCGGACACCATCAGAGGGGATAACCACTTCCAGACCGCATTCAGTGCCCAGTTGAGTGGCAACGAGGGGAAAAAGGGTATCTCCCATTGTCTGAACCCTTCCATGTGAAGATTGTTGGGCAACAAGGTGTGAGGAGTGGCCAAGCTCACCTAGCTCTACTCACCTATCAGCAAAGAGGTGAGGAGGAGAGAGGAAGGCCTCGTAAAACGCCATAATCGCCCATAGCGCCCCCGGTGGCGGAAAGTGCCTTCCACTACCACTACCACTTTATACAGACGGGCTACTTACAATCTACTGTTAGTTTGCCACCCTCACTGGTGTAAGCAATCACTGGACAGTGCGCGGAGGGGCTGCTGATAGGGAGAGTGCAAGCTCCGAGCTCCAACTCGCTAATTTGTAAGCAATACCCTGCAGGAGCTTCATGGAGGCGCAAGTCACTACACCACTTAGGAAAATTTCCCCGGTGAAAGTGTACCACCCTTCGAGCTGTCCCCCCAGGGGGTGTACTACAACAGTCGCCGTCACCCCAAGATAAAGTGTCATACCCAAGTGGCCAACTGTCACAAGCACGGATTAGTGAGTTTTTCAGTAAACCTGCTCCTCAAACTGGCTTTGCCCCTACTCGGACACCACAGTGTGAGGCGGAAATCCAAGACCATGATAAGCTCTCTTCTCTCAGCCCTGGTCACATCAAAAGATCACTTTCTGAGAGTCCGCGCTTATACTCGCCCGAGGCTCACGTTCCACATGAGAATCACCAGCCGTATAGGCTTTTCCAGGATGATGTCATCACGATCCAGGACACTTTTATTGACCCATTAACAGTTCATCCCACCGGCGCTGGAAACCTTTCTGCATCAGACCCTGGCTCAGACTCTACAAAAACTATTGTAACAACTACTGTAGCCAAATTACAAGTTCAAGCCCAAGTTCATGGCAGCATCCTGCCCGCTCCTTTAAATCTTCAAGAAAGCGGCAGAGACCTGACAGCAGCTTATTCATTATCGAAGCCCCCATTACGATGCAGTCCGGGTGCATATCAAAATGAGCCCAGTGACTCCTCATCTTCAAGGAAGAGCCCAAAGTATGAATGTCCCCTGTCATCTAAAAACCTATCCGATCGATTTTTGGCTTCCCTAGAAGCCCGAATCGTGGACTCCCTAGCCCACACACCGGGCTTCAACCCTCACTACAATTCCTTCAGCACTGTGCAAGAAGACAAGGACCCACCTGTGTCTACCCCTTCGGGATCTATAAGTCCTATCTCAGTCTTGTTGATGTCCCTTCACGTAAAGCAAGACTCAATTGCAACAGCTCTGTTATGGCAATCTCAGAAAATGGAACTACAGATTAACTTAATTCAAACTTTGGCTTCAGCACTGTCTGACCTGGGCTCCAGGCTAAGCTCTCTCGAAAGATCTGTAGGGCCTCCCGATAGTTCGAACTTTTGTTCCTGCTGTCCATTAATCAACAAATTCTCATCCCTTCCAGAAATTCTGTGCGTGCTTTTGGACAGCGTGAAGTTCAACATCAATAGAAACGGGAAACCGAAATCCACTCAAGAGACTCAAACCGGTTTTTCCTCTGAAGAGGCCTTGTGTTCTGCAACATTGGATGGTCCATCATCAGCGGGAAGCACTATCTCCCCTTTCTTGGAATTAGACCTCACAAATTCGCCTTGCTTGTCATTGGCTACCAGCCCAAGCGATTCCAAAGCTTGCTCGGAGTGCACTAACATCAGCAGTCTAATGCCTATTCCATCAGCGATTATGCAGTCTGATCTCACTGACACAGCCCATTTAAACACGGCCTACTTGCCATCTAATCTTCCCACGAAACATCCACCGTCTAGGAGGGAGAGAAAGAAACGTAAAAAACAATCCAAAAAACAACGTCTTGCGAAAAGGAGAGCGGGGCTCGACGGGTCAGGGGAATCTATTATGCCAGCTTCTGAAGCAAGGGGACTCTCTTATTTCCCCATTTTTAACCTGGCCTCAAAACCTAAAATGAAAACCCCAGAGACAAGAATGATTCTCATGGACAATAATGATGCCACTGATAATCTCCTGCCATTAACACAGGAAGTGCCTAAGGGAACGCCCGCGGCATCCGGAATCACTGAACTATACTTTACAATCGCGATGCAAGGATCTTTGCCAAAAAAAACGAAAGGAACAGCCTCTCAAGACCAAAGTCTGGGCAGTCAAGACACCATAGTACAGCCCCTAAGGGAAGCCCCAAACACATGGAGCAGCCCAAACAAAGGCCCGGAAAATGCTAAACAAATCAACGTAGACTTCCAAATTACAACAGAAGGTGTACTGACGGGCCCTTCTCTGTGTCACTCGTCAGGTGACCCAACCAAATCTCTTTGGGATCACCCTACACAAATGCAGAGGCCTTCTCAGTCCCAATTGATACATGTCTCGGGAGGGCAAAGCCAACCGGTGGGGAACAATCATCCATCTGAAGTTCAACCCCAACATCTTAAGGCCCCCGCTCCTCTACTTGAAATAGCTGGGAGACAGAAATACCAAAGTTCCGAAAAAGATGCAGAACTTGTTTTTTTTCCTCACTACGTACACAAGGGCCCGCATGAAATCCTCAATGGAAACAACCTCATCCGCTTATTCAACCACGTTCCGGCGCTTTCTGAGCCACTTCTTCAGATCTTACATCGGTCAAGTTTGCCTCAAACCAGGCAAAAGGGGTTCGGAAGCAACTGTTACAATGTGGTCTCGAGAATCCCTAAGGGATGCAATCTTTGGGGAAGCCAGCCTCTTTTAATACTGGGGCATAGAACTGTGGGTTCCTCTACAACAAAAATATCCCCACGTTCTTCTTCAGGGTGACCCAGTGAGGTCGTACATCAGCGTACTGAAGGGGACTCGGGGTGCAACCCATCTTTGGCTTCCAGATGCTTCGAAAGCGGATAACCTCATAAACATCTCATGTAATAACAATCAACATCTGGTGAGCTGTAAATCCAGTCGCAATGTCGCCCACACTACTTACGGCCGCTAGGGGTTCTCCGATCGAGAGCCTTCAACCGTATGCTCCCAGCAGCACTCCTCCTAATGGGGAAGCCAAATGGTCAGACTCCAAACTGATCATTTCTTCTTGGAATGCGGCTGGGTTAAAGTCAACCTTCTCATCCAAATCAGCTGTGGAATTTCTGAATAAAAGTGACATCATTTGTTTTCAAGAGACTTGGGGCCAGATGTAGGTAGGCAAATACCGGTCGGTAACAGCCGAAAATCAGTAAAATCGGCCGTTACCGACCGGTATTTGGAAAAGGAGATGTAGGTGTCAAAAATGTACCGATTCAGCAAATATGAATCGGTAAAATACCGAATCGGTATTTACAGAGTCCATATTTTCCGAATCAGTATTTACCGAGTTCTTATTTACCGAGTTCTTATTTACCGAATCGGTAAATAAGAATTGGTAAAAAATGCCCATCGAGATGTAGGAAAGGCCAAAAATACCGAATTCAATGAAATTCGGTATTTAAGAGTCGGTATTTACCATGGACTGAAAGCAGGTGGTAACCAGGTGCAGGCTATATAAAAGTGCCCAAAATGCAACAGTGTTGCTAGAATGGTGGCATTCTATGTGATTGCGAGGCGGCAAAGACTACAGGCTGCAGGTGAGAGGGTATGGAGAAGGGAGGAGCAGGTGTACAGGCAGAGGATCACCCTGTTCCAATTGACTGAGCCTGATATACTTCAGAGGTACAGGCTACACCCCAGAACCATTATGGACTTAATTAGGGACCTCTACCCATACCTGGATCACCCAACACCCAGGGCCCACACCATCCCACCCCATGTGCAGGTGCTCTGTAGCATACACCTGCTTGCCTCTGGGAGCTACCAGAGTGTGATTGCTGCGGTAGGTGGTGTGTCCCAGAGCTGTCTGTCCCGTTTTTCAGGGAGTTCCTGGATGCCATGACGCAGAGAATGGAACATTACATCCGGTTCCCTGACACACCTGCGGAACTTGCTAAAACAAAAACTGACTTCTATGGACTGGCACACTTCCCGCATATGATAGGCTGCATAGATGGCACACACATTCCACTATGCCCACTGCAGCCACTGAACACATCTACAGAAATCGTAAGTCAACGCACTCCATCAATGTGCAGGTGATATGCAGTGCTGGCAACATCATTACAGACATAGTGGCCAAATTTCCTGGGAGCACGCACGACTCCTACATATTCCAGAACAGCGGAATATACACACGGCTTGTTGCTGGAGATTTTGGAGATGGATATCTGCTAGGTAAATAAGTGTAACACACCCTGAAATGAATGGCAGATGTATGTGTCATGTGTATGTAACTCATGGACCTCTCATTCCCTCCTAGGCAATAGTGCATATGCCCTGCGTTCCTTTGTGCTCACACCGTACCTCAACCCAACTAACAGAGGCAAAAGGCGTTACAATGTGGCACACAGGTCAACTCGCAACGTAGTGGAGCGAACATTTGGACTCCTCAAGAGCAGGTTCCGTTGCCTCCACAAGAGTGGAGGTGCACGACAGTACACCCCCATCCTGTGTTGCAAGATAATAGTAACCTGTGCCATGTTGCACAATCTTGCCACCAAAGAAGGCACATAGGTGGAGGAGACACATCACGAGGACATTGATGATGACCAAGAACATGCAGACCCCCAAGCAACAGGACCAGCAGCAACAGATAGAAGATTGAGATGGACAGAAATTACACGTCGATATTTCTAGGTAATATATGACACATAGACAGGTATAGTGTTTGCCGAGTGTAGTTTAATATTCACTACATCATCATTACATAGGAAAAAACATTGCCCATCAATGTCCATGTCCATGACTGCTTGTGCTCAGTTGCCGTCACTGTGAGCAGTCCTGTGGATCTTCGGCATTGTTCAGTGCTTATGCCCACGCACTACATTTCGGGATTGATGTGCCTGGGTTTCAATATCTCTGCTGGGGCCTGATTCAGCATAGCTGTGCCTGACGCTCCTGCGCACCTCTAGCACAGGTTTGCTGGAGCCACTCCTGCTGGTTGACCCCTCTGTCTCCTCCACACCCGTGTCACCACTGTGTTAGTGGTTAGCATCTGCTCCATCGCAGAGGTCACTCTTCCCATGCCCCGTGTCAAGTCTGTTCAGCAGTGCACAATTGCATCCTGCATGGATATTGAGCGTCGGCAAAGTAGTGAAGTAGCTGTAGCAAATCTGTTAATTGCTTTAGACTGCTGCTGCATATATTGTCGCTCCCTGCGACGCTGTATGTGATCCCTGTCCAACTTATCAAACAGTACACCCATGTAGGTGGAGATGTCTGTTATCCCCTTTGAAATTGACTCCGAACTGCATGCTATGTGGCCTATTCCCTTGTCCATGTTTGTCATTTTATTGTTCATGCAGCGCACCTGCCTATGCACGGCCAACAGTGCCTTGGCCTGCACACGCTGTACCTTGACCATTGTGGCCTCCAGACCACAGAATACGCTCCCACCTTCCTGCCCATCGCCACCCTCACGTGCCCTCCTGCCTAGGACACTGGTGCGCGCAGAGCTTGCTGGAATCTGTGGTCTAGCCTTGTCAGCCACAGGTGCAATTGTTTGCTGTACAACATCCTCATCCTCCGAATCAGAGGTTTGCAGGATCCTCTGAGGGGGCACATCAGGCCTACTTGCCCTTCCCTGCATGGGCGACTTGGACTTTGCTTTGGGTGTAAGCGGTGTGCTTAACAATTCAGGAGATCCAAATAACAGAGGTGATAGCGGGACAGGTGTTGAGGTTCGCTCTGGTGATGAGGCTTCCTGGGTGGTGGTGTTACCTCCTTCTACAGCGCTGTGACCTGTGCCTTCTTTCTCTTTTTCCCTTCTCTTAGTTGCTGGTGCCCTCTCCTCCCTTGCTGGTGCTGGAGTGCGTGAGGACTCTCCTGTGGAATCAAATTGACATAGGGTCAATGTTGTTGTTCACCTGTGTGTAATTCTTAAATAAATTGTTTACACACCTTTGCACAGTGTACATTGTGTGTTTGGTGATGTGTGTGGCATGCCTTGCTGAGTCTTGTGGTGTATGCATTGCTTGTATGTACTCATGACTACGCCTACCATGATGCATTGCTGGCCCCAAGTATGATCTGTGCTGCAGTGTAATGATTCTACACAGTGGGGTACGGGTTCAGGTAAATGGTTGTGGATTAGGGTACATGCATCTTACCTTGTTTCCTTGTTGCTCTTGCTGTACTGTCCAGGTCTCCAATCCCATGGATGCTTTCTGGCTCCATGGTGGTTTCAACGAGCTCCTCCATCTCCATTAGTTTTGGTGCTTTGCTCCTGCCACCTCATGTCACACCAGCATCCTTTTTTTGCGCTGCAATCTTCTTTTTGGTTATGATGCGCAGGTCATACCATCGCTTTTTAATGTCCACTATCTCCCGGTGGGTCACACCGATGGCATTGACTTTGCCCTGTATGCCAAGCCATATGTTCCTCTTCACAGACTCTGCAACATGCAGAGACTGTTTACCGAATATTTGGTTGTAGTGACTTACTATTTCTTCTACAGCCACCTGAAGTTCTGCTGGGCTGAACTTTATCTTTCTTTTGCGCTCCCCACCATCCTTTTGCCCTTCCTGAGACTCCATTCTGTTTCACTGCTTGGCTCTGGATGCTCAGCTCCTCTCACCTCAGCTCAATTGTTTGTTCAGTTGGTGTGGACCTGCATGGGTGTGACCACTCCCAGGTACTGGGGAGGGGTGCTTCATTCTGATTGGTTGGATTCTCTGGGCCTTGGTTGTGGGGTGTGTAGGGTGTCCCTGACTGGTTGGCAGGCTCACATGTCGATTTTCATATTTCCGAATCGGTATTTACCGATTCGGTAAATTCCAAATCGGTAAATTCCGAATCGGTCAAACCCATTCATTCTTATGGGCCAGGAGACCCATAGGGATGAATGGGTTTTACCGATTCGGAATTTACCGATTTGGAATTTACGGAATCGGTAAATACCGGAATCAGATACCGAGTCATTCCGAATCGGTAAGTTTTACCGATGTTTTACCTACATACCATTTTCCGATTCTGAAATACCGATTCGGTATGAGTCGGTATTTAAGAATCGGAAAATGAGAATTACCTACATCTGGCCCTTGGTCTCTATCTCTATTGCTTCTCCACGGCTATTACGAACCCTTTCAATCTGCCTCCCTGCCCAATTCCTATGGAAGACCTTCTGGGGGCCTCTCCATTTTCATCAAACACAGGTGCAAGATCGCAGCTACTCCCATCTATCGGAACTTAACAGCAGGGCAGACTGTATTAATTACCGGTCTTTCAACCTTAAGCAGGGCCTTTCCCTTGCTCTTAATTAACTGTTACCACAACATAACTAATACTTCAAAATCAATGGCAACAGCCTTATTGGTCAAACATCTGGAAGAACTTTTATTGGAATTCACCTCTGCAGAAGTACTGTTACTAAGGGATTTCAACATCCATTCAGTCACCAAAACTAAAGAGCAAGAAGTCATGACTACTTTTTTATCCAATTACAACTTACGTTCTGCAAAGCAAATCGCATTGGAACAGAATCCTGGTGCCCATCTGTCGCCAACATTTAAGAATCTCTCGACCATTGACTATATTTTTTTATCACCATATCTGGCGAATAAATTAATCAAGATGGAAATCCCCACTCATACCGAGAGCGACCATAATCCTTTAACTGTAACAATTGACCTGCAAGTGCCTGCCGCTGCTGAAATAACTGAAGTGGGGCACTCAATGCAGGTTGAACTCCACACTCTAGTCACTCTAGTCAGACGAATCAAATGGGACGCCTCGGGTTCTGATAAGGTGGGCACCTGACTTATGGGAACAACTCCAAACTCCACGCACAATGCCCCCACAGACTTCCATCACTGGTGGGACAATGCCATTGTCAAATTACGAGACCTCCTAACAGGCCCTGAAGCTCACCACAGACCTCGCCCGATGCAGACTTTTGACCCGATGTTAGCCATCTAAAGAAGAGCCCTAAGGAGGGCTGTGCGCCTGCGCAAAGCGAAAGGCCCTGTGCACTCTGCTAACAATATGGCCTCACTGCGCAAAGCCTTTAAAAAATCATCAAGGGAAGCTAAGAGACAAAAAGAACAGAATGATTGGCTAAAAATATTTACCCTGTTAAAGGGAAAAAACCTGTCCCAGTTTTGGAACCACATAAACAAGCTTCGTTCCTCCAATAAGAACAGAGGGAACGCGGTCCGTGAAGAAGATTGGGCCCAGCATGTGATTCAACAATACTGCTGTGACACCCTGGACTCTGTGGTGAGCGAATTTAGAGATTGTGTCGATACTATGCTGATAGAAATCCATGAGCTGACTACTCCCGCCGAGGTCTCCAAGTATTTGAAAGCCATGAAAAACGATGGTGCTCCCGGGCCCAACGGCCTTCCATCTGTGGTATTCAAATGTGCGCTGGAAGAGTGGGCCAACCTTTTGGTCCCCTTATACAACAACGCGTGTAAACCTATCGGCTACCATACTCATGGACAGGCTCGATCGTATGCCCAATATTTAAGAAAGGAGATCCCACTCTTTGAGCTAATTATCGACTCATTGCCCTATTAGATCCTGAGGCCAAGGTATATGGCCGGTGTCTTCTCAGGTCGCTAGAAAAATGGGTGACAGAAAACAACATTCTACTATATTTTCAAACTGGGTTTCGACCCTCGGCCTCTACAATAGATAACATCACCACTCTAGCTATCCTGAGTCAACAAGCAGCACAAAATATTCTCCCTCTTTATTGCTGCTTTATAGACTACAGCGCTGCCTTTGATAAAGTGTCTTCTAACACCTTATGGAGGAAATTAGATAAGTGGGGGATCCCTCAGAGTCTGCTAGGAGCCCTTATCTCCTTGCATACCTTGCATAAGAACACATGGGTACGAGTTAGAACTGGCCCAAAGACAGTCTCTGCTAAAATTCCAACCTCAGATGGCCTAAAGCAAGGTTGCGTTATCGCCCCCCTCTTGTTCAACCTTTACACCGCTGACCTGGGAACATTCCTGGAGAAAAGCAATCACCTTCCGCCAAAACTGGGCCTTGCAAAAATGAACCTGCACATTTTGCAATATGCTGACGATATTGTTAT
This sequence comes from Lissotriton helveticus, assembly GCF_964261635.1. Taxonomy (NCBI): domain Eukaryota; kingdom Metazoa; phylum Chordata; class Amphibia; order Caudata; family Salamandridae; genus Lissotriton; species Lissotriton helveticus. Next base: position 986,496,512 of record NC_136071.1, on the reverse strand, counting down.
AATGGACCAGGCAAAATCTGACCTTCAACGAGCTTTAAGCATGCTCCACAAAAATAATACTGCTAATGCTCTAAAAATCAACCAGGAAAAGACAAAGGTTTTGATATTTGGCTGCTGCAAGAACAAGAAAAATTTAAGGTGGAACATTGGGCCCGCAAAGATCAGAACAACATCAAAATATAATTACCTGGGGGTCTGGTTTAGCGAGTCCTCTAGACCATCAGCTCACCTACCCGCTTTGAAAAAGAGAGCTGGAGCAATAACATACTCTCTGATCCGATTTAACCAGTCCCTGAGTAGTCCTTCTGCAGAACCCATTCTGAAGGTGATTAAAGCCACTCTTCTCCCTGCCTTAAACTATGGGTATCAGGCCTTCCCTGGCGCATGCTCGGCCAGTCTCGACCACGCCTAAGTTTCCATTTATAAAAAAATAATCCATCTTCCGAATTTCATCCACAGGGCAAGACTACGACTGGAGCTGGGCCTTCAAAGATAATCTATTTTTTTGTGAGGCTGATACCCTGAAATACTTTTTAAGGACACTAAAAGCAACAGAAAACACCCTAAAAGCCCAGTTAAAAGAAACTCTTGCCAGCCCTGGAAATCCGTGGAATCGTCAAACCATAAAGGACATAAGATTGCTAGACAACGATAACTCATTACTAACCGCAGACACTATTCCATACACAGTCTGGAAAAATTTTATCAATAAGCAGGTCTGACACATTTCCCACTGGATTGACACCCAGGCTCTAAAAACATCAACTGTCTTGCTTCCCCTGAACACCTCATACCGCCCTGGGGTACCTCAATCTTACCTCCTGGAAAATCTGAACGCAGTGGCTCGGAAGAACATAATGTTCATGCGTCTTCTAGGTCTGCGCTCCACTGCCTTCAACCGATGGGCTCCAACAAGTGAGGAGGGGGCCTGCAGACTGTGCAACTACAGTTCCAAATCATGGTTGCATCTTCTGTGCTGTTGTCCCGCCCTTGACACTCCCAGAAGACTTATTTTAAAACCCCTATATTTAAAATGGGGCATCAGAACATGTTGGGAGGCATCGGCCCTTTGCTTTACTTCCTTAGACACTCAAGTGCTTGTAAGGTCTGGAAAATATGTGAGACTCCTGGACAATCTCTTTTTACCCTCCTTGGCCCCTGCTCTTCCAGTTCTCCCCCCCAAAAAAACTTATCACAGACTTTTTTCGTCCCTTGCTCTAGTATTCCTGTACTAATTTATTTTATTTTAGGCCTTGGAATCCTGTTATGTGATTACAATGGTAACTACAAGATTGCCTTTTTAGTTATATATATAGGAACTTAAACCTTGACGGTTTTCTTAGTTTTTGCTTTTAACGTGATACTCGTGCTATGTTGACACTCTATAGCAATGGTTTTAATTAACTGTGCTAATTTAATAAAAACCTTCAAACCTTCAACCCTTTGGTAGCTTGTCACAGAACAGTCAGGCTTAACTTAGAGGCAATGTGTAAAGTATTTGTGTAACACTTTAAACAGTAATAAAGTGAAAACTCCACCCAAATGGATCCTGCACCGTTATGAAAATAGAACTTGTTTTCATAAATTAAACAAGACCAAAACGACAAGAATCAAATCAGTAGCACCAGAGATAAACAGTTTTAAAGATATTAGTGAAAATACTGCCAAAAAGCACAAAGCGCCAACGGTGAATATTTGGTCGTGCTGGACCAGGACAAAATCACAAGTTCAGGCTAACCACGATAGAGTGCCGGCCAGCTACAGAACAGATTACCTTAAATATCTGGTTTGCGGGGGGTATTAATCTTGTGAGTGTTGATCATGATATTCGAGTAATGATAACAGTGCATCCAATTCGTCAGTCTGCTTCCCAAAGGGTTTTAGAGTCTGCCTCTCTAATATATATATTTTTTTCTGCAAATGTTTCCGCAGTTATGCCTGTGTTATATAAGTTTGAGTAGTATGTAGCAAAAACATAATTTATGTGTATTTGTGAGAAAATTAAGTGGCCATTTGGATGGATCACTGACATAATATCGACTGTCACAATATCGAGATGTCAAAATATCGAGGTAAAAACATCGACTGATAAAATATCAACTTCCTATCTTCAAACAGGGAAGTACAAAAATATTGACTCCAAAATATCGAGTGTAAAAAATATAGACTGTCAAAATATCGTTTTTTTTAAATGTCTTAAAAGTAATTTAAAAGTAATAGAATAATAAATAAAATTAATTTTAACTTATTTAAAATACTTAAATAAACATAACATTAAAAAATAAATAATATAACTTTAAAAATAGTAATTTATTTTGAATACATATATATATATATATATATATATATACATATTATTAACAAAACATATACAATATTTTTACCGTAGGATAGCAAGAGGTTTAAATGTACTGTAACGGCTCCAGTGAGTGCAACAGAAGGGAAAGCGTTGGATAGCGTAGGGGTAAAAATGACTATTCCCACTCCAGAGAGTGCAACAGTAGGGAAAGCGTTGGATAGCGTAGGGGTAAAAATTACTATTCCCACTCCAGAGAGTGCAACAGTAGGGAAAACGTTGGATAGCGTAGGGGTTAAAATTACTATTCCCACTCCAGAGAGTGCAACAGTAGGAAAAGAGTTGGATAGCGTAGGGGTAATAATTACTATTCCCACTCCAGTGAGTGCAACAGTAGGGAAAATGTTGGATAGCGTAGGGGTTAAAATTACTATTCCCACTCCAGAGATTGCAACAGTAGGGAAAGAGTTGGATAGCGTAGGGGTAAAAATTACTATTCCCACTCCAGAGAGTGCAACAGTAGGAAAAGCGTTGGATAGCGTAGGGGTAAAAATTACTATTCCCACTCCAGCGAGTGCAACAGTAGGGAAAGCGTTGGATAGCGTAGGGGTTAAAGTTACTATTCCCACTCCAGAGAGTGCAACAGTAGTGAAAGAGTTGGATAGCGTAGGGGTAAAAATTACTATTCCCACTCCAGCGAGTGCAACAGTAGGGAAAGCGTTGGATAGTGTAGGGGTAAAAATTACTATTCCAACTCCAGAGAGTGCAACAATAGGGAAAGCGTTTGATAGCGTAAGTGTAAAAATTACTATTCCCACTCCAGAGAGTGCAACAGTAGGGAAAGCGTTGGATAGTGTAGGGGTTAAAATTACTATTCGAACTCCAGAGAGTGCCACAGTAGGGAAAGTGTTGGATAGCGTAGGGGTAAAAATTACTATTCCAACTCCAGAGAGTGCAACAGTAGGGAAAGCATTGGATAGCGTAGGGGTCAAAATTACTATTCCCACTCCAGAGAGTGCAACAGTAGGGAAAGCGTTGGATAGCGTAGGGGTTAAAATTACTATTCCAACTCCAGAGAGTGCAACAGTAGCGAAAGCGTTGGATAGCGTAGGGGTAAAAATTACTATTCCAACTCCAGAGAGTGCAACAGTAGGGAAAGCGTTGGATAGCGTAGGGGTAAAAATTACTATTCCCACTCCAGAGAGTGCTACAGTAGGGAAAGCGTTGGATAGCGTAGGGGTTAAAATTACTATTCCAACTCCAGAGAGTGCAACAGTAGGGAAAGCGTTGGATAGCGTAGGGGTAAAAATTACTATTGCCACTCCAGAGAGTGCAACAGTAGGGAAAGCGTTGGATAGCGTAGGGGTTAAAATTACTATTCCAACTCCAGAGAGTTCAACAGTAGGGAAAGAGTTGGATAGCGTAGGGGTTAAAATTACTGTTCCAACTTCAGAGAGTGCAATAGTAGGGAAAGTAAATACTTTATATTACCTACTGGCGGTCGCCAGTAGGTATATATAGTTAGGATTTTTTCTCAATATATGTGCTACAGTGGATTTTGAGAAATTAACGTTTAAAAAAAGATATATATCTGTAACAGCGGACCGGGCAGCGCTCCAGGACGCGTACTTTTCGCGCAACGGAGCTTTGTGAAGCGAAGCTGATTGGTTCTCCGGCGTCTGTCAACATTCCAAACAGTCCGTAGCGGCCGCCATCTTGTCTCTCGGTAGGATCGAGAGACAAGAGGAGGCCAAAGCGAAGGGGCAAATGACCATAAGGGGGAATAGTAGATCCTCGCTGACCCCCTAGGTTTGATGTGGAGGTTTTAAAAGGGCCCCGCGGGGCAAAAAAAAAAAAATAATAATAATAATCGAACGGCTGAATGGATTTGCACGAAACTTGGCAAAATTGTAGGGACTGTAGCCCGATGTGCCTTTGCTAGGTCTCAATATATGTGCTTCAGTGGATTTTGAGAAATTAACGTTCAAAAAAAGATATATATCTGTAACAGCGCACCGCTTCGCGTACTTTTCGCGTTACGGAGCTTTGCGAAGCGAAGCTGATTGGCTCTCCGGTGTCTGTAAACATTCCAAACAGTACGTAGCGGCCGCCATCTTGTCTCTCGGTAGGATCGAGAGACAAGAGGAGGCCAAAGCGAAGGGGCAAATGACCATAAGGGGGCATAGTAGATCCTCGCTGACCCCCTAGGTTTGATGTGGAGGTTTTAAAAGGGCCCCGCGGGGCAAAAAAAATAAATAATAATAATAATCGAACGGCTGAATGGATTTGCACGAAACTTGGTAAAATATTAGGGACTGGTAGCCCGATGTGCCTTTGCTAGGTCTCAATATATGTGCTTCAGTGCATTTTGAGAAATTAACGTTCAAAAACAAGATATATATCTGTAACAGCGCTCCGCTTCGCGGAGATAAAATTATATCTGTATTACCTAGCTGTTGCTAACACCAGTTAGCGACGGCTAGTAGGAGATAGCGACCATCTTGGGCCCCACTTTGCATGTGAGTGATATTTATCACTAATGACATGCAAAGTGGGCATGCCAAGATGTTAGCGACTGGAAACAGTCGCTAACATTGCTATCTCCTATTATCAACTTTTGGAAATATTCGAGATAAGCGCGAATATCTCCAAAAAGTAACAGCTGCCCTGAGCAGTTCTTAGCCATGTTATCCAATGGGAGGTGGATAACATGGCTAAGAGCATTAGCTCGGTAATGCATGAATATCGCTGAGTTTTCAGCGATATTAATGCATTGCGGTCGTTTTTTATCGTATTTGCGATAAACCTTGATAAAAGCAAGGTTTATCTGCGATAATTTCTGACGGTAAAAAAATCTTTGCAATGCATCGTTAGGGATAAATATCGCTTAACTTTGGTAATATGCCCCAACGTCTGTTAACGTTCGATTCGAAGGAAATCAGGAAGTGTTGAAAAACATTGTCTGCGCCATCTTGTCTTTTTTCAAATGCCACACTTTTGTCGTGCACGGCAGCCATTTTAGATGCCTTGACCAGACCCACTCTGTGCATGCTGTCGATCCTTAGCATGGCTCCCCACCCTCGCAAGCATCTCACCCAGGCAGTGGTCACCCCCGCTCTCTGTCTTATGCATGGGTAATAAACCTCCCCCCATCTGCGCTGCTCTTCCCTGAGAATCACACCCTGTGCCCGCCCGACACCTCCCTTTCGCCCTATTCACTACCGCACCCTCTGACACTCCTTTTCCTCTGTGTCCGATTGTCCAGGCCGGTCCTAGGCTATCAGCTAGCCCTGCAGATGTAGTTTATGGCCACAGCTGTAAAGAATCACCCCTCTTCAAAGGAGTTATAGTAGATCAAGGCCCACACTCGATGAGATCCGTCACAGCAGAAGCGTTGCTATTATCTGAAAACCATCCTGTATTGTGATTGGGGAGGGGACCGAGCGTGAAGCGGAAGATTCCAGGGATGACTCTTTGTACATCAAAGTTTTTACAATTATGTGTCACATTAAAAATATATAGCACTCCGACAAAGTAGTAAGATTATAAAACTTTAATAATTTATAAATATATACAAGAAAACAAAAATAGTAATAACATATAAACATTTTTAGGGAAAAACAACGAAGTAGCGGTCGGCTGTGCGAATAGTCCCAACGCAGCACAACGTCCAGATTTCCGGCGTGGGGCGTCGCGGGGGGTGGGTCATCAGTAGCAAACTGTTGTGCGAATAGTTCCAAGGCAGCAGAACGCGCCGAAATCTAGATGACACGAAAGTGATGTCTAGTAAGTTGCCACCCAGCAAATAACGGCGTGGGGCGTCGCGGGGGGTGGGTCATCAGTAGCAAACTGTTGTGCGAATAGTTCCAAGGCAGCAGAACGATGGCACCAAGGTGATGTCCAGTAAGTTGCCGCACTGGTTTTGGTATCCTACAATGCTGCTCCGAATAACGGCGTGGGGCGCCCCGGGGGAGGCGGCGTGTACGGGCCTCTCCAGGTGGAGTGTCATCTGTTGTAGTGGGGCGCCCCTTTACCGTTTCAGTTGCCATTCCGTCCGTTTTTGGTCCACTGTGTCAAAAGCCGCAATTCAGCTGAGTTGCGCCCACTCTTGCGGTGCAGCGATAGGCGGCTGTCACAGGACTCTCAAAATGGCGGCAGGCTCTTTCCTTTTTGGGCCTGGTCCACTGAAATGGCCCTGGGACACCTTGGAAATCGGACGCTTGTCTGCTAGGTCTTGGACCCCATTCTCGAAAGCGTCCCCTCCGCCTTGAGAATTCATCAAAAGTTTTGGGGGCCCCGACTCCTGCAGGCTTCTGGTGGGGAGCGGCTGCCATGATTGCTCGCGGAATGACCACGACGGAGCTACGAGATGGTGGTGCTCTCATGCTGACGCCAGTTTAGTCTGAAACATCCAGAAACAAGGTGGGGCTTTCATCGTTTGGGAAAAAAAAAAAGTTTTCATCCAATGAAAAGTGTTGTTTTTAGGTCATATGATCAAGCCTTCCATCATTAGGAAACCAAAAGTAAAATGAACCAATGAAAAGTTTTATAAACAAGTCACATGACCTGTTATGCGGCATAGGGTATAAAATGCGGAGAAAATACGTTGGCACGTGAGGCGGCGTCAGTAGCGGACCGATGTGCGAATAGGCCGAAGGCAATACAACGCGCCAAGATCCGGATGGCACCGAGGTGGTGTCCAGCAAGTTGCAGCACTGGTGTGGCCATCCTACAATGCTGAAAGTCGGCGTGGGGCGCCCCGTTGGCCTGTGAGTTTGCGTCAGTAGCGGACCGATGTGCGAATAGGCCGAAGGCAGCACAACGCGCCAAGATCCGGATGGCACCGAGGTGGTGTCTAGTAAGTTGCCGCACTGGTGTGGCCATCCAACAATGCTGAAAGTCGGCGTGGGGCGCCCCGTTGGCCTGTGAGATGGCGTCAGTAGCGGACAGATGTGCGAATAGGCCGAAGGCAGCACAACGCGCCAAGATCCGGATGGCACCGAGGTGGTGTCTAGTAAGGTGCACTGGTGTGGCCATCCTACAATGCTGAAAGTCGGCGTGGGGCGCCCCGTTGGCCTGTGAGTTTGCGTCAGTAGCGGACCGATGTGCGAATAGGCCGAAGGCAGCACAACGCGCCAAGATCCGGATGGCACCGAGGTGGTGTCTAGTAAGTTGTCGCACTTCTGTGGCCATCCTACAATGTTGAAAGTCGGCGTGGGGCGCCCCGTTGGCCTGTGAGATGGCGTCAGTAGCGGACCGATGTGCGAATGGGGCCAAAGGCAGCGCAACAATATTTTCTGACTGACACCACAAGGCGCTGAGATGCCAAGATCCGGATGGCACCGAGGTGATGTCTAAGTTGCGGACTGATGTGCGAATGGGGCCAAAGGCAGCGTAACAATATTTTTTGTATGGAAGATACCACTAGGCGTTGAGATGCCAAGATTCGGATGGCACCGAGGTGATGTCTAGCAAGTTGCTGTACTGGTGTGGTCATCCTACAATGCTGAAACTCGGCGTGGGTCGCCCCATTAGCCTGTGAGATGGCGTCAGTAGCGGACCGATGTGCGAATAGGCCGAAGGCAGCACAACGCGCCAAGATCCGGATGTCACCGTGGTGGTTTCATAGTTGAGAGGCACTTCATCTGCAGTGGGGCGCCGAGATCCGGATGGCACCGAGGTGATGTCTAGCAAGTTGCTGTACTGGTGTGGTCATTCTACAATGCTGAAAGTCGGCGTGGGGCGCCCCATTAGCCTGTGAGATGGCGTCAGTAGCGGACTGATGTGCGAATGGGGCCAAAGGCAGCGCAACAATATTTTCTGAAGAGAAGACACCAAAAGGTGCTGACATTCCAAGATCCGGATGGCACCAAGGTGGTGTCTAGCAAGCTATGCAGTTGAGTTGTGTGCGCACTTGCGGCGAATAGGTCGAAGGCAGCATAACAATGTTTTTTGAATAGAAGACACCACAAGGCGTTGAGATTCGGTTACCACCGAGGTGATGTCTAGCAAGTTGCCGCACTGGTGTGGCCATCCTACAATACTGCTCCGAATAACGGCGTGGGGTGCCCGAAGGGGGGGGGAGCCGGCGTGAATGGGCCTTCCTAGGTGGAGGCTCGTCTGCTGTAGTGGGGCGCCCCTTTACCGTTTCAGTTGCCATTCAGCTGAGTTTCGGCTGCTCTTGATGCTACAGCGACAGGCGGCTGCAAGAGGACTCTCAAAATGGCGGCCTGTTCTTTGGATTTGGGCCTGGTCCACTAAAATGGCCCTGGGACACCTTAGAACTCGGACGCTCGATTTTTTTTTCCTTTCCTGTACATGCAAAAAAAGGTAAATGCCCGGTACGTTACACGCTTCATCTGCCACGATGAACTCTCCAGAGGAACCGAAAAAAAATATAGTTGTGGTAACTATACCATGCATCGTCATATGGAGAGGTGGCACCAATTAATTATAGTGCTGCATAAAAGAGAGATTTGGAAGAGAACCCCTGACCTGCTAGTACATTCATCAAAGAAGTGGCACTGAGAGCTTCAGAGGCAAGGGAAACGGTCCCAAATATTTAGAAGAACTTTGGAAAGATTAAAATGACATGTTTAGATTGTGGCAAATTAATTTCATGTGGACAGATGAGTGTTACTCTAATAAATACAGCATATGAACATCATCATAGTCGATGGTTGGTAGAGACATTTTGACTATATCCTGGACCTGCCCGTCCTCGCCCAAAATGGCGCCGGAATAAATGGGACTCGTAACTCCTTGTTGTGTACTGGTTGCAGAACCTTGAAATCACGAGATACGTATGCAGTTTTGAAGCACATGGCGGGCGGGGACGAGAATTGATTGAATATTTCGACATCCCTATTGATATTAAGTTCTGATGTGTTATTGATTACTGTACTGTTGAAAGTTCGAATTAACGTCACCCATGGTACTTGCCCGCAAATGTATATCTAGATAATTTTATTGTAACTGGCCCTGTCGTATTTTAATTATAAAATGTACGTCCACCGATTCCGTAACTGTTAGACACCTTAGTTCTTGCAACCTAATGGCCCGCCCGTTACGTTCCTCTACAGTGTAAATGTCTATTCATCATATACGATTACAGTTTGCTCTGTGGCAGGCCCACGTGGTTATAGGCTCGTATTTGTATAATGATATTTTCACAATAAAGGTTTTTAAAAGAAAACATGGTAGTAGTATATACATTGGTAAAGTTTTTAATAATAGTGACTGTTTTAGAATCATTAAACGGCAAGTGAAATAAAGCAGACCAATTACATGAAGGGTAAAAGGTATAATACGAAGGAACGCAGTAAAGATAAATGGTCAAGGGCTGTTGTGTTTTCTATTCCTGCAACATAAAGTGATCGATAAGAATCTCATATTCAGGCGTATCGGCGACTAAGACAGCAGGTCGACCCTCTTGGGACGAAGAAACGCTCTTTTTCTCGAAAAAAGAATATATTTTACTTGCAGGACAGTTGTAAAATTTCCGGGAAAGTACATTAGCCTGGAACATTATAACATATATTTAAGAAAAAATAATGTTCGGAAGTAATGAAAAGCGTAATTTTTAGGTCATATGACCAAGCCTTTCATCATTACAATAAGAAAAGTAAAATGAACCAATGAAAAGTTTTATTAACAAGTCACATGACTTGTTATGCTTACGTTACGCGCTGCGCGCCCCGGATGACTTCCGGATGCGCTAACGCGGCGCGTCATATGACGCATTACGCGACATCGCAGGTACAGAATATAGTCAAAATGTCTCCACCAACCAGCGGTCGGAACACAACCCCTTTCAGCAGGCTAAATAGTTCTGTTAAATGACAACAGAAGGGACAGGCAACAAGAACCATCAGTCAAAGAGGGGAGGGCTAGTTCTTCTCTACCGGGTTACATTGGGGCGCTACGGGAACTGATCGAATTGGTAGTCTACAGTGTTTCTGGATGTTTCAGACTGAAGCTGGGGTTAGCATGAGAGCAGCACCATTTCGTAGCTCCGTCGTGGTCATTCCGCAACCAATCATGGCAGCCGTTCTTTATCGTTATTTTGGGCGGGGTGGGTGGCGGAGCCGAGCTGTTTTGCAGCCATCATTGTGTGGAGTTCAGTTCATCTCACTAGTTTTGTATTTGTCATGAGGGGTTGTTCCTAATGTTTCTATTTTAGCGAGGTCAAAAAGAGATCCCATTAGTGGCCTACTGATTTTGCTCGATTCCTTTTCTTTTTTTTTACACGATTTTTCGTTATCTGCAAAGACTAAACAGAGTATTGCGACTCTGTGTTTGTTTGTAAATAGAGAATGAACCAAAGAGAACTAATTCTAAAACAGTAAATACTTGGATAACAATCAATCAAATGGAGAGAGAAGCAGGCACGACGGATTACAACGGGGGCAAAGGCCTGCGTTAACTACCTTTCACTATCTGCAAAGAGAGAGTACTCCTAATAGAAATGAGGGGGGGGGGCACCATTCAAAGCAGATCAGTGTGCATAAGCACGAAAATGTTTTCACTTACCACGTACTTGACATTCGACAGCTTATGATATTTGCTATTAAAAAACCATTGAAATTCACTGAAAAAACCATAGGTTATAGACCATATATAGTTAGGAATTAGCATTTACAAAACCTTGAAAATTCACTGAAAAAACCATAGGTTATAGACCATATATAGTTAGGAATTAGCATTTAAAAAACCTTATTTTACTCACACAAAACCATTGAAATTCCATATATAGTTAGTTGCACTAACTATATATCGCGCACCCGCAATCCACTGCTGATCATGTCACATATTACATCATTCATGACATGGTCAGTGACATCACTGATGACATCACTGATGACATCTCAAATGACATCACTGATGACATCACTGATGACATCTCATTTGACATCATTCTTGTGCTAATACGATAAACCTCTTCAGACTCTAATATAACCTTAGATACACTCAGTGTATACAGACACTCACACACTGCCACTCATCCATGGAGTTACTCACACACCCAGTCAGTCATGCAAAGAAACAATCTCACCTCCATTTCTTTAACTATACAGTTAAACACACCTTACATATTGAAACATATACTAACACATATTTACTCTCTTATACAATCCCTGATACAAGTTCACAATGATCGATACAACCACTCACTCATTCAGTGGCTCTCATGCACAGTTATTTATATATGCCAACTCTCACATGTACTGTGTTTTACATATGTACTTACTATGACATGTAGCATTGAGATATCCATTCACTCATCAATACACTCATGCACACAGTCAACTGCCCATGTAGCTGTTTCCACATGCACTCTTGAACTCATACACCTAGTGAATAAACTGCTCACACATCTATGCATAGAGTCACACACCTTCCAGCCACCCCCACACAAACTCAATCTCCCATAGAAATACTTGGGCAACCAATTAATAACACATATAGCCTCTCGTATAGCTAATGATCAACACATGCAGCAGTTTACAGAACAACAGACATAATGATGCACAAATTAAGACAGTTTAGTCACTAACCCATGCATTCAGTGAGACACATTTAATCACTCACTCATACAGTCAGTCACGCACCTACTAAATCCTTCATCCAGACACTTATACATCCACTCATTCTTCAATATGTAAGACATATTTTAACTTTACAGAAACATACAGTCACTGGATGTTGTCATCAGTGATGTCATCAGTGATGTCATTTGAGATGTCATCAGTGATGTCATCAGTGATGTCACTGACCATGTCATGAATGATGTAATATGTGACATGATCAGCAGTGGATTGCGGGTGCGCGATATATAGTTAGTGCAACTAACTATATATGGAATTTCAATGGTTTTGTGTGAGTAAAATAAGGTTTTTTAAATGCTAATTCCTAACTATATATGGTCTATAACCTATGGTTTTTTCAGTGAATATAAATATAAATAACATAAATAGTAATACCAATTACAAATTAATTAAAATATTAAACAATTGGATAAAATATATTAAATAATTATTTATAAATACAAATTAAAATTATTTAATTATAAAAATTACCTATTAATACTAATTAATTAACTATTAACAATACATTAATTTACAATTTTAAAATTATTCTATTAATTTTAATTACCAATTATATTTTAATTAATTACCAATTCATAATTAATTAACAATTATTTCTAAATAAATATCAATAAATAAATTAACAAATTTAATTAATTATAATTAAATTACTTCCCACCCTATTCCCCTATAAACCCACAACCCGCTACAGAATTATGTCACACAAACAATTAAAAATTATATTAACTTACCTTAAATTCGTTATTTTTGTTGTCTATATTATGTCTAGTCGATATTATGTCCATTCTATATTTTTGATTCGATATTATGTCCATTCTGCGGGGCGTGGCTACGGCGCCAAGGAAGATGGCCGCAGATCCGGAGAGCTCCGTTACGACGTGAGGTGACGGGAGCTCTGCCGGGCGATTTCTTCATTTTTGGATTACCGGACCAGTACTGAAGTACGGCGGAAGGTGCGCGGCGCATCTCCATGTGCTTTCCAACACACAGAAAGCTGTCCTTACCTGTATTTCCTACTTTTCAGTTCCTGACGGCTCACATTTGAACCGCGGCCGCCATTTTGGTTGCATCTTTTTGCCGTTTTTGCCGCATTTGCGCTAATGGACTTCCTCATTCTTTGACATGCTGGCTATTTATTGCTATTTTGATGATTTCTGGAAATTGGTTGCTTTTCCTACGTTTTCCTGTTTTTGTGTCCCTCATGCTGAGTAAATAGCATGTTTCTACTTCTCCTCAAGAAACGGCCGCCATTTTGATTTTGATGCTTTCCTCACTTTGACCTCAGGGTGATCGTTTACAGCCTGCTGTATCTACTGTGACCTCTTCTTGCTTCCAAATAGAGCTTAGTTTTGCTCCCTGTTACTATTCCTCAGCGGCAGGCGCCCTTGTTTGATCCATTATTGCTTTTTCAAGAATTTTTTCTGTCATTTATCCTCCCTATAGTGACAGACTTGTGCTGGTCTCTCCTTTTTGATGCAGTGCGTTTTTCATTTGACTTATCTATACAATGGCAACGTCACGGACCAACCGTGCTGCTGCTCTTCAACAACGCTCTGCTTCTCATGTATCTTTGGAGGATCATAACCCTTACAGTGTTTTGCAGGACTCATTCGATGATTCACAATCTGATACTGTTGCCATCAAGGTTTCTGCTAATCCTACTTCGCGCTCCACAAAGCCACTTTCCAAAGCTTCCTCTCCATCTCCGAATCCTAATTCAGGAAAGAGGCCTAAGGCCAATCCTCCTTCTCCTACAGGCATGTCGAATACCATTTCTATGGAGCTTATCTTGGAGGAGATTCGAGCTCTTAAGCCTTATATGTCAGAGACTAATTCCCGCCTCCAGAGTCTTGAAGATAATTGGTCTCACACGCAGCAGAGAGTGGTGGATCTTGAGGGTTCCTTGGCTTCAGCTCAAACGGTCCTTGTCCAGGTTCCTACTATGCAGAATGAGATTGCTTCGCTCAAACAGCAAATTGAGAATTTGGAAAATCGAAACAGACGTAATAACCTACGTATTTATGGCCTTGCAGAAAATCTTGAGGGGTCAAATTCCATTTCGTTTTTTCAGTCTTTTCTTCCCACTCTTCTCAACCTTCCAACTTCACCTCCTTTGAATATTCAACGTGCTCACCGTCTAGGCCCAGCATCTCATTCATCAACCTCCTCTTCTTTCATAAAACCTAGAGGTGTCATCCTGTACTTTCTGGAGTATACTGATCTTCTTTGAGTCCTTCATGCAGCCAAACAAAAAGGAAAAATTTCATACAATGGTTCTAATCTTTCCTTTGCTCAGGACTATGCCAAGGCTACTGCAGACCGTCGTAAGAGATTTTTGGACATGAGACCAGCTTTACGGGCCTTAAATGCCCGCTACGGATTATTTCATCCTTGCATCTTTAGGGTCACCTATAATAACAAGACAACATCTTATGAAGATCCTGTTCGCCTACAGCAGTTCCTGGATTCCTGTCATGCCGAATCGATGGACATACCGCAACCATGATTATTGTTGGCTTTATTGTCTTTCTTTGTGATGTGCCCTCTGTTCCTAATGTTAGTTGTCTTGTAATGGTGTTATATCATATAGCTGCTGTGTCTTAACCTCATATTTTGTTTAACATATTTGTTATTTTTCTCTCATGTATTCCTTTAGTTGCTGGTCTTGTGGTCTCTGCGTTTTGTTTCTCATTTGTTCTTCTTCAATCGCCCGGTGGTTCCTCCCCTTGCCGCGTCTCTGTGGAGTCTTTGGTCCGTTGTGCTCCCTTCCTTATGGCTCCTCCATCCCCAGTGCTTTTGTATTTTTACGGTATGTGTTTTGCTATTACATTGCCCTTCTGTTTTTGTCTTCTTTCTGTACCCACTTTCCTATTTTTTCCTTTCTTTTTTCTTAGCTTTCCTTCTTTCTTTTCTTCAATTTCTGGTTTCTTGCATCTTTTCTCTCCACTTTCATCCACCATTCTTTTTTTTCTTTTATTGCGTTTTTCCACTTTTCCTTACTTCTTACATGACTTTTTCATATTTTCTTTCTTTTATGCTGCTTTCCTTTTCCTTTCCTCAGCTCTCTTCTTTTCCTTCATCTCTTCTCTTATCTCTTACACTGTTTCCTCTGATTTTCTCCTTCACTCTTCTCTTTTTTCTTTGTTCTGTTTTCGGCCTACTATATCATATCTTTCTCTTCCTATTCTCTATATATTACGTCTTCTTTTTTCTTCTCTCCGATTTCTGGTGTTACTTGCACTTTTTCTTTCTATTCTCACTTGTTATGCCGTTATATTTCTCCTTCATTATTCATATGTTTAAATTTTTTTTTTTAGATTTCTAAATGTCAATTAATGTAGTTTCTTGGAATGTTAAAGGTTTGGGGTCTCCTATCAAGAGACAACGTGTTCTTTCCCACCTAGCTCATTTGAAAGCAGATATAGTGTTCTTACAGGAAATTCATGTTAAAGATGTTGAAGTTACTAAATTACGACGTAATTGGGTGGGTCAAGTTTTTGCTTCTCCGGGGACGGGAAAACGTAATGGGGTTGCTATTTTGACTCATAAGCGTTTGAATGTTCAACTTGTTACACAAGATAATGATACGGAGGGCAGATGGGTTGTTGTATTGTTGTTGGTCAACAAAATTCCTTTGACTATTTTTAATGTTTATGCTCCTACTATCCCTGATAAGTTGTTCTGGCCCCACATTCTCTCCTCCACGATGCATTATACTGATGATTATTTTATTTTGGGTGGGGATTGTAACACGATTATGGATCCTTCCCTTGACCGTAGATCCTCTTCCCGATTTTCTCCATCTCCAACACATGCTCAATTCACTACAGTTATTTCCCAACGGTCCCTAGTTGATTCATGGAGGCTTTGTAATCCGACTTTACAAGAATATACATGTTTTTCCCCAGTCCACTCTTCCCAATCACGCATAGATTATCTTTTCATCTCCAAAGCTCTCACACAACTCATCACTCACTCTGATATAGGTTCCATTTTAATCTCAGATCATGCCCCAGTCTCACTTCAACTTGATTTACTCCCTCCTAGTAAAGGTGCTAAACGTTGGAGATTCAACAATTCCCTACTCCTTGATACTTTGTTTTCTGCTTATTTTCTTAATTTTGCTTCCCTTTTCTTTAAAGACAATGAATCCCCTCAAACATCTCCTCAAATGGTATGGGACACATTTAAAGCTGCCTCTAGAGATTTCATCATTTCATATGTTGCCAAGAAGAGGCGTCTCACCACACAATCTATTTCCAATCTTACCTCCCGTATTAAACACTTGGAACAGGTATATTACTCATCCAAATCTCAATCTGATCTTCATAATCTTATTAATGCCAAACTATCTTTCAATAAAGTATCTACTGAATCTGCGAATTTAATTTTACTTAAGTCCAGTGCTAAATATTATTCTTCACAAAATAAAGCTGGTAACATGCTGGCAAATTATCTTAAGGTTAAAAAAGAACGCACCAAGATTGAATCGATTGTCTCCTCCACTAATACCAGTCTTCATAAAGATGAGGATATTTTGGGTGAATTCTCTAATTTTTATCAGACTCTTTACACTCCTGAGTCTCCCCCTCCGGCGTCAGCCATTGATCATTACTTATCCTCCATTCCTTCTCCCTCAGTTTCTGATGTGGATTTTTCCTCCTTAGACAAGGATATTACATCTGTAGATATTTTAGATTCTTAAGAGAGGGAAAGCGCCGGGTCCGGATGGCTTCTCCATTGAATTTTACTCTCATTTTTCTGCTTTTCTTGTTCCTAAATTACTTCAATTATTTTCTTTTTTTATCTCTTCCCAAAAATCTGAAGGCTCTTTTCAGGAGGCATTGATTTGCCTTCTTCCCAAGGACAATAAAGATCATACTCTTTGTAAAAAGTTATAGGCCTATTTCCTTGATTAACCTTGATTACAAAATTTTTGCTAAGATTTTAGCTTTACGCTTAGACAAAATTTTACCTCAGCTCATAGGTAGGGAACAATGTGGTTTTATCAAAGGTCGTCATCTTTCTGATAACACTAGTTTATTCTTCAATGTCCTTAGTAAATCGCAGACTTCTCCTCATTCTTTGGCTGCCATAGCCTTAGATGCAGAAAAGGCTTTTGACAGAGTTAATTGGCCCTTTCTTTTGTCCTCTCTTAAATGGTTTGGTTTTGGCTCTAAATTTCTTTCTTATGTTTCTTTATTATACTCTTTTCCTCGATCCTTTATTTTTGCTAATGGCCTTGTTTCTTCTTCTTTTCCTCTGTTCCGTGGCGTTCGTCAGGGCTGTCCTCTTTCACCCCTTCTTTTTATTCTTGCTTTGGAACCTTTCTTCACAAAAATTCGACTTAATACAAATATCTCTGGGTTCTCTTATGGTGATAAACAAGTAAAATTATCTGCTTATGCTGATGACATCCTCCGTTTTATTTCTAAGCCTCAAGTTTCTGTTCCTGCTTTCCTTTCTGAGGTCTCTGATTTTGCAAACGTCTCAGGCTATAAACTAAATGTCGATAAATGTGAAATTCTTCCCCTTAATAAATTTTGTTTTCATGCAGACTTTATAGTCTCCTCTTTTCATTGGAATCCTTCCAAAATCAAATATTTGGGTCTCTGGTTTGCTCCTTCCAATAGAGAAACTGTCGCTCTTAATATTAAACACTTACATACTACTCTCACAGATTCCACAACACGATGGCATCCGCTGTTTTTATCTTGGTGGGGAAGGTTGGATTTAATTAAAATGATGCTCGTTCCTGTTATTTTGTTCTTCCTTTCCAATCTTCCTGTCAACCTCCCACAGTCCTGTTATAAAACTATTTATTCTATCTTGTCCCGTTTCTTATGGCAAAATAAAAGAGCTAGAATATCTTTTTCCAAACTTAGCCGCCCCAAACAATTGGGAGGAGTCAACTTTCCTAATTTTTCATCCTATCATACCTCCTTTTTTCTTTCTCATTCGGTTTCTTTTCTATCTGAGACACTACTGGATGATTCCTCTTTTCCCTTGTGGGTTGATATGGAATCCTCCTTTTTTCATCCTTTTTCTTTTAATGAGTTTGTCTTATTGCCTCGTGTTCCAAAACAAATGTCTTTGCCTATTCTTAAGAATTCCAGGAAACTTTTTCTTCCGTTATTTCAGAATGGTCTTGATAATCAGGCTCGATTTTTACAGTCTCCTCTTCGGTATAATCCCCTTATTAAAGTCATTAATAGAACCCTTTTCTGGAAGGCTTGGTATAATCAAGGACTCTTTTGGGTTCATCAACTTTTTCAACATGGTACTTGTATCCCTTTCCCTATCCTTCAAAATCGTTTCTCTCTTCCTTTCTCCTTCCATTCCAAGTACACTTTATTGGTCGCTGCTGTTCAGGCCGGTTATGACTCTCTTCCCTCTTCTGTCTCTTCTGCATCCTCTTCCTCTCCTCTTACCTTCTCTTTTCTCTTATCCTCTTCCTCTGCCTCACAGATTTATAAAAAATTGCATGAATCCTCTCCTAACAGAGATAAATCAACCGTTGAACTGGCGTGGGAAGTGGATTTGGGCGAGTCATTCCCTCTCGCTTTATGGCAAGATATCTGGAATAAGATACGGAAATCCTCTAGAGCAGCTAACACTACTCAAACTTTATTTTTTTCTCTATAACCGTCTTCTGCTCACTCCTGCTAGGTTACATACCATTGATTCCTCTCTCCCCTCCAAATGTTGGTCTTGCTCAGAACCCCGAGCAGATCTCAAACACATGATATTCCTATGTCCTCTTGTCCGTACGTTTTGGTCCAGAGTTTGGCAACAACTTAATAATATTTTTTCCACTACTTTCCACTACACACATTTTCCTGGGTAGCCTCTCTGATTTTTGGTCCTCCTCTCAATTTAATACTTCTATTATTGATCTCCTCCTAGCAGTAGCGTTTCAACAGATTACCAAGGCATGGAAGGATACTTCATCCATATCCTATCAGGCTTGGTGGTATGGTGTTTGTTTTAATCATAGATTAGATAGAGCTTATGTTTATCCTGTTACAGTTGCTATCAAACGTGATTTACTGTGGTTGCCTATCACTACTTTCTTATACTCCTCAGCCAAATCTTCTGTACTCCACTCCCCTCGTACTGAGGAAGTACCCAAACCCCCATGATATATCTTTGTTCACTTTTTTATTACATTTTCAACTTGTGCTTTCTTTCACTATGATTCTACACCTTTCTTCTAGATTATTGCAAGTTTAATTTCCAATGATGTGATTTACATATTGATATTGCATTTTCTTTGCTGAGTCTCTCTCTCTCTTCTTTTCTCTCTCTTCCTTCTCTTTCTTTTCTCTTCCCTTCCTTCTTTCTTTCTCATTTTTCCTACTCTTATATATTATAATGTTTGCCAACATGGTTTTCATATCAATTTTTGTATCTATGTTTTCCTTGCTGCATTCTTATACCCAATAAAAATTTTCATAAACTAAAAACAATTATGTCCATTCTATTCGATATTAATTTTGTCTAGTCGATATTTTTGTTGTCTATATTATGTCTAGTCGATATTATGTCCATACTATATTTTTAACTCGATATTGTGTCTAGTCGATATTATGGACTCGATATTTTGACTCTATAGCCATTTGGATATGGAATAATTGAGATTGTGTAATGTGGAATAGTTGTGATCGTATAATGTGATGCCTCTGCCTTGACCAGGCATGCTAATAAGCTACCTGACTTGTCCCCCTCTGAATGAGGCAAGGCCATATATTCCTTTTATTAATGTGCCCCAACCTTTGCCTCAGGTCAACATGTCTGCATCTTGCCTGCCAATGTACCATTATCGGTCTCATCCATTGAAGCCTGAACTTCCAATTCTCTCATCTCCCCTTCAAGCTTAGCAAGCTGTGAATGGAGCTGTTTCTGCACACCTACTGTGTTCTTGATGCATATGCAATGAATACAAACTTTGAACACTTCCTACTCATTCAATAAGTATTTATAGTCTCCTGTGATGACAAGTGATTTAGAAGAAATCATAACTAATAGTTTAGTGAGGTGCTCCAAGAATACTGCCAGGCCTGAGTTAGGGAACTAAACCCTTAGCAGATAGAGGGCCTTTCCATCCAAACTACTTTATACAAAAACATATCCCCCTTCTTTGTCAACTAACTGCATTGCAACTGTAAAAGGATCTCCTGGTCGCAGGCATAATAGGACTCCACTTCCATATGCAGAGTAAGTGGTAATATATAAGTGTCCTATCCATCTACAGAAAAATATGTCTCCCTCTGCAGTAGTGAAGTGTGTCTCTTGTAAAACTGTGAAGTGTACTCCCTCCTCTTTATAAATGTCAGCATCTTGTATAATTTTTGCGTGCTCATAAGCCCTCTAACATTCCACATTAGTAGTGTGTATCTGGTGCCATCTGCCTTTAGGGTATACATTAGTGAAAATCATGAACAGTGGTTACGTCAAGTGGATCCCCTTCATTAAGAACTATGGACACATGTAATGCTAATTGTGCCACAGATCTGTGTCTTCGCATATCCTGTCTGAATGAACATATCGTAACCAAGAACATCTCAAGCATAAATTCTGTTCCATGCGCCAGAGCTATAACTTCCTCCTGCCCAAAACATGTTTATCTAGGACCAAACTTGGGTGAGAGGTTGCTCTTCACTCAGAGGGCGATCAGCATCCAAACAGCTCCTGCTGTGCCAGCTCATGGTCATGCTGATCCTGCTTGAGAGGCCTGTTAGAGTTCTTCAGCGGGTTTACCCCCAGACTTCTTGCTTTATGGCCCCCTGTTTTTGACCCTGTTGTTGTTGCTTTTAGGTCTCTGGGCACTTTACCACTGCTAGTCAGTGCTAAAGTCCACATGCTCTCCATGTAAATTGTATTTATGGATTAGTGTTTCCATGATTGGCTTCTTTGTTTTACCTCTAAGTCCCTAGTGCAGTGCACTGTGTGTGTTGGCCTGTAATTCAAATGCTGCTAGTGGGCCTGCAAAACTGGTTGTGCCACACACACAAGCAGCCCTTCAAAGGGTTCTCAGACCTGCCACTGGAGTGTCTGTACGCAGTTGTGACTGCCATGACGACTGATCTGTTCGGTCAAAAGTGCTTAATGTTTTGTCTTTTTGTTTTGTAATAATTGTGTTTGACATCTGTAAATATATCGTTTTGAGTACTTGTAAATATATGCCTCGGTGCAGGACAACGAGTAAACCTCGGACTTTTTGCTAAATTAAAAAAAACTTCTATCTAATTTTTCATATTCAAAAAAAAGTGAAGCGCCCAAGGATTGAATCACTTAGGGTGCAATTCTGCTCTAAAAAATAAAGTTGCAGAATTGAAAAACAGTGACCGGGTCTCCTCTTTTCTTAAAAAATTGCCATGACGACTTGGCATGTGCACCCACTTGTCAGGCCCTAACCTTCCCTTTTCTTACAATGGGGCAGGGTGCAGTGTATGTGAAAGGTAGGACATGTACTGGTGTGTGACATGTCCTTATAGGGAAATACAATGTAATTCCTTTTTTCACTGTTGAAAGGCTATCTGTCCTGTAGGATAGAATGGGAGTATACTTATAACATCTTATAAGCATTTTTACCATTGGGAAAAGATATGGAAATGGGGTTTAGCATGCCTGAACTCAGAATATAAAAATGCATCTTTTGGTAAAGATGATTTTTGTGTTCTGTGTTTGAAAATAACACTTTTAGAAAGTAGGTATTTTCTTGCTTAGCCATCATGTGTGCCTCTTCTGGTTTGTGGATTGACTGCCTGGCTTTGGAGTGACAGGGGCTGGGGATGTGCATTCTCTCAGACAGCCGCTTGGCGGGTTGATGTGTGCCCTGCCATTTCTGAATGAGTCAGGGCTGGGCTAAATAGACCTGGGCTGCATTCATAGTAGTAGGAGGTGTTTTCACTAGCACCTGAATAGGCCTGGTCTGCATTTAGAGTGGTGGGAGGAGATTTCCCTTGCACCTGAATAGGCCTTGTCTCCCTTGGACAATGCTGCCTCCACCTGCAGCTTGGAAGCTGGACCAGAGAGGACAGAGTTGGTTTGCAATGAGCACAGACACTCCCTGTTCAGAAGAACAAAGATAAAATGAGTATAAATATTGGGGCCCAGACCCCACAACTTCTGATTACTTCTGGGCTAAGGAACCTGCCAGGAAGAAGAGCTGGAAAAGCTGTCAGGAGGAGTTTCCCACTTTTCTGTGTGCTCTGCTGGGTTGACCTTCTGCTTGCTTCTTCTGTCTTGGGCAGGGAAAGGACTGGCTTGTACTTTCATCATCCTGATGTTAGAGTTTTCTCCAAATGTTGAAGTGGAGAGTGCCTTCTGTTGGAAGTCTCAGAGAGATAAAAGACTTCAGAGAACTTGTTGAAATCAAGGAACCTGCCAAGCGGAGGAGCTGGAAGAACTGCCAGGAGGAGTACTGCCCCTTTGCTGTGTTATTGCTTTATTGGGTTGGCCTAAATAATAGGCACTGGCAGGCTCCAACTGAAAACATTTGGCAGATGATCATTCATTCATGCACGTCATCGGCCAGCACACAACACCGGCTGCGAGTGTGTGTGTCATGTGTACAATGAAATTACCTTGAGGAAGGCAAGGCAAACCTAAAGCAGCACATAATTTAGACCTTTATTACCAGCAACTAACTTGAACTTAGAATTATTTTAAAGCCCCTGGAGTGACTTAGACTCTGCCTAGACATACACTTACTTGCTTGTATTTTAGACTGCCTGGGGTGGCCAGGTCAGCGAGAGCAGCTGCATTTCTACATACACGCTGACTGCCTGGCTCGCCTCTCTCTGTGCTAACTGCCTGCATCAGGCTTGCTCAGGCTGGCTCCAAGCTGCAGGGTCCCTGTACAGTGGCAGTGCGAGCTCATAATTCAGCCTTCTGAACTGCCACCCGTTCACACCATGAGAGGGTGGCAGCCTTCGTAACAACCCATAACTCTGAGTCTGACAGACTCCAGACCTCACTCGTGTCTCGAAGGTACCCATTGGCAGGCACTGACTTGACGTCAGTCAAATATGCCACCACAGTGATTAAATGAGAATCCAGTGTTACATTGTAGCGAGGGGAGATCAACCCAGCCCCCAAGAAGTCTGCTGAGCAGCACACACCATGAGCTGCCTGCCTGTGCCACTGACTCAATGTTATAATAACAGCCAGCACTTGGGCCGGCAGCGCCTGACAGTCAGACACAGGCTTGATTATGCGTGACTTCTTATTTCAGTGCTATGACGTGGACCATCAAACTGGAATGAGTTAGTCTAACACCTGATGCCTGGCACTTGGCAGGGCTGCTCTGGAGCTGCAGCAGTATTAAGTATAAGTGCTATTTCACTTTAGTCATTCTCAGTGCCCGCTCCAGCACCGAAATCCTCATGATTTCAACCCAATGCACATTGCAGCCTCCGGCACAAGCATATAGCATGCAGACCTCACTCCACCCACAGCGCCCAACCTGTTCACAGCCTGCTTCTCATACTTGTGCTCACTTCCCGGCGCTTCCAGCCTTCAATTACAATGGCACAGGAGATTCCTACAACAATGTCCACCGCTCAGAGGAGCCCAGATGGGTCCCTTCAGAGCTCGATGATGTCAAGTTTGGGGCATCAGGCATAGAGCCACACTACTGTGTGGCAGCCATCTTGGCTACCTTGGCCACTCCCCCAAGGAGCAGTGGCAACTGAATTTGGGCTACCTCTTCCTAACAAATGCCTGAACCAAAATGCTAACACAATAAACATTACAATAATATGCTCAAATAAATAAATCTTATTCTCCATTGATTACTGGGGCACAGTTCCACTATATGGGAATATTTACTAACAGGCCCTCATATCTCTCAAATATATGCAAGCATTGCATCATTTTACTTGCCAGTCAAAAGGACCAAATTGTGGCGCACAATTGTGCTCATGCCACTATTAGTAAATCTAGACCAAAGACATGTACCTAAAACACCGATATGAAACAAAATATCTCATGCTCATCCAATAATCTTGAAAGCTAAAGATCCAAATCTCTTTAGGGCAGACTCGCTGTGTGCTCACTGTGGTCGGTAAATGATAACACTTGAGTTTGAGAGTCTTGGCTACCATTTAAAGAACTACATGCTTTTGTTGTGAGTGCTTTTAAAAAATAAATGATTTTGCAGACAGGCTGTAGAATGTTGCTAATTGACAAAAAGTAAATTAACAATTTTGCAACAGAAAAATAGGATTATTAGTATCACTTGAGTAAATGAGTGAGATTCATTGTTACACTGAACATATAATAGAATGCCAAAATAATAAGAATAATGATGTTGAAGGCGCAAAGAATTGCTCATCCCCCTTCATCATTTAATGAAGTGCTCATGCAATACAACAAGCATAACTTGAAATTGATTAGGCAAATTAAAAATAAAACCATACACCATTTATCAACAGATTGCTAGAGGATACTCAACATTATTGGAAGTGCAATGTAAAAATATTAAATTAATGTACTTTCATTCATGCACACCATTTATTTATTTATTTTGTTAAACGCTATTAACCGCCTAATTAGAAGTCTGGAGCATTTTAGGAGTAGAAACGAAATGAGTGAGTGCAAAATCCATGTTGAGCAGGCACCAGAGCAACTCCAGTTCCCCAATCTTCTACTACGATGAACCCTGTGATACCATAGTCACACTGATAAGTTCATTAGATTTTAAAGCTTTGTGCAAACATAAGTCCAGAGGCTGGGTAGGAAGTGTTGACCGGTATTATGCATCAGCCTGGCAAGACTAGGATCAACTAATGCAGGACGCTCCAGAGAGGGCAAGATTATGCAAGGCCATCCCAGGTTTAACACCGCTACTTCCACAGCCACTGCTTTTACTCTTGTAATACAATCAGTTTAGACCCATTTAAATGTAGGAATACATCCTCATTTGAGCAGCTCAAGATTCTGTCAGAGACTGGAGAAAAACACAGTAGTAAACTATATGGAGAATGTGGTGACCCTTAGAAAGCACAGGTGCGGTGACTAGATTATGTCATCCTTCTGAGCTGTGCAGCGCTGCCCCATCTTCGTTTTTTCAGTTAACACAAGAACCCAGTTCGCAGCCTGCAATGTGATGTGAATTATCTTTGAAGCTCATAGGTCATAAAAACCCACAGCTAGCATTAATTCGAAATCTAAGAAAACACATTTTTATGATATTTTGATGCAGCCCTACTAAACCCTGAGAAGGACCCAGAGTGTTGTAAAAGAAGAGTCAAAACAATTAGTTAAAAAAAAAATGGAAAAAATCGCGAAAATCAATTAAAGCAAAAAGATATATTATTCTTAACAAAACGCAGTAGGAGGCATGTATGGAGGTGGAAAAACGAATTTATAAAAACACAAATTTGCTTAAGGTAGTTTTCAACAAGAAAGGCACAGTATGTCCAAAAAAACCACATGAAACTTATCAGCGTGAAGAGAACATCTTAGAGGCCGTGTTAAATTCAGAAAAATAGCAAGCAAATCAAAAAAGAAAAATAGAGAAATGTTCGAGTTTGGAAACTGGGAAGGATATCTGCAGTTGTAATTAAAGGTTGCCAAATCAAATCAAATCAAATGGAGCGTTATTCGATCATATACATCTATACTAATATAATAAAGAGAGAGCCCAAACCTTTGAGGCGGGTAATCTCAGGAACCACTGCACCAATCACAACACCCAATACAGCGTTGGAAAGGGCAGTTGCAGCAGAAGGACATAGGCTATGCAGACGCCCACCATATACATTTAAAAGGTAAAAGAACCGTGCCAGAAAAGTAGTCCCTTGTGGGCGTGTCTGCGTTGTGCTGTGGGCGTGTGCTGGGGGCGTGACAAACGCTGGGGGCGTGTGGTACGTTCCACCCTTCATGCCATGCCTCATATCGTGTGCTAATCCCACCCTGCTCCCTTTAAATACCCCTGCACCCCATAATCATAACCCACCCTTACTCCTTAAAATACCCCAACACCCTAAACACTAACCCATCTTAACCCCATAAATATACCCTGTACCCCAAAACCCAAACCTATCCCTAAACCCTAAAAATACTCCTGTACCCCAAAGCCCAAACCTAGCCCAGAACCCTATAAATATCCCTGTACCTCAAAACCCAGACCAAACCTTGAACCCTAAAAATACCCATGTACCCCAAAACCCAAACCTAGCCCTGATCCCTAAAAATACCACTGTACCCCAACACCACCCCTGAACCCTAAAATACCCCTGTACCCCAAAACCCAAACCTAGCCCTGAACCCTTAAAATACCCCTGTACCCCAAAACCCAAACCTCCCCCTCAACCCTAAAACTACCCCTGTACCCCAAAACCCAAACCTAGCCCTGAACCCTAAAAATAACCCTGTACCCCATAACCCAAACCTACCCCGAACCCTAAAATACCCCTGTACCCCAAAACCCAAACCTAGCCCTGAACCCTAAAAATACCCCTGTACCCCAAAACCCAAACCTAGCCCTGAACCCTTAAAATACCCCTGTACCCCAAAACCCAAACCTACCCCTGAACTCTAAAAATATCCCTATACCCCAAAACCCAAACCTAGCCCTGAACCCTAAAAATACCCCTGTACCCCAAAACCCATACCTATCCCTAAACCCTAAAACTACCCCTTTACCCCATAACCCAAAACTATATCTGAACCCTTAAAATACCCAAACACCCCAAAACATATACCTCAGTACCCCAAAACATATACACCTATACCCATACTTACCTTATCCAAACATTAAAAAAAAACATGCTTTTACCATTCATGCATTTACAACGAATTTCGTTGTAAATGTATGCGTGGTAAAAGCATTTAAAATGTAATGCCATGCGTTATAATGGCATTGCGGAGTCATGGTACTTTCGTAATGAAAGTATGCGGAGTGATGGTATGCGGAAAGAAAGTTGCGGAATAATGGGTGTTTACCCTCCCCCGGTAAGTACATTGGTGGCTCGGCGGCCCACATCTACAGCAACATACTCATATTTTTTCACCACCCATTTGAAAAATGCACAGGTCTCTCTCATTGATGGCTAGCACCGACATACACTTTTAGACACACCACCCGCCACAAGTTTTAGAATTGCGAACTTTAGAGCTGGGGAGCTACGTTCGCATCTCGGCATCAGCTCAACATCCTGTGATTCCAGGCAAATCGCTTTGTCTTCCCGTGCCCACCACAAATGAATGTGTTCTTCTGTAATGTCAATTGTGCTCATGCCATGTTGTCGAGTTCGCGCTATATAATATTGCAAGGAAAAATAAAGTAGGAAACTCGAGTTCACACACTACTGAACGCGCACTCTTAAGTGCATCAGCGGTGCACTGTGAATCGGAGCGTTTCACAGGCCTGTCACAGATAAGAAATGCTATCAAAACGAAATCCTACAAAACAAAATACTACTGGGCGGCAGCAATACATACCCGGACAACGTCGGGACGGGCTGCTCATAAAAGCAAGCATCAGAATCTATACAAAAGACAAATCTCAGTATATAAAAATACAGATCACAAGAGAATTATAAAACTGTACATTTTAATTATTTTTATACAAAACAGGTTAAAAAGGGGAAAAGCCCATCAAGGATCAAAGCACATACTTTTCCTCAGGCAGACAGCTTTCTTCAAGAAGCTAGAAACCCTCCAAGCCACAAATTAATTCTCTAAATATTGCAATCGATCGATCTCTTCAAACCCCCGTGAAATGTCTAAAATCTGCTTTCCCATTCATCTTCTCATTGTGTTAAAGGATGGACGTGATACACCCTAATGTGCTGTAATTCTGATATAATTGCTTGCTGTAATATGCCTCTCGTGTTGTACTGATAGGATGCATAATTGCCACTTTTTCTTTACTTATTTACTTTCTCCCCCTCTTATGTTATTTCATCGCTTGCTCGATTTTATTTGTACTTGTACCATGAACTTTATTTGCTCTTGTATGTACTGTTGATATCATTGCCAATCTCTCTCAATAAAAAACTTTGTGAAATAAATATTGCAATCGAATGAGGGCTGGACGACATTGTCTGAGGCCGAATGAGCTTAAAATAGGAAGTGAATGGTAGACTGTTCTGATGTCAAATCACACATACACCTAGGGAGTTATCTTGACCAGTCATTCATTAGCGGGATAGTCAAAAGTCTGTGGACTATTCCTAATCAGAATCTCATTAACAACATTCTGTCATGATCTTTAGAGACAAAATGTAAGTAGGGTTCAATATCGAAGGTTGTAAGCCTTAGCTGATGGTAGATGACTGTGGGTTTTGGGGCTTCAACCGCTAATCTCACAACTCCTAATATATCCGAACAATCTTTCTTCAAGGATTTCCTTGACATTTGGGTCATTGAGTTCGGTTTTAAATAATACTCAGGATGACCAAGATCTTTGGCAAACTGGAATATGTACTTGAGCCAAGGAATTTTCAATGCTCCATCTAGCTTCATGCAATCGTACATGATATCACAATTGAATTGGGTCTGTTCACTAGACCAAAACCTGTGCCAAAGGAGTAAGGGCTCGAGTTTAATAAGATCCATAATATATGAAAGACCCAACTCCTCATGGCAAACAAAAGAGGACGTACCAGGTGGAACACCAAGAATAAATTGAAGAAAGAGATTTTCTACTGATTGCAGGGAAGTGGGATTAGAGATACCCCAAACCCCAGCCCCATATACCACAGCCGATACACACTGAGCCTTGTAAATATGTATAAGCTCCCTGGGTGGTTTCCTCCCTAGTCTTTTAGTAAAAGTGGTCGAGGCACTAATGGATCTTTTAAAGGACAGTTTTTTCTGGGCGACTGCTTGACTCCAAGTATCGTTGTAGCTAAAGAGGCCACCAAGATATGAAAAGGTCCTTCTGTTAGCTATCTTACTTCCCTCCAGAAAAATGTCTCGGCCAGTAGTGTTCCGAGACCCAGATACACAATTCATTGTGATAGTCTTAAAGAAGTTTATATTTAATCCAAGGTCACCCATAAAAGTGCTAAAACTGGTCAGGGCTTGTTGTAGGCCATTGCCTGTGCGCGCTATGATGACCGCGTCATCGGCGTAGAGGAGAGCCGGAATTCCTCTCCCGCCAACTTGAGGAAAGTCTGAGCCCCCCTTAAGAAGTGCCTCGGCCAATCCATTTATATATAAGTTAAAAAGAAAGTGGGCCAGGACGTAGCCCTGGCACACCCCTCTTCTGACAGGAAATCCCGAAGTGCATTGCCCCTTCGTCCCATATCTAACACTAGCTGAAGCTCTCTCATAGATACGATGCAGGAAGGCAATTAGGCCATCATCCACCCCAAGATCGACAAGGGTCTCCCATAGCCTCACATGGACAACAGAGTCAAACGCTGCAGTCAAGTCAACGAAAACTAAATACAGTTTCCCATTTTTTGCTCGAGTGTACTTCCCGGCTAACATAGCCAGGTTAAGACTTTGTTCCAGGGTGCCAAGGCCCTCCCGGAACCCATACTGCAGTTCAGATAAAACCTTAGATTCAGTTGCCCAGTCCTGCAAGCGTTCAAGGATGACTCAGCCAACCACCTTTACCATGGAGTCAAGAAGGGAGATCGGTCTGTAACAAACAGGATCTTGACGATCTCCCTGTAACAAACAGGATCTTGATGATCTCCCTTCTTGAAAATTGGCACAATGATCGATTCAGACCAGGTCTTAGGAAAGGTGGAGCCGTCACTAGCATTGATCAGCTGAGTTAAAAGAGGGGCCCATAACATTAAATTTGACCTAAACAAAGGCCCCTGGAACCCCATCGGAACCAGGGGCCTTGCCCCCCTTACTGCGCTCAAGGGCTAGCATAGTTTCATCCAGCGTGACATGGATGTTGCCCTTGTATGTGGATGGGGACTGCGGAAGTGGAAACTCATTAAAAGAAGGACCGTTATATAAGGTGGAGTAATGGGTTATCCAGTCCTTTTCTAAAATGGCCAATTCAATGGTAGGTCTCCCTCCCCTATCATGGGTGGAGTTCTTAAGATTTTCCAAAAGGCCGCGGAGTCCTTTTTTTGTGCGGCCTCATGTAACTCCCCCCTCGCTTCTTCCCTCAGTGATCTCTTTCTATCTGCTATAGCTTTCCTATAAGTGGCTCTTGCCCTCTTTACCTCCTGTTGTAATCTAGGTTGTTTATGGAGTTCCAGTTTAAGACTGGAGTACACTTTAGAACAAGCGGTATCAAACCAACCAGTTGTTTTAGGGGAGGAACCGCATTGGACGGACAATAGCTCTTTGACCTCTTTGTTTATCTCATTAAAGGAGGAAGTAATTTCTTCCGGAAGTGAGAACTCACTAAGGCAGATATCAAAAGCAGTTTTATGGGTAGAGATTAGCCGCTTGGTCAATCCCTCGGGTTCAACATTCGACCAGCGAATAGCATATCCATTAGTTCTATTCAATTCCAGTGTGCCTGCCATACTCTTGACAGTTTTGTTCCTCACGGGTCCAAAGGCTTGCAAATGGAATTTAAGGCGAAGCGGGTAATGATCGCTCAAAGCCACGGTCCCTATATCAAAACATGGCAGACTAGGGGCAAATGTCAGTGAAACCAGAATAAAATCTATAATAGAGGATAATCCTCTTCCATTAAACATTGCAGATATGGGAACGGGACAGGGAACTAAGTTATTGGCGAAACCCAAATCATAATGTGTCATCAGATCATTAAGGTTGTCGCCCAGCTTAGAATGTGCGAAATGACAATTAGAGACCCCCTGGTCCATCGAGCACCCACAGAACTCAATGGTCTACATATTGCGCAGTTAAAATCCCCCAGCCATAAAATAGTAAAATCCACAGTGCTCAGGGTACAAATAGCGTCCAGGGTCTTGGCTATGTAGGATAACTCAGCCCCCAAGTTCTCTGCAGAAACGTTGTTATAAAAATTCACCATAAGAATTCTTTTTGTGCTTGTTACTGAGAATTGAACAATATGATGATGGCAATCCCCCCTTTGGTTGTAATCTTGTCTAGACATAGTGAGTTGGATACATACATACAGAGTCCTCCCTTGGGCCGAACCCTAGACCTCTTACTGCCGGAGTGTTAAAAGTCAAATAACCCAGTATATAAACAGGTTCCTACACCCACGTTTCCTGAAGGCAGATGATGTCTGTTTTTTCTATATATCCAAGCCATACTGGGTTAGTGTCCTTTTCACGGAACCCAGCAATATTCCAAGAGATACTGTCAATGTCAGATAGATCTTTTCCACGGCTGGACGACACTCCCGCAGTAATTGAATTGATACTGTCATTGATGGGTATCTCTTCTATTCGGGGATGAATATTATCTAGTCTACCATGAGTTGGAGTTGGTGGAAAATTAGAAGCTATATTAGAAGCTTCAAGATGAAGCTCCAGGGTGTCATTTTGCCCCTCAGGGGGTCCAATACATGAGTTGTTTCTAATAACCACCATGACATCGCGCTGCGTGTGGGTGGGAATAGACAGTCAGTCAACCGCATCTAGATTGCAAAGTGGTCCACAAAAGCTTCTAACTGGTATAGAATATCCAGAATGTGGCAAACGACCATCGGGCACCCTCACACATGGTTGTTGATATCTATCAGGCTTGTAGAAATAGCCCAATGTTACTATGTTGACTCCCTGCGACTTTATTGGAAAAGAAGTCACCCTACTGAGAATTGTACGGACCAGCAGTGGTGAGGCAAAAGAAAGAACAACACAGTCCTCCTCCAAAGATTTTACAGAATCACCCACTCAGTCTATCCTACGGGCCATCTTAAAGTTAGCAAAAAGCTTGTTTGATAGGCCCGTCCTCCCGGCTATAAAGTGAAGAGATCTACTACGCAAAGTTGTCCAGTGCTCAAACTCCCCTTGACGTAGAGTAGGAACATTTGCTAAGACTACAGTTAGTGGATTAGCTTCTGGCGGCAAGTGGAATGGGCCTGAAGCATTAAGACTCCCTCTATCTGCCCTCTGTTGCGGTTGAGCCCTCCTTGATTGAGTTACTAGCTCTTTACTTGATGCATGGCGATCAAAGTTAGATGTAACATGCTCAGGGATCAAAGGGCCCTGTTACCAGCCATTATAGCAGTTCCTATTTGAGGGCACCAGCCCACCAGGAGGAGGCTGCAAGAGCGTGTTCTCAGCAAGACTTCCATTAGTTGTCGAGGAAGCAGTAGCAATAGGGGGATTACCTAGACATGGAGCAAACTCAGGAACTCTATGCTGATCAGTAGTGCATGTGGGGACTATCGGAACAATGGTTAATACTGAGGGAGGACTTGTGGCCGGTTGGGAATTTACTGGGATAATGGGCGTACACAGTTTTTCCAAAGTGGCCAATATTTTTTCCCTATTAGCGAGTGACGCCATCAAAGGGGACGTAGTCACCCTAACTATATCTTCCAATTTTTGCCAAAACTCCTTACGTCCCTCTACTGCCAAGGCAGCTCCCGCCGGCTCCGAGGCAGAAACTTTGTCCGGAGGCGGAAGAGGTGAAAGCAACTCAGGGAAATTAGGATGACCCAAACCCGTAGTCTGTCTTTTATTGGGGAGACCAAGGCTACTCACTGATTTTCGTTTCTTGCCCGGAGGTTTCATTTGGGCTAAGCGTGAACTTTTGCCTTTTTGGGCCCTAGTGATGACCTTAGGTCTAGCACCCTCTTTATTACAATAAATAGAATCATGAGATGAAGCTACCAATATTAGACAGTCAGGAACGGGAGATATAACAATGAGGGCAGTGGGTGAGTCTACTTCCTGCGCATGCACAACAGTTGATTTCCATGTAACAAGGGGATCTAGAGAAAGCCTCTGCTCTGTGATGGCAATCTCGTGCATTAGGACTGACTCTGCTCTATTCAAGAAGGAATCCAATGTGCCCACTACCCCTTTCCCCGTAAGTGACTTTCTTTTGGCCATTGTCATTCCACTACACAGAGTAATGTTAGTTTAAAACAACTAGACCTGTCCACACCGACCACGCTACAGCAAAGTCTCAATAAAAACAATATGGATTATGCACAATTAATGATATAGGTAAGGGCTATTAGGACTCACCACAGCAATAGTATAATGTGGAAAATGTCAGGGGGGTGGCCCAACCCGGCCTCTGACGGCCTCTGACGGCCTCTGACGGCCTAAGACGGCCCGCCTTTGACCCGGGCTTCTCCCGGCTCTGCCCGCGCGCGTTCCACGACCGGGGGCGCTGAATTCCTTTTAAGCACTTCCTGGCGCTTTCACCCCACGCTGGTGGCGTGCGCGCTGCATGTGCTGCCGGGCAGTGTAGTTCCCGCCCCGGCAGCAGCGGCAATGGCGGCAAGGACGGCGGTGCCAACGGTGATCCGCGGTGACTGGAAGAGGGTCCCAGGCACTCCACACGTCAGATAACACAATAGCAATGGTAGCTAGAAAATGAGCAGGGCTCGTAAGGTTTGGATGTTTGTAGGAGTGATTTATTTATAGAACAAAATATGTTTTTCAGCGTGATTTGAAGATCTGGAAGAAGGTAACAAGTCAGGCACATTCGTGAAGAGCATTCCATTTATTGAAAGCCCTCCCTGAGAAAGTGCATTTGATGGTTGATGAATTTTTGAAAGGATTAGTGTTATGGAGTAGAAGATAATGGGTTCTTAGCATTCATGTGTGACATGGGTGCCAATACAAGCCTAAAGTATATGACACAAGTTAAAATAATAAATTGCATCTGAGTTTAAAATTAATGACTTATGTGATTTAAGGATAAGGCCTAGAAAGCAGGCTAACCTTTTGTTTGCCCAACTAATAACTATGGGCTTTCATTGCCATGTTTCCTTAATTTAATGTTCAGAAGATAGAGAAGGTAAATTTCCATTCTCTAGTGCACACGCTGTTGATGGACACAGCAGATGAGATGTGGCTACAAAGGATGATAACTTTGTGTGCTCCCTCTTGTAGGGCAAAACCTTTCAAACCAATTGATGGGTACGACTCTGAACCCGCTCCTGAAGGTAGTCCAGGCTAAACTTCTCCCCTTGATTACATATGGCAGCGAGGCAATGCGGGGAAGAGACGCTAAGGAGCTGGATAGCCTACAGAATTATGTTCAGAGTCCCATCCTACACATAAACAGCTCAAATAAGGTTGGAGTTCGGCCTTCAACAACAAGTCTTAGCCAGGTATGGTGCTTACATCATTTGCTGGTACAAGATAAGAAGTGCCACAACAAATACACTGAACCATTTGCTGTGGTTTTACATTCAGTACAGGGAGTCCTCTCAGGCAAGAAGCTATCTTCAGTCAGCCTTGGAATATACCAAACTTTCGGGACTCGCAACTAGTCTGGAAAAATACAAAAGAAATTTCCTTAGTGGAGGACAAGGCGAGCTTCTCAAACAGATCTCATGCCTGGATGACCCTTAACTCTTACAAATCACTTGTCCCGCAGCCATACTTCAATCAAGGTTATCCAAGGGTCATAAAAATGAATTTCTTAAGGTACAGACTGGGGATCCCTCCATGCGCCCAACACCTACCACCATGGATGAGGACAAAAGGACAAAATATCTGCAGGCTGTGTAACATGGAGAACGATGACATTCTACACTTAATCTGCTTATGCAAAGATCTACACCAAGCGCGGCAACAGCTTCTAAAAGATCGTCTTAAACAGATGGGTAATCACAACAGGAGGCAAGCAGTGCTGGCCTGCTTAAATCCAGCAAACATCCAATTAAACTGCAGATTGGTAAAATATCTGATGATGGCTGAACAAAAAATGCCCAAAATAGCAAAAAATGCTTCACAATGCCCTGTCAACGCGAGTTGTCCAGCAGCCGCGAAGAGTTCTTAGCTGGATCACATTAAGGATGACTGCCAGTAACGGAGGGACTAACCTTGCAACAAATTGAGCTAATTTGAACAACGTGACAAACGGGCAAGTATGGCTGGAGCAAAGAAAATCTGATACAGTTCATCATAGCTCCAGCGAGCCGATGACTTCACTTTAAGAAATATAATTAACTGTGATCTTAAATTGTAAGGAACCTTTACTCTTGCTTTTAACTGGTTTTAACAAAGTTTTATTTTGACTAACTGTAATAGCTAACAAAGCCGGCTAAGATGTTGGAACCATACTGAATGTCTATTTAAAACTTTTTTCTTTTTTATATTTTATTTATTTATTATTCTTTTTTTTCAATTGGTAGCATTGCAATAGTTTTAGTTAACTATGCAAAAAAATAAATAAACTTAAAACTTAAACTTAAACTCTTGTAGGGAAATGAATAAAAAAGTAGCAGTGAGGCATTGTAGTATATAATAAATAATCATCAAATATAGAATATCAATTATTGTGCATGTGTACTGATTTCAGGTTAGGGCTCAGGGCTCTGTGTATACCTTGGGAAGATGATAAATTCTATGACTGGTTTGGCTGACTCCTAACAGTCCTGTTGACCACAGAATGCATCTGTCGGAATGTATCAAGGCTGCAGTAACCTGCAGTCTCAGATCTGCAGGAACAAAGACAGTCCTCCCTATAACTCTGAGGAACAATCCTCAGCACAGAATATAAGAAGTGCTAATGGGTTGTGCCCAAGGGAACGGGAGTTCAGGAAATGGAAAGGGGGAGGAGGAAGAGAAGATAACACTCTCATAGTTGATATCACAGCAGACACGCACCGCAACCTGAAGTCCTAATATCCCTACGACTGGTACCTTTTTGAAAGAGGGCAGAGGAATCTCAGGACGGATGCAAAAAAGTGGAGAGCAGAGTCTCCTGTTCACAAGCATGAAGCCAAGCGCCGCTTCTAATCAGGACACCAGTTAACACTAGAAGGTCCGGCCTATCAACAGCAAGGTTAGGCCCATTGTAACAAAACACCATTAGAACTGCTATTTTCTTGTGTCACATTGAATCAGGGAAGTGCACAATTTAGAGAATAGGGGAGGAAATTTGTGACAGTATTGGCAGTTCTAATGGTTTTCTAATCAAGACACAGCATTTGAATAGTGTTGCTTCCAAAATGGCTGGCAGATCACGTGTGCTAGGAGAGGAAGGAAAGCCAAGAGGTAGAGGGCATAAATGTCTAGTGGGATAAATATCAGGGAGTGGTGCGGGCAGAGCAGAGCATTCACCATCCATGAGCCACAAAGGCATAGGTCGCTTGTTGTACAACAGTCCTCCCCCAAAAAGCCAACCCACTGGTTGTGGTTTGTCAGGATGAAGAGCATCGAATCTCTGAATCAGTGAGGGTGCATGGACTTGGGCTTCTAGTTCCCAGGACCGATCCTCAGGGGGCTAGCCCACCTAGTCTGCCAGGTAAAGGGCATTCCCATTTTGTACTTTTGAATCCATGATCCAGAAAACCTTGAATTCCACATTGTCCTCCAAGACAATTGGTGGCGGATGGGGTTCTGTACAAGAGGCAGGGTGGACATTTTTCAAAAGGAATGAGTGATACACCATAGTTCTTTCGGCAGATGCAATTTCATGGGTACAGAATTATTGACCTTGGAAATTGTATAAGGACCAATGTAACGTATTTGTAGTTTGCATGGTCCAGCTAACCGTAGACTATTAAATGCCACCCTCACTTGATCACCATTTACACAATGCAGAGCTGGACGATGATGTCAATCAGCCTAGGATTTCATTTGTGTTTTTATAGGATAGTAATTCTGCATTTGCCATAGCCCCGGATTTTACAAGGTTTTAATGATGAACTTTAAATGCAGTAATGGACATTAACTCTAGAGGTACCTGCAAGGGTAATGCCTTTGGATAATAACTAAAGAGAAATAAAAGGGTGCTGATTTTTTGCTGTGTTCATGTTGTTATTAAATGCAAATGTGGATATGGATATCACTTGAACTCAGCTACTAGAGCATGTACTCAGCAGACATCATAGGTATTGATCAAATGATTAATTAGTGCGCTTAGTTTGGCCATCAATTTGTGGGTGGTATGCTTAAAAGCAAATGAAGGTCAATCGGCAGGGCAGAGCAGACTTCTTGCCAAAAAATGTCAGCAAACTGTGCACCCCAATCAGAAATGGAACAGTGGGTAAACCATGCAAAAGAATAATCTGATTAATGAATGTTTGTGGTAATTCTTTTGCAGTCAGCAGCTTCCTGAGGGGGGATGAAGCAAACCATTTTTGCTAGCAAATCCACTATCACTAGAATAGTGGTAAAGCCATTCACCCGGGGTAAGTCAGTGATAAAATCCATACTGATAGAATGCCTCAGAGAGAGTGGAATATCCAATGCTTATGTTAGTCCAGCAGGTGAGGAATGTTAATCCTTTTGACGCGCACAAGTGGAACAAGTTTGTACAAAGGTGTGTACATCATGTGCCATGCCCTCTATCAAAACCAATGTACATACATTTGAATCTTTTCTTCCCTTGGGTGCCCAGCTAGAGGAGAGGAAGTACACCGATTTAACACTGTTTGCTGTAATTCAGGAGTTGGGACATATAATTTATCTGTATGGTAGTAGACGTTATCTTCTATGCTGTTACTAGGATCTGCCAACCATTCTTGCTAGTGTAAGGCTTTTAAATGTGATAAAAGGCCACTAAGAAAGGAGTCAGACTTATCATCTGTATTACTACATGAGCATATAATCTTTTTCTGTGTGATTATGTATGGCTGCTTCTGTGTTTGGGACAGGGCCCCCTTTTCAAGACCTGATAGTGCATCTGCCTTCCCCTGTTTCTCCCCAGGGTGATACATGATCACAAAATCATATTCACTGAAGAACAGTACTCATATCATCTAATGTGGGGTGAGTGCACAAGCATATTTGGAAAAATGTAAGTGTTTGTGGTAGGAGTAGATGTTAATAGTATGTCAGGAACCCAGTAGGTAGTGTCTCCATTCTTAAGAGGTGAACTTGAGTTCCAATATTTTCCACGCTGCGATAGTATAGTTTTGGTCTGCAGTTAACACTTTTTTAGAACAGAACGCAATCAAGTGCATTTTACCAGATGTTACCCCTGTCTGGGACAAGACCCCACCTACAGCGCATTGGGAAGCATCAGCCTCGACATTGTAAGGTTGGGAGGGATCTGCATGTTTTAGTATGGGAGTCATGGCAAACTGTCCCTTAAGTAATAAAAAGGCATTGTCAGCGACAATGGACCAGGTAAAGGTAATGCCTTTACGTAATAGTTGTGAGATCTGTATACAATATCCAAACAACGTGTGTTAAATCTCCTTAAAGAATCTGCAAAATTAAGGAATGATTGAACCTCCCTAATGGAAGTGGGAATGGGGCACTGCAGAATAGCCTGAATACTCTTGGGCCATGTGAATGCCAGAAGGAAAGAGAATAAACCCAATGAATTTCAATCATGTAGTGTGAAAAGCACTTTTGATTTAATTGGATCTGGTATTTCTAAAGAGCAGGATTGCCCTAGGGCGTCTTGGCGCTATGTCCGATGCTTAATGAAAAATTGTGCTTACATGTATTGTCTTAGCCTTGTTTTTACGGCTTTTGTTGTATGCAGGAGTGACGAGCTGCATTTTATCGTAATGGGGAGTAGGTTCCAGTCCTTGACAGTACGTAACAAGAAACTTCTCCCTTCCCACCTCATCTGCTTGAATTTAGGAACTTGCACAGTTTTTTAATGGGCTGACCTTAGACTTCTAGCCGACATATACGACTTCAGATGGGTTCTCAGGAATTGTGGTCCCATCCCATGCAAGGCTTTGTAAACTAAATGCAAAAACAACAGGTGATGGACAGAATGCAGTACAATGTCATACATTCACCCCAGTACAGAGATATGGGCCTAAATCCATCGTTTTTTGGTCACCATGCCATTCCAGTTTGAACCCAGCCATATGCAAATCAGACTTGACCCTGTGCCCCATGGGAACAGTCCAGCCTGAACTGCCAAGCCAGGTCCTCCCTGGATTAGAAACAAGCATCCAAGGACCGGTTTCGGGCTTTCAGCCCTCATCAGCCTGGATAGCTTGATTCCAGTGGCATGGAGAGCACGGGACTCACGTATGAGCATACCCGTCCCACTCAGGGTGACAAATGCAAAAACAACAGGTGATGGACAGAATGCAGAACAATGTCATACATTCACCCCAGCACAGAGATCTGGGCCTCAATCCATCGTTTTTTTGCTCACCATGCCATTCCAGTTTGAACCCAGCCATATGCAAATCAGACTTGACCCTGTGCCCCATGGGAACAGTCCAGCCCGAACTGCCAAGCCAGGTCCTCCATGGACTAGAAACAAGCATCCAAGGACCGGTTTCGGGCTTTCAGCCCTCATCAGCCTGGATAGCTTGATTCCAGTGGCATGAAGAGCACGGGACTCACGTCTGAGCATACCCATCCCACTCGGGGTGACAAATGCAAAAAGAACAGGTGATGGACAGAATGCAGAACAATGTCATACATTCACCCCAGCACAGAGATCTGGGCCTCAATCCATCGTTTTTTTGCTCACCATGCCATTCCAGTTTGAACCCAGCCATATGCAAATCAGACTTGACCCTGTGCCCCATGGGAACAGTCCAGCCCGAACTGCCAAGCCAGGTCCTCCATGGACTAGAAACAAGCATCCAAGGACCGGTTTCGGGCTTTCAGCCCTCATCAGCCTGGATAGCTTGATTCCAGTGGCATGAAGAGCACGGGACTCACGTCTGAGCATACCCGTCCCACTCGGGGTGACAAATGCAAAAAGAACAGGTGATGGACAGAATGCAGAACAATGTCATACATTCACCCCAGTACAGAGATCTGGGCCTAAATCCATCGTTTTTTTGCTCACCATGCCATTCCAGTTTGAACCCAGCCACATGCAAATCAGACTTGACCCTGTGCCCCATGGGAACAGTCCAGCCCGAACTGCCAAGCCAGGTCCTCCCTGGACTAGAAACAAGCCTCCAAGGACCGGTTTCGGGCTTTCAGCACTCATCAGCCTGGATAGCTTGATTCCAGTGGCATGGAGCGCACAGGACTCACGTCTGAGCATACCCGTCCCACTCGGGGTGACAAATGCAAAAAGAACAGGTGATGGACAGAATGCAGAACAATGTCATTCATTCACCCCAGTACAGAGATCTGGGCCTAAATCCATCGTTTTTTTGCTCACCATGCCATTCCAGTTTGAACCCAGCCACATGCAAATCAGACTTGACCCTGTGCCCCATGGGAACAGTCCAGCCCGAACTGCCAAGCCAGGTCCTCCCTGGACTAGAAACAAGCCTCCAAGGACCGGTTTCGGGCTTTCAGCACTCATCAGCCTGGATAGCTTGATTCCAGTGGCATGGAGAGCACGGGACTCACGTCTGAGCATACCCGTCCCACTCTGGGTGACAAATGCAAAAACAACAGGTGATGGACAGAATGCAGAGTTTTTTGTTTTTGCTTTTTTGTTTTTGCTTTTTGTAAACCAGACACAATGACTTAAATCTAGTCCTCTTCCACGTAGGAAGCCAGTGAAGTCTACTCAATCTGTGGCCTACAGGTTCCGATTTAGTTATTTTGAGCAGCATCCTTTAGGCGGCGTTCTGCAAACGCTGAAGTTGTGCTTGGTGTTGGACATGCATTCCTGAATATAAGGCATTTCTATAATCTAGTCTGGCCAAGGCCAATGCCGTCACCAGTATTTTGCATGAATCTTGAGAAATATATGGGCTGACTATTCTAATCTTTTTTAATATATACCAAATGGTTGATGCAAGGTTATTTATCTGGTCATTAAAATGACTCCCAGATTTGTAACCTTATTCACTGGTTTTGGGCAATCACCCAGAACATTCAGCTACCAACTGGGCGACCAAAAATCTGCCCCAGCTCCCAGTAGCATCACCTCGGTTTTCTCCCCATTTAGCTTCAAGCAGTTTGACTTCATATAATGATCAACTTGTGCCATACATTCATTAAAACGCCTTGCTGTTTCCTCAACATTCCCAGTGACTGACACCACTATTTGGGTGTCATCGGCGTATGACACTGGTGTAAAGCTGTACTGCCTAATGATATCTGCCAGGGGAGCGACATGCACATTAAAAAGTGTGGGGCTCAAGGATGATCCTTGAGGTACTCCACATGGTGGCTTATGAGGGGCAGATGTACATTCTCCTACTTTTACTGAGAAAGACCTACCTCTTAAGAAGGAGGCCATCAGCATAAGTGCAAAGTCATGGAACCCTAGTTCTGCTAAGCATACAAGTAATATCTCATAGTTCACGGTATCGAAGGCTGCCGAAAGATCCAATAGAATCATGGCAGCCTTCCCTCCAGCATCTAAAATCATCCTCAATCCCTCTGCTGCCAGAACTAATGCAGTTTGAGTTCCGAACCAACTGATGTTATGTTATGTT
The DNA here is from genome assembly GCF_964261635.1 of Lissotriton helveticus. Lineage (NCBI taxonomy): Eukaryota > Metazoa > Chordata > Amphibia > Caudata > Salamandridae > Lissotriton > Lissotriton helveticus. The sequence continues at coordinate 986,455,267 of NC_136071.1, read as the reverse complement.
ATAAAGGGATTTATATCGCTCACTGCTACTCAAGAGTGTCCTGGCGCGTGGGGAAACAGTAAAATGGGAGGCGGCAAGGGCTAGATGGATTGTTTAAACAGATGAGTTTTTAGGCGCTTTTTGAAGATGGGTAGTTCCTTAGTGTGCCGAAGGTCGTCTGGTAGAGCATTCCACAGAGTGGCAGCCTTAGCCGCAAAGGACTGCCCCCCAAGACGTGCTCTCCGAAATCTGGGGATCACCAGCCGTCTTTGCAGGGCTGAGCGAAGGGGCCGGCTGGGAAAATAGAAGGCAAACCTGTCACTGATGTAAGCAGGGCCCAAGCCGTGAAGTGCCTTGTGAGTCATGGTAAGAGCTTTAAACTGCACACGCTGAGCAACAGGCAGCCAATGTAGGTTGCTTAGCTGCTTGCGAACGCTTAGGCATCTCGGGATGTTGAATAAAAGCCTAACTGTGGCATTCTGAATAACCTGCAGCTTTCCCAGGAGATACCCTGGGATGCCGAGGTAGAGGGCGTTGGCATAGTCTAGGTGAGACAAGATGAGCGCCCTGGCCACCGTCTCACTGGCAGAGCGGGGTAGCAGGGGAAAAAACCTTCTCAGGGCTTTGAGTGTGACAAAGCACACCCCTGACAGTCTCTTGATCTGCTCATGAAAGCCTAGATCGCCCCCAAACCAAATTCCTAAATTCTTGGCAACTCCACAGTCTCTCGAAGCTGCGATGCTTCCAAAGGCAAAAGAGGAGAGGAAGTACACTGATTTAACACTGTTTGCTGTAATTCAGGAGTTGGGACATATAATTTATCTGTATGGTAGTAGACGTTATCTTCTATGCTGTTACTAGGATCTGCCAACCATTCTTGCTAGTGTAAGGCTTTTAAATGTGATAAAAGGCCACTAAGAAAGGAGTCAGACTTATCATCTGTATTACTACATGAGCATATAATCTTTTTCTGTGTGATTATGTATGGCTGCTTCTGTGTTTGGGACAGGGCCCCCTTTTCAAGACCTGATAGTGCATCTGCCTTCCCCTGTTTCTCCCCAGGGTGATACATGATCACAAAATCATATTCACTGAAGAACAGTACTCATATCATCTAATGTGGGGTGAGTGCACAAGCATATTTGGAAAAATGTAAGTGTTTGTGGTAGGAGTAGATGTTAATAGTATGTCAGGAACCCAGTAGGTAGTGTCTCCATTCTTAAGAGGTGAACTTGAGTTCCAATATTTTCCACGCTGCGATAGTATAGTTTTGGTCTGCAGTTAACACTTTTTTAGAACAGAACGCAATCAAATGCATTTTACCAGATGTTACCCCTGTCTGGGACAAGACCCCACCTACAGCGCATTGGGAAGCATCAGCCTCGACATTGTAAGGTTGGGAGGGATCTGCATGTTTTAGTATGGGAGTCATGGCAAACTGTCCCTTAAGTAATAAAAAGGCATTGTCAGCGACAATGGACCAGGTAAAGGTAATGCCTTTACGTAATAGTTGTGAGATCTGTATACAATATCCAAACAACGTGTGTTAAATCTCCTTAAAGAATCTGCAAAATTAAGGAATGATTGAACCTCCCTAATGGAAGTGGGAATGGGGCACTGCAGAATAGCCTGAATACTCTTGGGCCATGTGAATGCCAGAAGGAAAGAGAATAAACCCAATGAATTTCAATCATGTAGTGTGAAAAGCACTTTTGATTTAATTGGATCTGGTATTTCTAAAGAGCAGGATTGCCCTAGGGCGTCTTGGCGCTATGTCCGATGCTTAATGAAAAATTGTGCTTACATGTATTGTCTTAGCCTTGTTTTTACGGCTTTTGTTGTATGCAGGAGTGACGAGCTGCATTTTACCGTAATGGGGAGTAGGTTCCAGTCCTTGACAGTACGTAACAAGAAACTTCTCCCTTCCCACCTCATCTGCTTGAATTTAGGAACTTGCACAGTTTTTTAATGGGCTGACCTTAGACTTCTAGCCGACATATACGACTTCAGATGGGTTCTCAGGAATTGTGGTCCCATCCCATGCAAGGCTTTGTAAACTAAATACAAAAACAACAGGTGATGGACAGAATGCAGTACAATGTCATACATTCACCCCAGTACAGAGATATGGGCCTAAATCCATCGTTTTTTGGTCACCATGCCATTCCAGTTTGAACCCAGCCATATGCAAATCAGACTTGACCCTGTGCCCCATGGGAACAGTCCAGCCTGAACTGCCAAGCCAGGTCCTCCCTGGATTAGAAACAAGCATCCAAGGACCGGTTTCGGGCTTTCAGCCCTCATCAGCCTGGATAGCTTGATTCCAGTGGCATGGAGAGCACGGGACTCACGTATGAGCATACCCGTCCCACTCAGGGTGACAAATGCAAAAACAACAGGTGATGGACAGAATGCAGAACAATGTCATACATTCACCCCAGCACAGAGATCTGGGCCTCAATCCATCGTTTTTTTGCTCACCATGCCATTCCAGTTTGAACCCAGCCATATGCAAATCAGACTTGACCCTGTGCCCCATGGGAACAGTCCAGCCCGAACTGCCAAGCCAGGTCCTCCATGGACTAGAAACAAGCATCCAAGGACCGGTTTCGGGCTTTCAGCCCTCATCAGCCTGGATAGCTTGATTCCAGTGGCATGAAGAGCACGGGACTCACGTCTGAGCATACCCATCCCACTCGGGGTGACAAATGCAAAAAGAACAGGTGATGGACAGAATGCAGACTAATGTCATACATTCACCCCAGTACAGAGATCTGGGCCTAAATCCATCGTTTTTTTGCTCACCATGCCATTCCAGTTTGAACCCAGCCACATGCAAATCAGACTTGACCCTGTGCCCCATGGGAACAGTCCAGCCCGAACTGCCAAGCCAGGTCCTCCCTGGACTAGAAACAAGCCTCCAAGGACCGGTTTCGGGCTTTCAGCACTCATCAGCCTTGATAGCTTGATTCCAGTGGCATGGAGCGCACAGGACTCACGTCTGAGCATACCCGTCCCACTCGGGGTGACAAATGCAAAAAGAACAGGTGATGGACAGAATGCAGAACAATGTCATTCATTCACCCCAGTACAGAGATCTGGGCCTAAATCCATCGTTTTTTTGCTCACCATGCCATTCCAGTTTGAACCCAGCCACATGCAAATCAAACTTGACCCTGTGCCCCATGGGAACAGTCCAGCCCGAACTGCCAAGCCAGGTCCTCCCTGGACTAGAAACAAGCCTCCAAGGACCGGTTTCGGGCTTTCAGCACTCATCAGCCTGGATAGCTTGATTCCAGTGGCATGGAGAGCACGGGACTCACGTCTGAGCATACCCGTCCCACTCTGGGTGACAAATGCAAAAACAACAGGTGATGGACAGAATGCAGAGTTTTTTGTTTTTGCTTTTTTGTTTTTGCTTTTTGTAAACCAGACACAATGACTTAAACCTAGTCCTCTTCCACGTAGGAAGCCAGTGAAGTCTACTCAATCTGTGGCCTACAGGTTCCGATTTAGTTATTTTGAGCAGCATCCTTTAGGCGGCGTTCTGCAAACGCTGAAGTTGTGCTTGGTGTTGGACATGCATTCCTGAATATAAGGCATTTCTATAATCTAGTCTGGCCAAGGCCAATGCCGTCACCAGTATTTTGCATGAATCTTGAGAAATATATGGGCTGACTATTCTAATCTTTTTTAATATATACCAAATGGTTGATGCAAGGTTATTTATCTGGTCATTAAAATGACTCCCAGATTTGTAACCTTATTCACTGGTTTTGGGCAATCACCCAGAACATTCAGCTACCAACTGGGCGACCAAAAATCTGCCCCAGCTCCCAGTAGCATCACCTCGGTTTTCTCCCCATTTAGCTTCAAGCAGTTTGACTTCATATAATGATTAACTTGTGCCATACATTCATTAAAACGCCTTGCTGTTTCCTCAACATTCCCAGTGACTGACACCACTATTTGGGTGTCATCGGCGTATGACACTGGTGTAAAGCTGTACTGCCTAATGATATCTGCCAGGGGAGCGACATGCACATTAAAAAGTGTGGGGCTCAAGGATGATCCTTGAGGTACTCCACATGGTGGCTTATGAGGGGCAGATGTACATTCTCCTACTTTTACTGAGAAAGACCTACCTCTTAAGAAGGAGGCCATCAGCATAAGTGCAAAGTCATGGAACCCTAGTTCTGCTAAGCATACAAGTAATATCTCATAGTTCACGGTATCGAAGGCTGCCGAAAGATCCAATAGAATCATGGCAGCCTTCCCTCCAGCATCTAAAATCATCCTCAATCCCTCTGCTGCCAGAACTAATGCAGTTTGAGTTCCGAACCAACTGATGTTATGTTATGTTATAAAGGGATTTATATCGCTCACTGCTACTCAAGAGTGTCCTGGCGCGTGGGGAAACAGTAAAATGGGAGGCGGCAAGGGCTAGATGGATTGTTTAAACAGATGAGTTTTTAGGCGCTTTTTGAAGATGGGTAGTTCCTTAGTGTGCCGAAGGTCGTCTGGTAGAGCATTCCACAGAGTGGCAGCCTTAGCCGCAAAGGACTGCCCCCCAAGACGTGCTCTCCGAAATCTGGGGATCACCAGCCGTCTTTGCAGGGCCGAGCGAAGGGGCCGGCTGGGAAAATAGAAGGCAAACCTGTCACTGATGTAAGCAGGGCCCAAGCCGTGAAGTGCCTTGTGAGTCATGGTAAGAGCTTTAAACTGCACACGCTGAGCAACAGGCAGCCAATGTAGGTTGCTTAGCTGCTTGCGAACGCTTAGGCATCTCGGGATGTTGAATAAAAGCCTAACTGTGGCATTCTGAATAACCTGCAGCTTTCCCAGGAGATACCCTGGGATGCCGAGGTAGAGGGCGTTGGCATAGTCTAGGTGAGACAAGATGAGCGCCCTGGCCACCGTCTCACTGGCAGAGCGGGGTAGCAGGGGAAAAAACCTTCTCAGGGCTTTGAGTGTGACAAAGCACACCCCTGACAGTCTCTTGATCTGCTCATGAAAGCCTAGATCGCCCCCAAACCAAATTCCTAAATTCTTGGCAACTCCACAGTCTCTCGAAGCTGCGATGCTTCCAAAGGCATTGCAATGCTTTTTTTTTTTACATGGATTACATGCTCTTCCACAGTTTGGGAAAAGAATAGGACATCCTCAATGTACATGATGACAAATTGAACTAAAAATTATTTTAAGGTCTTGTTATTAAAGAACTGGAAATCTGCCAGGGCATTGTATAAGCCAAAGGGCATTACACAATATTGAATGAATGAATGAATGAAAAGGCATTTGTAAATCGCGTGGTTACCCGGTGGCATCCCAGCGCTATCAATGGCACCCTTAAGCTATAAGCAAATCAAGGAAAATAAGAGATAATTAGGTTCAAGCCTTATGTGGTCAGGCAGGTGATTCCAGATCTTGGCAGCGTCATATGAAAACAGACGGCCTCCTGTTCGTGATCTCCTATTCTTTGGGACTAAGATTAGGCCTTATTTGTCAGATCTAAGTGACCTGCTTGGTCGGTAGGGCTGAATCATAGAATGAATCAATACTGAGCGCTTGCCATTGAATGCTTTATGTGCAATGCACAGCGACCTAAATTGAATTCTTTCTTGGATTGGTAGCCAGTGCAGAGTGGCAAGAGCAGGTTTCGCTGAGAGGCATCTAGGGATGTTCAATAGGAGGCCAGCTGCACAATTCTGCACAATTTGCAGTCTTTTTGTTGAGACCTGAGGGGCTCCTAAATAAAGAGCATTGGCATAGTCAAGCCACGATAAAATTAAAGATTGGACTAATAGCCATCTAGCCACATAGGGGAGCAGGGGAAGGATCCCTCTGACCATTCTTAGAAGGCCATAGCAACTAGCTGCCACTTTTTGCACTTGTTGCTTAAAATTGAAATTACTGTCAAGCCAGTCACCCAGGCTCTTGAACTGTTTTTTCTGGAGAGGCGGTGTGCCCACACAACTGGGCCAAAAGAGGTCTATGTTTGGTGGAGCAGAGTGGCCTAGGAGCATAAGCTCAGTCTTTGCTCCATTAAGTTTTAACCTCTTCCGTGCTCATGGCGGTACCACGCCAATGTTGAAGGTTATCAGAGATGGTGGGGGACTGGGGTTGTAAGGAGAGATTTGACAATTTTAACAATTTTACGCTTCAGTTTTGTTAAGTTTTAGCGCCACTTTATAATTCATTTTACTGGTAACAGAGAAATCCTTCATTCCAATTTCTTTCCTGTCTTTTGCATGTTTGTTTTAATACCCGGAGTTTGGGAGTATACCAGGCGTTTCTTTTGCTCCAACTTTTCTTTGGGTACCTTTCGTTGGGAGGACCGTGTTGAGTGAAAATTCAAGCCAGTTATTATAATTAGGGTTAGAATGAGGGATTGGAGTGGTGTTCTTTAAAAGTGTCCCCCAGGGTTCCAATGGAAGTTTGGACCAGATGCGAGCCAGTTGCTTGGTCCTCGCAGCTGGTAAAATGGGTTCCTGCAGAGTCCAGGTAAATGAGATTAAGTGGTGGTCAGTCCAAGGCAGTGGGGTGGGTTCCTCAACCAGAAGGTTGTGTATGGTTGAAAAGATGGGGTCCAGCAGGTGACCTCCAACAGGATAATGAAACAAACTCTACTTAGTATGGAAGGTGGCTTCCCACTGGTCTTCTTTGCAAAACCTAAAAATGGTAGGCCCCTCTAAAATCAAAATTTGGGAAAGACAGTGGACCTCTTCACCTGGTCAAGAAGTACAGGAATGATTGGTAATGGTATCTATTCTTCACTGTGGCTTTGTTAAGAATTCTATAATCAATACATGCTCGCAATTCTCCATCTGTTTTAAAGGACGAAGAACAGGGATGAGGAGACACGGAACAAGGAATGATGAATAATCCCACAGGCCATTAACTTATCTAAATAATCATTTAATTGTCTTGTTTCTGGATTGGCCAGGGCATAGATACAACTTGTAAGTAATTCCGCCCTTGGGAGGAAGCCTATTTGACAATAAAAGTTATGATGAGGAGGCAATACAGTGGCTTTAGCTTTATCAAAGACAACACAGAATTTGGTGGATTGGACAGGCAAAATGTAGGTTTATGTGGCATCAGAGGCAGCACAAAATATTGGCGTTATCGATTAGGCTGCTTCTTGATAGTAATGTTACAAACAAAAACTAAAATCCAGAGTCACTGTGTGTGGGACAACCAATCCTTTTGTGGGTTGTGTTGATGGAGCCAGGGAACCCCAAGGACAGCACCCAATATAGGTGTATCAATAGCAAGTCAAAGCAATTGGCTTCTGAATGGCCAATGCCACAGATCACAATGATATCATTGGAACGGTACGTAATGTGTCCTGGGGAAAGCTCAGACCCATCCAGAGCTCTATCAGATTTTGGATGTTTTTTGGGGAGGAAAGATACCTGTATAGCCCTAACCAGGGTTAGGTGTAAGAATTACCCGTTGCCCCTGAGTCCAAGGAGATGGACAAGCTTCTTCGGCGTTGATTAGAAATCACATGGGTCACAGTAATAGTGACATGTTTAGGGACATGTGCCACTGTATTAGCCACGCCCTCAACCCAGGCCGCAACAACAACTCCAAGTTAGCATCACCAGCTGACACCCATGGACCCTTCAGCTGTCACCACTGCCAGCACACCTGCAGCGCCACCAGGAACACGGACCTAGCGCAACCCGCCAGCAAGACCACAACCAAACCAAAGACCATGCAATGCATCCTCCTCAACATCTGATCACTTCACATACACGCCACCAAAATCTAGGACCTCCTCAACAGCAACACCCCGGAAGTAGCATTCTTCACCGAAACTTGGACCAACACAACCTCTGTACCAGACATCGCCATTCACCATTCCCCAAGTATACAAGATTACCCAGAAGGACCGCCCCACTCGCCCAGGAGGAAGAAGCGCCATAGTCCACAAATCAACCTTTCGGCTGAGCACACTCCCTGATGAGCCCACAGACCTGATGAAACACCTACACATAAAGATACATGCCAGCCCTGCCACCACCCTCGCAGGACCTCTCATCTACCGATCCCCCGAACCCCAAGGGCCTTTCACCAACTCCATCACGGACATCATCTCCCCGCAAGCCATGGCATCCACCAACTACACCCTGCTGGGAGACCTCAACTTCCACCTCGACAACCAACTAGACCCCAACACCGCATCCCTCCTGGACAACCTCCACAACATTGGCCTCCGCCAGATCATGACCGAACTCACACACCCAGCAGGACACACCCTTGACCCCCTCTTCCCAAAAGGACACTCCATCACTTTCAGCCGCACCACCGAACACCCGTGGACAGACCATCGATGCATCCGCTTCACCTTCAGAACACCCACCATCCACAGACACCCGCACCTGCATGAAGAAACTGGACCAAAATCACCAATGACCAGCTCACCTCCTCACTCAGCAACTCCACCCCAACCACAGTGGAAGACGACTACCCCAACACTGCAGCCCGAACTCTGCACAGATCGATCTCCAACATCACCATTACCATAGCCCCCCCCCAAGAAGAAGAGCAAAAAACAAGCCAAGAAAGCCAGATGGTTTACCACAGAACTTTGAGAGTCCAGACGTACATGTCTCCACACACGTGCACAACAGCAAAAAACTCTTCAGCATCATCAAGGAGTACGCCCAACCCACCAGCGAGGCTACTGACATTCCTCCCTCACAAGAACTCCGCAACAAGCTCAGCACCTTCTTCCACCACCAAATCAAGAACATTTACAACAACTTCGACGAAGACAACCAACACACTCACCCTCACCAGCCAACCCTGACACCTGGAAGCAAACGATTGACAGCCCTCACCACCAAAGACACACCGGAGACAATCCACTCCGGGGCCCCCACAGACCCCTGCCCCCACCACATCTACAACAGACCTGCCAACACCATCGCACCCATGCTTTGCCACAGCATCAACTGCTCCCTGGCAAGCGCCTCCTTCCCTGATGACTAGAAACACGCCAATATCAACCCTCTCCTGAAGAAGGCCTTGTTGGACCCACTCGACTTCAAAAACTACAGACCCATCTCCCTGCTCCCGTTCCTAGTGAAAGTCACAGAGAAAGCCATCGACAGCCAACTCGCCACCTTCATCAAAAAGCACAACATCCTCGACTCCTCCCAATCCGGCTTTAAAAAAACACAGCACATAAACTGCCCTCCTCACCACAACAGATGCCATCTGCTCCCTCCTGGACAGAGGAGAAACCGTAGCCCTCATCCTCCCTGACCTCTCAGCGGCCTTCGAAGCGGTCTCCCACCGCACCCTAACACGAGGTCTCCACAATAAAGGGATCCGGTACAAGGCCCTCAACTGTATCCACTCTTACCTCTCCAGCAGAATGCAGCGGGTCAGAATCCCTACATTTCTCTCAGACCCTAATTCACCCATCTATTGATTCCCCCAGAGGACATCCCTCAACCACCTCTTCAACGTCTACATAGCTCCGCTCGCCCTCATTGCCAGAACCCACGGACTCAACATTGTTTCATACGCACAAGACACCCAACTCATCCTCTCCATATACAACTAACACAACGAAGCCAAACACAACTTTCAAGAAGGCATGGAAGCTGTTGCTAAATGAATGAAAAGCATCTGCCTACAACTCAACACTGACAAAACAGAAGAACTCATCATGGGCCCACAAAAGACACCTGGAACGACACCTGATGCCCCCCCGCCCTCAGAAGCCCACCCAACCCCACAGAGCACACACTCAACCGTAGAATCATCCTGGACTCCGAGCTCAAAATGGACCGCTAGATCAAATCCGTCACATCCTCCTGCTTTCACACCCTCCCCCCACTCCTACATAAGACCTTCAAATGGATCCCCCTAGAGCACAGAAAGACCATCACTCATGCCCTCGTCACCAGCAGACTCGACTACGGCAACGCACTCTATGCCAGAATAAACAAAAACCTCACCCGCAAGCTACAAAACATCCAGACCGCCGCTGCAAGACTGGTCCTCAACCTGCCAAGACACTGCCATATCTCCGAGCATCTGTGCACACACCACTGGCTCCCCATCGAGGCTAGAATCACCTTCAAGATTCTCACCCAAGCACACAAAGCCCTCACAACACTGGACCAGCATACCTGAACAGCCGACTCAAACTCCACGCACCCTAAAGGACCCAACGATCAGCCCAGCTCTCTACCGCAGGCGCCGTGGTCCCCTGCACCAGAAAGACCAGATTGGAAGGCCACTCCTTCCTCGCGGCCAGAGCCTGGAACACCCCACCGCTTCACCTCAGACAGACAACAGCACTCCCCATCTTCACGAGAAACCTCAAAACTTGGCTCTTCAACAGACCCCCCCTCCTTGATAGACTAGAACCTGCACCTCCCCTTCACCTTGAGACCCTTACGGGTGAGTAGTCGCACTTAACAAACACATGATTGAGGTGATGTGAGATCATACTACAAGAGATACTTGTAGAGTTGATACCCTTCCCCACAGAGCATTTTAGCTTTCTGTCCCAGGACTATATGTATCTTGAGGGATAGCCAAAGACACAACATTTCTGGGGATCTTAGGCTTGGGTGGACCTTCTCAGGCAGACTGTCCTCCCTCCCTGCAGTACAGACATCGATTACTCTGGCACCTCCATTCTATTTCTTCATTGGTTTTGTAGAAAAACTCAATGTACAACTTTTCTAGATTTTCAAGATTTCTGATCATGAGAAGGCAGTTCTTATGGGCATCACTTGACAGCTTTGATTTGAGCTACCCTGATTCAAAGACACATGTTCCAGATCAGAAAAAAACCTCATGGTAGTCTGGTGGTAAGGGTGAACCAGTGATCTGGTTAAGCATGCTGGGTTTGTTCTCCCCTCTGGGACGAGGTTCACAAACTGCTGCCTTTTGGAAAATGTATTACATAGCAAATTGACAGATTTTCAAAAGAGAGGGGCAGAGTTGTCTCATACAACCCCATACAATTAAAGCTGCCTTCTAAGCGAACCAAGGATATCATCTTCTTCTTGATAAACCAATGGACAGGAATCTGTTGTCAATCAGGCTAGAAGAGCATAAATCTATTGAACTGAACGCTCATGTACCATAAAAGAAACAATTATCCATGTAATCATTTGAGATCGATAAATACTATAGCAATGTACACCCTGATGTATGCACGCATAGCAGTGGCAGTACCACTAAATGCAATATCGATGTATGCTGTAACCTACGCATGCACAATTATGTCAATACCAGTAAATGCAATATCGATGTACGCTGTAACTTATGCATGCATAATGACGTCAATATCAGTGGATGTAATGTTGATGTACGATGTAACAACTGTACGTATATTGATGAGAATATTATTACATATGATATCAATGATTGCCATGTTACACGTGCAAGCACTCACAAACTCAAATCATTGGTGTCGGATTCATCTGAGATAACCCCCCATCAAAGGCAAGTCGGAAATACATGGTCAGACAGGCCTTTTGACCCAAACGTAAGCCTATCTATTGACAGGTAACAGGTAGAGTTACACTTAGCTCAAAGACAAACACGTACCCAGGGAAACCCTGATTGATCCCACAGATAGGTAGTTCCACCACAAAGAGGACTGAGGAGACTGGCCCCAATAAAACACATTTAGACAAAGGTGCACATTGCCAAAATACCAGACAGATGCTACGTGTGGTTAGAAACACTCAGCCAGGACACAACCTGTCCACTGCATGTGGTGATCACACCCTCACAACAACGGACATCTGGACACATACACATTGGCCCACACTAGCTCTCCTCAAGGTTGAGAGCGATCTGTATCCTCCTGATCAGATGGTTGTACTTGTTGTTTATAACTATGATGCTTTTCAAAGAATGTCAAAGTGTTTTATTGTACTCACAAAATGTAAATATGTGCAGCCAAAACTTCTGTACTCCAAAGCTGTCTGCAGACGTGCCTCTGTCAATACCCTCCTGGCCGCTGCATTTAATTAAACCAACTTATTCCTGTTTGGCCAAATGTCTCTTGTCTTTTCATTTATTTAAGGTAAATTCATATTTGAGCAATAAATTCCTTTCTGCTTCAAAAATATGAAAACATTTCTTCCAATCTGGCCTCTGCATGGGGCCTTGGTAGGTTGGTTGACCACTTTAAATGTGGCAATTGTGTTATTTGTGAATCTACTTTGAATACGAAACAGTTAATTCATGGAAATATCACTCACAATCCATGGGACCATGCAAGTTGTAACTCACAAAAGGTTGTTTATGCTCTCTGGTTGCCATGTAATTTCATTTATGTGGCACAGACAACGCAAAAGGCAAAATCACAGTTGTCTCAGCATATGAGTCATATTTGATGTAAGACTCTCTCTGCACCTGTGGTATTCCAGTCCATGGAATTGAATCACTCACCCAATGGTATCCGTGGCAGATTAATGAACAAATAAATAAATCTCCCCGGGGAGGTCTTACTCAGATGATCCTGAATCACGCTGAATGCAGTTGGATCTTTAAATGTAAATACAGGATTGAGCTTAATGGAGGAATGTGACTCTGTAATACTACATTGAATTTCACTCAGAGGGTCATGTAATAATTGGTATATGCCAGTTCCTCTTTTGTAATCTGTGTATTACTCTAAGCACTATTGTATCCTTTAATTATATTATTTTATGAGGTATACAGATTTTAAGGCCAAATGGAATGGAATATTCAGCTTATAATTACATTGTCCTTTAATATTGTGCTTAAAACAATTTTTGCTTTGCAATCTCTGTATGAATTGAATTATTGTTGTAGCCCATGACTATATTCACCTATGAGGTACCTACATATTGTGAAACTAAATGGGATGTAGCATTCACCTTATGAAATGTTCCAATCCATAATTTCCTTGTTTGGACAATCTGCACATTGTTATATAATACCTTGATTAACTTTTGTACATTTCCTTATCTTAACTGTTGACTTATATTTTGCCAATTTTATGCTTCTCACCTCAACTCTTCCCATGTTAAGTTCTCCCCATTTGTCTTCCTATGGTGAAATCATTGGCCAAGTCCAGCATGTTTGACCCTGGATGCTAATGTATACTATCCAGTGTGGTGTTGTTCGTTGAGGAATGTGTTGCTATGTAGTGGACAGTTGGCTGTGAGTGACTTCCGCTCATTTAATCACCCTATATGCAATTTTTACCATCCAGTGTGGTGCCGCTTGCTGAGGTCGACCATGTCATCTAACGTACGTTTAGCTGTGAGTGAAGGCAGCTCTTTTAATTATTTTAAGTGGTTACCATCTCTGGCACACACATGCATGGTATATGTGATAGAGCGCGCAGGTCACCCGACTATGAATTTACCCTACTCACCTGGGCCCATAATTAACTCATATTTTAAATCAGGTAACCTTCGCTCTACTACCAGTTATTCTTACCTACTAGGTCCTATACCATTGACTTACCAATCCTTGTCACTGGTACTTGTTAACCTATTGGATCAGGGTGTTAGCATAATAGGAAAAATACCTTTGCACTCATATAATAACAACAGACTCTGGAAGTTTTAAAACTCTTTATCTAAGTTTCTTAAATGGTCATGATCCACAAATTAAACATGATTAGACTCTCAATAATGAAGATCAGAATATAACTATGCGAAAGATGTAATAAACTAATTTCAATCATTTATCAATAGGGAAGGTAAAGAAAAAGGGAACATAAAATACAGTCAAAACGTTTAGGCATTTAACAAAAAGGAAGGAAAGAAGGGAACATATCAAACTTTGGCAATAGGAAGGGTAAAGAGAAGGAACATAATAGGCAAGCACTATTATCAAATATGTAACATTTAGGGAGGGTGAGAAAAGGAAACAAAACATTGACGAACCCACATAATTTTTTATATTTACCTAAGAATGGTGTGAAGAACTAACCCCAGGCCACAGGTCAGTTTAAAGGACAGGACCCTGAAAGTTGCAGTCGCCAGTAGGCTTGCAGGTGCAGATTCAGAATCAGGACAGGTAATACCAGATTTGGATCAGGACAGGACCACCAAAGGTTAAGACCAGCACCCGCAGTTTCAGTTGCAACGCCTGCACTTCTCCCTCTCTGCAGCTTACAGTCAGAACCCCGATTGGGTTATCGATTTCACCAACAAAGTGCTTCGCCAGCACCTCAGCTTCGCGGACCCCGATTGGGTCAGCGAATCGTCTGACAGAGTGCTTCGCAGCACCTTTGCTCTCGATCACCTATTGAGTGCGTTGGGTCAGTGACAGGTCCGCTATTCGGACAAGTCGGACAAATTAACTAGCTAAGGCTACACTAGTTATACTATTTTCCAGGTCAGTGTACCACCCCCCAATGTTGCAAGTGTAAGGATCCCCAAATTTGATTGGACAAAGAATGAGGAGAGGTCATCACACCACACCAAATTTTGATACTTCAGTCTTGAAAAGTAATTTTAAGTTCCCGCCCATCAATTTATTTTCTCATGACATCTTCATCCCACCCAACAATGGAGAATGTAATCATTGAATACATTGTAATACAATAGGTACAGTTTAGCTTCCTCTAGCAAGGGTTAGGGGTCAGCTTCCCAGGTGCATCTTGGCTGTGACTGTCTTTGGCTTGATTTCAATGGCAAATGACTTCAGCTTTTCCCTGGAGCTTGTCATGCGCAGATGGTCTTTCAAAATGGAGTAATAATGTCTTCCAGGCCGTAATTTATCGTTTCATAAAAGAATAGAAAGAAACAGTTTTAGAACACAGAATAAATGAATACACTGTATACCATGTATCTCTACTCTATACCCATTATTTTATATTTAATTATAGCATTAGGATTAAGCAGAACGAACAGCTGGGCAAAAGCAGCAGTGCAAGCTTCTTCATGTGAAGACATAGAGCAGCCATATTAATACTAGTGCGCTGAAGCGAAAAGATTCCCCCCAAAGCATAGAGTACGTCATGTCACGTGAGTATGACAGACGCACGCGCAATAGAAACCCTTGCATAGCAGCAGCCATCTTAGATGCAAGCGTATTATGGTTAGTAAAACACATAAGCAAGCTTCTCTCGGACACCCAATGTTTATGTAAAATGCGATTTTAGTAAAACAAACATGTTGATTAGTGCTTTTAACGTTATTCGAGGTTCATGAATACAAGCAAGTCGCTACATGTGCGAATCCTTGCTCCATCAATCCCCTTGTTGATGATATTTTATATCATCAACAATTAACTGAAACAGATGCCAACTTTTCACAATTCACCCATTCAATCCCTCCAAACTTTCTATTTTGCTTCTTTTCAATATTATTATAAACATTTTTCATTTTCCTGTATATTTTCCCATTCATTTCTTCTAATTCAAGTTCATCAATATTTCTCTTTACTCCTCGCCTATTTACGGAGTATTTCTTTTTATGCTTCTGACATTTGCAACAGATCATTATTCCTAAAACTAGTAAGCCTATTCCCAACATTGTTTATTTATTTATTTATTTAAAACATTTGTATAGCGCGGCTGTCACCTTGCAGGTATCCTGGCGCTGGAGAAGTTTCTCCTCAAGTGAGGAGACTGAGAGCGGGTAGCCAAGTGAATAGAGTTAGGGGAAAAGCCAGGTTTTGATACGTTTTCGGAAGGGGAGGAGTTGCGATATTTGGCGAATGTCAAGGGGCAGTCTATTCCATAGTTTTGCAGCTGCAACTCTGAAGGATCTTCCCCCAGTCCTAACCTTGTAGAATCTAGGTACTGTGACAAGGCAGGCTGAGGCTGAACGGAGGGTTCTGGTGGGGATGTACCAGGAAAACATGGCTTGCAAGGGTCTGGGCCCGACTCCGTGCAGTGCTTTAAAAACAAGGCAGAGGGCTTTGAAGGCCACTCGCTGCCTCAGAGGGAGCCAGTGCAGCTCGGCTAAGGCCGCTGTGGCCGAGGATCTCCTGGTCCAGCCAAGGGCTAGTTTGGCGGCGGCCGTCTGAACTCTTTGGAGTCGGTCCAGCAGTACAGCTGGAGACTCGAGCAGCAGTGCGTTACAATAGTCAAGGCGACTAAGAATAGTACACCTGACTATTAACGCTCGAGCTTGTGTGGGGAGGAGTGGCATGATCTTGCGCAAAGAGCGCAGTAGAGCCGAGCAGGTACCCACTGTTTTTGCAACCTGGGTTTCCATACTCAGCTTGTTGTTCATCATGACACCCAGGTTGCGGACCGTGGTGACCGGCTGTGGTTTTTCCGGGGTTTCCGGTGGCCAAAATTCAGTTGGGAACAGGCGCGGAATCCGGCTTCCCGCGCAAAACAGAACCTCGGTTTTGGAGGAGTTGAATGACAGGGAGTTTTTATGCAGCCAACCAGCCGTATCTCTCAAGCAGTCGTGAAACGATGTTAGAGGAATCGAGTCTTCCCCCTCCCAAGAGAGGATGAGCTGGATATCATCCGCATAGTTTATAGCTTTTAACCTATGGGACTTTAATAACGTGACCAAGGGCTTAAGGTACACGTTAAAAAGAATGGGGCTGATGGACGAGCCCTGGGGCACCCCATGGGGCACTGAGGAGAAGGCAGATTGGAAAGGGGGAAAGGACACAGCCTGCTTCCTGTCCCGTAGGTAGGAGTGGAACCAAAGCAGAGCCGTGCCATCGATCCCAGCCTCTCTTAGTCTCTTCAGCAGAATCACATGATTGACCGTGTCGAATGCGGCAGACAGGTCCAGCAAGATCAATGCTACTGCCTGGCCCCTGTCTGCACGCATACGAATATCTTCCATGGCTGTGAGGACAGCTGTTTCGGTGCCATGGGCTGGACGGAAGCCAAATTGAATATCGTCCAGGATGTGATTCTG
Source organism: Lissotriton helveticus (assembly GCF_964261635.1). NCBI lineage: Eukaryota > Metazoa > Chordata > Amphibia > Caudata > Salamandridae > Lissotriton > Lissotriton helveticus. Next base: position 986,438,423 of record NC_136071.1, on the reverse strand, counting down.
CTCCAGATGTTTAGAGAGACAAGAACTCACCCAGCGTTCGGTAATTTTCGCCGGGAAAGGCAAGAGAGAGATAGGCCCTTAGTTCAATAAACACTCGGGATTCAGGGAGAGTTTTTTCAGCAGCGGGGTGATAAGAGCCTGCTTCCAAGGAGTCGGAACAAATCCGCAACGCAGGGATTGGTTGCAGATCCTACGCAGGGTGTAGAATAGTTCTGTTCCAAAAGCTTTCCAGGTTTTTGGGGGCAGAGGGTCGAGAGGGGAGCCCGAAGTGATCCCCTGCGCCAATCTGTCAAAATCTGTTTCTAGGATAGGGGGAAATTCCCGCAGACATTCCATGGGTAGGTACCCTGGATACACCGGATCCGGGTCAGTGGTGCTAGCCCCGAGGCCGTTGGGACTATTCAGTGAGGGGGAAGTGTTCAGGTTGTGGATAATGGTCTCAATTTTATCCTTGAAAAATAGTGCGAGATTGTTGCAGAGTGCTTGTGTGGGTGGGATTGTTTTTTTGGCACAGTCAGGGTGGATAAGGTTGTTAAGAATCTGGAAGATACTTTTGGAGCTATTGGTGGCATTGACTATAGTGGAGCAAAAGTAGGTAGCTTTACTTTTATTGGCATCAGTATTCTACCTAAAAAACTTTTTCCTACATTAGAAAGCCAGCTACCTATAGAGGAGAGACCAACAGTAAGTCTCTTCCATGCACTATCAACCTCCAGTGGTTTAAGCTCTTTTTCCAAATTAGTAATATTTCTCACATACTTCATAATTTCAACACTTTTGTCAGGTATGTAAGTGCAACAATGTTGCGCTTTCAACATTCCAGAAACTCCGCCCTCTTTTGCCAATAATGTATCTGGAGCAAGCCGATTTTGTAAAACCATTGATCTGATCGCAACCAATTCGGTATTGACCATTAAGAAACCTCCAGCAGTGTCAGTTGATAACCTATCCACTACTGTTGACAATTTGCAGATTCTGTGTGTATTTAGAGCCACTCCCACTGTAGGTATCAATGCACTAAATATGTCACCTACTATTTCACCAAAACTAGCTCTTTTACTATGTACTAACCCATTAGTTTCTTCATTGTTTCCAGTAATTTTATACACATGATATATCTTAGGGAAAACTATTCTGAAATAACAACTCCCATACCAGTGATCTGGCAATTTATATTAAGCCTTGCTTCCACATATATAATATATTCCAGGAAACACAGGTTCAGTTCCATCTTTGAAACCCCGACCCCCAAATACCTAATAATTGTGCTCACATTCACTGGAACCAATGAATATATTGTTATGATAACTCGTTTTTTTCCCTATGGAGACAGAGTTTCCCTTTCATTTCAAAATCCAGCAACATAGCAGCATGAGTCTTGCCATTCAGGGTAGACCCTATATTTTCAGCCCATTTAGAAATTTTATGATTCTTGTCATTTGCTTTTCTTGGAAGCTCTCTCTTCTTTTCTCTACCATATTCAAAAATATTTTCTCTTTTTCTTGTAATGAGCATGTTACATTATTCTTGTGTGCTTCAGCTATATCTATTGTACCTATTGTTAGAAAATATTCACCCATGTAAGATGTTACATCACTAGTAGTATGTACAGGATTCAGGTTACTACGTATAGGAAGTTCCGAAAATATCACATCTGAATTAGAATAGTAATACTGTAAAGGTCCTTTCTTATAGAATAAACTAGCTAAAACACTACATGAGATTCCATATGTTAGTGGTAAATGGTGATAGGTAACACCTTCAGCTACTGAAGTAGGCAGTTTCATACAAACATAGCAATCTTCTATTTCCACAGCTTCTACATAATGCACTAACAATGTTGCAAATACGTTTAAGTGAGTTCTGTTTTTAAATTGAGTATAATGAAGTCTTTCCTCATCTGTTGCTTCTAGGTCTACCTTTTGTGGTCTAATGCTAAGTGCTTCCTCTTGTGTATCTATTCTTGCAGGTGTATCTTTTGCTTGTAGCTCATCTGTATCTACTAGTGGTTGCTTATTAGTATCATTCTTCATCTCACTACTCATTATGTAAGGGATAGCTATTGTCAGTCCTATCCAAACTATGAATACTATGGCTATACTACATACACATATTCTACAGCATGTTTTTAAACAATTTCTTTTCGGTCTTCCATTAACAGTACGATCAGCCATTTCTGACTAAGGAGGTTCAACCCCTCTTTGTAACTTTTACACAGCCTTTACCCTGTTAGAATATTAGGTTGGTCTCACTTCTTCGTCAGTTTGATCAGTAATTAATTCTTCATCACTTTCATCACTTATTTCCAATTTTTCAAAATCTTCCAACACGATGTAGGTCCATTCAGGGCCTTTGTATTTATTATTCAGTCTTTTTAATCGTGGACTTCTTCTCTTTGATTGTATCACAGGTTGGTCCGCTTGACTTGATATTTCATTTACCTGTTCAGCTTCTTCATGAATTGTCTTTAAACGTAGTTTCAGTCTTATGACAAACCTAGGTCACTTATCTCCTTTTCTGAGTCTTTTAGCTGATACTGTGCTTTGGCCCTCTTCCAACGTTCTCTTATTTTCATTCAGTTGCGGCACATCTATATCGATGTTTTCTTCTGTGTCCCTCTCTATCTGACTAGGTCCAGGTCTTCTTACAGTTTCTTCTGCCTGGTTACTAATCTGGCCTTGTTCAGGTATTTGCTGAATTTGATTCACCTTCTTCTTCCTGAACACTTTTTTCTACGTATATCTGGTCCTGCTCGGGCTCCTCGAACTCTTGCTTTTCTTCTGCCTAAGCTTTCGCCCTAGTACCTGTCTGTCCCTCCTTGGACTCTGGAGTTCTTGGTGGGGTGTCGATTATCTGAGTATCCCGATCTATTCCTATCTGATCCTCCTCAGAATCACTTTTGACTTGTATCTCTATGATCTGAGTACCTTCTTCTAAACCTGTCTCATCCTCACTATTACTCTGACTGTCTAAATAAACTTGGCTTCTGGTTCTCACATATTCTGCAGCTATGTCGACCACTGGAATCCAATCATCTTGACTGGTGCTCGGTTGTTCCTCTTCAGCTTCTTCAGGATCGATATCTTGAGACCCCTCAGCTGCACAACCTTCAGCTTCAGTTACATCAGATTCAGTCACTCTTTTTGTGTGACTGGCATGAATCCAGTGTGGAACTCCTGCACACTTTACAGCTGTTAGAGGAAACAGCTGATAGGGTTTGTAGTGGTTACAGATAGACAGGCGCTCTACCTAGACTAAACGTTACAATTCGTAGGAAAATGATGTCTGTGGCGTGGTGCGTGAAGAGCGAACGGAGTAACCCTAAACCGTTCCAAGAAAATCTGGACGACCTTCGCTTAATGAAACAGCAGCAATGCTCTCGCAACCACAAAGCAGTGTAAAAACACACAAAACAGTAGTAACAATGAAGTAGAAAACAACAACAGATCTTATGTTCTTAAACTTTTCCAGGACGTTTATTGGATCCACATTCAGCCGACACGTGTTTCGTCGTGTTCACAAAAGTGGAGTCGACACGACTCTTCAGGGCTGATAAAATAAAAACAACATATGTATAGTATATTTTACTTTTACAGAATTCAGTGTTTACAGAAGTGCATGGTAGTGAAAGTGGGTTTCCATCCACGGGTATCGTGTGTCTAGCGTCCGTATTTGTGATTGAAATACCGTGCACATCTACATGCCATTATGGTGGTGAAGGTGCAAGACATGCGTGAGGCAAAACATAATCGTATGTTTATTGGTTTTAACGCAGGGAATCGCGTCACCTGTTGTCTCATGCTCACGAAGACCCGCGTCTGAGAAGGGATCAGGGTGCAAAAGTGTTTTTTGCTCCAAAATAGAAGAGAAGTGTATCGTGCTCCGTGTTGAAAAAAAGGGTCTATATACAGAAGGCAAAATTTCATGCAAGTCGGATACATCACTAGTAACCACTCCCGCATACCTGGTAAATAGACCCAGGCATCTATGGGTCGATGCGAAACGTAGGTGTGGTTGAGCGAAGAATCTATGTGGCACAAGAGTTAGAGAATTAATTTGCATAGGGAGGAGAAGCTAAGAGCGGGCACGTAAGTTGTATTCACAGTGTGCCGTTCAATGTATTATTGACTGTCGCTTACCCTGGTTATAAATTGACAAGTAATCTATATCTTTAAGATCCAAAGAACCCTGGTTCAGGGTTAAAAGTTATATGTGCGACTAATCTTCTGACGTGGGCGCTCAGTGAGGCGCATTAATACAAAAAAGGAGACTGTAGGGACAATGGGGAAAATAAAATAAAAAAGAAAAACCTTAAGTAAAACGAAAGTTTAAAAGGGATAGGTAAAGCAAAATTCAGTTAGAACGGAGACAAAGTATGTTCCAACTTATATTCCAAAGTTTACATACCTAGACACGTGTAAGTGTCTGTCTATACCGGGAGGGGATCCAAATGTACAAATTAAGGGCTGGATTTCTGTTCCGTTATCCTCATACGAGTGTGCACTAAAGTAAACAGAAATACAACAGAACAACCGGAAAAGGGAGTCAAAGGGCCGCAAGAGTAATGTGCTGCGCATCGGAGATGGCAAGTACACAGAGTACCGTGGTCTTACCTAAGGTTCGAGATCCCTCCTCTGTGTGTTCCCGGTCGCCGTGTTCCAAGGACGGACACGTGACCGGAAACCGGAAAGAATCATATAGTTTTCATCCACCAACAACTAGAAAGTGCCGTATGAGTTACGAATAGTCAGTATAAGCAACCATCTTAGGTGAGGGAGAAAGTAAAAGGTCGCTACACCATATTGATGCACTATCGGGTGAAGGCAGATAAACCTCCATTAATAAATGAACTCGCTAAGAGAATTGAGAGATGAGTAACACGTAAGCCAAGTGTGACTCCGTATAACAACGAAAGGTTGTATACGTGTGTTCCCATACTATAAGAGATTCATGTTCAGGATAAAGCATGAAAATAAGACCAGCAAGGCAAAAGGTTGGTTATGCATGTTGGTATGTTTTTAAAGGTTCACGGGTCATTTGGAATGAGAGAGAGAACTCTCTAAATGGTAAAAGTATAAGGGTATTATACTATCTGAATATGGGTGATAGTCTACTGGCCATAGGTACAATAAATGATTGTTAGGTTAAAAGTTCCTCGCTGTATAGACTAAGGCTGCAACGTGGGTCAGTGTCTCATATACGTGAATACTGCTACATTCCATCGAAAAACCCCGATTGGTGCACCCATAAGTGAAACCAAGAAATTCACGCAGTGACTGGTGACAAGACAACTTACATATATACATTGCGATACGTATTCTTGTATAATTAGTGCGAATTCATGTCACCGTAGGCAGACTTAAGGATACAGTTACAACCTTGGTATCCTTATGTATAACCAAATACGAAAAAACTGACATTGGTATTTAGGTACAATAAAATCACATGGTACAGTAACGATAAAGCAAAATGAGCTAGAATTTTGATTATCACTACAGAATAGTAGTAAAAACATTATTTAAAATGAAAACATCTATACAGTTCTCATTTTCAAACAAACGATTTCATGTATGTCCACAGAGTAAGTACGGTAAAACTGCACAAGGTTCATGTACACACAGAATAATTGAGCAGTAAGTGTTTAATTCCCCAAGAAAAATTGAAGCTCTGGGTCATAGTTTAGCCCGTGTTCCACGCATTGCAAACGCATGATCCACGTAGCCTCCCTACGTCTCAATGTGAGTTCCCTGTTACCCCCCCTAATGTTTGGAGGGATTACGTCCATTCCGAAGAAACGTACCTTCACTTCATCCTCAAGTGGTTGACATGCTGCAACGTGCAGGGCAACCGGGTATTTTGGATCCCTTTTTTGAATAGCCCTCATGTGTTCTGCTAATCTCTCTTTGAGGGGTCTGATGGTGCTGCCCACATATATCTTTCCACATTGGCATTCAATAATATAGACCACATATCTAGTCAGACATGTGATGTTATATTTGATTTTATACACGACACCATCATGTCCTGTAAAAGTCTTAGTTCCATGTTTACCCCAAACACATAGAGAGCAAAAGCCGCATTTATCGAAGCCTAAGCTCCGCGTAGTAAGCCAGTCTAAGGCTGAAGCGTTGTGTGGGACTGTGGGACTGAGTTTGTTTTTCAGAGTACATCCCTTTTTGTATGTAATGGCCGGTCTCTCTGGTAGCCATTCTCTCAGGGTTACATCCTCAGTTAGTAGTTTCCAATGTTTGTTGAAACTTTTGGAGATTGTCTGGTGCAGTGCATTAAACTCAGTAATGAGTCTGATTTTATGGGTAGAGGATTCCATTTCGGTACGTTTCTTTAAACAATCTGGTCTTAAGGCGCGACAAACCCTTTTTTCTGCAGATTTTAGAGTTTTAAGGGGGTAGCCCCTATTAAGAAATCTGTTTTCCATGTTGGTTAAACAGCTGTCAAATTCTCTTTGATCGCTACAGTTACGTCTAGCTCTCAGGTATTCACCATAAGGTATAGCCTTTATTTGATGTGTAGGGTGAGAGCTGCAAGCATGGAGAATAGAGTTACATGAGGTTGGTTTCCTGTAGAGTCTAGTGTGGAGTTCATTCTCTTTTACGTAAAATTCCAAGTCTAGGAATTCCATCTTCTCTTTGCTGAATTGCATGGTAAATTGTATACCCCATGTGTTATTGTTGAGATGTTTGTAAAAAGTGGACAGCGAGTCTAGTGTACCAGACCAAAGTAGAAAGCAATCGTCGATATACCGACCCCAAAACAAAATTGAGTCGATATAAGTAGCACCTTTTGGGCCCCAGATAAGGTCGGATTCGAGGGCCCCCATGAACAAATTGGCAAATGAGGGGGAAAATTTCGAGCCCATCGCCACCCCCTTTATCTGACGAAACCATTTACGGTCAAAGATAAAATAGTTGTTGTCCAAAATTATTTCCATCATATGTATTAACATCTTCGTGTGAGCCCACAACGAAGCTGGTCGATTGGAGAGTATTTTCTCCATAGCTTGCATCCCCAATTTAGGGTTGATGCTGGTGTACAGAGACACCACATCCAATGTGACTATTATGGTGTCTGGTTGCCACTCAATGTCTGACATCACCCCTAGGATGTGTTTGGAGTCTTGGATATAGGAGGGTAAGTTTTTAACCAATGGGCCTATAAATAGGTCTACATACTCCGCTAGTCTCTCCGTCGGGCCCCCAATTCCCGAGACTATTGGTCTGCCTGGCGGGAATGGTAAATTCTTGTGTACTTTGGGAAGTGTGTACAACCATGGAAAAGTAGGTCTAAAAACCTTTAGATAAAGGTATTCGTCATCGTCCAAAAGGCCAGATTGTTTCCATTCAAGTAGCGACTTGTTAATTAGGATAGTCAAAGGACCCATAGGGTTATGGGAAAGTTGTTCATAACAAGAATTATCATTAAGTTGTGTAAGTATCTCGTTGTTGTAGTCCACGAGATTCATCACAACCACATTGCCTCCCTTGTCCGCCTCCCTAATGATGATATTAGGGTTATCGCTGAGAGTAGAGAGTGCAAGACGTTCACCTTTCGTCAGATTATCCTTGTATTTAAACTTGTCATTGAGGTTCTTGATGTTCACTTTGTTTATATCTTCCAGGACATGCCTATGAAAATTATCTATAGCATTCCCCCCAGATAGAGTATGGGTCCACCTAGATTTGTTTTTTAGACCACTGGCCATTCCATAATCTGTCTCAATGTCTAGTTCCTCTAGAAGCCTCTCCATATCATAGGGGCTATCTTCTCTATCTGTTAAGGAAAGAAGCAGATGAGTTGCTTGAACATCTTTAATAGTCAAAATCTCTTTGTCAAAGACAGTAGGAGAGGGTACAGAAACACTGGTAACATTAGATTTACAAGCAAAATGTTTCTTCAACTTTAAATTCCGTATAAATTTGAAAATGTCAATTTTACTCTGACAGATATCACCAGTAGTGTATGGGTTGAAATTCAAACCTTTGCTAAGTAATGAAACCATCTCAGTAGTTAAGGGAAAGGAAGAAAGGTTGATTACTTGGACCGTATCTCCCGAATTAGTCAATTCCTTTGTGTGCCTGACCTGAGTTTCCTCCGGTATTCCTCGTTTGAGACTACGTTTACCCCTATGGGTTTTGGGTCTGTAGCGCCCCTGTTTGGTACTGTTCTGTTGCCCTTTCTGATGCGTTCCATTTCTAAAAAAAAGGGCATATTGGTCAGATCAGTATTAACCATTCTTTCGTTATCAGATTAACTGAGTCCAGTAGAATTCAGTGAGGAGGTACTAGAAGCGACTGAGCTCGCCAAGGTCGATCCACCCGTCTGGGAGCCTTGTTTTGTTCTGGGAATTAATGAGTCATATTTTTGTTCATAAGTGTAGACCCTCCCATTTCTATAATCAGCCTCATCCCTTCTGATTTGACGGGCTTTCCTGGTTTTGATATCTGCCTGGTGTTTAAGGAGAATTTCATCCATGATGGTATAATTTTTAACAGTAGATTCAGGTTTGTTGAGATCTTTGATCTCTTGTTCTAAGGTGGATATTTCTAATAGAAGCTTAGCAGACTTACGTTCGGCACTCTCTATTAGTATGTCCATTAGTGTCATTGAGTTCTGGTTAAGAGACTCCTCCCACTTGACCATTAAGTCAATGTCAAGATTGTCATAAGTGGGAAAGGTCTGAGATCGTAGACCTCTGGGAATCTGTTTGATTTTTCTATAGTAGTTCAGGGTGGTTCCATCCCACCACCGAGAATTTTCTTGTTTTTTAAGCTTTTCTAGTTTGAAAAACTTATCCCTGAGTCCCTCCACAGGTGCAGGACCTGTAGTGGCAGAGGCCTGGTGTGTAGGCATTCCTTTCGCTAAGTTATCAAAAAGGTCTGATGCTGCCTTATCCCTGTCCATAATAGGGAGCAACTGAATAAATGACCAAGTAAAGTAACGTGGAGGCGCCTAATCTGAAAGACAGTTAGAGGAAACAGCTGATAGGGTTTGTAGTGGTTACAGATAGACAGGCGCTCTACCTAGACTAAACGTTACAATTCGTAGGAAAATGATGTCTGTGGCGTGGTGCGTGAAGAGCGAACGGAGTAACCCTAAACCGTTCCAAGAAAATCTGGACGACCTTCGCTTAATGAAACAGCAGCAATGCTCTCGCAACCACAAAGCAGTGTAAAAACACACAAAACAGTAGTAACAATGAAGTAGAAAACAACAACAGATCTTATGTTCTTAAACTTTTCCAGGACGTTTATTGGATCCACATTCAGCCGACACGTGTTTCGTCGTGTTCACAAAAGTGGAGTCGACACGACTCTTCAGGGCTGATAAAATAAAAACAACATATGTATAGTATATTTTACTTTTACAGAATTCAGTGTTTACAGAAGTGCATGGTAGTGAAAGTGGGTTTCCATCCACGGGTATCGTGTGTCTAGCGTCCGTATTTGTGATTGAAATACCGTGCACATCTACATGCCATTATGGTGGTGAAGGTGCAAGACATGCGTGAGGCAAAACATAATCGTATGTTTATTGGTTTTAACGCAGGGAATCGCGTCACCTGTTGTCTCATGCTCACGAAGACCCGCGTCTGAGAAGGGATCAGGGTGCAAAAGTGTTTTTTGCTCCAAAATAGAAGAGAAGTGTATCGTGCTCCGTGTTGAAAAAAAGGGTCTATATACAGAAGGCAAAATTTCATGCAAGTCGGATACATCACTAGTAACCACTCCCGCATACCTGGTAAATAGACCCAGGCATCTATGGGTCGATGCGAAACGTAGGTGTGGTTGAGCGAAGAATCTATGTGGCACAAGAGTTAGAGAATTAATTTGCATAGGGAGGAGAAGCTAAGAGCGGGCACGTAGTTGTATTCACAGTGTGCCGTTCAATGTATTATTGACTGTCGCTTACCCTGGTTATAAATTGACAAGTAATCTATATCTTTAAGATCCAAAGAACCCTGGTTCCGGGTTAAAAGTTATATGTGCGACTAATCTTCTGACGTGGGCGCTCAGTGAGGCGCATTAATACAAAAAAGGAGACTGTAGGGACAATGGGGAAAATAAAATAAAAAAGAAAAACCTTAAGTAAAACGAAAGTTTAAAAGGGATAGGTAAAGCAAAATTCAGTTAGAACGGAGACAAAGTATGTTCCAACTTATATTCCAAAGTTTACATACCTAGACACGTGTAAGTGTCTGTCTATACCGGGAGGGGATCCAAACGTACAAATTAAGGGCTGGATTTCTGTTCCGTTATCCTCATACGAGTGTGCACTAAAGTAAACAGAAATACAACAGAACAACTGGAAAAGGGAGTCAAAGGGCCGCAAGAGTAATGTGCTGCGCATCGGAGATGGCAAGTACACAGAGTACCGTGGTCTTACCTAAGGTTCGAGATCCCTCCTCTGTGTGTTCCCGGTCGCCGTGTTCCAAGGACGGACACGTGACCGGAAACCGGAAAGAATCATATAGTTTTCATCCACCAACAACTAGAAAGTGCCGTATGAGTTACGAATAGTCAGTATAAGCAACCATCTTAGGTGAGGGAGAAAGTCAAAGGTCGCTAAACCATATTGATGCACTATCGGGTGAAGGCAGAAAAACCTCCATTAATAAATGAACTCGCTAAGAGAATTGAGAGATGAGTAACACGTAAGCCAAGTGTGACTCCGTATAACAACGAAAGGTTGTATACGTGTGTTCCCATACTATAAGAGATTCATGTTCAGGATAAAGCATGAAAATAAGACCAGCAAGGCAAAAGGTTGGTTATGCATGTTGGTATGTTTTTAAAGGTTCACGGGTCATTTGGAATGAGAGAGAGAACTCTCTAAATGGTAAAAGTATAAGGGTATTATACTATCTGAATATGGGTGATAGTCTACTGGCCATAGGTACAATAAATGATTGTTAGGTTAAAAGTTCCTCGCTGTATAGACTAAGGCTGCAACGTGGGTCAGTGTCTCATATACGTGCATACTGCTACATTCCATCGAAAAACCCCGATTGGTGCACCCATAAGTGAAACCAAGAAATTCACGCAGTGACTGGTGACAAGACAACTTACATGTATACATTGCGATACGTATTCTTGTATAATTAGTGCGAATTCATGTCACCGTAGGCAGACTTAAGGATACAGTTACATCATTTTCCTACGAATTGTAACGTTTGTAACGTAACGTTTAGTCTAGGTAGTCTAGGTAGAGCACCTGTCTATCTGTAACCACTACAAACCCTATCAGCTGTTTCCTCTAACTGTCTTTCAGATTAGGCGCCTCCACGTTACTTTACTTGGTCATTTATTCAGTTGCTCCCTATTATGGACAGGGATAAGGCAGCATCAGACCTTTTTGATAACTTAGCGAAAGGAATGCCTACACACCAGGCCTCTGCCACTACAGGTCCTGCACCTGTGGAGGGACTCAGGGATAAGTTTTTCAAACTAGAAAAGCTTAAAAAACAAGAAAATTCTCGGTGGTGGGATGGAACCACCCTGAACTACTATAGAAAAATCAAACAGATTCCCAGAGGTCTACGATCTCAGACCTTTCCCACTTATGACAATCTTGACATTGACTTAATGGTCAAGTGGGAGGAGTCTCTTAACCAGAACTTAATGACACTAATGGACATACTAATAGAGAGTGCCGAACGTAAGTCTGCTAAGCTTCTATTAGAAATATCCACCTTAGAACAAGAGATCAAAGATCTCAACAAACCTGAATCTACTGTTAAAAATTATACCATCATGGATGAAATTCTCCTTAAACACCAGGCAGATATCAAAACCAGGAAAGCCCGTCAAATCAGAAGGGATGAGGCTGATTATAGAAATGGGAGGGTCTACACTTATGAACAAAAATATGACTCATTAATTCCCAGAACAAAACAAGGCTCCCAGAGGGTGGATCGACCTTGGCGAGCTCAGTCGCTTCTAGTACCTCCTCACTGAATTCTACTGGACTCAGTGAATCTGATAACGAAAGAATGGTTAATACTGATCTGACCAATATGCCCTTTTTTTTAGAAATGGAACGCATCAGAAAGGGCAACAGAACAGTACCAAACAGGGGCGCTACAGACCCAAAACCCATAGGTGTAAACGTAGTCTCAAACGAGGAATACCGGAGGAAACTCAGGTCAGGCACACAAAGGAATTGACTCATTCGGGAGATACGGTCCAAGTAATCAACCTTTCTTCCTTTCCCTTAACTACTGAGATGGTTTCATTACTTAGCAAAGGTTTGAATTTCAACCCATACACTACTGGTGATATCTCTCAGAGTAAAATTGACATTTTCAAATTTATACGGAATTTAAAGTTGAAGAAACATTTTGCTTGTAAATCTAATGTTACCAGTGTTTCTGTACCCTCTCCTACTGTCTTTGACAAAGAGATTTAGACTATTAAAGATGTTCAAGCAACTCATCTGCTTCTTTCCTTAACAGATAGAGAAGATAGCCCCTATGATATGGAGAGGCTTCTAGAGGAACTAGACATTGAGACAGATTATGGAATGGCCAGTGGTCTAAAAAACAAATCTAGGTGGACCCCTACTCTATCTGGGGGGAATGCTATAGATAATTTTCATAGGCATGTCCTGGAAGATATAAACAAAGTGAACATCAAGAACCTCAATGACAAGTTTAAATACAAGGATAATCTGACGAAAGGTGAACGTCTTGCACTCTCTACTCTCAGCGATAACCCTAATATCATCATTAGGGAGGCGGACAAGGGAGGCAATGTGGTTGTGATGAATCTCGTGGACTACAACAACGAGATACTTACACAACTTAATGATAATTCTTGTTATGAACAACTTTCCCATAACCCTATGGGTCCTTTGACTATCCTAATTAACAAGTCGCTACTTGAATGGAAACAATCTGGCCTTTTGGACGATGACGAATACCTTTATCTAAAGGTTTTTAGACCTACTTTTCCATGGTTGTACACACTTCCCAAAGTACACAAGAATTTACCATTCCCGCCAGGCAGACCAATAGTCTCGGGAATTGGGGGCCCGACGGAGAGACTAGCGGAGTATGTAGACCTATTTATAGGCCCATTGGTTAAAAACTTACCCTCCTATATCCAAGACTCCAAACACATCCTAGGGGTGATGTCAGACATTGATTGGCAACCAGACACCATAATAGTCACATTGGATGTGGTGTCTCTGTACACCAGCATCAACCCTAAATTGGGGATGCAAGCTATGGAGAAAATACTCTCCAATCGACCAGCTTCGTTGTGGGCTCACACGAAGATGTTAATACATATGATGGAAATAATTTTGGACAACAACTATTTTATCTTTGACCGTAAATGGTTTCGTCAGATAAAGGGGGTGGCGATGGGCTCGAAATTTTCCCCCTCATTTGCCAATTTGTTCATGGGGGGCCCTCGAATCCGACCTTATCTGGGGCCCAAAAGGTGCTACTTATATCGACTCAATTTTGTTTTGGGGTCGGTATATCGACGATTGCTTTCTACTTTGGTCTGGTACACTAGACTCGCTGTCCACTTTTTACAAACATCTCAACAATAACACATGGGGTATACAATTTACCATGCAATTCAGCAAAGAGAAGATGGAATTCCTAGACTTGGAATTTTACGTAAAAGAGAATGAACTCCACACTAGACTCTACAGGAAACCAACATCATGTAACTCTATTCTCCATGCTTGCAGCTCTCACCCTACACATCAAATAAAGGCTATACCTAATGGTGAATACCTGAGAGCTAGACGTAACTGTAGCGATCAAAGAGAATTCGACAGCTGTTTAACCAACATGGAAAACAGATTTCTTAATAGGGGCTACCCCCTTAAAACTCTAAAATCTGCAGAAAAAAGGGTTCGTCGCGCCTTAAGACCAGATTGTTTAAAGAAACGTACCGAAATGGAATCCTCTACCCATAAAATCAGACTCATTACTGAGTTTAATGCACTGCACCAGACAATCTCCAAAAGTTTCAACAAACATTGGAAACTACTAACTGAGGATGTAACCCTGAGAGAATGGCTACCAGAGAGACCGGCCATTACATACGAAAAGGGATGTACTCTGAAAAACAAGCTCAGTCCCACAGTCCCACACAACGCTTCAGCCTTAGACTGGCTTACTACGCGGAGCTTAGGCTTCTATAAATGCGGCTTTTGCTCTCTATGTGTTTGGGGTAAACATGGAACTAAGACTTTTACAGGACATGATGGTGTCGTGTATAAAATCAAATATAACATCACATGTCTGACTAGATATGTGGTCTATATTATTGAATGCCAATGTGGAAAGATATATGTGGGCAGCACCATCAGACCCCTCAAAGAGAGATTAGCAGAACACATGAGGGCTATTCAAAAAAGGGATCCAAAATACCCGGTTGCCCTGCACGTTGCAGCATGTCAACCACTTGAGGATGAAGTGAAGGTACGTTTCTTCGGAATGGACGTAATCCCTCCAAACATTAGGGGGGGTAACAGGGAACTCACATTGAGATGTAGGGAGGCTACGTGGATCATGCGTTTGCAATGCGTGGAACACGGGCTAAACTATGACCCAGAGCTTCAATTTTTCTTGGGGAATTAAACACTTACTGCTCAATTATTCTGTGTGTACATGAACCTTGTGCAGTTTTACCGTACTTACTCTGTGGACATACATGAAATCGTTTGTTTGAAAATGAGAACTGTATAGATGTTTTCATTTTAAATAATGTTTTTACTACTATTCTGTAGTGATAATCAAAATTCTAGCTCATTTTGCTTTATCGTTACTGTACCATGTGATTTTATTGTACCTAAATACCAATGTCAGTTTTTTCGTATTTGGTTATACATAAGGATACCAAGGTTGTAACTGTATCCTTAAGTCTGCCTACGGTGACATGAATTCGCACTAATTATACAAGAATACGTATCGCAATGTATACATGTAAGTTGTCTTGTCACCAGTCACTGCGTGAATTTCTTGGTTTCACTTATGGGTGCACCAATCGGGGTTTTTCGATGGAATGTAGCAGTATGCACGTATATGAGACACTGACCCACGTTGCAGCCTTAGTCTATACAGCGAGGAACTTTTAACCTAACAATCATTTATTGTACCTATGGCCAGTAGACTATCAACCATATTCAGATAGTATAATACCCTTATACTTTTACCATTTAGAGAGTTCTCTCTCTCATTCCAAATGACCCGTGAACCTTTAAAAACATACCAACATGCATAACCAACCTTTTGCCTTGCTGGTCTTATTTTCATGCTTTATCCTGAACATGAATCTCTTATAGTATGGGAACACACGTATACAACCTTTCGTTGATATACGGAGTCACACTTGGCTTACGTGTTACTCATCTCTCAATTCTCTTAGCGAGTTCATTTATTAATGGAGGTTTATCTGCCTTCACCCGATAGTGCATCAATATGGTTTAGCGACCTTTTACTTTCTCCCTCACCTAAGATGGTTGCTTATACTGACTATTCGTAACTCATACGGCACTTTCTAGTTGTTGGTGGATGAAAACTATATGATTCTTTCCGGTTTCCGGTCACGTGTCCGTCCTTGGAACACGGCGACCGGGAACACACAGAGGAGGGATCTCGAACCTTAGGTAAGACCACGGTACTCTGTGTACTTGCCATCTCCGATGCGCAGCACATTACTCTTGCGGCCCTTTGACTCCCTTTTCCGGTTGTTCTGTTGTATTTCTGTTTACTTTAGTGCACACTCGTATGAGGATAACGGAACAGAAATCCAGCCCTTAATTTGTACGTTTGGATCCCCTCCCGGTATAGACAGACACTTACACGTGTCTAGGTATGTAAACTTTGGAATATAAGTTGGAACATACTTTGTCTCCGTTCTAACTGAATTTTGCTTTACCTATCCCTTTTAAACTTTCGTTTTACTTAAGGTTTTTCTTTTTTATTTTATTTTCCCCATTGTCCCTACAGTCTCCTTTTTTGTATTAATGCGCCTCACTGAGCGCCCACGTCAGAAGATTAGTCGCACATATAACTTTTAACCCGGAACCAGGGTTCTTTGGATCTTAAAGATATAGATTACTTGTCAATTTACAACCAGGGTAAGCGACAGTCAATAATACATTGAACGGCACACTGTGAATACAACTACGTGCCCGCTCTTAGCTTCTCCTCCCTATGCAAATTAATTCTCTAACTCTTGTGCCACATAGATTCTTCGCTCAACCACACCTACGTTTCGCATCGACCCATAGATGCCTGGGTCTATTTACCAGGTATGCGGGAGTGGTTACTAGTGATGTATCCGACTTGCATGAAATTTTGCCTTCTGTATATAGACCTTTTTTTTCAACACGGAGCACGATACACTTCTCTTCTATTTTGGAGCAAAAAACACTTTTGCACCCTGATCCCTTCTCAGACGCGGGTCTTCGTGAGCATGAGACAACAGGTGACGCGATTCCCTGCGTTAAAACCAATAAACATACAATTATGTTTTGCCTCACGCATGTCTTGCACCTTCACCACCATAATGGCATGTAGATGTGCACGGTATTTCAATCACAAATACGGACGCTAGACACACGATACCCGTGGATGGAAACCCACTTTCACTACCATGCACTTCTGTAAACACTGAATTCTGTAAAAGTAAAATATACTATACATATGTTGTTTTTATTTTATCAGCCCTGAAGAGTCGTGTCGACTCCACTTTTGTGAACACGACGAAACACGTGTCGGCTGAATGTGGATCCAATAAACGTCCTGGAAAAGTTTAAGAACATAAGATCTGTTGTTGTTTTCTACTTCATTGTTACTACTGTTTTGTGTGTTTTTACACTGCTTTGTGGTTGCGAGAGCATTGCTGCTGTTTCACTTTACAGCTGTGATGGTAACTAAAATCACTTGTCGTGGTTTTCCCCACCTCGGTGCAAGGCAAGATTTTTGAGTATATTTCTTTAGCACTACCCAATCACCTGGGTTCATATCATGTGCTGAGGTGGCTTGTCTGGCAACAGCGTCTTCCCCAACCTGGTGAGAGATAGAACGCACTTGGTCAGCCAGTTCTTTTCAGTACTCCAGTACTAAATCATCAGAAATGCTTATCAGCTTATGTCCTGGCACCCATGCTTGCCTCATTGCTCTTCCCATTAGTATTTCATGGGGACTCAAGCCTGTGTTCCGGTCTGGGATACTTCTAAGTCCCATCAAAACAAGTGGCAGAGCATCTGGCCACTCCAATCGGGTAGACTCATACACCTTTCCCAGTCTTGACTTGATTGTGCCATTCAATTGTTCTACCACTCCAGAAGCCTCTGGGCGATATGTACAGTGCAGTTTTTGCTTAATTTTGAATGCTTCACAGATTAGGCCAATTATTTCATTATTAAAATGGCGGCCTCTGTCTGATTCAATTGTTACTGGAATACCGAAACGTGGTATAAGTTCTCTAAGTAGAAGTTTGGCTACAGTGATGCTATCATTTCTGCGTGTGGGGTAAGCTTCCACCCATTTTGAAAACAGGCAGACAATGACAAGAATGTATTTTAGTCCTCGGCAAGGAGGTAACTGAGAGAAATCAATCTGCAATCATATAAAAGGACCCTCTGCCTTCCCAATCTTTCCTGGTAGCACTACTGTTTTCTTTCCTGGGTTCATTTGTTGACAAACCAGGCATCTCTGGCAAAGCGCTTCTGCTATGTTCCTGAATTTCATATTAAACCATGACTGTCTGAACAGACGTATCATGGCATCTCTTCCCAAATGAGAATCTCCGTGAACCATCCTAGCCATAGGAGCAAGCATACAGTCTGGTAACACTGGCCTTCCATCAAGATATACAATGACACCGTCCTCAACTCTTCTCTGACAACCTATTTTCCTCCATTCTTCCTTTTCCTTTGGTTCTGCTCCAATTTGCAAGTCTCTCACTTCCTCCCACGTATTCACACCTTCTAGCAACATAAGTTGGCAGCTGTTTCGTCCCACCTCAACTTTCTTATTAGCAGCAATTTTATATTTCACACAATGTTGGGCTAACTGGTCAGCATATCGGTTACCGGCTGTCACTTTGTTATTACCAGATTTGTGAGCAGCACACTTGACCACAGCCACTTCTTTTGGTAATTGAATCGCTTCAAGTAATTCTTTTACATAATGACCATTTTTAATTGGAGTACCTGAAGATGTCAGAAACTCTCTTCGCATCCATGGTTGGTCATAGTCATGCACAACCCTGTAACCATACTGGCTGTCAGTGTATATGGTTACCTTCCAATTTTTTCAAAATTTGCAGGCCTTTGCTAATGCAACCAATTCGACTATTTGTGCAGACTTGACTCCAGCCAGACAAATAGGATGCTTCAATTGGGCCTCCTAATGTACAAACAGCATAAGCAGCACTTAGACCTCCTTCTTCATGCCTCATACATGAGCCATCTACAAATAGCTCATATTCTGAATCAATTAATGGCTCTTCTCTTATGTCTGGAAGTGTTTTTGTGCTATATTCAGTCAAGTGAATACCATCATGTTCAATCTCTCCCTTTACTTCTGCAAAATGTGAATCAGGTAGCAGTGTTGCTGCATTCAGAATATTACACCTGGCAATGGTTACATTTCCTGCACCTACCAGGATTCTCTCATACTTAGTCAGCCGACTAGGGGCCCTATTAGGATGGCGGACGGACCTGCGTCCGTCCGCCATCCCCGAGGAAGAGGGACAGTCTGCATGGGCAGCGGTGGTCCCTCCATGGCAATTAGGATGTGACCGCCACCCTGGGGGTCACATCCCCTACTTTTAACATTGCGGCGGATGCTGCTTCAAGCAGCACCCGCCGCAAGGTTAAAAGGTGCATGTTGACCTTTGCATGCACGAAGCAGCAGGCACCGCGTGGTGCCTGCCGCTTCGTGGACGCAAAGGCAGGGGGGTACCATAGGTACCCCCCATGTGCAACCCCCACCCCCCTTCACCCCGGGGGGCCAGCAACGGGCCCCCAAACAAAAGACTGTATGCCTTTCCACAGCGGAAATGCCGCCTTTGAAAGGCATAGAACCGCAGCCATCCTAATATGCCTGGCGGTGTCTGATAGACACCGCCAGCCATGTTAGAGCTTTTCCGCCGTGGTCGGAAGGCGACCGCGGTGGAAAAGCTGCGGACATAAAAAATATCCCCCCGCCATCATAATCTGACGGGGGTATTTCTTCAGCCCGCAGCGGATAATCCGCATCCTCCGGCCCGGCTGTGGCTTCCACCGGCCCAGAGGATGCGGATTATCCGCAATCATAATCGGCCCCTAGGTGTGAGATACTGGGTTTTAGTCCTGGTTAACAAAATTACAACTGCATGGGGAATATACATGGTTACAGGATGTCCCATTATAATGGACTCACTCTGTTCCAGGCTCATGCAAGTTGCAGCTACTGCTTTCAGACATTCGGGCAAGGCAGATGCCACTGGGTCCAATGTGGAAGAAAAATATGCCACTGGATGTCTCATCAGACCATGAATTTGAGTTAAAACTGAAAGTGCACAATTATCTCGTGTGTCACAAAAAAGTGCATCCCTAATGCTGGAGCTGTACACAGGCATTCTCGCAATTTTACAAAAGCAGTCATGCCTTCGACATCTCACTCTACTGGGTCTTTTGCTCTTTTCTTTGTCATTTGTATCAATGGCTTTGCTAGGACTGCAAATCCCACAATCCATTGCCTACACTAACCTATTACTCCAAGAAACATTCTAATCTCTTTCTGAGTTTGGGGTAAATTCATGTTTCTGATTATCCTGATTCTTTCTGACGTAACCCTCTGGACACCCCTTTCTATCTGGTGCCCCAGATATTTTACTGACGTTCTGCAGAATTGTAATTTCTCTGGTGACACTTTATGTCCTCCTTCACCTAAATGATTCAGTAAAGCAATGGTATCAACAGCACTGGCTCGTTTTGAGGAGTTCTGCCGGGACCATGAATTGATAGTAAACATTGAGAAGACAAAGTTTATGGTCCTCCACGGGGCCAGGCATATATCCTCAAGAGTTTTCCTGAGCGGGAAACTCTTGGAGCAAACAAACGCCTTCACCTACCTGGGAATTACCTTTAGCGAGAAACTGTCCTGGTGTCCCCAACTCAAACTACTGGTGTTGAAGCATTCCCAATTAGCCGGGGCTCGGCTAAAGGAACATAGGTTATCGATCACCAAACCTATTGCCCCTGCTGTTAAAATGTATACAACTAAAATTGTTCCTGCCATCCTGTATGGGGCTGAGATATGGGGTGCGTCTAACCTGTCCAACTTAGCACAGGCCCAGAACAAATCCCTTAGATCGATTGTGGGTCTCCCTAAATCATCCCCCCGGATCCCTCCATTGCTAGATCTGGGTTGTCAGCCTATTGAGGATATTGCCCGGTTTAGGATGTTGGCGTTTTGGAGGAGGCTATGGACCTCTCCCGAACTCTCCCTATTCGCCAAGGGTCTGACTGAAGTTAGGGGGTTGGACAAGGCAAACAAAATTGTATGGCTAAGCAGCATTAAGTCCCTGCTTACCAGGATGGGGATGAGTGATTTATGAGACAGCCCTGAAACTGTCTCATTTCCATCCAAATCTGTCTTCAAAGCTGCATACTGGAACCTTATTAAAACCGAGCGGTTCTTGACTCTGACCGGTTCATCTTTGACTAAAGTTTTTTGCGACTTTAAAGAAGAATCCTTGATGGAAAGCTATTGGGATCTTATAACTAAACCTAGAGATCGCAAGCTTTACCATCAGTTCCGAGTCGATTCTCTCCCCACAAGGAAATTTACTAGCAAATGGTCCCCCGGGGCGATTGTGGCATGCCCGTTTTGCCGGATGTATGACGTTATAACGCATACTTTTACTCCGCAGACCATTACAACGCGACTTTTACACCGCATACCGTTACAACGCATAGCGCCTTGGGGCGCTGGATAGTGGTAAGTATAATTTACTATTCTAACTCCAGTCCCCGTGGACCCTAGGGAAGGTGTTGGATAGTAAATTATACTTATTCCCTATCCTAGAGCGCCCCCCAGCGCAATGCGTTGTAATAGTATGCGGAGTAAAAGTCGCGTTGTAATGGTAGTGCGGAGTAAAAAATGCGTTGTAACAGGTGTATACCGTTTTGCCCCAAGCATACTGAAGACATTAATCACCTGCTTTATGTTTGGTCAGCCTACCAGCTCCCCCGGAAAATGTGGCTCAAACCCTTATGTAGATCCTGGGGTATCAGTTCTGCACTGGCCGCCAAAAGGCTATTAAAATCAGGTTGTAACGAGCTTACTGTTATCGGGGTTTCTAAATTCCTGAGCTGGGCCTGGGTTATTCGGGAAAAAAGACTGGGTTCCCTGAGCTAAATGAATTATTGTACCAATTGGCTTGATTGATCAAATATTTTTATACATGATTCCATTTTCTAGTTCTTATAAAAAGTCTTGTGATTATACCTGATTTAATTGACTCTTACTGTCGTTTTAAAGTATCCTGTTATTTATATTTTAACAGTTTTAATAGACGGTTTTAAGATGAGTTTTTATATTTGTATGATATTGTATAAATTTGCTGTCTTTTATGATGAATAATCAAAATAAAAACTTTTTGAACTGAACAACACAGTCATTTCGTGTTTTAGACGCCACCAAGAGGTCATCTATGTACTGGACCAGGACTGACTGTCCAGGCAGTACCAAGGACTCAAGGCACTTTTTCAAAATCTGATTAAAAATCGAGGGACTCTCTGTGTACCCCTGAGGGACACGATTCCAGACATAAACATGACTGTCAAATTCAAATGAGAAAAGAAATTTGCTATCCGGGTGTAATGGAATTGAAAAGAAAGCTTGACACAAGTCAATGAAAGTAAACCATCCAGCCTCCCATGGTATCTGATACAGAATCACTGCAGGGTTTGGCACGACTGGACAGCATGGAACAACAATCTTATTAATTTTTCTGAGGTCTTGTACGACCCTGTACTTGCCACTCGGTTTCTTTATACCAATTATGGGTGAATTACAAGGACTGCTCATTATTTCTTGTAAAATGCCTGCTTCAACCAAACGTTTTATTTCTGTTGCAACACCTGCTTTTATTTCTGAGCTCATTTTGTACTGTCGAGTATTTGGGTAAACTGCACCTTCCTTTACTGTCACTTTTATTGGATCAACATTTGCCATTAATCCTACATCTTTTCCAGTAAAATCCCATACAATAGGTTTTACAGTCTGTTGTAGTTCTTCTGGTAAGTCTTCTATTTTCAATCTTTTAGTCGCTGTCTATTGTTTTGCTAACATCAGTTTATAAACTCCATCTTCGTCTGGGATTTGAATTTCAACACCACTTGGGGTACAGAAAATGGTGCAATTCATTTTGCACAACAAGTCACGTCCTAACAGGTTTACTGGACTTGAATCGCATACAACAAATCTATGCATTTCTTGAAAGTTCCCTATTATAACTTCCATTGGTTCTGTAACTGGGGTACTAATTTATTTATTAGAAACGCCCACTACTTGGATCGCTTCTCCCGAGAGGGGTAGGTTTGGAACGTCTGCTGTTCTCACAGTAGAACGGGTAGCACCAGTATCCAATAGAAAGGCAACATAATTTCCTTCAACCTTTCCTTCAATGTATGGACCTGGCTGGTCTACCGGCAAGGAGGCTCCAAGCATGCACTCCTCGTCCTCCCCTCTCAGGCACCGTCAGTAAGGTTCTTCACTGAAAAATGTATCACTCGAAAGAAATTGTGAGGTTGCTGAATCTCTCCTGTCGCTTCCCTCCCAGTTTGTGGTATCTACACTCTGCTGTGCTTTGCTCCTGTAATTTGGCATAGGTGCAGGGGGTAACTGGTTTGTATTACCTGCTGCTGTGTCTTCCGTGTCACCTCATTCTGTGTCTGTGGATTCAAATCATTATTTTGCAAATAATTCAGAGTCTGCTAAATTGCTAGATACTCTGGAGGCGTATGGTTTCGGACAACTAATTACCGGACCGACTCATAAGGCAGGCCATACCTTAGATGGCATTTTCACAAATAATCCAGACATTGAGTTGGGGGACATATCTACCCTGGCATGGACGGATCATAGAGCCATTCATTTCACTATCAGACCGCACATCCTATTCGAGAACCTGTTACCAAACCGAGTAAAGTAAAGGTCCGGGGTTGGAATAAGGTTCAGGGTAGAGACTTTGAGGTGGTGCTGGATGCTGGTCCTGAATTGCTTTCATCGGACAATAATGCTGCTGCATTCCTGTTTAAAGAATTGATTGAGAGGGCGGGAAGGCAGGTAGCCCCTGAGAAATTGCTAATTGTAAGGAGACCAAGGATATCCTCCCCTTGGTACACCCCTCAGCTCAAAGCTCTAAAGGTTGAATGCAGGAGAGCAGAGAACCAATGGAGACGAGACTACAGTGAGAGTAGGAAAGCAATCTATAATCATGCATTGCAGCGATATAAGAACGAGATAACAGCGGCCAAAGAGCATTATTTTACTAGTAAAATTAGAGATGCGGCAAACTCTAACAAAGAACTTTTCAGAGTGGTTAATCTACTGGCAAAACCACAGCAGGAAAATGCTTTCAAAGCAGATCAGGAGATCTGCAATATTCTGGCACTGTTCTTTCAAAACAAGGTCCAAGTAATACATGAGGACCTTTTAACCATGCAGGGATCCTGCGATGCTAATGCGGACCCAGAGGAGGATCTGTCGCTAACACAGTGTAGGCTGTCTTGTTTTCCAGTAATGGCTAATGAGGAGGTGCAAAAGCTGCTCCTCTCTATAAAATCAGGTTCTCCTAGGGACCCATGCCCCCCTGCTATTATGCATCTGGCCTCCAAAAAGATTTGTGAGAGGCTGACGCCCCTCATTAATCAAGTGTTGGAGACTGGTTCATATCCTGCTTTGTGGAAACAAGTGGCCATTAGACCCTTGCTTAAAAAACCTAGCCTGTAACCTCAAGTATTAAAGAACTACCGTCCGATTGCGGGACTACCTATGGTGGCGTAGGTCATTGAGAAATCGTTGAATAAGGTGCTGAGTGACTACTTAAATACTCACAACCTATTAGATCCAACACAACATGGTTTTCGTGCCTGCCACTCTACCGAATCTGCCTTGATTGTTGCAACTGAGGAAATACGGAGGGTTGTTGATGAACGGAGCAGAGCGGTCCTTATTCTCCTAGACCTATGGGAACAAAAGCTGGTTTGGGATGGACTGGAATCTAAGAGCTTTCATCTTCCATGCGGAGTTCCACAGGAATCAGCACTATCCCCCACACTGTTCAATATCTACGTCACCCCATTGGCAAGGCTCATCAGAAGATATGGTTTTGAGCTAGTATCTTACGCCGATGACTCACAGCTTGTTATTTCCATCTGCAAGCAACCTGAGGTCACAGCCGCTAAATTTCACGCATGCCTATCCGAGATCAATATCTGGATGAACCACAATTTTTTGAAGATCAACACAGATAAAACAGAAGTGATAGAATTTGGAGGGGGATCCCCCGTATGGAATGACTCATGGTGGCCAGTAGAGGCTGGGAAGTGCCCGGCTGCCGTCTCTAAGGTTAGGAACCTGGGGTCATCTTTGATGACAAGTTAAATGTTTCCGCCCAGGTCAATAGCTTGACATCCTCCCGTTTTTTTCTTCTAAAAACTCTGAGAAAGATTTTCCCATTTATTTCGCATGAGTTTCAAAATACAGTAATGGTGAGTCTCTTTTTATCCAAATTAGATTACTATAATGCCCTTTTTATGGGTATAGACAAAACGCAGATGGGAAAGCTCCAGTCCCTTCAGAATGCAGCAGCAAGGCTGCTTCTGAACATTAATTGTAAACAATAAGGCTTTAGGCATATTGGCACTCCTAATAATCAATGTTTATTTTATCCTTATTCCGAACTTAAAGTCCTCCTGTAGCGTGCTGCTTGGTAACTGAGGGCTGCCTGTCCCTGAGACTATGATAATTGTTATGAAGAATGGTCCATGATAGAAATATCACGTCCCTACCTTGCGCACAGCTTGATTAGAAGTGTATCCACCTCTTCTAATAATTTGTCAATGCTTTTCAATTATTCATTGAACTTCTAGTTTTACTTGATTATCACATTTATTGTGAAATATTGATTCAGAAATATCCAAAAATTGTGACTAATCAATATTCAGTACATTTTCATTTCATTGTAACCTCTACATAAACTTAGAAATACATAGGTTGTATTAAACATCATACAAACAACGATATACAATATAATGTCTGTTTCGACGATCGTTGAAATGATTGGCCCGATGCATTTCGGGACCGGCGTCCCTTCTTCAGGGGCCTCTGTAAAAAATCATATGTTTGACGTCAATTATGCATCAATTATATGTTTGAGATTTCTACATTTCAACACTATTTAATCATATGCCACTACTCGATTAAGAGTTCACCGTTCTAGTTATAGTCTGAAATTACGCACTTTGTTGTATCAACAAACATTATTCAATTCACATTGCATAGAATTCTACCACAAGGATTAACAGAATAGTTCTTGGTCGGGATTTACGTGGTTATATCGTAGTGGTGCGTGTATTAATGGCTGAACACATGTTAAAACATTATGGGTTATGGAAAGAAAAAACTCACATTGTTTATTTGACTTAGATTGTCTCTGTCTCTGTGGGCAACGAGACTCGTCTGGATTTATGCTCTGTATACAGGATAGGGGAAAAAATTTAGAGAAACCGCTGTAGTGTATTTAAATAGTAGGCGTGGTTGCTCGTTAAACTGAATTCGAAGGTGCATTTAGTTACCTGATATTGAAGGCGTGCGGCACCCTGTCTGTAAACAAACCGAAAAAGCACGTGTTAAAAAACAAGTTGAAGCCGAGTTTTAAAGAAGTCTTAAACGAGCGGGTGTGAAAAACGAAGCGGCTCCTTATGGCTAACAGCTTACCGCAAGGTTAATGTACACGGACGGTTCTCGTTTTCCTGGTTCACTCAATCACCTCGATACTGGAGTTTAGGATGAAACGCTCCGCTCTCGCGAGTATATAAGGTGTACTCGTTTGGGATAGAGTGTCAAACATAAACAACGGACTCAGTTGTAGTTGGTGTTTAGCTACGGCCATGTTGGATTCCCGTCGAGAACATTCACAGGGGTTGCTCAACCTCAGCGGGCAATAAATCACTGCATTGGCTTCCAGTGCAGCAGCGTGTTGATTTCAAGGCATTGTGTCTGGTTCATAAGGCGCTCTATGGAGGTGGCGCCGACGCGATCTCCAAATATTTCACGCCCTATACCCCCACATGCCTTCTAAGATCCACTAACCTAGGTCTACTTAAAACGACTAGGTTAAGCGGGCCAGATGGGGAAGTAGGACACTTTCCAACGGGGCAGCGCATCTCTGGAATAGACTACCTTTGGCCATGAGATTCCAAGCTGATAGGAAGTTGTTTAGGAAGAATCTTAAGACGTTTCTTTTTGTCATTAAACTGTTGAAGTTGTAGTTTCGGTCCTGCTTACACACATCAGCGCCAAGACGCCACGGCAATCGAGCGCTTTATAAACTCCTATCCTATCCTATCCTATCCTAACCACATTACCATTTTGCACAGCCTTACACTCATTCTTCCAGTGCTCCAACTTGCCACACCCATGACAAGGGAACTTTCTTCTCGCTTCCTCTCTATTGAATTTTCCCCTTGGCTTTCCTCCATTTCCATCACCCTGATTCTGGTTACTACTTAGTTGGTTTAACTGGA
The DNA here is from genome assembly GCF_964261635.1 of Lissotriton helveticus. Taxonomy (NCBI): domain Eukaryota; kingdom Metazoa; phylum Chordata; class Amphibia; order Caudata; family Salamandridae; genus Lissotriton; species Lissotriton helveticus. The sequence continues at coordinate 986,411,630 of NC_136071.1, read as the reverse complement.
GTTCTTGTTGCTCTGCTATTTTTACTTGTGCCCACATTACCTTTTCTTTTAACTCTTTTCGTTTATTGTCGAGTTCATCGTCGCAATATTTAGCATATTTAAGGATTTCATCTACAGGTTTTGCTTGCCAAAAAAGTTGATGATCTTTAATCCATTGTGACATTTCTGCTTTCAATCCTGACACAAATCGATAAATGAAATGCGTCATATCCTTCATATCTATGTTATCCAATCCACTGTATTGTTTGAATACTTGCAATAAACGTTCATAATACGCATGCGCAGATTCATCTTTATTCTGGGTGGTTCTATCTAATCTAGTCCAATCTGTTTCTTTTGCAGGCTCCTTCCCTTTGAGGTAGAGTATTACCTGGTTGTACTTCTTCATAACATCTTCGGAAGGAGCCCCTGTTTTTGGGCCTCTAGGGTACTCATCACTAGGCCAGTCGACAGCAATTTTACATTCTGTCCACATATCTACAGGTACAATGTCAAACAATGTCAAATCTTTTAAAAGACATTTTGAGACCTTCACAAATCTCTCGACTTGTCTGTACCATTGTACAGGTTTCTTACAAAGTTTTGGAAAATCATTTGTAAATGACAAAATATCCTGTCGGGACTATGGGACAGGTACATACCCTCCACCTGGTACCTCTCTCATAGGACATCATTTTTCCACTTTTTCTGCTTCTTTTAATACATATTCTGAAGCAATTTGTCTTGATCAAACCTCTTCCTTTTTCTTTGCCCATCTAGTCTTCCTTTTTTCTAATTTACCCCATTTTTGCAATAATGTCATCAGTTCCCTGATCTGTACCTTTTTTCCTTATACATTCATATTTTCTAGATCTTTATCAGAAAATTCAACTCAATATGGTTTTTGTAAGACTTTAGACTTGCCAATGTCGATTCCCATGCTAGTTGCTGTGTCCATTAATTTTTCATGAAACACTCTCGTATTTCTAGTAATGCTTTTACATATAAATAATAATTCATTTTCACTAAATGTATTTAACCTTTCCAATCCCACATTTCCAGCCATCATTTCCTCCAATTCAACTCTCAATTTATATATATCCAATGGTTTTGGCTGTGATTTCATTTTTTTCTATTTCTCATGTCCATCTCTCTATTTCTTCTGGGGTTACTACTGTGGCACTTCTCGTACCTGAAGATGTCTCCATTTGTACTTCTCTCAAATTTAAAGGAGTGGTTTTTCTAATTGAACTACTCTCTGGTTCTCGTATTGGCAAATCCATTAAGGAAATTACTGACTAACATTCACTTGCCTGATCGTCTACTATTAAAGGTTCCTTTCTTGGCTGTACTACAGGAGGTTTAGGACTAGCTTTGTTTATCTCCGTACAAGGGTACAACTGGACCAATAGTTACTGGAATTGTCAAGGCTTCGGGACTTGTATTTAATTGGGAAATCTTTTGAATCAATTCACTTCTCTGTTTATTTAATGCTTCTCTTTCTCCATCTTGTAATACCTTTTCTATGGAAGTCTCATGTATCACTTGCGGAATTAGAGGTAGTTTCAGAAACGGTGCATTTGGATTTACAGTGCTTGGTTCCTCATTATAGGGTGGTGGATTTTTCATTAACAAATCCTCCATATAATTATCATCTGACTCACCACTAATCATTAAATGTTTTGTTTTCTCAGTCCTTTTACTTCCAATGGGTTCTTCTAAAGTTAATACAGGGTATAGTCCTTCCACTATCATGTTCTGTCTCCACTGTTTCATTTGTTTATCTCTAGATTCTCGTGGAAATTTAGGGTAGAACTTACTCAACCCTTTGTCACTTCTGGGTCTGTCTCGCTCAAAAGCCTCAATCTCCCATCCTTCTAGTGCCTCATACTGTGTTAGTCTAGGTCTGGGATTTTAATCATTCATTCGTGTCCTTAAATTAAACAAAACTCTACCATTAAATGTACCATCTAAGGGAAATGCCAAAATTCCATCATCTTTAGTGTATTCCACCCAATTATCTAACCATACACAAGTGTGATAGCCTCTGTCAAACATCATGAATGATGCGGGCGTATTTGGTGGTGGAGTAATAACTCCTTCTCTTGTTTTAATTGGTTTATCTTTTTTAAAGAATTTCCTAACTCCCCTTACGGAAGCCATTTTTCTCTCACCTCCATCCATTTTGTAGGGTGTGCCTCTTATTATCTATTCCCTAGCAAACCCTAAGTATCTTCTATCAGGTTGGGTTTCTATAATTCCTGGATTTCAATACCACATATATTTTTGGAAAATGTTAAACTTGTACGATAACACTCAATTTTTGTTTACAAAAAAATGCCTCCAATACCAGCGCGTCTTTTATTTTTCTTCAACCAATCAACAATGTGGTTTCAAATATCATTAACCAATGATTGCGCGGCTTTTCTCGTGAAACGAGTTCCCACGCTCCTGTGCTTACCCCTCCTTTACAATTACTATCTCAGCTACACGCCCGCTGTCTCAACCAATACCAGCGCGGCTCTGAGTGATGTCAGCGCAGCTCCGCATCTGACTCCCTCCTTCACAAGGTAATACGAAACCCTAATTCTTTTATTTTAAAGTGCAAATTTTATTAATTAACAACGTAGAAACATTCACCACTGTACCTGAGTGACTAAAAAGGAAAGGAAAGATATATTTCACTGCAAGTAAATCCCTTCCGCTTACTCTTCATATACTACGAGTAGATCCCTTCCGTCTACCCTTCACACAAGCATGGGAGAACCTGCTACTTCTTTAGACTTATCCCTTACTGGAATATACTAAGACTAAAGTTTCACCAGCGAACCCCTTTGCTATCACTCAAGCTCAGACAAACCTGCTACTCCTTCCGTGTGACCCTTTCCAGGTGATATCACACCAAAAGTTTTGCCAGCAAACTCTTTGCTATCATTTATTCATACATTCATAAAGAAAAATCCCTAAATAGTGCTTCCGGTTCTACCTAACCATGCACTAACTTCCTCCTAGTAAGTGACCTCACTGCAGTGTGGCTTCCATTTACCACCCGCTATTCTGCCCCCGGGGATTCCAGACAAAACGTATAACCGGTACGAACAATTTTGGTTAATACATAAAATCAATACAGCATCAACAAAATCAATACAAATTTCAATACTATTTCAAATAATATCACATTTGATCGATCAATAATTAACCAACTAACTAGCTACCTATTTTAACTAAACCCTAACCTCACCTCTGCTACCAAAAGAATATACTGATAGAGCGCGCAGGTCACCCGACTATGAATTTACCATACTCACCTGGGCCCATAATTAATAACGCATATTTTAAATCAGGTAACCTTCGCTGTACTACCAGTTATTTTTACCTACTAGGTCCCATACCATTGACTTACTAATCCTTGTTACTGGTACCTGTAAACCTATTGGATCAGGGTGTTAGCATAATAGGAAAAATACCTTTGCACTCACAGTCTCGGGAAGTTTTAAAATTCTGTATCTAAGTTTCTTAAATGGTCATGATCCACAAATTAAACATGATTAGACTCTCAATAATGAAGATCAGAATCAGAATATAACTATGCAAAAAATGTAATAAACTAATTTCAATCATTTATCAATAGGGAAGGTAAAGAAAAAGGGAACATAAAATACAGTCAAAACGTTTAAGAATTTAACAAAAAGGAAGGAAAGAAGGGAACATATCAAACTTTTGCAATAGGAAGGGTAAAGAGAAGGAACATAATATGCAAGCACTATTATCAAATATGTAACATTTAGGGAGGGTGAGAAAAGGAAATAAAACAATGACGAACCCACACAATTTTTTATATTTACCTAAGAATGGTGTGTAGTCCTAACCCTGGCCACAGGTCAGTTTAAAGGACATAACCCCGAAAGTTGCAGTCGCCAGTAGGCTTTCAGGTGCAGATTCAGAATCAGGACAGGTAATACCAGATTTGGATCAGGACAGGACCACCAAAGGTTAAGACCAGCACCCGCAGTTTCAGTGGCAACGCCTGTGCTACTCCCTCTCTGCAGCTAACAGTCAGAACCCCGATTGGGTTATCGATTACACCAACAAAGTGCTTCGCCAGCACCTCAGCTTCCCGGACCCCGATTGGGTCAGCGAATCTTCTGACAGAGTGCTTCGCAGCACCTTTGCTCTCGATCACCTATTGAGTGCGTTGGGTCAGTGACAGATCAGCTATTCAGACAAGTCGGACAAATTAACTAGCTAAGACTACACTAGTTTTACTATTTTCCAGGTCAGTGTACCACCCCCCAATGTTGCTAGTGTAAGGATCCCCAAATTTGATTGGACAAACAATAAGGAGAGGTCATCACACCACACCAAATTTTGATACTTCTGTGTTGAATATTAATTTTAGGTTCCCATTCCATCAATTTATTTTCTCATGACATCTTTATTCCACCCAACAATGGAGAATGTAATCATTGAATACATTGTAATACAATAGGTACAGTTTAGCTTCCTCTAGCAAGGTTAGGGGTCAGCTTCTCAGGCACATCTTGGCTGTGACTGTCTTTGGCTTGGTTTCAATGACAAATGACAAATGACTTCAGCTTCTCCCTGGAGCTTGTCATGCGCAGATGGTCTTTCAAAATGGAGTAATAATGTCTCCCAGGCCCGAATTTTTCATTTCATAAAAGAATACAAAGAAACAGTTTCAGAACACAGAATAAATGAATACACTGTATACCATGTATCTCTACTCTATACCCACTGCTTTATATTTAACTATAGCATTAGGATTAGGCAGAACGAACAGCTGGGCAAAAGCAGCAGTGCAAGGTTCTTGCATGTGAAGACATAGAGCAGGGATATTAATACTAGTGCGCAGAAGCGAAAAGATTCCCTCCAAAGCATAGAGTACGTCATGTCACGTGAGTATGACAGACGCATGCGCAATAGAAACCCTTGCGTAGCAGCAGCCATCTTAGATGCAAGTGTATTATGGTTAGTAAAACACATAAGCAAGCTTCTCTCGGAGACCCAATGTTTATGTAAAATGCGATTTTAGTAAAAACAAACATGTTGATTAGTGCTTTTAACGTTATTCGAGGTTCATGAATACAAGCAAGTCGCTTCATGTGTGAATCCTTGCTCCATCATATGGATGTCTTCTCATGGTTGGACCATTTTTCACTTTCGTAATTTTTGATTAAATATTTGTTATTCCATTTGAAAATGATTGGGAATTCATTTTTATCTACCGGTGGATTCTACAAGCAGCACGTCTTTATCATCTCTCCATCAGGATCAGTGCATCTAAAAACTCAGATCAAAGTTTGGCTGTGCACTTATGCTGCTCGACAGTGAGATGTTGCTGAAAACTGATGAGAACTTTCAGCTAAGTTCCCTGGTAAGTCTGATACATATGACTTTTGATGATGGACATATGGGTTTTTACCCTCCCTTTTCTGTAATCTCCACGAAACAATCATTTCATCATATTTTTTTAGGCATCGCTTAATTTTTGCAGTTGGTGAGTGATGTTTCACATAGATTTATCAACTTGCAACTACCCGTGTTGGGACTGTATTTATTGGTTACACAGTTTTTTCAGCATGAGTCGATTCAACAATTTTCTGGGTCCTGGAACCTATTGGTCTCCTAGATGACAGGAGATATCAACTCTCCCAGTGGGTGGCATTTTTAAGGCGTTATCTCTATAAGTCCTTGGGGACCGCACAATTCTTTAATGCTTTTTAAACTGTGGTGTTGCTCACACTCGTCTTTGGTTCATTGTTTTAACTTTTACATGCTGTTTTCTTTGGTGGTAGGTTGGGTTCCTGTTAGAAATGGGATTTCTGTTTGGTTAAGGCTTGCGTCAATGTAATGGGAGCACAAGGGGGAAAGAAAGGGAAAAGGCCGCCCCCCACTCAAACTGTAATGTACAAAATATGGCCTAACCCATCAAATCACTGAATACTTTAGTCTTCCGGTGACAGAAATTCTGGGGGTTTGTGCAATATTTCACAATACCCCAACACGTTTACTATACAACTATTTATTTCTGTCCCAGTGTCTTTTCTTATGAGAATGTAAAACAGGGGAAGAAGGTAAAGAAAATGTCAAATACCATCAATACACCACACCATTCATCAAATGAAAAAAATGTGGAGAAAGAGAGAAAGTACCTCACGGTAGAACCGCCAATGGGGTTGCTGGCTGACAATTACCAGTATACCCACTTATCATCATAGGTAACCTACTCTCTTGTAGTGGAAAAGAAAAGAGACAGAAACAAGAAAAAGACCAGACACCATACAACAGCGCTTTTTCTTCACGAAAACCAGAAAGCGTGCTGGTTATTCGTGCAATAGCAAGGCGAGGAAAACCGCGCTTACTATTGTGTGTACACGTACACCTAAATTACCCCAGTGAGAAATAATAAATGTGGATCTCACCATTAAAATTAAAGAGCTAGCTGGCCACTCCTTATTTTATTCTGGGCTGCGAGCTCTTCAAATTAAAACCGGTTCACACTGAACCAATTTTTACTATAGCCAACATGTTTCGTTGTTCTATTTTATGCAACTTCTTCAGGACCAACGAGGGGTTATCTTCTCATATTTCCACTTCAATATTTACACCACCTGGAGGTTGCATCGTGGTAGCATACCTGCAAACCTCTCACTTAGGACGCCAGTGTCAATTGATCAACTGCAGTCTGGTCTTCCCGGGCGTTTCACACCAGCGTCGTGAAATCGACCCCCCAAAGCCAGGCAGAAACCACCTCTCTAGTCAGGGCAAGGGAGTCACACGCCAAGATAACCCCTGCTCACCCCCTCGGTAGCTTGGCACGAGCAGTCAGGCTTATCCCGGAGACAATGTGTAAAGCATTTGCTCAACACATACACACACACACACTAGGTACACCACAAAAAGGACCTCCACACAAGGTTATATATAAAAATAGCCTTTGTATTACCATAAACACATTAGATCATAATCAAATAATTACACTGTGCCAAATGCCACTGGGCAGTATTTACAGGGGATTATATACACGGGACAGGGCCACGTTGACCACTGTCAGAATCAGCACTTAGTAGAAATAGCACTTTGTAGGAATAGCACTTAGAACATAGGTAATTGTAGCACCAAATAATACTTGTAGAACACAACCAGTAACCACTGGTAAAAGGTGGGTACACACTACGCAATCCTAATCACCTTAGGCAGATATCACGCAGGGAACCATGAACCTTGGTGTCTTGAATTGGTTTTCCTGAGACCTTCTATGTGGATTGTCCAATGGTCAACAACGTGAGCACTTGGCCTTTGGTTAATCATTATTATCAATGTTGTGTTTTTAATTTCTATATGGTGCCCCTCATTATATTGTTTATATTTTCAGATTTTGTGTCTTCGGTTGCTCAAAAAAATCTGTTTGCCCTGATGATGACCCAATAAGTTGCCAGGGTTGAAATGCCGTCAACATATCTTTGGCAAATTGGGAAGAAGCATTGGTTGTCTTAGGTTCCACTTTTTTATGTGGAACACTTAATTGAATTCAAGTCCCTTTGCGAATGTTATTGTTTTTTTGTTTACACTGTAAATTCTCTGTATATAATTGTTTAGGGCAACATGGTGAGCAAAAATTGTCTGTTTGCATATTTATTGTGTTGTTATTTTTGTGATATTTGTATATTGGAAAATAATATAATATTAACTTTTATTGTTTTGAAATGTTTTAATTGTATTTACTTGTGGGTGATGCTTATGTGTGTGATGTGTGTGCGTGTGTCTGTGCACGTGCTGGGGTTTTCCAAAGTTACAGTGATATCACAGCATATGTAAATAATGTTATCTTTCTACAGTTTTTCGTACAATCACAGTAATCCTAAGAATCCTGCATGGAAACAGACCTTAACTTAATGCTTCTGACTATTGACTCCCCTTTTTATTTTAAATGACTCTCTCCTTCCATACCTTCTCTCTGAAAATAGCATATTCTATTGCATGTATGTTTTGCTTAGACCCCTATTATTGTATCTGTACAAATTACCTACACCTCTTTTTAAAGATCACAAACTCTGCTCTACATGTCATACCCTGCATTTTAACAATATCTAATCTTCAGGAGCTCATTTATTAATATCACCAACCAGTGCATGAATCCAGATGCCTGATCCCTCACTAAAGACAGTCGCTAACGCCTGTTTATGTAATATACAACATAGAGCCTGGAGTTGTTATGTGGGAATCTAGGACCCTAGTCTAATTTTCCCGATTCATGCCCATATATAGGTATAATTCACCCACTCCTTATATAGGCATAGGAATCATTGCCTTATTTAGTCTTAGCCAGTGCAGCCCAAATACGGCATGGCTACTTCCACTAAACTCCGAGAATCCACAGGGATTTCTTGGAAAAACCAGCCTTCAGCAGTCAGGGACTTCCCCCTGCTTGAATACTAATTTATCCAAGAACTCCTGTAGTTTTCAAGGAACTGAGGCACTAGTGACGATATTATGTCCAATCTTACGTCAAACTTGGCACCTACAAAGTATAAGTATGCCTACATTTGCCCAGTCAAACACACGGTGGTTTGGAGCAGATCGACTAACTACTTGCCCGACGCCCTGCAGCAGTAAGTGCTGAAGGAAGCCGACCCTCCAACTGACGCACTGAGAAGACGCTGTCTTTTCTCTTGCCGAGAAATCCAGCTCCGGTGTTTCCAGGCTACCCTTGCGGGTCGCTTGGAGATCGAGTCCTGAGTGAGAGATACAAGACCTCTATCATTCTAAAACCAAGGTACGGAGCTGATTAGACCCTTAGATAGTTCTTGGAACAGATTCTTGTCAGAAAATGACAAGACTTAAGCTACACCTCACTTACTCCTCCCTCGTACTAGACTTAGGTTAGGTACACCGGGGTAGGCGTATTTTAGAAGCACCAGTTAAGTACTTTTAGCCACTATTTTATCACTGTATGTATTTTATGCATTTTATGTATTCTATGTTTATGGCTTAGAAACCATATCATGCTCTTACAGTACTATTTTATACTACTATTCGTATTATATGCATTGTACTTCTTAACTAGCATTTCAATTGTAGCAGTGCATTTCTTATGCTTAAGAAATCAGACTGTTCAATAAATAATTTTATTGGAAACGCCCCGTCTCTCTATTTCTAAGCAACTCTGGTGAAACGAAGCATGCACATCTGACTGAGCGAAATAGCAGTCTATTGTTTCCGCGACTCTAGAGATACGTTTCCATCCGGGGAAACAAAGTTGTCATGTTATATGGTTGTCAGAAGCTAATCCCTTCTTGTTTATTCGAGAAAGTTTCTAGTGACCTCTGAGCTAGCTGGCACTCACAATTAAGTCTAATATATTCGGCAGAGACCTAGTCGACTTAAGTCCTACGTCTAAGCTGCAGGATATATTATTCCAATGCGCAGAGCCTATTGGAAATATAGGAACTACACTACAGAGTAATTGCATGGCATGATTGTCCGCAGAAGTGCAAGACAAATCCCAATAGCAAACAATAAATTAAAGAAAATACTCATCTTGGGTCATTGTGCAGCGTGCTGCTCAGCGTAAAGCAATATAGCACCTCATATACAGTTGAAAGTGCTATACAAATTCAATTCCATTTCGGACACAATATATAATTCACAATAAAAGCAATACCATAACACTCAGCTGTTGGGCATTTGATTGCAGTGATGTAGCGCACCCACACATAAACATTTGTTGTAATAACTTGGAGGGTTATGATATTGTAACATATAAACTTGAAATGTGATGTGCCTAGGACCATGTGAAAGTAACATGGAGAATTAACATAGAAAGTGAATGTAACAAGCAGAAAACATTAACATGAAGAGTTCGTGTTGTGATACTGATAATTATTGATGTATTAAACATATTTAATAATCGTGCCATTTTATATGTATGTAAATGTGTTAACCACTACGGTGTGCCGGACCACCTCGAGCAATGCCCCCAGTCTCCCACCCCCGGGAAGGCAGAAACCACACTAGACACCAGGGATTTTTTATGTATATGGGGTGGGGGCTGCCCAAAATCGGCATGCCAATGCCCCCACCCCACCCAAAAAATGTCACAGTATTTCTGTCCCCCAGGAGGCAGATGGAGGCCCCAGATTTGTCCCACGGGGGGACAGAAAGCCCACTAGGGATTTTTTGTATACGTAGATGTGGAGGCTGCCCAAAATTGGCATGCCGATGCCCCCACCCCCCAAAAATTGCCACAAACGTTCTGCCTCCGAAGGGAGGCAGATGGAGGCAATAGCCCCTGATCAAACCCAGAGGGGGCTGAAAGTCCACTAGGAACCAGGGATATGTTTATGGGTATGTCAGGGAGAAGCCCAATAGGTAGAGGTCGCTTCCTTTTTATTAGGCACACATTTTGGCTGTTTCAGTGATATTTTTAGTCTCATCTACTCCCAAGCAAGGGCCTGAAAAACACTAGAAACCAGGGAGAGTTTGTGTGTGGGTGAACTAGAGTTTAGCTGACGGTCTGTGTGTACTGACTTTGGCTGGCATTTCCTGCTGGTGTGTGTGGCTTGTGCTTGGCAAATGGTGTGTGTGGACTCACACTTGATGATGGTGTGTGCAGATTAGCGCTTGCCTGGTGGTGTGTATGGAGTGGCACTTGACCGGCAATGTATGTGGACTGAAGCTTGGCAGACAGTGTACAATGATGGTGCTTGGCTGGTGGTGGGCGGGATGGCGGTTGGCTGGTGGATTGCGGGGATGGCACTTGGCTAGCAGAGTGCATGGGATAGTTTGGCTGGCAGTCTGTGTGAATAGTGCTTGGCTGACTGTGTGCATGGATGGCGCTTGGCTGGCAGTGTACCTGGATGGCGGTTGACTGGCAGTGTGCGTGGATGGTGCTTGGCTGGTGCTGTGCATGGATGGTGGTGTTTGTGTACTGACTCTTGGCTGGCAGTGTGGCTTGCATGGATCCCCCATAAACCTTCTATTTACTTACAGAGTCACATTTTCAACAATTTCTTTGTGGGTAACTTGTAGGATCACCGTGCACGCCCAAATATCCTCCCACCCAGCCTACCCCTTGGTCTTCTGAGAAAAATTATACCTCACTTGTGTGAGTGCCCAAAGAACCATCAGTCAATAAACTTATAAAATACTGCCCTTTTGGACCTGCTTTGGGCGGCATTCCATCTCTAAACATTTTTTGCCCTTACATATCATAGGCACTTGGCCCTTCCACAGAAGTAAGGTATCATTTTTATTAGGAGACTGAGGGAACACTGAGTGACATAAATTTGTGCTGTGCAGTATTCCCACAACTTTCCCACACAGATAGTAGAGGAAAATTGACTTTTTTACTAAATTTCAGTTTTGCAGTGGATTCAGGGAAGGAAAATGATGAAAGATCAATGCAAACCACACCTCCCTGGACTCCCACGTGTGTCTGGTTTTCAGGAATGTCTTGATTTTTTAGGTTCCCCTAGATATCTGCAAGCTCGGGACCAAAAACACAGGTGTCAACATATCTATCACAAAACGACCTGGTTTTTCAAGGGGGCACCTGAGTTTTTTCTCCCAGGCCCAGAGGCCATCTAGCAAGACCTACCAAATGGAGATATTTCTGAAAACTAGACGCCTAGGGGAGTCGAGGACAGTGTGGCTTGCATGGATCTCCCAACATTTTCCTAACCAGAACCCCAGCAAACCTTAAATTTAGCAAATAACATCAAATTGTCCTCACTTTCCTGTGTGGGAAAGTTGAGGGATCAGCAGGACGCCACAAATTTCCTACCACCCAGCATTCCCCAAAGTCTCCCAATAAAAAATGGTACCTGACTTCTGTGAGTGGGCCCAGTGCCCGCCGCAGGTAACACACTAAAATGTCCTTTGGAGACTAAAAAAATTATCGATCGCAATATGACCTGGTTTTGTGAGGGAGTCACTTGCGTTTTTGGTGCAGGGCTCAGCGGCCATCTAGGCAAACTTGCCAAACCCAAAAATTTCTGAAAACTAGACACGTAGGGGAGTCCAGGGCGGCGTGGCTTGTGGGGAGCTCCCTATATTTTCCTACACAGAATCCCCTGCAAACCTCAAATTTAGCTAAAAAAATAACGATTTGCTAAATTTTCTGTGCAGGAAAGTTGCAGGATCGCCGGCCTGACACAAATTTCTTACCAGCCAGCATTCCCCCTGGTCTCCTGATAAAAATGGTACCTCACTCGTGTCCTAGTGCCCACAACAGGAAACCCCTCAAAATATACTGTGGGGACATAAAATTATCCATCACAAAACAACCTGGTTTTGCAAGGGGGGTCACCTGGATTTTTCCCCTGGGCTCAGCGGCCATCTAGGGAATCCTACCAAACCCAGAGATTTCTGAAAACTAGACACCCCAGGAAGTTAAGGGAGGTATGGCTTGCATGGATACCTCAATGTTTTCCTACCCAGAATCCCCTGCAAACCTCAAATTTAGCTGAAAGAATATCACATTTTCCTCATATTTCTGTGATGGAAAGTTCTGGAACCTGCGTGCATCCACAACTCTCCACCCACCCTGCATTCCCCAAAGTTCCCTGATAAAATTGGTACCTCACTTGTGTGAGTCGGCTAAGTGCCCGTGGCAGGGAAGGGCCTAAAATATACTGTGGAGACATCAAAAATACCTAGCACAAGTGAGGTAACAATTTTATTGGGAGACTTTGGGGAATGCTGGTTGGGTGTAGGTTGTTGGATCCATAAAGATTCCAGAACTTTCCATCACAGAAATGTGCTGAAAATGTGTGTGTTTTTACAACATTTGAGGTTTGCAAGGGATTCTGGGTAACAGAACCTGGTAAGAGCCACACAAGTCACCTAATCCTGTATTCCCCAGGGTGTCTAGTTTTAAAAAATGTATCGGTTTCCCTAGGTGCTGGCAGCGCTAGGGTACAAAATCCACAGCTAGGCACATTGTAAAAAAAGGGATGTTTTTCACTGGAAAAACATGATATGTCCATGTTGCGTTTTGGGACGTTTTTTGAAAAGGGCACTAGGTATACCCATACAAGTGAGGTACCATTTTTATCGAGAGACTTTGGGGAATGCGGGGTGCATGAAAGTTTGTGGATCCACACAGATTTCAGAACTTTTCATCACAGAAATGTGCAGAAAATGTGTTTTTCTTACAAAGTTGGAGGTTTGCTAGGAGTTTTCGGTAACAGAATCTGGAGAGAGCCATTCATGTCACCCCATCCTGGATTCCCCTGGGTGTCTAGTTTTAAGAAATGTACAGGTTTGCTAGGTTTCCCAAGGTGCCGGCCGAGCTTGGGTCCAAAATCCACATCTAGGCATGTTGTAAAAAAGAGTCAGTTTTCACTAGAAAAATTTTATATGTCCATGTTGTGTTTCAGGCCATTTCCTGTCGCAGGCACTAGGCCTCTCCACAAAAGTGAGGTACCATTTTTATTGGGAGACTTAGGGGAAGACAGAATTGTAGAAAAAGACAATGTGTAAAAAAGAAGTTACTTTGAAAAATGTCCTATAATTCACAAGCTTGTATATGTACCCACAATTTCGGAGATGTGCAAATAACTTCTGCTTCTAAACTCTATATTTTGTTCCATTTTGTAAATACATAGGTGTCCCTGATGCCTATTTTTCACTCTTTCTGTTTAAAAAAATGAATTGCTATATACCCGGTACACAATGAAAAGTCATTGCAGGACGCAACTCAGTTATTGGCTCTGGGTTTCTCGGGTTCTTGGTGAACCTACAAGTCCTAGATATCCCCACAACCAGAAGGGTCCTGCAGATGTAACGGAGTATTTCTTTAAAAAATCTGTCATACTTAAAAGAAGTTACAGATGAAAATATTGGCACAAATGGCAGTTTTTTTCAACTCATTTTCAATACTTCTTATTTTCAACTGTTAGTTTCTATTAAAAAAACTTGAAGGATCTACGCAAATGACCTCTAGCTAAATTCAGAATTTTGTCTACTTTGCAGAAATGTCTAGCTTTCCAGGATCCATTATTGCTTCACACCTATTTCTACCATTAACTGGAAGGAGGTTGAAAGCACAAAAAATAGAACAAACAGGCTATGTCCCTGTAAAAGGCCAAAACTGTGTAGAAAATGTTGGTTTTCTGACAAAAGTCTGCCTGTCCCTTAAAGCTGTGTATATGGTGATTTCAGCACCATAAACCTTTTGTTGATACCATTTGCAAGAGTAAAAACAGACGCTTTCTTCTGCATCACATTTTCCTCATTTTTCCTGAAAAAAAACAACATTTAGCTGTATTTTGGCTAATTTCTGGGTCCCCTCCAGGGAACACCACAAAACCTGGGGACCATTAAAATCCCCATGATGTTGCAAGAATAGGATGCAAACTTGCCATGGATACCTTATGTGGACAAAAACGTTACAGTGTGAACTACCCCAAATAGCCAAAAAAGGCTTAGCACAGGGAAAAGGCCCAGCAGCGAAAGAGTTAATTGAGTGTGCCTTCTTTTTCTATACAAGTTCATAAAGTTCAAATGCTGGTTTCTTATGTTAGCTGTATCTTGTAGGCCTGAAATGCATTTCCCTGAAAACTCTTGTGTTACAATTAATTGCTGAATTTCATGTGCGTTGTGGAATTTGTTCTTTCTCAAGTTTTGTGTTGCAGGTGAAAGAGGCACCCTTGTTAGCTAGAATTATGTCTTTATTTTATTAGTCAGGCAAGGAGAGAAAAAGTTACATAGTAAATTTGAGTCGATAACAGGCAGCTGTTATGCTTCACACAGGAGAAGGCCTGGGACCGAAGGACATTTTGTTGCAAAATGAGAACATTTTTATCCATGGAAAACTTCCTTTAAGATTGCACTCAGAACAGATGGTGTGACCGGCAAAGACTCTTGGGAAGGATACCTGAGATTTTGAAATGTTGAAAGTAGAGTACGTGCTCACTTCTTTTTCTGCCTTCAGACAGAGAATATCCTAGAACAAGCTCTGTCTATGTAGCTTTACACTACAAGACCCATTGTCTGTGGAGAGACTTCTTAGGGGGACTCCATAGACTGACACCTTTTAGCCTTCCGTTCTGAAGTTGCTGAAGTAGAGATGTCACTTAGCGTTAGAGGAGGGATAGATTGACGCTTTTTACCTATCAACCCTCAATGTAGGGGAATTTGGACACATGCTTTCTATTCCTCTGTATTCTGTTTCTTGAGCTAATTTTCTTGTTTATGCTGCATCACCTCAATTGAATACGCCGCTTTGGTTGAATGCTGATTTTGATGTATTTATGCACGCTAATTTTTTAAGGTTTCTTTATGTCCAGTTGTTTTTGGCATTGTAATAAATTAATTAACCTTGAGTTGTATGTATTAACTAGGTGTCCAAAGGATATCTCCATGATTTGATTGACAAAAATAATACGCTTTCTCCCCTCTACGCTTTCATTCTGCTAAAAAGAACCATCAGATTGTGACTCCAGAATAGCTCCAGAACCTTATGGGCCCGCCTGTTTCAGTTGGCAGCAGAGTAGGGTGGTTTGCACATTAAGCAAGGGGAGAATCAAGAACTTATTTAGAAAAGTGAAACCTAGAACCCTAAATAAATAATTGAGAATGGAAGGCCGTGGTATCAGGAAGAGACTGACGGAGTTTGATGGTGTGGCGAGACCACGGTGAATGAAGGAGTGAGTATCAATAAGATATATGCCATGTGCTAGATTGCAGGAATAAATTGATTGTGTGATGTTGATGCAGAGTTGGTGAGAGGGTTCAGTGAATGTGGTATGGGCCTGACATGGTCCAATAACCGAGATTTGAGTTTCAGGTCCTGAAGTGCTCTAAGATCATGGGATATTTTTTTTTTTTTTTTTGTTTTTTAAAAACCTTTATTTGAGCAAGCAAGAAGGTACAAGGATGGGCCTACAACCACACGGGCCAGCCGCTAAAAAGGAGTAGACACATATCATATATGCCCGCAGAGGTAACAGTCAATCAACAATGCAATACTCTACATTATATACAGAGCAAAAAACAGGTTTTATGTATATAAAAGAACAAACATACAAAAAGGCGAGAGTGTATCACTGAAGGTCAGCCCAAGGGACGCAAGGGGGGGACAGCAACGGAAGTGCAGTAGCAAAATTCTAAGCACTAAGGAGTTCGGAGGGGGGGGGGGGGAGGGGCGCAGAGATCAGGAAGAAGGGGGGGGAGCCGGAAACACCAGCTCAGTCCCTATATGAAGATTCCGAGAACGCTAGCCTAAGGAGATAGGGTAATCTCGATAGTGTCCACAAGGGGAGGAGTACAAATGTCGCCACGGTATTCATTCCATTTACCCCACACCTTCACCCATGCCCTGGGTCTGCCCCTGGCCACATAGACAGTTTTCTCACGGAACATGGACCAATCCATGTTATCCTCCCATTGCGAGAGGGCAGGGGGCCTGGAGGCCCCCCAGAGTTGCGCAATATCTCGCTTCGCAATCATATAGCCCAGGGTGGCCCATCTAGTCTGTGCCACCGAATAGTCAGTGGGCTCCCAAACATTCAAAAGACAGCGACGAGGTTCCGGACGCAAGGACATCCCTGTCACCACAGTCATCAGATCAAGCACAGCCACCCAATAAGCAGCCACCATCGGGCACTCCCAAAGAATATGCAGGAAAGTAGCACGCAAACCACATCCACGCTTACACAATCCATCGGAGGAAAAGCCCATCACCATCAGTCGCGGTCCCGTCACGTACACCCGATGAAGGATCTTCAATTGGACCAGACGGAGCCGAGCCGGGATAGCCACCTCCTTCGGGGAGGAGAGGGCCGACTGCCAATCCTCATCATCAAGTTCCAACCCATCTCCCACCCACTGTTCCCGAAGTCGGGCCAATAAGTCAGTCCGATTGTTAATCAACTTTTTATAGATCAGGGAGATAGTGCTATCAGGAAGATGTTCGTCAAGGATACGGTCTTCAAGGGGGGAAGAGTCAGGCGGAATCTCACCAGGAGCAAATACCGAAACCAAAGCGTGCCTGACCTGTAAATAACGAAAGAATTCCCGACTACTCAGGCCGTAGTCAGCCTGGAGGGCCTGAAACGGGCGCACAGAACCCTTAGAGTACACATCCCCCACCTTAGAGATCCCAATCAAGTCCCAACGGTCAAAACCCTTGGAAGACCAAAGACCGCCCAGACGTTCTGAAGCATAAAGCGGCGTCGCCAACGTCAAGCGATCCTCCCAGCCCAGGCTCACATTCGCGGCACGCCACACCGACAAAGCAATCAAAGTAGGTCCCACAAGATGGCGCCCAGCGGAGCGAGAATAGAGCACTCTGTTAAAGTCACCTCCCGGAAGCTGAAGTTTATCCATCTCAAACGCCGGATTACGACCTGGCGAGAACATAGCGTGATTAATAGCGGACAGATGGGAAGCCCAGTAGTATCTCCTAACATCGGGGAGCGCCATGCCCCCATCATACCACGGGATGGAAAGTTTCGCGAGAGCAATGCGCGGTCGCCCATCCCAAATAAGTTGCCTCTGAAGGCTCTCAATCTCCCGAAAATAGGCCTTAGGGATAGGATCGTAATAATTCTGGAGAGCGTAGAGAAACCGCGGTAGTGACATCATCTTAAACAGGGCCGCCCGACCCAGGGGAGACAAGGGAAGTTTGCGCCAACGGGCAACGTCCAAACGGAGCCTAAGCAACGGGGGAAGGAGATTACGATCAAAACGAAGGGACGGGTCCAAGGTAACAAAAACCCCCAAGTATTTGAAGCCATCCCGGACCACCTGAAGAGGAAGTCTACTCTGCAACGGAGGCAAGATACCAGATAAAACGTATACACAGGACTTAGACCAGTTGATGACGAGGCCTGAGTTAGCGCCAAAGGACGCAAGAACGTCAAATAAAACAGATAAAGACTTGCGAGGGGAAGTAAGATACAAGAGGATGTCGTCCGCATAAAGCGAGACGCGGTCTTCGAAGTCCGGGGCCCAACGAATCCCTTTAAGGGATGGTTCCCAACGGAGCCAGGCCGCCAACGGTTCAAGAGCGAGCGCAAACAACAGAGGGAACAAGGGGCAACCCTGACGGGTACCCCTGCCCAAGGAGAAGGGAGCCGACACTCTACCGTTCACTACAACCTGTGCCAGAGGTTCCGCGTACAATAGTCTAACCCAGCTAATAAACTCGCACCCGAATCCGAATTTCTCAAGAGTCGCCCATAAATAGGGCCACTCCACAGTGTCAAAGGCCATGGAGGCATCCAGGGACGCCAAAATGGCCGGTTCAGTCAAAAGCCCCGCCCTAGCCAGCACGCCGTGGAGGCGACGTAAATTCAGAGCAGTGTTTCGATGCGGGATAAAGCCAGACTGATCCGGATGGACCAAATCCCCGAGAACCGAAAGGAGACGGGTCGCCAAAAGTTTAGCCAATACCTTAGGTTCAACATTTAATAGGGATATGGGCCTATACGAGGAACAGAGGTCACGCGGTTTACCCTCTTTGGGGATGACGACGATTGTCGCCAGACGCTGATCATAAGGAAGTATGTTCCGCTCACGAGATTCTAGAAACATGGCGCGAAGATACGGCGCCACCTTATCGGGGCGCAACTTGTACAACTCAATAGGCAAACCGTTCGGGCCCAATGCTTTGCCCGAACGGAGCGAACGAACTGCAGTGGCTATCTCATCATTCGTAAAAGGGGAGTCCAAAGCAATACGGTCCAAGTCGGTGACACAGGGCAAAGTGATATCACGCAGAAGAAGGCGGGAGTCGGCAACATCCCTTACAGACACGGGAGCATACACCACACGGAAATATTCCGCAAAACGATCAACAATGGCAGTCGGATCAATCACATTCTCACCACTCGCAGACTGAATCACGGGCACCACACGATTAACTCTTTCTTTCCTGTCCAACCACGCTAGGAGTTTGCCCGCCTTGTCACCCACATCATACAATCTGCCCTGTTGCTCACGAAACATCACCTTCGCAGCGTCAGTGACCAAGGATTTATATGCAAACTGTTTTAGACCCAGGGCATGGAGTTTCTCAGGCGTGACACCAGACTCTAACTCGTCCTCCAAAGCAGAGATCTCCCCCTCGAGGTCCACCACCTCCCTCCTCCCAGCCTTCTTAGCTTCAACAATCAAGGAAAGGGCCTGTCCACGAATCACGGTTTTAAAGGCTTCCCACAGGGACACAGCCGAAGAGACCGACCCCTCGTTTTCCAGGAAATATGCATCCATGGACTTGAGCAAGAGGGTACGAGTCTCAGGGGAGGAAAGATACCAAGGGTTAATGGGAGCCACTCGGCCCGCCGCCTCTACCCCAACCTCGAAACGAAGCCAGAGCGGCGAGTGATCAGAAATACCCCTTGGCAAATGTAAAATCTCACGAACCGCCGATGATTGGGCCGCGGGCATCAGGAAATAATCCAGCCGAGACAGACTGCCATGGGCCCCAGAATGGAAGGTATATTGGAGCTGAGTAGGATGCAACAGTCGCCAGCAGTCCACAAGGCCAAAGGTATCTAGAAACCCACCCAACCACTGCTGAGCCTGCGGGGTATCTCTAGGGGGATGGCGATCGTGAAGGCCGGAAAGCACCGAGTTAAAATCACCGGCCAGAAAGAGAGTACTATCAGGGAGATCTAACAAAACACGGCCCAAATCAGGAAAAGTAGAAGCCTGCAAACCCGGGGGAACATAAACATTGAAGAGAGATAGGGTGCGGCCTTCATATCTACCCACCAAGACAGTATATCTCCCACAATCATCGTGAATCACCTCATCGATCGCCAGGGGGAGGGAGGTTCGAACAAGAACACCCACACCCCTAGATCCGGAGGTAAACCCCGAGTGCGCCACAAGGCGGTAGCCCCATCTATTCATTGCATAACAAACATTACCAATCAAATGGGTTTCTTGCATGAAAACAATGTCCGGAGACAAACGTCGTATACATTTTAAGACAACACTGCGCTTAATACGATCTCCCAGGCCATTAACGTTCTAGGAAAGAAATTTCAACCCTCTACCCCCCATCCCAGCCGCCCGAGCCAAGACCCCTCGTCCATGAGCTAGACATCAGAAACAGCAGCAAACACAGGAGCAACTCGCCTTGAAAACAACACACAGAAAAGAAAAAACTTCCCAACCCCCCTCCCCCAAACTGAAGAAAAACACCCCCCACCCTGCACCCCTGCGAAAAGCTAAAGAGCCACCCCAACCTGCAGTGTGCCTGTCGCCCAAGAACCCCTATTCTACACAAAGACCCCGGAGGAGGAAAGGTCTCCGTTCCACCCTCCCCCCGACCTCAGCAAGAACAAAAATAACAAACGAAAGACAGAATAATCACAATGTAGAGGGACGCCGGCCAACACTCCTGATAGTGTATACAAAATAAGACATAAGAGCCGAACAGTTAGATCTCCACACCACCTTCGGCACCACCCGGGTGAGCGGCGGAGTCAGTCTCAGGAGGACGATCAGGCAATGAGTCCAGCCAGTCATTAACAGCATCTGGCCGATCAAAGAAAAGGGTACGCTCATTGTATTCGACCCGAAGTCTGGTGGGAAAGAGCATGGCGTAACGTAGGCCCCGATCCCGAAGACGTTTCTTGGCACCACGAAACTCCATACGTTGTCTCTGAACCTGTTGAGAAAAGTCCGGGTAAAAGTTCACCGTAGCATTCTCAAAGGCCACCGGGCCCTTCACCCGCGAGGCCTGCAGGATAGCGTCCCGGTCTCTATAATGAAAAAGCTTCGCTACAATGGGTCTCGGCGGGGCTCCCGGCTTGACTTTGCCCCCTGGAACACGATGTGCGCGTTCCACCGTGAAAATTTTTGTAAGACCAGAAGGGGCCAGATGGTTCAAGACCAGATCCTCAACCAGGAGATCCACCGAGTGGGGTTCAGGGTTCTCCGGTACACCAACCAGGCGAACATTGCAGCGACGCGCCCTATTTTCAAAATCCTCCAGGCGACGGGTCATGAAGTCGTTCCCCCGACGGAGATTTCCGATCTCTGTCTGGAGCTCTGAGACGTCCTTCGTAAGGCTAGACGATTTAATATCCAATGATTGTACCCTCTCATTCGTCTTGCCGAGATCAGCACGAATCAGATTCACCTCAATAGCCACGGTGT
Organism: Lissotriton helveticus; assembly: GCF_964261635.1. Lineage (NCBI taxonomy): Eukaryota > Metazoa > Chordata > Amphibia > Caudata > Salamandridae > Lissotriton > Lissotriton helveticus. Next base: position 986,390,510 of record NC_136071.1, on the reverse strand, counting down.
CAAGTTTATGGGCCAAGGCCTCGTACTGTAGGCCGATGGATTCCCTCACACCCGAGATGGCGCCCATGATATCCTGTAGGGAGGGCTCCGCCGACTCTTCCAAAACTCGTTCGGACGCTATACTGGAACCAGGCAGGGCAGCTCCGGGGGACCCCTTAGAATGGGTATAACGGTCCATGACATTTGATTGAACTGGAGCTCCGCGCAGAGGTGTTTTCGTCTTGCGCGTCTCTCTGTCCCCTCTGCCCGCCATTTTGAAGATGCGTCACAGGACAAGCCACCAGGTTCGACGGGCCCGACACCCAAAGTACAGGATCAAAAGTACACTAAAAAGGGGGCACAACTCGGGTAGAGGTCGCCAAGCCAGCAAATAGTTCACATGAAAGTCCAACAGCCGATCTGCCTCCAAGTCTCAGCCGCAACACGATATCCACACCCGTGGCCCAAGTCGGAACAGAATCGAAACCGAAACTTAGGAAGGGGGGACCCACAAGGCCAGATCTCCTGCCGTTGTTGTTCAATTGCAGGACGGCTACAGAACCGCACCCCGTCCCGGGCACACCTCAAGGGCGGAGCCCAAAAGTTCAGAGCACCATATCTCAGGAATACGAGATCCAAATCAATTTCCGAAAAGTGCCAGGGTAATCAGCCAAACGTCCCCCACACGAATTCTTGCAAGAAATCAGGATTCAGCCAGGATAAAATGCCGGGAGCGGCGAGGGTCCGGAGAGCGCTGTGCTCACGCGGCCATCTCGGATGCCCGCCAAGCTCCTCCTCGATCATGGGATATTTAACGGTGCAAAGACACTGAGATTGATTGTGATTGTCTGAACAAAGAATTGAGGCATTGTTATGAGAGGTCATTGGCAGTTCCACCTAAGACAGGGAACTTTGTGTGAATGGGACATATGAGAATCATTTAGTGGACTTTGTGTACAGAGGTGAACTATATAGATTCGGGTGCCTAGCGCGGGTCGATCAATATTTTAGATGGCAGACAATTATGGAGTGCAAGTGAGGGAATGTTGGTTGTCATCGGAAAGTTGTGGTAGAAGAACCTGTCCATCGAAAAGTTGTTTTGTGGCCTATTATTTATGGAATAAATTCATCTGGATCCAATGTGGTCTTCAAGAGATTTAACGGCCCCAGTTCTGGGTTCCCTGAATAGGCAACAATCATCCTTGATTGGGTTTCGGGGTAACACCCTTCATCAGCCAGGCTAGCTTGAATTCAGTGGCGAAGTGATCAAGGGACCGCGTCTGGGCATACCCTGCCAATTTAGGGCAAACAAAGCAAACACAAGGAGATGGTGAACGGAGCACCAAATGTTTTTAGACACTCACCCTCAGACACAGATCTTGGTTGAATCTAAGCATGGGCTGAAAATTCGTTCCGCTTGCAGATTTGCGGATTTTCCGCGATTTCGCGATCCACGAATCTCGCGAAATCGCGGTAAAATCCGCGAATCAGCGGGGCCGAATTTTCAGCCCAGCACTTACAGGGTTACAGCAGCAGGTGCAAAAGTTGAAGCTAATTTTTTGTAGCCTTTTACAAAAGGGTTACAAAGAAATTAACTTCAACTTGGGCACCTGCTGCTGTAAGCCTGTAAGTGCTTCCTGGCGCCTCGTTGCCTACTTGCAACTATTCCCTGACCCTGCTCTACCCTTGAAGCAGGGTCAGAGAATAGTTACAAGTAGGCATTGAGGCGCCTGTCACGAAAATTAAACCTCAACAGGAAGCACTGACAGATATAAAAACAAGCATTTGCAATGCAATAGGTCTTGCATTAGGAAAGTTTGAGCTATTGGTCTTGTAAATGATATTTTTTTTATTTATGTGTTGGTTTTGAAAATAGCTAAATTAATAGCTTTGTCATTTACAATGCCAATAGTTATAACTTTCGCAAATGTGACACCTATAGCTTTTGTAATGCAACATGTTTTGTATTTACGTGACTTAGCTGTATTGATAGTACAAATTACAATGGCTTTTAATTTTTTTTAAATAATTAATATTTAAATAAAAGTGATTTTAATTTATAATGGCAATAGCTTAAACTTTTGTAAATAACTTTTGTGAAGATTATGTTCAGTGTATTTTATTGTGACGAAAATCCAAGAACAGAAGTGAAATATTAACATCTTTTTGTGACATTTGTAATAAAGTTTGAAACATTGAGAGAACATATTTGAACCAGTTGCTTTTGAATGGTTGAGCAGATTGATGTTGAGGTGGCGCTGAGTTGTGCAGTGGTGGTGCTGAGTGGTGCTGTGGTGATGCTGAGTGGTGCTGTGGTGGTGCTGAGTGATACTGGGATGGTGCTGAGTGATGCTGGGGTGGTGCTGAGTGGTGCTGTGGTGGTGCTGAGTGATGCTGTGGTGGTTCTGAGTGATGCTGTGGTGGTGCTGAGTGGTGCTGTGGTGGTGCTGATTGATAATGTGGTGGTGCTGAGTGATGCTGTGGTGGTGCTGAGTGATGCTGTGGTGGCACTGAGTGGTTCTGTGGTGGTGCTGATTGGTGCTGTGGTGGTGCTGAGTGATGCTGTGGTGGTGCTGAGTGATGCTGTGGTGGTGCTGAGTGGTGCTGTGGTGGTGCTGAGTGATAATGTGGTGGCGCTGAGTGATGCTGTAGTGGCGCTGAGCGATGGTGTGGTGGTGCTGAGTGATGCTGTGGTGGTGCTGAGTGATGCTGTGGTGGTGCTGAGTGATAATGTGGTGGTGCTGAGTGATGCTGTTGTGGTGCTAAGTGATGCTGTGGTGGCACTGAGTGGTGCTGTGGTGGTGCTGAGTGCAGAAAGGCACAAAAAGCAGTCTAACAAAGGGCAGAAGGGCAGAAAAACAAGGGAAAAACAAGTCTAACAAAGGGCAGAAGGGCACAAAAAACCAGTCTAACAGAGGACAGAAGGGCAGAAAAACAAGGGAAAAACAAGCCTAACATAGGGCAGAAGGGCACAAAAAACGAGTCTAGCGGGGCAGAAAGGCACAAAAACGAGTCTAACAGAGGGCAGAAGGGCACAAAAAACGAGTCTAACAGAGGGCAGAAGGGCACAAAAACAAGGGAATAACAGAGGGCAGAAGGGCACAAAAACAAGGGAATAATGAGTCTAACAGAGGGCACAAGGGCACAAAAAACGAGTCTAACAGGGGCAGAAGGGCAGAAAAACAAGGGAAAAACGAGTCTAATAGAGGGCAGAAGGGCACAAAAATAAGGGAAAATCGAGTCTAACAGAGGGCAGAAGGGCACAAAAAACGAGTCTAACAGGGGGCAGAATGAATCCCGCCCTGCATGTTTGTCCACGAAGATGCCACCTTTTTGTGCCTCTACTCAACTGGAGTACTTTCTTGTAGCGATCACCCAAAACGGCACAAGAAGGAAAAAGTGCATTTTCATCATAAGTCCCAAATGGAGAAACTACTGGTCCCAGAAGGCCAAGCGGCGCCATGAAACAGGGAAGTGGGCGGACACTATATAGGTTCCTCCCTATCACTGGACCGGTGCTTGTCAATTGATGTTCCAGAGCCTGTTCTGTTTACTGTCTTGCGAATGCCTGTTCCTGCTCGCCGTCAGTGTGTGCGGCGGAATCAACGTTTTTGTGTGTCACGAAGCCAAAGAAGAACCAGCGTGACCAGACGTTTTGGAGAGTTCACCGCCGACCAAGAGCCAGCGCGGTCAGAGTCCGTGGAGAAACCCTCGCCGACCAAGAGCCAGCGCGGTCAGACACATTGGGAAATCCCTCGCCGATCAAGAGCCAGCGCGGTCAGAGTATTCACACGCGCTTCTCTAGGAGATCAAGCGTGAAGGATTCCCGTCACCGTGAAGTCTGCACAAGCCATATCTATTAACAGCAAGTATTATGGGGAGAGCTGGGTTTGCTTTCTTAATTCCATTTGAGTTTCTCAATATTTACTTTTGACCTCGTTTTGCCGCCTCTCCATTTAAAAAACCCTACGTGCGTGGAGAATTCTGTGTACCCTGTGTCCTCCCGACGTGGGTGATCAGAGGAAGTCTGATTGTTCTGTTTAACTCTTTGTCCACACGAAGTAGTGTGGTGATTATTAGACGTGCTGTTAACGTCTAATCGGAATTCAGCTACCATTTACAGTAACTTAGTCGAGGTGAATGCCCTTGTTTAGAAGTGACGTAACTTCTTGTACTTTCTTTGCTACTCTACGTAATTCTGATTTTCCTGGGATCTATACTGAAAGAAGAAGAATAGATCTCGGTAGGTGTAACTATCACGGGAACGGCAGGGAGGACAACAACCGCATTATTACTAAGATCTTGTGGTCTTTCTTCTCATCCTCTTACAGTATTGTCGACCCCTGTGTCTACTATGGTAGTGAGTGTCTGAGGCACTCGAAGAACCCTAGACGTCCTCTGCCCATTCACCTCGCGGCCTCTTTCCAGATTCCCTCAAACAGTGGTGAAGTACCCAGTGTTGAGGTATTACGGAGAGAGGCTTTGAGGACTATCATCTTATCGTCCCTGCTGGTCTTTGGAATCAGGTTAGTGGCGCATGCGTGTTCTTGCGCTGCTTGTAATCACGACAGATTGACAAGCCCAAGAATACTGTCCAGCCTGGGCGATGGATACGAACGCGGTCCTTACTTCCTTACTGGAAAGTTTCTCGAACTTGCAGCAGGAAGTCCAGACCTCTCGAGCAGAAAATCAAGCTTTGTATAAAGAAGTGGCGGATTTGCGTAAAGACATGTCCGATCTTGCACAAAGAGAAACCGTTACTAAACCATTGTTGAGACCAGCCACCTTGCCCCCTCCAGCCTCCTTCCCGTCAGGAGGTTCCTTTGCTGCTCCTTCCTCCTCTACTGAGACTACTCCTACCGTACACATTATTCAGAATCAAGGGATACCCCTAGCCCCACCCGAAAGATTCTATGGAGACCCCAGAAAATTCGAAACATTCTTGAACCAATGCCGTCTTCATTTTTTATGTAAACCCATGGTGTTTCAGGATGATGCATCCAAAACAGCGTTCATGATGTCGTACATGGGAGGGAATGCCTCCAGTTGGACAATCCCTTTGCTGGAACGAGATGATCCTGTGCTTCAGAATTTCTCTGATTTTTGTCTCGAACTACGGAAGTTGTTTGACAGAAAGTCTCACATGATGTCCCTGGACAGGGAATTAATGACTTTACGACAAGGGTCCCACGACCTCTTGTCTTATATTACCACGTTTAATCGTCTTATAGTGGAAACGGATTGGCCAGTTCAAAAAAGAATATCCTTGTTTTACCAGGGACTGAGGAGTGAACTGAAGGACGTATTGGCACAGGTGGTGCAACTACCGTCCACTTGCGAGGAACTCATCGATCTGACGGTCCAACTTGATCATCGCTTGTTGGAACGAAAGGGGGATCGAGGAAGAGGAGACTACAGGTTCTCGTACCCTTTGGCCAAAAGTCGACAAGGGGGTGAAGAAAAGGTCAAGGTGTCAGATAGTCCCGAACCTATGCAGATCGGGGGAATCCGTGGTCCACTCACCAAAGAAGAGAAGGACAGGCGAAGAAGACTCAAACTGTGTCTATATTGCGGAAAAAGTGGGCACTTCGTAAATGAATGTCGAGCTAAATCTTACGTAACTGGAAAAAATCCTCCTTCCCGGGTACAGGCCACTTCAAGAATGGAAGAACCGACGGAAAACTAAAGGTCTCGGATCAGTTAGAGACCTCTGATTCGAGACACCCTTCTCCCATGGTCTCCCCGTTTGTAGCGAATACCCTTCATCCCGCTGTCGCCCATATGAATGTCAGCGTTTCCTTATGGATTACGACACAGGAGTCTTTCCTAGTAGATGCTCTGCTGGACTCAGGAGCAACTGGCAATTATATTGATCGAGAGTATGCCCTTTGCATGGGCATACCATGTGAAAAGAAACAAAAACCTGAGACCGTCAAGGCTGTGGACGGAACGGTTCTTTCTTCAGGACCAGTTGTGTCTCATACCCTTCCTCTATGGATGGAATTTGGAAAGGAGCACAGCGAAAATATTCAGTTCGATCTCATAGACGCACCACAATTTCGTCTGATACTGGGAATGCCCTGGCTCACATTACACGATCCTGTGGTGAGCTGGTCCTCAAGAACAGTCAGTATGACATCTGAATATTGCAGAGAGCATTATCGGTGTCAGGCAATCTATAGTTACACACCCGACCCATCACCTGCTACATACTTAGCGAATACCTGTACAGCCGACCTGTTCTGTTGTGCCACGACTTTGCCAGAAGAGTACATAGAGTATAGTGCTCTGTTTGACAAACAAAAAGCCACCCAGTTACCTCCTCACCGGGCATACGACTGCCGCGTGGACCTTGTTCCTGGAGCAGACATTCCCTGTAGTCGAGTGTATGCCTTAACGGAGAAAGAGACACAGTATCTTAAGACCTACATCGAGGACAACCTGGCTACGGGCTTTATAAGACATTCCACCTCCCCTGCCTCATCACCCATGTTCTTTATTCCGAAGAAGGATTGTGATGAATTGAGACCTTGTATTGACTACAGAGCCATAAATAAAGTGACGATCAAGAACAGATATCCTCTCCCCCTAATTCCGGTCTTAATGGACCAATTAAAAGGCGCTCGATACTTCACCAAACTTGATCTCCGTGGAGCATACCATCTAGTACGGGTGAAACAGGGGGATGAGTGGAAAACCGCGTTCAGAACCAAATTTGGCCTCTATGAATATCGGGTGATGCCTTTCGGGCTTTGCAACGCCCCCGCAGCCTTCCAGTATTTTATGGATGAGGTTTTAAGGGGGTGCTTGGAGTCTTTTTGCATAGTGTACATTGACGATATACTGGTGTATTCTGTTTCTTATCCTGAACACATCTCCCATGTGAAGGCCGTATTGGACAGATTGCAACAGAATTCCCTGTATGCGAAGTTGGAGAAATGTCTCTTTCATGTACAAGAAGTGGCATTTCTAGGGTATGTCATTGACGCACAAGGATTTAGGATGGACATGAAAAAGGTTGAAGCCATTTTGTCATGGAAGACGCCTAGAAACGTGAAATCCGTGCAAAGTTTCCTTGGCTTTGCCAACTACTATAGGAGATTTGTTCAGGATTTCTCAAAGACCATACAACCTATCACTGCACTCTTGCGAAAGAATGCTCCATTCATATGGGGAGAGGAAGCAGAAAGCGCCTTTCGGCTGCTGAAACAGAAATTCACACAAGCTCCTGTCCTACGACACCCAGACCCCCTTATACCGTTCATTCTAGAGACCGATGCTTCACAGTACGCTCTTGGGGGAGTGTTGTCTCAACGACATCCTTCTACAGGACAGCTGCATCCCGTGGCATATTACTCGAAGAAGCTCTCTCCCTGTGAAGTTAACTACACTATTACGGACAAAGAACTTCTTGCCATAAAGAGAGCATGTGAAGAGTGGAGACATTATCTTCTGGGGGCCTTGCATACGGTGGAAATCATTACAGATCACCGTAATTTGTTGTTTTTAAAGACGGCTAAAGCACTGACCCCTCGCCAGCTGAGGTGGACTCTCTTCTTTTCCGACTTCGATTTCGTGATCAAGTTCAGACCTGGAACACGAAACGGGAAGGCAGATGCCCTCTCGCGGCTTGGAGAAGAAGAGACGGCTGCCCCCTCAGAACCACCGTCCATCCTTAAGGAGACACACATTCAAGATGACATTATAGCCTTGATTACCTCCAAGGATTTTCTAGAGGATTGTAAAGTTGCCCTTTCTGTTCTTGATGTTGCTTCCTGGATACAAGAAGATCCAACACATCGCTGTGAGAAAGACCAACTTGCATACCATTATCATGCATTGTACATCCCCCAAAGTGGGTTACAATTACAAGTGTTACAATGGGCTCATGATTCAGTACTAGGCGGACACATGGGTATACATAAAACCATTGCCACGGTGGAACGATCATTTTGGTGGCCTAGTCTTAGAGCCGACGTGAAAGAATACGTCAAGAACTGTGCTGTTTGCGCTCAAGGGAAGTCTAGTCATGCTAGACCTTCAGGTCTCTTACAACCGTTGCCGATACCACCTAAACCCTGGCATACTGTGTCTATGGATTTCATTGTGGAAATGCCCCCATGTGAAGGCCAAACTGTTATATTGGTGGTAGTTGACCATCTCACGAAAATGGGTCATTTTATATCCTTGCCAGGTCTACCCTCATCATTAGTATTGGCCAAGGTATTCCTGCAGCAGGTTGTGCGGCTGCATGGCTTGCCGAGTGTGTTGATCACGGATCGTGGAACGCAATTCACTTCACATTTTTGGAAAGCCTTATGTACATTGCTCCAAATCGATGCTCGCCTCTCCTCTAGTTTCCATCCGCAAACGGATGGAAAAACGGAAAGGCTAAACCAAACCCTTGAACAATACCTTCGTTGTTTCACCTTGCAAAGCACAACTGACTGGACCACCCTTTTGTGGTTGGCGGAGTTCGCCTACAACAATGCGGTACACTCTACCTTGGGATGTTCCCCGTTCTTTTGTGTGTATGGTTTACATCCTAACATGCTTCCCTTTGAGTGGCCGGCCACATCATTGGTTCCTACTGTTCAGGAACATCACGCTCATCTTCGAGCTGTTTTGATTGATGCCAGACACTGCTTGGAGAATGCTCAAAAGGCCCAGAAGCGTTATGCAGACACTAACCGTTCCTTGGAACCTGAGTATAAGGTTGGGGATAAAGTGTGGCTATCTACACGGAACCTGAAATTGAAAGGAGTCAGTAAATTGAAGCCGAAGTTCATAGGCCCCTACGGTATCTGTGAAGTGATAAATCCTGTGGCCATGAAGCTTTCTCTTCCTCTATCATGGTCCATACATCCTGTGTTTCATGTGTCACTTCTTCGCCCTTGTCTGCCTGATGTTCGGTTGCCAGTCCACCCTCCACCTCTGGAGGTAGAGGGTCAGGAGGAGTACGAGGTTGCAGCAATCCTAGACTCCCGGATGGTGCGAGGAAGAATACAATACCTGGTGGATTGGAAAGGTTTTGGCCCTGAGGACCGTACCTGGGAACCGGTTGCCAATCTTCATTGTCCTGATTTATTGGCGCTGTTTCATGATAAATACCCGGGGAAACCTGGTCGTCCGCCGGGACGGCGGTCCTCGAGAGGGGGTACTGTAGCGATCACCCAAAACGGCACAAGAAGGAAAAAGTGCATTTTCATCATAAGTCCCAAATGGAGAAACTACTGGTCCCAGAAGGCCAAGCGGCGCCATGAAACAGGGAAGTGGGCGGACACTATATAGGTTCCTCCCTATCACTGGACCGGTGCTTGTCAATTGATGTTCCAGAGCCTGTTCTGTTTACTGTCTTGCGAATGCCTGTTCCTGCTCGCCGTCAGTGTGTGCGGCGGAATCAACGTTTTCGTGTGTCACGAAGCCAAAGAAGAACCAGCGTGACCAGACATTTTGGAGAGTTCACCGCCGACCAAGAGCCAGCGCGGTCAGAGTCCGTGGAGAAACCCTCGCCGACCAAGAGCCAGCGCGGTCAGACACATTGGGAAATCCCTCGCCGATCAAGAGCCAGCGCGGTCAGAGTATTCACACGCGCTTCTCTAGGAGATCAAGCGTGAAGGATTCCCGTCACCGTGAAGTCTGCACAAGCCATATCTATTAACAGCAAGTATTATGGGGAGAGCGGGATTGCTTTCTTAATTCCATTTGAGTTTCTCAATATTTACTTTTGACCTCGTTTTGCCGCCTCTCCATTTAAAAAACCCTACGTGCGTGGAGAATTCTGTGTACCCTGTGTCCTCCCGACGTGGGTGATCAGAGGAAGTCTGATTGTTCTGTTTAACTCTTTGTCCACACGAAGTAGTGTGGTGATTATTAGACGTGCTGTTAACGTCTAATCGGAATTCAGCTACCATTTACAGTAACTTAGTCAAGGTGAATGCCCTTGTTTAGAAGTGACGTAACTTCTTGTACTTTCTTTGCTACTCTACGTAATTCTGATTTTCCTGGGATCTATACTGAAAGAAGAAGAATAGATCTCGGTAGGTGTAACTATCACGGGAACGGCAGGGAGGACAACAACCGCATTATTACTAAGATCTTGTTGTCTTTCTTCTCATCCTCTTACAGTATTGTCGACCCCTGTGTCTACTATGGTAGTGAGTGTCTGAGGCACTCGAAGAACCCTAGACGTCCTCTGCCCATTCACCTCGCGGCCTCTTTCCAGATTCCCTCAAACAGTGGTGAAGTACCCAGTGTTGAGGTATTACGGAGAGAGGCTTTGAGGACTATCATCTTATCGTCCCTGCTGGTCTTTGGAATCAGGTTAGTGGCGCATGCGTGTTCTTGCGCTGCTTGTAATCACGACATTTCTACTGTCTAATCAGTAAGTGCTCCGACGTTGGCTAAATGTATAGGGGCAGATTTACAATAACTGGCGCATCCCCAGGGATGCGCCAGTTATTGTGCGCCGCAGCTCCGCCACCCATGGTGCGCCGCATTTACAATGTGGCGCACCATGTGGCAAAAACGGCACAGATGGTCACGCATCTGTGCCGTAAAAGCAGCGCATTGCTGGAGCTGCGACGCAGCTCCAGCAATGCTCTGGGGGGCCCTATCTCCCCAATGCTGCATCAAGCCTTGCGCCTGCTTCAAGCAGGCGCAGGGTTTTGACGCAGCATTGGCCTAAAAGTGACTGAGTGAAATCTTGTAGATTTCACTCAGCCACTTTTAGGAGGCGTTCCTGCGCAGGAACGCCCTCCACTGCACCGACACGCCTCCTGATGGCGTTGGGCTTTACAACGTGACGCACCTCTCAGATGCGTCATGTTGATAATACCCAGCACCATGGTGCATCTTTTGTGCTGCCGCTGGTTCACAAAAGGTCTCAGTAGAGGGTGGCAGTGGTGAACCAGAGGGTGGCAGTGATGTACCAGAGGGTGACAGTGATGAACCAGAGGGTGGCAGGGGTGAACCAGAGGGTGACAGTGCTGAACCAGAGGGTGGCAGTGCTGAACCAGAGGGTGGCAGTGCTGAACCAGAGGGTGGCAGGGGTGAACCAGAGGGTGGCAGTGATGAACCAGATGGTGGCAGGGGTGAACCAGAGGGTGGCAGTGGTGAACCAGAGAGTGGCAGTGGTGAACCAGAGGTGGCAGTGCTGAACCAGAGGGTGACAGTGGTTACCCAGAGGGTGGCAGTGGTGAACCAGAGGTGCTGTGATGAACCATAGGGTGGCAGTCGTGAACCAGAGGGTGGCAGTGGCGAACCAGAGGGTGACAGTGCTGAACCAGAGGGTGGCAGGGGTGAACCAGAGGGTGCTGTGATGAACCAGAGGGTAGCAGTGGTGAACCAGAGGGTGACAGGGGTGAACCAGCGGGTGACAGTGGTGAACCAGAGGGTGGCAGTGCTGAACCAGTGGTTGACAGTGGTTAATCAGACGGTGGCAGTGGTGAACCAGATGTGCTGTGATGAACCAGAGGGTGGCAGTCGTGAACTAGAGGGTGGCAGTGGTGAACCAGAGGGTGACAGTGCTGAACCAGAGGTTGGCAGGGGTGAACCAGAGAGTGGCAGTGCTGAACCAGAGGGTGGCAGTGGTGAACCAGAGGGTGGCAGGGGTGAACCAGAGGGTGGCAAAGGTGAACCAGAGGGTGGCAGTGCTGAACCAGAGGTTGGCAGGGGTGAACCAGAGAGTGGCAGTGCTGAACCAGAGGGTGGCAGTGGTGAACCAGACGGTGGCAGGGGTGAACCAGAGGGTGGCAAGGGTGTACCAGAGGGTGACAGTGCTGAACCAGCGGTTGGCAGGGGTGAACCAGAGAGTAGCAGTGCTGAACCAGAGGGTGGCAGTGGTGAACCAGAGAGTGGCAGTGGTGAACCAGAGGGTGGCAGTGCTGAACCAGAGGGTGACAGTGGTTAACCAGAGGGTGGCAGTGGTGAACCAGAGGTGCTGTGATGAACCATAGGGTGGCAGTCGTGAACCAGAGGGTGGCAGTGGCGAACCAGAGGGTGACAGTGCTGAACCAGAGGGTGGCAGCGGTGAACCAGAGGGTGCTGTGATGAACCAGAGGGTAGCAGTGGTGAACCAGAGGGTGACAGGGGTGAACCAGCGGGTGACAGTGGTGAACCAGAGGGTGGCAGTGCTGAACCAGTGGTTGACAGTGGTTAATCAGACGGTGGCAGTGGTGAACCAGATGTGCTGTGATGAACCAGAGGGTGGCAGTCGTGAACTAGAGGGTGGCAGTGGTGAACCAGAGGGTGACAGTGCTGAACCAGAGGTTGGCAGGGGTGAACCAGAGAGTGGCAGTGCTGAACCAGAGGGTGGCAGTGGTGAACCAGAGGGTGGCAGGGGTGAACCAGAGGGTGGCAAGGGTGAACCAGAGGGTGGCAGTGGTGAACCAGAGGGTGCTGTGCCAAATACATGACTGCATGGGTAACTTCACCATGCAAGCGGCCCGCGAACACGCAAAAAGTCCCACGAACACGCAAAACACCCCGCGAACACGCAAAAAACCCGCGAACACGCAAAAAAGAACAAAAATCCGCAACTTCGCACAAATTTGCAGATTTTGCGGACTGCGAATTCCGAATTCGATTTCGCGCGAATTCGCGAAACGCGAATTCGCAAATTTCACCCATACTTAGTTGAATCCATCATCGTTCTTTATCTCACTTTGTCTCCTCAGTTCAGACCCAGATATATGCAAATCAGTCTTGACCCTGCGCCTCATGGGAACAGGCCAGCCCGAACTGCCCAGCAAGGTCTTCCCTGAACCGGAAACAAGCATCCTAGGACCAGTTTTGGGGTAACACTCCTCATCAGCCAGGCTATCTTGAATCCAGTTGCAAAGTGAGCAAGGGATCCACGTCTGGACATACCCTGCCAACTTTGGGCGAACAGAGCAAACACAAGGAGATGATGGACGGAGCACTGAAACTTTTCAGACACTCACCCCCAGTCACAGATCTGGGTTGAATCCATCATTGCTCTTTAGCTCACTTTGCCACCTCAGTACAGACCAAGCTATATGCAAATACGCCTTGACCATGTGCCTCATGGGAACAGTCCAGCCTGAACTGCCAAGCCAGGTCTTCCCTGAACTGGAAACGAGCATCTTGGGATGAGTTTTGGGGTAACACCCCTCATCAGCCAGGCTAGCCTTAATCCAGTGTCAAAGTGAGCATGGGACCCACATCTGGGCATACCCTGCCAACTTAGGACGAACAAAGCAAACACAAGGAGATTATGGATGGAGCTCCAAAATGTTTCAGACACTCACCCCCAGTCACAGACCTGGATTGAATCCATCGTCGTTCTTTAGCTTACTTCGCCACCTCAGTTCAAACCCAGCTATATGCTATTCAGTCTTGATCCTGTGCCTCATGGGAACTGTCCAGCCCAAACTGCAAAGCCAGGTCTTTCCTGAACCAGAAACAAGCATCGTGGGACTCGTTTCAGGGTAACACCCCTCATTAGCCAGGCTAGCTTGAATCCAGTGGTAAAATGAGCAAGGGAAACATGTCTGGGCATATCCTGCCAACTTAGGGCGAACAAGCAAACCTAAGGAAATGATGGTTGGAGTGCCACAGCTTGTTTTAAACTTACTTTATCCATTTGGTGCCTGCTGCCTGTGTATCTTCAGTCTGGGTTGGGTGACAACTGGGCTTTGTGTATTCCCTCGAGATAGTCACACACTAAGGGAGCTAAGGCGTGGCTTGGTAAGATGTAAGGTTCTCTGCACTTTTGGTATCCCATTTCAGGGAATTCAATCACTGAATCACCAGTGAGGCTGGGTATAGGATGTGTTCTGCCCACACACAAAGGCTGCATACCCCACTGTAGTGAGTCAGGAGCAAGGGCAGGAAGGGAGGCACTTTGTGCACTTCAAAGCTTTCCTTGAAGTCTGACTCATTTCAAAGGCACAACTGGTTAAAGGAACTGGACCTGACACCATGACTTGAGTACACTTCTGGAACTGTGAAGACTCTGCCAGGAATAAGAACTGATGTGCTGCTGAAAGGACTGCTGCTTTAATAGACTCTACCTTGCTGACCTGCCCTGCTGCCTGCTGTTCTCCCTCCTGGGTGAGAAGGACTGGGCCTGTATTGCTTGAACCCAGAGTGACTCTAAGAGCTTGCCAACGTGTCTCCTGTTCTAACTGTCAAGGACATCAATGGCTTCAACTCATCTTTCTACTTGCTTACCTACCAAGTGGTGCCAATCAATTCCTGGTCCCCTAGAAGTGGGTGTAAAGCACTGCTCCAATCAGAATCCATGCACTCTCATCGGAACTAGCACATCTTTGCCTTTGCATGAGTCAGAACCAGTGCATCCTTGTTGTTGCATGGAGCGGAACCAGAACATCCACTTCGGAACTAGCGCATTGCCTTCCGAATCGACGCATCGCCTAATGTGGGAGCAGCAGCCACAAATCGCATTCGGAACCAACACCCCGGACTCTGAACCGACGTATCGCCACAGTTACATGGAGAAAATTGACACAGCTCATCCACTGCATGGCTCAAAACCGATGCATCACTTTAGCCGCCCCTTGCAGCTTTATTGACAGGGACACATCCCGGATCAAGGAACTTTGTTTCGGTGAGCTCAAGTGGGTCCCTGTATCTTGCAGGTGCCAGAACCAATCAAACACTCACACCCAGTCAAAAGATCTGGGTTTGATCCATCACCGTTCTTTAGCCCACTCTGCCACCCCAGTTCAGACATGGCTATATGCAAATCAGTCTGACCCTGTGCCTCATGGGAACAGTCCAGCCCGAACTGCCAAGCCATGCCTTCCTTGGACCGGAAACAAGCTTCCGAGGACCGGTTTCTGGCATTCCAGCCGTTTTCAGCCCGGCTTGCTTGAATCCAGTGGCAAAGTGAGCAAGCGACTCACGTCAGAGCATACCTTGCCACACTTATGGCGGCCAAAGCGGTACAAAAGGGGGTGGTGATGGACGGAGCACCCCCTTTTGTGCCACTTTCTTCTCTGCAGCAGCAAATCCTGTTTGGCAGAACCTTTCGGCAAAGGTATCCAGCCTCGTGGAGCCTTTGTCGGCTACAGCCTGCAGCTTTGTCCTGCTGGAGATTTTCAACTTCTCAAAAATTGACAAAGTCTGAAGGTAAAAATCTTATGCCTGACTTTGTTCAGTTGCTCCCTGATGGCAATGCCTCCTCCTCAGACACCTCCTGCTGCTTTGCCCTCCAAAGTGGTGCCCCCACCAGGTCATGGACCCATAGAATTGGAGTTAGAGATGCTGCTCGTGTCTAACCATAAAACTTGGAACATAGAGATTTTTTTCACCAGAAATTGCCCTGAGAACTGACAGAAGACATGTTTCTACCTGCCAGCCGATCTACCCAAGTTGCATCGCTGGTCAACTTGACTTTATATGCGCTCCTGCTTCTTTCTTCTCCACAGCCGTAAATTCTGTTTTGCAGGACCTCTTGGTGAAGGTATCCACCCTTGTTTAGTCCTTGTAGGCTATAGCCTTCAGCTTTGTCCTGCTGGAGATTTTCAACTTCTAAAAATGTGATAATGTCCAAAGGCAAAAATCCTTACCATGACTTCGTCCATCGGCTTCCTGATGGCAGCGCCTCCTCCTAAGACACCGCCTGTTGCTTTGCCCCACTGATCTCTACCTTGTCAGGAACTTTACTTAAAAATGTCTTCTAAGCCTGAAGGTAAGCCGAAACTGGGCCAATCCAACTCATGTATCCGACCTACATTCCATCAATATCCGGCCCAAGTTTTGACTTTGCCCTGGTCTCTCGTGTGAACATATGGCCAGGGGTGACGCTTCAATCTTTTAGGCCTTATTTTGCACTGTAAACTTTAAAAATGCATAACTCCAGTTCTACAGAGAAAATTAGATTTGTTTTGGTGTCATTTTATTTTATAAAGTGAACATGCAATGCAAGGAAATTCCCACACCAATCTAGAAAAATTGAGTACATTTAATGAAAAAAAACAAGAGAGTGGATTGGAGATCTGCATTTTTAAGGATTTCAGTGAAAATAGCACAAATAAGCCCAAAGCACCAATGGTGGTTATCTGGTCATGCCAGTCCAGGACAAACTCACAAGTTCAAGCTAACCAAGGTGGAGCATGGGCCAGCTACAGAGACCTAGTTAGGGGTGCTGCACAAGAGTTACTTAAATCCTGGTTTCGGAGTGCTGAGAGGTCCTGCATCAAGGAGACGTTACTCAGCAAAGTTGATGCAAGGTCTTTGTCAGAGATACCTCACGCAGCGCCAGTACCGAGGTGCTGCGAGGTTGTTAAGTAAGTTCCTGTGTCATTGTCAAAAAGGTCTTCAACTTGGGGGCTTGTGAAGCGAAGTCCTACATCAAGAATGCACCATGCACCAGATAGATTTCAAGAACTTGCAGGGGCTTGCGATGCGGAGTCCTGTGTCATTGTCAAGGATGGCGTCAATGAGGTGCTTGCGATATGTGGGCCTGCAATGTGGATGTATGACAGGATCAGGTTCCTTGGGGGCAGTACCCTTCAATGCCCAACATCTGGCAGCACCGACTCTGTGTTTTTGATTTCTATCGAATCAAAGTGGCTGGAAGAGGGGAAGGGTTTTGGGGAGGGAACTGCAGGGAGAGAGATCTAGAACACGACAAATCCTTGATTGACAACCATCAAAAAACTGTAAAGAAACTGAATCTTGCTGTAACATGACTCAAGAGGAAATAGAGTATTTCCCTTTAGTATTGTCCAAAAAGTATGATCAGAGCTTTTAATACTTTGATACAAATCTTTAGAAGAGAGCCCTAATTGCCTTCACTGGCTTCTCCTTTCCAAACTGAGATATCTTGCCACATTGTCTATTTCTCCACCAGATAAACAATAGTCGCAAACAGGCCTTTTACCATTACTCTGAGACTCTGTTGGGACTGCCAAAATAAAGGTGCACATCCTCATACAATGTTCTCCATAATTTATAAATGTTTTCGCAAACAAAATACGCTTGTCAACTCCTACTGTGACTCAGGACTGAGGAATGCCATTGGGTGCTGCTCTCCCGAGAACATGCACTAATTGCAAGCACTTCTATTTGGGTGTGGCTGGTGTTTGTGGGTGAGTTTCCAAAATGGTGCCCGGGATCTCAAAGTCTTGCGGAATCTCACTGAGTATTTCTTTCTCACCAAATCACGCTCTGCTGGCTAAGTGCAGGAGCGTAATCAAGGTATAGCACCTTTAAATAAAAACACATCTTTAACACCAATGGAAACTAAGCGTAAAACCAGGATTGGTGGAATTACTTAGATAATACTTTTTAGTGGCACTCCATATAAGGTGTGCTCATAGCTTTTGAAGACTGACTGTGGATAGTGTCTCTTTATTGAGCAACATCACTAGCACATAGGGTATCTCTATTGATATTGATATTCTTTTTAGAGCACACAAATGCCAATGGTGTCTTGGTGCTAGTGTGACCTACTGAATAACATCATTCTGCAATGGGCTTGCCTGTCAGTTTAAGAACCAGAAATCAGCCAGGTTTTAAAAGAATTTTCTAAAAGTCTGAAAGTTGGATTGATTTCTCAGTTGTTCCAGTAGATTGTTCCAGAGATGGGCTGTGGTGTGTATTAAACTTCTGCCCCCTATTAGATCTCCTGATTTTCCGGACATTAGTTGTTCTAGGATTAGTCAATCTAAGTGACCTGCTGGGATTATACCATGTGAGATTTTCCTCTAATTAGTCTGGGGCAGATCCTTAAAGAGTTTTATGGGCGAGACATAGGACCTTAAATCGGACTGTCTTCTTTACCGGCAACAAGTGAAGTTCTTGTAAAGTTACAGACAATGATTGCTACTTGGAAATGTTCTTTAAAGGTTGTGGTGACGTGTTCTGGAGTATTTTCAAGGAACGCTGATGAATCACAACATATAGTGCTCTGCAATAGTCCAGTTTTGATAGCACAAGTGCTGTTACTAGCTCTTTTTGCAATTCAAAGGGTATATACAGGAAAATCTTCCTGATCTTGCGTAATAGAAAGAAAGAGGAGGAGGAGGTAACTTTATTTATTTGTGCATTGAAAAACAGGTGGGAGTAAAAGATTATTCCCCAAATGATTGACAGTAGATACTGCCATGGGGAGAGAGACTAGCATTTGTGGCCACAAAGATTGGTCCCATAATGGCAAATTCAGCATGAGACTGTTGTTATTTTTCCATAGGACTATATTGCTCATGCAGTTGTAAAAACAGTGAGCCCTCTCTTCAGCATTGTTCAAAATAGATTCAATGAGCTGTGTATTGTCTGCATATGCCACAGGAATTAAGCCAAATGATCAAATTTGCTTTGTCAAGGGGGGCACACAGATATTGAATAATGTAGGGCTCAACAATGAGCCCTGAGGAACCCCAAAAGGCAATGTAAATGACTTAGAGATGAGATAACTCAATGCCATGAATGTTCTCTCTGGGAGAGGAAGGAACTAAGCAGTTTCGGATCCTCCAATACCAATATCTGCCAAATGCATAATCAGGATCTCATGGTTCACAGTGTCGAAAGCTGCTGACAGGTCCAACAAGATCATGGCAGCCTTTACCCCACTATCCAAAATAGTTCTCACTTGATCTGCCATCACCACCACATTACACCCAATCTCAAGAAACTACACTGGCTGCCGATACAGAAGAGGTACCAGTTCTTTACAAATATAGGGGCATATTACCTAGAAGTGCGTTAGAAAACGCACAACGCACATATCCATATCGCCGGCTATCGCCGGATTCCTTCGCCGTGATAGCGCGCAATTATCTATGCGCATCACGTAGGCGAAATGAAATCCGGCGATAGTCGGCGATATGGCACATTAGCGCATGAAAACAAACTTTGTTTTCACGCGCTAATGTATTCCTTGATAATATGGGGGGTGGATTCAGCTTTATGATCCACACCCCCATGTTATCAATCCCCTAACACCTGGTCAGGGCAGGTGTTGGGAGACCTGTGATAAACAAGTTTATCGCAGGTCTCCCTCTCCCAACGCCTGTCTTGGTAATAGGGTGTTCCCACCTCCAACCACATTTCACATGTAGTTGGACGTGGGAATGCCCACTTTGCATGTCATTAGCGATGTTTGTCGCCGACATGCAAAGTGGGCTTGAGCCAGGCGTTAAAATGCCCTCGTGGATAGGGCTCTAGAAGTATCGCCGCTTTCTCCGCACAAATTGCCGAAAAAGCAGCGATAATTCCCCTTGCTAATATCCCCCATAATTCCAAAAATGCTTCCTTTAAAACTACTGTGCTACAGAGAAGATTCAGATTGTAAATACTAAAGCACTTTATTTTCAAGCTGGTGAAGATAAAAACTTAAGAAAGTGTTTATCCTAGAGTCGCTAAAGTGGACAGTTATCTAATTTCCCTAATGCCATGTTTTAAAAACGTGCGAAGTGTGGGAGCTCTGGCATTGCCCATGTGTTTAAACAAAATGGTAATGTTTCTTTACACTTACTTATGCCATTTAAAAAAACAAAAATAAGTCTTAAAAGTACCCGCCTTTCCGTATTCACACCAGGACAGCAGCATGTAAATTGCATTGTAGATTTCTTATAATATTGACAGAGTTTGCTGTGTTGAGGTCTGTTCGGATATCTAAGCTATTTAAATCAAGAGACCTTCACTGGAAAAATCAAGAAATGTATTCCATTATTAGGAGTGAGCAAGGCCAAATTGACAGTCCTTTTAAATAATATTGCCTGGACTATGAGTACAAGAGTAGCTAGTTAACTTGGCATGCGTTGATTGTGGATATAAAGTTAATTCAATCTCATGACAAAATAAAGGATAACTGAGATTTTATGATGTTTTTCAGCACACATTTTTCTGGAATATTTCCCCACATATTGCCATCACCAAATGTTTTAGTGCAGAGGAAAGATATTCAGACAAGGGATTCGATGTGTCACTGTCCTCCTGGAATAACATATTTTTAGTGTGTGTCTTTATGTGTGATTAATGTCATAGCCAAACCAAATACAGCTAGCTTTACATGTTAGGTCCTGGTTCAGGAGGCCAAATTCCAATTGCATCTGACTGCTATGCAAGAATTGTAGATACTGTAAGACTGTCCTATAACCTTTGGTCTAAGCTTTTGGATGGTTTTTGAGTTTTCCAGTGTGGGAAGAATTGCGGTAAAACAGTACCAGTATATATTGTGGGCTGATTTATTTTAGTATGCTTCTACTGAATAGCTAGTTAACTTAATGTTGATTATGCATAGTGCAAAGATGGGTTTTGCTGTCTGGTATTTGTTTTCAGTTGGTGGAGTCTTGGACAGCATCTAGCTGTAAACCACAGCCCAGATAATTACAGGAGTTAGAGTAACCTATTATATGTGTGCCCACATTGCAGGTCTTTTTAGTTTTTGCTTTACCTAATACAACAAATGTGGGTTTGTTTTCTTTCACAGTTAAATGATTAGGGGGCATATTATCAAGAAAGGGCGTTACATTATCGCCGCTTTTATCGGCAGGAAACTTGCACATCTAACATGGGCTTCGATTGGAATTCCTTAGAGCATAATATCAAGCCCATTATCGCCGCTTTATCGGCAGTTTCCTGCCGATAAAAGCGACGATAATGTAACGCCCTTTCTTGATAATATGCCCCTGTGTTTGTTAGAAATGTTTAACTCATTTACAGATCATTTAAGACGCACTGTGGTTTGGTCCACAATAACAAAATACTCTACATATCGTAAGATTTGGATTTTATGTTGACCGGTCCAAGGGGAGGGGGGGAGGCCCTGGTTGCAAAGAGACCTCCAAGTATCTGCAGTGTGAAGATTAAAAAGCAAGCAACCCAATGTGCTTTAGGCCTGTATTTGAGCAAACACGTTCAGACAATTTAAGGCCATTCCCCACGTCAGTTATCACCCAAATATCAGAGTACAAGGATGATTTTGCATTCAAAAAAGCTGGGTGAATTCCCACTGTAAAAAACTTGGGTATCGGTTGTGGGGGGTGAAACATAGTCAGGGTTGACTACAAAAATCACTAAATTAACCTGGGCTTCACCCTCTGGCAGCTTGGCACAAAAGCAGTCAGGCGTAGCTTAGAGGCAAAGTGTAAATTATTTATGCAGCACTCAAACAGTAATAAGGTGAAAACATAACACAAGAAAACCCCAAACTAATGAGAAAAAAAGAATCATTTTTAATAAATAAAATGATACCAGCATGACAAACATCAAGTCAGTAGAACCAGAAAAATATGTCTTACGTTTTTGCTGAAGATAACATCTTAAAGGACAAAGTGGCAGTCCCTCTCACCTTTTGACACTGGACCATGGAGAGTCACAAATTCAGGCCAACTGTGATGGAGCACGAGTCATATAAAGGAACCAGGTTAGTCCTGCTGAAAAAGTGACCTTCAAAGTTTGGTGTGAAGAGGTCCATTCACATTGGAGGAGGCTGCTTGGAGGAGGCTGAATGTAAGGATGGTTGTTGCTGTAGCTTGAAGAGCCAGTCTGGCATTACAGATGGACTTTGCTGTAGCTTCGTGTTGGCAGCCATCATGGGTTGTCATTGCTGTAGCATGATAATGTAGGTCACACATTGCCAGTCATCGCTGATGGCCGAGTCTTGTGGCGAACAGGCCCGTTAGTGGTCATGAGAAGCCCAAACGTCAGGATATTATATTTTCTTTGGGAAAATCCCTACCAATGCCTCTGATTCCTACCAATGGTTAAATACCTGGGGAGGCACCTCTTGAGGACAGGGACTCACTCCAGCAGAAGCCATCAGGGCTCAGACTGGTCCAGTTGCAGGTCCAGGCAGGATCAGTTGTAGAAAGTCAGCTGGCCAGATGCAGGGAGGCCTATGAAGTTTGCTGTGTTCATGTAGCTCTCACAGGAGGTCAGTCATGTGACCCTCGGAGTCACTCTGGGTAGCCTGGGATCAAGGCAAGCAGGTCCAGTATTCCTTCCTGGACAGCAAAGCACTCCTTCAACCAGCAGGGCAGTCCTCTCGCTGCAGGGCACTCCTTCATCTGCAGCATCCACAGGTCCAGGAGTGTTCTGATGAGTGGCTCTAAAGGTCCAATATTTATACCTGGTTGCAGCCTTTGTGTGGGGTAACTCACTGTCCTACCCCACACCTGGTTCTTAGGAGTTCTTGCCCTTCCCTTGTCAAGGCATCAAACTGTCTAATTGTGACAAAAGGCAGTACAGGTGTAACTGGGTATGGGAATAGCCCTCTCCAGTCATAATGCAAGGATAGCCTATACTGTCCACACCTAAGCCTCTTTGGTGTTATTGTCTGGAAGCAATACATAAATCCCAACAGCAGTGCCATTTACAGTCATGTAACCCAAGACACCGGAAGAAGACATAAATGGTAGGGGCAAGAATATGGCAACTTTCTAAAAGTAGTGTTTTCAGAATTGTGACTTAAAATCTGACTTTACCATTAAAGAGCATTTTAAAATACAATTCATTTGAGTGTAAACAGCATTTCTCTATCTACTATCAATCCAGAATTAGAACTTATTAAATGTAATAAGGTAACCAAGTGTTAGTCAATGGGAGTGATATGCCTTACAAAAGTAAAAAATAACTTCAGTGCCAGTCAAAGGCAAAACTTAAGGGCACATCTTTTACATTTAAAATACAATACACCCTGCCTTATGAGCCTGTGTGGCCCACTGTAGGGGTGACTTAGCAATATTAAAAAATAAGACATAGGCGTGGCAAAAGGTTTATTTTTCCAAGTTGAAATGACAGTTCAACACTGCACTACAGGCTGTAGTTGTATCCCTGAGATGAGTTTGAAAAGTCTGCTTTAGTGGGTGGCACAAGGAGTAGCCCTATGGTAGCATTTAATGTATAGGCCTTGGTTACATGTAATACTATCATTTACAAGTAAATTAAATGGGACAATCAGGTAGATGCCATTTGTTCCATGCTGTAGGGCGAGAGAAGCACTGGTGATCAGTGGTAAAGTACACAGAGTCCTAAAGCCAACAAAAACAAATTCAGCAAAACAGGAGAGGTGAAGGCAAAATATTTGGTGGAATATCAGACCAAGGATGTCAGGTATAACATCCATTTAGTCAGTATTGCCCATAAGATGTTTCAGAGGTCGCTCTGCATAATTTTTTCCGGCATGAATTTCCAAGGCTGAGCGCTAATGCGAAAAGTTAATGGAATTGGCGATTAAGGTCTCACCCTTTTCGGCGGAACGCCGTTTTTGGTCTGCAGCGCTGGTGCAGCGTGTGTGTTTTCTCCGTGTCTTGCAGTGAGTCTGCCTTTCCTCTCCATGCTTGCACCGCTCTGCTGTGCTCTCGTTCGAGCACCTCTGCATTGTTGCTCCTTGACGGCAGACTCTGGTTCAGAGCTCTCCGCCTCCCGTCTGGGCCTTCGGCTCTGGACCCTGGCCGCCCTGGAGCTCAGGAGGGGCAGAAGGGTGCGGAGTCTTTTGCGTACAGCCTGCGGCAGCTCCACCGGGGATCAGAGACGTGAGGTGGTGTGTGAGGAGCCACGACAGGCTGACGTGGCGGTGACGGTAGAGAAGGTGGCTCTGGAGGTGATTTGTCAAGAGGAGGACGGTTGGGAAAGCGCTTCTGTTTCTGCTTTGGTTGTGGCACCTCAGCTCTTGCCCTTGCCCCAGTAAGGTAAAAACAAACGCGGGCTGAAAAATAAGGAAGGGACACAGGAACTTAACTCCTTGGCTCTGGGTCCGGATGTCAAAATTTCTTTATTCGGTTATTAAACTCAATAACCATAAAAGTTCAGATAAAATCACAATCAATTAACAAATTCATCATAAGCACCATTATTACGTTGTCACACGAACATAAAAATTACTACATAAGTCAAGTGACAGTTCAAGAATGATATCATATACAATACATCATATTTAGGCTACCATGGATTTCCGTAATTTAAAAGCATTTTTTAAAAACGAGGAAATAAATACGATGGTTAAAATGTTGTCCAATTTCTGTACAGCAAAAAATGCCGGGCGGCAGCAGTTGACTTACATAGTCTTTAATAGGGGAATGATCCATCTTCGTCTAGGTATACTATAGAATTTGCAGAAGAATAGGATGTGCATATCTGATTGATCTGAAAAGTCATCGCAGGGGCATTTAATCAGTTGTTTAGACCAATCATTCATACCCGGGAAACTATATAGCCGAAATAATAGATTAAACCTAAAACGGACTAACAAAAACCTCTCGTATTCGCTCATCTGAAGTTTAAGGTACGGCTGCACTTTATTAGAAATAACCGTCTGGGCATGTGCTACTACTGTTAGCTTTTTCATTTCGGTTTGTGCTCTAAGTTCATGTAAAAATGCCATACACTACTCTTTTAGAGCTTTCCTTGAAATATTACGTAGCGAGGTTGGATCATAAAAATAGTTTACAGTTCAGGATGTCAACATTGCTATTTGCGCAGTTAAAGAAAAGCCCTCTTCATATTTATGTACAGAGGTGAAAACAAAGCGTACGAGGGCTTCAAAGGGGTCAAAGGGGTCAAAAGTGCCAAAAGGGTCAAAAAACCTCAAAGCAGTGCTCAGTTTGGGGTAAAAAATTACCCCATCCTTGCGATCCTACTTTAAAGCGGTCCCTCAAGTATTAGACCTTACAGAGGATTGGGTTATGTCTGGCCCCTCAATATCTGTTTCCGCTTCCTTCGCCACTTCTATGCCAATGTCTATTTCAGTTGACGCTGATTCATCTCTGTCGTCTAGTCAACCTCTAGGCAGTCGGTTTGAGATATCTAGTGTGTGTGTAGTAGTTACTCCTGTGGTGGGCACAGAGATGTCCCAATCCCAGTCTTCGCCAAGTCCGCAGTCATCAGTGGGGTTTATGGTACCACTTAGCGAGGTAGGCGGCAAGATAGTCAGCGAATCTCCTGTCTTTGATGTAGCCCCCACAGGCGACATGGGAATACATCCAGGTGTAGAGCCGGAGGAGCAATGGAGGGATCAAGGGTTGCTCTAGCAGGGGGGGCCTATAGCTTCCTGTAGTACTGTTCCAGAGTGTCCTAGCGTCAGTATCACCACCGCCTCCCTTCAATCTATGTTCTCCTCACTCTCCTTGGATATAAAGAAAGGTTTTGATGAATCCTTGGCTAACCAGCTTGAGATCAGGAATTAGTGTGAATCCTTGGATAATAAGATTGATGGTCTCATGGTAAGAACAGGGAAACTGGAGGAAACAGTTGGAGCACTATCGATTAACTTGGATCAGGCTAAAGACGACATTGTTAAGCTCAGAAGGGAGGACTTGGCCTTGTCCGACAGGATGGAAACGTTGCAAAACAACACTAGACGCAGTAATATTCATATCCTAAACGTTCCTGAGGGGTCGGAGAGGTCGGATATCAAACAATTCACTACCCTGTTTCTTAAGGAGTCACTAAGTTTAGATCATTCAACTGAGGAACTGACTATTGACATTCAGCGGGTTCACAGGGACCCTTTTAGAAGAAACCGCCAAAGGTCTAAACCGAGTAAGATCCTTGTAAATTTCCATACCTACTCACTTAAGGAGCATATCCTTAACTTGGCCTTAAAACAGAAATCCTTGGCAGGGAAAGGTTTCACATTTCAAATAAGGTCTGACCTTTCTAGGGTTACCCTAGAGAAGCAATGGGAGTTAGGGAGGCGGTTGGATGCATTTAGGAAGCTAGGTGCTATTGCTCAATTAATGTTTCCTGCTGCTTTAAAAATAATGCACAACAACAAGATGTTTAACATTAGATCAGTGCAAGCAGCAGACGAGCTATTGCTTGACTTGGGTAATAAGGGGTCTTCTGATTAGGCCAATCTAGGCCTGATTTTGGGCTATTATCATGGATCGGTTATTATTTTGGAACTGTAGCATGAGAAACTAAAGACGTAAAAAATGAAGTAAAAATTTAAACAGCTAAAGTAATCAAATAATCAAAAAAAAGGGGGAAAAAAGAAAAGCACAAAAAGGAAGGTTAATAGTAATAAAACATTTATAAGCAGGCAAAAAAAAAGAAAAGAAGGGGGCTATAACTCTGCATAACTCCGTATATAATCTGTATATGACTCCCGCATAACTATTTCATTAGCTTTAATATCTGTAGTGGGATGCAACCATGTCGCTAATTATGAGGAGGGGCGGTCTCAGCCATTCGTATGTAATTGGCTACTATTGTATTATGAAGAGTTTGTGACAGAGTGGCCCAGCGGGAGCTCGGGTAGGGGTGCTGTCTACTGGACTTGTTCCGGTTAGATTTAGAAGGGTTTTCAGAGGGGAGGGTGGGGGTGGTTTGGGGGGCACAGGGGTAGTAGGGGGGCTGGGGGGTGGAAAAATCCTAAAAATCTCCTCAATTGCCAATTGAGTTTTGTTGTATTTAATATTAAGCAGGTGGGGGTTAATGATTTACCTTTACAGTTAGGGGCGCTGCCGGTAATTCTCTGTTATACAAGGGGTTGCTTGGAAGCTGGTTTAGGCAATATGGGTAGTTTTAAAGGTATCTCCTGGAATGTTAATGGCCTCCGTACCAGGCCTAGAGCAGGAAAAATTATGCAATATCTACGTGACTCGGACGCACAGGTCATTATACTCCAGGAGACCAATCTGATCCAGAATGAACTGATTGCTTTAGTTAAGAAGAATAGATGGATTGATTTTGCGGTATCCTCTTCACAAACTTTAAATAATTGAGGTGTGTCTGTCATCTTTAAGAAGCAATTAAAAGCAAGGTTAGTCTCCCAGTTGGTTGACCCAGGTGGCAGATGGGTCATTACCTCGGTCATCATCGCTGGGGCACAACTCACGATTGTGGGCTATTACGGGCCAAATCTAGATGATCCCTCAACTTTGGAATCTATTTTTACACACCTACTGTCCTTTCCTGAACCAACCATCTTGGCAGGGGACTTTAACTTAGTATTGGATCCCTATTTAGATAAAACCCCTAACAGTCGTCCCTTGGTTCTTTCTAAAACTAGGACCTTTTTGCTTAATTCCATGAAACAATATGGGTACGTAGATATCGGGAGAGTACGGTCAGGGCTGCAACAGGGAATCTCTTTCCAGAACTACAAGTTCCTTCATCAGTCTAGAATAGACTTTGTATTAATCAGTCAGACAATGGTGGATTCTGTTAAGTGTATTACCTATCTCCCCTTACATTTATCTGACCACTCAGCAGTGTTTATGGAATTGGTGGGGCTCTCTAAGGCTTCCCCTAGAAGTTGGTCATTTGACCGCTCATTACTGTCTCAGTCAGACAATATATCTTTTTTGAAAACTGAAGCCCAGAATTCCATGAATATCAATATTGGGTCAGCAGCTTCTGGAGTTGTTTGGGACTCATTTAAAGCATTTTTGAGGGGTGTCATTACTTGTAAAGTCTCATACCAAAGGAAACAGTATAGGGAGGAAGTTGCTTCCATTGAACTAGATATAGCTAAAGCTCAAGCTGACATAGACGCCAACGTCGCTGCCCCTGACACCGTCTTAACACCGTTATACAATAAACTATCCTCTTTTAAGGGCGACTTGAGTTTGGTGTTAAACCAGAGAATTCTGCAGAAATGGAAGGCAAGTAAACTGGCTAATTTCGAGTATGGTAAAGGTGCTGGGAAACTTTTGGCTTGGAAAACTAAAACAGATCAGGTCCGTAACAATATTGAGTCTATTACTGTTAATAACATCACTTATTCTTCAGATGAAGACATCAGACGCGCTTTTAGAGAATTGTTTCAATCAATATATTACGAGATTAGTACGAACGAGCCAGAGCGCATTGAGAGTTTGTTGAGTGGAGTTTCTCTTCCGGTACTCTCTGGGGTACAGCGAGCACTCCTTGATAGTACTATTTTGGAGGAAGAGGTAAGAATAGCTATCCGAAATGGTAAGAAAGGGAAGGCAGCGGGACCCGACGGTCGCCCAGCCGAAATATATAGAGTATTGGAACGAGAAATAGTGTCCCCCCTCACCACCTTATTTAACCAAATCTTACAGGATGGCCTTCGTCCACCGGTATCCTGGGATAGTGCATCAATTACCCTAATCTTGAAACCGGGGAAGTAAGCTTCGTGTTGTGGTTCTTATAGGCCAATTTCTATACTGAACTTAGACTATAAAATCTTTGCTACGGTTCTCGCAAAGAGGCTGGTGTTGGTGGCCCCGGATATTTTACATCACAATCAGAAGGGGTTTGTTAAGGGCCGCCAACTATATGAGCTGACATATGATCTTTTAGGGGCTATTGACATGGTGACTGCCGAGGCCCTCCCCTTGGTCGCCCTTACATTGGATGCCACCAAGGCCTTCGACAGAGTATACTGGTTATACCTGTCAGAGGACTTGGCTAAGTTTAATATCGGTGAGGGCTTCCGTCGGGCTGTCGGCCTTTTGTATCAAAACCCTACAGCTCGTGTTTTGGTTAACGGAGATTTGTCGGACCCCTTTAACTTCACAAGGGGGATGAAGCAGGGCTGCCCACTCTCCCCTCTCCTATTTAATTTATAGATTGAGCCTTTTGCTCAACGATTGAGGGAGGATATAAACATCAAACCTTTTATCTATAGGGGATGGGAGAGGAAAGTGGCCCTGTACACGGACGATGTCCTCATTTTCTCATCAGAGGTACGTACTGCATTCCCTGCAGTACTTAAAAATGCTCTGGAATTTGGGGAAATCTCTGGGTATGAGGTCAATACCGCAAAAACCGAGATGATTGTCTGGAATGATGACAATTGCGATACTAGCGTACAGCCTGGTTCTAGTATGCGTTATCTAGGCCTCAATATTGTGAAGGATATTAATCAAATTGCCACAATTAACTTTACAGCTATTGCAAAGGCTTGTCGCAAACTTATGCGGTCATGGGCACAACTTCCACTTTCTTTATTAGGAAGAGTCAATTTGATTAAAATTACCATTTTACCTAAAGTTTCCTTTTTATTTAATACCATTCCCCTCTATTTTGATCCTTTGTTACTATTAAAACTACAGGGGGAAATTACCACATTTATTTCGGACAAGCATCTTCCAAGGATTGCTTGGAAGAAACTTAGGCGACGTAGGGAGTAGGGTGGGCTGGCAGCCCCGGACCTGCAGATGTACGCATGGGCGTTTCAGCTTTCTCATGCCCGAATGCTGTTAAAGATGCCTAAAGATTGTGGGGTTGGGACTTTGTTTTCAGCTTTGCCTAAAGGGGAAGGTGTGTGTCAATCTGGCTTTTAGTTTAAATTTGGCAACCCCAAGTTCTTTAAGAAGATTAAATTGAAGGTCTTGTAAGGGATGGCAAAAACATGGGCTAAATTAGCAATGTCGATAAAGCTAGGGTACTTTTGTAGTAGGTCACCTCTTTGGGGTCTTCCTGAGAGCCTTGTGTGGCTGAGGGATAGCTTGGCGGTTTCGATAAAGGAAGCAGGATTGGAGGTGTGGGGTGACCTTTTTATGGACGGGGGCTTGCTCCCATGAGAATATCTAAAGAATAAAATCGGTCCAAACTTTTCAAAGTTTAAGTTCATGCAAATGGCCAGTTGGACCCAATCCCGCGTCTCCCTGTCTTCCCGCGGGAACAAGTTCCCACTTGGTGGTCACAGCCAGTTAGTATCTTTTCTAGTGGCCAAACCCCCAGCCAAGAAGGAGATTTCCCTATGGTACAATCTGATCCAAGAAGAAGTGGATGGCGATTTTCGGTTACCAGAGTCGCTTTAGGGTCCTTCTTTTCTGGGCCACAATGTGCAAGATCTGTGGACTGCATCATGTAAGGTCTTGTGGGACATCGTTAAGCCCGCAGGGTTACGCAGGAACCATCTCTTTACTCTTCATAGAGCATACTATTCTCCTCAAAGACTCTCAAAATTCTCACAAGCAAATCCAGTAGCGTGTGCCAAGTGTGGATTGGTTGCCGCCTCGGGTGCCCACATGTTTTTTGAATGCCCCTGTCCAGCCCCTTTTTGGGAAGCTATAAGTAACACTCTCACAGCTTCATTGGGCTTCTCTGTGGTGTTAGAGCTCCCCCATGTGATCTTTGGGGTTATAGATGGGGCTCAGAGCCCGGCCAAAAGTCTGCTATTTTACTCCATCTTACTTGCCAGAAGGGAAATCTGTAAAAAGTGGAAGGATCCTACACCCCCTTCTCTCAAAGATTGCCACGTCTCAGTCCTGCAGGTGTGTAGACTGGATTTGGCTAGGGCTGGCAATCAGAATAAGAGAGCATTCTGGCACCCCCCGGGTCCAATGATTTTGCATCTGTGGCTCAACCCCCTTGCAAAAGGCCTTGGTTTGGCTGATTGGCCGGCACCTAATGGAGGCAATACCCACGTTGTATTATACTTTATTGGTTTCTACTGTGTTTGTCTCTGTAGGAAGCATCATTGCTGAGGGATGTTGGCAACCTTCGGAAAAACAATCCCTGCCAGATGATACACTGCGACAGCATGTTGTTCTCCCACCTGCGCCTACACTTGAAACCATGGTGGTAAATGAGGACCCAAAAAAAAAAAAGATGTATCAGTTCACATCATCAAATGCAGCACTATAATCTATGAATCAAATGTTCAAAGGGTCAAGATATGATAACATAGATTTCTAGGCTAAATAGGTTAGATAGGTTAGGGCCCAAATATTATCAGTAACACTGCAATTGGACTTGAACATCATTTGATAGAATGGAATTAAAGCTTTTCCCTTCACCCAACTCTTAAATTCCCCCCATTAGAATCTTGGCCAATGCCTTAGCTTCAATGTTCAAGAGGGCAGTAGAGGGAAAATTACTATTAGCTAGGTTGCTTTTATTCCTCTTTCTTGTAACATGGAACCTCTCTAAGACTCCAAACGTTGTGCCTGTTGGAATGCAGCTTACTATACCGGAAAAAGTCAGATGCTCTAGTAGTTGGTATTTGCCTTGCAGTGAGATCCAGGAATGCTGTTTGGGCCCGGGGTTCCATTAGGTCAGCTTGACTGGGGTTACTAGGTTGCAGGTGGTAGACTGGGAATTGGTATTTAGACTGCATGGAGACTGCCCTTTGGAAACATATGAAGGACTGTCAGTCATTTGGTAAAGCATTTTCATATGTTACACCCATTGTGTTAAACATAGCCCACTTCACAGGATGTCCATCTGCTGGTTGTGTAATCTGTTTACAAATTACCAGAATTTTGATTGAGCTTTTTGGCTTGACAACTAATGGATTTGTGAGCACTGGTGGAAAATGAATTTACTTTTTCCTTCCCATATCCATTTGAGATACATTTTCGTTGGGTTTGTTAAATTATGTAAAATGTAATTGTTGTTCTTATTCCTTTTGTAGATCTGGGTGGTCATTTTGGGTTCTAGTTTCAGGGCTTTTAGTTCTGGCATGAATAAGGAATTATTATTGTGCAACTTTATATTTATGTCAATGTGGTCAGGGCCTGTGGGTCTATCTAAGTCAATGATTCTTAACCTGTAGTCCGCAGTCTTCAGGGATTCCAAGATGCCTACACACGACGTATGCAAATATTTAGAAGTGCATGTGAATAAAAATCAAAATTGAAAAGTGCAAGAGAGAAAAAGTGAAAAAATAGGAAATTGGAAGTTAAATAGTAATTTGGCATCCTCATTTTGATTTGCACAAGCAGGTCAAGAGCAGCAAATGGGATCTAGTGTGGACTTTTCATGACTTAATTGAAGCATCACTCTTATGAACTGACAAAAAGACATAGTCTAGAGTATCACTTTGCCTTTTAGAAACAAAAAAACATTTTGAAAAGAGTTAACCTTCCCATTAAAATTAAAACAAAAT
This sequence comes from Lissotriton helveticus, assembly GCF_964261635.1. Classification (NCBI taxonomy): domain Eukaryota; kingdom Metazoa; phylum Chordata; class Amphibia; order Caudata; family Salamandridae; genus Lissotriton; species Lissotriton helveticus. The sequence continues at coordinate 986,358,784 of NC_136071.1, read as the reverse complement.
GTTCGCATTTTTTTGTTTGTGATTTAAATTATGTTTTCCCACATTAGTTTATTTGTTTGAGGTATACTTGTTTTTGAACTACTGTACCTTGATTTGCGGTTCAAATCATAGAATTTCTATAGGCAAAGGTCCTCATCTTTCAGTAGTGGTTCAGTGGGGGTCTACAGAGGTCAAAAGGTTAAGAACTACTCATCTACGTGATTAACTATGGATTTGATAACAAATGTCTATGCTTCAAGAGAAGTGGAATGTTTTGATAGAGTTCTAGTAGTTCAATGCTATTTTTCTGCTGTTTCCATTCCTTAAGATATATTAATCACATTGGTGGCCATTCGTGTCTTTCATGTCAGTTAAAGAACTTGTAGTTCTAACTAACTTATGAAGTTCTGGCTCATTTTGTTGGTACTCAAAATATGATGCCGCTGGCAAATGATCTGTCCAGCAGGTTCAAGTTAAAGTCACCTGTGCTGTGATTACTATTTAATGGCTGGGATGTTGGGATACCAACAATTCAAATGTTTCAATAGAATGTGCAGTATTGAATCGCTGATTGTCATTATGTAAATGAAGGTATACGTTAAGTAAAAGGATAGGAAGCTATTTTTTCAATTGGAAATGTGATCCAGTTTAATGGCTAAAATTGATTTGCATGTCTGTTAAAGAATTGTAATGTTAAGGTTAATGGTATCAGCAGCATTTATAGAGAGAACATAAGATGCTCTACCAAACGTATGATGCTTCACTGCCAAGCTGAATATTTCTTGATAGCCATATAATTAGTCATCTCCTTATAGCTAGTAGATGTCAGAGACTATTCTCAAGTTTCTTGTAAGAGCAAAGTATCATACTCTCTCAAAAAGGATGGAATAGTATCAATATCTAGGATCCTCGATAAGCCTCTGACATCCCAGAAGAGTAAAGAGCAAGGGAATTTGCTATGGAGGTTCTTAAGTATGTGAGCATGAGGTGTATTAGGAGTACGGTTTAGAGTAAATGTTAATGGCCTCTAACTCCAGTCCTCTTGCGTGCTCATATATGGAGTAGGGAAGATACACTGTTGTCATCATGGCGAGGTTGTATGAATAGTGACTTTCTGGCGCAGAGGATGTTTCTCTGAGGATGTCTCTAAAAAAGACTACTGGATACCTCTCAGTTTCCTGCTTTTGCATTCATATGCACTGTTGTGCAAATATAAATTTATTTCTATCTAACAGATCTGCTAAGGAACTGATATTCCTGGTGTCTAAGGGGGCTTCTGGCGCAGAAAGTCATTTGGCTCAAAACCAATTGAATCCTTGAAATGCCTTTCGATGACCTGAAGTGAGATAAAACAGGGATATGTTGAAAAGGTCTTAGAAGTTTAGAACATCTTCCCTGTCATGGGAACAATACTCCAGGATGAGACTAGGTTGACATGCTTGCTTGCCAGATGAGGCCCTTCTGTGCTGGTGGTAGCATTACAAATTATTTTTGTGATGATGAGTGAATGATTGTGGTGTCAATCTTTGACGTTTTTGATCATCCCTCTCTATTACCTTTGTCAATATGGGTTGTTAATTTACTGTGGTGGTATGTTGGAATGTGCTTCAGTGAGTGGAGCAGTCTTGGTGCTGCCATATTTTTCCTTCTCGGTTTTAACTATGTTATAAAGGGTGGACTTCCTAGTCTCAATTTGCAATCTTTTTTATTAGATCAGTAGTTGTTGTGGAAGTATTTTGTTATTTTGGGGGGCTTTTTTGAGGGATACTATTAATAAAATATTGGCTATAACTTCTTGTCTTCTATTGCTTTCAACCGATTTGTGCCTAATGTTTTGTAAGTGTTGTTTTAACAGCCTTGGGTAACATCACAAACGTGATGCTAACCAGCACATAATGTATTTTTACCAATTTACTTTCTTGTACAAAACTTGTTTTGCATTGGAAAGTACCCTACAAGTAACACAAAGCAGTGCGAAGCATTTCTTTGCATTATTAGCACCAAGGGGGCCTTACTTGGTGGTACATTGGCATTCCCATGCAAGCACCCATGCCTTTTGATGCAAAACCCTATCTATAAACAATTGCAGACAGGGTTTAGCACCAAAGGTTAACGTCAAACGAATGAGGAGAAATTTCTTTATTTCTCCATTCTTTCCCTACTTTGCATGCCTGCTGAACTAGGCAGAACACACACACACAGTGGGAAAAGTGTTTGAACTTGTCTAGGCATAGTATTTGGTAGAAAACCTGTGCTATACTCAGGCACGCACCTTAGCACTATGAAGCTATTGTCTGGGCCTGGCACACAGCAGCTGAAATCAGCGCTGGAGCTAGAGAAAGGTGAGGAGAGAGCCATATATCTGTAGATATTGTGTTCTTCTGCTCCCTCCATGTCACACAACACTGCACATCATTTTTGGCTTGCTGCAATGCATTGCATAACGTCTTGGAAAATCTGCCCCTAACATCTTATGGCCACCAGCAAGGACTAAGGGCTAGATGTAGGTAAATTAGATTTACAGATTCATAAATATCGAATTTTACCGATTCGGTATTTATGATTCGGTAAATCTAATGTAGGTAATTATTCGGTAAAAAATACCGAATCGGTAGGATTCGGTATTTACCGATTCGGTAATTACCGAATCGGTATGTGTCATTGATTCCTATGGGCCTTGAAGCCCATAGGAATCAATGGCAAATACCGATTCGGTAATTACCGAATCGGTAAAATTACCGAATTGCCAAGGGGGACAGGGTGTCACTTTGACACCCTGTTGCACCCCTGTATCTTTCTCGTTGTGCCCATTTTCTACTTTTCACTCACGCTCTTTGTGCCTATTTCCCTCTCTCTCTCTCTCTCTGGGCCTTTTTTGTACTCTCCACGCTCTCCGTTTGTGCCACTTTATGCCCATTTTTCCGCTCTCTCTCTTTCTGCCCATTTTCCACTCTCTCTCTCCTTGTGCCGCTTTGTGCCCATTTTTCCACTTTACTCTATCTATCTTTGTGTCTCTTATTGCCCATTTTTTCTGCCTGCTTTTCTTTCATGCCTTTTACTCCAGCTCTTTCCAACCTCCAGCGCATTTCCCCCTTCCCCCACTCCTTACCTGCATCTCCATTGTGTGCCTCTTGCGCCCTAGGGTACTGACCACCTGAAGAATGCACCACCTTCAGCAACCTCCTCACTGACTTCATTTTCCCCGTTGCCATCAGGTCGAACAAAATCACCTTACTCAGGGACCTCAAATTCCATCTTGATGACCGAAATGATCCCAAATCCACTGCCCTAACGAGAGCCTTGCGATCCTTGGACTCACCCAAATCATCCAGGGTCCTGCCCACAATGCAAGATACATCTTTGAACTCATTTTCATAGTCAGCAACAAGGTCAAGTTTAGCCATCTCACTCTGCTCACCTGGACAGACAACTCCATTATCCGCTTCATCATGGACACATCCCAACCCATTCTGTCAAGAATACCTACAACCTCAGACATAGCTGGACAAGATAAATGACTCAGACCGGACCAACACCCTCACCTCCAACCAACCACACCTCACTGGCAACGTGCAGGCCTACATCTAGCCTTTAACAACTGGATCACTACCAGCGCAGACTCCTTAGCCCCCTTGAAGAACGTCAGAAGCTCAAGAACCACTACCAGATCACAAACTTGAAACCTCACTCCCCAGAAGACACAGCCAAAATCATGAAAACAATCCAGCCCTGGACCCCAACAACTCGTGCCCCCACCATATCTTCAACCTAGAAGGGACTTTGCTCCTACCTCACCACTATCGTCAACACCACCATCCAAAGTGGAACCTTCCAGGATAACTGGAATAATGTAGAAATCACAGCTCTCCTGAAAAAAGAATTGGCAGACCCAAAAGATCTCAGCAACTACAGACCCATCACATATCTGCTCTTCCCATCTAAAGTCATGGAGAAAGCTATCAACATACAACTCTCCAACCATCTCAAACAACACCACTACCAGGCATCTTACAGTCTGGATTCTGCAATAACCACTCTTATCACAACAAGTGACGACTTCAGGACTATCAAAGGAGAAACCATTGCACTTGTACTACTCAACCTCTCTGCAGACTTTAACACTGTCTACCACATTACCCTCACCACCCTCATTCCACAACACCAGGCCTGCCTACCTCACCCACCACCTTAACTTCCACCAACCTACCAAGCAACTTCACTTAGTCTCACTCCACCTCATGCAAATACCCTGCATCTGCAGGAGCAAGGATGCTCCTTTTCCCACATCACTGCCTTCCTCTCCGCATCATGACCTCCCCATCCCTTCTCGAATTCCGCATGAAACTGAAGGCCTGGCTAACAAACTGGGAGCATTGTCAGCACCCACAAAATGTCTTGTTCCTCTCTACTGAAGAAGTACTAGCATACTGAAACCTGTCTAGAGATCCAAAGCACATTCTGCATCAACAAAAGTGAAAACAAAAGAATGTCACTGAAGCAAGTGTTTTCATGCACTGCATTTACCATAATGTATTGTAGAGTACTGAATGCTGGGATGTGAGGCACTGTGCTTACTTGCTCCTTTGTTTGAAAAGGCTCCCTTGCACTAAAGAGTTGACGAGCTCTGGTTGATGCACCTATGCTCAGTGCTAGAGAGATCTGGGAAAACTTGGAGCAGCACTTCGAGCTCCCCCAAAGTAACTTGTTACTCTCTATGGAAGATGAACAATTATCCTGTTACAAGTTTCTAGCGATACACAGCACTGGCTGCACCAACGATGGTGAAAACTAAAGACAGTCACTGAGGTTAGTGTTATAATGTCCGGTGCAAGAAGCTGGCTCTGTATATGATACTGCCACAAGGTGGTAGTACTGGGATTCCAGGGGTTCTACAAAAGTTTACAGGGTTCAATGCAAAACCCAAAGTGCTCTATTAGTGGTAGTGTGGGTGAGCAGCCTTAGGCCTACACGGAGTAATGTAAGACAATTATTGTACAACTATGATCAATAGTGGACACACGGCTCAAGAAGGAGATCAAGACCAATTTTTGAAAAATGAAACTTTGTTTGCATTTTATTTTAAGAACAAGACATTCTTGCTAAGTTAACTACGTTTCAATTAAAATACTTTTCACGTTCAAATGTGGAGAATGTTAACAGTTCAAGATTATCATGTGAAGGAAATCAATTGAGAGGTGAAACAAATGAGTATACAATTTACAGTTCCAGTCTTCGCGTGGTCAGATCAACACTGAGTGCAGAGTCAGTCATGGGGGACTAGTATCTTCGCCAAGCTGGTCCATACAGTAATGATTAATTTTACTCTTGCGATCTGTGGAGGCAAGGAGTAGGATAGGTTTCAGTAGGTGGCCAACACAGTTACCGTCACGGTCGCTGGCAGTCGGTGGTTATAGCTGGAAGGGGGGTCTGCCGTTGTCATATCATTCTGGGGAGATCTCGGTCAGGGCAGCTGGTGCAGGACGCAACTGACAGGGCCACTAGCAGGAGGGTACTGGCTCTCAGGTACAGAGCTGTGGGCAACGTGGGGCGTGGGACCGAGAGACTTTCTCAAGGTTGTGGAAGTCATCTCATTATGGTGCTTTCTTCAGGCAGGTTAGAGTTGTGTTATCACCAGTTCCCTTACTCTACCGATGCGGTCTTTGTGAGTTCTTTTGCAGCAGGGAGTCACATCGACAAGTGTCAGTCCTCCCTGTGGCAGTTCTTGGAGTTTGCTCCGGATTTGACAGGTCTGCTGTTTGTGGAAGATTGGAGTCTTTGTTGAAGGCAGCAGTCCTCCCATTGTTTTAGAGGTCACTGGCTACAAGATGGGTCACAGGTTCGCAGAAGCTAAAGGCAGGCCGGTAGGGCTGGGGCAATGGCAGTTGTTGTCCTCAGTCTTCTCTGCAGGGTCATCTTCTTGCTTCTGGTATGGGGAAGATACCTAAATACAAATTTTATGAGGCATTTTATGGGAGTAGCTGGTAGGGCAAATGGGCACCCCTTTCCTGAGGTGACTACACACTCTAGTATGCCACCCTCCTGTGGGCAGGGGGATAGACCTAGGCCTAATTGGAGGGTTCCCCCATCCTTAAGATAGCAAGATGGAGGGGACTCAAAGTTATGCTTCACCTCGCTTCCCCCCACCTTAGGGGTAGGGCTGGCAGAGGTGGGCGCACCTCCTAACTTTTTTAATTTTCTCATCGATGTTCCCACCCAAAGTTGGGGGTGTAAACCAGGGACTGCCATCTACAACTAGCAGCAGAGGCTGGCGGTCACATTACAAAGGCGGCAGATTTGTTAAGCACCCCTCTTTGAGCACTGGCCCATCCTTGGGAAGAAGGCTTGACACCTCTACCCAGGATGTGCATTGTTTCTGGTCCCAGAGAGCAGGGGCTCTGTACCCAGGGGTCCAGAAACATGTTGGGTGGTAGCTGGCTGCCTACTGCTTGTCAGAGACCACACCAGGGTTGGTAGGGATTTAGGGGACACCTCTGAGGGGCCTCTGGGTACATGGTACATTGTCTCCTGCACTGGAATCAGTGTGGGTTCATTGCATGGAGTAGTTTGGTACCAAACACTCCTGCATTCAGTGGAGCTACCTTGCTGCTGTGGAACTCGAGTTGTTGAGTTCCTAGCCCTTGCACTCTCTATGGCTTTACTAGCACTTACATTGTTAGGAAATGGGGCCCAAATATATAGAGACCCATCTGCTCATGCAGATATGCCCTCACCTGGAGTATAGTGCACTCTGGCTTATGGCTGTGAGGCATGCTAGAGGGGTTACTTACCTGTACTGTCAGGCAGTGTAAGTTTGCGTGGCACCCAAGCAGGATGCCATGTCAACTTTGTCATTTTCTCCCTCCCATGGGCATGCAGGTTCCAATAGCAGTGTCATGGACCCAGTTAGGAGGTCCCAGGGGATACTCTTCCTCTTCCAGGCTCCAGGTACACAGGGTAAAATTTCCTAGGGGCTTACAGGAGGCCAAAGTATCACCTGGAGGTCTGTTTTAGGGAAAGAGCACTGGCACAGGGGACCTTGTTGGAAGGGTCCCTGTGCACTACATTTGAAATCATGCAAAAGGTGCTGGGCTAACAATGCAAAAGAGGCACTTTCTCACAACCTGCATTTACAATAAAGCATCGGGGGCATACTGAGTGCTGGTATGTGAGGCATTGTGCTCCCTTTCTCCTTTGTTTGAAAAGGCTCTATTGAGCTAATGAGTTCTGGTTGATGCACGTGCACTCAATGAGTGGTGCTGAGACCAGAAAAAAGTTTGAGCAGCATTTCCAGACCCCTAAAATGACTTGTTACTCTCTACTGGAGAAAGACCATTATCCTAAAGCACCTATCTGGAGGTGTTATGTTGTTGTGTTACTAGAACACGGCTCTGGATACGATTAATAGGCTTGCTTGAAGAGCCAGGCCTTCAACATCTTTCTAAATTTCCCATCATTGGAAGTAGTCTTGAGGTCCAAGGGCAGGGGGTTCCAGATGTGAGGGTCAGTGACTGAAAATCTGGCTCCATCTGACGTTTTCCTATTGAACTCAGGGATCACTAGATAATGTAGATTGGTCAATCTAAGTTTTCCAATGGGGGAGGGGGGTACTTTTGAAGGCAAAATTTTAAAAAAAGTTGGACTTTTCATATGCAAGGGTTTAAATACTATGTAACATGTTTCAAATGTGGATCTCTACACAACTGGGAGACAGTGAAGAACTTTTGTCACTTGTGAAATGTGGCAGTGTCTCTTGAATTTGTAGATCAGCCGGTCAGCTTGGTTTTGAACCAACTGGAGTCTACTGGTGAGATAATTAGGAAGGCGCAAATAAAGAAAATTGGCACAGCCAAGGCAATTACGACTTCGACCAAGTATGAAAATTGAGATTCTTATACTAGGGCGAGACCCCTCCTTTTGGAATTCATCCTGGTGGCCACAATCTTTAGGATCTTTGCCCTGCCTAGTCTCAAATGTTAGTAACGTAGGTGTCTACTTCGATACCAAACTCACGTTCAGGGACCAGCCTAATCATTTTCCTCAATCCTGCTTCCTGATCACGAAAATTCTCAGGAAAGTCCTCCCTTTCCTACCACCTGAGCTCCAAAAATCGGTGGTCATTGTACTGGTCCTAGCAGACTTAGACTATTGCAATGCCCTGTACATGGGAGCTCAGTAAGGCATCTTAACAAGACTACTGAGGTTGCAGAATTCTGCTTTTCATGCTCTTCCCAAGTCAACAACGTTTGATCACATTTCCTGTACTGGATTCTGCTTAAAAATAAGGTAGCCTTTAGGGCACTAAGTTTAACACCCAGAGCCCTCTATCAGCAAGGCCCTGAGTTTTTCAGATGGAAACTCTCTTGTAATACCCCCGCAAGGTCATCAAGGCCCAATAAAGTACAGTTCCATTTTATCAGGAAAGTGCCTTGGGGAGGTAAACGTTTGGTCCACAATGCAGCTAAGTTATGGGAACCAAATGCCCTGGAACCTGAGAACTCAAGCCAACCACTCTACATTTAGGAATTTACTGAAGACTTGGTTTTTCACCGTCGCCTAATAGTTTCTTCCATTGCCTCCTTCAGAAAGTCAGCGCCTAGATGCCCAAGGACATACACTATGCTCTATAAAATTAAAATCAAATCAACAGTTAGAAATGTCTTTAGCTTCTTGATTCTGGGGAGTTGGAGGAAGCAGGAGGATATCACTGAGGCAAGTTGTGGGTTCAGGGAGAGATCCTGATCAATGATGAATCCAAGACTTTTTAACAATTTCGTTGAGGGTGGGGAAATGACCATCTCAGTGGGCCAGAAGGAGGGGCTCCAGAGACTGCGCTTGATTTTGGTAAGTACTATCTCTGTTTTATCAGAGTTTAGTTACAGGTGATTGCTATTTATCCAATCCCGGATGAACAGCATGGTGTCTTGAAAATGCATCTTGGAGCAAAGGAAGTAGGGCCACGGGTCCAGACGGAATACCAAATGATATATTTAAATCGATCACCGATCTGTGGGCCCCGATTTGCACACGTGTCTTAGAGGCATGTTGTGCAAGAGGATTCATCAAAACCTGGTCTGAATCGGTAATAATACCGATTTATAAAAAGGGAGATAGAGAGAGTCCATCAAACTACAGACCAATATCCCTATTGGACTCCCTTATGAAGATTGCAGGCAGAGTGGTTTTAAAGAAACTTCAAACATGGACAAGTTACAATAAGATCTTAAGTCCTGTCCAATATGGCTTTAGAGAGGGGATGGGCACGGTGGAGCAGGTCCTCAATTTTGTGATAATTCAGGGGAAATATACCCAAGCCAAGAAATAATCCCTATGTGCCATCTTCGTTGATCTCACAGCCGTGTTTCACTGTGTGGACCATGCGAAGTTATGGCAAACCCTGGAAGAAATAGGAGTAGAACCAGCCATAATACAATTCCTACGCCAGCTGTATTCTGGGGCTATAGCTAGGGTGAGACACAGGAAAATGGGAGAATGCACAGGGCCCTTCCGCATTGAGAAGGGGGTGAGACAGGGCTGCGTGCTGGCCCCTTTCCTATTCTCCATCTATACAAACGCTTTGGAGGGGGAATTGGAGGCCAGCACAATTGATTCTCCCAGATATGGTAAGAAGCAGGCTGTCTCACTCCTTTATGCGGATGACGCAGTGCTTATGGCCCGCACGTTGATTGGTGCCAGGAGGGCATTAGCAATATATAATCAATTCATGGGAAAAAGGGGGCTAAAAATGAATGCCAAAAAGTCGTTCATGATGAAATGCGGGAAAGGTCGTGCCAAATGTAAGGCAATCCAGACGGATGGCCTATCAATTGAGTGTACCAAAACCTTCTCCTACCTGGGGGTTTTACTCGATGGTTCAGATTCATGGGTGACAGCCATAAAATCTAGGACTTTGTTATTTAATGATCCATAGCGGTCCTAATGAATTTTGCAAAACAATTAGGCAAAAGACCACCCGAAACACTGCTAAAAATATACACGGCTAAATGTAGGAGTATAGCCCTATATTGGGCTGGAATTTGGGGGATCCAGAAGGCATCCTCCATTCAAATAGCCGAAAATGGGTTTTTAAGATATTTGTTATCGCTTCCCCAGAGTGCGTCTGTATTTAACTGTCATGCGAAATTAGGGATGGAGTATATTTCCGACCTAATGAAATTACAGCCAATTCTACTCTGGGATAGGGTATGGACTGTGGAAGCCCTGGTTCTTAACAGGGACATTATATAGGACACGATGATCTTGGACAAAGCTAAAAGCATCCCGTGGTTAGCATATGTCAAGAATACACTCATTGACCTGCAAAGACCCGAATTGTATAGTAACCCTGAATCAAATAGCAGAATTTCAAGGAGATGCCTAAAAAGAATATGTATGACCCACTTTGATATGTTCAGAGTAACAGGTGAACTTACGAAAAGCACAGTAATTCAACATCAAATGGCACTGAACAGCCAGACGATTCAACCCTATGTATCAATCTGTGCTGTGGGTTTTGACCATTTTGTATTGACTAGGTTCAGATTTCAATTATTTTTCCGTTTAGTAACTTTTCCAAAAAGAAATGACTGGTCAAGAACTCTGGTACCATGCCCATGGGACAACCAGTCTATACAATCCACTTTCCGTTTGATTTTATTCTGTAAATATTATGATAACGAACGTAGAAGGTGGATTAAACAATATCTGAGACAGGGTTACTGGCGACAATGTAGACCAGCGTATTTAAGTTTATTACAACTAGGAAATGATAAATGTATCATGGTCATGACGGGTTTTTTAAAAAGCATCCTGAGGAAGCGGAAATTAATGTTAACTGATTAATTAATTAATTCTGAATTTGTAATGCTTTATTCTGACAAATGTACCAATTTAATGTCTTCTTAATGGTTTTTTAAGGGTTGATGGTTATTTATTATTATGAAATGATGATGTGTATATATATATGTAGCTTTTATGATTTTATATTTTGCAAAAATCGAATAAAGCTTTACTGAAACTGAAGCATCTTGGAATCAAGGTTGTTGTCAATTGTGAAGAGAAGTTGCACATCATCAGTATAATTATATATTTTAATCTTCATATTTTTGAGAGAGTGAACCAAAGGTTGAATATATAAGGTGAAAAGGTGTGGAGAAAGAAGGGACCCTTCTGGCACCCCACTATTCAGTTGTACTTGAGAGGATTTGAAGGGGGAAGTCTGACTGATTGTGATTTGTCTTTTAAAAAAGAGACAATCCAATTATTTGCAGAGTCCAGATGTCCGGTGGCTCTAGATACACACCCTGGTTGCACAAGGGTGAAAACTAAAGACTGTCACTGAAGTAAGTGTTATCACGCACTGCATTTACCAGAGTGCATTGGGGTGAACTGAGTGCTAGGATGTGAGCCAGTGCGTTCCCTTCCTCCTTTGTTTGAAAAGCCTCCCTTGAGCTGACGAGCTCTGGTCGATGGACCGTGCTCAGTGAGTAGTACAGAGACCTAAGAAGTCGTTATGAAGCATTTCCAGCACTCTCAAAATGACTTGTTACTCTCTACTGAAGGACACTTATCCTGAAACACACATCTAGAGATGCACAGCACTGGCTGTTCAAACATGAGTGAAACCTAAAGAGTGTCACTTAAGTAAGTGTTATCATGCACAGCATTTATTATAATGCATTTGGGTGAACTGATGCTGGCATATGAGGTAGTGTGCTCCCTTCCTCCTTTGTTTGAATATGCTCCCTTGAGCTAATGAGCTGACGATCTTTGGATTTTACACCTGTGCTCAGTGAGTGGTACAGAGACTTGAGAAGGTTTTGAGTAGCATGTCCTGTGTCCCAAAAATTACTCGTTATTATCTACTGAAGAAGGACAATTATCCTGAAACATGTGCTTAGAGATAAACAGCACTGGCTGCACCGGAAACTAAACACTGTCACTGAAAGAAGTGTGTTCATGCAACGCATTTCCCATAATGCTAACTGAGTGCTGAGATGTCAGGCAGTGTGCTCCCTTCTTCTTTGCACCAAAAACAATTATTGGTGTGTGGGTGCACTTTCAGGGGACATGGGCCTAGATGTAGGTAATTCCCATTTACAGACTCTTAAATATCGAATTTTACCGATTCGGTATTTAAGAGTCTGTAAATGGGTAGGGGGCAGATTTAGGTAATTCCGAATTCAGGAATACAGAATCAGTAAGATTCGGTATTTACCGATTCGGTAAATACCGAATCGGTATTGCCCATTGATTGGAATCAATGGGCAATACCGATTTGGTATTTACCGAATCGGTAAATACCGAATCCTGCAAGGGTGCAGGGGGTGTCACTTTGACACCCTCTAGCACCCCAAGTACAGGCTTGTGTGACATGTGGAAAACATACATGCCCTAAGGGCATGTCTGTGTGTCACATGGCACAGGTGTGCATGCACAGATGCGCATGCACACCTGAATTCGGTATTTTACCACACAATAGGATTGTGTGGTAAAATACCGACTGTTAAGGGCCTGTGGCACTCTCAGGAGTGTCAGCTACATATGGATTTACTGATTTGGTAAATATACCGATTCGGTATTTTACCGAATCGGTATATTTACCGAATCGGTAAAATTACCGATTCTTAAAATAACATGCCCCTACATCTGAAAACCCTAATACCGGTCGGAAACGGCCGAAATCGGCCGTTTCCGACCGGTATTAGGGCTCCTACATCTGGCCCTAAGTGTGTAGCAGTGCACCATTTGTGAGCGAGAGTGTTTTCAGAACTCAAGAAGAATTCCAGCAGGTCACCCAAGGCACATTGTAATTCAACCTCACCGTCTCGTATGTCATTAGTTGTTCGCTGCATGGTCGTTAAGGAGAGGATTGATATTTTTCCACAGCATCAGCTATGGCATCTTGTAGCATCTTGTAGTGTTGGAGGGTACCTTGCATGTTCTGCCCTTACCTAGTGTACAGCTTTGGGTCTGATTACGACCTTGGCAGATAGGATACTCACTCACAAACGTGACAGATATCCCATCCGCGCCATATTGCAAGTTCCATTATATCCTATGGCCCGTGTAAAATCCGTTTAACATTTGTGACACAGTATCCCATCCGCCAAGATCGTAATCAGGTCTTTTGTCTTTTTGCCCAAGAAATTATAGGTGATAAAGAGCACTGATCATTTGATCCAATTGCTCACAGCTATGTTCTCAAGTTGTCGTATTTTGATTGGTGTCTGGCACAGGGATGCTAATGGTGTGATGTCAGGTCAGGAAATAAAACCTGCTAGCAAATAAAACTGAATAAAGAGTGTGGGGTAGTGGCTGCATTCAAAGAGTAATGAATCTCGTCAGTTTAAACAGTTACTGTAAAGTATGAAATACTTTATTAGGTAAATGCAAGAGAAGAAAGAAAGTGTTTCAGTGGATTGAGAGCAGTATTTTTAAATGCTACACAGACACCTCGGTGCAGAATAAGATAGTCTTCTCTACAATAATGCATGCAGGGTGCAGCTGCAAACTCACCCTGAGCACTTCTACCCAGAAGTATTGTCTGATGCATCTTTGCATGTGCAGAAATTCAGACGAGAATGTGGGGTTTGGAATGACTTCACAAATCTCTGTTGTCTTCAGGCTATCTAAAAGTGACAGTCTGAATTCCATCATACGTTTTGAGTGCCTCTAAAATGTATTTTTTAGGGTGCTTAAACGTTTACAGGTTGGAAAGGGATTCTAGGAGTGGGAGTCTGTCAGATGGCGTGCAATGATATGAAAAAATTAATATGATATACATTCGGGAAAATATGAGAGGGAAGTTTAGATAAAATGGGTTAATTTATCTGTCAGTATATTTGCCAAGAGGTAAAGGACGTTTTAAACTGGAGAAAGCAAAAAATAAAGCCACTTACGGATTATTAAAATCCTAAATTCCCTGTCTAAATCAGGCATGTTGGCATATATGGTTTTAACCACTATAATATCCCATCCAAATCTGTAAAAAGAAGTAGAATTTAAGTATTTTGGGTTAAAAAGCAAAGAGCAGTGTACAGAAAGCTGATTCTAGGAGTGATCTTTTTCTTCCATTGTATGGCTGAACCTTTTCAACTTCTCCATCAAGCATATTCAGTTGTAAATTTAGGCAATGGTGCATCACAATGCATTTCACAAACTATATGTTTTTGTGGGCCTCCACATAAGACAATAAACTCAATAAAGGTTTGGACCTATGTGCTCCTCATGGATGTACCAACTGTGGGATGCTAGTAAAGGGTCAGACTGGAACATTTTAAAAAGTGGCAGGTGTGGGGTGGGCTTCGGTAGAATATTAGCAGGAGAATAGCTAGAATGTAACTATTCGGTGGGAAGTTGATGTTTGTTAGGCAATGTAAGCGTGGTTGAAAGCTCAAATTAATGAGACCTTATTTGCATTTAAGAGGAAGGAGAGTGGCTATAATTCTGAGGAGAGGCTTAATGGTCAGCAGGAAAGTGTAGGGGCTGAATGTGGGTAACAGAAATGAGGCCTTTAGTGTGTGCACAACGTGACACTCACATCTCTCTCCACTACCACTGCCAACCTTCCTCTCACCCCACACTCTGACAGGCCCATGAAATCTCATAATGCGGTTACACCTCTCACACAATTTGTAATTCTGTTTGTATCTTTACGTAACCCGTGCAATCCTAAATCCTTATGTTTTGCAACAGGCTCCCATGCCAAGCGCTCTGACACCTTCGGGCAAAGTCCGCGCTATATAAAATTACATTAAGTAAACGAAAATGAACCGGAGATGCCAAAGATGGAGCCCAGAGCTCCGCCACACCTCTTTCTGTTTGAATCTGTTCCTTGTGTGACTTTACAACTCGTACCTTTATGTAACACGTGTAATTCTAAGTCCTTATGTTTTGCAACAGTTAAATAAGCGAAAATGAACCGGAGATGCCAAAGATGGAGCCGGTCCTACACACCCAGCCCCGTCCGACTATCGAACCAAGATCCCTCCGCTGACGTTACAATTTGCCTGTTCTTCGTGCTTTGATCAGCGATGTGCAGAACGAGTATTAATCACGTACAGCAATGTTAGCCTGGAGCCACCCAATTTAATAGCAAATAATAACCCTACGCTGGCCCCCCTGAACCCACCGCGTTGCCCTTGTCGGGCCCGTCGACCGGATCCTGCTGTTTTCCGACGCTTCAGCGGCTAGGTCCAGGGAGACAAAAGAGGACGATCCGTCTGAGTCATGTCTTCTCCTGTCAGATACCTTCTGACAGTGATGAGTTTTTGGATACCAAGGCGGTAGCCTCATTACTCCATATTCATTTAGAATTTTGTAGTCGCTGTTTAGGTTGTCTTATTGGTGTGTGACGCTTTGTCACAGTTGAGGTTGTATCACAATGTCTGCTCAGTGATGGGCCGCTGGTCCCCTCGAGACCCTGCCTTAAATACTCTACATCCTAGGATTCGGTTTCGTTTCTTCTTTCACCGATCCCGAAACCACGTCATTAGCCAGCCCACTCCTCAACCAGTCCTCCCAGTGGGATGTCCGGTCCCTTGGCGCAACTAAGGCCGCCCCTCCTCTATTCGCGGGGGGCGGCTGCTCATAGTGTGCGCACAACGTGACACTCACATCTCTCTCCACTACCACTGCCAACCTTCCTCTCACCCCACACTCTGACAGGCCCATGAAATCTCATAATGCGGTTATATTGTCCAGGGAGTAGATTTTATTAACATCAAACCAGTTAATTGCACATAACCACTACTTGAATATAGGTATACTACTTGGTAAAAGGAAGATATACATGCCTCACACTTTAGTGATATACATATGTCAAAGCATTAATATGGTAAAATAGATAATACATTTCAGCATCTCATTAAGCTGACCATCCTCTTGAGCACTCTACTGCGCACATTATGCCGGCAGGCCACAACGCGCTAACAGTAACAATTGCATTACCTGAACCAGGGCACCGCATAACGCCTCGGCCCTCAGAGGTACCTGACCAATGGCTAAACCTTCGGGCATACCCATATCAAATGCACAGTGACATTAAAATTGCAATCTCAGGTGACACAGCATCAAATTGTTCATAACGGAGGATCCATTACTGCGCCCATCGTGCCGGCAGGCCACAATGTGGTACAATAAACAGTTATCTTACTTGAAGTCCAGGGCACTGCATAACGCACCGGCCCTCCGAGGTACCTGAACACAGGCATCCTCCCCAAAATTCAACTCAGTCCTTCAATGATGTGTTCAAGGCAGTAGAGTTGAGGACCGCCGGCAGGCCGGTCCCTATCACCGCCAATCCACTGCACCCTTCAATCCTACCCCGTCCTGGGGTCTATCCGACCGCTCAACCTCCCTTGTTGAGCATGCCTCTTTGTTGTTGACTGTCAGTGCTCCGCCACAGGGTGAGCAGCTCACCGGCGCACTCACCCTCCCCCCCCGGCGCTGACTGAGCTCTAGGATAGCCCCCAACACTGTGTGGAGGAATAACCCAATTCCTTTTGCCGACAGATTCTTCCCGTTGTGACAGAACAACTCCTTTCTCCCCAGATGTAATAACTTATGCTGAATTGTACCCATGGGGGAGCCATGTAAAATGTTATGTATTGACGAGTTCAGTTCCCGCACCAAGTTATTAATAGCCTTCGCTGACGAACTACCAAGCCACTCCGACCTCGGTATCACCTCTGACCACAATAACAAGGTGGATGGTAAATATTGCCTAATCCTAGCCAGGGCTGAAAACAAAGCCTCTCGCACCCCCTGTCTGCCCAATGACAGCATGCCATTCCCGCCTACGTGTATAACTAAAATGACTGGGCGAGGCATTTCCGCACTGTGAATCAGAGAATCCCCACACCAACATATATGAACTGGTCTGCGTGAAACAACTGCAATAGAGAAAGAATCGGTATTAAGAGTTTGACTGATAGGAACCCTGGGCTCCATTCCTCCCCTTAAACTAGGCTCGGCCGGACGCACCGTTGAAAACAATCTGACTGCCACCGACCCACTTTTTTGATTACCTCCAAGGCAATTCCATTGCCGCTGCTGTGGTGGCTACCCCAATACGAAAAGGAATGAGAGCTAAACTGCCTTGCATCCTCCCCTAGATACGTTAATGCCTTCCTACACACCTGGGTAAACTGATATCTTGTCAGTGGCACACCATCCTTGTGCACTAGAAGCCTCGTTGAAGCTACCACTGGCCGTAACGTAAGATATTCCTTCATCAGCTCCACGGGACAATATGCTACCTGATGGGCCGCATACAGCTTCACCCATGTGCCTCTCCCAGGCGGGTCTGTTTTTGACCGCCGGATCCTTATATGGACCACTCCCTTGCCTAAAAGGACATCCGCCAATCCTAATCCACCTTCACCTTGTTTAGATGCTGCCACCAACTCCGACACACGGAAGGCCCCATAAAAGGCAAGCAAGTAAGCCAGGCTGAATAGTTTCACCTCATATTGACAATGGCACACTAACTGTAGGGCCCCCACCAGCTCTCCTAACCTTTCTACATGTATAGGTCGCCTAGTGTCCTGTACTCCCGGTACCAAGCGTTCCCAACCTTTAATGGCTTTTTGCACCCTAAAAGCGTCAGCCACTGTATTATCCACACCAGGTACATATTTGCCAGCAAAATGCACATTACGCAAGAGACACAGGCGAATCAATGTCTTCAACAACCGCAACACCAAAGGAAATTTCGGCTTTGATTATTAATGGCCATTACCGCAGACATGCTATCTGACCAAAAATTCACTCTTGTATTCGCCAAGGAGGCCCCCCAAATGCGTAAGGCGACAATGATAGGAAACAATCTAGAAAGGTGACGTTCCGTGTGAGCCCTGACGTAACCCATTCCTCTGGCCAATGCCTCATGCACCACCTAGAGCCCAACACCGCTCCAAAACCAATACTGTCCGCTGCATCCGTATAGAGGGCCAACTCGCTGTTATTGCACGCTGGCTGCTGCCATAACAATGTTCCATTGAAGTCATCTAAAAACCCTCGCCATGACTCCAAGTCCTCCCTGACATCTGCCGACAACCTTGTATGATGGTGCTTAGTCCGTGGGCCGGACATTGCTCTTGCTATGTTTTTTTTTTTTTAAAAGACCCTCCCCATGGGAATCACTCTCAAGGCAAAGTTCAATTGGCCCACCAGGACCTGCAGCTGATGCAAGGTAACCTTCTTGGCAGTGATGCAGGCATTAACTGCCTCTTTGAATGCCATCACCTTCTCTTGTGGCAACCTACACTCTCCTGCCACTGAGTCTATCTCAATCCCAAGGAAACATAAACAGGTGGTGGGACCTTCAGTCTTGTCTTCAGCCAGTGGAACTCCTAAAGCCCGGGCAAGCTGCCGGAAACCTTGCAGCACCTTCCCAGACGCCTGACCACCCGGGGGACCCATGAACAAGAAGTCGTCCAAGTAATGTACCACATCATCTGATGACACCAAGTCTTTCACTGCCCATTCCAGAAACCTGCTGAATGTCTCAAATACTGAGCACGCTATGGAGCAACCCATGGACATACATAAGTCCACAAAGAAATGTCCCTCAAAGGTGAAACCCAGCAAGCGCGTATCCTCTGGGTGAATAGGCAGAAGGCGGAAAGCAGACTCTATATCTGATTTGGCCATCAGGGCTCCTTTGCCTAATCTCTGCAATTTTGCAATGGCCTTGTCAAAGGTGGTATACCGCACTGTGCACAAAGCCTGATCCAAACCATCATTTACTGACCGGCCCATTGGGTGTGACAGATTGTGAATCAAACGGAATTTGCCTGGCTCTTTCTTCGAGACCAACCCCAGGGGCGAACACACTAAAGATTCACACGGTGGAGCATTGAAAGGACCTGCCTCCCTGCCCGCTGACACTTCCCTCATAGTCTTGTCCCGGACCAACTCCTGTTGTTGGAAAACTGACTGTTGATTTTTTTTTTTTTTTTGGTGGGACCGATGAAGGGGGTGCGCGGGAAGGAATGCGGAACCCTTCTTTGAAACCATAATACAGCATGGAGTCATCTTCTTTATTATCGTATTTAATGAGTAGATGTGTGAGAACATGCATGCGGATTGGCGAAGGACGCACAGCCTTATTACTTGGGCAGTATACTTTTAAAGGGTGTACGCTCTCTCTGCTTGCCTTGTTTTTTTTTTGTTTTTTTTTTTAAAACACACGCACTCTGGATGTCCTTGTCCCCCGCAGAATTAGCAAATGTGTTTAAACTTACATGCTGCCTCCTTGCTACATTCCTTCTTGTTGTACTGCCAGTAGGCCAATTTTTTATCTCCCAAACTTCTGTTGAATCGAAAGGACTGAGTCTATGTCCCCGTTGCCTGAGCCATATTAAACTCTGCATGCCAAATATTGATCTCCCTTTGGTCCCATGCTATCTCCGGCCTGACAGGTTTCATCTGCTTAAACTTAGTGTCGTATTGCATCCAGGCCGACCCTTGAAACTCAGAGGCTGTCCCGTGTATCAGGGACATGTACCCAAACAACTGCCGCGCTAACGCTAGTGTCTTCTCAGTTAATATAGCCGCCTAGATAGAAAACCCTGTTACCCAATTCCGCAAGGACCATTCCACCCACACCGTTTTTGGCTTGAACTCGCTCTCTTTAGTTGTTTTTGGACGACTCTGGACCACCCCTGCGTTGATCAAATCAAAAACATTCACAAATTCCCCCCTGTGAATTTTGTCTCGCATCTCTAACGGAACATGCCAAGCAATCGCGGAGGGGGGGGCCAGCACTAAGGATGCTGATCCAAAAATTAACGGTCACCACTGGGGGTGGTTGGAGTGCACTCGCTCCGGCTGCAGGCAGTGTGGTAACAGGCTGACCTTCCCCCAGGCCCGTCGTTACTGGAGTACCACCCGTCTGTGCCCATACCTGTGCTGCCACTGCCCCTTGTGATCCTGTTGCTGGCAATGGTCCGGGTGGTGATATAATTGGCGCCCCCCCCAAAGCCACCGGGGGCTGATGGGCAGCAGAGCTCCCAGACACTGGCGCCCCCCCTGAAGCTCCGGAGGGCACCCCTAGCCCATGTGTTGGCGGTACCATTAACCCTGCCACGTTCCTCGGAGGCTGCAGGGCCGCAGCACTACCTGCCGCTTGCGACACTACTGGCAAACCCCCCACTTGTGGCGCCCCCACCGATGTTGCTGTTGTGGAGATTGCCATTATGCTCTGGCCCACCGCCCCCACTGTCATATTTAGCACAGGCCCCTGTGCTGTATGATCTGTGCTACGCGCTGTCATGTCCTGGCTGATAGACTCACCCCCCACCGAAGCCACTGCTGCCAGTTGTGTGCGCGACTTGTTCTGTTGCCCCTCTCTTTATCGAGCCGGGACTTTCCTCCTTTGGAGCCCTGTCGTCCGGCTGTTGCTCGGCCCCTCCAGCCAACTTTTGAAGTGCCACCTCCATGCCATCCCGCTTCGCTGCCTTCCAAAGCTTGGTGGGAGCGCGTTTATGCGCCATGGTACAACCTGCTAGTGGAAAACAAAAGATTGTTACTATAATGCACTCACCATAATTCCACCTCCACACCCCCTGATGGTCATCCACGCCTTTTCAACTGCCCAAGATCACCTGGTGCCAGCCCAAAGCCTGATAGGCCACACAACCCAAGTTTGAGTTGGTAACATTATTCCACCATAGATAAAAGTCCTTGTTCCCCGCATGCCTTCGAGACCATTGGACCTATTCCCACCACCGGAGATGCCCGCGACCACACTCTTCATAGAACTCACCCTGCTCATTTCCTTGGAGCGCGCGCCCCTTCTGCACCATGGGATCTGGCCACGCCCCCTTTTTATCATCACGCTGCCCAGAGGTATCGAAAGTACATTAGATCAATCTCGCGCTCTGCTGCCAACAATGCCCGATATTCCACCTTGCACAACCCTGGCGGCCATAAGCGGTGGTTCCTTCAGCCTCTGGCCATGCCCCCAGAATCGTGCTGCCAAATATGCAACAGGGCATACAGACGCAAATATTCCTAAATCCTTATGTTTTGCAACAGGCTCTTATGTAAAGCGCTCTGACACCTTCGGGTAAAATTTGCGCTATATGAAATTGCTTTATCCTCCGGCCCGCCAGAGACATATAAAGGGCAGTGACTCATTCTTTGAGAGAGCCCCCCACCTGACTTTACAACTCGCACACTTGCAACCTTTAATTCTGCCTGTATCTCTATGCAACGCATGCAATCCTAAGTC
Source organism: Lissotriton helveticus (assembly GCF_964261635.1). NCBI lineage: Eukaryota > Metazoa > Chordata > Amphibia > Caudata > Salamandridae > Lissotriton > Lissotriton helveticus. The sequence goes on along the minus strand of NC_136071.1, from coordinate 986,337,567 downwards.
CTTATCTATGCCACAGTCTCTTATGTAAAGCGCTCTGACTCCTTCGTGTCAAGTTTGCGCTATATAAAATTGCATTAAGTAACAAAAATGAACTGTAGATGCCAAAGATGGAGCCCAGAGCTCCGCAACACCTCTCACACAATTTGTAATTCTGTTTGTATCTTTACGTAACCCGTGCAATCCTAAATCCTTATGTTTTGCAACAGGCTCCCATGCCAAGCGCTCTGACACCTTCGGGCAAAGTCCGCGCTATATAAAATTACATTAAGTAAACGAAAATGAACCGGAGATGCCAAAGATGGAGCCCAGAGCTCCGCCACACCTCTTTCTGTTTGAATCTGTTCCTTGTGTGACTTTACAACTCGTACCTTTATGTAACACGTGTAATTCTAAGTCCTTATGTTTTGCAACAGTTAAATAAGCGAAAATGAACCGGAGATGCCAAAGATGGAGCCGGTCCTACACACCCAGCCCCGTCCGACTATCGAACCAAGATCCCTCCGCTGACGTTACAATTTGCCTGTTCTTCGTGCTTTGATCAGCGATGTGCAGAACGAGTATTAATCACGTACAGCAATGTTAGCCTGAAGCCACCCAATTTAATAGCAAATAATAACCCTACGCCGGCCCCCCTGAACCCACCGCGTTGCCCTTGTCGGGCCCGTCGACCGGATCCTGCTGTTTTCCGACGCTTCAGCGGCTAGGTCCAGGGAGACAAAAGAGGACGATCCGTCTGAGTCATGTCTTCTCCTGTCAGATACCTTCTGACAGTGATGAGTTTTTGGATACCAAGGCGGTAGCCTCATTACTCCATATTCATTTAGAATTTTGTAGTCGCTGTTTAGGTTGTCTTATTGGTGTGTGACGCTTTGTCACAGTTGAGGTTGTATCACATGGTCTGCTCAGTGATGGGCCGCTGGTCCCCTCGAGACCCTGCCTTAAATACTCTACATCCTAGGATTCGGTTTCGTTTCTTCTTTCACCGATCCCGAAACCACGTCATTAGCCAGCCCACTCCTCAACCAGTCCTCCCAGTGGGATGTCCGGTCCCTTGGCGCAACTAAGGCCGCCCCTCCTCTATTCGCGGGGGGCGGCTGCTCAGTATGTGAGTATTTAAGTTATTTTAATTTGAAATGTTAACTAACAATCTGTGTGATAAATTCTCTCTGACAAAAACTATCCAATAAACAGTAAGCAGTGGACAAAATGAATCCTTTCTTCCCAGGAAATAAAAACACGTCAGCAATCATTGCAGTTAGAACACTAGGCAATAAAGCATAGTATCAGTGGACACCAAGCTCGCATCCTTGGAGGAAGCTTGCATACTCGGTCTCTCGTAAGCAAGGACAGACACATTTTATGGTGTTTGGGTACAAGAGGGATGAGACAGGAAAGGCTGAGTGAAGTCTTTCCATTCGGAATGGTTTTGTAAAAGCAAAGCTGTGGATGATCTCTATTAGATACAGCTGATAAGAAAGGTCATTTGGATGAAGGACTCTGTTTAACTAGGAAGTCGCCGTTTTACAACAGGGGAGGCATTTAATTGCATCTTTTTAACATTATCGGCATGTGACCCTGTAAGACAGAGGTCTTCAAACTTTTGGATGCCGAGACTCCCCTGTCAAAATTTTGAGGTGTAAGTGATGAAGCAAAGCTTCGCATATTTTGCGGCTTGCCGAAGTCAAAAACCTCGTTTATGTGTAATAAGGTAACATAAGTATGTTTTACTAACGTTCATTTTTGTTTAGGCAAAGTTTATGAAGCTTGCCTACGTGTATTTCTAATACACTTACCCCGTGTACTTTAACATGGCCGCCGCTTGTATTTTAGTTACTGCGCATGCGTCAGCCACACTCACGTGTCCTGACGCGTCTGCAGAAGTGGAGGGAAATTTATGCGCATGCGTAATTCATAGCTGTGCTCATCATGTGGTACTGCTCGTGCCACTGCTCTTGTGCTCGTATCAATGTAGCTAACATTTAGAATGCATAAGTTTATTTCTTGATGATGAGTTAAAAGTACAAACCCTGTGATGTGTTTTTATGATGACATTATTATGTATTAATTTGTTTTCGCTTACTTTTCATGTACCGCGGGGAATGGGGGTCTGTCTGTACTGAGAGCCATCTTGGAGGTCCCTTCTGCGCAGATGCGACTTTCCGGGGACCTGACAACCTTGGCTGATGGAACTTAGCCAGCTGGCAGTGGTGGGCAAGATGCTCCTGAGAACTGACCTGCAAGCTCGGCTGAACGGAGTCACATGACCCTGCTATGTTACATTGTTAAATTGTCATTGTATTTCTGCACAATTTCTCCTGGGAACCCCAAACTTGCTAGGCGGTACCCAAGTATGCTAATGAAGGCTTAAAATCTTGTATTGTGATTGGTGTGTTACCCAAATCCTACCTTAGGACCAATTGAAATTGAGGGATTCTGACACTTTACAACATTGGGGGGTGGTAGACTGTCCCCAAACTGTATATCTACCCTGGGTTCACCTAGGGAGCCGTCCGACTTGTCTGGTTTAGCTGACCTGTCACTGACCCATCGTACTCAATAGGTGACTGAAGATACAGAGCGCTGCGGAGCACTCTGTCCGAATTTGACCATAGACTAAGGTTCTACTGAACCTTAAAGTGCTGGCGAAGCACTTTGCTGGGAGTTCGTTGACCCAATCGGGGTCTTGATCGATAGCTGCAGAGCGGGTGGAGCGCAGGCGTTGCTTCCGAACTGTGGATTCTGGTCTTGTCCTGAGAGGTCCTGTCCTGAGGGTTTGCTGTCCTGTCCTGAGAGGTCCTGTCCTGAGGGTTTGCTGTCCTGTCCTGAGGTCCTGTCCTGATTCCTAATCCGAGGGTATCCTGTCCTATCCGGGGTGTCCATTCTGCACCTGCTGTCCTTTGAAGGGTATCCTTCCTTGAGGGTTTCCTGTCCTTAACTGACCCGTGGCCAGGGTTTGGTTTCCACACCTTTCTAGGTAAATATTGATCTGAACCTCTTAAATCTTGCACCTTCTGAATTTCTAACTTTTGCTTTAATAAAGTTCACCATTGCATATGTTATTTTTCCATGTCTTTCCGCAACTATTGAAAGTCATTTGCATTTTTCCATAAGTTTGTTCCTATGTCTTCTCACTTGCTAGAAATTATATTTTGCATTGCAGTTTGTCATTTTCTGATATGGTCTAGAACCTCATTGCCTAGATTGTTCAAAGGCCCGTTCACCTTAAGTGAAGCGTGTTACTCTTTATAGGCCCTCCTGTAGTTATACCTACATAGTCTGCCCCTGCTCAAATAATTCTGATTAGCATAGTATCTTCTCGTTATACTTTATATCAGTATTTCAATGATTACTCTGTCATTGTTTCTTTATAGTTATATCATTTACGTTATCTTGGTTATCGATTGCCTTATTTTACTGTACCTTATGCACGAAGCAAATGAACTTTAGATAAACATTTTTAAAACTTCCAGTTGTCCGTGGTCATTTCAACAGTATTTTGAATGTTATTGGTTGGTTTTGTATTTTGCTGCTTTTCTTTTTACAGCTAGCTCCCTGATTCATTGTGGTCATTAGGTACTCGCATTGGTGGATGGTAAGTCGGGTGCACTGAGAAATAATAGTAGGGAACACACACACAAATTGGTAGAGCTCGTGAAGTCACCTGATCGATGTATATGGTGATTTGAAAGTATATGGGCCCTGAAGCCGGAAACGGCGAAAACTATTGGTCGGGTGGCCTCGCGCGCTCTATCAGTTTTACTGGTAAGCAGAGGATGGTTAGGGACTAGCTAAAGGTTAGGCAGGATTAGTTAGACTAGTTGAGTCGGAAGCTGCTAGTACATTAATGCTGCTATAAGAGCGGCTGTTCCGAGGGGACTGATCACTCTCTTGTGAATACGCTGCTGAAATAAATGAACTGTTTTTTCATTATTATTCTTGTTCTTATATTGTTATATGTATTAATCCATGCGTTTGTCAACCGTTTAGTTTCTTGTTGTCCGAACTCCCCGGGGAATTGAAAGGGCAAGTGGTGAATAGAATCCATTGTCCTGAGGTCACAGGCTCGAGGAAAGTTAGGTGCAGGTTAAGATAACCGGGAAGCACTAACTAGGGTTTTCTGAATACATGTGTGAATAAATGTCAGTAACAGGGTTCATTGGCAAAATTCCCATAGTGGCGTAACCTGGTAAGGGTCACATCGGAAGAGTAGCAGGTTCCTCGGAGCTAGCGTGAAAGCAGAGGGGTCCGCTGGGAAACATTAAACTCGGAATATATCCCGGAAAGAAGTGGATGAGTTTAGGGGAATAACAGGTTCACCGATGCTAAAGTGAAGGGTAGGCGGAAGAGATCTACCCGCAGCGAGTGAAAAGTAAATGGAAGTAGTTTACTTGCATTAAAATAATTCTTTCTCTGTCTAGACACTTGAGCACTGTGGCGAATGTGTATTTGTTGTAAAATAACCAAGCACTGAGCACTTTAAAAGAAAGAAAGTTTCCGTTACCTTGTGAAGGGAGGGAGTCAGTCGCGAAGCGCCTCTGACGTCACTCTGTGCCGCGCTGGGATTGGTAGAAGCAGCGGGCGGGTAGCGGAGCTGAGATTGTAAAGGAGGGGTGAGCGCCAGAGCGTGGGAACTGTCTCACGAAGGGGCCGCGCACCCATTGGCGGAGATTATTTAGAATCGCGCACCCATTGGTTGCACAGATTTCTGAAGCGCGTTCTGATTGGAGGTAGTTTGTAAACAAAGTTTAGCGTAGAAGTCGTATGTGGCACTCGCAGACTACAGGAACTCGACCCGATCCAAGGCACCTAGGGTTTGAAAGGGATCAGTGGAAGACTAATAGATACGATATTATGTACGGAACCAAGAGAAAATTGTCCCTTGTAAGTAAGGTGAAAAATTATTTTAAAACGGACAAACCAATTAAATCTAGAGAAGGTGTTCTTGTCCCACCACCCAATACTCCTGCCTCATTCATGATGTTTGACCGAGGGTACAATACCTGTGTGTGGTTGGAGAATTGGGTGAAGTACACAAAAGATGACGGAGTATTGGCTTTTCCGTTAGATGGTACTTTCAATGGTAGGATCCTATTTAATTTAAGAACTCGGATGAATGAACTGCATCCCAGACCGAGACTAACGCAGTATGAGGCATTAGAGGAATGGGAGATTGAGGCTTTTGAAAGAGAAAGACCCCGAATGGACAAGGGTTTGACCAAGTGGTACCCCAGGCTGAAACAGGAGTCCAGGGATAAAAGGATGAAACAGTGGAGGCAGAGCATGATTGTTGAGGGTCTGTTTCCCATGATGCCGGCATGTCATAATCCTGCAGCGGGTGAGAAAAGTACCGAAAAGTGTAAACATTGGGGGGCCCTTGGGGAGTCAGATGATGAATTGATAGATGACATCTGTACCAGAAGTCCGCCACCTTATAATGAGGGGGTCCGTCCTTCCAGTGTAGGGGATGCTCCCCGTCGCCACTTTCTAAAGGAAGAAGACAGATCCCTAGGACTGGGAGGGGGTGGTCAAGTATTGCCCTATTCTGAGAAACTCGAACCGGCGGAAACAAGGGATATATATCCCAAAGTGCCCGCAAGCCAGGAAGAAAAATATTCACGTACGAAAGTTTTCTTTCCCAGACCCTTGTATGAAAAAGAAGAGAAACCATCGAATTCAGGACTGCCTTTTGTTCAACCTCCATATGAGGAAGAACGCAGGTCCTTTAACACTGGAACTTTATTCCCGAAACCAAATTATGGTGGGGGACCAAGTGAAACGCATCCTACTGCCCCGAGTTTTACTCCTCCCTTGACCCCACAGATATTACATGATACGACTTTAAGAAGGATACTAGTGGAAAAGGAGCAAGAGGCTCTAGCTAGACAAAGGACAGAAATAATTCAGAAAATCTCCCAGTTAAATACCAGTCCTGAGGCATTGACTATTCCAGTAACTATTGGACCAGTAGTCCCGTTATATGGAAATGGTCAGGGAAATCCGATTACTCCAGTTATGACCCCAGTCATGGCACCCCGGAGACAGGAACCGATAATCATAGATGATCAGTCCAGTGAGTGCGAGTCTGAAGTTGCGTTCTTGGACTTGCCAAACAAACCGACCGGAAAGGGAATGCAGCAGAGGCATAACCCTTTTAATGCGAAAGAGATTAAATTAGAATCAGCAACAGGCACTAGGAATGTCTCTCTGGTAACTCCAGATGAAATTGAGAGTTGGAGTCGTGAATTAGAGAAACAGACTCCGCAAACGAAACCTTTAGACCTCTACAAACTGAGGGTAGAAATAGAAGAATTAATGGCAGGAAATGTGGGGTTGGATCGATTGAATACCTACTCTGAAGAAGAATTGTCGTTTATATGTAAAAGCTTTACAAGGAACACCAGAGTGCTCCACGAAAAACTGACCGAAACAGCAGTTAGCATGGGGGTAGATATCTCAAAATCCAAGCCCTTACAGAAACCGTACAGAGCAGACTTCTCAGACAAAGATATAGAGCACTTGAATGTGGCAGGAAAAAAGCTGCAGATTAAAGAATTATTGGGAGTACTGCAGAAATGGGGAGATGTGGAAAGATGGAGAAGCAGGTGGGCGAAAAAGAGGGAAGAGGCTCGCTCCCGACAAGTGACTCCTGAATTTGCTTTAAGGGAGGTGGAGAAACCTGAACAGTTATGCCCCATGCGCGAAGTACCTGGAGGGAAATATGTGCATGTCCCCATGTCTAGACAGGATATTGTGTCCTTTACGAACGATTTTCCAAAATTACGAGAGAAACCAGTAGACTGGTACAGGCAGGTGGAAAGGTTCGTGAAGGTGCAGAAATGTCTGTGGAAAGACCTGGATGGGTTTTTCGACATTGTGGTTCCGGTAGATTTATGGACCCAGTGTAAAATAGCCATAGACTGGCCCAGTGAGGAGTACCCAAGAAATAAGGAAACAGGGGAGCCATCAAAGGATGTCATGCGAAAATATGAGCAGGTAATTCAGCATTTGAAAGAAAAGGAAACTGATTGGACAAAAATAGATAGAACAACACAGGAAAGGGACGAGACAGTGCACTCCTTCTATGAGAGGTTATTGCAGGTATTTAAAACATACAGTGGTATTGATAACATCGATTTGAAGGACATGACGCCCTTTATTTACAGGTTTGTAAATGGGTTAAGACCTGAAATTTGTCAGTGGATAAAGGATAATAAAATCTGTTGGCATACCAAGAAAATGGATGAGGTCCTGCGGTACGCTAAGTACTGCGAGGACGAGATGGCAGAAAAGAAAAAGGCCCTTAAGGAAAAAGTGATGTGGGCTCAAGTAAAGCTCGCAGAACAGCAGGAAAAACAATTAAGTAACATGGTTAAAAATGCTGAGAACAAAAGTCCTGGGGGAGGGGGTGGAGGAAAGCCCCAGCCCAAATTTAGCAGGGAAGAGGCTATGAAGAAATTTCCCTGCCATCAGTGCGGCGAAATTGGACACTGGCGAAACGAGTGTCCCCAATTAATAGATGATAATGCAAAAACACCTGATTTAACTCCACAGACGCAGAAAGAAAGACCAAGAAAGACTCAACCTCAGGTAAAAACAGTTCAGGTGCCTCGTGCGCCAAAGCAAGTATACAGGGGAAAACAGGGAGAGGGTGAGGAGATAGAAGTTTGGGAAAGCGGTGAGAACAGAAATACAGCAACTTCGCAGTATCTGCTAAATGATACCTTCCTTTGTAATGATCAGTACTGACGGGGCCTGAGAGGGGAGGACGAGGAGTGCGTACTTGGCGCTTCCTTGCCGGTAGACCAGTCTGGACCATACATTGAAGGAAAGGTCGACGGAAATGATGTCACCTTTCTATTGGACACTGGCGCTACCCGTTCTACTGTAAGAACAGTGGACGTTCCAAACCTACCCCTCTCGGGAGAAAACATCCAAGTAGTGAGTGTATCTAATCAATTGATTAGTACTCCTGTTACCGAACCAATGGAGATTTCAATTGGAAATTTTAAACAAATGCATAGGTTTGTCGTCTGTGACACCAGTCCAGTGAATCTACTGGGTCGTGATTTGCTGTGCAAAATGAACTGTACCATCTTTTGCACACCAAAAGGTGTTGAAATACAGACCCCGGATGAAGATGGCATTTATAAACTATTGTTACTTAGACCTGACTCAGAAATTAAAAGATTGACCCTGCAGGATTTGCCCCAAGAACTCCAGGAAGCGGTAAAGCCAGAGGTGTGGGATTTTACTGGAAAAGATGTGGGATTAATGAAAGATGTGGACCCCATACAGATAGCCATCAAGGACAATGCAGTATATCCTAACACTAAGCCCTACCGAATGAATGCTGAAGTGAAAGCAGGGGTCACTCTGGAAATACAAAAATTATTAGAAGGAAACATCATACAGGAAGTGATGAGCAGCCCATGCAACTCACCGATTATGGGCATCAAGAAGCCTAGTGGCAAGTATAGGGTAGTGCAAGACCTGAGAAAGGTAAACAAAATTGTAGTTCCTTGTTGCCCTATTGTCCCGAACCCTGCAGTGATATTGTACCAGATTCCTTGGGATGCTGAGTGGTTCACTGTGATTGATTTGTGTCATGCATTCTTTTCGATACCCCTGCACCCCGACAGCAAATTTCTTTTCTCATTTGCCTTCGAAGGTCACGTGTATTGCTGGAACCGGGTCCCTCAGGGGTATACAGAGAGCCCTTCTATCTTTAATCAGATCTTGAAAAAATGTCTAGAGACTTTGATCTTACCTGGGAACTCTGTCTTAGTGCAGTACATAGACGACCTTCTATTGGCATCTAAAAGTCATAGGGACTGTGTAGTTGACACCATTGCCCTACTAAATCATCTGTGTGAGAAAGGGCATAAAGTGGCCCCTGACAAACTACAGTTCTGTGCAAAATCAGTGAAATATCTAGGACACCAGATAGAAAAGGGTGTCAGAAAAGTCACATCAGAAAGAGTGAGAATAATTCAAAAGATGCAGTTGCCCCGTACTCAAAAAGACGTCAGAATGTTCCTGGGTGTACTAGGATACTGCAGGCAGTGGATTCTGGGATTTGCAGTCTTAGCCAGGCCTTTGATAAAAATGACCACGAGAGGAATGCCAGACATTGTAGAATGGGACGATGAAAGCCTAATGGCTTTCACAAGACTGAAAAACTGTCTGTGTACAGCCCCTGCGCTGGGAATGCCAGATTATTCCAAAGAGTTTGCCCTATTCTGTGACACTCGCAATAATTGCGCATTGTCAGTCCTGACTCAAGAACATGGCACAACCAGAAGGCCTGTGGCCTATTTCTCTGCCACCTTGGACCCAGTAGCTGCTGGGTTACCAGGCTGTCTGAAAGCAGTAGCTGCTACCTGTGCAAGTTTGGAACAGAGTGAGTCCATAGTCATGGGACATCCTGTGACTGTGTATGTTTCACATGGAGTGGTAATTCTATTGACCAGAACTAAAACGCAGTATCTCACCCCTAGTCGGCTGACTAAATACGAGAGGATTCTTGTGGGTGCAGCAAATGTAAGCATTGTCAGGTGCGGTATTCTGAATCCTGCCACTTTACTCCCCGACTCCCTGGAAATGGAAGGTGGGGATGATGATGAACATGATTGCATTGATCTGACAGAGTTCAGCACAAAACCCCGCCCAGACATAAAAGAAACGCCATTGCCTGAGCATGATAAAGAGCTGTTTGTAGATGGTTCCTGTCTAAGACATGAACTAGGAGGCCTGAGTGCTGCTTATGCAGTAGTCTCTTTAACAAAAATTGAAGAAGCAGGTTACCTATATAACATCAAGTCTGCACAAGTAGCCGAATTGATTGCTATGATAAAAGCTTGCAAAATTGGGAAGAACATACGCATAACAGTGTATACTGACAGTCAGTACTGTTATGGAGTTGTGCATGACTTTGGCCAATTGTGGCTACAGAGGGAGTTCCTGACTTCCTCAGGTACTCCCATTCGGAATGCAAAAGTTGTTCATGACCTTTTAGAGGCCATCCAGTTACCCAAGGAACTGGCAGTGGTAAAATGTGCTGCTCATAAGAAGAGCATGGACAAAGTGTCACTGGGAAACGATTATGCTGACCGAGTGGCCCAATGGTGCGCCAGAGATCGGTATATCGTAAATCCAAAACGAGGGGGGCCAGGAACCAGCTGCCAACTTCAGGTGTTTGAGGAAGTGCCTACTTGGGATGAAGTGAGAGAGTGGCAGGAGTCGGCTCCTTGGCAAGAAAGAGAGAAATGGAAGGAGGATGGGTGTAGACCGAGACGTGTGGATGGTGTCATCTTGGGCCCAACTGGTATGCCTGTATTACCCCGACACTTGCTTGGCACAATGGCAAGATTAATACATGAAGGATCACACATTGGTAGGGATGCCATGATTCTGGTATTTCAACAGACTTGGTATAGTAAGAAGTTCAGGAAAGTAGCAGAGTCCCTCTGCCAGAGGTGCCTGTCATGTCAACAGATGAACCCAGGCAAGAGGACAATGGTTGAGCTGAGCAAAATTGGGAGATCAGGGGGTCCCTTTGTAAGGATACAGATTGATTTCATCACCATGCCCCGTTGTGAAGGGAAGCGATATGTCCTTGTCATTGTTTGCGTATTTTCAAAATGGGTAGAAGCTTACCCTACTCCCCAAAGTGACGCACTGACAGTAGCGAAGTGTTTACTAAAAGAGCTGATACCTAGATTCGGGGTGCCATTCATTATTGAATCAGATAAGGGTGGACATTTCCAGAATGAAATACTGGCTGAACTCTGTAAGGCCTTTGGAATAAGGCAAAAACTTCACTGTGCATATCATCCAGAGGCTTCTGGAATAGTGGAACAAGTAAATGGAACTATCAAAAACAGACTAGCAAAGCTGACTGATGCAACTGGCATGACCTGGGTGAAGGCCCTGCCCCTGGTCCTGATGGGACTGAGAAGTGTTCCTGACCGCAAGACAGGCCTAAGTCCCCATGAAATCATTATGGGAAGAGTGATGAGACAAGCATGGGTGCCAGGAAGCAAACTATTGAGTATTACTGATGATTTGGTGCTTGAATACTGCAGAAGATTGGGTGACCAAGTGCGTTCTATCTCTCGCCAGATTGGAGACGACGGCATCCTCAATCCAACGACTCCTCTCCACAGCTTGGTTCCAGGAGACTGGGTCAAAATAAAGAAGCACACTCGATCAAGCTGTCTGGCACCAAGGTGGGGAAAGAAACGCCAAGTAATCCTGGTAACAACTACTGCAGTGAAGGTCGCAGGTGTTCCCCAGTGGATCCACGCTGGCCACACCCAGAAGGTATTGCCAGACAAGGGATTTGAAGAAGAAGGGCATCCAGCAGAGGACTCTGCAGGAGCCAGACCAGAAGCAGCTGACAACGAACAGCCCAGCACCAGTCAGGCTGCAGGAACAGCAGACGTTGGCCCAGGAGTAGTTGACTACGAACTGCCAAGAATCCAGCCTGCTGAAGAGGTCCAGGAAGCTGAGCCAGGAGTAGCTGATGACGAGCTGCCAAGCATATGGCCAGAAGAATGGATACCGATGATTGATCTGACCGAAGATCCTATCAGAACAAGAGAGCGACTTAGTGAAGGTAGAGAGTGGACTAGTCAGGAAAAGCAAGGCACAGGCGAAGAACCTCAGCCGCCTGAGATTCACATCAAAACTGAGGAAGGAGAAGGTCAGACAGGGACAGAACAGGTGTTCGATACACCTCCACTAATTCCTGATGTGGATAAGGGACAGCTTAGAAATAGAGTAATAGTTCGAGCAGAAGAAAATCAAGAGATCGAAGTGCTTGAACAGGATCAGATGGGGTTAGAAGAACGGGTTCAGGAAACAGAAACAGAAACAGAAACAGAGACAATCGAAAGCCAAAAACAAAATATTCCTGAACAGGGCCAGATTAGTAACCAGGAAGAAGAATTTGATGCTAGCCCTGGAACTAGCGAGATAAGAGAAGAAGAAGAAGAAAGTGAAGCAGAATTGCCACAAGCTAAAGAGAACAAGAGGATAAGAGAAGAAGGTGAAGTCCAAGTACCCACTAAAAGACTAAAGAAAAGAAACAACCTTGAGCCTAGGTTCGTAAAGAGACTAAGGCTAAGGATAAAGACGGTGGAAGAAAAACGTGCAGAAGCAAGGAGAAGTGCACGGATAGCAGAGCAAGAAGAAAACTCTTCCAAAAGAAGGAGTGAACGAATAAAAAGACAAAACAAGAAGTACAAGTCTCCTGAATGGACACTCGTTTTGGAAGAACTTGAAGATCTTGATATAACTGACGTAAGCGACGGAGAGCCCGTCCCTGAGTACTCTGCTGAAGAAGAAGACGAACCACCGTGAATTTGCACAAAGTAAGCTAGCTGTGTAAAGACACAAAGAGGGGTCGAGAAACTTCTTCTGAGCCGAAATGTCTGATTCAACTGTGAATGGTAGACCAAATTGCAGTCGTTGCAAGACGTGCTGCAAGGTGTGTATATGTAGTATAATAGTATTGATAGTAATTTGGATAGGACTCACAATCTTTATACCCTTCACTGTAAGTAAAGATATTAACATTGTCCCTACTGAAATTGTAAATACAGACAGTGAGGAGTTGACAACACAGAGTGTAGCAAGACATGAGAGAGCACTGAGACAAACAAAACGAGACTTAGAAGCATCAGATGAGGGAGGACTACATTATCATGGAATTAAGAACAGGACACACTTAAATGTTTTTGCAAACTTGTTAATACACTATGTAGAGACTATGGAAATTGAAGATTGCTATGTCTGCATGAAGCTACCTACTTCTGTGGCTGAAGGCGTGACATACCATCACTTGCCATTAACATATGGAATCTCCTGTAGCATTTTAGCTAGTTTATTTTACAAAAGAGGACCGTTACAGTACTATTACTCTAATAATGATGTAATCTTTTCTGAACTTCCTATACGTGGGAACTTGAATCCTGTACATACCAAAAGCGACACCATAAGATATATGGGAGACTACTTCTTGACTATAGGTAACATTGACATAGCTGATGCACACAGAGATAACTTGACTTGTTCTTTGCGTGAACAGGAAAAGATGTTCCTGAACATGGCAGAGAAAAGAAGAATTAAAATACAAAAGAAGGCTAATGACGAAAGTCAGAAAAAGCCAAAGTGGGCAGAGAACATGGAAGGCACCTCAAATGGTGGGGCGGGACCTGCTCTGTTGCTGGATTTTGAAAAGAAAGGCAAGCTATGTCTTCACCGCGAGAAGACTAGCTATTATAATAATGTTTTCATTGGTTCCAGTGAATGCGAACATAATTACAAGGTAATTGGAGGTTGGGGTTTCAAAAATGGGTCAGAGCCTGTGTTTCCTGGAATTTATTATATTTGTGGGGACAAGGCTTATTTCAAATTGCCGGATCACTGGTATGGAAGCTGCTATTTTGGCATTGTCTTCCCGAAAATATACCATGTGAATGGAAAAGCTGGAAGCAATGAAGATACTAATGGCTTAGTGCGTAGTAAAAGAGAAAGTATAGGTGAAATTATGGGTAGTATTTTCAGTGCACTGATACCTGGAGTGGGAGTGGTTCTGAACACTCACAGAATTTGCAAATTGTCTACTATAGTAGATGTGCTGTCTACTGAAACAGCTCATGGATTTCTGCTGGTCAATACCGAAATGGTTGCGATCAGATCGATGGTTTTACAGAATCGACTTGCTCTTGACACCTTATTAGCGAAAGAGGGCGGAGTCTGCCGGATGTTGAAGGCGCAACATTGTTGCACTTATATTCCGGATAAAAGTGTACAGATCAAAAGATATGTGAAAAACATTACTAATTTGACAAAGGAACTCAAACCACTCGAGGTTGATAGTGCCTGGAAGAGACTGGTAGATGGTCTCTCAAATGTAGGTCATTGGCTTGCTAGTGTAGGTAAAAGCTTATTGTTCAAGATACTGATGCCAATTGGTATTATAGGTCTTATTATATTTCTCATTTTTATCTGTTGTAAATGCCGTAAGCGCACCAAGAAACACGAGGTAAATGCAAGAGGGTTGAAACGGAGTGTGGATGAGATTGAATTGGAGGAAGTGAATGATCAGATATACAAAAAGGTGAAGACTTCTCACCCTACTAGAACTGAGAGAGAAAAGTTAGAACGATTGCTGGAAGAGATAGAACTTTATAAGGTGTGAAAGAAAGTTGGCATCTGGTTCCATTTTTTGTGATGATAGTAAATATCATCAAAGAGGGGATTGATGAAGCAAAGCTTCGCATATTTTGCGGCTTGCCGAAGTCAAAAACCTCGTTTATGTGTAATAAGGTAACATAAGTATGTTTTACTAACGTTTATTTTTGTTTAGGCAAAGTTTATGAAGCTTGCCTACGTGTATTTCTAATACACTTACCCCGTGTACTTTAACATGGCCGCCGCTTGTATTTTAGTTACTGCGCATGCGTCAGCCACACTCACGTGTCCTGACGCGTCTGCAGAAGTGGAGGGAAATTTATGCGCATGCGTAATTCATAGCTGTGCTCATCATGTGGTACTGCTCGTGCCACTGCTCTTGTGCTCGTATCAATGTAGCTAACATTTAGAATGCATACGTTTATTTCTTGATGATGAGTTAAAAGTACAAACCCTGTGATGTGTTTTTATGATGACATTATTATGTATTAATTTGTTTTCGCTTACTTTTCATGTACCGCGGGGAATGGGGGTCTGTCTGTACTGAGAGCCATCTTGGAGGTCCCTTCTGCGCAGATGCGACTTTCCGGGGACCTGACAACCTTGGCTGATGGAACTTAGCCAGCTGGCAGTGGTGGGCAAGATGCTCCTGAGAACTGACCTGCAAGCTCGGCTGAACGGAGTCACATGACCCTGCTATGTTACATTGTTAAATTGTCATTGTATTTCTGCACAATTTCTCCTGGGAACCCCAAACTTGCTAGGCGGTACCCAAGTATGCTAATGAAGGCTTAAAATCTTGTATTGTGATTGGTGTGTTACCCAAATCCTACCTTAGGACCAATTGAAATTGAGGGATTCTGACACTTTGCAACATTGGGGGGTGGTACACTGTCCCCAAACTGTATATCTACCCTGGGTTCACCTAGGGAGCCGTCCGACTTGTCTGGTTTAGCTGACCTGTCACTGACCCATCGTACTCAATAGGTGACTGAAGATACAGAGCGCTGCGGAGCACTCTGTCCGAATTTGACCATAGACTAAGGTTCTACTGAACCTTAAAGTGCTGGCGAAGCACTTTGCTGGGAGTTCGTTGACCCAATCGGGGTCTTGATCGATAGCTGCAGAGCGGGTGGAGCGCAGGCGTTGCTTCCGAACTGTGGATTCTGGTCTTGTCCTGAGAGGTCCTGTCCTGAGGGTTTGCTGTCCTGTCCTGAGAGGTCCTGTCCTGAGGGTTTGCTGTCCTGTCCTGAGGTCCTGTCCTGATTCCTAATCTGAGGGTATCCTGTCCTATCCGGGGTGTCCATTCTGCACCTGCTGTCCTTTGAAGGGTATCCTTCCTTGAGGGTTTCCTGTCCTTAACTGACCCGTGGCCAGGGTTTGGTTTCCACACCTTTCTAGGTAAATATTGATCTGAACCTCTTAAATCTTGCACCTTCTGAATTTCTAACTTTTGCTTTAATAAAGTTCACCATTGCATATGTTATTTTTCCATGTCTTTCCGCAACTATTGAAAGTCATTTGCATTTTTCCATAAGTTTGTTCCTATGTCTTCTCACTTGCTAGAAATTATATTTTGCATTGCAGTTTGTCATTTTCTGATATGGTCTAGAACCTCATTGCCTAGATTGTTCAAAGGCCCGTTCACCTTAAGTGAAGCGTGTTACTCTTTATAGGCCCTCCTGTAGTTATACCTACATAGTCTGCCCCTGCTCAAATAATTCTGATTAGCATAGTATCTTCTCGTTATACTTTATATCAGTATTTCAATGATTACTCTGTCATTGTTTCTTTATAGTTATATCATTTACGTTATCTTGGTTATCGATTGCCTTATTTTACTGTACCTTATGCACGAAGCAAATGAACTTTAGATAAACATTTTTAAAACTTCCAGTTGTCCGTGGTCATTTCAACAGTATTTTGAATGTTATTGGTTGGGTTTGTATTTTGCTGCTTTTCTTTTTACAGCTAGCTCCCTGATTCATTGTGGTCATTAGGTACTCGCATTGGTGGATGGTAAGTCGGGTGCACTGAGAAATAATAGTAGGGAACACACACACAAATTGGTAGAGCTCGTGAAGTCACCTGATCGATGTATATGGTGATTTGAAAGTATATGGGCCCTGAAGCCGGAAACGGCGAAAACTATTGGTCGGGTGGCCTCGCGCGCTCTATCAGTTTTACTGGTAAGCAGAGGATGGTTAGGGACTAGCTAAAGGTTAGGCAGGATTAGTTAGACTAGTTGAGTCGGAAGCTGCTAGTACATTAATGCTGCTATAAGAGCGGCTGTTCCGAGGGGACTGATCACTCTCTTGTGAATACGCTGCTGAAATAAATGAACTGTTTTTTCATTATTATTCTTGTTCTTATATTGTTATATGTATTAATCCATGCGTTTGTCAACAGTTTAGTTTCTTGTTGTCCGAACTCCCCGGGGAATTGAAAGGGCAAGTGGTGAATAGAATCCATTGTCCTGAGGTCACAGGCTCGAGGAAAGTTAGGTGCAGGTTAAGATAACCGGGAAGCACTAACTAGGGTTTTCTGAATACATGTGTGAATAAATGTCAGTAACGGGGTTCATTGGCAAAATTCCCATAGTGACCCCCTCCTGACAAAAATTTCTAAACCTGTAGGCAGGGCTACTAGAATTATGAGGCAGTTGAGGACCAAATTACGCTACTGCTTGATTAAATTGTGTGGGAAGAAAATGTAAATGATGTTACATGACACAGCGTATATTGGGATAGCATTGCTTCATGATTTTGAAATTAATATTTTACACACAGTAACACTGATTATGTGTAGCAGGCACATTAACCCTCTGCGCTGTGTGGGTGGCAGGAGTGCCCATGTGAGTGCACGGTGAGCGATGCAACAGTGTGAGAGTAGGGTGAGAGGAGTGACTGCAGGGTGAGTGAGGTGGCAGTATGAATTTGGGTGCGGATGCAAGTTCAGAATGGGATGAATGAATGTATGATTACTGCTGGGCTTGTTTGAGTGAGTTGTATATTCAGCAGTGAGGGGGACAGGTGAGTGAAGTGTCACATGAGTGCAGGATGAGTAGTGTGCTTGTGTGACTGCAGGGTGAGGTATAGGGTGAACAGCGCAAGTGCATTGTGAGTGCAAGTAATCACTGTGAGTGCGAGGTGAGCAGGTGAATGGTGTGAATGCATGGTGATCAGTGTGAGTGCATTGTGATCGCTATGAGGGCAGGGTGAGCGTGAAAGTGAAGGGCGTGAAGGAGGAGTGAGTTGTCTGAATGCAGGGTCCATTCCCAGACACTTGTAACCCAGCATGTTATTGACAGCGGCGTAGGGTTTAAGATCTAAGTTAAACTATTGCTATTATGGCAGGGTGGAGGAAATAAATAATGTGCTGATCCTGCAACAAACTTCCAGTCTTATGGATACGGTTGCCAGTAGATTATATTGGTACAAAAATAAGCAGTCACCTAAAGCTGTATTTCAAGCACTTATATGTGCATACTTCGAACAGCAAATATAAATAGAAACCACTTTTAATTGTGTTCTAGGACTGCCTCAATGATCCATGACTGATAATTAAAAAGAACAAACACAGAAAAGTCACATACTGAATGAATATATACGTTCTTATTTATAAATCTATTTAGTGTCAAGAGGAGGTCTCTGCAGGCTCTTTAAACAACACACACAGGCATTTTACTTTTGGCAACCCTACTTTATATTCCTTTTCACTACAGCAGTAAATGTAAAATACAAATGTAAGAAATAGGCAGAGTGGGACCCAGGGAGTGCTGGAATCAGGGGGAAAAACGTAGCCTCTGTAACCAGTTTACAAAGGCATGTAAATATGTAAATGGTCTTTAAAGACCTGTGAAAAACTCTGATGGCTGCGCTGGAGATAAGACTCCAGACAGGCCCAGCTGAGGCCCCAGCAGCTCGAGTTACACTGCAGCAGCCCGGGCTGAGACACAGGGGGAAGAGGGGCGCTGAAGCCCTTGGGCCTGAGCAGAAGTGTGACTGGGAGCGCGACCCCCATTGCATTGCTCCACGGCCCCCCTGGGAGTCGCGCCCCACAGTTTGAAGACCCCTGCTGTAAGATGAGAAACATTAAAACTATCACAAACGCCCCAAAAGACAGTTCATTGTTATGGTGTGACGAATATAACAGGTCAAATAGCAGCCTTTAAACATAAGCCATTTCTTAATGCACTAAAGGTCTCCATCTCAGAAATCCTATTCCAAACATTTTGAAGATCAAAATGTTAAATCAGTTTACATTACTTCTGTTTGAAGATGTAGAAGCGACACTCAATGACTGTCTGTTACCCAAACTTGCAACAATAGTATGCCGTATTTTCCGGCGTATAAGACGACTTATTAACCCTTTAAAATGGTCTAGAAAGTCGGGGTCGTCTTATACGCCAGGAACAAAATTTTTGGGAGTGGAAACAAAGACAAAACTGTCTTGAGCCTTTGTATTAATGGGAAGGATGGTGTAAAATATGTATTGTTTTGTCAGTAGAGGGTGCTATTGCTTCAGTAAACGTGCCATGGTTGTGTTTGCACGTCGAAGCCTTTTCTGATAAGCATTGGTCTTCTGGAATTTTGTTTGGCCGACTAAATAAGCATTGCTGTTGCAGAACGTGCTTAGTTTGGTTTGATGGTCTGGTGGCGCACCCAAACCAACAGACCACGCACGCAACCTGGGCTTCATCCTGGAGTCATCCCTCTCCATGACCAGACAAGTCAACGCCGTCTCCTCGTCATGCTTCAACATCCTACGCATGCTACGCGAGATCTTCCGGTGGATCCCCACCGAGACCAGGAAGACGGTCACCCAGGCCCTCGTCACCAGCCGACTGGACTACGGCAACGCCCTCTACGCCGGAACCACCGCCAAACTCCAGAAGAGACTCCAGCGGATCCAGAACGCCTCAGCAAGGCTCATCCTGGACATCCCCCGTCGCAACCACATCTCCGGACACCTGCGAGACCTGCACTGGCTCCCGGTCAACAAGAGAATCACATTCCGTCTCCTCACCCACGCACACAAAGCCCTGCACAACCAAGGACCAGGATACCACAACAGCCGCCTCAATTTCTACGCTCCCAAACGCCAGCTCCGATCGACCGGCCACGCTCTAGCCGCCGTCCCCCGCATCCGAAGAGTCACCACAGGGGGAAGGTCCTTCTCCTACCTCGCCGCCAAGACCTGGAACTCCCTCCCGACCCACCTCCGCCTGACCCAGGACCACCTCGCCTTCAGGAAGCAGCTCAAGACCTGGCTGTTCGAGCAGTAGCGGACCCCCCCACCCCAAGCGCCTTGAGACCCTCCGGGTGAGTAGCGCGCTATACAAATGCTTTGATTGATTGATTGATTGATTGATGGTTGTGTTTGTATTCTGTTGCAAAGTTTTACATGGCATTATGTACGATGTGCGCGTGATGGAGTTGTACACGGAAGGGGTTAAGGAGTGTTCTGTATGGGTGTCATGGGCTCCCTATTCGAGCTGAAATGCGCAGAGCAAGGAATTGAAGGACGCGGTGCAACTTGCGGTAGTGCTGGAAAGGAACCCAGGGCAGACCTGTGTGTTATTCACGACTGACACGCTATCACTAGAGTTATGCTGCTCAATAACAAAGGCCACGAGAGGTATGCGGCAGGGGAAGACCAATGTATGTGCAAGGCTGAGCAGAGTTATGCTGCAAGAAATGCCAAGTTATTCAGTATGATGCGGTACAACATGTAGCAGTATAATAACTGTTTGGGCCTTTTAACAACTACTTATGTTTACCGTACATGTTTGATGACATTACTTTGGAAGAGGAGTAGTCTTATACGGCGAGTATAGCATGAAACCTACATTTTATCAAGAAAAGTAGGGGGGTCGTCTTATACGCCCAGTCGTCTTATACGCCGGAAAATACGGTAAATGTTTATTTTTTTATGTTAAACAAAAACATTTATTTAATGCAAATTGACTGAAGTGCAAAAATAAAATTGGGACATGAAAGTATTAGAATACATAAATATTATATCAGGTGAAGCAGGAAGTGATCGTCATTTCATAGTGTTGCAGTTCAAACTCTTTCTTTTTTCTTTTTCCCTTTCGGTTCTGGGCCCAATAAAGACTTTGCAACTTTGGCACTCTACTCAGATTCTATACTTCACCCACAGAGGCATTACTTCTCCGATGGACCTAGCTTTGTCGCAGGGATTGGTGAGAAATCATGGTGTCAAATTTTTGACCACGTAATGAGGGCCAATAATTTGTAGCCAACTCACACATTGGTGATCATATTTAAATACACTAATCTCATAACTATGCAATAGACATAAATATTGTAATTAGAAGACAAAACCTCTCAAAGAAATTCAATCTAACAAGAATCATGCATACCAGAGGCTTGGCTGTGGCTACACAGAAAAAGATCAATATAACTTGATGTTCTGGAAACGATCTATGACTCTCTCTATCATACATTAGAAATCAGATCATTGTAAGCACAGTTTCTATGGAAATAACCTTAAGACACATATAATAAAAGACTCAAAATAATTTTAGATAATTTTGTTATTGTATCAAAGATCCAAAATCAATGCATGCAAGTAACATTTTAAGCAGTTAAGTCATGAGTCTTACAGAGCACAGTATAAAACTACACATTTAGTCAAAGTAAATCTATTGCTGAATAAAATATTCCATAAAGAGAATGGTTCTGATGAGAGTTTTCTATCACCAGCAGAAGTGAGAGGACGATTTGAAAGAGTTCGCTTAGCATTGGAAAAGGGATCAGATTAAAGTCCACTACGGAAAAGTCAGTTGCCCTGGGCAAGGGGAATGGAGCCATAAACGGGAAAGTACAAGTCTTGCCTTTCACCAGACAGTACCAAATCATCCAGCAAGCAGGTGATCAGCAAAGGGAAAAAGACAAGGTGCATGGAAAGCCTTTTTCCATACCCCAGTATCCCTCCCACCCTCCCTACTCCCACCCAATTCTACCATTTGTATATACATGTATAATGAGATAATCACTAGTATATGCTGTAGACCATTGTACTCTTTACCATTCCTATGTGGCGATTAGAGTCTATCCATTTGTATCGCTTCCTTGAGTGAGTCTCTTCCTTTTGTGACTTTACAACTTGTACATTTGCAATTTTTTCTGTTTGTATCTTTAATGTAACGCACGTAATCCTAAGTCCTTATGTATTGAAACTGGTTCTTATGTAAAGCGCTCTGACAGCTTCGGGTAAAGTTTGCGCTGTATAAAATCGCATTAAATAAATGGTGGGTAGGTAGGAAATCGAGATAGATTTCAACCCTCCTCTTTGAAAGTCACTTTGTATACTCAAATTCGTCCATTTATGACTTCAGTTTTCATCATACAATGGTCTGATTGTCATGTGACCATTCTTCCGCTCTCCAGATGCAAAATTGATACTACAACATATTTTCAAATGTTGCCTAAATGTTGCTCATGAGAAACAACAGTAAATTCCATCCTCACAGGTTAGCTGACAAAGCCCCTATTTACTTTGTCACTCTTTTTTTATTAGTTGAATGGTCAAGTTCCCATCAATTCACTCACAAGAAAGTACCAAAAAAAGTGTCTATTGATTGAAGAATGTTGTGTAAAAAGGACAGCTAAAGCAACGATTGAGGAAATATAACGAAAATCCATTGCCAGGCTATGTAATAGTGCAGCCTAAGGAAAAAGGCAATATGATGCAGTTTAAAGACAGCTTTTCTTATTTAGTAAAATAAACTCTGAATTAAGTTCAAGAATAATGAAAAAAATCAAGCACATCATATAGAAAAAATAATTGTAATACTTTCAGTGATTATTGCATTAAAATTTCCGACTAAATATGTGGCCTACTAACACAATTTTAAAAGTTGCTACATGCGTAATATTCTTAAAAATCATTATATTAAAATTGTTTTAGGAAATCTAAGACTCTGAAAATATTAAACATTTATGCTGAAAGTTACAATCATTTACAATGTAACATTTTTGATTTGCACCAGTTTCTCGTTTGCCTTGGTTCAGTACATTGAAGGCAATAGAGATGTTAAGTTTCATCATTAATATTTGCTCAATCGTTTGTAAGACTCATTTGTTACATAGATATACTACTTCATATTAATATTTTGTGTTATTTTGCATCATAGAAAGCTTTTCCATCAATAATCTTTCATAGCAACTTTGTTAAAGTAATAAGGTAATCAGTTAATAAACAGGTTAAGTTAATTGTTCTCACAATTCTTCTGTTTCTATAAATCCAAGCACACTTTTACGGTGCTGGTATTTCAGCTTTTCTCAGTTTCATTGTTATTTTTCTAGACGTGTGCAAAGTTCACATTAGAGTTTCATTGTCAAAATTGTTTTTATGTAAAGAATGATCAGCTTTTATGCTGCACCAAGCCCCCCTCTGAAGGCGAATCAAGCCATCACACTATATCCCACATCAGGTCATCACAAATTACACTTTTGTTGTCTTATACCTCTTTCTTCTGGACTCTTCCAGAATGCTCCTTTCATCAAATATTGACATTGCTCGTCTTCTAGTACAAGGTCAGATCTTGTTCTTTTCACTCCTTGTGTATTCTTGTAATACCTACAGAATCTGATAGATAATATCATCAGCATTATGCACAAAGAGATTGCCACTAATGGTTTCAGGATAGAAACCACTAGTTACCCAACCAATTCCTAACAATTGACAATCCTTTTCCTAGCTTTTCCCAGGCTCTATCAGATTTTAGTCCTATTAAGTCTTTGTTTAAGTCACTAATGTTTTTAATGTAGTTTTCTAAATCTCCACTCTTATCCATTATGTAAGTGCAACATGGTTGGACCTTTAATAACTGACAAACTCTGCACTCCTTCGCAAGAAGGATGTCTATGGCAAGTTGATTTTGCATCACCGTTGATCTTATTTGAAATTATTCAATATCTACAGCAAACAATCTTCAACCTGTACTGGTGGTAAATGTGTCATCTATAGTAGACAGATTCTATTTTTATGTAATTTTAATGCTACTCCTATAAAAGTATTAGAGCTCCAGAAATATCACCCACTATCTCATTTGCACTCACACCTCTCTTAATTCTCCCATTCTACTCTTTTAATTCTCCTTCAACTTGTTTCACATAATATATTATTGGAAAAACAATTCTCACGTTACAACTTCCATACCATCATATTGACAATTTACAAAAAGCATTCTTTCACAAATATAATATATTCCTGGAAATATAGGATTGAGTCCTTCTAAATATCTTCCTTAGTTCTCATAAACATCAAATGCCTGTGCACATTCACTAAAACCTACACGTTGTGTGTGAATATATTACCTTTTTCTATATATACAAAGCTTTACTTTATGTTGCCAGTCTAAACCCAATGAAGCCATTCCTTCTACAATGTTATGTTCTTCTTCCTGTCAATTCCAAAGATTTAGTTTAAGAGGTACACTAGTTTTAATTGTCGCAATACCTCACCTAATTTCTTTTCAGCCCTAACTAGTTTACATGCAATTTTAATTCCTGTAAAAAATTAAATTACAAATAACCATCAGGGTGCTCAGATTTTAGGTCAAGTTGACATATCGCTAAATTCGATTGATCCTATTCTTGGTAAGCCTGATAATTCACTGAACCCAGCTGATCTTTCATTCCTGGCTAAATATGATGTTTTACCCAATGTTGATTAACACAATACAATTAATGAGAGTGTCGTTGATATTGGTGTATGGAAAAGTTTGCTAGATACAATGAATGTTACAACAAGCGCCCTTGATTTCTACTCAAATGAACTTGAAATTCAGGTGGATCTCTTAAATACTTGAGCAGTTTATGTGGCCGGTATTGACTCAAAACTACAAAACTTTACAGGACTGAAGTTTAAGAACTGAGGTTAATGACCAATTGACAAGATGCACACGTTCTCATATTTTGGATAAAATGTCTGTTCTCCCAGAAATTTTAGGTTCCCTTGTGAAAGAAGTTTAAAAAATGCAAGGAATCCTGTTTTGGACCGCAATTTGGTTTGCACTAAGAAAGGGGGTGATATGGAATATTGTGAAAACAAGAGGCAGCAAGAAGTTGCGACGAAGGTGGGTTGTGATCACCCTGGATTTTTACAGGAGGTTGAAGGGGAGGCTGATCTCAGTCTATGTTCAGACGTACACGTAGAGGATGGCCATGTTTTGCATGGAACGAAGTATGGCAAATGCCAGATTATTGCTAAACCACAGTGCGGAAGTTCAGGGGATAGTCTAAGCGATGGTCCCACGGTATCTAAACGTTCAAGAAAAAGGTTGCGGTGAGCGCGGAATAAGGCCAGGAGGTCAGCTGCCTTAGTAGCTACTGCAGTAAAATCTAAGGATTATTATCCTATATTCATAGCAGTTGTTAAGAAATGTATTCCTCAGGTTGGTGTCATGCCAGATGGAGATTCCACTACAATATTGCCGGTAACAACAAGGGATAATGACCAGGGATCTGCAAATGGTTTTAGTAATCATGTTCTAAAACCTAATGGTATAATAAAATTGGATTTGGTAGTAAACAATGATGACTTGTGTGGACAATGAACCACAGGGGCTAGGATTTTTGCTTAATGATCAGGGATTTGCGAATGGTAGTAATAATGATGTTCTTAAACCTAATGATACAATAATATTGGATCTAGTAGCGTCTAGGTTGGACAATAAACTAAAGGGCTAGGATTTTTGTCTAAAGAACAAATTGTTGATACCCAGAATCAGTTAAGTACTGTAGAAATGTTAAAACCTACTAATTTCTGAGAGTCTATCTCTATCTACTTTACCAAAAGATAATAATTTAGGAATATAGCTGTAGAAATGGGGATACCAAACTAGTAATGCATCCTCTGTATGAGTCCCAGGGGCTTTATAATAGTTTCAACCAGGGTCTAATCCTGAAAATTATTTCAACTATCCCTGACTTAGCGTTTATTAAATCTACTGATTTGGTGTCAGTACAGTTAAACAGGCACAGCCCAACTCTCATCGAGAGTCTACTATTACAACTTGGTCCTCAAATTATATGGTTACTAAGATCTTAGGATCAGGTTTGCACTTTATGGGATATGGATTTACGTTTGAGATCTGGGCTGTTGTACAATATCCCCCGATCTTGAAGGTACTGCTCCATTTACTGTCAGACCCAGATACGATATTTTTATTTAATTACTTTGCAATTCTATTAAGAAACAAGGTGTCAACAGATGACTCAGAGCCCTGCTCGACAACGGAGAAACAGCGGCCCTCATCCTCCTAGACCTCTCCGCGGCCTTCGACACTGTCTGCCACGTACCCTAGTACAGCGCCTCAGCAACGTCGGAGTCCAGGAGAAGGCACTGGAGTGGATCATCTCCTTCCTCGCCGGAAGGACACAGAGAGTCCACCTTCCCCCGTTCAGATCAGAAGCCACCAAAGTCATCTGCGGCGTT
The DNA here is from genome assembly GCF_964261635.1 of Lissotriton helveticus. Classification (NCBI taxonomy): domain Eukaryota; kingdom Metazoa; phylum Chordata; class Amphibia; order Caudata; family Salamandridae; genus Lissotriton; species Lissotriton helveticus. The sequence continues at coordinate 986,311,896 of NC_136071.1, read as the reverse complement.
CCTCATAGCTCCTCGCTCAGCCCAACCCTCTTCAACGTCTACATGAGTCCCCTCGCAGCCATCGCACACCAGCACAACCTCAACATCATCTCCTATGCCGACGACACCCAGCTGATCCTCTCCCCCACCAACGACCCCGCCACCGCCAGAGCCAACCTAAACGAAGGGATGAAAGAGGTAGCCGAATGGATGAAGGACAGCTGCCTGAAACTGAACGCGGACAAGACGGAAGTCCTCATCCTGGGATCCTCACCCTCCGCCTGGGACAACTCCTGGTGGCCCCCAGCCCTTGGCAGCGCACCCAAACCAACAGACCACGCACGTAACCTGGGCTTCATCCTGGACTCCTCCCTCTCCATGACCAGACAAGTCAACGCTGTCTCCTCTTCGTGCTTCAACATCCTACGCATGCTACGCAAGATCTTCCGATGGATCCCCACCGAGACCAGGAGGACGGTCACCCAGGCCCTCGTCACCAGCCGACTGGACTACGGCAACTCCCTCTACGCCGGAACCACCGCTAAACTCCAGAAGAGACTCCAGCGGATCCAGAACGCCTCAGCACGACTCATCCTGGACATCCCCCGCCACAACCACATCTCCGGATACCTGAGAGACCTGCACTGGCTCCCGGTCAACAAGAGAATCACCTTCCGCCTCCTCACCCACGCACACAAAGCCCTGCACAACCAAGGCCCAGGATACCTCAACAACCGCCTCAACTTCTACGCTCCCAAACGCCAGCTTCGATCGACCGGCCACGCCCTCGCCGCCGTCCCCCGCATCCGAAGAGCCACGACAGGGGGAAGATCCTTCTCCTACCTCGCCGCCAAGACTTGGAACTCCCTCCCGACCCACCTCCGCCTGACCCAGGACCACCTCGCCTTCAGGAAGCAGCTCAAGACCTGGCTGTTCGAACAGTAGCAGACCCCCCCTCCCCAGCGTCTTGAGACCCTCCGGGTGAGTAGTGCGCTATACAAATGCTTTGATTGATTGATTGACTCCTTTGTCTGGATTCAATGAATATATTATTCTGGCAGTGAAAACCCCAAACATTGGCCACGCTAAACGTCATGCTAAATGTCATGTTACATTGCGGCCGACTTAAACTTAGTTGTGGGTGTGGTAGATTTCAGTCTGGGTTGGCTACAATGTCTTGTGGTTAATACCACTGATCTGAGTATAATTATTCTTAACGTGTATCTGAGTGCCAGTAAAAACAAGTCTGCACAGTTGTATATTTTGCGGGATGTGCTGATCGCATTAATAGTCCAATACCCGGATGCTGGTTTAATAGTATCAGGTGATTTTAATCTGCAACTAAGCAAGCTCACAGATTTTAACTGTGAGTCTGAATGTCTTCCATAAAAATGTTGTGACATTATTACTGAGACTGGAGTCAGCCTGTTAAAAGAAAAATCTAGGTTCACTCCAACGTTTAACCACTTGGCTGCTATGCGTTTTCCCCCCCGGTGCTGGGATCCTCCATTTTCCATTATTCATGACGAGCTGGGCTCGTCATGAGCGTGCGAGGAGGCTACACCATGACGAGCCCAGCTCGTCATGAGCGTGGAAGGGGTTAAGAATTCTAAATATGGTACAATCATTGATTACACATTCATATCAGACATCTTGAGATCAAATATGTCTGCCTATAAGGTAATTGGCCGGCCAGAAAGTGATCACAACCCCCAGGATGTAAAATGTAATCTTTTTGTGAAGTGTCACTCTAAAACTAATGATCTTCCCAATAAGGCACACTCTGCTTGTAACCTGAAAAGGCTGGTTTGGCATTTAGCTAAAGAGGAGGAAATTATGCACAGCGCTCAGGTTTTACTAAAGGAATGTGACTTTGGAGCCCAGGGCCATATGAATATGATTAATAAATGGAACTTTATTACAAGGTCCCTTGTGGGGAAATTTGCAGTGAGCAAAACTAGGAAAATTAATTCCCATCTAAATACCCCAAAAATATGATTTCCCTCAAAACTATAAAACTTAAAGTTACTGAACAGAGCACTTGGGTGGCTTATGCACATAGATTTTGACAGACCTATTCTGTGTATAAAGAAAATTTAAAGGGAATTAAGAAGTCCTATAAGCAAGAATTCTGGAAAGCTAAGCTTAATTACCAAACTGGGTTATGGAACAGTTTATTATCCGCCTCAAAGCAAAACAATACAAAAATATTTGAGCAGGTATTAATAAGCTCAAAAGGGGAGGCTGTAGGGCTTTTTCTGTAAATATATCTGAATCCAGTTGGGTAACGTTTATAGCTATTTTTTATGGGGCACCGGTCCAGAGGGAAAACCCTCTGGATATGTTAGATGGACATGTGGGGAAGATTATATCATCATCTAATGTGGGGAATGGTGAGAGCTTGGATTTGAACTCCATAGACCATCTTGGTGATTCCAGTTTTGATCCAAATTTCGACCTGGGAATCCCAAGCTGTGATCAAGTATTGACCCTGCTAAGTGGGCTTCACGTAAATGGTGCCCCGGACCCAATGTGTTACCTAATGCCCTGTTTTGTACTAATGGTGACTGACATGTGGGCCAGCATTTTGCAATTTCTATTCAGGGAAGTGTTGATCCTGGCAATGGTCCCAGAATCCTGGCAAGGCAGCATACTGCAACCCATTTATAAGAGCGGCCCAGTGGCTAATCCTGCTAACTATCGATTAATCTCGCTTACTGATGTCAATGCAAAGGTGTTCGCTTCTACTCTTTTGATGGAATTGAAAGATTGGGCTACGCAGGAGGGCATTATTCCATTTAACCAGACTGGTTTCCAGAAAGGCCAATCCACTATTACAAATGTGTTGGCTTTAACCTTGCAGAGAGGGCTTTCTTAAATGAACAAAATGTATATATTGCTTTTGCTGATCTTAAGGCAGCCTTTGACCACGAAACCTGTTATGGGAAAAATTGGCAGATCGGGGCATCTCAATGATACTGTTGAAGGCTATCATTCATTTACATACCCATACTTGGGTTCAAGTTAAGTTGGGTGATGGCAATTCCTTATCAAGGAAGATAAGAACATATAATGGCCTAAAGCAGGGTTGTGTCCTTGCCCCCTGTTTATTTAATTTATTCTTAGCAGATCTTTCCCAGGATTTGGATGTTGTTAATGGACATGTTCCTAGGATGGGGTGGTGAAAATTAGCTACCTCCAGTACGATTTCCATGTCTGAACTGGGGTGGCAGAGTGGGCTAAAGAACAGTGATTGATTAAACCCAGATCTGTTGACTGGGTGTGAGTGTTTGATTGGTTCAGATGCTCCGTCCATCACCACCCCCTTTTGTACCACTTTGTTCGCCATAAGTTGCCAGGGTATGCTCAGATGTGAGTCCCTTGCTCACTTTGCCACTGGATTCAAGCAAGCCGGGCTGAAGACGGCTGAAATGACAGAAACCGGTCCTCGGAAGCTTGTTTCCGGTCCAGGGAAGGCATGGCTTGGCAGTTCGGGCTGGACTGTTCCCATGAGGCACCGGGTCAGACTGATTTGCATGTGGCCATGTCTGAACTGGGGTGGCAGAGTGGGCTAAAGAACGGTGATGGAATAAACCCAGATCTGTTGACTGGGTGTGAGTGTTTGATTGGTTCAGATGCTCCGTCCATCACCACCCCCTTTTGTACCACTTTGTTCGCCATATGTTGGCAGGGTATGCTCAGACGTGAGTCCCTTGCTCACTTTGCCACTGGATTCAAGCAAGCCGGGCTGAAGACGGCTGAAATGCCAGAAACCGGTCCTCGGAAGCTTGTTTCCGGTCCAGGGAAGGCATGGCTTGGCTGTTCGGGCTGGACGATTCCCATGAGGCACAGGGTCAGACTGATTTGCATATGGCCATGTCTGAACAGGGGTGGCAGAGTGGGCTAAAGAACGGTGATGGATTAAACCCAGATCTGTTGACTGGGTGTGAGTGTTTGATTGGTTCAGATGCTGCGTCCATCACCACCCCCTTTTGTACCACTTTGTTCGCCATAAGTTGGCAGGGTATGCTCAGACGTGAGTCCCTTGCTCACTTTTCCACTGGATTCAAGCAAGCCGGGCTGAACACGGCTGAAATGCCAGAAACCGGTCCTCGGAAGCTTGTTTCTGGTCCAGGGAAGGCATGGCTTGGCAGTTTGGGCTGGACGGTTCCCAAGAGGCACAGGGTCAGACTGATTTGCATATGGCCATGTCTGAACTGGGGTGGCAGAGTGGGCTAAAGAACGGTGATGGAATAAACCCAGATCTGTTGACTGGGTGTGAGTGTTTGATTGGTTCAGAGGCTCCGTCCATCACCACCCCCTTTTGTATCACTTTGTTCGCCATAAGTTGGCAGGGTATGCTCAGACGTGAGTCCCTTGCTCACTTTGCCACTGGATTCAAGCAAGCCGGCTGAAGACGGCTGAAATGCCAGAAACCGGTCCTCGGAAGCTTGTTTCCGGTCCAGGGAAGGCATGGCTTGGCAGTTCGGGCTGGACTGTTCCCATGAGGCACAGGGTCAGACTGATTTGCATATGGCCATGTCTGAACTGGGGTGGCAGAGTGGGCTAAAGAACGGTGATGGATTAAACCCAGATCTGTTGACTGGGTGTGAGTGTTTGATTGGTTTAGATGCTCCGTCCATCACCACCCCCTTTTGTACCACTTTGTTCGCCATAAGTTGGCAGGGTATGCTCAGACGTGAGTCCCTTGCTCACTTTGCCACTGGATTCAAGCAAGCCGGGCTGAAGACGGCTGAAATGCCAGAAACCGGTCCTCGGAAGCTTGATTCCGGTCCAGGGAACGCATGGCTTGGCAGTTCGGGCTGGACTGTTCCCATGAGGCACAGGGTCAGACTGATTTGCATATGGCCATGTCTGAACTGGGGTGGCAGAGTGGGCTAAAGAACGGTGATGGATTAAACCCAGATCTGTTGACTGGGTGTGAGTGTTTGATTGGTTCAGATGCTCCGTCCATCACCACCCCCTTTTGTACCACTTTGTTCGCCATACGTTGGCAGGGTATGCTCAGACGTGAGTCCCTTGCTCATTTTGCCACTGGATTCAAGCAAGCCGGGCTGAAGACGGCTGAAATGACAGAAACCGGTCCTCGGAAGCTTGTTTCCGGTCCAGGGAAGGCATGGCTTGGCAGTTCGGGCTGGACTGTTCCCATGAGGCACAGGGTCAGACTGATTTGCATATGGCCATGTCTGAACAGGGGTGGCAGAGTGGGCTAAAGAATGGTGATGGATTAAACCCAGATCTGTTGACTGGGTGTGAGTGTTTTATTGGTTCAAATGCTTCATCCATCACCACCCCTTTTTGTACCACTTTGTACGCTGATGGCACCATCCTCGTGAGTCATACCCCTATTGGCCTACAAATACTTATTACCGCCTTTGATGACTATACCCAACAGAATGGCCTTGAATTCAATGTTAAAAATACCAAAGTGATGAAAATTGGTGTAGCTAAAGAGAAGTTTATTTCGCGGAAGGCCAGAGCAGGTACAATTGACATTGTTAAGACAAATAGATACCTTGGGGTGGTGTTTGACCACCGTGTGTTGTTTAAATTTCATTTTAAGGATCTAAGGGCCAAGGCTGTGACCTTGATCCATGCATTTAAATGTTTACAAAAATCATTGAACAGCCATTCATATGATTTTATTCTTAAAGTAATTAAAGCCAAACTACATCCAACCCTCATCTATGGTACTGCCATTATTAGAGGGAAAGATGCAAAGGCGCCTGATCTATTGGTTGTCAAGGTTTTCAAAGCAACTTTGGGATTGCCAAATTAGTGTGTCATTCAGGATTAAGACTGGAGTTTGGTCTCCAGAGACAGAGCCTAGTATCAAAAGGAGTTTTTTTTAAACGTATGGTTGCATTGTCAACATCAGCCCCAGCATCTCTAGGGAACATTTGTTGGCAGGAAATAGACAAGTCTGTCTGTGCAGCTAGCTTGAAATATTATATTTATTTTATTTATTTATTTATTTATTTATTTATTTATGTATTTGTAGAGCGCCTGAATCAGCCCCGAAGGGGTATCTCCGCGCTTTTGCTTCCGTTGTGGTGTTGTGTTGACAGACAAGGACAATACTGCAGTATGGAAGAGGAATTACTAGGCCTGAGTAAAAAGATATGTTTTTAATTTCTTTCGAAAGGAAAGAAGATTGGTGGTATGTCTCAACTGTGATATCGGCCTGCAAATTGCACTTCAAGATCTGAAAGTGCCCAATTACAAGTTAATTTTAAAAAAGTGTGTCAAAACTGAATCACTTTAATTGGATAAAATCGAATTAGCTGAGAAAAATGATGCATGGTATGTGATTAACTCATATCTATCCCTGCGTATTCAGCAGTAATTGAATGATTTCTTTTCAGCAAAGTTTAAAAATATGTTTTTAAGGTTTTATATCGGATTAAACCCAACGAAGGAGGGCAAGCAATTGTGTATCAAGCAGTGGCCGGACTCTAACTGTAGACTTTGTGGTTGACCACTGGAAACTCTAGCTCATATAGTGTATGTGGGCCCCATGTTGACTAAGCTTAGACGTACAGTTTTGAGACCACATTTCTTGAAGAGCGAGTGAGATCTGCTCGTCCGGCTTTAATCATGTTCCTATCCGGCAAATTGAGTCCAATATTATGTCACATTGTACATTTTTATTGGCAGTTGAACAATATTTGATACAATAAGTTAGATCTCTGGTATTTTTATGGCTCTTTTGACAATAGTTTTATCTGGCTTATAAACTTTAATACTTAATAATCATGTTGTGAGGGTGACAATTTGAAATGTCTCAACCAACGTGTCACTATTACCGTAAATTGATGCACTTTATTATTGTTTTAATACAATGGTCGTTGTAATAATCACATTTTAGCACTTTACTGTAAATTGCTGCACTTTAATATTGCTTTGATATGATGGCTGTTGCAATAAATGCACATTAGTACCTTGAAATGTACATTAGAAACTATTTTATATTAGTTAATTTTGCACCTTAGTATTAATACTTTGAATGACAACATGAGTAAAGTTTTTTAGCTAAAAGTAATTGTTATTCGTTAGAGTATCTTTCCATTATATATAAGAAAATAGTATACTGTGCACACCTTCACCTTAAAATATAAAATGTGGAATATTATACTGTAACTATTAATATTATGTGATTGGATTTGATCTTATTGATACGTTTTAAATTGTAGGTATGGGATAGTTTCTTATTTTATATGTTGGGAAGATGTTTTGCTTGTAATACATTTTTTCATGATTAATCTCGTTTTTAAGATTGAGAAGTGAAGTTGTTGTGATTGCAATGATTTTAAATAATCAATCAATAGAGATTATTACTTACTTACATGTTAGGTCATTTCTATATGCATAACCCACATCCAAGGATTGAATTGGTCTAAATAGATTGCCAATAGTCTCAGCTAGTAAACCTTAATAAAGTGGATTTAAGTGTTTTACTACAGGACGTTCAGAAAAGATCAGATCTTCATGTGAATAATAATAATGCAAAAGATCACTACCATAAAACAAGGTAGTTAATACACTGCAAGAAATTCCATATGTCAACAGTAAACTATGGTAGGTAACACCTTCAGCAACTGATGATACATACGTAGCAATCACTAGCATCCATTGTGTCAATGTACTCATTCAGTAAACTAGTGTAGACATTCAGTGATCAATCAGTTTTCAGAAAATCAAGATGTAAAGTGTTGTCATTCACAGCATCCAAATCAGTGCTATTAGTTTTGGCAGTTTTGAAGGAAGTTGTAAGCCTAGGATCTTCTTTGGGTACATAATGTGGAAATTTTAAAATAATAAGCAATCCAACTAATATCAAGATAATAACAGAAAAGATTCCTGCATATACACATTTGCACCTAAGAGATATTTTAGTGTTAGGCTTCATGGCTCCTCCCGATTCTCAAAATTTGACAAAAAAATTACAAAAACAGCAAGTGGTTTGAGCATTTTAGCAAAGTTCAGCACAAAAATACCAAAGCACAGTTCAATGGTGCTGATCTGTGTGGAAAAATATGCAGATCAGCTTTGTTGATCGTTACATTTTGGATAAATTTCACCAAGATTGAAATTCAAATTCAGATCTACAAAAAAGTTTGTTTCAAGAAGGTTCAGGTGGACTCATATTGGTAAAGGAAAAGGTAGAGCATTCTTGTTCCCACTCATTTGCTGTTAGATTAGTCCATTCAGGAAATGAGTACTTTTGGCTGCATACTGTCGCTTTTTTTGATCTCTATACAGCTGTTTCCTCTCCATCACTGTCACTCTGATCAGACTGCTCAGAGCTTTCAGGAATGGTTTGTGGTACTTGTCCTTTCGTTAGGCAGTTTCTCAGTATCTTATCTCTTCTGGCCCAATGGTCTCCGGGTACAACTCACTTTTCTTGCTGCACTAAGCCCTTTGTTAGGATTTGTATCTTTTGTGCTGAACTCTACTGGCTGGAACCCTTTGGTACAAACAAAAGTTGACACTTCCAGACCACCCTCAGGACAATTGAGTGCTGTTCCAGTTTATTGCTGGTCCCCGTCAGCTTGACTAACCTGCTCCCTCTCTCTCACTGCACCTGCAATTGTACAAACGGCATAGGTTTATCATGTATATTAGGTCGGGCTTTGTGCATAACACAGTCACATTCAAGAAATCATGTTCAAGAAATCATGTTCAACTTCATCAGTTACAGTTTCATTTCCAGGCAGTAGCAATAGAGTGGATGGATTCAGAACTGTGCACCATTTAAGGGTTACATTCTCTATGTCCAAAAGTATTTGCTCATATTTTGTATGTCTACTGTTGGTGAGGTATTGTGTTTGAGTGCAGGTCAACAGTATTTCCATTGAATGGGGCACATATACAGTCAGTGGATGTCCGATGACTATGCTTTCACATTGTTGAAGACTCACACATGCTGATGCAATGGCTCTCAAACATCCAGGCAAAGCTGCAGCAACAGGGTCAAGAGTTGCCGAAAAATAGATGATCAGCCTACGACTACTTCCATACATTTGTTTCAGTACTGAAAGAGCACAGCCTTTCCTCTCACTACAGAACAGCACAAAGCACTTGTTATAATCAGGCACTCTCAGTGTTGGTACCTACAAATGCATTCTCGCAGCTCAATGAAGGCAGTCATGTAACGGTCATCCCAAAGTACAGAAACAGACATTTCTTTGTGTGTCAACCTCTGCAGAGGTTTTTTTGTCAATGAAAAATTCACAATACATGGTCAACAGTAGCCGACCCTTCCTAGGAACTTGCTGACTACATTTTGCGAAGTTTGAGAACTCATATTGAGAATCACAGAGATTCTTTCTTGTGACACTTTCCTTGCTCCTTTTTTAATGTGGTGTCCTAAATACAGGACTTCAGTTTGGCAAAGTTGTATCTTAGTTGTGGATACTTCATGTCCATTTTCAGCCAGATGATTCAAAAGTGCAATAGTATCAATCTTACAAGCTTCCTTAGTGTTTGACACCACCAGCAAGTGGTCAATATATTGTACTAGTCAATACAAACAAACAGAGGGCAGAGGCTATATGAGACAGCACACAACACATTGAATTGTGTCCTAAGGTAAAAAAAAAGGTGCACAAAACCAAGGAGTACTTCCCCCTATACTCCTCACAATGTAGGACCAAGTCCCACAACAAATTGGACTGCAAAAGGTTTCAGCACTCACATATATCAAAAACTACGTAGTTGGACAATTCTTCGTTATTGTGCTGTTAATCTGTGGACTTTAATATGAAAAACTGATATTGATATATATGAGTGCTGAAACCTTTTGCAGTTCAATATATTGTACTAGCACTGAATGATTTGACATTACCAGAGACTTAAGATTCTTTTTGAGAATCTGTATGAATATTGAGGGGTGTCTGCATTCTAACCTTCTGTGTTTCCTTTCTTTTCAACCATCTACGAGCCGCGGTCGGTAGGGGAGTACCTGCCGGGGCGGTGACGTGGGGAGGGGGAGGGGCAGGGTGGGGGGTAGTAATGTATGGATAATGGATGTTTGCAGGTAAGTAAACATATAAATAAATCAAACGAATTTCGTTGCGTGCACTGCATCCCTAAATGCAATGCAGTGCATGCAACAAAATTTGTTTGATTTATTTATATGTTTACTTACCTGTAAATATCCATTATCCATACATTACTACCCCCCACCCTGCCCCTCCCCCTCGCCACGTCACCGCCCCGACAGGTATTCCCTACTGACAGCGGCTGCCATCTACCTTCCTATTTCTCTCTCTCACTCCGTTTCTTTATCAGTGTCATTAGTTCCTTAATCTCCAATTTCATTCCAGCTGGCCTCATATTAGCAAAATCTTTGTCACTAAACTCTAATCTGTATGTTGCATGCAAAAGCTTTGATCTCTGAACATCAATTTCATATTTCTGGGAAAATTAAACCAGCTTCTCATTTGTCTGTTTAGCTCGTCTGGTAATGGGCCTTATTACAAGTTTGAAAGTGCAGGAGAGGGACTGCACGCCAAATCTATGGTTGAACCGCCTGCCAGTTTAAGAGTTTTCTCCTGTCGACGGGTGGTTCTTTAGTATTCCAACAGCGGTGCCTATGAAATAGGCCCCACAATGGGAACGTAAAAATCAGTACGTGCACGTCATGTACTTCTGCAGTCCATACTTGCTGGTATGGGGTGCATGCACACAGGGGGGCTTTAACATGTGGCCCCCTGCATTCACTCAATGGTGCAGAGTCACAAGAGGGCCCCCTTTGTTTTCAGACCACCATGCTTTTCATGGCAGTCGCACCGCCATGAAAAGTGTGGCAGTGAGAAAACTCATAATAAGCTTGGCGGGGCAGCAGTGGCCCTCCAAAGCACATTGTAGCCTCATGCCCGCCGCACCACCACCTCCGATCCCTGGCTGGTGTGGTGGTCCAAGGGTGACCTAACCACCCTGGTTGTAATAAGGCAGTCAGAAGACCACCACTGACATTCCCCTGCAAGTCTGATGATCCTTGGGCCACCAGCCACGTAATAATCCCCGATATCTTTACAGAGAAACAATAGTTCCTCCTTCTGGTAGGTATCTAATCGAGATGGAATAAGAGTTTCCAAATCATTTCTTCTAACTCTACCTTTAGCTTAATCACATCTAATGTTATTCCCATTCCCGGGACTGGAACAGTTTCAGGACTTTGAGTATTAATCGTGGTACTAAACTCTTTATGCCAATCATAGAATTCTTGAGGAGTAAATCCTAATTGTTCTCTTGGAGTATTTGAATGCTTATCTTCATTGGTCACATTTCAACTTGTTTCAGGTTGCATATTTAATGTGGCTCTATCAGGAACTGAAATTCCCCGTATCACAGTCATTTCAGAAGCATTGTAACTTATTTCAGGAGGCTCACCTGCTCTGGGGAGACAAAAAGGTGGTAACTTCTGAAAAATTCTGCTTGCAGGGTCAAAATGTCTGTGATTTATTTTAGTACTTATACTCAGAGTACCTGTAGTATTGCCTTGAGTCAGAACAGTAGCCGTCTGAAGCAATGACCTCGTTGTCAAATCTAGTGCATTACTGTGTGCAAAACTTACTCAAGCAGGGATAGTTCAATTATGGACAGTATTCACCTATGACTCAGTTATAAAGAGGTACAACAGGGCCAACAGTAACAGGAACTGTTAAAGCATCTGGATCATTCAAATCAAATGGATTTAATGGTGCTGTTATGTCTGTCCTCCCCCTTACAGGAGAAACAAGTATTTATTTATTTATTTATTTAGACATTTTTAAAGCGCACTGTTACCCGAAGGTGTCCTGGCGCTGACTGATCGCTAGTGGGCGTGGGCAGGGAAGTTAGTGTGCAAAGAGCCACGTTTTAAGGGCCTTCCTGAAATTGAGCAAGTCGGGGGTCAATCTGAGACTTGACGGCAGCGCGTTCCATGCCTTAGCGGCGCCTAGGGATAGACTTTTGCCTCCCCAGTGGACTTTTCTTATTCTTGGGACGACAGCCAGCCCCTGCTCGGCTGATCGTAGAGCTCGCACTGGCTTTGACCACTGGAAGAAAGGGGTCAGGCATTGGGGGCCCAGGCCATGCAACGCCTTGAAAATCACGCAGAGTGACTTAAACAAGATTATTTTCCGCACTGGCAGCCAGTGTAGCTTTACAAGGTCCTGGGAGACTGAGGCGAACTTGGGGGTGCCTGTGATCAGGCGAGCTGCTGCATTCTGCAGGATTTGAAGTTTATCTCGAAGTCCCTGCTGGGCATTCAGAAACAGAGCGTTGCAGTAGTCTAATCGGGACATCACAAGTCCGGTCACTAGTGTCTTCTTATGTTCCGCCGGAAGGAATTGCAGGACTTTCCGGATAGTTTTAAGCACATAATGGGTGGCTGAGGACAGTGCGTTAAGTTGTGGCCTGAAGGACAGAGCGTCATCCATCAGGACACCCAGATTTTTTACCTTTGCCACTGGAGAGGGGGGGGGGGCCCATTTCCTCTGGCCACCAGCGAGGTGACAAAAAATTGTCTTTTGCCCCAAACAGTAGCACTTCTGTTTTTGCAGAGTTGAGCTTAAGGCAGTTTCCTGCGATCCAGTTGCCCACCTCCCGCATGCAGCATCTAAACCGATCTGCTGTGCTGTCCAGTTCTCCCTGACGCAGCGACACCACGATCTGTGTGTCGTCAGCATAGGATGTAAGATTCAATCCGAAGGATCTGATTACTGGCGCTAGGGTGGAGACATAAACATTAAAAAGAGTCGGACTCAGGGAGAACCCCTTTGGGACTCCGCAGGGGAGTACAAAAGGCTCAGATTCAAAGTCCCCCAAGGCCACCGACTGCGTCCTCCCAGATAGGAAGGCTTTCAAGATGTCCAGTGCCTTTCCCTGAATCCCACTGGCCCTCAAACGGTCCACCAATAATTTATGGTGGACCGTATCGAAGGCCGCTGATAGATCCAGCAGGATCAGGACGGCTCTACCCCCAGCGTCCAGCACCATTCGTATGTCTTCGGCTGATTTTATCAGCGTCGATTCTGTGCTGTGTCCAGCCCTAAATCCATGTTGGGACAAGTCCAGCCTCTCTCCTGACCCTAGGAAAGTGCTAAGCTGTGCTAAGCAGTGTGGTCTCTTTTGCTATTTCAGGCATAACAGGGGCATTAGGAAATCCAGCTGTATTTTCAATTGAAACCCCTTAAATCATTCAAGGAATCATCATCTGTGTCACTACTTTCTGCTTCAGCATCACTCTTTTCTGTCTCAGTATGTTTCCACTTCTCTTTTGTTTTTTCCTAACATTTCCTTTGACTGCTATCAAAGCATACATTCTTGTCACCTGAAAAATATCAGCTCTTCATATTTTCTGTTGTGCATTCCATCTAGTTTCTGCATACTGATCTATGGTTCTTCTATACCTTCCCTGATATTTTTCTTTTTCTTTTTGATGAGATGAACGTTCTCAAGTATTTAATGCCTCAAATTGAGCAGGTCTAGGAGGTGGTTTCATATCATATAATTTCCTCATTAAGTTCTCAATGATTCTCAAAGAAAATGTCCCATAACAAGGAAACTGTAGAAACACGTCTTTCTATGTAATTATGTGCCATTGTTCGAGACAAATACATAGATCCAATCATTTATCCATCAATATGATGTATCCTGGTTTACCGTTAGGCGGTATGCTTTCTCCTACTCTAACAAGTATGGTCACATCTCATTGTATTAATTTTTGTAAAGCTTTGAAAAAACTTTTTTTATTCTATTTTGTATTTTAAAAATGTTTTCCACAAAGCCAGGAAATGAAATTCCCCACTATTCTCTAGTTCTGGAATCACAACCAATAACATCACAACCTCTTATGACGTAGTCAACCAATCTCTCACAGCTTTGCGCCAACCGACCTATCACAGCGTGCCACAATGGCTGACGTAGATGTCGCTCCTTGCAGCAGCTCACCCTCCTTAAACAATTTTCTTCTTCACTTTTTCTAAACAAATACACAATACAATATGCAAGCGATTTTAACAAGATTTTAACAATTATATCTGCTCCACTAAAAGAAAAAGATGTCTCTCACTCAAAAGGTAATACGAAATAATGTTATTTCTATACTTATCTTTATCCTTCACTTCAAAGGAAACCTTGACCAGCGGAGTCTCACTCTAATTGATACTGTTATTCACTGTGTACCTGAGATCAACTATATCAACCAATTACCACTAACACACAAAATAAAGTCCCTATCAATAAGATGTTGTTGACAACGTCTCATAACAAACACCACAACACAGAATAAAACCGTACTTAGTGTCTCCTACACTGAGACAACCAAACAGGTGTGTACATCTCAGGAGCTTAGGCCACGCCAAACCCGATAACAACTTTCACTTCAACTTCTTTGAATTAAGGTCCACATGCGCACAACTTTTTCAACCTCACATAACATCACACAGCCATTTTAAAACACAGCAACCTAAGCATAAGCAATCGCAAAGCGCATCCCTATTAAAACTCACACTCCATTGTGGCTAAAAGTCATTTTGACTGCGTCCGTACTACATCAATCCTCAACCAAACCATGAGATTTTGGGGTTTTTGACTGGACAGGGGAAAACTATTTTGGACACCCTAAAATATTTACATCACTGGACAATGCCATTACTCTGCTACCTTGATATGCTGCAGCGGAAGCTTTTTCTTTTTCCCTTTTGTTTCTGGGCCCAACAATGACTTTACAACTTTGTCACTTTACTCAGAACCTATGCTTCACCCACAGGGACATTAGTCCTGTTATGAACCTTGCTTCTTCGCAGTGGAGGGTGAGAAATCAGGATGTTGAACTGTTGGTCACCTAGTGAGGCCAAGAATTAGTAGTGACTCACAAATTAGTGATCATATTTCAAAACACTAATCTCAGAACTATGCTAAAGACGTAAAATATTGTAATTAGAAGACCAGACGTCCTAGGAAGTTCAATCTAACAAGAATCATGCATATCAGAAGCTCTGCTGTGGCTACACAGAACAAGAGCAGAAGAACTTGATGCTCTGAAAATGATCTATGACTCTCTTTATCATACATAAGAAATCAGATAATTGTATGCACAGTTTCTATGGAAAAAACATTAGGACATATAATAACTGACACATTTTAGATAATTGTGTTACTGTATCAAAGATTCGAAATCAATGCACATAAGTAACATTTTAAGCAGTTCAGTCATGAGTCTTACAGCACGCAGCATAAAACTACATATTTAGTCAAAGTATATCTATTGCTGAATAAAATAATCCATAACGTGGATTGCTCAGATTAGAGTTTCCTATCACCAGCAAACTTGAGAAAACAATTCAAAAAAATTCTCTTATCATTGGAAAAGGGACCAGATTAGAGTCCATTAAGGAAAAGTCAATTGCCATGGGCAAGGAGAATGGAGCCATAAGCTGGAATGTCCAAGTCTGGTCTCTCACCAAACAGCTCCAAATCGTCCAGCAGGTAAGTTCATCTGCAAAGGGAAAAAGCAAGGTGCATGTAGAGTCTGATGTTATGGTGGGTAGCCAGGAAATTTAGATTCCATCCCTCCTCCTTGGGAAGTCACATTTTATACTACAGATCGTCCATTTGCAGCATCAGTTGTCACCATACAATGGTCTGAACGTCATGTGTCCATTCATCCGCTCACCGTGTACAAAGTTGATACTCCAACATATTTTCCCATGTTGCTTATCAATAAGTCAGCATTTGCATAGCACAGCTTATCACCCCTGGGGTTATCCATGCGCCTAGGTTCTGCAGCCCTAATTGAAGAGCCAGGTCTTGAGCCCCTTCTTGAAGTTGTTGAGTGAGGAGGAGGTTAGCAGGTGAAGGGGGAAGGGGGAAGGGGGAATTCGTTCCTGAACTCTGCTGAGGCTCTGGCAGATGCTGGGAATGTGTGCAATGAGGGAGCAGAGGTTCTGGTGGGAAGATGGAAAGTCAGGCAGTGGTTGATGTAGCTGGGTCTGATGTTGTGGATGGTTTTGAAGGCGTCAGTCATCAGTTTGAAATGGCATCTCTTCTGGACGGGGAGCCAGTGGCTCACGAGAAACAACTTTCCATTCTATCCTTACAGGTTAATTCACAAAGCTTCTATTTACTTTATTACTCTTTATGTATTAAGTCAAAGGGTCAAGTTTCCATCAATTCACTTACAAGTAGTGAAAACATGTCTATTGATATAAGAATGTTGCAAAAAGGACAGATAAAGTAACATTTGAGGAAATGTAACAAAAGTCCATTACCAGCCTATGAAATAATGCAGTTTAGAGTCAGCATTTCTTATTTAGTAAAGTAAACTCAGGATTAAATTCAATAATAATTAAATGAATCAAGCAAATCATATAGATAAACTCTTTCAATGATTATAGCATTAAATGTCCAGCTATAAATATGGCCTACTAACACAATTTTAAATGTTTCTACATGTAAACTTTTCTTAAAAATCAGTATAATAACATTGTTTTAGGAAGTCTAAGACTCTAGTAATATCAAACAATTATGCTGAAAGTTTCAATCATTTACATAGTAACATTCGTGATTTGCACCAGTTTCTCATAGTGCATTACAATGAAGTCAATAGAGAAGCAAAGTTTCATCATTAACATTTGTTCAATAGTGTATAAGACTCATTTGATACATAGATATATTGCTTCATAATAATATTTTGTGTTATTTTACATCATAGAAAGCTTTGCCATCAATAATCTTTCATAACGACGTTGTTAAAGTATGTTGTTAAAGTAATAAGTGAATCAGTATAAAAAAAAAATTTAAATTCATTATTCTCAAAATTCTTCTTTTTCTAGAAATCCAAGCACACTTTTATGGTGCTCGTACTTCAGTGTTTCTCAGTTTCAGTGTCATTTTTCTAGAGTTTCAGTGACATTTTTCTAGACTTTGCAAATTGAACATTAATTGTTTTTTATGTTGTGTAAAGAATGATCAGCTCACACTGCCATAACCTCTTCTTCCTTTACTTTAGACTTACCACAACTTATCTGTGAAAAATCTTCACCTTCCATGACAGGAACAATGCATTCAAGTCAATCTGGCTTCCGACAGACCCATAGTACTGAGTCAGCATTACTGGTAGTACTTCATTCCATCTGCCTTTGTACTGCCAGAGGTGACAGAGCACTGCTGGTGTTACCTGACCTATCAGAAGCGTGTGACACTATACCTCACTCCATCCTCCTAGCTCGCATACAGGAGAATGGGATCACAGGGGTGGCCTGGAAGTGGCTTACCTCTTTTTGGAAGACAGAGGGCAGGAGGTCTGGTGCAACCCATTTTCCGCCACCTTCCACAAACTTATAGTTGTAGCGCCACACGGCTCAGCACTGAGCCAGACGCTGTTCAATATCTACCTTTTTCCCTTGGCCCCCTTGGTGTAACTCTGGGTGCAAAAATAGTGTCATATGCTAATGACACCCAACTCCTTTTCTCCTGGGGAAAGGATGAAACCTTCCCGGGAGAGAAAATCCATAAGGTGCCAGAATGCAACATTTAGTTAATTATCAAATAACCAGTTTAAATGTAATGAGGGTAAGACCAAACTCCTTTTCTTTGGCTCTGGGGCCAGGACATATTGGGAAACTTTCTGGCCGAAGGATGCCCCACTTCCTCTACTGACAAGTCATGCAGTAAAAAACCTGAGCTTTAAATTCGATGAGTAACTATCATTTTACACTCAAATCAACTATGTGGTGGGTATGGGCTTTGCCCTCCTTCGTTTCCTTAGGGCATGTTTCTCCCTCCTCTCTTTTCAAGCTAGACAACAGGTGACCCAGTCCTTGATTACCTCAAGACTGGACTATGGAAACAGATTGTATCCCAAATACTTGTTAGACAGGCTGCAGTTAGTTCAGAATGCAGCAGCACGTACCCTCTTTGGGCTCCCACGCCACTCACATGTCTCCGGTCTCATTCATAGCCTACACTGGCTTCCAGTTAGAAGGAGGATCACTTTTAAAATATTGCTTTTAACACAGACAGCACTTTACGGCACAGCTCCTTGTATCTTCAAGATAAAATCAAGCCTTACACTCCTCAGAGGAACCTTCGCTCCGGAAATCTCTGTCTAGCTTTAGTCCTCGGATTAAGAAGGTGAGGACGGAGGACAGATCCTTCTCATTTTTAGGCCCTTCTCTCTAGAATGAGTTGCCATTGAGACTCAGGGCCAAAACGATCTTCTGGAAACATCTTAAGACTTGGCTCTTTTCCTCAGCTTAGGCTTTTCTCTTTTTCTGCATGCAGATAGCTCCCTCGTTATAGTGCCAGGACACTCCTTGGAGTAATAGCCGCGCTTTATAAATCATTCACATACAAATGTTGCACAAACATTTTTCCCTTCCTTATTATTGGATTACTTCAGTTTGGTCTGTCTTCTGAGAGATGCTGTTTAGAAAAGTCATAGTTCAGTTAGCTGCACAATTGCTGTTTTGTCTGTCTTCCTGTCATGTAGTAAAAGATTAGTGAAAACAGAGGTTATCTGTGCTATCCTGCGGACATGGTTCTCCCACTGAGGGGGATATTTTATTAAATTTTTAGTGTTAATTTGTGCTTTGCCTGTGTAAGCGTGGGTCTACTGGGCACCACTGAAAATCCCTTTGTTTGATCCTTCTTAGTTTGCCTTAGTTAGGTGTGTGAGACCCTTGAACTGGTTGTCTGATGTCTGACCAATGAGCATGCATGGGATGCATGACACTGAGGGCAAAGGTAAGGCATTTTGATTTGGCTGACTTATTTACCTGCCATGCCAAACACGTGCTGATCTGAGACCATAACCAAATTTGCACCAGGCTACAGGATTAAATAACATGGGGAGAGGATGTAGCCTCACGGCTAGAGTGGGCGGCCTTGAAGCTGGGGAACCGGGTTCGTGTTTCTGCAACAATGCTCAACATCCTGTGATTCTGAGCAAATCACTTAATCTCCTTGTGCCTAACAAAAATGAATGTGTTCTTCTGGGACGAAACTGGTGCTCATGTAAAGCTCTCTGATACCCTATGTCTGGGTTCTAGTTTGCGCTATATAAACTCTTTAAAAAAAATCCATAAATTAATACATGTCATCATGGGGCTGCTGGTGTGACCATTTTAGGTCACTGTGAGAGGCTGGCTCAGAATATGATATACAATTTGCACTGATCCAGACAACCCTTATGGTGATTTTAGTGGTTTTAGACAACCTTAGAAAGCTCTCTAAGCGGTAGCTGTAGAGAGCAGACATCAGACTTAATCCAGAAGCAGGGGAAAGCATCTTGTTTTACCAGTATACAATCTTATGGGTATAGATTAAATGAAAAAGAAAGACAAAGTATATTTATAAAAATATGTATTTATTATAAGACACTCACTAACACATATAGATATCTCCAAACTGGAGATATACACAGTACACACAATACTTTGCAATAGAAAAACAGAAGTAGCCCAGAATACACAGTAGTCACCATGGGGGAACCGAACCATATACTAAAATAGTGGTATGCGAACCACAACTAGAGTCAAGACAATACTCAAAGGACGTAGACATGCCAGGGACCCAAAAAACACCCTAAGTGAGTATCTAGGAGCCTAACAGAGATTGTGTGCAGTGTGGGAACACAACTGCGTTCTCCGTACAAATCAACGTGTAAGTCGCGGTCACAATTTTAAAGAAGAGGACCCTGAAGAAACCCCATGGAAGACAGAAGGTTGGAGAGCCATCCCACCCATGGATACCTTAGGAACCAGGATACCTGCCCCAAGGGAGCCGGGTGCATAGGTGTGAAGTGGCATCAGAAACTGCAGTCAAACCCATTGGAGGACTTCAGGAAAGTGCTACTACTGGAGAAGGTGAAAGTGTCCGGTGGAACCCAAAGGTGGATTTAGTTCGAGAAGTACCTGAAAGCAGAGGGGACAGAGTCTATGCCACTTGGAAGTGACCAGGAGGCACTGGAGGTGAATGCCCACAAATGTCGGGTACTGTAAAAGAGATGGCAGTCAATCAATCAATCAATCAAGGCAGTGACCTTGGAACTGCAGCTGTGCGGACAAGGCGATGCTATGGAAGATCAAGAACCATACACGAGCTTAAAATTTCCTAAGGCCCTTTATAATGTTGAAACAAGAGCCGGAAACTTCCCTCGCCTGCTGTTTGAACGAAAGGGTCTTATCGAATTTTATCCCTAGATTGCGTGCAGCTGTAATAGTATTTGGCGGGGCTTCGGCCTCCTCAGGCCAGCACGTCTAGGGGAAAAGAGGTTATTTTGTCCAAATGGCAAAATGTCTGTTTTAGCGGAGTTACATTTGAGATGATTGTTAGACATCCAGGCAAAGGTCGCAGTTAGACACTCTTTCAGGGTCTGTTCGGCATTGGCCAGGTCCTCATCCAAGACTAGAACTAATTGCGTATCATCGGCATACGCTACTGTGCTGATGTTAAACAAGTAGATTAGTTCAATCAGGGGGACCATATACAGATTGAAAAGAGTGGGGCTCAGACTAGAGCCCTGTGGAACCCCTGATTGCACCACCTTCTCATCACAGCAGAACTGTCCCAGCATAGTAACCTGCCGCCTGTGCGTCAGGAAATTTTTGAGCCACTTTAACACGGTGCCCGCTATGCCCGCATTTGCCAGGCGATGTAACAATATAGCATGGGACACCGTGTCAAACGCTGCAGATAGATCTAGTAGGATCAGGACTGCCTTCTTGTCCTGATCCAGAGCAGTTCTTAAAGTCTCTGTTGTAAACAATAGCGCCGACTCAGTAGAATGATAGGCTCTAAAACCAGCTTGGTTCAGGTGAAGAATATTATTCTCCTCCAGATGAGCCGTAAGCTGCTTATTAATACAAGCTTCTACCAGCATGCAAACAGCTGGAAGGAGCGAGATTGGTCGTAGGTTGGATAGGACTGTGGGGTCTCGTAGCGCTTTTTTCTGTAGGGGTCTAACAGCTGCCCCTTTCCAATGATCCGGAATCACGCCCGTGAGGAGTGAAGCATTAATGATAGAATTTATCACAGGGTTGACCTCCTCTTTTATAGCTTTTAGCAATGCTGGGGGGCAAGGGTCAAACGAAGACCATGACTTGAATGAGGATATGGCCTGGGATGAGTCCTCCATATTAATAGGAGTGAAGATCTTCCAGCACGCTGGGTTAAAATCTCCAGTGTGTATAATGTCCGTTGACTCTAAATTCTCCACCTTAACCTGAGGGAAATCTTTGATAAGATGAAGTATTTTATGTTCAAAGAAGGCAGCTATCTCATCGCATAGAGTTCAGGTTATTCAGAATGCCGCTGCCAGACTCCTGTTTAATGTCCCCAGGCGTTCCAGTGCTCGCCCGCTTCTCCACGCTCTTCATTGGCTTCCAGTTGCACATAGGATCCTGTTCAAAATTCTTGTGCTTGCCTACCGAGCTATCCATCTAACTGGCCCGGTCTATCTGAGAAAAAGGTTTTGCCTATATGTCCCTAGCCGCTCGCTGCGATCGGCCAACCTGTGCCAAATGTCCATTCCTAAATTTAAATACTGTAGACTTGGCGGACAATCAATCTCAGTCAGAGCGGCTAAATCTTGGAATACCTTACCCCTCCATCTGAAAACTGCATCTACTCTCAGTGCGTTTAAGAAGGGTCTAAAAACCCACCTCTTTAACACCATAGTTTAACTCTTCCCCATTGAGTGTTTGCAGTTATCTGCCTTCTGTCATTTCTGCTGTGCCTTCATCGCGCCAGGATACTATTTTTTTAGTAATTGAGCGCGCTATAAAAGCATTTAATAATAATAATAATAGAGTCTGGGATGGTGGAATTTCCTGAGATAGTGTTTTGGGATTCCTAAAGCAATTAACAATTTCAAAGATTTCCTTTTGCTTATTTTTTGTGTCTTCTATCATCTTTGTATAATAGGTTGTTTTAGCACCTTTAATTAAAGCATGGTAGTGCCTCCTAGCCCTCTTATATATCTCCTGGTCAGTGCTGTTGTTGTGTCGCCGCCATTTGCGCTCCAACACTCTCACTTCTCCCAACGTTACCTTTAGGGCACTTGTAAACCAGGATGCGGACTTTTTCCCTAGTCTAGTTTTAGTCTTAGTTCCTCGAGATTTCATCTTATCGCCGATGGTCCTCATCCATCCCTCATATCTCTGGTTATCAGTAGTCACGTTCCCTAGCAGCAATGGTATGCTATCCTTCGCCCAGTCATTAAGCTCTGGATGCTCTATAATTTTCCCCAACATAGTGTGGGCTTCCCGTTATATGAGATCGCCGTTTTCATAGCCTTATTTCCCTCAACCCTCAGGCTAAAAGCAATGAATTTGTGATACGACCATGTTTGGGGCAAAGGGGATTCTACCTTAATCGTGTCCAGGTTTGAGCTGATACAATCCAAGATATGTCCAGCTTTATGTGTGGGTTCTAACGTATGTATCGTCAGTCCTAAGACATTTGGGGCCAGATGTAGGTAAATCTCATTTACCGATTCATAAATACCGAATTTTACCGATTCGGTATTTATGAATCTGTAAATGAGATGTAGGTAAAAAATTCGGTATTTTTTACCGAATCGGTAAGATACGGTATTTACCGGTTCGGTAAATACCGAATCAGTATTTGCTATTGAATCCTATGGGCATTGAAGCCCATAGGATTCAATAGCAAATACCGATTCGGTATTTACCGAATCGGTAAAAATACCGAATTGCTAAGGGGGACAGGGTGTCACTTTGACACCCTGTTGCACCCCTGTAACTGGTGTTTGCGCCATGTGGCACACAGACATGCCCTTAGGGCATGTCTGTGTGCCACATGGCACAGGTGTACATGCACAGATGTGCATGTACACAAGAATTCGGTATTTACCATGCAATTGTATTGCATGGTAAATACCGAATTCTAAAGGCCCTGTAGCACTGTTAGAAGTGCTACCTACATCTCAAAATACATATTCGGTATGTTTACCGAATGGTAATTTTACCGAATCGGTAACGTTTACAGAATCGTTAAATTTACCGAATCTGTAATTTTACCGATTCGGTAAAATTACCAATTCGGTAAAATTACCGAATATGACCGTTTTGTGAGCCCCTACATCTGCATAGCCCTTTACCGGTCGGAAACGGCCGAAAATCAGTATTTTCTGCCGTTTCCGACCGGTAAAGGGCTACCTACATCTGGCCCTTGAAATCTCTTTAAAACAGAGCACGTTGGGATCAGTAATACTGTCTAGATGAACATTTAAATCTCCCAATAGAGTGAAGTTGGCGAATTTAAGAGTTAGGCTAGTCACTACTTCACCTACACTTTCTAGGAATTGTGGAGATTGTCCCGGGGGTCGATATATCAATACCCCCGCAAAGGTAAATGAATCATGTGCCTGTATATAGTGTTCCAAGACGAATCAAGGAAACCACCCCCAGTTAAGCCCTTAAGTACCCTAAGGAAAGGGTTGGGACGATACAGGGGTCCCTCCCTAAGGAGGAACTGGACAAGGGGGAGGATATTCCCCTGTCCTTTGTCCAGTTTCGCTCCAGACCGGAAGCCAAAGCTCCTTGAACTGGTTTGAACTGGACTATGCGTGGAGGGCACCAAATATGCCCTGCACGGACTATGAGGCACTGAC
The DNA here is from genome assembly GCF_964261635.1 of Lissotriton helveticus. Taxonomy (NCBI): domain Eukaryota; kingdom Metazoa; phylum Chordata; class Amphibia; order Caudata; family Salamandridae; genus Lissotriton; species Lissotriton helveticus. Next base: position 986,288,267 of record NC_136071.1, on the reverse strand, counting down.
AAGCGCTCACTCCCTGCCCTAATACACTAAATCCTGTCTGGGAGGTGGTCCCACCTCCCTGTGACAGGATGTCTATTGTTCTGCCATCCTCTGCTTGAGCTTAGCTCAGCAGCAGGAGGGCAGAATCGTGTCTCCGGTCGGCAGCAGCCACAGTTTGTTGTCCGGGTCTAGAAGACTGGTACCGGGAGCACTGAGGACCTAACGGAGAGCCTTTTCAGTGCTTGGAATCATACCTCCCACACCGTGGGAGGTATGGTTCCAACATGTTTGATAGCAAACACGACAGGGTTCGTTACAGCCAGTTTCGAGATGGTCATCACGTAATAACAAGGTGCCCCTCTTTATGTTATATGGCAGTCTCACTTACAACCTGGGAGAATGGACTTGGAAGGCTGTAGGGGCACCTTCACACTTAGAACCAAGCACCCTGCCTTTAGGATTGAAAAGGCCTGCTGTAGGGGTGACTTAGGTTTTAAGTGCAGTGACCTGAGATATAAGGAAAACGTTGGGGCAGATTTATGACAACCTGCGCATCCCAAGGGATGCGCCAGTTATTTTGCACCGCTGCTCCGCCACCCATGGTGCGCCGCATTTACAATGCGGCGCACCATGGGGCAAAAACGGAACAGATACGTGACGCATCTGTGCCGTAAAGGTGGCGCATTGCTGGAGTTGCGTCGCAAGCACGACGCAGCTCCAGTAAGGCTCGGGGGTGCCCCATCTATACAATGCTGCGTCAAGACCTACGCCTGCTTCAAGCAGGCGCAGGGTTTTGACGCAGTATTGGCCTGAAAGTGACTGAGTGAAATCTTATAGATTTCACTCAGCCACTTTTGCGAGGCGCACCTGCCCCAGGAACGCCCACCCTGCGCCGGAACGCCCACAAGTGGCGCAGGGCTTTACAACGTGACGCATCTGCCTAGATGCGTCACGTTGTTAATGGGTCATAGGGATGCACCACGTTTACGCCGCAGTTGCATGACGCAAACGTGGCGCATTCCCATCATAAATCTGCCCCGTTATCTTTCATAAGTGGTGCTAGCACCAGCTTACACAGGCTGCAATGGCAGGCCTCTAGTGATAGTTTGAATGGTCTCCCATAGGTGGCATAATACATACTTCAGCCTATGGGGGACCTCTGGGGTACCTATGACCTGGGTACCTTAGTACCACATACTAGGGACTGATATGGATGCCCCTGTATCCAATCTGGTATCTACCTAAGTACTTACCATAACAATTTAGGGGAGAAAGCAAGGAGACTGGGGTCACCATTAGCAGGATTCCAGTCAAACTAGTCAAAAACAGCAATGCATCAAGCAAAAAGTGGGGGTAACCATAGAAGCATATCGTACTTTCCTACAGTCATGAAATAACTATACTGAAAAAACTGCCACCAAAGTAACTAGCTAAAAGTATCTAAATGACCAACAACATTCGCTTTTGAAAACTGAATTTCAAGGAGAGCTTTAGCATGTCAAGCACCACTGTCAGCAGCTCGATTGCTATGTCTGCTGACATAGCATATTTTTGCATGTCTTTGACACATGTAGGCTTGCCTGCAGTACATAGAGACATTTCATTGTTGCACCTGGAGGATAAAACTGAGAGAGGATTGCATCCTACTGTAAATAATCATGAAGTTCACGCAATTGAACAACGCACCCCTGGAAATAATGCAGTTAACACAAATGACAAAATTGACTGCCAGTCTAATGTAAGTGAATACAAATTGGAGACAAGTACATGAGTCATACAATAATGAAACCAATTAAAATAAGCTATGCAAATTAGTGAGCAGCAATAATGAATCCCAGTTTTTTTGTTAACAAACTCGTACATGCTAATCAGCTCTCCAAACTCAGGGGCTCATTACGATATCGGATGGAAACCCATCCGTGCTGGTGGCGGAAAATGTTCATTTTCCCGCTCCAGGTACAGTCATTGCGACCACCAAATGACAATGGTCCTGCAGAGGCCATTTCCCATGTGCCGCGGTCTGTCAGGCTCTGCATGTTTTTTGCGTACGCAAGGGTGGCGAATGAAGCCAATAATCAATCAATCAGTCATGGCATTTGTATCGCGCGCTACTCACCCGGAAGGGTCTCAAGGCGCTGGGGGAGGGGGTTGCTACTGCTCGAACAGCCAGGTCTTGAGTTGTTTCCTGAAGGCGAGGTGGTCCTGTGTCAGCCGGAGGTGGATGGGGAGGGAGTTCCATGTCTTGGCTGCCAGGTAGGAGAAGGATCTTCCTCCGGCGGTGGCTCTACGGATGCGTGGTATGGCGGCGAGGGCGAGGTTTGTAGAGCGTAGCTGGCGGGTGGGTGTGTAGAAGGTCAGGCGGTCGTTGAGGTACTTGGGGCCCAAGTCGTGGAGAGACTTGTGTGCGTGGGTGAGCAGCCTGAACGTGATCCTTTTGCTGACGGGGAGCCAGTGCAGGTCCCTCAGGTGTCTGGAGATGTAGCTGCATCGGGGGATGTCCAAGATGAGTCGGGCGGAGGCGTTCTGTATGCGCTGGAGTTTTTTCTGTAGTTTGGCTGTGGTTCCCGCGTAGAGGGTGTTCCCGTAGTCCAATCGGCTGGTGACGAGTGCCTGGGTGACGGTCTTCCTGGTCTCGGTGGGGATCCATCGGAAGATCTTACGGAGCATACGCAGGGTGTTGAAGCACGATGAGGAGACGGCGTTGACTTGTCTGGTCATCAAGAGGGAGGAGTCCAGGATGAAGCCCAGGTTGCGTGCGTGGTCTGTTGGCTTGGGAGCGGTGCCCAGGGCGGGAGGCCACCAGGAGTCGTCCCAGGTGGAGGGCGATGGTCCCAGGATGAGGACTTCCGTCTTGTCTGAGTTCAGTTTCAGGCGGCTGTACTTCATCCATTCGGCGACGTCTTTCATCCCTTCGTGTAGGCTCGTTCTGGCGGTGTCGGGGTCTCGGGTGAGAGAGAGGATCAGCTGTGTGTCGTCGGCGTAGGAGATGATGTTGAGGTTGTGTTGGCGTGTGATGGTTGCAAGAGGTCTCATGTAGACATTGAAGAGGGTTGGGCTGAGCGAAGATCCTTGGGGTATGCCGCAGATGACTCCGGTGGCCTCGGATCGGAACGGGGGGAGGCGGACTCTTTGTGTTCTTCCGGCGAGGAATGAGATGATCCACTCCAGTGCCTTTTCCTGGATCCCAATGTTGCTGAGGCGTTGCACTAGGGTGCGGTGGCAGACGGTGTCGAACGCTGCAGAGAGGTCCAGGAGGATGAGGGCCGCTGTTTCCCCGTTGTCGAGCTGGGCTCGGATGTTGTCGGTGGCTGCGATGAGGGCGGTCTCGGTGCTGTGGTTGGCTCGGAACCCAGACTGCGAGGGGTCGAGGGATCCGTTCGTCTCGAGGAAGGCTGCAAGCTGTATGTTGACGGTCTTCTCGATGACTTTGGCAGGAAAGGGGAGGAGCGAGATGGGGCGGAAGTTCTTGAGGTCGGTGGGGTCCGCTGTTGGTTTCTTCAGTAGGGCGCTGAGCTCGGCATGCTTCCAGCTCTCCGGGAAGGTGGCGGTGTTGAAGGATGAGTTGATGACGTCCCGGAGTTGGGGTGCGATGATGGAGTCGGCCTTGTTGAAGACGTGGTGGGGGCAGGGGTCGGTTGGGGATCCGGAGTGGATGGTGTTCATCGTGCGGGCTGTGTCTTCGGTGGTCACCGTGGTCCAGGTGCGGAGGGTGGCGGTGGGGGGCGTTGGTTCAACGATTGGGTGCGTGGAAGGTGTGCCAAAGCTGTTGTGGATGTTGGCGATCTTGCGATGGAAGTATGAGGCGAGAGAGTCGCAGAGATCTTGTGAAGGAGTGATGTCATTGTTGCTGGTGCTGGGATTGGAGAACTCCTTGACGATGTTGAAGAGTTCCTTGCTGTTGTGGGCGTTGTTGTCCAGTCATTACTTCAGTGAGCTCTTCTTGGTGGTGCGGATGAGTTGGTGGTGCTTGCGAGTGGTGTCTTTGAGGGCGGTCCTGTTGTCTGTGGTCTGGTCGCGGAGCCAGGCTTTCTCGAGGGTGCGGCAGTTCTTCTTGGAATTCTTGAGTTCGTCGGTGAACCAGGAGGCTTTCTTGCTTCTGGGTCTGCTGGGCGGGTTCTTAAGTGGCGCAAGGTAGTCGGCGCAGGCGGTCAGCCATTGTGTGAGGTTGCGGGCTGCTTCGTTGGGATCCGTTGTGCTGGCTGGTGGGTTCTGGCTGAGGGAGGTGGTGAGCTGCTCAGCGGTGATCCTGTTGCGGGTGGTGGTGAGTCGTGGTTCTTCTGAAGCTGAAGTGGACGCAGCTATGGTCGGTCCAGTGAAATCCGGTGGAGTGACTGAAGGTGATGTGCTTGCTGGCTGAGAAGACGGGATCAAGCGTGTGGCCGGCGTAGTGGGTGGGGGTGTTGACAAGTTGCTTGAGTCCGAGGTTGGCGAGGTTGTCCAGCAGGGCGGTGGTGTTGCGGTCCTTGTTGCGGTCCTTGTTGTTCCCCAGGTGGAAGTTGAGGTCCCCTAGGAGAATGTTGTCAGCGGAGCGGAGGGCGTGCAGGCTGATGAAGTCCGTAATGTCTTCGCTGAATTGTGTACGTGGTCCCGGGGGTCTGTAGACGAGGGTGCCTCTGAGGGTCGTCTTTGGGTCGGTGTGTATCTGGAAGTGGAGATACTCGGCGGTGGTGAAGGTGTTGTTGGAGTCGGTCGTGATGCGGATGGTGTTCTTGTGTACGATGGCGATGCCTCCTCCAGTCTGGTTGGCGCGGTCTCTTCGGATGATCTTGTATCCGTCTGGGATGGCGATGTCGGGTGCTGAGGAGGCGTTCATCCAGGTTTCCGTGAGGAAGGCGACGTCTGGTGAGGTTGTGTCGAGCAGGTTCCAAAGTTCGATGGCGTGTCTGTGGACAGAGCGGGTGTTGAGCAGGATGCACTTGAGGTGGTTGCTGCTGGTGCTTGGCTTGGCGGGTGCAGTGCAGGTCCGAAGGCAGGTGAACTTGCAGGCCTATAAACAATAAATGTACAGAGTTCCCCCAAACAATTTCGTGTTAGTGTGGCATAGCAGTCTCTCTCTCAAAGGATAGACATGTAAACAGTACAGGGAACCGCGGAGATCCCTTGTCGGAACTAGGAAACCTCATACAACTGAATAGCTGGATGATTTTATTTTCATCCCGCAAGGTAGTTGTCTTGCCTCATCACCGGCTTCCTGCTCCTACGTCAAGCTGGCGGTGCAATGCCTGATGGGTAGCACAAGGTGCTACACTTTTGTGGAGTTCTTTTGTTCCTTGCCGTGGGTGAGTGAGTATGAGGGACTCAGAAAAATGAAGTAGTGAGCGTGAGGGGGTGTATTAAAAAAGGTTAGGTTAGTCCACTAAGAAGACTTTATTCGTGTGGCTAGCCACCTTAATAAAATAGTGGAGGGGTACCGAGACTCAAAGTCAATGTATTTTGGCCTCGTTCAACCCTCGCATGTGGTCAACATGTTTCATGCCCTCTAGGCAATTCTTCAGGACCTAATCGCGCTCATAAACTAGTAAAAAGCCCAAATTGGGCGTTACAATGTATGTAGTATACAACCTGAGGGGTAAGATACCAGGGCAGGCCAGTGGTCCTGTGCGGCAATCACCCTGGAGGAAAAACGAAAAAACAACAACAGACAGGTGTGCATTATATACAGTGAAGCACAAACTGCTTATTATGTAACAGCATGCCGTCCCGTAAAAGCCTCGTCAACCAAGCAGTAAAAATTCGTCTGACCTGGTCTTTAGGTATGACCATGAGAGAGAGAGAGACTCAAGATGCCCACAACATTGTTACTAAAAACAGGTATGTCAATACCTAGTGGTTAACTAAAAATTGGTAGTCTCGAAATTGGTAGTCTACTTTTAATTCCTGTGATAGACTATGTGAGTAAATGGTATGCAACAAGAGAGGAGCCATATGCGTCAACTAAGCAGGTGGGGTGGGGGTTCAAAATAAGGTGAATAGGATAAGGTAACTGGGAATTTGAGCGCAGAATCTTACCCTCAGATTTTGAGGAAGTGCCCCGCAGACTGCTCATGTGTCTCCTGTGCTTCTGGGTTCATACCTGTTAAGTGAAGCAAGGGAGGTTTGAATCACCCATTCATTGCATAAGAGGCGGGATGGATCCGGCCAACACTACATAAGGAGCCGTGTCTACCCAACCGTTCCATGATAGTCCAGACATTCCCCTCAAGGCATTACCCTCAAGGCAGGCTGATGCGCCGGGACTCCCGCCCCGCCCCGGAACTTGCAGGCCTGACAGGTGAAGGGTCCGTGGGTGCGTCTCGAGGTGGCTCGGTGGCAGGCTCTCGGTCGGTTGGGTTTGAGTGCGATGAGGGTGGCGGCGTCGTAGGTCCGTCGGGGGCCAGGGGTCCTGGCACTGGGCGCGGTCCAGGCGCGGACGGGCGCAGACGGGCTTGCCTTTGGCACGCCTTCGGCGCACAATCGGCGCGCCCGCTGCGCGTCAACGCTGCGCGTGCGTGGAGGTGACATAAGAAGGGAGCCGGGAGGGAGGGTCCGCTGGGTGGCGGGAGCGGGGGGGCCAATCGGCTGGCGGGGGGGCGGGGCCGCAGGGAGGCAGCGGCGGGAAAAGGCGAGTGGCGAGTAGCGGCAAAAACGGCAACAGGAAACAGCAACAGGAAACCAGCAAAAACAGGAGCAGGAGGAGCGTGGGGGCGTCCTGGCCTGACAAGGCAATAGAGCAGGACCGGCGTTCAGAAACACTTTCCTTCCACCAAACAGATTACGATGTTGCAAACAGCCTGAAGGAAGTGGCCCTTAGGGGCCACCCGGGTTACTTGCAACCACCTGCTATGCATTCCCAAGAATAAAGAGTCAGTCAGGCGGTAGAGAATACAAACAAGCTTTTATTAGCACTATTCTGCAGAGGAGTCCAATCTGATCTAAGATGTTTGCCGAGGAACTGACCCTCCAACTGTCTGCAACTCATAATGATTCTTCCCAAGAGCCTCCAACCACACCCACAGTGGAAAGTTGCCAGCCTGGCCCAAGCATGAACAAAAGAGGCACAGAAATATGGACTACCACCTGCCAGATGGGTACATGCTATCTGCAACTCAAGGTTACCGTGCTGAGTCTCAGCGTCTCCTAACGTGGGAGCAGTACTACACACTTGAATAGGTATGCAAGGGCAGAAGGGCCTATTCATTAGTAAGTCAGGAAGCAGACTTGAACAAAAGAGAAAATAATAATGAAGTATAATGTTCTGCAGAGGCAAGCAATATGAATAATGAGGCCTAGTTCAGGCACAGCCTAAGCAGCCTATTGAGGGTTAGGAATGCAAAATAGAGGCACACTCGCTGACTGAAGCCTGCACATTACGGGGATAACTGAGTGGGTTGCATAACCTGAATACAAATGGAGTCTATTTAGCCACACTGCTAACCTAATATAGCACAAAACGAGTGCATTGTAGGAATGGGATTTTCAAACCTAACAAGCCCTTCCCACCGCTGCACAAAACCACCACATTGCGAATGGTGGAAACACAACAACGGAGAGGAAAAGCCGATACAGTACCCATCTAAACCACCGGTGCCCCATTGATCCTGAGCTACAGGCCTTCCCATTGCTCTATCTGCTGCACCTCCGGTAGAGAAGACACTGCCATGCTCAACATCTCTATGCATGCAACCCCTGAACAACTGCAACTCCCAGCAAGCTTGGCAGCACCACGATAAATGTGGAAAGCTGCCAAATGCAAAGTGCGAGGCCCGCACAGTCCTCATGAGTGACCCTCAGTGCCCCTGAAGGCAATTGGGGCCAATGACGAGCCCCGCCATTAAAGAGCGCGCACACCACAATATCAAAATATGTACACCGCCGAAGGCCAATATTGGACGATGGCTCATTCGCAAAGTGTGTGCCACACCGCAGCGGCATGGAAGCTGCGACCGCAATCCTGCAACATTCAATTGTGGCTAATGCGTGTCATCGCTGTGGATGCCAGAAACCGTGCATGCAAACACATACTGCATTTGAATTTTCATCATGGGAATTGCATCACACATCACAACTCATTTGCCTAAAGTGATTGGTGCACCCCATGTGTAATGTTGTGGGTCATGAGGCCCCCATGCATATCAAGTAACCACACAAAAAGACACAGTACTTGCATGGGAGAACTAGCCCAGGGGACGTGCGTCTGGCCACGTTTGTTGGCCGGATCAATGGTACAGTGAGACCTGTGCTGGGTGGATGTGGATTGGGGGTTAAGCCAGTCCTCTGGGAGTATCTGGTACATCAGAACAACTAGAACAGTGACCAGCTATTCACTATACTGTGAAGGTATGAGAGAGTGGGAACTTTGAGTCGAGTCATCACACACATAGTATATCCAAGAAAGGCGAGCGAAATTACATACATTGACATGCCTCGTGGCCAGCATGTACTGAAATGGGTGAAGGAGTCCAAAAGGACAAAGATCTCTCGCACTGTACCAATGTTGTGCAATGAAACATCCAACCGGTGAACATCACTTGTATATCCCTTGACATCTGACTGGCGTCTCTTGGCCAGGGGTCGTCTTGTGAAGGGCCAGTGAAGTAGGCAGACAATTAGAGGTGTCCATTGTCTGCAAATCAGACATACTTGTAATCGCTAGCACTTTCAACACACGTACTGGTATGGCATGCAGTATGCCCATCTGCCATTGCTTGTAAATGTCCACACACACGTCATAGGCGTGCACATGTGGATTATACAAACATAGCTCTTACCCACATCATTGGACATTGGCAGCCATGTGGGCTGTGTCCCCGTCTACTCATGTAGCTAAAATATGGGCATGGCGAAGGAGACAACTCCCTTTTTCTGCACGGGGTAACCTTAACTGTTCTGCTGTGTGGCTATCGCCTTTCAATTCCACAGGAAGAAGAAAAGCTTATTTCTCCAGATTCACCTTACCTGGCCATTGCGGCTGCTGATCAGATCGGGCAGTGAGTAGGAACCAAGCAGGTGAGAGAATGTCTGGCTATTTGTTCTTCATAAAATCACCAGGGAAAGGCCCAGCAAGACACATACTTCCTATATACTTCTTTTAAACATTTTGTATCTTAATCAGGGCTCTGCCACAATGTAAGCCAACAATAAAAATGTCCAGATAAGTGGTGATTAATGATCCTGCCAATCCTTTGTCTGTTGGTAGTTTTGAAATGCAGATAAACTGCATTTTATGTGGATAGATCAGTGGGTTACTGCCTTTGTCACAGAGATACTTTTGTACCTTGCAGTTCAGAAGTCACAATCTATCATAAGACATTGACCTAGGATAGGAACTGTCATCAGAGAGCTGCATGATAACTTGAATTAATAGTCAGAACTTAGCTTTATTGCTGGGTTGTAACATAGTCATATAATTCGAACGTTGCCAAAAAGAGTTTGTTGGGGCAGATATTCACCTTTATCAGCAAAGCCAAACCCTAACCACTGCGTTGTGAATTAAACCCTGAGTTAGTGATTCTCCAGACTAAAGGCCCTTAAAATATCCTGCCCACCAGTATGGATGACATGTGATTCCCACATCTTGTAATATACATTGGCTTTTGTGACATTCCCCGTAGACTGATTTACTTACATACTTGCATGATTGATTTTCTCTGTACAATGTGTGCGTGATGTAAAGTACTGTCACACTCTACACTGATAGCAGTAGCGCTATACAACAAATTAAATGCACATGAGAGAGTGGCTATGGAGAGATGAGGGGCACTGAATGAGTGTGGCAGTGAGAAAATCCGAGGAGGAGGTTGATAAGGGTAGGGGCTACGGAGAGATGAGGGGCGCTGGAGGAGGGTGGCAGTGAGGGAATCCGAGGAGGAGGGCATGAGTGAGAGCCTGATAGGTGTCACTTGCCTAATACTCACACCTCAGGAAACCTCCTCCTCCCATCAGGAGGACACTATATGGAAAAAACACTTTTTGAGGGTGATAACATCTAGAAAGAGATTTTGGACGAAAATAATGTCTTGCACTGGCCCTTGTAAAACTGAGGAGAGATAAAGGAGAGCCCTGAAGCAGGCCTGGCGAGTGATATAAGTGACAAATCGGACCCGCAGTGGCCCACCCGAATGCATCGTTGGCCCTCCCGAATAAAAATTCCTGGAACCGGGCCTGCCTGGAAGGCACCTAAATGTTGTGGGAGCCATTGATGGTACCCACATTGGCTTCGTCCCACCACAGGAAAATAAACCCATATTTAGGACCCGCAAACACTGCCACTCCATCAACATGAAAGTGGTATGCCAGGTGGACCAGATCATTGCACATAACTGCCTCATCTGGTAGAACAACACCATACCCCACTCACAACCCACACATGCCCAGTAACAATGACAGTGGTGAGGAAGAAGGCCTTGACCATGGTCAACAGTTCATCATCAACTACTTACGCTGCGTGTAAGTTAACAATGAGCGACCATGACTGTGTCTGTGTGCCTTGCTGTTATCTCACGAACTTTGAGAATTGTTCCTGAGATGTTGTACAGATACTGGACTATTTGCAGGATTAGAGAACTCGGGCATGCAGGGACGGAGCACCCCAAAGCACACCTAAGCAAAGGACACAATTGCTATACTGCCTCACTTGCTCTCCTACTCATTCAGAGGCATTCAAGCACCTGTACACAAGTAGATAAGTTGAAGACAAGAAACGGTTTAAACTGTTTTAAATGTGAAGTTTTTACTACAGTGCCAAAGCATGTAACATTTGAGACTGCATGAGTACCTAACCAGAAACCTCAGTGACATATCATTTTAACATGAAGCAAGATGTTGCATCAATAATCCCTCTGGACATAGACCCAGGAGCATATCCCTCCATCCCTTGCAGGAAGGAGTTGTATGGGATGTCCCTGGTATATTGGCTTTGTCAGCAGACCCCTTTACTGAGCCTATATATGGTGAAATGTACATTACATTTGCTCTGCCGCTCCCATCACTGGATGAATCACTCTCCAAGTGTGGGGTATCTAGCCCGCCTTCCCATGACATCTAAAGGGGATCCGTGTCCTCTTGCAGCTGTGAGACTTTGTTGAGTCTGAGTGTTAGGGCCAGACCAGACCAGAATGACAAGGGACAATGTTCTCTGACCACGGACAGAATGTTCAGACAGTACTCCTGGACCACGCAGAGAACAAGCTCTGCGTACACTTCTCATGTGACAGACATACTAAAGTACTTGCAGGGCACAAGTCCTATAAAAAATCTGGGGGGACTGGACTGACCAAGTAAGACAAAATGTAAATGGCCTCACAATGTCATGACGTAGCGCTATGAAAGAAGTAAAATAGTGCGACTAAAATTGATTTATGCAAATACTGGGACAGACTAACCCATCTGACAGTATTACAGTGTCTTCATTGATATACAAGGACAGAAAAAAAGCAAAAGCTAGCATCTCTTAAGTACCTGTGAAGAGAAGACAAGCTGTGTGCCTATGTTTCCCTCTGTGGCAACTCCATTTAAATGTAAGGTTACAAGGTGGACACCAGTCAGCATATACAAACAAAAGCCCTTCGGCCCAGCTGGAGGTGCAAAAAGGCTCCCTCGCTGCCTGCATGTTGCTGCTGTAAATGGAAAGCAGTCAATGTGCAGGTGCTGCTGAACGTGTCCCAGTGACTGGAAAGTACACCAGGACAAGTTCAGAATATATCTGTGGGGACCAACTTCTTGGCAGGGGCGACGGCGTCAACCCTGGGAAAAGAAGAGGTATGCTGTGTACCTGCGTTTACCCCCAACTCGAGCACCTGGGTACTTGCAAAACAACTACGCCATGTAATAGTCATGTGCTACAGCTGCATAATGGAAGCCGGGCTCATGCCAGACCACAATGTCCACGACGGTCAGATGACAGCCTCCACTTGCTCAGGTCTGTGGTACCAAGCGAAACAGACCGCAGAGCTAAGCATAGTCAAAGCCAATGCAGACAGGGCTAAAGTCAGAGAGCTGGATGATAATTCTTGTCAGGAGGCCTGAAGAAAGGTAATTGAAAATTGAATTAGTCACTAACCGTTCCTGGTGCTGTTAAGTAGTTACGAATCCAAGAAGGCACAGGAAGCTACGAAGGCAATCAGTTCGAAAAGACAATCCAAATCATCTTCAGAGAAAAGGTCCATATCCAATCCAGCAGTATGAAGGAACAGATGTGCTCCGCGCACTACGAGGTTGAAAAGAGCATCCAATCGCAACCTGGAAGAGGTTCGATGTAGGCATGGCACAGGAGCCATTGCGCAAACACACAGGTGCAACGGTCAGCCTGTCTGACATATTGAAAGGCATCAAATAAACGTGTCTCACCGAAGCAGTCCTGCTCGTGTACCAACAAAGGACTCACCCACAGATCATGGCCCAGGACAGCAAGGTATGAGTTTGAAAGGCAGACATCCATGGCCCACTTAAACAGACATCTTCTGCAGGAAAAGGCAGGTTGCATGCAAGTGAAATAGGCATAGCGGAACATTAGCCTATTACTGATGTGCAGTACAGCCAATGGGACACATCCAAAGAGAAGCTGCATGCGGTCACGGTACAGTTGCAACTGACCGGGCTCAGACTGGCCCACAGGACGGTCAGATAAGGCGTGAAAGCACTCTTGGAACCAGTGCTCAGCTGTAGAGCCAAAGTAATGATCTACAACCGCTATATGCAGAATGGAATTTCGAGGAATGATAAACGGTGGTACTCCAGGAAAAGCATGAAAGGAAGGGACAAGGCAAGGAGCCCACAAGTCTGAAAAAAGTGTGCAATGGCCTGCAGTATCAGATACTATCAAGAATAAAAGTTCACCAAGAAAAAAGTGGGTGTGCCGTGTTCAGCAGTGACAGAATCGTGCAGGACGGTCAAGACACCTGGAATTCTAAGGTCTCCAGGCTGTTGCGGGAGCGATAACTTGTCTAAACAGAGGCCCATTGTGCATGCACACTTATTGAAGTATGCTTTTGCTGTGTGAATGTGGGGCCACAAATGACTATCCACAATCACATATGGGGGAGTTAGGAGAACATTGCCACAAATGGAACACGTTGTGCAACAGCTCCTAGATGAGGATGCCTGGCCTATGAACGCAGCAGTTGTGCTCATGCAGGAGAAGCTAAGTACATTTGGAAAATAAATTTAGTGTGGATATGTTTTCAGGGTCTGGTGTTCATATTGGTAAATATGCATAAATGTGCCCCAGATTGCAGCGAGCAGAGTGCAGGAAGTGGTAAGGAGACAGACTAGTGCCGTCTCTTCCCAAGACAAAAAGTTGTTTAAAAAACGATTTTGACTTTCTGTGTTTACTGTCTATGCCTGTGGTTGTTACAGTTAAAAATTGTAGTTTTAGCCTGCCTGTAATTGCATATTTTATCACCTGTGTTGTGTTTTAAATGTGTGGTTTTCCCTGCCCATGATTGCCTTCATTTAGTGTGTTGAATTGTGGGATTTGCAGTCCAACCTCTGTAGTTTGTCCCTCTCATTCCTTGGTGACAAATCTGTTTTCCCTCCAAATTTCTCATTTGCTTGTGCTTAGGCCTGTGTGCTCAAACAGTGCACCCCAAGCCACCATTTTGTGTTCACAAGCCAGTGAGGCCAGCCCCCCGCCCCCAGCAACAGGGATTTTCTACATCAGAGGGTGCTTCTGTGAGCTGTTTAAACTGTAGTTACTGGGGCCTGTGCACTTCGTTTTTTGGCCAGCAGGGGGAGTACAGCTTTATTCAAACAGTATTGTTAGATGTCGAGTTAGTGAAGCCTTTACCTGCTGAAGTCCACAGTTGTGGATTGAGCCTGTCTATCTCCTAGGAGATTCTGAAGAGGAGCAAGCAGCTACCAACTCCCTGGCCAGCAAACCTTGTCTGAGGTTGCTGGGACCTTATATGGTGTGCTAGTGGTTGGCACATGTGTACACTGATTGGTGGTTGTATCTGGTGTTTCTATTTGGTTAGGGTTAATGACCTCATTGGTTGGGTATTTGAGGGTTCTGATTGGTTTTTCGGTCTGTGATTCAATCATTTCAGGGTTGGGACTAGGGCTAGGGTTAGGATTTCTATTGGAAGTAGGGACTAGGGCTTCCTATGTTATTGGTTGTTGGGAGTAGGGTGGGACTAGGGCTAGGGTTAGACCTTTAATTGGAAGTAGCTATTTAGGGCTTCTGGTGTGATTTGTTGTTGGACCAGTTGTGGGACTAAGAGTAGGGTTAGGCTTTCCATTGCAAGTAGGGACTAGGGCTACCTGTAACATTGGCTGCTTGGACTTGGGTTGGGACTAGTGGTAGGGCTAAGGCCTTTGTTGGACGTAGAGATCAGGGTGTTTGAACTGATTGGATGCTTGGACGAGGGATAAGATTGGCTGCAAGGTCCTGGTCTCCTAATGGTCTAGATGTTAGGGCTAGTGTTGTGATTGGATAGAGTTAGAGCTAGGGTTCCCATTGGCTGAAGGGGTCGCCTGATTACTAGGGCTACAAAAAAGGCCAGGCTTAGGGTGTCTCAGCCCGGGCATCGAGGCTAAGGGTGGAGAGGACAAGGGTAGTTGCCTGTTTGGGCCTGTTCGAGACTAGTGCCAGAAATGCTGCCCTTTTTCTCATTTAGCAATACCCACCCCACACCATCCACAACCACAAACAGAGCAACACACTCACACCAAATATACACCACGCACAACACTATGCACAGATTAATGTACCAGCATGCATCACCAACCCAACCAAACCACATCTACACACCCTACTATCCCAACTACCACACATATCCACCATCACCCACAAACAGTACACAACTCTATCCTATACCACTAACCAATGCATTCATTACTAACACAACGCCAATCAACACCATAAATAACTACATCCCACTCAGACACACTCTCCCTGCTGTAATTACACATAACAGTCCACCTTTTATCACTAACAAATATATAATGATCCTTCCATCAGTTGACTTAAAAAAATATATATATATCCTTCAATCTTTTATCGCTCCACTATCCTTTTTCTATCAAAATTAACAGACTAACATGTTCACTTCTCAAATTCCATATTCCATATTCAACTATACTAATATACTGCCCAAATAACTGAATAACATATCTACGAATCAAATTACTTCATATTTATACTATACTAATTTTCAACGCTAATCCTTTATGGGTTCCGGAGTGGCGTGCTACTCGCCAAAAAAGCGCTTCAACACCCATCAGAGGTAACAAGTGCTATATGAATGCAAATCTTTCTTCTTCTTTTATCCATCCGCCATCCTTCTCACTCCAAGTAACAAACTAATATCCACCACTGAAATGACCTCATCTTTCACCATATTAATTTACCACTAATCCTTTATAGGCTCCCTGAATAGCATGCGTCAACAAGCGAGCAATAAATAAATACAAACCTTTGTCCTACTCTATCCTTCTGCTATCATTCCAAATCCAAATAACTGACTAACCTATCCACCAATTACAATGTACTTGCATGTTTCACTTTACTAATTCAACACTAATCCTCTGTGGGTCCCGGAGTATTGTGCTACGTGCCGAAAAAGCGCTTCGACGCCTCGTCAGGGGTAGTAAGCGCTATATAATTGCAATTACAATACAATACTTGAGTGTGTGAATGCGACAATGTCACCATCATCCACATGACAGGATGTGGTGTGATGCTGGCTCTTGTGGGCACACTGCTAAGGATTTCATTGTTTTGCACTATGTGATCTGTGACAACTTCCGTCATGTCCATGTTGATGTTATTAGGGGGGTGGGAGCACACTGCTTCACCTACCAGCACAGTCCATCCCTTAACATTCTGGTAAATGCAGTTCAGTCATGATGTTTACTTGACAAGGGACTAAAGTGTCTCACCTGATTTGGGCAGGGAGAGGTACAGAGACCGGAGTCGATTGTGGCAGCTTCCACAGCAGACACCAATTACACTGTATCTTACCTCTACTGATGTAGGATGATAATGCAACACACATTTGTCTAGAGAATCACAGCACTGACCTGCACCAACCTTGGTGACACACAACAATGGTGACACAAGTAATCATTTCAGCAGAACTGCATTTACCAAGATGCTAAGGGGTGAACTGTGTGTGAGGTATAGTTGGTCGCTCCAGTCCCCCTACTGTCCATGTTGATGGTGTTGGCCGGTGTTCTCTGGAAGGCATATTGTACAGTGTTGCCCAGTGGTGTGCTTTTGCGGTTATTCCATCATATGTCAACGCACTGTTATTTCCTTGTGTTTGTCCAGGTTCCTCCACTCTCTCAATGGATTTTCGCTATTATATCTTCGGATACATTGCGATGTGAGTTAACAGGCTTCTTACTGTAATGAAAATGCTCTTGACACCAAGGCATACTGTTGCGAGTTGTGTTAGTTTTACGAGTGACAGGTGAAGGGTGAAGTTGAAAGTGATGGTAAATAAATGGTTAGGGTGGAATACACAATGGTAGAGTTCCAAAGTCCAACCGAACACTCCCATCCTTGTGGCAATGTGTGTTCTGATTATACAGCAAAGGCAATGTTCGGTGTTACAGTGGTAACATCAGCGGTGCTCCGAGAACTAGTACGGCACGATGCTGTGCCACGTGATCATCCTGGGGTCTTTTTCGGGACCCCGTCTGCCATTTGCCAGGGGGAATCTGCTGCATGCTCAGAGGAATCTGAAGATTCGCTATGGTGTGACTCACCCCTCCTTGTGGCCGCTGATGAGGTGGTGTGACTATCATCCGGCTGGCCAGGCAGCTATTAGAGCAGCAGGCATTTCCCTCAGAACACCCACGAGCTGGCCCATGTACTCAGCAATTTCTCCCAAGCGAGTGTCCATGGACCTCTGCAGCAGCGCTGTTCCCGCAGTACCTCAAGGACCTGGCCCATCTGTCCCTGGTTCTGCTGGTATGCACCGAGGACAGTTTGCACGATGTCCAGGGCCTCTGTCTCATTGTCCTCCTGTGACTGTGACCCAGTTGGTCTGCTACCTGCCTTGAAGTCACGGGCAAGTTGTGTTGCCTGGCGCAGCTGCCGTATACCGTCCCCAGCATCCCCGGTGGGCCTGGTGGTATTCGCAACTGATGGCACAGGGACAGTGTTGTAGGCAGTGGTGGTGATGGTGGAGGTGGCTGACACACAGGTTGTTGCTACAGGGGTCTGCGTTGGTTGTGCAGCTGTTGTGGGAATGGTGGTGGGGTCAGTCAGGGCCTGTGCATCGGCTGTCCTTGGCACACCTGAGGGGCCAGGTCGGTCCTCCTCTCCTGAAAAGACCAGAGACCCTGCATCCGAGGGTTCAACTTCCTGGCAGAGATGGAGGGCTGGCTGGGCTTGTCCATGGCACAGTCACCTGCTGCTGCTAGCGAGTCACCTGTTGGAGTGAAGCTACATTGTCAGCATGTCCGGCACACAGCACAACTTTGATGTTCATGTTTGGTACATTTATTTTGAGATGACCTGACTTTTACCTTGGGATTACTAGGCATTCATGTCAGTTTGTCCCCAGTCGCACATGATGTTGAGGTACATACAGGTCTTTAAGTGGGCCGGGTCTCACCGATGCTGGGCACCGTCATTTATTTAAGGAGGCCTCCGTACGGGTCTCTCTCAGGCTCTGTTTTGTGGCCTGCCACAGGCGGTCCATTCTTTTTGCTGGAATGCTTTGACAGCAGGCACATAGATGTGTGCATGGTCACACTCCTCACTTCTCACTAATGGAGAAGTTACGGCATGAAGTCATGCCAGGTGAGCATTGTAACGAATTGTAAGGATTCAATTTGTCTCTGGGATTCACTCCTTTGGAGACTCAGGAGCAGCAACATCGTTGTGGTGTCACCAGGGCTTTAAGTGGAAGCTCTTTCAATGTTAGATAGAAGCCATAGTTGCTGCTTCTTTATCGTATGCACCTGACAAACATAGACAAAGTCAGTAGTTCGGAATTCTAGTAGGTATCATGTTACTTGTTGTATCATATATCTGGGTGCAATGGCCGTGACAGAAAAATGCAAGTCAGGTAGATCAATATCCTAAGCACAAATTTATGGCTAAGGTTTTTAGGCCACACCCTAAATTACATCGGCCACCCCCCTTTGAGATACCCCTCAGTCTTTTCATCCCACTTAAAGCCCTGGGTACCTACATTGCTCGTTAGTGATGTGACATGGTTAAAGGTCCAATTTCATATGGAGAGATATTTAAGTATGGGCGAAATTTGCGAATTCGCGGTCCGCAAAATCGCAAGAAAGAGAAATCGCGATCCGCAGAATTCGCCAATTCGTGCGAATTTGCAATTTTATTTTTGCGTGTTCGTGGGGTTCTTTGCTTATTCGCGGACCGCTTGCAGCGCACCGACCGCGAGGTTGCCCATGCGGTCGTACATGGGCGCGACCATCTGGTGCGCGTTGCGTATTTCCGTTTCTGGGCGCTATTGGCAATGTTGCATTGTGTGCGGCGCGCTATTATAAGTTTGCGCGTGTTTTTGCGTGCTCGCGGGGGAAATATCGCGCAAACTTACCCACGCGTTCCTCAATGGGCAAGGCCATCTTGTTTTTCATTCATTGCTATGGTCCTGTGCATGCTTTTTGAATCCTGCTTAAATCTTTGCCATCCTTTCTTTCTTTGAACTTTTTTTTGCTCTTTTTTGCTCATTATCTATCTCTCTATTTGTCTAAATCTATATTTTGTGTTTTTTTCAACTTTTTGTTACTTTGTAACTCCTTTTTTGGTTTAGCTCTCTCTTTCATTTTTTTTTCTTTCTTCCCCCTATTCTTTTCTTCTTTCGACCAGGACCATGGCAAAGGGAGCCGGCAAATCAAAGGGGTAGGGTCCCACACCCCGTAGCCGGCTCCCTTGCGGGCGATTGAGGGGAGGTGATGTAGTGGCCAGGGAGGTTTTTTTCCACGGTGGAGGTGGCCGCCCTGATTTTTTTGGTTCTGCGCCACCTCCTTAAGACCGTGGCAGCAGGGGGCAGGCCCGGTCAACGGTATGGCCTCCGGGAGCGTCGACAGCGGTGAGATAAGGTGTGCTGGGCCATGCGGAGGTAGTCGGGGTTCTGGCGCACCTATGACCAGGCGACGCACCGGTGG
This sequence comes from Lissotriton helveticus, assembly GCF_964261635.1. Lineage (NCBI taxonomy): Eukaryota > Metazoa > Chordata > Amphibia > Caudata > Salamandridae > Lissotriton > Lissotriton helveticus. The sequence continues at coordinate 986,269,220 of NC_136071.1, read as the reverse complement.
GCTGACCTCCTCGATCGGGAGCGGGACCTGCTCGACCTGCTAGGCGTGGAGATCCCTGGCCTTGGTGAGTAGCTATTTAATAACTACTTTGTTTTCTTCTGCTCTGTGTTATATTGCTAATATATGTTTTTCCCGAAGAGCAAGAATGCTGCAGATTCGAATACATTGCAGGTAAAATAATGTTTAAATAGCTTCTGCGATTGCAGGTGCTCGCCTCCTCAGTGGCGTTGCAACTATGCTTACTTGTTTGTAACTTTGTGCTCATTTGGCCTGAATATGTATGAGTGTAGTACTTTTCAGAACTGCGAAATGCTAGAGAGACTAGAGACTCAAGTCTAGTCCTTCCTTTGTACTCCTGCTGCCACTAAGAAGAAGAGATAGTGATGGATTGATAGGTTGAGTATATTGATGTCTATTCCAGTCTTCTTAATGTAAGTGCTTTGACAATTTCCAACAACAAAATGTCAATGTTTAGAAAAAGAAAAAGGTAGCAGTTGCCTTTTTGATTTGCTAGGAGCACATACCATACTGCTAGTGTTTCAGGGACTATTCAGCACGTAAAGAAGTATGGACAAGAAAAATAGGACATTATTGATGATAGGTGCAGTTCGACTTTCGACATACCTCAGTTCGAACAGAAGTTGAACCCCCAATCCCCTGACCGACTATCTAGTGTGTCTGACCAATGATTTTACGACCCAGAAGAACAGAAGAAGACTACCGCCGAGTCCCGGACTATCTGAGTAACAGAAACATGACTGCCAAGTGCAGTAGTTCAAACCCTTCCGCTCACTCACTCGTGAACAAAAACCACACAGTGTTTGTTAGTTTTAAAGTTTTATTTTCAATTAAGAAATGAAAAAGAAAATTCTTTATTTTTAATAGTGTAGTATTCGGAGCGAGCACTGCTGATAGATGACGTTAAAGTTTAAACAACATTCCCATAAATCAAATTACTTTAACGTGATAGTTAACAGACACATGAAATTATTAGAAAAACTGTTTGAGAGCCACCGCCTTCTTTAAACTACTTAAAGTACTGCTGGTGATGACTTACTAGTAGTTGGTGAATTGTCCTGTTGGGAGAAGGGCAATGTAATCTTCTTTCTGTAATTAGAAAAATGGTGCACGTTAAGAAAGCATTCATCAGTTGTCATAAGAAGTGTAGCATTTAATGGAATAAGCATATAAAAATGTTACACCCTCCCCTAAACCGTTACTATTTTTCAATCCCAGTAATAAAATATGTGTTATGTAACATTTCCTTCCATTACGAGACGAAATAGGGGGTTGTGTTTGGCATCTGAATATATGACATGTTTTTTCTAGACGTCACAACATCTGATGCGGCACAGCTGACCACCAGTGCCGGGGCCAGCACTGCGGAGGGCTCCACTCTAGGGGGGGATGCGGCGGCGCCACCAGGAGGAGATGGGGGGGAAGGCTCAGCGGCGGCAGACGGTGGTAAGTTATTATACTCCTTACTTATTGACATTTTTGAGTAGGCTCGCAAAGGAGTGTATGATGTACTGTACAGTACACTAGTACAAGTACACTGTACTGTTAAGAACAGTTACTAATTTAGAACTACTTTTTTGGCTATCACGGAGAAGACAGTCAACCTTGACTTGTAATAGCATTAGCGGCGGTATTTCTTGGGTAAGCAATGGCCCCCTCTGTTGTGTTTCTATCTAGGACCCTAATTCGATATTACCGATTTATGCCCTTATATGGCTATAATAAATAATATCCTTATAAAGGCATAAGAATCATATCCATATTTAGTGATAGGCCATGCAGTCCAAATACGGCAAGGCTACTTCCCTAGACTCCTAGAAAGTACAACGCGTTCTTTAAACAAAACAAACCGCCAGCAACCTGGGAAATCCCCATGCTTCTGTTTTGATTTGTCCTAGAACTCCTGCGAGCACTGAAAGTATGGCCAGTTCTTAGTGACATCTTTATTGACGTCTTATGTCCAACCTTACGTCAAGCCCGGCACCTTTCAGGTATAAATATACCAACGTTGCCTTAAGCAAACACACGGCGGTTTGGAGCAGAGCGGCTATCTACTTGCCCGAAAGCCCAGCTGATGCGAGAGCCCACGGACGCCGCCCCTCCCTTATGACGCACTGAGAAAGACGCTGCCTTTTTGTCCAGCCGAGAAAATCCAGCTCCGGTGTTTCCAGCCGCCCTCGCGGGTTGCTGGGATATCGAGTCCTGAGAACGAGATACCAGACCTCCTGCTTTCTATTACCCAGGTACGGAGCTGACTAAACACTTAAAGAGATTTCTTGATTCAGATTCCTTGGCAAAACCAACTTAACTTAAACTGCTACTTACTTACTCCTTCCCACGTATTAGGCTTAGGTCAGGTACACCGGGGTAGGCGTATCTAGAAGCACCAGTTGAGTACGTTAGTCAATGTTTTTATGTATGTATATATTTTATCCATTTTAAAGTATCATATGGCTAAGAAACCATATCAATGCTTTTACAGTATTATTTCATAATACTCCTTTTACTGTACGCACTTTACTTTATGATAAGTATTGCACTTGTGGCAATTCATTTCTCTTGCATGAGAAAGAAGACTGCTCAATAAATAACACCTTTTATTGAAAACGCCCGTCTCTCTATTTCTCTGCACTCTGGTGAAACTAAGTATGCTCAATTGACTGAGTGAAATAGCTGTCTATTGTTTTCACACAACTCTAGAGATACACTCTTATTCTGAGGTAGCAAGGTTGTCATGTTTTATGGTTGTCAGAAGCTAATCCCTTCTTGTCTATCCAGGGAAGTGAAACTCCTCCTTGTTTATTCGAGAAAGTTTCTAGTGGCAAAACTAATTAAGTCTAATATAGTCAGTAGAGACCTAGTCGACCTCAGTCCTACGTCTACACTGCTGTTTATATTATTCCAATGTGCAGAGCCTATTGGGAATATAGGAACTACACTACATGGCACCCAACGTTTGGTAAGGTGATAATATAACGCAAGACACTAGAGTAACTCAGTTGTGCTTTTTCACACAGACCCTTTTCCCGTAAAAACTCCAATAGACGTCTGGAGTGGGTAAAAGGTTAAAATCCGCCGGAACTTAGTAGGAAGAGATTCCTATGTATAGTTTTTGGTTTAGTCAACGTTGAAGGATACAGTGTTCCAAAATATTGTGCACCTAATCTTTGTTTCCTTGAAACTTGATCTGCAACAAAACTTCTTTCAGTAAAATGAGGGAAAATGAAGACGAAAGGGAGGCAGCTAGAATAGCAGCTCAACTCCTAGCGGATGACACAAGTCTCCAAGAAAATGACCCAAATGTTATACTCATTCCGGCAAATATAAGAAGAACTATAACTATTAAACTTATAGAAAATGGACTGACATCACAAGGTGGTACAGTCATATTCGTGGTAGAGGCCCATGAGTATCGTCAGACAGAGGTATTCTATTCATGGATAAGCTTTCCAGCAGCAAACGCTGTAACAAGAGAATTCCACTATTACAAAATAGAGGAACCTCCGGATGAATACACTCCTTTCGAGGATGTTGAAATCCCACTAAATTACCAAAAGCACCTGCTCTGGTTCAAAGGCGCCCTAAAACATCAAAATCACATCACAAGGCTCGGTCCCCTAGGTAGACCAGGAGCAACGTGGCCGGTTCTAGCAAGCTACACACCACATCCAGACATTGATAAAATGTCAGACCGGGAACTTTTAGCTCAGCTAAAAATACTAATTAAAATACATAGACAATTGGTCCAATATGTAATGCGGACTTCAACAGTCCAACCAGCAATTAACATTCCACAGCTGACCCCTCATCAGGGGGAACACAAACAAGATTACACCACAGAACATACAATCATGTCTTGGTAAAATACCCTCAAAACGGGAACAAATTCCATTCTGGTTAGCACAAAAAATCACTCAAATAGAGGCAGTATTTCCTGATACTACACCTACTGAGAAACACAGAATTCTGACTATCTGTCTTCCAATGGGGATCGCACCACATGTGGAGGACTGTGACACTTGGGGCACAGTCTTTGCTTTGATTTACACAAAAACACATGGTGTTCCGTCCATGGCGGTTATACCAGATGTACTAAGACAGATTCAAAATGAATACGGTCCAGAACCTGCTTTAACTCTGGGTATGAAATTACTGAAAGACTTTAAGCAGGTCTCGGCTATATTATTAGCAAACATAAAAGGAGAAGCAGCATCTGTGGCGATCCGCCAGAAATTGAAAGAAACAGATATAGCAGAACAACCTTTTGAACTTGCCAGAATCATAGAAAAATCCTATGAAGAACTAGGAAGAGATAGTTTGGGTGGGAAACTAGTAAAACCCCAACTAACTGAAAATCCTGAAAACACTTTTATTAAAAATAACCTAAATATTCCGAAAAAGAGTTGGGATGGTAATAAACAATCCACTCCCAAAGAAAAACGATTCCAGTCCAGAGGAAGGTCTCTTCAACGGAGAGAAAGATCTCCAGACCGAGGAAACAAGTCTCCCCAGAGGGAGCCCTCTGAGAAAAAATACAGCCTTAGAAATAGGGATAATCTGAAAAAACCTGATAGATATCAAGATGTGTGTTAATGTGTATGTATACTTGTAAAGCGCACTATCACCTTTCAGGCATCCTGGCGCTGTATACCGCTGTGGAACCCTTCCTGGCATTCCCTGTGAGATGCGCCCTACTGGGCACCCCCAAGGTGAAGCCAGGCATCCCAGCGCTTTCGAGGCCATTGTGGAGATTAAGCAAGCTATTGCCCAGAGTTGCAGAGTGGGAACCCATGATTAGAGTAGGCACCGAGGCGAGAATTATCGAGTCCGTGGACATTGAGCCCAAGACCCTGCCGCTTCAGGAATTGAACCCTGGTCCCGGGCCAGACCTCTGCCTCAGGGTCTGCCGCTCTAATCGGGGAGCCACACTTCTCCACTGATCAAGATATTGATACACGTCTCTCTCGATCTTTTCAGACTTCCTCACAGAAATCGGAAAGAAGAGGACGGTCAGAACACAGGGAAGAGCACGTCAAGTCCAAAGACAAGGAACCTGCTCATCAAAGTAAAAAATTACAATTTCCAAGAAAGAAGGTAGCCAGTATTAAAATAATAAATCATGCCGAGGATACTGAGGACACAACTGAAGAACGGAGAGTGGGCCCAGACAATGCTAGACAGCGCAGCAGAAGTGACCATAGCTCGCAAGATCTTGATGAATCTTCTGGAGACAGTGGACACGAATGAATACATTCAGGTGGAAACTGCAGATACCAGAGTTAGCAAACCCCATAAAATATACGAAATAACACTGCGTATGGAGGGGGACAAGACCAGGAAAGTAAGGGGTCTCTTTTGGGATAATCTTCCGAAAGGCTATGACATCCTTCTAGCTGAGAAAGACTGGCCACCGGAGTTTGTCAGGGAGTGCCCTCATGGCGAAGAAATGATTATGCCTGCCTTCTCAAATCATATTTCAACTCATAAAAAATCCATAAATGCAGGAACATGGGCAGTGGCCCAAGCTCCTGCATTATATAAAAATCATGTAGGATGGGATGAGGATTCTCCTCCTCACAAAATCCAGTAAAAATGTCAACCCACTGCATAAAGGCAGTACCCAGTTAAGCAAGAAGCTAAAAAGCAAGTCAGGGAGATCTTAGATCAACTTGAATACCAGGGTTGCACCTCACAAATGAACAATCCTTTGTTTCCTGTCATGCACCTCACAAATGAACAATCCTTTGTTTCCTGTCTCCAAGCCAGACGATTCATATCGTCTAGTTTTGGACTACAGACACTTAAACTCCTGTTGCAAAACATTTGCAGTACAAAACTCACACAGTGCAGCACTAATGAATAACATTGTGCGCAAAAAACTACAAAACAACATTAGACATCTCTAATGGATTCTTTTGTGAAAACATTGCACCTGAAAGCAGGTATTTGACCGCTTTCTCAATAATGGGGTCGCAAAAACACTTCTGTCGACTCCCACAGGGATTCAAGAATAGCCCAGGATTATTCTCAGCAAGAGTAACCGAGTTACTACAAATATATGATGATGAAGCATTATCTTATGTCAACGACATCTATCTCACAGATGATGACCTGGAGACTCACTTGAAAAGAGTGAACACCATAATACTTGGGTTCGCAGCAGAGGGTTACAAATTCAACTTTAAAAAATCACAAATTGGCCATCTAACTGTCCTGTTTTTAGGATATGAATTATCAAGTGAAGGCAAAAACCTAGCAGACAACTTCTTAGAGAAGTGTGTTGTACTCCAAGCACCTAAAACGCTGAAGAACTTACAATCAATACTAGGTTTCCTGAATTTCAGAAGAACATACATTCTAAATTATGCAGAGAGGGTTAAACCTCTCTATGAATTAATAAAACCTGATTTCAAACCAATAAATTGGACTCAGAAACAAACAGAAATGTTAAGAACATTACAAACAGACATGTTAGCTAAATCAAAATTGCAAACACGCGAAAACGTACGCAACCTTGTAATCTGAGTCATCCCAGGAAGATGCGGATTCACGTACCTGACCTCTAATGAGGGAGAAACGGTACCAATAGCTTACAAATCACACTTGTACACACAAGCTGAAATGAAATTCAGTTCTACTGAAAAGATTATAATAGCGGTTCAAACTGCTGTAGCAAAAGAAAAAGCCCAAGCCCAAGGCAGAAGGATAACTGTTTTAACAGCAGAATCAGCCCTTGAGGCATTAACAAGCCCACGCAATTTGACTACTGTGGCATTAGATCCAAAATGGATACAATGGGAAAATTCTCTTGCTGCAGAAGACGTGAAATACTATTTTGACTCAAAAATGAAAAAAATAGAAAATCTAGAATATGAAGAAGAATATCCTCTGCCAATCTAAATTCTGCCTCTCGAACAATACACATGTGTAATCTACATGGACAGATTTGCACAACATTACGATGTAGAGAAAAAATCCTACAACGCAGCGTGCGTGATTGTTAAAGGTCGCTGGCGCTTTGGTAAATTCAGACCATTAATAACCAAAACGGAATCACTCAGAAACTGTTCAGCTCAGCGAGCTGAAATAAGATCTTTAAAGATGGCGCTTGAAAATGCCGATCGCGATTTCCCCACACTAATAGTGTGCGATTCGCATTACTGCGTCAAGTCTTACAATAATAGATGGAGACCTGTATTCAAAACGATTACAAAGATGACACAGGTGCCACAATAAAGCATAAGAAGCTTTGGGAACAGGTAGTTCTTTTACAGAAAGAACTACAAAAGACTCATGTAATACATACACTGAGTCATCGTGATGGCGTTCACGTTGCAGGGAATTCATTGGCTCCCAGAGCCACAGCGGAAGCAGCTCAACTGGCTTCCGTAGCCACAAAAAAGCGTACTAAAAAATACATAGACGGAGAAACCATGCTGGCGGTAAAAGCGTCTTTAAAAGGCGACTATGCAGCATTACCTCTGAACTATCCACTCAGTAATACATACATGATTAATGCAAACTCCGTTCCTTTTGCTCAAATCCCTGGAGTGGGGAATGGAGTAATTCCAAACATGAACAGGAGAGTCTTCTTGATTGAAGCGGCATATATGGGATTGGGTCTAGGGCATCGAGAGATCAAGGAATCTCTGAAAGAATTACAATCAGAATACTGGTGGCCGGGGCTGAGCCTGCAACATTACAAATTTGCAAAGGATTGTCCTAACTGCAACAGAGATCGCAGTCGGGAACCGGACCAGACTAGTGCCAGGATGTCTCTATTAGAAAGCATAAGGCTATCTATATGCAAAAATCCATCAGGAGAAATGCGTCCCATTAATGTTTAAGACGAGATTCACTTAAAATGTAGACACCAGCGCTCGGCTGACGCCAGAACTGTTATAAAAGATTTGTGAGTCTTTATCGGCACATACGCAATTGGCATGCTACATTCTGACCAGGGTCCTGCGTTTAGCTCTAGGGCTTACAAGGAGGCCATGGCCAGCATGGGCATTGCATTGCGGTACTCTTGTCCCTTACATCCTGAGGGAAATGCGGTAGTGGAAAGAAAAAAACGGGACATAAAGCAATCTATAACGGCGAGGGTATTAGGTTCGGGTGATGGGTGGGTCCAACATTTAACAAGTGTCCAATGTAGTCTTAATAATCTGCCAAGAAATTCTCTAAAAGGTCTCAGCCCGTACGAACTATTGTTCGGTACTAGAATGTACATTCAGGACCTTGATAGTCACACTTCGGTGGTAAAAGAAAAATGCTTTGATATCAAAGACCGTTTGGCTGTTTTACAGGAATTAAATGAAACAAGAAGAAACCTGAGTAACATAAAATTAAAGCAACAGCCAACAGCCACTGAAGAAAAACCACCTGTCCCAGCAAGACCTGTCTGGATTCCAAAGATTGGGGATCTGGTCAGAGAGAAGATCGCAGTGAAGAAGGAATTTGGGCCTTCTTACAGAAAAGCAGTACCTGTCTTAGCTGTCAGTGGAACAAGATCAGTTGTACTACCGCCCCTTGCTGGTAAAATGGAGAACCGAGTTGTATCCATCGACCTGGTAAAACCACAATCATGTGGCCAATAATAAGTAGTAGGCCCAGTGGACTCCCAAGAAATAGCAGAACACCAAAATTTGCTACAATCAAAGAGGTTCAAACTGAGAGACTAATCACATTTGATAAACCTGCAGCGAATAAAAAAGGACTATGCAACAAAGCCATGGAACTTGTGCCTCTTGAAACCCAAATTGCAACAGTTCGTCAAGAAACACCTGTCTACAATGATGTCGCATCGGACTATACTAATGTCTCCGAGAAAGATCCAAAGACTAAAGAAAATCCGGAAACAATTCCAACAATTGACAGAACTGCATCTGGCTACTTCATCAATTTCGATGACTTTTCTGAAGATCCAAGCGAACATGAAGAAACGCCAGCAACAAAAACTTTCAAAGTCAAAGTAACTGAACTCTTTCATCAACTAAAAGAAACCTATCTGATTTCTCCATGGGTTGAATGTTGGATTGTGTTAGGTGTACTTTTTCTTCTCCTTTGGCTCATCATGGTTCTTTGTTTGGGAAAATTCATTGAAGGAAAATACAGTAAAATGGACACAGCAAGTCAGAACATCAACTTGGTCCTAAAACCTCACATCGAGAAAAGAGAACTATCATCAGTGAACGTCACAGCCAATCCAATACCCGGTGGGGTAGCATGGGACAGAACTGAGTATAACATTTTTGGCCGGATTGAGCTCTTGAAATATCTACACCAGTTTAAGGTTTCGTTAAGTGACTTTGTAAAACCAAGTACTTTCTCTGATGATTGGGACTTTAATAATATTAATAATATGATGTCAGATTTAGTAATGTCAGCAAAATTTACAGAACATGATTATTTACAGGGTTCATCAAATTATGAAGAACTGTATTGCTATAATCACTTTGGTCATCACTATTTGCATAAATCTGCTCAACCAAGAAATGTTTTTAATTTTAACCAATGGGAACATTGTGCAACACCACCTAAAAGCAGCTGGAAACATTTTATGAGAAATTTCCATACTTTTCAGGGTTTAACACAAGTGATGCAGAAGCGTTTTATTTTAAAATGGTAAATAAGACAGGAATGAAAACAACGTTGACAAATACTAAATTGATTTATTCTGAAGCATTTTATGAAAAAATGACTACATTTGGTTTTGAATTCTGGAAAAACAACATTGAAACAAAAACCATCTGGGGTACAAAAGAATGGCAGGTCTAAGGTTTAGAAGCATTATTTAGAGCCTGCATGATCCCAGAACAATTAATATTCTTGAATGACACCATTCAGCAAACAACCTGTCTTGGTCTAGCCAAGATAAAAGATTTAACCAAAACGTCTTTTCCGAAGCCCATACCTGATAGTAATAGCACTACAGAAGTGGAGATAGACGTATCCCATATTTTACACCAAAACAGAACACATCCTGATTGGAAAAAATGGTTGATCTGGCCCACAGGCACAAATAACTGTCAAGATTGTTTCCTGAACAAAATACAGGGGTACGAAATGACCAGGCCTGACCCTAGATGCGCCCAGAGACAACATCCAGGGATAGTTACAACATACAGTGTAGGGAAACTATGCCATGAATGGCAACAGAAATCCAGACTGGCTGAAATTAAGCAACACTTGACTTTACTTAAAGACGGTGCTGACTTGCGTGATTTCATACTGGGACCACGCAAACAGCGTCAAAAATGTTTCATAGCGGCCGGTATATACGCTGCGTACAACGAGGCTTGGAAAGTAATGCAAATTGAAACAGCAGAAAAAATACGAGAAATTGATTGTATTAATTTGGAAAAATCACTTTCTGTTGTGGACAATGGGTTAACGACTCTGTCCTCCAGAATATATTCACTGGACAGTATTGTATCATCTGCTATTGATATAATGGAGCAGGACTTGCTAATGTTACAACATGGTCAGTCCCAGTTACGTTCTATTGTACAACTTGGCTGGACGTTGCAAAATCTGCGTTCAGGCTACAGTTACTAATTTAGAACTATTTTTTGGCTATCACGGAGAAGACAGTCATCCTTGACTTGTAATAGCATTAGCGGCGGTATTTCTTGGGTAAGCAATGGCCCCCTCTGTTGTGTTTCTATCTAGGACCCTAATTCGATATTACCGATTTATGCCCTTATATGGCTATAATAAATAATATCCTTATAAAGGCATAAGAATCATATCCATATTTAGTGATAGGCCATGCAGTCCAAATACGGCAAGGCTACTTCCCTAGACTCCTAGAAAGTACAACGCGTTCTTTAAACAAAACAAACCGCCAGCAACCTGGGAAATCCCCATGCTTCTGTTTTGATTTGTCCTAGAACTCCTGCGAGCACTGAAAGAATGGCCAGTTCTTAGTGACATCTTTATTGACGTCTTATGTCCAACCTTACGTCAAGCCCGGCACCTTTCAGGTATAAATATACCAACGTTGCCTTAAGCAAACACACGGCGGTTTGGAGCAGAGCGGCTATCTACTTGCCCGAAAGCCCAGCTGATGCGAGAGCCCACGGACGCCGCCCCTCCCTTATGACGCACTGAGAAAGACGCTGCCTTTTTGTCCAGCCGAGAAAATCCAGCTCCGGTGTTTCCAGCCGCCCTCGCGGGTTGCTGGGATATCGAGTCCTGAGAACGAGATACCAGACCTCCTGCTTTCTATTACCCAGGTACGGAGCTGACTAAACCCTTAAAGAGATTTCTTGATTCAGATTCCTTGGCAAAACCAACTTAACTTAAACTGCTACTTACTTACTCCTTCCCACGTATTAGGCTTAGGTCAGGTACACCGGGGTAGGCGTATCTAGAAGCACCAGTTGAGTACGTTAGTCAATGTTTTTATGTATGTATATATTTTATCCATTTTAAAGTATCATATGGCTAAGAAACCATATCAATGCTTTTACAGTATTATTTCATAATACTCCTTTTACTGTACGCACTTTACTTTATGATAAGTATTGCACTTGTGGCAATTCATTTCTCTTGCATGAGAAAGAAGACTGCTCAATAAATAACACCTTTTATTGAAAACGCCCGTCTCTCTATTTCTCTGCACTCTGGTGAAACTAAGTATGCTCAATTGACTGAGTGAAATAGCTGTCTATTGTTTTCACACAACTCTAGAGATACACTCTTATTCTGAGGGAGCAAGGTTGTCATGTTTTATGGTTGTCAGAAGCTAATCCCTTCTTGTCTATCCAGGGAAGTGAAACTCCTCCTTGTTTATTCGAGAAAGTTTCTAGTGGCAAAACTAATTAAGTCTAATATAGTCAGTAGAGACCTAGTCGACCTCAGTCCTACGTCTACACTGCTGTTTATATTATTCCAATGTGCAGAGCCTATTGGGAATATAGGAACTACACTACATGGCACCCAACGTTTGGTAAGGTGATAATCTAACGCAAGACACTAGAGTAACTCAGTCGTGCTTTTTCACACAGACCCTTTTCCCGTAAAAACTCCAATAGACGTCTGGAGTGGGTAAAAGGTTAAAATCCGCCGGAACTTAGTAGGAAGAGATTCCTATGTATAGTTTTTGGTTTAGTCAACGTTGAAGGATACAGTGTTCCAAAATATTGTGCACCTAATCTTTGTTTCCTTGAAACTTGATCTGCAACAAAACTTCTTTCAGTAAAATGAGGGAAAATGAAGACGAAAGGGAGGCAGCTAGAATAGCAGCTCAAATCCTAGCGGATGACACAAGTCTCCAAGAAAATGACCCAAATGTTATACTCATTCCGGCAAATATAAGAAGAACTATAACTATTAAACTTATAGAAAATGGACTGACATCACAAGGTGGTACAGTCATATTCGTGGTAGAGGCCCATGAGTATCGGCAGACAGAGGTATTCTATTCATGGATAAACTTTCCAGCAGCAAACGCTGTAACAAGAGAATTCCACTATTACAAAATAGAGGAACCTCCGGATGAATACACTCCTTTCGAGGATGTTGAAATCCCACTAAATTACCAAAAGCACCTGCTCTGGTTCAAAGGCGCCCTAAAACATCAAAATCACATCACAAGGCTCGGTCCCCTAGGTAGACCAGGAGCAACGTGGCCGGTTCTAGCAAGCTACACACCACATCCAGACATTGATAAAATGTCAGACCGGGAACTTTTAGCTCAGCTAAAAATACTAATTAAAATACATAGACAATTGGTCCAATATGTAATGCGGACTTCAACAGTCCAACCAGCAATTAACATTCCACAGCTGACCCCTCATCAGGGGAACACAAACAAGATTACACCACAGAACATACAATCATGTCTTGGTAAAATACCCTCAAAACGGGAACAAATTCCATTCTGGTTAGCACAAAAAATCACTCAAATAGAGGCAGTATTTCCTGATACTACACCTACTGAGAAACACAGAATTCTGACTATCTGTCTTCCAATGGGGATCGCGCCACATGTGGAGGACTGTGACACTTGGGGCACAGTCTTTGCTTCGATTTACACAAAAACACATGGTGTTCCGTCCATGGCGGTTATACCAGATGTACTAAGACAGATTCAAAATGAATACGGTCCAGAACCTGCTTTAACTCTGGGTATGAAATGACTGAAAGACTTTAAGCAGGTCTCGGCTATATTATTAGCAAACATAAAAGGAGAAGCAGCATCTGTGGCGATCCGCCAGAAATTGAAAGAAACAGATATAGCAGAACAACCTTTTGAACTTGCCAGAATCATAGAAAAATCCTATGAAGAACTAGGAAGAGATAGTTTGGGTGGGAAACTAGTAAAACCCCAACTAACTGAAAATCCTGAAAACACTTTTATTAAAAATAATCTAAATATTCCGAAAAAGAGTTGGGATGGTAATAAACAATCCACTCCCAAAGAAAAGCGATTCCAGTCCAGAGGAAGGTCTCTTCAACGGAGAGAAAGATCTCCAGACCGAGGAAACAAGTCTCCCCAGAGGGAGCCCTCTGAGAAAAAATATAGCCTTAGAAATAGGGATAATCTGAAAAAACCTGATAGATATCAAGATGTGTGTTAATGTGTATGTATACTTGTAAAGCGCACTATCACCTTTCAGGCATCCTGGCGCTGTATACCGCTGTGGAACCCTTCCTGGCATTCCCTGTGAGATGCGCCCTACTGGGCACCCCCAAGGTGAAGCCAGGCATCCCAGCGCTTTCGAGACCATTGTGGAGATTAAGCAAGCTATTGCCCAGAGTTGCAGAGTGGGAACCCATGATTAGAGTAGGCACCGAGGCGAGAATTATCGAGTCCGTGGACATTGAGCCCAAGACCCTGCCGCTTCAGGAATTGAACCCTGGTCCCGGGCCAGACCTCTGCCTCAGGGTCTGCCGCTCTAATCGGGGAGCCACACTTCTCCACTGATCAAGATATTGATACACGTCTCTCTCGATCTTTTCAGACTTCCTCGCAGAAATCGGAAAGAAGAGGACGGTCAGAACACAGGGAAGAGCACGTCAAGTCCAAAGACAAGGAACCTGCTCATCAAAGTAAAAAATTACAATTTCCAAGAAAGAAGGTAGCCAGTATTAAAATAATAAATCATGCCGAGGATACTGAGGACACAACTGAAGAACGGAGAGTGGGCCCAGACAATGCTAGACAGCGCAGCAGAAGTGACCATAGCTCGCAAGATCTTGATGAATCTTCTGGAGACAGTGGACACGAATGAATACATTCAGGTGGAAACTGCAGATACCAGAGTTAGCAAACCCCATAAAATATACGAAATAACACTGCGTATGGAGGGGGACAAGACCAGGAAAGTAAGGGGTCTCTTTTGGGATAATCTTCCGAAAGGCTATGACATCCTTCTAGCTGAGAAAGACTGGCCACCGGAGTTTGTCAGGGAGTGCCCTCATGGCGAAGAAATGATTATGCCTGCCTTCTCAAATCATATTTCAACTCATAAAAAATCCATAAATGCAAGAACATGGGCAGTGGCCCAAGCTCCTGCATTATATAAAAATCATGTAGGATGGGATGAGGATTCTCCTCCTCACAAAATTCAGTAAAAATGTCAACCCACTGCATAAAGGCAGTACCCAGTTAAGCAAGAAGCTAAAAAGCAAGTCAGGGAGATCTTAGATCAACTTGAATACCAGGGTTGCACCTCACAAATGAACAATCCTTTGTTTCCTGTCATGCACCTCACAAATGAACAATCCTTTGTTTCCTGTCTCCAAGCCAGACGATTCATATCGTCTAGTTTTGGACTACAGACACTTAAACTCCTGTTGCAAAACATTTGCAGTACAAAACTCACACAGTGCAGCACTAATGAATAACATTGTGCGCAAAAAACTACAAAACAACATTAGACATCTCTAATGGATTCTTTTGTGAAAACATTGCACCTGAAAGCAGGTATTTGACCGCTTTCTCAATAATGGGGTCGCAAAAACACTTCTGTCGACTCCCACAGGGATTCAAGAATAGCCCAGGATTATTCTCAGCAAGAGTAACAGAGTTACTACAAATATATGATGATGAAGCATTATCTTATGTCAACGACATCTATCTCACAGATGATGACCTGGAGACTCACTTGAAAAGAGTGAACACCATAATACTTGGGTTCGCAGCAGAGGGTTACAAATTCAACTTTAAAAAATCACAAATTGGCCATCTAACTGTCCTGTTTTTAGGATATGAATTATCAAGTGAAGGCAAAAACCTAGCAGACAACTTCTTAGAGAAGTGTGTTGTACTCCAAGCACCTAAAACGCTGAAGAACTTACAATCAATACTAGGTTTCCTGAATTTCAGAAGAACATACATTCTAAATTATGCAGAGAGGGTTAAACCTCTCTATGAATTAATAAAACCTGATTTCAAACCAATAAATTGGACTCAGAAACAAACAGAAATGTTAAGAACATTACAAACAGACATGTTAGCTAAAACAAAATTGCAAACACGCGAAAATGTACGCAACCTTGTAATCCGAGTCATCCCAGGAAGATGCGGATTCACGTACCTGACCTCTAATGAGGGAGAAACGGTAACAATAGCTTACAAATCACACTTGTACACACAAGCTGAAATGAAATTCAGTTCTACTGAAAAGATTATAATAGCGGTTCAAACTGCTGTAGCAAAAGACAAAGCCCAAGCCCAAGGCAGAAGGATAACTGTTTTAACAGCAGAATCAGCCCTTGAGGCATTAACAAGCCCACGCAATTTGACTACTGTGGCATTAGATCCAAAATGGATACAATGGGAAAATTCTCTTGCTGCAGAAGACGTGAAATACTATTTTGACTCAAAAATGAAAAAAATAGAAAATCTAGAATATGAAGAAGAATATCCTCTGCCAATCTAAATTCTGCCTCTCGAACAATACACATGTGTAATCTACATGGACAGATTTGCACAACACTACGATGTAGAGAAAAAATCCTACAACGCAGCGTGCGTGATTGTTAAAGGTCGCTGGCGCTTTGGTAAATTCAGACCATTAATAACCAAAACGGAATCACTCAGAAACTGTTCAGCTCAGCGAGCTGAAATAAGATCTTTAAAGATGGCGCTTGAAAATGCCGATCGCGATTTCCCCACACTAATAGTGTGCGATTCGCATTACTGCGTCAAGTCTTACAATAATAGATGCAGACCTGGATTCAAAAAGATTACAAAGATGACACAGGTGCCACAATAAAGCATAAGAAGCTTTGGGAACAAGTAGTTCTTTTACAGAAAGAACTACAAAAGACTCATGTAATACATACACTGAGTCATCAACGTGATGGCGTTCACGTTGCAGGGAATTCATTGGCTCCCAGAGCCACAGCGGAAGCAGCTCAACCGGCTTCCGTAGCCACAAAAAAGCGTACTAAAAAATACATAGACGGAGAAACCATGCTGGCGGTAAAAGCGTCTTTAAAAGGCGACTATGCAGCATTACCTCTGAACTATCCACTCAGTAATACATACATGATTAATGCAAACTCCGTTCCTTTTGCTCAAATCCCTGGAGTGGGGAATGGAGTAATTCCAAACATGAACAGGAGAGTCTTCTTGATTGAAGCAGCATATATGGGATTGGGTCTAGGGCATCGAGAGATCAAGGAATCTCTGAAAGAATTACAATCAGAATACTGGTGGCCGGGGCTGAGCCTGCAACATTACAAATTTGCAAAGGATTGTCCTAACTGCAACAGAGATCGCAGTCGGGAACCGGACCAGACTAGTGCCAGGATGTCTCTATTAGAAAGCATAAGGCTATCTATATGCAAAAATCCATCAGGAGAAATGCGTCCCATTAATGTTTAAGACGAGATTCACTTAAAATGTAGACACCAGCGCTCGGCTGACGCCAGAACTGTTATAAAAGATTTGTGAGTCTTTATCGGCACATACGCAATTGGCATGCTACATTCTGACCAGGGTCCTGCGTTTAGCTCTAGGGCTTACAAGGAGGCCATGGCCAGCATGGGCATTGCATTGCGGTACTCTTGTCCCTTCCATCCTGAGGGAAATGCGGTAGTGGAAAGAAAAAAACGGGACATAAAGCAATCTATAACGGCGAGAGTATTAGGTTCGGGTGATGGGTGGGGCCAACATTTAACAAGTGTCCAACGTAGTCTTAATAATCTGCCAAGAAATTCTCTAAAAGGTCTCAGCCCGTACGAACTATTGTTCGGTACAAGAATGTACATTCAGGACCTTGTTAGTCACACTTCGGTGGTAAAAGAAAAATGCTTTGATATCAAAGGCCGTTTGGCTGTTTTACAGGAATTAAATGAAACAAGAAGAAACCTGAGTAACATAAAATTAAAGCAACAGCCAACAGCCACTGAAGAAAAACCACCTGTCCCAGCAAGACCTGTCTGGATTCCAAAGATTGGGGATCTGGTCAGAGAGAAGATCGCAGTGAAGAAGGAATTTGGGCCTTCTTACAGAAAAGCAGTACCTGTCTTAGCTGTCAGTGGAACAAGATCAGTTGTACTACCGCCCCTTGCTGGTAAAATGGAGAACCGAGTTGTATCCATCGACCTGGTAAAACCACAATCATGTGGCCAATAATAAGTAGTAGGCCCAGTGGACTCCCAAGAAATAGCAGAACACCAAAATTTGCTACAATCCAAGAGGTTCAAACTGAGAGACTAATCACATTTGATAAACCTGCAGTGAATAAAAAAGGACTATGCAACAAAGCCATGGAACTTGTGCCTCTTGAAACCCAAATTGCAACAGTTCGTCAAGAAACACCTGTCTACAATGATGTAGCATCGGACTATACTAATGTCTCCGAGAAAGATCCAAAGACTAAAGAAAATCCGGAAACAATTCCAACAATTGACAGAACTGCATCACTCTACTTCATCAATTTCGATGACTTTTCTGAAGATCCAAGCGAACATGAAGAAACGCCAGCAACAAAAACTTTCAAAGTCAAAGTAACTGAACTCTTTCATCAACTAAAAGAAACCTATCTGATTTCTCCATGGGTTGAATGTTGGATTGTGTTAGGTGTACTTTTTCTTCTCCTTTGGCTCATCATGGTTCTTTGTTTGGGAAAATTCATTGAAGGAAAATACAGTACAATGGACACAGTTCTCTTTTCTCGATGTGAGGTTTTAGGACCAAGTTGATGTTCTGTATTGCTATAATCACTTTGGTCATCACTATTTGCATAAATCTGCTCAACCAAGAAATGTTTTTAATTTTAACCAATGGGAACATTGTGCAACACCACCTAAAAGCAGCTGGAAACATTTTATGAGAAATTTCCATACTTCTCAGGGTTTAAGACAAGTGATGCAGAAGCGTTTTATTTTAAAATGGTAAATAAGACAGGAATGAAAACAACGTTGACAAATACTAAATTGATTTATTCTGAAGCATTTTATGAAAAAATGACTACATTTGGTTTCGAATTCTGGAAAAACAACATTGAAACAAAAACCATCTGGGGTACAAAAGAATGGCAGGTCTAAGGTTTAGAAGCATTATTTAGAGCCTGCATGATCCCAGAACAATTAATATTCTTGAATGACACCATTCAGCAAACAACCTGTCTTGGTCTAGCCAAGATAAAAGATTTAACCAAAACGTCTATTCCGAAGCCCATACCTGATAGTAATAGCACTACAGAAGTGGAGATAGACGTATCCCATATTTTACACCAAAACAGAACACATCCTGATTGGAAAAAATGGTTGATCTGGCCCACAGGCACAAATAACTGTCAAGATTGTTTCCTGAACAAAATACAGGGGTTTGAAATGACCAGGCCTGACCCTAGATACTCCTAGAGACAACATCCAGGGATAGTTACAACATACAGTGTAGGGAAACTATGCCATGAATGGCAACAGAAATCCACACTGGCTGAAATTAAGCAACACTTGACTTTACTTAAAGACGGTGCTGACTTGCGTGATTTCATACTGGGACCACGCAAACAGCGTCAAAAATGTTTCATAGCGGCCGGTATATACGCTGCGTACAACGAGGCTTGGAAAGTAATGCAAATTGAAACAGCAGAAAAAATACGAGAAATTGATTGTATTAATTTGGAAAAATCACTTTCTGTTGTGGACAATGGGTTAACGACTCTGTCCTCCAGAATATATTCACTGGACAGTATTGTATCATCTGCTATTGATATAATGGAGCAGGACTTGCTAATGTTACAACATGGTCAGTCCCAGTTACGTTCTATTGTACAACTTGGCTGGACGTTGCAAAATCTGCGTTCAGGCTATGTGCCATGGCGTTTAATCAATGTAACGTCATTATTCTCTATCTCTATCTCTATTCTCTACCTTTACCTTAGTGATAAACAGATCAGTTTGGCACAAAAAGGAGCAGACTATACGATTCTGAGCATTGAAAAACTTGAGAGATTACCATTGACAATGTCAGAAAGACCTCTCATTGAATGGATAATACACGGGATAATTACAATTCCGATAACAACTTTCCAGTTTAAATATTGCCAAGAGAATATACCAGCGGGCCAGTATGAAAGGCTGGGTAAAGGCTACATCAAGTCAACATGGAAATTACCTTATACACACAAATGTTATAATGAAAAGAAATGGGAGATATTGTTTAGTGGTAACAATTGTAAAAAATGACTAAGCAGTACACTTCTGTGTCAAGGTATTAACTTGCATGGGGCCTGCGAAGGGTCTTCGAATAACCTTTCATGTCACCTGCACGGCACTCCTGCAAAACAGATAGAGCCATTTTTTGCAGACAGCTTTCCAACGGCAGCTATGTTCTAATAAATGACCACAGCTGTTGTGGCATGGTGCCAGGAAAAGCCTATCTCGTCAGCTTTAATTCCATGGTCACTTGCTGTATGCAAGTATTGTATCCAAACAGCACTCCAGACATGGAGGTGGCAATATGGCCTTATTTGAATATCCCTTCTATTCAAATTGATACTTTAAGCAGAATGAAATCCATTCTTTTACAAACAACTGTGCCTTTGACCTCGTCTAAAGAAACGTATGATCTGCAAGTCGCAAGGACAACAGCAGAGATACATTCCTTATTATCAACAAATTGCCCTGTGCATTTCGTAGAAATGTTGAGCCAAATCTTAAACATGTCAGATACCATTGGCATCGCACATGTATTTAAGACTATTTTTTCGGGACTGTTAACACCCTTTGAAACAGTTCTGGGGATCTTTCCCAATTTTGTCCATTCTGTCTTTGGCGGCCTACCTCTACTTTTGGGACTCAAAGCAGGAATTTTATTTTTGATCCTTCTGCTCCGATATGGCAAGCCAAGCCGCAGACAAGACTCCAGCAACGATGGAAGAAACGATCCTAGCAATACGCTACCGGGACCGCATAACTAAAGTCCTCGGATTAGCCCGGCTAAGAGATCTGAATATGACCTGGTTTCTTTCATTCAGACCAATCTGGCAAGATTGCATCTTACCTGTGCTTCGATGTATGCTATGCGGAGAAGAATGCGTGTTGGACGTCTGTCTTACACTACCATCAGCAGTACCAATGGATACAGATACCTTGCTAGGTCCGGTAACGACTCATGCATCATGTTGTCCCCAGCGGCTACCTATTCTGATGACGGCATTCGTTGCGACTTCACCACTACGAGTATGTGGCAGTGGAGTACGAGATGAGAGCAGCATCACACAGGTACAACCTTCAGTGAGCATTGCTGATCCTGACATCGATGATAGCAATCATTCTCACAACTGCACTGTTACAGCATTTTCGAACTTGGTCGAACTTTCACCTGATGCTGTAGACCAATTTTTTGCAAGTCTGTCTGAAATGATGTTCTCCCTGAACAACGGGAATAACTTTTTAAGCAACAAGCACACAGCGTTCCCTGAACTCTGAATTCGGCCTTCAGCTTTGATAAACAAAAGCTACTGAAAACATTTGGAACTATTTTTCCCTGAAAGCGAAATTATTATTTTTTCACTGCCAAAATATTTACCTTTTTCTGGCACAGAGTACTCTGCTTAAAGTAAAACTATTCTTAGAGAACAGAGCTTCTAATTTAGGAACTCTGGAGTCAATATTTTACCTCAGCCTCTAGCGTATGTACAGGATTTTGTATTTATATGTGATGGAATGGTCTCGACCTTCTCTTCTGTATTCAGAGCCATTTCATGTGTAATTTTCGCAAATCATTCAGCTGATATATATATGCATTGTTAACTGAATGATACCACTGCTTGAAAAGCATACAGTACCAAAACTCATTTTCGTGTATTTACCATATATCATTTCAAATGCGATTTATGTATTTTGGGGTGGGTTGGAAAACACACATGCATCGTTATATGTTTACGATTGCTTAGTTTTAGTAATGATGGACATTAGATCGTGGAGTGGGTGTTGTGTTTCTATCTAGGACCCTAATTCGATATTCCCAATCTATGCCCTTATATGGCTATAATAAATAATATCCTTATAAAGGCATAAGAATCATATCCATATTTAGTAATAGCCCATGCAGTCCAAATACGGCAAGTCTACTTCCCTAGACTCCTAGAAAGTACAACGCGTTCTTTAAACAAACCAAACCTCCAGCAACCTGGCAAATCCCCATGCTTCTGTTTTGATTTGTCCTAGAACTCCTGCGAGCACTGAAAGAACGGCCAGTTCTTAGTGACATCTTTATTGACATCTTATGTCCAACCTTACGTCAAACCCGGCACCTTTCAGGTATAAATATACCAACGGTGCCTTAAGCAAACACACAGTGGTTTGGAGCAGAGCGGCTATCTACTTGCCCAAAAGCCCAGCTGATGCGAGAGCCCACGGACGCCGCCCCTCCCTTTTGACGCACTGAGAAAGATGCTGCCTTTTTCTCCAGCCGAGAAAATCCAGCTCCGGTGTTTCCAGCCGCCCTCACAGGTTGCTGGGATATCGAGTCCTGAGAACGAGATACCAGACCTCTTGCTTTCTATTACCCAGGTACGGAGCTGACTAAACCCTTAAAGAGATTTCTTGATTTAGATTCCTTGGCAAAACCAACTTAACTTAAACTGCTACTTACTTACTCCTTCCCACGTATTAGGCTTAGGTCAGGTACACCGGGGTAGGCGTATCTAGAAGCACCAGTTGAGTACGTTAGTCAATGTTTTTATGTATGTATATATTTTATCCATTTTAAAGTATCATATGGCTAAGAAACCATATCAATGCTTTTACAGTATTATTTCATAATACTCCTTTTACTGTACGCACTTTACTTTATGATAAGTATTGCACTTGTGTCAATTCATTTCTCTTGCATGAGAAAGAAGACTGCTCAATAAATAACACCTTTTATTGAAAACGCCCATCCCTCTATTTCTCTGCACTCTGGTGAAACTAAGTATGCTCAATTGACTGAGTGAAATAGCTGTCTATTGTTTTCACACAACTCTAGAGATACACTCTTATTCTGAGGGAGCAAGGTTGTCATGTTTTATGGTTGTCAGAAGCTAATCCCTTCTTGTCTATCCAGGGAAGTGAAACTCCTCCTTGTTTATTCGAGAAAGTTTCTAGTGGCAAAACTAATTAAGTCTAATATAGTCAGTAGAGACTAGTCGACCTCAGTCCTACGTCTACACTGCTGTTTATATTATTCCAATGTGCAGAGCCTATTGGGAATATAGGAACTACACTACATGGCACCCAACGTTTGGTAAGGCGATAATCTAACGCAAGACACTAGAGTAACTCAGTCGTGCTTTTTCACACAGACCCTCTTCCCGTAAAAACTCCAATAGACGTCTGGAGTGGGTAAAAGGTTAAAATCCGCCTGAACTTAGTAGGAAGAGATTCCTATGTATAGTTTTTGGTTTAGTCAACGTTGAAGGATACAGTGTCCCAAAATATTGTGCACCTAATCTTTTTTTCCTTGAAACTTGATCTGCAACAAAACTTCTTTCAGTAAAATGAGGGAAAATGAAGACGAAAGGGAGGCAGCTAGAATAGCAGCTCAACTCCTAGCGGATGACACAAGTCTCCAAGAAAATGACCCAAATGTTATACTCATTCCGGCAAATATAAGAAGAACTATAACTATTAAACTTATAGAAAATGGACTGACATCACAAGGTGGTACAGTCATATTCGTGGTAGAGGCCCATGAGTATCGGCAGACAGAGGTATTCTATTCATGGATAAACTTTCCAGCAGCAAACGCTGTAACAAGAGAATTCCACTATTACAAAATAGAGGAACCTCCGGATGAATACACTCCTTTCGAGGATGTTGAAATCCCACTAAATTACCAAAAGCACCTGCTCTGGTTTAAAGGCGCACTAAAACATCAAAATCACATCACAAGGCTCGGTCCCCTAGGTAGACCAGGAGCAACGTGGCCGGTTCTAGCAAGCTACACACCACATCCAGACATTGATAAAATGTCAGACCGGGAACTTTTAGCTCAGCTAAAAATACTAATTAAAATACATAGACAATTGGTCCAATATGTAATGCGGACTTCAACAGTCCAACCAGCAATTAACATTCCACAGCTGACCCCTCATCAGGGGAACACAAACAAGATTACACCACAGAACATACAATCATGTCTTGGTAAAATACCCTCAAAACGGGAACAAATTCCATTCTGGTTAGCACAAAAAATCACTCAAATAGAGGCAGTATTTCCTGATACTACACCTACTGAGAAACACAGAATTCTGACTATCTGTCTTCCAATGGGGATCGCACCACATGTGGAGGACTGTGACACTTGGGGCACAGTCTTTGCTTCGATTTACACAAAAACACATGGTGTTCCGTCCATGGCGGTTATACCAGATGTACTAAGACAGATTCAAAATGAATACGGTCCAGAACCTGCTTTAACTCTGGGTATGAAATTACTTAAAGACTTTAAGCAGGTCTCGGCTATATTATTAGCAAACATAAAAGGAGAAGCAGCATCTGTGGCGATCCGCCAGAAATTGAAAGAAACAGATATAGCAGAACAACCTTTTGAACTTGCCAGAATCATAGAAAAATCCTATGAAGAACTAGGAAGAGATAGTTTGGGTGGGAAACTAGTAAAACCCCAACTAACTGAAAATCCTGAAAACACTTTTATTAAAAATAATCTAAATATTCCGAAAAAGAGTTGGGATGGTAATAAACAATCCACTCCCAAAGAAAAACGATTCCAGTCCAGAGGAAGGTCTCTTCAACGGAGAGAAAGATCTCCAGACCGAGGAAACAAGTCTCCCCAGAGGGAGCCCTCTGAGAAAAAATACAGCCTTAGAAATAGGGATAATCTGAAAAAACCTGATAGATATCAAGATGTGTGTTAATGTGTATGTATACTTGTAAAGCGCACTATCACCTTTCAGGCATCCTGGCGCTGTATACCGCTGTGGAACCCTTCCTGGCATTCCCTGTGAGATGCGCCCTACTGGGCACCCCCAAGGTGAAGCCAGGCATCCCAGCGCTTTCGAGGCCATTGTGGAGATTTAAGCAAGCTATTGCCCAGAGTTGCAGAGTAGGAACCCATGATTAGAGTAGGCACCGAGGCGAGAATTATCGAGTCCGTGGACATTGAGCCCAAGACCCTGCCACTTCAGGAATTGAACCCTGGTCCCGGGCCAGACCTCTGCCTCAGGGTCTGCCGCTCTAATCGGGGAGCCACACTTCTCCACTGATCAAGATATTGATACACGTCTCTCTCGATCTTTTCAGACTTCCTCGCAGAAATCGGAAAGAAGAGGACGGTCAGAACACAGGGAAGAGCACGTCAAGTCCAAAGACAAGGAACCTGCTCATCAAAGTAAAAAATTACAATTTCCAAGAAAGAAGGTAGCCAGTATTAAAATAATAAATCATGCCGAGGATACTGAGGACACAACTGAAGAACGGAGAGTGGGCCCAGACAATGCTAGACAGCGCAGCAGAAGTGACCATAGCTCGCAAGATCTTGATGAATCTTCTGGAGACAGTGGACACGAATGAATACATTCAGGTGGAAACTGCAGATACCAGAGTTAGCAAACCCCATAAAATATACGAAATAACACTGCGTATGGAGGGGGACAAGACCAGGAAAGTAAGGGGTCTCTTTTGGGATAATCTTCCGAAAGGCTATGACATCCTTCTAGCTGAGAAAGACTGGCCACCGGAGTTTGTCAGGGAGTGCCCTCATGGCGAAGAAATGATTATGCCTGTCTTCTCAAATCATATTTCAACTCATAAAAAATCCATAAATGCAAGAACATGGGCAGTGGCCCAAGCTCCTGCATTATATAAAAATCATGTAGGATGGGATGAGGATTCTCCTCCTCACAAAATCCAGTAAAAATGTCAACCCACTGCATAAAGGCAGTACCCAGTTAAGCAAGAAGCTAAAAAGCAAGTCAGGGAGATCTTAGATCAACTTGAATACCAGGGTTGCACCTCACAAATGAACAATCCTTTGTTTCCTGTCATGCACCTCACAAATGAACAATCCTTTGTTTCCTGTCTCCAAGCCAGACGATTCATATCGTCTAGTTTTGGACTACAGACACTTAAACTCCTGTTGCAAAACATTTGCAGTACAAAACTCACACAGTGCAGCACTAATGAATAACATTGTGCGCAAAAAACTACAAAACAACATTAGACATCTCTAATGGATTCTTTTGTGAAAACATTGCACCTGAAAGCAGGTATTTGACCGCTTTCTCAATAATGGGGTCGCAAAAACACTTCTGTCGACTCCCACAGGGATTCAAGAATAGCCCAGGATTATTCTCAGCAAGAGTAACAGAGTTACTACAAATATATGATGATGAAGCATTATCTTATGTCAACGACATCTATCTCACAGATGATGACCTGGAGACTCACTTGAAAAGAGTGAACACCATAATACTTGGGTTCGCAGCAGAGGGTTACAAATTCAACTTCAAAACATCACAAATTGGCCATCTAACTGTCCTGTTTTTAGGATATGAATTATCAAGTGAAGGCAAAAACCTAGCAGACAACTTCTTAGAGAAGTGTGTTGTACTCCAAGCACCTAAAACACTGAAGAACTTACAATCAATACTAGGTTTCCTGAATTTCAGAAGAACATACATTCTAAATTATGCAGAGAGGGTTAAACCTCTCTATGAATTAATAAAACCTGATTTCAAACCAATAAATTGGACTCAGAAACAAACAGAAATGTTAAGAACATTACAAACAGACATGTTAGCTAAAACAAAATTGCAAACACGCGAAAACGTACGCAACCTTGTAATCCGAGTCATCCCAGGAAGATGCGGATTCACGTACCTGACCTCTAATGAGGGAGAAACGGTACCAATAGCTTACAAATCACACTTGTACACACAAGCTGAAATGAAATTCAGTTCTACTGAAAAGATTATAATAGCGGTTCAAACTGCTGTAGCAAAAGAAAAAGCCCAAGCCAAAGGCAGAAGGATAACTGTTTTAACAGCAGAATCAGCCCTTGAGGCATTAACAAGCCCACGCAATTTGACTACTGTGGCATTAGATCTAAAATGGATACAATGGGAAAATTCTCTTGCTGCAGAAGACGTGAAATACTATTTTGACTCAAAAATGAAAAAAACTAGAAAATCTAGAATATGAAGAAGAATATCCTCTGCCAATCTAAATTCTGCCTCTCGAACAATACACATGTGTAATCTACATGGACAGATTTTCACAACACTACGATGTAGAGAAAAAATCCTACAACGCAGCGTGCGTGATTGTTAAAGGTCGCTGGCGCTTTGGTAAATTCAGACCATTAATAACCAAAACGGAATCACTCAGAAACTGTTCAGCTCAGCGAGCTGAAATAAGATCTTTAAAGATGGCGCTTGAAAATGCCGATCGCGATTTCCCCACACTAATAGTGTGCGATTCGCATTACTGCGTCAAGTCTTACAATAATAGATGCAGACCTGGATTCAAAACGATTACAAAGATGACACAGGTGCCACAATAAAGCATAAGAAGCTTTGGGAACAGGTAGTTCTTTTACAGAAAGAACTACAAAAGACTCACGTAATACATACACTGAGTCATCAACGTGATGGCGTTCACGTTGCAGGGAATTCATTGGCTCCCAGAGCCACAGCGGAAGCAGCTCAACCGGCTTCCGTAGCCACAAAAAAGCGTACTAAAAAATACATAGACGGAGAAACCATGCTGGCGGTAAAAGCGTCTTTAAAAGGCGACTATGCAGCATTACCTCTGAACTATCCACTCAGTAATACATACATGATTAATGCAAACTCCGTTCCTTTTGCTCAAATCCCGGGAGTGGGGAATGGAGTAATTCCAAACATGAACAGGAGAGTCTTCTTGATTGAAGCGGCATATATGGGATTGGGTCTAGGGCATCGAGAGATCAAGGAATCTCTGAAAGAATTACAATCAGAATACTGGTGGCCGGGGCTGAGCCTGCAACATTACAAATTTGCAAAGGATTGTCCTAACTGCAACAGAGATCGCAGTCGGGAACCGGACCAGACTAGTGCCAGGATGTCTCTATTAGAAAGCATAAGGCTATCTATATGCAAAAATCCAGCAGGAGAAATGCGTCCCATTAATGTTTAAGACGAGATTCACTTAAAATGTAGACACCAGCGCTCGGCTGACGCCAGAACTGTTATAAAAGATTTGTGAGTCTTTATCGGCACATACGCAATTGGCATGCTACATTCTGACCAGGGTCCTGCGTTTAGCTCTAGGGCTTACAAGGAGGCCATGGCCAGCATGGGCATTGCATTGCGGTACTCTTGTCCCTTCCATCCTGAGGGAAATGCGGTAGTGGAAAGAAAAAAACGGGACATAAAGCAATCTATAACGGCGAGGGTATTAGGTTCGGGTGATGGGTGGGTCCAACATTTAACAAGTGTCCAACGTAGTCTTAATAATCTGCCAAGAAATTCTCTAAAAGGTCTCAGCCCGTAAGAACTATTGTTCGGTACTAGAATGTACATTCAGGACCTTGATAGTCACACTTCGGTGGTAAAAGAAAAATGCTTTGATATCAAAGACCGTTTGGCTGTTTTACAGGAATTAAATGAAACAAGAAGAAACCTGAGTAACATAAAATTAAAGCAACAGCCAACAGCCACTGAAGAAAAACCACCTGTCCCGCCAGACCTGTCTGGATTCCAAAGATTGGGAATCTGGTCAGAGAGAAGATCGCAGTGAACAAGGAATTTGGGCCTTCTTACAGAAAAGCAGTACCTATCTTAGCTGTCAGTGGAACAAGATCAGTTGTACTACCGCCCCTTGCTGGTAAAATGGAGAACCGAGTTGTATCCATCGACCTGGTAAAACCACAATCATCTGGTCAATAATAAGTAGTAGGCCCAGTGGACTCCCAAGAAATAGCAGAACACCAAAATGTGCTACAATCCAAGAGGTTCAAACTGAGAGACTAATCACATTTGATAAACCTGCAGTGAATAAAAAAGGACTATGCAACAAAGCCATGGAACTTGTGCCTCTTGAAACCCAAATTGCAACAGTTCGTCAAGAAACACCTGTCTACAATGATGTAGCATCGGACTATACTAATGTCTCCGAGAAAGATCCAAAGACTAAAGAAAATCCGGAAACAATTCCAACAATTGACAGAACTGCATCTGGCTACTTCATCAATTTCGATGACTTTTCTGAAGATCCAAGCGAACATGAAGAAACGCCAGCAACAAAAACTTTCAAAGTCAAAGTAACTGAACTCTTTCATCAACTAAAAGAAACCTATCTGATTTCACTATTTGCATAAATCTGCTCAACCAAGAAATGTTTTTAATTTTAACCAATGGGAACATTGTGCAACACCACCTAAAAGCAGCTGGAAACATTTTATGAGAAATTTCCATACTTCTCAGGGTTTAACACAAGTGATGCAGAAGCGTTTTATTTTAAAATGGTAAATAAGACAGGAATGAAAACAACGTTGACAAATACTAAATTGATTTATTCTGAAGCATTTTATGAAAAAATGACTACATTTGGTTTTGAATTCTGGAAAAACAACATTGAAACAAAAACCATCTAGGATACAAAAGAATGGCAGGTCTAAGGTTTAGAAGCATTATTTAGAGCCTGCATGATCCCAGAACAATTAATATTCTTGAATGACACCATTCAGCAAACAACCTGTCTTGGTCTAGCCAAGATAAAAGATTTAACCAAAACGTCTATTCCGAAGCCCATACCTGATAGTAATAGCACTACAGAAGTGGAGATAGACGTATCCCATATTTTACACCAAAACAGAACACATCCTGATTGGAAAAAATGGTTGATCTGGCCCACAGACACAAATAACTGTCAAGATTGTTTCCTGAACAAAATACAGGGGTTCGAAATGACCAGGCCTGACCCTAGATACTCCCAGAGACAACATCCAGGGATAGTTACAACATACAGTGTAGGGAAACTATGCCTTGAATGGCAACAGAAATCCACACTGGCTGAAATTAAGCAACACTTGACTTTACTTAAAGACGGTGCTGACTTGCGTGATCTCATACTGGGACCACGCAAACAGCGTCAAAAATGTTTCATAGCGGCCGGTATATACGCTGCGTACAACGAGGCTTGGAAAGTAATGCAAATTGAAACAGCAGAAAAAATACGAGAAATTGATTGTATTAATTTGGAAAAATCACTTTCTGTTGTGGACAATGGGTTAACGACTCTGTCCTCCAGAATATATTCACTGGACAGTATTGTATCATCTGCTATTGATATAATGGAGCAGGACTTGCTAATGTTACAACTTGGTCAGTCCCAGTTACGTTCTATTGTACGACTTGGCTGGACGTTGCAAAATCTGCGTTCAGGCTATGTGCCATGGCGTTTAATCAATGTAACGTCATTATTCTCTATCTCTATCTCTATTCTCTACCTTTACCTTAGTGATAAACAGATCAGTTTGGCACAAAAAGGAGCAGACTATACGATTCTGAGCATTGAAAAACTTGAGAGATTACCATTGACAATGTCAGAAAGACCTCTCATTGAATGGATAATACACGGGATAATTACAATTCTGATAACAACTTTCCAGTTTAAATATTGCCAAGAGAATATACCAGCGGGCCAGTATGAAAGGCTGGGTAAAGGCTACATCAAGTCAACATGGAAATTACCTTATACACACAAATGTTATAATGAAAAGAAATGGGAGATATTTTTTAGTGGTAACAATTGTAAAAAATGACTAAGCAGTACACTTCTGTGTCAAGGTATTAACTTGCATGGGGCCTGCGAAGGGTCTTCGAATAACCTTTCATGTCACCTGCACGGCACTCCTGCAAAACAGATAGAGCCATTTTTCAGACAGCTTTCCAACAGCAGCTATGTTCTAATAAATGACCACAGCTGTTGTGGCATGGTGCCAGGAAAAGCCTATCTCGTCAGCTTTAATTCCATGGTCACTTGCTGTATGCAAGTATTGTATCCAAACAGCACTCCAGACATGGAGGTGGCAATATGGCCTTATTTGAATATCCCTTCTATTCAAATTGATACTTTAAGCAGAATGAAATCCATTCTTTTACAAACAACTGTGCCTTTGACCTCGTCTAAAGAAACGTATGATCTGCAAGTCGCAAGGACAACAGCAGAGATACATTCCTTATTATCAACAAATTGCCCTGTGCATTTCGTAGAAATGTTGAGCCAAATCTTAAACATGTCAGATACCAGTGGCATCGCACATGTATTTAAGACTATTTTTTCGGGACTGTTAACACCCTTTGAAACAGTTCTGGGGATCTTTCCCAATTTTGTCCATTCTGTCTTTGGCGGCCTACCTCTACTTTTGGGACTCAAAGCAGGAATTTTATTTTTGATCCTTCTGCTCCGATATGGCAAGCCAAGCCGCAGACAAGACTCCAGCAACGATGGAAGAAACGATCCTAGCAATACGCTACCGGGACCGCATAACTAAAGTCCTCGGATTAGCCCGGCTAAGAGATCTGAATATGACCTGGTTTCTTTCATTCAGACCAATCTGGCAAGATTGCATCTTACCTGTGCTTCGATGTATGCTATGCGGAGAAGAATGCGTGTTGGACGTCTGTCTTACACTACCATCAGCAGTACCAATGGATACAGATACCTTGCTAGGTCCGGTAATGACTCATGCATCATGTTGTCCCCAGCGGCTACCTATTCTGATGACGGCATTCGTTGCGACTTCACCACTACGAGTATGTGGCAGTGGAGTACGAGATGAGAGCAGCATCACACAGGTACAACCTTCAGTGAGCATTGCTGATCCTGACATCGATGATAGCAATCATTCTCACAACTGCACTGTTACAGCATTTTCGAACTTGGTCGAACTTTCACCTGATGCTGTAGACCAATTTTTTGCAAGTCTGTCTGAAATGATGTTCTCCCTGAACAACGGGAATAACTTTTTAAGCAACAAGCACACAGCGTTCCCTGAACTCTGAATTCGGCCTTCAGCTTTGATAAACAAAAGCTACTGAAAACATTTGGAACTATTTTTCCCTGAAAGCGAAATTATTATTTTTTCACTTCCAAAATATTTACCTTTTTCTGGCACAGAGTACTCTGCTTAAAGTAAAACTATTCTTAGAGAACAGAGCTTCTAATTTAGGAACTCTGGAGTCAATATTTTACCTCAGCCTCTAGCGTATGTACAGGATTTTGTATTTATATGTGATGGAATGGTCTCGACCTTCTCTTCTGTATTCAGAGCCATTTCATGTGTAATTTTCGCAAATCATTCAGCTGATATATATATGCATTTTTAACTGAATGATACCACTGCTTGAAAAGCATACAGTACCAAAACTCATTTTCGTGTATTTACCATATATCATTTCAAATGCGATTTATGTATTTTGGGGTGGGTTGGAAAACACACATGCATCGTTATATGTTTACGATTGCTTAGTTTTAGTAATGATGGACATTAGATCGTGGAGTGGGTGTTGTGTTTCTATCTAGGACCCTAATTCGATATTCCCAATCTATGCCCTTATATGGCTATAATAAATAATATCCTTATAAAGGCATAAGAATCATATCCATATTTAGTAATAGCCCATGCAGTCCAAATACGGCAAGTCTACTTCCCTAGACTCCTAGAAAGTACAACGCGTTCTTTAAACAAACCAAACCTCCAGCAACCTGGCAAATCCCCATGCTTCTGTTTTGATTTGTCCTAGAACTCCTGTGAGCACTGAAAGAACGGCCAGTTCTTAGTGACATCTTTATTGACGTCTTATGTCCAACCTTACGTCAAACCCGGCACCTTTCAGGTATGAATATACCAATGGTGCCTTAAGCAAACACACAGTGGTTTGGAGCAGAGCGGCTATCTACTTGCCCGAGAGCCCAGCTGATGCGAGAGCCCACGGACGCCACCCCTCCCTTTTGACGCACTGAGAAAGACGCTGCCTTTTTCTCCAGCCGAGAAAATCCAGCTCCGGTGTTTCCAGCCGCCCTCACGGGTTGCTGGGATATCGAGTCCTGAGAACGAGATACCAGACCTTCTGCTTTCTATTACCCAGGTACGGAGCTGACTAAACCCTTAAAGAGAATTCTTGATTCAGATTCCTTGGCAAAACCAACTTAACTTAAACTGCTACTTACTTACTCCTTCCCACGTATTAGGCTTGGGTCAGGTACACCGGGGTAGGCGTATCTAGAAGCACCAGTTGAGTACGTTAGTCAATGTTTTTATGTATGTATATATTTTATTCATTTTAAAGTATCATATGGCTAAGAAACCATATCAATGCTTTTACAGTATTTTTTCATAATACTCCTTTTACTGTACGCACTTTACTTTATGATAAGTATTGCACTTGTGGCAATTCATTTCTCTTGCATGAGAAAGAAGACTGCTCAATAAATAACACCTTTTATTGAAAACGCCTGTCTCTCTATTTCTCTGCACTCTGGTGAAACTAAGTATGCACAATTGACTGAGTGAAATAGCTGTCTATTGTTTTCACACGACTCTAGAGATACACTCTTATTCTGAGGGAGCAAAGTTGTCATGTTTTATGATTGTCAGAAGCTAATCCCTTCTTGTCTATCCAGGGAAGTTAAACTCCTCCTTGTTTATTCGAGAACGTTTCTAGTGACCTCTGAGCTAGCTGGCAAAACTAATTAAGTCTAATATAGTCAGTAGAGACCTAGTCGACCTCAGTCCTACGTCTACATTGCTGTTTATATTATTCCAATGCGCAGAGCCTATTGGGAATATAGGAACTACACTAAACCTCTATTTGACTTCAACTCAGCTGGCAAACTTTTATTGTGAAGCCAAGTCATATAAGATGTACTTTAGGGATGTGAAGAACGAAAAGTGAAAGAAGGGTGAAACAAAGGACGAGCGAGTCTTAACATTTATGACTGTAAAGAATGGTGTTTTTGAATGCAAGTCAAGAGAAGAAGACGGTGGTTTCCAAAATATAATGAAAAGGGTGTTAGTTGGTTGTTGAGAAAAAGAAAACTTGGGACATTTGAGACACTAAGAAGAATGATAGACGTACTTTGGAAGCCTGGATGTTATCTTATTTTTCCTCATCGATAGCAGAGGTGTATGATGTAGTAGAACAGACGCTGAGTGGATAAAGATTGTTACTTTGAACAGCATGTCCGTGCCAGAGTAGCAAAGCTGAGGAAATCCAAATACTAGACTTTGTGTTTGATCACAAATACTCCCTGCCTTGATTAACAGTACAGTACTTTACTTTGCAAGCGCAGCATCTATTGTGTATGGATTGTATAGTTGACAACATTATATCAAGTCAAGTCCCTTTCTCCGCCAATTATGGGTTCCACACTCACTTCCTATGTAATACTTTTATTTCAGCTGTGTCATGGGTGGACTATCGCTGTAGTTCACTCAATCTATCAAAACAAAGCACCTAAAGACATCTATCATATAACTAAAGATCATGTGATCGGTAGGATAATGATATATGATCAGAATTGAATAATCTTCATTCTTCTTTTGTTGTAGTAAAGGCCCAGGGGGGCAGTGCGAAGGATATCATTACATTGAGCAGTAGCCCTTGATGTAACCAAGTATGGCCAGTGGCAGAGCCACCACTATAGAAAATTAAGAGCTTCCTATCCCCACCTGCATGTACTGCTTAAAGTACTGCGAGTCTGCGTCATCATTTTTTTTTTTTTGCAGAGTTTTATATAGCGTGAACTAGACCCGAACCGAATCAGGTATCAGAGCGCTTTACATATTTTTCCAGTTACGTTACATTTTACGTTTCCAGTTACTTTCAGTTTAGGCACGGGGAGATTAAGTGATTTGCCCAGAATCACAGGAGGCTTTGGCGTTGTTACCGAGACTCGAACCCAGGTCCCCAGGTCCGAGGTCGAGCGCCCTAGCCGTTAGGCCAACTCCTCTCCCCTGGCTTGAGTCTGTTTTTCTTGGGTGCAAGCTGAGTGAGCTGCCATGCCGGCTACCACAAGTTCACGTACCACTAATTTATTTTGCAAAACAAGAGAAAAAAAACAGAAGAATTTTTTTAGTACTCTCTGACTATGTATGTAATGTATTAGTGAGTCCATCCATAGTCCTGCTAGTGGAATTCCTGAAACTCCCAGTAATGTCACAGGCCTACAAAGACGGCGGAAAGATACATGGCAAAATGTTATACTGTGTTTGCTACTTGCTGGTGTTACTGAGAGTCAACCTTCAGTAAAATTATGTTGACTTTATGTTAAAGACGATTGGCTACAGTATTTTTCTTTCTTTCTTCATATAGATGCTACTCCAACAAAGCTCACCAGAAAGGAGATGGCTGTCCGGGCCAGGGCCCGTAAGCTGGAGGCTATTTGTGCCGAGTATCGGCGGCTGTGGGCTCGGGAGCAGGAGGAGGAGACAGCAACCACTGCATCCTCCTCCCGTGCCCCCGTGTCCACCAGCCAGAAGCCTCCAGCCAAACGGAGCCGTGGCCCGACAGCCTCCCGCCGCCGCCGCACAGCAGCAACATGATCAGCTGCCCCCCCAGATCCTGGATGGTACGTCAGCGCCGCCTCCGTAGGAGACTGGAGTACCTGGAGCGGATGGCTGAAAAACATCAGCACCAGCTACAGGACCTCCGCAAAGAGCTGCAGGACGTGCAGCAACAGCTGTCCACACTACGCCACCGGAGGAAGTGACTGTTCCTTGCCCCTTTTTAAAAGACTGTTGGGGGTTGGGAATTGGGTGTTTGGGAAAGGGGACTTTTGGACTTTTGGACATTGGTTGGGGTTAGGCAGGGGGGGTGAGTTGAGTTAATTTATTTTATTGTATGACTACATAGATATATTTCTTAATAATTATTTTTCATACCAAAACATAGTATACGCGTTCATATTATTTTGTGTGGGGGTGGACTGTGGTTACTGTACGTTTGGTTTCTTCCAACTTACCAGCATGAATGAAACATCTATTCCTGAAATGTACCAAAGTGCCAGTAACCGAGTTAGTGAAATCAGTATCCCTACTAGTACTTTACTAGTAGTACTGCCAGTCTCTGCTCTCCTCCCAGTCCTAGCCCATTATTCTACCTTTCCAAAATGCTTATCTTACCTGTGATTCGTGTTTCAGAATAGGGGTAGCCACAGGGCTGCCTGCATGGCAAATGTTGATTAAGGTTGGTTGTTGACATGTATCCTCGACGGATGAAATATCATTGTTGTGCTGGGAATAGTAGTGGTACACACTGGCAGTAGCAGCATATGAAAAAAAGGAAATGAAACATTGAGTAGCCTGAGCGTAGCATTAGAAACAGTACGATAGATAGTACGCTACAGAACTGTGCCATAAATTGTAGCCTAAGCAGTGCTAAAGTATTCTAAATATAACTTTACTAGCTTTGTGGACTATGGCTACTATAAGAAATATTATGAAGGCAAAGGATACTTAAACATAAGAATTAACCATTTGATTCGTCATGTGTACGAGCATGATGTTTGATGCTCAATTCTCGATGTCGCACATGAAATTCCATTTTCCAACATGTTTCTGGTGCTGCTTAGACCTTATCCTCCCCTGCAAGTGTGTGGAATTTCTTGTTGTCATAGTCATACCTCAATGAAAAACCACACAGCCCGGGGGAAGAGGGTTAGGGTTTTTGAAGATTGGATGGGAATGGGGTTTTTTGGGAAAAGTTTTGTGGAGAGAAGAAAAAAAAAACACTGCATGCACAAACAACAAATGAAGAGAAACAAATTTGTGGATTCAAAGATATCCATAAATCTTTTACGGGACATAAAGGTAGTGCACTACTGCATAAAAATAGCAAACAAATGTATGAAATAGCTGGAGAGATGACTTTGAAGCAGAGAACAAAGAAACGCACCTAGTCACATTCGTAGAAGTTCTAGTTTTTTACAACAATAACATTTAAAAGATAAGGAGAAGTTAAGAGAGAATACTGTAACTTTATGTTGTAGTTGTCCTGTTGAATTGGTGAAGTTGCATGCATCCTGCCATTCCTCTTATTCGGGATATACTCCTCCATTCCATCTTATGCTCCATCGATGAATATTGGTGACCAGGCACACTGTCCACTGGCTGCCTGATGAGTAATTGCGGATTGCGTCTGAGTTCAGCGTTTGTTCCATGGCACATAGTAAAAGCCGTCCTGTAATTTTTGATGGGAAAAAACAGTAAGTGAACCAGTTAAAAAAAATATAAGGTTCGCTGTGTAGTGCAAAAATAACACTTTCAGTTTCAGAGTCGACAGTATTACAAAATATACAGGCATCATTTCTAAAGTGCGTACTCTGTGTCTCCTTTTCAAGGATAAATAAGTGTGGGCGAAATTTTAGGATCTTTCCCCTCAAGCTAGGTGTAAAGTGTAAACTGCGGTTTTAGAACCCGAACCCTAACCCTAACCCTAACCCTAGGCCCTAACCCCCTTTTTCACCATGGATTTCGTCCAAACCACTTGATTACGATATTAGACCTTCCCAGCAATGCCCCAGACCCACCAACCCACCCGCAAAAAAGCAGAACTCCCCCAAACAGGCAAAAAGCAAAAATGCAAAAACTCATTCTTAGAATATTTTCGGCCTAGTTCCCACATCACTCCATGCGCGCGCTGCAGCTAGGCCCTAATTCCCCTTTCCAACCATGGATTTTCCTCAAACCACTTGCAACCAAAATTAGGCATGCCCAGCAGCGCTCAAAGACCCCCCAACCCCCCCAAACACCAGGAACCCCCCGAACAGCCCCCCCAAAAACAGGCAAGTGAGCAAAAATGGAAAAAACATTTCACCATGGATTTAGTCCAAACCACTTGATTCCGATATTAGACCGTCCCAGCAATGCCCCAAGACCCGCCAACCCACACGCAAAAAAGAAGAACCCCCCAAAAAGGCAAAAATAAAAAATGCAAAAACTCATACTTTTTAGGCCTAGTTCCCACATCACTCCATGCGCGCTCTGCAGCTAGGCCCTAACTCTCCTTTCCAACCATGGATTTTCTTCAAACCACTTGCAACCAAAATTAGAAATGCCCAGCATTGCTCCAAGACCCCCAACCCCCCCCCCAAACACCAGGAACCCCCCCCAAAACAGCCCCCCAAAAACAGGCAGGTGAGCAAAAACGGAAAACATTTTTCATCATGAATGTAGTCCAAACCACTTGATTCCAGTATTAGACCTTCCCAGCAATGCCCCAAGACCCGCCAACCCACCCGCAAAAAAGAAGAATCCCCCCAAACAGGCAAAAAGCAAAAATGCAAAATCTCATACTTAGAATATTTTCGGCCTTCCTTCAATTCTGTCCAAACGCGCTCTGCAGCTAGGCCATAACTACCCTTTTCCACCATGGATTTCCTTAAAAACAAATGCAATCAAAATTAGACTGTGCCAGCAGTGCTCCCAGACCCCAAAACCCACCCCCAAAGACCAGGAACCCCCCCAAATAGCCCCCCAAAAACAGGCAAGTGAGCAAAAACTGAAAAACTTTTTCACCATGTATTTAGTCCAAACCACTTGATTCCGATATTAGACCTTCCCAGCAATGCCGCAAGACCCGCCAACCCACCCGCAAAAAAGAAGAACCCCCCCAAACAGGCAAAAAGCAAAAATGCAAAATCTCATACTTTGTAAAATTTAGGCCTAGGTCCCAAATCACTCCATGCGCGCTCTGCAGCTAGGCCCTAACTCCCCTTTCCAACCATGGATTTTCTTCAAACTACTTGCAACCAAAATTAGGCATGCCCAGCATTGCTCAAAGACCCCCCAACCCCTCCCAAACACCAGGAACCCCCCAAACAGCCACCCAAAAACAGGCAGGTGAGCAAAAACGGAA
This sequence comes from Lissotriton helveticus, assembly GCF_964261635.1. NCBI lineage: Eukaryota > Metazoa > Chordata > Amphibia > Caudata > Salamandridae > Lissotriton > Lissotriton helveticus. The sequence goes on along the minus strand of NC_136071.1, from coordinate 986,230,878 downwards.
AACATTTTTCACCATGGATGTAGTCCAAACCACTTGATTCCAGTATTAGAGCTTCCCAGCAATGCTCCAAGACCCGCCAACCCACCCGCAAAAAAGAAGAATCCCCCCAAACAGGCAAAAAGCAAAAATACAAAATCTCATACTTAGAATATTTTCGGCCTTCCTTCAATTCTGTCCAAACGCGCTCTGCAGCTAGGCCATAACTACCCTTTTCCACCATGGATTTCCTTAAAAACAAATGCAATCAAAATTAGACTGTGCCAGCAGTGCTCCCAGACCCCAAAACCCACCCCCAAACACCAGGAACCCCCCCAAAGAGCCCCCCAAAAACAGGCAAGTGAGCAAAAACTGAGAAACTTTTTCACCATGGATTTTGCCCAAATCACTTGATTCCGATTTTAGACCTTCCCAGCAATGCCCCAAGAGCCGCGAGCCCACCCGCAAAAAAGTAGAAGACCCCCAAACAGGCAAAAAGCAAAAATGCATAATCTCACACTTAGAACATTTTCGTCCTTCCTTCAATTTTTGTCAAACGCGCTCTGCAGCTAGGCTATAACCCCCCTTTTCCACCATGGATTTTCTTCAAACCTCTTGCAATCAAAATTAGACCTTCCCAGCAGTGCTCCAAGACCCCCTGACCCAGCACCGCAAACCTAGAACACTCCGAAAGAAACCCCCAAAAACCTGCAATACTGGTATATTCAAAACATGGCAAATTGCGCTGTTCACAAAAAACACAAAAAAACAAACAGCAATTGGTTTCAACAGAGACAGACAGCCATTGCTGTCCACTGCATGCCATCTTCTCATTATTTATTACCTGTTCTACTTTTTGTCCGCATCTTTGTCCGAAAGTGAGGGCCCACAGGGCAGCCTCTCCTGTCAATTTCAGAAGTAAGTCTGTCAACAATCAGCAAGCATGTAGTCAGTCAGTAATTCCAGTCCCACTTGAGGGGACTTATCTACGAAGACAAAGTTTATTTATTCTCCATAATCCATCCATCTGCCTTGAGTGAAATGGATAGGGGAAGTCTGGAAGAGGAGTATAGAGGAGCATGATTGAGTTGTAAACTTGTGAACATGAGGAATGCAGACTGCGGCACCTTCAAATCAATAAGGAAAATAAGATGAAGACAGTGCTGATGATGAACTTGTTGTGATTAGGTGATTAGAGTTTTGTTGTGGTAAAAGTTGCAAAACAAAGAAAGACACACAGGAATAAAAGTGAATAAGGACGAAAAAAAAGGAAGTTATTTTCAGGCCTCGGTGTCAGGGAAGTAGAGCTCATCCTCAAAGTCTATAAATTGAGATGGGAGTAAGTCAGGTAACAGAGAAGAACTTCTGTTGGCGTCACCTAAGTCGTTGTCCTCTTCTTCCTGCGTGCATTCAAGTATTTTGTAATCAGGTGGTATGAAGTGCTGATTCATCTTGATTATTGTTAACCTCTCCACATTTTTGGGCGAGAGGCGGGTCCTTTTTGAAGTTACAATGGTACCAGCAGCACTGAAAACACGTTCAGAAGACACGCTTGCGAGTGGGCAAGACAAATAATTTAGAGCCAGGTCGGTGATCAGTCGCCATACAGACCTTTTCCTATACCAATACACCAATGGGTTCTCATTAAGACAGACCTCTGTTGGGTCATCCAGATAGGCCTGCACCACCGACTCAAGGTTCTCCAGGGTTGCTCCGCTTTGTGTACAATCTGTGGCCTTTGCAGCAGTGGACCGAGCAAACCCTTGCTGAGTTAGCCAATCCGCTTCCAACAATATTTTTTTGGGGCCTGGTGCAGGTGAGGATGATGACACGGTTGCTGGTGTCATTAACGGCTGTGAGGAAAAGTGACTCCCTTCGGCCACGGATTCAGAAGTGGAACGCCGGATGGCCTGCTGATTCAGTTGTACTTGTGCTGCCTCCTTGAAATTTCTGCCGCTCTTTTTCAAACCGAGTGGCTGACACAGCGAGCCAATGTTTGTACTTTGAAACATCTGCTTCATCAAAAGGAATGAATGCTTTGCTGGCCACTGCTTTTTTGTACCGTGGATCCAGAATAGTGGCACAAATGTAATGTTGTTCTGTATGTATGTTTTTAAGCCTTTCATTGTGATGTAGGCGCCTTAATAACTTCTCCGCCAAATCATATGCTTCTCGCTTTTCAGCATCATCTCTGAACGTTGAAGACACGTCCTTCAGTTGGTGCTCTAGCATGACCAACAATGGGATAGCTTTGCCCAAAGAACAGTCCTCCCTGCAGACTTCACGTGTGAAGATCTCAAAAGGACGAAGCATGTCTGTCAGGCTTGCAATTAGCTTCCATTCCTCCAACTCTGGCCTCATTTCTTTCTGAGTAGAACCCAGTTTATAGAAATACTCATTTATTACCCCCCACTGCTCAGACAGACGCTCAAGCATGTAAAAGGTTGAGTTCCAACGTGTTGCCACCTCCTGGATTAGTCCTTTGACTGACAGTTTACGTTCATGTTGAATGCTCCTCACCTGCTTCCGGGCCTTAAAAGAATGGCTGAAATGTGTGCAGATTATTCGGCAGATGGGCAGTAATTTGATGACTGTGTCTTCTTTTTTAAGAATTCTTGCACCACGATGTTAATACTGTGCACCAAGCAAGGCACTCTGAAATATTCATCATCAGTCATGGCCCTAACAATATTTCTGCCATTATCTGTGGAAACATAACCAACTATGCGATTTCTTGGATGCAGCCATTCATTGACCTTCCTGTTGAACTCTTCCAAAAGGTTAGCTGCAGTGTGAGATTTCTCCATGGCAAACATGCCTACTGTTGCATGTTTGCGAGTAGCTTGAAAAACGGTGTCCGTGTCAACACCTGCTTGTTTTAACTGTTGTTTTACCCCTGCAAAAGAGACCCAGTGTACAGTGATGCACATGTAATCAAGGGCTTGGCAACTGGTCCACATGTCGGTTGTCATGTGGATAGTGTGAACAGCACTCTTCAGAATAGCTGCGCCAATCACCTCCAGCACTTCTTGATGTAGTGCTGGAACAGCAACCCTGGCAAAATAGAACCGGCTAGGAACCTTCCATTTAGGGCAGACTGTTGCCACAAATTCAAGAAAACCCACCCCTTCTACGAAAGAGAAAGAGAGAAGGTCCAGCGCTCACATTTTAGCCAGCTTTGCGTTATACAGACGTACCATTGGGTGGTTGCGTTCAAATGGCGCATCCGACCAAAACATGCTGCCAATGGTGGGCTGGACCGTTTTACGTGATGATGATGATGATGCAGACTTCACACCAGTTAGGCTCATTGATTTAGTTTTTTGCATTGGTGTCTGTCCCAGACTCTTAGTGTGCCTCATACATGTTGCAGGGGTAGAGGGTGTGGGCGGTACCACTGCAGTGCTGCTGCCAGGGGTACTGGGTGTACCAGAAAAAATGTCGGTTGGTTCTTGACTTCCCCCCTGCACAATCAGCCCCTCATTAGCATCAGATGCAATGTGAATGGATACATTTGGATCAGTTCTACTTTGGACTTCCTGGATCTTATTTAGGTGCGCATACCACTGGATAGGGTGGTGTTTTTTGAGATGACCTCTCTGGCCTCCGGTACCATAGTTGGTACCAAGCTTACCCCGACTAACTGATACTTTACAAATCGAACAAACGACCATGTTTTCCGCCTTTTGGCTAACAGTGAAGAAGTCCCAAACTGAGGACTGGAGATGTCTGCTGGTGGTGGAGGTGCTACTTTGACTTTCAATGCCAGATGAAGTGGAGGATGGGCGTGGCTGAATTCGTTTCTGTTGTTCACTTACAGCACCACTACTTGAGGTAATGGAGGTCGAGCTGGATGGAGGTCCCTGCCGGCCCTTCTGACTAAAAAAGATGGAAGCTCTAGGTCGTGTTGGTGTTGTAGTTAACTGCGTTGGTGGTGGTACCAGTGCCACGCCGCCCACATGCCGCTCAGCAGCCATTCGGGATAGGTTGATAATGTAAGTCTGCTGCATGCCCGCTGGGGCTGGAGTGACGTCTGTGATGACTGGGTCGTCGTCAGACTGTTCATCAGCAGCAGAAGACACCACTTCTTGTTCGTCGTCATCACCCATAAGTCGAAGCCTTGCGGGAACCTTTCTTTTAGGCTTAGCTACCTTTGTCGGCTCATGGCGTGCCTCACTGTCAGACTGCATTGCTGGGTTCCAATCAAGATCAAGGTCATCAGAATGAAGGGGGCTTGAAGAAGGACTTGTAGTAGTAGTAGTAGCAGCCCTCCTTGACCTTTTTCTTGCTGGGGATCTGGAAGACAATGGATCATCCTCAGGAGGAGTGGCTTCCTTGGATGATACCTCCACTTGAATATCAATTGCCTCATGTGCCCCTACTTCTGGAGGAACAAGCATTGTAGGCAGTTGTGCCGCTCCATGACCCTCTCCTTGCGCCTCTCCTTGCCCATGTACTTGCGCTTGTACTAGTTGCACCTGTGGTTGTCGTTGCGGCTGTGGTTGTTGAACACTCGTCAGCTGAGTTACACCTGGCGTTGATTGGATGGTACTTTCTTGTGATGAGGCAACATCACTGGTCGATGGTGATTGAGAAAGTAAAGTGGCTTCCTCAGCAGCACTCATGGTCTTGGACCTAACTTGGTGTGGTGGCACTGAGCCCAATGAAGCGGAGTTGCTGCTTCCAGCTTGGTCCCCGGTGGACACCGCTGCTGCTGTAGGCGTAGTTTTTTTTCTCCCAAAAAAGGTGTCGGTGGGCACACCAGTCACCTTGGTAGGTGGTGCCACTTGCTTCTTCTGCTCCTTCTTATTGGCAGTGGTACTGGCAACTTTTTTTCGCTGAGGCGCTACGGCCACCTTTCTTTAGGCCCGTCTTCTTCAGATGTCATAACAGCAGGCCGCAGTTGCACGAGTTGCAGAGTTGTCTTGTCTGTGGCCACACGTGACGTCACGTGATGTTGTGCTGCACACACCATTGCAGGACTTCTTCCTGGCGCTGGTGGTTCTCTTGTGCACCTAAAAGCAATGGAAGCCAGAGGAACATCAGTTAAACACCCCAAAAAGTAAAAAAACACACAAAAATCACCACAATCCAATGCCATCCATGCCCCAATGATGTTTAAATTCAAGACACAATATCAAAGGGGGAACACTGTTCCTACAAACAGGGTGCAAACAGTCACCCACGCCTTAGGGTGCTAATAGTCACCCGTGCACAAGATAGAAAGGTGAAATATAAAGAAGAATGTCCCAGGTAAGTGTGACCCACTAATAAGGTAGGACAAGCATTTATTGTCCTGTGTTGCTCTCACACACCCCGAAAGATGTCATGCTTCATCATCGGGCAGTTGCTCCTCGTAGGGCCGTTGCTGCAATCCCCTACGGGTCCCCCCAAGGGTCTCTTTATCGGAGATCTTTTCAGGACTGCCGGATGGTGCATGTGGGTGTGTGGGGTGTGGGTCCAGTGAAGGTACTCAAAGTGCGTGCAAGTATAGTGAAAATGTTTAATAAAGGGTAAATATGCAGCGAGTATCTATATTGTGTAAACCCTTTGCAGATAAATAAAATATTGCCCCAAAGGCACACTATGCCCGGGTGTCTAAAGGTCATAGGTCAACATGTTTCGCGCCTGCGTCGCCATAAGGGTCGTTGGCGCTTCGTCAGGACCAGAGCTATAATTGAAAAAAGTGCACGTGACAATAAAAATTGGACCCTCTAAACCAAAAAGGATGGAACGGTAACCACTATACCTATAATAAGGTTACAGCTGCATGATGAAACAGTGCTCCTGATTGGAACCTGGGAACCAGAAACAAAATAAACAACAGTAAAAAACATCAGTAACAACTTGATGCCTTAAGATGTGTCCCATCCCGGTATACATCTATTCACTCAAACAATGAGAATGTAGTGTAGCTCCTATTTTCCCAATAGGCTCTGCGCATTGGAATAGTACCTACAGCAGTAAAGGCCTAGGCCAGACGTTAACTAGGTCTACTACTGTCGATACTAGACTTAATTTTTGGGTTTGCCAGCTAAGCTCAGAGTTCGCTAGAAACTTTCTCGAATGTTCAAGGAAGGATTAACTTCCCTGATTAGACAAGAAGGGATTTAGTTTCTGACAACCATAGAACATGACAACTTTGCTCTCCCCTAATCAAGAGTCAATCTCAAGAGTCGTGTGAGCACAAGGCAATTATTTTACTCAGTCAGTACGTGCATTCTTAGTCTCATCAGAATGTAGAGAAAAGGAAGAGACGGGCGTGTTCAATAAAAGATGTTATTTATTGATCAGTCTCTTTTCTCGTACAAGAGAAATGGATCGATATTATTGCAATACTTATAGTTAAGTAAAGTGCATACATTAGAAGCAATAGTATAAAATAATACTGTAAAAACATTGATATGGTTTCTGAGCCATATGATGTTTAAAATTATTAAAATATATTTACATACACATATACATTTGACTAAACGTACTCAACTGGTGTTTCTAAATACGCCTACCCCGTGTACCTGACCTAAGTCTAATGCGTGGGCGGGAATAGAAAGTTACAGTTTAAGTTAAGTTTGTTTTTGCCAAGTGAATAACTAAAGAATTCTCTGTGAGGGGTTATTCAGTTCTGTACCTGGAATTTAGGATGAATGAGGAATGGTATCTCTTTCTCTGCTCTCGATATTCCAGGCTGCCTGCGAGGGCTACCCGGAAGCGCCGGTGCTGGGTCTCTCGGCTTGAGATAGCAGCGCGTCTCTCAGCGCGTCAGGAAGGCGGGGCTGCTGCCAGCGGGGTCTGCTTCTGCTCTCGGCTTCGGCAAGTATGGCTGCTCCGTCTTGTCACCACGCGTGTGTTTGCATAGGGCAAGGTCGGCAATATTTATACCTTAAAGGTGCCGGGATTGACGTAAGGATGGACATAGGTACGTCAATAAAGATGTCATACGACTTGCTCGTTAGCACATTCTTTACTAAAGTTCTCTGTGAAATCAAAACAATGGCCGCACGGATTATCCAGGTTGTCATAGGTTTGATTTGTTATGAGAACGTCGTATGCCTTATCAGGGGCTGGAGGAATGTCGCTTGTCTAATTAGATCTCAAGCGTTATGACCTAATCAGATAACACGTTCCTGTGCCGTAGTGTGACTGCGTCAGATAACGGTATCTGCATCATGGGGGTTTTCTTGCCTCATGGGCTGACTGTTAGTTAACTAGCTAGGTAGTTTAACCAGAATAGGGTCAGGAATAGGGGGATCGATTCAGAACCTATAGAAATACACAACACCCACTCCACGCTAACTATGGTCATATCTACTAATCTATGCATAGTATAACATAGTACAACATACTATAGAGTATAGTGTATACCTTACCACCCCAAAATACATAAATGCATTTTGAAATTTTCAAATATACTGAAAAATTGCAGTCATATATATTGTATGCACTTAAGCTATGAATTAAATGCAAAATTAAACATGCATTGTTATGCATTATTGCTTTTTGGTATATGAGAAATACACATGAAATGGCTCTTAATATAGCTATACAGAAAGGAAGGTCGAGACCATTTCATCACATAATAAAATATTTGTGAACATACCAGCGGGCAGCTAAAGTCTATATAAAGTATCTAAAATAGAAATCTTAGTTCTCTAGGAATAGTTTCTTACTTTAAGCAGAAGATCAGTGTCCCGGGGAAAAAATATATAGAAACATTTTTTAAGGGCTTGCTGAAAAAAGTTGCTGTCCGTGAACTGGATTGTAATTGTTCATGTGACTTTATTTTTAAAGTTGAAGGCCGAATTCAGGGAACGCCGTGTGCGAGTTTACTCAAAAGTCTCTATTTCTGTTCCGGAGAGAACATCATATCATTCAGGCTTTCGAAAAAACTGTCAACAGCTTCATGGGAAAGTTCCACTAAGTCGGAAATAGGGGTAACCATGCATTCGTGTGCATGATTGTCTCCATTGACATTCTGATTTGCATTGCTGACAGAAGGTCGTACCTGTTCGATGCTGCTTTCATCTCGAACTTCACTACCCTTCAATCGTAGTGGTGAAGATTCCAGGTATGCCGTCATCAGAATTGGCAGCCTTTGAGGGCAGCACAGTGCGTGAACCTTGGTAGGAACCAACAGTGTATCTGCATCCACCGGCGCATCCGATTGTAGCGTCAGACAGGTGTCTAACACGCATTCTTCTCCGCATAGCAGACACCTTAGTACAGGTAAAACACACCTTTGCCACATTGGTCGAAATGATAGAAACCAAGTCATGTTTAGGTCTCTAAGCCGGGAGAGTCCCAGGATGTTTGATATCCGGTCCCGGTATCCAATGGCTAGGATCGTATCTTCCATTGTCGCGAGAGTTTGATCTGTGACATGGGTTGCCATAACGAAAAATAAGGACTAAGAATAGGATTCCTGCAATTAGTCCCAGGATCAGGGGAAGTCCGCCACAAATCGAATGGACGAAATCTGGAAAAATACCCAGTATGGCTTTGAATGGTGTTAATGCCATCGAAAATACTGTCTTAAATACCTTTGAGACCCCAGTGGTATCAGAAATATTTAAGATTTCGCTCAGGATTTCCGCGAAATGTACGGGGGAATTGGTTGATAATAATGTATGTATCTCTGCAGTCGTCCTTGCGACTTGTAGATCATACGTTTCTTTAGATGACGTGAGCCTTGTAGGCGTCTGAAGAAGCACTGTTTTCATTCTGCTTAAAGTATCTATTCGAATAGAAGTAATTTTCAAACCGGGCCATGCCCTTGCCTCCCTGTCTGGAAAGGAGCTGGGGAATAAAGAACGTCCACAGCACTTGACCTTCGCCGTCGTAGTGACGAGATAAGGAGTCCCGGGCATAAGACTACAACATCTGCGGTCTACAATAAGAATGTAACTCCCATTATAGAGTCTTTGAAAGAATGGTTCTATTTCAGTTGCAGGTGCGCCTTGCTGGTGACATGAAAGGTTGTATGAATTCCCTTCACAGGCTCCGTGCAAACTAATACCGTTACACAGAAGCGTGCCGCTTAGTGACATAGCACAATTGTTGCCACTAAGAAACACTTTCTGTCCTTTGTTACTGACACATGCATGTGAATAGGGCAGGTTCCAAGTTGTTTTAAGGTACCCCTTTCCCAATTTCTCGTACATGCCAGCCTGTATATATTTTTGGCAGTATTGAAACCTGAAGGTTGAGATTGGAATATTTATGATTCCGTGGATTATCCATTCACTGACAGGTCGTTCTGACATTGTCATTGGTAATCTTTCTAGTTTTTCAATGCTCAAGATTGTATAATCAGCACCCTTCTGCGCCATACCGATTTGTCTATCAGTAAGGTTAAAGATTTGGAATAGTGACGTTGTGTTGATTAAACGCCAAGGCACATAGCCTGAACGCAGATTTTGTAACGTCCAGCCAAGCTGTACAATGGAACGCAATTGTGACTGTCCATGTTGTAATAACAGTAAGTCTTGCGATAATATATCGATTGCTGAAGACACAATGCTGTCCAATGAAAAAATTCTGGAGGACAGAGTCATTAACCCATTGTCCACTACTGAAAGTGATTTTTCCAAATTAATACGGTCAATTTCCCGTATTCTTTCTGCTGTTTCAATTTGAGTAACCTTCCAGGCCTCATTGTATGCTGCATATACAGAGGCTGCAATGAAACGCTTTTGACGCTGTTTGCGTGGTCCCAGTATGAAATCACGCAAGTCAGCACCATCAGTAAGTAAAGTTAGGTGTTGCTTAATTTCAGGCAGTGTGGAAGTTTGTAGCCATTGAAGGCATAATTTGCCCACACTGTAGGTTGTTATTATCCCTGGGTGATGTCTTTGGGGATATCTAGGGTCTGGCCTGGTCATTTTGAAACCCTGTGTTTTATTCAGGAATCTATCTTGACAGTGATTTGTATCTGTGGGCCAGATCAACCATTGTTTCCAATCAGGATGTGTTCTGTTTTGGTTAAGTATATGGTTTATGTCTATTTCTTCATCTGTTTCAGAGCTATTGCTAAACATTGTTGGCTTTGGAATAGACAGGTTATTTAAATCTTTGATTTTGGCTAAGCCAAGACAGGTGGTTTGTTGAACAGTGTCATTTAAAAATATCATTTGTTCTGGGATCATGCAGGCTCTAAACAAAGCTTCTAAACCCTGTACTTGCCATTCTTTTGTACCCCAAACACTTTTCAAATCAACATTTTTGTCCCAATAATCAAATCCAAAAGTATTCATTTTTTCAAAGAATATGTCTGAATATATCAATTTTGTGTTGGTTATCATGGTTTTCATCCCTGTCTTGTTTGACAATTTGTAATAAAATGTTTCAGCATTACTAGTGTTAAAACCTTGAAAGTATGAATATTTGTCATACACGGTTCTAGAGCTCCCTTTTGGAGGTGTAGCACAATGTTCCCATTGATTATAATTTAAAACATTTCTTGGTTGTGCAGATTTATGCAAAAAACTGTTACCATAATGGTTATAGCAATACATACTATCATAATTTGTAGAACCTTGCAAATAATCATGTTTTGTAAATTTAGCAGACATTACTAAGTCAGACATCATATTGTTTATACTTTCAAAGTCCCAATCATCAGCAAATGAGTTTGGTTTTGCAAAATCACTCAAGGAGATCTTGATTTGGTGTGGATATTTCAGGATCTCGACCGGACCATAAATTTCATAGTCAGTGTTGTCCCAGGCTACCCCACCAGGTATTGGAATTGCTGTGAAGTTGGCTGAAGAAAGTTCTGAAGAAAGTTCTCGTTTCTCGACGTGTGAAGATGTGTGTGGTTTGAGGACCAAGTTGATGTTCTGACTTGCTGTGTCCATTTTAGCATATTTTCCCTCAATGAAGCGTCCCAAGGTAAATACCATGATGAGCCAAAGTATGAGGATAAATGCACCAAAACCCACCCAAAATTCAATCCATGGAGTAACCAGATATGTTTCTTTCAGTTGTTTCAAAAGTTCCTTAGCTTTGTCTTTAAAGGATTTTGATGATGGCTGTGTCTTTTGTTCGCTGAAATCTTCAGAGGAATCATCGAAGTTGATGAAGTAACCAGATGCAGTTCTGTCAATTGTTCCAATTGGTTCAGGATTTTTGTTTCTTGCATTTTCACTTGGAACTTCATTGTAGATTGGTGTGTCTCTGCTAAATGTCTTTATTTGGGTTTTCAGAGGTCTGAGTTCTATTGCATTGTTGCATAGTCCTTGTTGTTCTTCTTTAGGCGTTTCGAATGTGATGAGCCTCTTTGTTAGGACCTCTGTACTGGTAGCAAACCTTGGTGTTCTGCTACTTATTGGGAGTCCACTTGGCCTACTGTTTGTTATCGGCCACATGTTGTGGTTTTACCAGGTCGATGGATACAACTCGGTTCTCCTTTTTTCCAGCAAGTGGCGGTAGTACAACTGATCTTGTCCCGTTGACAGACAAGACAGGAACTGCTTTTCTGTAAGAAGGCCCAAATTCCTTCTTTACCGCGATCTTCTCCCTGACTAGATCCCCGACTTTTGGAATCCAGACAGGTCTTGCTGGGACAGGTGGTGAATCTTCAGTGGTCGTTGGCTGTTGTTTCAACTGTATGTTGCTCAGGTCTTTTCTTGTTTTGTTTAAGTCCTGCAAAATAGCCAAACGGTCTTTGACATCAAAGGTTTTTTCTATTACCACTGAAGTCTGACTATCAAGGTCAGAGATCAACATCCTAGTTCCGAATAATAATTCGTACGGACTGAATCCCTTCAGAGAATTTCTTGGCAAGTTATTTAGACTACGTTGGACACTTATTAGATGTTTGACCCACCCAGCTCCCGAACCTAATATCCTTTCTATTATAGATTGCTTTCTGCCTTGGTTTTTTCTTTACACCGTCCCATACCCTCAGGAAGGAAGTGAGAAGATTCCCGCTGGGCTGTGCTCATTTGGCCATGTTTCCCCCCCAGGCTGGTTTGCCTGAGTGAAAGAAATGGTCGAACGTAGCATGCTCTTAGCGTATATGCCATTTAGACTCGCAAATCTTGTATAATAGTCCGGACGTCAGCCGAGTGCTGGTGATCTACATTATAAGTGGAAACTAGCCTGTATATGTTAATCGCAAGCCATTCTTTTTGCTGGTAATATTATCTGCCTTGATACGACGAGGTATTAAACTGCTTCTCTCCCCACTGCGATCTCTGTTGCAGTTTGGGCAGTTTTTTACAAACATGGTGTAGTGCAGGCTCATGCCTGGCCACCAGTACCGTGATTGTAATTCTTCCAGAGAATCTTTTAATTTAAGGTGTCTGTGACCCTCGCCCATGTGTGCGTCTGCGATTAACAAGTTTCTCCTGTCCATGTTTGGAATCACTCTATCCCCCACTCCAGGGATTCGAGCAAAAGGGACGGAGTTTGCATCGATTATGTATGTATAATTGAGTGGATAGTTGATCGGTAACGCTGAGCAGTCGCCTTTTGATGACGTTTTCACCGCCAGCAATGTTTCACCGTCAATGTATTTTAATGTACGCTTTTTTCGATCTACGGGAGCCGGTTTAGTGGCTGCCGCTGCGGCTGCTTCAGCCAATGAATTCCCTACAACGTGAACGCCATCACGTTGATGACTCAGTGAGTGAGTCACGTGAGTCTTTGGTAGTTCTTTTTTCAAAAGAGCTACTTGTTCCCAGAGCAGTCTCTGCTTTATTGGTGCATCTGTGTCATCTTTGTAACCGTTCTGAATCCATGTCTGCAAATCGCTGTTATATGATTTGACGCAGTAATATGAATCTGACACTATAAGTGTCGGGAATTCGCGATCCGCATTATCTAGCGCCATTTTCAATGCGATTATTTCAGTTTGTTGTTCTGAATTAGTTTCTACTGAGTGTGATTTTGTTAATAGAGGTTTTAATGTACCTCCGCGCCACACTTCTTTTGTAATCTCACATGTGGGGTTGTATGCTTGTTCTCCCCAAACGGAGGGTTGAGCATGTCCGTCTGTATAGATTACACAGGCGTAATGTCGTAGAGGCAGAATGTCGATTGGCAGAGGATACGTCTTTTCATATTTTAGATTTTTTAATTCTTCTAGTTCTGGATCAAAGTAGTAGTATACTTTGTCCGTTGTGATTGAATTCACCCATTGTATCCATTCTGGATCCAATGTTGTTGATGGTAAATTACACGGTGTTGTTAATGCCTCAAAGGCTGATTCAGCTGTTCTGACTGTGATATGTCTACCGTCAGCTATGTCTTTTTCTCTAGCTATTGCGGTTTGAACTGCTTGAACAATTTTTCCTTTGTTGCTGAATCTCTGTTCAGCTTTTGTGTACAAGTGTGATTTGAATGCAATTGGTACCTTTTCTCCCTCATTAGAGGTCAGGTATGTGAATCCGCATCTCCCTGGGATGACTCGGATCACAAGGTTGCGTGTATTATCACGGGTTTCTAATTTTGTTTTAATTAGCATGTCTGTTTGTAAGGATCTCAAAATTTCTGTGTGTGCTTGAGTCCAACTGGATCTTTTAAAGTCTGGTTTAATTAGATCATAAAGGGGTTTGACCCTTTCTGCGTAATTTGCAATATATGTTCTTCCGAAATTTAGGAAGCCTAGAATTGACTGTAGGTTTTTTAGTGTTTTAGGAGCTTGGATTACGGCACATTTCTCTAGGAAATTGTCTGCCAGGCTTTTACCTTCACTTGATAACTCATATCCTAAGAATAGGACCGTCAGATGGGCAATTCTGGACTTTTTGAAGTTGAATTTGTAACCCTCTGCAGCGAAACCAAGTATTATGGTGTTCACTCTTTTCAAGTGAGTCTCCAAGCATCATCTGTTAAGTAAATGTCATCAACATAAGATAATGCTTCATCATCATATAGTTGTAGTAATTCTGTTACTCTCGCTGAGAATACCCCCGGGCTGTTCTTGTACCCCTGGGCTAACCGACAGAATTGTTTTTGAGTGCCATTTACTGAGAAAGCTGTTAAATATCTGCTCTCTGGTGCTATGTTTTGACAAAAGAATCCATTGGAGATGTCCAAGGTTGTTTTGTATTTTTTGCGCACTATGTTATTCATTAGTGCAGCACTGTGTGAGTTTTGCACTGCAAAGGTTTTGCAACATGTGTTAAGGTGTCGGTAATCCAAAACTAGACGATATGAGTTGTCTGGTTTGGCGACCGGAAACAAAGGATTGTTCATTTGTGAGGTGCAAGTTTCAATCACCCCCTGGTATTCTAGCTGATCTAGGTTTTCATTTACTTGTTTTTTAGCTTCTTGCTTAATTGGGTACTGCCTTTGTGCAATTGGTTGTGATTTTAACTGGATTTTGTGAGGAGGAGAATCCTCATCCCATCCTACATGATTTTTATATAAAGCAGGTGCTAAGGCCACTGCCCACTTTCTAGCAAGTGTATATTTTTTATGAATCGGTATTTGATTCGAGAAGGCAGGCATAATTACTTCTTCGCCATGAGGGCACTCCCTGACAAACTCTGGTGGCCAGTCTTTTTCAGCTAGAAGGATGTCATAGCCTTTGGAGAGGTTATCCCAAAATAGTCCCCTAATTTTCCTAGTCTTATCTCCCTCTATACGTAATGTTATCTCGTATATTTTGTGGGGCTTGCTAACTCTGGTATCTGCAGTTTCCACTTGAAGGTATTCATTCGTGTCCACTGTCTCCAGATGATTCATAAGGACTTTGCGAGCTATGCTCACCTCTGCTGCGCTGTCTAGCATTGTCTGAGCCCACTCTCCGTTTTTCAGTTGTGTCCTCAGTATTCTCGGCATTGTTAACTACCTTGATACTGGCTACCTTCTTTTTTGGAAATTGTGATTTCTTTTTCAGTTGAGCAGGTTCCTTGTCTTTGGACTTGGCGTGCTCTTCTGATCGTCCTCTTCTTTCCGATTTCTGCGAGGAATTCTGAAAAGATTGAGAGGGACGTGTATCAATGTCTTGATATCTATCAGGTTTTTTAATATTATCCCTATTTCTAAGGTTATATCTATATCCAGAGGGGTCACTCTGGGGTGACCTTTGTCTCGGGTTTGGAGATTTCTCTCTTCGCCTAGGAGACCTTCCTCTGGACTGGAATTTCTTTTCTTTAGGATTGGATTGTTTATTTCCATCCCAGTTCTTTTTTGGTGAATTATTATTATTATTAAAAAACATTTTTTCTGGACTTGTAGTCAGTTGCGGTTTTACTGGTATTCCACCTAGACTATCTCTGCCTAGTTCTTCATAGGATTTTTCTATGATTCTGGCAATTTCAGCTGGTTGGTCTGCTATATCTGTCTCTTTTAACCTCTGGCGGATCGCCACGTTTGCTGCTTCACCTTTTATGTTGGCTAGTAATATAGCCGAGACCTGCTTGAAGTCTTTCAGTAATTTCATACCAAGAGTTAAAGCAGGTTCTGGACCGTATTCATCTTGAATTTGTTTTAGCACATCTGGTATTACCGAAATGGATGGAACACCGTGCGTTTTTGTGTAGATGGAAGCAAAGACTGTACCCCAAGTGTCACAGTCCTCAATGTGTGGTGCGATTCCCATTGGGAGACATATAGTCAGAATCCTGTCTTTTTCTAATGGGGTGGTGTCAGGAAACACCGCCTCTATTTGGGTAATTTTCTGTGCCAACCAGAATGGTATCTGTTCCCGTTTAGCTGGAACTTTACCTAGGCAGGATTGGATGTTCTGTGGTGTAATTTTATTTGTGTTCCCCTGGTGAGGGGTCAGCTGTGGAAGTTTAATCGCTGGCTGAATTGTTGAAGTCCGCATTACATACTGAACTAATTGTCTGTGAATTTTTAGTAGTTGTTTTAGCTGTATTAACAGCTCTGCTGCAGGCATTCTTTCGATGTCTGGATGTGGTGTGTATCCGGCTAAGACCGGCCACGTTGCTCCTGGTCTTCCTAAAGGACCGAGCCTTGTAGTGTGATTGTTATGTATTAGGGCGCCATCAAATAAGAGCAAATGCTCTTGGAATTTGAGTGGTACTTCCACCTCCTCGAAAGGAGTGTACGTTTCAGGAGGTTCCTCTACTTTGTAATAGTGGAATTACTTTGTTACAGCATTTGCTGCTGGAAAATGTATCCATGTATAGTATACCTCTGTCTGCCGATATTCGTGTGCCTCAATTACGAATATGACTGTGCCACCTCTAGGTGTCAGTCCATTTTCTATAAGTTTTAAGGTTATAGATCTCCTTTTAATGACCGGAATGAGTATTATATCCGCGTCTGCTGCTTGCATGGTAGCATCAGCATCTGCTATTTCAGTAGCTAATCTAATTGCCTCTCTTTCTCCATCACTGTCTCCCATTTTACTGACAGGATGGTATTATTTTTATTTGCAGATCAGGTTTCTTATGGAAACAGAGATTAGATGCACAATATTCTGGAACTGTTTTATCCTTCAACGTTGACTAGACCAAAAACCATACATAGGAGTTCCCTCCTGCGAGGTTTTGGAGGATATAATAACCTTTCACCCACTCCAGACGTCTTTGGAGTATTTGGGAAAAGGGGTCTGAGTGAGAAAGCACGACTGAGTTACTCTAAATGTCTTACGTTAGTTTTATCGCCCTTTCCAAACGCGTTGGGCGCCATGTAGTGTAGCTCCTATTTTCCCAATAGGCTCTGCGCATTGGAATAGTACCTACAGCAGTAAAGGCCTAGGCCAGACGTTAACTAGGTCTACTACTGTCGATACTAGACTTAATTTTTGGGTTTGCCAGCTAAGCTCAGAGTTCGCTAGAAACTTTCTCGAATGTTCAAGGAAGGATTAACTTCCCTGATTAGACAAGAAGGGATTTAGTTTCTGACAACCATAGAACATGACAACTTTGCTCTCCCCTAATCAAGAGTCAATCTCAAGAGTCGTGTGAGCACAAGGCAATTATTTTACTCAGTCAGTACGTGCATTCTTAGTCTCATCAGAATGTAGAGAAAAGGAAGAGACGGGCGTGTTCAATAAAAGATGTTATTTATTGATCAGTCTCTTTTCTCGTACAAGAGAAATGGATCGATATTATTGCAATACTTATAGTTAAGTAAAGTGCATACATTAGAAGCAATAGTATAAAATAATACTGTAAAAACATTGATATGGTTTCTGAGCCATATGATGTTTAAAATGATTAAAATATATTTACATACACATATACATTTGACTAAACGTACTCAACTGGTGTTTCTAAATACGCCTACCCCGTGTACCTGACCTAAGTCTAATGCGTGGGCGGGAATAGAAAGTTACAGTTTAAGTTAAGTTTGTTTTTGCCAAGTGAATAACTAAAGAATTCTCTGTGAGGGGTTATTCAGTTCTGTACCTGGAATTTAGGATGAATGAGGAATGGTATCTCTTTCTCTGCTCTCGATATTCCAGGCTGCCTGCGAGGGCTACCCGGAAGCGCCTGTGCTGGGTCTCTCGGCTTGAGATAGCAGCGCGTCTCTCAGCGCGTCAGGAAGGCGGGGCTGCTGCCAGCGGGGTCTGCTTCTGCTCTCGGCTTCGGCAAGTATGGCTGCTCCGTCTTGTCACCACGCGTGTGTTTGCATAGGGCAAGGTCGGCAATATTTATACCTTAAAGGTGCCGGGATTGACGTAAGGATGGACATAGGTACGTCAATAAAGATGTCATACGACTTGCTCGTTAGCACATTCTTTACTAAAGTTCTCTGTGAAATCAAAACAATGGCCGCACGGATTATCCAGGTTGTCATAGGTTTGATTTGTTATGAGAACGTCGTATGCCTTATCAGGGGCTGGAGGAATGTCGCTTGTCTAATTAGATCTCAAGCGTTATGACCTAATCAGATAACACGTTCCTGTGCCGTAGTGTGACTGCGTCAGATAACGGTATCTGCATCATGGGGGTTTTCTTGCCTCATGGGCTGACTGTTAGTTAACTAGCTAGGTAGTTTAACCAGAATAGGGTCAGGAATAGGGGGATCGATTCAGAACCTATAGAAATACACGACAAGAATACGAGAAAGAAAGAAGGGCTCAGGAGACATGAAAGTGTATTGAATTGGGTCCTGGCCCAGTGCGCTAATGTCCACGCACCACATCACTAGGTCACATTCCCACTGGCACTCTTGACCCTCCATATAATCCAATGTGGGAGTATGTCCCAAATTCTGCCGGTAATCTAATCAAAATATATATATATACAAATGTGAGTTCCCGCAGCCTCCGTTGGTACCAAGTGGTGGAGAGGTTTAGAATGTGCTTACCTTGCCGCTGTTTGGATAAGCCTCCCCAGCGAGACCGCAAGGAACACTGACACATTACCGGGCTATAAAGGGAAATAAGTAGGGAAGTATTATAGGGATCGGTGCATGGCAGAGACCGTAGCGAGCTAATAGCTCGTCACTTCACAATCAATGCCGAGAACCGTAACTTACATTTTCACCGGGATGATGCCTGCTTGACACCTACCCCTTCCTCGCGTCTGCTGGTAATCAAAAGCTATGGCAGGACCCGTAACTAAATAGAGGAGTGAGGTCAGGTGTGGGCGGCAACCATTTCCGGGTTATCCTCACGGAAAACAAAGCGGCGTGCATGCGTGGTAGTAGGAGAAGACAGCGCATGTGTGATAATGGGGAAGAAAACTAACCCGTTCGAGCGTAATGTTAAAAGGGTTCAAGGCTTACTCAAGTGGGTAATCTTATTATAATATTCTTAGTCTTTATAGAAGAGGAGAAATACCACAAGACTAAAATGTTGGCAACCCATTACTAAGTTCACTCCCGCTAAATGTCCACCGCAATGAATATAAAATCCCACTTAATAGTTCTGTGAAAACCCCCGTGCTCAGCACTAAATTGGCGGAAGATCAAAATTATTGATATATATTCCTATCGCTCAACCCCCCTCAACTCCTATCGGAGAGATAAATCTTAGAAGAGGGACTGAACAGATGTATCAAAGGTAGTCACCCTTGCATTTGCTCTTGCAATACTCCTTGCTCAGTCTCCTATAATGATTAAAAAGGGGGGGGGCGAAGGGATGGGTGTTTATCTATTTAGGTTGGTACCACATGCCAGAGTGCTCAGGGGGAGGGTGCTAGGACTAGGTCCAAACCAGATGGGGGAACCCAGTTTAAATCAGAGTGTCTCGTGAGCCCATACGAAAACAAGAAAGAAAGAAAGTCATAGTAATGGCCCTCGGCAAAACTGCCGTGCACAATTTATTACAAAAAGGGAGAGAAGGGGGGGCCAAGGAGCTAATCAAGGTCCGGTGTCCATGCTCCTAATGTCTTACATAATATCAAAGGGGGAACACTGTTCCTACAAACGGGGTACAAACAGTCACCCACGCCTTAGGGTGCTAATAGTCACCCGTGCACACAAGATAGAAAGGTGAAATAAAAAGAAAAATGTCCCAGGTAAGTGTGACCCACTAATAAGGTGGGACAAGCATTTATTGTCCTGTGTTGCCCTCATACACCCCGAAAGATGTCATGCTTCATCATCGGGCAGTTGCTCCTCGTAGGGCCGGCGCTGCTATCCCCTACGGGTCCCCCGAAGGGTCTCTTTATCGGAGATCTTTTCACGACTGCCGGATGGTGCATGTGGGTGTGTGGGGCGTGGGTCCAGTCAAGGTACTCATAGTGCGTGCAAGTATAGTGAAAATGTTTAATAAAGGGTAAATATGCAGCGAGTATCTATATTGTGTAAACCCTTTGCAGATAAATAAAATATTGCCCCAAAGGCACACTATGCCCGGGTGTCTAAAGGTCATAGGTCAACATGTTTCGCGCCTGCGTCGCCATAAGGGTCGTTGGCACTTCGTCAGGACCAGAGCTATAATTGAAAAAAGTGCACGTGACAATAAAAATTGGACCCTCTAAACCAAACAGGGTGGAACGGTAACCACTATACCTATAATAAGGTTACAGCTGCATGATGAAACAGTGCTCCTGATGGGAACCTGGGAACCAGAAACAAAATAAACAACAGTAAAAAACATCAGTAACAACTTGATGCCTTAAGATGTGTCCCATCCGGGTATACATCTATTCACTCAAACAATAAGAATACGAGAAAGAAAGAAGGGCTCAGGAGACATAAAAGTGTATTCAATTGGGTCCTGGCCCAGAGCGCTAATGTCCACGCACCACATCACTAGGTCACATTCCCACTGGCACTCTTGACCCTCCATATAATCCAATGTGGGAGTATGTCTCACATTCTGCCGGTAATCTAATCAAAATATATATATATACAAATGTGAGTTCCCGCAGCCTCCGTTGGTACCAAGTGGTGGAAGAGGTTTAGAATGTGCTTACCTCGCCACTGTTTGGATAAGCCTCCCCAGCGAGACCGCGAGGAACACTGACACATTACCGGGCTATAAAGGGAAATAAGTAGGGAAGTATTATAGGGATCGGTGCATGGCAGAGACCGTAGCGAGCTAATAGCTCGTCACTTCACAATCAATGCCGAGAACAGTAACTTACATTTTCACCGGGATGATGACTGCTTGACACCTACCCCTTTCTCGCGTCTGCTGGTAATCAAAAGTAATGGCAGGACCCGTAATTAAATAGAGGAGTGAGGTCAGGTGTGGGCGGCAACCATTTCCAGGTTATCCTCACGGAAAACAAAGCGGCGTGCATGCGTGTTAGTAGGAGAAGACAGCGCATGCGTGATACTGGGGAAGAAAACTAACCCGTTCGAGCGTAATGTTAAAATGGTTCAAGGCTTACTCAAGTGGGTAATCTTATTATAATATTCTTAGTCTTTATAGAAGAGGAGAAATACCACAAGACTAAAATGTTGGCAACCCATTACTAAGTTCACTCCCGCTAAATGTCCACCGCAATGAATACAAAATCCCACTTAATAGTTCTGTGAAAACCCCCGTGCTCAGCACCAAATTGGCGGAAGATCAAAATTATTGATATATATTCCTATCGCTTAACCCCCCTCAACATCTATCGGAGAGATAAATCTTAGAAGAGGGACTGAACAGATGTATCAAAGGTAGTCACCCTTGCTTTTGCTCTTGCAATACTCCTTGGTCAGTCTCCTATAATGATTAAAAAGGGGGGGGGCGAAGGGATGTGTGTTTATCTATTTAGGTTGGTACCACATGCCAGAGTGCTCAGGGGGAGGGTGCTAGGACTAGGTCCAAACCAGATGGGGGACTCCAGTTTAAATCAGAGTGTCTCATGAGCCCATACGAAAACAAGAAAGAAAGAAAGTCATAGTAATGGCCCTCGGCAAAACTGCAGTGCACAATTTATTACAAAAAGGGAGAGAAGGGGGGGCCAAGTAGCTAATCAAGGTCCAGTGTCCATGCTCCTAATGTCTTACACAATATCAAAGGGGGAACACTGTTCCTACAAACGGGGTGCAAACAGTCACCCACGCCTTAGGGTGCTAATAGTCCCCCGTGCACACAAGATAGAAAGGTGAAATAAACAGAAGAATGTCCCAGGTAAGTGTGACTCACTAATAAGGTGGGACAAGCATTTATTGTCCTGTTTTGCCCTCACACACCCCGAAAGATGTCATGCTTCATCATTGGGCAGTTGCTCCTCATAGGGCCGGCGCTGCAATCCCCTACGGGTCCCCCGAAGGGTCTCTTTATCGGAGATCTTTTCAGGACTGCCGGATGGTGCATGTGGGTGTGTGGGGTGTGGGTCCAGTGAAGGTACTCAAAGTGCGTGCAAGTATAGTGAAAATGTTTAATAAAGGGTAAATATGCAGCGAGTATCTATATTGTGTAAACCCTTTGCAGATTAAATAAAATATTGCCCCAAAGGCACACTATGCCCGGGTGTCTAAAGGTCATAGGTCAACATGTTTCGCGCCTGGGTCGCCATATATTATATCAATAATTTTGATCTTTCGCCAATTTGGTGCTGAGCACGGGGGTTTTCACAGAACTATTAAGTGGGATTTTGTATTCATTGCGGTGGACATTTAGCGGGAGTGAACTTAGTAATGGGTTGCCAACATTTTAGTCTTGTGGTATTTCTCCTCTTCTATAAAGACTAAGAATATTATAATAAGATTACCCACTTGAGTAAGCCTTGAACCCTTTTAACATTACGCTCGAACGGGTTAGTTTTCTTCCCCAGTATCACGCATGCGCTGTCTTCCCCTACTACCACGCATGCACGCCGCTTTGTTTTCCGTGAGGATAACCCCGAAATGGTTGCCGCCCACACCTGACCTCACTCCTCTATTTAATTACGGGTCCTGCCATTACTTGTGATTACCAGCAGACGCGAGGAAGGGGTAGGTGTCAAGCAGGCATCATCCCGGTGAAAATGTAAGTTACGGTTCTTGGCATTGATTGTGAAGTGACGAGCTATTAGCTCACTACGGTCTCTGCCATGCACCGATCCCTATAATACTTCCCTACTTATTTCCCTGTATAGCCCGGTAATGTGTCAGTGTTCCTCGCGGTCTCGCTGGGGAGGCTTATCCAAACAGCGGCGAGGTAAGCACATTCTAAACCTCTTCCACCACTTGGTACCAACGGAGGCTGCGGGAACTCACATTTGTATATATATATATATATTTTGATTAGATTACCGGCAGAATTTGGGACATACTCCCACATTGGATTATATGGAGGGTCAAGAGTGCCAGTGGGAATGTGACCTAGTGATGTGGTGCGTGGACATTAGCGCACTGGGCCAGGACCCAATTGAATACACTTTTATGTCTCCTGAGCCCTTCTTTCTTTCCCGTATTCTCATTGTTTGAGTGAATAGATGTATACCCGGATGGGACACATCTTAAGGCATCAAGTTGTTACTGATGTTTTTTACTGTTGTTTATTTTGTTTCTGGTTCCCAGGTTCCCATCAGGAGCACTGTTTCATCATGCAGCTGTAACCTTATTATAGGTATAGTGGTTACCGTTCCACCCTGTTTGGTTTAGAGGGTCCAATTTTTATTGTCACGTGCACTTTTTTCAATTATAGCTCTGGTCCTGACGAAGCGCCAACGAGCCTTATGGCAACGCAGGCGCGAAACATGTTGACCTATGACCTTTAGACACCCGGGCATAGTGTGCCTTTGGGGCAATATTTTATTTATCTGCAAAGGGTTTACACAATATAGATACTCGCTGCATATTTACCCTTTATTAAACATTTTTACTATACTTGCACGCACTTTGAGTACCTTCACTGGACCCACACCCCACACACCCACATGCACCATCGGCAGTCCTGAAAAGATCTCCGGTAAAGAGACCCTTCGGGGGACCCGTAGGGGATTGCAGCGCCGGCCCTACGAGGAGCAACTGCCCGATGATGAAGCATGAGATCTTTCGGGGTGTGTGAGGGCAACAATGGACAATAAATGCTTGTCCCACCTTATTAGTGGGTCACACTTACCTGGGACATTCTTCTTTTTATTTCACCTTTCTATCTTGTGTGCACGGGTGACTATTAGCACCCTAATGCGTGGGTGACTGTTTGCACCCCGTTTGTAGGAACAGTGTTCCCCCTTTGATATTATGTAAGACATTAGGAGCATGGACACTGGACCTTGATTAGCTCCTTGGCCCCCCCTTCTCTCCCTTTTTGTAATAAATTGTGCACGGCAGTTTTGCCGAGGGACATTACTATAACTTTCTTTCTTTCTTGTTTTCGTATGGGCTCACAAGACACTCTGATTTAAACTGGGGTCCCCTATCTGGTTTGGACCTAGTCCTAGCACCCTCCCCCTTAGCACTCTGGCATGTGGTACCAACCTAAATAGATAAACACCCATCCCTTCGCCCCCCCCCCCCTTTTTAATCATTATAGGAGACTGAGCAAGGAGTATGCAAGAGCAAATGCAAGGGTGACTACCTTTGATACATCTGTTCAGTCCCTCTTCTAAGATTTATCTCTCCGATAGGAGTTGAGGGGGGTTAAGCGATAGGAATATATATCAATAATTTTGATCTTCCGCCAATTTGGTGCTGAGCACGGGGGTTTTCACAGAACTATTAAGTGGGATTTTGTATTCATTGCGGTGGACATTTAGCGGGAGTGAACTTAGTAATGGGTTGCCAACATTTTAGTCTTGTGGTATTTCTCCTCTTCTATAAAGACTAAAAATATTATAATAAGATTACCCACTTGAGTAAGCCTTGAACCCTTTTAACATTACGCTCGAACGGGTTAGTTTTCTTCCCCAGTATCACGCATGCGCTGTCTTCTCCTACTACCACGCATGCACGCCGCTTTGTTTTCCGTGAGGATAACCCGGAAATGGTTGCCGCCCACACCTGACCTCACTCCTCTATTTAATTACGGGTCCTGCCATTACTTTTGATTACCAGCAGACGCGAGGAAGGGGTAGGTGTCAAGCAGGCATCATCCCGGTAAAAATGTAAGTTACGGTTCTCGGCATTGATTGTGAAGTGACGAGCTATTAGCTCGCTATGGTCTCTGCCATGCACCGATCCCTATAATACTTCCCTACTTATTTCCCTTTATAGCCTGGTAATGTGTCAGTGTTCCTCGCGGTCTCGCTGGGGAGGCTTATCCAAACAGCGGCGAGGTAAGCACATTCTAAACCTCTTCCACCACTTGGTACCAACGGAGGCTGCGGGAACTCACATTTGTATATATATATATTTTGATTAGATTACCAGCAGAATTTGGGACATACTCCCACATTGGATTATATGGAGGGTCAAAAGTGCCAGTGGGAATGTGACCTAGTGATGTGGTGCGTGGACATTAGCGCACTGGGCCAGGACCCAATTGAATACACGTTTATGTCTCCTGAGCCCTTCTTTCTTTCTCGTATTCTCATTGTTTGAGTGAATAGATGTATACCCGGATGGGACACATCTTAAGGCATCAAGTTGTTACTGATGTTTTTTACTGTTGTTTATTTTGTTTCTGGTTCCCAGGTTCCCATCAGGAGCACTGTTTCATCATGCAGCTGTAACCTTATTATAGGTATAGTGGTTACCGTTCCACCCTGTTTGGTTTAGAGGGTCCAATTTTTATTGTCACGTGCACTTTTTTCAATTATAGCTCTGGTCCTGACGAAGCGCCAACGACCCTTATGGCGACGCAGGCGCGAAACATGTTGACCTATGACCTTTAGACACCCGGGCATAGTGTGCCTTTGGGGCAATATTTTATTTATCTGCAAAGGGTTTACACAATATAGATACTCGCTGCATATTTACCCTTTATTAAACATTTTCACTATACTTGCACGCACTTTGAGTACCTTCACTGGACCCACACCCCACACACCCATATGCACCATCCGGCAGTCCTGAAAAGATCTCCGATAAAGAGACCCTTCGGGGGACCCGTAGGGGTTTGCAGCGCCGGCCCTATGAGGAGCAACTGCCCGATGATGAAGCATGACATCTTTCGGGGTGTGTGAGGGCAACACAGGACAATAAATGCGTGTCCCAACTTATTAGTGGGTCACACTTACCTGGGACATTCTTCTTTTTATTTCACCTTTCTATCTTGTGTGCACGGGTGACTATTAGCACCCTAAGGCGTGGGTGACTGTTTGCACCCCGTTTGTAGGAACAGTGTTCCCCCTTTGATATTATGTAAGACATTAGGAGCATGGACACTGGACCTTGATTAGCTCCTTGGCCCCCCCTTCTTTCCCTTTTTGTAATAAATTCAAGACACCCCACAGAAAGACTTGGTCCATGCACCACTCAGTACCCCTGGGCCTAATTGATGAAAGCAAGGCAAACTGGGTGCAGGCCTGAGCACACTGCCTGGCTTCAAAATGGTCCCTTGACCCCCACCACATGGCCAGGCCCTGCCTGGACCAGGCCTCAAAATGGCGCCCACCCACATGGCCAGGCCCCAACACCACCCCGAAAAGTTGAAAAACACTTGAAAATCACCACAATCCAATGCCATCCATGCCCTCAATGATGTTTAAGTTCAAGACACCCAATAAGAACACTTGGTCCATGCACAACTGAGTACCCCTGGGCCTAATGGATGAAAGCAAGGCAAAATGGGTGCAGTCCTGAGCACACTGCCTGGCTTCAAAATGGCCCCTTGAGCTTTGACCCCCACCACATGGCCAGGCCCTGCCTGGACCAGGCCTCAAAATGGCCCCCACCCACATGGCCAGGCCTCAACACCACCCCAAAAATACACAAAAATCACTACAATCCAATGCCACCCATGCCCTCAATGATGTTTAAATTCAAGACACGCAAAGTACATTGGGTCTGTGTGGCACACAGTGAGTATATATCATTACACCTCTTTGTGAACATAATGGTGAACTCAATTTGGGTACTGGCGGGTTACCCCTTCTGACCACTGGGAGTTGAGCATAAATGATAATGTGAGTTACATTGGCAAAGACTGACAACGCAGCCCGTCGCACTCTTTCGTGGAACTGATGGTTTCCAATATAGTAATCCTGGGTATTCCCAATAAATCAATGTAGTCAATAGTACTCTCAAGTAGTTATTTAATTTTCATTCATTACGCTTGAGTCTTTTCAACTGTTACGTCACAGTAAGCAATCCAGTATTATAGATCCAATCATAGTATATACAATCCAGACAATTCGAAATAAGACTTTGCGAGAGAAGCCCATAAACTATTGCCTGTTATTTTAAGAAATTGGAAGAAATAAACACAGGCGATATCTGGATTGGTTGGTGCATCTATCAGAACCAAGTATTAATTGAAGAAAAGGGAACTTACTACTGAGGCATCAAGGAACAACATAAGGGTTGAGCCGTGATGAAGCCGGTCGGTTAGTGTTAACCTCGGCGAAACGCGTTAGCATGACAGAAGGGGATTGGAGTGTGAAAGAATAAAAAGAAAAGAGAAATCTTCAATAGCCCAATTAAATGTCCTATGTCTTTTTGTGAAACGAGTAATATTGTTATGATGAGTGGTGTGCTGCAAACATTGCTATAATATTGTGTTCAATCCTAGGGTGTTCTCTTCTCCCACTAATATTGCAAGCACCCAAGAGAATAAGGAGTTTTTGTTTATATCTATGAGTGTATTGTCACATGAGCGCTGAAATTCCCCCATACACCCCCAGAAATTCCCTGTTACTTTTTGACCACATAAGATATCCACGCCAATGTTGCGTCCTTTTCTTCCAACATCATGGGGATTCTAAAGATACCCAGGGTTTGTGGATTCCCTTGGAGGAGTCCCAGAAATTAAGCAAAATACAGTAAACCTTTTTTTTCTTCAGAAAAATGGGAAACACGGGCTGAAATAAAAGCCTTTGGGTTTTTCCCTGCAAATGTTATCAAAAAAGGGTTTGTGGGGCTGAAATCACCATTTTCCCAGCTTTTAGGGAATGACAGTCTTTTGTCAGAGAACCAACAATTTCTCACACCGTTTTGGCATTTTTCTGGGACATAGCCTATTTTTGCTATTTTTAGTGCTTTCAACCTCTTTCCAGTTAATGGTAAAAATGAGTATGAAAGCAATAATGGATCCTGGAAAGCTATACATTTTAGAAAAGTAGACAAAAATTTGAATTCAGAAAGGGGTCATTTTTTTCTAAATCCATGAAGGTTTCTTTATAGAAACTAACTGTTAAATTAAGGAAAAATTGAAAAATAGTTGAAAAAAACAGACTTTTGTGTCAACGTTTTCACCTGTAACTTCTTGTAATTATGACTGCTCTTTGAAAGCAATATACCGTTACATCCATTGGACCTTCCTGGTTGTGGGGATATATTGTAGGCTCACCAACAACCCGACGAACCCAGAGTCAAAAACTAAGCAGCAACTTGCAATGGTATTTTATTATGTACCGGGTATAGTGCAATTATTCTTGGAAAATGTATACATGGAAAAATCGGTATGAAAGACACCTATGTATTTCTGAAATGGGTATAAATTATAGAGTTTAGAAACAGTACATATTTGCACATTTTAAAAATTGGGAGTACTCATACTAGCATGAGAATTATTGGTCATTTTTCAAAATGACTTCTTTTTTACACAATGTCTTTCATTTGGAAGGGAGAAATGCATGAAAACTCAATAGGTAATAACAGTTGATTTACAAATCTGAATTACCCTAAGTCTCCAGATAAAAACGGTACCTCACTTGTGTGGGTTGGCCTTGTGCCTGCGAGAGGAAACGGCGCAAAAAGCAACGTGGTCACACCTCAATCTCGCATTGAAAAATGACCCTTGTTTTGCAAACTGTCTAGCTGCAGTTTTTGTACCCTAGCTCTGCCGGTACCTAGGGAAACCTAGCACACCTATACATTTTTGAAAACTAGACATCCAGGGAAATCCAGGATGGGGTGACTTGACTGCCTCCCACCAGGTTCTGTTACCCAGAAACCCTTGCAAACTTAAAAAAGTGTAAAAAAAACCAATTTTCTCCACATTTCTGTGGTGGAAAGTTTTGGAATCTGCGTGTATCCACAAATTTCCTTTCACCCTGCGTTCCCCAAAGTCTTCCGTGAACAAAGGTACCCCACTTGTGTGGGTCGGCCTAGTGCCTGCAACATGAAACGGTGCAAAATGCAACATGGTCACACCTCAATTTCGCAGTGAAAATTGACCCTTTTTTTGGTAAAGTGCCAAGCTGTAGTTTATGAACCCTAGCTCTGCCGGCACCAAGGGAACCCTAGCTCTGCGGGCACCTAGGGAAACCTAGCACACCTATACATTTTTGAAAACTAGACACCCAGGGGAATTCAAGATTGGGTGACTTGACTGCCTACCCCCGGTTCTGTTACCCAGAAACCCTTGCAAACTTAAAAAATTGACAAAAAAACACATTTTCTCCACATTTCTGTGGTGGAAAGTTCTGGAATCTGCGTGGATCCACAAATTTCCTTCCACCCTGCATTCCCCAAAGTCTTCCAATAAAACAGACCCCCACTTGTGTGGGTCGGCCTAGTGCCTGCGACAGGAAACGGCGCAGAACACAACGTACCCGCGAGACTCGCCTCACTACGTTTTGGGCCCTTGCCTGTCGTGGGTTCTTGCGCTTCCCACACAAGTGAGGTTTTTATCGGGAGACCTGGGGGAATGCTGGGTGGTAGGAAATTTGAGTGAGCCCGGTGATGCCACACTTTCCCACACAAAAATGTGTGAAAAACTGATTTTTTTAGATAAAATTGAGGTTTGCAAGGGATTCCGGGTAAGAGGACGTTGGGGGATCCACGCAAGCCATACCTCCTTGAAAAGCCCCAGGGTGTCTACTTTTCAGAAATGTGTGGGTTTGGTAGATTTCCCTAGATGCCCGTCGAGCACGGGGCCAAAAACCCAGGTGACCCCCTTGCAAAACCAGGTGGTTTTGAGATAAGCAATTTTGATGTTGCCTCACTACGTTTTGGGCCCTTGCCTGTCGCTGGTATTTTCGCCTCCCACACAAGTGAGGCACCATTTTTATCGGGAGACCTGGGGGAACGGTGGGTGGTAGGAAATTTGTGTGAGCCCGGTGATGCCACACTTTCCCAAACAAAAATGTGTGAAACGGGGTCAAAAACCCAGGTGACCCCCCTAGCAAAACCAGATCGTTTTGACAAAATTATTTGTTTAGTTCTGCAGCGTGACAATTTTGGCAAGGAAAATGTGACAGACATTCTGAATTTTGCAGGATATTGTGGATAAAATAACTTGTTAGAATTCACCAGAGAGACATCACCATGTACTCCCATGGGTTTTCAACAATATCTACAATTGGTAGGTTATTCTTAGGTGGAATGTACACCTTGGCAGAGAGAGTAAAAAGACAAAGATTCCTGCACAGCCATCTATTCCTCAAACACACACACAAACTGGTTGGATTTTGCACGAGGGCGAGTGATGGTTCAGTATATAACATTTTATTAACAAGAGATTTCACAAAAATGAAATGCACTGTCAATTACATGGACAAAAAAAACGAAATAATGACTCGCAGGTCGTGAGCTGTAAAGCCACTTCAAGGGACCAACCGCTTTACAGGCCATTCACACACCTTTCATACTTGATACACAGAAGACCATTCATACCACCAGGCACGAAAGCAACACATCACAACATTCACAAAAAAGGAACAGGGGCACCCTGCTTCAAAAATACAAAAAATAAATATTACTACACAGCCATCGATTCCTCAAACACACACACATACTGGTTGGATTTGGCACGAGGGTGAGTGATGGTTCAGTGTATACAATTGTATTAGCAAGTGATTTCACATAAATGAAATGCACTGTTAATACTTGAAAGGACGAGAAACTGAACCAATGACTCACAGCTCGTGAGCTGTAAAGCCACGACAAGGCACCAACCTCTTTACAGGCCATGCATACACCTTTCATATGTGTGACATATACAAAACATTCACACCGCCAGCCGCGGGCCCATCACATTACAACAATTCCGCTAGCAGACAGCGCCATTCAAGGGCCCATCACTTTCACACGCCCACATTCCTGACACAGCAACTACATAAACTGATGGATTGCATGGAGTGGTGCTCAGCTAGCAGTTTGTGTAGTGACCAGCATCAAGTCACTACTCACACACCGCCAGCCAAGTGCAAGTCCACGCACACCGCCAGTCAAGCACCAGTCCACGCACACCACCAGCCAAATACCAGTCCACGCACACCACCAGCCAAGCACGACTTCACGCACACCGCCAGCCAAGCACCAGTCCACGCATACCACCAGTCAAACACCAGTCCACGCACACCGCCAGGCAAGCGCCAGACCACACTCACCGCCAGCCAAGCACCAGTCCACACACACCGCCAGCCAAACACCAGTCCACGCACACCGTCAGCCAAACGCCAGTCCACGGACATCGCCAGCCAAGCGCCACTCCACACACACTGCCAGCCAAGCACCAGTCCAGGTACACCACCAGCCAAGCACCAATCCAAACACACCACCAGGCAAGCGCCAGACCATGCACACCGCCAGCCAAGCACCAGTCCACACACACCACCAGCCAAGCACCAGTCCACACACACTGCCAGTCAAACGCCCGTCCACTCACACTGCCAGTCAAACGCCAGTCCACACACAAAGCCAGCCAAGCGCGACTCCACACACACCGCCAGCCAAGCACCAGTCCACGCACACCGCCAGCCAAACGCCAGTCCACGCACACCATCAGGCAAGCGCCAGACCACGCACACCGCCAGCCAAGCACCAGTCCACACACACCGCCAGCCAAACGCCAGTCCACGCACACCACCAGCCAAGTGCCACTCCACGCACACTGCCAGCCAAGCACCAGTCCAGGCTCACCACCAGCCAAGCACCAATCCAAACACACCGCCAGGCAAGCGCGAGACCACGCACACTGCCAGCCAAGCACCAGTCCACACACACCGCCAGCCAAGCACCAGTCCACACCCACCGCCAGTCAAGCGTCAGACCACGCACACCGCCAGGCAATCGCCACTCCATGCAAACTGACATCATATTTAAGATTTTTTTTAATATAAATAAGAAAACACAAACGAATTGCAGATTGATACAAATTTACTAACACAACAACTAAAGCTAAATACACTACACAAATGCCAACTTTGAAACTGAACAAAAATTATTAAACAATAGAGGCCAGGCAGTTCACTTTACCATTCATGGATGCTCCCAAAAATTATTTTGCGTGTGGTACATTCTAAAACAAGCAGGCACGCACAGCCCAGGGTTAGAAAGACATTCAGGGCAGTACATATGAACCTCCTTCCGCAAACCTCTTCTCCAACAGACTCTACATCTCCGACTGGGAAAGTCTTTTGAGAATGTAGAAGGAATGTGATCAGGAAAGTGGCAATCTTTAAATCTAGCAACATCCTCCACCACTCCAACTCTAGGAACACTTGCCTGTTCCACTAAAACAAGGCTGCCTATTACAGACTCCTGAAACTTTACAAAAGTCATCTTTGACTGAGGACAAGATTCCTAGAACACAACAAAAGCATTAAAGGTTGCCAAGTGGAAAAGATGGATAGCCAACTTCTTGTTCCAAATGTAAGCCTTATGAAGAGCAGCATATGGTTCCAACCTCTGATCTACTCTATCAACACCACCCATGTTCCTATTATAGTCTGAAATGCACACAGGTTTGCGCGCTTCAGCAACCTCACCCTAAACAGTCACCGGTTCAGTGCTTTCATCATGGATGGTAGTCAACATGTAGACATCTCTCCTGTCTCAAAACTTCACAGCTAGAAGCTCCTCGCAACGCAATGCACTGCACTGTCCCCAGACAAGCTTTTGACAAACAAGTTCTTTTGGGAAACCTTTATGGTTACAGCGGATTGTGCCACAAGCAACAGTGTCCACTTTGGCCAATTCCCTGAACAACCGCACACCAGTGTAGAAGTTATCTACATATAAATGATGGCCTTTGTTAAATAATCCTATACCAAGTTCCCACACAATTTTTTCAGTCACTCCAAAAGTGAACGGACAACCAGGGGGGTTAATTCTGGATTCCTTACTGGTGTACTGAAATTAGAGACATATCCAGTCTGACTGTCACACAGCATACACAGCTTAATTCCATAGCGTGCCCGCTTACTAGGAAAGTATTGCCTAAAAACCAAGCGGCCCTTGAACAACACCAAAGACTCATCCACTGCAAGTTCTTTCCCAGGAGCATAGATCTCAGAAAATCGATCAACAAAGTGATCAATGACAGGCCGAATCTTGAAAAGACGGTCACAATCAGGGTGATCTCGTGGCAAAGCTAAACCATTATCGACAAATGCATCATCTGAAGAAGAAGCAAATACCTATCATGACTCATGACTGCCGGAAATATAGCAGTTGCCATCAAGGGACTAGTAGACCAATATGAAGCCATTGATGGCTTCCTTAGCAAGCCCATCAAAAAAGTTAAACCCAAGAACTTCTTCATCTCTTCCAGATTTGTGGGAGTCCACCGGGTAGCTCTAGCGTGGGGCTTAAGGCTGGCACTGTTCTCCCTCAAAAACTGTTCGGCATACAAATTAGTCTGCTCAACAATCTCTGACAAAAACACATCATCCCTTAACAACTGAAAAAAATCAATCTGCAAAAAGTTTTCAGTGTTCGCCCTACACCCTGGAACACCAGTAAAGTCTGGCAATGCCGGCTGCACCATGCCTGGGGCAACCCAGAGGTCAGCACTTTCAACGGGAAGCCTTGCAGCCCCAGGCTGCCACCCAGCTGTCTCTTGTCCCACTATACCAACGGGAAGTCTTGCAGCCCCAAGCTGCAGCCCAGATGCCTCTTGTCTCACTATACCAACGGGAAGTCTAGCAGCCCCAGGCTGCAGCTCAGATGCCTCTTGCCGCACTATCGGCACAGCAATGTCCTCCTCTAACACAGGCACTTCATCCACACCAAAAGTAGCTTCATCAGCACTCAGAGTATCTTCATCATCAGATGATGCCATGTGGAGAGAAAACTCACTGCCTGAATCTTCCCCTCCCACCTCTGCCTCAGAATCAGAGTCAGTCTCTGGACTATGGTCAGAAGAAGAATCAAAAAGCATTCCAACAACTTGCTGAGCTGTAATCCGGCAGCTAGCCATTATCCTTACTAAGAAAGGAGACTGCACAAACAAGTCAACAACCAACACTGTGCAAAGTAAGTAAAAAAATGTGTGCCATTATCACAAAGATCTATATACTGAAAAACTATACAATTCACTTACAAGGGACAGCTACACTCACCAGCACCTACTCTGCAAAGACACAGCAAATAGTCAACGATATCCCACTAGAAAGAAGAAAAAATTAATCCACAGAAAACAAAATACACATCAAGCACAAATGCAAAACATTTTTAGACACTCAAAAACAGAAACCAAACATACTGGTATTATTACACATTTTGCAAAAAACACATTTACATTGAAATTGTACAAAAAAGGTCTCTTACCAAACACATGCAACTACACAAACAGCAGAACCACCAGTAACGAAACTGCAACCTGCAACAGTCTAAAGAGCAAAAGCCTTGAACTAGAACAAAAAAGGGGGAAATAAAACATTACAATTCACAAGAAATAAAAACAATACACATTATAACAGGCTATGTCACAGGCTATGTCACTACACAAATGGGGGCAGAAAGGGCTCAATACACATAAACAAATATATGCCCCCTGGAAGCAAGCAAATTATTTATTTTTACATCCCTGGCACTAGTGGGCTTTTCTGCCCCCCCACACCCCCCCCCCTGGGCCAGAAATGTCAAGAATATAGGTAATCTGTCCCCAAGGGGGGCAGAAAAGTCTAACGAATTAATTAGGCCCATAAGGAAGTGACCCTTGCCCAAGGGGTCGCATTCCGTTTCAAATTTAAAACACTCCCTGGTGTCTAGTGGGGTTTTCTGCCCTCCCCTGGGGGCAGAAAGTCCAAATAAAGAATCCGATCTGCCCCAGGGGGGCAGAATATACTAAAAGAGAAGAAAATGGCCCCTGGAAGAAACTGGTCACTTCCAATTTAAAAAAAAAACAATTACCTAGCTCTAGTGGGCTTTTCTGCTCGGCAGAAAGGACATTAAAAAAATTATCTGCCCCCAAAGGGGGCACAATATATTTTTAAAAAAATGTGGGCCCAAGGAAGCGACCCTTGCCCAAGGAGTCGCTTCCGATTATACAAAAACAACTTCCCTGGCTCTAGTGGGCTTTTCTATCCCCCCTGGGTCCAGAATCGGCCAAAAAATGGCCAATCTGTCCCCAGGGGGGGGGGGGGGGGGGCAGAAAAGTCTGATTATAAATTTGCCCTCTAGGAAGTGCGCGCTGAGGTCATCAGGAACCGCGGGGGGGTGTGCTCGGGGGTGGCAGAGGAAACTCCCTGTTTAAATGGGCACGATCGATGACTCAGGGGAGCTGTGCTGATGACGGAGCGGTTCCGTCATCAGCACAGCCCAGCCGTTGCTGATGACGGAACCGCTCCGTCATCAGCATCGAAGGGGTTAAGATATATTTCTGTTTCTGTCTCTACACTGCAAATGTATCCCAATAATCCACGAGGGCACAAATTATATATTTTGCGGTGCAGATTGTGCATGTTTTTAAAACAATATTCATGTGTTGGCTGGTTGTTACCATAAGGTCATGAAATCCTACACATAAATAACTCTATTAGCAGTGGCAGCTTCTCTGCTAAGGCGGAGGAGTGTCGCCCCACTGCTCCGCAGCAGGAAAGATAAAATAATTGTTCCTGCTTGAGGACAAAGGAGCAAAGGGAGGAGTGGTTTGCCCACTCCTAAGTGCACATGACTGTTTGGTCTGCCCTCTCGGTGCCGCTGAAAACAGTTATGCATACTTTCCATATTCTCCATGCAGGATGCATTATAGCCTGCATGTAAAACATGCCCAAGCCCCCATTCCCTGAGTGAGCACTCTCAGACCGATAGCAATGCATTGCAGCGTTGTGATTGCCTATCGGTAGCCTGGGAGCCGGGTGCTTCCTGCTGCTTCCTGTATCTTGCTGCAGAACCGGATCAGGAAGAAGAGGACGGAGGAGACACGACAGCTGGCGGTCCGTCACAGGTAAGTGGTTTTAAAAAAATGTGTTTTGCCCTCATACCACCCCCCTCCTTCCCCTGCCCCCTCTCCCCTACCCGAGTCTAGTAGAAGCCGCTACTGTCTATTAGGAGAGTACAGGTAATCATGTGTTAACATTGAAGGATATGGCTATTTATATTACGCCCAGCTAACAAGGTAAATATAACTAGAACTCAAATTCAACAAAATATAATTTTACTCCAATACAACACAGATATACTTTTGCTCAGATTCCACAGAGATATACTTCCAGGGGTAGATTGAGAACAGGAAATAGTACTACAAGAGCACTTTGTAGATACTTTTATATGTCTTTGTGAATCGGTCAGAAATATTCAACTTTCTATTAATAAAATT
This sequence comes from Lissotriton helveticus, assembly GCF_964261635.1. Classification (NCBI taxonomy): domain Eukaryota; kingdom Metazoa; phylum Chordata; class Amphibia; order Caudata; family Salamandridae; genus Lissotriton; species Lissotriton helveticus. The sequence continues at coordinate 986,195,069 of NC_136071.1, read as the reverse complement.
AGTAAAGAGTGTAGAGTAACTTCTATTTACAAATTATATATGAACATTGCCTGCATAATTCAATTTTAGATGTTTTGGGGTCAATTCACAAAGCAGTGTATGAGTACGTAACAGGTTACTCTTTTATCTACATCACATGACTTTATGAATCAGCCTGGGACTCCAGAGCATCAGTCTTCGTAAGAGCATGTACATGAATAACATGCAGAGTATCAAGCTTCAATAAGTTAGTCTTATTTAAAATATATTGTTTTTGCCTTAATATCCGTGCCTAGTTAGTTAAAATTGACCACTTGAAGCATCGACTATGTTATCACGTCTCAGTAAGCGCTATGTTTTCATTCTATAAAAATACAGGAGCGTAACGGGAAAGGGCATTGCAGAGAACCTAAATGAAATCAAAAGGCAGGCTCTAATCTGTGGATATCTCGTGTTATTAGGTGAGCTGTGAATGTCAAGGCTAATGGTTCATTTAGTGGTGGCTGCCTTTTTGAAGACACGCGCTAATCCGTCCCGTAAATCTAACCTACTAAAATAATTGCCTGGTCTGGAACAGTGCTCTAAACTTCAAAAATCCAATTGCTCAGTGATTAGCGCTTTGTTAAATTTCTTTATGACACACTGGAGTGTTTTTGTATTTTTAAAAAAGAGTTCATACATGCAGTACGGTGAAAGCATTTAAATAACTGCAAATAAACTAACATCAAGGCGAGGTGTACAAATAGTGCAATAACTCGAATGTTAAAATACAATATCACTTTACCAATTCTGATAACCTCACACATCAAAATTAGGCTTCGCTGTCAACAACTGCGTTTTGATTTCACCATGGTGCAATAAGACATCATAAAGACAACACGTGCACGCGTAAATAGTCTGTTTTATTTACCAAAATATCAAAGTGCTGTATGCATTTTCATTAGTATCTTCTCTGGGAGACAGATTCCAAGAGGCACACTCAGCCTTTCATCATATCAGTTTTGCTAAAATGTGAGCTAGTGTGCCTCATTGTAATAAAGCCAATATCTGTACTGTCGGGGTCGCCACTGGACCTTTGCCCAGCAAACATTTTTGTAATTGATAGCTCTGACTGTCACCCTAGTGAACTCTGTCAGTGGTAACAATGTTATGTCATGGTATGTGAATTTGTATAGTAAGGCTAATCACACATGACAAGGGAGCTGACTAGGGCAGGCCTGAGGGGGTTGGAGGAGATCATGCCAGTTTCATCTGGAAAAGCCAGGTTCCTACAAAAGTCCATGAGAGAGGTTGGGATTCTTAGGTGTTTTGGAAGGTTATTTCAGGTCTTGGCTGTGAGGTATGAGAAGGAGCATCCTCTGTTTCTGGACTTCTTGAGGCGAGGGAGGTGTGCTCTTGCCTGGGGCACAGATCGAATGTGTCTGGTGGGTTGGTAGAAGTTGAGACAATGGTTTAGGTATGCGGACTGGTGTTGTGGAGAGCTTTGTAGGTGTGGGTGAGTAGTCTGAACTTACATCTTTCCTGGACTGGGAGCCAGTGGAGATTGTTTAGGTGTGGAGAGATGTGGTTATCCCAGGGGATGTTCAAGATGAGTCTGACAGCGATGTTCAGGGTGGTTTGGAGTCGGCGTAGGACATGGGCAGGGATTCCGATGTAGAGGGCGTTTCTGTAATCAAGTCTACTTGTGATGAGAGCCTGCGTGAGGTCCATCTGATGTTCAGAGGGATCCACTTGAAAATCTTGCATTGCGTTCACAGGATGTGAAAATATAATTAGACAGGCATTGATCTGTCTGCTCATGGAGAGGTAGGTGTCCAGGATTATCCCGAGGTTATTGGCATGGTCTGCAGGGGTGGGTGGGAATCCAAATTCAGAGGGCCACCAAGAGGCGTCCCAAGGGGAATGATTCTTGTCAAAGATTAGGACTTCTGTTTTATCTGTGTTGAGCTGGAGGCAGTTGTTCATGCAGTTGGCACAATTTGTTTTTCTCTGTGCTAGTTAAATCAGTAAGGGAGAGAATGAGCTGTGTGTTATGGGCTTAGGATACTATGTTGATGCCATGGGCTCTGACAATGTCAGCAAGGGGTGTCATGTAGACCTTGAAAAGTGTTGGGCTGAGAAATGATCCTTGAGGGACTCTGCAGATGAGTTTAATGGGTTCTGAAGTCTAGGGGGTATGTGGGGATGGGATTATATCCACAACACAGTAAAATATAATGTGGGTTTTAGACTGTTAGAACTATCCTCTTGTGAACAACGATCACGATTACCTCATGAATTCCTTAGCTTTACGAAATCCTTCAGCACGTTGCGGCTCGGGCCGGTGGCGATCTTGATCAGCAGCCTCTGTTACGATGACGGCTCAGGTCACAAACAGCTACACAGCAGCGTGGACGATGATTCACGCTGCTGGGGCACTGCAGTCATGGGGCACTTTCGAACCATCACCATGGACCTCACTGCAGTCTCAGGCTGCACACACACAAAGCATCGCTGAGACTCAGTTGTGTTTCAGGCCACACAGTCCTGGGTCAATGCTTACGAAGGTCTCAGGCTGCAAAAAGCACACGCACACAGCGTTGCTGAGACACACTTGGAAACTTTGATGTTCCTGAGTTTCCATAACAGTGAGAACCAGCTCTCCTCTGGTCCTTAGGGACAAGTTACTTCTGGACACAACACACAGCAAAGTCCTTTCAAGCAGGGGGACACAGCACAAGGCAAAGTTAATTAGCCTCTCCTTAGTTAAATCAGCAAACTGCAGGCCAACCCCAGAACACACAGCAGGGGTCAGTCCTTCTCTTCAGTATCTTCAGCTGTTCTTCCTTGGCAGACTTTCATCTTGACCACAAAATAGTTTCAATCCTTTTCAGTCTTGATCAGTACAACGTTCATGGGTTTCAGCTGTCATAGTTATACCCCTAAATGTCTTAGAATTCTTTGTGTTCAGGGGGCACTGACCCCTGTCCAAACCAGTTTTGTGTGTCTCCCTGCCAGTGACACCTTCTTCCTTTGATAGTGGGGGTCTGGTTCCTCAAACAATCAGCAGGAGGTGGAGCCATTCTTTTATGGCAGCAGCCCAGACCTGTTCACATCTTGGGGGCTACTCCTCCCCCATACACTCCAAATGCAGGTCAGCCTGATTCTGTCTCACCTACTCCTACCCTGGGTCAAGACATTTCCCAGATCCTATCATATTCAAATCCAGACAGTCAATCCACAACCAGGCAGAGACACTCAGAATTGTTAGAACAAAAAAAAAGCCACTTCTAAAAGCGTGGTTTCTAAACACACAATTCAAAAACCACCTTCACAAAAAGATGTGTTATTAAATTGTGAGTTCAGGCACACTAAACTTCACCTCTCCATCTTAAGTCTATGGGAAGATAGGCTGGAAACATATTACACAGCCTTTCCCATTCTGTCCTATGGGCAAGAGGGCCTTGCAACAGTGAAAAACGAAATGGAGAGTATTTCACTGATAGGACATGGTACACACCTCAGTACATGTCCTACCTTTCACAGACACTGCACCCTGCCCTGTACATGGGATAGGAAAGGGTAAGGCTGGGAAAGTGGGTACACTTGTCAGGCCAACATGGCAGTTAGCAAACTGCATGCAGGCACTGCAGTGGCAGGCCTGAGTTCTCTCTATAGGGCTACTTGTGTGGGTGTCACAATTAGTGCTGCAGGCCCACAAGTAGCATTTGCATTACCAGCCCTGGCACACATAGTGCAATTTACTAGGGACTTTACTAGTAAGGCAAACATACCAATTATGGACAACCAATTACCATAACACTTTATACAGGGAGCACTTGCACTTTGACACTGATCAACAGTGGCAAAGTGCCCAAAGCATCTAAGTTGGCAACATAATGTCAGAAAAAGGTCTAGGAGGAAGGCAAAAAGTTTAAGGAGCTTTAGCCTGAAAGGGCCAAGTCCAACACAACCCCCTCCCAGCCTAAATCCAGGGTAGGCCAATCACTACCTTGATGGATTTCGCTGCTTGGTGCGATAGAACATGGACGCAGGCCCGCTACCGCAGGGACACCCTCTTGTTCTAAGCCTTCCTCACCCCAGGGGATCCCATAGGTTACAACTCCCTGGGCCAACTAAGCTACTCCACTGATACTTCCTGGCAGTCGGGCCCCCTTGGGGTGCTCATCCCTTGCTAACTCCAGGCGGGGTTACCCCCTGTGATTTCTAGGGGACCCAGCCCTTCTGGTTGGGCCCTGACACACGAGTTGTTCTACTGGGGAACACCTCCCTCTCTCAACCTTGAGTCTAGACTTCTGGGCCTGTGTTGGAACTGGCCCTTTTTGCAGGGTTATTCCCAAAATGTTTGCTTCTTCATCCCTTATTTTTCCTGACCTGTGGCTGTTGGCAATAGGACTCTGCACGCTTTACCACTGCTGATCAGTGCTAAAGTGCATATGCTCTCTGTGTAAATTGTTACTGCAATTGGTTATCCATGATTGGCTTATTTGTGTCACCAAGAAGTCCCTAGTAAAGTGCACTAAGTGTGCCAGGGCTGGTGGTAACACATGCTACTAGTGGGCCTGCTGCCCGGATTGTGCCACCCACATGAGTAGCCCTAAAATTGTATCTCAGGCCTGCCACCGCAGTGCCTGTGTGCAGTCTGTGAACTGCCATGTCCTCCTGGTCAGTGTCCCCACTGGCCAGGCTTAACCCTTCCCTTTCTGTATACATTGGTCACCCCTATGGAAGGCCCAAGGTACCCCCTTGGGCAGGGTGCAGTGTATGTGAAAGGTAGAGCATGCACTAGTGCAGGTGACATGCTCTGGTAGTGAAAGGCAGCCATTTTCGTTTTTCACTATTGTAAGGCTACCTTGCCCATAGGCTATCATGGGGAATGCTGGCTACAGTGGCTACCAGCATATCTTCCCATAGGAGCAAGGTAGGACATACAAGTCTGGTGTCCCTGAACTCAGAATTTAATAACACATCTTTTAGGAAAGGTGTTTTTTAAATCCTGTGTTTGAGAACAGCACTTTTAGAAAGTTGCTGTTCTCTTGTCTCTAGTTGGCTGAGGCAGTTACCTTAGCTCAAATAGGAACTCTTGCTCCTAGTCAGGGAAAGGAGGGACACCCTCTTTGATAACCCCTGCTCACCCCTTGGTAGCTTGGCACGAGCAACCAGGCTGATCTTCAAGGCAATGTGTAATGTATTTGTAATGACACTCCCAGTGACACAGTGATAACCCCATTAATAAAACACCACACTGATGTATGAAAATAGTGGTATCTTTATCAAGAAGAAAAATACGGTAAGACCAAACAATACAAATCCAACATATGTGTATTTGTAATGTTTCACTTTGCCAGTTATTAGGCCAACACACACTTGTAGGTTCATGTGGTAATATTGAGCAGTTCATGATGTTCAAATGCAATCCTAATGCAATGCTATGCAGTTCATAATGCAGTTTGTATTGCCAGACTAATGCAGACTGCATTGCAAGTATAACACACTCCTTAATGCAAGTAGTAAGGCAGTTCGTAATGCAAGAATAATGCAATCCTCAATGTACGTAATCAGGCAGTTCGTAATGCAAGTATAACGCACTCCTTAATGCAAATTATAAGGCGGTTCTTAATGCGAGAATAATTCAATCCTCAATGCACATAATCAAGTAGTTCGTAATGCAGGAATAATACAATCCTTAATGCAAGTAATAAGGCAGTTCGTAATGCTGGAATAATACCAGGCCAATGACATGATAAGCGCGGGCACCACTAGGTCCCAACCACAAACCACAGTCCTGAACTTCCGAGGGCGGCCCCGGTACTGCCGGGGAGGGGCCTGGCCGCTCGAGGACTCAGCGCGTCTAATGTGATACAGAGGTAGAGAGACGGCAGCACTCCTGTACTCCTCCTGCACCCCTCCCCAGGCCACACATGCTTGCGGCTCCCGACCGAAGTCCAAGCCTTACCAGAGGAAGCGCTGCTGCGCTTTCTCTCTCTCATCGCTCGGCACTCCCGATGACGACGCAGCTTCGATGCATGGCGACACTGTAGCCGGACAGGTTACGGTGCTGCCTTCTCCGTTGCTGACGATCTTGGGCAGATTCCTCTTGCGAACAACGATTACCTCACGACTTCCTTAGCTTTACAAAATCCTTCAGCACTTTGCAGCTTGGGCCGGCGGCGGTGATCTTGATCCACAACCTCCGTTATGAGGACGGCTCAGGCCACAAACAGCTACTCAGCAGTGTGGACGATGATGCCCGCTGCGGGGGCACTGCAGTTACTGGGCACTTTCCAACCAGCACTACAGACCCCACAGCAGTCTCAGGTTGCACAGGCATAATGCGTCGCTGAGACTCGGTTGGGATTCGGGCCACACAGTCCCGGGGCAATGCTTACGAAGCATCGATGAGACACACTTTGTAAACTTTGATGTTGTTATTAAATTGTGAGTTCAGGCAGTATAATGGCATTTTCTTTTCCTTTTTTATTCGTAACACATATTCCTACAAGAGGATTAAAGATCTAGGGCCAGATGTAGGTGGCCAATTACCGGTCGGTAACAGCCGAATTCGGCCGTTACCAACCGGTAATTGGATTTTGAGATGTAGGGGGAAAAAACAGGCATTTTCGGTAATTTTACCGAATCGGTAAATATACCGGTCGGTAAAATTACCGAAAATGCATTTTCGGTATGTAGGTGCCAAGTTGCACATTGACACAGGGCTTTGAAAATCTGTATTTTACCATGCAATACAATTGCATGGTAAAATACCGATGCAGGTGTACATGCACATCTGTGCATGTACACCTGTGCCATGTGGCACACATACATGCCCTAAGGGCATGTATGTGTGCCACATGGCACACAAGCCTAAAACAGGGGTGCCAGAGGGTGTCAAAGTGACACCCCCTGCACCCTTGCTAAAATCGGTATTTACCGATTCTGTAATTACAGAATCGGTATTGCCCATTGATTCCTATGGGCTTCACAGCCCATAGGAATCAATAGGAAATACCGATTCGGTATTTCCAGATTCGGTAAATACCGAATCTTAACGATTCGGTATTTCCACATCTGGAAATACCTACATCTCCCCCCTTCATATTTACCACTTCTTAAATACCGAATCGGTAAAATTCGGTATTTAAGAGGTGGTAAATAAGAATTACCTATATCTGGCCCCTAATGTTGGATTAATATAGGATGTTCCTGTGACTATAACATAGAAAATATGAATGCAAACATGAAACACAAATACTATTCGATACAATGCAGTATCTACCTAAACATCTCTTTAACTTGTAGCCTCCCACACTCCCTCCTGGCCTGTCAGTTCCTATGTGCCGTTCGACCTTATGTGTATGTTTATATAGCGAGAAAGGAAAAAATCCCTTTGGGTAAATAGAATTACAGAGTAGAGTCTATTCTCATATGTCACACATACTTATATCATCTTTCTCATTGCCCACACATACCAAGATTGGACCATATATAATAGGGAAAACCAACGTCAACACTTCTATAAAAAAAAATATCACATATATTTACGGTTTGCCTACAAAGTTTCACGTTAAAAAGCCCATAGATTCAGACATTCGAAAACACAGAAATTAATAAATAAAAACACAATGCATTAAAAAGATTTGATCACAGTAAGCATGAAAACACGTGAAGAGTGAAACAACCAGAAGCTAGATGTAAAAATTCGGTCTTTAACTAATGTAGGCTAGGAGTACCCTTTCCCCTGCAAACTAACAATACTCGGCTCAGCTATGGAACAGCTCTGGGCCAAACAAATAACAAAAACGTACAAGCAGCATAGAACAGTGCGGTTGCTTCGTGGGGGTCGCCGCCACCGCTCATAGTGCTGCTTGTGTAGTTGCAAAGGCTCTGGTAGCTCCACGGGAACCGGAGGGGTGCATATGAGCAGTTTCATCTAACATGACCAATCGCCATAGGCATATGTACTGCAAAAAATCCCTGATATCCACAAGACCATCAAACCTGAGCAGGGAGACAATAATAGGAACAACAGGTTCTAGATACTAATATTATAACTAATGATGTATCTAAAGGTCCTTGGCAAGGTTTGTTTAATGCACGTTAGATAGAGAAAAGAACAGGATATAAGTATGTTTGTTAGTTCTGCCATATAGCTTACGTGAACTGTTGTAGTGATGGGCAAATGAAGCAGACACATCTCTTTATTCATCCACCAGATCATTGGCAGTCTGAGGTGTCATCGAGGGGAACAGGGTGATGCTATGCTCGGAGTCCGATTGAATGGTGCTATCTTCTGACGAGTCAGAAACGATCTTAAGGTTGTCATCGTGGAAGGTGTTAGCTATTGCCAGCGCATCGGTCCTGCTGTTTATCATCTGTTTATGTGTAGGACATGGGGCGGTGGAGCTGTGTGGGCCATTGGCAGCACAGCGAAGACCGCAACCCTGTGATCATGTGGGCCTACAACGTACAGAACCAGATGCCCGTCTTGGCTCGACTCTAGGTTCATCACCTCCAGCCATTCCTTGGCATCATTCGGACTGTCGAAAAAATAGGTTTTTCGGTTGTGTATAATTTTTAATCGAGCCAGGAATAATAATGCATATTTGAGCTGGACCGCCTGTAGTCTTTTCTTCACTGCATGAAAAGAAGGGCATTGGCGCGGCACAATTACTGTGTAGTCAGGATAAATCGGGATATGGTGGTACTCAAATTGGATCTGTGTTCGTTCTTTCGGTTTTTGCAATAGGACATCACAGTCTCTGTAGTTCATTATTTTAACTATCAAGGGTTGTGGAGGTGCCCCAGCTCTTGGCGCCCCAGTAGGAATCCTGTGGGTCATCTCTATATAAAAGTATGGCGACAAACCCTCCTGGGCCACATAGTCTCGGAACCAGGTTTCCATGAATTCTGCAGCTTTGGGGCCTTCGCTGCGTTCTGGAAGTCCTATGACGGGTATGTTGGTCCGGGGGTTCCTGCCTTCTGTATATTTGATCCTGTCTTGTAGCCCGTGGACCTGCTGTTGTATTTCCTCTATCTGTCTAGTATGCTCTGATATTTCAGGTTCCACGCCAGTTAGGGCTTTCTGATGTGCGTGGACCGTGTCGGCAAGTTTCACATGATCCGCTCGGAGGAGTGTAAAACCTGTGGGGAGGGTTCCAATCTGTTGTTCAATTACTTTTCGAGAGTCTCTGACTTCTTTCAGGATCAGGTCAAGCTTATCCAGAGGGACCTCAAGGGACCGCATGGAAGAGGAACCAGGCGATAGGGGTATAGTGGTAGTTTCTGGAACATCTGTTGGTCTCTGTGTAACTGAATGATTGTCCAGCATCTTCCCCTTAACCCCTTCGACGCTCATGACGAGCTGGGCTCGTCATGGCGTAGCCTCCTCGCACGCTCATGACGAGCCCAGCTCGTCACGTAACATGCGATTTTTAAAAACCCACCGTACGGGCGGAATTCCGCCCGCACACATGCGGTTAAGTCTCCCCATGGTGCCCAGAAGTTCCCACCAAGCGTCCACTGTAAGAGCGATTTGGCGGGCAGAGGGGCACCTCACAGTTTGTCACAAGCGCTGTAACTTTATTCCGCAGAGTATCAGAGTCGGTGGATGTGTTTTCCAACCCCAAAGAGAATCAAGGGCACAGGCAAATAGGCTGGAGTATGCCAGTTATAAACGTGGGCACTGCTGTCCTGACACCTTACACTGCTGGAGTGCGCCAAACAGAGTGAGCCCATATTAGTCTCGGACCAGTAGCTGCTATCACACGCACTCCATTGTAGTACTCAGTCCCAAACACCAGATGAAGACCCTCTGTGATGCTGTCCCCAGTGCCCCAACCTCAGGTCAGTTGGTGGTTAGAGGGAGGTGAGACTGTCAATTGCTCTTTGCCATTTAGCACCGCTTCTACTGTGGAGGTCACCTGTTAGGCCCAGTCAGTTAATGCGAAGCACCCTCGTCCTCTGGGGGTTCCGAGGAGTTGAATCCTGCAGGTCGGTTAGAGCCTCCCGCAATCAACAGCCATCATCACGCACCTTCTCACAGCCACTCTGGTATGGAAGCACTATTCCCGTTTCACACATTGAGGGACAGGTACAGGGAAATTGTAAAGGGAAATAAGCCCACCACTCTCTCCTTGCCGTCAATCCCAGTTGTGCAGGGGGAGGACGCCCAACAGACTCTGCACATGGCTCAGCTCGTCCTCACTCACCGGCTAACATGGGGTTAGAATCCGTATATGTCACCCACTGTCTTCCACTACCTCCGCCCCAGCTCTCCTGTGATGCTCAGGCACTCCAATGACCTCAAGATGTGGTGCCCAAGCAGGGCCAACCCGAGGGCCCAGCCCCGGTTGTAGGGGGGCTCGTGTCCCCGGAGGCAGGCAGGGCCACTTCGCAGCCGCTCTGTCAGACTCGGGAGTCAGCAGGCCCCTGCATTAATTTTGCAGGTGTTTGGTGTCCGACACCAGTTAAGGGGTTTCAGGCAGCTCGGGTCCAGGAGTAGCACCACGATGATGCCACAGTCGGCCTCAACACCTCCACCCGGCCGGGGCGAGGGGCAGTAGTGTCCGGAGGCAAGAGTGATGGGCTCCACAGAGTGTGGCACACAGCGATTGAGGCAAGGGCGCTAGCAGTGTTCAGCAATTGGCTTGCCCTCAATGTCCCAGGCTGCTAGATGTCTTCTGCAGTATTCAGGCACCGCCGCACCACTCTGCTTCGCACCACTAGATCCGACGTTTCCCGGCAGCCAGCCGACAACCGCCACTCAGCACGGCATGGGTCGCGGGGGACCAGTGCCGCCAGAGCCAGCAGGAGGTGTGGGGTAGCGGCATCAGCAGCATTGGGGCAGGTAAGCCGCAGGTCCTCAGCTCACAAAAGGCCGGCCAGCAGAGCCGCTGCACCTATCGGGTCAAATTTGGCAGTCTTGCGTCGTAGGCACACAGTAATCAGAGGACTGCGATTAAATACCACAAGCAGGCCCGTGCCCGGCAATTACACAGGATATGTCCCTCTCAGGGTCCGGAGCATCATCGAACCAAGCCCGCCATCTTAGGCAGTTAACCACGCCCCCCACCTCTCCATCTTAAGCCCATGGGAAGATAGGTTGGAAACATATTACACAGCCTTCCCCATTCTGTCCTATGGGGAAGATGTCCTTGCAACAGTGAAAAACGAAATGGAGAGTATTTCACTGTTAGTACATGGTACACACCTCAGAACATGGCATACCTTTCACAGACACTGCACCCTGCCCTGGGGGGTACCTTGGGCCTACCAAAGGGGTGTCTGATGTGCATTGAAAGGGAAGGGTAAGGTCTAACAAGTGGGTGCACATGGCAGTTAGCAAACTGCAGGCAAGCACTGCAGTGGCACGCCTGAGTTCTCTCTATAGGGCTACTTGTGTGGGTGGCACAATTAGTGCTGCAGGCCCACGAGTAGCATTTGCATTACCAGCCCTGGCACACATAGTGCACTTTACTAGGGTCTTTACTAGTAAGGCAAACATACCACTTATGGACAACCAATTACTTTATACAGGGAGCACTTGCACTTTGACACTGATTAGCAGTGGCAAAGTTCCCAAAGCATCTAAGTCGGCAACATAATGTCAGAAAAAGGTTTAGGAGGAAGGCAAAACGTTTAAGGATCTTTAGCCACAAAGGGCCAGGTCCAATATAGACCTGTCAGACTAAGGGTGCCCTTCCCCCAAATGTTTTGCCTACTCCCCTACTGTTTGCTTAAAATGGGTTTTGTGAGATTTAGGTCTCTGTGCACTTTACCAGTGCTAACTAGTGCTATAGTGATTGCGCTCATACCTTAAAACATGGTGAAATTGTCCTACACCTGATTGGCACATTAAATGTACTTATAGGTTCCAAGTAAAGTGGTAACCATGTACCCAGGGCCTATAAATTAAATGCCACAAGTTGACCTGCATTGAGGTAAAGATGCCTGCTAGGGATTCTTTTCAGGATCTAAGCTTTCTATGATTTCAAAAACGACATTGTCTTAAGTCCTAAACAGTGGCTTATTAACAACCAATGTCAAAAATCAATTTATAAATTATACAGTGAATCAAAATGCTAGAGAGAGAAAAAAAGTTTTTTTAACAAACAATTCAACACGGGTGTATACGTCATCAAATTTAAATTTATGTACAAAACTGTATAGTAAAAAGGGTACAGATTACAAATCAGTTAAGAACAAAGGTGACTGAGATAGACGTTCTGTCATATAAATCTTGTACCAAGACACACTTTTCACCTGGCCCATTTCAGCGCATTGATTCACAGGTAAACTATCTTTGATATTCCAATGAATAATTCCTGACAGGTCGTTGACATAGAAAATGGGACAAAATATTGACTTTCGGTCTTTGTTGTGAAGACATCTAAAAGACCAGCCTTAGGATATAGGTGCTTGTGTGTATTGATGACCCTGAATAATACAGAACTTAGTTGTGTGTTCCAGAACCATATAAAACAGCACTCTAGGACAACCTCCCCTATAGGATATAGGATAACATTGGGTTACCTTATTACATTTATTAAGTGATAACTTTTGTTTGGGAACAGATATGTTTGGTCTATAAGGAATTGTAATTTTAAATCCTTCTTAATGGCAAAGTCAGATTTAGAAAGTTGCCATTTTTTTCTCCTAACCATATGGTGCCTGCAGCCTGTATCCTGGATCCTATGACTGAGATTAGCATGACAGTTGGCCTTTGTATATTCTTCTCAGACGACAGCAATAATTACATGGGTGTTTTCCAACAGTGGGGTTGCAGTGGCAACAACTGACAATGAGAGCAAAGCTCAGGTTGTCTATGAGGGCTCTCAGAACCATGTGGTGAAAAACATCCATGTGTAGATTTGAATTCTTCCACTGCTGACAGCAATGAATCATACTTTCCTCTTAATGTTTCTACAGCTTTTGACTTTTAGTAGTTGAGAGGTCTGCATGTTCTGCTCCTCTCGCCTGTGTTTAGAATTTGCTCTTTAGTTTAGACATAACTTCACTCCTTCTGCTACCTCCTGGCCACTACTCTTTCTTTTGTATTGTGTCAGGCCATCTCTTTCTCATTCATGTGTGTGTGTGTTTGCCCTCCTAATCACTATGGTCTGAAGGGTCCATCTAGTGTGGAAATATTTTTTTTTCTTTTTACCCAGTTCTACATTGCTAATAGTCACCAGCAGTAGGCATTCCCAAAATGTTCCTTACTTTTATGATATCAAATTGACATTTTGTTTAACATCGTTCTCCAGATGTCCTCTTTAAAGGATTTGTTTGCTTTCTTGATACGTTTTTGGAACAAAAAATATTGCCTACAATCTTTAGTTATGCCCCGGGAGGCATGGACACAGCAAAAACTACTTGTCTACGCTGCACATAAACTCACACTGATTATTTTAATTGCCTCAGTGGGGCATGCTTAGCACAAAATATATTATGGGCCAGATGTATCAAACGTTTTACGGGTCGCAAACGGGTCAATTCACAGAATCGTCCCGTTTGCGAATGGTAAAAAGACTTTTGGGATGTATCATCCCAAAAGGTATTTGCAAAATAGGGAATCGCAATTTTTGTGATTACCTATTTTGTGAATGCATTTAGGGAATCACAATTTGCGATTCCTTAAATGCAATGCTGGAAGCAAAAAACATATTGCGACCTAGCTTTAAGGAATCGCAAATTACCATCAAACTCCTAGAGAAATGCACTTTTTTGCATTTTTCTAGGTGCCATGTGGTAAGGGCATGTATGTTTGTGCGCCACATGTGCACATATGCATATTTCAGGGTTGCAACATGGTGTCCTTTTGGCCACCTTTTACCCATAAAATTGCATGCGCAATTTGCAAGTACCTATTGGGTACTTTAAATTCCGCATGCAATTCCAATTCATTCCTATGGGCCTCTAGGCACATAGAAATGAATGGGAAGCCATTCCTTAATTGCTGACTTGCAATTTGCAAGCCGCAAATAAGGAATGCATAGGAATCGCAATTTTATTTGCGAAACTTACATACCACAACCCCGGGGCGACTTCTAAAATCAAAGTGTTGGGGGGACTGCCCCAGGGACCTCCACCTCCCGGGGCACAAATTATGCAAATACGGGGGTCCATTGCAGACCCCCAGGGACCACCACCTCCCGGGTCTTTAAAGAGTTGAGAGGTGGTGGTGCGGTCCACCTCTTGGAGCCCTCCTTGGCCCTGGAGACTGCCACTCCCGGGGTGCTCACCCATGGGACATTGCTGTTTGCTGTGTCAGAGAGGGAGCACGGCTCCTGCCATGTCATAGCAAACGCTGCTTTGCTTTGTTGAAGCGAGAGCAGGAAACCTGATCTCGCTTCAATGAAGCAAAGTAGAATTGCTTTTGGGCAAGGGAGCTGCATGTTAGCAGCTCCCCTTGTCCGAAAGCAACGCCGGCTCCCGCACATGTTATGCTATGCTATTTTAAAAAAACATAGGACAGCCGTTCCTGGGGGATGGGATCTCCGGGACTCATAATTGGCCTTAGGAGAGAGGCCAAGCGGCCCCCCTCTTGAAAAAAATGCATGCTGGCCAGGCCCCGGGAATGGGATTCCCATGGCCAGTAGTGGCCTTTGAAGGGGCCCATGTGGCCCCCTCCAATTTTAATTTTTTTAAATAAAAAGGCTGGCGATGACCCGGGGCATGTGGTCCCGGGGGGCTGAAATTTGCCTCAGGAGAGGACGCGGCCCCCTTCACATTTTACTTTTTTTAAATGTGGCAGGCCCTGGGGGATAGGATCCCCAGGGTCCAAAAAACATTGAAAGAAGGAGGGGCCTTAAGGACCCCCCAGCAGTGAAGGGATTTCAATCCCCATCCAAGAGCGTGCCAGGATGAGTGGTGGGCAAAGGAGTGTGGCCTGGTATGAGAACTTAGCAATCCTACTGTGTGGTACTTAGTGGAGGTTACAGGAGCGGTAGTTGGCCCCCAAGAATGGCCTTGGGGGCCAACTACCCCTCTTGTTACCTCCAGTAAGTCCCACACAGTAGGATTTCTAAGACATCTTTGTAGGTCACACGCCCTTTCTCCACCACTCTGCAAACACAGTACGTACCTCCTGGCAGACTATGGAATGGGGGATAAAGTCCACTTTACCCCTGAGGGACTTTGAGGGCCAAGAAGCCCTCCTGGTATCTCCCATAAGTCCTAAGCAGTGGAATTCCCGAGCGCTGGCCAAAGGCCCAGCACCCTTTCTCTACCACTCTGCAAACACGACTACTAGTTAAAGAAGCATCTTTCTGCACCTCTGACTTAGAGGTAGTTTTAATCCCCCTGCTCTATTATGTACAAGCGGTACAAAAGGGGGTGGTGATGGACGGAGCATCTGAATCAATCAAACACTCACACCCAGTCAAAAGATCTGGGTTTAATCCATCACCGTTCTTTAGCCCACTATGCCACCCCAGTTCAGACATGGCTATATGCAAATCAGTCGGACCCTGTGCCTCATGGGAACAGTCCAGCCCGAACTGCCAAGCCATGTCTTCCCTGGACCGGAAACAAGCTTCCGAGGACCGGTTTCTGGCATTCCAGCCGTCTTCAGCCCGGCTTGCTTGAATCCAGTGGCAAAGTGAGCAAGGGACTCACGTCTGAGCATACCCTGCCACACTTATGGCGGCCAAAAGTGGTACAAAAGGGGGTGGTGATGGACAGAGCATCTGAATCAATCAAACACTCACACCCAGTCAAAAGATCTGGGTTTAATCCATCACCGTTCTTTAGCCCACTATGCCACCCCAGTTCAGACATGGATATATGCAAATCAGTCTGACCCTGTGCCTCATGGGAACAGTCCAGCCCGAACTGCCAAGCCATGTCTTCCCTGGACCGGAAACAAGCTTCCGAGGACCGGTTTCTGGCATTCCATCCGCCTTCAGCCCGGCTTGCTTGAATCCAGTGGCAAAGTGAGCAAGGGACTCACGTATGAGCATACCCTGCCACACTTATGGCGGCCAAAAGCGGTACAAAAGGGGGTGGTGATGGACAGAGCATCTGAATCAATCAAACACTCACACCCAGTCAAAAGATCTGGGTTTAATCCATCACCGTTCTTTAGCCCACTATGCCACCCCAGTTCAGACATGGCTATATGCAAATCAGTCTGACCCTGTGCCTCATGGGAACAGTCCAGCCTGAACTGCCAAGCCATGTCTTCCCTGGACCGGAAACAAGCTTCCGAGGACCGGTTTCTGGCATTCCAGCTGTCTTCAGCCCGGCTTGCTTGAATCCAGTGGCAAAGTGAGCAAGGGACTCACGTCTGAGCATACCCTGCCACACTTATGGCGGCCAAAAGCGGTACAAAAGGGGGTGGTGATGGACGGAGCATCTGAATCAATCAAACACTCACACCCAGTCAAAAGATCTGGGTTTAATCCATCACCGTTCTTTAGCCCACTATGCCACCCCAGTTCAGACATGGCTATATGGAAATCAGTCTGACCCTGTGCCTAATGGGAACAGTCCAGCCCGAACTGCCAAGCCATGTCTTCCCTGGACCGAAAACAAGCTTCCGAGGACCGGTTTCTGGCATTCCAGCCGTCTTCAGCCCGGCTTGCTTGAATCCAGTGGCAAAGTGAGCAAGGGACTCACGTCTGAGCATACCCTGCCACACTTATGGCGGCCAAAAGCGGTATTATGTACAAGGGCCTTACAGGGGAGGTCATGCCAATCACAGTGGTACCCCAACCCATAGTGTACCCTAGTGTATGTAGGTGTTTTCACTGTATTCTAAGTGTCTTTTAGCATAGCCCTGGCTCTAGGCCTGGTTAGTCAGACTCAGTTACCACCAGTACTCATCAGCAAAACGTTGGTGGCACAGTATAACTTTGCAACAAGGCCTCTTTCTGCCCCTCTGTTGGTTCTTTCTGAATATCTCTTGCTTCTTTCTGTACCTTTCCTTGTCTTTCTGGACTTCTGCTGCCTCTTTTTGCATTTCTCTTGGTTCTTCCTGCACCTGTGTTCCTCTTTCTGCATATGTCCTACCTATGTAGGCATAGTTTGATTTGAGCATTTGAAAAACCTTCGAAATTCACTGAAAAAAACATAGGTTTCAGGGACGTTATAGTTAGAAATTAGATTTTTTTAAAAACATTGACGTTCACTGAAAAACCATAGGTTTCAGGCACGTCATAGTTAGTTGGACATTTCACTCGTACAAAACCATAGAAATCCCCCCGTTATAGTTAGTTCAGCTAACTATAACTCACGCCCCCGCAATGCACTGCTGATGACGTCACATATTACATCATTCATGACATGGTCAGTGACATCACTGATGACATCTCTGATGACATCTCAAAAGACATCACTGATGACATCACCCACGTGAAAACCTGATGCACCTCCTCACACCCTAATATAACTTTTGATACACCCACTCTAAAATACAGACAACCATTTTCGAAACCATAGACACACCAATACCAGTTACTACATACACACTCACTGATTTCTAGGTCTACACACACATCCACTCATTCACCCATACAGTCACTCATACATGCAGTCACTCATCAATACAACACTATCACATGCACTCATACACCTATACAGACACACATAGCCACTCATCCAGAGTTATTCACACACCTCGTCAGTCATGCAGAGAATCAATCACACTTCCATTTACTCACCTACGGCCAGATGTAGGTAAATCTCATTTACCGATTCTTAAATACCGAATTTTACCGATTCGGTATTCATGAATCGGTAAATGAGATGTAGGAAAAAATTCGGTATTTATTACCGAATCGGTAAAATTCGGAATCGGACTTTCGGAATTTACCGATTCGGTAGGCCCATAGGAATGAATGGGAAATACCGATTCGGTAAATACCGAATCGGTAAATACCGAATCAGTAAATTCCGAATCGGAAAGCAAGCAAAAGTGAAACTTAAGAAAACAGCCAATCAGGTGCTACCACCCTCCCCCTCCCTACCAGGAAGTGGCTACACAGGCCGCTGCAACTAATTAGAAGCTTCTGGAGAGGCAGTTGGAGCAGAGAGATTGGGAGCAGCAGCAGCAAGAGTTTGTGCAGTTTAAAACCTGTAAAATGTCAACCAGCAAAGACACAGAGCAGACAGAGAGGAAGAGAAAGCTGAAATTCAGCAGCATGGAGCTCCAGGTCCTTGTGGAGGAGGTGGTGAAGGTGCACCACAAACTGTTTGGCAGGCAGTCCCTCACTGTGCCTGAATCTGCCAAAAGGAAGATTTGGCTAGATATACTTGACAAAGTGAATGCTGTGGGAGTGACAACCAAAGTCACAGAGGATTTGAAAAAGAGGTTCTATGACCTGAGGAGCCTTACAAAAAAAAATTGGCAGACCACCACAAGCAGGCATTGCTAACTGGTGGAGGAAAGAACACAGCACCCCCCCTCAATGACCTGGAGGAGATGGTGGCCTCAACCTTAGAGCCAGAAAGCGTCTGCGGACTGGGCGAAGTGGACAGCTCAGCCAAAGCTGCAAGTAGATAAGAAAAGATGCATGCACAGCAATCCCCCTCATACCCTCATCCTTCCCTCACCCCTTGAAGCTAAGTGACCCCAGTCCCGGTGTGTCAGCACCAAACAGTAGCAATGCATCATGGTATATGTAGTCAGTTAATGAAAGACCATGTCATACAGCACAGCAACCACCAAGTTAGGCAAATGATTGCAGACATAATGAAGGGCAGGCAATATGTACATTGTGCAATTTGAAAATATTTAATTGTAGTGGCTGTGAGACATTTGCGCTTAGCTGATATACGCTCATATGTCCACAGGTCACACATCCAGAAGGCAGTCACAGGAGACTGAAGTCACGGCACCCGAGAGGGATGAAAGTCAGGATCCAGGTCCCAGTGCATCACAGGACACAGGTGTACCGAGTAGCCAGCCACCTTCCCAAGACCCTGAAATCACTCAAGATTTGCAGGCATCCCCGCGACGTTCACAGTGCCCTCTGTTAATGTCTTCACCAGATATGCCAGCATCACTGGATGTTGAAACACCTGCAGCACAACCAAGCAGGAGGCATGTCGTTCCCCCACTGATAGAAATGGAGACAGCTGCCGGTGAAATGGAGGTGGAAGACACACACACCTTGCCTGGAGATGATATCTCTGCCACACTGCAGTCCAGCGCAGAGGTTGTCCGTAGTAGCACAAGACACCGCAGAGTCCAAGGAAGGAGTGTAGGTGCACGTGGGGAGGGGTCCAGTGTGTTCCAAGGCCTGGAGGGGAGCATGGTTAAGATCCAGAGGATGCAGGGAAAGGCCATCATGTCCTGTCAACACCAAATGCGCAACCTGAATAGCAATATGGAAGAAATTGGAAAGGGCATCAGGGAACTGGTGGAAGTGAACAAGAACATAGCTACAGGGATACATGAAATGACACAATCGGTGCAGCTACTGTGCACCAAACTGGACACAGAAATAGCATCAAGGCGCAGGGAGAAGCAGCGTGCACAGCAACACAACAAACAATTCACCGCCTGGCCACAGCCACATCCCTGCTATGCAGGCGAAGCATAAACAGTCAGGAGGTCTTGACGCAAAACAGCAATGTGGTGACAATGGGCATAGCCAGAATGACCGGTGCTCTTGAGGTGCTAATAAATGCTCAAACAGCACAAACTGCTGCTATTGATGTGCCAGAGAGTGAAGGGAGCACAAGTAGGAGCAGCAATGGCAAGCCCCCTTGTTGTGGAGACAAGGAGGAGCAGCAGGCGACAAGGTGAAGCTACAGGCCAAACGCCCAGCGAACACAGTGAGCCACATACATCTGGCAGTGCTAAGCGTGGACGCAAATTAACAGTTAATATTATGGGGTAGTGACCCTGGACATACAATTTTGAAAGTTCAAAGTTTGTGTTGCACATTTGTGCCTTGGATACCTGCGTAGTGACAACATTAAACTACGTTGGGTGCATACTCCACCTGTCTGTGTCTGTTTACTTACTGTGAGCATTGCAGTTAAATGCTTTCTGGTGCACTTTTGTTCTTTAAAATACCAACGTCATTACAAAATTATACTAGTGTTCTAGCATTCTACATATGTCTTTGTCTCATTCCTTACTCAGAAATAGTTGCGTGTATTATCCTCACGTCTGTATCTGCCA
This sequence comes from Lissotriton helveticus, assembly GCF_964261635.1. Classification (NCBI taxonomy): domain Eukaryota; kingdom Metazoa; phylum Chordata; class Amphibia; order Caudata; family Salamandridae; genus Lissotriton; species Lissotriton helveticus. The sequence continues at coordinate 986,174,959 of NC_136071.1, read as the reverse complement.
TCACTTGGTGTTGACACTCCAGCAGGTTGTGGTTCAGGCATAGCAACCTTGTCGTCATGATCCTCAAAGTCTGACAACTCCACCTCTGTGCCCTTCTTCACAGCAAGGTTGTGCAACATGGCACAGGCAGCAATGATTTTACAGCAGGTGATGGGGGTATACTGCCGGGCATATCCACTCTTATGCAGGCACCTGAACCTGCTCTTCCATATACCAAAGGTACGCTCTACAATATTTCTTGTGCTCTTGTGGGCCCTGTTATATCTCCTTTGGCTGGGTGTTGAGGGGTTGAGGTAGGGGGTGAGGATGAAGGAGCGGAGGGCATATGCACTGTCTCCTAAAAGGAAATGGGAATACATTACTCACATGCATACATGTACTTCTTTCTTCAATAGGTGTTAATGGGGTCGCACACTGTGTCTTACCTAGCAGGTATCCTTCACCAAATTCCCCTGCTGTCAGCCGTGCATAGATACAGCTGTTTTGAAATATGAAGGAGTCGTGGGTACTCCCAGGAAATTTTGCCACAAGGTCAGTGATGGCGCACTTGGCATTGCAGATCACCTGCACATTGATGGTGTGGGTGGACTTTCTATTCCTATATATGTATTCGTTGGCAGCAGGGGGACAAATGAGAATGTGGGTGCCATCAATGCAGCCAATGATATTGGGGAAACGCGCCATCAGATAAAAGTCAGATTTTGTTTGGAGCAGTTCAGCATGGGTTGCAGGGAAAGATATATAATGGTCCTTCCTCTGTAACATGGCGTCAAGGAATTTGTGGAAAAAGCGTGACAGGCTACTCTGGGTCACCCCACCTACTGCAGCAACCACACCCTGGTAGCTCCCAGACGCAAGCAGGTGTATGCTGCACAGCACCTGCACGTGGGGTGGGATGGCGTGTGCCCTTGGGGTAGTGTGCTCCAACAGTGGTCCCCGATGAGGTCCAAGATGGTGTCTGGGTCCAACCTGTACCTCTGGAGTATCTCTGCCGCTGTGAGCATGAACAAGGTGATCCTCTGTCTGTAGACCTGCTCCTGTCTCTGCCATTCCCTCTCTCCTTCCGCCTGTAGCCGTCTCGCAATGACATAGAATGCCGCCATTGTGAAAAAAGTATTGCATTTTGGGTCCTTTTTTATAGGCTGCACCTGGTTACCACCTGATTTCAATCCATGGTAAATACAGACTCTTAAATACCGAATTTCAAGCAAATTCGGTATTTAAGAGCTTACCTACATCTCAATGTTCAATTTTACCACTTCTTATTTACCGATTCGGTATATTTACCGATTCGGTAAATTTACCGATTCGCAAACCGTTGCGATTCGGTAAAATTACCGATTCGTTAAATGTTCCGATTCGGAATGTTTACCGATTCGGTAAATTTACCGATTTGGACGATTTTCTGTCCCTTACATCCCAAATGCTCAATACCGGTTGGAAACGGCCGTATTTTCGTCCGTTTCCGACCGGTATTGGGCTACTTCATCTGGCCCCTATACTGTTGTGTAGTTCCTATTTCCCTTATAGGCTCTGCACATTGGAATAATATACAATATAGTTTTTGCATAGGACTGAGGTCAGTATGCTCCTATCGAGTCTATCAAACTTAATTACTTTGTGTGGCAGCTAACTAAGAGGTCACTAGAAACTTCTCGAAAGAACAAGAAGGGATTCGTTTCTGACAATCGCATAAACATGACAATTTGTTTCCATTAGAATCAGATCAGTTCTCAGAATCGTGGAAACAATAGATAACAGTTTCACTCAGTCAATCGTGCATGCTTAGTTTCTTCAGAGTTACATAGAAATAGATAGACGGGCGTTTCAATAAAAGGATTTATTGAACAGTCTTATTTCTCGTGCAAGAGATATGAGCTGTTACGATTTCAAGACAATATGCGAAATATAATAAATACAGTGTGAGCAGTAAGAAGAAATAATAGCATGGTCTTTTAGCTATGACATATATCTTCATTTAAACATACATAAATAACACAGGCTAAAATGTGAATACTCTTCTGGTGCTGCTAAATAGTTCTATCCCAGTGTACCTAACCTAAGTGTAGTATGAGGTAAGAAGTAGGTGCTGTTTTCTATAGTATAGTTTAGCTGAAGCTTGTATTGCCAAGAGCCCCTCTAGGTTCTACTCTGCTCCATACCTTAGAATGAGAGAGGTTGGAATCTCTTTCCAGGTCTCAATCCCTAACACCACATGAAGGGACTCAGGACACTGGAAGCTGGATTATCTGCAAGCAGGATGACAGTGTCTGGTCAGTGCGTCAGGCGGAGACTCGAATTCCTTCCGAACTTGCCGTGGCGAGCCGTATCGAGATGTGTAGCCGAGCCATGGTTTGCCATGGTAAGTGAAGGTATATTTATACCTGGAAGGTGCCTAGGAATGCTAGCGTTGACGTAAAGTCAGGCAGAGAAGACGTCATGAATGAACCCCTAAGGAATTGTTGTCCATGCATAATAAATGAGTTCTTGGAGGAATCAATAATCCAAGCAGGGAATGTCCCATGGCTTAAGGGTTTGGTTTCTAAGAACTCATTGTGACGTGGGATGGACTGATGTAGGTGACCATGCCTGTATTTGGATAGTACGGCTGATGCCAAAATAAGGACTGGGATTCTATGCCTAAATAAGGGCAATGTGAGTTGTTCCTATAAAATTAAATTTTTCGGGAAACCTATGTATGGGTATCTGAATCCAAACACAACAATACAGTTATACACATACCACCTCACTGCTTTTTCATACAGATACTAATGCATACTTACTCTCTTATACAATCGCTGATACAACTACACACTCATCCATACAGCCACTCTTACAATCACTCACTCTCACATATAGTTATTTATGTACACCGTCGCTCACATATACTGCCTTTTACATATTTAGTCACTTGCACATGTACCACTGAGACATCCATTCACTCTCCAGCGTACCCATATACACACTCATCCACCCATACAGCTGTTTCCACAAGCAGTCTTGAACCCATTCATCCGGTGAATCAACCACTCACACATCAATGCACAGAGTCACACACCTCAAACCCATGCATACACATACTCAGTCTCCCATACAAATACTCAGGCAACGAATCCATGCATTCAGTAAGGCACATTTAATCACTCACCTATGTAGTCAATCAGGCACCTACTAAGTTCTCCAAACAGACACTTATACACCCACTCATTCTTCAATACATCTTGGCATCTATAAAACATATTTAAACTTTATAGAAACACACAGCCACTGGATGATGTCATCAGTGATGTCATCAGTGATGTCAGTTCAGTTCACAAACTTTATTTGGATAAACAATGTATCCATAAAAGTGCGACAATAATTAAAAATGACAATAAGAATTAACAATATATAGTAGCAGAGATTACAGTTGTATGAGGAGAGTAACATAAACATTTTTAGATGGCAAATTAAAACAAAAAAAAATCATCAGAAATAAATCACTAATGTATAAAACCAATCCATTCGGTAATTAGGAATTGCCTATACATAATTAAAAACTCAGTCCATGAGCATTGACTTACGTGCACTAGTGGTAATTCTCAGGAATGTACTTAAGCGAAAAACCAACTCTTCGTCTTCCAAGGCAACCATGCATGAATAGGCAGTAGCCAAGCAGATAGACTTACTCTTAATAAAAATGGGAGAAGAAGCCACTTAATATATTTCATGTAAAATTTGCAGAAAAACAAAAAGTGCTGGGTTGATTGACCACTTTACCCCGTCGCATGGGCAGGGTAGTGAGTCAAGTTAAGAATGACAACCCAAGGGGAAACACAATGCAATTTTCACTGTCCCAGTCCTCAAGCAAAATAAAAGGCTCCTTTCCCATCGACTCTTAGGCAGGGTGAGATAATTCGGCAGGGGGTAGTAATGACGTTCATAAGCCATATAACTGGAAACAGAGGATTTTTTTGATTCCAGCACAGTTCTTGCGGTGCTATATGACAAATAAAGCGTGCTTCTAAGTTCTTTTTTATTTACATTTCCGGCTTCACTAGGGTTTAAGAAAATGGAGCGCTTATTAACGCTACATAAGCTCTGGTACACTCCAGATAGCCAAGGAATGGCCAGCCCCTTCTTACACTTCAAACAGTCTGTTATAATACCTTGTGTTAGGGTAGCTGCCTGATTCTTCCAAACTGATAGCCAAAAAAGAGCTGGACGAGCATGTATAAAGTCAGATATGTAATTTAAATTCAGTTCATTTGGGCAAATGTATTGTGGGGTCGAGATTGGGACACTCAAAAATTTACTGCAGAAGCGTTTTTTTTCCTGCTGAATGCAGGAGCTGTCTGCGGTTCCCCAAATCTCAGCTCCATACGTAGCTTGGGGACACACTGTAGTTTAAAAAAATGTAAAATAGCTAAAATAGCACCTGTATTCTTTGGGCGGGGAAGCTAAAAATTGAGTCAATGGTCTTTGAGACCTTGCTCCTAGAGTTAGTGAGATGCTCAGTCCAGGAGCCGTTCGCAGCAAAGACAACTCCTAAATAGGGAAATTTACAGGTACTTCTCAATTTTTGATGGCCAACAACAATGGAACCAAGCTGACGCTTCCTGGGGCCGCAGGACAATAAAAAATATTTTTTTAATTTACGCACAGATCCAAACTATCAATATATTTTACAATAGACTGTACTAGAATGCGCAGAGAATTTGGAGTGCAGCCTATAAGGACCACATCATCTGCGTAAAGTAGTACAGGGAGGGGTTTCCCAAGGATCATGGGAACATCTTGGGTCATGGGTGCGAGTGACTTATTCAAACCATTAATGTGAATATTAAAGAGAAGGGGGGTCACGACACATCCCTGCCTGACCCCCCTTCCAACCTTAATGGCTCCCGATACCTTTCCACCGCTACCTATCCTCACCTGTGCCTGGAGGTCTTTATGAAGATGTGCCAGAAAATGAACCAATGGCTCATCCAGCCCATAAGCCTGTAGGATAGCCCACAGCCTTGACCTATTCAGTAGAGTGGTGTGGCTCAATGGTTAGAGGCAGCAGACCTGTAAGCAGAGAACGGCCCGGGACCAGGGTTCAATTCCCGACGCGGCAGGGTCTTGGACCAGGGTCAACTGACTCGATAATTCTCGCCTCAGTGCCTACTCTAACCAGGGAACACACTCGGTAACTCTGGGCATTAAGCTTGCCTCATCTCTACAACGGCCCCCCACAGACGCCGGGGATGCCTGGTTTCACCCTGGAGATACCCAGAAAAAGGGACCATCTCACAGGGAAAACCAGGACGGGTTCCCCAGCGGTCTACAGCGCCAGGACACTCGGGTAGAGTAACAGTGCGCTTTACAAGTATCCCACATTTACATTTACATTTACAAGGTCGAATGCTGATGACAGATCCATAAAGGCCAGGGAGATTGGGGAATTCCGAGCAATGGTGTACTTTCTGATTACAAGAGTAAGTTAAGGCATTGTTTGGTAGTACCAACCTTGCTGTGGAATACTAGCTGGCAGGGCTTTGAAATGCTGCATTCCTCAGACCATTCCAGGATCTTATTGTATAAGACCCTGCCCAAAATTTTAAGGGTAATGTCAATCAATGAGATCGGCCTATACTTACTGGGCTGGGACCGATCCCCCTTTTTAAATATTGGGACGATGATGCTCTTAGCCCAAGTGCTTGGTATCGGGGCATGCTTTAAGTTAAAGAAAACATTCAAAAGGAGCTGAGCCTATAAATCCGGGTTCCATTAATCAAATCTATTGGTAGCCCATCTAGGCCGGGGGCCTTATTCCCGATACTCTGATGGATGGCTTCTTCAACTTCAGGGAGAGTTATCTGGATACCAGTAAATGGGCCAAATTCGTGCTGGTCGGTCACCATTGGAGGGGTGGCGTAAATATTGGAAAAATTATTTTCCCAAGATTCACTTGATATGGTGCAGCTAAAGGGGGTTAGTAGCTGTTCAGTGAATCGGAGGTCCTTTACAGCAGACCAAAACATTTTACCCTTTTTATTGGTAGCTGCCAAGGACAGTGTTTCCCAACGATCATTTAGAAGAACTCCCTTCCTGTTGCTAACCGCTACACAGTGGCGGCTGGTGACATTTGAAAGTGGTGAGGCATAACATTATTTTCATACTGCACCCCAGCAAGCGAGCGTAGCGAGCCGGAACAACCTATGGGGTGTTTGGGGGTGGATTCTCCCCCCAGGAAAATTTTGAAAAAAGAGTGGACAAATGGTGCATTTTCAAGCACATTTGAGAAAGCAGGAAGGTTAATAAAGCAATGGTGAAAGTGCAGTTATTACATTAATAAAGATCCTTCCCAAAGACATGTTCAGTACAGAGTCACAGGTGGGCAGGCTGTTCGGTATAAACTTCAGAGGAACCCCCAAGACTTAGTGAGGGATTTCCACTACTGTAACTGAATGACAGGACCACCTACGCTTGTTAGCATCACCGACTGGGCTTGCTTACCTTGTGACACTGCATTTCAGCACAGAAAGCAATTTTCTTTGCTTTCTCGCTGGTGTGGGAAGAAACATCAGATCAGGTGCATTCATTTGAAGTTTGATGCATTTCCACTTCCCGCTGCCTAGCATTCCCCAAATGGCCCGCTGCCTCTCTCTGGAGAAGCAAGCAGCTGTCGGCATCAGAAGACTGACTGTCATGTGAACAGTATACAGCTGCAACACCACTCAGTGTCTCCTTTGAAAAACAATGCATGCCACAATACAGAACTGCCATACCCATGCGCAGAAAAAGTTGAATGACACCAGATTTCGAGGTACATGGTGTTACCCCTTTACAGAGCCAGCCAGAAGAAAGCAAAATGTCACTCGATAATACAGCAAGCAATATTTAAGCATGCTTGTCATGTGACCATTCTTATATACACCCAGTAAAAGAAGGCAGCAGGGTCTTAATGTACAGCACCTCGCACCTTCTTTAAAAAAAAAGGCTCTGAGCACACCTTAGGCACAGAGGTGGAAAATCTTTGACTCATAGATGCAAAACCAAATGGCTCTTTATCGAGACTGCTCATTCTTCCATGGACACACACTTTATCTGCATGGTGCAATGACAGCTGGCAAACCAACGCTCGCTGGTTTCTCAGAAACACCAGTAAACACCCTTGTTATGTTACGTTATGTTAATATGAATTTGTAAAGCGCACTGATACCATAAGTTTCCTGGCGCTAAATATGTATGAATGAGGAGGTGCGCGGCCAACAGGTTAACAGGGCTGAGAGAATAACCAAGTCTTCAAGGCCTTTCTGAAACTCAATAAGGTGTTAATGGTCTTCAGCGTCAGGGGGAGAGAGTTCCAGAGCCTGGGTGCTAGGTAAGCATACCTGCGACCGCCAAGCTTTTTCCGTTTGGAGGAAGGTATGACTAGTAGATGTAGGTGGGCCGAGCGGAGATTGCGGGCCAGACAGTGCTTTACAATGAGACCCTTCATAAAGTCTGGACTATTGCAGTGAAGAGTTTTAAAAATTAAACAGCCTGTCTTGAAAGCAGCTCTTTATTCAATTGGCAACCAGTGCAGTTACGCAACAGGGGCCTCGCCTATTGCCATCTCAGAGTTTTTTAGATTAGTCTTCTCAATCCTCTCTGGCCAATCCACATAATATCCACATTTGGTAAATCAAGGTTGTGAAAGCATCTATTTGCTACATACCTTCCACTCCAGAAAACATAGCTATGTCCTACTATCCAGACTTTCAGCATATTGAAGGCAGATGAGTTGTGGAAATGAAATGGCAGTTTGAAAGTAGGAGTTTAGAAAAAAAAGTGGTTGAGATTCAGTGCACTTGAAAAAGAAGAAATGATTGGTGGTTTCTAATAATTTAAGATTGAAAACTAGGGTGCATCCGACTGTTTTTTAAAGTAATAATACTATTGGTTTAGAAAAAGTCATTGAAAGGAACATTGCACAGGATAAGCTGCAATATTGAGAGGTCAAACACACCTGCTGCTTTGGTTTGCAACATTGAGAGATGAACTTTTAACCTTTTGAGTTCAGATTGGTGTTCTATGGAGAGTTGCCATGGTAACAGGCAGAGAGAACAGTGGGGGATGGTTTGAAAATTATGTGAGTTTGAAAGTGTTGAAATGTACAACCAATTAAAATGTTAGTTTGGTTTTGAATTTGTGTGGGAAGAAATTTGATTGAGTATGTTCAGAGATATGTGTGTTTAATGAGGAAATCAGGGCCATTTGTGGTTGCAGTGTCTGAGGTACATTTCAGAGATTCTGCTGAAGAAAATCTGGTGTGTTTTTGGCACTGTTCTCAATCTTCCAAAGCATTTTTAAAGGTGAGTTATTAATTTGTGAGGGAATATATGTTGTGTATTTTAAGTTAATAATAAAAATGAGTTGCAATCTGAAAGTTACTCACTCTCCCTCTCTTTCACTGTCTCTCACTGTCTTCCTTTCTGTCCAACAGTGTTCTTTTTCCTTCTTCAGTTTGTCTATAAATCCTGCTGGCATAAAGTAATGCTGCAAATTGGAAATGTATTTTGAATATGACTCAGGTTTCTGCACTGTATTGTAGCGCTGAAATAGATAGGATGTGTTCTGTCTCTTAATTGTTTTAGTGTGGTAAGTGAGTTTTGGTAAAAAGTTTGGTTTTAAAAATTTTGACCAGGATCACACTAAGTGTCTGTGTAAATTAAAGAATTATATTTGCACCTTTTACTATAATCTCTCCTGTCCCTTTTCACAGTCTATCTCCCTCTGGTTATACTGTTTTCTTTCATGAAAATATTGTGTCTTATGTTTGGATGTAATGCTGGCAAAAAGTAATGCTGCAAATTGGAAATGTATTTTGGAAATGAGTCAGGTTTCTGCATTGTAATGTAGTGGTCATTTATATGGCACCATCTCACCCTCTGCCTCCGCCATCTCTCCCTTTGCCTGTGCCATCTCACCCTCTGCCTGTGCCATGTCTCTCTCTGCCTGCGCCATCTTACTCTCTGCTTGCGCCATGTTTCTCTCTGCCTGTGCCATCTCTCCCTCTGCCTGCGCCATCTAGCTCTCTGCCTGCGCCATCTCAATTATTATCATGGATTATTAATGGTATACAGCTCCTTTCTAAGATAAAGGATGAGCAGAGTGTCATCAGCAAAGGAATTCAATATTTTGTCCCTCAATATTTTGGCCTCGATATTTTGGGTAGTCGATATTGTGTCCGGCGATATTTAGTCAGTGATCCGCCTGCACCATCTCTCGCTCTGTCTTCGCCATCTCTCCCTCTGCCTGCGCCATCTCACCCTCTGCCTGCGCCATCTGTTCCTCAGCCTGCGCCATCTCAATTATTATCATGTATTTTTAATGGTATACAGCTCCTTTCTAAGATAAAGGATGAGCAGAGTGTCATCAGCATACCACATGATGTTGAAATTCTGATAGCTTACTGGATGTTTAAACTACCAAGATTCCCCTTTTCACTGTGTATTGTGTACATGTTTGTATGTAATGCTGGCAAAAAACGAATGGTGCGTATTGGAAATGTATTTTGGAAATGAGTCAGGTTTCTGCATTGTAATGTAGTGGTCATTTATATGGCGCCATGTCACCCTCTGCCTCCGCCATCTCTCCCTTTGCCTGTGCCATCTCACCCTCTGCCTGTGCCATGTCTCTCTCTGCCTGCGCCATCTTACCCTCTGCTTGCGTCATATTTCTCTCTGCCTGCGCCATCTCTCCCTCTGCCTGTGCCATGTCTGTCTTTGCCTGCGCCATCTCACTCTCTGCTTGCACCATCTCACTCTCTGGCTGCGCCATTTCACTCTCAGCCTGCGTCATCTCTTTCTCTGCCTGCACCATCTCTCCCTCCACCTGCACCATCTCTCCCTCGGCCTGCGCCATCTCACCCTCTGCCTGTGCCATCTCTCCCCCTGCCTGCGCTATCTCACCCTCTTCTTCCCCATCTCTCCCTTTGCCTGTGCCATTTCACCCTCTGCCAGTGCCATGTCTCTCTCTGCCTGCGCCATCTTACCCTCTGCTTGCGCCATCTCACTCTGTGCTTGTGCCATCTCACTCTCTGGCTGCGCCATCTCTCCGTCTGCCTGCGCCATCTCACCCTCTGTCGGCACCATCTTCCCTCTGCCTGCAGCATCTCTGCCTCTTCCTGCGCCATTTTTCCCTCTGCCTGCGCCATCTCTCCCTCTGCCTGCGCCATCTCACCCTCTGCCTCCGCCATCTTTTCCTTTGCCTGTGCTATCTCACCCTTTGCGTGTGCCATGTCTCTCTCTGCCTTGGCCATCTTACCCTCTGCTTGCGCCATCTCACTCTCTGCCTGCGCCATCTCACTCCATCTGTACCTATTTTTTTTTTTATTTTTTTTTTTTTACAGATTCTTCTATAGCGCAACAGCTACTCCAGAAGGAGTGTCCCGGCGCTTTGGCGAAGAAGTCCTTCGGGGGTGGCAACATAACTGAAAAACCGTAAGGAAAGGCGGGGGCCTATCTAGTGAAGAGCCAAGTTTTTAAAGCCTTTCTGAAGCACATAAGGCTGGGGATCTGTCTAAGAGAAAGGGGAAGCTCGTTCCAGGCACGAGGAGCCAAGTGGTGAAAAGAACGGCCGCCTTGTCTAGCGCGTTTAATGGTCGGAACTACCATTTTAGACAAAAAGGCGGACCGTAAGGGTCTGTTGGGTTTATAAAAAACAAGACGTTTCCTGATATAGCTGGGACCAATATCATGAAGGGCTTTGAAAGTCAGCGTCAGGCTTTTGAAAAGAACTCTCTTGGCTATAGGAAGCCAGTGCAGTTCTTTTAACAGGTTCGAGGCACTAGCACGTCTGGGAAGCCCGTAGATTGCCCGGGCAGCTGAATTCTGGACTACTTGAAGTCTACTCACAAGGTATTTAGGGAGACCCAGGTAAAGGGCATTTGCGTAGTCTAATCTAGACCCTACCAGTGCTTGGACAATGACCCTTCGATGATTAATTGAGATCAAGGGGAGAAATTTTCTAAGCATCCGAAGGATGCCGAAACATTTCCCCGAGAGGCAGGATATTTGAGGCCCAAAGGTTAAATCATTGTCTACAATGATTCCTAGAGTTTTTGGTTTTAACACTTGCATTTGCAGGTGGAAACAAGTCCTGCGGCCACCAGCTTTTCCAATTTGGTTCAATGGCACAGCCAAAAAAGAGCAGCTCCGATTTGTCGGAGTTGCATTTTAAGCCGCGCCCTTTGAACCAACCAAAAACTGCCTCTAAGCAGCCTCTGATGCGAGTCCCGTCAAACACCTCATTCTTGTCATATGTGAACAAGAGCTGGGTGTCGTCGGCGTAGGACACGATCTGGGCGCCGAAAGACTCCGCCACCTCTGCAAGGGGGGCCAGAAAGATGTTAAAGAGCAGGGGGCTAAGAATAGACCCCTGATGGACCCCTACTTCCAGAGGTGCCATAACGGCGGAGTGTGGGGGCGCCCAGATCGTTTGCCGACGGCCGGCTAGGAAGGACTTTAGCCAGTTCCACACCGTCCCCCGAAGACCACATTCCCAGAGTCGTGTTAGGAGGGTATCATGGGGAACGGTGTTGAACGCCGCCGACAAGTCCAACATAACCAGCATGGACTTTCCTCCCGCGTCCAACACTTCTCTGATAGCGACAGTGACTTCAAGTAACGCGGTCTCTGTGCTATAGTTAGCACGAAAACCGGATTGAGTATTGTGCAACAGATGGTTCTCTTCGATGAAATTAGAGATTGATCTGTGCACATGTCTTTCGGCCACTTTCGCCAGAGCAGGGAGAAGCGAGATTGGCCTGTAGTTGGCATGGACGATGGGATCAAGGGCTGTTTTTTTTAGAAGTGGAACAATGAGAGCACACTTCCAAGCCCGCGGGACTACACCAGAAGACAGTGAGGAGTTGAGGATGGAATTGATGAGGCCATTTAGGGCTGGGGCTATTTTATTGAGACATGAAACTGGGCAAGGATCAAGCGGAGAGCCTGACTTCAGTCCTGTAAGATGGTCTAAGGAGGAAGCAAGACTCAGCGGGGGGAATTCCCAGAGAGTGGGAGCTGGGACAGATTGTGTGGCGGAGAGGGCCCCTGGTGGGTCAGCCTGAGTTTGTTCAGAGTAAACAGCAAGGGAAGCTTGGATGGATGTAATCTTATCTACAAAATAATGCGCCAATTCAATCAGCCAGGGTTCTGAATGAGACTGGGCAGGGGTGCCTAGGGACGGAGAAGTAAAGTCATTAACAATTTTAAAGATTTCCTTACAGGAGTTTCCTGAATCATCGATACGGCGTTCAAGATAAGATTTTTTTTCTTTCCACAACAACTTGTGGTAGGATTTAGTCTGATTTTTAAGCTTTATTTTCTCCAGAGGATTGTAATCTTTCCCCCAGGCTCTTTCAGCTCTCTTACAGTTTTGGCGGGTTTCCCTGAGCTGAGAGGTGAACCAAGGGGCAGAGGGCCGTTTGTTCCCAGACTTAACTATTTTCTCAGGAACGAGAAATGCCAGTCTTGCCGTAAGCCACTCAGCAAAATAGGCTAGGTAATCTTCCACGTAGCCTGATAAGGTGCAGGGTGCACATTCCATAGCCTGCAAAAGCATCTCATTTGAGAGAAGGTGGAAAGGTCTAGAAGATCGCTTGGAAGGGGTAATGGGTTTCAATCTAGAAGGGGGGGCACATGAAAGGAAAAAAGTAATTAAATAGTGATCTGACCATAGCACCGGCTGTGGAACTTGAGCGTCAATAGTGGTGGTAGAGTAGACTTGGTCCAGGATGTGACCCTTATTATGCGTAGGTTCGTGAATAAACGGTAATAGCCCTAATGCAGTAGTTACTTCCGTAAGTTTCATGGTATCGGGATTAGTGGACTCATCCATATGTATATTTAGGTCGCCTAGGAGTAAGCAGTGCTCCGATTTGAGACAGGGGACTGAGAGTGCTACCTGTAATTCGTCCAAGAAAGGGCCTAGGGAGCCAGGGGCTCTGTATAAGAGAATGCCGGTGTATGCCTGAGAGGAGGATAGATGGAGTGTGAAGCCAAGGGCCTCGGTCTCCTGAATGTTGTCAATCGGAAAGGTGGTGCAGCGCAGCAGATTATTTACTATGATAGCCACACCGCCCCCACGCCCAGATGATCTATCCTTTCTAATGACGGAATAGTTTGGAGGGATGGCATTAGCTAAGTCCGGGGCCGAGGAGTCATTAAGCCAGGTTTCAGTCAAAAAAAGACAAGATACATTAGAGTTGTAAAGCAAGTTCCAAATGTCCAGCGCGTGGCAACCCAAGGAACGTGTATTAAGAAGTAGGCAGACGACTGGGGTCGGTTGGGGAATCAGTATGGGCTTTTCATATTTAGGAAGACGCCAGCCGCAGTCAGTGCAGCCTTTCCTTAGGGCGCGACTACCGGGGAAAACATAATGACAGTGACCAACCGGGGGACGAAGGTTTAAAAGGGTCTCAGAAGAGTAGGAACGCAACATGATTGAAAGGAAAATGAATAGCGCACCTACCAGGTAAAAGTGCTAGCCAGCCGTCCTGCACCGTCTGCCGCCGGAACGCTGACGGGCGCAGACGGGCAGGACTCTGGCACGACTCTGGCACAGAGAAGGCGCCACCCTGCGCGTCACCGCTGCGCGTTGAAGAGGGTGGAGCTTTAAGTAGGCCGGCGTAAGTTCAATATTCAGGCGCCACGACCCGCACCAATATGGCGGCGTCTGGCTTCAGCAACTGAACAAGTATGGCGTTCCCTCACCACCCCAGAACCGGACCCGCAAAGTAGCGGTGCTTTGGTCAGTTTTACGTGTGAGTGAGGGGCCAGAAATAGCGCTACAGCGAGCAAGGTAAAAACAAAATTATTCTTCAATGCAAAGTAAGGAAAAGTAAAAGCGCAGAAATAGCAGTTTTAAAATCACCGCGAATAGTGCGAGCGCACAGTCCTTAGCAGCGCTAAGCAGCCTGTCCTCTAAGGCACCTTTGCCAGGGAAAGCTCCTGATTGGGTTCCGCCTTAAGTAGGCCGGCGTAAGTTCAATATTCAGGCGCCTATGCCTGTGCTATCTCTCCCTCTGCCTGCGCCTTCTCTCCCTTTGCTTGCGCCATCTCTCCCTCCACCTGCAGCATCTCTCCCTCGGCCTGCGTCATCTCTCTCTCTGCCTGCCCCATCTCACCCTCCGCCTGCGCCATCTCTCCCTCTGCCTGCGCCATCTCACCCTCTGCCTGCATCATCTCCCCTCCACCTGCATCATCTGTCCCCTCTGCCTGCACTATTTCACCCTCTGCCTGCGCTCTGTTACCCTCTACCTGTGCCATCTCATCCTGTGCCTGTGCCATCTCTCCCTCTGTCTGTGCCATCTCTCCCTCTGCATGCGCCATCTCTTCCTCTGCCTGCGCCATCTTCCCTTTGCCTGCACCGGTAAATGGGCAAAATATCGATTCCAAAATATCGAGTAACCTAAATATCGAGTCCTAAATATAGAATGGACAAAATATCGACTGGACAGAATATAGACATACAAAATATCGTTTTGAAGGTAAGTACTGTAATATCGAATTTAAAAATATAGACAGTCAAAATATCGAAGTACATAATATAGGTGATTTAAATTATCGACTTTTTAATAATATCGAATTTTTTAAAGTGTTTTATATGTTAGTTTATGTGTAAAAAGTGTATATTTATTTGTAATTTATTGTAAGTAATTAATTTAATGTTATTAAATGTTTGCGTAATTTAATTCAGTAGCGGGTTGTGGGTTTATAGGGGAATAGGGTGGGAGGTAATTTAACTATAATTAATTAAATATGTTAATTAATTAATTGGTATTTATTTTGAATATATAGTATAGTATATAGGTTGGCGGTAAACATTGCAACAGCACACGAGCCTACCTGCTCGCCGGTCCGCCCTTCAGCTCGCCGTCTGCGCCCAGGGACCCAGGTCTGTCACCAGCCACCAGCCTCATCGGACAGGGGTCCAGAGCCTTCACCGCCGCGCCTGCTGCCTGCTGTCTCCTCCCCCCGCGGCAGCCCTCCACCACCGGGTCTGCAGCTGAGTAGGGGGAGTAGAGACTTCAACACCCAGGACCGCGCGCGGGGCCGTGCCCGGGGCGAAGCCCGGGCAAAGGGCGGGCCCTCTGTGGCCCTCAGAGGCCCGAGGAGACTGGGCTGGGCACTACCCCTTGGCCAATTCTATACCGATCACTAAGGTATTAAATTTGTGATTTAAAGCCCATTGCAAATGGCTCCTACTGTATCCAAATCCACCACTAAAAACATGGCAAAAAAAACGCCCATTAACACACGTTCTGTTGCAAGGATCACCGCCCAAACTAAAACACCGACACCAACGTTAACTGCTATTGACCGTATGCTTCAACAGACAATTGTGGTGGTAGCAAATGCCATTGAAAACACCGAGAGACGATTGTCTCTACCACCCAGTACTTGCCTAATCCATCGGACACCACAACTTGCCGACAGTACTGTACATAATATAAATATGACTGCATTATCAAATGACTCCATTTTAATGCAATCTTACACAGGCCTTCCCGGGACCGTGCCACTTCCAATAGAAGATCCTCCTACACTTCCAACAGTATTCCGAGATAGGGACAGTCGCCTGTCCCTAACTCCCAATCTGCAGATTAATGTAACACCATCTGAGGAACCGGGCCCCAGCAATGCGCCTAGCGCAATATTGATTTCCTGCGACAACGAAGATACCACCCACACAATTGATCTACCCAATAATAGCACCGTAAACAGTACGACCAATCATGGCACTGTCCATCGTAGATCTAGACGTATCCATCACAGAAAATTACTAGCTCTTACTAGGGGATGCGCGAAACAAAGGGGTAGGAGAAAGAAGGCAACCTTATTATCACCTCCCATTGAACAAACTAACGGAAGCGAACCACCACTGCCAAATTCAGGACCTGCAGTTAATATGGAGTCTATAATGGGTCATATTATGGATGCTATGAAGCT
Organism: Lissotriton helveticus; assembly: GCF_964261635.1. NCBI lineage: Eukaryota > Metazoa > Chordata > Amphibia > Caudata > Salamandridae > Lissotriton > Lissotriton helveticus. The sequence goes on along the minus strand of NC_136071.1, from coordinate 986,158,994 downwards.
CCTCATTGCCCCCCTAAACGACAAACTTGAGCAAATAGGCAAAAAGGTGGAAAACCTGGAAAAATTGGGCTTAGCCAAATTAGACATTCTCGAACATCTAGGTCCACAAATTACTCAAACCATCTCAAATGTACCGACTGTGAATAAGGCCAACACGATTGCCCATATTACATCTAAACCACAGGTTGCACCAGCCAGAAATACGAATCCCACAGCAGCTACCGGTAAAACTGTAAATTCACATACCAACATACCAGGCAATGCCATCAATGGCCCTTCAACATCCTCCTCCCTCAGAGTAACTGGGGAGATGCCCATGGGCCACCCTTCAGTAAGCAGGAATCCACCAGCGTGTAGCCATTATAACAATATTATTCCCGCTGTGATCAACCTCCCACCAGAAAGTAGGCCATACGTGGCAATCCTTGCCAATGTACCAAAACTTCAACCCTCCCAATTTGAAAATAGTGAAACACTTAAAAACAAAATTTTATACTGGCTTGTTCATAACTGTGGATTCCCCTTAAGTGGGGCAGGCCAGATCATTTCAACTCAAAGGGTAGGGTGGGTGGGCCCTAGTAAAAAGGAAATCAATGGGGACTGTGTAATCATAAATTACAAAACCACCGAATGGGCAAGAGATTCTATCCTGAACGCACCCACCCCTTCAGATAGTGATTACAATACAACCCTATTTCCATTGGACTACTTTTATAGAAATCTGGTGGGGTTCAAGATTCCGGTGCAGAATTTCAAACATCCTAGAGCAATTAACACACCTTATCTACCAGTACAGCAGGCACCAGTACAATCAGCTGGGTACTCCTCGACCCTTCACGATTTTAGTAATCAGCATGTCCCACAACCTCCTATGAATTTGTACAGAATGCTCAACCCCAATTACCTTAATCACCACAATGCCATCGGGCCTGGAAACAACATCTATGGTCAATTTACAGTCCCAACATCAAATAGATTCCAGATATTTAATTCCCTAGACGAAAACGATTGACTCATGAATACCCTTGCTGAAGAACTTCCTGCAAGTGAACCTCATACAGACATCCCTGTAACAAGCTTAAACGATCTAACCATGATAGACAACACCACTTGTATTGTTGAAAATCATCTGGGTAATCAAATACTATCGTCAGCTACATCAGTTACTGTTCCACCTCAAGTATCCAGGGAAGAGTCACTGAGGGTTATTACGTGGAACATAGCCGGGCTAGCTTCCAAGGTAAACACACCCGTATGGGATGACTTTCTCAAACAGGGCTATGATATAATATGCCTACAAGAAACCTGGGACAGGGCTGAAGTACACGTCGAGGGATATACCTCTCTCAATGTGCTGGCTGTGGCTTCCCAGGCTGGTCGAGCCAAGGGGGGGCTAGTGACTCTGTTATCTACAACATTGACTGAGTGATAATTATGTGAATAATATTATTTTATTTTTATTAGAGGGTTGTGAGTTTATTGGGGAATAGGGTGGGAAGTAATTTAATATAATTAATTAAACATGTTAATTAATTAAGAGTTATTTATTTTGAATTAATTGTTAATTAATTTTTAATTGGTAATTAGTTAATTCTTAATTGGAAATTAAAATGTTTTAATTGATTAATTTAAAAATATGTGATTTATATTAATTTATTTTCACGAGAGTGGGGATATTAAAATTTACCCCTATGCTATCCAACGCTTTCCCTACTGTTGCACACTCTGGAGTGGGAATAGTAATTTTTACCCCTACGCTATCCAACGCTTTCCCTACTGTTGCACTCACTGGAGTGGGAATAGTAATTTTTACCCCTACGCTATCCAACGCCTTCCCTACTGTTGCACTCTCTGGAGTGGGAATAGTATTTTTACCCTTACGCTATCCTACGCTTTCCCTACTGTTGCACTCACTGGAGTGGGAATAGTAATTTTTACCTCTACGCTATCCAACGCCTTCCGTACTGTTGAACTCTCTGGAGTGTGAATAGTAATTTTTACCCCTACACTATCCAACGCTTTCCCCACTGTTGCACTCTCTGGAGTGGGAATAGTAATTTATACCCCTACGCTATCCAACGCTTTCCCTACTGTTGCACTTACTGGAGTAGGAATAGTAATTTTTACCCCTACGCTATCCAACGCCTTCCCTACTGTTGCACTCTTTGGAGTGGGAATAGTAATTTTTACCCTTACGCTATCCAACGCTTTCCCTACTGTTGCACTTACTGTGGTAGTAATAGTAATTTTTACCCTTACGCTATCCAACGCTTTCCCTACTGTTGCACTCACTGGAGTGGGAATAGTAATTTTTACCCCTACGCTATCCAACGCCTTACCTACTGTTGCACTCTCTGGAGTGGGAATAGTATTTTTTACCCTTACGCTATCCAACGCTTTCCCTACTGTTGCACTCTCTGGAGTGGGAATAGTAATTTTTACCCCTACGCTATCCAACGCTTTCCTTGCTGTTGCACTTATTGGAGTAGGAATAGTAATTTTTACCCCTCTGCTATCCAATGCCTTCCCTACTGTTGCAGTCTCTGGAGTGGGAATAGTAATGTTTACCCCTACACTATCCAACGCTTTCCCTACTGTTACACTCACTGGAGTTGGAATGGTAATTGTTACCCCTACGCTATCCAACGCTTTCCCTACTGTTGCAGTTGCTGGAGTGGGAATAGTAATTTTTACCCCTACGCTATCCAACGCTTTCCCTACTGTTGCACTCTCTGGAGAGGGAATAGTAATTTTTACCTCTACGCTATCCAACGCCTTCCCTACTGTTGCACTCACTGGAGTGGGAATAGTAATTTCTACCCGTACGCTATCCAACGCTTTCCCTACTGTTGCACTCTCTGGAGTTGGAATAGTAATTTATGGCCCTACGCTATCCAACGCTTTCCCTACTGTTGCACTTCCAGGAGTGGGAATAGTAATTTTTACCCCTACGCTATCCTACGGTAATAATATAGTGTACTTTTTTATTAATATTATGTTTATATATATATATATGTTTTAACAGATATTAATATATATTTTTTTGTTTATAAGTTAGATTAATTCTTTATTAATTTTAAGGTAATTTAAGTATTTTTAAGCATATTTTAGCAATTAATTTTTAATAAATGTATTATTTTACATTAGGTTTTTAACAAATTCGATATTTTTACAATGTATATATATATATAAACGATATTTTGGACTCGATATTTTGGTACTTACCTGTTTGTAGATAGGAATTCAATATTTTGTCCCTCAATATTTTGGCCTCGATATTTTGGGTAGTCGATATTGTGTCCAGCGATATTTAGTCAGTGATCCGCCTGCACCATCTCTCGCTCTGTCTTCGCCATCTCTCCCTCTGCCTGCGCCATCTCACCCTCTGCCTGCGCCATCTGTTCCTCAGCCTGCGCCATCTCAATTATTATCATGTATTTTTAATGGTATACAGCTCCTTTCTAAGATAAAGGATGAGCAGAGTGTCATCAGCATACCACATGATGTTGAAATTCTGATAGCTTACTGGTTGTTTAAACTACCAAGACTCCCCTTTTCACTGTGTATTGTGTCTCATGTTTGTATGTAATGCTGGCAAAATACGAATGGTGCATATTGGAAATGTATTTTGGAAATGAGTCAGGTTTCTGCATTGTAATGTAGTGGTCACTTATATGGCAACATGTCACCCTCTGCCTCCGCCATCTCTCCCTTTGCCTGTGCCATCTCACCCTCTGCCTGTGCCATGTCTCTCTTTGCCTGCGCCATCTTACCCTCTGCTTGTGCCATGTTTCTCTCTGCCTGCACCATCTCTCCCTCTGCCTGCGCCATTTCACTCTCTGCTTGCACCATCTCACTCTCTGGCTGTGCCATCTCACTCTCTGCCTGCGTCATCTCTTCCTCTGCCTGTACCATCTCTCCCTCCTCCTGTGCCATCACTATATCTGCCTTCACCATCTCTCCCTCTGCGTGCGCCTTCTACGAGCTGCCTGCACCATCTCTCCCTCTGTCTGGATCATCTCTCCCTTCGCCTGCACCATCTCTCCCTCCGTGTGAGCCATCTCTCTTTCTGCCTGCACCATTTCACCCTCTGCCTGCGCCATGTCACCGTCTATCTGCTTCATCTTATCCTCTGCCTGTGCCATCTCTCCCTCTGTCTGTGCCATCTCTCCCTGTGCCTGCGCCATCTCTCTCTCTGCCTGTGTCATCTCACCCTCTGCCTCTGCCATCTCTCCCTCTGCCTGTGTCATGTCATTCTCTGTCAGCACTATATCTCCTTCTGCTTGTGCCATCTTCCCTCCGCCTGCACCATCTATCCCTCTGCCTGTACCATCTCCCCTCTTCCTGCACCATCTCTTCTTCCGCTTGCGCCATCTCTCCCTTTGCCTGTGCCATCTCCCCTCTTCCTGCACCATCTCTATCTCTGCCTGCGCCATCTCACCCTCTGCGTGCGCCTTCTACGAGCTGCCTGCACCATCTCTCCCTCTGTCTGCATCATCTTGCCCTCCGCCTGCACCATCTCTCCCTCCGTGTGCGCCATCTCTCTTTCTGCCTGCACCATTTCACCCTCTGCCTGCGCCAAGTCACCGTCTATCTGCTTCATCTCATCCTCTGCCTGTGCCATCTCTCCCTCTGCCTGCACCATCTCTCCCTCTGCCTGCGCCATCTCACCTCTGCCTGCATCATCTCCCCTCCGCCTGCATCATCTGTCCCCTCTGCCTGCACCATTTCACCCTCTGCCAGCGCTATGTTACCCTCTACCTGTGCCATCTCATCCTGTGCCTGTGCCATATCTCCCTCTGTGCCATCTCTCCCTCTGCGTGCGCCATCTCTTCCTCTGCCTGCGCCATCTTCCCTTTGCCTGCACCATCTCTCCCTCTGTCTTCGCCATCTCTCCCTCTGCCTGCGCCATCTCACCCTCTGCCTGCGCCATCTGTTCCTCAGCCTGCGCCATCTCAATTATTATCATGTATTTTTAATGGTATACAGCTCCTTTCTAAGATAAAGGATGAGCAGAGTGTCATCAGCATACCACATGATGTTGAAATTCTGATAGCTTACTGGTTGTTTAAACTACCAAGACTCCCCTTTTCACTGTGTATTGTGTCTCATGTTTGTATGTAATGCTGGCAAAAAACGAATGGTGCATATTGGAAATGTATTTTGGAAATGAGTCAGGTTTCCACATTGTAATGTAGTGGTCATTTATATGGCAACATGTCACCCTCTGCCACCGCCATCTCTCCCTTTGCCTGTGCCATCTCACCCTCTGCCTGTGCCATGTCTCTCTCTGCCTGTGCCATCTTACCCTCTGCTTGTGCCATGTTTCTCTCTGCCTGCACCATCTCTCCCTCTGCCTGTGCCATGTCTGCCTTTGCCTGCGCCATCTCACTCTCTGCTTGCACCATCTCACCCTCTGGCTGTGCCATCTCACTCTCTGCCTGAGTCATCTCTTTCTCTGCCTGTACCATCTCTCCCTCTGCCTGCACCATCTCTCCCTCTGCCTGCGTCATCTCTCCCTCTGCCTGTACCATCTCGCCCTCCGCCTGTGCCATCTCTATCTCTGCCTGCGCCATCTCTCCCTCTGCGTGCGCCTTCTACGAGCTGCCTGCACCATCTCTCCCTCTATCTGCATCATCTCTCCCTCCGCCTGCACCATCTCTCCCTCCTTGTGCGCCATCTCTCTTTCTGCCTGCGCCATTTCACCCTCTGCCTGTGCCATGTCACCGTCTATCTGCTTCATCTCATCCTCTGCCTGTGCCATCTCTCCCTCTGTCTGTGCCATCCCTCCCTGTGCCTGTGCCATCTCTCTCTCTGCCTGTGTCATCTCACCCTCTGCCTCCGCCATCTCTCCCTCTGCCATGTCATTCTCTGTCGGCACTATCTCTCCTTCTGCTTGTGCCATCTTCCCTCCACCTGCACCATCTCTCCCTCTGCCTGTACCATCTCCCCTCTTCCTGCACCATCTCTTCTTCCGCTTGCGCCATCTCTCCCTTTGCATGTGCCATCTCATTCTCTGTCTGTGCCATGTCTCTCTCTGCCTGTGCCATCTTACCTTCTGCTTGCGCCATCTCACTCTCTGCCTGTTCTCTGTCTATCCTCTGTCTGTATCAGTTTAGTCTCTGCCTGCATTATTTTATTTTCTGTCTATACCATCCTTCTTCTTTTGTCTGCACCCTCTGCCTGTATCTTCTCATGTACATCTGGAGAGGCCTATTATGATATGGCTGCTGGTGTGTATTAGAAAGCACAACCTTGTTAAATTTTTTGTTTCTGTGTGTGTAGTTTTGCACCCTCTGCTTTTACCATTTTATCTTGGTCTTCACTATCTCCCCCTGTGTGTGCTCTAATTTGCCTCTGCATGTAGCATTTGTTTCACTGTTTCCAGCATTTTTTCTTTGTTGTACCATTTTATCCTCTGTGTGTACCTTGTCTGTGTCTGCTTGCACTATGTGTTTGTGTGCTTGAAGCATCTCACCCTCTCTCTGCAGCATCTTTTTTGTGAGAACACCATATGTCCCTATGTCTGTAGCGCTGTACCATGTATCCTCTGCCTTTAGTAGTTTAGTCTATGCATGCATTATCTTATTTTCTGTCTATGCTATCCCTCTCTCTCTGCCTGCATCCTCTGCCTACACCCTCTCATGTACATCTACAGAGGCCTATTACAATATGGCTTCTGGTGTGTATTAGACACTGCTATCATGTTAAATCTTTTTGTTTCTCTCTCTGTAGTTTTGCACCCTCTGTTTGTACTATTTTATCTCTGTCTGCACTATCTCCTCCTCTGTGTGCTCTAATTTTCCTCTGCATGTAGCATTTGTCTCACTGTATCAAGCATTTCTTCTGTGTTGTACCATTTTATTCTTAGTGTGTACCATGTCTGTGACTGCTTGCACTATCTGTGTGTCTACTTGAAATATCTCACCCTCTCTCTGCACCATCTTTTTTTTACTACACCATTTGTCGCTCTGCCTGCAGCCCTGTACCATTTATTCTCTGCCTATACCTGTTTAGTCTATGCATGCATTATCTTATTTTTTGTCTATGCCATCCCTCTCTCTCTGCCTGCATCCTCTGCCTGTACCCTCTCATGTACATCTACAGAGGTGTATTACAATATGACTGCTGGTGTGTATTAGACGCTGCTAACATGTTAAATCTTTTTGTTTCTCTGCCTGTAGTTTTGCATCCTCTGCTAGTACCATTTTATCTCTGTCTTAACTATCTCCCCCTCTGTGTGCTCCAATTTGCCTCTGCACATAGCATTTGTCTCACTGTTTCAAGCATTTCTTCTCTGTTGTATCATTTTATTCTCAGTGTGTACCATGTCTGTGACTGCTTGCACTATCTGTGTGTCTGCTTGAAATATCTTACCCTCTCTCTGCACTATCTTTTTTTCGGACTACACCATCTGTCCCTCTGCCTGCAGCTTTGTATCATCTCTCCTCTGCCTGTTCCAGTTTAGTCTCTGACTGCATTATGTTATTTTCTGTCTGTACCGTCCCTCTCCCTCTGCATGCATCCTCTGCCTGCACTCTCTTATGTACATCTGCAGAGGCCTATTATGATATGGCTGCTGGTGTGTATTAGACAGTCAAAATCAAAAAGGACTAGCTAAGTTACATAGATGGGGACTCAATGGAGTACGTGTGTCGACAAACCAGTAGGTTTTTTCAGAAAGCCCTCACCCACCAACCTAATTGGTGGCATGCTTCATCATCGGGCCCACCACAGTGACACCTAGTATGCCCCGGGTGTGCTTCAACGCCAGATTACTGCGGAGCTGGTATACTTGCTGAGTGTGCAGTGTAGTGAGTGTGAAGGTGAAAATTAAAAACCATACAGGTGGTCCCAGTACCCGAGGGTAAAACAATATTTTAATTTACTGGGCCCCTGTTGGTATATTAAAAGGCAGACGGACGCGTTGGAGTATGGATTATGACCTCCAGTGTCCTGTGTGGTCTACATGTTTCAGCCTGGCCTTTTTAATTTGAAACAGGCTTTCCTCAGGACCAAGTGAGTATGTGTAAAAGGTGAATTAAATAAATAGACTAAATTATAGTGGGTGTGTTTATTTTTTGCTATGTGTAGCACTCCCTAAGGTGCTATATGGGTGAGAGGGGGGATCCCTCTCGCTTTGCTACATATAACATGAAGGGGACACAGACAGACGTACAGGGTAGAGTCACATTAGCATTATTTTGCAGGTTTAGCCGTCATTCATCCGTCTTATAAGGTGAGTGAACGAACTATGTATGGCTAAAGTGTGGTCTTGTCAGTGACAGGACTCATGTGGTTTTTTATCTAGAAGCCGGTTGTAGTGGTGGGCTAGAAAAACGAATTTTACCAATGTGAGGTTCAGGTAAGTAAAAGAACATTATCCTCACGCAGTCTTTTTCTGTACAAAGCCTCCTTGGGTCCTTTAGCCATACATAGTTCGTTCACTCACCTTATAAGACGGATGAATGACGGCTAAACCTGCAAAATAATGCTAATGTGACTCTACCCTGTACGTCTGTCTGTGTCCCCTTCATGTTATATGTAGCAAAGCGAGAGGGATCCCCCCTCTCACCCATATAGCACCTTAGGGAGTGCTACACATAGCAAAAAATAAACACACCCACTATAATTTAGTCTATTTATTTAATTCACCTTTTACACATACTCACTTGGTCCTGAGGAAAGCCTGTTTCAAATTAAAAAGGCCAGGCTGAAACATGTAGACCACACAGGACACTGGAGGTCATAATCCATACTCCAACGCGTCCGTCTGCCTTTTAATATACCAACAGGGGCCCAGTAAATTAAAATATTGTTTTACCCTCGGGTACTGGGACCACCTGTATGGTTTTTAATTTTCACCTTCACACTCACTACACTGCACACTCAGCAAGTATACCAGCTCCGCAGTAATCTGGCGTTGAAGCACACCCGGGGCATACTAGGTGTCACTGTGGTGGGCCCGATGATGAAGCGTGTGAGGGCTTTCTGAAAAAACCTACTGGTTTGTCGACACACGTACTCCATTGAGTCCCCCTCTATGTAACTTAGCTAGTCCTTTTTGATTTTGACATATAAAAGTGGGGATCCGGACTAGCTTACCTAGTCCTCACTCTCTCCTTTGATTCAATAGTGTATTAGACAGTGCCATCATATTAAATCTTTCCTGTCTTTGTGCCTGTAGTATTGCACCCTCTGCTTGTATCATTTCATCTCTGTTTGTACTTTCTTTCCTTTTGTGTTGTAAATCACCTAAATCATGAAGTTAGTCATGAATTACTAGATGTACTTGTACAAAGTTGTATGCAGTATGTGTCTTAGGCCTTTTAATTTCCAAATTGTAATTATGTTGTGCAAATTAGATACTGGGTGTGCTGAACCCTGAAATACCATTCTCAGCAAATTACTCTATAATGTTGAAACACTACTGCACTGCTATAAACTCATAAACAGCATTCAGTGCCTAATTTCCTACTCTGGTCAGACATAGTCGCTGTGCTTTAAAATTACTTTTGAAGTAAACCAGTGTTTATATCATTTAGTGATTATAATTGCCATGTAGTATGTTAGTAGTGGTCTATAACATGTTATTTTTTCTTCACAACAGATTATAATTATCTACAGAAAGAAAAAGGAATATGCCTACGAAGGAGGCAAAAAGAAAAAATATATAAACAGGCTTTATTCTCCAAGAAAGCACAATTAGAAGATTTATCCAAAAAGCAATGTTCAGAGAAAAAGAAGAATGCTCCTGGTAAGCCAACTAAAGATTTTATAAGGAAATTAACCCAATGTAAAAAAATTGTGGATAATGAGCAAAAGAAGAAAAATTCATCTGTAACTACAAAGAAAAAGCAGAGCCCCCCAAAAAATGATGGAAATGTACATGGAGATGATTTGGTCTATAGTAATAGACGCAAAAATCAGTTCATTGACATTCGTAGGCAAATGTTTTATAACAGAGTTGTTTTAAATGTATTAAAAAGTGTAAAGAATTGTAAAAGGAAAACTATTTTTTACAAGAAACTATAGAGATGATAGTTGATCAGGCTTTTGCAGTGAAAAAAAAATTAAATATTTTAGTAATCAATAGAATTTGTACACTAGACAAGGCAATCAATGTTTTGAAAGCAAAAAGGAAGTGGAAAAGAGTCATTAATAGGACTAATTTTTGTGATGTTTTTTTCTGGAGAATGGAAGCATAGTTCAAGTTGTGAGCCATTTTTTAATGAAGAGACCTACTTTCAGACTAATGATTTGTTGCATGCAGTTGACATCAGTGGTCGAGCATATGAGGTGAAGGACGTTTGTCCAATTGAAAAAGAAAAAATTGTGCCTAGAAATGCAGAAGAGGTGTTAGCTGATGAAGTTTTAGGGAGACGTCCTAAGGCTCCGGTGTACACTTGGAATTGCAGTAGTATTTGTAGTGTGCGACAGGATTCAATTGATTTGTTTCAGAATTTCTTACGTAAATATACTTAGAAAAGTCTAAAACAAAAGATTAAGATATTGCAAGAATTAGATCCTTGCAGATTGAGAGAAAAAACAGGATTGCAGGGGCATTCACTGGCTTGTCTTTCTAGAAAAGTATGTCAGAGTGTTTTTCATCATTTTAGGATGTTAGCAGTGCATCATACTGAAGTGAGGAAATTAGTGAGAAGGTTGTATTATGCAAAAAGTCCAGCACTTAAGCTAAAACAGTTAAACAGTGCTCTTTTGCATGGATCTGTATTAGATGTAAAGAACATTTGTGAAGAAATTGAGTTTTGTTATTTTGGTGAAAAAGAGCACAGTGCAGAAACTGATGCAGTAATAGAAGGTAATGTGGATGAAAATATACAGAATTTAAGTACAGAAATTTTTGACCAAGAAATTACAAAGTTTAAGGTCATTTCAAGTGAAAGGCCAAATTTTTCTTGTGTGTGTTGTCGATGAACTCATTATAAGAATCAGACTAGGTTAGTTGATTTATATGTCAAAAGTGAAAAGGAAAATAATAATGAGTGGAAGGATTTTGCAACTTATTTGTTGGTAGAGAATTGTTTTGATTTGGGTTCTGATCAACGTATTTGTAAATATTGTTATAATAAATTAAATGAATACAAAATGCCTGCTAGAGCTGTACATAATAATCTTGAGCTGGTAAATATTCCTTTTGAATTGATGGATTTAAATACCTATGAGTCTATTTTGATTCAATGTGTGCATCCATTTCAGGCTATTGTTCGCATGGAGCCTAAGACAGGGAAATTGCCTCCTTCAGATTTACAGAGAGGATTAAAGGGAAGAGTTGTTTATTTGCCTCTAGATTTTAAGAAAAATATTGACACAATTGGTGTAGAGAAAATAGAAGCGGAACCTCTAGTTATTCTAATTAGTGGCGTTCCTACAAAGAGTAAGAAAATCTGGCAAGAATTAGTGGATGTTAGGAAAGTCAAAAAGGCAACGTTGTATTTGAAAAAATACAATCAGTACTATAAAAATGTGTATGCAGGAGAAGAGTAAACAACAGTAGAAGAGGACAGTGATTTGCCAGCTGGGCAAATTGAAAAAGTGGATATGTCCAGAAGTGAACAGATTTATGAACATTATAGTGTTCATCCTCTGCATTCCAAAGAAGTAATGGGGAATGCTATTGAGTTATTCCAAATGAAAGAAGCAAAAGGAAGTCCTATAAGTGTATGGGAAGAAAGCTTGGAAGCTCGTTGTTTTCCTCAGTTATTTCCAACAGGTGTAGGTGGAAGATATGATGACTGACCTGTGCAGATACCAGCATCTGAATATCGGACATCAAGATTATATGCAGAAGATCCAAGGTTTCGCCAATGCATTCCATATTTGTTTCATCTTCTGTTTGAGAGTGACTTGTCTGGACTTTCTTATGCAGTGAACCATATACTAAAAAGTGGAGTACATCTGCAAAATGTTTCGGCAAGGGACTTTATGGAGAAAGTCCAACAGAAAGACACTGTTTTGGATTCTCGGCTAATTAATCACATGGCTTGTCAGCGTGGTACTAATGAGTATTGGTTCAGTCGTCATGGGGAATTGAAATGTATGCTAGGAAACTTAGGAACTCCTACATGGTTCCTTTCTCTTAGCTGTGCTGGGTATGCTTGGGAAGACTTACTTGAATTTCTTCGAGCGGCAAATGCAAACATAGAAAATATACAATTCAAGACACCTGGAGAACTGTGCTCTTTGGATCCAGTTAATGTATGCATGTATTTCAATCATAGATTTGAAGCTATGATGTTTTTTATCACAAACAAAAAAATCCTCCTCTTGGAGAGGTTTTGGATTTCTTTTGGAGAAAGGAGTATCAAGCAAGAGGTGCTCCTCACATTCATATGCTGCTATGGATCAAAGATGCTCCCAAATTTGGAACAGATTCGGATTACACAGTGATGAGTTTTATTGAACAGTATTCTACATGTGCTGTTCCGAAAAGTACAGAAGAAAACAATTTAAGACATCAAGTCTTACGGTTTCAAAGCCATCGTTGTGGAAAATACTGTCGTCGAAAGTTCAAATCCAAGGACAAGTTCTACACAAAATTTCGTTTTGGATTTCCACGACCAGTATTATCAAAAGGAAGAGTTAACAATTTCATGTCTTCTTTGCGACATACTGTGACAATCACCGGAAAATACCTACAACTTAAAAAGAAATGAAGAGTCAAAATACATAAATGACTATAACCCAGTCATTTTGTCCATGTGGAATGCTAACATGGATATTCAATATGTTGCAGACACTTCCATTGCTGTGGCTTGATATGTAACGTCTTACATCACAAAATCTGAGAAGACAGAACTAAAGGAAATGTGGGAGGAAATTTCTCAGCAAAAGAGCCTAAGTAAGAAATTATACAGCTACAGTTTGAAGATGTTGTCTCATCGAGAAATTGGAGCATATGAATGTTCAGATCGTTTATCATCTGCAAGTCTATATGCAAAATCTAGAACAATCATTTGGGTGAGTCTAGGTCTTGCTGCAACACGAAACCGAGTTTTGAAATCTGTTCAAGAAATTGAGTATTTAGCAGAGGAAGAACCAAACAGTACAGATATTTTGAAGACAAACATGTTGGATACATACTATCCAAATAGAAGTAATCATCGGGAGAACGTTTGTCTCTATGAAGTACTGCAAAGCTATACTTTTAAGACTAATATTACAGAAGATATCAATAAAGGAGTATATGCTGTGATTGGATGTGAAGGAAGTCTGGTGAAACAAAGAAAAGGACATTTGATTAATCATCGAAAATTGAGTTGCGAAACTCCTGACAAAAGGGAATTTTACTATTTAGCTCTTTTGCAACTCTTTAAGCCATGGCGTACAGAAGAGGAACTACTTGGAGATTTTCTCAGTTATGAAGATTCATTCAATGCAACCAAAAATACCATAGAATGTCCTGTTTTTACAAATTATCTTCAAATGTTGAATGACGAAATACAGCAAGAAGCTACAATTGCAGCAGAGATTGCTAGAGACAGTTCTCAAGACAGTCAGAGTTCTGCTTTATTGAGTCAGGATCCACTAGGAGGACCAATTATCCAAAGTGAAGCTGCCACTGCCATGGATGAGGTGGAAAGAGCCATGGAACAAGCTCAGGAGGATGTAGTAAACTTAGAAGAATTGGAGAAACAACTAAATATTGAACAAAAACAAATATATGACGAAGTAGATTGAGCATGGTTTTTGTCATGAGAAAAAAGAGTGCTCATGCACGTCATTTAAACCTGTACGACTTTACGTGAGTGGAGAAGCCGGAACTGGAAAAAGTTTCCTAATTAAAGGAATTGCAACTTATCTACAAAAAAGAACTGAGTCATCGCTCTCTTGTGTGGTTACCACTCCAACTGGGTTGGCAGCACATAACATTAAAGGGATTACTTTACATCGTTTGTTGATGCTGCCAGTAGAGCAGGAAAATAAATTAGAATACCACAAGCTATCTGGAGAAGCTTGTTGTGAAGTTTCCAGAGTCCTCAAAAAAATGAAAGTTCTCATTATTGATGAGGTAAGCATGGTATCAAATGTAATGCTTGCTTTTGTGCATTTAAGAATGCAACAAATTCTTAAAACAGAGTATGATGTGTTATTTGGAGGCAAACACATCATTGTTTTTGGAGATCTACTACAGCTCACTCCTGTGAAAGAACAACCAGTGTTTAAAATGCTTACACATGAAGATACCAGGAAGTGCCTGGGAAGCATTGGAATTGTTAATATATGGTTATATTTCAAATATACAGAACTCCTTCAAAATATGCGACAGGCAAAGGATGATGATTATAAAAGAATTCTTCAAGATATAAGAATTGGAAAATTAAGTGAACATGGCAAGGAAGCTTTACAGGCACGATTACTTTCAAATTTGTTTCCAAACGAAAATATTCTGCCAGAGAATATTTATAGAAAAATTGCTGAAAATAAATCAGTGATATGCTTGATGCCAACTCTGCAAGAATGTTCAGTCTTCAACAACAAAATGTTAAAGTTAGAAAATCAAGAAATTATAAAACTGGAAGTTATTGATAGAATATAGCATGAAGGAGCTACTATTATTTTGTCAGAAAAGTTGAAGTCAAAATTGGATTCTTTAGAGAAGACAATATCTAAAACTGGTGGTTTTGAAAAGAGTCTGTATGCATGTTTAAATTGACGTATAATTTTATGACGGAACTTACATGTTGAACAAGGTTTGGTAAATGGAGCAATGGGTCATGTTGTTGATTTTGTGAATTACCGAAATAGAGATGAAATTGAATTTTTGAAAATCAAATTTGATGAAATTGAAGAAGTACAACAATTGAGTCGTTGTTCTGCTCGGTTTTTGCTTGTCAAAGATTTATATGTCCGCCGAAAACAGTTTCCTGTTTGTTTGGCATATGCGGTGACTATTCATAAATCTCAAGGTTTAAGTGTAGATAGTGCTTTGGTGATTATTGGAAGTTCTGTGTTCAAGGAGGGTATGGCATATGTTGCTTTATCTCGAGTCAGAACTTTATCTGGAGTATACTTGATTGATTTTGATGACAGAAAGATCAGTGCAGATCTAAATTGTGTAAAAGAATATAATAGGTTAAGAAGAGAATATGCTCCAAATTTACCTCAATATCCTTTATTTGAAAAGCGTGTAGTAGGTCAAAAAAGAATAAATGAGAAAAACTGTAGCGAGGTTGTAGCAAAAAGAAAAAAAGTAGATGAACCAGTAATTGTAAGCAGTAAGGAAAAGGATTCTGTTGAAGATGTTGTTGGATTTCAGTTTGAAAACAGTTCTGGTGTCAACTGCTATGCTAATGTAGTGGTTAATGTTGTTTTTTTCTCCAAACTTTACAAGAACAGATTGCTGAAAATCGAGATCAAAGATTTTGTTCTTTGTTGAATTCTGTCTTTGAGAAATGTAGCAGTGATAAAACAAAAATAGAAAGTGTTTCTGATATCCGAAATGTTTTAGACATATGTTCTGGTGTAAATCAATTTTCACAGAATATTCAGCAAGATTGTCAAGAATTTCTAATGTATATGCTTGTTGTATTGCAAGATGAAGGTATAGATATTGAAAATCTTTTTGGCCTTTCTTTCAAATGGCAACATGACTGTAACAATTGTTCCTTTTCAAGTAGTACTATAATAGGCACTGAAAGATTTATATATTTGACTTTACCAGACTGCAAATCAGTGTCTTTTAATAATGTAGTTAGGGAAGCAGATCAAAACATGGTCTGTACCCAATGTAACTCAGAAATGTTATCAACATTATTTATACAAAGATATGGACAGTATGTCATTTTAATGTTCCAACGATGTAGACCTGATGGAACTTAATTGACAACTTTAATTAAAAATGTTGTGGCTTCTCAATTATCAATTTCAGGAAGAACTTTTGTAACTGTTGCAATTATTTTTCATGATGGTCCTTCTACAACATCAGGGGTCTCATTTATGAGGCTGTGCGCCACTTTTACGCCGCCGGTGCGTCACTTTTTGTGACGCACCAGTGGCGTAAAAAATGTACCTTGTTGCGCCATATTTACAAAGTGACGCATTTAGGTAGATGCGTCACTTTGTAAACCCCTGCGCCACATTATACCTGCGCCAGGTATAATGTATGCAAGGGGGGCGTATTGACGCAAGGAAGGGTCGTAGAAGTGACGCAGTGAAATCTATGAGATTTCACTGCGTCACTTTTAGGACGCCGTTGCGTCAAAATCTTGCGCCTGCCTCACAGCAGGCGTAAGACTGACGCAGGCCCTTTCACATGGGGCTTGCCCCATGTGAAAGGACGCATTGCTGGAGTTGCGTCACTTTTGTGACACACTCCAGCAATGCGTCACTTTTGCGCTTACAGATACGTCAGAAATACTGACGTATCTGTAACTCCTTGCGACATGATGCGTCATACATTAAATATGACGCATCAGGAATGTCGCAAGAAGGGCGCACTGAGAAGTGACGCATCGCTGTTTTCACGCAGCGATGCGTCATTTCTCATAAATGAGGCCCCAGGACATTATACAGCTTATTTAAAATGTAAAAAAGGCTGGAGTTATTGTAATGATACTGAATTGACTTTCAGACAAGGTTTGCCTTTTGACTTACGAAATTCTTACCTAGTGTTTTTAGAACCCCAATTTTAGGGAAAATAATTGGCCTAGGAAGATTAGTGCAGTAAATAAAAGTTAGTCTGCTGTTAAAAATTACTCAATGAGTGAAGGTGATCATTCAGAAGATTGCGAAATGCAAGGTTAAGAGTTCTATTAAGTACTTTTCAAAAAAAGGAATTTTTATATACTATTTGGCCATGTGGAGAAGTATGTGGATTAAAAATGCGTATTTCGGGTAAATGTTGGTAATATATGTTTTTACATAACTTTACTTTGAAAGTATAAAAAAGAAGTAAGAAGGTTTAATTAGTGTGTAATTGTTTTTATTTACGTTAGAAATTGTTGTTTGGAAGAAAACATTTAAGATATGTTTTTTCCTAATTTTGACATTATGTATTGAAATGTTGTATGGGTTTTTTAAACACAATCATTTTGATTGTGGGTTTTTTTGCCCGCTGTCATATGATGAGTAGTATTGAAGTCACTGTTCTTAGTGTAAGTCAATACATTCTGAGAACAGCAAAATAAAACATATAACATATTGTACAAGTTATTTTGTATTTTGTATTGTGAAATATATATTATAACTCTATTGTTTATTATCTTCCACAGATATTACATTTATAAGGTAAGTACGACAAACAAAAAATACTTTTTGATCACTTTGTTACTTGTCTTTCTCTTTATCCTTTCTTCAGTTTCTCTCTTACTCCTTCACTTACTCATCTTACTCTTCTTCCCTCATTTTAATTACTCACGTACATTCACAT
This sequence comes from Lissotriton helveticus, assembly GCF_964261635.1. Taxonomy (NCBI): domain Eukaryota; kingdom Metazoa; phylum Chordata; class Amphibia; order Caudata; family Salamandridae; genus Lissotriton; species Lissotriton helveticus. The sequence goes on along the minus strand of NC_136071.1, from coordinate 986,141,602 downwards.
TTACACTCCTTCTTTCACCATCAGTACTCTTCCTTCACTCTCACTTATCTTGTGCAACTGTCTCATTCCCCTGTCTGTCCTTCACTTGTTTTTATCTTCCTCCATCACTACTCTTGTCTTGCTGTATCGATCAGTCTGTTTCACTGCCCTCTTACTGTATTTCCTTCACATCATCCCTGAGTGACCTTCACTCACTTCACTTCTTTTACTTTATCACTCCCTTTCGTTCAGTCCCCTTTCTTCCATCCATCTGTAAGTCTGTTCCTCTGTGTCAGTCACTATAACTGATTTAGTTTTTCACAGTCCGTCACTCATCCTCTGCTTGTCTCTTTTACTGTCTCCCTCTCTGTCCACCACTCTACCTTTTCTTTTCTCTCTCTTTACATAAATCGTTCTGTCTGTCACTTATTTCTTTTTGCTTTCTCAATATGCTTTGTTTTCCATCAGTCCTCTTCCCTTACATTTATATCCCTTCCTTCACTGTCACTCCCCTTCATTCAATCTGAGTCCTATTCCTCCACTTCAACCACTACACTTACTGGCGTTCATTCACTTTTACAGTCTTTCTGTCACTATCAGTACTCTCTGTTCATCCTCAATCATCTTTTCCAACTCCCTCTTTCTCCTGTTTGTCTCTCATTGCTCTTTCCTATTTTCCTCTATCACTACCCTTGTGTTAGTGTATCGCTTAGTGTCTTCTCATTCACCTATTACTCTCTTTTAATAACATCATCCCTCATTCACCTTCACTCACTCCCTTACTCCCTTTTGCTCACTCCCCTTCCTTTATACCCTCCCTTTCTCCCCTTTTTTCTTCTGTGTGTAAGTCTCTTCCTGTGTCTCAGTCACTATAACTGCCTCACTCCCTCACAGTCCCTCATTTCCCCTCTCTTTCTCTCTCTCCTTGTGTGTCTCTGTCTTCACAAATCTACCTTTGGTCAATGACACAATTGTTAGTGATAGCCTTATGTGCCTTTTTAGCTTTTTTCTTGATGTTTTGCTTTGGCCCTCCCTTAGTTGTTTCCCCACTCTCATCTTGAACCTTTCTCTTTTGCATAACCTTGGATCAATCTTGGTGAACAAGTGCTAAGTTATATGTACTTCAACGAGAAAACCCAGAATTCACGCTTTACCCAGTACTCGGGAAATCACAAAGGTAGAAATAGTAAAAAAATAACCATAGTACAATGGTTGTCTCAGAATCCTTAGCTGACAAAAATATTGTTAACAACAGTACCTTTTTAAAAAGCTGCAACGGAAGTCTGGGTACGTCCACCAGAACTAAGAGGGGGGGGGGCCCAGCCCAGCCTCTTTCTAGCTAAGAGAGGCACATATGGGCCTGCCCTTGGCCCAGGTTTTGCCTGCGTGTGTCCCACGCTGCGGGAGCCCTGATGTAAATGTAAGCTCCTCCTGGTGCACACAGATGGCGGCAAACTTTGGCGCTCTCTCTCTCTCTCTCTCTCTCTATCCTTCATTCTTTCTCTCTTTCCCTTTCTGTTTCCTTCACTCCTACTATATCCCTCAGTCCCCTTTCCTGACTCTTAATCTCCTTCCTTCTCTCTTATATTGTGAAATATATATTGTATATATTATAATTTACTTTTTCTCTTGTCTTTCACATATATTATATTTATAATAAATATTTAATTATTTTTTTATTTCTTAGAAGGTAAGTATAACAAATAAAAAACTACTTTCTCATCACTGTCTAAGTTTTCATTATTTATAAGGTAAGTATGAGAAACAAAAAAAAAGTTTGTCATCACTCTCTTATTGTGACTGAATAACTGCCTCACTCTTTCTCAGTCCCTTGCTCTCCCTCTCTCTCCCTGTCTCTTCCTTACACTTAATCTTCTTTCCTCTCTCTTTCTACCACTCCTCCTCTCTCCCTCACTCACTTTACCTCTCTCTTAATTTTTTTTCTTCGCCCGTATTCCCCTTCCCTCACCCTCTTATCCATTTCTTAACTGTCACTAAGCCTTCACTCATTCGCACTCCACTTCCCCCACTCCACTTTCTCCTGTCTGTTTCTCACACCCCTTCCCTTTTGCACTGACTTTCGCTTACTCCCCTTTGCTTTCTTTTGCAAACAGGTGCAGGATTTTTACGTAGTATAAGTGTAAAAGTGACTGAATGAAATATTATAAATTTTACTTATTCACTTTTAGAAGGCGTTCCTGCATCTGAACATTCCCCATGTATGCAGGAAATCCTTTTTTTGTTGCATTGTTTTACAATATGATGCACCTTGCACGGACATCAGATTGTAAAAACCATACTTTAGGGTGCATCTTTTGTACCACTGCTGCATCACAAATGTGATGCAACAGTTGTGTAAAATACACACAAGGGGATTATAAAACTGCCCTTAATACATATAAATTCATCCACGCACTTTCACTAATAGTGCAAATTGAAGCATAGAGTTGTAACATATTTATATACATATGTTACATTTCAGTGCTTTGGAAGTACTACAGTATACTCTAGGTAAACACCCTATAGATTCATGCTGTACCACATCCTTGCTTTTTTGCACTAGACATTCACTATGACAAACTTTTACATACAAACATAGAAATTGAGTTCTTTTTTTTGACCATTAGAGGTAGTTCTAAAAAGAACTGTTTTTTTGTTTTGTTTTTGGTTTGCTTGAAAAACGAAGAAAAAATTAACTTTTTAAACAATTGTTCAACAGGAACAAGGAATTATAAAAAAAGAAAAAAATTATTTGGAGCAGTTGTGCCTCCTGTTCTTTTCCCGAATGACTTCTATGGACTCTTGACCATAAGAAATTAGTTCGTTGCAATGCATGCAACAAACCACTACATTTTTAAATTCAGGCTGTATATTTGGAATCATGTTTGTTGGTATTGGTGGTGGTGGTGCTCCCCTTGATGTGCTTGAAGCAGAGTCCTGGTTTTCCTGTGATCTTCGCATCACACCTCTAGCCCAATTGTTGGGCTGCATGTTTTTGACATGGCGTTCCATGCTATAAGTACCAAAAGAGTACTTTTTGTTTGGATTGCCTCTAGACAATACCGTGTCACAGATTTTGCATGTGACATGCCGTGCATTCACATTCTTTAAAACTTCTGGGAAGGTAAAAAACTTCCACACTATGCACTCCTTTTTTTTGGTTGGGCGGGGGTCCTCTTCATCAAACTCTTCTGAAGAAGAATGTTCAGATTCTTCACGTTGAGCCATTTGCAAACAATTTTCTCAAACCAGGAGCTGTAGAAAAAGATGTTGCTTCTCTAAAAGCCAAAGAAGAATGATGAACATGGGAGGGGTCTTTCTACAATTGGAGTAGGAAGTATTATAAACCAATAAAATGTCTTGTTTTAAGGTCACATGGTTGGACGTAATCTTACGGTGCGCTCACGGAGCGTTTACGGAGCGCTTACGTAATCTCGTGATGCGTTTACGATATATTTACGGAGCGCTTACGTCATCTTACGATGCGCTTACATGGGACGCACCCTAGCGAGATTCGTAAATGCTTTAATAAAGTAATATACGGTCTTTAAAAGTTTAAAATAAACATTTTCTTTATTATCCCACATACTGTGTACCTTTACATTGTACAATAAATACGTAGATATAACGTGTTTAAGTTTATAAAACTTTCGGGGGTAAGCGCTCAAAGCATTTACGGTGCGCGAACGGAGCTCTCACGATGCGTGCACGTGCGACGTACCCTCGAGAGATTTGTAATTACTTTAAAAAATAATATACTGTTCTTAAAAGTTTAAAAAAACCATTTTCTTCATTATAGCAGATAATGTCTACCTTTAAAATGTACATTAAATCGTAGATATTACGTTTTTGGAATTAAAAAAACTTTCGGGGGTAAGCGCACAGAAAGTTAATGGTGTGCTTGCAGAGCTCTCACGGTGAGCGGACCTTGTAATCATATTAAAAAAAAAAAGTTTGAAAAAAAATATATATATATATATATTTTTGTACTTTGTTTTATAATTATTTAACTATAAAATGTGAAATATAAAGAAGGGAAAAAATATGTAAATAGTATTTATTAAAAAAAAGAAAAATTAGTATAAAAATATATTTTTTTAATAATTAGTAATTTTAAAAATTATCTTTTACAAAACCTTTGAAATTCACTGAAAAAACCATAGGTTTCACACACGATATGGTTAGGAATTAGCATTTAAAAACCCTTGCAAATTTAGTGAAAAAACCATAGGTTTCACACATGTTATAGTTAGCTGGACATTTCACTCATACAAAACCATTGAAATTCCCCCGTTATAGTTAATCCAGCTAACTATAACTCGCGCGCCCGCAATGCACTGCTGATGACGTCACTTATTACATCACTCATGACATGGTCAGTGACATCACTCATGACATCACTGATGACATCTCAAATGCGTCACTGATGACATCACTGATGACATCATCCTTGTGACAGAGTGGCAGACCTCCTCTCAGCTTAATGTAACCTTTGATACACACATTCAAAAATAGAAACTAACATTTTCAATACAATAGATATACCAATGCCACTTACAACACACCTATTTAGTAATTCCAATATCAATACACACATCCAATCATTCATCAACAGCCCTATACAGTCACTCATACATGTACTCACTCATCATATGTACTCATACACTGATACATCCTAGTCATCCCGTTACACACCAATACTCATTCATAGAGTTACTCACACATAACTCATATGTACTAGTTTGAAAGATATGTACTTATTCATAAATACACTATTGAGATAGTCATTCATTCACTAACACACCCATATACACACTCATCCACCCATACAGTCAAAAAACAAATAATAACCTATATAGACACTCATGTAGCTACTCACCACACACACTCAACCACCCATACAGTCCTACACACATGGTGCCTTAAACACATACAAGCAGTAAGTCATTCATTCATGCATCTATGCAGTACGTAAGACCTCCTAACGAAGCATACAGAAACTCAGACACTCCTACTGATACTCAATCAAACATTAACCTATACAGACACTCATGTATCACTCATGTACCTACTCACCAACACATGTAGCCACTTATACACAAAGTGAGAGACTGAAACAGAAATGTATATATTTAAGCATCACTCACTAACCCATGTATTCTCTAAAGTACACTCAATCAGTCAGTTATACAATCAATTTTTCACAAAAAAATCAGTCATTTAGACACTTATATACCCATTTCTTCTGCCATGAACCTTGAGATATGCATATATAAAACATATTTAATTTTCAGAAAAAGACCCATTCACTGGATGTCATCAGTGATGTCATTTGAGATGTCTCAGAAAAAGGGGGGTGGCGATGGACAGAGCATCTGAATTAAACAGAACACTCATACCCTGTCAAAAGATCAGGGCTTGATCCATCACCGTTTTTTAGCTCACTACACCATCCCAGTTCAGAACCTGGCTATATGCAAATTAGTCTGACCCTGGCCCAGTGCATCATGGGAACAGGGCAGACCAAACTACCAAGCCAATTCTTTACTGGAAAGGAAACATGCTTCTGGGGACCGGTTTCTGGCATTGCAGCCGTCTTCGGCCCGGCTTGCTTGAATCCTGATGGTGCAGTGAGCAAGGGACTCATGTCTGAGCATACCCTGCCACTCCTATAGTGGCCAAAATGATTCAGAAAAAGGGGGGTGGCGATGGACAGAGCATCTGAATTAAACAGAACACTCATACCCTGTCAAAAGATCAGGGCTTGATCCATCACCGTTTTTTAGCTCACTACACCATCCCAGTTCAGAACCTGGCTATATGCAAATTAGTCTGACCCTGGCCCAGTGCATCATGGGAACAGGGCAGACCAAACTACCAAGCCAATACTTTACTGGAAAGGAAACAAGCTTCCGGGGACCGGTTTCTGGCATTGCAGCCGTCTTCGGCCCGGCTTGCTTGAATCCTAATGGTGCAGTGAGCAAGGGACTCATGTCTGAGCATACCCTGCCACTCTTATAGTGGCCAAAATGATTCAGAAAAAGGGGGGTGGCGATGGACAGAGCATCTGAATTAAACAGAACACTCATACCCTGTCAAAAGATCAGGGCTTGATCCATCACCGTTTTTTAGCTCACTACACCATCCCAGTTCAGAACCTGGCTATATGCAAATTAGTCTGACCCTGGCCCAGTGCATCATGGGAACAGGGCAGACCAAACTACCAAGCCAATTCTTTACTGGAAAGGAAACAAGCTTCCGGGGACCGGTTTCTGGCATTGCAGCCGTCTTCAGCCCGGCTTGCTTGAATCCTGATGGTGCAGTGAGCAAGGGACTCATGTCTGAGCATACCCTGCCACTCCTATAGTGGCCAAAATGATTCAGAAAAAGGGGGGTGGCGATGGACAGAGCATCTGAATTAAACAGAACACTCATACCCTGTCAAAAGATCAGGGCTTGATCCATCACCGTTTTTTAGCTCACTACACCATCCCAGTTCAGAACCTGGCTATATGCAAATTAGTCTGACCCTGGCCCAGTGCATCATGGGAACAGGGCAGACCAAACTACCAAGCCAATTCTTTACTGGAAAGGAAACAAGCTTCCGGGGACCGGTTTCTGGCATTGCAGCCGTCTTCGGCCCGGCTTGCTTGAATCCTGATGGTGCAGTGAGCAAGGGACTCATGTCTGAGCATACCCTGCCACTCCTATAGTGGCCAAAATGATTCAGAAAAAGGGGGGTGGCGATGGACAGAGCATCTGAATTAAACAGAACACTCATACCCTGTCAAAAGATCAGGGCTTGATCCATCACCGTTTTTTAGCTCACTACACCATCCCAGTTCAAAACCTGGCTATATGCAAATTAGTCTGACCCTGGCCCAGTGCATCATGGGAACAGGGCAGACCAAACTACCAAGCCAATTCTTTACTGGAAAGGAAACAAGCTTCCGGGGACCGGTTTCTGGCATTGCAGCCGTCTTCGGCCTGGCTTGCTTGAATCCTGATGGTGCAGTGAGCAAGGGACTCATGTCTGAGCATACCCTGCCACTCCTATAGTGGCCAAAATGATTCAGAAAAAGGGGGGTGGCGATGGACAGAGCATCTGAATTAAACAGAACACTCATACCCTGTCAAAAGATCAGGGCTTGATCCATCACCGTTTTTTAGCTCACTACACCATCCCAGTTCAGAACCTGGCTATATGCAAATTAGTCTGACCCTGGCCCAGTGCATCATGGGAACAGGGCAGACCAAACTACCAAGCCAATTCTTTACTGGAAAGGAAACAAGCTTCCGGGGACCGGTTTCTGGCATTGCAGCCGTCTTCGGCCCGGCTTGCTTGAATCCTGATGGTGCAGTGAGCAAGGGACTCATGTCTGAGCATACCCTGCCACTCCTATAGTGGCCAAAATGATTCAGAAAAAGGGGGGTGGCGATGGACAGAGCATCTGAATTAAACAGAACACTCATACCCTGTCAAAAGATCAGGGCTTGATCCATCACCATTTTTTAGCTCACTACACCATCCCAGTTCAGAACCTGGCTATATGCAAATTAGTCTGACCCTGGCCCAGTGCATTATGGGAACAGGGCAGACCAAACTACCAAGCCAATTCTTTACTGGAAAGGAAACAAGCTTCCGGGGACCGGTTTCTGGCATTGCAGCCGTCTTCGGCCCGGCTTGCTTGAATCCTGATGGTGCAGTGAGCAAGGGACTCATGTCTGAGCATACCCTGCCACTCCTATAGTGGCCAAAATGATTCAGAAAAAGGGGGTGGCGATGGACAGAGCATCTGAATTAAACAGAACACTCATACCCTGTCAAGAGATCAGGGCTTGATCCATCACCGTTTTTTAGCTCACTACACCATCCCAGTTCAGAACCTGGCTATATGCAAATTAGTCTGACCCTGGCCCAGTGCATCATGGGAACAGGGCAGACCAAACTACCAAGCCAATTCTTTACTGGAAAGGAAACAAGCTTCCGGGGACCGGTTTCTGGCATTGCAGCCGTCTTCGGCCCAGCTTGCTTGAATCCTGATGGTGCAGTGAGCAAGGGACTCATGTCTGAGCATACCCTGCCACTCCTATAGTGGCCAAAATGATTCAGAAAAAGGGGGGTGGCGATGGACAGAGCATCTGAATTAAACAGAACACTCATACCCTGTCAAAAGATCAGGGCTTGATCCATCACCGTTTTTTAGCTCACTACACCATCCCAGTTCAGAACCTGGGTATATGCAAATTAGTCTGACCCTGGCCCAGTGCATCATGGGAACAGGGCAGACCAAACTACCAAGCCAATTCTTTACTGTAAAGGAAACAAGCTTCCGGGGACCGGTTTCTGGCATTGCAGCCGTCTTCGGCCCGGCTTGCTTGAATCCTGATGGTGCAGTGAGCAAGGGACTCATGTCTGAGCATACCCTGCCACTCCTATAGTGGCCAAAATGATTCAGAAAAAGGGGGGTGGCGATGGACAGAGCATCTGAATTAAACAGAACACTCATACCCTGTCAAAAGATCAGGGCTTGATCCATCACCGTTTTTTAGCTCACTACACCATCCCAGTTCAGAACCTGGCTATATGCAAATTAGTCTGACCCTGGCCCAGTGCATCATGGGAACAGGGCAGACCAAACTACCAAGCCAATTCTTTACTGGAAAGGAAACAAGCTTCCGGGGACCGGTTTCTGGCATTGCAGCCGTCTTCGACCCGGCTTGCTTGAATCCTGATGGTGCAGTGAGCAAGGGACTCATGTCTGAGCATACCCTGCCACTCCTATAGTGGCCAAAATGATTCGGAAAAAGGGGGGTGGCGATGGACAGAGCATCTGAATTAAACAGAACACTCATACCCTGTCAAAAGATCAGGGCTTGATCCATCACCGTTTTTTAGCTCACTACACCATCCCAGTTGAGAACCTGGCTATATGCAAATTAGTCTGACCCTGGCCCAGTGCATCATGGGAACAGGGCAGACCAAACTACCAAGCCAATTCTTTACTGGAAAGGAAACAAGCTTCCGGGGACCGGTTTCTGGCATTGCAGCCGTCTTCGGCCCGGCTTGCTTGAATCCTGATGGTGCAGTGAGCAAGGGACTCATGTCTGAGCATACCCTGCCACTCCTATAGTGGCCAAAATGATTCAGAAAAAGGGGGGTGGCGATGGACAGAGCATCTGAATTAAACAGAACACTCATACCCTGTCAAAAGATCAGGGCTTGATCCATCACCGTTTTTTAGCTCACTACACCATCCCAGTTCAGAACCTGGCTATATGCAAATTAGTCTTACCCTGGCCCAGTGCATCATGGGAACAGGGCAGACCAAACTACCAAGCCAATTCTTTACTGGAAAGGAAACAAGCTTCCGGGGACCGGTTTCTGGCATTGCAGCCGTCTTCGGCCCGGCTTGCTTGAATCCTGATGGTGCAGTGAGCAAGGGACTCATGTCTGAGCATACCCTGCCACTCCTATAGTGGCCAAAATGATTCAGAAAAAGGGGGGTGGCGATGGACAGAGCATCTGAATTAAACAGAACACTCATACCCTGTCAAAAGATCAGGGCTTGATCCATCACCGTTTTTTAGCTCACTACACCATCCCAGTTCAGAACCTGGCTATATGCAAATTAGTCTGACCCTGGCCCAGTGCATCATGGGAACAGGGCAGACCAAACTACCAAGCCAATTCTTTACTGGAAAGGAAACAAGCTTCCGGGGACCGGTTTCTGGCATTGCAGCCGTCTTCGGCCCGGCTTGCTTGAATCCTGATGGTGCAGTGAGCAAGGGACTCATGTCTGAGCATACCCTGCCACTCCTATAGTGGCCAAAATGATTCAGAAAAAGGGGGGTGGCGATGGACAGAGCATCTGAATTAAACAGAACACTCATACCCTGTCAAAAGATCAGGGCTTGATCCATCGCCGTTTTTTAGCTCACTACACCATCCCAGTTCAGAACCTGGCTATATGCAAATTAGTCTGACCCTGGCCCAGTGCATCATGGGAACAGGGCAGACCAAACTACCAAGCCAATTCTTTACTGGAAAGGAAACAAGCTTCCGGGGACCGGTTTCTGGCATTGCAGCCGTCTTCGGCCCGGCTAGCTTGAATCCTGATGGTGCAGTGAGCAAGGGACTCATGTCTGAGCATACCCTGCCACTCCTATAGTGGCCAAAATGATTCAGAAAAAGGGGGGTGGCGATGGACAGAGCATCTGAATTAAACAGAACACTCATACCCTGTCAAAAGATCAGGGCTTGATCCATCACCGTTTTTTAGCTCACTACACCATCCCAGTTCAGAACCTGGCTATATGCAAATTAGTCTGACCCTGGCCCAGTGCATCATGGGAACAGGGCAGACCAAACTACCAAGCCAATTCTTTACTGGAAAGGAAACAAGCTTCCGGGGACCGGTTTCTGGCATTGCAGCCGTCTTCGGCCCGGCTTGCTTGAATCCTGATGGTGCAGTGAGCAAGGGACTCATGTCTGAGCATACCCTGCCACTCCTATAGTGGCCAAAATGATTCAGAAAAAGGGGGGTGGCGATGGACAGAGCATCTGAATTAAACAGAACACTCATACCCTGTCAAAAGATCAGGGCTTGATCCATCGCCGTTTTTTAGCTCACTACACCATCCCAGTTCAGAACCTGGCTATATGCAAATTAGTCTGACCCTGGCCCAGTGCATCATGGGAACAGGGCAGACCAAACTACCAAGCCAATTCTTTACTGGAAAGGAAACAAGCTTCCGGGGACCGGTTTCTGGCATTGCAGCCGTCTTCGGCCCGGCTAGCTTGAATCCTGATGGTGCAGTGAGCAAGGGACTCATGTCTGAGCATACCCTGCCACTCCTATAGTGGCCAAAATGATTCAGAAAAAGGGGGGTGGCGATGGACAGAGCATCTGAATTAAACAGAACACTCATACCCTGTCAAAAGATCAGGGCTTGATCCATCACCGTTTTTTAGCTCACTACACCATCCCAGTTCAGAACCTGGCTATATGCAAATTAATCTGACCCTGGCCCAGTGCATCATGGGAACAGGGCAGACCAAACTACCAAGCCAATTCTTTACTGGAAAGGAAACAAGCTTCCGGGGACCGGTTTCTGGCATTGCAGCCGTCTTCGGCCCGGCTTGCTTGAATCCTGATGGTGCAGTGAGCAAGGGACTCATGTCTGAGCATACCCTGCCACTCCTATAGTGGCCTAAATGATTCAGAAAAAGGGGGGTGGCGATGGACAGAGCATCTGAATTAAACAGAACACTCATACCCTGTCAAAAGATCAGGGCTTGATCCATCACCGTTTTTTAGCTCACTACACCATCCCAGTTCAGAACCTGGCTATATGCAAATTAGTCTGACCCTGGCCCAGTGCATCATGGGAACAGGGCAGACCAAACTACCAAGCCAATTCTTTACTGGAAAGGAAACAAGCTTCCGGGGACCGGTTTCTGGCATTGCAGCCGTCTTCGGCCCGGCTTGCTTGAATCCTGATGGTGCAGTGAGCAAGGGACTCATGTCTGAGCATACCCTGCCACTCCTATAGTGGCCAAAATGATTCAGAAAAAGGGGGGTGGCGATGGACAGAGCATCTGAATTAAACAGAACACTCATACATCATCATTTGAGATGTCATCAGTGATGTCATGAGTGATGACACTGACCATGTCATGAGTGATGTAATATGTGACGCCATCAGCAGTGCATTGCGGGCGCACGAGTTATAGTTAGCTGGATTAACTATAACGGGGGAATTTCAATGGTTTTGTATGAGTGAAATGTCCAGCTAACTATAACATGTGTGAAACCTATGGTTTTTTCACTGAATTTGCAAGGTTTTTTAAATGCTAATTCCTAACTATAACGTGTTTGAAACCTATGGTTTTTTCAGTGAATATATATATATATATATATATTACCTTCTGGCGGTCGCCAGTAGGTATATATAGTTAGGATTTTTTCTCTATGGGATTTTTGAAAATTCTATGTCTAATAACTTTGGCGTTTGTGGACGGAATTGGCTGAAATTTTCAGGAAAATGGCACATTTTGTTTCTGAGTAGCCCTTGAAAATTTGGGTGGGGTTCGTCAAGGGGGGGCCGAGAAAAAAGGGGGGTCCCAAAACGTGTTTTTAACATTGAGTTTTCCATAGGGCGGTTGGCCTCACTTTTAGCCCGAACGGCTGAATGGATTTGCACGAAACTTGGCAAAATTGTAGGGACTGGTAGCCCGATGTGCCTTTTGTAGGTCTCAATATATGTGCTACAGTGGATTTTGAGAAATTAACGTTTAAAAATAGATATATATCTGTAACAGCGGACCGGGCAGCGCTCCGCTACGCGTACTTTTCGCGCAACGGAGCTTTGTGAAGCGAAGCTGATTGGTTCTCCGGCGTCTGTCAACATTCCAAACAGTCCGTAGCGGCCGCCATCTTGTCTCTCGGTAGGATCGAGAGACAAGAGGAGGCCAAAGCGAAGGGCAAATGACCATAAGGGGGCATAGTACATTGTCGCTCACCCCCTAGGTTTGATGTGGAGGTTTTAAAAGGGCCCCGCGGGGCAAAAAAAAATAAAAATAATAATAATCGAACAGCTGAATGGATTTGCACGAAACTTGGCAAAATTGTAGGGACTGGTAGCCCGATGTGCCTTTGCTAGATCTCAATATATGTGCTCCAGTGGATTTTGAGAAATTAACGTTCAAAAAAAGGTATATATCTGTAACAGCGCACCGCTTCGCGTACTTTTCGCGTTACGGAGCTTTGCGAAGCGAAGCTGATTGGCTCTCCGGTGTCTGTAAACATTCCAAACAGTCCGTAGCGGCCGCCATCTTGTCTCTCGGTAGGATCGAACAGCTGAATGGATTTGCACGAAACTTGGCAAAATTGTAGGGACTGGTAGCCCGATGTGCCTTTGCTAGGTCTCAATATATGTGCTTCAGTGCATTTTGAGAAATTAACGTTCAGAAACAAGATATATATCTGTAACAGCGCTCCGCTTCGCGGAGATAAAATTATATGTGTATTACCTAGCTGTTGCTAACACCAGTTAGCGACGGCTAGTAGAAGATAGCGACCATCTTGGGCCCCACTTTGCATGTGAGTGATATTTATCACTAATGACATGCAAAGTGGGCATGCCAAGATGTTAGCGACTGGAAACAGTCGCTAACATCGCTATCTCCTATTATCAACTTTTGGAAATATTCGAGATAAGGGCGAATATCTCCAAAAGCTACCACCTGCCCTGAGCAGTTCTTAGCCATGTTATCCAATGGGAGGTGGATAACATGGCTAAGAGCATTAGCTCGGTAATGCATGAATATCGCTGAGTTTTCAGCGATATTAATGCATTGCGGTCGTTTTTTATCGTATTTCCGATAAACCTTGATAATAGCAAGGTTTATCTGCGATAATTTCTGACGGTAAAAAAATCGTTGCTAAGCATCGTTAGGGATAAATATCGCTTAACTTTGGTAATATGCCCCAACGTCTGTTAACGTTCGATTCGAAGGAAATCAGGAAGTGTTGAAAAACATTGTCTGCGCCATCTTGTCTTTTTTCAAATGCCACACTTTTGTCGTGCACGGCAGCCATTTTAGATGCCTTGACCAGACCCACTCTGTGCACGCTGTCGATCCTTAGCATGGCTCCCCACCCTCGCAAGCATCTCCCCCAGGCAGTGGTCACCCCCGCTCTCTGTCTTATGCATGGGTAATAAACCTCCCCCATCTGCGCTGCTGTTCCCTGAGAATCACACCCTGTGCCCGCCCGACACCTCCCTTTCGCCCTATTCACTACCGCACCCTCTGACACTCCTTTTCCTCTGTGTCCGATTGTCCAGGCTGGTCCTAGGGTATCAGCTAGCCCTGCAGATGTAGTTTATGGCCACAGCTGTAAAGAATCACCCCTCTTCAAAGGAGTTATAGTAGATCAAGGCCCACACTCGATGAGATCCGTCACAGCAGAAGCGTTGCTATTATCTGAAAACCATCCTGTATTGTGATTGGGGAGGGGACCGAGCCTGAAGCGGAAGATTCCAGGGATGACTGTTTGTACATCAAAGTTTTTACAATTATGTGTCACATTAAAAATATATAGCACTCCGACAAAGTAGTAAGATTATAAAACTTTAATAATTTATAAATATATACAAGAAAACAAAAATAGTAATAACATATAAACATTTTTAGGGAAAAACAACGAAGTAGCGGTCGGCTGTGCGAATAGTCCCAACGCAGCACAACGTCCAGATTTCCGGCGTGGGGCGTCGCGGGGGGTGGGTCATCAGTAGCAAACTGTTGTGCGAATAGTTCCAAGGCAGCAGAACGCGCCGAAATCTAGATGACACGAAAGTGATGTCTAGTAAGTTGCCACCCAGCAAATAACGGCATGGGGCGTCGCGGGGGGTGGGTCATCAGTAGCAAACTGTTGCGCGAATAGTTCCAAGGCAGCAGGACGATGGCACCAAGGTGATGTCCAGTAAGTTGCCGCACTGGTTTTGGTATCCTACAATGCTGCTCCGAATAACGGCGTGGAGCGCCCCGGGGGAGGCGGCGTGAACGGGCCTCTCCAGGTGGAGTGTCATCTGTTGTAGTGGGGCGCCCCTTTACCGTTTCAGTTGCCATTCCGTCCGTTTTTGGTCCACTGTGTCAAAAGCCGCAATTCAGCTGAGTTGCGCCCACTCTTGCGGTGCAGCGATAGGCGGCTGTCACAGGACTCTCAAAATGGCGGCAGGCTGTTTCCTTTTTGGGCCTGGTCCACTGAAATGGCCCTGGGACACCTTGGAAATCGGACGCTTGTCTGCTAGGTCTTGGACCCCATTCTCGAAAGCGTCCCCTCCGCCTTGAGAATTCATCAAAAGTTTTGGGGGCTCCGACTCCTGCAGGCTTCTGGTGGGGAGCGACTGCCATGATTGCTCGCGGAATGACCACGACTGAGCTACGAGATGGTGGTGCTTTCATGCTGACGCCAGCTTCAGTCTGAAACATCCAGAAACAAGGTGGGGCTTTCATCGTTTGGGAAAAAAAAACGTTTTCATCCTATGAAAAGTGTTGTTTTTAGGTCACATGATCAAGCCTTCCATCATTAGGAAACCAAAAGTAAAATGAACCAATGAAAAGTTTTATAAACAAGTCACATGACCTGTTATGCGGCATAGGGTGTAAAATGCGGAGAAAATACGTTGGCACGTGAGGCGGCGTCAGTAGCGGACCGATGTGCGAATAGGCCGAAGGCAACACAACGCGCCAAGATCCGGATGGCACCGAGGTGGTGTCCAGCAAGTTGCAGCACTGGTGTGGCCATCCTACAATGCTGAAAGTCGGCGTGGGGCGCCCCGTTGGCCTGTGAGTTTGCGTCAGTAGCGGACCGATGTGCGAATAGGCCGAAGGCAGCACAACGCGCCAAGATCCGGATGGCACCGAGGTGGTGTCTAGTAAGTTGCCGCACTGGTGTGGCTATCTAACAATGCTGAAAGTCGGCGTGGGGCGCCCCGTTGGCCTGTGAGTTTGCGTCAGTAGCGGACCGATGTGCGAATAGGCCGAAGGCAGCACAACGCGCCAAGATCCGGATGGCACCGAGGTGGTGTCTAGTAAGTTGCCGCACTGGTGTGGCCATCCAACAATGCTGAAAGTCGGCGTGGGGCGCCCCGTTGGCCTGTGAGTTTGCGTCAGTAGCGGACCGATGTGCGAATAGGCCAAAGGCAGCACAACGCGCCAAGATCCGGATGGCACCGAGGTGGTGTCTAGTAAGTTGCCGCACTGGTGTGGCCATCCTACAATGCTGAAAGTCGGCGTGGGGCGCCCCGTTGGCCTGTGAGATGGCGTCAGTAGCGGACCGATGTGCGAATAGGCCGAAGGCAGCTCAACGCGCCAAGATCCGGATGGCACCGAGGTGGTGTCTAGTAAGTTGCCGCACTGGTGTGGCCATCCAACAATGCTGAAAGTCGGCGTGGGGCGCCCCGTTGGCCTGTGAGTTTGCGTCAGTAGCGGACCGATGTGCGAATAGGCCGAAGGCAGCACAACGCGCCAAGATCCGGATGGCACCGAGGTGGTGTCTAGTAAGTTGCCGCACTGGTGTGGCCATCCTACAATGCTGAAAGTCGGCGTGGGGCGCCCCGTTGGCCTGTGAGATGGCGTCAGTAGCGGACCGATGTGCGAATGGGGCCAAAGGCAGCGCAACAATATTTTCTGATTTGAAGACACCACAAGGCGCTGAGATGCCAAGATCCGGATGGCACCGAGGTGGTGTCTAGCAAGTTGTGGCACTGGTGTGGTCATCGTACAATGGTAAAAGTCGGCGTGGGGCGCCCTGTTGGCCTGTGAGATGGTGTCAGTAGCGGACTGATGTGTGAATGGGGCCAAAGGCAGCGCAACAATATTTTCTACTATATTTTCGGAGTAGAAGACACCACAAGGCGCTGAGATGCCAAGATCCGGATGGCACCGAGGTGATGTCTAAGTTGCGGACCGATGTGCGAATGGGGCCAAAGGTAGCGTAACAAGATTTTCTGTATGGAAGATACCACTAGGCGTTGAGATGCCAAGATTCGGATGGCACCGAGGTGATGTCTAGCAAGTTGTGCCACTGGTGTGGCCATCGTACAATGGTAAAAGTCGGCGTGGGGCGCCCTATTGGCCTGTGAGATGGTGTCAGTAGCGGACTGATGTGCGAATGGGGCCAAAGGCAGCGCAACAATATTTTCTGACTGACACCACAAGGCGCTGAGATGCCAAGATCCGGATGGCATCGAGGTGATGTCTAAGTTGCGGACTGATGTGCGAATGGGGCCAAAGGCAGCGTAACAATATTTTCTGTATGGAAGATACCACTAGGCGTTGAGATGCCAAGATTCGGATGGCACCGAGGTGATGTCTAGCAAGTTGGTGTGGTCATCCTACAATGCTGAAACTCGGCGTGGGTCACCCCATTAGCCTGTGAGATGGCGTCAGTAGCGGACCGATGTGCGAATAGGCCGAAGGCAGCACAACGCGCCAAGATCCGGATGTCACCGTGGTGGTTTCATAGTTGAGAGGCACTTCATCTGCAGTGGGGCGCCGAGATCCGGATGGCACCGAGGTGATGTCTAGCAAGTTGCTGTACTGGTGTGGTCATCCTACAATGCTGAAATGTAGTGGGGCGCCCATTTACCGTTTCAGTTGCCATTCAGCTGAGTTTCGGCTGCTCTTGATGCTACAGCGACAGGCGGCTGGAAGAGGACTCTCAAAATGGCGGCCTGTTCTTTGGATTTGGGCCTGGTCCACTAAAATTGTCCTGGGACACCTTAGAACTCGGACGCTCGATTTTTTTTTCCTTTCCTGTACATGCAAAAAAAGGTAAATGCCCGGTATGTTACACGCTTCATCTGCCACGATGAACTCTCCAGAGGAACCGAAAAAAAATATAGTTGTGGTAACTATACCATGCATCGTCATATGGAGAGGTGGCACCAATTAATCATAGTGCTGCATAAAAGAGAGATTTGGAGGAGAACCCCTGACCTGCTAGTACATTCATCAAAGAAGTGGCACTGAGAGCTTCAGAGGCAAGGGAAACGGTCCCAAATATTTAGAAGAACTTTGGAAAGATTAAAATGACATGTTTAGATTGTGGTAAATTAATTTCATGTGGGCAGATGAGTGTTACTCTAATAAATACAGCATATGAACATCATCATAGTCGATGGTTGGTAGAGACATTTTGACTATATCCTGGACCTGCCCGTCCTCGCCCAAAATGGCGCCGGAATGAATGGGACTCGTAACTCCTTGTTGTGTACTGGTTGCAGAACCTTGAAATCACGAGATACGTATGCAGTTTTGAAGCACATGGCGGGCGGGGACGAGAATTGATTGAATATTTCGACATCCCTATTGATATTAAGTTCTGATGTGTTATTGATTACTGTACTGTTGAAAATTCGAATTAACGTCACCCATGGTACTTGCCCGCAAATGTATATCTAGATAATTTTATTGTAACTGGCCCTGTCGTATTTTAATTATAAAATGTACGTCCACCGATTCCGTAACTGTTAGACACCTTAGTTTTTGCAACCTAATGGCCCGCCCGTTACGTTCCTCTACAGTGTAAATGTCTATTCATCATATACGATTACAGTTTGCTCCGTGGCAGGCCCACGTGGTTATAGGCTCGTATTTGTATAATGAAATTTTCACAATAAAGGTTTTTAAAAGAAAACATGGTAGTAGTGTATACATTGGTAAAGTTTTTAATAATAGTCACTGTTTTAGAATCATTAAAAGGCAAGTGAAATAAAGCAGACCAATTACATGAAGGGTAAAAGGTATAATACGAAGGAACGCAGTAAAGATAAATGGTCAAGGGCTGTTGTGTTTTCTATTCCTGCAACATAAAGTGATCGATAAGAATCTCATATTCAGGCGTATCGGCGACTAAGACAGCAGGTCGACCCTCTTTTGCTCAACGGCTCCGTCATGGGACGAAGAAACGCTCTTTTTCTCGAAAAAAGAATATATTTTACTTGCAGGACAGTTGTAAAATTTCCGGGAAAGTACATTAGCCTGGAACATTATAACATCTATTTAAGAGAAAATAATGTTCGGAAGTAATTAAAAGCGTAATTTTTAGGTCATATGACCAAGCCTTTCATCATTAGAATAAGAAAAGTAAAATGAACCAATGAAAAGTTTTATTAACAAGTCACATGACTTGTTATGCTTACGTTACGCGCTGCGCGCCCCGGATGACTTCCGGATGCGCTAACGCGGCGCGTCATATGACGCATTACGCGACAACGCAGGTCCAGAATATAGTCAAAATGTCTCCACCAACCAGCGGTCGGAACACAACCCCTTTCAGCAGGCTAAATAGTTCTGTTAAATGACAACAGAAGGGACAGGCAACAAGAACCATCAGTCAAAGAGGGGAGGGCTAGTTCTTCTCTACCGGGTTACATTGGGGCGCTACCGGAACTGATCGAATTGGTAGTCTACAGTGTTTCTGGATGTTTCAGACCGAAGCTGGGGTTAGCATGAGAGCAGCACCATTTCGTAGCTCCGTTGTGGCCATTCCGCAACCAATCATGGCAGCCGCTCTTTATCGTTATTTTGGGCGGGGTGGGTGGCGGAGCCGAGCTGTTTTGCAGCCATCATTGTGTGGAGTTCAGTTCATCTCACTAGTTTTGTATTTGTCATGAGGGGTTGTTCCTAATGTTTCTATTTTAGCGAGGTCAAAAAGAGATCCCATTAGTGGCCTACTGATTTTGCTCGATTCTTTTTCTTTTTTTTTACACGATTTTTCGTTATCTGCAAAGACTAAACAGAGTATTGCGACTCTGTGTTTGTTTGTAAATAGAGAATGAACCAAAGAGAACTAATTCTAAAACAGTAAATACTTGGATAACAATCAATCAAATGGAGAGAGAAGCAGGCACGACGGATTACAACGGGGGCAAAGGCCTGCGTTAACTACCTTTCACTATCTGCAAAGAGAGAGTACTCCTAATAGAAATGAGGGGGGGGGGGCACCATTCAAAGCAGATCAGTGTGCATAAACACGAAAATGTTTTCACTTACCACGTACTTGACATTCGACAGCTTATGATAGTTGGTATTAAAAAACCATTGAAATTCACTGAAAAAACCATAGGTTATAGACCATATATAGTTAGGAATTAGCATTTACAAAACCTTGAAAATTCACTGAAAAAACCATAGGTTATAGACCATATATAGTTAGGAATTAGCATTTGAAAAACCTTATTTTACTCACACAAAACCATTGAAATTCCATATATAGTTAGTTGCACTAACTATATATCGCGCACCCGCAATCCACTGCTGATCATGTCACATATTACATCATTCATGACATGGTCAGTGACATCACTGATAACAACATCCAGTGATTTTTTGTTTCTATAAAGTTTAAATATGTCTTACATATTGAAGAATGAGTGGATGTGTAAGTGTCTGGACGAAGGATTTAGTAGGTGCATGACTGACTGTATGAGTGAGTGATTAAATGTGTCTCACTGACTGCATGGGTTAGTGACTAAACTGTCTTAATTTGTGCATCATTATGTCTGTTGTTCTGTAAACTACTGCATGTGTTGATCAGTAGCTATATGATTAACTATATGGGTTATTGATTGATTGTCCAAGTATTTGTATGGGAGACTGAGTGTGTGTGTGGCTGGCTGGGAGGTGTGTGACTCTGTGCAGATCAATGTGTACTTGTATCAATGATTGTATAAGAAAGTAAGTATGTGTTACTATATGTTTGAAAATGTAAGGTGCTCTATGTTTAACTGTATAGACAAGAAAATGGAAGTGTGATTGATTCTTTACAGGACTGACTAGGTGTGTGAGTAACTCCATGGATGAGTGGCAGAGTGTGAGTGTCTGTATAGGTGTATGAGTGCATATGATAGTGTTGTAAAGATGAGTGATTGTATGTATGATTGATTGTATGGGTGAATGAGTGAATGTGTGTGTAGACGTAGGAATCAGTGAGTACGTATGTAGTAACTAGTATTGGTGTGTCAATGGTTTCAAAAATTATACTCTGTATTTAACACTGGGTGAAACAGAGGTTATATTAAAATGTGAGGAGATGCATTGTATTGTCACATGAATGATATCATCAGTGATGTGGTCATTGATGTCAAATGAGATGTCATCAGTGATGTCATCAGTGATGTCATTTGAGATGTCATCAGTGATGTCATCAGTGATGTCACTGACCATGTCATGAATGATGTAATATGTGACATGATCAGCAGTGGATTGCGGGTGCGCGATATATAGTTAGTGCAACTAACTATATATGGAATTTCAATGGTTTTGTGTGAGTAAAATAAGGTTTTTCAAATGCTAATTCCTAACTATATATGGTCTATAACCTATGTTTTTTTCAGTGAATATATATATATATATATATATATATGGCACAAATGTCTTCAACTGCTAGAAGAACTGGAGGAACCAAACGGGGATTTCAGGTAAGGTATTTAATGACAACTAGCATGGGCATGACGCGTTTCAACGTGAATGTATTCCTCAGATGCCTGCTGACACCGTGCTTGCGCGTCAATCACTTGAAATAACTCCATCCGTTCTTTCTTAAATGACGTAGTCAAGTGGGCCGGCTTGAAGTCACCATCATCGCTGCGGTTGCATCGGCAGACCACTGTTCCCAGAATGCCACTCTCACAGTAAAACTTGGTTGGGATCTCTTTCACGGCTCCATATACCCCTTCCTGGGTCCTGGCTGTCAATGAGAATGTGGTAGAAATGCTCTAGCTAAGCACAGTGGCTGAAACAAACGCCTCACTTGGGCCTCCTAGATGCCTCAACTGTAAAGTCCACAATCAGCCAGCCTGAATTAGCCAAAACAGTGTTCCAAAATTCCTCCGTGCAGTCATGGACTGCTCTCTGCAGCGGCGCTGTCTCTGAAAGAGGATACGGTGGGTTCTGAGCAAATTCAATACCTTGGACGGAGAGAAATTGCCGAAGCTGCCCATGTAGTTCAGACCACTTGTGGGGCGGGTTACCTCCTAGCCTGCCCTGGACACAGCATGCAATTTATGGCACAAAATTCTTCAACTGCTAGAAGAACTGTAGGAACCAAACAGGGATTTCAGGTAAGGTATTTAATGACAACCAGCATAGACATGACGCGTTTCGACGTGAATGTCTTCCTCAGATGCCTGCTGACACAGTGCTTGCATGCCAGTCACTTGAAATAACTCTATCCGTTTTGTCTTAAATGACGTAGTCAGGTGGGCCGGCTGGGAGTCACCCTCATCGCTGGGATTGCATCGGCAGACCACAGTTCCCAGAATGCCCCTCTCATGGTAAAAGTGTGTCGGGATCTCTTTCACAGCCCCGTATATCCCTTCCTGGGTCCTGGCTGTCAATGAGAATGTGGTGCAAGTGCTCTGGCTAAGCACAGTGGCTTAAACAAACGCCTCACTTGGGCCTCCTAGACGCCTCAACCGTAAAGTCCACAATCAGCCAGGCCTGAAATAGCGAAAATAGTGTTCTGAAATTCCTCCATGCAGTCATGGACAGCTGTCTGTAGCGGCTCTGTCTCTGGAAGGGGATACGGTGGGTTCTAAGCAAATTCAATACCTTGGACGGAGAGAAATTGCCGAAGCTGCCCATGTAGCTCAGACCACTTGTGGGGCGGGTTACCTCCTAGTGTGCCCTGGACACAGCACGCAATTTATGGCACAAAAGTCTTCAACTGCTAGAAGAACTGGAGTAACCCAACAGGGATTTCAGGTAAGGTATTTAATGACAACCAGCATGGGCATGATGCGTTTCAACGTGAATGTCTTCCTCAGATGCCTGCTGAACCAGTGCTTGCATGTCAGTTACTGAACATAACTCCATCCGTTCTGTCTTAAATGATGTAGTCAGGTGGGCCGGCTCGGAGTCACCATCATCGCTGTGGTTGCATCGACAGACCACATTTCCCAGAATGCCGCTCTAACGGTAAAACTGGGTCGGGATCTCTTTCACGGCTCCATACATCCTTTCCTGGGTCCTGGCTGTCAATGAGAACGTGGTGCAAGTGCTCTCGCTAAGCACAGTGGCTGAAACAAACGCCTTACCTGGGCCCCTAGACCCCTCAACCATAAAGTCGACAATCAGCCAGGCCTGAAATAGCGAAAACAGTGTTCCAAAATTCCTCCATGAAGTCATGGACTGCTGTCTGCAGCGGCAATGTCTCTGGAAGGGGTTACGGTGGGTTCTGAGCAAATACAAAACCTTGGACAGAGAGAAATTGGCGAAGCTGCCCATGTAGCTCAGACCACTTGTGGGGCGGGTAAACTCCTAGCATGACCCGGACATAGCACTCAATTTATGGCACAAAAGTCTTCAACTGCTAGAAGAACTGGAGGAACCACACATGGATTTCAGGTAAGGTATTTAATGACAACCATCATAGGCATGACGCGTTTCGACGTGAATGTCTTCCTCAGATGCCTGCTGACACATTGCTTGCGCGCCAGTTACTTTAAATAACTCCATCTGTTCTGTCTTAAATGACGTAGTCAGGTGGGCCAGCTCGGAGTCACCATCATCGCTGTGGTTGCATCGGCCTACCACAGTTCCCAGAATGCCCCTCTCACGGTAAAACTGGGTCAGGATCTCTTTCATAGCTCCATATATCCCTTTGTAGGTCCTGGCTGTAAATGAGAACATGGTGCAAGTGCTCTCGCTAAGCACAGTGGCTGAAACAAATGCCTCACCTGGGCCCCTAGACCCCTCAACCATAAAGTCGACAATCAGCCAGGCCTGAAATAGCGAAAACAGTGTTCCAAAATTCCTCCATGAAGTCATGGACTGCTGTCTGCAGCGGCAATGTCTCTGGAAGGGGATACGGTGGGTTCTGAGCAAATACAATACCTTGGATAGAGAGAAATTGCCAAAGCTGCCCATGTAGCTCAGACCACTTGTGGGGCGGGTTAACTCCTAGCGTGACCTGGACACAGCACGCAATGTATGGCACAAAAGTCTTCAACTGCTAGAAGAACTGGAGGAACCACACAGGGATTTCAGGTAAGGTATTTAATGACAACTAGCATAGGCATGACGCGTTTCGACGTGAATGTCTTCCTCAGATGCCTGCTGACACATTGCTTGTGCGCCAGTTACTTGAAATAACTCCATCCGTTCTGTCTTAAATGACGTAGTCAGGTGGGCCAGCTCGGAGTCACCATCATCGCTGTGGTTGCATCGGCCTACCACAGTTCCCAGAATGCCCCTCTCACGATAAAACTGGGTCAGGATCTCTTTCATAGCTCCATATATCCCTTCGTAGTTCCTGGCTGTAAATGAGAACGTGATGCAAGTGCTCTGGCTGAGCACAGTGGCTGAAACAAATGCCTCACCTGGGCCCCCTAGAAGCCTCAACAATAAAATCCACAATCAGCCAGGCCTGAAATAGCGAAAACAGCGTTCCAAAATTCTTCCATGCAGTCTTGGACTGCTGTCTGCAGCCGCAATGACTCTGGAAGGGGATACGGTGGGTTCTGAGCAAATCCAATACCTTGAACGGAGAGAAATTGCCGAAGCTGCCCATGTAGCTCAGACCACTTGTGGGCGGGTTACGTCTTAGCGTGCCCCAGACACAGCACGCAATTTATGGCACAAAAGTCTTCAACTGCTAGAAGAACTGGAGGAACCAAACGGGGATTTCAGGTAAGGTATTTAATGACAACTAGCATAGGCATGACGCCTTTCGGCGTGAATGTCTTCTTCAGATGCCTGCTGACACAGTGCTTGCGCGCCAGTTACTTGAAATTACTCCATCCGTTCTGTCTTAAATTACGTAGTCAGGTGGGCCGGCTCGGAGTCACCATCATCGCTGTGGTTGCATCGGCAGACCACAGTAAATCTGGGTTGGGATCTCTTTCACAGCTCCATATATCCCTTCCTGGGTCCTGGCTGTCAATGAGAATGTGGTGCAAGTGCTCTGGCTAAGCACAGTGGCTGAAACAAATGCCTAACCTGGGCCCCTTAGATGCCTCAACCGAAATTCCTCCATGCAGTCATGGACTGCTCTCCAGCCGCGGCCCGTGGAGGGAGTTTCGGTAGGGCAGTAAGGCGGGGTGGTGGAGGGGCAGGGTGGGGGTGGTAAAAACGTTAATCCTCAATGCAGTCATGAACTGCTGTCTGCAGCGGCGCTGTCTCGGCTCCATATATCCCTTTCTGGGTCCTGGCTGTCAATGATATATATATCATTTTATGCAATAGAAAAGCAGACATTTGAGGTGATCAGATTTAGGGTGTCGCTGGTTTGATGGATCTCTATAGAGGAGCTGCTTTTCTCTGAGAACTACCCAGAGTTCTGTGCTTCTTTTTTGCATAATCTAGGTGTCACTCTATGGCTGATAGGGTATTGTTTTGACTTATACTGGGTGCTCCCTTGTGTCTCGACAAAGCTATACATCTCTGAAGAGCTCTAATAAGAGGGAAACGTGTCAGGGGTTGGTTTTATTAATTTCAGGTTGGCTTCGTTGGTATTTTACCGATTCAAAGCTGTAATACTGTGCCTGAAGTGGTAAAAGGCATTTGTTATTTTACAGCTCGGCACAGATAGCACTGTGCTAGTCCTATGCATAAATAATTTGTTGTAGAAATGGTAAAATACTTTGTCCTTTCTATCTCAGTGTGGATGGCATTGGCTAATCCTATATTTAAAGACTCTGTTAGAAAAGCAGACATTTGAGGTGAGCAAATTTAGAGTGTCGCTGGTGTTGAGGGTGCTCTATACAGGACATGATTTCCACCTAAACCTGAGAACCACTTAGAGTTCTCTGCTTCTTTTTTGCATAATGTATGTGTCACTCTATGCCTGAAAGGGTATTGTTTTGACTTATACTGGGTGCTTCCTTGTGTCTGGACGAAGCTATACCTCTCTGAAGAGCTCTAATGAGAGGGAAACATGTGTCAGGGGTTGCTTTTATTCATTTCAGATTGGCTTGGTTGGTATTTTAGTGATTCACAGCTGAAATACTGTGCCTGGAGTGGTAAATGGCTTTTGTTATTTTACAGCTCCACATGGACAGCACTGTGCTAGTCCTATGCATAAGTACTTTGCTGAAGAAATGGCAAAAGACTTTGTACCTTTCTATCTTGGCGTGGATGGCACTGGCTAATTCTATGCTTAAAGACTTTGATAGAATAGCAGACTTTTGTGGTGAGCAAATTAAGAGTGTCGCTGGTGTTGAAGGTGCTCTATACATATATATATAAAACCGCAACATTCTATTTGGAATAACTTTGGCGTCGATTGATGAATCTTCTTGAAATATTCCAAACTTCGGGCCAGCTCAGTTCTGCTCCTTCCCTGAAAGTTTGGGGGTTCGGGGATTAAGACCAAGTAAAAACAGAATAACTACATATATTCAAGTAGGATTATGTTTACAATTCAGCACTTGCACTTTATGACAATTTGCCAAATGCCTTCAATGCATGGAAATGTAACATTTATGTAATGTATTTTATGAATATATCCGTTCTTGCCACTTTTGATATATAACTTTTATACATATACATGAATTTTAACTTGGAGATCTGATATGTATTTTAATATCTTTTTATCCAAGACTTTTTACACTTTGCACCATTTTTTTGCATATAATTACATTATTTAGCACTAGCACTTTAATCTTGTGAGAGAGGTTTACGTTTGGCGCAGCATGAGAAAAGAAGACTTAATGAAGTAAGTCGTCAGCCTTCTGTGGTATTAGTTGACAGGATAAATGACATGAATAGAGTTTGTTTACCTATAATGAATAGAAATAGGTTCAAACATTGTCATGCATTGCTGCCATTTGTGGTTTAATATGTTGTGGTTATATATATAAGAATTTAGTTTATTTATATATGTTGTAGTTTCACATGTGCATATTGCTGCTATAATGCTGGCTTCATATCGAGTATGTCTTTTAGCTCTATGCGCCAAGTAACGTGCTCAAATGGGCAATCACACTATTTAAACACAACCATTGGTTTCGGATGGTCATGTGAACAAGGCTGCAGTGACGCAGCCGAAACGCATCATGCTGGAGACTATGGAGGAATAAAGCACCTTATATCTACAACTTTTCGCGTATTGTGGTCTGTACCTGTGTAAGCGGTATCCATTGTGCTGTGATTCAGGACCGGTTGGCAATATATAAGCTATTTTGAGAGCCCTTGAAACAAAGTATATCCTTGATCCGACACCAAGGCACCACTTGGCTTGAACATCAGTGTTGATTTCTATACCCATCTGTAAATTCCAGTCAGTCCCATCCAATAATTTTTTTTTCTTTAGTCAATACAGTACTCTGATATTTTTTTACCAAGAGTGCTAACATTCAAACGTTGACATTTCTAAATAATTATTTTCGGAAACAGAGCTGCCACTGGATGTTTCCCCTACTGTGATACAATGATTTATGATGATCAATCTAACATACTCCCATCATCCATCTAGGGAGGGATTTTAACATTAACAATTTATTTTTTGTCATCACTGCTCACGACACCCTTTATTTTATGTTGTTTTTTTACTTTGACACATTTATATTTACGTGATTGCGATTGCAATCATGAAATGTATGTCACAAGTGATTTGGATGTTACAATGATTGAATATGACATGTGGTATTCACCCACTTGGGTAATATTAGAGTTATACTCATCATAGACAGGGGTTTGTAGATTTGTAATGGTGAAAGCATGGATGATAAGGGAATTGAACATTGTGTCTACCCCTATTTTTTCGCCATATTTCGTTACAGTGAAAAACCAAAGTTTTTGGGGTTTTTCCCCCTCTACATCCCCACTGTTTAGACAATATGATAATGTCTTTGCACGTTGGTTGTAATTTTTTTATTGAAAATTCAGTCTTGCCTGTTGTACATATGTAAAATTGGTTTTTTAACACTTTTTAACATTGCAACTTTACTGGCTTGTCCAACGTACTTTATGAACATGTTTTCCATGTCTATTACTTGTGTCAAACCAATAATGTGTCTTTGTAACTATGCACTAGCACTTTAAAAATAGTCTGTCCCACCCCTAGCGTCATGTGACCAAGGCCTCTGAGTAGGCCGAAACGTTATGCTGGTGACGATGCAACGAGATTAAATAAAATAAAATCTTCAACTTGAGGCTGGGTCAGCTTTCGTTTGTTCAGGATCGGTGGTGCCCCGGGATATTGGGGAGTGCTGGTTCGAATTGGACGAGTGCAGTTATATATATATATATATATATATATATATATATTCACTGAAAAAACCATAGGTTATAAACCATATATAGTTAGGAATTAGCATTTACAAAACCTTGAAAATTCACTGAAAAAACCATAGGTTATAGACCATATATAGTTAGGAATTAGCATTTAAAAAACCTTATTTTACTCACACAAAACCAATGAAATTCCATATATAGTTAGTTGTACTAACTATATATCACGCACCCGCAATCCACTGCTGATCATGTCACATATTACTTCATTCATGACATGGTCAGTGACATCACTGATGACATCACTGATGACATCTCAAATGACATCACTGATGACATCACTGATGACATCATACAGTGACTGTATTTTTCTGTAAAGTTAAAATATGTCTTACATATTTAAGAATGAGTGGATGTATAAGTATCTGGATGAAGGATTTAGTAGGTGCATGACTGACTGTATGAGTGAGTGGTTAAATGTGTCTCACTGAGTGCATGGGTTAGTGACTAAACTGTCTTAATTTGTGCATCATTATGTCTGTTGTTCTGTAAACTGCTGCATGTGTTGATCAGTAGCTATATGAGTAACTATATGGGTTATTGATTGGTTGCCCAAGCATTTGTATGGGAGACTGAGTGTGTGTGTGGGTGGCTGGGAGGTGTATGACTCTGTGCATAGATGTATGGGTTCAAAAGTGCATGTGGAAACAGCTGTATGGGCGGTTGACTGTGTGCATGACTGTATTGGTGAGTGAATGGATATCTCAGTGCTACATGTCAAAGTAAGTACATATGTAAAATACAGTACATGTGAGAGTTGACATATATAAATAACTGTGCATAAGAGCCAATGAATGTGTGAGTGGCTGTATGGATCATTGTGCTCTTGTATCCAGCATTGTATAAGTGAGTAAATATGTTTTAGTATATGTTTGAATAAGTAAGATGTGTATAACTGTATAGTTGTGAAAATGGAGGTGTGATTGATTCTTTGCATGACTGACTAGGTGTGTAAGTAACTCCATGGATGAGTGACAGTCTGTGAGTGTCTGTTTACACTGAGTGTATCTAAGGTTATATTAGAGTCTGAAGAGGTTCATCGTATTATCACATGAATGATGTCATCAGTGATGTGATCAGTAATGTCAAATGAGATGTCATCAGTGATGTCATCAGTGATGTCATTTGAGATGTCATCAGTGATGTCATCAGTGATGTCATTTGGGATGTCATCAGTGATGTCATCAGTGATGTCATTTGAGATGTCATCAGTGATGTCATCAGTGATGTCATTTGAGATGTCATCAGTGATGTCATCAGTGATGTCACTGACCATGTCATGAATGATGTAATATGTGACATGATCAGCAGTGGATTGCGGGTGCGTGATATATAGTTAGTACAACTAACTATATATGGAATTTCATTGGTTTTGTGTGAGTAAAATAAGGTTTGTTAAATGCTAATTCCTAACTATATATGGTCTATAACCTATGGTTTTTTCAGTGAATTTTCAAGGTTTTGTAAATGCTAATTCCTAACTATATATGGTTTATTACCTATGGTTTTTTCAGTGAATTTCAATGGTTTTTTAATAGCAAATATCTATAGCTGTAAAATGTATTCTTATTTAAATCCAAAAATATATTTTATATGTTTATTAATAATTTTTTTTAATATTTTTTTTGTTTCGCTCCCGGTCCGCGAACCGGGAAGCTTCCCGTTAGCTCAATTTGATGCCGCGACCCGGTCCGCGAACCGGTAAAAAATCAACTTAGTGACGGTATCGCGTTGCCGCGTAATGCGTCTTATGACGTACTGCGTTAGCGCACCCGGAAGTGCCCCGGGGCGCGGACCGAGGCGCGAAGCTCAGCGACCCGGAAGCTAACCGGGGCGCGTCGCGAAAGCGCGACGTATCGCGTTGCCGCGTAATGCGTCTTGTGACGTACCGCGTTAGCGCACCCGGAAGTGTCCCGGGGCGCGGACCGAGGCGCGAAGCTCAGCGACCCGGAAGCTAACCGGGGCGCGTTCCGCAGCGCGTAACATGAGCGTGAGAGGTCATGTGACTTGTTAATAAAACTTTTCATTGGTTCATTTCACTTTTGGTTTCATAATGATGTAAGGCTAGGCCAGGTGACCTAAAAATAACACTTTTCATTGGTTGAGAAGTATTGTTTTTCCCAAATGATGAAAACCCCTCCTTCTTTCCTCACTCTGACTTTCATCATTGTGAGAGGAAGACCTATTTTGCTTGTTGGAAAATGGCTTCATTGGTTGCTTCAGCTGGTGCACCCCCACCACCACCTCCACCTCCTCATGGGAAGAGAGGACCACCTCCCCAGGTCATTACCAACACTGAGGAGGAAGATGAAGAAATGGATGAGGAGGGAGAAGAACCACAGTTCTTAGAAGAGTTGCCCCGGGTTTCCAGAAAGAAAGCCAGTTTCATCTGGCAGTTTTATTCGATCCCTCCTGGCCAAAAAAAAGTCAATGCGAGGTATGTCACCTGCCGCATATGCAAAGAACAATTGTCCAGAGGGACGGACAAAAAATATAGCTATGGAAATCACACAATGCACAGGCACATGACAAGGAAGCATCCACTAAATTACAGCCGGGCGGAAATAAGGGATATGCAGGACAATCCAAGACCAACTCCTGTGGCCAGACCAACAATACCGATTTCTCTAACACCAGAAGAGGCACGGGAAACTGTGCCAAATAATCAAGAAAATTTTGGGCACATGATTCACTTATGTATGCACTGTCGTGCATTATTAGCTTGTGGCAACATGAGCATCAATGCACTCAACCTGGCGTATGAACACCATGATTGCCCTAACCGCCCCCAGTAATTTTTTTTTGCTCCTGTTGAGCCCTTTTCAACGCCTGTTTTTTGTTGTTTACCCCCCCCAAAAAACCAAAAAAAATATAAAATCGTTCAAAAAATACAAAAAAAAACAAAAAATGTTCACAAAATAAAAAAAAAATATAAAACAACAAAAATATAAAAAAAAAGTTCTTTTCAGAACTACCTTCCCTTTAAAAAAAAATTGCTAGAATGTTTAGCACTCTGGCAAGCTCTATTTCTTTTGGTTCGCTCCCGGGTTAGCTTCCCGGTACGCGGACCGGGAGCTAACCCAAAAAAAAAAAAAAAAAAAAAAAGTGTAAGTATAAGGAAAGTAAACAGAGAGTGATGTTAAAAGAAAGACAGCTATAGGGAGTAAAGAAGAGATACTGTTTAATAGATCTATTTACCGAAGAAAAGACAGAAGAGGGTATAATTGTGAAAAACAAAATAGATAACGAAGTGAAAGAAAAAAAAAGAGAGTATAACATTAACAAAGAAGAGTTTCTTGGAGAATGTGAGTGAATTTTTAAATAAGATTAAAACATGAGGAATAACAGAGAGAAAAAATAGAAAACAGAAAACAAAAAATAACAGAAAAAGATTAATTGAAACAGCAAAGAAATGTAAGTAACATAGAGCCATATCATCAACATAGGCAATAAAAGTTTTGCAGCTTTTATTGGCAGAAATGTGTCGCTAAAGCTGCTTTTGTGGCAGAAAACTGCCGCTAAAACCACTTTTGCACCAGTTTTCTGCCAATAAAAAGAGCAATAATTTTATTGGCTGTGTTCATAATATTCCCCTTAGTGTGCTTCAACTACACAGAGAAAGCATTATGAACAAGTAGTGATAGAGTGATCAGTCAAAGACACTAAGAGTAATAGAGACGGAGTGAGTGAACAAGAGTGAGGAACTATGAGAAGAGAGGGACTGAGAAAAAGAGTGGAAGGAGTTGAGTAAGTAGGTAATAGAGAAAGGAATGAGGGAAGTAGCAAAGGCAGGAAACTGAGGGTTAAAGAAATGAAGCAGTGGAACTAATAGTAGTTAAATGTGATAGAAATGTAACGAAAAGAGTACAAAATATTTACCTTATAATTGTCGTTAAATTACTCACTTTTTGTTTTTATACTTTCAATCTGTGAAAGAGAGAACAAACATTTGAAAAATATGAAAACATGTATTTAAAAATTAGAAAAGACAAGGGAAAAGATTGAAGGACAAACAGTTTTTCAACAACTTTGACACTTACAGAAGCTTCTGCTTCTCCAGGCCCCCTACACAGTCCTAAAGATATACATTTTAAACTAACAGTATCTCGATGCAGATGAAGTGAGGCCTATCTTAAAACATGGTGCATCTTTTGCATTGCTGTTGTTTCAGAAAAGTGTCGCAAGACACTAAAATTTTAAATAATTGCTTCAGGATGCCAATAAGATGTCTACTATCCAGAGGTTTGTTTGAGGTGAGGCCTACTCAGGGTTGCAGATGAGATTTACACTTGTTGAAGAGTACAGAGGAGATAATACATGTGAAGGTCTACCAATGAAGTGAGTCATGTCCACTGCACTCTTCAACAAAGTCCAAACCTCCTATGTTTCCCTGGACAGACCTAAACTTGATCTGCACAATGTGATTCGTAATGATAGGAAACACAGGTGATGTAATTGAAATACGTGCAATTTATTTTGCTCATTTCACAATCACATCACTTGTGTTTCCTTTGCTTAGGTATCTCATTGTGCAGATGTAGTCTAGCATATGAAAGAATACGCAGAAGTGCAGCACTGCATGCAACAACTTTGACACTTACAGAAGCCTCACCTTCTCCATGCCTCCTATGCAAACAGTACAGAATTAATTATACATGTTAAATGGTTTATTTTTGCTGTTCTCAGAATGTATCAAAATTCACTAAAAACAGTGACTTGAAGGTATTCATCATATAACAGCGGGGAAAAAAAACACAATCAAAATGATTGTGTTTAAAAAACCCATACAACATAAGAAATCAAAATTCAGAACTCCTTAAAGTTAACTTACTTTCCATGACGTCCAAGGATGTCCTATGAACAGCTTACACTCTTTTGTGCTGTTATTACTTTCAGCCCGCCACTTTCTGAAAGAAAATCTCCATCGTTTTTAAAAACACGTTACATGCAATAAATGACTTCTTGCTCTCTACCACAAGTTTCCACAAGGCCAAATCTGGTCAGAGCCATTTATAACTCTTGGATTTCTTGTAAGCCAATCCCGTCATTTGGCATTTCCGCAACTTTCAGAATTAAAATGTTGAAGATCATTTTCACAATCCTGGAATAGTAATATCTTCCCCTTCTTGCTCAGTCATGTTCTACATTTCCTATGACACTGATACTGCTTACTATGAAGCAGACTTACACTACCTCTATGACTACTACAATTATTTAATTCTCTACATCACTTTTAATCACAAAGCAATGTAAAACAGTAGACAGCATTGCAGACTTACATTCCCTCTACTCCATGTTTTGATTGGCTGCTTCAATTAGCTTATAAAAAGAAACAGTTTTTCTGAACTCATTCAAAGTGCACGTATTTCTCCATGACGTCCAGTCCTATGGTTAGAAGTTATGTCTCTGAACTACACTTATCCTCAAGGCCAAATTGTGTAGGAGCCATTAGAACTTCTTGAAATTCCACAGAGCACATCCCGAGATTATTTCCCTAAAATTTTGGTTTTAAAAACACCAGGTAAGAGTTTTTAAGGTCATACGGCAATTTTTTTTTGAAAATTAAAACAGAATCATTGCAGAATGACCAGCCATTTCTAGACTTTAAATAAGCTGTGTAATGTCCTGATGTTATTGAAGGGCCGTCATGATATATAATTGCTGCAGTTACAAAAGTCCTTCCTGATATTGACAACTGCGAAGCTACAAAATTTTTAATTAAAGTTGTCAATTTTGTTCCATCAGGCCTACATCGTTGGAACATTAAAATGACATACTGGCCATATGTTCGTATAAATAATGTGGACATCATTTCAGATTTACATTGGCTACACTCCATGTTGTGATCAGCTGCTTTTACTAGCTTATTAAAGGAGACTGATTTACTGTCTGGCAAAGTTAAATATATAAATCTTTCTGAGTCTACACTAGTAGTACTTGATACCATACAGTTCTCGCAGTCATGCTGCCATTGATAAGAAAGCCCAAACAGCTGATCTACATCTACACCTTCAGCATGTAATACATCAAGCATATACATTAAAAACTCCTGACAATCTTGCTGAATATTTTGAGAGAATTGTGTTTGGCCTGAACATCTGTCTAACAGATTTCGAATTTCAGACACACTTTCTATGTTTCTTCTATCAGTGCTACATTTCTCTAACACAGAATTTAACAAACTGCAAAATCTTTGATCAGAATTGACCACAATCTCTTCTTTTACATTTTCTAGAGAAAACAAAACATTAACCACTACATTAGCATAGCAGTTGACACCAGAACTGTTTTCAAATTGAAAACCAACAACATCTTCAACAGAATCCTTTTTGTTTCTGCTTGTAATTTTAGGTTCATCGACTTTTCGTCTTTTTGCTACAACTTCCCCAGTATTGGTCACATTTCTTCGTTTCCGGCCTACCACACGTTTCTCAAACAAAGGATACTGAGGCAAATGTGGCGCATACTCTCTTCTTAACCTATTGTATTCCTTAACACAATCTAGATCAGCACAAATGTTTGTGACATCACACTCAATCAAGTACAATCCCGATAAAGTTCTAACTCGTGACAATGCCACATATGCCATACCCTCCTTGAACACAGAACTGCCAATATTCACCAATGCACTGTCTACACTTAAACCTTGCGATTTATGGATTGTCACCGCATATGCCAAGCAAACAGGAAACTGCTTACGGCGAACATATAAGTCTTTTACAAGCAAAAATCTAGCAGAGCAACGACCAATTAGCTGTACTTCCTCAATGCCATCAAATTTAATTTTTAAAAATTCAATTCCATCTCTATTTCTGTATTTTACAAAATCAACAACATTACCCATTGATCCATTTACCAGACCTCTCTCAACATGTAAATTCCTTCTTAAAATTATACGGCAGTTCAAGCACACATTCAGAGTCTTTTCAAAACCTGCAGTTTTAGATATACTCTTCTCTAATGAATCCAATTTTGTTTTCAGATTCTCAGACAAAATAATTGTTGATCCCATATGCTCTACTCTGTCAATAGCTTCCAGTTTCACAATCTCTTGCTTTTCTAAATGCAACATTTTGTTGTTGAATTTGGCACATTCTGCAAGAGTTGGCATCAAACATATTCCAGATTTCTTATCAGTAATTTTCTGAAAAATATTCTCAGGCACAACATCTTATTCTGGATATAAATTTGACAGTAATCGTGCATGTAAAGCTTCTTTCCCATGCTCGGTCACTTTTCCAATTCTAACATCTTGTAGAATAGTCTTGTAAACTTCATCCTTCGCCTGACGCATAGTTTCATGCAGTTCAGCATAATTGAAGTTTAACCATATATTGACGTTGCCAATGCTGCCTAGGCACTTCCTGGTATCTTCATGCGTGAGCATTTTGAACACAGGTTGCCCTTTCACTGGTGTCAGCTGCAGAAGATCTCCGAAAACAATGATGTGTTTGCCACCAAATAACACATCATACTCTGTTTTGAGAACTTCTTGCATTCTCAAATGCACAAAGGCAAGCATGACATTGGAAACCATGCTTACTTCGTCAATGATAAGAAGTTTCATTTTCCTCAAGATTCTTGAAACTTCAAAACAAGCATCTCCAGATAGCTTGTGATATTGTAATTTGTTGTCATGCTCCACTGGCAGCATCAGTAAACGATGTAAAGTAATCCCTTTAATGTTATGTGCTGCCAGTCCAGTTGGAGCGGTGACAACACAAGACAGCGATGACTCTGTCCTTTCCTGCAAATAGCATGAAATTGCTTTAATGAGGAAACTTTTTCCAGTTCCCGCTTCTCCACTCACGTACAGTCGGACAGGCTTCAACGACGTACATGAGCACTCTTTCTTGTCATGACTTAATCCATGATCAATTTGCATGGTAACTTCGTGATATATTTTCCTCTGCTCAACGTTGAGTTGTCTTTCCAACTCTTCTAAGTTAACCGCATCCTCCTGAGCATGTGCCATGGCTCTTTCCACTTCATTCATGGCAGTGGCAGCTTCATTTTCGATAACAGGTCCTCCTAGTGGATCCTGACTCAATGAAGCAGAACTCTGACTGTCCTGAGAACTGTCTCTGGCAATCTCGGCTGCAATCGTTGCTTCCTGCTCAATTTCCGCATTCAACATTTCTACATATTTGGGAAAAGCAGGACATTCTATGGTCTCCTTGGCGGCATTGAAAGAGTCTTCGTAACAGAGGAAATCTCCAAGCAGTTCCTCTTCTGCACGCCAAGGCTTGAAAAGTTGCAAAAGTGCTAAATAGAAAAACTCCTTTTTTTCAGGAGATTCGCCACTCAATTTTCGATGGTTTACCAAGTGGCATTTTCTTTGCTTGACCAGACATCCCTCACTTCCTATTACAGCATACACTCCTTTCTCAGTATCTTCTTTGATGTTCCTCTTGAATATGTAATTTTGAAGAACCTCATACAGACAAACATTGTCGAGGTGACTGCTTCTATTTGGATAATATGTATCCAACATGTTGGTCTTCAAAATGTCGGTACTGTTTGGCTCCTTTTCCGCCAAATACTCAATTTCCCGCACAGGTTTCAGAACTCGATTACGCGTTGCAGCAAGACCAAGACTCGCCCAAACGATACTCCTGGACTTGGCATAGAGACTTGCTGAAGACAACCGGTCAGAGCATTCGTAAGCTCCAATTTCTCGATGCGACAACATCTTCAGACTGAAACTGTACAACTTCTTGCTGAGGCTCTTTTCATGGGAAATGTCCTCCCACATATCCTTCAATTCTGTATTCTCTTTTTTGGTGATGTAAGACGTCACATACCGAGCCACAGCCATACAGTTATCAGCCACAAACTGTATATCCATGTTAGCATTCCACATGGACAAAATCACCGGGTTGTAGTCGTTGATGTACTTGGACTCTTCGTTCCTCTTCAAATTGTATGTGTTTTTAGGTGATTTCTTCATCACATTATGTCGCAGCGAAGACATCAAACTGTTTACTCTTCCTTTAGAAATCACCGGTCGTGGAAAACCGAAACGACATTTGGTGTAGAACTTGTCCTTGTTTCGGAATTTACGACGGCAGTACTTTCCACATCGATGGCTTCGGAAACGCAGAACTTTTTCTCTTAGGCTTTTCTTCTCCTTTGCGTTTGGAACAGCACACGTAGAATACTGTTGGATGAAACTCATCACTGAGTCTTCTGGATCCGTTCCAAATTTAGGTGCATCCTTGATCCACAGCAACATATGTATATGAGGAGCACCTCTTGCTTGGTACTCCTTTCTCCAGAAGAAATCCAACACCTCTCCAAGAGGTGGATTCTTCTTATTCATGATGAAAGACATCATAGCTTCAAATCTATGATTGAAGTACCTACATACATTGACTGGATCCAAAGAGCACAGTTCTCCGGGTGTCTTGAATTCGATGTTATCTACGTTAGCATTTGCCTCTCGTAGAAATTCAAGTAAGTCTTCCCAGCCATACTCGGCACAGCTCAGAGTGAGGAACCATGTGGGAGTACCTAAGTTCCTCAGCATACATTTTAAATCACCATGACGACGGTACTAGTACTCATTAGTACCACGCTGACACGCCATGAGATTAATCAGGTGAGAATCCAAAATACTGTCTTGGACATTGACTTTATCCATAAAGTCACTTGCCGAGATGTTTTGCATGTGTATACCACTTTTCAAGATGTGGTTCACTGCATATGACAGTCCAGATAGATCGCTTTCAAACAGGAGATGAAACAAATAGGGAATGCATTGTCGAAACCTAGCATCTCCTGCATACAATCGCAAAGTCCGGTATTCAGAAGCAGGAATTTGATGAGGTCGCTCATCATATCTTCCTCCCTGACCTGTTGGAAAAAGCTGTGGGAAACACCGAGCTTCCAAACTTTCCTCCCAAACACCAATGGGACTCCCTTTGGCTTGTTTCATTTGAAACATCTCAATAGCATTCCCCATGACTTCCTTGGAATGCAAAGGATGAACACTATAATGTTCATATATTTCTTCACTAGTAGAGGGTTCTACTTTCTCAATTTGACCAGTACACAAATCGCTATCCTCTTCCTCACTTACTTCCTCTTCTGCAACATATACATTCTTATAGTATTTATTTATTTTTTTCAAATACAATGTTGCCTTTTTAACTTTCCTAACATCTACTAAACTTGCCATATTTTCTTATTCTTTGTCGGAACCCCATTAACTAAGATAACCAGAGGTTCCTCTTCCACTTTTTCTACTCCAATTGTGTTAATGTTTTTCTTCAAATCTAGAGGCAAATAAACAACTCTTCCCTTTAATCCTCTCTGTAAATCTGATGGAGGCAATTTCCCTGTCTTTGGCTCCATTCTTACAATAGCCTGAAAGGGATGGATACTTTGAATCAAAATAGATTCATAAGTATTTAAATCCTTCAATTCAGAAGGAATCTCAACCAATTCCAGATTATTATGAACTGCTCTAGCAGGCATCTGGTTTTGATTTAATTTGCAACAACAATAACTACACACACGCTGATCCAATCCCAAATCAAAACAATTTTCTACCATCAAGTATGTTGCGAAATCCTTCCATTCACTATTATCTTCCCTTTCACTTTTTGCATATAAATCCACTAACTTAGTCTGATTCTTATAATAAGTGCGTCGACAACACACACAAGTGAAATTAGGCCTCTCACTTGATTTCACCTCAAACGTCGCAATTTCCCTCTGGAAATTATCTGTACTGGAAACCTGTACACTATCTTCCACATGACCCTCTTCTTCTTGCTCAATTTCAACATTCTCCTCTTTACTTCCAAAGTAACAAAACTCAATTTCTTCACATATATTCTTCACATCTATTTCAGAACCATGCAAAAGAGCAGCGCATAATTGTTTAAGCATAATTGCTGGACTCTTAGCATAATACAACATTCTAACTAATTTCCTCACTTTATTATGATGCACTGCTAGCATCCTGAAATGATGAAAAACACTCTGGCATACTCTCCTGGAAAGACAAGCCAGTGAATGACCATGCAAACCTGTCACTTCTCTTACTCTGCAAGGATCTAATTCTTGCAACAACCTTATTTTCTGCTTCAAACTTTTCTTATTAAATGACCGTACAAAATCACAAAGCAATTTGATGGAATCCTGTCGCACACTGCAAATACTACTACACTTCCAGGTGTACACAGGACCCTTAGCACGTCTTCCTAAAACCTCATTACCTAACACCTCTTCTGCCTCTGTTGTCACAAGTTTTTCTTTTTCAACTGGACAACCATCTTTCACTTCATAAGCACGACCACTGGTGTCAACTGCATGCACCAAATCATTATCCTGGAAATAACTCTCCTCATTAAAAAATGCCTCACAGCTTGAACTATGCATCCATTCTCCAGAAAAAACTTCACAAAAATTACTACGATTAACTATTCTCTTCCATCTACTATTTCTTTTGAAATCATAAATTGCCTTGTTTAGCTTCCTAATTCTATTGATTATCAAAATAAATAACTTACGTTTAATTTCAAATGCCTGATCAATAACTTTCTCAATTATTTTTTTTCTCTTATAAAAAAACAGTTTCTGTTGACCTTTCTTAATATTTTTTAACAAATTGCCAATTATCCTGTTGCGGAACATTCGTTTACGAATCTCCCTAAACTGTTGTTTCCTTCTACTATCATGCACAGAGTTATCTCTTGCTCTAGCAGTAACATTTTTGATTGGCCTTTCCTTTCCATTTGAATTCCTTCTCGTTTTATGGACTGAAACATTTTCTGTAGTAATATTTTTTTTACTACACATATTTCTTATGAAATATTTTGTGCTCTTACCCGGTGCTTTCTTCGTGACTTGACAAATCTTTTTGTTAGAGGACTGCTGCTTATTTTCTTTCACCTGCTGTCTTTGACGTTTTGCAGCCTTTCTCTGTCTTTCTATTGTTGGCATGGTGAAATCTTGAAATGATCTGCAGTTGAATCTGTGGTAAAATATAATAAAAAATGTTATTAACCATTATTACCAAACAGTAAAACAATAACAGTGATCAAAAACTTAACACACTACTTGACATTTTAAATAGAAGATTTTTTAGTCCTTGCAAATTTACAATACAGAAATAGCAGAAAAGAAATGACATTTATATTTATGTTACCTGTGCTATTTTATATGTGAATCTGATCTAATTTTATGAGCATATTTTAATATTTTATTGAAGACACTACACATAACCTGCTTTTGAAGGTGTCTTTATTTTTAAATTAAACGGTTTACCTTTTTACTTTTTATTAATTATACATTTTAAAAATAAATTTTAAAAATAAATGTTTATATTTCCATAGGCTCAAGCAGGTCAGCTTCCCATCCTATGTCATATAATTCGGACAAATCTGCATCCTCATCACGCTCTTCTTCATCCTCAGGATTTAAATCATCCAAGGGATCAACATCCACTGATGTTTCAATTACAAGTTCAATGATGAGGTCAAAATCAACTGATTGCAGATTGTCGCTCATGTTGAGGTTGTCTTTATCTTTAAAGAAAGATAACAACAATGAGATGTTGCAGAGTAAGAGACAAATCTCAGAGATTATAATAGTAAAATTGTTTAACAAGAGTAATATTTTGCAGCTATTATTTAGCCATGTCCAGCAATGCTGAGCAGGTGAAGACTATGTCTAAATTTTCAGTGAACAGGACTCATCTCTTCTTAACCTTGGATAAGCCTCACCGACTCTGTGTGTCCTGCACATACTTAAATGTAAAGGGGCAGATTTATGTTAAATGGCACATCCCCAGGCATGCACCAGTTAACGTGCACCACTACTCTGCCACCCATGGTGTGCCGTATTTACAATCAGATAGGAGAAAGCTTCGTCAAAACCCTGCGCCTGCTTTAAGCAGGCATAGGTCTTGACGCAACATTGTGGAGATGGGGCACCCCTGAGCCTTGCTTGAGCTGCATCGCACTTGCGATACAACTCCAGCAATCACTACCTTTACAGTACAGATACGTCACGCATCTGTGCCATTTTTGCCCCATGATGCCCCGTATTCTAAATGCAGCACACCATGGGTGGCGGAACAGTGGCGCAGGATGACTGACACATCCCTGGTGATGCACCAGTCATCATAAATCTATCCCTAAGCTTCTTATCTTGTTACAGATGAACCGCCATATGTAGCATGAAACTATTTTGCATTTCCTAAATAGCGAATTTTAAGGAATAAATAGCAATTCTTTACCATTCCTAATTTGCAATGAGCAAATTGCTAATTGCAAGTTACCCATTCATTTCCATGGGCTAGGAGGCTCATATGAATGAAGGTTTAATTTGCGATTAGCAATTTGCTCATCACAAATTAGGAATTTTTCCAAGGATGCAGGGGTGTCTCAAGAACACCCTGCTGCACCCCTGAAAAAGAAATTTGGGGGCATATGGCACACATACATGCCCTAAGGGCATGTGTTGGCGTCATATGGCACCTTTTGTTTTTTTGAAAAAAAGCTTTTTGAAAAGAATTCACAAATTACCACCAATTTACCACAATAGTTTCCAAATCCTTAATGTCATTTTTTACATATTTTTTGTTTGATACATTGCATTTAAGTAGTCACAAAATTTGCAAATCCTTCAGTGCAATTGCAAAATAAGGAATAGCAAATTTTGCTACTCCTTATTTTGCATCAAACTTGTTTGATACATACCATTTGTCTAATTAACATTCGCAAAGGCCGAAATTCGTAGAATTTTGATCTTTGCGCATGCTAATTAGCTTGATACATATGGCCCCAAGTGAGGCCTGTCTTGCGACATGGTGCATCTTTTGCATCACTGCTGCATCGGTTTCATGTGGTAAGTTTTTTTTACACCATGACATATCTGCCTAAATGCATCAATTTGTAATGTTGTCGCCTCATAGCAAATCTTTTGCACCGCCGCTGCATCATAAAAGTGACGCACAGTGGCACAAAAGAGGCATACACCTATCATAAATCTGTCCCTAGCATTTTAAAAGATTAATCCAGGATGACGATAAGGTGTGGCCTATCCAGAGGTTTGTTTAAGGTGAGGCCTACTCAGGATTGCAGATTAAAGTTACGCTTGATGAAGAATACAGAGGAGATAATACATGTAAAGGCCTACCAATGAAGTAAGTAATGTGCACTTTATTGCGCCAGTCATCATAAATGTATCCCTAAGCTTCTTATCTTGTTACAGATGAACCACCATATGTACCATCAAACTATTTTGCATTTCCTAAATAGCAAATTTTAAGGAATAAATAGCAATTCTTTACCATTCCTAATTTGCAATGAGCAAATTGCTAATTGCAAGTTACCCATTCACTTCCATGGGCTAGGAGGCTCATAGGAATGAAGGTTGCAATTTGCGATTAGCAATTAGCTCATCACAAAATAGGAATTTTTTCAAGCGTGCAGGGGTATCTCAAGAACACCCTGCTACACCCCTGAAAAAGAAATTTGGGGGCAT
Organism: Lissotriton helveticus; assembly: GCF_964261635.1. NCBI lineage: Eukaryota > Metazoa > Chordata > Amphibia > Caudata > Salamandridae > Lissotriton > Lissotriton helveticus. The sequence continues at coordinate 986,099,316 of NC_136071.1, read as the reverse complement.
ATGGCACACATACATGCCCTAAGGACTTGTATAGGCGTCATATGGCACCTTTTGTTTTTTGGAAAAAAATGCTTTTTGAAAAGAATTCGCAAATTACCACAAACTAGAAGTTGGTGGTAGTTTCCAAATCCTTAATATCATTTTTTACATATTTTTTGTTTGATACATTGCATTTAAGGAATCGCAAAATTTGCAAATCCTTCAGTGCAATCGCAAAATAAGGAATAGCAAATTTGGAATTAAGGACATTTTAAGTAATTTCCACATGTGCAGTGTTTTCAAATTATGATTTGAAAATCGTTTTTGGGGAAAAGTAATGGTTTGCAAATTTATGACAAGGACATAATGGTGTATGCTTTTCTATAAGGCATTTCAGTGTCTCTGATGTCATTTTTCCCATATTACATTATAAGACCTTTCCCCATGGAGCACATTCCTTGTAAATATGCTCCCACCTGTGCATGGTGAATTTAGATTTTGACTGTTTGAGTCACATACCCATGTTAAAAGTCACCCCAAAAAATTGCAAACGCTTTAAAAAAACACATTCATGTGTCTTAAGGACATTTTAAGTCATTTCCCCGTGGACAGTGTTTTGTAAGTGGCGCAAAAGAGGCATACACCTATCATAAATCGGTCCCTAGCATTTTAAATGATTAATTCAGGATGACGATAAGGTGTGGCCTATCCAGAGGTTTGTTTAAGGTGAGGCCTACTCAGGATTGCAGATTAAAGTTACGCTTGATGAAGAATACAGAGGACATAATACATGTAAAGCTCTACCAATGAAGTAAGTGATGTCCACTTCATTGCGCCAGTCATCATAAATGTATCCCTAAGCTTCTTATCTTGTTAGACATCAACCGCCATATGTATCATATAACTATTTTGCATTTCCAAAATAGCGAATTTTAAGGAATAAATAGCGATTCTTTACCATTCCTAATTTGCGATGAGCAAATTGCTAATTGCAAATTACCCATTCATTTCCATGGAGCAGGAGGCCCATAGGAATGAAGGTGCAATTTGCGATTAGCAATTAGCTCATCGCAAATTAGGAATTTTTCCAAAGGTGCAGGGGTGTCTCAAGAACACCCTGCTGCACCCCTGAAAACGAAATTTGTGGACATATGGCGCACATAAATTTTAACAACATTCCTTTACCTCAAAAACGATTTTCAATTCATAATTTGAAAACACTGCCCACAGGGAAATTACTTAAAATGTCCTTAAGACACATGAAAGTGTTTTTTTATTGCCTTTCCAGCATGGTTGGGTCACTTTTAACATGGCTATGTAACACAAACATTTAAAATCTAAATTTCCCATGCACAGGTCGGAGCATATTTTCAAGCAACTTGCGCCACAGAGAAAGGTCTTACATTAAAATGGGAAAAATAACATCAGGGACAGTCAATTGCCGTATAAAGAAGCATACACCATTATGTCCTTGTCATAAATTTAAAAACAATTCCTTTTCCCCAAAAACGATTTTCAAATCATAATTTCAAAACACTGCACATGGGAAAATTACTTAAAATGTCCTCAAGACACATAAAAGCGTTTTTTGATTGCCTTTGCAGCATGTTTGTATCACTTTTAACATGGCTATGTAACACAAACATTCAAAATCTAAATTTTCCATGCACATGTGGGAGCATATTTACAAGCAATTTGCGCCACATAATTCATAGTTTTCTCCTAAGAGCACACTATTCTCTATCTAAATTAAAGAAATATTTTCTCACCTTAGCAAATACTTTGAGTTTGAAAACAGTCTCAGAAACACACCAATTTGTCTTCAGCAGAGCAAAAGGTATGCACTCCAGAGTCTGCAGCTATCAAAAGCACAGAAATGCTGTAATTCTTCACACGTATCTCTCATGTCACCCAATCAAAACTCTTCCCTCACTTTTTTTCAAATGAAAACCCTTCCCCCCTCTGCCCTTTCTGCCTTTTCTGCATGGCAACCACCTCTTGGAAGACTTCTGGTGTTTGCAAGTTCACACAACTTTGTTGCAATTGAACTCTGAACTCTCAGTGCACCTGCATATCCAGTGCATTCTTTCATTTAATGATTTTTTATTGACCATTCAAAATACATCTTTCAAAGAACACATCCGTGCACCCTAACTTTCTGTTTTCAGCAATCAAAATCCACCAATCACTGTTACTGCTTCATGAACACAGAAACTCCACAGTTTTTTTCATTTTAAACTCTCATTTTTTCAACTGCCATTTCATTGCCACACTTCATCTGACTGCAGGAGAACCTTCTCTCACCATGTTTTCTGTCTGGATTGTTGGACATAGTTATATTCACTGGGCTCAAAGGTACGTTGAAAACAGGAAATTACCTAACCTCAATTTACAAGATGTGGAAATTAAGTGGTTTGGCCACAGAGGATTAAAATGTCACCAATTGATACCATTGGTGAAAACCTTTATGCATTTGCCCAAACCTGACCTGTTAATTGTGCACTGTGGAGGTAATGACTTGGGCACTTTGACTGGTGTAGGTCTGGAAATGCTTTTAAAGGACACCTTTGAGCAATTAATGGCACTTTTTCCTCAGACTGCCTTGGTATATTCAAATATATGCCAAAGACAGAAATGGAGGTGGTCAAACCAATTTTGTCCACAAATTGAGAAGTCGAGGAAGCATGTAAACAAATCTGTTTCAGCTTACATGAGAGACCATGGAATGGGCTCCCTGTACAACAATAACTTGCGTTACTACATGCAAGATATCTACAGAGGAGATGGGGTTCACTTCTCAGATGAGGGCAACAGAGTTTTCACTCTGAATTTAAGAATGTGCATTGGTACCTACTTATAAGTACCTAAATGTACCATAAACCCAAAAGCTCTTCTCAGAGCTACCCTACATCTGATCACTCACAATTATTATTTTACTCTAACATTTTTCACTAATTTCCAACAAAGTACGCTCCCTGGGGCGCTACCCGGTACGCGAACCGGGAGCTAACCTCGCGAAATTTTTTTTAAAAATGTTTTTTTTTCGCACATATAAGCCTCCTCAGCCACCCTCAGAAAACCTAGGGGGTCAAGATAACTCTACCGTGCCCCCTTCTACCCATTCTGAACATTATTTGCCCTCCATCTTGTATCTTAATTCGACCGAAACACAAAATGGTGGACTCCCGGAACGCTTAAGGTTCGCGAACCGGGGCGCTCAACGGTTCGCGTACCGGGTCGCTCTCTGGGAAGCGCACCATCAAAAAAGGTGGGAAAGTAGTTCACAGAAAAACCACTGGAGACAATTTCACCAAATATAGATTAGCTCATACTACATACCAATCCCTACCCTTTTCACAAATTTGATTGGAATTCCATTTAGTCATTTAGCCTGTAGACCTCTCTAAATACCGTGAGGTAAATTACTTCACAAAACACATCTGAAGTGTTGGAATTGACAACCAATGAAAATGTTACTTTCATTTTCTACTTTTTTTACCTGACATTTCATTGGTTATATACCTGAATATATATAAAGGAAGAGAAGAAAACACCGCCATTTTGACTACTACTTCTTGCTGTACATTTCAATAGTATTTTCACTAATTCCTTCAACTTCTTTCTAAAGGTAAGTTTTTATTTTTAAAACTGAAGTATATTGTGCACTATAAGTTAATATGGTAAACTTTTTCTGATAGATATATACTATCCCTCTGTAGTAGTTATAGATTTAGAGAGACTTCTCTGTTATAGTTATGGATGGAGTTAGGCTTCTCTTGTATAATTATGAATTTACTTACGTTAAATCACATACACTTTTTTATATTCCTACTTCCACTCTGATACTATACACTGCCCAAAGATAAATTCACTGATAAAAAATGCCTATCTAAAATTATTCCCAACATTGCCCTATCTCTACTAATATATATTTTTTTAATCCAAATTTCAGGCAAAATGGAAGGCGAAAACCAAGTTTCTTTTGAAATGGACCTGCAAGAGAGCAGCCAAGAATTGATTGATACAATTGATCAAATTGACATTGAATTTTTCGATGAAACTTGGGACAATGAACTACTGCAATGTGTACAAGCAGTAGATAACCTCCTTGCAAATGAGGACATTTTACACCCTCAGAGACTACAATGTATATTCCATGATAATTATGAAATTTCTGACAATGAAATGTTAGAAAGTTTAATAAATTATGAAACACAATCACAATAAAAAAAAATGCTTAAAAAATAAAGAAAATAAAAAATAATCAACAAAAACAACAATCAATTAACATACAGCATTTGAAAAGTCTATCATTCATTTTTCATTGCAGTACGCTGCCCAGAACGCTTCCCGGTTCGCGGACCGGGCGCTCCCCACGCAAAAAAAACAAAAATTTTTTTTGTTTTTTTTGCCCCGCGGGGCCCTTTTAAAACCTCCACATTAAACCTAGGGGGTCAGGGAGGATCTAGTATGCCCCCTTATGGTCATTTTCGCCTTTGTTTTGGCCTCCTCTTGTCTCTCAATCCTACCGAGAGACAAGATGGCGGCCGCTCCGGACTGTTTAGAATGTTGACAGACACCGGAGAGCCAATCAGCTTAGCTACGCGAAGTTCCGGTACGCTTAAGGTCCGCGGACCGGAGCGCTGCCCGGAGCGCGCTTACAGATATATATCTTTTTTTAAACGTTAATTTCTCAAAATCCACTGGAGCACATATATTGAGACCTAGAAAAGGCACATCGGGCTACCAGTCCCTACAATTTTGCCAAGTTTCATGCAAATCCATTCAGCCGTTCGGGCTAAAAGTGAGGCCAACCGCCCTATGGAAAACTCAATGTTAAAAACACGTTTTGGGACCCCCCTTTTTTCTCGGCCCCCCCTTGACGAAACCCCCCCAAATTTCCAAGGGCTGCTCAGAAACAAAATGTTCCATTTTCCAGAAAATGTCAGCCAATTCCGTCCACAAACGCCAAAGTTATTAGACATAGAATTTTCAAAAATCCCATAGGGAAAAAATCCTAACTATATATACCTACTGGCGACCGCCAGTAGGTAATATATATATATATATATATATATATATATATATATATATATATATATATATATATATATACATATATATAAATTCACTGAAAAAACCATAGGTTATAGACCATATATAGTTAGGAATTAGCATTTACAAAACCTTGAAAATTCACTGAAAAAACCATAGGTTATACACCATATATAGTTAGGAATTAGCATTTACAAAACCTTATTTTACTCACACAAAACCATTGAAATTCGCATATATAGTTAGTTGCACTAACTATATATCGCGCACCCGCAATCCACTGCTGATCATGTCACATATTACATCATTCATGACATGGTCAGTGACATCACTGATGACATCACTGATGACATCTCAAATGACATCACTGATGACATCACTGATGACATCTCAAATGACATCACTGATGACATCTCAAATGACATCACTGATGACATCACTGATGACATCTCAAATGACATCACTGATGACATCTCATTTGACATTACTGATCACATCACTGATGACATCATTCATGTGATAATACGATGAACCTCTTCAGACTCTAATATAACCTTAGATACACTCAGTGTAAACAGACACTCACAGACTGTCACTCATCCATGGAGTTACACACACACCTAGTCAGTCATGCAAATAATCAATCACACCTCCATTTTCTCAACTATACAGTTATACACACCTTACTTATTCAAACATATACTAACACATATTTACTCTCTTATACAATCCCGGATACAAGTTCACAATGATCCATACAGCCACTCACACATTCACTGGCTCTTATGCACAGTTATTTATATATGTCAACTCTCAAATGTACTGTGTTTTACATATGTACTTACTTTGACATGTAGCACTGAGATATCCATTCACTCCGAAACAACGACTAGGATTGAGAGCAGCGCCCGCCAGTGGAGGCTCATTGAGGGCTTGAAATGGATATTTACAGCTCAATTTTGCTCCCAGGACTGGCAAGAAATTTTCCTGAAACTACGGTACCCAGAATGCTCCATAGTTCTCATAGGAGCAGCCCATCAAGGGGCGTGGACTCAAGCATTAATTAAGTGGTACTGCACAGGAAACTGCGAAAAATTGTCCGTCTTCACTGCCTCTGAAGAAGAAGGTTATTCCTTTGAAACGCGTAAGGCGAAGACTTGAGGGAACAGCTGTTGATTGAATCTACCGGCGTGTGGCTGTTCATACCTGAATAAAAAGCTGTGCTTCATGCTGGTGTTTTGGGTGCGACTCATTGCTTTAGGGCAAACTTGGAGCTTACATTTTTTTGCAGCGTGCCCCGCTGCCGAGGACGCACCATCCCAGAGTGAGGGAGCCAAGGGGCCCGATATCCGAGCCCTGCTGTTGGAAACACCGACTAGGATTGAGAGCAGCGCCCGCCAGTGGAGGCTCATTGAGGGCTTGAAATGGATATTTACAGCTCAATTTTGCTCCCAGGACTGGCAAGAAATTTTCCTGAAACTACGGTACCCAGAATGCTCCATAGTTCTCATAGGAGCAGCCCATCAAGGGGCGTGGACTCAAGCATTAATTAAGTGGTACTGCACAGGAAACTGCGAAAAATTGTCCGTCTTCACTGCCTCTGAAGAAGAAGGTTATTACTTTGAAACGCGTAAGGCGAAGACTTGAGGGAACAGCTGTTGATTGAATCTACCGGCGTGTGGCTGTTCATACCTGAATAAAAAGCTGTGCTTCATGCTGGTGTTTTGGGTGCGACTCATTGCTTTAGGGCAAACTTGGAGCTTACATTTTTTTGCAGCGTGCCCCGCTGCCGAGGACGCACCATCCCAGAGTGAGGGAGCCAAGGGGCCCGATATCCGAGCCCTGCTGTTGGAAACACCGACTAGGATTGAGAGCAGCGCCCCCCAGTGGAGGCTCATTGAGGGCTTGAAATGGATATTTACAGCTCAATTTTGCTCCCAGGACTGGCAAGAAATTTTCCTGAAACTACGGTACCCAGAATGCTCCATAGTTCTCATAGGAGCAGCCCATCAAGGGGCGTGGACTCAAGCATTAATTAAGTGGTACTGCACAGGAAACTGCGAAAAATTGTCCGTCTTCACTGCCTCTGAAGAAGAAGGTTATTCCTTTGAAACGCGTAAGGCGAAGACTTGAGGGAACAGCTGTTGATTGAATCTACCGGCGTGTGGCTGTTCATACCTGAATAAAAAGCTGTGCTTCATGCTGGTGTTTTGGGTGCGACTCATTGCTTTAGGGCAAACTTGGAGCTTACAAATATATATATATATATATATATACATTCACTGAAAAAAACGTACGTTTTAGGGAAAGTTATAGTTAGTTGGACATTTCACTCGTACAAAACAAGACAAATTCCCCCGTTATAAATAGTTCAGCAAATTATAACTCACGCCCCCGCAATGCACTGCTGATGACCTCACATTTACATCACTCATGACATGGTCTGTGACATCACTAATGACATCACTAATGACATCTCAAATGACATCACTGATGCCATCAGGAGGGGCGTGGCTAGCAGCCGACGGAGATGGTCGCTGCCTAAAGCGGCTCCTGACCTCCGCCCGCTAATCCTGTAATCTATCCGTCCCAGACGCGGGGATACCCCCTGGTAATCGGGGGGGAACCCCTACTGAAGACCCCGGCAACTGCTCAGCGGCGAGCTTTACCCCGGTGGCCGCCGTGCACCAAAAGAAAACCGGCGGAGCGGCGAGGACCCGGATGCGGCCAAGATGGCGGCTACCCCGAGGTCCTAGTGATCCCGTCCGACTGGGCCTGCAGCCCGAGACAGCAGCGACGGCGCCGCGGCGGAGCCCTCCACAGACTGTGGAGGCTTGACTCGGCGAGTGTGCGTCCCGGCCCAGGGCCCACAGAACTAGCTCCCCGCTCCGAGTGCGCCTGCCGCGGCCCTTGTCCGGCGGGAAGCGCCTGCGGGACTCCCCGGCTTCTGGGCCTAGGAGGACAGCGGGCTGCAAGGAGCGGCCACCCCCGACGCATCTCCGGCGGAGGCCGGCTCGCAGCGCCCTACCCCTGGCGGGACCCGCCCTACCGGCACCGTAGGGGCACTGACCACCGAGGAGGCGACGACCTGCCCCGGCTGTGGGGCCGCCTACTGGGACACCCGCCTGCGCGGCTCCCCGGATCTGGGCCTGCGAGGGGTTCGGGCTCTTCTAACTGACGGAGCTCCGATGAGCCCAGCTGGGCCTCCTGCAGCCGACGAGGCACTACTGGGGCTCCAGCCTGAGCCCGAATTCTTGACACGACGCCTACCTGCCCGAGGCCCCCGAATCACCGCTGCTGCTCCCGGGGGCCGGGGGACCCTGAGAGGGCGGTCCTACCTCCCTCCCGCGCACACTGCAGAATGCCGGGGATCAAGGAGAGGCGGCAAATTGGAATGAGTCCGGAGCCCGGTAGGAGCTACAGCACATAACGAGACTCACCCACCGACTAAATTCGAACACGGGCTGAGCGTTGCGGGCCCGGCCCTCCACGTGACTCCACCGGGCGACGCAGGCCTCGGGCCCCCCCTCCACACCATCACCTGTTTCTTCCCACAAAACTGAGACTCAGTCACGACAGCAGCGGACCCCCAGGAGCAGAACGTCCTCTTGGAGAACAACGCGCCACCGCCCACGGGCCCCGCCACTGACGCCGGCCCGGGGGGCTTGTTTGAACTGGAACGGCTGGGGAGCCAGGAGAGTGGATATTCAGCACTGTTGGGGAGGATACCTGCTGATGGCGAACCGGTCCAGCCCAACCGGACCTCGTGGGTGAAGAGGAGCGAGAACGCGCATAGACCTATAAAGGCGAAACGCCCCAAGTCAAGAACCGGACCAAAGCCTACCTCCCTCTCACCGACCTGACTGCCCGCAGCGGGGAGTACCTGGCAACAGCGAGCCACATTGAGACTCCAGGCCAACCACCCTAAACCAAGATGAGGAAGCCCAGGGGTAAGAAGGGGGATGGGAACCCCGCCGCGGAGACGCCCGGGGAAGTATCCCAAACCTCAACGGATCTACAACAGATGCAAGACCGCATCCTAGAAGCCATTGCAGCCACAAGAGATGCACTACACCAAGACATTGCGCAGGTGTCCACGGGGTTGGGGCTCCTCCGGGCAGATCGCGCGAAGCTGGCGGACAGAGTCAAATCTGCGGAGATTACCTTAAAGGACATGGTACCAGCCCACAAATCCATGGAAGGGCGGATCACGGAAGCGTTGGACCGCATACAAACCCTGGAGAGGCGGGCAGAGGACGCCGAAAACCGCAGTCGGCCGAACAACGAGCACCTGGTGGGCCTTCCGGAGAAAAAAGAGGGCTCAGACATGGTGGGTTTTCTGAATGACTGGCTGAAGACTGCGGTGGCCCCGGAGGGCCTCTCGCCCTTTTTCACCCTGGAACGAGCGCACCGAGTGCCGGCCAGGCCCCCAAAACCGGGCCTACCGCCTCGCCCTGTGGTCATCAAACTGCTACATTACAAGGACAGAGACTGGCTGCTTCAACGGGCCAGGGAAGCGGGCCCATTTCAGGTGGACAATAGTAAAGTCACGCTGTTCCCGGACTATGCGTTCGAGACCCAAAGGTTGCAAACCTCTTTCCTTTCCATCAAAAAAGAACTGCGAACCGAAGGCATACAGTATTCACTACTCTTCCCAGCCAGACTCCGAATAGTGGTGGACGAGAAATCACAGTTCTTCGCTACTGCGGCGGAAGCGTGGGCCTGGTGGGACACCTATAAGGCGGGCACGGATGGAGCAGGGTTCAGAGCAGAGGAAGAACGGCGGGGGCAACCGGTGAGGAAATCGCAGAGGCTCAGAGGGCGCAGACATCGGACCAAGAAGCCAACAGAATCCCAGACGGAGGATGAGCGGCGAGCGGCGTTGCAGGCAGTGATGGACATCTCGGGCTCGGCGCTTGCCCGGTCGGGGAGAGCATCGGGCTTGGAGGAGCAGGGTACGGGTTCGGAGACGGAGCTGTCAGAGCTGGGTAGTACGAAGGGACCGGAAGTCACGCCACAGACGTCGGAGGAAATAATCGGGAGCTGAGAGCGAGACTTGGTGCTCTCGCTAGAGCGGCGGCTGCTGGGGCGGCCATATTGGACTTCGGAGCAGGCGAACATTAGACTGGATTACCGTGAGTCGAACTGCGTATTGTGGGGCGGAGGGTACGGGGACTGTGGGTGAAGTTCTTGAGTCTAGCTCACGCTCCTAAGGGCCCATAAGGCCTCTGCAGTGCAGACTGCGGTTTAGTACGATTTGAGAGCACGTTTGCTCGCATACGGTTTGGATGGGAGTAACTTTAGTGAAGTTAAGTCCTGTTCTGGGGATGGGGTCCAGGAGAGGTTGGGGTAACTCAAGGCACGGAGAAGGGAGGGGGGATGGGAAGTTTTTGAGGGGGGGGGCGGGTACAGTGTCATGCCTGATGCCGGGAGAGAGTGCGCCACAGGACTGAACCGAACATTATGGGACAATGGCTAATGCTGGATCGATAAAATGTGTGTCTTGGAATGTGAGGGGTCTGCATACTATGGCAAGGAGACACAAGATTCATGCTTACCTGGTTCGAAGGGGGGTACATATAGCGTTCCTGCAGGAAACCCACCTGACAAAGAAAGAGGGTATAGCGCTACAGCGTAGATGGAGAGGACACCTATACAACACCACATATTCCGCCTTTGCTAGAGGAGTGCTAATCTGGATTAGGGCGGGTACTCCTTTCCAAGTGACCAGGCACATAATAGACCCTGAAGGTAGATTTGTGGCGGTGGAGGGCACACTTAGAGGCCGGCACATTGTACTCAGTAGTATCTACGCACCTAATGTTGATCAGGCAACTTACTTTGCAAAGCTCTCCGGAGAGCTGGCCAGCTATCTCACAGGTCCCGTTTTGATGGGGGGGGACTTCAATTCTATAGCAGATACGATACTAGATAGATCGCATCCACCACTGCACACATCCCCGATACACAGGCTGCAAAGATGCAGAGCGGAATGGCAGGGAAAGTGGGAACTAGTAGACGCCTGGCGTACACAACATCCAGCGGAGCCAGATTACTCGTACTACTCCAGCCTGCACGACCTCCATGTCCGCCTAGACTCCTTCCTGAGCTCCCAGTCAGTGTTTCCTGTGGTGGCCCGAACTGAGTACCTGGCGCGCACAATATCTGATCATAATCCTCTACTCCTGACACTGGACTGGATGACTGAAACGTCGAGAATCCCAACGTGGCGGCTACAGCCGGACACGCTAGATGACCCTCCCTTCCGAGAGGCGTTAGCGGGGAGAATCTCGCAATACTTTGTAGAAAATGAGGGCACCGCCCTTACCAGAGCAGTGGAATGGGATGCCTTCAAGACTGTAGTGAGGGGGCACTGTATAGGGAAATATGCGGGGGTACGCAGGACTCTGCTAGATGACGTAGAGAAAGCTGAACGTACACTGAGGGAGGCTGAACGGGCGCGCCCTAACCGGCCCGAACTTCAGGAGAGGGTCAGTAGAGCGCGGGAGGCTGTGGCAGTGGAAGAGGAACGCCTCCGCAGCTTTGATTATAGAACGTACCTCACGAGAGCACACGCTGAGGGAGATAAAACGGGAACGCTCCTAGCTTGGTTAGCGAACCCCACCAGGAACAGCCACCCGATCTTGGCCTTAGCGGGGAAAGGGGGCCACGTCTACAACACGCAACCAGGTATTATTATTATTATTATTATTCAGACATTTATTAAGCGCACAGCTACCCCCAACGGGGGTGTCCCGGCGCTGAGGAATGCAGCTCAGGGGAGAGAGAATTATTGACCCGAGAATAGAAAGGTTTTTAATTTGCCCCTGAATTGAGACTCGACGTCCATGAGCCGAAGGCTGATGGGTAGTGAATTCCAGAGTTTTGACACTACCACTGCAAATGCTCTGCCACCCTTTCTTACTAGACGGAATCTAGGGGTGAGCAGAAGGTGAAGATGGTTAGACCTGAGATTAAGGGGGGAGTGGACTGGTTTTAATCTTTGTTTCAAGTATTTTGGGCCTTTTCCGTTGAGAGCCCTGAAAGCAAGGACCAGGGCCTTAAATTTGACACGGGCCGTGATCGGGAGCCAATGTAATGTCTTTAAATGGGGGGAGATAGAGTGTCGATAAGGGACTTTGCAGATCAACCTAGCAGCGGCGTTCTGCACAATCTGCAGCCTATGGAGGAGGTACGCCGGTAGTCCCACAAACAGGCAGTTCGCATAGTCCAAATGCGAGGTGATCAGGGCATGTATCACCGTCTTCAGTGCTTCCGTCGGGAGGAAGGGGGAAATTTTCTTTATCATGTGAAGTTTCCCGAAACATGCTGAGGTGACTTTCTGGATGTGTGTTTTAAAAGATAGATCATTGTCAAATTGGACTCCAAGATTGCGAGCCACTTTTACCGGAATAGGTGGAGGGTTGAGTTCCTTTGGCCACCAGGTGGAGGGCGACGACGGGACAGTTTGATTAAAAAACAGCACCTCCGTCTTATCGGTATTAAGTTTTAGCGTATTGGCGGTCATCCAGGCCACAATATTGGAGAGACAGATTGTAAAATTTTCAGAGACAGAAAGTGAGTTATCTCGGAGGGAGACAATAAGCTGCGTATCGTCAGCATAAGATATTACTCTAACCCCCAGAGACTCAATCAGCTTTGCCAGAGGTGCCACGTAGATATTAAAAAAGAGGGGGCTGAGGGCAGATCCTTGGGGCACCCCGCAGCCTAGCGGTTTCCTCTCCTTAGACCAGAAAGGATGGCACCAGACTTGTTGTGTGCGATCAGTAAGAAAGGAGGAAATCCAGGCAAGCGGGGAGCCACCGATTCCCAGCTCTCGTAGTCTACTCAGGAGAATGGCATGGGAGACCGTGTCAAAGGCTGCGGACAAGTCGAGGAGCACAAGCATGGCTACCTCTCCCCTGTCCACAGTCTCACGCACGGTCTCCGCCACCTCCAGGAGGGCCGTCTCTGTGCTATAACCGGTCCTAAAGCCGGATTGTGAGTCGTGTAGCAGACCATTGCTTTCAACAAAGTCCGATAGTTGTTCTTGCACAATTTTTTCCAATACTTTGGCCGGTTAAGGTAGGAGAGATATCGGCCGATAGTTACTGAGCACAGCAGGGTCTGCATCAGATTTTTTCAGCAAAGGAATAAGAGTTGCCTGCTTCCAGGTCTCCGGGAACTGGCCGGAAGCCAGAGAAGAGTTCCATATTGACAGGAGGGGCTGAACAATCGCAGGGGCGACTGTAGAGAAGACTTGAGCGGGCATAAGGTCTAAGGGTGAGCCTGATTTGCATAGTTGAAGTTTCTTCATTGCCGTATCTAAGGTGATGGGTTTAAACGCCCCAAGCCCATTGACCTTGGGCGTGAGATCACTGGGAGGTAGGCACGCTCTGTCTAAGTTATTTGCTATCTTAAATGAGGCATAGATGAGGGCAATTTTCTCATGAAAATAATCAGACAGGTTATCGCAGAGTTCTTGGCAAGGTTCTGTTTTGCGCAGAAGAGCTGCGGGATTGGTGAAGTCTTTCACCACTTGAAAAAGTACCTTGGCCGAGTTGTCTGCCGATTTGATTTTATTGGAAAAATACTCCCTCATAGTTGTTTGTTTGAGTTTGTGAAACTTTTTCAGTGCCACCCTATAGGATAATTTGGCGGCTGGGTCATAGGAACGACGCCAAAGGCGTTCCAGTCTTTTACATTTACTTTTTTCTTCCCTCAACAGCTGGGAGAACCAAGGGGCAGAAGGTTTGGTTCTGGCTGAGGAGAGAACAGTGAGGGGGGCGATGTTTTCAATGGCCACAGTCAAGCATTGATTCAAATTGGCAACATCCTCATTAATGTTAGTAGAGGGTTGCCAGTTCAGTTTGGCTAAGGCAGGTTCGAACTCCTCCAGCGTTACTTTGAACCACTTTCTTCCCGTCCTCTCCATCCTACAGACCGAGGTTGCCATAGGTGGGAAACTAAGATTAAAAGGAATAATGAAGTGGTCCGACCAGGTCACGGGGAGAGGGGTCAATGTGGAGAGACAGGGAAGATTAGAAAAGATAAGGTCCAGCGTGTGACCGGCCATGTGTGTAGGGCCAATGACTTTCTGACAGAGATTAATGCCCTCCATTGTATCTAACAGGGAGCACGCCTTTGCGCAATTACTGTCATCAGCATGTACATTAAAATCCCCCAGAACAGTGAAGTGAGGGTGTTTCAGGGAAAGGTCAGCTGAGATCGTGAGGAGATCTGTCATATGGATGGAAGGGGTGCTAGGAGGGTTATAAATGAGTACCCCTGCACAGATCGAACGAGCTGCCTCCGAGATGCTAAAGTACATTGCTTCTATGGGTCCCAGATTGTCTAATTTTCTAGAAGCTATTTTCCAGTGGGATCTGAGAATAATAGCTATTCCCCCCCCCTGCTTTAGGACCAGATCTATTCAGTCCCACAAATTGATAATCAGGAGGGACGGCAAGGGCAATATCCGGATGCGAGACGTCTTTGGTCCACGTTTCAGTGAGGAACATCAGGTCCCAGGCGTTAGTTGTAAAAGAAAGCCAAATATCGCTAGCATGTTTAGGTAAGGAGCGGCAATTGATTAAGCAGGCCTTTACAGCCAGAGGCAGAGGAGTGGGAGAGCTACTCTTACTGGCGTCCCCACAGATATATCTAGGAGTTACACCGAGGGAAAATTGGCAGGTTGGGCATGTGTACCGTTGTTTAGCCAGCGCTGGATTATACCTTATGTGATTGTTGACTAAAAGGGGTCTGAGTTCTAAGAGGCTTTCTCTAGACCAGCTGCGGCGTTCTACCAGGTCGATTTGGGCATAGTGACCAGCGCTGGGCGCGGGACAGGCGCGGACGGGCGCTGACGGGCTTGCCTTAGGCGCGCCTTCGGCGCGCCATCGGCGCGCCCGCTGCGCTCGCCCGCTGCGCGTTCGTTGACACATGGGATATAAAGGGAACGGAGCTCAAGATCAGCTCCGCCCCATGTGCTGCCGGCAACGCCCTGGGCGTTCTGGTGCCGGTCTCCACGCCCTCCACTCAAACAGCACACAGCTGCGGGGACCGAGGCGGGAGCACAAAGGTACTGTGTATGTGCAAATAGCAGAGTTAAATGTTAAAAAAAATCGTTTTTCATTTTTAAAACATAGCGAGTGGTAAATACAAATGTTAATAAAATCGTTAATCACTTTACAACATTTTAAAAGTACAGCAGAGGTTTACAGAAATAATCTCCCACAGTGCTCAGAGATCGAGTAAACCACCTCAGGGGCGACACAAAAGGATGTAAGTGGGGTCAGGCAGCCGCCTACTCACCGCAATCCTCAGTGTGCAGTGAAGCCACTAGGCTTAAGTATTGAACGGAGCTCAAGATCAGCTCCGCCCCATGTGCTGCCGGCAACGCCCTGGGCGTTCTGGTGCCGGTCTCCACGCCCTCCACTCAAACAGCACACAGCTGCGGGGACCGAGGCGGGAGCACAAAGGTACTGTGTATGTGCAAATAGCAGAGTTACATGTTTAAAAAAATCGTTTTTCATTTTTAAAACATAGCGAGTGGTAAATACAAATGTTAATAAAATCGTTAATCACTTTACAACATTTTAAAAGTACAGCAGAGGTTTACAGAAATAATCTCCCACAGTGCTCAGAGATCGAGTAAACCACCTCAGGGGTGACACAAAAGGATGTAAGTGGGGTCAGGCAGCCGCCTACTCACCGCAATCCTCAGTGTGCAGTGAAGCCATTAGGCTTAAGTATTGAACGGAGCTCAAGATCAGCTCCGCCCCATGTGCTGCCGGCAACGCCCTGGGCGTTCTGGTGCCGGTCTCCACGCCCTCCACTCAAACAGCACACAGCTGCGGGGACCGAGGCGGGAGCACAAAGGTACTGTGTATGTGCAAATAGCAGAGTTACATGTTAAAAAAAATCGTTTTTCATTTTTAAAACATAGCGAGTGGTAAATACAAATGTTAATAAAATCGTTAATCACTTTACAACATTTTAAAAGTACAGCAGAGGTTTACAGAAATAATCTCCCACAGTGCTCAGAGATCGAGTAAACCACCTCAGGGGCGACACAAAAGGATGTAAGTGGGGTCAGGCAGCCGCCTACTCACCGCAATCCTATCCGCAAGGTATCTTAGACAGCTTCAAATCATACTATGAGGTATTATATCAGAGTGCATTAGGAGACAGGGGGGAAGCGATTGATGGTTTCTTAAGTGAATTGCAGCTACCTCGGTTAGAACAGGAACAGGCGGAAGCCCTAGGTCGCCAGATAGAGTTAACGGAAATAAGAGGAGCGGTAAAGCGGATGGCGCGCAATAAAACCCCAGGCATAGATGGACTGCCCATCAAATTCTACGGTCGATACTTGGAACAATTGGCCCCTCGGCTTCAAATAATGTACAATGAAGCCAAGGAAAGGGGCCGACTCCCCCAATCTATGTGTGAAGCCATAATGATCCCTCTGCTGAAGCCACGAAGGGAGAGCACCGAACCGGCGTCTTATCGACCATTGTCCATGTTAACGACGGATTATAAGATTCTGAGCACGGTGTTGGCTTCCAGGTTACTAACACACATGCAAGACCTAGTCCATAGAGACCAATCCGGGTTTATACCCACCCGTAACACAACGCACAACATCCGACGGCTACTCAGACTTATGGACGACCCACCTTCGGAGGCGAGGGCCCCCCTCGTATTGGCTGTTGACACTGAGAAGGCCTTTGATAGCTTGGAATGGGAGTACCTCTATAGAGTGATGCGGAGTTTCGGATTAGGCGAGGAGTACGTAAACTGGACCAAAGTGTTGTACTCGTCGGCGAGGGCAAGAGTCAGGGTCGGGACTCTAGTGTCACACCAATACGAGGTGAGGCGGGGTACCAGACAGGGATGTGCACTATCTCCCTTGTTGTTCGCGCTAGAGGTGGAACCTCTGGCAGTAATGGCCAGAAGAGGAGACTATTATGGGGGACTAGAACTAAGAGGGACCCAGCACTTTATATCCTTATATGCGGACGACATTCTCCTGTTCTTGGAGGATGCGGAGGGAGCAGTGGACGGTGCAGAGAGACTACTGGCGCGCTTTGGCGACTTGTCTGGCCTAAGAGTTAATTGGTCTAAGACCTGTCTCTTCCCCCTACGGAAGGAAGAAGAGCGGCCCCCAACTCGTCCGCAACTGAGATGAGAACCTAGCTACCTGACCTATTTGAGAGTGCATGTCTACCACGAGAATGAGAATATGTTAGACGGTAATATAGGACGCTGTATCCGCGCTCTGCAGGGCAGTATGTCCTTTTGGGCTACCCTACCTCTGTCGGTGGCGGGTCGTATATCTCTTCTGAAAATGGTAGCCCTGCCGAGACTACTATACTACTTGAGGACCCTTCCCATTTGGGTGCCTGGGGCGGTCTTTCAGAAGCTGAGGTCGACGATTATTTCCTTTCTATGGGGAAAGGGCAGACGCAGAATTGCATTGGCTACGTTGACCCGCCCAAAAGACGAGGGAGGCCTAGCAGTCCCAGATTTCGAGCTCTATTACCTGGCTGCCCAACTACAGACCTTTACACTAGAAATTGCGAGAGTCTACCGCGGACCAGAACAGGAGAGAGACAACGGTACCCCTCGCCATGTACTGGCTTACATTACCCTGCAGCAACAATTAGCGCTCAGAGACCTGTCCCAAGAGGAACGGACGCTCCGTTTATGCTGGAACCGCTCGCTAAAACGAGCAGGAATCCGGCACCCGTATGCGCCCGAACTCCCGCTGGGCATGGTGACAGCACTCCCACACGGCGGAGATTGGACGGGATCGCGGGTATGGGAGTAAGCAGGTTTACAGGTGGTAGGATATCTATACGATGACGGTGTCATAACCCCATACCAGACTCTGCAAGAGCGATATGATCTCCCGAGGGGAGATTACTTACTGCACGTGGCGGTAGTAAGAGCCATTCAAACACATTGGGGGGAGGGACTGCTGGAACCGACGACATCACTGGCGTGCCAATATGCCATGATGTCAGCGGGTACTTTTAAGGCGGTGACGTGCCTCTACTCGAGACTGCTGAGAGAGACCCTACAGCCTCTAGTGGCGCTGAAAACCAAGTGGGAAACAGATCTGCAGATGGAGATCCCTGACACCACGTGGTCCCAACTAGTACAGAGGGCTAGAAAGAGCACTAGAAACGCGCGTTTCCAACTAATTCACTTCTATGTCCTACACAGGGCTTACCTCACCCCGAGCAAAATTGCGAAATACTTTGGTGTTGAGGACGCGGCGTGCCCCAGATGCAATAAGATAGGTGCGGATCTAATGCATATGCTGAGGGACTGCCCTCACCTACACGATTATTGGAGGGAGATAGGCAACACACTCAACGATGTGACGGATAGAGACCTGCAGTACGATCAGGCGGTCAGTATGCTGCACTGGTTCCCACGTACGCCCAAAAATAAAATATCTAGCAAATTCATAGATATGGGCCTACTCTTAGCTAAGAGGGAGTTGACCAGGGGTTGGAAAGCGAAAACAGGGCCGACACACCGGAGATGGCTGAACGAATTTAAAAAATGGGTAGTGAGCGAGAGCACGATCAGATACCAACTGGCCCGCCGCGGATCGGATGAGCGAGCCCAGGAAGCGGCGATGGCTTGGGAGGTGTTGGTGCAGGCACTACGTGATAGTTCAGTGGAAGAGGAGGTGGAGGAGGAACCGGAGGAATCTGAGGTCCGCTCTGGAATCGCCACGGGGCCAATACCCTCACCAGACACACACACCCAATAAATAGCAAGAAGCTTCTGTCCAACACCACGTAGACATGTTTTTTCAGTGCCAGGCGTAGGCGATGACACTTGGGGAGGAGGGGTGTTTACTGTTTACTGACTTGCAATGGATGAGACTGGATGATAAAGCTTAGCGACAAAAGGGGTTGGGGAAGCAAACTTAAAAAGCAGATGGTGGATCAACTCATCTTATGATCATACCAGTAAAACTGTGTACTGAGGCACCATGAATGTCAATGACGCCGCCTGACCTCCGGGATGTGGGCTAAAAGGCTGTGTAAGATGCATGAGAGTGGAAATACGAGAGCGCTGTACCCATACACACTGTCCCCATACTAAATACTGTACTGAGTGTTTGATTTCTGCAATAAAAAAACCTTTAAAAAAAAATCACTGTTGCCATCATCCAGTGACTGTGTTTCTGTAAAGTTTATATATGTTTTACATATATAGGGAAAGGCGTATTGAAGAATGAGTGGGTGTATAAATGTCTGAATGGATGATTTAGTAGGTGTGTGACTGACTCCATAAGCGAGTGATTAAACATATCTTACTGAATGCATGGGTTAGTGACTAAACTGTGTGAATGTCTGTATCCGTCTGTCTGTTGGTGTGTAAGCGGCTGCATGGGCTTTGCGAATAGCTACATGAGTGTCTATATGGGTTATTGATTGGTTGTCTGAGTATCTGTATGGGTGCCTGAGTGTTTGTGTGGGTGAGATGTGTGTGACTCTGTGCAGAGATGTGTGATTGGGTGATTCACTGGGTGCATGGTTTCAAGAGTTTATCTGTGATGGACTGTATGGGTGGGTGAGTGTGTGTATGGGTGTGTTAGTGAGTGAATGTATATCTCAGTGGTACATGTGTGAGCAACTACATATGTGTGTTGGAGTATATAAATGCCTATGATTGAGAGTGTTAGATTGTGCGAGTGGCTGTATGGATGAGTGTGTGCTTGTATCAGTGATTGTATGAGAGCATAAGAATGTGCCAGTATTTCCATGAGTAATTGAGCTGGTGTGTGTATAACTGTATAGGAGAGTAAATGGCAATGTGCTTGATTATTTGCATGACTGACTAGGTGTGTGAGTACCTCTATGGATGAGTGGTGGTATGTGAGTGTCTATATAGGTGTATGAGTGCATATGATAGTCTTGTACTGAGTGACCATAAGTATGAGTGACTATACGGGTGAGTGAGTGGATGTGTGTGAAAACCTAAGAATCAGTGAGTGGGTATGTAGTTATTGGTGTTGGAGTGTCTATGGTTTTGAGAATGGCAGTCTGTAATTTAGAGTAGGTGTTTCAAAGGTTATATTAGGGTGTGAGAAGATGCATCAAATTATCACATGGATGATGTCATCAGTGATGTCATCAGTGAAGTCATTTGAGATGTCATCAGTGATGTCACTGACCATGTCATGAGTGATGTAATATGTGACGTCATCAGCAGTGCATTGCAGGGGAGCGAGTTATAGTTAGCTGAACTAACTATAACGGGGGAATTTCTCTGGTTTTGAACGATTGAAATGTCCAAGCTATGTTATGTTATGTTAATAGGTTTTCTAAAGCGCGCAGCTGCCCCAGCAAAGGGGCGTCCCGGCGCTGCCAAATCTTTAAAAAAAAACACAAACACACACAAGTAACAAACACGCACAAGTAACTATAACTTTCCCTAAAACCTATGGTTTTTTCAGTGAATTCCTAAGGTTTTTTAAATGCTAATTTCTAACTGTAACATGCCTGAAACCTATGGTTTTTCAGTGAATTTCAAAGGTTTTTTAAATGCTAATTTCTAACTAGAACGTGCCTGAAACCTATGATTTTTTAAGGGAATTTCAAAGGTTTTTTAAATGCTACTTTCTAACTATGCTTACAGAGGATGGACATGTGAAGAACGAAGAAAAAACAAACAGAAAGAAGCAAAAGAAATGCAGAAAGAAGCAACAGAAGTCCACTAAGATGAAGAAAAGTGCAGGAAGAAGCAAGCCATGCACAGAAAGAACCAATAGAGGAGTAGAAAGAGGCCTTGTTGCAAAATCATCCTGTGCCCACAACTTTTTCAGACGGGTACTGGTCATAACTGACTCTGACTAACCTGGCCTAGAGCCAGTGCTATGCTAAAAGACACGTAGAATACAGTGAAAACACCTACATACACTAGGGAACACTATGCTTTGGGGTAACCCTGTGATTAGCATGACCTCCTCTGTTAGGCCCTAGTGCATAATAGGGCAGGGGGATTAAAACTACCTCTAAGTCAGAGGTGCAGAAATATGCTACTTTAACTAGTAGTCACGTTTGCAGCGTGGTGGAGAAAGGGTGCTGGGTGTCCAACCAATGTCCAGGAATTCCGCTGTTTAGGACTTACAGGAGGAACCAGGTGGGATTCTTGGCCCCCAAACTCCCTCAGGACTAAATTGGACTTCATGCCCATCCCGCAGTCTGCCACGTGGCACATTTGCAGAGTGGTAGAGAAAGGGGGCCACGGCCTCCGAAGACGTCTTAGCAATCCCACTTTGTGGGACTTACTGGAGATAACAAGAGGGGTAGTTGGCCCCCAAAGACATCCTTGGGGACCAACTTCCCAAACTATTACCTCCAGTCAGTCCCACACTGCAGCACTGGTAAGTACTCGTGCCAGGCCACGCCCGCTTTGCTCACCACTCTACAAACGCGCTGCCTGGCACGCTCTTGGATGGGGATCGAAGTCCCCTTCACTGCTGGGGGTCTTTTAGGGGCCAACTAGCCTACCTTTTACCTCCAGTAAGCCCCACGAAGTGGGATTGGTGAGAGGTAGTCAAAGGCCATGCCCCCTTTCTCCACCACTCTGCAAATGCGCCCCCTCGAGCGTTGTAAGTTGGGGATTAAGTCCCCTTGAATTCCGATGGTCCCTTGGGTCCAACTAGCCCACAAGGTACCTCCAATAAGCGCCACAGAGCTGCGTTGCAGAGAGGTGTAAAAAGGGTTATAGCCTGGCCCACCTCTCTGCAACGCAACACAGTAGCGCTTACTGGAGGTACCTGGTGGGATTGTTGGCCCCCAAGGACCCTCAGGATTGAAGAGAAATTAATTCCCCAATTTAAAATGCACCAAAGGGCATGTTTGCACACATGTCACCTCAGGCCCCACCCTCTCCCTTCACCACTATGCAAACACCCCAGTGGTGTGTTTTAAGTTGGGGGATTAAGTCCCCTTGAATCCTGAGGCTCCCTGGGGTCCAACTAGCCCACCATATACCTCCAGTAAGCGCCACAGAGCCGCATTACAGAAAGTTGTAAAAAGGGCCATGCCTGGACCACCTCTCTGCAACGCAGCACAGTGGCGCTTACTGGAAGCACCTAGTGGGCTAGTTGTCCCCCGTGGTCCCTCAGGATTGAAAGGGAATTAATTCCCCAACTTTAAATGCACCAAAGGGTGTATTTGCACACGTTTCACCTCAGGCCCGGCCCCTCCCTTCACCACTGTGCCAACGCGCCCCGTGGCGTGTTTTAAGTCAGGAGATTAAATCCCGTTGAATCCTGAGGATCTCTGGTGTCCGAATAGCCCACTAGGTACCTCCAGTAAGCGCCATAGAGCTGCGTTGCAGAGAGGTGTAAAAAGGGGCATGGCCTGGAACACCTCTCTGCAACGCAGGCCTGTGGCGCTTACTGGAGATACCTGGTGGCCTAGTTGGCCCCCAGGAACCCTCAGGATTGAAGGGGAATTAATTCCCCAAATTAAAATGCACCACAGGGCGTGTTTGCACACATGTCACCTCAGGCCCCGCCCCCTCCCTTCACCGCTTTGCAAATGCACCCCGTGGTGCATTTTAAGTTGGGGGATAAAGTCCTCTTGAATCCTGAGGGTCCCTGGGGTCCACCTAGCCCACCAGGTACCTCCAGTAAGCGCCACAGATTTGCATTGCAGCGAGGTGTAAAAAAAAGGCATGGCCTGAGCCACCTCTCTGCAATGCAGCCCTGTAGTGCTTACTGGAGGTACCTGGTGGGCTAGTTAGCCACCAGGGACCCCAGTATTAAAGGGGAATTAATTCCCCAACTTAAAATGCGCCACAGGGTGCGTTTGCAGAGTGTTGCTGGGAGAGGACGGGGCCTCCGGCATGATCACATCCTTTTTTTTTAAGATGGGGGGCTGTGTGGCCCCCTTACTTTCCTATATTGTGGGTTCTGGGGACCACATCCCCCAGGGCCTTGCTGCTATTATTTTTTTTAATGGAAGGGGGCCGCGTGGCCCCCCCTGCCAAGGCCATATTGGGCCCCGGGGACCCCATCCCCAGGGGCATGGCCATTGTCTTTATTATTTAATTTATTTGGAGGGGAGCTGCGTAGCCCCCCTCCTCAGGCCATTTATTGCCCCGGGGGCCCCATCCCCCGGGGCAGGCCTTTGCATGTTTTTTATTAAAGTTTTGTTATCGGGGAGGGGGGCCACGTGGCCCCCCTCCCGGACCACTTCTGGCCCCTGGGACCCCATCCCTGGAGGTGCTTGTGGGACCCCCTGAGCAAGCCTAGGGGGTCAGGGTGTTTCTACCATGCCCCCTTTTCTTGTTTTACGCCTTTGTTTCCCTGTTTACCGGTAACCGAGGCACAAGATGGCTGCCAACACTTCCTGGTTTGGAGTGTTGACAGTCAATTAGAATAAAGGTAGTGGTCTGGAGGGTCCACGGATCCTCCGTGCCTCTAAATATAGAAACTTTTATTTGTTTATTTTCTCAGCAACTACTGAATGGGTTTACGCCATTTAACAAAAGGAGTTCTTTCTGAAACAAAGGCTACCTTTTTGACAAATTTGGTGTAATTCCGTTCAGCAGTTCGGGCTGTAGCGTGTCCAAAGTTCCCTACGGGAATTAACATGGAGAAAACATGTTTTGGGACCCTCCTTTTTTCTCTGCCCCCGCTTGCCAAATCACCCGAAACTTCAGAGATAGGAGCTGACCGGAGCGAGCCATAAGTTTTGAAAATGTCGCAAAGATTCGTCGACTGGCGCCAAAGTTATTGGGAAAAGAATAAATGCTTTTTGAATAGAAACAAGGTCCTGACTATAACTATGTACTGGCCACTGCCAGTAGGTTATATATATATATAGATCTATAGATTTATATATATGGACTTCGAAAAAGGTGGAGTGCTGAAATGCGTCTGTCAGTGTGGGGAGGGTCTGCACATTAAAATAGCACTTTATAAAAATTTGAGTGCTCTCCTTATCTGACGGCCAACCTGACATTGGTTTACCGGAGTGGAGTTGTACATAGAGGCTCACCACCGCTGGAGATTGCACCCGGAGCATGTGGTGTGGCAGCGGTGACCGCTTTATATCCTGGAATATATATATATATATATATATATATATATATATATATATATATATATATATATATATATATATATATATATATTCACTGAAAAAACCATAGGTTATAGACCATATATAGTTAGGAATTAGCATTTAAAAAACCTTATTTTACTCACACAAAACCATTGAAATTCCATATATAGTTAGTTGCACTAACTATATATCGCGCACCCGCAATCCACTGCTGATCATGTCACATATTACATCATTCATGACATGGTCAGTGACATCACTGATGACATCACTGATGACATCTCAAATGACATCACTGATGACATCACTGATGACATCTCATTTGACATCATTCTTGTGCTAATACGATAAACCTCTTCAGACTCTAATATAACCTTAGATACACTCAGTGTATACAGACACTCACACACTGTCACTCATCCATGGAGTTACTCACACACCTAGTCAGTCATGCAAAGAAACAATCTCACCTCCATTTCCTTAACTATACAGTTATACACACCTTACTTATTCAAGCATATACTAACACATATTTACTCTCTTACACAATCCCTGATACAAGTTCACAATGATCCATACAGCCACTCACACATTCAGTGGCTCTCATGCACAGTTAATTATATATGCCAACTCTCACATGTACTGTGTTTTACATATGTACTTACTATGACATGTAGCATTGAGATATCCATTCACTCATCAATACACTCATGCACACAGTCAACTGCCCATGTAGCTGTTTCCACATGCACTCTTGAACTCATACACCTAGTGAATCAACTGCTGACACATCTATGCACAGAGTCACACACCTCCCAGCCACCCCCACACAAACTCAATCTCCCATACAAATACTTGGGCAACCAATCAATAACACATATAGCCTCTCGTATAGCTAATGATCAACACATGCAGCAGTTTACATCACAACAGACATACTGATGCACACATTCAGACTGTTTAGTCACTAACCCATGCATTTAGTACGACACATTTATTCACTCACTCACAGTCAGTCACGCACCTACTAAATCCTTCATCCAGACACTTATACATCCACTCATTCTTCAATATATCAAACATATTTAAACTTTACAGAAACACACAGTCACTGGATGATGTCATCAGTGATGTCATCAGTGATGTCATTTGAGATGTCATCAGTGATGTCATCAGTGATGTCATTTGAGATGTCATCAGTGATGTCATCAGTGATGTCATTTGAGATGTCATCAGTGATGTCATCAGTGATGTCACTGACCATGTCATGAATGATGTAATATGTGACATGATCAGCAGTGGATTGCGGGTGCGCGATATATAGTTAGTGCAACTAACTATATATGGAATTTCAATGGTTTTGTGTGAGTAAAATAAGGTTTTTTAAATGCTAATTCCTAACTATATATGGTCTATAACCTATGGTTTTTTCAGTGAATTTTCAAGGTTTTGTAAATGCTAATTCCTAACTATATATGGTCTATAACCTATGGTTTTTTCAGTGAATTTCAATGGTTTTTTAATAGCAAATATCATAAGCTGTCGAATGTCAAGTACGTGGTAAGTGAAAACATTTTCGTGTTTATGCACACTGATCTGCTTTGAATGGTGCCCCCCCCCCCTCATTTCTATTAGGAGTACTCTCTCTTTGCAGATAGTGAAAGGTAGTTAACGCAGGCCTTTGCCCCCATTGTAATCCGTCGTGCCTGCTTCTCTCTCCATTTGATTGATTGTTATCCAAGTATTTACTGTTTTAGAATTAGTTCTCTTTGGTTCATTCTCTATTTACAAACAAACACAGAGTCGCAATACTCTGTTTAGTCTTTGCAGATAACGAAAAATCGTGTAAAAAAAAAGAAAAGGAATCGAGCAAAATCAGTAGGCCACTAATGGGATTTCTTTTTGACCTCGCTAAAATAGAAACATTAGGAACAACCCCTCATGACAAATACAAAACTAGTGAGATGAACTGAACTCCACACAATGATGGCTGCAAAACAGCTCGGCTCCGCCACCCACCCCGCCCAAAATAACGATAAAGAACGGCTGCCATGATTGGTTGCGGAATGACCACGACGGAGCTACGAAATGGTGCTGCTCTCATGCTAACCCCAGCTTCAGTCTGAAACATCCAGAAACACTGTAGACTACCAATTCGATCAGTTCCGGTAGCGCCCCAATGTAACCCGGTAGAGAAGAACTAGCCCTCCCCTCTTTGACTGATGGTTCTTGTTGCCTGTCCCTTCTGTTGTCATTTAACAGAACTATTTAGCCTGCTGAAAGGGGTTGTGTTCCGACCGCTGGTTGGTGGAGACATTTTGACTATATTCTGTACCTGCGTTGTCGCGTAATGCGTCATATGACGCGCCGCGTTAGCGCATCCGGAAGTCATCCGGGGCGCGCAGCGCGTAACGTAAGCATAACAAGTCATGTGACTTGTTAATAAAACTTTTCATTGGTTCATTTTACTTTTCTTATTGTAATGATGAAAGGCTTGGTCATATGACCTAAAAATTACGCTTTTCATTACTTCCGAACATTATTTTTTCTTAAATATATGTTATAATGTTCCAGGCTAATGTACTTTCCCGGAAATTTTACAACTGTCCTGCAAGTAAAATATATTCTTTTTTCGAGAAAAAGAGCGTTTCTTCGTCCCATGACGGAGCCGTTGAGCAAAAGAGGGTCGACCTGCTGTCTTAGTCGCCGATAAGCCTGAATATGAGATTCTTATCGATCACTTTATGTTGCAGGAATAGAAAACACAACAGCCCTTGACCATTTATCTTTACTGCGTTCCTTCGTATTATACCTTTTACCCTTCATGTAATTGGTCTGCTTTATTTCACTTGCCTTTTAATGATTCTAAAACAGTCACTATTATTAAAAACTTTACCAATGTATATACTACTACCATGTTTTCTTTTAAAAACCTTTATTGTGAAAATTTCATTATACAAATACGAGCCTATAACCACGTGGGCCTGCCACAGAGCAAACTGTAATCGTATATGATGAATAGACATTTACACTGTAGAGGAACGTAACGGGCGAGCCATTAGGTTGCAAGAACTAAGGTGTCTAACAGTTACGGAATCGGTGGACGTACATTTTATAATTAAAATACGACAGGGCCAGTTACAATAAAATTATCTAGATATACATTTGCGGGCAAGTACCATGGGTGACGTTAATTCGAACTTTCAACAGTCCAGTAATCAATAACACATCAGAACTTAATATCAATAGGGATGTCGAAATATTCAATCAATTCTCGTCCCCGCCCGCCATGTGCTTCAAAACTGCATACGTATCTCGTGATTTCAAGGTTCTGCAACCAGTACACAACAAGGAGTTACGAGTCCCATTTATTCCGGCGCCATTTTGGGCGAGGACGGGCAGGTCCAGGATATAGTCAAAATGTCTCTACCAACCATCGACTATGATGATGTTCATATGCTGTATTTATTAGAGTAACACTCATCTGTCCACATGAAATTAATTTGCCACAATCTAAACATGTCATTTTAATCTTTCCAAAGTTCTTCTAAATATTTGGGACCGTTTCCCTTGCCTCTGAAGCTCTCAGTGCCACTTCTTTGATGAATGTACTAGCAGGTCAGGGGTTCTCCTCCAAATCTCTCTTTTATGCAGCACTATAATTAATTGGTGCCACCTCTCCATATGACGATGCATGGTATAGTTACCACAACTATATTTTTTTTCGGTTCCTCTGGAGAGTTCATCGTGGCAGATGAAGCGTGTAACGTACCGGGCATTTACCTTTTTTTGCATGTACAGGAAAGGAAAAAAAAATCGAGCGTCCGAGTTCCAAGGTGTCCCAGGGCCATTTTAGTGGACCAGGCCCAAATCCAAAGAACAGGCCGCCATTTTGAGAGTCCTCTTGCAGCCGCCTGTCGCTGTAGCATCAAGAGCAGCCGAAACTCAGCTGAATGGCAACTGAAACGGTAAAGGGGCGCCCCACTACAGCAGACGAGCCTCCACCTAGGAAGGCCCATTCACGCCGGCTCCCCCCCCCTTCGGGCACCCCACGCCGTTATTCGGAGCAGTATTGTAGGATGGCCACACCAGTGCGGCAACTTGCTAGACATCACCTCGGTGGTAACCGAATCTCAACGCCTTGTGGTGTCTCCTATTCAGAAAACATTGTTATGCTGCCTTCGACCTATTCGCCGCAAGTGCGCACACAACTCAACTGCATAGCTTGCTAGACACCACCTCGGTGCCATCCGGATCTTGGAATGTCAGCACCTTTTGGTGTCTTCTCTTCAGAAAATATTATTGCGCTGCCTTTGGCCCCATTCGCACATCAGTCCGCTACTGACGCCATCTCACAGGCTAATGGGGCGCCCCACGCCGACTTTCAGCATTGTAGAATAACCACACCAGTACAGCAACTTGCTAGACATCACCTCGGTGCCATCCGGATCTCGGCGCCCCACTGCAGATGAAGTGCCTCTCAACTATGAAACCACCACGGTGACATCCGGATCTTGGCGCGTTGTGCTGCCTTCGGCCTATTCGCACATCGGTCCGCTACTGACGCCATCTCACAGGCTAATGGGGCGACCCACGCCGAGTTTCAGCATTGTAGGATGACCACACCAGTACAGCAACTTGCTAGACATCACCTCGGTGCCATCCGGATCTCGGCGCCCCACTGCAGATGAAGTGCCTCTCAACTATGAAACCACCACGGTGACATCCGGATCTTGGCGCGTTGTGCTGCCTTCGGCCTATTCGCACATCGGTCCGCTACTGACGCCATCTCACAGGCTAATGGGGCGACCCACGCCGAGTTTCAGCATTGTAGGATGACCACACCAGTACAGCAACTTGCTAGACATCACCTCAGTGCCATCCGAATCTTGGCATCTCAACGCCTAGTGGTATCTTCCATACAAAAAATATTGTTACGCTGCCTTTGGCCCCATTCGCACATCAGTCCGCAACTTAGACACCACCTCGGTGCCATCCGGATCTTGGAATGTCAGCACCTTTTGGTGTCTTCTCTTCAGAAAATATTATTGCGCTGCCTTTGGCCCCATTCGCACATCAGTCCGCTACTGACGCCATCTCACAGGCTAATGGGGCGCCCCACGCCGACTTTCAGCATTGTAGAATAACCACACCAGTACAGCAACTTGCTAGACATCACCTCGGTGCCATCCGGATCTCGGCGCCCCACTGCAGATGAAGTGCCTCTCAACTATGAAACCACCACGGTGACATCCAGATCTTGGCGCGTTGTGCTGCCTTCGGCCTATTCGCACATCGGTCCGCTACTGACGCCATCTCACAGGCTAATGGGGCGACCCACGCCGAGTTTCAGCATTGTAGGATGACCACACCAGTACAGCAACTTGCTAGACATCACCTCGGTGCCATCCGGATCTCGGCGCCCCACTGCAGATGAAGTGCCTCTCAACTATGAAACCACCACGGTGACATCCGGATCTTGGCGCGTTGTGCTGCCTTCGGCCTATTCGCACATCGGTCCGCTACTGACGCCATCTCACAGGCTAATGGGGCGACCCACGCCGAGTTTCAGCATTGTAGGATGACCACACCAGTACAGCAACTTGCTAGACATCACCTCAGTGCCATCCGAATCTTGGCATCTCAACGCCTAGTGGTATCTTCCATACAAAAAATATTGTTACGCTGCCTTTGGCCCCATTCGCACATCAGTCCGCAACTTAGACATCACCTCGGTGCCATCCGGATCTTGGCATCTCAGCGCCTTGTGGTGTCAGTCAGAAAATATTGTTGCGCTGCCTTTGGCCCCATTCGCACATCGGTCCGCTACTGACGCCATCTCACAGGCCAACGGGGCGCCCCACGCCGACTTTCAACATTGTAGGATGGCCACAGAAGTGCGACAACTTACTAGACACCACCTCGGTGCCATCCGGATCTTGGCGCGTTGTGCTGCCTTCGGCCTATTCGCACATCGGTCCACTACTGACGCAAACTCACAGGCCAACGGGGCGCCCCACGCCGACTTTCAGCATTGTAGGATGGCCACACCAGTGCTGCAACTTGCTGGACACCACCTCGGTGCCATCCGGATCTTGGCGCGTTGTATTGCCTTCGGCCTATTCGCACATCAGTCCGCTACTGACGCCGCCTCACGTGCCAACGTATTTTCTCCGCATTTTATACCCTATGCCGCATAACAGGTCATGTGACTTGTTTATAAAACTTTTCATTGGTTCATTTTACTTTTGGTTTCCTAATGATGGAAGACTTGATCATATGACCTAAAAACAACACTTTTCATTGGATGAAAACTTTTTTTTCCCCCCAAACGATGAAAGCCCCACCTTGTTTCTGGATGTTTCAGACTAAACTGGCGTCAGCATGAGAGCACCACCATCTCGTAGCTCCGTCGTGGTCATTCCGCGAGCAATCATGGCAGCCACTCCCCACCAGAAGCCTGCAGGAGTCGGGGCCCCCAAAACTTTTGATGAATTCTCAAGGCGGAGGGGACGCTTTCGAGAATGGGGTCCAAGACCTAGCAGACAAGCGTCCGATTTCCAAGGTGTCCCAGGGCCATTTCAGTGGACCACGCCCAAAAAGGAAAGAGCCTGCCGCCATTTTGAGAGTCCTGTGGCAGCCGCCTATCGCTGCACCGCAAGAGTGGGCGCAACTCAGCTGAATGGCGGATTTTGACACAGTGGACCAAAAGCGGACGGAATGGCAACTGAAACGGTAAAGGGGCGCCCCACTAAAACAGATGAGACTCCACCTGGAGAGGCCCGTTCACGCCGCCTCCCCCGGGGCGCCCCACGCCGTTATTCGGAGCAGCATTGTAGGATACCAAAACCAGTGCGGCAACTTACTGGACATCACCTTGGTGCCATCGTTCTGCTGCCTTGGAACTATTCGCACAACAGTTTGCTACTGATGACCCACCCCCCGCGACGCCCCACGCCGTTATTTGCTGGGTGGCAACTTACTAGACATCACTTTCGTGTCATCTAGATTTCGGCGCGTTCTGCTGCCTTGGAACTATTCGCACAACAGTTTGCTACTGATGACCCACCCCCCGCCGGAAATCTGGACGTTGTGCTGCGTTGGGACTATTCGCACAGCCGACCGCTACTTCGTTGTTTTTCCCTAAAAATGTTTATATGTTATTACTATTTTTGTTTTCTTGTATATATTTATAAATTATTAAAGTTTTATAATCTTACTACTTTGTCGGAGTGCTATATATTTTTAATGTGACACATAATTGTAAAAACTTTGATGTACAAAGAGTCATCCCTGGAATCTTCCGCTTCACGCTCGGTCCCCTCCCCAATCACAATACAGGATGGTTTTCAGATAATAGCAACGCTTCTGCTGTGACGGATCTCATCGAGTGTGGGCCTTGATCTACTATAACTCCTTTGAAGAGGGGTGATTCTTTACAGCTGTGGCCATAAACTACATCTGCAGGGCTAGCTGATAGCCTAGGACCGGCCTGGACAATCGGACACAGAGGAAAAGGAGTGTCAGAGGGTGCGGTAGTGAATAGGGCGAAAGGGAGGTGTCGGGCGGGCACAGGGTGTGATTCTCAGGGAAGAGCAGCGCAGATGGGGGGAGGTTTATTACCCATGCATAAGACAGAGAGCGGGGGTGACCACTGCCTGGGTGAGATGCTTGCGAGGGTGGGGAGCCATGCTAAGGATCGACAGCGTGCACAGAGTGGGTCTGGTCAAGGCATCTAAAATGGCTGCCGTGCACGACAAAAGTGTGGCATTTGAAAAAAGACAAGATGGCGCAGACAATGTTTTTCAACACTTCCTGATTTCCTTCGAATCGAACGTTAACAGACGTTGGGGCATATTACCAAAGTTAAGCGATATTTATCCCTAACGATGCATTGCAAAGATTTTTTTACCGTCAGAAATTATCGCAGATAAACCTTGCTATTATCAAGGTTTATCGCAAATACGATAAAAAACGACCGCAATGCATTAATATCGCTGAAAACTCAGCGATATTCATGCATTACCGAGCTAATGCTCTTAGCCATGTTATCCACCTCCCATTGGATAACATGGCTAAGAACTGCTCAGGGCAGCTGTTACTTTTTGGAGATATTCGCGCTTATCTCGAATATTTCCAAAAGTTGATAATAGGAGATAGCGATGTTAGCGACTGTTTCCAGTCGCTAACATCTTGGCATGCCCACTTTGCATGTCATTAGTGATAAATATCACTCACATGCAAAGTGGGACCCAAGATGGTCGCTATCTCCTACTAGCCGTCGCTAACTGGTGTTAGCAACAGCTAGGTAATACAGATATAATTTTATCTCCGCGAAGCGGAGCGCTGTTACAGATATATATCTTGTTTTTGAACGTTAATTTCTCAAAATGCACTGAAGCACATATATTGAGACATAGCAAAGGCACATCGGGCTACCAGTCCCTAATATTTTACCAAGTTTCGTGCAAATCCATTCAGCCGTTCGATTATTATTATTATTATTTTTTTTTGCCCCGCGGGTCCCTTTTAAAACCTCCACATCAAACCTAGGGGGTCAGCGAGGATCTACTATGCCCCCTTATGGTCATTTGCCCCTTCGCTTTGGCCTCCTCTTGTCTCTCGATCCTACCGAGAGACAAGATGGCAGCCGCTACGTACTGTTTGGAATGTTTACAGACACCGGAGAGCCAATCAGCTTCGCTTCGCAAAGCTCCGTAACGCGAAAAGTACGCGAAGCGGTGCGCTGTTACAGATATATATCTTTTTTTTAACGTTAATTTCTCAAAATCCACTGGAGCACATATATTGAGACCTAGCAAAGGCACATCGGGCTACCAGTCCCTAATATTTTGCCAAGTTTCGTGCAAATCCATTCAGCCGTTCGATTATTATTATTTTGGGGTTTTTTTGCCCCGCGGGGCCCTTTTAAAACCTCCACATCAAACGTAGGGGGTCAGCGAGGATCTACTATTCCCCCTTATGGTCATTTGCCCCTTCGCTTTGGCCTCCTCTTGTCTCTCGATCCTACCGAGAGACAAGATGGCGGCCGCTACGGACTTTTTGGAATGTTGACAGACGCCAGAGAACCAATCAGCTTCGCTTCACAAAGCTCCGTTGCGCGAAAAGTACGCGTCCTGGGACGCTGCCCGGTCCGCTGTTACAGATATATATCTTTTTTTAAACGTTAATTTCTCAAAATCCACTGGAGCACATATATTGAGACCTACAAAAGGCACATCGGGCTACCAGTCCCTACAATTTTGCCAAGTTTCGTGCAAATCCATTCAGCCGTTCGGGCTAAAAGTGAGGCCAACCGCCCTATGGAAAACTCAATGTTAAAAACACGTTTTGGGACCCCCCTTTTTTCTCGGCCCCCCCTTGACGAACCCCCCCCAAATTTTCAAAGGCTGCTCAGAAACAAAATGTGCCATTTTCCTGAAAATTTCAGCCAATTCCGTCCACAAACGGCAAAGTTATTAGACATAGAATTTTCAAAAAACCCATAGAGAAAAAATCCTAACTATATATACCTACTGGCGACCGCCAGTAGGTAATATATATATATATATATATAAAGGCTCCTCTTGCATTTACATCGCAGTGCGCTCACGAACGGGTGCTTTGGGCGCGGAAATGCAAACCGCGTTAGAAATAAACGCTCCTTCTTCTCCCGTCCGGGTGAATAAAGCACTCACAAGGGTATCGGCTTTTCTGCAGATTTTATTTCTTATATTCTTTCAGCCACAACATGACGCGTTTCAGCTACTGCCTTACTCTAATGTTGTTTAGTTCTCTTGTCGACAGGATACCAAGGGATAATCTAGTACAGAGCCATTTCCAAGAAATGCCTAGCACAAGTAACACTCTTAGGGATCTTAGAGGGTTTTATCCTTGCGGGAAATGCAAGGCCTGTGCAGGTAGCAGACGAACTCTAAAGTATGAAGTAATAGGACTTAAAGAACCGAGGTCCATAAAGAAGTTCATCACATGCAGTACCACTGATGTGGTTTAGTGCTTGGAGTGCCCCTGTGGGCTAAAATACATAGGCAGCACTATTAATTGTATCAAAATGAGAGTTCTGGAACATATGAGGGCTATTGCCAAGAAAGACCCGACCTACCCGGTCGCGAGGCATTATGCTGAACGACATGAGAGTAATAGGGAACTTCTGAGGTACTATGGTATTGATACAGTACCGAAATGTAAGGCCTGGTGACAAAAGTGACCAGGACTCCAGCGTGCACCAACTATGATTCAAATTCTCCAATCAAAATGATATATCATGTTTTTATCACAGATTTAATCACAATTCATCAAATAGCAACACAAATTATAAAGCATTTCAGGTGAATATCATTATAATAGTTCAATGATCAGTCAGTTTAATCCAATATAAAGTGCATAAATCAATTGCATTACAAATTGCATAAACCCAATGCATTTCGGGGCTTGTGCCCCTTCGTCAGGGGTCTGTTTAAAGAACAAAAAGGGAAAGAAAAAGAGAAGAAAACTAAGTTACTATCAGTGCTTAGGAGGGAAGTAGCTTTCCGACATATAGTATTTAGAAATCGATCTTACCGCAACTTTAGACTTTCGAATCCACTCGTGGATTCGCTAATAGCGTGGCGCGCAACTGCGAGGTAATCTAGGGAGTAAACGAATGCTTGCAATAAACACATTGCAGTATGAACCACAAATGTACTTGTGAATATTGAACACATGAAGTGTTAGTTACCTGAGTACTTGTAGTTGATTAGGCTGAAAATAAACAAACAGACAGGGTGCGTACCGCTATTATATTAGAACAAGTAGTTCTAGAGTTTTTCAAGAGACATATATTTTTGCTATAAAAACAGCTCTGAGCTCACCTGAAAAATATAGGATGAAATGCATTTTCCCTGAGGGATTAAAAAATAGGAAGAACTTTTGAGCATTCAAACGTTGCATCGACATTAACAATACTGACTGACCCTCCACAACAAGGAGGAAATGCGTTTACCTGTGGGGGTTCAACAAACGTTTTGGAACGGCAGTTCGACGAAGTATCACAGCACACTGTGAAAACAGTAAACAGACGGATACTTTCAAGACTATGTCAAGACTATGTAGTGGGTTATGAGTATCGTATACTAGTTTAGAAAAGCGGAGCTTACCGCGGAAATGTTATCAGCACCCGCAACGTCGTGGACGCGAATAGTCCCTTTTCCCTTATTAAGACGTCAAGTATTGAGAGCCTAGAGATCGAAGATGGACTACTCTATGCTGAAGGGAAGCGCCATTGTTAAACGTTTCGAATCTCACTAAAATTGTATGTTAACGCGATCAATTTGAAACCCTGAATAAGGTCTTATGAAACCAAGGAAATAAGAATATATGTCCATAAAAGTAAAAGAAAAAAACGAAGAAAGAAAAACAGAGTAAATATTATTTTCGTACTCTGCCTATTTACATTCTTATAGTGAACAACCCATCTTAAAGTAAACATTCAAAAGAGTCACATTATTACCAGTTTACTTTCTACAAAACAATCTAATGTGGTATTAAGATAAGTCAACAATTAATGACGCTAAAAAACATTATTGTGTTTGGGGATAAGTGTATGTGCATGACATTAGTAGCACCGTGAAAATGAGATCTCCAAGGGTCCTATTTAATATATGTTCATAGAAAACAGACCATTTCCATTTTATCATTGAGCCCATTTGGGGCCATTGTTTGCAATTTCCGAATCCAAAAGGCTTCCCTCTGGAGGAGGGTTTTTGCGTTATCCTGGCCCAAACGCTGTGGGATCAATTCAATTATTTGAAATCTTAGTTGGGCCAATGTATGCCCTGCATCAATCCAATGTTTTGCCAATGGAGAAGTACTGTTTTTATTCCGTATCCGGCTCTTGTGTTCTGACAGTCGCACTTTTATTTTTCTGTCTGTCTTGCCGACATACAGAAGTCCACATGGGCATTTAATCGAATAAACTACATGTTCTGAATTGCAGTTCGTTGTGTGTCTCAATGGTATTTTCTCTCCAGTACGTGGGTGCAGTAAAGTACTCCCCAGTATGGCATTATTGCAGTTTTTGCAGTTGAAACACTTGGTTGTACCTTTATATACTTCATTTTGTTGTCTCCCATCTGTCAAGGATTTGTTCAAATACTCTTTGAAGTTTTGAGCTCTTTTATATGCAAACAGAGGTTTGTCCGTGAACAGTGTGCCAAAATCTTTTTCTATTTGGAGAAATTCCCATCTTTTGAGAATTATCCTTTTTATGTCTCTAGACGCTGTTGAATACTTGGATACAAAGACCATTCTTTGTTTAGCCGTTTTTGATTTCTTTTGTAGAAGATCATTCCTTGGGATTAACTTGATTTTACCTAAATGTGCTTCAAGCAATTTTTTAGGGTATCCCCTGTCAAGGTATCTGTGTTTTTGCTCATCAAGGCTTTTCTCACATTGGGCTTCATCCGTTGATATTCGTTTTATTCTCATGAACTGTGAGATTGGAAGGTTGTTAATCAGAGAGGCCGGATGGAAGCTACCATAAAGCAAAGCTGTGTTTTTATCCGTTGTTTTTTTGTACAGACTTGTTTGAATAGAACCTCCTGCTATTTCTACCATCACATCCAGAAATGGTAATAATTTTGAACTGATGCTGTGCGTAAATTGAATCCTTGGGTTTGCTAGATTCAAGGTTTTGATGTTTTCCTGTAGTTCTAGGGTTGATCGCTTCCATATCAAGAAAACGTCATCTATATAACGTTTGTAATATACAAGCCCATCTTGCCAGGTACTATCTTCAAGAATGTAGTCCAGTTCAAATTTCGCCATGAATATATTGGCATAATACACATTCATTGATACAGTACCAGCACACATTAGAGGAGGTGACAGGATCAGGAAATTACGCAGATTAGAATCAAGATACATAATTGACCTTGGGACCAAGACCCCTAGGGGGATGAATGTGGGGGAAGAACTGTCAATTCATCTGGGAGACTAACAACAATGGGTAATTTAGAACTGTAAATGAAGAAATTACTGTTCTGATATCTAGTGAACATGCCAAGTTCATACTTAAATCTATATGCAATTTTTGTGGTCACAATAGCACTCTTTGGAGAGGACCGGTTTAGCCGATACACGGCCGTATTAATTCTCAAATTTGAAGTTGTGCCGATACACGGCGTTATAACTAAACAGTTGCAAGTTACTTTGTATAACTATGGGTTAATGGACTCTGGTGTAAGAAATACACACATGGAGTTTAGGAAATGTGATTTAATGTTTGATTTAATGTTTGCTTGTCAAACGATTTTTCACTTTACCATTTAAAGTATTCAAAGGAACTGTATCGAGACATGTTAAGATGGCGCCCGCGATGGTGTGGGCTCACAGTCCTTCCTTTGTTTTTTGTAACTGAGTGCAACATGTGACCAAATGAGGATGTTTTTTTAAAAATGGCGCTTTGCGCAAGAGAACTAAACGACATTAGAGTAAGGCAGTAGCCGAAACGCGTCATGTTGTGGCTGAAAGAATATAAGAAATAAAATCTGCAGATAAGCCAATACCCCTGTGAGTGCTTTATTCACCCGGACGGCAGAAGAAGGAGCGTTTATATATATATATCTATATACATATAGATATATATATAAAACCTACTGACGGTCGCCAGTTTGTAGTTATAGTTAGGACCTTGTTTTTATTCAAAAAGCGTTTTTCTTTTGCCAATATCTTTGGCGCCGTTTGACTAATCTTCACGAAATGTTCAAAAGTAATGGTTTGCTCAGGACAGCTCCTGTCTTGAAAGTGTCAGGGTGATTAGTTAAGTGGGGGCCGAGAAAAATGGGGGGTCCCAAAATGTGTTTTCCCCATGTTAATTTCCATACGAACTTTAGACAAAGCTACAGTCTAAACTGCTGTACGGAATTACACCAGATTTGGCAAAAGGTAGGTCTTGGTTCAGAAAGCGTGTTTTTTTTAAATGGTGTAAATCCATTCAGTAGTTCCTGAGAAATTAAAAAAATACAAATATCGATATCTGAGGACTGAGGAGTATTCGCGAACCCTCCTGAGCATGATTCTGATTGGCTGTAAACACTCCAAACCAAGAAGTGTTGGTAGCCATCTTGTGACTTGGTAAAACCGAGTCACAAGAAAACACAAAAAAAAGAGGATAAAAGATAACCCTGGGCAAACAAAAAACTCAGCAAGCAATGGAGTACGATAGAAAAATGCTGTTCGTGGTGATTGCACAGTGCCGGATGCTTGTCCGCACTGTTCAATCATTGCGTACTGCACCATGCACAGTGCAAGCGGTCCCTGCTTTCCTTTTATGCTGCTCGAGGAGATTTTTACTCGAGTGGCAGTTTTCTCTAAGCGAACGGGCAGTTTCTCAACATGAGCTGTCGTGAGCATTCACGACTACTCGCGATGAGAAACCTGACCCTCCCTCACATTGAGAAATCTCACCGGGATGTTGATTTTCCACACTCGCGCTCGCCAACTTGATGTTGACGATTGCGAACGAAGAAAGATCTTGCCGGGAGGTTGATTTTCCTCACTTGCGGTCACCAACTTGACATTCACAAATGCGAGCTAGGTAAAAAACTCAGCTTCAAAACGCGAAGCAGAGTTTTTCGGAACTCTGCCATCTCTGCATAATGTGGAATGCAGAAAACTCTGAAAACTCCGCGAGCAGAGTGAAGTTCACCTCCCAGGGTTAATAAACAACAAGAAAAGGGGGAAGGGTAGAAGCACCCTGACCCCCTAGGCCTGCTCACAGCTCAGGGGTCCCACAATGACCCCCAGAGTAAAAAAGAACATTTTATTAAAAAAACAATCGGCCGAATAAGCGCTGGGTGCTCCCCGAGGCGATATGATTTAAATGTGGGGGGCCATGGGGACTGCCACCTCCCCCCCGGCTACTTTGAAAAACAAAGTGTGGGGGCTTGAGCCCCCCACACTGCCCAAGGGACCCCACCTCCCCAGGGCTATAAATGGTTGGGAGTGGGGCCCAGTGGCCCCCTTTTGGAGTTCTAGATAGCCCTGGGTACTGCCACCCCCCAGGGCCGGCTCCTGCAATGTCCCGGGGTGCCCAGGCATCGGGTAGCCAGCTGGAAGCTTGGGGGCATTGGGGATCCCTATAATCAACAAAGAGAGAGTAAGGGTATTCAGTGGGTTCCTACTCCTTGGTCCCCTAGATTTCAATTATAACAAAACAAAAGAAAAGAGTATCCCCAGGATTCAGAGTCCAAGCAATTTAACACAGAGATAGAGAATTGTAGGAAGAAAGAGAGATATTTCTTTTTAAGAAACCCCTCACTCACCGACCTGGTAGGTGACATGCTTCATCATCGGGGTCCACCCGAGTGACCGAGTGCCACTCAGTTGTGCTGCGACGTCTGCAACTGCAGCGGAGCTGGTTTTTTTGGGGGTGTGGAGAAATTGTGAGGTTAAAAAGTGTACTACATGTACTCCCTATAGACTTTATTCTGGAGTCAGTATAACACTACTAAAAACAAGTGTGATACTTCTATTGGTTTACTCTGTGGGCTTACTGGAGGTAACAGGAAGGCTAGTCGGCCCCCAGGGACACTCAGGAGGCAAGGGACTTCACCCCCAAACCAAGAGTGCACCAGGAGGCCCATTTGCAGAGTGGTGGACGAAAGGGGCATGGCCTGTGTCCACCTCTGTGCACACCATTGTGCAGCATTTATTACTACTACCCAACCATACCAAACTTGACCACGCTGCGCCTCTCATATCAGGAAATACCACTAAAACACTTATCAGAGAATCCCCAATGTATTCCTACGAGAGGGCACCCTCACTGCAGTGAGAAACCAACATGGCTGTTTGTCACTACCAGGACATGTCACGCACTTAAGGTACATGTCCTACCTTTTACCTACAATGCACCCTGCTCAAAGGGCTAGTTAGGGCCTACCTTAGGGGTGACTGACATGCAGCGAAAGGGGGGTCACAGACATGGCACACACTTTAAGTGCCACGTCACAGCGACAATAACACTGCGCACACAGGACCTGCAATGGCAGAGGCCTGAGATAGGTATGAAAGGCTACTTTAGTGCAATCAGTGCTGTAAGCCCACAAGTAGCATTTAATTTCAAGGCCCCGGGTATCTGAGACACCACTTTACAAGGGACTGACAGGTAAATTAAATATGCCAAACAGGTGTAGACCAATTCTTCCATGTTTACCACAGAGAGTACACACACTTTACACTGAAGAGCAGTGCTAACGTGCCCAGAGTACTAAAACCGCCATCACCATGTCAGAAAAAAAGGCTAGGAGAAAGGCAAAAAGTTCAGGGATGACCCTGCAAAAAGGAACAAGTCCAACAGGCTGGCACAATGAATGTATGTTGAAGCCCACTTGTAGCATTTAATTTAAAGGCGCTGGGCCCATGTAGTGCCATTCACTAGGGCATATAAGTAAATTAAATGTGCCAATTAGCTGTGCACTGATTTTAACATGTTTCGAACAAAGAAAGCAAGCACTTTACCACTGGTTGGAAGGAGTAAACTGCACAGAGTCGTAATGCCAACAAAACTGTTTCAACATAAATAAAGTAGGGAAGGCAAAAAACCTAGGGAAATACCACACAAAAGATGGTCATTTGCAACAATCTGTCTTAAGGTAAGGAGGTCAGATCATACAGACATCTTCAAAGCAACAAAAAGAAGAATGTGGCTGCTGTTTATTTTAAAGAAAATCATAACAATGCCAGCTTCCTGTTGAGGTTTGCAAGATCATGTCATGACCAGAACATCTG
Source organism: Lissotriton helveticus (assembly GCF_964261635.1). NCBI lineage: Eukaryota > Metazoa > Chordata > Amphibia > Caudata > Salamandridae > Lissotriton > Lissotriton helveticus. The sequence continues at coordinate 986,058,382 of NC_136071.1, read as the reverse complement.
CAGTGAATTAATAAACAATGTAATTATGTCAACTTGAGACAAAACTCATTATCTCTGTCATGTCTCCAGCCCAATGGGCAGAATAATTATGAGGATGTGTACCTGTTCTTTTAAGATATCACGTCCGCAACTCACTAATGAAAGAATTTAGACATTTTCTATCAAAGCCCTCCCCTTAAGTGTTTGTTCATATACTCTGAGGCTTTTAAGTTTGAATAAGCTTTTAATTATCACCTATAATTATGTTAATCGGGGCTTACTATTAACACACAGGTGTTAACTGCCTAAAAGTGGGCATTCTAATGCATAAGGTGTGCAACATGTCACCCACAGAAAGCCATTGAGGATGGTTGAAGCAGAATGAGCAGTATCCTGCCATGCTGTTTCTGTTTCTAACATGAAGAAGATGAAATAAAGAGATATGTAACGTTTGTGATTTTTTATTGCACTAAATGCTGTGATATGAAATCCCATATTTACCTGAGTATCATGAAAACTGGACAATATTTCATAATTCCCTGTGAAATATGTTTCATCAACATAATAACAGAGCTTTATGATTGTAAGGACGACCAAGATTGTGCCCATTGAAGGACAAACTTATTATTCAGTAAAGTTATCTGAATAATGCATCAAAGCAGCAAATTATGCTGCACATTCTCTCACAGTATCATTTTCAGCCACATGAGTTAGAAACTTTACATATCATTTAAATGATGTGGCAAAATATGTGGTAAATGTGGTCAATCTGTGATTATACAGTAAGCACCAAAGCCACAAGCTTGCATAGGTTCACTGACCTGGCCATTGTCCAATTTAAAAAATATATATATTCGTAAAATCTAAATAAACTCTAAACATTCTAATTCCAATCAGTGTTCATTGTTAGTTGCACTTTGAAAGAATGCAAAAGACACACAATTGATGGTTGTGGGGTTTCAACCCTCTTCAGCCAGGATAGCTTAATTCCAGTGGCACGGTGATCCCAGGACACAAGTCTCGGCATACCTGGCACACTTAGGGTGAGAAAGCAAAAGACAAACAATTGGTGGTTTTTGGGGTTTCACCCCTCTTCAGCCAGGATAGCTTGATTCCAGTTGCACAGTGAGCCCAGGACCCATGTCTGGGCATACCTTGAAAGAATTGCTTTTTCAAGTGCACTTCCTCAAAATAAACATGTAATATTAAAACAAATGTATTTTTTAATTGTAGCTAGTTATCTGTCTGTCAGAAGGGACAATATATAGGAATTAATTACTCTGATCTTGCAGATGACACACAGATCAACAAACAATTATACAAAAAATAATCAAATTAAAAAACCTTTTTTTCACAATGTATACAAAGGTACCTATTAATAGGTTGTGTGAACCATATCATACAGCGCAAAGTTATTCACATCTCATAGTTATTTGGAAATAATCCAATGCAACAAATCCAAGCCTTTGGGCTACCTGATTGCTGGAGTACAACTACGCTCACAGGCTACTCCCTATCTTTTTCATGAATTCTTGAGGAAATCATAAATTAGTCGTACTATACCCACGACTCACCCAAATGAGGGCTGATAAAGTCCACATGTCAGGTCTACTTTTGACCCCGCTCTCCTTCATCTGAACCGTAATTCATTCACAAACCCAATAATATTATAGGAAGAACTCTATCAAATATGGATTCTCCTGTTTACTTGGAAAAAACAGGAGAACTCCACTGCTCACATTAAAACCTGTTTGGCTGCAGTGTTTAACTTGCTTACTTTACGGCAGCCGAGTTAAAATATAATGAAGATAAAACTGAGATTTTATTCTTTTGAGAAGTTGCCCCCTTTGTTCTGGCATACTTTTTTGCCGGATGAGTCCCCTAGGCCCTCACCTGCGGGTGTCCCAGTAACAAATCTCAGAATCAGGTTCAACGAAAAGCTTAGTTTCTCCAAACAAATCAATAAATTAACGGGCACTTGTTTCAGCATCTTGAAACTTCTTTAAAAATGTCTGCCACTCCTGCCTTTAGCAGCAAAAGAAACGATCATTTGAGCTCTTGTTACCTTTCACATTGATTATTTGAACGCACCGTATGTTGGCCATCCCGGTTACCTAATAGACAAACTTCAGGTGGTCCAAAATGCCACAGCTGGCTCGCTTCATGACCTTCCCAAACGTACTAGTGTCAGACAGCATCTTCACAAGCTGCACTGGTTACCAGTAAGAGCAAGGTTCACTTTTAAGGCTCTGGTAACGGCTCATGCTGCGCTTTATGAGTATGGCCCTTGGTATCTTAGAAAACGCTTCCAGTTCTATAACCCTAGCAGACATCTGCATTCCTCCAACATGCTTCTAGTCACTATCCCCAGATTTCATCTGAAAAGAAGGGGTCACAGTTCCCTGTCCTATTTGGCAGCCATGGCTTGGAACTCCCTCCCTTTTGACTTGCGCAGTCTTCAGAACTCTACCCAATTTAATAGTGACACTAATGGATATATGTATAGATGTATATGTATAGATGTGTGAAATTATACATTGTCTTTACAGGGCACAACATTCGGTGGTGGAACTCCTGATGAAGGCAGTTGTCTGTCGAAACGCGCGTTGAGTTAATCTGGAAACCACCCAAAAAGAATTATATGTTTATCAACATGTTTTTTACTACATCGATTGTGAATGAAACGATTACTGTCCAGAAGATCATATATATCAATATGATCATTTGAATGTAGTATGCTTGAGTACTGTATGATTATGTTTTTTTGGTATGTAAATCCTTATGCACAAATTTTTTTAGTATGTATGCATTTACATGTCAGGTTCTCCATTAAATAATGTGCGGTTCTATCGTATATTTGAAACAAGGGTGGTTTTATTAACAATACAATACTGTTCTGTATACAATAGTGACACTAATGGATATATGTATAGATGTGTGACATATCATTGTCTTTACCGAGCACAACATTTGGTGGTGGAACTCCGGATGAAAGCAGTTGTCTGCCGAAATGCGCGTTGTGTTAATCTGGAAACCATCCAAAAAGAATTATATGTTTATCAACATATTTTTTACTACATCAATTGTGAAATAAACGATTACTGTCCAGAAGATCATATATATCAATATGATAATTTGAATGTAGTATGCTTGAGTACTGTATGAATGTGGTCAGAATGTTGTTTTATTGTTAGCCTCTGGAGGACCTTTTTCTCTTAATATGTGTTTTATATTCACTAAAATGACTATGAAATCTAATAAATAACTTTTTTTATATTTTTCTAATTATTAGTGTCACCATTGTCTTTTTCCCAATAATGGTTTGAGAGCCTATTTGTTTGAAGTAGGCCTAGATTATTTACATTAATGTATTTCCCTGTCTAGGTGTACTTCTCATCTGTATCAGGGGGCCCCTTTATTTTGCAATTGGCAGGTGAGGCGAGCCAGGACAGATGAGACACCTACCACTCTTGTAGTAATACTTCGATAGACCCTAGCATGAACTTCAAAATGGAAAGGTCAAGACTGGCACACATAGACCAGGGAACCGGTGGCCTTTCCAGTCAGCAATCATTGATTAGCCCTGGACAGAGCAGTAACAATCAAACCAAGTAGAAGGGGCCTGTAGAACAATGACTCATAATTGAAGTTAGGTTGCCACCATGACAACAAACAACAAATCCTTTGAGTGTTAGTCCCTCTTTGATCTCATGGTTGTGCCATTTTTAAATCTTGCCCAAAAAGTAGCAGCTTTATCACTTCTATAATGAGCCATATTACTGGTGTCTACTAATTGCTGTACGTAAGTTATGTTGCAGCATTCCGGTGGGTGCTGTGTGAATGAATGAATAATTTGATGTATATAGTGCACAGCTACTCAAAGAGTGTCCAGTGCTACCACAGAAACCAGACTGTGAGCAGACCTATTGCCTGAACAGAAGGGTCTTTAGGGCTTTTCGAAAATTTGCTTTATCTGTAAGGGTTCTTATCTGCAGTGGAAGTCAGTTCCACAGCTTGGCAACCAGTAACGCAAAGGAGGTGCCTCCGCTGCTTCCTTCTAAAATGAGGAACAGAAGTCAGCTGTGCATTCTTGGAGTGCAGGGTCCTATCTAAGCAATATTCATTGATCCTCTCATTCAGATATCTGGGTCCAGTATTATAAATGGTGTGATACGCCATTGTTAAGGTTTTAAATGTCACTCTCTTTTGGACCAGCAGCCAGTGCCGTTGTTCTCTAAATTGGAAAACTGACGACATTTTAGGCAATTTGAACAGCAGCCAGATTGATGTATTCTGCACCATCTGCAAGTGATCCAAAAGATATTCAGGAGTACCCAAGTAAAGCACATTAGCGTAGTCCAAACTGGGCAAAATCAGTGCTCTAACCACTGCTAACCATGCCTCCCATGGCAGGAGGTCCAGGAATGTCTTCAGGCATTCGAAGGATCCAGAGACACGCTATCACCACAAGCTATCTGGGCTTTAAAAGGGAGCTTATTATCAAACATAACCCCCAGGTTCCTAGCAACCTCTTTGTGGGGAGGGGGTTGGGGGATGGAACTCCAGTGCTAGGCCAGGCACCAGTCCATCCTGACTAGTACCAGGGCTAAACAGCAGTATTTCTGTTTTGTCCGATCTGCATTGAAGGAGACAGAATCTAAGCCAGTCCATCATTGCTACCAGATACAATGGAAATGTTTGTTTAGCAAAGGACAAATCACCCTCATAGGTCAACAATAGTTGTGTATCATCCAAATACGAGACGATTTTGATGTCGAGCGACTCTACTAGAAATGCAAGTTGTGCCACATAGATATTAAAAAGGGTAGGGCTCAATGAAGAGTCCAGCCACATCGCCTGTCCTTGCTGCTCTAAATAGGAGGATGTCACTGGTAAATTGGAATTTTAATGACACTTAGGTGCAGCGCCAGCCCATGCAGGTAAGAGTGGTGGGGCGGTGAGGCCCAGTGAGGGGGGAAGGGGGGGTCGACGGACGATAATGAGGGAAAATTAAATAATTAATTTTCCCTTGTCATCGTCCATCGACAATTCCGACCCAACTGGGCCCCACCGCCTTACCTGCACGGGACGCGGCGACTAGCCAAGTTCTTCTAGCACCTTCTAGGAATATCATAAACTACAACCAGTCAGAAATCAAAGAGTCTCGCGAGCGTGCGTTAATAAAGTAACCTGCACCTGTGTTGGCCCACTGTTGTTTGTTTACTTCTCTTAGATGGAACGTCCTGCCGTGGCCTAAGAAAAATTGTTGGGGAAAAAAAGTTGCGTTACAAAACGGATAATCGGTGAAGCACTTTGTTGACCTCAGTGTTTGCAAATGGCGCAGCAAGTTACAGAAAGTTAATAGATTTCCTTTTAAATTAAATTATGTCGTTTAATGGTTAACCGTCGTTGGAGTCTGCTCCTAGGAAGCATGAACTGACCATTTATCAATTACTGTATGGCTCATGTATTCCGCGGACTTGCTCAGCCGGGTGTTGCCGCCTTCTTGCTCTCACAGCGGGCTCCATAATGCGGAATAAACGCGATGCTGCACGCAGGTGTGCGCTTGAGGTCTCAGGCTGGGAGCACCGTCAATGAGTGAGAGAGTGGCCCGGCACGGTGTCTGCTGTTTTAAATGAAAGCAAGCAGTGCAGTGTTTTACATGCATGCCACTTATGTAGCTATATGCTGCCTCCCCTCTCTGATATTTAAAACCACCACAAACAGCTTTGGTTAATAAAAACAGAGAGAGAACTGCAATTTCGCTGTTCCAAATGTGCGTCTGGTGCATTCACTGTTGAAAGTTTGTCCTCCGGGATGTTGTCTATTTCGTTTTTATTGTTTTACTCAAAACACGCACCATGGTCTGGATTCTTGAAAGTAGATTTCCTCCTCTTCGCATAAATCAGGAAAGCATATGTCTCGGTGAGCCCCCGCTGCAGCCGGTCCAATGGCAGCCGCCCCTCCTCGCCTGCCTCCCTCTTACGCACACCCACGCTGCAATCCCTGTGAGCGCCGGATGCATGAATGAACCCTTCAACGGGCACACGTGTGCTGTTCGCTATATATGCGCGCTGGAGGGTGGTGAGTGGAGGCAGAGCAGGAGAAGAGGAGAGGGAGAAGCCAGCTCACGTCGGGAGGGGAGAATGTCCCGTCCTGTTCAGTGAGGTGTCCACAGCCCCGCGAGGAGTGACTAGGTGAATGCTGCTGCAACCGGCTGGCTCTGCCTCCTCGTCGCCCTCTCAGAGGCTGCTTTCCTGCACTACGGCACAGTGAGGCTGTCTGTCCCTCTCACAGGCACCTGCCTCCTCGCCCTGCCACCCCATGCGCTGGGCACCATGGAACACCCATAGGACATAAGGATTGGACGGAACTCTGCTCTCTGCCAAGCGCGCCGGTCCGTGCCAAGCTGCGCTTTTGGGGTCTTGCTGCCCGTCACCTGTCCTCGGGCTCTGAGAGGTGCCCCAGCTGCGGGGCTTATTGGGGCCCTTGGTACTGCGTGGGCCAGGGGCGTCCGCTGTCATTCAGGGCAGCACAGGGCCCCGAAGAGCAGAGGGAGGGTCGGGCACTGAAGACTGGCAACCCACCCATCACTGGAGGAGTCCTGCTGCGTCGCGCCCCAGGGCTCAGAGCGGAGAGATGGTAAGCTGTCAAACGTATACATAGGTATGGGTCACACTGACGGAGCCCAGTCGTGTGTGTGTGTTTTAACACAGAATGTGGGAGAATGTGGCGTTACATGTGAACTATCTAAAAGAGGCATGGAATGGAAAGGAACTCCCGCTATCCCTCCCCATCCAACTGCCCTTGGCTTCCTCCGCCGACGGGGCAGCCACATCCATTTAAACGAGGTGCCACTCCTGGCTTCCTTTCCAAAGGGACCACTTCCAATCCAGGAAGTTCATTGCTGTGTTTTATAGCGCGTGCAGGTCTTAGGCCCCAGAGTGCTGGGCAAACGAAATAAAAATAGAACTTGTCGCGTTTATCTGCTGCCGCAGCAGGGCAAGATATCCGCGGACGCGGAGACCGCGGAATGAGTTGTACGGTTCGCATTAGCAACATAATCTAGAGCGTGTTTTTAGCGAGTATCTGAAATCTGCCTATTTTTGACTGAACATATACACTGAAAGCAGTTCCTTGGTTAACTGGACTCCAACATTTAGATGTAAGGGAAATACTGCCAGAAAAGCTTCTTATAAATTCCGAGGGCAAAGAGCGCTGTGGGCTTTGCATGCTGAATGTATTCTAGTACATTTAGTTCTACATTTACAGAAAGAACAGATGATACCTGGGAGTCTAAAAGGTTAGAAGATGGGAATTAGGATAACACTGGAACACGAAGTAACGGGGGTACTTTAATGTAGCGCTCTATGTGAAGTGAATTGCCTGTAGGCGCTCTCAATCCTTGACAGATTCGAGGCAGGTGGAGATATTGTTTTTGTCCACAGTGCACAGTTTGGTGGAACGAGCAAGCTGAACTTTGAACCGAGTCCCCCGGTGACAGAATATGGTACGTCACCACCAGAGCGTAAACAGAACGAGTGTCCCACGGTGCACCCTTTCTGTTTACATAATTGCATAAGTGTATAAGAAGGGTCCTGATATCAGATGAATTGATCACCCAGTAACAGCCCGCTCTTACCTACGTATCTAAACCTCTGCTCTCCGGATTACGATTCAGTCATTACGTTTCCCTAAAACGTCACCAATCGAACCGACGACATCTGCATGGTGAGTATAAAAGTATGCCGAGACATTTTAGTATGTGCAGGTTTGAGCTCTATACGGCGTCGCCCATTTCACAGGAGCACAGGTGCTGTGTGAATGCCAGCAGTTTCCAGCTCCTCTTCCAGCAGCCTGGCCCTTGCAAGGGTCGAGCCAGGACCCTTCCTGTCTCTGGTCACCATTTCGCTAGACTTGCATTGGGGACACGCAGTTGCCACAATGCGCTGCAGTAAAACACAGCTGACAATTTTCTTTTCAAAGAACAACAACATTATGAGCTTGCATCCCTTCTTTGAAATAGGGTACCCTTTCTTAAATCAGACCACTGATTGATGTAAACACATATCTCCAATACAATGTAAACATAGAAATTAATATCATAGGCATTCACTCACATGGCACTCTTATGTCGAGGATTTTACTGAATAGCCCACTACCGACTGGATTCACTTTTATCTACTCTTCGGGCAATGAATTACAACACAGACCGATGGGGGGTAAAAGGTCCCTTTTATTTAAGCAACAAACAATACAATTACAATAGTGCCATCAAGGTTTACACCACTTGAATGTAACCCCACCCTGCCACCCCTACCCCATGAAATATCCCCATATTGATCCCCATGAATTTTCCCCATATCGATCCCCCATGAATTTTTCTCCATATTGATCCCACGTGAATTTTTCCCCACATTGAACCACGTCCCCAGCCCTTCAGTTTGTCCCCATTCCTACCTCCTGCCTCATTCCTCTGTCCTCTGCCTGCCCCAACCCTTCCTGCCATCCTCAATCCCGTCCAAATCTGCCTGCCAGAAAAAATAAAACACATTGAAAAAACCCTGGAACCCAATCGAAAACATTGGGAACCCAAAACCTAAACTAAAGGGAGGGTGGGAGGGGCACCAAAACTGCAGAGCTGCCGTCTACCTCACACAGGGACCCCCAACTGGCAAGCAATTAGAATGAGGCGTTTGAAACCGCCGCATTCTAAGGCAGGCACCTCGCCTGCACGCGCTCGGTCTGGGCAATCACATGCCCGAAGCTGCCGAGGGTGGACATTCTTCAAATGCTACCCCCAAGCCCCCCATTCCAAATTCTGCCACATTTTATTAAACCGCTTATTGGTGCCTGCTCTCTTTGCATACAGGTTCTCATGATTCTTAACCTTACACATTTTATTGCACAACTGATCAACAGTGAGTATTTTTGTTGACTTCCAATTTGCTAATATTAGTGACTTTGCCTCTAGAGTGGCTATGAACCGAAGCTGGTTTAGTTCAGTATGGGGGTTATTCAAACCGGATGGAGTACCAAAAAGGCTCCCAGCGGATCGGGAAAGACTACCTGCCCCATCCGATTTCCCATTTCAATAAAGGTAGTAGACCAGAATACTCTCAGTCTGGGACAAGTGACTATCAAATGAAGCCAGTCTCCAGGTTCAAACCCCCATATGAAACAATAAGGACTCCAACCTTTTCTGAACTCAGAGCTACTTATGTTCAATGAAACGCATTGAGAGCTACTAATATTATTAGTGTTGAATAATTAAATTTTTTTATTGGTATAATAATTCAACCAAGCAAAAGCTTTCTAATTTCTTTTAACTTGGCTGCATACAGGTGAGCTACTCAGAAGTAGCTGGAGAGCTGCAGTAGCTCACAAGCTACTGGTTGGAGACCCTGGCTTGAGTATTATATCATCCATTTACAAAAAAAGCCATGCACTTGAACTAGCAGCACAAATAGCTTTTCTGCTAAGCTGATTCTAATAATTTCCTTGTGCTAAAGTTATACTGCAGCCAGTGGTAGTGGCTATTTTACGTATGTAGGCAGATACTAGGTTCAGACCTAAATTTTGAAGTAAAACTTTACACCAGTTTCCAGCTGCTGATAGGCAGGGGATAAAAGAGGTCAAACAGATTTTAACCGTTTTCTGTTTTTGTCTATTGGGTAGCCGAAACAAAAGGCTGTATTTGAGTGCACCTAAAAAAAAGTGTCAAGATAATTAATTGATTCTCCTGACTTAATATCTACCAAGTAATTAATTGGTTATTGCAAACAAACTCCTTAAGGCTCCGAAAAAATAGTATCGCCAGTGACTGAGTGTAGATCACCAAGGCTCAAGCTAAGTTTCATTTGTGGTTGGAAAAAAGGAAGTAAGATTAAAATGGTCCACCACGACACGAGGAGTCTTATAGCTTGTTCGCTTTGGTAATCTGGGAATCCATAAAAAGAAGCCAGGATCATTTCTGGATTCTTTTAGCATATAATGCAAAAAAAGTTGTCGGCAGAAGGTGCCTTTTTGGACGCTGAAGTTAGCCAGCTTAGAAGAGTCACTCGATAATAGGTTTTAAAGCATGGAAGTGCCAAACCGCCTTGTATCTTATTTGAAGAATTTATAGCTTGACCCACAGTCATTTCCTTTGTCAGACGAATGTACACATTTCTACATCAATAGCCTCAAGGAAGGAATAGGAATTCTAATTAATACATTAGAAAAAGCGTACAAGAATATAGGCAACAGGTTTAATTTTATAAGCAAGATCCGGCCTCTGATCTTAAGAGGGAGTTTTCCTAATTTTTTAATTAGCGCACGAACCATAACAAGTAAGGAAGCATCGTTTAGAGCGAATAGATCATTAAAATGTGAAGTCACTTTAATACCCAAGCATCAAATAGTGTGCTCTGCCTGAAACAACATGTGCATTGTGGCTGGAAGAATCTCAGGAGAACAGTTAAACAATAAGTTTTCTGATTTGTTCTTGTTAATTTTATATCCACTGAATGCTGTAAATTTGGTAATTTTACCTCTCTGAATATTCGATGCATCAGTGACTAAATATACCACAATGTCATCCACATATAATTTGAGCTTCGGAGCTCCTGAAATAAGTGGACTTATGGTTTGGTCTTGACGAATATGAATAGAGGAAATAAAGTGAGAGACATTGGGCACCCTTGATGAGTACCTTGTCTGGCATCTAGCTCCCTGGATAAAGTATTATTAGGAATAATAGAAGCTTTGGTACCTGAATATAATGCTTTCAGCATTTAATTTGTAAAAAAATATGTGCCCGGGCCCTCTCCAATAGGCCACTGTAGGTATTTCTCCTGCCAGTGCTGCCCATGACAATAACCAAACAACTATTAACCATGACACTCCCTAAAGTGTGGCTATTCAGACTATTACAGGCCCTCAATGCTATAAGAATAGTTTGAGCACAGGTCATGGTAATTTTGAATGTATCTTGAATTAATAAAAATGCGTTGTTGTGCTCATCTTAATAACAAAAGGGAGAGTGAGGGAAATATACAGGCACTATGTGAGGTGGGAACTCCTGGTCCCCAATACAATTTACAAAAACAATAGAGGAGTAACCCCTCGTAGGGCTCAGTGGTTAGAGGCGGCAGACCCGGAAGCTGAGATCGACCGTGGACCAGGGTTCGATTCCCCGCCTCGGCGGGTCTTGGGCTCAAAATTCCACAGACTCGACAATTCTCGCTCTGGTGTCTACTCAACTCACAGGGTCACACTCTGCGACTCTGGGCAATAGCTTGCTTAATCTCCACTACGGCCCCTCATGGCGGGATGCCTGGCTTTCACCTTGTGGACACCCCGCCGGGGTTTCTCACAGGGGAATACCAGGACGGGTTCCCTAAGCAAGCGCCGGGACGCTCACGGGCAGCTGTGCGCTTTACAAGTCCATAACATTTACATAACATTTACATTAGATAGAGAAATATTTCTCTAGTTATAAGCTTAAGTGCTCTAATCTGCACACTATGCCCCAACCTGTTACTGGATAATGCATATCCTTTTAGAAGACCCCTCACTCACCAACCTAGTTGGTGACATGCTTCATCATCGGGGTCCCACCCCATAGGCCGAGTGCCTATAGGGTGTGCAGCGACACCTGACTACAGTGGAGCTGGTTAGTATTTTTCTTTTATGTGTTCATACCTATCAAAACGTGTATTAAAAAGGGCCAACACTACTCACTGCAAGTATTTTATTCTTGAGTGCTTGAACCCTTGTTAAAATAAAATGTGGCACCTGTGCCTAATTAGGTAGGCTATGGTGTCATAAGTAGTATTGAAAATATAAAAATAGCAAAAGTGTGTTATGTGAATGTGAATGTTACAAAACTATTGGTTAAAAAGGTCTAAATGTTTCAACCCATAAATCCATTCAAGGGTTTTCGTCAGGACCGTGGTGTTTTGAACTGGGTGGTCCGCACTCGCTAAGGAGCGTCCTGCCCTAGTTCAAATGAGGGACCGCAAATTACGTTCTCATGTAAAATAGTGCGTTTTTCCTTAATTGGGAAAAAAAACCTGTAGGGAAACAAGAAAACAAAAGACAGGGAGGGGTCACATACTAGGGTAGACAGAACAAGTGTACAACATTTAACACATATGTTATTGACTGTTACCTCAATCGTATGATCAATGTACGGGGTCATGCCAGCATATACGGTCAAAAGTAGGATCTGTCTATTGCGGTTGGGCAATAGTACTACAGTGATAATTGCCGGACTGTGCCTTTCAGCAAAGGACCAGCGCCAAATGGGGAGGTGTCGGACTGGTTTTGGCGTCTGGAAATATCGTGCGAAAAAGCAAGGGGGCCGGTATATAGGAGAGTGATCTATATCGTGCATCGATGTGAACGGCGGCAAAAGCTTGTTTGTGAGCAGTCGTGTCATTTCTGCCATAATTTATGAAAGCGACTTGTTTAGTTTTTTGCTTACGCTTAGACGCGCCACTACCGCTTCATGGGCACCAGCGTTTCCAAGACGGCAAGAGTCCGTCTCCTGTAAAGTAAGAACATATGCCAACTGTCAGCCATAAACAGCCCGGTTTACGGCATTTTTGTACAGGCTGTGGGAACTCGCGGTAAATCATTACCGCATTCCAGTCGGCCCGCGTGTACTTGCTTGCAACTTCTGATCGTCACACCGAAAAACCTACTTGGTTCCCGCTAGACGTGCCCCGAGGAATGACCGGGGTGTTTGTGCTCATCCCTAAATTAGACAGTCAGTGTCACCATGTGGCAGACTGTCTTATGTACCAGTGTTGACAATTAAGTGCCGGTGCCGAGCAAATTTAGCACTGAATGCATTCAACAAACACAGAAAGCTCTGTGGAAATTCAAATTTATGAAGGATTGCATATAGCCACTCTACTAAATCAAATGCTTTCTCTGTGTCAAGCATTATGGCCTTCGTGTTCTTGTTAGAAAGAAAGTCAATCGCTTGCACCAAAAAAAATTGCATTCTGGGAAATATTCCTCCCGGGAAGAAACTTGTTTTGAGCTACAAATGATATCCTGTTTGCGATAATCTTAGTTACTGTATCTGCTGCAGTCTTATAAATAGAAATATTTTTTTTAAAAGAAAAAGGGTTCCCTAATGCACATAAATAATTGAGTTGTGTGGTGTATGTTTTTTTAGTTACACAATAGTTTATTTCGGAATACATTGAAATGCATACAACTATATTCTACAGAGTGTGTGTTTGGTTCATGTTAGAAATGGTATCTCTGGTTGGCTAAGGCTTGCGCCAAAGCAAGGCAGAGACCACCACTCTAGTCAGTGCAAGGGAGTTACACCCCAAGATAACCCCTGCTCACCCCTTTGGTAGCTTGGCACGAGCAGTCAGGCTTATCCCGGAAGCAATGTGTAAAGCGTTTGCGCAACACACACACAACAGCAGCAACACACTAGGCGCACCACAAAAGGAACTCCACACAAGGTTATGTATTAAAATAGCCTTTGTATTATAAGAAACCCATTAGACTAGTAATCACACAATATACACTGTGCCAACTGGCACTAGACAGTGGCCCATGGGGCCACTGTCAAAACCATCATAAATCACGAATTGTAAATGTAGCACAAATAGTAAATGTAGCGCACAAACAGTAATAATTGCCAAGAGCTATTGGTATATGGATGATCCTAGCACTATATCACAATAGGCATAAATCACATTCAGATCAAGCATAAAGGCAACATCATTAGGCCTAACCTCAAATGGGCATAAATCACCTTAGGCATGATAAACATGATGCATCACATTAGGCGTAAAACGCATTATTCATTAATCTATTAGGCATGAACTCTGAATCAGCCCCAGGCCAACGGGCCTCTCACAGGGGCCCAAATGCTCAATGTCCAGAATGTCCGGGCTGGCTGCGCATGTAGCAAAAGCAGAAGGCGCAACAGATAGACCTAAACATGGCAGCTGCCCACTAATTGCTAGGCAGCTGTAGAAAGGATCACAGGCACCAACTTCCCCCTTGAGCCCCTCTCTAGGACTCCGTCGCTAGTTTGCGCAACGTTGCAGCTGCCCTCTGCCAGGTGGGGCAGCGGGTGAAAATGGCACTGACCCTCCACAGGTTGTCAGAGCCCCTCTCTGGGACTCTAAAGTAAAAATTTCCCCACGTTAGAATTGCCCGCTATGGCGGTGCAACTGAAGACCAGTAAAGTACTGGCACATTGGGGAGCCCTCCGGGACTCAGAACTAAACAAAGGAAATGCCAAGAAGTTGCAGCAGCCCGCAACTGCGGTGCCGCTGTGAAGCCCCCAAGCACGCTGGCACCACGGTGCCCTCAGAAGTCCCCCCTCCTCTGGGACTTTCAAACTTTGCAGCCTCCCAATCGGCCCCACTCACCGGGTCCGTCTGGTGCGGGGCTCTCTCACTCAAGCAGGCAGGACACGCAGGGCTCAAACCGCCGCTGCGGGAGCCCTGCTTCCAGGATCTCTCAAGCTTTGGTTGGGCATACATTGCGGTGCTCTCCCTCACGACACGGGAGCCCTGCGGCCACTGCAGCACTCCTGCGCTCCTTAGCTGGCACTCCGGGGCTCACCCTCGCTCTCGGGAGCCCCGTGGGGAGACGCCGGCTTTAACTCACTTCACCCGGGCCCCCTCCAGGGACTCAGGACTTTACAATGGGAGCCCGCGAGGCTCCCGGACTTCCTGGTCGCTTGCGGTGAGGCCCGCCCACTTTTTGGCAAGATTGCCTGACTTCCTGTTTTACCCGCCTGTGGCAGTGATTTCCTCAATACGGCGGCAATGAGGGGTAGGCTCCCTCTTCCTGAAACATACAAAGCGGGGTGGGCACCCGCTCAATGATGCAAAAATGCGGTGTAGGCTCCAGTTCTGTGGCGAAAACACAGGGTGCGCACCCGCTATCAATTAAAAGCAGTATGTGGCAAAAACACGGGGTGGGCACCCGCTAATAATTAGGTTAAAGATGTGTCCATAACGCGGAGTGGGCACCCGCTTTAGAAAAAGGCCATTGCGGGGTGGGCACCCGCTTCCTGATAAAGCAGCGCCGAAGGGCACCAGTAGCTCCTTCCCTGCTGCCCAGAGCAAAGCACTCTTCACAATAAAAGTAAAGCGCTCTCCACAATAAAAGTAAAGCGCTCTCCCCAGTAATAGAGCACAGCACTTCTTCCAGATAAGGGCAACGTTCAGGGGGCACCTGGGCTGGACTCAAGCAGGCCAGCACACAGGGCCCTCCAGCAGGGAGGCAGTCCCTTGTGGCAGTTCCTCCTGGAGCCCAGCAGCAGTAGCCCCCAGCATCTGGACCAGCCCAGCAGAGAACATTTTCATGGGGTCACAGCCCCTTCTTTTATACACCCCTTTCCTTTGTGACACAGCACAGGGCTGGTAGAAAAACCAGATGCAACTGGTTTGGGGGAGCTTTGGAGCACTTTGTTGTGCTCAGCTCCTCTCTCCTTTGTCATGTGGGGGCTAGGTGCTCAGAAGCACCACAGGGGGCGGAGCCAGCATTGTGGAGGAAAGGCAGAGCCCTATTCAGGTCCCAGGTGCAACTTCTCCCTCCCATCTACATGCAGATCTCCCTATTCACCACTGGGCAGACTCATCCTGGCTCCTGGAGCCAACCACGCCATCCAGCACCTGTCAATCACAAGCCAGACATGCAATTCACTTCAGGCAGGCAGACACACAGTACACAGAAATGCCAACTTCTAGAAGTGGCATTTTTCTACCAGTCACCATACATCTGCGCACACCATTGCACAGCATTTATTCTCACAAGTTTGCACATACTAAACTCGCCCCTGCACTCCTCTCATACCAGGAATTACCAGGGACACACATATCCCCCATGCATTCCTAGGACAGGGCAGGCCAATCTCACCACACGCCTCAGAGCGTGCATGCACTTTACACTGGGCCACAGTGCTAAAGTGTGCAGAGGCCAAAAACTACTAATATCAGGTCACAGAAAAGGCAAAAAGTTTGGGTGTGATCCTGCCAAAAGGGTCAAGCCCAACAGTTTACTCTACATTACACCTTTCACCTGCACTATTGCAAGCCAGCAGGCAGTTTTAGTTTTATAGCTGTTATCCCCTCAAGCTGGCTAACAGGTCAGTGCAGGCGCACAATGCCCATCGGGATCAAAGGGCTTCAGCCCCCCCCCCCCATCGAGTGTGGCAGCCCGGGCTGAGACAGCTTCCCGGGCACCCACATAGCCGCACCCGAGTACAGCTGAGTCTGGTGGCTCAGTCGACTAATGCATCCACTGCAGGTGCCTGTGTTCGACCTCATGGTCACAGGTTCAAATCACAGTGGGTCCACTCAGCCCTTCATCCATCTGAGGTCGATAAAATGAGTACCATTGAGTTGGGTGACAATAAACATCTGTTATTTAGCGCCTTGAGACCCACGGGTGATAAGTGCACTTTACAAATACACGTGTTTACTTCACAGGTCTTTAAAAGACCATTTGCTTGTTAATGAGGCTTTGTTTTTCACTCCTTCTTAGAGCCCCTGCATCTCCACTCTGCCTATGACTAGAAGATTTAGCCCCCCCCCTTGAAATATTTTCTTAGTCCCCTCCTCCCCCCCCCCCCCCCCCGAAATTTGGCTCAAGTTGCTCCTCTGGGTCTGTGAAACATAGTCTAATGAAAACAATGTAATTTCACACTTGGGAATACAAAGTCACATTGGGCTACGGAAAGGTCTTCACGTGAAGCCGTGGGATCCAGTTTCAATAGGCTCACAGCAGCACAGACCCTGACCTCCAGAGTTACCTTGGTATTGTTTACTGCAAGAAGTTATGGTGCATGGCAGCTTTGGGCAGTTTAAACCTGCTATTTGACTCCCCGAATCAACCTGTGAAGAACACCATTCACTACAGGAAGATACGGATCTTTCCATCTGCGTTTCCTCGAGCACCATGATTGGCTGAATGCCCGGGTTCACAGAAAGACTGAACTGCTGATTTGTTGCTCACGGGGAGTTCACAAAAGGAAATCAGATGTTTAGTACAGAGCACCCTGCATTCACATATGAAAGGGGCATGGCTGGTATTCAGGGGGTATTAAAGCAATGTTACCAGTTGATTTGCATGTATTGTCATACACTACTTGAGTTAGATGTGTCGAATGCCAGGGGGTACGGGTATGTCAGTAGAGCATGAATGGAGGCAGGATGTGTTTATTAATCACGCGAGCATCATACAGTCTACTGCATGTGTCTGGCAAATGTCAGGTTCAGAAGGCATTTGGAATATTACAGAATATGCCGAGAAT
Source organism: Lissotriton helveticus (assembly GCF_964261635.1). Lineage (NCBI taxonomy): Eukaryota > Metazoa > Chordata > Amphibia > Caudata > Salamandridae > Lissotriton > Lissotriton helveticus. The sequence continues at coordinate 986,041,116 of NC_136071.1, read as the reverse complement.
TATGCTTGATTGCAGATGATTACAAGATGCTTTAAGCTTGGTGGACTCGGTGGATACTGTGTGTGTTGAACATGTTAGTCTGCAAAGGTATGCTGTGCCTTAAGTTTTGAACATGCCTATTTCTGAAGGCATATTTCGTGTGTTGACTGTCAAGCATGGCTGTTTTTGAAGGCACACAGCAATGCCATCTTACGGATTTTATTATTAAGGCCCCAGCCAGGGCATTTTTGGGGGCCTGCTTTGAAATATGCTTTGAATTTTGTTACACATTTTCTGCTAGTTCAAGCACACATGATGCTAAACAATATTGAAACATGCATTAATTTTTCAGAAAAGGAGTAACACAAAAAAATCTAATATATATCTTGGCAGGGCCCCCTAAGATCTTTTAAGATGGCACTGGATAGAGCGAGAGTCAGAGTCTGAGGTAGAGGTGACCTGAGAGGGAGGAAAAGAGGTTGAGATGGTAAGACAAATGGGATATCTCGAGAAATTCACTTTCCAAAGTGGTTCCATGGGAGATTGGTGCCCTGGGCAACTATCCACTTTGTCCATGCCCTGAAGTGTATCCGCGTTCGTTAAGGTTCGAGCATTCGAGTTTCCAAATGCCCCCCATATGTTTTGCATGTCAGAGTCTGAAGGCAGACTGCATCTGTTGAGGGTGCCAGATTCCAAAGCATAATGCATTTGTTGATAGAACCACATTCTGAAAATATACAATGTCATGATCTACAAACATGGCTTATCATTTGATTATGACAAGCTCTACAACCATACTGTATGTGTTCTCCTGGCCAGGATTTAGAAGCATGCTGTATGAAATTATCACACTGGGTTATACAGATGTACACGTATTTATTATCTGTTAACTACATCAGGTTCTACAGACTTGTATATGTTCATCATCACTATTTGTTCAGACCAGTATTTGTCGTCCATGCCCGGTTCTATAGTTGCAATGTGATGTTCATGCCAGATTGTGCATACATTCACACATACATTATCTATTGAGCATGCCACATTCTACAGAGTGTATCTGTAGGTCGTGTCCGGATCTGCTCATGCTCATCATGTCAAGGTCTCAGACATACTGCACCTGTGGGCCATACCACGCTCTACAGGCATACTTTATCTGTAGGTCATGTTTGGATCTGCTCATGCTCATCATGTCAAGGTATCAGACATACTGCACCTGTGGGCAATACCACGCTCTACAGGCATACTTTATCTGTAGGTCATGGTTGGATCTGCTCATGCTCATCATGTCAAGGTCTCAGACATACTGCACCTGTGGGTCATACCACGCTCTACAGGCATACTTTATCTGTAGGTCATGTTTGGATCTGCTCATGCTCATCATGTCAAGGTCTCAGACATACCTCACCTGTGGGCCATACCACGCTCTACAGACATACTTTATCTGTAGGTCATGTCTGGATCTGAAGGAACAGTGCACGTGCTGTCTATGCCGAGGTCTCAGACACACTGCATCTGTGGATCATGACATGTACTACAGACATACTCTCTCTGCAGGTCATGTCTGGTTCCAAAGGTACACTGCATGTGCTCATCATGCTGAGGTCTCAGACACACTGCATCTGTGGGTCATACCACGTTCTACAGACGTATTCTATGTGTAGGTAATTTCTAGGTCTGAAGGTACACTTCACGTGTTCACGTGAAGTATACCTTCCGAGGTTTCAGACACACTGAACATATGAAGTGCCCCTTCCGAGGTCTCAGACACACTGCATCTGTGGGTCATATCACGTTCTGTAGACATACTCTCCCTGCAGGTCATGTCTGTTTCGAAAGGTACACTCCATATGTTCATTATGCCGAGGTCTCAGACACACCGCATCTGTAGACATCCCACGACACAGCCACATCTCCGGACATCTGAGAGACCTGCATTGGCTCCCCGTCAACAAAAGAATCACCTTCCGCCTCCTCACCCACGCACACAAAGCCCTACACGATCAAGGCCCCAGCTACCTCAACAACCGCATCAACTTCTACGCTCCCAAATGACACCTCCGATCAGCCAACCACGCCCTCGCCGCCGTCCCCCGCATCCGAAGAACGACAACGGGAGGGAGGTCCTTCTCCTACCTGGCCGCCAAGACCTGGAACTCCCTACCGACCGACCTGCGCCTGACCCAAGACCACCTCTCCTTCAGGAAGAAGCTCAAGACCTGGCTATTCGAGCAGTAGCAGCACCCCCCCCCCCCCCCCCCCCTAGCGCCTTGAGACCCTCCGGGTAAGTAGTGCGCTATATAAATGCCTGTGATTGATAGATCATGCCACGTTGTAAATATATATTGTACATCTTGACCATACAGAGACCTAGAGGCGCATTGTAATTGCCAATACTGCCAGGTTTTGGCAGGATATATAGAATTTGTTTTAACAGATTTTACAGCCCTCTCTTATGTGTGGTGCACGTCACCGCTGAAAGGCAGGCTGAAGCAGTAAACATGCCAGAGAGTGGACAGTGCCTACATAAAATACACAATTGCAAGACATGTGCATATGCATCACATGGTTCTATTCTCTAATTTACCAATAGAGGAATGCCTACACCGAATTACATAAAAACGAAAAACATAGCGGGCTATATTTTCAGCCAGCCAATGTTAAAATTGCTATGTAATTAATCTCAGGATTTGATCTCCCCTGAACACAATTGTGACTAGTTTCTTGAACAGCATAGATGCAACTCTCTCCCACTAGGTGGCTACGTCCCCAGAGTAGAGAGGACATGTGAACTTGTCGTCATTACTTCCTGGACCAATTCCCTTGGAGTATAAGAAAGAGGACACCAGCGCACCTTTTTCTACTCAGCTTTTGTTCATGCTGAATTAATAATCCTGGGAGTTTTAAAATGACGTGGCATGCAAAGAAGTTAAGATTGGGCATATGGATTCAATCGAGGCTCAGAAACCTGCTTCCGCTTGGGTACATTTATTGGAGAAAAATCACACTGGAACATGCCCACTTCACTCGTGAATCCCGTTTCTTAATATAGAGTGGTTAAGGGAGCCGAATTGTACAGCCCTGGGCAGCAGTCCGTGTTACTGCACTCCTGCCCCACAGTAGCAGTCATATATGCACATGCAGTTTTTCAGATCTCCGCACACACATGTGGCTTGCATTAATGTTCTGCGGCCGATATGATATGAATTCTCAAAACCAAAACAACACGAAGGAGATTTATTTTCACGTGACACTTGGAATTTTAGGAGGCAACGAATAAAGAGCGCTACAGCAAACTCTCCTACTTAAACGTAAATTACAGAGATTGGAATCCCTGGCACTCCCGACTATGTCTTCTTCATTGATCAACTCTTAAGTACATTTTACTGTTAAGTACTGCACCTATTGAGAATACAAGTCGTGAGTCAGTGTCGTAGCAATAGCTTTCATGAAGGGGGAAGGGGGCGTTCCAGGGACCCCCCTCTGGCACTGTGCAAGGGCGGACCTGAATGACTTTGGCTGGGGCGAGGAGGGCCTCCATGCCCTTTACACCCCACCCCCACCGCAAGTTTTGTTACACCACTGTCGCGAGCTTCTATGTTATAATAATGTGATTATAAACGGATTATAAGGCAAATGAGAAATAGTGGCTCTTGTGGGTCAATGCAATTTAATATGTTGCCACTGCCACATTCTTTTTTTTTTCTTCCCCAAGATTTTTATTGTTTTAAAAAGAAAATGCATACATTCTAATGGGCAATAGACAGGTCCGAAACTGACTTGGAAGACGGTTCATATTTGGGTTATTTTACAAATCCTGTTTTACACCTATTAATACATGCAGGGGTGGCGGTAGTTTCAGTTTTTTAGTGCACAGTTTATACATAAAAAAATGAATAATACTATTTCACAACTTACTGTTATACTGGTGGAATATGCAGAACTCGTTGAGTTCATCTCCCACCCTTTCACACAAGTCGGTAGTTTGGAGTCTGGCAAAGCGGTGATATGTGTGATATGTTCAGTAAGTTGTAGTTGGATAATCACAATCCATACGCTTCAATATTGATGCTGACAGATGTCAAGATGTTACTCATGGGAAAGATATCCGGAAAATTATTATGATGAGATGTGAAGTCATCAGAAGTTAAATAAATGCTGATGCTTGGTTGTGTGGATTTTCATTCTCAGTACTGATGTTATATTATGCTATGTTAGTTTATCTCGATAAAGCTAACGTTCCCAAAGTTTTTTTTAGCGCTGTATAATTGAAATAAGTTCAGGTAAGCCGGGTAGGACTGGGCCAAAAAATAGACCCAGGCACCAAAATAAAAGTGACTCCGTATGGCTAAAAAAGTGTCCCATGTATGGAAATCAGGCCAGTTTTGAAGTTGTTAAGACACGCGTCATGGGTATTTTGCAAGGCTTGGGAGACTGCATGCATTTGTGCTTGCTGCAGGCAGTGTTTGTGGCAACATCAGGGAAATCAACAGTTAAAATCATCCCACAGGTCACACAATGCTAAAAAAATGTGCCCACACACACCTCTATCAGACCAGCCCATAGGGCACTGTCTGCTTGTATATCAAGGAAAATACCCACAACGCGAGGTGTAAAGCAGGGGTGCATGCTGTCCCCCTACTTTTTAACCTGTTCATCACCGACTTGGTGCAGTCCCTGGATTCCATCAACAGCCACTCTCCCAGGTTAGGTGGTGAATGGATCAGCAGTCTCCTATATGCTGAACCAGTTACACACCCACACAATTGCTAACACCTTGGAGGTAAACCTAAAGAAAGCGAAGGTGGTAAAATTCGGAAGGAAAGAACACTGTGGAGAAGGCAGGTTTTGTAATGGTAATAGGATCACAGAAGCTCTATCATACAAGTACCTGGGGGTGCGGATAGAGGCAAGAGGCTCATTTGCACTGCATCACAATGAAGTTGAAGCAAAGGCTTCATTCTCCAAGTGGCTCTATTAAAACTCTTAAAAATTATTTTGGGGCCAACCCTATCACCACTACTGGAATTTATGAGAGCCAAAATTTCACCCACCCTGTCTTATGGCACTGAAATATCACTGGGAAAAAACAGCAGTGTACTTAACAGACTCATTATAAGAATATACACATTTTTTCTTCACCTGCCAAGGTCCTCATCCACCACCCAGATCAGGTGGGAACTGAGCCTACCAAACTAGATAGTGCCTAATTCAACTTGTGTCATAAATTGCGGGCCGCCAGGGGTTACAGTCTAGAAGCACTGCTATGGGACAAAATCAACAACAGAGGTACAAGCCTAGCACATCACAAGTTCCTTGAGGACTCCCAGCATTTTCTGGACATGAACAAACTCTGGGACAGCAACCCGAGCCCACAAACCTTTACTTTGGGCATCAAACATCGGGTCCGTATCGGAGTATACCATTCGGACAGGGCTGCCTTTTTTATGCTGAAGCATTCTTGGGCAGTCATCAATACCTATAAACCTATATTTCCCACTTCTTACCTTGTCTGTAAATATTCCAATCAACTGATGGCAAGATTCAAGTCTCTCAGGCTGGATGAGTGACCGTTTTTGAACATCTTGCTAGTAGGCGGTGACCTCTGGTGGGAACAGTCTGTAGGGGTTCCAGGTAGTGCAAAGAAACCCTTTAACATGCTGTGTGCCTTTGTCCCCCGTTGCTGGTTGAGCAAAAAAAAAAACAATAAGCAAAAAAAATATCAGACTAAAGCATGAATTGAATAATCTGGGATCCGCTCCTAACAACACTCGTCTAAACATTATGTTGACAAAGTTTGTCTCCATAGCCCACCACAGATTTTTTCCCCAGTGGCCTCATCTGCAGATCCCAGTACATCAAACACACGATCTACAATCCTTCCTGAAGATAGCCATATGGTACCGCTGACAAGACAAACAGAACCAATTCCCACTCCATCGGCACCTGAGAAACTTCCCTCATAAGTGCAAGTCCTCATTGTAGTGAACCATGAGAATTAGTATCATCTCTGGTTGTTACCCGTTAACAGCTCTCTGCTACCCACATGAGGTACTTGACCGTCTCTTTTTTATTTTATACCCGAATAAGAAGAATTGTTGACACTTCCTAACCCATGTGTGTTTCGTAGCAAGTGAGTTTCCCCAGTGTTATGCAATATCCCAGCCTGGTACATCCAAATGATCATCCCGCAGCTATCACCAACCGTACCAGCACTTTTTGCACAAGCACTTTGTTGCACTAAAATATTAGTCAAGTCTATTGCTATGTTTCCACCTGTGAAGGTTTCTGCTTTCGATATGAGATTGGACACATAATGAGACTTTAGAACCTTCGAGCGTTGTCTGAAATGTGTCAGCGACTTCCGTGTTAGGCAATATGAATGGACAGTTCTCTTAAGTGAATTACTTGTAGCTATTACTTAGTGAACAAGCACTTATTTCAGATAATTTGTTTCTTCCACTGTCACTTTGTTGCATCTACATGCCAGTTCAGTCCACTGCGATGTATCTATTTGTGAGTGTATTTCAAACTGACTCAAGATTTGACTATTCTTAAATTCTTGAAAACAATGTGTGCATTTTATGTGTGACAGTTCTTTTGTGTTATGCAACACAGTCGTACTGCATTTTTAAACATCATTCTCACTGCTATCATCCCCTTTGTGTTGGCACTTTAGTGGATGTCAATTTGAATCTCACATTTGTAACTTGATATAACAAAACGCCTAATTTTCATACTCACTGTGTTTATTGGAGAACGCATTTTGATTTGATTTAAGATATTTTATTATTTGTATGTCTCTTAAATAGTTATAATGGTTTTAGCTGACCGCATACACATAAATACACTTTCTTCCTTACCGATTGCCGTACAGGTCAGTCTGCAGCTAGCGTGGAGAGTAACGTCTGTATTATATCTGAAAAATGTCTATGTCATGTCTGAATAATGTTAGCATTACCTAAAGGAGATAATACCCATGGGCCAAATAGCAGTCTCTTTAAAGGAGAAATCGGGGCATGTGTCTGAAACATGGGTCACTTCATAAGGAAATTTGGTCCCGTTTTTAAAGTGTTAAAACATCGGAACTTAATTCACAATATCGAAAAATAAACACGTGCTTGCTCTTCCATTTTTTGAGAAAGTTTTGCTCTTAAACATAACATTTATTGTCAAGACCACCTATACTTCAAATTTACTGGGAATTGTTTTCCTATTTCAGATTTTTTTAATATTCACTTAAAATGGATTTTCACACAATTGAGAGGGGTGTCACCTGGAATGCTGACAGTCAATCGACAGCTGTGAATGTATTCACTTCAACAACCTTTACATTCAGCTTTATACTTTGCAGTTAGTCACCTAGTCACACCCTTAAGGTGACTGCATGCCTTTTTCAATGCTTAGCACTCTTGAATGATCATGGTTTTGGAGATTCACCGACATGTCAGCGGCATTCAACATGGTGGATCACAATATAAGGGTGTTTAAAGTTACTAGCTGTCACGGCTAGATGCACTTCAACTAAAAATGTTGGTAAAAGTAGTATGTGGATTATATCTCTGCAATGGCCAGGCCCAACATGGTGAGACAAACTGCCCAGAAATCAGGAGGGCTAGCACAACAGTTTGCAACCAGGCTTAGGAGTAGTAAAGAGTGCTTGGTTAAACAAGGTGGGCAAAGGCTGTCCTCGCTAAGGACAGGCATACTCTGCAGTGCAAGCAGACTGCACTAGGACGTTTCTGGGTAAGGGTAAGGGTGTGTAATGTAACTGCTTGGTAGTGTACGACCTATTTCTACTTCAAATGCTCATAAAAGCAGGCTGCAGTGATACCTTTCGAAAAGTAAGGCTCAGGAGGATGGGACCAAGTGTCCAAGATTCAGGAAGGCGTGCCCAGACGTTGCAACCAGTCTTGTAGTAGGATGGATAGAGGTATTTGCCTGAAAAGTTTCTAGGGCAGATGTGAGCTGCAGTGTCCATAGACTCAATCAACACACGTTGCTGCTGCAGTTGGAGGGGCCGAATTAGGATATTATATATCAGGAAATTACACCTACTGCCACTATCATTTGAATGAAAAATCTCTTACTAGAGGAAAGAATAGATTTAATGGGGGGAGCAGGAGAAGTGGGAGGGGACTGGGCAGAGCAAATATGAATGAAAGTTAACTTGTGACGACATTTATGAAAATCTATTTTCACAAGGGTCACAGGCCAAAGAGGAGCTCGGCAAAGAATGAGCAAAATGAGAACCATCGAATCTATGCCATTCCACTGTGCAAGCCAAAACAAGAGAAATATAAGTCTCATTCCAACACATTGTCTCATTTTTACCCTGAAATTTCATTCCCTACCACTAAGGAAAGTGGAAGTTGTTTGTGAGGAAATTCTCTAAGGGTCGAAGGATGCTTCCTTCAATTAAACTAGAAAGAGGAAGGGACTTTGTAATCTTGGAAAAAATAGTGGGTTTATATGGAGGATAAAAACAGCAGGTTATCACTGAAAAGGTGATTTGCTCTTGTGCTGGCAGGCCCGCCACCTACCAACCACTTTGTCTCTCATCCTCATAGGTGCAAGGTGCTACAAATAAATTGAACCTATACATAAGACAGAAACTTCTCCATAATGCATTGATGCTGCCTTATAGTCCTTGGTCCTTGCAGCCTTGTGGCTGCCTTTGGCAAAGATCATAGCTGTGGGCTTCTCTAAGACAACTCATTTTCAATATGTGCCTTCCTTGGAGTTGTCAAAGGGGAATCCAGGGATGATGTTGATCCAGCTCTTAATTTCTCGTACTTGCTATGACTGTGAAGAAAGGTACGAAATCATGATATGATGCGTTTGGATGCATCCATGTGCTGTCACGTCACCTTTCAAACAGACTGTTGTGCTCTACAAGGATGTTTTTGATTACTCTTTGGAAGAAGCCATCAGATTCAAAGTATGAATAATAGTTCAGTTTAGCAGACATGGATTTATCAAATCTGTTTTAGGGTGTTATGATGACAATCATGATTATCTACAGTAGGTATATCAACACATGCTAACTTAAAGTCTCTCAAGGTAACTTTAGATTGCATTTTATGCATTGTTTTGTATTTGGTGAAGGATCATTTATTATACATGTTTTTGTGACTCCATGTCATCTTACTACAATTGCAAGATCTTGTTTGCAATGTCTATGGTAAGCGTGCAATGCTATTTTTTATGCGGCCTGGGGAATGTGACAGCAAAATGCGTCTTATTTTTAAGGCATACATTCTGGAGCGGTGTTTCCCATTTGACAACCAATATAATTGTACAGTTCTATTTGTTTACTTTTATGTGTAATATGTGGATTATGGTGTCCTTTACCTGCTTATTTTGCAGTTAAGGCATCCCTTTACTTTCCAAATACCTGCTCCTTAAGATTTTTCTGTAGGAGTTTTTGTGAAATGCATCTGGTGCGTTAATTGCTTTTGTTTTTAAAAAAATCTTATTTAAAATGACACAGTTGAAAAGATTTATAAAGCTCCAGCTTGAAAATTGTGCACAATTCTGCTGCACAAGAGACAGATGTGAGCAGAATCTGTCTGGCGAGAGTGCGGTAGCACATGCGATCCAAAATGGCAGCTGATGCATGACCTCTGTCTTACCTGAAATTCTGATGACAATTCTCATATGGAAATGTAGCAAATCTGGGGATGTTTGCTATTGTGAAGGACTAGTGGGGGCTTTGGGTCCTGATTGTGGTGCAGTTCGTCATACATTTGTGTCTGTAAAGTACGTTGATGTCGACTGCACTTCTGGTTGGGTGGCTGTTCCAGTCAGCCTTTGGAGGCTGGCTTTCAAGAAGAGGCAGGCTCTCAGGCTTTCCTCTTACTTTCTTAAAAGGAACACTGCAAATGTAAGTCAATTATTTTCTTAAAGGAGCATCACAAGCTACATTTTTACTTTATATCACAGGTTACATTTTTACTTTTGCCACACTAAAAAGGTGACAGCTTCTTTTGGAGCTTAATATAACCTGCTTTCATACACTTTTCTGAAGTGTACGTATCATCTGGTGCTAATACTATATTGGCACATATTTATAATGGCCCAAATTAAGGTTTTTACTGGTTTTGATGGTGGTTGTTTAAGTTTTGTACCGGCTTGTGGTGATTCAGTCATTCTAATTATTTTGATACTGAATTGGCGTGTTTATAGCAAACTATTCCATGGCCCACTGTCACTTAACAATATGTCTGGTACTAATCCGGATGTGAAAACTGAAGAACTCTCAAATAAAAGGAAACTGGCTACATGTCCACCAAACCCAAAGCTATTAAATCAGAAGAACTATTAATGGCAAAACATTTGGAAGATATTATATGATTCAGTTATAGTAATACGTTATGCTCTCTTATTAAGCATGTTCAAAGGGGTATAGCAGGAGTAACCATGAAAGTGTCAGACAATGAAATTAAAATAAGCCAAAACAGAACTCGTCAGTATAACGTATGTATTTTCACTTTGCCAGAGAACATTGATGGTCAAGATTGTAGTGCTTTTCTGGAAAATATGTAGCCCTCCCTTCTAAAAATAACATTTTCTGAAAGATTTGAAATCGCTAAAGCTGGTAGCCTGTTGCACATTGTAAACCTAATCAGTTTATGCCAAGGCAATTAATATGTAAAGTATTGTGTCCTCCTCATTTTATACTTATTCAAAAAGCAGTCAGAGGAATTCCAGCCTTAGGGGTAGAATCTAATAAAATATTTATCTCCAGAATTTGTGAAGGAAACTGTGGCTATATGCAAACAAGTTTCTGGCATATGTCCTAGGCTTAGCAATTACAAGCGACTGGCATCTCTAATTGTTTTGCTTCACTTCCTAAAGAACTGGTTATTTACTTGTTGCTTTGGCATCTCAAGGTCCCACAAGTAATGAATAATGTTCTTCACTGCACATATACTAATGACTTTTCTTTGTTATCAAGTTTCCAAGGCTCAAACACCTCTCCTTAGATTGCACCTCCATTGTCTCAATGTTATATCTAACATGTTTCCACTTTAGACATCTTATGCATTAGGTCTGTATTATCTGTCTTGTTTGTTAACATTGGCTCGTGGGTTCGTGGGTTGAGTATTCACATAGTTTATCCTATAATAGCACTTTTTCACTTTCTATAAATAGAACTGTTATGGCAAACCAGCATATTTTAAACAATGCTTCCCGAAATGGTAAGGGTTTACATCTTCTGGTTAAAAGATGAAAATATTAGATTATTTACAAAAGTATGAGGTTGATATGTGTTTTAATCAAGAAACAATTATAGATGATAATATATTAGCATATATAATGGAAAGATGGGATGGTACTTTTGTTTTTTCCCACCATCAAATGGACATACAAATGGTATTGCTATACTCGTTTTAAATTATACACAGTTGTGTCTCATTAGTTTAAGTAATAAGAATTTAGGTGACACTTCAAAAATGATTTATTAGAATGCTTCTAAATCATTTATAGGAGAAGCAACCTTTTCGATTATGACATTTGAAAATAAATTCAAATTGAATTCCTTAGAGAAACATATTGCCAAAATTGGAAAGTTACATATAGCTTCATCAGAATATTACAATTAAAATATTATTTCATCCTCCTCAGCAGCCGTCAGCCCGAGTGCTCTAATTGCGGTAAACACAGGCCAGCTAGACCTCCTCTCCCTACCTTCCCAGCCCTTGCAGAAACTTTTTTTTAATATTTATTTTAATGATAATATGTTTTATGGATGTGATGTTAGGAATATAGGGGTATTGGGTGGGGAAAGGAATTAATATTGAGGTATTAATGTATGTATGTTTTTTTTAAATACAAATATTTTATGGACAAGATGTAAAGGATATAGAGGTACTGGGTGTCGAAGTGTATTAATACTCAGGTATTCAATTATACATATTTTTAATCATTATACATTTTAGGGACGGATGTTAGGGATACAGGGGCATTGGCTAAGGTTCTATTACTACTCGGGTATTCATTTTAATAAGGTACAGGTGCACTGGAGGTCCTGGAACCCTTGCCAGTATCAAAGTCTATTCCTTCCATAATCTTGATAAATATGGGACTTAGAAACTTTTTGGCTCCAAAGACCTCTGGTGAAACCTGCCAAGCCAATCCACTGAAGGTGCATTGCTGCTGGGCTGAAATTCAGGTTTCTCTTGCTTGAAACCTTTCTGTAGCAGCATATGTGATTCAGCAGGAGCTTGTGGAGAAGGTATCCAGTCTCATGGAGTCCTCTTTGGCTACACCCTGCAGTTTTGCCTCACTGAAGGAACCTGAGCTCCAAAAAATTGACTTTGTGCAAAAGAATAAATCTTGACCAGGCAAAGGTGTCAAAATATCCACTAATGGACATTCATAGGGTGCAAAGTTTGAATTTCTCCTGATTGGAGCTTTCCTGCCAACAGTCAACACCTTCACAAAGATCTCACCTGACAGCTATCTGACCTCGAGAAGCCCTTCTCCGCCACTGCCTTGCCCAACTGAATATTTTGGACTTCTATTTCAGAGCCTAAAGGGCCAATTCTTTTTCTGGTGGATGGAGTATTCTCCTTTGGCCTGGCGGAGGACTTCTGTCTGCCCGGCTAACTCTACTCCATCCGCCAGATTCACAAAACACCACCTACCTGGCAGTCATTTATAAAGGCATTGGCAGGAACTATCCTAACAGCAGTTCCTGTCAATGCATTTTACTGTTTGCTATGGGGCGGTGTCGGAAGGATGGAGCCCTGTACTAACCAGTATTCTTTTCTTCTTTTCCAAAAGCAAATCCTGAAACAGGAATTTCTTTTTGAAAAGAAAAACGTTAATGCTTCCCTAGCCATGGGAGGTTTCTCCGATGGCAAGGGGAGCATTATAATGTTTTTACCGGATGTACTAAAAGGATCATTGGGAATGATGGGATGATGAGATGATGGCGGTATTCTCTTAAGTGTCCAACGCTGGCATCATCCCTAATGATCCTTTTATTATGTCCCTGTTTGTATTGGTCCTTAACACTAGGTTTCACCTGGTAGTAGGGAACAGTAAGAATTACCACATGTTCGTCCATCTAAATTGAGTAGGCGGACATCTAGCCATTTCTCCAAAAGCCCTGACTCCCCAGGGGCATCAGAGGGGATTAATCATGGTGAGTCAAAGTATTCTCTGTCTTAATTAAACCTATGCTCCGCCCTAATGTAAATGCAGCGGGCATACCACTATACTGGGGAGTATCCTCCCACCAATATAAATATCAGGCCCTAAGTCAGAAGGTAAAAATTCCAACCGGGTTGAACCTGGTTTCTGCTCCATTACAGTTGGCATAAGGTGGTGTGGGTAGGTCCTGATATACCATGACAAGTTGATTGAAATTGAAGCTTAACTTTTTGGTGCTATTTTATTTAAAACTTTAAAGATTCATGCTTCCAGTTCCCCATATTTATTTTCGGCATATGGGGTGTCATTTTACTTATTAAAATGTATTATATTTTTCTAATTTTTTTGGGGGGTTTTCATGTGTTGTGTTGTGACTTTATTTGCTGTTTTGATGCTGCATAAATACTTACACATTGCTTCTAAGTTATGCCTGACTGATCTGTGCCATAGTTGCCAGAGAGATTAGCTCAGGTTTATTTGGTAGCTTTAATGGTTCACTATGACAAGTGATACGATTATTACTTCAGGTGGGTAGTACCCCCCTCAGTTATTATTACTTGAGGTGGGTAGTTCTCCCTCAACTAATACTCCAATTTCTGACAGCCACATAATTACAGATATAATTTGTTTTAATAGTAGAAATGAGTCAAAATAATATTGCCAGATAATTTGGCACATAATACCACATAATTAGAGTCAGTCTTCTATTGATGCATAGCCTTTGTGGCCCAGACAATTATGAAGGTCTGATTCGGCCTGTTTGGGGCTCTCATTAAGTTGATTTCACAGGTTCTATGTACAAGATACATTTTTATTCCCTCCATTGTATGTAATAAAAGTTAATGGCCTTTTGACTAGGTTTGTTCAGCAGGTGTTGTGGGGTCCCTGTATCTGGCCTGCGTCCATCTCGGTCGGCCTGAACTTTTGTCTTTTTCCCGGTCCAGCATGACCAGATATCCCAAAGAGTTGCTTATTGCTTCTAAGAGCTATTTTCAAATTTAATCCTTAAAAATTCATATCTTGGCTCAAACGTTTTATTTATAAAATTGAGTTTCATTTTTCAAACCTGGTGTGGAGTTATTTTGCTGTGTTTTCACTGTTTGAAGTATTGCACATGCACTTTTTACATTGCCTTTCAAGTTAAGCCTGACTGCTCTGTTCCAAGCTACCAGAGGGTGAACGCAGGATAATGTAGGGTGTGTTGGTACCTACCTTAACTAGGATTTCCTGCTTGAAAAGGGTGCATACCTCTTCCAACCAGACACACAATTTCTAACATCCTTTTCTTAGGGTTCTCCTCCAGATCCTTTATCCTATTATGTATTTAGTTGTGCATGATACACTCAGGTATCCGTCTCCCTTTTAACTTCCTTAACTCATGGCTGGTCTGGTTTGCGGCAGTGTGGTATGGTTTCTTTCTGATATTGTGGCCTGCTGAGGGCCCATTAGGGCAACATACATTGCTATAATTGGTAAACTTACTGTGTCATATATTTCTATAGTTCATTCAAGGCAGTAACCCCATACTTGCCCAAAATCTCCTTTACGCCCTACTGCCGGTATAGTGATGCACCATTCCTACAGCACCAACTTTGTTCTTTACTTTTGCTAGCTTGTGACAATCCATTCTAACAGTGAGATATAATCCATTGTTTCTCACTCTCTCCATTTCACTGTTTCCTACCACAGGTATGTTAGTCTCTTTTTCCACCTGTGTAGGTTTTAAGTAAGGTTTGGGCTTTTAGTATGTGTACTCAATAGGAATATAGCACTCTGTCACCTAAGCCACTCCCAACACTGCTTCCTAGAAAAAAAGGAAGCCAAGGTTGTCATGAACTTCGAGATGCACTCTTGCAGTGTGTTACGGGTTTGCTGTTACTCAGTGGGAGACCAAACAAGATATGTGTAAGACTCGAGGGGAGTTGTGACTTGGACCCTGCAGAATAGATTTTTAGTGACTCTCTCCCAAGCAAGCAAGTTTCTGCTACAGGTCCCTACAAAATCACAGAGAAGCTCTCTTGAAAAATTCCATAATCTGCACTATTACTATGTGTCATTTTTGTTGCTCTTAAAGTGTGGGTGAACTTGAAACTATTGACAAGCTTTAATAAAACAATTTGATTCAATCTGAGTTCATTAATATCAACCTACTAGGAGAGGATTTGGCAAAATAGTCAATCTGATATTTTAAATGTGTTTAGGGGCAGTGATGAATTAAGAACCCTCAATTAGGATCTCTGCTCACTCAACATTCTTGTATCATCCCGAAATCACATGCATAAAATGGGAGGATTTCTCATTTTTTAAACAATTCACCACCACCCTGCCCAGCAAAGTTCAATCCTTACAGAAGTCTGAAAAGTCTTCTAATATGGGATTGTGACTAGTGCAGCTATAGAACTAATTGATTAAATACAAATTTGTTTTTGAATCTCTTTCATTGTTATACTGTACTGACAACACCAAGTTAGGGTTGATGATGAAGGGGGATATGAAACAGATATTTGTCTTAAAAATAATATCAAGTTATTGTCAAAAGGAAAAGCTATATGAATCCACAACGATGTTAGTGAGCAGAGGTTTGGATTATGTTAGCAATATTTACATAATAACGGATCTGTTTTTTTCTGATACTTTTTTAAACATGAAATTGATGAAATATTGAATATTGATGATCTAGGTAAGATGACATTTTGAGAGCATTGTACAAGAATGCTGGTATTCAAATCAGTTTTCTCCTGGAGGGATAGACTCTCAATTTGGACTACCATATTTATTAGATTACACAACAATGGTAATGTTACTAGAGGGCCTCTTGCTAGACAATGTAGTAAATATGATGACAGGTGAGAAAGGCATCTTCTTTAGAATAAGATAAGGTAACTGCAACAGACACATTTTATTGATACACCCTTATTGGCCCTTCAGGACATTAGAGAGCATACTCTTGGAATATTTTCACCAACATTTCATGTCAATTTTAAGCCCGGGGAGAAACTTCCGCATCACACGCGGAGTGTGTGGAAATTTTCCTCCTCCTTGTTCCACTGAGAACGTGGAGAAGGCAAATCTCCACACACTTCATGGCGGAGCAGAGTTAGCCAGCCCCCGCCTCCAACCCCACTATATTAAGAATTAATTCTACATTACTTAAAGTAAATTAAAACCACTTACCTGTACTGCGGCGTCCATGGGCTGCCCCCTCCTCTTCCTCGCCGTCTGGATAATCCTTGAGAAAACTGCGCAGTTTTCTTAAGGATAATCCAGATGGCGAGGTAGAGGAGAAGGGCAGCCCTGGGATACCGCGCTACAGGTAAGTGGTATTAATTTAATTTAATGTAATGTAGAATTATTTGTTACTATAGGGGGGGTGGGGGTGGATGGCATAGCGGTGCAGAGTTCCACGGAGTTTGTTCGCAACTCCGTGTACCTCCCCTTAGTCCAGCTACGCCCACTACGCCCAGGGTTAGTCAATTTATCAATTGACTTTTAATGAACTATTCATTGTACTTGCATGATATTAATGAAGGTTTGTGTCAATCTAGCTCTGCTAGAGATAATTTAGGCAAACATGCAGTAATGTAAGCATTTCAATTTTCTGTGTTGATGGAATAAAAAGGAGCCAATCAGTTAGGACAATATGATGTGCTAGATTACAGGCAGATTAAATATTCGCTGATCTGAATGATATATTTGGAAATACCTGACATCCCAAATTAACATTCCATTCCATGGTAATGAAATGCCAAATGACTTGGTCTATGGTTAATAAATCTATGATATAAATGAGAGAACACATTGATCCCTTGACTATAGCAGTATTTTTGCAGTAGGCACTGGACATAAATGATGATGTGATAAATACAACAGTGCATTTTGGAAGAGGACTGGGTAATACTATCTTTGCAGCTACATAACTGATGATGTGTTCACGCCAACAACAAATCTAGGAAGAAGATCCGTGTAATACAGTCTGTGCAAGTACTCACATGATATGACTGATGATGTGTTAACTCCAGCAATGCGTCTGGGAAGATGATCTGTGCAATGTTAGCTGTGCAGACATGCATTTATTTTGATTATGTAGTCTAAGAGGAACTTTTTTATACTCTCTGTGCAGGTAGACATTAATTGTGGTCTAAGATTATTGTGATTATTGTGATTTTAGGAAAAATCTTTTTATTGCTATTTATGTACACTTTTGTAATTAATTTGATGCAGTACCATTAATATTTTTACCAAGAAAGTTAATGAAAATGGTAATTTCATCTAAACCTCTGAAATTGTGGAGCATTGGCTAATTATACATTTCCAAGTATGATCCCACAAACTAAAAAGGAAACATTTTTAATGATTGGCTAGAAATCACAGATTTAATTTCTTGAGCTCGGGGGTGAGACATGAAACACTGTTATTAATGTTTATAGACATCCTTAAATACTGCAATTTATTTTGGAGTTCATCATTACTGTTACTGTTTATTATCTAATAGATGTGAATCGTAATATCATTTGCTTTCATCATACCATTTTGCTTCTGCTATATTTTTGACATAAGTATGAATTTGTGTTTGTGCCACGTATTCCATCAACAGCTGCATGGTTTTCAGACATTACTAAAAAAGGTGTTTTATTTTCACATCCCAGTGATGAAAAGTTACCAAATTATGTTGGCACACGGGCTGCAGCGGAGCACTAGACGCTTTGCAGGGCTTAAGTGCCCAATTTTCAGTTGTTTATTTCTATATTCAACTTTTAAAAGGGTGATAATGAGGCCTACGTGGTATTAGTGTCTCTCGTTGAAGGAGAAGTAAAGGCCATTGTTGTGCAGCAGACAAAAAGGACAGTAGTACAAGCAGGGTGGACAGACTGACTGTTTTTTCATTATAAAATTGTGCAAGTAAATTCATGGTGTCATCACAGGCACCGTAATCAAAGCAGCAGTATTTTCAAAAAGACTTTCAAACCTCACAAGAATAGCAAACGTTTAGCCAGTGGCAGCTGCTGGACTTTAGAATTGGTGGGGCATAAATCCAAACCTGACTTGCATGGTGCAAGTGAGACGATACCTCATTCTTTTGAGCAGAGGAGTGGTAACTCCCACGAGAGAGAAGGAAGTAAGAGCTGTCATTGTAGCCCTTTTATAGAGAAAAAATGTTAGCTTCCTAGCAGTAGTCAATCCTCAGTGCGGAGTAACACAAAGCCCAGAATAACCATGTCTAAAGTGCAAGTAGGCTAGGAGGAGGACTAGTAGACTTACTCAGTAGGAAAGAATGGCGCACACTGACTTAAATAGTCTGAATCAGCATGGTCAATGTGCATTTACCAAAGAAAGAGGGCCTAATTGTCGTGTTACTGTTGCAGTCACTTCTATGGCGCTTGCCTTCTGCCTGTGGATGGTACATCTTCGTGTATTCTGTTTGTGCAGTATAAACCTGCCTTACATTATAAATGGTGCGGTGATGACCAATTTGCTGCCAAAGACCCACCTCAAGTCTTCAGAAAATGCAGATAGTACTTGATTACTACTTTGGCCATTCGCTTTGAAAGGGCAGGAGGCTGAAAGTCTACCGGGGTGGGGGGGTATGGGGGGGGCGAGGCAGATCACAAAGAATGTTCATTAAGAACTGCCAAACACATTGGTCAATTGCAGGCAAAAAATAAATGTTCACATTAAGGTTCCAATGGACATAATGAGCTGGTAAGCTGCTGAAAGGCCCGGCCTGCTACTTCCTGGAGCCATCAAAGAGGCTGCACCAAAGACTGAACTGCATCTGCAGCACCTGAGGATCCTGCAAAGAAGACAATGCCTGTCATGTCCACTTGTGGAAAAGAGCTTAACTTGTCCCAGGACTGAAGAAGCGATGCCTAGAGCTATCTGGCTAGCTTTCAGGACCACCAAAAGCTAAGGAAACCTGAATATTTAGAGAACCCAGCTGCCCAGGAATACCGGACCATTGCTGGACACCAAAAGTTCCTGCGGCGAAACTGAGTCCAGAACTTCTTAAGGTGTCCCCATGTTTGTAAGACCCCTAGCTGGAGTCGAAGTGTACTTTGGGTCACAGAAAGAAAATAGTTGCTCACCTGTAAACAACTGCAGAGACTGCTGGAACCAGAAGATCACTTAACCAGTGGTGACTGGACCTGTACTGGACTCCCCTATGCAGCATGGGAGATCAAGTCAGGTAGCCAGAGATGCCTCCTGATGTTCATGGATACCAGGGTCTCCTCAGGAACATGCAAAACATCTCTTCGGTATCTTCAGCACCCTCAGATTCCTGTATCCCCAGCGCCAGGATCATTTCTTTGCTGGACTGTGGTAAAGAAAAATGATCTGAGGACCCCGAGACGGCTGAACCAGAGAGGTAACTGTCTCCATGAACCTAAATGGTCCTTGTGATTCGCTCCCAACCCATTGTGACCCGTTCAAGTAAAGACAAGTAACTGTACTAGTCAGATGCCAAAAACTGCTAAAACAGTTACAAAAATGTATTGCATTCCCTAAAAAGAGAGCTATTGTGATTTACATACCATTAAAAATTCATATCCCCGGTTTCCTTCTCTAGATTTGTTTATTTTCTGAGTGTACTTAAAGATAAAAATGCAGTTTATTTTTATAAATTTGTTTTATAGTTTTATGGTGTTGTGTTTAATTATTATTCACTGTTTGGTACTGCCAAATGTTTTACACATGTTGCTTTGATTGAATCTGACTGTTCTGTGCCACACCTACCCAGGACTGAACGAAGGGATTTAATAAAGAAACCTAACTGGACCTGTTAAAGATTGTGACAGTATTACATAGTGAGGTATCACAACCACACCACGTAATGTACCACTTTCCTAAAATGTATTTCTAGACCCATTGCTCTCATTGCTAGAGAAATATAAATAAGACCCATATTGGTGAGTACTACATTGCGATTTCTGGCGTAATCTTATACACTGAAAACATCAAGTTTTGTGTTACAATTTTAGGAGATACATGTGCTTAAAATACATCTATGGCACTTTACTAGGGAAACAACAACTAGTCTGATATAACGTTCTAAATGTATGTAGGAAAAGTACTTATTGACATTGTTCGAAATATATTTCCATGAGATGATGAAATTAAAAAGCAGAAAACATTAGATAGTAAACACTTAATTATTGCAGCTTTCTAGTTTTCATACTAAATAGAGATTACCCAGAACACACATTTATAAGCTTGCTCTTCTAGTGCATTAGACAATATTTGATAGGTGATGTTTGGATCACATATATCTTTGCCAGAATATTTAAATATCAAGAATATTGTGGGACCTATAATTAAGAATATTGTTTTTTTAGGTATTTAAAATAATTTTCTGTAAATAAAAGTGTATTTAATGCCATTTTTAATTGGTTTCAACAATTTGAGTCATTTTACTATTATTATCTTTTAGAATTATAATTTTATTCTTGCTCAATTTGTTTCAGTATACTTTTTAATTTTGATATGAAATGTAATTGATTTAGTTCATTTTGAAGTTGCTAAGATATTAGCAGACTAGGGTTTGTAGGGGATAAGGGTAGAAAGGTTTCTTGTATGTAAACTATTACTTTCGTATGTAATTGATAATTGATTATGTACATCAATTAATTACTTCTTATATGAAATATATCTTGATTTTTAATTAATTGGTAATTGTTGATCAAATTATTTATTTTTTGCAAATGTGCTAATTTTCGATTATTTGTATTATTGAATTTTAGTATAAACAATTTCAATTTTTCATATTCTTTATTATTTTGTTACTTTTAATTGTTTGGGTTCATTGTTAGGTTGGGGGTGAGAAGTATTTTTTATTGTAATTGTATTTACTTTATTACATTTATTTGTTTTAAATTTAGTGTATGCATTTATTATTTTAAACGTATTTTAAACATATTTTAAAATGATAATTATTTTGTCTTAAATAGGTGGGAATAGTAAATCTAACCCCTACAAAATCGACTACATGCTATACTGTTGCTAAGACTAGAGTGGGTGTAATAAATATGGCCCTTCAAAAGTGCAACTTCTTCCCTGCTGTTACTGAGGTTGGAGGGGCAATAGTACATTTGACCCCTCCAAAGCCCAAAATATTCTCTACTGTTGAGAAGTAAATGTGACCACTCTAAAGACCAGCACTTTTACGAATTCTGCTTCCTTTGGAGTGGGAATATTCAATCGGACCCCTACAAAGTTCATCACTTTCCCAACTGTTGCTCCTACTGTATGTGTACTCTTATTCAGGTTTGTGAGCAAACGTGCAGGTCTGTTTTGAAGCAACTCTAATTAAATTGTTTCATGTTTTAATAGCTTAAGTTTTGGGCTAACCACCTTGTCCAGATGTGACAGGATTAATCAGTGCCTGCAAATACATTTGGTTAACAGGAAAAAAGGGAACTATTTCCCAACATCCTTAGGTAAACCCATCATGATTGGGAATCTTTGTTAATATGATGCATGAGAGATGATTCTGCATCTATAGTGCCTCACTTGGCATGCTGGAGAGGGTTAAATATCCCGGGAGCCTGGTCATGTGTTCAGAACTATAGAGGCGATCTGAAAAGCATTCCCTTGTTGTTATCGGGGTTCAGTATCCAGCCATCTATATTCATTCGGATGCACACCTGTAAAAAGCAGTATATGATAAGGTGACTACCTGGTAGATTATTTGAAAATATGTTATCCAATTTTAAATAAGACTGAGGATCATCTGATCTGCATGATTATATATTTTGGCGGAAACCTTACAAATGAGCTTGATAGATGTATTTATTAATAAGGGTGAGCAGTGGGCTGACCCAATGGTAACTTTACAGTGTTGCAAAGGCTTGCATGGTAATTGCCTAACACTTTCATAATGAAATGATAGAATCAATGCAGTGCCAAATCCTGCATGCTCTTGTCTTGTAGACATTGCAAACTGAGAGGATGATGAATGGTACAAATAAATCCATTAGAATGAGTGCTCTAGCTCAGCCAATATTCAAATCAATATTTAAGTCACATATTACTTTTACCAGCTAAGATGACTAATTCTGTCCCATTAGGGGATATGGAAATAGTCTGAAGAGGGTTTTAAAATGTAAAACTCTCTCCCGGTGGAATTGCGCCTGTTAGAGGATCTTATGGCTTTTAGGAAAGCCTTGAAAACTTTCCTGTTTTAGTTTTTAACCCCTAGCCTGTGTTATGTATTTTAGAGGGGTCTTCCCTGGTTCTCTTTTTAGTTGTGTTATGTTTTTTATGCACTTCCTTGTCAAATGCGCCAGGACGCTCCTTAGCTGGAGTAGCTGTGCGCACAATAAAAACCAATAACATAACATAACATAACATAACATATTTATTTTGGACAGAACATTATAATTGCCCATTGTTTTTATTTCCAGAAGTATTAGCCCCTCAGTACACTTTGTGGAAATCAGCCTTGGATTGGCAAGGTGGGCATTCGGGCATTGGCTGATGGGCCTTTGGCAGAGGCCAGTTGGTGGGCTGTTTTTTTGGTCTACTAAGGACTCCACCTCTGGTGCACAGCGTGAAAGGCTGATGTTACATCCTTAATAACCCTGACCCCATGCATATGAAGTCAGGCCAGCGGGCTAATTTCGGAGGCAGAATGACAATGGGCTGCTCTGCTCCGACTGTCCCAGCATGAGGTGTGCCTGCCCTAGGGCTCCCTCCAGATGTGAAAGAGTCTGCAAGGAGCTGCTGATGGGAAGCCATTAGCACTTACTGTTCAGGTGACGGCAGCAGGGGAGAGGACTGGAGCATCGGGTGGAGCAGGTTGGTGAGGGCTAGTGAGGGAGTACCTCACTTTATTTTTGTCCTCCTCCACTCCATGCAAACAGCAGAGATACATTTTCTCTACTCTTTTGTAGGCCAGATAATTCCAGCAGTCAACAGCGACAGGTTCTAGCCTTAGTTGACTTTGAAACTGGGAAAAGGGTTCAAGTCCCAGCGTCAGTTCGACATCCTGTGATTCTGGACAAATCACTTAATTTACATGAACCTAAAGGAAAATATGACCCTCTGGAATATTATCTGCTGCTCACGTAGAGTGCTCCAATTCCTCTGGTCCTAGTTCAGGCTATATAAAACAGCACGTAAGGAATGCGACACTTTTATGTTTTGTTGTTTTTTGCATTTTCACAATAGCATAATTTGCTTTCTCTGAAAGTACACGTGATGCTAGCCGCAAGTAAAACAAAAAACACAGATGCACCTTTCACCAGTCTTTGAACAATGGAGGGCCTCTCTTAAGTACTGCAAAAAATAAAATGAATATCATAAAAAGTGAGTGTTGAAGGCAGCTTTTATCTGTGCCATATCATGTTCCCCAGTGAACATTAATCAAAACATCCACAGCAAATATAGGGATCAAAAAGCACAATTAAAAGTGAGCTCTTCGTTTTTTTTAAATAATTCTGTGCTTCTAAAGTATATTTTTTTCATTTAAATGTTAACTTCCTATTTAGGTTCTGGCCCTATCAGCTTTAAAATACTTTTATTGCCACAAATATTTGTCCTCATTTAACTACATTATCCTTACTAAAGCTGTGTATTGTGGAAGATTGCGATCTGCGAAAGTGGGACACTCTTGTTGGGATACCTGGGCGAATTATGGCCCTCAATCCAACACTGATGGTAGTGTGGACAAAAGGTCAAGTTATCTGTTTGCCAGTCATGTCTCTACTTCTCTCATAAATAAACATATTTGCTAATTACTAGGAGATGTAGCAATCATATCGGAGGGTGATCTGATAGCTGAACATACAGTAATACCTTGAGAAAACCATATTTATACTGTTTAGTCCCTGCAGTACAGCTGCAGGCTGTAAATAGACCAGGATTATTTGCTGCTGTCAATGGTTTTCCAACTCCATGGCATTTACCTGAAAAATAAAGGATCGACCGTGTGAAGCGGTTTTTAAACAATGATGTCTCAAGAAAAATGGAAATCAAAAAGAATGCAAGTTTAAAGAAAACGCTCGAATGAGCACAATGGGATATGGCTGTTATGCGTCAGAATATCACATAAAAAAATATTGTCTAACATATAATTGATGCACTAAATCCTGTCCAAAAATATCCTCCCTTTCGGAGTAGACATTCTATTAGTAGCTCGAATGGGCAATATTTCAAATTATATTAACTCCATGATTTGTATGTCAAACGATGTTTTGACTATGATATTCGAATTACCCCACAGCGTAGAGGTCAAATTAGTCCCAGCCTTTGATCCATGCAATGGACCATTTGTTTTTTCTGACAGACTACATCCTGAATGGCCTTTTGAATGGATAAAAAGGGAACAAAGACTTTCACACAGAAAGTGTTGGGGGGATCATGTTGAGGATTTGAAATAATTATGTGGCTTCCAGTCTCTAACCACCATCCATGCATTCATGTCTCTGTTTTGCAACATAATTTTGGTACACCCATTGTGGCATTACACTAACAATTACTAGTAAGCATTGGATAAGCCAATAGGTGTAGATTAAAACCCTAAAGGATTGCTGTTTGTGCGCAATGTAAGTGTGACTTCTAGAATCCAATTGCTGATGATTCAGCCTACTTTTGAGGTGTAAAATATTACCTCATTTATTGTAATGGAAGCAATTCATTGGAAACGGAATGATACACCAAACAGTCAATAGCTTAACATGAGGCAGCAATACTCCTGTGGGCAGAGCCCAAGCCCGCACTATAAAGAATTGGCAATGATAGGTCTAGCACACAAGAACACTGTCAAAACAAACCTAAAAGTGTGCTTTCTGTTGGCTCTCTGACATTATTCTTTTCTGTCGTCCACAAGTTTAAAAGCAGAAATAAAGGAGAGGCAACTATACTCCCCTTAAAGCCCATGTGCTTCTTGCACCTGGGTCTCGATCTGTCCTAAGCATTCCTCCGGGCATCGTTGGTGTATGTGAGTTTTACTATGATAATATTAGGCTTCAACATCTCTTGTGCATGAGTACATCAGTGGGGCACATACATCTGAACTATACTCTCCACAGTCTCTGGTGTGTTTCTCAGTGTATAAACATATTTCTATAGATATTTTCAGGTATGTTTCAATATTTGGGTGTCCCTTATCATTCGCGTATTGACATTTCATCATTATTTCCTGTGCACATCATTACTTTCTATGGTGCCTCGTTGGAGTTACTTCCGACATATTGCTTACTATCCCCAACATATGATGTACAGTCTCTGATGTACAATCTTCACTTTTGCAAAATGTGATACATTGCTATATTAAGCTTTTATTATTAACATATGTTTATGATAGTGTGTCTTGGGTCAATCTGTATTCCATACATGAGTACATTAGTGATGTCCAGTATTACTGTCTAACAAGAGACAAATGTCATAGGCTTGCAGTGGTGACTCCCCGGCTATGGCAGAGGAGCATCGCCCCCCGCCCCCCCAAAAAAAACGTCAGGAAAGGAAAAATAAAAACGGCACTTGTTTTATTTTCCCTTTCCTGCCTAGTCATGGGGAAGGGCCTGGTAGTGGCAGGCACTGAGGGAAGTGGTAGTGCACTCCCATCACTGCGCATGGTGGTTTGGCCAGCCATCTCAAGCCGGCCAAACCATCATGCACAGTGAAAGCTCTGACACAGCAACGCAGCTGGGTTGGAGAGAGCAGGCACAGACTCGTAGTCTTTCCTGGAGTGCAAATCAAGGGCACTTTGGCCAATCCTGAAGCTGCTCTCAGGCACGAGAGCAGCTTCAGGATTGGCCACGGGGCATTCTGGGAGCCTGCGCCTTCCTGAAGAGGTGAAAAGGAGCAGAAGAGAACGACAGGGATGGCTGCAGGTACTTTTCTTATTTTGTATTTGTTTATTCCACCCGTGAGGCCTAGTGCCTCTCCACCCATTACAACCACCCGCCCCTGTTCTTCCAGCACACCAGTCGCTCGCTCCTGTGCGCTTGTAAGCTTTATAAGTGAGTATGTTTTCACTAAGAATTATTGTGTCATTATCTCATACGTCATGATCACAAGAGTGCCATCTCATGCATCCCTCTGAAAAGTGCTACAAAAGGTCACAATGTTCTGTCTAAGGCAGAGAAGACTGATATATTCAAATAACAACATCACTAAAAGCATTTAGGAGCTTATTTAACAAACTTTCACCCAACACAGGAAGCCACCTTACTGCACTGCATGAAAGGGCAGGAATGAAAGGGCAGGAATGACCAATCGCTATTAGGAAGGGGTTTCCCCTTCGTGAGTATCTGGGAAATTATCTTTTAAGAGCAGGATCGCTGCCTGCCCTTAAAACAATAAAACTGAAAAGTTAAATTCTTTTTTTTAAAAGCATGCCGTTTTTGTATAAGGAAAACGGGCTGCATTAAAAAAAACTGCTTTATTCAAAAAGCAGTCGCAGACATGGTGGTCTTCTGACTCCAGCAGGCCACCATCCCTGTGAATGCTAGCCATTCCTAAAGGGGTCACAAATTGTGCCTGCCTCATTAATATTAATGAGACATGTAATTTCGACCCCATTAGGAATCGCAAACAGTGTCACTGTTGTGCATTCCAATTAGTGAGTCGCAACTTGTGAGTCACAAATGCGACGTAATTTGCGACTCGCTAATTGGCGGGTCGAACATCTGGCCCCTAATGCCCTATTTCACATTTCACTGTTAAGAACCAACCAAATTACCTAATCATCAGAAGGATGATAATTAATTAGCACTTCATGGAATGTTTAGCTGGCGTTTAAGTAAAGTTGTTTTTGACTCATGCCAAAGGCGTTTCCAAATGCCTGATACATTCCACATTCCCTCTCTAGCAATCTAGCTCTACTCACTGCACACCCCTACGTTACAGTCTTATTCCACCTCAGTACACTTTGATGCCATGACTAAATTCCTTCCACTTTATCAAGCCACCCAAAATCTATCAACTTATATTCGTATGCTCTCCTCTCATCCTCCTAAATGTTTATATTATTTAACAGTTTAGAAAAGTTCCCTTGAGTGGCAAAGCTGACATAGTTGGCACTATGTAGTATTCCTCAAATAAATAAATCAACTATGACTGCACACATTCACATAGATCTGCCACAGTAGTCTTTAACAGCCCTTTGTTGAATTGCCAGTGTGGGTCTTGCCTCGTCACAGCAATGAGACAATTATTTTCCAAGGGCTGTATTACAGAAGTGCCCCTGTGGCGCAGCAGGCATTTGCACCCGCTTTCCGCACCCCTGGCCCTTTGGTATTAAACAAGGTGCTAAAGATGTATTTGCGCCCCCTTCTATAATACCAATAGCACTGGCACACATAAAGCACCAGCGCTCTCATCAGAAGGTGATCCCTCATTTGCATGGGGGCATGGACTGATGCAAATGAGGGAATCCCTTTGCCTCTGTGCCCACGCTATCATCCCTGGAAATTGAAGGGAACCACTGTCACACAATACCTTTCAATGTATTAATAGTTGGGAGACAGCTACCATCAGTTTTTACCACCACCGACCAAACTTGTAACTTTTTTGTTTTTCAAACACAATCTCCCAGAGTGGTAGTTTATTTTGAAAAACATAAAACTAGTGACCCCCACACCCTGAGAGTTTTCTCCCAGGGTTTGGGGATGATTATTATTATTTTTCTTCCTGTCCCCCCACTTCCATGTTTTTCCTAGTGGTGACAGAGAGGAAGAAAAAACCTTACACTGTCCACCCTAAGTTGGTGTAATGTCCTGTGTAATTGGTGGTGTCATAGTACTCTGTTAGGCTATCAGAGGAAGTATTCCATTGACATAGCCAATGGGGGCACAGTCAATGGAATACTTGAGGTCTGCCTGTCTCTAAATAAGGTGAGCGGTCTGAGAGTTTGGCATGTAGAGTACTCCATCACATTTACGATGGAGTACCTGTGGTTTCTTCTTAAGTGGAACATTAATATGTCACCAGCCATCACTGTTCTAGAGGAGAATGTTAAGTTTTGAAAGGGCAGTATGAGCAGCTTGAAGGCGGTGGCTGGGTTGGTTCTTGGAAGCTGTTGCTCGAAATAAACATGAATAAATACTCAATGCATCTATAAGAGAAGCCTTATTTAATTAGTGAATCCACCTTTCTACATTGCAAGCTTTTAGACAAGGGTGGCATTGGGGGAGCAGAATTTGTGGATGAATATATTTAAAATTACATGTTGAACTATTTAAGAAGATATCACAGAGTGCCCACCTTGCGCTACTGCTCGTGGGGAAAACAATGGTCTCTGTCTTGCCCTTCACTCACGCTGACTTGAGCAGCTAAACATATTGCCCCTGCCTTCCCGACTCACACTGCTGCTTGCGTGGAAATAAACAGTCTCTCTCTTTCTCGCATTTTAATAAATCAAAGCTGTATGCTTCCCTGAGTGTCTCTCGTCTGCTGCACGTTGAGCCTTAAAATTGAGATTTCAAGCTGAAATGCCAGCAGAAACAGACACTATATGCGTGACTTTTATATCGAAGTTTATATTTCTTCCTTCACTTCTTTATTATTGTTTCCTAAGGAAGGGGGATATGTTATTATTGACTTGTCTCTTTCTTTTTCCTGGCTGGGACATCCCTGTTGCTCAACTACTGTGAGTGGTAGACTGCCTGGTGACATCATGGAATGTTTGGTGCCTGGCTTGTGTGTGGAGTGGCAGTTGATGGCAGGCAGGCTGAGTGACAGGGAGGTCGCTCCTGGTGGGGTTTAATTTCCATCTACCTATCTTATCTTAATTAATCTAACTTGGAACTTATCTTAAATAAACCTATCCTATTTTGTATATCTGGCTCAAGGATCTTCAATTTACAACATTTTTGGCGATGATTCAAAGACCCTATTCATGAAGGAAAGAGTCTGTGTCTGTGAAGGAACTAAGGAACCTACAAAGAACATAAATTGGGACGTGTCTTTAAAGGAGCTAAGAAGTTACTGGAACTTAAGGAGTATACTAAAGAGACTGGAACATATGAATTGAAACCTCAAAATAAAGGAAACGCAACAGAAACGCCTTGGTCAGCCCCACCAGTGTCCCTTATCAACAGGACAGCCTGCAGCCCAGGGCGTTTGACCATTTATTGCGGGTTTTGAGCAGTTACTGCAAAGATTGCCTTCAATGAGTGAGTACAGCAAGGCGGAGAGTGCCCAGGGGCGAATAGCCATAGGTTCGTCTATCGCACACACAGAGAGGGCAGAAGACCCACTGTTCTCGTATGCAGCCCTCGTGTGCAAGTGTGCAATCTGCTTGCTGAAATCCCTGGATGTTGCTTCTGCCCTGTTTTCTATAGCAACTGATGCTTTGGAATTGACACCTCAAATATGCTAAACAAAACAAGATAGCCAGACAGATTTATTTTTGAATTTTTTGATCCCGCCCAGGGAATTAGTTCTGTAGGGTCACCTATTTTATTTTAGTTGTTTTATATTTTTAGAAAAAACATTACACAATCTCATTTGTGTGTATCATAAAAAGGACAATCAGTAAACAGTGAAAATATACATATAAACAAGTGAAGTGTGCATTAATGTACAAGTGCTATACAAGTGCTTGAAAAAGTATTCTCAATTAATACAAACAACACCAAAAACAGTAAATCAAATATCTAATGATCAATTCACATTAGAAACCAGTCCTTTAGGTTAGGTACAATGAGACAGGCGGACAAAACAATGCAAAAACATTTCCTGCCTGTCTGTCTAAGCCTAGGATAGGAAAATGAATTAATGGGTTGCAAAACTAGGGAAAACACTGTGTAGATTTTAACAGCCCTAGTGACACCCTTGTTCTGTTTCCAAGGCTCAGGGTCAACGCGTTTCGAACCACGACGTTATTACGGGTTCTCCTCAGGACATGGACTGGATGAAGCCCAAACTGGGAATTGCTGGAAATGGTCACTCCGAGATAGTTGAGGTGGAATGAAGTGTCTCTCACGTGCCGCAGTTCTGTCACTGTTTAGAGGGGTGCTGAGGACGCCAGTAAGTGTTGTAGAATCTCGTGGAACAATGATTCCAGAAGATCTGCGGGGGCCAACAATTTAGTGTGGCGCCCGCGGCGTAATTCAGGAGTCTGCCATGCGTGTCCAAATAAATCGGCACACAGCCGGGCGGCGTGTAGCATCAATGAGCACGGGCGCGGCTCATTGATGCTACACGCCGCCCGGCTGTGAGGAGAGTAGACCGACCCAGGCAAACAGTTCGTGCCAATTTATCAGCAGTAAGAACCCCCAAAAAAACCGTGCCGATTTATTTGGACACGCATGGCAGACTCCTGAATTACGCCGCGGGCGCCACACTAAATTGTTGGCCCCCGCAGATCTTCTGGAATCATTGTTCCACGAGATTCTACAACACTTACTGGCGTCCTCAGCACCCCTCTAAACAGTGACAGAACTGCGGCACGTGAGAGACACTTCATTCCACCTCAACTATCTCGGAGTGACCATTTCCAGCAATTCCCAGTTTGGGCTTCATCCAGTCCATGTCCTGAGGAGAACCCGTAATAACATCGTGGTTCGAAACGCGTTGACCCTGAGACTTGGAAACAGAACTAGGGTGTCACCAGGGCTGTTAAAATCTACACAGTGTTTTCCCTAGTTTTGCAACCCATTAATTCATTTTCCTATCCTAGGCTTAGACAGACAGGCAGGAAATGTTTTTGCATTGTTTTGTCCGCCTGTCTCATTGTACCTAACCTAAAGGACTGGTTTCTAATGTGAATTGATCATTAGATATTTGATTTACTGTTTTTGGTGTTGTTTGTATTAATTGAGAATACTTTTTCAAGCACTTGTATAGCACTTGTACATTAATGCACACTTCACTTGTTTATATGTATATTTTCACTGTTTACTGATTGTCCTTTTTATGATACACACAAATGAGATTGTGTAATGTTTTTTCTAAAAATATAAAACAACTAAAATAAAATAGGTGACCCTCCAGAACTAATTCGCTGGGCGGGATCAAAAAATTCAAAAATAAATCTGTCTGGCTATCTTGTTTTGTTTAGCATATTTGAGTGGTCCAAGCCAGTTCAGACACAGGACCCAAACCTTGGCTTTTGTTCTAGTTGGAATTGACACCAGCACCGTATGTTGGGAGAACCGGCACTCCTATGAGCCATTGCCCTTTAATGCATAATGGTCGGAGGCTGCTGGAGATTTCCAGAGGTGCCACGTATTTGACGTTTCCTTGTGTCCCACATTCTACTGTGTTTTGCGTTATTGGAACCAGCTTATTGGATGCTGTGACTTTAAATTACTGACCCTTCGGCACCCCAGAGGTATTTTGACTATTTGATGTGGCAGCTTCGACAACGCAGGTGGCAGTTTCGACAACGCAGGAGCCTACACACTTCAATGAGGGGCAGAGACTGCTGGTGGTGCTGTTCGGAAACTGTGAGTACTTTCCGCCAATTTTAATGCGGGGTATTATTGCCCCATGACAGTTGAACCGCTAGTATACATTCAAACTTGTCACGAGCAGAGCGCGCGCTGTCTTACCTGCATCCTGCAGTTCTACCATTCCTCCATGGGGAGTCTTCTGTGACGTGTGGCTCAAGCTTGTGGTTCACGTCTTACAGCACAGTGATGCCGAGAGCCATCCGGCGCAGCGTCACCGGTACGTGCCGCCATCTTGTGTTTGGAGGTGTGCTCTGAGATTCTTCACTGTTTCAAGTCTCCTACATCATTGTGCCAACCGTGTTACGTGTCTCTGTGAGATGAGAAGGCTGCATATTTGAATTGTGGGAGTTGCTGTGTCGATTCATTGTTGCTGGGGATTGGCCAGAACACACTGAGGAGTATCGGGTGCCTTATATTTCCTACTCCGCATTGGATGCCGCAGCTGCTTGAAGTTTTGGACTGGAGACCTCGGGTGAGAGATCGCTCACCGGAATGAAAGACTTTAATTTTGATTGTATTCTTAAACATTGTTTTGGTGGGGGTAAGTGTGTACCCTTTTATCTTGACCTTTTAGTGGCATTGTCTGAGGTTGTGGGGCGTTTAGCGCCCCGGTGTTGGCTTATTGGAAAGTGTTTTTTTTCCTTCTGTGTTAGATTGGTGCCCCTATTCAAGTTTCAAGGGTGAACTGCACCCTATGGTGTACCCTGGTTTGGGGATGTTGTATCTTACCGTAGGGAGATCAGTTTTTTTTTTTTAGAGGATGTATTCCTTATGGTGTTACGGTGTGTTAGGTTGTGGGGTGGCGTAGCTAAGTGTCCCAGTGTAGTTTTTAGAGAGGTATGTTCCCTTTTGCGGGGAGGTTGTGGGACAGTGTATCTGAATGCCAGTTTTGATTTTGGTGTGGTGTGTGCCTATGTTCTGGTTCAAAGGTGTTGTGTCCTACTGCTGCTCCATTTTACTTTTTGGAGTGCTGTGTGAAATTGTGAGAGCTGTGTGCCCTGAAGGTTTTGGGAGCTAAGTGCCCCAGTTATAGGTCATAGGGAGGTGTGTTTTCCTACCCCTATTACATGGATTTTCTGGGAGCTAATTGCCCCATTTCAATTCTAAGAGGTATTGGGAGCTAAGTGCCCCAGTTATGTTCCTAGGGTGGTGAGTACCCTTTTGCGGTGAGATTGTGGGAGCTAAGTGCCCCAGTTATGTTCTTAGGGTAGTGGGTACCCTTTTGCGTTTAGGTTGTGGGAGCTGGATGCCACAGTTGTGTTCCACAGGGTGGATTTTACCCTGTTGCGTGTTGGTGGTGGAGCAATGAGTGCTCCAATTTTGTTCCACAGGGTAGTGTGTACCCTGCTACCTGTTGGGTGTTCTTTTCCACAGGGTGGTGTGTACCCTGTTTCATGTTGGTTTTAGGGCGGTGTGTGCCCCAGTTCTGTTTCACCACTCTGTGCGGATGTGTTGTGGGTTTTCCCCAAGGGAGGGGGATGGGGTTAATCTTATGTCTTTATATTTGAGAATGTAATATATTCTTTTTTCTTTCACAAAGCATTTTATATATTGATGTTTATATTTCTTCCTTCACTTCTTTATTATTGTTTCCTAAGGAAGGGGGATATGTTATAATTGACTTGTGTCTTTCATTTCCCCGGCTGGGACTTCCCTGTTGCTCAACTACTGTGAGTGGTAGAATGCCTGGTGACATCATGGAATATTTGGTGGCTGGCATGTTTGTGGAGTGGCAGTTGATGGCTGGCAGGCTGAGTGACATGGAGGTCGCTCCTGGTGGGGTTTAATTTCCATCTACCTATCTTATCTTAATAAATCTAACTTGGAACTTAGCTTAAATAAACCAATCCTATTTTGTATATCTGGCTCAAAGATCTTCAATTTACAACACTGACATTGTGCGACCATCTTGGTACCTTGGAGGGACCTTATAAATAAGCAAACAAGTCACAATGTTAATGGGAGCAGTCAGCATTTAGTAGGGGAATTCAGTGACTTAGAAGAAGACTCAGTGCCTAACTAGTTAAGGGTAAATTTGAAAGCGGAAGACTGCACTGGTAGGAACACCTAAAGTGTCTAACTGTAAGCAGGTGAACTGTTTTCATTTTGTTATTTTCCTGTGATGGGCAAAGACATCTGTGATAGGTACACCTTGCTATGCTGGTGACTGTTGAAGTATCCCGTGATGGGCACACCATTTCTGTGACACTTTGTGTTTGTCAAAAGAACACACTGTGATGGGCACACCTTTAGGTGAATGAACTCTACAAACAGTTTGTAGTCACCAAGTCATATGGCTGAATTTGTTTTACCCTTCTGTAAATGTTTTCAGCTATTTTCACGTAGGTGAACTGTGTATGTTATAGTAGGTTGAAATGTTATTGTTCTAGAACGTAGATCAAAATGCAAAACATTACAGCTCCTCCTTTTTTCTTGTCCTCATCTGGAGAATGTAGCATTAAATGAGTAGGTGGCAAATGTTATTCGAAAGGCATGCGAGAGTGTGCCATCATAGCTATAATTCCAAAAGACGGCAATGACCCACCGCAGGTTAAGAACTGTAGACCGATTTCCCCAATTAATCTGTGTTGGACCCGGGCCTTGTGGCTGGTTCACCCCTGAACTTTTTGCCTTGTGTGTGACCCTGTGTCAGTGATTTTTGGGTCTCTGCGCACTTTCCCCTGGGTCCCAGAGTGAAAGTGCGTGCGTGTAGTATGGCTGGCCTGCCCTCCCATAGGAATGCATGGGGAATGTGTGCGTCCCTAGTAGTTCCTGATGCGTGGGGAGTGCAGGCTCGAGTTTAGTATGTGTAAACTCGTGAGAGTGAATGCTGCGAGATGGTGTCTGCGGCATGTATGTGTCTAGTTGGGAAGTACTACTTCTGGACATTGAGATATGTGTGCAGTGAGGGTGCTGGGGCGTGATTGACTGGAGCTGGCTGGCATGCCAGGCTCCAGGAAGTCTGGCTGGGTCTGCCCGGTGGTGAGTGTGAGATTAGCATGAGTGATGTGTGGGAGGAGTGTACCTGTGTCCTGGATGGGCTGGGTTTTCCCCACACAATGCTGGCTCCGCCCCCCTGTGGTGTGTCTAACGACCCTAGCCTCCCCAGTGAATGAAATGGGTGGTTGGGCCATCAAGAGTGCTCCAGAGCCAGCTGCAACTGGTTTTTCCCCCACCCTGCACCCTGAAACAAAGGATTTGTTAGTATAAGAAGGGGCTGTGTCCCCTTAGAAAATGTTCTGCTTTTGGATCCTGCCAGAGGGGGCTGTTGCTGCTGCTGGGGCCAGGAGGACCGCCACTTGGGGTGTCTCCCTGCCTGGAGACCCAGTGTGCTGGCTCTGGCCCAGCCTTGCCCCCCCTGCCTGCCCTGAGGAACTTTTGCTGGGCTTATTAGCCCCCAGCGCCTGGGAGCGCTTTTTATTGCCTTTTGGCGCTTGAGAGCGCTTTGTTGTGACCCAGCGCTTAATAGCGCTTTATTTGCCACTTTAGCGCTGGGAGCGCTTTACTGGCCTTTATAGCGCTTGGGAGCGCTTTGTTCGTGAAAGCCGGTGCCCACCCGGCATCAGCCCGAAATTGCTGTGTATAGCGAGTGCCTACCTCGCTTTATATTTGATTAGGAGGCCGGTGCCCACCCGGCATTGCCCAGGTCCGTCATTTATTGGAATCACGAGGGAGCCCACTCCTCGGATGATGGGAGCCCGCCTGCCTGCCTAAAAGCGAGCCGCTGCGCTGCCCGCGGCGACCCGGAAGTGGTTGGGGGCCCGACCAATCACAGCGCGGCCCAGGAGAGGCCGACCGGAAGTCCCGCCTCCGCAGCCGAGCCGGGAAGGGAGAAGCTGCCGGCCGGGTCCCCGAGGCTCCCCGAGTGGAGAGGAGAGCCCCGGCACGAGAGAAGAGGAGCCCCGTCCCAGGAAGAGTCCTGGACCGTCGAACAGCCGGTGAGTGAAAGCCGGCTAGGGGAGAGGTGCGAGGTCGCGCACCTTCTTCCCCCCCTGCCTCTACTCAAGCGGCCCCACTTGACAGCGGGCCGCTCCACCAGGGCGCACCTTTGCTTCGCGAGTCCCCCAGAGGGGGGGACTCCCCTACAGAAGCACCCACGTGTTCGAGGGTCCCCCGTGAGGGGCCCCGACGCCCACATCAGTGTTGAGGAGCCCAGAGAGGCTCCAGGGGGCCATTTGTTCGTTGAGCCCCGAGAGGCTCTCCAGTTGTGCCTGGGTCCCCCGGGAGGGACCCCCCCTGCCCAGTGAGGCAGAGTCCGTTGTCTGCGAGCCCAGAAAGGCTCTGAGGGTGCCATTCCCTCGTTCTGGAGCCCAGTGAGGCTCCAACGTTGTCTAAACTTTCCCTGCACCAGTTGCCCAGCACTTTGTGGGCAACTGCTACGTTTAGGCCCTGACATTGGGACACAGGGACTGTCACAGGTGGTGACTTATCTGAGTTTTGCGCAACTGTGTTATTGCTACACCTCTGAATGTTGATACATCATGTGTTTTATTTCCCTACACCGCTGAATGTTAATGCATCATGTGTTATGTTTTTACACCCCTACAGGTATTGTGATATGTAGGTGGTTGTTTTCTCCCTAGTACAGGTGGTGCTAGTGAGGTCCTGTTACCAGTGATTACTGGTTGTGTGCTCTATTTTTATATTGTGTGCTACACTGATTTTACTTTCTACAAGTGCTAAGTTCTAAAAGTGCTGATACCCCTGACAGTGGTCCAAGTGGCCCTGTCCTGTACAAATATCCCTTGTAAATTCTGCCCGTGCCTGTTGGCACAGTGTAACAAGATGTGTGTTTTATCTGATGTATATTTATTATAATACAAAGGCTATTTTTATATAACCTTGTGTGGAGTTTTCCTTTGTGGTGGGCCTTTGGGTGTTGTTGCTGGGGTGCGTGCGCAAATACTTAACCTACATCGCCTCCAAGTTTTGCCTTGCTGCTCGCGCCACGTTACCTAGAGGGTGAGTAGGGGTTATCTTGGCGTGTAACTCCCTTGCCCTGACTTGGGAGTGGTGGTCTCTGACTGACCTTGGCGAAAGCCCTGGCCAGCCAGGGATCCCATTTCCAACATTGGCGGCAGCGAGTGGGATAAGGATTTGTGTTTGCGTTGTACCACAGTAGCGGCAGGCCGCATTTCAAAGCTCTACATTTTTAGATAACCACATTTTGGGGATTATTGTTTTTGGTGAAATGCCATTGTTTCTTCTCCTGAAGAGTGTCATTTTATAATTGTGTCCTGTACATTTGTCCCCCGCCCTGCTTCCAGAGTTTGGTACCTGTGTCGCTTTTGGTCAGGTTGAGAAGTCAGGGGTGGTAGAAACTGCCTTACCAATCCGAGGGGAGGGTGTGTGTGGATGAATGGTGTGTTTTCCTGGACGCATGAGTGAGTTCTTTTTTAAGGAGAGTGTTGAAGTTTTGGAATTGTGTACTCCTACTTCAGATTGCAAGGTCCCTTGTGTTGCACGTGTCTGTGAGCATCCTGTCAAGATGGAATCTCCTTTTAACCTCTGTGGCCTGTTTAGGTACAGTGTGCCTGAGTTGGTACGGTTTTGTGAGGAGAGAGACATCCCAGTGAGTGAGTCAGACACCCAGTCCAAGCTTAGGGATAACATGATCCTGTGGCAGAAGAGTGACTGGGAGCGTGAGCACAGTGAGAGAGAGAGGGCCCGGGCCGCACACCAGGAGGGTGGTGGGTCTGAGGGGAGCCCTGAAGAGTCTGATGTGGAGAGTGAGTTTGACAGTGGATGGGCGCCAGCAGAGAGCGAGTACCCCCTAGATAGGGAGTCCCTTGCTGGGTCCAGTGTCAGATGTAGCACCCCATCCCTTTCCCTGTCCCCAGATGAGTGGTTGGATAGGAGAGAAGAGAGGGAGCACCAGCTGGCCATGGAGAAGCTCAGATTAGAGTATGCCAGAGAGATGGCGCAGCTGGGTGTGAATGAGCGGATTGCAGAGGCTGAGAGAGCCTGGGCCAGGGAGAAGATAGCCCTAGAGGGTAGGGTATCCCCTGACCGCAGTCCTAGTTTTCTGGATTCCCCAGGGAGGGTTGGATCCAGTGGTGGCAGCAATAGAGAGTTTGGTGCGGGAAGTGCCATGCCCCGTTTCCAAAGAGTGGTACCTTGTTCCCGAGAGGACAGGTACAGATTGAAGTTCAGGGGCAGTAGGAGGCTGCCTCACCAGGATTGGGCGGACTATGTGGATGATTGTCATGATGCCCTGCTTGATTGGCTAGAGGTTCATGGGGAACCTGATTTTGAGGGTCTGCTCAACCTGGTTATCAGAGAGCAGCTGTTCAATTGTTTTGTGCCAGAGTTGAGCAAACACCTATCAAGAGGTGACTATGTTAGTCCTTGGAAGCTTGCAGAGGAAGCAGACCGCTGGGAAGGTGCCGGAGGTTCTGACACATCATGGGTGAGTGAACCCGAGAGTAGTGGGTCAGGTATCTTCCAGACCAGTGTGGTGGAAGAGGCTCAGAGTAGCCCAGCTAGGTCCCAGTGTAGCGAGAGGGGTGTAGGGGCTCACGTCTTGTCTCAGTGGAGTAAGAGTGAGCAGGGGACTGAGTGTTCCCAGGTGCCCGAAACCCAGTCTCAGAACCTGGATGGTTTCTTGAGGGAACACCAGGTTGGGGGCCTAGGCTGTCCTGTTAGGCCCCTTGAGGGGGATCTCCTAGTGTCTAGAGAACCTGGAGTATCTTTAAATAGTGTTCCAGTGGTTCTGGTGTCCGGCAGTGCCGCTCCCGTTGGGGAGGCACAGAAGTCCAAAGTGAGGAGTGATTGGGGGATGAGTTTCCCAGTGGATGCACCAGTGGACCAGAGACTAGCCAGTTGGGCTAGATCTTCTTGGGGGGACCCGGGTGGTGCCACTTCTGGTCTGGGGGATCTCCGCGCACTGTCAGGTGGACAGGGGACGGGAGATCTGCGCCAGACAGACAGTCACACAACAGATGTGTCATTTGTTACTCTCAGGGGGATTGTGTGTGAGTCCCCAGAAGTCCTGGAGTGCCAGGCAATTGTTCCACCAAAGGTTTTAGACCGGAGGTTGGATGGCCAGGTTCAGGATCAGCCTGACCTGAAGGGTAGGACGACTGTAACCAGTGTCCTGACCGGTTCTTCTTCCAGAGGAACTTCTCCAGGTGGGAGAGGGCAGACCTCTGGAAGGGGGTGCAGAGGGTGGGAGAGCCCAACTCTGACCCCGGTGCAACCTGAGGGGTTAAACCCTGGGTTGGAATGGCGTTCTAGGTGTCCCCCTCGCACGGGGAGGAGGAACCCTAAAAGAAGAGGTAAGGGGAGGAGAGCCTTCCCTGAGACTCCTGGTCCGCCTGGGGTTGTAGACCCTAGGCTGGAGAACCAGTGGCAGTCTAGCCCTGTCTTGCAGACAGGAGGAGTGGAGAATGGCTACTATGTGCCAGGGGTTACTACCCCCCACTTCGTGAGTAGGCAGGAACCAGTGGCACCTGGGTGGCCTAGGGCCTGGTCCTGGCTGCGGACAGCTGAGGAGTACCAGTGGGGTAGCCCAGCTGGTCCTTACAGTAGCTTTAGAAGGAACCCTAGGGGTTCACAGTGGCGTGGAACAGGACGGTGTCCCGGCAGTGGCGGGCCCGTGTCCGTGTTCTTTCGCCCAAAGCAGGGAAGCCCATCACGGTGGTGATCGGTCTACCCTGCGTTTTGGCTGGAAGGGGGTTGTGTTGGACCCGGGCCTTGTGGCTGGTTCACCCCTGAACTTTTTGCCTTATGTGTGACCCTGTGTCAGTGATTTTTGGGTCTCTGCGCACTTTCCCCTGGGTCCCAGAGTGAAAGTGCGTGCGTGTAGTATGGCTGGCCTGCCCTCCCATAGGAATGCATGGGGAATGTGTGCGTCCCTAGTAGTTCCTGATGCGTGGGGAGTGCAGGCTCGAGTTTAGTATGTGTAAACTCGTGAGAGTGAATGCTGCGAGATGGTGTCTGCGGCATGTATGTGTCTAGTTGGGAAGTACTACTTCTGGACATTGATATATGTGTGCAGTGAGGGTGCTGGGGCGTGATTGACTGGAGCTGGCTGGCATGCCAGGCTCCAGGAAGTCTGGATGGGTCTGCCCGGTGGTGAGTGTGAGATTAGCATGAGTGATGTGTGGGAGGAGTGTACCTGTGTCCTGGATGGGCTGGGTTTTCCCCACACAATGCTGGCTCCGCCCCCCTGTGGTGTGTCTAACGACCCTAGCCTCCCCAGTGAATGAAATGGGTGGTTGGGCCATCAAGAGTGCTCCAGAGCCAGCTGCAACTGGTTTTTCCCCCACCCTGCACCCTGAAACAAAGGATTTGTTAGTATAAGAAGGGGCTGTGTCCCCTTAGAAAATTTTCTGCTTTTGGATCCTGCCAGAGGGGGCTGTTGCTGCTGCTGGGGCCAGGAGGACCGCCACTTGGGGTGTCTCCCTGCCTGGAGACCCAGTGTGCTGGCTCTGGCCCAGCCTTGCCCCCCCTGCCTGCCCTGAGGAACTTTTGCTGGGCTTATTAGCCCCCAGCGCCTGGGAGCGCTTTTTATTGCTTTGTTGTGACCCAGCGCTTAATAGCGCTTTATTTGCCACTTTAGCGCTGGGAGCGCTTTACTGGCCTTTATAGCACTTGGGAGCGCTTTGTTCGTGAAAGCCGGTGCCCACCCGGCATCAGCCCGAAATTGCGGTGTATAGCGAGTGCCTACCTCGCTTTATATTTGATTAGGAGGCCGGTGCCCACCCGGCATTGCCCAGGTCCGTGATTTATTGGAATCACGAGGGAGCCCACTCCTCGGATGAT
This sequence comes from Lissotriton helveticus, assembly GCF_964261635.1. Lineage (NCBI taxonomy): Eukaryota > Metazoa > Chordata > Amphibia > Caudata > Salamandridae > Lissotriton > Lissotriton helveticus. Next base: position 986,000,812 of record NC_136071.1, on the reverse strand, counting down.
GGGAGCCCGCTTGCCTGCCTAAAAGCGAGCCGCCGCGCTGCCCGCGGCGACCCGGAAGTGGTTGGGGGCCCGACCAATCACAGCGCGGCCCAGGAGAGGCCGACCGGAAGTCCCGCCTCCGCAGCCGAGCCGGGAAGGGAGAAGCTGCCGGCCGGGTCCCCGAGGCTCCCCGAGTGGAGAGGAGAGCCCCGGGACGAGAGAAGAGGAGCCCCGCCGCCCAGGAAGAGTCCTGGACCATCGAACAGCCGGTGAGTGAAAGCCGGCTAGGGGAGAGGTGCGAGGTCGCGCACCTTCTTCCCCCCCCCTGCCTCTACTCGAGCGGCCCCACTTGACAGCGGGCCGCTCCACCAGGGCGCACCTTTGCTTCGCGAGTCCCCCAGAGGGGGGGACTCCCCTACAGAAGCACCCACGTGTTCGAGGGTCCCCCGTGAGGGGCCCCGACGCCCACATCAGTGTTGAGGAGCCCAGAGAGGCTCCTGGGGGCCATTTGTTCGTTGAGCCCCGAGAGGCTCTCCAGTTGTGCCTGGGTCCCCCGGGAGGGACCCCCCCTGCCCAGTGAGGCAGAGTCCGTTGTCTGCGAGCCCAGAGAGGCTCTGAGGGTGCCATTCCCTCATTCTGGAGCCCAGTGAGGCTCCAACGTTGTCTAAACTTTCCCTGCACCAGTTGCCCAGCACTTTGTGGGCAACTGCTACGTTTAGGCCCTGACATTGGGACACAGGGACTGTCACAGGTGGTGACTCTTTTACCATTTAGAGATATATAACAGAAAATAGCCTAGATTTGTACATATTCTGGTGATATGCAAGAAATGTATGTATTTGAAGAATGGTATAATTTGTACATGGAAAAGTTATATTTATAATAGTAGTCACTTGAAATTAGCTTAAGTAGAGTTATTTAGTTCTTACTTATATTATTTGTTGATATGATTTGTTTGCATAGGACGGAGTTGTGTGGTATCTTCTTACGTGGAATTGTAGTTTGTCAGCAGCCTTCAATGTTCTAGTGGAGAATGTTATGTTTTGAAAGGACTGTATGAGCAGCTTAAAGGCGGTGACTGGAATGGTTCATGGAAGCTGTAACTCAAAATAAACATGAAGAAATCTTCATTGCATCTACAAGCCTTATTTAATTGGTGAATCATACCTTTCTACAGTACCCTGTCTGCCAAACTCTAAATCAGGCTCCTACTCTTTTGGGATGAGATGCCTCCAACTATTGCTTTTAGCGGAGTTGTTGATTGTACCTTTGTTTTCTTCTTATTTCTGCTTGCCTCTCAATAATGTTGCTGGAAGATCTAGGAGTGAGATGAGGTGCTCCGTTATTGAGCCTTGAATGGCCATATTCGCCCTCAATTTAATTCTCATTCTATCTGCCTTAAATTGAATTCACAGAATAGGTTTGGATGGAACAGTCCCCACTCTTGGAACCAGTGCAGTGTCACCACCCGAAGTTTTTGGCAACAATTTGACAGTAAGGACGTCGAGCCTAATTTAGACTTCAGCAGACGGGTTACCTCATCACAAATGTGATAGACATCCCATCCGCCACATTACCATATTACAAGTGCAATAGAATATAATGCACAGGTAATAGCCCAAATCTGACAGATATTATAATTTTATTATATCCAAAGTCACTTCTAGTATGGCGACGGGATATCTGCCATATTTGTGATGAAGTATTCTATCCTCCGAGCTCTAAATCAGTTCCATACTTGTCAAAGGTACCCAAGATGACTACATCTACACTTTTTCTTCTCATGAAAACTAAACTGTTCTTCTCTTAAAATAAGTTTCAAAATACTGTGTTGGCTATAGAAGTGTCTCACATTGAAAGGGGCAATGGCGTATTCGTTCATACCTCAAATTATGTTTCTTTATAGTCAGCATCTCACTCAGCCACTTGATTAGTGGTAAGGAATTGAAAAATATAACTTTGTCTTCTCTTGTTGCTTCACTTCATTGGCTTTTATTTCAAGCATCGCTGTGTTTCAAATTGAGCTGTCTAATATATATATGTGATTTTCCGCTTGCCTAGTAATCCTGCTGCAAGGTTATATCTGCATGGTGACTCTCACTCATTGGAAAGCAATTCTACTGCTTTTCGACGATTTTAAAAAGCTCAAACCCAATGGCAAGCTTTCATTTCCATAGTGCAGCAACTTTTATATAATATCCATATGTCTTCATTTTGCAATCACACTGTTTTGGCTCTGTAAGGAATTATATATATGTTTTTTCAAACCTATACTAATAGCTGATTTAGGATTCAGGAGTTTGGTCTGTCTGTAGGGAGGTGGTTGGAGTTCTGGAAGTGGTTGAGAAAGTTAATTTTCTTTGACGTTTGTTGTTTATTCTTGTTTTTTGCCTTTTCTTCTGTGTTTGGTTACTATTATTTTCTTTTTGTGATAGTTTTTATTTCAGTAATGTGCTTACTTTTATAGTCTATTCAGCACTGCACGTCGTTCAGCAGGTAGGTTCTTTATAGTGCCTAAAACAAAATGCTAACATAAAAATCACCTCCAATAGATAGACTGATTGGGCTTCAACTGTCAACTTTTGTAACTTATTTCTGATTCATGTTCAGCGCCTTGTATGGCGTGCACCAGTTAGAATGTTTAGACTGTCAATGAATTTGTTTGGAAAATAGACCATGTGCTTTTCTTTGTGGATATTCATGACCTCCAAATTTGGTCGTGGTTATTAGAATCATTAACATGGAACTTTCGATGTGACAGCTGGAATATGTTTGTTTTTAGCTTCAAGAATGCCATGTTGCTGTCCAAGATATAAAGGGCATATAGGTAGGTCAGGTACAGAGGTATACTTTGTTAAATTTAGTCCTTTTTGTCCTGAACTGAAAACACTGGGAAACATACGAAGCTAGAATTAGGATTTGGGTTAGCCATCAACTGACCTCATGTTGCCAAGCACTGGAAGATATTTTGTGACTCTATCTATAGCAAGGTTATTACCCACCAAGACGAGAAAGACGATACCACCGTAGACAAGACTATCCGAGGAGCTTCAAGTATCAGATACACTTTCTGAAGCAATCCAGACTCTTACCTTAAAGATGAGCAGTGCTTTATTGATGGCAGAGGTTGAAGGTTGTGGATACTGGCACTTTCAGACCAATACGTATTATTCTTCAACAGACATTTGCCAAGAGTAAAAGAGAAAAGGATAGCAACATAAGAAAGATAGGAATGCAGTGATAAATGAAGAAAGCCGGGATGAACAAATCTGCAAGAGTGAAATAAAGAGCCTAGAATCGTATGGATGTGGAATAAAGAGACGAGTTAGATTCAAGACTAGCTTTGGCATTCAACTCCCCTGCTGTTAACCAGCGCCAGCAATGGGCTCTTGAAAACATGTGGGTGCTGCACTTTCTTTTATAGGCACATATGTTCTGAAAAAACTGCCAAGGAAAACTCTGACAATTGAAGTTAAAGATCATAACTTTCTTTGAAATGCTCCACTTTTATCATTTTCGCTAAGTATTAGGGCCATTGTATGTATTCGACAGGTTTGATGTTGAAGGTGAAATATTTATAATACAAAATGTTATATAGCTAGAGTCAGGAACATCCCATGAATGATTTTCCCTTGTCAAGAACCACCTGTACCACATTAAGCAAATAATGGATGAACCCAGAGAGAATAACCATGCCTCCACATATTTGACCAACGGTGACCCTTGACCCTGCTTCAGGGCCGGTCGCTCCACACACTGCGTGACTCCCCGTGAGTGTGCGCAAGTTCCCCCGCTACTGAAGCGAGTTCGCCGCTGCCCCGCAGCTGAGGATTCTGGGTCTGGTAGTCTGTGCCTGTTTCTGCCCGTAATTCGCCGCTGCTCCTGCAGCTGAGGATTCTGGGCTTTGTTTTTTTGTGCCTGTATTTGCTGCCCGTGACTGTGATTTAATACTTGTTGTATTGTTTATTGATTTGCCCCCTCGCCTCCGTTTTCCCGCTCTGTTCTCCCCCGCTCCCTGCCGCTGCTCCCCTGCAGCCCCGCCCCTTTCTCTTCTGTGCCCCCTTCCCATTCGCCGTTCCGCTCCCGCCTCCCAGCTGCTCCTCCCTCCCACTTGGCCATTTATGGCGGAGTCCACGCAGTGGTGAGCTGTGACCCTTGACCCTGCTTCAGGGCCGGTCGCTCCACACACTGCATGACTCCACGTGAGTGTCCCAAGTTCTCCTGCTATTGCCGCGAGTTCGCCGCTGACCCGCAGCTGAGGATTCTGGGTCTGGTAGTCTGTGCCTGTTTCTGCCTGTGATTCGCCGCTGCTCCTGCAGCTGAAGATTCTGGGCTTTGTTTTTTGTGCCTGTATTTGCTGCCCATGACTGTGATTTTATACTTGTTGTATTGTTTATTGATTTGCCCAATCGCCTCCGTTTTCCCGCTCTGTTCTCCCCCGCTCCCTGCCGCTGCTCCCCTGCGGCTCGCCCCTTTCTCTTCTGTGCCCCCTTCCCATTTGCCGCCCCGCTCCCGCCTCCCAGCTGCTCCTCCCTCCCACTTGGCCATTTATGGCGGAGTCCACGCAGGGGTGAGCTGTGACCCTTGACCCTGCTTCAGGGCCGGTCGCTCCACACACTGCGCGACTCCCCGTGAGTGTGCCCAAGTTCCCCCGCTACTGCCGCGAATTTGCCGCTGCCCCGCAGCTGAAGATTCTGGGTCTGGTAGTCTGTGCCTGTTTCTGCCCGTGATTCGCCACTGCTCCTGCAGCTGAGGATTCTGGGCTTTGTTTTTTTGTGCCTGTATTTTCTGCCCGTGACTGTGATTTAATACTTGTTGTATTGTTTATTGATTTGCCCCCTCGCCTCCGTTTTCCCGCTCTGTTCTCCCCCCGCTCCCCGCTCCCCACTGCTGCTCCCCTGCGGCCCGCCCCTTTCTCTTCTGTGCCCACTTCCCTTTCGCCGCCCCGCTCCCGCCTCCCAGCTGCTCCTCCCTCCCATTTCGCCATTTATGGCGGAGTCCACGCGTACGCACAGCGGGCACGCCAAAGGCAAGCCCCTCTATGCCCGTCTGCGCCTGGACTGCGCCCAGCGCCAGGAACGCTGGTCCCCAACGATACCAGCCCACCCGACTGATCTACGACGCCGCCACCCTACACGCACTCAACACCGGACGGAACCCCGCCTGCCACCGAGCCAGCCCGAGACGCACCCACGGACCCTTCACCTGCCAAGCATGCAAATTCACCAGCCCCCGGACCTGCACCGCACCCGCCAGACCAGGCACCAGCAAAAATTACCTCAAGTGCATCCTGCGCAACACCCGCTCCATCCACAGGCACGCCGTCAAACTCTGGAACCTCCTCGACACAACAGCGCCGGACGTCGCCTTCCTCACAGAAACCTGGATGAACGCCTCCTCAGCCCCCGATATTGCCAAAGCCATCCCAGAGGGCTACAAAATCACCCGGAGGGACCGCGTCAACCAAACCGGAGGAGGCATCGCCATCGTCCACAAAAACACCATCCGCATCACAACCAACTCCGACGACACCCTCACCGCCGCCGAGCACCTTCACTTCCAGATACACACCGACCCCAAGACCACCCTCAGAGGCACTCTCATCTACAGACCCTCAGGACCACGGGCACAATTCAGCAAAGCCCGCACGCCCTCACCTCCTCAGACTACATCCTCCTAGGGGACCTCAACTTTCACCTGGAAAACAACAACGACAACAACACCACCACCCTGCTGGACAACCTCGCCAACTTCGGACTCAAGCAACTGGTGAACACCCCCACCCACTACGCCGGCCACACGCTTGACCCAGTCTTCTCCTCTAACAACCACATCTCCTTCAGCCACTCCACCGGACTACACTGGACAGATCACAGCTGCGTTCACTTCAACTTCAGGAGAACCACGACCCGCCACCACTCGCAGCAGGTTCCCCGAAGACACTGGAGCAAGATCACAGCCGACCAGCTCACCACCTCCCTAAGCCACAACCCGCCCACCAACACGACGGACCCCAACCAAGCAGCCCGCAACCTCACATAGTGGCTCACCAACTGCGCCGATGCCCTTGCACTACTGAAGAATCCTCCCAGCAGACCCGGCAGTAAGAAAGCCTTATGGTTCACCAACGACCTGAAAAACTCAAAGAAATCCTGCCGTACCCTCGAGAAAGCCTGGCGCCACGACCAATCAACAGAAAACATGACAGCCCTCAAGAACGCCATCCGCAACCACCACCAGCTGATTCACACCACCAAAACGACAACATTCAGAGAACGACTGGACAACAACACCCACAACAGCAAGGAACTCTTCAGCATCGTTAAAGAGCTCTCCAACCCCAGCGCCTGCAACAACGACATCACACCCTCGCAAGACCTCTGCGACTCACTCGCCACGTTCTTCCACCGCAAGATCGCCGACATACACAACAGCTTCGGCGACCAAACCACGCACCCAACCACTGAATCAGCGCCCCTACCACCACCCTCTGCACCTGGACCTCGGTCAACACCGAAGACACCACCTGCATGATGAACACCATCCACTCTGGCTTCCAAACCGACCCCTGTCCACACCACTCATCTTTAACAAAGCCGACTCCATCATCGCACCCCAACTCCGGATCATCAATAACAGCTCCTTCGCATCCGCCATCTTCCCGGAGAGCTGGAAACATGCGGAGCTCAGCGCCCTCCTGAAGAAACCCACCGCGGACCCCACGGACCTCAAGAACCTCCGCCCCATCTCGCTCCTCCCCTTCCCTGCTAAAGTCATCGAGAAGACCGTCAACAAACAACTCTCCACCTTCCTCGAGACAAACGGATCCCTCAACCCCTCGTAGTCCGGTTTCCGAGCAAACCACAGCACCGAGACCGCCCTCATCGCAGCCACCGACAACATCAGGGCCCTGCTCGACAGCTGTCAGAAGCAGTACCTGAATTGTTGCTCCGCAGGAACGTTCAAGATGAAGGAGACAAGATGCTTGCTCCCAATTCCCCTACACCCCAGGACCCAGACAAAGTTGGGCACTGAGATACGGGGGAAAGGGGAATGGGACGACAAACAAGAGAGACTGCCCAACACACACTGAAGTCTTCGGAATTCTTCTGGTAGTAGGATTCCTGTAAAGCAAGGGAACAATAAGCAAACGATCCTACAACTGCTTCTACAACCTTTTCTACCCAAAATTCCCCTAGGCCCTCTCCTACCTGAATGTGTGCGGGGGTTAGCCACTCTCTAAGAGTAGGCGCCCAACCCAACCTACTGCCCTTTCGTAAGTCTTTAAAGACCTGGCTGTTCCCTTAATCCTCTTTGCTCCCGCAGACCCTTTCAGATTTTCTGTCAGCGCTGGGACGCTCACGGGCAGCCATGCACTCTAAAAATCCATTAAATAAATAAATAAAATAAATAAGTATGCTGGAATCTTCTTACTCCTGGTAATAGCCAACTGAAGATTGATTGAGCTAAAGGTGGTAAGCACAAATATATATATATATTTATATTTACTAGATGACTGATGAATAGTTCTACTTCCCAGTTGGCTTCAGGAGAAATGTTCTGCTCTCAGTTAGTTCGATATTCAAATTGAAAGTACTGGCTCTGGTGAATACTTAAGTTCGCCAAGAAGTCTGTAGCAATGAAGTACGTAACCTGAACTCCAAGAAATGAGTGAACGCGAAGTCTATGGCATTTCACTCTTGGAAGAATTGTCTCTGAGTAATAAATAAAAACAAATTCAGAGCTTACCCTGACTCTCTCGCTGGCTGGGAAGAGAGAGTAAAGGGAACAGCTACCTTGCAGTGTCGAAGGCTTCCTCACCAAGGACAAGGACAGATGAAGGAAAGTCGGAACTTCGGACTGAAAGTCGTAACTTGGATACAAGAATACCTGGACTGAACCTTCCTCGCGGAATAGGCAGCGAGCGAAGGAATAGTGGGATAGACTGAAAACTATGAAATTCTCGGGTTCAGAATACTGGAAATACGCAGACTGACGAAAAGGCTGCTTCTCAGTCAGCGCGACGGTTGAAATGCGTAGTCTTCAATTGGCTCGCGCACCACCTAACCGCTGACAACTGGAGAGCTGAAAAAGACTAGAGCGCTAACTGAAGTCAAAGCGTGGCAACAGGGAAGAAAGGTAGAGTGTTCTAATCCGATGGTGAGAATCAACAAAAGGACCTAGCAACCCTCTGTGTCCATCCCCACGGAGAATGTAACACTGAATAGCCATTTTTGACTCTAAAGATGGGAAAACGGTGTGTGAGGAGAGGGGAAACTCGCTCAGTCCTGACAGTACCCCCCACCAAAGCCCCCTCTCTAGGTTTCTGTGGGAATGTCTTGTGAAATTCTTTTACTAATCTGGGAGCATGAACATTGGAACTAGGCTCCCATGATCTTTCGTCCGGACCAAAACCCTTCCAATCAATCAAGTAGAACAAAATTCCTCCTTTGATCTTGGAATCCAAAATTCTTTTGATTTCAAATTCCTCCTCTGAATGTACTTGAACTGGCCTTGTAGGAGAACTAAGTCTTAAATCTGGGGGACTGCGCTTCACTAAAGACACATGAAAAGTGGAATGGATTCTCATTCTTTTAGGAAGATCAATCTTAACTGCTACTGGATTCACCATTTTTAAGACTGAATAAGGTCCTACAAATCTGGGCTGAAATTTACGATTTCCTCTCAATCTCATGTGGCGAGTTGAAATCCAAACTTGATCCCCAGGTTCAAAAATGGGACTTTCTCTCCTTTTCTTGTCTGCCTGACCCTTATACTGATTCCTGGCCTTAACAAGATTTTCATTGGCTAACTGATAGGCTTTTTGCAGATCTTTTAATAGACCCTCTGCTGCAGGAGCCTCTACATCTACCTTCCCAAACATCATATTTGGATGTCTACCATTATTCAAATAGAAGGGAGTGAAGCCTGTAGCTGAGTGAATGGAATTATTATACGCAAACTCTGCAGTACTGAGCAAAGAGGGCCATTCTCCCTCCTGATCCATTAAGTACAACCGCAGATATTGCTCCAAATCCTGATTGACCCTCTCAGTTTGGCCGTCAGTTTCGGGTTGAAAACTCGAGGACAAGCGAGAATCTATGCCTACCTTCCAAAAAGGATCTCCAGAAACGAGACACAAATTGAGGGCCTCGGTCTGAAATCACCACCTGTGGAATACCATGTAATTTAACCACATGCTGAATGAACAAAGTGGCAAACTGAGAAGCGGTAGGAAGATTCTTTAAAGGAACAAAATGACTCATTTTAGTGTATTGATCCACTACCACCCAAATTACAGAATACCCCTGACTGGAAGGCATCTCCACTATGAAATCCATAGACACAGTATGCCAAGGAGATGGAGCTAAGGGCAAAGGCTGAAGAAGTCCTTGTGGGGACTGACGAGCAATTTTCCCTTTTACACATTGCTCACACGTGGCTACATACTGTCTTACTTGAGCTTCCATACCCGGCCAATTAAAAGTTCTCTTCACTAGTTCCAAAGTCTTTTTAACTCCTTTATGGCCTGCCAAAGGATTATCATGGCATAACTGAATGACTTCTTCCCTCAATTCCTTAGTAGGCACAAACAATTTTCCCAACTGATAGGGCAATCCATCCTGGATCAGTCGATGAGGTTCTCTAGATTCCCACTGCTCCACATCTTCTTCTTTCTGGAATTCTTTTCTGATCTTATCCTCCAAAGCTTGAAAAGAAATGGTTCCCACAATTTTTTCCACAGGAATGATGTGACCTTGCACTGAAGCTTCTTGACTTTCTCTCAATCCCATCCGAAATAGAGCATCAGCTTTTCCATTGGCAGATCCCGGTTTGTAAGTTAAAACAAAATTGTAATCCACAAAAAAGAGAGACCACCTAAGTTGCCTGGGAGTAAGAGTTCGGGCTGATTTCAGAAACTGCAAGTTTCGATGATCAGTATATACTGTGATTACTTGCTTGGCACCAAACAAATAGTGTCTCCACTCCTGAAATGCTTCCTTGACAGCCAAAAGCTCTTTGTCAGCAATGGAATAATTGACTTCAGCCGCTGAAAGTTTTCTTGAATGAAAGGCCACTGGATGGAGCTGACCAGTGCTCTTGTGCCTTTGCGATAATACTCCACCAATTGCAAGATTTGAAGCATCTGCTTCCACAAAAAATGGTTCATTTAAATCTGGATGCTGAAGGATAGGGGCCGAGATAAACATTTTCTTCAAATGTTGAAAGGCTTCTTCCGAATCCGCTCCCCAAATGAATTTCTCATTCTTGTTGAGTAAACGTGTGATGGGACTCACCTTATCTGAAAAATTCTGAATGAATCATCTATAGAAATTGGCAAAACCCAAAAAACTTTGTATTTCTTTAACAGATCGGGGAGCTGGCCAATCCTCAATTGCTTTAACCTTGGAATTGTCCATAGACACTCCTTCTGGCGAGAGTACATATCCCAGAAGTTCCACTCTAGTGGAATGAAAGACACACTTTTCAAGTTTGACAAAAAGATGATTTTCTTGAAGACGCTCCAAAATTTTCCTCACATGACAAACATGTTCTTCTCGATTCTTGGAAAAAATCAAGATGTCATCAATATAGACCACTGCAAAACGATCCAGGAAATCTTGTAAGACATCATTAACAAAATGTTGAAAAGCCGCTGGGGCATTGCACAACCCAAAAGGCATGACCTGATATTCGAACAAACCAAACCTAGTGCGGAATGGTGTCTTCCACTCGTCTCCTTTGGCCATGCGAACAAGGTGATATGCCCCTCTCAAGTCTAATTTCGTATATATCTGGGCATCTTTAACTTGATCCATAAGCTCAGAGATCAAGGGCAAGGGATACCGATTCTTTTTTGTGACCAGATTCAGAGCTCTATAATCAATGCAAGTTCTTAAACTCCCATCCTTCTTAGGAATGAAGAAAAGGAGGGAAGAAACAGGGGACTGGGAGGGACGAATGAATCCATTAGCCAAATGTTGATCCAGGTACTCCTTCAGATGCTCATTCTCTGATTCCGAAAGGGCATAAATTCGACTGCAAGGCAGATTTGCCCCTGGTTCCAGTTCTATTTGACAATCATAATCTCGATGTGGGGGGAGCTTCTGAGCTTCTGATTCACTAAACACTTGCTCCAAATCCAAATACTCATCTGGAATGCTGGGAACTTCAATGGCACAGACCATTTGAGAGGAATCAGCCCGACAAAAAGACGCAGAAACCTTTCTCTCTCCTGGAACTTGATGAAAGCAATTTTCCAAACAGTAACTGGAATCCAATTCCATAGATCTCTTGGCCCAATCAATTCGTGGATTGTGCTCTGTCAACCAAGGCAATCCTAAAATTAATTGAAACTGTGGAGCGTCAATTAAACTGAATTTCAAATAGCTATGATGCTTTGCGGGCCCAACCAAATGGACTTCCTCCGTGTCGTAGAGAATAGGACCTGAAGATAGTGTTGTCCCATCTACAGCCCGAACAGGTTCTGGTTTGTCCTTTCTGACAAATTGTATTCCTAAACTTTTTGCAAATTGGATATCACAAAAATTTCCCGTTGCCCCAGAATCATTCATCACAGCCACTTCTACCATGCGATTTGAACCAAAAAAAATTTGACTGGTGATTAACAGATGAGGTGCAGAATACTGTAACGTGTTAGCTAAAGATTGAAAATCTGGAGTTGTCTCCTGAGCAGCTCCCACCAGGGCAACTCCGTCTACTGGTGGAGCTTGTCTTTTACCCATGGATTGGTCTTGGGTTTCTTTGGACAATCCTTTGCAAAATGGCCCGAACCCCCACAGTACATACACAATTTTCCCTGACGACGTTTCTCTCTTTCCTCTTTACTTAAGGGCCCCCTCACAGTTCCGATTTGCATAGGTTCTTCATTAAGTGCACCATCATTGCCCTTACTCACTTCTGTTCGCATGCGATCAAATCTAGGAGGAATCGGACGAATTTCCCTTCTTCGTTCGCTTTTTCTTTCCGATTGACGCTGATCAATCTGAAGAACCAAATCAATTAGTTCTGACAACTCAGTGGGTCTCTTTGGAATCCGAGCCAAACCATCTTTTAGCTCATCCTTCAGTCCTCTGTAAAAAATGGCTGCTCTCTTAGATTCAGGCCATTTAGTTTCTACAATTAATTTGTTAAACTGTGCGAGGTAGGCCACCAATTCTCGATTTCCTTGTTTCAATTCCAGAAGTTCATTATCTGTGGACTGCGCAACTGCTCTTCGGTCAAATATACGCAAAAACTCAGTTTTGAAATCTGCAAAGTTATACAAAATGGGATCATTAGACGAAACTATGGGCATAGCCCATGCCGCAGCATCTCCACCCAAGTAAGAAAGCATAAACGCCACTTTGGACTGATCTTCTTTAAAAATAATGGGCTTACAAAGATAGTGCAAGGAACACTGAGTAATAAATACCTTTTCCTTGTGAGGATCTCCCTGAAACCTTTCTGGGGGGGGCCAACGGAATGGTAGGAGACATGGCATGAACTACTTGTGTGGTTAATTCTGAGGAAGAGGGGGATAAAGATTGAGGCTTCTGCGCTCCAAAATTGGGACTAGGACTAACAGAGAGTTCATCTATTCTGTGCCTCAAAAAACTCGCTTCTCTATTTGATTTCCTAACCTCCTCTTGTGTCTCACTTAACTGTTTTTGCAACCCCTCCAATATACTAGCCAAAGCCTTGACATCGAATCCTTCCGCAATGATGTCCAAGCGGAACAATTGCGGGCACTTCAATCTGTCAGAAGCAGTACCTGAATTGTTGCTCCGCAGGAACGTTCAAGATGAAGGAGACAAGATGCTTGCTCCCAATTCCCCTACACCCCAGGACCCAGACAAAGCTGGGCACTGAGATACGGGGGAAAGGGGAATGGGACGACAAACAAGAGAGACTGCCCAACACACACTGAAGTCTTCGGAATTCTTCTGGTAGTAGGATTCCTGTAAAGCAAGGGAACAATAAGCAAACAATCCTAATACTGCTTCTACAACCTTTTCTACCCAAAATTCCCCTAGGCCCTCTCCTACCTGAATGTGTGCGGGGGTTAGCCACTCTCTAAGTGTAGGCAGTATGCTGAGAGAATATTGGTTCTGGAATCTTCTTACTCCTGGTAATAGCCAACTGAAGATTGATTGAGCTAAAGGTGGTAAGCACAAATATATATATATATATTTATATTTACTAGATGACTGATGAATAGTTCTACTTCCCAGTTGGCTTCAGGAGAAATGTTCTGCTCTCAGTTAGTTCGATATTCAAATTGAAAGTACTGGCTCTGGTGAATACTTAAGTTCGCCAAGAAGTCTGTAGCAATGAAGTACGTAACCTGAACTCCAAGAAATGAGTGAACGCGAAGTCTATGGCATTTCACTCTTGGAAGAATTGTCTCTGAGTAATAAATAAAAACAAATTCAGAGCTTACCCCGACTCTCTCGCTGGCTGGGAAGAGAGAGTAAAGGGAACAGCTACCTTGCAGTGTCGAAGGCTTCCTCACCAAGGACAAGGACAGATGAAGGAAAGTCGGAACTTCGGACTGAAAGTCGTAACTTGGATACAAGAATACCTGGACTGAACCTTCCTCGCGGAATAGGCAGCGAGCGAAGGAATAGTGGGATAGACTGAAAACTATGAAACTCTCGGGTTCAGAATACTGGAAATACGCAGACTGAAGAAAAGGCTGCTTCTCAGTCAGCGCGACGGTTGAAGTGCGTAGTCTTCAATTAGCTCACGCACCACCTAACCGCTGACAACTGGAGAGCTGAAAAAGACTAGAGCGCTAACTGAAGTCAAAGCGTGGCAACAGGGAAGAAAGGTAGAGTGTTCTAATCCAATGGTGTGAATCAACAAAAGGACCTGGCAACCCTCTCTGTCCATCCCCACGGAGAATGTAACACTGAATAGCCCTTTTTGACTCTAAAGATGGGAAAACGGTGTGTGAGGAGAGGGGAAACTTGCTCAGTCCTGACAACAGCAGGGAAACTGCTGCCCTCATCCACCTTGATCTATTGGCCGCATTTGACACGGTCTGCCACCGCACCCTAACAACCCGCCTCCACCACACCGGGATCCAAGGGAAAGCCCTGGAATGGATCACCTCCTTCCTCTCCGACAGAACTCAGAGAGTCCGCCTCCCCCCCTTCCGCTCAGCGGCCTCCAAGATCATCTGCGGCGTTCCCCAAGGCTCCTCGCTCAGCCCCACCCTCTTCAACGTCTATATGAGCCCCCTCGCAGCCATCGCACACCAACACAACCTAAACATCATCTCCTACGCTGACGATACCCAGCTGATCCTCTCCCTCACCAATGACCCCACCACCGCCAGAGCCATCCTCCAGGAAGGAATGAAAGACGTCGCAGAATGGATGAAGCTCAGCCGCCTGAAACTGAACTCAGACAAGACGGAAGTACTCATCCTCGGACCATCCCCCTCCGCCTGGGACAACTCCTGGTGGCCGCCCGCACTGGGTACCGCCCCCAAGCCCACGGACCACGCACTCAACCTGGGCTTCATCCTGGACTCCTACCTTACAATGACCAAACAAGTCAACGGCGTCTCATCATCTTGCTTCAACACCCTGCGCATGCTCCGAAAGATCTTCCGGTGGATCCCCACCGAAACTAGGAAGACGGTCACCCAAGCCCTCGTCACCAGCCGACTGGACTACGGGAACACTCTCTACGCCGGAACCACAGCCAAACTACAGAAAAGACTCCAGCGCATACAGAAAGCTTCTGCCGTCTCATCCTGGACATCCCCCGTCACAGCCACATCTCTGCCCATCTGAGAGCCCTGCACTGGCTCCCGGTCAGCAAGAGGATCACGTTCAGACTCCTCACCCACGCACACAAGGCCCTTCACGACAGGGGCCCCGAATACCTCAACAGCTGCCTCACATTCTACACTCCCACCCGCCAGCTCCGATCCGCCAGCCTCGCCCTCGCCAGCGTCCCACGATTTTGCAGAACCACCGCCGGAGGAAGATCCTTCTCCTACCTGGCGGCCAAGAGATGGAACTCCCTCCCCAACCACCTACGGCTGACCCAGGACCATCTCTCCTTCAGGAAACAACTCAAGACCTGGCTGTTCGAGCAGTAGCGGCTCCCCCCCCCTCCCCCTCCCCCTCCCAGTGCCTTGAGACCCTAGCAGGTGAGTAGCACGCTCTACAAATATGATTGATTGATTGATTGATTGATTGAATTATGGATATGAGAAATAAATTGTGGGTTACAAACTGTCTATGGGGGACCCAAATGTAAATGTAATTGTAAATGTATTCCGACTTATATAGCGCACGTATCACCCGAAGGCATCAAGGCGCTTGCTTAGGGAACCAGTCCTGGTATTCCCCTGTGAGATACCCCGGCATGGTATCCACAAGGTGAAAGCCAGGCATCCCGCCGCGAGGGGCCGTAGTGGAGATTAAGCACGCTATTGCCCAGAGTCGCAGAGTGTGACCCTGTGAGTCGAGTAGGCACCGGAGCGAGAATTGTCGAGTCCGTGGAATTTTTGAGCCCGAGACCCGCCGAGGCGGGGAATCAAACCCTGGTCCACGGCCGATCTCAGCTTCCAGGTATGCCGCCTCTAACCACTGAGCCACGCTTCGCCACATGACCCAACCCATTAGATAGCTTGATTAGAACTTGACTAGGGCACAGGAAAATATTTGAATCACGGGCACTGTATCTGACATGAGTTTGCTAAGTTTAGCATAGACAATCCACAACACTTTTGATAAATCAAAATTGAGCCAGAAGAGTTGTGCCCTCTATACTACTGGGCCGCAGCAACATCCGTTTAGGTCTTGAAAGATCTAATAGGTGCAGGAGAGCTAAGAATAAGATCAGTATTTCTAAAGTAATCAATTACCACTGATGAAATCAAAGAACCAGATGGAGGGGCACACTCAACTAGTGAAAATGAGCAATTGTGCCCTTTGTGTACTGAGAAAATGCTTCTTTTGCACGGACAACCCAATTTCTTGGGATGAATGCTGCTGTGGTAAATTCTAAACTCTGTTCCCAATGTATGTGTGTTGCCATCTAAAAATGTTTGAAATAGTCTAATCCACAGTTGGCATATTTGGCGTCCCAGTAAGGCCTTGTTTCATGGTGCAAAAATACATCAATGCAGAGAAGTTAAATGTCAAGTGTGGCCAGAAGAATGCATTTTGCCAACCACTAGGAAGGGCAGGAAAAAATTGCTTCAGGTCTACAAGTGTAGCCTGACTGCTGTGTGGCTTCAGGGTTACATGGGCAGCCTGACAACTGCACCTTAAAGACCTGTAGGCAAAACTGTCAAAATAAAACATTTTTTACAGGATCAAAGACCTCCTTAAACATAAAATAAGTCACCCCTTAGAAGGTCTTGTAGCACATGAGGCAGAGTGCTAAGTATTTAAAATTGTAATATGTAGACAGTAAAGGTTTACATGTTCCTACAATAACAAGCCTCCAAAAGCTATTTTAGCTGTATAAGTGATATGGGTTTCTCTTTGAGAGTATCTAAAGGCAATAACAAAGTTGTTTGACTTAGAATGTGTGTCGGAGCTCATTCAACCATTGTTTAGATAATATTTAAAAAAAAAAGTTCAAGGGCCAAACCTGCTCCCACTTTATCTCATGGCTGAACAGTGGATTCCAAGGGTCAGAAGGCTAAACCCCTCTGTGGCCCACATCCTAAAATGAATGCAGCAAGGTATAAGTATTTTTATAGTGGCCAATCAGATGTCTGAACTCCAGAAAGGGACTGAAGCAAACCCTGGCTGACAGGGCTTAAGCCTGTGGCAGCTGCATTTGACTGCTGCATGGGAGTTAGCAGCTTTGATGGAGGTTGGGTGGCCAGGCCCTGCTTCTAAGCCCTGCTGTGCATGGCTAAAGGTTGTATGCAGCAGGGTTTGGTCTAACCTCGGAGGGTTAGATGCAGGGCCTGGAAACAGGCGAGGGCCTGCAGCCATCCCTCATTGCTCACAACTGTGGAACACTCCATGGTGGTTGGGCACTGTGCCCTGCCACCAACCCCTTCTGAGCAAGGTCGAATGTCATGCACAGCGGGGTCTGCATGCTGCATGGGGTAAATATATACAGGGTCTGGCCAAAGTTCAGACCTCAGCCCAACCCCCAACGGTACACAACCTATATGACGTTGAAAGCCTTGGTTGAGGCCCTACTCCCAGGGGTTAGATGCATACACAAAGATTTGATCGAAAGCGTTATACCTGCAAAGACAAGCATATTCTGTTGTACCTATAAGACATAGGCGAAGTGTTAAAGCACTGTTTCTATACTAGAAGGGCCCACATTACAGTACAAACACATGCTTAAAACAATTCATATACTCTTGCAGTATGGTGCAGGGGTATATCCATTAGTGCATGGCAGTGAAAAGTCCACCAAAGCTTGGGGAGAGTTAAAGATCTCCATATCTTTCTAGATAGTGTTTTCTTTGTTTGTGACTCTGATGAAACACAGTGCACAATGTCTGTATGCTGTACAACATGGACCAAAGAATATTACATTTCTCTTTTAAAATATGTAGATATACTTTACTGTTTGGACATATGAAATGCAAACACATTTTTTTTCAATTTTTTTTATCGAAGAAAAGTGGTTCTTAACAAGAAACCTTTTTTTAGTTTTAAAACTTTTATTTTTGTCCTATAATATTCCATTATTTGGGGGTCAACGGAAATTAATAGTTAAAAAAATTATTAAACCATGGGTCCGTTTAAAAAAAGGAAAAATATATATTTTTGCTGTCAACTTGGGGTGCAGAACCTGCAAGTCCTGAGCTGCTCTACTCTACTTCATTGTAGAAACGATTTCACAGCACTTGGTGCAGTACAACCCAATATTTGTATTTATAGGATTCATACACTTTTGGGTGGCAAGCACTTATGGTTAGGGTCACCAGGTTGTAGAGTCAGGAGTGAAGTAGAAGATGTTTTTGCTGATGCCCCTTTGTTGTCCGGCTCTCGTCTCATGTTCTGGTGCCTGCTGTGCCATGCATCGCAATGCATTGAGGTACTTTTTTATTGCAGTCCCAATGGAGTACTTCTTACCGATAGTTCTGCTGAACTCCTTCTGACAGAGATTACTTGTCACCAACTTTGCATATGCTTTTTATCTCCAGGTGGGATAGAAAAGAACTGCCAATGCAATGGACTCAGCAGAAGTCCTGGGCTGCTCCTCTTCCTCTTGAGGGACTTTGGGTGGTCTCTGGTTTCCTCTAGGTGTCATCAGTTCTAAATTTAGAGTTGCAAACCCAAAAAAAGTGAATAATTGCAAAGGAAGGGGCAGGAGAGTACACAAGAGATGGATACACTCAAGTACAAATCCATAATGAGACAAAATGCATCGATACGGTCATATTGAAAGAGCCGGGCCCATAAGTTCTAGACCGTTCTAGACCGTTCTAGAGTCACACTCCAATGGTTCCTTTTTTTCGCAGCATGACAGTGTAAAGTAGGGAAAAGTTGTTAAGAAAAACAGTATTTAGCCAATAATGCCTTTGGACACATAATAACCCACAGAGAACCACTTGAGGTTAGTTATTTTATTACAAAGCCAAAAATAACTGAACATAGAGATACCTCAACAAAAGTGTATAGAAATACAGAGGAGTCAGCATGAAGCCAAATCTGTGCATCCAGTCTATACAGTGCAGCAAGAGCAACACAATTAATTCAATAAGTAGAATACAGAAAATCAGGACGCATGAGTCCAAATTTCCCTGCATCGAGGGTTGGTGAATGAAAAGTTATTAAATCTATCCCCACTCTAACACTAAGGTGACATCCCTAAATAAGCATTTTCCAAAGAAAGGATAAAAGATGTCAGCACATGGAGTCTCCCTAAGAAGTCTCTCCATCAATGGGTGAAGTAACATAAAGCTACCAAAGACAGAGCTCGCTCTAGGATGCTCACTCTGAAAGCAAGGAAATAGTGGTGCGCTATCCCTACTTCCACCAACCAATTATCCATAGGTGGTACTCCCATGTTGCATTTCTGATCACGCCATCCACCTGGGTACAGTCCTGAAGGTATTTTTCCACAATGTTGACTGTGTGCCTTGCATGCTACAATTTGTCCTTGGTTCCCAGGTCTTCTGCTGTGTGAAGCACAATGACCTTCTTTTATCGACTCAAGCCACATGATTGTAACTTCTTCTCTCCTTGCCTGACTAGTAAAACAAAGACATTATTCTATTTAAGAGGGCACTTCTTCACCTGCAACACAAAATGTGAGAAAGAACAGATTCCACAGCAGACATGAAATTCAAACTGTTAATTCTAAAATTAGAGTTTTCAGGGACTTGCATTTCAGGCCTATGAATGTTAGCTAACATAAAAGAAACATTATATAAGCTTTACAAATTCACGTAACATTAATACAAACTTCAAGTAATGCATTTACCTACATTCGAAATAGCATAATTAATAAGCACATTTAATATACGAATAATTGTCAGTTGCACAACACAAGATCTTCATATTAATACATTTCAAATTTCTAACACTTCAAGTTAATACAACAAATGATTATATGCTGGTGCGCTCTACACAAGATTATGATGCACCCCTACAAATAGAGTGACATTTCCTCTTCATCACTATCAACAAATGAAATGTAGTTTTGCTGTAAATCATAAGTACTTGCAGTATAGTTGTTAGGCATACAGTATTGTGACACCTAGAAGTGCAGACATTTTAATAAAACAATAATATATGTTAGTTATTTGGGTCTGTTGGGGCTCCAAATTCTTAAACTTAAAATAAAGTGATCCATTCACAGTAAAGTTAAAAATAAATTTACCTTCCAGCCCCTGTGATACTACCCCGGGCCCTGAAAAAAAAAGCAAGGGCCTCCCAGGAATGACACAGTACTGTCTAATTGGATGTATTTGTTCCATGGTAGTACTGTAGTTCAAAAGAGGATACCACAACAATAAATAACAAGCATTTACAATGCAACGGTTTCGCCTTTGCAAAAGTTAGAGCTATTGGCATTGTAAATGACAACATTTTTATTTATGTGTTGGTTTTGAAAACAGATAAATAAATGGCATTGTCATTTACATTGCCAACAGCTTAATCTCTCGCAAATGTAAGACCTATTGTACCCTACTGGACGAGCTCATCAGACAGCAATTACTACCACACACACGCACCCAGAGCCACACACACACACCCACACACCCAGAGCCACACCCACCCACACACCCAGAGCCACACACACACCCACACACCCAGAGCCACACACCCACCCAGAGCCACACACCCACCCAGAGCCACACACACACCCAAAGCCACACACACACCCACACACCCAGAGCCACCCACACACCCACACACCCAGAGCCACCCACACACCCAGAGCCACCCACACACCCACACACCCAGAGCCACCCACACACCCAGAGCCACACACACACACCTACACCCCCAGAGCCACACACACTCACCCAGAGCCACACACACCCACCCAGAGCCACACACACCCACCCAGAGCCACACACACCCACCCAGAGCCACACACACACACCCAGAGCCACACACACCCACCCAGAGCCACACACACACACCCAGAGCCACACACACACACCCAGAGCCACACACACCCACCCAGAGCCACACACACCCAGAGCCACACACACCCAGAGCCACACACACACACCCAGAGCCACACACACCCAGAGTCAATCAATCAATCAATCAATCAAGACATTTATAGAGCGCACTACTTACCCGTAGGGTCTCAAGGCGCTGGGGGGAGGGGGGTGCCGTTACTGCTCGAACAGCCAGGTCTTCAGCTTCTTCCTGAAGGAGAGGTGGTCTTGGGTCAGGCGCAGGTCGGTCGGGAGGGAGTTCCAGGTTCTGGCGGCCAGGTAGGAGAAGGACCTTCCTCCGGTTGTCGCTCTTCGGGTGCGGGGGACGGCGGCGAGGGCGTGGTTGGCTGATCGGAGGTGGCGTTTGGGAGCGTAGAAGTTGATTCGGTTGTTGAGGTAGCTCGGGCCTTGGTCGTGTAGGGCTTTGTGTGCGTGGGTGAGGAGGCGGAAGGTGATTCTTTTGTTGACGGGGAGCCAATGCAGGTCTCTCAGATGTCCGGAGATGTGGCTGGTTCGTGGGATGTCGAGGATGAGTCTGGCTGAGGCATTCTGGATCCGTTGGAGTCTCTTCTGGAGCTTGGTGGTGGTACCGGCGTAGAGGGCGTTGCCGTAGTCCAGTCGGCTGGTGACGAGGGCCTGGGTGACGGTCTTCCTGGTCTCGGTGGGGATCCACCAGAAGATCTTCCGTAGCATGCGTAGGATGTTGAAGCATGCCGAGGAGACGTTGTTGACTTGCCTGGTCATGGAGAGGGAGGAGTCCAGGATGAAGCCCAGGTTGCGTGCGTGGTCTGTCGGTTTGGGTGCGGTGCCCAGGGCTGGTGGCCACCAGGAGTTGTCCCATGCGGAGGGGGAGGAGCCCAGGATGAGGACCTCCGTCTTGTCTGAGTTCAGTTTCAGGCGGCTGGTCGTCATCCACTCGGCTACCTCTTTCATCCCTTCGTGCAGGTTGGCTCTGGCGGCGGCGGGGTCGTTGGTCAGGGAGAGGATCAGCTGGGTGTCGTCGGCGTAGGAGATTATGTTTAGGTTGTGTTGGCGTGCGATGGCCGCGAGGGGGCTCATGTAGACGTTGAAGAGGGTGGGGCTCAGCGAGGATCCTTGTGGGACGCCGCAGATGACTTCGGTGGCCTCTGACTTGTACGGTGGTAGGCGGACTCTCTGTGTTCTTCCGTCGAGGAAGGAGATGATCCATTCCAGAGCCTTCTCCTGGATTCCGACGTTGCTGAGGCGCTGTACTAGGGTGCGGTGGCAGACAGTGTCGAATGCCGCGGAGAGGTCTAGGAGGATGAGGGCCGCTGTTTCTCCGTTGTCCATCAGGGCTCGGATGTCATCGGTGGCGGCGATGAGGGCGGTCTCGGTACTGTGGTTGGCTCGGAAGCCAGACTGTGAGGGGTCGAGGGATCCATTTGTCTCAAGGAAGGCGGCCAGCTGCTTGTTGACGGTCTTCTCGATGACTTTGGCTGGAAACGGGAGGAGCGAGATGGGGCGGTAATTCTTGAGTTCGGTGGGGTCCGCTGTGGGTTTCTTGAGTAGAGCGCTGAGTTCGGCATGCTTCCAGCTCTCCGGGAAGGTGGCGGTGTCGAAGGAGGTGTTGATGATGTCTCGCAGGTGGGGTGCGATGACAGCGTCGGCCTTGTTGAAGACGTGGTGAGGGCTGGGGTCGGTCGGAGATCCGGAGTGGACGGAGTTCATCGTGCGGATGGTGTCTTCGGTGCTGATCGGCGTCCAGGCGCGGAGGGTGGTGGTGGGGGGTGGTGGCACGGTCATGGTGTGCGTTGGTTGGTTGTTGAAGTCACACACACACACACACACACACACACACACACACACACACACACACACACACACACCCAGAGCCACACACACACACACACACCCAGAGCCACACACACACACACACACCCAGAGCCACACACACACACACACACACACACCCAGAGACACAAACACCCAGAGCCACACACACACACACACACACACACACACCCAGAGCCACACACACACACACACCCAGAGCCACACACACACACCCAGAGCCACACACACACCCAGAGCCACACACACCTAGGAGAGCAAGCACAGCGAGGGGGCAGGGAAGCAAGCGCAGCGAGGGGGCAGGGAAGCAAGCGCAGCGAGGGGGCAGGGAAGCAAGCGCAGCGAGGGGCCGGAGAGGTTCAGGGTGAAACAGTCAGCATGGTCTTCTCAAAGGCCTCAATATGGGTGTAGGAGGAACCACTAGGAGATATCTCATTGGAGGTATAGACTGAAGATTGGGGACTGGTCAGACGAAGAGTTTGATTGCCTCTTAGACCTCTTGCTTCACATTTTTTGTTGTGGGTTTCTGGAGGTCCTTTTTGTAAAGTTCTGGTCTCCTGTCACTCCCCAACAACCACATGATTGGATTCATCCTGTTGTGAATTTCACTAAAGCAGCATCTTTAGACAGGCTGGATCTGGGCCCATCTTCTGACTCCTTGCAGAGTTGACAGCAGGTCATGTGTATACTCTGGGTGTTGAGCTTTGTGGTCACTGCTCCACCATGGTAATGTCCATAAGTGTCTAGCTAATAAACTTTCCGAAGCTGCACTTGTAAGCAGGTCTTGTGGTCTGCCTTGGGTCCGTGTTTCCCTCTGATAGAGTTTCATAGTAGTTACCTAGCTGCAAAGTGAAAGTACCTCTGTGTGGTATTAGTACTCGGGTGTAAGTACGAGACGCCCAGTGTATTCTAGACTGCTGCCTGCACGGTTTGAGCGGTAGAATCCAGTTTACACACCTGCTGTTGAACCTCTCGTTGGGGCTA
Source organism: Lissotriton helveticus (assembly GCF_964261635.1). Taxonomy (NCBI): domain Eukaryota; kingdom Metazoa; phylum Chordata; class Amphibia; order Caudata; family Salamandridae; genus Lissotriton; species Lissotriton helveticus. The sequence goes on along the minus strand of NC_136071.1, from coordinate 985,977,411 downwards.
CCAGCTGCAGTGCAAACCAATCCTTCACTTTCAGATGGGATTTCTCTGCGAGAAGAGTGGTTTTTAGGTACTGCTTTGCGCGGCCTAGTTAATTTGTGTCGCACACAGAGCCTCGTGTTTTGGACTCTAAAAGGGGACGAGCAGGAGGACTGCAGCTTAAATGTAAACCTATGAAAGCGGAGCCTCCGACTGCGCTCTAAATCACTGTCTGTCTTAAACAAGGGCCCCTGGACCAGGCAGACAAGCAGGCAGACAGTGCGCTAAACCAGGCCACCGCTGCAAATAGTGCCCAGACGGGTACCAGCAGACTGCTGTGAAGGGAGGAATGTCCATTGCTACTGGAGCCTGACGCATGCTGTCAGAATAGAAGCATGCTTCCTCCTGCTGGGGCGAGGGCGGGTGGGAGGGAGCTGGGGGATATCTAATGATTTTGCTTTAAAAATACTTGTCAGAAGAGTTAACAAACAGAAGTGCCCCCCCCAGCTTACCACATTCCAGCACTCCCTCGGGGAGAGCCTACATGTGGAACCGGTCCAACCACGCACGCACACTATCTTAGGGCAGGCCGATGGGTGTTGTGTCCTTGTCAGACGGCCAGGCCTAGCATGGTCTAACTCAAGGGGCCTTTGTGTCCAATTTTTTTATTATTCTAGGGCCCCATACTATCAAAGATTACACAATCGGTTCTGAACCAAAATAACTATACAATAGTCATCAGCATTAAACATGCTGCTCAGATTTCACAATAAAGCAACATCTTTAGATTAGAACATGTTTTTGGGATCCACAAAATAATAGCCCATCAGATGTTAAGCTTGCTGCAGGCAGCACAGCTAATCGAGTTGCAGATCTACTACTGCTTATCACTATCCCATGAGATAAAGGGAAATGGCAATGAATTACATTGATAACAAGCCATTACCACACATTATTCTGTTTGTGCCTTAGGCCGTTCATCTACATCACCTCCCAAAATAAACACCAACTGCAAGGTTCAGTAAGGGGTGCCGGATGGAATCCCAGACCCAATGAGATATGCAAAGGTGTGGGCTAGGGGCAGGGAAACCAGGGTCTGAAGACAACACGGAGAAAGATGCACAGCACCCACGGGCACCTGACAACTGATTCCCAGCCAGTATCCACCAGACCTAATACAAGATGGTCCAGGTACTGCATATGTGGATGTAAACACTAGACCTCACACAATGTAATCCATCATCACCCAAATACACAGCCACCAAAGTCTGCGTAAATTAGTCCACCTCTACCTTTCATCACAAACAACAAACCAAACAGTGGACAGACAGAGACACACGCCTCGCCCCCCTCCCCTCCTCGCCCTCTCTGACTGCATATATACACAATGGGATTCATCCCAGCAAAAGCACACAACCACCAGCTCATACACAATGGAATACAACTTCACTCTACATCACAACCACCAGCCTATACAAAATGAAATACAACGCCAGTCTTGGACACAATCAGCAGGTCATACAAAATAGAATACGCTGCTACCTCCAAATGGCCTAACACAAAAATATTTATAAAGGAATCCATTACCAGTCAAGGACACATCCACCGAAATTTTTTATTATAAATTGTATTTATTATTGCGTCGAAATGTCATAAAACGTTTATACTGAATGTGCTTTTATGTTTTTTGTACATGAAAAAAATATCGAATAAAGAAATTTTGACTTTGGCACTCGCACGTATGCACAGGGGGTTTTCGGAGCACCAAATATGCACCTCTATTATCTTTGTGCGCAGGTAAACTTAGCCCACCACTGGCATCGCCTGCATAAATATGTCCCACACGTTGCCATAGAATCGGATGAGGCTCTCCCCATTCTGCTTTCAGCTCTTATGCCACAGAGAAGGACTGAAATGCCATGGTCTGTTATAAATCCAAGTGCGCAATCCACGCACGGAGTAAATTAGCATAACAAGCACATAAGACACCACTGTATGTCCCTGCACTCCACCTTCTACACCATCCAGATATATCAGTCAGCGCCTCAGAGTGAGACACCCTGCGGACAGCGTCTGTGAATGTGACATGCAGAGGACCGCTGTGCCTGGAGCACCCAGCGCTGTTCCCAATACCCACTCATGAGTGTCTCTGAGACACCCCAACCACTCAGAGACGCCTAAAGAGACAGCGGCTGAGAGCACAGCGAGTGAACACAGCAGAAATGCAGACACATTTTCTTCCACAAAAACTTAAATGATGGACGTTCTATAGGTCGAATCAGTATGGAAATGCCACAAAGATGAGTGCACAAAAAAAACAGGTTTACCAGTCTGAAGGCGCTGTACAGTGACTGCGTTGAACGAGACAGGCTGACTCCGAGGAAGGATTGGCCACCGCGTTTCGCATTGACGGCCTCTGCCATTAACAAGCACCCCCTTTCCCGGCCCCCCCCCCTCCCCACCCATGCCACCAGTGCCCAAGGGGAGGGCGCCCCGAACACCATGTGAATCCCTCTCATAGACAGAATACACAACCATTTTCAAACCCCGTGGAGAATCCCCCGGATACTTACAGGTGGCTGAAGAGAGACATTGTGTTTTTCTGTCCGGTGGGAAGTGTGTGTGTGTGGGGGGGGGGTGGTTAATATTAAACTGCAGTTCTCAGGAATCCCGGTGTAGTGTGCAAACCACCCCACAGACATGGTTAACCCATGCCTTGCGTTGAGGAATGCAGCGCAGGTATACCTGGAAAATACCCGCTCTTCACCATCACACCCCCACCCTCTTCCGTTTTCCTGTGAAGTCATCGTCTGCCCCACATCAAAAACCACGTCACATGGCCTCAACTTCAGACACAACCACCCCGTGGCTGCACGCCCTAGAGCCGCTAATACCCCTCCCCCCATGAGTCACCAATGCTACCTGTCGCCATTAGGCAAAAAACCTGCAGGCATAGTTCAGGGGATGGGGGCAGAGAATAAGGTGAAGTGCAATACAGGGGTTTAAGCACAGAAGTCAAGAACAAGGAACAAGGTGAGGGCGATGGGGGCTCGGCGTTATGGTTTAAACACTGATGGGGGGGGAAGGGCACGTGACGTCAGACATTGTATACCATGTCAAATGGCCCTAATTAACACCAGAAGAGTCTGGGTGCCTTCAATACACAGAGTGGCGAGAGCCTGGGGCGACATTTGGAAGGCAAGGTGTGCGCACAGCGGGGGCAATCCACAAACACTTCCTCTCGGCATTACCCGTCCCCAGACCCCCTCCCCTACCCCGAACACACACTCGCAAATACCTGAGCTGCGGTCTGGGCCCAGAGCAGCTCAAGCAGAACACGAAATACTTAGTCCGAGTTAAATATTTGCCAGAGAGGAAACGTTAACTTTCTCTGCAAGTCTGTCGGAGCCGCCTATCAGCAGTCACTACATCCTTGGCCTATCAGAAATAGCACCATTCTTGCCTCCCACCTCCCCCCTCCCCACCGACCCCGCTCCCCCAGGGACCGCGCTCCCCCACCTTCCATGGAATAGCATCAATTTTAGTGCACCATTTACGGATAGGGCACCGCGCTGTGTGACCCGTACTGGGATTCTCGAATCGAAAATACATCGGATCAAGCTAGGCTTTTATCTCCTAGGGAGTTGTCGACCGCTCTTTATGATGAATGAGATGTGTACAGCATGTGATCGTTTTAGAGAGATCGCAGCAAGTGACAGAGCATTCACTGTTTCAGGCAAAAATAAACAAGCACAAGCACCTACGAGCACACGGACAGCGGGAGGGGGCGGGAAAGGAACGGACAGCGGGAGGGGGGGCGGGAAAGGAACGGACAGCGGGAGGGGGGGCGGGAAAGGAACGGACAGCGGGAGGGGGCAAGGAAGGCACTCACCTAGACTTCCTCGGGCGGCGATCGGCCGCGGAATGAGAACACAAACATGGACGCACACAAAAAATAAACCCCGCCCACGGCCGCGATGACGACATCGCAGAGGCGAGAGCGAAAAAATCGTGGGAACGCCCCCGAATCTGGTCCGGCCTTGAGGGACAGATCCGGCTTCCAATGGCTAGCCTCCATTTATGGAGCTAGCCAATGGGAGCCGGGGGACGTTCCTATAGCCCATATAGTAAACATTAGATTTCGCCTGCACCGAAAAGCTGCGCAGAGCGCAGCCTTCGGCCAGGCGAAACCTAAAAATGAAGCAGCCATCTGATTGGCCCCTCAGAGTACACTACTCAGAAAATAAGCCTGCAGCCATTAGAAACAAATCCAAACAAATGTTCGGAACACCATTAGCATATCAGGATTTTGCAGAGCTGTATTGCTGTGTAGACACGCTGAGTGCATCATGGCATCTGACAAAACTCCCCTGCAGCAGCCACCAGCCACACCATCCACCAGCACATAAACCAGCTGGTTCATTGCAAGGTGGCGGCCTAATTGTGCTACTTTCAACATCTGCAGACGAGCTAGGCTCAGAACAGAATTTGTGGTGTGGCACTTTTTTTTGCGATTTATTGGGCAATAAACAATACATTTCCAGCATTTTACAGCTACCTTGTGCAGACAGGTGCTCCATAGAGGCAAAGCTGGCCAGTACTTCACGGGATGAGTGGGATATGAAAGCCGATGTTGTGCATTTGAACCCCATAGTCAAGCAGAGTTGTGTACAATAAACACGTTGGGAAGGAACATGACCAGGAGCAGAAGCCAAAGAAACTGCACCCCGGAAGTGCAATGGCAACAAAAACAGGAAGGCTATGACAATAAGATATTGTAAACAATGCTTGAAATTAGTGTCTCCTGGAGAGAGACTAACAAAAGAATGTTTGCCAAAGTCATGGAAGACCACCCAAAAAAAGAGCACAAAGAAATGGTGAAAAAATAAAAGAAATCTAAAAAGAATGTTACGTAAAAGAATAAAAAACAAATCAAGTATTTTATCACTTTTTTAAAAGCAAAAGTTGCAAAACAAAAAAGCCCCCACCCAATTGTTTTTTTAAATTCCAGAGTCAAATCTCTTCATCCAATCTCTTCTTCGGACAACTAGAGGTGCTCTGCGGAAAAGTTCAGTTTGGATCTATATATAATTCGACAAACACGTGATATAACAGTATCGCACGTTTGCTGACAAATTTATGAATTTGAGAAGTGGCGGTGGAGTGTGTGTTCTCTGTTCATGTAATCTGCTCATATCTCACAAGGAACTGTTAAATATGTGAATGTATAAATGTATATATTGGTTCCATCTGAAATATGGATTTTCCCAACATAAAGACAACCTGCAAGTCTGTATGAAGAGCTTAACATTGTCAGGCCTTCTATTATTATGCTGCATTAAGAACAAATAATGCAAACAAAATCTAAACTATAGTGCAAAAAATCGCATTATGTAGAACATTTTGTGGCACGATTATTGTCATTCTTTTGTGGTAGACAGTATTTTTTAGGAATCCGCAAATGATGCACATTTTGAGACAAATTATGTGGCAAATGCAGTACATCGATAATTTTGCAGTATACACAGAATAGGAATTTGCTGGCACATGCATCAACGTAGGCTTTTGCGATTCCTTAATTGCTATTATTAAGGAACCGCAAAAGCCTATGCATGTAGGAATCGCTATAAAAATAGCGATTCCTACACATTCCTTAATTGTGACTCGCAAATTAAGGAATGCTGTCCCATTCATTCCTATGGCCTCCAGGCCCATACGAATGAATGTGAGATTGCATGACCAGTTTGCGAGTACCTACCGGTCCTCGCAAATTGCTCATGCAATTTCAAGGGTGTCAAAATGACACCCTTTTGCACCCCTGAAATTGATCTGTGCACATATGTGTGCGCAACATGAAACTTTGTAAAATGCACAAAAGTGCATTTTTCAAAGTTTTTGCAAATTACCATTTTCAACTTCATGGTAATTTGCTACTCCTATTAGCGAACTCGCTATTTTTTTTAATTTAATGCATTGCATTTAAGGAATCTCAATTTGGGATTCCTAAAATGCAATCGCAATTTAAGGAATCGCAATTTTTGAGATTCCTTAAATAGCGATTTTTGCATTTGGGATGATGCATCTCAAATGCAAAAATACCGTCCCAAAGGGGTAGATTCTGAGAATCTGCCTGTTTGCGACCGGTTTTTCCTTTGATGCATGTGCCTGTTGATTATTCCACTGGACCTCACCATTGCCCATTGTTTTGCAAACACTTTTTTTCTAGAAACGTAAAGAAAAACTAAACATTCTAAATCAAATCAGTTCGTATTGATAGCTGCACTTTCAGCATTTACCAAGCACCCTGGCACTGCCCTTAAAGCCCTGCTCTGAGGAAACATGAAGAGAGACAGGAATACAACATAAACGTGTCTGTAAAACCGATGTTTATACACTTTAGCGGTACTCTACCTGATCAGTAGGAAGTAGAAGACTTTTGAGGGCTTAAGAGTAGAACAAGAGTTCAATTTAGTGATGTCCTCTGAGGTAAAAAAATTCGTGATGACGCTTTTACTAACCTTGGAATTTTGCTGAATCAACATTTATAAAATGTAGCACGTGCTTGGTTTTAATTATTGTTTATTATGGGACACTACAAAGAAAATAATAGAAAAAGAAAAGATAAAAGAGAATGTGTATCACCATGCTGAGTGTTTGGTATTTTAATCTAGTGGCTGCTGAGTGTTTGGTATTTTAATCTAGTGGCAGATGCACCATAAAAATATGCCATCATTGCCAGCCGCAAGCGTATGTCTCCTTTAACTCTGTGGAGTCGGACTCATGCAATCCTATCTGTCAATCGATACTTGACAGCCAGAGGGAGACGAGGGAGCCCCAATCTGAGAAGCTCGGAGTTCTAGTTCTCTGGGTGATACCATCTCGTGTCATTGTTTAACAGCTCTATGCAACATATTCGTAAAAAAAGATAATGCTTTGCCAAAAAATCAGCAGGGGGGAAATGTGCATGGAAAAGAGCCTGTAGCTGCTTAAATATATTTGGTACACCTGTTATTCCCTATTCTAGGCAGCGAATTCTATGATTTCTCGGTTGGAGATAACTTCTCTGAAAAATCTGCATACAACAATTATACATGTTTTTTTAAAGCAGATTGTTATTATTCAATTTATGAAACTCAAGGTAACCACCGACTTTCAGGAGAGGGGAAGCTGAATCAGCCTTTCCAACATTCTAATTTAAGACACGTCCATCAGCATTTTGTTCCAGTGACCAGATGCGGATCTCCCTCTGGCGTTCTGACAGTTTCATACCTGGAAGAAAGAGTAGAGTACAAACTCTCCTGTGAACAGGGACATCTTAAGGATGTTGGGGGCCCTGGGGCAAACATATTTTTGCGTCACCTGTTTGGAACAGCTTTGAATATATGATCCAATTTCAGGTTGTTCATGCCCTCTTTGGCCAGGCCAGTGACACTGCACAGGCTCACTAATCCAAATTCTAAAGGTGTTTCCATCTAAGGGATTGCGAAATCTGTTTTGAATACTGTAATACAATAGCAGCTTACTAATATTGTTGCAAATAAGCGACCCACTGCCATTTCTCATATGTGAGGTCCTGTTTCGATCTAAAAGAAACCTTTTTACAGATGCTCCATGGTGCTGAAAAATATAAAAAAAATATTTCTCTCGAAAAGGACTGTAATACACTCCCATACATTAGCCATATTAAAAATAAAGTGTAGGAAAATGATATTTAAAACAATCTATATTTAAAAATCATGCAACCTCATCAGGGAAAAACTGTAGAGAACCGAACCAGATTGATCAGGAGGCCCCTTAAAAAGATGGGGCCCTGGTCCACAGCTCACTTTGCCCATGCCTTAAAACGTCTCTGCCTATGAACAAAAGGAAAACTGCGTTATTAGAAAGGCCATATTCTCGATTCCGAGAGCCTATCGAGTGAGTTTGAAATACACAACTTGAATATAAAATATGAAGTGGGGACAATAGCACCGAGAGTGTCCCACCGAAACTGGGTTCAGCTCCTGCAGAGTCCCGCAAAGCCTGGAAAGGGGAGCACGCCAACAAAAGTCTCATTAAACACGTGTATTTCATTTCTTCAACAACAGCGCGTTAATCAGCCCCACGGTGGGATAATCAGTTCTGGAAGACAGTGGGCCCGCTCTACAGGGGCATTGCACGGGGCCGTAGGCCTTCTGGTAGCAGTGGATGCAGGAGAGAATCAAGGCGCAGAGAGAGGAGGGGGCCGCCTGAAATTAGCATGGGTGGGATATCTTACCAGGCAACAGATACAAGTTGCTAAAAGGCTGTCAAGCTGTTGGAATCCATCAGTGTAATCGAAAGTGTCAGCCTGATTGACTGTCCTATCTGCGGCCGTGTGCGCACACATCCTAATGCGCCCTATCACTTTGAAAGGGGGGCCAGTTTGAGGGACCCAAAGGCAAACCTTTTTTTAAACGATGAACTTGTTTCAAGCGTATTACTTGCAAGTTATTCAATCTGTGAGACAAGGTGCAATTACAAAAAGATTTCATAATGGGAAAGTAATGCTTTACGAAATGAAGTCAGGCGTGATTCTCAGGTACTCCAGAAAAGGGAAGGCATGGGCCCTCTACTGTACACACAAAGAAACTAGATTTGCTAACAACGTTTTTTACATTTTTGGAGCGTTTTAGAGTATATGGCTTACTCGAATTAAAGTTAGCTTTTTATATTCACAGAGAATTCTCGTCAAGGGAATTGAGGTAAAGTTACAAGAACAGTCTATGACTCCAAGGACGCAGAGCTACAGACTTGGGTTTTTGGTTGTATTCTGAGAGTTGTTTTCCTGGTTTGAGCCCGTAAATCCAATTGTACTAACACACATGCAAATAGTACTTTGTAGAATATGAGCCCAAAAATGGAAAATGGCTGACTTGGTGACTTAAAGTCATTTAATAACCTTTAGTGATCCTTTCTGGTTAAAGTATATGTCTAATAGCAAACATCTTGAAGTAAGTGACCAGTTTATGTACAAGCACTACATATGAGTGAACAATTGTGCTCCTAATTGTCAAGACTTACTGTCTGATTTATGGTTGGAATAATAACCTCTGCTCCTCCTACAGATAACCTGATGCCTTATTTAGAGATCTCCACCTACCCAGTGGAAATCTCTATGCCTTCAGAAAAGCCGCCTCCATGACTACTTCTCTGAAAGCAATGTTCTTTATAGGTCTCGGCTCTAGCCGGCGCGCATGTGCTGTCTTGAACTGAGACATGCTGTAGATACATCTGGGCTTGCAGTCCACCCTTAGGCTTGCCATTTTCTGGCAACACCTTCACTCCAGTTTTTTGTTCTCCCCATTCGTGAAGGGTATGCATAGGTCATGCCTTTTCCGGTGTTTAATCCTCCCTGAGGGCACCACCCAACTACTTTTCAGTTTGCACAGCAGGCATTGTAGGGCACTGTTTCCGGACTCATTTTATACTTAACCCCTTCCATGCGGGGGTAATTCCCCCACTATGCTGGGGGGCGGGGGGCGCGCACAGCGCCTCCATGCTCATGACGAGCTCAGCTCGTCATGAGGCACGGCGCTCGTGTGCTCATGACGAGCTGAGCTCGTCATGACCACACCCGTTCCCGTGGAACGCTCAGCACAGCAGGCAAATTATCCACGCGTGTGGGCGTTCCACGGCTCATAACGAGCTGAGCTCATCATGAGCACGGAGCGCCGTGCCTCTTGACGAGCTCAGCTCTTCATGAGCATCGATGAGGTTAAGAGCACTTTTCACAAACCCTACCCCTCAAGGTCAGTAAGGGTCTGCTCTGCCCCTTGTCTGTTGCTTTTTGCTCCCAGATCGCAATGTCACCAACTCCCCCTCACATTGCCTAGATGCTTGTTGTAAAATCACATGGCTGAAAACCTTAAGGGATGTCTTAGTGGAGCTTGGGCTCTCCAAATTGTGGGAAAATCCCCTTGGGGAAATATTCCCTAGCAAATCCAGTATTAAAGAACTATACTGGAACCACATTGAGCAAAAACTTTGGAGGAGCGTAACCTCAGACTCCTTGGGGGGTAGATTCATGGAAATTAAACAAAAGCCATCCTTAGAAAAGTATTGGGACAGTATAACTGTCCCAATGGATAGGAAATTATTTTTCCAGCTAAGGGCAGGCTCCCTCCCCTTGAAGTGTATGACGTCCAGGTGGAAAACTGGAGGTAGTGCGTGTTGTCCGTCTTGTGGGGCCCCCAATGAAAACCTTGCACATTTTCTTTTTGCATGTGTGGCTTATGCAAATCCAAGGAAATTTTGGTTGGCTCCAGTATGTAGGAATCTTGGCGTCTTAACTGGTGTCGAGGGGCTAAGAATAATTTGTTCGTCCACTGAAATGCAAATTGTAATTGGAACTGCCAAATATTTGGGTTGGGCGTGGTCCCTAAGGAGGAGGGCTCTATCTACTAATGTGCTTTGAACCTTATGTACCCCTGATATTTTACGTACGACATGCCCAAACAGATAGCAACTGGGAGACTCATATGAATTTTAACTTTAAAATGCGACTAACTTGTATGGCATCAATTTTTATTGTGCAAATTTGGGAATGGTACGTAACGCGGAGGATTCTAGATTTGCATTTAGTTACCGCACATTTTGAAAAAGCTTATTTTAATTCCCAATGATAAATGATTTTTATATTTGTCTATTATGTATTTTTAATTATAAAATAATTGTTATAGACTGTTGATGTTTTAAGAAATGTATGTAATTTATATGTGTGTGCTTTTATGAGTGTACAACTCGAATAAAGCTTTTTCAACAGCTTGTTGTAGCGAAACTTGTCACATTTAGTGGAGCTTCTTAAGTCATTGTTGTTCAGCACCAGCAGCTCTAAAAAGCAGGTGTTGAAACCAGTCGCTATCGGGTGCTCCATTGTTTCCCTGCCTTCAGGTTGAAAAAAACATTCTTAACTCTGCAACAATGCCACCCTTCACTGTTTTCAAAGAGACTCGTTATAGTTCTTTAACAGTCTCATCATTCCAGAACTTTATTGTTTTGGTATAATATAGCTCAAACTTGACCCAAAGGCATCGTTGCTCTTTCAATGTGCACCAGTTACATTAAACCTGCTTCGCTAGCTCCAAGGTTGGCAGCTCTATCCATTACGCAGACAATCCCACCCACAAAGACAGAGGCATTTTCAATATTATATACAACCAAGCCATAGTTGTTTCTTATTTTTCTTATGCAATTAACAACCATTGATAATGCCAATAGACCTAGCTTATTGTAGGTGAAATGTTACTTGTTGCATTGAATATCTAGGTGCAATGAATGAAGCAACAACATACCAGACAGGCAGCACAGTATGCTAAGGTCAGATTTTTAGTTTGTGTGCTAAGCCACGCCCTTAATTACATAGGCTACACCCCTTTTTTATCCCACTTAAAGCCCGGGCTACTCCTAAACTTACGTCAATAGCTTCCAGCCACAGCATCCCCTTATGTTGTTGTTTATAGATCTGTCAATAACGAGAGCGCCTGCTCTGAACTGCGCCTGTTCCTGAAAGTCGAGTTTCCCATTTCTTTTACAGGTATCCACCTACTTGTTTCCAAAAGATTGCTTATTGCACATTGTGAGTTGGTTTTCTCAGCTTAAAAGCCGACAAGGACGCTCATTTATAGGCAGACTAAAAAAGGGCGGTGTGTTCTTGTTGGCATGAATAGGGTGCTTACTCTCATCACATTTGGTAGCAATGTAGGGCTCCTGCAAGTAACAGTAAATCTGAGCCTGAAATCAGGGGAATTTTAACATATGCTCTTAACCTCTTGTTAATATTACCCCCCAGCTTCTTTCCACGTTCCACGTGTACAGCACTTGTGAGGTATGTGGTTATATGTGTGTCCCACCCTGCACTACATGTTGTTTCGGTGTTTAGCAAGTTTCTTCTGCTTTATATTTGCATTACATATCTCTGATTTATTGGCTTGTCCCTTCTTTATTGTAATGCTGCCCAATGTTTTACATGGTCTCTTCTTCCTTCTAATCTGTACCATTTTTAAGTGTGTTTATGCCACCCACCCAGAGTATGGTCTACAAGGCTTTAGCTAAAACCAGCCTTACTGGCATTGGAGCTATTCTGTCACCTTATAATCCTGGCAGGAATCTCCGTTCCTCCAACAGACTTCTTTTTTCCGTTCCTCGTATTCGGAAGACCAGATGGGGGGGTAAAGCTTTTTCCAATTTGGCTCCTAAATGGTGGAATGCCCTCCCTCTTGAAGTAAGGTCCCTTCCCACTCTACAATCTTTTAGATCTGCCCTAAAGACCCACCTCTTTGTACGCGCATACCTGTAGTGGTGCTTTGCAATTCTGATCTTTTTGATAGGCGCCTTGACACCTTCGGGGTGCATAATTAATAAATAAATATTTGCACTTGTCTCCTCTATGTCTATGGTACATTCGATCCTTTGGTGGCAGTTACAGGAGTGTCTTGCATTTCTGCTGGGGCTTGAAAGGCTTTCTCTGCCTTTTCCATCAGCACCCACAATAAAGTTTTCTTTCAACTGCGTACACAATTGCCATTGTGATAAAATGCATGCCTTGCTTTGCCTTTGCTCAGCTTCAAACAACATCAGAATATGCACCTTAGATAACATAATTAAATGCATCTGGTAAATATGTCATATCACATACCCCCTGCATGTAAGAATGACATCTCTAGGTATCTGGCTTTGGGTGTCTGAGTCTAGTCTACAGAACACAATGTATGCACACAATTATACATTATAAGTATGTGCAATTTTATTTCTGTACAATAGAATAATAGAATCATAATGCACTCTGCCTGTATTATATCCCCTTGCGTGCGTTCGTCGGCCAACGGCCGCCACGAACACTACCTCCGTAGTGCTGCGAACGTCTGTTGGCCGACATGGCCCGCCCACTCTGCTAAACTGCCGCAGTGGAATTGCCGCCGCTGTTAAGCGGATATGTTATGAAGTGTACGATAAAGACAGACTGAATCTCACAACCTCGTCTTTTGATAATCGCATCCATTTTTATTGCTTTGAGAAATTATTATTAAACAGCCGATATTCGTTATGTTATAAGGCATGTGTGGGACTTGGCCTTTTTGGCTAAAGTTTCCTAAACCTTTTGCTTTTCCCCTAGACCTTTTTACTGATAAGTGTTGCCAACTTAGATGCTTTGGACACATTGCCACTGCTAAACAGTGTCAAAGTGCACGTGCTCCCTGTGTACAGTGTAATGGTAATTTGTTGTCCATAATTGGTATGTTGTATTACTAGTGAAGTCCCTAGTACAATGCACTAGGTGTGCCAGGCCTAGTAATGCAAATGCTTCTTGTGGGCCTGCAACACTTATTGTGCCACCCACTCAAGTAGCCTTAAAAAGGGAGCTCAGGTCTGCCATTGCAGGGCCTGAGCGCAGTTTGTGAAACTGCCATGTTGTTCTGTCAAGTGCACTCACTTGCCAGACCTTACCCTTCCCTTTCTGTGCACCTAAGACACCCTATGGTAGGTCTAGGATCCCCCCTCTACAGGGTGTAATGCATGCATGTGAAAGGTGGGACATGTACTAAGGTGTGTGTCATGTCCTGACATCGAAATAAACACCATTTTGTTTTCACCTTTGAAAGGCCTTCTTGCCAATTAGAACAGAATGTGAAAGCTGAGTAATGTGTTTTCCAGTCTATCTTCCTAAAGGCTTAAAATGGAAAGGTGAAGTTTAGTATGCCTGAACTCACCCTGCAATAACCCATATTTTTATGAAGATGGTTTTTGCATTATGTGTTTGTAAGCCACTCTTTCAGAAGTGACTTGGTTTTTGTGCCTTAAACATTTCTGTGTGTCTCTGCATGGTTGTGGATTGACTGGCTGGATTTGAAAGCAATAAGATCTGGGGAATGTCTTGACCCAGGGGAGGAGGTGAGACAGCAGAGGCTGACCTGCACTGGAGTGTAGGGGGAGGAGAAGCCCCTGGAGGTGAAGAGGCTTGGGCTGGTGCTATAAAACAATTGACCCATCTCCTCCTGAGTGATTTAGAATCCAGACCCCCACTAATCAAAGGAAGAAGGTGTCACTGGTAGGGAGGCACCAAGAACTGGTTTGAGCTGGGGTCAGTGCCCCCTGTAATACAAAGACTACAAAGCCACTGAGGGGTATACTATGCAAGCTGAAGCCCCTGAACTTTGGAGAATGGCTTCATCAAGTGTAAACAAGACCTGAGCTACTTGATAGTCAAGAGGACCTTTGCCAAGGAAGAAACAACTGAAGTGACTGATGGATAGGACTGCTCTTGCTGTTTGATCTGGGGCTGACCTGCAGTTTACTGTTTCAACCAAGGAAAGGATAAAGGGATTTTGCTGTGTGCTGTGTCCCCTTGCTTGAAGGACTTTGCGGTGTGCTGTGTCCTGAAGTAACCATCCCCAAGGGACTGAGGTGAACTGGTTTCCTGTTCAGAAACACAGGAACACAAAAGTTTCCAGAGAAGACTTTCAGAGATGCTGTGTGTGTGTGCTCTGTCTAACCTGACACCTTTGCAAGTTGTCCCCCGGGCACGTGGATTTCCAAACGAGACTCAACGACGCTGTGTGCGTGTGCCTGGTGCAGCATGAGTCCTTCGAGAGGATCGTCCTGTGAACGTGTGCACCGGGAAGCCAATTAGGTCTTTGCAACGCAGTGCGCTTGTGCTTGTGCCTGAGACTTTTGTCAGTAATCACAACTTTTTCCGGTATCTTGGCTGGTTTAGGGAGGAGTGATATAGGCCGGTAATTGCTGAATACCGCTGGGTCGGCCTCTGCCTTTTATAAGATGGGGATCAGCATGGCCTGCTTCCATACTGTGGGAAACTGGCCTAAGGATAAGGAAGAGTTCCATATTGAGATTAGGGGGCAGTGGTAGCTGGAGCAAGGGTTGTGAGAACCTGGGCGGGAACTGCATCTAATGGTGATCCAGATTTACACCGTCATATTTTCAGCAGGGCTGTATCCAGTGAGATTGCTTTAAAAGCATAAAGCATTTTATCATGGGGGATAATTGTGTCTTGGGCAGGACTCTCAGACCGACTCACATCAGACTGTTTAAAGGAAAAGAAGATGTATATGATTTTGTTAGGCCGGCCATCGGTTTAGTGAATTCCTTCACAATTTGAAACAATGATTTAGCAGAGTTATCCACCACATTAATTTTATTCCCAATAAATTCTTTCTCTGTAGCATGCTTGAGTATATGACATTTTTATAACGCAGCTCTGTAGGTGGCTTTGGTGAGAGGGTCGTAGGTGAGTCGCCAACGGCACTCGAGCTTCTTGCAACCACTTCTTTCTTCGCATAATGCCTGCGAAAAACATGGAGCTGAAGGTTATAATAGCATCTATTGCAAAGGAGAGTTGGACATTAAAATAAGCGACATCGGCGTTCAGATCGCTTGAGGGCTGCCAATTCGAATTTGCAAGTATAGGTTTGAGGGCATCACAGGTAACTTTGTACCATTTCCTACTGAGGTCTCTGGCTTTAGTGGAAATGGCCGGTGTCAAGAAAATGGTCAGGTTAAAAGGGATTAAATAATGATCCGGCCAGGTAAGGGGAAGAGGGGACGAAGTGGTCAGGCCCGTCAAATTAGTGAATAAGAGGTCCAGGGTATGGACCTTGTGATGGGTGGGACCCTGTACCCTCTGATCGAAGTTCATACCTGCCAGGGTATTCATAAGAGAACTAGCCTTTAAGCATGTGGTGTCATCTACATGAAGATTAAAGTCACCCAGAATAGTAAAATGCGGATGTCTCAGTGCGAGTTCTGCAATGGTCGCTAGAAGCTCTGTAAGATAGGATGGCGGTGTGCCGGGGGGGTTGTATATCAACACCCCTGCTACAATCAGGTGTGTTGCATCAGAAATGCTAAAATACATGGCCTCAATAGGGCCAGTATTTTCCAATTTCCTGGTCGTTATCTTCCAGTGTGAGCGAAGGATAGCAGCGATCCCGCCTCCAACTTTAGCGCCTGGCGATTAATCCCAACTAACCGATAATCCGGGGGATCGCCAGGCTAATATCAGGATTGGATGCGTCTTTGACCCAAGTCTCGGTCAAAAACATCAGGTCCCAGGACTGAGAGGTCAGGGAGAGCCAAATATTGCCTGCGTGTTGTGGTAGGGATCGACAATTCAGCAGACAAGCTTTGACCACTCTCGGAGCTTTTGTGAGTTGATCTTCTCTGCCCCCTACGCGAGGTCGTTCAGAGAGAGGGGCGAGGGAGAATGAGCAATCCTTGCAATTAAAACGGGTATTTAGCAGCCGGGATGGGTCGCAATGAGTGCTGCTGCAGCATATCCCTGTCCTAAAGGCTAATAATTGAGACCTCGACCAGCATGCTCGTAGCAATGGGGTGCCACCGGCAGCATGGCTGGCGCTGGTCACGGAACAGGCGCTGGTCACGGAACAGGCGCGGGCGGGTGCAGATGGACTTGCCTTTGGCACGCCTGCTGCACGCGTCTGCTGCGCATGTCCTCTGCGCGTAGGAAACTGCATCCCCATTAAGTGCCTGGAGCGCTGACCCCTGACTCCACCCTCCCTAAGCCGGAAGTGTTGATTGGCCACCCTGCCTACCCTCCGCAACAAGCAGGCAAGCCCGTGGTGGACTGTGGTAGGGGCGGAAGGATTGGAGGTACGGGGGAGCCCAGAGAGCGATGCAGGTGAGGAACAACATAAATGTAATTTTTTAAAAGTAAAAGATCAAGGTGGCATTTTAAAAGCAGCCTCTAGCAGCTAGTGCGATGTAGTAAATGATGCGCACGTCCACTGCGAATGAGCAAACAGAAGGTAATTTGTAAATGTAAAACGATCAGGCTGCAGTTTAAAAAAACAACCTGTAGCAGCTAGCACGATGTAGTTAATGCTGCGCGCGTCAACTGCGAGCAGGAAACGGCACCCCATTAAGTGCCTGGAGTGCTGACCCCTGACTCCACCCTCCCTAAGCCCGAAGTGTTGATTGGCCGCCCTGCCTACCCTCCACCACAATCGGGAAAGCCCGTGGTGGACCGGGGTAGGGGCGGAAGGAATGGAGGTAAGGGGGAGCCCAGATAACGATGCAGGTGAGGAACAACAGAAATGTAATATATATATATTTTTTTTAACTCTTTATTCATGACTGTATCTGTTGTCTTATGTTACAGTTATACATGTGAGCATCAAACAGTCTTTTCTCTTTTCCCTCTTATAACTTTCGGCTATTTAACAAGTGATGCTTCTCATTTTTACAGTAAATTTAATATTTAATCATCTTTCAGTGCTTCAGTGGTCACATTGCGTCAGCATTACAGTGTCGCCTCAGAACTTGACCCCGTCCCACCGAACTCCCATCCCTCCCCTTATGTCTCCTGGCTCCTCCAGTGGTTCGGTACTGTGTTCGTTGGTATATATACTCCATCCTATCCAGAAAATTGCATTCGCATGGTGCTGGCAACAGAAATTTAATTTTTAAAAGTAAAAGATCAAGGTGGCACTTTAAAAGCAGCCTGTAGCAGCTAGCGCGATGTAGTAAATGCTGCATTCGTCCACTGCCAATAAATGCAATGGAAGACTTATCCCACTAGATTTTCCTTCCTTCTCCCATTCACCTCGCCCTCAGATGACTATTCATAAAAAGCATTGACAGAGCCACTAGGCCTGGCATTATTATGCAAGGACAGATGTAAAACCCTGGCCCCTGCATTAAGCTCATGTGCTGTTACTTGTTTCACTGGGGGTGCAGTATTGCTATGTTAACTGTATTCAGCTGAGAAGCCACATGGTGACCTCCACATTCAGATTCGCTGCCTGTGAGACCAATGCGTCCGGGCATCAAGGAAGAGGAGCCATCACTGCCCCTTTGGGAAGAAGCCAGAGAAGAAGGTGCAAAGGAGTTGAGCGCAGACAATACATGCAAGCGTTACTTCAGGGGCACATTATTAATGGTGAACTGCACATTCTTCCATTGCAGTCAGACAACTCATTCTTCAACGTCAGGGTGCTTGTGCCGGCACTGGTGGAGGCTGCTCTTAGCAGTAGTGTGTACTCTGTAACCTTTCTATGGTGATTGTTTTCTGTGTGTTTTTCTCCTTTAGTTTTCCCTCTTTTTAAAAAGAATTAATTTACTACCAATTCTTATTTTGTTATCCTTTTACTCGTCTTGTCTTCCATCGTACCTTTTTTAATATGAACCTTTTATATTGTAAGTCCGGTGTTGTTTACGTTAGTGCACTCCCCAATGAAAATGTTAACGCACTAGTCAATGGCCAGTAAACATTGTCAAAACCAATAGCCCTCACATTGCCAAGACCTATTGGCAATACTTGTTTTACAGGCCATCATTTTCAGTGCAGCCACTCAGCAAAGTATTTTGTTTATTAAAACTCCCCCAAAGCAGGAAGCTGATTTTGAATAATAAACTAATTTCAAAGAAATCCTGGGAGTTTTCACCCAGCAAAAGGATGTCCCTGTCCATGTCATGAGTGATGTAATATGTGAGGTCATAAGCAGTGCTATGCGGAGGTGCGAGATATAGTTAGTTCAACCACCTATAACTGCTGAATTTCACTGGTTGTGTACAAGTGAAACCTGAGCCTAACTATAACATCACTGTAACCCTTGTTTTTTTCATTGAATATATATATATATATATATTACCTACTGGCGGTCGCCAGTAGGTAGTTATAGTTAGGACCTAGCTACCATAGGAAATCCGCAACATTCTATTGGGAATAACTCTGGCATCGGTTGAGGAATTTGTGTGTAATTTTCCAAAATTTCGGCCAGCTCCGCTCCGCTCCTTCCCTGGAAGTTTCGGGGGGATTCGTGAAGTGGGGGCTGAGAAAAAAGGGGGGTCCCAAAACGTGTTTTCCCCTTGTTAATTTCCATAGGACAGTCGGACAAGTCTACAGCCCGAACCGCTGAATGGAATTACGCCAAACTTGGCAAAATTGTAGGGACTGGTACGCAGGTGTGCCTTTGCTATATTTGGTGAAAATTGCTCCAGTGGTTTCTTTGAAAATTAACTTCAAAAACACATATCTCTGTAGGCGCACTACCAGCGCTTACCGGTACGCGTACCGGGGAGCGCACCCGGCACGCTACGGGAGTGCGCGAGCGGAAAGCTGATTGGCTGTCGGGTGTCTGTCAACATTCTAAACAGTCCGGAGAGTCCGCCATCTTGTGTCTCAGTAGAATCGAGACACAAGAGGTGAAAAAGAAAGGGGGAAATAATTAAAAGGGGGCAGAGTAGACACCCCCTGACCCCCTAGGTTTTCTGAGGGGGGCCTAGAAGGACCCTGAAGGGCAAAAAAATGTTTTTTTTAAATTTTCGCGGGGTAAGCGCTGGGTGCGTTCCCAGGTGTGCTCTCCGGTACGCGCACCCTGAGCGCACCACGGGGAAAAGTAGTGCAAGAAAATAGAGTAAAAATTTTTTTTAGAGTGCTTAGAGGTAGGGTAGCTCTGAAAAGAGCTGTTGTGTTATGTGGGTGTTTTTTGTACCTACAAGTGGGTACCAATGCAGAGTCTTATATTCAAGAGGAAAACTCTATTCCCCTCATCTGTAAAATGCACACCATGTCTCCTATAGATGCCTTGCATGTTGTAACGCAAGTTGTTGTGGTAAATTGAACCCATACCATAGTCTCTGAGGAAAGCAGAAACAGATGTATTCACATGTTTCCTTGCTTTCTCAATCTGTGGACAAAATTGGTTGGACCAGTTCCATTTTTGCCTTTGGCATATATTAGAAAATACCAAGGCAGTTTTTGGAAAAAGTGACATCAATTGCCCAAAGATGTCCTTTAAAAGCATTTCCAGACCTACCCAGTCAAAGTGCCCAGGTCATTGCCACCACAGTGCACAATTATGAGGTCAGGGTGTGGTAGATGCATAAAGGATTTTACCAATGGTATCAATTGGTGACTTCTCAATCCTCTCTGTCCAATCCATACAATATCCACATTTGGTAAATCAAGGTTGTAAATACCTCTGTTAGCTGCGAATTTTTCACTCCAGTGGACAAAGCTATGACCCACAAACCAGACTTTTGGCATCTTGAAGGTAGATGTGCTTGTATTCAGATGAGTTGTGGAAATGAAATGGCAGTTTGAAAGTAGGAGTTATGTAAAAAAGTGGTTGAGATTCAGTGCACTTAAAAAACAAAAAATGATTGGTGCTTTCTAAAAATTCAGCACTGAAAATTAGGGTGCATGCTTTTTTTTTAAAGAAGTCATTTCAATGGTTGAGGAAAAGTCATTTCAAGAAACATTGCACATGATTAGCTGGTACATTGAGAGGTCAAACACCCATGCTGCATTTTTTTGCAACATAGTATGATGAACTTCTGAACTGTGTGCGGGTGAGGAGGGAGTTACCATGGTAACAGGGGAATGAGCACTGGGGGGGATGGGTGAATGTTATATGACTTTCAAAGTGTTCAAAAGTACAACCAATTAAAATGTGCAGTTTCTTACTCCACTTCATTAACTCCTCTTTCTTCCTCTGTCCTCTTTGTTCTACACTCCCCTTCCCTCAATCTCTCTCTGTTAGCCTCATTCTCTCCGTCCCCTTAGTCTCTCACTCCTCTTCTGTCATGCTCACTGCCTATAACTCAGCCATACTCCTAGACTCACCTTCTTTCAGACCTTCTCCTTTACTTTCCTTCCTGTCTCTTCCCTTCTTTCGCTCCTTCATACTTTTCCCTTCCCTTACTCTCCTTACTCCACTTCATTAAGTCCTTCTCTTACTCCTTCTGTCCTGTTAGTTCTACACTTTCCTTCCCTCATTCTCTTTCTGTTACCCTCATTCTCTCCGTCCCTTTAGTCTCTCACTCCTCTTCTGTCACGCTCACTCCCTATAACTCAGCCATACTCCCACACTCACCTTCTTTCAGACCTTGTCCTTTACTTTCCTTCCTCTCTCTTCTCTTACTTCATTCCTTTACTCTTTTCCCTTCCCTTACTCTCCTTACTCCACTTCACTAACTCCTTCCCTCTCTCCTCTTACTTCTACACTCCCCTTCCCTCATTCTCTCTCTGTTAGCCTCATTCTCTCCGTCCCTTTAGTCTCTCACACCTCTTCTGTCACGCTCACTCTCTATAACTCAGCCATACTCCCACACTCACCTTCTCTCAGACCTTAACCTTTACTTTCCTTCCTGTCTCTTTCCTTCTTTTGCTCCTTCACTCTTTTCTCTTCCATTACTCTCCTTACTCCACTTCACTAACTCCTTCTCTTACTCCCTCTGTCCTCTTAGTTCTACACTCCCCTTCCCTCATTCTCTCTCTGTTAGCCTCATTCTCTCTGACCCCTTAGTCTGTCACTCCTCTTCTATCACGCTCACTCCCTAGAACACAGACACACTCCCTCACTTATGTTTCTTTCCTCCCTCACTCAGTCCTCTACTCTGACTTTTTCTTTCACTTTCTCTGTCTCTACACTCCCTTACTCACCTTGTCTCACACTCACTTGCCTTTATCCAGTCTGTATCTCCACTCTTTCCTCAACATCACTGCTCTTTTCTTACCCTTCCACACCCCCGCTCCTTTACTACATTTTCTACACTTATCCTCATTCCCCATGTTCACTCTCCTTCTCCTCACTCACCTCCCACACTCACCTTCTTTCAGTCCCCCTACTTCACTTCCGTTCCCCTCTCGTCCCTTTCTTTGCTTTCTCACTGATTTTCCTTTCCTCTCTCACTGCACTCCACTTCAGTTACTCTTTTTGAATTTGTTAAGAATACAGCTCTTTGTTGAGAATTGGAGGTAGTTCTAAAAATAACTTTTTTTTCTTCTTTTTTTGTTTTTTTCTCAACAAAAACAAAAACAGGGACTGCAAAACTGCTCAACAGGAGCAAAAAAAAGGGAAAAATTAGGGCTGGGGAGGGCAGCGGTGTTCTTGCCTCCTGCGTGTAATGATCTTGATGCTCTGCTCACCATAGCAGAGCAATTCATCGCATTGCCTGCATTTTATAGTAATGTCATTAAAAACAGGTTGAATGTTCGGAATCATCTCTAATTCCGCTGCACGTCCTCTCCCTGAAGTTGTGGCTCCTCCTGTTGATGTAGAGGCACCATCCCTTGAGGGATTATGTGCCAGGTCTCGGACACACTCCCGGGCATAGTTCTGAGGATGCCTGCGTTGAACGTGGCGAATCATTGTTGAATTTCCAAAACTGTACTTCCTTCTGGGGTCTCCTCGGGAAAGCACAGTTTGGCAGATTTTACATTCAACTTTGGGAGTATTCACCTTTTTTAATCCTTCACGTATTGAAAAAAACTTCCAAATAAAATGTTCCTTGACCTTTGGCTGAGGAGGCTCTTCATCAATGAAACCATCTGACTCCTCACTGCTGCTGGGTGCTCTGGCAGCCATTCTTCACACAAAATGGTAGGACAGAAAAAAACAAGTTTTGCTGTCTCCAAAGTGAAAGAAGAAGTAAAGGAAAAGGGTGGGGTTTTCATTAGTTGTAAAAAAACTGTTAACAACTAATGAAAAGAGTTATTTTAAGGTCATATGACTTGACGCGCTTACGCTGCGCGCACCGGAGCGCTTCCGGGGGCGCTTACGCGGCGCTAACGTAGGCGCTTCCGGGGGCGCTTACACGGCGCGAACGTAGGCGCTTCCGGGGGCGCTTATGCGGCGCGCCTGAATGACGTTTTGGTAGCTTTACGGAAACGCAAAATCAGTTTTCATTCAGAAAATCAAAAATACTACTTTTATAAGTATGGTACTAAATGTCTTGCATTATTATTTAGTTTTCATACATATTTTTTTTACGAGCGCAGAAACAGCGCTCTCGCTGCGCTCTCCGGAGAGCTTACCGGTGCGCGCACCCTGAGCGATCCAAGTCAAAATGATCCGGGTAAGCTTACCGGTGCACGCACCCTGAGCGCCCCAGGACAAAATGATAAAAAAAACATGAAAAATACATTGAAAAGATAATAATTAATAGTTATAAAAAAAAGCTAATATTTTTTTTTTTAAATCGTAGGTTACAAACTCGATATATAAAGGAATTCGTTTTTAAAAAACATTTGAAATTCACTGAAAAAACCATAGGTTTCACAATCGTTATAGTTAGGAATTGGCATTTAAAAAACTTTTGAAATTCACTAAAAAAAACATAGGTTTCACAATCGTTATAGTTAGGAATTAGCATTTAAAAACCTTTGAAATTCACTGAAAAAACCATAGGTTTCACACCAGTTATAGTTAGCTGAACATTTTACTCATACAAAACCATTGAAATTCCCACGTTATAGTTAGTTGGACTCACTATAACTCGCGCACCCGCAATCCACTGCTGATGATGTCACATATTACATCATTCATGACATGGTCTTCATGACATGGTCAGTGACATCACTGATGACATCACTGATGACATCTCAAATGACATCACTGATGACATCACTGATGACATCTCAAATGACATGAGCTGAATAGCCTCCTTGATAGAAATTAACTTGCTCTCAGATTGGAGACAAAGGCCCTGGGTGTGGGGAGGTGTTGTTGTTCTCTTGACAGGATGGCCTTTGAGCTGGACCCAGGAACTTGATTATGTTCAAAGAGTCCTCCCCTTCCCCTGGTACAGGTAGATGTAGTTATCAGCTGAGCCAGCCCCTCCATTTGTCTCCCTAGTTAAGCAGACACCAAACCCAGTGGGTGGAGTGCTGCCTCCAACACTAGTTTAGAGTGACAAAGGAGGAGGGAGATGCTTATTAATGACTAAACCTCTGTGGTGGGAATACAAGCTCAGCACAGAGGGAGCAGGCTGTTGCACTTAGGTAGGAGGTGCAAAGTGGCATTTTGTACTGCAAGGCAAATAGGAATTGCTATAAATGTGGGTTGGATTATCACTGGGAACATTTTCTGTATTTTTCAAGGGGGGTCAAGTAAACAACACCACACACAAGCCAGTTCCTATCATAAATGTGGCACCCCCAAGTACCTTCTTCTGAAACTACAAGACATGGGGAAGAGAGAAGAACTTCTACCCCAGCTCTTGAGGCCTGTGAAGGGACTTGCAGGGTTTAAACAGCCCCACTTGTACAAAGGACAAGAAAATGGACTCCAATAGTCAGTTGGCTACAAAAAGCAAAACAAAGTCCCTTTGCCTGATGGTACCGCTGACCATTTCCAACCGTACCCGCCCTGGACCCTGCTGGTGGTGTCTGGTAAAGTGAGTTCTGTTCCTGAGGTCCAGAGACCCTTAGCTGTGTCAAAGTGTACTCCTCATAAGATCATGAAAAACCTGGGACTTACAAAACTTTTGGCTCCAAAGAACTCCAGAGGACCGGGGCAAACCTGCCAAGTCAATTCAATGAAGGTGCATTGCTGCTGAGGCAAAGATTCAGGTTGAGAACAAAGTGGAATGTTGCACCCAGAAATACAACAGTCCACAAGTCTTCAGTTTGTTTAAAAATGTTTTTTATTTGAATCTCATATAATAGATAAAATCCAGTAACCGAACATCCAGCCAACGTGTTTCATTGAAAAACAATTGAACTTCATCAAGGCTATGAATATGTACAAAAAACATGTATGAGAAACCATTTCACAAACAATACAGCAAATACAAACATTTCTAATAAAAAGGACCTTAGGTCTGGACCAGAGAATGGAGGGCCCCACTCACACAGCAGTTCACACACTAAATGGGATTTCTACAAACAATTTGCATCTGGAAGTAACAAATACTCTTCCTTTGTTATGATCAGACCATAATACTGTGTTTTGTCCAATCTGCCCACCACAGCCCCAAAAAGGATCTGTGGCAGCACCTTTAGGGACCCAAAAATTCAGCGCATGGGGAAAAATGAACGAGCAGGACTCGAAAAGACCTTGCAAAACACACAACCTGGGCAAAGAAGGCCATGTACATCTTGGCACCTGAAAAAGTGCAAACAATCAGTTGCAGTACCCCCTCTGAACCCTGGTTTTCTGAGTGCCTGAGAACTCAGAAATGATTATGTAGAAAACTAGAGCGACCATGGAGATCCAAGTATGATCTTCGTGATAAAGAGATCTACAAAAAAATCAATTGCTGAATACAAAACTCTCATCCAAAGAGAGAAAACAAAATACTTCACAGAGAAAATTCACCAAGTCAAAAATGTAGTGAAATAATTTTTCAGTATGGTAACAAAATTATTATAAATTATCACTGTTAGAAATGGGAATTCTGGTGGGCTAGGGCATTCGCCTAAACCAAGCAGAAACCACCACTCAAGTCAGGGCAAGGGAGTTACACGCTGAAGATAACCCCTGCTCACCCCCTTGGTTACTTGGCAGAGCAGTCATGCTTATCCCAGAGGCAATGTGTAAAGCGTTTGCGCAACACACTCACACAGCAGTGACACACTTTGCACACCACAAAAGAAACTCCACACAAGGTTATCTAAAAATAGCCTTTGTATTATCCATAAAACACAGTAGAACAGCATCACATATATACACTGTGCCACCTGGCATGACTTTAAATTTATTTATATACATCAATAGGCCAATCGGGGCACTGTTATAATCACCTAAGCCACAGTTAGGCAGGGCAACCAGTCACTACTGGTAAGGTTACACTTAGCATATGCAGAACATCGTCAGCAGTAGTGCACTAGAGTAAATGACAGTAAATGGCACACTGTATGAATGCATCAGGCATTAGGCATAGCATAGTATAGCATACATAGCATCCCAGTAGGCAATGCACCATAGTATCACACTTGTCACAATAGTCCCCAAGCTTCCTGCAGCACATCTTAGGCCTCCATTACACCAAATCACTGTGCCACTAGGCACTTGTCCCAAAGAACTTGCATAGGTCGCTGCGCTCCTAGGCACTTATGACAGAGACACCTCTTGGTGTTCCCACGTATGCAATGTGGTGAGTAGCTCATGCTGCCGAATAGGCACACGCAGCTTCCCTCTCAGGGAAGCAGCCTGCAGTAGGCTCCGTGAATGTGACCGTGGAGCGAATTTTCCCTTAAATTAGGATGCCCACACCTGCCAACGACCATGCAGCGCTGCTGCAACTAGGTCAGGAATGGGGAAACAAAGAAAAAGGCCTCCCACCTGGAGATCCATAGGCCTAGCCCGAACACACCGTCCCTGGGTATTCGCACCAATCCTATTCACTGAGACCTCTCTCTGCTTTTCCGATCTCCTCTCCACGTTCGGCCTTCACCGGTGACCCTCCAATCCCTCTGTGGAAAAGTAAATTTTGCCATGTTCTGTGTCCCTACGTGTCCTCCATCATATGTTATGTGTGCATGATTAATATGCATATGCATCCCCCATGTTTGATTAAAGACGCAATTACGGTTGTGTCCATCCCTAGTATGCCAGTTTCCAGTTCTCGTGAAAGCTACGAGTATTAGGCCTATGTAAAGTTACGTTGCCACGTTTCTCAGTGTGCACGTTATTTCATTGTAAAGTCCCCGTTTCTAGGCCTCAAAAGGGCCCGGACACCAGATTCAGCTCCTGTCTCCTGAGCCCTCGCTGAGGAGCGATACAGCCCCCACCTGTATCCTCGACCCTTCACTTACTTCCTGCCTCACAGTGCCCGGCTCAGCCTGGCCCTGCCTACGAGTCTGCCAAGAGTATGTTATGATTCTAGTTATCAGTCCAGCCCTCCTTCTCTGCATTCCTAAGCTACTGAATCGCATCAATAGTTTCCGTCACAGTCTAGCCTTTACATCTCCATGTAAGAGAAATACTGTATTTATGGTCATTTAATATTCTTCATCACGCACTACATGTAGAATAATGCATGCACCAGTCTTAGAGTCTGTTAGCCTTTACCCCGATAACTTTTAGTTTATATCAACATGTTCTCTAAACATCAGATACTAGATAGTGGTAGGTACATGTCGCCCTGACTCTCTAGACTTCAGTCTCTACTCCTAGCGCAGAGTTCATAGCCCCCAGCTTCTCCTAGTGATACGTCATTGTCAGTTTGCGCGCACCATTAGGTTAGAGGTCCCGGCTCCTCAGGTAGCCCCCTCCATGTTTCCGCCCCATTTATGACATATTCTGTTACGTTTACATCACATGTCTATGTATACGCCTTCTGTTACACCTACTTTCACCCTTATCTTTCGCGACTGCTATTGACCACACCCACTGCTCCGCCTATCATATGTATTGCAATGCAACTGTTTTAGTATATATGCTAGTGTATTGTTATTAAATGTTAGCGCGCTCATCCCAGATCCTGCCCGACAGCTGTCGGGGCCCCCCTGTCAGGCTCTGCCATCCTATTCCTGTGCAGGTCGTCCTGTTCCTGTCCTTTATGCTGTATTAAACCTGCAAACTCCTACTACCTCGAATCTTGACTCTTATTTATTGAGCTATCTGTTATTGCTATGTCCAGTAAAACCTAGATCCGGTATTATTTATTTATATACCACATAATGGCGCCCGAATAGGGACTTGCCCTTTCCCCACGCGCCGGTGAAGCCACGCCGGCCCCCTGACCCTCTGCAGCCGTGACGGAACCATACCGGCCACGTGCAGATATTTCTGCTTCAAGTATCCCTCAGGCCCACGGAGGAGACGGAGGTGGCGGTCCAGCATCCAGACGAGGCGGTGGAGGAACGCGGCGAGTCCCGACCAGAGCCCAAGCCGAGAGTCCAAGGTCCGAGGTATCCGGAGGCCCACCCGTAACTGAAGTCCGAAGTTCGTCCGTCCGGCGTCGAAGCAGTCCAGTCCAGTCCGAGGCCTTCCGTTCTTGCTGCCCGGTGAGTACCGTTGCTGGGGTAGTATCTAGACAGGGTCAATCAAATTGTCTCTGGTCCGTGGGGTTTGGTGGTACACAGATCCCAAAACGAAGTGTCCACTTCGGTGGATGCGGGTCCTGACGTGTCTCTTTATGAGACCGGTAAGTTTCGTACTGTTTCAGCAGTGCATCTAGTTTCTGTTCTAGTCAGTTCTGTTCTCGAGAAAATTCATGTATTCTGTTTTCCGTATTCCAGGTAGTATTCTGTCCGAACTGTTATTTTAAATGTTCTTCATGTATTTTAATGTCGTGGTATGAATGTGGAGTAATTATCGTGTTCATTTTGTATTGTATTGTGTCTAGATTACAGTCCAGTCATGCCGTCGTTTTCCAAACTACGTCAGTTAAGAACTAGAAAAGGTCTGTTAGAAGAAGCAGTTCCTGTCCCGCCTAGGGACAGTCCAGGTCATTTTATGTATCAGAAGCATGGCATAAGTGCCATATTGTATCTAGATTTATGGGTAGAGTATACCAAACAGTTAGAAGAAAAGTATAGATGGCCCGTATCGGGTACATGGGATGCCGAGTGCATCATGCGAGTGGAAGAAGCGTTATGGAAAAAGAAAGCCAGACAGTCACAGAAAGATGCCATCGAGTTATGGCGCAAAGAATCTCATAAAAGAACCGAAAAAGAAATCAGAAAGTCAGAATTAAGTAGAGAATCCTTAGAACGAGCCCAAGAAAGGGAACTAATCGAGATAGGTGAACGAGTTAAAACCGAACAGTCAGACAGACAGAGAAATGCCCTCATTAAGGGTATGTATCCTCTTCTTGCCGAGGGCTTGCCAAAAGCGACCCCGGAGGCACCCAGTAATTTTCCGCCACCATTAGTTCCGACCAAGCTACGTCAAAAACCGACCGCAGCTGATATTTTCATCTCGTCCTACTTGGACGACACAGTCCCAGAGTATGCAAATCCTGTTCCGCCAGTCCCTGTAAATCATGCCATTCATGCTCCTCCAGTCACCGGAGTACCTGCCACGGTACCCCCGGTCCAGCCTACACTACAATTTCCCACTCTGCCAGCACGAAGAGTATCAGTCGACGATTCCAGTTTAGGGGCCGCAGGAGGAGGTCCTCCTGGTACCCCGCCACCACACCAACGTTTAACGTTAGTCGAGTTACATGAATGTGCGTTACAGCGTACGCCCAAATATAAGTCCGTTGCAGAAATCCGACGAGCTCTTACTGAATGCCGCTATGATCCAGTTGCAGGTGATGATAGTACAGTTATATATTCCATCCGTGTAAGACGGGTGACCGGGTATTTGGACACCCTACCGAATATGAAAGAAGATCTAGACAGAATATATCGTTTCATCCGTACAGGGGATGATCCAGAAAGTATTGGCGAAGCCATGTCCCAAAGGAAAGCTGAAATCCAGCTCATGATATTAAAGTTTCTGATTAATTGTTTAATAAGGGAACAAGATTATCCGACCAAAGATCCAGCCGAAATGAGAATCCTGACAAGGTGGAGTGATAATATAGCCGAGGGTAAACACAGAACTATCAGTAGTATAGAGAGTATGTACAAGAGAATTCGTAAGGAAATAATAAAGTTACACGAACAACGTAAAGCAGCACAAGTAAGCGAGAAAGAGAATGACTCTTCTACAGAAGAGGTAGAGGACGAGAATCCCGCCAGAATAGCGTATGTAGGAAAATCTAGATTTCCAGACCGCCATTTACGCCTAGAACACAAGTCAGTTTTTCATCATCCAGCACCAGAACAAGGTTCTCTAGAACAAGTATTTCAAGCTACCGATCATATTCTGAAATCACGAATCGGTTATAGTGAGTTAAGTACTATGCATGAACAAGAACTAGCCCGATCAGCAGTCCGATGGATTACTGATTCTACCACTTTTCCAGACGAAATAGTGGCACAAATGTTTCTGAAATTGCCCCCAGCCGAGCAGCGACTGGTGGGTATGTATATGGTCCAGCACCTCATTACCCTGTATGAGGGTCAACATTCTGATCCAGGTCCGTTACATGATGTCCTGAACGAGTTACTCCAGTATAGATGGAAAGGTTTAGGTACCGATTTAATTAGTGTCATTCTAGAACAGCGCCACAAATATAGAACGTTCCTGAACCCACATTTTGTTCATGTTTCACCTCCAGAAAGTAAACCCTTTTACATAGACAGACAGAATCCATTACGAGAAGTACACCCAGTCAGGACAACAGATGGTGAAATGCAACGAGTATTTGTTTACACCCCGATTACAAAGATGGAACTCTTAGAAATGAAGAAATTAATTCCCTGTCATGACAAAGATCCAGCAGGGTTCCATCGAGAATTAAAGGACATGCTCCGTATGGGAGAATACACGTATCCCGATATTATTAAAATGCTAAAGGTCCTGTTGCCCGCAGGGGTATACGAGAAACTCAAGGAAAAAGAATGGGAGGTGGGAGAGAAAAAGATCGATTGGGCAGTTCTAGAAGCTGAAGATAAGATACGAGTACCAGGTACCGGTCTTGGAGAGAAATGTAAAGAATTACCAGAATTGTTAATACAAGTTTTGCCCAGATTGTTAGCCACTAAAAAGGAAGACTGGGATGCAATCTCAGCCTGTAAACAGAAACAAGACGAAGACACTAGTGATTTTTATTCTAGATTTGAAAAATGTTTTATTATAAACAGTGGCCTCAAGACAAGTAGTGAGTCATACCCTCATCTTTTTGTTACTAAATTAGTCGAGAATTCAAGTCCACAAGTTAAGAATCGAGTTTTGAAAGTCGAAAGTACCTGGCAAGCTAGTACCCCGTCCCAGATGTTACAGATGCTCCAGTACCACCAGAATAGAATCAGAGAAGAGCAAGATCACGAGAGAAAACGTATGAAAGACACGAAAATGAAAGTACTAGTTGCACAATCTGTTCCTCAAGACAGTCAGAAGAGGGGTCCGATTCAAGCAAGTCATCCTGCAGCTCCCGTTAAAAGGACATGCAATTATTGTAAACAGCCAGGTCATTTTATAAACGAGTGTGCAGTTCTGAAACACAATATAGCTACTGGTAAAACTAAAGAAAGACCACGTCCGCCTAGACAAGAACAAGTTTCACAGACTTCTCAGCCACAGAATGCACAACAGACAGTTCCAGCACCGCAGCCTATTGCTGCAACACAGCATGTTACACAGCAGATGTATCAGTATGCACAGTCTGAGTATCCAGAGTATCAGCCATATTCATGAAACAGCCTAGAGAGGGAGGTAGCCTTGCCTCTCATCGAGATTCCTGTAGATCAAGAAGGTCCCTATGTTCATAGTCAAGTACTAGGGAAAGACAGAAAGTTTCTAATTGATACAGGGGCAAGTAGGACGACCATCAGTCACGCCGAAGTTCCAGGGGCTCCGCTCTCAGGCTCTAGAAATGTTTCCCTTGGATTTTCAGGAAAGCCTATTGTAAACGAGATATCTAAGCCAGTTACTCTAGAAGTAGGTCCATTGTCCCGCACTACTGATCTATTACTTACGAAGTCATGTCCAGAAAATCTGTTAGGCATTAAGACACTGAAAGAATTAGGTGCAGTCATATGCTGTTCCCCAGAGGGAATACGACTGTTTCTACGTGACTTCAAGGGTCACTATGTATTACGAGATTTTGATCCAAGATTGTCTAATGTTCCGCAGCATCTATGGGCGCAAGGTCCAACTGATGTAGGTTTCATGCAAATCACACCCCATCGTGTGACTCTCAAGCCAGGTGTAGTCCTGCCACGAATCAGACAGTACAGATTGCCACCTGAGGCTGTAACAGCCTTATCCAAAATTATTGACGAGCTCATCGCTCAAGGAGTAGTTGTAGAAACTGACTCCAATGTATGTAATTCTCCGATCATTCCAGTCATGAAACGTACTGATCCAAATGCACCTCCAGTATATCGATTAGTGATTGACCTTCGAGAACTTAATAAATGTATTATTCCCCAGTACCCAGTTGTCCCAGATATTTCTTCCCTATTGACAGCCATTGATTCCGAAGCCTCATTTTTTACAGTCATAGACCTCAAGAACGCGTTTTTCAGTGTCCCCATTCATCCAGACAGCCAGTTTCTTTTCGGATTTTGTTTAAATGGAAGGAGCTATATGTTCACACGAGCTCCTCAAGGTTTCACAGAAAGTCCTAGTATTTACAGTCAAGCACTTAAGAGACAACTAGACAACATTCACATGCCAACTGACACTGCCCTGCTCCAGTATGTCGATGATCTACTGATCACAGCCCGTTCTGAACGTGCTTGCGAGCGAGCATCACTTACAGTCTTGTATTTCCTTGCCGAGATGGGGCACAAGGTGTCCCCTTCGAAGCTTCAATTCTGTGTCCAGCAAGTGATCTACTTAGGCCACTTACTGTCCAAGTGGGGTAGGCAGTTGACACCCGACCGTATCCAGTTAATAGCGAGTCTTCCTCAGCCCAAGACACAGAAGGAGGTACGTGCTTTTATCGGCCTTACTTCTTATTGTAGACAATGGATTCCTCAGTATGCATTTCTAGCTAAGCCACTGATACAGTTAACGACACAGGAGGCAGCCGTATCGACTGTCCTCCCTTGGACATCTGAACATACACTTAGTTTCAATGAGTTAAAGAAAGCTTTATGCCAAGCTCCAGTTCTAGCTACACCGAACTACAGTAAGCCTTTTACACTTTTCGTCACAGAACGTGAAGGTACAGCATTATCTGTTCTCACACAAGATCAAGCAGGACAATACAAGCCCTGTGCTTATTTTTCTAGCACATTAGATCCAGTCGCCCATGCTCTGCCTGTGTGCCTCAAGTCAGTTGCAGCCACAGCACTAGCTATCAGACAAAGTGATTCCATAGTATTAGGACATTCCTTGACAGTACAAGTTCCACACTCCGTGGAAGTTCTTTTAAACCGTACACAAACTCAGCACTTGACAATTGCACGTTTAACAGGTTATGAACTGACACTGTTCCAGCCACACATAGAAATCAGACGCTGCAACGTTTTAAATCCTGCTACACTGTTACCGTCAGTTAATTCGAATCCTGCCACACACGACTGTGTGGAAGTAGTTAACATTATGACTAAGCCAAGACAAGATCTGACAGATATTCCATTACCAGATCCCGACCTGACACTTTATGTGGATGGTTCATGTATGAGAACAAGTACAGGAGAACTAGTAGCCGCGTATGCAGTGACTACTGACACTGAAGTTATTGAAACACACCGTATTGACACCCTGTCTGCTCAAGCAGCAGAGCTAGTTGCTCTGACACAAGCCTGCATACACGCCAAGAACCTGAAAGTTAATGTTTATACAGATTCACGCTATGCATTCGGAGTTGTACACGACTTCGGAGTGCTCTGGCAGGAGAGAGGTTTCATGACTTCTCATGGAACCAAGATTCAGCATGGTCTCCTTATTCAAGCTCTGTTAGATGCAATCCATTTACCGACATCTATTGCTATCATGAAGTGCAAAGCACATACGAAAGTTACTGACATTATTTCCCAAGGTAATGATCTAGCAGATCGCACGGCCAAGCTTACAGCACAGACTCCAGACATTTCAGTTAATCCGCAACAGACACCTACTCCAGATTCAACTACATGCATGACAGTTAAGGACCCTACTCAAGATGTCATAGATATCCAGTTACATGCTACTCCCGATGAAATTAAGAAATGGTCCGAACAAGGAGGGGTCCAGACAGATCAGGGATGGGTAACGAAGGGTAGAGCCACATGGTTTCTCCCCGACTCTATGGTTCAAGTCATTATCAACACCGCACATAGTCCAGCACATTTAGGAGAAAAAGCTATGTTAGACAGTATCCAGAACATTTGGTTCAATAAGCATTTACGAGCTGCAGCCAAGCAGAAAGTCCGTACCTGTATGATATGTTGCCAGTTTAATCCAGGTAAAAGTGTCCCGGTGGAACAAGGTGGATTCCAGCCCCCTGACCACCCTTTTGAAGTCCTCCAAATGGATTATATTCAGATGGAGCGATGTCGAGGTTTCAAGTATGTCCTTGTAGTTGTATGCGCTTTGTCCAGGTGGACAGAGGCATATCCAGTTCCAGATTACACAGCCGCGACCACTGCCAAGCAGTTGGTTCGTGAATTCTTCCCCCGCTACGGACTCCCTAGAGTCGTATATTCTGATAACGGCCAGCCATTCTCATCCGAGCTCATGAAACATGTTTCCCTTTTGTTAGGGTACCAGTGGAAGTTCCATTGTGTACGCCATCCAGAAGCAGCCGGTCTCGTAGAGAGACATAATCAGACCCTGAAAATCCGTATTGCTAAGATTTGTAAAGAAAAAGGTGTGGACTGGCTAGTAGCTCTGCCAGTCGCTTTGTTTTATATGCGCATGGTCGCACATTCCAGATCAGGTCTGTCCCCGTACGAGGTCGTATTCGGCCGCCCCCCTAATATGTGGGTTACACCTAGACCCCGAAGTATTACAGATGTTTCAAGTAATATGCTGACAGATTACCTAGCTTCCTTGATGTCTGCCCTACACTCTTGTCGTTCACAGGTTGCCGCCGCATTTCCAGACAATACCGAGGTGGCACCGCATGAAATCGTTCCCGGATGCATGGTTCTTGTCTGGAATTTTGATCGTTCAAGTCCGCTGGAGCCTCGTTGGAAAGAGCCCCGACAGGTCCTCCTGGCCACCCGTACTGCCGTCAAGTTGGAAGGCAGGAAGGGGTGGGTCCATTTGTCGCACATCAAGAAGTTTTATGGATTAAAGACTGTTTCTAAGAACATTTCCGAGGATTTTAAAGACTGCCAAAGTACTATTCTTAAGGACTGTCCCGCAAAAGACAATGATATTGAACCCTCCCTGTTAGAGAAAACTCCGCAACAGGAGTATAAGCACAAATTAAGGTCTAGTAAAATAAGTCAGCCAGTTTGATTGTCTAAGTCCTCCCCTAGGTGAAACGGTTAGACCGGTTTCTGACATGTATAAAATAGACCCCCATAGTGAGAGAGTTAGTCAAAACTCAATCCGATGTATCGTTTTTCTAAGTTTCATATTGTTTTTCAGCCTTATGACTACCTGCACAGGTTATGCATTTTATTTGTATTTTTCCGTTTCTCATGTAAATAAGTCTTCTATTGCTACGGTAGAGCACACGTTTAGTGATCTGCCTTCTCATGAACTCTCATATCGTCTTGCTATGCGTAACAATTCCTTTATCCGCATGTTACATTATTCACACCAGACCAGCAATGCCACTAATTGTTGGGTGTGTGGTCGACTCCCCCCTTTTCAGACACCGAAGGGAGTTCTGCCACTCTTTCCTTATCCATTTTCACATAATGGTTCGTGTGGAGCATGGTCCACGTTAACGTCATCCTCAACAGATATGTCTTTTCTTAACAGTACATGTTTTCCAGACAAGCAAGGTCTTCCCCACAGAACAGGGTTAGATCTAGAAAATGAAGTTTATAATTTAGGTAATTATTCTTCGAATTTCATGGTCCTGAATGTTCAGTTTGATACTACTCCAGACTTACCTGCTATTTCAGTACTACCAGTCAAAGGTGAATTATGTGTCCGAAAGAATGGTTCCGTACATGTAGGTCATAGTGATTGTACTACTATTGTCAAGTATAGTGACAGTAGGAAATCTATTTTCGAAGCTTCACGTCATTCTTATTTTGTTTGTGGTCAGACCGCATATGTTCGTCTGCCCCTCGATTGGGAGGGAACCTGTTACATTGCCTTCCTACTGCCACCAGTTTTTCTAGCCCCACCTGACTATCATAGGAATTCCCACCTAGTACATACTAGACACAAGAGAGACCTCCCGATTGTCGATTATACTGAAACTGCTCTAGAACAATATATAGATATCAATAAAGGTGTATTTCCCTATTTAGGTACTGTTGTGAATAGTAAACTGATACGTAGATTAACCAGAACACTTGAAGCAGTAGTGATTGAGACTACTTCTGCTCTAAGTAACTTAACCGAAGAACAATCCTTTATGAGAATTGTCGTGCTCCAGAATCGTCTCGTCCTTGACGTCATACTGGCCGATAGGGGCGGGGCTTGTAGAGTCATCGGATCTAGTTGCTGCATTTTCATTCCCAATAACGCACCGTCTGTGTATTCAGCTATAACCAGACTCCATAAAATAGCCCATATGTTACACCAAGATCCAGGCACCTGGACATGGTCCGGTTGGTTCTGGAATATGATTTCCGCCTGGGGATGGAAGTATTGTACTTTCTAGGTATTGCAGTAGCGATCATATTCAGTTGCTGCCTCTGTATACAATGTGGCCCTGCGATTTGTGGCATTTGTGCTACCTCTTGTATTCCTAGTCCCAAGTCCCGTTCTAAATCCCGTTCCAAGAAAATTCGAGACGAGCAAATGATACTGTATGAAATGATAGATGGTATCATGAATATTGATGTTTCCTGATGGAAACGTAGTGACAAGGAGGGAATGTGGAAAAGTAAATTTTGCCATGTTCTGTGTCCCTACGTGTCCTCCATCATATGTTATGTGTGCATGATTAATATGCATATGCATCCCCCATGTTTGATTAAAGACGCAATTACGGTTGTGTCCATCCCTAGTATGCCAGTTTCCAGTTCTCGTGAAAGCTACGAGTATTAGGCCTATGTAAAGTTACGTTGCCACGTTTCTCAGTGTGCACGTTATTTCATTGTAAAGTCCCCGTTTCTAGGCCTCAAAAGGGCCCGGACACCAGATTCAGCTCCTGTCTCCTGAGCCCTCGCTGAGGAGCGATACAGCCCCCACCTGTATCCTCGACCCTTCACTTACTTCCTGCCTCACAGTGCCCGGCTCAGCCTGGCTCTGCCTACGAGTCTGCCAAGAGTATGTTATGATTCTAGTTATCAGTCCAGCCCTCCTTCTCTGCATTCCTA
The DNA here is from genome assembly GCF_964261635.1 of Lissotriton helveticus. NCBI lineage: Eukaryota > Metazoa > Chordata > Amphibia > Caudata > Salamandridae > Lissotriton > Lissotriton helveticus. The sequence goes on along the minus strand of NC_136071.1, from coordinate 985,940,768 downwards.
AGCTACTGAATCGCATCAATAGTTTCCGTCACAGTCTAGCCTTTACGTCTCCATGTAAGAGAAATACTGTATTTATGGTCATTTAATATTCTTCATCACGCACTACATGTAGAATAATGCATGCACCAGTCTTAGAGTCTGTTAGCCTTTACCCCGATAACTTTTAGTTTATATCAACATGTTCTCTAAACATCAGATACTAGATAGTGGTAGGTACATGTCGCCCTGACTCTCTAGACTTCAGTCTCTACTCCTAGCGCAGAGTTCATAGCCCCCAGCTTCTCCTAGTGATACGTCATTGTCAGTTTGCGCGCACCATTAGGTTAGAGGTCCCGGCTCCTCAGGTAGCCCCCTCCATGTTTCCGCCCCATTTATGACATATTCTGTTACGTTTACATCACATGTCTATGTATACGCCTTCTGTTACACCTACTTTCACCCTTATCTTTCGCGACTGCTATTGACCACACCCACTGCTCCGCCTATCATATGTATTGCAATGCAACTGTTTTAGTATATATGCTAGTGTATTGTTATTAAATGTTAGCGCGCTCATCCCAGATCCTGCCCGACAGCTGTCGGGGCCCCCCTGTCAGGCTCTGCCATCCTATTCCTGTGCAGGTCGTCCTGTTCCTGTCCTTTATGCTGTATTAAACCTGCAAACTCCTACTACCTCGAATCTTGACTCTTATTTATTGAGCTATCTGTTATTGCTATGTCCAGTAAAACCTAGATCCGGTATTATTTATTTATATACCACACCTCAACAAAGTAGGGGAAGATGGGAAGCCACGGAATGGAGCCCACGAGGCTCCGGTTCTTCTCCTCTAGCAATCTTGGGTCTTGTAGCCTGTGAGGTACTGGCCCCACCTTCCGCCGAGCCCCGCCTACAACCAAGCTTCCCCTGCCTGGCATCTGGAGGGCCATCCTTCTGCGGAGCAAAGTCTCTGTTGACTCTGCTCCTTTCCTCCTTCATGGGAGCCCCGCCCGGAACCAGGCTTTTGAATCTGCCTGACTTCCAGCCACATAGGGGGTTCCTCCTTCAAGGTGCGGCAGCGCCCACCACAAGTAAGGTGGGAGCCCACTTATTAGGCTCTGGTTAGTAAAATCAAAGGTGCCCACACATTTTCCTTGTGGGCACCTTTGCAGAAGGCGCAGTGCAGTGGAAGTGCTCCAAACGCTTCACTGACGCATGAGCCCACACCAGGGGCCCAAGCACACAGGGCACAAGAATCCTGCAGCACCGCAAGCCCATTGATACAAGACAATGGGAAGAAAATGCAGCACTCAGCCTGACTATCCATTCAAGGCACAACCAGGGAGCAGGCAGTGTTCTTCCCCAGGAATCCATATGGCCACAGCTTGGCACAATCAGGCCAGCACATAAGGCCTTCCAGCAGAGAGCAGCAGCTGGGTCCCTCAGTGGTTTCTCCTGGCAGAGTGCTCTTCCAGTCCAAGTTATATCCAGTCAAGTCACAACACACATAGGGTCACAGCCTCAATATTTATACTACACAAGGTCTTTGTTCTGCCCTTGTAAAGGGTCCAGGACTCAGTCCAGGTCAGTTCTGGGGGCACTTGTGAAGTGCATAACACTCCCTATTGTTAGTGTAGGCCCTGGCCCCAGACACACCACAGGGGGTTGGAGCCAGCATTGTGGAAGGCAGACACAACCCTATTCAGGTTCAGGTGCTACTCTTTCCACTACTCCCATTGCCGACTAGGCCTATTCAGCCTAGTGCTGACTGACCCAGACACTCTGGAGCCACTGCTTCCCCATAGCTCCTGTCACTCTAAGGCCAGACAGTCAATACACAACAGGCAGGCACAAAAACACATAGCACACAGAAATGCCGACCAGTATGCATACTTTATCACCACTATTCCAAACATACCAAACTTGATTACGCTGCTCCTCTCATGTCAGGAATTACCACTGAAACATATATCAGGGAATCCCCAATGAATTCCTCTGAGAGGGCAGCCTCACAGCAGTGAGAAACCAAATAGGCTGTTTTTCACTACCAGGACATGCCACACAGTTAAGGCACATGTCCTACCTTTTACCCACACCGCACCCTGCCCACAGGGCTAGCTAGGGCCTACCTCAGGAGTGACTGATATGTAGTAAAAGGGGGGTCACAGACGTGCCAACCACTTTATGTGCCACATCACAGCGGCAGTAAACTGCGCTCGCAGGCCCTGCAATGGCAGAGGCCTGAGACAGGTTTGAAAGGCTACTTTGGTGGGTCGCACAAGCAACGCTGCAAGCCTACCAGTTGCATTTAAATTACTAGCCCATGGAATGTGACATACCACTTTACAAGGGGCTGATAGGTAAATTAAATATGCCAAACAGGTGTAGAACAAACTTACCAAGTTTACCATACAGAGCACATGCACTTTAACACTGAACAGCAGTGATAAAGTGCCCAGAGTCCTAAAACCACCAACAACAGGTCAGAAAATATACCAGAGGAAGGCAAAACGATCTGGGATGACCCTGCAAAAAGCGCCAAGTCCAACTGTCACAAAAAAAAAACAGATGCCACGGCAAATAGGACTTTCTGTGATACTCTTGCAAGCTTCTTGTAAAGTAAATTCCTTCGCTCCAAGTCATAACACAGAATCTATGTCTCCAATGAACAACTCCCTAACATCACATACAATTCTGGATGGGTTCTCGTCCCTGAACAAAGAGCAGGTGCTGAAATTAATGGAAATCAGGGTCCTGCCCCCCAAAAATTGTACACTTACCACCCAGGATTTTTGAAGAACAATTGACAAAAATACTAAATAAAGTGATCAGTAGAGGACATATTCCCTCCAAATGGAAGACGGCATCGATCCTGCCTCTACTGAAAAAAGCAATCTTGCCCCCCAGGAACCTAATAGTTACAGGCCTATCGCTATACACTTCCTTTCCCAGCAAAACTACTGAAAGAAGCCCTGAATAACACACTTATTGTATGTACTGACGGTAATAATGTGCTGGATCCTTCCCAATACGTTTTAGAAGGGCACACAATACAGAAACATCCTTGCTCACTGCTTCAGAAGAACTCAGATGGATCATGGAAAAAGAAGGTCAAGCTGTCCTAATATTACTCGATCTCTCCACTTTTGATACGGTCAACCAAATCATTCTGATCAACCGCTAAATGGAGTTGAGAATAACAGGCGCAGCTTTGACTCCACTTGAGGACTTTCAAACAGACAGAACAAACCATGCAGCCATGGGCGAACTTTCATTGAAACAATTCTGTTTGCCTTGTGGGGTACCGCAGGGCTCCTCATTGAGCACTACCCCCTTCAATCTGTATGTTGTCCCCTTGGTCAAACTGATATAGGGGCATATTACCAACGTTAAGCGATATTTATCGCTAACGATGCTTAGCAACGAAATTTTTAACGCTAAGCATCATCAGAAAATATCACAGATAAACCTTGCTATTATCAAGGTTTATCGCAAATGCGATAAAAAACGGCCGCAATGCATGAATATCGCTGAAAAGTCAGCGATATTCATGCATTACCGAGCTAATGCTCTTAGCCATGTTATCCACCTCCCATTGGATAACATGGCTAAGAACTGCTCAAGGCAGGTGTTAGTTTTTGGAGATATTCGCGCTTAGCGCGAATATCTCCAAAAGTTGGTAATAGGAGATAGCGATGTTAGCGACTGTTTCCAGTCGCTAACATCTTGGCACGCCCACTTTGCATGTCATTAGTGATAAATATCACTGACATACAAAGTGGTGCCCAAGATGGTCGCTATCTCCTACTAGCTGTCGCAAACTGGTGTTAGCGACAGCTAGGTAATAGGGAGATAATTTTATCTCCGCTTTCTTGGCTTTTAAAGCCAAAAAAGCGGAGATAAACCCCCTTGATAATATGCCCCATAGTCCTTAGGTTTCTCAGTAGTGTCCTACGCTGAAGACACCCAAATTATGGTAGTAATCTCTAAAGACCAGGAAGAAGTTGGATATAGTTTCAACTCCTGTATGGTGCAAATAGATCAGTGGATGAAAGCAACTTGCTTAAATTAAATGTGGGTGAAACACAGGTCCTACTGTTCGGAAACAAGAGATCCCTTTGGTCGCCAATTTGGTGGCCCCAGAATATGGGACCCTTATCAATACCAGTACAGTAATCAAGGTACCTAGGAATTATCTTTGATTGTAGATCCACTTTCCTCATCAAATAAAAGCACTCACATATTCTGTGTTTTATACACTGAAATTACTAAAAATTAGTCCATATATCCATAATGAACTACAAAAAACAGTTGCCACCTCTCTGATTCTGGCCAAAATAGACTACGGAATTGCCCTTTGTTTGGCATTCAGAAAAAGTTGTTACAAAAACTCCAAGCACTGCAAAATGCCGCAGCTCGACACCTCACCGGAATTCCTAAACATAAGTCGGCGGCTCAAGCGTTGGTCAATCTGCACTGGCTACCTATAGCAAAACTACTGGAGTTTAAGACCTTGTGCATGACCTTCAAAGCACTGCATTGTTCAGGTGATGTTCCGTGAAAATCGTTACGGTGTTTTGGGCATTGCCGAATATGGACGAGTTTGGTATCTATGAACCGTAAATGGCGAGTTCGGTAAGTGTACGCGTTTGCACTACACTACCTGGCATGGTTCGCCTCATTTACATGTTTCTACATCTGAACCCTTGGGTTCCATTTTGGATACGGCATTCATTTTGTTTCTTGCCCTCACGTAGTCAGTGAACAGGCAAGTGTCCGCATCGTGACCTGTTAGTTCCCAAGCCATACGGAAGACGCATATTCCTTTCATGCGTCTTTATGACCGGAGGAATGACACTGCAGAGGCAAATGGCTCAGCTTGAGGGTAATCTTGTCGTACCGGCCTATTGTTTCAGCCATGCACGTGCTGAGATCAAGCTCTTTGATCCTATGATCATGTTTCCAATATTACCCCCACACTCTTTCTTTAGGTATGCCTGACTTCCTAGCAGCTGTTCTTGTCTCTTTACTCTTGCTCATTTACAACTCAAGTGGAATGTACCTAATGATGGGAAGATGTGCTTTTACAGTTGGAACTGGTGATGTTAATGTAATTATGTTCCGGGGTTCTGAATACATGAAAGCGATCCTTTTGAATAATTTAGTGTGGGAACTGAGCTGTAACCTTTTGCTTACATATTGTGCAATGACAAGAACTTGTATAAAAGAGAGCGAACCACAAACACAATTTGAAGCAGACTCTTGGAACCTACACTCTGTTGTACTTCCCATGACTTTTGCATCCCTTCAGTAATAAACGCTGATCTTTGACGCCGAAGGAAGTCTCCCGTGTCTCTGTCTTTAGTGCGCCAGAACAGGTATCCCACGAAGGTTTAAGGTGTTGTTCCCTGGCACCGCTGGGCCTTAAATAGTCCAGTCCTTCAGTTGGCGCCCAACGTGGGGCGACATCGGCGGTACCGGTCCAAAGCCTGACGATTGTGAGGAACTTCGTGTGAAATCTCCGAGGAAAAGGTGCACCCCGCTTCATCGATCCTGTTGTCGAAATAAGTGGTCCGAAGATTTTTCCCGCGAAGATTCCCGCCTCCTGACGGCTGTGACGGACCGATGCCCTGACTGTCGACCTGTTTTCGACGCCTGGCGTAGACCTTTCGTACAGCGAGACGATAGACGGGCCTTCCTGGTGACGCCATTGAAGCTCTCAGTTAAGTATTTGTGGGTCGCTCCCAGTCCTTAGTTGTTGTTTCAGCTTGTTGAAGCTTTGTTGTTTGCATGGTTCCATTGCATTTGTGGTTCTTAGTTGTTGGTCCTTAGTTTTTATTTGACAATTGCAATTGCCAAAAACCGAGGGTTTTTGTGTTCCACGAAGGATTAGTGCTTCGGTAACCCTTGAAGTTTGATACTAGGTTAGTGTGCACGATGCCTAGCCATAGTGGATTTCTTGGTCTCTTTAAATGTTGCAACAAGGATTCCCGGTTGGAGGACTCGTGTCCGATACCTCCAGTTGGAACTCCGATATATGAGCTCTATAGTCGACATGGTGTGGGTCCTATTATTTATAATAAATATTGGGTCCGTTACATGAAAAAAGATGGTGTCCTTAGTTGGCCACCGCATGGAAGTTTTGAACTTACGATTTTAGATAATCTTGAAGCTAAATTATTCAAAAGGAAAGCTAGACCAGCTATGTTTGATTCTTTTCGGTTGTGGCGTAAAGAGGCCAAGCAGAAAGAAATCAAACAGCTTAAAAAGGATCGAAGAGAAGGTTTCGTACCGATAATGCAAGTTGTACAACAATGTCAGCGAGATAAAGAAGAAAAAGAAATAGAAGTTTCCACTAGACTACATCATATGAGGATAGACAAATGTTATCCGGTTTTTCCAACTAGTCAGGATAAGAAAGAAGAGGATTCGAAGGAGGATCCCCTGTTAGCGTATTTGATGAAATCGCCACCTCCGTATGCACAGGGTGCTACGGCCCCTGTAGTTCCTCCTATAGTTCCGCCCGTTGTTCCTCCGGTTGTCCCTCCTGTTGTTCCGGCGGCTGCGGGTCAGCCCGTTGTTGGTCCCACGTTTGTCGCACCACCTGTCTCTATTCCTACTGCTCCTTTGACTGTACCCTCTCTGCCTCTTGTCCCTGCCACCCCGACTACCTTGCCTGCTTCTGCTGTGTCTGCCTTCACTTCAAACGTTGTGGCTCCTGCTCTCCTTTCTCCTTCTGTTCGTAATCGTATCCCTAACACTGTTGCTACCCTTTATTCACCGCTTTCTGGTCAGTTATTTCCATCCGATACTTCTGAAACTCCCCAAAGACGGAGTCAGATCCCTAGTGGGAGGCAAAAAGAGACGCTAGTGACAATGGCACATAGGTGGATAAGACATCCTGCCAACTACCCTCCACGCATGGTTTTCGAGACGTTTTCTCAGTTTAATGAGCTTACACAGAGATTCGTGTTCGAAGAAATGTGTAACTTTTTGAGGGAAGAATGGTATAATAACGATTTAGATAACGTACCGCCCGATATGATTGAACTTCAGAGTCAATTTTCGAGCGGTATGATTGTAGGTGGAGATGTACGACGTGCCTTAGAGCGACTGTTAGCCCTTAGGTCGACAGTGCATTCTCGAGTGGCGTTTGATGACGACTCTGAGAATTGGAAAGCGGCTCCTGGTCAGTACCCTATGAGAGAGGTTCCGCCAGTATGGATGCCAGGTGATCCTGGTGCTGCCCCCCGATCCCTCCACATTTCCAAAGAGTTTGGATACACCTCCCATGGAAGCGATCAGAAGTCTTACAAGTCAAACAGTCCTTACCTGATCCACGCAAGAATCCGGCGGGTTACTACAAGGAGCTGTCTCAATTAGTAGATGCTACTATTATGAACCTTGCCGACATTGACATGCTGTTTGGAAATGTTGTACCACAGCCCGTTTGGGCGAAAATTCGTCAGGAAAATCATGCGAATGAGTTAGGCGGCGATTGGGCTGCAATAATAGCGGCTGATGGCCGACAAGTTGGTGGGGCTAAGCCAGAGCAGGTAATTTCGGATCTGCCCCAGAGAATAATTACGTTCATGAAAACGCTTATGCCGGCGATGAGGGTAAACTGGGATAAATTAGCAGCTTGTAAGCAGAAGAAGGACGAGAGTGTCTCCGATTTCTTTACTAGATTCGAAGAGGCATTTGTCGATCATAGTGGTCAGGATATGGGCACTGAGGGAGGCCAACGGTTGTTTGTTGACAAATTCATGTTGAATTTGTTGCCAGAACTATGCAACAAATTGAAAAATTCAGAAAGTGCATGGGCTGTTTCAACCACGGCACAGATATTAGCGACGGCTCAATATTATGAGAATAGGGAAAAAGAAGAAAGTGATCGTGTAGATAAGAAAACGAAGGAGCTGAAAACGAAGGTTTTGTTGCAGCAAGCGTATCCTCCGCGTTCAAATCATACTGATTTACAACAGCAATATAGACCACAATCACAATCCTCCAGAATACAGTCACGTCCTGACTCCTCTGACTTTAGATCTATGCTTGGGTATAACCAATGTGCATATTGTAGAAGAGAGGGACATATAAAATATGACTGTCCCGCTTTGCGTGACCGTCTGAATGGTGTGTCATCACGAGGAAGCCGTGGTGGTCCTCAGCAGGCATCTCGAGGTAGAGGCCGCGGTACCATTCACAATCAGAACGATCGCCCTCAGAATTCATCAGATACGAATAATTGTTTTGACCAACGAAATGCGGGGTCAGTTAGATCTACACAATATCATGTGGATGATTACTACGTTGAACATGAGACTGTTGCAAACGATCATTACTAGGACAGCCACCGACAAAGAGAGGGAGTAGTATCAGTTCCGGTTGATCAGAGCGGGCCTTACGTCGCAGTTGCTACATCTGGCGTAGTCGAGCCTTTTCTGTTAGACACTGGTGCAACGAAAAGTTCCATCATGCATTCGAAACTCCCTGGCGCACCTTTGTCTGGCTTAACAAATGTTTCCGTTGGATTCTCTGGCGCCCCGGTTAGAAATCCTGTCTCCAGCCCTTTGCCCCTCACTATCGGTCCTCGTGAGTTGGAGGCTCCATTGATTCTATCTACTGGTTGTGGTGAGAATCTTTTGGGCTTGGATTTGTTAAAACGGTTATATGCGACATTGTACTGCTCCCCTGAAGGAGTGGAGCTTACATTAGGTCGAAGAGTAATCTCTCCTATGTACTTGTCGATCGATAAACTCCCACCGGAATTGAGCTCCCTTCCTGCGTCTCTATGGGCCACAGGTCCCAATGACATGGGTCTCTTGGACATCCCACCCTATATGATCAAGCTGAAACCAAATGTGCGACTGCCACGTATACCACAGTATCGTATCTCCATTGAGGGAGAACGGGCGCTATTAGCGATTGTACACGACCTGATCAAAAAGGATGTAGTTGAAGAAACTCGAGGAAATGTGTGTAATAGTCCTGTACTACCAATTTTAAAACGCACTGATCCATCTAAACGTCCTGTGTACCGTTTCATAATCGATTTGAGAGAGGTGAATAAAATCGTGATTCCACAATTTCCCGTGGTCCCTGATATCACCACTTTGCTAACCCTGATTCCAGCTTCTGCCTCCTGGTTCACGGTGATCGACCTAAAGAATGCTTTCTTTAGTATCCCGATTGCTGAGGAAAGCAGAGACCTATTCGGATTCTCATTAGGTGGTCGCAGTTTTAGACTGAAACGTGCACCACAGGGCTATTGTGAGAGTCCGTCTATCTACAGTCAAGCCCTTAAAAGTCAACTTGATTCATTTGTGTTACCGGCAGGCGCAGCCTTGATTCAGTACGTTGACGACCTGTTGGTAGCTGCTGATACCGAAGATATTTGTAGAACTACTACAGTATCGTTGTTGCGGCATTTATGTGACTTACATCACAAGGTGTCACCATCAAAGCTGCAATATTGTTGCCAAGAAGTAACCTACTTAGGTCACTTATTGTCAAAAGAAGGGAGAAGGTTGACCCCAGAGAGAATTGCAGCGATTTCTCGAATGACTGTGCCTAAAACTCAGAGAGATGTACGTGCCTTTCTAGGTATTACGTCATACTGCAGACAATGGATCCCAAATTTTTCACTCTTGGCGAAACCATTGTTAGCTCTCACCTGCAAGGATGTTCCGACTCCTTTGCCATGGACTGAAGAGTGTCAAAAAGGTTTTTCTGAATTACGTGATGCGTTGTGTTCAGCTCCTGTGTTAGGTACTCCTGATTACAGTAAGCCGTTTACACTGTACGTTCACGAGAGGGATGGTTGTGCGTTGAGTGTTCTGGCGCAACAATTTGGTGACAAACAGCGTCCCTGCGCATATTTTTCTTCGACCTTAGACCCAGTAGCTAGAGCTTTGCCGAGTTGTTTAAGAGCAACAGCGGCAGCTGCGGCGTCCATTCGACAGTCCGCAGGTCTGGTCATGGATAATATGCTTACGGTGATGGTTCCGCATGCAGTTGAAACTCTCTTAAACCGAACGAAAACTCAACATTTGACGAGCGCAAGGTTGTCTGGGTATGAGCTGACGTTACTGGCTAGTCATATACGGATAAAAAGGTGTAATGTGTTGAATCCAGCAACATTATTGCCGATCAACACAGAGTCAAGTGATGTAGCATCACATGACTGTTATCTAAGAACTGAGGAAGAAACGAAGGGTCGTATCGACTTAAAAGATACTCCATTGGTAGATCCCGATGGTACTTTGTACGTTGACGGTTCCTGTTTTAAGTTACCGAATGGTGATGTGACGACTGCGTATGCTGTAGTGACGTTGAGTACGATTGTGGAAACTGCGAGATTGAGTCAGAACTCGGCCCAGGCAGCTGAGTTGGTCGCCTTGACAAGAGCGTGTGTGTTGTCCAGAGGAAAGCGGGTGAATGTGTTTACAGACAGCCAGTATGCTTTTGGTGTGGCACACAGTTTTGGGCGATTGTGGAAAGAAAGAGGATTCTTAACGTCGCATGGCACGAAGATTCAGCATGGACAGCTTGTGAATGACCTTTTAGGTGCACTCACATTGCCTAAGCAGGTGGCCATAATTAAATGTAGTGCGCATCGAAAAGTGACGGATGATGTTGGTCGTGGTAATGCGTTTGCAGACGGAACTGCTAAAAAGACAGCTAGAAATCTGACAAATCGAATGTACGTTGCGAATTCAGTAGGATGGCCAGCAGAAACTAGCATGTGTGAGGACACAGTGGAGAGTGTGAAGGAAATACAGAATGAGGCCACTGAAATTGAAAAGACTAAGTGGAAAGAAAGCACGGGAAAGTTAGACGAGAATGGATGTTGGGTTGACTTGTCAGAGAAACAGAGATGGATGTTACCGAATGCATACGTGCTTGCTGTTGTTACAATGGCCCATGGCACAGCACATATTAGCTCGAAGGGAATATGCAAGTTGTTGTCTCCTGTATGGAAGAATGATGGGATTACTAAATGTGCAGAGAGAGTGGTTAAGAATTGCATGGTATGTTTGATGCATAATCCCGGCAAGGGCAACCCCACTCCACCTGGTCATTTTGCCCCTCCTACATGTCCTTTCGAAGTTATCCAATTGGACTTCATCCATATGGAGAGATGCAACAATTTGAAGTATGTGTTGGTTGTAGTATGTGCGTTCTCCAGATGGATTGAAGCTTACCCTCTTAAGGATAATACTGCTCTATCCACAGCTAAAATTCTGCTCAAAGAGTATTTCCCCAGGTACGGCATGCCTCGGATTGTATGGTCGGACAACGGAAGTGAGTTTGTGGGAAGTGTGATGAAGAGTGTGTGTCGTGGTTTGGGTATAGTACAGAAATTCCATAGTGCTAACCATCCCCAGTCAGCGGGTTTGGTGGAAGGATACAATGGCACCCTGAAACTAAAACTTGCTAAAGTTCAGGCAACAACTGGTTTATCATGGCCCGACGCTCTGCCTCTAGCTCTCTTATCAACCAGGGCTACTGTACACTCTCGAGTAGGGCTCAGCCCATATGAGATTGTGTTCGGCCGTCCTGCGAACATTTGGGGGGTTCCAAGTCCTAAAGAATTGAACAGACTTGAATATCCAATGTTAATCGACTATCTATATGATCTGACTGCTAAATTGAGTTTGATTCATCAACAGGTCTTTGAGGCTCTGCCGTCACAAACAGAGGGTCCTGGTCATCGGCTGCAACCAGGGGACTGGGTCCTCACCCGTAACTTCGGACGAAAACGAAACCTTGAGCCGAGGTTTGTGGGACCCTTCCAGGTGCTACTGGCAACAAGGACGGCGGTTCGGCTGGAGGGACGGAAGCATTGGGTACATGCCACCCACACCAAGAAAGTCCCGCTTCCTTTGCCGGCGGATACTTGGATAAAAAAGGGCTTTTCCTCGTCCGAGACCGACACTCCACTACGCTTTGTCCCATTCAGCGAAGCTCAGCCCATATCTGACACCCTTGTTGACTCCCCTCAAACAATTTCCCTTCCTTCAACACTGGGAAATACAAGTACTGAACAATTGCCTGGACCATCGAACACTTGTTCGCCATCCAATCCACTGTTTGAAGATCAGACTCAACCTGGGAGAAGTCGATACTTTCTTCGACCGCGCGTTAAGGACAAATAAAAGAGTTCTGTTTTTATTCCCTTTTTGAAATTTACAGTACCCCTTACCGTTGTCATGAACACTGTGGACATTATATAGTGTATATACCCTTTCTTTTCATGCAGCAAAGAGACTATTATTGACTTTGATTCTAATTCATTTAACCTATCATCTGGGTTGACCGTAGGGCCGTGCGGGTACTTCCTCCTGTTTAGCAGCTATCGACACTAGGTCGGTTTCTTTTGTCGATTTCTGGGAACTCCTGGGAATTGGCAATCGCTACTCAGAACGAAGTGCGTCAAGAACGTCACAGACGGTTTCGTTTAGAGGATGGACTTCTCGAAGCTGTCGGAAAAAGAGAGAATGTTGGCGCAAGGATCAGAAGTGTTTCGTACAAAGTGTTTTCTATTTCAGATCTTTATGTTGTTCCTAACCATTTCAATGCTACTGGTGGGTGGAGTGTATTTTGGGATTCAATTATTATTACCTTCCATTTCACCTACTCCTCCTTTCTACAACCTGAATTTCGCTTCCACCGTTTCTCCACATTCTTTTCACTTACTGCCCCAACATGAGCAAGTCAGACGTGCGGAATTTAGAAACAATTCCTTTGTGCAACTTTTGCATCAGCATCAGTTGGTGGTAAATACTACAAATTGTTGGGTGTGTGGGCTAATGCCGCATACCATGGACAGGGGTATTCCATATTTGGTTCTCCCGTACAGCCCCCAAGGGTCAGTTCGGGCATTCCAAATCATGTTCCGTAGTGCACTAGATTCCTACCCCCATCGAGAGCCACGCTCCGCAAGCTTTGGTCCTGGCCCGTACCATAAGTCTCTGGCGACAGCGATTGCTGATCTAGATAGAGACATTTTTGATGCTACGCTCATCCCAAAGGAGGAAGTGCAGGCCTACAAGTACCTTAGTGAGGCTGAGTATAGTATATCAGTGGGTGATAGACAGCTTAAAAGCTCACCTCCAATATGGATTGTACCTCACCTAGGCCACTTTTGTCTGCAAGGTCGTGGCCGAAATCCAAGAGCCCAGCTTGGGAAGAGTGCTTGTGTGGATACTTACGTTCTACCGATGCTTTCTTCCCCTGTCCTTCTGACTGCCAAGGGTACCTATTTTGTATGTTATGACCGAGCATATACGTGGTTACCACACGACTTCTCAGGTACCTGCTATATTGCAAATCTCTTGCCCCCGACTTTCACTGTTGCCGCCGACTATCACAAAACCAGAGTTGTGAGAGGTGTCATTAGTAAAGAGGATACTTCCGGTCAAGAAGCAGGAGACTTCTTCAAGGGTTTCCTACCGTTTTGGGGCCCGATGGTCAATAGCAGAAATCTGAGACAGTTAACTTGTGTAGTAGAGTCAACTGCTAACATAACTGCAAGTGCCCTTGGTAATCTGACAGCGGAGCTTCAAGCGGACAGGCTCATGACGTTACAGAACCGTATGGTTCTAGACGTTGTTCTAGCGGATAGAGGTGGTGTGTGTAAGGTCATCCATTCAAGCTGCTGCATATTCATACCTGATAACGCTCCAACGGTTTATCAAGCCATCTCCCAGTTGCACAAAATCTCGGAGTCCATACACGTGGACGAGGGAGATTGGACGCTTCTAGGATGGTTTTGGGGTCTAATGTCAGCTTGGGGTTGGAAGATTCTGATGATTATAGGGGTTGTCATGACATTTCTGTTCACGTGTTGTCTTTGTGTACAGTGTGGTCCTGCCTTATGTGGCCTTTGTGCTACAACGTGTATAAGAAGGCCATCTGTTTCCAGAGAGGCATTGATGGATAGAATAATGTTTCAGCAACACCTGAATGATCTGATGAATATCGAGATTGACTCTGATTTCGACTAGTGCTTGCCTACATGAGGGCAAAAGGAGAGTCTGAGGTTCCGTGAAAATCGTTACGGTGTTTTGGGCATGGCCAAATATGGACGAGTTTGGTATCTATGAACCGTAAATGGCGAGTTCGGTAAGTGTACGCGTTTGCACTACACTACCTGGCATGGTTCGCCTCATTTACATGTTTCTACATCTGAACCCTTGGGTTCCATTTTGGATACGGCATTCATTTTGTTTCTTGCCCTCACGTAGTCAGTGAACAGGCAAGTGTCCGCATCGTGACCTGTTAGTTCCCAAGCCATACGGAAGACGCATATTCCTTTCATGCGTCTTTATGACCGGAGGAATGACACTGCAGAGGCAAATGGCTCAGCTTGAGGGTAATCTTGTCGTACCGGCCTATTGTTTCAGCCATGCACGTGCTGTGATCAAGCTCTTTGATCCTATGATCATGTTTCCAATATTACCCCCACACTCTTTCTTTAGGTATGCCTGACTTCCTAGCAGCTGTTCTTGTCTCTTTACTCTTGCTCATTTACAACTCAAGTGGAATGTACCTAATGATGGGAAGATGTGCTTTTACAGTTGGAACTGGTGATGTTAATGTAATTATGTTCCGGGGTTCTGAATACATGAAAGCGATCCTTTTGAATAATTTAGTGTGGGAACTGAGCTGTAACCTTTTGCTTACATATTGTGCAATGACAAGAACTTGTATAAAAGAGAGCGAACCACAAACACAATTTGAAGCAGACTCTTGGAACCTACACTCTGTTGTACTTCCCATGACTTTTGCATCCCTGCAGTAATAAACGCTGATCTTTGACGCCGAAGGAAGTCTCCCGTGTCTCTGTCTTTAGTGCGCCAGAACAGGTATCCCACGAAGGTTTAAGGTGTTGTTCCCTGGCACCGCTGGGCCTTAAATAGTCCAGTCCTTCACAGGACCAGGCTATTTTTGCTCAAAATGTGCCCGGTACTCCCTGGGCAGGAGGCTTAGATCTTCAGATGCAATGCTTTTATCCCCTCCAAGAGCAAAACGTGCTACCTGGGGTGGCAGGAGCATTCTACTGAAAGCAGCTACCATATGGAACCGATTGCTGTAAGGAAATGCTCTGACTTAGTTCCTGGCCTTTCGAAAGTCAATAAAAACCTCGCTGTTCGCACGTTAGATTTCAACAGCAATCAATCTTCCTTTCAGTACTGAACAAGACAGCAGCAGCGCCAAGACGCCTCCGATCATTCAAGAGCTATACAAAACCAAAAATCAAATCAAATCAAGGTAAACAGATTACAATCTATTTAATGCAATTACAAACACCAGCATGGCAATCACAATACACAAACCCTTAATCGAAAAACATCAAAATTCATCATTATATCAGTGTGGAACATGTATGCAAGGAAACCACACACACAAGGGGGCCTGTAACATTTCCCTTTTATATTTGAAAACATCGAATCATAAAAGAGAGGAAAAACTTAATTAAACTCTGAGCAATTTTAAATATGAAAATCACCAGGCATGTGCATATAGTGAGCAAGGAAACCGTACCAAAGAAGGGACCTTCAAAACTAGTTCCCACATTTCCATAAAACATTGTCCTATCCACAAAAAATAAATCAGTCCAGAAAAAGTACAAAGAATATAAAAATAATAACCATTTGCTGTGCACTCATAAGGAGAGGCGTGGCGCAGTGCCCAGAGTGACTGCATCCGAAGCGCAGGCCTGCCGGTTTGATCCCCACGCGGTGGCAGTGGCAGTGGCAGCTCAGTTCAGCATCATGTGACTCAGCGCAATAGCTCACTTAATCTCCCTGATGGACCTCAGTGCATTGAGACTCTTAGGGGTGATTAGTTCACGCTATACAAATACTGAATTGAGTGAATGATATTATATTTCACCAACTCCCCCCATAATTCATGATTTACATTGTAGTGCTTCAATTCATCTGTTGTGTTAAAATTTCCACATGGCATTCATGTGCCTACCAATATAGATTTAAGGTGGACATACCTTTTGTGTCATAGTAGTCATTGAATTCCTGATTCCATATACTGACATCAACAATATCCATATTCATGGTCCATGTATGGCTTCATCCCAGTCAATAATATCCTTATTCCTAGACCAAGTCTGGTAGGGATTTGGAATTGATCGAATCTCTAATGGGGTATAAGCGTTCCCCAATTGATACCTACAAATATTTGCTTGCATTGATTAAAATGTAGGATTAAAGTTGAAACAAATACTGTGTACATTATCCCTAGATCATGTCCCCAACATTCGTGAACACCACAACTGCCATTAAATAACCTAAAATGTTCCCTCTGTGGCGTCAACTAAAAAATCAATCAAACCAGACAGAGCATGCATCAACTCTTTAATATTTACCTCTTGTGATCCAAAATCACTGACACGCATGATATGTCCACAGTCATTTGTTCCAATCACCAATGTGAACAATGTACCTGCCTGATGTCGGAGCATGGTTTTTTAAAATCATTATGCAAATCATGCATCACAGACCCGAAGAAGTATTCACTGGCTGTACGTGATATATGAAACATTCATTGCAACAAGAGAACTTATCAGCTAGTGGTAAACCCACCCTCTGACAGTCCCATACAAATATGCGATGTTGGCGCAGAGTATTTCAAGGCCAACCCCCACTTCTGACAAGGGACATTAGTTTCACCCCAGCTCCTGCATCTTTCCAAACTCTATCCAAAGCCACTCGTTCCCAAGTGGAATTAAAGCCCAAAGTGCTCCTCAGGCCACAGGATATAAACGCCCACAACCAAACAAATTAAATACATTAGTCCATGTTGGCCATGTCTTCGTATACAGAGAGCAATCTAGTGAATCAAAAAACCTAATTGCCCAACATTCTACAACAATACCCAAAGGCTCTCTATCTCACTCAACCCCTGACTAACCTGAACCTGAAGCTCAACACATCATCATTACCTCTGCATTGAGAGTCCATCGTTAAAAAAGTAAAGTTTGTATTAAAAAATAGTACCCCTGATCGCAAAGTGGTGCACCTTTGTGTTATGTCAAGCCGAAGTCCTGACGTTTTGAGTCTTGTCTTCGTCTGTCAGATGCCTTCTGACAGTGATGAGTTTATGGATGCCGAGGCAGTAGCCTCATTACTCCACATTCATTTTGAGGTTTTTTTTTAGGCGCTGTTTCGATTTTCTTATTGATGTGTGACACTTTGTCACAGTTGAAGTTGGTTCACAAGGTCAGCACTGTGATGAGCAGAGGGTAGCGGTCAAGTGGTTTTTCCAGAAATCTCAGCAAGTTTTATCCCGAAGTCTTGTCTTTCTCGAGATGCCTTCTGGCGGTGATGAGTTTTGAATGCCTGCCGAGGCAGTAGCCTTCTGACAGTGATGAGTTTTGGATGCCTGCCAAGGTGGTAGCCTTCTGGCAGTGATGAGTTTTGGTTGCCTGCCGAGGCGGTAGCCTTCTGGCAGTGAAGAGTATTTGATTCCCGCCGTGGCGATAGTTTTCTGGCAGCGATGAGTTTTGGATGCTGAGTCGCTTTTCCAGTTTCACAAGGTCAGTGCTGTGATGGGACGAGGGTAGCAGTCAAATGGATTTGCTGAAATGTCAGCAAGTTTCCTGATCATTGGGTTTTCTTTTTGATCCAACCCTTTGTAGAATTTCTCGCTGAGTTTGCAGAGCTAGTCGTCCAACATCTCAACGCCTAGGTCTCTGTGATGGTCTGCTGTTCTTGTGAAGATAGGAGCACCTGCTGCAATCTGTAAGGCCTTGCTCTGTAACCTCTGTAAGTCCTTCCAATGCTGTGGGCGGCAGCCACTCCAAACTGGTGAAGCGTACAACATTGTTGGTCGAATTATTGCAGTGATTGCCCACACCTTGCTCTGCATAGGCATTGACTTGGTCCTTAGGAGTGGGTACAAAGCGACCAGTTTGGTTGTTGCTTTCTGGAAAGTCTCCTCTATGTGGTTTCTCCAGCTGAGTTTGGAGTCCAGAGTCACCCCCAGGTAGGAGCTGCTTTTTCCCATTTGATCTCCTCTCCATTGAGGAGGATCTGGGGATGATTCCTGTTCAGCTTTATGATGAATAATGTTGCTGTGGTTTTGCTTGTATTCAGAGTGATCTGCCAGTCGCTGTACCATTCGGAGAGTCTGCTGAGCGATGTCTCAAGGTTCTTAGCCACTAACGTGTCTCTGAAGGATTGAGAGATGACTGCAACATCATCAGCGTAAAGGGCACGATCAGTCTTCTTTAAGTCCGTGGGGATATCGTTTGTGAATATATTAAAGAGGAATGGTCCAAGAAGGAGGGGTGGGGTTTAAGGTGCACTCTCTTATCAATTCAATTAATTTTTTTATTAAGATATGGATCTCAAGAAGAGGTCCACTTAAAAAATTACAAGAGGATCACAAGATAAGATAACATTGCACATTGTGCAAAGAAAGACCTTTAACATAAAATATTGTTCGTATAAATGACAAAAGACAAGTCAATCACATGTGAGTGCACACTCGTAAGTCATCCTACTACTCATGTAAAATGTAACAGAAACTTCAATGACAGTCAAACAAAAAGTAAATCCTGGAACAATTACAATCTCTGTGGACTTCCGCCTAGATAGAGGGGGGAATCTACGCATCATGCCATGTATAATTATACTCTAAAACACTTCATTTGTACACATATCAAGAATGTGGGAATATGCATACAGAGAACAAATAAGACAAAACATGCAACGGCATGTTCCCATAGTATAGGAAAATATCCATCATTTCTACTTTGCCTTGTATACAACATGTAAATATAAATACCTCAAAACAGACATACATTGGGCCTGGCAGTACAATAGGGAACAAATTATCTGAAACAGATGATTAATTATGGATTCCTCACCTTAGAATTACCCCCAGGCGTCAGACTGATTTGATTAATTTTTTCCTCAGCAGTACCTATGCGCGTCGATAGGTGGCGTCGGTCGACTCCGCGTCCATCATTAGTATCGTGGTCGCTTGAATGATGTTGTGGTATCTACTTAGATGCCGCACTTGTACGCTGATGTCAGTTAATTCTTTTTCCGCGATAGCCAGCACAGATCTGGCAAGAGAGGTACCTCGAATCACTTCTTGACTCCGTTTTTGCGACATTTGTTGACACCTCTTTTGAGTCGATCAACTCCTGGTGCACAGAGGGATGTCACGTCAGACCGGCTTTAAGGCTTGTGACTCCTGTCGCAAATTGATGTCGGTCACGGACCCGCACCTTGTGTGCCTTTGGTGCCTAGAGCGCAACCACGACCCAAAGTTGTGCTCCGACTGCCTCTCCATGCCATTCGAGGTCCCAGTCGAGAGGGAGGTCGCGGGACTAGTCACAGAGCAACGACCACCACTGGTCATCGAAGTCTTCATCTTTGGGTAAATCGAAGCAGAAGAAGAAGGCAAAGAAGCATCATTGCTCTTCGTGCTCTCCCCTTCTGTCGACCGACGAAGGGAAGTGGAAGGTAGTCATCTGGCTCTGCCCACTAAGCCTGTTGGATTGACTCCGGCCTTCCCTCCCTTTCCGGGATCCGGAGCGACCCCTGCCCAGCTTCAAAGTTTTTACAAAACCTTGCATTCCATCTTTGGGCAGCCCGACTCCGCCGGCGCGCCTTGTGAACTTAATTGGGGGCTCTAGGCCTTCGATGTTGGCAGCTTTGGCTCCGGCTCCACAGGGCCCCCAAGGATCCTGGCCTGGATCCGGATCGGCGCCGGTCAACCTCGTGATACCTCCTCTGGCGCCGAATCCAGTGACGACACCCAACCGCCTCTGATGCCGGTTGTGTGCCCAGCTGGCGTCGGCCCTGTGCTCCCCCTCAATGAGGACACTGAGCCAGACTGACATCGCCTGACGTCAGGACCGGTGCCGACTGGTACTTTTTTACCCCTGTTATGCAGTGGTGTTGGGTAAGGCTGCCGAGGCTTCTTATGGTAGTGGTCAGGACTAACCTCCTGACCGAGGTGCTTCAGCCGGCAGCGGCCTCTTCAGAGCCCTTGCTGCCGTTAAATTAGGCTCTTAAGAGACATCCGTTTAGGCACTTGGTCCAAGCCTAACACAGGGGCTCCTGTGGACAGGATGATTGCTGACAACAATGCCCGGCCCCAGGTGACCCCATTTTCTTCTCTTCCCATCCTACCCCTGAGAGCTTGGTAGTCCAAGCCTCAATGTCCATAGGTGCATTCCCTAAAGCACCACCTAATAGGGAATTCAAGAAGGTGGACCACCTTGGGTAGAAGATGTTCTCTTCCGGCAGCTTGGGACTGCGGTCGGTGAACACTGCATGTCTATTTGGCTGTTACCCCCACTTGGAGTGGGACCCAGTTTTACAGGTGCGGTCGCATGTGCACCCGAAGCATTCAGAATACTGTTGCATGCTGTTTTTTTGAGGAACATGGTTCTATGGATTACATCATCCTTCACATAGAATTGGAGGTCCAGAAAGTATTTTTTTCTTTATGATGGCTCCATGTCAGTTTTCGTTGGTATGAAAAATAATCATGGAGTGCCACAGTTGAGCCTGTCCAAAGGCAGATAATGTCATCAATGTACCTCCACTAAAAGAATATGAGGGTGATTACAATAGCAAGCGGGTCGCCACCGCCCGCATGGTGGTGGCGATCCGCCCGCTTTTAACCACCGTCCGCCACCCAATTCCCCCACCATATTACTATAGCGGAGAGACTCCGGCGGACGGAAAGACCGTCCGTCGGGTGGAAAATGTTTCAATATGGTGGCGGTGTCTAGTAGACACTGCCATCCATATTAGCACACATGCAGGGATTTGCCAATGCCGCCACGTAAAGGCATGCGGTCCTTGCCCTTGGGGGCCCATAGCGGTTGCAAGGGACCAGGGCAATTAAGTCTTCCTGGATCGGGTTTGTACCCACCCTATTTTCACCTGTTTTCCCTTTCCCTTTTCACTTCCTTCCACCACTTCTAGTTGCTTTAACTCTGTTTTGTGTTGTTTGTTGCCCCTTAGTAGCCTTTCAAGCTACTTCTGAAAGGATTATGTTCCTTCCCCAAATGGTTATGAGATGTCATGTGGCTGGAGGTGGTGCTACTTGTTGATGCATTGTAACTATTACTAGCTGATACGAGTTCCTCACTCTGCTCCATTGCTCTTCTCCTTTCATCCATTAAATTAACATTATCATACTTCTTTGCAAAAGTATAGATGTAAGTGACCACCCCTGTAGTCTCAGTCATCTCTTTTTATCTTTCTTATTATCTTATCCTTGAGATGTTGCTGGTGGTTTTCTGTAACCTTGTTCAGGAAATCATATCCTTATACTCCATTGCATAAATCTATCTTTCTAGACTTTTGATTCTGGATGTTCCATCAGCAAATCCGTTTCAGTGTGATGGTGAAGGTAGGGTGTGCAGCCTCGAGGAGCTGTGTCCATCTATGGCTTGCAGCCCCGCCCCACTGATAGAATCCAAGCCCTAAAAAATGGCCTAAGTCTAAATGTAGAAATATTTATCGGGCAAACACAACAAAAAATATCTGGCTGGTGGGGGACCTTCCTTTGGAGTGAAACTAGAATTTCTCCTGCTTTGAGCTTTCCTGGGAAAAGTCAAAATTTTCACACAGACCTCATCCAATGGCAATCTGTGGAGCCCTTCTCAGCCAGGGCCTCATGGCTCACAATGCTTGGGATTTTTACCTTCCATTTCAGAGGCTGAAGGTAAAACTTTCCACTGGGTCGAATTTGGTTTAATTATCCAACCATCCACCATATGAGTTGCCTTAAATTGCACCTAGCCACTAAACCTATAGAGGAGAGAAAGGTGTAAATTAGGAACATCAAGAAGTACATCCAAAGGGTGAGGTTAATATCACTGTGGTTAATCTAAGTAAGCATAAATTAACGTAAGCAAAGAAATTTGTTCTAGACCTAAAACTGCCATGATACTAACTTTAACTTTACCACAACAAGACTTTATCTATTTCTTTTTGTTAGGAAACTTAAACTAATGAAGGCTTATAGACTATCATATTAGGGTAATGTACCCAAACCTGAATGCATGCCACCTCCTGACTGAAGTATCAGTGATGCAAAGGGTCTTGTTGCATTACAAACCGTGGGAACAGAAGAATATGTGGGCATGGATGCAAGTCAGGTCTTCTTGAAAATGGGTCAATTAATTGATGCAAGTGGCGAGAGTGCATTGAAATTGAATTTAAATGTAATCTCTTCTTCTCATAATAACATCAGTTCAATGAAGCACTCCTAGATGTGGAGGGGAGATAAGGCAAGAGGTTTCTCCATGGGGAAATATTTTTTTCCCTGCAGAGCAGAAAAATTAGCTTTTGCACCGGGGATCTCCAGTACAGTGCCCTTTGTTTAGTGGGATCCTGATTGGAAAATCATGTCACTCTTCAGTAATCTTCATCGAAATCTGTGTCTCGAACAGTTTCTAATGGATTTTGGGATTTTAATGATTTCCAAAAAGTAGCAAATCTACATGTGGATGTAGTTGTAAATCTCAGAGGTTAGATTTACTACTTTCTTGTGAATCACCACCCCCCACCCAAGTGTTTTGTCTTATTGTCATAAAGTTCAAGTGCCCACACTGTTTACATTTCTAGATATCTAATGTAGACAATACATGGGCATGGATGTCTCAGTGCATGGCTTTAAACTTACCAGTCTACTTCTTTCTGTACTACATTTTCAGCGCCCATCATCTTGTTACATAATTATGGGAAACATCCTTTACAACGAAACTTTTTCCACACAGTACCTTTACAACGCAACTTTTACAATGCAAGCTTTACAACTACTTGCGCTGGGGGCGCTGTAGGATAGGGAATAGTTTAATTTACTATCCAACTCCTTCCCTACTATCCACGGGGACTGGAGTTGGAATAGTAAATTAAATTATTCACTATCCAGCGCCCCCCAACGCAAGTCGTTGTAACGGCTTGCGTTGTAAAAGTTGCATTGTAAAGGCATGCATGGAAAAAGCATGCGTTGTAACGACATACATCCCATAATTATGTGCTACTCTTACTTCCTCTATGATGAAGACAATTCAGCTTTATGCTTGAAATTATTTGATACAAACAACTGTTTTAGTATTAATTAAATGTTACTTTTTAATGGAATTAAGTTCAGCAAATGATTTTCCTTAATTTGCAGTGTAAATTCAAGAAATTTCCAATTCTCCTATTTAAAAGAGGTGCTGGTAAAGTTAGATACATGACAAATATTAAATCAGAACCCTGAAGAAAAATCAAACTAGGATCACTTATATTGGTACAAGTGTGTAACAAATTTAGGTTAAGGGGTATTAGGTGAGTGAATAATTATACCGACGTCGAACAACATCGGATCCACAATATTGACTATAACCCTTTTGCCAGTGTAAGTCAATGTGAAGGGAAGAATGATAAATATATACTTCTCTATATATATAATTATATATTTAAGTGCAAAGTGATAGTTTACTTGGTGGATTCGATACTGGTTGACACGGTTGCAGATCGATATTGTGACATACGACCAGGTGCTATAGTTACGTTATGATATTGAAAATCTTTTTTCAAATTGGCCAGTTACTTACACACACATGCACACCCACACGTGCACATGCATACACACATACACGTACAGTGTCAACACTTTGACTACTACCTAGCTGCTATGAGGCAGGCTAAATTTATTTTAGCTATGTGTGCCATTTAATCCTTCATAAAGGTTGCTGGACTAAGAGCACTACCTGCTGATATCCTAATGCTCCACGGCATGCAATAGATTACTCCTACTGCTAAATGAAGCCACTTAGCTCTCTTATGAAGACGGGTATTCAGAAGCCACGTTCATTTAGTTCTTGGACTCTACTCTGATTTATACATTTTGTTGTGAATCTCAGCAGTTTCAATATTGTTTTCAATGCCTTTAGCAGACTGAATCTACCCTTGAACCGAATTGCATGCTACAAAAAGGCTACTGTAATTGTTATCATGCTGTAAATAAATGTGATGACTTCCAAGCTATATGCGATTTAATTTGTTAGCTAAAGATAAAATATATCAATCAAGAATACTGCTCACAAGGTTCGAAAGCGAGTGGCATTTTTAATCAATGTTTCAGAAAATAGTGTACTTATATATTACATACAGTGTCGAGAATTCAATATTTGGTCTAGCATTGACCAAGAGATTTTGCTGTTTAGCCAAGGATATGTTTTGAATAGGAATCCAAACGTATAGCATATTTAACACAAGACGGGTTTTTACCACTTACCTTGATAAGGAATGTTGTGCTCAGATGAGTTTCCTGGTCAAATAATGAAGCGTGTTGGTTTGTATTTCAAACATGCATGCTTCTCTTTATTGTATTGTTTGGTTTGAGCTTCTTTCACCCAGAGAAATCTACAGCGGGTTGACTCAAATACCTGTTGGCAGGGCTACCTGCATAGGATCTGTGTGATGCCTGTGGAAGGTTGTGTGTGTATATGGTATGGCATGACCTCTTCATTTACAATGCATTTACGTTGCCTGTAGAGGGCTCTGCCTGTTTAGTCTTTACAGTAAATGTCATCTGTGCAATACAACTCCTGTGAGGTTCTCTGTGTAAAGCTCTGCCTCTGTTGCCTGTGAAGGTTACCTGCACATGGCTTGGCAAGGGTCAGAACTGTGTGTGACTCTGATAGTGCAGTATCTATAGTCCATCTTAGTTGGGCAACAATAAGCACGTCAATTCAAATAAGTTAATCTTTATTTGGATAAAATCCATAAAAGATACACAGGGCCTAATTATGATGAAGTCCGCCCGACAAGTATCAGTCTGGAACCACCTAACCTTAAGTCAGCGATTCCAACTTCAGGATTACAGTGCCACTGCCCATAGGGTGCCCACAAACATGCATTTTACAATGAAAGCTTGTGTGGCGGGCAGAAAAGGCGCACAGTACAAACTTCCATTGTAAAATAGGTGTTTTGAAACATCCCTGCACCGTGTGGCAGGCACATCACAGTGCCTGCCACATGGTGCAGAGATTTTTAGGAGGGCCAGAGGGGAAGGGGGCAGGCAGAAAGTGCCATCATATTCCTTAAGTTGGAGCCGAGCCTGGTTCTGTGAGTTATGCCTGTGAATCAGTAGATGAACAGCAGTGGGATTATTTTAAGAAAGTAGAAGGGCTCATTTGTAATCGGAACGGCGCAGCCTCGATTGCGGTGATCCGGCTCAAATTCGGGCTACTCTCTACTTACGTGTTTGCTATGGCTGAATGCTTAAGATGGAGGAATGCATTACTGAATAGTATTGAGAAACACCTACAGGTAGCATTGCCTGAGGAAAAATTTGCCTCCCTGAAGGGGAAAAGTGTTCTCTTCAAGAACTATGAGAAAGCTGCAAACTTATTTGAAATAGAACACAGCAGCATGGCCTCTCTTCCAAAACAAGTTTTGAAAACTCAAATTAATAAAAGTAATTTATGAAGTCTCTTGTAAAAAAGAGATATTGCATTGCGCTCAGTGCCTTCCAGTAATGATATAATAGCAGGAAGCATCATTTATAAACAGCCCCACCCTTACGTCGGAAGGAATCTTCCCCATGGAGTGCACAGAACCATCTGGCTGCTAAGATTGAATTTGCTTCCTTTACGAATTATAACAGGGGTGTGGGAGGGTCTATCTAGGCAGGATAGACTTTGTCACCTAAGCAGAAACTGGGTGCAGGATCTAAATCATGTTGTATTTGCCTGTCCCCTACTACAACCCTCACAACTTAGCTTTTTGAGACTGCTGTTTCTAAAACACAACATCGCGACAGCTGAGGAGGCCCGAAATTTTAGAGAAGGACCACTGTGTTGTGTTTAGCTGTAGTAGGCTGAATATGGTTCCTACTGGGGAAAATCTCTTGCATATTATAAGGAGAATTTTAGGGTTCTTTTCACCATACAGTTGAAGTTGTCAGTTAAAGTTTTTTATTTCAATTAAAGTCGTTTAAAGGATCTGTGAAATTGTTATCATGCATGAGCACATACGCTTTTGATATCCCTTATGCTGCTAAGTATTGTGTACAATACATGAAATCTTGTATGCTGCTAAATATTCTATATCGCACAATGAAATACGCATTTGTATGGCCTTTTTATATGTAATCTGCATGAGGTCTATTTAGGGCAAAATGTATTCTTCAGTATAATCAGAATTTATCAAAGGATTTGTGTATTTGTTATTATGCTCTAGCACTTGCACTTTCATAATTTTTTATGCTGCTACATATTGTGTTCTGTACAATGAAATCTACACTTGTTAAATCTTTTTGTAACATAATCATCGTTGGGCAAAATTAATTTTATATTATACATTTATTTTACGATATTTGTATCATACAGTTGAAGTTGTCAAAGAATCTAATGGTACAACTCGATTTGCACTGACCTAGTTAGCTTTGTATTTTAAAGGATCTATGAAATCGGGTTTGCATCCGCAATGCTGCGCTTTTTACTCAACTTTGTATCTATGAATTCGGCACTGTTTTATGAAATTTGTATTTTGTGATGTTTTTTTATCTTGCTCTGAATGATTTGATATACTGGAGTTTTCTGTGTACATTTCTATGTGGAACTCTTTTGAGCACCAAATCATTTAAAAAAAAAAAAAGACAACCTAGTGTTTGTGAGAGGCTCTGCTTCGGAATTCATGAGCTTGTCTAGTGCCTGTAAAGGGCTCTCAAGGACCATCTCTCTTGCTGTAGTATCTGTGAAGCACTGTTTTTTAGTACTGGCCTCAGAGAATTATGACTGTCTTGGACTGCTTTATGTTTGGTATCATAATTTATTTTCCATACATCTTGTGCTAATTCTAGTCTCTCCTTGACAACAATAGGAGACCAATTCACTTTTTGGGATTTAGACATTCACCCTAAATTATCTCTCGAGAATGGCATTCTTCCTCTTCTCAACTCGAAAGGGCTGTGACCTGTTGATTCACAAGAGGTGATTCGGTATGCCTCAAGTGTGCATTAACACTTCCTTCCTCCAGTTTAGACCACAGTTAACAGCTAATCTATTAAAGCACTCACAGTACCATTTCTGGCAGGGTGAGAAACAGATGTTTAATTCTAATATTAGTTGAGGACCATTATCGCTGACAATGTTCAGTAATGCCTTCATCAGAATTATGCCATCAAGAAATGTTAAGACTGCTATAGCACCTGCCTTAGAAACAAAATCAATTTCTGGCCATTTAGAGAAATGGTCATACACTACTATGAGATATTTAAAATCTCCTTTCTCAAGATAGACCCTGTAATATCAATGCCAGTTCTTTCCCAAGGTGTGTTGGGATTATTTATTGGACACAAAGGTGGCCTCAGGATTAAGTGCATATTCTCTGAATAAATACAACTAAGAAATTCTCTTATTTTCCTTTTTGTTGCTCAATCCATTCTAGGACATCAGTACAACATGTTCATCCTACCTTTGGTTTTAGCAATACTCAAATGACCTTTGTGAAAAATGTCCAAAATCTTCCCTTTGGTCTCTTCTGGGGGAACTACTTCATGATTCCTCATAACCTTGCCGTCTACTTCAGAAAGTTCATTCTTAACTTCCCAGAAATTTCAAAATCTTCCCCAAGAGCACATTTCTCAGGCTATTGTTGACTAATTCTGATTCTCACCTCTTTCAATAAGGAATCCTCCTCTTGGGCTTTTCACTACTCATTAAAAATATGCTCTTCATTTACCTCCTCTACACATCATTTCTCACATTCATACATAGATGCTTGTTTCAAAGGTATAAGCATCCTGTTCAAAAAGTCTGCGTTTCTGTTTTTAACTCCCGGTACATACTGTGCTGCATAGTTATAGTCAAGCAATTGTATAGACGTACGAGCGAAATGGGGAGAAGCATTGTACAACCATTTTGCATTATTGATTTAAGTCAGAGGTTTATGATCACTCCTTAATGTAACAGGCACACACAGAACATATTGCCTAAAGTATTCCAGCCCCCAAACACATACAAGTGCTTCATGCTCTATTACGCATATTTCTCCACAGTTGAAGTTAGAAAGCATTTGGCAAAAGTAACAACATTCTCCTTCCATGATCTATTGTGCAGTGGCGTAAATCTTCTCCAATACCCTTCCCACTCGCATCTGTGGTAGTGATGCAGTGGAAAGGGGCTTTGCCAAATGTTACCATCAGGACTCAATTTAAAACCACACAGTCCCTTTCACGCTGCATGAGTTTTAAACATGTTACCACATTTCTACTATCTATAATGGTCCTCTCTCTCTCCAATGAATCTTGTATAGTTGACAGGGATTGGCAAAGGATTGACAGAATTCCAACAATGATGACCTAAATAAAGAAATAATCATTCAATGTAACCACATTGATAATAATAAAGACAGACTCTGATTACTTATCAATATGCTTTTATCTAAATAATTGTGAATGCTCATCAAGTGCAATACAGCTTGAATCACAAATCATCACACGGGAGAAATAACAATATAGTAATTTATGATAACATCTCAAACTTGTCATGAGAGATTGGATAGGTAAAGAGACAAAAGTTAGAGAACATTTGCAAAAATAAAATTAATGCAAATTCAGAATATCATACAAACCTATAGCACAAAATGCTAGTAGTCTGAAAAGTTACTCTCCGGCAGGAAGAGAAGGCTGGGGTACCTTCAAGAAGGTATAAGGAACAAAGTCGAAGAGTCAGGGATCAGCAGAACAACTGCGAGCCAGTTGAGTTAGGAAAAAGCAACACAGCTCTCTCCTCACTCAAAGTCAAATCTCACTCCAAGCCTGCCATAACAACATTTTCTAACACTAATAATTATACCCTAATTCACCAATAATTCAACCACACCCATGTATCAATAAATGAAAAATCCTCAAATCCCACTGGACTCAGCCAGGGGTGGTTTCATCACTCCACTTCCAGTTCCAGTGTACCTAATTTTCAACAGTTCTTTTGTCTTTAGAGAGCACTCATCATTGTATTTTAGCAGAGGAAACTCCGATAATATCTTCCGCGGCTTGCTCATTTCTCCAACTCCATTTCTATCAAATTCATAGTACCAGTGTCCACATACTCCGGTCTGCAAGGAAATTCCATTTATACTGTTCATTACTTCCTCCACACAGACTTGGCCATTCAGGAACTCACGAAGGAAAAAATAAATTCCTTTATAGCCTACATTTCAGAAAACAAATTAAAACCTAAAAATACTCATGAGGCCTTCTCTGCAGAACAGTAAAATGTGCTCTAGGAAAAACAAATACACAATGTGAATATCGTTGTCATTTTACAAAACTACACTATGAAGGCTTCTTTGCATTTTTCGTCGTTTTGTGCATTATTTTCAAACGGTTAGTGGAAAAGAAATTATCATGTCTCCTTTAAACTTATGGCTTCCATTATTATTTTTTTTGGGCTGTTATTTCTGCATTATTCATTCATATTTGCGGCCTACTAAAAAAGCACTAGAAATACTGATTTCTTTCCAGGATGCATTTGTGCAATTTCATCTCCCCTTTTTAATTTTATACTGTTAATTGCACACCATTTTGTTAATAATCCACACAATGCGAAATTTGATCCGAGCAAGTTTGATTTCACAAAACCCTGCTTCATCGGTAGCTATGCTTCAAATTTTGGGGTCAAGTTGACACAAGGGATGAGCCTGACACAAATCCTTTTGTATTGCATTCTCAAGCTCCATTGTCCATCAAACCTATTTTTAAAGAGTTACCTAATGTCATGATTTAATTGAAAAATTCTTCATGAATTTTGGGTGAAATTCTACAAAACCTAAAAAAATGCTCTTACGTCATCCTTACTCTTTAGAAGAGGAGCATTTACTATAGCATTCAACAATTTAGTTTTGCATTTTTTTACTTCTCTCACCACATGGTCCAAGTATGTTATCTCCTTTCTTGAAAACTTGCATTTCCCATATTCAGCGGTGAGATCCTTCTAAATAAAGATGCTCAAAACTATGTCAAGTTTCTGATCATAATCTCCTTGTTTTTTCCTATCACTAGTTTGTCATCTTGAAAAATAAGTACATCTTCCATCCCCTCGAATAATTTGTACATTAACCTTTAGAATATTGCCGCTGCTGATGCGAGTCCAAAAGGTACCCTGGCAAACGGGAAACATCTAAAGGGTGTTATAAAAGCGGTAAGCCTTTTACTTGAAGGGAAAGTGGAACCTGGTGGTAGCGGTCGATAGTTGTGAACCATTCAATATTCTTGGTTGAGGACGATTAATTAATTTTAGGTAGGGGAAACTGGTCCACCAAAATGTTCCTATTCAAAACCCTTAGGCCCACACATAATCAGATCTTAGCATTTGCATGTCATGCCACCACAAGTGGTGCAAACCAATCAGAGGACTCTATTGGTTCAATAATTCTATTAGACTATCATTTCTGCAATTCTATCAGGACTTCTTCCATTATGTTCATGGGTATTTTTCTTTCCTAGTGAACATATAGCAATGCATCCTCGCAACTTCCCAATTGTTCATGAAAATGCCTCAGAAAACTTTTCTATAAATGTTTTCTCTTTCTTATCTCACAACACAAGCACAAGCACAGAGCTATTGGGATCCAATATTATATTCAACTCACCCTGATCCCTCCACCCCAATACAGATGGCCCTTTCATTGAGCCACACTTCTCCTAGTGGAGAAGTGTGGCTCAATGGTTAGAGCAGGCAGACCTTGATGCAGAGCTCTGGCCAGGGACCAGGGTTCGATTCCCGCTTCGGCAGGTCTTCGGCTCATTAATTCCCCAGACTGGATATTCTCGCCTCAGTGCCTGTTCTGATCATGGGTCCCACGCTGCAACTCTGGGCAATAGCTTGCTTAGTCTCCACAACGGCCCCAAAAGCGCTGGGAT
This sequence comes from Lissotriton helveticus, assembly GCF_964261635.1. Classification (NCBI taxonomy): domain Eukaryota; kingdom Metazoa; phylum Chordata; class Amphibia; order Caudata; family Salamandridae; genus Lissotriton; species Lissotriton helveticus. The sequence goes on along the minus strand of NC_136071.1, from coordinate 985,909,870 downwards.
GCCTGGCTGCACCTGGGGGGTGCCCAGGAGTGGACATTTCCCAGGAAAGCCAGGAAGGGTTCCTAAGCGGTATACGGACAGCGCCGGGACACCTCGGTGGAGGTAGCTGTGCGCTTTACAAATTCCGACATTTACATTTACATTTACTTTCAAGGATCGCACAGTATGGACTCAGTCTGTCTACACTACACCTGAAATCAAATAGTAACTTCCTGAATCCTAAAATGTCAATGGTTCCCCAGTGAAACCTTTGGGCACAATTTAACGAACATTCAAATGTTCACCAATTCTCTTTACAAATTTATCTTCCCATATTTTCCTATTAATCATCATAAAGGGGGAATCTGAATCTGCAAGAATAGACATTTTAACCCCTCCAAGTGTAATTTCACCTACCAGCTTCTTCCTTAATTCTCTGAATGACTCATTCTCATCTATGCTCAACACATACATATTCATTGCACACTCATCCGTGCTACTAGATTCTGAATCCGACTTTGAGTCAAGGTTCCCTTTCAAGAACTTTACTGTATTATCTTATCTTTTGCAACACACTTTGTAAAAATTGTCTATTGTGACACAACCGGAACACTTTTTATTACGAGCAGAGCATTTCTTGTGTTTTGCAAAGTGGCCCATTTAACATATAGTTGATGATGAGCTCTTCTGGGTCAATGATTTTGCCACATTTCCAGACTTCTGGCTTCTTTTATTGTCTATGTTGTACATTTTTTAGGGCTTGGCCTACGTCACCACTTCGTCAGAAGTGGGGCGGAGCTCCGAGCCGTCTTGTTACGGGGCTCAGAAGAGTGAAGTAAAAATTCCTCACTGCGCGAGATTTTTCCGTAGTTTATTTTGGCATCTGCATGCTAATTGGTCCTTGCAGTGCTGTGTTTCTAGTAGCCTTCACGCAATAGGCCATATGGATTTTAGTTTGTGCACTTCCTGCATATTCTGTGCGGGTACGCGCAGGGGAGTGCAATAAATTGTCAATTATGAGCTGTCAGGGTGCCGCGGTAATTGAACCCAGATGTTCGGGGCGCGTTCACCAGTCTGCAGTGAGTTTGGTGGGCGCGCGTTCGTCTGCATCCTTTCATGTGTAAGTGTTGGCCTTTGAAGAGCTGGCTTGGTCGTGCGCCGACAATGAGACACACAGTCTTCATTACCCCACAAAGTATGTAAGTGCGTTTGTATTGGAGACAGTAACGTCCAGGTACGAAACGGAATTCTTTTCACTGGCTTACGAACAGTCCCACATTTTGCCGCATTCTCCTCATCTCATCAAAGGGGCTCAATTCTTGTTCAGCAAAAAAACAAAAACCTCGAGAGCAGGAATGTGTTTCTGCATGGCGGGTCTGAGCAGCCGTGTTGCAACAGTTGTGCTTGTGTGTCTAACCTTGGGCCTCATGACAAGTAGGTTGATTTTAGGTGCAGGGATACACAGGCACTGCTCACACACACAAACACTGTTGACACACACGGACACTGCTCACACACACAGGCACTTCTCACAGACACCGGCACTGTGCGCACACATAGGCACTGTTCACACACACAGGCAGTACATACACACACAGGCTGCTCACACACCCCGGCACTGCGTGCACACATAGGCACTGTTGACACACACAGGCACTACATACACACACCGGCACTGCGCACACACACAGGTGCACTGATCACACACAGGCACTGTTCACACACAGGCACTGTCCACACACAGGCACTGTTCACACACAGGCACTGTTCACACACATGCACTGTTTACGCACACAGACACTGCTCACAAACACATACACTGCTCACACACAAGCACTTTTGACACACACAGGCACTTCTCACACACACAGGCACTTCTCAAACACAGGCACTGTTCACACACAGACACTGCCCGCACACAGACAGTGCTCACACACACAGACACTGTTCACACACAGGCACTGTTCACACACACATGCACTACATACACACACAGGCTGCTCACACACACCGGCACTGCGCGCACACATAGGCACTGGTCACAGTGACTGCAGTGTGTGAGTGTGCAGGGTAAACAGTGTGAGTGTGCAGGGTGAACAGTGTGTAGTGAGTGCAGAGTGAGTGCGAGAGTTACTGTGAGTGCAGAGTGAGTGCGAGAGTGACAGTGAGTGCAGAGTGAGTGCGAGAGTGACAGTGACTGCAGAGTGAGTGCGAGAGTGACAGTGAGTGCAAAGTGAGTGCGAGAGTGACAGTGAGTGCAGAGTGACAGTGAGTGTAGAGTGACAGTGAGTGCAGAGTGACAGTGAGTGCAGACTGACTGCAGAGTGAGTGTGACTGCAGAGTAACAGTGACTGCAGAGTGACAGTGACTGCAGTGTGTGAGTGTGCAGGGTAAACAGTGTGAGTGTGCAGGGTGAACAGTGTATAGTGAGTGCAGAGTGAGTGCGAGAGTGAGTGTGAGTGCAGAGTGAGTGCGAGAGTGACAGTGACTGTCCTGAATTGCTCAGAAGCGGTCGCTCCTCACGCTACTCCCTGACCAAATATCGGTATTGTAGCGCTATTCTGCCAGACTGCTCACTGACTTTTAAAGCATTTTTGCATCGCTCGCACTGCTTACTGCAACTATTTGTGCACATTAATATCGCAGCACTATACTGTTAGACTGCTCATTATTAATATTCATTTGTGCATTGATCGCTTTGCCTGCCTAAATTATTGTGCCTGTTTGTACCGGTGCTACTGCCCATTTGATTGCGATTATCAGGTTGTGCCCCAATCTCGTCGTGTTTCGCTTTAGGTTTCACTGCCATTTTGTTATTGTTGTTGTGCCTCCCAGCCTGGCTCTCCACCCCGCTCCCGCCTCCCAGCTGCTCCTTCCTCGCTCCACCCCCCTCCACTATCCACTTATGTCAGAGCAACATACGCGCAGCAACCACGCGCAGCGAACGCGCCCTATGCGCGCCAAAGGTAAGCCTGTCTACGCCCGTCCGCACCTGGACCGCGCCCAATGCCAGACCCCCTGCCCCCCGTAAAACCCAGTCCACCCGCATAACAAACGACGCCGCAACCCTCTCAGCACTTAACCCTGGCCGATCCCCAAACTGCTACCAAGCCGCCCCAGGACACACCCATGCACCCTTCACCTGCCACTCCTGCAAGTTCGACTGCACCAGGACCCACACCAAATCCACAAACTCCAAACAGAGCTCAGACACTAACCACCTGAAGTGCATCCTGCTCAACACCCGCTCGGTCTACAGACATGCCATTGAACTCTGGAACCTACTCGACACCACATCGCCGGACGTCGCCTTTCTTACAGAAACCTGGATGAATGCCTCATCAACGCCCGACATCACCATAGCCATCCCGGACGGCTACAAGATCATCCGAAAGGACCGCAACAACCAAACAGGAGGAGGCATCGCCATCGTCCATAAGAACACCATCCGCATCACGACCAGTTCAGACGATACCCTCGCAGCCGCCGAACACCTTCACTTCCAGATCCACACCGACCCCAGGACCACACTCATCTACAGATCACCAGGACCCCGCACACAATTCAGCGAAGACATCACTGACTTCATCAGCCCACACGCCCTCCCCTCCGAGGACTACATTCTACTGGGAGACCTCAACTTCCACCTGGAAAAGAACAACGACAGCAACACCACCACCCTTCTGGACAACCTCGCCAATCTCGGACTCAAACAACTTGTTGACACCCCCACCCACTATGCAGGGCACATGCTCGACCCAATCTTCACCTCCAGCAAGCACATCTCCTTCAATCACACCGCAGCTCTCCATTGGACAGACCACAGCTGCGTTCACTTCAACTACAAAAAGACTACGACCCACAACCACCCACAACCAATCCCTCGCAGAAACTGGAACAAAATAACCACCGACGAGCTCTTCACATCGCTTCACCCAAACCCTCCTGCCAAATCATCGGACCCAAACCAAGCAGCCACCAACCTCAAACAATGGATCACCCACAGTGCTGATGAATTAGCACCCCTGAAAAACCATCAAATCAAGCAAGGTAACAAAAAAGCCCCCTGGTTCACTGATGACCTTAAGAAATCCAAGAAGATCTGTTGCACCCTCGAGAAAGCCTGGCGAAAAAACCCAACCACTGACAACCTGGCCACCTTCAAGAACGCGACCCACTTACACCACCAACTGATCCGATCCACCAAGAAATCAGCATTTAAGGATCGACTCGACAACAACGCCCACAACAGCAAGGAACTATTCAACATCGTCAAAGAGTTTACCAACCCCACCGCCGGCACCAACGACATCACTCCCTCCCAAGACCTCTGCGACTCTTTAGCCTCGTTCTTCCACAACAAAATCACTGACATACATAACAGCTTTGGAGACCAGTCCACCCCACCCACCTCCGAACTAAAACTCCCCTCCAACAACCTCTGCGCCTGGAACCCAATCACCACTGAAGACACCATCCGCCTGATGAACTCCATCCACTCAGGATCGCCAACCGACCCATGTCCCCACCACATTTTCAACAAAGCAAACTCCATTATCGCACCCCATCTCCGAGACGCCATCAACTGCTCCCTCAACTCCGCTACCTTCCCGGAAAGCTGGAAACATGCTGAACCAGGCGCCCTCCTGAAGAAACCCACAGCAGACCCCACTGTACTTAAGAACTACCGCCCCATTTCGCTCCTCCCATTCCCTGCCAAAGTCAACAGTCAGCTCGCCGCCTTCCTCGAATCCAACAAATCCCTCGACCCTTCACAGTCCGGCTTTCGAGCCAAACACAGCTCCGAGACCACCCTCATCGCAGCAACAGACGACATTCAAACTCTACTGGACAACGGAGAAACAGCCGCCCTCATCCTACTTGACCTCTCCGCAGCCTTCGACACAGTCTGTCATAGCACCCTTATACAACGCCTCAGCAACGTCGGAATACAAGGAAAAGCATTGGACTGGGTCATCTCGTTCCTCGCCGGAAGAACCCAAAGAGTCCGCCTCCCCCTTTTAGATCAGAGGCCACCGAAATCATCTGCGGCGTACCACAAGGATCATCACTCAGTCCCACCCTCTTCAATGTATACATGAGTCCCCTCACATCCATCGCGCGCCAACACAACCTCAACATCATCTCCTACGCAGACGACACCCAGCTGATCCTCTCCCTCACCAAAGACCCAAACACCGCCAAAACCAACCTACACGAAGGGATGAAAGAAGTCGCCGAGTGGATGAAGAACAGCCGTTTAAAACTGAACTCGGACAAAACGGAAGTCCTCATCCTAGGATTATCCCCTTCCGCCTGGAACGACTCATGGTGGCCACCGGCCCTGGGAAACGCACCCATACCAATGGACCACGCACGCAACCTGGGCTTCATCCTGGACTCCTCCCTCTCGATGACCAGACAAGTCAACGCCGTCTCATCATTGTGCTTCAACATCCTACGTATGCTCAAAAAAATCTTCAGTTGGATCCCCACCGAAACAAGAAAGACGGTCACCCATGCACAGGTCACAAGCCGACTGGACTACGGAAACACCCTTTACGCCGGAACCACGGCCAAACTACTGAAAAAACTCCAACGCATCCAAAACGCCTCAGCCAGACTCATCCTAGACATCCCCCGCCAAGCTCACATTTCCGGTCACCTGAAAGACCTCCACTGGCTCCCCGTCAACAAGAGAATAACGTTCCATCTCCTCACACATGCACACAAAGCCCTCTACGACCTAGGACCCGAATACCTCAAAACGCGCCTGTCCTTTTACACCCCCACCCGCCAACTACGATCATCCAATCAAGCCCTCGCCGCAATTCCACGCATCCATAGATCCACCATGGGAGGAAGATCCTTCTCCTACTTAGTGGCCAAGACCTGGAATTCTCTCCCCACCTACCTCCGCCTTACACAGAACCACCTCTCCTTCAGAAAACAACTAAAAACTTGGATATTCGATAAGTAAAGTATCCCCCTCCCTCCCTCAAGCGCCTTGAGACCCTCTGGGTGAGTAGTGCGCTATACAAATTTTAAACTTAAACTTAGTGAGTGCAGAGTGAGTGCGAGAGTGACAGTGAGTGCAGAGTGAGTGCGAGTGACAGTGAAAGTGCAGAGTGACAGTAAGTGCAGAGTGAGTGCAGACTGTCTGCAGAGTGAGTGTGACTGCAGAGTAACAGTGACTGCAGAGTGACAGTGACTGCAGTGTGTGAGTGTGCAGGGTTAACAGTGTGAGTGTGCAGGGTGAACAGTGTATAGTGAGTGCAGAGTGAGTGCGAGAGTGAGTGTGAGTGCAGAGTGAGTGCGAGAGTGACAGTGAGTGCAGAGTGAGTGCAAGAGTGACAGTGAGTGCAGAGTGAGTGCGAGTGACAGTGAAAGTGCAGAGTGACAGTAAGTGCAGAGTGAGTGCAGACTGACTGCAGAGTGAGTGTGACTGCAGAGTAACAGTGACTGCAGAGTGACAGTGACTGCAGTGTGTGAGTGTGCAGGGTAAACAGTGTGAGTGTGCAGGGTAAACAGTGTGAGTGTGCAGGGTGAACAGTGTGTAAGTATGCAGGGCGATAGTGTGATAGTGTGCAGGATGAACAGTGTGTGACTATGTAGGGTGAACAGTGTGAGTGTGCAGGGTGAGCAGCGTGTGAATGTGTAGGGCCAGTGTGTGAGTGTGCAGGAAACGAACACTCAAACTAAGTCCACCACACACATACATAAGACCACACACATAAGAACACACACCATACACACACCACACACACATACACCACACACACACCACACACACACACCATACACACACCACACACACATACACCACACACACATAACACACACACAAACCACACACACCTCACTCTCTCAACACCACACACTCGTCACCACTCACCACAACACACTCACCACCACACACTCACCCCCCCAGGCTCACCCCCACAGACTCACCACCACACACTCACCACTACACACAAAACAACACACACAACAACACACCCCCAGCCATCAATGAATGTTTTCACCAGGCACAAATACCAACAACCATCAATGTACGCTTTCACCAAAAACAAACACGACCATGCATCAGTGCCGCTAAACACCCACGCACACAATAAACAATGTCAGTGCAACTTTCACCAAACACACACACACACCAACAGCTGACAGTGCACCAGCCACTCTTTCAATTAGCACAATCATCAACAGCTGTCAGTGCACCCTTTCACCAACCACACGCATTACCATCCAGCTCTGTACGCTTGACAGCCACACTCAGTAACAGCTCTTACTGCACGCTACCACCAGTCATACACACCTCAAGCCACCACTACACGCTTCCACCAAACACACACACCAACAGCCATCACTGCACAATTCCTACAGGCACACACATCCACCACCCATCAATGCACACACCAATTGATAACGCATCCACCAATTAATATTGTACCTATCGCACTATGCTGCACTTTACCTTTTAAAGATAATGCGTTAAAGTGCAGCATGCCACCATTGATAACATTCCAATCCAACACACATATCTCCAACACACACCACATGCTTCCACTCCAAAACACATGCCTAAAACACATTGCCATTTACAATGCCATTATCTCTAACAAACCCGAGCCCTAATGCATTCCTAATGCTTGTTTACTTTGGCAACAGTTACTTTGCCCCACTGGCGTAACAAACCTTGAGGGGCTCTGCAGCCAGAGTACTGTGCTGTGGGGGCCCCTGGAGCTTTGAGGCCCTCGCACCGCAGGGGCTTCGGGGGCTGTGTTACGGCCCTGCTTTGCCCTGTTTCTTTTCTTTTACCAATGCAGCTTTAAGGCATCTAGGCTTGAGTTCAGCTCTTTTTACCACATCAATAACTTCTTGGAGAGAAGGCTCTCCTTTTGCTCAAAGATTCTCTTCTATAGCTGAATTCGAGGCATGCATCACTATTTGATCATGTATAAGTTCGTCATGTAGCGTACCAAAACAACAAATTAAGCAGAAATTAAAGCAGAAATAAAGTCCTCTAACTATTCACCTTTGCCTTGTTTCCGGGGGTACAATTTATATCTATTCATCCCTACGCGGACTGCTGGCACAAAATAGTAATCCAGGTGCTCCAAGCGTTTGTTAAAATATCACCTTGTCCAGGTTGTCTGAACCTTTTCCTAGTGTTGTTGTACATTTTTAGAGTAACTGGTCCTTAATAATGTAAAAATATTTTTTACTCAGAAGAAAAATCACCATCCTGATCTAGAGTTGATATGTAATTTTAAAAGAATTCCCACCACCCTTCCCATTTTACTGACGGTTCACCAAAAGCTGGGATGAAAGCTTGTGGTGGAGTAAGGTTTAAAGGTGAGGCCACTGTGGTGTCTTCCACATATGAATAACGATGTTCCACACCTTAAATGTGTTACAGCTCCAAGTTTAAGCTCCTCCTCCATCAACCCCCTCACAGCAGCTGCTGCACATAGAACTATACCACATTCTGAGATCCAAGTGAAATCATTGATTATGACACATCACACTTCTTCGCTCTTTACAAACAATGAACAACTAACATAATGTACAAATAAGTGAAGAACAGTAACGGTCCAGCAGAACTACCATCCCACCGTATAATGTTTTTTTTTTTTAACAAGAGCAAAAGTGAGGAAAAATCAAACTCTAATATGGTAATGGTCACACTCGTTTCAAGTTAAAAGTAAAATCTTAGCATAGCATACATAATATTTTACATACAAAGGTTGTTTATGCACTCTCAGGCTCTTCTCCCTAACAGAGCCTGAAAAGGAGCGTGACCTTCTTTGTGGTGCATCACCACCTTGTCTGGAGTACTGGTTGCGGACACAACCATGTTAAATAGGAGCAGATTCAGAATTGGATTTAACCACCGCAACCCAACTTTTATTCTAAATCTTCCCATCATCTGTCTTCAAGCATTTTTGAATAATTTATCAATATTTCTCTCTTTAGTATATTTTGACCATGGTTGACATCCCACCGGTGCCCTTATTTTGACACAGTCACCCACCGCCACTTGATTGCCCAGTACACATTTCATTTTGTCAAAATACTGTTTCCTAACCTCTTGATGTCTAAGCTCTTTACATCTCCATTCATCAATGTTATTATCCTTCAACCCTTTGTTCCATACCATCCATCCTGGACACAGCTTAGAGTTAGCTGCCTTTCCTTTGAACAATTCAAAAGGCGATCTTCCAGTCGTTGAATGGGGAGACATGAGATATGCCGTTATTCTGTCTTTCAGGACAGATTTCAATTTAAATTGCTTGCCCTTCCTAATTGAATACATTCTTTGAAAGTTTTGTTCACTCTTTTCACAGCTCCATTGGTTTGTGGGTGATAAACAGAACTCCTTTTATGAATTATCCCACATTCCTTTACAAATCTCTGCATCTCTGTTGAACAAAACTGGGGACTATTAACTGATAAGTAAGCATGAGCGCTAAATCCGCTCCGCTCGCGGATTTTGCGGATTTTCGGTAAATTCGCGATCCGCGAACTCTCGCGAATTTACCGAAAATTCGCAATCCACGAGTGGCGGATTCCTAGGTCAAAAGTTCAAGCCTTGCTGGCCTGTTGTTGTAACTATTTTACGATGGCGCCGGCAAGCTGCCAGCGCCATCGTAAAATAGTTACTAAATTAGCTTCAACAGGAAGCACTAATAGATAAAATCAAGCAGGCGCTCGTGCATCTGCTTTATTTTATCTATTCGCGCTTCCTGTTGAAGCTAATGTAGCAACTATTTTAGGATCGTAAATAGTAAACAGTTTACAGGCCAGGCAGCTGTGCCCTCTTCCCAAAACGGTGGCGTCTTCTTGAATAAATATGAAGGGCAGGGTTCATTCTGGCACGATGGTCCTGGCACAAAATTAAACCTCAACCGGAAGCACTTAATGTTGCAAACTTTCATATATGGCTTGCCTTTATACAAAAGCCATGCACAAACTAAGCATTGGTAACTCAAACGGTCAGCAGCCCATGCCAGACCTATTAACTTTGCCAGTGCTTGATGGACTTGTTTTTATGCCAGAGCTCAATACTTTGACAAGCTAAATGAAGAGGACCGGTATGTGTGTGTGTGTTCTGTTACTGTGGAGAATGGAAGTGGCAAGTATATTGCTGAAAAGTTATTGCTCTTGTGAGAGGGGGGCCGTTATGAAGGCATAAATAAGGATTACGGTAGCAATATGGGGGATGAGGAATAACGGCAAAGTATAGAGAGAAGATGCACTAATGGGCAGCATCATAGGATGGAGGGAGGTGTGCCTTCGAGGGCTAGACATTTTGTCATTCTTTGTTCCTCATTAAATTCCGCTCTGACTCGTATGGTAAAATTATTTTCCTTCTCTTGCAGCTTCGATGGAGATGATTTTGATGATGTTGAGCATGCCCCAGTTTCACTCTGATCGGTATCTGACCTTTTATACACACAAGAGGCATGTGCACTCGCATGGAAGCCCCGCCCCAAATCCGCAATTACGAAAATCCGCAAATACGCGGATTTTGCGGATCCACGATCCGTGAATACGCAAATTCGTGAATCGTGGATCCGCAAAATCCGCCCATGATGGAATTAGGATCGCTTTCTCTTTTAAATATCTCTTCCTAACATTTTATAACACTTGCCAAAGAAATATCTCTAACTAACACTGTTTACTTCAATCCATCTAGAATATAAATCCAACACAACTATCAAATAAGGAGTGCTTTCACCATGCAAGGGTCCTGCTACATCAATAGCAATTTCATTCCAGGGATGTTTCAGAAGTTTTCTGCAGACCATGGGCATTTGTTAATTTTTCAGGATCATGTCACTGACACAACACTGCATGCACTCTCTCACAATCCTTTCTACTTCCTTATCCATTCCTGCCCACCAGAACCTGATTCTTAATCTCTCTTTCGTCTCCACAATGCCCAAGTGACCATCATGTGCAAAATTTAGTAATTTCTTCCACACTCCAAACGGTGGTACAAGTTGTGTTCTCCGAACAAGCATACTATTCATCACTGAGAGTTCTTCAGAAATCATTAACCAAGGGTTTTCAAGATGCTTGCTTTTTCCCAATAACATCAATTTAATTACTTTAGTAATTTCCATATACTTATTTATCTCACTCATACATTCCACTTCTTGAACCACCCCCAATGTTACCTCACACACATTCACCACTTCATCCACATCTCCTTCTTCTTCCTGACCAACCTCTCCCACATCCAACAGATGCGATGAACAAACAGCTGAACAATGATCACACCGGGAATATAGTCAACTGTGAAATCATACTCTTGGAGTGATTTGATCCATCTCCTAATTCTTGATGAGATGGAATACAAGCCATTTCTTAAAAAAATCTCTTTCAATGGCTTATGGTCTCTAAGTACTTTAACCTTCATGCCCCAAATCAAATTCCCATATTTTCTTAATGCCCAGTAGATAGCCAAAGCCTCTTTCTCAATAACAGAGTATTTCAGTTCTGTACCTCTCAAACACCTGGAAGCACAAGCTATTAAATGTTCCACTCCATTTCTCTTCTGTAATAACACTACCCCAATGCCCTTAGCACTAGCATCAGTCATAATATGTGTCTCCTCACATGGTATAAATGCCGGTAAACAGGGTGCCTTTTTCAAATTCTCCTTGACTGAACTGAATTCTTTGTCACACCCAGCCCTCCATTTTCAAAACTCACATTTTTGGCAATTAACTTCCTGGGGTTTTGTGTCTTATCCACATAACCTGGTATAAACTTACAGTAAGGTCGCACTAAACTTAATCAAAAGTATAAGTGATTGGTGTGCCAATCACCAAAGCTTCTATTCCGATCGGGACTCGGAAAAAAAATGGGAACAACGTGAACTCCAAGCACTCTGATGTAGCTCCCAAAGCATCTAAGATGATGGCCGAGCGTGATCACGCTCAGCTTAGGTACATTTTCCGAGCTAGATTGGGCTTGTTCATTAAATACTTCACACAGTAAACAGACCACTCTCAATAGAAATGGAGCTTGCTGCACCGTAACCGCCCTTGTCTTGATGGCACAATTCCACAGACAGCCACGATAAAATGCAAATACGTATCAGCCCGTAACTCTGCCGACTCCTCACCAGCTTGCTCGGGTCAGCATGTGGCCTCTTCTTGGTCACAACAGCTCAGGAATACCTCACATCACTGCTTCACAACAGAAACAGCTATTGAAGTAAGCAAAGCGTACACCAGAAGCTGCGATCAATGCTGCAAGCGACTCCTTTTTGGGCTTGGTGTTGAGGTGACTGCGTGAGGGCATCCAGCACTTGTCACCAAATTATGTGATGTCTTCCACATATGAATAACGAGGCTCCACACCTTGAATGTTTTACAGCTCCAAGTTTATTCACCTCATCCATCAACCACCTCACAGCAACTGCTGCAAATAGAACTATACCACATTCTAAGATCAAAGTGGAACCTTGGATTATGACATATGCTGTGGACTTGTACAGATATAACACCCTGTACATGCAACTGATCAAAATGGTAAAATATTATTTTCAGTCTGGAATTGTTGTATACAAAAAGTAAGAGGTGGGTAGTCACTGCAGTACATGGGTGAATACCTACATGTATTTCTTAAGGTGAAGGTGGTATTTCCAAGATGGCTGCACATAATGTCATAATATCAAAGGTCGGTCTCCCTGTATCCATCATCAGATACTCTTTTGATTTGCAGTTAAATTTTACTTGCAGGGAAGCGTGTGCTGAATCATTGCACTCGAGGAGGAAGCGGGTTGCGAGGGTGTATGTACAGTTTTTTTATTTTTATAAATGTTTGATGATCCTCCAGAATGTGAATTCCTATTTTGTGTGCACTGGGTTGGGCAAAAGCAATGAAGTTGGTAGATTGCGGCGGTTCCTTTCAACTGCTGTTGCGATTCCTCTCACTCTCCTTATGATGCCAGGAATTCATAAATGCGGTTCTGCAGAAAGGTTGTACCAGGGTTGGTTGGCCCAAAACCATCGCCAGCTGGAAATATAAAGATTTGGTTGAGTTCTAAAAATGATTTATTCCACAAAATGACCCTGGTACAATAAAGGTAGGGAGAGCCAGTAAATGCATTCAGCTCCGTCTCACTTAGATCCTTCACTCCATCACGTTATATTACCTACATCATTCTAAGACCTTCCAAGTATGTAAGCTCTTAAGGCTTAACATGGAATGAGTAACATGTAAAGCAATTGCAATCACAACAATGGCAATTGAATAAAAAGCCTTGTGGGAAGGGAAAATAAGCGATGAACTTGTAGTGTGAAAGAAGCAAAGGGAAGCAGAACACAGGAGTAAATGAGAAAGACTCAGAACACAGGGCTAAATAGAAGAGACTCAGAATGGGAAACATTCTTTACATCTCTGTGAGTACACCGCGATGCAATTGCAACGCAGCCGTTACAATGCAAGTCGTTACATCGACTTGCACTGGATGGTGCTATAACGTAAGGAATAGTAAGATTTACTATTCCAACACCTTCCCTACTGTACGTAGACTGGTGTTGGAATAGTAAATCTTACTATTCCTAAGTCCAGCGCCCTCCAGCACAAGTTGCTGTAACAACTTGCGGTTGTAAAAACCTCGATGTAACATACCGCGATCATTTTTATCGCGTTGTTACATCACATAATCCTCAGAACACAGGAGTGAATGGAATGCACTGTTTTCATTTATTTGAGATTTACAAAGACATACCATGCCTTAAAATGTTTTTTCCTCACCATGCTTTGCATTCATTGCTTTCCCCTTGTGACTGCTGAATTACATTGATTAAAACGCTTGTCATTTATAACAGCCTTCACATTGAAAGACAACATTTTGGAATGAAAGATTCACTGTAACATAACATATGCTGATTCCTTACACATGTAATTATTGCTGCCAGAATTACCACTAACATACTACAATTTGGTGTCAGTACTTCTGTCCATAGTGGGTTCACTCAATTTCACAAGAATCAGTGAACATCAGTCACCTCTAAATCATGTCCAGAGTGGTCTCATAAATATGAAGGGTGTTAAGTGTGGGTGTGCTCATCAAGTCAAAGTGTGACAACTTTACTGTTCAATCCAAAACACACCAGCTGTCCTGCTGTCACTACAATGACATGAGAGCTGCAATTAAACCAGAACAAAACTCAGATTATAATTAACAGCAAATTTAATTTTCACGACGAAAGGGTGATGGATAATGATATGTATCTAGGCGTTCATTTTACTTCTAACCTAAATAATCTGGTAAAATTTAACATGAACCCACTAATGAAACAAACGGAAAAAAGCTTAAGAAAGTTGCATAATCTACACTTAACAATTATAGGAAGATGTAACCTAATTAAAATGTTATTTTTTCCCAAATTTTTATATTTTTTTCGTACAATTTGCTTAAACTTTGATCCACTGATATTTAAAGAAATAGATGGTATCTTTGCCCGTTTTATATGGGGGTATGGAAGAACCCGCAGAGCTAATAGATTTATCACCCTACCAACAGACAGAGGAGGTCAAGCACTTCCGAACCTTAAAGCCTATTGGTGGGCGACAATCCTTAAATATAGTAAATTGCTGTTAACATCAAATCAAGATGATATTTCAAAAAGATCGGCTCCAACTCCTCAGGAACTTATTCTTGGTAAAGAAGCTGGTGAACATCTGTGGCGATTGACCTATGATTGTCGTTATAAGAAAGTGCGCTTCAAAACCCTTGAAGGTATCTACGCTGCCTGGAATTATGTTCCTAAACATTTGAGGATAGGTAGGTTCTCGTATTATACGACCTTTATCAGCAATTAAAACCTCCCAGAGATCTTCTCTGACACTTGTATGACGCGGTGGATCAGGTCAGGTATATCCCAAATTGGCTCTTTGTATGATCCAGCAGGCTTTAGTTCATTTGAATCCTTAAAAAATAAATTTGGTTTAGAACATCGTGACTTTTTCAAATATCTACAGGTTAGGGATTTTATAATGAAAAAGGGGGGTGGCAGGGTAGTATTCCAGAAAATTGAGTTAATCGAAACAGTGGTTCATTGTAGCAGAGTTAAAATTGGGGAAATATATAACAATTTAATCATTGGCTATCCCGACGACCTGGATAAACATACTCATAATTGGCCGAACAAACTAGGAACACCAGTCATTTCTATCCAGAAAGCATTTCAATTTTCCCAGTCGCTATTAATGTCTTCTAAATTGCAAGCCCAATTTTACAAAACTTGTTTTCACTTATATCACACCCCCTACAGGTTAGCAAAATGGAGTACAGGTAAAGGGACATCCTGCCCCAGATGTGCGATGCCAGAAGTAGATTTAATACATATGTTTGCTACATGTGGGGCACTCGGTACCATTAGACGAGAGATCTCTACTTTTCTTTCAGAAATATTTGAGACTCAAAAAGAGATCACAACCGCAGAAATAATTTTGGGGGTAGACAGGGATATTCGTGCAGATAACAGATAGGGACTTTTGTTTGTTTCAATGGCAGTGCTCAGAATTTGTCTGGCTTCGGCCTGGCTTGACCCAGATCCTCCAACTTTTCAGCAATGGCCTGGAAATAGCTATATACAGTAGGATGGGTATGAATAAGAAAAAGGGACTAGAAATTTGGTACCCACTTACGCATTGGATAGAATGTCTAGAACAGTAATGTCTTTAATTACCTAGATGGAAATATCAGTATTGTTTTCTTGTAATAGTATTTCACTATGTTTAGTATATTCCATGTAAGCTGATATTGATATTATTATTATTATTTAAAATTGCCTGTATCGGGGTTCGTGGGGAGAGTGGAGTGGGTTGAACAAAATGTTAAGAAAACTTTCTTCAATAAAGAATGGTAAAAAAAAAAAGACATGAGAGCTGCATAATTAGTAATGGCATTGCACCTATAATATCACAAATACATTCCGCTTGACATTCCTGCTAGACTTTAAAATTGCATATCTTCAGTTTTACTCATTAGATTTTTGTCATTTTGGTATCCATTAATTGATTTAATGTTACTGTATTTTCTAAATTGGTGTGGTGTTTTTCTTGTGCTGTATTGTCACTTTATTACTGTTTAAGTGCTGCCTAAATACTTTGCTCATTGCCACTGGGTTAAGCTTCACTGCTTTTGTGTCAAGTTACCAGAGTGTTAAGCATTGGTTAATATACCGACTTTGTGTGGTTCACATTGACAAGGATTTTCACTGTTGGTTGAGTAGGGTTTCACCCCCTCTGCCATCAACCCATTTCTCGCAAGGAGCATCATGGTTTCACCCCATCTCTCATCTTCTGCCACCTAGTTCTTTTTAAAGTTTTATTTAAACCTGTGTGCCTACTGGCCCGTAACTCTGTCCCTCACAGTGAGGGTCAACCAGAGTCAGAGCACTTCTCACAGACTCATGCGCTAGTGGGCTGGTGTCCCCGTCACAGCTTTTTCTGGATTTAGCTAATGTCATCCCAGAGACTTTGTGTCCTGTAACACTGTACAGCCACATCCACCCATGACACACAGTACCCTTGCTGATTAAACACAGAACAGGTGCTTTATGCTTCAGCTCTGTGCTTCCTGAAGGTTTATGTTAATTAGCAAGGGTGCATCTTTTTCAACTTGTCACTGTGTGATGTATCAACAGCCATCGCTAAATTGCACTTCACCCTGTGATAAATTGGGAAAGAGGTGTAGCTCACACCGAGCCCTGAAGCACTTTGAGAGCTTCTGACTGCTACTCGAGTTCTGACTACAGGCAATTCTTACAGACAGGTTAGTTTGGTGACAGTCACCAGCTGTTATTTGCATGGCTTGAAGATTAATAGAAGATTATCCCCTTCTGCTTTTGAGACTATATTTAAAGATTCCATTTGGGCTGCACAAGTTTTATAATTCTGAAAACCAGCTCTCAATTTTCCCATTCTTGGTCCCAATAATACCCATTTGAGAGCACAAAGATTCTATTAAAAGGGAGGGCTCAGGCCCTCGCCCTGAAAGCCGGAGGTCATCATTAGATTGTTAAACCAAATTGTAATCTAGTAGAATACTGCAGCATGGCCTGGGTGTTTGTCACTGTGGAAGTCAAAGCTACCTTGTGTTATTGGCAATGTTCAGCATCGCAGGGGACTGACTACATAATAACAATGCAAAACCATGAGGCATAGGCACAGGGTCAGATTGATTTGCATATGGCCATGAACTGGGATGGCGGAATGAGCTAAAGAATGATGATGGATTAAACCCAGATCAGTTGACTGGGGGTGAGTGCTTGCAATGTTCAACACTCCATCCATCATCCCCTTTGGTTTTGCTTTGTTCGCCCTAAGTTGGCAGGGTATGCCCAGGTGTGGGTCCCTTGCTCACTTTGCCACTGGATTCAAGCTAGCCTGGCTGATGATGGCTGATTAGCCAGACACCGGTCCCAGGATGCTTGTTTCTGGTCCAGGGAAAACATGGCTTGGAGTTCGGAGTCAGACTGATTTGCATATGGCCATCTCTGAACTGGGGTGGCGGAGTTAACTAAAAAATGATGATGGATTGAACCCAGATCAGTTGACTGGGGGTGAGTGCTTGCAATGTTCAACACTCCATCCATCATCCTCTTTGGTTTTCTTCATAATAACAATGCCAATCATTAGCAAATTAATCTCTATTGGGCTGGGTGTCCCCACAGGCTGTCTTGAGGTGCCGGATGTTTATTGACTGTCTGGGTCTGATAGGCAGGCATGTTTGAGGGGTTGTGGTGGTATCCCCCTTGTTTAATATCTTGAAAGTGAGGAGACCCCATTCTCTGAACTGACCCCACAACACAACTTTGCCAAGACATTGGCCTAAATCATGATGTGCCATTTTACCACTTTTTTTTAAAATCAAAAGTGGAGGAACCCCTGAAACCCACCCTACAACAGACATGCTCCAGCTCCATGCTTAAATGCACAGGCAAGCTTGTGGTGGCTCCTAAGCCCCACCACTTTCAAAGTTCACCAGCAGGCCCCTGTTACAGTGTCCTTCTCGCCATGCTCAATATCTTCCCCCTGGCAGGCAAGCTTAATAGTTGTTGATTGCTGTTTAACTAGCACACCGACAATGCTAATGTGATTGAAAATGGGTAAAGGCAATACCTTCAATCTCAGTAGGGCAATTCAACCTAGCCAAGCAAAGTATTTCATATGGCATGTAAGGAAATCCTTCTAATGTCTGTAATTAAGCGTTTATGGTTAAGCATAATGATCTGCGGGATGGAGTGGTACAGAGGCCGATAATTGGCCTTGAATGACATTGTATGGGCAACAGTTTTCATAGGGAGTCTGTTAAGTAGAAGAGCTTCAGATTTTGTTTTGTTAATTTTAAAACCGAGACAATTTGGTGAGCCTCAAGTTCCTTTAACAGAGGCAGAATATAGTATTCCAGTCTTAGCAATCATATGATGTTGTCGCCAGCAAACATTGTAAGCTTAAATTTGAGATACTATTGATGACTCCTTTGATCTCTTCTCCACGTCTCCTCTTCCTCAATAACCAAGACCTGGTTTACTAAGCATTCCAATCCAGTGATTGAGCTGGCAATCCCTGGGGGACATAAAATCTCGGGATCTGGTAGGGTGGGTGAAGTGGTGGTTGTGTTCAAATAAAATTGGAAATTGCCAGCGGGCGAGATTTTGAAGACTGGGCAGGGTGAAGCCCTCCATTTCTGCATTACCATCTCCCCTCATTTTTTGCTGGGGGGCCCTTTTCTCAAATCTTTGAATTAGTTAATTATGCCACAAGCTCTGCGTTTCTCTCACTTCGTACTCCTCTGGGATTTTAACATCCACTTGCACTGCAGGTAAGCAGGGGAGTCTTGCCCAGCTCCAACAATGAGTTAAAGCTCTCACTCACTGTGGTGGTCACCTGCTCGACCCTATCTGTTCCAACTTTTCTACCTCAGTTAAGGATCCTCTTTCGGTGCCCGTGTCTGCCCATTTTTTTATTTATTTCTCCTGGGAAGTCTATAATAAACGCATATCGGGATCACCCAGTCTGGAGCCCCAGGGTAAACCCTCCACCAAAATCGACCCTTCTGTCTTCAGTCTTGCAGTTGCAGAGTCACACCCGACCCGTTCAATGACCTGACTGTAACTCTTGACAGTTTCCCCTACTGGATTTCCCAGGTGGTTGAGCTCCTGTCTCCCGCAACCTGTCATAGGCGCACTAGGGGTTCCCCTTCTAAACCATGGTTTTTCTATCTCTCTTAGAACCCAGAAACAACAGTGAAAAATACTTGAACGCAAATGGAGACACGTGTATTGTCCGATTGCTAGGACTGCCCTTAGAATCGCTCAAAAGTCCTATTATGCATCAATCGCGCGAGCTAAAAGTCTTCACTATGCTGAGCGTTTTGCCCTTTCCAGGAACAACGCCAAAGAAATCTTTAACATTGATCAAAGTTTCCTCTCTCCCAGAGTGGAGGCCTTGTCTGCTTGATTTGAAAAACTCTCTAGCTTTTTTATCGGTAATATCCGAGCTCTTCAATCTAATTTCAGCGTCAGCAATAACCTCCCAGCAGGGAAAACGTCCCCTAACTGACTGTCTCTGGCTACACTGACTACTTTGGGGGCCTTCAGAGCCATCACTAAGCCTGGCTCTTTAGCGGCCTTCAAGTCTCTTAAATCTGGTTCACCAGCAGACCCCTGTCTGGCTAGACTGTTGACTATGGCCGCAGAGACGATAAATCCTGACTTAAATTGGTTGATCAATCTCTCTCTTACCACAGCCACTGTGCCTACAGCCTCGAAACAGTCCAAAATTGTTTCATCGTTGAAAAATCCCACTCCTGACCCCACCATCCCCTCCAGCTATCACCCTATTTCCCTTCCCCTCCTGTGGCGAAAGTATGCGAGAAATTTGTTAACAGGCAACTGTATGATTATGTAGAAAATCACGGCTAGCTCCACTCCGCACAATCTGGCTTTAGAGCCACTTACAGCACTGAGGCGGCTCTGGTAGAAGTTGCTGAAGCCATTCGGGAAAATATAGATTCGGGAGGAAGGGCAGCTCTGATTTTGTTAGACGTGTCACCAGTGTTCAACACTGTGCAACACTCTCTGCTCCTGGAACGTCTCCAGGAAATGAGAGTATCGGGGTGTGCTTGGAGGTGGCTGAAATCCTTTCTTGAGGGCAGAGAGCAACAAATCTGAATCCCTCCTTTTTCATCAGTGCACTCAACGCAATTCGTTTGACTTATTTATATGTTTACTTACCTTTAATCCTCCGTAATCCATAGATTACTACCCCCCACCCTGCCCTTCCCCAGGTCACTGCCCGGCAGCTACTCCCAACACCGACCGCTACTGCCCCCTGATGCAGATGGCAGAGGAGCTCGGTGCTAGGATCATTGCTTTTGCTGATGACACCCAGCTCCTTTTCACATGGAAGAAAAATGACTCCTCTCCCTCCCTAGTCAAATCTTGCCTGTAAACTGTCTTTCTCTGGCTTTCCGCTGGCCAGTTAAAATTCAATGAGGAAAAAACGGAGGTTCTTCCTTTCGGAAACTTACCCCTAAATTCTGGAAGTCGTTCTGGCCAGACAAATCTCCCATGCCAACTTCCGAAGGCCGACCCACGTAAAATGTAGGGATCTGGTCTCTACTCAGATTAAGAAGTTTACTGGCTGTGCTTTGGTACCATGAAGTCCCTACAAGTTTTCCTCCCTCTTCTCCCTATTTTGGCTAGGGAAACTGTCACCCGTGCGCTGGTATCCTCGAGCCTTGATTATGCCAATGCCTTGTACGTAGATCTGCCTGGCTATCTACTAAACAAAGTGCGGGTGTTGCCGAATGCCACAGCCAGAACTCTTCTTAATATTCCCATAAAGACCAGCATGAGACAACAGCTGCTTAACCTGCACTGGCTGCCTATAATGGAGAAGGTGAAGTTTAAATCCCTGGTCCTGGCACTTGCAGGTCTCTATGGACATGGTCCCACTTACTTGAGAATGCGCTTCAGGTTCTATTCCCTTACCAGACAGCTGCGTTCAGCAACTCAGCTTCTTGCCCACGTCCCGAAATTTCGCCTTACGAGAGTCGAGCGGAGCTCTCTTGCTTTCGGGTCGGCTTCGGCCTGGAAATTTCTTCCTTTTGCCCTTCACAGCATTCAGGCTCCTAAGCTTTTCAGGAAAAGGCTTAAGACCTTTCTCTTCATCTAGCCATTTCTTTCTTCCTTTTCTTCAACTAGACTCGCGCCGGGGCACTCTTCTGAGTAGCTGTGTGCACTACAAATCCCCCCAGAAACATAAACAGAAAACTTCTCACTGCATTCACCATTGACCCTAGTCCCAGAGCAAACACAAGAGAAGAGAAATACCCCGCCTGGATCCCCACTTGATTTTGATTTGCAGGGATGATACACTGCTCATTCTTATATAGGCCGTTGATGAGAGATAGTTTGCCATCACCCAAGTCTCAAAGTGTTTCTTCAACCCCTTGTGTGCCGTGGGCATAATTGTTTTGTCCATGGCCGTTGCTCTCCTGTGCAGAGGATGTAACCGTTACATCCAGGCACCCACCCACGGGGGAAGCACTGGCTCTCCCCATGTGCCTGTAATTACTGGGCCCCCACCTAGGATGTTAGCAGCCACCCCTGACCCCCTCTCAGTGATACAATGACATTGGCATTCTTACGGCATGCTGACATCATCAGAGCAGTCCGGGGACATACTGGAAGCAATGACTTCCAACGTGTAGGAGGAATTTGTATGTTTTTTTCCTCCTGGGGGGCATTGTGCTCAGCAATGTGGCATGAGGAGGGAAGGTTCGCGGGTGGAACTGTGATCGTGCACAAGGAATGCACCCACTAGGCCACCAGGGATTTATTTGGGCATCGGGAGTGGCCGCTTGGGTAAGGTTCTCTCCCTTTTAGAATTTGGCAAACCTTGGCTCTTTCTGCCCCCCTTGGGAGCAAATTGGCCACATTTCTAGGCCTGCCGAAACCCACTATGCACCAGGGATATGTTATATGGCTTGTGAGGAGCAACCCGTTAGGCAAGGATCTCTGCCTTCTTTTTAGGCATTATTTATTGGGTTTGATAGTTTCCCTAAACGGCCGCTGAGCCTGGAACCAAAAACGCAAGTGAACCCATTGCAATACCAGGTTGTATTGTGATCGATAATTTTGATTCGGATGACCTGGGGAAATGCTGGATGGTAGAAAATGTGTGCACTCCCAGTGATCCTACAACCATCCCTCACAGAAATGTGAGGAAAATGTGATTTTATAGCTAAATTTGAGGTTTGCAGATGTTTTCCGGGTAACAATACATTGGGGGATTCTCACAAGCCATACCTCCCTGGACTCCCCCAGGTATCTAGTTTTCAGAAATGTCTGGGTTTAGTAGGTCTCCTTAGATGGCTGCCGAGCCCGAGACCAAAAATGCAGATAATCCCTTGCAAAACCAGGTTGTTATGTCATCGATAATTTTGATGCCTCCACAATCATCTTGTACACTTCCCTGTCAGAGGCACTTGGCCCACCAACACAATTGACATAGCATTTTTATCAGGAAACCTAGAGAAATGCTGAGTATCCCACAACTTTCCCACACAGAAATGGAAGGAAAATGTGATTTTTGTTTAGCTAAATTTGAAGTTTGCAGGGGATTCTGGGTAAGAAAACTTTGGGTGATCCACACAAGCCACACCTCCTTAAACTCCCCTGATAGTCTAGTTTTCATAAATGTCTAGGTTTGATAGGTTTCCCTACATGGCCGCTGAGCCTGGGACCAAAAACAAACGTTACACCCTTGCAAAACAAGATTCATTTGTGCTAATTTTGATGTCTCAATAATATGTTTTGAGCCATTTCCTGTCACGGGTACTGGGCCTACCTACACAAGTGAGGTACAATTTTTATCAGGAGGCGAGGGGAAATGATGAGTGGAAGGAAGTACTTGGCTCCTCTCAGATTCCAGGCATTCCATCACAGAAATGTGAGGGAAAATGTGTGTTTCTTAGACAAATGTTGAGGTTTGCAAGGGATTCTGGGTAACAGACTCTGGTGACAGCCACGGATGTCACCCCATCCTGGATTTCACTTGGTGTCTAGTTTTAAAACATGTACAGGCTTGCCAGGTTTCCTTAGGTGCTGGTTGAAATAGGGGCCAAAATCCACACTTAGACACATTTAAAAAACAAGGGCCAGTTTTCAGTGGAAAATTGTGATGTGTCGACACTGTCTTTCGGCCGTTTCCTTTCGTGGTCACTAGGTCTACCCACACAAGTGAGGTACCATATTTATGGAAAGGCTTAGGGGAATTCTGGGTGGGTGGAAGTTGTTAGCTCCCGACAAATTCTATAACTTTCCATCACAGAAATGTGAGAAATTTGTTTTTTAGATGAATTTTGAGGTTTGCAAGGTATTCTGGCTAACAGAACGTGGTGAGAGCCACACAAGTCACCCCATCCTGGATTTACCAGGGTGTCGAGTTTTACAAAATGACAGGTTTGCTAGGTTTCCCTAGGTGCCAGCTGAGCCAGGGATCAAAATACACTGCTATGCCCATTGCAAGATTGTGCGCTTTACAAATGTGGATTATTATTATTACAAATGTGGATTATAACATTGTGTGGATATTTGCTGAGGATTCAGTACCATTTGAAATAGCTCTGATATCATGTTTAAATTTAGAACAATGAAGCTGCTTAACGTGTTTTTTTAATTGAAAATTATGTTTTTCTCCTTTTAAAGATTAACTGGTAAGGTTCAAGATGAAGGGATAGTGTTGGCCTAGAAACACGAGACGGATTTTCAGTATTGAAATAAATTCATTTTACGCAATGAAAAACTTATGACATGAATGTAACAATGTGGATTAGTTGAAAGACTGTGAAATTTAATTTGGAAAGTTAAAAAGGATTTGGAGTCGGATCAGATTATAAAACATTTTTCACTGGCGCTATTTCATGTTATTTGTCAACAGTATGGCAGAACCTGGTGCAGCCCCTTTTACCAATTGATTATGATAGCATGATGTTTTGGAGACGGTAATATGTGATGAGAATGTTTGTGTATATTTGTTGTGTGTGATGGCGATGTATTGTAGGTTTGTGTTCTGCATGTATGCTCTTATGCTGCATTACTGTAATGAAATGTTATTGTCTTGGACCATGGTTTGTCTCTGGTTATTGTGTTGTGTTCTGTGGTTGGACTGTTTTGGGTTCATGTTTTAACTGTTTTGTTGTGCTGTTGTGCCCTAATATGCTTTAATTGTCTTCTTTTGTAGCTTTGTATTTGACATTGTCTTGTGTTCTTTTGTTTACTTTGGAGATGTCAACAAATGCTCAGACATTTCCAACCCCAGTCAGCACATGCCTAAAAAACAAGCAACGATTTACTGCTGTCTAGAATAGTGCTGCTTCTTCTCTTCAACTACTTAAGAACAACTCAACGCAAAACTGTGGCAGATAATACCCATAATAAAGTATAAAGCCCAGTCCTAAATTTTATGTGAAATAGCTCCAGGTATCGTAAAGGAGTACAATGTATATGTGTCCAGCTAGTCAGCTATCCTTGTGATCACTCGGAACGCATGTCTGGCGCACATCCCTAAAATGTCAGCACCCAAGATCATGGTAATTGCCTTTTTACACCATGTGTGCACAGACTTTTTCTATGAACAAAATGCTGTCCCTGTTTTACTGTTGGTAATTCTTACCACTTTGGGCCCAGCCAAGCCATATTTTGTATAATTCCTGCATTTTGCTGTTGTCCGTGTGAGGATGGTGCACACTTTGTGCAAAATGCTGACCCTGGTATATACTGGTTTCATTTTGGTGCTTACTAAAGCCATCCATGGCATGCTAGTTCCCAGTGGCACCCCTGGTATAATGCTGGCATGTCGTGACAGTGTTAATTTCTAGCATATTGGGGCAGTCAGAATATGAGATGGTGAGACAAGGGCATGTAAGGCAGAGGTTACCTGTGTGCGGCTGTAGTGCATGTGACTGATTGTTGGATACGAAATATTGATGAATAGGCACTGAGAAGACATTTGCTAAAAATTAAAAGTTGGTATAAAACCTGACCTAGAGTGTACTCAGTACAGCTGTATGAAACCCTATTCTGTAAAAATAGATTGCATGATAGCATTAATGTATTATCTGGTAAAATATGTCTACCTCGGCTAATGTATGTACTAATTTAGATTGTGTGATCTCTGGTATTTTGTCCACTCTTCCCCTCCAAAGTTAACCTCAGTTATAACATCTGATGTAGAAACTACTTGTAAAGTATAGGATGGAAAATCGAAAGGAAATGAATAATAGAATAGTAGATTGATGCTATGATAAATGAAAAGTCCCATAAACTTTTACCTTATACTTTTATTACTGTTTCTGAAACATGATCAAGTAAAGCAACAACACTCGAGCACTTGCACTAATGGACAGTTTTGACAATGACCACTTTTTGCATAGCATTCCCCCAAATTGTAGTCTTCTTTCGCTGAAGTCGTTTTTGGTGGCCATAGGACTCTACACAGGCTTGTATTCTCCCTTATAAACCTGGTAAAATTGGCATATGCCCAATTGACACCTTTATTTCAAGTATAAGTCCATAATATATGGTACTACATACACCTGTAGCCTTTAGATTAAATGCCACTCATTGTGCTACCCACTAAAGTAGCACGGTAATGCATGTCTCCAGGCCAGCCTGGCTGTGCGGGTTTCAAATGCCATTTCGGCCTGGTAAAACAAACCTTTCGCCAAGCCTAAACCTTCCTTTTTACTACCTCCAAGGCACCCCAAATGTAATACCTAAATGTCCATAGGTCACGGTCAGTGGTAGTATATTTAAAGGTTTACATACTGTGTCAGTGAAAAACATACAAAGTTGTTTTTCACTGTGGCAAGGAGTGTTCTCCAATGCGTTAAAACTGGTTTATTCTATTATCTTAAATAAGTGTTCAATTCAATTTAGGAGCTTCTAAAAAAAGAATTACTCATTTTAATAGTAATTTCAAATCCAACTTAATGCTCTAGTCGGATTTCATATTACTATCATGGAAATGACACTTTTAGAACGTTGTCATTATCCTGTCTAAACCAAAAAGCTTACCTTTCAGTGTCTAGCTGTCACCTGACCCCTGATGGCTTCCTGTGGTGAGATGTGTATTGCTCCCAGATAGTGGAGAAAGGGCGCTGGAAGGGGGGCCTCCTTCCTTGAAATGATGACCTGCCGTGCTGTGTACAACCCCTTCCTGAACCTCAAAGGATGCCTGCCTTGTCATTGGGATATGGGGTTCACACTGAGGCCTGCCTCCACGTTGTCTCTCTAATCAGCCCAACACCAAACCCAGTAAGGGCAAAAGAACTGGTTTAGGGAAGGACACATGTAGAGACTGGCCTTGGGCATAAAAATACACTCCACAGTCCTCCACTCAGAACACTCCTGGACTTGTGGGGAATCAGAAAAACTGCTCTGGGTCTGAAGAACCTGAGGAAAAATTGGACCTGCTTGCCTTTAACTCAGGACCCTAGAAGTGACTCCAGGGGTCAGTTTGTTGACCTACTGTTTGAAAAACCGGGACACCACAAGCTCTTCAGAGGCTCGTTCCCCTGCAACTGCCCAGCTGATCAGTACCAACCAACCAACTGGACCTGCCATGGACCCTGCTTCTGGCCTCGTTTGGAGAGTTGCCCCCATCAGGTCTTGAATCCATAGTTGGTGTTAGAGTGTTCTTCTGTCCCCAAACTGCCAGAAGTGGGACTTTCAAACCTTTCTGCCAACTTTCTACACGGAGAACTAATTGAGATCGGGGTAGCCATGAAAGCTGCTGTCATTGACGTCGAATTGCCACTCGGCCTCAGCTTTCAGGTTTGCCCTGCTGAAGATGTAACTTGCAGAAAAGTTTGTAAGTCAGAACACGGAGGGCTTCACTGAGACTGATGACAACTCTTACTGGGCATGGACTTTAGACTTTGCACCCTTGGAGCTTTTCCTGCCTTAAATAACAATCATACCAGGCTCTCTTCAGCTGCCTGCCGCCATCGAGACCCACTACGGATCATGCTTGCAGCTTTCCCCACGTCGACGACCACTTTTTCTACATAAAAAGTTCTAAGTCAGAAGGTGAACTTCACACTGGGAGAAACTGGTGCCTGTATCTGACTGACAGTTCCTCGCAGTCGGCCCTAATTTAGGACTTTGACCTGATCCAGTGCAACCAGATTCCCATGATTGGTATTTGTGCTTTTTGGCACTATTTCTAATTAAAAGAAATCATATTCCTGTTCTACTTATGGCATTTTATTATTTTGGTGTCATTCTCCATTTCTCTAAGTTCGTTAGGGATTTTTCTTGTGCTGTGCTTTCACTTTACAACAGTTTGAGTCCTGCATAAATACTTTACACATTGCCTCTAAATTAAGCCTGACTGCTTAGAGCCAAGCTACGGAGGGTTACCCTTATGCATTTTTAGTGAATTTAGTTACTCACCCTGACAAGGATTGTGATTATTATTTGATGTGGGTACTCACTCCCTCAACTAATACTCCAATTTCTTACAGACAGCCACTCCTTGATCTATGTTTTATTGTGCACTTTGCAAGTTTGAGGACAGATGCATTTCAGGTATGCCTTGCACAAATCAGTTTTACAATGTACAGGTTTACAATTACGTGATTGAATTGATTGAATGTTGACTTATTTTACAGGCTGCATTAAAAATATGGAAATGTGGTTTATGTGTACTCACTAAATACATCAATCCTATTTCTAAAGGGGATTGATTTTCAGTGAGTCATGCTTGCTTCATTTTATGTATGCATTGATTTCAAATAATCACGCCTAGTAGTCAGAATCAGGATCAGATATCTTTCCAGTCCCTCTAGATTTGTTAATGCAGGAACAATTTGCATATTCATATCAACTATTCTATTTTAAAACATAACTAATCTTTGAAATTAATATTGACTTTGTGTTGACACACTAATTATTATAATATATTACATTTGATCGTGCTTTGTGCCGAAGTGCTTTAAAATAAATCAATGAGATTAAAGGATATGCTCATGAAAATATGAAAAAGAAGAGAAATGTAAGAAGTAGGATCTGAAGATGAAAATGAAGGCGCCAAGAAGAATATTTGCTTACAAATGAAAACATATGCTCCCATATTCTTTCTTTCTTAAATACTTTATTCCGTAAAAACTTTCAACAAAAAAAGTACAAGAACACATAAAAGAACTACAATACAAATTACCTTATAAAAACATGTTAAAACTCCTACAGTAAGGTTTGTCATACGTAAGAAATTAAAAACAATAAAAGATATATATGAAAATAACATTTCATTCAGGCTAAGCTAAGTACAACAAATAGCTGTGAAGTACCCCAAGCCATGAGATATGGAGCAATATATATAATGGTACAAAACAATAATAACTAGTTATAAAAAGGCCATATACAATCTTTAGAGATATCAAATTTAAGTGCAAGTGCTTTTGCGTTGACAGACCAGCTCCAATGAAGATATTTGCACACTGCACATACAATCTCCTGATTAGATTCTGTGCGCAATAGCTGCAAGGCATCCTCGGACTGTCTACATCCCAACTGTTTTCACAAAGGGATAATCCATCTCTTTCTAGGGCGAACATAAGAGGGAAAAAAAAAAGTGAAACAAGGATTCCTAAGCCTGCAAACATGTGAAACATACAGAGCTCAAGCACCTACCGGGATTCCATTTCGCTTGGAACACCAATAACGGTACAGTACTGTACCGTAACTTCAGATAAATCTTCCTAGCCACTGGCAGTGATATATAGTCTTAAAAATACTCAAATCTCACAAGACACTTAAAGTCCAAAAGGTCAACAGTGAGGGATCTTACTGACCCATTCCTGAGCTCCTCAATATATTTGAAATCCCAAAAAGCCTTCTTAAGTGTAGACTTCGAAAGATGCTTGGAGGTGGGAGTAGAATACCAAACTTCACACAGTCCAATCTGAGATAACATACACTTAACATAAAAGAGCAATTTAACCTTGCCAGAATTATCACTGGAGACTACATTCAAAGAAGAGATTAATTAACCTTCAAAATATGGGGCGTACTTCAGTCTATGCCAAAAATGCAGTGGCCTGAGTTGGGCCCTAGGAGTCATAGGCTCCAGGCCCAAATCTCGTCTTGATAGAATCTAAGGTGTATTTTTTGGGAGATCGGTTAGAGCTCTAATAAATCTTTTCTCAGCCACCCTTAGGATAGCCCATAGTTCTGTGGCGTACAGTTCACTACCTCAGCTTTGGCTCAATATATTTTTAGGGCAGGAGATATACTCCTGACACTAGAGGCACTAAACATTCTTAGAATAGCTGCACAGTTGGGTAGTCTTCAAACTGCTGTGCTCAACTTGGGGGGGGGGGGCAAGACATTGAATTAGTCAACATAATTCCTAAGTAGGCAAAGTCAATCACCTTTTCCAGTTGTTTACCTTCCAGAGTAATATAAACCCTAAAAGACTTGTGGAGACTGATGGCCATAAACTTTGTCTTGGAATGATTAATTGCCAAGCTTCGCTCTCTACAGAAAGTCAACCAACTTGTCCACTTAGATTTGGAGACCCCTTGGCATTTTTCATTTTAGAAGAGTATCATCTGCAAATAATAGGAGGGACGTCTTGTGTCCAGCCAACCAGGGAGCATTTTTAATGGTGTCTTCTAGAAAAAACACTACAACATTTACATATAAAGAGAAGAGGGTCTGGGCGAAGACCCACTCCTGTCTGACACCTTTTTGGGTGTTTTTATTTTCTGTTATTTCCCCGCCACTCCATCTACCTTGGGCATACATTGCCTCACATAGGCGTATTAGCACATGTAAGAGATACAAGGGAACACCTTTATTCCTAAGAACCTTCCACATCTTTCCACGGGGGTCTAGGTCGAATGCAGACTTTAAGTCTACAAAGACCAGGTATAAGTGTGCTTTATGAAGAATGACAGTCTTCCAGTATAGTAATGAAAACCTAAAGACCTGGCCAATTGTACTGACACCTCTGAAGAAACCGCTTGCAGGGGAGAAAGAGATTGGTGTTCCACTATCCCCCCTTCAATTTCCCCAGGATTTGCCTCGCAAATATCTTTTGGGCCAAGTCGATTAGACTGATGAGTCTATGGTTTAGAGTAGGCCCTTTTTAGCTCTCGCCTAGCGTTGCAGCGCATGCGCTGCCCACTTTACGAGGTATATACTTTAGCGTTGAAGCTTTGCATAAGCTCCGCCCATCTTTTTGTTTTACTTCTGTCCTAAATGCTGGCTTCTGATTGGGTGTTCCATGCTAGGCCCTCCTCCTAACGTACATGGCGTAATTTGTACACATCTGAGGCTATTGGCCCTTTTACTCAACATTATTTTTTTCCCTGTGTCCCCCCCGCCCCTTTACGCAGTCCGTAGTTTTTCGCCAACCTCTCACCCCTCCACTCCCATTTGTGCCTTCTTTCAGGTCTGCACTCTCATTTTTAATGCAATACGTCTAACTTAAATGCAAGTTGTATTGCATTGCAAATGCTTGTTTTTTAATAGTGCGCAGGCATCCCGGAAGTGACGTCCCTGTGCCCCGCACACAGATATGCTGCAGCATCAGGCCTTCTGTGGGACATCCAGCACATGCTTCCGGTTTGAGTTGGTGGGCCTTTCTCTACTAGCAGCAGAAGGCCGCCCCACCCCACACATTCCCATGGTTTCTTCGCTCCAGCCAGCCCTTTAAATACACAGTCAGTCCAGCAGAAGCCTAACGTGCAGCAAAGCCATTCTCATCACTCTAGGACCGCAGACAAAAGCAAACACGTGATGGCACTATGGGGAGAGTTTCACATTTTATTCCAGCTCTCGTAGCAACCTATGCCAGGTCCAGTAATGTTGTTTCCCATGGGAATAACTGTGTTTTTTAAACGCCTTTGTGCGCAGTGAAAGCTTGTGTGACAACGGTGTGGGAGGATGTTCCATGCCTTCCACTGCCCAACGGAACCACTATTTTTAAAAGAAAGAATTCACGCAGCAATCCTCCCACTAATTACATGTGCACTTTCACTTTCGTGCAGCGAAGACCTTTCTCATCACTTTAGCACCGCACATGAAAGCAAACACATCGATGGCACAATAGGAAGTTGTTCACATTTTATTCCAGCTCTCGTAGCAACCCATGCCAGGTCCAGTAATGTTGTTTCCCATGGGAACAACTGTGTTTTTTAAACACCTTTGTGTGCAATGAAAGCTTGTGTGACAACAGCATGGAGGGATGTTCTATGCCTTCCACTGCCCAATGGAAACTCTATTTTTAACCCCTTCCATGCTCATGACGAGCTCAGCTCGTCATGCAGTACAGTGCTCCTGTGCTCATGACGAGCTAAGCTCGTCATGACCTCACCCGTTTCTATTGACCCTCAGCACAGAGGGAGAATTCATAGAGCAGTGATGTGGTTAAAAGAAAGAGTTCACGCAGAAATCCCCCGTTAATTACATGTGCACTTTCACTTTTATGCAATCTTGATTTATTTCTATTCTTTTGTAGATCTAAACAGCCAACGTGTTTCGTCCCAAACGGATTTCATAAGGGTTGTACGTAAATGCTTAAAACCTGGTGCATCATCTCTAGTTAGGATTTGCGTTGTAATTGAGTGGATCCCAGATGATAGGATCAAAGATGAGTCATCAAATATTCTATGTTCAACTCCAATTTATTTATTCCAACCCTCCATCTTCCTCATCAGAAGTGAATTCATTATGATCAATTATATTGCTCTTTCATGAATCCAAAGCAACAGCTACCATCTACCAGGTTCAGAGTGCTGCTGCAAAACTTATTTCATCCTTTACCCAATAGAACAGTTGATTCCGGTCTTGTGATCACTCCACTGGTTACCTATAGCAATAAGAACAACATTCAAGGCACTTTGTTGTATTCACAGAGCCGACAAGGAAAAAGACGACTATACCTGCAAACTAGATTCAAGCAATGCAAACAGATCAGGACAATACGCCCCAGGTTTGCACCACCTATCATACCACCTTATTATAAGAAATCACTAGGATGCACGGCTTTCTCAGTAAATAACTGCCAAGCTCTGGAATACACTGCCAGCCAGCATTTGAAGCATCCAAAATCATATACACTTCAGAAGACAGTTGAAAACATAGCTATTTCAAAGACAACTACTCTGCCACACATCCAGGGAACAGAAAATGGAAAGACAGTGGCACCCCCAAACCCAATCTTTAGTTTAAAATCCACTGATTAAGACTACCTAACCACTTTAGATAAGCGGGGCAGTTAAAGGGGTCTGACCTATAGCTTGGTCCGGGTATTATATAGATATATGAGTTTATACATCACATTTCTGGCCCACACTAATAATAATACCTTAAGATTCAGCGATGAGTAGCCAACTATAACTTACACCGCTTACTTTCAATTAAGGCACATATTCTATGAGATTGTCCATCACTAGTACTGTTCAGGCAATAAACCAGCCATCACCAAATGAACAGGCATGGAGTAACTGAAAAGTTCTGACACACACTGCAGGTCAATCAGAGGACTTTATTCCAGCCCATTACTGCAGGTCCCAAATATATACACATTATGCCACTTCTTTACATCTCATAAGGGCTTTCAGATATGGCATAATAGTAACAATGCACATTCCAACAGATCTCTTCACTTCTCTCTCCCTCCAACAGTGCCAGGTCTGGCCCAGACCTTTACAGTGGGAGCCAGATTCACTAAGATTTTGAGTCAGTGTTATATCACTTTTGTGGTGCTGTCCTGGTGCAAAATTAGGTTTGGTAATTACTAAGCCATGCAAAGCTACTTTGTGTGGTTTAGTAAATGCAAAGGAACGCATGACTGAGCATATCGCAGCCTTGCATTAGGAATACATTAATGGGTGGAACATTGGTATTATCATGCATCCACCTATTGATTTTGGCACATTACTAGATTCACTAAAGTGAGCAAAGCTGAAAATGCGTCAGAATGATGCACCATCCCAAGTGAAGTGTAACAATAAACGTAACAATAACAAATATATTTATTTTTTCTTATTATGTCCTTATTTTATGTGTGCTGCATTTTGCAGGACACATAAAAAAGGAATATGCCTCTAGGGATTGTTTTTGTGCAGGAAGGTATCCCTTCCTGTGCAAAAACAATCCTACCCATAACACAGGTCCCCTTGCACTAAGGCACAAAGGTGTCTGTATTGGAGCTAGCCATCACATAGTGTGCCAGTGCTAGGAGATAGCATAAATGTGCCCTATCTTTGTAAATATGCCACATTTCTACTGTCTGCCTTTCACGCTACACAGCACAGAAAGTTGCCTTGCTGTGTTGCATGAAATGAAGTAAACCTGCCCAGAAACTCTGATTGGACAACCCAGTATATTAACCAGCTAACTATAATCATAAGAAATACCATAAAGGAACCTACAGAGCTATTCAGTGCTTGCAGTGTACTGAAAAAGATAAACTGCACATCTATGTCACTCACACCTCATCACCACCACACTGCTAAATGTGGCGTCTCATAACACTATGAAGACACCTTGGTGGTCATCTCACACAACCTGGAATCACATCCCACACAGGGTCTGAAAACAAAGACACCTTTCCAGCCACAATCTACTCCATATGGCGTAGCTTGCTGACCATTTAGGGAAGCACCTCAGTGCCACACATAAGGTTAGTAAGCGTTATACAAATGTGTAATACAATACAATATTTATCATTTGCGTATCACTAAGATTTGTTTTTATCCTATTCAAATATTTGTTTCCATCACACTTCGGAATTATAAAACAGCATATGCCTCATGTGTGCTTTGATAACTACTGGTATATGTTGAAATATTAGTACAGTTTATTTACAGGTATTTTGTGAATTAGACACAAATTGACATCCTACAGTATTTCTCTTCACACTACCTGTACACAAGGCCAGAAGAAAGATGTGATTCTGCAGCCACAGCATTTACTGCATAATTAGAATTTGCCACATTTACCACATAATCTATCATCTGCAGCAAAATCTGCAGATTTTAACAAACGACAATTTATTTGTTTCTAGATCAAACAGATCACAAATTACTAAAAATGCAACAATACTTGCTGCAATGCAGTGGCAGGTCCTTTGCAAAGATTGACTGATCACCATTCAGTTACTTACAGCCGTATTTGTATCTGGAACTGATACCAATGAAGGGAGACCATTGCCCAGACAGTGCTGACATGTAACAATAAAATAATAAAGTGCAAAAAATGTGCTGTATTGAGCCGCATATTTTGGGTTTTTTTGGTGCAAAATTTTTATTTCGTCAACATTGCTCCAGTATTTAGGCACCCCCTACTGTATAATCCCTGTGGTCCTGCCTTTACCCCAGATAGGTTGTGACATAGTTTACTTTACTAATCATCTCACTTTGTAGTCAAAGAAAGAAAAGTAAACATCATCTCTAGTTTAAAAGAATAAGCAGCAATTTGTCAGAAGACGTAGACTGACATTTAAACTGTCATGGCACCTTCAGCAAATGTAACAACATAAAAACAATATTTAAAGGAATTTTTATTGTTCATTCACCTGAAATCCTGCACTTCTATACTGTGCCAGCTGCCTCTGTCCTTTGGTGGGGGCCAAAGAATAGTATGGGCTGCCCAGCCCGCAAATGCCCCCCTGTGGATATGGACTGTACATTGCCCTCTCAATACTCTTAAAAGCAAAAACTGTGTTTGAGTGGAGGTGATTCTGTGTCACAGGCAAAATGAAAAGCAGGCACATTTTACAAGTTTCGAATAAGGGAGCTCCTCAAAATACCCCTTACATTGTTCTGGTCTAACATACAGGAAGACTATTTCCTTCTTGTAGCAGCTAATAAGCATATATGAGAATTGATATATTGATGATATTTTTTGTGAATTATTTATTATATTTTGGAGTTTTGAGAGGCTTTGATCTGCAAGTAACAGGGAATAAAAAAGTTGATCAAGCCAGTTTCTACAAAATAGTAAATTCTATTGCTAAAAGGAAGTCTGTTCTAGAAGACAAACAAACATTGTCCCATCGACGTCATGCCTGGTCAGTCATTTCTTCTTACTCACTCCAACAACCTCAGGCCTATTTGGCAACCCATTTTAGCCACTATTTAAAAAAATACCTTATCAACCTCCGTATGGGCCTTCACGAATCTAAGGATTTACTACCTTCCTGGAAACCCCAAGATGATTGCCCAAAATGTCGACTCTGCAGATATCATACTGAATCTCTAGTTCATTTGTTTTGTGTATGTCCATCCCTTATGGTATCTAGAAGACGCTTTATACGGGACATGTTGAACAACCTGAAAATAAGAACATGTCGCCAGGCCGTTATTTTCTAGCTGGGAGGTTCATCTCCAATCCTGACCTGTCGGGGTCTCAAATTTATGATGGAAATTAGAAAGCAGCTACAGGCCTCCCAATGATCATTTTACATATTGCCTTGCCCCTACCCTCTTTGCTAGTGAACCCCTGCCCACTCTATAAATCCTTATCCTGTAAGAGGGGGCGGGTTTCGAGTAGAGCTCTAGTTTTAACTCTTTTTTAAACTGTTATCCTCTTGTTTTTTTATAATGTAACCTGCGTTGCAAACACTGGTTAATCTTACCTTTCTTATTGTAAGGATTTTTATTAATTCAAAAATAAAAATATTTTGTATTGTTGTATTGAGAGGCTTCCGAAAACTAAATGTAGCATAGCCAACAAGTCAACCGAGCATTGTGAGCTATGACTAAAAAATTTAAAAAGCCTGCTATAGTGGAAAACAAAACATTGCTTCCTGTAAAAAATGTGTTTATGAGGTAAATAATTTTATGTGCGAATAGTCCATGTACTGTTGCCATGTATAGTAGTCCCTCATGCATTTGCAACTTAGTCACTCCATAAAAGACTGAATGATACACAAAACAATCAATAGTACGAGGTGAAAGTGAAACACACCTCTAGGCAGGGCCAAAGCCAAATGTATGTATATTTTAAAGCTTTATTGAAAATATAGCCTTATAACCCACTTGTCAAACGAGTTAAAGGCCTGAACAACCGCCTCTCCTTCCACACACCCAAAAGGTATCTCCAATCATCCGACCTCTCTCTGGCCACCGTGTTACACATCTACAAAACCAGAACTGGAGGAAAATCCTTCTCTTACCTCGCAGCCAAGGCCTGGAAGTACCTTCCCTCCACCTCCGGCAAGCCCCCACACTGCCCCAGTTCAGGAAGGACCTCAAGACCTGGCTCTATACATGACCGCAGCACTCAACTGAGCCACCCCTCCCCCCCAGGCTCCTTGAGACCCTCGCGGGTGAGTAGCTGCGCTTTACCAACCCTGATTGATTGAGTTATAGGCCCGAGCTACAGGCCCGATTCCATAGCTAGAGAGAGTTCCTCTAACAACTGGTATAACACAAAGGCTGGTGGGCTATAAGGCTACTAGAACATTCAAACTACTGAGGGTAAAATGTTGTAGATTAAAAAAAGAGAAACAGAAAACAAACCTTGGAATGTTGGAGCAGAAGGCTTACACCAGCCATGATGTGCCCTGAGCCACACAGGATCTTCAGTGAAGCGCCCAACATTCGAATGTTTCAATAGTCTTCCAAGCAGCGCACTCCACAGACAGATCTAAAAGAGCATTTTTTTTTTAATATTAGCTAAAAGTGTAACCTGAAGCAGATGGTGCGGTGGACATCTATCGCGCGAAGCCTGATTCCCATATGTTCTGGACGATATGCACATTGCGCGCTCTAGGTGCCGAGCAAGGTAGGGCGCTTTGAGCAGTCAGGTGTCAGAGATGGCTTCAAGCTGCTCTTTGGCAGAATGTGCTGGGAATCAGGACCCTGCTGTCAGTTCAGATAGCAGCTCTCCTGACAAGCTCTGCTGGACTCCTCTGGAAGAGAGCGAGGCAGCTGGGAAGAAGACACGCTGGAGGAGTTCGGATATGTGT
This sequence comes from Lissotriton helveticus, assembly GCF_964261635.1. Lineage (NCBI taxonomy): Eukaryota > Metazoa > Chordata > Amphibia > Caudata > Salamandridae > Lissotriton > Lissotriton helveticus. Next base: position 985,872,856 of record NC_136071.1, on the reverse strand, counting down.
AGAGAATCTCCAAACGTCACTGCCAGAATGCATGAAGAAAGTGTTTCCTGACACATGCTGGATACATTGATCTAACTTCTCATCTGCATTCGTAAGGAGGCCGCCTGCTAGAAATGCAAAGCTATCAATGACGAAAAACGCTGCAGCGGAATGCAGTCAACGTCAAACCAGAAATCACAGAGTGGCCTAATTGTTCTCTGTACGCTGTAATAGCGGAATTGTCGTGCCAAAACTAGACGTGGGGAGACTGCCCATCAGCTATATTTATATTTGAATACTAATGTTCAATAACAAAGTGTACCGCGCGCATGTCCATAGATGCCTAGATCAAGATTAGAATCTGCTGGATGTCTCATTCCTCTCCATGTGAAAATCGGTATTTTACTATCTTAATTCTCTATGTTTTAATGTGTCGTTTCATCTGTATTTGAGATGGGTGCGAGAGACAGAGATCAACGGATGTTACATTTTAGCAATTTTGAAATCCATTTGGTATAAAAGGAATTAAATGTTGAATTCTGTTCAAGCAGCACATTTATTTTGGCTGCTCTATAATTAGATTGAGTATTGGAAACTTGAAAAAGTTGTTGCACTTCTTTGTGCACTCCTCAAGAAAAGTATGTTGCTTTTAAGGACCAAATTGTATTTATGAGGGAATTAAAGTGTACTTTTGCCTGAAATGTTTACCATTTACACCCTTCGCATCGTTTGGAAAGTATGCCAGTTTACCTTCGCCTGTGCAAAGTTCTTTCGTCTCATAGTCAGGTACTTTTCTCTAAAATAAAAGGAAGCCATACCAAAATCAGAAAGCGAATTAAGCTACTTCAATTTGCGTGTCATAATTTGAAGCAGGAAAACTATGCAGAATGTTCTTCTATACGTTTACTAAGTACAGAGTTTATCCTCTTTTCTATGCACAACAGGATTCAAGAAGGAAAAACACGAAAGACCCCATTAATCACGTTTTTTTACAGTAGAATTATATACACTTGACTTTCTACTGAAATTCAAGAAGTAAGTGGCAGACGATTACGGGAGAAAGATGTGTGAATCATGCCCTAACTGTCTTTTGTGACATAAATCTTGAGCAAAAACATTCTATAGTACTAAACAAAGATATATAGAGGTGGCAACAAAAATAGTAGCAGGAGGATGCCTGTGGAGTGTGCTCCCTCTGGCTAGAGCTCACAGCCAGAAGCAATACCAGCTAAAGAGATAATCATGATTAGCCACACAGGGCACATATATTCACTGGTAAAAATCTGACCATTTATCTTTTATACCAGAAACGGTACATTTGATGCAAGGACGCTATTTGTATGATTACTTCCAGGGGGTCAAGGCGCCCATGGTCTGAATGCCTATAGGAACCAAATCCCACTCCCCTCCATTCTTATATATTAGAAATCTGCACTACTTTCCTGGAGGCGTAAAAATTAGGAGCCCCAGGCCAGAGTACATTCATTTGAAAGCAATCTTGGAGCAGAGCTTTTTCTCTAATGCTCTGAGTCTGATCTGATGGTTGCATTAGGCATCATGAAAATTGGAAGAAAAGACTATGGGGCACATCCATCAAAGGATTTTGCAAGTGCAAATGGTGCGATTTGCAATAAACAGCCGTTTGTGATCGCAAAATGGCATTTTGCGAATCATCAAAGTGTTGGGGGCACACAATTTAGGTAATTGCAATTGTGTGCGATTTCCAACATTGCGATTGCATTTCAGGAATCATAATTTGCGATTCCTTAAACGCAATGCAAGACCCACTTTTAAATAGCAATTTTTCTATTTGTGGCCGTAAATTAACGAGCAATTAAACTGGTCTGTAATTTGCAAAAACTTTGAAAAATGCACTAAAGTGCATTTTTCAAAGTTTCATGTTGCACACACACATGCCCTTGGGGCATGTGTGTGCGCAGCATGGGTGCACATCACAATTTCAGGGGTGCAACAGGGTGTCCTTTTGACACCCTTGCACCCTTTAAATTGCATGCGCAATTTGCAAGTACCTATTGGTACTCGCAAATTGGGCATGCAATTTCCCATTCATTCCTATGGGCCTGACCATAGGAATGATTGGGGAGCTATTCCTTAATTGCGACTCGCAATTTTCGAATCGCAATTAAGGAATGTTTAGGAATTGCTTTTTTAGAGCGATGCCTACATGTATACACTTTTGCGAGTCCTTAATTGCGATTCCTTAATAATCGCAATTAAGGATTTGCAAAATTCTACCTTGATGCATGTGCCCCTATGACATGTTTGTGATGGTTTTTGAAATGCTGAATTCAAGGTATTCTAATGATAATTAATTACGATTAAAGTTGAAATGCTGATATTGATAATGAATACATTCAAACCCTATATATGTTGTCACCCCTTAACAAAGCCAGTAGACTTGATTTATATATATATTGATGTGGTGAACTCTTGACAAAGCCATTAGACCTGAATTATTTAAACAGACACTGCCTTATATTGTGATGTTGCATTAGATATAGGTGAGGGGCACTGTGAGTATGGGGTTCATGACACACTAAGGGTCAAATGTAATTTCGGAATATCGTTAAAGGTTTTACCAACTATTGTGTGTGTGTTTGTGTGTATGTGTAAACACTTTTTGTTTTTCAAAGAAAACCCACTGACTAGACAATGATGTATTGAGTGTTGTTGTGTGCTGGTAAATGGAGATCACTGCCCTCCTAACCCCTAGAAGGCATTGGCCGTCTCTGCTTCAGTTCCCTGAAAGAGTCAAGTGCTACACTGGGATACTTGCGCCTCAGTAAGGAGACAATTGTGGACCTATTGCTTGCACATGACTCACATCCCACACAACTAATAACCGAAATTCTTAGGCAAATCTATGCTTCATTAGTTTCAATGATTTTCCTAAGTTTCTGATATGGAGGAATTGAAGCACATATCACCCTGTGCGAGGCCACAGCGTTCTGGAAAGCAAGGACTGAAAAACTCATCAGATTGAAAGGGGACAGTTGAATGGTATTCCGGCAAAAGGGCCATGGCTGCTCCCTTGAGAAAGAAGCTGTAACCTCTGCAAATCCTCTTATTTAGTGTAATTCATTTCCATGATTCTTGTGGTAATGCTGATGCATATTCTGACCAAATTAGCAAAATAGTACATGACAATCTGTCGCTTGGCTAGGGTTTATTCACATTCCAGCTGCTTACACCTTACACTGCAACCTGCACTTTTTTTGTTTACATTTCTATCAACACTGTAAGTTTCCAAACTTCCTTTCTGCCTTAGTTTTAAGTCCCTCCCATTCTGGATGGCTTGCCACTTTGGTTTATGATTCCTTCTGTTGGGGGTTGTGATACTGGTAGATTCCAGGGCACTTTATTCGAGTAACAGTCCAGATGACTAATCTGTGCCCTTTTTCTGGATCAAGAGAGACCAACTCCAGCATTGCAGCCCAGCCTTCCCCTTTCATCTCTTACCTTATATTCCCCCAAACTCTGGGCTTTTGTCAAGTGGCATAGCTCAAGGCAGACTCCTGGGTAAGACAAAATGACACACTTTGGTACAGCTCCTGGAGAACTGCAAACAGAGACTGGAAGACCCATTCACAGTATCTCAGCGTTGGTATATTCCTCTTGGTGATTATCATGCTGGAAACATGTTGTACTTCTACTGCTGGACAATCTCTCTTTCTGCAGGGCTAGGCACACTCCTCCCCTCTCTCAGCTGGCATCTAGCCATGTCGGGACAATACTCAACTCCACCAGCAGAAAGTGTTCCTTTTATGTGATGGCCTCACCTTTGGGACACTGGCTATCTGACAGACTACAGGCCTGGTTACACAGCAGCTTTCAACAGCTCTGCAGAGCACTCCCATCCTTTGTCAAAAAGAGTTCAGGACCAGAAGAGAGGTGGGTGATTTGAATCCCACTTTTATACATATTTCCTAGATGTAGAATGTGAATATACTTTCTCATGCTTCAGAGTCAGTTTGTGTTGGGTCCCTTTCAAATGTAAATTCGAGGCTGCTCTTCAGATATAGCCTTTGTGCAAACTGATGGCATGCTGCTGGTAGCAGTTGCCTGACTCCAAGCAGGAGTACCTACAACAGGGGCATAGTGAAGTCTGAGATGTCTGCACTAAGCAGAAATCATCCACCCTGAAACACTAATCAAAGGCAGATTAACGGTAGGCCTCACTATAAATTCCCCTCATTTTTCTTACAGAAATTGCAGTCCCACCTCTCACCCCTGCCATCTATCAAATGGCAGTGGTTAGGAAACACAAATCAGTAGCTCATTGCTAGCAAAGTATCACTGGTAATTCTAAAGGGGGCCTGCCTTTATGCTATTTGCTTCTGTATCTGGATCTCCACCCTCCTGCCCCAGGAATACAGGGAAAACAACACAAATGTCTAGGGAGGCTGTCCTTATTATCCATCTTGTGCCAGGCCATACGCACTGAATCCTACTACCATATCTGTGCCATGCACTCACTGTACATGCACTCGGAGTGCAAATAGGACATCAGCGCTTTGGTCTTGGTTTCACATAACAGCGTAACCTTACATGAGAAGGGTATGGAGACCATGCTCTCACTGACAGAGGGATAAAGGTCTGGTTACATTGCAAATCACAAAACATGATCCACTGGCACTAGCAGTTTACACGATAAACCCAGGACATGAACAGTAGACTGCTATCTACTTTGAGGGCCTCCTTGGTGCTCTCCTTGAGGTCATATAAAAGACCCTGGAACTGTGCACAGACAGGCCTAAGCTTCTGCCCTCAGGCTACGTTAGACTGATGCCTGAGCCAAAATAAAGGTTAGGGTATCAGTTTCAATTGTAGTCAGGGCCCCAGGGTAGGGTACATGCCCTTATACCATGCGGGAAACATTCCCTGCCTAACATATCCTATTGTAGCAAGTTGGTTTGATAACTTAATAGAAGCTATAATCATGAGGCTTCTTTCCATGAAGGTGCTCAGTTCCGGAGTCTTCTTATTTTAAACACTGGGCGTTAGATTTGGGGGTCTCTAGTTGGCAGATGTAGGTACCTTTGACCAAATAGGGACCCTTGTGTCTAGTCAGGGTAAGGGGCTACACTTCTAAAATAACCACAGCTCACCCCCTTGGTAGCTTGGCACGAGCAGACAGGCTTATTTTCAGAGTCAGTGTGTTAAGCATTTTTGAACACATACAGTAATATAATGGCAGCACTACAGATGGACACCACACAGGTTGTATATCAAAAATAAATATTCTTTATATAGGCTTATCACAAGACCAAAAATGAAAAAAATCCACAATACTGTACTTTAGAACGGTAGAAATAGCTTAGTTCACTTTAGATGGTAAATGCAACACTTTACGTTCAATGTACCTTTGGCTTCGTAATGCTATACAAACAAAAGTGTTGCAGAGAAGGTGATCTGTCAATGCCTTACACACAAGAACGGGGATGCGTCGGTTCCTTACCCTGGGGGAGGTGATGCGTCGGTTCCCCACTGCTGCGTAGGTTCTTTACCGGAGAGAAGGTGATGCGTCTGTTCTTCTCCGCGTGGGGGGGTGATGTGTCTTTTTCTTACTGTGCTTCTGTGGCAATTCAACCCACAGCACCGCAATGAGATGACGATCCGGTGCAATGCAACAAAAATGGCGTCTTCTTCTTAATGAGACAACGAAGGGGTGATGCGTGCACGCCAGGCGGCCATGTGTCGACTCGGTGAATCTTCTGAGCCGCGGCAGGCCCTGCAGCACGCTTCTCCGGTGATGCGACGGCGCCTGCTGTAACGGGGACACTCTTCTCCGGTGATGCGTGCCGCTTCTGGTGGTGCAATGGCGACAGCGGCAGCACCCTTACTCAGTGATGCAACGGCAGCGGCTGTGGCGGCCACACGCTTCTTCTCCGTGAGTCGCGCTTCCAGCTCCCCGTAGGAAGGCTCTGAAGCACTGGGGTACCATCAGCACACAGGCTGATCCAGGCTTAGCAACCTTAGGCTCACAATATAGGAGACCATTCTCCCAGTAGATCCAATGTGATCTAGACTGATCACTTGCTGCCTGGTTTGCAGCCTGCTGCCGCAAACCCACAAGAAAAGGGCACTTTTTCTGCGCCTCGCAGAACTCTTCCCTGGAGGGACGTCCTTCCTGCTGCCAATGGGTCAGCTTAGGCAGGCCCTCCAGTTTAGCTACCTGTTCCCGTGTAGGTTCAAGGGCATCCCCCTCATGGTCTGCCTCCTCCTGGACTGTGGGAACTTCGGGAGCCGGTTTCACGTGCCCCCTGCCTCTCCTCATTAAGGCAGGCACCTGGGCCTCCCACTCAGGCTCCAAGTCCTCTTGAACACCCTTACTGGTTGCCATGGACCGTGTGGTCACACAAGCCCACGCAGGCAGGCCCAACATTCTCAAATGAGCACTTCACTCCACCTTAACCCAAGGGGAGCTCTCCAAATCGTTATCCAACAGACAATCAACAGGCATAGCTGACCACACAGCTACTTGAAGAGTACAAGAGACCACCCCCCACTCAAAGGGAACCTGATTGCAGTGGCTCGCTGTGTTGTCAGCTGCAACAACTGGGTAAAATGCATTGGGCACCACCTGCTCTCCAGACATCAGGTGACACTTGACAGCTGCCACACTGGCTCAAGTGTCTCTAAGAGCCTCCACTCTATGGCCATTGATGGTCATCCACTGCCTGTACTTCTTAGTGTTATCAGGCAGTTGGGTCCTGGGGACCACCACACAGTCTCTTAAAGAGACAAGGATCATCTTTGTGGGACCCCCACCCACCTTGGGCATCCATCTCCTCCCCTAGGGCTACACTCGCTATCTCCCTGGGTGGTGCACCAGGGGGTGCTGTCTTTCCATACTGTGGGCACTGGGGATCAATAGACTTATGGCCCACTTCACCACACTTGAAGCACCTCAGGGGTCTCCTCTGAACAAGTCTACCTGTCGGGGCCCGGGCTTCCTCTCAGGGGGAGGCTGGGAACCTTTCCCTTGGTTCCCTGGGTGATTACTTTAGGGGCCTTTCTGGAACTCCCTCTGTTTACCCTTGTCCCCCCACTTTTCTGACGGGGACCCTGCCCACTCTTGGTGAAGTCTCCCACGTGACCCTTGTGGACCTGGGTGCTCACCAAGCAGTCCGCCTCCTCAGCAAGCTTCCTTGAATTAGTCAGCCTGCTTTCAATAAGGTGCTGGAAAACAATTACTTGACAAGTGCTCCCATGCAATTAAATCAAAGAGCGCCTCAAAATCATTCACTTTGATACCCTTCACCCAACCATCCAATGCTCTGCAAAAAAAGTTACATACTCTACCCAGGTGCTTGACTCCAACTTTTTGCAATTCTTAAACCTCTGCCTATACAGATCAGGAGTCAACCCATACCTACACATCAATGCTCCTTTCATATGGCTAAGAATTGTGGACTTCAGAAGGTAAGTCTAACAAGGTTTCCCGCCTCTCACTAAGGAACTGCCCCCAAACCCAGCTCCCCAATCCTTCTCAGGGACCCGGTGTGAGGACATGGCTACCTCATAGGCCTTGAACCACTGCCCAATGGCATCATTTTTATAAAATTCTTTACCTTCATCCTTAGGTATTTACACCCTTGCTTCCACAGGCATGGACGGTGTGCTGCCAGGGAGTAATCTAAGTTTCTATCTTTTCACTCCAACTCCCTCAAACTTCTCTCATGCTCCAATTGCATCCTCTTTTCCTCTAGGGCCAATTTCATATTCTCTTACTCCAACTTCCCACCCATCTTGAGCTTGGCCGGATTCCATTTCGTGCATCCTATTTTTCTCCCTGTCCTCTAGCTCTTCTGGGGACAGGCCCTTGGCAGAAACACTGCTACCTGCTGGGGAAGGTGCTCTCCTCCCCCTGGATCCAATGACACTTCCAGTGGCCCTTCTGTATCTTCAGCCCCAACCACATGCTCAGGAGTGTTCCTTGCTTCCACCCAGGCCCTCCGCGCCTTTTGGAACTCATCCTTCTTGGTGAGACCGGTCATAGCAATTTGAAATCTCCTGCAAAAGTGCTTTAGCTGTCTCACATTGTAGCTTTCTAGTTTCTCCTCTTCAATGCCCATCCTCAAATGCTATGGATGCTGCTTCACTCATGGTGGCTAAACGTGGCAGTTCTTGTCAAAAACAGAAAATCCCAGGAAAAACAATCTACCAAAATGTATGTGGTTGCCTTTGATCTGCACTCACTAGCAGTGTTCACCAATCACTGTATATGAGTCACAAATGCAAGTCCAGAATCCTCACCGCTGACCACCAATGTTAGATTTGGTGGTCTCTAGTTGGCAGAGGTAGGTACCGTTGACCAAATAGGGACCCTTGCGTCTAGTCAGGGTAAGGGGCTACACTTCTAAAATAACCCCTACTCCCCCCGTTGGTAGCTTAGCACGAGCAGACAGGCTTTTCTCAGAGGCAGTGTGTTAAGCATTTGTGAACACATACAGTAATATAATGACAGCACTACAGATAGACATCACACAGGTTGTATATCAAAAATAAGTATTCTTTATATAGGCTCATCACAAGACGACAAACAACAGAAATCCACAATACTGTACTTTAGAATAGTAGAAATAGCTTAGTTCACTTTAGATGGTAAATGCAACACTTTATGTTCAATGTACCTTTGGATGCGTAACGCTATACAAACAAAAGTGTTGCAGGGAAGGTGATGTGTCGGTTCCTTAAATGCTGTTTAGGGGACGGTGATGTGTTAGTTCCTTAGCAGAGGGGAGCTGATGCATCGGTTCTTCTCCACGCGGGGAGGTGATGTGTCGGTTTCTTACTGCTCTTCTGTGGGTATGCGACCCGCAGAACCGCGATGCAATGATGATCCGTTGCAATGCAACAAAAATGGTATCTTCTTGATGCGACAACAAAGGGGTGATGCATGCACGCCCAATGGACTTGCGGCGACTCGGTGAATGTTCTGATCCGCGACAGGCTCTGCGACACGCTTCTCTGGTGATGCAACGGCGTCTGCTATGACAGCGACACTCTTCTCTGGTGATGCGTGGCGCTTCCGGTGATGTGATGGCGACAGCGGCAGTGACGGCACCCTTACTCAGTGATGCGATGACAGCAGCTGTGGTGGCAACACACTTCTTCTCCGTGAGTCGCGCTTCCGGCTCCCAGCGACATGCTTCTTCTCCAGGAGTCGCGCTTCCAGCTCCAAGCGACGCGCAGTCTCTCAAAAGGCCCAGCAGAACAGCAGGCACTTCAGATTCACAGCAAGGGAATTCAGGGGAGCTGGTTGGTGAAGTCTGTTATCCCTGAGACTTCAGCAGGTGGCAAGCTCAATTTCCAAGCCATTGGAGATCTTCTACAAGATGATGAAAGTAGCACAAAGTTCATTTCTCCTTTCTTTGGCAGTCAGGCAACCACTGCAGGCCAATCCCCCAAATAGCACTCAACTTAGAGATAGTCTCCTCCTTCAGTTTCTCTCTGGTTCCTCTCCTCAGCAAAGGTTCTTCTTGTTTCTCAGAAGTGATCTAAAATTCTGGGGTCTGTCACGCAAACTTCAGACAAGGAATACACAACCTAGCAGAGGCAGGCGTGTATAGTTAGGCAAGAAAATACGTCTTTCTAAAAGTGGTATTTTCAAACACAGAATGTTAAAACCAACTTCACTAAAAGATGTATTTTATTATTCTGAGTTCAGGCATACTAAACTCGAGTTTCTATCTAGCTGTCTGAGTCAGTTAGGATTATAAGATGTTATAATCAAACTGCCCATTCTGGTCTATGGGAACAGGTAGCCTTGCAATAGTGAAAAACGAAATTGGCTTTAATTAACTAATAGGAAATGCCACACACATCAGGGCATGTCCTACCTTTTACCTACAATGCACCCTGCTCTTGAGCCTACCATAGGGGTGACTAATATGCCTAAAAGAGAAGGTTTAGGGGCTGGCAAGTGGATGCACTTGCCAGTGTATGTGGCAGTACCAGACTGTATAAAGTTGTTGAAGGGAATTGGTTGCTGTGTTTTATGCACTTTTTATGTTGTGCGTTTGTCACTAGCGGATGTTTTCTGCTTCCCACTGTTTGTCACACAATTTTTGTTGTTTGTTTTGGACACTCTTTTTGCTTCTTTCTTTGAGAAGCAAGTGACTACCGATGATGAGACAGGGGCTTGTCTGGAAATCACATACCAGTTACCCCGTAGGTAGTGTTTCCGTGAGGTGTCACTTGCTTTTCGCACATTTTTTCTAGGTAGAAGTTGGTCCAACACTGTGGGTGTGGATCTCTGTTATTGACCCAGATTGGTCAGACGTCTTGTACCCATTGTTCTGTGTGTCTGTCAAGCAGGTAGGGCCTTTTTTAACGTGAACTTGGGCGCAGTGCAGTGAAGTGTCCCCTCAGAAGCTGTAGGGTACCACAATAGATATCAGGACACACTGACTGAGCTATTGGTGCAGTAACTGACACGCTTTGTCGTCCATTGGACAGGGTCTTTTTTGGATGGTCTAAGTTTGAGTGGAGGGCGACCCAGTCCTAATTTTCCCTCTGTGCTCCCTTTGAGGTTTTGGCAGTACCAGACTGCACAAAGGCTCTGGGGAAACATCCTTTACAACGCAACTTTTACCACGCAGTGCCTTTACGACGCAACTTTTACAACGCAAACCGTTACAACGCATTGCGCTGGGGGGCGCTCTAGGATAGGGAATAGGTTTAATTTACTATCCAACACCTTCCCTACTATCCACGGGGACTGGAGTTGGAATAGTAAATTAAACAATTCACTATCCAGCGCCCCAAAGCACTATGCGTTGTAAAGGCATGCGTCGTAAAAACCGCGTTGTAAAGGCATGCAATGTAAAAGCATGCGTTGTAATGTTATACATCCAGGCTCTGTAATGGCAGACCTGAAACACACTTTACAGGCTGCTTCTGTAGGTGGCACAATCAGAGCTGCAAGCCCACCAGCAGCATTTGATTTACAAGCCCTGGGCACACGTAGTCCACTTGTAGTAGGGTCTGACAAGTGAACCAAATCAGCCAATCAGGGAGTCACTAACCCATGCATCAATTTACCATAGGGAGACCTTGCACTGTGACACTGAATAGCAGTGGTACAGTGTCCAAAGCATCTATAACAAGCAAAAACATATGAGGCAACAGCAACAAATGGAAGGTCTAACACTGGGCCGTATTTGAGCCAGGTCAAACACCGGGCCATATTTGAGTTATTCCCGAGGCTTGAATGGTTTCATGAATATTTCATGCAGATACAGCATTTTCAAGCTTTACTGTCTACTTCTTTGAATAACCTGTTAGCATGAACATTTAATCAGGGGAGCGTCTACTTCTTTTTTTGGTAGCAAACCTTTTTATGCATGCCATCAAGCTGTCCTCAATGCCGCCTCTTGTCTCTTGCAAGCCCTTTCCTACGGGTGCTTTTGTGAGTCAACATTCGTAAAAAGAGATCCTTCTGTAGACCAAGAGTCATATTTGGCATATTGGGCTTTGTGGTATGTAGTGAACGCCTATGTTACACTTTGCCAAAAACTTTGATATCCTTGCTTTTGGTTGTTGTTTCCAGATCCTCTCCTCTCCATTACCATTATTCTGATGACATGTCTATTCTCACGATCACTTGAAAGCAATATTTTTGTTGCATTTTTAAGAAAATATATGTGTGCGCATGACTACTTTGTGATCATAAATATCCATAAATTCATTAAGTTATCACAAAGTAAAACAAATGAACATGCAGAGTGAATTTGCAGGTCCAATGCGTTTGATACCAGCTTTATGACTGGTATCAAACCAAGGAGAAGGGACTGAGGGCATTTCCTACTTTAGGAAGAGTGGGGAGGTCCAGCATAGAAGATGCCTCAGTGAGAGCAATTCAAAAAGTATTTCTATGTTGTTTCTCTTAAAAAACCGTAGCTGTTTGGCGAAGACAAGTGGTTGGATCTCACTATTCCCTAGAGAGGGTAGTAGTGGAGATCCATGTGTTGGATCATAATGCCCTCACACACCCTTTCAGGTGTCATGCTTCATCATATGGGCAGCTCCTCGTTGGGGCGGTGGTGCAATCCCCAACGGGCTCCCTAAGAAGGGGCTCTTTGTCGGAGATCTTCTATCCAACTGCCGTATGGCTGTAATTACTGATTTATAAATTCCTTACAAAATAAATGTTCTCCGTTTGGTATAAGCAATAACAATGAGGGATTAACCGAGGGTAAGCGGACACTACCCTGTGCTCCCGTGCTCTCGTCATTTGACGTAAAGGGTTTTGTCTTTTTCAGGGAGCCGACTCCCCCACACGCACACTGTGTCTTACTGAGTCCAGTGATGCTACACATACACGACATTGCACTGAATCCAACGATGCGTTCTGACTAACAACTTCGCCAAACAACTACGGTCTTTATGACTGGTATCCCAACAATTGTAATTGAAATTGCATTTATATAGCATTTACTACACCTAACAAGGTGTTGAAGCGATTTTACCACGAGTAGCACACTACTCCTGAACCCAAAACAGATTAGTGGTGAATCGGTGTAGAGAGATATGAAATTAATTTGAGTGGTGGACATTTGAGTTTGTTATTTGGATTGAAAAAGAATAGTGGAGGGGTAGAAGATGGAAGGGTTTGCATTTATATAGCGTTAGCTACCCCTGATGAGGTGTCCATGCGCTTTTCAGTAGGTAAGAGGCTACTCCAGTACCCAAACAGGATGTTTGAATTAGTATAGGGAAATGTGAAATTAATTTGAGCGGTGGGCATGTTAGTCTGTTAGTTGGATTGAAAAGGATAGTGGAGGTTTAGATGAAAAAAGGGTCTAGAAAATATTTTGTTTTGGAGCTCAGCAGTAGGAGGAGGTTTGTGATGAGTAAACGGGATGAGGAGGGGGAAGAGTCAGAGGGAAGCGCTTAGAAAGGCTTGTTTGGGAGATCTGAATAGTAAAAGAGGTATGAGATGATGCATGGAGGGGTAGAGGAGTCTAGAAAAGGTTATTTTGGGTAATTATTGTTTAGTAATTTAATAGTGAAGCAATTGTAGATAAATAGTTATGATAAAATGTACTTATTTATGAAGTCGCCTATATACATGTTAAACACAGAAGAATATAAACATAAGTAATATGTACATTTGTTAAGCAGAACTTATGAATAGCTATATATTAATAAACATAATTACTGTACACTTTTGTACAAAGCAATACACCTATGTAGGTACACATATATAGTCTAAATAAATGCTTACATACACAGGGATATGCTGTATATTTATGTTTGAGTATGGTGGTTATGTGGAACAAAGCCAACTCTTGAGTAGCATTAAGGTACAGTACACCAACTTATGGGATCAGTCTCCATGAGTTAAGGTGAGTTGTTGGCAAGCTCCAAGGCAGCACTAGCAGAACACCACCAGTGGCACTAGGGCGGCCGGGTACAGGGGAGAAAAACAGCGTTGAATGCCCAATGTTATTCAATGGGGACCAATCTTCGCATAAAGAGGCAACATGATTTGACTGGGGGGCAGTCGGGATGAACCAACGGGGGGGGGGCTCATTCCTCATGATGCTCTGGGATGTAGGGACACCCTTGGTCTTCTTCTCCATGGCCCAGGGCTGGCTGGTACAGGGGTACCTTTAGGTGTCAGGTTTCCCTTACCGGGAGCAGTCGTAGTAGAGGAGGCCTGGATGCAGGGGCTGTAGGTGAAGTCGGAGAGTTCTCTGAGGGTGAATCCCCAGTGAACTCGGTCTCTGGATGGCTGGGGGACCATGATGACACCATTCGCCCACTTCAACTCAGGCTTGGAGCGACAGGTCACATCTGCAGTCTAACAAAGAGATTGCTTGAAGCTGCATTACCCAAGTCTTATGGCAACACAGAAAGGAAAACACATGAAAGCTATGCCTGAACAATGCTAACCCAATGGCAACCATGTCTCAATAGTATTTCTTAGTCAACCTTTTTGAAGAATTGGTAACAGAGGTCTCACCTAAAAAGGCAGTGGTGCTACAGTGTCTCAAAAAAATTGTGGATTGGATTATACACTTTCAAAAAATACCTACCTTTCAGACTCAAAAAGGTGAGAAGTCTTAGCTACCCCAGAAGATCCTTATTCTCAACAATGAATTTAAGAAAATCTTTCCTCTTTGCCATGGTGAGTTAAACTCCTCTTGTCAGTAAAGATAAACTGAAAATTTGCAAAATTATACATCTAAACAGCACCGGGAAGCCCTGTGGTAACTAGATTTTCTAATACAAAAAATATATCTCCTGAGTTGTTACCTACCTAACAGCCCTTTGACTGGGATTAAAAGCCAAATGCATAATACTATGAGGTGCTGACCCTGGCATCTAACAGTCTAGGAAGAAGGGTCGCTGGTGATGAATTGCCTTAGTTTATGAAGAAGTGAATCGGAACCTATGAAGTAGAGCTGCTGAGGACTTAGCCCCAAAGTATAGAAACAGAAGTAGCTTAACAATGAATCCAAAAGTCTCTAGGTTGCTGGGGATAAGACTGAAGAGTTTAGGAAGGCCATTGGTTGCTCTCTAATAATATGAAGAGCAGCGAAGAGATACTAGCTTCAGACAATAATGGAGAATAAATGACAATCTATGAAGATGTGTTGGTAATGGAGCCCGGAATCTCTGAGTAGAAGATTCTAGGCATACATCTAATTTGCTTATAGAGTAGATATGCTATTAATTAGGAGTGTGCCAAATTCATGTAACTTGCGTTTGCCTAATTACATAATGTAAGAAAAATTATACAAAATCATGTATTAATATGCTAAAATACAAACCTGACAATTAGCGCTAAATTTTAGCACAAAATATGTCCTCGTGTCCCACAATTTGCATATTCTGGCCATTCATAGTGTTCCAGTGTACTTGAGTTAATTATTTTCCACAAATGGAGCACAATTAGCTGATGTGACATAATAGCGTAATTTGGGAAATGTCGTTAACAAGAGTAAAGTAAAGTTACCAAATTGATGCAAGATTATGCTGTGTAATGGAAATTGTGCCCAGGGCTGCTATTAATGTGTTCCCTCTATCTGTGAAACAGCAGCTCTGGATCCCAAATGTCAATGAAGGAAGGTGCTGTGGTTAAAGCTTCAGAGACACCATAGAATAGAAAACAAGACTGTAGCTCAAATGTTTATGGGGAGGACATACTTGCAACGAAATGAGTTTGTCCACGCAGACAACATGCTGGGGATGCACCCTGAAAGAGGTCCATGGGCCAGACTCAAGAGTTTGTGAACAAAAATGCTGAGGGTAGAGCCTGAAGTGCTCGAGCTACTAGCAGTCTTACAGTGGGTTTCAGTGCCCTTTTAACTGCACTGTAAACTGAAAGTTAAACGTTCATGGTATTGGCATTTCGTTTAATACATAACATTTGTTGCATTTGATGGTGTAGGAAAATGGGCATCGATTTTAGACAAAATGTTTCACATTTAAAAAGTCAATACTTGTTTCAGTATTTAATGGTGAGTGTCTGATCATAAATGAGGCTCTAGCTTTAGATAGCGAGGGCAAACAAACACCGCTTAAAATCAGCCCGCTTTCAATGTGATATATATTCAAAACTGCACAAGTTCGTTTATATATGCAGCCCCCTCACTGCGACGTGCACCCTTCATCACTTGCTCAAGAATGTCTAGGAAAATGCAAATCCAACTAATTAATGCTGAACTCTGCAAACTCAGTTGGCAATGAATTATAAGGTACCCAAGTATTTGTTTTTTAATTTTATTTCATACTATATTGTTAACCTTTATAAACGTGCCATGTTTAAGTAACTATTCGAGCTACAATAAATGTGTCTTCCCAGTCATTTAAACATATTTAATATTTGTCAATTTTCTTTTTCAAAGAAGAGCATACTTTTTATTTTCCTGACTTTTTTTTATTTAGTAAAAGGGCATGCAGGTTACAGCCTTTTAACGAGCTCTGCAGATGAAGTTAGCACATTTTAAATAGGGAATTGATTTTGTACAACAACCTTCAAGGGCTTAAATCTAATATTTCGAATTTAGCTTATTCAGGCACATTTGTGTGAAAGACTGTAACGCCTCAACTAGAGATCCTCACATGGCCAAAGTCCCAACATTTTTACCAGGTGAGATGAGATCTGATCTCAATTATCCCCACTTGATAAAATGTGATGCTATAGCCACCCTTAACATAATGTATTAGCTCTCTCATATGTTAGATATGGATGGCCTTTAAATTGGCTAAGCATCGTTATGATGCTCTAAATGTTAAAAGAAATAAGGTACAAAGTTTTGCAAGCTGTTCTTAAAAACAAAATATCTCGTATGACTTGACCTAGCATTATTTTCATTTAACAAAACTATTACTGTGATAATTAAAATACATATTGGACTATAGCTAGATGCATATACCTATATTTGGAAAGATACAATACAATATAACCTCCTCGTCTTTGCTGCTACATTTGGCTGGAAAGAAAAAATATTTGACTAGAGTAAACCTTTTCTGCATTTAATTTAACTATGTACAATACTATTTCATTTCTGCATACTTGCTTAGTACTTATTTATAATGATTTTATTTAATCTTATACAATAATATAAAAGACTACTATATGTATAACAAATTGCTTCCGCCTGAACATTTATCGATGTGATCTAGTTTCTGTCATTGCACTACACATGCCTATAAATGTGCATTTATTACATTTTCAGGGGGTAGCAGTACCGACATTGTTCACTTTTTGACCCCCAACAAAATCATGGGGTTGTAAAGGGTAATCCAAAATGTGCCCCCCCTGTGTTCCTCACCTCTACCTTCATGATTGGCTTGCACTATGGGTTGGTGCCTACATTGTATTTTCTCACTCCTAATGTGGTTTCATATTATTAGGCACAATGGCCCTCATCCTGGTTACAAACAAGCTGATAGGACTGAGTGTGGCTTGGCACAAATCATGCCAACTGGTGTGTAGAGAGGGATGAATATATTTCTTTAAAGCACGCCCCTAAATATGTTTATGCAATTTTTTGGACAAAACCCCCTCAGCAGCATTTTGTAAATCTTGAAATAGACAGTCAGTGAAATTTTAATTACCATCAGTGTGCCTCTGGATAATGAGTAGGTTTCCCAAAGGTCCAACAAACACTCAATATTCTTAGCTTTAGAAATCACTAAAACTAGTTGTGGAGATTTCTTTGGAGCCAGCTCCTATCATCACAATCTTTCAATATACTTTAGAGTTCAACTCACTGAGAATGGACATCAGGGAGATGGCAATGAGTAATGCTGGCTCACTGGACTATGGTGTGTGGTTATTATAAACTTTGATCTTTTCAACCTCATAGTACCTGTGGCATCCCCACCACGATATGGCCTCTGTCCATCTAACTGTTATTGTATTGCTATTGCTACTTGTTGTTTCTAGCACGTATTGTCGGAATAATCTCACCAACTCATAACAAAGAGCTACACAGTTATAACTACCACTGTTTTCAATGTATCACTCTGGTTAGATTTGGGGCTAAATTACACAAATACTACCTCTAACCAGGGGCGACTGGTACCCCAAATATTTGGTGAGGCAACCAAACACACAATTCCGTCAACTTTACAAGGCCCCAAATTGTGCAGAAGTCGTAACTAGAAACTAGGCCCAAAACACATCTACCTATACATTGACTGTCTAAAAATAAACAAGATACTTATGTCTCATCCCCAGCTATCAGGAACATCAGCTAACTCTAATTATTAATAAAAAATAAAAATGTACTTACCTTACCCACTCCGTAGGCTCGCCCCTCTGCATCTGCAGCAATTCAATACACCACACCAATCCAGATGCTGCTCTCATGCTGCTGAAAATGTTCATTAGCATGAGAGCAGCACCAGGATTTGCTTGAGCGGGCTGCCTCAATGCTCCTGTAGGCACTGGAGGCCTGTGTTTGCTCTTCACCCAGCTATCTAAGACCGGTGAGTGGAGTGGTTTATAGTGTGCATGTCAGACTGGCTGTTGCTAAACAGCCAGACAAAATGACATGCACACTATAAAATGGTGGAGGGAGCATCACTCCCCTGTTTCTAGTCAACAGCAGTGGTCCCATCCCCAAACACAGCTCAGGCTACGAAAAGGAAAATATAAAATGGTAATAAATTAAATGTATTATCATTTTATTTTTTCACATTTGCAGCGTTGGCAGCGGAGGAGGTGAAGCTCCTCTGCCCTGATGGTGGGGCCACCTCTGCCTCTGACTGACAAACCATATGTCCTTACATTTTCTGCTGTGGAAGAAGCAGACGGACCTCTTCCTAGAAATCTGGAGATATTTTGAATATCTCATAAAGTTTATTGTTAGTAGTGGCCCGCGTCTTCTTGGCTCCTGCTCTCCTGTCTCCAACAGGAGCAGGAAGTAGGCAACCAGGCTCCCTCCCCTAAGCCAATCACAACACTGCCCAGCCAGGGACTAATGGGTTGGCCATGTTCTCCATGCAGGCACCTGCTTGGAGAAGAGCAGAGTGTGCAAGACTAGTTTGGGCGGCCTGGGAGAGCTGACCACACAGGCTTTGTGCACTTTGGGGTGGGGAAACCACTCCTCCCCTGCCCTGCTCAAAGAGCAGAGAAGCCCGCCCACCTACCCGGAATGCACAAATCAAACATAAAACCCACCTCTCTGGAGGTAGCTGTGCACTTTACAAATACTAGACATTTACATTTATTTACATTGCTTCTAAATGAACAATACAAAACAAACTGGTTTTAAAGCATGCTTAATTCAGCCTTTAAACCATTTGTTTTTGCATTGTTAATTTAGATGTGCTGCAAGTAGGAACATGGCTGACAGGACCCCAGCAACACACCCGGACACCACACGTGGACTTCGGTGGGTCAGTCCAGCTCTGATAGATGGCAAGGTTAGAGAAGGGTTAGCATTAGCGCTCTTGAGGATTTAAAATTGCACCATATGGATCAGGGCCGGCCCTATAAAATAGTCATGCCATGCCCAAAAGTGTTGCAACAGTTTGGCAAAGAATCAGAAAATCCATTCTAATTTCTATCACTGTCTTCCATGGACTAAATGTTCAAGTAAAACCACTCCTGTGATACAACCAGGCGTACTTATGTATTTTGCCTGCTCTCTCTATATTGCTTGCCCTACATCGGCCAAAGAGGAGCTCATGTGAGGTCGCCATACAGAGGAGAATGCAAGTGATCTGGAATTGGCCCAATGCAAAGGGAAAGCGTTCTGCAAGGCTATGTGGCAGTAAGGCTTTTGTGGCACTTGGCTCCCCAGATGCAACAATGTGGGAAATCGATACACATCAGTGTTAACTTCAATTTGATATTCCATTGTCCCTGCTCGACACATTTCAATAGCGTTTGGAATGTTCTGCTCTAGTGGGCCTCCCAAAGACACAGTAATCAGCAGCTAGTGGGCTTTCTAGCCAGGAAATTCTTCATCCTTCCACACAGCCTTTGCACCTCTGCTTCTTGCTCTTGGCAACCAAAAGGGCTCTGTGCCTGCCTTTCTCTCAGCCCTGGTGGTCTCATGGCCTGGGGCTATCCATCTCCGTAGCAGCAACCACAGATCCTTTATAGCAGATCTCAATTTGATACCTATTCACAAAGGTAAATACAGTGAAAAAATTATTTTTTAATTATGTGTAACTGTTTTACATGAAATAAATTGTATACATATATTTTAACATTATTTTTTGTGGATGTTTATTTTGAGACCCTCAATTATTTCATATGGACAGGTGGTGCAGTTTCAGTGGTTGACCATCTGTAGTGCTATACTTACTCTGGGTCTGAGTACATTGGGGATCTTTTTGGCTGTAGGAGTTTTAGAAGTGCAGTGTGTGAATAGCAATGAGTTTACCCTTTTGTGCGTGGGTCTCTGTCCCTCACTAAACACCTCCTTACTCCTAACTAAACCCTTCCCATTTAAAGGTTAACATTTAACATTTTCTAGCCACCCCTCCTGCCCCTTTCACATATACTACTAAAACATAGCCATACATGTATGGAGATCTCAGCAAATCAGATGGAGCTCTTCATTTTGAAAAAACATAGTGGCCGAGATGGATATCTCTGCATGTAGATTTTTGTATACCATTATGTAGTATGTAAGTCGTATTATTGTAGTACTACTAAACGTACTACAAAGTGCAGTTGGTGAAGAGATTCTTTAGTGAGCGCACTCCCTAGACATACAGGTGTTCAGTATCATGCTAAGACTGTTCATACCAGGTTTACAAGGAATCCACAGTGTTAGCTCTCTAAGTGCACTTCAGCAGGTCCAACCTTCACAGGACCTAGGGAAAATCAGGTATCTTTTACCTCTAACCCTGTCTCTATAGTATATCACATACCTCACATCTTCCAACACCATTACTGATACTATTTCCGATCCATGGACTAATTACTTGATGGCTCCTTTCCCAGTGCTCTGGTCATCAGAAACAAACATTGCAACAATCCTGTTCTAAATCAATCACTTCTGATTAACTTCCAGTATGTCACTTCATGCTTCTTCTTCTTCTCTCACTTCCTGTTTTTCTCCTATATAAGGAATTACAATTATCTTCACCATGCAAATGGTCTACATCACTGGCAATAGTTCAGGGTACCATTCCTGCCTGCTGTTTTTCGCTCACTGCTCCACTACAGGAAGTGGCCCTCCTCAGTCAAATCACTACTGATCTCCCTCTTCATCAGAAATGTCCATCGGAACTGTCCATCCCACACTGCCAGTTGCATCCCCCCAGATGGGAACACAAGCAACTCCAGAACAGTTTTGGCCTTGCCAGGCCTTGTGAGCGAAGTATAGCTTATTTTTTGTAAGCATCTTGGCTATTTCATTTTAACTTAGTGGCCATCCAGACACCTGTTGCTTCCAAATAATATTTAGAAGAGTTAAGCAATGCATTGGCTACAGGAAGGAGCCACTCTTCCTTCTGTCAACCTCAACAATGGAATACGTTTTTACTATTATGTCCACCAATTGGCAGATTGTGATGTCAATGACTCTTAAATTCAAGATCAGAAACGAATCCATAACATGAACTGACAGAGAAAGTACTGCAGCATTATCAAGAACTCCAACAAACAAGAACACTTGGGATTATATTGGCCGTTCAATATTTTTCTGCAGCCACTCCAAGTACTCTTTGTTTCTTTGGAAATCCAACCAAATTTCAGATTTGCTTCCATTTCATTTTGCCTTTTGTTCTGCTCAATTTGCCTATGATCACTCAAAGTTTGGATAATTTTCTAGGTGTCTTTCTGCAGCTCATCTAGCTTGGGCTACTCCATTAGTAGCAGAGTTTAACACATGTCTGCATAATTATTCAACTATTTTTAGGTAATTCAAGAAAATGTTCATTAGACCAAACTATTTGATGAAACTTTGAGCTATCCAACAAATAAATACTTTCATTTGATATCAGAAATCAAAGTCAATTTTTTTTTCATGATTTGGAAATCCGAAGACACCCACATAAAACAAGAGAATGCAAAAGATTAAAAAAAGTAGGCCCCATAATTTTAACACAATAAAGCAATTAAATGGATAACGCCCTGCAGTACATTCAGATACATATTCAAAAACACTGAAGTTCCAGTACACATTTTTAAAAACATTGTACAAAGTTAGAAACTTGAATACAAAACATTTAATTTGGAGGACTGAACAATAAATGTAAGGCTTCTGCAGTTGTTCGAACAGAAAATTTTAAGAAAAGGTGTCTTAACATCTTGTGACGATATAACAGAGCAAGACTAGACTGACAAATAATATATATTTTAGATCCTGAACTCCATGTTGACAAAGATTACATATGGTTGGTGATCCATAACATGTAGGCGTTAATACATTTAGTGGTAAGATATTTAAAGGCATTAATGTACAGAAATATCTGAACCAATCTGCCATATCCTATGCCAAATATGGTGAAATGGATGATACCAGATTTTGGTTACAAGTCAAGGTGCTTGCTCTAATGTAGTTCAAAAAAACACTTGAGAGCATAGATTTTTCTTTCTTCATTTTACAAATTTCCTTGCGCATGAAATTACTCAGGGAATCCCTATCACTTCTCAAGAGGCAATGAGCCCATTGCACCTCTCCTGCCAAGCTCGGGCTAATGAACTTTTAATCCCAAATTCTAATTTTACAGCTGCAGTAGCCACTAGTGTGTTGCATGTTGATAATCTCCTTAATATTGGCCTTCCAGTCTTATCTAAAAAGCCCCATTTTGCCACATTAATCAGCTCCCCTGCATAAAGTAAAGTGGGTAGTATTTTAGACTTTTACACAGATAAAAGATGGAAAAAAATGTCCCAGCTTTGTAAAATGCACCCAACCCCTTGACCTGTGATTGTGCCTTAGTGACATTATTTGAAATGTGTTCTGAATCATTTATTGTGCTGCACAGGATTTTTCCCAAAAATGTATAATATCTAATCATTTCTAATTTTTGGGAGCCAAGCTACCTGGAATAGTTAGACTTATTATATGCTATTTTACCCTTAAAGCATAAGATTTAATTTTTTGAAGAGTTGGTTTTCAATTGTAAAAAACAGAATACTGTTATAACGCAGCCAAATGGCTAGTTAGGCCTTAGGGGGTTAAATCGAGGATTATGATATTGTCTGCATGTAATAAATAGGAGACTGGGCTGCCCCCGGTACTTGGAGGGAAACCCTATCCTTTCAAAACTAGGCAAATCAAATGTATGCAGAGAGAATAGCAACAGTCCTATCAGACACCCCTGCTTCAAGCCATTTTTTGCTGAGAAACTTGCTGATCGTCCCTGATCCTCACCTAACAGATCTTGACAACAGGTTGTAGAATCTAGGGCACGAATTTGATGCAATAAGGCCCTGGACATGCCGAAATTAGATAATTTATTTTCACAGAATCGGATGATCCATGTTATCAAAAACTGTGGAAAAGTCAATGAAAGCAGCAGAAACTGGGGTGTCCCTAATGGACACATATTTTTCATTGATAAGTTGCAAAGCTGCAAGGTTATCTAACGTGCCATGATTTATCCTAAAGTCCGATTGTTCTAATGGAATAATCATATTATTCTCAGCCCAGATGTTAAGTTGATCTAAAAGGGACCTGCTGAAAACCATGCCTACAGCATCTAGTAGTGCAATTTGTCGGTAGTTGGCAGGCAAATTACTGTCAATTTTTTATGTAGTGGGAAAATGGCACTTCTGTTTGATGAGGAGAACTTAACAGAGTTAATATAATAGTATTGGAAGACCCATCATTTCCCAAAGTTTAACTTCTTTTTTTAGGACCACATTCGGGACTTCGTCTGGACCCATTTTAATGGAAGTCTGAATTTTGTGGATTGAAGCCTTAATCTCGCCCACAAAGAGAGGTCGATAACTAGCTGTTACCAACTTGAGGACTGCTGGGTGATTTTAAATATAGGATTCAGCCCCTGGGCTGTCCACATATCATTCCAAAATAGAACTGCACCGTATGTTCTCACTAATGGGGGAGGGGCAGGATCTCAGTCTTGACACACAACAGTCTGCAATAATCTCGCAAAAGGTTTTTCCTGTTTGCAGCTTCTCTTAGATCAATCCGTTTACGATCTCAATTCTGCTTTTTCTATACCAATCTTTAAACAACGTATTCTCCTTTTCCATAGTGATAATAGTTAATCTCTTTCCTTTGAGAAAGAGAAAAACTAGATTCTTTAACCGATCTATTTATTTCTTTGCTCAAAGAGATAACATAACAATTTACAAGAAGAGTTGGTATATATCTGAGAATCATTATTGATAATTTGCTTCATGAATTGTCAAAAGAAGCTTAAAAACATTAGCTTTCCAGAAGCTTAAGTTATTAAATACCCTTTTCAATATCCCTTTTATGTTAGAAATCTTGATGAGGGATCATTACGTTCCACCAGAGTTCTTATTAAGCTTCGATTTGGGTCTGTCAATTTTCCATGAGGCCTCTGGGGACATACTGACCTCTAGAGAAAAAACTAAAGGTCTATGGTCACTAAACAGGCTAGCTATAATTTTCATGTCAAATAAAATAATTTAAGTGTATAGGAGGCAATAAGCTATTATTATAATTATGGAGGAGCTCAACAGAGATTTAAGGCTATATTGGGCAGGAGAATCATGAGCAAATCTGCCATTTACGATCACACAATCATTCTTTCTCAGTAAGCCAATAAGTATTTGTCCATTCTTATCTGTTCTCGCATTTGATGGCAAATGGATTGGGTGTATGTGTAGTGCTTCTTCTTTTTCAACATCAGTGAACATGCTGATAGAATCGTTGGTGACCTTACAATTGAAGTCTCTAATTGAAATAACCTGGAGTTCACGCCCCCTTATCCATAACCTCACTTATAAATGCAAAAATGTCAAATAGCAGTTTATTATAATGTGACTTTAGGGACATATAATATTGTACAATTAATATAGGATCCCTCATTCTCTCATACAAGGATGGAAAGATTGTTACTGCCTGAAAATATTGGAAGAATAAAAGTATAACACTTCCTTTTAATATTATTGTTTGAAAGAATAACTATCCCTCACTTTGCATGCCCTTTCTTAGATGGAGTGGTATTACAACTTAATACACATCACACACAAAATCTGAGGAGCACCAAGCTCCCTGGATGCAGATTAAATCAGCTTTTAGAATATATATAAATTCCAATTTCTCCGGTTTGTTCATTAAACCAGCTGCCTTCCAGAAAACCAATATTATTATTAGCTTTCAGATTTAAAGAATGAGCCCGATGTACAAGCACAATTAAATGCACTGGCCAGACAATTCTGTACAATCATCCTCCGTTATTGAAGGGCAAGACCGGGATCCCATCATACCACGATTGACCACAAGTCTCCTTCCACTCACTACATATTCCTGTAATAGTTTTCAATGTTCACCAGAGATCTCTTTCAAAGCACTCAGAGAAAGAGCGACTCAAATTTTTATGTTGTTGTTGATAAAGCTAGTTTTCTCACAGTACAGGTAGTACGTCATTCCTTCTACATTATAGATAATTGTTATTTTGCAGGACCAAATCTGCAACAACTTTAGATTGAAACAAATCCCTTGCTTTAATCACCAATGGTGAATACACTGAGGAGACGAGAAATATCAATGCTTTAAATCATCCTCAAATTCTTAACAACAAGAAAGGGTTCAGCCGCTTCATTAAGGGTTTAAAAGGGGGTAAAGCAGCTGCAGATACATCAACCTCTCTTCCAGCCAAGAAATCCATATAAGGCAGATCATTCTTTGGGGGGAGACCACCAGTATCCCTTTAAACATTAATATTAACATTGACAGATTTATTTGCTGGAACCACCTTCGAGACAGAA
Organism: Lissotriton helveticus; assembly: GCF_964261635.1. Lineage (NCBI taxonomy): Eukaryota > Metazoa > Chordata > Amphibia > Caudata > Salamandridae > Lissotriton > Lissotriton helveticus. The sequence continues at coordinate 985,847,496 of NC_136071.1, read as the reverse complement.
CCATCAACTTCTTGAAAATTGAGGCTTTTTTTTACCCTTTTTTTAAATTCTCAGTTTACTCTTTTTCTGCAGACAAGGTTTTTTTTTACTTTGGCTTTCTCTTTAGACTGAGAAGGCACAGATGTGTCAGCTGAACTCACTTAGACAAATTGTTTAATTCTGAAGTTGGGAAAAGCATCTGACCTAGCATATCAGGCCTTCACTGAGGGAACAAGGTGCAGCTGCATTCGGGGTAAGTAAATTGAAAAGATTTTTAACTAAGTGAATATGACTTTTCTCATTCTGCTACTTCTTAACTGATCTAGAAAGCTTCTTAAATTGGGGATTTACCAGCTTGTGTCCCATTTTCTTTATGCAAACATTTTGTCTGTGAATATTGAATGGAAGCATCTGCTTCTGGGCACAATGGTATACCAACTTGTGATCCACAGTCAATAAACCTAAACTTTGGTCAAAATGTGTGAAGGGGAACCCTTATACCTTGATTGAGCAATATTCTTCCTTCCCACTCATTAATTGCCATCTGCTTGATCTGATTTATAGAGCAGACTCCTGTGCAAGTAAGGCGCTGCTTTGTATGTTTAGCGGTTGCTAGTGCCCTGATCATATGATCATTAAAGAATTATTCACTGTTAGATTTATTTTAAAAAGTGGACACAACAGATAGTTGTTTTTACTGCTTAATTCCTACCTCTCCGGTCCCCCGCAGGTGTCTACCTGATTGTGCGGAGAGATCATTTATATACTGTGCTTCCTTTTGTATGCCATTCTTAGACTGGTTTAGCGGTCTAGTTTTTGTTATCTCCACACTTCCGGGGAATTCGTTTAAAAATCGATTGAAATCCAGGCGCCCAATGGGCGCGCACAGCGGGCACCCCGCTGGCTCGCCGAAGGCACACCTAAGGCAAGTCCTTCTGCGCCCGTCCGTGCCTGGACCAGGCCCGGGGCCCGAAAACCCAGGCATTTTTCCCCAGGACATCTCAGTCGAGATACTTTATTAGCACTGAATAAAGGCAAAAGGGAAACCTGTATGAATATAGACTGCTCCTGCTTAATGGTCAATTCAGTTAGGCAGTGCCCATCGTGCACCCTAAGGGTAATGGCTGAACCCAGTATTTTCTTCACCGAGATCAATCTCCATCAACATAAACGAGCATCCACTCATATTAGTAAAACAATAAGAAACAAAACCATGATAAACAAGAAAATAAAATGTTAAATATGGAGGCCAAAAAATAACAAACATGCTATCTTGTGTACTGTTAAACACTAGATCCCTAATAAAGCACAGCTGTGAATTCCATTTATTTATGGAAACGTATTGACCCTCACTGGTTTTTCTTACAGAAACTTGGGCTGACGCTGCCTGTGATATAGACAAACAGGCTGCGTTACCACAGGGTTTCAACATTTACAGATGTGACATCGAACATAAGCGTGGAGGCGGAGTTGCAGTTATTACTAGAGAAGATCTTATATCTAGCTGCAAACCCTCGTTAGCCTCTTTCGGCGAAATTATATCTTTCTCGATAAAAATTAACAAGCAACAATCTTTCAAAGGCATAGTTTTATACTGACCACCTAGTCCCCAAAAAGATTTTCTGCAGAAATAGCTTCTGTTTTGAGGAAAACTTCATCCTGGAAACAAACTATACTGTTATGGGAGACTTAAAATATCATTTAGAGATGAGCACTGACCCCAAAATTGCCACTCTTTTGCAAACTTTCGCGGCGCTAGGCCTAGAACAAATTGTTCAAGAACCAACACGCTTGGCAGGCCATACCTTAGACGGGATTTTTACTAATAATCCTAATTTAGTCAATATAAAAACTTCTCCGATAGCATGGTATGATCATAAAGCAGTCTCTTTTGATCTGCTTCTTCCACAAACTAAACTGAACAGGAAATAATAGCTGTCTGTAATTCTTTCAAGATACTGTCGGAATGTACAACCAGACCATATTAGTAAAATACTTGAGAATACTGCTTTAGTCTTAAAAAATGACCTGGAGGTTCCAGCAAAAGAATACAATAATTGGCTGGAAATGGCATCTAATCAAGTGGCCCCTGCCTAAACTGCTAAATAAATAGAAAAATACATTCCACCCCTTGTTTCTCATTAGAACTAAGGCAATGCAAGCAAAATTGCAAGACGCAGGAAAGAAGGTGGAGAACAGCCTACGAGGAGGATGAGAAAGAAAAATAGAAACAGCTGATAGCTATATCACTCAAATGTACCTATTGACGAAGAACGAGACGGTGACTGACACATCTGGGGTCTGGATAGCATGGGAAAGAGACCTAGAAATAATAATCACCAAGGCGCAATGGTACTTCTGCTGTGCCCAAATGAAAAATCTATCCCCATACTACAGACTACCACTAATACATTTTAATTACTTACATAGAACCTATCATACACTGATGCAGCTACACAAAATGAGATTGGCTGCTGATTCAAGTTGTTTGCGGTGTGGGAACTGGGAAGCCACTTTTTCACATTTGGCGTGGTCCAGCTCCAGAGTGGCAGCTAACTGGTGGAAAATATGCAATATGATAGGGGCCATCATGGGGGAGACTTTCCTGTGGCACCCAGTCACCTGATTGCTAGGATTTGTGTGGGGGGGGTCGCTTTGGTATGCAGACGATTGACAGCCATGCTACTCTTACTGGCAAAACTCTGGGTGGCGATCCATTGGGGAAGGAAACCGACTCGACGACACAGGCCTGGCTAGCAGATGTTCCTCGTGTTAGGAACTGCTAACAAATTACTGGGACCTGATGCCCCAGACAGAAAGGCCTTAGGGATACATTGTATCCTATCGTAGACGGGAGGGGGGGGGTTGTGGTGAGGGTGAACTGCGGGCTCTCTTCTCCCCACCAGTGGTTGACGTGACCCGAAGAGAGTCTCTGGTAATAATGCAATGGTTCTGACTAAACATGGCCATCAGATCACGACTGAACATCTGACTAATGGGGTAGATCATAGCAGCTGAAAAACATGTTACAAGGAGTGAACACAATGTCTGAAACTGATTGCTATAAGAACACAATTGAAAGATAATTGAGTCTTGTGTGACCTTGTTGGGTTGGGGAGTTTGTCACTTTTATGAAAAGCTCAATAAAGGTACTTTTAAAAAAAAGATAGTAAAGTGTACTATCTGCTGCAATGAGCTATACCGCGGAACATCACAGAAATACAGTCACAGCATGTCTTCTATGTGGAAGCATTTGAAGACAGTTCATGAGAAGGCATACCACCGAATAATGCATGAAAAGTTAGCTATTGCTTGTGGTTACATATCTACATCAACTGCACATGGAGCTTCAGCTACAATCACAGTGCAAATGCCTGTCCTAATTTGGGTCATATGACCACCCACTGTTTACGCTGCCATATGCCAGTGGGTTTGAACACCACGTCTATTACTGAATATTTGTAGGCAGTGAACTCTCATCCCTGTTAATGTCTTTGGGGGACGGGGAATCACATCATCCAGAATTTTGTGGTATAATTTTTAAGATTGAAAACACTTGTTTTCTTTCTAGTCCTTGTAGTTTTGTACCATGTTCTGATCGGCTCTTTAGTTTTATAACTTGAAAAAATATAAAGAATAATATAAAAAAAAATCCTATTTAAAACTACAACATCCAATAAGAGCTTTGTTCTGCACGTATTCATCTTTCGTAAATACAGCGTATAAGTGAGCATGATTGTTTTACCGAATGTATCAGTGTGTGCCAGTGTGTGGTAATGTATGTATGAGAGAAGGTCAGAGTGTCTCATTGTGTCTCATTATGCGAGTGAGTGCATGAGTATCACAGTGAATGCATCAGTGTGTTCATGGGTGTGTCAGTGTATGTATGAGTGAGTTCAAGGGTGTCTCGGTGTGCATATGAGTGAGTGCGTGACTATCTCAGTGAATACATGAGTGTAATTATTAGTGATTCCTAAGGTGTCTGAGGGTGTATGTGTAACTGTGTGAATGTGTTAATAAAGGGATTAGTGTGTCCATGGGTGTATAAGTGTATGTATGAGTGAGGCCCAGAGTGGCACTGACAGCGTTGTTAACGCTTTCTCCCGTTAATACATCGGTGTGTTTATGTGTCTGCTAGTGTACATATTACTGAGTTGCACAGTGTGGTCTCAGGGTATGTAGAAATGTGTGAGTGTACTACTGAATTAATTAGTGAATCCGTAGAAGTATCTATTTATCTATCAGTTTGTCCTAGGATGTGAGTGTGTATGAGTGAGTGTGTGAGTATGGTAATTAATATATTAGTGCGTTCATGGGTGTGTTAGTGTATGTATTAGGGAATCCTAGGTTGCCTCGTGTGTAAAGTAGTGTGTGAGTGTGTTACTGAATGCATTTGTGAAGCAATGGGTGTGTCAGTGTATGTATCAGCTAGTCCCAGAGTGTCTCAGTGTGTATATGAGTAGATCTGTGATTTTGTCAGAGAATGCATCACTGTGCCCATGGCTGTGTTAGTATATATATATCAGTGAGGCCTAGTGTGTGTCAAAGTGCGTAAGACTGAGTGAGTGATTATGTCTGAATAGGTGGAAGAGTAAGTGTGAGAGAGCCTCTATTGATATGTGAATGGGTGTGAAAGTCTCTGTATGGAAATAAGTGTAGGAGTGAGAGTCTCCATATGGGTTTGTGAATGGGTGTAACAGTGTCTGTAAGATATCTGAATGGGTGTTACAGTGTCTACATGGGTATGTGAATGGGTGTAAAAGTGTCTATAGGTGTAAGTGTGGGTGTGAGAGTCTCTGTATGGGTTTGTGAATGGGTGTGAGAGTGTCTGTATAGGTTTAAATGGGTCTGACAGTATCTGTAAGGGTGTGATTGTGTCTGTATGGGCACAGGAGTGGGAGTGGCAGTATATCTATGGTTATGTGAGTGACTGTGAGAGCAAGAGTGAGTGCAAAACATATATTTTTTAGTCGTGCTGGATCTGCGGTTCCCCCATGGAGTTTCACAGGGTGCGTTGAGCGCAACGGTGATTAGCGGATCTCGGGTGTGAAAAAAAACATTTTAGGGAATTTCAACTCCTAGTACACATGGTTAGCCCTCTTTTAAAACACACACACAAGGAGTCAGGAAAATAAATATTTTATTATAATTTGCATGTAAATAAGTTTTTCCTTATTGCGATTTGTTAGCATTTGTTTTAGTCATTACCCGTATTTTTATAATGTTAATAATGTTACTTGCTGTAAAGAATGTGTTTCATTTGTATCCGTCCCAGACACAGGATGTGTGCAGCATATGTTTATGTCTTAGATTGTTACGGTCACTCACTAGTAATGCTAATGCAGACTTTTTGGGATAAGACAATGGAAAGTTGATGTCTTCTTGTGAACTGCGTGACGAGAGTATGTAAATTGGTTGAAAGTGCTTTTGGCCCTCTCTACTCCCTAGATGGGGATAGCCTCTGAGTGGTTCTTGGGTGACCGGGAGAGTGCCTCTGGCTTGCATGTCATGGATAGTTGACAGTGGTCTGAATGATGGGGAGGTAAATTTGATTGTAATCAGAAAGAATCAGAAAAAATGTTTAACGTTTGCCCTTTCTAAATGTTAGCTTCCTCAGTTATTGGGAATAAGGGGTTGGCTAAGTTATACATTTATTTATGTGTTGATTGTCTCGCACCGCCCTTTGTACTATCATTGGGATATTCAATAGCACTCGAGGAGCTCGAAATAAACAATTAAATGAAGAGACAATAGGGAAGGGCGATCGCACCCCTTGATGCATGATGAATTCCCTTAGGAAGCTAGTCTGAAAATGTAAGTCTTTAAAGGTTCCATGATTTGTAAGTAGTTGAGATTGAATCCTGGAAGGGCCAAGGACATTCTGTGACCCTGTACTCAGTGGGATATTGTGACCTCTTGAAGGCTTTCTGAGGCATCAGGAGGTCAGGCGAAGATAGAGATTTCTGCCTGGGGTGTTTTCCAGGGCCACCAACTTTAGTTAATATTTTGGTCCTTTGCCCTAGCATGCTTTGTGGATGGTGCAAAGTGCTTAGAATTTGAATGTAGCATCTAATAGAATCCACTGGAGATCTTTCAAAGCAGGCTTGAGGTGGTCCCATTTGCGGAGATGTTAACAGAGTCTGACTCCTTGGTTCTGCTGACTCAATAGAGTGGTGATGAGCTTTGGGGAGCCCTGTGTAAATGATGTTGTAGTTGCCCAGCCGAGGTATGACTGTGGCTCTTCTCAGCTTCATCCAGAGATTAGTTTGCATGAGTAAAATTGATTCATTGAGTGTGGGGTTCTACCTATAAAAACTTTGTTGGTTAGGGTTAAGGGTTCAGAGTAAACATGTTTCGCTAGGTTCCTGACTTTTATTGAGTTGACTGGGCATCCTAAATATCGAGGCATGCCAAGAGGTAGACGGAGCAACTCAGCCTATCAGACACAGAATTTCAGTTTTGCCTCCTTTTGCTAGGGCACTCTTCTTCATCCAAGCTAGAGGTGCTGTTGGTAGGATTATCTGTGCTTGCTCCGAAAGAAGTGAATGTGAATCTAGGTGTCATCCAAGTACCTTTGAACCTCCATTTCGTATTGGTCTACAAGCTGTGGCAAAGGTCAAACGTACATATCGAACAATGGTCAAGAGAGAGAGAGACGATCTCTTGGAATGCTGCAAGGTAACAAGCATGTGTAGATAACCCAACTGACGTGATCCTAACTTTAGTTTGTGGTAGGAAATAACAGAGTATTGCCTTTACATAGGTGGGTGTTACAGTGCACCTAAAGAGTTCGGTATATTTAAACCTGCTCGTGATACATTATTTCACTTCTAGGTTCACTATGAACCCTACATTAAGTTGTACATATAGCGTCATCTTTATGCATTTCACAATTACACGCTTCCACCTATTAATTGTTCTTTTCTGTTTTTTTGCAGATTTAAGCACACTCGCAATTGTTTCCGGTTGTCGCTGCGAGGAACCTGCTGCCCCGCCTTCATACGAGGTTAGAGTTACTCTTGTCTCTCTTCGTCGGAGATTACCACGCTTGCAGGAATGCGCAAAGTGTTTACTTGGCTGCCGGGAGTAGGAAGGAAAGGTTAATTGAAAAATCAAATGTGAGTTTTTTTTTTTCATCGACTCACCAATAAGACGTTCGAGGGTCCTTTAACGAACGTTCTGGTTTTCTTGATAAAAGCAATGATAACGCAGTATTTTCATCATAATGTCCGAGTGTATGGTATTTTCATAATTTAGACGATATAATCATTGTCTTGCATAGCAATGGAATACATTAGCCCTGCACATTTAACTAGAACTCTGCCACAAATGTTCTGCAAATTATTAAAATGAGAATTGAATTATTTGCAAGCCTTCTCATATTAGTATTCTCTGCACAAATAGGAAACAAATGTAAAAGGGAAAATAATAACTTACCGTAAGTGAACAAGAAGACATGATTAGATTTCTAATTCTTCACAGCGTACAATTGATTTACTAAAGCAAGCACAAATTACGTTTAATTATCCAATCATATCAGGCGCATTTATAGTATCACTCAGTACCTCAGATAAAGGTGAGTCATTAGCAATCTACCAATATATAATTGCACATTTAAATTTACCATTGCAAATTACTCAAGCATGAATTTTATGCTAATTCGTTCGACCTAACAGAAGCTGCACCACTCTGCCCTCACATCTCGTTATTATTAGAGAGGTAAGGCTCTTCATAGATACCAACTTATTCCAATTGCTATAGCAACATTTTGGTTTACAGCAACTGTATCACCAAATGACATGAAGATGTGCATGCGTGAATATTGTTTAGAAAAGGGCAGTGACTCACATCTTTCCCCATTGCAGTTTGTTTATGTTCAGTCATTTTGTAAGCATACATTTTGAACTAAGTTATTTAGGGGTTGGAGGAGGTGGACTCTGATGCTAAACCCACAGACCATCACTGTGGTCCAGATTGATATGTTTTTTCTATAAATAGCTATATCTCACTCCTGTCTAACGCAGTTAACTTATCAGTGTATAAAGCCATAGGATTAAAATGGTGAGGTGTAAAAGTAAAGCACATTCAGTTGAGGCTGGGGAATATAGTTATATAGTTAATAGAATAGTAATAAGTGCGTTCTTTTCCCTTGTGGATTAGCTGTGGTAAATTTATACTCCTGAAATCTTGTGTGTTTAGTAGTGTTTTCAGTGGGGATAGAATGATACGAATGGATTAGAAATTAGAGTTGTAAAATGTTATTATGTTATTGGGATAGTGGACATGTGCTTCTGTTAGTTGAATGAATTAGCTAAAAAAGGATGAGTCCTAGGAGAAGGAATGGCCAAAGGTTGAAGGGTGCAGATACTTTTTTTAAATAGCCAATAACAAAGTAACTCATACATACATATATACAAATCCACCCCCATATGTACAAAAAAGTAGCGATATTTGCATGATCTGATATATGCATATAACTTGTGGCAAATTATAAAATTTTCCCCCTTGTTTTAATGTGTGACTGGAAGGATATTTCGATGGACAAAGACACATGTATAATGACAACCTCACAGCCTCACCTCCATACCCTGAAAAGCATAGTTTGTCATATCTAACTTGCACTGTATCTATGTCTATATTTATATCTACATACATCTATATCTCGCATGGAGAGTCCTGGAAAGTCATGCGTATTTCACTTAAACAAACATGACCCTTTTTTGGCCCAAGGGACTTTGTTCACCAGTGATGTACTCAATTATGTCATTTAAGATGCCCGGAGTGATGTCATACATTTAGTCATAGAACATGTCATGAGGGATGTATTATGTAAGGTCGAAAGCAGTGCATGGCAGGTGCACAATTTATAGTTAGCTCTGCTAGTTATGACTTGTGGATGTTTGTATTTATTTAGTTGAACACGTTAATGTTGTCACTGACATATTCACCTAACTATAACGTTACTTTACCCTTTGGATTTTTCTGTGAATTTCTAAGGTTTACTTAAAAATGAAAAACGATCTTTTAACCTCACCTAACTGTAATGTAACTTTAACCTTTGTTTTTTCCAGTAAATATATCTACCTACACACACATACATTAATATATAAACATACATAGACACATATATACATATATATCTGCACGCAAGGGAGAAAGATAGTGCAAGAGAGGGAGAGACATATGTAAATATAATGTTTTGTAGTACTTATCTTAGAATCAGATGTACATAGGGTGACATAAGTGTTTACATAGAAAGGAAGAGTCAAGTCACATACACACACACTCTTCCACTTACAGGTTATGTAAATGAAACATTTTTATTATGTACTGTGGCATACATTTATTTACCATGCAAAACATATTAATGTGCAGTCATTTATGGAAATATTTTTCTCTTTTTGCTATAACAAAAAATGCATAAATACATGTATACAGGCATGTCAACATATCTAGATCTAGCTTTGTCTATAGTAATATGCATATAAAATACACATATATGCGCATCATACTTATTAATATTGCTGTACAAGGAATAAATCCTTATATATCAGTATCCAATCCATGTGTACATGCATGTAAGAATAGATGCATGTTCAGACATATCCATTTATCTTGTCCATATTCATATGATTTTGTATGATAATGTGTATTTAACTATATTGATTGCATGTCAAAATATATTTGTATACCCCTCTATTTCTGTTACTTTTCCCTCAAATCGTAGTTACATACTCTACTCTGATTTATGTGCATTAGCGTAGAAAGCAGCAGAAACCTATATCCAGAAACTCATCTACATATATAATTTTTATATACAATGAAATACTGAAGGATGTAAATGTATAAACATAAATGTCTTTTTTATATCTGAAATAGTTTATTATTTTTTAGGAATACATGTAGACAAAAAAAAGATACAGGGATACATAAAATATCTACATAAATGCATGTGTTTACACATTCATTCAGATGTAAGATGTCTATACCTCTCTATCTCTATATAGGAATATATGTAGATACCTTTATTTATGTCTGTGTAGATAAATATCTGTATATGCGTGTAGGGTGTAAACATGTATGCATATTGCACACAAGTACACAAAATCCCAAACACACACACACACACACATATATATGTATGTATATACATATATATGTGTATATATATATACATATATATCTATATATGTAGGCTACACATTCATATAGCTGAGCTGTTAATGTCTTATACTGTTGCGTTACAGGGTTGTATGGTGAGTATTTTGAAGCTGATATAGCTGTTAGTGCATCTTATGTTTGTGGGTAATGCATTCCATAGTTCTGCTGCCTGAACAGAGAGAAATGGTCTACCCATGATTATTTTATTGTATGCTGGAATTTTGAGGCGGGCTGCCATTTTAGAGTGTAGGTTCCTTTGTTGTACGAATTGGTGATTTTCTTCCTTATGAAAATATTTCAATTTGCCCATATGCTCAAAACTATAGAAATGGCCGTACAATTTATGCCCAAGAAATGGTACATATAACTTTTGTAAAACCCAGTGGCATGTCCACCAACTGATTAAGGCCACTTTATGGAAGAAACGGTATGGTTTGAAGCAAGTAATTGCACCCCTTTTTGTCAATAATTGATTTGTCTATGCGCATTGTTACTTCTATAATTGGGCACGTGTTAACTCACCTCCCTTTCTCTCTTAAATTAGTTTTGGGCTACTGCAAATTCTGCACAAGCGACCACCTGCATAACTCAGACACTATCTCAATATTGGGTTACTGCATATACTGTTCTCTTTAGTGGCCTTCCTCAGGTGGAGGACATTCCATTGGGTGTTAAGTAGGTTATATGCACCACTTCTTTGGCTTAAATTGAGGCTCCCATTTCTATAGATTTCAGCATATGCCTGCATTGTAATTCACCTCCCCCTCCTTAACTCAGCCACGGACCGCAGCTAATATTGCAACAGCAACCCCCTGCATAATCCAGAACTAACCACTACACTGGATTTTGTGAATGCATCGAGTGTCCAGCCTCCCTATCTTTTGGTTGATAGATAGTTGTAATTTCACACCTCTCCCATACACACACTCATTCCAATTAATTCCTTTCCAGAACTGCTCATCCTTTTCCTGGCTTATAGCTAGTGTAACGGCTGTTACACTCCCTTGGCTCGTGTTCAATGGAGCTGACCCATGAAGATGTATATTCAGATGGGCTGTTCTCTTGCCTACCCTTCACCCTCTATGAGCATACCTACTCATACGCAGGCGATTAAAACTCTATCTTACTTGTCCTTGTTTTTGCCCTAAGTTTTGTTTTTGGATAGAAGTAATTATGCCTTCTTTCCTCCGTTATAGGGTCATTCAGTTCCCTTCCCACAGCATTCTCCCTTTTTACCCTATAACTTCATACCAGATTGTGCACTTTCTTATTAATAAAGATAATCAGGTCCCTCTAACCTCCCAAAAAGTCTGACACTAATGTCTCCTTAATTTTAGAGACTGGGTGCACACTCACCTCGTCCTGATGAAGACCTTGCATTACCAGAAGTCGAAATGCCATTGACTCTAGACATATACCCAATCCTACTCTACTATCTAAAATAACTAAAGGAGTCAAATGTCTTTTTGTGTTTATATGATACACTTTTTTCTATTGCCTCTCACTGCACGTCTCTTCACATATTTGTGAGCACTAGATCTTGACTATACTTCCATAAGTAAAGTTTAAAATCTCTCATTATATGCAATGAATAAATTAATTGCAATGCAGCATTGTTTATCTGCCTGTTTTGTACACGTCTTGGTGGATTAATAATTGTCTGTTCTTAGAAATAATTAAGGCCATGCACTCTCTCTCTCTCTTCAAATGTGACCAATTCCCTTTTCATATAAAACATGGTATTACTCCAGGTTCTCTACACATTTGTGGGATCACCCTTGTTTAATTATACAAATGTCCTTGGGCTTTTCAATTTTAGAAGTATCTGTGTGTCATCTGCAGTATTAAAACAGGCGAAGTCAAAAACATTGATCAGATTCAGTACTGATTTAATGTAGATGTTGAAAAGCATGGGTAAGATGGTTGGAACTTGAGGGACTCCTGCTTTTATACTGTATGGTTTAGAACAGAATGGAGGAGTATGGATGATATTCCCTCTATTCCAGCTTCCTCAAGTCTATATATTAGTATGTCATGATCAACTGTGTCAAATGCTGCAGAAAGGCCCTAGATAAGAAGGGCGGCAACCTCGTTGTGGTCTTCTGTGTTTTTTAAATCATCCCAGGTTGAGATTATGGCTGATTCTGTGACTCTTCCTTGATGGAATCTGTTCTGGAAGTCAGAAAGTAGGGAAATGTATTCAATCAAATTGTGACATCTAGGTGAAGCTTTATCTTTCTATAAGTTTGTCTAGGAATGGTCCCTTTGTATATGTCTGTAGTTGCTGTGGTTTTGATTGTTCTGGTTCGATTTTTGTTTTTAATAATCAACATATGTTTGCATTTTTAAGTCTTCTGGGAACAATCCTGTGGTTAAGTGGTTCTTTGTGAGCGTTCTGATTGAGGCCGCTAACGTTCTTAAAAATATCTTTTGATGTTTTGAGGTGGACAAGTGTGAAGGGGCAGCCAGCCTGCTTGCTCACTTTTACAAGATCCAAAAATTCAATTAGTGATAGTTCTATGAAGCAGTGTAGAGGCTGTGTTTGCCTTCCCCTGAGAAATTTCATTTGCAAATGGGGTTGGGGCAAAATGTTTTCTTTAGTTGTTTAAAGATTGAATAGTTTTCCACAAATATCTTGAGATATGGGATTGGTAGCTTCTGCGCATTTTAGGGTATGGAATTCTGTGGGTAATTTACAAAATTCTTTATTTATAAAATTTGCATTATGGATTAGGCTGGGAAGGTTTCGTTTTTTAATTTATTTATTGTTAACATGTATAATCTGTCTAGGCTTATCTTGAGGATTGTGTGTTTTGAGCCAGTTGCTTTGAAGCTTATCAATTTGTTTATTTTTGCTCTTTTTTAAATCTGCATTCATACATAAATGTTTTTAGAGGAATTAGGAGATCAAATGCTTCAGGGACCCATCCATAAAGTGTTTGCCCAGAGTTGAATATGACCAGATCTGTGTAAGTAGATTTTCTAGTTCTGATAAGTTCAGCTTGTTCCAAGGTAGATAATGTGAGTTGTGGTGTCTTGTCTGATAAGGTGACCAGCATAATCCTCTGGAACGTGACTAGGTCTGGGTTGAAGAAAATGACATCTAATATTTTTCCTGTGAATTGTGTGGGAATGGGAATGAACTTTTGCTTGTCTGTGTGTAGGCCAGTGAGGATAGGTATGGGGTGTGGCATATTGTCAGACCAAATGCTGAGGTCACCAAGGATGCATAGGTTTGAATATATTGTAAGAAGGTTAGAGATTGTGTCTAGAAATGTGTCTGTGATTCTTCCATTGCTAGGTGGTGGTCTGCTGCAAAGAAAGTTGCAGGAGAAGATTACTGTAGAGTTGTATTTGGCAGGGAGGACCTCACAACCTTGTAAACAAACATCCTCAGCTTTTGTGAGACTTCCAATCTGCCTCTTCTTTGGCCATTTGATTTTGTGTCACAGTTTGTTAATTTGAGGAAACTGCTTCAGTGAAACTGGTGCCATATCTTCCTCCAGCCATGATTCAGTTATGAAAATATGTCAGTTCTGTGTCTGTCAGTAGGCCAAATATGTGGTACTTGTTATTTTAAATGGAATGAACATTTATCAGTTGTCTAAAGAATGCTTTTACAGGTGGAGTGTGTTTAAGTTGCAGGAGATTCAGTACTGCGCTTCGAAGTTGTAAACGTTGTGCTATTGATAGTTGTGTTGACTATTTGGTTACAGAGAGAATGTTGTTCACTGAGAGAGAGTGTGTGTGTTTTTTTATCAATATCGTCCTCCAAAGAGCTTAGAGTATTTTTGTTACAGGTCTGCTTCTGTGAGTGCTGGTGAGACTAGTTGAAATCGATGGGATGAGCTCTAGAGTTGTGTCTGAAATGTAGGCTAGTTGTGCAATAGACAAGGGAACGCAGGGTTATGGGGAGTGTTGTGGAGTTGCTTTCTTTTGAGTTTGGTGAAAGTGAGAGGTGTATGGAAGAGGATGGGTGTTGGAGCATGAGGGTAATTTCTAACGCATTGACTTCTACTATGGATGCTAGACGCATGAGTGAGTATTGCATGCTTGTGGATTGAGTGGGTGATGTATTTGTTGCCTGGTAAGTGTGAGTTTGAGATGGGTTTAACTGTGTGTTTTTAATGTTGGTAATGAGAGCAGAGTTGATTCATGTAGGTATATTGGGATGGTTGGGTGTTTTTGAATGTGTGAGCATTGTTTCAAATACATTTTGGATGTATGTTTGGTCTTGCTTTGGTGGGGTAGTATTATCTGCTATTTTTAGAGTGCTTTGAAGTGTAGGATTTTAATGTGACGGACTGGTGAGTTGCGTATGTTGAAGGTGGGTTGTGAGATTGGGTGTCAGAGTAGAGTGTCAGTGTTAAATGAGAGCAGTTACACAGGGTTTGGAGCATGGTTGTACGATGGTTAGAGGGAGGATTTAGCCTAATAGATAGAGGGAAGCATTGAAACAGTGTTGCCATTGGCCTTGTGTAACAAGGAGAGTAGGGTTGTGTAATTTAGTGGTGATTTTTTCTGGAGATGGCGAATGTTTGTAAGATTGAGGGTATGTGCTTTGCAGGTTATTGATATAGAAACAGAATAGGTTTTTTGCCTGCATTGTAGTATAGAGCTGTGGTCTGTGTAGGGGTGTATGAATGCTATATGAGTATGTACGTGTTTGTTATATGACTGGGAAGTATTTAGTGATTTAGATGGTATGTGTTTGTTGTGAGCATGTGTGCATGGCTGTGTTTGTAGCTGTTTACTGGAGAGTGTGTGTAGATTGTGAAACAGGCAGCATTTCTGGTCCTTGAAACTTCCTGACCCAAACCAGTCCAAATACACAATTGCTTTTGACCTTTTCACATTATCCTCAACGCCCAGGCTGAGCGAACTAGGGTGGGGGCTTATAAAGTATAGTGATGAGATCACATGACCCTCTCTCAGCCTCTTAGGCTCAGCTGCAGATGCAGCCAAGTGGTTAATGATTAAACACCAAATGAATGCACCTGAAGGAGGAGTGTGCCCAGCTTTCTAATCCACAACTTATGTCAAGGACAGCAGGTAGGAAGAGAGAAATTGAGGGGAAAGGAGGGGTTAATGATGGACAGAATTGCAGACATTCACAAACCTTTACAATTAACACAGGCATATTTTGTCACTCAAAATGCTACTACATAGTTATAAAAATGCATGTTCAATATAGTCTAAAGAGCACACCGCTGTTGGACTGATAAGCATAACTCAAGTAGTCAGCAGGCACCTGTGAGTGGAAAAAACAAGGGGACAGAGAGAGCGGGGGGCCAAAAAGAGGGAAAAAAAAGTGGTTGAAAGGGGAAAAGCACCCAAAAAGGGAGATCAATGCCAGTAAATGGAGTATATACCATATGTACATATAACTACAAAGTGGCGTTCTGATTTTCCATAAAATATTGTTTTTTTTCTGTAAAATTTCTTTGCGCTATTTAACGAATTTACCTGAAACTTTGTATTGGACCTGGCCCTTTATGCAGGGTTATTACAAACTTTTTGGCTTATTCCTATTTTTCTGACCCTCTTTTTGTTGGCTTTAGGACTCTGGGCACTTTACCACTGCTAAGCAGTGCTAAAGTGTGCATGAGCTGTACTTTAAACATGGTAACATTGGCTTAGCTCAAATTGGCATAATCAATTTACTGGTAAGTCCCTAGTAAACTGCACAATGTGTGCCCAGGGTCTGTAAATTAAATGCTACTGGTGAGCCTGCAGGAAAGATTGTGCCACCTACTCAGTGGCCCTTTGAACTTGTCTCAGGCCTGCCATTATAGAGCCTTTGTGTGCAGTTTTAAACTGCTATTTCGACCTGGAAAGTTAAACTACTTGCCAGGCTCAAATCTCCCCCTTTATTGCATATAAGTCACCCCTAAGTTAGGCTCTAGGTAGCCCCTAGGGCAGTCCCAAGGGCAGGGTGCATTTAAAAGGTCGGACGGACCTGTTGATATTTATTGGCGTTAGGAATCTGGGCACTTTACCACTGATAACCAGTGCTAAAGTGTATATGCTCTGTACTCTAAACATGGTAACATTGGCATTTTCACTTGGAAGTCACACAAAGGGAGTTGGGGTGAGACATTTGCATCCTGAATGCTCATCACTAGGCTAGATCAGATTGTAGATTAGGAGGGAGGGGCTGACACCTGTGCCTGAATAGGGTGGTGCCTGTCCCCACACAAAGAGTGTCATACTCTCCTGGAGTGCGTCTTGAGCCAAGAAAGGAAGGACAGGGACATTGGGAGGAACAAAGGCCCCTTTTGTTGTCTCCTATACTTCAAGGACACATTTTGGTATAAGCACCGGACCTCTGACAAACCCAATTCTGCAACCAAGAGGAGCTACGCTGCCAGGAGGTATTGCCACTTTGCCTCCGCCCTGCTGTGTTGGCCTGCTACAAGCTGATTGCTGTATTGTCAGAAGTGCCTGCAGCTTTGCACTGTGCTCTGCTGTGTTGTCCTGCTGCTACTAACTCTGCAATAAGAGGAAGGATTCCACCCTCTATGTCCTCTATTTCACACCCACAAACTCTAAGAGCTTGATGGCTTGCCCCCCGTTATCTTTGAGGTCTCCTGAATATTAAAGACATTCGTCATCAGACTGCATCTGCAACTTTACTGCCTTTATTTCAAAGTACTAGACATGCTCTCTGCTCCTTGGGAGCATACTTTATCACAAGCTGACGCGAGTGGGACTCTAATCCAGTGCGTGCTGGAAGTCCTGTAATCCCTGAGCTCCCTTCAGTAAGGCTTTGAGATTCCCCTTTCCAGGAACACCTGCACTCGGCTCAAATGCACTGGGAGTAAAGTGCAGCTTTATGCCCTGTAAAGCTGGCACTGCCCGCTCCTCAACAAGGTTCTAGTGGACCATAATCTTGGTGTCCGCGCTGCAGAGACTAATATCGCCTACCTACACCCGGGTGCCGGTCCAGAAGCATTTTGCTGTATTAAGTCACTTCACTGCACAAACCCCCCTCAACATGGCCCTCCTCCCATACAGATCTGTGGTCTACGGCTACTGGAGGGGTCTACTGTGAAGCCGCAACCAGGGAAGCCTCAGCACTGACACCAGACTTGTCTTCCTCTTGTGAACCAGCAGAGGTCCTGGTGACTTGCTGGTGCCTTTTTTCTAACCAGGGTTGTCCAGTAATAATCAACCAACCACTTAGGGCACTACTAGTCACCCATAAAGTATTTGGAAAGCATTCCTGGGTGGCTAGCATAGCTAGTATTTCTCCAAATTAAGCAGTGAACTTGTGTACCTTTAAGTCGGACCTGTACGGTCCCTGCAACACCGTGGTGCACTCTCAATGATAGATAAGGACTACCTGATTTATTTCATGCAACACTTTACCACGAACCTTAGAGTGGAAGCGCACCTGTGCCCCCACAAACATTTGACTTCCCACAGAGGTTTGCACACCTAACTATTAAGTGAAAATTGAAGCCTGGTTTAAAAATACTGTTTTTGTTAACCTGATTTACAGAACAGTGCATATCTCTTGAATTCACTGATTGGATTTTTGCCATTTTGGCGTCGCTTTAT
This sequence comes from Lissotriton helveticus, assembly GCF_964261635.1. NCBI lineage: Eukaryota > Metazoa > Chordata > Amphibia > Caudata > Salamandridae > Lissotriton > Lissotriton helveticus. The sequence continues at coordinate 985,829,793 of NC_136071.1, read as the reverse complement.
TTATTAAATCAAGCTATATCTTTCTAACCTGGTGTGGACTATTTTTGTGTGGTGTTTTCACTCTTTTACTGTACTAAGTGTTGCACAAATACTTTATGCATTGCCTCTGATGATAAGCCTGCCCGCTCTGCGCCAATCAACTAGAAGCTGAGTGCAGGTTATTTTGGTGTGTAACTTATTTGCTCTGAACAGAGTGGTGAGATTAGCCTGGCTTAGGTGCCTACCCTAGCCAAATCAGACACCCCATTTATAACACTTTACAAAACAAGATCATCCACCTCAGCTCCTTCTTGAAAACAGTTGGGATGACCCTTCATGCGGGCCTGAGAAAATGGGGGTCCCAAAACACTCTTTCCCCATACATCTTCCATAGGAAAAATTAAACAATACAGGACAAAAAACTGAACATAATTACACAAAATTTGACAGAAAACTAGATTCTTACTCACAAAGCATGCTATTTGTTATGTGGTGTAATTCTGTTAAGCTGTTCTAGCGAGATTATGTCATTTGAGATGTCATCACTGATGTCATAAATGATGTTAAAGAACCTTGCTCTGGCAATGTCAAAAACACGTCTTCCAAACACTTTCCAACACCTTTCACCAGGACATCTCGACAGAGAAATTCCTCAAAATCCTCACTGGTTTGATTGTTACAAAATCCCCTAATTTTGGGTTAATTCCCATATGGGCAGACTTTCTTCCTTTGTTTTTTGTTTTATATAGTGCGAACTCGACCCAAAGGTATTGGACCACTTTACATGAGCACCAGTTACTTTACACAAGGACTCATACTTTTTTTATTTTTTAGTAGGCACGGGAAGAGAAAGTAATTCGCTCAGAATCACAGGGTGCAAAGCCAACACCGACACTCGATCCTTGTTCTCCAGCCCCAAAGTCGTCAGCTTTTGCCGTTTTGCCATTATGCCTCTTCCTCTCCCATCAAAATAGTGTTTTCATTTCCAAGGAAACAAATTGCTGTTTGAGAACATCGCCGCAATAAATCTGTATCCACTGATACTGACTTTTAGCCCGCCATGTCCATGATCCTTGCTAAAGGACCTATGTCATCAAGAAGTCTATTCTTGCACTGTTTAAGTCCTCTTTCTATGGTCTACGCCTAATTTAAACAAAAAATGAGTAAAATTTGGGTCTGGATTTGGTGTTAGACAAGCCTTATTGCTTTCTTTAGGCTCTGTTGTGTAGTTCCAATAAAAAGTACACAGGATCTGTGCGTTTAGACAACATACACTGTAGGATTGATGTCTGACAAACGCTATTTACCCCCACCGGGTATGTTGGCTCTTTGTACCGACTAGCTCACAGTGCCACTAGAATCTCCTCTTACCATGGAGAGAACAGTTCCTGGCAACCCTCGAACATGACAACCCTGATCCCTCAGGGCAGTGGAAACAATATACTACCTTTCACTCAGTCACTCGTACTTACCTAGTCTGTCTCAGAGAAATAAACAGAATAAACAGCTGGGCATTTTCAATAAGTATTTATTGAACAGTTGTTATTCTGGTGTAAAATAAATGAGCTGCAACATATTAGATATAAGGGAGAAATTGATACCATAACAACTTGCAAAAGGTGTAGAAGTGGTTATAGTGATAAGGATAAACCTAACAGTGTGAGTACCCCTAGTAATATCATGGGATAGGCCTCTCCTATACCTTACTCAAACACATGCTATAACCCGGGGCTGAAGAGGCAGCACAGTATAAATGTGTCAAGTGATGGATATATTCAACCACTTAAGGGCCGTAGTTTTGGGGGGGCAGGCTCATCTCGTGGAATGTAGCAGGCCTGGGTTCTAGATTACAATCGCCGGAATGGCTCACATTCATCAATGATTATCATGTATGATTATCAAGAGACCTGGTCATGTGAACCTTACTTTGCCCAGGGCGATTTGAATGTTTTTAGTTCCCTCGATGAAAGGGGCCAAAGGGCGCCCGATGGGTGGTTTAACCATCTGGGTTCGCCAAAAATTATCTATCACTATCAAGGCGTTATCCACCAAGAGCAATGATATCCAGCTCATCAGATTAGACTTGGACCTCTTGGGTTGTCTGAATATTTATAATGTGTATGTCAGGGAGTCTGGGGGGGGAAATCCCAGGCTATAGCGGCCTTGGACTCCCTCTTCGAACATCATTCAGCAGAGAACAGTGTAGTTATTGCGTGAGATTTAAATTTAACTTTTGAACCCTAGCTGCTCATGGCTGGTATCTTGGAAATGAGGAGGACAGACAATGGGGGGTACCGAAATTGGATCTTAAACCTGTAGCAAGGTGGACAGAGGCTGTCATTCAGATCAATGCTATTTGTTATAAAAAGGGATTGAGGGCACTAAATGGCAGAACTTTGAATGACAGGGCAGGGGCTAATACATTTGATAATGGGCGTCACAAAAGCAGGATTGATTACGTCCGCGGTAGCATAAAGCTCTGGCACACGATAGTGGACATGAGGATCCAGGCGTGAATAGAAAGTGACCACAACCCTTTGTGTGTAACGCACTAATGGTGGAAGTCAGAACAACCAGGGGTAGATACGGCTGAGCACTGTCTCCCTGAAAGTGTCCCCACTAATGACATGCGCCGTCTTAAATGGTCGCATGTCATGACCAATATAAAGGCCATGGATAATATTAGCAAGGAGGTTGATAAAGCCATATTGGACCTAGATCATGTAAATAGATCTGGTAAAGATCTAGGGTACATAACTAAATTGCATGATAGTCTTTTTGCGGGTATCAGGGCCAACTTTATTAAGCCGATCAAAAGCAATACAGCTATTGCCCCTAAACCGCTCAGGTGGTATAATGATGACTGCTGGCGTGCTAGAACTGCATTAGGCACTGCTATCAGTGGGGGGGAATTGGAAGTTGTACACTTAGCCAGACGGGAGTACAAAAGGTGCACATATGAGGACAAGAAACTGTGGGATGAACTCCGATGGCAGGACCTCAAGGAGGCAAATGATAGTAAGGATACTAGGCTATTTTGGAATATCGTCAAGTGGGGGAGGGGGGGACAGTCTGACCCACCCGAAAACCATGTTACTCAGGAAGGGCGGGTAAACTACTTCAGACCGCAATATGCGTGTAATCTTTTAGAAAATGTGATGGAAGATTTTAGACCTTTTTTATATATAGATAAAGCTTTTATTGATAGCGATGTCTTAGTGGCTCTCAACGTAGTGGCTGGTGGTAGAGCGCCGGGATCGGATGGGGTCCCGGCCGATGTCTTTCTCCATGGTAAAGTACTCTGGGGCAAGTACATTATGTTAATGGCTAACGCTGTGGCCCAGTGTGCACCGGTCCCGGTATCGTGGAAAGGGGCGGTGATAATCCCGGTGTGCAACAAAGGTGACAAAACGCAGCCGGGAAATTATAGGCCCCTTAGCCTGATAGACATCATTCAAAAGGTGATTGGGAGGATGACCTTGAATAAGATACTTGATTGGGTAGAGGAAAATAATATATTGTCCCCTTTCCAAGCGGGATTTCTCAAATTCACAAGTACTATCGACCAGGTATTCCGTTTCACCCTACTCCATTGGAAGACTGTGACATTGGGTAAAGGCAGCCTTTATGCCGCCTTTGTCGACCTACGTGCAGCCTTTGATCTTGTCCCCAGATTACAGCTATGGTCAATTAAAAAAAAAATAGGTTTACCTCATGAAATCTTAACTTTAGTGATGAGGCTACACGAGGCTAATTATGCCAAAATACAGTGGGGTGGACAGGGAAAGGTCACTCCCGGAGTCCCGGTAGAGAGTTGTGTGCTCCAAGGCTGCGCAATGGCCCCTATGCTCTTCACATTGTATATTAATGGTGTAGTCGACTGCATGTCATTAGTAAACACAGATGCTCCCACCTTAGCCGGCGTAAAGATCCCAATTTTAATGTTTGCGGATGATACGCTTATTTTATCCAAAACTCCGAGTGGCCTACAGCGGGCCTTAGTAATCTTTGAGGAGTTTTGCTCCGACCATGGTCCGGAAGTTATCGTGGCAAAAACTAAACTCATGGCTTTTAATCCGCATCATAGTTTTAGAGGGAAGCTTTTTATGAATGGTCAACCACTGGAAATGGTCAAGGCTTTTACTTATTTAGGGATTCATGTAGCAAAATATAATAAATGGGACCAACACATAGATATAGTTGCCTTGAAACATCGGCAATACGCGGGGGCCTTAAACTTGGAGCATAAAAAATCCCAGACAGAACCGATAAAGTCAGTACTCCAAGTTTATGAAGCCAAAGCTCTCAGTTCTGCAATTTATGGCGCAGAGCTATGGGGGTTTGAGAAATTGATGCCATTAACACTTTCAGAAAATACGTTTTTTCGCAGTATTACGGGTCTTCCCCAGAGTACCCCACTAAAGCCACTCAGATATGATCTGGGTAGGAAGGCCATCGTGGATGAAGCAAAGCTTCGCCCTATTCTATATTGGCGTAGGCTCTGGACTACCCCGGAGCTCTCTCATTATGCTGAAGGGTTCAGGGATGTTATAAAATCTAATGACTTCCACAAGATTAGTTGGCTAAGGGAACTTAGAAAAACTCTGGTGGGTTTACGCACTAGCACTTTACCATTCATCTCAACAGCAACTGCTAAATATTTGGGATGGCCGTGGTTGTTAAGGCAGAATCCCAGTTTGTGATTATTGATTGTGTGCCTGTTCTGTTATTACGAGAAATGATATTCTGCCTAGAATGACCATGAAATAAGCTTGACCATAACTTGTTTTAACAGTCTCTTTGTATATAGCCTTCAAGATGAATTTTTCTCTTTTTATCGTTTTAGATTCTGTTTTTATTGTAAATCTTCATACGTATATAAATAGTGAATTGCCATTGTACACATATTTGTATAGACTGTGGAATTAGTATTTTTAAGCTTTTATGAGTACATTTCGAATAAAGCTAATTTGACTGACTGACTGATATAAGATATAAATTATTAGCAGTACTATAAAGGTAAATGGATGATATAGTTCTACCACTTTACAATAATCATGAATACATTCGAGTATATAAAACACATGATAAAAAGATGCGTACTCCTCCGATGCCGCCCTAACTAGATGTACCTAAGTGTACCTAGCCTGTGTGTAGGTGTTAAGCCAAGAATCCCTCTAGGATTTAGTCAACCCCATTACCTGAAGTGAGAGACTGTCACGTTCACAGCCAGGTAGGGTAGAATGAATGTGGCAATGAGACTGTAGAACTACATATCCCAGAATACCTGGATCTTGGTCTGTCTTCTGTTTCCCTCATCTCTTCCTTGCTACTTCCTATTTAGGCTCCTCCTTGCTCTAGGGTCGGTGCTTGTCACCTATTTTCGTTGGTGAAGTCCACTTCCTGAGGAGAAGATATCGCCTGGAGTATTTATTCCGCCTTGTAATATCCCGTAGGCGTTCCGTACGCCCGCCGGCAGAATCCAGGAGCCGCGGGTGTCAATCAAGGCATTTCCCGTTGAGTTCGCGAACGCACTGGAGCTCATACGTGAACTCTGACTTGACTACAGTGTCTGGGAGGCTCACTGCTCGAGGAGCGCTGATGCGCTACAACGAGAGAGAGCCTCCGCATTTAGTTTTCTTTGTTCATTCATTAGTAACGTCCTGCTACAAGAGGCCCACAGTTACGCGCTAGTGAGGAAACTAGCGAGGTTGTTTATTCTTGGATTATCTTCTTGTGTGCAATAACATTCAACAGGAACAGATACCACCAGGAAACCCGATTTAGGCATTTATTTTTTATTTTCTCACTGAGCCGTTGAGAGGCTCGGATCCTCAATTACTGATCTGTATGCAGCTGGGTGTTGTGGATTAACCCTGTTTCAAGGATTAAAGAGATACATTCAGTGTACAGCCTAAAGAACGATTCATGAAGGCATTTTCAGATAAGTAAAGGTCTTCCATGACATTTTATATTTTGTGCATCGTTTTTCTTAAGTGAAACACTTGCATTACAGAACTATAGAAGCCAAGAACTCTTTTCTTTTCTTTACTTTATTTTTACCTTTTGTGCCTTTTTCTTCAGGATGCTTGTGGCAGTTTGTTAAGTGAGTTGGTCACCTCCATATACTATATATATCTATATTGTACTACAGGTAGGGGGTACGGGGGGAATACTCATGCCTGTTTATTGTGTCTCTCATTTAGGGAACAGGATACAGACATAGGAGTGAGGTCTACAACTCTTTCAACCCATGTTGTAGATTGTTTCTGGCTGCCACAGTGTTATGTTTTGTTTATCTCTTTTTTCCCCTTCCCCTTCTGAGGTCATATCTGTGGAGTGTGTATCTACAACACGCAGGTAGTGCCGCACTGAGGGAAGGGGGGAACTAGCTTCATCATCTCTTCTGCTGTACTCTGCTTTTCAAGGTTGGTCAACAAGCCTCTGTTGTGACAGAGACTTTGGGACCCCATTCTGGGCTCGAGTTAGACACCCCGCAAGGGATTTTTTTAAACTACTGCGAGCTGGAGTGTCTGCATGCAGGAACCTCTGGTCAGTGTGTCGGCCGGGAAGTCTCGGTCTCCTCTCTTATGGTACCTATATAGAATATAACAGGTCTTCTGATCCACAACTTTATAAATTCAGACACATAAGCCAGAGGCAACCAGTCAGCACTCTTTGAATGCCTGATCATATCTGGGCAAATCATCTCAACACCCTGAGGATATCTTACAATACCTTTCTCCGTCTGTATTTTCTCTATCTTATAATAGTCCAGATCCTAACAGATCCCATATATGTCAAACACAAATTCATCTAAACTAGCCCCATTTTGAATGTGAGAATCTCCATCATCAGATTTAGCCTGAATCTTTTTTGTGCAGCAAGGGTCACCTTCCATTGTGCTGGGTTGGACACCCTTTTCTACCGTGGTGCCTAGACCACCTCTTTGTCAAGATAAAACATCATCATTTATATATTTTTAAATATTCTTTTTCTTTTTCTTACCAGACCATTTTTTGTTAGAACAGTCCTCTTCACCTAGTGACCAAAACTCCTCATCTGACATGTCCTCTAAATTGAAGCTTTCTTTAAGGAAACTGGATTGCATTTCAAGAAAAGAAAATGCTGAGAGCTTTATTACGACTTTGACAGTCCTACAGTGGATCGTGCCGTCTGCTGTAGGCCCACCAAAGCTGTAGTGCTGCCACCCGCCAGATTCGGGCTTAAATCCTGGTCTGTAGGGCAGTCTGACAGCAGCGGTATGTTAGGCTCAAAGAAGAGCCTAACATGCAGACCGCCTATGTCAGAGCACCAACTGCATCTTCCTGCAAGGTGTAGCATACATGCCACACCGTGCAGGAAATGGGAAACAAATCCAGTCTGCTCTATATCTCCCCTGGGCCAGGAGTGGCAGAGTGCCCAATTAGGGCCCCCTTAGTTACTTCAACGCCACACCACAGGATATTGGATCCCAGCAGAGGTCCTGTGGCGGTGTTACCGCCACACTCCTAATGCACTGCACGGAGCCTCAGTGTGGAGGTGGTCAGATTGCAAGTACATCAGTCTGGTTGACTGCTGGACTTGTAATAAGGCCCTTTATGTAAAAGCAATCACAGAAATGGATGTCTGCTGACCTCAACAGGCCACCATCCCTGTGACAGCTGTGATTACTAGTGGTTCACTGTGAGAAATTGGGCTGTTGGTTGAATGGGTGGGACAACCCCTGTTCAAGCAACAGCCACAATACCTGTCCGAGTGAACCACAAAAGTCACTAAATTAACCTCTGTTTAAAACTCTGGTAGCTTGGTTCAAAAGCAGTGCGACTCAACTTGGAGTCAATGTGTAAAGTATTATGCAGCACACAAACAGTAATAACTTGAAAACACAACACAAGAACATTCCCAAACCAATTAAAAAAAATAGAGTACATTTTATGAAAGTTTTTTACACCAAAACTACGAAGATCTAACCAGCAGAACTGGAGTAATGAATTTTTAAGGTTTAAGTTAAAAAATAGTGCCTAAAAGATCAAAGTACCAACAGTGGACATTTAGTCTTGTGAGACCGGATCAAAGAAGAAAAGTGTGGCGAACCGCGATTGAGCGTGAGTTAGATACAAAAAGTAGATTGGGCCTGGTCGGCGCTTACCTTGGAACTTAGAGGAAATTTCAAAGAAAATGTAATGGGAAGGTCAGGTTCAGTGGGGCAAGGCTGTAGGAGGTATCCAAGGATGAGGTGTCAAGGTCGGGGAGCCGCTTGGCGAAGTCCCGGTGAAGATTTCTATGTTCGAACTTAGTCTCTTTTTTGAAGGTCGAAAATCTACAGCGGGACGAGGAAGGAGGCTGCAGCTGATGAGAGTTCCGTACGGCTAGATACCCCTTTGATGAAGGACCACTGAACAGGATTTGCTGCTGTGGAGAATAATGTTGTGAGAGCTGCCGGTGAAGAACCTTCAGTGACTAGACAAACAGGTCAGTCCGGGTTTTCTCTGGGCTCGTAGAGCAGTGTTTAGCCCAAAAAAAATGTACGTTCCAAGTTTTGGGTTTTGGCAATCTGGACACCTTTAATACCACAACCAAGAGTCCTGGACTGGAAGGGCACAACTATAGTTTAGGATATACTCAAGAAGGGTCGAGGTGAGGGATCAATATGGTTGGAGCCAGTTCTGTTCCGGAGACTCTGATCAGGAGCCAAGCTAACTATATATTGGAGTCACTCTGTTAGTTCTGGGTTCAAGTGATGAAATGTGGCTCAAGCAGCAAGGCAGGCCTCTTAGAGTTCAAGGCAGTCTCCAGGAAGCAACACAGTCCTTCTAGGTGCAGCAAAGTAGCCTTGTGGAGTACACAGCAGGCAACAGCAGCAGACAGTCCTCTGGGAGTCCTTCTGCAGGTCCAGAATGTGAACTGAAGAGTGGGTATGAGTCCACATTTTATACATGTGCCTTCTTTGAAGTAGGAGAAGTTTCTACAGAATTCCCTCTGAAGTTCTTGAAGTTTCCTGACTCTCATGATCCGGCTCCAAGCGGGCTGTTGAACAATGCCGAAGTCATTTGTGTGAAGGCATAGCACAGCCTATTCAGTTGCAAATGGGGCTATATCCAGCTCTGCCCCCTCATCCTGCAAGTTGATGGCACACCCAGGCACACCTAATATCTCTATTGTGTGGTTGTCTGGGAGGAAAAAACAAAGTCCAACTACAATGTTATGTGACCTAGGATAGGCAGCAGGCACTAAATAGTTTAGAGCAGGACAATGAGAACTTTCTAAAAGTGGTATTTTCAAAATAAATTGTAATTACAATTTGTCAGACACCAAATATTACAAGCTTTCCTGTTCCCAATGAAACATTAGCACTTACTAAATGTAATAAGGCAGCCCAATGCAATCCTATGTATGAGGTAGTCCTCATAGTAGTGAAAAATGAATTTAAAAGTTTTTCACTACCTGGACATGTAATTCCTAAAAGTATATGTTCAACCTTTTAATTACAATGGACCCTGCCGTATGGACTACCAGGGCATGCCATAGGATTGACTTCTGTGCAATAAAAGGGGAGTTTAAGGCTTGGCAAGGGCATGATATTGTCAAGTCAAATTGGCAGTTCAAATTCACACTCAGGCTGCAGTGGGGGGGCCTGGGACATGCTTTAAAGGGCTACTTAAGCTGGAAGCACAATAAGTACTGCAGGCCCACTGGTAGCATTTAATTTACAGACCTTGTGTCTATGGTATACCACTCTATAAGAGACTTATAAGTAAATTAAATATGCCAATGAGGTGTAAGCCAATTTTACCATGTTTAAAGGAGAGAGAACAAGCACTTTAGCACTGGTTAACAGTGGTAAACTGCACTGAATCCGAAGACCAACAGAAATGAATTTAGCAAAAATAGAAGGGGTGAAGGCAAAAGGTTTGGATGAACACCACCCTAAGGCTGATAGGTAAAACCGTCACAATGTGGGACTTTCCATGGAAAATCTTTTTCATAAAAAGGATTACCCCCTCCACGCCTCTTGTGATAATGGTGACTATTACTTTTACCATCCACAAACTGTACACTAAAATGCACTAGAATGTATCTCACACATCTAAAGCCATTGATTGAATAACTACACGAACCGTGACTATTGGTTTCTATTGAATCTTGCCTCTTGATTTTATGGGTCCTATAATTCTAAGAAAAAGGTTCACCCCAGACTTAATTATAAATCGTGTACTGCTATCTACGCAAACAGGTCATTCATGCAGCTCACAAACAGTAATGAAATGAAAACACAACATAAGAAAAATCTCAAACCAGTAAAAGTAAATTTTAGTAAATTATTTGTCAATGAAATGACAAAATACCAATCAGTAGAACCAAACCTATGATTTTTTAATGTTTTTAGTAAAAACTAGAACCTAAATTATCAAAGCACCAACCACAGAGATCTAGTTGTGTGAGACAGGGTAAAAGTAAGAAAATATGGCCAACTGTGAATGAGCATGGTTTGGATACAGGAAATGGATTGGGCCGGTTGGAGCTTACCTCAAATTCTTGAGAAGAGTTTTCGTAAAGCTCAGAGGGGCAAGGCTATAGGAGGAGTCCAATGAGGGAGCGTTATCACAAGATAACCTTGGGTCGATGCCGCAGTGAAGATTTCCATGTTGAGAATAACCCCCACATGCATCAATGTTGGCTTAAGCAATTCCTTAATTGAGATTATTAAGGAATCCCAATTAAGGAATCGCAAAAGCCTATGCATGTAGGTATCGCTAAAAAAAATAGCGATTCCTACACATTCCTTAATTGCCACTCGCAAATTACGATTCACAATTAAGGAATGGCTTTCCATTCATTCCTATGGGCCTGTTTGAAAGAACTTCTTAAGTATGTAGCACAATAAGTGCTGCAGGGACACTGGTAGCATTAACGTTTCAGGTCTTGGGTATATATTAACCCAGACTTCAAGGTTATAAGTAAATTAAATGTGCCAATTGGGTACAAGCCAATGCAATCAGGTTTTAGGGAGAGAACACAAGCACAATTTAAGCAAAAAGTGGAGAGAATAAGGTAAAACATTTGGGGGTGTCTCTGCAGAGAGGGCCTGGACCAACTGATGTTATGTTATGATATGTTATTACAATTTATAGAGCGCAGGTTCACCAGTGGTCTCTTGGTGCTTACAAAAAAAATACATCCTCGACTAAGAAATAGATAAAATAATTATTATTCGCTTTCATGGGCCTGTTTAAAAAGCCTTGTCTTTAGCAATTTCTGCAACATTCTAAAGTCAATTTCCTGCCAGACTTTGTGTGGTAGGGCATTTCAAGTCACAAGGGCCGTCACTGAATAACTTGGACCACTTGACTTTATGTTTACAGAATGTTGGAACAGTAAGTCGATTTGCCTTAGTTGACCTCAGAAGAGTATGGGTGTCTATTTCATGATTCTTTCTGTCGCAAAGCTAGGGGGCAGTCCCATTCATGCTTTTAAACATCAAGCAAAATACCTTAAATAGGACTTGTATCTTTATTGGAAACCACTGTAGTTTTTCTAATAAAGGTGTGGAATGGGTGTGTCAAGGAAGAAATATCAACATTGCATCCTCATTTTAATTAACCTGAAGTTTATGCTGTGTAACATGTGGTAATTCTGCATAAACAGAATTGGAGTAGTTGAGTCACAACATGATAGCAGTTATAACTCTCAGTTTCTGAGCTTCGACAGACTGCAGAGATGCAATTTTTCTCAGAAATTAAATAAGAAAGGAGCACTTCTTAGACACTAAGAACCCTACTTTGCAGTGTAGCGTAAGGTTTCAGTCCTGCCTGCTTTAATTCAGTTGATTGGCCCCCATCCAGCTGGCAACAAACCTCATGGTATATTGAAAGTTTTAATAGGATGAGTTCAAAATATCAATTGTAAATCATCTGCATAATTATCTACGGTACAACTATCAAAGGCTTAAATGTACATATTAAATAAGTGTGGAATCAACAATGGTCCTTGGGAAACCCCACATTCTAGCCCAATAGTTTGGCTGAGAAATGACCTATTTTTATTGACTGCATGTGAGTCTCCAAAAAAGATTTGATCTGGTTTAAGGAAGTGCTTTGCACCCCAGCCCCAGTTACCCAGTCAATCAAGATCTTATGATCAACCATATCAAAAGCTGCAGACAATTCTAACAGCCCCAGGGCAACATCATTCCCTTGATCCTCCTCCCTTCTTAATGTGTCCAGAACAGCTGTGACAACAGACTCCGTGATGTAATAATAATAATAACAATAATACATGTGTTTATTGTTTAGTTAATAAAAACGTAACAATTTACATAAAACAACGTTCGGCAAACATTAATTGAAGTAATTACCAATTTACATAACATTTTCCTTCATTCCGTAAACTCAACATAAAGCATATAAAAGACAGTTCATGAATCAGTATTTACATATTTCACGAACTTTATAAAAATGCATCCATCTAGCTCATGGCCGTGAGTCAGAAAAATATGAATGGCAGTTGTTCAATAGGTGACGTATTTAACACAAGTAGTCAATGCTCACACCTGTTTCCTCTCCTCTTCATTTTATCACTTTTGTCCATAGTTGAGATTATCTCATTAAAGTGCTGCTGCTTTCAATAATTTATCATGAGCTTGTAAAAACGTTATCATTCTTCAATTCATTTTGGGGTCATTTGGATCCAGACCTCTAATGATGGCGGTTCTACACGATCTTATTCCCCTATCCAGGAAGACTTTCTTTAATTAATTGACACGTTCTGATTGCAACTTCTTGCAATGGCATATCAGATGTATTAAGTCTTCCTTTTTGTAGCCACACAGACGGCATTCTTTTGACTCAGTGTGCTTCCAATGTGGCTCGTCGGCCAGGGTAGGAAATTTGCCAAAGCGCAATGCCATTAGTTGTTTTTTAATGTAGATAGAGAACGTAGTGTCTAAGTAGAGCACCGGTTTAAGGGTTTTATAGTTGTGAATCACTATCCATGAATGAGAGAGATGAGAGAAGATGCCTTTATCTGTTAACAACAAATGACATTTTGCTGCTCTCTTTAGTGCCAGCTTAAATGCTGAAAAAGGCATACTTTTATTCCAAAGATTAGTGGAACATGTTGCCTCCAGTGCACTGGTCAAAAATGTGTTGGCCTGCGATTTTTTTTTTTGCATTTCCAATTCCAGCCATAAGAATATGTTGAGGCTGTTTTCCCCTACGCTTTGCTTGATTTGATACCACACCTTTATATATGTATAAAGTCTGCCCAGTGATTCGTTCATTGGTCCAAATTCTAATCGCATTTGCGCAGGCGAAGCGGTCTTGGGAATTTGAAGAACCTTTTTATAGATTCTTGTTATTAATTTATTAAGAATTTCCGAGTCCTTTCCGTGCATGGCTGCGCTGGCATATGATAAAGTTGGCAGTGCTTTGCCAGAGATAATCGTCAGGAGTGACCTTAGGGATGGCCCTACCAACTTCTTTGCCAATGACCTAAACGCACATATTAAGGCCCCTGCTCTCTGTGTCATATAATTTTTCTGGTCACGTAGGGATAACTTATCATCTATGTAGTATCCCAAGTACTTATAGCTGGATACTTTTTCCAATTGTTTGCCTTCAAGCCAGATGTTGTGTTGTGAGGCTAGTCGAGTGGTAATAAGCATTGTTTTTGTTTTAGATGAGTTAAGTTCCAACTTATTTGTAGACAGAAAGTCTGAGAGTTCAGTTAGGAGCCTAGTCAGACCAACTTTAGTTAAGCTCAATAGCACAATGTCGTCTGCATAGGCAAGGTGAGAGATTTGTAACTTGCCTAATTTTGGAGAATGTGAGCTGGTGCTATCAAGTTTTCCAGAAAGATCTGATATGGACAGGTTGAATAGATGCGGGGCCAATACGCATCCCTGTTTTAAGCCAATAGTTGTATACACTTTTCTTGAGATTCTAGCACATCCCCGAGTTTCACTTGAATCCAGGTGTCTGTGTAAGATAATAACAAACCCCTCAATATTCTGCCCACAGCAGAATTCGGCCCACACTGTCAAAAGCAGCTTTTAAATCTATGAAACACAGATGCAAGTCCTGTTTCTCATGCTTACATTTTTCTGCTATCATAGTGATTGCTAGGATATTCGAGATAGTTCCAATACCTTTTCTAAAACCTGTTTGATTGATTGGGATCAGATTACGTTCCCCCGACCAATTGACCAGATCTTCCAGAATTAATGAGGAAAAATATTTTGCTTCTACATCCTGTAGTGCAATTAGCCTGTAATTAGTTGGGTTTGTTCTTTCTCCTCCTTTGTAAATGGGGGCTATGATCGATCCTTACCAGCTGTCGGGTGCTTGATTGTTAATCTTTACATCAGCATAAAGCTTCTCTCAATGTGAGCTCCAGTATTCAAAGGCGTGCTTATAGATCGTTTGCGGAATGCAGTTTGGGCCTGGAGCCCCATCACTTTTGCCTTTGTTTATTATGTTTGCTATATCCTCTGCTGTGTAATCTAAGGGATTTGTTACTGGGACTAGGTCTTGCATAAATGATTGACTCAGATCTGTTGGTAGTGGTTGACAATCTCCTTCGTCCATTAATTTTAATTCATTTAAAGTTACTATTGTTGGTTGTTTCTGTTGAGCGTTTGGTGACATCTGTTTGAATTTCTGCGAAAGAAAGTTGACCCATTCCAGCTCCTGAAAGTTTGACATTAGGATGTTTCGATGCCTAGTCAGTTGATTTATCATATGCCAAAATTTGTTCGAGTTTGGATGCCTTATGCTGAAGATCAATTTTGTCCAAAAGCTCTCTGTTTTCCCTTTTTTAAATTCCCAAATCTTCTTTTTGTATTGTTTTCTTAATAGACGAAATGTGTCCAAAGCTGTCCCTTCTGTGTTTTTTTGATCGTAACTTCTTTTGTATTCGTTTTAAGTCCCTTTTTAGATCTTGCACCTCTTTCGGGAGATATATAATTGGATAATTGCTTTTATCTTTCACCTTTAGTGCTTTTATTTTCATTTTTAGTTTGCCTAGGAAAAGAGACCAGGCTTGAATCTTATTCATAGGTTCATTTGCAAATTCAGCCAGGGTATCTTTTATTATTGAAAACCTCTCAGTTTTGTTAGTATTTGTCCAATTAATACGTTTTAAACTAGTTGTGTTTGTTTGGCCCTCTGGTATATATTCGTGGATTGAAATCTTTCCACATGTAAGTTAAATTTGATGTGTTGGAATGCATGGTCACTCAAGAGGGTGTAGTCTATTTAAAAACAGACCAGCAAAGGCATTAGTGAAAGACTTATAATTGTAAAATCGAGTGTCGTTTGTGCCCTAGAGCCATAGTATGTTTTTTTCGGCAGGCGGTCTTCTTCTGTCCTTCCATTAAGCACTCGCATACCTTGGTATTCGAGATCTGTTACTAAGTGTTGGCCCAGTTGATCCTTACGAACCTTCGTCCCAGCTTGCGATTGCTATTGGAACACACCAATATGTGTTATCTGCTGTCAAGATTTCATCTTGATCCGGCGTGAATATCAAGTTGGGATTAAAATTTCCAGTTACTATAAAACACCATGTGGGCATCATGATTCTTCAAATGCGATTTGCCCTGATTTGATATACAGAAGCTTAATTTATCTTGTAACAAGCTGCATTGCTTTGCTGCATTAAGTCGTGATATTAGGCTTTGACGTGCTTCTGAAGGGCATTGGTCAGCCGCTTCTTTCACTGTCTGTAGTTGTTAGACCTGGCTTCTTTGGCGTGGTTTTCCCCTATCTTTTTGCCTCTACCTCCTGTATTTTTGATGCTGTGCTGGATTTCGTTTTTGCTGGTTTAGATGCTTTGGACACTCTGCCACTGCTGATCAGTGCCAGAGTGTAAGTGCTCCCTATGTAAAGTGTTATTCTGATTGGATATACATGTTTGGCATATTTGTGTCACCATGAAGTCCCTAGTAAAGTGCACTGGGTGTGCCAGGGCTGGTGATGACAAATGCTACTAGTGGGCCTGCAGCACTGATTGTGCCACCCACATGAGTAGCCCTAAAATGATGTCTCAGGCCTGCCACTGCAGTGCCTATGTGCAGTTTAGAAACTGCCATGTCCTCCTGGTCCGTGTCCCCACTGACCAGGCCTAACCCTTCCCTTTTTGTGCACATCAGTCACCCCTATGGAAGGCCCAAGGTACCCCCCTGGGCAGGGTGCAGTGTATGTAAAAGGTAGAGCATGTACTAGTGCAGGTGACATGCTCTGATAGTGAATGGCAGCCATTTTCGTTTTTCACTATTGTAAGGCTATCTTGCTCCTTAGATTAACATGGGGGATGCTGGCTACAGTGGCTTCCAGCATTTCTTCTCATAGGAACAAGATAGGACATAAGTATCTAGGATCCCTGAACTCAGAATGTAATAACACATCTTTTAGGAAAGGTTGTTTTTAAATCCTGTGTTTGAGAACAGCACTTTTAGAAAGTTGCTGTTCTCTTGTCTGACCTTTCTGTGTGCCTTGGCCTGTTTGTGGATTGACTGTCTGGTTTGAGAGTGACAGGGGCTGGGGATGCCCCAGGAGGCTGGCTGAGTCAGCCCTAGGCTGAATGACTGCGTTTGCAACTGGAGTGGTGGAAGGAGTTAGCACCTGGCCCTGAATAGGGCTGTGCCTGCCTTCCACAATGCTGGCTCCACCTCCTGCTAGGCGGCTGACGACCCTGCCCCTCACTCTGAAAGTAAAGGAGCAGCCAGGAAAACAAAGTACTCAGGAGACACCCAGAACTGGTTCAGACCGGGCTCAGGGCCCACTTGCACAAAGAGAACATAGACTTTTAAGGGTATAAGTACAGGACCCCTGACAACAGAAAATTAGATCATCCTGGAATCAAGAAGGAACCTCTGCCAAGGAGAAAGCTGAAACTGAAGAAGGAAGACTGCCCTGCTGTTGCTCTGCTGGACTGACCTGCTGTTGCTTTGCTGCCAAGGAGAGGGGAAGGACTTTGCTAGTGTGCTGTGTCCCCTGTCTTGAAGGAATCTCCAAGGGCCTGAGAAGAGCTGGCTCCCTGTTCTGAAGTCCCAGGAAAAAAAGGACTTCAATCCCCAGCTTCCCTGAACTCTGCTGACTGAGTTCTGTGCTTCCTAGAGTGCTTGATCTAGTTGTGGGGCCTCTGGAAGTTGTACCTGTGCTGGGAAGCTTGAAACTAAGCTTGAGAGACTTTTGCAATTGAAAAGTGTTGCATCGCTCGCTTGCGGAGCGCATCCCCGACAGTGCGAGAAGATTCCTGCCGCTACGAAGGTCGAGATCGTCGCAGCGTCTGTTGCCGCTGCCAGAGCCGTCGCATCCTTCATTTGCGGGACGCACCAGACCGGTGCGGGAAAGTCGAACATCGCTGCGAGTGTCGTCGCAGAGCCTGTCGTCGCTGGGTGAGATTGCCGCACCGCTTGCTTGCGGACCGCATCACGTCGCTGCGAGTGTCATCGCAGAAACCATCGGGTCGAGGAGCTGCGAGAGAGAAGATCACCGCTGGTCCACGCATCGTCGCCCCGGAGATCGTCGCAACTCCAAAGATCGTCGCATTGTGCCTTTTGCGAGAACAAACTTCCTACGGAACCTCCGCACCGGAATCCATACAAGTGGCCTTCCTCCCCATACAGACCGGATTCGTCGCAACACGCCCGCTGCTGCAGCGGGGTTGTCGCATCGCCTCCCCAGGGTCTCAGGAGCAACGCGTCGCTTGTTTTCCACCGCAGCAGCTTCTGCTTTTGGAACTTTGTCACAACTAAAAGGTACTGTGAGTAAACGTGACGCAACTGTGAACTTTTCAAGCATCTGTGGATTATTCTATCGCAACCTAAAGAACTTTATCGCAAACCTTAAGAACTCTTTTGAAACCATATTCTTGAACTGTGTATGTTGGATTTTTGTCGTTTTGGTCTTGTGTAGTTTAGATTAAATACCTTTATTTTTCTAAACTGTTGTGGAGTCAGTTTGCGGTGTTTACACTGTGTTACTGTGAGTGTTGGTACAAATACTTTACACATTGCCTCTGATTAGCCTAGACTGCTCGTGCCAAGCTACCTAGAGGGTGAGCAGGGGTTATCTCAGAGGGTTTCCTCCTTGCCCTGACTAGAAGCAAGGGTCCCTATTTGGACAGTGGTACCTACCTCTGCCAACTAGAGGCCCCTAGTTCAAACAGTAGTGCTGAAGAAATTGTTTTCTCTCTCTGCTTCTGTAGAAATTTCCATAGTTGTAATTGTTCGAAAAATTGCATTATCTAGTTCCCTGTTTACTGCAGGTTCCAATGTCGATATTTGGGCCTTCGGCTGGGTTTGTGGCTTTGAGATTGCTTTTAGCTCAATTGTTTTTAGATGTCCCTCTGTATGGTTTCTTCCTATACCCATTTCCCTTTCTTGCGACTGCATTCTCATTGAGGAAGCTGTTGTCTGGGTTTTATGCTCTTTAAGGCAATGGCTAACGGCGTCATCTGACAGTTTAGCAATCCATGTGTGTTTTTTCCACAACTTCCTATCTTAACTGAGGATTTAGCCGGTAGCACCACCTTCTGGAAGTCTTTCGTTGGTTGAGAAAAACAAACCTCGCCTTCCATTATGGTTGGACACTTAAGTTCCTTTTCCGGAACCTGAGTTGTTTTACTATACTTTTCACATGTTCCTTCAGTAGAAGAAGCGGAGTTACATAAAGATCTATCCAGTCTAGTTTCAGAGAGATGTTCTTCTTGAGGTCCTCCTGCTTTGGATTTAGAAAAGATAGAATATACTCTAATGCCTCGCTGAGGCTCTAAGGCAGGTTTTTTATTTCTTGCTTTCCTCTCCTTCTTTCTTTGTCGTCTTGATTGTGTCGGCTTCATTTCTTGTTGCTCAATTGTATCGTTCATTGCTATTGCGGTATTAGTTTCTATGTATTCCGCGTTCCCAGCTATAGAGGTTTGAGATCCATTCTTTAGCTCTAGTGTGGAATTTGTAACTACTTGTGGTTGTATGTGATTTGAAGATACTCCAGATTGTTCTGTATAATCTGACCCTAACTTAAATGGGGTAATCAAACGTTTGTTCAAATTGAGTATCTGTTCTTACATTGTTGGTAATGAACTTAACTTTTCTTAAATTGGCTCACATGTACAAGCTGGTTCCTGTGGGGGATAAGTTGATTGTACTCTTTTAATGAAACTGCTTGAATTGTCCAGTTTCTTGTTTATTCCAGATATATATGATGCAATGACATTCATTAAATCTATTTGTATGTCCAATTTGTCTGATTGCATTATCAAAGTTGCTGTTGACGTTTGCAGTGCTTGCAGTAGCGGTCTAATGAATTCGGGTCGTCCAGCAGTATTGCTAATATTGATATTTTCCCCTTTTTTGGAGTTCTGCAAGATCTCTCAATTTGTTTTGGTGATGTATTGTCACTGGCATCTATTTTCCTGTATTGACTATCGCTGTGACACGTACTAAATGTTTTATCCTCCACTTCTTCACTTCCTTGGGCCTCCTCTGTTATCTCCGGTATGTCGACTGAGGATTTGTTTGCCAAAGGCTCATCCATGTTAGCAAGGGACAAACGTGAGTTTGGCCATAGGTGTGCGAAATCCTCATTACTTGAATGTAAAGATTGTGGGCTAATAGTTTAATCATGTTTTGTAGCTTGGGAAGTGAGACTTGTTTTGATATTAAGATCTTGGGTCTTTTGAATCTTTTGTATTGTAACCACACCACCTGGCGTACTTTCTCCCTTGGTTGTATTAGGGGCGAGTGGTAGCTTTTGCTCTGTTGTGGTATTAGTATCATTTGATGCCATATTTACTGTCGCTGTTGTTGTAAAGATATTTTGTATTAGCATTCTGCAAGTTGGATTATTTTTGCCTTGTTCTTCTGATTGTTCACGCTTTGTGAGTGAATTACAATTCTCAATAAATGATGAGTTTGATTTCTCCAGAGTAATTGTTTGAATTTCATCGTCCTCCTTTGGGTCTTTCCCCAATGGGAGTTTTAAGGGTGCCAGCGGAGTCATCAGACCTGATATCTCCCCTGGAGTTGCACAGAAGGATGATCCAGGATCCTTTAAAAATTGAAATCTCAGAATTTGTGTTATTTTTTTGTTTGATTTAACTTTTTCAAACAAGGAGGCTATTGGCGAGATTAACGGGCTCTTTAGGGTGTAACTTGCCTCGTTCACATTGATTGTTTTCCCGACTTTTTTCCTTTTAGAGAGTCCCTTAAGGGCAACAGCCTTCTCTCCCGGTGTCTTCCTCACCCTGCCAGAACGCATAGTTGCTCTGGCTCTGCCCTTCACACCTCGCTCCGCACTCCGTGCTTAGCCTCAGCTGCTCGGATGCTATATCGTTTTTCCTGCCGCCAAATTTATCAGGATGCGGCAATTACCTCTTTGTATGAGGCTCCTGCCGCTTATATAGGCACCCCCTTTTCTGAATAGTTTTTGGCCACTATAGGTGTGGCAGGGTATACTCAGACATGAGTCCCTTGCTCACTGCTCCATCAGGATTCAAGCAAGCCGGGCCGACGACGGCTGAAATGCCAGAAACCGGTCCCCGGAAGCTTGTCTCCTTTCTGGTGAAGAATTGGCTTGGTAGTTTGGTCTGCCCCGTTCCCATGATTCACTGGGCCAGGGACAGACTAATTTGCATATAGCCAGGTTCTGAGCTGGGATGGGGCAGTGAGCTAAATAACGGTGATGGATCAAGCCCTGATCTTTGGACTGGGTAAGAGTGGTCTGCTTAATTCAGACACTCTGTTCATCACCACCCCCTTTTCTGAATCGTTTTTGGCCACTATAGGTGTGGCAGGGTATACTCAGACATGAGTCCCTTGCTCACTGCTCCATCAGGATTCAAGCAAGCCGGGCCGACGACGGCTGAAATGCCAGAAACTGGTCCCCGGAAGCTTGTCTCCTTTCTGGTGAAGAATTGGCTTGGTAGTTTGGTCTGCCCTGTTCCCATGATGCACTGGGCCAGGGACAGACTAATTTGCATATAGCCAGGTTCTGAGCTGGGATGGGGCAGTGAGCTAAATAACGGTGATGGATCAAGCCCTGATCTTTGGACTGGGTAAGAGTGGTCTGCTTAATTCAGACACTCTGTTCATCACCACCCCCTTTTCTGAATCGTTTTTGGCCACTATAGGTGTGGCAGGGTATACTCAGACATGAGTCCCTTGCTCACTGCTCCATCAGGATTCAAGCAAGCCGGGCCGACGACGGCTGAAATGCCAGAAACCGGTCCCCAGAAGCTTGTCTCCTTTCTGGTGAAGAATTGGCTTGGTAGTTTGGTCTGCCCTGTTCCCATGATGCACTGGGCCAGGGACAGACTAATTTGCATATAGCCAGGTTCTGAGCTGGGATGGGGCAGTGAGCTAAATAACGGTGATGGATCAAGCCCTGATCTTTGGACTGGGTAAGAGTGGTCTGCTTAATTCAGACACTCTGTTCATCACCACCCCCTTTTCTGAATCGTTTTTGGCCACTATAGGTGTGGCAGGGTATACTCAGACATGAGTTCCTTGCTCACTGCTCCATCAGGATTCAAGCAAGCCGGGCCGATGACGGCTGAAATGCCAGAAACCGGTCCCCGGAAGCTTGTCTCCTTTCTGGTGAAGAATTGGCTTGGTAGTTTGGTCTGCCCTGTTCCCATGATGCACTGGGCCAGGGACAGACTAATTTGCATATAGCCAGGTTCTGAGCTGGGATGGGGCAGTGAGCTAAATAACGGTGATGGATCAAGCCCTGATCTTTGGACTGGGTAAGAGTGGTCTGCTTAATTCAGACACTCTGTTCATCACCACCCCCTTTTCTGAATCGTTTTTGGCCACTATAGGTGTGGCAGGGTATACTCAGACATGAGTCCCTTGCTCACTGCTCCATCAGGATTCAAGCAAGCCGGGCCGACGACGGCTGAAATGCCAGAAACCGGTCCCCGAAAGCTTGTCTCCTTTCTGGTGAAGAATTGGCTTGGTAGTTTGGTCTGCCCTGTTCCCATGATGCACTGGGCCAGGGACAGACTAATTTGCATATAGCCAGGTTCTGAGCTGGGATGTGGCAGTGAGCTAAATAACGGTGATGGATCAAGCCCTGATCTTTGGACTGGGTAAGAGTGGTCTGCTTAATTCAGACACTCTGTTCATCACCACCCCCTTTTCTGAATCGCTTATATAGGCTGAGCACAGCAACGTTATAATACATTATCGAATCCTGCCGCTAAGAAAGTTAGCTCGCGGCTACTGCTCCAACCAGCTGTCAGCATCTTTTAGCTCCTGCCACCAATGTGAGGCTTCTGCCCCGAGGATTCAGTATTTTTAGACATTTCTGGTGCTATAGACATAAAGATGCAAAGATGAGTTGGTCCCTACCGTAAAAGCTGCAAGCTGCAAGCAGGCAGCAAGGCTGGGAAGGCTGAAGGCGACCGCTACGGGCCACCAGCTGCTCTGAACCGCTTCCGGGCTCCGTGGGTCTGAACTCTGCTCCACGAGCTCTCCACTCGCTGCACGCCGCTGCTCCTGGTCCCAGGCTGCTTCCGTGGGGAAGGGGCCCAAGCTCTGCTCCACGAGCCCTCCTGGAGACTCAGCCGCACAACACTCGCCGCACACTGCACGCCGCAGGCCGCCAGCAGCTCCCAAGAACGCTGGGCTGCTTCCACGGAAGGGGGGGGTTCAGGCACACGCTCCAGCCGGGCCAGCCGGGCCAGAGAACGAGAGAACTAGAAACAAGCTGCAGCCGCAGGACCAGCTACACGCCGCAACACCACCGCAGTGGAGCTCAACCGGAAACACAGAGCGTGACAGCGCATGACAGTGATTGGCCGGATCTGTGATGTGTAAAGGCCTCAAGCCAGCTTGGGTAGGATGGAAAAAAGCAGTATCCTGTAAATCTCTGTATGGTTCCTGAGCAACATGAACCTATATTGGGTTTGTTGGAGTTGGGAGCAATCAAATAGTCCAATAGTTTTTCAATACCTTTGGATTCTCAACCTGTTTCCGCAATAGTGGAATTACTTCTGCATTT
The DNA here is from genome assembly GCF_964261635.1 of Lissotriton helveticus. Lineage (NCBI taxonomy): Eukaryota > Metazoa > Chordata > Amphibia > Caudata > Salamandridae > Lissotriton > Lissotriton helveticus. The sequence continues at coordinate 985,806,805 of NC_136071.1, read as the reverse complement.
TTAAAAGCTTTATGCACAATGTCTTGATGAAGTGATGTATTTAGTAGGGCTATCACTGGGCTATTTATTACTGAAACAAAATATTTTGAGATGGCTGGCGAGCACGGGTCCTTTGGATATTCAGATTTAACTTCAGATATTTACTTGCCCAATCTAACTTCATTATTTCCAAAAAGCAGGATAATATAATGCTATTGAGTTTCTTCTTCAACTCTGATAGGGATGAATTGCTGATGATGATGGTAACTTTGATAAGATATATTATATCTATGAATAAACTGTTAGGATTGTGGCATATTTTCCAAGTACATGGCACCACCACTGTGATGATTGAAGTTGTGGTTTTCATGGGTTCGTGTGTACATAGCAATATTACCCTGTAATCATATTTTTCATTCTAATGCAGCTATCAAAATCATGTATAATATATCAAATATGTTCGAGACTTTGCGTTTGATTTGATTTTCATTAGCTCACTGAAGTGTTATATTCCATCAAATGACAGCCACGACCCACAACACACAGTCTTAAAGAAAGTATCTATACATAATGAATAGTTCATTAAAATTTAACGTACTTGTACTGAATAGTCATACTGGGAAAAAGTACATTGTGTTAAGAATTTCCACAAATATTAGAATTCTATTTAAAAAAAAAATATTTTTACATTTGCCAATATTCAGCCCACCACAAGGTAATTTTGGTATTTCGCTATACCTTTTGTCATTCGTGATGGCTTTGCTACCTTACTTTCTTCATGCCTGTTTGGCTTCCATTTGTGAAGAGGTTAGTCAGATACCTTAATGAGACTACTGATTAATTCAAACTGAAATTGTGATCTTGAAATAAAACATTTCTCTTAAATTTGCAGTCAAGTAAACTTTCTCAACTAAAAAACTATTTGCACAGCATTGGTTCTAAGCAAGTGGAATTGTTTCCCAATTGTTTTTAAACCTAATTTCAAAGTCATCCATTGTCCTATGGCCTGAATATGGAGCTCTATTTTTTTCATGAAACGCTTTATAAAAAATGGTAGAGGTTTCATTGTGCGACCGTAGTAACATTTTTTACTATTAGCACACGTTTACATTATGTCAATGGTACAGTCGTGTATTTGGGCAATAATAAACTACTTTCATCAGTCAGGAACAAGTTTTGTTGTAATCAGATCAAATCAAAAGCAACTTTATTAGGCAGAGAAACCTGCCATAAAAGCAATTAACATACATACGAAGGGGAATAAAAAAACATCAAACGGAAACCAACATATATCATATAGGGCTTGAGTAAAAGCATGACACACATAAATTGACTAGAAGAGTATAAGAACTTAGTCGAAGTGCATGTTGCTTCTTGAACGTACAGCTGCCTTGAGAAACAAACAAACATATGCAACAACAGGTTTCATTGTCAGTTAAATCTTGCAAGCACCTAAAAGCTTGTTGGCATTTATGATATTTTCTTTGTCTTAAAAAGGTACTAGATACATTCTCATGAATAATTGGTTGTATCCACAGAAAATGAAGTGAGCACACCCAGCTCCCGGTTGTATTAGCCAGGTAATCGGTTGACACAGCGCCTAAATTAGGAAGTAATTAATCCCCAATGCTGGATTTCTATGATTCCTCATGTAACCCAATACCCTGTGAGGTATCTAACAACAGGACCTGTACTTGCTGTCTGCTTGGTAGCGCACCTATAGTTGACTCAGAGACAGCAAACCTTATTCCAGTCCCTTCCAGTGACAACCAGGAAATAGAGATCCCTATGTCACAGGACAAGCAGTCAAAATGTATCTTTCTAGTGAGTGAGGCTTCCACATTGCTCGTAACAGAGAGCTACTGCAGCACAGGGCGAATATGTATTTGGTCAGATAAATAATTAAGTGCTAACTTACAACAAATATAATGTGAGGTTGATACAGGCATCATTAATATTTGCCTGCAAAAGTGATTTTCTTGTAGTGGCTGTGGGTTACTAATGTGTCATATTCCTGCCCCGTAGGTAGCAATAGGTACACAATGGGATGAATATATTTGTAAGCCCGATTTTCTTTTACCTGCTGGTGCTGCGGAAGGTCCTGTTTTAGCCGCCAATACTTGGGACACTTGCCTTCTCCAAAAGCTTCAGGGGCACTGCTGCTGACCGGCGCGATGTGCGTGGGGACCGCCCTTGCCGCCGCCTCGCCCTGAACTATACTACCCAGCCTCCCGTGCGGCGCGTACACAGCGCACCACATCATTGAGCGCCAGGAGGTACTCAAAAGGGGGCCATGGCTCCCGCAGCGTGGGACGCGCACGGGTGTACCCGTGCCGTGCCTGGGCAAAGCATGGGCCAAGGGCGGGCCCGCCTGCGCCCGTCAGAGCCAGGAGGAGGCAGGGCTGGGCCACCCCCCTTTCATTGGACTCCTCAGGAACTGGTCAGCATTTTCTGTCGTAAATATTTTACTTGTAGTATTCTTGTATCTCACCACGTAGAAACTATGAATAAGGCTAAATGAAAGGGGGTGGGAGGGCCAGGAGTTGTAGGCACGTTAGATGCTTTCTTGACACAGGCAGAGTCAGTTTTAATTCACGAAATCGAGTTAACTGAAAGGAGACTCTCTTTAAATCCAGTTAGAGTCTCCTTTGAAGCCTTCCCCCCTCCCCTGATCACTTTAGAGTCGGTCACAGTAATTGATTGTATGTCTCCTGTGAATTCTATCTCCGCAGAGCGAAACCAAATGAGTCTTCTGCGGCAGCTAGCACTCCATCCCTACCACCTACTCCCCCTGTAAAGGCACTTACTTGTCATCAAAGGTCCCTACAAACTACAGGTGGTGAAGGCACATACAAAAAAAGGAAGGTGCGTAGCTTGCCTAAAACCACGCATCAGGCATGCAAAATAGCAAAACCGAAAGCAACCATTCCGGCTAGCGTGGGTGGTTCTAATGGAGTCTCCGCCTCGGGTGTCCCGGGCACCAGAGATGTAAGAGCCTCAGTCATTGATACACAGGTGTCCAGTAATTTTGAGGATGTCCTTGTAGCTAAACTTGAAGTGAAACTTGCTGCTATGCTTGACCCGCCATTTGTAAGGCTGTCTGGTATAGACTCAAGACTAGCCAAAAATGAGCAACATCTTTTTTCTCCAAACCCTTTGGTGAGTGAGGGTGTACCAGGGGGATTGATTATACTAAGATCAGCAAGTGTGTCCGAAACTAGAACATCCATTATTGTGGCTGGTTGCCCACCTCCCACTAAAGCGAAGGTCCCTACGGTAAATTCACAGAGCATACACACATCTTCTGTTAATGTTACCCATAGTTGGGAACTAGTTGAACGTCAAGAACAGGGGTTGCTACAAGGAGGGGCAGTGAGTTGTAGTAAGTTTCTCCACCTTCCACCTGAAGCCACACCGTATACTATTATATTATCGAATGTGCCAATGTTACCTTCAGGGAATGATGAACATTGATCATCACTTAAGAATAAGGTCCTCCACCTGTTGAATTCCAGAACCAGGTTGGGAAATGCTCTATTCAGTGAATTTAAAATGATTCGTAGAATTCCGTGGGTCGGTAAATCTCCGAAAGCCCTTAAAGATGACTGTAGGGTCCTAAGTTTTAGGTCCCCACGCCTAGTCCACACCATTCCAAATAGGGCTGGGTCCGGGCATTAAAGCAGGGACAACATTAATATCTTGCCGTTAGGTTACTTCTACTGCAACTTTCCAGTCCACGTAAGAGGAAGGGACGCCTTAAGGGACGTAGCCAGGCTTCTGGGCTCACATGCTTATGCGGTTCCTACATATAATAGGTTTGAGCTTTTTTCTAACTTGGAGGATATTGATTGACTACATCCTCGCATTGACAATAATAAGACTATTCCTCTAATGGCCAAGTTGGGTAAGGGAGGTTGGGTACCAGGCTGTAATGACTTGGGAGGTTTTACACCACCTACGTCGAACGGTCTGAATTGTGCCAATGCTATGGGTGTGAACGGGATGGGCATGGGATATTGATTGGCTACGTCCTCGCATTGACAATAATAAGACTCTTCCTCTAATGGCCGAGTTGGGTAAGTGAGGTTGGGTACCAGGCTGTAACGACTTGGAAAGTTTTACACCACCTACGTCGAACGGTCTGAATTGTGCTAATGCTATGGATGCGAACGGGATGGACATGGCAGGGGAGTGCAGCTCATTACTTGATGGCAACTCTTCAAATGCAGGGGTAACCGGCCTAGTGGAGGCAAGTAGCCTCAGCAATCTGCCTGGCAGTAGTTACAACCCCGGTGTCGCTGCAGGCCTTAAATTAGCCTCATGGAACGTAGCTGGGCTTCTACAAAAAACTACTTCAGTTGAGTGGTCTATCTTCATTGAAGGCCCACGATATACTGATTTTCCAAAAACCTGGGCTATGGACCTTGTATACCGTCAGGGCTATCTAATCTAAATTTTTCAAAGGTAGCGGAAGGCGGGAAACGTGGTAGACCAAGGGGGGGCCTTACACCTTGGGTTAGACAATCCAATCACTACAAGGTGGAGGAACTCTACATTAATTGCACGGACATCCTTATAATTAGGATAGAGCAGGCTAATTTACCATACCTGCTACTTATCAATGTTTATGCAAGGGGCGTGCAAGGTGGGAAAGCCTCTCCTACTGTTGATTTTTTAGACACATTCTTAACTGAACATAGAGGTGATAATAATTTGATATTAGCTGGTGATTTTAATTGTACATTTGAACCCCTGGACCTTTATGATGTGAACCTTAGTGCAGAAGAGGATGCTCAGAGGTCCATCCCCTCGCTGGATCTTCCTCCAATTAACAAATGGACAAGTGCAGAGCTCCAACTAAAAGTGTTCTGTTTAGAACAGGGAGTCAGGGCTGTTAATGGGAGATCAGCCTCAGACAATCAGGGCTCGCATACTTTTAGCACGGGCTGCGTAGCAGTCGTATTGATGTCATCCTGCTTAATAAGGAACTTTGGTCCAACTTAATAGATATGGTGGTTTGTGAACGCACCGAGAGGGACCATAACGCGCTAGTGCTCTCCCTACGTCCTGCTTATGGTGTTAGTTCGGAAGCATGAATCATGTGGAGGGTATGCTGCCAAATGGTACTAGGCGAGTTAAATGGTCAAACATGCTTAAAAAAGATGAACACTTGATGCAAATGAGTAGTTTGGTAGTTAATGCACTAGGTACACTACAGACATGTGCCAGGCAGGAAGAGCTTAATTATGTAGTTGTGCAGGTCCATGAGGAACTTTTTAATCAGCTTAAAGGCATTTTTATTTCTAAAAACAAAAAACATCAGATACACTCGGGATTTAAGGTGGCCGCCTGGTATAACACTTCATGTCGCACTGCCTATAGAACCCTAGCTAGAGCAATTAGGTCAAAAAATAGGGATGATATTCACAGGGCTAGGGCCGAATATAAGGCAGCCCAACACTGAGCCAAAAGGGACTGGGATGAACAACACTGGGCCGAACTGCCTAAAGCATGTTTGGTGAGAAACATGTCTACCTTCTGGCACTTGGTGAAATGGGGCAGTGGGGCACTAAGTAAGGTGCCTGTGAACTATATAGACCCAGACCAGTGGGGAGGTGCAAGACTGTTTTTATATGCCACCTCCCATTTCCAATCTGCATTTTACCAAGAAAGATGTGGAAAATACTTTACCCTCAGTCCCAAGAGGCAGGGCGCCTGGGCCGGACTGCATCCTCGCAGATCTGTTCCTTCATGACATACCCAACTGGGCATCCTACATCCAGCTCCTTGTGAACGCCTTTGCAAGTGGAGCATCCGTGCCCGGTACTTGGGCAGGAGCAGAAATACTTTCTATTTATAAGAAAGGGGATTGCTCCCAACCAGGAAATTATAGGCTGATAAGCCTTATTGACTGCATACAAAAAGTATCGGCTAGGTTGGTACTGAGCAGAATCCAGTCCTGGATTGAGGAATGTGACATCTTGTCCCCACTTCATGCGGGTTTTCGCTGTTGTACTAGTACCATTGATCAAGTGTTCAGGTTTATCCTGATATATTGGCGAACTGTAGTGCTAGGTGGAGGTACAATCTACGCAGCTTTTGTCGACCTTAAGTCGGCTTTTGACCTTGTTCCCCATACTAAGATGTGGCATATCTTTCTGGCATCAGGTATGCCATTAGAAATTCTGGTATTTCTGGTTAAGCTACATGATGCAAACTACATGCAGGTGATATGGGATGTGCAGGGGAACACCACCATAAAGTTTCCTGTAGAGAAGGGGGTAAGACAGGGCTGAGTTCAAGCACCAACTCACTTCTCATTATATATAAATGTGGTAGTGCAGTTTTTTCATAATTATCCCACCGATGCAACCACTTTAGCTGGGATGAGGATCCTGCTGCTTATGTTTGCGGATGACACCCTTAAACTCTCCAAGAAACGAAAGAGCCTCCAGTGTGCCCTTTCGAGATTCGAGGAGTTCTGCCAGGACCGCGACCTTGTAGTCAATGTAGATAAAACAAAATATATGGCCCTTCATAACCACAGGAATATTAAGGGTAGAGTCGAAATGAAGGATGGTACTCTTGAACAAAGACAGAATTTTACTGATCTGGGGTAACCATTGGCAATAAACTAATCTGGAAGCCTCAAATAGATTTGCTCTCTGTCAAGCATGCCCAACTCTCAGGTGCCCCGTTGAAGGAGCACCAATCATCATATACCAAACCAATCGCTCCTGCTCTTCAAGTTTATTCCTCAAAGATTAGCACTTCGATTTTGTATGAGACAGAATTGTGGGGGTATGCCAAACTAGATCCCTTAGTGAAAGCCCAAAACAAATTTTTGAGGTCACTAATTGGCCTCCCAAAGTCTACCCCATTAACCCCTTGCATGGGGCCGCGATTCTGCGCCTGTGCGGCAAAATCGCAAGTGGGCAGGTTTATGACGGTCCCCAGCCGTCATCAGCACACCAGCGCCGTAGTGCATGACGGCTGGGGGCCGTCATCAGCATGCAAGGGGTTAAAACCCTTATTCTTAGATCTGGGTTGCTATTCGATTGAGGATGTGGCACACTTTAGGCCAGTGGCATACTGGAGAAGGCTCTGGGTTACCCCAGAGCTTTCACACTATGCCCAAGCTCTAATAGAAGTTAGGGAGGCAGATGGTATGAGCAAAGTTTTGTGGCTAAGGGGAGTAAAAGCCACTCTCTGTGAGATAGGGATTAGCTGTTTATGTGCGTATCCGGCTGTCAGTGTATTTCCAGCTAAACTAGAGTTTAAGACAGCATACTGGAACTCGCTTGTTATGAAATGGTTTGCTGCTTTTTCTGGCCCCTCATTATCCAGAGACTTCATTGAGATCAAGCATGAAGTGAAATATGAAGGGTACTGGGATTTAATTACCACCCCCAAAGACAGGAAACTGTACCATCAGTTTAGGGTGGGTTCGCTTCCTACTAATGTATTTACAAACAAATGGTGCAGCTTGAATGGTAGCAACTGCCCATTTTGTCCTAACTCTAACGTAGCAAAGGCATACATTTTGTTTGCTTGCCCAGCCTATAGTAACCGCAGGTCCAGATGGCTGAAACCTCTGTGTCGAAACCTGGGGACCAGGTCAAGTAGCGAGGCATTCAGGATTCTAAAAACATCTACTGAAGAGTCCATTGTGATTGCTGTCGCTAAGTTATTGGGCTGGGTGTGGGTGATTCGTTTGAAAGAGAGGAGTTTTAGGGAACTGTTTTATGCTCCCTAGTTTTAGGCGACTTTTCATGCACTATGTACTTTATTGTAATGACACCAAATGATCTCTAAACTGATTTGTATGCTGAATCTAAGACAAATGGTCACCAGAGGAGGCAGTCCTGCAGGGGTGATTTTTAGCAGTTTTTTAGGTATTTATTGTGTAATCATTAATTTTACTAGGAAGGCTTGAATCAAATGTATCTAATTTATTTTTAGGTCGCAATATGTTTGTATCTTACACATTCTCACCTCTATGTATTATGTACTATCTTTTGTTATTTTTAAATCGAAATAAAGATTTTAACTGACTGACTGACTGACTATATTTGTAAAAATTGGGCTAGAGTCCTGCCTCCTGGTGGTGGTGGTAAACTAAGGAGGGAGCCTACAGCCTTCGACACTTTCATTCTATTTTGAACAATTTGAGTCGCTCTTGAGCTAGAAGCACTAAATAAAATCCCTAAGTATGTAAAAGTGCTAGTGTGCAGTAATGTATTTGACTCTACAGTGATGGCTGATGATCGTATATGCTTCATACCAGAGGACATTGTAAATGATTTTGAGAAATTGGTCTTTAGATCTAATTTCTCCATAAAATCTACAAAAGAGTTGACTACTCTACATATGGCTTTCGGGGTGTGGGCCATTATTATGGCATTGTCTGCATATAAAAGTACAGGAATGTGTGCGCTGTTTACCATAGGGACATCGGTGGGGTGTTTATAACTTTCAGATTGAATTTATTTATATATAAAATAAATAACAAAGGGGCAAGCACACACCATTGACACACACCCCGTTCGACATTAAAAACATCAGATAACTCCCCACCGGTCCCAAACCTGACACATGCTTTTGTCTCATTGTGTAGTGATATTGAAGTGCGCACCAATCTGGGGTCTATTCTCATTTCGATTAAAAAGTGTCATAACTTAGCTCTGTTTACACAGTCAAAGTCCATCAACAGGTCCATAAAAGCGAGATACAACTTAGATTGCTTTGCCACTGTATATGTGCCTATAATAAGGTGTAATTTCAAACATTGTTCCAACGTACCTATTCCGTTTCGAAAAACCAGCGAACACGCATTTAATACATTGTTTTTATTCACCCATGTTGATATCCTATTGTGTACGACTCTACCATACGTTTTTGCAGGGATGTCTATCAGGGACATAAGGAAATAGTTTTTTGTCTCAAAGCAGCTCCCCCTAATAAAAATGGGCACTACGATTGAAAGGGCCCATGAATTTGAAATGGCTCATGGAATTAAAGACATTTGTTAGTAATGGTGCCCATAACTTCATCTCACACTTAATCAGATCAATGGGAATGCCATTGGCACCTGGGGCCTTTCTGCCCTCACTCTCCTCCCTTGAATGGCAGCCTTGACTTCTGTTAAGGATACATATGGGTACATATGGGAAAGTGGGAGTGTCAATTTTGACAACATTAATGTTGGTTTGGTTACTAGTAGTATAGATGGCTTTAAAGTACACTGCCTAATCCTCACCCCTTATATGGTAGCTATTAGTGGTGTCAGTTTGATCTATTGTCCTCACACACACACAATACTGTTCTCCAAAAAACCTTACTATCCTTTGTCTTAGCAGTGTCCGTAAGGGTGGCTCACTGGTCAATTATAGTATCCCTTCTGCGCTTTCTGGTCACAGACTTATGCTTCCTGTGCAGAAGGGCCACAAGGTCTTTATCTCGAGAGCAGGTAATGAGTGCTTTACACAAGAGGTGATTAGCCAATGACCATGCATTATCGAAGGACCGGGGGCTTGCGATGCTGATTTCAGTAGGGACCCCCTCGTTTCAGCACAAAGTGCTTCAAACCTGTTCATGACTCTACCCATTGTCTCTGTTAAAGTCCCCATCACCAAAGACATATTTGCACCTACTATTTCTTCCAAAGTTTTTAACGGTTTGGATAGCTTCCAGGCCAATTTAAGTTTGAGAATGGTTGGTTCTACACTACTAGGACTGGATAAAGTTTGGGCGGTGTAGGAAAGTAGGATCTGCTTCTTTGGTTACCCCCACTTTGTCCTTGATGTAATGCTGTTTAGGACTAGTCTGACTGGCATCCTGCTAATCCAGACCCCAGTCTCTCTGCTTTCTCCCCTAAATTGTTATGGTAAGTACTTAGGTACATCCCAGATTGGATAATGGAGTACCCTTATCAATCCCTGGTATATTGTACTAAGGTCATAATTACCTCAGAGGTCCCCCATAGGCTTAAGCATGTATTATGCCACCTAGGGGAGACCATTCAAACTATCTCTACAGGCCTACAATTGCAGCCTGTGTAAGCTGGTGCTAGCACCACTTACGAAAGATATAGGTTTCCCTACATTGTAAGTCACTGCATTTAAAACGTATAAGTCACCCCTACAGCAGGCCTTTTCAATCCTGAAGTCAGCGTGCTCGGTTCTAAGTGTGAGGTGCCCCTGCATGAGCAGGACACCCCTACAGCCTTCGGAGTGGGACAGCCATATAACATATAGAGGGGCACCGCATCATTACGCGATGACCATCTCGAAACTGGCTGTTACGCACCCTGTCGCGTTTAGTATCAAACATGTTGGAATTGTACCACCACACCCTGGAATGAGCTCTTATCTATTGACGTGGTTAACAACAGCGCCAAATTCTGGGCAGTGGTCAACAGGCCCTTTTTCCAGGATACCAGTAATAGTGAGCTTGATTGTGGTATACAAGAAGAAGGCTGGTATTAAGCATGGGCGGATTTTGCGGATCCACGATTCGCGGATTTGCGTATTCACGGATCGTGGACCCGCAAAATCCGCAAATTTTGCGGACTTGCAGATCAGCGGATTTGGGGCGGGGCTTCCATGCGAGTGCACATGCCTCTTGTGTGTATAAAAGGTCAGAGACCGATCAGAGCAGCAGATGAAGATACAGAAGCTCCTGGCCACAGGAACAGCACGAGGATTGCGCTTGTGAAAGTCAAGGATGCAAAGGCCTCTGTCCAGCATCACAGCTGACTTTCGATGGTATATTTGGGAAGAAGGCACATCTGCCCAGCCTTGACAATGCTCACGATTGTTTTTTGGGCCGATGAATGAGTCACTGAATTTAAGCTTCAACTAGGGCACATGCTTAATTGATATCTGTAAGTGCTTCCGGTTGAGGTTTAATTTTTGTGCCAGGACCATCGTGCCAGAATGAACCCTGCCCTTCATATTTATTCAAGAAGACGCCACCGTTTTGTGCCATACCTCTACTCAACTGGAGTACTTTCTACTGGATAATCAGTAAGTGCTACCTCGTTGGGTAAATGTATAGTGCTTTTACTACACTACAGCTGCCTAAAGTGCCAGAGAGTTGTCTACAGCGACCAGGTGTGTGTTACTGTGTGGGCGGGGCCAAACGGACGGGGCTTCCATGCGAGTGCACATGCCTCTTGTGTGTATAAAAGGTCAGAGACCGATCAGAGCAGCAGATGAAGAAACAGAAGCTCCTGGCCACAGGAACAGCACGAGGATTGCGCTTGTGAAAGTCAAGGATGCAAAGGCCTCTGTCCAGCATCACAGCTGATTTTCGATGGTATACTTGGGAAGAAGGCACATCTGCCCAGCCTTGACAACGCTCACGATTGTTTTTTGGGCCGATGAATGAGTCACTGAATTTAAGCTTCAACTAGGGCACATGCTTAATTGATATCTGTAAGTGCTTCCGGTTGAGGTTTAATTTTTGTGCCAGGACCATCGTGCCAGAATGAACCCTGCCCTTCATATTTCTTCAAGAAGATGCCACCGTTTTGTGCCTGTTGTAACTATTTTATGATGGCGCGGGCAAGCTGCCATCGAGCACCTGCTTTATTTTATCTATTAGAGCTTCCTGTTGAAGCTAACTTAGTAACTATTTTAGGATGGCGCTGGCAGCTTGTCGGCGCCATCGTAAAATAGTTACAACAGGCCAGCAAGGCTTGAACTTTTGCCCCCGGAATCCGCCGCTCGCGGATTTGCGAATTCGCGGTAAATTCGCGGGAGTTTGCGGATCGCGAATTTACCGAAAATTCGCAAAATCCGCGAGCGTAACGGATTTTGCGCTCATGCTTAGCTGGTATAATCATTTTAAGCAGGTTTATGATGGGGAAGAAAAGCCCGTAAACTTAGATCTTAATATTTTTTTTTTTTTTTTTTTTTTTTTTTTTTAAAAACCTTTATTGTAAAACGTCAGAAACAAATACGGGCCTACAACCATCCGGCCGGCCTCAACAACGTTTCGAAGCACATAAGCGCACAACATGGCATCGCAGCAGTACGTCAAACAAATTACAGTCGATTCATATCACATCGGCAGACATATACCACTGGGAAACAGGAGAAGGGGAAGGACCATCGTTAAAGGTTTTCTTTTTTATGCTTGTAAATAAAATAGTAAGTTGGAAGGACTAGAAAGGATCAAGGACCAGACAGATCAACAAAATTGAAGCGGGCAACTCACAGCAAAGATCCAGCGCGCATGAGAACATCGTCAAAATGGCGGCACCAACACAATACATAAGGATTGACATTCGCAGAACACGTCGCGCGCCAATAGCTACCCACCCCCGGACAGCTAAAACCCTTGACCCAGAAAAAGGGAAAGAAAAAGGCTTAAAATAAAAAGGAAATAAAGGCCCATAGAAACCAAAAAGAACGAAATAACCCCCCACCCTACATGCATGCAAAGGCTACGGCCTACCCCCCCCTTGCAATGTGTCTGTCGCCCCAAAAGAGTACCCGAAATGAAGAAGAAGAGAAAAGAACAGAAAGAAAAAGGAGGCATATATTACCGGAGGAGGGCCATCCACAAGTATCCAAAACAACCAAGCAGAATAGTATCGGCCACCCCACCCCCGACCCCTAATGAAACATAACCAACGTCCAGCTCCACCGTCCATCCATCATCAATAAGTAGGAAGGGGAAAAAACAGAGTCAACCTTGTCCCCTACGATCCAAAGTGCCCATGAAGTACTGAAGCGAGGTAGTCCCACGAAACCGTGGAGGCAGCCAGAAGGACCACAGCAAGACACGGCGCCATCCACCCACGGCCATCCGACGCAGGGCAATGTGTTCCAGAGATGCACAGCACAGGCAAGTCCACAGCAACAGTCCAACAAAGTGGGACAGTCCAAGCGCAGACAAAATATCCAGGAGAAGAACGTCAGTCTCGCAAATAGACCCCAACAGAGGTATCAAAGATGGCGTCCTAAGGCGATCTCCCAACATCTGTAGCAGCGCAGGACGCATAACATCCACCAGTGCCGCAACCGGCAGAGCTATGATAGTGTATGGTTCCCTCTCCCGCAGCACCTCCCCGGATCTCTGAGGCAGTGGCCTGTAACAGTTGAGCCCAGGGTATGGCGAAACGCTCCGCACGAGAGCGCCAGTTCGGCAAGGCGAGGAGAGTGGGGGCAAAATGATATCTAATCGAGCCTCCAGATCTCGGGCGTTGCAACACAGAGCATCACGCAAGTCGGCCAGAGCACACAAAACGTCGCCAGTAGTCAAGGGCGCCTCGTAAAAGGATGACACAGCAGTCCCCCGCCCATGGGGCTCGCAGATATGTGGCGACCCCCGGCTTCGATCGCCGGAGTCCCTTCCAGGCAGTCGGCAGACAATTCGGCTCCCCGACCAGCACTGCCAGGGCGTGGGGATCATGGCAGCACCCTCTATTCCAGCGCCGTGTGTGATGGCAACACAATGTGAGACAGAACAGGAGCCCACGGCAAAGATGAAGACGCGATTCACTGCGCCCAAAATGGCCCCCACAACTCCGCTCGACACCAAGGAGACTCACGGAATCATCCGGGGAGAGGGATACAATTGTTGCAGCGCCAGCGATGGAACCCAGATAGCTTGAAGATGAAAGGAGATATTGTAGCGCCGCAGCGGGAGACCCAGAGCCGTCGCCGCGTCTCGCCAGCCGATGCCGTCCTGCCGTCAATGGCCGCCGTAGTTGTCGTCCGGCAGGGCACAGTTGAGAACAAAGGATCGTTCCCCTTCCCGGAGCATCAACAGGATAACAGGACGTCCCGTCACTTCCAGCACAGGAAAACCGACGGGGAGCACATCGCTGGAAACAGCGTCGCTTCCCAAACCCAGTACCGCAGCATAAACACAGATTTGCAAGCAGGATAAGAAGCGGTACGGGAGGGAAGCGGAAGGGTCGGCGGAGCCGAGGGCTCAGGCGGCCATCATGGTTGCAGGTTAGGCTCCTCCTCCATTAGATCTTAATATTGAAGAATACACCCTGTCCTTTACAGAGTTAGAGGTATCAGAAGCAATAACCCAAATGACGAGTAACAAGGCCCCGGGACCAGACGGTGGTGCCGGCAGACCTTTTTAAATCAGATATCAAGACATGGACAAAGATATTGTACAATGTCTTTGTCAATGCCTGTCAATTGGGCCTCCCAACCACATGGGCAAAATCCGTCATAGTACCAATATTTAAGAAAGGTAACAGAGGGGCCCCGAGTTGCTATCGTCCGATATCACTTATTGACTCTGCTGTAAAGGTACTAGGAAGGGTGGTGCTAAGCCAACTAACGGGATGGTTGGAGGAGACGGGAACACTTTCCATAGCGCAGTATGGTTTTAGAAAAGGGATGGGCACGACAGATCAATGCTTAAACCTGCAGTTATTAATAGTGAAATATACAGTGGCGAAGAAGAGAGCACTCTTTTTGGGCTTTATGGACCTGTCATCGGCCTTTGACCGAGTGAATAGGTCAAAACTGTGGTCCATTCTCCTGACCCTAGGAGTTGATAGAAACATCGTCCACTTTTTAGCGGACCTGCATAGGGATATATCCGCCACTGTGAGGTATGATCAGCAGGGTAACTGCACTGAAGGAATACCCATTGCTAATGGCGTTAGGCAGGGGTGCATCTTGGCGCCACTGCTCTTTACATTATATATCAATAATTTAGATTCCACCCTAACTGCCTCTTGCAAAGATATTCCCTGTGCAGGGAAACGCATGATCACCGCACTACTATACACAGACGATGCCGCACTTTTAGCCAGAACGGCGGTAGGACTCCAGCTACTTTTAAATTCCTTTGCGGCTTTCATGAGATCATTGGATTTGAGTGTAAACTTCTCCAAATCACAGGTAATGGCCATTGGTCAGAGAACCTTAAAAGTTAAAACTCTTTATTGTGAGGGGAATATACTTACTAGGGTCTCGACGTTCCCATATATAGGAGTCTAATTTGATGACCAGGGTACATGGGGAACCCAAATCTTAGCAAAAACAAACGTCCTGATCAGAGCTACATCGGCTGTCCTAGGTTTTTCTAGGAAATTGGGAGCGAGGCCAATGAAGGCCCTTTTTCAAATATAAAGAGCTAAGTGTATATCGCTTGCAATGTATGGGGCTGACTTGTGGGGCATCAAAAACGCTAGGGCCTTTCAGATGGTTCTTAAGAATATCCTATCCATCCCGCAATCAACAGCCAATTACATACTCCATCAGGAATGTGGAATATGTTTTGTTGAAGATGTAATCACAGTGGCACCACTGCTGAAATGGATAGTGACCTGGCTAAACCCTGATTTAGTGTTAAATCATGACATCCTGAAAGACTGTATGGCACTAGATCATGGGCATTGTATTCCCTGGCTCAAATATGTTCAGAAGTTGTCATATAAGCTGGGTAGACCAGAACTATATAACTCTCTGGAAAAATTACTAAGGGGAGATATAAAATGGGCCAAGGAAACATACCTGCATATAGCTACTATGGCCAGAGAAGAGATAGAGCTGGAAAAGGCAACAGTAAGGGCCCATCAGTTGCGGAAAACTACACTGTCCATGGAACCATACTTGGCTATTGTCACAAACCCTAATCACCGATTCTTATTGATTAGCTTTAGACTAAATCAATTTCATTTCCTTCTCGGTGATAAGTTAGGTTGGAAGAGGGCTGAAGATATTGGGGCTTGTACCTGTGACAACTTCTCTGGGCAGGACACTATGCACTTTATGTTTTTCTGTGATCACCTTACTGACACCAGGAAGCGCTTTATTTTGCCAATTTTAGCTAATAAAAGTTTTATGCAAGTTAGGCCAGCCTTACTCTACCTGCAAATGTTGACAAATGAATGGGAATTTTTTAATATTGCTAATTTTCTTGCCGCAGCCGTAAGAACTCTAAGGAGAATAACTTAATATCATAAAACTATGTATGTCTCTCATTGCTGTGTTGAGATGTAATCAGCACCAACTGTTTTATTCATCATCTTTTATATGTATATATCAGAGCATTAATTGTTTTTTTTATATATCAGGGTTTTATATTTGCCGATATTAATTGTCTTTTTGTATGCTTTTATGGTTTGCACATAAACCGAATAAAGTAAATTTGACTGACTGTACCACCACACCATAAATGATGTGGGAGGGATGATTCCAAGCACTGTAAAGGCCCTCCGTTAGGCCTTCAGTGCTCCTAGTACCAGTCTTCTAGACCCAGACAGCACAACATGGCTGCTGCCGACCTGAGAGATGATTCTGCCCTACTGCTGCTGAGCCAAGCTCGAGCAGGGGAAGGCAGAACAAAGGCCTCCTGTCACAGGAAGGTGTGACCACCTCCCAGACAGGGTTTAATGCATTGAGACAGGGTGGGGGCACTTGCCAGCGCCACATAGTCTGCGTGCAGGGCACCTTTGGTACCCTCCATGCATAGTCCAGCTCAAACCAGTTCAGGGACTGTTGGCTCCTGCTCTGGCATGAAACTGGACAAAGGGGAGGGGTGTATTCTCTCCCTTGTCCAGCCCCTCCTTAGGGAATGACCCCTGTATCGTCCCAGCCCTTTCCTTAGGGTATTTAAGGGCCTTCCTGTGGGTGGGTCCCTAGATTTGTTATGGGACATGATACAATTCAGACACCACTTCAACTTCGACCATCGGGGCACTCGCTGGACTTCGCTCTGGGCATCAAGGCTGCAATCAGGAAGACTCCTGCTGCTCCTGATCTCTTCACCCTGCATGTCTGCTGCACTGTCAGTATCTGCGATCCATACAGGAACCTATCCAGGGCCTGTGGACATCAAAGACACCTGAAGGAATCTCCCTAGAAGTGAAGGAGTCACTTCCCTGCATCAGCAGGTACCGCAACTAAGCTGACCGGTCTGCTGATCCTGGGCTCCTACAGACTTCAAAAGGCTGAGCAACACAGGTGGTGGTTTTTCACATCTCGCGAGGCCTGACCTGTCCGGTCACCAAGTTTAAGGCCAGTTTCCCTTATCAGAGCCACAGGAACCAAACCCCTGTGGCCTGCGTCAATTTGCAGTTGCAAAGGCTTGTTGGCATCCGTACACCAAGATCTTCAGGAAGGAAGTAGCCCCAACCTCAAGCATCTTCAGTGACCAAGATCTTTGTCCTCACCCCATCACTTGCAACGTGGGCCTGTTTCTTTGGTGAGCTGCTCAAGGTCCTCTGCGACTCCAGTGCCTCCGGCCGGTGGGTCCTCTTGAAGGTCACCTTTGCATTTTATTGGGCTCCCCTGATTTCTCAGGGGCTGTCCTGACTCTCCTGCTTGTCGTGAGTCTTCTAGACCTTGCTAATCTCAACATTTCACCTTTTTCAACTTTCATGT
This sequence comes from Lissotriton helveticus, assembly GCF_964261635.1. Taxonomy (NCBI): domain Eukaryota; kingdom Metazoa; phylum Chordata; class Amphibia; order Caudata; family Salamandridae; genus Lissotriton; species Lissotriton helveticus. The sequence goes on along the minus strand of NC_136071.1, from coordinate 985,789,457 downwards.
TGTTTGCAGTTATCAAGGCTAGTAAGTGCTCCTACCGGACACCGACCCCACAACTCTCGACATCCGATGTGGGACAGCTTGTGAACAGCTCCTAGACTTCCACAGCGTCACCTGTTTCACACAGCTGCAGTTTCAAGGTCACCATCAGCTCTCCTGCAACACCTGACATCGGTGGGAATTCATCTTCCGTACCTCCTGGTCCCTCCTGAGTGGCATAGATTCTGTCCCCTCTGCTCGCAGGTTCTTCACATCTTGAACCCACCTTTGGGTTCCACTGGACACTTTCAACTTCTCCAGCAGCGCCATCTTTCTGAAGTCTCCCATTGAGTATGATGACGTTTTCCGACGGCACTTCACACCTATGCACTTGACTTCCCTGATGCCAGTATCCTGGTTCCTAAGGTATCCATGGGTGGGGTGACTCTCCAACCTCTTGTCTTCCAAGGGTTTCTTCAGGGTCCACTGGGAAGGGTCCTCTTTCTTTAAAACTGCAACAGCATCCTACACTCCACACAACCTCCATGGGGCTACTAGATAACCACCTCGGGTGGCTCCTTGGCACTACTACGTCCTCTAACAATTGTCGTGACTTGAGTTGTGGTTAACATACCACTATTTTAGTATATGGTTTGGTCTCCCCCTAGGGCCCACTATGTATTATGTGCTAATTACCTGTTTCTATTGAAAAGTATTGTATCTATTGTGTATATCTCCTGCTAGGAGATATCTGTATCTGTCAGTGAGTGCCTATAATAAATACATACTTTTATAAATACACTGTGTGGTTCTTTTTCACTTAATCTAAACCTAGATTATGTTCTAGTAAAACAAGCTGTTTTACACTCCTTCTGGACTAAGCCTGAAGGCTGCTCTCCACAGCTACCACTTAGTGAGCTTTCTTTGGTTGTCTAAGACCAATAAAATCACCATAAGGGTTGTCTGGATCAGTGCAAGGTGTCCACTTACATATGTGTACATCATATACTGAGCCAGCCTCACACAGGTGGGATCCTTGGCAGGTAATGTTAGATCCATCACAATTGGTTTATGGTCGCTAAAATTGGTGCTGATAACGACACAGTGTAAAAGACGGCTAACCATATTTTGGAAATAAAAACATAGTCTATTATGGACAAGATACTACTGCCCCTGAAAGTGGGGTTCCCTTGCATGCCTAACCCTGTCCCCTCTACTATATCATAAAGATCTGCCGCATTGAGCAGGAAATCCAGTTCATTCACTGTCTGATCTCGACAAGGGGGCTGTATTGATTTTGTGCAGATTTCACTGCATGCAGGTATTCTCATTACATAAAGAAGGTGGGCCTGAGACCTCGTCAATATGTGGTTTCTCCCGCTCCTTCATAGAATCCAAAATATAACCAGTTCAAGGGTTACCTATATATTGGCCCCATACAGTCTAGACACAAAGTTACCCACCTCATGCCAGAAGAGTTGGATTACTGGACATTGCCATAGTAGATGAACGTCATCCGCATTTTCCAGCATGCACTTGGGGTATTGCCTCCTTTTGCTTCCATCCATCTTAGATAGCTTCTTTGGAGACCTATAGGCTCTTTATAGAGTAAAAAGATGGTTCCTCCTCAATGATGCAGGTCTAACTGTTAGCCAAAGTGTAGCCATTGATACTTGCCATAGACTTTGTATATCTGACTCTGGCATGTCCGTCCTCCATATCTCCTCTGATGCCTTTAAAGATCCTCTGCTTCCACCAACATCCAATACCATTTGGATACCTCCTTCATGTAGCTTTAATCTCTCATTAACTTGCCCTCCCACTCTGTTCTAAGTCCGATTTGCGGCTAATTATGTGGCCACCTTGTTAGTTGAAAGTATCTAAACCTAGATAGTGAAAAATGTGTTCTTGCTGCTAATGTGTCCCATGATGTCAATAAGCCTTGATCAAAAAGCTGCCCCTAATTTGTCAGACCAGTTGCTAATAAAGGCATCGCTAAGGCGTCCAACAAGACACTCCAGAGTGCCCGGTGAATTCCAGATCGGGGCATTGCAACTATAGTAAGGTAGTCCCAAGATCTGCTTAACTTGGACCCATAATTTACAGGCTGCTAATAACACCTTAAACTTGATTTTCTTGAAGAATTTGGGGTGACCCTATTTAAATAAGAAAGCATTTATTTCATCCAGGAGATTCCTTCTTAACACCCTTAAATGAGGGGGAATTCTTTGTGTATTGTCCATTAAAAGATGTCTAGTATTTTTTTGAAAAAAAGTGATACAATTGAAAGTCAGGTAGCGCTATCCCACCATCTATTTTCTTTTTACACAATTTTTTTAGGCTATTCGCACTGCTTTATTTTTCCAAACAAAACTGCTCAAGTCACCTTGCAGTTTTCTGAACCATTCAGTCTTGAAGTGTAGCGGTAGGGTATTGAAAATAAAAGTACATTTAGGGAGGATCATCATCTTAACCAGGTTTGCTGTACCCAGAATAGACAAAGGTAGATACATCCATGATTCCAATAACTTTTGTGGACTCCAAATGGATTTTTTTAAAATAATGAAAGCCATCTTATCCAAATCCTTAACTATTCTTACACCTAGATATCTGATCTCTGGCTTTTCTAGTAGGGAATTCGCTGAACTGTTCCATGTCATGGTCTCTATTTTATCCTTATTTACTAAATATCCATTGAGTTTCCCTAAAGCCTCCATTATTCTCATTATAAGAGGTAGGGAAGCCTCCTGAGTAGATGTATATATTAACAGATCATCAGCATATAGTGCCTCCTTTTTTGCCCAATCTAGATATCTAAAAGGAAGAGTTCCATATTCTGACCTTATTCTCCAAGCAAGGGGTTCTATATACAACTTAAAAAGTAGTCATGACAAAGGGCACCCCTGCCTGGTCCCTCGACCTAGCATGATATTAGATGAAAGGGACCCATTTACCACTAACCTAGCTGTTTGTGCATCATATATTGATCATATGGCTTTGAGAAAGTTGCTGCCTAAGTCATTTTGTTCGATGACTTCACACAATTAAGGCCAGCTGACTCAATCAAATGCATTGGCCGCATCAATCATTATGATTGTTGTTGTTGTACTACTTTATTCGATATTTACATATCATAAAAGTACAAACAATACAAACATAAAACACATATTTAAAACTCTACTTATTCAATACATTTCATACCATGATCTAAAAAGATACAAAATCAAAGTATTTACATTTAAAACAAGGGTTTCAATAGTACATTAGCAGGAATCGGTATATACATCAGTTTTACAGCTCAACCTTTCTCATGTCTTAAGCCAACTGTCGGGCACAGATGAACCACGCACTGGCTAAATATTTAGCGACCCCACATACAACTAGCATAGATGTAACATCTGACAGGAGCATACGCAAGGCGATTCTGGTCTCTCTCACACCCAGCTCTCTGCATACCGGTTTTAACCATTTTATTCTAGGTCTTTTATAAGCCCTACAAGCGAATAGAAAGTGTGGAAGTGATTTGCTTGTACATGGGCATCCAGGGCAGCTTGGAGAATGGGCATATGCCCCCCTTCCTTTCCATCCCTCAGTAAATATTTTCAGGGGTAGGATCCCGTATCTCATTTTCAGGAAGAGGGACCTGTCCCTAGGGTTTTGGATAAAATCTAGGAAGGGCTCGAGTTTTTTGCTGGGTTTGAATTCAATGAAGGCAGTTGTTAATGCCCCCCACTTAGCATGTTTTAATTCCTCCTCCTGGACCCATTCCCAATATATTTCTTTGATGATATGCTTGTGGGGAGGGGACTGGGTGGTCCAGAATTCTCCCATTCCTAGCTTCAAAACCATCTGCTTAAGTTTGGTCAACCACGGTATCTTGTTCGCACTGTTCAGTGTGATCAGCTCGTCCAAGACCAACACATAATTTGACAATTCTGGCGTCCTTCGCAGGCGCACCCAGAATAGCAAAGGGCGAAGGCACAGCACATCAGCAATGGAATGTATTCCCATATCTAAATAGAGAGGTTTTAGAGGAGTGGCGAGGGGGAGAGCAACCAGGTCCCTCACAAACTTATTTTCTGCCCTTACCAGGTCGGTGGTGTTCTCACCTCCCCACAGCTCTAAACCATAGACAGCAGAGGCAACAGCCTTTCCCTCATATGATACCAGAGCTGGGGCTACAGGTCTGCTAGTAGATAGGCGCTGGTTTCTTAGGATCGCTCCTGAGGCTCTTTTGAGGTTTAGGAGCATCTTGGCCACATGGGCGTCCCATTTCATTTGGTTGTTGATCCTAACGCCCAAGTAGTCAAACTCCTCCACCACCTCAAGTGGGTACCCGTTTAGTGTTATGTGCACTTTCCTTGCCTTCTTTTGAGTTGACAACACCATCAGTTTCGTTTTAGATGTGTTGACCGTGAACCCCCTCTCATCGCAAAACAGGGTAAATCTATCCAGTAGCTTCTGCAATCCCGAGGGGGTTTTGGACAGGAGGAGGGTGTCATCTGCAAAAAGTAGGGTTGGTGTTTTCTCCCCCGCCAGGACTGGGGCATCCGCAGAGTCCTCTCTCAAATGGTCCACCACCCCATTAATAAAGAGGGAGAACAATGTTGGAGCCATCACACAGCCCTGGCGGACCCCCCTCTGCACAGGCACCCTCCCTGTTAATTGCCCTTGGTCCCCCCATCTGATCCTGGCATAATTTCCCTGGTGCATCCTTACAATCAGCTCCAAAAGGTAAGTGGGGAACCCCATGTCAACAAGCACCTTCCACAGCTTTTCACGCGGAACCAGGTCGAATGCTGTTTTTAAATCGATGAAAGCCAGGTATAGGCTGCCCTTGGCAACAGACACCGTCTTCCAGTATACAGCACAAAACCTAAAGACCTGGTCAATTGTTCCCATGTTCTGTCTAAAACCGGCCTGAAAATGGGAGAGTATTCTACCTTCCTCAGCCCAGGCTCCTATTCTTGTGACAATGACCCTGCCAACTACTTTCTGAATTACATCGATTAGACCTATTGGTCTATAGTTGGCAGGGTTCTCCCTGTTGCCCTTCTTGAATATGGTCACTACCTTCGCGCCCTTCCACGACTCCGGGATAGGATGACCCTGAAGTAACAAATTCATTAGGAGGGCGATGAAGTCCGACCATAATTCGGGTGCATGCAGGAGTAGGTCACCAGGTAGCCCATCCGGGCCAGCTGCTTTGCCGGGGGAGATGTTTAAGATGGCCTCTTGTACTTCCCTAGCGAGAAAATTTTCAGATATACCAGAGGGCTCTAATGTAAGGGTGTTTATTGGCGATGTGCTTTCCCCTAAGTGTGCTGCCTCACAATACAATTTTGCGAAGTGCAAGTACCATTGGTCTTCAGTGACATGAATTGACATAGGTCCTGCACCTCCTTTCTCATAGCTATTTATAAGATTCCAGAACATAGTGGAATCTTTCAAGCAGGCCGCTTTTTTGAGTTCTTGCCAGTAGTCTTCCTCCCACTCCTTTTTAGCCAGTTTAATGGTTATCTGGTAGTCTTTTCGGGCTTCTCTTACAGCTAGTGGGTCTTTCTTCCTAATTGCAAATGCAATCGCCTTTCTCTTGGCCCTAAAAACTGGAGTGTACCACGGGGTTCCCTTCTTGCCAGGATTACTCTTGGGGGTCCCTATCTTCGCACCCATCATGAAGAAGGCCCCAATCTTCTCTATTAGATTTTTATAGGGGTCAGCTAATTTACAACCTGGAACAATTGACTTCATGGTCTCAGAGGCCGCTAGATCAATTGTTCCAACTTGTACCAGGTCCTTAATGCTAGAAAGTGTATATTCGTTGCACCGGACTTTATTCCATTTTAGCTTTCGATTACAGTGCGTAACGGTTACTTCTTTAGAGAGCATCGGTGGGCCAGTCCTCGATACCACTTTGTTTAGCCCTTTGATTTTCATACAAAGTGGATTGTGGTCACTATCCTGTGTTTCCACAACCTCCATATCAATTAGGTTCCCCCAGGAACTAATGTCGAGCATGATATAGTCGATGCGCGACGGGCAAGATAGTCTGTTATAGGTCATCGCCCCATTGGGGTCTGAGGGTGTCCTCCCATTTAGAGCACGTAATTTGTGTTCTAGGGTTAGGGCATTCAGTTGTATGGCTCTAGCAGACCATTTCTGAATGGGGGCCAGGTTTAGTGGAGGGATGGAATGCCTTATGTCCTCATCGCTAGCTCACGCCAGATCATCTTCTGCTAGGGGTTCATAAGTACAGTTCATATCTCCACCTATAATGACAGTGGCCAGGGGGTGAATGCCTGCTAAAGCTGTCTCCAGAACTGCTATTGTTGGGGAGATGTGACCACCCGGGGTACCCCTGGCTTATACACAGAACAATTCTACTGGTATTGCTGCATGTGGGTCTTTAAGGGAGAGATGAAGTATATCATCTGACAATCATTATGACAGTTAGGGAAGACCTTGTTGTGGTAGCTATGTCTATTGCACTGATCAAATCATGTGTTAAGTCGTTGAGTTGTCTGTGTTTCATAAAGCCCTTTTTATTCTCAAGAATAATATTGCCTAAAACACTGTTTAATCTTGTGGCTAATATTTGCATAAATATTTTATAATCGCTGTTCAACAGTGATATTGGTCGATAAGACTCACACTTCAAGGGGTCTTTTTTTGTATATAAAATTAATGTTATAACTGCCTCTTTCCATGGGGCCGGATGAGCAGTATGTTGCACATAGATGCTGTTCAATACCTTATTTAGGTATGGAACCAACACTTCCCTTAGGAAGTTATACAGCTCATTAGGGATGCTGTCTGGACCTACCGCTTCCCCTCTTTTTAAATGAGCAATAGATTTCTCTATCTCTAGATAGACAAGGTGGTCCTCTTCTGCCTTTCTTTGGATTCATATTGTTATGAGGACTCCCACCCCCTTCTAAACACTGTGGCTGAGAGATTTTGTCCTGTTTAAATTGTGCACAAACTAAGTTCGTCTTTCCTTCCGAATGCCTCAACCCCACAGTCCACCTCACCTCCACGCAATCCTATGTCAGCCAGTCCCGGCTCCTGAGACTGGTCTCTCTCGCATCCACTGCAGCCCCAGCAACCCCGGCAATCCGGAATCCCAAACGCGCCACCGCCCGCCGACTTCTCCACAGCTAACACGCTGCACGCTGCACGCAGCAGAGGGGAGCCGGTCCAGGGCAGAAAAGCCAAACAGTCCTGAGAGGCATCAGAGGCCGTGAAGTCAACACCAGCAGTGCCGCGGAAAGAACAGACCATAAACAAGAGGTACATGCTGCCACTTATTTAGAGATTAATTTAGAAATACCTCTTGTAGAGAAATTAATTATTCTATCTCATGATATCAATTTCGTCCATCAGAGCGGCGGAGCTCACGGCCGCGCTAGCTAGCTGGCCACCATGTACCCCCCCCTTCAAAATCACCTGCTAAATACAGGTGCATTTGATGGCCTTTCTGTGATTCAATCTCTACTATAGTAGATATGTACTTAAATTCATCTGGAAACAGTTGGTTTAGAATACTATGAAAGTTATTATTATAAAAATTTACAAGATGCAGAGTTATTGGACCTTTATGTAAAACTGCTTGAAAATCACTGCCTGGGGTTTTCAAAACTTCCATCCATCCCCCTAATAACAGGTTAATCCATATCGATAAGCCACCTGAAGCATGCCCTGCACACAATGGGACAGTTGGTATTTTGACGCACGAGAAACCCTCGAAAGACACATGGGTGCTTTCCCATATTGCTTGGAAAAGCAAGATGTCATAAGCCTTTATAAGCAGTTGCCAGTCCGGAACTCTTATTTTAGAGTGGAGCCCCGCTACATTCAAGCTTAGAATTTTTATTGAAGAGGATTTGATTCATCCATAGGGGTAAGTTACTCTTGTGTAATCCAACGTCGTACTCCTCACTGTTGTAATGTGAGCTTTCCCAACTTTTGGCTTGAACGTGGTGACAGGGGGGCCCACAGCAGTTATACTAGTCTCCTTTGCACCCCCTTTGTTTTTTGTCAGTCAAATTCTGTGCATTACGCCAGAGCAGTGTACCTGTGGTTATATAACATATTCTGGAGTGGTTGGTATTGTGGAAAGCTGTGTTTTGGTACCTGTATCCAATTTAGTGGCTTATAAAAAAGCAGCCCAATGGAAGTTTGTTCGCACCCTGGAGTTTCTTTACACTGTGAGGATTTCTAAAGTTGACGACAATACAATCTCCAGCTATGTTTTTCGGAGAGGTGTCAATCCAACCTGCCCTACGAACCACAATGATCTTGTGACTCTTCTTGACCTCAAAGTTCTTATATGCGTTACACCAGTGGATTTCCTTGTTATGTAACTCATGCCACGTTTCCTTCTGATTTTGTCTTAGTGGGGGTATGCCTGCCATAATCAAGACATACGTACATGCCTCTGGTGGTAGGTTTAATAAGATGGTGTCTGACCTATTTCCCATGCCACTTGCTTCCCTGCCAGCCCTTCCATCTGAACCTGTTTGTTCATTGTGTTCAACTGTTGGTGATGCAGAGCTATTAGCAGTTGTCCCCAGTTCGAGATTCCAGGTTGTTCAAACCCATGGGCCTTTGGTTTGGGCACCCAGTGTGTCCTGTATAGCAGATTTGACTGTACCCACAGAATGTGATGGGTCGTGATCTTGGGTTGAGTTACTTTTTGTATCAGATGTGTGCTTTTTACTTAGGTTTGTCCCATCTTGGCTCATATTCTCATTTGACTTGGCATCACAATTATGCTCTGTTGGTGTTTTTATATGGCATTCTATTGTGGTGAAACACTACTTGAGGTTTTAGTTGCACTTCCTTAATCATTGTGAATCTATTATAGATCTCCTTGATGTTAAAACCACCTGTAGTTATTTGATTTTGTCCACTGTCAGTGACTTCATGTCCATGCCCCAGCTCAGTAGGAGAGGGCCTTGTACTTATCCACTTGCGTTTGGTAACCGGTTCAGCAGTAGAGAGCTGGATGCAGAATTAAGGCCAGTTTGCTTCGATGGAGTGCAAACCATACTGGCGTCAGTTTTATTGGCTTCAGCTATAAGGGGGCTATCTATGGCAGCTGGGCTATGAGCTAGTGTTGGTTTCCCCACCGTGCTAACCAATTTTACCTCTGCTCGACACCATTTAGGGTGGAAAAGGTGTCACTCTCCTTAATGTTCAACAAGCTACTGAATGTGTACTCTATATATTTTTTAAACTTTTATCAGAGTTTTATCGAAATCTCTGCATGTATAATAATCGCAGTTAATACACGGAACTAATTCTTCCGTGTTTGACAAAAGGTCCCTGCAGTACGGGGAAACCTGTAACTGCTGATCTCCGGCGTCCCACAAAATCCAGTGGACTGCAGGGACCTTTTGTCAAACACTGAAGAATTGGTTCCTTGTATTCATCATTTGGCAAAGGCATACAATTGAAGCAATTAAAACACAGTCCCAGGTTGCCATAGATGTATTTGAACCTGTGGAACACGGCAAATAGAAATGGTAACCGATTAAACAGTCGAAGAGGAATACATATATTTTTTTGTATATATGACCGGCGACTACATTTGGCTACAAGTGGAGAGCACGAATAAGCGCATTTTGGAAAGGAAATATTAAACCTGAGGAAGGCAATGAATTACATGTAGTTGTGAGCAAGAGTATTGTGACGTACAAAGGATACATAAGCCCTGACGAAGTCGTGGGATCATACCCATATACGACGAAACGCCTTGGCTTAAGGGAGTGGAAGATTGTGAACAAGTGGATTAAACTAAAGGAACAGGACAAGCACAGCAACGTGGAGATTCATTTTTACATTGTTGTACTATTAATTTTCATATTATTTGGCTTGTGCTTCAGAAAATGGTTAGAATTTGTGTTCAATCTATGATTCAGTAATTTTGGAGAGATTGGGTGCACACTCTTTTTCTGGATGCACAGCAGGAGATAGAGATTTTGATATATGTTAATGGTTCACTTTACAAATATTGTGTACATTTTACATGAGCGCCTCAAATCTCTGTAGACACCCTTACGCTGTTATTTACTAGTTATATGATCAACCGACGAGAATCCAAGTGTTGGACAAATAGAATACGAGATCGTATTTTTCGTAATAGCAGACTGGATCTTAAATGGTAGATGTTAACTTATCATGGCAAAGACATACTGCCAATATTACTACAGTTATACATTATGAAACGTGACCTTTTGAGAATTAATTTGATTCTGAAAATGTACAATCAACATGTATCATGCTTCACTCAAATATTGACGAGTGGTTAATGCTGAAGTAGGCATTTTACCTAGCCAATGAGAGGACTGCATTTCTTCTGGCTCTCAGTTGTTACACATTGCATAGTGATAAGGGAATCAAGCACTTGCTTTCTCAATGCTACTTCAAGGTTGAAGTGAAAGATTATGTTGTGACAGTGAATGAGTAACAATTGATGAAAAAAAGAAAGCATTGACTAGGAGAAAACGGATTGTGTACATTGCCGTAAAAGAAGATAACGATAATTGCATAACATTCTGAAGCATTTAATGCCAGACAAATACAGCAGCAAAAAAATGCACTTCGGATTTTTACCTTCCTATTTACAACAAATAAAAACAAGGTTGCTACATGACAGGCAAGTTAAACAAATCCCCAGGCAGGAAAGTGCCATCATAATGGCATGTTTATTTGCTTTATATCATAAGAGTACTCATAGCATTGTGTGTTGAGGATTCCACAGGGAAGGAAACAATTTACAGCTGCCTACTTCTGCTGTAAAAATTGATATTATTATGTAATTACCTATGACGCTGACAGGTGATTTCATTTGAAGCAAATAAACACTCTGTTAGATGATGCATGTGTGTGCCTCATAAGATCCAGACTGTTTAGTTCAGTTTGTTAAGAATCAGAAATTGCTGCTTGGTGTGCTGTTGCCAAATAACATTATTGAAGATTCATTAAATTCAATAAGGCATAATATTTCCTATGTGGCTACTAAAATGATTGTTGTAATGTATAGCAATATAAACATATCAATATTAAGCCCGTTGAAATCGTATCTTGCACTGCAGATTCTTTAAGGCCAAGCTGCAGAAGTAGGAGCTAGGAATAATTATGACCTATAGAATATTTTTGCTGAGTAAACTCTATTACCCACATGCATCAATGTTCCCGTTTGCGAATTCTTAATTGCAAAAATTAAGGAATCACAATTAAGAATTCGCAAACGGCTATGCATTAAGAAATCACAATTTTGTTAGCGATTTCTTAATTTTCCAGAATTGCGATTCACAATTTGCGAATCGCAATTAAGGAATCCCTTTTCATTGATTCCTATGGGCCTAGAGGCCCATAGGAATGAATGTGCAGGCATTCTCATTTTGCGATTCGTAATTAAAGAATCCCCCCCTGCACCCCTGAAATGTACCTTTAAGTACTTTTTACACACACACATGCCCCATGTTCCACTGTGTTGCTAAACTATTCCATGGTGTTATATGGTCGTTAGGGTCATTCTCGACATTGCTAAGTTAACATGAGCTCTGCTGCCATGGTGGTGTTTTTGCGCACGTTACTACATGACTTTATTATGCAAGGCTCTGTTTGTGCCTTTCACATGAGAACTGTCTGCTTTCTGCAAGGTCGAAAAATATGCCCTTTGTTATTCTGTTCTGGTCAGTCCCTATTACCTAGACAAAACATGCTACACACAGCTGCACTGCTTGAGAGCTTGTGCTTTGATATTACGGGTTGCATGTTGTTGACACACACTTGGAGGGAAACCTTTGCTTGGAGAAGAGCTATGCTGTTCCTATGATGTAAACCTACCATCTAGACTCTATGGTATGGGGTCTGCTGACAAAGCCCCGAGATCTTCCTTTATATAATAAACCTCAACTTACCAAGGGGAGGGTGGTTAGGCCTTATAGTCCTTTTTCCACAGTCTGTATATAATGACATCTCACTTCATATTTTATGGTATTGTAACAAAGCTAACTGTTCTAGGTTTATGCATTTTGCTGTGGGTAGTGGCTCCTATACTGCATTATAGAGCACGATAGTTAAAATAAAAATTTTGAACGATAGAGTGACTCTGGCAATCCTTATTGTGGACAAGTATGAGTGAATAAGCGAAAGGGTATGTCTTGCTAACACGATTCCTGAAAGAGTCAGGAGTGTTGTGTTCTGGGTTGTCTAATCATTTGTAGCATCGTGATTATGTAGGAGAACAAATGAGATGTTATTGTTAGTCAGTTTGGGGATTTTGGGTACTAAGGTGGTTGGAAGGTACAACCCCAATACACTGAGTTCCTGTTTTCCTGCACAAAGGTCTGTGTATGTGCAGAATCCCAGCAATATTGGTTTTACTACTAATAGGTTTATGTTCAGTATGTCAGCCTGCTAGAGGTGCTGTTCAAATAAGTCATGGCTGTTCTAAATGGCCTGACTATAAATGGTGATCACCAATAATCAGATAACTCAAACTTTCCCATTGTGCTAATGGTCTGCCCACTGATCAGTGGAGGAGGGATTTCTAAGTGTTGAAGATCCAGGTCTGTAGCACATGGTGGTCGTAGAAGTGCTGGATAAATATCAATCTCATGTCATTGACCTTATTGTTTCAGCCTTCAGATAGTCTGATTGTACATCACGTCATAGCTGCTGCGACAATATCCAAAACCTTCAAGCATCAACTGAAAAGTCAATATCAATTTTCTGCCCTCCCCTGACTGTGACTGTTTGACCTGACAGCCTTATGGTGATGAAACAAAATGAAAAGGTGGCTGGCGAATGTTGGCATACACAACTTATTCCATATGAGGGGTAAATGCATATATCAATCCATACAATAAGTGTTCATATATCATTTGCTGCTCTGCAGGAGGCACCACCTAATCTTACTCAACTGGATGGAAATCCGACTGTATTACAAAGTTCTCCAAGCACTGAAAAAGTTTTGAAGTCGAGGTCTGGGTATCAACAGTTCTTTATTTCACTATCTGATTTCGCCTTTATGCTGGGACTTTCCACATGCCAACACATTTCGCCTTTACACTGTAAGCGTAACAGCAGACTTTATCAGGGCTATAATACAAATGTAATAATATTATAGAGGGGAAACTCTAACTGGTTGTTGTCCAGCCACAAGGGTCACTGACCCGAAAGGGCACCTGACATATGGTAAGTTAGTAGCTCCTGGTAGACGTCATACTAATTATGATGAAGGCGAGGTTCATCTAGGTATGTGTAGCTTGATATAGTGATAATGCAAAAGGTTAAAGACAATCTCAGTCTAAGAACTCTCAGTCCTCGGTCCTCAGTCTAAGTACTTTCTGAGTAAGTGTGGTTAGGATATCCTGCGTTCTGCAGTGCTGTAATGTTGCAGTAAATCTGCTACTGAGGTTGTCTTTTAACCTTTTGAGTTATCAGTGTATCGAACTACACTACTATAATACTCAATATATTGCATGCATTTTGAATCTCTCATCTACTTAAAGTGAACCCTTATGATTTCACGAAAGGTATATGTTGAAACGTTGTATATTACAGATCACATGCCCGTATCACACATAGGCCCCAGCCCCACACTAGACTTCAGGACATAGAAAAGTAAGACCTTTGTTTTGACATAGCCCGTACGGATAATTGCTTACAATCATTGGTAGCGATACGTACGTACTTTGCTTACTTTGTAGAGCAAATATATACTCTCTCTTGATTATTTGGACAGAATAAACTGCACAGAATTTACCATCTTGCATTAAAGGACAAAGCTGAACACACACATAACTAGGTGAGCCTTGCCCCAATTATAATCAGTGTGATTGCTACCAGGAGCTACTAACTTAGCACGCACCTTTGGCACTTATCGAGATGACCAGTCTACACTTAAATTATGACATGAACAGTGATTTTATCTTTTAATACACCAGCGCCCACTGCATACACTTTTTGTTTTCCTAAACTCTGATTAACCCTCACAATGTTCCCCCGAATTTGTAGAATGTAACGAGTACATCACTCTCTCCTTTTAACCTTGCTATACTATTTGGCTGACAGTCAGCCACACACAATAGGATTTTACTAACCTCACATCAGGTGCCTCTTGGGTTGGTGATCCTGGTGGCAGTACTATCACCAGTTAGAATTTTCTCTCTATAATATTATCACATTTGTATTATCTGCCTGGTGAAGTCTGCTGTTACGCTTACAGTGTAAAGATAAAACACGTGTTGAGAAAGTGGAAAGTCCCGGCATAAAGGTGAAACTAGATATTGGAATAAAGAACTGTTGATACCACAACCTCAACGTCAAAACATTTTGAGTGCTCGGAGAACTTTGTAATTAACTTATCTACAATTTGCACATGAAAGTCCCTAGTACATTGTGCTACAGGTGCGTAAAGCTTGTGACTTAAATGCTACTAGTGGAATTGCAAAAAGAAGAATTGATGGTCATAATGTTGAACAATATCAAACATTCACCCGGTACAGAGATCTGGGCATAAATCCATAGTGTGTTTGCTTACCATGCCATTCCAATTTAGACCCAGCCATATACAAATCAGTTTTGACCCTGTTCTCCATGGGAACAGTCCAGCCCAAGCTGCCGGCCAGGTCTTCCGTGGACTGGAAACAAGCATCCTATGACCGGTTTTGGGGTTCAGCCCTCATCAGCTAGGCTAGCTTGACTCCAGTGGCACGGAGAGCACCGGACCAATGTCTGGGCATGCCTGTTCCACTCGGGGTAACAAATGCAAAAAGAACAAATGATAAACAGAATGTTGAACAATATCAAACATTCACCCCAGTACAGTGATCTGGGCCTAAATCCATTGTTTTGTTGCTCCTCATGCCATTCCAATTTAAACCCAGCCGTATGCAAATCAGTCTTGACCATGCCCCCCATGAGAACAGTCCAGCCTGAACTGTCAGTCCAGGTCCTCCCTGGATTGGAAACAAGCATCCTGGGACCGGTTCAAGGTTTTAACTATAATCAACCAGGCATGGAGAGCCCGGGACCCACGTCTGGGCATACCCGTCTCACTCAGGGTAACAAATACAAAATGTCCCGGTATGTTTTTTTCTAGCCCATGGGAACCTGGCTTGGCAGTTCAGGCAGGACTGTTCCCATGAGGTACATGGTCAAAACTGATTTGCATATGGCTTGATCCAAACGGGGGTGGCGTGGTGAGCAAAAGAACAATGGATTAAACCCAGATCTTTCTGATTGGGGGTGAATATTTGCATTGTTCAGCATTAGGGTCATCATTTGTTCCCTTTGCTTTTGTTGCCCTAAGTGGGAAGGCTATGTCCAGACATGGGCCCCATGCTCATTGTACTACTAGATTCAAGCTAGCCATGCTGTTGAGTGGTGATACCCCAAATGGTCCAGGGATATGGCTTGGTCCAAACTGGGGTGGTGTGGTGAGCAAAAGAACAATTTATTAAACCGAGATCTTTGAGGTGAATGTTTGCATTGTTCAGCATTCCATCCATCATTTGTTCCTTTTTCTAATGGAACTGCAGCACTCCTTGTGCTACTACCTCAAGTAGCCCTTAAACATGTCTCAGGGCTGCAACCATAGAGCTCCTGTGTGCAGTTTACACTGCCATGTCGACTTGACATTTAAAACCCCCTTGCAAAACCTGACACTCCCCTTTTAATACATCTAAGTCACGTCCAAGGTTGGTCATTGAAAGCCTATAGGGCAGGATGCTATGTATTAATACACAACAGATATCTAGGAGTCAAAAAAGGGAAAAAATTGAGAAAAATGTTATTCAAAGAAAACCAATGACATGACGAGTGTTTTTTAGTAGGTGAGAACCACGAAATCCTTTAAGAATAATTGAATAAAGTCTGATGTACGTGGTCATATAAATCTGGGAAAGAAAAAACTCAAGGGTAGGTGAAATGTTCCCATCAGTTGCCGATCTGTTCCGCCATTCTTTACATCATATGGGTTCTCCTTACCCAGGAGACGGGACTTACACAGTCTACGAGATATAGTAGGGACTGTGAGAACCCTGTGATTCTAATATCAGCAAATTGGTGGTGCAGATAAAGAATAAATGTAAATAGGCAACTGAAAAAAACAGTGCTAAAAGTGTAAGTGGTGATAATAAAATTGGATCAAGCTGAGTAGATGTATAATTTTTAATGTTAATGTTTTCTCTCAGCTTCTCTAAGTCTAAAATGAAATGAAATGAAGTGAAATAGAAACAGATTTAACAAAATATCTGTTCAGCAATTAATGGTCGACATGTTTCTGCATAAGTGGATAATGTGCCACTGCATTCATCAGGACCTAGATGTTGCTACTGCTGTAAATGTGCAAAGAAGAATACAAATAATAAAAAGGGTATTATATCACCTGCATTTCAGGATCAATATTCCACCAAACTCCCAATATTTGTGGAAGTGACACCTCACCCCACCTGGCTGCAGCTCAGGTAATGAGGAGCACCGCTCTGTCCGTCGGTGTCTCCCAGCGTTCCTCTGCGCTATCTGGGGAGGCCAAATATTGGGAGTTTTTATTATTTTTATTCTTCTTTGCACATTTACAGCAGTAGCAACATCTAGGTCCACTTATGCAGAAACATGTCGACCATTAATTGCTGAACAGATATTTTGTTAAATCTGTTTCTATTTCACTTCATTTTAGACTTGGAGAAGCTGAGAGAAAACATTAAAATGTATACCTCTACTCAGCTTGATCCAATTTTATTATCACCACTTACACTTTTTGCACTGCTTTTTTCAGTTGCCTATTTACATTTATTCTTTACTTGCACCACCAATTTGCTGATATTTGAATCACAGGGTTCTCACAGTCCTCTGGATCACTGTCTATTTACCGCTTCCAATTTTCATGAATACGAAATAAGCAACACCACAACTCCATTGTTCCCTCCAGCCCTTTACATTAAGAGCCTGATTTAGAGTATGGCAGATTGTTCTCTCCATCACAAATGTGATAGACATCCCATCTGCTGTATTACAAGTGCTATTAGAAGCAATGCACTTGCAATACTGGGAACAGGATATCTGTCACATTTGTGATGAAGTAACCCATATGCCAAACTCTAAATCAGGCCCTAAGAATTAATTACCCTATTCAATGCCCCGGCTCTTCCCTTTCTCCTCTGGAAGTGCAGAACTGTAGTGAAGAACAGAGATTGCTGAGAGAGTGACTCTGGTGGGAGATTTCAAATACGAAATACACAGGATCAGTTTGGGGCAAAAGTGGAATAGCAAACACTGTGGTATTGCTGGTTTTATAATTCAAATTCTCGGGGGATCGCATGCTTTTTACTCTGGTCCGTCGATGAGCAGAGAGAACACCCCAACTGCCTGAAACCATTTTGTATTCTTCCACCACCTTCTATTATAGACATAGACTATAGCGTTCAGAAAATAGCAATAGCCATCCATTATTCAACAACAGAAAGCTAACTTGTAATGGAGTGTTAGGTCTAGATGATGAGTTTGGAGAAAAATGTGGTCCATTCAGCAAACAGGAAGTTCTTTAGGGATTAGAATTCCACATATTGTGGTACACACCACACCTCCATACGTTTTCTGTGACAAATTTGACTAGTTAAACCTGCTGAACGTTAGCAAAGGAAAATGAACAAGAAAACTTAAAACATAAAACATATGGGAAACGAGGGTGTCTAAATTAGCTGTGTGCTGTAAATACCACTCCCTATTCTGATATATTTGAGAGCAGGGCCATAATGCTGTGCATTGTTCCAGACCTAAACTTCCTGCTCCCAAAATGTGGCTGATGAGGTTGTATCTGGCATCTAGGAGGCGTTGTTGATACTTTAAATGGTGGCACCCTACATTTTAAAATATTTTGTAGTTCTCCTTGTCTATGTTTTGCAGGTTAGAGAAGTATAATGCAAGATAACGCACCCTCAAAGTTTCATGCAGATACAGAACAAGCTTTACGGAATATTAGATTTTATGATATTTGAAATTCTCATAACAAGCATTAACATATTGAAATCGAATTTTGTCGCACATTCCTTCTGCACATTTTAGGGCCAGTAAATTATTATTTACTGCGAGTTATTTGTAGAATACACGGGAGCCTGCAATCAGGCTTTATGTTTTTTTTTTTTAAAACACCAAGTTCCCTATCATGATGGATTTTTCTGATGAAGCACAGAGCCATGCGTCTGTTTGTGTACCCGCAGGGTTTAAAGTGAATTTATTAAACCAGATATTTTTCTTAATTAGTACTTTATTTCAGGTCACTACAGCTCGCAAATGGAAACAACATACCTTTCCCACTGTTTCCTAACTATCTGAAAATAAAACACTACTAACTGACAGGAACATCAAGATAAATGAATTCACTTTACGCCCTGAAGGCGTATAAAACAGGCTCTCGACCGGCTCTGTGCTGTGCCAAAAATGTCCATTATGATACTGCGTCAGAAAATTGTGCATGTAATAACGAGCTAGAAATGTAGGACACAGCTGGACTGTAGTATTTTAGGGCTATTGTGATTTGTAGTCACACCATTCTGGAAACTTTACTGAACAAAAATGTTAAAATCCACAGTGGTTTAAAATGTAACTATTTACAATTTACCCATGCCGTACTTGCAAATAATTAATTTAGCTTCTGTAAATTATTACAGCACTGAAACATGTAATAAAATATTACACTTGGGAAAATGTTGTAGCTAGTAAATATGTGTATTGTCCACCGATGTTTAGAAGATTGCTTTATGTCAGAAGTATTAAACACGAATGCACCTGGGTAGCTAATATTTCCACAATAATTATCCTTACAGTTTCATGTACATCAACGGGTTAGGCGGTAGATGGTGGCATAATTCTAACAGATTATAAAATCTATTAGGGCCTGATTACAAGATTAGATCTTATTTAACTCACCTGATACATAGCAATATCACAGGGTATGTTATTTATTGGCCTCAATAAATAATATGTATTATGGGTTTGTAGGGAATGACGTGGATTTTGGCTTTTAACACACCAGAATGCACATAATATGGTATGTCGATAAACGCTAGCTTTTCCTTTGATAAATTTTGGCAGAAATGACCTGCCAAAATTTAAAGAAAGTAGAGTAATTGAACGGATCCGATAATTATCAGATGCTTTGAATACCTTCAAACTTGTAATTCCAACCCAGGCGTAAACACTGATTTATGTATCGGCCAGAATTAACCAACACAATCGTAATCAGGTCCTTAAGGGCTAATTTAGATTTTAGCAGTTGGGATACTTCATCACAAATGGGACAGATATATGGTCACCTTATTACTAATGCCTTAGAATATTCCTTCCGGTGAACTCTAAATCAGGTCTTTAATGAACAATGGAAGGATTGTTAAAATCAAGATTGAAATTGTGCTGCACATTAAATTGTATCTTATTTCACAGATATTGGCAACTTCTCCAAACCAAGTTTATAAAGTACTTAAGTTTTTAAGTGTGATAGGACATCTCAGAGAATACAATGTAACAATTGCTCGCTACCTCATATTGATTAATCTAACATGCCGTATCCACACAAGTAAATACAGCGATAATCACAGCTTGCCTTAAGGTAGCATTTCAAAGATGGGGTATGTACATTCTAAAAAGTTCCAGATCGAAGAGGAGTGGTTAGTGACTTTATCACATGGTTTTTTCTGTGCTCCTCTAACACCATTTTAAGTCACATCTGCAGAGGACATCTCAGGGGGACTTCCTTCTCCTCCAAAGCACCAAGGACAAACTGAGCTATCTTTGCTTCTTCAGTCAATCACATCACATCAATTCTTCAAATATGTAATAAGAATGGCAACTATTGGGTGAGCCTTGACCTTTTTTTTTTACTTTTTCCATACGAGCTCACAAAATTCTTGTGGGATCATAAAACACCTGGTGCCAGGCCCAGTATTTTTCCATGCTGGTATCTTGATAGGCTCACCAGATCATAAAACACACTGTGCAGGCTTAGCAATTTTCCATGCAGGATTGTATAAACCTCATGCAGCAAGCCTCATTTTCTGAAGTTTAAACTCTACTCTCCGGAGACTCTCACAGGCTCACAACACAACTGTAGGGATATAGTATATGGGACGCACTAGCCTCTCTACTGAGAACCCTCTATTTTATAACGTGTGCATACGGGAGTATGAAGAGGGACTATCCTCTGATTTAAAACCTTTCTCTCAAGTGATAACTCTGCATAATAGGGTGTGTACAGGTACTGGCCTCTCCGCTGAGACCCTTCTCTTGTATAACAAGTGTACACAGTAAAGTGTGTGGTAGGACTGGCATTTCCTTTGAGACCTCTCTCTCAGATGACGGTTGTGCATAGTAGTGTGGGGAGGGTCTGGCCTCTCCTTTTTGTTAGGTGACGTTTTAAGCTCCGAGTGAATTTTCTCGATTCATGTACTTATGTAGGTACAATTCACATTGCCCTCATATAGGCATAGGAATCAAGCCCTTATTTTAGGCAATGCCCATGCCACCCAAATACAGGCATGGCTACTTCCACCCGTACCAAACGTCACAACGATTTCTCGGAAAACCAGCTTAAGCAGTTAGGGAACTTCTCCTTGCTTGAATATCGATTTGTCCAAGAACTAAGTTACTTTACAATGAACAACTATTCCCTAGGGGTTCTTCCATGACGTTCATATGCCCGACTTTACGTCAAACTATGGCATTCCTAAACACCTTCAAGGTATAAATGTACCTACACTTCCTTTAGCAAAATACAGTGGTTCTGAGCAGTTCGAAGACCTACTTGCCCGACGCAGCTCGCTACAGCAAGTGCAGAAGGAAGCCGACTCTCTAGCTGACACACTGATCAGGAAGCTGACTTTCTCCTGCCGAGAATCCAGCTCCAGTTTTTCCGGCTCCCCTTGCGGGGTGTTGGGAAATCGAGTCCCGAGACAGAGATACCTGACCTCCTTCATTCTAACCAAGGTATGGAGCTGATTAGAGCCTAGAGAAACATTTGGTAGATTCTTGGCAAAAATGAAACCTATGCTACACTATACTTACCTCTTTCCGCGGACTAGAATTAGGTTAGGTACATTGGGGTAGGCATATTTTAGAAACACCAGTTGGGTATTTTAGTCAATGTTATTTATGTATGTATTTTTATATGGCTTAGAAACCATACAATGCTCTTACAGTATTATTTCATATTACTGTTTACACTTTACGCATTATACTTTGCAGTCTGCATAACGATTGTAGAAGTTCACTTCTCTTGCATGAGAAAGAAGACTGTTCAATAAACCCTTTTTATTGAAAAATGCCCGTCTCACTATTTCTCTGCAACTCTGTAGAAACGAAGCATGCACGATTGATTAAGTGAAATACTTATCTATTGTTTCCGCAACTCTGAAAGAAATATTCTTATTCTTGGGAAACAAAGTTGTCATGTTTATGCGGTTGTCAGAAACTAATCCCTTCTTGTGTATTCGAGAAAGTTTCTAGTGACCTTTGAGTTAGCTGGCACACACACAATTAAGTTTAGTATATTCGATAGAGACCTAGTTGACCTCAGTCCTATGTCAAATCTATAGGATTTATTATTCCAATGCGCAGAGCCAATTGGGAATATAGGAACTACACCACATGGTGCCCAACATTTGGTAAGGTACTAATTTAACGCTTGATACTAAAGTAACTCAGTCGTGCTTTTCTCAGAGACCCCTTTTTCCATAAATACTCCAATAGACGTCTGGAGTGGGTAAAGGGATAATATCTGCCATAACTGAGTAGGACGAAAAGCCTATGTATTATTTTTTGGTTTTTCAATGTTGAAGGATACAGTGTTCCAAAATATTGTGCACCTTATCTTTGTTTCCTTGAAACTTTCTCTGCAAAAACTTTCAGTCAACAAAATGTCCCTTGATAATAATACCGAGGCCGGTGGAGCTACAGGCAACAACGCTGTACAAACTTTACATTTTACAGGTCTCCAAGATACCGACAACGATGCTATAAGCATTCCAGAAATTTAAGGAAAGCCATCACTATAAAACTCATATGAAATGGCCTATTAGCAAGAGGTGTTAGGGTAGTTTTTGTGATAGAGGCACATGAAAATCACCAGACGGAGGTATTCTATTCATGGATATTCTTCCCTGAAGCAGATCCAAGAAAAAAAGTGTTTTACTTCTACAAAGAAGATGAACCATCAGAGAAATACATTCCTTTAGAGAATATTGAAATTCCACTAACATACCAAGAGCATGCGCTCTGGTTTAAATGCGCCCTAAAACATATACATCACATTATCAGTCTCGGTCCACTAGGTAGACCAGGAGCAACATGGCAGGTATTAGCCAGCTATACACCACATCCTGCCATTGAAGAAATGTTGGATGAGGAACTATTAGTTCAACTAAAAGAGCTAATCAAAATGTATAGACAATTGGTTCAATATGTAATGCAGACTTCTACTGTCCTAATGGCAATAAGGATTCCACAACACACCCCTTGCCAGGGGAACATAAATAAAATAACCCCCACTCACTCTACATTCAGTCGTTGGTAAATTATCCTCAAAACGGGAACCAATTCCATTCTGGATAGCTCAAAAAATTACTCAAATCGAGGCAGTATTTCCTGATACTACCCCTCATGAGAAACACAGAATTCTAACAATCTACTGTGACACTTGGGGTACAGTCTTTGCTGCAATCTACACCAAAACACATGGTGTTCCGTATATGGCAGTAATACCAGATGTCCTGAAACAGATTCAAAATAATAACGGGGCAGAGCCTGCTCTCAATGTAGGTATGAAACTACTGAAAGATTTCAAACAGGTATCAACAATAATATTAGCTAATATTAAAGGTGAAGCAGCATCCGTGGCTATCCGCCAGAAGTTGAGGGAATGTGATGTAACAGAACAACCACAAGAACTAGCCAGAATAATTGAAAAATCCTATGAAGAATTAGGAAGAAACAGCTTGGGTGGGAAACCAGTTCAACCTCAACTGTCAGAAAGTCCTGAAAAGGTTGTTTTTAAAAACACTCCTGCTCCTCCTAAAAAGAAGTGGGAGAACACAAAACAAACTTCTAAAGAGAAGCGTTCTGAATCCAGAGGTAGGTCTCCTCAAAACGAGCCCTCTGAGAGGAGGTATAACCTCAGGAATAGGCATAATTTGAGAAAACCTGATAGATATCAAGATACTGATACACGTTCCTCTTGTACCTTTCAGACTTCGTCACAGAAATCCGAAAGAAGAGGATGGTCAGAACAAAAGGAAGAACGCGTGAAGTCCAAAGACGATCAATATGTTCAGAAAAATAAGAAAACTCAATTCACCAAAAAGAAGGTAGCAGGTCTAAAAATCAGACATGCCTAGGATCTTGAGGACACAACTCAAGAATGGGGAATGGGCTCAAACTATGTTGGACAGAGCAGCAGAAGTCACCATAGCTCGCAAGAACTTGAAGGATCATCTGGAGACAGTGGACTTGAATGAGTACATCCAAGTTGAAACTGCAGATACCAGAGTTTGTATCCCACATAAGTTATATGAAGTAACACTCTGGATGGAGGGGGACATAACTAGAAAAATAAGAGAACTCTTTTGGGAGAGGCTCTCTCAGGGTAATGACATTCTTCTAGCTGAACAAGACTAGCCACCTGAATTTGTCAGGGAGTGCCCACATGGCAAAGAAATCTTTATGCTCGCTTTCACCAACCACATTCCAATTCATTTAAAATATACCTATGCAAGGAAATGGGCAGTAGCCCAGGCTCTTGCATTATAAAAAATCATGTAGGATGGGATGAGGATGCCCCTCACCATAAAATCCAGTTAAAAAAATCAACAAACTGCACAAAGGTAGTACCTAGTTAAGCAAGAACCTAAATAACAGGTCAGGGAGATATGAGATCAACTTGAATACCGAGGGGTGATTAAAACATGCACCTCATCCATGAACAATCCTTTGTTTCCTGTCTCCAAACCAGACAATGCATATTGTCTAGTATTGGATTATAGACATTTAAACTCTTGTTGCAAAACTTTTGCAGTACAAAATGCACACAGTGCATCATTAATGAATAACATTGTGCGTAAAAAATATAAAACCACATTAGATATTTCTAACGGATTCTTCTGTCAAAACATTGCACCATAAAGTAGGTACTTGACCCCTTTCTCAAATATGGGGACACAGTGTCAATTCTGTTGTCTCCCTCAGGGATTCAAGAATAGTTCAGGGTTATTTTCAGCCAGAGTAACAGAGTTACTACAAACCTATGATGATGAGGCATTATCATATGTCGATGACATCTATCTGACATACGAGGACTTGGATAGGCATTTGAACAGGGTGAACACCATAATATTGGGCTTAGCCTCTGAAGGGTATAAATTCAATTTAAAAAAAATCGAGAATTACCCACCTCAGTGTCCTGTTTCTAGGATACGAGTTAGCAAGTGAAGGCAAAAGCCTGGCAGCAAACTTTCTAGAGAAATGTGCGCTTCTCCAACCTCCAAAAACGCTGAAAAACTTACAGTCGATTCTAGGTTTCCTGAATTTCGGAAGAACTTACAATCTAAACTACTCAGAAAGGGTTAAACCTCTCTATGAATTAATCAAACCTGATTTCAAAACAGTTAATTGGACTTTAAAACACACAGAAATTTTGCGTTCATTGCAAACAGACATGTTAGCAACAAAACATTTACAAACACACGTAAACGTACGCAACTTGCTGATCCGCATCATTCCAGGACAATGCAGATTCACAAACTTAACCTTTAACGAAGGTGAAAAAGTACCAATAGCTTACAAATCACATTTGTACACACAAGTAGAAATTAAACTCACTTCAACAGAAAAGATTCTGACAGTGGTTCAAACTGCAGTAGCAAAAGAGAGAGCCCTCGCACAGGGTAAGTGCATAATGGTCGTTACTCCTGTACTGCCTTAGAGGCAGTGACGAAAGCGAGCATTCCAAATGCTCAAGCTTTACATCCGAGATGGATACAATGGGTTAATTCTCTTGCTGCAACAGACGTTGAGTACGTTTTTCCTCTGCCTACTGAGATTCTGCCTCTAGAGCAGTATGAATGTATAATTTATACTGACGGATCAGCTCAACCCGGGGGGTAAACAAGCTTATAGTGCTGCGTGCGCGATCGTTAAAGGCCGCTGGTGAGATGGCAAACTCCGACCTTTGGGTCACTAAAACACAATCTCTAGGAGATTGTACAACTCAGCGAGCTGAACTACAAGCATTCAAGATGGCTCTTGAAAATACTGATCGCGAATTCCTCACACTCATAGTGTGCATTTCATAATATTGTGTTCAATCTTACAATGAATACTTGCAAAACTGGAATCGAAATGGTTACAAAGAGGCAAAAGGTGGCACAATCAAGCATAAGTTGCTTTGGGAAGAAGTAGTTCAGTTACGACAAGAACTACAAAAGGCTCACGTGATACATACACTGAGTCATCAATGTGATGGCGTTCCCATTGCAGGGAATTCCTTGGCTGATGAAGCCGCGAAGGCAGCAGTGCAAACGGCTTCCGTAGCTGCAATTACTTGTTCAAAAACAAAAATAGATGGCGAAATAATGCTAGCTGTCAATGCTTCAACAAAGACAGTGGTAAAACATTACCAAAAGGCTTTCCACTCAAATACTCATAATTAACTGATCCGAATAATGTTCCGTTTGCTCGAATCCCTGAAGTGGAGGATAGAGTAATTCCAAACATGGAACATAGATTAGGACTAATCTTAGCAGCACATGAAGGGCTTGCCTCTGCATACGCAGGTGTTTCCGCTACAGTGTTGTTATTAAAACAGAGATACTGGTGGGGGTGCATGAGGAAGCAGACCAGAAACTATGTTTTGGAATGCGAAATCTGCCAAAAGATGAAAGTGTCTACACTGAAACGTCCTGCACTGACGCCCCTATTAAGTTCAGACAAACCATTAGCTTGCGTTTACCTGGATCACTGCTGTACCTTACAGAGGGATGGTAACTATAAATATATCATGGTCGCAGTAGATTCGTACTCAAGGTTCCTTTGGATATGGCCTCAGCGCTCGGCTGACGCTCAAACTGTTATAAAAGATTTATAAAGTCTTTATATGCACATACGCAGTCAGCATGCTACATTCTAACCAGGGTCCTGCATTTAGCTCTCGAGCTTTCAAGGAGGCCATCGCCAGATTGGGCGTTGCATTGCGGTACTCTAGTCCATTCCATCCTGAGGGAAATTCGGTAGTGGAGAGAAAAAAACGGGACATAAAGTAATCTATAACAGCAAGGGTATTAGGCTAGGGTGATGGGTGTGTCAAACATCTAATAAGTGTCCAACGTAGTCTTAACAATCTGCCACGAAGTTCTCTAGGGGTTATCACTCCATATGAAATCCTTTTTGGAACAAGAATGATTATTTCGGATCTTGATTGTCAGACTTCAGTGGTAGAACAAAATCCCTTTGATATCAAAGACCGTTTGACTGTTTTGCAGGACTTAAATTAAATAAGAAAAAGGCAAAGTATAGTATTCTAGAAGTCAACGACCACTTAAGAAAAACCAACCGTCCCAGCAAGACCTGTCTGGATTCCAAACATTGGGGATCTAGTCAGAGAAAAGATTGCGGACAAGAAGGAATTAGGGCCTTCTTACAGACATCCAGTACCTGTCCTAGCAATCCACGGATCAAGAACAGTATTACTGTCGCCCCTTGCGGGGAAAAAAGGAGAACAGGTTCATGTCCATCGACCTGGTCAAACCACATCATGTGGCCGATCATAAGCAGTAGGCCAAGTGGACTCCAAAGATGTAGCAGACACCCTAATCTGGCTATTATCCAAGAGGTTCAAACTGAGAGACTCATCACCTTTGAAGAATCTGCAGTGCGAAAAGAAGGACTATGCAACAAAGCCATGGAACTTGTACCTCTTGAAACCCAAATAACAGTTCATCAAGAAACGCCTGTCTACAATGAACTAGCATCTGACTATACAAATGTAACAATTGCTCAAGTGGTTCCAGCAATTTCAACGAATCCTGAAGCAATCCCTACAATTGACAGAATTGCCTCTGGCTATTTCATTAACTTTTAAACGTTTTCCGAAGATCCCAGCGAACCTGAAACAACACCAATAAAAAGAACTTTTAATGAACAAGCAACAGAACTTTTTCATCACCTGGAAAAGACTTATCTGGTTTCACCATGGATTGAACTTTGGATTGTGTTGGGTGTACTCTTTCTTCTACTTTGTTTGACTCTTGTAATGACTTTGGGAATGCTGATAAATGGAAGATATGTTAAACAGGACACAGCAAGTAAGAACATCAACTGACTCCTCAAGCCACACAAATCATCTCATCGTGAACAAAGAGACTTGTCATCAGTGAACATCACAGCCGTTCCTATACCTGGTGGTATAGCTTGGCACAGAACTGATTATGACATTTTCGGTCCGGCAGAGCTGTTGAAGATTCTAGACTAGTTCAAGTTTTCCTTGAATTACTTTGTTTCCTCTAGTACCTTTTCTGATGATTGGGTCTTTGAGACTATTAATAATATAATGTCAGACTTAGAAATGTCTGCAAAATTTACAAAATCATGAATAATTAGAAGGTTCATCAGATTATGAGCAAATATATTGTTATAATCACTATGGTCATCATTTCTTGCACAGATCTGCAAATCCTAGAAATGTACTTAAATACCAATGGGAACATTGTCCTACGCCACCAAAGGGTAGCTCAAAAACATTTTATGGCAAATTTCCATACTTTTCAGGTTTTAATGTTTTAAATCCAGAATCATTTTACTTTAAAAATGTTAATAGAATAGGAATGATAAGTATGTTGACTAATACCAAGCAAATTTGTTCTGCGGACTTTTATGCTCAGCTGTCTTTGTTAGGTTTCGACTTTTGGAAAGACAGTATTGAGACAAAAACTGTCTGGGGCACAAAAGACTGGCAGGTACAGGGATTGGAAGCCTTATTTAGAGCGTGCAGCATCCCAGAGCAAATAATGTTTTTGAATGACACTGTCCCAAAGACATCTTGTCTTGGGTTAGCCAAGATCAAGGAATTAAACAAACCGTCCATACCTACACCTACACCTGATATCAATAACACTTCAGAGGGGGAGGTCGACGTACATACTATTTTGCTTCACAACAGAACAGATCCAGATAGGAGAAAATGGTTAATCTGGCCCACAGACACAAACAACTGTCATAATAGATTCCTGAATAAGACACAAGGGTTCACATTCACTAGGCTAGATCCAAGATATGTTCAGAGACAGCATCCAGGAATAGTAACAACATACAGTGTAGGGAAACTGTGCCTTGAATGGCTACACAAGTCTACACTAAAGGAAGTAAAACAACACTTATCTTTACTTAAAGATAGTGCTGATCTGAGGGACTTCTTACAAGGACCTACAAACCGCGTCATAAACATTGTATATACGCTGGTATCTTTGCTTCTTATAATGAAGCATGGAAGATTACACAAGCAGAGACTGCAGAACGAATACGAGAAATTGATCATATTAATTTAGAGAAATCTCTCTCTGTAGTTGACAATGGGTTAACAACTCTGTCGTCCAGGCTATATTTTTTGGACAGAATAGTATCCTCTGCCATAGACATAATGGAACAGGACTTGGTCATGTTGCAACATGGTCAGTCGCAATTACGTTCTATGATGCTATTAGGCTGGACCTTACAAAACCTTTGTTCAGGCTATGTGCCTTGGCGTTTAATCAACACTATGTCACTGTTTTCAGAATTCACTCTTACTGATAAACAGATCAAACTGGCACAGAGGGGAGCAGACTATATGGTGCTGAGCATTGAAAAACTGGAAAGATTGCCATTTACTGTCGCTGAATAACCAGCCATTGAATGGATAATACACGGAACAATCACTCTGTCTGTTACAATTTTCCATTTTCAGTATTGCTTAAAACATATACCAGCAGGCATATATGAAAGATTGGGTAAAGAATACATCAAGAAATCCTGGGAATTACCATACACACACAAATGTTGGAGTGGGGGAAAGAAGTGTTTCTTAGTGGCAAAAATTGTGAAAACGCACTAAGCGGTTCTCTCGTTGTCAAGGTATTAATTTACACAGGGCCTGCGATGGTTCCTCTAATAATTTATCCTGCCACCTGCAAGGTTCACCAGCTGCAGTGATGGATCCAATTTTAGGCAACTTTCTAATGGAAGTTACATTATGTTGAATGATCACAGCTGCTGTGGCATGTTGCCAAGTTTAGCCTATCTCGTAACTGTGTCACTTAGGGTCACTTGCTGTATGCATGTATTGTTTAAAAAAACCAAGACAGACCGGGAGTCGCCTTTATGGCCTTCACTGAACATCTCTTCTATACGAATTGATACTTTAAGCAGAATGAAAGCCATTCTTTTACAGAAAACTGTGCCATTGACCTCGGCCAAAGAGACCTATGACCTGCAAGTCGCAAGGACTTCTGCAGAGATACACACCCTATTAACTACAAACTGCCCTGTACATTTCTCAAAAATCTTAAGTCGTATCTTAAACATGTCTGATACGAGCGGTATTGTTCATGTGTTTAAGACAGTTTTTTTCGGGACTGTTAGCACCTTTTGAAGCAGTCCTAAGCATATTTCCAAACTTCATGCACTATGTGTTTGGCTGACTGCCTCTCATTTTGGGACTAGCTGCAGGGATACTATTTTTGCTCCTACTGCTTTGATATGGCAAGCCAAGTCACCAGGGATACCCTGTTCACTGTGGAGAATACTCTACTGGCGACGAAGTGTCGTGAGCGCATAGTCCATATTTTGGGTTTAACTTGTTTAAGAGAATTGAATACCACATGGTTTATGTCATTCAGACCAATCTGGCAAGATTGCATCTTACCTGTTCTACGATGCCTGCTATGCGGAGAAGAATGCGTGCTAGACATCTGTCTGACACTCCCATCAGTCATGCAAACGGATGTTGATACTTTGCTTGGAACAGTGACGGCTCTTGCACTGTGTTGTCCCCAGCGGCTCCCAATTCTGATGACGGCATTCATTGAGATCTCTCAGACGCAAAATGCTGACGGTGAGGTACGAGAGGAAAGGGGCACACAGGTACCTTCCAATTCGAACATTGCTAAGGCTGATGGCAATGCTTCACATCTATGTGCGATTAATCTTCTTTATTAGGTAATCCAACTTTCACCTACAATGGTAGACAAATTATTTACAGACTTAGAAGATTTGATGTTTTCTCCAAACAATAGGACTGACTTTTAATTTGGCACACAGTGTTCTGAGAGGCTCTGAATTCGACCTTCATTTTTTCAAAACAAAGTTTCTAACTTTGGAACTCTATTTTTTCTATGATCAAACTTTTGTTTTTCCAAATTTGTATTTTTTCATTTTTTGGCACAAAGTAATCTGTTTAAAGTAGAACTATTCATAGAGAACTAGAATTCTTTAAAAACTTCCAAGAGCAATATTTGACCTTGTCCACCAACAACTAGTTTATATAATCTGCCATGAAATGGTCTCGACTTTTTCCTCTGTAATTAAGAGCCACTTCAGAAATGTATTTTGATTCATTTGGATAGCATTTTCAAATGTCATCTATATGCTTTGAATGACACATTGCTTTAAATGCGTACAGCACAAATGCTTTTCATGTACAACCAATACCAATGCATTTTTTATGTATTTTGGGTGGGTTTTTAACACATCATGTTTAGATATGTTTTTATGTGTGTAGAACTTAGTAATGTCGTACATAAGAAAGTGGAGTGGGTGTTGTGTGGCATTTTAAGCTCCGAGTGAATTTTCTCGATTCATGCCCTTATATAGGTAAAATTCACATTGCCTATATATAGGTATAGGAATCAAGCCTTTATTTTAGGCATAGCCCATGATACCCAAATACAGGCATGGCTACTTCCACCCGTACCAAACGTCCCAACGACTTCTTGGAAAAACAGCTTAAGCAGTTAGGGAACTTTCCCTTGATTGAATATTGATTTGTCCAAGAACTCAGTTACTTTACAAAGAACAACTATCCCCTAGGGGTTCTTTCCTGATGTTCATATGCCCGACTTTACGTCAAACTATGGCATTCCTAAACACCTTCAAGATATAAATATACCTTCACTTGCCCGATGCAGCTCGCTACAGCAAGTGTAGAAGGAAGCTGACTCTCCAGCTGACGCACTGATTAGGAAGCTGCCTTTCTCCTGCCGAGAATCCAGCTCCAGTTTTCCGGCTCCCCTTGCGGGGTGTTGGGAAATCGAGTCCCAAGACAGATATACCAGACCTCCTTCATTCTAACCAAGGTATGGAGCTGATTAGAACCTAGCGAAACCTATGGTAGATTCTTGGCAAAAACTAAACCTATGCTACACATTACTTACTTCTTCCCGCGTACTAGACTTAGGTTAGGCACATTGGGGTAGGCGTATTTTAGAAGCACCAGCTGAGTATTTTAGTCAGTGTTATTTATGTATGTATTTTTATATATTTTGTATATGACTTAGAAACCATACAATGCTCTTAGAGTATTATTTCATATTACTGTTTACACTGTATGCATTATACTTTGCAGTCTGCATAACAATTGTTGAAGTTTACTTCTCTTGCACGAGAAAGAAGACTGTTCAATAAACCCTTTGTATTGAAAACGCCTGTCTCACTATTTCTCTGCAACTCTGTAGAAACGAAGCATGCACGATTGACTGAGTGAAATACTTATCTATTGTTTCCGCAACTCTGAGAGATATATTCTTATCCTTGGGAAACAAAGTTGTCATGTTTATGCTGTTGTCAGAAACTAAGCCCTTCTTGTGTATTTGAGAAAGTTTCTAGAGACCTCTGAGTTAGCTGGCACACACACAATTAAGTTTAGTATATTCGATGGAGACCTAGTTGACCTCAGTCCTATGTCAAATCTATAGGATATAATATTCCGAAGCGCAGAGCCTATTGGGAATATAGGAACTACACTACACTTTCAGACCTCTCTCTCTGAAATGATGGGTGTATGTGGTAGTGTAAGGGGAGTGGCTATCCTCTCTGTTCAGACCTCTCTCTCAGATGACTGGTATATGTAGTAGTGTGTGGGGAGGGACTGGTCTCTCCTTTAACACCTCTTCCTCAGATGACTAATGTGTGTAGTGGGGTGTGGAGAATTACAGACCTGTCCTTTCAGACCTATCTCTCAAATGAGGGTTGTATATATTAGGGTGTGTTGAGAGGGACTGCCCTCTATGCTGACACCTCTCACTGAGATGATGGGTATGTGTAGCACTGAGGGGAGAGGGGCTGTCCTCAGCACTGACACCCCTCTCTCTAATAATAGGTGTGCATACTAGGGTGTGGGAAGAGACTGCACACTACTCACAACTCTTAACAATGTGATGGGCATAACTAGTCAACACTGATAAACACCATCTCTGGTAATATGTCCTCCTTCAATAGCAAGTGTGCCTAATGCAGTAAATTCAAAGATCACTTACTCCTTTCTAATTTTCTATGCTCCTGCAAGAGTCTTGTGGGATCGTAACATTATTTAAAAAAAATAACACACATAACTTATCTCTTACCAGATTTGTCCAGTTTTGGGTCCAAAACAATGTTAAAATCACCTAACCAGATTACCGGGTCATTCAAGGCCAATAAGTGGTCACGTATACTATTCAAATAAGAAGGGTCATCCTGGTTAGGGCCATAATATCCGACCAGGGTAAAAGGGTGGCCATCCAGCACAACCCTTAACATAAGCCACCTACCACTTTTATCTTCCCAATACTCCACTATTTGAGCTTTGGCCTGCTTCTTAAAAATAAAAAGCACTCCCCTTTTATTTTCTGATTGGTCAGTACTCAAAAAGCTATCAATATATTTTTCTTTTTTCAGAAACTCTGCCGTTTCAGCTTTGAGGAGATGTGACTCCTGTATGACAATGACCTTTGCCGGGGAATCTCTCAAGTATTGAAAAAAAAATTCTCTCCTACCCCTAGTGCGCAGGCCATTGACATTCCAGGGTAAGAATTGCTAATTTGTCATTACATCAAGCTGTCACATCCCCCTACTGCCTCCACTGGACGCTCTATGTCTCGTTTGTTGTATGTTCCCACCTCTCTCTTGGTGCAAAAAATTATGAATATCAGTTGGTGATCAGTGCTAAATTGGTTAAAAGAATGCGGGGGCTCAGCCCCATGAGGATTTTTAACATTTTTATTCCTGCCACCCCGTGCAACATCCACCCTCCCCCCCTGGAAAACCCCACCCTACCTACACTGGACTGATGTATCTCCAGATTTGCACCCTCTAGCACCCTCACCCTCCTCCGCCCCCCCTGCTGCTGTAAAGCTGCAAGATACATAGTACTTGTGTGATTCCATTTTATTTCCCCCTTAAATACCAACTGTGCCCTTTTGCAAGAACCCCCAATTCCTTTGCAAGGACTCCCCCCCTAAATTCGTTAAATGAATGCGGGGGCTCAGCCCCATGAGGATTTTTAACATTTTTATTCCTGCCACCCCGTGCAACATCCACCCTCCCCCCCTGGAAAACCCCACCCTACCTACACTGGACTGATGTATCTCCAGATTTGCACCCTCTAGCACCCTCACCCTCCTCCGCCCCCCCTGCTGCTGTAAAGCTGCAAGATACATAGTACTTGTGTGATTCCATTTTATTTCCCCCTTAAATACCAACTGTGCCCTTTTGCAAGAACCCCCAATTCCTTTGCAAGGACTCCCCCCCTTTTTTTTTTTATTCATTCAAAAATTATTATATTTTTTTTATATAACTTTCGTTATAAGCTATTTGCGTTTCCTTATATTGTATTCTTTTCCAACTAGTTTTCCATTGCTCGATCAGGGTAATAAAGGCCATCTAAGTTAGCTATGGGGGCTATACTTATTAACAGTATGGTCGACTCCCACCCCCTAAATGTTCCTGCCCCTCCCCGTGTAAGATCCCTTAATGACCAGCATCTCATCAGCCTCATAGGGGGATCTAAGGTTGAGCATCTTGTTATTAAACATAACTTGCATAAAGGCAGGAAACCTCATCTGTACTGTCGCACCCAAGGCTCGAAATGTTTCCATCCTCTGCCCTAACTCCCACTGCCGGTCCAAGGTGGTCTTTGATAGATCCGAGCGGATTTCGAACGAAAAGTCCAAGCCTATAAGCGTCTTATCTTTTAGGGCCAAGTTTAGAATTTTTTCCTTAAGTGTGTAGGTTAAAAAGTTCAGCAAGATTTTTCTGGGTTTTACCCTACCAGGCTTTAAACGGAAGGGACCCCTATGTCTCCTTTGGATGTCCCTCCCCAGAGTGTCCAGCATCTCCTCTAGGTTTAGTGTGTCCTTAAGTAATTTTATTACATAAGACTTGATATCGCTCACCTCTTTGCCATCAGGAACTTTCAGAAGTCGGAGATTGTTTCTTCTTGAATAATTCTCCAAGGACTCCACCCTGTCCTGAATCATATCTCCTTCTCTTTGCAGGTTTTGGATTTTTACTTGAGCAGAGCCCAGATTAGCCCTTAGCTCTTCCAAGGAGCCTTCAAGGGACTCAGTTCTTTCACTCAAACGATCTACCTTCCGTTCCAAGACCTCACAGGCGGCCCTGATCTCAGCTTGGTTTTCTCTTGAGACCTTAAACCCCTGCTTTATATCGGCTTTCAGGGAGTTCAACAATGACTCGATCGAGGAGCCCCCGGAGCCACCCCCTTTCATTGTCGAAAACATTGGACCTCCATCTGGCTCATGTGACTCAACCCGAACCAAAGTCTGAGTAGCAGCTACATCCTGGGGCACTGCAGTGATAGGGACCTGAATGACTTGACTATCTTGACTATCGTGTCCCTGTTCTTGTGCCTGCAGGGGGCTGGCTACCTCGCCAGGCTCGGCTGCCTCAACCACCATGACTGCCTCCGCCATCTGAGCTATGCTCTCTGCTTTATCCGCATTGTCTATAAGAAGAGCTGTGCTGCTATTAGCTTGACTCAAGTGACCACTGTGCTGTAGTTGATGTGGTTTCTGAATATTTAAAACCTGGGCAGCACCTTGAAATATGAGCGCAGAGAGGAGGTAATACGGGGGGTTTAATGTCACCTAGGCTTTTCTCATCAGTTGTTCTTGTGGGCCTGTTTGATTCTGCAGCGCCTTCCTTCTGTTGAGGCGACTGTACCCCTTCACTTATTGTTGCTACAGCAACTCCTGAACCTTCTGAAGCCCCTCTCCGAGTTTCACAGCCACTTTCACATTCCAACAGCAAAGCCTGGCAACATTGACTGCCCTTAAGCCCCCTGCCCCTGCCTCTTTTAGACTTGCTTTTGGCAGCTTTGTTGTTTTTTTTATTGAATTGGAGCCCCTAGATTTATTTTCAGAGCACTCAGCCCAATCAGCCTCGCACACGCCTTTACTCACCAAGGCTCCAGCCTCACCCGACCCTCCAACTACCTCCTTATGGCAGCTCTCAACACTAACAGCACTGTCGATGTCGATGGCAAACTCTCCTGCCGCTGGAACCACTAGGGGTGCTGGCGGGACTGAACCCACTGCAACAGCCGGTGAGGCCACCGCTGTTCGTA
The DNA here is from genome assembly GCF_964261635.1 of Lissotriton helveticus. Classification (NCBI taxonomy): domain Eukaryota; kingdom Metazoa; phylum Chordata; class Amphibia; order Caudata; family Salamandridae; genus Lissotriton; species Lissotriton helveticus. The sequence continues at coordinate 985,753,831 of NC_136071.1, read as the reverse complement.
CCGAAAGGAAGGCACCAACTCCTACCGCCTTGTCCCGATCCTTGCCGCCTGCACCAATGCCGCTGGTGCCCCCCCAAAGGAGACCGCGAGCCGCTGCCCTGCGGCCACGCCTTAACTCCACGGCTGCAGCTTCCCACTGCCGCGGCAAGGAGAGGCCGTGAATGTAAGCGGAGGTGGGAGCCTGGTCCGCTCCTCCTGTACACATCCGAGGCTTCGTCAGCTACGTCGGCTCCAAACCGTAAGGTAGGAGTTTAATTTTGTCCAAAAAATACGCTGCTACCCCGTGCATCACCCGTTCCAGGCAGCGTTGCGAACGAGGGGGGAGAAGGGTAGAGAGCACTAGCGAGGGCGCGCGCTGCCGCTCAGCATGCGGGCGCCATGGTTTCCTGGTTGCTGCTAACTCCAAGGCTTGTGCTCTTTCTAAATCTAGGCAAGAGTTTTTAACAATCATGTCACAGCTAGGCTTGGCAGACATATGGAGGGAAAGGGCAGGAATAAAGCTGGGGGTGTCTTTTCGAAACCTCAAATACAAACATCTTTCAAGAATAGATTATGCTCTGTTCAGCTTTAGCCTCAAAGATTTTTTGATGGATATTTCTCACCTTCCCTCTCACCTCTGTGACCATTCAGCTATTTCATTCACTTTAAAAATAGGCCATCAAAAATCCCATGTCTCTTGGTCATTTGACCGTACCATCCTATTAGAGGATGAGGAGTTCATCTTTCTTCGGACAGAAACCCAGTATTTTTTGGAGGCTAATTTAGACACAGCTGCTATTCCCATTATGTGGGATGCACTGAAAGCCTTCTGGAGGGGGTGTATTATGCGTCGATCTTCGTATAGAAGAAAGAAATATAAAGAAAGTATCGAGAGCCTGGAGATGGAAATGAAGGGTATTGAAAATAATTTGGGCGCCCATATGGGCACAGATGCGGATCGTGAAAAATTGGGTTCATTAAAATCTCATTTAGAAAGCCTACTAAAGATTAGGGTGGCTAGACGGTGGGAGGCGAGACAGAACTCTCATTTTGAGTGCGGAGAGGCGGCTGGTTAAATTCTCGCCTGGAAAACCAAGGCCAACCAAGCACGAAACTACATTAGGGAGATCATGGTGGAGGGGGAAGCAGTCCCTCGGCTTACTAAATCAGAAATCGGGGGTGGTTTCCAGGACCTCTTTCAGGCCATATATAAAGAGGATATCTGTGAGGACTTAGCAGCGAGGGAGGCCTGGTTGAACTCAATTGTCACCCCAAAGCTGTCAATGGAGCAAAGCAAGATTTTGGAGACAGAGATCTCTGTTGAAGAGATTGGCAGGGTACTGGGGCAAGTGAGGCGTGGGAAGGCAGCAGGCCCGGATGGGCTACCAGGGGGGCTCTTAGTGGGTAGATTGCCCCGGTCCTGGCTTTTGTCTTTAACATTATTCTCCTGGGGGGTTTGGAGCCTCCAAAGTCTGGAACGATGCTACAGTGGTTTTAATACCTAAACCAGGGAAAGATTTGAGAGAATGTGGGTCATATCGCCCGATTTCGCTTCTCAATAACGACTATAAAATATTTGCTGCTATTATGGCTGCTAGGCTGGGGGCGGTGACAAGCTCGATTATACATGAAGATCAAAAGGGCTTTGTCAAAGGTAGACACTTAGCAGACCTCACGCAAGATCTAGTTGGGGTAATTGACATCACTACCACCTTCTCTCTTCCTTTGGCCGCCTTTACGCTGGATGCGACTAAGGCCTTTGATAGGGCCAATTGGGTCTTTTTGGCTACAGTTATGAGGAAATTCAATCTACCTGTAAACTTTTGCCACATGATATCGCTTATATACAAAGCTCCGACAGCCAGGCTTTCTGTAAACAATTTCTTGACAGAGCCCTTTAGTATTTCAAGAGGTACTAGGCAGGGCTGCCCGCTTTCCCCCCTCCTCTTTAATCTTTATATCGAGCCCTTTGCTCAGACTCTCAGAGAGGAGGCCAACATACCATCATTTAGCTTTGGTGGATGGGATAAGCGGGTAGCTCTATATGCAGATGATATCCTCATAATGACATCTAATCTAGACCTGGCTCTCCCCACAGTGATTAAGAGGGCAGAGGAGTTCGGCAAGATTTCCGGATATGAGATAAATTCTGACAAAACGGAAATCATGACCTGGAATACCACTAATTCTCTTGTGGAGACTGTGTCCTCCATGCGCTATCTAGGCATTAGAATCATCCAAGATGTTAGTAAGATCGCCGCTCAAAATTTGGAGAGAGTACATAAAGAATGTCGGAAACAGCTTAAGGCATGGAACCACCTCCCTCTATCTATCTTCGGGGGGACAAACTTAGTCAAAATGTCTATCCTGCCCAAATATACTTTCCTGTTTAATTCCATCCCGATGGCCTTTGACAGTAAGCAAATAGCTAAATGCCAACAAGATATTAATTCCTTCATCTGGAGGTATGGAGCTACACGATTGGCTTGGAAGAAGCTGAGGAGGAGGAGGCAAAAAGGAGGGCTAACGCTACCAGACCTGCAATACTATGCCTGGGCGTTTGAACTATCCTACTCTAGAATGCTACTAAAAACACCACTAGATAGCGCTAGGGAAGGATGTTTCGAGCCATGCTTGAGGGTGCTGGTCTTCCATCTGTCGGTTTTCTCTTCAAGTTTGGAGACCAGAAATGTTTCAGAAAAGTTAAACTAAAAACTCTTCAATCATTGGCCAGAAGCTGGTCTATAATCAGGAAACGATTTGGGCTCAGCTACTTTTCTAACACAGTACCCTTGAGGGGCTCGCCAGGTACTCCATCGTGCCTTAAAGACAGACTGGCGTGTCCATTAAGGGATGTTGGAATTCTGACCTGGGGAGATTGGGTGGCAGGCGGCTATTGATTCCCTGGGAGGAGCTGCGGGAGAGAGTTGGGCCCTGTCTGTCTGGATTTAAGTATCTATAACTGACTAGCTGGGCTCAGGCACTGGTTAGGAAATGGGTCCCCCTGGGTAAATATAGCAATCTGGAAAATCTACTGGTAACAATGCCAGGGGGGGCAAGGAGGTCTCTTGTTGGTACCGGGCGATCTTAGAAGAAATAGATGGCGACTTTAAACTCCCTACGGTGCTATGGGGAAGGGAGGTGGGAGACCAGTGTGAGCAGCAGTGGCTGAATTAATTTAGTCTTTCATACAAGATCGTGAAACCAACATGGCTGAGACAAAACCACCTGTTCACGCTACATCGAGCATATCCCTCCCCCCAGAAGCTAGCCAAATATCAGCCTGGGAAAAAATGCAACAAATGCGATTTACCTGAGGGCTCGGATGTGCATATGTTTAAAGATTGCCCCGCCATCAGTCATTTCTGGGATAAGGTGATGGATGCCCTGTCTTCTATTCTAAACACCACATTGTGCATCTCTCTTCCTTTGATCATCTTTGGAGTAGATGACAACATCTCCGGGCACGCCAGATCCTTTCTGTTCTATGCAATTCTCCTGGCTAGGACACAGATTTGTAGGTTCTGGGTGGATGCAGCTCCTCCAACTTATGCGGGATGGCTGACGTCACTATATGAAGTTTCTAGAGTGGACTTGGCCAGATCCTGTAGTAGCACAGACTTGCCTTTTGGTACTTTCTGGTAAATTGGAGGTAGGATTTACGGGTTTTTTTTTGTGTTTTTTTTTCTTTCCCCGGGTCCTATGGTTATGCCTTTTTCCTGCTCCATGGACTTTTAGCAAGGGCCTTCCCAGTTTTGTCTTGGTCCAAAAGGTGATAATACGCCTAGATGGAGTGACGAAGGTCTCCCTGTTGTGCTTTGGTCTCGTTCTTCCGCCAATTAAGTTTCTTGTGCCTGTGTCCGAGCCACGTTATTAGATCTTGGGGCTGGACATAGAGGCATACAGTGGTGGTCGGTGGTTTCTTGCACTAGGGTATCGGCAAATGAGGACAACAAAAAACAAAAAAAAAGAACTTATCTCTTACAAACTTCCTCTCAAAAACAAGGGCCACAATGTGCATTCCTACTAATAAAGTGTATTTCAATACATAGGCGGAGGCAGCACCCGGGATGAAGTCACAAATCGGCCACTTTATTTCAAAAGTTCTTTATTAAACTTCTTAAAAACACAGGACAATAGCCAAAATGAACTTCCTCAGGGCAAAAGAAATGTAGACTTGAAGGATGAACCCAGAGTTCTGGCCTGGAAAGTGATAATCCCGATCCTATTGTCTATCGCAAGGTCCAAAATCTCTACAGTATCTGTACATGGGCGCAGTTCAGGAATCTCTTATGCAGGCAAATTCTCCAGGCTCAATAGTACACAGCCTGTGTTAGAATACCATGAATTCAAATGAGCAGAAGTCCAAAGAAGGAATTGTAGCAAAGGAACAACATCTAAGTATGATGGTCCTGTAGTGTATGCAGCCATGCCAGAATCGGTTTGTGATGAATTTAAAAGTGGTAATTTTGACAGAAGGAACAAGTAAAGATACGGAGGTCCACACCGTGGAGGACGTCTTTATTGTGGGTCCATCACACAAATCACAATATCGGAAGCCTGCGCTCCTAATAAAGTGTATTGAGAACTCATCTACTCCTTTTTACGATTCACGATCCTGTGAGAGTCCTGTGAGGTCAGAAAATTTGTTAGAAACAAAATTAAAAAAAATATTCACAGTAGTTATCCTTTAGACACCTCCTTTCTAAATCTAGAGGGCCAGCATGCCTTTCTGCTGCCCGCTAATGTATCTTTTTTACTATATTTTTCACAACACCTCCAATTTTTCATGGTAAACAGTAATGGCGACGGTGTAATTTCTAATATTACAAAAGCCAGCCAATCAGAATGCACGTTCTTACAGAGCCTGTCGCGAGAGCTTGAAGGCTCTGTGAAAAACAGACCTCTCGACCAATTACAAGGCTTACATTTTGCTTTTGAGCTCTCGCGGGACGCTTGTGAGACTCTAGCGAGCCCTTCTGCCAAAATATAAAAATATTTCTGACTCTTAATATCTCAAAAACTACTGAACAGATTTACACCAAAAGCACAATCTGCAGACCAAAATTTTACTTCCTGACAAATTTGGTGTAAATCCATTCAGCAGTTTGTTCTATAGCCCTGCTGCAACTCTACAGTCAACGCTGGGACCCTCTGTTTTTTAATTTTGATATCCAGCCTACCTCTTGCGGAACCCGCTTTGCGGGTCCCGCTACGTGGGGGGTTCTTTCTTGTCATCCACGGACCCTGCCTGTGATTGTGGGAGGAAGTGAACTGGTCAAGCAGGGCTGCGAGCGAGTGCGAGCGCGGGACTGGGACTACCATTCCCAGGAGCGCCCGCCAGCCCGGATTCACAGCACCTGGGCCGCTCTCCCTGCCTGCTCCTCCCCACCTTCGTGCTCTTAAGCCCCAGCCTCCGGATCTTAATTGGGACGCTCTGCTGCAACTCTACAGTCAACGCTGGACCCTGTGTTTTTTAATTTTGATATCCAGCCTACCTCTTGCGGAACCCGCTTTGCGGGTCCCGCTTCGTGGGGGGTTCTTTCTTGTCATCCACAGACCCTGCCTGTGATTGTGGGAGGAAGTGAACTGGTCAAGCAGGGCTGCGAGTGAGTGCGAGCGCGGGACTGGGACTACCATTCCCAGGAGCGCCCGCCAGCCCGGATTCACAGCACCTGGGCCGCTCTCCCTGCCTGCTCCTCCCCTCAATCTACAGACCTATTAATTGGTCTCACTAGTTCCGCTGCGTGGGAGCGCCCGGGAGCAACCGGGAGAAGCCCGGGACAAGGGCGGGACCGTCTGTGGCCGTCAGGGGCTGAAGGAGGCTGGGCTGGGCCCGCCCTCTGAAATTGTGTTATTGACGACTTGACACAGCACGTTCCTTGTTTTGAGAGATCCCTGGTGTTTGCTCATATAATATTGTTTATTGTTTGCTGGTTGCAAAGTATGTCTTCTCCTTTAAATACCACTGCCCCGATCCTTACTCAGGCTGAGGTCGGGTTAGCTATTATGGGTCCTCTAGACAAATACTTTAGTCGGGTAACCCAAGATATTGATAAAGAAATCGCCTTGGCGGAGAGGCGCGCCGAGCGTAGGTTATCTATTCAACTCCTAAAAATTCCCTTGGAGAAACGGCCACCTCAGGGTTTCCCGGCATTAGCATTGGTTCCTCCCCTGTCATCTCTGACCCTGCCAGTTGTACTGGAAACACCTTATGCCTTTCCCCCCTCATCAGAGCTGTTGGCTGGCTCGTCTGTGGGTCTTGATGTGCCCATTTTGTCTTGCACCTCGCCCCCAATACCAACCGGCTTACCTACAGGGCAGGTGACCACTGTCCAACCGAGCATGTCAACTCACGTAGATAAAATAAAATCAAGTACCAAAAGGAAAAGAAGTGCTGCCACGAAGAAGTGCAATCTTCCCAAACATCCGAAAAAAATTAGGAAGGTTGGAATATCCCAGCGCCCTTCTTGCAAGCCCATTGGGGCTGGCTCTGGTGGGGTTGAGACTATTAAGGAGGGAGTTGTTCCGGCTAGTCCTGTATCCAACGCAAACGACCATTCAGCGATGGGACCGGCTGAGACATTATCTTCTGCTCCAGCCCTGCTCCTCGAGTTGGAGAGGCTGATGAGGTCTCTCCTGATTCCTATCGAGGAGCGAGTTAAAAAATTAGCTGATCGGTTAGATAATTTTGAGCAGGCTACTTTAGATAACTTTTTTTCCACCAAAGCCTTAATTAAGTCCCACTCTAGGACGGGGGATAGCATTAATTTTTTGAAACCAAATGGCTAGGCAAATGGCGTGTCCATCGCTGTGACCCCTCCCCCCATAGTCAGCATTGCAAGTAAACCTCAGTCGAAGGGACAAATCCCCAAGACCAACTTAGATTTGTCGGACTGCCTAAGTACTAATACCATCAAACAAATCAAGCTGCCTGATACTGTGGCGATGGGTAACAAAGAGAGCTCCAAAAGTGGCAACCCTGTACCTAATGGTTCCCAACCCTCACCAAGCAGTTTAAAACCCTGTCTTGGCGTTCCTGCTAGGGGTAACAAAGATAGTTCCAAAACTAACAACACTGTATTGAATAGTTCCCAACCACTATCAAGTATTCCAACACCCTGTCCTCCTGCTTCTGCCATTGGCCTGCCCAACACCCTCCCAATGAAGGCACCCCGTAGGATACATCCTATGAATCTCACCCCAGATTCCTATCCTTTCGTGGTTGTCCTCACTAATGTACCTCCTTTGTTGGCCAGGCAAAGAGAATCTTTCCAGATGCTAAAAAACAAGGTAATGCACTGGTTGAAGGCAAATAGACCACTGCCCGGGGAAGTGGATGGGCTGATTATTGGAGTGAGAAGGACAGACTGGATAGGTTTTACTCCTAAGAACTTGGGGGGGGGGGGGAGTGTATAGTTGTCAATTTTCAAGATCCCAGGGTGGCACGTATAATTACGAAACAAAATTGGGGCACAAGCAGCGGTGGGATTGGTGTGGTTGATCTTACATTTTTTTATCCAAGACCAACAGGTGTTCAATTTGGTATGACCAGTGAATTAGGTTACTGTAACAATTTCCCTTCCCCAGGGTTTGTTCCTTTCACTGTACCATTACAACGGAGCAACTTTTATAATGGACCAATGTATAATCGTTTTGAAGTAATGAAAGATCTAGGGTGGGTCCATTGACAAAAGTCTGATTATTGCCTGAACAATAGGGAAGGTATGACCCGTTGGGATATATGTGAGAAGTCTGTGTCAACTGTTTTGTCTAAAAATGTGGAAACTAACGAATTGAGAACTGGTTGGGCGACTGTGATTTTGGAGGAAACTTGTGGGGAGTGTATCCCAATTTCTGGGGTCTCTGAAAACGAGGAACCAATTATACCTAGCACTGTTGGCATCCAGGAGGTTGACCATAACACAGAGGATACTACCCGAGAGAGGGAGGGGCATGGTGGATTTTCAGCAAACAACTCTGGGATGTCCTGTCTAGGAGTAGTACCCAAGGACGGCCCCAGTTTGGGGAAGTTTTTCTCATGGAACATCGCGGGGTTGAGTAGCAAGCTGATGTCCCTAAACTGGATAGATTTTGTTAACGGCTTTGAAGTCTGTTTATTCCAGGAGACATGGGCTTGCGACCCTCTATTTCTTCCTGGCTATTTAAAATTTTCAATTCCGGCCAGTAGAGGTTCTAGGGGTCGACCGATGGGAGGCCTAACTATTTGGGTAAGACAATGTCTTTAGATAACAACTAAAGTGGTGGATTTGGGTTGTAAAGACATCCAAATGCTAAGAATAACCTCAGAAAAGTGGGGAGGGATAGATATATACAATATCTATGCCAGGGGTAGCACCACTGGGTGTTCCCCCATCCTAGAGGCCTTGTCCATCTTCTTGGAATCACAGTCCCTGGGTAATAAAGTTGTAGTAGCTGGTGACCTAAATAGGACTTTCGAACCATTGGATAGTTCGGACGATCCCCTAGGGCAAGAAGAGGATACACAATGGGGTGTACCGACTTTACATCTGGCTCCTGTTAAGCGGTGGACGAAAGATATATTACAACTGAACGCCATCTGCTTGGAACATGGGTTGAGAGCCCTAAATGGTAGGACGAAGGGCGATAGGGAAGGTGCTGTACATTCGACAATGGTCATAACCAAAGTCGGATAGACTATGTCCTTTGCAGCCTTAATCTGTGGCAGTTGGTATGCAACATGAAAATTGAGGGTAGATTGAAAAGTGACCATAATCCCCTTTGTGTGACCCATGATTGGTGGATGGCCATATCAGGGAACCCTCAATCAAGCGATGGTCTAATGCCTACTATGGCTAATAGCTTCAGCAACCAACCAACGCAAGCCACAACCGCAACGACGCCACCCACCACCACCCTCCGCACCTGGACCCCGATCAGCACCGAAGACACCATCCGCACCATGAACTCCATCCATTCCGGATCTCCGACTGACCCCTGCCCTCACCACGTCTTCAGCAAAGCCGACGCTGTCCTCGCACCCCACCTGCGGGACATCATCAACACCTCCTTCGACTCCGCCACCTTCCCTGAGAGCTGGAAGCACGCCGAACTCAGCGCTCTCCTCAAGAAACCCACAGCAGACCCCACCGACCTCAAGAACTACCGTCCCATCTCGCTCCTCCCGTTCCCGGCCAAAGTCATCGAGAAGACCGTCAACAAACAGCTAGCCGCCTTCCTCGAGACGAATGGATCCCTCGACCCATCACAGTCCGGCTTCCGGGCGAACCACAGCACCGAGACCGCCCTCATCGCCGCCACCGACGACCTTCGAACTCTGATGGACAACGGAGAAACAGCGGCCCTCATCCTCCTGGACCTCTCCGCGGCTTTCGACACTGTCTGCCACCGCACCCTAGTACAGCGCCTCAGCAACATCGGAATCCAGGAGAAGGCACTGGACTGGATCACCTCCTTCCTCGACGGAAGAACACAAAGAGTCCGCCTACCACCGTACAAGTCAGAGGCCACCAAAGTCATCTGCGGCGTACCCCAAGGATCCTCGCTGAGCCCAACCCTCTTCAACATCTACATGAGCCCCCTCGCGGCCATCGCACGCCAACACAACCTGAACATCATCTCCTACGCCGACGACACCCAGCTGATCCTCTCCCTGACCAACGACCCCGCCACCGCCAGAGCCAACCTGCACGAAGGGATGAGAGACGTAGCCGAATGGATGACGACCAGCCGCCTGAAACTAAACTCAGACAAGACGGAGGTCCTCATCCTGGGCTCCACGCCCTCCGCCTGGGACGACTCCTGGTGGCCCCCCGCCCTGGGCACCGCACCCAAACCGACAGACCACGCACGCAACCTGGGCTTCATCCTGGACTCCTCCCTCTCCATGACCAGACAAGTCAACGCCGTCTCCTCGTCATGCTTCAACATCCTGCGCATGCTACGTAAGATCTTCCGGTGGATCCCCACCGAGACGAGGAAGACGGTCACCCAAGCCCTCGTCACCAGCCGACTGGACTACGGCAACGCCCTCTACGCCGGAACCACTGCCAAACTCCAGAAGAGACTCCAGCGGATCCAGAACGCCTCGGCGAGACTCATCCTCGACATCCCCCGACGCAGCCACATCTCCGGACACCTGAGAGACCTGCACTGGCTCCCGGTCAACAAGAGAATCACCTTCCGGCTCCTCACCCACGCGCACAAAGCCCTACACGACCAAGGCCCGAGCTACCTCAACAACCGGATCAACTTCTACACTCCCAAGCGCCTCCTCAGATCAACCAACCACGCCCTCGCCGCCGTCCCCCGCATCCGAAGAGCGACAACAGGAGGAAGATCCTTCTCCTACCTGGCCGCCAAGACCTGGAACTCACTTCCGACCAATCTGCGCCTGACCCAAGACCACCTCTCCTTCAGGAAGAAGCTCAAGACCTGGCTGTTCGAGCAGTAGCAGCACCCCCCCCCCCTCCTCCCAGCGCCTTGAGACCCTACGGGTGAGTAGTGCGCTCTACAAATGACCTGATTGATTGATTGAATGACATGCGCAGACTCAACTGGTGAGTGTACTGGCGAATGCAGAGTCTATGGACTTTATAAGTTCTGAGGTGGATACTGCAATCGCTGCTATGGAGGCTGTAAATTCTGTAATCCCAGGTTCAAGAGAAATAACGGACATACACAACAAACTCTTTTCCCTTTTAAAACCGCATTTTTTGAGGTCCAGCAACACAAATAGGAAAAAACACCCAAACCAGATAGGTGGTTTAATCATCAGTGCAGGGAAGCCAGGTTAAGCTTGGGAAGAGCAATCAGGAATAGAGATAAAGCAGCGATTGGCGAGGCTAGGAAGCACTACAAGGTTAGCGTATCACTAGCAAAAAAAACATGGGATGAAAAGTATTGGGCAGAACTAAAGGAGGCCTCAGGGGCTAAGGATTCCAGGTTATTCTGGAATATTGTCAAGTGGGGCAGAGGTGGATCTCCAAACAAACCCGACAATAATGTCGCTTAGGGTGCCTGGGTGGATTATTTCAAACCCCAATATGCTGAGACTACCGAGTTTAATGATGTGGAGGTGATTTCAGCTGTATTCCCCACTGGGAATTTATTTTCCCCTAAAGAAACTGAAGTTGCAATATGCGCTGCCAAAGGGGAAAGGGCCCCGGGTTTAGATGGGATACCCTCTGATGTTTTTATAAACGATAAGGCGAGGTGGGTTAGGTATGTATTCCTTTTAGGAAATGCAATTGCAAAGGGAACGGCAGTCCCAGAATTATGGAAGGGAGCAACTATTATACCCATATATAAAAAAGGGGATCGGTCCCTCCCGGCCAATTATAGGCCGATAAGTTTGATTGCCACTATCCAAAAAGTGGTGGGGAGGATGGTGGTAAACAAGCTAATGGATTGGGTAGATGAGAACAACGCCCTGTCTCCATATCAGGCTGGATTCCAGCGGGCTACAAGCACAGTCGACCAGGTGTTTCTCTTTGCCCTGCTGCAGTGGGGGACGGTGGTGCTTGGCGAGGGCAGCCTGTATGTTGCCTTTGTCGACTTGCGGGCTGCCTTCGACCTGGTCCCAAGGAGAAAGCTCTGGGCAGTTCTGAGCGAAATAGGCCTTCCGGCTGAGTTACTCACTCTGATAATGAGGTTGCATGAGTGTAACTTTGCCAAAGTTCAGTGGGGTATGAATGGTGAATCATCTGCCGACTTTCCAATTGGACGCAGAGTACGACAGGGGTGTGCTATGGCCCCCTGCTTTTTTCCCTATTCATTAACGGAATTGTGGCTCGGATGCTGGATGCCAGTGTCGATGCACCTTCGTTGGCGGGCCTCAGGGTCCCGATCCTGATGTTCGCCGACGATACACTGATTTTATCTAAAACACCGGCCGGCTTGCAGCGAGCTTTAAACATCTTTGATTTCTTCTGTGGGGAACATGGCCTGGAAGTTAACGTGGGTAAGACCAAGTTGATGGCCTTCTCACCGAAACGTAGACCCCGGCCTAAAATACTTCTGAACAATTGTGTGCTAGAGGTTGTTACTGTATTTACCTATCTTGGGGTGCAGATAGCAAACAATCTAAAATGGTTCCAACACATAGAAAAGACGGTTCTGAGGCACCAACAGATTTCGGGGGCACTTCGGGTGGAACACAAAAAGTCAAAATCAAAGCCTATAAAACAAGTCCTGGCAGTATATGATGCCAAGGCTATTGGGTCTGCCCTATATGGGGCTGAGCTGTGGGGCTTCGATAGGCTTCTCCCCTTGCAAATATCGGAGAATAGGTTCCTTAGGGGAATCACGGGTCTCCCCCAGAGTACACCACTAATCCCGCTTGGTCTTGATCTAGGGAGAAGATCAGTTAGTGACAGAGCGCGATTGCGCCCGATTCTCTATTGGAGACGCCTCTGGACTACCCCAGAGATACGGCACTATGCAGAGGGGCTCCTTGCCATAATTAAAGCTGACACCTTTCATAAAATAGTATGGTTAAAAAATCTTAGGACTGCTCTAGGTGACCTCGGCCTCTCCCACCTTTGGGATAATCCATCTGGGGAACCCTTTCCAAGTAAAAACATAATTAAAAGTTTATATTGGGATTGGATAGATGGCAGACTCTGGAATAGAACGAGATCAGACACAATGGCGGGGCGCTTCCTAGAAATCAAATTGTGTCCTATATTGGAACAATACTGGGACAGCATTACTAACCCAGGGGATAGGAAGCTTTTTTTCCAGTTAAGATCAGGTGCCCTTCCTCTGAGATCACTGACGGGTAGGTGGAGGAGTACAACTACCTCGTGCTGCCCGGTTTGTGGTGCAACCGAGGAAAGTATAGGTCACTTTTTATTCTTGTGCAAAGCTTACGCCACCCCGAGAAGAGTTTGGTTAGTTCCCGTTTGTAGAAACCTAAGGACATCCAGGGGTGTTGAGGCGTTATGAATTATTTGCACAGCCACTGATATGCCTATTGTTCTAGGAACAGCAAAGTATCCGGGGTGGGCATGGTCCATTAGACGGAGGGCAATTTCTATTAATGTAATTTAACTAGGGTCTAAGTGATCTGTGTGTAAATGTACACGAAAGATTTCTTTTTTATTGCTTATGTATGTACAAATGTTTTAAAAGTATGTATAAATGAGAAAAAAAATGTAATGGGATATATTTCACATGTATGTTTGTGCTTTTATGAGTCTATCCCTCGAATAAAGCTTTTGAATCCGCAATCCGTAAATCCATTCAGCAGTTTGTTCTATAGCCCTGCCTACAAAGTCTATGGGAAATACATGGAGATTTAACATTTTGGGACCCCCTTTTTTCTCTGCACCTACTTGACGGATGACTCCAAAACATTCCAGGAAAGAGCTGCGATGGATGAACTTTTGAGGGGGAAAGATTCGTGAAGATTAATTAAACAGTGCCAAATTTCTTAGTGAAACAAAAATAGCACAGTCTAAGAAAAAGCAGACTTAACTATATTATCTAGTGGCGACCGGCAAAGACTGAATGCTGAAGCACATAACCTACTTTAATAAACACAGCTGATTCTACAACCCTGGAGTGCCAGTTTGTCACCTCACTGAGGGATACCATTTCTGGTAATTTATGTCCTGGAGCACCACCCATAACCGCCACCTGTGCTACATAAGAGTGGATGTAACAGTTTTTTCCTGGAGAGATTGAGACAATAGACATTTATATAGATATATAGATACATGTCAACACATACATTTAGAGCTCGTTTATATCAAAGCACATACAGGAATTGGTAAACACCTATGTATAATTTTCTTTAAATACAGATACAGATGTCCAGCAATTATCACTGGGTTGGACTTAAATATTATTAAAAAAAATCAGCCAATGAGAGACTTATGTAATTGGATAGACAGGCATCTAAAGTTAGTTTCTCGTATTCACCTCTCCATATGCACCATTAGAAAATGACTGTGCTCCCATGGTTTAACTCTTCTGGAACAGTTCTCTACAACACTTAAATAACGAGGAAGACTTTTTGAGGTTCTATTGAGTATTTTACCTTGAGGTTAGATTAGATCAACTTCAGACTAGATTGAATAATGTTTCACATCATCTAACATAAAGTACCTGGTCCTACTTTTCCCTCCCAAACCACAATAGGATAGTTAGACAACGAAGACCCACCTCGAATTACTGATCACGTTACAAGTCTATTGCTGACTGGAGCTCGTTTCATCTAAGAGAATGGTTTCTTCCATCTTAAACATTTTCCTTTCATTTGGGTGAAACTCTCGGACTGAACTGCTTTAACTTAAAGCCTGGGCTTCTGCCTACACAACACCTGCTTTGAGCGCCATAATGCACCTGGAAGCATCTCAAATACTCCCCAGGAAGCCTTTTGAAAGAAATAAATACCAATAAATAGTTAAAGATTTCTGAACAAGGAACATAAGTAGACAGAAAGACAATGCCACTACTTCTCACCTGGAAATCTAAACAGGTAATTGAAGAAGTAAACACAAAAATAAAAGGGCACTTTACATCCTCCATATGGTGCTGTGTCTGGTTTCATTAATAACAGGAAAAGAAGTGTAAATTAAATATTCTGATTAATGCAAAATCCAGAAATGTTACCCTTTTTGCAATTTCAAGAATCCTTCTTTTGATTGTGTCTTTACTGTTATTTAGTACAGCAATTGTATATTTATAGCAAGTGGACCAGCTAGACATAATGGCAGAAAGGGACTTTTGTTGTACATGAGAGATAGTCATTATCAATATGCAAAACAGGCAAGTACTGCGTTGATGTTATGTTATGTTAATAATTTCTTATATAGCGCACGTTCACCGGGTGGTTTCTTGGCGCTATGCATTTGTACTGTTCTACCCACATGCCACAGTTAGGAGCTCTTCACTGGCTATGTGGAAAAGATAAAGGTCCCAATTACGACTTTGGTGGCCCCTGCCGCCGCACCACCAAAGCCATGGTTAGACCTCCAGCCCGATTAGGTGTTTCCTCCTGTCTGGTGGGCTGGTTTTTGGCATTCCCTTGGCTGTGCCTCCAAAAAT
This sequence comes from Lissotriton helveticus, assembly GCF_964261635.1. Lineage (NCBI taxonomy): Eukaryota > Metazoa > Chordata > Amphibia > Caudata > Salamandridae > Lissotriton > Lissotriton helveticus. The sequence goes on along the minus strand of NC_136071.1, from coordinate 985,738,795 downwards.
GGGCACCGCAATGGGAACGCAAAAAACAGTTCCTGCATGATATGGACTGAAATGTCAATGCCATGCAGGAACCGGGGTGTATCAACACGGGGGGCCCATATTTAGACCCCCTGTGTGCATCTCCATGCGGAGTAGGTGCAGGGGGCCCTGGAGGGCCCCTTTTGTTTCCTCTCCACCATGGTGTTTATGGAGCAGGATCCTCCATGACACCGCCGGCGGAGTCAAATCTTGAAACATGCTTGGCAGGACCAGGCCTTTCCCACCAAGCATATTACTGCCCCCTTACCACCACAAGAGGTTCCCTGGTGGCTTCAGCAGGGCTGTGGCAGTCTTACCACCTACCTCGTAACAGAGCAGTCGGGAAAATGCCACCACAGCGCCCCCAGACTCGTAATCAGGGCCAAAATGTATTAAAAACCTCTGATGTTAATTCAATAATCAATCTGTAATTAGACCTACATTTTTCTTCCGAGTGTTATGTTGGCATTATCCAAAAATGTGTTTACAATCAGAGGAGAAACACTTTTACAAATCAGAGATTTCAATCAAAGACTGTGGGATTGTTGACAGTGAAATACCTTTATGTTTCAGTGTCTGAACCAATTAGATCATTATCTGAAACTACCTAACTTTTTTAAAAGTCCTATGTTATTGGTTTTTAGCTGAACCCACATTTCAGCATGAAACTATTAAGACGCTTAAATTATTTCTTTTGATTCCATATGTTTGTTTTCTGTTTGTTTCAAAGCTTAAAGACGCAATGTTGTAGATGTATAACAGAGACTCTGCATCTTACTAGCTATCTTTGAATTATGAAATTTAATTAGTACTGAAATAATTTTAAATTCTGGGATTTATGCTCCATCTTAAGTAAAGATGAGCAATTGAAATTAAGTTGATGTTTAATCTATTCTTTATTTTAATTTCCCAATCGATTTAATCAGTCCATAGTAAGGTGCTTGTAGTAAGAAAGTATATTGTAGAAAGCAGAGACAGATAATATCTCTTGGGAAGATGCTTTGTCTTCTTGGTTGAAGCAACTGGCCATAACACAATGTGTGGGAAAGCTGGGTCAGTAGGTTCCAGGCAAATCGGAAGCAACTGGACTGTAACTGGGCGCTCTAGGATCTTTTGATTCTGATATTCTGGGGCACTTATACTGTGGACCCTGAAACTGAACTTGGCTGTCAGGATATTGAGGCAGAACAGTCAATGCCTAACTGAGAAAATGTTGTTTGCTAGAAAATAAGAACTCTGCAACAAGAAACAACACTCAATAAATCGCTTCTGGAGTACTACAACACAATGTGCAGATTTTGAACAACCTTAATAGCTTACGGGTCACTGCCTTGTCCAAGGGCTTGTCGTGAAGTCCTTTTTGATGAGGCTGCAGCTGATAAAACGTTACTTTATATAGGGACTAGCACCTCCGCCCAGAACTTGGGAAAGTGTCCTGGGCAGTGGAGCAGACTGATCATCTACATGTTTGTTCTTACTTCTGTGCTCCATGGGGTCCTGCCTCCTCTTGGTGTCCCCACAGTTGCTGGGAATGCTGACACTGGCAAGACACTTTGTCCACAAATGAGTCTTCTGCTGGTATCTCACAAGACTGGTTCAAGAGAGACATGTACTTGTTTAAAAAAAAAGTTACTCAAATTTAATATAATACAAAGCCTGGGAATTTTATGAATTGTGATTGCCTAACTAAAATATGGTGCCGGCCATGTCCTGACCTGGTGTCTGTCTAGCTAGCAGCAGCCTGTGGGCCTATACAGGAAACAACATTCTCTACCTGCACTGCCCAAGCACCCAGAGCTTAAGCCCCTAGAAGGATGTCTATGTGTCTAACAGGAGCCTTTAGTACCATTTTCTAAGGTCCCCAGAAACAGGAACAGTTCACAGATGTCCCATCCTTCAAGGTTTCTAACAGATCTACCCTCTAATGGTGGTGAGAGGATGTCTTAAAACTAGTGTCATAAACCTAGTGTCACTAGCCCTGGGGGGAAAGTTCACAATAGGCCAGTGATACAAATCCAGAGTCCTCCATATTCCAAATAGGAGTTCATTAGCAACACTGGTCTATCTCCTTTCATTCGGTTCTCCTTCTCAACTGATCTTCCCTGTGCAGGGGTTTAAAGATGTCAGTGTAGTGTTCCAGAACTTGGTAGTCATTTACCTGATCTATTGATTCCACCTCACACCGCCAACCCAAACTGCCACTTCTAGGCTTCAGACCACTCACTGTCCAACCCCACAGTATGCTGGGAAGAAGAAAGGTGGTGCCTTGAAGGATAATGAAAGGGCATCTCTCTATAAATCAAGGTCTCAATGAAATCGCTTTGGTGACTGAAGACAGAAGTCTGCGTATTACCTTCTGCCTCATTTGGGAATTATCTGCAAGCTAAACTACGTGGAAGTAAAACTCATCAGTATTTGTGGGCAAAGACTAAAAGCAACAATTTCTTTCCTGGGAATAAAAGGTATTTTCCACCAATTTGAAAATTGCCCTAGCCTTTCTTGCTGTTGTTAAGATCTTGTCTTTATACTGAAATAATATTTTGGGACAGCCTCACAGAAAGGTGGAAGCAGCAAAATATCAGTCTGCTCATAACAAAAAATATTTAATGTTGATTGTGAAGTCTTAATATTTTCCCTGGATTTGGATGAATTGCCATCCAGATGTACATACATACTACAGAAAGGATTTACTTCCAATTTGGAATAGCTTATAGAAGATACATGCCAAATGTGGTGGCGTTCCATTTCGCACTTTGTTCTCTGGTACCAAGAATCTATTAGGAGCAGGGCGTGGCTAAGCCATCGACCATAATGGCCGCATGGTGCTGAAGCTCCGGTGTCTGATGCCCTAATTATATTTGAAACAACATGATCTAAATACCGACATATCCTGTAAGCACAGCTGAGGTCCTCTGGAATGCGGCGGGCCATTTCTGAGGCAGGAAAATGCAGCGAGGAAGGCTTCTTACCCCCAAGCAGCGAGTGGCGTCATCGGGAGGAGCAGAGGGAAGACCCTGCCTGCCTCAGAGGTCCCATAGAGACAGGGTCTGGGGGTACGCCTGAGGCAGGAGTGGTGAAGCTCCGCCAACTCCCACCGCTTCTCTGTGAGGCCCAGGCCGCTGAAGGAGCGAGATCGTCCCTGCTTGGAATGGCGGCCAGCCTGAAGCATGCGGATGATCCCAGAGGTCGGGTGAGTGAGAAGGAGGGAGCGCGGTGAACCAGGCCCAGTCACCGCTTATTTTTGTTAAGGGCTGGCATCGCTGACTGCGGTGAGCCACTGCAATATCTCTGAGCCTCCCCAGCATACCGCTAATGCACTTCTGACACTGTGGAATTTCGGGGACCAATATTCAAGCTGTGTGGTTGCGGGCTCCCTACTTGGGATTGGTACCAGCGTCGCTGGCCTGGATTGGCGCCTGTGCCATTGCCACACAGAGCCCGTAGGGCGGTAGGAGAGGTCGGTTTTGCCCTCCCTCACCTTGGTACTATCCTTTGCTTCACAGGGCTGCAGGACCGCTGGGTGGGGCTACCACCTTTGCCCTCATTGAGCTATGCCACAGGCCTTACAATTTGGGAGACCTCTGGGGATAACTACAACCCCCCCTCCAGGCGGAACTGCTGATATCCTAGTGGATTGGGGACAGGGCCTGTGAGTATTTGTGGCCCATCGGGAGCTTGTCGCGGAGGTCCGCCCTTGGCCTGATCTGACCGGATTCTGGTGCTCCGCCCTACCCTGCTGGAGTCCCACTGTGAGGCATATGTGAGTTTTATTCTGAAGGTACACCTGTGCTGGAGACTCGGACATCTTACTCTTCCGCTTACAGGTCTGATTCTGGGGCCTGCGCATGGTCTGCAGTGAGTAGAGGCCTTCTACCCTCCGCGGGGTCATTCCTGTTGACTCTACACTGTAAGCTACCTGCAGCCTGTAACTTTCGTTGCCACGAGGTGTGACGATGGGTCGGGAAGACCCTAAACAACGCAAGATATAATTTGACAAACTGGGCACCTCTGAACGGCCTGACCATAGCTCTGAGATGGAGGATGGCCTGGAGCACGCTGAACCTCTGCAATCCTTGAATAGGACTGCTGCTATAATGGTAGAACTCCGGGTGGGGTTCTGCGGCATAGACGCAAGGTTCAACACATTGACCTCCAGTCTGGACAGGATGGGAGAATGACTGGATGGACACAACACCAGGCGCGATGAGGCGCAAAAGAGAATATCTGCCCACGAGGATCAGACTCGTGACACGACGTGAAGGATGGAACGGATGGAGCGATTGCTAAAAACAGTGGCAATAAAGAACAAGGGCCTTGAGGCTGGATTGCGCAGAAATTAGATCCACATTATTGACCTTGCGGAGTCCACAAACATTGGCCACCCAGAACCCGTCATTTAGAACACGTTGAGTGCACTGTTTGGTGCTTAGAACCTCTCGGGGAACTTCGTGGTTGAGTGGGCGCATCAATCCCTTGGGCCGCGACCCCCTCCAGGGAGCCCCCCATGCTCCATCATAGCCCGCCTGCTCAACTACAGGGACCGTGATACAATTCTCCGACTGGCCCGAGACAGGGGACTGTGCTTTCTATTTACCCTGATCACTCCATAGCGGTTCAGGAGGCCCAACACAAATTCCTGGAGGTTAAGCTCCAACTTCGTCCACTGGGACTCAAGTATGCTATGCTCTACCCAGCAAAATTGAGAGTGATAGTGGACGGTAAGCCCCGCTTCTTTGAAAATGCTACTAATACCCTGGCCTTCTGCAAGCAATGTGAAGGTGCACCTCGGAGGTGCCCTGCGCAGTCCTCTGGGCATTCTTTCCCAGACAGATAGCTGGCCGGTAGCGCAGACCTTTTTACTGTGGATTGAGGATTTGGTTCTAGTGCTCGTTTATCGACTAATTTGTCTACATATGATACCAAACTTTGACTTTAAGCTGGTGGCTGTTTTATACTCAGGAGAAATCAATATTGTTTCGATATTTTTAATTTGCAAATGTTTACGTAGTTTAAAGTATTGGCACCGGAAGTCCAAAGTGTTGCCTGCCTCCTTTGGATGATTCCAATCAAAATTGTATTTGGGTTTCTCTTTGTCCCTCCCCAATCAACCCAAAAAAAGGGGGAAATGTTCACTGGGCTCTTGAGCCCAGGTGTGGGAGGTGGGTGGGTTTGAGATGTTTGCTCAGTGTGTTACCTCTTGATTTATTGTATTGTTTTTTTGGGGATCTCAACTTCTTTATGCCCCCTCGTAGGTCTCCCTCTTCCATTGCTCACGTCCTGTCTTATTTATACTGGCTTTTCAGGTACAAACTCCCTTACCTCTGGGTATGGCCGTAGTTCCTGGGATAGATGTTAACCTCATCACTTGGAACATATGGGGGCTCAATATTCCAGGAAAATGTAAATTAGTGTTGGCCTACCTCCAGAGACATAATGCCAAAATAGCATTCCTACAAGAAAATCACCTCCCCTTATATGGGACCCCCCTTTGCTTCCTCTTTGGGTGTCCATATATTCTTTGCAAGTTATAGCACTTATTCCCGATAGGTTTGTCTTCTAATCCATCATTTCCTCCTGTTTACGCACAAGGAGACTATAGCTGACATGCATTGGAGATATCTACTGGTGCTGGACACACTATTAGGCAAGGTGGTGCCTTTCCTCAATATCTATGCACCCAACGTGGACGGCCCTGGTTTCTTTCAAAATCTTCATGTCTTGTTAAATCGTTACGACTACGACACAATATTCTTTGGTGGACACCTGAACCTTTGGCTTGATCATACTCCTTATTCCTCTAATCCACTTGCCACCACCAAACCACACTCAATTAGAATGATACAAGACCTCAAACACTCTCTGGAATTGCGAGATCTATGGCACACACACCTTCCTGAGAACCCCGGATACACCTTTCACTCTCCTTCACACTCCGCACATACACGCATACATCACTTGCAAACGGATCCGCAGGGGTGTCAATGGTCCAAGGGCATCAATACGCTGCCACGTATCCTGTTGGATCATGCGCCAGTGCTCCTTCATTTACAAATTCCACACTCAGCCGGGTGGGATCGTTGATGATCTTTTCCGGCTTCTGCGTTGCTGGATGAGGTGTCCCGGTCGGAATTACAAGAGGCCATCACTGAATATTTTACCCTCAATACGGACATGGTAGCTAAACATTCAATGTTGTGGGACGCCATTAAGGTGTATATACGGGGCGTTAGCATATCCAAGGAGGCGGGTGTCCTGCAATCGATCCGCTGGAATCTTGCTTGAGTCAAACCTGAAATAGCATTACTAGATGCTACACCGCTCGAGTGATGATCTCAGACCAAACGTAGCACCCTCATGTTAGAATTTAATGAGCATGCTGGTAGGAAGGCGTTGTTGCTCTGCAAGCAACATACGGCTTGCAGGTATGGGGAGGGAGAGCACCTTGGCAGAATTTTGGCACGATTGGTGCTGGACCAGACACATAGCAGCAATAAAACGCATGGATAACTCCGTAGCTACAGAAGATTCAGATATACTAGCGGAGCTAGTGGCATATTACCAATCCCTCAATACAACCACTCTCCCTAAGGACTTCTCTCAACACTTGACTTATTTAGAGGAGGTCGCAATGGTTTGGCTTACTACAGGACAAGAAGAATTTCTGGCAGATCCCTTTAAGATTGAGGAAATTACACTTGCTAAAGATACTTTGACCGGTTCGAAAGCACCGGGATGCGATGGACTGTCTGAGTTGTTTATAAGATCTTCAAAGATAGTCTGGCGCCACAGCTTCTAGAGGTTTATGCGGAGGCCCTGGAGGTTGGCACACTCCTCCCTTCCATTAGAGAGGCAGCCATCTCCTTCTCCTTGGTACTAAAGCCAGGTAAGGAACCCACTAACTGCTCCTCCTATCGCCCAATCTCCCTAATACATTTTGTCAATAAAATCCTGGCCAAAATGTTATTCTCCAGATTGTCGTTGTTATTGTAACAAATCATCCCCCTTAGGTACAGTCAGGTTTTATACCACACAGGTCTATGGCCTTAAACTTAAGAACTGTCTTCTCTGTTATTAATCGCATAGACTCCACTACCCCTGCAGCAGTGACTCGGCTGGATGCCTTCGATACTCTCGAATGGCCCTTCCTAACCGCTACGCTACGCAAGTTGGGCATCCCGGGCACCTTCATTGCGTTGATTGCATTGCTTTATTTGTTTCCAACTGCGCAGCTCTGAGTAAATGGCTCTCAATCCTCTCCAATTTCAATTACACGTGGGACCCTGCAGGGTTGTCTGCTGTCAATGTTGCTTTTTATAGTGGCCTTGGACCCATTGGTTCAATACCTGCAAGTAAAATATATGTTTTGTGGCGTGCAATTTCCCTCAGACCTCTGCTAATGTCCTTCTTTGCGGACAACATTCTGCTTTTTATGCAACACCCCAACGACAACTTGCATCCCCTCATAGAGGAGAATGGCCGCTTCGGAATCATGTCCGGGCTGCAGATAAATTGGGCCAAATCAGTACTATTCCCTATCACTGCAGCAGCCACTGCGGATGAGACAGAGCTTTCCTTGCAATGGGCAGGTGGCACCATTAAGTATCTTGGCGTATTCTTGCACAGAGATAGAGAACAGGTTATACGCTTACATTATGGGCCAGCAGTTGAGCAACTTACTACGCAGGTTGAAAGGTGGATCCAATTGCCCCTGTCTATGGCTGGGCGTATCGCCCTTATCAAAATGAAAGTACTGCTCAGGTTCTTATATTTATTCAGTACTATACCTTTCCCGCTTACCAACACCTTCTTTCTTCAGCTGCGGGGATTACTTATACCCTGATCTGGACGGGACGCTGACTGAGAGTTTCTAGGGATCCTCTGACACTCCCATACAACTGGGGCGGCTTCGCGGTTCCTGATCTTCGACTCCATTTCTTGGCAGCACTGGCTCAATTTGCTCATCACTGGTTCCACCCAGATGCTCATATACCTTATGCGAAACCCAAACGTGACCTGGCGGCTTCCACATCATTGGAAGCCCTGCTCCCAAAGGGTATACCACTTGATCCCCACGATACCCCTTTCAACCATAGGTTGGGCTTGGCATAAACTTAACAAAATGCTGGGCAACGGCCCTCTCTATTCTCCGGCCATTCCACTACCCAACAACTCGTTCTTCCCTCTAACCTCCGAAAGGGTGGTACAACACACTCTCACCAAACTAGGCTTGGGTACTCATGGCTCCCTATTCCCAGAGGACCGTGCAAGCACCTTGATGGAAATGTCCATTCACCCTGAGATGATGTATATAGACGGATTTATAGCCTCCATATTGCTGGGTCCACTTCATTCATTGTCACTTCCTTCCCATCTCTGCCTGCAGATTTTACTCCACTTACTCTGCTTATTTCTGATAAGGAAGTAACTCACTTGGTTACTTAACTATACCAGGACTGTTTGGCGCTCAAACAGGTCATTGACAGGGGGTGAGACAACACTGGGAGGAAGGCCTGGGTCACTCATTGACTGTCTTGATCAAGTACGGAAAATCTCCCCAATCATAGACATAAATTCCTTCAGTTCAAATTTGTTCACAGCATCTACATCACCCCACGCGAATTGGCCAAATTTGATACTACTAAATCATCAAGTTGCCCTAAGCGTAAGACGCTAGACAGCAATTTTGCTCATATGACCTGGACATGCCCCCAATTCATGGTATACTGGGTAGAGGTATTTCAAACGATAGACAATATAATCGCCTCACATTTTCCTCCACTCTCCAAGGCTAGGCGTATTAGGACTGGTCAGTTATATTAAAACCATACTATCATAGGTTTGTAACCATAGCACCGATGCTAGCAAAAAGGGAAATAACGGTACACTGAGGAGCCAAACATTGCCCCACTAAAGCAGCATGGCTACACAGCAATCCGCAGACTGGTATATATGCCACGCGTCGACCCCCAACCTCACGACCTAAGGAAATATGGCATGTCTATCGCAATTACTTGCAGCAGGCTCAGAACCCCTCCCTGGCATCACTTCCAGAACTTCAGGATGATTCTGAGGTTATCGCATCCGGCTCCTCCCCGGTGCCCGTCACTGTCCAGACACCGTACTCATCTCTTCACGACTTACACCCCGGAAGACATCTTTAATGCTTTCCTGCTGCTGTAAACAGTATAAACCAAATAACTACAGACTTATAGAGACCTCCCCCCCTATTCCCCCTCCCTTGAATCCTTTCCTCTGTATAACAGACACCGTACAGCTACGCAGCCCACAAGAACGCCATCCGCAGACACCATCACCTCATCAGATCCGCCAAAAGGACCTCCTTCAAAGACCACCTAGACAACAACGCACACAACAGCAAAGAGCTCTTCAACATAGTGAAGGAGCTCTCCAACCCCAGCTCCAACATCAACAACATCCTACCTTCACAAGACCTGTGCAATAACCTTGCCATCTTCTTCCATCACAAGATTGCAGACATCCACGACAGCTTCAACAACCCGACTGCCCCGACAATCACCGAGACCTCCGACCTCACGTCCACCATCCCGACCAACCCTCTGCTCGCCTGGTCCAACATAAACGACAACGTCACCATCAAAATCATGAACACCATCCACTCCAGCTCTCCGTCAGTCCCATGCCCTCACAACATCTCCAACAAAGCCAGCTCCACCATCGCACCCCATCTCCGCAAAGCCATCAACATCTCCTTCGAGACCGCAACCTTCCTGGAAAGCTGGAAGCACGCTAAGATCAACGCCTTACTCAAAAAACCGAAGGCAGACCCCAAGGACCTCAAGAACTTCCGACCCATCTCCCTGCTCCCGTTACCAGCAAAGGTCATCGAAAAGACCGTCAACAGACAACTGACCTGCTACCTAGAGGAGAACAGCATCCTGGATCCATCCCAGTCCGAATTCCGCAGCAACAACAGCACCAAAACTGCCCTCATCGGTGCCACAGATGACATCAGGATCCTACTGGATAACGGCGAAACCGCGACCCTCATCCTCCTGGACCTGTCAGCCGCCTTTCGACACTTCTGCCACCGCACCCTACGCACACGCCTCCACAAAGCTGGGATCCGATACAAAGCACTGGACTGGACCACCTCCTTCCTCTCTGGCAGAATCCAGACCGTCCGCCTCCCCACTTCTGCTCTGAAGCCACCGAGATCATTTGCGGCGTACCTCAAGAATCATCCCTCAGCCCAACATTGTTCAACATCTATATGGCACCACTCACTCACGTCGCCTGACTGCACAACCTCAACATCATCTCCTACGCTGACGACACCCAGCTGATCCTGTACCTCACCACGGACCTCCAAATCCAACCCTCACAAATGAATGAGTGCCATCGCAGAATAGATAAAGATCAGCCGCCTGATGCTGACCTCAGACAAGACGTAAGTCCTCATCCTCGGCTCCACTCCCTCGGCGTGGGACGACTCCTGGTGGCGGACTGCAATTGGAACAGCACCAACACCCATCGACCACGCACGCAATGCAGGAGACATCCTCGACTCAACAATCTCCATGACCAAGCAGGTCAACGCCGTCTCATCCTCCTGCTTCAACACCCTCTGCATGCTACGCGGGATCTACTGGTGGATCTACTGGTGGATTTGCCAGGAAAGGAGCGTGATGGCTCAATTTGTGATGGCCGGAGCGCTATGGCGAATATGGCAGTCCGATGGGATGGGATTCGCCATAGCGCTCCGGCCATCACAAATTGAGCCATCACGCTCCTTTCCTGGCAAATCCATACAAACCTGATGGAAGCCCTGGACTTGATGTGAAAGAAAGCACATCTATCAGCGTTTACTCATCAGTATTCCTGAACCTACGAGGAAACCAACATTAATGCGATAATAGGCATTGTGTTAATAACTGTTGTACAAAACAATAATGTTGATAATTCTTGTCCTGATGATGATGTCACAAATGTAAAAAGGCATCGAAACGTCGTCGACTAAAAAACCCCATATGCAATATGATAATGCTATATTATTTGATGCAATGGTATGGTTTTGTTTAAGAGATTGAGTCTGTAGCACTGACCACAAGTATACAGACAGATTTTCGCTTTGCCCTTTTGGCCATTTCTTTGTTGTTTTGTCTTGATTGTTGTGGGTCACGGCTGTGCCCACTTGTTATCTTTTTTTGGTTCCTAAAATTCACTTTATCAACCAGAACATTTAAAATAAATTTTCTTGTCCGGCTGGACAAAAGACATACTACTTATCAGGTGTAGGACTTCACTCTTTGGCCTCTCTGGGACGGGGAGCTTGGCACCTTTCGTGAGGTCACTTCCTCTCGTGACGTCACTTCCGGTGACAGCGCCCCCCCACTTCTTTTTTTACGACTTGTGCCCTGCTTTTAGGTCCCAAACCGATGGCACAGCCGTGTACTGCATTCAGCAGTCTACTTTTTCTTAACCTTTTTCCGTTTCTTTAATTCTTACTCTCTTTATTGTTCTTTAGATATCCTTCTTTTTTGCACATATGCACTGTATCAATCCACACGCTAGGAAAAAGCAATTTTCCAGGTTTCTTATGTTTAAGACGGGCCTTCCGAACCTCCTTCAAAAACACGTAATAGAGCCAGGTTCATACAAAGCAGCATCTGCGAGCATCATACAATAGGTGCAGCATGTGCCCATGATCCATACCCTGTTCTCGGCTATTTGTCTTCAGAATCAAACAGTCCTGGCTTTTCGACATCTGTGGCAAGCTATAGGCACCGACTCATACCCTGCATCCCCTCAGTGTACATTTCGATTTTGAGTGTTCCCTTTATTCAGGAAGTGGGCGTGGCCTGTTCCCGGAAATGCCTGTTGATGCTTGTAATTCATGACATTGATTATGTTTTCATGACGACAGCACTGCGTCGCTTCTTGCAACGGTTTATATTATTTACAATATTGCCTCTAAAGTGTAGAGCAGGGTACACTGGCCCTCTTTCTGATGTCTATAAACCGCTACCAGTTCCATACCAATGAAAATAAATGTGTCCCTATAAAACTCGTTTTGGGGAAACAGCTTACTGATAAATGCACATTGCCACGTTTTTCATCACGGTGCAGAGCTCATTTTAAATATGGGCTATTCCAAACTTTAAAAAACGTTATTTAAACAAATGTAGTATAGAAATATCACATATAGACGTAAGGCGTTGACACCAGCCAATTAACTGGCCAGCAAATTTACCAATAAAACCTACTTATATCATGCAAAAATTAACGAATTTATTGTTCTCAGTATTAGATGTCATATTCCATCAGCCCCGACGATGCATGGACCCACCATATACTAATTAACTTGAAAGTGGACTATAAACAGCAGATCTACAGCTAGATTCATGAACGAAAAATCGGCTCGCAAAGGGCCAGATTCTCAGAATCTGGCCCCTTGCGAGCGCAATTTTTGCAGCAAAAATCGCTATTTGCGAAATCACATATTTGCGAGGAATTGCATTTAAGGAATCTCTATTTGAGATTCCTTAAATGCAATTCATTAACCAATTTTAAATTGCGAATTCGCAATATTTGACCGCTATTTAGCGAAAAAATAGAAAAAAGCCCTTTAGTGCATTTTTCTCAGTTGCATGTTACACACACACATGTCCAAATGTGCGCAACACCTGTGTAAATTTGCATTTCAGGGGTGCTACAGGGTGTCCTTTGGACACCCCTGGCACCCTTGAAATCGCATCCTTAATTGCGATTAGCAAATTACTAATCGCAAATAAGGAATAACTCCCCATTCATTCCTATGGGCCTGTAGGCCTGTAGGAATGAATGGGAAGTTATTCCTTATTTGCGATTAGCAATTTCCTAATCGCAATTAAGGAAGATGTAGGAATCACAATATTTTTTGCAATTCCTACATGAATTCCGTTTTGCAAGTCCTTAATAGCGATTTCTTATGAATCGCTATTACAGACTCGCAAAACGGGACTTTGATGAATCTAGGTGTTTGTCTTGGAGCTTCATTACCCATCTTTTTATTTTCTTTACCAAGGGCAGCACCGACTCATATCGTGCGAACGTTAAACTGAATTGAACTGTGCTGATGGTATATTGTCTTGAGGGAGTTCTATTGTATTATAATGACTAATTAATCTTCAATAAACACATTTTTATAATTTTCATCCATGCCTTTCACTACGGAAACACTTCAGCTAGCACATGTACCGGGTTACTAATCTAATAAGGGAAAGACATTTCACCCAGACCTAACATTTATTGCTTTAGGACTATTACTGTCACTCTGACATTTTCTCTACTCACAAAAATAACCAAGAGGTGAAGCCACCAGAGCCGTGTTCGTGCCTACCGGGTGACATAATGTCATTGCTTATTTTATCTACACAAAGATAACAGCAAATTCTTCCAACAATTGAAAACAAGGAGAAATAAAAACGTTAAAAGACATCTCAATTAACTGCCAAATAGAAACAAAGCTTTGCCCATTGGCACACCAGGAGAAAGATACTATAGTTAAGGGCTGATGAGATGAAATACTTTGTAAACAGAAATAGAAAAATAAACTATAATGGTGAAAAGAAAAGAAGGTAGCAAATAGGTGCTTTGTAACTTTAAGGGATCAAAAAGGGATCAAAAAAAATATAAGAGGAAAAAGGGCCCGCAGCATAGTTGTCATAACATACCCTTTGACTCTGATGGTCACAGGAAGTGACATCATATGACCCTAATTTTGTTCCAGAAAGGCATGTCATATTACACTAACACCGGCAAGCGTCCATTTTAGATATCAGCGGCGCTGTCTTGATTCTATGAAAGCCCTAGGGCATAATTATTGGTCTAAATGTTAGGGAGAGAGTAAAGGGAATAAGTCAGACCACTTTAAGGGGAGTTTCTACCTCAAAATTTGGGGTCCATTAGGATGGCGGACGGATCGCCACCGCTATGCAGGCGGTGGCGATCCAAACCGCCATCCCTGCATGTCCGCCACCTTTCTCCCCACCGCCATATTACGATGGCGGGGGGGACCGTGGCGGAGGGGAAGACCATCCGCCGCTTTTCCGCCGCGGTCGGGGTGCGACCGCGGCGGAAAAGGAAGGCCTGACATGGTGGCGGTGTCTATCAGACACCGCCAGCCATATTAGGATGGTCGGTGAGGAATGCCTTTCCGTGGCGGCAATGCCGCAACGGAAAGGCATTCGGTCTTTGCTTTGGGGGCCCGTTGCGGCCAGGGTGAAGGGGGGTGGGGGTGCACATGGGGGGTACCTATGGTACCCCCCAGCATTTCAATGTACACCATGACAGGACTCGTGCGGTGCCTGTCATGTTGTGCATTGAAATGTACAACGTGCATTTTTTGCACTGCGCCGGCCGGTGCTTCAAGCACCATTCGCCGCAATGTAAAAAATGCGGGATGCACCCGCCACTGTGGCGGATGCATCCTAATTGGGGGCACGGTTCCTCCGCCCTTGTGGCGGACGGTACCGGCCCCCGACAGGATGGCGGACGGACTTTGTCCGTCCGCCATCCTAATGGACCTCTTTGTTTGGGAAAAGTATGGGGTGAAATTGTGCATTTTAAAGTACCATTTCACATACATTTGCTAAAATGCCCTATGTAATGTAAAGGAACTGTTTAAACATTTATATTCTTTCATGGTGTGCCAATGAAAAAAGAACAATTGATGGATGGAATGCTGTGGCAATATCAAAGTCAAAATATCTTTATTTCGGCCAGTCTGGCCAGAAAAGTACATTAAAAAAGTGCAACACATTTCATACAGTTTTGATATACAAAATGAAAGTAGATGCTGAACAGTGCAATATTAAAAGATCTCAACAAATCATTAAAAACTTCTCATGTCATACAATAAAAGAAGGATAAAAACTGCTTAAAGGTTAAAAAAAGATCTGATTATATGAGATTAGATTTTAGTACGATTGAACAAACACACCACATAGAGAATAAATATCGGTAAACTAAGTACACAATAGGGAGGCTGGTATCATATTTTAATATCTTGTATGCCTCCCTACAATGAGTTGTCCCGAGGTTCCGGCAGACCTGTTGCAGCCATCGGTGCCTGATCTTCTTGTATATCGGACAAACAAACACAACATGTTGGTCCGAATCAGAGGTGCTCTCGCAAACTGGACACTCCTTAGACTGAGCACTCCCCCCAGTTATTTGTGAAGGCACGGAGTGGTAGTACCCCGTGCCTGAATTGCAAATAAAGTTTTTTAGCTGGGGTGGCTGGATAATGTCAAGGACAGGATCTAGCCTGTGTTGGTCCTTGGCTTCTAAAAATTGTACAGTCAGAATACCAGTGGTGGAATTCCCCTTAATCTGATTTATCTTGAATTCTCTAAAAAGCTTTGAAAGAGCCTTCCTGGGAATTGTTGGGCAAGATGATTCAGGATTAGACCATAAGTCACCCATCCTTAGAGCAACTAATGTATTTTTAATATAGGCTAAACCATGGGATTTTGCCCTCCCCCTGCAGGGTCATAACTTCCTTTATCTCATCTTTAAAAGCCACTAATTCTGGTGTGCACCATAAACGTCTCCAGTGAAGAAGAGGCTTGAGGGTAACTTTATCAGCAATTGGACCGACCCCAAGGTCCAGGCAGAATGGCGTCAGTGGTGTGCTTTTCGGGAGGCCGAAGATTTGCCTAATAAAGGAATTTTCATTCTTGGAGAGGGAATCAGTTGATTGATGGCCCCAAATTTCTTCCCCATATAGGATCACTCCCCTTGCTTGTATCTTATACATTTCCATAACCAGGCTCACTATTTTATGGGTATTTTTCTTAAACATCTTGGCCAATCCCCCCGAAGTTTGGGCTAATCTTAAACTAGACTTCTTAATTTGAGCATGCCACTGCATTTTATCGGTAAGGATTAATCCTAGATAATCAAAAACTGTCACTTTTTCCAGGGATTAAGACGTGTGAAGTCGCCTGCATTAAAAACCATATATTTGGTCTTTAAGGAGTTTATCTCCAAGCCCCTGCTTTTACAAAATGACTGGAAAATATCTAGGGCCCGCTGAATTCCCATTGGGGATTTGGATAGAAGCAAAGTCTCATCGGCGTACATCAGGGCCGAAACCCTGCGTTTCGCCAACCTGGGGGCAACCACATCCCTCCCACCAATCAGGTCATCCACTAGACCATTGATAAAAAGACAGAAAAGGGTTGGGGCCAAAACCCACCCCTGCCTTACCCCTCTGTCTATAACAATAGGATCCGTGAGCTCACCATTTTTTCCCGTGTCTGACTTGTGCATAGTTTGATTTCTGGAGCTGCTTCATCTGGTGACAGAGGTACTGAGGGACCCCCATACTTAATATAATGGACCATAGTTTCTTCCTGGGGACCAGGTCGAATGCTGATTTTAGGTCCACAAAGATCAGTTAAAGGCTGCCGCCCTCCAGGAGCTCTGTCTTCCAATAGAGGATTTGCAACCTTAAAATCTGATCTATTGTGGACATCCTAGCTCTAAAGCCGTCCTGGTAAGGACTAAGTATAGAGTGCTCCTCAATCCACCACTCTAGTCAATCCAAAAGTACTCGTGCATATTTTTTTTTGCGAGACATCTATGAGACTAATTGGATGATAGTTAGCAGGGAAAAGTGGGGAGCCTTTCTTGTAAATCGGGTTAATCTCTGCCTCTAACCAGGTCATTAGAATTGGCATCCCTTGAATAATAGCATTAAAAAGGCTCCAGAAATATGGGGCCCAAATAATGGGTTCGTTCCCAAAGACATCGTCTGGGATCTTATGTAAGCCAGGCGATTTAGCGGGAGTCACTCTGTTCACTGCAGCCATTATCTCTTTTAAAGTGATTTCTGGGGCAATGGAGGAAGACTGCTGAAAGCAGGTTGGTATGCCCATGGTTTGGCCTGGTTCTTCCTCCCCCCTTGCATATATCAATTTGAAGTGGGACCTCCAGATTTCTGCCCCAAGGTTTGGCTCTATTGCCGATTTACCCTCTTTGGAACCGGTGTTTACTAGGTTCCAAAAGGTTTGCATGTCCCTTGAGCATAAAGCCACCCTCATGCTTTCCCATTTTTCACCCTCCCACTGTTTTTTTGCAGCGTTGATTGTATTTCTGTGTATATTCGCTTATCTTTTATCATTTATTTGTCTTTTGCTTTAATTGCAAGGATCAGTGATTGCTCAGCCCTTCGATAGTCGCCATTATACCAAGAGTGGCCCATAGACACCTTTTGTTTAGATTTTAAAACCAGAAAAAAGACTCTTACAAGGTCATGCACTTTGTGATTTCTCCAAATTTCTGCTATAACTGTAGTAGGAGCTGTTGTATAACTAAGATGATTAGCAACTTCAAGTGTGAAGTGACAATTTTGTAAAGGGTAGCCACCTTGTCCTGGGAATTACAAATGTCCCCCCATCTTATTCGCCTCCTACAACCAGTCAAGGTTAACCTGGGCCTATTTAAATGATGTTTGCCTACTTGGACACCGTCAGGTCAAGGTGATATCAGCTCTAAAACCAGGGCATTGTGGTCGCTGTCATGCCTAAGTATGACCTTCAGGGTTTAGTATCCAACAGGATATAATCTAGAATGGACAAACTTCCAGGTCTATTAAAGGTGTAGTTAGCTGGGGAATCAGATTTGGTTCCGCCATTACACGCCATGAAGGAATGCCTCATTGTGAGAGTGTTCATTTGAAGCACCAAGGGGGTCCAGGCTCGGGTTGGTAGGGCATTCAATTCTGGGATTGCCCAGTGCTGGTCTTCCTCATTAATATCGCCCCCAATTAAGTCCTTCAGTGGCACATACTGGCAAATAAAATCGCCAGAAAATACCACCAGGGTACCATCTGTGATGGTAGGTAAAAAACTTGACAAATGCGCAAGAGTTAATGACTCCTGACCATAAGTGACCAGACGGGAGTATACATTGATTAGGGCTATTCTAGTCTTGGTGGGGAAGCTCAGGATGACACAGAGTATGTCGCGTGAGGATGTGTCAGTCTGATTTGCAGTGCATCCTAAGTGCACAGCAACCCAGACACAAAGCTCTCCTGCGGGTCTTCCCCTTCCCCCACTTGTGGCTGCCAAACAAAAAGTCGCATAACCCAGTCTATGGGTGTCTTCTCTAGCCCTGGAACATGCAAATGTTGGGTGCATCAATAGGGGGGCCCCCACTCCGGGTTGCCCTGTTTGGAAATTAAGCCTGCAATGTTCCAGGATGAGACATGGAACTTGGGTTTGTTGTTAGATGGAATAGCTGTAGAAACTGGAGTCAGCTGCTGGTGGCCCATTACAGTTTGTGCTATCGATGGAAGTGTGCCTGATGCAATGTGATTTCGGGGGGGCCTCTCCATTTTCTCCTCAAAGGTAGCTTATACTCCCTTAGACCTCCTTGCTATCTGTTCTATTTCCCTAGGTTCCGAATATAGTTGCAGTATTGGTTCTAGTCAGTTAACGGCATCCAAGGGTGCGTATCTATTTGCAAGTGGAAGGTTAAAAAGTGGTTGATTCATATGCTCTTGCCTCCTGGTGTAATTTTGCTCACATTGGTGTCTGGGCCCTACTCCACTGACTGTCCAAAAGTTATTAACTGGGGCCGATCTTGGGGGTTAAAAGTACCCCAGTGGAAGGGGCCTAATGTCCCCTTCATGCATATAATGGGTTCACATTAGGAGTGTCCTAACAACCTGTTGGTTTCTTAAATTGATCACAATGGTATCACCATCTAAATCTTTTGCTCTTTGGTCCACCCACCTCACCCTGCGCATGAATAAAATCTCACTCACATCCTTGTGGGAAATTGAAGTTGCTTGGACAGCCAAAAAAATTAATTTATTTTTTAGCTCATAATGCGATTCCCTTTGCCCCTTTTTAAGTTCGAGTTTAAGTTCTGGCAATATCAAACATTCACCCCAGTACAGAGATCTGGGCCTAAGTTCATAGTTTTTTTGTACACCAGCCAATAAAACCTGACTTTCCCCAGGAGTTGATCCGATTGTTTTAAAAATGTGGCATAGTTGCCCGTATGTTGAAAATTACCTAAATTGTACCGGGCCTAGCTTTTGTCATGGGTGCCACCTTATATCAAAATGACAGAAAATATGCTAGTGCCAACATTTTGGTATTTATGCCATCCATATATCATTGGGTACCATTCTGTCAAAAATTACCTTAGCATGTCAGGGGCATCATTGTTGTCATAGTTGCCACCAACCTATATGAAAGGGTGTCCAGCTTTTTGCCAAGAATTACTTCCATTGTGCTAGTATCAGCATTCTGCCATTGGTGTCCACATGCAAAGACAGTCCTCAAGTATGCCTCTATTTTCCCATTGATACCCTATAAGCATATGCCAGGAATTACCTCTAGAATGCTACTAGCAGTATTTTACCATTGGTGTCCTTTATGCCAAGAATTACTCCTGTGTGTGCCAGTATTTTGTGAGAGGTTTCTGCCATGCTAAGAATTGCTGCAAGTATTCCAGCACCAGTATTTTACTCTGGGTATTTCTATGAGACGATATTTTACCTTCAATATGCCAGGCCCAATTACAAACTTGCAAGCATCACATCACATCACATTCTCTATAACCCTCACATCCACATGCTCACAATCATCCCCTCACTCACTCACACTCATATACACTCATTCTCACTTACACTCTCCTAAACACCTTTATACTCATTCTTATACAATCTTACTCACTTGCATTCACTTGTAATCTCATTCATTCTCACCCACTCCTATTTACCAACACTCAGGCCAAGAGTCAGTAACGTTTTGCTGCAGGTTTCTGTCATTTTTGTGATGTAAACCCAGTGCAAAGTGTTACAGTGGTATTTACTATCCAACGCAAATCAGGATTTGCATTGGATAGTATCCCAAAGTAAAGCTAAGTTGCACTATGCACTTCTTTGAGTTATTTTGCATTAAAGGGTTGTTCCAAGAGTGGAGCATGGGTGTTTTCATGCTACCATCCATTGGTTTCGATGCACATACCCATCTACAAACAGTGGTCAAAAGGAATTTGCCCCAAAATCTTATGCCTCCTCGAGCCAGGCATACAAGGAAAAAAATTCTAATCTCTCTTTGCTTTTTAAACTTTGAGTGTATTATGCATTGTACAGCACACATACAAAGTGGGAAAAGCCTAAAAGTATAGTTTTTGTACTAGAAGGCATCCGTTCCAGTACAAAACCTATGCTTCAGAGAATGATCACACCCTTTCACTATAGCACAAGGGTATGGGCATTATCATATGGCTGCCACACGTGCACCATATCTTACCAGATATGGTACAGTTTTTCCTGTTGCCTTTTGACGCAAGGCAATGCAGCAACTTTGGTGTAGTGTTGCCTTACGTCAAAGAATAGGACATCTTGTTATCGAGACTGATCTTTCCAAAACAGTGCTATGTCATTGAAAGACTCAAACAGGGAGCTATAGGTTCTTAAAAAGAAAGAATTTCTTGAAGAGAATCAGTTGGGCTAGCCGGGACAAATTTGTTGACTAGATCAAAAACAGCACATTGGAGAGTGGGTATTCTATACAAACCCCCGCATACGAAACCCGTTACATGAACATAGTGTCACTGAACCTCTACATAAAATTCTTTTAAGTAGGTGCCTAATGGCAAACAGCAATGTTGTGTACAAGAAATGTAAATAATATGCAGAAGACATCTTCCTCTATTCTAAAACATAATAGAATAACTTTAGAGGCTATGGGGTACAGGTGGCCATTAAAATAGGCCATTTGGTGGGGCATGGCCAACAAGGATGGAGCGGACATGAGTAATTTTTGCAACCTCCTGGATCTCAAATACAACTTACTACAAATGCACTGAGAGCCCTCCCAAGAAAGCAAAAACCCACATGGGGAGTCAAGCCTGGATCACACAGTATTCAGCAGAGTATGATTGCGCCTGGACCAGGAGCAACCCTCTTGGAAAAGCGGTTTGGTCCTCACAATTCAAACCTCTTTGTGCCTTCAGGAGCTAAGGCTGCTAGAGAGAGAGATGCTGATCCCTCTAAAAAGTAGGGTGCAAAGAGGACATGGGAAATGGTAATTGCAGTGGTGCCCGGTACATAAGGGAAGCTACCTTGGAAGGCTTACACAGTATGGGCACTACCCAAACCCCTTTGACCCTCCTGGGGGTCTAATAAATACTGGTGATGGAGACGCTGAGCCCTAAGCAAGTTGGGTGTACCCAGAAACGGTACGGTGATGAAGTTAGAAACCTGAACGGCAGAACTCTCATTGGACAGTGGGGAGCTGGGGGTAGTCGATGCAGGAGCAGAGTGTGTTGGGAAGCCTAGCAGGGCCACTGAAAACCAGGACTCACAGATAGAACTTTACCTGATAAATAGAAGACAGAAGACTTTCAGAGAACATAGGCCTGCTCTATTCCACAATAGCAGCAACTTTGGGCTGAGTTGGTGGCATGCTCACCACCCTCCTGGGGTCTTGGCTGGACTGAGAGGCCTGAGCTGGGCTCAATGGCATCCTGAGGGAAAGGAGAGTGGGTCATAGTGAAAACTTAGATGAAGAGAACTCTCTGAGCTGGCTGCAACAGCTGGTCACACTTAAAAGAGGACAATAAACGTTCTAATGACCCTGAGGAATGTGAGTATTTATTGATGCCACTATCCAACTGGAGCCAGTGGGGCTTCTGCGAGATCACAACCAATGGAAGGTGGCATTTGACCCCTAGTGCTTTCCCCCACGCAGCTCACAGGTCATCCGTAGTAGGAATCTGGAATGGCTATGCATTCCTACAGCTCAGTGGGTGCCCACAACAGCTCAGCACAACAGAGATAGCCCCTCAGGAGAGCTGATAATCAGAATTCTACGCATTGGGCGTTGGCTTCCATTTTTCTTGACCTAAAAAAGGAAGCATATCACGGCTAGAAACAATATGAGCATCTACTATTTGAACTAGACACATAGCAAAATAACCATCTGACTGAACCCTGAGGGTTGCAAGAAGATTAATTTAAGATGACAAAGAAATCTGAGAGAGCTTGCGTTCAACTGAAACACTTTGGGCATGATTCACAAAGAACCTTTGCACTCATGGTCGAGGCCCTGCAGTCATGGGGGTAGTGTCCTCACGCGGGACAGAATCTCTGCAATGAGAATTTCTCCTTGCGGAGATTCCACTCTGAGTGTGGACACTCCTCCACGATTGCGAGGCCTCCGCCACAAGCTCAGAGGACCTCTCTGAATCATGACCTTCTAGAGGAAACATCCCATAGTTGGACAGATGGAGTCAGACATACAATGAGGCATTGACCTGGCAGAGAAATACCCTGGAAAATGACTGGTGGCTCAGAGCATGTAGAGAAACCCCGCTTGGGACAGTACATGTATCTAAGCCATCGTTTGAATACCCCACTCTAAGGCTATTGACCATATCCCTAGAATGGCTACCAACAGATCAAAGTGTGATGCATCCATTAAGGACATGCTTACCACTAAAGGGAGTAAAGCAGACAAGACTGAGAAATCACCATTTTCAGACAGACAATCCTCGGAAAATGGAACAATAGTGAGATAAGAAAAACCCTGTGATATCCCAGGAATTCATCCAACAGTTTCTGCATGAAACCAAATGAAACATAAGAATAATCAAAAATGATCTAAAAGAGATCCACAGTTCAAGATTTGGGAAGAAGATTCAACGATCTGGAATACAGCACAGTAAACAACCGCTCAGATGAGGTCCATCAACTGGGGGTTTGCCTAGTCTTATTTTAAGATAAATTTGAGGACCTTTCATTAAAGTGAGAGGATATAGAGATCCCATCATGCCAAAATTATGTGCAAATGAGAGCATTCCCAGTGGGCAAGAAGTAATGCCACTCAGCCCTATATACAAATACGGAATTTGTTAGTTTGGTGCTATTTTGCTTAATTTAAATATGTTTGATATCTTTTAATTGAGTGGGATTTTTATTGTGTTGTGTTTTTGACTTTAAGACGGTTTTGGTGGTAACTACTTTATACATGTTCTTAAGTTAAGCCTATGTGCTCTGTGGCATAGCAACCAGGGGTTGATCTCAGGTTTAAATTATTGAAACCTTTAATGAAATTAACAGGAATAGTGCCATTTTTACTTTTTGCAGACTACTATCCACCCCAAATATTATTCCACTTTCTCAGGCAATATACCAACAAGGCAAATTCCCTGGCTACCACAAAATCACAGGGGTTGGCACCTATAATCATCTTCAATAAGGCAAGCTACACTAGAGTAATGGGTTGGAGTGGCAATCTAGTAGGGCTTTACATAATTTCCCTCATTCTTCCCACCTCTTTGCTTCAAACCAGACTTCCAACCAGCCGTGGACAAACAAGCATTCACTAAGTGGACAATAGAAGTGTAATGGGAGGGTGATTGTATAAAATGGAAAAATACAATCTTGTGAGGATTTTAGTAGAAAGTAACAAACTCCAGTGGTTGAATGCTTTGCGTATCATCAAGTTAGTCACTGCAATGAAAGAGTGTACATCCAGACCATTGATACAGTTTGAGAAATGTATCAAAAGCTTACATACCAGCAAGCACACAATCTCTAATATTAT
The DNA here is from genome assembly GCF_964261635.1 of Lissotriton helveticus. Classification (NCBI taxonomy): domain Eukaryota; kingdom Metazoa; phylum Chordata; class Amphibia; order Caudata; family Salamandridae; genus Lissotriton; species Lissotriton helveticus. The sequence goes on along the minus strand of NC_136071.1, from coordinate 985,715,180 downwards.
TAGACACCTGATAGAATCTCAGCCTGTGAGGAGAATACAAAAGGAAAAAGAGGGTCTATTGGGTGGTACAACTTATTTGCACAAGGTATTAAATACAATACAATACAAGAAAGGAATATGCACTAGTCATATGTTCAAGTAACCCACCAAAGACCACAAATTGTAGTATGTAAAAATTGAATTTGTTTACTTTATATTTATATAAAGGCAATTAAATGCAATGGCTGTCAGTGACATGAAACACATACGGCGAAGAAACAATTTGACTGAGGTGTATAATTAGTGACTAAAAGTGATGGGTGACATAGTGCTGTACAAGGGTGACAAAAAATGAACATATACAGAATACAAGGCAATATTTATCTTTCAAGTCCACGGATAAACGCATAAATCCCAACACTAATTATTATTTCATGTTCAAGCCAGGGAAATTGCATGGACTAATCAAGATAATCATTTCAAAGTTTCGACCCTTAACAGTTGTGCAGCTTATTAGGCATCAGAGGTGGGTTTTCATCAGGACAGGGGGAAAAAAAGGTGACAGCCGATGACTTGCGATCCTCATGAGTGGGAGTTCAGCTGGAGGCAATATCCGGGGAGGTGTCAGCCGACACCCCCGACTCACATCTGTGGATTGTGGTCTGAGTATAATTCAATTATATCATCACCAGCCAGTGGAAATTGATTAAATCAAGGCCGCCGAAGGGAACAATTAATTGTTAATGATTTAGTGGAGCATCCTCATCCGTCCGTGTCGGTTCAGTCCCCAACAGAACCTCTTTTTCCTTTAGTTTACTTACCCAGGTTCTGAGGGTTACTGGGTTACCCCATTATCTTCAATTGCATGAGGAGAATACAGGCAGAGAATGTTGGGAAAAAGAAACAGATCCATATTAGATAAGGAATTGGATAAGCAGTATGGGAGCATGGTAAATGCTTCAAAATAAAATAATCTCAGCTTAAACATATTCAATATTGGTTTATAACACCACAGAAAATATCAGAAGGAGACCAGCATGCTGATAGCTTATGCTGGCAGGTATTGCGGTGCCACAGGCACACTAACATACTCACTCTGGCACTGCCGTATGCTGGAGAGCTATAGGGACATGGTACTTCAAGGCTGGAAAGGGACATTTAAAACACTGGGCAATATTGCTAGGTGCTCCACATCCAGGAAAGAGATCATACTGATCTCTACAAGGCAAACTATTCACTATAGCTCTAATGATCACAACCTAAATTATACTAGCAAAAGAGAAAACAAACTCTCACCCTTGCCTGATGACTGGCTCACTAAACTGGGGGAACACCCTAGCCATGGAAAAGATAGTTCAACAAATAGAACAGAGACACAATACCTATGAATACGACTAGGCAGCATACATTACTGTCCTATCCAAGGAATACTGTGTATTGCAATGACCATGCTATCTCAGGATTTTCTACCTTATCCTAGAGAATTGATCAACACTACCATCATAATAATATTCTTAAAATTCAAAATATCAAGAGGGAGCAAAATACGCTACACAATCATGGTGTTATATAAGGCTTTGCTTGATCAACAGTATAAATCACCTTATATACAATGTTTGGTACTGACTATGTTGCTGGGAAGGGGGGTGGGGAGGAGTTTTGGAGGGATTTAAGGTATTGAGATTAATTGGGGGGAAGTTAAGTTATATTTACAAACTCCTACAGAAAGCACCTCTCTGGGCACTGGTTGTAGGCAATAGTATGCATTCTAATAACCCAATAAACTTTTTGGATACTAAAACAGTCGTTGCCAACAATTAATCCAGAGGCTTAGAGAGGCATTGAATCTCTCAGGCAAGGAATAACAAAAGATATGGAGCAGTGGCAAATAGGAATTGCCAATGAGATAATAAAATCAAAAGAGTTATTGCCTTAGATTATAAGAACATCCTTACAAACAGTGACTGATATAGCAACCTGTGGGAGAAAAGAAAAAAGAGGGTGCACAAGAGCAAATAAATGTACCCAATGAAGAAGAGATAAGGAAAGTAGACCTTGAAGATTAAATCCATCTTCCAGAAATGAGCTCCGAAATAGGGACTTCAGAAAAGTGTGACAACCGCTCAGAAGAAGAAGTAGAGTCCAAAAGAATAAGAATACTCAATAACCAATAACCTAGAGAAGGGGGATAAAAAAGAAAGTGTTCTACTGAAGGATCATGAAATAAGTTCAAATAGTGGGTCAATTCTAGAGTATGTTCAATATACAACCCAACTAGAAAATGAAATGTGAGAAAAAGTGAAAAGTATTAAACACATTTAGAGAGCATAGATCTATAGCTAGAAAATCTAATATTCAGAGTGCCCAGGTTTACAAAAAAATGCTCAGTCCTAAAAGAAATACAACATCCTAAAAAGAAAAATGAGAACATGGAAAACACATTTTGGGACAAAACCTCCGATTTGTGGGACCTTAAGGCAATTTAGGTATTGAAAAATACATGGAACAACTTCTGATGGAATCAATTCTTACATTTCATGACGAGAATGTTTAACAATATCGAGAGCCTCTAGAGTCCCTTCTTAGTAATCCAAAGAGGGTATACATCATGCTCAATCTTCTTTATGTATGTTTATATAAAAGAGACAATATTAACTAATGTCAATGAATGCAGATTTTCAAATCAACAACTGGTATCACTTTTGGAGTATTTGCTGATTTGCCTTTTGAGTCAGTACAGCAAAATGGAAAAGTGAGAGGGATAATGTTGCAACTGCCACACATACAAATCTGTGCATAGATTGTCCAACAATTCAAAATGAAGGTTCTTTGGCAGGGACAATTATTGATAGTAGAATATGTGGGAAAAGCTAAAGATTTAGTCAAGCTAGATAAAATAAAGCCCAATTAGAGAAGAGAATAGTAAAAAAGTGGTATAAATGGGGAGGATGGGGGGGTTGTAGACTATTAAAGAATCAAGTAAAGAATGGTTGGATTATACATTTCTCTTGAACTATTCCCTCAAACTCGCTGATGATGAAGATTTATTTTCCCTAAAGAATGCACAGCAGCACATTCAAATTGTTGGGTGGGAAAAGTACTGAATGTCCATCCTACAAGAGGTTTAAGAATCAGGTTGGGGAAGAGAAAGGGAGGGAGGTAAAGGAGAATGGGAGTGGGGTTAAGAGACAGGTGTGGAAGGATGGTAAGAGAGTAGTAGAAAGAACAAAAAGGGGAAGCTAAAAAAATACGTATAAGAATTAGAGAAAGGAAATAAAGATGGATTCAAAAACATACGGAAGACCAATGGGAAAATAGGGAAGGAAAAAATTAACGAAACAGAAAGAGAGAGTGAGAAAAAGAAGAACAAAGAAAAAAAAATGATGATGAATGTCAATAATAAAAAAAAGTTTCAATCAATTCAATATTTTAGACATCCCAAACAGACTATTATTTTGCCGCAAAAATTGCATGACTTAAAAGAAGAGGTGATGTAAATTCAAGACACCCATCTGAGAACCTAAGAAGAAAAAATAAATATAGGAAAAAGTCCTTGGATAGACATAGTATACGTTTGATAATCATCAGCAAATGCTACAATGAGAGGAGTAACAATAATGATATCAAAGATAAGTGAATGACAGAGTATACAGGAGGAACACAAATGTAAAAACCCAGTGGCAGCCTGTATCTGCTGTCTATATCAATAAATTATATTGGAGGATGGACCACTCTAGCATTGCAAATTCAATGGCTCAAGAAAAAAAAAGTTGGTTAGATATTTTTTTGTACATTAACTAACAGGACAGCCAATGCTGTTGCAATGAGGGAAAGCTTTAAAGCCTTTATACATTGAATACAATTTCAGAAAGCAATTTTTATAGAAAATGCTGAGAGTAGCTAAAGTTTCAATTAGAGTAACAGCAAAAAATTGCTGATCAATTAACCCCTTGGCTGCGGCGGTAATTCCGCCGCGGCGCTAGGGGGCAGGGGGGCTGCCCGGCGCCGCCATGCTCGTGACGGAACCATTCCGTCACGAGCCGCGGTGGCACTGTGCTTGTGACGGAATGGTTCCGTCACGGCCCCGCCCGCTCAATAGATCGCGCCACGTAGGCGCGAAATCAGCGCCGCGCAGGCGCAGCGGCCGGGCCGTGATGGAACCATTCCGTCACCAGCACAGCCCCACCTTGGCTCGTGACGGAATGGTTCCGTCACGAGCATGCAAGGGGTTAATTAATCATGAAACTACATAACAATACCTCCCTGAGCACTACAATATAAAATCAGTAAAAACATGTATGTAAACAAGTTCCACAATACAAATTTAGTTAAGGTGCAGACAATTCAAATACAATTGCTCCAATGTCCAAATATTAATGGTAAAACAAAATTTTAATTAATGGTTCCAAAGAAAGTCCTTATTCAAATCCAAAAGAATCTCAAATGTAAACACAGATCTTTTCAGTATAAGTGATTATACAGTTCCTTGGTAAAACCTTAGTCATCAAAGCGCAGCCTTCTCAGTATAAGTAATTCAACAGTTCCAGGATATTTATTTTATTTATTTATTGATTCAATTTATATAGCGCATTATCACCTATCGGTCTCTAAGCGCTTGTACAGGAGACACTGAACATGACAGAAACAGGCGACTAATTATAGCACAGCCCATGCATCTTGGAAGAGCACCGTTTTTAACATCCGGCGAAACGGCAATAGATTAGATTCCTTCCGAAGGCGGTATGGCAGTTTATTCCAGACTGCTGGGAGTACAGTCGAAAAGGCACGTCCACCCAAAGTGGACAGATGGAAACGTGGGCTGACCAGCAGAATATCCTCGGATGAGCGCAGTGTCCTCCTGGGGGTATACCGCAACAGTCTGGCCTTGATGTAACTAGGCGCATTGCCATATACCGCCTTATGCGTAATGCATAAGCCTTTAAACATTACCCTCTGCTTGATGGGAAGCCAATGTAATTACAATCAGGAAAGGTGTTACATTATCCATCATTGTGAGTCCGAATTACCCTAGACCTGTGCCAAATGAGAACTGGCTTGGTAATCAACTATTAGGCTTCTACTGCTGTGGAAGATGCAGTTCATGTAGGAGGGCTATTAAAAAAATTAAGTTGTTTAACTCTAATAATACAGGATTGTGTACAATTAAATCATTCATTAAATGTGAGACGACTTATGTTGTATATATTATTGTGTGTACTTGCAACAAAATATATGTAGGGAGTACGATTAGGCGATTAAAAGACAGGATGGCTGAACATTTCCGAGCATTGAAGAATGGAGATATAAGGTACCCAATCTCGGCACATTTAGTTCAGAACTGTGATGACCAAGAGAAGCACAAATTTAGCTACCATGGAATTGAACATGTAAAAATGGACAGGAGAGGTGGCAATAGGATGCTTAAATTGAGACGTACTGAAGCAATGTGGATAATGAAATTAAAAGCAGTGGAACAGGGGTTGGATTATGACCCAGAATTACAATACTTTTTAGGACAATGCGATGGTTAACTTAGGTTACCATACTGTGAATTACAAAAGGAACTTACTGTCATGGATGATTTGTTATATGTAAAAAGACAATTTACTATTATGATTAGATATAGTGATTGCTTTTGAAGTTGATGCCAATATGATATGTTATGTTATGTTAATGCCATTTGTATAGCGCAACAGCTGCCCCAGCAAAGGGGCGTCCCGGCGCTGTCAGCAGAACCACAAGCACAGAAAGAAGGCAGAGACTACACAGTGGGAAAATATGTGTTTTTATGGCCTTCCTAAAAGCCAGATAGTTAGTACGGCTTCAGATGTGAGCGGGCAGTGAATTCCAAAGAAGAGATGCCCTGCTGCGGAAAGAACAACCTCCTGCCCGCACTCTTCGAAACCTTGGGACCCTCACCAAGTGCTGGCTCAGTGAGTGAAGCGGCCGGGTGGGGACGTAGGGGATGACTACGTTACCCAGGATCTGTGGGGTGTTGAATTTCAGGGCTTTAAAGGTGATGCAAAGACCTTAAATTCAATTCTCCTAGCCATCGGTAGCCAGTGTAGCCGATAGATAGTAGCTGACACCGAGCAAGACCTGCGCAGGCCAATCCACAATCTGGCGGCTGCGTTCTGTACCCGTTGGAGCTGAGCAATCTCGACCTTATTAGCCCCCAGATACAGAGAGCAGGCATAATCCAGTCTGGACATTATAGCTGCTTGAACAATAGGCTGGCGCGTGGGGGGATCGAAGAAACCCAATGGGAGTCTAAGTCCCTGTTGGACCCCAAAGCAGGTCCCGGCAACCTTTTTTGTTTGGACTTGGTAGCTGAGCGATGCGTCCAACCACACCCCCAAGTTTCTAACAGCTAATTTAGGAGGGGGGGGGCGCTACCCAGGCTTTTTGGCCACCACTGTTCACTCCATAGACCATGGTCCTTACCCACCAACAACACTTCTGATTTACTGGCATTCAGCTGGAGGCAGTTGGCGGTTATCCATTCAGCGACCACCGTCAAATTGCCCTGAAATTTGAGGGCGTCCCTCTTGGCGTTACTAGAGAGTGCCACCACCAGCTGCTTGTTGTCGGCATAGGAGACCATGGTCAGTCCACTGTTTCTAGCCTCTGCAGCTAGCGGTTGGACATAGAGATTGAATCAGAGGGGCCTGAGGGAGGAACCTTGTGGCACGCCTTGTTTAATGGAGTGGGTGCCTGAGACAAATGGGGAAAGACTGACCATAAAAGACCTCTCGCTGAAGAATGAAGTGAACCACTTCAAGGCTGAGCCGACAATCCCCGCCTCCGCCAGATGTTGAAGCAAAATGGCTTGGGACACTGTGTCAAATGCAGCGCTGCGATCCAGTAGGATCAGCGCCAACGTTTGGCCAGCGTCCAAAGCAGCTCAGAGGTGTTCTGTCGCAGCCAGGAGAGCAGACTCCGTCATGGATGATTTGTTATATGTAAAAAGACAATTTACTATTATGATTAGATATAGTGATTGTTTTTGAAGTTGATGCCAATAGAAGTCTAGACTAGTTCATTTGATTGTATATATGCTATTTGTACAGTATTTTACATCGCAATAGTATTGTACCCATGAAAACTGTCATGTTATGATAACTTTGGGCTATTTTCTCCATACTTCTTACCCTCTTTCTAATTGTTCTGATGGTGATGGTTATCGAATTGTTGTCCTGCGACGTATTAGCTTGTGTAAATGAACCTTGGAGTCCCTAAAGATAGTGTGTGAGGGGTCCTGACAATATATTTATATATATTTTTTATTTAGAACACTATAGACTGACAGTGAGCCATAACATGGAGATTTATGAATTATGGACACAAACATGAGGATGTTTACCTGAGTGACCTGACAATTGGCATTCAGTGATTTCTTTTAGAACTTTAAGAGTTAATCAACTCATATGTACACTATTTGGGATCTTTTCTCTCTGTGACATCTGCATATGTTTCACCCATTATATACGAATTAGCTGTGGTGAAAACTATATATTCAGTTATATTAGTAACTGTTAATCAACATTGTTTAAGAATATTAAATTTGTATATGCATTACAGCTCTGAGCACTTGACGAGATTTTACCAGGCAGGACTGGAGCGTAATGTAATGGTACAGGTCCATGTGGAGCACCGATTATTTTTTTACCTGCAGATGGCAAGGTCACCGGTTCGATACCACCTTTAGTGTGGTTGGTATAGTTTTGATGGCGGGCGATGTACACAACGGTAATCGAACACGTACTCGTTGATTCCGTAACAATTTGATTATACTGTTCTTAGGTTTAGAATTCTACTTGGAGACTTATAAATATAGAGGAGGTATTGATCGGACTTTTGACTAACATATGACCTATAGTGGGAATCGTTTCTTCCGAGGATTGTAATTGTTATCCGGCACTTATAAGTACAGATTGAAGATCAAAGGGAGATATTACTAATATATGACTTACAGTGATACTCGTTTTTTGAATTTGGTCTGTTTAAATATTCAGACAGAAGGTTATATGATTTGATTACATGGTGCTTAAGCGCTGATGAAGTCATGATGCATTAGAAATTGCATGATGAAACATGTGTTGGCTGCGCTTTTTGATGAATATGGTTATATCCTGGAACTGTTTAATTACTTATACTGAGAAGGCTGCGCTTTGATGACTACGGTTATACCAAGGAACTGTATAGTCACTTGTACTGAGAAGATCTGTGTTCACATTGGAGATTCTTTTGGATTTGAATAAGGACTTTCTTTGGAACCAATAAATAAATATTTTGTCTTACCATCAATATTTTGACATTGGAGCAATTGTTTTTGAATTGTTTGCATCTTAACTAAATTTGTATTGTGGAACTTGTTTACTTACATATTTTGACTAATTTTATATTGTAGTGCTCAGGGAGGAATTGTTATATATTTTAGCTGTACCCACTTTGTGGGGATGTGTGGGATTGCCTGGTAACCAATCTTTCCACCATTTTGAAACACACACTAACTTTAGATATCCTATTACTTGCCCAGACAGACAGTAGTGCACCCAAACTCATACCTGGTTACCTATCTTGTTGTTAGATTAATTATGAAATTACTTTGGGAAATGTATCTGAATGTAATCCTCTTAAAACAGCATTATTTGACATTTTGAACCAAAACAAATCTTAAATAGGTAAACAATGTACCAAAGAGAATTTGATGAAGATAACAAACTCAGTAAATCATTAGCTTAAAAAATACAATCTAGACAGATGACCACTTCCTGCGTTGTGTGGCATCTGGCTATCTCAGGCTATGCTATTTCCATTAACCATGATTTTAAAATCAAGTCGGCCTTTATGTACCAAGTTTTTGATACTTTGGACTATCAGCTTTGTTCGTACCATTCAGGAGTTAGCACAACTGAGGGGTCAGTGTGTGACCCTGTACTCGCCGATGGCAATTAAATCTTTCCACAGTGAAAATTACAGTTTTGCTTTTTTGCTGACATAACATGTAAAATACATGTTCTGCCCATGAAATATGCTGCACCCTGTCTTAGGGCTCAGTTAGCCTGCCATTGGGGTGACTTACACATGTTACAGAGGAAGGTTTGGCTTTGCTATTGGTTTAAATAGCAAATCAAAGTCTGGATAGCAGTTTAAAACTGCTCTTCCTGACTGACATGGTGATTTGGGAGACTGTGTCACACCCAGGGTTACACAAACAGAGATGCAATCCCTGTGGTGACTCTCTAATTTACATCTCTGGGGACCCTGAGTACCAAATACTAGGGACATATACTGTGAGAATTGTGTATAGCCAAAGTAACATATACATTTTGGGGTTAAAGCACAGTATCTAAGGCATGGTTAGCAGGCCTCAGTGCACACTCAGAGTAGAAAAAAAAGCTGCATCAGTTAAAAAAAACTAGGGGTTCCAATACAATAAAATACATTTCCTTACATGCAGCATGAAAAGGGAATTATATCACTTTAGATTATGAAATGTGAAGGGAATATTTCATTCATGGAGATACGGGAAGAATTTGAAATTAAAAAGGTAGCTGCATTGGTTAATTAAATACTGGCAAATATGGGAATATTTTTGGCAACTAGCTAATATATTTGAGGAGATATTCTGACGATCTCTTACAAATGCAGAAGAGGACTGGTATATAAATGAATTATTAATCTGAAAATTTCAGAATCTGTGCAAAAGTAAACTAGATGGTTGGGCTCTATTGCACTCCGAACAATGGGACAGCATACATAAAGATATGCACAAAATCACTTTGAACTCAAATTTAGAGAAAATACAATATCACACTCCTATTGCTTGATGTATATGCCTGTAAGAATTAAGAACATTTCATCATCAGAGACTGAAGCCTGTTTCAGATGCAACAGGTCAATCAGAGACTAGAAACATATATTCTAGGAATGCGCTGGGATTTTGGAATATTGGTGTAGGATTAACATTGTTTGAAAAGAAATAACCCAAATTACCATAAGAAAAAACCTGGGGTTGCTTTGGTGGGAAGATATTTTCTGCACCTGCATCACCCAGAAACTCCTCAAGAAATTGTCTTATCCTTAACTAAGCATGGGCGAATTTTGCGAATTGGCAATCCGTGAAATTGTGTATTTACAGATTCGCAATCCGCAAAATCCGTGAACTCTCGCGAATTTTGCGGACTTTTTTTTTTGGGTTCGCAAGTGTTTCTGCCGTTTCGCGAGGGTTTTTTACCAGTTTGCAAACGCGAACTTACTTGTCGGGTAGCAACGGTCGCGACCATGTTGTTTCTACGTCTGGTTCATCACAGCACCCTCTTTTTCACCACTGCCACCCTCAGTTTCACCACTGCCACCCTCTGGCTCACCCATGCCGCTCTCTGTTTCATCACTGTAGATTATGGGGGGAAAAGCACACCTGCCCTGCCTCAACTGACATGAATGAATTAGAGGCTGATTGATTAATGTGTCACTGAATTTGAACTTCCAATCTGGCACATGCTTCCTTATCTGTAATTGCTTTCTGTTGCAGTCTAATTTTTTTAGCAGGACCTTTGTGGCATACTTGTAGCTATTCTCTGAGCCTGCTGTGAGGGTCAGAGCTGGGTCATAGAATAGTTGCAAGTAGGCAACTGAACTCTGGAGGAGCCCCTCAGGAAGCACTAGAAGGAATGGTTACTAATGATAAGATTGAACTTTTGCACCTGCTGAGTGCTTTCAGTTTTGCAAAAATCGTTTTTCTGCAATTTCGCGCGATTCGCGGGGCGCGAATTCGGGCAAGATCGATTTCGGAAGCCGCGAATTCGTGGGAATACACGATTTGTTTTTTTTGCGGCGTGTTTGTTCGTGTGATTTTTTGCGTGTTCGCAAGCCGCTTGTAGCGCAACGTTTGCAAAGTTACCCTAGCGGTCGTTCATGGGCGCGGCCATCTTGTTTGCGTGACGTAATTCAGTTTCCGGGCGCTATGTGTAATCTCGCAAAGTGTGCGGCTCACTAGTACATGTTCGCGTGTGATCGCGGGGGAAATCTCACGCGAATTTACCCACGCGGTCGTGAACGGGCGCGACCATCTTGTTTTTCATTCATTGCTATGGTTCTGGGCATGCTTTCTGTATCCTCTGTCAATCTCTGCCATCCTTTGCTTGTTGGAAGTTTTTTTTTATCTATTTTACTTATTATCTATCCCTCTATTTTTCTAGCTCTATATTTTTGTGTTTTCTGCTACTTTTGGTTAATTTTAAACTACTTTTTTAAACTCTTTTCTTTTCTTCTTCCCTATTCTATTTCTTCTTTATCATTTACCTTCCTTTCTGCCCAGACCATGGTAAAGGGAGCCGGGAAGCAGGCCGCGAAGAGGAAGGGTCCCGCACCCTGTGCCCGGCTCCCGTGCGGGCGTTTGAGGGGGGAGCAAGTTATAGCTCAGGAGATTTTTAGTGCGGAGGAGGTGGCCGCACTCGTCTTTTATGTCCAGCGCCGCCTACCCAGGACCATCATGGGAGGCGGCAAGATCGCTACCGGCTACGGGCTACGGGAGCGACGGAAGCGGTGGGAGAAGGTGTGCCGGGCCATATTTGAACACTCTAGGGTCTGGCGCACCTACAACCAGGCCACCGACCGCTGGACGGATCTCATGGACCGGTAACGCGACTTGCTGGACGTGCTTGGCATCGAGATCCCCGGGCTTGGTGAGTAGTAGTAGCTATTTCTAGCTATTGCATCACTACTCTGTTTTCTCCCACTCTGTGTGTTATTATATTGCAAATTTTTGTTTTTTACCGAGAGCAATAATGCTGCCGATTACATTGTAGGTAAATTATATTTCAAAATCTTCTGTGCATTTCAGGTGCACTGCTCTCCTTCTCAGTAGCATTGCTACTATGCTTATTTGTTTTCTATTTTATGTTCATTTCATTGGCCTGAGAAATTATGTATGAGTGTAGTGTAAAGAACTGCGTAATGCTAGACACTAAGGGTCAGATTTTCAATTATCGGCGCATCCCTGCAAAGTAGAAGGGATGCGCCAGTAATTGTGCGCCACGCCACCACCACCCATGGTGCGCCGTATTTACAATGCGGTGCACCATGGGCCCAAAACGTCACCGAAGCGTTACACATCTGTGCCGTAAAGGCGGCGCATTGCTGGAGTTGCGTCGCAACGATGGCGCAGCTCCAGCAATGCTCTGGGGTGCCCTATCTCCCCAATGATGCGTCAAGCCGTACGTCTGCTTCACAGCATGCGCAGGGTTTGAGTCACGCATCATTCATTGTCCTAAAAGTGACTGATTGAAATCTTGTAGATTTCCCTCAGCCACTTTTAGGTTGCGTTCCTGCGCCGGAACGCCCTCCCTTGCGCCGGAACGCCCCCTGATGGCGCAGGGCTTTACAACGTGATGCATCTCCCATATGCGTCACGTTGTTAATATACGCCGCACCATGGCGCCTCTTTTGTTCTGCCGCTACGTCACAAAAGTCGCGCAACATTGGAGCAAAAGAGCCGCAAGGGGCTTGTAAATCTGCCCCTACAGACTAAGTCCAGTCCTTCCTTTGTACACCGGGCAATAAGAAGAAATAGTGGTGGTGGATTGATAGTTTGAGTATTTTAATGACTGGTTAATGTAGTAGGAAACTTTTTAGTGTTGTCGCTGATCTGCAATCACGATGGAGTTTGTCTGTCACTTCGCGTGCTGCGGACTGCTGCCTGCCAGTCTTAGGCGAACCTTTTTAGTAGTTTGTTTAGTGAGTTACATAACTTTCCAAGTCGACGGTTCGCAAATCAAGCAATACTAATATCGTAGTAGACCACATGAGATAGGTCAATATATCCCGTGGAATAGTTGTCTATTTGCTATTTCGCCAAAATATTTTGTTATTGTTCTTTTGAAATGTTTGATTTGGTTGACAACAATCATCCATGTTTTCTGGTCTTTCTTTCTTTCATGTTGTACACTAGCTCCCCCCAGGGGCAAGAGGACATTGGAGGAGGCTGCTGCTGCTGAAAAAGGCCAGGATCGGTCAGGCGAGGGCTCCTTTGCTGGCCCCGGTAAGTTTTAATTTTAATATAGAGTACCTATTTTTTCCTAGCGTTCCTCATTCGATTTTTTCTAAATCGTTTTTGATCTTCTTGTAGACTGTATCTAAATTCTTATCCTGCCTCAACTATGACTCACTGTGGTATTACTAGATTATTCTTATTAGTCTGTCTGTGTAGCTAACTAAGATTGCACATTTGGCAAAAGGTGTAAAACGAAACTCCCATTCTAGTCAGCAATAGCTCTATGCATTGAGTGCAGTCCTCTGGGATTGTCCATAATGTCTTTTCAAGTCTTCTAAATGTTTATGCTTTGACAATTACCAACAATAAAAAGGTGAATGACCACCAAGAAAGAATAAGATACTACTTTACTTTTGGTTTGGATAGGAGGACAATCCATACTACTACTGTTGCAGGGACAAATCTGCACAAACAGAACTATGGACACTAAATAGTGCATTGTTTATCAATTATAAGAGGCGCAGGTAGACTTTCCGCATACCTCAGTGATATCAGACTTTGAAGAACCCCCAATCTTCTTACTGACTAGATAATGTGGCAGAGTCATTTAGCTCCCAAATTAATCGATGATTGATCCCCAATGATTATTATCCAACGCAGGACAAGAGTACGGAGTCGGAGTCCAGAAGTTTCAGAGGCACGGGCTCATGCTTGCAAATTGCAAAACCCTTTGCTCATTCACACATGACCAAAAACCACAGAGTCTATTTAAGTTTTAAAGCTTTATTAAAAGTAAAAATATTTATTAAAATCAAGCTTGTCATAAAACATAAACGGTTGATTAAAAATGGAAAAGTGCTGTTAGTGATTTATTTTACACATTTATTGTGGGCGAGCCCAGCCCTCACCTGGTTTGAACTTTAATTTTTCTTTTTGGTGCTGAATCGTTGGTCCCTCCGTCCTAGTGATGTTGATTTGTTCTTAGAAGTGAAGTTTCTGTCTGTTATGAGAAAAATGGTGCATGTTAAAAAGCAAGCATTCATCAGTTGTGCCAAAAAGTGCGGCAAGACAACACCCTTCCCTGGAAAAAGGGACATTTTTACTTTAGAGTAGACAGTCACAAATTATTATATTGGTTTCTGTATTCACATTTCTTCATTCCTAGACAAAATACTAGTGATTGGTGTATGTCTATGACATCTAACATTCTTAAATGTACTTTGTAGGTGGAACATCTGGTGCTGGGCCCAGCGCGGAGGTGGAGGAGGAAAGTTCTGAGGAGGAGGCGGTGCAAGTACCGGACCAAACTGCTGTGCGGGTTGCCACGGTAGTGGCGGGCAGTGGTAAGCTCTTATATTCCTTACTTATTGAGATTGCAGACTGCATAGTGTGCTCCCCGTGAGAAAGCGTAAGGTTTGTCCAGATGAGAGACATGAAGAAGAATGATTGACATATAGTTTAAATGGATGGATGCCTGGATCATGGTACTATCTGACTCTTAGATAGCATATGTGTATCTAGAGAGAGTAGACGGTCACTGGATGAACTAAGTGTTACTTTGAAGAGCATGTAACACTGCACCCGCACGTCCATCCCAGTGTAGGAAAGGCAAGGAAAAGAAGTTGTAATTTTGTCCGAATACTACCATGAATAGTAGCAGTAGTTTGTATTGCAAGCACAGCATATATCCAGCTATTACGATGGCCACTCACTACCTCTGTTAATAAGTTTAGTAGAACTCGGTCGTTCTTGTGTGGATGTATCACTGTTCACTCAATAAAAAGCAAAGCACCTAAAGTCATCCCATATGTAAGCAAATACATACCATGTGCAGTGATAGATAATCAGATTATTTGTCTTCTTCATTTTCCTTTTCTAGTATTCATTGGCACTGTAGGGTAAAAGTTAAATTAATTAAGCAGTAGCCCTTGTAACAGAGTATTATCAGTGCCACCCGTAATAGAAAAGTAAGAGCATCACCACCTGCATGTACTGGACTGGTACAGTAACGCAAGTCTGTCTCACTCGTCATGGCGGGCGTCTGTTTTTTTCAGGTGCAAGTTGACTGCGCTGGCATTATGCCGGCTTGCATAAGTTAACGTACCAATTTTGCTAAACAAGAGAGAAGAAGAAGAATAAGACTGGTGTACTGTCATAGTCGACTCTAATGGAGTGAGTCCATAGTGCTCTTAGAATTGATTCCTTAAACTCCCACTAATGTTAGGGCAAGGATGAAGAAGTGGGAGGTTAGATAGATACTGGACACAATAGTTATGTACTGCGCTTGCAAGTTGCTACTTCTACTGTGACACAACTTTCTGCTGAATCATTTTGTGTTAATCTTAAAGAGCATTGGTTACAGACTATGTCTTTCTTTCTTCATATAGATGCTCCTTCCAAACCAACAAGGAAGGAGCTGGCTAAAAGGGCCCGGCAACGGAGGCTGGAGGCCACTGTCGCTGAATATCGGCGGCTGGTGGCCCAGGAGGAGGAGGACACGCAGAGTACGTCAACAACATCCACGGCGACACATGCATCCTCCTCCGCGCTCCCTGGGTCAGCCAGTCAGCGCATTACTGAAAGACAGGAAGGATCTGATAAAAAGGGAGGCATGGGATGAACTTTGTTCGGCGTCACAATCAAGGGATCAGGCTGCTTTCTGGAGGGTTATAAATACTCCGCTCCTTTATGATAATAAAGCGCGCATGGAAATTGCCATTACAGAAGATGAGTGGGTGGCTCACTTTTCCTCCCTCTATATGACTGCTGAACTAGTGCCCGTAACAGGTTCTGATTCCATGCTGGTAAATATGGACCTACCAAAAGATTTGGTTGTAACCCTTCCCGAAGTCCTTGCGAGTCTGAAGGCAACTAAGGGGGGGGTCAGGCGGCTGGACCCAATGGCATACCAGCTGACCTTTATAAGGCTAATACTGATTTATGGGGGCCAATGCTGGTCCAGCTTTTTAATGTTGCTTTGGCAAAAGGCCTAATCCCTACCTGGTTTACATCAATCATTGTCCCGATTTTTAAGAAAGGAGATAGGCAGAATTGTACATGTTATAGGCCAATATCTTTATTAGATTCTTCCATAAAAATTCTTGGTAGAGTGGTTTTAGTTAAGCTGCAAACCTGGGCAGAAGAAAATGGGGTGATAAGCGATTTCCAATACGGATTTCAAAGGGGTTTAGGGACTAGAGAGCAGGGGTTAAACTTATTTATTTTACAACAGAAGTATATAAGGGTTAAAAAACAACGTCTATACCTCACTTTTGTCGACTTATCGTCAGCCTTTGATTGTGTGTCCCATAATAAGCTGTGGGAAATAATGGCTGAACTGGGGGTAGATAATGCGATTATATGCTTTCTGAAAGATTTATATTCTGGGGCCACTGCAACGGTCCGGTACGGGAAGGAGGGTGAATGTAGAAGACACTTTGGGATTGGTCGTGGTGTACGCCAAGGGTGCGTTTTAGCGCCCTTTTTGTTTTTAGTATATATAAATGGTCTGGAGCTTCGCCTCGTGCAGGAGGGCAGGGATATGCCTATGGTGGGAAGGAGACCTGTCCCTGCACTACTGTATGCGGACGACGCAGTCTTGATGGCACGCACCCCAATGGCACTCCAAACTTTGGTTACATCTTTTAATAGTTTCATGCTTAGCTTGGACCTGAAAATTAATTGCTCCAAGACATTTTCTATGTACTGTGGGACAAGAACAAGCAGGCATTTGAAGCCTATTTTTATAAATTCCAATCCCGTAGAGAAGACCTCTACTTTCCCGTATCTGGGCATCTTGTTTCATGAAAGTGGCTCATGGACCAGTGCAATTAATGCTAGAACCCTGTTGTTTTCTAAAACTGTTATGGCCCTAAAGTGTTTTATAAAAAAGTTGGGGAAAAAACCCATGAGGGAAATTTTAACCATCTACAATACCACTTGTATAGCGGTAGCTATATACGGTTCTGGATTATGGGGTTATTCTAATGTCAGTACGATTCAAACCGTGGAAAATAAGTTTTTACGGCACATCCTGTCCATTCCAGAAAGCATTGCAACTTTTATATGCCATGCTGAATTGGGTTTGGTGTACATTACTGACATAATTAAGATCCAGCCGATTCTCCTTTGGCACAGGGTCTGGACAAGTGATGATTGTGTGGTCAACCGGGCTATCTTAAAGGATGTTCTAGTACTTGATAACATTAATAATTTTAAATGGATATGTTATGTTAGAAATTGTATTGAAGAACTGGGCTGTGTTCAATATTTTGAGGACCCATTATCTATGGTACACATTTCAAGAAGTGGACTAAAAAACTTGTGTATCGACCACCTCATGGAAAAAAGACGGTTAGAGGAGGTGAAAAAAAAGACTGTCTTTGCCCACCAGGCGATCAAAATTGGAGAGAAACTACAGCCATATTTATCTTTATACATGTCCAACCATGAACGTTTCCTTTTAACCCGGTTTAGACTTAACATTGTTTTTAGGTTACTATCTTTCCCTGAGATGAATTGTTGGCTGAAAGATTTGTGTCCCTGTCCATGTGATGATGTGTCCCCGCAATCCGACATTCACATTTTATTTTTTTGTAAATTTTATATTTATTATCGCAGAAAACTTATCACCCCAATTCTTAGAGATTTAAATGTATATAGATGCCGCCTAGCGTTTTTAGAGTTTCAAAAAACGGAAACTGTTTTTATGGTAGCGTCACTCTCCGAATTTCTTAAATTGGTTTTTAACTGTCGTAAAACCCTTTGAATTAATTAATTCTTATGATGTATTTATGTCTTTTAATATGGTTTTTTGCTGTGATTTTAAATAATGGTCATCCTACCCATTGTAAATAGTATTTTACATGCTACTTTCATGGTTATTCTCTGTTTTTTAACCGAATAAAGTACTTTTGACTTGAGTGAGTACCCCTGGGCATAATGGATGAAAGCAAGGCACATTGGATGCAGGCCTATGGCACAAAGCACACTGCCTGGATTCAAAATGACCCCTTCACCCCCACCACATGGCCCTGGACCAGGCCTCAATATGGCCCCCACCCACATGGCCATGCCCCATCAACACCCCCCAAAATAGAAAAACACACACAAATCACCACAATCCAATGCCATCCATGCCCTCCATGATGTTTACATTCAAGACACCCCACAGAAAGACTAGGCCCATGCACCACTGAGTGAGTACCCCTGGGCAAAAGGCCCCAACAGCCAAAAAAATCGAAAAACACACAAAAATCACCACAATCCAATGCCATCCATGCCCTCCATGATGCTTACATTAAAGAGACCACACAGAAAGACTAGGCCCATGCACCACTGAGTGAGTGAGTACCCCTGGGCATAATGGATGAAAGCAAGGCACATTGGATGCAGGTCTATGGCACAAAGCACACTGCCTGGATTCAAAATGGCCCCTTCACCCCCACCACATGGCCCTGGACCAGGCCTAATATGGCCCCCACCCACATGGCCATGCCCCATCAACACCCCCAAAAATAGAAAAACACACACAAATCACCACAATCCAATGCCATCCATGCCCTCCATGATGTTTACATTCAAAACACACCACAGAAAGACTAGGCCCATGCACCACTGAGTGAGTACCCCTGGGCAAAAGGCCCCAACAGCCAAAAAAATCAAAAACACACAGAAATCACCACAATCCAATGCCATCCATGCCCTCCATGATGCTTACATTAAAGAAACCACACAGAAAGACTAGGCCCATGCACCACTGAGTGAGTGAGTACCCCTGGGCAAAAGGCCCCAACAGCCAAAAAAATCGAAAAACACACACAAAACAAAAAGTTCCAAAATTGTAGTTGCAGCAACTGGAATGCCCCAAACAAACAACATCAACTTACTTGTGAAATTTCTAATCCAAAAGTGATCCAAAGAAAGTCAAAAAGGCCTCAAATCCAAATATCCAGCAGCATCCACAAAAAGTCATCCTTCCAGATCAAGATCCAAACCAAAGTGACCAGCACATGAAGAAAGCACTGGGAGGAGCCTGCTGGACAGGAACAGGAAGTTGGGGACTGTGGGGCACTCCCTTCCTCCCACCCCCCCCCCCTCAAAATGGACTTCTTGCAAAAAAAAAGTGCAGGCAAATGTCAACCTGGGGAGTTATTCTGATAAAAATCATAATTTTCAAGGTTTATGCTGCCTGCTGGTGGATTTCTTGTGCGAAATTGCAAATTTGCAATCTCGCAATTGTCGCTGCCCGCCGCATCTAGGTGTTCGCAAGTGTTTACTCTCGCGATGCGTGATCACGGGCCTTTATGACGTACTCGCGTTGCCAAGCTCTCGCTGTGCAAGGTGGCAAGCTTGTATAGTATTGTATTTGGCAAGTGCGACCAAGAAAAAAAATCCGCAAATTCGCGAGAGTTCGCGGATTGCGAATTTGCCGAAAATCCGCAAAATCCGCGAGCGGAACGGATTTTACGCCCAAGCTTATCCTTAACATCCTCCACCACAGCCACATCACCGGCCACCTGAGAGACACTTGGTAGCTTGGCACGAGCAGACAGGCTTATCCCAGAGGCAGTGTGTTAAGCATTTGTGAATATACACAGTAATACAGTGAAAGCACTACAGATGGTCACAACACAGGTTTTATAAAAATTAGTATTCATTATATAGACATAACACAAGACCACAAACAACAAAAATCCACAATGCTGTACTTAAGATTCACTTAAAAGATGGTAAAAGTTGCTCAGTTCAAGTTGAAGACAAATGCAACAAAGTTCTCAACAAAGTACCTGGGTGCATAACACAAAATAAATAAAAGGCTTGCAAAGGAAGATGCATAGGTTCCATGCTCCGGGGAGATGATAGGTCACGACTCAATGCTTGCGCAGAGTAGGGGATGCATCGTGATCCTTTCTGGTGCGGGGATAAAACGTAGGATCTCGGCTTGTGGTCCGGTTGCGATGCGCAAGATGGCGCCACGATGGGACAATCCTGGTGCGGTGCGAGAAGATGGTGCCCTTGATGTGATGATGCGATGACAGTGCGTGGACGCCCTGGCAGCCTTGCGACGACTCTGTACTTTGGGCCCGCGACAGACCCTGCGACATGCTTCTCCGGTGATGCGATGGTGACCCTCTTGATGGCGTCATGCTTCTCCGGTGATGCAACAGCAGGTAGCTTTGATGAAGACACACTTCTTGGGAGATGCAGTGGCGGCATGCTTCTCCAGCGATGCGACGATCTCAGCTGCAGCGGCGTCATGCTTCTTCTCGATGCGTCACGCTTCTAGCTCCCAGCGACACTCAGGCTTTGGCAAACAGAATTCCCAGCAAGGAAACTCTGAGGGAAGCTGGAAATGAAGTCTTTTGTCCCTAAGACTTCAGCAGGAGGCAAGCACAAGTTCAAGCCCTTGGAGAATATTCTGAAAGATTATGAAAGTCCTTAAAACGTTCCTTCTCCTTTCCTTGGCAATATAAAAACCACTGCAGGCCAACCCAGCAAACAGCACACTGGCAGAGGGGCAGTCAAAACTCCTGCAGCTTCCTCAGTTCTTCTCCTTGGCGAAAGGTTTGTCTTGTTCCCAGAAGGGATCTAAAGTCCTCGGGTCGGGGTCCCAATATTTATACTACTTTTCTCTTTGTTCTCTGAAGACAGAGGGGCCTTTGCCCAGTCCAAACCAGTTCTGGAGCACTCTTTTTACAGGACTCCTTCTTCTTTCCTTTCACAGTGCAGGGAAGACACATCAGACGCCCCACAGGAGGTGGAGCAAGCAATGTGGAGGGAAAGCACAGCCCTGGAGCACTTTGTTGACATGATTCCTTCTCTTCTTTCACAGTGCAGGGCAGAGACATCAGACACACCACAGGAGGTGGAGCCAGCATTGTAGAGGGAAGGCCCAGCCCTATTCAGGTCCCAGGTGCAACTCCTCCCTCCCATCTAGATGCATATCTCTCTTTTCACCACTGGCTGCCTCAGCCTGTCTCCTGGAATCCCCCAGCCCTGTCACTCAAACTTCAGACAAGGAATAAACAACCTAGCAGAGGCAGGCTTTGAATAGTTAGACAAGAAAATACCTACTTTCTAAAAGTGGTATGTTCGAACACAGAATGTTAAAACCAACTTTAGTAAAAGATGTATTTTATCATTCTGAGTTCAGGCATACTAAATTCGAGTTTCTACTATGTTCCCTGAGTCAGTTAGGATTATAATATGTAATAATCTAACTGCCCATTTGGCCTATGAAGAACAGGTAGCCTTGCAAACGTGAAAAACAAAAATGGCTATAATTCACTATTAGGACATGCTACACACCCCAGGGCATGTCCAACCTTATACTTACAATGCACCCTGCCCTTGGGCCAACCATAGGGGTGTCTGATATAAAGCAAAGGGAAGGTGTAGAGACTGGCAAGTGTGTGCACTTGCCAAATCGACATGGCAGTCACAGACTGCACACAGGCCTTGCAATGGCAGGCCTGAGACACACTTTACAAGCTGCTTCTGTGGGTGGCACAACCAGTGCTGCAAGCCCACCAGCAGCATTTGATTTACAAGCCCCGGGCACACATGGTGCACTGTACTAAGGTCTGACAGGTAAATCAAATAACCCAATCATGGAATCACTAATTAGTACATCAATTTAACATAGGGAGCTCTTGCACTGTGGCACTGAATAGTAGTGGCACAGTGCCCAAAGCATATAACCAGCAAAAACATATCAACAACAGAGGAGGCAATCAGTAAAAATGGAAGGGAGACTCACACCAATGATGCCAAGTCTAACAGAATCCTATAGAAAATCCTACTTTTGAGGAATGGACTATGAAAATGAGAAATAAATTCTATATAAAAAATGTTATTATATAATGTATTATTTATAAAATAAAAACCCTTTTGGACAACGTTTGAAAGACTATGGGGGTTATTTGTAAAATTGATTGAGCCATGACATGAGAATAAGAAGTGTTTGAGATACAGAGAAATTAATTCAAATATTACCTCTGAAATATATCAATTGATTAACTTGCTAATATACCAGTGGTCAACATAATGCAGTATATTCAGCTTCAAATATGTGCATTGTAAAGAAAAAAGTAGACTGATCTTTCCAACTAAAGAGAAAGTGGTGTCATCTTATGAAGCCACCCTGTATAAGTCGCCAAACATTTCTTACTATACATTTGTATCTGTGAGTCTCATTTTGAGTTACTTGTCCACATGGACAACCTTTCAATGATAAGGAGGTGTGGCCGGGACACTGAAACAAGATGGCTATCTGAAAAAGAGCTCCCACTAAAATTGGCTAAATCTAGCAATTATCCTGTGTTTGAGGCAACATCAGATCTAGGAAACAACTGCCTAAGGCAGAGAGAGGGAACCGTCATAGTAACAGAAGGTTGTGGCACTGGAGGACAAAGGGCATGAGCCGGCACATCAACGGTGACTCATTATGGGCAAGTGTTGGCCACAAACTATCAGTAGAGCCCAATCTTTGTGGAGAAGTAAGACGCATGGCCTTTGAAATTGGGAGCGGTCCTGACGAGGGAAGAAGCCACAGGATATGGCAATTTGAATCCTGGTTAGCCCAAGGTGCAAGAAGAAGCTGGGACTAAAATTGAAGCTAGTGAGAGATTGAAAGAAACAGGAGCAATACTGAGTGGCAGACAATGTGCCCATGAGGTAGATGGGCAGGCCCAGAGAGGAACGAGTGACAGAAAAATATGGGCCAGTTGATAAAAATGGCACTGCAAGTGGGTGGTAACAACTTGGAACCCACCCCCCCACTAAAATAATTACAAAGATGAACCCAGCTAGCTAATTGCAGAAGCTAGGTGGACCACACAAATGTTAGCTTTGCTCCACACATTCTAGTCTGCCTCTGATTAAACAGACTGAACCCTAGCAATTATAATGTGGGAGACACAGCTATTCGTAAATGAAGATTCTGGCAGGTATAATGTTGGACTACTAGAGATCAGTGTTAGGAATGGAATGGTTAATAATAAGTGAATTCATAATGTACAAGTTATTGAAAAGGTAGCCTGGCAAATAAATAATGAACACCTACTGGCTGGTAAAAAAGCAAAATGACCCTGCACCCTTCAACAGTAATTATTGCAGTATCAATAACATTGTACAAGCTGTTCCATTGTTTCTCCAAACATTCTCCCAAGGATTCCAAAGTCAGGTTTCTTCATTAGAAAAGATTTCTTTATTCACAATAGATATTTTAAAACCAATAGCCAACGCGTTTCGTCCGTTATCGGACCTAAATTCCTAAAAATAATAAGGGAAACTTGGTAGACCTTTGAACTGGGATGACAAACTGATTTCCTGAAAATATTCAAGTACAGAGCTAGAAGACCAATGTGAAGATCTGTTAAACAGAGATTTCTAATAAGCCCTGAAGAAGTCCGGTAACGGACGAAATGCGTTGGCTATTGGTTTTAAAATATCTATTGTGAATAAAGAAATCTTTTCTAATGAAGAAACCTGACTTTGGAATCCTTGGGAGAATGTTTGGAGAAACAATGGAAAAAGGAGGAATTCCACCCCAATCGAACAAACTTGAAAAATCCTGCTTTCAGGGGGAATACTGTAAGAGAAAATAGATGTTCCTTTTGGCCCAAGAGAGCATGAGGACAGGCAAGTCCAGTTGTGTGACGAACCAGCCCTGACAGAATCCATGCTGGCAGTTGAGAAACCACGTCCACTCTTGAATATAATTTAGCTACAGTGGCCATAAATCTCAATCTTCAGCACACAGATGTCAGGAAGGTCTCTGATAGACTGAAATCAGTAGAATTAATCAATTTAAGGTCTCCATACAACAACTGCATATTAGGGCAGAAGATTTCAAAGGATGGTCTTCACATAATGATATCCATGTGGTTGAATTCCCAGAGAAGGCAGAAGGTACATCAATGTAATATTTTGCGAGAAAAAAAACTAAGCATAGAGTCCATATAGCCAAGGGATCTTTTGAATCTGTTTACTGTTGAAAGACTGCTCTGAGTTCCAGGGAAATGCCTGAGGCCATTGGTCCGACCAAGACATGTGATCTCATGAATCCTCAATTTTCAGACATTGAGATGCAATCCTTAGGGAAGTAGTAGTAGTAATGTATTGCTGAGTTAATTAAAACTAACAATTACAAAAAATAATAATTACATTAAAACCACATACAATCCATCTATCTTTTTTGATTGAGGCACCATGTGAGGTTGTACCAAAATATACAGTTGTTAACAGGGAAGACCAAAACGACAAACATCCATCAGACACAAATCAGATTGTGAATTTTCAAAGATCAAATGCAGTTACAGTAATTAAAAACAACATAACTCCAACTGGGGCTATAACAACATGCTTGATGTTGAATCTCAAAATTTCGGAGCTGACCAAACAAAACAAAAATGTTACAAGGCACCAGGGAGGTGAGGCATCGCGGGTGCCAGTGCAGCGTCAGTTCCTTACTGCTGATGCAGGTGATTGTCATGTCGGTTCTCAGGACATTGCAAGGACAGGGTAGTTGATGTGGTGTTGGCGGCAAGGTGACAGTTCCGCTGGCAGTGCGGGGTTGATGAAGTGTCAAGAGTCAAGTCACTTGGCTTCAATTTTGCAGTGTCAGTGTCACACCATAGGGCCACTGGTGCGGTGGCTGAGTCAGAGCCTGGTTCCACAGACTTGGTGACGCAGGACTCAGGCCTCTCTCTGAGGCGGTTCTTCAGAGGTGCTGCTGCAGCGTTGGGGCCTGTGTTGCAAGTCACAGTCGCTGTGTAGAGCAGTGACCACGGCTCCTGTGCAAGCAGCGGCATGGTATCGAACAACTACACTGGTTTTAAAGTTGTACTCATAGTCAGTGTGCTGGTTTCTTCTTGTTGAACACAGCAAACTCACTTCCAAGGGCCCGGAACTGGAATTGTCACAAGATGGCAGAGCAAGGCTCTCAGCAGAGGAGCCCATGTGCTGGTAGATGAATTATTTGAGACCTCCAACAGGAGGCAAGCTCAACTCAACTGCTTGGAGAAACTTGAAAGAGGGATGTAGAAAGCAAAGTCCAGTTAGTTCACTCCCAGGACAGAAGTAGCAAGCAGCAGGTCAGCAAAGCAACACAGTTCTTCTTCCTGGCAGATTGTCCATATTAAAGAAGTGTTCTGAGTATATGGTGTCAGGGGTGTAGTAATTATAGCCATTTCAGTCTTTGAGGTAGGCAAACTTCAAAGGAACGTCTTTGTAGTGCACAAAACCCTGCCCTTCCCGGCTCTGGAACCAGACACACTACAGAGGGCCGAGACTGCTTTGTAAGGGGACAGGCACAGCCCTATTACAGTGCAAGTGTCAACTCCTCTCACCACTCCAGCTGAGGAAGATTCATCAGCCTGGCGATGGGCCATCAGGTTATACAGTGCACAACTCATCTTTGTGAGTGACTAGAATTAATTCACAAAGCCCAACTGTCATCAAACCCAACTGTGTATTCTAGGTACAGGCAAAAACACAGAATGGATAAGTAAGAAAATGCCCACTTTCTAAACTGGGCATTTCAGACCTGCAGCTTAAAAAAACAACTTTACTAAAATATTTTTTTAATTGCGAGTCCAGAGACACTAAATTCCAATTCTCTATCATCTCTCAAATGGAAGACACACTTGTAAAAATGTTACAAGGCAGCTCCAATGCTAACCTAAAGGAACGATATGCCTTGCAGTAGTAAAACTAATTTAGTAGTTTTTCACTACCAGATGATGTAAAACGTAGAACCACATGTCCTGCCTTTTAAATACACTGCACCCTGCCAAAGGGGCTACCTAGGGGCTAACTTAGGGGTGATTGACATGTAATAAAAAAGGAAGGTTTGGGCTTGGCAAGTAGGTGTACTTGCCAGGTTGACATGGCAGTTAAAAACTGTGCACACAGTGTCTGCAATGACAGGCTTTTAGGGTTACTTATGTGGGTGACACAATCAGTGCTGTAGGCCCACTAGTAGCATTCAATTAACATGTGCTGGGCACACATGGTGCACTGTACTAGACTTACTAGAAATCAAATATGCAGTCATGGAGAAACCAATTACCATCATCCTTTTGACTTAGAGCACCTGCATTTTAGCACTGATCAGCAGTGGTAAAGCGCCCAGAGTCCTAAAATCAGCAAAAATGAAGTTCAGCACACATAAACAACAGGAGGTCAGAGGCAAAAAGACAGGGGAAAAGCACAGTAAAAGATGCCAGGTCTAGCAATACAGTAAATTTCATTAAATAAAATTACACAGAAGTGGCAAAAATCCAATCAGTCGAGCTGGAGCTATGAGTATTTCACGTTCTAGCTACAGATGGCACCAGCTATGGGCATCTTGTGGTGTTTGACCGGGGCAAAGTCACAGGTTCAGGCCAACTGCAATGAAGCGCAGGTGGGATACAAGACCAGACCTATACGGCTGCAAGTTATAGCATCTGACTTTCATGTGGGGATAGTGCAGCACAGCTCTGTTGAGCTGCGTGGCTCTGATAGGCTCAGCATTGCTCAGTGCCGTCACCAGTGAAGCCTTCAGTGAGGAGCTGCATTGTGTAGAAAAGGTACATTTTGCCAGGCCTAAAGCAGCAGTGTAAAACTGCACTGCAGACTGCAAGGCAGGCCTGAGACATGTTTTTCAGTGCTACTTTTGGGGGTGGCACAATGCGCGCTGCAGCCACTTCTAGCATTTAATTTACAAGTCCTAAATACAATTACCAATTTTACTATGTTTGAAAGGGAGGTAACATGATTAGCAGGAGCAAAATGTAGTGAGTCCTATGGCCAACAAAAAAAATGATTCAGCAAAAATAGAGTAGTAAATGCAAACAAGTGTGGGGCACTACCACAAATAAGATGGTTAAATCCAGCAGGAGATCTCTTGAAAGTTCATGGTAGTTTATGTGGTCTTCAGTATGCGCTGTAGCGTTGCCGCGTACTGTACGCGGCAACGCTACAGCGCATACTAGAATTAGGCGTTTTCTTCACACAAGTGAGTCGTACCCGACTCGTGACTGCATAATAGCAGCATGAAGCCCCGGGAGACCTTAATATTTAGTAACGCCCGAACACGCCTTACATGAAATTGTCAATTGGATCCCATACACTGGACCTGGACAACTGATAATTATCGTACACAGTGGTCGGCGGCTTCTTCCCTTATATTGCTTCATCCACGGTCACGGGCCCGGCTGGGTCGGAAGTATCACCAGCTGAGCGACCTCCTGGTGTAAACCAGCCATATATAGCCCTGAGGATTTGCAATAGCGATGAAACACGTGTCAGCTGGCTGTTTTACTTAATAAAGGACTCCATCGGACCACTCTCCCACTGGAGATTCCTACATCTCTCTGTCGCTTTGTACTTTGTATATGTGTTTTATGTTACTGAACATACGCTTTACTTTTGAGTGCATTGGGTATACCTGTAATTCTTGTTTTTTGGTAGTTTTGCTACTAAACATTGAGTGGTTTCAGGGCTCTCCACTCACCCAGGTGCACCACCCTATTTGCTAGCTATTATCAAGTGTGTTCACTTTAGGTTGTGCACCCAGTGTTCTTTGCTGACTAAAAAGCCTTTCGGTTCTTTCCTTCTCACTCTCATTGTTCAGTTTCAGTAGGATGAGATGATGTAGTAGGTAAAAGTATACAAATCTGTAAGAATTAAGTAATCCATTACTTTGCATTTTCCTTAGGACCACTGTACTTTACTCATTTGAGTGATTGTGACATTTAGGCAATAGGTGAGTTCATGTTCTTATCCATTGTCAGTTCTCTCCCAGGCATGTGCTCTAGGAAGTAACAATTGTGTTTCAAGTCTAGGCAAGTAAGCTACAAACATGAAAAGAATCATTGGCTGTTAGGGCACAAGTAGAAACTTTACAAAACTTTCCCATAAGCTTTAGACTATTCAGTTGATAAATTCATACTGAGAAAGAAAAGCAAGTTTTGAGGCCTTGATAAAACAGCTTATGCACAATGAATTTGTGCTAAAATATTAATCTTTCATTATTCTTGCAATGCATTAGTTATTCAATTAAACATGACTAATGATTTGCAATTGTATCTTGTAAGTATAAGGTACCCCTAAAAAAAATGTGAAAACCATTATTATTTTGCATATATATTTTGCAAGTCTCTTTTTTTTTTTTTTCTTTTTTTTTTTGTCCTCATACGCCACTTCCCACCTCTTCATATCTTGTAACGCCCTTGGGTGGTTTTCAAACTCAACTATGAGAGGTTATTTCCTTCTGCTTACACTGCAGACCTGTAGGCTTGAGAGAAGTGGGAGGTATCACAGCCGTGCCTGATGCAGGAAAGCATATAGGTTACATTAACCTCCAAGAGCATCCAAAGTGACTTAATCATCGGACCTTGTTTTTCTCCCATCATTAAAGTCAACAGTTATTTGACTTCCATTTCCCTCACCCATAGTGATTTAAAAATAAATTCCAAAACTGGTGCTTCCTGTTATTTTGCCCAGCCATATCCAACTTAGCTATTGCTCTCATAGCTCTAATCCACATTAATTCTGTCGGAGGCTCTGACGAAATCCAAAGTTTACATATTTCTCTTCAAGCAATCAAAATGGCATAGAAAAACAGCTTAGAATTATCATCAAGGCCCTTACCTTGTATGTCCAGTCTGCCCGAGATGATCTGTTCAGGGCTTACCGTGATATTTAGCTCCAACATTTTTGATAACATTTCACTTACAGCTGCCCAAAAATCTTGAATCTCTGAGCATGTCACAAACATGTGAGTGTCATCTTCATTTGGACTTTTACGTTTTGGGCATAACACCATGCCCCCGTCATTGAATTTTGCAAGCCTCTTAGGAGTCCAGTATGCCCTGTGGAGAGTGAACAAGTGATTCCTCCTTAAATTTGCAGGTTTTACCACTTTGTAAAGAATCAACATATCTACTTGCCATTGTTCTTCTGTTGCGATCTTCGGCAAGCGCTCTCCCCACAGGAACTCTGGAAGTACGAAAGAGCCATCCTCCATTTCGACTATTTCCCAATACCACGGTGCCACTTCTTTTTTCATCCGAATGTTTGAAATCAGCTTCTCTTCGAACTCATTATGTCGTCCAATTAACTTTCCCTTACCTACTACCCAGCTTTGTATCTGCAAGTACTTAAATTTTGCAAAGTTGCGACCCCATAGTTGCTCGCAAACCGCCCACGGTAGCAGGGCTCCTTCACAAAACAACTCACCCCAGACCTGTGGACCCTCTGTTTTCAATGCCCTCGCTAAAGCATCTTCCGTCCAACTTGGAGCCCCCGGGACCTCCCAAATTGGTGCAGCCACGCTAAAATATGGAATTTTTGTCACACGTCTAATGCGGTACCACACCGTGGCTAGGTCTCTTAAAACCTTCAGTCTAACTTTTTTGAAGTATTTTGGATCTGCAAATCCATATAGAAAGCCGCGCTTGTAGCATTTTTCTACTTTCAACATGGCCGCAAAAAGGTCCCCTATTGATGAATTATTGGGAGTTCCAAGAAGCATTCTACAATTCTTAAGCAAAAAAAGCCCAAGAATAGAATTGAAAGTCTGGGGCTGCTAAACCTCCCTTGGCATACTTTCTCCGAATTTTTTTCCAAGATAGCCTTGACCCCTTGGAGCCCCAAATAAATGAACCAATTTCGCTCTGTAGCTTAGCTAGGCCTTCTTTCTCAAACATAAGGGGAACAGAGTCAAATAAAAAGGTCAACTTCAGAAGCACCATCATTTTAACCAGATTTACCCGGCCAATCATAGTCAGTGGTATTGAACTCCAGTTTCTCAGTAATGCTGTAATATCTTTCCTTGCTTTGGCCAGATTTACTAATGTTAGCTGTTTTATATCTTGAGTGATTTGTACCCCCAAATATCTAATCTGTTTTTTTTGCGATCCCAGGCTCTATTGCCATATTCCAAGCCATAATTTCAGTTTTGTCCGAATTTAATCGATATCCTGAAACTTCTCCAAACTTTTTAGTAATGCTTTCAATTTCCGCCAGTGATTTTGTCAGATTTGATGTTAAAACTACAATATCATCCGCATATAGCCCTATCTTCTTTGACCACCCTTGGAACCTGAAAGCAGGAATATTCTCTGACCCTCTTATTTTGCAGGCCAGTGGTTCAATATAAAGGTCAAATAGGAGTGGGGACAGGGGGCATCCCTGCCTGGTTCCTCGCGCAATTCTGATTGATTTTGTGAGAACCCCATTAACCAAGACCGTAGAGTTTGGCGTATGATATAATTGTGACATCGCTTGAAGAAAACTTTCCCCTAGCTGAAGATGTTCAAGTAATATTTTCAAAAACTCCCAATTTACACGGTCGAAAGCCTTGGCAGCATCCAAAGCCACCACCGCCAGGGGAAGCTTTTGCTCAACCGCAACATCTATACTGCCTATCAGGGAAAATGTTAATTCATTTAAGTGTCTACCTTTCACAAATCCTTTTTGATCTTCATGAATAAAGTACGGAATCACTTTGCCCAGCCTCTCTGCCAAAATCTTGGTAAACAGTTTGTAATCACAATTCAAGAGTGAAATGGGTCTATATGAATCCATATGTGTTGGAGATTTACCAGGTTTAGGTATGATGATTATATTTGCCTGGTCCCATGATGCCAGAATCTTCGTATTTCCCGAAAACACCTCATTTAACACCTTTGTTAATAATGGTGCCAGCCCTTGCATCAGACTCTTGTATACTTCTTCAGGAAGGCCATCAGGGCCAGGTGCTTTGCCTTTTTTTGCCTTCCTAATACCTTCCTCTACCTCTTCCTGCCTGATCTCTCTATTCAAAACTCTTCGGTGTTCTTCTGTAGCAGACTTTAGAACTCTGACCCACTCCTTCATCTCCTGCTTGTCTGGATGTAACTCTTCACTATACACTTCCACAAAATAATTATGAAATGCTTCCACCATCTCATTTGTGTTTGAGGCTACTTTTTCTTCTGCACCAACCTTAACCTCTTTTATCATGTTTTTAACCCGATCTTTTCTAACCTTCCAAGCTATAAGTTTACCTGCATTTTCCCCGTATTCGAAGTGGTCCTGCCTAGAAGCCTCCCATCTTTCTTTCACCCTTTTATTAATCACAACAGTCAGTTGTTCCTTTAACCCTTCCAACTCTTGAAGAGTCTCCTCCACAGGAGCTCCCCCTGAATTTATAATCATGATTTCATATTTTCGGATATTCTGCTCCAGACTCCATACTTCCTGATAGTATGCCCTCCTTCTCTTAGCCCCCAGTGCTCCCAGCCTGCCTCGAAGAAAGGCCTTAGTGGCCTCCCAAACAATATCTAATTTGGTTGATCCTATGTTGTGTTCGATAAATACCTCAAGCTCCTGTTGAAGGGACTGCATTGCTTCCTGGTCATACAAAACTGTACGGTCTAGCCTCCAGACTGAATCCACAATACAGGACCCAATTTCCAGTTCTAGGGAGACCGCTGAGTGGTCGGACAAATGAACCCCTACGTGTACCACCTCCTTCACATTGTCAATTAATCTTGCATCTAACAAAAAAAAGTCTATTCTAGATCTATGACTATATTTTTTGTTATAGTATGTGTATCCAAGCCCAGACCCGGCCAGCCTCCTCCAAATATCGCAGAGCCCAAACTGCTCTATTACGTTTTTAACTCTAGCCGCCATTTTACAATTTCCCTGGGCTCTGCTGTTAACGGATCTATCAAGCTTGGCATCCAGTACGGTGTTAAAATCCCCTGCAAGAACTATATATCCTGAAAGCCCAGTCATCTCTTGTGTTAGTTCTAGCAGCGGAGTGACATCGTCCAGATTAGGACCATAATAACCAATAATATTATATAATGAACCCACTATCTTTAAAGTCACAATCAACCATCGACCTTTCTCATCTGCTATACTACTCTCTACCTGACAATCCAACCCGTTTCTAATTATCACCAATATTCCTCTAGTAACCCTTGTTTGTGGTGAACTGTAAAAATACATTATCCAGCGAAGTCGACCCAAGAATTGTTTACACTCGTCCCCAGTTAAATGAGTCTCTTGAAGGATCATTATATTAGCAGGAGTGTCCCTTAAGTACTTCATAATCCTGTCTCTTCTTGCTTTTACCCTTAAACCATTGACATTCCATGACACCCATTTCACTATTTGTGTTTTTACCCTCGCACTCTTACCCTCCACCATCATATACTGATCTCCGAATCCTTACCCTCAAGGTGGTCCTTAGCATATGAGAACATTTTTGTTTTTCACCCCCCCTTCTTCCTATCCCTCCCCCCACCTCTAAGCCCTAACCAACTCCCCCCTCCCCATTCTCCCCCCCCTCCCTGGGAAAACCCTTCCAGCTTCCTAAGGCCCAAACCTAGGCCTAGGTTTGGGCCTTTGCAAGTCTCTTTGTACGTTATAGGTTAATACATCCTTCAGGATTTGAAAAGCACATTCAATACAGACCTTTACATAGCACAAATTATAACATCTCTTGTATAGCATCTATTTCTCTAAACAATATCAGTGCCCACGTTACACATTCTTGTGTTATTAACCACTTTTCTAACACATAAACAGTTTTATTCTTACATAGAAATTTCTATGTTATCGTTTGTTTACTATATTCATCTATGCATAAAGAAAATATATATCAATATTTGTAAAGCTTCACATTAGCTTATTAGTGGTTAAGTGTCATCAGAAACCCACCTCTAACATTCTGCATGCTTTTACGATGCAGTATCAAAATCAGGCTTCCTTTATGTTGCACGTTTGAATCGACTCAGGCTGGCAGGCCTGTTTTGAACAAATCACATTCCCCCCTGCACCCCATAAAAGTGCAATGCAACCACACCATGAGGAACAGGGGCGTGCAGGTTCATTCACTCTGTGCCGTGCAATGCTGCCCCTTGAGTGGCTCTCACTCCAGGCTCTGGACGGGTGCGCTCTCGGCTGCAAGGATACTGTGTCCTCTTGGTGCACAGGACATTTGCGGCACATTAGTGCCTGCGGCATACTTCTGCCCTTCACTGGTGCATAATGCATAACTTGAGGCCTGGGAATACTGTTCCAAGGAACATGCATCACTACATGAGGGACACTAATGACCTGTTGCCTTTGAGTGAGAGTCCGTCTTTTCAACTTAAACATACAGCCCAATGGATTCATGTGTCAGCCCCGTGACTATACTGCAGATCAATGGTTTGGAATTCTGCTGCCTTTTGCTGCTGCAGAGGTGCGCCAGAGAATGAATCAATAGCTTCTGCAGTGATTCACCGAGATCTTATTCACTATAGCAGATCACCAGTGCAACAAAGTAACACATGGCATAAGTTGAAAGTATGCTTCGGGACCTAGGCAGTGTTCCTACTAGTCTGTGTTTACGGTGCAGCAAGATCGGAAGGGGAAAATGTGGCATGGGTTACTGATTCTGCAAAGGTGCTTTATTGCTACTGATGTAGTAAATGAATGGTCACCCTACAGCCGCACCACTTGTGTAGACATTTGCTATGTAGTTGTGTTGTGACTTGAAACCCTCCATCTGCAAACTTCGCAGTGTGTCGAGCCTTCGACCCGAGGCGCCCTTGTATGTAGTGTAACATCCAGTTTGATTATCCAATCCCGGCTATCTGTCTCTGCTATAGAAAATCGTTAGGCTCTTTTAAAGTGCATGCTGTGCTGCACTCCGGGGCACAGTTTCAATCCACGCGTCTCTGGGAGTGATCCTTGCATCTGATCAGTTAAGCCCAGATTGGGCTGTCTGTTTTATAATACACTGAATGGAACTGGGAGCAGTAAGTTACACCTCCCCCTTCGTTCCCACCTGTCCACATTCTGCCTTACACAGCTCCTGCCTGCATTCGTTGTACCTGGCTGCTTTAAAGCGATTTGCTTTGTTACCTCCATTTGCACACATTTCTGTGAGTGTGGCTGATGGCAAATTTCAAGAGAATGTAAGGTATCCTCAATGCATACTCCTACCTGAGTAGAGCAGGAGAGGGACTCTTTCATCTTATTTACTAATATTTTCTTCTCTTTCAAATCACATAAACAAGTTAAGATGAAAATAGATGTTTGCAATTCCAATGCAATGTATTGTTATGTTTGTTTTTTAAACCTGTG
The DNA here is from genome assembly GCF_964261635.1 of Lissotriton helveticus. Classification (NCBI taxonomy): domain Eukaryota; kingdom Metazoa; phylum Chordata; class Amphibia; order Caudata; family Salamandridae; genus Lissotriton; species Lissotriton helveticus. Next base: position 985,681,084 of record NC_136071.1, on the reverse strand, counting down.
TTTAAGATTGTTCCTGTACACGCAAACGCACTGCTTGATACGAAATCTCCAGCTGCTAACTTATTCTATAGCGTTTGTATGAAAGCTTATGCGCACCTCCACAGATGCCCTACTTTAGGTGTCTGTTCGGGCTGGGAGTGTTCCTCATTTGATCGCTCCTTATGAGATGGAGCTGCGGCATTTGCTCCCTTGTAAAATGGAACCAAACATCTGAGTCAGGCCCAAAGCATGAGATATGTGCTTACTGTGTAACATGTGCTTACAGTGGCCGGTCCTCTGATGTATGGCATTAAAACGGCCCTGTGTACATGCCCCTAAGTTAACACTGATGCCAAAAACATGGATTGACTTGCAAACAATGAATGTTAAAAATGTTGAGAATGCATTTCAGCAATTTAGTTCCTCTCTTATTTTACATGTTTACTTGATCTTGCATTCCCCACGAGTTAGCTATTTTATAATGTTGTTTATCTGTATTTTTTTCTGTGCATACTTTGAGGCGTGAGCCATGCAAGGTGTTTATGAGTGGCTTTAATTGAGCACGCAGGCGCTAAGGCTAAAGCCAAACAAAGTGCCTGTCAGTGGGTTGGCCTCTCTGCAGAGCACACAGAACAATATTTGTGTATTGCATTTGCAACAGAAGTTCTGTGGAAATGTGTGTGAAGGAGGTACACTGATGTCAAAATATTTAGGTAGAGCCAAAGCAGTCTTGCTGAGTACCCTAGCCCACAGAAATAGTGCTGAAAATCGCACCACAATGATGCCAATTTCTAAAAAATTTCTTCAAGGGGAAGAACCCCCCCGAACCCCTCTTATTGCAGTCGGGCTCGCTCGCTGCACTCCCGCGCATACGTTGATTGGTTCTGCCTACGCCCCACCAGTTTCAAATTCCACCAGCAACCACTGAGTATATATTTAAGCTCTGAAAACAAACTTTTCCTTGCTTCACCCACTGTCTCAGTTCGCAAATTTATTGGTTTGGCATAATCCGGTGTATTTTGTCTCTTCAGTTATTCATAAGCCAGTTTCTTATTGTAGCAGTTCCTCGAGGTGGTTTTTGAGTTCAGATTCTTGAAGCAAAAAGCATGATATGCTTTCTCCCAGTCATTTGCTGCTGCTATGCAAGTCCACGGTACCGGCAGAGTGAGGGGTAGGTCTGCTGCAGACGGATGGATTCCAAAATGACACTGCACCTTACAGTGTCTTAAAACCTGCCGGTACATGATGCTACATATTGCCGACTAGAACTGGGTTATGTTGTAGATCTACGGGTACCACTTTTTAGAGTACTGCATGGGTGGTCACTCATTGTTCTTAACAATAGACCACTACCAAAAAGTGTAGATAGATCACACATTGGTTCTGATGAATGGCCGTCTACTTGACGATAGGCAAGAAACATGTTGGCGTGATTTCCTAGGTGGTTCACCTGCAACCTCAAAGCAGGTGGGCGCACATCATCGTAGTTTTTTAACCAGGATAGTGACCACATTCATTAAAATTGTTTTGGGTGGACCACTATTCCTGATTTTACCTACAATTCCATTATTATACATCTACACTCACTAGGGCCCTCACACGCACTGCACCCAACAGCTATAAGAATAAAGATCTCCGCCAAGAAGGCCCCAGCACGGGTGGCCATTGGATATTGTAGCACTGACCTGATATAAAGCAGACCCAATGATGAAGCAAGACACCTAGCTTGCTGGGTGTGTAAGGGTCTTTTTCTGAAAGGAGAAAAGATTTTCTCCAGCTCAAGGAAGCACTCTAGCTGATTTGCTGGCACTGTAGGCTGTCTCACATTCCTCCCATTATGATCTCATGTAGGCACAGTCCAGTTCTTATGCCTGGGATACTTTTCAAACTCATTAACACCAAGGACAAAGCATCTGGCCGTTTCAGAGACGAGGACTCATACACCTTTGTTAAAAGGGACTTTAGTGTTCCATTCACTTATTCGACCACTCCAGATGCTGCACAAGGCATTCATATCACCTCATTATTGAAGTGTGTCCCTCTATCTGATTCCAAATAGGTCAGAAATTCAAACCGTGGTATTAGCTCCCTGAGGAGTACTTCAGCTACAGTTGGACTGTCATTGCGCCAGGTTGGATAGGCTTCCACACAACTTGACAACATGAACACACTCACTAAAGCGTATTTTAGTCCATTACAAGGGGGCATCTCGATAAAGTTCAGCTGCATCCTATTAAAGGGTCCTCCAGATCTCCCTACAGGACTCATTGTGACTAGTGTTCTTTCCCACATTTTGTTGTTGGCATATTACAGACCTCTGGCACAACACCTCTGTGACAGCTCATTATCGAGGATCAAACCATGTCTGTTGGAATAGACGCGTCATAGCATCTCTCCCAGCATGTGCGGGTCCATGGTAGTTTCTTGCCGTTGGTGATAACAAACAATCAGGTAAGATTTGTCTCCCATCTTCGTACACCCACACCTTATTCTGTCTTTTTGTGCAACCTGCTTTGATCCACCACTGTCTTTCAGTTTCTGAAACTTCATCCTGTAATGTCTTTATTTCCTCCCTTGTTTCCACAACTGAAAACATCAGTCTGAATTCTGTAACAGCAGGTTGTTCTTTTAATAGATCCCCATTGAAAATGTAAGAATTTAGGGGGCAATAAGGTGCGGTCTCATCCACATAGCGGTTTCCAACCGTCACATAATAATTTCCATGCCAATCGGCTGGGCACTTTACTACTGCAATTTGGGCTGACAATTGTAATGACAATAGCAAGTTTTTCATGCTTTCTCCATTTCAGACAGGTGAACCAGAAGAGGTCATTGACCCACGCTGAGACCACAATTGCGCAAAATCATCGACAACCCCAAATCCATATTGGCTGTCCATGAAGATGGTAACTTTCAATTGTTCAGTTATACTGTAAGACCTGGTTAACGCAATTAGCTCAGCTACCAGAGTTGAATACACTCCTTGCAATCATGATGCTTCCACCACTCCCGCAACTGTACAGATGGCATACCCAGCTCTCAAAGCATCCTCCAGCATCTCTCAAACATGATCTATCCACAAAAAGCACATGATCAGACTCAGGCAATGGAACATCCATGATATCCGGATGAGGTTTCGTACACAGCTCAGCCACGTCCAGACAATCATGATCTGCTTCATCAATCGCAACTTCATTTCTGGGTAAAGGCATCAAGGTTGCCGGGGTTAGACTTGTGCATCTAACCAATTATACATTTTTAGCGCCCAATATCACCTGCTCATACTTGGTTAAGTGGCTAGTTGTGAAATGTTGTGTTTAAGTATGAGTAAGCAAAATCTCAACATTATGTGGTACATGCACTTTCAGCATATGGCCCATCACAATGCTCTCACATTGCTCCAAACTCACACAAGTGGCAGCAACTGCCTTTAGACATCCAGGCAATGCTGCAGCTACAGGATCTAATGTTGCTGAGAAGTATATAACAGTTATGTGTGCTGTTCCAACCATCTGCATTAGAACTGACAATGCACAGCTTTAGTGTTCACTGCAGAATAGAGTGAAACTTTTGTTAAAGTCGGGCATTCCCAATGCTGGTGCTCGACACAGACTCTCTCTCAGTACGTTAAAAGAGAGCATGCATTTATCACTCTATGGAACTGGATTTGTCACAGCCTTGTGCGTAAGCCTCTGAAGTGGCTTATCAGTCAATAGTTAACCATTCCCAGAAACATGCGAACCTCTTTTTGAGTTCTTGGTGGGTTTATCTGGAGAATAGAAGTAATCGGATTTCGTTCCACCTTTCTGACTCCTTTCTCAATTAGTCTCAGAGAGCTGTGCAGAATAAACAATGGGGACGTTTTCAATAAGCATTTACTGAACCAGCGTCATTCTATATAAGACATGTTTGCTGCGACAATCATTAGACAGAAACAGATATATAGAATCACAAGCACCGTCTGAGTAAATAAAAGGTAGAATCCTACCATGGTGATCTAAGTGTACCTAAATGTACCTAGAATGTATGTGGGTGTAAATCCAAGAATCCCCCTAGGAAAGAGCCAACCCCATTAGCTGATGGGAGAGAACGAAGGGCTTTGTCTTGGTCTTGAGTTGGGCACCCCGAAGGGATGTCAGACCACTGCATGCTGGAGCTTCTGCAGTCCAGGACCTCAGTGTCTAGTGTCAGCCTGAAAGCTTCTCCTCTGGTTACTCAGAGAAGATCTTTTATACCCAAGAAGTACCCTCAGGGTTTACCTAGATATGTAATGGCCTGCCATTATGCATAGTGGATCTGTTATTCAATGATGACGTTAGCGGTGACTTGTGTACAAAGTTATTATACAGAAGATGGTAATCTGTGTACGTCGTGGCCAGGGGACTAAGATATGATACTAGGAACCCTCGTGCAGAATAAATTAGGCCAGTTTTGGAGAAAACTGATCGACATTTATTCAGCCTTTAACTAGGTAAAAGGTCAGTGCCAGAACCGTTATGCTTAGCAAGGTAGAACAAAATGTAGTTAAAAGGTTGTGTAGCTGCCTAGGCCTTTATCGGGGTACATTGGGCTTCATAACATGACCAGTGTGACTTCACCTGAAATACACTTACAATGAATCTCTGCCCACTTAAAAGAAATCCCAACGATTTTCACTTTTCACACTCCCACAAAGTTCCCTTTTCTGGTGGTAGTTCCGAAGACGTCTCAAGTACAGCACCTTCGAAACAGCATACAGTGCCACACTGAGACCACCCTTAGGTGCATATCCCGGGATCTTAGGCCACTTTGGACCTGATAGCAACTTCAATACAACAACTCTAGCCTACATTCAACTTCAAAACACGTCTTTCAATAATTATCGTTAGTAATAGATGTAAACACAATATTTCTCAACCCTATTACCCCTCACACCACTTGTCTCGTCTTCTTATCGTCTTCAGAACTGGCATTCAATCAAGTAATCAGTGTCACAGTGAACTTTGGATTTGGGCAAATTTGTGCTAACCTCATTACACATCATCCTTATATCCCAGTTTTGTCAGACAGTAAACCATCCGACATACTAGCAGACAACCTGTTGTAACGTAAATATGTTTGGCCTTATAAATAATTTTATTTGATCCAATTGATTCTATCTCAGAATATATTCCGCTACCACACCAATCCCATTAGGTCCTCCAATGGATCTTGTTCTATGCTGAAAGAGAACAGAATACTTAGGGGATGAACAATTATCATATGAGGACCTTGATTAAGATAATTGTTAGTATTTAAATGGTCAAAGTAAGCTCCCAAGTAATTTCTACCACCCAATTAGTTGAACATAGTTTAGCTTAATTTAGCCTTAGCAAATTATGAAACAGAATCAGCAGAGACTTGTATCTCACTTTGTAGTTTTATCTAATTTCAAATGATTAGCATACAATCTGGTTTATTTTGAACAGATTTAATAAACATTTAACAAGCTGTGAAATCCAATTTTTAAGGGAGCACGTAGAAACTTTACCAAAGGTTCCCATAGGCTTCAGACTATTCAGTTCATAAAAATTAAATACAGTTTATGCAAAATGAATTTTTGCTAAACTATTAATCTTCCACTTTAGTTCTTCAATTAGACAGATTCATGATTTGTAATTGTATTTTGTAAGGGTAAGGTACCCTTAAAAATATTTTTTAACACTTCATTATTATTTCACAAATATTTTGCAAGTCTCTTTGCATGTTATCCCTATCCATGCTGATGACGGAACCGCTCGGTCATCAGCCGCGGTGGCGCTGTGCTGATGACGGAGCCGTTCCGTCATGGCCCAGCCGCCGCGCCTGTGCTGGGCGTTCCATTGAGCAGGCGGGGCCATGACGGAACCGCTCCGTCATGAGCACAGCTCAAACGCGCCTGGTGACGGAGTGGTTCCGTCACCAGCATGCGCCCGCCGCGCGGCCCCCCCCGCCCCCTTAGCGCTGCGGCGGAATAGCCGCCACAGCGATGTGGGTAAAGGTTAATACATCATTCAGGATTTGAAAAGCACATTTAATATAGACCTTTACATAGCACAAATTATAACATCTCTTGTATACCATCTATTTCTCTAATCAATATCAGTGCCCACGGTACACATTCTTGTGTTATTAAGATGCTCTATCAAAAGTGAAGTGCTAGGAGTGTTAAGTGTCGAGGTATTGGGGGTACAGTGTCAGAGGATGTACCAGATGTAAGATTGCCCTTGGTGTTGCATCTAGTGAAAGCAGGATCTGAGGGTGGTAAGAGCATAATGTAAAATGGTACATGGTAAAATGAGGATATGACATGAGAAGTCGGGCACCCTCATTATCAGCTGCTTCTCACTTCAGGTGGGGGCCAGTAACAGTAGTTATTCACCCCATCAGAATTATGAGATCGGCTGGAACACTGCAGATCTCGTTAGGAAAAAAGGGAAAACACCAGGGAATTGGACCAGGAATTGCAAATTTCCCTGGTAAAACCTCATTTCATATTGAACCCTATGATGTTTGGGCTGGGTTTTACATCCCCAGGAGTAATGGCTAGCCCTGGCATCAATATTTCATGAGCTAGGGGAAATCCAGCATTTTTCCAGAGCCAACGAGGGTCTGTGTATATTACTGTAGATTGATGTAACTATGGGGAGTCCAATGCCTTATACAAACATAAACAACCTTCCTGTTTTTCTTTTCCGCTATTGTAGGGGAATGTAACGTCCTGAAAAGCTGAAAGATTATATTCAATATTTTGTTTCCATTTTAGAGGGTGATGCGTGTAACCGATTGACTTGTTATTTTTCTGTGCTTTTGATTAGGATTCACCTTCACCTTGCAGCTTTGTTTGGAAGTTCTTAGTGCTCAGTCTGTTGTAGTGCAGTTGTACAAAGTGGCGCTGTGTTCTCTTAACAAGTTTTTTAGTCAGTATTTATTTTCTCAGCTAATGCCCAGTGTGCTTTATATCCTTTTGTGTCATTTAAAAGGCGGGACTCATCTTTTTTTGAAGACACCAATCTCACTTCTATTGTCCTTAACTTCAAACATCTTTACACTTCTTCTGGATGCAATACACCAAGGCACTTTGGCTACGGTGCAGGGTTTGGTGTGGCAGGCTAGTGGCGCTCAGACAGGTACCTAATAAGGATAACTGAGTGAAGGATGTCGTTAAGAGTATGGTGCTGCCAGGATAGGGGAAAACCCAAAACCCCTAAAAGAGTTGGGAGTAAAGCCCTTCCCTATACAATGAAACACAAGAACCTGGTCACACATATGATTATCAGCAGTACATAAAGTAATGAGTAGTAAATGTAGTCGACACCGGATATTTATCTTGAAGATTTATATACGTTTGGATGAGCTTAAAATAGACAAAACGCCAGCCGACACGTGTTTCGTCAAAGGACAGTGCCTATGACTCTTCAGGGCTTGAGAGCGTCATGCAGGTATCGGAGGTCCGGTGATATTTCTGACCCTTAATGCGGGTAAAAAAATGAATGAAGAAAGGAAGGTTTGGATGTGGTCAGACGGGCGGGTGCGTCCGAGACCACGGGAAAGCCTGTGAATGCAGAACTCCTCCTGTGCTCGTCTCGTCGCATTCTGGGTTGGAAGTATCACCGGACCTCCGATACCTGCATGACTGTACTGCTGATAATCATATGTGTGCCCAGGTTCTTGTGTTACACCAAGGCACTTTGCCGCATACTCATTCCCTCTGTTTTTCAAAATCCCTGTATTTGTGCACTTGACTCTGCACTATTCCAGCAGAAAAGTTATTTTATCTAATTTTGTTAACGTTTCCATTAACCGCAGCATGCTGTGCTGTCACCGAGAGGCGTTTTGTGAGCTATCTGAGTTCTCAGCGTCTTTCCACCCTCTGGTGATGTATTAATGAGCTAAATGAGTATACCCTCTCTTTACACAGCGGTTCTGCCTCAGATTTATCAGCATGCACAGTGCGTTTTAATCTGTCAACTCTGCACTTTTTGACACTTTGACAAACACATGTCCCTTGTAACACTGAGAGGTATAGAACATTTCTGAGCCTACCATGGAAACCATGCAAAGTACTGCCTTCTTCTTGGCATTGCATTTAATTTATAAATATATTTAGCAAATGAGGACATTCCTATTTATTTATTTGATATATTTTCCTTACCTCACACCAGACTATAGTAACACAAAAAAATAGACGAAATGCTGAACATTGTCAAACATTCACCTCCAGTCGCAGATTTCGGTTAAATCCATCATTTTTTTGCTCACTATGCCACCCAAGTTTTGACCCATCCATGTGCAGATCAGTCTTGACCCTGCCCCCCATGAGAACAGTCCAGCCCGAACTGTCACGACAGGTCCTCCCTAGACTGGAAACAAGCATCCTGGGACAGGTTTTGGGGTATCACCCCTCATCAGCCAGGCTAGCTTTAATGCAATGGCACAGTGAGCATGGGACTCATGATCCTGTATACCCTTCCCATTTAGGGTGACTACAGCAATACAATATAAGCATGTGCAATGCAATAGGTCTCACATTCATTCGAGTATAAGCTATTGGCTTTGTACATGACAATACCTTTTATTTATGTTTTGGGTTTTAAAACATAAATAAATGGCATTGTCTTCTACAATACTAATAGCTTAAACTCTCGCAAATGCAAGACATATTACATTGCAATAAAGGGCCTTCTTGACTGCTTGTTAGATTGTAAATATCAGAGGAAGAGACTGGCCTGCGACGTCGTCAAAGTAGTGATAATTAGTGCAGTGAAGAAGATGTGTAAGTTTTGTAAATTACACAGACACAAAGTGTGAAGTGAGAGTTACACATGACCTAAGCAATAAACACTAACAAAGCGCTCCAACACCGTTCACTCTGTGATTACACTGTTGCGGCTCAGGAGGAAGAGTGGTCGGGGGCTATTTCCTGCCCTCTCCTTGATTTGAGTGTGCAGTGTGGCATTGCATAATGTTTCACCTCCTGGTGCTGGATGGGCTGTGTTTTATGGCAGGCATGGAGCGGGGAGGGTGGGATGTTCTCGGTTGCAACTCCTGCCTCGTACAGTGCCCGTGCTATTAAAATTGAGCGAGAGGCGCTGAGGTGGTGGTATTAGTATTGGTGGTGGTGGTATTGGTGGTGGTGGTGCTGGTATTGGTGGTGCTGGTATTGGTGGTGTTGGTATTGGTGGTGATATTGGTGCTGGTGGTATTGGTGGTGCTGGTATTGGTGATATTGGTATTGGTGGTATTGGTGGTGGTGGTGGTGGTGGTATTGGTGGTGGTAGTGGTGGCATTGGTGGTATTGGTGGGGGTGGTGGGAGTGGTAGTGGTATTGGTGGTGGTAGTATTTGTATTGGTGGTGGTGGTACTAGTATTGGTGGTGGTAGTGGTACCTGTATTGGTGGTGGTGGTGGTGGTATTGGTGGTGGCAGTATTGGTGGTGGCGGTATTGGCAGTGGTGGTACTGGTATTGGTAGTGGTTTTATTGGTGATGGTGGTGGTATTGGTGGTGGTGGTATTGGTGTTGGTGCTATTGGTATTGGTGGTGCTATTGGTATTGGTGGTGCTATTGATATTGCTAGTGGTGATGGTGGTATTTGTTGTGGTGTTATTGGTGATGGTGGTATTGGTGGTGGTAGTATTGTTGGCATTGGTGGTGGTATTGCTGTTGGGGATGGTATTGGTACTGGTTGTACTGGTATTGTGTTGGTGGTGGTATTGGTGGTTGTGGTATTGGTATTGGTGGTGGTATTAGTGGTAGTGGTATTGGCAGTAGTATTGGCGGTGATGGTAGTAATGGTGGTGTGGTATTGGTGGTGTTGGTATTAGTGGTATTGGTATTGGTGGTGGTGGTATTGGCGGTGGTGGTGCTATTGGTGGTGGTATTGGTGGTGGAGGTGGTGGTATTGATGGTATTGGTGGTGGTGGTATTGGTGGTAATATTGATTTTGGTGGTATTGGATGTTGTAGCATTGGTGGTAGTGGTATTAGTGGTGGTGGTATTGGTAGTGGAGGTGGTGGTGGTATTGGTGGTGGTGGTGGTGGTGGTGGTGGTACTGGTGGTGGTGGTATTAGTGGTGGTGTTGGTGGTGGTATTGGTGGTGGTGGTATTGGTGGTGGTGGTGGTATATGGGGTGGTGGTGGTATTGGTGCTGGTATTGGTGGTATTAGTGGTGGTGGTATTGGTATTGGTGGTGATGGTATTAGTGGTGGTATTGGTATTGACAGAGGTATTAGTATTGGCAGTGGTATTGGTGGTGGTGGTGGTATTGGTGGTGGTGTTGATGGTGGTGCTGGGGGTATTGGTGGTGGTGGTGGTATTGGTGGTGGTGGTATTACTGGTGGTGGTATTAGTGGTGGTGGTGGTGGTATTGGTGATATTGGTGTTGGTATTGGTGGTGGTATTGGTTTTGACGGTGGTGGTGGTGGTATTGGTGGTGGTTTTGATGGTGGTGCTGGTGGCATTGGTGGTGGTGGGGATATTGGTGGTGGTATTGGTGGTGGTGGTATTGGTGGCAATGGTATTGGTGGTGGTGGAGCTGGTGGAATTGGTGCTATTGATGGTGGTATTGGTGGTGGTGGTATTGGTGGTGGTGGTATTAGTGGTGATTGTGCTGTTGGTAGTGGTATTGGTGGTAGTGGTATTAGTGGTGTGAATGGTGGTATTGGCAGTGGTGGTGGTAATGGCGGTGTAATTGGCAGTGGTGGTGGTATTGGTGGATGTGGTGAGCCACTAAATAAAAACTAAATAAACCTGAGCTCAAGCCCTGGTTGCTATGGCACATAACAAACAGGATTAACTTAGAGGCAATTTGTAAAGTATTTATGCAGTAGTAAACCAGTAATAAAAGTTGAAATGTCAAAAAATAAAAACTGAATTAGAAATATAGAGTAACAGCACGAACTGAGTTTTTTAAATATCTTCAGATTTGTAGTTTTGTCGAACAGAAAATATCTCAAAATCAGGTTATACTAAACAAAGTTAAAATTCTAGAAGCCGTTCATTCAAGATCAAGAATTGGTCCTATTTATCAATTAACGATTAATAATTTAGAGGATGATATATCGGTTTGGGAGGACAAATGGCAAGGTAGATTAATGGTGGAAAAAATTTACATGGAAAAAATAATTGAAGTGTCTATTAAAGTATTATTTAATGGGTCATTGAAGAGGCAGCATTTCATGTCAATATTTGACCTATACAATACCCCCGGAAAAATAGCCAAATGGAATTCTGATAGAGGAAGCAAATGTAATCGATGTGGGGAAGTCGCCGCAGATGCTATTCATATGTTCTTTCAATGTCCTAAACTGAGTAAGTTTATTAAGGATATAGAATATTTTTTGAATATTAGTTTAGGCATTCGTATACAATTATCGGCGGAACTGGTTATATTTGGTTTGCAAGAAAATGCAGGGGGGGCTAGGTCTGAATTTGAGGAAGGGTTTATTTTCATATGTATGTCAATTTATCGACTATGTGTAACAACTCAATGGCTTGATGTAGATCCACCTGTTTTTAATAACTGGCGATCCAGATTACTATCGATATATCATCTAGAGATGACAATGTATAAGTCAAAAGGCAGGAGAAGAAAGATATTTGGTCAGAAACTGTAGTCCCCTGTATCAAAATGAATATGAAATTATGAACAAATGATTTAGTGTGTGTTTCAAGGAACTAAAATTGCAACTAGGAATCAAGGATTGATTGTAAGCTTTGTTATTGGTATTTGATCTGTTTTTCTTTGGTACTTTCGTACTGTGTTTTCTGACTGCTGTCAAAATAAAATGATAAAAAAAAAAAAGAAATATAGAGTAACATTTAATTAACAAAATTACAACCAATGGAGAAAAATCCAATAGGGGGAACCTGAGATATGATAATTTTTTAATTGTAAATGCAAATAATACCAAGAAGCACAAAGTGCCAATGATAGTCAATGGTTGCAGTTGAACCAGATGTAAGCGCAATTTAATGCTAACCACGATGGCGCTTGGAACGAATACAACAACAACCATGTTCCTTCTGGGCAAACAATTTTGCCTTCTGACTAAGGGCCTAATTTAGACTTTGGTGGACAGACTATGTACAATCTCTATGGCACTGTACTTTACTCCTGCCATTGCAAGGGTACTCCCCCTGCCAAGTTTGGAGATGTTCACTGGCCCAGAGGACCTCTCTTGCATTTCCCAGAACTGCTGTCATTGTGTTTCCTGTAAATGCTATAAAGTTTCATAGATGGTTCCGTCAACATGACCGAGCCGTAAGTCAAACTTTAACATATATTTTATTTTCAAAAACAAATCCAAAGTTTTTGAAAATAAAAAAACAATGACTCCCTCACCCTCTAAGTTTCCTCCCATTGGGTGTAGGGGTAATCTAAAGGTTTTTGCTTTCACATACCACCACGTTTTGTATGACAGTGTGTGAAAGCAAAAACTGGCCAAGTGTACTCTGGTGGGCCATCAGAGGTATATGTAAGCAGAGGAGACTGACTAGTCTCCACCATCTACATACTGAAGTTCCATCCAACTCTAAATAAGGGAGGTGGAACTTCGCTTTGGCATCTCTCCGCCAAAGTGTAAATCAGACACCTAGCCCTTCAAGTTCCAATCTACCACAGGATTTCACTTGTAAAGTCCCCAGGACTTCAGGGGCGGCGCTTAGAGACTTAATGTATGTCAGGCAAATGCCAACTGCAGGGTCCAGTCCAGGTCCAGTTGCAACTGGTCAGCTGGGCAATTGCAGGACAGGAATTATATAGCTTGTTGTGCCTCTGGGTGGCTGGGTTGCCACAATTATGGCTGGCATGAACTAGTGGGGGAATTACCTGTGGACATACTCCTAGCAATGGGGTAAGGGTTCCTGGGGATAACCCTACCAACTTTGCTCATTTTCAAGATGCCGAATTCAGCCACACTGAACTTGGGCCCTCAGGGCTTAGTGTGTGAATAGTGCAGTATGGCTATCCTAGCGTCCTCCAACGTCTATCACGAAAATCTAGTTTGAAGCAGCCATGGTAGCCCCAATAAACCCAGAGACAGAATTCTCGTAGGACAAAAAGTAGGTTTTTCATCAACCAGACAGTGGATACACAAGTATTTTTTGGGCATGCTGTTTTCGCACTTTGAAGTGCACCCCACATTTTGTACGTAACACCCCAGCAGACCTGCAGGATTTCATATTGAAGCAGGATTTGACTATGTTATGTGAAAATGAGCCCAGCATGATTGGAGCCTGTCTCGCTGGGCAAGCAAAGAAAGGCCACTGCTCAAGTATCACTAAACATTTATCTATGACAGGGGAGGCATTTTTACAGTGCGTCCCAAGTATTATATGAAAAATCCCAGAAGACCTGTCGAGCAGGATGTGAGATTCAAGCAGGATTTGACACTTTATTGTAAAAAGGATGCTACCAGCTCCCCTGTATCCTTTTAGGTTTAGCTGGTCATCTCGGCCCATTATGTAATACTAATGTTTGCTTCAGGGAGGCATTTCACACCCGTTCACACCTATTCAAATGCTCATCACTTGCTGGCAGAAGTGAGAGAACTAATGCAAATTGATCCCCAGAGGTTTTAGTATTAGAAAAGGTACATTTCTAAAAGTACATTTGCAAAGCATTTACTACAAATCTAATTTCACCAGTGAATTGGACTTGTAATAAATATTTCAAAAAGTCCAAAAATGAATTTGGTAGCTGTTTCCTAACCAGAAATAACATTATTGAATGTAATATTGTATCTCAAGGATTTCCTATGGAACAGCCAACCCTGCTACAGTGAAAATAGCTTTTGGGATCTTTTCACTGTAAGAACATGTTTAACATTACATTTTCACTGTCCAGCTTTTAAATACCACACACCCTTCCTTATGGGCAATAAGCAATACTTAGAGGTGACTTTTAAATATTTAAAAGGAAGGTTTTGACCAGTCAACAGGTGTTATTTTGACTGGCTGAATTTACAGTTAAAAACTGCAACACCCAGGCTACAAATGGTAAGCATGAAGTCATGTTTACACTGCCACTGCATGGGTGGCACAAGGTGTGCTGAAGTCCACTTGTGGCATTTAATTTACTTCCCTAGGGAACACTTGTTTCCATATACTAGGGGCTTAGGGGTAAGTTACATAAACCAGTTAGGTGTACACCAAATTCATTGTGTTGAAAGGGAAAACATAAACATGTTATCACTGGTTAGCAGGGGTAAAGAGCATTGAGGTACACAGCAAGCAAAGATGTAGGGTGTAGCAAAAGGCAAAAAATCTGGGGTGACCTTTCAGAATGGGTGCATTTCCTACAAGGGAGTTTAAAGTTTGAAGGATGTATGCAATGTATTGGAGGGAAACTTATTGTGCATGAAGACAATGGTGGCAAATGAAAGGATGCTGATTTATGCATGTCACAGAACAGACCAATGGATGGACTGGGGGTAGACATGGTCAAAAGATACTAAGATATCTTAAGAGAGGAATTACCAAGGAGCATCAGCAGCTGAAATGGACATCAAGGCATGGCAGGACAGAGAGATGAATACACACATTGATGGTGAAGGAGAGGGAGCACCCATCAGTAGATATGAATTACAGTGTGTCCTTCAGAGAGAGCACTGGCATGTGTTATAGACAGTAAACTCATCATAAGCCAGTATTTGACACAACACAGCTAAAGTGAACAGCACTACCCACATCTTGATAAATGTATGAGCATTAATCATCCCAGGTGCACTAGATACAGAGGGTGCATTTTTGAGAAATAGACACGGTATGATAAGGGCAATGTACATGGACTGTATCTCTAGATAGGTGGCTGTGTAACAAGTGTACCTGTGTGTGTAAGTCTTCCACGTATCCCTTCACCTCCTGCAGCAACTTTTCCTGTTGTTGGGGCATGGCCATTAAACTAGTAGCCAAGTTGTCCTTGCTCCCGTGAAAAAAACAAAGGTGGATATGCACACCTTACTTCTGTGTGCGTATGGGCCTTGGCAATACTTCCCATGGGCAACTGATACACCTCATCTTACAGGTACTTCTGGGGTATATCATCTGGTACTGACTTGATGTGTGGCATGCGGGGAACATCCTTTACAACGCAACTTATACAACGCACTACCATTACGACGCAACTTTTACAATGCATGTCATTACAACGCATTGCGCTGGGGGGCGCTCTAGGATAGGGAATAGATTTAATTTACTATTCAACACCTTCCCTACTATCCACGGGGACTGGAGTTGGAATAGTAAACTATATTAAACTATTCACTAACCAGCACCCCTTAGCGCTATGCCTTGTAACAGCATGCGTTGTAAAAACTGCGATGTAAAGGTAGGCGTTGTAAAAGTATGCGTTGCATACATCCGTGGCATGCATATCTGTCTGAGATTTCACCCCATATATATTAGTCATGCATTGGGAGTCATATGTAAATAGCCATGTTTTGGAGAATGATTTATATCGGCAACATATCTGAAGCTGTTAAAGGAAGAAAAAGACTTCTGCAGATTCATGGAAGTAGCACATCATCTGTTGGTTTCATATCAAACTGACAGTTTATATACAGCATTGCGTGTTGATATGCATGCATGCAATCAATAAACAGGTGGCTAGGAACTAAAGGTACCTCATCTGCATAACTAAAGTTGTATTCAACAAAAAAGTAACTCCAACAAATTATGCTCCGAGGGAGAAAAAGAGGCCACCTATCACTTCAAGAAAAACCAGAAAGGTTCCAACAATAAAAAACGATCATCCTTAGTTACAAAAATTTCAATTGACAAGTCCAATAATAATCCTGAATTCGTTATTGCGATCTTCAAATGCGATTGAAGGGATTTTATTCCTAATCTTTGCATTACAGAGGGGAGTGTGAGTTGTGCAGGGTTCAGAGCAGGAATTGGTTGACCCCTCTTTTCTACACTATATTACTGCACAGTAATGTTTCTGTACTGAGGATTGCGGAGGTCAACCTAAGAGGAAAGGACGTAAGTGGTTTTAGATGTTGCTATCTGTATACCATTTGGCTTTATAATATTTACCACTGTAATTTTAGGTGATTGTGGTTTTGTGGTAAGTATGCTTTCCCCTCTCTTTAGTGCTAACCATTCACAGTGCCTATATGTGCCAAGATCAATGTCAACAGTGATCTTGTGAAAAGTATTTTTTTAATTGTTGCTCTTTACAGCCGTAGGTTTGTACCACTAATAATATAAAATACCCCTCATCACCCTTTGTGTGGCACCACTCTTTTTAGCCTAGCCACTTTTTCTGCCCACGCCTCATCCAGGGCTATCAGTCCTTTGAACCATTACAGGGAATAGACTCAGCCTCTTTCTCACCCTGCACCTGGGTCCTTTCTCCTTAGGTGTGATTGATGGATGGGCAGGAGGCTCTTCTGATTCTTCGGTTCTGGCTTCACAGCAGCAGGCTTTCATTGCTGGTCTGGATCGGTTGGGATACCTCGATCGGTGTTCTGTGAAATCGGTCAATGTTGGTGTTGAGTCAGTCTTTCCTTTGCGTCAGTTCTGTCTGTTACTTATCCTTTGCAGAAACATGGCGTGTTCCTTGAACAGGTGTGTGTGTGGGGGGGAAGGGGGAGGAATACCGCGATTGCAAAACTGTAATATCCGGGTTAAAATCCCACTCCCTGTGACATTTTCTCTACTTTAGCTTCAGGGAGATTTCACCTTGTCACTTGACATCGACACGTGATCTAACACGGAGTCCAATAATCACATTATATACAATTAGCGCACATGACGTTAAAGATAGCTGCTTCTGAATTAACTGTGTTCTCACGCTGCTCTTGGTTGGTTGGGTGTTTCTGTGTTTCTGGTGGATCAAAACGGCTCTGAGCAACATCAGCTGTCCTCTCACAAGTAATTAGTGAAATCAGCCTACTTCAAATGCGTGCTGTTAAATCAGCATACTTTATGACAATGGAACATGACTCGGAATGGACTCCTTTGTGTGTCTGCATGCTTGAAACATTGTCATATACTCTTGAGGCTGGTTTGTGCAATCACTCATGCTTCCTGCTATTCAAAAAAGAAATTGATCACGCCTGGCTGCTCTTGAGCTAGTGATGGCTTTCTTCTGGAGAAGCCTAATTGTATTTGGTATGCTCCTAATGATTTAAAGATAAGAACGTTTTGGTTCATAAAATGAGTGAATTCTCAGAGGAATTGAGAATTTATCACAGACAACATTTACAATTGCTTACTTTAAAGCACATTTCATCATGTTTGACAAGGGTTATTGAACAGCTGGTCTATATGTTTCTATCTTAAAGTGCAGGGTAATGGTGGAGAGTTTTAGAATGTTTGGGTTCATTTTGGAGAAACGATAACTTGAGAAGTACTATAAATGTTGCCTGTTGGCAGCTGGGTGTAAATCAAGTATGTCATTTTCACTGTCAAAAACATGCCAGAGCATCAATTACTTCAGCACACAATGTGTCACATCATTGGCATGTTTTTGAATTATGGCTTGGCTCAAGGAAGAAAGTGCAGTATGTTAAACATTGCAGGTTACAGGTTCAAGTCAGGGCTACAGTAATCTAACTGACATAGAGTATGACATTGGAATACACTCCGCTAACCAACTGGATCGTTGCACACTGGGCATTTTAAATGCTTCTTTAACTGTACTTTGAACACTTAATCTTAACAAATGATACTCTTCTTTTAAAGCACAATTTTAAAACCACGTTTTCTTTGTTTTCACGTGCACTTTGTACATTGTACTGATCTTCTCTAAACGACCGCTATTTGCACCAGCGCTTTGTAACGATTTTAATCTACTAATAAAGATTGCCTTGAGGTTCGAGTCTCAATAGGGTAGACTCATCCTGTACAAAGATAGTCACATTTCTTTGATTTATTTTGATAAGAGTACAGCACATCATATAGAAATGCCAACTTGTGGTAGGAGGCAATGCAATATATTGGTACTTGTTGGAAATAGCCATCTTTTGACTGGTATCCCCCCAGCTTTTTTGTGTTCACTAATTATTATTTTTTTCACAACCTGCTTTTGTTAGCATTAGAACTATACATACTATACTCCTGCTAACTAGTGGGAAAGTGATTGTACTTTCCCTAACAAACATGGTCAAATTGGTATACACCCAGTTGGCAAATGTAATTGACTAATAAGTCCCCAGTAAATGGTTCTACATGTACCCTGGGCCCTTAAACTACATTTTACATGTGGGCTGCAGCACTTTTCGTGCCACCCACTAAAATGGCATTGTGAAACATGTCTCACACCTGCCACTGCAGCGTTGTAGTGCAGTTATAAGTGCCATTTGACTAGGCAAAATAACCCTTTTATCAGGCCAACAACTTATTTTCTAACACTTACGAGTCACCCCTAAGGTAGACCCTGCAGCTCACAGGAAAGGGTGCATGGTATATAAAATGTGTTAATCTGCTGAGAAGCATGGCCTGGCGGTTGTACTCAGCCCTTTCTGAGTTTTACTGGGTAACCTGAGCGTTTTACTTGCCCACTTACTTACTTTTGAAAATGCCCGCTCTGTCACTGGCAAATGCAGCTCACACCTGGACCCTCCTCCCCTTTGTCCTACTAGCCAGATTGGAGCCAAACCCAGGGAAAGGAGAGGAATTGACCAAAACCAGTGTAGGGTTACAGACATGGGGTGACCCCCACGCACAGACTGCCACTTATTCAGTTAGTCAGTCAAAAAGCTTTTATTATTGGTAAAAAACCATACAAAGACATAAATACATAATTACAGAAAAAAAGTACACAACTACAGCTATAAAGGAGGATTTTTAGAAGATCATACATTACAATCCTAGAGCACAGTAAGTTCATACAATAGTTAAAAAATGCATCATGAGTATTTTTAGATGCGTTAAAGTGTAGTGGCGCTCCTTAGCCAAGGTATTTATAGCGAACCACGTTCGTTAGAATGATTAAGCTACTGCAATATTGGTAGTTTGTGGGCTTCCAGCTTTTAGTTTTGCGCACCTTGAGTACCACATGGACAGAAGGAATCTTGCAGTTGCATAGACTTTCAGGGGCGTGGTGTCATATTTAAGGATTCTAAATACCTCCCTGTAGTCCCTAAGTCCCCTGGACTTACAAAGTTGAATGATCCATTTAGCTCTTGCCTTAGAGTAAAAGGGGCAGAAGAGCAGAACGTGCAAATCTGTCTCTCTGCTACTCGCACACCCAGGGCAGGAACTCGCGGTGTGTAGGGCGTTTGACCACTTAAGTGTTACGCCCCTAAGAGGCAGTGAACCATGTCTAAACTGAATGTATAATTTCTTAGCCAGGGGAGGTTGGATATCATCAAAAAATTTCTCAAAATGGGGATGGGCCTTGATATCCAAAAAAGTGTTTGTCTGCCTACCCATGGAAGAATTTGTTGTTATAAGTTCCATTCGGTAGCCCTTAAGTGCCACACTTAATGATTTCTTAGAATACAGGGCACAGGTCTCCACAGGGAATGACCACAAGTCCCCCCTTCCTAGGGCGTGGCAAAGTTGTTTGATGTGGTTTAACCAAGGGATTTTCCCCACGCTCCCCCTAGACAAAAGATCCCCCAAATGCTCCCTATAACTCAAGAGCTCGGGGGTTGACCAAACTCGTCTCCAATACAGGAGGGGACGATTTGATAAATCTCCTTGATGGGTACCAAACCTAGGTCCAGCCGAAGGGGTGTCAGGGGGTACTCATGGGGAGCCTCAGAAGACGCCTAAGAAAGCTATTCTCAGTTAGAGACGGGGGCAGCACTAACATAACCCCATAAGTCTGCACCATAAAGCGCTCCTCCTCTCGCCTGAACTTTATAAGTTTCCACAGGCGGACCCTGCAGTTTAAGCGAGGTGTCATTAAAAGCCTTTAAAATTCCACCAGATGATTGAGCCAGCTTCAAGTTAGCCTTATCCATATGAGACCCCCAGTCCATTCTGTCATTAAGTGTGACCCCCAGATAGTCAAAGGTGGACACTCGATCCAGCACCGTTCCGTCCAAGTGGGGGTGAGGGCAATTGGCTAGTTTGGTGTTATAAACCATGAACTTGGTTTTAGTGAGGTTGATCTCCAAGTTCCTCAGTCTGCAGAAGGAGCAGAATGCCTCTAATGTGCGCTGTATGCCCATAGATTATTTTGACAGTAGAAGGGTGTCATCAGCGAACATTAGGGCAGGTATCTTGCGCCCCGGTAAACTTGGGGAGTCCAGGTCTTTTGCTCCCAATAGGTGGTCTATCAACCCGTTGAGGAAAAGGGAGAAGAGCGTGGGGGCCAAGGCGCACCCCTGCCTCACTCCCTTTTCCACCGGGAACGAAGCCGACAACTCTCCACTCCTCCCATATCTCACCCTTGCGTATGTACCTTGGTGCATACGTTTAAATAGGTGGCACAAGTAGGCTGGGGCACCCATCTCCAGCAGTATTGCCTAGAGCTTATCCCTTTGGACCAGGTCAATTGCGGACCGGAGGTCCACAAAAATCAAGTACAGACTCCCTGCCCCAATAGAGACCGTCTTCCAGTAGACCAACTGTGATCTAAACAGTTGGTCGATGGTGGAAACCTTTGATCGAAAGCCCGCTTGCAGGGAGGTTAGTGATGTTCGTCCATCCAACTCTGCAACCTTGTTAGAAGACAGCGGGCGAATAATTTCTGGAGGACGTCGATCAAACTAATGGGGCGGTAGTTGGCCGGGTCGAGTGGGAAGCTTTTTTATGGATGGGGATGATTTGCGCTCCCAGCCATGTTGGGGGAATCTCCAAGCCCTGTAGAATGGCATTGAAATAGACCCGGATGTAAGGGGCCCAAACCTTTTGTTCACTTTGATATAGGTTGCCAGGGACCCTGTCTAGGCCCGGAGCTTTCCCCGGCGTCAAACTTCTGAGGGCCGCCTGGACTTCCAGGAGTGTGCACAATGGGCAATCAGGGCCCAAGGCCTCCGAGTGCACTGGTTCAGGAGTAGTTATTTGGGCCACTAAATCTACTCGAGATTCAGGGTTGCTGAGTGTATAGAGGGGCTTAAATGGTTTAGCCAAACCTCTTCACTGATGTTAGGAATGATGGCAGGCGATCCATCCACCGACCCAGCGCGAACAAGGTTCCAAAATGACCTATAATCTCGAGCTTCCAAGGCTGCTTTAGTACTTTCCCACCTTGAGGCCTCCCACTCAGACCTAGCCTCCCTGATCAAACTTTTATAAGTATGCCTCGCATATCTGATGCTTGACTGGGACCCTGATTTTACCTCCTTTATCAGAGTGTTTTTAGCCAGCCTACAATTTTTATTGAACCAATGTTCACACTTATTTACCCTTGTCCTCTTTGTATCGGTGGTATAAAAATAACCGGCCAGGGAGCAAAGGAGCTTGTTGTGGATGCGCTGAAAACCCTGAAAATGGAGGCGGGGCAGGTTGCAATTAGAGCTCAAAAGGTGAGAGACCTCTGTCAAGGAGCATGCGACATGGCGGTATACCTCGGCTAACTTTTCAGGTGCTAACGCAACCTTCGCCCACCTAATTCGTCTACCTCCTGCCGCTGTGACAAGGATTGAGTTATTGGCAGTCTCAGCTCCCCCCAGAATGTTTCAGTGACCCAGAGTATTTAATAGTTCTAGTGACAGTAAGTTATGGTCACTGTCGACCCTGGGAATGACAGAAAAAGCTCTCAGACGGACACAGAATTCTACATTTACCAAGATATAGTCTATAGACGTGCTTTTCCCTGGTCTGTTAGAGGTGAATGCACCCGGGACGTCTGGGAGAAGTCTGCCATTACAGGCTCTAAGAGAATGTGATACGACCAACTTGTTGATTGCAAGGGCCATGGGCAGTAAGCACTTTTCCGGGTACATAGTACAATCCGAAATTAGCCAATTTTCATCCTCGTCCGAGGTTACCAAGGGGATTCCCAAGAGCGGTTCAAAGTGACAATTGAGGTAGGCACCAATAATTTTATGGTATGACAAGGGGAACGAGTGGAGGAGGACCTCTAGGGCATCCAGAGTTGATAGACCCAACTGGTGTGGTTGGGGACGTAAATAAATGTTAATTACTGCCAACAAAAGGCCATCCAAGAAATTGAGTACAATACATAGGATGTCCGGGCAATGAGAGTCTATTATCTTGACTGAGCAACCTAGGTGCAAAGCAACCCAGATGCATAACCCGCCCGAGGGTCTTCCCCTGGGTCCCTGCACAGCAGGTGAATAGAAGGACGCATATCCTACCCTAGCGGGAGTAGACAGCACCCAAGTCTCTTGAAACAGACATAGATCATAACTATCCATCAGCTCTCCCCATTCCGGGTTATGCAGCTTTGGCCCCAGACCAGCTATATTCCAGGACCCAATAAGTGGTCCATGTGTCTCCACCTCGGCTGTTTGATCCTAATCAGGTTGGTACACGATAGGAGGTGGGGGTGCTATATGTGTAAGCGTGTCCGCCTCCCTTTCGCCCCCTAATTGGCCAGTATTTTGTGAAGATGGGGATATAGTTGTACTACCCTACTTGGTTCTAGGAGCCTGCTCAGCGGACTCTGCCTCTAAACTCACTCCGTCCACTACGTGGCACCCAACCAGAATCGGGACCATTCCGTCTGCACCCAAAGATGACAGTAGTCAATCTACATTGCTCAGCACACTATATCTATTACCCACTGGAATGTTGTTATCAAGTTCCTGACCGCCATGGTGGAAATAAGTTGGTTCCAATCTAACCGGTGCAAGAGTACATGAGTAGAAGTACCCCAGGTGAGAAGTATTAATAGTGTCCACTTTGTGAGGCCCTCCATTAGCTAATATATGTCCCACCACTCTAGGATCCCTGAAGTTGACGATTACACACTCACCAGAGATGTCTTTAGGTCTAGTCCCCAGCCAACTGACTCTCCGCGCGAATAGAATCTCCCCCTGTCCAGCTCCCATTAAAGATCTATGTCTACTCAGCCAGAAGATGATTTTATTCTTTAGCTCGGGGTAGGTTTCCCCTCGTTCGCTGGCCAGTGGGGGTACTCCCGTGAGTACCACCGCATACGGTGATGCTTCTGGGGATAACTGGGGACAAGGAGGAGATTTGAGTGATCCATTTTCGCCAGATTGCGGGGCAGGGCTAAGTTGGAGCCTATCAATCAATCAATCAATCAATCAAGAATTTGTATAGCGTGCTACTCACCCGGAGGGTCTCAAGGTGCTTGGGGGGGAGGGGTCCGCTACTGCTCGAACAGCCAGGTCTTGAGTTGCTTCCTGAAGGAGAGGTGGTCTTGGGTACGACGGAGGTGGATGGGGAGGGAGTTCCAAGTCTTGGCTGCCAGGTAGGAGAAGGATCTTCCTCCCATGGTGGCTCTTCGAATGCGTGGAATGGTGGAGAGGGCGTGGCTGGTCGATCGTAGCTGGCGGGTGGGAGTGTAGAAGGTCAGGCGGTTGTCGAGGTACCTGGGGCCCAGGTCGTGGAGGGCCCTGTGTGCGTGGGTGAGGAGTCGGAACGTGATTCTCTTGCTGACGGGGAGCCAGTGCAGGTCTCTCAGGTTTCCAGAGATGTGGCTGTGTCGGGGGATGTCCAGGATGAGTCATGCGGAGGCGTTCTGGATGCGTTGTAGTCTTTTCTGCAGTTTAGCTGTGGTTCCGGTGTAGAGGGTGTTTCCGTAGTCCAGTCAGCAGGTGACGAGAGCCTGGGTGACCGTCTTCCTGGTTTCGGTGGGGATCCATCGGAAGATCTTTCGGAGCATGCGTAGGATGTTGAAACATGATGATGAGACGGCGTTGACTTGTCTGGTCATCGAGAGGGAGGAGTCCAGGATGAAGCCCAGGTTGCGTGCGTGTCCATTGGTTTGGGTGCACTGCCCAGGGCAGGGGGCCACCAGGAGTCATCCCAGGCAGAGGGTGATGATGCAAGGATGAGGACTTCCGTCTTGTCCGAGTTCAGTTTCAGGCGGCTGTTCATCATCCACTCTGCTACGTTTTTCATCCCTTCGTGTAGGTTGGTTCTGGCGGTGGCTGGGTCGTTGGTGAGGGAGAGGATCAGCTGGGTGTCGTCGGCGTAGGAGATGATGTTGAGGTTGTGTTGGCGTGCGATGGCTGCGACCCGGATCAGGACCCAGATTTCCAGAGGTTGTTGAGAAGGAGGGTAGGTCAAGTGATTTAGAGCCAGATAGGGCTGGAGGTGGGTTAGAACTATTGATTTGACCAGGACCCCTGGAGGCTGGGATGGGTTTCAACAGGTTAAGAGGGGCCAAATAAAGTGTAGAGACATCAGGGCAGAAACAAGCACCTTGGTTAGGGCCCTTAGTGGCAGGCTTAGATGCTCCTGGGACTCCTAAAGTGGCGGAGTTCCCCATTGTGACGGTTGGCTGTACTCGCCCTAAGCCTTTGTTATTTATCAATGAAACTAGTTTATCAATCCTAGTGGACAAGGATTTAAAATGGGTATTGATAAGCTGTTCCCTATGTGTCTGGAGATCAATTAGTAAATGGGTAGCCCAGACAGGGGGTCCTGTGATAGGAAATGAAGGGACAGGGTCGGATTGTACTATGTACCCGGAAAAGTGCTTACTGCCCATGGCCCTTGCGATCAACAAGTTGGTCGTATCACATTCTCTAGGAGCCTGTAATGGCAAGTGGTTGGGTCATTGCCGCTAGTTGCCTTGTCATTGGGCGGGCAATAGTGGACTTACTATTTTTACCCATGCTACTCATCATAAAAATTTCGATAAAATGTGTTTTTCTATAATCACACGTTGTCAGGCACAGATAAAAATACACAATTAGGATAATGGAATAAATATTAATAAAAACTTGTGCCCATAAGAAACTTCTAATAAAAACAACAAATATCAGGGCAAGCTTTGACTGATTAAAAAGAAACGTGGTAATTACCACGAAGATGAGAGAATTCCAAGTCTCAGGTAGTCTTTTCAGGGGGGGCTTAGAGGGGTGGCCCAGCCCGGCCTCTTCCGGCCCCGGATGGCCGCAGACGGCCCCGTTCTTGTCCCGGGCTTCTCCCGGCGCAATCCCGCGCACGTCCCGCGACGCGGGAGCCCTGCACGCCTTTTAAGCGCCTCCTGGTGCTTTCTGGCCACCCGCGCTGATGATGGACATGCCACAAGTGCTGCCGGGCAATGTAGTCCGAGCCCTGATAGCAGCGGCACTGGCGGCAGACTGACAGCGATGCGGGCGATGGTCCGCGATGTGGGGAAAGGCAAAGGGACCCAGGCACTCTCAGCAAAAACCGACAAACAACGGAAGGTCAGTTTTCAATTGGCAGGGCTCCCGGTCCACCGGACCCCTGCACGCCTTTTAGGCACCTCCTGGCGCTTTCCGGCCACCCGCGCTGATGATGGACGTGCCGCAAGTGCTGCCGGGCAGTGTAGTCCGAGCCCTGGCAGCAGCGGCACTGGCGGCGGACAGGCAGCGATGTGGGCGATGGTCCATGATGTGGGGAAAGGCAAAGGGACCCAGGCACTCCCTGCAACAACCGGCAAACAACGGAAGGTCAGTTTTCAATTGCCAGGGCTCCCGCTCCACAGGAGCCCTGCACACCTTTTGAGCGCCTCCTGGCGCTTTCCGGCCGCCCGCGCTGATGATGGACGTGCCGCAGGTGCTGCCGGGCAGTGTAGTCCGGGCCCTGGCATCAGCGGCGCTGGCGGCGGACAGGCAGCGATGCGGGTGATGGTCCGCGATGTGGGGAAAGGCAAAGGGACCCAGGCATTCCCAGCAACAACCGGCAAACAACGGAAGGTCAGTTTTCAATTGGCAGGGCTCCCGCTCCACCGGAGCCCTGCATGCCTTTTAAGCGCCTTCTGGCGCTTTCCGGCCGCCCGCGCTGATGATGGACGTGCCGCAAGTATTGCCGGGCAGTGTAGTCCGAGCCCTGACAGCATCGGCACTGGCGGCGGACAGGCTGCGATGCGGGCGATGGTCCGCGATGTGGGGAAAGGCAAAGGGACCCAGGCACTCCCAGCAACAACTGGCAAACAACGGAAGGTCAGTTTTCAATTGGCAGGGCTCCCCACTGCCACTTAGTATAAGTACCTATCCTTAAAACACACCTGGACTCCAGAGCCTTTGTGAAAAAGCATAAGGTGCCTAAAAACAATTCCAGTTTCTCCTGGGGGCATCAACATAACCCAGTGGGAGACCTATTCTTGGGGGCTGCTATACGTCTGGCCACAGGGCAAGCAGGAGCCATTCGGCCCAACCATGGTGGTTGAGGCCTTTTACTTCTGATGTCCTGAGCCCAGCCCACTATGGGATCTGAGTAACAGCCAAATACACTTTCCGCACCTCACTCTCAGTGGTAGCGTGAGTCGAGTAGTGTAAGGCTTCTCAGAGAGGAGGTATTTGTAGGGTGAATTGAGGCTCATAACTCAAAGTACGTTCAGCAACCTCAATAAATTAATGTTTGACCCAGTTTTATGAATAGAAGTATTTATACACACACACAATTTGAAATATGGTACATATTTAACAATAACACACTCTTCATAAGATCTGTTTTTTATCAAGGTATGCGCTTGCACCAGCGTCCTGCTCTTTTAAGTAGAGACTGGGGTTATTCCATATGCACTGGAAATTACAGCGTGCTAGAGAATAGGAGTCTAGAAGTAACACAATGGCTATTCAAATTCAAAATCATCACAGCACCTTCGGTGCTTCAGTCAGAGCAGAATCTTACCGCAAAGGCTGTGAGACTCGAGGTGCAGTCTTACTTGCTCCCGCTACAGACGAGATGGAAGGCCTGGAAGTGTTTGAGAGTCCTGAGTCGAGGTCCAATCTTCACCAAAGGGCTGTACAAGGGTGATGGGTCTCAAGATTCACCTCAACCTCCACCTAGCATACGGAAGCTGCAAACCCTGCACTTAAGGCGGCGCCCTACTTGGGGTCATAATAATGCACATGACGACTGCCTTATCAACACCACAGCACGAGTGCGACAGCCCTGAAGGTTTTCCGTGGCACCCACATTGCATCATGACTAGCACAGCAGTTCCTGTAAATGCATTGACAGTTTGACAGATGATTCCATCAACATCACAGAGCTGAACATCAAACTTCCAACTTTTTTGTTAAAAAAGAAAAACACCCATGGCTGGGGATGAACGGGCATGGGAATCATTTTGCAGTTTTCACTGCACGTTATTGTCAGGTTTTACCAGACGGTGACAAGCAGTGAAAACTGGCCATGTGTTCTCACACTTTACATAGTGCGAGCAAGAACCTGCTAAACCTCCAATAGCTCTTACTCTGTCAGGCCATTGGAGGTGTATGTAGATGCTGGAGATGGTGTAGGTAAATCTTCCAGCTGGGATAAACCTGGCCTATATATCTGATCCAGTGTCCATCGCAGCCTGCCTTAACTTGCACCTCAATACCAGTCATGCACAAGCAGGTGACAGATGATAGATCCAACATGGCAGAACCTTTGCTCCCTCATGCAGAGCTACTGTGCCCACCCTAGAAGTGAGGACATGGAAATGACCAACATCTCCATGCCCAGGTGTCAGCTAGTATTTGCCTGTAATATAGTAGGCCTCATTGAGGGTATACTCAAGATCCTGGCCACTTGCGAGATGGTCATCCTGTCTGAGGAACAGAACACCTCCTCACACCCAAAGTCTTTGTCTCTGCTCTGGAGAACGTTCATACCTCATTAAGGGGATCATTAATCTCCTGGGTCACAGTTTGAGCCCATGTAAATCGGCTTCTAGAAGTGTTAGGCACAGAAAAGGTAACTTTCTAAAAGTGCCTTTTTCCAATATGTATTACAAATCTGACCTCACCGGTGAATTAGGCTTTAATAAATATTTTTAAAAGCCCGAAAATTAATTTTGTAGCTGTTACCTAGCTGGAAATAACAATCTAAATTTTAATATTGCATCACAATGCTTTCCTATGGAATATCGAACCATGCTACAATGAAACTAGGTTCTGACCTTTTAAACTGTAAAAACATGTTCACTGCCTAAGTTGTAATAGAATGAGTGCTGGTACGAAGAATTCTACTCAGAAGCCAGCTGCAGGTTCAATTAAATACTGAAGCATGAATACCAAGGATGCCTAGTCTGAGGTTCACTTCATACCCTTTAATGAACTAATGGACACACCTTACCCCTTTATCTTACTTGTGCAGGTTTCTGCTTTCCCCATTTATAATGGTTTTGCGTCTTTATTTTCTCGTCTTTCCCTTTTGTGTGTGTTTTCCCCCTTTTTTGCAGGTACACGTTTGATGTGGAAAAATAAATGCTGGTCCCCAAAAATGGGTGCCAGTGGCCCCAACCAGCAACCACCTGCTTAAATGAAGCACTGGACATGTTTAACTTTAAACCTTTACATTCTCTTTGCCTTATGGTCTGTAAGGTTTCTGAGGGGTGACTTTTAAAGGAGGGTTAGACGTCGAAAGGACTTCTTTTGGAAGGTTGAATTTGCAGGTTTAAAACTTCACAGACAGGCACAGTTGTTGGCCCGCAGTCATGTTTGCACATATGTGCACCAGCAATGTAAATTGTGACAAAATGGGTGCTGCAGTCAACTAGTGACTTCTAACTTTGTGCCATATACTCGGGACCATTAGCTAAGTTAAATATATCAATTAGAAGCATAGCCATTTTTTCCTTGTTTTAGGGGTCACAGCACATGCACTGGGGTCTGGCTAGAAGAGTCCCAGTGCACAGAATCAAATAACCAGCAGCACCAGTCCAAGAATTGGGGATGATCATGTAAAAAGAACCCTTATCATCATTCTGGTATCATTCTTTTCTCTTTTAAATATTAGCTTCAGGAACTTTTTCATATGACAAACACACAAAAGGTGCTGGGAGGAATGCATTAATTGTTTTAACCACTACCAATCACTCAGGGTAGCATTTCATTGCTCTTTTTTCCACGATGCACCTTAGTTTGGACCAAGCCACAAATCAGTCATGACCGTGCTCCAATAGAAGCAGTCACCACGACCAGAACAGCCTGTCAGACACAACAGTATATTTTTTTTTAAATCGGGCTTTGTGACAAGACTTTTCAGATGAAAATGTCAAATATATCTCTTTTTTCCTACTCATTTTTTTATTTTTTATTTCAACAGTTAGTTTTTTTAAAGAAACCCTTGAGGGATTTATGGAAATTACCACTTGCTGAATTAATAATTTTGTCAACTTTAAGCAAATGCATAGCGTTCTGGGATCACCCATGGGGCTCTTTCCTGTTTCCACTACAAACTGCAAATAGTTAGACACAAAACGTAGAAAAAATTGAGTATCCATTAAAAAAATGCAAACATTATGGTAAACAAATATTTTCTATACAACTCTGCTTGTTCTTGAAGGCTGGGAAGATAGTGGTCCAAGTACAGCAAACCTTTCATCGTCGCCATTTCTAGAAAAAAAAACATATGTTTACTTGTGCATCACTTTTTTCAACTTTTTGCCCAAAAATAAATGTTGCTATATTTTGGATTTTTTTTTAGTCCCCTTTAGGGATATCCACAAACCATGGGTACAATTAGAATTACCAGGATGTTGGATACAAGGATGCTAATTAGGCATGATACCATATGAGAAAAAACATTTTTGAAGGTGTAAGCCCAATGTACACCATATAGCAAACCAAGGGCTTAGCATTCTACAGGGAAAAGACCCAGCAGCAAAAGGGTTAAAGACCAATAAATTATGATTCAATAACAGTCCACTCCTGTTCCCAGAACCCACCTACCTCTCCAATATGCTGTTGACTGCATCAGTTCAGCATTGCACTTTGGCTAGGTTTGTGCTATACAAATATCACATATACATGCAAACATCCATGACCTGAAGGTAGGGTTATCACCTCAGATGTTTTTTGTACCAGCCTCATACATGCCAACTCTCAGAATTCAGGTGGGATACTACCGTATTGAAGGAAAGTTTCCTGCCTCCCAATCACTGCATGCAGAAACCCGATTCGGAGTTTTGTAAAACTATCAAAAATAAAATAATGATCCTGTCACGCACGCTCCAATATCCCCCTCCAAGAACTACCTCTGATATCAAAGATTAACGCTTTCACCCACATGCATCATTGTAGGAATTTGCGATTCCTAAATTGCGAAAATTAAGGAATCGCAATTTAGGAATTGCAAAATCCTATGCATCAAGAAATCGCAAACGTTTTTGCGATTCCTTAATTTTCTTTATTTGTGATTCCTTAATTGCGAATCGCAATTAAGGAATCGCATTACATTGATTCCTATGGGCCTACAGGCCCATAGGAATAAATGGGAAGGCATTCTCATTTTGCGAATTCGCAATTAAGGAATCGCAAAATGAGAATGCCATTTCAAGGGTGCAGAGGGGTCCGAAGGACCCCCCCTGCATCCCTGAAATGTCACGTAAGTACATTTTGCTCACACACATGTCCCAAGGGCATGTGTGTGTGTAAAATATAAGTTTCAAAAATGAACTTTTGTGCATTTTTAAAACTTTTCGCAAATTACCATGAAGGTAATTTTCCCCTTCCTAATTGCGAATTCGCAATTTAAAAATAATCATGCATAGCATTTAAGAAATCGCAAAATTTGCGATTTCTTAAATGCTATAGCAATTTAAGAAATTGCAAAAAATTGCGATTTCTGAAATTGCGAAAATGAAAAAAAAAATGATGCATCCCAAAAAAGGTTTTTGCATTCGTAAACGGCCGAATTTTGCGATTCGCACCGTTTGCGAATGCAAAAAAGCTTGATGCATGTGGGCGTACGTCCTTAATCCTGCAAGTGGAATATCAGAGAATGTAACAGGCCTCGACATTTTATTTTTGACCGTTTTATATAGCACAAACAAAAACAGTTTAGAACACTGATTTTTTTTGCACTATGATGTTAAACGGCCAAAAATGAAAACCTGTTTTTCTGTCCCTATACATCACAATAGACCCGATTCAGGCAGATTGGCTCTGCTTCAATATAAGTCAGAGGGAAAAATGCATTCTCCCAACTATTTCTTTTTAATCTGCCACGTACCTGCTCTAAAATGTTGGCATGTATGCAGCCTGGCCAGTGTTTTTCGATGGAGGCCAGCAAAAAAAGATGGCAAACCTACATAAAGAATAGGATTAAGATATATTGAACACTTCTAAGTTCCTAATCACTGATATAGGCAAACCATACTTTCTAATTTTACCACATTGTGTGAGCCTTGGTTCTATGATCTGGCAAAATTAGGAGCGCTTACAAACTGGCTACATTTCTTGAAGGCTGGAATGTATCAATACATGAATATTCGTAGCTGCGACATACAACCTGGACAGCAATGCATGAGAAAGATGAAAAGAAATGCAAGTATTAAAAATAGTTTTCCTAGCTTTGAAAATGGGCCAGCGTTGGGAGGTCTGTAGACTTACATGAGCTTCAAACTGCTCCAGTCCTTGTGGCCTTTCAGAGTCACCAGGTTCTTGAAATCTCCATGTTTGCTGGTTGGACACTTGTGAATCTTGCGCAAAGAGATAACACCCGCACTGTCCCCACTCCAGGACGGCATACAATTCTTACATATGTGTATTACCAAAGACAGCCAACACTTGTTTGTAGTTTTTTGTGGATGTTGTTGGCCACAGTTTTATTACCATTACTTCCCTATAGGGTTTTTTTTATGGCCAGGGTCATAAATCACCATCATAAAACATCATAACTCGGGTGTCTTACGTCACTTTGTTGGTCATCATAAAAAATGTGTCAAAGGACATTGGTGTGTCGTAAATCATTGTGTCACAAGCAGTCATAAATCATCAGATAAATCATCAGCCATAAATCATGTATGAGTCATACATCACTTGCTTGTCATCTATCACTTTCTTGTCAGAAATGATTTGCATATTCAAGGTTGTAAATCACACTGACAGTTCGAACAATGTTCTGTTGGGTTCCACGGCCCTTTTGCGTCGGGGTAGCTTCTCCCCTGAGTTAGGCCCCAACTCGCTACTTTGCCAGTCTCATTTGTGCCCTGCCGTGCGGCTGGGTCTGGGCTGCGAGCACCATCTCCGCTTGCTACCCCCTTTTCTCAGGCCTACTCACCCTGCCGTAAGGTATCCCAAAGTGAGCGGCCCTCTTTTTACACACCACCTTGTCGGTGTGCTTCCATAACCAACAAATGTAACCCTTGTATCTGCCAGCACTGCTACACTGCTGCTACGTAGGTGTGGGTGGGTGGGTCTTGTCAAACCTCCGGCTCGGCTCCCTCACTCCGTGATGCAGTCCTGAGCGTCTTGTGGGGAGCAGCGATCGTATATCCACTTTCCAAACACTCCAGCTGATTTGTACATGTATTTATATACATGTATTTATATAAATGTACATGTATTTATATAGCGCAAATCACCGACACGGTATCTAAGCGCTTGCTTAGAGAACCCGTCCTGGTATTCCCCTGTGAGATACCCCGGCAGGATATCTACAAGGTGAAAGCCAGGCATCCCACCGCGAGGGGCCATAGTGGAGATTAAGCAAGCTATTGCCCAGAGTCGCAGAGTGTGACCCCGTGATTCGAGTAGGCACCGGTGCGAGAATTGTCGAGTCCGTGGAATTTTGAGCCTGAGACCCGCCGAGGCGGGGAATCGAACCCTGGTCCATGGCCGATCTCAGCCTCCGGGTCTGCCGCCTCTAACCACTGAGCCACGCTTCTCCACACTGAGCCACGCTTCTCCACACTGAGCCACGCTGCCCCCTTATTGGTTCATTCAAATGTCACCGGGCCCCTAATTGGCTTGGTGACCTGGCGCCCTTCTGGCTCGAGTTAGCCACGTGAGAAGTGCCCTCTCTGCTTCAGGGCGCTTTCAGCTGGTGACAACCAGTTTCTTGCAGGGCCCTGGTGTCTGTTATGGCGCTGCCCCTCGAGGCCCCCTAAAGGGGGCGGCCTCTGCGAAAAAGGAGACGTGGCTCAGGAAGGGGTAATGCCTGTACATAAAGCTAAAAAACTCATTACAAAGCCCACGCTTATTTTCTTTGTAGCTCTCATCTGACTCTCATTTAGAGGCTGCATTGTACCATCACATTGCTGTAATACCGAATTCTCCTCCCTTATAATGTTCATGAATTTCTACACACTTTAAAATGGAAGACACTTCTTGTCAACGCATTTGACGAGTTGAGAGATATGCAGGTTTTGTAAAAACACTAAGGCATAAAACTTCAATTCTGTTCAATATTGCAATAGTACAATGGCACTCAAAGCAAACATCAATTAAGTCTTCTGAGATATTGCAAACAGTGAGAGGACAGCTTGTTCTGCGTGACCACCTACAAAAGCCTTCTGTCAGTTTATGCACGCTTTTGTAATTTCAGATATGACCTCTACCCTGTGCTTCTGTGTCTACAGCAAATTAAATCCCATTAGGTCTGCAGTTTGCTTGAAGCTCGCCAGCTGTAGGGTCGCTTGCACACCAGTCAAATTGTGAGTCAATCTCAAGGTTAGGTTGCCGCTCAATTTAATTTCACTTTCTAGATGTAATTGATGCATTGGCACCAGGTGGTTAAAGTATAATAACATCGGGAATATCTTGTTTAATTGTGAGGAATGACTCAATTCCTAAAAACTACAGTTAAGGGCTATGTATAAGAAAATTATACCTGCACCATCCGGTATTTCAGTGCCTGCATCGTTTGTTTTCTGGACATCAAATAGCCCTTCTTGATTTACCACTGATTTGGTGGGTAAAGCAGCACCGGTTGAATAGGTTCAGATGTAAGTACACATTGAATGACTTTAAACTCTTTTTGGCCCATGTAATTCTTTTAACTGTTTATTGCATGTACAGTTAATTTAACATTTCTAGCATTTTTAGATATTTCAATCTTAACTCTATGTTTTTCAATTAGCTGCTGTGCATGCATTGCATATATTTTCCCCGGGGAAAGACTTGCTGCTTAGACTAAGTAACCAAAGGTGAGTACAGAGATTCTCTCTATTTTGCACCGGGCAGGTTCTGATAATCATATGAAATGAATAATTGGTCCATGAGCAAGTTGTATTCTCTGAGTATTTATACTTTGCTCTATAATCATGATACTCCCATTGACCCTGGTTTCATCTGTACCTGTCACAGGCACAAAGCGCACCCACACAAGTAAGGTTTTTCTCAGGACAAGTGTGGGAACACTGGGTGATAAGAAATGTTTGGATCCCTACAAATTCTTGTCCTTTCACTCAGACAAATGTGATGAAAATGCATGATTTCAGGTAAAGTTTAGGGTTTGCAGGGCATCGAGGGCGAAAAAACATTGTGCTATCCACGCTTAGACACCTGAAGTATCCTGGTGTCTGTTTAACAACAAGCATTTGCAATGCAATCGGTCTCTCATTTATGAGAGTTTGAGCTATTGGGATTGTAAATGACAATGCCAATAGCTTAAACCCTCGCAAATGCAAGACCAATTGCATTGCAAATTGAATTTTTAGAAAAGCTCCACATGCCGCGCTTTCACATTAATGTCGCCCCTTTTTTAGATGAGCCGCGTCTAAAGAAAGGGGCGTTACCGCCATTAAAGTGAAGGCAAGTTATGGGGCGTTTGAAAAAAAAAGCATCTATTTGTCAAATTGCCAAACAAATGCTTTTTTTGTAAAAATGCCCCATGCCGTGGTTTCCCTTTAATATCAGCTGCGCCTCTTCCTTTAGACGAACCGCTTGTAAAGAAAGAGGGATGGCCGACATTAAAGTAAAAGCATTATATGGGTTGCTTTTACAAAAATATATTTGTAATGCAATAGGTCTCACTTTTGAGAGAGTTTAAGCTATTGTCATTTATAATTGCAATAGCTCAAACTCTCATAAATGGAAAACCTATTTCATCACAAAGCAGCAGCAGGGATTGTCCAGGGCTTCTTTGAAAGTCAAAGCGCACATGGCACGCTGCACGTGGTGTCTGCAGGACCAGAAACTCATTAAAAAATAGTGCTTACATATTAAAATAAACATACTGTGTAACAAGAGAAGTAAAGGGGCGAGTCGTCATGGGAGGTGACAAATGAAGACCAGGCGGTACTAAGGAGGGACTAACAAGCCTATTAACGATTCAGAATCCAGCATTTACGAAGGACAATGACATAAGCCAATAACAAATATGGGCGGAGAGTGGGCGGGGCTTCATTTCCATACTCTAATACAACATGCCTCGCAGAGCAGCGCATGCACTGCCCAGGCTCTACCTAAAAATATCTGGGTTTGGTCATTTTTCCCTAGAGATCATGTACACGCTAGCAGTGAAAGTCACAAAAGACAAATATTATTGATCACACATTCAGTACTCTAATACACACACATTCTGGTTGGAGTTGGCAAGAGGGTGAGTGAAAGTTCAAATTGAAAATGCTATTAACAAATGATGTCACTAAAATGAAAATGCAGAAATCACTGCTAATAAGATAATTGCAATTTGAGAATACTAAAGCTATGACTCACAGCTTGTGAGCTGTAAAGCCATGTCAAGGCCCAGACTGCTTTACAGGCAATTTACTACTCACGTCAACAAACTGTGCCATTCAAGGATCCTTCACTCTCATGTGCCCATGAGACAGGCCCACCACTCACCTAGACATCATCCAGCATACAAACACACCACCAACAAGTTACTACACACATACTGTGAGACTGCCGCCAGTAGACACACACACACCACCAGTCAAGGGCATCACACCGTTGGTCAACACCCACTGCACCCACACCGCCATTCAACTAGCACCACACAAACACACCACCTGTCAAAAGCCACAACACACACACTGCCAGCCAGCCACACCTACATACACTGTTAGCCAGCAACCAGGACATGCAAACCATCAGCAATCACCCTTAAGCTCTGTGCAACATCCATTTCTACAGCATTCCCAGAATTAACAGGTTACACACACAAAGCACATAAGGCAAGAAAATCAAACATTCAACTAAACACAGCACATTATTTACAGGGTTTTTTCACATTTAAAATAACCCATCTATTGATAGAAGATGAGAAACCATGTTTGTATACACAACTGATGATTACTAAACACATCAAACAATTGACAACCTGGTGTCGAACCAGAAAATATATAGCTATACAGACCATAATGTCTGTTGCCATTTACTCTCATGGTTGCTCCCAGTACGTTAACTGTGTATGGTAAAGTTGAAAATATGTGGACACACATAGGCAAGGATTATAAGGACAATCGGGGCAGGACATGTGACTGTCCTTTCGCACTCCTGTTCAGGCACAGACTCTACATCTCTGACACGGAAAATCTTTTTTGGATTTCGGAAGAATGTACTCAGGAAAGTGGTGATCTTTCAATCTAGCTACATATTCAACCACTCTGGTTTTAGGAACACTTACTTGCTCTAACCAACAAGTCCTATCGATGGCTGTAACTGTACAAAAGTTGTGGAGATGTTGGGGTACCTGATTGGATCTGTGCAGAAACAACGTCCATGACTGCCTGGGAAGGGAGTCAAAAAGGACTCAGTCTTGAACAATGGCCCAGCCAGCTGCTAAAAAGGGGAAAGGCAGAGGGCGTGGTAAATCAGCCTGACTGCCTTCCTAGTGAGGTGAATGGGGCATCTGTGTTGGCTCCCCCGGAGCCCACTAAGCCGGGTACTACTTCCCTTGGTGGAAGCCCAAGCAACAGGTGATGTCTCTGGGAGTTATCACATTTACTGTGAGGACAACCTCCTTTACAGTGAGTCTAATGCTCCGTTGCATGGGACAGCAAGAGCCCTGGTGGTCCCCCTATGCTACAGGGCCTTCCTACTGGAGCTGGCACATGAGATTCCCTTGGCAGGACACTTAGGCCAAGACAAGACCTTTGCAAGGCTTGTCCCACATTTTTTGGGTCCAAGAACAGTAGATCCTCAGATTCATTCTGCAGGTCCTGTGTAACCTTTCCGGCCTATGGGAAGACAGGGCAAAGGATTAAAGCCTCCCTAAACCCACTGCAAGTCATTGGTGAGCCCTTTCAGATGGTTAAAATCAACATTATAGGACCTATGGATCCCCAGACTGCTTCAGGCAACAGGTTCACCCTGGTGCTAGTGGACCATGCCTCTGGAGACCAAGAGGCAATCCCTCTGAATAAGATGACTACACCAGCAGTGGCAAAGGCTGTGATGGGGATTTTTGGGAAAGTGAGTTTCCCTAAGGAGGTTTTGTCTGACAGGGGCACAAACTTCATGTCTGCTTCTATGCAGCCAATGTGGAAGGATTGTGGAGTAACCTGCAAGCTCTTTACTCCTTACACTCCACGTGCCTATGGGCTTGTTGAGAGAATCAACAAGACCATGAAAGACATGATTAGATGCCTTCTTGAGGCCCGCAGGAATAAGTGGGACATCCTCTTGCTATGACTACTGTTTGCCTACAGGGAGGTAACACAGAAGGGAGTGGGCTTTAGCCCCTTTGAGCTTCTGCATGGGCATCCTGTTAGAGGATCTCTGAGTCTGGTGAAGGAAGGGTGAGCTCAAGCTCCCAGGAAGACTCCCCAGGATGTAATGAGCTACATGCTGGCCTTCAGCAAGCAAGCGTCTGACAACATAGAAGCCAGTCAGGTTGAAAGAGTGGTATGACCAAAATTCGACCAATGGGAGTTGCAGCCGGGCAAAAAGTGTGGGTTATAAAAACTGTAGATACCAAGGCCCTCCAGGACCATTGGACTGGGCCCTTTTAGGTGATTGGAAAGAAGGGTAAGGATGACTACCTGGTGGACCTTAAGACACCAGGGCAAGTCCACAGGGTGCTTCACATCAATCACCTAAACCCCACTTTGAGAGGTCTTCGCTCACCATGCTGTTGATGACAGATGGTGAAGAGTAAAAGAAGAGTAAACCTCCCCTTGGCCTCTTGGACTCCAAGCAAAAGAGTGGTTCTGTGGCAGGAGTAATCCTTTCCCCCACTCTAACTCCTGAGCAGCAAAGCGAAGGTCACCATGTGTTGGGACAGTACTCTTCTCTGTTCTCAATTAATCCTGGGACTACCCACCTGTGTACCCATGATGTGGGCACAGGGGACAACCTTCCTTTTAAGAATAAATCTTCCAGGTTGTCAGATAAATTGAGGGCCAGCATCAAGATTGAAGTCTCTAAGATATTGGAATTGGGGGTTGACAGAACCTTTCAGTAGCCCCTGGTTCAGTCTTGTGGTTCCGGTACCAAAAGCTGCCCCTGTGGGCCCCATGCCTGAACTGTGGGGTGGAAGATGCAGCCCCTCAAGGCCAACATCGAGACTATCATGCTTGGGAGTCACCCAAACCCCAGACTGAGGTCAGAGGATTCTTGGTACTCACTGGATACTACAGGAGAGTTGTCAAGTGATATGGCACAAATGTTGCCCTCTTGACAGAGCTGACTTCTAAGAAGCAGCCCAGATATGTGATTTGGACTGAGGCATGCCGAACTGCATTTGAATACCCGAAGCATACCATATGCACAGCCCCTGTGCACAGGGCCCCTGACTTTTCCAAAGGGTTTATTGTATGAACAGATGCCTCAGAACATGGCATACGGAAACCATTTTTGAAGCTCAGTGAAGAGGGCCTGGACCAACCTATCGTCTTAATCTCCAGGGGGTTACTTCCCAGGGAACAGAGGTGGAGTGCTATGGAGAGAGAGGTTTTTGCTGTGGTCTGGAAACTGAAGACATTGAGGCCATACATGTTTGGCATCACTTCCTGATTTAGACTGACCACAGGCCCCACAGGTAGCTTATGGAACTGAGGGGTGAGAGTCCAAAATTGCTGATGTGGTCGATTTCCCTACAGGGTCTGTACTCCCGGGTGGAACACAGACCAGGAGAAGACCTTGCCAATACTGAAGGCCTGTCCAGACTGTTCTGCCTTAGTGATTAGTACTCCCTAGAGGTTGGGTAGATATCCCCAATTTCAGCTGGGGAAGGGAACGTGTTAGACCTGTCATCATTAGGGTGGTCTTCCCCCAACTTCTTGTCTGCTTACCTCCACTTTTGCTGTATCTTTTTTGTTGGCCTTAGGACTCTGACCACTTTACCACTGCTAACCAATGCTAAAGTGCATGTGCTTCTCTCCTAAACATGGTGACATTGGTGTATACCTGATTGGCATATTTAGTATTCTTGTGAGTCCCTTGTAAAGTGGTGTATCATATACCCAGGGCCTATAATCTAAATGTTACTAGAGGGTCTGCAGCACTGTTTGAAACACCCACACAAATAGCCTTTCAAGCCTGTATCAGGTGTGCCATTGCATGGCCTGTGTGTGCAGTTTACTGCCACTTCAACTTGGCATGTCAACCCACTTGCCAAACCTTAAACTCCCCTTTTATTAATTACACATACATCAACCCCCTATAGGCAGGTTGCCGTGTAACTAAAAGGTAGGACATGCACTTTTAAATTTTACATGTCCTGGTAGTGAGAAATAACTACATTCATTTTTCGCTACTATGAGGCCTACTCCTCTCATAGGCTAGCATTGAGAATTCCTTAAAACACTTTTAAGCTGTAATTCATGACTAGGAGTAGCGAAATCATGTTTTATATTTTTGAATGGTAATGCTAAATACTCTTTAGTGGTAAGGTTAGATTAAACATTACTATTTTAGAAATGTCACTTTTATAAAGTGGCCATTTCGCTGCTCTTAGCTTTGTTCTGTGTGTCTGTAGCCTATCTCCAATACACATCTGGGCTGGGTGACAGAGACACTTAGGGCATTCCCACTAGACAGCCTCAAACACAGGAGGGGTGGCTGTCTCAGAGGAGTCATTGGCATTCATCTGCTTTCTGCTGGCCTTCCTGAGCAGGAAGGGGGAAAGGGAGCTGACACTAACATCTGAATAGGGAGTGTCCTTTGTCCCTCACAACGGGCTGAATACCCCCCCCCAGAGAACCTGCCAGACAGGACTAGGATGAAAGGGGACCTGTGCGCTTCAAAGAGCTGCTTCAAAGTCACCCTCATTCGAAAGGCACATTTGTGTATAAGTACTGGGGCACTGATCCAACAAATCAGTACACTACTGGACCTGGGAAGAAGTCTGTTGGAATAAAAACTGCTGTGCTGTAAGGATTGCCACTTTACCTTGACTGACTGTTCTGAGGGAACTGCTTCTCTGTTTGCTGACCTGTCATGGTGGCTGCTGATCTCTGCCCTGATGAGGACAAGGACTGGACCCATCTCGCTTGAACCCAGAGTGACTCCAACGGTTTGCTGGCTTGCTTCCTGTTTTCTGAAGTCTCAGAGACTGCCATTTGTGAGTCCTACCATTGACCTAAGTGTCTCTCCAGTCCTGGGCCTTAGAAGTGGGTTCCTGTAGACTTTTCCACATCAACATTGAAGCAGCAGTGATTTTGCGTGATCAGAACCGACGCATCACCTTCAACCCCAAAGCAGCTGCTGCTCAAAAGCAGTGATTCTACAGCTGGTACAGCTCAATGTCGATGGACAGTATGACTCGACATTAACACAGCGCCTGCATCACAAAGGTGTTTGGCAACATAGCTTCCAA
This sequence comes from Lissotriton helveticus, assembly GCF_964261635.1. Taxonomy (NCBI): domain Eukaryota; kingdom Metazoa; phylum Chordata; class Amphibia; order Caudata; family Salamandridae; genus Lissotriton; species Lissotriton helveticus. The sequence goes on along the minus strand of NC_136071.1, from coordinate 985,640,652 downwards.
TGACAGCGCAGATTGGTGCTGATGCTCACTTCCATTCACAGATCGATGATGACTCTGCGCCTTCTTGACTCCTCTCCTCGAGTCTTCGACACAGACACTTTGCTCCATCAAAGGTACTTTGTTGACGGCACTTATCTGAGTCCTGTAGCCGGCCTACCTTCCATCATGGACGGCCTAAACTTTGGATTTACCTCGGTCCCTAGCGGCCTGAAGTAACCTTCTAGTGCTATTGACTTCAAAGCACTGTTTTTAACTTGTTTTCTTTAAAAATTCAAATATCGACTTCTACTGATTTTTGTCATTTTGGTCTTGTTTTACTCAGATAAATATTCTCTAATTTTCTAAATCTGTGTGGAGTCGATTCACAGTGTATTCATTGTGTTACTTTGTGTGGGTGTTGCACAAATACTTTAAACATTGCCTCTTAAGTTAAGCCTGCCGGCTCTGTGCCAAGTTACCAGTGAGAGAGCACAGGTTAATTTAAAGTGTGTATCTAGCTTACCCTGACTAGGATTGTGGTCCCTACTTGGTCAGGGTGTAAACCTCTGCCAACTAGAGACCCAATTTCCAAAACTGTCTGTTGAACACTCCTGAAATGAATTGTGGGGAAGTAGGATCATCCTGAGGACTGACCATAAGCTGTTGGTGGAATGCCACTTCGCGCATAGCTATACTCACGTCCAGGTTACTGAAATACAAGTTTAGTATTGAGTATGTGTCAGGGAAATATAATGTCACAGCAGATTGTCTGTCCAGATTGTCATACCAGATGACAGAAGCACTGAGGAGCACAATGAAATTGAAACAGTTGTGATAGTTAAAGACATTGTGAGGACAAAGCCTATGGATATGTCATAGGAGGTTTGGAAGGGAGAGATGGATGACGATGCAGCATGGAAACTTGTGAAGAAGTACTTGATCAATTGGTGGCCCAAGGAGAAATGTGTGTCTCCTGAGGTAAGACCTTTCTTTAAAGTGTCTAAGGATTCGAAAAGGGAGGGGGAATTCATTTTCAAATGGGGAAATGTGTTCATCTGGGCGCCAAGCAGGAGGAGATTTTTAAACTCGGGAATGAAGGGCACCAAGGGACGTCTTTAATGAAAAGGCTTATTAGGGCTACTTTTTGGTGGCCTGGCATGGCATGGATGAAATTGTGGACTGGATGGTGAGGAAGTGTACTGTGTGTGTGAACAGTAACATAATGCTCAAGGTTTTCCCTGCTCCTTTCAAACCTGTGTCATGGCCGAATTCACCTTGGGGGAAAGTGGATTTTGATATCTTCGGTCCGTAAAACAGTTTGCCCCAGGAGGCTAGCTACGCTTTGGTCATTTGTGACTATCACTCAAAGTGGCCAAAAGTCAAGTGTGTTGCACATGCCACCTCTCTGGTAGTAATTGAGTTCTTTAGATATTTTGCTGATTTTAAGAGCATTTCTCACCTGGCTGCACAGGACTCGCTCCTGTTAATTCACCGCACGGCTGCCCCAGCGCTGACAGCGGGTTTCTCTAAAACAAACACGGCGCCATTGCCGGCGTGCATTTAGGCCACGCCCCCTTGGAGGCCACGCCCCTCATCTGCATAAAAGTATGTGTCACTTCCGTACGCGCAGCAGACGGGCGCAGCGGGCGCGCCGTTTGCGCGCCGAAGGCGCGCCTAAGGCAAGCCCGTCTGCGCCCGTCCGTGCCTGGACCGTGCCTAGGGCCAGTCCCCCTGCCCGTCCGGCTGTCTCTGACCGCACGTGTTGGACCAAATCCCAACTACTCCTCTTAAAACCCACAACCTGCCCTGCCACTACACGATGTAGTCCTGATCACTTGAAGGATGCCTCTTTTAACTGCCCTCAATGTAATTTTACGCTCCCGCCTTGGAGCCTTCGCTCCTCTCCCTACCCTAACCTGCCTAACCGCCAGTCCCACCCCCTGACGCTGAAAGCTGGCCTGGTTAACTGCCGGTCTTTGCCCCGCCATGCCAACGAGATTTGGATGTCAATTATCTCCGACGCTTGGGACATCTTATTCCTTACCGAGTCTTGGATCACAGATTCCTCTACCCCTGATATCCACCTTGCCACCCCGCCAGGCTATACCTTAAAGGGCATCAATCGGGCAGGGGGCAAATCAGGAGGCGGTCTAGCCATCATCCTCAAATCCCATCTTCATTTGTCTATTACCAAATTGACAAACATTGGGATGATTGAAGCTATGTACTTCACTGTCTCGGACACCGCGGCAGTTATATTGGCGGGTACATTAGTTTACAATCCTCCTACCGCCTCCACTCTCTCACTAACTGCACTTACCCACCTGTTGGCTGATCTCTCCCTCAAACACCAATACTTTCTGGCGCTAGGAGACTTCAACCTCCACGTGGACAATCCTCTCTGGTCGAAAGCTAACAACCTACTGGAAACTATGTCTGAACTTATTACAATTAGTCAAAGGCCCTACACACACAGCTGGGCATACCCTTGATCTAATCTTTGCTAACTTCTCTAACATCACAGTCCTCCCTTCCCTCCCTCTCTCCTGGTCTGACCACTATCTTATCCCTTTCAACCTTGCGCTATGTTCGAAACCCGCCCCTACGGTCCCCAGGAAAGAGCCGGGGAGAAAGTGGCATAAAGTCACCTCTGCCACCTTTGACCCATTATTCCACTTTCAACCGGACCCTCTTTCCAGTGACATTGATGGAAATGTTGCCAGGCTTAATACTGCATTGCTCCAGGCTATCGATTCCATCGCCCCCCTCAAATCCATCTCCTCCGCCAGATCCCGCCCCTCTGCTCCTTGGTTCTCTACTACCCTCCGTGAGGAGAAAAGCAGATGTAAAATACTCGAACGCAAGTGGCGGCAGAACTACGACCCTGAAGCCAAAATTATTTACAAAACCGCTCTGAAAAATTTTCTTAAACAAAAAAAACCACTATGAGAGACTACTTCTCATTACAAATTGCTAACGCCAAAAACTCCTCAAAAATCCTTTTCACCATTGTCAAAGATTTCATCAACCCCCCCGCTAGGGCCACGCAGAACTCCGCTAGCCAGGCACTATGCGATGGACTCTCGGACTATTTCCTTGAAAAAATAAATTAACTATGTGCCTCATTCCCTACTGTGGTATCCCCCCCGTTCCCCCATATAAGGTCCCCAGAATCCGCCTCCCTGCAGTCCTATAACGAGCTGACTCTTGAGACCGCACTCAGGCTATTCACCCAATGCAGTGTGGAAAACTAGTACGATTTTGGTAAACATTATCTGCGCCATCTTGCCTTTTTCGGATGCCACACTTTTTGTCGTACGCATCCGCCATCTTAGGTGCCTCGATCAGAACCACCCTCTGCACGCCGCTGGCCCCCAGCTTAGCCCTTCGCCCTCGCACAGCCCGCGCGCTAACAACCCCCGCTCTCACATGCCTTGGGTCATAAACCCCTCTCTAGCACAGCTCTGCCTCAAAGCCCCATCCTGTTCCCAGCGCGACCCCTCCCTTCGTTCCTTTCATAGTCCCAGATCCTTTGATACAAAGACCCCCTTTCCTGTGTCCGCTTGTCTTCCTCGTTCCCAGGCTAACACCTAGCTCTGCCGATACTGCTTGTTGCCCCTCCCCGTACAGCAGAAAGCTTCCCTCGTCAAAGGACCCCCCCGAGTTGATCAAAGCCACCACCCTATGAGATCCGATCGAACCCCCACATTCCGCGAATCGGCGGAATATCCAGCTGCGCGATAATCAGCACCTGTTGTGACCGGGGTGGGGACTTCAACTGTAAATGTGTGTGGGAACGGGCTTGGAGCGGGGATTCCGAGAAAGTCTTTCCGTACATCAAAGCATTTCCAAGAATGTGTTATATGTAATAAAGTTATAAACCTGTATATAAGAGGCCAGGCCTCAGGGATGCAGTTAGAGCACCTCATGACGATACCTGCTGTCTAACTGACGTGTTCTCCTCCGGAGAGAATAAACCTTGTTTCCTGCCTTCCCGCCTCCAGCGCCTGCCTCTTCATTGATTAATATTTCATGGGTCTAAGAGGCGATACCGCCGGGCAAATATCGATTGTCCCCTGGCCTTAGATTCTACAATTGGCGTCCCAAACGTGGGGCCCATCAGCGACTCGTGGATCCAGTGGGAGAGGTCCTGATGACAGAGTGAACGACTGCAACGATCGGGAAGTGCACCTGTCCGATAGACCCTCGTCTGACAGCCGATCATCCGAACTTCACTGGTTCCGAACAGACCTCTCTCGAGTGATCTACGGTCCTGACTGGGAACCATCAGGAGTGCCGCGAAGATTACGAGGAAAAGAGGACGATCGGGCGCTGGATTCGGAAGACAAGAAACTGTCCATGCGGTCCGGGTAAGGTCGTGTAAACACGACGAATGGCAAAATGATTATTTGAATTGTTTAGAAAATACTAGTATTACTCATCGTTAATTTATTTGGAGATCCGCTGTCTGCAAACGGAGAAAACAACAGGCTCTCTCTTTGCAAGCAGTGGAGGATAGGTAATGCAACCGCCGCGCCTGTCTTTCTCCCCCACTGATTAAATATTTGAAACTGAACTATTGTTCGCGGACTGTTTTTCTGGAGATTCTCTGTCTGCAAACAGGAAAGGCTCCCCCCTCCCCTTTTTACAGATAGCGAAAGGGTAAGGTAACGCAGACCTTTGCGGGCCTACTTATTCTCCCCACTGAATTATTTATTACCGAACATTGACTATTTGATATTGGTCCATGAGGTATTCACTGCCTGCAAACAACGTAGAATAGCAATATTCTGTCTAGTCTTTGCACACAGTGATAAGATAGGCAGTGCTGACTTTTTGTCCCTCATTGCGAGCCGTCATGTCTGTCTTCTCCCCACTGATTAGTAGCCTGTTTAGCCCGGACCGCCTATTAGAGATGAACCATCCGGCTCCACTGGAAGGCACCCCTAATAAGGACATGTTCATGAAGCATGGATTGATCGCTATAGCCTATAACAAACTATGGCATAAATATACGAAAAAGGATCAAGAAAGTCAGTGGCCACTGATAGGATCCTTTGATAATGACAAAATAAATGCGCTAGAAACAGCCCTTGGTAAAAACAAGACAACACCCACTATGCTCGATAGTTTCGGCATGTGGCGCAAAGAAACCGAACAACGTAGAAGGAAAATTGAGAGTAGGTTGGAAAAAGAGCTGCGAAAAGCAGCCCACCTAGCTGCTCAGAAATTAGAAGAAGAGATAAAGGAAAGGGAGAAAGCCAAACAGAAGTTAGAAAGGGAAACCTCAAGCCAGTGTCCGGTTAGAACGTCCTCCACGCTTTACCCTGATCTACCCTCGAAACAACGAGCCAACGATGATCTGCTGTTAGGTCCTCCGATCATCTACATGCCCCCTCCATATGCCCCCTCCCAACCCTTAGCACAACACTCACCACCCCTAGGTACAAACGAAGGTAGTGCCACAGCTTCGGCCCCCACGGTCTCGGTGCCGGCCGAACCCCTTGCACCAAATACTCCACAAACGACGACGTTAGGCGACCATGAGACCCGAGGGATCGGCCCCACGAGAACAAACAGACTAAGCAAAGATGAGCTAACGGGGATCGACAAGATAGTAAGAACACTGGTAGAAAGGAAGGAAGGTGAAGAGTACATCACGGATATGTTTAAATTGTATACTGGGAGTCACAGACGACATTTTACCGTACGACTGTGTTACCTTGTCTTGAACGCATACGGGGACCGATATCGAGACAAAGGTCCCGAGAGCCTTACGACTCTGTACCGGAAGGTCGATATCGGGGATGAGGGCGAGTGTGATGTGACGGACCTCCTTATGCGTACGCTTGAGGTCTTCCGCCACCTCACTGAACGAGAGTCGGGGATTAAACCCACGACCTCCGTAGCGACCGAGCCACAAACTGAGCAATCTAACACCATGATGCCGATACGAGAGGCTGCCCCTTATTGGGTTCCACCACGAGGTGCAGGGACTAACGATGATGCAAACCACCCAGATGCAAAAGGAAGGGTAGTGTACAACTGGGTCTACCAGCCTTGGGACCGGCAAGAGATTCTGACATTCCGGAAATCTCTGCCTGACCTACGTAAATACCCCACGGCCTTCTATACTGAATTAGGTACAGCCCTAGGTTCAACAATCATGACCTTAGCTGACATCGACTTGTTTTTTGGGTTATGTCTACCAGCTGATGTGTGGAAGCAAATCCGGAAAGTCGACCACCTTCAGCTGTTCGGACACACCTGGACACAACTCGATACCCTTGATAAACAACGAGGACCTGGACAAAAGCCTTTAAAAGCCATCCTAGACCTCCCAGATAAAATTGTACTGAAATTAAAAACCCTGATCCCAGAAAAGAAAGTGGACTGGTCGATAGTAACGGCCTGTCGCCAGAAACCCCAGGAGGATGTATCCGAATACTTCTCCCGGTTTGAAACAGTGTTCTCCGATTACAGCGGCCAGGACATGACCACTGCAACCGGACACCATCTGTTTGTCCAGAATTATGTCAAGGGTCTGTTGTCGGAGGTTTCCCAGAAACTGCAGGCTAGCGAGAGTAGTTGGGCAGCCTCCAAACCTACGGCTATCCTCCAGATGGCCCAATATTATGAACATCAGAAAAACGAAAACGATAGGGCAACAGAGAAAAAGAAGAAGGACTTGAAAGAGAGGGTGATGATGGCCCAACTGCAAGGGGTGACTATAGGGCGAGACCAATACCGGGGAAACTACCAGACGAACGCCCCTAAGGCTATATCTCCCCAGGACCGCCCTTTGACTCCCCACAGTGGACGTACAGACCTTAGACAGGACCAGTGTGCTTTCTGCAAAGGAACTGGCCATTGGAAATCCCAGTGTACAGTTCTTCTGGAAATAATCAGGAACAAAGACCCCAAGGACGTAGCAAGCGGACCGAGAAGTAAGGGACAACAGCGAGGGCCCCCAAATGACACGACTAACGACAGATCAGGTAGACCAAATATGTTTGATCGACCCCGACAGAACCAATACCAGCAATCTGACTACGATGACACCCACGACTTTGCATAGGACTGCCAAGGACAAGGGAGGGATCCAGTCGAGCTCTATGTTGACCAGCAAGGCCCTTATGTCACTGCTGAGGTCCTGGGTACTAAGTCTCCATTTCTGGTAGACACTGGCGCAACACGTAGTGCGTTATCTAAACGACTGATTCCGGGGGCACCCTTGTCTGGCTCACTTATAACATCGACAGGTTTCGATGGAACGCCCTCCACTAACCCTTTGTCTGCCCCGATCCTCTTTGATGTAGAAAATAACACCACTGACACCACGTTTTTGCTTTCCTCGAATAGCCCCGACGCCATTATGGGACTTGATTTATTGAAACACTTCCGAGCGACAATCAGATGTTCCCAGGACGGAGTTCGAGTTTTTCTTTACGACAACCCTGTTCTGCTTAGACAATGCCCTCCCCGACGCATGTTTTCCATCACCGATGCTGACACATCCCTGCTCGACACCCTGCCTCCGTATCTGTGGGCCAAAACGGATTCGGACGTAGGGCGCATGTTGATTGACCCAGTACGCATTACTGTCCAACCCGATGCAACACTCCCGAAACTTCCACAATATCGGATATCGCCCGAGGGCGAGAAGGCATTGGTAAAGATTATTCAGTCACTAATAGATGCAGGAGTGGTAGAGGAAGTGGTAAGCAACGTTTGCAATAGCCCAATCTTGCCCATCATCAAGAAACAAGGAGAGGGAGATGAGAAGGCATACCGTTTTATCATCGACCTTCGAGAGATCAACAAAGTGGTAGTACCCCAGTACCCTGTGGTCTCAGACATCACCACCATCCTGACTTTGATTCCTTCTACTGCCACCACCTTCACTGTCATTGACCTCAAAAACGCATTCTTTTCCATCCCCATCCACCCAGATAGCCGATACCTCTTCGGCTTCACCCTGAAAAATCGCTCATATAGGTTCTGCCGAGCACCCCAGGGCTACACGGAAAGCCCTAGCATTTACAGCCAGGCCCTCAAGAGACAACTGGATCAAGTCCAGTTACCCGACGGGGTGGTGTTAGTGCAATATGTCGACGACATCCTTTTGGCAGCCGACACCGCTCCCTTAGCAGTCACAGCCACCCTTCAACTCCTACACTTCCTTGCGGAAAACGGCCACAAGGTCTCCGAAGAAGAAGTTACAATTCTGCCAACCCCAGGTCACTTACCTAGGCCACCTTTTGTCCAAAGAAGGAAGGAAACTCACCCCTGATCGAATCCAAACCATTCTCGAAACCCCTGTCCCTCAGACCCAGAAACAGGTTCGCTCCCTACTAGGCCTCACCTCCTTCTGCCGACAATGGTTACCAAACTTTAGCCTCGTAGTTAAACCGCTGCTTTCCCTGCTAGGTAAAGACGTCCCCTTCCCACTCCCTTGGACCGCTGAGTGTCAAACCTCCTTCACGGAACTACGAGATGCCCTTTGTTCGGCCCCTGTCCTAGGTACCCCCGATTACAAAAAACCCTTCTTCCTTTACACTCACGAAAGGGAGGGGTGTGCTTTATCTGTCCTGACCCAGGCCATCGGCCCAAAGCAATGACCATGTGCTTACTTCTCTGCCACTCTTGACCCTGTAGCCAGAGCCTTGCCTGCCTGCCTTCGAGCTGTAGCTGCTGCTGCAATCTCTATCCGACAGAGTGAGGGGATCGTACTCTCGAACTCCCTCACGGTACTGGTACCCCATGCAGTTGACACCCTTCTGAACCAAACCAAGACACAACACCTAACTAGTGCACGACTGACTGGATACGAACTGACTTTGCTTGCACCCCACATCACCCTGAAAAGATGCACCACACTGAACCCGGCAACTCTGTTACCCTTGCCAGAGAACGATCCCAATGTACACCCCGTGCATGACTGCGTGACCCTTACGGACGAACAGACTAGGAGTAGGGTTGACCTCAGAGACACGGCCTTCCCTGACCCTGACGGGGAGCTGTGGGTGGACGGTTCTTGCATCAAACTCCCCGACGGCACCACTTCCGCTGCCTATGCGGTCACCACGGCTCGAACTGTAGTCGAGACAGCCCGTATCACGCAACGATCGGCCCAGGCAGCGGAACTGATTGCCCTGACACGAGCCTGCTTTCTGGCAGCAGGAACCACAGCAAACATTTACACCGACAGCCAGTATGCCTTTGGGGTGGTTCACCATTTTGGGCTCCTTTGGAGGGAAAGGGGATTCCTGACCTCACACGGCACCCCCATTTTACACGGGGATCTAGTCTCCGCCTTGATCGAAGCTGTCCTCCTCCCCAAGAAGCTTGCCGTCATCAAATGCCAGGCACACAAAAAGGTGACAGACATCATTGGACAGGGAAATGCACTAGCCGACATCACTGCCCGAACGACAGCTGAAAACAGGACGACAACACGTATGTACGTGACCAGGTCACAAGCAGAAAAATGGACTGACGCTAGGGACACTATTAGAGACATTCAAATGGCTAGCACACAGCACGAACTGACTGAATGGGCACGGGTGGGGTTGAAAGATGACGAAGGCTGCTGGCGGACAAGAGACACGAACAAATGGTTGCTACCTGACTCGTACCTGATTCCCATACTGACTATGGCACACTCCCCTGCCCACATAGGTTCAGCCCCCATGATCGAATTTGTCTCCAGAGTTTGGCACAATGATAAAATCACAGACTCCGCCAAACGTCTGGTCCAACAGTGCTTGATATGCCTGCAACATAACCCCGGGAAGGGAGCTGTAGTACCCCGGGGGGGATTTGGGGTCCCAGATCACCCGTTCGAAGTCCTGCAGATGGACTACATCCAACTAGACAGATGTCAAGGCCTGAAATATGTACTTGTCGTGGTGTGCGCCTTTAGCAAATGGGTGGAAGCATATCCAACTCGTGACAACACTGCTATGGCCACTGCAAAAGTACTGTTAAAGGAGTTTTTCCCCCGTTACGGCCTTTGTCGTATTTTATGGAGCGATAATGGCCCCCACTTCATAGCCGAAGTCATCCAACTCATCTTAAAGGGGTTGGGCATCAAACAGAAGTTCCACGCAGTCTTCCACCCCCAGTCTGCTGGACTTGTTGAACGACACAATGCCACACTGAAGCTTAAACTGGCCAAGATAGTGGCTACCACAGGTCTGAAGTGGCCAGACGCCCTCCCACTGGCATTGCTATCGATGCGTTCCACTCCCACTAAACATCATTTGACTCCTTATGAAGTTGTTTTCGGCCGACCCATGAGCGTCTGGTCAGCGCCGAAACCGACTTCCATTCATGACGTCCCGGACGTTCTAATGTCTGATTATCTGTATAAATTGACTGAAACTCTGTCTGTCATTCATCAGCAGGTGCTGCAGGCCATCCCCGATGCTTCCAGGGGTCCGGGACACACCATCCAACCCGGGGATTTCGTGCTGATCCGAAATTTTCAGCGGTCGAAGAGTTTGGAACCCCGGTGGACGGGCCCCTGGCAAGTGTTAATCACCACCCGGACAGCTCTTCGTGTGGAGGGGAAAAGGCATTGGCTGCACGCACACCACTGTAAGAAGGTCTCCGCAACCCTGGCCACGACAGACAACATCGACAACCAAGAAGAGCTCCTGAACAAGGATCGACCGTCGCTAACCTGCTATCCTGATACCGAGGCACTTGAACTTTCGAGATTCTCTGATCCCACCGTGCCATCCAGGGAAGGGTATTTCCTGCGTCGAAAGGAGGGAGCTTCGGCTAAGTAGACCACAAACCAAGTTGAATCTCAGAACGGTGACCCAAAGCAACCAAGGGTCACCTGGAGAGAAGCTAACTAAGTCTGTGGTTCTGCCCACTACCGAGCACCTTGAAGATGAAGATGATGGAAGCGCCAAATAAGAAGATGATGGAGGCAACAGGAAATACCCACTACAGAAACCCAAGAACAGACGGACTCCACAGCTCAAAGACAATCGCACTCTTCATCACAATCCTTTTTTGCTTTCTCCTCATGACCACACTCTGGATTGTGGAAGAAAATGCACCCGCGCACGAAACATTCTTGACCACCGCTCTGCCTACCACCACAAAGGAACATCATCTGATTTCGCTCTCTCCTCAACTCAGAGAGAGGCGAAAGGAGTTCTGGAATAACTCTTTCGTACAGCTTCTTCACCAGCACAATCTCGCCACCAATGCCACCAACTGCTGGATCTGTGGGTTGCTACCCCACGCTACTGGACACTCGATACCATTCATCCCTTCACCTTTCTCAGTTCATGGCTCCTGCCTTGCTTGGCTGATCCTCCTGCAAGAAAGCTATAAGGACAACACCACCTCCAGCAAAACCATAATGCATTTCTCTCACGGGGTCAGGCGAAACAGAACAAAGACACATTTCTGTCCGCAGACCTCCAACGACTCCACCCAAATGGACATCCCTGCTAAAGAGCGAGTCAAAATGCAGGTGTTCAACAATCCAATCAGGCCCACCTTCTCCTATCTGCGGAAACGAACGGCCGCCACCCTGACTGTAGCCCTGTCAGTCATCAACGTCACAGGCCACCTGTGCATAGAAGGACTTGGGACACAACCGGTGGGTCACAGTGCTTGCCGTTTTACCAGAACTTTGGACTCTATGGATCCACCTTCCTTTGTATCGTCCCCGAACATGTATTTCGTCTGTGGCACAAAAGCTTACACCTGGCTCCCCAAAGGCTGGGGGGGCACTTGTTTCATCTCTTTCATCCTTCCTCCGACTTATGTGGCTCCAGCGAATCACCATAGACAAAAACGAGCCAAGGACATGGAGCAAGCCGACTCAACTAGGGCGCAGTTCCTCGATGCTATGAAGGGACTCGTTCCTCTCTGGGGCCCGATGGCAAACAGCCGCGCCATCCGACATCTGACCCAGGCAGTTGAGACAACAATGAACATCACGGCTGGCATCTTTGCTAACAACACCGCCGAACTCCAAGCAGTCCGCTTGGTGGCCCTTCAGAACCGCCTTGTCCTGGATGTGGTTCTTGCGGACCGCGGTGGAGCATGCCGCATTATTGGGTCCAGCTGCTGTACATACATACCGGACAACTCGCCCTCAGTGTACAAGGCCATCGAACATCTTCACAGACTCTCTTCAGAAGTCCACCAGGAGCAGGAAGAATGGTCGCTTGGAGGCTGGTTCTGGAACACTGTTAAGACCTGGGGCTGGAGACTGTTCACCATTATCCTGATTCCTGTAGTTGTAATATGTGGTCTATGCTTAGGAATCCAATGTCTGCCACCCCTGTGTTCACTATGCGCAAACTGTATTTGCCCTAAGACTGTGGACTTTGGAAACGAACGCATGGGAGCTTTATATGATGCCGAGGTTAAGAACTTGATGAAGATTGACATTGAGTAGACAAGTTGGCTAGATATGTTAAAGGGAGGACTGTGGAAAACTAGTACGATTTTGGTAAACATTATCTGCGCCATCTTGCCATTTTCGGATGCCACACTTTTTGTCGTACGCATCCGCCATCTTAGGTGCCTCGATCAGAACCACCCTCTGCACGCCGCTGGCCCCCAGCTTAGCCCTTCGCCCTCGCACAGCCCGCGCGCTAACAACCCCCGCTCTCACATGCCTTGGGTCATAAACCCCTCTCTAGCACAGCTCTGCCTCAAAGCCCCATCCTGTTCCCAGCGCGACCCCTCCCTTCGTTCCTTTCATAGTCCCAGATCCTTTGATACAAAGACCCCCTTTCCTGTGTCCGCTTGTCTTCCTCGTTCCCAGGCTAACACCTAGCTCTGCCGATACTGCTTGTTGCCCCTCCCCGTACAGCAGAAAGCTTCCCTCGTCAAAGGAACCCCCCAAGTTGATCAAAGCCACCACCCTATGAGATCCGATCGAACCCCCACATTCCGCGAATCGGCGGAATATCCAGCTGCGCGATAATCAGCACCTGTTGTGACCGGGGTGGGGACTTCAACTGTAAATGTGTGTGGGAACGGGCTTGGAGCGGGGATTCCGAGAAAGTCTTTCCGTACATCAAAGCATTTCCAAGAATGTGTTATATGTAATAAAGTTATAAACCTGTATATAAGAGGCCAGGCCTCAGAGATGCAGTTAGAGCACCTCATGACGATACCTGCTGTCTAACTGACGTGTTCTCCTCCGGAGAGAATAAACCTTGTTTCCTGCCTTCCCGTCTCCAGCGCCTGCCTCTTCATTGGTTAATATTCTGTGGGTTCAAGTGGCGACATCGCCGGGCAATACTTAAGGATCTTGTTCACCAGTTGTCCCTGACCGTTTTACAGCAGATCTGGCGCCCCCTCCGACCCTATCCCTGCCAAACTCATGGGTGATCTGGCCCCTTCACTGGCCAACTCCTTTCTCTCCATCTGGAATGCCTCCCTCCATCATGGCATCTTCCCAACCACGTGAAAGGAAGCACTGGTGGTACCCATCCTGAAAAAGCCTGATGCCGACCCCACTAAATTCGCTAACTACCGTCCTATTTCCCTCCTCCCCAAACCCGCAAAAATCCTGGAAAAAGCTGTGCAACTGCAACTAACAGAGTATTTGGAGGACAACTCTCTGTTGCACGACTCTCAATCCGGATTCAGAGCAGGTTTCAGCACTGAGACGGCTCTTTTGGAAGTGGCTGAGACTATTCGCGAGTGTGTGGATAGGGGCGAGGAGGCCATGCTAGTCCTCCTCGACCTATCCGCCGCTTTTGATACGGTCTCCCACAAAATCCTTCTAGACCGTCTCAAGCAGGTCGGAATCGGTGGCACCGCTCTCACCTGGATTGAATCCTTCCTCACTGGCAGAAGTCAGAGGGTGATGCTTAGGCCTTTTAAATCAGAGGATAAACCCCTGCTGTGTGGTGTCCCGCAGGGTTCTGCCCTCAGCCCTCTGTTTTTTAACGTTTATCTCGCACCCCTGGCCGCCGTGGTGGAGTCTTGTGGAGTCAGAGTGGTCTCCTACGCTGATGATACTCAGCTGATATTTTCCTTTAGAGACCACTCGGACTCCACGTTTGCCAACTTACGCCAATGTCTAGACAACATTTGTGTATGGATGACTAACAATCACTTAAGACTCAATGCTGATAAAACAGAAGTGCTGTTTTTTAACCAAAAAAATCCTATTCCCCCCTCCCTGTGGTGGCCCACAGCACTTGACCCCGCACCCACCCCTGTCCATTCAGTACGCAACCTGGGCTACCAGTTCGACGACTCTCTCTCATGCAAAGCACAAGTCAATAAGGTCACATCTGCCTGCTTCATGAAGCTGCGCATGATTAAGAAGATCCTTCCCTACCTCCCCTTGGACGCCCGCCGAACAGTCACTCAGGCCCTCATCACTTCTCACCTGGACTACGCCAACAGCCTATACGCTGGCGCTCCTCAATATCTGATCGATAGGCTCCAGATCGTTCAGAACGCGGCGGCTAGACTGATCGGAAATATCCCCTACCGTCAGTCAGTTGCCGCTTATCGCAAAGAGCTCCACTGGCTTCCCATTGCAAGCCGCATCCAGTTCAAGATCCTCACCCTCGCCTTCTGAGCTATCAACGGCCTTGGACCTAGCTACCTGAAAAAGCGAGTGTCAATATCTCATTCCGTTAGATCACTGAGATCTAACAACTTACGCCTCCTGATTTCACCTCGCTTTCGACGCGCCAGAATGGGCGGCAGAGGGTTCAACATTATCACTGCTAAACTGTGGAACTGCCTCCCAATCGATCTTAGGTTCTGCCCATCTGAACCCATCTTCCGTGCTAGATTAAAAACCTGGCTGTTCTCTGGATTGTGATCCCTATCTTGTTGATATCCTTTTCCTCCCCTTTTCCCTTGAGGCTCTGGTTCTAGCGCCGGGACACCCCTTCGGGGGTAGCTGCGCGCTGTATAAGCTACATAAATAAATAATAAATAAGTTGTTGCTCTGGAAGGGTGCCCGGAGGTGCTGGTAAATGATAATAGACTGCAACTTATGTCACGTGAGATGGAGGAATTTTTTATTAATTGTGGTACTAAGCATGTCACTACAGCAGTATATGAGCCACAGGAGAATGGTCAGGTTGAGAGCTTCAACCGTGTCCTTAAGGATTAAATTGAAGTAGCACGCACACCAGGGAGTGCATGGAAGAATGTTCTAAGGGAGAACATGAAAAGAGCAAACAGTATGGATACTGGTAAAGTAGCTGAAAGGTTGAAAGAGGAACAAGAGAAAATGAAAGTGAGGTATTATGACAAATGGAAAGTGAAAGAGCTTGCTTTTGCAGTGGGAGATTGGGTGAGGATACTCAAACCAGGGTTTACTGTGAATGGTGGTTCCAAATTTGGTTGAGCATTGAAGATGGTGAAAGTTAACCAGAACAGTCTGGTCACATAACATGGTAGGGTGTGGAATGTGAGAAGGGTGTTCAAGTGCATAAGTGTAAGAGAATCTGACGAGGGATGTCCTGGTGTGATTACAATGACAAATTTAGGCTCAAGTTCGAGTGGCTGGAGTAAAAGTGTTCCTGTTGAAAGGAATAACCATAAAGGTGTAGAGGGTAATTTGGTGTTGGGAACAAATGGTGATTTGTCATTTGACGCTACAAGTATGAGACATTCCTTTGAGGATAAATCTGTGGCATCATGGTTAAAAAAAGTTTCAGAGCCAGTCGTTCTCTGCAAGGTATGATGAATGAGCTTAGTTTCTATAATTTGAAGTTTGTTTTACATATACAAAGGCATTGTCTGTAATAGCGTTTACTTTTAAGTGCTGTTCTAGCTCTACTGTCTCCAGAGATACATGCTACAATCCTTCAAGAAGACAGTTTTCCAGAGCACTTGTTTGTGTGCAGTCCTGTTGTACTGTGCTGCTACCAATAAAGACGTTTTTATAAATAAAAAACAGCGTTGGACTTAGTAGAGGCCTCTGTGGAGGCAATGGTTGCAGAAATGCAGCATTAAGTGGGATGGGTGATGACCCAGGTCCTGAGAACTGGTAGACCACCCACTGTGAAGTTCCCGCTTTCCCTTTAGAACAGTTCCATGTCAAAAGGGAGAGATCACTCAGCTAATGACATCTCCATCCAATTATTACTGAGAAAGTGTAACAATCCTTTTACGGATGTATGACATTACAACGCATGCTTTTACCATGCATGCTGTTACAACGCAGTTTTTACAACGCATGCTGTTACAACGCATAGCGCTTTGGGGTGCTGGATAGTGAATAGTTTAATTTACTATTCCAACTCCAGTCCCCGTGGATAGTAGGGAAGGTGTTGGATAGTAAATTAAAACTATTCCCTATCCTAGAGCGCCCCCCAGCGCAATGCGTTGTAATGGTTTTCGTTGTAAAACCTGCGTTGTAAAAGCACTGCGTTGTAAAAGTTTCGTTGTAAAGGATGTTTCCCTCCTTTTACTCATCTCAGTTTCTCAATATTGGGATCTCACTGCCTTGATCAGGGATTAGAATGTTATGCTTTTCTATTGAGGTGGGGATTATTAGAGAGAAATATATATTTGTAGTTCCAGCTGCTGTGGGACATTATGGGTAAGAAACATGTTTTGTATGTTTTCCAGCTCAAATGTTATGGCAAGTACTCATGTTGTATTGAGGCTTTGACACTTTCTATCACACCTATGGTGTCTACGTCCCTGCAGTGGAGGCGGGGTTTGATGAATATCTAATGTTAACTACACTGCCCCATTATTGTCAGTGCACATGCTGTGATACACACTGACGCAGCAGCCCAAGCTGGATCAGGCAGCATTCTTTACACCCCTTTCACATTCTTTTAGGATGACATAGGATCCACGAGGCATCTACAGAAAATAAAAGATCCTCAAATTCACAAATAGATTGCTGGACCTGTGGGGTCCCCAAATGAAAACTAAGGGAATTTATCGATTTCTTGGGATAAACATACCCCTTTAGCTTCACCCATTACCATATTTTCTGGGTGCAAAGCTTTTTTGAAGTCACAAATGGCCTAATTTGCCAAATTGGGCCTTTTGTGACTGCAAAAAGCTTTTCTAAATGTAGAACCACCAAACTGTAATTAAGTAACTTTTTACCGAATTGCAATTTGAGTTTGGGACCCAATTCTGATGTGGTATTTGGTAGATGCATATTTAGGGGGTCTCTTCCAAATTTTGAGTCACAGTGGTATGTTAATGTTTTGCTACTGAATTCTGGTCGTAAAACAGTAATACTTTATCACCAATACAAAATTGGTGGTAACCCATTTGCAAAGGGGAATGGGTCTTCATTGGCCCCCAGCAGACCACTATTTCTGTGATGGGCCTTTGGTGGGAATGAGTTGTGTGCCTTCCCAAGGATCCATTCACTAGGAGCTGAAGTGGACCAGAGCAGACAACAGATGCCAGATATCAAAATGTTAACGTTGTGAGTGTGTAAGTAAGAGAGTGTGGGCCTTATTCACGAAGCTAAACTTAAACTTTTGGTGTAAGTTTACGATTATATGCTATTTACAAAGGTATTTAGCTAGTATTTTCTTTACGACTGCGGAGTGTCCGCACATAATAAAATAAGACATTCCTATTTTTTAATGTGTGGAGACTCCCCAGTCATAAAGATACTTCTGGTAAATTACTTTTGTAAGTAGCAAACAATCGTGAATTACACAAAAGTGTAAGTTTACCTTTGTCAGTCAGGCCCTTTGTGGGTGAGAGGGTGCAAAAGCGCATGCACTTGTATGAGCGAGAGTATTTGTGAGTGTGTCTGATTAAAACGGGATGGGGGAATGAGTGACAGTGTTTGAAAATGAGTGAGAGTGAGTGAAATGGCAAGTCAAAAAAAGTAAGTCAAAGTGTGTTGGAATACGTGAGATTGTGAGACTGTGATTGAGTAAGAGTGAGTACAAGTGAGTGAATGAGAGTTAGTAAATAAGAATAAATGAGTGTGAGGAAGTGAGTGTGAATGAGAATAAGTGTGCGTGAGTGAAGCTAAGTAAGGATGAAAGAACCGGAGTATCATCACTTTGGAAGTGGGCGGCACTAATGGGGTATGTGGGTGACAGCATCCTCAGAAATATTTTGGAGACCAGCACTTTTTTTGTTTGTTTACAATTTGAGCACTGGTTGCGTGTCTTACCTAACTCTGGCAATGCAATATTTTGTTCAGTCTTTGCACATGGGTTCAATTTAATTCTCATCCTAATGGCATAGACAGTAAGTGGCCTTTAAGCATGTGGGAAACCTTCAGCGAGTACTACATGTTTAACCAACCACATTGTGAATGCTGGAAATGTGAGGCTACACTTACACTGCAAGAAAACAAATTGGAGGTCCCCCGTCCCCGTATTCAAATCTCCGTTACTAGAAAGCCAGGTCTGGCTAAACATGTCACACACAATGTTTGATACATGGCAGCTATGAGAGCGTGGCATTGAATTTTTAAGCATAACAAGCATTACAACCATGTAAGGCTATTAAGTTTTGTTTAATAGTAAATACGTTTTCGCTGCAGCGACTGGTCAGTGAGCTTTGACGTATGTTCAAAGACAGCTTTTGTTAGAATATTTCAGTCTGTAAATGAGAGAAACCTCTTTAAAACAATTATTCTGTTTTTTGTTCTATTTTTTAGTAACCATAAAAACAACTACTTGCCGAAGGGTTTGAAATAATTCCTGTAATCTTTTTGAAATAAAGGATATGTATTATTTCCAGGTTCTCTACAGACTACGGAATCCAATGGAGTCAAATGTAAGACTTTCTAAGGTCACGATCACTGAGCAGATAAAGCTAAGAACATGATTTATAACTGCCCAAACGCTATCTAGGCTCTCCTCCCTGCCTCTAGTTTTTATGTTCTCACGATGCTTTAACTTTTGAATGCTAAGGTCAACATCAACAAATAATAGAAATTGAAAATATATAGTTCCCCACTTTGGCGCTGAACCAAGCAATGTGCAAACAGGAAATAGTTTTAGAGCTCTTTATTTCATTCATGAAACTTGCTCATTGGAGGGACTGGAATCGTTTTAAAGGACAGTCATCGAATTAATGCACTGATGTAATAAAGAGAATGAACTGAGATCCTGATAGATACATAGATGGCAAGAAAACAGGAACCTATATTTATTTTGTTTAGTTTGTCTCATATTTAAACACAATTTGTTTGGAATGTAATATTTGGCTAAGCATGACATAATATCAATACGCTTGACTGCTCTTAGTCAGGTTATGAGAACTTGTAATTAATATTACCACACCTAGGGCCAGATGTAGGTAATTCGTATTTACTGATTCATAAATACCGAATTTTACCGATATTTATGAATCGGTAAATATGAAGGTGTGAGATGTAGGGAAAATCGGTAATTGAATTACCGATTCTGTAAAAATCGGTATTTACCGAATCGGTAAATACCGATTCGGTAATGCCCATTGATTCCTATGGGCATTGAAGCCCATAGGAATCAATGGGCATTACCGAATCGGTATTTACCGAATCGGTAAATACCGATTCGGTAATGCCCATTGATTCCTATGGGCATTGAAGCCCATAGGAATCAATGGGCATTACCGAATCGGTATTTACCGATTCGGTAAATACCGATTCCAGCAAGGGTGCAAGGGGTGTCACTTTGACACCCTCTAGCACCCCAAATACAGTCATGTGTGCCATGTGGCACACAGACATGCCCTAAGGGCATGTCTGTCTGTCACATGGCATAGGTGTGCATGCACACATGTGCATGCACACCTGGATTTGGTATTTTACCACCCAATTGGATTGGGTGGTAAAATACCGAATCTGTAAGGCCTTTGGGACTCAGAAGAGTCCCACCTACATATGAAAGTTACCGAATCGGTAAAAATACCGATTCTGTATTTTACCGATTCGGTAAATTTACATACCGAAAACCCATTTATCGGTCGGTAACGGCCGAAATAGGACGTTACCGGTCGGTAAATGGCCACCTACATCTGGCCCCTAGTTCCTCAGATAACTCCCCCGCCTTTTGCCTGCTTCCCAACTGGAAATTGCATCACCTTTTAGCTGTGAAGGTTCAGGACGAAGACCTTGGGGATAATACCACTTGACTCTGACTATCAATAAATATCATGTCCATATATTAAACAGTCACTATGAATATGAAAGGATTGCATGTCAGACTCTTGGTGGGATCCATCATTTATTGTGAATATCCTGTTTTAAAGTTAGTTTACAAATGTATCGTCCCATTGGGTGTACATTTTCTATTGCTTTTCTATTGCTTACTCTAAATTAGGCTATTTTTATAAACGATAGTGAGGACAGAATATTTTTGATGCATGATATTCTTCCTACACTATTTTGCTACCATTCAGTTGAAAGTTGATGATCTTAACTAGACGAAAGTCTGAAAGTCTGAATGAAAGTCTGAATGCAATTTAATATAGCTGGAATAGTTACACGTTTTAGACTGTAATTACTTGGTTAGGTGATTGAGTCCCCAAATAAATCAAGTATATATTATATTTGGGTATATAATGATTATGATAGTCTGATACCATATTTTACAACGTTGGTGATCTTATGCCTAATGAGCATGCTGGGTGCTCCATTGAATGGTAGGGGCATCTGCTATGGAATAAATAAAAATAAAACGCACAGCGTGGGGCTGAATATATGAAAAGGAAAAGGAAAGCATTTCATTGTAAGAGGCTGATTCGCTCATTTAGTATTCAGGCCTGAGGGAGAAGAAGTGGCTCATGAGCTCCCATGAGAGGCTGCAAATTTGCATATGTCCATTCTATGATGCCCTAGAAAGAGTATGAACGCCACTAAAGTATAAGTAGAGTGTTTTGAGGGCTGCAAGATGCACAGCAGCTCAAAGGAGCCCAGCATTGTATTTTCCTAATGTTGCCGTAAGTCTATTAGGGGGTAATATGCATGCCTCTGGAGATTTTTTTTTTCTTTCCAAACACGCCCAAAGCACAGGTGTTTGCACATATTCTGGAGGGAAGGAAACTCTGTTGATTGATTGATCCTAAAACTGTATTAGCAGCAGGTTAAAGGGTGAAGAAAGACTCTTTTATGTTTTGAATGTGCTTGGTTGATAATGACAGGACTGACAATACAGTGGTATATGGGTCAACCAAGATAACGGAGAAGATTTATTGATAAACACCACGTTAACAAACAAGAGTTACATGTTTGAATGATGGCTATTGACATATTTTGAAATGCTTTCTTCTTCCCTGGTAACTATTTCCAATAAATGGGTACTCCCTAGCTGGTGTCCAGGTTTGTTCCGGGACGAAGTTCCTGCATACCTCTCTAGATCCTTGTCCATCTCTTGTGTCATACCCAGGAGGATTAGTCGAAGATGCTGGCACTCTCACCCGATGTAGAAAAGACATTTGAACCAGTAGAATGGCTGTATGTCTTCTGGGCACGGAATCATATAGGCTTGGGGGGTGATTTTAGCATCAGGGCCTACCTCTTGTATGCCTCTCCAATAGCCGATGTGTCTTGTGGAGGATTTCTTTTGGACCACTTCACTATTATCCGTGGTACCTGGCAGGGATACCACTTGTCCCCGCTGCTGTTTCTCCTTGCTATTGAACTTCTAGCTGTGGCCATCCATTGGACACAGGGGTAGAAGAGGTTCCCACTGAAGTGGGTGTAGTTAGGGCACTGCTTTATGTGGAGGGTGCCCTGCTCCTTCTATCCTGTCCATGGTCCTCCATAGCTGCTGTAATGTATGTCATAGAGTGTTTCTCCTCCATCTTGAGCGTAACTAAGTGAACTGGTCAAAATTCAAAGCCCTGTCCATGACCAGAATCACCACCCATGCCTGCATATATGGCTATAATAAAAAGTGGTTCTCAGAGAGACTCAGGTGATTGGGTATTCGTATCAACAGGGTGCTCTCCCATATGGGGAGAATAACCTCCTTCCCCTGTTGGAACACTCCCCCCATACTGTTCTATAGCCAATCTAGTGGTAGCCTCCAATTCGATCCTTTCCACGACTGGGGTTGCATAGAAGAAAGTTTACAAGCTTATCGCTTTTCCCCAGTTACATCATAAGGGCCTCATTATGGTATAATGCAGTCCTACATATAGATGGGCGAATGTTTTACAGGGCATCATGGTACGAATCTTGCCTGCGACCGATAGATCAACTATTTGAGGGGGAGGCTTAAGTTGTACCTGTCACATAAAATGGATTTTTGCCTCAGTGCTGCAGATCACGACACTACCACTAATTGGCCTATAGTCTCAGCTCAGCATGGGGTGCACCCCCTGTACAGTTGTGTCTCTCGCCTGTCCTACACAACCTCCAAGTGCTGGCCTAATATAGAGGTGAGGTGTCTGACCTTTATGGAGTCCTCATTAAAGCCCTACATTCACTTCCGACCCTCACAGCTATCAGGCTTCTGTAGCAACTGCTATTGGGAAACGCCTAAACCATGGATGCCTGGGCATCTGTGCTTTTAGACCATGACCAAGGCATCCAGGAAAATTGCTTGAAAATCCTGTACTTTAAAATTATTATTATTATTATTATTATTCTGAGTTTTGTATAGCGCCTGGTTACCAGATAGGCATCCCAGCGCTCGCCAGATAATAACGCTACCAAAGAATAATGCAGGGTTAAACAGAAAACAGAAACGTCTTTAAAAGTTTGCGAAACCGGAGAAGACTAGCTTCCGAGCGAAGTTGAAGGGGCAGTGAATTCCACAAAGCGGCCACATTTATCTAAAACCTTCTGCCACCGGTTCTAGCCCTCTTCACCCTCCCGACCTGAAGAAGATGTTGATGGTCGGAGCGAAGAGAGCGAGAAGCCTTGTAAGGCTGAACCATCTCCCCCAGAATAGGTGGGCCTACCCCATGCAGAACTTTATGGGCTATACAGAGTGATTTGAATTTCAAATGGAAACTCAGGAGAGCCAAACCTCTAATCTATGAACCTTTGTTGGAGTTGCGGCATTGACCGCTGTGACCTATTTCACATTCTTTAGCCCTATGCTGATCTTTCCGTCTCCCCAGCTTGCCCTTCTCCATTAAGTTTCTGACCTCCTTGAAATGTCATCACATGAGAACCTCTTTGCTTGCTACAACCAAACTATGTTTACTCCGTTATTGGCGACAATCTATTTCACCTAAATGTGAGGAATGGCTGCCTGAACTCCATCGAGTGGCCTGCCACGAAAAAACCACATACATGTTCATTGACAAACTACATGCATTTGAAGCAGTTTGGAACCCCTTCCAAGTGAATAACTCTGTGTCCTCTGAGTCTGTCTGATGGTACCTCACCCCTCTTCCCTACTACTGATACAGTGATGGGTGGGTGCCAGATAGCTGACTTTATTGCTGAGGTGGAATGAGCCATCTCATGACATGGTCCACTCATTTTGCACTTCCTAGAAAATGACAACCCAACAGTTTCCTTTTGGAGTCAATGATCTCCCACCCACCACCCTTCCTACACCCCTCTTTACCTCATAGCATTCTTACCACAAATCCCTCTACTCGTCAATTCACAATATGTTTTTCTCTTCCTCTCTGGGGAATATTTAGGTGCACCATGGGTGCCACTGTTTCAATTTGTTCCTGCTCCACCCCCCCTCGAGCGATGTATATTGTCCCCCATTCTTCTTTGAGTGTACACACTGCTTCAAATGCCGTGTACTACGTTAATATTCGAGTTTGACTCTTATGTACTGGTGAATGGTAAACAGTAAATACATGTTGCAAAAAAAAGTAAATGCTTTATTTACAACCACAAGGCTAACAGTGAGTAAAGATAGGCTTTAATGAATGTTTTCACAAAGTGATACCATTTATTTCAATGATATTGTATTGGCTTATGGCTTATTATTCCATATCTTGGCTTTTAGTTATGTCTATCTCTTTGACAAAGCGAGTAGACCCGGTCTCACCAAAGGTATTTCTATCTACGTAGTTTAGATATTTGTAAATTAATGTGTAGTTTTAGTTGTGTAATGATGTACCTTTCTATTGTATTAGAAAAAGCACTGGCGGGACAATGATTTATTTATTGTTGTTGTTGTTTCCTAGTGAACTGTCAGTACTAGCCCACACCACACCTCCTCGGTAGGGCTTGGATGACTTGGTTTGGCTACGCTGAGAGAGATGAGTGATACAATATGATACCTGCTTACCAGCAAAGAGAAAAGTGTGGAATTATTACTTGTGGTCTTATTACTTGTGAAGGATTTTCATCCTTCACAACTAATAGCTCAGTTTCTTTACACAAATGTACTGGCACACAATGGAGGTAGCTTGGTTGTGGAGTAAAACTTCTGCAACAAAAGGTTTCCAGTAGATGAAAGCCACCCTCATCTATCGTATCACAATTCTATTGTAATTCGGTTTCACATGAGCAATAATTCCTGATGTGTTTCTTGGATTTCTAAATGGCATCCATTAGTCAGCAGATTCACCAACACAAGAGAGAGAGTTCAAGTCACATTACATGCATATCATAGAAAGTGGCTTCACATGACCTTTGACCCCAATTATATCACAGGAAGTGATACCCTATAATGTGTGACCTTAGTGATATCATAGAAAGTATCATTATTGAACTAAAAAAACTACAATAAATGCATTATTAAATAAATAAAAAGTTAATAAAGCTGATAAAAGTATATTTTACTTATGACCTGTATGTTGACTAAAGCCAGTGAATTTAGGAATTCTACAACAGCAAGGAGAGATCTAAGCTGTTGACACGGCCACTTTTTTGGAACACCAAGAAGAAGCAGAGGTATAAACCAGTTACTTATAGATGGAACTTTAAAAACTCCCAGCTCGGGAAGACTGGTGAAGTATGCCAAGCTTCTCAAATGGAAATGCACCGTTGGCAGTTCCTTTTTCTTGGTTTGTCATAATTAGCACAAAGTATGAGGCAACTGTTGGACAGATCAAAGAGGGTAGACATGGTCTATGAGCCATGTTTCAATGTATATTCCTTTGTCCTGATGTTTTTGTTTGCCTCTAGAGAAATGTCAAACCCCAAAGTTAAAACTTTTGCTCATGAGAAACGACAAATAATAGCATGACGTTGGTCATTATCAGAAGGCAGCAAAGATTGCCTACATCCTGGTGTTCAATAAAAAAGTAACTTAGGACAAACTATCAACCTATATCCAATATGAATCCATTTACAGTTGACTTTGGAAGGTATCTGTGTCCTGGTCAGCAGCACTCCATTGACTTACTTGGATTTTGCAATCTCAAGTGTCAAGGTTGATTTTTTCATCTTCGTGCTCTGTGGTACTTATTTCAGATCTTCCCTATGAGAATCCTGACGGGTAGTGCTTTTAAACACCCGCATCTTGATTATAGCAATTCCTTATTCTGCGGTTTACCTTAAACAAAGATCACAAAGCATCAACATATACACAATTGTACAGCAGAGCTATCTAGGAACTTGTAAAAATGTCATCTAACTTTACCAGTAGCATGCCTGGAAATGTGCGTGTCGGTACAGAAGGGCTAGTACCACAAGCGCTGATTTTCTATTTTTTTTTGTAAATATGGCCCTTTGAGCATAATTGCCTGAAACGCAAAGAATCTCTCTAATGCCATGAAGAGACACGTGGATTACGTTCTCGTGCACAAACTCATTTGTAGCAGTATTTACATTAAACAGTGAACTTTGCAGTGAACAGCTGCAGAAACCCTGCTTTCAAGAAAGTGACAGTAAAATCTCATTTGAGCTCCGGCTGGAATATTAGCATATGGATCGAACAGCAGGCGTTTCCGTCACTGTCACTTTGTTAAGCAAGCGTGTTTTATGCATGTATGCGCGCAGCTGCTGTAGCTTCTCGGCTTCTAATGATGACTGCTTGAGATTTATCTTCAAACTCAGAAATCCGCAAGGAATTGCGACATGGGAATTGTATAAATTCCACAGAGTTTATGTGCTTGGCCAGGGCTTCTTAAAAGTATCTCATCCAGGGATATATCATTTTAACTCACTTCGCTGCTATAACACTGATCTGGGGTGGGACTACACCCCCAAAATACACATGTGGTGAGGCTGGGTAACTTGGACCAGTGCCCTTTAGCACAAGAGGAGTCCCGTAGTGTGGGACGTGTGCGGGTTGCGCCCAGGCATGCATCCGGACCAAGACCGGGCCTGTCTTCACCCGTCATTGGCCCCAAAGAGGCAGAGCTGGGCCTGGTCTCTTGGCTCATCGACCCGGAAGGTACAGTTTGTAAGTGCACCTTTACCCTCTTGTTGTTTCGGGACTTTGTTAATTTTCTACCCTCATGCGGGGGGGGAGATCACAAGTTGTGCACCTGTCTCCACCTCTCGCGGTAGTGGTACTTCTGTAGAACGCACGCGGGAACCCGCAGTGAGCGTCATCAGTACTGAGACTGAACTCAATGAAAGGAGGCTATCTCCAGGAGATGATTGTGATCAGAGTCTTGGGAAGGGATCATGGTTGGTAAATTTCCTTCTGTGGCCTCTTCTTCCGGATTTATCCTCCCCACCTTCCTACCTCCTGAAACGGCTGAGTCTCCCTTACATCTGGGAGTGAAGTTCCAAACTCAGTACCACCAAAGAAATATAAATGAGGCACTCACTTAAAGAAGCTCACTAACACCATTAGTGGTAAACAAGTGGCTTCTTTATCACCCTCTTTACCAGACCAGCGAGAAGGGGGCTCATAATAGCACTTCCTCTTCAAGGGTGGAGACCTCCTTGCCACCGAGTGGAGATAATTTGTCGTCATTAATGGAGGGGCACTTTAAGTGGCTCAGCATCTGGCTCAAACCCAAACATTCTCCATTGTTTAAGTGCTTAAAGCCCTTGGAAGTTAAGCTATCTTCATCCTCGTTATGTTCTTGCCAGCCTACCTTGAGCAGCGCCGAATACACATGCCACCCACTCACCCTTTAAAGTGTAATGCCCTCCAACAAGGTGTCGGTTTTAGCACCCAACCTCGAGATAATGTAGGGCCCAACACTTCCTAGGGGAACGCTCCAGCTCAAATCATCTACTTAGTGGGACCAACAACGACACAACGTCAGAAGCACCAATTAGAAGTGAGGAACCAGTTTTGGGGCAGGTCTCCCAGCGTGCCCAAACCTAGTGGATCTTCTGCACCCAGGGTGGAGCCCAGCAAAGTTGTGGTCAATTTACCACCTGCTGCATGTCCTTATGTGGCAGTGCTCATAGGTGTCCCACCCCTTCGAAAGAGATAGAATGAATTATGTGAGGAACTTTTCAACAAATCCCTAGACTAGTTAGTATGGAATAAAGGGTTCCCAATGTTTTATGTGAAAGATAGTTTAATGGTGCATAGGTGTGCATGGACTGGGCCCAACCCCAGAGTCCCTGTTAGTGACTGTGTTATTATAAACTTCAGATCATTGTATTTAGTCCGCAATCTACTGTTTGTCCCATATTTCATTCTAGCATGGAGAAGCCCTGTCACTATGGTGCCCCTGGGGTACTTTTACAAACCTCCAAGCTGCTACCCCTAGAGATGTTTTAGCTCAGTGGGTGCTTAAATAGATCAATCTAAAGTTTTCCAGGAACACCCACGACTTTTTCCTTTTTTCTCTCCAGCCCACTATCCACTAAGTGCAATACTAAGGGCTCCCCAGCAATGTCCGAAAGTCAAACTATGGCAGCCAGTTGCCTGTTATCCTATTCCTACATCTATCAGGTGTAATATCCTTGCCAGTGTGGACTGACTGTTTACTACAATACGCACAGTCACCACCAATAGTAAGATGTAAGTGCCTCTCCTAGATGGTGAGCTTGTTGGCCCTAGCGATGCTCGTAATCTCCCTCGTTTGAGTTGGAATGTTGCAGGTGCTTAAAGGGAAGTTAGAAAATCCAGGCTGGAGGGCCTTTATTAATTGGTATGATATCATTGCCCTTCAAGTGACCTGTGCCATTGCACCTACCTCTATTAACAGCAATGCTTGCTATACATGCCCAGCTGTTTCCTCTAACCATGAAAGGGCCATGGGATGCCTAGTGATGATTTGGATTAGTGTACACCTTTGTGTGCAAGTCACATCTATTGACTCTGGGTCTACAGCATTTCAAATATTGCAGATACGAAATAGTTTTTCCAGATTTGTCTTCTATTTAATTGATTTGTATAGTAATTATTGTGTTTATCCCACGTGTGTTCATTTTACTCAGCTGTTTATTTTGTCTCCAACTTGCAAGCCTTCAATGACAATTCTATGGTGCAGTACCTCTATCTGTTGGGGATTTTAATGCCAGGCTGACTGGGCAACTGTGGAAGGGAGGGAACAATGAAGGAGTGATCTCAGTGAAGCAAGGCGACTCAAGTTGGCTAGTCATTTGGCTGAACATGATTTCATTGATTTAGTCAACACTTTTAGTGAGGATGAGTTTCTACCACCAACTTTCAAGGGACATGGTCGCACAGCCACCATTGACTATATTTTTTCGACTAGGAACTTTATTACCTACTTTCTCAATTTGGGAAGTTGTGCTGACTGATCATAACACCTTAGGAGACCTAGTTTCTGTTCCCCATAAGTAGGCTTCAACCCACTGCTGGTGCTGTTCCTACCCAGTAGTCCACTGACAGTTTTAGGATTATGTGGCACCGTAAAGACCCAACAAACGTACTGTGTTTACTATTGGCTCAACACAAGGAGTTATTTATAAAGTTCCTAACAGAAGAGGGGGGAAATCTTATCAGCCTACTATGATGCATTACCTAAGGTAATCAAACAGCACCTTCTTAGACCCCTGAAGGTAGATAAAGGAGACCCACGCTGCTTTGACGAGCATTGCTCAGTAGCACACCAGATATTAATATCTGCTTTGGCTACAACCCCACAAGGTAAAACCGAGGTCCAGTCTGCGAGTCAAGCCTACAAGCATGCCCTCAAATTAGGAGAGAGACCTTGCGTGAATCGGATTGGGAAACTTGGAAAATGTCACATTGAGCAAGAATGGTAAATGTTTTTGTGATTCAGTCAAAAGATTGAAATCCAAAAGCTTCCCTGAAAGCTCCATATTGCACTGGAACATATTGTGCACTGATTAGGCAGCACATTTCTCCTCTATTTATCATCTTGAAGAAAATACTGACTTAACCAGTACTCCACTTCTCAGGTTGCTCAACTCACTCCCAGTAATAGAGAACGTAGCAGAAGGCAATACCTCAGAGCACCAGAGGCAAGACACCAGGCCACCACGGGAGACCCGTTTATTTATTTATTTATTTATAGAGTTTTATATAGCGCGGACTTGACCCTTGGGTATCAGAGCGCTTAACATTTACATTTTTTTAACATAATTTTGAAACAATTGAGATACATAGCGAAAAGCAACATTATTATAAATAGTATTCCTGTACATGCCTTTCTTGTCATTTTCAGCAAACATACATTTTTACACTGTTTAACAGTATTTCTGTCCACACGGTTCTGATGTGCTTTCTGTTATTTCTCCCGCAGAACCGGTTCTTGATCGAGCGTTTGAGTCATAGACATGATGATAAAGTGTGCGGTCTCGTCTTGAATGTTGCTGTGTTTGAAATTTTTCTAATGTTTTGAGGGAGTGAGTTCCAGATTCTGGGGGCTGCTCCTGAGAAAGCTCTGTCATATGTTTTCTTCTTCCGGAAGATGGATGGTTTCAACAGCAGATCGGTGGCACTCCTAGCTGGTCTATTTCCGGAGGAGAGCTCTATTTTCTGAGCTAAATACCTTGGTGTTTTGTAGTGGAGCGCTTTGTGTGTAGTACATGCCAGTTTGAATTGAATTCTAGCTTTGTATGGTAGCCAGTTTAATGCTTTCAGGTGAGGGGAGATATGGTCGTATTTTCTAGTTCCAGTAATGAGTCTTGCTGCCGCATTTAGACATGCTTTTAGTGGAGCTGTAGAAATTTTTGATAGACCTGCTAGAGGTGTACATCCATATTCGATCCTTGAAATAACTAATGACTGAACTGACAGTTTGAGGTCCGCCGTAGAGATGAGTGGTTTCACTTTTCTAATATAGTTCAGGTGAAACCGGGCACTTTTTGTCATTGACTTGATGTGGGCTTTCATGTCAAGGTTCTTATCAAGCTAATTCCTAGTGATTTTGCAGATTCGTCTAGTGTAGGGGTGCAATTTAGTGCTGTGATCAATGTGGTCCATTCCTTAACTTCTGTGGATTTCTTAGGTGGTGAAATTAATAGGAATTCCGTTTTTTGTGCGTTTAGTTTCAGATGATTACTAGTTAACCAGTCTAGTGACATTCTCAAGGCCTAATTCATTTTCTTTATGTCTTCCAGTGACATTATCTTGATGTAGATCTGAGTGTCATCTGCATACATGTGATAGGATATGTTTGCGCCTCGGAGAATTTCTGTGAGGGGTTCAACATAGAGGTTGAATAGTGAAGGGGATAGTGTAGATCCTTGAGGGACTCCGATCGAATTCGGGCAAGATGGGGAAAGCAACTGGTTGACTATGAATCTTTGGGTTTGTTCTGGAGAAAGGATTCAAACCATTTCAGAACAGTTCCAGATAGTTCCATCCTGTACTGAAGTCTGGCTAGCAATCTTTCATGGTTTACCGTGTCAAAGGCAGACGACAGGTCAAGAAGGACTAGTAGGCAAGGTTGATTGTGATCTAGGGCCTGCAGCGCATCATCCACTATGTGTAAGATTGCTGATTCTGTACTGTGGCCTGATCTGAATCCGGATTGGCAGTCGTTTAGCAGCTTGAAATTGGCGATGTGTTTGCTCAGTTGATTTTGTACACATTTCTCGATTAGATGGCAAGTATCAGAATATTGGTTATTGGGAGAAAGGTATTCGGCTCTGTTGGCTCCGTTGTAGGTTTTTTGATGATGGGAATGACTTTACCAGTTTTTAGACATTCAGGAATGATCCCTTGTGATAGTGAGGCATTTATTATTTTTGTCCATATTGGGACTATGATATGATTGATTCTTTTCAGGCATTTAGAGGGGAGGGGCTCATTGTAGTGGTTATTAGGTTTGATATCCAATAGCATTTTGTCAATTGTATTCTGGTCATATAGCTCGATGGTTGCCCATTGTGCATTGTTTTTAAATCGGTCCTGATCGTTTGTCGTGGTAAAAATGTTTTGTGTCGGTGGTTGTCTAGGACGGTTGTCGGCTGCCAACCTGAGCTCTCTTTCTAGCATGTTGGCCTTATCATTGAAGAAAGTTGCAAATTCTTCGCAGCTCAATTGAGTTTTAGTGGTTTCTTGTGCAGATTTAGCTAATTTGTATGATTGTTGTTTTAACATCTCGAATAGTTTCTGCGGTCTGTTTTTGGTGCTGTCTAATTCCGATCTAAAGAATTCCTTCTTGGAATTGAGTAATTTTTTGTTGTACTCGTTTTGGATCTTTCTGAGTGTTTTAAGTTGGGGGGATAATGGGTGCTGTCTCCATTTTCTTTCTGCAAGTCTCAATTTACGCCTATCTTCATTCAAAGACGAATTAAACCATGGAGTGTTATCTTTATCAGATATTCTTTTTAGTTTTAGCGGCATGGTGGAGTTGACTAAGTTCGTCATTGATTTAGTGTAGTGCTCAGTGAGTTCGTTAGCGTTCAGTAAGCTGTTGGTCTTATCAGAAGTAATGTTATGCTTTGTGGCCCCTTGATTACTTAGGCTTTTAACCTTTCCTTAAATATTCACATCCCACACTCATGGAAACTTTCTATCATAGTCCCCATCTTTAAAAAAGGCGAGTACGTGTCACCGAAGTGCTACAGGACAATTTGTTTGTTAGATAGTTCAGTTAAAATTATTGGCAGGGCGATAAATAATTGCCCAGCTGAGTGAACATAAGAAGAAGATATATTATCCCCCTTCCAGCTCGGATTTCTCCAAGGGCTAGGCACGGTACAGCAGTGCCTAAATTTGAGTCTCATCATCAACAAATACATCCTTCTGTACCTAGCCTTCATGGACCTCTCTACAGCTTTTGATTTCATTAACAGGATCAAGCTGTGGCTGAGGTTGCTGGAAGAGGGAGTCGATATATCCTTGGTGAATTTCTTGCTCAATTTGCACTCTAACTCGACAGCCAAAGTATGGGCGAGTTTGAATGGAGAAATGTCCCCGGAAGTCTGTCTGAAGCACGGAGTGTGTCAAGGCTGCATTTTGGCCCGCTGCTTTTTATATTATAGAATAATGACCTCTGCCCACACTTGACACTAACCCCGGTAAACACGCCTAGTGGACCATTTTGTCCATTTCATGGATAGTTTTGACTTGGGTGCCAATTACGGTAAGTCCCAGATTATGGCCTGTGGTACAGGTAGGATCTTCACCCACAGGCTTGTCATCAAGGGTCACTCATTGCACAGCATAAATAACTTTAGTTCCCTGGGATTTATCTTTAATACCTCAGGGTCCTGGCAGTCCCAGCTGAACAGTTCATGTCTTAAACTTAGTAGGTCAGCTGGGACAATTTTTTACCTGCCATGCACGAGGGGAAGGGAAACCATCTGGCCACTGTTGACAGTATACAACAGACAGTGTGTCCCTGTGTCACGCAGGGGGGCGGAGGTTTGGGGGTGTCACAATAGTACCCTTCTCCAGCTAGAGGAAAATCGCATATGCTGGAGGCTTTTACATCTTCCACCAACTGCCTCCTGTCATATTATGGACGTGGTGCGAGATCATCAATAAATGGCAGACAGGGTTCAGTTAGCCCCACTTTTCTCGTGGGTCAGCTTGTGGGCTAATCGACATGCATAACTCTGTAGAGACATCATCCTGGACTGTCTTGGCCTGGATAAATGGGCCCTATTCCCTGGTTAAACTACATCTCATGCATATTTCAGGAGCCGGAGTTGACTTCTCTTTTTCTGTCTCTGAAGAGTATTAAAAAAAGTTGATAAATCACTGGTCAAGACACATTTCTGGGAATTCTGTGAAGCCAGAAGGTTGCAATCTGAGTTAACGAGAAACTCAGTGCAGGTTTTTTAGAGATACCTTACTAGCACAGAGCATGTCTTTTATCTGACACTTAGCCTCACTCGTGGGAGAGGAATCTCCTTTTCCGCTTTAGGGCTAGTATGGCGTGGCAGCTCATGAGCACAGAATGCCACAAATGCCAGAAACCGGTCCCCGGAAGCTTGTTTCCGGTCCAGGGAAGACATGGCTTGGCAGTTCGGGCTGGACTGTTCCCATGAGGCACAGGGTCAGACTGATTTGCAAATGGCAATGTCTGAACTGGGGTGGCAGAGTGGGCTAAAGAACGGTGATGGATTAAACCCAGATCTGTTGACTGGGTGTGAGTGTTTGATTGGTTCAGATGTTCCGTCCATCACCACCCCCTTTTGTACCACTTTGTTCGCCATAAGTTGGCAGGGTATGCTCAGACGTGAGTCCCTTGCTCACTTTGCCACTGGACTCAAGCAAGCCGGGCTGAAGACGGCTGAAATGCCAGAAACCGGTCCTCGGAAGCTTGTTTCCGGTCCAGGGAAGGCATGGTTTGGCAGTTCGGGCTGGACTGTTCCCATGAGGCACAGGGTCAGACTGATTTGCATATGGCAATGTCGGAACTGGGGTGGCAGAGTGGGCTAAAGAACGGTGATGGATTAAACCCAGATATGTTGACTGGGTGTGAGTGTTTGATTGGTTCAGATGCTCCGTCCATCACCACCCCCTTTTGTACCACTTTGTTCGCCATAAGTTGGCAGGGTATGCTCAGGCATGAGTCCCTTGCTCACTTTGCCACTGGATTCAAGCAAGCCGGGCTGAAGACGGCTGAAATGCCAGAAATCGGTCCCCGAAAGCTTGTTTCCGGTCCAGGGAAGGCATGGCTTGGCAGTTCGGGCTGGACTGTTCCCATGAGGCACAGGGCCAGACTGATTTGCATATGGCAATGTCTGAACTGGGGTGGCAGAGTGGGCTAAAGAACGGTGATGGATTAAACCCAGATATGTTGACTGGGTGTGAGTGTTTGATTGGTTCAGATGCTCCGTCCATCACCACCCCCTTTTGTACCACTGTTGACAGTATACAACGGACAGTGTGTCCCTGTGTCACGCAGGGGGGCGGAGGTTTGGGGGTGTCACAATAGTACCCTTCTCCAGCTAGAGGAAAATCGCATATGCTGGAGGCTTTTACATCTTCCACCAACTGCCTCCTGTCATATTATGGACGTGGTGCGAGATCATCAATAAATGGCAGACAGGGTTCAGTTAGCCCTACTTTTCTCGTGAGTCAGCTTGTGGGCTAATCGACATGCATAACTCTGTAGAGACATCATCCTGGACTGTCTTGGCCTGGATAAATGGGCCCTATTCCCTGGTTAAACTACATCTCATGCATATTTCAGGAGCTGGAGTTGACTTCTCTTTTTCTGTCTGTGAAGAGTATTAAAAAAAGTTGATAAATCACTGGTCAAGAGACATTTCTGGGAATTCTGTGAAGCCAGAAGGTTGCAATCTGAGTTAACGAGAAACTCAGTGCAGGTTTTTTAGAGATACATTACTAGCACAAAGCATGTCTTTTATCTGACACTTATCCTCACTCGTGGGAGAGGAATCTCCTTTTCCGCTTTAGGGCTAGTATGGGGTGGCAGCTCATGAGCACAGAATGCCACAAATGCCAGAAACCGGTCCCCGGAAGCTTGTTTCCGGTCCAGGGAAGACATGGCTTGGCAGTTCGGGCTGGACTGTTCCCATGAGGCACAGGGTCAGACTGATTTGCATATGGCAATGTCTGAACTGGGGTGGCAGAGTGGGCTAAAGAACGGTGATGGATTAAACCCAGATCTGTTGACTGGGTGTGAGTGTTTGATTGGTTCAGATGTTCCGTCCATCACCACCCCCTTTTGTACCACTTTGTTCGCCATAAGTTGGCAGAGTATGCTCAGACGTGAGTCCCTTGCTCACTTTGCCACTGGACTCAAGCAAGCTGGGCTGAAGACGGCTGAAATGCCAGAAACCGGTCCTCGGAAGCTTGTTTCCGGTCCAGGGAAGGCATGGTTTGGCAGTTCGGGCTGGACTGTTCCCATGAGGCACAGGGTCAGACTGATTTGCATATGGCAATGTCGGAACTGGGGTGGCAGAGTGGGCTAAAGAACGGTGATGGATTAAACCCAGATATGTTGACTGGGTGTGAGTGTTTGATTGGTTCAGATGCTCCGTCCATCACCACCCCCTTTTGTACCACTTTGTTCGCCATAAGTTGGCAGGGTATGCTCAGGCATGAGTCCCTTGCTCACTTTGCCACTGGATTCAAGCAAGCCGGGCTGAAGACGGCTGAAATGCCAGAAACCGGTCCCCGGAAGCTTGTTTCCGGTCCAGGGAAGGCATGGCTTGGCAGTTCGGGCTGGACTGTTCCCATGAGGCACAGGGTCAGACTGATTTGCATATGGCAATGTCTGAACTGGGGTGGCAGAGTGGGCTAAAGAACGGTGATGAATTAAACCCAGATATGTTGACTGGGTGTGAGTGTTTGATTGGTTCAGATGCTCCGTCCATCACCACCCCCTTTTGTACCACTGTTGACAGTATACAACGGACAGTGTGTCCCTGTGTCACGCAGGGGGGCGGAGGTTTGGGGCTGTCACAATAGTACCCTTCTCCAGCTAGAGGAAAACCGCATATGCTGGAGGCTTTTACATCTTCCACCAACTACCTCCTGTCATATTATGGACGTGGTGCGAGATCATCAATCTATGGCAGACAGGGTTCAGTTAGCCCCACTTTTCTTGTGGGTCAGCGTGTGGGCTAATCGACATGCATAACTCTGTAGAGACATCATCCTGGACTGTCTTGGCCTGGATAAATGGGCCCTATTCCCTGGTTAAACTACATCTCATGCATATTTCAGGAGCCGGAGTTGACTTCTCTTTTTCTGTCTCTGAAGAGTATTAAAAAAAGTTGATAAATCACTGGTCAAGAGACATTTCTGGGAATTCTGTGAAGCCAGAAGGTTGCAATCTGAGTTAACGAGAAACTCAGTGCAGGTTTTTTAGAGATACCTTACTAGCACAGAGCATGTCTTTTATCTGACACTTAGCCTCACTCGTTGGAGAGGTATCTCCTTTTCCGCTTTAGGGCTAGTACGGCGTGGCAGCTCATGAGCACAGGTAACTCAACTGATATCCTGTGGGGACATATTTTAACCTGTTCCTTTGATGGGGTTTCTGAGCAATCATGATTATATATCATGTTTGTCTGCAACTTTTTTAGTTATTGTAGACTTTTGCTCAAACCTCTTTTAAAATCAGTGGGGCATCGCAAACGAGGAGAGGCCTTATGGTATGCTATTATCTTAAAGCTGCAGTTAGAATCAGGAAAATCATGGAGGGTCCACTCTGTTGAAGTAATGTTTATCTGTTTGTTGATTTTTAAATCCTGTATTTTACACTTCCTTCTATTGGTTTTAATATGTTTTATCCATTTTATCTGGCACTTTGCACTTTATACAAATGTTGATTAATGTTTGATTGTTTTGTGTCTCTTATGGTCATAAATTGTCCGAATAAAGATTAATCAAATGGAATCAAACTCACATTAGCTGTACAAGATGCACTATTCCAAATGCATGTATGTAGTATATGTCTAGAGTGAACTTTGACAAAGGTGTGACCAATTCTTTATTCTTTGAGACACATTTATGCCAATTTAGTTGTGGACAAACGAAGTTAATGTTATTGTTTCTGCTATTACATTCATTCTAAAAACCTTTAATTTGAATAATTCGTTGTTGAATTGTGCTCAGTTGGATATCAGTTTACATTTTAGGCATTTTGGTATTGGCTTTTAACTTGTGATGTTGCTCCAGTAGATAAAACATTTGAGTGTCAACTACTGTGAAGTTGATGGAGCGAGATAGAAAACAAAATTTTGTTTAAACTCGCAAAGTCACATTTCCATAACATGAATAATAATATTAATGATTTGTGATATGTTATGCTAATACAACTTAGATTAAACTTTACACGTGGGGGGACTAACATATGTGCTCATAAACGTGCATAAATGTTGCATCTTTTTGTTCGTGCAAAATAATAAAATAAATTATTGTTTTCGTTTTTATCATTACTAACTGCTGCAAACTTAAAAGAAGCATGTGCTTGTTTTGCTTTTCCTTGTCTGTGTGATGTCATTTCTACTATTCTAGGTGCATATGGGTCTCATGAAAAAACGGAGACTGGTAAATATAAACGCTGCTTTATTTGTTTGCAATGGCTAGGTAACATTTGATTAATCGGGTGGGTTAATTAATTAGTGAAACTTGGGGTGGATACAGAATCTACATTATTTCTTACATTAATACTTTTCTTGTGTTTGTTTTATATTAGAAATCATAAGTTGCCTGCTTTTGGGCCTAGTCATTTGAACCGCAGAAAAAGAGCTGACATATAATTCTGCAGAAAGTCACGAGACGCCCATTCTGAATTAAAGCGTTTATTGAAGCTGCATTCACAAAGCAAAAACTGATGAGCTGACATCATTCTGTCGGACATGGCCAAGGTCGAAAGTGAACATTTTGTCAGTCCTTAACTTGGCATCCGCGGAAGTATAATGAAAGTCAATGGACGCTGCGAGAATGACTTAATACATTTGTTGCGACATGAGGAAGCTTCTGGCTTCACGTGGAAGGAACAATGGTCTCTATGAAATATGATTTTATGGAACTTTTTGAGAATTGGGTGACATGTCACTTGTCACTCTCAGCCAATGGGACGTCGAGGATTTCTGAAAACTTTCCTTTGCTAGTTTAGTTAGCGTAGAAAGGTATAAAAAGTCATGCCCTTAGGGTTGGGCTGGCTGCTGCTTTCTGACTTTCCGATGAGGGCGAAGTGCTGCTGGACTTTGCGTGGAGCACGTAAGAATCCTCAAAGAACTTTACTTTAATTTCTATCTATTTAGCTTATTTAGGGACTTAGGTTTTAGAAATGCTAAACTTTAAATATTCACTTTGAATTTTGATTCATTTGCTTAAATTGTATTTTCTCTTAATTCTTTACTATCATGCTTACTTTATTGCTAATAAAATTCATTTATAAAACCTCCAAATTATATACCATAATTTAGTAAATAAAATCTTACTTTTGACAAACAAGCTGGTCTTGGTTATTCAGAAGTGTAGGTTACTATTAGCTAGATCACGTCGCCTATGGTGGTCGTTTAAATGGTTGGGTTTTATTCTAATGACAATATTCTTTCGGCAAATGTATAAATATGTATATAGTTTGTAGATAATGTGTATAAAGATTTATTCTGACCACCTGATTCAGTAGGCCCAAAATATATCAGGTTCATAAATGGGTCCATATTTAGTATAGAATTTTGTTTATAGGTTATGAAGTTGGGTAGCGTTGTTTATG
The DNA here is from genome assembly GCF_964261635.1 of Lissotriton helveticus. NCBI lineage: Eukaryota > Metazoa > Chordata > Amphibia > Caudata > Salamandridae > Lissotriton > Lissotriton helveticus. Next base: position 985,602,342 of record NC_136071.1, on the reverse strand, counting down.
ATATATTTTCTATAGCCCGCTGGATCAATTCTCTGGTAGCAGAAATTGATGGTTGCTAAGAGGTAACCAAGGTAATATGTTGGTTGCTAAGGGTTGCGTTATGGTATGGAAATAGGATCGATGTTCTAACACATGTTAAGTTCGTTTTTCGTGCCTATCTGTAAGCTATACCGGTATAGATTGTGTGGCGAGAAATTAGTCACGCAAGCCATCTGTTCTGTTTGTAGTGATATCGCCGAGTATCACAAGAGGTATCGCCGTGTACCATAGTGTTGTCGCCGAGCAGCACAGTTTTAGGGCTAGGTCTGAATCTTGTATAGTGAGGGTTTTCTAAGAAATTAAAGCAGCATGAGAATAGGGACAAAGCGCCTTCCATAAAACTCACTGTGATGAGAGTATTAGTTATATCCGAGCTTGAGTGAAGGGTAAAATTAACGTCGGTGCATGATTATCTATAAACAGGTTAGAGTCCTGTACGGATACATGTTTCATATCTATAAACAGGTGAGAGCCCTGTACGGATAACGTCGTTATTTTGCTAACGGTGCATGATAACTATAAACAGGTGAGAGTCCTGTACGGATTTCATGTGTGTTTGAAATTAGGGAATTTTCCGTGTAAAAGTGCGAGTTTGAATTGTATTTTATGTTCAAGTGGAACTCTTAGAACTTTCACTTCGCGGTGGGTTCAGAGCAAAGCGAGTTCATAATTATACGTGTTAGAAGGGTGGGGTAAGGTTACTCTACTGACAATTGAATATTATCCTTAGTGTGAATAGCGCCGTCTATTCCGAAGTGTGGATACTTGAATGTATGTAAACTATCCTAAATAGTGAAACAAACAGATGTTGTCTTTATAGTCATCGTTAAGAATTAATTTACACTGAAAAGTGTTCTTAAAATGGCGCTGTGAAAAGATTTTGTGAAGGAGGGGTAAGCGCAAGGAGTGAGAAACGAGAAACCGCAGCTGCTGTGTACGTCACAGAGCCGCGCTGGGATTGGGTGACCTACGTCACAAGCTGTATTCTGATTGGCTCTTGAGTCTCTGACAGCCTGTGAGCTGATTGGTAGTTCGGAAAAACTCCAAATTTATTGGTTGAGCAGAAAAGTGACGTAGCTCAACTGTTATTGGCTTGTTGGTGTGTTTCGCGCACGGATTGGTTGTTTTACGGAACATCCCGGAAATATTTTACGAACGATTTTGTGAATTAGATTTAACTTTAAAAATGAGTTATCATTTTAAACATGTTGAGAAAAAGTCAACATTATTTCAGAAATTTAAGAATTTATTTTCACCTGACAAGAAAATCGAAACGCGAGGTGGTAAACTACTTCATAAGTATAAAACACCTGCAGCGTATATGGAAGGTGAATACGGATATCATACTGTCTTATGGTTCGATAATTGGAAACGTTATACTAAAAATGACGGTGTTTTAACTTGGCCTGATGAAGGTTCATTTAATGTAAGAGTCTTAAGAAATTTACGAGAGAAAATGAATGCTCTTGTTCCTAAACCGAGACCAACTCAATTTGAAGCTTTAGTTGAGTGGGAAGATGAAATGTGTCAGTTACAAAGAGAAGCTAGTGGAATTAAAAGACCTTCTAAAAATCCATCTTGGAAAAGAGAAACTCATGAAGATAGATTGCGAATGTGGAGACAGGGAAATATGAGTGAAGGATTGTATTTAATTCATGAAATGGTAATGGGTACTCCTACAGGGAAATCTATGGAAAGTGAATCTGAGGATGCAGTTATGGAAGAAATATATACAACTGCTAGAAAGAATCAGCCTAATCAGCCTTTGAGACCTCCTAGATCATGGTCTACTCCGGTGGTTTCTACTGAAACTTCACCGAGTGCACCTCCAATTAGTGAAGCTCCTAAACTTTATCCAAATAATTGTGAAATCACTGAAACTCCTAGAAGATCAGAATTTGAGAATGTTCGAAATGAAGGTAGACATTTTACAATGACTCCAAGAGCAAGGGAACCTCCAAAAGATTATACAAGAGAGACAAGAAATGTTGAAGATGTTGATTATAATGAATATATAAGATCAAAGGAAGAATTAATAAAAAGAATGACAAAAGGCATGGAAGCTGTCACAGTTCCAGTAACGATTGGTCCTGTTCAACCCGTATTTGAGCAAAGAGAAACAAACAAAACTGGATTAACTATTCCTTTAAATACAGAAATTCAAAAGGCTGCTGAAAGATTTTATTCAGATTTATCTGAAATAAACACTTCTAAATCGAGAATGCCTGATTTAACCTTTAATGAGGATTTATCTCCAAAAACACCAATGGGTGCTGTATCAGATATAGGGAGTCCTGAAGTCAGGGTAACCACACCAAAACTTGACGTGGCCAAATTAAAAGCGAATATCGAAGAATTAATAATTGGAACAATTGGTCCAGATAGTTTAAATTACTATCGAGATGATGAACTACTGTTCATTTGCAAAAGCATTCAGTGGAAAACGAAAAACAAATATGATCAACTAGAGGATCTAGCAGCAGAACTTGAAATCGATATGAGTAAACAAAAGAATTTTGCAAAACATTACAGATTAGACTTTTCAGAAAGTGACATTGAGAGTTTAAACTCAATGGGAAGAATAGTTCATATTAAAGATTTGATTGTCTATATCAAAAAGCTAGGAGAACTGAATAAATGGAGAGTAAAATGGACGAAAAAGAAGGAAGATGAAAGATTGGATAAATTGTCAAAACAATTTCCAATGAGAGAAGTTGCAGGTGGAGGATATGTTCATATCCCGTGGTCGAGACAAGATATTCTGTTATTTACAAATGATTTTCCAAAATTGAGGGAAAAACCAGTTGAGTGGTACAGGCAAGTTGATAGATTTATCAAAGTGTCAAAAGTTCTGTGGATTGATTTAGATGGATTTTTTGACATTGTTGTTCCATCTGATCTTTGGACAGAATGCAAAATATCGATTAGTTGGCCAAAAGCAGAACCTGAGCGAATTAAAGAAACAGGTGCCCCAAATCCAATTGTAATGGACTTCTATGAAAAAGTAATTGTTTGGATGAAAAACAAAATTCCACCCAAAGAAGTTGATTGGGTTAAAATAGAAAGAACAGAGCAGGAAACAAAAGAATCAGTTCATTCCTTTTATGAAAGACTACTGTTAATTTTTAAACAATACAGTGGTTATGAAAAATTAGATGAAAAAGACATGAGTCATTTTGTCTATAGATTTGTTTATGGATTAAAACCTGAAATTGGAGAAATGATCAGAACTAGTATTGTCGGATGGCAATCACTATCTGTAGATGATATTCTAAGAAAAGCAAAGTATTGCAGTGATGAAATAGAAGTAAAACAGAAGAAGCTGAAGGAGAAAGCCATGTGGGCTCAGGTAAAGGTGGCTGAGCAACAGATTGCCAGCATGGGTAATAAGAACACTAATTTTGTTCAAACTGGAAATACAAATCAGATACAAGGAAAGTTTAAAAGTAATAATTTCCCAAAGAAATTTAGCCCAAAGATTGAGGAGTTAAAGCAAAGATTACCTTGTTTTAATTGTGGCGAAATTGGACATTGGAGGGACGAGTGTCCTCATCCTCCTAAAAACTTAAAGAATCCCTTATTGAATCCACAGATGCAGAATGGTGTTGACCTGCAGCGACAGCTACAGATGCAACAGGGGTTAAACGAATTTAATATTCAGCGACAGTTACAGCAACAGCAACAACAACAGGTGAATAATCGTCAAGACCAATTACCACAACCACCTTTTCCGAATTGTGGGGGAGTTCAAAAATATAATCCAAACGTGGGATTTCAGGGAAGTGAACAGGTAATAAAACCACAAAAACAGCAAAAGCAGCAAAGGGTTCAAATGCAAAATGTTTCACAACAATTTCTATTAACAGAAAGTCAAGACAGCGATTCTGATGGTTATTGCTGACGGTGCCCGAGAGAGGAGGAAGAGTGTGTTGTTGGAGCCACTCTTGAGGTTGACCAGTCTGGTCCTTATGTAAACGGGAAAGTTAATGATGTAGACATCACTTTTCTAGTGGACACTGGTGCTACCCGTTCTACTGTTAGATCAGTGGAAATTGAAAACCTACCTCTCTCAGGGGATACCATCCAAGTTGTCGGAGTAAGTAATCAACAAATTAAAACTGACTTAACTGATCCAGTACCAGTTGAAATTGGAAACTACAAAGATAAACACAGATTTGTGGTTTGTAATAGTAGTCCAGTAAATCTATTAGGCAGAGACATCCTATGTAAAATGAATTGTAGAATATATTGTTCTCCTGATGGAGTTGAGTTACAAACAATGGAGGAAGATGGTTTATACAGAATGACAATGATGATGATAGAAGCAGAAGAAACAAAATTGTTTCCTACATTTGAAGAAAAAGATCTACCTGAAGAACTCAAAGGAACAGTGAAATCTGAAATATGGGATTTTACTGGAAATGAAATGGGTCTGATGAAAAATGTAGATCCAGTAAAGATTACATTGAAACAAGGAATAGAATTTCCAAACACTCCACAGTATAAAATGAAAACAGAAACAATTGAAGGTATTACACCTATAATTGAAAAATTAATCAAGCAAGGTGTATTAAAGGAAATGAAGAGTAGCTCTTGTAATTCACCAATTATGGGAGTTAAAAAGTCTAATGGAACATTTAGAATCATACAAGATTTGAGAAAGGTTAATCAAATTGTCGTTCCATGTTGTCCTGTGGTTCCAAATCCAGCAGTAATTCTATTTCAGATTCCACATGATGCTGAATGGTATACAGTCATTGACCTTTGCAATGCATTCTTTACTGTTCCCTTACATCCAGACAGTTATGAAATATTTGCTTTCAGATTCCAAGGTAAGACCCTTGGATGGACAAGAATCCCTCAGGGCTATACAGAAAGTCCTTCAATCTTTAACGAACTGTTAAAAAGATCATTAGAAGACCTAGATTTACCAGGTAGGTCTACGCTAGTGCAGTATATTGATGATTTGCTGATAGCTGCAAAGACAAGAGAAAATTGTGTAACAGACACAATAATTCTGTTAAATCGCCTTGCAGAAGAAGGACATAAAGTGTCCCCAGCAAAACTACAGTTTTGCAAACAAGAAGTAAAATATCTTGGTCACAGAATTGCAAAGGGAAAAAGACAAGTAACAATAGAGAGAATAAAAATGATTCAAGCAATGTTACCACCGAGAACACAAAGACAGGTCAGAATGTTCTTGGGAATGGTAGGTTACTGTCGACAATGGATAAGTGGATTTTCAGTAATTGCAAAACCACTACAAAGACTGACCAAATCAGATGTAAAAGATCCAATTATTCTAAATGATGCTGAGATGGAATCTTTTGAAAACCTGAAAAAGAGCTTATGCCAAGCTCCTGCTTTAGGCATGCCAAATTATGAGAAAGATTTTGAACTGTATTGCAGTGAAAGAGAAGGATGTGCATTATCTGTGTTAATTCAGAGACATGGAAATTTAAAGAAACCTATTGCATACTTCTCTGCAGTTCTTGATCCAATTGCAAAAGCATTACCAGGTTGTTTAAAAGCAGTTGCAGCTACAAGTATCAGCCTTGAACAAAGTGAAGGAATCATTATGGGATTTCCTGTGAAAGTTTTTGTGCCTCATTCAGTTGAAATATTATTGACAAGAGGTAAGACTCAACATCTAACAAGTAGCAGATTGACAAAATATGAGAAAATCATACTGGGAGCAGATAATGTTTCGATTTCAAGATGTTTGAATCTGAATCCTTCTACATTACTGCCTGATTCTGAAATTGTTGATGACATTGAGACAGAACATGAATGTTTAGATGTCATGGAATTCTGCACTAAACCAAGAAAAGACATCAAAGACAGACCTTTGTCTGAATCGGATTTTGTCTACTTTGTAGATGGCTCATGTTTAAGATCCGAAGGAGGTGTCTTGAAAGCTTCATACTCAGTTTGTACAGTCGTAGATGTTGAAGAAGCATCATGTCTTGAAGGAGTCCGTTCAGCACAAGTGGCTGAATTGATTGCTTTAATTCGTGCATGTGAAATATCAAAAGATATAAGAGTTACCATCATTACTGATAGTCAGTATGGGTACGGAGTTGTGCATGATTATGGACAACTCTGGTCACAGAGAGGATACATGACATCAACAGGATCACCAATTAAAAATGCAGTTTTCATTAGAAGATTAATTGAAGCAATACAATTACCAAAAGAAATTGCCATTGTCAAATGTGCAGCGCACACTAGAGGAACTGATTATATTTCCAAGGGAAATGCCTTCGCAGACGAAACAGCAAAGTACTGCGCAAGGAAAAATTATTCTTACAATCGGGAGAGGAGTAAAGAAACTGATTCAAATTCATTAATGCTAACAACTGTTGTAGAGACATGGCATGAGATTAGAGATTTACAAAACGAAGCAGAAGATGATGAAAAAGACTTGTGGTTAAGATCAGATTGTAGACCACGTGAAGAAGATGGAGTGTGGGTTTACAAAGATGGCAGAGTAGTTTTACCAAATTGTTTGATTGCTGATATGGCCAGATTATATCATGGTCCAGCACATCTAGGAAGAGATTCTATGGTCAGACTTTTCAGAGAAACATGGTTCAATACCAAGTTTAGAACTATTGCTGAATCTTTTTGTCAAAGGTGTTTGTCATGCCAACAAATGAATCCAAACAGAAAATCAGTGGTGGGGACAGGAATAATTGGTCGAGAAGGTGGTCCCTTTACCAGGTTACAAATGGATTTCATTGAAATGCCCTTACACAATTGTTTGAAATATGTACTTGTAATTGTTTGCTTATTCTCAAGATGGGTAGAGGCTTTCCCTACACGACATTGTGATTCAATTACAGTAGCAAAACTAATGCTAAGAGAAATCATCCCAAGGTACGGTTTTCCAGTCACTATTGAGAGTGATGGAGGAAGCCATTTTGATAACAAACTGATGAAATTAATTTGCGAAGCTTTGAGCATTGAGCAGAAAATACACTGTGCATACAGACCAGAGGCATCAGGTGTAGTTGAACAAATAAATGGAACAATCAAAAACAGAATTGGAAAAATGTGTCTTGAAACAGGAATTAAGTGGACAGATGCTCTTCCACTTGTTTTGATGTCAATAAGAAGTACACCAGATAAAAAGACAGGTTTGAGTCCTCATGAAATTTTAATAGGAAGAGTTATGAGGCAAGCTTTTGTACCTGTAGGTAAACTGTTGAGCATAAATGACAGTGCAATTTTGGATTACTGTAAAAGGTTATCTGATATGGTAACTTCTGTGTCTAATCAGGTGGGAACTGAAGCACAATCAAATGAAAAGGTTTTGACTCATGATCTGAGACCTGGCGATTGGGTCAGAACGAAAGTACATCGGAGGAGGAATTGTCTAGCTCCTAGATGGCAAAAACCTAGGCAGATAATCTTGATCACTACTAATGCTGTAAAGTGCAGAGGATTGAAACGCTGGATTCATCCTAGTCATACTATTCCAGTACCAACTCCTGAGAGTTCTGATGTTGAAAGTGACACCACAGATGATTCTGATTCTGAGGCAGAAGACAAAACAGAAGGTGAAATAATTCCAGATTCTGAAGATCGACAAGAAAGTCGACATCTGGAAACTGTGCCTGTGAATGGAAATGTAACAAGAAAAGACTTAGAAATCATTGAAATAGATTCTGAAGGTGAAGAGAATCTGTTAAAAGGAAAGATAACTGAGGATTCGGTTGTCTCCATTGAAGACAGAGAAGCTGAACAAAAGGAAGTTTCAGACCAGGAGAGTATCGAAAGGCAGAGAACAAACTCTGAAGTAAGGAATAAATATCCAAAATCTGGGAAGTTAGAGGTAATTGAAGAAGAGGAAGAGAACGAATTACCGAGTACCAGTGATGGAAGACAAAGTGAAGTTCCTGAAGGAGTGAAATTGCCGAATAGAGAAGTTCCTGAGTCAATTGAAATTTCAGACTACGAAACTGAAGAAAGTGACGTGGAAAGTGAAAGTGAAAAGAGAAAGAAAAGGACTTGGAAGTCAGAATCAAATAATTCTGAACCAAAGAAGAAGTACGTGAGAAAAGCAGACTACTGGCCTGGTGGAAGATTGAGAGTCAGATTGATCAAAAAGCCAATAGAACAAGTTGAAGAAATCAGTAGTCAAAAGAGTCCTGGAAAAGAAGTTGGAGTTGGAAGAAAAATTGAAGTGATATCAAGAAAAGGGAAGAGGATAATAAGACCAAATCAAAAATACAAGTCTCCTGAGTGGACTTACTTAGTAATTCCACCTGTTATTGACATATATGATAGTAGTGAAGAAGAAAACGAAATCCAAGAAATTAGTGACAATGATTGAAGTACAGAAATATTAAATTGGCAAAAGGCTGAAGAAATCTTGTTAGTTGACACAAGGTCGAAAAAATAAACTGTTTTTAGTTAAAAGAAACTTATGTATGACATAAGGTCGAAGAAATCTTGTTTAGGGTTTTAAGAGAAAGAAAAATATATTTTAAAAGGGGGGTGTAAATATAAATTTAGAAAATTTAAAATTTATTTTTATTTCTGAGGCTAAATTTAACCAAAAATGCCTTATGTTAAGGAGAACACTTCAAAATGTTCTGTTTTTAAAAGATGCTGTAAGATGACTCTGGTATGTCTGCTCATTTTAGTTCTGCTCTGGTTGGTTCTAGCTGTGATTATCCCTTTAGAAATGAATAGAGAATTACACAAAGTTAATTTAACAAGCAAAGCTCTGGTTAGCCAAACTAAACATAGTGCATCTGCAAAAGTTATTGATCATCAGCCTAACATTCATCAAGATAAATCAATAGGTGATTTTTCAAGTAATACATTCACAAAGCTTTTGAGTGAATATGTCAAGGTAATGGATGCAAAAGACTGTTATGTCTGTGTTAAGTTACCTGCTTCTGTTTCTGAGGGAGTAACATATAATATGCTTCCTCTCACTTATGCTGTAACATGTAGTGTATTAACTAGTTTATTTTATCAAACTGGACGTTTAGAATATTACTATTCAAATTATGATGAGATTTTTGCTAATGTTAAGATTGATAATGCTTTAAATAAACATAAGAAAGCAAAACAAATGAGAGAATATTTCCTTGTTACTAACGAACTCACATATGAGTATGCTTACAAGAATAATCTAACATGTAAATTAAGTGCTGAAGGAAAGAAATTTTTGAATATGGTTGAAGAGAGAAGAGCAATTTATAAGAGGAATGAATTAGTCAAGCAGACTAAAACTGCTTTCTGGCAGAAAGAGGATGAGAAGTTAAATGGTAAAATGCTTGAAAATATTGCAATTCACATAGACAAACCTGTTAGTGGAAAACTTTGCATTAGAAGAGATAACACACTTTTTGATAATTATTTTGTAGGTGCAAGTAACTGTGAAGATACTTATCAGATTATGGGAGGTTGGGGATTTAAAGGTGGAAAAGATCCTATCTTTCCTGGGATTTATTTTGTTTGTGGTGACAAAGCCTACTACAACCTTCCAGACCATTGGTATGGAACTTGTTATGTGGGAATTGTTTTTCCTAAAGTGTTTCATGTTGACAGAGATTCAGAAGGATTGTTTAAAATTCATAATTATGTAAATAGAGCTAAAAGAGAAACTTTTACTGAAGTTCTGGGAGATATTTTTCAAGCTGTAATTCCTTTTGTTGGTATAACCCTAAATGCAGGGAGAATCAGAAAATTGTCCACTATAGTTGATAGATTATCAACTGACACTGCTGATGGATTTCAATTAGTGAATGTTGAAGTTATTGCAATTAGATCTATGGTAATTCAAGACCGTCTTGCTTTAGACATACTCCTAGCAAAAGAGGGAGGAGTCTGTGGCATTTTACATGTTCAACATTGCTGTACATATATACCTGACGAAAGTAAAAATATTGAAATGTATATTAAGAATATTACACAAATGCATTCAGAGATAATTCCTTTAGAAGAAGAAGATTTTACAGGGAAACTTTCAAAAAGGTTTCAAGCAATTAAAAACTGGTTTCATAATATCGGAAGTTCAATTCTTGGCAAGATTCTGGCACCTTTGATTGTAATAGTATTCATTTTTGTTTTGACCAAATTAGGTTGTTTGTTACATAAAAGAAAGAAACAGTTGAAAGAAAAGAAAAGAATCTATAAACTCAGAAAAGAAGAAGAAAGGGAGATCGAATTACAGGAATTACATAGAGAGCGTCATGTTAATTGCAAAGATTATGCAGAAACAGACTTTTAGGTTTACTGATACAAATGAATTTGAATCGATTTCTTAAAAATTTAATTTACCAAAATTTTGAGTGCTGGTGTGGTGATTTGTTAATCACCAGATGAGGGAGTTGATGGAGCGAGATAGAAAACAAAATTTTGTTTAAACTCGCAAAGTCACATTTCCATAACATGAATAATAATATTAATGATTTGTGATATGTTATGCTAATACAACTTAGATTAAACTTTACACGTGGGGGGACTAACATATGTGCTCATAAACGTGCATAAATGTTGCATCTTTTTGTTCGTGCAAAATAATAAAATAAATTATTGTTTTCGTTTTTATCATTACTAACTGCTGCAAACTTAAAAGAAGCATGTGCTTGTTTTGCTTTTCCTTGTCTGTGTGATGTCATTTCTACTATTCTAGGTGCATATGGGTCTCATGAAAAAACGGAGACTGGTAAATATAAACGCTGCTTTATTTGTTTGCAATGGCTAGGTAACATTTGATTAATCGGGTGGGTTAATTAATTAGTGAAACTTGGGGTGGATACAGAATCTACATTATTTCTTACATTAATACTTTTCTTGTGTTTGTTTTATATTAGAAATCATAAGTTGCCTGCTTTTGGGCCTAGTCATTTGAACCGCAGAAAAAGAGCTGACATATAATTCTGCAGAAAGTCACGAGACGCCCATTCTGAATTAAAGCGTTTATTGAAGCTGCATTCACAAAGCAAAAACTGATGAGCTGACATCATTCTGTCGGACATGGCCAAGGTCGAAAGTGAACATTTTGTCAGTCCTTAACTTGGCATCCGCGGAAGTATAATGAAAGTCAATGGACGCTGCGAGAATGACTTAATACATTTGTTGCGACATGAGGAAGCTTCTGGCTTCACGTGGAAGGAACAATGGTCTCTATGAAATATGATTTTATGGAACTTTTTGAGAATTGGGTGACATGTCACTTGTCACTCTCAGCCAATGGGACGTCGAGGATTTCTGAAAACTTTCCTTTGCTAGTTTAGTTAGCGTAGAAAGGTATAAAAAGTCATGCCCTTAGGGTTGGGCTGGCTGCTGCTTTCTGACTTTCCGATGAGGGCGAAGTGCTGCTGGACTTTGCGTGGAGCACGTAAGAATCCTCAAAGAACTTTACTTTAATTTCTATCTATTTAGCTTATTTAGGGACTTAGGTTTTAGAAATGCTAAACTTTAAATATTCACTTTGAATTTTGATTCATTTGCTTAAATTGTATTTTCTCTTAATTCTTTACTATCATGCTTACTTTATTGCTAATAAAATTCATTTATAAAACCTCCAAATTATATACCATAATTTAGTAAATAAAATCTTACTTTTGACAAACAAGCTGGTCTTGGTTATTCAGAAGTGTAGGTTACTATTAGCTAGATCACGTCGCCTATGGTGGTCGTTTAAATGGTTGGGTTTTATTCTAATGACAATATTCTTTCGGCAAATGTATAAATATGTATATAGTTTGTAGATAATGTGTATAAAGATTTATTCTGACCACCTGATTCAGTAGGCCCAAAATATATCAGGTTCATAAATGGGTCCATATTTAGTATAGAATTTTGTTTATAGGTTATGAAGTTGGGTAGCGTTGTTTATGATATATTTTCTATAGCCCGCTGGATCAATGTCACAAGGGAACATGCCTGCTGTCGTCTGCTGCACTATGTCTTAGCAGATCCTATCCACAGTGACATTCCCTCTTCCTTGCCGCTGTCCTTTACTTATGTAGAGGTCCACCCTCCCTGGCTGCCACATCCATAGCAGACAATAAACACCCTATATTTATTGTACTATCTTCCCTTCTAAAGGAGCCAATAAAAAAGGGCATCCTACCCTTAAGGTATCCCGCATTTCTTTTCATTCCAAACATTAGATCTTTGTAGAGCTGTCTATATATATATGGATCGCACAGCTTCATTTCATTGCTGTAACATTCTTTTTGTGATTTTTCGCTGAGTCTTCTTAGAAGTTTCACTAGTGGCTTGGCTGCTTCCTGTGCCGACGCACAAGGGGTCGTGATCAATGAAATTTGATTGGAAGCAACTTGGGCTGCTTCTTGATTGTTGTGACCCACTTCTTCTTGAATTTGTGTATCCAGGGCTAATTATGGTACAATCAAATGTCTCAAAGTTGATTGTTTGGTGCTTTTGTCATTTAAAATGCATTCTGCTTTAATGTAAAGAACTCCATTTTCTTGTGCAATTGTGAAGCTGAAGTAAAGGCTTGGATAAGTCCTTATCAGTAAAGGACAGAGGAGAGAAAGAAGGATGAAGAGGTAATGTCTAGATTAATTACTGATTATCTCACAATCCATTCCTTCTTCCTTGTTTGAAGTCTTTTATTACCATTTTTACCATCCTCCTAAATCTTTGTGCGAAGCTTCAATAAGTATGGTAAGCAGGAAAAATGATGTGAAGGGTCTCTTTTATGAGCTCCCTTACAACAAAAGAGAATTAAACAAATATATAAGGATTCTATAGCATACCATGGAAGTGGTTTTGAAGGAGATAGGCCTCCTCATAAGTAAAGGCCTGGGACAAAGAAGAAGGAATCAGAGTAATGAGATTGTCAGTAAGTAATCTAGATATTTCTGATCCTTAAAGTAATTTTACAATCAAAAGTGTCTATGTTTGCTTCTCTTAGTTATTCACAAAAGGTGACCTAGCAGTCATAAATCAATTGTTGCTGTATATTCAAGCCCTACATTAGTGTGATATTAGCTGAAAGAAAATCACAATCAGTGGGTGATGAGTGGGAAATTAAAGGCATATTTTGGCTTCTATCTTTGTAAATGAACAAACAATTCAGTGTGTAAACATTTACAAACTTCCCTCTGATTAGTACCCTTGTCCAAGAGTTTATCACACAAAGGTATGACAGCTTCTATATACAGGATTGCATTTCGAAAATAACCTTTTTAGGACAAATCCACACTGGCATACTTTCAATTCGGCAGTAATACCTTTGCCATAGGGTGAGGAATCTACTAGGTGTAATAAATGCCTCCTATTTCAAGTGTCTGCCCCCAGAATGAGACATAACATGCAGCTCTGGTATTTATTTGACCAATATCTGTATGTTTTGCCTTATTTTCTGGCTATTTTGCCTACATATTGTGAGTTTTTTCCTAGCTAATTATGTCATGGGAAAACTTAGGGTGTGATTATTATCATATAACTTCTGATCCTGACCCCTAAGCAAATTCCAATTTTAAAGGGGGTCTAAAGTGTACACCCTGACTCATATAACAAAGCCAAACTTTTTCATATTAGCTAAGATATTGTTCCACAAATCCATTTGCAGCACATCTTTATCCTGCGCGTGCAACTTTTAAACCTTTCCAAAGTTTATAAACTATGCAACATTTTGAAGAAAACTTCAAGGAGTGTGGAAGAAAAAAATTGCCATTTTTAACACCCCTGTGCACAATGTACTCATCCTAGTAGAGCTGTATTGGCTCCCTCTGGAGCCATGTCTCTCATTAAGATGTAGCGTGGTCTGCCAGCATCCAACATTAAATGGACTTTCATATTTGATAATTCTCAATTTCGAATGAGAAGATAATATGATAACCCGACACAACAGAGGCTGTCCAAGAAAGGAGATAGCATTCAACTTATTTGCTATCTGAACTGCCAACTACTCTTTTACATTTCACAAAGCCCAATACCCTCATTCTAAAATGAATATATTTTACAGTGATCTGGAATCTAGATTCGAGTGTGATAACACTTTTAAAAACCCCTTCTAAGAAAACATGTATGGAAAACGAGGCACTTTTGGCGTAGAGTCATGCATACACCTTCTAAAAGTTAACTCTTCACCCCTCATCTGGGGGATATTTTGTGAGGCATTTGACATCGACCATTGTGCACAGAAAGTGTAAAAAACTGGAAAAACTACTTTGTCTGCAAAAAAATAATTCTTGTAATTCTTAAGTAGAATTAAAAAAAGATGAGGAAAAATTACTTGCTTTTGATCAAAATGTTTGGTTCCCCTATCATGCAAATGCATCATAATAGACCAGGGCACACGTTAGCAGTCTCCTCACAATTTTTACAGTGGTGACATGTGTTCCACTTAATTTGTGGCCGATTAAGCCTGGTGGGAATTTGTGGTGCCACCTTCTGCCCCATCACTACTGCAGCTCTCAAATACAATTAATGTATGCCATAGCATAACCTGCAATGCTGCATCAAAGTGTTAATCCCCCAAACACACAAACCCCCCACACAAACACACTCACAAGCCATCTTCACCATGGCAGCATCTTCCATACCTTTTCCCAGGACAGAAGTATCTTTGGACCTTTTAACTGCAGACTGAACTGCCACAATTCTCTCTTTCATCCCTTACCAAGGTTGGAATGTGAGGTGCGACTGCATTTGATACAACTTAAAACTCTTAAGCAGGAAACAAACTCTGTAGTATCCATGTACTAACTGTAAAAATATCCTTTACTCAGTGAAAACAGTAGTTTTTAAAAGGATTCCCAAATTCAAACATTCTCCCTTTGAGTCTTTTCTATGCTCCATTACTTTTTTACATAAGGAGAAAATGTATTTAATTCACAAAACGTGACACTGAAATCAAAAGTGTTTTCGCATTTCAAGGTGATTACCTTATGTGTTGTTTTTAAAGGCTGCACCTGTAGCCAAGAGGCCGGTTCAGTGAGGTGATAAAGCATGCACATGATAGCAAATCATATGCATTTTCTGACTTTATATAGGATCACTGATATACATCCAAATATTAATGCTAACCGCGTACGAGTCTGGCTTCTTGAGCAATGTTTGCAATACAGCTATGAGCAGCTACGTGAGATGGGGATGGGTGGATGGTAGTTACGCGGAACTTTATCGGATCACATGAGAATTTGCCAAAAGGGTTCAAGAATAGTGTGTACATCCGCAAGGGGTATTTCAGCAAGTATTTTGGCACGGAAGAATTACTAAGAAGAATTAAACGTCATAAGCATGATCAAAGATATTATGAAAAAATATTACTCATGACACGAAGGTCACAGAATTGCCAATATCACCTCCTTTTGTAAATAATATATATTAGAAAACAAAATCTGTATGATTATGCGCTTTCTTACATTGCACAGCTGTCTAATGGAGTTTCAACACATATGTCTATGTCTCTCCTAAGGTGAACTGATCTTGTTTAACAGAGATGTGTCATTTTGTTTGTTGTTTGTGTGCACCCAGGAATTCTAGGAAAGCATGAAAAAATGGAGAGCTAAAAACGTGCGTATTTGACAGAAGTCACATGAGCGCCTACTTTTCCAGTGTTTATACAACACACACCACAGGCACACCCCACTTGAGGTGACCTTCTGAGGAGCAGACCATTGATTTCATCGCAGGCAGCCAATCAAAGATTGCAAAATCAAAGGTATGTCTCGGTCAAATGATTGCTTTCTTCAACGTCTTTAAACGGGGGGTGTGCGTTTTGTACTGGCTTTTTTGGTAATCAGTGTTTCGTCCCCTGGACTACAAGACTGTAAATGTTGTGTGAGCGCGGGATTGTGATTGTGTGTGCAGAGTGCAGACACACGCTCGTGTGCTGCTCCGGCTCTTCTCTGGGTGCCTGGCCTCACAGGGTTTCCTCTGTGAGTTTCACGCTCTATTTGTGCTTCCTCCTCACGGGAATACACAGTCGAGTACGATAATGTTTTAGCGGCAAAATGCAGGTTAACAGACCTCTCCGCATTGCTACCATTAGCACAAACCTTAAAGGGTTGGAATTCCGTCACAGGCAGGGCACAAATCCTAAAAAAAGAAGTGGGGGGACTAACCTAGTTAGGCAGCATGCAAGTGACACGCGGCACGCGACATCCGAGCACGCAACATTACCGCACGCAAAATCACGGCGCTTGACATCACAGCGCACATGAGATCACACATGGCATCACAGGAATTGACATCATGGAAAGTAGCATCACAAGCCACGACTTTACAGGAAGTGGCATCACAAGAAGTGACATCAGCTCTAAATCCCTCACATGTATGTTTAGCAGGTCTATCATGTGTATGTTTGAGCGCATTACGAGGATAATAGCACAGTGAACTGTGGAAGATGATACACGACTTACACACTTTGCAATCCCCCACTTTTATGAACTATATCCTGTACATTAATTTACCAACTTATATCATCTATTGTACAAGTAATATGCATGTGTTGATGAAAAGCGCTCTGACACTGCATTGGTATGAGTAGGGCTTCGCAAGAAAAAATAGCGGTACTTAAATTATTTCAACGCCTCAGGGGAAGTAAGCTCCATATAAATGCAATTTGCTTTGTTTAATTACTTGGAAAGGCCAAAACGTGATATTCTTACAGTGCATGCCTATCTCCTAAACAGGGACTGTGTGAAGTGCAACAAGGTGTGAGCCTTTGTTTCCCATCCGTTTCATTTTTATCTACTGTGCAAGAGACTAGACCAAAAGAATGCCTGATGACCCCTCAAATTCGGCCTTTGTTATGGGCCCAGCAGGAATCTTAAATAGGAATGCCCCATCAAGTCCCCATCCAACACATTGTTACGGATGGAAAGCAATGTGTAGGCGCTGCTGAAAGTGTCCCGGTGTTTGGAAATTACACCAGGACGAAATCAGCACATTAAACAATGGGGCCCATGTTCTTGGCAGGGTGGACGGCGATCACCCTGTGAAAAAAGTGGGTGTACGCTGTCCACCAGCGTGTACCCCCGACTCGTGCCCTGGTCACAGGGTAGGCCCTGCAACGGTGGAGTGTAGCAAGCAGTCTGTAAAAAAAATACAGAAAAGTGTGTAACTATAGATCATTTCTAAATAGTTTCTTCATATCTCTAAATCCAGTAGTAAATATGCACATTTATTTTATCACACACTCGGGCATTGCAGGCAGATTTATCACTCTACCTTAAGAGTGGGTTATGTAAGTGTCGTAAAGTGATCCTTTGACATACTGACTTAAGACATGCCCTCCATCATATCCGGGCTGGTAACACCGCCGGTAATGCCTCTTTGGGTGCAAACTCCCATATGTGCTTACAACGGAGGAGGCCCAAATCCCAGGCGTTTGCGGTGACTGCGCCCCCTGCCTGTCTACAGGCAGAGTTGTGGCAAGGACACCTTTCCATTTCTTGCCCCACCCCTTTTGAACAGCCGAAGAGTTCTTCGATTGCCCGCAGCTGCTGGTTACCCACCACTCGCCAAAGGGGGCACTTTGTACAGATCTCGTGGTCCACGGACAGTTTGATCTGTTATTCAACCAACAAAAGCAACGTCAAAGATGTGCCTCGAGTGCGGTTTGCATTGCTTGATTTGCCAGTGTCACGCCTCTTTTCGACACCACCATACACTTCCTGATCCTCACCTCAGCTTTGCAGGTCCGTTTTTATCACTGCTTTCACCATTTGCCACTGTTTCTGACTTTCTCGTCCTTCTTATTTCTACCTTTTTGACATCTGTCACAGTCTTGCTCACAGTCAAAGCCTGATATGGAACAACACATTTCTTCCCCCCAGATGTTAATTCAGGCGCGGTTTTCAATTCAAATCAATTAGTTGTATTTGCTTTCTCTAGAATGTCTCTTCACAATTGCCTTCCATTACACACATTATTTGTACTTTTACAAATACAGGCTATAATACTTTAACATTAGTGGTTCCTTTTTTATTGAATGTTGCAAATCATTTTATTCAAGTCCCTATTACCGAATGCTTTTATTTTCATCTAAGTGTTACAGCAAACAAATGATGGACGGAATGGTGACAATGCAAAAATTCTCCCTCAGTCAAAAGATTTGGGTTAAATCCATCGCTCTTTTGCCCACTATGCCACCCTAGTTTGGACCCAGCCATATGCAAATCAATCTTGACCCTGTGCCCCATGGGAACAGTCCAGACTGAACTGCCAGGCCAGGTCCTCCCTAGACTGGAAACAAGCATCCTGGGACCAGTTTCAGGGTATGTCACCCTTCATCAGCCAAGCTAGCTTGAATCCAGTGGCACAGTGAGCAAGGGACCCACATCTCGGCATACCCATACCACTTAGGGCGAAAAGTGTTACAACAAACAAATGATGGACGGAATGCTGACAATGCAAACATTCTCCCCCAGTCAAGAGATCTGGGTTAAATCCATTGTTCTTCTGCCCATTACGCCACCCAAGTTTGGACCCAGCCATATGCAAATCAGTCTTGACTCTGTGCCCCATGGGAACAGTCCGGACTGAACTGCCAGGCCAGGTCCTCCATGGAGGGGAAACAAGCATCCTGGGACCGGTTTCAGGGCATGTCACCCTTCATCAGCCAGGCTAGCTTGAATCCAGTGGCGCAGTGAGCATAGGACCCACGTCTGGGCATACCCATCCCACTTAGGGCGAAAAGTGTTACAGCAAACAAATGATGGACGGAATGCTGACAATGCAAACATTCTCCCCCAGTCAAAAGATCCTGGTTAAATCCAATGTTCTTTTGCCCACTACGCCACCCCAGTTTGGACCCAGCCATATGCAAATCAGTCTTGACCCTGTGCCCCATGGGAACAGTCCAGACTGAACTGCTAGGTCAGGTCCTCCCTGGACCGGAAACAAGCATCCTTGGACTGGTTTCAGTGTATGTCACCCTTCATCAGTCAGGCTAGCTTGAATCCAGTGGCACAGTGAGCAAGGGACCCACGTCTGGGCATACCCATCCCACTTAGGGCGAAAAGTGTTACAGCAAACAAATAAGGGACGGAATGCTGACAATGCAAACATTCTCCCCCAGTCAAAAGTTCTGGGTTAAATCCATCGTTCTTTTGCCCACTACGCCACCCAAATTTGGACCAAGCCATATGCAAATCATTCTTGACTTTGTGCCCCAGTGGGAACAGTCCAGACCGAACTGCGAGGCCCGGTCCTCCCTGGACCGGAAACAAGCATCCTGGGACCGGTTTCAGGGTATGTCACCCTTTATCAGCCAGGCTAGCTTCACTCCAGTGGCACAGTGAGCAAGGGACCCACGTCTGGGCATACCCATCCCACTTAGGGCGAAGTGAGAGAGCAAACAAGTGATGTTCGGAATTCTGACAATGAAAACATTCTCCCCCAGTCAAAAGATCTGGGTTCAATCCATCGTTTTTTTGCCCACTATGCCACCCCAGTTTGGACCCAGCCATATGCAAATCAGTCTTGACCCTGTGCTCCATGGGAACAGTGCAGACCGAACTGCCAGGTCAGGTCCACTCTGGACGGGAAACAAGCATCCTGGGACCGGTTTCAGGGTATGTCACCCTTCATCAGCCAGGCTAGCTTGAATCCAGTGGCACAGTGAGCAAGGGGCCCACGTCTGGGCATACCCAACCCACTTAGGTCGAAAAGTGTTACAGCAAACAAATGATGGACAGAATGCTGACAATGCAAACCGTCTCCTCCAGTCAAAAGATCTGGGTTAAATCCATTGTTCTTTTACCCACTAAGCCACCCCAGTTTGGACCCAGCCATATGCAAATCAGTCTTGACCCTGTGCCCCAATGGGAACAGTCCAGACCGAACCGACAGGCCAAGTCCTCCCTGGACCGGAAACAAGCATTCTGGGACTAGTTTCAGGGTATGTCACCCTTCATCAGCCGGCTAGCTTGAATCCAGTGGCACAGTGACAAGGGACCCACGTTTGGGCATACCCATCCCACTTAGGGTGAAGTGAGAGAGCAAACAAGTGATGGAGAGAATGCTGACTATGCATACATTCTCCCTCAGTCAAAAGATCTGGGTTAAATCCATCGTTCTTTTGCCCACTATGCCATCCCAGTTTGGACCCAGCCATATGCAAAGCAGTCTTGACCCTTGCCCCATGGGAACAGTCCAGATCGAACTGCTAGACGAGGTCCTCCCTGGACCAGAAACAAGCATCCTTAGACCAGTTTCAGAGTATTTTATCCTTCATCAGCCAGGCTAGCTTGAATCCAGTGGCACAGTGAGAAAGGGACCCACGTCTGGACATACCCATCCCACTTAGGGCGAAAAGTGTTGCAGCAAACAAATGATGGACGGAATGCTGACAATGCAAACATTCTCCCTCAGTCAAAAGATCTGGGTTAAATCCACTGTTCTTTTGCCCACTATGCCACCCCAGTTTGGACCCAGCCATATGCAAATCAGTGTTGACCCTGTGCCTCATGGGAACAGTCCAGACCGAACTGCCAAGACAGGTCCTCCCTGAACCAGAAATAAGCATCCTGGGATGTATTTAATCCAGACCTTTTGCCTGAGGGAGAATGTTTGCATTGTCAGCATTCTGTCTATCATATGTTTGCTGTAACCCTATTTGCCCTAAGTGGGATGGGTATGCCCAGACGTGGGTCCCTTGCTCACTGTGCCACTGGATTCAAGCTAGCCTGGCTGATGAATGGTGACATACCCTGAAACCCGTCCCAGGATGCTTGTTTCCAGTCCAGGGAGGACCTGGCTTGGCAGTTCGGTCTGGACTGTTCCCATGAGGCACAGTGTCAAAACTGATTTGCATATGGCTGGGGCTAAACGGGGTTGGCGTAGTGGACAAAAGAATGATGTGTTTAACCCAGATCATTTGACTGGGGAAGAATGTTTGCATTCTCAGCATTCCGTCCATCATTTTTTTGCTGAAACACTTTTCTCCCTAAGTGGGATGGGTATGCACATACGTGGGTCCCTTGATACTGTGCCACTGGATTCAAGCGAGCCTGGCTGATGAAGTGTGACTTACCCTGAAACTGGTCCCAGGATGCTTGTTTCCGGTCCAGGGAGAACCTGGCTTGGCAGTTTGTTCTGGACTGTTCCCATGAGGCACAGGGTCAAGACTGATTTGCTTATGGCTGGGTCTAAACTGGGGTGGCGTAGTGGGCAAAAGAATGTTGGATTTATCCCAGATCGTTTGACTGGGGCAGAATGTTTGCATTGTCAGCATTCCGTTCATCATTTGTTTGCTGTATCACTTTTATTTTTATCTAGCCAAACAAGAGACAATAAATGGTGGAACTTTTAATAAACATATTATCTGTATTTGCTCTGAGGTATTTTACAGATAACCACTTTTCACGCCCAGAAATACAGAGAACGCTAGATTTGCATTGCATTTGGGCGTGTATGATATCTGACCCCATCCAGACATAAAGCCAGAGGCATGAAAAGGCGAGTATGTGACTCTAGGTACAGTCGTGGCTAGCAAACTGGGACCCCATCCCTAAGCTTTGCACCATGGATCCTCAATCTTATGTTCTGGCGTGGTGACATAATGGCGCCCTCTATCCACCACATCAAGCTGATGTTTGAAGTTCAGTGGCGGTGAGTGAGGGCAACAGGGGATGCACGTGGCTTTTGCTCTCCCAAAATGTGTCTTAGTTTGTTTTAGACACACTAGTAACAAATAGGAGCGCAACACCAAATGTGCAGCAGACTTTAGATAATCTAGATATATTTACACTTTACCTTAAAATAATATTGCATTTTGATGGGCGTTATGCTTCTGACTCCTGAAATAAGTAATGCTATTTGATCAGTTAATCAATCAGGATTTTTAATGCACAGCTAATCATAGGGTATTGAGGCGCTTGATGGAACTCAAACATACAAACATGCCAAGGATTGCTTATTGCAATAAAAATGTATGCTCCATTCTGGCATTTTCCTGAAACCTTTGGCAGAAATAACTCTGACAAGAGCAGACTTTGTGACTGCAGAATCAGTACAGCGTGTTTCCATGAAGACGACGGCTGAGTAGGAGAGTAGGTTGTCGCTGTGACAAACATAATCTTGCCTGCCATGCTTTCATTCAGAACAAAGGAAGCTGCACTTCTAATTGAAGGGCTTCCTGGCTGCTGTTTGAATGCATCTCACTGACAGATTGTCAGATGGCTGTGCTACTGAAAAGTAAAATATATTACATTACAGGGAGGTGTAAAATGGGATTTTCTAAATACCATGTATTGGGTTCGAGTGCTGAGATGCACACGGTGGTCACCGTCGATCCATTTTCAGTCAATCCCTGACAGACCCAGACTTTGTAACAGAGAGACAGCGTGCGGAAGATGGGGAACCACTCAAGGGGGCTGCATGAGATAGAGGATCAAAAGAGAGACACAGCTGAGAGATAAATGCAGGCACAAAGATATAGAAAGTTAGAGAGAAACATTTAGGAAGAGCAGCAGAGACAGGCTGACAGACATAGGCTTTAAGTGACTGAGTTAACGAGCGAGGGATGGATTGAGTGAGGTCACCCAAAGAAGGAAGAGAAAAAGTGAACAGAAAAAGAGTGCCCATGACACATACATTGAGTAAGTGAGAAAGAGAGCAACAAACAAACAGATTGAGAGTGTGAGAACAGAGTGAGAGGCTTAGAGAGAAGATGTGGGAGGATTAGAGTGGAAGATTAGGCCATGAGAGGAAGAGAAATAAGAGAGTTAAAGTAAAGGAGGGAGAACTTCGTTAAAAGCGAGGAAGAAGAGAGATAAAGTGAAAGAGAATGAGAGAGAGAGAGACATTGAAAGAGAGATAGCGGCAGTGCTAGAGGCTCAGAAAGAAGGTGGGGTAGAGCAAGAAGGTAAAATTGTGACAGATACAAAGAGATACGGAGGTAGATGGAGGCAGAGAGAGAAGTCAAACAACAGGAATGGAAAAGGGTATCGAAAGAGCCCCAAGAGAGAGCAGAGGAGATAAAAAGAGGGAGCGGTAATGATGGGGAGGTCTGTCGCTCAATCCCAACAGAAGCATTGTTCTGCTGCTGTGCACGCAAGCACGTAAAGTGCAGAGAAATGCCAAGCAAACCTGGGACGACACCCATTAATTACTACTTGAATTTAAAATAGAAGACAAAAGTTTACATACCTTGGGAGGCGTGACAACAATTGCTTCTTAGCTAAAATGGGACAACACATATCATGCGAAAGGAGGAAAAACTGCACGAGGAGTTTCACAGCTCTCAAAACAGGAACACCTTTGCAGCATGGTAGCTGAATGAGCTGTAGCACATTCGAAAAGATTGGCAAAACCAATTAGAAAGGGTAAAGAAAGACCCAAATCCAAATTAAATACTAGAAACAACTAAACAGAAACTACTTGATACCAAAACACGACTCAAAACACAAAGAAAATGGACGAAACAGAAAGACCTGGAGTCCAGAACAAGAATAAGCATGATCTGCATCGCATAGAAAATGATGTACATGTCCTTGTGCCTCTACAAAAGGGCAAGAAAACAAGGAAATACTGCTAGGTGAATTTGCTAATCAAGATCAATAACTTCAAAGCAAGGAAGGATGAACTGAAGTTCCTCTACCTATGAAAAAGAACCAGAGTTTGAAGAAACGGCAACAGAATGCTTTTCAATCTATCTCACCATCAGAGCCCCAGGGGTTTCTATGAAAAACTCAACCATAACATCTCTGAACCTTCAAATATTTGACAGTACTTGCTAATGCACAAATCATTCTGCTAAAACATTATTTGATTACATTAAATTGAAAAGAAGAGAGGGGACAATGTAGACATACATACACACACAAACACACAGATATCTCTCTCGCTTTCTGAGAATAAATACATTAAAAAAAACTGCAGATGATCATGCACCCAAATTGCAAAAGCTTCCATTGATTTTCATAATCATCAGACATCCAACATCCATGTTGGATTGGACCCTGGGTAAACCATTGAATTGGGAAGGACGAACCTTGGTTCTACAGATGTGTGAATATTCAATTGTGTGTAAAAGTAGGCATCCTTCAGTCATTATGTATGTGTATGTTAGACTTTGGGGTCTCTGGTAACCCTGGGCAAAGCACTACGCTACGCTTGTATAGTTTATGAAGTTTGCGCTACTTCGCACTACGCGAACTGCACGTAGCACAGTGCAAACACACGTAGCGTAGTGCAGCGGTCATTTTTTGCTTGCTCGCGGTCCTCAACGTCAAGTTGGCGACTGCGAGCAAGCAAAATGACATCCCGGCAGACTTTTTCCTCGTTGAGTTGCCAATCGCGAGCGTGGAAAATAAACCTCCCGGCGAGATTCTCAACGCTGGGAGGTCAGGTTTCTCATTGCGAGTGATCGCGTATGCTCGCTACCGCTCACGATGAGAAACTACCAGTCCGCGTTGAGAAAGCTGCAGTTCGAGTAAAAATCTACTTGAGCGGCAGACAACTACAGCTCGCACTGTGCAAGATGCCGTTTTCAATGATTACACAGTGCCGGATGCTTGTCCACACTGTGCAATCATTGAAAACGGCATCTTGCACAGTGCGAACAGGGTACTACGCAGTTCGCGTAGTGCTACCTGTAGCTCGTGTAGTGCGAAGTGCACTTCGTGTAGCTACGCTTAGCGCTACTTCGCCAACTACGCCCAGCCCTAGTCTCTAGTTGGAAATGGCTTGCATCTTGACGGAGTAGGGACCTGTCTTCCTGGTCAGGGTAAGGGGAATACACTTCTAAGATAGCCCCTGCTTACCCCCTTGGTAGCGTGGCACAAGCAAACAGGCTTATCTCAAAGGCAGTGTTTAAAGCATTTGTGCACACATACAGCAATACAGAGAAAACACTACAAATGGACACCACACGAGTTTAGAAAAATAAGTCATTTTTTATCTAAACCAAACAAGACCTACAATAATCGAAATGTAACTCTTGGAAGGTGAAAACAGTTCTGTCCATAGCAAAGTATAGATACAACCCTTTTATTTATTTATTTATTTATTTAATGGTTTTGTAAAGCGCGTAGTAACTCAGAGAGCATCCCAGCGCTGACCTGATTCTCCAAGGATTTCAGCAGTCCGAAGAGCTTATGTCTGCGGGAAGAGGAGGGTTTTTAGGGTTTTTCTGAACTGGAGGTGGTTCGGTTCTATCCTAAGTTTCCGTGGTAGCTGGTTCCAATGTTTTCCCGTGTGAACCGAAAAGCGCCGGCCACCGGTCTTGGCTTTTCTGACTCTCGGGACCACGATAAGATTTTCTGCACCGGACCGGAGGTCTCTCCCCGCTTTGTATGGGACTAGGAGTTCTTTAAGAAGGGGGGGACCGTTATTATTGATGGTTTTGTGAGCCAGGCAGAGGGCTTTGAAGACGACCCTTTCTCTGACTGGAAGCCAGTGGAGGGATTTAAGAGCCGGTCTGGCGGAAGATCTTCCTGGTGTGCCTGTGAGTAGGCGGGCGGCGGCGTTTTGGGCTTTTTGTAGTGAGTTCAGGGTGGCCTCCGGGGCTCCCAGGTAAATGGAGTTACAGTAGTCTAACCTTGCCAGGATTAGACCCTGAATGAGGAGCCTCCTAGCGGTCTCAGGGAGCAGGGGGAAGACCTTCCTGCAGGCTCTGAGTAACCCAAAACATGTCCCTGCCGTTTTTCTAGCCTGGGTTTTAAAGCTCATATCCTTCTCAATCCATACACCAAGGCTCTTGACTTTTTCCTTTGGTGTAGGAGGGTCACCTAGGCAACTGGGCCACAAGTGAGATGGTAAAGAGGGCCCTTTGTGGCCCATCAAGAGGATCTCAGTCTTGGACCCGTTTAATTTAAGTGAAGAGATGTTCATCCATCGGTGGACCTCGGAGAGGCAACTGTGGAGATCCGATGGGGCGTGGTGGGGATGTGAGAGGGTCACGACCAGTTGAGTGTCGTCGGCGTAGTTGATAATTGACACGCCGAACGAACTGACCCTCTTCTCCAGTGGGGCCATGTATACGTTAAACAACGTGGGGCTCAAGGATGAGCCCTGTGGCACTCCGCACCGGAGGGGGAAGGTGGATGAGCAGCTGTCATTTTCCCACACCTGAAAGGAGCGTCCTGATAAAAAGGATTCCAACCATTTCAGGGCTGTACCCTTTAGTCCGATCTCCCGCAGTCGATGGATTAAGGTTAGATGGTCTACAGTATCGAAGGCCGCACTGAGGTCCAGGAGGATCACTGCCACTGATCCTCCTGTGTCCAGAATGCTTCTGGCCTTCTCTACTGCTGCTAGGAGGGCGATGTCCGTGCCCTGACCTGGACGGAACCCTGTCTGGGAGACCGCTAAGAGGTTGTTGCTTTCTAGGTAGGATGACAATTGCTTATTTACCAGTTTCTCTGCGATCTTGCTGTTTCCAGGGAGGAGGGATATGGGCCTGTAGTTGGTGAGGTCCAACGGGTCTAAGGATGGTTTTTTCAATAGCCCTTTGACAGCTGCCTTTTTCCAGCTGGAGGGAACTATGCCCTCCATGAAAGAAGAGTTGATCAGGGCCGTAAGGGTGGGGATGATGGAACTCGACACCTTTTTTAGGAAACGGAGGGGTGCAGGGTCGAGGGGGGAACCACTTTTCATTGAGGCCAGCGTTGCTCCTACTTCTTCCGATGTTACGGGGCCGAAGGCATCCAGGAAGGGTTGGGGGGGATCTAGTGACAAAGGAAGATGGGTGGAGGTGGCAGTGAGATCCTGCTCTGCATGGGTTCGGTCAGGGGGGGGTATGGTGAGCAGAATTTTTTGAATCTTTTCGTCAAAGAAGGTGGCTAAGTTGTTACATTTAGTTTCAGCTTCTTTGGGGTCAAGATGTTTGAGTGGGGGGTCAGGGGCGTGGATGAGTTCTTTAAGAATTGAATAAGTTTCATGGGCCGAGCATGGGCCTTTCCACACAGAGTACCTTGGATGTGTCAAAATCATAAATCATAAACACAAAACAGCCACGGAGAAGGTGATGCGTTGTTTCCTTATGCCCCGGGAAGGTGATGCATCGCTTCCTTACTCCAGGGGAGGTGATCCGCCGGTTTCTTCAGCGGCACAGCGGCGATGCGTCGGAAACGGGTGAAGATGCGTCCCGCTTGAAACGGGTGAAGATGCGTCCCGCTTCCTTAGTTGCTTCTCTTTTTCCAGATCCGAGCAGCAGGAACAACCCCAGAGGCCAAACACAGGAACAGGCACCACTTGGCAGGTCAGAACTCCCAGCAAGGAAGTACAAGGGAGCTGGTGGTGAAGTCATTGTGTCCCTGAGGCTTCAGAACATAAGGCAAGCTCTACTTTAAGCCCTAGGAGAGCTTCTTCAAGCAGGATACAGAGCACACAGCAAAGTCTTCATCCTCTCCTTGGCAGAAACAGCCACTGCAGGTGAACCCCAGACAGCACACAGCAAAGGGGCAGTACTCCCCCTTCAGTTTTCCCAGCTCTTCTCCTTGGCAGAGGATCCTCTTGAGTTCACAAGTATTCTAAAGTTCTGGGGTCTGGCCCCCAATATTTATAACCCATTTCTCGTTGTTCCCTGGTGGCTGCGAGGTTCTGTGCTCAGTCAAAACCAGTTCTGTCCTCTCTGGTCCAGCTTCCTGGCAGGAGGTGGAGACAGCATTGTTTAAGGCAGACCAGGCCTAATAAAGTGCAAAGAAAACTCCTCCCCCTACTCTAAATGCAGCCCAGGTCTATTCAGCCTAGCCCTGACTCATCCAGGGGAGACCGGACAGACACACAACAACACCCCCAGTGGTTGTCCGCAGTGAATGCATATCCCCAGCCCCTGTCACTCCAAAGCCGGACAGTCAATCCACAAACAAGCAGAGGCACACACGATGGCTAAGCAAGAAAATACATACTTTCTAAAAGTTGTATTTTCACACCCACAATATAAACACCTTATTTACTAAAAGATTCATTTTTATATTCTGAGTTCAGCCATACTAAACTCCATATGTCTGTCTTGTCCCAATGGGAAGTTATACTTATAAGATGTAATAAATAGACTCCCATTCTAACCTATGGGACAGACAGCCTTTCAATAGTGAAAACGAAATACACTGTATTTCACTATCAGGACATGTCACACACATCAGTATATGTCCTACCTTTCACATTGACTGCACCATGCCCACAGGGGTACATTTGGCCTACCTTAGGAGTAACTCACATGTAATAAAGGGGGAGGCTAGGCTCTGGCAAGTGGGTGCGCTTGCCAGGTCAACAAGGCAGTAGAGACTGCACGAAGACACTGCAGTGGCACGTCTGAGACCCCATTTGAAAGGCTGCTTGTGTAGGTGGCACAATCAGTGCTGCAGGCCCACTAGCAGAATTTGACTTACAGGGCCTTGGCGCACACAGTGCATTATACTAGGGACTTATTGGGGCTTAGTGGTAAATCAAATAAGCCAATCCATAATAACTATTTACACAGAAAACATATTCGCTTTGGCACTGATCAGCAGTGGTAAAGGGCCCTGAGCACTAAAACCAACAAAAACACGGTCAAAAACAGAAGGCCAAAAAGCAAAACGTCTGGGGATAAACCTGCTGAAAAAGCCAGGTCTAACAGTGTGACTAAGTAAAATCTTTGCAGGCTAGTTATGCTGTTCTCAATTTCACCTAAGTAAGAGAGGCAGAGAGCTATTAAGATGCTGCAGGAGGTGTTTGAGAAGTATATGGGTCAGAAGATGTAGCATCCATTCTCTGTGGAGAAAGAAATGTGGCAAGTGAAAGTCTTATAAGAAAGGTTTTCTCCTTCTGCTGTCATGTTTGCATTGGAAGTCTTATGTATGGCAGAAGTCGGGTCTTGCAAAAAATGAGAAGCCATTGAATGTACGTTTCTGGTCTGGGTGTGCAAGTTTGAATATGGATTGCCTAAGGAGAAAATTCCCAAAGAACTTCAGGATTGCTCTTAGTTTCCCCCTATCCCTCAGGTGTCATGGGTGTTGTTTAAATGGGAATCTGTGGGCTCTTTGGATCTCACATTCCTAATTCCAGCTAGCCTTGAACAGCTCCAAAATGTATTATTCGGTGTCAACCCCCTCTGCCCCTTCGACTACCTCCATCATTGATTGTTCCTCCTGAGCCTATTTCCAAAGTCTTTCAGTTCCCACTGGGTGTCAGTCATCAGTGATACCAATGAATCTGGAGTTTCTTATCTGTTAATACATTGTTCTCCTGGGTGACTACTCAATGTTCCACCTCAGCCATTCTCTCAGAGAATTCCGAAAATGTGTTGGCAACTCTCCGTATAGCCCCTTGTAGATTCCTATCAGTCGTTTGAACCTTACAGCTGTCTGCGTGGGTTTCTTCACAGTGGGTCATATATCCTTGATCAATCACTTCTAGCGGTGGGGTGTCGGGTAGTTTAACCCCTCCTCCTCCTTCTTACCCAGGGAATTGCCTTCCAAACAGGGTATTGCCAGGTAGTCCTCACTTCCAGCCACCCCCAGTGTTGGTCCTGCTGTTAAGCTCTCTCTGGGGTCTGCCTTTCTTCACAGTTGAGCATGACCCATTTTGGCTAATTCCAGATACCGGAGCCTCACCCTCCTCTATTTGGGAGCTTATACCACTTGAGACACTGGCTTACATGTTTCTTCTTCCAGGAAGTTCTCCAATAGACTGTAGGTCTTCCTCAGACCAGTCCAACTGACCAGGGAGGGAAAAGATGCACTCTCATGTATCAAGATCTGCACGGATCTCAGACTGCAGGTGGTCCCCTTGGCTCAGTGAACATGTTTTGACCTTGCTGGGTATACCAAGATTTTCAGAGTTGTTTGTTTCAGCCAGGATCATTGAGATTACCAGCCACAACTGATCCTTGGGCAGCTTTAGTCTCTTTCCAAACCACTGCACTTACTGTGCTATCCCTGCCCCCCTCAGGTTTACAGGCTCTCTCAGAGTTGAATGCCAATTTAGAAATTGGTCTATTAACTGACTGACATAGGTAAGCTCTCGTATAGTACTGATTGTACAATGGATACGGGTCCTTCAACTAAAATAAAGTTCAACCCTCCCAACAGTCTCAGCACTGCTCATGGTTACTCCAGCCTCGGGATCTGAGCAAGAGGCATTCTGCTTAATTTGACTTGTTTGATCTGCTATCTGAGTAGTGCTTTACCCATAACCCAACCGACTGGAGGGCTTGGCTGTAGGTTTGAGTTTACTGGAGGCAGACTCTCCCCTGTATCCTTCATTTCCACCCCGGGAGGATTGTTTAAAAAAGTATTCCACCGTCATCCCCACTCTTTTATGCCCTCTAAACTGTTTCAACCAGGCTAACATTGTTGTGCGTCTTTTTAGGTGGGCATATCACTTCGCCGTGAGCAGGGCTTCATCCATCCCACCCCGCTGAGAATGCAACCAGTAAGGCGAGGCTTAGGTGCCCATGCTGCCTTGGGCTCAATCACAATCCTCAGAGTGGACTGGGCTCTCTGGCATCTCCTACATATGGCTGTGTGGTACATACTGTTTACAGCCTACCGGATTAGCATTTTCACCACTCAAACAACCTCTGTGGTGGTCTCAATATTGAAGCCAATAACCCACCAACAATTCATCCGCATTAGTCCAATAATTAGCCCAATCCAGAGGAAGGGCATCAGCAGGGCCGAAAACCAGCATTGGATCTGTTAGAGAAGGTAGTCAAGTCGACTCACATGGCCGCCATCTTGTCGCCCAGTGGAGATACCGTGGTGAATGAGACAGCTGATAGAGCCCTTTCAGAATAAGGGCCACTGCTGAATACAGGGGAACCCTACTCACAGAGAACCAGGGTAATAATTTTATACGGGAAAACAGCAGTTCCAGTGGGAAAAAGGAACAATAATTTAAGCAATACACATGCACAATGGCTATACGTTTGTAAGGGACCAAGTAATATCTGGGGACAAAAAGAACTCCCTGCACAGTTTGTTCATCTAACGTTTTTATAGATACACACAGAAATGATATAGATCACTTTCTTAAATTCAAAAAGCGGTATACATTGTGCGGTGTGTCCCCAAGTGAAACATGGAACCATAAGTGACTATATATGGTGAAGAGTTTTAAAAGAGGTTTCCATAAATACAAGAAGCGACCATCCAGTTATACATGGCAACAGCCTAAGTGTATGGTGACACGGGCTATGTAATGGTCCTTTCTGTAATCTTGTCGACGACGTTTCAAATCCCCTATGGATTTGGGGTCTCCTCAGGATTGTTAGTGTGGGGACATCAACAGGAGATACGGAAAGCATTAGGCCCTATTTACTGGCACATATGCGAGAGACTTAATGAAGGGTTAATATTGAAGGTAAGTACCTGGTTCTTAAAAGGGCGCAGCTTAGGTGAGTGTGAGGTGTCCCATATGTGGTGAAGGGAATTAAAGTGAACTCACGTGAGTACCCAGCCGGGTACTGCGTTGTGTGTTCAAGGAAGGAATGGGACATGGTTATTTGATTTTTTTGTCATGTAGACTTATACATACAAAGAAGATATGACTTAGCGCTTTAATGGCCTTACCTCACAGTGATGAGGATTCTGTGAAGCTGGCTCTTACAGTGATAGGCTACGGGCTCTTCCAGTCCCTGCTACCTCGATAGCAATGAATTCTTTGAGTTCACACTCAAGGATTTCAAGTGCTGTAAATGGAAATGAGAGTTCCCACTAAACACAGTTGGAGGGGTTGCTAACAGGGAGGAGGCATTGTCCAGGCTATTGGTAACTTACTTGAAATGAAGCGGAACGATCTCCGGCAGGGTGTTACGGCAGGCTAATGGGTATGCTGCTGTGTCGCCTTTCAATGTGGTTCTCGGTGCGATGACACAGAGAGCTGGTGATGAACTGTCCTATATGTGTTGGGCTTCCCTTCTTCCCGCGATAATCTCTCAGCAGGAAAGAGAGAGGAGCGCTGTGGCAACGTTTGATCGACCGATCGGAGCTGCATTGTCATGGCAACCTGTCAATGGGTCTGCCGGTGCTCGCACGGGGCGTGCCCTCGTTTCTGCACGTAGTAAACAATTGGTGTTGGCAGAATAGATTTGTGGGTGCGATCGCAGGGGATGTGTTTTAACAGCAAGTTGTGTATTAAGGACTGCATTCTGAAGGTGTCATGAGTGCCATGCATTCCCGTGTACAAATGATGTATGTTACCCAGTATGCATAGAGCTGCACTTACATTCATATATATAGCGTATTTAACTATTCATGCATGCTTATTTTTACCAAAACATCACCATGACGAAAAGAATTAAACTGTTTCATCAGAAAAAATCCATTCATTTGAATTAATTCATTTATTTCTAGTAATTAGTCAAAAATTCACATTTTTTCTTTTTATCAAAAACGTAACATATTAAATCCACAGGAGAGAGAAAGGGAAAAGGGGGAAAAGAATCTCTTGTCTGAAAAAGTTTTGTGTTTTCTAAAATTGACACACTCTTACACTCATTCATTCATTTTTCGCAGACATACTCATATATACAGTTTTTAAACATCAAAAATGTGGTGTTTGAAGAAGAAAAGGAAGGAGGGGGGTTAGGAAAACGTCTTCACAAATCAAAAACTTCAATTCTACAACCTAATATCAAAAAAGGGGAGGAACATTTAGAATTCAATTTGTAAATTTAACACTAGGCCATCTAAACGATTAAACATCATTTCAAAGTGATTTATTCTCAATATTCATCGATTGGCCTAACACAATGCTGGTCGACGCGTTTCGAGTTCATAGTGTGAGGAACTCTCTTCAGGACCTCTGATGGTTCTGAAAAATAAGGAAAGAACTATGTCTTATTTTATTGTCGCGAAACTTTTGGTATCCACACCCACTCCCAGCCGGGAGCATTGAATCTCTTACCTTAGCTAATTCTCACATATACGATGACTTTCATAGTGGCAATCATTCTATGAAAATAACAATGACCCGTATAAGTATTTTTTCTGAAAAAGCCTCAAAAACAATGTACGGGGATTGTAAATAAAAATCCTTACTTATAGCTGCTTTCAGCTTGTTTGTGCTGAACGGTTCGGTTGTCCGCTGGTCTAGGCTTGGTGGAAGCCTGCAATCACAAAAACGTCTAAAGACAATAAAATAAGACATAGTTCTTTCCTTATTTTTCAGAACCATCAGAGGTCCTGAAGAGAGTTCCTCACACTGGGAACTCGAAACGCGTCGACCAGCATTGTGTTAGGCCAATCGATGAATATTGAGAATAAATCACTTTGAAATGATGTTTAATCGTTTAGATGGCCTAGTGTTAAATTTACAAATTGAATTCTGAATGTTCCTCCCCTTTTTTGATATTAGGTTGTAGAATTGAAGTTTTTGATTTGTGAAGACTTTTTCCTAACCCCCCTCCTTCCTTTTCTTCTTCAAACACCACATTTCTGATGTTTAAAAACTGTATATATGAGTATGTCTGCGAAAAATGAATGAATGAGTGTAAGAGTGTGTCAATTTTAGAAAACACAAAACTTTTTCAGACAAGGGATTCTTTTCCCCCCTTTTCCTTTTCTCTCTCCTGTGGATTTAATATGTTACGTTTTTGATAAAAAGTAAAAATGTGAATTTTTGACTAATTACTAGAAATAAATGGATTAATTCAAATGAATGGTTTTTTCTGATGAAACAGTTTATTCTTTTCGTCATGGTGATGTTTTGATAAGTAATTTTGCAGTACTGGCATATTGTGGTTGTTACTTAAATCTAAGGCTTGGCCTTACTGCAGATAAGCCAAACCCTTGATTGGTTTTCGCTGCTTATTTTTAACAACATATGTACAACGATGTAGGGCATCTCTTGCGAACGTGTCCGTCTGCCCTTCAGTACTTGTGCAATTGACATGTGATAGCAAGTAACCATAGATTTGCACGTACATTTTGGTTAGATAAGGCATATAGATGATAATATATTACACATGCTCGATTATTAACAATGGGGCATAATATATGACATCTGTCACGAACCCATGTTTATTTGTATGTCCTCACATTCTATAGGCTCATTAGATGTATCCGCCTACTGCGCGTTATTAATTTCTCAGGTGGGGCAGGATGGACAAGTGACCCTGCCTCTAATTTGTGTGTGAGTGTTGTGTTAGGCTGCCATATCTAAAGTAATGCTTTCAGTTGATGACTGAGAGGAGTGTCAGCAGGTTGGCATACACCGATGTCAGTGTAGAGTTGTAACATATCCTCGCCATTCCTCTGCCGAATTTAAACCTGCTTCTATCGAATTGACACTATCGATCCATCTGCACTCTGTGCGTTGTAGTACATTGGTCAGGTCACCTCCCCTTTCCGGGAGAGTGGCCATGGCTATCACTTGCTATCTCAGTTGATCCACTGTGTTATTTTCCTCATTGAAATGAGACACCAAAGGTGCGTTGGGGACAGACCTGCGTATGCGGCTTCTATGTTGGCTAATCCTGGCCTTGACCGGTTGTTGTGTTTGGCCTATGTATGCCAGATTGCATGGACACCAGATGCAGTACACCACGTTACGCGTGTTGCAGTTGGAAAAACCTTCCAAGGTGTGTTTGACGTTACCGTGTTCAAAGGTAATGGTATTGAATGTAAATTCACAGCACACGCAGTTACCACATTTATGGTGTCCCCTGATGTTAGGTAGGCCCCATGTGCTTGTTAGGGTGTTTGGTGCCTTGACGCCTATGTCAGTGGCTGATCCTACAATATGGTCTTTGAGGTTTTTTCCTCTTTTGTAAGCAAAAAGCGGGAGGTCAATAGTCAGGTCTATGCTTTTGATAAATATCCCAGTTTTTGGTGATCAGGTTGCGGATTTGGTTAGTGTAGGTACAAAAGGTGGTGATACACACTATTTTGTCCATGCTATTCTTCTCTTTGGTTTTTAGAAGTTCATCCCTAGGGCAGTACCAAGCCCGCTTTAGCGATCTTTTGACTAGCCTGTTTGGGTACCCTCTGGTTACTAGTTTTTGTCTGAGTATTTCAGCTTCTCTCATGTAGTCTACTTTGTGTGTGCAATTCCAGCGGATTTCCAAAAGGGAGGCCGTCTCTCAGAGCCCGTGGATGATGGCTGCAATAAGATAGTAGACTGTTTCTTTCAGTTGTCTTTCTGTGTAAGGAGGTATAGAGTGCTCCATTCTCATGACTGCTGTTGATGTCTAAGAATGCTATGGATGAGTCATGAGTGGTGGACGTGAAAGTCAGATGTGATTGCACAGTATTCAAATGAGTGACAAAATCTTGAAACTCACTGCTTGTTCCTGTCCAGATGACGAAGATATCGTCAATGTACCCCTTCCAACATTTGATGTTGGAACGGTACACATTTTCATTGTCAAGGATGTATTTGTGCTCTATGGAGTCCATGTAAATGTTAGCCAAATTTGGGACACAAATTGCTCCCATACTTGTACCAGAGCATTGCTCATAGTAGTTGCCCCCTGACACAAAATAGTTACATTGTAGGGCAATGCGAAGAAGGCTGATAATAAAATTAGTAGGCACCCGTGTGGGTCTGGGTCGTTTTTCTAAGAGGCTTTCTATTGCTTTTATACTGTCCTCTTGCAGTATGTTCGTAAAAAGTGAACTTATATCGAGGGTTGCTAATAGATCGCTGCCCAGACTGAGGGGCATGCCATTCACTAGGTTTATCATGAACATTGTGTCTTTCTATCGGGATAAAGTCACGTATGAAGTAGTCTATATATGCTCCTAGGGGTTCTAGAATGGAACCACAGCCCGATAGTATTGGGTGGCCTGGAGGGTTAGTGATGCTCTTATGTATTTTAGGTATGGTGTAGAGTACCGGGGTCCTAGGGTTATCTGCGTTTAGAAACTCGAACTCTTTCTGAGTGATGTAACCTTCATATTTGGCCTCCGTGGTGATCAATAGAATATCTCTGCAGATTTGGCAAAAATGAATTGGCACTAAGCTTCCTATAATGCTTAAATTCATTTATTTGTTTCTGAATTTCTGTTTCATAGGCTGTGCGTTCTTGAATTACTATCCCACCACCCTTGTCTGCTGGTTTGAGAATGATAGACTCATCATTTTTTAGTGCCTGTAGGGCTTGGCGTTTCAAGGAGAAAATCACACCGCGGATCAACTGAGATGGCAAGTGATAGCCATAGCCACTCTCCCGGAAGGGGGAGGTGACCTGACCAATGTACTTCAACGCACAGAGTGCAGATGGATCGATAGAGTCAATTCGATAGAAGTAGGATTAAAATCAGCAGAGGAATGGCGAGGATATGTTACAACTCTACACTGACATCGGTATATGCCAACCTGCTGACACTCCTCTTAGCCATCAACTGAAAGCATTACTTTAGATATGGCAGCCAAACACAACACACACACACACAAACTAGAGGCAGGGTCACTTGTCCATCCTGCCCCACCTGAGCCATTAATAACACGCAGTAGGCGGATACATCTAATGAGCCTATAGAATGTGAGCACGAACCAGTAAACATGGGGTTGTGACAGATGTCATATATTATGCCCCATTGTTAATAATTGAGCATGTGCAATATATTATCATCTATATGCCTTATCTAACCAAAATGTACGTGAAAATCTATGGTTACTTGCTATCACATGTCAATTGCACAAGTACTGAAGGGCAGACAGACACGTTCCAAGAGATGCCCTACATCGTTGTACATATGTTCTTAAAAATTAAACATGAATGAATAGCTAAATACGCTATATATATATGAATGTAAGTGCAGCTCTATGCATACTGGGTAACATACATAATTTGTACACGGGACTGCATGGCACTCATGACATCTTCGGAATGCAGCCCTTAATACACAACATGTTGTTAAAACACATCTCCCGCGAGCGCACCCACAAATCTATTCTGCCAACACCAATTGTTTACTACGTGCAGAAACAAGAGCATGCCCCGCGCGAGCACCGGCAGACCCATTGACAGGTTACCATGACAACGCAGCTCCTCTCGTTCGATCGGACGTTGCCACATCGCTCCTCTCTTTTTCCTGCTGAGAGATTATCGCGAGAAGAAGGGAAGCCCAACACATATAGGACAGTTCATCACCAGCTCTCGGTGTTTTCGCACCGAGAGCCACAGTGAAAGGCGGCACAGCAGCATACCCATTAGCCTGCCGTAACACACTGACGGAGATCGTTCCGCTTCATTCCAAGTAAGTTGATTGATTGATTGATTGTGGGTTTCTAAAGCGCTAGAATCGACTCCCGAAGGAGTATCTCTGCGCTGTAGACCGCAGGGGAACCTGTCCTGGCTTTCCCTGTGAGATGGTACCTACTGGGTATCTCCAAGGTGAAACCAGGCATCCCCGGGGTACGTGGGGGGCCGTTGTGGAGATGAGAGAGCTACAAGGGATTTTATTTGTTCACTAAGTACACTTAATTTTGTTTATGTCAGTCATGCGGTCATCAATTAATTAGACCCTTTTGTATCCATAGGATGACTAGTACATTCAAAATGTAGTTCAAAAAGTACATTCAATGAATCATAAGGCGAGGAGAATGGAAAGAGCACACAGCAAATCAGTTATATCATGAAAAAATTATATTTGAAAGAATCAAAAGATCTGAATCATGGGGATAAACTTGAATTAATCATACAATAAAAAGTCATGAATAGCTGTACATATACATTGACACATCAATTCACAACATGTCATCAACTCCAATCATGGTTAAAGAAGACCCAAGACTGCTTTCTTTGTGAAAAATACTAGTCCTGATGATGGTCTCATAGATGTGAACAAGGAAGACCGAAATGTCGACAAATCCATCATCTCCACAGCATTTGTGCATTGAAAGAAACTTTTTTACATTTCTGAATTGGGTCTTCTTTAACCATGATTAGAGTTGATGACATGTTGTGAATTGATGTGTCAATGTATATGTACAGCTATTCATGACTTTTTATTGTATGATTAATTCAAGTTTATCCCCATGATTCAGATCTTTTGATTCTTTCAAATATAATTTTTTCATGATATAACTGATTTGCTGTGTGCTCTTTTCCATTCTCCACGACTTATGATTCGTTGAATGTACTTTTGAACTACATTTTGAATGTACTAGTCATCCTATGGATACAAAAGGGTCTAATTAATTGATGACCACATGACTGACATAAACAAAATTAAGTGTACTTAGTGAACAAATAAAATCCCTTGTATCTCTCTCTTTACCTTAAACATTTACCTTGCCCAAGCCTACAAGGGTTTATTGGGTTACCCCGAGCCTACTCATATTGTGGAGATGAGGAAAGCTAATGCCCAGAGTTGCCGAGTGTGATCCCTAGTTAGAGTAGGCACCGAGGCGAGAATTATCGAGTCCATTGACCCTGGTCCAAGACCCTGCCACGTCGGGAATTGAACCCTGGTCCCGGGCCGTCCTCTGCTCCCGGGTCTGCCGCCTCTAACCAGTGAGCCACACCACTCCACACGTTACCAATAGCATAGGCAATGCCTCCTCCCTGTTAGCATTCCCTCCAACTGTGTTTAATGGGCACACTCATTTCCATTTACAGCACTTGAAATCCTCGAGTGTCAACTCAAAGAATTCAGGGACTGGAAGAGCCCGTAGCCTATCACCGTAAGAGCCAGCTTCACAGAATCCTCATCGCTGTGAGGTAAGGCCATTAAAGGGCCAGTCATATCTTCTTTGTATGTATAAGTCTACATGTAAATAATCCAAATAACCATGTCCCATTCCTTCCTTGAACACACAACGCAGTACCCGGCTGTGTCCTCACGTGAGTTAACTTTCCTTCCCTTCACCACATATGGGACACCTCACAGTTACTTAAGCTGCGCCCTTTTAAGAACCAGGTACTTACCTTCAATATTAACCCTTCATGAAGTCTCTCACTTATGTGCCAGTAAATAGGGCCTAATGCTTTCCGTATCTCCTGTAGATGTCCCCACATTAACAGTCCTGAGGAGACCCCAAATCCATAGGAGGGTTGAAACGTCGTCGACAAGATTACAGAAAGGACCATTAGATAGCCAGAGTCACCATATGCTTAGGATGTCACCATGTATAACTGAATGGTCGCTACTTGTATTTATGGAAACCTCTTTTAAAGCTGTTCACTGTATATAGTCACTTATGATTCCATGTTTCACTTGAGGACACACCGCACAAAGTATACCGCTTTTTGAATTTACGAAAGTGATCTATACCATTTCTGTGTGTATCTATAAAAACTTTAGATGAACAAACTGTACAGAGAGTTCTTTTTGTCCCCAATGTGCTGTCCAAGGTCTCGAGATTTCCCTACCTAGTGGTCATTTTTGATGATACCTCCACATGGTTGCCTCAAATGGCTGCTAAACGCAATGTTTTTGCAAGGTCTACTTTGGCATTACTCGGTTTTTCGCGGAAACTAGGAGTAAAGCCATTGCAGGCCGATCTAAAAGTCTATGATGCCAAAGTGTTTCTTTAGCAATGTATGGAGCAGATTTATGGGGCTTTAAAAATGTAAAGATGTTGCAGATCGTAGAGGATAAGTTCCTGAAGACTATTCTATCGGTCCCCCAATCAACCCCTGGTTACATTGTCCACCAAGAATGTGGGGTGGAATATTTGGAAGATCGAATAGCTTTAGCACCACTTCTAAAATGGATCGCAGTGTGGTTGAACCCTGAACTGTAATTAAATCATGAGGTTTTGAGGGACTGTTTAGCCCGGGAGCATAGCAATTCCATCCCATGGCTGAGTTATGTTAAAAAATTAGCTTATATACTAGGTCGCCCAGAGCTGTTTGATCAGCCATCTAAACTAGTTAAGGGGGATGCGAAATGGGCAAAAAACACATATATGCTCAGCAAGGGACTGGACAGAGAAGATAAGGAGTTGACCAAACCAACTGTAAGGGCTCACCAGCTATTGATAAATTCCAGTGAGATAGAACTATACCTGAGAATGGTCAATAATGCTAATCATAGATTCCTGCTGACCAAGTTCAGGTTGAATAAATTCCACCTCCTTCTTACTGAACGTCCAAGACGACAGACCTGGAGATCTGCCCTTGTGACGGATTCTCCATTATGGACACCACGCATTTTATGTTTTTCTGTAAATATCTTAACTTAATAAGAAAAAAGTTCATTCGACCTCTAATTAAAGATAAAGGGTTCAGACAAGTTAAACCGGCCCTTATGTACCATCAGCTGTTGTCTAACACTTGGGAAATTTTTAATGTAGCAAATTATTTGACAGTAGCCATAAGACTAAGGAAAAAAATTAAGTGGACTATCTGTAAACAGTGGATTTTAGGAATCGTATTGAATTGTCGCTAGTGGATGATTTTTAATGTCACTGTATTGCATGTACTGTTGCTTTTAATGTTGTATTTTATTTTGGCCTGATTCCTGATGTTTGTATACTTTTATGGTTTTTGCTATGAACCGAATAAAGTACTTTTGACTGACTGACTGACTGTGTGTATCCATAAAAACCTTAGATGAACAAACTGTACAGAGAGTTCTTTTTTGTCCCCAGACATTACTTGGTCCCTTACAAACGTATAGCAATTGCGCATGTGTATTGCTTAAACTTTCAGAATAAGGGACCTCGAGTGTATTTAATGTACCCAGCTAAATCGAAGGTTATAATTCAAGATTGTGTCCACTTTTTCACGTCAGAAATTAAGGAAAAGGAGTTTCTGGAGAATCTAAGCCTAGCCTAAGAAGGCTAAGTATTGGCCCATATGATGATAATGTAGGATTCTCAATTATTGGGTATTGGTTAAACATCAGGTGGATCTTCACCGCTGAATGTTGGCAAATGATGATTGTATTTTTTCAATTTTTTTAATTTTGGTTCTGGATTTAACATTTTGTGGGATGGAAGGCTGAATGGGCCTTCTAAGGGCAATCTTGATTATTGGTTTATTGGTCCAGTACCAGCTAGATTTTTGCCCGCTGAATGTTGGTAAGTGGATTACTGTATCTCTTTGTTATCGTCCTTTCTTTGCATAGAATTTTGGATGCCTTTGAATTTATTCCTCAGTAGGGCGGAGGGCTGAATGGGTTATGGGACATGCCAGTCCAATCATCTTAAATGGGTGGTCGGCAGGGGGGAAGTGGTGGGGTGAAGGATGGAAGGAGCTGAGGGACTTTGGGGGCTGGCAGATGAGGATGGGCCCATTGAAGTTAAGAGTATGGGATTTTGGGTCAGCTGAAACAAGCAATGTATTAGATGGGAAGAGATGAGATACGTACCAGAATTGATTGTTTAGTCTGCTTTGTTTCTGGGATATGGAGCCTGGGCATCATCATAGGTATAGTCAGTGCTCTAAGTTGTCAGCAAGAAAATGTTGGAGTCG
The DNA here is from genome assembly GCF_964261635.1 of Lissotriton helveticus. Classification (NCBI taxonomy): domain Eukaryota; kingdom Metazoa; phylum Chordata; class Amphibia; order Caudata; family Salamandridae; genus Lissotriton; species Lissotriton helveticus. The sequence continues at coordinate 985,561,049 of NC_136071.1, read as the reverse complement.
ATCTAAGTTTTTGCTTATGTTTTAGCTCTGGGATTGTGTATCCTGAGGGGTTAAGTTGCACATTAGAAAGTAAATATTCTATGTAGGGAGACCGAAAGGCCTGCGTCACTCGGGCAGAATGGGTGATAGCAAATTGCGTTTCTGCACCATGAATGTTTGTAGCCTGAACAATAGGGCTACGATAGGTAATGTGGCATTGGGATTGAGGCTAATGAGACCTAATATTGTCTGCAGGAGACTCACATCTCTTGGGGTAGGAGAGGTCTCTTTTCTGATCTTGAATTGTGACTCTTAGGCTACACAAAACAAAGTTTAACATCTACAGGGGTTGGCATTCTTGCTAACAAATCTAGCTGCACTATCATTCAGAGATCAACTGATTAACTTGGCAGGTGGGTTATCGTAGAATGCCGCACTGGTGGAGGGCGATTCACGCTATGCTCAGTTTATGGATCAAACATTGATGAAGCTGATGTGTTTGACTATTTGAATATCGCTATTAGCAAATTTTCCATCTTCTCTTAAATTCTGCAGATATTTTAATATACACTCAAAGGTTGCTAATAAGCTAGATGGGCCTCAGCTATATACAGGAAGGAAACCCATGGTGTTTAAGGCACTCCGTAAGGTGGTCGAAGACCACGGCATAGTGGATATTTGGGAAATCTAAGGCTCCGGACCTGGGATACAAATTGTTTTCATGCCCACACAATAAATCAGTTCATTTGGATTATATTTTTATGTCCACAGCACTCAGTAGTCATGCTGTGATTGAGAGGTATCCCAGAGCCCTTCAGATCATAACCCACTGGTTGTTGAGGTTCCAGTAGCAGGCTTTTTAAAAACAGGTGCTAATTAGACTTTTAATAAGTAGCACAGAATACCAGGATCAGAAGATTGGAGATTAATAGGGGCACTGATAAGGATATGGTGCTTTGGGACACTTTGAAGGCTGAAACTAGGGATGAAACATTAAGCTACACTCTATACCAGCAAAGGAAAAAACTCAGCGAGGTCCATGGTTTCTTTAAAGAACTTTCACCATTAGAGGAGCATGAGGCAATCCCTTATAGGCTGGACAGCACTGAGGTCCAGCAGAAGTAAAAATTTAAATCACACAGTTTTTTAGCAAAGAAATCGCAGCCAAATTTTATCACCATAGGATGGAGTGTTATGAATGTGGTGAAAATGTTGGGCGCCTTCTTGCATTACACATCAGGCAAAGGAAGGTGAAAAAACAGGGATAGAAGCTATTCCTGATCCTCAGGGGTGTAAATATGACTCGCTAGCAGATATAATGAGGGTGTTTGAAGAGTTTTTGCGAAAAACTATACAGAGGATACAACTGTACCGTATGAAGGGTATGATGAGGGGGGCGTGGCTAAGTGCGCATTGGCGGTAGAAGTGCCTGGGTAGAGCTCCGAGAGGGACTCCCCTGCCGCAGGCCATTTCTCCGTCGTTTTTGCCCGCCACACCCTGCAACTGATGTCGAGTGCCTATTGAGCACTCCCCCACTGACTGCTGAAGTTTGGACCGGCTGGCTCACTCCGGGCCGCTCCGGGGATACTGAGTGCTCCCTGCCTGGTCAGCCACCACTGCGGAGCGGCGTGCAGGGCTGGGTGGGGCCGGGGATCCAACCGGCCCTCGGGGCCCACCGGAGCGGACTGCTGCTTTATACCTCCTGAAAGCGACTGGATACCGCCGGACCTGCCCTGCATCCTCTCGGACCGAGGCTGGCCCTGCTGACACACGAGGCCTGGGTGCCTGGGCCGGCGTGAGGGTGCCCCCCCCCCAGCTGCAGCGGCCGGGTGGTGCGACCGGAGGCTCCCCTGAGGGATTAATTGAAGTGCCTTCCTGGCTGCCCAGATGCTGGCCGTCCCGGAGCTCTGTCGGCGGGCTCACGGACTGGTGGCCCCCAGTACCGGACCTTGTAACTAACTGAGACCGGGGATGCGGCCTACTACATAGGCCCAGAGCTGAGAGCGGCAGTCGTTGGCAGGAGGCGAGTTGGGAGACCTTGGTGAGGCGCAACTACTTGGCCCCCCGCCCCCGTGGATCTGCTGGAGCTGGGGCGCAGGACTGGATCCCTGACACATTGGTCACGGCGCGCGGAGACTGCCCGAGACTGGAGACGCGGCCTGCGCGCAGGAGCTGGTGCAGGCCTGGGACACTGAGAACGGGCGGAGCGGGCGCGGCACTGACCGGTGGCCCAGAGTGTTGAAGTCGGCGGAGGTGGTGAGCTGCGGACCCTGGCGACTCGGGGGTGCTCTGGTGCTGTGTTTAACAAGACCGGGTGTGATGGGAAGACTAATGTGGTGCGGCGCTCCCCCCCTCCCCCCCCATTGACTTGCTGTGTCCTCGAGGTCTGGTTGGGTCCTTGGTGAGACCGACATTGTGGAGGGAGCTGAGTGTTTGAACTGCCCGGACGACACCCGAAAGCTTGGCCTGCTGTGGAGGTGCCCCTGGCGGCACGTCGCTGGCCCTGGTCTGTCCTGACAACTGGACCCTGCCTCGTTGCGCCATTGCGTGGGACAATCAGCGGACCTTGCCCACGTCTTGTCCTGCCCACAGTGCTTGCTCAAGCACGGAGCGTCCTGTCGTAGACACGATCTGCTGGTGTAGGGGAGTGGTGCCCACGTGTCGAGTGTGAGGCCTGTGAGGACCTGGGAGTGTACCGGTCTGGATTGCTTGGGCCTGCCCTGGCCCCTCCTCCTTCCAACGGGCCCTGAACCATTTGTGCTGTAGTGGCTCTCTCTGCTTTGCTCAACTACCCGGCCACGTTGCACCTGCCCGTGTCGGGGGGACCTACAACGCGAGCTGCGACGGACCACACCTGGTCAGGCCCTGGGACCTGGCTCGGGACGTGCAGTGCACCATTGCCCCCACTGAGCTGAGGTGAGGAGGCGACGGCGACTTTTGACCGTGAGTTGCCCGACGGAGGCGCTTGCATACTCACAGAGCGGCCTGCCAGGGCCCCAAGGCGCCTGGACCAGATAGTGAACCCTACACGACACACGTGGGTGCTTTAAGGAGCTGGGAAGCGCACTTGCCCGCACTGCCTGGACTTATTCTGCCCCCCCTCCTGGGAGCCCTCCGGTCACTTGTGCCATAGTGGGACTCTTTACACTGCACCATTGGCCAGCCACGACGCGATTGCTCATGTCGGGGGGACCCAAAACGAGAGCTGTCACAGGCAACGCGCAGGTGAAGGGGAAAATGGCAAAGCAGGTAGAGGTGGACCACACTGCATCCAAGCTGGACACGATGTTGGCGGCCATGGAAAGGCTTGAAGAATCGATGCAACAGACCAGGACCTCCTTGGAAACTAAGATCGACAGCGTGGCTATAGACATGACACATCTCCGTGCTGATCACAAAAAACTGTCGGAAAGGACGACGACCCTGGAGGCCGCAGTAGCAAACCTGACCCCAAAGGTATCTCAGGTGGACAAGCATGTGCAGAACCTTCTCAACAGGGTGGAGTTCCTAGAAGATCGTGCGGAAGATGCGGAAGGACGGGCGAGGCGGAACAACATCCGCATCGTGGGTCTGCCGGAGCGATGGGAGCCCCAGGAGGCTCCAGAACACGTAGAGCGGTGGATCAGAGACATCCTCCCAGAAGATACCCTTTCGCAACACTTTGTGGTGGAACGCGCTCATCGTGTGCCGTCCAAGCCCCCCCCTGAAGGCTCCAACCCTCGACCCCTGCTCATCCGAGTGCTGAATTATCGAGACCGAGACACTATACTGAGGGAAGTTAGGAAATTGGAGGAGGTCAAGGTGGACAATGCTACCATCATGTTCTTCCCGGACTACACGATACAGGTGCAGCGCCAGCGCCATTCCTTCATGGAAGTTAAACAGCGGCTCCGTCGCATGGCACTCAAGTACTCCTTGCTATTACCTGCTCGTCTGCGTGTCATAGCTCAAGACAAAACTTATTTCTTCAACACTCCGGATGCTGCTGAGACTTGGCTTGACTCGGGAATTGTTCCGGACCAGGCGGTCCCCCCCCCCGAGATCCCGCCGCGGAGGTGGCGCTCGCCGACGACGGCGCCGGAGACATTCGACGGCGAGCTCGGTGCGCCCAGAGGCGAACATCGGACCTACTCCAGAACACCGCCATGAGGAGCAGCAGGAGGCGATCCGCAGAGTGGCAGAGATCAGCGGGTCACAGCAGGACGCTCCGGCAGTGGGTGCCAGCCCTGGCGCCACGGGGAGTGATGATGATTACATATATGGCCTACCGGATTCGCAGGTGTCTGTTGAACTCCCAGTTGTCACACCGCAGACTGCTGACTTGCTCAATTGATAATGCTGTGGCCCCCTGACTACAGAAGTGAAGAGAGCTACTTTCCCACGATTTCTGCACCCACACACTGTTGTTGCCCGGGGTGCTTGCTGCGCAGCCTCGGGGGTCGCTGGGGTGAGGCCTGGGCTCGGTGGCGTGGGCCTCGGGCACTGTCCAGACCGATGGCCCGACGATACGAGACGGCCCTGCCGCTGGTGGGTCGTGAGGGGGGGGGATGGGCGTGCTGCCCCCCGATGGTAAGTCCTTGCAAGTGAACTTTCTGCTGAATCTGTGGGCTTACTGCCGGTTCGACGGCGCTTGAGACTGTGCGCCTAAATCGTCAGTGGGCTGGGCGAAAATGGACGCCTGTGGCACGGGCGGAGTGCCTCTGTTAACTCTGCATGTATCATAAGTACATTTAACTCACGTGCTTAGCGAACCCCCCCTACATTGTTTTAGAACGTAAGAACAGTTAATGCTCACTAGAGCGTTTGGACGACGGCATGTTCTGCAGTTGCCCTTTTGGCATTACTTTTCAATATTTAATAGTTACAGGATTGGTGCGACTTCCCCCTTCCCTTAATGTGTGTTGGAGTCTTGCAGTGTATTGGTGGGAAATGTATTCGACACTATGTGATGGTTTGACCTGGTGGGACGTGATTTGCTGTGCGGTGGGTGGGTGGGGATCCGGGGTGGTGGAGAAGAAATGTTCTGATGGCTGTAGTTAAGTTTTGCACTTGGAATGTACGTGGTATGCACACCCCCTCACGTCGTTATCAGGTGTACTCGTACCTCAAGCGACATCAGGTACAGATAGCACTGTTACAAGAGACACACCTGGCCGGACCGGAGGTACATAACCTGCGCCGCCGCTGGAGAGGGCAGATATACGCTACAAGCTTCTCGGCCTATGCGCGAGGGGCTCTCATATGGATTCGCCCTGGGGTCCCCTTTGAGCTGACGCATAGCAACATAGATGAGGAAGGCAGATATGTGCTACTTCAGGGTAACCTAGACGGCCAACACATAGTCCTGGCATCCATATACGCTCCCAATATCGACCATGGGCGCTTTCTCACACACTTGTCGACGGCACTTGCAGCATGGCCGGGAGTGCCGCTCCTGCTGGGTGGCGACTATAATTGTGTCCTAGATGTGGTACTGGATAGGTCCACACCCCCTCTGGCAAATGCTACGATGCATGGTACTTCGCCCGCGTTTGCGGACTGGGCGATGCAGTGGGACCTTGCTGACGCTTGGCGCTGCCGCAATCCCGCCACTCGGACTTATTCGTACTATTCCGGCGCCCACGCACTACATGTCAGACTTGATAGGTTCATGCTGACCAGCGATCTCTTACCATTGGTCACGGACTCCCAGTACCTGGGTCGCACTCATTCGGACCACAATCCACACACACTTGACTTCGCCTGGGAATGACCGCACCCACCGATACCCACGTGGCGTCTCCAGCCTGACGTACTGTTGGATGCTCCCTTCCGGGAACTGCTCTCTAACCGGGTCTTACAGTACTTCGAAGACAACACTGATACTGCATCCACCCCGCAGGTTGAATGGGATGCATTCAAAGTGGTGGTGAGAGGCCACTGTCTGGGGGCACAGGCGGGACTGCGACGCCAGGTAGATAGGGACCTGACACAAATAGAGGCGGAACAACTGACGGGCGAACGGGAGGCAGTGGAGGGAGACGACTCGGCTTTACTAGATGCGCGCGGACGACACACGCTGCTCCTCGACAGGCTGAAGAACCTGAACTATGCAGCCCACTCTGCGCGCATGCATCACGCTGGCGATAAAGCTGGCAAACTTCTGACATGGCTCATCAGGAAAGACACCCAAACACTGCCGGTGATGTCGATCCGCACGGCGCAGGGAGGTGTGGTCTTCACCCAGAGGGCTATCCATGAGGCGTTTTCGAGCCACTACAGAGCCTTGTACTGCTCCCGCTTGAGGGTGACGGTACCGGAGATTACTGAGTACTTGTCCGGCCTCCCATTTCCGACGGCCACTAATGCGCAGTGTGAGGAACTGGGAGCGCCGTTCACTGCGGAAGAACTCCGGTCTGTCATATTCTCGCTCTCGAATGGTAAGTCCCCCGGGCCTGATGGCCTGCCGGCGGAGTTTTATAAGGCGTACTCCACCATTCTTATTCCCGAATTGCTGCGGGTATACGCGGCGGCGATCCGAGAGGCGGCTCTTCCTTCGTCCCTGAACGAGGCCAATGTGATCTCCCTCTTGAAACCAGACAAGGATGCATTGAACATGGGATCTTACCGGCCACTTGCCCTCCTTAACACGGATTATAAGATCCTGGCATCTGCGCTGGCCCAGACATTGGCACCTTTGGTCCCTACCCTTGTGCACACGGACCAGAACGGATTTGTTCCTACCCTCAGCACGTCTTACAATATTAGACGACTCTTTCGCGTGCACAGCCAGGCAGTGTCCCGGTGGACGCGTTCGGGGTGTGTGATCCTCGACCTCGAAAAAGCGTTTGACTCGGTGGAGTGGTCCTACCTTGCGCTGGTACTGGAAAAGTTCGGCCTGGGTGCGGCGTATCTCCGAATGGTGGAACTCCTCTACTCAGCACCTGTAGTGCAGGTTCGAACGAACAGGCTCTTCTCAGACCCAATTCGAGGCAGGGGCACGAGGCAGGGGTGTCCCCTATCCCCACTGATATTTGCGCTCATGATGGAGCCACTGGCGACACTACTGCGAGCCTCTGGCGAGACGTGGGGGATTAGGTTGATGGATAGGATGCACTCGATATCGCTCTATGCCGATGACTTGTTACTCTATGTCAGGGACCTGACCTGTTTCCCCCGCGCACTAACGGACATCTTTCGAACCTTTGGTGAAATGTCGGGGTTGCGCGTCAATTGGGCGAAGTCGGGAGTGTACTCTTTTGCAGCAGACACCCCTGAGTGTGATGTCGAGGTGATGGGTGAGCGACTGCTATGGTACCCCACAGTATTCCGATATTTGGGGATCCGTGTGTACCGCGAAACCGCAGACCTACTGGATGGAAACCTCACGAGGGCGATTTCCTCGCTCACAGCGCAAGTTTCCTTTTGGAACACTCTTCCGCTGACTGTGCCCAGCCGTATTGCTCTGGTGAAGGCGATCGTCTTGCCTAGGCTCCTATATTTCTATGCGAATCTGCCAGTCTATGTGCCAGTTCGCACATTTCGCGAGCTAGACACGTTGCACAGGCGATTGATTTAGAACAAAGGCCGTCCCAGGGTGGCGCTGAGGACCCTTTATGCTGCGACAGAGAATGGTGGGCTATCGGTCCCGAACCACGAGCTGTATTACTTGGCTGCGCAACTGCAGTGGGTAGCTTACTGGCTGAGCGGGCGTAATCTGAGTGACACAGCCACTACAGAGACTATCATGTCGATCTCCCAGATCCATGCGCTGTTTCATCCTTTGGCTAGGTCACATGTTCAGGACCAACTCCACCTGGAGGTGGCGAGGAAGTGCTTCCTCAGAGACCTGAAACTTACTGCAGCGGTAAAGCCGTACGCACCCAACCTTCCATTACTGGGCACGCCCTGGGGATCCGAGATACTCGCGGCACCCCTGCTGGACAGCTGGGGAGCGGCTGACTTAGACAGCTTGGGCGACCTATTTGCGGATGGTGCGCTACTTCCTTTTGAGACGCTAGCAAACAACACAGGGTTACCGGTGGGGCAATTCCTGACTCACGCAAAACTACTACACACATTGACGAGAGCTTGGGGACCCCTGGCGGAGGAACCACCGATACACCTGCTTATCCAATACTTGCATGTGATGGGACACGGCTCTCATCTTGTACACTGGATTGCTCAAGCGTTGCACACAAATACACATGTCTCCCCTCAACGCCTGCGGGACAAATGGACGACTGATAGGGGACGAGACTGGACCGACAAAGAATGGGCAAGAGTGCTGGCTGGATCGCAACATGTACCGCGTAATGCACGTTTCAAGATTATACAGTACTACGTGATCCACCGAGCATATCTGTCCCCGGACAAAATTAATAGGTACTTCGGACTCACCGCGACAGCATGCCCTAGATGTGGCCTTGTGGACGCACAGTTTTTACATGTCCTTTGGTCCTGCACATCGCTGCAGCCTTACTGGTCTGCAGTGTCGACTACCTTGGCGAAAGCGACGGGGGGCACCCTACCGACCACCTGGGAAGCTTGTCTGTTGGGGTTATTTAGAAGAACGAAACAGACGAGGGTGCAAACGAGATTCTGGGATCTTGGGTTGATCACGGCGAAACGTCTTATTACTAGGCGTTGGAAGCATCATGTGCCCCCTCAAACGGTGCAGTGGCGGCACTCGCTGGATAATTGGGCGAGAGCTGAGAGTGTGGCATTACACAGGGAGGAAACGGCAGGGCTCAGGATGTATCCTATTGCGCTGGAGTGGGATGGTATCCTGACGACCTATCACCAGGTGTGTTTGCAGAATGGGATTGCGTGAGAGACTTCCCCATGCTCTCCAGCACCATTGTTGTCATTGCTCTCGCGCCCGCTCCCTCCTCCTCCCCCTATGCTATCTCCCTACTTGCTCCCTTCCCTCCCCCCCCTCTCTCGCCGCGGCATTTCCCACGTGCACTGCTATACATGAGAAGTCTACCGAGCTCACCATGTTCCCATCACTATGTCATACTTAGTCACACTCCTCTCAGTATCCCAAGCTCCACACACACACACACGATCACAGTTAGGCACCGCCTGGTTAATGGTTTCCTATATGTTTAGGATTGTCCCTTATGGTTGATAGTTTTCGATTACAATTTTGAATGTGCAATTACTTGGCAATGTAAACAACTGACCTACTTTTCCGGTCATGGTATGCCTTGAGTGCTATATTGAATGAGACTGGGCTATGCAGCTACTGCACAGGGGTTCTTTGCATCAACGATAGACACTGCCACTATTGGATGTTAATATATCGTGCATGTGCTGGAGCTATATGAACCTGTCATGCTGTTTACCCGTGCTCCTGTTAAGTTGCCCCTTTGCTGTCATACCTCCACGGGGGGGTGGTGATTTGCGAAGCCTGGGACTTCCTGTCTTATGTAACAGCGCCGTTTATTTGCAATGACTGCATATGTGTATTCTGTACTATGACAAACTACAATAAACATATTCAAGCAAAAAAATGAAGGGTATGATGAGGTTCTACGAGTAGTAGATGGGGTTTGGTTTAATGCAGAGGATCAGGCCAACCTAGATCTGCCAATCTCTGTGGAAGAATTAGCAGCAGCAATTAATTCCTTGGCCTAAAGGAGAGCTACATGACCAGATAACCTCCCCCATGACTATGAAAGGCAGTACATAATGAGTTAGCGCAAGATATGCCATCAGTCTTTTTAAAAGCACAGAAGAGGAAGCCCTCATTAATCTCAGATTCATACAGACAATACCATGATAAATTGTGATGCCAAAATATACACCAAGATGTTGGAAAATAGTTTAGGTAGAATTATTCCAACTTTAGTATCCTCCCGGCAGCATGGGTTTCTACCAGGCCATGGAACAGTGGATCACGTGAAGAAGGTGATCACTCTGTTCGATATCGCGGAAACAAGGAAATAGGTCTAGTACTACAGGACGCAGGGAAGGCTATGACTGGGTTTTGTGGGGCATTGTATGGGCGGTTCTTGAGCAGTTTGGATTTGTCGTTGGTTTTTATTAAAGCCTTTAAGGCTTTATTGTACCCCTAGGGGAACTCTGTGAATTATGGGGATTGAATCATAGATATTTGGATTTCCAGGGGGACAAGACAGGGGTGCCTGTGCTCACCACTACTGTTTACTCTATACATCGACCCCTATATTACAATGCTAGAAAGGAATCAACAGATTTGTCCAATGCTAGTGGGTCAGTTTGAAAGCAAAGTGCTGGCTTACGCAGATGATGTAGCAGTGATACAAAAGGGGATGATGGACAGAGCGTTTGAGCAAATCAAACACTCACCCCCAGTCAACTGATCTGGGTTTAACCCATCACCAATTTTTTAGCCCACTCAGCCACCCCAGTTCAGACATGGCCATATGCAAATCAGTCTGACCCTGTGCCTCATGGGAACAGTCCAGCCCGAACTGCCAAGCCATGTCTTCCCTGGACCGGAAACAAGCTTCCTGGGACCGGTTTCGGATTCATAATCCTCATCAGCCAGGCTATCTTGAATCCAGTGGCCAAGTGAGCAAGGGACTCACGTCTGAGCATACCCTGCCACACTTAGGGCGAACAAAGCGATACAAAAGGGGATGATGGACGGAGCGTTTGAGCAAATAAAACACTCACCCCCAGTCAACTGATCTGGGTTTAATCCATCACCAATTTTTTATCCCACTCAGCCACCCCAGTTCTGACATGCCATATGCAAATCAGTCTGGCCCTGTGCCTCATGGGAACAGTCCATCCCGAACTGCCAAGCCATGGACCGGAAACAAGCATCCTGGGACCGGTTTTGGATTCATAATCCTCATCAGCCAGGCTATCTTGAATCCAGTGGCCAAGTGAGCAAGGGACTCACGTCTGAGCATACCCTGCCACACTTAGGGCGAACAAAGCGATACAAAAGGGGATGATGGACGGAGCGTTTGAGCAAATCAAACACTCACCCCCAGTCAACTGATCTGGGTTTAATCCATCACCAATTTTTTAGCCCACTCAGCCACCCCAGTTCAGACATGGCCATATGCAAATCAGTCTGACCCTGTGCCTCATGGGAACAGTCCAGCCCGAACTGCCAAGCCATGTCTTCCCTGGACTGGAAACAAGCATCCTGGGACCGGTTTCGGATTCATAATCCTCATCAGCCAGGCTATCTTGAATCCAGTGGCCAAGTGAGCAAGGGACTAACGTCTGAGCATACCCTGCCACACTTAGGGCGAACAAAGGGATACAAAAGGGGATGATGGACGGAGCGTTTGAGCAAATCAAACACTCACCCCCATTCAACTGATTTGGGTTTAATCCATCACCAACTTTTTAGCCCACTCAGCCACCCCAGTTCAGACATGGCCATATGCAAATCAGTCTGACCCTGTGCCTCATGGGAACAGTCCAGCCGGAACTGCCAAGCCATGTCTTCCCTAGACCGGAAACAAGCATCCTGGGACCGGTTTCGGATTCATAATCCTCATCAGCCAGGCTATTTTGAATCCAGTGGCCAAGTGAGCAAGGGACTCACGTCTGAGCATACCCTGCCACACTTAGGGCAAACAAAGCGATACAAATGGAGATGATGGACAGAGCGTTTGAGCAAATCAAACACTCACCCCCAGTCAACTGATCTGGGTTTAATCCATCACCAACTTTTTTAGCCCACTCAGCCACCCCAGTTCAGACATGGCCATATGCAAATCAGTCTGACCCTGTGCCTCTTGGGAACAGTCCAGCCCGAACTGCCAAGCCATGTCTTCCCTGGACCGGAAACAAGCATCCTGGGACCTGTTTCGGATTCATAATCCTCATCAGCCAGGCTATCTTGAATCCAGTGGCCAAGTGAGCAAGGGACTAACGTCTGAGCATACCCTGCCACAAATAGGGCGAACAAAGCAAGACAAAAGGGGATGATTGAAGGGGCATTTGAGCAAATCAAACACTCACCCCCAGTCAACTGATCTGGGTTTAATCCATCACCAATTTTTTAGCCCACTCAGCCACCCCAGTTCAGACATGGCCATATGCAAATCAGTCTGACCCTGTGCCTCATGGGAACAGTCCTGCCCGAACTGCCAAGCCATGTCTTCCCTGGACCAGAAACAAGCATCCTGGGACCGGTTTCGGATTCATAATCCTCATCAGCCAGGCTATCTTGAATCCAGTGGCCAATGAGCAAGGGACTCACGTCTGAGCATACCCTGCCACTCTTAGGGCGAACAAAGAGATACAAAAGGGGATGATGGACGGAGCGTTTGAGCAAATCAAACACTCACCCCCAGTCAACTGATCTGGGTTTAATCCAGCACCAATTTTTTAGCCCACTCAGCCACCCCAATTCAGACATGGCCATATGCAAATCAGTCTGACCCTGTGCCTCATGGGAACAGTCCAGCCCGAACTGCCAAGCCATGTCTTCCCTGGACCGGAAACAAGCATCCTGGGACCGGTTTCGGATTCATAATCCTCATCAGCCAGGCTATCTTGAATCCAGTGGCCAAGTGAGCAAGGGACTCACATCTGAGCATACCCTGCCACACTTAGGGCGAACAAAGAGATACAAAAGGGGATGATGGACGGAGCGTTTGAGCAAATCAAACACTCACCCCCAGTCAACTGATCTGGGTTTAATCCATCACCAATTTTTTAGCCCACTCAGCCACCCCAATTCAGACATGGCCATATGCAAATCAGTCTGACCCTGTGCCTCATGGGAACAGTCCAGCCCGAACTGCCAAGCCATGTCTTCCCTGGACCGGAAACAAGCATCCTGGGACCGGTTTCGGATTCATAATCCTCATCAGCCAGGCTATCTTGAATCCAGTGGCCAAGTGAGCAAGGGACTCACGTCTGAGCATACCCTGCCACACTTAGGGCGAACAAAGAGATACAAAAGGGGATGATGGACGGAGCGTTTGAGCAAATCAAACACTCACCCCCAGTCAACTGATCTGGGTTTAATCCATCACCAATTTTTTAGCCCACTCAGCCACCCCAATTCAGAGATAGCCATATGCAAATCAGTCTGACCCTGTGCCTCATGGGAACAGTCCAGCCCGAACTGCCAAGCCATGTCTTCCCTGGACTGGAAACAAGCATCCTGGGACCGGTTTCGGATTCATAATCCTCATCAGCCAGGCTATCTTGAATCCAGTGGCCAAGTGAGCAAGGGACTCACGTCTGAGCATACCCTGCCGCACTTAGGGCGAACAAAGGATACAAAAGGGGATGATGGACGGAGCGTTTGAGCAAATCAAACACTCACCCCCAGTCAACTGATCTGGGTTTAATCCATCACCATTGTATACCAAAATGGATGGAGAACATTTTATGAACTGTCTCTACCGTTTGTTAGCCTAGAATGAACTGGGTCACCTCCTTTCTATGACTCTTATATAATCGATCAGTTTTGATTTGTATGAACCATGACTGGTATTGGTATCTACTTCACGGCACTCCAATTGATTGGCCCTTTGAATTCTTAGGTTTGGAATGTCTATGCTGGTATTGCACTCTACAGGGGCCTCTGCAACCTGGTATGTTCGGACTAGGCACTTGCACTTAGTTGGCTATTCACCATTCCAGTACTGTATGATATATCTTGTATAAGAGCTTATTTGCACAGCAGTCTTGATTCTCTTGCTCATCTATACTGTGCATATTATACATGAATTTGTGTGTTGTATTGTTTGTCTGCTGCTACTGGTGATGTATTGTAACGATTCTCCTTCCTTGCTTTTAAAATACAAAAAAAATAAAATTCATGGCTATTTCTCTGGTGCAGATTTATCAAAAGTCATGAAAACATGAAACAAGCACTTTAACAATAAGCAAACCATGCTACACTGTGTAAAGTGCAAGCTATTGAATGTCTCATAGAATCTGCGTAGGTACTGGCATAAAGAAGGAGGAATAAACATTGATTTTGCACTGAAATATTGTGCCTACCTTAAAACTGTCATTGTACACCCATCACACTTGTGCTTCAGCAGATTCCGTGCAACAAGACTGTTTGTGCGCATGTGCCAGTGACGTATATGCATCAGGACAGGTGAGGACTATTACTCCATGCTTGTAATCCCACTAAGGACAAAAACATGAGCCAAACGTGGCGGATGTCCCGTCCACCATACTACAAGTGCCTTATATACTATAGCGCTCTATTGATATGACAGACGGAGAATCCGCCACTCTTTATTCCGATTGACTTTAAAATAAGGCCGCTCATTTTTTTCAACATGCATTTTAAACACTGCTACGAGCTTTGTCTTTTGTCAAAGTGAAAACACAATAATCCAACATATCAGATGTAATTCACTGTACATTAGACAGAACTGGCCTCATAAAAGCAATATTTGCATGTTTCGTCTCAAAGCACAGTGTCTTGGCTTAAGGTCATTCCTTGAAAGCACGCGTCAAAAAGTTAAGTTTTTGTAACTTTCTTCAAAAAACCCTGAAAACATGTGTCAGCTGCATCATAGATTGTTACTCCAAAATAATATGTTAAATGTTAAAATATGTCAAACTTTCATTTGAAAAAACCCAAAATACTTTAAGGACTGGACCTCACACAAATGTTTATAAATAATGGTGACTTGTTAACGTACACTGTTAAATACATCGATTAGAGGAATTTTAGAAAAGAAAGGGTGAGTTTAATACAATTAATTATAAAAAATGTAAACGTACTGTAGACATTGCCCAAAGACTTAGCTATACTTTGACAAAATAAAGTATATAATAGCGCACATCAATAATGAGCCACAAAACAAGGATACACAAATAAATGATGTGCCTGAATGATGTATTTATTTTGTTGTTTCACTAATATTCAGTAAATCATCACCGCATTCAGAGGGTAGAATTCGTATCAATACTCTGTCGATTATCTACTATGCTGTTTCCATGGACTAAAAACATTCTTCGAAAGGATCCATTTCAAATGATTCTCATTTTTGTAGGACAAAAAAAAAAAAACAAATAGAGCTTGGAGTAAACTCAAATTGTGTAGATATAAAGAGTGTGTTGCTGATGGCATAAAGCATTTGGGTTAAAATAAATATGTGCCCCACGTGAATGTGTTTGGAACCAGCGTTCTCACACACATTTTCCTTACATAAACTTTAACTCATAAGGGATATCATTTCAATAAATCTCCACTTTTTAAATCACATTTTATCTTCATTACAAATGGCCAAAGTACATATAAGTCTTAAGGATGCACTTTTGATCTCCCTTTTTAAGAACAACACCTGCATTAAAGTTAAAAATCATTACTGATAATGAAGCAAAACTTAGGTTGAGCAATTGTTTGCAAATGTAGGCCACATGCTGGTTTATTGGAACAATGTAATCAACTATAACTGTAATTGCGGAAAATTCTTGCTATGCCATGTTTTACCATCTCACAACAAAAGTAGATAATGTAATCAGGATTTTAGTATTTTAGTACTGCTGAGGAAGCCTTAATGTAAACTCTGAACACAGGATATTCTGCTCCTAGAGGAAATAAGCCCTGCGATTGACATGAGTTACAAATTACACGCTCTACACCATCATCACCAAGCAACTCACAGAAAACTGCAAACCATACAGCAGCCAGCCTAATCCTCAACCTCCCACACTGAAATCACATTACACCATACCTCAGGGAGAAAATCTGGCTCCCAATAATGAAGTGTGCTCATTTAAAACTCATTACACACACATTCAAGGAACTACACAACTTAGGTATCTTCTACCTGAACAGTTGCATCTCCTTCCACCAACCACCCACAGTGGTTTGCTCCACAGGACTCCTACTAACACACATCCTATGCAATCACAGAATCGGGTCAGGTGGACAGGTGTTCTTTTACATTGCACCTAAATTGTGGAACAACCTCATTCTCCACGTCATAGTCCCCTCCTCCCTTCTTGTTTTTTAAAAAAAAACAACTGAGGATTATACATACACTTCAGCATATCTCAATCCAGTTATTTCCATATAGTGGCAGAATACAGTGGCACATCAATCATGTATGCTTATCTATGACAGAGTGTAAGAGTAATTACTTGCCATACAGTGAACGTAGATGTACCGAACATCATACATAATTAAATTTTCATGCAAATCTTAATTTTACATGTTGCTGCCACTATCAGAGGTCACATTCTGACCATTTCCATTTCCATTTCCTCCCTCCTCTCTTCTTGAATTTCACAAGAAGCTGAAGACCTTGCTTTTCAATTAACCAACCTACCCAAGACAGGGCTAGGCACACCTGGGAAACAGCCTTTACAATGCAGTCTTAACCATGCAATGCCATTACCACAAAGTCTTTACATGCTTGTACCATTTCCACGCATATACAATTACCACACATGCTTTTACAGAGCATACCTCTACCACGCATAATGGTAAATATAGGTAAGTATGTTAAGTGTTTTATGAAGAAGAATTAAAATAGTTACATTTTTATGAGCTAAACTTTAAATAGTACAATAACAAATAGATCAATTCTTTTTTTAGGAATGGGATATAAGGGCTAAAATGATAGTGGGTGGGGAAATGTATTGGCATTATTTAAAATAAGAACTAATAATTTTAAATAGATATTTTACAAAATATGTAGAAATATAGTTGCATATTACATAAAAATAAGTTTTAGGAGTGAAATGTTTGTGATTTATGTGCTATGGGTGGGGAAGTGCATTGATAATCAAGTGTTAATTAAAAGAATAGAGTATTAGTATAAACATATTTTAATGTATATGTAGATAAAAATAGTTTAGCATATTTATTAAACATATGTAAAATATATTTTAGGAGCGGGATGTTATTGATATAGGGGCTATGATTGGGAAGTTCATTAATACTCAGGTATTATTGAATTTTGTGACTATTAATGTTCAATAAATATTTTTATTTATATTTATATATTACAATTAGATCAGCATAATTTAATGCAATTTTCATACTCATTTTTAGGAGTTGGCTGTTAGGAATATAGTGGCTGTAGGATTAATTAGGGGTTGTGGATTAATACTTGATTCATAATCAATTATTAATTAAAATAGTTAAGTTTAAACTATACAATTGAATTTTAATTTATACTTAAAAGTGTACAAATAGATTTAAATTAAATTAAAAAATATGCAGATTCAGATGTAAGAGTGGGATTTAACTGCTATGCAGTATTTTTCTTCAACATAGGTTTAAAACATTTATGAAAATGTATTTATTATTATTTCAACCTATTTTAGAAAAAGGCTTTCTTGCATGGTTTTTTTTAATGATTTTCAAGAGTCTTTTTTTCTGGGAAAAACAACAAAAGAATGCATGGATTGTATTTGGATATGGTTGTTATTTTTTATTTGAAGCTCTCATTTCTTTTATTAAACTTGTTTTTATTTTCCAACCTTTTTTCTTTTCGATTGTCAATTTGGAACTTTGAAGGAAAAGTAGTCAAAGGAAAACTTTTTTTTTTTAGTTTTCAGATCTGTGTTTGAATTGTTGTTTACTTTTTTGGATTACTAGTAACGCTTGGTGAGTGGATTAATGAAATACCACCAAAAGTTGAAGAAAGAAGACAACTGCAGGTGGAATTAATATTTTTGAAATAAAAAATAAAAAATTCCAATTGAATTAATGTAGTGTAGTAAAACAGGGAAACAGGAGTGGAATTTGCCAATACTGCTGTTAAAAGAATTATACCAACCCTCTATGTTATTGTTGGTTTTTGAACCTCCCTCTAAACAGATTGAGAAAAAGTTCCACCACTCAATTGGGAAACATGGTTTCCTCTTGTGACCCGACCTATCATACGGTTCATATTTTTCAGTAAAACTGTGTGTTTTGGACAACATAAATGCCAAAACATTATGAGACTGAGTTCACACACACCATAACACAATGTGGTGGCCTGAGTCCTGGCTAGCTCACAGTGCACCACCTGTACCCCTAACCTGGTAGAGTAGCAGATGGTAAATGCAACCTCAAAACAAGGCAACACTGATCCCCAAGTAAATCTTGGGAACAGATTCAAACCCTTTCATTCAGTAACTCATGCATGCCGAAAAGGAGATACTAGAAAAGGAAACATGACAGAGGACCTGATTGCGGCTTTGGAGGTTCTGCTCCGGCTTTGCACCGGCACAACACCACCAAAGCTGTGCATGGCCCACCGGCCAGATTCCGAGTTCAACTCATGCCTGGTGGGCTTTTCTCATGCTGTTCCAAAAGTGGTGCCCTGAAAATGAGCACCGCAATGGGAACACAAAAGCAGTTCCAATACAGCATGGATTGTGAAATCTATGCCATGCTGGAACTTGGGATGCATGCAAACAGGGGGGCACATGTTATGCCCCCCTGAATGCAAGGGGGCCCTGTATGGGCCCCTTGGTTTGCCCATCACCAGCCTTTTAATGGCTGGCTCACTGCCATGAAAAGGCTGGCGGTGTGGGAACTTGTAATATGCTCTGTGGACCACGTATGTCCCGCCTTGCATATTGTATACTAGGGGTGGGAGGTTATCTCTGCTCCGCAGATGGTGTTTGTGGAATTTTGTGACTTCGCACTCCACTTGGACGGGGAAGTTCAGCAAAAAGCTCAGATTCTACAGTGTATCAGTCTTTGATCCCACCGCCCACCATTACCCAAGTCATCTCATGTTCCCTTCCATGCTCATTCAAAGCACTGCAGTTCTACTCACCTACACAGAACAGGCTGTGAGCAAACCCCACACAAAAGAAGCATTTTTTGATTTCTGCTGAAGATATTGCATCCACTCCAATATCAGAAACTTGCATGGTTTTAGCAGTGATTGCTTGTGATGGTTAGTGTCAATGGTTACAGAGTACTGCAGACTGCGATAAAGAAGTGCACCCTCCAATTATCGATTGGGTAGGAAAAACTCAAAAGATTCTAGCACAGAGCCAGGTGAATCTAGAATTTTAGAAATGCTACATTAGATACGTTTTTAGAAAATGTAAAAATCCCATGAACATAAGCCTACAGTGAGCTGCAGGCCTAGGGAAAAGAAAGAATAAATATATTAACAGTTTTTTGAAAAATGAAAACAAAGGGAGGAAGCAGAAAGACTGGTTAAGTCTGTGATGCATGGATCACGACTCTTGACTGGATGAGCGTGTTGGGCAAAACAATTGTTTTTGTTTGTGTGCGGAATTGCTGGATGCTCATTTTGACTTCCTATAAACTGAGTGCAGGTACACAGTGTGGCGCATCTAGCTGACAGACACCTCACAACGGATGTAGAAATCCTACCCCTAAATTGAAGCAAATGTGTATTTTAGTCTTTGGCATCGAGTGAAATGTAGCAACTAGCAAAAGGAATGAGTTAGAGGAAACTCAGGTGTCTGCCATGGGATCCACCATCTTGGGAGAAGCAAAACATAACAGTGTCACAAAACAGAGAGAGCAGCTATATAGAAACTAACTAGTCTCTCTCTATGGCTGCAAGCATAGCAGAACACAGTTCACAGGACCAGCAGTGGAAAAGGCTTAAGCAGGAGCTGTTTGCAGCATTCAATAAGGTGAGTGTTGCCTTTGTCTGCCAGGATTAATTTTTGTCAAACTGTGGCAGCGTGCCGTTCAAACTACAAAGTATTATTTCATGATGTTGTAAGATGTTTTTAATGCCATGCCGACCATGTTTAGTTTATTAAATAGGCTTTTAAGCCTCACATGCATGCCAGTTTGGGCTTCACTAACTTAGAATGTTTCTCCATATTGTTTCATCTCAAATCTCCTCTGGACAGAAGCACAACATGCGGGGTGGGCAAGTGGAGCAACTTTGCCCTCTCGCGGAACTCTGTGGAGTTACACTAAGATTTTATGCAACTCAGCTGAATTTTGCGTAGTGCAATTCCGCAAGCTCTGCCCACCCTTATTGTATACCCCTGTCCACTGCGCCACCACCAGGGAACTGTGGATCCCTGGCATAGCTGGTGCATTGATGGCAGTCCGAATGTCGGCATCATAATACAGCGGCTGCTGGTCCGCCACTGCTAGTCTGGCTGTCAAAGGCCACCAGACTTGTAATCAAGCCCAGAGCAATCAACATCACAAGAATGATAAAGAAAATTAACAGGTCAACTGTTGTGCTACTACAAGGATTAAATGCTTGCATATAATTATAGTTATACTACTACCCAGCGCTCCCTATCTGGGTGTGCCTAGAGTGGGTGCATCTGTCAGAATCCCGTAGGGTGATCCAACTCCCCAGTCACCTGTCAGTATGTTTCATCTGGGAGCCCGTCTTGGTGAAGAGCTGGGAACCATCCTTCTCGGGAGGTAAACAGGATTCAGCTGGCTGAGAATTCAGGCATGGGGCAACCTCAACAGTGTCAGCAAAATGCACCTCCGTCTAAACAAAGGAGTGATGTCATTTATATAACAACACTAAATAAAAATAAGCCTGTCAGGCAACCTTTGTTTATTCTAGCCTTGCAGAGCTGTCGCCCAACGGACAGCAACAAACATCATCATTTAGCAAAGTGAATTTAGTCCTCGTAAAGAATGTTTAAGGCTCTAATAATATTCCTACAAATGTAAATGTAAGCCAAGCAATATCAGAGAATAATATCCTGTATTGGCATGCAAGCAAATGTGTGTCAAGTGTCAACTTTTAACGTGAGTATGTAAAATGGTGGTGTTCACATAACAGACCTGCTTAGATGGCCAATCCATGTACTCCTCAACTAAGGCTGTTTTTTAAATTTATTTCTAATATGCCAGAGAAAAATTAAAAGAAAACTCTTAATTTTGTGTCTGAGGGTACCATTTGTTAATGTGTTTATCACCTGTAACTCAAAGTCAATTTTTATTTTCCTTGGTCTTTTGTTTATTGTTTTAGGTTTTACAACTGATAAAAAATCTGTACATCTTGGGGACTGTTGATGGTAGTGTATTATTATTTGCATGAATAGTGTATATTTGGACTAATGGATGGGGTGTTAATTTAAAGTCATCCATTATAACATTTCACTGTTCTCAAAGATTACTGTGTTATGCAAGGTACTGAAGATTAGTAAGCGTTTGAAAGGGGTTTCGGTGTCATACTTTAGGAACGGTTCATGGTTCTAGGTCTCAGTTAGTTCTGGTGGAATGTTAATATATGAGTAGGTGTGTAGTGTTACTCTCTGTGGATTACTTGCATGTTTTTTTAGTTGTTGCATTTTTCCCATGTTTTTGTGTGCCTCCCCTCAAAACTGAGCCAGAGGGTTCCATGGAAGTGGCAGCTAGATTTTTAAATGTGCTCATATTTTCTCTGATCTCAGTTTCCATTGCAGAGACAGAGTGATTATGTTCTGTGGTGGTTTCAACCTTATCTCCTAGGGTAACCACTTTTCCTTGGCAATGGGATGATTAATACTCAACACACCTCCAATGACTCTTGGGCTCGGTTAATTAATCCATACAATAGAGGTAACCATTGAACTTTAGCAGTACCTTTGCACAGTGTGACATAACATAGGCAGCACCTCGATTCTACATCTCCCCCCCCAAAATATAAATCTGCATTTGTGATTTGTTTAGTTATGGAATGTACACATTTATGTGAAACATTTCCTGCTCCTAAAGATTTAACAAAAAGTTTTAGTATTAGGGCCTGATTATGAGTTTGGTGGTTGGCGGTGTGGCAACCCCTGCACTGGCGATCTGACCACCATATTACCAATTTGGCAGTCGCACCGCCATTGAACTGTCACAACGGCTGGCTATCCATGATCCTTGAGCAGTGGCGCAGCAGTGTGAGGCCTGCAACATGCTGGTGGTGCTGCTGTGGCACATCCAAGCATATTACGAGTTTCCTCACTGCTAGATTTTTCTCAATGTGCTGCAAGAAATCAATTTGGTTAATCCATTTCTGTGGATTTTTTTATAAAAAGGTACAGTAATGATTGCTTAATTAGAGAAATGTTTTTACCTGTGAGAGTTTTTTTTGTAGTTGACTTAAAGTGGATATTTGATTAGATTTTCCATGCCGTATCCTCGGTTTAGCACTAAATGAGGAAATAATAGATATGTATAGTATGTTAAAATATGTGTTTTATAGACTTGCTCTTCAAGCTTTCTTATTTTATAGTAAATGGTTGTGGGAAACTTATTAAATCCCCCCCCTCAGTCACTATTCGGTATCTTCCCTGAGGTAACATTTCGCAAAGTAAGAATAGAAAATATCACCCACAGTCAATGTTCAGCATATTCCCTGCGGCAACCATTGCCGAGTTAGAATAGTAAATCTTCCCTCCAATCACTGTCCAGCACCTTCGCTGAGGTAACATTTGGCTGAGTTAGAATAGAAAATCTGCTCCAAAGTGACTGTCCAGCTCCCTTCCTGTGGTAACACTTCGCAGAGTTAGAATAGTACATATGACAACCCTTCCGGGCTCTGTCCAGCAAATCACTCGTAGAATCTATATTAGAAAATATGAACCGACACATAGGGGCTGCCTACCAGTATGGCGGTCCCAAGAACATTGCACCATCCATGACAGCCTGATTATGAGCATGGTAGCTGGACTTCCACAAGACCACATCCAGCATCTTGGATCCTGCTGCGGTAGTGAAAGGAGCAGTCCATGGAGGTGATGCCGATGCCGGTACTGTTATGCTGATTACGACCTGTCTTTCCACCATTAAAAGGTTGGCAGAAAGACCAGGAAGGTGCCCCAAACACGGCTCCCGGGCATTTTAGTCCATTTGGCATTGTGACTGGGAGCACATATTGTGTTCCCCCTATGCCTGCACTGTTATGCGTGCACTGTGTGCCATGCATGACATGGTGCATGGCAACAATGCACGTATGACAGTGCAGGCACTGCAGTGTGGTTGCATTACCTTCAGGCTCTCTCTGTGAGCCGAAGCATGCAGCTGCCACAATTCGCCACTGACACACAGCCAGTAGCCCAGCGGTAAACTCCAAAATGCTGCCTGGTAGTCCTACCACCAGGGTCATAATCAGTGCCTTAGTGTCTGTCATTTTTCCATGAGGTAATATTTGAAGCCATTATGAAAATAAAAATTACCCTAGGTCAATGTTTGGTACATTTTCTGTGGTAAAAATATGTTGATAAATATTTGTATATATATATATTTCTTTGATGAAGTGAGAAATGAAACACTTAAAATTAACATTATTTGAAAATAAAAAAATTGAATGAAATATATTCTTTGCAATTTACGATTTATTCATTTCAATAATATTTTTAAAATGTTCTTGTTAGTAACGGTTTATTCCTCACAGTAATGTTCTGTGCGGTCGAATTTAGGGCACAGGACCGTCCGACAAGGAGTCTGTGGTCCCAATAGTCCAATGACAATATGAATACTGTGCAGGCGGTCGTAAACATGCCTTTTTCTATTGTGGCTTGTGCAGTGACCCTGAAAAGGGAAAAGGGGATCTTTTCAAACACACGGTGCATGGATGTTTGGGAGTGTACCACATGTGCCCCCCTCAACCCATAGGGAGGCCTTTACATGGCCACCATGTAAAGGCAGAGGAAAGTGACATCCTAATCCCTATGGCGGTGCCTCCATTATAGAAATCAGGCTCCATCCGTCGCCTCAACCGGCTCCAGTCCCAAACCCAAATCGATCCGACCACCAGCATTGTAATCCGGCAGTCGGACCGATACTCTGGATGTCATACGGACCTCCACCGACGGCCTATAGGTGGCGGTCCGCCTGACATCCTAATTGGGCCCTAATTATTTATATAAAAAGTTTCAGGGCTTATATGCATTAAGGGGCTTATTACAATGTCAGTCGGAGTTGCCTCCAACCGGCACCATCTCGGGACCGATCGGTTCTGACTGCCTGATTACAATGTGACCGAACACTGTTCGGTCGCATACTCACTTTCCTCTATGGGAGCTTGTGTTACAGCCGTAAACCAGCTGTTAAAAAGTCTCCTATAGAGAATTGGGGTGGGTGTAAAACCATGCACCCTGTGTCAGGCACCCAATGGTGCCTGTCACAAAGTGCAGGGCTTTACAGGGGGGTACCCCAGGTACCCCCATGACCACCAACCTTAGGCCGCAGAGGCAAGGGGACCCTGCTAGGGGCCCTGAAAATCACTTTCTGACAGCCTTTACATGACAGAAAGGTCAGCACGGAAAAGCTGTGGGAAATCGATATCCTAATCCAGACAGCGGAAACACCGTCCATAGGGGATTACAGTGTGGTTACAACTGGCTGGAAGACTCCTAGAGCCGGGCAGAACCAAGCCAGAATAAGGGGCCAGTTCACATTGCGACCACCGACATCGTAATCAGGCAGTCCGACCGCAAACCATGTCGGTCATAAAGCCCTTGACCGCGATCAGAAAGCTTCTGACTAGCAGTCGGAGGCTTCTGACCAAAATCGTAATCGCCCCTAAATGCTTCAGATCGATAGTAGATAGATGGCAGTGTCAGAATGATTTTTTCAATCTGGGCTCTTCCTTTCTATCATGCGTGTGATCGTGAAGGAAGCCAGTGTCCCACTAAATACAAATGTTGGTTTGTTTGTATAGTGTATTGCAGATTAATACTTTATTTTTGACAAACATGTGTGTACAGGATTATTTCTACATAGTTATTTACAGTGGAAAATGAAAATTATGGTGACATTTTGTTAATATATTTTTTTGCCCTTCCAGTTTGTTATCGTCCTCAATCTTGGTTGGGTTCGGAGAGACAGGTCTCCTAATTGTATGTAAATTAGTGTTGTATGTAGGGATAAATTGCATAAAGTCAATATATGACTTGTATAAGATATTTAAGTTATGCTTGTTGTGGTCTGAGTTGTGTTGTTGAATTTTGGGATGCATGTTGTTACAGTGATATGCATTGTATATGTTTAATAGTGTAGCACAGAGTTGCTTAGAGATGCATCACTTTGTGATATACATTATTGCATTGTGCTGCATAGGCTAGCAAAGGTTTACGTTGTGTAAGGGTGCGGTGTGTTGTGTTGAGTTGCATTGCAATGTACTGTGTTTTATTGTGCTGCTTGGCCCTGCGTAGTACATTTGATATTTGATTTATTTAAATATACATTGTATATATTAATGCAATGCAAGTGTTTCTTTTTTTAAGAAACACATGTTTAATGTAATATATAAGAAAGAAAATTGTGGTAAAGGTTTGTGTGGTAACTGTATACATTGTAAAGACTAAAATGTTCTCTAATGGAAATGTGTAGTGAAGTCATGCAGAGTAAAGATATATATATTGTAATGACCGTGTTGTAAAGGCATGCATTGTAAAGGCAGTTGTTGCATCATACAACTGTCACACGCACCTCCTCAGTGCATGGATACCCTCGCAGGTGACAGTGTTCTTTACATATACACATACCATTACATAGTTGATATTTTAAATGGGATCTGAAATGAGAGCCATAACACTTTCACAGCAATAAGATGGCAGAAAGTGTTTACCTATGAACATTATATCAATTAATAGAATAAACAGCTCTTTAGGAAGAGGCTGCTGGTATGTCACACAAATAGAGGCACCATATCTGATGTTTAGGGTCAAAGTGCCACTTTTGTCTAGAAAAGGCTGATTATTTATTGGATGTAGTTGTAGTTTGCTCAGAAATATTCTGGTCCAAGAAAGATTAGGGAAAAATAATTATGTCATTGACACAAATTCCGCAGAGCATTATTACATTTATCTTTGTAGTTGCATCTCTCATTATTTAACCTTCAATGATGTTTAACAGTCCAACAAATAGTTAAGTATGAATAGGAGGAATATATACATGGTGGTAAATGTATATCTTCTTCAAAAGGGTACAAATAACCTTCATCAAATCCTGCTGTTCAAACTATTCTCTTAGTTAGGAATTTCTAGCTGCTCATGGAGCTGCAATGATTACATTTTGAATGTAGAAAAAATGCTGATTTGGAAGGGTTTGCACTTATCATTGACTGAGCTGCTTGCATATATCTGGACATCTAAGTAATAAGAGGACCAATCATATGTACTTTCCATAAAGATAGTGTCTGAGATTAATTCAAGTATTCCTTCCATCACCTTGCTAATATTACAGTAGATGCTCAAAGTGCAACAAGTGTGCCTAGATGAGGGTCCCATGCTCATTGTGATGCTCCACCTTAACCAACCATCCACCTTAACCAACCCATTGCGCATGATAAACCCGTTTCTGATTCTTTGTCAGCTTTAGAACATCTGCTTTCTTCTATTTTATTGTTACTGGAAACATTTGTTGGTGGCTCTGATTGTTTGCTGGAAACAGTAACCCAAATACTTAAGGTATTACTAAACAGTAAACAGGGGAAAGAATCTAGTTTAAAAGATGAGTCTACTTCAGTAGGGCCGAAAGTGGTTAAAGATGAGAAGGCAGAGAATAAGCTTGAGAATGCCCCCCAAGATTCAGTCCTAATTGGACATGATGAGATCCACATACCTACTGATAGAAAGAAAACAGTAGTAATGTTGGGGAATACCATTGTAACCCCACCAAAAGCCCCTGTAACTAACTGCGTTATTGAGCTTGATCAAGAAATAGAAACCATGACTGACTCTGAAAAAGGAACAGATAAGGAGCTATTCCCTATTTTTAAACCCCAGATAATTGAAGGGAAAGAGGGTGTTTTGGACTGATCATATGAGGGGAATAAGAAAAAAACAGGGAAACTTAAAAAGAATAGAGAAAAAAAGAGGAAACCAACTTGCAGATTTGCAAAAAAGAGGCAGAGGAAAATTAATTTCGAAGAACATTTAGACACCTCCATTGGAAAAGACCTTTTTCAAGGTTCCATGCTTAATGCCTCCCAAGATTTAAAACGGCAAGATAAATTAGACCAAGAGATCCTGAATCTTATAGATCAGGCGGCCGATCTACTATCGTTTCATAACGATTTACCCCTTAATTCTATACCCCCTATATCAGTTGCCTATAATATCATAACAGGGGGGGCCTTCCAACATTATTTCATCTGTGGAGCAGATAAAACCTGCTAGTTTTGTAACAACAGCCCTCAATCCCCTAGCTAAGTCGTATCCTGACACGATTGGAAGAGAAAAGGCTCCTAAAAGGCCA
Source organism: Lissotriton helveticus (assembly GCF_964261635.1). Lineage (NCBI taxonomy): Eukaryota > Metazoa > Chordata > Amphibia > Caudata > Salamandridae > Lissotriton > Lissotriton helveticus. The sequence goes on along the minus strand of NC_136071.1, from coordinate 985,534,003 downwards.
AATGATGTCCCGGAAAAGGAAAGTATAGATACTCTCCATCTAGATTTTTTCCCTCTGTTTGATATGGATCTTATTCTAAACAGATCTTCGCTCCTCAAATGTTTTTGGGAGATCGAGGGTCTGAAACTTATTCAAACTAATGACATAGATGTAGTTACTATTTTAAAAACAGAGGTAGGGAATTTAACGAGGGTAAGGTTTTACTCTAAACTTATTGTAAATCATATTCTTCCATGGTCAGAAGGGTTACAAAGTAGGGGGATTGATGTTATCCCATTTTTAGAGAAATCTCGAAATGGACGACTAGTTAATAAGTCCTTGCTACCTCAGACAGTCTCGGGTAGCACAGTTTGTCCAGCTGAAATTGAATACTTACAAATATGACATACATAAATCCCCTTACCTTCTCTTGCCAACGAAATGTTGCAGAAGAGAGTTTTCAATGGAACTGGTTGCCCGGTGTCTTGTCGAGCAAATCTAATAATAATCCCAAACCATATTCCCATTTTTAGCAATGACTTAAAAATAATATCGTGGAATGTTGCCGGAATAAAGAATAGTCCAGACAAATTACAATCCTTATACACATTAGAAGCTAATGTGATCTGTCTCCAAGAGACTTCGTGTGTGGAGAAATTAATTGCGGGAAATGATTATTTTTCGTTGGATGGCAGAGCTACTCCCTCTAGGAGAGGCCATGCAAGGGGCAAAGTGGCCTGTTTGCTGTCTAATAAAATAAAACGGAATTTTGCTCACTATATAGATCCTAGCAATCTTTTCCAGGCAGTAACATTGTTTAATTTTGACAATGTGGAAACCTGTAAACCAATTGTTTTGATAAATGCCTATATTCCCCCAGAGACTTGTTATAATGTACTTTTAAAGAAGGTTTTTTCCTTTATAAAGAACATTTCCGATACAGAACCTTCCCCCCATATAACTTTGTTAGGGGATTTTAATTGTAAAATCTCTAACTTTAGTCTAGAGTTGTTCAGAAATAAGCACAAAGAGGAATCCTTGCAGATTCCTCAAGCCCTTTTTCCAGGTAATATTAAGACAAATAAGAGAGGGAAATCGCTTCTTGAGGAATTGATAGAAGTTGATGGAATCATAGTAAATGGAAGGCTTTCCTCAGATACACCGGCGAATTTTACCCATAAGTCAAACAATAGTGAATCTATTCTAGATGATGTGATAGTGGGAAGTACCACCTACTTCCTCTTGAAAGATCTTATGGTCTCCAATACATTACATTGTCATTCTTGGCTCCGCTGATGTGAGAGCGGACGCGAGACCTACCAGAACGCCTCCTGGCGCTCTGTTAACCTGACGCGCGATCTGGCAGTGCTTTTTTAAAATACCTGTAGGATATTTGCTTTCTTGTTTATTTCCTTATTCCCTGCTTTTAAATCTTAGCGCCCTCACTTGCACCATAATCGTGTTACCCACCGCGTTTTGCGGGTCCCGGTTTCCTGTGGGCTGGTTGTTGGAGCCCAGTGCTTCGGTGGCGGCCATATTGGGTGAGGGGCGCGGGCGGTACGGTCTAGTGGCGCAGGAGACGGACTGCTTATTAGGGAGGTAACCAGGGGGCTCGCCCTTGTCATTCTTGGCTCCGCTGATGTGAGAGCGGACGCGAGACCTACCAGAACGCCTCCTGGCGCTCTGTTAACCTGACGCGCGATCTGGCAGCGCTTTTTTAAAATACCTGTAGGATATTTGCTTTCTTGTTTATTTCCTTATTCCCTGCTTTTAAATCTTAGCGCCCTCACTTGCACCATAATCGTGTTACCCACCGCGTTTTGCGGGTCCCGGTTTCCTGTGGGCTGGTTGTTGGAGCCCAGTGCTTCGGTGGCGGCCATATTGGGTGAAGGGCGCAGGCGGTACGGTCTAGTGGCGCAGGCGACGGACTGCTTATTAGGGAGGTAACCAGGGGGCTCGCCCTTGTCATTCTTGGCTCCGCTGATGTGAGAGCGGACACGAGACCTACCAGAACGCCTCCTGGCGCTCTGTTAACCTGACGCACGATCTGGCAGCGCTTTTTTAAAATACCTGTAGGATATTTGCTTTCTTGTTTATTTCCTTATTCCCTGCTTTTAAATCTTAGCGCCCTCACTTGCACCATAATCGTGTTACCCACCGCGTTTTGCGGGTCCCGGTTTCCTGTGGGATGGTTGTTGGAGCCCAGTGCTTCGGTGGCGGCCATATTGGGTGAGGGGCGCGGGCGGTACGGTCTAGTGGCGCAGGCGACGGACTGCTTATTAGGGAGTCATGCTTACGCGCAGCGGTCACGCGCAGCGGATGCGCCGGATCACCGCCGGAGTCACGCCAGAGTCCAGCCCGTCTGCGCCCGTCAGCGTCCCGGAAGCGGGCGGGGCGGCGGGCTGGACTCCACCATTGTCCGTCTCCGCTCCTGGGCCTTCCTTGCTCCGTTATACAACACGTGAGCTGCGCTCACTTCGCCCTTCTTTACCTCCTTTGGGGGAATGCCGTACCGTTTTCCCCGGTCGGTTTAGGGGTAAGTGTTGCTGCCCTGGGTGCGGTTGGCGTCCGAGTGGTACTGTGTTCCTTTCCCCCAACAAATTGATCGAGCATGTTGAGCATCTCTGCATGCTGCTTAACACCAGATCTCTGGCTAGGCATGCGCAGGATATCCATGACCTCTTAGACTTGGAAAAGCCCCTCTGTCTCATGTTAACTGAGACCTGGTTGGGGGAATTCTCCAACCCTGATGTGGCGGCTGCTATCCCTCCTGGCTACAATATCTTTAGGCAGGACAGACTCAAGGGCAGGGGCGGAGGAGTGGCTTTGGTGGTGCAGGAAAGTGTGGCTTGTTCCATTCTGCCGGTTGACGACATCCGCGGCTCTGAGTCCCTTGCCTTCGCCATCACCTTGGCACCCCACCAATCCTTTAAGGGTCTGTTGGTTTACAGACCACCTGGCCCTTCGGGCACCTTCTTTGAAGATTTTGAGTCCGTCCTATCAGGGCTGGTTCTGAAAACGGATCAGTGTATTGTCGCTGGAGACTTCAATTTCCACATGGATGACCCATTAGATTCGGATACCATCAAATTTTTGGAGGCCACCGCCCCCTTGGGCCTGACCCCGTTTCTCTTGGGACCCACCCATGTGAAGGGGCATACCCTGGACCAAGTTTTTTCGACCTCCCCTCTGGAGGTTAAGGAGATAATTCCGGTGCTCTGGTCAGACCATAGGCTTGCCAAATTTTTGGTTAAAGGCACTATGAGACCTGTCAACGCTGGTTCTCTGCAACAGCGTCGCGTCCATCGGGCTTATCATTCTGTAACCCCGGCAATGCTCGCGCAGGCGGCGCTAGATCATCCGTGCCCCTCTACAGGGGACCTTGAGAAGGACTTGGAAGTGCTGCAGGGTTGGCTGCTGGACAGACTTAACGATCTTGCCCCAGTGATGGCCCCCCGCTCAACATCGAAACGGATCTCGGCCCCTTGGTTCACTGCGGCACTGTCGACCGCCCGACAGTCTTGCAAGGTGGCGGAAAGAGCTTGGCGTGCCCAATATGATCCTGAGGCAAAACTGCTTTACAAGACTGCGGTTAAGGCATATCAGCGGGACATTCGCCTTGGAAAAAGGGTTTACCTTGCTGGGAGAATAGAAGCTGCCTCCAACTCCTGCAAGGAAATCTTTTCCATTGTGAGAGAATTTACAGCTCCTCGCTCGAATGTTTCCCGCGATATGCCCCTGAAGTCCTGGGCCGCGGATCTTGCTAATTTTTTTACTAGCAAGATAAAGCTCATCCAGGACTCTTTCCATCTGGCAGTGCCTGCTGGTGTAACCTGCACAGAGGATAACCCGCGCCTGGCAGTTCCATCAGGCCCGTCGCTGGCAGTCTTCCCCCTTCTTTCAGCCGCTGCGTCCTTAGGACTCATGGGCGCGCTTAAATCTGGTTCGCCCTTGGATCCCTGCCCGGCGAAGTTTCTATCAAGAATGGCGGAAGTTTTAAACCCTCTGGTCAACCCTCTTCTTAATCTATCACTGAGCCAGGGTCTGGTTCCACCAGCATGGAAGCAGGCTATGGTGATTCCCCTGCTGAAGAAGCCTGGCCTCGACCCTGAGGCGTTGGTCAATTATAGACCAATTTCTCTCTTGCCTGCCCTGATGAAAATCTTGGAGAAGCACATACACACGGTGCTCTCCAATTTTCTGGAATCGCATGAGCTCCTGCATGCCTCCCAATCGGGCTTCCGCCCTAATCTCAGCACAGAGACAGCACTCCTGGAGGTGTCGGAAGACATCAAAGGAGTTCTGGACTCGGGAGGCAAGGCCATGCTGGTCATGTTGGACCTGTCGGCGGCTTTTGACACCGTCCCCCATGATGGCCTTCTCTCTAGACTCCACGAGATAGGCCTCAGGGGGACGGTGCTCAGCTGGTTTTCATCATTTCTAGCTGACCGCCGACAAACGTCTGGGCCCCCCGGACTCTGCTGTGATGCCGCCACTGGGTGTTGGGGTCCCCCAGGGCTCTATTTTGAGCCCGACCCTCTTTAACATCTTTATGACCCCTTTGGCGGCACTGGCGGAGTCTTTTGGGGCCCGAATCGTGTCCTATGCCGACGACACACAGCTCCTCTTCTCCTGTGAGAGGGGAGGAGATTTTAATGGAGAGAGCATCCGGGATTGCCTTGGGGCTGTCTTCAGATGGTTTCATCTGAGTGGCCCCAAGTGCAATTCTGAGAAGTCTGAGGTGCTCTTCTTTGGGTGTACGTCGGACCCTGACTGGCATGGCTGGTGGCCTATCAACATGTTTCCACCCTCCTCCCCATCTTCAGTTGCCAAGAATTTGGGGGTCAAGATGGACAAGGGCTTGACGATGAGAGCCCAGATTCTGGGGGTGACGGGCACTTGTTTCGGTCTCCTCAAGGTACTAAGGAAGTTTCTTCCCCTTTTGTCGGAAGAACACCGGAAACTGACTGTGCAGGCTCTGATCGGGTCCAGGCTGGACTATGCCAATGTCCTCTACCTGGGCCTGCCGGAGTATCTGCTACAGTGCCTCCAGGTGACGCAGAACGCTGCGGCAAGAGCCATTTATGGCTTAAATAGGCGAGCCAGTGTGGCGGGTCTCTTGCAGGCCTTACACTGGCTGCCTATCCGCAAGCGCATCATTTTCAAGACGCTGACCTTGGCCTATAAGGCCCTTCACTCCGGGGGCGCAAAGTACCTTCAAAGGAGACTGTCCTTTTACCATCCGGCCCGGGCTCTCAGATCGGAGTCACAGTTCCTGGCTGTGGTGCCACGCGTGGAGAGAGCTCGTGTCGGAGGTCGCTTCTTTGGACCGCGGGCACCACAGCTGTGGAACTCTCTGCCGCTGACACTCCGGGGCGCTACCAGCCTGTTGGCTTTTAGGAAGGGTCTAAAGTCCTGGCTGTTTACTCTATAGGCCTTTCTTCCCCTTTTTATCACTGCATTCCCTTCTCTGTTTTTATTGCCGTGTTATGTTATTTTGCCGTAGGTCTCGCTGTTAAAGCGCCGGGACACTCTTTTTGAGTCGCCGCGCGCTATATAAAAAGAAATATAACATAACATAACATAGCGATCATAAAGTATTAACTATCACTGTAAATCTAAAACCGCTTAAGACGGATCCTTGGTCATTAAACAGTGAATCGGTCAGCTTTGGAGATAAAGCAGGGAGATGTTACTGGGATATTAGGGCAATTAGGGGCTTGGAGAGTACTCTAGAGGCTGCTGTGTACAATTTGGTTAATTGGAAAGGTTCTGAAATAATATGTTTGCTGATTTTATGAGTGTGGTGATTTCCATTGCAAAAAAAACGAATCTAAAAGGAAATACCAAAGTAACTCCCATTTCTCTTCGTTTACCTAACACTGAAATAAATAAATTAGTACGGGCACAGTATTTGACCTATGCACCCGAAAGATACCATAGAATAGTGCTATTAAGAAGAAGGAGGAGTAGGGTGAAGGTTAAATTGAAAAAGAGAGGGAAGATACCTTATGGATCAAACTGCGGGAAGCTGCATTTAAAGGTCAAGCAAGAACATTTTGGTCGCTCATTTGGGAGGGATGTGGAGTAAGATCTAGACCACTCCCAGTACCCATTGAACAGCAAATATGGGTCAGTTACATCGAGAACCTATATGCAAGTAACGGAACGGTGGTTCACTGTAGTAGAACAAGTGAGGATAGTCTTTCATATGGTCCGCCTTCTGAAAAGGACATTGAATTGGCTATTAAGGGCTTGCGTTCCTCTGGGGCTATGGGTCCGGATGAGCTTCCCATCTTGGTCCTAAAACAAAATAGCGATATGTGGAGCAAAATTCTTTTTCCAGTGTTTAGTTTCTGTTTTTTACACAAAACCGTTCTCCCTTCTTGGAAGGGGAGCATATTAGTCCCCCTTTTCAAGAAGGGAGATCGTGCTGCTCCACAGAATTACCGACAAATTGCCCTTTTGGACGCTATAGGCAAAGTCTTTGCAAAATGACTTCTGAAGCTAATTAATGATTGGGTGGTTAAGGATGAAATTTTACCCCTCGAGCAGACTGGGTTCAGGCAAAGGCATGGAACCATGGATAATCTAACGGCATTGCAAATTATATCTGAAAAATACATCAAGGTCCGAGGAGGGAGAGTCTATGCAGCCTTCATAGATTTCTCCACAGCATTTGATAAAGTGGACCGTCCTTTGCTGTGGAGGAAATTATCGGACCTTGGCATGCCGACCATGCTTTTGGAGTTGGTCCGGGCTCTCCACTCTGATACCTGGTGTAGAGTCTTGTTAGGAGGGGAAAGAGGCCTGTCCCAAACTATTTCTTCAGTTAATGGTTTGAAACAAGGTTGTTTATTGGCCCCTGTATTATTTTCCCTATACATATCTGACCTCCCCTATGCCTTGTCTCTGAGTGAAGGTATCGCCCCAGTATTGGGTGGTAAACCGATTGTCTGCCTGTTATATGCAGACAATATATTAATACTGGATTTAACTCCAAGAGGTTTAAACAATCGTTTACATGCATTACATGAATATGCAGTGGCCCACCACCTGAGGATAAATGTGTCAAAAAGTAAAGTAATATGCATGACAGGAAGGAAAAAGCTGAAATATGGGAGTTTCGTTTGGTCTGTAGGTGGACAAAAGTTGGAAGTGGTAAAATCCTATGTTTTCCTAGGAAAAACAATAGTTGACAATTTAAGTGATAAGGCCCATATAGCAAATAATATCCGGAAGGCAACGGCACAAGGCAAAAGTTTAATCTTTCTTTATAGATCTACAGGCAGAAGACACTTTGGCTTTTTGCTAGAGGTCTTCCATGCTAAAATCCCAGCCTCCCTACTCTATGGGATGGAATTAGTTGATCTAGGAAAATGGGGTTTTTTAAATACTACGGAAGGCAAAATCTTACGGTACCTATCCTCAGTTAACACTACCTGTACTCTTGCCGCTCTTAGGCTGGAATTTGGCCTGCGTAGTAGTTGGGTTCAGGGCCTCGCAGGGATAGTGCGATGGGTTTTTAGCCTCGCAAAGGGAGAACCTGGTACTTTAAGACATCTTATTCAAAAAGAATTACTAGGAACTCTAAAAGAGCATTCTCTAATTGTAAAATGTTTTAGAAATGCAGTTGATCTTTTACAAATAGATGAATCAGTACTTTTTACACTATCTGCATACCAGTTGAAGTCCACTTTGAAACTGGCTTCCTGGAAATTAAGCTTTAAGATGGATAGGGAAGCCCGTATCTAAAAAAAAAGGTGTTTCTCTGGCCATCGACTCCTGCCTAATAAGAAAAGTACAATCTTATGTTACTTGGAATCTCCCTCATGGTGTACGCCGTTTCTGGTTTTTATTGAAGCAGGATTCTCTTCCTTTGAACAATTTATTGTCCAGGTGGTATGGTTCCTCAGATATGTGTAATTTTGTAATAATTCAATTCAGGATATGATTCATGTACTTTTTGTCTGTCCGGCTCTACTTTCACTTCGGCGTAAGTGGTTGAGACCTATTTGTCTAAAATTAAGTATCTTGTCTGCCACCGCATTCATAGACGCCATTCACAATCCACCTAATGAAATGTTTTGTCATAAAATGTTTAACTTTTTTAAAAGCTTTTTAGCAATATATTAGTGGTCTATAAAATGTTTTCCTCTTTTGTATTTTTTATTGTGATTGTATGAAAATGTATATTCCTCTTTGTTATTCTTTTATGTGGATCTCATCAGAGTTCCAAAATCATAAATAAATAAATCTTGAAATCTTGAATCATTGTGATGCTGTACCCAAGCAATTTATGTATTTTTGCATGCATGTGTGTAAATATCTGGTATTTGTATCGCGTGAACCTAGCTAAAAAGACAGTGTAGTGCTGTACAGGGTCTAAGGCAAGCATAAAGTCAACATGTGATAGAAGAGGTAGCTGGTTATTGTTGTGTTTCTACATTGTGATATAGTGTTCTTTTAGCAGGTGTGTCTTCAACTCTTTCCTCAATTGGAGCAGGGTTGAATCAGTCCTTATGGTCACAGACATGTTGTTCCATTCACTGGGAGGATAGATAGAAAAGGCCTGCTGCCTTATCTTTTCGGTATTACACTTCATAGTCTCCAATCCGATGGTGGCTTTGCTGTTGGTGTGCCACCCGAGATGGTGAACTTGTCCGTGTGATAAGTAGGGTGCTGGTCATGATAGCTTTATAAGTATGTAACTGGTTTTGAAGAAGATGCGGACATGGAGAGCCAATAGAGTTCCTTCAGGTGGGGGGAATTGATCTTTTTTCTACCAGCATAGAGGAGACATCTTGTGGCTTTTGGTATGCCCAGTTGGGGTTCCCAATGTGGAGTCTGGGAGATCATGGAGCAGGATGTTACCACGATCAAGACCTTGACCTGCAGTTCTCCAAATGCTTTCAAGAAGAAACAGTTCCTCTTTATTTAGAAAATATAGCTGGTACCAAGTTATCCTTGGTTTTGATAATGTGTTCCATAATGATGAGAAACACACACGTTTGGCCTGACAGATTATGATTTGGAATATGAGAGGGTCTACTCTGGCTAGGGCTAGGAACAGGTCCCCATCTTTCTTCTTTGTCACACTTAAACACTTAATTATTAAACAGTGCAAAAAATATTCAATAAAGTACACACACATATATTGTGTTTTGTCTCAGTCCTGCAACTCCAAACACCAGTTAAAGAATTCCACCTCCAAAGGTAACTTGTTAAAAAAGGAAATAGGTACTCTTTCAGCAACAGAGTTGAACACTACCCCTGCACCTTCAGTGTTAGGTATACTATTCCTGATGCAATCCCCTTTCAAGGCATTTTAGAGACCTTGCTATCTATCTATAAGATAAGTATCAAATACATCATGTGGACCTTCAAAAGGGAATTGCTCCTGCATTAAAACAGGTTAATTCTGTGTTACCTTCCATGTTCCAATTTCACTCTGGTAAAGGTTTAGTCAATATGCAGAATATGAAACCTTTTAGGTGTGCATATTGGAAGGCAGCATGAATGTTGTGCTTTGAACTTGCGAGTAATGGCACTTTAAAACATACTTAGACAACCTGGGATTTCCACGCCTTCCTAATTCAATGAATCTTTGCCACCGTATTAGAATTCAGCATCACACAAAATAGTCATCATTAATTGCATTTGATAGTCAGTCAATAAATAGAGTGTTTTGGTGAAGTTTAAAAAGTTTATTTTCCATGTAAGAAATGGTTGGTATTTTTTTTTTTTTTTTCAGATTAGTCAAATAGATCCAATTACAGAAATTATCGAAAATATTTTTGGTTAGATGAATAGAAAATAAGAACGTGTTCCATTCAGAATTGAGTCCCCATTCTAAACTAAAGGATCTATCCTATTCCAACGAGAACCTGTAAAGTGTTATCTTTGGATAGGGGCAAGTAAAATCTGGAGCAAAGTCAGATAACTAAGAAAGGCATTACTCCCCATAAATGGTACTTCTGGAGACTCATCTGAATTCTCTGAACAGCTGCAGTAGCAACCGTTAAGACAAGTAGAAGGAAAGAATCATAGCAGTAGCTATGATGATCATAGGGATAGTAAGTCTCCTCGCTTAGAACAACGATAATTGAAGAGAAATCACTGTAAGCAATAGGTTATGGTAATTCAAATTAGCACCATAAAGTGCTAAGGGGCAGGGCAGAGTAGAAGTGCATAGTGCGCTATTACTCTCTAGTTAGGAACGCATACTACATAGAAAAGCCACTAAACATGGCAAATATGTTATTAACATCCTAGGGAGGAATATTTTGCAATGGTCCCGCCATCTTCATCCTCGATTCCCACAGTAAAAGTCCATGTTGATGAAGTCACTCAGATGTGGCCAAAGGTTATTACAAAAAGATAAATCTATGAAGGTTCTCATGAGAACCTTTTTGCAAGCCTACTCTATTAGCTGCTTAATGTCCCATTGTGTAACAATGCACGGTTCTAAAAAAATGAAACATTTATTCTGATATGTCCTAGTTATATCACAAAATTTAAGCAGCAGCAGGCATTTCCTTTCATTAATATGCTTGTTCATTTTGAATAGGTTGCAGAGGAAACAATCTAAATACAGTGAAATTATATGGTAGGAGGAAAAGTGAAATATAATTTTCAGCATACAGCACATTTCATAGTGAGGTCAGGTTCTACAATTCAGTTATAACATTAATTCATTACTTGAAAACACATTTATATTCTTTTTTTTGTAAATCTTTTTATTAAACAGACTCGACATCAGGTACAGTGGATTCAAATATGCATATAAATACAATAGAATAGTTCATTGGAAATCACAGGGAGGGGAGTCATCGCTGTCTAGGTCACGGAGAGGAGTACAAATGTCACCACGGTATGTTTTCCAGGGGGCCCACATCTTAGACCATTTATGGGGGCAACCCCGGGCCATATATACAGACTTTTCTCTTAGCAAACACCAATCAAGGTCTTTTTCCCAATCAGTAATCGTGGGTGCATGTGAGGCCCCCCAAAGCTGCGCTATGTTCCTCTTGGGGATCATGCAGCCAAGTGTGACCCACTGTGTGGTGTGTGTGTTAACGTTGGTCGGTTCCCAGATGTTGAGGAGGCACATGGGTGCTTCTGGCTTAACTTCGACCTCCAATGTTTCGCTCATGACTGTGTGGATTTTACGCCAGTATTCCTGGATAGGTTCACAATGGCAATTAATGTGAATGAATGTGCCCATCTAAGTGCACCCTCGTCTACAAGACCCATCTGTCAGCCCACCCATGTGCACCAATTGGGGACCTGTTATATAAATCCTGTGCAGGATCTTTAGTTGCACTAGGTGAAGCTGAGCGGGATCAGGACAGTTTTGGGGAAGGAGATCGCCGTCTGCCAGCTTTTGTCGTCAGATTGGATGCCATCCCCAGTCCATTTCTCACGTAGTGACAGTAAGGGGTCATCTATGTTATTGATGGGCTTTCGTTAGGTAAGAGAGATTGCCTTTTCGGTGGGTGACCATCTAATAGTCTGTCCTCTAGTGGGGAGCTATCTGGTGGAGAGGAGTTACAGGGCAAAGTTGTCTGTAGTGCATGCCAGACTTGGAGGTATCGAAAACGCTCTGCATCCGTAAGGGAGTATTGACTCAGGAGAGTGTCAAAAGGCTTCACGCTCTCTGCACTCCATAGGTCCCTAATGTGGGAGATGCCAATCAGGTCCCACTTGTCGAAACCCTTGGAGTTTTCCAAGTCTCCTAACTTTTGCGAGTCCCATAAGTGGTGAGAGTCAACCTATTGTTCCAGCCGAGTGATTTGGTTGCAGCATGCGAGATTTTACCTGTGTGGTTGGTAGGACAAGTAAGTGGGTATCTGTCTGGTTTGGAGTATAATGCACTGGTGTAGGTCCCGATCGGGAGGGGCCAACGGTCCATATTGAATGTCGGGTTGTCAGGGCGGCCGTAAGTGCCATGGTTTATTGACGTAAGGTGCGCTGCCCAGTAGTATTTTTTAATGTCGGGTAGCCTGATACCACCCTCATACCAGCTGAGCGTTAGTTTTTGTAAGGCAATACCCGGTCTCCCACCCCATAGAAGGTCTCGATGGAGCCCTTCAATCTCTTTAAAATACGAGTTTGGGACATGATCGGACACATTTTGTAGGGCATATAGGAAACGGGGTAGGGACATAATTTTAAAAATGGCTGCCTTGCCCAAAACATTTATATTCTTGAAGGGATAGGGAAGAATAAAAGAATAGTGAGAACAGTAGAAATGTGAGCTTTCTGCAGAAATACGCATAATTTTTACTTTTGCATGTTTAATAAAAGCTCATTTTCTTAAGGTCTATTGTAATAGGTGTCTTTTATGTTAAAGTTACTCTCCTTTAATCTCTTATTAGTTTCTTGCCCCTTGGAATTTCCTGTTATTTAAATACTGCTGGAGTATTGTTGTAGATTAACAACTCACTTGGATGCAAATTGAATAATGTGGATCTTTAAAACATATATAGATATAGACAATTTTGAGGTTGCTAAAGATAAGATTGTCTAGCATTGAGGGCATAATTAATAGTGTCATATATCTTTCTGTGTCTTTAGAATATGGTGGTACTGTAAAAAGCACACAGGCACAGACATCTTTCAAACATCAAGAATTATTTGATAGTAGCTGTCAACAGCTAAAGGGCAAACTGAGGAATCTGTGGAAACGGAAAACTCTGAGCATAACACAAGTGCCATCGTAAAAGCAGAAGATGTTGCAGTAGAGTACAGGATTCTGATAAGGAAACGAATATCAAGCTGTTCCAGTGCTAATTGACAGCTCATTATAAATTGAATAAATAAAGGTGATCTGAAGAAATTTTGGCCTTTTTGTCAATAGGGTTTGTAGAACCAATAAATGTGCTCTCTATTGGTTTGCTCACCTCATACATCCTTTTGGCTGCCCGTGTTATAAGAAAAAGGATTCACCTTTTGTACCAGAAAAGGAAACAATCAAATTATTTATTTTAAATTCAGTAATAGCAGCAAATAATTCAATACATTTGAGAAGAGCCCCAGGACCAGATAACCCCCTTACATTGATTTTAAAATCAAAGCTGAAAAAATAGGCTTAACAATAATTTCCATATTTTGACAGGTATCTAATCAAGTACTTTCCCCCCCCCCCCCATGCTGGAAGGATTCAACAATGAAGCCTATAATCAAATGCAGTCCTTATGGACACAAGGATGTTGTCCAAACAGTGGATGGATAGATAGAAAAGTACTGCTGCCTTATATTTTCTTTATTACACTTCTGTGTCTCTAATCTTCATTGATTAACATAATTTAATTCTGATGGAACAAGCCAGCTTTAGGGAGAGGCAGGTTGAAGTAGATCTCTCTGACCCTTTTGTATGAAAAGGTTGGGATACAGAACAGCATCATACAAGGCCGTGTCTTGCCAGTAAAATTACTAACATTGTATTTGGAAAAACAGAATTTTGAAATTTGTGAGCCAAACTCCTGTTCACCTAAACTATATAAGGCTCATGCTTCCTGCCTTCTTTATGATGATGACCTTGTGACAATGGTTTATAATGCCATAGGCATTTGGTGGAAATTGGTATTCTTGCATACTCAGTGTACCTAAGAACACTTAATAGTAAAACAAAACAACATGAAGTTGAGGTGCAAACAAAATATTTTGGTGTGGATGTATGTAAGTGGTATAGAGAACCATGTAAGCTCATGATAATATTTGGGCATTACCTTTACTATGTCATTGGGCTGAACATCTTCAAACATTATACACAAAGTCCCTGGAAGCTTGTGTAAGTTTGGAAAGGTGTGCCTTCATATATGGAGGGTCATCCCTAGCTCCTCTATTAGTTGCTCTTAAAAGTTATTAGTCCATCCAATGTTTCTCTATAATTCAGGGTCTGTGATGTGAACAGGGACAATCAGTATGTCACATAATGACAGGTAATACATTATTAAAATTTATGTAATCTCTCTCCAGTTAGCATTACACAAAAGTCCTTTTAATGAGTCAGAAAAAGGCAGTCATGAAGCATTTGCAGTAAGGTTTTACTGCAAATGGTGTGGTTCACAGTAAATGTTTACCAACTATGGTTCATAATCACCACAAAACAGCACAAAGGTGTATATTTCCCACTGGTATAATTTCAATATTTTGACAGACTTGATCCAACGGGCCGATCCAGATGTATACAACTGGGGTAAGCTGTATGTTTAAGGTTAATGGTTGGGGAGGATTCCATATAAAAATTAATTTCCATCTGTGCCTGCTGTATTTAACACAGATGTTACCACTTAGATTCCCCATGATGGCTGTAGGCCAAATACAGAAGAATTTGCCATCCTTTATTTGGAGGGTCGCACCCATGAAGTCCCAAAGCCTACACAATATCTGAAGTTCAAGGGAATTACTAATATAAATGCTTATGGCTTACATACAGGTGGCCCAGATTCCCTTTGCCCTTTTTTGAAATCACAACCCCTTGGATGTGTGATAGTGGAGCATGGTTTCTCCCCTCTCCCATTAAAATTATCTACAGTGGCACAAGTGGAATTGGTGATATGTTCTTTTCTCAACTACAACTGCAATTCTTCTATGATACTCAACACAGCTAACACAAAAGGAAGGGGCTTGGACATTTTCTTCTCATGTGTTGCTAATAATTCATAGCCCTGTATTTTTTGCCAAGGGTCACAGATCCCAGATTTCAAAGATGGAATGAGAATAGCTCACAATTAATGGGAGAGCAATTTTCCAATGGGATACTCCATTCTAGAAAAGAAATCCAAAAAAGCTTGGGACTGGGTGGGGAAGATGGCTTTCGCCTAATACAACTGGCATATTGGGCAGGGTCCCAAAAGGTGTTGAACTGGTGAGTTGGGAAAAAATCCTATTTGAAAATGTCCTAAGAAGCAAATTCAGAAGCAGATTACATGGTTACAACCATATATAAGGGATTTGCAATCCAAGCTTAGCCATAAACACTCCAATTAGGGGCATAGGTTGGCCAGTCATATACACGGGGTGGGAGTTGGGGGGAGGGAGAGGCGAGCTTCAGAATTCCCAACAATCACGCTTGCATATCATGATGAAATACAATATCTGAGAAGCAGGACATAAGGGGGGCTTAAGGGTCAGTGGAAAGGGAGGGCAGAGCTGATTGTTAGTGGTACGTAAAACAAAATATTTTGTAAAATAACCAACAGTTTTTAAGAACTTCAATACAGAAACAAGAAAAAGTCTGTGTGTGTTTTAGTCTGTGTGCCTTTAAAATCCTAATTGAAATCCGACAGACATCTCACCATACCTGACTGAAAGCAGCTGTATCGAAATATTTACTACAGCATATATTTATTAGGGGGATGTAACACCCCAAACCCCCCCTTGACATTACTCCCCTGAATGCAGCACGCGAAGAAAGAGGAAAAACTAGGAGAAATAAAGATATTTGTCCTTGATACGCCTCCTCTGGGAAGGTGTAGCATTTTGACGCATTCCCAGGGTTACCAGTCTTGGTAAACCTGAAAATGCGCCAAACTCCAGGGGTGGATGCCTGGGAACAACCATGCTCACCCTTGGAATGCCTGCCTGGGAAGTGTGCTAGCTTGCGTTACTACAGTTTTCCCAAGCCATGCAGGGCCTTGCAAAGTGGCCTTCCATGGATCGCCCTTGTGCTACCTTGAGTGGTGCAGGGGTGACACAAAATATTGATAAATATGCCTCTGTGTGAATTTCTCATTTGCTAGTACTTCTGATGTAGCTGATCATTGATGTGAGATCCTGACATGTTTTGGATAGCTCTTTACAATTAGGAGATGGCCATTGTACTGGTACAAAGTATACTTCATTTATCTTTTGGGAGATACAATTTTATAAATGAGGCAAATGTAAAGTTTTATGTTGTGTTGGTATCCGCACAGCAGTTATTGAAATGCTTTAAATAAAATGTAAAAAAAAAAAAGAAAAGTGGATAGTGATTTTGGTTTTGGGCTTTCCTGTTCCACCAAGAGCTCTGCACAATGAATCAGACCTCATGGAAATTTTGTCAGAAACAGATTTTAGTCTCATCCCGCTGAACAATAGGTTCCTCAGCAAGATAGGAGAAGTCAGTAAATAAATTACTTGCCAGAATTGGAATATTAATATATAGCACTGCTCCCGCCCTGTCATAGCAAACTTCTTCTTCACTTCATGCAAGCGAGAGCAGAAATACTGCTTTTGCTTCCATGAAGCAAAGCAGTATTGCTTTTGGGCAAAGTTAACTACATGTCAGCTTCTCCCTTTGTCCAAAAGCATTGCCGGATCCCACAAGAGGCAGAGAACCGGCAGGGACTGCAGGGGCATTGGGGCTCCCCCGTGGTCCCCAATGTGAGGGCATGCCCCGGGGGCTGGGGTCCAAGGGGCAACATCGACCTGGTGAGGGGGGATGCATGGCCTCCTTTCTCCTTAACAAAGGCCTATCCCTGGGGGATGGGGTCCCCGGCCTGTAGGAGGGTGGCCATATGGCCCCCTCACTTTTCAATTTTTTTTATTGTCTCAGGCCCCGGGGGATAAGGTCACAGGGGCTGAAAGGGTCAAGGGAAGGGGGGCACACAACCACCTTCCTAATATGAAAAAAAGAAAGAAACCGGAAATGGAAATGGAAATGGAAGTGCATTTGTAGAGCGCAAATTGCTGCCCGGAGGCGTCCAAGCGCTGGACTTACCGGAGGCCCGCCCCCTCTCTGACTACACTGCAAACGTGCCTCCTGGTGCACACTGGGTTTGGGGATAAAGTCCCCTTCACTGCTGATGGTCCTTAGGGGCTAACTAGCCCACCAGGTACCTCCAGTAAGGCCAACACAATGGGATTGCTGAGAGGTGGTCAGGACTAAAGTGGACTTCATCCCCCAAGCAGCAGTGCACAAAGAGGGGCGTTTGCAGAGTGGTGTAAAAAGGGAGTGTGGCCTCTAACCACTCTCAGCATTCTAGCTGTATGGGGCTCACTGGAGGTAACAAGAAGGCTAGTTGACCCCCAGGGACCCTCAGGAGGCAAAGGAATTTCATCAACCAACCAAGAGCGCACCATAAGTGCATTTGCAGAGTGGTGGAGAAAGGGGGAATGCCCTGTGTCAACCTTTGAGAAATCCCACTGTGTGGGGCATACTTGAGGTAACAGGTAGGCTAGTTAGCCCCTAAGGACCCCCAACAACAAAGGGAACTTCAATCCCCATCCAAGAGCATGCCAGGGAGCATGTCCACAGAGTGGTGGGAAAAGGGGGCATGGCCTGCTATGAGAACAAAGCAATCATGCAGTGGGATTGCCAAGAGGTCTTCGGAGGCCATACTCCCCTTTCTCCACCACTCTGCAAATGCACCTCCTGGCACACTACCGGTTGGGGCATGAAGTCCACTTTACTGCTGACAGACTTTGGGGGCCAAGCAGCCCTCCTGGTACCTCCTGTAAGTCCTATGCAGCAGAATTCCTGAGCACTGGTCGGAGGCCTTGCCCCCTTTCTCCACCACTCCACAAACGCGACTACTTGTTAAAGAAGCATTTGCATTGTAATAGGTCTAGCATTTGCGAAAGTTAGGGCTATTTGTGTTGTAAATGTAAATGTTTTTTACTAATGTTTTTTTTGGAGTGGAGTGGATGTACGTTGTGTGCAGTCGAATTATGTGGTATGTTGTGCAGTGAAATTATGTGGATTGAAAGTATGTGGTATTTAGTGCATAGAAATTATGTAGAGTGGGATTATATGTTATGGAGAGTAATTATGTGGCATGGTAGTTAAGCATGGGCGGATTTTGCGGATTCGCAATCCGCGAATTTGCGGATTTGCGTATTTGCGGATTGCGAAAATCCGCAAATTCCGCGAATTCTCGCGGATTTGCGTATTTTTTTGGGGGGGGTGTGTTCACACGGGTTTCTGCAAGTTCGCGAGGGTTTTGTACAATTTCGCAAATTGCGAACTTACTTGTCGGGTCGCCAGTTTTGCGAACTTGTTGTTTCTACGTGCCCAGCCTGTTTGCAAGGCTTTCTTCATCACTGCCACCCTCTGTCACCACTGGCACTCTCTTTGGTCACCCATGCCACCCTCTGGCTCACCCATGTTACCCTCTGTGTCATCACAGCACCCTCTGTACATTATTGGGGCCAAGCAAAGCACTGCCATCCTCTGTCAACACTGGCACTCTGGTTCACCCATGCCACCCTCTGGCTGGCACACCCATGCCACCCTCGGTGTCATCACAACACCCTCTGATTGACCAGTGAGTGTACATTATTGAGGCAAAGCAAAGCACACCTGCTAAGTGCTTTAAGTTTTGCAAACAACAACACCTGCCCTGCCCCAACTGACATTAATGAAGGCTGGCACCTGCTTGTCTGCTCCCTTTCCTTTTTGTTGCAATGTAATTTTTTTTTAACAGGATGCAATGGCATACTTGTAACTATTCTGTGACTGTCAGAGCAGGGTCACACAATAGTTGCAAGTAGGCAACCGGATTCTGGAGGGCCCCTTCAGGAAGCACTACAGGTAAATGGTTACAAATGATGAGCTCGAACTTTTGCACCTGCTCGTTGGTTTTGCTTTTGCAAAACTCGTTTTTCGGTAATTTTGCCCTATTCGCGAGGCGCCGCGTCGTGCGAAATCGACCGTGGAAGCCGCGAACTCGTGCGAGTTACCCCAAGGTTGAGTATGGGCGCTGCCATTTTGTTTGCGTGACGTATTTCCGTTTCCGCCCGCTATGTGTAATCTCGCGCGATGAGCGCCTTGCGAATACAAGTTCGCACGAGTTCGCGAGAGAAATCGCGTGCGAACTTACTTACACGCACGTGTTCGGGCGGCCATCTTGTTTTTCATTCATTCCTATGTGTCTGGGCATGGTGTTTCTATCCTCTGTATATCTCTGCCATCCTTAGCTTGTTTTATTTTTTTTTTGATCTATTAAACTTTTTTTCTATCCCTCTTGTTTTCTAGGTCTATATTTTTGTGTTTTAGTCTACTTTTGTTTACTTTTCAACTACTTTTTTAAACTTTTATTTCCTTCTTTTCTACTCTTATTCTTTTCATTTTGTCTCCTTACCTAACCAGAACATGGTGAAGACAGCAGTCAAGCTGCCCAAGACGGGCGCCGCAGCCCGTGCCCGGCTCCCGTGTGGCCGCTTGAGGGCGGAAATGGTGGTGCCCCGGGAGATCTTTAGTCCTGAGGAGGTGGGCTCACTGGTTTATTATGTGCAGCAACGTCTCCCCAGGACCATCGCGGCAGGCGGCAGGATCGCTGCCGGTTACACCAACAGCCAGGAGCGACGGAAGCGGTGGGGGCAGGTGTGCCGGGCCCTTTTTAACATCACGGGGGTCCAGCGCACCTATAATCAGGTGACCCACTGCTGGACCGATATCCTGGACCGGGAGCACGACCTGCTCGACCTGCTGGGAGTGGAGGTCCCCGGGCTTGGTGAGTAGTAGTAGCAATTTTTTCATCACTCGTCACTACTCTGTTTTTTCTCCTGCTCTGTGTGTTATATAATATTGCAAATGTTTGCTTTAACTTTTTTACAAAGAGCAATAATGCTGCTGATTACATTGATAGGAGAGGTAAATTAATATTTCAAAATCTTCTGTGCATTTCAGGTGCACTGCTCTCCTTCTCTGTGGCGGTGCCACTGCTTATTTGTTTTCTATTTTGTGTTCATTTATTTGGGCTGAGTAATGTATGAGTGTACTTTACAGAACTGCGTAATGCTAGACACAAAGGGGCAGATTTACAAGCCCCTTGCTCCACGTTTACGCTGCCTTACCTGACGCACAGCGACGTAAACGTGGCGCATCCCTGCGAGTCATGTACAACGTGATGCATCTAGGGAGATGCGCCACGTTAAGACCTGGGCCTGCGCCACAATGGGAGCGTTCCCACGCAGGGGGAGGGGGGGGGGTGGCGGTCAGGCAGATGTGTGCCTCGCAAAAGTGCCTGCGTGAAATCTACAAGATTTAACGCAGGCACTTCCGCGACGCTGCTACGTCAATTCTTTATGCCTGCTTGCTTGAAGCAGGCGTAAGGACTGATGCGGTATGTTGAGTATTGGGCAGCCCTGAGCATTGCTATAGTTGCACCGCGCCTGCGACGCGACTCTAGAGATGCACCCCTCTTTCGTCACGAGATGCGTCACGCATCTGCCTACCCTTGCGCCAGGGTTTGCCGCATTGTAATTGCGGCGCATCTGCCGTGACGCAAGGTTAGTTTTGCGTTACGCATTTGTTCTGGTGCACATCTGGAGGTGTCCAGCTCAGAACTCGTAAGTATGCCCCTAAGTGTCAGATTAGCAATTACCTGCGCATCCCTGCAAAGTGTGAGGCACGCCAGCACCACCCATGGTGCGCCGTATTTTCAATGCTGCACGCCATGGTGCCAAAACATCACCGAAGCGTTACGCATCGGTGCCGTAAAGGCGGCTCATTGATGTAGTTGCGTTGCAACGATGGCGCAGCTCCAGCAATGCTGCGTCAAGCCGTAAGTCTGCTTCATGCAGGCGCAGGGTTTCAGTGATGCATCATTGTCCTAAATGACTGATTGAAATTTTATATATTCCCCATAGCCACTTTTAGCATGCGTTCCTGCGCAGGAACGCCCTCTCTTGCGCTGGAACGCTCCCTTATGGCGCAGGGCTTTAGAATGGGATGCATCTCCCATATGCGTCACGTTGTTAATATACACCACACCATGGCGCCTCTCTTGTTGTGGCGCTGCGTCACAAAAGTGACGCAAGAACGGAGCAAAAGAGCTGCAAGGGGCTTGTAAATCTGGCCCTAGAGTAGAGGCTCAGGTGCAGTCCTTCCTTTGTAGCCCTCTTTTTGGCTGAAATAGTTGGTTCTTGTTCTTTCTAAATGTTTGATTTGGTTGACAAGGACATCGACACGCAGCAATCATCAATTTTTTCTGTTCTTTCTTTCATGTTGTACGTCAGGTCCGCCCAGGGGCAAGCGGACAGAAACAGTGGATGCAGTGGCTCCAAAGGAGGCGGAGGATGCAGGCCAGGGCGGCGAGTGCTCCTTTGCTGGCCCCAGTAAGTTTTCATTTAAATATAGAGGACCTATTGTTGTCCAAGCGTTCCTAATTTAATTTTTTCGAAACAGTGTTTAGATAGGAGCAAAATCAATAATACTACTGTTGCAGGGACAATTCTCCACAAACCAAACTATGGACACCAAAGACCAGAGTCATAATATTTCAGAGTGGTGTGTTTGGCACACTGTATAAACCTGGTAGTGTCAGCGGCATGGACTCCTCCTTGCAAAAATTACAAAACCTTTCGCTCAGTCACTCTAGTCTGGAGGACCAAAAACCACAGAGTCTATTCAAGTTTAAAAGCTTTATTAAAAGTAAAAGTAAACACATATATTAAAATAAAGTTAGCTGGAAAAGGAAAAGTGCTTGGTGCTGAGTTGATGAGTAATGGAAGTTGGAACACATTTCTTGTGGTCGAGCCGAGCTTTCACCTGGTTTAGTTGATGTTGCTCTTGTCCGTAGAAGTCCAGCGTCTGTCTGTTCAGAGAAAAATGGTGTGTGTTAAAATTAAGCAAGCATTCATCAATTGTGACAAAAAAAAGCAGCAAGACAACAGCCTTCCCTGGAAGGAGGGACATTTTTACTTTAGACTAGAGTAGACACTCAATTATTTTTTCTGTTTTTTCCCCCAAAAATGTATTGGTTGAGCACCAGTCTCCTTGGTAAGTGGTGCCACTTGCTTCTTCTTCTCCTTAGTAGAGACATCTTTCTTGCAAGAGGACCTACGGGCACCTCTTTTTGGAGCCATCTTCTTCAGATGTCGGAACAACAGGCCGCAGCAGGACTTCTTCCCGGCACTGATGCTCAACGATGATGCGGAGTTTTGTGCACCTAAAAGCAAACGAAGACAGAGGAACATCAGTAAATATATGTTGCATATGTAGCGCTTCAATAAACAGTTTGCAAGTAGGCATTTATGAATACACACGTGCACACCACACAATATGGAAATTTCAAAATTAGGATTTGCAAAATTTTTGGGAAACAGGAATTTAACATTGATCCAAGAGAGCACACACAGAGAGGGTTGTACTTTCATGTACCCCTGACTCCGCCTGGGCACAATGGGTGAAAGCAAGGCACAATGGGTGCAGGCCTATGTCTGAAAGCTCACTGCCTGCCTTCAAAATGGCCGCTTGACCCCCCCATCCACATGGCCAGGACCATGCCTCAAAATGGCCACCACCAACATAGCCAGCCCCCAACCCCTACTCCAAAAAGTGAAAAAACACAACACAAATCAAATCACCACAATCCAATGCCATCCATCAAGTTTCAGAAGGCTTATGCTGCCTGCTGGTGGTTTTCCGGTGCAAAATTGCAATTTTTACAATTTCGCGAGTGCAAGATTGTTGCTTAACGGCGCGAACGTGGCGAAAAACCAGCAAAATCCGCGAACAGACCGATTCTGGGCCCCCTGGGCATAATGAATGACATCAGAGCACATTGGGTGCAGGCCTATGGCACAAAGCACACAAACTGGCTTAAAAATGTCCCCTAGACCCCCACCCACACGGGACCAGGCAATAAAATGGCCCCCACCCACATAGCAAGCCCCCAACACCACCCCAAAAAGTCGTAAAACACACAAAGATCACCACAATCCAATGCCATCCATGCCCTGGCCAGAATCATGTTAAAAAAAAAATCAACAAAACAGTTGTATCATGCATGCACCCATAACTAAGCCTGGTAGTTTTCAATTCATGTGCAGAATTGTAATTTTTAGTTACAATTTCGCGAGTGCGAGATTGTTGCTGCGCGGGACACGAGCAGTGCGAACACAAGCAAAAACATCCTCAGCTCACGAACTTGCAGATTTTCCCCCCCAAAAAGTCGAAAAAAAAGCAACACACACAAAAATCACCACAAACAAACAACATCAACTTACTTGTTTGTGAAATCAAATTTCGAATCCAAAAGTAATCCAAAAGGCCTCAAATCCAAATATCCAGCAGCAACCACAAAAAGTAATCCTTCCCAGTCAAGATCGAAATCAAAGTGGCCAGGAAATGGAGGAGCTTGCTGGACAGGAACAGGAAGTTGGAGACTGGGGCACTTCCTTCACCCCACCCCTATGGGAGGAGCTTGCTGGACAGGAACAGGAAGTTGGAGACTGGGCCACTTCCTTTACCCCTCCCCTTGTAATTTTTGTACTTTCGCGAGTGCGAGATTGTTGCGAGATTGACCGCGAGCAGTGCGAACACAAACAAAAAATCCGCTTCGCGCGGATTTGCGTATTTTCGCCACATCCGCGAGAGTTCGCGGATTGCGGATTCTCCGAAAATACGAAAAATCCGCGAGCGTAACGGATTTTACGCCCATGCTTAATGGTAGTCTGTATTGTGGAGTTGTAACCTCATGTTCAGTCTTCCTCATTTCAATAGAAGCTAAACTATAAACTCAATAGAAAAGGAAGATACTACTCAGGGGTACATCTGGACCTAGTCATATATATGAGCAGGGCCACTGGAATAATGCGACTGTTCAACTGCAACGATTTTCGTATAATTAGACATTTTCCTCAATTGCCACATAATCAATCATCTGCTGCATAATCTGCAGATTTTAAGAAAACAACCTTGTTTCTGGCTCAAACGCAACCAGCGTTACAGTGTGGTGGAAGACCCTTTGCAAACGTGGAATGGTCACCTGTTACTTATTGCTAAATGTGGGTGTTAAATTGGTACTAATGGTGCACAAACCACTCTTGCTTCTTTCTGTGCCTCGCTTGCATCTTTCTGCACTTCTCTTGCTTCTTTCTGCACCTTTCTTCCTCTTTTTGTACATGTCCTACCTATGTAAGCATAGTTAGAAATTAGCATTTAAAAACCTTTGAAATTCACTGAAAAAAACACTGGTTTCAGGGATGTTATAGTTAGGGATTAGCATTTAAAACACCTTAGGAATTCACTGTAAAAAACACTAGTTTCAGTGACGTTATAGTAAGGAATTAGCATTTAAAAACGTAGATATTCTGATTTCACACAAACAAGGACCTATGACGCGCGTCTCATCCGACTACTTCTTACTTCACACACTATTCCAATGCCCACAATAGCAGCTCTCGCATAGAATATTTATTCTCCCCCACCACTGACCTAGAGTTTTTTCGCCACCCCAAAGGGCTCCCCAGGGGAATCTCAGACCATTCCCCATTAACTGTGATATTCACGTATCACCGCCGGAGGTCCCGTGGCCCCATAATCATAACACCCTGGCTCCTAAAAGTCCCTGACATAAAAGACTGCCTACTGGAACACACACAATATTATTTTGCGGAAAATGTGGGCTCGGTGAAATCAGCCGTGACTATATGGGAGGCATACAAGGCAGTACTTAAGGGTAAGGCCTTAGCTCTCAAAACTAGCTACACTCACAAACAGAGTGAATGCCTAATTCAGATTTAAACAGACCTGACCCACCTAGACTCACTCCATAATGCACACCTCCGCACGAAACAACTGGAATTTAAAGCGTTGGCCCTCGAGAAAGCACAGGCCAAGCTCTTGAAAACTCACCATCGCGTTTACGAACTGGGAGATAGGGCAGGTAAAATGCTTGCATGGCTCGAAAAACGTGAGCAGGGATCTCGATGGATCCCAGAGCTGACCTTGCCGGATCACTCTACTGTCAAAGACCCGAGCGACATAGCGGAGGACTTCGCTGTCCACCTGGAGCGATTCTACACAGGCAAAGCTCATTATAGTGCCGAGGAGTCTAAACTACTTCTGCACGAGATGAGACTTTCCTCTCTCTCCGAATCTGACGTGCAGGAACTGGAGGCAGACCTCACAGTAGAAGAGGTTGGCAATGCCTTGTCTGCCGTTCAGTCAGGTAAAGCTATGGGCCCCAATGGTGGTCCAATTGAGTTCCTAAAGGGCATGGCAAGTGAGATCCTTCCGCACCTCAAGGCAATGTTCGAAGAGTGTCGAGATGCCGGCCGCCTGCCACTGGACCAGCGATTGGCATCAATAGTGGTCATCCGTAAACCGATCAAACCGGCTAATGACTGCGGCTCTTACCGACCAATTTCTCTTATTAACTCTGAAGTGAAGGTCCTGGCGAAACTCCTTGCTGCCAGACTTATGACAGTCCTCCCTGCCTTGATCCACCAAGATCAATCGGGCTTCCTACCAGGCCGCAACACAGCATTCAATCTCCGCCGGGTTCATAATGTAATGAGCAGGATACCACTACTTCAAGAAGACGCGGCTATCCTTTCCCTAGACGCTACGCTTGCCTTTGACTCTATAGAATGGTCATACCTTTTTGAGGTCCTCCTCCGTTATGGTTTTGGTCCTAAGTTTATTCAATGGATCCGACTGCTATACACTAACCTTTGGGGTCAAGTCTATGTTAATGGACATATGTCCAGACGGTTTCCCCTGCACAGAGGTACAAGACAGGGATGCCCTCTGTCCCCTTTGTTGTTCGCACTTACCCTTGAACCTCTGGCTCATTGGGTCAGAACTGACAATTCCATCCGCGGCATCCGATGGAATGACGACACCATTGACAAAATCTTGCTCTACGCGGACGACATCCTTGTCTACGTCTCCTCCCCCAAATCCTCTCTTAACAGTCTGCTCCACGTCATTACTAACTTTGGTAAATACTCGGGCTTTTCCATCAATTGGTCCAAATCACTGTTATATGTTCTTCGTGGCCCGCCCCCTTCCCTCCCACGAGACTACTCCATTGAACTTGCCCTGGAGGGGTTTAAATACCTCAGAATCTTTGTCACTCCAGACCCCAAACTATTCTATGAGCTCAACCTCAAAGGCCAACTTCAGAGACTCCATACTGACATCTCACATTGGAGATCACTCCCACTCTCTCTCCCAGGCAGAGCGGCCCTCTTCAAAATGCTTGCACTCCCTCGATTTTTGTACGCCCTGCAAAACGGTCCATTTCCCGTAGCTGACTCCTATTTTAATACACTCGAAGGAGACCTCCGTCTCCTCTTGTGGGACGGCGGCTCTCCCCGCATTGCTTTCCTTTCACTTACACAAGGGTGGTATGATGGAGGAATCGCCGTCCCGAATGTTCGACTCTAATATTGGGCTACCCTTTGATTGCCACTAACTCCTGGATTTATGGTTCGCCCACTAACCCTGCTTTCCACCTAGAGAGATATCAGACGGGCCATGGGGGCTACCTTGAAGCTCTATACGGCAAACACTCTCGTACCCGGTATATAGGCCCGATGTCCCACACAATAACGATTTGGCAACGAGCGAACAAGCGACTTGGGAGGGCAAACATTCTTACGTTATCCACCCCACTTTGGACTTCACATCAGCTGGGTTCTCTCTGTCACTATCAGGGCTTTGACAAGTGGGACACAATAGGCATCTCCACTCTGGGCGACATGCTTCACAGGGGCAAATTACTGACATTCGAAGAGCTCCGGAAGACACACGACTTAGCCCAATCTGAGGCCTTCCGCTATCTACAAATCAAACATGCCATACTCGCCAACGTCCGTGATCTCTCCTCTCTCCCACAATCCTCGCCCCTTGAGGACAGACTCTTGTCAGAACCCCTCCAGGCCAAAGCGATATCCTACACCTATCGCAAATTATGTAACAACATGCCTAACACCTTCCAGCTTCTGCGAGACAAATGGCAGAACGACATTGGTGTCTTGGAGGAAGCTGAATGGCAAGCGGCGCTAATGTCCCCGCGTGAATCCGCTATTAACCACAGATTTAGGCTTATACAATTAAATATACTACACAGAACATACATGTCCGCTCCCCTTCTGGCCAGGATAGGTAGACGGACCTCTGACCTTTGCCTCCGTAACTGCGGTCAGATTGGCACCTTCTATCACATTCTCTGGGAATGCCCGGTGATTCAAGACCTTTGGGAGCGCGCCATCCGCAAGATGGCTGACGCTCTAGGAAAGTCCATCCCTCTGATTCCCAAATATGAACTTCTCAATGTGTGGGATCCCACAGATCTAACTGCACTTGAACGGCAATGGGTGGCTCTGGGCTTCCTCTTATTGAAACGTGAAATAGCAATGCAGTGGGGCTCACCTTCTAAACCACTTTTGATCAGATGGGTTGCTGCTATGGATGTGTGTATGGTGTCCGAAAAGACGGTTTATAAGGTATGGGGATGCCCGGGTGTTTGGGATAAGAAATGGGGACAATGGAATATTTATAGAGGTGAACTGTGTACCTCCCCTTCAACTGATATGGGGATGTCTAGACAGGGTTCCCCTTCGTAATTGTGCCTATGATACACTGCTGTAATGTACGTTTTCTATGTCCAGATTGTAATTCAAGATTACCTGCTAATCACTGCCTCTGCTTTTGTTTAATAAAATATTTTTAATTAAAAAAAAAAGCTGGCACAATCAAACTGTGGATTTTAGAGGGACTGCAGGGAAGGCAGCCCTGATTGGTACCATTTCCAAAGGGAAATACTAAAATGGTTCATGACCTAAAAAAAGGTGGCAATCATAAATTAAATCTAAGCAGCCTTGTGCGGTTAATCACCAGTAATCCTGGGTAAAATTAATCAGTCATGCTTGAATTAAGTAAATGTTAGGTGATTCAATGTTTGTTAAAAATTAGACCACTATTTCAATCTTTGAAATGCCAAGGCTTGTGGTGTATTTAGGTGGAACCGGTCAATGGTTAGGTGGAGCTGGTCAATGGAAAAGTTTACATTATTTTGTGTGGAAGGAACAAGCATAAAAATGTATTTACTCTTATAGTCTCTGGAACTTCTGCACACTTAATGGACTTAGTCTGCTTACTATGTTAATGTTAAAAAGACTGCTTGTAAAGAATTGGGACAGATTAAGAAACTCTCTATTGCATCTCTTACTATAGTCTGTTTTTTATGTCCACAGTAAATACGTTTTTCACTAAGCCTGTTGTAATAACCAATAAAAGAGAGAACAAACTTGAAAAAAAAAACGTAGATATTCACTGAAGAAACCACTGGTTTTAGGGACGTTATAGTTAGGCTGACTTTTCACTCATACAAAACCAGAGAAATTCAGCCGTTATAGTTAGCTGTGCTAACTATAACTTGCGCCCCCGCAATGCACTGCTGATGACGTCACATATAACATCACTGATGACATTGCCAGTGACGTCACTGATGACATCACTGATGACATCTCAGTGCATTGCGCAGGCACAAGTTATAGTTAGCTCAGCTAATTATCACGGCTGAATTTCTCTGGGTTTGTACGAGTGAAATGTCAGCCTAGCTATAACGTTCCTGAAACCTGTGGTTTTTTCACTGAATATATATATGTATATGTTTTTTCACATTACTCCTCCAATTATAAGAAGAGATCTGCACTCATGGCACACGTTTCACATTTCATGTGCCAGTATTCTTTAATATATAGAGCTTTCACGAGGGTTCATTCAAAGTAAAATAGCAAAAATACTTCAGTTCTCAGCACTCAATACAATTGCTGGAATACATCTTAGACCAGTGCCTCTTTAAATAGATCTTTGAACAGTGTCTTCGAAGTGCGAGCAGAAGTCAACCTCACTGTGCAAATGTGTCAATTATAAAACCAGCATTCCTTTTTTATTCACTGCAGTTGTAAGTATTTTTAAAATCCATTTCAGTCTCACCAATTTTTCTCATGTCTTGTGCCCTCCTAACAAGGCAGCTGCCTTCTGTGGCCCCAGCTCCGAAAATACCTCTGTCTTCACGACGGAAAACATTCCCTTTCCTTCTGTCACACGATAATGCTTCGGGGGCGCTCTGGTCTCACAAGTCGTGACCCTTCACAGTTGCGCTTATGCCTGAGCGCTTCAAATCGCTGGTGGTGCTGTAAAGACATCACCGCTGGCGTCTGTAAAACATTCATGTTACTCCTCCAATTATAAGAAGAGATCTGCACTTGTGGTGCAAGTTGCACATTTCATTTACTGGCAAGAAACTCAGCAGTTTAAATCCAGGACACGTTTCAGCTGTCTCTGCAGCCTTTTTCAACTGGTGAGAGAGCCGGTATTCTTAAATATATAGAACTTTCACTTGGAATCAATCAAACTGAAATAGTAAAAATACTTTAGCTCTCAGCACTCGATACAATTGCTTGAATACATCTTAGACCAGTGTCTTTTTAAATAGTTATTTGACCAGTGTCTTTGAAGTGCGAGCAGAAGTCAACCTCACTGTGCAATTGTGCCATTTATAAAACCAGCATTCCTTTTCTATTCACTGCTGTTGTAAGTATTTTTAAAATTCATTTCAGTCTCACCAATTTTTCTCATGCCTTGTGCCCTCCTAACAAGGCAGCTGCCTTCTGTGGCCCCAGCTCCGAGAATACCTCTGTCTTCACGACGGAAAACATTTCCTTTCCTTCTGTCACACGATAATGCTTAGGGGGCGCTCTTGCCTCACAAGTCGTGACCCTTCACAGTTGTGCTTATGCCTGAGCGCTTCAAATCACTGGTGGTGCTGTAAAGACATCACCGCTGGAAGAGGTAATGAAAGGTAGACTGAATGAAAGGACGATAGTGAGAATGGGAGGGAGAGGGAGTGGGTGGAAGGGAGTAGGGGAGGGAGGGTCAAAAGAAGAGAGGGAGGAGGAGACAGAACGCCGGCCTACTGCACCCAGGCCTCAGTGTTTACCCTCCCTTCACCCGTTTGACTAGGACGCTGGGGTCGGCGAGAAAAGAGTGTGGTCCAGCAAGTCCGTAATATGAAACATATGAGGCCAGAGATTAGGGGCCATATTATCAAGGAACGGCAATAACATTATCGCCACTTTAACAGCAGGAAACTGCCGCTACAGCGGCGATAAGGGGCTTGATAATATGCCCTTGTGAATTCCCATAGAAGCCCAGGTTCTGGTGTGATAATGTGATCAGTGATGTCATTTGAGATGTCATCAGTGATGTCATCAGTGATGTCACTGACCATGTCATGAGTGATGTAATATGTGACATCATCAGCAGTACATTGTGGGCGCGCGAGTTATAGTTAGCTCAACTAACTATAACAGACAAATTTCTCTGGTTTTAGATGAGTCAAATGTTCAACTAACTATAATGTCCTGGAAACCTATGTTTTTTTTGTGAATTTCTAAGGTTTTTTCAATGCTAACTCCTAACTATAACGCCCCTAAAACCTATGTTTTTTCAGTGAATATATATATATACAGACAGAGGCGAAACGCGTCATGGCGGACCAGCTGGGCGTTTTTATTGCACAATAAATGCACTGAATTTTTGGCACCAGAATTGGGTTTTTGCTCATCGTCATTCCTTTACCTGCAACAGGTTGAAGGGCTTTCGGCGTGTGGCGAGAGTTTGTTTTCATATATATAGATATATATATATTTATATATATCTATATATATGTATATAAGTTTCAATGCCTTGGTCACTAGCCAAAATACCCACACTGGGAAACAAAATCTTTGTTGTCTAAACTTAGAAACATTTTGTTTTCCGTAAATGATTTTAGGACAGCATGGAGGAAATTGCCTCACGTCCAAAAACCATTTTCTTTTCATTCACTGTGGTGAGCAGTGCACACAGCACACTGATGTTACAGTTAACAAAACAAAAGCAGTGGGTGCCATTAGTCGCTGCTGGTTTCATGTCCTGATTGGTGCAGGGAGGCATAACCTGCTTCCCTTGCAGGGATCAGGATGGGAGATGTACTGTTGGTAAAGAATAATGTCCCCTTTCTAAAGCTCTATCTCGCTAGTGGTTCCCGGTTTGGGGATTGTCTTAGGAGGTTGATTCCCATGCAGGGATCCATTCTTCTAGACAACAGGGGATTCGTTTGGTTGGGAAGTGCCCCTCTGTGCTTTGACCTTTCCTCTCCTCACCCCTGGCACTAACAGACTTTCTGACCCCTGATGGGCAGATGCTGTACATAACTCCAATAAGTCCCCATGAGGGTGCTAAAAACCCCAATAGATACATGGGCTATTTTCGGCCAAGTTGATGGAAAGGGGTGGCCCACCCTGGCATAGGGCCAAAAACCCACCCCAAATGGGACAGCACTGCCTTTCCCTGAAAGTCGGGTTGGGAGTTTGCCTTAATTAGGCAACTTAAGGGACAGAAAGTTCACTAAACACAAGGGATTTTAAAATGGCACCAAACAAGAGGGGGGGCCCTTACCCTAACATCGGGTCTTATTCCCACTCCAAAATTGGTTTTCTTCCTGCCCCCCTAAGGAGGGTAGAAGCTCACTACACATCAGGGATTTAATAATGGGGAAATAAGGGATTGGTGCATCTTGGCATTGGGCCATAACCCAATATCTTTCTGCCACACTTGGGGGAAGCAAGGGAGTTTACTTTCAATATTTTTTAAAGAAATAACATAGTGGGGCTGACTTCAGGTCCCAGCCCACACCTCACCCATAAAGCCCCAACAGTCCATTTGCTCTCCTGTGGACTAATATATTTCCTTCCCTAAAGGAAGCTAGAGGAAATGTTGCATCTTCCTAGATGCACAAAGACAAACTTAGAGACAAGAGACACAGAGGCTCAGGTTTATCAAAGTTTTGTGTAGCCCAAGCAAGGGGACACAAAATGTAAATGAGATATATCAAGCTATGCAAGGCTACCATGTGTGTCCCAGCGTGGCTTGATAAATTAGAATAACGCAAGTCAGTGCAAAATACTGCCTTGCGTTACGCTGCGACAGGGAGGCATTCCATGGGTGGAGTGTGGGTGTTCCCACTCATCCACCCATGGATTCTGACACATTACCAGATTCACCAACAGTGGCAGGCCTGGGAATGATTCAGAATTGTACACCTCCCCACTATAAGCGATACAAGGACAAATATCCCTGTTGTTTCCTCTTTCTGCAACACACTTCGAAATGGCAAAATGCTTATAAGGATTGTTTTTATGCAGAAAGGTGTCTCTTCCTTCACAAAAACAATTCTGTCAGAAACACAGGCACCCTTGCCCCATGCATTGGTACCTGAATTGGTGCAAGGCTACAGTTTGTGGGCCAGCGTATGGAGAGAACAGGAATGCACCATATACGGTACATTCCTGCCCTCTCCCTTTCACGCAGTGCAGCAAGGTGGCTTGCTGGATTGCCTGAAATATTGATAAATATGGGCCACAATGTGTATGCTTTTGTAGCGGTTATTCTGTCTGCATACAGTACTGGAAGGGCTGCTGAATAAAGGCATGTAAATGTAGCAATAGAATTGCACAGCGAAAAAGCAGATCTGTAGACCAGTTGTAGGAACTGTACACCGGGATAAGCCTCTGCACTGTGAGGGGTGGGGGATGTCCAATATACATTCTTTTGTACTATTGTAGACTGGTAATAGTGCTGCACAATAAGGACAGGTTAGCAGTGGTTTACAGATATATATATATGGTCGTCCCTTAAATGAGTAGATGAAAAAACAGACTGAAAGTGCTGCCCTTCCTGGTGTTATAAAATGTTGTTAATAGCAACGCATATTCCTACTTACATTTCAAAAGGGGTTTAAAATTCCATAATCTTTGAAACAGAGGACATTTTTTCCAAGACCTAATTCATGAGGCACAGAATGCTGCAGTTTCTGTTAAATAGAAAGACACGCATTATGAATAGATTTTAACCTGAACACTTCATTTTTCCAGACTTACAAAGGATTTATTCTGTGCTTGCCTCTCTACACGACTTTCATTTCAATAATTGGACTTAATTTATGGTCTGTTTTACAAATATGAATAACATCACCTGAGGCGCATTTTTGTTTTCAGTGAAAACACATCTAATTAAATATGCCTCGATTGTAGGATGCTTTACATATTTCACACACCACTATTTTCTCCTGTTCAGCAACTAGAGAGTTTAGTCTTTATAAATACTTCTGGGCAACTCTTATTTTGATACACAACTCAGAAGGTATAATCCCCTTAGACTATTTTGAAATGAAGTCAAAAGTAATCCCAGAGATACAGCACAAACTCTGTACTTCACCAACCAACAACACAACCATTGCTCAATACAATATTAATGGAGGTGCCTAGAAAACATTAAAGATAAAATGTCCAACCCTTTATTCTGCCCACTAAGGAGCGTTTTATGAAGGTCAATATTTCCAATATCCATTATAATTTTGGTGATCAGTAATTCTAAGTCCATCCTGTGCATGCATGGTGTTCTATCGGTCATTTCAAGAAGTTAGGAACTCATGTATCATCAATGAAGCCATCATCAGTGCACCACATTTGAAAGCAGGAAAAAAGTAAGCAAGCACAAAGTAATTTACTTTACTCTTAAACAATGAATCTAAAAACAATATGACAACTTGGATAAGTAAGTATTTTGAAAAACACTAAACAAATCAGGAACTCCAAGCCGCGGCTGGTCCATTGGGGCTGAGGGGTGACGCCCCTCAACCTTTTGCCCTCACAGTGTCTGTAAGGCTGAACAAAGGTCAGCCTGACAGACACTGTTCATATCAGGTCCGGCAGCCAGGAGCCAGACATGTGCTAAATGCGCAGGCTCCTGGCAGCCTGAGCTGAACTTTGCTGGGTTGAGAAAGTCACAGCTCCTGTGGCCGTGATGTCCTCAGCTCAGCAAATGTCCCTGATGCCCTCCCCTCAGGGATGAGGGGTAGCGTCACTGATTGCCTTGCACCTGGGTGCTTCAGTTTTAAGCCCTGAAGTGCCAGGGTCGAGTGTTAATCAGTGATAATTCATGACAGAGTGGGGAGGGGTCAGCAGTCTCAATGACCCTATCCCACTCTGTGATGACGTTGGTACTGCTACCTTTCCTCATTGGCTGCCTTTAGTTCAGGCAATGAGGTAAGGCAGCAGTCGCAAGCCTCCTGGAACCTCCGAAGCAGAGCTGACAGCAGGTAAGAGTTTTTTTTATTAATGTTAGGTGCGTGCTGCGTGCATGCGTGCATGAATGTGTGGTAGAGAGTGTTGTAAATGGATCTGGTTTGTGTGTGTGTGTGTGTGTGGGAATGCATGGCTGTGTTATCTGTATGTGTGCGTTTGTGTGTGTCCTGTCCGCCTCCTCCCTCCAAAATGTACCGGCCACCACTTGGAACTCCACTGACCACAGTGCCTTAGGCACACAATTACTCTCTACATGGGGTGCAAGGCCTGCAACAGGTTCTCATGAGAATCCTATACAAAAGCATTGACTTCTGCCAGAGACAACTGCACAGCTAACACAGCCCAGTCTCTATGAACATGCAAGGAAAAGCCTTTATCTGCACAACTAAGCTCTCCCCACAGTCCCCATTGACTCTGTGTAGCTCCTCTACAACCTAAAGCCCCTTCTGACCTCCTGAAGTCTACCACAACTGCTCCTGCCTGGAGCCAGGATCCCCCGGGACTGCCACCCTCTACTACGCACTGCTCTACTGTGCTGGAGGAAAGCACTGGCGTACACGTCAGAGGCCTCGCCCTACGCTGACAACATACCTCTGCTGGGCGTGCCGACGCCGCAAGGACGACTGACACGAACCAGACTGCAACCCTGGACAGACACAGGGGTGGACACGGTGGGGGATCTTTTCGGGGATGACACACTATTGGATCATGACTCCTTTCTACGCGTCACGGGGGCACCCCCGAGACTCTACATCCTACACGCCACACTGTTACATTATGTACGAACTAACTGGGCCCCACAGCGAGTTAAACCTCCACAGCATGAACTAGTTCACCTGCTTTATTACATGGGTAATGGGGGACGCCTGGTACACTGGCTCTACACTGGGGTTAGGGAACACGCTGCAATATCCCTTAACTCACTCCGGGATCCTGGATATTAGACTCTGGAGAGGTGTTAACGGAGGGAGCTTGGAAGGGTGTCCTAGAACACCCTAGAAAGGTGTCTCGGAACGTTAAGTTTAAGTTCATACAAGCTATGGTGTTGCACAGGGCATATCTTACCCCCCACAGAATACATAAAATGTTTCCAGACTCCCCTCACTGCTGCCCTAGGTGCGGGGCTGACGAGGCTGGCCTTCTCCATATGCTGTGGGCTTGCCCACGTCTGCGGGGATACTGGGAGGGGATATGCCAGGCCCTTAGTACAATCACGGCCCTCCCGGTACCGGAAGAGGCACTGCCGTGCCTGATAGGGCACCAGAAACGCCCTAAACACCACAAGGCCCAGGTGAAGTTCCTAGACTTATCACTGTTGTTGGCGATCAGGGTACTAACCATGAGGTGGAAATCGGCTAGGACTCCCGACCTAGAGGTGTGGCGAACTGACTTAATCAGATGGGGCAGGGCAGAGGGAATAGTTCTGCGTAGGGAGGAAGAGGGAGGACAACGGAAATACCCGATTGCGCAGGAATGGGAGCAGATGATCCTGGAGGTAGAGGAAATGGAGGGAGAGCAGGAGCTGATTCAGGCAGACGACCCTTAGGAGTGGCGGGGCAGGGAGCAAGGTGGGGTGGCTGTGAAAAGACCCAGCCAGGATAGAGTACAGGTTGGGCAGCAGGGCAGGACTACACCACTTGAGAAATGTTGATTGCGGCCATGGACAATAAACCAGGTACTTGAATGGACCAGGAGGCGTACGGAAAGGGGAGGTGGGAGGGTGAGGAAAGACCAGATCGAAAAGAGCGTGGGAGATTGTTACAAGTGTACGCCGAACGCACAGTGCTATCAGTGGCACTGTAATGGAGAGGCATGATGTATATTGTATTAGGATTTAAGAATGTGCACGAATTTTATTATATGTTGGTAATAAGCGCATACACATGTGAGCTGTAGGTCTGGAATTACTAGTTGCGGGAGTTAACAGAAAAGACTGATTGCTGATAACATGTAATGTTGTAAACTGTGAGGTTATGCAGTTGCTAATAAAGAGTTTAAAAAAAAAAAAAAAAGTCTACCACAATACTTCTCCCATGACTCTCTGACTCCCTGATTAGATGCAACATTTTTAGATCCCCTGGTCACAGTCAATCGTTTTAAGATTAAGCTTAGAATTTCTGTCAAGCGAGTTTGGTTTGAAGTGTAAAGCTTCTTACTCTTTATATTGAGGATTTTTTAAATTAATAAATCTTTATTTGACTCATCTGGCCATAACAGAAAGCAAGTAAACATATCATCAGTATAAAGCATTTAATAATTGCATTATCTAAAATCAATACCTGAACTAAAAACCACTTACATCATTTCCAATATAGCATTCATCACACTAAAACTGTATCTCAGCTGCAGTATCCTTTCCTGATTTTTATAGCATTCTGAATACAATTTACTATTACATCTCAAATTGCCTCAGGACTAAGCTATTGTCATACGTTCATAGCCAGTTTGCACCAATTAAGCTGTGAAGAATTGTGTATTACATAATGTTTTCTGTTGGTAGAGTAAAACATACAAGAAAGCATAACGTGTAATGTGCTTTGTGCACATTGCTTATCATATGGATAGCAAGGGAGGTCTTTGTACCAGGTACTACATAAGGAGAATGAAAGTAAAAACTGGCTATTATTAAATCTCAACTGCATAATAAATCCGATGTTTTAGATTTGTTAATCAAGACAGGTAGGGCTCAAATGTCACGGAGGGCACTATGATATAGTACTTTCTCAGTAAGGGCTTTATTACTTGCATCTGCCCGACACCATCGCAGTTACGGGTCCACCAACCGGAGGCTGCTGGTTGAAAGGGGCCCTGCTAGGGGCCCAAAACTCACTTTCTGGCAAGCTTTCCATGTCGGAAAGCCAAGCATGGAAAGCTTGCCAGAAAACGAGCATTGTAATCTGGATGGCGTAAAATGCCATCCATTTGGATTATGGGCTGGTATGGGTTTCTATAATGTAATAAATCCGTGGAGTAGAAAGTGCTCTTGCTAAAGCTAGGCACTCACATATGAGGAACTTAGTGAGGTTAGCACCTGGATTTGCTCTAGCTGAAACCAATGCCAAGGGCATATCATTAATATGTCATTAATATATGGGACCTTCAATTCATTGTGACATAATTTGTAGAACAGCTCTGCACTGCTAAAAGTGTTTGCAGGAAGCTGTTTTCCAATTTCTGTAGCCTTTTGTTTCTGTATAGCCCCATATGCCTGCAATATATGATACCATTGATTTACATTTAGACATATATTTTGATCAACACCCTTCATGGTTTTTGTGGTAGTTACCCCGCATACCTAAATATGGCCTTAATCAGCATGTAAACTGATGCTGGTATTGATGGGGTAACCCCAAATATGTAAAGGTCTTAACACTCTCAACAAGAGTTCCACATGGGGTGTAACTATGGGCCAGATGTACTAACATTAGGAATACCGATTTCCAAATTGTGATTCACTCTGAATCACAATAAAGAAATCAGTATTCCTAATGTATGAAACTCCCTTTGAGTTACATTAGCGATTCCTAGTGGGTCGCAAATAGACCTACCTCATGCATATTAATGAGGTAGGTTACAATTTGCGACCCTTTAGGAATCCCAGCCATAACAGGGATGGTGGTCCACTGGGGTCAGCAGACCACCATGTCTGTGATTGCTTTTTAATAAAGCAACCTTTTTTAAATAATGCAGCCCGTTTTCCTTAAAGGAAATATGGAAGCATCTAAAAAGAAAAAAATGCATTTTGCAGTTTAAAGTTTAGAAAGTAGGGACCACTGTCTGCTCTTAAAAAATATATTTTTTAAGAGCCTTTTCCATTCCATTCTCAGAGGGGAAGGGGATCCCATCCCATTTACCAAGGGTTACTACCTACTTCAAGTAGTCATCAAAATATAAATGTTTTGCTACCATAAATTGGTCGCAAAACATTCATACATAGACCCCAAGCAGGCCCCTTCCAAATACCGAATCGCAAACACAAATTGCAATTTGGTAATGTATTACCGGATCACAGTTTGTGGGTTCTACATTTGTAGAAGCATTTTTGCGGTCAGAAACGACCTGACCGGCTGTTTCCAGCCACAAAAATGCTTCCTGCATGTGGCCCTATGTATTTTATTAATTTTTAGCCTACATGACATTGTGAACGATTTTAATAACATAATAGTCAAATTGAGCTGTTTCGTAAAAATGTTATGTTATCCAATAACCCTTGACGCCCATTTGCAGTATGGGCCAGAAGAACTGTGTCAACATCAATATAGGAGAAGCTTCAAGAACCCACTTCTGAGGTTCAGGACTGGAGGGGGCACATCAAGTAAGAGTAGGACTCACAGATGTCAGAGTCCAGCCGCACCAGCAGAATCATAGGACATTTTTTATGACCCCAAGACTTCAGAAAACAGGAGGCAAACCAGCAAGCCCTTGGGGTCACTCTGAGTTCAAGTTAGATGGGTCCAGATCAGCAGGCAGCAGGGGCATCTCATCACGGCAGTGAAGCAGTTCCTAGGACCAGTCTGTCAATCAGAGTGGAAATCCTTGTAGCACAGCAGACTCCTGGCACAGTTCTTCACATGTTCAGTAATGTACTTTTGTTGGTAGCATCGGAGTCCAGTAGTTACACCCAAATGTGCCTTGGAAGTAGTGGTAACTTCAAAGCAGCTCTTTGAAGTGCACAGGTCCCCTTTCATCCCAGCCCGGTATGCCAGACATTCTGTGG
The DNA here is from genome assembly GCF_964261635.1 of Lissotriton helveticus. Lineage (NCBI taxonomy): Eukaryota > Metazoa > Chordata > Amphibia > Caudata > Salamandridae > Lissotriton > Lissotriton helveticus. The sequence continues at coordinate 985,495,446 of NC_136071.1, read as the reverse complement.
GGTGGTAATCATTCTTTTGTGAGGGGAAAGGGAACAGCATATTCAGATGTAAGTGTCTGCTCCCTTTCCCCGTTCATGCCACCTTCCCAGAAAGCTGGAAACATGCCGAAGTCAGCGCCCTCCTGAAGAAACCCACAGCAGACCCCTCCGAACTTAAAAACTACCGCCCCATATCCCTCCTCCCATTCCCAGCCAAAGTCATTGAGAAAGCCGTCAATAGCCAACTCGCTGCCTTCCTCGAATCCAACAACTCTCTCGACCCATCACAGTCCGGCTTTCGAGCCAAACACAGCACTGAAACCGCCCTCATCGCAGCAACAGACAACATCCGAACACTACTGGACAATGGAGAAACAGTGGCCCTCATTCTACTCGACCTCTCCGCCGCCTTCGACACTGTTTGTCACAGCACACTCATACAACGCCTCAGCAACATCGGCATAAAAGGAAAAGCCTTGGACTGGATCATCTCGTTCCTAGCTGGGAGAACTCAGAGAGTCCGACTTCCCCCGTTCAAATCAGAGGCCACCGAAGTCATCTGCCGTGTACCACAAGGATCATCACTCAGTCCCACCCTCTTTAACGTTTACATGAGTCCACTCGCTTCCATCGCGCGTCAACACAACCTCAACATCATCTCCTACGCAGACGACACCCAGCTGATCCTCTCCCTCACCAAAGACCCCAACACCGCCAAAACCAATCTTCACGATGGCATGAAAGATGTAGCCGTATGGATGAAAGACAGCCGCCTTAAACTTAACTCAGACAAAACGGAAGTGCTCATCTTAGGTTCAACCCCCTCTGCCTGGGACAACTCATGGTGGCCTTCGGATCTGGGCTCAGCACCCATACCCACGGACCACGCACGTAACCTTGGATTCATCCTAGACTCTTCACTCTCGATGACCAATCAAGTCAACGCCGTCTCATCCTCCTGCTTCAACGCACTTCGTATGCTCAAAAAAATCTTCCACTGGATCCCCGCCGAGACAAGAAAGACTGTCACCCACGCACTGGTTACGAGTCGACTAGACTACGGAAACACCCTCTACGCCGGAATTACAGCCAAATTACAGAAAAAACTCCAACGCATCCAAAACGCATCAGCAAGACTTATTTTGGACATCCCTCGCCAAGATCACATTACCGGCCACCTGAAAGACCTCCACTGGCTTCCCGTCAACAAGAGAATAACATTCCGTCTCCTCACCCACGCACACAAGGCCCTCTACAAACTAGGCCCCGAATGCCTCAACACTCGACTATCCTTCTACACACCCACCCGCCAACTGAGATCCTCCAATCAAGGCCTCGCCACAGTTCCGCGTATCCAAAGATCCACCATGGGAGGTAGATCCTTCTCCTACTTCGCGGCCAAGACCTGGAACTCACTCCCCACTCACCTCCGCCTTACACAGAACCACATCTCCTTCAGAAAAGAACTTAAAACCTGGCTATTCGACAAATAATGAACCCCCTCCCCAAGCTCCTTGAGACCCTCTGCGTGAGTAGTGCGCTATATAAATTCTCGAACTTGAACTTGAACTTGCCAAGGAAGGCTATCAGAATGCAGATGATTGCGGATGAATCTTCTTTCACACCCACCCTTCCTGTGTTTGTGGCTGACTAGAGTGAATGCACAAACTATAGCTGTCACCCAGCCTAGAAGTGTATTGGAGACAGTCTGCAGGCACACAGACGAAAGTTAAGAGCAGAGAAATGCCACTTTCTAAAAGTGGCAGTTCTGAAATAATATTGTCAAATCCAACTTTACCACTAAAGTGACTTTATCATCACTAGACCAAAGATGTGAAACATGATTTTACATACTCCTTTCTCATCATGAATTGCAGCTTAAAAGGGTTTTAAGGAATTCTCAATGCTACCCTATGAGAGGAGTAGGTCACCCAGTGGTGAAAAATGAATTTAGCCTTTTGTCACTTCCAGGACATGTAAAACCTAAAGGAACATGCCCTACCTTTTACTTACAGAGCACCCTGTCCTTAGGGTTACCTAGGGCATACCCTAGGAGTGATCTATATGGGGTGGCCTATGTGTAATGAAAGGGGAGTTTAAGACTTGGCAAATGGTTTTAAATACCATGATGAAGTGGTAGTAATCTGCACACACAGGCCCTGAAATGGTAGGCCTGAGACAGGGTTGAAATGATACCTGTGTGGGTGGTACAATCAGTGCTACAGGTCCACTAGAAACATTAAGATTACAGGTCCTGGGGACATGGTAAACCACTTTACACAGGACCTACAGGTAACCTAATATTGTCAATCATTATACACCATTGTCACCATATTTAGGGGCGAAGCACATGCAGGTTAGCACTTCCTTGCAATGGTAAAGTGCCCAGAGTCCTAAGGACAACAAAAAGATACAGCAAAACGTGGAGGTAAGCAGGCAAACATTTGGGTTAGGACCCCCCTAGGGATGACAGATCTAACAGTACACCATTATGGCTTACATCTTTCCCCCTTGGGAGTTGTATCTCCGCCCTACGTCCTATTTTAGGGCACTCTTCAAATGTTTGTGTGAAGCTGAGCAACTTGAATCAAACTATCTGCAAGACTTTTCTCTTTTTGCCTATGTAGCGACAGTTAGCACAAAATTCAGCAATCAGAATTCAGCAATCCAAAAACCAAATAGAAGGTTTCCAGACACACCCAGCATAATGCTGGATTTTCATTTATTAAATCAGATAGTATTTATTCTGAGTCTACTGATGGACCATTTCCTACGTAAGCCTTTGTTTTTAATTAATCAATCCCACTGCTTATTTCATGGGCTGCCTTAGAGTTTGATTCAAATGCTAAACACAGTAGCAGCCGGTTGTGGTTGCTGTTGCAGTTTGGCATTATTTTAAAATTGAACACAGCAGTTGTGATTTTCTCCCAAATTAGGATGTTGTCTATAGATCTACATGAGTTTTCTTTAGTGAAAGTAGGGTCAAAGCAATTATTAGATAGACAAACCTCCCAAGCAAAGCCAAGGCTATACTTCAGCACAAGGTGGGGTTATCTTCAACATGTGCTAACAATTCCTTGTGTGTATTATTGTATCTACATACTGAGACAGAAGAATAATTGAATAGTCAAGCATTAAAAACCCCTACCCAGATGATGTTGGAAATGGTGTTACATTAGGGAATGAGCTTCTGCAAATCATAATACATCTTATTGATTACCTCAATATTTTGATGGTCATAAATGTTTTAATAACAATCTATAAGGAAGATATATGCAACACCTCATGCTGTATGTGCATCAGCTGTAAATAGTTTGAAATGCATTGAGAATGAACATCTTTGACTAGAAAAAGAATCAACACTATCAACCCCCCTCTCGGATGGTACTGCTGGGCTACTGCTAAGCACATTTTATTAACACATCTTCTACAAGCGTAATGTATAGGCTGATTGGAGTGGACGATAAACTCTGCTCCATCTGTGGAGTTATCAGAATTTTGGCACTTCGTGCTCCACTTGGAGTTCGACGTTCACAAAAAAACTCTGCCAATCACGAATGCCAGGATTGGTTGCCATATCCTCTTTCATTCTGATGACTTTGAGGAGCTGTTTGTTTTTACGTAGCACCACTGGATTTGAAACCAAATATTTCTAAACGTGCTGAAATATTTGGTTTGAAATCCTTTACGCCTTAATGCCCTGCTCTACTTACAACCAAGTTTGGTATGTAGCAATTTTCTTTCTCAGCCCATTGCCTTAAAAGAAGTTTGGTTTTGAGAAGTGATGAGTAAAATATTTTCTTTGCATCTTGCAGATACAAAGAATAAAACAGCCCTGATGAGAGTTCAGCGACATTGTGCCTGATCTCGAAACGCGTCGGCACTTTCTTAGGGTGGAATAAAATGTCATCTCTACGATACTAGGACCGGCTGGTCCAGTATTGAGTTGTTTAAGAGCCATTCATTTGCTTATAATTCCCCCTAGGATTGGTTTTTCCTATTTTTCTCATTTTTTGATTGTAATGTTTGTTCTAATGTTGTTTGTGATGTATTCTTAGTTTTTTGTAATGTTTGATGCAAGAAAATTTCTTTTTGTACTGTGTAAAGAATTTTTTTTCATGTATGTACAAAGTATATATAGGTGTGTAAATATTTAATGTATTGTTGTTTTCTGTCATAAAGCTTGTCATAACTTGAAAAAGATAAAAAACATTGACACTAAGTAGGTTGTCGAGGGGGATCACAATAAATTGATCTTTTCCCTCTTAATAAGCTTGTGGAGATTTTGTGGTTCCGGCAATTTGTGTTATATATTCTACTAGGGAGACAGCACAGGAGATCTGAAGTGCTATTAATATGGCTCTGATATTATTATTATTGCCGCACTAATTGGCAAGGGCTTGTTCTTAGTCAGGCAGGCTGTGAAGGAAGTTTTTGACTCATGGACTTCTTGACAATAGAGAGGATTCCATTAACTATGCTTCAGATCATGAGGAGGTAACTTATGCATTTTATATGCTTCTATTATGGCCAACTGAAGCCAATCCAGTTCTTACTGCTGTGGTGGCACTGTCCTAGGTCTGATATAGTCAGTTTTCACCAATGTACAGGATAAGGGCTACAAGTGGGTTAAGTATAAGTGCTGCAAATTTCTTCTGGTATTAAATAAATCTTGTTATTCTTGTCCTGTCTGTGAGTTAGTAGTCATATTAGCTTCATATAGACGCCAGAATGGAGTTCCATAATTTGGCAGTTTCTTAAAAAAGCAGATAGCCTTTATGGTTTCTTCTGGTAGGGTAGCACAATTATGCGAGTGCTAGCCTGGAAGTGTAGCTTCCTTTTCTTAAAATAACTCTGTTTCATGTGTCCATTTACTCTAGATTCAGGTAGGAAAGAGCCAATTCTCCACCGTCCTTCTGAATTCTAGTTGCTTACTGCTAGCTTGTATCTGTCTTAAAAGGAGTGCTGCTATCAAGACACTGATTTCTCTTCATAACAAAAATATATACAACTACCTTATTTAAAAAAAACACTAATCATGAGGGAAAATTGTTTTAGCTCATGGGAAAAAAATGTCAATCTAATTTATGCAAAAGTGTATCCTGAAACAGTTGAAATGAAGAAATGTACACTTGAGAAACAAATAAAGGGTGGTATTCATTTACGCAGAACAAGAGAAGACAAACATAATGGCATCCACAGTAGTGTCTGGCAGAACAAAGAAACCAATTTCCGTTTTGAAAAATAGCTATCTCCATTACTGCACATATTCCCTCTAATGGAGCCCAAGAAAAGGTACTATGGGCCAGATGCATCAAGCTAAAAACCGGTCGCAAAGGGACAGATTCTCAGAATCTGTCCCTTTGCGACCGGTATTTTTGCATTTGGGATGCAGCATCCCAAATGCAAAATTCGCAAATAGAGAATTCGCTAAATTGCGATTGTTTGCATTTAAGGAATCTCAAATTGAGATTCCTTAAATGCAATGCATGAAAGTTTCAAAAATAGTGAATTCGCTAATAGGGCACGCAAATTACCACGAAGTACAACTTCATGGTAATTTTCAAAAACTATGAAAAGTTGACTTTTGTGCATATTTCAAAGTTTCATGTTGCGCACACACATGCCCTAAGGGCATGTGTGTGCGCAACATATGTGCACAGATCAAAATCAGGGGTGCAACAGGGTGTCCTTTGGAAGCCCCTGCACCCTTGAACTCGCAATCTCAATTTGCGAATCGCTAATTGCGATTCGCAAATTGAGATTGTCTTCCCATTCATTCCTATGGGCCTCTGGGTCCGTAGGAATGAGTGGGGAGGTATTCATTAATTGCGACTCACAATTTGCGAGTCGCAATTAAGGAATTCTAAGGAATCGCTATTTTTGTAGTGATTGCTTGATGCATTCCATTTTGCTATTCCTTATTAGCGATTCCTTATTTTTCGCTAATAAGGAATCGCAAAATGGATGCTTGATGCATCTGGCCCTATGTGTTATTGTAAACATCTCCCACTGCTTTAAACCTTATGGGATCCTCCTAAAACGTTTTTATCCTAACCCCTGTAAATCAAAAATGTCCTGCACGTGAAAAAAATATTCTGCTTAGATTTGCTAGTGGAAGCTTGGATGAATTGCTGGCGCTCCCTGGTGTTTACAGAGGATACTGCCCGACAATTGTTCTGCAGATGTGGTTGTTTATTAAGTAAAGGGGGGGCGAGCAACACTCTGCCCAGTCATGGAACTCTGTGGAATTCAGTCGAGTTTTTTGGTAACTCTGTGGAATTCTATGGAGTGAAACTCTACGAGCGCTGCCCACATATACCTATCATTAACAGGATGATGAATGTATTGCCCATTAGGCTGGGCCATAACAGAAATCTTGATAACATCTTCAAACCTCTCAATCAAACATAACAAGTTAATTTTGTGGCTTGTCCCAAGAAACTGCATCCTCAGTATTGTTACATTGTTGTGCATGTAGTGCACTACTCAATATTCTAATATTTTATTGATGGTGTTTTAATTATCTGATTACAAAATAGTTTGATTTGCTTGTGAATTCTAACATTGTAGAGACATCCAATTGATACAGTATTTTCCGGGCCTATTTGCTTATCATTGGTCCTCTGATGGATATTTTAGATCTGACTGAGCGGTAATGGGAGTTACTCTTTTGCATTCAATCAGATTTCAATTCACAGTGCAACCTATTTGACTGCACAATGCGGACCAGGAATCAGTAGCCAAGTTCAAAAGGTTTATTACAAATTAATGATCAAGTTCAAATAAACAACTCATAAAACCATGCTGTAAAGACAACTGAATGAATGGAAATCCCAGAGCCTGAAGAAATTGAGGCAAACTTGTATTAAACAAACAAGCAATTCTGTGACCGCAATACTGAATAGTAGCATTAAAATATTATGCTTAGAAAACAGTTTAAGGCATTTTCACCTGTGCATTAGTAATCTAAAATTTCAATGTGCAGAGGGTAGTTAGGGGACAAAAGACTAAATAATTTGGGAATTTAAGTCAGGACAGGATAAAAATCAAGATGGGAAGTGTTAGCATCTCAGAAGCTTGTTTAAGAGTTCTCTATGAGTCAGGAATAACCACACTTAAGCAAGAATCAACAGGGTAAGAATTGAGGTCTAAACCTCTCAAAGTCCATTCAGATAGTAGGGAATCAAGGAATCGGAGAAGGTGTCTGCAAGGAATCTGCATGAGAGATTTACACAGAGTCTGAAGAGAGGGGTTTCAGCAAGGCAGTCCGTTCCAGTAAGAGTCAGAAAGGACTCTCACGGGGCTCAAGAAAGGTCTAAAGCGATCTGTAAAGCATCTATGAAGCATCGGTGTAAAGGTCCAGGGGGAACAGCACATTACAATTTGTAAAGTCCATTAGACAACACACTTTTAATCACACAATCAGGGATCCATTGTCCTCATCGAATCACCAAGTTGCAGACTGCAACATCGCTGGATTGTCCCACACTGGACATAAAAACAACATCTTTTTCTCAGACACACATAGATTGTAAGATTTGCTAAAACAAGTCTCCTAGACTTGGCCCTTTTGGCAGGTTCACCCCGAAACTTTTTGCTTTTGCCTAGCCTGTTTCTGTAACCTGGTGTTAGTGATTTTAGGCCTCTGCGCACTTTTTCCCTGTGGTACAGTGTAAAGTGCGTGAGCTCTCTGTGTATGTGTGGTGAGTGGCCTGCCCTCCCATAGGAATGCATGGGGAATATGTGTGTCCCTGGTAGTTCATGATGTGTGGGGAGAGCAGGGTCGAGTTTGGTATGTGTGAACTCGTGAGATTAAATGCTGCGCGATAATGTGCATGGATTTAATGTGTCTGATGTGGAAGAGCCACTTCTAGAAGTCTGTGTAATAAATGTGAATTGGCTGTCTGGCTTGTGATTGGCTGGAGCTGGTGTGCCTGGCCCCAGGAGTCAGGATGGGTCTGCCCCGGTGGTGAATGGGGAGATCTGCATGTTGATGGCAGGGAGAGGCTGCACCTGGGACCTGAATAGGGCTGGGCTTTCCCTCCACAATGCTGGCTCCGCCCCCTGTGGTGTGTCTGATGTCCCTGACCCACCCTGTGAATAGAGAGAGGTGCCGAGCAAAACAAAGTGCTCAGGAACCAGTTGCATCTGGTTCGTCCCTTGCCTGCACCTTTGGAAACAAAGGAAGTGTGTGTATAAAAAGAGGCTGTGACCTCCTGTAAAATGTTCTTGTTTCCAGACTAGAATCTACCAGGGGCGTGCTGCTGCTGGGGCCCAGGGGAAGGCTTGCCTCCCTGGGCCATGTCCAGCCCCTGGATGCCTTGAAGATCTTGTTTCTTTGGGACCCCTCTGCCTTGCCTAGGGGACTGGAGGACTCCCCTTTGCCGAGGATTTGGTTGCTCCCTTTCTTTGCCCCAGGACCTTGCTGCCTCTTTTGGTGTCCTGGGAGCGCTGTGTTTGTCCTGGTCTTTTTGACCCTTTGGGAGGGAATCCCCTGGTGAGGGATTCCCCCCGTGATCATGGAAGCGCGGGTGCCACCCCGCTTATTTGAATATTTTACTTGCAGGTGCCTACCCTGCCTTTTGCCCGCTTGTTGGTGATTGCCCTGCGTCATGGCCGTTACTCGTGTGTCCTGGATTCGCAGGAGCCCACCCTGCTTATGCACCGATGTTCGGAGGGTGTCTGCCCCTCATTTGTTCTCTTTTGAACTTGTTTATTTATGGGTGTGCCACCCCGCTCCTTTGCTTGTTTGCCTTGCGAGGGAGCCTACCCCTCTCACTGCCGACGAGGGAAATCACCGCCGCAGCCACGGGCGAAACAGGAAGTCAGGCAACGTAGTGCCTGACGAGGGGCGGGACTTCCGGTTTTAAAGGGAAGACCCGCCCGCCGCCGCGCTGCGATTGGCTGAAGTCCCGCGCTGGCTGCAAAACGAAGACAAGCCGGCCAAGTCATGGCCTCCCGCGGCCCGGGGCTCCCGTGAGTTAGGGAGAGCCCCGGGGCCACCAGCGGAAAGGAGCACCAGTGTTGCGGGGCTCCCAGGTGCTGGAGGGAGCCCCGGCCGAGTAGTCAGCCCGGAGCCAAGAGGGCTTCCCCTTCCAAAGTCCCGGTCCGGAGATGGGGGACCGTGTGAAGTGTGGTGCACGCCCCCACCGCCCCCGGAGAAGAAGCCTGTGAGTGAGGAGGCCGCTGGTCATGTTGGTGTTGGTGCCCCAGTGCACCAGGGCAGTGTTGGTGGGTCTTGAGCGGTCCCGTCTGGCAGCGGACCGCTCCGATGATGGGACAATGCGGTTTAGAGGGCCCGCGCCCCTACCGGAGCAGGCATAAAGGCAGTGCCCTATGCCAGAATGGCCCCGGATGGCAGCGGGCCGCTCCCACACTATGGGGGCATATTTGATGAGCTAAGGGGCCAGTGTGCTCCGGGGGCATGTTTTGTCTCAGAACCAGAGGGTTCCACCTTGGGACATATTTACTTTGGGGGACATCTTCATTTACAGAGCCCCGTGTGGCTCCAGCCTGCGCATATTTGTTTTCAGAGCTAGATGGCTCCACATTGGCGCAGTCTCTGTCCTAAGGGCCAGAGGTAGCCCATGCAGCAGTGTGTCATTTCCAGCTGCCCAGCAAGTAGTGGGCAGCTTCTCCGTTTAGGTTTTCTTCCTAGGGGCATGTCCTTGGACTCAGGAGTGAGTTGCACTCCTTCGCCCCTATCTTGGCCTTCCACAGCTGCGCAGCACTTAGTGCCAGCTGCAGCGTTTAGGCCCCTTGCTATTGTCCTCAGCTGCCCAGCAAGTAGTGGGCAGCTGCTACGTTTAGGTTTTGACGCAGTGGCGCCTCCGGGACCTTGATGTGAGTTATGTGCCAAAGGTGATATGTGCTTTAAATGTGGTGCTAGGAAATGTAATGCATCTAGTATGTTTTTACGCACCCTGTATTGATACCTCTAGAGATGATTTTACCTATGGAGGTTTGTGTTAGTGAGATTTTGCTTCACTGTGATTTAAGCCCCTAAATGTGAGTTATGCTTAGGGGGTAGGGTCTAATGTGTTCAGACTAGTGAGGAGATTGCCTACTGAATTTATACTAGTTAGGCCTAATGTGATTTATGCGTAATGTGCAATGCCTTTATGCATGTGGTACCTCTACATGTGTTTTCATGCTTAGGAGTTTGTTTTGCCTAGTATAGTATACTAGTGAGTTTATGTGTCCCTGCATGATCTATGCCTATGGTTCTTAGTATTGCGTAGTGTGTACCTACCTGTTACCAGTGGTTACTGGTTGTGGTCTATAATTGTTATTTGGTGTTACAGTTACCCTAAGTGCTATTTCTACTAAGTGCTGATCCTGACAGTGGCCCACGTGGCCCTGTCCTGTGTAAATAATCCCTTGTGAATAGTGCCCGTGCCAGGTGGCACAATGTATATTGTGTGATTACTATCTGATGTGTTTTGACAATACAACAGTTATTTTTTATATAACCTTGTGTGGTGTTCCTTTTGTGGTGTGCCTGGGATGTTGTTGCTGTGTGCATGCGCAAATGCTTTACACATTGCCTCCGGGATAAGCCTGACTGCTCGTGCCAAGCTACCAAGGGGGTGAGCAGGGGTTATCTTTGGCGGGTGACTTCCTTGCCCTGACTAGAGTGGTGGTTTCTGCCTGGCTTTGGCGCATGCCTTAGCCAACCAGAAATCGCCATTTCTAACAAAGTCCATTCAGTTAGAGCTCTGTTTCGAATGTATGACTTTACTTAGCATGCTATTACTTAGCATGCCTTTTCTACAAAGTTTTTACTTCGCAAATGCCTTTACTTAGCAGGATTTTATTACGCATACCATTACTTCGCAAAAACAATTAAAAGCATTATATTGGCATTACTTAGCAGTACATTACTTCGCAGGATTTTACTACGCATAAAGATTCTTTTTTTAAAAAAAATCCCTACACACCAACACTAGCCTCCACACCCCCTACACTTCCCAAAACACTAAAATTCTACCCTACAATACACATACACTACATCACTACCCTAAACCCTAAAACACTTGCCCTACAGTACACATACACTACAACACTACCCTAAACGCTAAAACACTTCCCCTACACTACATACACTACAACACTACCCTAAACCCTAAAACACTACCCCCTACACTACACATACACTACAACTCTAATCTGAACCCTAAAACACTACCCCTACACTACACATACAGTACAACACTACCCTAAACCCTAAAACACTACCCCCTACACTACACATACACTACAACACTACCCTAAACCCTAAAACACTACCCTACACTACACATACACTACAATTCTACCCTAAACCCTAAAACACTACCCTCTACACTACACATAAACTACAACACTACCCTAAACCCTAAAACACTACCCTACACTACACATACACTACAACACTACCCTAAACCCTAATACACTACCCCCTACACTACACATACACTACAACACTACCCTAAACCCTAAAACACTACACCCTACAGTACACATACACTACAACACTACCCTAAACCCTAAAACACTACCCTAAACTACACATACACTACAATACTACCCTAAACCCTAAAACACTACCCCCTACACTACACATACAGGACAACTCTACCCTAAACCCTAAAACACTACCCCCTACACTACACATAAACTACAACACTACCCTAAACCCTAAAACACTACCCTACACTACACATACACTACAACACTACCCTAAACCCTAACACACTACCCCCTACACTACACTACAACACTACCCTAAACCCTAAAACACTACTCCCTACAGTACACATACACTACAACACTACCCTAAACCCTAAAACACCTCCCTACACTACACATACACTACAATACTACCCTAAACCCTAAAACACTACCCCCTACACTGCACATACACTACAACACTACCCTAAACCCTAAAACACTACCCCCTACACTACACATACACTACAACACTACCCTAAACACTAAAACACTACACCCTACACAAAACATACACTACTACACTACCCTAACTACACTGCCCCACTTACCTCTCTCTGCCCGTGGTCTCTCTCTTTACCTTCAACCATGGATCCACTCTTCTCCTGCGAAGTAACGGCATACGCTAAGTAAAGGCATATGCGAAGTAAAGGCATGCCAAGTAAAAGCATGCGAAGTAAAAGACAATGCTAAGTAAAAGATGCTAAGTAAAAGAAGTGCGAAGTAAAATATGCCAATTAATGGTTGTTTACCCTCTGTTTCTCCATGTAGCTTTGTCAAGGTCCTTTTTTCAGGTTGTTTCTCCTATTCCTGGTACAGTAATGTATCTGTTCTAAACTAACAATGCATGTAGGAGGGGCCTGTGCAGGTGAGAACAATGTGGCGGTGGAACGGGGTGGGGAGGAGTCAACAGGCGACGACGAGGGAAAATTACATTTAAAAAAAAACAGAAAACCACTGTACTTGCATGAGTGCATGTAAAGTGGTTTTCTTTTTTTAAATTTATTTCGCCCTCATCGCCCTCTGTCAACTCCACCCCCACCCAGACCCATCGCTCTTACCTGCACAGGCTGCTCCTGAATGCATGTGAATGCCTGCAAGAAATGTTGTGCTGGCAGAATACAAAAAAACAGTATCCTTTAAAATGCTGCATAGTGAAATACAGGCCTAAACTGTTAAGTCAAGTTAAACATTAATTCCAATCGTGCACATTTAGGGGCCGATTATGATGGCGGACGGACCTGAGTCCGTCGCCACCATAGAGTAGGAGGGACTGTCTGCAGGGGCAGCGGCGGTCCCTCCATGCAGATTAGGATGTGACCGCCAGGGTGGCGGTCACATCTCCTATTTTTAACATTGCGGCAGGTGCAGCTTCAAGCTGCACCCGCCGCAATGTTAAAAATGCTTGCACGGCATTTGCGTGGTGCCTGCCGCTTTGTTCACGCAAATGCAGGGTACCCCCAATGTGCACCCCCCACTTCACCCAGGGGGCCCGCAACCGGCCCCCGAAGTGAAGGTCCGTATGCTTTTCCAAGGCGGAAAAGCCGCTGTGGAAAAGCATACTTTCTACTCCATCATAATATGGCTGGCGGTGTCTGATGGACACCGCCAGCCATGTTAATGCTTTTCCGCTGCGGTCGGAAGGCGACCGCGGCGGAAAAGCGGCGGACAGATTCAGAGACCCACCAGCCATCCTAATTTGGCGGTGGGTCTTTCCAGCATCCGCGGCGGTTTTCCCGCATCCCCCGGGCCAGCAGTGGCTTCCGCTGGCCCGGTGGATGCGGGAAATCCGCCATCATAATCGGCCCCTAAATATGGTTGTACACATTTAAACCTAAATGAATATAATTTCTAGTACATTGTATTAGGTTAATACTGCTAGTAGCATACAATAAACCTTTACATTTGAACAATAAAGAGTGCATTACGTAAACCTTATTGTTTCTAGTAAAATCACATTCCACATATATGAGGATAGTTTCAAGTCACTGGATGTTATTTACATATATTAGCACATATTTACAAATGTTGAGTTTCCTCTTTAAAGAAAGTGTATTATCTATTAATCATGGATGGTTTTATTATTCATCAGACGTCATTAAAATATCTAAATTAACATGGTTAAACACATACTATTGATTAGATACCCTGTGGAGAGGTGTGGCGCAGCAGCCAAAGCAGCTGACTTTAAAGCACAGGGGTCATGGTTCGGTCCCTGGCTCCGGCAGCAGCTTAGCACCATGTGACTCTGGGCAATAGCTTACTTAAATTCCTGTTTTTATACTTTTTTAATTGTAGTAACAAATTTGATAAATTGATCTACAAGGTTATATTGTCCTCTTAATGCGCCTAAAATGAAACACCGTTCATCGGATTAAGGGCTCAAGTGTTCATTTCATTGTATTAAATGTTTACGCATAATGGAAATGTTTTATTTATGTATTCTTGGTTTAAAGGAAACATTTTTTTTTAACTGTAGCTTTTATGACATCTCTGTCGAATAAAGCTTATTCAAACAAACTTAGATCCCACGACGCCCACCAGCTCCTTGAGACCCGTAAGGGTGAGTAGTTCGTGCTTTACAAATACTAATTTATTATTATTAATTCTACAGTAAAGGCACTCTTTAATCGTGATATTGAGTAAAATATTTTCATTAATCATTGAATCAAGTAAGAAGCATTTGATAAGTGCAAGATCATGTCATGGATCTGTTGACATTTCCTGTCATAATTTATGATGTGTAAAGAGTGGGCAACTTTGTGCTGCACCACAATTCCTTGATTGTTTTTGTAATGAAATGGGAGGCGGCTTATAATCATTTGTGGTGAAATTCAAATGTTATCTGCTCTTACCTGATACACTTGTAAATTCGGTTGTATTAAATTGTGTTATTTGTGTTACTTAAGAAATTATGGACACTTTATTTATGGTATCTTAATACCATGTTCAGCTGCAGAATTCTGTTCATTTATGGTGTAATTTAGGGGCACAAAAACAGCTACCTGTCAAGCACCGGGCCGCCCTAACTATTACAATGGCACTCTGTGGTGTAGCACACAATGATGGGAGCCGTCTGCCGAGTATGGTGAAACATTTACAGACAATTTCACAGCAGTACAAACATAGACACACTCTAGATGGCAGTTATTGCCCTTTGATGATTGCTGTTGTTCCCTTTATATGGGTGTGCCCCCGTACCCCTGCTTCCCTTGTTGCCCCTCCCACTTTGTCCACAGGTATTTCATCAGCTACAACTGCAGCTTTATTTATTTAAGCCCTACAGTGCAGGTATTGAAATGCCAACTGGCATAAAAATACCCGGGCCAAAGTCCACATACCATTATAATAGGACCCTCAGTCCCCCATATATCACAGATATTCAAAAACATTAAATTGAGTGGGATTCCCCTGAAGGGTAGAAGTATTCTTTGGTTGCAGGGGCATGCATTACCACTACCCCTCCGATGGCACCAGTAGGTTATATACAAGTACAAAAGTACAAAGTGGCTTTTAGCTGATAGTCCCTTGTTTAAATAGCCTTACTCACTGGCATGACTCTATTTTGCGCCATCCACAGAGTCATTAGAGAGTTATCCTCAAAGATGAGTTACTTATCACCTGGCAGTACTTTGAATGTAGGATGCTGTCAATTGTCGTATTGACCTGTTTGTTAGTTTATCTTTAACGTATGCTTAAACTGCCTCACACCCTTGCATAGAATCATGATCAATTCTAATGTAGGCTAGAGATCATCTCAGCTTGCATATTATGTCTTCGTTATTCCAATGTATTCGTCAAATCCACACTATGTAATTCAGTTGATTCTAGGGGCTCTAAAAGAGAATCCACACCATTAAATGCCACAAGGTGTCCTGCAATAATCGTGAAGCTGGTGTGGTTACATGACTGAGAAGATCTGCTTCCTATAGATGCCTTTGTTCATCACATATATTAGTTGTTTCTACTCTGGTTATGATTTTGTGTTGCGGCACACATTGAGCATGGTGACTCTACTTTATGCAATGAGGGTGGTGTGTACATTGTAAGGTGCTAATAAGGAATTAGTGAATGAGGCCCAGCTGCTGAAATCTGACTGGTGATATGAATGAATCTCATATCTTTGATCATCATCTCCACAACTAAATCACACTTGATTGTATGCAGCAGCTACCATTTAAAGTGCTTCAATGTATTTCTGCTCTGCATCCTCTTGGCTCTTCTCACAAACAGTGTATATGAGCCATTGAACATGAAATCAATGTTTGAACCTAACACCTTTTCAAAATAATTCACTTAAACTAGTGCATCCACAGATAAGCTCGGTGTAGCACATAATACTGTTTGAGGCGGAAGCAAGCATTTCATGGTATCCTGACAGGACCCTCAAGAACTATGTCCCATTCCTTATCTGTGCATGGGCTACCCAGGTACATTTTCCAGTGGTGGCACAGGGAAGAAGAGAGACTGCTGAATGCGTTCATAAAGATTCAACGAACCAGTGGATTAGAGGTGTGTCCACACCCCTGATGTTTAAGTATTGTATAGTAAGGTGCAAGGGGCACTTCTGTTGTATATCAGCCCAACTGTTCCCATTACCCTAATCAGAGAATTATAAAGAACTTGCCTCAGCTATGAGGGTGCACGGAGGGATAAGGAAGTTGCTTGGACCAGATCTCTGAGTGTGTGTATCCCCACGGCATACCAGGGTGGTCAACTCCGCTCAGCCCAGGTGATGAAAAGACTCCAGGCGCCTGGGTCATGGTGCAGGGGTGGAATAAATGAATTAGAGCAGACAAGTCCCAGGCTGGGGAGTCAGTTGCTGTATCAGTGAGGTACAGGTGAGTCATCCAGCAGGCCACCCATTGAAGTTGGGGGGGCCAAATAATATTTCTCAAAGTTGGGGACTTCCACCCTCCCTTGTCTGTGGGCAAATATAGTTTTTGCAGTGGGACACGACAGCATGTTTTGTGCCATGTCATCGATTTCGACAGCCTCTCAAGTGGAATGAAGAAGAATTTCCGAATATATGTGGGACAATTAGTAAAATAATTAAGAAACCTCTGTAACATAATCATTTTTATAAGTGCGAATGCAGCCTGCCATTGAAAGCGGGAGGGATTGCCTAAATCCCACCTGTGCTCGACCCGATGTCAGTGCTCTCTTCAGATTCCCATCGTAGAGGTCAGTGGCAAGTGATAGATACATATGCCCAAATAGCAGAAGGTATCAGGTTGCAATGGTAAACAAACTCCACTAAGTGTGGGGTTTCCATTCACTATTGTTGGGTTGAACTGGATGAGACAGGATTTGGTCCACCTGACTTTCAGACCCGATAGGGCCGTAAACCTATTACACACTCAGCCACTCATTATATATTTAATACTAATCTTACTCTGTTGGTGTACCTCATCCAGGCCTTCACTTCTCCTGCTCGCCCTTTGTGTCTTACCATGTTATGAGTTATTCCATCACAATTGCTTTTTTGTCCTTCGTGTTGTATTCCTTGGTTGACCCAGTCTACAACTTTTCACATGTGCTGTTGATTTTTCATAGCTTCTATTGCTTCTAGTTCTATGTAATACTGAAACATTGCTTCACTTTGATTGTGCAACCTCACTATACCCTCGGGTCAAGTTTGCTTATAACAATGCAATATAATTAAATAAATAATGCAAATATGCAAGTCTGAATCTGGAAGAATATATGAAAAGCTGTGTGTATAAAAAGGCTTATGTTTGGAGTAAATCAATGTCTGGCCCTTAAAAAGTTGGTAGCTTTAAGACTTAAATTATGGAATACCAAATGTGCCTCTGGTGGATGGTACTGCGCTCCTAATAATCATCTGTGTCTATTTCAGAAGTAGAATTGTGCCTCAAAGATTTTAGGCATTTATTAACTCTGTGTAAACGTAGGCAAATTGCATGCTTCTCACCGTGGCTGGTATTGGGTAATTTATACCCAGTAGGGTTTGAATGATTGCATTGCTCCACAACAACAATCATTGAGATTTATTCTGTCAGTGCAAACTTATGTTTTCTCTTATCAACTAAACTATCAAGACGATTGTTTCCGAGCTGAAAAAGCATTCAATAATCTCAGTAATGCCTTAAAATCTTTGTTGAATTTTTAATGTTCCCCATTTGTGATATTAAACAGTTTTGCACTCATTTAATGCTTTTAGCAACATTCAATATTTCCTGGACCACATTAGAGACCATCTGTATCAAATGCTGGCCGTATCTCCTTTCAAACTGTAGAAACTGTCTGGCTTTAAAAAAATGAACTGACATTTGCAAGCACATTGCTAAAGTCAGAGCTAAATGAAAAAATATTAGATAACACTTTGAACTGGATGGTGGAAGGAAAAATATTTGATCACATTCTAAAAATGATGTAACAACATAGGAAAATGAAATTATGCCCACTTAATGATGATCATAAATATGCGTAATTTAAATCTTTTATTAAAATTTGCGGATTCACTCTTCTTCTACCCATAGTAATTGAGATATTTTGTACCCAGTACTGCAGCATGATTTATTGGGAGATAATTTTAGATTAAGATTGCACACTGTTTTGTAATATGAAGAGATTCAATTCAAGAATGTTGGCCACTGGCTCCTTCAGTTACCCAAATGGACTCTAACCTTACTATATTTTCCACGTAACATATTTGATGCACACCATAGCACCCTCCAGTGACCGAAGGCCGATACACAGCAGTACAGTAAAACAGATTAAATACGTACGTGCGTGTTTCGTATATTGTCCCAATGACAGCAATAGGAGGACCAGGAAATGCGCGTATGCTATTTTTCCAAGACATCGGAGACTGACCCGGAGATTTATCTTGTGTTCTGTCGCTGCTGAGACTGCATAACAATGCATTCTTTGCACTCGGCAGAAACTGCACCGTCTACTGTTCTCCCGTTTTCTTAAACGCTCTATCAAAACCATGTCATACTTGTTTTGGCTTACACGTCTTAAAACCCCCGAGATTCCAAAAGCGAAACTAATGCGCATAACAGTTTACTGAGAATTGGTTACCATCTAACTAATCATGATCAAAACGTTGCTGGCTCTGCTCGTAATAAAAGTTTGTTTTCTAGATTGATCTGAAACATAATTACATTTCCTGTGCCCTTGGCCGACCTCTCCCTGCTGAATCAAGAACGTCTAATCCATGTCTGCTGTCCAGATGCTGGTTAAAAGAGGGCCTGGAGAAGAGCAGTCGCTTACATTTGTCTTTTTTCGTGGTCGGTCTGTGCATTTTGCAGTGAAGTAGTGATTTGTAGACACTAGATGGAATACTGCTAGAGGCCCATTTTCTGAATCGTTTCCTCCAACAATGTAATATTTTAAATTGAAATCCAAAATATTAGCTTGCAGCTTAAACATCTACATATATTTATTCAACGGGGAACTGGGCATTTTCAGTTCCCTGGAAACACTGGATTCTCCGCACATTAAAAGATAGAAGACTCATAAAGATACTACTCGTAAAAAATAACTATTTGTAAACTCCTCTGTGAATAGAAAACAATTATAAACTTATGCAAAGGGCATCGTTACCAGTTTGGCTGTGCGGTGCCAGGTCTGTCTGCCACCGCACTGCCAAACCCCTGGTCAGGGCGCCTGCCAAATTAGGAGTTTCCTCCCGTCTGGCAGCCTTTTTTGGGGCGTTCTCATGGCAGTGGCTATAAAAATGGGCACCGCAATGGGAAAACCAATAACAGTTCTTGCACGCCATGGACTGAAATGTCCATGACATGCAGGAAATGGGGTGCGTGCACACAGGGGGGCACATTTAGGGCCCCATTTGTTTCCTCTCCGCTAAGGTTTTCATGAGAGAGGAACGAGCATGAATACCATGGCAGAGAGGAAACCGCGGTGGCCCCGCCAAGCATATGGATGCCTCCTGCCTGCTGCAACACCACCAGGGGATGGCGGTTCCCTGGTAGCTGCTCCGGGGCAATGGCGGTCCGAACGCCCTAATCATACAAGGGTGTTTGGGAGACCGCTGCTCTCCACTGGTAATAGAATCCATAGTGTGCTTCTGTCTCATAAAGGACCTCATCTTCATTCCAATTATGACCACAAAGGTAACATTAGTCTGGCATTACTAAGGGTCGTAGCAGACTACACTTTGGCATAAAAAATGCCCTAGAGTGAAAACCAATGTATGTAAGCAGACTACTCTAGAAGTCATTATGAAATTTTTTAAAGTGCACAGGGAGAGGACATTCATGAACGCTCTGGTTTAGGCTTTAATTTTTTACATTTTGAAAGCTAAAAAATGCAATATCATAAAAATATAAATTTCCAATAAAATGAGCTATAACTTTTTCACTGGCGTAGCTAGGGGTGGGGCAGTGGGGGCGGTCCGCCCCAGGCGGCTCAATTTTGGGGGTGGCACAATTTTGGGGGTGGCGGGCACATGTGAGGCGGCTGTTGCTGAGCAGCCAGTATGCACGTGTATCTGAAAGTGTAAGCAAATCCTGCACCACCTAGCATAGTGGTGGTGTGGCACCGGTGTTCCGCGTGCCATACTGTTTAAGAGAGTCCCAGGGCAGTCAATATTGTAGTGCGCGAAAGCGCTACCAATAACGGCCCTGGGGATCTTTTTTTAACCAGCCCATGCACTATTACAGTGACGCCTCGAGGCTACTCGAGTCACTGTTTTCACTTTCGTTCACTTGGGCAGCAGCTGAACTCGGAAATGGCTAGCTGCATCACATGCGCCCGACGACTCAGCCTGTTCCACCACCATGATGGCCCATGCAGCTGAGCCTGCAGGCTAGACATAGCTGCCAAGGTTTCAGATTGCTATGTGTGACATTGTCATAATTTTAGTGTAATTATGAGTGACATTTCAACAACTATGAGTGACACTTCCTCGCGTGCAAAATCAAGCAATGGCGATGAGGGAAAAATATAAATGTCAGTGATTACACCTATTTGAGCAATGAGATGGTCGTTAGGATCATATGTTTAAACACATGTAGTTAAGATAAATGGGTTTAGACCAGACTGGTGGCCAAAACCTCTAAAAAGTGATAAAACAGGCAATTGACTTTCTCCATCTGTGCATGAAGGGACTGGAAACATATCCCTGTATCCATCAGGACTGCCTCACCACTGCTGCAACTGAGGAAAGAGTTGTAGACGAACCTTTTTAAAATGACAGCACAATGCAGTAATATTGCATGTCTCCTCAAAGAACCTAGGTACCTCTCCCATCACTTGCTGACTGCACTTGTGCCTTTCTCCACTTGCCTTGGTTTGTGCTATTAAAAAAGAATATACTTAGAATGATCTCCCTTCACAAACATAGAACTTCAGAGTACACTACATGGACAGGTGCAAGAATGCAAACGTGTTGCTTAGTCATATATAGCGAGTACTAACTAAAATGTTATCAGCAGAGATGCGATGTTAAATACAATAATTAAATAAAACAATCTTTTTATTCACATAGTAGCACTACAGATCTGGATAACAATGTTGACGTTATTTTAAAATACTAATGTATTGTATTGTCAATGCACGCTTAAACAAATAACCTTTTCTGTTTATTTGCTATCATTCTGGTACCTGAACTCAGTTCTAACAGTGCGCGTGCCTGCAAGCCCTCGCTGCCTGTGCCCTTACTTCGCTCCAGCAGTTCCTAGAGGCCCTGGCTGCCTGTGCGCCCCGGGTGTAAACATGACATGGTGAAAGTTTTCAGGCTCCCCCTGCGGTACTCTAGCCGTCCGCCGGCAGAGATAGCCTATGCCTCTAATACGGGAGATGGGCTGACCTCACAGAAACGGAGGCCTAGGTACGAGGAGTGGGGGAAGAAAGAGGGAAACATGTTTTATTTATTTACGTGAATTTTTATATAGCGTGCACATTTATGTAAATACATGGATGGTTATAAAAAGTTACAATCCTAGAATTAAAAAATTAACAAAAGTAGGTTATACAGTAGGAATTTACTATAGTGAAACTATCGCTAAGTACAACAGTGAGCTAGTGCTACTTGTGAGCAGCAGCTGCACTCACCCGATGAAGAGGAGCTGGTATCTTTCAATGCCAAGCGGCGAGTGTGACCATAATACTGCAACTATTGTCTGAAACATCCGACTGCTACTTAAAAGGTACCCAGTATGACACACGTAGTTGTGGCGTGGGGAACACTGCAGCGCTGTCACGGTACGAGTCAGCCAGCCGCGACGAGTCATGCCTTCCCCCTGCACCTTGACTCGAGGCCTGGACCCGTCGCTTCCGTCATGGTGTCACACTCGCTCGAACCCTCAGTCAGGAACTAAAACCCTAGAAACCTGAGTGACTATCCACATTGTCACAATCAACCTAAGCAGGGATAGTAAGTAATCGGTAGATCTTCACTGTGAGGTCGATGTTGTGCCGTCCCGCCAGTCGAACACCGCGGCCGGTTTAATATTATAATAAATTATTGCCCCTCCTGCGCAGGCAGCAGCGCATTCAGTCTCAGACACGCGATGACTGAGAGGGACGCTGCGCACAGCAGTCAGTCCAGTGCCCGGCCCACCGCTTCTGACCGACCACTTAACTTCCTGTTACTGGAGGACTTGAGGTCGCAACCCCCAACGCCACAGCATATAATGCAACGACCGCCCGGGGTCTCGGTATTAATTGGGCTGCAGTCAGTGGCTCACAGTGACTGAAACGAGCCGCGCAGCCGGCGCAGCGCGGGCGGGAATCTCGCAGGCACCCGGGCAGAAATGGTAACATTGTCTGAGAGCAGATATTTAACTATTGAGCTCCTGCTGCTGGCAAGTGAAGTCTGCTGCGGCCCGGGGGGCACGCAGGTGGCGGCGCGCGCTAGCACTTAGAGTCGTGGGCAGCCAATTTCAGCGCTGTCAGCAGAGTGTGGACAGTGACAAAAATGCGTGACAATGTATTTCACTGCGGTGTTGCGGGAACACCACAGTGAAATGCGTTAGCGTCACGCCTGATGCGTGACACTTGGCAGGACTGGCTAGAGCGAGCCTGATGAGCGCGGCGGTCGCTGCAGGGAGACAGAGGCGAGCCAGGCGGTCGGCATCTCGTGAAATGGAGCTGCTCTCGAGATGGCCACAGCTACAATTTCCTGTCAAGTAAGTGTTTGCTTAGCTGCCCTGGAAGTTAGAGAGGGGCGTAAAACAAGAGTCCTTGCTGGCAATAATGCATCGCTGACAAGGTTTCAGATCACTTTTGTTTGACATTTTAATAATTTCAGTGTAATTATGAGTGACATTCAACGACTAAGAGTGACCCTTTCTCACGAGGTACAAATCAAGCAAAGACGACAAGGGAAACTTATAAATATCAGAATTAGCACCCATTTGAGCAATAGGAACTCTAATAATATCTTACAACTGTTGCACAGCACCAGAATTCGATGCCAAACAATTCAGCCCATAAAGGGAACCTGTTGCACCTACACTTCAGGGTGTGTACTGGAAGACAGGGTGCATATGTGATTTTACTGCAGGAAAGGTTTGTGGTAATATAGGAAACACCAAGAGTACAACCCAGTGCAGCAAACCCAACACACCCAGAAAAAAGCCCAAAACAATCAGACCAAAACTGTCACTTCAGGGGTTGCATTGGAAGCGGGCATGAAACTCGTTTATAAAATTATAAACACTATAGTGCCCTAGCTGCTGGCTATGCCTTAGACTTAGACTTCTCTGTCTCTCAGCCTGGGACTTAATGCATTTCTGGTGCTTTTCAGCATTTTTACGATTTTCTTGTTGCTCTAATCTAATTTAATTTAATATATTTCCCTCTTCATTGCTGGATTTTGCTCGGGAGAAAGTGTCACTCCTAGTCGTTGAAATGTCACTCGGTATTACACTGAAATTCTGAAAATTTCACACATAGCAATCTGAACCTTTGGCAGCTATGACACTGACAACCTGAATAAGGTAAGTGAAAATGAATTGAATTTGAATTTGTAATCCTCTGTTCTATACAGCAGCAGTAGGAACATAACTTAAGGGTGGCTGTCAGTTTAAGGTATCACTGGATATGGGTGACACTGACAGTTGGAAGGATATCTAGTTTTGACCGGGGGGCCACAGGTGGGTCGGTGGTGGTGCTTTTCAAAGGAGTCTCGAATGACTGCTGGACTGCAGTGCTGGCTGACTGACACCACATGAAGTTACCCGGAGGCAAGGGCCCGGGGCAGGCCTTTTTGGAATGCATGTGGTGGATGAGAAAACATGAAACTGCCTGCGCTGTGGGGAAAAATATGTACATTTTATTTTTTTACGCTATGGAGTTTCTTGCAGCTCCAGCATGTGGGGGGGACTAACCTAGTTAGTCATTATGCAGTGACATCATAATGTGTGCCATCACAGCCTGTGATATCACAATGCATGACCTCATGTGTGGCATCACAGTAAGTGACATCACATATCATAAGTGTATTTAAGCGCATTATGAGATTTAACAAATTAGATTGTGCTTTGGGGTTGTGCGAATAAAAGTGGCGCAATCCCGATGCCTCAACTAAATTTACAAATGTTCAAAACCCTGCCTCAAAGAAATTGGCACAAAAGGGGGTGGTGATGGACGGAGCATCTGAACCAATCAAACACTCACACCCAAGACTGATTGCATATGGCTGAGTTCAAACTGGAATGGCATGGTGAGCAAAAAAACGATGGATTTAGGCCCAGATCTCTATACTGTGGTGAATGTATGACATTGTTCTGCAGTCTGTCCACCACCTGTTGTTTTTGCATTTGTCACCCCGAGTGGGACGGGTATGCTCAGACGTGAGTCTCGTGCTCTCCATGCCACTGGAATCAAGCTATCCAGGCTGATGAGGGCTGAAGGCCCGAAACCGGTCCTTGGATGCTTGTTTCCAGTCCAGCGAGGACCTGGCTTGGCAGTTCGGGCTGGACTGTTCCCATGGGGCACAGGGTCAAGACTGATTTGCATATGGCTGGGTTCAAACTGGAATGGCATGGTGAGCAAAAAAACGATGGATTTAGGCCCAGATCTCTGTACTGGGGTGAATGTATGACATTGTTCTGCATTCTGTCCATCACCTGTTGTTTTTGCATTTGTCACCCCAAGTGGGACGGGTGTGTCCAGACGTGAGTCCCGTGCTCTCCATGCCACTGGAATCAAGCTATCCAGGCTGATGAGGGCTGAAAGCCCGAAACCAGTCCTTGGATGCTTGTTTTCAGTCCAGGGAGGACCTGGCTTGGCAGTTCGGGCTGGACTGTTCCCATGGGGCACAGGGTCAAGACTGATTTGCATATGGCTGGGTTCAAACTGGAATGGCATGGTGAGCAAAAAAACGATGGATTTAGGCCCAGATCTCTGTACTGGGGTGAATGTATGACATTGTTCTGCATTCTTACCATCACCTGTTGTTTTTGCATTTGTCACCTCGAGTGGGACGGGTATGCTCAGACGTGAGTCCCTTGCTCTCCATGCCACTGGAATCAAGCTATCCAGGCTGATGAGGGCTGAAAGCCCGAAACCGGTCCTTGGATGCTTGTATCGAGTCCAGGGAGGACCTGGCTTGGCAGTTCGGGCTGGACTGTTCCCATGGGGCACAGGGTCAAGACTGATTTGCATATGGCTGGGTTCAAACTGGAACGGCATGGTGAGCAAAAAAACGATGGAGTTAGGCCCAGATCTCTGTACTGGGGTGAATGTATGACATTGTTCTGCATTCTGTCCATCACCTGTTGTTTTTGCATTTGTCACCCCAAGTGGGACGGGTATGCTCAGATGTGAGTCCGGTGCTCTCCATGCCACTGGAATCAAGCTATCCAGGCTGATGAGGGCTGAAAGCCCGAAACCGGTCCTTGGATGCTTGTTTCCAGTCCAGGGAGGACCTGGCTTGGCAGTTCGGGATGGACTGTTCCCATGGGGCACAGGGTCAAGACTGATTTGCATATGGCTGGGTTCAAACTGGAACGGCATGGTGAGCAAAAAAACGATGGATTTAGGCCCAGATCTCTGTACTGGGGTGAATGTATGACATTGTTCTGCATTCTTTCCATCACCTGGTGTTTTTGCATTTGTCACCTGTAGCATCCTACATTTACACGTTCTATTAGAATTGTTATGATTCTTTCTTAGCTCAACATTCTACATACTTTGAGATGTACAGTTGGACTGAGTGCTTGTTGTTGGTGGTTGTATAAGCTGTCTCCTGCTAATAAACTACTTCTAAACTTCTACCTGCCTCCGCTATTTACAACATAATTTTGGCGACGATCGGGATATAGAAGCAAGAGAAGCAAGAAAAGTAAAGAATCCACTTCTACAAGATTTTTTTTTCTTGAAATGAAGTTTGGAGACAGCGTTCACCGTGTCAATTAAAGTACTCATTTTATAAATATTCTTCTTTCTGTGTAAATTGATAGCACCAGCGGCAGCTTTCTGTTATTTTACGTGCCCTGATTGCACCTGCGGCTGTTTAACTACCTGCATTTCATTCATGATTGTACTGTTGAAACGCCTAAAACGTGGTGTTGGCTTCTCTGTCACTTCGTGTGAAACTGCTTCAAAATCCCTATTTTTTCCGACTTTCACACGATTTATATAACTATTTAGAGTGTCAATCTACTTACGCATTTTTTAAAACAAAAAACTTACTGAAACTGTTCAGCTCGTGTCTTCGATCTCGAGCTTGGAATTCATTGTTCAGCGCGCCTGGATTTCCGCTCGTCTCAAGGTTCCATGACCCGTTGTGTCATCACGTAGAGCAATCGTCATTTGCCACGTCCTCACGCATAACCTGACGTTTGCGTTCCAGCGGCCATCTTCAAGTCTCGGTTTCCATAGCAACCGTCTCTAGCAAAGGTCGGAAGTCCGCGCAAGAGCGCTAAAGATCGAAAGTCCGCGCTAGAGTGCGCTTTATAATTATACATCACTATTAGAGCGTTTTCCCACAGTATTTCTCCACAAGCTGAACTTTGAACATTGTTTTCTTCAACTAACTTGCTTGGAAGCAGATTCACAATTTGCATTTTCGACCTACATCAGACTCTATCTATCGCCTAGACAACGGTGACTACTTTTATTGTTTTGCTCATTATTTTACTCATGTATGTTTAAAAAAAAAAAATGTCTAATAATATTACCTCACCTGCACATTTTTTACCCTCGGCTGGTGATCCCAAGGTAGAATGGGATCTTTGGTTTCCAACATTTTTGGCATATGTAGACGTAATAGAGGAGGATGGTTGTTCTCCTAAAAGGAAGCTTGCTTTATTGAAGAACTGTTTAGGTGGTGCAGGACTAAAAGAATTAGAAAATTTACCTCCTGTTGAGAATATAGGTTCTGGTGATTTAAATATTTTTGAAATTGTTGTTAAGCAACTTAGCATCCGTTTTGGAAGGAAAATCAATATTGTCATGGAAAGATTTAAATTTTATTCCAGGGTACAAAGAGATGATGAATCCATTGAAAGTTATGTAGCTGCTCTGCGCACATTAGCTGGTTCTTGTTCTTTCGAGACTATAAATTTTGAACAAGTCTTGAGAGATCAAATCATGATGCGCACTAAGAGTAAAAAGATACAAGAACGGTTGTGGATGGGCACCGAATCCTCCCTTAGTGCTGTGTTAAACATTGCCAAGGGCAGTGAACAATCCGAGTTATTCGTGAATGAAATAAGAGGTCAAGATGTAAAAAGTAAAGTAATAATTCCTGAAGTTTCATTAGTAAAAAATACTTCCAATTATAGGAAACCTACATTTTTTCCTCCTAGAAAAGAAAACTTTGGGAAAGATAACAGATTCTTTAATAAGAAGTCTCAAATTATATGTTACAGATGTGGAGCTAATGACCATGTAGGAAACTATAAAGGTTGTCCTGCATTAAACAAAATATGTATTAAATGTAAAAAAACGGGCCATTTTAACAAAATGTGTAAGTCTCCACAGAAAGTAAATTATTTGTCTTATGACGAATGTGATGATCTTGAACAACCATCTGAAATTAACACTATGTTATGTGTAGGTGATACTGAATGTAAGGGTTTTCCTAGTGATATTATTTTCATTAATGGTGAAGAAATATCCATGCTTATTGATTCTTGTGCCTGGTACACCATTATAGGCAGAAATATTTTTGACAGATATTGGGGCACAACAAAGTTGTTACCTCCTGATATACATCCTGGGGGATATACTGGAAAGAAAATTGATCTTGAGGGTTACATGTTGGCTGACATTAAATTTAAAGATAGAACTATTAGAGGAAAGGTATATGTTGCCACTAAAGGTGCATCTATTTTGTGTTGGCCTCACCAACATGACTTAGGGATTAAACTTGATCCCAATGCCTCTCCTCCTGTTTATGTAGTTCCACCTGAGAATGATTTTGTTGCTCGATTGAAGAATGAATTTCCCTCTATTTTTAATGATAATTTGGGGGTTTTTGCCAATTTTAAACACCGTATTATCCTTAAAGAGTCAGCCATTCCCATTCGTCATAAGGTCAGAAATGTACCTTTGGCCTATCGTGACAAATTAAAAGTGATCCTGTCGGATCTTGTTGCCAAGAAAATAATTGAACCCGTAGAATCATCTCCTTGGGTTTCGCCAGTAGTTTTATCGCTTAAAAGTAATGGCGAACTTCGTCTATGTGTAGACCTTCGTAGTCTAAACAAGGAGATTTGGATCGATAGACATCCCTTACCCCATATACATGAACTAATCTCCACTCTTTCAGGCGCGTGTATTTTTTCCACACTTGATTTAACCAGCGCCTATCATCAGGTAGTTCTGCACGAAGAATCAAAATTTCTGACCACGTTCCAATATTGTCGAATGCCTTTTGGCCTAGCCAGTGCAGCATCTGTGTTCCAACGTCTCATGAAAAATGTATTAGAAAGTTGTGAGGGAGCGATCGCCTTCCAGGATGATATCTTAGTACATGGGAAAGATCTTGAGGATCATGATAAAAACTTGGTAAAAGTTCTAAAGAGTGTTCAAGAAAAAGGTTTGACATTGAAATTATCCAAATGCAAATTTAGACAACGTAAAGTTGAATACCTTGGTCATGAAATTTCTTCTTTTGGCATTAGACCTAAACTCAATCACATCAAAAGTATTTCTAAAGCACCAGCACCTTCGAATAAGGAACAACTTGTTTCATTTTTGGGTCTCACCGAATTTTACAGCAAATTTGTTCAAGATTATGCCTCTAAAGTACACCCTCTTAGGATGTTATTAAAAAAAGATATAACATTTTCTTGGAACAATGATCAACAACACTCATTTGATTTACTAAAACAGGAAATTACCAATGCTCCTTTCTTGAGGCCATTTAATCTTGGTAAAGAATGTATAGTGTGTGTTGATGCAAGCAACGTAGGCCTAGGCGCTGTATTAATGCAGAAAGACTATGGAGAAGAATATGTAGTCTCTTATGCTTCAAGGACCTTGCGGGGAGCTGAGTACAACTATTCTACCATTGAAAAAGAGTTGTTGGCATGCACTTGGGCCTCCGAGCACTTTAGACAGTTTCTCTGGGGAACTAGATTTCGTCTAAGGACCGATCATAAACCTTTAATTAACATGTTGGCGGCTGGTGGCGGTAGAACTCTAACTGCGCGTTTAGCACGCTTAGCAGCTAAGCTACAGGAGTTCCAATGTGTGGTTGAGTATGTTCCTGGTCGCTTAAATGTTCACGCCGATTGCATGTCCAGGTTGCCATTAGTCAACTCCATTTGCTCTGATGAATTAAAAGATGATTCCGATGTTGTTTTTAACATTGATGATGTTAACGAATGCTTTGCTGTAGGTTCTTCTGATAGCATTTCTGAAACTGATTGGATGGAAGCTATGGCCAATGATTCTATCCTGCCTTTGGTTACAAGGTATTTGCAGTATGGTTGGCCCCAGGAACGAAATTTGTCTAGTGATATTCTCTCTTTCTTCAAGGTAAAAGATGAGCTTATGTTTGATCATGGTTTCATAATTAGATGCGATAAGATTGTTCCTCCTGTTTCCTTAAGAGTAAAAATCATTTCTATGGCTCATGAAGGCCATATGGGCATGTCAAGCACCAAAAGACGCATTCGTGAATTTTACTGGTGGCCCGGTATAGATAAAATGGTCGATAAATGGGTTAGTTCATGCTCTCCTTGTGCTAAAAGCGACAAAACTGTCAAACCTTTAGCTGTGGATGTTTCTCCCATTGAATTTGTTTCCTGTCCCTGGAAGAAGGTAGGCATTGATATAATCGGTCCTCTTGATTTATCCACTCACAAAAATGTGTTCGGTCTAGTTCTAATTGACTATTATTCTAAGTGGCCGGAATTAAAGATTGTTGACAAAGTTGGTTCCACTCAGGTGATTCAATTTCTAGATGAAGTTTTTTGTAGGGAAGGCATTCCAGCAGAGGTTGTGTCGGACAATGGTCCACAATTTGTTAGTGAAGAATTTTCATCTTTTCTTCAGAGGTGTGGCATTGTGCACAAAAGGGTGTCTAATTACAACCCCCAGGGTAATGGTCAAACTGAACGCTTCAATAGAGTTATCAAAGAGTACATACAGTTAGCTATCAAAAGCAATTTAGATTGGAGGAAAACTTTACGTGCAACGTTACTCTCATATCGCACTTCACCTAATTCCGTTACTGGTTTATCTCCGTTTGAACTACTTAGAGGTAGGAAGCCTGGATCCAAACTACTCCCCTGGTGGATGAAGGTTAAGCTACCATGTGAATCCTCTTTGGACCCTGTTAAGGTTAAGGACAGAGTTTTGAAATATCAAGAAAAAATTAGGGCTACATTTTTGTCATAAAAAGTGTTTGCAGGAAGGTCAAAGTTGGTGATTTTGTGCGTGTCAAATTTGGTAGGGTATTCTGTAACAGATGGAACAAGTGGTCTGATCCTTGCAGGATTACCGAAGTGTTCTCCAAAGCTGTGAGGGTTGATGGGGGCAAAATATGGAACTTCAGGAGGATTTCTTTATGTAAAGAGTTGAATTTGAGCACAAAATTATCTCCCAGTTATCTTCCTGCCGATGATCATTCTGTCTCTAAACCTAATGGTCCTGTTGAACAAAATGATGACTCTTACTCACCTCTGTTAGGCACTTTTGGATGTGAGAGTCATAATGTTGACAACCCTATTCCCATGTCTGATAATTGTGATCAAGATGGGGAACCATCTAGTGGGGTAGACAATGTAAATAGTGACAATGTTATCATACAGAATGCTGACTTAGACAATGTAAATAGGGACAATGTTATCATACAGAATGCTGACTTTTCCGATGATTTTGCTTTAAGAAAAAGTGTCCGTGTTAAACACTCTCCTGTAAAGTTGCGTGACTATTTTCATTCAGTTTTTTTTTGTGTTTTTTTTTTTTCCATTTCTCTCTTATTTTTTTTTGTTTTTTTAGGGGGGAAGGTGTGTAGCATCCTACATTTACACGTTCTATTAGAATTGTTATGATTCTTTCTTAGCTCAACATTCTACATACTTTGAGATGTACAGTTGGACTGAGTGCTTGTTGTTGGTGGTTGTATAAGCTGTCTCCTGCTAATAAACTACTTCTAAACTTCTACCTGCCTCCGCTATTTACAACATCACCCCGAGTGGGACGGGTATGCTCAGATGTGAGTCCCGTGCTCTCCATGCCACTGGAATCAAGCTATCCAGGCCGATGAGGGCTGAAAGCCCGAAACCAGTCCTTGGATGCTTGTTTCCAGTCCAGGGAGGACCTGGCTTGGCAGTTCGGGCTGGACTGTTCCCATGGGGCACAGGGTCAAGACTGATTTGCATATGGCTGCGTTCAAACTGGAATGGCGTGGTGAGCAAAAAAACGATGGATTTAGACCCAGATCTCTGTACTGGGGTGAATGTATGACATTGTTCTGCATTTTGTCCATCACCTGTTGTTTTTGCATTTGTCACCCCGAGTGGGACGGGTATGCTCAGACGTGAGTCCCGTGCTCTCCATGCCACTGGAATCAAGCTATCCAGGCTGATGAGGGCTGAAAGCCCCAAACCGGTCCTTGGATGCTTGTTTTCAGTTCAGGGAAGACCTGGCTTGGCAGTTCGGGCTGGACTGTTACCATGGGGCACAGGGTCAAGACTGATTTGCATATGGCTGGGTTCAAACTGGAACGGCATGGTGAGAAAAAAAAACGACGAATTTAGGCCCAGATCTCTGTACTGGGGTGAATGTATGACATTGTGCTGCATTCTGTCCATCACCTGTTGTTTTTGCATTTGTCAAAGAAATTGGCAGCAGGGAGAAGCATGTTGGTAGATCTTTTATGTGTAGTCTGCGTTTTCTTATATTTTTATGGGGAAAGACATCTGCTGCAGAGGTGCCCAGTATATATATCATGGAATAATAATTGGTGAGATAACCTAGGTGGTTAAAGTATTTCTTGGAGAGATTTCTGTTTTGTGTAGTCGCAGATCTGACTCAAATTAGTACAGAAGGTTAATGTGCTTGCAAAGCACATCATGTAATATGCAGTTGATAGAATGTATTTTTTTATGTAGCAAGGTAAGTGGGTTACTGCTTTGAACACAGATCCTTTCGCTACTTGTAGTTCATAAATAGTAAGCCTTTTAATATAGCACAGTGAGCTATGTAGGATATGTGACTGCTACACCTTTTAACCCTCACTGACTCATGCAACACATCTTGTACACTGATTTACACACTTGCAAGAAAATAGTGCTATTCAAATTGTGTGTAAATACTGAGACAGACCAACACATATGACATTCTTACAGTTCATGCACTTACATAAAGGGACCTAACAAAGTCAAAAGCATGCCTCTCTTAAGTACCTCTGAAGAGATAACAAGCTGTGTGCTTTTGTTTCCATTCGTTGCATTTACATTTAAGTGTGAGGTTCCAGGGCACTCCATCAAAAGGAGGCCTAATGGCCCCTTAACTTGGCCCTTGGCCTTTATCTTTGGCCCAGCTGGAGGTGAAGATAAAAAAGCCCCCTCGCTGCCAGCACGTTGCTGATGGGAACGAAAAGGAGACAATGTGCATGTGCTGCTGAACGTGTCCAGGAGTCTGAAAATGATCTGGGACAAGTTTAGCATATTTCTGTGTGGTCCAACTTCTTAGCAGGGTGGACGGTGTTCACCCTGTGAAAATAGAGGGTGGACCCACGCAGCACCTCCGCCCTGACCTTTGCTTTCACCTGCAGTGGAGTAGAGCGGCATTGTAACTTGAACTCTGCCAATCCACCCCGCTGCTCGTCATCCTTTATCTCCAGCCCCCTGGCCATGGGAGGCAATCTGAGGGATATCCCCGGGCACCAGAAGCTCTAGCTATGCCACTGAACTTTTCTCAGTAACTGATTTTTGGATGAGGTTCATAATTATTACCTTTCCACCACTTTATTTAGCTGAGGCAATGTTGAAATGTATGTATTTTACATAAAATATTTTCATAAATTTGAAGGGTTTAACAAACATTTAACTTTTTCCCCATACTTTTCTTTGTGGCCCGAATGTAAAGTACACTTGAAAAAAAAATGTATGATAAATATTAATGTAAAATCATGTTATATATATATTAAAAAAAATATAGAACTAAATAAAAAAGGTTCAGCACTAATAACTTAATGTTAAATTACAGCTTCAATTAGAGTAAAGGTAGTACATTCATTAAAAAAAAGTATTTCTAAGTTTAAAGTGCAAAATTAATTTCCACATAACATGAATAAAAAATGTATATGCATTATCGTTTGTTGTCCTCATATAACCTCAGATGAACGTACACACAAGCTACCATAGCATCTAACGCTCATCAACAGTTATGATCAGGGGCCAGAGCACTCTTTACAATGCCTAGAAACAATTGTACTGAGATCAACATACAGGCTGGGTGTGGCAATGACTCTTACTCATGTCTTCTTTTCTAGCTAAAAGATTTAAACCACTGATTTCCATCAGTCTTACCAAGTAACAGGGCTCTGATTGAGATAATCTCCTACATATAAAAAAATGTAGCTTGCACCAATCTTGATTATTCGAGTCCCACTCCACAGCATTACACATTGTCCCAAACAGTACCAACTTTGGACTTACCTCCTCTGCCCTTCCTAGAATATTAGCGATCCTCTTACCCACCAATTGCCAAATATGATTCAAAGCTGGCCGCTGGTAAACAGGTGGATATTGTCCACATCCAAACTTCCACAGCTTAGGCACACTAGATCACACGTGATCCTTGTTTTCGTTCATTTTTGCCAGCTTCACAGGAGTCTAGTACATTCTGTGGACAGTAAACAGGTGTTTTTTCTTGGGAGGGGCAGATTTCACTATATAGTAAATTAAAGGATACTTGCCAAAGTTCATGTTGCTCTTCCTTGAATAGTAGGCCCTCCCATACGCTATATGCTGGTCTCTGGTCTCATAATTAATTCAGCTGCATCTATAAGATTTGAATAATACTTGCTACTTCCCTCATGAGGGTTTTAGCGTGCTGGGGCTCCATTTCAATGATGCTTTTAGGCATGCAGTTAGGCCAGTCCTTCATCTTAAAATAAGTGGTGAGCTGGTAAGGTTTGAATCTCGACATACCCAACTTTGAGTAGTGACCAGTCTTTCCATGGCATTAGGTTCTCTCCCACCACAAGCTTCCCCCATCTCCTTATCCCTGCATTCCTCAAGGGGCCCGCTAGACAATCGTTCAAACATTCCAGGGTCTCTGGAGAATCCCAAATTGGTGACAGTTTATTATAGTATGGGCTCCCTAACAGCACCCTGACATAAGACCATCATTATACTACCGACCTCAGGCCCTTCAATCTTACTTTTTTAAAGTATTTGGAGGCTCCAAATGTATGAAGAAAGCCTTCACTCATAGGACTTTCTAACATTACCTTGTAGAGCACTTTCATACAGGACTCATTAGGGCAAGGGAACAGCATCCTCCAGGTTTCAAATTGAAATGCCCTGCAATAGTACTGAACATCAGGGAGAGTTATGCCCCCTTTACCCAATCTTCTTCTCAGCTTTTTCCAAGAAAATCTTATGCCTTTAGAGGCCCATATGAAGGATGTTATTCTCACTTGAATCATACCTATGGCATTCTTCCCCAATGTGAGCAGGATATTATCAAATACAAAGTGAACTTGGGCAGAAATGACATTTTCACAAGATTAACCCACTCATGGATCGCTAAGGGCAGAGTCAGCCATTTTGCCATCAACGTATCTACTTCTTTCCTCACTCTTTCCAGGTTCCTCTTCACAAGACTATGTAGATAATGGAATATGCTTATCCTCAGGTATCTAATAGATTCCTTAGTGGCACCTCCTTCCCAGTCCATGTTCCACAACATTATCTCAGTCTTAGCCTAATTAATTGTATAACCTGAGAAAGTTCCTGTTCCACCCGAGGCACTGATTGCATAATAGCCGAGGTGTACAACATCAGGTCATCCTCATAAATCGCATACCTTCCTGCATATACCCCCAAATCTAAAGGGAATATTTTTCATTGGCTTGTGTCATTGTCCACTGTAAACTGTGGCTGTTGATTGGTCGAAATACTTAGTGTTCCCTCCTTAGTACCCCCTTGTCTCACTTTGTAACCTCCCATGGCGACACACCCTGTTACATGTGTTGTTGCTTGGTAGGCTTTAATTACAGCCTCTGAGCACTATTTTCTCAAATAGCGTTCATGCTCTCTCCTTAAGGGGAGGGAGGGAAGCCCTTTGATTTACATCTATTGCCTGACTTGATCTAAATCTAGGGTGTTGGGGTCTGAACATAACTTCTGAAAGAAGCTCACAAATGCTCCTTCAATCCTGGTATAGTCCTCTAATATGATCTATGCTTCCTCTTCCAGAATTCCTGTTATATAATTCCTATATCTATCTTTTTGAGCCATCCCTGGCATTAGTTTCCTGCAGCCTTCGCCATACTTGAAATTCCTCAGCCTGCTGACTTCCTGTTGCTGCCTCAGTGACAGGGAACATGGCGGCCAGTCGTAGGTAATAGGTACGTCTCGACGGGCTGCTGACACTGGTGGCCGAATTCTAACCTACCTGACTTCTGTGAATTGACTACCTCATCAGGGCATGTGACGAAGGCTTGTGGGCTAGATGCCCCCATTAGTGGAGGTACAGGGATAATGTATCGCCCCCCTGCAGGGTTTGGTTAGTGGGAGTTCCTCTTCCTGACTGTGCTGGATCTACGCTGATGAAGCACTATAATTGTAATTTCACCGCTGTTTGGCGGGGCCTTGGGTGCTGACTTTGGGTGGGTGACATCTTGGGGGAGGAAGGGTCGTGTGTGAGCGCCATTCTGGTCGGCATTCTAGTTGCAGCGTGACGCGCCTGCCGCTCGGCTGCTACTTAAAGCTGCCACATGCAAACGCGCAGCGTATGCGCGCAGCGGGCGCACCATAGGCGCGCCGGAGGCTCGCCTGAGGCGAGCCCATCTTCGCCCATCCGCGAGCAACCGGGGCCTGGGGCCACGACCCCTGGTCCTCGCCATATCTACACCAGAGGAGAGTTGTTGGAGGTAGGTCTGGGGACATTCCATCTTAGCCAGACATGTGCAGCTAAACTTTGTCAGGAAGGGCTGCTGAAACGCCATGGTATTAAACCACGACCTAATATTGAATGTTCGGCACGAGGCTTGTCCTATGGCCTTCTAAATACGCGTTCCTTACAGAAACATAACTTAGAGGTGCTCTCATTGTTACAGGAAGGAGAGTTGGATATCCTGGGTGTCACGGAAACGTGGCTAGAGGACTCCTCATTGCCGGACTTGGTAGCCTCCATTCCGGCCAATTTTACGGCATTTTGCCTCAATAGAGCAGGTCCAATGAGAGGGGGCGGTGTGGCCCTTTTATATAGCACCCGTTTGAGGGGCGAAAGATTTTTCGCTGAAAGCCTGGGAGGCGCCGAGGTCTTGGGCGTCAAGCTCGGGATAGGGACGGATTGCTGGACAATTCTTTTAGTTTACCGGCCCCCCTGGGCATTGCCGGACTTTCCGGATCTATTCCTGGAGTTGGTCCAGGACGTCCGATCACGTTATAATAACGTAATTATCATGGGTGACCTAAATTTCCATTGGGAAAAGTTCCCGAAAGAAGGTCAAGCCAATCAGATAGATGAGGCTCTTAGGTCATTCGGGTTAGTTCAGAGGGTATTGGGCCCTACACATGTAAATGTAAATGTAAATGTATTGCGACTTATATAGCGCACGTATCACCCGAAGGCATCAAGGCGCTTGCTTAGGGAACCCGTCCTGGTATTCCCCTGTGAGATACCCCGGCAGGGTATCCACAAGGTGAAAGCCAGGCATCCCGCCACGAGGGGCCGTAGTGGAGATTAAGCAAGCTATTGCCCAGAGTCGCAGAGTGTGACCCCGTGAGTCGAGTAGGCACCGGAGCGAGAATTGTCGAGTCCGTGGAATTTTTGAGCCCGAGACCCGCCGAGGCGGGGAATCGAACCCTGGTCCACGGCCGATCTCAGCTTCTGGGTCTGCCGCCTCTAACCACTGAGCCACGCTTCTCCACATGAGAAGGGCCACACCCTGGATCTCGTTTGGATAACAACCTCTGAACATGGCCGAGATCATGGCCCAGTAGTTGCGCAGCCGTGTGCATGGTCAGACCACTTCCTAGTGAAGGGCATGATATCGGTTGATGAACAGAAGGGGAAGTCGGGAGCAGGATGGAAAGTTGTGAGGAAATGGAAACATATAAATGGGGATGAAATGGTAGCTCACCTCCTAGCTCGTCCTCATACTAATAAGATGGAATACAATCCAGAAGTTATCTGTAACGATTTAACAGATAATTTGAAAAGGGTAGTTGATCTTGTGGCACCAGCACGAAGGATGAAGGTGGTAGATAGAGGAGCTGGAGCCCCGTGGTACAATGAATCCCTTAGGGAAAAAAAGAGGGCTCTACGTAAATCTGAGAGAGCATGGCGGAAGGACTATAGTCTCAACGCACAGAGTTTTTATATACAGGAGCTTGCCTCCTATAAACATGCTATTCTCTTAAGGAAAGCAGAGTTCTATGAGGACAGGATTTCCAGAGCCTCGGACCCACAAAAAGAAATTTTTAAGGTCCTCACGGAACTCAGGAAAAATAAGGAGCAGAGTCCAGAGTTTAAGTAAGAAGACTGCCAAAAATTTCAGGACTATTTTTACACTAAGATCAAAGACCTTTTATCAGAAATCGCCACTACCCCAATTCTGGACTGTCCTCTACAGATTGTTCTGGTCATTCGTCCAGTCGACAACCCCTTGGTCACTCTGCCCTTGATTACGAAGGACAGACTGTCAAATCTTGTGGGACAGGTTAAATCTGGCTCCCAGGCCGACCCTTGTCCTCCGGAGGTTTTCAAGTTAGCTATGCCAGGTATTGAGGAAGATGTTTTGACCCTCCTCAATAATTCCTTACAAAGAGGACAGGTCCCATCCTCCTTTAAGGAGGCACGGCTGATCCCCCTGCTGAAAAAACCGGGGCGGACCGTAAGAATCTAAAGAACTTTAGGCCTATTTCACAGTTACCATTCTGGCCAAAGTTCTGGAGCAGCATGTCCTTACGCATCTTTCTGACCATCTGGAGAAAAATGTCTCACTCAAGCAAAACCAGGCGGGGTTCCGTGCGCATCATAGCACGGAGCTAGTGATGTTATCTATCCTGGATGAGCTAAGGAACAGAGCTGGCAAAAAACTCCCCGGGGCCCTGGTGCTACTAGACCTCTCCGCGGCTTTTGACACCGTTTGTCATAGTCAACTGTTGCTGCGAGTGAGGGACCTAGGCATCCAGGGCACAGCACTTGTCTGGCTCTCATCTTTCCTCCAAGGGAGAACTCAGAGAGTTCAATTGGCAGACTTATCTTCAACCACAGTGCCGATCACCTGTGGTGTACCACAGGGCTCTGCCCTTTCCCCTCTTCTATTTAATGTTTATTTACAACCCCTGATTTCGGCTCTCAACCAGATGGATTGTCAAATATACAACTATGCCGACGACACCCAAATCATCATCCAAATGGAAGATTGTCCGGGTGCACACGCAAGAATGCAGAATATCCTAAGATACACAGCTAATTGGATGTCTCTGAATTCTTTGAAAATCAATCCAGATAAGACCGAGGTGTTGCCAATCACGATCATGGGCAACCCCTGGAATGATCAGTTTTGGCCATCAGAGCTAGGAGCGCCTCCGGAACCTGCAGCAGTAGTGAAAAGCCTGGGCATCTCCCTGGATGGGAGTTTGACGATGCAAAAGCAAGTCTCAGGAGTGGTGGGCACGTGTGTTGGTCTTCTTCGACAACTAAGGAAAATGTCCTCACTCCTGTCCTTTGACACCCTGAGGCGCGCTGTCTCCTTTATTGCGTGAACTTCACTGGTTGCCTGTCAAACAGAGGGTGTTGTTCAAAGGGCTTTGCATTACACACAAAGCCCTGTATGGAAAGGCGCCAAGTTACATTAAAACCTGTCTGGCCCCATACAAACCCGGTAGACGGCTGCGCTCTTCAGATGCTTCCCTTCTAACCCAACCGCATTTTCGATTATCCACCCTTGGTGGTCGCGCCTTCTCTAACATCTTTCCAGCGGTCTGGAATAGTTTACCAACTGAACTGCGAAAGGAATCCAACTTGCTGCCCTTTCGGAAAAAATTAAAAACAGTGCTTTTCCAGCAATCATGGGGTGTGCTGTAATTTGATAATTGGCTGTAGAATTTGTTTGGCATATACCTGGTAAAGCGCTTAGAGACCCCGGGGTGATTACGCGCTATATAAATCAAATAACTAAATAAATAAATAAATAAATAAGGCACTGAGCGTCTCTCTGGAGCTGGATAGGTAGAGTCAGAACAAGCTCTGCACGGCCAGCACAGAAGAATGTGGAGACTGCGGCATGTGTCATATTCAAGCAGGGAGAAGAGGCAAGGATTCCCCTCCAAAAAGGTCAGTCTATGGTCAAATTATTTTAGGGTACAAGCCAGCGAGACACTGAGAGGAGCAGTAAGCCCCTGCAAGATAGGGAGTGGTTAATGGAAGTTTGTGTGGTGAATAAAGGCATGCAGGAGGCATTAAAAACAGCAGGACCGCTGGTGGTCCTACAAAGCAAAACGGACAATACAACAACCATTTGGAATACAAGGGCAGCAAAGCCAAGAAGCACCCAGCAGGGGAAGAGATATGCCTTACAGTCAGCTAACTTCATAGTAGACAACCCCGACTGTTAACCTCGAGGATAATTGAACCAAGTCATAGAGTTTCAGTGGTCAGGCATTACTCAAGTATATCTACGAAGGTTCTCCTAGCAAAGGACAGTGGGCAGGGCAGTTGATGATTGGGAAACCTGTGAGGCCTGTGAAACAAGGAAAAGGTGCAAGGATAACTTCATCCCGGAGATCGTTTTTAAACTTAAGTCAGGTGAAAATATCCACCTCACTAGTCTAGACCAGATAAAGGGAAGGCCCCCTGAGTGGAGAGAAAGAGACAGTAGATACTGCAGTGATTGTGGGATGGAGATTGATAAAGTTAGAGAAGACTGTCTACGGATAGGGGAAGAATCCCCAGCTGCTAAAATACTAACATCACACCATTTTAGTCTTTATGGAGCAAGAGTCGACAAAGCAAGGACTATCAGAGGAAGGGGAGATAAAGGAGGCTAGCCCAAACTGTAGATCGGTGGAGAGCGATAGGAATTATCAGAGCTCGGATGACCTTAATGTGCCCCTGGGAGAAGGATAAGGAGGCTAGCAAATTAGTACAGGAGATGAGAACTTTGTTAGCAGAGATTAAGGACCACTTCTCAGTATCCAAAGCTAACCAAAAAGAAATTCAAGTTGCTTGAACAAAGCTAGAAGAGAAAATTGATGGTCTAGCTAAGTGCACAGAGGTTCTAGAGAAAGCAGTACAATATCTTAGTTGGAATCCAGTGCTAATACAAAGATATTTCAAGATTTTAAATGAAATTGGAAGGACCTAGCGGAGAAACTAGAAAGGTTGAAGAGTAGTGCAAGGAGGAATAGCATCAGAAACCTGAATAAAGCAGAAGGAGGTGAGGGGAATAACCTTAAAGTATTTGTAGTAAATTTACTTAAGGAGGCATTCCAGGAAGCTACTGAGTCAGTAGATTTGGGTGCAGAAATACAGAGAGTTCACAGAGATCCCTTTAGATTGAACCCAGGGAGTAGGAAACCCTTAGAATCCTTGTCAATTTCCTATCAGACGTAGTCAAAGAGATGATTCTAGCTGATGCTATAAGGGAGAACAAACTTGATGAACACGGTATCACATTAGATCAGACCTGACCTGTTGTACCGTACACAGGCAATCGGAGCTTGGCAAGAGAATGGAGGAGATAAAGAAGTTAGGAGTTCGTGAACAGCTTACTTTCCCCGTGCTGTTGAGGGTCATGCTTAATAATAACATGTACAGTTTTACCAACCCTGAAGATGCAGATCAATTTATGTAAAGCTTAAAAGCAGGTGGGAAAAATGTCACTGTGTAAGGTGTGATAGGAAGATCACTGGTGGAGGGAGGAGGTGCGAATTAAGGCAGTGTTGATGCATAAGACCTTAGAGGGGCGGGTTCTCATGGGTGGGAGATGGACGGGGTTAGGGTGTGGGTGTACATGGTGGGGAGTATAGGGGACAATATTTTTCATAAAAGAAGTCCTTATCTTAAGTCTCAAGTGAGCACGGATCTAAATTTGTTCTTCACCTCAGTGGGCCAGAAAGTATGTAGGAAACGGGGGGACAGTTGGAGCTGATGTTATAGATGATGAGCTGGAATGTGAATGGCCTCAGGTTTAAGAGGAAATAGCACCACATTTTGAGCTACTTGCGAGATAGTGGTACACAAGTCATGTTGCTACAAGAAACTCATCTACTGAGAAATTAATGCTGAGAACTGATTCAGAAGCAAAGTTGGGTAGGGGAAGTGATCGCAATGGACCAGACCTATTGCAGGAAGGGTGTGGCAATTGTAGTTTGGGCCAACACAGGTACTTTGGTAGTAGAAAGCAGGGCAGACGATGAAGGGCGCTGGGCTATACTGAGATTATGACACAGAAAGCCCGGTAGACTTTAGCCAGCTACTCTAGGCCTAATATCAATGATGATACACCCCTTAGGAAAGTTTTCACAGCCCTTTTGGATTTTCACTCTCTGTTATTTACAGGGGGCAATAGTGCATTAGATAGGTCATCACTACGGCATCAGCTTCATTCTCCAAGAAAGAGAGCTCTTCTTTTTTCCATGATGGAAGTTCCAAATCTTTGTGTTGCCTGGCAGACGAGAGAGGGGAAACGTTGATCTTATACCTTCCTAAGTACAAAATGTGGTCATTATTTGAGGTTGGATCTCTTCCTAGTAGTAAGAGGTAGTATGGGTGAAATACAGAGGATAGGAAGATCTTTCTTTATGCAGACAAAGGAGCCGATTATGATGTGGCACGGAAGGCTCCAACTGATGGTCAGAGCCTTCCGAGCCACATCGTAATGGGCTCCTTGGTTTACTTTACGACTGCCTAATTCTCTGTGGATCCCCACAGAGACCAGGAAGACCGTCACCCAGGCCCTCGTCACCAGCCGACTGGACTACGGCAACGCCCTCTACGCCGGGACCACCGCCAAGCTCCAGAAGAGACTCCAGCGGATCCAAAACGCCTCAGCCAGACTCATCCTCGACATCCCACAATCCAGCCACATCTCCGGACATCTGAGAGACCTTCACTGGCTCCCCATCAACAAGAGAATCACCTTCCGCCTCCTCACCCACGCACACAAAGCCCTACACGACCAAGGCCCGAGCTACCTCAACAGCCGAGTCAACTTCTACGCTCCCAAACGCCACCTCCGATCAGCCAACCACGCCCTCGCCGCCGTCCCCCGCATCCGAAGAGCGACCACAGGAGGAAGGTCCTTCTCCTACCTGGCCGCCAAGACCTGGAACTCCCTCCCGTCCGACCTGCGCCTGACCCAAGACCACCTCTCCTTCAGGAAGAAGCTGAAGACCTGGCTGTTCGAGCAGTAGCGGCACCCCCCCCCCCCCCAGCGCCTTGAGACCCTACGGGTATGTAGCGCGCTTTATAAGTGTCACTGATTGATTGATTGATTGAATTAAGATATAGGCAGTCGGAAAGTAAACCAGAAGGTCATTCCGGCTGACTTCCGATGGGCTCAGATACTGGCCTGTCTGATGTTGAAACCATGTTGGAAAGCAGTTGTTTGGGGGCCCCCAGCAGGGTCCCGTTTGGTGCACAGTTTCCAGTTGGAGGCCGAACCCTGCACCTTGTGGCAGGCACCTTGAAGTGCTTGCCGCGGGGTGCAGGGATGAGCCACACCTCCCATTTCACTATGGGAGCATGCATTACGGCTGATTTATGACAGTAATGCATGCTTCCACAGTGAAATGTAGGAATGGGACCGACCAGTGGTTGGTTGCTTCCTAATGAGGCGGTCGGGACCGCCGACTGGGTGTCAGTCGGTCCCAGAACCAAGTCGCTGTCGGGCTGAAGCAATTTCAACGGACATCGAAATCAGACCCAAATTGTTAGAGATGGAGAGGAGGTCAGATAAGTTCTTTGAATATAATAAGGAAACAGCAAGCTACGAAGTCGTGTGGGACGCATATAAGGCTTATCTGAGGGAGATCCTGCAAAGCTTACTGGTGTCTAGGAACACAAAAGAGAGAAGTAAGATGCTGGAGTTAGAGGAGGGCCGGCCAGGATAGAAGGAAGGCTAAAGTCAGCTAGGATCCAGGAAGGATAAAGAAAGAAAATAGAACGAGAAGTATGTTAGCCAGCGTTCAGTGCAGAATTAAAAGTAAGGAGAGGCAGCTATGGGAAGTCAATATGCATTATCAATTATGTGTTGTACAGGATTTATTAAAAGTCATTAAAGTATATTTTAATTCAATCTATTTTTACAATAATTTTTTTACAGCAAACACTTTTACTAAAATATATTATAATAAAAAATATCGACTACTTTTATACATGATTTTTATCATTAAATCATAGTTATATGTTTTACTATTTTACATCATTTGTTTTTATTTAAAAAAAAATCCCATGGTCTCCATTACTTTCCCTGGGAGGTGGTTGCAATGCAAGTGGGGGCCATGTGTGATGCTAGACATACTGTTTTGAGTTCCTTTTTGGCTGTCATAACTAAAGAAGTGCAGTTTGTAAATAAGCAGTGACTTACTCTTTTGTGAGTGAGTCTCTTTGTCCCTCCCCAGACGTCGCCTTCCTGACGGAGACCTGGCTGAACCCCGCCTCGGGACACGACATAGCCATAGCCGTCCCGGAAGGCTACAAGATCACCCACAAGGACCGCACCAACAGAGCGGGAGGAGGAATCGCCATCGTTCACAGGAACACTCTCAGAGTCTCGACCAACACCGACGACACCCTCAGCACCGCCGAACACCAGCACTTCCAGATCCACACCGACCGCAACACCACCCTCAGAGGAACCCTCATCTGCAGACCGCCCGGACCCCAACCACAGTTCAGCGACTCCATCGCCGACTTCGTCAGCACACACGCCCTCGCCTCCATGAACTACATCCTCCTCGGGGGAAACATCCTTTACAACGAAACTTTTACAACGCAGGTTTTACAATGAAAACCATTACAACGCATTGCGCTGGGGGGGGCTCTAGGAAAGGGAATAGATTTAATTTACTATCCAACACCTTCCCTAGTGTCCATGGGGACTGGAGTTGGAATAGTAAATTAAACTATTCACTATCCAGCACACCCCAAAGCGCTATGCGTTGTAAAGGTTTGCGTTGTAAAAACTGCGTTGTAACAGCATGCGTGGTAAAAGCATGCGTTGTAACATCATACAGCCCCTCCTTGGGGACCTGAACTTCCACCTCGAGAACAATGACGCCACAACTCCACCACCCTGATCGACAACCTAGCCAACCTCGGACTCAGACAACTCGTCACAACACCCACCCACTCCGCCGGTCACACGCTTGGCCCCATCTTCTCCGCAAGCGCCCACGTCTCCTTCAACCATACCACCGAAATCCACTGGACCGACCACCGCTGCATCCACTTCACCTTCAAGAAACCCACCATGCGCCACCGCACCCAACAGATGCCTCACCGCTGATGGAGCAAAGTCACCGAAGACCAGCTAACCACCACCCTCGCCCAGAGCCCTC
This sequence comes from Lissotriton helveticus, assembly GCF_964261635.1. NCBI lineage: Eukaryota > Metazoa > Chordata > Amphibia > Caudata > Salamandridae > Lissotriton > Lissotriton helveticus. The sequence goes on along the minus strand of NC_136071.1, from coordinate 985,450,822 downwards.
CCACCGACCATACCGACCCCGACACCGCTGCCTGCAACCTCAAACAGTGGATCAACGACTGCGCCAACACTCTCGCCCGATCAAGAAACCTTCCAACAATCATACGAACAAGAAAGCCAGCTGGTTCACTGAAGACCTCCGGGCCTCCAAGCAAACCTGCCGAAAGCTGGAGAAGATCTGTCTCCGTGAGCGAACATCGGACAACCATGCCGCCCACAAGAATGCCACCCGCAGACACCATCACCTCATCAGATCCGCCAAAAGGGCCTCCTTCAAAGACCACCTAGACAACAACGCGCACAACAGCAAAGAGCTCTTCAACATCGTGAAGGAACTCTCCAACCCCAGCTCCAACACCAACGACGTCCCACCCTCGTAAGACCTGTGCGACTCGCTGTCCACCTTCTTCCACCACAAGATCACAGACATCCACAACAGTTTCAACGCCACGACCGCCCCGACAACCACTGAGACCTCTGCCCCCACAACCACCATCCGCACCAACCGCCTGCTCTACTGGACCAACATCAACGACGATGACACCATCAAGATCATGAACACCATCCACTCTGGATCTCCGTCAGATCCATGCCCACACCACATCTTCAACAAAGCCAGCACATCCGTTGCACCCCATCTCCGAAAAGTCATCAACACCTCCTTCGAGACAGCAACCTTCCCGGAGAGCTGGAAGCACGCCGAGATCAACGCTTTACACAAGAAACCCAAGGCGGACCCCAAGGACCTCAAGAACTTCCGGCCCATCTCCCTGCTCCCGTTCCCGGCAAAGTTCATCGAGAAGACCGTCAACGAACAACGCGCTACCTCGAGGAGAACAACATCCTGGACCCTTCCCAGTCCGGGTTCCGCAGCAACCACAGCACTGAGACTTCCCTCATCTCCGCCACCGATGACATCAAGTCCCTGCTGGACAACGGAGAAACGGCGGCCCTCATCCTCCTGGACCTGTCAGCCGCCTTCGACACGGTCTGTCACCACACACTACGAACACAACTCCACAACGCTGGGATCCAAGAGAAGGCCCTGGACTCGACCACCTCCTTCCTCTCCGGCAGAACACAGAGCGTCCGCCTTCCCCCCTTCCGCTCCGAAGCCACCAAGATCTTCTGCGGCGTACCCCAGGGCTCATCCCTCAGCCCAACCCTGTTTAACATCTACATGGCACCGCTTGCCCACGTCGCCCGTCGGCACAACCTCAACATCCTCTCCTACACAGATGACACCCAGACGATACTCTCCCTCACCAAGGACCCCCACACCGCCAAAACCAACTTTCACGAAGGAATGAAGGCCGTTGCTGAATGGATGAGGAACAGCCGACTGAAGCTGAACTCGGACAAGACAGAGGTCCTCATCCTCGGATCCAACCCTTCGGCCTGGGACGACTCCTGGTGGCCGACCGCACTGGGAACCGCTCCAACACCCACCAACTACGCACGCAACCTAGGGTCATCCTCGACTCCACCCTCTCCATGACTAAACAGGTCAACGCCGTCTCCTCCTCCTGTTTCAACACCCTCCGCATGCTCCGTAGGATCTACCAGTGGATCCCCACTGAAACGAGAAGAACAGTCACCCAGGCGCTTGTCAGCAGCAGGTTGGACTATGGAAACGCCCTCTACGCAGGAGCCTCGGGCAAACACCTGAGACGGCTCCAACGCATCCAGAACACCTCTGCACACCTGATCCTCGACATCCCTCGCCACAGCCACATCACACCCCACCTGAGAGACCTGCACTGCCTCCCGGTCAACAAGAGGATAACCTTCAAGCTCCTCACCCACGCATCCAAGGCACTCCACAACACCAGACCAACGTACCCCAACAGACAACTCAGCTTCTACACCCCCACCCGCCAGCTCCGCTCCGCCGACCTCGCCCTCGCTACAGTCCCCCGCTTCCGAAGAGCGACCTCAGGCACCAGATCGTTCTCTCACCTCGCCGCCAAGGCCTGGAACACCCTCCCCATCCACCTACGGCAGACCCAAGACCTGCTGACCTTCAGAAAACTCCTTAAGACCTAGCTTTTTGAGCAGTAGCAGCATTCCCCACCCCTGCGCCTTGAGACCCTCATGGGTGAGTAGTGCGCTTTATAAATGATATGATTGATTGATTGACCCATTGACCACTCCCTTGGACCCTCCATTGAGCCCTCTCATGATCCCTCCCTTGACTTCCTCCCTTGACTCTCCCCAACCCCTCCTTACTCCTCCCTTATACCCTTCCCTTTATTCATAAGTATTTCCCATTTCCAGGCACACCCCAGTGTTCCTCCCACACTTACCTCTAAAGCGTATACTTACATGTGCAGAGACTCCAAAATCATGGAGGAGATCTGTGCACATATACGTATAGGCAAGGCAGCGGTGTAAACTCCGAAAGTAGGTTTGTGACTAGCAAATTGTAGCACTTTTTGTAATACTGCAAAACCTACTGCACAACGCAGTTTATCCACAGAGAACAATTATTACAATTTAACATTAAAATATTAATCACGTTAAAATAAGTAACCTGCACATTCTTTAAAACTTCATAAATTAAAAATCAATGTGTTATGAGAATTATTTTCAGGCACATATTGTTTTTGCATCACAGTCCTAAGTATGTCTGTGTTAAAATCCAAAGGCAACAACTGCAAGATTGTAATTCAATCGATTTTTTTGTACATCCTGAAAGCTTCAGAAATTGTTTAGTAAGTTTAAGAATAATGAATAGCATATTGTTGCACAAGGATTTGGACATTTTTCAATTAGAAAAACTGAAGAAAGTCGGCTCTCATAGGACAAATACCAGGAGAATGCTTTGGAAATTTGGGCTGAAAACCAAGGCATACCAGTCTTATATTTATATAAAAAGATACTGGATATTTTCAATCTAGCCTTGAATGCACAGTAGTATTAAAGAATATCTACTTTCTACCAAAATTACAAGTTAGTTACAAGAAACATAATAAATATGATCTCGATGTACCACTTACTGTTTGCAAAAAAGTGTTCCTAATTTCAGACCATTATCTTTGAAACCAGTAAAGAATTTAACAAACCAACCTATGTACTAATTGGTGGGTTCAATAAATTCGATTTTGGAGTGAGGCACATTCTCACCTGCCTCATTAATATTTATGTGGCAGTTCCGAAATTGTGGCTCAGTCCTATTGATGGCCATCCCAGTGATGGTGACGTACTAGAGTAAGCATCTGACAATGTCTTTGGTCGTCTTTTAATACAATGAACTATTTTAAATACATCTAGCCTTTTACCCTTAAAGAAAACAGGGCTGCATTTAAAGTTTAAAGTTTACTATTTTTCAAATTTTCTTTGAGAGTTGGCAGTGGTCCCCTGGGCCAATGCGCACTCCTCAATAAGCTTTTTTACATTCACAAACTAGAATGTGTCTGTAGGGCAACCTGCCTCTCAGGCAAACACATTACCACCTCAACTTGGAAGTCAGTTATTCTTTAATGCTTTCCATATCCCGTTGCTAAACTTTCACTGGGATTGTGGGTCTGATACCAATTCAGTATTTGGAAGTGGTGTGCACTGGTGTTTAGAAGGCATGCCTACAACACGTCAATTCCAAATATTGAATAGGTATCGGTCCTAAAATTCCAGTGAAAGTTTTCAGATTCCTGAAATGTGATTAGTACATTTAAAAAAGCATTGTTGCAGTTGCAAACTCCTCATCTAAGGCCTCATTTACAAGGCCCCTGTGCCGCCGGTACGTGCCTTATAATGATGCTTCGGCTGCACACATTACACTGCTATATCTACAAGGCCACGTAAGGCGCCCCAACGTGGCTTTTTATGGCCTTGTAAATATGGTGTGATGCAATGCAGAGCAAGTTGTTGCTTTGCCTCAACTGTGATGTGGCGGCGTGCCATGGGCATTATGGTTGGTATTCCCACGTAACACCCATGGCATTTGACACATTCCTAGGTTTACGTGATTTCATAAACCTGGGAACATGCCAAAAATGTAAGCCTCCCCAGGGGGAGCGGAAGGGAGGCGAAAAAACACTGACCACAGATGACGATGACCCTTGCCTTCTGAGATTGCTGGACATATCTGCTGCTTTCAAAACAGTCAGCTATACCACCCTCAATGAAACCCGGGAATCCTGAATGGGATTTACCAGCAATGTCCTTTACTGCTTCTCCTTCCACCTTTTGAACAGTATCAGTTTCTTAACATGGGCACCTTTGGGTCCTAAAAGATCGCTGTCCTCTGCAGAGTCTCCCATGGTTCCATGTTGTCTCCTGTCATTGTCAACCCCAAAATAAAGCTGCTTGGTGCTCTACTCACAGGCAACAGTTTCAAGATTCACCAATATTCCAATGATACAAAACTCTACCTGAAAGTCTCTTCTGGCTAACAAATCAAACACCTCACACATTGCTTGCACATCATCCAAACCGGGATTTCCAGCCCTTACCTGAAGCTCAACACAATCAAGACTGAATATAGCCTTATAGCCCGCCGTAGAGGGCTATACCGGCTATTAAAGGCCCTCTCCAGGGTTAAAGGCCCCGAGCCGAAGGCAAGGGCCTTTTACAAGGGAGAGGAACTTTAATAGCGGTATAGCCCATCTACGAAGGGCTATAAGGCTATTAGAACATTCTGTCACTAGAGGACAGAATGTTCTAACAAAAAAAACAAAGCCTTTTGGGAGCGTGAGGGGATTGGAATCCCCTCAGGCTCCCTGAACCCTTTGTTCACAGCCAGAGCTGTGAACAAAGAAACATTGGAATGTTGGAGCTCCAGGCTTATACCAGCCATTATAAGCCCAGAGCACTCCATTGTTTTCAATGGAGCTCCTAACATTCCAATGTTCTAATTCCCATTATGTTCCAAGAACAGCAAACAAGCTTCAATACTAACTTGGTTCAATGACATGAACCTTGATGGCTTACAAACTGAACTTTCACTGAATGCCCAGTCCCTTAGTTTCATCCTGGACACCATCCTCACCCTCATGAAAAACACAGTGCCAAAACCGAAGATGGCCTAGTACCAGCTCTTTTGTCTGAAAACATTCAAACCATTCCTTCCAGAAATCAGCTTCAGAACTACTGGTAAAGCCCTCACACTTCACATCTGGATGTTGAAACTGCCTACTGCATGGCCTCAGAGACTCCATACTAGCACTTCTTAATGGCATACTACATGCCAAAATCCTATCTGAGCCCAAAGGTTCCACTTTTAATGCTGAAAATCCAGACATTTCATCAGCAATTCAAAGACCTGGGTTTTCTAGTCAACAGATGCCAAATAAGTAAACAATGTATGCCAACAGACAGTTCAAGATATTCAATGGCTGCAGGGAAATTAAAAGTAAAATTGCGAAATAATTTGTGAACTTCAAAACGCACTACAGCCACTTTAATGCCCCATACTGGATTCAGTTTGCGTAAGGTCCCTGTATGAAAGAGCGACACCCCAGCATACAGCATATGTTTTTGTGATCAGGAACTCAAGGGGCAGCAACTGAATCAAACTAAACTCTGACAAACCTGAAAGTTAGGGGACCAGAACGACTGTTAAGGTTTGGAGTTCCAGTACATCACAGCTGAGCTATTGTGGCTCCATGGAGCTCATCAGACTGGTAAACTGTACAAGTCGCCATGAACCGGGTGCAGAACACACCAGAGTTGCCTGGCTGCATTCCCCAAGGAAATGGGGCCTGGTACCCGCCTCCACTGGCGTATCTAGAAGAATTAAGTTGCAATGTTTTCAAAATTTGTGAAACAACTAACAAATGGACCAGTAGGATCTATACAGCTCTACATTTTGGGTCGGGCACAGAAGGGTCTTTCAGAGCCACATGTAGGCATTGAACAGTAATATCACAAAACACCAAGCACCTCAGTGAGGGAGGTTCGAGTCCCCCTCCCCCCCACCCCCCCCATGATGGAGGCATCGGACAGTCCCTTTATCGAGCTGCATCAGCTCTTAGTACTACGGCGGAAATGATGCAAGTAGATTGTAAAGTTTTCCTCTAAGCTAATTTTGTCGCTGTGAAAGGGCATTGTATAATGATCCTTCACACCTCACTTATATAAAATATCTTTTCAGCTAGAAAGGTTGCTACAGTTTTTTGCCAGATTCATTTTGTTCACAATATAATGTTTGGGTTGTCAGAACATTACAGTCAACATTTGTCGCATTTGAAATGATTACACATAGCTGAAAGCCTCTTTTTAGTGTGTTAGAAAAATCCTTAAACCATAGGTGACTGGGGCAGACTGCTGTTAATTATTAACATGTGGAAAATTCTGGTTAGAAGTATTCAGACCTACAGTGCTGCAGATGAAATTGTGCAAAGGTTAAAACGTTTGCAAATTGTGATTATAAAATATCTAAATTGTCCAAATGTCAAGTTACGGTCAAAAATATTTTTACAGTAGAATGTTCCCACTCAATCATTTTTACTGGAAGGGTTACTGTACTAAGTTGTAAGTATATTCTAGATTCCTTTTTTACAGTTTAAAACAACATCATAAAACTTCGGAAAATCCAGTAATTCTGCAAACCACTACTTTGACTTAAACTTGATAAATTGTTTTCGGGTTTACGCTAAGTCAACTCACCAACTTTAATGTAGAAATTCATTGAATATAATTCCTTGTTTGGGGGCATGGTATGTGTCAGTAATATACTAGATTGCGTGCCAAAAGATTGGCATTTACTGAATGACCCAGGTAAGTAAATTGTAGTCTCTTGACTCATCTCACAAATTAGTTGTGGTACTATCATTGACATATTAATCTCCTGTACAGTTCCAAATGGACCCACCGTACATCTCTGTAAAGCAGCCCTAGTGATATTTTACATTTTACTCTTGCGCCAAATGCCATCTTATTCTTTTAAAGTTTTAAAGCTCAGGTCTATCATATTCCTGAATATCTTTAAGAAGGACTATATGCCTTTGAGTGTACATGAAAAACTGTAATGTGGTGAGCCATTGTCCTAACCGGCAAGTGCCTTTTGGAGTTTGGTTCCTGGGACAACTGCATTAAAATTATGCAAGGGAACTCAATGCGATATGTGTGCATGCTCAAGAAAGGATCCTCACGTATATGTATGAAAAACTAAGAGCATCCAGGTTCTTTAATCTAATTTAAAAACATGAGCACTCCATCGACTGAATAAATTGTGTATGTAAATTAAAGCATGGGAAGTAAAAAGGAGTACGCATAATACAGTGAATTCAAGTGTAAGAGTCTGTAGCGTCTAGAAAAATCACATTCAGTTATATTAGGACTGTCCTAATATGACTGAATGTGATTTTTCTAAACGCTGCAGACTCTTACACTTGAATTCACTGTATTATACTTTCATGTATAAAGGAAAAAGTGTGGAACGTAACTTGTTGATAAAAGAAGCTCTGGTGGTCAGCCATGGTCTGACTGGCTGGCAATAATAACAGCATGAAGTGGTGAGCATGGCTGACATTTATGTTGAAAAAGGTAGAACGAGGAAAAGCACACATATAAGGAGAAATTATGAGAGTCATGTTGGAAGGTGAAATTTCAAAATAATATTAAGATTTCTACTCAGTATGTGGGATAAGAAAATAATAATGAAAATGGTTGAAACATTTGAGATAGTGGTGCAGAAACGCAGCATTAGGTTTACATAGAGTAAAAAAGAGGGTAATCATTGATATGTATTCAAGTTAGGAGAGGTGCTCAACTGCAACAAGGCTGCCTATTACAGACTGCTGACACTGTACACAACTCATCTTGGAAGCTGGAGAAGGATGTTTGAAAACAACATAAGCATTGAAGGATGCTAAATTAAACAAATCAACAGCCAGCTTCTTGTACCACATGTATGACTTCCGAGCAACATAGTGAGGTTCCAACTTTTGATCTACTCTATGTATACTTCACATGTGTTTGTTGTATTCTAGAATGCATACTGGTTTGCACAATTCTGCTACCTGACCCAAAACAGTCACAAGTGATGCACTTTAAAGCAGATCAGTTATGAGCATGTGACATCTCTTCTGGCCGAAAATTTCAATGTGAGTAGATCATTAACTACATAATGCATTGCTCTACCCGATTGAGGTTTCTTCCACATAAAGCTTCTTAGGGTAACCTTTCCTGTTAGATCGGTTTGTGACACATGCCACAGTTTTCACTTTGATGAAGGCTTTAAATAAGCTTACCCCGAGAAGAAATTGTCCAGAATTAATGGTAACCTTTGTGAAAAAGTGCACAGGCAAGTTCCAGCACATTTTTTCTGTACCAACTGTAAAAGTGTAAGGATAACTAGGGTGGTACAATCAAAAGACTTTTACCCATCAACACCCTGAACTTATACACGTATTCAGTAGCACTTTCACATAGCATATACAGCTTAATACTATAATAAGGGGTGGGGGGTGAACTCTGCTCTGCTGCTGGAGCTTATGGAGTTTTGCCACTCTGCGCTCCGCTTGGAGAACAAAGTTTGGCAAAAATTCTGTCTCCTACTGCTGAATAGGGGGTTTTCTGGCACCGGCCCACCCTTTTAAAAACCATCCTACAACTGTCATCTGCCTTTTCCTAGATAATTCCAGAGGCATTTAGTTACAGGAAAGTGCTGCTTAGGAAGGGTTGAATTCGGTGAAACTTGGAACAAGAGGTACCATATCTGAATGTCTCCAATGAAATCCCCTCTGGCATGCAGGCAAATACACTGATGAGCAAACACAGGCATGCGTGCATATGCTAGCATATACGCACAGTTATAGTTATGTTTCTACCTAGTGCTACCTTTCCTAGTGTACCTAAGCTGGCTGAACATGCCAGAATCCCTGTAGTCGATCTAACTTCCCAGTTACCTGTGGGTATGTTTAATCTGGGAGCCTTTCTTGTTTTAGAGCTGGGGTCCTTCACAAGAGTTAAACAGGATTTCGCTGGGCTGGAAATCTGACATAGGGCGACCTCAGCAGTGTCAGTGAAATGCTCCTCTAACTAGGCAAAGGAGTGAAGTTGTTTATATAATAAACTTCACACATGTTGCCATGCTGAATTCTCTGCAAGACTGTCATTATTGATTCTCGAATTTCAAATCTTTATTTCGATTGATTGATCATAAAAGATATACAATAAGCACATCGTTTACATTTTTTTTTAAAAAGTGTAAAATCAAAACAACAGTATATCAAAACGAGGGATTTTCAGGAGTCGCTTGCCAACTTTGTGTACCGGGATCTGGCATGCCACATCGCTGTTAGAAATTTAGCCAGAGCGAACACCGTTGGCGGCGATAAGTCTGTCTTTAAAACTCTGAATGCAGGAAGGAATGTTCTAAAACCCAGATTTTTGAGCAATGGGACCAGCCAATGTCGTCTGCTTTTATGGTAGGCTTGACAGAAGAAGATGACATGTACTTCATTCTCCTTAGTATGGGCACATGCAGGGCATATCTCAGTAGATGACTGTCCCGCCCATGCTTTAGTAAAAGTTTTTAGAGGGAGAGTTCCGTACCTCCATTGCAGAAATAGTTTCCTTGTTAGTACAGGAGCCATTCCATCCAAGACGCTTTCAAAGTTATATGAGTCTTTAATTACAGTGAAGCAGTATGTCAGAGAACCCTCTCGCGCACTGGCCAGGACCCGCGTAAGCGTTTTTTCATAGTATGCTCTAGAGAGCGCTTTCCTTGGGATCCTGGTACTCGTGCTTTCTGGGTGTAACCACAGTTCTGGTATTCCGAGGGTCTCGCATGTTGTCTTAATGTAATTTAACCAAGGAATCTTGGTGGCATTGGGTAATGTTAGAAATTCCTGCAACTCAGCTTGATAGGAGACGAGGTCTTGACTGCTCCAAATGCGACGCCAGAGTGTTAGGGGTTTGAGCCCTAGTTCTTCTGTGATGGGCCTCAAAGCCAAGTCCAGTCTCAGAGGGAGGAGTGGGGTACTTGGTGGGAGGGCGGTCAGCTGCCTTATGAATTTGTTTTCCGTCACCTGCAGGTTAGGTGTTGAGGTATAGCCCCAAATCTCTCCCCCGTAGATTATACCACCCCGCGCCTGCGTTTTGTAGATTTGGATAGCGGGGGTCAGGGGGCGGAAAGTTGACTTGGCCGCCATTCTCATAATGCCCCCCACCTTCTGGGCCACCTTCATATTAGCTTTAATCTGGTGATCCCCCCACGTCAGGTTTTGGTTTAGGGTTATCCCCAAATACTCAATGGTATGAACCCTTTCCAGACGTACTGAACCAAGTAGGGGATTTGGACGCTTTGTAAGCTTGGGATTTAGGATCATAAATTTGGTTTTTTGGGGGTTAATTTCGAGGCCCCTTTCTGTGCAGAAATCTAGGAAGCCATCAAGCACTTTCTGTATGCCCATCGGAGTTTTAGATAGCAGCAGGGTGTCGTCCGCGAACATGATAGCGGGCACCCTGCTGCCATTCAACTTCGGGGCATCATTATTGGCAATCCCGGTCAGGTGTGCGATTATTCTAATCTTCCAAAGCTGTCACCAAACAAACAATAATAAACAACAACATATTTTCCCAGTGAACTTTAGCTTTCATACAGAATGTTTACGGCTCTGATAATATGCCTATGAAGATGTGTAAATGTATGCAGTTATTTCATGAAACATTCATACAAGCATGGAAACAAACATGTGTTAAATGTCAATATTCAAGGAAAAAGGTCAACTTTCAACATTAACATGTAAAATGGTGTTGCTTCTGCCCGGGCCTAATGTGACCACATAACACTAGTAGACTAATAAGACAGTGATGTCTTCCTTAGCATTCCCATCAAAAAAGTTAAACCTTAGAACTGCATCATTGCTTGGAGATTTGTAGTTCTAGAGTGGGCCTGTTGTCAGTAAAAAAAAATGCCATTCTGGCCCCAAAGGTGGAAAACGAAGGAAAAGGTTAATTAAATATTGTGGGTGACCTAGCTCAAGGAGGTGCTCCGTGACAGGCTAATTTGAAAGAATCCCAGAGATGGTAACAAAACATTCCCTGGTGTCTAGTGGTTTTCTACCTTTCGGGAGCACATCAACCTAAAAGATTGACTATTTGCTCTCACGGGGCAGAAAACAAAGGAGATGTGCTTTTCAATATGGAAGCTTCCATACTAGCAAAAACTCCTGGTGGCCCAGTGGGGTATATTTCTCCTGCAAGATTGTGATCCCATCCTCGATACCGCAGCACAAATTCACTCAAGAGCGACACTGGGGGAAAGGAAAAACTTTTTCCTATTCCCAGCACAGGAAATACCTGGAAAGAAGTCCTCTAGCTGGCCGTGCTGGAACCAAAGTGCTTCCAGCACAATCCTCGCCTCTTATGATGATGTTGTCTTGCCATGGAGGAGGCATGTGGTGAAGGTTCCTGTGGGGGGAAATGCCAGCACTTCCTCTTGAGGAGGGTGCAAGGATGTTCGGGACACGTCCTTAGCACCCGAGTGCCAGTGTTAAGAACATGTCCAGCTTGTCCTTATCAGTTTGGTTTTATTTTGGTTGTGAGTATATGGGTAGGTAGGTGGTTTATAATAGGGATTCATCAGGTAGTGAACTCTTTTGTTATTTACAAACAGTCTGACTTTGAATTGCAGCATTTCATACATTTCCGCAGTTTGTTTTGTTATTTTAGGTTTGATTTGATTTACTGACTATTCTACCTTTACATGTTGGTAGCTTTATTCTTTTTGGAGGGCTTATATGAATTTGTGGAGCATTGAATAGCTTCTTTCTAGTGTGGCTTGCAATGCGTTGTGCCATTCTTCCATTGCGGTGTTGGTTTTGGCTTGGTGAGCAATGGTGCTGGCGTAGACATTTCACAATGGGGTTAGTGTCTGTCCATAGCTGTTCAATCTGGCAAACCAAGTGTCTTAATTTAGCAGGCTTAGTTTTTGTATCGGATAAAATGGGGATACTGTTAGCATGTTAAGTGTTTATCTCCTTCTGTTACAGATACATATGCCAGAGCATAGTTTTTATCTACTTTTGTTACAAATGCATATGCCAGAGCTATTACCTTATTAATTTCAAAGCCGAATGTGTTGCTTGTTGCATATTCTGAACCTAGAGAAGATTTTTGCAGATGTCTCCAAATGCTTTGGGTGGAATGGCTATGTCTGTTAGATGTACATATGCCAGAGCTATTAACCTTTTAAGTAAAATGCATACTGGGTGTTTGTTGCATATTCTTCACTGAGTGCAGATTTTTGCAGCTGTCTCCAAATGCTTTGGTTCCAGTGATAATAGCAGCCTAGTTAAGGCTCTGTGTGTAGGTACAGTTTGAGTATTGTTTGTCATTGTGAATTCAAAGTGTATCATAAATTCTTGTGGAGAGTAAGTTTAAATGTGAGCTTTGATGTGGTTTAAAAGGTCATAGTAAGTTGCACTTCATTAGGCAGTAGTGCATAAATGAGGGGTTGGTTAGTGTTATGATATTCACCATGTATGGTATATATCTGTGTGAATGGTGGAGGACGCAACATCCGTTTTTCATATTCACTTAGTCTTAGGTGATTATTTTCAGTTGTAAAGATGATTCTTATTCTTTTATTGTGGTCGATACGTAGGAGTAAGGGTTCATTGTTATGTGTAGTGGTGTTTTGGAATCTATATGTCTTGGTATATTCTAGGGGCAGCAGTGGTGTAACATTGGACTTTTGTAGTATGCATCTTTAGTTATTTTAAGGTTGGTTGTGCTGGTAGATGGCCTATAATGTGCTCAGGTACTTTAGGGTGTATGTCTTTTAAAATGCTAGTAGTGGGCTTGTGGGAACTAGTGCATGCCTCCTTTAAATCTTGCAATATATGTCTTACTTCAGTCGATGCTACATGTGGGGATTGGTTGTGTTCCCTGATGTTAATTGCAATATTATCGTCATGGTATCCATCCCATAACAAGCATTTGCATAATATTTAGTACATTTACATTTCATGTTTTTAGTGCTTGCGTTTTTCTGGCTGTGTGTGTATCCACTGCGTGAAAGCAATTGTTTGCTTTTCTGTGATCTAGTATATGTGGCTCTTTCTACCGATATATCTGAAAGTATCATACATATAAAATGCCTTGATTGTGTTGGCTTTAAACAAGCTTTTAAATACTAGACATTATACACTTACATATATGCTGTTGCTGTAAGTTGCACTTTGTTTACTTCAATTTCTGTTTGATGTTGTGGAGATTTGTATCAAGATTTGAGTCAGGTAGGTTTTTCCTTTTTGGTTGGCGAAAGATTGATTGTTTTAGCTACACGTTCATTTTGGGGCCATTGGGTTTTCAATATAAGTTTAACCTATAATGGGTTATCTTTTTTTCAATATTGTGTTTATTTTGCTTATTTTGAAAGTGCTTTTCCCCAGGTTTATGAGTGTGAAGTTGGATTTTTGATGTGAAGTGCTTTGTTTTTGATTAAGTGCTTCTTTGGTATATAAAGTTCAAATTCAAATGATCTTTATTCGATTTGTGTTTCAATACCATAAAAGCATACATAGACAAAGGTTCTGTACCTCTTAGACCGGTGTGGTCCCAGCAAAAATATTGAAGATTTACCGCACTCGTGTCTAAGAGGCACACCTTTGATCTCCTTCAATTTTTTCTTATTCGCTTCAATAACGAGCCTAGTCTGAGGTCAAACTCTATGAGATGCTGTTAGAGTGACCATGCAGAGCCCACAAGGTGAGAGTGTTCTTCCAACACTCCAATCCGTCAAAGCACCGTGGTTTACTGGTACGTCTATATGCTCATACATATGAAATGTTTATCTTTTGCAACGCTATAGCTTGAAAAGTAAATATATGATTTGTACCATTTCGATCTCCTGTTTTTGATAATGCAAATACTTATTTTTCTAAAACTTTTGTGGAGTTTTCATTGTGTTACTGTGTGTGTGTGTGTATGTATGTGTGTGTGTGTGTTGCACAAATATTTTATACATTGCCTCTTTAGATAATCCTTCCTGATTTGCGCAAAGTTACCAGTCGGCAAGCACAGGTTATCTCATTTGTGTATCTAGCTTACCCTGACTACAGCGGTGGGTTCTCTCAGGCTTCGGTGTATACTTTAGCCAGCTAATTTTTATCTTTTTTTGGAGGATGCTAATAAGTTTTTTTGTCTTACTTTTAATTTTGTGTTTTTTTTAATTGTTGTATTATTAATATATTTTAAATGTTAAATTGATGTCATGTAATATTGTACTGTGTTATTTATTTTAGTGTGATGATAATTATTGTTTTTATACAATGTATTTGTTTTCAATAGTTGGATCTGTTTTGAAATCAAGAGGCAGGCTGTTCCACAGAAGGGCTATTGACCTAAAAAAGCTTTTTCCTCCCCACGTGTTTTTCTGAAAGGCAGGTACAACCAATTTTTTGGTGGAAGCTGAACGGAGAGGCCTTTTGGGTATATACCATCTCAAATGTATCCTGAAATAGAGAGTGCCCTGTCCATGAAGGTTTTTTTTAAGCCGTGCAAAGGGCCTTGAAGGCAATCCATTGTCTAACCAGTAAACAGTGTAGGTTTTGTACGGCAGCTTTAGCTAACTGGGACTTGGGAATTTTTTGTAAGAAGCAAGCCACAGCATTTTGCATTGTCTGACGTTTCTGAAAAGAGTAGGCCCGGAGATTAGAGTAGAGGCTGTTACAAAAGTCCAGTCTCCCCAATACCGATGAGATGACCACTGTTTTGAGATGCTAAAAAAGATAACAATATAGTATAGCACTTAATGAATTTTTGTATTATATTCCTTTTTTTCAATTGTTTTGAAATTAGTTTGCTTTGCCTAAAGCATACAAACACATTTTATCAGTCTCATTAGTGAAACTCTGGTTGTTTACGACGAAGCCAGGATTGCATCTTGATGACTCTAATAGGGTGAAGAAAACTGTGACAGAGCATGATGCATATTGTTTTGCCCCTATTAGGGCTCTCCGGTTATTGTCAAATTATTGTTTTCAGCATGGTGTGCTGGGTCAGGATGTATCTGTGTTTGTATAGGATCTTGTGTATTTCACTACTTGGAGAAGCGTGGCTCAGTGGTTAGAGGCGGCAGACCCGGAAGCTGAGATCGGCCGTGGACCAGGGTTCGATTCCCCGCATCGGCGGGTCTCGGGCTCAAAAATTCCACGGACTCGACAATTCTCGCTCCGGTGCCTACTCAACTCACGGGGTCACACTCTGCGACTCTGGGCAATAGCTTGCTTAATCTCCACTACGGCCCCTCGCGGCGGGATGCCTGGCTTTCACCTTGTGGATACCCTGCCGTGGAGAAGCGTGGCTCAGTGGTTAGAGACGGCAGACCCGGAAGCTGAGATCGGCTGTGGACCAGGGTTCGATTCCCCGCCTCGGCGGGTCTCAGGCTCAAAAATTCCACGGACTCGACAATTCTCGCTCTGGTGCCTACTCAACTCACTGGGTCACACTCTGCGACTCTGGCCAATAGCTTGCTTAATCTCCACTACGGCCCCTCGTGGCGGGATGCCTGGCTCTCACCTTGTGGATACCCTGCCGGGGTATCTCACAGGGGAATACCAGGACGGGATCCCTAAGCAAGCGCTTAGATACCGGGTCGGTGATTTGCGCTATATAAATACATGTACATTTACTACTTGTAAGAAGATATTGTAAGAAGTCTTAACAGCAGGGCTGTGTGTATTCTTTTTAATTTGTCTGTAAAAGTTACTGCTCTAATATGGTATTATCACCACAATTGTGTCACAGTAGTGCTATTTTCCAGAAAGGATTGCTGAGATTTATGGTTCGGGATGTGTGCTTGAAGCTTGTGGAATCATTAACAACCACAAGGGCTATCCGACAGCCCTGAACCAGGGACAATCAGTCAATACACCTAACAAGAATTTCAGGGGAAAGAACACCTACAATTATGCAATGCAACACATTAATTTTTGGTTTACAAACAGTAAAAAAACAACAATAAATCAAAAAGAAAGAAAGAGAAGAAAAGAAGCCCTTCAATTGGAAAACAATATTTTCGTATCAAAAAAGGATTATTATTTATTATACACAATACAAAAGAATTTCTAAAAACAGTTACGCTCACGAGACAGTGCTGTTGTACAAAAAAACATATCACATATACTCGAGTGTTATATATCTGTAATATATATAAAGATAATGGGCACTTGCTCTACGAGCCTCCAATGCACTTTTTCAGTTATACATCAAACTATTCAATACAAAGACTCTAACCTGTCAGTGGCCATTTTTGGCTATCATCAGGAGCAGACTTCATTCACTCAATGATAAAAAAGATCCTTTCATAAATCCAGTCATAAAAATCATTGCGGGAACATTTCCCTTACCATCATAAATAACCTGGACTGCTATCAGCCCAATTAAAGTGTATCCTTTTTATTTGACCTCTGGAGTATTAATGGCTTGATCAACCCGATCGGGATTTGAACCTGTGCCTTAAAAATCAGCTTCGGATATAAACAGCAAGTTCTTAAGTCACAGACCAACCTTACGAACATTATTCAATCTAAAGTTTGTAAACACCCATGAAAGAAAAGTCTAACATAAATAAAAACGTTAACAAATGTAAAATCGATGAAAAATTTGGCATTTTAAGGATGTTTATTTATGTTATTGATTTCCCGCTTGATTTCGGAGGAGAATCTCTATTCCATACATCTTGGAGTTTTGCCCAATTCCGCATCTATTGATTTACAGAGTTTTGTGGACTTCTCAGTTATCAATCAATAGTTCATGTCGGGAAGGCTTTCTGTGCTTTTCCCAGTCTACTGTACTTCAAACTGAAAAACCACTGGCAGACACTGCGGATGATTATGTACATTGAGTGCAGTTTGCATCTTCATGACATGCATTGGCAAATCTATGAACTGAGCAGCTGAAGATGTACGGCTGTAGAAAAGGTCAACATCATTTCTGTTTAGTTTCAATGTCGCTATACGACTTCATGCACTATTATTATTCATAATAACTATGGGTCAGATAAATAACAATTTTTGCATGTGCAAACGGGTTTGTGAACCCGTTTGCACTTGCAAAAACAGTATGGGGAATGTGCGAACCCTATTTTGCGACTCGCAATTTTTTGCGACACGCAAAATAGGGTTTTGCGACTCGCTATTAGGAAGTGACGTTCCCTTCTTAACAGCATGCGCAACCCAATTTAAGAATGTTTTGCATCCGCTTTGCAGGCGCAAAACACTTGCAAATTACCATCCTCTTCAAGACGGTGGTAATGCACGCGAAAAAGGGATGGGGTCCCCAGGGGACCCCTTCCCCTTTGCATATGCAGGGGAAACTATTTTTTAAGGGAAGCTGTCTTTTAAAATGAAATGAAAATGTTCAATTTCTTTTTTTTTTATATGCATCCCGTTTTCCTTTAAGGAAAACGGATTGCATTAAAAAAACTGCTTTATTAAAAAGCAGTCCCAGAGATGGTGGTCTGCTGAGCCCAGCAAGCCACCATGCCTGGTAGGGCCTGCCATTCCCAACGGTGACGCAAATTGCGAGAGTCTCTGAATTGCGAACACATTGGGAATCCCTAACAGTGTGAAATACACTGTTGTACATTGGAAATAGCGCCTTGCAAATTGTGAGTCGCAAAAAACTCGCAAGTAGGGAGGCGCTATTTCCACGGTCGTACATCTGGCCCTAGATCTTCAAAACAACAGGACTGAATGCGCATTGCCTGCTTGTCTTGTATATTCCCGTTAACAACCGTTTGAGTGCATCCTCAATACTCACTTGATTAGATGCAAGCTCTTAATTATCCTTGGACGCATATTTAAATTAAGATAAATCACCTTATTCTGATAAAATGGAAGAAATGCTTATGCATTCTCCGAAGTTTGAATCGTAGTTCTGCATGTTTAACTGCTTTCCATATACACCAAAATGTGGCGTTGATGTCCTTCCGTCTGACACAATACATATGGCTCTTATCAGTGCCATCAACACAACTGCCAAAGTGCCATAACATAGAACTAAAAAAACACACAACCAAAGCAAGTTTAACCTTCAGATAAAACATTTTCACACCCTCATGTGGAAACAAGGAAAACAGTTAAAATCCAAGCACTGATTGGGGATCATGCTAATGCCCTGATTCCAGTAACAAACACCAACCAGATGATGGGCGGAGTGTTGAAACTTTTCAACCACTCATCCTCAGTTAGGAGATCTCAGAGAAATCAATCATTCTTTTGCTCACCACGCCACCCCAGTTTGGACACCGCCATATGCAAATCAGCCTTGAGCCTGCTCCTAATGGGAACAGTCCAGGCTAGGTCCTCCCTGGACTGGAGACAATCATCCTGGGACTGGTTTAGGGGTATCAACCCTTATCTACCAGGCTAGCTTGAATCCAGTGACTCAGCGAGCCAGGGACCCACATCTGGGCATATCCTTGGACACTTACGGTGAACATAGCAAACACAACAAGATGATGGACAGAGAGGTGAAACTTTTCAATCACTCACCCCCAGTCAAGACATCTGGGTTGAATCCATCATTCTTTAGCTCACTATGCCACCGCAGTTTGGACCCAGCCATATGCAAATCAGCCTTGACCCTGCTCCTAATGGGAACAGTCCAGCCTGAACTGCCAGGTCAGGTCCTCCCTGGACCAGAAACAAGCAACCATGGCCGGTTTTGGGAAGGCGAGCAAAGGACCCATGTCTGGAAGTAATCTTGGCCACTTACGGCGAACATAGCAAACACAACAAGATGATAGACAGATTGCTGAAACTTTTCAATCACTCACCCCTGTCAAGAAATCTGGGTTGACTCCATTGTTCTTTTGCTCCCTATACCGCCCTAGTTTGGTCCAAGTCATGTGCAAATCAGTCTTGACCCCGCTTCTAATGGGAAAAGTCCAGCCCGAACTGCCAGGCCAGGTCTCCTCTGGACTGGAAACAAGCACCCTGGGACCGGTTTCAGGGCATCACCTCTCACCAGCCAGGCTAGCTTGAATCCAGTGGCACAAGGAGCAAGTGACTCACATCTGGAAGTAACGTTGGCCATTTAGGGCGAACATAGCAAACACAAAAATATGATGAACAGAGTGCGAAACTTTTCAACCACTCACCCCCAGTCAAGGCATCTGGGTTGAATCCATCATTATTTTGCTCACTATGCCATCCCAGTGTGGACACAGCCATATGCAAATCAGTCTTGACCCTCCTATTAATGGGAACAGTCCAGCCCAAACTACCAGGCCACATCCATCCTGTTCAGGCTGAACAATTCCCATGGGGAGCAGGGTCAAGACTAATTTGCATATGGCTGGGTCCAAACTGGGGTGGCGTTGTGAGCAACAAAACTATGGATTAAGCCAAGATTTGTTAGTGGGAGGGAATGTTTGATTGGTTCAGCATTCCATCCATCATCTGTTCTTTTTGCTTTTGTCACCCTAAGTGGGAAGGGTATGCTCTGATGTGGGTCCTGTGATCACTGTGCCTCTGGATTCAAAGTAGCATGGCTGATTCCCTGAAACCGGACCAGGGATGCTTATTTCCAGTCCAGAGAGGACCTGGTCTGCAATTCACGCTGGACTGTTTTCATGGAGAGCAGGGCCAAAACTGATTGGTATATGGCTGGGTCCAAATTGGGGTGGCAAGGGGAACAAAATGAATGTTATGTTATGATATTGGCCTTTATAACGTGCACAGATACTCAAGAGAGTCCCAGTATGAATGATGGATTAAACTCAGATCTATGACTAGGGGTGAATGTTGGATTTGGTAAGCATTACATCCTTCATCTGTTCTTTTTACTTTTTTTCGCCCTAGGTGTTAACGGTATGTTCAGATGTGGGGCTCTCATGATCACTGTGCCACTGGATTTCAGCTAGCCTGGCTGATGAGGCAGGTGATACAGCAACACCAGTCCCAGGATCCTTGTTTCCAGTCCAGGGAGGTTCTGTCCTGGCAGTTCATGCTGGACTGTTCCAATGGGGAGCAGGGTCAAGATTGATTTGCATATGGCTGGGTCTAAACTGGGGTGGCACAAAAACAATAGATTAAACCCAAATCAGAGACTGAGGGTGAATGTTTGATTTGTAAAAACCAGAAGAGGAGGTAGAAGAAGTAGGAGGGACTCGTCCTCCAGTAAGTTGTATTAGAAAAACACGCAGAGTTACTCCGTTAAAATACGTTTGAATTGTTTCCCCTTCAGGATTCCTGGAAGGTAGAAAACCTTTCTAAAATAACCCTCCCTCACCAGGGTACCCCTTTGGTGGCATACTTCATCATTGGGTTCTTGCCGTCAGGGCGGGACTGGCCATAGCGGGCACCGGGCATTTCTCCGGTAGGCCGCTAGGGTAGGGGCCGTTTTGGGCCCCTGGGGCGGGGCGTTTGTGTTACCGAGGGTCGGCAAATATCAGCCCCTGTAACAAAATCGTCCAAAACCAGCACTTGGAAACTGCTCAGCTGCACTCCCTCTCACTCCAGGGGGGTTAACTGTTCCCAGTCTGGCCCTGCTTCCTGTCCCACTGCGGGACGGGGCATGCTATAACCTACGGTGATGCGGGAGCACAATAAGTGTGAATTAAACCAAAATATGAGAGATAGGAGTGTGGCAGTTGCTGTTAAAAAAATACCTGACTAGTAGGAAAAAATACTCTTTATTTGGCGCGCTATCCGGTATTGTTACAAATTGGGGAAAATGGAGACTTAGAGGAATTATTAATGTCGTACAGTCTCACTGGTTGACATGTTTCAAGCCCTACCCCAAGGCTATTCTTCAGGACCAAGGATTGGAGAATATACTCCCTGATAACAGTCCTGTTAGTATCCAGTTCAATGCATGATTATTTTGAAGTAAATTGTAGAAACACATTTTAAATATTATAAATTCTGCACCTATTTAGCATAGTAGTTATTGAAATATGCAAGTATATGAAGGGGATAAAGTTAATGGGAAATGGCAAAATCATACAATTTAAAATAAATTATGCCATTATATACTACACGTTCATGGATTTTGTGATATATTTTCCTCAAGTACGTGCGGTGAGCACTTCTAGTGATTTAAAAATCTGTGCACTGAAAAAAAGACATACAACACAGAACACACACATGCTGCTGTTGTTACATATAGTGCCAAGACATACATAGTGATAACCCTAATGAGGCATCATGAGTACAAAACGGGGGGAAGGGACACCTGTAGTCACACTCTGAGTAAAATATAAAATAAAACAAGAGTAGTCAGTGAACCCATTGGTTGATAATGTCAATCACAAATTGAAACGAAAAGACTGAATTTATTTGTCTGCTGAAAGTTCACCTGTGCAAAATGCAGAATTCTGAATTCAGGGAAAAAGGAGCATGGTGTATTACTCCGTCAAGGCTACTCCCTTATGTCAGGACCGGCACCCACCCTTGGCTCCAAGGATGTCCTAGTGCGGTGCCGGTCCCAGATTTTTATCAGAGTCAGCCAGACGTTTGAAGTTGGCGTCCGCGTGTGCGCAAAAGGGATGTATGACGGTACAACGCGTACCGTTGCAACGCATGCCTTTACAACGCGTCTTTAACAACGACTTGCGTTGTTGGGCGCGGATAGTGAATAGTATAATTTACTATTCTAACACCAGTCCCCGTGGATAGTAGGGAAGGTGTTGGAATAGTAAATATACTATTCTTTATCCTTTAGCGCCCTCCAGCGCAAGTCGTGGTTACGACTTGTGTTGTAAAGGACGCGTCGTAAAAGCACTGCGGGGTAACATCCGCGTTGAAAAGGATGTTCCCCGCGCAAAAGACTAGAGCGCTGACTTTACAAAATGGCCACCTGCCATGGAACTACTTCCTGGATTAGGAACTTAACAGATAGTCAAAGTGTCATCGATTTTGTTTGTTTTTAATTATTTGTAAACATCATTTACAAGCAAGGAGAGAAATGACAAATGAATAACGAATAGAGGGTGAAATAAGCTGTTTAAAAAAGCTTCATGTTTATAGGCAGGGAAGAATGGGTGAACCATTATAGTGAATTCAGATAAAAGGTACAGGTGTGTCGAGGGTCAAAAACAATAGTTATTACATAGCTGATATTAAGGTGCATTCATGGTGTCATTGCACCAACAGTAGAAATCTTAATACCAGATGTAAGGAAGTCATTTTAAGGGTAACAAGTGCCAAATGCCATTTGCGTCTTGTGGCACATCGACTTTGTCAAGTGAACTGTCCCCAAGGGATGTTTTCGTTAGGCCATTCAAGCTTGTCTTAAGTCTTAAGACCCATCTTTGTTTCTTCTCGAAAAGGAATGATTCCTGGTTCACTCTTTCTAGGACAGTCCATTGGAGATCCCTGACATGTTTCTGTTCCATATAGTGAACTGACATTTTTCTTGTTGCTCAGCCACATCTGAGGTTGCTCCGATCTTCACAGAGTCTGGTTTTTATTCTCCCTGTTGTCATTCCTATGTAATGTAAATTACAAGGGCATGTGATCATATACACTACAGATTGGGAGTTGCAATTGGTGAAATTATACAATTCCTAGGTTGTGTTGTTGTTGAAGGTGATCAATTTCTTATTTTTGGAGAGGTGACACCCGCAACAGTTGCCACATGGGTAATGTCCTGTTGTTGGAGTCAGGAAACCCTGTGTATCTTTTCTTTCATTTATTAATCGTGGTTGTGTGTGAACCAGTATGTCACGTAAGCTGCGGCCTTTTCTGTGTGAGAACATGGGTTTGGGAAAATTTTGAGTACCACCATTTATCGAGCGCCAGTGTTTATTTAAAATTTTGCTCAATTGGTTTGATGCATTGCTATAGGTGATGATGCAGATGGGTCATTCCTATTTCTCTTTAGGTGGTCTGATCTCTAGTAAGGCATCCTTGTGGTTGTTTTTGACTCTGTTGGTGTAATTCCTAGCTTGTAGTTTAGATGTAAGGCCCTCAGCCTGTTCCTTATAATCACTCGTGTTTGTACAGTTTCTGCTGAGTCTCAGGAATTGGCCTGAAATGTCAAATTTCCCTGATCTGTCTAGGGTGGAAACTGTCCAAAAAAAGCTGACAGTTCTTAGCTGTTGGTTTGAAGTGGGTGGTTGCTTTTAGGGTCCCTTCTGCTGGAATGATATACAAGTCATGAAAAACAAGTTCTGATTTTGAAAAAGTATGTGTACATTTTTGAAAACTGTTTTGTCTGTTATGCCACTTAAGAAAGTTAGATGCTGTTTCCTCATTGTCTTCCTAAATTAAAAGAACATCATTGTTGTAGTGTTTCCATATGGTTATGTGCTTGACATGTGGATTGGTAGGGCATAGGATTTTGTGTTTCACTAGGTGATGGCACATACAGCCCAGCTATGCTTGGTGCAAATGTACTAACCATGCTGGTCCTGTGTTGTTGTAAATACAGGGTTTCTTCAAATTGGAAGACGTTTTTGGTCAATGCTCATTTGCAGCATTCCATTACCACATTGCATGGAGATTGGTATGCCCACTCCACTTCGAAAAGTACATCCTCGATATTGTTGAGGGTCTCATGATGAGGAAGACTTGTGTAAAGACTTTCAATATCGAGCCCTATTAGTATTTGTTTGTCAGGGTCCAAAGGGATGTTATTTATTAGTCTCAGTACATCTTTTGTGTCCTTCAGATAAGAGTCTGTGCCCTGTACATTAGGTTATAGGAAGGCGTTTGCGGATTTTAATAGGGGTTCCAGTATAGAGCCTATCCCGGACACGATTGGTCATCCAGGTGGGTTCACCAGACTCTTGTGTATTTTTAAGAAGGTGTAAAAATAGGGGTGTAATTGAAGATTTGTTTGTTAGAAAATCGCTCTCTTTCTGAATGTTTGATTTGTTCTGCATTCTGTCTATTGCCTGTTCTTTAAGATTCCACTAACAGACCTTCCACAACAAGAGATAGTGACATTGCCAAGAAGTTAAATGCAGGTGGGGAATACCTGATGGTAACGGTGCTTTCTCTTGGTTTTAGAATTGAGTCTACACTCTGTAGATATCATTCTTCGCCAAACTTAGTGGGTCATTACAATGGCAGTTGGACAGACTGTTTAACTATTGTGATTCGATTCTGACCGCCGAGGTCTGGAAAGTTCCCCCTTTGTTTTATGATGCAGCCGCTGCTACTGCTGCGGTCTCATCTACAGTGGGGCAGCTATCCCAAAATATGTCACTGCAAGTACATACAAAATCACAGAAAATATGTGAATTGTACACACATGCATGGCATATGTGAGGATATGCCTTTTGCTCCATGTACCCCATTGCTTGTGTGTTATGGAATGTGCACAGTCCAGTCAATGGGGATACATACCTCATAAAGTCCTACCTGGATTCTGATTCCACAGGTTTGTAGATATCGGGCTAATGCTGCTCAGGTGTAGGGGAACCTGTAGTAAGGGATCAACAGCAGAGAGTTCTGGGAAGAAGTGGAATTGGGTGAGTGTGCACCCCAAAACATTCGCTTCCAGCGACTGAGGCAGTTGGTTGAACCGCCACGGTCAGGTCTTCTGAAACCCACATCATAATCCGGACGGTGGTCGGAGATCCCTTCATTGCCCTATGGCTGCTGTTTTTTCTCCATGCACCATCTTGGCAGTCTCAGAAAGTCTGTGAAAGTCGGTAGCCTATCAGCTGTCTATCAGAGTACATGATGCATGCATCGTAATTTGGCAGTCTGACTGACCAATTCTGGCGAGACCGCATTGGTCAACAGACAGCTGAAAGGACAACAGAAGCCAGTCCGACCAGCATCGTAATGACCCGGTTAGTCATTATAAATTTTATATATGCTGGGAAACCAATGTAATCTAGGGCCATATGTAACGACACCCATATTTGCGATTCTCAAATAGCGATTTTTTAGAAATCTCTATTCGAGAATTGCAAAAAGGGATGTATGTAAAAAATCACAATTTTTTTGCGATTTCTTAATATTCCTTCATTACGATTAGCAAATTGTGAAATTGCAATTAAGGAATACTTTCCCATTCATTTTTATGGGCCAGGAGGCCCATAAGAATGAATGGGAAGTTATTCTCAATTTGCGATTCGCAATTTGAGAATCGCAAATTGAGAATAATTTCAAGGGTGTCATAAGGACACCATGATGTACCCCTGAAATTTACATGTGTGCGCGTATGGCGCACATACATGCCCTAAGGGCATGTATGTGCACCACATGGCACCTTCACTAATGGCAAAAAGTGCATTTGTGAAAGAAATCGCATATTACCACCAACTTGAAGTTGGTGGTAATTTGCGATTTCGTAAGGAGAAATTGCAAAACTTCAGTGGTTGCTGCATAGCATTTAAGCAATCGCAATTTGCGATTCCTTAAATGCTTACGCAAAGTTAAGGAATCACAAATTTTGCAAATCCTTAAATTTGCATTGCGATTATCCTCATACATACCGTTTCCCGAATTTTGATTTGCAAATGCTGCTTTTTTGCGATTCGCAGCGTTTGCGAATCAAAAATTCGGTTGATACATATGACCCCAAATTTCTTGAGCCAGTTTCCAATATTGCTGCTTCATAAAAGGCTGTTAATGTTGCATTTGAGGACTTACAGGATTGAGCATCCATAGTTAAGACTTTATTTCAAAACTGATTGGATCAACTGTTTAATCACTCTCAGGAACAGAGGACGCGAACACTCAAGGACATCTAACTTGATATTGAGTTCTTTTATCATAGCAGATTCTCTAGGCTGGTATTGAGTCCCTTTTGCCATATTGTTGTTAGCCAGATTCACTTTATTATCTTTTCTTATCATCTACTATAGTCTTTACATGTCAAATTTCCTAGTGTCGCTGGGATTCTGCTCCTACACAGAACTGTGCATAGAGACTTGGAACCTCAGTGAATTAGGGTGTGCCAAAACTCACCTTTAGTACCCAAAATCCCCTACCAGACTAGCAATCAGTGTCTCATTGGTTCTTACAAACTCCCAATGTTTAGACAGCCCAGAACATGGACTTAGAACACCTCAGGTAACGTGGAACACATGAACACTCTTTCGTTATACAACCATATCAATCCAGAACGCGGAGTAAATGAAGACACGTGCACATTTGAAATGTTTGTTTTCTAATGCAGTGTTCTCAAGCGCAGTATCTTAGCTAATACAAGCAAACATATTATAAGAAACAAAGTAATCAGCATAGTTACTAGTCCATAGAATGCAAAGGGAGAAACCATGTTAAAATGCTAGAGGGAAGTAGGCTAAATAGCACCTAAATCTTACCCTCCCTTGCTAGTATATTAAATTATATCTAAGAAGGTCTCTTTGGGTTTTAGCAGGGCACCCCCATACCTCTGATCCTAGTGGGAAGGGATCACATCATCTTCCACCAGCTCTCTGCATGCGAAGCATCATCAAGTGTGTGTGTATGCTCTGTGCAGTGCAATATAAAACACGCCTAAAGCCAGAGTTGGCCGCAGCTGCATGTATGTTATGTCTAGAACGTGCGAAGGTCAGACCTCACAACAACCACTGTTTTGAAATATCCTTGAAGGCCTTGGCACTCACTGTACAGACATAGCTTACCATGCAAAGCTGATACAAATAGCAAAACATATTATTCTCGTGTGAAGCAAAACATTCTACTAGGCTCAAAGCTCTATTAACAATATGTGCCGTGTGCAGAAGCAGCAGAAAGGTAAAATGGCGTTTAAACTCCTAATAAGCTCATGCTAACTTAACACAGTGTGAAGGCAAAGCATATCTATATGACACTAGCTTTATATGCCACCAATGTGTTACCACTAACAACCAAACTGGCTAATTAGAGAACAAAAGTAATGATCTATTAAATGGTAGCCCATGCCAAATAGTTATTGTAATTCCTATAGATTCATGTTGATTTGTGAACTCCAAAAATGCAGTATATTCATACCAGAGAGCCTGATTTAAAGTTCGGTGTCAAAAATAATCTTCACATTTCTGGAGGAAATGTTAAATGTTGAAGAAAACATACCAGTCCAGTTTCTTCAACCATTGAAAGAGGATTCCTCTCCTAGACTTCTCTTCAAGACTTAGGGCCTGTTTTATAGTTAGGTGGTAAAGGAATTCCTCCAATTTCTAGAAGGAAATACCAAAAACTGAAGTGATTCTAATAAAGCAATTTCTGCCATCTTAAAGGGATTTCTCAATCATTAGGGAATTTCTAATTGCCACCAAAATATGTATCAGGACCTACTGTGTCAATTTAATTCAGGGAATTCTGAGAGTTGCAGCTACAATACTGGTCAATTTTGCCTTTGGCACATCCAGTCTTTATTAAGGGTGGGTAAAATTGCATAATTTATTTAAGTTGTGAAATGTGGTTTGATGGTATCTTGTGAGGCTTTTTTTCACATGAGCATGCAATTACGGTAAACAAATGTCTTTAGAGAAATGGGCAGGCGACTTGTTAAAGAAAAAAAAAATTCTGGCGAGATATTTTTTTCATAGATTAGTCTCATGCATGCAAAAATTACACAAACTTGGAAATTACAGGAACTATGCATACCAAAAAATCAGGGAACTACGCAAATTAGGCACCATAATCAACATTTCACTCAGGTGTACTCTATATATGACCATGTTAGTCTAATTCGCATAAGTTGGTCAGTCAGATGTCAACCTTTGGATCTCCCCTCTTTTCATGTGATGCATTGTTTTACCATTTTTATAGATAATATAAGTCATTTGCGACAGTGCTTAGATAATTTCTGCCAGTTAATAGGTTATATAAAATTGTATCAGACCAGTTAGGTCCCTCCTGCTCCCTGTGTTATTCTAGCTCAAATTAGGTATGAGCTCCTCTTTAGTGCTTGACTGGATCGTAGAAAAACAAAGACAAATTGCTAATTACTTGATTTAGGGTGATTCAGGATCAGCCGATCAGGTTAAACAATATATACATCATGCACAAAGCTTAGCAGAAAAAGGTTACAACCACCTTCAAGTGTTGCATTCTGCAGTGGAGATACTAAGGTTTGCAAGAAGATCCTTGGTGCTCCTTTGTTCAAAGTTATAGACAGCCTTATCTCTTACTTCTGAATGGGATAATATTATCCTCAGTTCAGGAAATTTCCAAGAACCAACATTTTCAAACAGGTTTGTTAATTATGTCTTTTATATTTTCATGTAGTGACTGAACATTTTCAGATCAGGTTTATTCTAAGCATCCAGATAAACACTACCTTTCAGATCAACTCATAGATGTGTTTTCTGTGTGCTCTGAAGAGACCAGGGTGGTGTGCACTGAGGTATACAACTCTCAAATAGATGAATTAATACTTAAACAAAAACTTATAAAGAAGTAGTAGATTGACGTCTTTTGAGTGTTTAATTGTAACCAAAGCATTAGTGGGGGAATGTATTGCATGACACTGGTAATTCCTTCATGAAGAGAGACGTCTCACATGAAAATAAAAGGGTGGAGGAAATAATGATACGATTTATTTCTAATGTTCTCTTCTTCACCTATGGCTGTGGATTTGCTGTGGAAATCTCATGTATGCCTACATTCATTGCATAATTAGAGCCAAGAATGCATTAATTATTAAACCATTGTAGCAAAAGAGTTAGAAATTGCTCACTTTGATTATATTTCTAGGCTGAATGGCAACTTAACAGAATAACAGAATGGAAACTTCATCGACTTTAAAGGATAATTCCTCTTTAAATGTACTTTTAATTTCATGCAAAGATGCCTCAGAAACTAGACTCTCGAGGGTGAACTAAAACAGAAAAATAACGAGGACATGTTTCCCTACAATATATTTTACCAAGGCACATATCCAGTAAAGTGTGAAAACCATGTGAAACAACCCATTTGGCAAAATCCCACCCCGTCTACGGGCCGCATCTAGACTTTCACATTCCATTCACTCGGATGTATGACATTACAACGCATGCTTTTACATCGCATGCTTTTACAACGCGTTTTTTACAACGCATACCATTACAACGCATAGTGCTTTTAGGCGCTGGATAGTGAATTGTTTAATTTACTATTCCAACTCCAGTCTCCATGGATAGTAGGGAAGGTGTTGGATAGTACATTAAACATATTCCCTATCCTAGAGCGCCCCCCAGCGCATTGCGTTGTAATGGTTTGCGTTGTAAAAGTTGCGTTGTAAAGGCACTGCGTGGTAAAAGTTGCGTTGTAAAGGTTGTTTACCCATTCACTCTTAGCTACCCCCAAGTAGGAAGGGCTTTTATTAAAAAGTCCAACAATGCTATTTTGACTTGTTGGAAGTGAAGTCCCTGATGTGGAAGCATTTTGGCACAGGGGACATACATCATCAACATTAGAAATACCCGTTGCATTTTAGGAGTTTCCTTCTGGCACTTGACATTCATTTTGATGGTTCTCTGTGGAATGTCAGCATGGATGACATGCCAGCCTTGACGAGAAGTGAAGTCACTAGAACTGGTGGCGGACTGAAATATAACACCTGGTCTTGTGCCATTCCCACAGTGTCACATCGACCTAATTGGTCCTCACCATGGCAGAGACCATAACGCGTCACAATCAGAAAGTACTACCCCCACCCCTCACACACACACACACTTCCGAAGAGCAGGGGAACGCAGAGGTGTACAGGAAAGACGTTCACTATCTTGTTGGATATCCCCTTACCGAACAGAACCTTAGCTCTAAGTCATTAATGAAATATAAGACATTTTGCTATAAACGTTGTCCATCGGAGCCTGAAATCAATCCCATGTGGGATTACAATGGCTGAGATATATAAATATGCAATAAAAATAATATAAATATGCAATAAAAATAATCTGAAGGCGTAGCTTCAATTACCCACCATTTTTAAATATTTGGTTTTCCATGATTGTCAATTTTAAAGACTTGTAAAGAAAGGCTCCCCACTGCCTTTTTTTTCATCCGGTTACACACATTGTACTGACGCATGAAGTTAACCCCCGCACTCTGCCCCACTCCCATAGGTATGCCATATCATATTTCCCTTCCCAGTACTCCCTCTCCCGCCAAGAAAGCCAACCACACATTTTGTCTTGTGGTGGTCATTTGTTGGCTGCAGTTTATTAGGAACACAAAGAAACATGTATATACTTTGCACTTTGCATGTTATGTCATCACATACTTCCTTTATATTGTCTCTTGGCCCCCGCTCGCTGCTTGCTGCCGAGGTCGCTGAATGTTCCTTCTTAGTCCTGGTCGTCCAGACGTTGCCCACAAGATCCTGTGCTCACGCCGTGCTGCTCCCCCGCTCCTTGAAGATAGGAGCTTGCCTGGGGAGCAGCGCTTATAAACCCCCCCCTGACTTGCCTTTACTGTGTAGACTCCCACCCATTGGGGGGTTTGAATCCCGCCCTGGCCATTATTAGCCGGAGAGGTTTTGGTGCCACTCAGGACTGCTAAGCAGGAGGGGGGAGACCTCTGCCCTTTGTCCTGCTTCGCTTGCCAAACTAAGGTTCCCCGCCCCTTTTGTCCGGAGGCGCGACGCTGGGTTATGGCGCCGGCTTGTTAGCCCCCTTCGGGTGCAGCGTCTGCGAAATTCTCTTCTGGTATAAAAATATAATTTGCTGCTACATTGTATGTGTTTTTATGTCCTGGCGTGCTTTCGGGGTGAAACTTTCCTTTCACACTATCAAAGAAGAAGCTGATTTGTACACAGTAAGAAAGTAGCACATAAAACACAAGGCGCCTTAGAGTGAATCTATATGGCGGGAGACCCGGTGGCATTAATTTGCGGTGCTTCCCATTTCGATCTAGCGTCCTAATAAAGAATGCCATCTTCAATAAGCATAGTGGTATATTTATGTCAGTCACTATCACAAAGTAGGGAACTCAAGCATGCATCCATTTTCTAATCACTCCTAACATGTAAAGAAATGATTGGCAAACCGTGATGGAATAAACATTGGAGAATTGCAGTTAATGACATTTTAATATAAAGCACCTACATCAAGCTATTTTTAATCTAACTTTGAGACAGTTTAAATTATCAAGTCAGCCAGGCTAATATAATCCCAAAATGTAGTGCTCTATATTGATAGGAATAATGCTCAGAGAAAGGGTGCTCTGGGTAAGCATTCTTTAGCGATTGGTTTATTTAAATGTTTTGCGATCCAACCGAAGAGGCATTTGTCAATTACACAGTCAGGTGGGTTGAACGAAGGCATTTCGATGGTGCACTGCAGTCTAGTTTTTGATTGGGCAACAAGAGCGTGCGAAAGCCTGAGCAGCACTAGACAGTTGTAGCTCAATCTTTGTTGTGGCAAAGATGGAAAGACGTTATTGTACCTGCTGTTATTACTGGAAGCAGTTTAAGTGTAATTGTGCAGCACTCTTCTTTGCAAAAGAAACTATAGGTAATTGTATAAGTGTTGCATTACCAGGCAGTCTAAGGTTCTCTTTTGGCTTTTTGCTTTTAGCAGGTCGGAATGGTTATTTTGAACAACAACATGCTCTTCACCTAGACTTAACTCCTGCCTGACAACCATTATTAGCCGTGGAATGGGATGTAGTCGATAACAGTGGCTAAAGACTGTGATCTCCCCTGGGCATATTGCGATAATAATTAGCACTATAATGTTTTTCTATAACCTTTACACATGCACAGTATAACAATAATATCACGTTAGTATTTAAATACGAAAGCGAGCACTTTTAAAAAATATATATATATTTTTATTGACGTTTTTTCACATTAACTGGTAATTTAGGAATAATCTCATGCCATATTTTTGGACCATCTGGTGTTCTAAATATTGCACGAGATGGAGCAAGGATGATGTTGGTTATCACTGTAAATCTTAAGAAATGTGTGATTTAACTGGAACTATAAGTAACTAAGAATACAGCAAAACACAACACAATAAAATACAATGAAGCAAAACAACAACTTAACAATACACAGCCCAAAACCACAATGCAGCGCAGTGACATATTGCAGCACGAAAATATAACAGCGCTAAAAAACAACCCATAAAAAATGCAACACATCCAATGTGTACAAATATTCTTGTTACACTTCACCATCTCCACAGCTCTGCTTTCATAACAATGTGGAAAACGTTGTTTGCACCAAGCATTGCCTTACTTAACAACAAGGAAAAAGTCAGTCAAAAATGTTTTGTGATGTAGCTAATTGATTGATCTGGCTCTAGAGCTGTAAATACCGGATATTGTGTTGAGGGCAGCATGTTTTTTTTTGTTGCATATGTTTCACATACTGCATTTTATGCTGAATAAAGGCCAAGTCTGGATTTCTTGTAGTGCAATTGACACTGGAATAAACAGCAAGTGCACTGGAAATTTTCTAGACAGTAAAGCTTTTTTTAAAAGCTTAAAAAGCAAATAGTTCATTATAATAAAAGTAGAAAAAAGTGTCACTCTAAGAGGCTTATTACGATGCCCTTCGTGAAGCCTATGCCGGCTTGTCGGGGTCAGTTTGACCGCCTGATATTTATTTATTTATTTATTTAGCGATTTATAGAGCGCCTGGTGACCCGGAGGCATCCCCGCGCTGTAGCATTTGTGGAGGCCAGAGGGGAGAGGGGACTTTATTTTGGGAACAGCAGCGTTTTCAATTTTTTCCGGAAAAGGAGATGGCTGGGTTCCTGCCTCAGGGGGTGAGGAAGTGAGTTCCATCCTGAGGATGCTTTTACAGAAAAGCGTCTACCGCCGGTGCGTGCCTTCCTGTATCTGGGGACGTTGGCCAGACGCTCATTGTTCGAGCGTAGGGATCTGGGGGCCTTGTAGGGGGTGACCAGGTCTCTCAGGATAGCAGGGCCGAGACCGTTGAGAAGTTTGTGTGCAGTGCACAGGGCCTTGAATTCTACCCTTTGTCGTATTGGAAGCCAGTGGAGGGCCTTGATCGCTGGTCTGGCTGAGACTCTGGAAGGGAGATTCATAAGGAGCCGGGCATCTGCGTTTTGCGTACGCTGAAGTTTAGCCATAGTGGCTTCAGGAGCTCCTAGATAGACCGTGTTACTGTAGTCTAGCCGCGCAAGGATCAGGCCTTGGACCAAGAGTTTCCTAGATAGGGGCGGAAGTAGTGGGAGGATCCTGCGGATGGAGCGCATGAGACCAAAACAGGTGCCTGCTGTTTTGGTTGCTTGGGTTTTCAGAGACCGCTCGGGTTCCAGCCAGACTCCTAAGGTCTTAATTACTTGTTTCGGGGTGGGTACTTCCCCGAAGACGTCTGGCCAGGCCGAAGAGGGGATGGTGGTCCATTGCTTGCCCAAAAGCATGACTTCTGTCTTTGATCCGTTTAGCTTGAGCGATGACTCGCACATCCAGTGGTGAATTTGTTGGAGGCAGTTCGGCAGATTGTCTGGGTGATTGTCCAGATGTGAGAGTGAGACGACCAATTGCGTGTCGTCCGCATAGCTCACTATCTTAATCCCGAAGGGGGCGACGACATCCTCGAGGGGGGCCATGTAGGCGTTGAATAAAGTGGGGCTTAGGGATGACCCCTGGGGGACTCCGCTCGCAAGGGGGAGGGAGGCAGAGTGGGAGTTGCCATCCCATACCTGGAACGAGCGCCCTGAAAGGAAGGATTCTATCCATGTGAGCGCCGAACCTGCGAGCCCTGCCACGGCCAGCCGATATTGCATTGGAAGCGGTCGTTCGACTGCAGTATTATGATGCACTACAATACATGGCTTACTGACCGACGCGGTTCTTCCGAATCCGACTGGAAATTCCGACTGCAATGGTTTTAGAAAAATGTTATGGAGCAGATCGGAGCATAGTCCGGCCCTGGAACCGTCGGCCCTATTACCATAGTTATTTCGAACATGCCGTTTGTGTCGGTCAAACCACCTCATCAAAGCTGGTGGAAGAAGAGGCTCATAAGGCCGAAGTCACCAAAACAAGCATCCACATTTCTTGTGCAGTTATGGAGCCCATTGAGCATATCATAGCACATCTGTACCTACTCGACCAGCAAAGCCAGGACCATTGCAGACATTGTTGCAGGTAAGTGACACACATACCCCTACACCAGTGGGCTTCAAAATGATCAATGCTGCGCCCCCCCTGTAAAAAAATAAAAGCCCTCAGTCCCCCCTCAATTTGTTAACAAGTATTCTGCTAAATTGGCAATGTCTAAATATGTCTAAACCAGGCATCAGGTGTTACTGATGTCTTTCATTCCATTGTCTCCTAAAGGGTCAAACAAAATTCCCTCCATTCAAAAGTGATGCTGATGATGAAATCATGAACAGGCCTATGAAGGAGCTCCAACGTTGCATGTATAAAATTATTACAACTTTACATAATGGCTTAAAATATGTTATTAATGGCATCATAGCACACCAAGGATTCATAACATAATTCAATTCAAAACAGGGGGATTTGGATCATGGAAGTTCTGTTACCCCTTTTTACACATTCTCCCAATCAGGAAATAAATTACCAAACTTGTAACTGACAGTAAATTACAAGGCTGGCTCACTGCCGCTCATGCTTCTAACCCTTAAAAACAAAACACGATGATTCTCTTGGCCAGAGACTGGTGCACCCCCTGATGTCACTTAAGGCCCCCCAAATTTGAAGACCTCTGCCCTACAAATTAAAGTGATCACAAATTGAAGGTGCAGTAAAGTGAAAGTGTCCTTTAGCATGTTGTGCAGGGGAATGAGGAAATGCCAGCATCAGGTATTCTCAGTGTGAACTAGAAATACAAGGACAGATCAACATAAAGGTAGGACTACAAATGGGCATAGGCACATACATCTATGTACAGAAATATATATGGTGAGCTCACCACTGCTCTATGTCATGGCAACATAACACTAATGCACACCTAAAAATATGTCCCACAGAAACCTATACAGTGGCACACAACATCCTACCTGAACTAATACCCTCATCGACACTGCTGGGAGCAAAGACTGAGAGTTCACCTGATCTCTTAAACTACGCAGTGAAGGAGAGTGTCACAGTGCAGTATCATGCTGAAAATACAAACCTTGAGATGTAGCACATAAGGTGGCTTGAAGGTGCACTGGAGGTGCAAGCACTGACAAATGTATATCAGTCTATGAACACTTAGTGGGCTTTATAGTGCCTAGCCCTACCATAATGACAATTGTATGCACAAAAAGCTACCATTCAAACTCAATTAAGTGTAGCAACATCTTGAAAAACAGAAAGCAGACTTTGCAGCTGCATCACCTACCAGTGCCCCACAACTATTAATGAAGATATCTGTAATACTGTAGGCACATCCTTCTAGGAAACATCAGTTACATCGCGGTGTTCACACCGCAATACCTTTACAATGCGGGCCTTACAACGCAAGTCATTACAATGACTTGCCCTGGATGGTGCTCTAAGCTAAGGAATAGTATGATTTACTATTCCAACACCTTCCCTACTGTAACATAGGCTGGAGTTGTCATAGTAAATCATACTATTCCTAAGTCCATTGCCCTCCAACGCAAGTCGCTGTAGCAACTTGCACTGTAATGCCTGGGTTATAAAGGTATCGAGGTGTGAACACTGCAATGCAAAATCGTATATTCCATTCTCCTACTGTCTTCACTGACCCAACTATAAATCCTAAAGCATTGTAGTCACCTTTGTGTCAACAAAGTGAATTGACAATAATAGTATTTGCTAATGTCAAACACACAGGCTTCCTAGGCACAATATAAGGGTGCATTCACCTGACTAGATCCTGTCATATGCCTGAAGTAATGACATATCACATGTGAAATGAAATGAAATGAAAAGAAAAATTGCACTTATATAGCGCCTAACTACCCGGAGGCCTCGCAGCGCTTTAGATTGATTATTTTACAGCGAGCACCGGGTAGGTCAGCACGTTTGTGCATACAGGTACGTTTTTAGGGCCTTTCTAAAGGACATAAGATTTTTGTTTTCTCGGAGGGGGAGGGGCAGGGAGTTCCAAAGTTTGGCCGCAGAATGGGAAAAAGAGCGACCACCCCAGCGAGACCTATTGATTTTTGTTGTGGATACAAGCTGAAGGGAGCCAGAGCGTAAGGCTCTAGGCGGTGCATAGGGCGTAACCATAGGATGCAGAATTGTCGGGCCAGTGCGATGAAATGATTTATGGACTATGCACATGGCCTTGAACTGTACTCTAGCCGCTACCGGGAGCCAGTGAAGCTCTTTAAGAGCATTCCTCACTGACTGCCGGCGGGGGATGTTATATAAGAGCCGTGCAGCACAATTTTGAATGACCTGAAGCCTACGGGTGACTGCTACCGGGGCTCCTAAATAAAGTGCGTTCCCATAGTCCAGGCGAGAGAGAATCAGGGCCTGGACCATGACTCTCCTGGCCTGGAATGGGAGTAGAGGAAGCACTTTGCGGAGCATTTTCAACAGTCCAATGCAAGTAGAGGCAGTTTTTGTGGCTTGAGCTGAGAAATCCAGCGCCTTATCCAGCCAAATCCCCAGGCTCTTAATCTGGGATTTGGGAGGGGGGAGCAAGTGTAATAATATGTGAAAAGCACATTCATGTGGCTCATTTGGCTGAAAAATCTGGCCACATAGGCACAATATGGCACCCCACTTTCCTTGTTACACAAAGCTACTCCAATTTATGTTGTGACAAACAAGATAAAGCAGTCACAATGTAAAGATACCTAGACTGATACACTCTACCACAACCAAGAAGTCCTAACGCTTGTGGCTGTGCCAATATTTGCACATGACATATCATGCCTGGGCATATACACACACTCAACATCACTTAACACACAAACATTCCCTGACGACCTTGACCCACATTTAACAACAAACATGACCCTCTGATAGCACATACGTCCCCTATCAGGCAGGCAACCATGGTCAAGTATGGTGCATGGTATCTCTGGGTGGAAGATCAAATGTGAGGCCATGTTTTCATTAAGATGGAATATAAAGGCACATCACGTCAGCATGATGTGGCCTATGTTCAGTTAACTAATAATGTATATGCACAGCCTCACATACTCTAACTGTGCATTAAGTCCTGAAATGATGTACATTACTCGGCAATGTAGTGCCCAACTTAACAATCACACCATATTATAACTAGCTATCAACTCCTGTGACACACATTCCTGTACCATAGCCGGCTCCTCACGCAACTAATGCAAACATCAATAGTGAATTAATAAGTAAGCAACACAGTCTAACTTACTAAGCATTGTCATGGACAAACATACACCATCCACATGAAATAGGCAACTAATGCAAATGGCATTACAACCATCCAAATTCCACTACATAGGAGACCACAGTGCATAAACACCCTTCATACAATGGATCTCTAATTTAAGGGGAGTCCTGGGCCAGGACACAGTCTGATTTGTACCTACCTCACACTCTCCATGTGGACAGGACATAGAGAACCAGTCTCAACTGGGACTAATAGCTATTGGCACAAAGTGGCATCCACATGTGGCAAATTTGTCATTGAAAGTACTTTACAAGATCCACGAAAGGAACAGATTTGGCCCATATATATTAAGTCTCATTTTGAGGTTTACACATTGCTCTGTGTGCATGTGTGGCTAAAGTAACTATTGTGTATGTAGAGTCTGAACGCCTCCAACTGTATTGACAATATTCACTTTGTACACATCAACTATATATCCAGCATACAGCTCATTGAGTTTTGACCATTGACATACTTGCACAATAGACTTATAAATAAAATAAACTATGAATGCATTCCACATCCAATGCAAAGTTTGGCCCTTCATCCCACTCTCTTACACACACATCATGTGGACATCGATACCCAGCCAATATAGGTACACAAATCCACACAACATCCCAATAGACTTACCTACTCTAGGTACAATATGCTATTATTGTCTTACTAACAGAAGTGTACTCACACATCCCAATTTACACATGAATAACAGGTAACAGCAAGAGATATGTTAGGACACAGGAATACCAAAAACTAAATAAAAATAGCTTAATTCAGCCTCAAGAGTTCAAGTATGAAAATAAGGCCAATGGCCAGTCCAAATGTCCATGCCGTGGGCCAGCAAAGTGTTGCTCACCCAAACTTGCCTTCATTAATGCTGCTGTGGAATACCTCCCCTGGAAGGGGCATCTAGGGGGCATACAAGGCAGCAACATAAAGTAACTTGGGCGGGGCTGGGTTGGTCCTTGGGAGGGTTGGGCTCAGAATTGGTGGGGCCGGCAAGGTAAGTGGGAGGGCAGGATATAGGGAGGGAGTGGCACAACTCCACCATTTTTCAGCATTTTATACTCCTGAATGACTGTGAAAGAAATGGAGGGGTTTGTTTTTTAATTTCTTCCCCGTGGAGGTTTTGGGGTAGGCTTCCTTTCCCGGCTACCTTGCTATTGCCTTTGGGTTTCAGTAGGGGGCTGGCTAGGTGTTTTAGAGTTGGATGTTGAAGGGTATATCAGGGGCACAAGGGTTTTCTTTGTGTCTGCCTGCAAGTCAGTGGATGTGGAAGTTAGGGTGTCTTGTGTCTGCTGAGTGCATGTGAGTCTTTCACCTTATGCTTTGGTCATGTGTGGGAAATAAGGACTGTGGATGGGGTAGAGGTAGAAGGGGTGGAAAGCTGGAATTGGGATAATGCTGCAGTCTATGTTGAGGCTAGAGTCTGAATGGATCTATGTAAGGAAGACATGTCAGAGTGAATGCCCCTATTCAGACAGCAGGACAGTCCTTCCTCTAGCCTCCACAGATCTAATTGTGCTCTGATGAGAGGTTCTGAGAGTTCCACTTTTATACCCAGTACCGACCTGTGTGTGTGGGTCACCTTCTTGTTTAATCTTAACTGGTTCTGGTCAGTGTTTCCCCTTCGCCTGGATCAGGCTCCAATTTGTCTAGGATAAGAAAGGGCAGGTAGGTACAAGTGTGGGCTTTATAAGCAAATTAAATGTGCAAAATTAGGTGCATACATATTTTATCAGTTTAGAAGGACGACCACAGGCACTTTACCACTGATTAGCAGGAGTAAAGTAAGCAGAGTCCTAACGTCAACAAAACCGGGTTCAGCAAAAAATTTGAATATTGGCAGGAAAATCTGGGGGAATACCATGCAAAAGATAGTTATTTTCAACACTATACTTGGCACAGTCTCGAAAGCCATAGTAGTACGGACCCAAAACACCAGAGACAAATGACTCCAACCACCAATGAAAATGTGCATATATACAGATACCAAAAATAACTTCACTATATTTCTTTACCCTGCATTATTTTCTCATGTGTGTTTGCATTTTTTAAATATGTGCATGCTTGTTTATATTTGTGGTCCGCACAATAACGATGAATGGAAATGCTTGAATTACACTGAGCTCCTTCTAACTATTCTGTCTGCATTTCATTCCATTGTTTGTATTACAGAAATGAAACACCTTTGAGCAAAGCAGTCTAGGCCCAATACCTAAATGGTGGGCCAAACTGAACTACTAGGCCTTATTTGAATGGAATTCAAGCACCTCCAAATGAGTTTTAGTATATTGGCCTCAGTGGGGAGGTGCATTCTAAGCCCCTATGAGGATGTGAACTTGACTAAAATGCTGGGCATACCCATATTACCTAGGTCAACTTCTGAAGAAGATGCTCGGAAATGCTTTGATAATCTTTGGGAAAGGCATGCAGAGTTGCCTCCATTGCTATACTGAAGGCACATTACTTAGTGGTTCAGGATGCACTGTAATATTTGTGGCATATCAAATCTGATCCTCATAGGTGTAGACCTCTTTCAGCAGTGCTGTTAGACCTGGCATCATTGGCGTGACTCTCCCCTCCCTTTTGACGGATTGCCACCTCTGTTTTTATATGTTTTTGCTGGATTTAAGCTTTGGGCACTGTGCCACTGCTAATCAGTGCCACGGTGCAAGCGCACCCAATGTTAAATTAATGTACTGATTGGTTATTCCATGATTGGGTTATTTGATGTACCTGTCAGCCCCTTGTACAGTGCACCATGTGTGCCCAGGGCTTTTAAATCAAATGCTGCTGGTGGCCTTGCAGCACTGGTTGTGCCACCCACAGAAGCAGCTTGCAAAGTGTGTCTCAGGCCTGCCATTGCAAGGCCTGTGTGCAGTCTAGCACTGCCATGTCAACTTGGACAAGTGCACCCACTTGCCAGTCCCTAAACCTTCCCTTTGCTTCAAATTAGACACCCCTATTGGTAGGCCCAAGGGCAGGGTGCATTGTAAGTATACGGTAGGACATGCTCTGATGTGTGTAGCATGTTCTAATAGTGAATTACAGCCATTTTCGTTTTTCACTATGGAAGGCTACCTGTTCTCATAGGCCAGAATGGGCATCTAAGATTGTTACATTCTTACAATCCTAACTGACTCACGGAACATGGTAGAAATTCGAATTTAGTATGCCTGAACTCAGAATAATAAAATACATATTTTAGTAAAGTTTATTTTAATATTCTGTGTTTGCAAAGACCACTTTTAGAAAGCAGGTATTTGCTTGCCTAACCATTTGAACCTGCCTCCGCTGGATTGTGTATTCCTTGTCTGGGTTTGTGAGTGACAGGGCTGGGGAATTCCAGGAGACAGGCTGGGACAGCCCAGTGATGAATAGAGATATGTACATCCAGATGGGAGGGAGGAGTGCACCTGGGACCTGAATGGGGCTGGGCCTTCCCTCTACAATGCTGTCTCCACCCCCTGTGGCGTGTCTGATGTCTCTGCCCTGCACCGTGAAAGGATAGAAGGAATCATGTCAACAAAGTGCTCAGGAACTGGTTTGGACTAGGCAGAGGCCTCTCTGCCTTCAGAGAACAAAGGATTTTGTGGTATAAATATTGGGACCCTGATCCCAAGAAATTAGATCACTTCTGGAACAAAAAACCTTTCTGCCAAGGAGAAGAACCAAGGAAGCTGCAGGAGTTTGGACTGCCCCTCTGCCAGTGTGCTGTTTGCTGGGTTGGCCTGCAGTGGTTGCTTCATTGCCAAGGGAAAAGAGAAGGAACTTTGTAAGGACTTTCATCTACAGAATATTCTCCAAGGGCTTGAACTGTGCTTGCCTCCTGCTGAAGTCTCAGGGACAAAAGACTTCACCTCCAGCTCCCTCCTGAATTTCCTTGCCGGGAATTCTGACTCCAGACACTTCGGTGCCGCTGGAAGCACGACGCATCGAGAAGAAGCGTGTCGCCGCAGCAGCTGAAATCATCGCAACGCCGGAGAAGCGAGCCATCGTCACATCTCCCTGGAAGCGTGTGTTCATCGAAGGTGCCTGCTGTCGCATCACCGGAGAAGCGTGACGCCATTGAGAGAGTTGCTATCGCATCACCGGAGAAGCGAGTCGCAGGGCCTGTCGCGGTTCCAAAGTACAGAGTCGTCGCAAGGCTGCCAGGGCATCATCGCATCGCCGCATCAAATGTGCCATCTTTTCGCATCGCAACCGGATCGTCGCATCGCATCAAGGCGCCATCTTGCGCACCGCAACGGGCCCGCAGGCCGAGAATCTATGCATCACCTCCGTACCGGTAAGGCTCACGACGAGTCCCCTACTTTGCGCAAGCATTGAGGAAGGACGCTACGCTCACGGAACCGACGCATCTCCTCTATTGCGAGCCTTTTGTCCACTTTGCATTACACATCCAGGTACTTTGTTGAGAACTTTGTCGCATTTACCAACAACTTGAACTAAGAGACTTTAATCATCTTTTAAACAACCTTAAGTGTAGTATTGTGGATTGTTGTTGTTTGTGGTCTTGTGTAAAGTCTATATAAAGAATAGTTATTTTATAAAAACCTGTGTTGTTTCCATCTGTAATGTTATCACTGTATCACTGTGTATATTCACAAATGCTTAACACACTGCCTCTGAGATAAGCCTGGCTGCTCGTGCCAAGCTACCAAGGGGGTGAGCAGGGGTTATTAAGGAGTGTAATCCCCTTATCCTGACTTAGAAGTAAGGGTCCCTATTTGGACAAAGGTGATAACCATTGCCAACTAGAGACCCCCAGATCTAACAAGTGCCATAGATGAAAACGATCATGCAATAGAATGGTGATATGGTAACTGTAAATTCTTCAGTGTGATTTTAGCATTCCCATTCATCACCTTTGTGCTGTCCAGTTGGCTCTATACATCAAAGGTACTATACTGTATCTAATAACTCTTTGAACAGATAAGGGGATTCAGACACGGAGAGATATATCATTTTTCTACAATCACACAATTTTGTAACCCTAGAATTTAGGATTGAAAATTAGATGTCCACAATTTTGTAATTAAACCACATCTTCTGAAATGCTTAACCCTGCTGCGACTGCCATCATGTGATTTGCCAGGACTATGAGATTTTTGCTGATTCTCAAATACATTTGTCTAGGCAAAATTTAAAATTTCACTTCACCCACTAATCATGCAAAAGAAAAAATGATATTACCTTGATGGACAATACCAAAAAATGTCCAACCTTGTGGCAGTTCTCCAATAAGTGCAACAAATTCTATACTGAAGCTGAAACAGTTGCATGTTAGGCGGTGTGAAGTGCATGGTCAGTCAGGGTCCTGTGTTTCCACAATGAGCCTTGTGGGAGTGCAAAGCAGAAGAGATAAAAGATTACAGGATGGCATAATTTGCTACTTAGGGGTTCCAAAACCCGGTCGTTGGCCCTTGTTTTACCTTCACCTCTGTCTCTCTCATTTTAAGGGCCTGGTTATGAGTAGCTCGGAATATTCCGACCTGAGGGTAAATCCCTGTTTATGCATGGGTTGGAATTGCAAGCTATAAGGTATATAATACATCCGATAATTATCAGTTGTGGAAAATACCTCGGCTTTATTACATTTCAGCAGGTCAAACATAACAGGAGAAATGTGTGCGGTATTTACCATATCATACAAATCCTGGGGGCATATTACCAACGTTAAGCGATATTTATCGCTAACGATGCTTAGCAATGAATTTTTTAACGCTAAGCATCGTCAGAAATGATCGCAGATAAACCTTGCTATTATCAAGGTTTATCGCAAATGCGATAAAAAACGGCCGCAATGCATGAATATCGCTGAAAAGTCAGCGATATTCATGCATTACTGAGCTAATGCTCTTAGTCATGTTATCCACCTCCCATTGGATAACATGGCTATGAACTGCTCAGGGCAGGTGTTAGTTTTTGGAGATATTCGCGCTTAGCGCGAATATCTCCAAAAGTTGGTAATAGGAGATAGCGATGTTAGCGACTGTTTCCAGTCACTAACATCTTGGCACGCCCACTTTGCATGTCATTAGTGATAAATATCACTGACATGCAAAGTGGGGCCCAAGATGGTCGCTATCTCCTACTAGCTGTCGCTAACTGGTGTTAGCGACAGCTAGATAATAGGGAGATAATTTTATCTCCGCTTTCTTCGCTTTTAAAGCCAAAAAAGCGGAGATAAACCCCCTTGATAATATGCCCCCTGGTGCGTTAAACACCACAATGTGAATGTTATTCCCCATACAATCATAATAGGTGTTATTTATCGCACCCAATAAACAGTGAACCCGATGAATCATTATTTATCAGGGGAGATAAATAATGTCTCTACTCGTAGTCAGGCCCTAATTCTGTTTCCCTGTGGAGGCATGCAGTGAAGTTACTATGGCTGAAAGTGTAATGTAAATACCTGACAAACTTTGTATTCTAACGTTAGGGAGGAGAGAGTGGAGTGTGCTGGATGATGAAATGGAGCGATTTGCACCCTTATCTCGGATTTAGTTTTGAGTCAGTCGAAATTTAAATTCAGGAATCTTGGCTTGGAGAAATATGCAATAGGTAAACTAATGTTAAGTGAGGGCTGACCCGAAGAATCGCCTTCTGCTTCTGTAGCCTGTGCGTGAACCCATACTTCTTATTGTTTTTTTATATTATAATTTGGTAAAATATTCACATTTTCATAGTAAAGGAAGTGTTTTACTAAAAGCAGACGCAGAACAAAATAGCAAAACAAATAGCAGTTAGTATATTACTTACTGAATGTCATGAAGTATGTTTTTGAATATAAAACAACAAAACTTTTAGTGTTATTCTGTTGCTTTCTCTGAATTTGTATTTTTTAAGTATATACTTAATTGCACAAAAGTGGAACCGTTTTTTCTCACGATTAAGTGTTTTTTTTGTTTCTGTGGAGACTAGGTTAGGTAATTAGCTCAAACTATTCATAGTACCAGTTATACGAAAATAGCACATTTATTGTTACATTGTGCCCCTTGGATTGAAATGGCATGCTTGGCCGTGTAGGCATACATCCGGTCGCATCCTATTTAACGCTTGGCTGGGT
This sequence comes from Lissotriton helveticus, assembly GCF_964261635.1. Classification (NCBI taxonomy): domain Eukaryota; kingdom Metazoa; phylum Chordata; class Amphibia; order Caudata; family Salamandridae; genus Lissotriton; species Lissotriton helveticus. Next base: position 985,406,647 of record NC_136071.1, on the reverse strand, counting down.
CAGGCGTACACTTCATTAAGGAGTAATATTGTGACAATCTCTGTGTGCACTGGGACGGGTTGCTTCCGAATCTATGGTGGGTGAGTGAAATTCGATTTCGTCCAGGAGTTGGATGCACTGTCACACCAGATGATCATTTGCACACACCTAATCAGATCCAGTGTCGAGACCTGCAGCTGTAATTGCAAAGTGGTGTGATGGAACTGAAAGTGTGGTCTTAGAGTCACACTGACTGCATCGGCCTGATTACCTAATCTGAGTACTTACTGGAGATCAAGCTCTCTGGAAACTGGAGCTATTACGGCACAGCAAAATTATGCCTGGCATGGATCCAGCAATTTTGAGAAATTCACATTATGCAAATTGCTCGAATGGTGAATGAAGTGTAAATTGTATCTGCTTTCTTGCTTAATTTAAGGTCGTATGTAAAAAAGGCTTTGCTCTCTTCAGTTCGAACACCAGTGTTTCTAACCAGATGGAAATTCAGTGTCTTACATCAAGGGGATAAAAGAGTGTTATAACACTATATTGTATCATTTTGAAAGGCGGTTACTTCAAGCAGAAGTGTGTTTTTGCGATAGTCTGAAAAGTCAGCGTGACTGAGTGGATAAATGTGCGAGGTTTTGGTGCTGATGAAATGTAGACCAAGGTTGACACTGCTCAAAGCAGCGACATAGTTCTTTAAATACGATCCATTGAATACAGAATTTAATTACTGCGCGTGGAACATTGATTTACTTGATTCTGATTTTCTGCTGAATATTTCTTTGCATAGCTTACATTTGTACTTTATCTTGCCCCTGCCCCTTGCTACCCACCTTGTTCAGCGGTGATCCATGCAGGTAAGCATGGTGGGGCAGTAGGACAGGGCGGTGGGATGTCGACAGATGGCGGAATAGGAATTATTTATTCATTTAATGTTCCCTATTCCATCATCTGTCAACCTTGTAGAAGAGGAACTAGGTTTGAATCTCCACCTAGTTTCACCATCCTGTTGTACTGGGTATATCCAGGGCCGGACTGGCTACCGGGCGTTTTGGCATGCTGCCGAGCAGGGGGCTGATTTCGTTGATGGGGACCTGCATGTGCTGAACAAAATAAGTTTTGCTTTGTTTATTTCAAAGCACACGCAGGTCTCCATCAACAAAAATAACCCCCCCGCAGTGACATCAGCCCCTAGCTCGGCAGCATGCCCAAACTCCGGGTAGCCAGTCCGGCCCTGGGTATATCACCTAATCTCCCCATGCCTAAAAGTAGACAAAAGAAGGAATATGACCTTGTGTAATGTAATCCTGTGCCAGTGGTGGCTGTTGACATTTGAAAGTGGTGAGGCATAGAATTTAGGGATGAGTTTTAAGTAGCGAGTAATCACTATATTTTTGTTTACTTTTGCTGAAACCTAAAGGTAGTAACTGCACTCGCGCATTACCCTCAGACCATGAGAAAACACAGCAACTCCACCTGACCCCATTAACCACTGCTCACGGGAACCCTCATGCATGGCCAATACTCTCCACAGAGAATTAAACTTTAACCAGAGGAACAATACTGTAACAGTTGCACAACACACCTGCTATAAGAACTCAGCATAGATAATCTTATACCTGAATTCCCAAAGTCCTCTCAATGACAGGTTTGGGAGTCACCTCCAAGATTCTTGACATGCAGCAAGGCCTGTTTCAGTCCACTATGCATAAGTCATTCGGAAACGATATGCAAATAAGCAAACATTGTTAAAAATCCGCCCAACGTAAAATGTAACTTTTCCGAGCAAATTCTTCAATGTCCTATGGAGAGGGAAATGGTAAAAGGGGATGACAGCCTGTGTGGGACAAATAGCGTGTGGAAGAGGACGAGGACAGGGAACAATGGGATGAAGCACTAAAATAGGCGACAGCCTGGGCGGAGAACAAACATACATGCCAATAGACCAGATTCAGGAAGAGAACACGTTTTTTATGTCAAGCATGGATTCATTTTAGCTGTCTCCCACCTGCAACTGCCTATGATTCAGTAGAAGTAAATGGAGAAAACATTCTCACGACTTTTTGTCAAAATGTCCCACCTTCCAGTTCTAAAATGTTGGCATGTAGACAAACGTAATATAAGTACAGGCTCTGTTAGAAATGGGAGTCTCAAGTAGGAAGGGCTTGCACCTTTGTCCAAGTAGGGACCCTCATTCGTAATCAGGATAAGTGAGTTACACTCCTAAAATAACCCCTGCTCGCTCCCTTGGTAGCTAGGCACGAGCAGTCAGGCTTATTTTAGAAGCAGTGTGTAAATCATTTGCACAAAACCAACAGTAATACAATGTAAGTACTACAAAAGGACACCAAACCAGTTTAGAAAAATATCCAATATTTTAATATACTCAAAACAAGACTAAATATGATAAAAATCCACCATACACTACTTTAAAAAGAATCAATTCGCAAGATGTCTTTAAATTGCAAGAATAAGTTGAAAACACAGTTTTTACGAGTCTGTAGCTCGGTCCGAGCCTACTGCGATGCTGAAAACAACAGTGTCTCTCAGTTCCAGCTAACCGCCTCGGTACAGGCCAACATCAGTGTGAACAGACTCGTTAACAGGACCTTTTTTAGTGTGGGTCACACGGGGGAGCGAGCCGGTCTTGGCATCCTTCGCGGCTGCGATGCAAAGTGGAAGCGGTGCAAGATGCGATGTCCTCTTGATGCGGTGCCAGCAGCGGCTCGTTGACGATCGTCCAGACAGTATCGATGAGACCAAGGCTTGCGGTGCAGGGCGAGACGGTGCTCGATTCGGCGCTGGCAGGTTGTGGTGCAGGTGACAGAGCCGGTCGTGGTGTTCGTCACGGTTATGGTATAAAATGGAAGCGGTACAGGGCGTGTTGTGTCCTCTCGATGCGGTGCAGGCAGCGGCTCGGTGACGATCATGCAGACAGCGTCGGTAAGACCAAGGCTTGCGGTGCGGGGCGAGATGGGGCTCGATGCGGTGCTGGCAGGTTGCGATGCAAGCGACAGAGCCGGTTTGTGGGAATTGGCGCTGGCGGAGCCGGATAGCTGTGCATGAGGAGGCGGTCACGGGTGTCGAGCCAGTGGCAATCGTGTTGGTGAGACCAGGCCAGCGAAGTAAAGCGAAACGGTGCGGGCTGCGATGTCCTCTCGATGTGGTGCAGGCAGCGACTCTGTGATGATCGCGCAGGCGGCGTCCGTGAAACCAAGGCTTGCGTTGCAGTGCGAGATGGTGTGGCCTGCGGTGCCTTCAGGACACAAGGCCAGTGACGGAGTCGGTGACAGAGTCGGTCGTGGTTCCCTCTTCTCTGTGGCAACTGAAAACATTTAGATTTTTTGTTCAACAAGGTTGGAGATGTAGTGTCTTTTGAGTCAGCAACAACAGAACCCTTTTGGTTCCCGATGGACTCTCTAGATCTATGACGTAAGTGTTTGAATGTGTGGAATATAGTTCATGTTTAGAACATTAGGTTCGCAGATACATGCACATCAATAAAGATGTGTAATTCTAAGCACAGTACCCAGTCTGGGGGAGACACTACAGCAGTCATCAAGGAAGTTATACATATTACAATTATGCACTGGACTTAGTAGACCAAACCAGTTAGAAGGATTTATTTTTGCACCAATGGAACTTCAGTTTTAAAGGTCTCGCTCACAGATTTGAAAACTCTTTACACCCCTTTTTAAGGCATAGAACTAAATTACATAGATTGGTGCTCATGCCGGACGTTATGGAGCCTTTACAGTGGGAAGCAGGCCACACGTGTTTGAAGAGTGACACCCATGTGCTTGCACAATACCCCTGAAAGAAATTCCAAATGTGGCCGAATATTATGAGCATGTGCGAGTGCTTGGTCGCATTCCAGCACTGATTGAATCATCCAGATTTTGCAAATGCCCTTAACTTGCCAATCCTTTGCATTAATGCCCAGAGGTGGCAAGCATGCATTAATTTGTTGGGGACAATCTCCTGATAAGCCGCCACACCATTTCTAGGTGCACATCAAACATTCACACTATTGCACAGGCTTCTTCTGATTGGGTCTACCTACGTGAGTCTCGACAGAGTTCCTTGTAGGGAAGTGACTTGACTAATGGGACTCTTTCAGGTCCTCTGTCTGCCAGAGATGGTGTCCCCACTTATGATGATGTTATTCTTAGTGTGGAAACTCAGGAGTTACTTAGCTGTTTGTATTGAATTTAATTTGTAATCGTTTTACTTGTTGTCAGTTACTGGAAAGATTTCGCAAAGTATTGCTATAATAAAGATTAATACAATAGGGGTTTGGAGAACTGCATTATAAATCATGCTCCGATGCTCTCCCAGAAGATAAAAAAGTTAATAGATGGAGGAGCTTGGCGGGCATCCGTGATGGCCGCGTGAGCACAGCGCTCTCCGGACCCCCGCCACTCCCGGCATGATATCCTGAACATATCCTGATTTCTCACAAGGATTAATGAAGAGGAACCTGGGCTGATCTTAATATTGTTTTCGGATTTTGATTTGGACCAGGGGCACCGAAGGTACATCGACTCAAACTTTCGGGGCCCGCCTTGGTGGCGCGCCCGGGTCTTGGTGAGGCTCTGTTGCCGTGTCTGAGTTGAACAACAGCGGCAGGGGGACTCGACTCATGGGTCCCCCCTCTTAACTTTCGGTTTCGATTCTGACTCAGACTACGTCTTCCAACGGAGGTGTCTGGCCGGTGCTGAATCCAGCGGCGCGAGATTGCAGTTGCACCTTTTGTCTGCTTCGTGTCCTTCCGGGCCGGTTCACACCTCGACTTGCCCTCGCTGCTGACTTTTGGCTCCGGCGCCTTGTCTCCCTGCGGCCATTTTCACCAGGTCGCATGGGTCCCTTGGGGACGCGGTCTCCGCTATGACTGGCAGAGGGGACCAAGAGCGGCGGAAGACCAAGACGCCCCTTCGCGGGGGCCCGGTCCAGTCTAATATCATGGACCGGTACACACAATCGAAGGTGTCCCCCAGTGCCGCCTTGTCTGGCCCGAGTGCAGTGGGGCACCCTTTGGAGGCTTCGGCGGAGCCGTCCCTGCAGGACATCATGGGCGCCATCTCTGGCATGAGAGAAACCAGCGGCCAACAGTATGAAGCTCTGGCCCACAAAATTGATACTGTGGCTATTGATGTGAACCTGATTAGGGGCCGACTTATCTAAAACCAATGAGAAGGTGAAGTCATTGGACCTCAAGTCATCTAGCCTCACGGCCGACGTCTCGGAGATGCAGACGGAGATCGGCAACCTCAGAAAGGTGAACGATTTCATGACTCAGCGCTTGGAGGATTTTGAAAACAGGGCACGGCGTTGTAACGTGCGTGTGATTGGTGTCCCGGAAAATCCTGATCCGCATTCTGTTGATCTCCTGGTTGAGGACTTGATACAAAACTACCTTTCTCCATCCGGATTGAGCAAATTCTTTGCGGTGGAACGGGCCCATCGTGTTCCCGGTGGCCAGGGCAAGCCGGGCGCCCCGCCAAGGCCCATTGTCGCAAAACTTTTCTATTATAGGGACCGAGATGCTATCCTGCAGGCCTCGAGAGCTAAGGGCCCGGTGGCCTTCGAAAATGCCACGGTGAACTTCTATCCGGACTTCTCACAGCTTGTGCAGAGACAGCGAATGGGCTTCCGTGGAGTCAAGAAGCATCTTCGGGACCTGGGTCTGCGATACGCCATGCTTTTTCCTACCAGGCTACGAGTGGAGTACAATGAACGGACCCTTTTCTTTGATCGACCTGATTCGGTAAATGACTGGCTGGACTCTCTGCCGGACCGGCCTAATTTGACTGATCCCACCGAGCACCCGGGTGGTGCCGAGGGTGGCGTGGAGAGCTGAACTTGTTATCTGGGCCCCTGTTTCCGTATCATGTAATTTCTTCCTGGGTTCTGTACTTGAGTGATCTGTTTTCTGTGTACTCTCTTCTCCCTTTATCTCTGTCGGGGTGGCGGGTGGGACAGGGCCTTTTCCTCCTACGGGGTCTTTTTGTAGAATGGGGGTTCTTGGGCGACAGGCACACTGCATGTTGGGGTGGCTTTTTTGTCTACTGCAGGGGTGCAGGGTGGGGGGTATTTCCTTGGGTGTTGGGGGGGGTTGTTGGGGCGTTTGTAGTTTGTGTTTTGTTTTCTCAAGGCGATTCTATTTTGATAATTGTACTTTCAGTGTCATGCTCATTGGGGGATGGTTTCTGCATTACTTCGTGGGATGGGGGGTAGCGGGTTGAGGTTTATTTCATGGAATGTCAATGGTCTAGGGGATCGTATAAAGCGAGGGGTGGTGTTGCGATGCCTGCGACGTTTGTCTCCCGATATTGTCTTTCTGCAGGAGACACACCTAGTGGGCAATACTTGTCGCACGATGAATAGGTGGGGCTATCGTCTTGTTGCGCACTCAGGGTTTACAACGGGTTCTAGGGGGGTGGGCATCCTTGTCCGGGCTTCCCTTCCCCTTGCGATAGATGATGTAATCCTCGATGATCGGGGGCGTTATGCCGTCCTCGTGGGACGATATGAGGGCAAGACCCTTTCCCTGTTCACCGTCTATGTGCCCCCCGGCCTGCAGACCTCTACCTTCTCTGATTTGGGCCGAGTTTTGTTGGGACTCCCTGATGGTGCTCTTTTCATGGCTGGTGACTTTAATTCTGTTCTCTCTGGTCTGAGTGATCGTTACCCCCCTAGGGGTACTCCTTCGACCCATTTATGGCTGGGTGGCTTTTTGGATACTTTTGGTTTGGTGGACTGCTGGAGACTTATGCACCCCACTCAACTTCAGTATACTTTCCACTCTGGGGCCCATGGGAGTTTGTCTAGATTAGATTACTTCCTCATGCCAGCTGAACAGTCGTCGGCTGTCCGGGAGATTAGGCACCTCCCCCGGGGCATCTCGGACCATTCTCCGCTCTGGCTCTGTTTTGATGTGGGGGTGGAGGCGGCGGGCCGGGTGGCCCCTATCAACCCTTGGTACCTGGCCTCCCCTGAGACCCGTGGTCAATTGATTACGTCTCTGGACAATTACTTTCTGGAGAACGAGGGGTCTGTCTCTTCTGCGGTGTCCCTATGGGAGGCTTTTAAGACAGTAATTCGTGGGCAGGCCCTGTCCCTTATTGCTGAAACCAAAAAGGCAAGGAATCGGGAGGTGGTGGATCTTGAGATGGCAATACTTGAGATGGAGGCTGACCTGGAATCGGGTGTCACTCGTGACAAACTCCATGCCCTGGGTCTGAAGCAATTTGCCTATAAGTCTCTGGTCACAGATGCGGCCAAAATGATGTTTAGGGAACAACAGGGTCGTCTGTATGATGTTGGGGACAAAGCGGGTAAATTGCTTGCCTGGTTGGACAAGAAGGAGAGGGCGAATCGAGTAGTGCCTGTGATTCAGACTTTGAATGGTGTGAGAGTAACGGACCCGGTTGAAATAGTGGAATGTTTTGCGGACTATTTTCGTGCGGTTTACTCCCCAGTGTCGGTAAGGGATGTAGACGACTCTCGCCTCTTGCTGCGCGACATAGCTTTGCCCTGCCTCTCCGATTTGGAGCGGTCCTCCATGGAGGCCCCGTTCTCTACGGACGAAATCGCGACTGCAATTCGCTCTCTCCGTTCGGGCAAGGCTTTGGGCCCGAACGGTTTGCCAATCGAGTTATACAAACTGCGTCCTGATAAGATTGCGCCCTATCTTCGGATAATGTTTTTGGAGTCCCGTGAGCGGGGTGCTCTCCCTTATGACCAGCGCCTGGCTACGATTGTGGTCATTGCTAAAGATGGTAAGCCCCGGGATCTTTGTTCGTCATATAGACCCATCTCCCTGTTGAATGTTGAGCCTAAGGTTCTTGCCAAGATCCTGGCTACTCGCCTCCTAACGGTCATTAGTGACTTGATTCATCCGGACCAATCCGGATTTATCCCGCACCTTAACACAGCTCTTAATCTGCGTCGCCTTCATGGAGCCATCGCAAGGGCGGGGCTTCTGACGGAGCCGGCCATTTTGGCTTCGTTGGATGCCTCGATGGCCTTCGATACGATAGAGTGGCCCTACCTTTGGGCGGCTCTTGAGAAGTTTGGTTTTGGCCCGGGGTTCATCGGATGGGTGAAGCTGCTGTATACCGACCCCCTGGCACAGGTCGTGGTTAACGGTCGAGTGTCGGCTCCCTTTCCCCTTGGTAGGGGGACCAGACAGGGGTGCCCCTTGTCTCCACTACTTTTTGCTCTCGCATTAGAGCCGCTAGCTGCGCGGATTCGCTGGGAACCTTCTCTCAAAGGTATACGTTGGTCCCCAGATTTTGAGGACCGTGTTTCGCTTTACGCGGACGACATTCTTCTTTATCTTACTTCCCCGCGTAAATCTTTGAATGTCCTGTTTGAAGTTCTCGCCTCGTTCGGTAAGAATTCTGGTTTGGTTATAAACTGGGCTAAATCCTGCGTCTATGTTATTTCGGGTGCTCTGCCCCCGTTGCCGAATAGATTTCCCATCCAGGTTGTTCAGTCCGGTTTCAAATACTTGGGGGTTTTTATTACATTGGATCCGTCGCTCCGGTTTGAACGTAATCTCCTTCCCCCGCTTCATAGATTGAGGCTGGACGTAGCTCGCTGGCGTAAATTACCCTTGACGCTGCTGGGCAGGGCCGCCCTTTTCAAGATGATGTCCTTGCCGCGATTCCTTTACGCACTCCAGAATTGCTATGATGATATCCCCGCTACTTATTTCCGAGACGTCGAGAGTCTACAAAGGCAACTGATTTGGGACGGGCGCCCATGTATTGCACTTGCGAAGCTCACCATCCCTTGGTATGACGGGGGCATAGCACTTCCTGATATCAGGAGATATTATTGGGCTACGCAACTGTCTGCCATTAACCATTCGATGTATTCCCCGGGTCCGGATCCGGCCTTTGAAATGGACAGACTCCAACTACCGGGTGGTGACTTTAATAGAGCGCTTTACTCTAGGTCGGCTGGGCTCCACCTTACGGGACCGACTAGGATTGCGGTTCGTGTGTGGCGCGCTGCGAATGTGAGCTTAGGGTGGGATGAACGAGTGACGCTGGGACTCCGCTTTTTGCATCTGAGCTTTTGGGATGTCTTTGGACAACGAAGGGGTTTGACCGCTGGGACATGATTGGGATCTGTAGAGTGGGTGACGTGTGTGCGAATGGAGCGGTGAAGTCCTTCGAGGCCCTTCGGAATGATTATGACCTGAGTGATAGGGAATTTTTTAGATATTTACAGGTCCGTCATGCCCTCACTTCTGTTCTGACTTCCGGTACCGCTGTCCCCGAGTCCTCCCCCCTCGAAGATCGTATCCTGGATGGTCATCTTCCTGACAGCACTACCTCCTTGATTTATAAGAAGCTGATTCACAATCGCACTGACTTGCTCGTTCGACTTCGAGAGGCATGGGTCGGCGACGGGCTGGAATTGGATGACGAGGATTGGCAATCGGCGCTATCTTCTCCGAAAGAGGTCGCCATTCCGGCCCGTCTCCGTCTGGTTCAGCTCAAGATCCTCCACCGGGTGTATGTTACTGGTCCTCGTTTGGTTGTGATGGGTTTTTCCCCGGATGGCGTCTGCAAGCGTGGGTGTGGGATGAGTGCTACGTTTCTTCATATTCTTTGGGAGTGTCCGAGGGTGGCTGCCTATTGGACGGGGGTGCTTGCGGTGATGGCTGATGTGACTGGAATTGCCCTGGTGCCGGAGGCAAGGAGATGCTTGTTGAACGTTTGGGAACCTACCGATTGTTCGGTGGCCCAAACCAGATGGGCGACCCTGGGGTATATGGTTGCGAAGCGGGACATAGCGCAACTTTGGGGCTCGCACAGGCCCCCCACTGTCTCTGTGTGGGAAGAAAACATGGACTGGTCTATGTTCCGCGAAAAGACTGTCTACACAGCCAGGGGCAGACCTAGGGCATGGACGAAGATCTGGTGTCAGTGGAATGCCTATCGCGGAGATATTTGTGCTCCTCCCCTGGTGGAGGCCCCTGATGTTCCCTTGTCACCCTAGGTTGGCGTTCCTGAAATTTCGTATACTGTCCTTTGGTTTGATTGACCTCCCCGCTGTCCCCCCGCCTTGACTTATCCTACTGATTGTGACTTTGTATTCCTGCTTAGTGAGTTTCCCCCCCCTCCAGGGCTGACTCTCTGTGTATTACTCCTTCGCCTTGTTTTTGATGTTTGTTGTTTTTGGTGTGCTTTAAAATAAGAAAATTGTCTTATCCTGAAAAAAAAAAAAAAAAAAAAGTTAATAGATGGGATTACTATGTAAACTCAAGATAGAATAGGAAAACACATGTATCAAATGTGGTCAGTTTAAGATTGACTCTACGAGGAATTTCTAAACTTTGCTCAGTGCCTTTTTACATCTCATTTTGCTGGCATGTTTCGATGCCTTCAATCACGCATTACAGACATTCAATCAGCCGGTGTTCAGAACTCAAAGGGCAGGGGAGTCTCAGCATAACAACAGTGATAATAGTCCAGATACCCTGATCACTTAAATATTTTCTTCCAATAATCATTAAGTTGGTTCTGTTGTTCAATAACCTATATATAGGGTTACGCACCCCATTTCTGACGTTTCTAAGCACTGGAAAAAACAGATGAATACTACATCTAGCGCCCAGACGTATCCCACCTTCCCTACACTTATACTCCTAAAGAGTCTCACATCACATATTTCTTACAATAACCAGCGTTTATCCATACAATTATGTCAGCGGATGTATTTCCTGAGAACATTTGTGATTCTAGAAATTTACCGGTGTCCCCCTCTTTATTTGCCATGTAACCGTGCTGTGTGGTAACAGTTTGACAAATAGACCTATACATGTATTCAAGGTCTGTGCGCCTCCATTGTCATATAACCAATATATTCTGATAGATTCCAGCCTGTGCTGGAGTAAATCAGGCAGTTTTCTTTTGTTCAAGACTGGCACCTCTTTGTCAAGCTTCCGTTTTTTAGAGCCCCTCCCCATGTTGCAAAGCTGTATTTTTCTAGATAATGATGGAGCTAAGCGAACTGAGTTTGTATGTAAAAAATGAAAGACTCGTGTACGACTGCGTCTTTGAGGCCTTCTCCAGAGAATTCTTCGACGTCAAAATCGGCAGCTAATTATTCCTGGGAGAGAAGAGATGTAATACTTCTTGTCAGTAAGGAGTGCCGTCCTATAAGGTATCCTTTATGGGGCAGGAGGCACCGACAAGCAACATAGTGCTTCATTCATTTATATAGTTTTTTTTTAAGTCAACTCATCTTAAGGCCGTTTAGTAGCTTTTGAGTTCCGAGTTCCGAGTAACAAAGGTCACTCCAAAGGTGCACAGTTGGGATACAGTGCACCAGAGCTTTGCTTGGGGCCAATTTGCTCCTGAGGCTGCAATGGGCCAAGTTCCCCTTTCACAGGTAAGATTGTCCGGAATCGAACATATTTTGGCAGAAGTTCTTTTTTGGAAAGACTGACCTATCAAGCTTTATTGGTGGCTTGTTACTGCGTTGATTTTTCAGTTTAAAACAGCAGGCCCGATTCACAGAACTAACTTAAGACAACATCCTACACTTACTACCATTTTGGTATTCACAGAAAGCACTTACTCATTTTGGTATTCACAGAAGTTAGGAGTCCTAACTTTAGGACTCCTAAATGCCTTCTGTGAATACCGAAATACCGAAAGTCTAAAATTAGGATTTGTCTCAGTTAAGTAGTAGTAAAGTTAGGACTCCTAACTTACGGACTCTTAAATGCCTTCTGTGAATACCGAAACTCCTAAAATTAGGGTTTTTCTCAGTTTAGTCTAATTTTAATACTCCTAAACTGAGAAAAATCCTAATTTTAAGACTTTTGGTATTAACAGAAGGCATTTAGGAGTCCGAAAGTTAGGAGTCCTAACTTTACTACTCCTAAACTGAGAAAAATCCTAATTGTAAGACTTTGGGTATTCACAGAAGGCATTTAGGAGTCCTAAAGTTAGGACATCTTACTTCTGTGAATACCGAAATGAGTAAGTGCCTTCTGTGAATACTAAAATGAGTAAGTGCCTTCTGTGAATACCAAAATGGTAGTAATTTTAGGATTTTGTCTTAAGTTAGTTCTTTGAATCAAGCCCAGAGATTCTTCATGAGTTGTCATTCCTGCACTCTGCCTTTTTTTCAATTCTACTTTTGCAGGTTGCTTCTGTGTTTGGACAACAATTCGGCCTTCTCAGCTCTAATATTATGAGTAAGGGATGTAATAAGGTCAATGTATGTAAGTTCTTGAAATATACAACTATGGGCATTAACATTGCTACACCTCATTCTGAATATAATCCTTTACTACACTGGGGGCCAGGAATTGTCTTTCAAGGCTGAATCAATGTGATACGATTTAAAAAAAATTCTACATACTCTGGCTGATTCTTTTTGCCATTGAAAGTCTTTTTTTCGTTGGTGTGCAGCATACATTGGTATAGTAATCACATAATTCTATCAGGTAGGATGCCAATACCCATCATGGAATCACAGTATATTTTACACAGTACCTGGTATGCTGTGAATCATCTCATGCATTTCTGTAAAAGGTAGACTCCAGAGCTAGGGAAATCTTTTTGATACCCATCACCCACAAGAAAACAATCCACTGCACCACGACCGCAGACGCCGCCACCCTAATTATGAACCATCTGAACTTCCATTTCCACACTAATGTCAGAATCACCAGCAGAAGCATCCTCACCTACAGATCTCCAGGACCTCATACCAGCCTCTGCAACACCATCCCCGATTTTATCACTCCACTTGCCATTGGCTTCAAGCACTACATCTGCCTCAAAGACCTCAGGTTTTACGCCGACTACCGTGATGACACCAACATCGCCAACCTCCTCTGAAGCATAAACACTCTCGGCCTCACAAAACTAGTCACCAACTCAACACACATCGCAGGATACACACTAGTTTTTCAACTCCTCAGCCTCCGAAAACATTATCACCCCCTTCCTGGAACTCTGCAATGCCCTGGCAGACTTCTTCCAGGACAAGATCTCCTCCATCGACAAAAACGTTGAACCCCAACCCACCACCACTGACATTCTCAGCCTCATTGCTCCCACAGATGCAAACCCTGACCACCTGCTAACTAACTGGGACCAGCTCAACTACACAAAACACCATAGCAGTCATAATCTTTATCCACTCAGAGGCAATTAGGGATCCCTGCCCCCACCACATTTTCAAACTTGGGACCAACTCAAATAGTAACAAACTCAACACCACCAATGCATCCATCGCCACGGCAATGAGTGGAAACACACTATAGTCATACCCCTTCTCAAGAAACTGTCCGCCCACTCCATAGAACTCAAGAAGAAGAACTACCATCCCATCTGTCTGCTCCCATTTCCCCACCAAGGTTCCCAAAGAAGCCCTCAACCACCAACTCACGGAGCACCTGGAGAACAACAATCTCTCAGTCACTATTCCACACCAACCACAGCCCCAAAACCACCGTCATCGCTTTCCCCGATGACATAGGAGCCCTCCTTTACCAAGAAGAAATGGGGCCCCTGATCCTCCTTGAGATCTCAGCAGCATTCAACACAGCATCCCACCACACATTTATCAAGAGGCTTCACCACATCAGAATTCAAGGAGATGCGCTCAGATGGATCGCCTCCTTCCTCACTTGAAGAACCCAGAAACTCCACCTTCCTCCCTTCACCTCCCAACACAAGAGCATCATCTGTGGCATCCCTCGAAGCTTATGGCCTTCCAAAGGTGGACCCTTACCCACACCAACAGACTATGCTCGCAACCTTGCTGTCATCCTGGACTGCAAGCTCACCATGAAAGACCAGATCAACGCAGACTACACCGCCTGCTTCCTCATTCTTCTCATGCTCCCAACAATCTTCAATGGCGCCCTGTCAACGGCAGACGAACTGTCACTCAAGTCCTAGTCACCCGCTAGCTGGGCTATGGTAGAGCACTCTACGCAGGGACCATCTTGCACATCCTGAAGAAACTCCAGACCATACAAAATTCTGAAACCAGACTCATCCTCTACTTCTGAAACTGGACCCACATCACCTCCCACATCAGGAAGCTCCACTGGCTCCCCATTCAGAAGAGATGTCACTTAAAGTTGTTGATCCACATAATCAAATCCCTGCACAACCAAGAACCAGCATACATCAACGACTACCTGAACTTCAACCAACCCTCCAAACACCTGCACTCTGCCTTCCTTCACCGCACTCACCCCCCTCACATATGTCAAAGCCAGAGCGGAGGATGTTCCTTCTCCGACCTCACAGATAAGTCCTGGAACGAACTCCCACTTCATCTTCGAGTCTCATCCTCTCTGCTGGAATTCAGGCAAGGATTCAAGACCTGGTTGTTCGATGGAGCACCTTCTCTGCAGCAGGATTCTCAGTGCCTGGATACCCTCATGGGTGATTATCTATGCTATACAAGTCTTGTTGTTGTTGTAAGTTACAGGGTACTCAATTCCAAACAGTTATGCATTAAGTTTCCATATATAATGCTGAATTGTCTAACACCTTTTAACTAAAATACCTAGCAGTGAGCACAAGAGAAAGAATGTTTGTCTGAATTCATGCTGAATAAAAAATTGCTTACTGAATTGGTGAGGCAATCTCCTGATGTCACTAGTAGGAAAGTGTGGCCTTCTGCTTCACATTGAACACTGGGGACTGTTTCCATGTTGGAGTCCAAATGGTATATTTACGAGCCTAGTTGCATCATTCTCACATCACGCAACGATGTGCAAGAGCGATACATATCAAAAAGGAGATTTATGAAGCTACACAAAGTCACCTTGCATGGCCCTGAGTGGTTTAATTAATCTTGAGTAAAGCAATGTGGGCCAAATCACTGCTTTGCAAAAAAGATGGAGATGATGGATGGAGCGATGAAACTTTTCAGACACTCACCCCCCAGTCACGGATCTCACTTTATTTCATCATCGTTCTTTAGCTGACTTTGCCACTCCAGTTCAAGTGAATATTGTGTTTTCAAATCAATGCTTTGCCCCACTCTGCACCAGGGAGGCTTTCCATGGGTGTTGCGTGGGTATTCCCACATAACGTCTATGAATTGCTATGCACTCCCATATTTACAAGAAATGGTAGACCTGACAATGCTCCAAAAACCCACGCCGCTCCAGGTGAGGCATAACAAGGATAAATATCTTATTTCTCCTTGTTTTTGCCTCTTTCTATGTGTGCTGCAGTCTGCAGCACACATAGAAGAGTGGGTACTGGAAGGGTGTGCCTGATGGAATTACATTTGGAATCCAGTCGTGCTTTTCTACTATCACCACATAGAGAGAATTGTAGGGCAAGTTTTAATTTCTGCTGGAGCCAGCTCTGCGAGGTCTATATCACAGAAATCAAAGAGCTTTGATCAAATTGTAGTGCGATCATGGTGAATGATTTCAGATCTAAAATATCCTAAAACTGGGTACAAAATCAGTAAATGGAGCTACATTCTTTCTATGATCTCTGGAGAAAGCAATATTGTGGAGAAATGTGTTTACCTCAAGCCATCTCTACTACAGACTTGCTTAATGGCTCAAAATTGTTAAAACCACTTCCCATATTACATATGACCATCTGCAGCTCACGTGAATGTTCCAAGTTCACAGTGCAAGGGAAGAAGCATTACTTTCATGTACATTTTATAAAACATGATTTTTTTTTAGCAATCTTTTTCTCCTAAAGGAATCTTTATAGCCGCCCAATCCTTTTATCCTATTTTTGCACTTTACCTTGCCTAAATATTAAGTGGAATTTTGAGATTGAAAGATTCTTTTTGTGCCACTTAGACAATTTTTCTAGGAGGAATACGTTAATCATTTTCAGAGAAATGTGCTTCTAGTCACATTGTGTGCACAGCTGTTTAATCATGTGTCATAATGTTAATTTTGTCATACCAGTCATAGATATAATTCTGAAAATGTTTCAGTTGGTTTTTTCCATTAACCAAACCATACAATCACTTGGTTCCAAACTATTGCATATTCATAAACTTTCATAGTAATGTCCCAATAATTTCTGCTACTCTACGCATTATTTAACATGTCACACTTAAAGCCCTAAATCGGAGGTTAATCTTATGAGAGATCTTTTTTCAATTAATTTACTTTACCAGCAGCTATCAACATTTGTTACCGCTACACAATTACCTCCTTGCCTGTTGACACGGTCCAGTGTGCATTCTCTTTTATCAGCCTATTTAGGACAACAAGGATCTGTTCTTTAAAACCTATAATAATGAACTACTATGCCCAATGTAAAATGTTTTGTGGTACATATATACCATGTTTCCATATTTCTACGTCTATACATGGATGTGGGGACAAGGGGAAGAACTGCACATGTCTAAAGATCACTACCATTCACAATAATCAATTCATGATTAATACCAGTATAGGCAATGAAATCTGGTCTCATGTTCCCCGTAGTTGAATATTTTCCGGTTCTTGTAGGAGTTTAAAGAACATTGGTCAGCCACTAGTTTGCCACGTGCATAGAATTACCTTAATTATATGGTGAGACAAAAGTGGAAAGGTTCATCAAGATCTATAGCATGAATTGTAATTCACCTATTAAAAAATCTAATTGCATCACAATATAATTGTCCCCACCTTTTCCTTGTGGATTTCTTACAAATGAACCTAATCTTTATTTGCTGCATCTCTTTACTATAGTTAGAGTGAGTATCTAAAACAATATTAGAGTTAATCTAAGCCAGGATTCAGATTGATATAGATATTTGTCAGGAGGTAAGGGGAGAAATTGATGTGTTTCATCAATCAGTGAGGGGTGAATCCCCGAAGGAAGCAAATGATTGGGGTTGAGAGTGGTGTCACATTCTTTTCTTAAAGATTTACATAAACTGTTTGTTTTATGGAAACATAAGATCAAGCTCTTCCCAAAGGATTGGGCTATAAGCATTCCCTATAGAGGAATTTTTTCTCATGTATTTGTCACTTCAGTGTTGGCTGGCATTCTATGAAATTTATTTCTAAAACCAGGCCGTCATTCGCCATATTATGGTGGAGTTAGTTTATATCTTGACAATGTCTTCTACAGTTTCATCGAAGTGGCCTCTCTATAGATACCTGTTAGATGTTTGAAAAATGCACAGCCATTTTCTTAATTTCTGAAAACTGCAAATATCATGACATGTGGTTATCAGTTACAAAACAACCTCTCTCTGTTGGAATTCCAAGATCTCTCAATGAGTGGCTGAGATTGTTCAGAATGGAGAAAATAACAGAAAATATTGTGTTAATTGGAGGCATTCTGTAGGGGGCATGTGTTGTGGATCTTCCTCCAAGCTCCCAAGATCTGTGGTCCAATTAGTAGTAGACATTGTTGGTGAATGACTGAAATCATCTCTATATTATAATCATATGGGCCCATGACATAACTTTGATTCTGAGATGAACTTATGTTTAATAGGTGCGCTCCTGGACATTGTTGCTATTTAGGAGGTCAACCTTTCTGAAGTGACAGTAGTGGGGAAAAACGAAGAGAAGTGTTTTTTATAGGATCAACCCTTTCAGCATGTGATGTTGTACCAGCATCTGTATTCAATGCAGGAACTTGTTGCAGTTATCTTGGAGTCCAGAGCACAATGTCCTTTTTAGTGCTTCTTAGAACTACTCAACTTCCAGGAAGCAGAAGGTGTCTATTATCTGCCTGTTCCATGTGTAACATCCAAGATGACCAGCATCATCATTGAAGCTGTATTAGATGCGTGCCTGTCTCTTAAAAAGGCACTTAAGTATAAGTATTGACCTTTAATTCAAAGACATAAAATCTCTAGCTGCCTTACACAAATATGTGAGTCTTGAAGAATCTACTACATATTGGGGTGTCGATCCAGCTCATGGACAATATGTAGTAGTACCAAGCGTTCACCGCCTCAGAGTAATCTTGTTTTGCAAACAGCATATCCACAAGGAGTGATTGTTCTGGGCCTCGCTGCAAAGTATGAGTATTCCTCACGTTATATGATGTAGGGGTAATATGTGCAGTTGTCTACTACCTTCATGTGGTGTTACAAGGTAGACAACCATAGCAAGACCTGAGTCAGATACAACTAGAATGAAAGCATGCAAATAACTACTAATTCAAAGTCAAAGTAGTTTAACAAGTGAAACAACAGTAAATATCTGAATATGGTTTTTAAGTAATGGATAATCCTTCTAGAGACCTTAATGTATCTTAATGAGGAAAGATTTTAACAATATCTATTAATAATTCAATTTGCTTTAGGGATGCCAGGAGTTTTAACAAAGTGATTCCCTCGCCTTTCGACCGAGAACATTTGTGGAAAGAATGTCTTGCTCCCTGTGAGCATTGCTTTTAAGCACTTATCACACTGACAGGTGCCTGTCTTTCCAGACTAAGCTCAAATCAGAAATACAAAGACATTGCCAGACAAGTGCCACCCGCCATAGGGCTCCTGCACAGTTTTTTGCCACCCAGTTCTTAGGAACCAATACCGCAAGAGATGTTGTCTTTCTAAAGCTGGCACTCAATACCAGTGATGTACTAATTTTCAAAATCTTGTTAGTGAATGTTTCCCGAACTGCAATTTTCTGATAGGCTCAAATGCCAGATTTCTATGGAGCCCAACGTTACCTACGTGATCACTGGTACCTCTCTCCATAGTGAATTAAGGTTTTACTTGAATTTCTCCAGAGCTGATGATGACCCTGTCCAGTTTCTTGTCACCAGACTGTTGAGTTTATCTATTTATGTACTCATACTGACATTGCCATCAGATAGATAGATAGACATATAGATAGATAGATAATTTGCATTTTTTTTTGTTACACTCACCTAAACACCTTTCTTAACGTTCTCGATCCTGGAGGTGAATTTGGCTGTAGTAGGAAGGATAGCTTTCTGCATGTCAAAGCTGCCTTCAGCAGGCCAGCACATCCTGGTTTCTTTTTCAGTAGTTCTACTTTTTATGATGTGATGTTGTTGCTACATCTAGAATAATTATAAGTATATCTTGTCTGCCCATTGGATTCAGTATTTCAAAATGCAGCCGCCTACATAGTAAGCATGTTTGAATGAAAGCTGGGCCAGATTTATTTTATAGCTGGATTATCTGTCCTTAATTTAGTAGATTAGAATAGATCTCAATTAATCAATAACTGTGGAGTTTCAAATACATTCTCAATGATTGTCCCCACACGTATGTAGCAGCAGTGCTGGAGGCAGTGCCTTCTTTCTTCATTCAGGGGTCTCTGGAAAGCTATTTGGAGATCCTTCTGTTAAAATGGTAATCACCTAGGAGCAGATGTATCATTATTTGATGCAGCGCAATGCAGCACAGCAACATGCTGCACTGCGTCAATCTGAGAGCAGGAATGCACCAAATCTACCAATATATCACACCTCTCCCTACACTGGTACACTACAGGCTACTTAGCACCATCACAGGCACCCTTGCACCATGGTGCCTGTATTGCAGACAGGATTGATTTTGTGCAGGATGGGACAAAAAAAAATCCTTAGAGGAGTTTTCTCTTTCTAAGTGTGCTTCAGAATTCAGCTGACGTAGAAAGAGAAAATAATACTAGGATTTCTCATCGTGGGACCTCTATCAGAAAGGTGTACAATTTTGACACATTCTCAGGTTTACTAGTTTTGGTAAATCTGGGAATGCCCCAGAAAGCATGGGTGGATGAATGGGAACCCCCACGCTCCACTCATGTAATACCTTCCTGGCGCAGAGTAACACAAGGCAGCAATTTACTCTGCTTATGTTATTCTAGATTTACCAAGCAACGCAGGACTTTGCAAGGTGGCTCTGCATGGCTTGTTAAATCTGACTTATGTATGCGTTACCTGTGCGTCATCTTCGTGACACAGGGGCATAGCAATCCTGTGATTAATATGGGCCCAAATGTTTCGTAAAATGTTGTCAACAAGGCAGCTTTACCTTTAAGCTTTTTCTTGGGTTACACTTAATTGTTTCCTCTCTTAGTACAGCGCCAGGAGAGGCTGCGGAGTGCATCCACACGCTCTATGTCACACGATGGCGCAATATTGCTAACAGTACCATCTTAAGAGCAGTGGCAGATGAATCTATTTTTAAAGATTTTACAAAGGCTTATTTGGTTTTGAACTAATGTTAAACTGCTTATTAATGTGCGCCTGTAGGAGAAAAGGTCAAAGGATGGGGTGATAATGTAAGTTTGCATTCAGTTAGTCGTACTCACTAAGGGCCAGATGCACGACCCGCCAATTAGTGAGTCGCAAATTGCGTTGCATTTGCGACTCACAATTTTCGACTCGCTAATTGGGATGCACAACAGTGTCTCAGACACTGTTTGTGATTGCTAATGGGGTCGCAAATTGCATGCCTCATTAATATTATTGAGGCAGGCGCAATTTGCCACCCCTTTAGGAATAGCTAGCACTCACAAGGATGGTGGCCTGCTGGGGTCACCAGACCCACACATGTCTGTGACTGCTTTTTTAATGAAGCAGTTTTTTGTTTTTTTAAATGCAGCCCATTTTCCTTAAAGGAAAACGGGATGCATTTAAAAAAGAAACTTTTCAGTTTCATTTTTTTAAGGGCAAAAAAATATTTTCCCACATACTCACAAACCCTTTGCGAGTGGTTTACCACCTACTTGAAGTAGGTGGTAAACTGCGAGTGTTTTGCGGCCGTATAACATCAGTACATAGCATGTTTACTCGCTATTAGGAAGGGACGCCCCTTCCTAATAGCAAGGTAAAAAATGCTATTACCCCTTTCTGCGGCCGCAAACAGGAGGATCCCCCCTTTGCGGCCGCAAACAAGGGTTGTACATCTGGCCCTAAATATCTATTTTAGTTTATTATTAAAAGGCTGTTTGTTTAAATTATGACAATATGCCAATACCGCTTAGCATCGCTGAATGGACCTTGCATAGTCATAAACATTCGACATATATTGTATGTCAAATTTTGCTTTTATTCTGAAATGAAATAATATGCTCAGGTTACAGCAGGGCAGTCCTCCGGATAAGCACAAGTTCATAACACCTTTTCCTAATAATTTTATACCCAATTTAAATGCAATTACCCACATTATATTAATTTCATTTCAGGCTCTGATGAGCTTGTGCACACATTGTTGATGATATGTTTCAGAAATGAAGACTAAATCCTCGAGGAGCCATATGGATTCTTGCCAGAGAAAACTCTCTCAAATTCACAAGCATGAAAATATTAATTGGATAAACTCACCAGACGAGATGACACTCTTGGGTTTAGAGGCACGTATCCTGAAAGACTATCTTGCCGGTATAATGCAAAACGCAGAACCCGAAGCTTATAAACCCTTGGAGTTATTTTAGGAAAAAGTCATTATATTCATATGTGCTGTCTCAATCTGTGTTGAGCGACTGCTCCAGTTTTGACAGGATCATGCGATTAATGCTTTTTGTTGCTTTTTGTTTGTGTTACTTTCTTCTGCAGAATTCAAAAAATGAATTTGTGCAGTGTGCCCAGAGAAGAGACAGTTTATCGGTTTATTGTGCATCTTGTTAGTCAAAGTTTCGACGTTTTAGAACCGTTCTACCATTAATTAACTCGCAGATTTCTCATTTGTGTGCTTTCCCAAGAAATATATTTTGATAACATTATTTGGGATTAACACAAAAAGACTGAATGTTGTGCATAAGAACTAAGTGGATTATTACAGTAATATTACAATATAAAAGTAAACATTGTGTGAATCGCATTGTGTCAGTGTGAGAAACTAATGGTTCTAGGAAAACTATTATATCTAATTTATACGCAATTGATCGTTCCCTTAGTAGGATTTTTATAACTTTAGTAGACATAACTACTTCACGAAACAGTTTCATAGCGATGGAACCATAAAGCCATTGTCTTACAAGTAGCCCTTCCAAAATAGTAGGTTTGCTTGACCACAAGCTTCCAAATCAGTGTAAATCCCCAGTTATCTAAGCTACTGGTTTCCTTTCGGCTACCACTCAGTCATCAGAAAGTGCTGCAAAGATAACTAAGAACAGTGAGGGTCATCTTAAAGTGCTGGCCAGAGGTCGACCTGATGCCTCAAGACCGAGGGGATAGGGTGGAGTTCCACCTGTGAGGCGAAGAGCCGTTGGTAAGTTTCCAATCCAGATATGCAACTGCAGTGAGGAAGCAAAGTAGTGCTCTGAGTGTACCTTCCATTTCAGGCCTGGTGAAGAGAACCAATAAAATGAGCATCACCATGTTCTAGCCCCTTGATACATAGGTTCCTAAACAGGCAGGCTAGGCAACCAGTGTAATGCCAGTCCTTCCTTTAAATGAAAGCCCTTTTTAGTTTGACACTGGCTAACTCAGTATTCTGTGTCTTAGTAGGTGTGACCACCCAAAGATGCAGACGCTAACGCACGGAAGGTCGTGCTCGTCATCCAAGTGCATGTGTTGTAATTGATGACTTTTTAAAAACATCCCACACTTTAACAAGATATTCATTTTAGGAGCTCCAAAAAATCCATTCAAAAACAGTGGAACTGATTTTCATTCGCGTTTTTGTCCAGTGTGGTTCGCATGATGTTTAGTGAAATAATAATACATTGTGGTCAGAATGTGTTAACTGTAAGGGCGAGTTGTGTTATAGAGCTCCCCTCCCAACCTATTGCAGGCAGTATTCAAAGTATGATTGAGCATTTGTACGTGGAACTAGACCATGTGCAGGAGATCAAGATGTTTGATGATTTACTACAGATTTGGATAATCTCTCATCCTTATCTTCCACTCTGATACCCTAACAGACAATACACATTAAAAGTCTTGGTGGAGTACCAGGCAACTGTGGAAAACACTTTTATATCCTGGCTGGTTATAGGATATGATAAGAATCATGGTAAAGGTTTTAATTAAAGAAGTTCACCTTTTCAACATTGACGTTTAGAACTTCACACAAAGTTAGTGGGTCTATCTTCTTTAGTTATGAACTGTTCTTAACCGTGGGTCTGGTTTAGATTCCAGATATCCTAGGCTCAACTAACTCTGCATGCTGATGAAGGGACTATGGAATATTTGCTGTCCAGCTTTAGATCCTCCAGGTACAGAAGTACTAGTCTGTTGTTTCCGCAACGACCAATAGGGAAAGATGAAAGGGAACACATCTCATTCCGTGTTGTTATACCAAGGAAACTTTTTTGTTTTTCTCTGTCTGATGCTACTTTTAAGAAACAAATTGCTTTTTGAATGTAATTTCTGATGTCTCCAAACTCTAGAAGAACACATAAGTGGTTGTTAGTTTATATTATCTCTCATGGGTACCAGAAAATAAACAAACCACTCCATGTGAATTACACTGCAAACAAAACCTGAATTTATGTCGTACGCAGACTCTTGACTTTCTAATAAGCCCTTCTCAGATCTCCAAACTCCATTGATGCACATACAAGGGAATGTATATTTCGTAACACAAGTAAATGAAGCTATATATACTTTCATGAGCACAACACGGTTTTGCCAGGGCTTGTCAGGAGTCTAGGTTTGCAACAAGTACACTCCAACATGTCTAGACTCTCCATCATCAGTGGTATTGGTCTTTGTTTATTTTTCTACAGGAAGTTAAAGCGAAATAAGGTGTTTCTGTAAAGGGACTGTCTCACATGAGGGTCATCATAGGGTACTGGGCTGTCAGATTTATGCCCTCTAATGCTAAATTAGCTAGTCAATGTGAAGGCTATTGTTGTAGTAACTGCATATTCTACCTTACTACAAGTTGGCAGAGTGGCTGATATGAAATCATGCCAATGCAGTGCTCATAAGTGGAACTGTCTTATGTAAGTTAAATTGTTAGCCATTTAGTCGCTAGGGCTCTATGCATCCAAATAAAAGAATGCACACATTTTGTCTTGGAGTACACATTGTAACATTGACACTACCATGAGTATAAGACAGATCCTAGTAGAAAGGTGTTGTGTACATTTAAAGTGTGTGTGCTCTCTAGCACTACATACTACAGAAATCCACTAACTAAATTAAGAACTAACAAAGTACTTGCAGAAAAGTTGCCTTTTCTGTGTGGTCACAGGACTTGGTGCTTAGTATATACAAATGCGGAATACTACATTGAGAATAGTGTACCGTCATTGTGAACAATTCACCGACTCTTTCGAAGGTTTGCAGTAAACTAGGAGAGAAAGAGCTACAAAGGAGAAGAGAATTTGCATTTAAGTAGTCAGTTAATTATCAGTTAGTTGACCACTGAGGATTACATGTTGCTGGAGCCTTGGCTGGTGAAAACTTTGAGCCTCGAAACCAGCTTTTACAACCCGAGGGCTGCAGGAGTAACCAAGAGGAACATTCCAAGCCGTTGAAGAAAACTGTTTTTTAGCAATATTTTCCAACTCTAGAGGACCAGGACAGAGTGTTAAGGCTTACCCAGTCAGTGCACACACTAGGCAGGCAAGATAACCAAATGTGTTCTTTTGATGCACCGAAAACTGGTTGAATGGGAACCTGCGATAAAGGTATCCTGCTCTGTAAACCCTACCTGGCTACACCTTTTAGTATTGCCCAGCTAGTGAATTCTGAGCACCAAAAAAGTGACCACATGTAAAGGTTAAAGGCAGCAAATCTCTCTCTATGCTGAAGCTACCATGTTAAATCCGGCTTTATCCAACTCAGAGCTTTTGTTGTCAAATCGGAGCTCAACAACAATGTATAGAGGGACCTTCAATGGCTTCAGCTTTGCACTCTGGCACACTGAAACATTTTGAGTTCCAAATAATATGAATAATCCCAAGATAGAAACTTGGACCAGTTCTCCCCCCTTGGTGTAGCCAACTTCTGCTGTATCATTGTTAGAAATTTGGTTTTCTGGTTGGAAGAGGAATGCACCCGGTCCAAGCAGGAACCACAATCCTAGTCAGGGTAAGTCACAAACACAAACTAAATTAACCTTTGCTCACCCTCTGGTAGCTTGGTACAGAGCTGTCAGGCCTTAAGTTACAACGTGTAAATTACGTACACAACACTTAAACAGTAGGTCAGTGAAAACACCACACAAAAAGGATCCACAACAGTTTAGATTAACAGACCTTAATTTAATAAATAAGACAAGACCAAAACTAAACAAATCTAACAAGTATATCCTGAGATATGCAATTATTAAGAATTCGGTGAAATTAACGCATAAAAGTTCTCCGGACCAGGAAAACGTTACAAGTTTGGGCCAACTGTGATGGAGTGCAGACCATTTACAGGGACCCACTTGGGCCTGCTAAACACAGTACATTAAATCCTGGTGCGCCATTTGCACTGAGTTGCTTTGCAAAGCTTTGCGTCGTCCGGCATTGGTTCCCAGAAACTATGCATCAAGGCTTGGTGGGGCTTGGCATCACTTTGCATTGGTCCCGGGGAGCTGCACAGTGAGGCTTTGTGGCCTTGGAGTTGGTTCGTGTTGATATCAGGGAGCTATGTGGTGAGGACTGGCAACTGTGTGTCGAGGCTTTGCAGGGCTTCACGTTGCTTTGTGTCAGTTCTCATAAGGACCACAGAGGGCCTACCTTAGGAGTGACCTATTTGTATAAAAAGGTATGGTTTGGGCCTGGCAAGAGGGTTTTCTTGGCAGGTGCATATGACAGTGTAACCCTGCACACACAGGCTCAGCAGTGGAGGGCCTGAGCCATGTTTAAGGGGCTATTTATGTGGGTGGCACAATCAGTGCTGTGGGCAAACTAGTAGCATTTAGTTTACAGGCCCTGGGCACCTGTTGTGCACTTTACTAGGGACTTATAAGTAAATTAAATATGCAATTGGGGATGAACCATGTTTAGGGGAGAGAGCACCTTAGCACTGGATATCAGTGGTAAAGTGCACAGAATTCTAAAGCCAGCAAAAGCGAGGACCCTCAAGACCTGGCTCTTTGGCTAAAACTGACCAGGAGACCCCCCATACCGACCCAGCGCCTTGAGACCCTCACAGGTGAGTAGCACACTTACAATTCCCCTGATTGATTGATTGAGAAAATGAAGGGAGGCAAGCAACAATGTGGAGGAAGACCACTCTAAGGCTGTCAGGTCTAACATCATGATCAGCCTGGAATCACAGATAGGTTCCAGTAAACCAGGAAGTTATATTTTAAATGGATATTTTACTCTTTCTAGATACTTTGTTCTGGTTCCTCTTATCTATTTTTATAGTGTTGGTGAATTTTTGCTCATTACATTTTTCGCCCTTTTTCTAAATTGGTTTGAGAATGTTATTGTATTTTTTTCTTTACTTTAAAATTGTTGGGATTCCTAGAATGTAACAAAAAGTTCAATGGCGAGTTGCCTGCCGCTTGTGTTACACCTACCTGGTGTCAAACAGAATTTCTCTTAGCACTGTGTTGAGACCTGACCAGGAAGGCTTATTAAGTGGTTCAGGGCACCAGCCGCGGCCGGTAGTGGGAGTACCGGCCGGGCGGTGACATGGGGAGGGGAGGGGCACAGTTAGGGCTAGTAATGTATGGAATCCGGACCTTAACAGGTAAGTAAACATAAAAATAAATAAAACGAATCTCGTTGCGCGCACTGCATCACCAAATGCGATGCAGTGCGCGCAACAAAATTTGTTTTATTTATTTTTATGGTTACTTACCTGTTAAGGTCCGGATTCCATACATTACTACCCCCCAATCTGCCCCTCCCCCTCCCCACGTCACCGCCTGGCCGATACTCCCACTACCGGCCGCGGCTGGAGTGCACTCCCCTTTCCAAATATTAACCAATTTCTGACAGTACCTCTATTCCCCATAAGAGCATATGATTTTGAAACACCACTGCTTCAAAAACATGGTACAGATTCCAATGATTGTACATGGTTCAAAGAGATATAGTGAATCAAGCACAACCTTTTCAGACCTGATATGTACTGTTGGTTTATCAATCATAGCGAACATAATGGAATCCAAACAGAGTGCGAGCAAAGATGCTTAGAACCCCTCAGTCATTGTTTGCCATGTGGTATTCAAATGCTAACCAACCCACATTCATCAGGCATTTCTTGATTGTACTGTCATTTATTGTGTTTTGGCTTTTAGTTTGGTTACCTTGCAAGCCAATGTTCAAACAGTTGTATGATTGTTTACGATCAGTCAGGCACTACAATGCAAAGAAACCCTGTCACCATCTCCTACTTCATCATCATCATCATATTACTTTATTCGGTCATTTGTACAAAACACCATCAAAGTATACACAAGATAAAAACACAACTGTATATATACAATTAAAATAGTATTAAACCATTTGGAGCATGAGTAGAGATGACATCCCAAAACAGGGTAAAACAACATATAAAAATTCATCCTACATAGTCAAGCTAAAAAAGAGAATGCTATACAGCCTACCAATCATTTAGAGTAATGGGCCATGTGTACCAACTTGATTTTTAAAATACATGTACAAAGTAGGGGGATTTTTGTTTTAAAATGACTTCATTACTATAATAGAAACTTTTTACGGATCAACCAGAAGGAAAATAAAAAACGACTAAGAGCAAATACTATTGGCCCTGATGTATCAGATTTTAAGATCCTGAATGCGATCTGGTGCTGCCTAGCTCCCAGATTGAGACATAGTGGTCTAATCGATTTCCTGCGCAGCTGCCTATACTTTGTACAAAAAAGCAAAATGTGTTCTTCAGACTCGTGAGCTTCACGGCAAGTAGGACAAAGATCTAAAACCAGGCCAGTCACCTCTTTCCTCAGAAATTTCAGAAGCAGGTTACCATATCTGAAACTAACATACAGGCTCATGGCAAGAGGGGGTGTAATCAAATCAAGGAAGGGTTAAAACAAAAAGCTTGTTTTAACATTTAAAAAATTAGATGTTATTTGTCCACTACCTTGGTTATTGATATATAGCCCCCCTATTACACTCCAATACGTAGCTTTGAGGGTCAGAATATTGCGTTTAATGGCCTTTTCTGGTTGCTCCCACAAGACCGTCAGGTTCAGAAGGTTGCACCATTTGGCAATATGTCTGAACCACAGTAGTTGTTTTGCCCCATTTAGTGCTAGGACCTCTCGTAAAGAATTACGGTAATCAATTAATTGTGGGGTTGTCCAAAGGCGCAGCCAATAAGTTAGTGGTCTCAGGGCGGCTAAATTGCCTATTTTTTATCCCAAGATCACAAAAAAAGTGGGGTGAGTGGTTCTCATAGATTGTTAGTTTATTTACCGAGTTGAATCCCCATATCTCTGCTCTGTATAAGGCACCAATTTGGGCTTTTGCACGATAAATTTCAAGGGCCGGTGAAAGAGGTTGGGTATATGATTGTTTTAAGTATCTTAGTACTGATTTCGATCTTTGGCATAGTATCAGGGAACTCTTCCTCAGCTGATATTCCCAGCTAAGTGTCTCCCCTAAACCTATGCCCAAATAATCAAAACTGTTTACCCGCTCCAGTGGTTCTTGTACTGTTGGTTTATCAATCATAGCTAACATCATAGAATCCAAACAGAGTGCGAGCAAAGATGCTTAGAACCGCTCAGTCATTTTTTGCCATGTGCTATTCAAATGCTAACCAACCCATATTCATCAAGCATTTCTTGATTGCACTGTCATTTATTGTGTTTTGGCTTTTAGTTTGGTTACCTTGAAAGCCAATGTTGAAACAGTTGTATGATTGTTTACGATCAGTCAGGCACTACAATGCAAAGAAGCCCTGTCACCATCTCCTACTTCATCTTTACTGCCCTGAAAATACTCTGTGATGTGTCAGTAATTCCATTGTTCAATAGTACGCACAGGGTTTGTTGCCTAGTGATTAACGTTTATCATTTATATAACCTCTACTTAAGGTGCCACATGCTTAGTCACATCAAACCTACATTTTTCTATAAAATATTTCCTGGTGCCCCAAGAACACAAAAGTGTATGATTTAATATCATTCCTTACATAAAATAATTTTTCTATAAGTATGCCTGATTTAGTCTCTTTCTGACATCCTCTAGTTGGTTGAGTTGTCAGGTCTTCACTTGGCTATGCAATCAAGTTATCTCACTTCCAGTGAGCCGCCAAATAACAGATACAGTTTTTCTCACCATTAGGGGCCTTTCTTCTTTGTGCTAACATAGACCTAAAGTAACGGACAAAATTGAGCATAGAAATCTAAAACCCAATTATATTTTTGGATGATTTTATACTACATTTGTTGAAGGTAAGGCAAGGAGTCCTTCTACTTTTATACCTCTGGGGAAATGATTTATTCATGAGAAGAATTTTTTTGCTGTGGCTGTAGTCCAGTTTAATCTATATATTGAGTAGTATTGACAGTAACTCTCTAGTGGCAGTTGCAGATTTGTGAATCCTTTTAGGAAGATATCACTAATAATCCAATGAGATCTTTTAACATTATTCCCACTTCAAATAATCAAAATATCGTCATGGCTCGCTATATATATGTAAAAACACTGGCCTGACTCTTTCCTTCCTGCTTGATAATGCCTCTTATGTATTAATGATTTTTTTGAATGAAAACATATGACACTCCTTAGGGGTTGGACCATAATCGTATGAAAATTGGTGTGTTGAGTGTCAATTTTCAAGAATTTCTTCCTTACATTTATATCCAATGGTTGAGGTAATAACGTTGTTCACTATTTTTTTTGTATCCAAAGCTTTTCCAAAATTCACAGCATAGAATTCACAAACTCCTTCATAGTTAAATAATTAGAACCTTATTTTCTTTTGTTTTAGTTATTCCTCCTGTGTGGTTATAGTTCACTTATAAACCATTGTTCACCTAACATCATATGTTTTGAATGATAAAGTAATAATCCTCTTATTATTTTGGTGAGCCTGGTAGTTGTTAAAAAATCAATCAAAATGGTGTTTTCACTTAAAGTAACACATTGAGCCAGGTTCTCATATAATGGTGATCAGAAATTGTATTTCATTCAATGATTTACGCTCAAATTGAACACTAATGATTTACTCTCAACATGTGTTTGACCTCCAAATGGCCCATCAGGCTGGGCTTTCTCAAGGCTGGAAATCAATATAGTATCGTTAAAGTACGTAAGAGTGTAATGTCCCACACCATAAGTGATTATCAAGTACCACTATGTGCCTTACATGTGCTCATATTATTATGCATATATGTGTATTTAGCCCAGGTGTTCAGTGTAATACAACCCATTACCTTTCTAAGTTGCAACAGTAAGGGACTTTTGTGCTTCTTTAAATATAGGTTATTAGAGTGCTTAGTCAGAATATATTACAATTATTTTAGAATTCTTTTAGATTATAGAAACACAGGCATGGTTATCTTTTGATTTACATTCATGTATTGTTAACTTTTACATACTATGTATGTGTTAATTCTTGAAATGAATTCCAAATATAGATCCTATGAATCTTCTATCAAGTGCAAAAATTATATGTAATACTGGATGGAGAAGTTTGAGTTCAATGTATCTTATTATATATTGGGGCAAATGATTACTAATTAAGGCAACCTAGCTGAACTATATTATTTTTAAGTGGTGCCCTCAGCTAATATACATTATGCGCTAGCAAAAGATAATACCAAGAGAAGACTTTATGCTAAATTGAAGATTTAACAGTTATTATGCGCAAAGTTCCCATGTGTCACAAGTCGTTTACAATTATTAGTGGGCTCTACTGGAATTAGATAAATACTTTACCGATAGCAGTAGCTTTGGTCCCGAAGGGTAGTCTCTGCGGTCATAATTCAGAAGTCATTCCCTGGGGTGCTAGCCATTTTGTTAATTTGCAAGGTTCTATTTGGGCGCCATTTTCTAGTGGTATCCAAAGATGGTCCTTCTTTGGCGTCATGTAAATTATTAGGATGGCCACAGGCTCGGCAGTTGACTTATTGTAAGAGAAATGTTCAACCCCTTGTGTGCTGGTGATGGAACCACTCCGTCACCAGCCACAGGCACGCTGTGCTAATGACGGAGTGGTTCTGTCACGGCGCGCCGCCCCGCCCATGCTGCCGCGATTCCGCGCCTGCGCGGCGCGTTCTATTGAGCGGGCGGGGCCGTGACGGAACCACTCCGTCACAAGCACAGCGCACCCGTGGCTGGTGACGGAGTGGTTCTGTCACCAGCATGGCAGCGTCGCGCGGCCCCCCTCCCCCCCAGCACCGCGGCGGAATTACCACCACGGCCAAGGGGTTAATGGATAATCCATACTGTTCTGTATTTGTATTTTCTTATTTGATGAGCCATTTGTTTGACAGGATTGGTACTCTGTTTGACAGGATTGGTACTCTGATTTAGGGGATACAGAGTAAGACATGGACATCGAAAGTATTTAAGTTGGAGTGCTCGATTATGAGTTAGCTGTACATTCTTTACAGTGTTTTTTACTTATTTTCAGTGTCATTCTCTGGTGCCATTTTGTTGTGGTATTTAGTGATAGTCCTATCTTAGTGTAAAAAAAATCATTGTGGCTAAGCACGGGTCGATAGTTGTCATTGAAGAGAAGATCGCAATAGATATTCCTTATCATTCCTTATTTTATTCATATATTCTTATTAATTGAACTGTATAATTTATTTGACAGGATTAATACTATGATTTAGGTTATATAGAATTCGAAATGGACATCAATAATACGTTTTGTTGAAATTACATTTACATTCAACACTCCAATGTCTATGTGTTTTGCAAGCAACGATCTGTACATTTGAGCTATAAATCCTCCAGTGCCTGCATAACATCACAACATTCTTAAATTAGTGTTTTGAGGAGAAACAAATTAGGATTTTGACAAGTAAATAAAATCCATTACCAAACTGTGATTTGAATACGAGTTTGATTCTGCTCCCAAACCACAGCTAATGCTCCAATCGCTGTTAACTGTATATTCTCCGTTGACAGTCTGTTGGGCTCTGCTGCCTTTTGGTTAGTTTTGTAGTAAACAGGTACCACATATATACATATGTCTGAAATGAAGCGATTCTACTCAAATGATCCCTGCTTGTTCAAAGCATCCAAATGGTGTCCCTTAAAATCTGGGGGAACCCACCACTCAGCCTCACAAGATCATGTCTGCCTTTTCCTGCGGATTCTAAGGGTGTTCCCTGACTAGGTACATTTCTAAATGATGTAGTGATGTGAACATGCTGTCTCAATGAATTAATGGAACAAGAAAAGAAATTGCAGTAGAAGACAATTTTATAAATGTTATTTTCCTGTCTATAGATAACCGTAGCCTCAATGAAAACTCAAGCTACTTTTTAGTCCTGGCCATCAATGACTTGTAGTTCAGAGCAAACAGCTAACAGAGATTGGCAGAAACTATACTCCTAAACATTTAACAGTGGAGCTATACTACCTTCCCCATAATTCCTAAGGGATTGTCTCACTGTCCATATGTATCAGCAGTGACTCTGTTTTATCATTGTTTTTTTTGTCCTCATTCGCCTTTAACCCTCTTAATAGATCCAACCGCCTATTCGTAGCCTTACTGATTGAACTCAGGAGTCTTTAGCATTCTTATGTTGACTCAGACAAAGGTAAGTTTTATAAGTCGGGGGAATGTCGAGGGCTGAGGTTAGGTTTACTCCAACTCTGTCTTTGCAGACCTGATGGATCATATTGGTAGCCTGTGAGCATACAGTAGTCCAAGGAGTATCCAAGAAGGCATAATCATAGGACCTGGGAAAAAAATAATAAACCGGGCTCTCTACTTTCACTGAATCAGCAGGTCCCAGAAAGCGATTTTTTTTCTTATTGCATGATCTAGCCATGTCCATCTTGGATACTTCATATAGTGAGGTTAGCCATTCCGAGTGGTTTGGTGGAACTGGATCCACCCAATACTTGCAGATTTGTCTCCTAGCCATTAAAATTGCATTGAATAGCAAGGATCTAGCAGGACCAATGATGTTACCATTAAGGCCGAAGATTATCAGGGGCAGATCTATGTGTATTGGTACTTTCAAAATGGACTCGAGGGTCTTCCGAACCTTTTACCAAAAGGGCCAGATGGAAGGACAATCCTTAAACATATGAATGTCTGATGCTTCAGCCATCCCACATTTATTACATAATTTCCTTTTCAGAAATTTCGATAACCTAAGAGGGGATAAATATTCTCTATGAGCCGTGAACAAATGGTTCCGCTTCAACCAAGCAGGTTTAACTACTCTATAAAGGGTTTTGAATGAATTCAGCCATACGAGATCACACTGTATATCCATCTGCTCTCCCCATAACTCATCTGCAAGTTTGAAGACTCCATCCACTTCCTCCTCAATTGCCCAATACCATACTGAGACCTCCCTTTTCCCCACAGGTCTCACCACAAGCTGTTCCTCCAGGTTACTGCCCTTCCCAAATGATGTGTTCCGACTACACTGGGCTTGTACCCAGCTTTTAAGCTGGATATACTTGAATCTGGAAAGGCCTGTCCCTACACTCTCTCTTAGATCTTCCCTGGAGAGAAAAATACCTTCATTCAACAGCTCTTCCCACGCTATGATCCCAGAATCTCTCAGTGGTTTTATTAGACTATCCTGGAGGCATGCAGGTGTACCTGGGGAGTCTCACAGTGGCGCTAAATTTGAGAAATAATTAAGCCTCGCTTTGTTTCTTATTGTGTGAAAATGAGGAGGTAGGCCCTGGGACGTAGGGTTGGCTGGACCATATGATACTTTTTATAAACACAATTGCCAGCCCTACACTTTGCTTTATTTGGCTCGTGAATTCAAGCAACAAATCAGTCCTATTTCTAGATTTGTCCGGTATAATTTATTTATACCCTTTACTTTTTTTTATTTGTTAAAGTGAAAATTATTTTGCATGAGAAAGACATTACATTAAACATTACACTTATACATAAATCATAACATTACATATATCACAACATTTCATTCAATGAACATTTTATCTACATTGCACAACTATTGTCCAACGAATATTCAATTTTTTGCATAGTAGCATATAACATATAAGAGATAAAGTCACGTTCAAAAGGAGAATCGAAAAAAGATTTAACTAAACGTATAAATCAATGTTGTAATCAGTCCAACAGTTATTTGTCTCCTTTCTGCTGACACGTTTCGAACTCGTTGTCACAATTTGCGAGTTCTCATCAGGGCTTTATCACTTGTATCTTGGATCTATTTTACAGCAGGTGCCCAGGGTTCACGCCGTATGTCTATCTTGATTACTTTCTCTTTTTATTGAAGAGGATTATGTGGGGCTTGTCCAAGCCTCAGTGTCCCGTTTGTTATTTGTATCAACACTCCGTGGGAGCACTTTATCTTCCACCTCAGATTAATGGATGCCCTTTCCGGTCCTGTATTTATCGAAGCGGCATGATCTCTCAGCCTCTTCAATTCTGTGTGCCTGTGTTTTCCATTTCCAGCTGGTCGTGTTAACCATTCACTCCCTCACGTTCACGGTAAGACCAAATATGGACTACTCGCGGTCCCGGTCACGTCTTAATCCGCGCTGCTACTCGGTCCACTTGCTTCTCTGTTAGTGGACTAATTGTAGCCCAATTGTTTGCTATCGACTGGATAACTTTCAATTTGACTTTTTTAAAGAATATTTTATCTCCAAACTTAAACATAAATCCTTCCTCAGGTAAACCTGCACCCCTGAATATGGCCCGAAACATATCTCCTCCCCCTGTACTTGTAGGCATTTTCAGCAGCATTCTTGAGTGTGAGAGCTGAAATGCCCAAGCATAGTTTTGCAGGTCGGGCAGCCACGGTCCTCCTTTGTCTCTCTTCCGTCTAAGCTTCTTCCATGCCAACCTAGTCGATCTGTACTTCCAAATAAAGGAATTTACCTCTTGTTGGAATTTTTCTATCAGGTGTTTGTCAAAGAACAGCGGAATGGTATTAAAGAGAAATGTGAGCTTAGGCAAGATTGACACTTTTACCAAGTTAACCCTCCCCAGGATGGATAATGGGAGGTGAGCCCACAATTTCATCTGTTTTGACATTCTTTAAAAACTCGATCTAGATTAAGTTATGCATTTTTTCCTACATCCTGTACGATTCTAACCCCCAAATAACGCAAAGTGGAGCCAGCTTGAAATTGTGTGTCTCTTATATTCCATGCCATTATTTCGGTTTTGCTGGCATTAATTTCGTATCCCAAACTTGACCAAATTCTTCCGCCTGTTTAATAACTATCGGAAAAGCTGTGTCCAAGTCAGCTGTCAGAATCAGGATATCGTCTGCATACAGGGCCACCCTCCTCTCCCACTCTCCAAATTTAAAGGAAGTGATGTTAGGATCTTCCCTAAGTACCTGTGCAAACAATTCTATGTACATATTGAAGAGCAGAGGGGAGAGAGGGCAGCCCTATCGCGTACCCCTAGTAATCTTAAAGACATCTGTCAGGGTTCAATTCACCAGTAATCTAGCTGACGGGGACTGGTATAGAAGCTTATTGGCACGACGAAATTTATCCCCCAGGGTTAATTTTCCCATGACTTCTGAAAGGTAACCCCAGTTTACCCTGTCAAAGGCCTTGGTTGCATCTAAGGTTAGAACTGCCAGGGGGAGTGTAAAGGTGAAGGCGATATCGATTGCACCAACCAAGTCGTAGGTGAGATCCGCTAATTGACGTCCTTTAACAAAGCCTTTTTGGTCTGGGTGGAGAATACTATTAGCCACGGCCCCCAGCCTGTTTGACAAAATGGAAGCAAAGAGTTTATAGTCAATGTTCAATAGTGATATTGGTCGGTATGACCCGCAATTACTTGGGTCTTTGCCGGGTTTCAAGATCAATACCACTGTTGCCTCATTCCACGAACTGGGGGGGGCGGGTTCTCCCTCCAAGAGTATCTTGTTATATAGTTTGGCCAACACTGGGATAATAGTCCTTTTAAGGATCGATATAATTCTCCAGGGAGCCCATCAGAGCCGGCCGCCTTCCCTCTTTTTGACTATTCTATGACCCTCCTCACTCCCTCCTCTGTGATTTCCCATTCTAAGTCTGTTTTTTGATCACACATACTAGTTGGAAGGGTGATCCCCTTACCACCTTTTTGTTTTAGCATTATCATCAATGATAGACTCATTGTAAATATCTTGAAAGAAGTCGTGGAAGGCCATACCAATATCTCTATCTGAGGAACGACTGGATTGCTCGTCGTCTAATCTTATCTCTTTTATATGGTTTCGCACCTGATCTGTTTTGACTTTCCAGGCGAGTAGTATCCCTGCCCCTTCCCCAAATTCAAAGTGGGAGATTTTACTTGCTTCCCATCTGCGAGTAATTCTCTCTTGGAGAATACTCTCCAACAATT
Organism: Lissotriton helveticus; assembly: GCF_964261635.1. Classification (NCBI taxonomy): domain Eukaryota; kingdom Metazoa; phylum Chordata; class Amphibia; order Caudata; family Salamandridae; genus Lissotriton; species Lissotriton helveticus. Next base: position 985,370,372 of record NC_136071.1, on the reverse strand, counting down.
TTTTAAGCTGTTCTTGCTTATCCAGATCCTCTTTCGAGCCGATACCTGCTTGACTATTCAGTTTGTTCTAGATTCCCCTCATCTCTGCTTCTAGACCCGAGGTGACTTCCCTGAATTTCCTTTTTCTAAAACTTGCTCTATTAGTCATACAGCCTCTCCAGAAAGCTTTCAAAGTATCCCAAACCACGGAAATATTGGCTGTACCTAAATTATTCTCAAGGAAGTATTTAGTTTCCGTGAGGAAGAAGATAATTTCATCCTCCTCAAGCAGTATGGTTCGGTCAAATGACCAGGATCTAGTATGCTGTTGTTGTATATAATCTATGCTTAAGAGAATTCCTGAATGGTCAGAGAGATGCGACGGAAGATAATCAATATCCTTGACTCGATCGTTTAGACTATAACTGATCAAGGCATAGTCAATTCTTGACTTGTGTTTGTATTTCAAGTTTCTAAATGAAACTCCTAGTTGGTCACCCGCCCGTTCCCTCCATATATCAGATAGGCCCAATTGGGCCATAATTGTCAAAAGCAACTGCCAAGAGTTAGAGGGGACAGCTGCCTTACAGTTTGGTGATTTGTCCAGTTTAGGGTTTAACACTATTTTAAAGTCTCCAACCCAAATTACTGGAACTGGAAAGTCGATAAGATGGAAACAAATGGCAGTGAGATATGAGACATCGTCTTGATTAGGTTAATGGTATCCCACTAAGGTGAAAAATATACCCCTTAAAGAGATCCTCAGAATAAGCCACCTACCACTGTGATCTTTCCTATATTGTAATATTTGGGCTCTGGCTTGTTTTTTAAAAAGGAACAACACCCCTCTGATATTTGCCGTCTGGTCAGTACAAATAAAAACATCCACCCACTTCTGACTTTTTAACATTTCTTTAGTCTATGTCTTAAGAAGATGGGTTTCCTGGATGACAATGACCTGCGCCGTAGAGTCTTTTAGATATTGTAAGATTCTAGCTCTTCTTCCCTTTGTGCGCAGGCCATTGACATTCCAAGACAGAAACTGCAGAGTAGTCATGTTATTCCTACCTTCCCCTTAGCAGATGTTGCCTTAAGTTTCTGAACACCACGGCCTAGCCCTAGCCATACCCGACCACAACCAGCCATTTGCACTCCGTCCCTCGCGTCGCTCCTGATCATCAACATAAATATCACTAGCAAGGTCTTGATGGATGAGGTATTTTTTCTTTTTGCCCCGCTATTCCCCCCTCCCCTCCCTCCACCCCCCCTCCCCTTGGGAAACTCTTCCCCCTTTACTCTGGTCTGATGTGTGACCAGTATTGCATCCTATAGCCTCTCTCTCCCATCCCCTTTATTCATGTTTTGTATTTGTGCCGGTGTAGCCGTGTATTAATATAGAACCAAGAAAGCAAGAAACCCCTAAAAAAGAAAAACAAAAAAACATATTGAAAGTGAAAAGTCTTTTACTCTTTCCTCCTTTTCTTCCTTCCTTCCCTTCCTTTCTGCTTTCCCCTCTTCCTTTTCCTTTTATTTGCTTTGCCTTCCCTTTATCCCTTTTCCTTCCCCCCCTTTTTTTCTCCCTCAAAAATGAAGTAAACATATTATATATGTACTTCTCTATATTTTTTTCCTTTCCTCCTTTCTCTTTTCCTTATAACTTAGTACTTGGCTATTATATTTATTTTTATTACTTTAGTTCATACTTTCATTGTGTTATATAAATGCCAATCTTAGAGCAGGTATTAAAAGGGAATCACTCACTCATAAGCAACCTAATCTTGATACAATAAAGGGAAGGGCCAAAAGGAAAAATGAAACCTACCATACCGTACCCTGAACATTCCTTCCCAGGGGATGCTTTGCTTAAGGATTCTAGCAACTCATCTTCCTCATAGGCTGATCTGATGTTATACATCTTGTTGTTAAACATTATTTTTAGGAAAGCCGGAAATGTTAATTGGACTGTTGCGCCGACTTTCCTACATTTTTCGATTATTTGACCCAATTCCCACTGACGCTCAAGTGTGACTCTAGAAAGATCCGAACGCACCTCAAAATAGAAGTCTTTGCTTTTTAAAGATTTCGCCTTCAGAGCCAAGTTCAAAATCTTCTCCTTGACTGTGTAAGTAAGGAAATTGATAAGGATCTTCTTAGGTTTTGTTCTACTAGGATTTAGGCAAAAAGGGTCCCTATGGATTCTTTGAATATCTCTTTCCAGAAAGTCCGTCGACTCCTTGAGTGCTAGAGTCTCCTTAAGCAGTGCAATGATGAAGGTCTTAATGTCTGCCCCTTCCTTGCCCTCTGGGACCTTCAAAAGTCGTAGGTTGTTTCTACGGGAGTTGTTTTCAAGTGATTCCACCCTATTCCGTATAGCATCTCCGTCTATCTGTAAGGTTGAATTTTTCTTTCTGCTGACCCCAGATTCAACTTGAGCTCCTCAACTGAGCTCTCCAAAGATTCAGTCCTTGAGTTTAACAAATCCACTTTTTTTTCTAGGATCTCACATGCCGCTCAAATCTTGGTCTGGTTATCTGCAGAAACTACAAACCATGTTTTATATCTTCTTTTAAGGATGCAAACAGGGCTTCCATCGAGACCCCAGATGCATGGCTAACGTCTACCGCTCCTATTTGGATCTCTCCACTCTCTCCCTGTTGCTCAGTCTGCTGCTCCACGATTGCCTTGGATGCCTCCGATGTCCCGGGTACTAAAACTGGCATGGAGGATAGCATAGATGATTCTGGAATTGTAGACATAGTATCCATAACCGTGGGCGTATTACTAGAGATTGGGGGGAGCTCTTTGGGTTCCATAGTACCTGAGGGTTTATCGGCATCGGCAAAGCTGTGAGAGTTGGAAGCCTCCCCCTGTTTTGAAACAATCAGAACCTCTGGCTGTACCCTGAAGAATGAGCGTAAAGATGGTGTGACTCTGACAGTGTTATGTGGGGTAGCACTTTTTTTTCTACCCCCTTTTATACTCCTTCCCTTCACCTAGTAATTCTGAAAAGCTGTACTGTGATCTGAAGGGGTACCCCCCTTACTTTTCCTGCCTGATAGTGGACCCCTAATATCTCTTTTGGAACATTTTGATCCTTGTCCTGCCCTACAAGGCTGCCCTCTTGTCCAACCACGCTCTTCCCACGTTTTCCCCTCCTCTTGCCACCTCTTTTGCCAGAACTTACTTTAGAGCAGTCCTCGTCTGTATCCCCCTTACACACTTCAGGGCGAGACTCCACCTGTATAGAGGGGGTCTCACTCTTACCACCACCACCACCGTTGATCTCCTCCTCCGCCCGAGCTTCTTCTCCGCCAGCCGCTCTCCCCCAAAAATCACAGATGCTACCGCCGGCGCTGGTTCTGACTCTGCTGCTGTTCACCCAGAGGAGACCGTGGGCCGCAGCTCTGCGACCGCATCTCAACTCCAGGGCGGCACCGGACCAGCGCGGCAGGCAGAGCGGACGCGGAGCACCGAGTGATGTGGCAGGGGCACCAACACACATCCGAAAGGCTCGAAGACTCAAACATCCAAAGGTAGGGGTCCTGCTTCAATACGCTGCTTCAATAACGGCCATCGCGATGGCTGTTACTTCTCTTCCCGGCATAGCTAGCTCATGGCCCGGGGAGGGAGAGGACGCTGCTCAGGACGCGCGCCGCCACTCAGCTAGCGGGTGCCATGTTTCCCCCTGTTTTATCATTGTTAAACACTATACGTAACCCAATATGTACATTAACATTATCTTCAGATTTGATTGGCAGGTGCTAAATAGAGAACAATGTCATCTTGACAGAGTCTTATCATGTCTATATCAGACTACTGGACTAAAGATGTTGCCAACACCCTAGTCACCTAATACAAAGGCTCTATTATTACAACAAATAATAGTAAAGACAGGGAAAATCTGTTCCTAGTTCCCAAAGAAATCCTCATTTGACCAACACTGGTCATACACTTCTTCATATAGCCCTATGTTTTATCTGAATAAACAAATGAGTGCTTCCACCCAGCAGTAGCCTTTTTGCATCTCCTGCTGAGTGGAATCATACAAGTTTTGGACAGGGAGTGTCCTGGGAGTGGACTCTCCGGGACATAGCGATTGAGGACTCCAGAGGCCTCTCTAGGCTTGAGGAGAGGGTATGCATGTCTCCCTTTCCTATATTTATGTTTCAGCCTGGGGAATGGAGTCTCCAGGGGCCTTTCAAGGCTTGTGAAGGAGGGCAGTGTGCCCCCTTCCGTTTGATTGCATATCAGGCCAAGGGGAAACAGGTCCCTCGGGCTTTTCCTGGCTCAAGAAGGATGGATTAGCACCCCTCTCTTATAATAAATGTGGGCCCTGGGGGATGGTGCCTGGGGCTCGTGGAGGGGGCTCCCATGCAAACCCCTCTATCTAAAAGGGTTCTTATAAAATAGTTCACCCCCCAGGATTTGGCCTTCCCTGGGGGTCATTTAAATAAAAGAGCCTATGGCTGGAAAACCACTTGAATGCAGCAAAAAATAATCATTTGTTTCTAAAAACATTTGGCCCAGTGTGGCTCTGGGACTCCCCCTAAGAGGGTTAAGGAGGCAGGGTGGGCCTACCCTGCCTACCCAGCCCCCTAAATATTATTTTGTTTTACTAGATATACCTACAGAGTGGCAATTGCCACTCTGTTTTATATTTATATATATTCACGGAAAAAAGCAAAGGTTACAGGGACGTTATAGTTAGGCTGACATTTCACTCATACAAAACCAGAGAAATTCAGCCATTATAGTTAGCTGAGCTTACTATCATGAGTGATGTAATATGTGACGTCATCAGCATTTATATATAGAGTTTTTTTACAGAGTTTTATAGAGCGCAAACTTGACCCGAAGGTATCGGGTATCAGAGCGCTTTACCAGAGCACCAGTTATGTTACATGAGGACACATTCATTTTTGTTAGGCAAAGGGAGATTAAGTGATTTGCCCAGAATGACAGGATGTTTCGCATCCTTGCCGAGACTCGAACCCGGTTCCCCAGATTTGAGGTCCACCGCCCTAGCCATTCAGTCAACTCCTCTCCCTTAGCTCAGCTAACAATACTGGCTGAATTTCTTGGGTTTTGTACAAGTGAAATGTCAGTCTAACTATAACGTCCATGTAACCATTGTTTTTTTCCATGAATTTCTAAGTTTTTTAAAATGCTAATTTCTAAGTATAACGTCCCTGAAACCTGTGGTTTTGTCAGTAAATTTCTATGGATTTTCAACTAGCTATCATGTTTGCAGAGTTGTGCAGAAAGGGGGCTGGGCCTCCAACCACCGCTCAGGAATTCTGCTGCGTAGAACATGCATGAGGTACCAGGTGGGCGTCTTGGTCCCCAAGGGCCCTCAGGTGTACAGTGGACTTCATCCCCCAACCAGTAGTGTGCCAGGAGGTGTATTTGCACAGTGGTGTAGAAATGGGCAGTGGCCTTCGAAAACCTCTTAACAATCCCACTGTGTGGGACTGGAGCTACCAGGAGGGGTAGTTGGCCCCGAAGGATGTTCTTGGGGGCCAACCAGCCCTCCTATTACCTGCAGTAGGTCCCACAAAGCAGGAATGCTGAATTGTGATACCAGGCCACACCCCCTTTGTTCACCACTCTGCAAACATACCTCCTGGATGCTCTTAGTTGGGGGATGAGGTCTAAGCATGGGCGTAAAATCCGTTCCGCTTGCGGATTTTGCAGATTTTCGGCAAATTCGCAATCCGCGAACTCTCGCGAATTTGCCGAAAATTCGTAAATCCGTGCGAAGCGGATTTTTTGCTTGGTCGCACTTGCCAACTAGAATACTATACAATTTTGCGGCGCGCAGCGTTCACTTACCGTCATTCAGCGTTTGCAGAGTTGTTTTTCTCCATGTTTGCGTGTGCTGCGCCATTTTGGATCTTGCTGCGGGATCCCGCGGGAGTTTGTCGACGTCATCGCGGCTTGCCACCTTGCACAGCGAGAGTTTGGCAACGCGAGTACGTCATAAAGGCCCGTGATCAGGCATCGCGGGAATAAACACTTGCGAACACGTAAATGCGGCGGGCAGCGACAATCTCACAATTGCGAGATTGCAAAATTTGCAATTTCGCACAAGAAATCCACCAGCAGGCAGCATAAACCTTGAAAATTATGATTTTTATCAGAATAACTCCTCAGGTTGACATTTGCCTGCACTTTTTTCTTGCAAGGAGTCCATTTTGGGGGGGGGGGGGGGGGGAGGAAGGAAGTGCCCCACAGTCTCCAACTTCCTGTTCCTGTCCAGCAGGCTCCTCCCAGTGCTTTTTTCATGTGCTGGTCACTTTGATTTGGATCTTGACCTGGAAGGATTACTTTTTGTGGATGCTGCTGGATATTTGGATTTTTGCAAAACTGAAAGCACTCAGCAGGTGCAAAAGTTCAATCTTATCATTAGTAACCATTCCCTGTAGTGCTTCCCGAGGGGGCCTACTTGCAACTATTCTATGACCCTGCTCTGACCCTCACAGCAGGCTCAGAGAATAGCTACAAGTATACAACAAAGGTCCTGTTAAAAAAATTACACTGCAACAGAAAGCAATTACAGATAAGGAAGCAGGTGCCAGCCTGGAAGTTCAAATTCAGTGACACATTAATCAGCCCCTAATTAATTCATGTCAGTTGAGGCAGGGCAGGTGTGCTTTTCCCCCATAATCTACAGTGATGAACTAGAGGGTGGCATGGGTGAGCCAGAGGGTGGCATGGGTGAGCCAGAGGGTGGCAGTGGTGAAACAGACGGTGGCAGTGGTGAAACAGAGGGTGCTGTGATGAACCAGACCTAGAAACAACATGGTCGCGACCGTTGCTACCCGACAAGTAAGTTCGCATTTGCGAACTTGTAAAAAACCCTTGCGAAATGGCAGAAACACTTGCGAACACAAAAAAAAAGGAATCCGCAATATTTGCGAGAGTTCGCGGATTTTGCGGATTGCGAATCCGTAAATACGCAATTTTGCGGATTGCCAATTCCCAAAATCCGCCCATGCTTAATGAGATCCCCTTTGCTCCTTGGGGTTCTTAGGGGCCAACTAGCCTACCTGTTACTGCCAGTAAGCGCTACATAGAGGGATTGCTGAGAGGTTTTCATGGGCCACGTCCCCTTTCTCCACCACTCTGCAAACGTGACTCATGGTGTGCTCTTGCTCCTGGGGGCCCTTAAGGGCAAACTAGCCCTCTTGTTACCTCCAGTAAGCCCCACACTGTTGGATTGCTGAGAGGTGGGCAGAGGCCATGCCCCCTTTTTACACCACTCTGGAAACATGCTTCCTGGTGCACTGCTGCCTGGGGGATGAAGTCCACTTTAGTCCTGAAGTCTCAGGGCCATCAAAGACTTCACCTTCATCTTGCTAGAAGCACCTGGGCTTCTCTGCTTGGGAGTACTGATTGCCAAGGGGTGCCAACTCCATTTCCTGTGCACTTGGTATCGTGTGGGAGGTGCTGCAAATAAAGATAGGCAACATTGACGCAGTCAGTGACACCTCTGCCTGTACCAGAGCCAAGGTAACCGATGGTGAAGAGCACAATGCACCACTCAACTTACACCACATCCCTGGTGTTGCCAATGGACAGCAACTTATTGACGCCGACTTTGTCGTCGAGGCCGCTGCCTGCCCCGGAGCTGAGGCCACCTCTCAAGAAGTGGACGATGCACCGCCCTGACTTGCACCACAGTCACAACTTCTCCAACTACAGCGCTACGCACCAACGCCACTGCCTTCACTGAAGCATAGGGCATGGCTAGCGAAGAGCATGACACACCACCCAGCTTACACAGCAGCCCTGATGCCTGTTGACGCCAGCGCCTCGACCCCATCATCACAGAGTCGATAACTGATGTGGGTGATCTCCTGAACATATCAACACCGTACTGTCATAAGGAACCGATGCCTTGCCACCAATGCCGCATCACCTACCCTGTGCAGCAGTAAGGAACCGATGCTGCACTGGCACCAGAAACACTGCAACTCCTCAACGCTGTGCAATTTCCTTGTTTTCATAATTTTCAGGGTACTGTTACTGAGGGTCCGTGTGACTCCGTAGCCGGCATGCTCTTCTTGCTGTTGGCACTGAACTGTGAATTAGTACCCGTCATCGAGATTGCCCTGGTTGGAGCTATTGTTTTCTAGGAGCTACATTTTTACAGTAATCTTTCCAAAAGTGATATCTTTATTTTTTATGTTGGATTTTTTGTTGTTTTGGTCTTGTTTTATTTAGATAATTATTGGTTATTTTCCTAAATTGGTGTGATGTCCTTTTTGTAGTGTTTTCACTGTATTACGGTGTATGTACGTACAAATGCTTTACAATTAAAACTTTTTAAAAGAAGGATATTTCCAAATGCAGTGACCACGGTTGAGTCATCCTTTAAAGACTTAGTACTGTTTTAGTACGACAACATATGGAGTTAGATGGGGCCACTCTCAGATATATTCTACAGCGGATATTTCTCTTAAAATGCTATATTTGGATGTAGATTTTCTGAGGCTATTGAAAAAATTGAGCAAGAAAGTATTCTCGGAAAAAAGACAAAATAATCTTGTTTTTGCAGGGGGTTGAGGCTGGCTTTCATTAGTACAGCAAGTGCAGTTACAAGAGAGTCAAGGGCTAAAAAAGAAGGAGAGCTACCCTCAATTTTATAGATGTCTTAAAATACTTCACTGAGTGGCTGAGGGCCATTCTTCATGCTTGCTTTAGAGCTGATGAGAGTCTTGCGAAGCCCATGAGTGGAGCTCAGGGGGTATGAGTAGCATCAGTGCTGTCGGTGCTTCCAATGCGCAGGAAAGGATGAGAAGACAAAGCGAAAAGATGAGACGACAAAGCGAAAAGATGAAAGGGCAAAGCGAAAAGATGAAAGGGCAAAGCGAAAGGAAGAGCTGAAGCGTCAGACATAACAAAAGCAATGTTGTTGTGCTGCTCAATATGGAATTGCAAAAGGTACACAAATGCTACGAAAGGAATACAAAAAACTCACGCACGAGGACCTTTTGTGCAGACGATTCGTGCAATCACAATTGTTTCACTGCCTTAGGTAAGGCCAGTGCTTTTAATTGCACATGTTTGAAAACAGGCTGTTCCAAAGCAGGACCGTAACTGCCATCTCTCCACTTAGTGGGCAGATGATAAAACAATTTTACCGTTCATGGAAATGCAGAGTTGTTTCGGTAATTGCTGGAGAAATATACTGCAGTGAAGGCTCGTTCATTCTCTGTTCTCTTGGTAAATGAACAGCCTTTATATCTTTTGCACATGAATTAAAATAAAAGTGACTCATTTACAAAACCAAGGTAGGTCAGTAATCAATCATACATATTCAAAGTGATAGGGGAAGCAGATAAGGCATTAACGTTTTGTAAATTAATGCTCTTTAAAGAATTGACTACTATAAATGCAAATAGGCACATCCAATAGGTTTAACTTTGGTTGGTGCAGAAGCACCCATACACAATATCCATGCACACTTGGCATGGAGTATACATCCATGGACAGGTGGAAAGAGAGCTGCATTGGCACCTACACCATGGACACCAGGCAGCAATTAATTCGTAATTGCCACATGAATCTCCAAGTTGCGAGAGCTTCAGACAGAAATGAGAATCATGGTCCGAATGGGCCCGGACAGCACATACACAAATATCTTCAAGCAGTTTGGTGGACCTGGAGAACTCACAGCATGCATGACACAACAAAATTACATAACTCCATACGTCTTAGCCCAGTGGCCGTTCCATGAGCCACACTTGGTAAAGAGGAGTGAATCTGACGGCATAAGCAAGGCAGGTGTAATCCTTTTCCCTTCATGTCTGGAGCACTGCACTCATGTGGTACTCTATATAGGCCAGATAGGGTTCTCTGTAGGGCCTCGGGGTGGAGCCACCGCAATGACAAATGCCATTAAACATGCTGGTATTATACCAAAGAAATACATTACATAGTTTTCCTGGATTTGTGTTTTCAACTATGTGATAGAAATATAATAATACAATTACAAATGCAATTATCCACAATCACTTCTTTCTATATTTTTAATACTTCAAATATCTGGTCTTTGAGAATATCAATGGAAAAAGACAAGTCAGATGCACTCAACCAATTAAAAAGCTCGAGGCAGAGCCCCCTTTAGATAACAATACCATATTCGCTGTGAAGGAAGGGCCCAATCATGAAGCATGTCACCAAGGGTGTATCAATTACTTTTTGTGGTTAATCTAAGTAGTAATGAGCATCAATATCCCCAGGCTGTAATGAACATCAATGGCCCCAATAAGTCACAAGCCTCAGTGGCTGATGACTATGTGTAAGAAATAGAGTTATGAGTTCAGAAGGGTGTAATTTCTTAATAAGTAATAAGTCAACTATTGTCTTTTACTGGGAACCAAGTACTCCATTGCAGTACTTGACTCTCCCAGAGTAGCAAAACAGGCAAGGACTACCTAGGGGAGGTGTTGTGGGTTAGTAACCACTGTCTGCTGGTACGCAGCAATATCACTCAATAGATCATTGTCCCGTCAGTGTTTTTTCATTATAAAAAGGAAAAGTAATTACATTACTCATGCTACTAAATATTCAATTACTAATATGCACATTCAGTAGATTAAAATAGTTTGATGACACCTGCATATCACATTGCACCCCTAGTGGGACTTGAACCCTATAACCACAATACCCCGCCTATGCTAGATGCAGCATCGCAATATAGGAGTGAGTCATTATCAATTAAGCAGGTCTCCTGACACTCTGGTGGCTACATGCTTGTTTGGTGGCCCTCACGTGGGTTCATTCGGGGTCCTTGGTTGCTTGAGTTCAACTCCTCAATCTGGGGTCTGGTTCCTCTGCTTGTTCTCATGCCACTCCGACAGTGGTCAGAACCGGAAGTAGATGGGTGGGCCCTACTTCATGGATGGTGCCTGGATAGATAGGGCACACCCATCTACTTCCGGTTCTGACTACTGTTGGAGCAGCACGAGAACACGCAGGGAACCAGACCAAAAAGTGCACATCCCCTGCCCCTGTCCCCCTAAAGCCAGACAGTCAATCCACAAACCCAGCAGAGGCACACAGGATGGCTAAGCAAGAAAATACCTACTTTCTAGTGGTATTTTCAAACACACAATATAAAAATTATCTTTACTAAAAGATGCAGCTTTATATTCTGAGTTCAGGCATACTAAACTTTACTTTCCTATCTTTTCCCAATGGAAAGCTATACTTATAAGATGTTATAATTAAACCCCCTTTCTTCCCTATGGGACAGATAGTCCTTCCATAGTGAAAAACAAAATGCACTGTAATTCACTACCAGGACTTGTCACACACACCAGTACATGTCCTACCTTTAATATACACAGCACTCTGCCCACAAGGCTACCCTGTGCATACCTTAGGAGGGACCTATATTAGTAAAAGGGACGATTAGGGCCTAGCAAGTGGGTACACTTATAATCTCACTACTGGGGTTCACTAGGAGGAATTATAACCATCCACAGTACCACTCCATATAATCATAACTCCCAAAAATGTAATCGATGGTATGTCTTCACTAATCACCTATTATCTTAAGTGATGGTAGAGAGACAGACACCCACTTGTGTTAAGACGAGAACCCTCACTCACTCACTCACTCTGAGGTGCCATGCTGCATCATTGGATTCCCTCTTGCACACTGGGACATCAAGGTGCCCAGTGTGGGCTACAACTCTCCAGCAGGAGAGGAGCGTGAGGTGTTTTATGTCATCCAATGCAGGTATGAGCGTGGGGCAGAGTGCAAAAAAAAACAAAATCAAAAGTGTGGGTTTAAAACTATCTACTAGTTGACAAAGTCAGTCCTTTATTAATGTCCACAGCTCAGTAAGAATAGGGGTATGGATGTTCCCAATTTGGATCTGGCCAACATGTTTCTGCCTTGCTAGACCAAAAGGTTCTTGGCATTCTTCAGGACCATTCGCTTCATCACTCTGCTAGATGAATATGAGTAATAAAGGCATATATATGGCATCGAGCAGTGTACCAGCTCGTGGTCAGGTCCACTGTCAATAGGAGACGAATGGTCTGCATCCACTTTCATAAGTCCTTTGGTAGCAGTTCTCAGGACTTTGATTCTCCAGTGACTGCCACTTTGAGAAAGCTAAAGTATGGTATATAGTGTCTATGTTATCTTATCTACTACTCCAGAAGTTCTAGTTAGTGGATAAGACTCAAAGGTATAATTCTGTTCCAAAGGAGGATTTCCCAGAGTTCAATATGGCAGGACAGTACACCAATTACTAAGGCAATCTGCAGATAACTTGTAATATCTGGGATCATAATCTTCATGTGATCATCTGGATGGGATGGAAGGATAAAGAAATTCACTAGAAAACTGTGTCTTAGAACATCATGAAAGTTTACAGAATTTTCATTAAGGTTTGACTATTAAAGGATGTGGAAGAGTAATGCAGGCTCAACTCAAGGATGAGAATGATAACTCTAATACGGATGAATGCTTTCTCAGTGTTACATCGTGGCATGGAGAAGAGATTCATGTTGATTTAGTTATTTAGCTGAATGGAGACCATTTTCTCATTTATGTTTATGAAGAGTGTTAAGAGTGTGATGAGTTGCTAATTAGGGAGGCAAGCAGAAGCCATAGTTAGCTCCTTAAGGTGTTGTAAGGTATGACCAGTTTTGCATGCATGTTTGAAGATGTGTTCCATATTATAAATGCGATAAATCCTGACTATAGTAAAGACTAGTGTGAATGATTCTAGGGATAGCAACTTCTTTATAGTCATTTTAAGTGGAGTCTTTAAATGCTGTGACAGTGTTGAGATAGGATGCTTCATAGTGGAGGTGGTCAATTTGGTGGTAGTGCAGGGTTGCATGGGGGAGAGAATGGTGGCCTGCATTGTGCTACCAATGTGACATCTGATCGTGTGCATCATCTATGTGAAGAACTGGTTTCAATGAAATGTTGTAGAAGTGTATTAGGAAGAAGCTAAAGCAAAGGATTGCTCTTTTAAGATGACTATCCTACTGCTGTGTGCTTCTCTGTTGGTCGATTTCTCTAAGTTTGCCTTGACGGTCATGATAAGGAGACTGTGTGGTTGGAGTAAGGAGTTTTACTTGCCATTTATCATCTTGGGAGTTCACTCAAATTCTTGTTTCCTTTTGTTTGCGTTAGAGTATTTTTTGGGCGTGACATCCAGAATGCAGAGCTTTGGTGTGGAGAAATATTTTCACTGGGACTTTTTATTCCACATTGTTTTCAGGGTTGCATTTTGGGCAGAGATGATTGCCTTCAGACTAACTTATGGGGTGGATCTTTGAATCTATACTGCTGGAGTTAGCCCACGTTGAAGACTTTAAATGGGTGGATAATTTTCTTATAACCTTTCCTTTCACCATAGTCGATTGGCAGCATGTAATAGAGATATTATAAGATTGTCTGGCCAAAGTAATGTTGGGACTATGGAATTTGATCACTGATAAGACGGTGAAGACTAACTTAAGAATATTGGCTTTGGTTTCAGTACCTTTCAATATGTGTTTCTGTTGTGCTTGGTCTTAAGGTGGTCAAGACAGGTTTATTTGATTTTTTTGTAGAATTTCTGTAAAATGTAGTACTTGTATAGTCAATGGGAAAGGTGGCAGTTAGGTCAGGCATATCTTTAATTATGTATTTTTTGATATTAGATGAACTTTAGATCCTCTGCACATTGTCTAGGAGTAAAAGTGGTAGAAGTGGAGGCTCCATTGATTTATTTGATTTGAGAGATGCGGATTGTAGAATGGTGAAGGGAATTCGGACTATGTTCTTCTCCTGTAAGAGTGCTAATTAAAAAGTATTAAAAAAAATGTTGTTCCCCAGTTAATTGTGAATTCACCAAATGTTCTGAGATTGTTTCTGTTATCCTCTACGTGAATACGGTGTAGTTGCGAGTGAATTAATGACCTTCTTTTGGATGCTAGTGGTATTGATAGAGGCTTCACTTCTCTTTATACCTACACATTGTGGGTAGTTTGCAACCACTGGTCTCCAATAAGAATCTTCTATTTGCCCTTTTGTTTGAGGTTGTGCTAAAGTATTCATGCTGCCCGTTCTGTGTTTTCTGCTATCGATTTATCCAAGTACTTGTTTGTTTGGTAGCAGCCCAACAAAGAATGGCTTAAGAGTGCTTGCTCGCATACCTGCTAATACATGGTGCATGGCTCAACTAGCTAATTGAGAGCACTATTTAGATTTCCCATTTAATTCTCTATATTTCTACCGGTATGAATAAAGAGTCCCAAGCCTTTGCAAAGTTGTGGATTAAACATTTTTCTTAAGGCTGTCTGATTTGTAATGTATGCTATTTCCTTTTTGTTGATGGAGCTGACTAGTTTGAGGTTATTGTTCTTCAGGATGTGCTAATTTCGGTCTCTGGGAATGAATTCTAATTTTGCATCTGCTCATGCTTTTGGGTTATATACTTGGCATTGTAGTTGTTGATCCATTGGTTTATGGTGACCTACCTGGCAAGATGGCATCCATTCTTGACATCATGTTGCCCATCCTCTGAATGGGTGAGCCCTCCTTTGCATTATGTTGCACACTTCTGGCATATTGATGGCCAACAATTTCATGGTGGTGAGGATACCTGGGGCCAGATGTAGGTAGGCTTTTACCGGTCGGTAACGGCCGAATTCGGCCGTTACCGACCGGTAAAAGGCATTTGAGATGTAGGGGGCAGAATCGGTAAATTTACCGTTCTGTAAATTTACCGATAGGTAATTTTACAGAATCTGTAAATATACCGGTCGGTAAATTTACTGACCGGTATATTTACAGAATCTGTAAAATCGATATGTAGGTGGGACTCTTATGAGTCCCACAAGGCCTTAGAAATCGGTATTTTACCATCAAATTCAATTTGATGGTGAAATACCGATTCAGGTGTGCATGCAAATGTGCGCATGCACACCTGTGCCATATGACAGGCAGACCTGCCCTTAGGGCAGGTATGCCTGCCATATGGCCCCCGAACCTTTTTTGGGGGTGCTAGAGGGTGTCAAAGTGACACCCCCTGCACCCTTGCCAAAAATCTGTATTTACCGATCGGTAAATACCGACCTGTAATGCCCCATTCATTCCTATGGGCTTCATAGCCCATAGGAATGAATGGAGCATTACAGGTCGGTATTTACCGATCGGTAAATACCGACTTTTACCGATTCGGTAAATAAACATCTGGATTTCCCTACATCTCCCCCCTTCATATTTACCGACTTTTAAATACCGAATCGGTAAAATTCGGTATTTAAGGGTCGGTAAATATGCTTTACCTACATCTAGCCCCTGGTCTGTGGCAACCAATCATGACATGCACTGACTGTCCCTGACATATGGTGGTCATTCCAAGCAAGTAGTGGCCATCTCAAATGCACATTGTTTATTTGTGGGCAAGTGAGTTGGACATGGTCTTGGGAAAATGAAGATATGCATATGTGGGTTTATATTAACATGGCAATTTGAGTTATTGTGTATCCATCTCAGGCAGACCACAATAAATGAGGATTCTTGTTAAAAATATGAAGCTAATTGTTTAGTTGATTTACTCAAAATTAAATGCTGGCAGTTGAGGACAAACATTTTTGCATTTTCAGAATATTAAAAGATAATACTCGGGCAAAAATTAGAATAGTTGATAAAAATAAATAAATGGTATTGGTGGACAATAAGGATGTGCAGTATCACTTAATGAAAGAAAGCTTACATGAAACAGAGGTGTTTACAGGTAAAATGAGTGCAATTTTAGAAAATATCAACCATGCTGTTAGATCTCTCAGCCTTAGAATGGTCTTCCCCCAAATGTTTTGCCATCACCCCTACTATTTTTGCTCATCTCATCTGTGCTGGTCTTAGGGCTCTGGGCGCTTTACCAATGCTAAAGTGCATGTTCTCTCTCCTTAAAACATGGTAATATTGGTTTATACCGAATTGGCATATTTATTTACTTGTAAGTCCCTAGTAAAGTGGCACTACCTGTAAATTAAATGCTACTAGTGGGCCTGCAGCACAGATTGTGCTACCCACTTAAGGAGAACTATAAAAATCTTGTCTCAGGCCTGCCATTGAAACTTTTATGTGCAGTTTTAAACTGTAATTTCAACCTGGCAAAATGACCCTTTTTGCCAGGCCCAAAATTTCAATTTTAATATACGTAAGTTGCCAGTAGGGTGGCCCCTGGATTGCCAAGAGGACAGGGTAAAATGCATTTAAAAAGTAAGATATTCACTTTTAAGTTTTAAATGCATGGTAGTGAAAATATCTTAAAGTTCATTTTTCACTACTGCAAGGCTTACCTCTCCCACAGGATAACATGGGAGTTCTCTTCTTACATTTAATAATCTGTAATTTCCAAATGGAAACAGATGACCAGTTCATGTTTGGTATCTTTGGAGTTGTGCTGAAAAAGCCTAACTTATTATGAAGTCAGATCTTAAATTACAATTTTGAAAATGACACTATTTGAAAGTTGGCATTTTCCTGGCATAGCCATTTAGTGTCAGTTTAGCTGTCAGTTGGGATTTTTGCATTCCAGCCGCATACAATAGAGAGCTTTGGTGTGCCGGGATGGGCTAGCATGATGGGAGGGATAAGCTGGGCACAGTCTTACTTACACTTGAATAGGCTGCGTCTTGCCCCCACACAAAGGACTGCATGCCCCCTGTAGTTAGTCTGGAGCCAGGGCAGTGGAGACAGGGCATAAGTGTACATCAAAATGAATCCTCTAGAAGCTTCTCCCTCACTTCAAAGGCAGAACTGGATATAAACATAGAACTTTACAGCTAACACGTGTTTCATTGAGAGGTAGGTAACACCTTGACTTCTTCAGGGCTGTGGACATTTAGATAAAAAATATATCAAAAACCAATCCTGATTGTACAAAGTTAATACTGACCTTCACCCATCATTGGTGTCCAATGCGGGAGAGTGAAGTGCAGAAGACCGGGAAAAAGAATTAGAGAAAAAGTGATCAATGAATCCAATAGACAATGTTGGTATTATCCAATATGTAAAGTGGATCACCATAAACTATAATGCAGTTGCACAAACATTTGCGTAAACATATAACACATAACTAGATACATAGTCAACATATAAATATAACTTGAGATTATAGCCAAATAGTCAATAAAATAGGTTGAGTACAAATACGCATAGGGAATATGTGCTTAGCGTATATGTAATATATACTCATACCAGTGAAAGTTTGATACAGGATACAACCATACTCCCCAAAATGCTGGAGTTCCAACCACAAGTACCAGACCCCACAGTGAGGGACAAAGTATAGTAGAAGAAATATTAATACAAAGGTATCTATATTAACCTGATCGGCAGATAAGTTTCTATTCATCCATAAGAAGGATAGTTGGCACAATAGTGCCAGAATCAAATCAATAGTATGAAGTTTTACTCAACTACAAAAGGAAACAACAAAAAATGAGATAAAAGAGAAAAAACTGCAAATTATTTACAAAATAGAGAGCAAAGTGTAAATCATATACAGAGCAACGTAAGTAGTGTCTCAAAGAAAATATGACCTAATAATGTAATAGTGAGCACCCTGAAGCATATATACGATGATATTTAGTTGCGCTACTTGCTTGAAACAATAATAGATAAATAAATGATAGTAACTCACCATCTCTACTTATGTACTCCGTCCCACACTGGGTCCCTGTAGCCTGCCTGTGCCCCATCACAGTTGGCCTGAACCTGTGACTTTGTCCCAGTCCGGCATGACCAGATATTCACAGTTGGCACTTTGTGCTTTTTTGTCACTATTTTCACTAAAATATTTAAAATGATATATATATAATGATTGGGTTTTGGTCATTTTGGACTCGTTTTACTGGTTAAAAAACAATCTATTCCTCAAACTTGGTGTGGGATCATTTTTGTGTGATTTTGTTCACTTGCTGTTTTATGTGTCACACAAATGCCTATCGGTTAAGCCAGACTGCTCTGTAACAAGCTATCCGAAGGCTGAGCACAGGCTGATTAAGAATTAGCTTGTGCTCCACCCTGACAAGGATTGTGGTTACTGCTTGACCAGGGCTCATTTAAAGATGATATGTGACTGATAGTTCATGTTCAGTTAGCAACAGTTATTGATGATGTTATGGCTCATTTATTTTGCTTCCGGGGGTATCTACTTCATTCTATAGTGGTTGTTTCAGGGCATTGCAGCATCTTTATTGAACTGATTTTCATAACATAATACTTGCGTCATATAACTGTTGATATTTCAGTCCATCGAATTAGTAAAATCTGAGAAAAATTTCTGTATTTTTAGGTGGAATTTGGTTATTCACTCAGGATTGATAAGATGTGTGTGTCTGATGGAGAGCTCTCTTGCCTTAAATTCTGCTATCTTTATGTTCCCATTTTGCCCATCTCAAGTCTATTGTCATTCATGCATGATGACTAATAATTTTCAGGAAAGAGGTGTGATGAAAATGTTTAGACAGGAAAGACTGAAGTGCAAGAACATATTTTATTAAGAAGTCACGTCATATTAACATACCAAAGTAATTAGATTGCCCTTAACACGCTTGGTTTTAACCACGTATACATATTTAACAATGTGTCATAGCATGCACACGTGGGCCCTATTTCTCAAATGCTTTTGGCTACAGAGAACCCAGAATATTCTTAGGGAGGTTCATATTCCCCCATTTGACCAAGAATTATCAAAATATTTTATGAGTTCCACTTCAGAATGACTTTTGAAACCTTCATCACTCTAGATAGTGTTCTGAGAACTCTGCTATTGACATCAAATTCCTGCACCATTTCTTTTCCGAATGTAACACTTGCCCCTCATCCTGATCCACCTGGTAGAGGCATTTTAAGACATGGGGGAAATTCTCAGCACCCTCACCTTCCAGCGGTCTCCCAGATAATGTGATTGACTTTGGATAATCAATAGTACCATCATAATAACAATTTGCATGACATCCAGATTCTTCTGCAATGTAAAAGCTTGGCCTGCTTAACAGAAATGTAGGCCCTAATTATGAGTAGTCCAGTAGGGGATATGTTATTAATCAGCCAAATACATGCTGATACATTGGAGATCAATATTTTTCAAGCAGATACAAATTACGATATTTCCCATTTCAATTAGGGGAGTATCATTCAAATGGTGGTGCCCTCACCCTCACCCATCTTTACCTACCTCTTTATTTTCACATCTTCCTTCCGCCACTCTCTGCCTCTACAGTTCCCTCCTCTTCATAATAGTCTACTACTTCACCATCTATCTTGCTGACCTCTGTATCCACCTCACCTCTCTTTATGTTCTTCACATGTCTCTACTTTACAGCTTTTCATTCTATACTTCATCCCACCCCCATGTTTCTCTATCCTCAGTGTAATTTTTATTCGACCTGCCTTTCTATACCTCTTCTCATTTTTCACTTTTCTCTGCCTCACAGCTCTCACTACATTGCGCCTGTCTTTTTCTCACTGTCTCAAGTCTCTCCACTCATCAACTCCTCCCTTTCACTGACTTTATCTCTCTTTAACTCACCCCTATTTCAGCCATACCTCTCTTTCTAATTGCCCCTTGGTGTACCTTATTCCCTTTCCCCTCTTCAAACGTTCATCTTTTTATCTCTACCTCTATTTCTGTACTTCCCTTTAAAACCTTACTATAATTCTTTCTCTCTGTATATGCCTACCTCCTCCTGCACCTGCGTCTCTTTCTGTCTCTTGATTCCTTCCTTCTGTCCACCCCACCTTTCTCTATTCACCTTACTTCTCCCACTACCACACATATCTCTCTGCTTGTCAATATCTCTATCTCCATTTCCCTCTACTTCACCTTTGTGTTCTTCTCTTGTCGCCCATTCACTTCTCAAACCCAGGTAGTTATCCAGCCAAAAATATATACAGGTACACAGAGGAGAAGAGGGACAAGCAAGCAGGGTAAGAGAAATAAGGGGAAAATTACCAGATTTTCCTTGATGAAATGGTGAACATCCTCAGTGCAGTGCTTTGTTTTTTGGTGTTATAGTAAAAACACCAGCAGTGAAGAGAGATGTATTTGTAATTACTAATAAGTGTCAACTAAATCAACAATTTCAAGTGTTACGTGCTTATGTTTCATTTAAATTTTATGAACTAGACTATGAGTAATACATGATGTATAACTAAAGAAGCAAAATTTAAAATGTTAAAACATTCTGTCAATGTGAAGGAATTTGAAATGGGAGGCTAAAATGTAGGTTGGTATCTGTAGCTTGGTTCCTTGGAGCAGTGTAATACACCAAGCAGAACATATTATTGAGGATGAGTGGCCTCAATTAAAGCACCAACACAAATAGTTAATTGCTTGTGTATTTGTTTGATGTATACATGTTTCTGTATTGTTGTGTATTATTTTGAGGTTCAAATTGTAGAAATTGCTGAGGCCTCGGCTTTCAAATAGACTAAGTGGGGGTCCCCGAAACCCACAAATAATTAAGTGGCGTCCACTACAATGGAAAGGTTAAGGATCTCTGCACTAGACCACTAATTATCCAACAGGTCACCATTGCAGTTGTCTTCCAATAATGGGAGGAGCAGGTAAGTTAAATACTGAAATCAAAGTAATATGAAAATAAAAAAACAATGAAATGGCAGTGCTTAAATCGCAAGCATTCTTTTGATGCTATTTGGCAGACTGAAACAATAAAACATGGGCTTTCAGCTGTTTTTGCATGCCCTCGTTTCTAAAAGTTTACCATATATTTTAATATTGTTGAGCACCAAAAGTATTTTATTCTTCTGTAAACTTTTATATCAGAACTTCTCTGTTAATCGTCCGAAAGTGACAATGTGGGACGGAGAAAAAAAGACAATTGCACTTGTAAAAATCTACAAGGTTTATCACAGGATCTGAAGTGTTTTTTCTATTTCATTGTGCGACTTCCAGCTTTTTTCTGCCGGTTCTCGACCTGCTGGTTTCGCTCCTGCCAATCCATTGAACTCATGCTGTATTTGTTATTTAGGAGCCTGCATGGGGGCAGATAGAAGCAGATGGTAGCTGGAAGTGATAGCTTTTCTTGTCACTGTGATCTCTTGACGGGAAGGAGAGTGAGGTTATCTCTGAAGTCTATGTTCTCAAGTGCACAGTATGCCCATAATGCCTGTCAAATTAATCTTGGGGCGCGCATCAAAATGAGCAATGTGTGGCCATGCTGAATTCTCCCGTGTGAACACCTTCCAAAGACCTTGCCTTTTGGGAATTTATAATGGATGAGTTCCAGCAGCACATACATCTCATTTTGATTTGATTTGTCTATTGCTTATCTGATGTTGATTTTCTTTAGTCGATGTGCAAGGCTGGGGCACGGTAGGTGTTGTGGCTTCTACTAAACGGGTGTTGGGTGGGGAAGAAGACAGAGGGGGAGGGAATTACAAATATTAAAGAATAAGTAAAAGAAAACTTACCTTGAGGTCGCAGTCACTGTTGCAGCTGCTGCGTCTTCTTCAGCAGGAACCATCCAACCTCCAAGAATCTCCTAACCAATCACAACGCTGCCTTAAACAGCGTTGTGATTGGTCTGAGCTCCGTGATCCTGTGCTCAGACGGGGGATTGAAGGCTGGGCATGTTCTCTATTAAGGCTGTATAATACAGCCTGTGGAGAACATGCACAGTGCGCATGGTGGTTTGGCCAGCCCGAGGCGGCCGGCTAAACCTTCATGTGCACTTTAGGTGCAGCAACCATTCCTCCTCCAACCTCAACGTCAGGGAAAGCCTGCCCGCCCACCCGCCCTATCAGCGGGGCTGCACTGCAGTGCAACTGCAATAGTGAAAATAAAATGATAAAAACAGACTGACGTTGTTATTATTTTATTTTTATTTTGCACTGCATTAAAGCAGTGGGTCATCGCTCTTCTGTGTGAGCGGTGGAGCCGCCACTGGTTGTAATAAACAGCTGTTGCTTAGAATA
The DNA here is from genome assembly GCF_964261635.1 of Lissotriton helveticus. Lineage (NCBI taxonomy): Eukaryota > Metazoa > Chordata > Amphibia > Caudata > Salamandridae > Lissotriton > Lissotriton helveticus. The sequence goes on along the minus strand of NC_136071.1, from coordinate 985,348,417 downwards.
GAAGAACACTATTGTCCAAAGAGCATTTTGTTCTGGGTGCTTCATACAAATTGCACTTGATAAGTTAGCATTTTTGCCACTCTCCTATGGCAGCAGTGGTGTGGAAAGGTTGCCATGGACCTCAACGCAAGCAACAAAAATCGGCCTTCCATCTTCTGATTGGGTCTGCCTGCAGTACTATTGAGGAGCATGCAGTGTTCCCCTCAGTCAGCAATCTGTACACTGACCCCATTCCTTCTCCAGTACCAACTTTGGGTGCAAGGAGAGCCCTGGACCACAGTGACCTGAAGCAGGCTTGGTGTCCACCCACTTTCCGCTCCCCACGTCTCACCTAGAGACAAATAGAGCCTGGGTGTGATGGCAGAGCCCAGGGCTGACTGATATAACCTCCTGTCCACAGTATAGCGCAGGTAAAAATTCAAGGTTCCCTCAATAAGCCGCTGGACCTCCTTCACATAACCCACATCCAACATAGTAATAGCTTGGGGCTGTGATAACCCACAGAAGGTTTTTAACATATTTTCATCTGAATATGTTCCCTCAATTACTAGCAGGCTGGCACAAGCCATCAGCCCCCCCCCCTTGTACATGTGAAGCATCTCCTGCACTTGACACTTTGTTTTAATTTGCCCTAAATGGGCCGACCTGCGCCATAAATATATTTGTCCCTTACTCGTGCCTTTCAATTTTCAAAAAGCAAAGCCAGCTCTTTTTACATCTGCAATTTCTAGATAGTATTAAATGTGTGGGTATTTATCTAGATTATTTAACAGGGGTGTGTTTCACTTGTGTATGATATTGTAATTCTGTTAACTTTTATGCTATGGTCATAAATTTATTGATGTTTATATTGTATTTTTTTGACTGCTGATGCTAATCGAAATAAGGAGTTGATGGTGATGATGACTTCACATGACAGTGCTCCAGATGCCGAGAACTGTTTAAATGATATGCGCTAATTGTAAGATATTTATGATTAGATGAATGGATCTAGGTCACTCCCTTTATTTCCTACCAACAAAGCGGATCCTAAAATTGAGGTTTTTATTTTGTTAGGTTCTATAAGGATGAGCCTCCCTACAGCTCATTCTCAACCAACTGTGTCTCATTATTAGATGTTTCTTATTTTAGTTTTAGATAATTGTAATGTATGTTGCTACCCATCTAGATTTTGCAAAAGGGGCTTTTTTATGCATATATATGAAGTTCTAGCCTCTGGATAGCCTATGTATTGACCAAAGATTTTCAACGGATTTTAATTATTTATATTTTGCTTTTATGATTGCTATTGCAAATCGAATAAAGAAAATCTGACTGACTGACTAATAACCCTTCTTCCCCCTCAATCTCCTAGCTGAGGAGACTTCACGGGAGAAGACAAAACTTCCCCTCCACTCCTACAGGATGCAGTGTTCTTCAAAGACTGCGCCTCATGTGCTAAATGCAACAGACACACCTGGTGATATTTTTGGTCTACTTTGAGCAGGCAGAAAATATCAGCGTATTTGACCCCCAAAAAAGTGGAAAACATGCGGTAAAGGGCCAGGTATTTTTGAGTCTGTGGTGGTACTCAACTAAAATTCCTTTAACAAGGGTCTTCTCAAAAGACGGTAAACATCTGTTACATATGCGAGGTATATGCGAGGTTCATTTAAAGTGAAATAGTGATGACCTCATATTTGGGGTAAATTATCTCACGGCACCCAAAAAAACTTTGCACAAGGAGCTCTACATCTCTCAGTCGGGACTATCGGTTTCCTTTTTCCAATGTAGCTATTCTGTTTATGTGCACTGCACCACTTTGTTCCTCCACGTGCACTAGCAAATCTTTTAAAGAAATTTAAAATTTTAAACCTGAACATGACATATAGTGGTGTCCTTGGATTCTCAGGAATCTCATATGGGAGTGGTGAATTATTTTGGAAAGATGTGGTGAACTGCTCTGAATTCCATATGTTGCTGCAACTTGTGAACACGCGTGTGGGTATAAAATAACCCTGACTGTGATTTTTAAAAGTTTTCTTAAACATCACAAAAAGATATTTATAAATAAATAGGTAACACTTACCTTAACGCCGCTGTCGTCTCCCGCTGCATGGCACTGGCTCCCAGATTGCACTGCGGTCAATCCTACCGCTACATGAAAACAGCATCGGGATTTGAATGAACACCGGCAACTTGGCTTCCCAGGCAGCCTGGAAGCCTGTGCCTGCTCTTTCCAGCCCCAGCAATGCAGCTGGGGCTGGCGAGGGCCTCATTGCGCATGAGGATTTGGCCGGCCTGAGATGGCTGGCCAAACACCTCATGCACAGTGAAGAGAGTGCCCACCACTCCCCCACCACTCCCCCATTTGCAGTGTCATCCCCTTGACACGCCCCCATGACCTGTCAGAGTCCTTGGAGTGGGTCCAGGGGAGTACAAATAAAACTATAATAATAAACAGGATTGAATCCCGTTTTATTATCATTTTATTTTCTGGTGGTGGCAGGGAGCAGTGCTCCTCCACTCTAATGGAGTGGCCGTCGCTGGACCTTGGAGGTCTTTGAGGTTGATGCCTCACAGGAACACGTGAAGACTGCAGATTTGTGCACTTTATAAAAGAGTTCAATGATGTCCAAGATCACAGATATGTTCCTCAGTTTAAATAGCACTTGACACTGCAGAGCTATCCTTCTAGTTATATTTGAGCAGTAGGGATCTTGTTCTTCTGGAGAATCTATTTCCTCCTGATGGGATCAGTTCCTGAGTCAGGTAGGAGTGAATACTGTGGTACAGCACTTTTTGGGCCATGCAGGCGATTTTGAAATGCATACTGGCCTCGAAGGGAAGCCAATTCAGTGCCCGAAGGTCAGGGGTGTGCTCACTTTTTCTATGTTGGATATTGCGCGTTATATAAAAAAGACATAATACAAGGTTGTATAAGACATGATGTGTACTTTTTGCTGGATTCCCATCTCAAAGATCACTGCAGGGATTTCCCTATATTTTTATTTTGCCTGTGAAGAATGGAGGCTCACATTAGATGTTGGGCATATCAGTGTATGCCCCCTGATGCAATAAGTCAAGCTGTCTTTCATATTGTCACTGAGTAAGACAAAAATTCCCCAACCACTCACCTTCATATATATTCTTTATGGGTTGTCCGAAATGACTCCTCTTTCTGGCAACCAAGCTGGTGGCCACAGGAAATGGGAGCAATCCCTACCCCCGTCTCCAAGGCGAAAAACCTCTGAGTCTCCTTTGATACCAAATTGTTGTTCGGAGGGCAAATCAACACAATCACCTCTTCCTGTTTCTTCATGATCAAAACCATTAGAAAGATCCTTCCCTTTATCCTGCTTCAATTTCAGAAAGCAGTGGTAACAGCACTTATGTTGTCCAGGGTAGACTATTGCAGTGTTCTGTTTCTTAACGTACAAGCACGCTTCCTCGACAAAATGCAGGTCCTCCAAAATGCAGCAGCTCGTTTGCTGCCTGATATTCCTAAACACCAATCAGTGGCTCACGTGCTCCCGCCACTGCATTGGCTGCCTGTAAATCAAATTCAAGGCCCTCTGCATCGCCTTGAAGGTGCTACATGGAAGTAGCTCCACTACTTGGCAATCAAGTTTATATGGTACATTCCAGCAAGGCAGATTCGTTCAGCGACATCCGGAAATCTGGTCATCCCCAGGGCCAAAACAGCTCCATGGTGGGGAAAGGTTTTGTTAGAGGGACTGCCAGACTGTGGAACTCACTCCCACAAGCACTTAAGCCAGAAAACAATCTCCTGACATTTCGCTAACATTTAAAAACCCAGCTTTTTAACAACTAGCTCGTCCTCACTTTCCTAGCTCCTCGCGCTGGCTTACATATCATGAGGAGCCGCCACACCTAGACACCTCCGGGTATTAGTGCACGTAACAAATCTAAATTTCATTTCATTTCACTGAAGTGTGCGTTGACCAGGTTGTTTGGATGCCCGAACCTACAACACTCTCACGGATATTGTTTTTGAGTTATGCCTTCCTTGTTATTTAAAGTGTCCGGTATTTAGGTGGATGGTGGATGCATGTGAAGAGAGAGGGATTATGTGTGGTGGTATAATAGGTTAGAATGTTTGTGTGGTATACAAAAGAAATGTGGGGTACATATCACTTGTTTTGTCATATGATTTATTCTCTGAAGTAATGAAATATAGCCATGTAATCATCATTGATATCAAGTGAAAATATTGTTGAATATTTGAATCAATGTACATTTTAAATGTGTTTTTTATACTTTTTATACATTTGGAAAAAGGACAAAAAAAGCAAATAATAATGTAATAAAATAATAAAAAGACAAATAACATAATGAACAAAGGTTTCGGAATGTTGAATGGATATAAAGGATAGCCCCAAAGAGCTCTAGTTAGCTTCTGCAAAGCAATATAGGTCGTTGGGGAGTGTTTGGTACTTTTGATGTTCTTTGTACGAGCTTGAGGTCATGGAGGAAAGATTTGAAGTAGTGAATAAGCGTGTCAGTGGGATCATTTCAGTAAATGTTGAAATCACCTAGGAAGATCTTCAATGTTGGAGGAGATAATCACCATAACTCGTTCAGTGAATGTGCGATTAATGCTGGGGGGGTGATAGAACGTGCGGAGGGAGCTCTTTGAGTTGCTTGTATTGGAGATGTCGAGCAAGAGGTATTCACAGGTGGGCAGAGATTAGGCATGTGCCTGTTTCACAGAGAGTGAGCCTTGTATAAACAGGCTATGCCACCCCCTCATGCACCCAGGGTGGTCTAGTCTAATAATTTCATAACTAGGGGGGACCAATGTGTCCTTAGTAGGGCCTGGCTTGGGAAGGACGACTGTATTGCAAGTAGCATAGCTCTCAATAACAAAAACAACAAGGTGATAGATGTAATGCTTGAATTAATATCAGCCATTGGTAATTGCTCTGGGCACTTCCCAATCCATACGTTCCCCCCACCATGTCACCTCAGTTTGAACCAAGCCATATGCAAATCAGTCTTGACCCTTATCCTAAAGGGAACAGTCCAGCCTAAACTCCCAGGCCAGGTCCTTCCTGAACCAGAACACAAGCAAACCAGGACCAGTTTAACCCTTGGTATGAGATTCTCAGCTGAATATGACTTGGTTCCAGTGTCACAGTGAGCAAGGAACCCACGTCTGGTCTTGTACAGTCAGTGCACTTAGGGTGTCAAATGTTAAAACAATAAGATGATGGATGAAAGGATATCCCCAACTGCCATGTCAGGTTTTCCCTGAACCGGAACAAAAGCAACACAGGACAGGTTTTGCCATTGTGATGGGCTTTACAGCCGGGGACAGTTTATTTCCATTGGATCACTGAGCCCGGGACCCACGTCTGGGCATACCAGGTAACATTTGAGAGCATCAAATGCAAATACAGTAAGGGAATAGATGGAATGCTTGAATCAAATTCAACCACGGGTAATCATTCAAAGCTGCACCCCAATCTATCTTTTCCACCCACCATGTCATCCCACTTTGGACCCAGCCATGTGCATATCACTCATGTGAACAGTCCAGCTCGAACTACCAGGCTGGGTCCTCCCTCAAAAAGCACACAAGCAGCCCAGGACTTGTTTGGCCCTTGTTCTGGTCTCTAAAGCTGCTGGGTATAGCTTGGTTCCACTATACTAGTGATCCCGGGACTGATGTTTAGTTTCCTGACCCAGAGTAAATTTTATGTGGAGCAGTGCACATTGTTGGTAAGAACATATAAAATAATTGGGTACCAAATGTGAACATACCTTTTCTTTTGGGTAACCTCTATAATCCGTAACATGAAGGTTAAAAGGTATTATGTTAAATTGAAACTCTTGATTGTTTTGATATAACACCAGTCTCTGCTCCTTTCATATATTTCACTGGGTGTAACTTCCTGAACTAAGGCCATTTTTAACCTAACTGGATTATTTCATATACTTGTGAATGAAGAACATCATACTGATGCTCAGGTAAATAAATGAGCTCTCGAGCTGACATGATGGTTGGAGATATTTGCTGTGCACCTGAGCTGGCTAATCAAAGATCCTTTAGGCAACAGGCCCCACTCCTGAAGAAATGAAATCTGCAGCTGGAGGAAGGGGTTGGACACATGTATTTCGTAAGCTGCTGGCTTCAGTTGCTATTCACAGCTCTATCTTGTCAATTAGATCAGGAAATGGTTCCAGTGTGTGCAATTAAAAAAGGGTAAACCTAGGTATTAGGTGCTCATTCATCGGGAGGTCTTTTTTAAGTCCTAGTGGGAAGGGGAAAGCCTAGAGTGCTAAAGAAAGTACATCGGGTTTGAGGCTACTGTATGTTGGAAGGTTTCACCTTGAAACTTTTTAAGTATGCAGACCTGCTGGGCTCACTCCTATTAGTTTAAAGTAGAGATGGGGATGATGTGGCTTCACTAGGATGGGTAGGGACCTAACATTGAGACTAATCAGTAAATAATTCTCTACCCCCCATTTTAACCTCCTGTTTTAGAACATATGTGATGGGGTGACTTAGAAGAATGATATAAGCATCTCCAGATGCATGATGAAGACTGGAGATGCACCCACTCCTAACTAGTATCTCTTGACTCCTTTGGCCTCTCCTTAGAGCTGTGGGAAGACCTTCCTAATTCTCCACCACCACCAGTGGGAAGGGGACCTGCTATAGCTTTGGAATTGCTTTGCTGAACTAACCCCTGAAACATTTAGCACATTGGTTATGGCCACTGTGCTGTGGCACCCTAGAAAATGCAATAGGCTTAGGTGACTAGTGTGTACTGACATGGAATGTGGGTTGCTGCAATGATCTCCAGGGTGCTGCTGTGTAGCTTGTTGTCCCCAGGTTAGGAGACCACAAGTTGTGGAAAGCAGGGCAGACACAGACCCCGCCCTGAGAAACTACTGGGAAGCAGTGTCCCAAAGGCTATGAAGAGCTGCTATCGCCATTCACCGCCATAGTCTGCCAGGGAAGCATCTGCCTCAGATGCTACATCTGTTCTCAGAACCACATGACTGCAACTGAGCCTGAAGCCTGCATACTGGAGCCAGAAGGCTTAGGGGTGTGGTTGTCAAGTAATGGTGATACATCTGTGTATTTCACCAATGGGGCATCTAATATCTTCAACACAAGAAGGGACATTGATGTATATGGAAGGTGTTTTTTTGGCAATCTTAAAAGCAAATCAGGAACTTCAGAGAGCTTGCCGTTCTATCTCAATAGCTCGGAGCTTGCCTACTTTGCGATTGTAATTATCACTTGTGCGAGGCCTATTAGTAGTACTATTAGTTCTGACCAGTATTTGACTTAAAGAGACGTAACCTTTGGGTCTAGCCTCTACATTCCCTGGTCTCATTGAAAGTAACTTTGTAGCCACCTGGTAATATAATTATTAGTAATGACTCAGACGCCAGAGAAAATAATTAGTTGAAAATGTCTCAGAAAGGGCATTTCATTGCGGCTTGATATTTTGTGCCAGACAATATGACTGAACCTTGTAGTTTTGAATAAACCGATTTTCCTAAATATAACTACCCCGACAAACCCTGTATTGATTCCTATGGAACTTCATTAATTTTTTTAGTAAGTTTCTGATGTAATGTGATAAGCCTCTATAATCCCGCGAACAGTTGAAGCAAAGACGCATTTCCTCTAATGCAAGCATGACAAAGATGCTGAGACTATACCGCAGAATCTGACTAAATGCATTTGCATATATACAGGTATTCCAATATATTTTCACTTAATAGATTTAAAACTTGAAGAATACATGCCCTGGAAATTATTTTGTGTCTGCCAACACATTGCCCATGAAAATGTTTGATAAGTATAGTCCACTGTCAGTTTACTGTGAAAAAAAGTGTCACATTTGATGTGTTAAGTATCTACTGCGGATACATCTGATGAATAATTCATACCAGGTTTTTTTTTTAATCATTCTGTGCAATTGCTGAACGCCTGTAAATGGAACTCATCTAACTCAAAAGGGAGTCATCTGTTAAAACCTTAACTATGAATGATTGTACATATTATTCACCTATGGCACCATAGGTTTTGGAATTTATCAATACCACGTTAACTTAGTATGCTTAACTCAACAATTTTTGCCTTTCTGTAAGGTTTTCCTAGTTAAATTTAGTATGGATTATAGTGACAGGGCTAGGCCCATTTGTTCTACACCTGTTCTAGAAACATACAACCAATGGTTCTTTTTCGCAACGCGGAAGTGTAAAGGTGAGAACATTGTTAATTCACAGCCAATTAATCAACATTTCTTCTTACTGCATAATAATACACTGACAACTAGATAAAGTTAGTTCATTTATTACAAAGCCAAAAACAACTGGACACAGAGACATCTCAACACGAGGGCATAGAAATAAAATGGAATTAGCATAAAGCCAAATCTACCCATCCAACTTTGACGGTGCAGCATTAACAGAACTATTAATTCAAGAAGTAGGATACAGAAAATCAAAAATCATGAGTCCAAATTTCCCTAGATCGAGGGTTGATGAGTAAAAGCATTAATCTATCCTGACTCTAGCTCTAATGTGACAGGAAAAAGGTGTCTTGTGCGCTGAGACTTCATAACATGTCACTCCACCATCAATGGGTAAAGTAGCATAAAGCCACTATCAATAGAAAGAGCTCATTCTGAGATGCTGTCCCTCTGGAGGCAAAAACGAAGTGGGCTTCTTTACCTAGTTCCAACAAACAGCTATCCATAGGTAGCATTCCCATGATGCACTTCACATCACGCCATCCACTATGGGTGCAGTTCTAGATGTACTTTTCCACAGTGTTGTACATAAGCCTTCTTCGCAACAAGTTGGCCTTGGCTTCCATGCCTTCTCCCGTGTGAAACCGTCTCTGTCTTCTTCACCCCTAACCAATGTAATTGTAACTTCTTCTCTCCTGGTCTATTTTACTAAAAATAGACACATTACTTTTATTATTCCTAAAGAATGCTTCTCTACCTGCTATGGAAACGTGAGAAAGAACAGAATCTGCATTGCACATGAAATTCAACTATTAATTCCCCAAAGCAAGAGTTTTCAGGGACTTGAATTTCAGGCATATGCCTTATGCTAACATAAGAACTTGTCTCTTTCAGCAAACAAATTGCATAACCAGTATTCGCTTTCAATTAATACATTTACCTACTTATAGAAGATATTATTTGTCAAACACAGTCAATAAGTGAGCAGTGTCAGCTTCACAGCACAAGTTTCACATGTTAACGTTTTCTGCGTTAATTCTTCATGACACCTATCCATAAACTAGGGCACATCACATAATTGTATTAATACGGTTCATATTTCTAACACCTCATGTTGGCAAAATTTGCAAGATTATATGCAGATGTGTTCTACATGTGATTATAATGCACCCCCACAATTAAAACGAGATTTCTGCTCCATCAATAGCTTTTTGAACGTCACTTCGAAATCTATTGTTAAGTTGCACTTAGACATATAGATATAAAATAAAACACATTTATATATGGACTTTGCCGATCCCATGGTGATTCAGTGAAGAGCTGTCAAGTGTGCATATTGCATACTTAAAAGATAAGCCCATTACAGCAATTTGAATTTCATTAGCCACATTCTAGCATCAGCATAGGTATCTAATTTTTTGTTTCTTATTGTCACTGTGGCATAAAAACACAGTCTGTTAGAATAAAAATGTACAAATAAGTGTACTGTAGTTCAATCTAGCCGACACTTCTCCACTTAAACCTAGTAAATATGCTTTTCTCTCCTCCACTCTCACTCACATGCTCCACCTTTTTCTCCACCGAACGCACCTACTTGCTCCAACTTTTATACAACTTCCTGCAAGCGAACACTCAGCCTCTCACTCAACATGTAGGTGATCAAAAATCTAATAGTCTCAATCTATGCCTATGTCTGTAGGTAATTGTTTCCCCTAAAACCTTGCTGAAAATGTAATGTTAACATTTCAATTTTCATCTGTACCCTGAGTGATGTTTCCATAAGGGGAACGCTTACTGCCTCATCAACCTGTACTATGTCATTTAACTATGAGATAATATAATAATCCAGAGCAATTAGAAAGTAATTTAGGATTGAGATTTATGGTGTATGGTCTGTGTGTGTGTACATTTTAGAACTGAACATCTGACTTATGAGAGGGGTGTCATCCTTAAATGGCTCTCTGCCATCACTGTGTGTGTTTTCAAAAAGGAGGGAGAGTGTGATCCAGAGGGATCGATTGGGGCGTAATTACCACTCAAAAGGAGTGGAAGGTCCAGCCTCAGTCCGTGCCCTCAGTCGATATTTTATCCAAGAAAAGTGGACAAGGCTGTTCCTCGGGTAGAAAGGAAAGGGAGTGAGATGCACTGGTCAAGGGAGAAAGTGGTGGTTAAAGGGTGTTAGCCTCCCACTGGGTATCCATTATGTTGGTACCTGAGACTACTTTATTCAGGTGGTCCCCTTTACAATAAAAGGTGAAGCTAGACTAGACTATCTGGAAATTAATGTTTCCTTGTTCTAGACTAGACTAGGATATAAAAAGACGGTCGACATGCACACAGCGAGAAACATGTCGACCGTCTTTTTATATCCTAGTCTAGTCTAGAACAAGGAAACATTACTTTCCAGATAGTCTAGTCTAGCTTCACCTTTTAATTGTAACGGGGGACCACCCGAATAAAGTAGTCTCAGGTACCCTACGCTACATTTTAACTCACAAATCAAGTCTACAATCCCTCTGGCCCCATACCCACACTTCACCAATAGGCAGTTGGATTCAAAAGATCTCCGCCAAAGAGCCCCTCTTTGAGGTGAGCCCGTTGGGAATTGCACTGCCTACCCGACGAGGAGCAACGCCTATGATGAAGCATGACACCTGCAAGGGTGTGTGAGGCAAGCATATCCAACATAATGGATACCCAGTGGGAGGCTAACACCCTTTAACCACCACTTTCTCCCTTGACCAGTGCATCTCACTCCCTTTCCTTTCTACCCGAGGAACAGCCTTGTCCACTTTTCTTGAATAAAATATCTCTGCCATCACTCACACTAGGTGGAATGCAGTGGCCGCCTGCAAAGGTAAGAGCGGTGGGGCAGTGGACAGGGAGGTGGCAGAGGGAAAGTCGACAGACAGGACAAGTAAAATTAAAAAATAAATAAATAATACCACCTATCATGCACTCACCGAATTGCCAACTCTGCAATGCGGCGAGCGCAAGGTAAATGGTTTTATTTATTTTTTTATTTAATTTTACCTATCCCGTCATCGGTCAACTCCCCTACCCCACCCCGCCCTGCCGCACTTCCCCACCGCTCCTACCTTTGCCGGCCGTCACTGGTGACATGCTTTATCATACGGCCCACTAATGATACAGGAGCAGACTCAACTTTAATATATAAGGGAGTTCTTATAGCAATTGTGAATAGAATTCTGATTGTTCGGAGGGTAAAGGATGTACAGTGGAATTTAAATCCGTCTAGCAGTTGATCAATACTTTTATTTTGATTGCCAATTGAAAGGTTTAAAAAATGAAAAAATGGAAGTTCATTCAACCCAGGTGGTAGGTTGACATGTTTCAGCCCCCATCTTCAGCCCAGCCCCCTAAAAACACCCCACACCGAAATAATGGTTGGGGCCTATTTTGAACAGTGTTAAGGTCAGAAGTGAGAGTGAATGTTGACTTCATACTTATCTTTAATATAAAGTCTAGTTGTTCTATAGATGGTGCCTTGAAAAGTCCTCTTGAAGTAAGGCTCACCCCAGACAAATGTATTGAGAGGTATATTGCATGCTTGATTGGCTACAGGGGCATGTGGTGCAGAATTGGGCTCATAGGAAGCTTCTGTATGTTGTCAGCCTACATATTAACTCAGAGACATACGTTTCTTTGGGGTCCATTTACCTCAAGGTGCAAAACTGTTGAAATGAAAGTGTGGGAAATCTAGGAGGATTTGCTCAAAAGGGTATTTAAGACTAAACACCACAACTTACATATTTTTTCCTTGGGAAATCCTGATGGTTTCTCTCCAGGTCAATGGACCTTGGCCACCGTGTTCTGAACGGAGCTGAAATAAAACCTACAGGTCAAGCATATCATCAACTGTCAAGTTCTTTATGTTCAGTCAAGGATTAAAGGTATGAGTAGTTTAAAAGGTTTTATTTTCTTATTCTTGTTTAGGTTTTTCTGATTCTTTATCCATTAGTCAAATATCAGTCAGGTTACAGAAATGATAGTAGAAAAATATCCTTAGTGCAGATCATATTATGATGTGCACACAGAGGGTTCCATAAATGAAAAAGTCTGTATTCTAAGAAATAGCGCTCAATGATGTCAGTCAGAACCCATGAAGAGCTAAAAAATAAAGGCAAGAGTGAGCTTAGCATGAAGCCAAAGTCAATCATTAATAATTGCAGAATTTCCCATAAAGAGAACGTAAACCGTAAAGCAATATGCCTTGGCAAAGCCACTTAGTCAAAGTATAAAGCTTGGGTTTTAATAAATGTCAATTGAACACAGCTTGACGTTTTTTCTTGCTCTCCTCTCTCCTTTTTAGTAAATCTCTCCTGCACACAAATCTCTCCAGCTGAATCTCTGCTGTGCTCTAAGTCTCTGTCTCCTCTAAATGAATCTCTCCCCAAAGCTCCTAAACTAGGAAGGCGTTTATAAAGCTATATTTTTACGTTACAAAAACATGAAATCTGCTCCGGTCTTCATCCTATGGACATCTTAGCATTCTTCCACGTCATCCATCATGTGAACTGGTTATCTCCTTTGTGGGAAACAAATAAATAATTCACACCACACAATTCTTTTCACAGTTTGAACCTTCTGATAAATCAACTGTTATTTTCACTGAATATATGGTCTGTAAACTGCAAAGAAAACGTAATTTACGCAGGAAGTCCTTAGGAACAAAATATGGTAATGTGTTTTGAAATACGTGTGCTTTCTATTCTTCATGGCAAGTAAATGAAGCTTTAATTTGGATATGAATGAGGCTCTGTTTAAAACGATAACATTTTACCAGCAACCAATACAACATCATGAAAATTACATGCGAAGCCTTCTCTATTTCACATACCAAAGGCTCATTCTACTGTTATCTGGAAGATCAAGTTGAATCTCTTCAAGCAAGCTGTATTTCTACAAAGCATTAATTCTACTTATCTGTCAATATTTTCTACACTTTTAAATGTCTTCTTAATTTATTACACACTTCACGTTTCTGCTGCACACATGTTTAATAATTTTTGTAAGTTAAAAATCACATTCTATAGTTGTGACAGAACCTAAACTAGTCTCTCAAACTATAAATTATGTTTTGGGCATTATTTAGCATTCTGATGAACATGTTTTATTGAAGGGAAAGTATCTGATTAAAGGCCTTTGAATATCAAGGGCCTTTTGTTTTCATGTTTTCAGCACCAAATGTCTGCGTGCCACGTTTAAAATCCAAGGCAAAGTTGTCATTCCAATTCGTTATGCAATTAAAACTTTATTTTTAAAGTAATTCCTGACAAATTTCAGTAGTTGACTATACAGTGATCAGAAGATGCCTTACTCATGTAGGGCGCAAGCATAAACTCATCAACATTTCGATTCTGGATTTCTAAGCTTGAGGCAGTAAATATTTACTGTAGAAAATCTAACAAAAACTATATGTAGACCACTTTGACAAGAAATTGAGAAGTTTGTGTGATCTTTCTAAGAAGCTGTAAAACTGAAATTTCCCAACAAATGATACATGTGGAACGTTTGCTTTTCAAATGTATTTTGAGCAGTCATATTAACTTTTGTGCCCATTGCCTGTGACTGTTAGAGAGATTTTTGATCTGCAAAACAAAATACAAGGTGATGGGTAAAATGCTTGAATTAATCTCAGCCACTGGCAATCACTCTGGCTGCATTCCATTCTATTGTTTTCACCCACCATGCCACTTTAGTCAAAAGCCCCCCTATGCAAATCAGTACCAACCCTGCTCCTCATGGGAATACTGCGACTGATATGCAGACATATTTCTCGTGCTCACTTTTCAAATGGCTGGGTCTATTCTGAGGTGGCATGGTCTTTAAAATAGGAATGCACTGTAATGCATCCTCTAGTAGTTTATCAGCCTCTAAGTGTAGTTCAAGCATTCTGTCCATCACGTTTTTTCTATTCTCCTCTGCAAAATACAGTATCAGCTTTTTGAACTACTTGTTAGGATGCACTAGGTTCAATGTGGACTTCAACCTAGGAAGTGCAGGAATTCCTTTAGGAGTCTTTCAATCTCTGAAGATAGCAACTAAGAAACAATGGAGGCAAGCCTACTCTGTAGAAGGTGCTCCAAACTCTTCAGAATGTTGCTGGTAAAGGTATATCATTGACTACCTTTCATTTGTTTTTTGCAGTTTGATATAATATGAACTTTGTCCAAGGATATAAGAGCACTTGGGACTAGATGTAATAACCTATTTCTTGTTGTAAGCCCGCCAATTCCATAAATCGCAGGGTATGCTAAAACAAAATGTAGTTTTCAAATGTACTAAAGCCAAATAGTGATTTGCTTACATGATACCAATTCACTAAATGGGTTTCTTGAAAAATGGCAATTCAGAAGTGGTGTGTATAGGGTGTCCCTTCCAAACAGAGATTCCCTATAACACATATTAATGCTCTGCGTCTGATATGCAGTTGAAAAACATTCATATTTGACCAACTCTTCAGAGGAGATGGAAGCCCATTCGTAAACAGAAGGGATCAATAGCAGACAAATTACATTTTCCATTTTCTTAATAAGGGCTACATTTAGGAAAAAATGGCTTGCTTTATTTAAATGTAATCATAGATGTGGTGGCTTGCTTACCCCAGCAGGCCATCATCCCCATGATGGCAGCAGAGCATAGTGGGTGGCAATGTAGGACCTACCTCATTAATATTCATGAGGTAGGTTGAATTGCGATCAACTGCCATTCAGTATTTTGCAAACCGACCTATTAGAATATACGTCGATTTACAAAACACCATTGGATTTGCTGAGAGTCTGTGTTCAAAATGTGACCACTTTTAGCTAATCAAAGCTGTGTACATTCAGCCCCAGATTACATCACAAAAGGGCGGATTAATTTTTAAGGATAAGTAGATTAAGTCATTTGTTCAGAATTACAGAATATTGCACTGGCGCTCTGGCTCAAAACCAGGTTCTCCAATTCCAAAATCAGCAGCTCCGGCCATTAAATCTCCTCCCATCCAATAATAACTAAAGAGGAAACATTTATATAGCCTCGCTCCATATATCATTGTCAGAAGTGTATAAAAAATTAAAAGTATGACCACATTTGTGTGTATGATGGACATTGTCACTGCATACAATTTGCCTCCTTTTAGAAACTAAGGCCCTCATTTATGACATTTTGGCATAGAGCAGCGCAATCAAGGCACCTTGCTACACTGCCATACGCCAAAGAGAAAGGGCAGGAATGCACCTTATTTATGCAATATGGTGCATTCTTATCCTTTCTTCCTGCACAGGTAGCGTGTCTGCAACCCAGTGCCAATGTAGGCACCCTTGCAACATGGTGCAAGGGTGCTTCTGTTGCATGGAGGAGTGTTTTTGTGCAGGAACGAAGAGCTTCCTGCACAAAAACAATCCTAAGAGGCATTTTCCTCTTCCTCTGTGTGCTGAAGGTCTGCCTCAAGAGGCTTAAAGAGTTGGCAGTACCCCAGGTTTACATAATTTTCTAAATCTGGGGCAGTGTCAAAAGCCATGAGTCTTGTGTGGGGAAACCCACTGCAACGGCAATGGAAAACTTCCGTGGTGCATAGTAAGGTGGTGTAGTGATTTGCTCTGTGTTGCCTTACTCAAGATTTATAAGGCCACTCAAAGTTAGGCAAGGTTGCTTTCCTTGGCTTCATATATAGGATTGAAAGCCTTACGTCATGCATGTGCACTTTATGTGGTGCAAAAGTGATACAGGGCTCTCATAAATAAGCTTGTAGGAGTTTATTTACTAAGGTTGTGTGTGGGTGCTCACATGGCACAAAGAAATAGAAATCATTGCATCAGTTTACTTACTGTTTAAAAGATCTGCAGGTGGAGCATAACATTTTGCCCCTCCGACCGTTGCAAAAAAGTACACACAGTTCAATAAGTCCCTTGAACAGAAATGCAAAGGAAGTGAATTGACTTAGTGACAACATGATACCTAAATCACACATCGATCTTTGAACAAAAAAAAACATTTCACCACCAGACTAGTCAATACAATAGAATGCCCCCTAATGCTATTGCTTTTTGCTTCATCCATGTAAATACAGAATTAAAGGAATTACTTTAATTCTGTAAGTGATCTGCCTTTTTACCATAAAATGGAAGGAAAATCTGGAGTGTGATTTAGAGGCATTACAAGGTCACACCACAAACACCACCTAATCAGACTCTGAGAAGAGAAGTACAATACAAGTCCAAAAATCATATCCAGAAAACTAACACAGCCACTGTCCAACGATCCTTTGCTACTCTATATCAATACTTGTTGAACCATTTAAAAAAAAAACAAATGCAGGCTTTTTGAAAGACTCACATTAGATAATTTCTATCTAGTTAAAAATCTCACATGAAGATAAAGTATCATCACTTCTTTTACCAGTTACTTAAATGTGTATATAATGAGGCTTTCTAATCCTTCAATACGATCACACATGCCTACAACTTTCCCAACTAAGCATGTACATATAGCTATCATTTAATAAAGGTTTGGCCATCATCTACTTAGGAAGGTGTTATGCAGCTCAAATCAACAATTATTTTCTTTCCTCCCATCATTAGGACTTGTAATACATTTCCAAGTTCAGTCGGCTTTCTCAGTTGCATCTGACTACATCAAGATGCCTCTCTCCAAAAGCAAAACATAAATATTGCCAATATATTCAGCCCTTGTTGTCACCAGTCTCACAAAAGTTTTGCATAGATGTCACATAAAAATCCTTATGAAGATTCATACTAGTCCTAAAGCATAACTTAACATAGTCAGATCATTTAGATTAAGCATGCTGCATTTCAATTGCAGACATCATCAATAACAAGATTTTGATATTCCCTTCATAACAGTGTGTATTCATTACTTCACATAAATTGGAGTCATGTCAGTGGATGGGGTATCGATAATGGGAGAAAAACGTTTACAGCTCTTAACCGCCCAATACATGCCTGCATGTGTTCTACCCACTTGCAAATGTATTACAGACTCCAAAGTAAAAGCAATAACTTTGTGAGCTAGTAGATGGAAGTGTGTATGTACTGCTCCACTATCTCTCAATAAAGTTAAAAAATGATTCCCATGCAATCTGATATGTGAAACATCTGTTCTCGCCACAATCCTAACCAACTTTCTTTCTTCCAGATAAGTAATGGAACAACATAGACTTCATTCAAACTTTCTAAATTGTTCTTTCAGGACCCCTCTCTTTTCTCTATTTACAAAAGCTACAAGTACATGTGCTGTGCATATATCTTATTTTAACATTATTCACTAGACAAGTAAATACACACTTAAGGTCACTATAGCATTCTTTTGGTACTATTAAGTTAGCAGACACAAGCCAGCTTTGACTTTCAGCTGATTGGTGTATCCCAAATTCTGAAATTTTAACATATATTTTAATATTGTTTAGCAGTTCAATGAATTGATTTAGCTGAGAATGGGTTGTAAATTCAAAATTGTTCTAAACAAGGGGCTCCAAATTCTGTCTTGCCAGGGGCTCCAAAAATCCTTAAGAAGCCACTGTGAACAAGACCCGTGTTGGCATACATTCTTGGCATACGCCTGCTTGCTGTACCACACCCTCAGAAATGTATCCTGGTGCAGAGAGGTATTCTGTCAAAGTATACAACACTATTCTTTTGCACCCCCTGGACTTCTCACAGTTACTCTCAATTAACTCCAACAAAGGCCATCTGAAAATCTACATATACCAAGTAGAGGAGCTATTATGAAGCACTAAATATTTCATGACAGTAACTTGTAAACAAAAAACCTGTTCATCTGTGCCTTCGACAACCCTAAAACCTGCTTACACATGCAAATAATAAATTTTTCACTACAATGTAAACCGAAAGCTGTCATTGTGCTTCCTAGAGCAACTATCAAAGATACACACTAATATTTGTCAATTTTGTTTCTGGTCTGCTTTTTCAATTTAGGTACAATTGTACCGCTGTTGACCCCATGGTGAACCTTTTCATTGTGACTGGTTCATACTTTTTCTGTCTATTAACAACTGTGTGTGCTTTAGTAGCACTAAACCCTTTGTCAAGTAATTTTGTGGAGTTATTTTTATACAGAATAGAAGGGCTGGCTAAGTGAAAAACATCTTCAGTGTTGTCATAAGTGTATTGTGTTCTTCTGTATTACCATCATATGTTCTCTAATATTTAGCATAAATGACAGGCAAAGTTATTTGGCCCAACATTTCTATCTGATTTATTGTACCTCAGTCTGCTCCGACCTTTCCTTTTTTTTTTTTTTTTATATTTTTTTATTTGCATCTTGGGGAATAACAGAGAAGAAAGATTCTTACATACAGCAACAACAGAATCAATACAAAAGCAAATACTCAACAGGAAAGAAATAAAGTAATGATAGGGCAGATTAAAAAAGAAAAAAAGGAAAATTTAAAAAAACAATTTTTATGACATAATTAATCCCCATATTCTGTCCACTTTCCGCTTAGTCTGCAGACCCCTTGTGTTCGCAAGAGAATGTTCCATGTTATATATTTACTTGACAAGGCTCCACCACTCAATAACCGTCGGTGAGTTCTGTTGAACCCAAACTCTAGCAATAGTCAGCCTAGTACATGTAATTAATATGTTCAATAAGTCACATAACACACTGTTTCCCCCTGACACACCCACAAGTACATCCCTTGATGAAAATATAATAGGACTAACGAGTCTCGTAGATACAACTTTAGTTATTCTATTCCAAAATTCAGCAAGTTGCGGACAGGAAAAGAACATGTGAATAATGTCAGCCCCAATTAGATCAAATTTTGGGCATTTCGTACGGTCACTGAAGTTATTATTTGTTGCCCATTTAAGAATCCTGTCCGGTGTATAATACAGTTGACAGATAGTTTTAAATAACTGCAATTTGAGATTTGAAGCTTGAACAGAAATATTGAGGCTATTTAAAGAGGAGATATTCAGATCTGATGGTACATTCATCGCCAGCTTGCTAGTCTATTTCTCAGCCAGCTTAGTAATATCATTAGTGTTGTACCCAGAAAATATTTTATACCCAATGCTGATCAGTGCTTTATCTGCTTCTCTATACATACAGTTCCAGACTTCAGAGTCTGTCAGAGTGGTAAGTTCTAACTTCCTCAAAAAATAGTCCCTAATCTGATAGTATTTCAACCTAGCCCCCTCGGACAAATTATAGCAAACCTTCAATCTTTCAAATGCAAAAAATCCCTTGTGATCATATAAATCTCCCAGTGTTTTAATGCCACATTCTGATAATACACGACCAGCTGGGTCCTGAAAAATTTCCGGTAAACCCGGGTTACACCACAAAGGAGTTTTATAATGAAACAGAGATATTTTACTCTTGACAAGAATGGAGCGCCAAATATTAACTGTGTCTCGTACCATCTTGAATTTTACGCGTTTAAAATAATTGGGGTCATTTAGTCTGTATAGAAACATATTTACATCCACTCCTAACAGAAATCTATGAAAATATAAACACTTATCAGGGATCAACAAACTACAAAAGTGAGTCAGAAAAGCGGACCAGTAATAAAGTTTAATATCTGGAAGACCCAGTCCTCCTTGATTAAAAGGAAGTTTGAGAAGTGACACAGCCCGCCGGGCTTTCTTATAGCCCCAAATGAAGCTACTAATAATACCTTCTAATCTATGAAAATAAGAGTTATTTACCCGTAAAGGGTTAGAACGAAAAAGGTATAAATATTTTGGTAGTATTTTCATTTTGACCAGATTTATTCGGCCAATAATACTGAGCGGTAGTTTATGCCATTTCTTAAATAATTTAGCAGTTTCCTTTAATAACGGTTCATAGTTTAATGCCACAATTGAATCAATGTTTGAAGAGATTTTTACCCCCAGATAGTTTGCTACATCACTTATCCCTATCACCGAAGCTGGTAGTTGATGATTCGAAATAATTTGAGTTTTGCTAGTATTAAGTCGATATCCTGACACTAAGCCATATTTCCGTTCTTCGATTACAATGCCCTTCAATGCTCCGACCTTTCCAATCTTAAATTATTTTCATTAGTTAGCTCTTTCACGAGTACTATTGCCTGTGGCTGACTACCAAATAGGTCTGTTGTCCACAATACTGCACAGATTATACAAGCAAATGTTGAATTGTCGATAATAAAGTACCATAGTATCATATACCAATCAATCAATCAATCATGGCATTTGTATCGCGCGCTACTCACCCGGAAGGGTCTCAAGGCGCTGGGGGGAGGGGGTTGCTACTGCTCGAACAGCCAGGTCTTGAGTTGTTTCCTGATGGCGAGGTGGTCCTGTGTCAGTCGGAGGTGGATGGGGAGGGAGTTCCATGTATTGGCTGCCAGGTAGGAGAAGGATCTTCCTCCGGCGGTGGCTCTTCGGATGCGTGGTACGGCGGCGAGGGCGAGGCTTGTAGAGCGTAGCTGGCGGGTGGGTGTGTGGAAGGTCAGGCGGTCGTTGAGGTACTTGGGGCTCAGGTCGTGGAGAGACTTGTGTGCGTGGGTGAGAAGCCTGAACGTGATCCTTTTGCTGACGGGGAGCCAGTGCAGGCCCCTCAGGTGTCCGGAGATATGGCTGCGTCGGGGGATGTCCAGGATGAGTCGGGCGGAGGCGTTCTGTATGCGCTGGAGTTTTTTCTGTAGTTTGGCTGTGGTTCCCGCGTAGAGGGTGTTCCCGTAGTCCAGTCGGCTGGTGACAAGTGCCTGGGTGACGGTCTTCCTGGTCTCGGTGGGGATCCATCGGAAGATCTTACGGAGCATACGCAGGGTGTTGAAGCACGATGAGGAGACGGCGTTGACTTGTCTGGTCATCGAGAGGGAGGAGTCCAGGATGAAGCCCAGGTTGCGTGCGTGGTCTGTTTGCTTGGGAGCGGTGCCCAGGGCGGGAGGCCACCAGGAGTCGTCCCAGGCGGAGGGCGATGGTCCAGGATGAGGACTTCCGTCTTGTCTGAGTTCAGTTTCAGGCGGCTGTTCTTCATCCATTCGGCGACGTCTTTCATCCCTTCGTGTAGGCTCGTTCTGGCGGTGTCGGGGTCTCGGGTGAGAGAGAGGATCAGCTGTGTGTCGTCGGCGTAGGAGATGATGTTGAGGTTGTGTTGGCGTGCAATGGTTGCAAGAGGTCTCATGTAGACGTTGAAGAGGGTTGGGCTGAGCGAAGATCCTTGGGGTACGCCGCAGATGACTTCGGTGGCCTCGGATCGGAACGGGGGTGGCTGACTCTTTGTGTTCTTCCGGCGAGGAATGAGATGATCCACTCTAGTGCCTTTTCTTGGATCCCGATGTTGCTGAGGCGTTGCACTAGGGTGCTGTGGCAGACGGTGTCGAACGCTGCAGAGAGGTCCAGGAGGATGAGGGCCGCTGTTTCCCCATTGTCGAGCAGGGCTCGGATGTCATCGGTGGCTGCGATGAGGGTGGTCTCGGTGCTGTGGTTGGCTCAGAACCCAGACTGCGAGGGGTCGAGGGATCCGTTCGTCTCGAGGAAGGCTGCAAGCTGTCTGTTGACGGTCTTCTCGATGACTTTGGCAGGAAAAGGGAGGAGCGAGATGGGGCGGAAGTTTTTGAGGTCGGTGGGGTCCGCTGTTGGTTTCTTCAGTAGGGCGCTGAGCTCGGCATGCTTCCAGCTCTCTGGGAAGGTGGCGGTGTTGAAGGATGAGTTGATGACGTCCCGGAGTTGGGGTGCGATGATTGAGTCGGCCTTGTTGAAGACGTGGTGGGGGCAGGGGTCGGTTGGGGATCCGGAGTGGATGGTGTTCATCATACGGGCTGTGTCTTCGGTGGTCACCGTGGTCCAGGTCCGGAGGGTGGCGGTGGGGGGCCTTGGTTCGACGATTGGGTGCGTGGAAGGTGCGCCGAAGCTGTTGTGGATGTCGGCGATCTTGCGGTGGAAGTACGAGGCGAGAGAGTCGCAGAGATCTTGTGAAGGAGTGATGTCGTTGTTGCTGGTGCTGGGATTGGAGAACTCCTTGACGATGTTGAAGAGTTCCTTGCTGTCGTGGGCGTTGTTGTCCAGTCGTTCCTTCAGTGATTTCTTCTTGGTGGTGCGGATGAGTTGGTGGTGCTTGCGGGTGGCGTCTTTGAGGGCGGTCCTGTTGTCTGTGGTCTGGTCGCGGAGCCAGGCTTTTTCGAGGGTGCGACAGTTCTTCTTGGAATTCTTGAGTTCGTTGGTGAACCAGGAGGCTTTCTTGCTTCTGGGTCTGCTGGGCGGGTTCTTAAGTGGCGTGAGGTAGTCGGCGCAGGCGGTCAGCCATTGTGTGAAGTTGCGGGCTGCTTCATTGGGGTCCGTTGTGCTGGCGGGTGGGTTCTGGCTGAGGGAGGTGGTGAGCTGCTCGGCGGTGATCTTGTTCCAGCTCCTGCGAGGAACCTGTTGCGGGTGATGGTGGGTCGTGGTTCTTCTGAAGCTGAAGTGGACGCAGCTGTGGTCGGTCCAGTGAAGTCTGGTGGAGTGGCTGAAGGTGATGTGCTTGCTGGCTGAGAAGACGGGATCAAGCGTGTGGCCGGCGTAGTGGGTATGGGGTGTTGACCAGTTGCTTGAGTCCGAGGTTGGCGAGACGTTGATTAGAGTATTAAACAATTAATTGTGAATGTTACCATGCAACTTGTGTAGACAACCTACTAAATGAGCATCTGTGGGAGATAAGATTTGGCCTGAAGGTAGGGAGAGGAGGATAATCAGAGAACGTTGGAGTACATCCTGACACTATATGGCCTAAAGAGAGAGTGTGGACAAAATGAACGAAGGCCATTGTGCTAGCCAATGATGTATGGAAGGGAGAAGGAACTACTGATAGTGACAATAGGACAGCGCCTTTAGGACCTGGGAATTCAACAGAGTAGCCCCATTTATGCTACTATAAGAAGGATAGGGGGCATCATTCGGAGGTATGGATCTCGTGTATCGCTGCTCCTAATTTGCTAAACCATGCTGTGGATAAATGTGTTGCGACATCACTTGGGGCCTCATGAATCAAAGAGTTTTAACCTTTCTGTTTCTATGGGAAAATGTGTTCGTACATATGGCCCTTGGAGATTTCTATGCTTCGCTGCTTTCATTATATAGTGTCATTATAAATTGCTAGGACTTTATAGCAGCATGAATAACACAGACCAAAAGGTTATTTCCATATCTACTCTCTGTTCATGATTACTTTCATTAAGCAAAGAGAGAAATCAGGCATTTCAGTAACTTATTTACATATGAATTCATCAATCAGATGTGGCAAATCATTTTACAGTTAGATTATTGAGTCTGCTAAAAATAACCCTAAGCTTATAAGAATGTACTCATTGCAAAACTACAAATACTGAAGCCAGAGAAATGAGCACGGAATAACAAACATTTGTCGATGGAAGAAAAGGAAAATATTAAAATATTAGAGGCTATTATGATTGAATCCTATTTCCTAAGTGTTCTTAGGCAGAATCTTTACATTCCTAAAATAATGATGACTGTTTCCAGGGTTTCCAGTGTTGGCATAAATAACACTTGCGGCTGGCATTGTTGTGAATAAAGCAGCATGGTGACATCCTGAGCAAGCTTTTATATATGTATGTGTATATACATATTCATTGAAAAAAAACAAAGGTTACTGGGATGTTATAGTTAGGCTCAAATCTCACTCGTACAAAGCCAATGAAATTCAGCAGTTATAGTTACCTGAGCTAACTCTAATTTATGCCCCCACAATACACTGCTTATAACCTCATATATTACATCACTCATGACATGGTCAGTGACATCACTCATGACATCACTAATCACATCTCAAATTACAGTGAATTTGTAAGGTTTGTGATAAGTGACCATCCTCCCCTGCCAGCTGTTTCTAAGCATTAGGCAGGACCTACCTGCCAGCTTTGTATGTGCCTCCAATTTTAGTCAGCAGCTTCTCCTTTTCTTGAGTTAGCAGAAATTTCAACAAACCATGTTTGCGTATTTGTACCAAAAATCAATGTTTGCAAAGATTTTTATTTTCTTTAACTGGTAATTTATTGTAAGAATAGCACTATTAACTATTTCCCTACCAAATTATGTATAAGTGTGAGTTTTTGAAACTGTATAGAATTATACAATACTTCCTGACAATTTCACTGGTAACATGGGCACTTTTGTTGATGTTTTGTTCGTTTTAATTTCCTAAATAACCACTGAAATGTGCAGTTTCAAATATCTGTTCCAAGGCTTGCTTACAGCTTTGTTCCTAATGTCAGATTAATATTTTGTGAGATTTCAGCAAGGATGGCTAAACCAGAATGAGTATGACTGCTTTTCTGCAAGCCCTTTTCCCATGGTTAAATCTCACGTATGGATGGCCTACAATTTCAGACAAGTGAGTTGCTGTGGATGTCAAAGGTTATGTTGGGCTGATTCATGTAATTTCTAAGTAGCATCATTTAGAGAAGAAAAGACTTAACAGCTACATATCATATCTATTCATAGTTGGAAGACACATGTCACTCCTGGTCAAACCTGAAAGATCTTTTAAGTGCTAGAGGATTTAAGAGGTCCATATGTGCTTTGGGTAATACATAACTTCAATAACAAAATGATGCTATGGGACCAATATGTATAAATACTTATTACAAATAGGTCTATTAATTACCCATCTGACCTTACATAATTTTTCAGAAATAAATCAACTCAGTTATATATCTCATTTACATCCTGAAACCTAAAGAAACCAATCCAAAGATAATATATATTCTTTGTGTAATGTGTTTTATTCACTCATATCTTTTTTTATATATTTATTCTTTTACTTTCCACATTTCTTTTTCAAACAAAAATACAATTCTTTCGGGTTCTTTAAATCTAAAAAAGCAATATATACAAAGTTATCACACAATATATATAAATCTCAAAACGAGATTTGAAATAGGAAAAGTGAAAAATTTACTACATTATTTACATAATGTTTCAAAAATAGCCCCTATTCTTTAAATGGATACTCTATACCTTGTTATCTAAAGAGTATTCCGTAATTTTACTGGTACACCCTACTTTCGCAGTTTCCTTAAAGTCGATTATTTTGTCCCTCCTGTTTTAAACTGCTCTTTTCTTAATTGTCACCAAATTTAAATTCATTGGGTGTCCGTTTACAAGGTTGTCGACGCGTTTCAGCCCCTTTAAATTCTGGGCCTCATCAGGACTTGGGCTTGAGCATACATACAGAATTATGTTGCACCAATACTTTTGCAAAAACGTTTCCAGTTGGATTACGGAAGTCGTGACTGATAGGGTATATTTATTCTGGGTATACACCTGTCCACTTATCTTCTATATAGATCGAGGATTCACTTTTATTATTTCCAAGTGATTAACGCAAAATATGCCGCCTCGGTCACCCGGACATAATTTGTGTGGCGACAGTCCCACCACGGATCTAAAAATCCAAAAGTGGCGCCATAGTACTCTCATCTTCTGGTCACCGTAAATCGCCTCTCTCCTCTTCCTTGTGGTCCATATGTGCTTTGGGTAATACATAACATCACATAGACTCTGAGCAATGAAAACCAAACATTTTAGAATTATATTTCTATCAATTAAATATTGCATTTTTCAAAATATGAAAACCTAAACAAGTGACACCTCACTTGATGCCTGGCCGTACAGCTACGAATCAAATTCAACACCTAATATTAAATTATATATATATAATTATATAACATTGCCAAATGTAGAATTCTCGAATATCCTTTTGTTGTTTATTTAATTAAGGATTCAATTTTGTGGTTTGTTTCAATTGAACAAGCAAAAAGCAAAAACATATATGTTCATTAACAACATCCATTCTTTTTTAAAGGATTGTGAACAAAGTTTATTTTAGTATTCTTAAAAACACTAAGGGGCAGATTTATGTTAACTGGCGCATCCCCAGGGATGCGCCAGTTAACATGCGCCACAGTGCGCCACAGCTCCGCCACCCATGGTGCGCCGCATTTATGATGCGGCGCACCATGGGGCAAAAACGGCACAGATGCGTGACGCATCTGTGCCGTAAAGGTGACGCATTGCTGGTCACGCAGCAGCTCCAGCAAGGCTCGGGGGTGCCCCATCTCCACAATGCTGCGTCAAGACCTACGCCTGCTTCAAGCAGGCGCAGGCTTTTGACGCAGCATTGGCCTGAAAGTGACTGAGTGAAATCTTATAGATTTCACTCAGCCACTTTTGCGAGGCGCACCTGCCCCGGAACGCCCACCCTGCGCCGGAACGCCCACAAGCGGCGCAGGGCTTTACAACGTGACGCATCTGCCTAGATGCGTCACGTTGTAAATCGTTCGCAGGGATGCGCCATGTTTACGCCGCTTTGCGTGACGCAACAGCGGCGTAAACGTGGCGCAAGTGCCTCATAAATCTGCCCCTAATTGCTTAAACATGTCCAATGCATTTCTGGATAGGGAATCCCTTCTTCAGAGGCCTCTATAATTACAAAAGGAGCAAAACTGGATATGAAAATATACTGTATAATATCCAAGGAGGAACACCCCACCCCTGTGGTATGAGTCCAGGAGGAATGGTGAAAGATGTGATAAAAGTTCACAGATGAGTAATCGTGCTAGTGTATCCAGAAGAAAACAGAAATTAGTGACACTGAAGCAATGTGAGACAATATTCCCTAGAGATCCCAAGATATACATGCAAAACGAATGAGATATGTGAATCTGTGCACTTAAACACCTGAGCACCAGACACCACATCAACCACTGTGATGTGTGAAATACCATAGTGTGAAAAAACACTTACTGAATATCTATAACAAGTTCCTACTATCAATCAAAAAATATAGTCATAAAAGTGAGTATGCACGAATGTGATCTGGGAGAAACAACAAGAAGATTGCACACCAGTCACCTGCTAAATAAAATACCCTAAATGTATCACAGTGTGCTTCTAACAAGGTTAAAGTACCTTAAGCAGATCAGTATGCAAGTAAAACGAGCTAGATTGCAACACAATATCTAGGAGCCAAAAATAGAAACTGGCAACACTGAAAGAACGCAGAAGCAAAGCCATGTCAGTATTAAGAACCACATCGAACTGAACAAAATATAGCCTAAGCTGTGGCTACAGTATTACCTTGTAGTGTGCCCGAGTGTCCATAAGCTGGAGAAAAATGCCATATGCTGTAGAAACCCGTGGTGAGTGCACACCAATTCTTAAAGCGAAGCAAAGCAATGCAAAACGTACTGGCATGCGTGAACGTAAACGTGATCACCATGTTGGAGCATGTCACCATTAGTGTTGTAGAAACGGCGTGCAAGCTGCAAAGACATAAAAACAATATTAAACTGGCCAAAATAAAACATGCTGAAATGAAAAATGCTTAGGGCAAAAACCTGCCAATCAACCAAAATACTCCTGAAACTGTAAACATGAGCTATGTGATATTGTCACCAAAACAGGGGGCGCCATAATAGAATCAGGCAGAAAACTACTACCATGCATGAGCAATGATTAAGACTCGATCACGATTGCCGTCTTAAAGAGTATAGCCCACGAAGGGTAGCAGTCCTGCCCCCACTGTGAATGTATGAAAATGATCACACCAAAAATAAGACTGCGCGTGAAAGTGCACGTAATCTTAATATCGCGCAATGACAGTGAATTGTGAACCTACATATATGATACACACGAGTGAATGCGGAATGCTAGATAAGAATGAGGGCAAAACAAAGCACCCTCTTACTAATTGAATGTTGTGGGAGCCTAGAAAAGGGAAAATGATCTTCCAAGGGGAAAAAACAGGTAACAAAAGAAACAATTTCTCATGAGAAAAAGAACCCTTGTCACCAATGTAGAAGACGTGAAGTTGTATCTCAGATTTGCGATTATGGGGCTGAATGTGCCAAAATGAAAATGAGGAAGGAATGGGCCACTGTGTACCCAGGATCCTGTTCAACAAATTATATAACACAGCAGCAGTGACACAGTATACACCTAATACCAAAATCATATTACAGAATGGATTAACATGAACATTCTCGATACAATGCACTTTTCTTTTCACAATCAAGTTCATTTTATCATTCATCCCATTGGGGGTCATAGTATTACATTTCTTTATCCACCAGATCTCCCATTGGGATAACAGTTTAGAATTGTCTTTGTCTATACTGGTGTGTAAAATCTCCAGAATTAGGAACCTAAGTTGAGCTATGTTATGTTTGAGTTCAAACCAATGTGCAGCTAGATTGGATTTAGTATTCTTATTGCAGATCATGCTCTTGTGTTCAGTTATTCTGATCTTAATCTTGCGTTCAGTTGTTGCATGTGTACATTAAGCCACAAGGGAATTTTATATATTAAATAAAAAATTTGAGTTACAATCGCCTGAACGTCTTAATTCTATAGGTGTCCCTGTCTGTGGATGGGTGACGGTGTTACCCAGGATGACATTGTTGCAATAAATGCAATTTTGACATTTTAGATTTCGATTTGTAGAGGCAAGCAACCTCTCCTGACCTGCACGCAAACCAGAGAAAATATGGGCTAGTAATACTTTCATTTCAGGAGCAGTTAAGGTGTGCGCAACACAACCCACTTCATTTTTAAAAATATGCCAGGTTTTATTTTCCTAGCAAAACATTACTTGTGCCTGTATGAATCTCCAGTAATTCACTTTTCTTTATTTTCTATAACATTTCAGATAAAGACTTTAATTTCAATAAGCGGGTTATAGTTGAGAGGGCTGTGATTATTTTCCTAGAATGCATGCTCTGATAATCTAAGAACTTTTTTATACATCACTTCGGACCCCACTTCTCTCTTATCGAAGTACTCTGAATAACAGATGATACAATTACCCAAATTATTGGTTTGCAGTTGCTAACCTTGGAAGTTTTTGTTGTCTTTGCCGAGAAGTGGTTAAAACAATCAGCTATTCTTTGTGGAGATATAATTTGAATGGCTATACTACAACGTCTAAACCTTCCATGCTCTGCTAATTTGTGAACAATTTCAAATTTTTCTTACCGAGGGAATTGGTTAATAAACTTGTTTGTGTAGTAGTAAATGGCCCATGTTTCTTAAGTACTACTCAGCTTCTTGGAGGTATGTACATGCTCCATAGATACCCACTGAATAGTGAGATTCGTGATTAAAATGCCTGGAAGAATAGCTAGTAGAATTGGTTATACAGAGAAAAGAAAGTATGATTTGAAGTGTGTAAGACTAGACTTCTGTAAGAATTAAAAAGGATTGGTGAAATCTAAAATGTTGGTAATGCTATGACTCCATTTTAAAAGTGTCTTTTGTATTCCATCCACAGCAAGGTTGCAGCTACGTAAACTTTCTGCAATGGAGAAGTTACAAATGGAAAAACCAGTGAAACACTTGTACTCCCTCTTACATATCCTTTTAATCGTAAGTAAATTACATGTGAACAGCAGTTGCTAAGATGGCAATTTGGTCCTTTAGAAATGTGTCAGAGTGCTTTGCTCTTCTTTTAGTGTAATAAAGTAATGCTAATGAACCATTGAATGTTAGATGACATTGATGTGGCTGTAAAAAAAATAGCACAGTACAACATACATCTTATATCATTGTTGCTACTGGGATAGCACAAAATATGTAATATTATCAATACACAGGTATCTTTATAGAAGGCGGTATTTAATGAAACAGCTATGAACTATAGAAGCAGTCTAAAATAATCCTTACATTCCCTTTTTGTTTTTTTGAGTTGTGTAATGATGTAGGAAAGGTTTATTATTAATGTACGGATTGCTTCAAGATGTACAATACAAGATGCATAGTCAAAGTGATTTTTCCTTACATATTCTCATTGTATTCCCATTTTGGATGTTTTATGGGCAAAATACCAAAAGCATTGAATTGAGAACTTCTTTTTTTGTTGCTGTTTTCCTTCACATGTTTACATATATTTCACCATTTCAAAACAATAACAGAAGAACAGCAGGGAAATGGCATAAAACAATGTAATCTAATTATGAGCCATTAATAATCCTTTATAGTCTTGTACCGCATTCCATGGTCGTAATTTCTTGTTTTTGCTTGGTCTTGTAAATGTCTTGGTAATTTTGTCCATTTCAAAGAAGACAGTATATTCGCCATCTTGTAGTCTGAGGTGTGAATCACTTTCTGTGGCTTAATATGTAGATTTTCATGTTGGATCCATGTTTGCTGTATATTGGTGATCTGTCATTATGTCGGTAGCGCCCAAATCAAAATGAGTGGTAAACACCACTAACATTTTATAGCTGCTAGAAGTGAGTTATCTGTTAAAAACATAAAAAGCATGTACCCCTTTTAAGTGAATGGAATACACATTACCAGCCATGAATGCTATGAGATGGCCTTTGCTTTTTAAAGATCACTTTAGAAATACCTTTGTTTTTAGTTTCTGAACGTGTATTTTTTTAAACTGCACAGTCAATCTTATCCTCCTGTTGAGAATATAGAATTGCACAGACTAAAGAGGGCAGCTACTTACTGCTGTAAACGGAGGCGGTGCAGGTTCTCAGAGAGCAATTTCTATACATTGCATGTAGAAGAGCAGAACATTATGAAGCATTGGCTTTTTTTTTAAAGCCTTTATTTAGCCATTTTTCAGTAATACAGTGTACAAAACAGCAGAAAGAAATAGGAAGAAAGAAGTCAATAAGCACAGAGATGAGCAGGGACAGGAGGTGAAATAATGGAGCATTTATAAATACATGTTTGTCCATATATACCAAATAATATAGTCAATAACATGACCTCACTGTGGAAATTAAAGAGGCAATAGCTGTTTCCGTAGTGGAGAAAAAATGGAATAGTTTCAAAGAAGATGGCGGAGAAAGGGCACAGTAGATGTAGTATCAGTCCATGGTGTTGTGGCTGGTGTGGATATAGTCCGATGGTGATGCTGGTGGAGTGGGCTGTAAGGAGTCTGAAGGTAAAGAAGGAGATAGGAACATAGAAGCTGCCAAATATCTTTTGGTCAGGCTGTGGGGATTTGCAGCATAGCAGAGACCTCACTACTGAGGTCGCAATAGGGCATGCTTCGAAGCCAAGCCTGAACTGTGAGGCATGTGTTGCTGCCAAAGCAGAGCACAATCTCTCATTTCACCAACAAAAGTGCAATGGCAATGAAACAGCGATAGGCCTTGGGAACGGACAAGACATTGCCCAGCAGAGCTAGGAGCAAAGAGGGGGTCAGTGTTCAATTGCGGGAATTCTGCATCCAGGGATCTGCATTTAACCTCTTTGCTGCTTCAAACATTCCGTGCCGGTGCAGGCATCTCTATTAAGCGGGCGGGGCAGTGTCGGCCAACGGACGTGCGCAGCACTACGGAGCTAGTGCTCGCGACGGACGTTGGCCGACAGAAGCAGCGAACGGTTTAAGACAGGAGGGTGACCTAGAAAGGTCAATTCTGGACTAGACCTGTCAGAGTCATGTAGGACCGGCGACGGTAATGGAGCATTTGTGACAGTGATTAGGGGATAACACTTTAGTCTGCATGCAGCTGAAAGTCCAATCCTTATCAGAGAGGGGTTATGCCAGGTCATCTTCCCAACGTTGGCGTGCATATTTTGTACATTTTGGATATAAAGTGTGACCCATCCGGGTTTTTAATTGGGAGAGTAATAGAGGGGAAGTACTCCGGGGCTAAGGGGTAGGAAGGGAGATGAGCTTGTAGTGTGCTATGCAGTCTGTTGTAAATTAATCTGTCCATAAATAAGCTGGCCATGTGTGAAGTGTCTATGACATACCTGTCAGGAAAAAAGGTCCCCAAATGTGTTGAGGCCATGAGCCATCAATGTACGTTGCACCATTCCCTCGGTTGTCAGTAAAAGCCAGGGATTTGGTGCGATTGGGAGTTCAGGGGAGTACAGAGTGGTATAGCCTAGTGTACTGCTGAGGTTTTGCAATAAGTTTGGGACCACCTCTGTAGGAACAATCAAGGTCAGGGAGAATAGGGGAAATAATAACACAACAAAAAAAAGTCTCCCTCTTGACCTCAAATCCTTTTACACTTGAATTAATCCAAATCCATAACGTGAGCACCAAAAAACATTACTTTTATCAATAACCAAATACTCAAACAATTAACATAAAGATATTATTTTATTTCATTTCTTTTATCAAAAATGTTTTCATCGGGGGAGGAGCCAAGATGGCGACCGGAGCTGACCTGTAGGCTCCCGGCTCCGCCAGTCCTTTTCAGCCGTACCGATATCCTGATTCTGATCCTGGCGGAATTGACGGCAGAGTGGGTGCGATGCGGCGCTGATCCCGGCGGTGCTTTCCCGGACCCTCGACCTGCCCGGCAACCGGAGATAGCCACTTGCCAGTCCGTAGCCCGGGACCCCGCTTGTACGGGCTCGTCCTGCCGTCCCTCGGAGACCTGCTGTCGGCCGGAGTGCTCCGTCGGCGCTGGCTGCTGGACCACCGGCGTGACCCTTGAGAGGCGCTGCCTGAGCCCACCCACCTGAAGGGATTCATAGCGGGCGGAGGGACGGCGACGCTCACGAAGCTGATTACCCCATCGGAACGGCGCCTTTGTTTGAGGCTGAAGGTACGGGGTGAAGATTGCCCGGCCATGTTGGATTGCCCGGGACTGCCTGACCCCATGCCTCTCTATCCGGGATTGTCAGGGGGCGCCTAACCTGCACTGCGTGTCTCCCTGGCACGGCACATACCCCCCCGCCAGCATTGAAAGGGCGTATACTAGTGCTTTACTTATCCTGGTGACCGTCCCGGGGGTTTTGCCATAATGGCTTTGTGTGCTGACATGTTTTGTGGGGAGATGCCCCCGTCCTCGCCAGTGACCTGTGCTGCCCCGCCTGTAGGTGAGCCCGAGGTTCGAGAGATTCCCCCGGGACCTGTGGGACAGCCTATATTCTCTCTTGGCACCGTTCTGTCCGCTCTGTGCGACCTCCGGGCGAAGATGCACTGCTGCTACGGAAGATTGGGAGGCAAGCTAGATGACATGGCGTCTTCGCTGCGGTGGGACAATATCGATCTGGTTCCGCAAAGCTGCCGCCTGCCCCCGCCTACACTGCACGAGGACACGGCGCTTTCTCCGGCCTGTTGGACACCTGAGCCCGCTTCCTATTTTGTTGGCACCCAAGATCGCCCGCCTGACGGCTCCACCCGGGATACTTTGTTTTCCCTTACAGTGAAGAGTGATACATTGTGGCTGGACTTATTATCGTGTGCGCCTCGGGATCTATCTGTGGCATTGCTGGTTCTACCGTCTGCTCCTGTGTTGTGCCCCCTGACTTTGCTGCCTCCAAACTCGTGTACTCCTGGTGTCTCTGTGGAACTTTCTGCTACATTCGACGGATTTCCTGGTGACTCTTTGCGGCCATTTTGCGCTCCCATATTGCTTTCGTTCTGTCTCTCGCCATTTTGTTTCTTTGTTCTGCGGTGGGTGGGCCTCTCTGGGGAAGCGCATCTGGGGGTGTATCCACGTTCGGGCCAGGGCTAGGCTGCCTTTCCTGTTATCGGCTTCTTGGCTGGTTGACCGGGGTCTGGGATTGGTTTTTTCTTTGCATCAAGATTATTTGACCGCTGTGAATTGCTGTTTCACCTTTTCTCCCCGGCCATATTGACTCTTTGTATCCGAAGGGATGGGTTTCCCTGGGGGGTTGTCTGCAGGGTTGCATTCACGATTGGGATAGGGCTAGGCTGCTTTTCTTTGCCATCGACTACCCGGCTGGCGAGAACGGGAATGGGACTGTTTTGTACATGCCTCGAGCGCGCACTGCGTGATGACTTTCTCCGCCTGTATTAGTGTTGCTATTTGCTACTGTACTGGGTGTTCAGGGAGGAAGGTTTTGTGGACTGCGATCTTCCTACCCCAGCCCTACTACTATGTCTCTTGCCCTAGGCGGCCAACAACCTCGCCCTCAGCATTCATGGAGCCGTTGCTACAATGACTGGTTATCCTGGCCGACTGCGCCTATTCTGTGATGTTATCGATTAATTGTACTTTGCAACGCACTGATGCTTTGAATGCGCAGCTCCTTTGCTTGATGGCGCTGTTTGGGAACGGTGGCGTCCATTTTGTCTAGGACCATCTCCTTTATGTTGAGTACGGCCATTTGGTCTCTTTGTTTTCAGTGGGGGCGGGCCCTCTGAGGGAGTCATGTTCTGGGATACGGTTGCGGACGGGCCAGGGCTAGGGGGCATTTTTTCTATGGCCATGTGCTTGATTGGCGGGTGGGATTCGGGCTGGGGCGCTTTTTCATTGTGTGTCGCTGTCCTCTGTGCTGACTTTCCCCACTCTCTCGTGTGCATAGGGCTGTCCTGTTGTGTTCGGGGTGGACGATTTACTTGTGGCCGGGGTGACCGAGAGCATATAGACTTGGCCCTGGGGGACCCAGTTTGCACGACATTTTATTATGTTTCTTGCGTTGAATGTGCTGATTTTCCCCACTTCAGTTTGTAATTGCTATGTCATGTTCTTTATTCTTGCTGATGGGGGGGCGTACTTTGTGCTGGCCGGGGATCTGAGTGTGACTGATTCTGCCATTCTTTTGTACCTATCTCTTCCGCATCTACTGCTCTGCACGGCATGACGGTTTTGTATGGCTGGGAGTCCGGGAGATCTGGTATTGGGTGGGCTCCTCCCCACTTTCTCTTTTTCTGGGAGTTGTGGATTGGTTTATTCTTTTCTCACTCCCTATATTTCAAGTGTGAGGGGTTCTCTTTCCTTTTTCTTCACTTTTCTTTTTCTTCCCTTTTTTCTTGCTCTATATTTCGGGTTCTTTAATGGGCGACAGACACTTTGCCGGGGGGGGGGGTAGGCCGTAGCCTCCGCATTGGTGTAGGGTGGGGGGAGGGTTTTATTTTTCATTTAGTTTCTATGGGCCTTATTTTTCTATGTTTCTGCGCTTTCTTGCTCTGTTTCTGTACTGGGTCCGCGGTAGGGGTTGACGGGGAGGGGGTGGCGCTGTAGGTGGGGCGTAAATGCTGGCTAATTATCTTGTTGTTTTACTTTGCACCGCCATACTGTCTGTGGTCTTATTTTCCGTTGTTGTTCTCAATGATGATGCCACCTGCCTATGTTGTGATTCTAATGTGTGGACTCAGTTCCCCTTATCTCTTATTCTTTACTGATTTTTGTTTAGATTGGGAACGAACTTAAAATTAACCTTTAATGCTCCTGTTCCTCGGTGACATGATTCTATTCAGTGTAACGTTTATTAATTGTTGCTATGTCATCTGCTGCCGCTGAGGAAATGTATTGCTTGCGATTGTGCTTCAAAGTGTCGTGGCCGGCCTGACGGTTGTGGGCCCGTATTTGTTCTTTTTCGTGCACAATAAAGGTTTTCAAAAAAAAAAAAAAAAAAAAAAATAAAAAAATGTTTTCATCATAATACTCTTTTTATAAAATTTTTAATTTAACATAAATTATTACAAAAATTCTTTTAGTGGTAGAACTTTATTGTTTGATTAATAAAAATCATTACAATAGTAAACATTTATCAAAGATTTTAAAAAAAATGTTTAAAAACGTGTATCGATATTACTAA
Organism: Lissotriton helveticus; assembly: GCF_964261635.1. NCBI lineage: Eukaryota > Metazoa > Chordata > Amphibia > Caudata > Salamandridae > Lissotriton > Lissotriton helveticus. The sequence continues at coordinate 985,312,689 of NC_136071.1, read as the reverse complement.
AATATTTACACATAGTACAAAAGACACGCATTTTATCTTGGAGTTGCATCTTAGCTTTAAAACATTTGTTTTAGTTTTTTTTTTGTTGTTTTGTTTTTTCTCTGGGGATCCACCTAAGGGTGTCCATTTAGTCCATTTGTATCATTACAGTGGATTAAAAGGAAAGGCTCATCCATAAATGATTAAAAAGACCTGGCCATCCATCTTTGTTAGTGAAATATTAACTTCATCTGATCAGTGCAACTTAATAACGGGCAATTAAAAAACAGTGGGGACCAAGGTTGGCCCTTCTGATTTAACATCTGCTAAGGACACGTGCCAAGACCCTAGTCGTTAAGGATGAGTGGTTGGTAGCGCTAATGGCGTGGGTCCATTAATATGGTGAAGGCCCTACATGTAGTGATTTAAATGTTCTTCGAGCGCACGGGGCAAAAGGTAATCCGTGTGAGAAAAGGCCGATTTCGGTGTAGCAAAGGGCTTAGACCGCCCTTTTATAATTGACTATTATTTACTTGCTTGCTCTCTCTGGTTATAAATGTTCTTACTGCTCGTGTCATGAACTTAGTAAACCGAATATTGAGCAGTGAATTGTCCGGATTCATTGAAGCAATAATAGCTTGTCGGCACGTGCGGATGCCAAGTTTATTCCATTCACTCTTTAACATGATTTTTCGGTCGTCAAGTAGTGTGGGGCAGAGACATGCCACATGCTCAATCGTTTCCTTGCTACTCCCGCAACCCCTGCACATTATGTTGTTGTTTATGCGTTGCCATCTCGGCAGGTGGTGCAGGAACGGCCATTCACCCATTCTGGGGGCCATGAATCTTTTTTTCCATTGCACAGAATAAGTACATGACAGATTTGGGGCCATAGTCCCTGGCTGGAACCGTGATACAATTGACCAGGCATGCTTACGTTGGGCCAATTGGGCTCTGTCTGAATGGAAGGACCAAAGGTGGACGTTCCTTTTAATGTGGATTTTCAGTGCCTGCTGAGGTGGATTCGAACTCCAGATTTCTTCTGGGTCCAGAAGTTTTAGGGAATGTTGTAGATAGTGCCAATATGATCTACCAAGTTGTCCGGCTGAGATTTCCTGCCATAAAAGAGCCTCCAGTGTTCCTTCTCTGGAGGTACGCAACTTGTTACACAGCCTGATGAAGGCTCCGGCCCCTACTGCTTGATGGTCTTACAGGCCAAACTCGAGACGTATTTGAGCGAGAGATGAAGATTTCGGGAGGCTCAACACTTGTTTGAATGTTCTTGTTATTATTTTATTCACAAGGTTGTTGTCCTTCCCTTGCATGATCTCCTGGCTGTAAGTAAGGAAATTGATGATTTTTGCCTTCATAACTGTTATGAGTGGGGTCAGACTCAGCCCAGACAGTTGCCTGGCAAGTGACTTAAATGCCACCTGGATTGTCAAAGCTTTGGCTTCTACCTTGTCTCTATGTTTGGAGAATGTCCCCCTTTTATCCATGTGGACCCCCAGGTACTTATAAGAGATGGCTTTGTCAACACTTTTGCCATTGTACAGCCAGCTGCCTCCTCGATATTTCCTTGACCCAAAGGTGATTGCCCTTGTCTTTGTTAGATTCAATTCCAGTTTGTTCCCAGTGGTGTAAAGGGACAATTGATCCAGGAGTCTCTGCAGGCCTACCCTGGTTTGGCTCAGCAGCACTAAGTCGTCCACGTACAGTAGGTTGCTGATTCTTACCCCGGCAAGTTTTGGAGGATGGGAGTTGACTTCGTCAAGCGACTCTGACAGGTCAGAGATGAAGAGATTGAAAAGAAGGGGCGCTAACACACATCCTTATTTCACTCCGCGTGATGTTGGGATTTTCCTTGAGGTATATGATCCGTCCCCGAGTTTTATGCGGATCCATGTGTTGGTGTGTAGCGCAATTATTGCTCGTAGAAGAATTGGTGGAATCCCTAGTTTCTGCAATTTGAGCCATAGTAGACTAGGGGGGAAAGCGGTCAAAGGCGGCCTTAAAGTTCACGAAGCAGCCATGCATTAACATTCCTGAGGAAGCCAATTTGTCCAACAAGACGGATATTGTAAGCAAATTTGTTATGGTGCCTGATTTTTGCACGAGTCCTGTCTGGTTAAAGGGTATTAGGTTATTTTTTGATGCCCAAGACCCCAGATCTTGAAGGAGCATTTTGGCATAATATTTTGATTCTACATCCAATAGGGCGATCATCCTATAGTTGTTCGGGTCTGATCTCTTGCCTCCCTTGTAAATTGGATGTATAATGGCGCCTTGCCACAAATCTGGTAATGTCGAATTGGTCCAGCAATAGGAAAATAGGGGTGCCAGTTGATGGGCCCAGAATACTGTGTCATTTTTAAACAGCGCCTGTGGTAGCCCATTTGGCCTTGGGGCTTGTTCTTCTTGAGGTTGGTGGTCCTCAATCTTGGGGGACTGTTTGCCCGTTTGTATTATGTCCCGGTACTTGAATAGTGTTATTTGAAAATTCTCTTTGTGTCTTGACCTACACTCGTCCTCATGCTGGTCTATCTTTGCCCGGTTTTTGTTGTCCCTTAATGAATTTACCATATTTGTTAAAGCTGTCGGGTCTTCGGGTCTGGTCTTGACCATATGGGGCAATGTTTCCAACTTAATGGCTCCTCCTGACTCGTCTAGAGTCAAATGGTATGGGGGTTTTTCTAAGATCTCGCCCCTAGCCACAAGTGTGTCCTTATGAATTTTACTGTTGGCGGGAGATGATAACGTCTTACTAGTTGACTCTGTGAGTACTTGCGAAGATGAGTTTTTTGTGGTTGTAAGGAGATGCTATCAGAACTCACAGAGTTGACTAGCCATGTCGTGTGTTGTCCTTTTCGGCATAGGGGGGGACATTAGTCGTGTTATTAGTCGCTGTGCCACGCTTATTGCGTTTTTTCCTTAGTCTCTTCCTTTCCCTTTTGCTTAAATGTTGATTTTGAAGGGGTTTATTCATTGATCTTGACCTAGCGTCTACGTCTCGAGTGTCAATATCTTGCCTTGTCTCAGACGTAAGCAGTGTTTCTATTTTTAAGGGGATTTATTTTTATTGCTTGGTTTAGCGGTTTGAAAGATTCTGAACTCCTTGGGAGCCACTTGATTATCTGAAAACGGTACTGGTACTGTAACGTTGGTCAGTTTAATATCCGTTTTTGCTGGTGAGACCTTGTTACCGTCGCTGATTTTATTATGGTTTGTCCTTTGATCGTTAACTTTCTGAGTAATTACGTTATTTGTGAGCGGGCATGAATGATGTGGTGTGTCTTGCAAACCTGATGGTAATTTTCTTATTTCTGTCAAGACCAGGGCAAGAAACTGGGGAAGCGTTGACAGGGTATCGATGATTGGTGAGCAGCAGCATATCGCTTGGGTCAGGTTGACTTTGGATTGTGCTTTTGTAAGTAAGGCGTTCAAGCCTTCCAATTTATTGTCAATCCCTGCCGTGTATACTGCTAGTGTGTTTAAAAGGTCAACTTGTAGATCGAGTTTATCTGAATGATAATTTAAAGCCGATACTGTGGAGTGTAGAGTTTGTAAAAGCTGGGGCCATACGGCAGTGGATTTAAGTGCTATGGGGCTGAGACCTTCAGACTTATCTTTTGTTTTATTTGATTCTGTTTTGAAAAAGGATAAGTCCATGAGGGAGTGATCATTGGGTTCCCCGTGGTTGACTTTGGGGGTTTCCTGGTGGGCCAAAACGGGTGGCGTTGTTGGTGTTAATGGTTTAATGATGCCCGGAGTGGTCCTGGTCCACTGCGCTGCTTGGGGGGTAGAGTTTATTTTGTTTCCAGGGGAGGGTAATCTGATGTTGAGAGGGGAGTCGTCGTCGCTTGAAATTGATATTGGGGATGAACATTGATCCTTATTTAGTTGAAGCGCTTGTAGTAAAGTAGGAGACATGTCTCCAGACTGGGTAACTGGTCTTGGCCCCTTTTTTTCTGACGTATGGAGTACGACCCTTGTGGAGCAACTGTCTGGAGGTGTGACGATGACTCTTTTTATAAATTTTTTAACTTAACATAAATTATTACAAAAATTCATATCTCAATAAAAAGAACCGTAGACCAATAAATACAGAACAACCTCCGGTAGAGAAACACAAACCAAATTCAACACGTTTCGGTGGCTGCAAAGCGATGGAATGCCACCTTCCTCAGGACCTGCCAGATATAGAGCCCCAAAACAGGTAGCACGCAAGTCCTCGAGTCGGCCACAATCCACTGTGAAGAACAATATAGGTTGAAGCTTACTGCCCAGAGTTGTGGGAGCAGGTGGCTATGTGGAGGGTGAGAGATACACCGGTAGCCTAGAGTTGAAGTGAACATTTATTGTAAAAGGACACGTTACATACATGGAGAATTTTTGAAGATGCGGTGAACAGCAAATTCACGCCTTACAAGTGACATCGCTCTGCGAATGCTTGAGAACGTTGGTATCCGAGATGTGAATCTCAAGCGCGATTTCGCCTCTAGAAAGGAGAGGAAGTCTGGGTACTGTGACTATCTTCGTGAGAAGCGACAATACACAATCTTTAGTCTTTTCAGGAGTTTAGAGCTGTATCTTGTGACAATCTGTTTGAGAAGTTGCAGATCCTCAGTCGGTGTAGGATAAATGAAACAACCGAGTGTATCCTAATAGATGACAGTGGAATTACATTTCCAGTGGTATCTCTTTTCCCCGGGTGGAGCGGCTCTTTTTGGGGCTCTATATCGGGCAGGTCCTGAGGTAAGTGGCATTCCATCGCTTTGCAGCCACCGAAACGCATCGACCATTGCCTTGTTAAATCCTGCTACATGCAGTTGTTGTATTTAGTCACTTAAACTACAATGTCACATAGTAGTTAAGCTCCCCAGATATATGTTATGAGAGTGAAGGTCAGTCTGGGTTTGTGAGAGTATGGTTTGAATGGTGATGTGTGAATTTGGTTTGTGTTTCTCTACCGGGGGTTATTCTGTATTTATTGCTCTACTGTTCTTTTTATTAAGATATGACTATTAATGAATTTTTGTAATAATTTATGTTGAGTTAAAAAATGTATAAAAAGAGTATTATGAGGAAAACATTTTTGATAAAAAAAATGAAATAAAATAATGTATTTTTGTTAATTATTTGAGTATTTGGTTATTGATAAAAGTAATGTGTTTTGGTGCTCACGTTATGTATTTGGATTAATTCAAGTGTAAAAGGATTTGAGGTTGAGAGGGAGACTTCTTTCTTGTTGTACTGCTGAGGTTTTGTCATGCCCAGCAGGTAGTGGATAGTGTTTGGATATCTGTGAGGACTAATGTAAGGCCTCGTGGCAGCCAGGAAATTCAATGATGAGGTGGATGCAAGGTCCCGTTCTGGCCTGGAATAAGGTAATCCAGCATCCGGATGAAATCAATGGTAAGCAAAATGGGACTGTGTAACTAAGCAAGAAATATGGAAATCGGGGACTGCAAATCCTCCCTGTTTCGTATGGGAGGGTAAAGGTGTCTCAAGCCACTTGGGGCCTGCGTCCTGCCCAGACCAGTTGCAGAAGAAGTCTGCGCAACGTCTGAATAACAGAGTTGGTTTGAGGGATAGGGATTTTGGTGTACAATACAGAAAACCCCGATCCACTGCAGGGCCATAATTTAAATGAATAACCTGTTTCTTTTCCCTATGGAGAAGAATGCCCAAATATTTTGTGGCATCAGACGGCCATATAAAAGGGTACTATGCAAATCAGTATTGACCCTGTGCCCAATGGGAACAGTCCAGCCAGAACTACCAGGCCAGGTCCTCCATGGACTGAAATCAAGCATCCTAGGACCGGTTTCGGGGTTTCACCCCTCTTCAGCCAGGATAGCTTGTTTCCAATGGCATGGAGAGCATGGGACTCACATCTGAGCATACCCGACCCACTCGGGGTGACAAATGCAAAAATAACTATTGGTGGACAGAATGCAGAACAATGTCATACAGTCACCCCAGTACAGAGATCTGGGCCTTAATCCATTGTTTTGCTCACCATGCCGTTCCAGTTTGGACCCAGCCATATGCAAATCAGTCATGACCCTGCGCCTATTGGGATCAGTCCAGCCCAAACTGCCAGGCCAGGTCCTCTCTGGACTGGAAACAAGCCTCCTAGGACCGGTTTCGGGGTTTCACCCCTCTTCAGCTAGGATAGCGTGTGCTTGTGCTAGTGGCATGTTTGAGTCACCCTAGAGACCATACAATGGAAATCTGTGCACGTCTTCTTATTGTTGTGTTAAATACTGAGTACAAAAAACACAGAATATACAATCATAGGTACAGAGGTAGTCTTGATTGATGTATTTCTTCAATTCAGGTTTATTCACAATGCCCAGTCAACACGTGTTTCGTCAGGGTACTTTGCCCACGACTTCATCAGGGCTCCGCACGGGCAGTGTTTCCAAGTTATCGCCAATGGCTATATGCTCTCCGCCGGTTTTACTTCCGTCCCGGCTGTCGGGTTATCTGTAAAGTAATGCTGAATGTAGTCAGCAGTAGATCACCTGGTCAGTACCAACAATTCAGGAGCAGTGTGTTTACTCCTTCTCTGCAGCCCAAGTTGTGCTGCTTTCCAGTGTGTCCGCCTGAGTATCCTGAAATAGAGACCATAGTCTGTTACAATTTTAGGTTTGCATGTGTGGAGAATAAAGTCCCCTACCCATATTTTCTACGTTTCCGTGATTAGCTTGCTCTCAAATTTATGTAAATAGTCTTCCAATTTCTCAACATCTTTTGTCATGGAAGAGCCAAAAATATTGTGGTAAGAAGTTTATCACTAAAAGCTCATGAGGTTTCCGAAGCTTAAGAATCAACATTTGATAATAGGGTGTGCAATAAATTCCCGAACAGTCAGGCTGATGCAATTAACAGAAATAAATATTGTCAGACCACCCTTGGCCATTCCTGAAGCGGATAGAGTAGCAGGACAGCTGAAGGTGGAATGACCATTTATAAATTGTGGGTCTTGTGCCTCAGTCTCTTTAGCAGCAAATTATATTTTGCTGCTCCTCTAGCTGCAGCCAATCAGGATTATACAATTTGGACTGCAACATTCTAGGAAATGACATAAGGGGGCCGATTCCGATTCGGGAAAAACCGCTCCGAATAGCCGTTAGGAGCGTTTTTCCTGTACGAATCGTGCCCTGCAACTTCCCCCGTTCGTACGACGAAGTACGATTCGTACCAGGAGCCGTACTCCGTACGAGTCATACAGAGACCGTACGACTCTAATCTCCATACGATTCTCCCTCGGAACCCGCTGTACGCGACATCTGTACGGTTCGCAGCTGGTTTTTACGACCCAGCAAGTACGATACGTGTCGGCTATGCACCGTACGACCCTTTTTCTATGGGAGCTGAAAACAGCCGTAAAAGCAGAGTTAGCACCGAAACAGGTACGGAATGGCCTCCCTGGGTATGGTGCATACCCCCCATGATCGCAGGGGTACGGTGCGTACCCCTGCGATCATGGGGTGTATGCACCGTACCCTATGTACGATGGGTGTACACACTCGTCGGGTCTTACGGCATGTGTACGAGTCGTACGGCATGTGTACGAGTCGTACGGTTCACGGTTTCAGCCTTACAATACGTACGGAACGCGACGATTCGGACGGATTCACGGAATATGGATCGTACTATGCGACTCGACGGACGGGTACGATTCGTACGGAGAGGGCTCTGGATACAAATCGTAAGGATGGTTTTTTTCCCAAATCGGAATCGACCCCTTAGACTTTTTGGGACAAGGGGATCAGAACCACGAGTAAGTGAGTGGACCAACCGTGTGTAGAGGGCTAGCTTCTGGGTCTGTACCAGCAGTCCCAGAGAGGTCTGATGGTCAGTCAAGTTGTTCCAGGGGTGATAAAGCTTCATACCTATTAGAAACCAGCATGTTGCAGGATTGAGATATGTTTGCATCACAATGTCCTGCAATTCCCATATGTGCTTCCTGCAAAGAAAATTCTCTTGAGTGGCTTCTCCATGGGCCATAATAGAAGCCATGGGGCTGTGCTTTGATGTCCCCTTGCTGTGCTATTAATGGGTGTAAAGAATGAAGCTTGGCACGTGTGAAATCAGGCCTTTTAAAGTTGAATATTGTACTGTCCCTAGTGGAGATTTCACAAATGGTCCAATCCAGGAGACTCTTCTAACAGAGAATTGGTGTAAACATGTCACATGTCCCTCCTGAGTGATTCCTTTGCCAGCGAATCACTGGGAAGCATGAGTTTCACAGTGAGGGTTTTCAAATTCGGGAGCTTTCTGAGGATAATGAGGTAAAGGATACACTGGGGTGGAATCTGAGGGCAGATGTCAGTGTCCTTGGTCAGGCTTCATGATTGCTTCCCTTTCCATCTTTATTTCCTGCAACCCTGCGTGAGTTAATTTAACACCAAATGTATTACAGATCTGCTGCTGGCCTATGTGTACTTGCAAATTGCTATTGTTTTGGAGGGTCAAATTTTGGATTTCAAAGGGTCGACTAAGAGATTTTTGCTGGCCGATGACAGCCAAATTCTGACTATATGCAACTTCCATGTCAACATTATCAGGAGGTAAACAAAGATTAATCAATTTCTCTTCCGGTTCTTTTCAATTTGGTTGAAACAGGGAGCAAAAGTTGCTAATCTGGTTATCTCATAGATCTAGTTTTCCTAGGCACCTGCCGCTGAACTCTTTAAAGTTGTTTCCTGAATCAGTAAAATCCTAAATGGACTTCGTACCAGATGTGCTACTTTGTTTCTTCACTTGGGCACTTGGTTTAGGATGTGCAGTGGAACTACAGTACGATAGTAAATCATTAGCCCCATTAGTATTTGCTGTCTCCTTCCTAGTTGTTTTTGGGGTGGAGTATCTGATGATGTGAAAGGTTCAGATACTATTAAGGATAGTGGCTTCTGAGAGATGCATGGGTTCAGCTGGCGTGAGGTGTTAATAGTATCACATTATTTTGAGTAGACTTTTATGTCCAGTGTTAAATCACTCAATGGCGTAAGAAGAGGGGTGTCCATGAGTTCTCAAAAGAGCTCCATGGGCCTCTTGAGTACTTATAGTTATTGTTCCTGAGTCTCTCATGGTGGTGGCCAGCCTGGATACCACGTGGACAATTCCTGTGTCAATGGCACACATAATTTTGACAGGTAATTAGTGATAGACTTGGAAGCCACCTTCCCCTAATTGACACAATTTGTAAATTGATTGCCTTTCTGCTTTCCAATTTCCAAATCAAATGCATCTTTGGTGCAATCAATCAATCAATCAATCATCTAATTTGTGAAGTGCACTACTTACCCGTGAGGGTTTCAAGGCGCTGGCGGTGGGAGGTGCTGCTACTGCTCGAAAAACCAGGTCTTGAGGAGTGTCCTGAATGACAGCAGGTCTTGGGTCTGCCGTAGGAGGATGGGGCGGGTGTTCCAGGTCTTGGCGGTGGGGTGGGAGAACAATCTGCCACCGGAGGTCGTTCTTCAGATGCGGGGACTGTGGCAAGGGCGTGGTCGGCAGAGCAGAGCTGGCGGGTGGGGGTGTAGAAGCTGAGTCATTTGTTGAGGTACATTGGTGGAGTGCCTTGTGTGCATGGGTGAGGAGCTTGAAGGTGATCCTCTTGTTGACAGGGAGCCAGTGCAGGTCTCTCAGGTGGGGTGTGATGTGGCTGCGGCAAGGAATGTCGAGGATCAGGTGCGCAGAAGTGTTCTGGATGTGTTGAAGCTGTTTCAGGAGTTTGGCTGAGGCTCCTGCATAGAGGGTGTTTCCGTAGTCCAGCCTGCTGCTGACGAGGGCCTGGGTGACCGTTCTACGTGTTTCGGTATTGATCCACTTGTAGCTCTTGCGGAGCATGCGGAGGGTGTTGAAGCAGGAGGAAGAAACAGCGTTGACCTGCTTAGTCATGGAGAGGGTGGAGTCAAGGATGACCCCTAGGATTGCGTGCATGTTCGGTGGGTGTTGGAGCTGTTCCTTTGCGGTCAGCCACCTGGAGTCATCCCATTCCGAAGGGGTTGGTCCGAGGATGAGGACCTCTGTCTTGTCCGAGTTCAGTTTCAGTCGGCTGTTCCTCATCCATTCGGCGACGTCCTTCATTCCTTCGTGGAGGTTGGTTTTGGCGGTGTGGGGGTCCTTGGTGAGGGAGAGGATCAGCTAGGTGTCATCGGCGTAAGAGATGACGTTGAGGTTGTGTAGTCGGGTGACGTGGGTGAGCTGTGCCATGTAGATGTTGAACAGCGTTGGGCTGAGAGATGAGCCCCGGGGTAAGCCACAGATGATCTCGATGGCTTCGGAGCGGATGGGGGGGAGGCGGACGCTCTGTGTTCTGCCGGAGAGGAAGTAGGTGGTCCAGTCCAGGGCCTTCTCTTGGATGCCGATATCATGGAGGCGTGTGCGTAGTGTGCAGTAGCAGACTGTGTCGAAGGCAGCTGATAGGTACAGGAGGATGAGGTCCCCGGTTTCTCCATTTTCTAGCAGGGTCCTGATGTCATCGGTGGCAGTGATGAGGGCTGTTTCAGTGCTGTGGTTGCTGTGGAACCCGGACTTGGACGGGTCCAGGATGCTGTTCTCCTCGAGGTAGCTGGTCAGTTGTTTGTTGACGGTCTTCTTGATGACCTTCACCGGGAACGGGAGCAGGGAGATGGGCCGGAAGTTCTTGAGGTCCTTGGGGTCAGCCTTGGGTTTCTTGAGTATGGCGTTGATCTCAGCGTGTTTCCAGCTCTCAGGGAAGGTAGCTGTCTTGAAGGAAAGGTTGATGGTTTTCCGGAGAAGGGGTGTGATGGTGGTGCTGGCTTTGTTGAAGACGTTGTGAGGGCATGGTCTGACGGAGATCTGGAGTGGATGGTGTTTTTGATCATGATGTTGTCGTCGTCGTTAATGTTGGTCCAGGAAAGCAGGTGGTTGGTGCGGATGATGGTCGTGGGGCCGAGGTCTCAGTGGTTGTCGAGGCGGTTGTGGCATTGAAGCTGTTGTGGGTGTCTGCGATCTTGCAATGGAAGAAGGTGGCCAGTGAGTCGCACAGGTCCTGCGAAGGTGGGATGTCGTTGGTGTTGGAGAATTCCTTCACAATGTTTAAGAGCTCTCTGCTGTTGTGAGAATTGTTGTCTAGGCGGTCTTTGAAGGAGGCTCTTTTGGTGGATCTGATGAGGTGTTGGTGTCTGCGGGTGGCGTTCTTGTTGGGCTGCGTAGCTGTCCGGTGTTCGTTCTCGGAGCCAGTTCTTCTCTAGCTTCCGGCAGGTTTGCTTGGAGGCCTGAAGATCTTCAGTGAACCAGCTGGCTTTCTTGCTGGTGTGGCTGTTGGAGGGATTCATGACCGGGCGAGGGTGTTGCCGCAGTCGTCGATCCACTGTCTGAGGTTGCAGGAGGTGGTGTCGGGCCCCATGTGGCACGGTAAGTTGTTGATACTACGTTTCTACACTGGATTCTTATTACCTGAGGATGACCAGGTAACCGCATTGGACGTTAAATTTTGATGCTTTGTGTTTAGCTGCAATATTATACGAAGGGTAAAGAACAGGACTACTGCCTGTTTTCTGGGGTAAGATGCCTTCCGTAAACCTTATAGTTTAATGGCATCAGGGACAACCCAAATATAAATATCTCTTGTTTCTTTTCAGGAGAGGGGTTGGCCCAACGGCTAAGGCGCTCGACCTCGGACCTGGGGAACTCGGTTCGAGTCTCGGTAACGACGCCAAAAACCCCCTGTGATTCTGGGCAAATCACTTAATCTCCCCATGCCTAAAATGAAAGTGTGTCCTCATGTGAACGTAACTGGTGCTATGTAAAGCGCTCTGATAACTGATTTGGTTTGGTTCTAGTTTGCGCTATATAAAACTCTGCAAAAAAAAAAAAGATAGAAACTTTTGTGCACTTGCACAGTTGGTGACATGCTCAAAGTCACCCTAGCTTGCTGATCAATAGTGTATCCATATATTTGTGAAACAAATAAACTGACCCAGGTGCTTAACTTCAATTTTAATATATTTTCTTTATAAACACAAAGTGTAAATATTCTATTCACCAATCTGCTTTTTTGTATAGGACACTTTCTTATATCCTGTAGATTTTTCCTTTTCCTCATGAACTTACCTGGAATAACTTTCTAACTTTTTGACTTTTCTTCTATATTAGATATTCTGACTGTGATGTGTCTGGGGTGTGATGGTGACACCTTTATATATATATGCCCTTGTACGCTGGACGTATTTTTTTGTGAAAGAGAAGTCATAATAGCTAATGGTTATCTCACTCAATAATGGTATGCAAGTGATAGCGTCACACCCTATGTCTAAATTGTGATTGATCTATAACTTTCCTGCGGTGATACTTAGACTAAATAATTTTTCACTTTTGCAAATAGGTTCTTGTCCCAATTAACTGGCCGGTTTGACTCAACTATATGTCTTATAATTTTTTCAGATTAACCCCACTAAACACAAGTTTTTGAAAAGACAATGGATCATAATTGGTCCTGATGAAGGTGGTTTTATTTATGTCCCACCGAATCGTGCGTTGACCTAATTTTTGTAGACAAGAATCCAGTTTGAGACACAAAAACAAAGAAACTGCTTTAACTTATCAGCACATCGTAGTTACAAAGTTTCCGATCTAATTCACTGGATTCTGCATATGTTTTTGAACAGTTCTATGTATTATATTCTCTGGTGTAGTATGTATGATAGTATGGTTGAGGCATGTGAAGTGTATGAATGTATGTTTGATGATTGTGTGTGTGGTTTTTGTCATTTTTATCTTTATACTTAGGTTGATATCATGTTGTAATTATCTCTCTTCTATGTGTATGATTATTTGTTTAATTTGAAATGGTTCTGTCTGTTTTATCAATCATGCTATAGTAATGGAGATATCAAGCCTTCAATGAAATTAAGTACATAAATTGCATTAAGAAAGGGATATAACACGACTACTCTGTATGTGTGTCTGTGTACAAGCTTTGTGCTAATTTAAAATAATGTCTTTTTTGAAAATGTGGTTTCATAAAATATTTCGGTTGAGTAAATATTGTGGAGACATGTTTCATGCATGAGCCTTAGTGACCAGCGATTGAAGTCATATAGGTCAGTTTAGGGGTATTTGCAGTTTTTTGTTGTTTCCCCCTCCTCTAGGACCTCACATTTTTCAGGAGGTATCTTCCTATTTATTAGCAGTTCATCAATCTAATAGACCTTTGATTTTGTTGTTTTATGATGGTTAATAGCTCACTTCATAAAGATCCTGACTATTTTCAGAGAGCTATATACCCAAAAATGTCTTGGGATTCTTATTGCAATTAGTTTGTATTGGGCTAGGTAGATCCTCCTTCCAAGCAACAAAAGGTAATACCTCAGTGTTGGGTAAATTCCCCTAGCTCAGGGAATTCTGCGATTATGTCCAGTGCTAGTTGTATGCTATTCCATCAAATTTGTAATATCAGTAGCACATATTCTGTAAACAGGATATTTTTAAAGTGCACTGGTCAGTGTTCTAACAAACATCTTGAAAGGTATGATTTGCATATGACAACTCTTGAGTGATAATTATGTAATTTCCTATCTCTTATTAATCATTACCTTCTTTGAATTTGTATAGTGATGCAACTAGTCTTGCCTAAACCAAACTGAGCTTCTGGAGGGCGAGGATTGGACATAGATGAAGCATGACACCAGGTGGTGTGTGAGACCAGTCCGTCACTTTTTGTGAGATGCCATCATTCAGAATTTAAGCTTTACTTAGGTCACTACCCTGGGAGTGGCCCCATTTTGTGTTGAACATTGTATGTTGGAGACTGGCCTGCTCCTAGCACCCGTGCCTCTAGTCCCCCCCCCCAGGAGCCCCTGGGGATAGTGTGGATATATGCAACTAGTCTTGTCATCTGTAGGGAAATCCAATGTTTTTTAAGGCTTCTAACAGAATCTTCATTTAGACAAGCCCGAAAGCCAATTCTGTGTCTACCGGAATTTTGGAAGCAGAGGTTTGAGTTAGTGAAAGATATTCAATTACTTCCATTATGAAATGGGTATTGGTGTATAATTGCCTTTAGGGGACAAACCCATTTTGATGTATCAGAATTAGTACTGAAAAGTGATTTAATTTCTTATATAATCACTATTCAGTAATGTAATGCATGGATATTACATTCTTTCCTTTTTTTAAAAAGCATTTCACCCCCTATGAAAAGAGTCTGGGATATTTCCAACTGATAAGTATAATGGAATAGTTGAGTATGCAAATTCTTGAGTTCTGTGATAAATGTTGAGAGAAGACTGTCCTCTCTATGTGTAGGAGAAAAAGAGATAGTTACTCAACAACAGTAGGACAAGAACTATCTGATGAAGGATCAGAATCGGGCAATGTAATGCTTAGCATAGGAAAATGCTTTGTATTGATGCATGCCTCTAAGAATGGGGTAACTACTAATGAGCTGGCGGAAATTGACGAGATTTTCCATGCCCATTTAAAAAATCTATATCAGAGGGGCTTCATTTTGTTCATACCAAGGAAGACATGGGAAAAAAACAAATTGCCTACTGCACTCAAAATTATAGTGTAGCACAACATGTGTCCTTGTGGACACCAAAACAGTTGCTGCTAGAGAAAATGACACAAGTCTTTAGAGTGAATCTTCGTTTTAATGTTCTTAATGGCCAGCCAACACGTGTTTCGTCGCAATGGAAAGTGATTTCCGCGACTCCTCAGGGCTTACGTAAACTCTGGGCCCTCTGTAAGGTCGCTAAGCCGGTGATAATTCCGACCCGGCTCGGCGCTTGACCGGGTAGTATTCCTGGCCCCAAGTGCGTGGCGCACGTTTAAAATCCACTATCAAAATGAAACACTCGGATGCGAGTATATGGGTGATTCTGTCTCGGATGAGCGATCAAAGGACCTGTTAATCCCCGGTACAGATGTCCTGGAGGGCCGTTGGTTGTTAAAGGATAGTGACCCGCGGTCCCGCAGGTTAGAAGATCAGTGCGGTGGTTCAGTGGAGCGAGTCAGCGCCCGACGTTACAAAGTCCCTGTTACGGGAATTCCATGGAGGAGAGCGGGACGCGCGTTGTTGTTTGCCGTGTTCTTGGATATGTCCACCGCGGGTCACTATCCTTTAACAACCAACGGCCCTTGGGGCTACGCACTTGGGGCCAGGAATACTACCCGGTCAAGAGCCGAGCCGGGTCGGAATTATCACCGGCTAGGCGACCTTACAGAGGGCCCAGAGTTTACGTAAGCCCTGAGGAGTCGCGGAAATCACTTTCCAATGCGACGAAACACGTGTCGGCTGGCCATTAAGAACATTAAAACGAAGATTCACTCTAAAGACTTTTGTCATTTTCTCTAGCAGCTGTTATTGAAACTGTTTTGGTGTCCACAAGGACACACGTTGTGCTACACTATAATTTTGAGTGCAGTAGGCAATTTGTATTTTGTACTTCTGTGTGTTGACCTCAACATACTATTGTGGAGGGGTTATAGGGCTTTCCCCTCGCCTGCATGCACCATTCCTTTTAGATTTGAACACCACACTTACGTTAGCCGAGCGCCCAGCATTTCCCCTTACCCCGAAAAACCCTAACCAAGAAGCAAGGAAGACTTGGAGCTTGGTGAAATCCTAGAATCCCATATTCTTGTGTTTGGCTTGAACAAGTTGATTAATTCACCTAATCCTATTCTTGTTCCAACGTTTAAGGAGAATGACTGCACCTCTATCACCGATTTTATCCTTTTTTCTGCGCCCCTACATTTGTGTATTGCCAACTTTAATATCATTCCTAGCTTATTTAGTGACCATAATCCCTTGTCTTTACTACTTGAGGGCTTCTTCAACTCCATTCGACCACGGGGTAGGGGGCTCCTAATGGGCTCTTCTTCGTTGACCAAGGCTGGCAATTATACTAGTCCCAGGTATAACCGGCACACATTAAAGCTTCCCTTTAAATGAACGCTGCCCAGGAGATAGCCACACATCTGGATGCAGATGCCCTTGAGAAGGATGTTTTGCAAGCATTTGAGAGTATCCCTTGTCAAACCAAAGAATTACTGACTGCACCCTCCACTCATGCAGTTGGGCAACATCCAAAATGGTTTGAAAGGGCTTGCTCTAAGAGCATTCGGCAACTGAAGGCAGCACTGAAGCAGGGCCCAAGAGACAGGTGCCTACAAGGAGTGAATAACCAAATGCAAACATACCAGCTGGAATTAACCTGGGAGGAGTTAAAACACGCAAGAGAGATGGGAGACAGCTCTCTCTTTTGGAGGGTAGTGAACAGGCCATGTTTTGCAGATGGGACAGGTCCTGCTATTTTTGCACACATTTCGGGACAATAGTGGGTAAACCACTTTGAAGGGGTCTTTAACTTTGTCAAGTTAGCAGAAAGAGAGGCTATGGTAGCCAAAGAGCTGGAACATGTTCCTCGTTGACCAAGGCTGGCAATTATACTGGTCCCAGGTATAACCGGCACACATTAAAGCTTCCCTTTAAATGAACGCTGCCCAGGAGATAGCCACACGTCTGGGTGCAAATGCCTTTGAGAAGGATGTTTTGCAAGCATTTGAGAGTATCCCTTGTAAAACCAAATAATTACTGACTGCACCCTCCACTCATGCAGTTGGGCAACATCCAAAATGGTTTGAAAGGGCTTGCTCTAAGAGCATTCGGCAACTGAAGGCAGCACTGAAGGTAGGGTAGTGACCAGGCCATGTTTTGCAGATGGGACAGGTCCTGCTATATTTGCACACATTTCGGGACAATAGTGGGTAAACCCCTTTGCAGGGGTCTTTAACTTTGTCAAGTCAGCAGAAAGGGAGGCTATGGTAGCCAAAGAGCTGGAACATGTTCCTCTGGTTTTCGCCAGGATGAAGTAACCAAGGGTATAAATGCTCTAACTAGGAAGAAAGCCCCTGGCCCTATTGGGAATCTGCCAACATGTTGAGGATAGATGATGTCTGTGTCCCCATTTTGACACAGATCTTGAATGCAGTAGCATGTTGCGGGGTGCCGCATTCATGGTCAATGGCAGTGATCATGCCTGTGTTCCAAAAGGGCTATAAAGATAACCCCCAATGCTACCATCCCATCTCACTCATTGAAACAGTAATAAAGGTCCTTGGGTGGGTTATGCTTAATAGGCTGATAGCCTGGTTGGATGCAAATTAAATTTTTACAGCCGTCCAATATGGCTTTAGTCCAAATAGATCCACATCTAACCAGAGTTTGAATCTTTACTTCTTCATAAATAAGTATACTATAGCCCGGCCTGATTCCCTCCACCTAGCATTTATAGACCTCACGTCCGCCTTTGACATGCTTAATTGTGCCAAACTGTGGACCTTGCTGCTCGAGTTAGGGGTGGAGACCAACATAGTGGCCTTGTTGGCACACTTGCACTTTGACACCTTGGCTTCCATACGTTTTTTGCATAGTGCTGCCTGCACTTGGTCCTTCCCGGCCAGTAGGGTGATGCGACAGGGGTGCATACTTGCACCATTCTTGATCACCTTATATGTAAATGGGCTGAGCAAGCCCTTCTCTTGACTCAGGGCTGATCGCCTTTGGGTAGGTTTGTGCTCACTCCAGGTATGGTTACACACCTAGGATGCGGTTTTAATGGCCTGCACAGCCAGTGGCTGCAGCTCCTACTAGACACATTTGTCAGCTTTATCGATAGTCTGGACCTAGCTGTGAATTTTACCAAATCTTATGTCATGGTAGTGGAACCAAGAACCACCAGCTCTTGGAAGTTCAAGGTGGGCCATCTCACTCTGGGCAAAGTCTCAGCTTTTCCCAATCTAGGGTTGCTATTTGATGTTAACAATAGCTGGCAGCCACTGTTGGCGGGGAAGAGAGCTGAGCTTGTTATAACCACTGAGGCAGTGGCTAGCTTTGCTTGTAGTATTGCTTAAGATTTATGATGAAAAGTCTGTGCCCCAAACCCAGCATGGTAGTGAGATCTGATGGGTATGGGAAGTTTGATACATTTAAAGTGGGCGAAAACACATTTTTAAGGTGACTTGCCCAGATCTCGTTATGTACCGTGGCTTTTCCAGTACATGATGTACTTGGAGTCAGGTTTCTCACCGACATAGTCGCTAATAGCACCCTGCTCTGTCAGGTAAAAGTTTGAAGCAGGGAGAATCTTAAGCTTAACTGACTGATCTTCCCTGATTGTCTGAGGGGATCTCCAAGGTATAAAAGAGCTGTATTTTGAGCAGGCAATATTGACCAGAGAAGGGGCTGATTTGATTAAACCTCTTGTGAGGAGTCACATGTTCCTAAAGTCTGTTCAGGGCATGTGGCATTCTTTTGTGCAGGTATCTAACTAGCGCAACCAGTTTCTCTTGCCCAGGTTTTGATGTAATCAATTATATCCTCTTCTGGCCACACTCTGTGGATGGATACACACGGGCAACAGGTCCCTGCGGCTGTGCAACAGCCTTTGCAGGATACCTTACATTTTGCTATGTTTTGCAAGTACTAGGGTTGGCCTAGAAACAGTTTCTATTACCACTGTTGAAGACTGCAAATTCTATCTAAGTGTTACCTGCTGTCATGTATTTGCAATTACTGTGGCCCGTTTTTTACATGCAATCCTGGTGTCTAGGATTTTTATGTTTGACTTACTGTATATGTGTTTTAACTGTATGTTTTTATGAATATTTACTGTGTCCTTTTATGGATGTCATGAACAACCGAATAAAGATTTTATAATTAAGCTTAATCAGTCTTCACAGACTGACCCAGAAGGAAGTGGATACAGCTGTGAACATTTGTGGCTGTTACTATGCCAGACCAAAATAAAACATTTTTGCACTGTAAAGACACATGAAGATTCCCTGTCAAAAATGAGCAGTAGCCTGGGTACTATAGAAAGGTACATCTCCTCTGGCGGCTTTGTTTTTTAGCCCCTCCCTATGCAGCAGTGCAAGCTATGTACCCTCACAAAATAGTGGTCTCACCAGCTTCACTCTGGGGTTTTTCATAGTGCCCCAGCCTTTGAGAGGGGAATGGCATCTGGTAACCCACTGACACTGCTGAATTTTTCAGATGGCTTGTTCTTTGTACTATAGCCATGCTCTGTGGACTGCCAAATGGATCTGTGGCATTGAGCTTCGCGTATGGTTTCAACTGGAGTAAGCCATCTCATGACACATGATAGCACATGACAGTCCCACATATGGTCCACGAGTTACCTCTTCTATTTATCCAAATCCCTTGCTTTGGGATGAAGGCCAAACTTGTTGTGCCTTCCCTCCATGTAGCGCTACCTGGCCATATTTAGGTATATATGCACTAGCACTGACAAGCCAACTGAAGGAGAATCTTAGCCTGCCAATCATCGACTTATGTGCTACTTACTTGGACTTCCACACACAATAGCTAGTACTGTTATCGATTGTCTTTTCAAATCAATTGATAGTTGAAGAATGTCGAGACTCTGACAATCAAATTGCACTGATGTCAATATAAGGGGTGTGGAACTTAATTATCAAAAAAATTGGGTGACAACATGCTTTGGGAAAATATTTTACGTAATATTTCTGCATTTAAAAGGCACATGCATTGGGCTCTATGTCTAGGCAATCTTATATTTGGTCCGTGTCACGCTCCCCAGTGACAGAAGAATGCTGGAAACCTACTTGTTTAGTTAGACAGCCTTTTTAAAGTTCATGTCAATGGATGCTTCTTTCACTCAGTTCGTGTGGGATGTAAGGTAACCCAACAATGTCCTAAAAAAAGTATCCACTATGCTTCGTCTCCGGAAATGCACATCATTTGTCACAGGGCACTCGTCCCTATGTGCTTCTTGCCAAGAACGCCATCTGTTTTTAAAATGTTTTTGAGCACGATTTCCCCTTTACACATGGGAAGGTATTTACTGAGAAATAATAGGTCCAGGCGGTTATCAAGTGGAAACTAAAAGTATTTTTACATATAGACTGTTTTGAGCTTTGACAAGCATTTGTCACCCTTTCTCCTTGAGAGTGGAGTTAGGACCATCAATCACGCTCTTGCGTGTTTGCTGCACCGCTTCACATCAAGGGCTGTTCACTCGTTGCAATTTATACACTACAAACATGGCCTTAATGTGCGAAAATAAATTAACAGCAAACGAGGTCATGCACGGCATATTTTTAAATACATTCTGTTAATAATTTAGAAAATGTCCTTTGGAGCTTGAAACGGTTTTGTGTCATAGCCTAAGTGATTGTTGTTCATGGAATTCATTCCGAAAAAAGAGCAGCATGCATCTTTTTGTCACGTCAAGACACTAGGCAAGCTATTGATTTTGTCCCTATATTTACACCTATCTAGTGGTTCCATTACTGACACTGTATTAGAATGGGGCATGTTAAAATTATGGTTTAATGGAGGAAAGCGTATCAGTGCTACTTTACATAAAGTCAGCTAACATTGGCTTCTCTTCTCCTACCAGCCCGTGGTCATAGATTATAAGAATTGCATTTCTTTAGTGAAGGGAAATCATTATTACATTAGGGTTCTTATAAGACATACATTAAAATATGTGTAAAAAGTTCTAAATAAATGTGTGGTGAATGAGGAAATATATCTACATATTAATGTAGATTTATCGTACACACATTTCTTGGAGTCGTTCATCATGTCCGCACATTGGGGCAGATTTACAAGCCCCTTGAGCCACTTTTGCGTCACATTTCCCATGTTAAAAGTGACGCAAAAGTAGCGTAAGGGCCTTGTAAATCTGCCCCATTGTGTTTTGGAATAGAATAAATACTGCTGAGGATGCAGCATTCTGACTGGACCCGATGGACAACAAATTTCATTGTTGCACTTTGAATATTTTTGCCAAGTTTATCATGACACAGCACAATAGTTATCTTGAACAGCACCTAGGAAAATAAACTCAGACGTGACCTGTGTTTCAGGAAAACTAAACTTTGGCGGTAATCCAACCATGACGCTAATCTGTTCATGCCAATATGTCGGAAAGGGGATAGAAATGTGTGAAAGGATGCCCCAACCAACTTAAAACATCTACTTAGTAAATTAAAATTCAATTATGCGAGAATCTCTGCTTAACCCTTGGTAGCTAGGCCATAAGCAGCAGGCAATCACCAGAGAAGCGCATGATAAGTTTAAGGAGTACCAACAATTTTAAAATAAGGAAAACAACAGAATACAATTCCCAAAATAATTTTGAAAAATAGAAAACACTTTAACAATTTAAAAGATACCAAAATAATAAAGATTGGTTAAACGGAACCAAAATCTTCCACTGAGGTTAGGTCGATGGCTTTGATTTGGGGTCCCTCAAAACTGGATACGTCGTTGTTGAGCTCCCGCTGAAACAAATGGGGATGTTGCCAAACATTCTGAGTGGAGCAAACCTATAGTTCAACAATACTGAGGTAACTGTCGCGATCCCCACAAGTAAGACACCGGAGTCGGAGCGTGTGGTAGTAGGTCTTTATTCATTTACTACCATGCTTATTCTAACCTGTTCCCAGCTTTCCTGTTTCCCTTTCCGGTCCCCGCCCCTCACTGCTTGTCTGCCCTGTCCCTGGATAGAGGTCAGGCGTAACGATACGACACCTCCCCCTTTTGTACAAAGTCTTACTGTATCTCATATCCATAGTTCCTCAATCACTCACACGGGTCTGCAGGCCACCCGTTTAAGCTACGACGACACAATCAATGTGTTGCTTTCCCTTGCCTTGACAAAAGGCTCCTTGACTACAGAAGTGCATCTTTGAAGTTGCGGAATGTCTTGTGTGGTCGTCTCGTTCCCAGATTCATGGCTGTTTCCGGGAGGCTTCTGGGTTATCCACTCTTCTTCAGTCTCCGAGGCGGTCATGATTTCCCCTTGTGAGGTGACCGGGAAGGGCTCAGCGTGATGGCGGCGTTCTGTCTTCATTTGTGGCTCTTGTTCGATTGACGCTTGATTCCTTTCATGAGAGGATGTTGTTCTGGTTCTCTTCCGAGCACCGGCACATGATTTTACTTCCTTTTGTCTTGTCCAGTTGAGGTCAGCACTGTCCTCTTGCTCAGCGTCATGCATACCAGACGGTGATGCACCGTTTGGAAGAGTCACTCTAGTTTGGTTCGGAGACTCATTTGCTGCCGCTGGTTGTTTCACCCACTCACACTCGCATTTGGAACTGATGAACCCTTTGACTATCTGAGCACGTGCATGTTTCCCTCTTATTTGATGATGATTTGTTTCCACCAGCACGTCAGGATTTCCTTGCAGAGTGACTGGATGATCCTTTCTCATCCGGTGCGTAATGTCCTTTGTATCTGTTTTCATTCGGTAAGTCCTTTGAGTCAGTCTCGCTGACCCCATCAGGGGTGACGATATACTTTTTATGTCTTGACATACCTGCGACTGACATGACAGGTTGTCTTGTGGGGTGATTGGGTGTTCATAAACAGCGGCGTGAGATAGGTTGCTCTTGATGGGACAAATGTCTTTTGGTTCGATGGTGTGTTCGGGTGATTGATGCCATGGACGTTGTCGGAACCATGACTCGGTCGACCCGAGGGACCGAGCAGACATGCTCTCTGAATCGGAGTCTTCTGCTGATTTCCTTCGAGAACGAGAACGTTCCTTTGGGTGTGTCTTGGATGGTGGATTTCTGACATAGGTAGGCCGTGACGGGCTGCTTCTAGAGTCTGAGTTCTCTTTGGGATGTTTCTCCGGGTACCTTTCTCGAAGTGGCTTCGGTGCCATCTCACTGGGGAGGTTGTTTGATAACCAGATGTTTATTTCTTGTGTTTGATCCCAGGGTACTTCGTCTCTGCCTCTTTCGTATGATGATAATGGCCTCCTTTCAGTTCCTTCATTGTCTCGGATGTGTTTGTCTTCCCTTTTCCGGTATCTGAGTGGATCAGTCCGTCTTGTGCGGCTTGCTTCTTCCTCCCGCTTGTCTTGTGTGCTGACGTCTGTGTTACGGGTGTGAACGTGTACCGATTTCCAGTGTTGACGTGACTGGTCCAGTCCTCTATGATTTGTCATTCTTGCATCTTTGTTGGGCAGGCTGTCATCTGGTCCATTTGTGTGGTCTGTCCCACTTGACACGTCCTCTGCTTCCGAATCGTTTTCACCATATGTTGAATGACTCCTTGAGGTTGAATCACTCCTTGAGGTTGTGTCAGTGACGCTGTCGCAATCCTGGGTCATCTCAGTCTTTTGTGTTGACTCAGAGTATTTCATGTCACTTTGTCTCTCCCGTTGTCTTGAGAAGCTGTCGCAATCCTGGGTCCTCTCAGTCTGTTGTGTTGTTGACTCAGAGTATTTCATGTCACGTTGTCTCTCCCGCTGTCTTGTCTCTGGTCTGACTTCATCCTCCCCGTTTCTGGTTTTGTTTGCTTCTTGGGTCTTATTTACAGACATGAGAGATGTCTCTTTTCTGGTATTTTTGCGTCTTGCACTCGGGTTCACTTCTTTTGATAATTCTCTTGCTGTGACCCGCACTCCAACTTCGGCCTTCCTGATGATTTCCTTTAGCGACCACTGCCCTCGAAGAATCTTGCGCTTTGTATTGGTGTTAGAACAGCCTTCGATTACCCGGAGTCGAACTGCTTCCTCATTTGAGAATGTGTTGAAATGGCAGCATTGTACCAGACTTTTCAGCCTTGTGATGAAGTTTGGCAATGATTTGCCTGGTTCCTGCTGGGCTGCATTGAAAACCATGTGTTCATGATCCACATTTTCCTGTGTGTTGAAGTGAGTGCGTAGCGTCTCTTTGAGGTGTCTGTATGTCTCTGTGTCCTTTGCTGGAAATGTCCTGACGAGGCGTTGGCCTTCGTGACCCAACAGTTGACGTAGTAGTAATAGACAGTTGCTATCTCTTTGCTCGCCGGTTGTTTCGAGAAATACATCTAGTGCTTCTAGCCACCGGTTCCATCTGGGACCCAAACTCTGGCCACTGGTCTTTGTCACTGGGGGTGGTATTCCAATGCAGGGTTTAGATTTACGTGCTTCCTTTCCCACTGACATGATGGGGGCAAGTCCTCTATGCCACTGTCAGGTGTGTCCACCGGTTTCACCTTTCCTTTTCACTACCAACCTGGCTCGGTGTCCACCCTTAGTGTGATCGGCTCAGTAAACCTCAGTGAGTTCCATATGGCTGATACTCAGCTGCAGCATGCGCGGCTCGTGTCTCAGGGATTCCTGCTTTCTGTAATGTAGCGTGCTAGCTGCAAGTATTTTGTGTTTCCTCAGCACTGGTATTTGGCGATGTCACTATCTTGTTCTCGTATACCTTTTCACGACAAGTGCAGGTTACCAGTCACTTAATTGACGAACGGAAGCTTCCTCAATTCTTGTTTATTCGTGTTTCCAGGTCATTCATCTTCTTGATTTCCTTTGACTTTAATTGCTTACATTCACGTGGTGTTGGAGGTTTACATTGGGACTTGTACTTGCTCAGGCTTTGTTGCGTTTGACACTTGCGTGGGCCGGGGCTTGTTGCATTCGCAATTTGACGTTTGCTTGTGTGTGTGGCATTCAGGACTTGCGGTTACTTGTGTTTGTTTACATGTGAAACTTGCATTTGCTGGTGTTTGTTCACATTTAGAATTTTGCATTTGCTTGTTTCTATTTTCGATTTCACATGCGCCGGTATTTATTGTGTGTCACTGTTGCTTTACATTTGTCAACGTTTGTTTACTGTGGCTCTTGCACTTGCCAGTGCTTACTATTCAACTCAGCTCGCCTGACCTCGCAATGGCCGCCTAATGTATTTAGCAGGGGATGGGAGCAATTCTGCCTGACCCCAAGATGGCCGCCATTGTGAGAAGCTCGTTTTCCACGAGATTTCGGGTCTCTCCCACTTTCGATGTCTCATTACTGGTGCTCACTCACCATACCGGCTGTCAGGCGGTGGGACTCTCACAGGTCAGGGCTGCTGCTCCTCTCTGCTGGATCAGGTAGGACTGGGGTGGGCTCCCGGTGTCCTTTGACTTTTCGCCGCGTTACTTTTCGCGGCCCTGCGCACCCTCACGCATCGGGGGTGAGCACTTGCAATGTTGGTGCACGACGGCACCTACAGTCTCGCGCTTATCAGCGCTCCCCGGCAGGCACTCCTTCAGGTTCCCTGGGCTCCAGAGATGCGTGGCTGGGTCATCAGATCGCCTGCTTGGCCTCACTGTGGTCCTTGTTTCTGTGGTACCTTTCGTGCGAGCTCGCACGCGCTGGGCAGCTCCCGACGCGCAGAGTGCCTTCGTTTTCGCGCTCTTCCGCGCAGTCGGGTGATCAGCTGCAGACTCACCGGTTAATGGCCGTGCACGGACGTCTGGGGCTGCGTTAGATTGTGGTGGGTATACAGGGATCCCACCCTCGTCGCCAGTGTCGCGATCCCCACAAGTAAGACACCGGAGTCGGAGCGTGTGGTAGTAGGTCTTTATTCATTTACTACCATGCTTATTCTAACCTGTTCCCAGCTTTCCTGTTTCCCTTTCCGGTCCCCGCCCCTCACTGCTTGCCTGCCCTGTCCCTGGACAGAGGTCAGGCGTAACGATACGACAGTAACGTTGGAGGATGGATAGATTTACCTCTTACCTCTTCATCATGGTCCAAGACTTTATTTACACAATTAGTCACTTTTTTGTAAGTTAAAGTCATTCAGGTGGGTAAGGCTGGAAGTTGTAGCAGGGTAGGGCTGGAAGGGGCTGGATACATTTACTGAAAGGTCACACTTAACCGGATTTCAGAGCAGCAAAATCCTATAAGCAGGTTAAAACTGGCTTTCTTGCACACATAGGATGTGACCTTTGTGGGCAGGTATTGGTCATAGTTCCCTGAACGTGGAAAAATCGACTAAGTCCCACTATTTTGCAACTGCTGAGAAAGTTCCTTCTGGTCAGTGCAGCATCCCATGCTCCTCAGCGCAGGTTTCTAGGCCCCAGATCTCTCTCTCTCCGCATGTATCCTGTCCTCTGTGTGCAGATGGCCACCCTTGGAGTTGCAAGCCCTTCTCTGTTTTTATTGCTGAACTAAGGCCAACCACTTGATCCTTTGAGAACAATTGCAGTCCCTTGGTGCCAGCAGGAGTCATTTAGTCCTTATATCTCGAAGTAAGGTTCCTATCCTCCTTTTGCAATACTTTCTGTTTGCCTTACTGTAAAATTGTCTTGGAGCCCCAGTTTGACTATGGCAGATTCTAACTGCTTCCTGGCAGATCTGTATTCAGCTAGTTTGTCCCTTACATATTTATATGCACTCTCTTCTAACCTGAGAAGGTCTAAACAGGTTCTCATCCCTACTGTGGCTGGAGCCTAGTGGCTAGGACTGTCCTGTGAGTGAATAGGAGAATGAGTCTTTGGCATCTTTATGTCAAAAGTGGTGGCGCTAATGCTGCCTCCTTGTTTCTGTCTGCTCTCATATAGCGAATCTGTGCTAAGTGGCTAGCAGTTTGCACTCATCTGCACTTTCTGGGTTCAGAGATAGACTATTGGCCACTGGGCCAGAATCTTTAACTCTCCCAGCCAGCCAAGGATATGGATCAGAAGCACTAGGGGCTAAGTGACAACACTTGTTTTGGGCAGGCTATTTTTCAGAAAGCAGAAAGTACATTTCTGAAAGGTTTTACTTCAGTTTTCAAAGATATTATGTTGCTCTTAAATCAGATTTTAACATTTTAATAAGAAATAACTTTGAAATATTCTACTACCATTTTTCCAGCTGGTGATAAAAAAATTTAATTCCCTCATAGCTTAGTTCTTGGAAAAGTCAGCAAAATCAACTTACTAAATTAGCTTTTGGAGTTTTTTCACTAGGAGAGCACACTAACCCAATTTGCAGTGTGCCCAATTTTTAGGTTGATCCTGGGCAGCGCATTCACTGCTCTGTAAGCCATGCTGTTTTGTTGTATGTACTTGAAGACCCCCACTCTCCGCCTATATTTGTCATTGGCTTCCGTCATTGCCCTTCTTAAATGCTGGCCTCTTATTCGTTATTAGGCTTGTTCGTTCCTCCTTAGTACCGCCTTGTCTTCATTTATGACCTCCCATGAGGACTGTCCCTTTTACTTCAGTTGTAACACTGTACTTCTTCTTTAGACTGTAAGCACTATTTTCATTAATGAGTTTTTCGTACTGCAGAAGGGCATGAGGGATTCTCATGCGCAGTTTTGACCACGGGCTTGGTTATTAAACTTGTAGCAAATGGGGAGATCTTCAGGGGCCATGGGAGACAGAAGGGGGCAACTAAGCGATCCCTTTAGGCATTTGGAATGCAATAGGTCTCGCATTTGCAAGAGTTTAAGGTATTGGCCTTGTAAATGACAATGCCTTTTATTTATGTTTTAAAAACCAAAACATAAATAAAAGGCATTGCCATTTACAATGCCAATAGCTCATACTTGCATAAATCCGAGACCTATTGCATTGCAGATGCTTGGTAAATATTAGTACCCTGTCCTACGGGGGTATAAGGCACACTTTATGGGGGACGTATGAATAAATAAAAGCAAACATTTGCTACAGCACAAAGGCATATTTACTTGCCATATGTCACTACGATGCATTTAACATGCAGCCCAGTCAGAGCACAGTTGTGCTTTTGTCAAACATATATTTTCGTCACACATATGGATATGTATTGAAACCCATGCATGACATTCAGCCTTTTATGCTTTCATATGCTTTTAGGCACCATTTACAATGGATTTCTAACGAAGCTAAATGGGCCAAACAGAGAATTCCAATGTTCAGCACATGTTTTAGGGGGAAGCACTGGCTACTGTTAGGCAGCAGTAAAGCACAAACGGCCAGATGTAGGTAGCCCAATACCGGTCGGAAACGGCCGAAAATACCGATTTTCGGCCGTTTCCGACCGGTATTGGGCTATGGAGATGTAGGGGCTCAAAAAACACAGATTCGGTAATTTTATCGAATCGGTAATTTTAGCGAATCGGTAAAATTACATAATCGGTAAAATTACAGATTCTGTAAATTTTACAGATTCGGTAAATTTACCACTCGGTAAAATTACCGAATCTGTATTTTCAGATGTAGGTAGCACTTTGAACAGTGCTTCAGGCCTTTCAGGATTCGGTATTTACCATGCAATACAATTGCATGGTAAATAACGAATTCTTGTGTACATGCACATCTGTGCATGTACACCTGTGCCATGTGGCACACAGACATGCCCTAAGGGCATGTCTGTGTGCCACATGGCGCACAAGCCAGTTACAGGGGTGCAACAGGGTGTCAAAGTGACACCCTGTCCCCCTTGGCAATTCGGTATTTTTACCGATTCTGTAATTACAGAATCGGTATTTGCTATTGAATCCTATGGGCTTCAAGGCCCATAGGAATCAATGGCAAATACCGATTCTGTAATTACAGAATCGGTAAATACCGAATCTTACTGAATCTGTAAAAATTACTGATTTTTTATCTACATCTAATTTACCGATACATAATTACCGAATCGGTAAAATTCGGTATTTATGAATCGGTAAATTAGATTTACCTACATCTGGCCCACAGAATCTTAAAGTCAGAAAACCCAGACAGGTACAATTGGTAGGGCTGTGACAAAAATCTAGTAATTTCTTGCACATTATAAGTCCAGATGTATTACAAAAGGAATCAGCTAAGACAAAGCCCATTGTACCTTCATAAGTCACAAAATACCAGCAAACCACTGAAAGATAACATCATTGTCCAAGTGACCAGTTGGAAAGCCCTTTTAACCATCCATATCAAAGACAGTACTAAAAACAAATCTAGTAAATTGTTTTCTATATTTTTGCTCACATATTGCAAAGTCTTCGAAATGCCAATGATCGTTTGATAGGATGAATATAAACACAGGGCTGGCAAGGAACCCCAAAATATGTTGCTCTTGATTTAGGTTTAGAGAAAGCAGCTATATCCTACCACAAACAAATTCAAGAAAATAGAGATCGTGAAATGGGCTTAGATGGCTGCTGTGTCAGCATGATGACGTGGATGACCATTGTAAGTGAGGGGTTCACCCACTTCTGCTGCAGCATCTGATGGCTTTGGGCCCAACTCTTCACATCATGCTTGGCGAGCATGCCACGCGATACGGGCATTGACTGGTGTAAGGCTCTGCGAGGTGTTCTCCCTGGAGAGCAGCACGCATTTCTCTTTTTATTGTTAATATTCACCCTTGTGGTGACCCCCTAGGGAAAAACCTCCAGGAACTACACTGTCCCAGATTAAATGGTATACACCTGGAACACACTGTGGAGGGGCTTGTTTTAATAACTTTCTCAATGAACATGATCTCACTATAGCAATGGGACTATGTGACCCCTCAAAACGTTTTCTTACCCCAACTTTTAAAGGGCATGGGAAGGGGACGTTTATTGATTATATGCTGTTAACCTTGCCCATGCAGGTCTTTGTGCGTTCATTCTCTATAGACAATAACCCACTTAGCGATCACAACCCTTTGACTATACATTTAAGGGGGCCCTGGG
The DNA here is from genome assembly GCF_964261635.1 of Lissotriton helveticus. NCBI lineage: Eukaryota > Metazoa > Chordata > Amphibia > Caudata > Salamandridae > Lissotriton > Lissotriton helveticus. The sequence continues at coordinate 985,283,274 of NC_136071.1, read as the reverse complement.
TGGCTAGCGAAAGTTGTAACCTAGCTAAGGGTAGGGTAAAAGCAGTTGATGGCAGACGCCGCCTAAAATGGTCCATGTGCACTCCGGACCTCATATATCAGAACATCCAAAATAACTGCAGGGATATAATCGCTAGATGCACTCAGGTTGATTCTGATCCATCTCAGGTTCTGTCTGATTTTCAGAGCCTAACAGACAAAATAGCTATTTCAATGACAGAACCCTCAAAGAGTAGAGGGAGGGAGGGTCCGAGGTGGTTCAACAAGGAATGCTCTAAAGCAGCTCGTGACCTCAGAGTGGCCGTGTCGTCAAATCCAAGAGACAAGGAACTAGTACAGAAATCCCGAAAAGAGTATAAATCAGTCATTGCCTCACGGAAGGAGGTATTGAAAAATGAGGCTTGGGCTTAGATTCTGGAACCACAAACACTGAAAAATAGTGCTAGATTTTGGGCGGTGCTCAAGAAACCCTTCCTTGTGAAAGACTCGGGGGAGGGGTTAGAATGTGTTATAACAAAAGATGAATGGGTTGCACATTTTAAACAACTGTACGGGGGTTGTGAATCCAATGCGGTATCCTTTGAATGCACCAAAGGGGGTCCTTGCCTGAATGTTAGTATAGGAGTGGTTTTGGTCGGTATAGAGGGGCTCACACTGGGTAAATCACCAGGCCCTGATGGCATCCCTCCAGACCTCTTCAAATCTGATCCTAACTTCTGGGCCCCGATTATTGTGGCGGTTATCAACGCAGCTGCGAGAGTTGGTTGCCCGTTATCATGGGGGCTCTCCACCATTGTGCCCATATTCAAAAAGGGGGACAGGGATAGCCCCCTTTGTTACAGGCTTATCTCCTTGATTAACTCCATGGCGAAATTAGTGGGGAGAGTTGTACTGCGGCGACTCTCTGAGTGGACACGGGACAATAACATTATGTCTATCACCCAATATGGTTTTTTTCTAGTAAATTGTTTTCTATATTTTTGCTCACATATTGCAAAGTCTTCGAAATGCCAATGATCGTTTGATAGGCTGAATATAAACACAGGGCTGGCAAGGAACCCCAAAATATGTTGCTCTTGATTTAGGTTTAGAGAAAGCAGCTATATCCTACCACAAACAAATTCAAGAAAATAGAGATCGTGAAATGGGCTTAGATGGCTGCTGTGTCAGCATGATGACGTGGATGACCATTGTAAGTGAGGGGTTCACCCACTTCTGCTGCAGCATCTGATGGCTTTGGGCCCAACTCTTCACATCATGCTTGGCGAGCATGCCACGCGATACGGGCATTGACTGGTGTAAGGCTCTGCGAGGTGTTCTCCCTGGAGAGCAGCACTCATTTCTCTTTTTATTGTTAGGGTAATCTTCCCAAGATGGACGGCCATAACAACAACTAAGGGGCATTTTATCAAGAAGGGTGTTAAAATTATCGCCGCTTTAGCGTCGATAATGGGCTTGATAATATGCTGTAGAGAATTCCCATAGAATCCCATGTTCACACCAGAACATGGGCTTCTATGGGAATTCACAAGGGCATATTATCAAGCCCATTATCGCCGCTTTAGCTGCTGTTTCCTGGCGCTAAAGCGGCGATCATTTTAACGCTGTTCTTTGATAATATGCCTCTGTATGCTCTGGGAGGCCAGCATAAATGAGTGGTTTCGCTCCGCAATGCAGCTGGATTCCCTTTCTGGCAATATGCAAAGTACTTGGCAGCTTCAGTGAGAAGATGTGGTGCCAGAATCTGTGGCACTGAGTTACCTTCCACACAAATGCTTCCCCCTCTCACTTCATGTAATACTGGGTGTGGGTCCTCTGTGGCCGCAGGTCAGATTTGAAATACTTGTCATTGAGTTTGATTACAGATTATTTTGTAATTTCTAATTTCTTTGTGGACCTTCAGGGTCGAAACCTTGTCAAGTTGGATTTCCCGCTACCACATATTTATCGGTAACATGGAATCAGTGACTTTGTGGGAGAAGAAATGCTGGGCCATTCCCCAGTCGACTCATAACGAGGAACATGATCTTTCTAACTAATGTTACACTTAATTCTCCAATGATTAAAGCCAGTATTAGTTAATTCTTGTAATGACAAGCCATAATTCGGGTAGACATTTACCTAGTGTTGTAATCGTGACTAAAGCAATTAATATGACACAAAAAATTTACTTTTAGATTTAATAAAATTGCATATTCAACTTTACTTGTGCCACTTTGGAACTGGAAATGAGTTTATTAATACATGTGATACTTTCTCTAAATTACCTGACAGTTTTCTTGAAGAATCTCTATCATATTTATACTTATTATTTGTGATTTGTAACATACTCTGTTATAGCATAGCTTATCTTAGAGGGTAAACTAGGGAAGAGTGAGGGCACAGGAAGAAACATGCTGAGAAGAAAAGGCTAGAGAATGAGAGACTAGCAATTGCACACTGGTCAGATATTGTTGGCTGCCATGTTAGAAGACCATAGAAAAGTTGGGGCTTTCTTGAGGTTTTTCACATTTGGTATGATTTTCCATCCTGCGCGGCTTCTGGTAAATCATGGCATAGTAGAGGGGCCCAGAAAAACAATGTACAACCATGTATGAGGGCTCTAACTGGTGGGTCTGGTGTCTCGGGTAGATGACACATAGTTTTCTGAACTGCATGATTTATTCATCAGTTAACCAGTGCAGCTTCAAAGTCCTGGATTTCCATGAGCCAAGGTTAGTTGGCTACATTTGGCAGCTCGAAGTATTAAATCATGATAGGATTATGCTGCAAATTAGTCATATTATGGTTGATGAGAAATCGAGTAGTTTACCAAGCCAGCTTAATTAAAAATGGTAAATGAAACCTTTCATGACATGGGAGGTTTTGGGGTTCAGCAGTATTCTATATGATTGAAGGGGAGCTCTCGGACGTAGGCAGCGTTGAATGAAGTAGGTGATTCCGAAGGTTTCAAGTAAGGCATGGGCCAGGGGGTCACAAAAATGTTAGAAATTGAGGTCCTGGATGCTTATGTCTTCGTACTACTGCAATATTCTCTTCTATTATGGATTTTGCATCCAGTAAGCTCTCAGTTTGTCTTGTCTACAGAAAGCTCCTGTGTTTATCAATCTCCAGAAAGCCTAATTTACTGATGTATTGTAGCTTTGAAGTGAGGGACAGAGATGCCTTGTAGCTGTTGTGTTATAGCTTTGAAGAGAGGAGCGCATTATTGCTGCTTTGAAGAGAGGGATGCATTAGTGCTGCTATTTTCCCATTAGGTTCCACATACTTCTTTGCTTTTAATACAAGTACTTTATTGTTTTGAGACTTCTCACTTTGAACTACACCAACCATCATAAATCATCTATTTACGCTTGCATACATCCACAAAGACAGTGATCCATCCAAGCCTTCATCCAAAATACTTATTTGTGAATATGGTACTTTTGTGTGCATGTGTATCTGTGTGCCTTGTCTGTGCCTGAGTCAATATGCTCCTCTGTGTGTTTTATCTAAATACATTTTGATTGACTAAGTATTGGTGACTGTATGCTTGTTACCTGTCTAACCCAACATTTTAAATAACATGTGAAATGAAAATGTAAAGACACTACAAAATAAAATAAATACAGGTGAAATTATCTAGACCGTCAGTCTTTATCAGTGTTTGTTTTAAATACAGTGGGCTACTGATGTCATATCGAAGCCCTGATTCTTGCTAGCCACTCCATAATAAAGTCACATGATTTGGGCCAATCATTGGAGTGTTGCTGGCTCGATAATTTTGATTTGCACTCAAGAACACTAGACTGTCACTGTCGTACTACTTCTGCTGAGCTGTACGTGGGAAGCATCCATTACCATGCAGGCACTACAATGTAATGCCTTTACCATGCATCAATTACTGTACAATGCATTGACTTTGCCACACATGTTTTTACAATGCACATGCCTTTACCACACATGCCATTACAGTGAAAAACTATAAGTTGTGCACTCGCCATGCAGTTATCGCATCAATACTTTTATTGCAAATGTTAAGGTGATACTATCAATAATGTCATATAAGATATCATGAGTGATTTAATATCTGGGGTAATTAGCAGTGCAGGGCGAGGGCGAGAGTTAAAGTTACCTTAGGGCACTAGTTATAGTTACTAGAAATAACTGTAAGTATAACAGCTGATTTCTATGGTTTTGTGCCTGTAAAATATGAACCTAACTATAATATCACTGTAACCTTTGTTTTTTTTGTGAATTTCTAAGGTTTTTTAAAATTCCAATTCCTAACTATAAGGTCTCTGTAAACGTAGGTTTTTTTCAGTGGATTTCTTAAATTCCCATCACAATGCATGAAGGGGGGACGCAGCGCCCCTCCTTCTTGCTATCCATTGTCCAAGTCCATGCTCCATCTCCCTCAGTACAGCCCTGTGTGGCAGTTGGTCTGCCGCTGCCCTTCATGCCTGCCATGAACAGTTTGATTGCTGCCCAATTTACCCCCTCTCTACTGTGTGTTGTTCGAGTCCATGCACCTGCTGCATCTCTCCTGCCCTACATGATCCAATGAGCTGCCACTGCCTCTCCCAACTGCCTAGCATGGTCAGATGACTGCTGCCTTTGCCTACCACCTCCACCATGCATGTTCAAGTTCCATGCCCCTATCCCCTCTGTCCTGTCCTTCATGGTCCTTTTTGCTGCCGCTCCCTTCTGTCCTCTATGTTCTGTTGTGCTGTAACTGCTCCTCCTGCTTGCCCTGTGTGGTCTGCTGTGATGCCCCTTCCCCTGCCCTCCCTTGTCTGAGTCTAGCTCCTTCCCATCCCTTCTGTCCTCTCTGGTCCTTTGTGCATGCCCCTCCCCTCATCCCTCTTGCACATCATTGCCATTGTGCTACTACTAACCCTCCAGCTTGCAATTCATGGCCTTCTGTGCTGCAACAGTCCCTCCCACCTGCCCTGTGTGGTCAGCTTGCTGCCCCTGACCCCGTCCCACCCTTCTACCTTCCCTCTGTCTGTGTGTATGCCATTATGGTCTCACTGTTGCCATTTATGGTGTGGTGTGCTTTCAGTGCCCATCCCGCCTGCCCTCCATAGTCAGCTTGCTATTCAAGTCCCTCCCCTTGCCTCCTTGTCCTCTGTGCAGGCCCCAATCCCCTTCCTCCTGCCTTCTCTGGTCCGTTGTTGTGCCCTTTGCCCCCTCCCTTCATGGTCCATTATGCTGTCCCTCCTGTCAGATATGGCCAGCTTACTGAACTTGACTCTTTCCCCTCTGCTCTCTGCTGTCCATGTGCATGGCCCTGTCCTCTCCCTATTGCTTTCCATGGTCTGTTGTGGTGCACTGTCATCCCACTGGCCCTGTGTGGTGTATTGTGCTGCTGCAACCCTTGACGACTTCCCTGTAAGGTCAGTTTGGTGCCCCTGTCCTTCTCCCTCTTGCCCTCTGTTATCCAAGTCATTGTCGCTACTCCTTTCCTCCTGCCTTCATTGATCCTGTGTACCATACTTGCTAACATTTTGAACTTGGTAAGAGGGAGATTTTGAAAAAAACTTGAGGAACTTAAACAATTGTCTTGAACAAGAGTAGATTTTAGGCAGAAGACAGATTCAATAAATCCCTTTTGGGCTTAAAACCATCACAAGTCTCTTGCCTGAATCAGGTCTATGGCATGTATGGTTGTACTGCAACTGCCTCTTACTTCTGTCCTCAATGGTCTGTTATATTCCTACAGCCTCTCATGCCAGTCCTGCATGTTTGGTTGGTTGCCCTTGCCCCTGTTTCCCCTGCCGTCCATTATGCTGCCACTGCTTCTCCTGTCTACCCAACGTGATCAACTTGTTGGCTCTGCACCTTCCTCCATGCTCTCAATTATCAGAGTCCGTCACCCTGACATCTGCCTCCCCACAGTATTCGAATGAACAAGTAGATTGCTAACATTCTATATATAATTCAAAAGTGTGGCACACCTGACATCATCCTGATGTAATCAAAACTGTAATACCTAAAGCATTTCCTTGCGAAATCATAAAAATGAGAGGATGTTATTCCCATTGAAATTATGGTTAGTGCTCTTAAAAACTAATAGAGAACATATTTTCTGAGTTGTCAAATACTGACAAAGCATTTTTAATTGATTTGCTATCTTGATTTTTTTGATCCAGTTGATCGCTTGATTATATGTTACACTTGCTGGAGAGAATGTGGCGTTACAGCCAGAGCTGTAGACTTTCTAACCGAGGAACCAGTTGCGAGTTTCAGCGTCAGCTTGATATCCTGTAATCTGAGCAAATCACGAAATCTCCTCATAAATAAAGCCCAAAAGGAATGTGTCCTTGTGTAATGTAACTGATGCTCATATAAAGCACTCCATTACCTTCGGTTCAAGTCTACGCTAAATAAAACTGAAAAAAAAACATTAAGTGATTTGCACACATGTTATTGGGTTTCATTTAGGAGATACTTGTGCTACATTTAGGCTCTTTTCTCTCTGGTGGTCATCTTGGGAGACTAATTTGATATGAAGCTCCCTTATCTCCTCATTTACTGCAGTATACTCAGTAGAAAAAAAATTCAGTTTCCACTTTGATTCCATCAAGATGGCGGTGAAATGTGCCACTCTTTTGGCATAAATTCAGAATGTTAGTACTCTGTTTGCTCATCAGAACGGGAAACGTCGTTTACAACGCGGTCGTTACATCGCGATGCCATTACATTGCGGTTTTTAGAACGCAAGTCGTTACAACGACTTGCGCTGGATGGCGCTCTAGGACAAGGAATAGTATAATTTACTATCCAACACCTTCCCTACTGTATGTACACTAGAGTTGGAATAAATTATACTACTCCTAAGTCCAGCGCCCTCCAACGCAAAAAAAAACGCTATGTAATGGCATGCGATATATTAGCATGCGTTGTAATGTCATACAACCCATCAGAACAGTATAGTAAACTGTTGAGCCCCAGGGAGTTAACTGGTAGTCTGCTGCTGGTGTTGAAAGTGTATGTTTCCGTCTACATGTTAGAATTTTTTTTTTTCAGAACAAATTTTATTAATTTTGTAGCAGTTGATAGAATACAAAAGAAACACTGCTTCCATAGTGGCAGAAAGACAGTGAGCATATAAGAGCGATAGTGGTCAAGAAATTCGATCAACATTGTCCAATACCCCCCTCCCCGCATTCCCACCCTGTTCCCACCCCCCACCCTGCACGGTGTTCACATTGTCCAAACATAGGAGCCTAAGCATCATAGTAGCAACGTGTGGTCAGTTCATTTGGGGGTAGCACTGGCGTGGTCTATATCAGTGGTACGTGGCGCCGGGGGGTCCAGTAACAGGCCCCTATAGTTTGCCCATTTCTTCCAAATTCGATAATGCTTCCTGGGGCAACCCCTGGCCTCAAAGATCGGGCGTTCCAGTCCCATGCTAGAGTCCATGCCCCGCTTCCACACCCCCACCAACGGAGCCTTGGGGGCCTTCCAGGCTTGGGCTATATCCCATTTGGCCACCGTAAGGCCCGGTAGGAGCAAATGCTGTTTATACAGATTACCCCCCACTTGTTCCATAACATGAAGCAGACCCAGCTGCGGCGTGCGAGGGAGTTCCCATGCCAACACTTCCTCCAGACAGTCCCACACACCGGTCCAAAACCTCTGAAGCCGTGTACATCCCCATACTGTATGCAAGAAGGAGCCTACCGCACTGCCACACCTCAAACAAACCGGGGAGGCTATCAGCCCCGCCTTCCACAATCGTTCCCTCGTGTAGTATGCCCTGTGAAGGTATTTAAATTGGATAAAGCGCAGACGCACTGTTATCGCTGCTCCCCTAGGGGCCTCCAGGGCTTCTCTCCAGTCCTCCTCCTCCAAGTCTCCCAGATCACTCTCCCAGACCGCCCGCAACTTATCAAGGGAAGGGGAACAATGGGTCACTAATGTTTGATATATGGTTGAAATTTTCTTCGATTCCAACTCCCCCATAAAGACTTTTGCTTCTAGGGGACTGAATTCCGGCAAGGACGGTATGCCTGCTATTGCGGGGGCTAGGGCATGTCGGAGCTGTAAGTACTTGAAGAATTGGGATCGGGGCATGTCGTATTCATCCTGCAACGCCTGGAACGGTTTAAGGACTGTGCCCTTCAGAACGTGGCCCAGCGTCGAAATGCCGATAGCATCCCAGCCCTCGAAGCCCCGGAGTGAAGCTAAGCCGGGCAGCCTCCCATTATGCCACAATGGAGTCTCGCCCGTAAGCCTGTTCCACCATCCCATGCGGCGGAGCGCGTCGCGCCATACTTTGAAGATTACTTGGGTGACCCTCGGGAGTCTCTTCCGGATAGCCGCTGAGTATAAGATAGTATGGAGCGTGTGCGGGTCCATCATATACCTCTCTAGGGCATAGGCCGGGTCACTGCGATCCCCGTACCACCATTCGTTAAGGACAAGTAAGTGCGATGCCTGATAGTAGGACTGGACATCAGACGTGGCCAGCCCTCCACAGTAGGTCGACAGGAAGCAGGTGCGGAGCGCCACTCTTATTGCTCCCCCGGTCCATAGGAACCGACCCAAGGCTGAGTTCACCTGTCGAAACCACTGCTGCGGAACTGGGTATGGGTGATTCTGCAATTGGTATAAAATTCGGGGTAGGGCCACCATCTTAAAAATGGCTGAGCGGCCATAGACATTCAGGGGCATCCTGGACCACATCAGCATATCCGAACGGATCTTGTCCTAAACAGGCACTATGTTACGGGACCACGACACTCCCTGCACATCAGTCAGAAAGACACCAAGGTACTAGAGGCCTCCCGCTGCTTCCTGAAGGACCGAGGCCCAGGGGCCCAAAGTCCCCCCGTCGCCCAGGACCCACAATTTCGACTTCCGTGTATTAAGCCTAAGTCCTGATACCTCACCGAAAATGCGCATTATTTCAAGGACCCTCGGCCCCGATTTATTGAGGTCCGTAAGAAAGAATAGGACGTCGTCCGCATAAAGTGCGATCCTGTCAGACGGGCCTCCTACCCATTCTACACCGCGCAATTGGGCATCCATCCTCACCCAGGCCGCGAGCGGCTCCATAGCCAGGGCAAACAGGTAAGGTGAAAGAGGGCATCCCTGCCGGGTGCCTCGACCGATGGTGAACGAACTGGAGGTGGCTCCCGCTATTCTGACTGCCGCTGTCAGGTCCGTATATAACAAATGAATGTATGACAGAAAACGTGGGCCCAGATTGAGCCGAAGGAGGAGGGCTCAGAGGTATGACCAACTCAAGGAGTCGAAGGCCCGATCCATGTCCGCCAGCAGGAGGGCCGCGGGGATACCCGCCGCTCGCACCGCCTCCACCACTAGGTGAGCGCGTCGTATATTGTGTCTCGTTGCCCTATGGGGCATGAAGCCAGCCTGGTCGGCATGGATCAGGTCCGTGATGTAAGGGAGAAGACGGTTCACCAATGCCTTCGCCAGTATTTTCGCTTCAAAGTTCAGCAAAGAGATCGGACGATAAGATTCCGGACTGTCTTGTGGCCTCCCTGGTTTGCAGAAAACCACAATCTCAGCGTGTCGCCAGTCCGCTGGTAATCTGCCATGATCCCTAGCCGCCTCCAGGGCCTTCTTATAGCGCATCCCCAATTGGAGATGAAACAACTTCATGAATTCACAGGGGAACCCATTGGGCCCAGGGGCCTTGCCCGTGTTTAATCCGCCCAGAGCTTCACCAAGCTCCTCTGCCGATAGTGGGAGGTCCAGTCGGGCTCGCGCCTCGTCCGAGAGCGCCCGGGGTGGAAGGTCCGCGAGAAATCTGTCAATCTCCTCCGCTGGGAGGGATTCCCGGGGGGCATACTGTGTCTCATAATATTGGGCAAACATCTGGGCCAGGACCTCAGGGGCCGAGATAGGACCGCCCGCGACATCTCGGAGACCCGGCAGGGGCTGGGCTTGATAAGCATCTTGACATAACCTATATAGCATTGTGCTAGACTTGTCCCCCCATTGGTAGATTCTGCTCTGCGTAGCGAGCCACGCCTGTCGGGCTTCATCTAACAATAATGAGGTGTACGACCGCTGACTGTGCAGTAGCTGATCCACGGCATCTCCACTCTCCCCCGTCAAGCATCTCGCCTCCTGGCTCCGCACCTGGGCAGCCGCCTCCTCTATTTCTAGCCTGCGGGCCCTACGATTCGCGGCGCACCACGCAATGTCTACGCCCCGAAGGACAGGTTTGAGGGCCTCCCACATGGTCATGGCATCTATACTCGGGTCCTCATTCTCTGTCCAGTAATGCGCTATAGCCTCCCTCATGTGTGATTGATAGTCGTCGCGCTGTAAGTGCCATACCGAAAGACGCCAGCGAAACGGTTGTCGCCTCACACCAAGGCTCAACGTCAGTTCGATCGGGGAGTGATCTGACAGGCCCCTCGGAAGTATGGAGGTGGAGTCAACCCTGCCTATCCAGGGTTGTGGGACGAACAGGTAGTCCAGGCGTGAAAAGGATTCGTGGACCGCAGAGACAAATGTATATTCGCGATTGCAGGCATGTTGATGCCGCCAAGTGTCAATCCATCCCATCCCCCGCGCCATCCTACTCAACCTTGTAGTGGCATCCGACAATTGACCCCCCCCCAGGCCTATAGCGGTCGAGCCTCCCATTCATCACATCGTTCCAATCACCACCCACTATTGTCAGCACATGCGGGACATCTGTCCATACCTCAAACGGTCGTTCAATCAGGGCGTCTTGGAGTGGGGGTGGAGCATACACACTACCGAAAACCACTGGCTCACTCCCCAGTCTCCCCTTAATAAAGACATATCGACCATGCACATCCAGCCATTGTGTATCATGTGTGTATGAGACCCTACGGTGTATCAAAATTGCAACACCCCTGGACCCTCTCGCGAAACCAGCATGGAACACCTGTTCATATCCGTATCTACGTAGACTAAGGACCTTGGTGCCCAAGAGGTGTGTTTCCTGGAGTAACAATATATCCGCTCTTTCAGTCTTCCCCAGACGTAGAACCGCACCTCGTTTAATTTTGTCGAGCATCCCTCTCACATTCCAGCTCAAGATTCGCATAGAGGCTAGCGGGGGGTTCGCCCCCAGTTCTTCAGCCGCCATCAATCTTCCAGACTCCGAGATCATCAGGCCACTGAGGCCACACACACATACTCAGTTGCCTCCAGATTCCTGTGTACACCGTGCTAAAGCCAGCCCCAACTTCCCTCCCCACCATCCCCGGATCCCCCAAACCCCCGCCCCCTCCCCTACACACCCTCCCCAGCCCCGAACTATACCAACAGCCCCCCCTCCAACCCCCCACCCCATACCTCAGCAACATTGAAGTACCTGTCGCGGTGCAGGCAATCTCAGCCCTCCAACGGGAGGCCCAAGACCCACTGCACCAATGGATCCCACCCAACTACCCACAAAGTATTCAACTACTTCCCACCCAACACGCGGGAATGAACTCCGGGAGTAGGCCCGCTCTCGTACGAGCGTCTCCCGACCAACCGTCCACCCATGAATAAGGAATCATGTAGTCAATCAGTACGTGGCATGTCCAAGAGTAGCGCTAGGCCCACTCCCGCCATCAAGGCGTTTCACCAACCCTTCAATTCTATGTCCAGAACCAGTGTGAGCGTGTGGGTCTCAAGATTTCGAGGGAGAAGGATCTGTTTCCTCCGGTGTTTCCGCCGTTTCATCGCCAGGAGGTGGGCGCTTCTGAGAGCGCGACCGCCAATTACTCTTGCTGCGTGATCGCCTGGGCGTTTTCGGGGGTCTCCCGTTGGTTGATGAGTCCGAGCCCCTCCGAGGGGGGGTGTTCACCTTGACTCGCACTGCCTCGTCTGTCCACTCAAACACGTCCTCCGGGGAGTTGAAAAACTGAGTGCGAGATTGGAAGACCACACGCAGGCGAGCCGGGAATAGTAGAGCATAGGGAATCTTGAGCTCACGCAGCTGTGCTTTTGCCGCGGTGAACGACTGTCTCTGCTGTTGGACTAGTTTCGTGTAATCCGGGAACACAAGGATCTTATGATTCTCAAACATTGGTGGGTCCTGGGCGCGGGCTTGCCGTAAGATAACGTCCCTATCGTGGTAGTTGAGCAGTTTGGCAATCACCGAGCGAGGGCGAGCCCCAGTGGGCGGTTTGGGAAGAAGTGCCCGATGTGCCCGCTCTACCACAAAACAGCGCGACAGGGAGTCCGGGGGGAGCCATCCCTCCAGCCATTGGGTCAGGAAGGCCTCCATATTTCCTTTCTCGCAGCCCTCCGGGAAGCCTACAAAGCGCAGGTTTATTTATTTATTTATTTAATAATGCCATTTGTAGAGCGCGTACAATTACCCTTGGGCGTCTCGGCGCTAAAGGTTGTTTCTTCTGGCCCTCCCTTCCGCATCCTCCACCCGCAGCGCCAGTCCCTTCTGGATCCCTTCCATGGCAGCAATTCTCTTTTTGAGATTCACCACGTCGTCCTCGACTTCAGTGATTCGGGATTCTGTTTCGGTGATACGTGCCACCGCATTGCGCAAGTCCTGTCTGAGCAAGGTCACGTCGGCTCCAACCGCTCCAATTTTCGCGTCCAGCATGTCCCTTGATTGTGTGATCGCCGCCATCAACGCCGCGTTGTCCGGCCCAGTGCACTGGGGACCTCCGGATGCCCCAGCGCCCCCACTGGGCCCCGCAAACTTGTCCATCGGGCCCTGCTTGGGAGCGTTCCCACTGTTGCCCCCTCTCGTCATGTCGCTGGCGGAGTGTGGACCCCAATCGTGGGGGACCGACGGTCCAGGGGCACCCCCGGCTGGATGGGTGGTCTCTGGCGGCGAGCGTCTCCGAGGTGGCCCAGGTATGTCGTGGCCCCGTCGGCGACCGAGTGTGGTGCACCCTTTGATGGAGCAACTACTGTTCACCACACTGCTAGTGGTCGGGGAAGGTGCTGCACAACGCTGTCAGACCACGCGGTCGATGGGGGGTTCGCCCACTCCACTGTATGGTCCACCAGGGACACCCCAGTGCCCGCGCCACGCTCTCCGGCGTCAAGATGGAGTCGTCCCCAGGGGCCGCCGGTCGGTCTGTTGACCCGTAGCAGTCTGTGTGTGGGGGGTGTTCCTCTCTGCCCTCTCCCCTCGCCGCGGTCCGAAGCGACCGCCGAATGGGTGCACTCTAAGTGTCCGGTGCCCGGAGGAGGCCCAGCAGGGTCACGCTTCCAATGAGGGGAGGGGGAAACAGGTAGGAGAGCCGGTATAGCGGCCGCCCTCCCACTGTTCCAGCACTACTGTGCCCCGCTGCTCGAGTCCGCCGCCGAGAGGGGCCAGATACTTCCCCTCCCCCGTTAGGCTGCGCTGCCACTCCTTACCCCACCTCGACCTCCGTCCGGGCTCCGACTGCTCTCCCCTCCAGCCGCTGTGTCCGCCTCTGCTCCGAGTGGCTGGGTGCCCGCAGGGTCAGCCCAACCGTCACCGCCGCTCCGCAGCGTTTCGTGGCCGGAGCGGCACTTTCCGCCGGCGCTCCCCGGCTCTCCACTACTTCCGGGCGGACCACTCAGCAAGCAAGGTCCCGGTCCAGCGTGTGTTGCAGGCCTCATCACTGTCCAGGTTCCCAGCAGCCGTAATGCACCGATCCCGGACCGCCAGGATGCCGAAATTGTTGTCGAGGGGTCCCCTCCGGAGCTGCTCTCCGCCACTCGATTCAGGGTGCAGGTTGGTCAGGGCGACGCAGGATTTAGGGAGGATAAAGAATCGGCGGGACGGAGCTCACTCAAGCTGCGTCCGCCATGATCGCCGTCTTGGCCACGCCCCCCTACATGTTAGAATTTTTAATGAAATGGAAGCGGAAAATATTTGAGAACTCACTTAAAACATGTCTTCATTATCCTTTATACAGCACTAGTCATCATTTCGATGACAAAATTAAAGCCCTCATTTTGTTCCTTTCTAAATTAAATATTTTAAGTTTTACCAGTTTGATTTATTGAAGATGGCTTCAGGTGTGCCACACAATTGCCATAAGTAAGAATGTTAGTGCTCTAGTTGTTCTTTAGGACACTCTCGGAGGCTTCAGTAGAACACAAGGGGATCAACTGATAGCTGTTCCTGTTGGAGCTCAACAGGAAAATATTTGAGATCTCACTTAAAACGTGTCCTAATCTTTCTTTCTACAGCACTAACCATCATTTCTATGACGAAATGAACATCCCTCATTTTGTTCCTTTCTAAATTATATGTTTTTAGTTTTACTAGCTTGATTTAATCAAGATGGCTTCAGGTGTGCCACACTTTTGTCATATGTAAGATTGTTAGCACTGTAGTTGTTCCTTCAAACACTCTCGGAGGCAGTAGAACTGACAGGCTGCTCCTGTTGAGAATGTCAGACTTCGGTCTCATATGTCTGAGAAACAGTGTGAATTCACAGAAAATATGCTTTTAACTTCTGGAGGCCCTTCTATAACCTCTATGGGAAAATCATGAGCAAACTGTTTTCTCTCAAACATGATTCTTGCAATCCCAGCAGAAGGAATTTTTACAGGGTAAAATCACCTTAGCAACAAATGATTAAGTAAAATCTGTTATCACCCCTTATACATTTTTTTCTTTGTGACCCTCAAAACCTGCCATTCACTGCAATGAATTTCAATGTGGTGTTGTCATGTATATTGGTCCAGAGATGGCTGCAATCACTTTCTTCTTGATGTGCTGACAGCCAATCAGTTCTAACCATGAGATCTGTGCTTAGGCTCCATCCAGAGATACACTTTTACATTTCCTTTAATTTCTCCAAAACTACTGTACGTATTTACAGCAAATAATAAAAAGCGTGATTTGAGGAACAAAATCTACCTTTCTGCCAAATTTTATGCAATGCTTCCCAGCGGTTCAGGCTGCAGCTGTTTCTGAAGATGCTATGGGAATTACTGTGGAAAACACCGTTTTTTTGCCCCTCCTTTTTTTGGGCCCTGTTTGACATTCCTCCCCGAAATTTTCCATGCACAACTAGAAAACAGGCACTCTTTTGTTGGAAGATGTCATAAAGATTTGCAAACAAAGCCAAAGATTTAGGCACGTCAAAAAATGCTTTTTGTAAGGAAAAGAAAACATAGTCCAAACTATAACTATCTGTTGGCAACTGCCTGTTGGTAATGTAGGTGTTTAAATACATATATTGGAAGTGGAATATATATATATATATATATATATATATATTACCTACTGGCGGTCGCCAGTAGGTATATATAGTTAGGATTTTTTCTCTATGGGTTTTTTGAAAATTCTATGTCTAATAACTTTGGCGTTTGTGGACGGAATCGGCTGAAATTTTCAGGAAAATGGCACATTTTGTTTCTGAGCAGCCCTTGAAAATTTGGGGGGGGTTCGTCCAGTGGGGGCCGAGAAAAAAGGGGGGTCCCAAAACGTGTTTTTAACATTGAGTTTTCCATAGGGCGGTTGGCCTCACTTTTAGCCCGAACGGCTGAATGGATTTGCACGAAACTTGGCAAAATTGTAGGGACTGGTAGCCCGATGTGCCTTTTGTAGGTCTCAATATATGTGCTCCAGTGGATTTTGAGAAATTAACGTTTAAAAAAAGATATATATCTGTAACAGCGGACCGGTTAGCGCTCTGGTTCGCGGACTTTTCGCGCAACGGAGCTTTGTGAAGTGAAGCTGATTGGTTCTCCGGCGTCTGTCAACATTCCAAACAGTCCGTAGCGGCCGCCATCTTGTCTCTCGGTAGGATCGAGAGACAAGAGGAGGTCAAAACAAAGGGGGAAATAACTATAAGGGGGCATAGTAGATCCTCGCTGACCCCCTAGGTTTGATGTGGAGGTTTTAAAAGGGCCCCGCGGGGCAAAAAAAAATAATAATAATAATAATCGAACGGCTGAATGGATTTGCACGAAACTTGGCAAAATTGTAGGGACTGGTAGCCCGATGTGCCTTTGCTAGGTCTCAATATATGTGCTTCAGTGGATTTTGAGAAATTAACGTTCAAAAAAAGATATATATCTGTAACAGCGCACCGCTTCGCGTACTTTTCGCGTTACGGAGCTTTGCGAAGCGAAGCTGATTGGCTCTCCGGTGTCTGTAAACATTCCAAACAGTACGTAGCGGCCGCCATCTTGTCTCTCGGTAGGATCGAGAGACAAGAGGAGGCCAAAGCGAAGGGGCAAATGACCATAAGGGGGCATAGTAGATCCTCGCTGACCCCCTAGGTTTGATGTGGAGGTTTTAAAAGGGCCCCGCGGGGCAAAAAAAAAAAATAATAATAATAATCGAACGGCTGATGACCATAAGGGGGCATAGTAGATCCTCGCTGACCCCCTAGGTTTGATGTGGAGGTTTTAAAAAAAGGGCCCCGCGGGGCAAAAAAAAAAAATAATAATAATAATCGAACGGCTGAATGGATTTGCACGAAACTTGGTAAAATATTAGGGACTGGTAGCCCGATGTGCCTTTGCTATGTCTCAATATATGTGCTTCAGTGCATTTTGAGAAATTAACGTTCAAAAACAAGATATATATCTGTAACAGCGCTCCGCTTCGCGGAGATAAAATTATATCTGTATTACCTAGCTGTTGCTAACACCAGTTAGCGACGGCTAGTAGGAGATAGCGACCATCTTGGGTCCCACTTTGCATGTGAGTGATATTTATCACTAATGACATGCAAAGTGGGCATGCCAAGATGTTAGCGACTGGAAACAGTCGCTAACATCGCTATCTCCTATTATCAACTTTTGGAAATATTCGAGATAAGCGCGAATATCTCCAAAAAGTAACAGCTGCCCTGAGCAGTTCTTAGCCATGTTATCCAATGGGAGGTGGATAACATGGCTAAGAGCATTAGCTCGGTAATGCATGAATATCGCGGAGTTTTCAGCGATATTAATGCATTGCGCTCGTTTTTTATCGTATTTGCGATAAACCTTGATAATAGCAAGGTTTATCTGCGATAATTTCTGACGGTAAAAAAATCTTTGCAATGCATCGTTAGGGATAAATATCGCTTAACTTTGGTAATATGCCCCAACGTCTGTTAACGTTCGATTCGAAGGAAATCAGGAATTGTTGAAAAACATTGTGTGCGCCATCTTGTCTTTTTTCAAATGCCACACTTTTGTCGTGCACGGCAGCCATTTTAGATGCCTTGACCAGATCCACTCTGTGCACGCTGTCGATCCTTAGCATGGCTCCCCACCCTCGCAAGCATCTCCCCCAGGCAGTGGTCACCCCCGCTCTCTGTTTTATGCATGGGTAATAAACCTCCCCCCATCTGCGCTGTTCTTCCCTGAGAATCACACCCTGTGCCCGCCCGACACCTCCCTTTCGCCCTATTCACTACCGCACCCTCTGACACTCCTTTTCCTCTGTGTCCGATTGTCCAGGCCGGTCCTAGGCTATCAGCTAGCCCTGCAGATGTAGTTTATGGCCACAGCTGTAAAGAATCACCCGTCTTCAAAGGAGTTATAGTAGATCAAGGCCCACACTCGATGAGATCCGTCACAGCAGAAGCGTTGCTATTATCTGAAAACCATCCTGTATTGTGATTGGGGAGGGGACCGAGCGTGAAGCGGAAGATTCCAGGGATGACTCTTTGTACATCAAAGTTTTTACAATTATGTGTCACATTAAAAATATATAGCACTCCGACAAAGTAGTAAGATTATAAAACTTTAATAATTTATAAATATATACAAGAAAACAAAAATAGTAATAACATATAAACATTTTTAGAGAAAAACAACGAAGTAGCGGTCGGCTGTGCGAATAGTCCCAACGCAGCACAACGTCCAGATTTCCGGCGTGGGGCGTCGCGGGGGGTGGGTCATCAGTAGCAAACTGTTGTGCGAATAGTTCCAAGGCAGCAGAACGCGCCGAAATCTAGATGACACGAAAGTGATGTCTAGTAAGTTGCCACCCAGCAAATAACGGCATGGGGCGTCGCGGGGGGTGGGTCATCAGTAGCAAACTGTTGTGCGAATAGTTCCAAGGCAGCAGAACGATGGCACCAAGGTGATGTCCAGTAAGTTGCCGCACTGGTTTTGGTATCCTACAATGCTGCTCCGAATAACGGCGTGGAGCGCCCCGGGGGAGGCGGCGTGAACGGGCCTCTCCAGGTGGAGTCTCATCTGTTTTAGTGGGGCGCCCCTTTACCGTTTCAGTTGCCATTCCGTCCGCTTTTGGTCCACTGTGTCAAAATCCGCCATTCAGCTGAGTTGCGCCCACTCTTGCGGTGCAGCGATAGGCGGCTGTCACAGGACTCTCAAAATGGCGGCAGGCTGTTTCCTTTTTGGGCCTGGTCCACTGAAATGGCCCTGGGACACCTTGGAAATCGGACGCTTGTCTGCTAGGTCTTGGACCCCATTCTCGAAAGCGTCCCCTCCGCCTTGAGAATTCATCAAAAGTTTTGGGGGCCCCGAGTCCTGCAGGCTTCTGGTGGGGAGCGGCTGCCATGATTGCTCGCGGAATGACCACGACGGAGCTACGAGATGGTGGTGCTCTCATGGTGACGCCAGTTTAGTCTGAAACATCCAGAAACAAGGTGGGGCTTTCATCGTTTGGGGGAAAAAAAAAGTTTTCATCCAATGAAAAGTGTTGTTTTTAGGTCATATGATCAAGCCTTCCATCATTAGGAAACCAAAAGTAAAATGAACCAATGAAAAGTTTTATAAACAAGTCACATGACCTGTTATGCGGCATAGGGTATAAAATGCGGAGAAAATACGTTGGCACGTGAGGCGGCGTCAGTAGCGGACCGATGTGCGAATAGGCCGAAGGCAATACAACGCGCTAAGATCCGGATGGCACCGAGGTGGTGTCATAGTTGAGAGTTCTGAGCAGCGGTTGTAACACTGTCTGAAGCTTATTTGCAGCTGCTGCAGCTTCACTACGCGCCAAGATCCGGATGGCACCGAGGTGGTGTGTAGGAAGTTGCCGCACTGGTGTGGCCATTCTACAATGCTGAAAGTCGGCGTGGGGCGCCCCGTTGGCCTGTGAGTTTGCGTCAGTAGCGGACCGATGTGCGAATAGGCCGAAGGCAGCACAACGCGCCAAGATCCGGATGGCACCGAGGTGGTGTCTAGTAAGTTGTCGCACTTCTGTGGCCATCCTACAATGTTCAAAGTCGGCGTGGGGCGCCCCGTTGGCCTGTGAGATGGTGTCAGTAGCGGACTGATGTGTGAATGGGGCCAAAGGCAGCGCAACAATATTTTCTACTATATTTCCGGAGTAGAAGACACCACAAGGCGCTGAGATGCCAAGATCCGGATGGCACCGAGGTGGTGTGTAGCAAGTTGCCGCACTGGTGTGGCCATCCTACAATGCTGAAAGTCGGCGTGGGGCGCCCCGTTGGCCTGTGAGATGGCGTCAGTAGCGGACCGATGTGCGAATAGGCCGAAGGCAGCACAACAATATTTTCTGACTGACACCACAAGGCGCTGAGATGCCAAGATCCGGATGGCACCGAGGTGATGTCTAAGTTGCGGACTGATGTGCGAATGGGGCCAAAGGCAGCGTAACAATATTTTTTGTATGGAAGATACCACTAGGCGTTGAGATGCCAAGATTCGGATGGCACTGAGGTGATGTCTAGCAAGTTGGTGTGGTCATCCTACAATGCTGAAACTCGGCGTGGGTCGCCCCATTAGCCTGTGAGATGGCGTCAGTAGCGGACCGATGTGCGAATAGGCCGAAGGCAGCACAACGCGCCAAGATCCGGATGTCACCGTGGTGGTTTCATAGTTGAGAGGCACTTCATCTGCAGTGGGGCGCCGAGATCCGGATGGCACCGAGGTGATGTCTAGTAAGTTGCTGTACTGGTGTGGTCATCCTACAATGCTGAAACTCGGCGTGGGTCGCCCCATTAGCCTGTGAGATGGCGTCAGTAGCGGACCGATGTGCGAATAGGCCGAAGGCAGCACAACGCGCCAAGATCCGGATGTCACCGTGGTGGTTTCATAGTTGAGAGGCACTTCATCTGCAGTGGGGCGCCGAGATCCGGATGGCACCGAGGTGATGTCTAGCAAGTTGCTGTACTTGTGTGGTCATCCTACAATGCTGAAACTCGGCGTGGGTCGCCCCATTAGCCTGTGAGATAGCTGTTCTTTGGATTTGGGCCAGGTCCACCAAAATGGCCCTGGGACACCTTAGAACTCGGACGCTCGATTTTTTTTTCCTTTCCTGTACATGCAAAAAAAGGTAAATGCCCGGTACGTTACACGCTTCATCTGCCACGATGAACTCTCCAGAGGAACCGAAAAAAAATATAGTTGTGGTAACTATACCATGCATCGTCATATGGAGAGGTGGCACCAATTAATTATAGTGCTGCATAAAAGAGAGATTTGGAGGAGAACCCCTGACCTGCTAGTACATTCATCAAAGAAGTGGCACTGAGAGCTTCAGAGGCAAGGGAAACGGTCCCAAATATTTAGAAGAACTTTGTCGATAGTCGATGGTTGGTAGAGACATTTTGACTATATCCTGGACCTGCCCGTCCTCGCCCAAAATGGCGCCAGAATAAATGGGACTCGTAACTCCTTGTTGTGTACTGGTTGCAGAACCTTGAAATCACGAGATACGTATGCAGTTTTGAAGCACATGGCGGGCGGGGACGAGAATTGATTGAATATTTCGACATCCCTATTGATATTAAGTTCTGATGTGTTATTGATTACTGTACTGTTGAAAGTTCGAATTAACGTCACCCATGGTACTTGCCCGCAAATGTATATCTAGATAATTTTATTGTAACTGGCCCTGTCGTATTTTAATTATAAAATGTACGTCCACCGATTCCGTAACTGTTAGACACCTTAGTTCTTGCAACCTAATGGCCCGCCCGTTACGTTCCTCTACAGTGTAAATGTCTATTCATCATATACGATTACAGTTTGCTCCGTGGCCGGCCCACGTGGTTATAGGCTCGTATTTGTATAATGAAATTTTCACAATAAAGGTTTTTAAAAGAAAACATGGTAGTAGTATATACATTGGTAAAGTTTTTAATAATAGTCACTGTTTTAGAATCATTAAAAGGCAAGTGAAATAAAGCAGACCAATTACATGAAGGGTAAAAGGTATAATACGAAGGAACGCAGTAAAGATAAATGGTCAAGGGCTGTTGTGTTTTCTATTCCTGCAACATAAAGTGATCGATAAGAATCTCATATTCAGGCGTATCGGCGACTAAGACAGCAAGTCAACCCTCTTTTGCTCAACGGCTCCGTCATGGGACGAAGAAACGCTCTTTTTCTCAAAAAAAGAATATATTTTACTTGCAGGACAGTTGTAAAATTTCCGGGAAAGTACATTAGCCTGGAACATTATAACATATATTTAAGAAAAAATAATGTTCGGAAGTAATGAAAAGCGTAATTTTTAGGTCATATGACCAAGCCTTTCATCATTACAATAAGAAAAGTAAAATGAACCAATGAAAAGTTTTATTAACAAGTCACATGACTTGTTATGCTTACGTTACGCGCTGCGCGCCCCGGATGACTTCCAGATGCGCTAACGCGGCGCGTCATATGACGCATTACGCGACAACGCAGGTACAGAATATAGTCAAAATGTCTCCACCAACCAGCGGTCGGAACACAACCCCTTTCAGCAGGCTAAATAGTTCTGTTAAATGACAACAGAAGGGACAGGCAACAAGAACCATCAGTCAAAGAGGGGAGGGCTAGTTCTTCTCTACCGGGTTACATTGGGGCGCTACCGGAACTGATCGAATTGGTAGTCTACAGTGTTTCTGGATGTTTCAGACTGAAGCTGGGGTTAGCATGAGAGCAGCACCATTTCGTAGCTCCGTCGTGGTCATTCCGCAACCAATCATGGCAGCCGTTCTTTATCGTTATTTTGGGCGGGGTGGGTGGCGGAGCCGAGCTGTTTTGCAGCCATCATTGTGTGGAGTTCAGTTCATCTCACTAGTTTTGTATTTGTCATGAGGGGTTGTTCCTAATGTTTCTATTTTAGCGAGGTCAAAAAGAGATCCCATTAGTGGCCTACTGATTTTGCTCGATTCCTTTTCTTTTTTTTTTACACGATTTTTCGTTATCTGCAAAGACTAAACAGAGTATTGCGACTCTGTGTTTGTTTGTAAATAGAGAATGAACCAAAGAGAACTAATTCTAAAACAGTAAATACTTGGATAACAATGAATCAAATGGAGAGAGAAGCAGGCACGACGGATTACAATGGGGGCAAAGACCTGCGTTAACTACCTTTCACTATCTGCAAAGAGAGAGTACTCCTAATAGAAATGAGGGGGGGGGGGGCACCATTCAAAGCAGATCAGTGTGCATAAACACGAAAATGTTTTCACTTACCACGTACTTGACATTCGACAGCTTATGATATTTGCTATTAAAAAACCATTGAAATTCACTGAAAAAACCATAGGTTATAGACCATATATAGTTAGGAATTAGCATTTACAAAACCTTGAAAATTCACTGAAAAAACCATAGGTTATAGACCATATATAGTTAGGAATTAGCATTTAAAAAACCTTATTTTACTCACACAAAACCATTGAAATTCCATATATAGTTAGTTGCACTAACTATATATCGCGCACCTGCAATCCACTGCTGATGATGTCACATATTACATCATTCATGACATGGTCAGTGACATCACTGATGACATCACTGATGACATCTCAAATGACATCACTGATGATATCACTAATGACATCTCATTTGACATCATTCTTGTGCTAATACGATAAACCTCTTCAGACTCTAATATAATCTTAGATACACTCAGTGTATACAGACACTCACACACTTCCACTCATCCATGGAGTTACTCACACACCCAGTCAGTCATGCAAAGAAACAATCTCATCTCCATTTCTTCAACTATACAGTTAAACACACCTTACTTATTGAAACATATACTAACACATATTTACTCTCTTATACAATCCCTGATACAAGTTCACAATGATCGATACAACCACTCACTCATTCGGTGGCTCTCATGCACAGTTATTTATATATGCCAACTCTCACATGTACTGTGTTTTACATATGTACTTACTATGACATGTAGCATTGAGATATCCATTTACTCATCAATACACTCATGCACACAGTCAACTGCCCATGTAGCTGTTTCCACATGCACTCTTGAACTCATACACCTAGTGAATAAACTGTTCACACATCTATGCATAGAGTCACACACCTTTCAGCCACCCCCACACAAACTCAATCTCCCATAGAAATACTTGGGCAAGCAATTAATAACACATATAGCCTCTCGTATAGCTAATGATCAACACATGCAGCAGTTTACAGAACAACAGACATAATGATGCACAAATTAAGACAGTTTAGTCACTAACCCATGCATTCAGTGAGACACATTTAATCACTCACTCATACAGTCAGTCACGCACCTACTAAATCCTTCATCCAGACACTTATACATCCACTCATTCTTCAATATGTAAGATATATTTTAACTTTACAGAAACATACAGTCACTGGATGTTGTCATCAGTGATGTCATCAGTGATGTCATTTGAGATGTCATCAGTGATGTCATCAGTGATGTCACTGACCATGTCATGAATGATGTAATATGTGACATCATCAGCAGTGGATTGCAGGTGCGCGATATATAGTTAGTGCAACTAACTATATATGGAATTTCAATGGTTTTGTGTGAGTAAAATAAGGTTTTTTAAATGCTAATTCCTAACTATATATGGTCTATAACCTATGGTTTTTTCAGTGAATTTTCAAGGTTTTGTAAATGCTAATTCCTAACTATATATGGTCTATAACCTATGGTTTTTTCAGTGAATATATATATATATATATATATATATATATAACCTGCTGGCATTCGCCAGTCCAAACTATAACTATCTGTTGGCAACTGCCTGTTGGTAATGTAGGTGTTTAAATACATATATTGGAAGTGGAATATATATATATATATATATATATATATATATATATATATATATATATATAACCTGCTGGCATTCGCCAGTAGGTAGTTATAGTTAGTACCTAGTTTCCATTGGAAAAGTGTTTTTTCTTTTCCCAATACCTTTGGTGCCGGTTGACGAATCTTCGCAAAATTTTCAAAACTAGTGACCCGCTCCAGTCAGCTCCTGTCTTGAAAGTTTTGGGATGATTCGTCAAGCGGGGGCTGCGAAAAAAGGGGGGTCCCTCAAAAAATGTTCCCCATGTTATTTTCCGTAGGAAACTTTAGACAAAGTTACAGGCCAAACTGCTGAACAGAATTACACCAAATTTGGCAAGAAGGTAGGTCTTGGTTCAGAAAGAGCCCTTTTTGTTAAATGGTGTAAAATAGAAAAAGAAAAAGTTTCGATATCTGGGACAGCGGTGGGTCCACGAACCCTTCCAACCACGAGCTTCATTCTAATTGGCTGCCAACAGTCCAAACCAGGAAGTGTTGGCAGCTATCTTGTGTCTCGGTAGAACCGAGTAACATGAAAACCGAGTAAGAAAAAAACATAAAATAAAACATTAAAAAAACAAGAAAAGGGGGCAGGATAGAAACACCCTGACCCCCTAGGCCTCCTCAAAAGATCCCACAAGGACCCCCAGGCCAAAAAAAGCATTTTTTTTAAATAATTTCAGCCGAAAGCGCGATGGGGTTGCGAATCCCGCTGAAACTATTTTTTTAAAATGAAGCGTGGGCTCCCAGGCTATGTTTAAAAAATGCCCCCATGTTGACCAGGTCCCGGGGGTACTGCCACCGGGGCTTTATTGATTATGTGCGTGGAGATGCAGCCCCCCCCCCCCCGCAGCCCTGGGGACTACCACCTCCCGTGGACTCTGTAAAACTTTTCAAAAGATTTGTGTGAGGTGGCTCAAGCCCCCCCACATGCCCCGAGGGCCACCACCTCACCGGGGCACCAAATATTTAAATTGAGGTATCCAATACGGACCCCCAAAGCCTGGGGACCACCACCTCCCCGGGGTATAGAAAATGAAGGGAGAGGAACCACGCGAACCCCCTCCTGGAGCCCTGGATGGCCCTGGGGACTGCCACGCCAGGGCCGGCTCCTGCAATGCCCTGGGGTGCGCACCCCCAGGACATTGCTGTTTGCTATGGCAGGGCCGGAGCCGCGCGGCTCCCGCTCTGTCACAGCAAACTCTGCTTTGGCTTTTGGAAGCAAGAGCAGGGAAACCTGCTTTCTCTTCCAAAAGCCAAAGCAAAATTGCTTTTCCACAAGGGGAGCTCTCAATGTGGAAAATCAATGGGGGCTCCCGCAGGATGCGGGGAGCCGGCAGGAACCGTGGGGGAATTGAGGCTCCCCCACGGTCCTCAACATAGCAGCCAGGCCCCAGGAGATGGGATCCCCAGGGCCAGAAGTGGCCTGAGGAGGGGTGCCACAAGGCCCCCCTCCAAAAAATATATACTTTTAAAAAATTAGAAACGATGGGCCATGCCCCAGGGTATGGGGTCCCCGGAGCTAAATTGGCCTCGGGAGCAGGGCCACGCGGCCCCCTTCCCGTTTAAAAAATAATAATAACAATAAAAAAGGTGTCAGGCCCTGGGGGATGGGGTCCCCAGGGCCAAAGAATTGTAAAAGAAGGGGGGCCACACAGCCCCCCTTGTAAAAAATAATATTAAAAAAAGCTAGCATCTAGCCAAATGCCACACTCCCTTCTACCACCACACTGCAAACCCACCCCCTGGTGTGTTGTTAGCCCTGAGGGTCCTTGGGGGCCAACTAGCCCACCAAGTACCTCCAGTAAGTGCCACAGAGCTGCGTTGCAGAGTGATGTTCCGAGGCCACCCCCCCCCCTTTTTTACACCTCTCTGCAATGCAGCTCTGTGGTGCTTACTGGAGGTACCTGGTGGGCTAGTGGCCCCCCCGGAACCCTCAGGATTGAAGTGGACCTAATATCCCAACTTACAACCCGCCGCAGAGTCATTTGCACAGTGGTGCAGTGAGGGGGCGGGGCCTGAAACAACAAGTGTGCAAAAAGGTAGGTCTTGGTTCAGAAAGAGCCCTTTGGTAATAGTGTTTTTATGATTTAGGAGTGAGTAAGGGAATTGGGTGGTAAGGGTGTTTTAGTGTTATAAATAAATAGGCCAGAGAAAAATAACCCTGCACAAGAATCAGAAGAGTCACAAACACCATGCTGCTCAGCCTCTGACATGCACCAACATTGGTCATTAGAAGCGTACACGATCACTTTCATTAGTTGAAACTATACAAATTGCAGACAACGACTGCCATTGATAACACAATTTAGGTGGAAGGCCCAAGGTCCAAGCCCACTCTTCCCTGGATTTGGATGTGTGCCTCACAGGGACAACCATGACCCTATGGTGAGTGAGTTAGTGTACATTCAGGGACAATTTGAGACTTGCAAAAACACTTTCTAACTTTACTTCTGTCAAAAACTACTGAACTGATTTACACCAAACCAATCAAACACACTTCCTTGGGTAAAGTTCTCCTTTCATGCTAAGTCTGGTGTAATTCTGTAAGAGAACAGAACAAGACAGAACAGGATAACGTTGTTGGTTCTTTCTATTACTTTCTATTACAATCTTGGCATGCCAGACTGAAAGTTAAATGTCATCATTCAGTCTGAAAATGTCAAGAAGGTATTTTGGGCCATGCCATTTACTTTGCAGAGCAATTCCTTCCTCCCGTGTATTGATCAGAAAGTGAATCCATTTCCATTGAAGAGTCTTTGATCTCCATCTGGTAGGCCGCTTAAAAAAATGAATTCCCTATTGTGGAGATTAAACTCTTACAATGTATACTGTGCCTGTATGAATTCACAGAACAGTCATTTTGTATATCATAGACCAGATCTTTTTGCTATGCACTGAAAATGCAAGCACGAATGATTTGCAGAGGATTTAGCATTTACATAACTGTGCTGTACAAAATATGTCCACACTGCAGCATCCTGCTGACTGGAGGTCATCACAATTCGAAAGATTAGCCAACCACAATATAAGTATATATCTTTATATCTTTACACTGCCTCTGTCTGTCATAAACACCATATGGTGGACAAGTGCCTTTTGCACACATTTGCCAAGCAGCATTTGCCAGGGTATTCGAGTTTTTGTTGGACATGGATGCCTCGGCATTCTAACTTATTATTAAAATTGAGCAGGATTGACCAACAAATACCCCATATTTTTGCACTGAAAGTAGTTCCTCATAATACTTCTCCTCCATGTTGATTGTGACTGGCATCAAAGCTTATATGGCTAATAAAATTAAATTGATCGACGAGTCCAGCTGTTGTCAGATTTGGAGGAAAGAGCGAATATGACCCCATTTTCCTCTGTTCCTCATCTTCTATATACCATTGAATGTTACATTCACATAGGTTGATTGAGCTTCCACGTTCTTCCTATTACACCAAGAAGTAAAGAGGGTAGTCAGCACGACATTTTCCAGATCACAAAGAAAATCATCAACAGATGTCCTATGCTACTGATTCCACACAGTACAAAAACTAAATATCTCAGCTGTTTTTAGGGTTTTGTGGGGTTTCTTTATGCAAGTCCAGTGTTGCTCCTAATTTAAACTTTTTGAAAACTAGAATGTATTCTTAAGTATCTGCAACATTTGTTGAAATGTTGGGTCTGCTAGCTCCAGTCCAAGGCCTCTGTGTTTGTGCATTGATTTAAATAAATGCAAGCATTGTCAAAGCCAATATATCACACCTGTGTGAAAGTTATTGGTTTTTCCAATGTCTTTCAGGCAGGCATGTTGGGTCCAAGTTTGCCGATGGGTGAGGACCTCCATCCGGGGGCTCCCTGGCCATGGATTTCCTTTTGGCGATAATCCCCTTGAATATACCCCCTCCTCAGATCTTTTCACTCACCTGGGGTTCTAATGGACAACGGTCCTTTGACTCTCCGATTACCATGATTCTACTTGTAACCTCTGAAAAACAATGAATATTCCTCCGACCATGGCCAGATCCCAATCCAACATGCCCGGTGGAGCTGCCATTGCTAGGGGAGACTGGCCGTCGATCACCCCCTCGGCTGTCACCTACCCAGCTGGACATTGAGCACAGTTTTTCTTCGGCTCTCTGCTGTGCCTCCCCCTCCTTCCGATGAATCATCAAGGATCTGCTGAGGATGGAACAAACTCTGCGCGGCTGGTGTTCCTGTGGAGTTTCCTCGGTGACTGTGGAGGTGATGGGCTGGGTTTCGCCCCTCCGGACGTTTCATGCTTTTCTTGGTTTGCCCACAGCTGACTGACCTCCTCCTTCACCTTCCAGATAAGCGACTGGGACACGTGAGTCTTGTAGCAGCAAAAGTTCAGCAGGTATGAAAACCGATGCCCCTGAGCCTGTTTTCCTTCCCCGAGGCTTGGGAAGCGCACCCCCCGGATTTCAGCTGCTGCCTTCCTCTCCCGGGGTTTATGCCTAGGCGCCTGAGCTGATGTTGTGGTTTGGCAGAACGATGACACGGCGGCCCCTGCAGGCCCTGCAGCCCCCAGCGAGCTCACATTGACGATCCGTTTGAGATCGGCGTCCACCAACCTTCATCCCTCATCAATCCTGTGACTAGCCCCCCTATCCTAATCCCGTTCAGTGGAGTTAAGCCCCTTTGTGGTGGTTAGAATAGTTTTTTCTGCCTTCCACCGTTTTGTATTTCTTATCGGTATCCGTAACCAGATTCATCCATCTTGACGACGTCGACCACTGGACTGCTCCCTGTGTTGCTGGACTGTCTGCTACCTCCTTTCGACCCCCCTTCAGGTCCCCTCCACCCCTCTCAACTTGTTCAGTCACCGTGACACTGGATGTGGTGAATGCTGTTCCCCTGCCAGTTTGTCTGACTTTCTCTTGCGATTTTGGATTTCTCTGAAATATTTTCCGCCTCACGGGTCCGCCTGATCCCATCGTCTTTCCAATCACTTTTTTACTTCTCCCCCTCTAGGCCCTTTCAGACATTTTGTCTGTGTTATGTTTTACTTTACAATTCATGTTACTACGTAACACTGTCGTTTCCTAATGGCATTTTAGGCTCCAGTAACAAATGTAATTTTGTAACTCGTGATTCCTCACGTAAAGCGCTCTTATACCTCTAGCTATTTATAAAACTATTCAAATAAATAAATGTTGTACAGAAGTGTGGAACTGTAAAAAGTGTAATGACGCAACTTGGGCTTGCCCTGGCATAGCGCTTTTTTTGTATGGCAGGTGTGGGAAGGCAACATAGACAACAGGAGGGTGAGAAGTGGGAGAGGGAGAAACAACACAGGGAACTAGATGAACAGCAGAAAGAAACTAATCTAACTAAATCAAAAAGTACTTGGTCCATGCTCATAACGAAAGAACAGGAGGGGACATTGGTAAGTGTTGGACAATTAGGAGGCAACAAATAAGAGTGACTATTAAGTCAATGAATCAAAAGCAATGGGCAGGCTCCAAGGACTTAACAGTAAACAATGCCTTTTGCAACAACAGTGTATGTGCTGTTGGCAGATGAAACCTAATGACCATTAATGGAAATCGCCTTCAATCTTGTGAAATGTACTGAAATCACATGCCACATTGGGTGCATTAAGAAAGTTTATTAGGGGTGGCGGGACTCTTGGTGTCTCACTCCGCGGAATTCCGCCGAGTTACATAAAAACTCCATGACATTCGGCAGAGATCTGCCAATGGTCTGAAATATGCATGCAGCACTGCAATTTAGCTCCAATAATTCAAGCAGCGCTGAAAAATAAGTGGGAACAGCACTATGCGGTGCGCAAGAGCATGGTGCCATTCGAACAGAAAATCTAGTTGTGAGGCTCAAAATCTGGTTGAGAAGCAGTGTCTGACCAGGACCACTCACAACCACCCATGACGCCTGCATTAGAAAATAACACTAGGTGACACCAAACCTCACTCTCATTTCTGGAGTCTCGCGGGGAAAAAATCCACATACTGTGATTGGTTACGTTTCTCTAGAAAGCCACGTTACAAGAGTAAAAGGTAGTCACCAAATTGAAACATTATGCCCACCCCTACATATCAGTAATACTTTTATAGAAAATGTGTTGTTTGCATGTTTTGATGATTAAATTCCAAAGCAAAATCTTTAGGTAAACTGGAATCAGATATCAAGTTAATCCTGTGGAGCCTTCAACAACTCCCCCACCACTCCCTCTACAAATATTTTATTGAGGCTTGTTTCAAATAGATTTTCACCCATTTAGTCCACCAACATTTTTTGCTTCGGATCACACGGTTTTTGGACTTTTACTGTTGGTGAGTCTCACTACCTGATTGTCACTCACTGTGGCACTGGGCTGATTGTACATGAGCATGTGTGCACATGTACAGGCTGCACACGTGAGAATACTGTCATGTGCAGCTTGGGGGGGACTGAGACAGAAGGGACTCTGCAAATACAGGTGCTGACCTGGGATTGGCTTTAATGATATTAGTTGACATTCATAGTTTGGTCAATAGGATTTAATGGAAAATGTTAGTGCTTTCACTGTATTACATATAGGTAAGGTTTTCCTTAAAGCACAGTTTCACTCTACGTATCCCTACACAGCCCAGCAGCATGTCAAATTGGGGTAAAAAATGCACGCCAAGTTTGACTTTGCAGGTTTCAATACCATACATATACATTTTATGAGATGTCATATATCCCTGGCTTGCCTCATAAACAGATTCTAGGCCTTTGCCCTACCTGCTAAGTCAAATTAATAACCCTGCTCCCCTGTAGAGGAACAAAGGCCTTCCCCTCAGAAAGAGAGTGATTATCACTAGTTGTGCCAGTTCCTGGGAGAGAAAAGAGGCATGAGGAATATCTGCATATGATCATCAGCTGGCACATTGCGCCTGGGTTGGGAATGGTTAGTCCCACTGAACAAAGCAGGAACCTTAGACATCTGGAGCCATCACCGGAGTGGCTCCCTTATGATGTTTTGGTGGAAAGGAATCTGGTACTAAAGCCAGCTAGGGATGGAGCTAAGGCCCTCAGAGGAGCTCATCACAGAGAAAAGTTGACAGCACCATTTTGGATTGTCTCAGAATGCTGTGCAGGATGGTTAGGACAGGGGTTCGAAGGATAATATGCAAATCTAGGATTTGCCAGTGGGACCTAACATCTAAAACGTTCCACCCACACCTATAAACCCCTGCAACAGGGAGAGACGGAGGCCCGGGACCTGGAAGACAATGCCAGCAGAATCATGGACAGTTGATTCTCTGCAAAGATGGACTATAGACTTTTTCTGCGGCTGACCTAAGGACGAGATGGGTTTCTCTAGGACAAGTGGTGCTGGGCCTCTTACACACTCTGAAAAGTAGTTCAGGGAAGATCTGGACCCCCACTGTCGCCCCAAAGGCTTTGATAAACAACCATGAGGCTCTGAGGCTTGGGAGTACAGGAAGGAGCGTGTTCTGCTGGCTGCTAGCAGAAGTGTTGTGCAAGGAGCCCCCTCCAGCAGTAGAGGAGCATCACGAGACGCAAGAGTAGAAGACTGGCACAGGGAGCCAGTAGAAAACGTTCTCAGCAAATTTTGACCTTTGGAAGTGAGAAGACTGTTGAAAATGCTGCAGGGATCAAGATCTGGCCACCAGGAACAAACGAGTCACAGATCATGAAAAGTGGCCCAATGCGGCCAGTGTTAGTGAGCGTGGTGTGGCCACCATAAACCATAGTTGACTTAAGCTATGGGTAAAGGAGTGTCTTAAGAGTGACATGTGAGACTGAGATGAGGAGTTGGAGAAGGACAAAAGGAGGGAGAGTGGTGAGAGTGGGACAAGCAGAGGAGAGAAGAGAATGGGAAGTGAGAGTAGGAGGGTAAATTGAACATCAAGGTGAGAGTCTGAGAATGAGAAGTGGAAAGGAAGAATAAGTGAGAAAAAGAGTGTTGGCGAAAGGGACAAGGGGTATGTTATATTTATAGAAAGGGCTGAGGGAATGGTAAGGAGAAGAAGGGTTTCTGGTTATGGTGAGGTACTGGGCAAGGAATTACTAGTGAGACAGGAAAATGAAAGATTATTATGAGCCATGGGCATATGTAGGGAAGAGCATGACTGTCAAAAGGAAGGAAGGAGAGGCTGGGGCACCTAATGGAGAGAATGTAATTTATTAATTGTCAAGCAAAATATGACTAATCAAGGCTGAATCAATTTCAGATGTCCCTTTAGCACACAAAGCTGCTTTCAGTAAGTTACTTTGTAAAGATGCACAGAGTCCTAGTACCAGAGGTGCCCAGCGACGGGGATCAAAGATATGCCCTCAATTTGTCCTTTTTTTCTTATGCTGGGACAGATCATCTGCTGGATTGGGTCCATTCTGATATCCCAAGAACATTGCAATTCGGTTTAAATACTGCAGAAGTCTAACAGAGAGCACAACATTTTTATTTTATTCTATTCATTCCCTACAATATCTCTTGTAATACTTTGTTGGCAAGAGATCTAGATTCCCAAAGAGCTACACTAATCCCTAATGTCCCTTCCTACAGTCAAATTAATTTGAGGATGGAGCGCCACCTATATAAATATCCTAAAATGTTTTTTAATAAGCGATTTTACTGACTTGGGGCACAGTGATAATTTCAGTCCTCTTAAGGCTCTTTACCAAAACTATGGTTGGAGGAGACAGCCCCACGGAATTTCTCCTTAAGTTGAATGTGGCATGTAATAGTGCTAAAAAAAACACCTGAATTTTAAGAAAAGCAGATCATATAGAGGATGATACTTTAACACATATTTTTGCATGTTCACTTTTGCAAGTATAATGGTGAGGACTTTTGTCACAGCTCTGATTGCACCTTCTGTATATTTTGAAAGAAGCTGGTGAATACGCACCTATATTCATTCACAGGTGTTACCTGTTACTGTTACAAAGTGCCTTCATTCCATTATAGAATTGCTCTTAAATTGTTTATCGTCGTGTTTCTTGTTTGTTGAGGAGCTATTCCTTTTCATGTTGAAAATACTAGGCAAGGGATATGGTACTAGATTATCATTCACAAAGTATACTTTGGCATATTCAGTCAAATGTATTGCCCCATCTGAGTTCAATGAAATTTCAAATACAATAAAAACATATTTTTGTAAAAAGAAATTAGTGACAATAGTTATGACAAACAATGGGGCATATTACCAACGTTAAGCGATATTTATCGCTAACGATGCTTAGCAACGAATTTTTTAACGCTAAGCATCGTCAGAAATTATCGCAGATAAACCTTGCTATTATCAAGGTTTATCGCAAATGCGATAAAAAACGGCCGCAATGCATGAATATTGCTGAAAAGTCAGCGATATTCATGCATTACCGAGCTAATGCTCTTAGCCATGTTATCCACCTCCCATTGGATAACATGGCTAAGAACTGCTCAGGGCAGGTGTTAGTTTTTGGAGATATTCGCGCTTAGCGCGAATATCTCCAAAAGTTGGTAATAGGAGATAGCGATGTTAGCGACTGTTTCCAGTCGCTAACATCTTGGCACGCCCACTTTGCATGTCATTAGTGATAAATATCACTGACATGCAAAGTGGGGCCCAAGATGGTCGCTATCTCCTACTAGCTGTCGCTAACTGGTGTTAGCGACAGCTAGGTAATAGGGAGATAATTTTATCTCCGCTTTCTTGGCTTTTAAATCCAAAAAAGCAGAGATAAACCCCCTTGATAATATGCCCCAATATTTCTGACATCAGCATTCTAAAATGCAGCCAGCCACCAAGGGATTTTGACTGATTGCTATGTATAATTACAAAATACTCAGCTGCAGATGCCAACAACCGGAAGCCCCGGCTCTGTTCGATGAGCAGCTGTGATTCAGAGAGAGTCTCCTTCCTAATCACATTACAAAATCTGAACAATATTCCTGTACAATGATCCAGTCTATGAAAGACAATCGATGGCAGAATGGTGTGACGCAAATAAGCTCCCGAAGGGGGGTGGTCTAAAGCCTACTCTTCGCATATTTCTTTTTGTGTACCAGAATATGAGTTCGGCACAGAAGTATTGCATAATGTAAGGAAAAGGCAAGCTAAATAGATTGTCAGATCTATGAAGCAACTGTCGAATTCAGGCAGAAAATATGAAAGATGACGAGTCTGGCGGTTTGCTGAACCTAAGATTTAAAACATATTTTTTTGCGTTCTTTGGAAAATATGAATTTGAAGAAACGGAAACGAAATAATACCTCTTCTGTTCCAGATAGACCCTGGCATTTCCATTTTACTCCTTTTCAGTGACATTTATTCAGGGAAGGAAACAAACTACCAAATACTTAGAGCTATCATACAAACCTGGGGCCTTATTTATGAAGTTCTTGCGCCACCGGTGCGTCACTTTTTCCCATGTTAAAAGTGACGCACCGGCGGCGCAAGGCCTTCATAAATAAGGCCCCTGAAGTTTAAATTCGTGTTCTTTGAGTTCATTTTGGTATCCTTTGGATAAGGGAAGGTATTGTGAAATGCTTCAGTGACTCATCCAGAGATTTCACGGTAGGGTACCATATTCATAGTAAACAAAGAAGGTCCTGAATTTGGGTGAAATAGATGATAAATATTACCAAGGTCATTTCATTTAATGATCAGATGTCTGTATTTTTATAAAGGTATTTTATCAACTGATGTTATGCTTGTGAAAAAGATAAATAACATAAAAAATTATTAAAGTGTTTTATTAATTTGAAAATAATGTTTATTTATTTATGTTTGAGTAAGAATAACTAGGCTGCGCGTTAATTTAGTGGGTCTTTGCCTGTTTGCTCTGACATCGATTTTAAAATAGCAGAAAAAAATGTGGCATTCAAGATTGCAGGAACAATTTTCCAAAATTTATATATCTCTTCTGTCTTTTACCTCTTTCTTAAAATAGTCCAAATGGGATTAATTCC
Source organism: Lissotriton helveticus (assembly GCF_964261635.1). Classification (NCBI taxonomy): domain Eukaryota; kingdom Metazoa; phylum Chordata; class Amphibia; order Caudata; family Salamandridae; genus Lissotriton; species Lissotriton helveticus. The sequence continues at coordinate 985,248,458 of NC_136071.1, read as the reverse complement.
ATGGTGTTATTATCTTGTGCTGGATAAAATGTATTTATCTGTTTGCCTTAAGAGGCAGACATGTTAAGATGTTCTAAACTTTTGCAATGTTTAAAGCTATATTTAATTCATTTCAAAATGGCTTATTGCATGGTTTGCCTAAATAGTGCAATGTAAATTAATTTGTTTATAAGGTGAATTTTGTTTTAACATTTATTCATGAATTGGGCATTTCCGAAAGTAACTTATTATATGTAGCATGATTTCCTAATTGGTTCATGTATCTTTGTAAGTACAGCCCTATGATACCAGATTATGCCTTGTTGAGTATATCGTTTTTCACTTCTCTGAAACCATAAAATGTGCCCTTTCTGTGATGTGTGCCAGACTTTTTTCAGGCTTTTTTTAGGCTTGCCAGACATTTTCGTTTCTCTGCATACAGACTCTATAATAGTGTGCTTAATTGATTTATGTCAAAAGAATTTTCCTTGTCAGTCTGATAAAAGTACCCTCTTCTTTGCTTTTGAATTGAGCTGTCTTCCCAATAGACTGTCAGCTGATTTAGCTCTTTCCTTGGAGGCAGATTACATGTTGTTTCTCTTGTTGATGACTCTCCTTTGACCTATGAACTGAGTAGATTATGTTATGGCTAACTCCACTTATGGTTTGACGTTGTGCAGTTGATTTTAGTTTTATGCATTATTGATGCTGATTTGAAATCTGACTAAATAACGCATTTAAACCTCCTGTAATGATTCTTAATTTTGAACAAACCCTTATGATTTTGGACTTTACATTTTATCTTAAAAAGGTTTTCTTTATTTGTACAATGGTCTTCATCCTTTGGGTTTCACACATCCCCCAATCCAGAACATTGGTCCTTTAAATTTATGAGTGCACATCGCCTGCTAAGGGTGCTTGTAGATTTTGGAGATTAGAGTGATGAGTATTCCATGCAAAGTGTATCTCATGTAAAGACCGCCTTTTATGTTACTTGAGAGGAGTTGGCATTTTGTTTAGGGTTTATTATCATGATTGCTAATTAGCTTTGTAAGATGGACACACACCTAATGAACATAATTAAGTACAAACCTGATGAAAAGCTTTGATGTTGACACACGGCTACCATACAGCATGTAGCAATGTCACAAAATACCCTGAAACTGGACCCAGGATGCTTGTTTCCAGGTCAGGAGGTCCTTGCTTTGCAGTTTGGGCTGGACTGTTCCCATGGGGAGCTGGGTCAAGACTGAGTTGCATATGGTTGGGTCCAAACTGGGGTGACGTGGCGAGTAAAATAACTATGGCTTAAATCCAGATCTGTGACTGGGGGTGAGTGTATGAGAAGTTTCAACACTTCATCCATCATTTTATTTTGTGATGTTACCATGTAGCACGCACATTTTTTAAGAACCAAAGTGGTATTGTGAGTAAGGAGAGAAATAGTTGCACTGATTAAAAGGGCAATAATCTCTCCCATTGATTTGTATACACGGCATTTAATTCTTCCTTTCTTCTTTTTTCGAATTCCACAATCAAAACCATGAAAGTACACTAAAAATAGCATAGTTAATATATTACCAATATATTTAAAACAGAGTGCACAATTAAAACCACACAGTTAATATGTTAACATTAAAACTGAAAAAAATATCACAAGTGTTAATCCCCACTCCCAATAGCTATACATTGTGGTATGAGTATAGGGGCGCAGGCTATCTAAACCTAAAAACAAAAACCTATCTAATGATCCGCCCAATTAGTAGTAATGAAGACTCAGACTACCCACACATACATGAAAACCCTGGGCAGGTCGGTGTGACAGTGAGAAGAAATACAAATTAAAAAATTGTTCAAACAGACATCCAAAATTAATACATAGTGCTTAAGTGTAGAATAACATATTAATAAAACCATCGATAGGCATCATCAACTATATATAGTCATGGCATAAAAATCAGGCAGATGCTTCCTAATGTTCACAGCAGCAGAAACAAAATGTACAACTGAGAGGGCTATTAGCTCATTTGTAACAGATTGAATAAACAGCAAGGCCTGCCCAAACTGTCTACAATCTATTCGCTCTATTGGGGTGGCAAAAAGTTCAAAAGTAAACAAAGTACATCATGCATTTGACAGACAGTCCATCACCAGGACAGGCCCTCCTTTCTCTGTTCCATTGGACTTTCAATGTGTAAGCCACCATCAAATTAACTAAATTAAGACGAAATCTGGTTGCAATGAACGTACGGTGGGTAGATAAGATGTCACTCAGATATGGCTGCAAGCCGCACATGTGGAATAGAGATAAATTTGAGACCACTGAGCTTTTCGGGAGGTTGTATTGATCCCTCACAGCCTGAGCCAACCCACGTAATCTGGCCTTTAATTCTACTTTCAAGCAATCAAATTTGACACACCCCTCTGTGGGGATAAAAGGAATATTAAAAAAGGAATACACCTTCCTGATATAATTCAGCCAGGGTATATCAAGCGAGTCGTTGACGGAGAGGCAATCGGATATGACATCCCTATTCAGTGTTGCTTCAGGCTTTTTCCAGATCGAGTACCAGAGCAGATTAGGCCCTGCCTTTATATTATCCTCAATAAAAGGATACATTGGCATTTTAAGCTAAAGATTCAGATGGTATACCAATCCTTGTAATAAGGAGAAATGCAGTGGCCACACCTGTCTAGAGTGGAACCTGGTGTAAATCTAGGAGGATCAGACGTGACAAGCCTATAGACAGGGAGTTTCAACCATTTATAAAACATGATTTTAATGAAGGTAACATTTAAATAAATATGTGTGCAGGAACATTCTATAGATCTGAATATTTGCATTTGTGTATATTGTAAAGTGGCTGTCCTCAGAAAGTTGGAATTAAGGAGCTGAGACCAGTGAAATATTGCTACTGTTGCTAAATTCCCACATGACGGTTTATGCTTTGCAAAACTATGTTCTTCAACTATGTAATCATAGATTATGCTAGGGTGTAATTCGATATAATTTTTTTTTGTAGAATTGTGTATGGCGTCAATTCACTAATGCATTTATGAGTACCGGAAGTAGTACTACAGGTTTATGCTTTTATTTACAGTTACATGCCTTTGTGAATTCACCTCTAATCATTCACTTCCTTAATAGACAAAGCAAAAAGGACACACTATAGTTGTAATAATTATATATGAACAACCCATAAATATTTCCATTTCATCCCCAGTTTTGGTATTTTGTGGCCAAGTCACAAAGAAATGGAAGGGTATGCAAAAGAGTACTTGTGGGGCCCTTATTACACTGTGCACCTGTTGTCCTAGCTCCTGTGACACTTTGGTATTACAGAAGGGGTTGCAGATGCTTGCATAGTAGCTGCCAGCACAAACTCAAGGGGGATTTACCTCATTTGCTTGGAGACCAGGCCCCTTGCAAATGAGGAAACACTTTGCCTCCATGCCCGAGTAGTATTATAGATCCGGGATCAGAGGCAAATATGCTGTTAGGGGCACACTGACTTCATGCAGCAAAGAGGCAGCACACAGGCAGTGACCCTAGGATGGGAGGAAAAGGGAACCCATGGACACCATAGACATCCACCCGCAGGCAGGTGATGTCACTGAATGTCCCAGCACACTTTGATGTTCTTGTTCATTACTTTATGCACAGTTAAATGTTGAAAAGCGGCTTCAACAGCTGGTCTGTCTGTCCAGAGACTTTCTGGCTGTGCTGGGGCAATGCATTAATTGTACAAGGGTGTGGTGATGCGTTTTGTAGCTGGCTCATCCAGTTTAAGGTGACCATCGAGCAGAGTGAGGCAGTAGGCTCCATATTCATACATGCTTTTGTGAATGGTCACATATGTTTGAAGTCATATTTTAGGTATAAGATGATGGACGTGTGTATTGGGCTGTGGAATTTATCAAATACATTGTCAGTTGTATTTTAACCTATGTGGGAGGTGTTTGCAGACATGCTTTAAATATGCCTTGAGAAACTGATAGCTGCACCTGAGAATGACTCGCTGCAGAGTGTAACAATAGACATGCTTGTGCAGGAGGGTACCTTCCAACTTTTTAATATTTATGTAAATCCTACAATTTAAATCATCAAAGATGAGTTGAGTCCCTCCAGGAGGGACCAAGTTGCAACTTGTAGGAATAAGCAGCTAGTAGACCTTTGGGTTTTCTGATCGAGGACGTTCACCAAGGGATAACAGAGGCCCAACCCAACTGGCAGCCCAGCTAGTAAGGAACCAGGATGTAGGCTGCATAGGGTTTACTTAGGTTTGTCTATATCTATTATTAAAGAATGAACCACTTTACTGATGTGTTTCTTTACAGTGATATGTGAGGAAACATTATAAAAAGTGAAACAAATATGTAATCCATTTTATGTTCTGGAAATTGCACTGCAGCATTTTGAGACTCATCCAATGCAACTGTAGATGCTATTTAAAAGTGCATTGTATAAGGCAATTACATTTGAGAGAATCTGACAATAGCTTTTCAATATTTTTCTACAGAATGCATTGCTAACATCCGCACATTGTGCGAACATATATGTACAATTCCTGTAAAGAGAGATTTACAACTTTCAGTACACGTTTTGCTTTTTTCCATGACAACTTATACTAGATCTTTTAAGGCGTGGTGGCTTAGTGGTCGTATGTATGACGTCATTTACTTGGGGTTTTTGGAGTGACATCATGTGTACGGCTGCTAAACTGCTACAAGAGACATCGATTACCTGATACAAAATATCTTGTTTGCAAATGTTTTGACTATTGAAAGTGCAAATTAAATAATTTTTGCTGCCGAAATGCTCAACATGCCATTATTTACCATGATAGGCAAGCATGATGTGTGTTACAATGTACATAGAAAAACAAACACACCTATTTAAAAGTGGTATAGAGCAATAAATGAATGCATGAACTATGTATGTGTTACAATCATCTGTTAAATATCAGCCATATGTCTGTGAGTACCTACCCTCACCGTGTTTCTGCTCTGGCAGTTTTAATCTGTCATTGCCTGCACCAGTGCTTAATTTGTAAAAAAAAAATAAGTTCCAGAGCCCTCATCAGGAGGTCACTGCAACTTGCACTACCTATTGCCCCTGGCAGCACTGCCAGTGTCAGTACCATCGCAACTACAAAGCATCACACTCCTACAAATGTGACAGTTCAGATTATTCCATGCCCCTACGTTATAAGAATGGCTTAGGCGGCAGCTATTAGTCATTTTTTATGTATTTTGAATTACTATACAACTGTTGTTGCACTGATCATTACACTAAAAAGACAGCACCACCATGTGGCAGACTGTCATAAGCGCTGGTGTTGACAATTAAGTGCTGATGCCAAGCACCGGAAGCTACTGGCTTAAATTAAACACTTGCCTGAGCTTTTTCTTTATTACCATTGATGAGCACCAGAGTTGTGCAATATCCAGCTGAAGACTGCAGAATGTTTGAATGCCCTAACTCATTTGATCCTTGGTACGCCTGACCAATGACCCATTTCATCGCAACACTGGGCCCTCTCTCCTGTTTGCAAGTCCTGTAAATGTATTTTAGACACTAGCCCCTTATTCCCCTAGTAAATACCACCCACCATAAGCTGGTATTCACCCAAGGGTTGGAAACAGTGTAATCGTAAGGCTATAGGGGGCCCTGGGAAAGGCATATTCTGGGGGACCCTGTCTGAAACAACTTTTAATTTTAAATCACTTTTCTGCTCAATCAAGCCCTCATGATGCAAAAGTATGCTTAATCATATGCTAAATGTTCAGTGAAAGGGTAACACCAAAACAGTTTAAATATGTCTTGCCCATGGCACAAATATCCTTAAGGTGACACTGGATAGTGAAAGACAGAGTCAGAGGTAGATGTAGGCATAGAATAGTGAGAGATGTTAAAGTAGGGTAAGGGTGAAAAAGAGAGAAATATAACATTTCCAGGCTACCCCTTTAATGGTGCATGCCCTAGGAAATTACCCACCGTTCCCACACTTTAAAATGAATATAACACACAGTTCGTCTGACACAGTCCTGAGGCATGGATCACTAAGATAAAATGTGTGTAAGTGCATGTGAGATGCCACTGCAGGGTCATTATAGTCTTCTCAACATATGTATGTAACTATTATCATCTAGTTTTACCTCCCAGTGAATCCAAGGGAGCTTCCTCATATTCCATCATGCTAGTGTCAGACAAGCAATGCAAGTTAGGGAAGCTAAATCTACTGGTTGATACTGAGACTGAGGAGCTGATTTCCATTCCCTTTACGGCTATGGTCCACCCACCCAATTATACAGATGGACCTAAAGACGGCGGAGACTACTGCATCTCTGCTGTAGTCAAATGTCTATGCTGATAGACTAAGGCTCTTTGAAGAATTAGCTATATCCCTTCCTACGTAGTTTAGATTGGCAGCCATACAACCATTTTTTAATATCAATCACCTCCATGAAAAACCTGGTGCTAAGGAGCACTGAAACATGCCTCCTCACCATAGCGGGAAACTCCCAGGGCGAGGGGAAATTGTTTATTTCGTTTGATTTTCGAGAAGAAAATTCTGCTATGAGATTTGCTTTGTGGAAATAAAAAGATGATCTTTGTTGTATGGATCCGTCATGTTTGACAGAGCAGTTTGGTAAAGTTACAATGCATTGGCAGGAACTGCCTTGACAGTGGATCTTGTCAATGCTTGAAATGGCCTCTAGATATTGAAAAAACTGCTGGTCAGCACCTCTGGTAGTGTGACATGATACATTTCTCCATCGCCCTGGTGAAGGACGGGCCAACCAGCCAAATATAAATCAGGACCTAACTATCTTGACTACAGTGTGGGTTCACTGCTCAGAGGATAGTCCAGTTTTATAATGTTTCTTGTGACTGTAGGTATACACCATATCAGAAAGAAGTCTCACCTAGCCCATCCCCCCTGTCCTTGGTTGTTTATGGTCCTGCAGTGGAGAGCCAGTATTTGTTATTCACTTACTGTCATACCAGGAGTTCAAAGATTCCATGAAAGCATCACCGTTTGTGGCTGACAGGTGGAGAGACAACAAAGGTTCATGGTTGTACTTGATGAATCTGCCCACCTTTTGCTCAAAGCATTTGAGTGCTGGTACAAGTGTCAGTGGTGGTTCTGTAACATCTAAAATGTTGATCTTTCCTCTTCCTAAACATATGTTCCCACTGCTCCGCCTCTTCCACATCATTTCCACTGCTTCAGAGGGCATTATGTTGTCAAATACAAGTAATAATAAAACAGTTAAGGATAAGGGTTGCTTGTTTGAAAATAGGATTATTGGAAGTTCATTAATTGAATGTAAAAAGGGATTTTAAAGTTTTCTCCCCCGAGATGATGTAATATGGCACAATATAGTGCATACAACGAGATGGTCATGTTGTGACACCAGCTGCAGATAAGAGCGGTAGGGCCGGCTGGGGGGGATTTCGAGAGATGACCATGAGGGAAAATTAATTATTTATTCAATTTTTCCTTGTGTTCGTCTCTCAAAATCTTCCCCCAGCCGGCCCCACCACCCCACCGCTCTTACCTGCAGTGGCCACGTGACACATGATAAAGTATCATACCATGTCCAGGAATCTTGAGTAGGATAATATCCCCTGCCACAACCCAACCGAAGTATAATGTTCAGGACTCTGCTCTGTGGGAGACATCAACTCAGTGGATCTTCACATATTCAAGAAACATTCTCATTAAAATCACAACATATAATTCGCTGTTAGAAGTTCACTTTCCTGCAGTCTCAAAGGATATTTGACCTCTTGCCCAGGACACCTCTTTGCTCAGGTTTCATTGTACGCTCCATTCAATATTTACTTCATGAAAATATTTGACCAAAGTCTTGGTAGCTTTACATTTAAATACAGTGTTCTTTGCACAAGGCCCTTCATTCCTGACTATGCTGCCATTGTTTCTGTGTTTAAGTCGAAATTCTCTTTCGCTTTTAAAATCGTTCATTTCTCAACTTTCTAAAAAGAATAACATAATTTTTTTGGTATTTTGTTAAAGATATATAGCAGACAGTCTTTTATTTCCTCCTTTCCTTTCATCCTTTCTTCCTCTCCCGTCCTTCATCCATTTTCCCTTCCTTCTTTCCTTTCATCCTTGCTTCCTTCTTTCTTTCATTCCTTCCCCCTAACTTGTTTCCTGCATTCATTCATTACATTCTTCTTTGCCTCCTCTTGTTCTCTTCTTTCCCTTACACCAGCCATTTTTGATTCTTCCCCTTCTCTTTCTTCTTCCTTCCCCCATTTCTTCCTCGTCTTTGTTCTTTCTTGTTTCCTTTTTACCCTTATGCCTCTCTTTCTTTCTTTCTTTCTTTCTTTCTTTCTTTCTTTCTTTCTTTCTTTCTTTCCTTCTTTCTTTCTTTCTTCCTCCCATCTATCCTTTTTTTTCCATCCATGACACTTTTGTCACTTTTCCTCCCATACTCTCCCATTAGTCGATCATACACTCACTCGTAATGTGCTTGAATGTTAAAGTTGAACTGAACTGTATATTGCAAAGTAATGAAACTTAAATGTTGTAATCGGTTTTCTAAGATGCACAATAACACATACAGCTGGGATTTTTTTAATCAGTACTAAAATGATGCATAGGTATAGAAGGGTCCAAGTGCAGCATGAGTGGTTGTTCAGTGCTGTTCTTTTCAAATGGCTATCTGGCAATTATAACTATGGATTAATGTCCACCTATGTGCACAAATAATTCTATTGCTTTATATACCAACACTTTCAGTCTTCACCTGACCTTATAGTAGATAGATCTAACCTCATGTAACAAATACCTCACAGAAATTTCACTTAGTCATCATAAACAAAAACAGCCATACAGTAGCTTTGCTTGAAAAAGTAAGTGCACTCCTTGATCCAGTAACATATGCAACCCTCATTAGAAACAATTACTTTAAGTAATTCCTTCTGAAAGGCTTTATTAGTCTCTCACATTGCGGCAATATCATATCCTAAATATTGTTTACCAATGTATTACTCCATTTGAGTTAATAGAAATTCTACATTCAATTGGATTACATTTTTGTAAACAATATTTAGGACAAAATATTTATGCAAAATTATATTTCTGTGCATGGTAATCTAGCTTGGAACCATTGGGAGGACATCAGTCTGGTCCACTCCGCCTTACAAAACTACTTAATCTCAGTGATTGTTGAGGGCATGGATTCATTCAGAACCCTCTTTTGGTTTTGCTACAGCATCTTATTGGGGTTTAAAGTCTGAACTTTTACTGGTTCATTCCAAATTCTGATTCAGTCATAGATTTACAGGTGTGTTTTGCATAATATTTTGTTGCCTTTTTCACTAAGCCTTGGCTGTTGGACAGAGGGTCTCACATATTCCTCTAGAATGAAATGTTTACTGTATTGGGTGAGGCCTGCAGATTCATGGATGTAGTGAGCTTTCTGTGGGCTGACTGTGGAGTCAATTTGCTGGGATGCTGGGTAGATTGACATCCATCTTCAACTTTCTCCGTTTCCAAATACATTTTTTCACAAGAAAATTGTGAAATTAATATGTGTGGGAACTTTTGGAATTTGCTTCATAGATCGTCAGTGACTGATATGGAACACTGGGGCATATGTAGGTAATTTACATTTTGCGATTCTCAAATAGCGATTTTTAAGGAATCGCTATTTGAGAATTGCAAAATGGAATGTAGGTAATAATTCGCAATTTGTTTGGGAATCCCTAAAATTCCTTAATTGGGATTAGCAAATTGAGAATCACAATTAAGGAATGAGTGTCCCATTCATTCCTATGGGCCAAGAGGCCCATAGGAATGAATGGGGATACATTCTCAAATTGCGATTTTCTATGAGAAAATCGCAATTTGAGAATCGCAATTCCAAGGTTGCCAGGGTGTCCAAAGGACACCTGCTGCATCCCTGGAATGTGCCTGTAAGTACATGTGGCGCACATACATGCCCTAAGGGCATGTCTGTGTGCCACATGGCACTTTGATTTTTTTTAAAAATGCATTTTGACAGGAAATCGCAAAATACCATCTACTTGGAGTAGGGGGTATTTTGCGATTCCTTAAGCCAAAGTCGCAATTTAAAAGGCACCCCTACATAGCACTTAAGGAATCGCAAAATTGTGATTCTTTAAATGCTTGAGCAAAATAAGGAATCGCAATTTTTGTGATTCCTTATTTTGATATGTGGCACCTACATACCAAAACGCAGTTTGCGATTTGCAAACGCCGGAATTCTGGAATTCCGGCATTTGCGAATCGCAAACTCCTTTCTACATATGCCCCACTGTCTTTTACTTTGAGGCCACAAATCAAACTGTTCCAGATAAAACAAACAAAGTCTTTGATTTTATATACAGGGGATAGCACATCTTGAATACAAGCAATCATTAACTTGTTTAGCAGCACATGATTCTAATTATCTTTCTAAATGACATGGAAGCAGTAAGGGTGCACTCACTTTTTTACACATTGCTTATTAATATAGGCTGTTTTTTGTTTGCTACACAATGACCAAGTGATATGTATTATTTGTCAAAAGAGGTTAGATTTGTTTGCTTCTAGGCCTGATGAATGTCATAAACCTATCCATATCTAAAACAATAGAATCTCAAGAGGGTGTACATCTGCTTGCATCACTTCATATACATCAACGGTGAAAGGATCCTTCATTCTTCTACCATGGAGCAGCTCAGAGCATCACTGTGCGCATGTGCACAAACTTTATGCGTTGACATGCTGCTCAGGCTCTTCTGTGGTAGATAACAGTCAATGAAAATAATGTCTGATGTGTGGAAGGCAATTCATACAGGATATCAAAGCAGTTCCAGTCTTCCGCAAGCCAACATTGAATGGAAAATGCAGGAATCTGTCAGAAATTCGTGATAACATGTCTACTAAATCTAGGCTAAAAAATAAAGGTTTTATATATGTATGGGGATATTTGTAGCCATATACCTTGAGGGTGACTAGTAGCCACTCCCATATTTTATCTAAACACTCTAGGGGGTTATCTAGAGTTTGAAAGATGCAGGACAACTGGCTACAATTGGTGGCTGTCCGTTCCACCCTACTTAGAGTGTATACCTAGCAATTCGCTCAAAATATGGTGGACATGGCAACCGCTATTTTTGGCAGATTTCCTACATCCTTCAAACTCTAAATAATCCCCTAAACAACTTGTATGGAGAAAAGTCATAATGCAAGTAACAGAATGCTTAGCTCTGCAGGAAAAAAAAAAGACTGTCTGATGGGCACTCTAATGAAACAAAACAACACGTGATACCTAAATCAGGAATCAAGTCCAAATAATGATAGAAAAAGCTTTGTGAATTAGACATATTTGATCCTATTAGCTACAACACTCTGCCATATATGCCATCATTCGACCTTGGTCTTTCAAGAACATTATTCATTTTGCAAACACCAGTTGAGTTTAGTACAATTAGGTGAATGAAAGCAGGCTGTGGTACTTAAACAGTCATGACTCATTCTCGAACTAAAGCTTACAGTGCATCAAAATTTCTCGTTGTGCAGCTTTCATGTTTTAATAGGTACTTTGCTGGTTAGTTAAGCCAAAGAAGAAAAGCCCTTGTGTGTATTTGAATAGCCACAATGGAAATAATGCAATTCTAACAACCCTCTAAAAGTGTTGTCCAGTGTAGAGAAATAGTCCTCTTTACCCAGTCCTGCATCTCTAATTTATTTGTTTTATTTATTTATTTAGAGAGTTTTATATAGCGCTACTGGACCCGAGGGTATCAGAGCGCTTTACAAGGTCGGTATACATACAAGAAATAGTTCACTGTGTGCATTAGTCATGAAAGATATAAAACATTACATTCAAATGGATAGGAGGTAGCCAAATAAGACGACAAAAGCCGCGTGCAAGTAAATCATGGAGGATAAAAACATAGCTTTTAAGTAAGTGAGTGGGGAGGAGAGGCAATGAGATCAAAAAGAGGATGGAGAGTATAGAGAATCAGAGAAATAGGGAGTGTAAAACAGGAGGAGAGGAGGTAAGAGAGGTGGGAAAGGGGGTGGGGTGAGGGGATAGCAGGGGAGCAGGAGTGGACAGTGCTCAAATCAGTGACATTAGGTGCCCCAATATTTGTTGAGAAGAAGTGATTTGAGCCTTTTTTTTAAGAGAGGGTAGGAGGGGTTGCAGCGGAGATCCTTGGGGAGAGAGTTCTAAATCATAGGGGCATTACCAGAGAATGCACGGGATTGGGCTTTTTTGCATTTGAGTTTGGGCGGGATTAGGACAAGGGAGTTAGTGCTCCTAAGGGACCTAGAGCACCCAGCTTTTTGTAATTTGTCAGCAAGATAAGAGGGGGTGTTTAGGTGGAGGGCGTGATACATGCAATCTTGAAGGTAGATCTTCCTTCGATTGGGAGCCAGTTGAGGTTTTTAAGGACAGGAGAGATGTGGTTGAATTTTTTACAATCGGAGATAAGTCTGGCAGCGAGGTTGAGAACACATTTAATCGGTGCTAGGTGGATTTTAGGGGTGCCAACGAGTGTTGCGTTACCATAATTAATTTTAGACAGGAAAAATGATTGGACAACGATTCTAAAGTCATCGGCTGGAATAAAAGTTTTCAGTTTTTTGAGGTGATGAAGGGTCAAAAGGGCATTTTTTGCAGCATTTTCAATGTGTGGGATGAGATTCAGGTTTAGATCAATGCTGATGCCTAGGGATTTGACAGAGTTCGAGGTGGAGAGGGGGCAGTTGAGAGCGGTGATATCGTTGATCCAGAGTTGAATAGGGAGAGAGTTGCTCTAGGGACTAAATAGGATGATTTCAGTTTTTTTAGGGTTCAGTTTGAGATGATTGTGGTGGAACCAGGCTTGAACTTTATTCAATGTGTCATTGAGGTGAAGGATGTCATTGTGGGATTTGATCTTGTAGAAAAGTTGGGTGTCCTTGGCATACAGGTGGTAGCATATTTTGGCTTGTTTGAGAATGAGGGTGAGTGGTTCCATGAATAGATTGAATAGGGTGGGGGAGAGGATAGAGCCTTGTGGAACGCCAAGTGAGACCGGTTGGGGTTTGGAGAGGCATTGACTGAGCTTAATTTGTTGGGATCTGTTTTGAAGGAATGAAAAGAACCATTTGAGTACGGTGCCCTCAAGACCAAATCGAACTTTAAGGGTGTTAAGAAGGGTGGGATGGTGGACAGTATCGAATGCCGCCGAAAGGTCAAGGAGGATTAGTAGAGAGGATTCACCTCTGTCTAGAGAGCGGTGAATGTCGTCTGTAATATTGAGCATGGCCGTTTCGGTACTGCATCCCTTTCTGAAGCCCGATTGGAACTTGTCAAGGAGATTGAAAGAGACGATATGGTTATCTAGTTGGGAAAGGACACATTTTTCCAGGGCTTTTGAGAGGAAGGGAAGGTTAGAGATGGGGCGTAGGTTGTTGAGGTAATTGGGGTCGGCAGAGGAGTTTTTGAGGATGGGGGAGATTTGACCAATCTGAAGGGAGGCGGGGACACAGCCTGTGGAAAGAGAGGAGTTGATAATATTGGTCCAGAGCGGGGCAATGATGTGCTTGAGTTTTTGGATCAGGTGAGAGGGAAGAGGGTCTTTAGTGTGAGAGGAGGGTTTGAGATTTGAGATGATGTTGTTGATAGCTGTTTCAGAGACATGGGTAATTTGCTCCAGGAGGCATTGTTTTTAGTTTGGTGGTGTATGAGAGTGGAGACTGGGAGGGGGGAACTGAGAGTGGTTGAGAGTTGTCTTGAAACGGGGGGAGGAGGGCAAACTAGTGCTACGAATGTTAGGGAGGGGGTGATATTTGAGGGGAGGTTGAGGTGAGAGGGGGTGGAGGCGAAGGAAAGTTCGATCGTGTTGACTTTGTTGGAGAAGAAGCTGGTGATTTCTTCACATCTTTCAATAGTGGCTAGTATTTTGGGAGGGCCAGAGGAGGTTTGTTTTTTACCAATGTTAAAGAGTTCTCTAGGGCAGTTTCTGGCCTGCTCTCGAAGATAGGAGGCTTTATCGTTGAAGATGTGTTTTTTGTATTGGGGCCTAGCATTTCTCAGAAGCACCAAATTGTCAGTGGTGGGATGATTCCTCCAGGTACGTTCTGATTGCCTGAGTGCCCGTCTTTCCTTGTTAAGGTCCAAATTGAACCAGGATTTTGGTGGGATGTTTTTTTCTTGTTTGTATTTGATAGGGGCAATTTGATCAAGGGCTTCAAGAATAGAATTGTTGTAGTGTTCAGTTAGGTCATTGGTGCTATGGGAGAGAGGGGGGAGAAGTAAGCGAGATTTAATAGTGGATTCCAATTCGCCCGGCAGAATAAGGTGAAGTTTACGAGTAGGTTTCAAAGGTAAACTGCCTATGGGGGTCGGGTGTATAATGGAGCCATTTAAGTTGAAGAGGATAAGGTGATGTTCGAACCAGTCTACTGGAAGGATCTTTGAGAGGGAGGCGAGATCCTTGCTAGTCAGGATAGCATCAAGGGTGGCACCTTTGGTGTGAGTTGGGGATTGGCAGAGTTGGGTCAGGTCGGTGATTTCCATGATATCGTTAAACCGGGAGACAGCAGGGTCGTCATTTTTATTCAAGTGGATGTTGTAGTCCCCCAGAAAGATGTTTAGAGAGTGGGAGAGTGACGCTAGAGTAATACGATTTGACATCTCTTCAGTAAAGGAGATAGAGTTTCCAGAGGGGTGGTAGATAGTGTGAAGCCTAATGGCGGGGGAGCCTGGGGTTATAGATATCTGTGCAGAGGTACTCAAATGTGGATGGGTCTTGCAGTTGGCCACCGAGAAATTAAGATTATCTCAGAAGATAATGGCAAGGCCCCCTCCTATTTGTTCACTTCTATCTTTTTAGGGCTTGGCCTACGTCCCACGAAGTGGGCGTGGCTTAAGAGTCCTTTTCGGAGGGCTGCGAAAATCGTACCTAACAGATTCCTGAATGCTCGTGATTTTTGCCATGTTTTTGTGGCAGCTGCATGGCAATTGGGCCTCGCATGCCTGTCTTTTTAGAAGTCAGCACGCAATAGGCCACAGGCGGTAGAGTTGCTCCGCCTCGTGCATATTCCGTGCGGACACGAGCAGCAGAAGGCCATATTTCTTCAATTACCAGCTGTCATGGCTCGCGGTAATTGAAGACAGATGCTGGGCGCGCGTGCACCATTGTTTGCTGTCTGCTGTACGAAGCCTCGTTTTCTCTGCTGTGTGTGTTGTGCGCATGCCGCCTCCTGGTCAAAGCTTGACTTCAGTCCGACATTCTGACCCTCACAGAATGAACCTCCCCACTGTCTTTGCTACTTCTTGTACGTTGTACACTCCCAATTGTCACTATTGCCTCAGGTATTGTAACTTTTGCTTCTGTAATTTGTTCACTTGTAATGTTCTCTTATATCAGCTCTGTTGATTTTGTCGAGCGCTTTGTCACCTTCGGGTAAAGTCCGCGCTATATATAAAATAGCATAAATAAATCCACAGACTTCGCACCTCCCCTCCCTGTTGTCTCATCACCTATGCTGCCACCAATGCTAGCTGCCTGCTAACTGACTAGCTAACTGCCTAGCTAACTGCAAAAAGTGCATGCCACTGCCAAGCATAAATGACCACGCACATGCCACTCTCAAGGTCGCGTGACCACATGCACGCTACAACACCGAAATACCCACAGCAGTCACTGGCGACCACTCAGAAACTTGACATTTATTGCTGACTCTTTATTCAGAAAGTCGCGGTGTGCAATAGAATCATAATACTCGGATTTGTATAGTGCTAAAGACTCGTGCGGGTCTCCAGGCGCTGTGAGATGAGATGATTTGCCAGAATCACAGGAGTTCAGCCGATGCCGAAACTCGAACCTGGACCCCCCAGCTCCAAAGTCGGCTGCTCTGGCAGTTACGCCACACCCCTTAAAGACAGTTTGGGCATGACACGTCATCATGCGCTTGGAGTGCACTGCAGACCCGCCCCTTCCAGGCACCTCGGGCTGCTGTGGCTTCCTGCCCCTTGTGTGGTTCTCGCTATTTTATGTGTTTGTCTCTTCAGGTGATGCTGACAGACAGACAGACCGCGCTGCCTCCTGAAACACTTCGGTTTTACTCCTTCCTTAAGACGCCGCAGCCCCTCCCCTCCGGTGTTCCTGCTCCTGATGTTGAGTTGAGAGGGATAGAAGGTGCTCCGATGTCTGGAGCAAGTGTTCAGAATCCGTCCTGAGGTGAGGTGCAGAGTGAGTGCGGAGTGAGTGCAGAGTGAGTGCAGAGTGAGTGCAGAGTGAGTGCAGAGTGAGTGTGAGTGCAGAGTGAGAGTGAGTGCAGAGTGAGTGCAGAGTGAGTGCAGAGGGAGTGCAGTGTGAGAGTAAGTGCAGTGAGTGCAGAGTGTGAGTCCAGAATGAGTGCAGAGTGAGTGCAGAGTGAGTGCAGTGTGTGCAGAGTGAGTGTGAGTGCAGTGTGAGTGCAGAGTGTGAGTGCAGAGTGTGAGTGCAGAGTGTGAGTGCAGAGTGTGAGTGCACAGTGTGAGCAGAGTGAGTGCAGAGTGAGCGTGAGTACAGAGTGAGTGCAGAGTAAGTGTGAGTGCAAAGTGAGTGTGAGTGCAGAGTGAGTGCAGAGTGAGTGTGAGTGCAGAGTGAGGGTGTTGGACAGGCCGCATGGTCGGGCTGCCCCCCCCTCCCCGCAGTAGGACCTGGACCCTGGCTCTCCCTGCATCCCCAGCCAGAGTCCCTAAACGACCACCCGAAGTACCCTGCAATCCCTCCACTACAAGACACCAGCCCCGGACCCAGCTGGCCCGGGTCACCATCCACACCACGACATCGAACCGGCCGCCATCTTGGGGCACTGCAGCACAAGGCCGCGTGGCCTCAACTCGACCCTAACCCTGGGCCCGGCCGGCCCCGACATCGGGGCACCAACCTCCCCCCAGGAGGCAGAGTGACCACTTGGCAAATCAATGGGAGAAGGAATCGTCAACGGCTCCCCTCCGCCAGGTGTCGATCACCCCCGGCCGCCCTGGGCGCTGGCTCCACCCCCCTGCTGGGTGTCTGGACTCCCTCATCCCGGACCTCCCGGCCCCCAGGCGCGAGGGTCCGGACATCAAAGGGGACCAGACCTATAACTGGGGCAGTGCCAGACCAGGAAGGCAGTTGTATCCTGGAGTCGAGAGACCCGAGAAGAACTCATCCGTGACTGGCCTGCTGGCGCTGCCGCGGCCCTCTGCCTCGTGAACCCATCTTGGCCTGCTGGCGCTGCCGCGGCCCTCTGCCTCGTGAAACCATCGTCTTGGCCTGCTGGCGCTGCCGCGGCCCTCTGCCTAGTGAAACCATCTTGGCCTGCTGGCGCTGCCGCGGCCCTCTGCCTCGTGAAACCATCGACTTGGCCTGCTGGCGCTGCCGCGGCCCTCTGCCTTGTGAGACTACCATCTTGGCCTGCTGGCGCTGCCGCGGCCCTCTGCCTCGTGAAACCATCGACTTGGCCTGCTGGCGCTGCCGCGGCCCTCTGCCTTGTGAGACTACCATCTTGGCCTGCTGGCGCTGCCGCGGCCCGATCCACAGACCCTCCAGCTCGAGGATTGTGAGCTCGCCCCTTACCACTACCTGTACCGATCCGGTACCAAGACTGTCCCGCTACCCCCTTTCCCTACAGAGACTAGAAGTGAGAGGACCCCCGGGTCCGAGATATCCTGTATCGCTGATATCCTTGCCTTAAGAACCTTATATAAAGCATTGAACTCGACTTGGTGTGGTGCCTGTTTGTGGGGAGGGAGGTAACTTGTCTGTACGATCACCGGAGACGGTCCCCCTCGGGGATCTCTCCCTCAGTATCCGGCCGACCCTCAGGGTCCCCGTCTAACATTGGTGGCCAGCGACGGGATCCGAACCTACGCATAATCGTACAGAAAGTCACCCGATCCACGACACACGACCACCATGACAACAGAGAGCGGAACAACGGAGAAATTCCAGATGGAAAAATTGGAAGACTACAACCACCGAGAACTGAAGCAATATTGCATGGAACTTGGTCTCCCAACCACGGGTCTGAGTACGAAGGAAGACTTCAAACGAGCCCTAGAAGCCTGGGCGGAAACGGGTACGGCCGTACCCCGAACACAAACGACCGAAACGAGCCCCGCACCAACTAAAGAAAGAGCGGGTCTCTCCCTGGAAGAGATCCGAGAAAGAGAAAAAACCAGACTCCACGAATTAGAACTAGCCCGACTTCGCTTGGATGGAGAACTCAAGCTGGCCGAACAAAAAATAACCCTGGAACACTTACGGCTCAAGGAAGAGCGAGAAGACAAGCAAAGACAGAGAGAGCTAGAGGAAAAGAAACTAGAGTACGAACATGAGCGCGATCTCAAAGCACTGGAGATCCAGAAACAGAATAAAGACCTCGGGCTCCCCGAACGACCGACCCCGTCTGCCTCGACCGAACCCAAGGTTCACATCCCCAAAGATGTCATCCGGGAATACCACAAGAACGATGATATACAGCAGTGGTTTAAAGCCTATGAGGTGGCAATGACCTCCCACCGGATTCCCCGAAGCGATTGGGGAGCCGGATTATGGGGGAGGTTTGTCAACGAAGGGCGTGACGCCCTGCTGCAACTCCCGGACCAGCTGATGACCTCCTACGACCACATGAAGGCCGCCCTCCTCACTCGATACGGGCTCACACCTGAGATGTACCGCCAACGGTTCCGCGACTGCAAACGGATTCCGGGTACAACTTGGGTGGAGTACGTGAACTTTTTTAGCCGAGCCTTCGAGGGGTGGATCAAGGGCAACAAAGTAACCACCTACGATCAACTCTTTGACCTTATCGTATGGGAACACCTGTCGAACAACTGCTTCGTGGAGCTCCGGCAACACCTCCTGGACAGTAAGCTAACCGACCCTCGACAACTCGCCGTCGAAGCCGACCGGTGGGAAAGCACCCGAGTTGGCCGGAACGCACCCAGCGAATTATCCAGACCGTATCGCCCCCGAGGGGGAGGAGGGAGTCAGGGTCGGGGGAGAGACCCCGGCCCCTCGTCACCCCCCAGAAACCCCTCGACCCCGGTTGGCCGAGGAAGCCCTGCCGTCCGGGCCGGTTTCCGGGCCAACATTACGTGCCACAGGTGCCAGCGACCCGGCCACTACGCCAGTGATCCCAACTGCCCAAAGAATCCGAACACTACCCCCCGCCAAGTTGCAGCGGCGGCCCTAGGGGAAGAACTAATCCCGGAAGACCAAGAAGAGTACGAGACCGATCCCTCTGAATGGGCGCCCGCCGCCATGGCACTGGTCTGCTTAGGGGAGAGAGACATGATTCCGCGGGCCCCCCTTCCCGCCAACACCCAGAAGTACGGTCAATGGGTCAACATTAATGGCCGCCGGGCGGAAGCCCTCCGCGACACCGGGGCCAGTGTAACGGCGGTCCGACGCCACCTCGTCACTCCCGACCAAATCTTGCCGAACATTCTTTGCCCTGTCCGATCAGCCGACAACTCCGAAAGCCTATGCCACATGGCCTGCGTCCCCTTCGAGTGGGGAGGAGTAACAGGGATGTTAAAAGTAACTGTCCGCGATGATGCCCCCGTGGACTGCCTCCTAGGAAACGACCTTGAAAGCTCTCCATGGGCAGCTGTCGAACGGAGGGAGCACCTGGGGATGCTTGGCCTCCCCGAATGGGTCTGCGTCACGACCCGGTCCATGACCGCCCGCGCGGTCCCCAGCCCAGAAGAGCCCGAGTGGCCAGAACCTCCTCCCGCGCTCATCCCAGAGGAGGCCGCCCCAGGAGCCAGTCCATTGACCCAAACCGAAGAAGGATCCGACCAGCTTCGGGACGTCCCTGACCTGGCACAATGGCGGCAGGAGGGAGGCCCCACGCAGGAACAATTCCGGGCCGAACAGAAAACCTGTCCCTCTCTCGAAGGACTCCGGCAGCAAGCCCTGGCCCAGAGCACCGGGGATACCTCGGGGGCCCACTGGATCTACTGGGACCAAGACCTGCTCTACAGCGAGCAGAAAGTGGCGGAACTAGGGGCCAGTCGGGTGCTGGTGGTGCCCCTTCGCTTCCGAGACTTCCTCCTGAACTTAGCCCACGATGTCCCTCTTGCCGGACACCTGGGGCAGGATAAAACCTACGATCGCCTGGTGACCCATTTTTTCTGGCCCCACATGCGAAAGGATGTCACCAACCACTGCAAGGCCTGCCCCACCTGCCAGGCCAGCGGAAAAAGTGGCCGAAAAATCAAAGCACCATTGCAACCCTTTCCTGTCGTCACCACCCCGTTTGAACGAGTGGGAATAGACATTGTGGGGCCCCTCGACCCTCGAACAGCCCAAGGACACCGGTTCATCCTGGTCCTCGTAGACCACGCCACTCGCTATCCCGAGGCCATCCCTCTTCGGACGGTGACGGCCCCCGTGGTGGGCCGGGCCCTGATGGGGATCTTCTCCCGGGTGGGGTTCCCCCGGGAGGTCGTCAGTGACAGGGGCACGAACTTTATCTCCAGATATATGAAGTCTCTTTGGCAACAATGCGGGGTCACCTACAAATTCACGACCCCCTATCACCCGCAAGGAAACGGACTGGTCGAGAGGTTCAACCGCACCCTCAAGGGGATGATTATGGGCCTAGAAGAACCCCTTCGACGCCAGTGGGACGTGCTACTTCCCTGCCTCCTGTTTGCCTATCGGGAGGTCCCGCAGAAGTCCCTCGGCTTCAGCCCATTTGAACTCCTGTACGGGCACCCCGTCCGGGGCCCCCTCAGCCTAGTCAAGGAAGGTTGGGAGCAGCCTCCCCAGAAAACTCCCCCGGACATCTACAGGTACCTCCTGGCTCTCCGCAACCAGACCCGGCAGTTCCGAGACACCGCCAAAGCCAATCTCGAGGCCAGTCAGGAGGACATGAAGAGGTGGTACGATCAGCACGCGTCCTCCATTGAGTTCGAACCGGGACAACAGGTCTGGGTGATGTCCCCGGTTGAACCCTGTGCACTCCAAGACCGATGGTCCGGGCCCTTCAAGGTAATCGAACGCAAAGGGCCCGTCACCTATTTAATCGACATGGAGACTGCCCGGAACCCCCTACGGGTCCTCCATGCCAACAGGCTAAAACCCCATTTTGTGCGATCCGAGCTCAGCCTCCTGATGGCTACCGATAATGGGACAGAAGAAGACTCCGAACCCCTTCCGGACTTACTGAGGGCCTTCGAGCAGGATGGCTCAGTGGAAGGGGTCCAGCTCTCCGAGGCCCTGTCCCCGGAGCAACGCCAAGACTGCCAAACGCTCCTGAGGCGGTTCGCCTCCCTGTTCTCCCTCACCCCCGGAGTCACCCCCTGGTGCCTCCACGATGTGGACACCGGGGACAGCCCTCCTATCCGACACCGGGCATACCGCGTACCAGACCGGGTACGAGCCTGCATCCAGACCGAGGTGTCCAAAATGCTGACCCTGGGAGTGATCGAACCCTCAGACAGCCCCTGGGCAAGCCCAGTCGTCCTGGTTCCCAAGGCGGCCGCCCCGGGCGTTGCCCCTGAGCTCCGGTTCTGCGTGGACTATCGGGGGCTGAATGCAGTTACCAGGACCGACGCTCATCCCATCCCCCGGGCCGACGAGCTAATTGACCGGATGGGGGCCGCCCGCTACCTGAGCATCTTCGACCTAACAGCGGGCTACTGGCAGATCGGCCTCACCCCTCGGGCCCAAGAACGATCCGCCTTCTCTACCCCAGACGGGCACTACCACTTTAAAGTCATGCCCTTCGGCATGAAAAACGCCCCGGCCACGTTCCAACGGCTGGTAAACCAGGTACTGGCGGGCCTGGAAGACTTCAGCGCCGCCTACCTGGACAACATTGCTGTGTACAGCCACCAGTGGACCGACCACCTCCGCCACCTGCGGGAGGTTCTACACGCCCTCCAGCAAGCCGGGCTCACCATCAAGGCCAGCAAGTGCCAGGTTGGCCAAGGGTCCGTGACCTACCTGGGACACCAAGTGGGAAGCGGGCTAGTGGCTCCTCTCCAACTCAAGATTGCTGCCATCCAGGCCTGGCAACCCCCTACGACCCAAACGGAGGTCCGGGCCTTCCTGGGGCTCACCGGATACTACCGGCGGTTCGTGAAGGACTATGGCAGCATCGTGGGGCCCCTCACAGAGCTCACCTCCAAAAAGGGCCCCAAAACCGTCAACTGGACCCTGGACTGCCAATCGGCCTTCGAGAAACTAAAGACCGCCATGTGCACGGCCCCCGTGCTCCAGGCTCCCGACTACAGCCGGGAATTCATTGTGCAGACGGACGCCTCCGATCATGGTGTGGGGGCCGTCCTCTCCCAACTCAACGCCGAAGGGGTCGACCATCCGGTGGTCTTCATCAGCAGACGCCTCTTGCCCCGAGAACAGCGCTGGAGCACCATTGAGAGAGAGGCCTTCGCCGTAGTCTGGGCACTCAAGAAGCTCCGGCCATACCTCTTCGGCACCCACTTCCGGGTGCAAACAGACCACCGACCCCTGCAATGGCTGATGCAAATGCGGGGGGAAAACCCGAAGCTGTTGCGCTGGTCCATCTCCCTGCAGGGGATGGACTTCACGGTGGAACATCGTCCAGGCCAGGACCACGCCAACGCCGACGGCCTGTCACGCTTTTTCCGCCTCAGCGAGGAGAGTCCCCAGGAAGATGGCTGACTCTCCCCTCCTTCAGCTGGGGGGGACGCATGTTGGACAGGCCGCATGGTCGGGCTGCCCCCCCTCCCCGCAGTAGGACCTGGACCCTGGCTCTCCCTGCATCCCCAGCCAGAGTCCCTAAACGACCACCCGAAGTACCCTGCAATCCCTCCACTACAAGACACCAGCCCCGGACCCAGCTGGCCCGGGTCACCATCCACACCACGACATCGAACCGGCCGCCATCTTGGGGCACTGCAGCACGAGGCCGCGTGGCCTCAACTCGACCCTAACCCTGGGCCCGGCCGGCCCCGACATCGGGGCACCAACCTCCCCCCAGGAGGCAGAGTGACCACTTGGCAAATCAATGGGAGAAGGAATCGTCAACGGCTCCCCTCCGCCAGGTGTCGATCACCCCCGGCCGCCCTGGGCGCTGGCTCCACCCCCCTGCTGGGTGTCTGGACTCCCTCATCCCGGACCTCCCGGCCCCCAGGCGCGAGGGTCCGGACATCAAAGGGGACCAGACCTATAACTGGGGCAGTGCCAGACCAGGAAGGCAGTTGTATCCTGGAGTCGAGAGACCCGAGAAGAACTCATCCGTGACTGGCCTGCTGGCGCTGCCGCGGCCCTCTGCCTCGTGAACCCATCTTGGCCTGCTGGCGCTGCCGCGGCCCTCTGCCTCGTGAAACCATCGTCTTGGCCTGCTGGCGCTGCCGCGGCCCTCTGCCTAGTGAAACCATCTTGGCCTGCTGGCGCTGCCGCGGCCCTCTGCCTCGTGAAACCATCGACTTGGCCTGCTGGCGCTGCCGCGGCCCTCTGCCTTGTGAGACTACCATCTTGGCCTGCTGGCGCTGCCGCGGCCCTCTGCCTCGTGAAACCATCGACTTGGCCTGCTGGCGCTGCCGCGGCCCTCTGCCTTGTGAGACTACCATCTTGGCCTGCTGGCGCTGCCGCGGCCCGATCCACAGACCCTCCAGCTCGAGGATTGTGAGCTCGCCCCTTACCACTACCTGTACCGATCCGGTACCAAGACTGTCCCGCTACCCCCTTTCCCTACAGAGACTAGAAGTGAGAGGACCCCCGGGTCCGAGATATCCTGTATCGCTGATATCCTTGCCTTAAGAACCTTATATAAAGCATTGAACTCGACTTGGTGTGGTGCCTGTTTGTGGGGAGGGAGGTAACTTGTCTGTACGATCACCGGAGACGGTCCCCCTCGGGGATCTCTCCCTCAGTATCCGGCCGACCCTCAGGGTCCCCGTCTAACAGAGGGTGAGTGCAGAGTGAGTGCAGAGTGTGAGTGCAGAGTGTGAGTGCAGAGTGAGTGAGTGCAGAGTGAGTGCAGAGTGAGTGCAGAGTGAGTGCAGAGTGAGTGCAGAGTGATTGTGGAGAGAGTGCAGTGTGAGTGCAGAGTGTGAGTGCAGAGTGTGAGCAGAGTGAGTGCAGAGTGAGTGCAGAGTAAGTGTGAGTGCAAAGTGAGTGTGAGTGCAGAGTGAGTGCAGAGTGAGTGCAGAGTGAGTGGAGAGTGAGTGTGAGTGCAGAGTGTGAGTGCAGAGTGAGTGTGAGTGCAGAGTGCAAGTGCAGAGTGTGAGTGCAGAGTGAGTGCAGAGTGAGTGCAGAGTGAGTGCAGAGTGATTGCAGAGAGAGTGCAGAGTGAGTGCAGAGAGAGTGCAGAGTGAGCGCAGAGTGAGTGCAGAGTGAGTGCAGAGTGACTGCAGAGATAGTGCAGAGTGAGTGCAGAGTGAGGCAGAGAGAGTTCAGAGTGAGGCAAGAGTGATTGCAGAGAGAGTGCACAGAGTGCGAGTGCAGAGAGTGAGTGCAGAGTGAGAGTGAGTGCAGAGTGAGAGTGAGTGTGAGTGCAGAGTGAGTGTGAGTGCAGAGTGAGTGCAGAGTGAGAGTAAGTGCAGTGAGTGCAGAGTGTCAGTGCAGAGTGAGTGCAGAGTGAGTGCAGAGTGTGTGCAGAGTGAGTGTGAGTGCAGAGTGTGAGTGCAGAGTGAGTGCAGAGTGAGTGCAGAGTGAGTGCAGAGTGTGAGTGCAGTGTGAGCAGAGTGAGTGCAGAGTGAGCGTGAGTGCAGAGTGAGTGCAGAGTAAGTGTGAGTGCAAAGTGAGTGTGAGTGCAGAGTGAGTGCAGAGTGAGTGCAGAGTGAGTGTGAGTGCAGAGTGAGTGCAGATTGAGTGCAGAGTGAGTGCAGAGTGAGTTTGAGTGCAGAGTGAGAGTGAGTGAGAGTAAGTGCAGAGTGAGTGCAGAGTGAGTGCAGAGTGATTGCAGAGTGATTGCAGAGAGCGTGCAGAGTGAGTGCAGAGTGAGTGCAGAGTGCTTGCAGAGTGATTGCAGAGAGAGTGCAGAGAGAGTGCAGAGTGAGTGTGAGTGCAGAGAGTGAGTGTGAGTGCAGAGAGTGAGTGCAGAGTGAGAGTGAGTGCAGAGTGAGTGTGAGTGCAGAGTGAGTGTGAGTGCAGAGTGAGAGTAAGTGCAGTGAGTGCAGAGTGTGAGTGCAGAGTGAGTGCAGAGTGAGTGCAGAGTGAGTGCAGAGTGTGTGCAGATTGAGTGTGAGTGCAGAGTGTGAGTGCAGAGTGTGAGTGCAGAGTGTGAGTGCAGAGTGTGTGTGCAGAGTGTGAGTGCAGAGTGTGAGTGCAGAGTGAGTGCAGAGTGAGTGTGAGTGCAGAGTGAGTGTGAGTGCAGAGTGAGTGAGTGCAGAGTGAGTGAGTGCAGAGTGAGTGCAGAGTGAGTGTGAGTGCAGAGTGAGTGTGAGTGCAGAGTGAGTGCAGAGTGGGTGTGAGTGCAGAGTGAGTGCAAAGTGAGTGCAGAGTGAGTGTGAGTGCAGAGTGAGAGTGAGTGCAGAGTGAGTGCAGAGTGAGTGCAGAGGGAGTGCAGTGTGAGAGTAAGTGCAGTGAGTGCAGAGTGTGAGTCCAGAATGAGTGCAGAGTGAGTGCAGAGTGAGTGCAGTGTGTGCAGAGTGAGTGTGAGTGCAGAGTGTGAGTGCAGAGTGTGAGTGCAGAGTGTGAGTGCACAGTGTGAGCAGAGTGAGTGCAGAGTGAGCGTGAGTACAGAGTGAGTGCAGAGTAAGTGTGAGTGCAAAGTGAGTGTGAGTGCAGAGTGAGTGCAGAGTGAGTTTGAGTGCAGAGTGAGAGTGAGTGAGAGTAAGTGCAGAGTGAGTGCAGAGTGAGTGCAGAGTGATTGCAGAGTGATTGCAGAGAGCGTGCAGAGTGAGTGCAGAGTGAGTGCAGAGTGCTTGCAGAGTGATTGCAGAGAGAGTGCAGAGAGAGTGCAGAGTGAGTGTGAGTGCAGAGAGTGAGTGTGAGTGCAGAGAGTGAGTGCAGAGTGAGAGTGAGTGCAGAGTGAGTGTGAGTGCAGAGTGAGTGTGAGTGCAGAGTGAGAGTAAGTGCAGTGAGTGCAGAGTGTGAGTGCAGAGTGAGTGCAGAGTGAGTGCAGAGTGAGTGCAGAGTGTGTGCAGATTGAGTGTGAGTGCAGAGTGTGAGTGCAGAGTGTGAGTGCAGAGTGTGAGTGCAGAGTGTGTGTGCAGAGTGTGAGTGCAGAGTGTGAGTGCAGAGTGAGTGCAGAGTGAGTGTGAGTGCAGAGTGAGTGTGAGTGCAGAGTGAGTGAGTGCAGAGTGAGTGAGTGCAGAGTGAGTGCAGAGTGAGTGTGAGTGCAGAGTGAGTGTGAGTGCAGAGTGAGTGCAGAGTGGGTGTGAGTGCAGAGTGAGTGCAGAGTGAGTGCAGAGTGAGTGTGAGTGCAGAGTGAGAGTGAGTGCAGAGTGAGTGCAGAGTGAGTGCAGAGGGAGTGCAGTGTGAGAGTAAGTGCAGTGAGTGCAGAGTGTGAGTCCAGAATGAGTGCAGAGTGAGTGCAGAGTGAGTGCAGTGTGTGCAGAGTGAGTGTGAGTGCAGAGTGTGAGTGCAGAGTGTGAGTGCAGAGTGTGAGTGCACAGTGTGAGCAGAGTGAGTGCAGAGTGAGCGTGAGTACAGAGTGAGTGCAGAGTAAGTGTGAGTGCAAAGTGAGTGTGAGTGCAGAGTGAGTGCAGAGTGAGTGTGAGTGCAGAGTGAGGGTGAGTGCAGAGTGAGTGCAGAGTGTGAGTGCAGAGTGTGAGTGCAGAGTGAGTGAGTGCAGAGTGAGTGCAGAGTGAGTGCAGAGTGAGTGCAGAGTGAGTGCAGAGTGATTGCGGAGAGAGTGCAGTGTGAGTGCAGAGTGTGAGTGCAGAGTGTGAGCAGAGTGAGTGCAGAGTGAGTGCAGAGTGAGTGCAGAGTAAGTGTGAGTGCAAAGTGAGTGTGAGTGCAGAGTGAGTGCAGAGTGAGTGCAGAGTGAGTGGAGAGTGAGTGTGAGTGCAGAGTGTGAGTGCAGAGTGAGTGTGAGTGCAGAGTGCAAGTGCAGAGTGTGAGTGCAGAGTGAGTGAGTGCAGAGTGAGTGCAGAGTGAGTGCAGAGTGAGTGCAGAGTGAGTGCAGAGTGATTGCGGAGAGAGTGCAGTGTGAGTGCAGAGTGTGAGTGCAGAGTGTGAGCAGAGTGAGTGCAGAGTGAGTGCAGAGTGAGTGCAGAGTAAGTGTGAGTGCAAAGTGAGTGTGAGTGCAGAGTGAGTGCAGAGTGAGTGCAGAGTGAGTGGAGAGTGAGTGTGAGTGCAGAGTGTGAGTGCAGAGTGAGTGTGAGTGCAGAGTGAGTGCAGAGTGAGTGCAGAGTGAGTGCAGAGTGATTGCAGAGAGAGTGCAGAGTGAGTGCAGAGAGAGTGCAGAGTGAGTGAGTGTGAGTGCAGAGTGAGTGCAGAGTGAGAGTAAGTGCAGTGAGTGCAGAGTGTCAGTGCAGAGTGAGTGCAGAGTGAGTGCAGAGTGTGTGCAGAGTGAGTGTGAGTGCAGAGTGTGAGTGCAGAGTGAGTGCAGAGTGAGTGCAGAGTGAGTGCAGAGTGTGAGTGCAGAGTGTGAGCAGAGTGAGTGCAGAGTGAGCGTGAGTGCAGAGTGAGTGCAGAGTAAGTGTGAGTGCAGAGTGAGTGTGAGTGCAGAGTGAGTGCAGAGTGGGTGTGAGTGCAGAGTGAGTGCAGAGTGAGTGCAGAGTGAGTGTGAGTGCAGAGTGAGAGTGAGTGCAGAGTGAGTGCAGAGTGAGTGCAGAGGGAGTGCAGTGTGAGAGTAAGTGCAGTGAGTGCAGAGTGTGAGTCCAGAATGAGTGCAGAGTGAGTGCAGAGTGAGTGCAGTGTGTGCAGAGTGAGTGTGAGTGCAGTGTGAGTGCAGAGTGTGAGTGCAGAGTGTGAGTGCAGAGTGTGAGTGCACAGTGTGAGCAGAGTGAGTGCAGAGTGAGCGTGAGTACAGAGTGAGTGCAGAGTAAGTGTGAGTGCAAAGTGAGTGTGAGTGCAGAGTGAGTGCAGAGTGAGTGTGAGTGCAGAGTAAGGGTGAGTGCAGAGTGAGTGCAGAGTGTGAGTGCAGAGTGTGAGTGCAGAGTGAGTGAGTGCAGAGTGAGTGCAGAGTGAGTGCAGAGTGAGTGCAGAGTGAGTGCAGAGTGATTGCGGAGAGAGTGCAGTGTGAGTGCAGAGTGTGAGTGCAGAGTGTGAGCAGAGTGAGTGCAGAGTGAGTGCAGAGTGAGTGCAGAGTAAGTGTGAGTGCAAAGTGAGTGTGAGTGCAGAGTGAGTGCAGAGTGAGTGCAGAGTGAGTGGAGAGTGAGTGTGAGTGCAGAGTGTGAGTGCAGAGTGAGTGTGAGTGCAGAGTGCAAGTGCAGAGTGTGAGTGCAGAGTGAGTGCAGAGTGAGTGCAGAGTGAGTGCAGGGTGATTGCAGAGAGAGTGCAGAGTGAGTGCAGAGAGAGTGCAGAGTGAGCGCAGAGTGAGTGCAGAGTGAGTGCAGAGTGACTGCAGAGATAGTGCAGAGTGAGTGCAGAGTGAGTGCAGAGAGAGTTCAGAGTGAGGCAAGAGTGATTGCAGAGAGAGTGCACAGAGTGCGAGTGCAGAGAGTGAGTGCAGAGTGAGAGTGAGTGCAGAGTGAGAGTGAGTGCAGAGTGAGTGTGAGTGCAGAGTGAGTGTGAGTGCAGAGTGAGTGCAGAGTGAGAGTAAGTGCAGTGAGTGCAGAGTGTCAGTGCAGAGTGAGTGCAGAGTGAGTGCAGAGTGTGTGCAGAGTGAGTGTGAGTGCAGAGTGTGAGTGCAGAGTGAGTGCAGAGTGAGTGCAGAGTGAGTGCAGAGTGTGAGTGCAGAGTGTGAGCAGAGTGAGTGCAGAGTGAGCGTGAGTGCAGAGTGAGTGCAGAGTAAGTGTGAGTGCAAAGTGAGTGTGAGTGCAGAGTGAGTGCAGAGTGAGTGCAGAGTGAGTGTGAGTGCAGAGTGAGTGCAGATTGAGTGCAGAGTGAGTGCAGAGTGAGTTTGAGTGCAGAGTGAGAGTGAGTGAGAGTAAGTGCAGAGTGAGTGCAGAGTGATTGCAGAGTGATTGCAGAGAGCGTGCAGAGTGAGTGCAGAGTGAGTGCAGAGTGCTTGCAGAGTGATTGCAGAGAGAGTGCAGAGAGAGTGCAGAGTGAGTGTGAGTGCAGAGAGTGAGTGCGAGTGCAGAGAGTGAGTGCAGAGTGAGAGTGAGTGCAGAGTGAGTGTGAGTGCAGAGTGAGTGTGAGTGCAGAGTGAGAGTAAGTGCAGTGAGTGCAGAGTGTGAGTGCAGAGTGAGTGCAGAGTGAGTGCAGAGTGAGTGCAGAGTGTGTGCAGATTGAGTGTGAGTGCAGAGTGTGAGTGCAGAGTGTGAGTGCAGAGTGTGAGTGCAGAGTGTGTGTGCAGAGTGTGAGTGCAGAGTGTGAGTGCAGAGTGAGTGCAGAGTGAGTGTGAGTGCAGAGTGAGTGTGAGTGCAGAGTGAGTGAGTGCAGAGTGAGTGAGTGCAGAGTGAGTGCAGAGTGAGTGTGAGTGCAGAGTGAGTGTGAGTGCAGAGTGAGTGCAGAGTGGGTGTGAGTGCAGAGTGAGTGCAGGGTGAGTGCAGCGTGAGTGCAGAGTGATTGCAGAGTGAGTGTGAGTGCAGAGTGAGTGCAGAGTGAGAGCAGAGTGAGTGCAGAGAGAGTACAGGAACACTGGTCCCAGCAGTACAGGAACACTGGTCCCAGCAGTACAGAAGCATGGAACAGTACAGGAGCACTGGTTCCAGCAGTACATGAGCACTGGTTCCAGCAATACAGGAACACTGGTCCTAGCAGTACAGAAGCACGGAAATCACAGTACATGAGCACTGGTCCCAGCATTACAGGAGCACTGGTCTCAGCAGTACAGGAACACTGGTCCCAGCAGTACAGGAACACTGGTCTTAGCAGTACAGAAGCACAGAACCCACAGTACATGAACATTGGTCGCAGCAGTACATGAACACTGGTCCCAGCAGTACAGGAACACTGGTCCCAGCAGTACAGGAACACTGGTCCCAGCAGTACAGGAAGGCTGGTCCCCGCAGTACAGAAGCATTGAACCCACAGTACAGAAACACTGGTCCCAGCAGTACATGGGCACTGGTCCTATCAGTACAGGAACACTGGTCCCGGCAGTGCAGGAACACAGAACCCACAGTACAGGAGCACTGGTTCCAGCAGTACAGAAGCACAGAACACGCAGTACAGGCGCACTGGTTCCAGCAGTACAGAAGCATGCAGTGGGTGAGTGTGCAGGGTGAGCAGTGTGTGAGTATGCGGGGTGATCAGTATGTGAGTATGCTGGGTGATCAGTATGTGGGTGTCCAGGGCAAGCAGTATGTGAGTGTGCAGGCTAAGCAGTGTGTGCATATGCAGTATGATCAGTATGTGGATGTCCAGGGCCAGCAGTGTGTGAGTGTGCAGGCTGAGCAGTGTTTGAGTATGCAGGGTGATCAGTATGTGAGTATGCAGGGTGAGCAGTATGTGGGTGTCCAGGGCCAGCAGTGTGTGAGTGTGCAGGGTGAGCAGTGTGTGAGTATGCAGGGTGAGCAGTACGTAGGTGTCCAGGGCCAGCAGTGTGTGAGTGTGCAGGGTGAGCAGTGTTTCAATATGCAGGGTAATCAGTATGTGAGTATGCAGGGTAATCAGCTTTTCAACAAGCTCACACACACAACCAACCGTCACTGCACGCTTTCACCAGGCGCACACACACACCACCAACCATCAGTGCACACTTTCACCAGGCATACACACACCACCAGCCGTCAGTGCACGCTCTCACCAGGCACACACCACCACCCGTCAGTGCACACCAACAGCCATCACTACACACATCAATTGTTAACGAATCCACAATTAACTATTGTACCAATAGCAGTGTTGCAAACTTTACTTTTAAACATAATCATCTAAAGCTCAGCATGCTACCATTGCTCCAATCCCAATCCAAACCGCATAATTTCATTACACATTACATACATACAGTCCATAACACATGGCGAAAAGACATTGCCATTTACAATGCCATTTCCTCTAACTCAAATAGATCCGAGACCTATTGCATTTCTAATGCTTGTTTAATGATGAGATAACCAGGGGGGATCAGCAAGTCTAGAATAGGAGTGGAGTGGGTGTTAAGCCAGGTTTCAGTAAGGAATGCTATGTCTATGTTTTCACTGAGAATAGTTTCTGCAATCTCTGTTGCGTGGCAGGAGGTGGGTCGGCAGTTAATCAGCATGCATGACGGGGGGTGGGATGCATACTATAATGATGTTTGATTACGTAATTTCTGGTCGGGCTTTGGAATGCATTGTTCAGAAGGCCCTTTAATAAATTACAAAAAACTGCTGCTGGTCATTTAGCATGATTAGCTAATCGAAAAGTGCATGCAAATTGTTGTGTGTGTGAGTGTGTTTGTGCTTTTGCACGCATGTGCATGGTTGTGTGTGTGTGTGTATGTCAGAAGGAAAGTGTGGGAAAGAGACACCAGTGCTATTATTCCAGAAAAAGCATTGTGAATGCCACTAGTGCTAGTGGGAAAATGCTGCAGTTGGCGTTTCACTAGTTATTATTTCATGCAGTAAATAACGTTCAAATAATTTTCAAACAATATACCCCTGACACAACCCAGAAACACCGAGATGGGGAAGTGGATTAAAGCTACAAGTAATGTTGTATACAAAGTATAACCAAATACTAGCAATAATATATAACAAAAATAACACAAGCTGTGGCTGGTCTTAAGTGGATCAGAAGCATGCCTACCGACATAGGAACATGATTATTCCTACCGACAATGGAACAGAGTCACACCCACCAGCAAATGATCATAAAGAGAACTGGAAGACACTGGTTGAGGTGTGAACTTCTATGGGTGCTACTGCAACCTTTAGAAATGACTAGAGGAGAGATGCTGAGCATAATACATGGGGAATTCTTAAAGACATCACTCTCACTACACTTGCAACCTGATTTAGAGTTTAGTGATGGAAAGCTCCCTCCAAATGTCAGATTGAGTAAGGTCAATTGAAGGAAGAGCATTACACTGTCTCAACCTGGCAGCTAGGGACAGGAGAAGAAAAACACAATAATGACCCTCTCACCTGAGTAGGAAAAAACCAGGGTGGGGGCTCATTGCTCTTTTGTTTACCAAAACCAGCTCCTGCTTTTACAAACTTTTGGCAGCATACTTTTTATTGTACAGAGGTGTACACTGATCCAGCAGGCATCCAGAAATTTGATGTACGGAGGTGTCTCAAGATGGA
Organism: Lissotriton helveticus; assembly: GCF_964261635.1. Lineage (NCBI taxonomy): Eukaryota > Metazoa > Chordata > Amphibia > Caudata > Salamandridae > Lissotriton > Lissotriton helveticus. The sequence continues at coordinate 985,216,235 of NC_136071.1, read as the reverse complement.
GGACGTAATGTCTTCCCTCGTTCTGATGGGTACTGCTCCTTCCATGAAGCTCTAATCAGGTCCTTTGAGTGAAGGTAAATCCTCCTTAGTTTAGGGCATGCTCACTGTCTAGAAAAGCTGGCACTGATTACGAATATAAATAAAGCATGCTTGCTTGACTCACAACTGCAACTGATATTCGTCTGAAAAGTTGTTGTTCATCTTATGAAAATGGTCCATTTTGAGTATGGGTTTTAGAATCCGCTTCACAAAGTCAATTGTGTGCCAGGAAAGTGCTTGCTTATTGGAAGATGAATGTGACTCATGCCTGGGGAGATTTACCTTCCACCCCTGAAATTAAGCAACAAGATGACAGCAACTTTGTTACATTTCACATTTAAAAAACCCATCTTCTGCCCTTTCTTTGCCTCTGAGAACTGTATATATAAAGAAGGTATCAAAACAACAAAATGCACAAAAATCATGGAACCAAAAACACTGGGGGCCTCTTTTATGAGAAGTGACGCATCACAGCGTGAAAGCAGCGATGCGTCACTTCTCAGTGCGCCCTCCTTGTGACATGATGGATGCTTCATATTTACTGTATGAGGCATCATGTCACAAGGAGTTACAGGTACGTCAGTATTTCTGACATATCTGTAGGCACAAAAGTGACGCATTGCGGGAGTGTGTCACAAAAGTGACGCAACTCCAGCAATGTGTCCTTTCACAAGGGACAAGGCCCATGTAAAAGGGCCTGCATCAGTCTTACGCCTGCTGTGAGGCAGGCGTAAGATATTGACGCATTTGCACTCTAGAAGTGGTGCAATGAAATCTCGTAGTTTTCACTGCATCACTTCTACGAGGCTTACTTGTGTGGGAAAGCCCACCCTGCATACAATATACCTGGCGCAGGTATAATGTAGTGCAGGGGTTTACAAAGTGACGCATCTGCTTAGATGTGTCACTTTTTATATAGGGCGCAACAGGAGGTATGTTTTACGCCTCCGATGCGTCACGAAAAGTGACCCAACGGAAGCACAAAACTGTCACAAGGCCTCATAAATAGGACCCTCGGAACCTGAACACAGAAAATATGGTAGCTGGCCAGGGGTTCATGGAGGGACCTATTCACAAAGGTACATTTATTTCTGAGTAAATACTTGTGTCTCTCCGTTCACCTTTTCCATGTGTACATTTAGTACAATGGATAGAGTTACATGTCTCCACCCCTGTACAGGGGTAGAGATGCATTTAAGTGTGTACATTTACTACAGTTAAAAGGTCCCTGGAGTAACTCCAGCACCACACATGGCCGACAACTGGTACTGCAACACCCTCCTATAGAGCATAATGGATGCAGGGATTTAAAATAGAACTCCATAGTACATCATGTTAAAATAAATTAATGTATTTCCACTTTTAAAAAATATAAATATATTTACTTTAGTGTTAAAAATATATATCAATAAATACAAATATTACTTTATGATAACATATTTTACTAATTTTTTTAAATATCGAAGTAAATGTAAAAAATAGGTTAAATAAAGTAACAAACAGTAATTAATTCTATACAAAACATCTTATAACTTTTTATAAAGGTTAACATATGACAAGTGAATATCAACATTTTTTTTAGATGGGTTTACCAACAATAAAAATAAGCTTAGTTTTTGAAAATTTATTTAACTTAATTAAATATGTATTTCAAAATTAAGGTGATTGTATAAAGTTACTACTACAAATTTTTCACATGTTAGCACAGTTCTCCACCACTAGGGCAGAGATCTCCCTTTGGTAAAGTATGGGGAAAATTTCCAAAGCGTATTAAACTTAAAAAAATTAGTAAAGATATTTTGCTCTGAACGTTTGTGGGTTAACAAACTCACAAGATTCAAGACATTTCAACCGTCAAGAATAAGAACATCTCAATTTAGAGTTTTCACCATGAACAATCAAATTGTTAATCTATGCTGGAACCACCCAGCTCAATGACTTGGTACACAGAATGGCATTGTCACTTTTAGCTCCACAGGACTCAATGGAAAACTGACTCCTGAGAAAATCAGTGCACAATTAATCTCATGATATCACTACATTATTTTACTAAGTAGGATCTATACATAAAGCCCTGAAGAAGTATGTAGTGATGAAACGCATTGGGTAAATTTGAAGTGAAGAAGAGAACTTAAAAAAAATAATAATAGAAGAATGTAAATAAGAGTCTATGGATTATATATGACATCTGTGCTGAAATGTCATGAATGGAGCTTGTCATATGCTAACTAAATTGTGGTGCTGGGCCATTTAAAGATATTTTTATGTTAACTATTAATGTGAATTCCTTATATATATATGTGTGTGTGTATATATATATATATATATATATATATATATATATATATATATTGCATAGAGTCCGCAACAATGGGGCACAGTATAGCCACACTCCACCCAATAGTAGACGGAATTAGAGTAAAGCCACAAACTCCGTGCTCTTCTGTCAGTGAGTTTTATTCATAAAGAATTAACAGCCCACCAGTCGCCATGACGCGTTTCACCTCAGCCGAGGCTTGATCACATGTCACAGTAAGAAGAAAGGAAGTAACTTAAATAGCTGAGTTGATCACATGATTAATCAACAGTCCCATTCAAATCTTAAAGGGGTATACACAATAAAAATAAGCTTAGTTTTTGAAAATTTATTTAACTTAATTAAATATGTATTTCAAAATTAAGGTGATTGTATAAAGTTACTACTACAAATTTTTCACATGTTAGCACAGTTCTCCACCACTAGGGCAGAGATCTCCCTTTGGTAAAGTATGGGGAAAATTTCCAAAGCGTATTAAACTTAAAAAAATTAGTAAAGATATTTTGCTCTGAACGTTTGTGGGTTAACAAACTCACAAGATTCAAGACATTTCAACCGTCAAGAATAAGAACATCTCAATTTAGAGTTTTCACCATGAACAATCAAATTGTTAATCTATGCTGGAACCACCCAGCTCAATGACTTGGTACACAGAATGGCATTGTCACTTTTAGCTCCACAGGACTCAATGGAAAACTGACTCCTGAGAAAATCAGTGCACAATTAATCTCATGATATCACTACATTATTTTACTAAGTAGGATCTATACATAAAGCCCTGAAGAAGTATGTAGTGATGAAACGCATTGGGTAAATTTGAAGTGAAGAAGAGAACTTAAAAAAAATAATAATAGAAGAATGTAAATAAGAGTCTATGGATTATATATGACATCTGTGCTGAAATGTCATGAATGGAGCTTGTCATATGCTAACTAAATTGTGGTGCTGGGCCATTTAAAGATATTTTTATGTTAACTATTAATGTGAATTCCTTATATATATGTGTGTGTATATATATATATATATATATATATATACATATATATATATATATATATATATATATATATATATATATATATATATATATATTACCTACTGGCGGTCGCCAGTAGGTATATATAGTTAGGATTTTTTCCATATGGGATTTTTGAAAATTCTATGTCTAATAACTTTGGCGTTTGTGGACGGAATTGGCTGACATTTTCTGGAAAATGGAACATTTTGTTTCTGAGCAGCCCCTGGAAATTTGGGCGGGGTTCGTCAAGGGGGGGCCGAGAAAAAAGGGGGGTCCCAAAACGTGTTTTTAACATTGAGTTTCCATAGGGCGGTTGGCCTCACTTTTAGCCCGAACGGCTGAATGGATTTCCACGAAACTTGGCAAAATTGTAGGGACTGGTAGCCCGATGTGCCTTTGCTAGGTCTCAATATATGTGCTTCAGTGGATTTTGAGAAATTAATGTTCAAAAAAAGATATATATCTGTAACAGCGGACCGGGCAGCGCTCCGGTTCGCGGACTTTACGCGTACCGGAACTTCGCGTAGTGAAGTTGATTGGCTCTCCGGTGTCTGTCAACATTCTAAACAGTCCGGAGCGGCCGCCATCTTGTCTCTCGGTAGGATTGAGAGACAAGAGGAGGCCAAAACAAAGGGGGAAATGACCATAAGGGGGCATAGTATATCCTCCCTGACCCCCTAGGTTTAATGTGGAGGCTTTAATATTAATTTTTTTTCTGTTTTTTGGCGTGGGTAGCGCCCGGTCCGCGAACCGGGAAGCGTTCTGGGCAGCGTACTATAATGAAAAATGAATGATAGACTTTTTAAATACTGTATGTTAATTGATTGTTGGTTTTGTTGATTATTTTTTAATTTTTTTATTTTTTAAGCAATTATTTATTATTGTGATTGTGTTTCAAAATTTAATAACATTTCTAACATTTAACTAGTTTATGAATTACATATAAAAATGATTAAAGACTCAAACAATTTTTTTATTTTACATACAATTTTATTTTTCAGATTGTTTTTCAAAATTTAATAGAACGTCTAGCATTTGACTGTCCGATATGTCCTCTTGTTGAGTGAACATAAGTTCCCACATTTGACCGTCATCATAATGGAGTAAATGATCGACAGATTCTACACATTGAAGTAATTCACAGTCCCGTGACTCATCCATGAATTCTAAGTCATCAATGGGTTCCATAACTTGTTCATTGTTGCTGTCCAGAGCAATTTCGAAGGAAACATTCTGCTCACCTTCCATTTTATTGCTGTAATTTGCATAAAAAATAAATATATCAGTAGTGATAGGACACTGTTGGGTTTAAGTTCAGACAGGTACTTGTGAGTTTATAACAGAGAAGTAATCTATTGGCACTGTATGGTTTCAGGCGTGAAGTATTACTATTAAAAAGTGCCTGTGAAGAAGCCTAAGTAAATTCATAATTATACCACAGAAACCTAAATCAATCCATAATTATAATAAAGAAGCCTTTCTCAATGTCTAACTCTTACAGAGGGATAGTATATAACTATCTGAAAATGTTTTCAAATTTATAAAATAATATCTCACCTTCTAAAAACAAGTTTAAGTTGTGAGTGAAAATGATCTTGCAATGTAATTCAGGAAGTAGTTGTCAAAATGGCTGTGTTTCTCTCTCTTTCTTTATATATATTCAGGTACATAACCAATCAAATGTCAGGTAAAAAAAGTAGAAAATGAAAGTAACATTTTCATTGGTTGTCAATTCCAACACTTCAGATGTGTTTTGAGAAGTAATTTACCTCAGGGTATTTAGAGAGGTCTACAGGCTAAATGGTTAAATGGAATTCCAATCAAATTTGTGAAAATGGTAGGGATTGGTATGTAGTATGAGCTAATCTATATTTGGTGAAATTGTCTCCAGTGGCTTTTCTGTAAACTACTTTCCCACCTTTTTTGATGGTGCGCTTCCCAGGGAGCGACCCGGTACGCGAACTGTTGAGCGCCCCGGTTCGCGAACCTTAAGCGTTACGGGAGTCCACCATTTTGTGTTTCGGTCGAATTAAGATACAAGATGGAGGGCAAATAATGTTCAGAATGGGTAGAAGGGGGCACGGTAGACTTATCTTGACCCCCTAGGCTTTCTGAGGGTGGCTGAGGAGGCCCATATGTGCGAAAAAAAAACATTTTTTAAAAAATTTAGCGAGGTTAGCTCCCGGTTCGCGTACCGGGTAGCGCCCCAGGGAGCGTACTTTTTTGAAAATTAGTGAAAAATGTTAGAGTAAAATAATAATTGTGAGTGATCAGATGTAGGGTAGCTCTGAGAAGAGCTTTTGGGTTTATGGTACATTTAGGTACTTATAAGTAGGTACCAATGCACAGTCTTAAATTCAGAATGAAAATTCTGTTGCCCTCATCTGAGAAGTGAACTCCATCTCCTCTGTAGATATCTTGCATGTAGTAACGCAAGTTATTGTTGTACATGGAGCCCATTCCATGGTCTCTCATGTAAGCTGAAACAGATTTGTTTACATGCTTCCTCGACTTCTCAATTTGTGGACAAAATTGGTTTGACCACCTCCATTTCTGTCTTTGGGATATATTTGAATATACCAAGGCAGTTTGAGGAAAAAGTGCCATCAATTGCTCAAAGGTGTCCTTTAAAAGCATTTCCAGACCTACACCAGTCAAAGTGCCCAAATCATTACCTCCACAGTGCACAATTAACAGGTCAGGTTTTGGCAAATGCATAAAGGTTTTCACCAATGGTATCAATTGGTGACATTTTAATCCTCTGTGGCCAAACCACTTAATTTCCACATCTTGTAAATTGAGGTTAGGTAAATTTCTGTTCTTAGCATACCTGTGAGCCCAGTGGATATAACTATGTCCAACAATCCAGACAGAAAACATGGTGAGAGAAGGTTCTGCTGCAGTCAGATGAAGTGTGGCAATGAAATGGCAGTTGAAAAAATGAGAGTTTAAAATGAAAAAAACTGTGGAGTTTCTGTGTTAATGAAGCAGTAACAGTGATTGGTGGATTTTGATTGCTGAAAACAGAAAGTTAGGGTGCATGGATGAGTTCTTTGAAAGATGTATTTTGAATGGTCAATAAAAAATCATTAAATGAAAGATTGCAGTGGATACGCAGGTGCACTGAGAGTTCAGAGTTCAATTGCAACATTGTTGTGTGAACTTGCAAACACCAGAGGTCTTCCAAGAGGTGGTTGCCATGCAGAAAAGGCATGAAATGGCAGAGGGGGGAAGGGTTTTCATTTGAAAAAAAGTGAGGGAAGAGTTTTGATTGGGTGACATGAGAGATATGTGTGAAGAATTACAGCATTTCTGTGCTTTTGATAGCTGCAGACTCTGGAGTGCATACCTTTTGCTCTGCTGAAGACAAATTGGTGTGTTTCTGAGACTGTTTTCAAACTCAAAGTATTTTGCTAAGGTGAGAAAATATTTCTTTAATTTAGATAGAGAATAGTGTGCTTTAAGGAGAAAATTATGAAGAAAGTTGTGTTTTTCAAATGTTGCTTTGTCTCAAGTGTTTTACAAATAGATTTTGTTTCTTTGAGAAAATGTAATTGGAGAAAATGTGAAGTATTAGTACTGACAGGGTGTTTTTCTGCATAGGAGCTGTGGAGTCTTTTCAAATTATGACTAGAAAATCGTTTTTGAGGAAAATTAATGGTTATAATATTTCTGACAAGGACATAATGGTGTATGCTTCTTTATAATGCAATTGACTGTCTCTGATGTTATTTTTCCCATTTTAATGTAAGACCTTTCTCTGTGGCGCAAATTGCTTGTAAATATGCTCCCACCTGTGCATGGCAAATTTAGATTTTGAATGTTTGTGTTACATAGCCATGTTAAAAGTGATACAAACATGCTGCAAAGGCAATCAAAAAACGCTTTTATGTGTCTTAAGGACATTTTAAGTAATTTTCCCATGTGCAGTGTTTTGAAATTATGATTTGAAAATCGTTTTTGGGGAAAAGGAATTGTTTTTAAATTTATGACAAGGACATAATGGTGTATGCTTCTTTATAAGGCAATTGACTGTCTCTGATGTTATTTTTCCCATTTCAATGTAAGACCTTTCTCTGTGGCGCAAATTGCTGGTAAATATGCTCCCACCTGTGCATGGCAAATTTAGATTTTGAATGTTTGTGTTACATAGCCATGTTAAAAGTGATACAAACATGCTGCAAAGGCAATCAAAAAACGCTTTTATGTGTCTTAAGGACATTTGATGTCATTTTTCCCATATTACATTAAAAGACCTTTCTCCGTGGGGCACATTCCTTGTAAATATGGTTACACTTGTGCATGGTAAATTTAGATTTTGACTGTTTGAGTTACATAACCATGTTAAAAGTGACCCCAAAAAATTGCAAAGGCTTTCAAAAAACACTTTCATGTGTCTTAAGGACATTTTAAGTCATTTCCCTGTGGGCAGTGTTTTCAAATTATGACTTGAAAATCGTTTTTGAGGTAAAGGAATGTTGTTAATTTTTATGTGCGCCATATGCCCCCAAATTTCTTTTTCAGGGGTGCAGCAGGGTGTTCTTGAGACACCCCTGCACCTTTGGAAAAATTCCTAATTTGCGATGAGCTAATTGCTAATCGCAAATTGCACCTTCATTCCTATGGGCATCCTGGCCCATGGAAATGAATGGGTAATTTGCAATTAGCAATTTGCTCATCGCAAATTAGGAATGGAAAAGAATCGCTATTTATTCTTTAAAATTCGCTATTTTGGAAATGCAAAATAGTTTGATGATACATATGGCGGTTGATCTCTAACAAGATAAGAAGCTTAGGGATACATTTATGATGACTGGCGCAATGAAGTGGACATCACTTACTTCATTGGTAGAGCTTTACATGTATTATCTCCTCTGTATTCTTCATCAAGCGTAACTTTAATCTGCAATCCTGAGTAGGCCTCACCTTAAACAAACCTCTGGATAGGCCACACCTTATCGTCATCATGAATTAATCATTTAAAATGCTAGGGACAGATTTATGATAGGTGTATGCCTCTTTTGCGCCACTTACAAAACACTGCCCATGGGGAAATGACTTAAAATGTCCTTAAGACACATGAAAGTGTTTTTTTAAAGCCTTTGCAATTTTTTTGGGTCACTTTTAACATGGCTATGTGACTCAAACAGTCAAAATCTAAATTCACCATGCACAGGTGGGAGCATATTTACAAGGAATGTGCTCCATGGGGAAAGGTCTTATAATGTAATATGGGAAAAATGACATCAGAGACAGTGAAATGCCTTATAAAGAAGCATACACCATTATGTCCTTGTCATAAATTTACAAACCATTCCTTTTCCCTAAAAACGATTTTCAAATCAAAATTTGAAAACACTGCACATGTGGAAATGACTTAAAATGTCCTTAATTCAAAATTTGCTATTCCTTATTTTGCGATTGCACTGAAGGATTTGCAAATTTTGCGATTCCTTAAATGCAATGTATCAAACAAAAAATATGTAAAAAATGACATTAAGGATTTGGAAACTACCACCAACTTCTAGTTTGTGGTAATTTGCGAATTCTTTTCAAAAAGCTTTTTTTCCAAAAAACAAAAGGTGCCATATGACGCCAATACATGCCCTTAGGGCATGTATGTGCGCCATATGCCCCCAAATTTCTTTTTCAGGGGTGCAGCAGGGTGTTCTTGAGACACCCCTGCACCCTTGAAAAAATTCCTAATTTGCGATGAGCTAATTGCTAATCACAAATTGCACCTTCATTCCTATGAGCCTCCCAGCCCATGGAAATGAATGGGTAATTTGCAATTAGTAATTTGCTCATTGCAAATTAGGAATGGTAAAGAATTGCTATTTATTCCTTAAAATTCGCTATTTAGGAAATGCAAAATAGTTTGATGATACATATGGCGGTTCATCTGTAACAAGATAAGAAGCTTAGGGATACATTTATGATGACTGGCGCAATAAAGTGGACATTACTTACTTCATTGGTAGGCCTTTACATGTATTATCTCCTCTGTATTCTTCATCAAGCGTAACTTTAATCTGCAATCCTGAGTAGGCCTCACCTTAAACAAACCTCTGGATAGGCCACACCTTATCGTCATCCTGGATTAATCATTTAAAATGCTAGGGACAGATTTATGATAGGTGTATGCCTCTTTTGCGCCACTGTGCGTCACTTTTATGATGCAGCGGCGGTGCAAAAGATTTGCTATGAGGCGACAAAATTACAAATTGATGCATTTAGGCAGATGTGTCATGGTGTAAAAAAAACGTGCCACATGAAACTGATGCAGCAGTGATGCAAAAGATGCACCATGTTGCAAGACAGGCCTCACTTGGGACATATGTATCAAGCTAATTAGCATTCGCAAAGATCAAAATTCTGCAAATTTCGGCCTTTGCGAATGCTAATTAGACAAATGGTATGTATCAAACAAGTTTGATGCAAAATAAGGAATAGCAATATTTGCTATTCCTTATTTTGCGATTGCACTGAAGGATTTGCAAATTTTGCGATTCCTTAAATGCAATGTATCAAACAAAAAATATGTAAAAAATGACATTAAGGATTTGGAAACTACCACCAACTTCTAGTTTGTGGTAATTTGCGAATTCTTTTCAAAAAGCTTTTTTTCCAAAAAACAAAAGGTGCCATATGACGCCAATACATGCCCTTAGGGCATGTATGTGCGCCATATGCCCCCAAATTTCTTTTTCAGGGGTGCAGCAGGGTATTCTTGAGACACCCCTGCACCCTTGAAAAAATTCCTAATTTGCGATGAGCTAATTGCTAATCGCAAATTGCACCTTCATTCCTATGAGTCTCCTAGCCCATGGAAATGAATGGGTAATTTGCAATTAGCAATTTGCTCATTGCAAATTAGGAATGGTAAAGAATTGCTATTTATTCCTTAAAATTCGCTATTTAGGAAATGCAAAATAGTTTGATGATACATATGGCGGTTCATCTGTAACAAGATAAGAAGCTTAGGGATACATTTATGATGACTGGCGCAATAAAGTGGACATTACTTACTTCATTGGTAGGCCTTTACATGTATTATCTCCTCTGTATTCTTCATCAAGTGTAACTTTAATCTGCAATCCTGAGTAGGCCTCACCTTAAACAAACCTCTGGATAGGCCACACCTTATCGTCATCCTGGATTAATCATTTAAAATGCTAGGGACAGATTTATGATAGGTGTATGCCTCTTTTGCGCCGCTGTGCGTCACTTTTATGATGCAGCGGCGGTGCAAAAGATTTGCTATGAGGCGACAAAATTACAAATTGATGCATTTAGGCAGATGTGTCATGGTGTAAAAAAAACGTGCCACATGAAACCGATGCAGCAGTGATGCAAAAGATGCACCATGTTGCAAGACAGGCCTCACTTGGGGCCATATGTATCAAGCTAATTAGCATTCGCAAAGATCAAAATTCTGCAAATTTCGGCCTTTGCGAATGCTAATTAGACAAATGGTATGTATCAAACAAGTTTGATGCAAAATAAGGAATAGCAATATTTGCTATTCCTTATTTTGCGATTGCACTGAAGGATTTGCAAATTTTGCGATTCCTTAAATGCAATGTATCAAACAAAAAATATGTAAAAAATGACATTAAGGATTTGGAAACTACCACCAACTTCTAGTTTGTGGTAATTTGCGAATTCTTTTCAAAAAGCTTTTTTTCCAAAAAACAAAAGGTGCCATATGACGCCAATACATGCCCTTAGGGCATGTATGTGCGCCATATGCCCCCAAATTTCTTTTTCAGGGGTGCAGCAGGGTGTTCTTGAGACACCCCTGCACCCTTGAAAAAATTCCTAATTTGTGATGAGCTAATTGCTAATCACAAATTGCACCTTCATTCCTATGAGCCTCCTAGCCCATGGAAATGAATGGGTAATTTGCAATTAGCAATTTGCTCATTGCAAATTAGGAATGGTAAAGAATTGCTATTTATTCCTTAAAATTCGCTATTTAGGAAATGCAAAATAGTTTGATGATACATATGGCGGTTCATCTGTAACAAGATAAGAAGCTTAGGGATAGATTTATGATGACTGGCGCATCACCAGGGATGTGCCAGTCATCCTGCGCCGCTGTTCCGCCACCCATGGTGTGCGGCATTTACAATGCCGCGCAGCATGGGGCAAAAATGGCACAGATGCGTGACGTATCTGTGCTGTAAAGGTGGCGCATTGCTGGAGTTGTATTGCAAGTGTGATGCAGCTCCAGCAAGGCTCAGAGGTGCCCGATCTCCACAATGTTGCGTCAAGACCTATGCCTGCTTAAAGCAGGCGCAGGGTTTTGACGCATCTTTCTCCTATCTGATTGTAAATGCGGCACACCATGGGTGGCAGAGCAGCGGTGCACGTTAACTGGTGCATGCCTGGGGATGTGCCATTTAACATAAATCTGCCCCTTTACATTTAAGTATCTGCAGGGGACACAGAGTCGGTGAGGCTTATCCAAGGTTAAGAAGAGATGAGCCCTGTTCACTGAAAAATTAGACATAGGCTTCACCTGCTCAGCATCGCTGGACATGGCTAAATAAAATCTGCAAAATGTTACTCTTGTTAAACAATTTTACTATTATAATCTCTGAGATTTGTCTCTTACTCTGCAACATCTCATTGTTGTTATCTTTCTTTAAAGATAAAGACAACATCAACATGAGCGATAATCTGCAATCAGTTGATTTTGACCTCATCATTGAACTTGTAATTGAAACATCAGTGGATGTTGATCCCTTGGATAATTTAAATCCTGAGGATGAAGAAGAACGTGATGAGGATGCAGATTTGTCCGAATTATATGACATAGGGTGGGAAGCTGACCTGCTTGAGCCTATGGAACTATAAACATTTATTTTAAAAATTTATAATAAAAAAAAAGTAAAAATGTAAACCGTTTAATTTAAAAATAAAGACACCTTCAAAAACAGGTTATGTGTAGTGTCTTCAATAAAATATTAAAATATGCTCATAAAATTAGATCAGATTCACATATAAGATAGCACAGGTAACATTATTATAAATTCCATTTCTTTTCTGCTATTTCTGTATTCTAAAATTGCCATGCACTAAAAAATCTTATATGTAAAAATGTAAAGTAGTGTTTTAAGTTTTTGATTACTGTTATTGATGTACTGTTGGGTAATAGTGGTTAATAACATTTTTTAATATATTTTACCACAGATTCAACTGCAGATCATTTCAACATTTCACCATGCCAACGAAAGAAAGACTGAGAAAGGCTGCAAAACGTCAAAGACAGCAGGTGATTGAAAAAAAGCAGCAGTCCTCTAACAAAAAGATTTGTCAAGTTAACAAGAAAGCACCGGGTAAGAGTACAAAAACATTCATAAGAAATATTTGCAGTAAAAAAAATATTACTACAGAAAATGTTTCAGTCCAGAAAAAGAGAAGCAATTCAAATGGAAAGGAAAGGCCAATCAAAAATGTTACTGCTAGAGCAAGAGATAACTCTGTGCATGATAGTAGAAGGAAACAACAGTTTAGGGACATTCGTAAACGAATGTTCCGCAACAGGATAATTGGCAATTTGTTAAAAAATATTAAGAAAGGTCAACAGAAAGTGGTTTTTTATAAGAGAAAAAAAAAAGTTGAGAAAGTTATTGATCAGGCATTTGAAATTAAACGTAAGTTATTTATTTTGATAATCAATAGAATTAGGAAGCTAAACAAGGCAATTTATGATTTCAAAAGACATAGTAGATGGAAGAGAATAGTTAATCGTAGTAATTTTTGTGAAGTTTTTTCTGGAGAATGGATGCATAGTTCAAGCTGTGAGGCATTTTTTAATGAGAAGAGTTATTTCCAGGATAATGATTTGGTGCATGCAGTTGACACCAGTGGTCGTGCTTATGAAGTGAAAGATGGTTGTCCAGTTGAAAAAGAAAAACTTGTGACAACAGAGGCAGAAGAGGTGTTAGGTAATGAGGTTTTAGGAAGACGTGCTAAGGGTCCTGTGTACACCTGGAAGTGTAGTAGTATTTGCAGTGTGCGACAGGATTCCATCAATTTGCTTTGTGATTTTGTACGGTCATTTAATAAGAAAAGTTTGAAGCAGAAAATAAGGTTGTTGCAAGAATTAGATCCTTGCAGAGTGAGAGAAGTGACAGGTTTGCATGGTCATTCACTGGCTTGTCTTTCCAGGAGAGTATGCCAGAGTGTTTTTCATCATTTCAGGATGCTAGCAGTGCATCATAATAAAGTGAGGAAATTAGTTAGAATGTTGTATTATGCTAAGAGTCCAGCAATTATGCTTAAAAAATTATGTGCTGCTCTTTTGCATGGTTCTGAAATAGATGTGAAGAATATATGTGAAGAAATTGAGTTTTGTTACTTTGGAAGTAAAGAGGAGAATGTTGAAATTGACCAAGAAGAAGCGGGTAATGTGGAAGATAGTGTACAGGTTTCCAGTGCAGATAATTTCCAGAGGGAAATTGCCACGTTTCAGGTCAAATCAAGTGAGAGGCCCAATTTCACTTGTGTGTGTTGTCGACGCACTTATTATAAGAATCAGACTAAGTTAGTGGATTTATATGCAAAAAGTGAAAGGGAAAATAATAGTGAATGGAAGGATTTCGCAACATACTTGATGGTAGAAAATTGTTTTGATTTGGGATTGGATCAACGTGTGTGTACTTATTGTTGTTGCAAATTAAATCAAAACCAGATGCCTGCTAGAGCAGTTCATAATAATCTGGAATTGGTTGAGATTCCTTCTGAATTGAAGGATTTAAATACTTATGAATCTATTTTGATTCAAAGTATCCATCCCTTTCAGGCTATTGTAAGAATGGAGCCAAAGACAGGGAAATTGCCTCCATCAGATTTACAGAGAGGATTAAAGGGAAGAGTTGTTTATTTGCCTCTAGATTTGAAGAAAAACATTAACACAATTGGAGTAGAAAAAGTGGACGAGGAACCTCTGGTTATCTTAGTTAATGGGGTTCCGACAAAGAATAAGAAAATATGGCAAGATTTAGTAGATGTTAGGAAAGTTAAAAAGGCAACATTGTATTTGAAAAAAAATAATAAATACTATAAGAATGTATATGTTGCAGAAGAGGAAGTAAGTGAGGAAGAGGATAGCGATTTGTGTGCTGGTCAAATTGAGAAAGTAGAAACTTCTACTAGTGAAGAAATATATGAACATTATAGTGTTCATCCTTTGCATTCCAAGGAAGTCATGGGGAATGCTATTGAGTTGTTTCAAATGAAACAAGCCAAAGGGAGTCCCATTAGTGTTTGGGAGAAAAGTTTGGAAGCTCGGTGTTTCCCACAGCTTTTTCCAACAGGTCAGGGAGGAAGATATGATGAGCGACCTCATCAAATTCCTGCTTCTGAATACCGGACTTTGCGATTGTATGCAGGAGATGCTAGGTTTCGACAATGCATTCCTTATTTGTTTCATCTCCTGTTTGAAAGCGATCTGTCTGGACTGTCATATGCAGTGAACCACATCTTGAAAAGTGGTATACACATGCAAAACATCTCGGCAAGTGACTTTATGGATAAAGTCAATGTCCAAGACAGTATTTTGGATTCTCACCTGATTAATCTCATGGCGTGTCAGCGTGGTACTAATGAGTACTGGTACCGTCGTCATGGTGATTTAAAATGTATGCTGAGGAACTTAGGTACTCCCACATGGTTCCTCACTCTGAGCTGTGCCGAGTATGGCTGGGAAGACTTACTTGAATTTCTACGAGAGGCAAATGCTAACGTAGAAAACATCGAATTCAAGACACCCGGAGAACTGTGCTCTTTGGATCCAGTCAATGTATGTAGGTACTTCAATCATAGATTTGAAGCTATGATGTCTTTCATCATGAATAAGAAGAATCCACCTCTTGGAGAGGTGTTGGATTTCTTCTGGAGAAAGGAGTACCAAGCAAGAGGTGCTCCTCATATACATATGTTGCTGTGGATCAAGGATGCACCTAAATTTGGAACGGATCCAGAAGACTCAGTGATGAGTTTTATACAACAGTATTCTACGTGTGCTGTTCCAAACGCAAAGGAGAAGAAAAGCCTAAGAGAAAAAGTTCTGCGTTTCCAAAGCCATCGATGTGGAAAGTACTGTCGTCGTAAATTCCGAAACAAGGACAAGTTCTACACCAAATGTCGTTTCGGTTTTCCACGACCGGTGATTTCTAAAGGAAGAGTAAACAGTTTGATGTCTTCGCTGCGACATAATGTGATGAAGAAATCACCTAAAAACACATACAATTTGAAGAGGAACGAAGAGTCCAAGTACATCAACGACTACAACCCGGTGATTTTGTCCATGTGGAATGCTAACATGGATATACAGTTTGTGGCTGATAACTGTATGGCTGTGGCTCGGTATGTGACGTCTTACATCACCAAAAAAGAGAAGACAGAATTGAAGGATATGTGGGAGAACATTTCCCATGAAAAGAGCCTCAGCAAGAAGTTGTACAGTTTCAGTCTGAAGATGTTGTCGCATCGAGAAATCGGAGCGTACGAATGTTCTGACCGGTTGTCTTCAGCAAGTCTCTATGCCAAGTCCAGGAGTATCATTTGGGCGAGTCTTGGTCTTGCTGCAACGCGTAATCGAGTTCTCAAACCTGTGCGGGAAATTGAGTATTTGGCGGAAAAGGAGCCAAACAGTACCGACATTTTGAAGACCAACATGTTGGATACATATTATCCAAATCGAAGCAGTCACCTCGAGAATGTTTGTCTGTATGAGGTTCTGCAAAATTACATATTCAAGAGGAACATCAAAGAAGATACTGAGAAAGGAGTGTATGCTGTAATAGGAAGTGAGGGATGTCTGGTCAAGCAAAGAAAATGCCACTTGGTAAACCATAGAAAATTGAGTGGCGAATCTCCTGAAAAAAAGGAGTTTTTCTATTTAGCACTTTTGCAACTTTTCAAGCCTTGGCGTGCAGAAGAGGAACTGCTTGGAGATTTTCTCTGTTACGAAGACTCTTTCAATGCCACCAAGGAGACCATAGAATGTCCTGCTTTTCCCAAATATGTACAAATGTTGAATGCGGAAATTGAGCAGGAAGCAATGATTGCAGCCGAGATTGCCAGAGACAGTTCTCAGGACAGTCAGAGTTCTGCTTCATTGAGTCAGGATCCACTAGGAGGACCTGTTATCGAAAATGAAGCTGCCACTGCTATGAATGAAGTGGAAAGAGCCATGGCACATGCTCAGGAGGATGCGGTTAACTTAGAAGAGTTGGAAAGACAACTCAACGTTGAGCAGAGGAAAATATATGACGAAGTTACCATGCAAATTGATCATGGATTAAGTCATGACAAGAAAGAGTGCTCATGTACGTCGTTGAAGCCTGTCCGACTGTACGTGAGTGGAGAAGCGGGAACTGGAAAAAGTTTCCTCATTAAAGCAATTTCATGCTATTTGCAGGAAAGGACAGAGTCATCGCTGTCTTGTGTTGTCACCGCTCCAACTGGACTGGCAGCACATAACATTAAAGGGATTACTTTACATCGTTTACTGATGCTGCCAGTGGAGCATGACAACAAATTACAATATCACAAGCTATCTGGAGATGGTTGTTTTGAAGTTTCAAGAATCTTGAGGAAAATGAAACTTCTTATCATTGACGAAGTAAGCATGGTTTCCAATGTCATGCTTGCCTTTGTGCATTTGAGAATGCAAGAAGTTCTCAAAACAGAGTATGATGTGTTATTTGGTGGCAAACACATCATTGTTTTCGGAGATCTTCTGCAGCTGACACCAGTGAAAGGGCAACCTGTGTTCAAAATGCTCACGCATGAAGATACCAGGAAGTGCCTAGGCAGCATTGGCAACGTCAATATATGGTTAAACTTCAATTATGCTGAACTGCATGAAAATATGCGTCAGGCGAAGGATGAAGTTTACAAGACTATTCTACAAGATGTTAGAATTGGAAAAGTGACCGAGCATGGGAAAGAAGCTTTACATGCACGATTATTGTCAAATTTATATCCAGAACAAGATGTTGTGCCTGAGAATATTTTTCAGAAAATTACTGAGAAGAAATCTGGAATATGTTTGATGCCAACTCTTGCAGAATGTGCCAAATTCAACAACAAAATGTTGCATTTAGAAAAGCAAGAGATTGTGAAACTGGAAGCTATTGACAGAGTAGAGCATATGGGATCAACAATTATTTTGTCTGAGAATCTGAAAACAAAATTGGATTCATTAGAGAAGAGTATATCTAAAACTGCAGGTTTTGAAAAGACTCTGAATGTGTGCTTGAACTGCCGTATAATTTTAAGAAGGAATTTACATGTTGAAAGAGGTCTGGTAAATGGATCAATGGGTAATGTTGTTGATTTTGTAAAATACAGAAATAGAGATGGAATTGAATTTTTAAAAATTAAATTTGATGGCATTGAGGAAGTACAGCTAATTGGTCGTTGCTCTGCTAGATTTCTGCTTGTAAAAGACTTATATGTTCGCCGTAAGCAGTTTCCTGTTTGCTTGGCATATGCGGTGACAATCCATAAATCGCAAGGTTTAAGTGTAGACAGTGCATTGGTGAATATTGGCAGTTCTGTGTTCAAGGAGGGTATGGCATATGTGGCATTGTCACGAGTTAGAACTTTATCGGGATTGTACTTGATTGAGTGTGATGTCACAAGCATTTGTGCGGATCTAGATTGTGTTAAGGAATACAATAGGTTAAGAAGAGAGTATGCGCCACATTTGCCTCAATATCCTTTGTTTGAGAAACGTGTGGTAGGCCGGAAACGAAGAAATGTAACCAATACTGGGGAGGTTGTAGCAAAAAGACGAAAAGTCGATAAACCTGAAATTATAAGCAGAAACAAAAAGAATTCTGTTGAAGATGTTGTTGGTTTTCAATTTGAAAACAGTTCTGGTGTCAACTGCTATGCTAATGTAGTGGTTAATGTTTTGTTTTCTCTAGAAAATGTAAAAGAAGAGATTGTGGTCAATTCTGATCAAAGATTTTGCAGTTTGTTAAATTCTGTGTTAGAGAATTGTAGCACTGATAGAACAAACATAGAAAGTGTGTCTGAAATTCGAAATCTGTTAGACAGATGTTCAGGCCAAACACAATTCTCTCAAAATATTCAGCAAGATTGTCAGGAGTTTTTAATGTATATGCTTGATGTATTGCATGCTGAAGGTGTAGATGAAGATCAGCTGTTTGGGCTTTCTTATCAATGGCAGCATGACTGCGAGAACTGTATGGTATCAAGTACTACTAGTGTAGACTCAGAAAGATTTATATATTTAACTTTGCCAGACAGTAAATCAGTCTCCTTTAATAAGCTAGTAAAAGCAGCTGATCACAACATGGAGTGTAGCCAATGCAATGTAAATCTGAAATGATGTCCACATTATTTATACGAACATATGGCCAGTATGTCATTTTAATGTTCCAACGATGTAGGCCTGATGGAACAAAATTGACAACTTTAATTAAAAATTTTGTGGCTTCGCAGTTGTCAATATCAGGAAGGACTTTTGTAACTGCAGCAATTATATATCATGACGGTCCTTCAATAACATCAGGACATTACACAGCTTATTTAAAGTCTAGAAATGGCTGGTCATTTTGCAATGATTCTGTTTTAATTTTCAAAAAAAAATTGCCGTATGACCTTAAAAACTCTTACCTGGTGTTTTTAAAACCAAAATTTTAGGGAAAGAATCTCGGGATGTGCTCTGTGGAATTTCAAGAAGTTCTAATGGCTCCTACACGATTTGGCCTTGAGGATAAGTGTAGTTCAGAGACATAACTTCTAACCATAAGACTGGACGTCATGGAGAAATAAGTGCACTTTGAATGAGTTCAGAAAAACTATTTCTTTTTATAAGCTAATTGAAGCAGCCAATCAAAACATAGAGTAGAGGGAATGTAAGTCTGCAATGCTGTCTACTGTTTTACATTGCTTTGTGATTAAAAGTGATGTAGAGAATTAAATAATTGTAGTAGTCATAGAGGTAGTGTAAGTCTGCTTCATAGTAAGCAGTATCAGTGTCATAGGAAATGTAGAACATGACTGAGCAAGAAGGGGAAGATATTACTATTCCAGGATTGTGAAAATGATCTTCAACATTTTAATTCTCAAAGTTGCAGAAATGCCAAATGACGGGATTGGCTTACAAGAAATCCAAGAGTTATAAATGGCTCTGACAAGATTTGGCTTTGTGGAAACTTGTGGTAGAGAGCAAGAAGTCATTTATTGCATGTAACATGTTTTTAAAAACGATGGAGGTTTTCTTTCAGAAAGTGGCGGGCTGAAAGTAATAACAGCATAACAGAGTGTAAGCTGTTTATAGGACATCCTTTGACGTCATGGAAAGTAAGTTAACTTTAAGGAGTTCTGAATTCTGATTTGTTATGTTGTATGGGTTTTTTAAACACAATCATTTTGATTGTGGTTTTTTTTCCCCGCTGTTATATGATGAATACCTTCAAGTCACTGTTTTTAGTGAATTTTGATACATTCTGAGAACAGCAAAAATAAACCATTTAACATGTATAATTAATTCTGTACTGTTTGCATTTATGATGTATATGTAGAACTGTGTAGGAGGCATGGAGAAGGTGAGGCTTCTGTAAGTGTCAAAGTTGTTGCATGCAGTGCTGCACTTCTGCGTACTCTTTCATATGCTGGACTACATCTGCACAATGAGATACCTAAGCAAAGGAAACACAAGTGATGTGATTGTGAAATTAGCAAAAGAAATTGCACGTATTTCAATTACATCACCTGTGTTTCCTATCATTACGAATCACATTGTGCAGATCAAGTTTAGGTCTGTCCAGGGAAACATAGGAGGTTTGGACTTTGTTCAAGAGTGCAGTGGACATGACTCACTTCATTGGTAGACCTTCACATGTATTATGTCCTCTATTCTCTTCAACAAATTTCATCTGCAACCCTGAGTAGGCCTCACCTCAAACAAACCTCTGGATAGGACACATCTTATTGGCATCCTGAAGCAATCATTTAAAATGTTAGTGTCTTGCGACACTTTTCTGAGACAACAGCAATGCAAAAGATGCACCATGTTTTAAGATAGGCCTCACTTCATCTGCATCAAGATACTGTTAGTTTAAAATGTATATCTTTAGGACTGTGTAGGGGGCCTGGAGAAGCAGAAGCTTCTGTAAGTGTCAAAGTTGTTGAAAAACAGTTTGTCCTTCAATCTTTTCCCTTGTCTTTTGTAATTTTTAAATACATGTTTTAATATTTTTCAAATGTTTGTTCTCTCTTTCACAGATTGAAAGTATAAAAACAAAAAGTGAGTAATTTAACGACAATTATAAGGTAAATGTTTTGTACTCTTTTCGTTACATTTCTATCACATTTAACTTCTATTAGTTCCACTGCTTCATTTCTTTAACCCTCAGTTTCCTGCCTTTGCTACTTCCCTCATTCCTTTCTCTATTACCTACTTACTCAACTCCTTCCACTCTTTTTCTCAGTCCCTCTCTTCTCATAGTTCCTCACTCTTGTTCACTCACTCCGTCTCTATTACTCTTAGTGTCTTTGACTGATCACTCTATCACTATTTGTTCATAAAGCTTTCTCTGTGTAGTTGAAGCACACTAAGGGGCATATTATGAACGCAGCCAATAAAATTATTGCTGTTTTTATTGGCAGAAAACTGGTGCAAAAGTGGTTTTAGCGGCAGTTTTCTGCTGCAAAAGCGGCTTTAGCAACACATTTCTGCCAATAAAAGCTGCAAAACTTTTATTGCCTATGTTGATGATATGGCTCTATGTTACTTACATTTCTTTGCTGTTTCAATTAATCTTTTCTGTTATTTTTTGTTTTCTGTTTTCTATTTTTTCTCTCTGTTATTCCCCATGTTTTAATCTTATTTTGAACATTCACTCACATTCTCCAAGAAACTCTTCTTTGTTAATGTTATACTCTCTTTTTTTTTCTTTCACTTCCTTATCTATTTTGTTTTTCACAATTATACCCTCTTCCGTCTTTTCTTCGGTAAATAGATCTATTAAACAGTATCTCTTCTTTACTCCCTATAGCTGTCTTTCTTTTAACATCACTCTCTGTTTACTTTCCTTATACTTACTCTTTTTTTTTTTTTTTTGGTTAGCTCCCGGTCCGCGTACCGGGAAGCTAACCGGGAAGCGAACCAAAAGAAATAGAGCTTGCCAGAGTGCTAAACATTCTAGCAATTTTTTTTGAAAGGGGAGGTAGTTCTGAAAAAAACTTTTTTTAAAATATTTTTGTTGTTTTATATTTTTTTTTTTTTTTGAACATTTTTTGTTTTTTTTGTATTTTTGAAACGATTTTATATTTTTTTTGGTTTTTTTGGGGGGGGAAACAACAAAAAACAGGCATTGAAAAGGGCTCAACAGGAGCAAAAAAAAAATTACTGGGGGCGGTTAGGGCAATTATGATATTCATAAGCCAGGTTGATAGCATTTATACTCATATTGCCACATGCTATCAACGCACCACAGTGCATACAAGTATGTTTCATGTGGCCAAAATTCTCTTGTATGTTTGGCACAGTTTCCCGTGCCTCTGCTGGTGTCAATGAAATTGACGATCTTGATCTGGCCACAGGAGTTGATGTTGGATTTTCCTCCAAATCCCGTATTTCCGCCCGGCTGTAATTAAGTGGATGCTTCCTGGTCATGTGTCTATGCATAGTATAGTTCCCATAACTATACTTCTTATCCGTCCCTCTTGATAATTTATCTTTGCAGATGAGGCAGGTGACATACCTCGCATTCACTTTTTTTTGGCCAGGAGGGATTGAATAAAACTGCCAGATGAAACTGGGTTTCTTATGGGAAACCCGGGGCAACTCTTCTAAGAACTGTGGTTCTTCTCCCTCCTCTTCCTCCATTTCTTCCTCTTCCTCCTCTGTGTTGGTCATGACCTGGGGAGGTGGTCCTCTCTTACCATGAGGAGGTGGAGGTGGTGGTGGGGGTGCACCAGCTGAAGCAACTACTGAAGCCATTTCTGAAGTATTAATAAAGGTCTTCCTCTCACAATGATGAAAGTCAGAGTGAGGAAAGAAGGAGGGGTTTTCATCATTTGGGAAAAACAATAGTTCTCAACCAATGAAAAGTGTTATTTTTAGGTCACCTGACCTAGCCTTACACAATTATGAAACCAAAAGTGAAATGAACCAATGAAAAGTTTTATTAACAAGTCACATGACCTCTCACGCTCATGTTACGCGCTGCGGAACGCGCCCCGGTTAGCTTCCGGGTCGCTGCGCTTCGCGCCTCGGTCTGCGCCCCGGAGCACTTCCGGGTGCGCTAACGCGGTACGTCACAAGACGCATTACGCGGCAACGCGATACGTCGCGCTTTCGCGACGCGCCGCGGATCGCTTCCGGGGAGCTGCGTTTCGCGCCTCGGTCCGCGCCCCGGGGCACTTCCGGGTGCGCTAACGCGGTACGTCATAAGACGCATTACGCGGCAACGCGATACGTCGCGCTTTCGCGACGCGTCACGATGTTGATTTCTTACCGGTTCGCGGACCGGGTCGCGGCATCAATTTGAGCTAAC
Source organism: Lissotriton helveticus (assembly GCF_964261635.1). Taxonomy (NCBI): domain Eukaryota; kingdom Metazoa; phylum Chordata; class Amphibia; order Caudata; family Salamandridae; genus Lissotriton; species Lissotriton helveticus. The sequence continues at coordinate 985,193,305 of NC_136071.1, read as the reverse complement.
GGAAAGCTTTCCGGTTCGCGGACCGGGAGCGAAACAAAAAAAATATTTAAAAAAAATTATTAATAAACATATAAAATATATTTTTGGATTTAAAGAAGAATACATTTTACAGCTATAGATATTAGCTTTTAAAAAACCAATGAAATTCACCGAAAAAACCATAGGTTATAGACCATATATAGTTAGGAATTAGCATTTACAAAACCTTGAAAATTCACTGAAAAAACCATAGGTTATACACCATATATAGTTAGGAATTAGCATTTAAAAAACCTTATTTTACTCACACAAAACTATTGAAATTCCATATATAGTTAGTTGTACTAACTATATATCGCGCACCCGCAATCCACTGCTGATCATGTCACATATTACATCATTCATGACATGGTCAGTGACATCACTGATGACATCACTGATGACATCTCAAATGACATCACTGATGACATCACTGATGACATCTCAAATGACATCACTGATGACATCACTGATGACAACATCCAGTGACTGTATTTTTCTGTAAAGTTAAAATATGTCTTACATATTTAAGAATGAGTGGATGTATAAATGTCTGGATGAAGGATTTAGTAGGTGCATGACTGACTGTATTTGTGATTAAGTGTGTCTCACTGAGTGCATGGGTTAGTGACTAAACTGTCTCAATTTGTGCATCATTATGTCTGTTGTTCTATAAACTGCTGCATGTGTTGATCATTAGCTATATGATTAACTATATGGGTTATTGATTGGTTGCCCAAGTATTTGTATGGGAGACTGAGAGTGTGTATGGGTGGCTGGGAGGTGTATGACTCTGTGCATAGATGTGTGAGCAGTTGATTCACTAGATGTATGGGTTCAAAAGTGCATGTGGAAACAGCTGTATGGGCGGTTGACTGTGTGTATGAGTGTATTGGTGAGTGAATGGATATCTCAGTGCTACATGTCAAAGTAAGTACATATGTAAAACACAGTACATGTGAGAGTTGACATATATAAATAACTGTGCAAAAGAGCCAGTGAATGTGTGAGTGGCTGTATGGATCATTGTGAACTTGTATCAGGGATTGTATAAGAGAGTAAATATGTGTTAGTATATGTTTGAATAAGTAAGGTGTGTATAACTGTATAGTTGAGGAAATGGAGGTGTGATTGATTCTTTGCATGACTGACTAGGTGTGTGAGTAACTCCATGGATGAGTGACAGTCTGTGAGTGTCTATTTACACTGAGTGTATCTAAGGTTATATTAGAGTCTGAAGAGCTTCATCGTATTATCACATGAATGATGTCATCAGTGATGTGATCAGTAATGTCAAATGAGATGTCATCAGTGATGTCATCAGTGATGTCATTTGAGATGTCATCAGTGATGTCATCAGTGATGTCATTTGAGATGTCATCAGTGATGTCATCAGTGATGACACTGACCATGTCATGAATGATGTAATATGTGACATGATCAGCAGTGGATTGCGGGTGCGCGATATATAGTTAGTACAACTAACTATATATGGAATTTCAATGGTTTTGTGTGAGTAAAATAAGGTTTTTTAAATGCTAATTCCTAACTATATATGGTGTATAACCTATGGTTTTTTCAGTGAATTTTCAAGGTTTTGTAAATGCTAATTCCTAACTATATATGGTCTATAACCTATGGTTTTTTCAGTGAATATATATATATATATATATATATATATATATATATATGTATCCTTGCACAAGGGGGTTCTTCCGGGATCCTTACTCCCGAGTCAGGTGGCGTCCAAGTTTCGGCGAACCACACAAGCCGAAAAGTCAATATAGATCCACAAGTTGCTTGATAAGCACACAAGACGCACTCAGGAAATTCCAAATGGTTTGAATAGTGGCGAGGAATTAGCCATTCATCTGGGCAAATAAACTGCATCAGTCAACAGCTTGCTGTCTCACTCTAATCTGATGGAATCTGTGTTGACCTGGGGGGTTTCCCCTGGTCATTATTAGCGGTTTCTAGCAATAGGAGCCGCCTAAGCCGATCCACGGCAAGATAATAATGGAATGTTTGATCGAGTGGGCATTTGTATTTATTTTCTGTGACAAAATGAGTAACCATGTACAGTAAATAAGAGGATAAAGACGATTGGAATCTACATGTAAATTTTAGCATATCTAAAATGTACCCGCTTTAGCTCATATACATATTTTTGGTCACAATAATCATTAATTGAACGTTGAATGCATGCTGATCCACAGCTTAATAACCAAATGAATGATACTGAGAAAAGGTAATCTGTTGCCCTTTGATCACGGTAACAATGTTACATTGCACATTCCAATATGGCGCCCGCGGTTCTGAGTCGGGTAGTCCATTTTCAGTTTCCATCAGTAGCGACGCACTGCATATAATGTCTTCCTGTTAGCGTTTTGTAATTACATTGACAAAGGGCTTTGCCCGAAACGCGTCTGCACTAAAGAAATAAAGAAACTCTGAAACCCACCCCGCGAGTGCTGCTTTTCTACCTCTTTCTCGGCTGGGAGAGGGGTTGTTGGAGCATCGATATATATATATATATATATATATATATATGTTTTTAATATTTACATATATATATATATTTATTTACTGTATTTATTTAAATGTACACCAACATTTTTATAACTAGCTATACTAAATTAACTTTAAATGGAATGTTTCATTAAAATGGTTGCATTTAGTTATTATGTATTAAAAGGTACAAAAAGTTAATGTACAATTACTTTCATTTAATTATATTTTTTAAACTATAATAACTTACCCTTAGCTCCTGCAGTCTATTTTGCCTCTCTCTTTACCTCTCCCTCCTCTTTTTATCTTACATTTCTCTACTTCATCTCTTTTTCTTTGTCTCTTGGTCTTGTTGCATCTCACTTCTCACTACCTCACCAATCACGAAATCCCCACACTTTTCTTTACCTCTTTTCTCTATCTACCCCTGACTGGCTGCCTTTGCCACCTTTAGCGCCCACTTTCTATCTGGAGTATCTCTCTTTACTTTACCCCATCTCTTCTACCTCACTCTTTACCCATCTCTCTACCTATCCCTATATTTCCATGTAGGTAACACCATTTCTTTATCTCTACTCTCTCTACCTCACCTCGGTCTACCTCACCTTTTTCAAAAGACCTCTCTCTAACCCATTTTTCACAACCTGACAGTCATGGCCTACCGATTCTCTCCATCACTATTGAAGCCTAGCACTATATCTATACCTCTCTAGTCCCTCTCTCATCTGCAATTTCTAACTCAACCCTCGCTGTAACCTCACGTCTTTAGTTGCATCTCACTTCCCGGTATCGTTTCTCCATCTACTTGACATCGCTCAATGTCATTTATTTTTATCCTACTCTATACCTCTTTCCATCTCTCCAAATCCTCATTCCACCTCTCTCTCACCCTTCTCTTTTCTGCACCAATCTTTAACACCCCTCTCCTAACCTCATTTCTCATTCTACCTCATTTCTCCCTAACATCTTCATCTGTCTCTGGCTCACATCTTCCTCACTCTCTCTTTCCCTAACCTACTAGTATACCACTCTATTTATTCTCTATGTCACATCTTCACCTCCTCTTTCTCCCTTTTTACCTTTGTTACTTCTATTTTACTTCTGAATCTGCTGAACTCTTCTTTTACTACCGCTAATTATCTACCTCTTTTCTCTAGCATGACCTAATGTTGCTCTCATCTCCCTCTTTAATCCTTTCTCTTTGTCTGTTTCTCTTTCTAAATCTCTGTCTACACCTCTCCTCTACCTCTCTCTGCCTCACCCTCTTTTTACCACTGTATATTACCTACTCTCTTTTCCTGTCAAACATTTCTATCCCTCACTTCTCATTTTTCCTCTCTACATTACCACTCTCACCCTAACTTGCATCTCCGAATACTTCTCTTACTATCTCACATTTGTATCTGTCTGCCGCTCTCTCTTTCATCTCTGTCTACCTCGGTCTATCTCTAACTACTAGATGTACCTACCCCACTCTCTTATTGTGCATTTCATTTTTTTTTTAAGTCTAGCGTTCTCTATTAATCTGCTTCACTCTAAAGCCCTACCTATCTCTTAACCTTACAGCAACATTGGTCCGAAACAGTGTCGCAATTTCTCTTACTTAGTTAGGATTGCCGGAGATTACAGACTATCCAGAGAATTGTGGACATTTAGAGGAACATGGTGGGGGCAAGGCAGGGGAAAAGAAGAAAATAATCAGATTTCATCTGATGAAATTATAAATGTTCTTGGTGCAGTGCTCGATATTCCCTCTTGCTGCCAGAATGCCTGTTGTGAAGTGGGGTGTATTTCTATAAACTAAGATCTGGCAACTAAAGCTAAAGTTTCAGACACGACGTGCATTTGTCTTATTTTATTAGTATCCACTTGGCCACTAAGCATTGATCAAGTCACTCTTACTATGTCTTTCCTACAATGGGAGAAAGTTGGTGATTTGAACCAGAATTTCATGTGAACTGTTTTTGCAAGACAACAAATGAAGATGCCAGTGCAAAAATAAATGTCTTCATGGAGGCTTGGCCACTTGTATTGGTGCTGTGTAGCTCCTGCTTGTGCATGAGGTCGTTTTGAAATCCCGCCTTGTCTTAATGTCTTATACAGAACTCAATATTGATTGACATCAAGAGGACTTAGATAAGTTGCATGTGGGTAATAAATTAAAAGTTGATCTGAAGTGGTTGGGCATAAAATATGGCTCGCCTAGACCCGCAAAAATCCTTGAGATGGTTCAGTGTGGATTCACTGACTCTCCCATTTTTTTAAAGAAGCGTTGTCAGTCTGAAGGACGTTTCAGATTATTTCTTATTTCAGCAGCAGCTGTGGGAACATGAATGGAACTTCCGGTAGAATGTCTCTCCTCGGACTAGCTAGATTTTAAACGTGAAACGCTCCATATCGGTTGCAAGTCTTTCGGAACCCTGCAGTTTTAGAATCAGCTACTGCTACCTCTGAACTCTGATCTCTAGCACAAAGGTTACCGCTCCATATCATATAATGACCGTTTTTATGAGGGCCTCCTATTTTGAATCTGGGATGCCAGGGGCAGAAATCATTACTTCACTATGGTATCCCCATAACCTAATATTGGAATCCCAAGTTATTTTCCTGGAAAATGTAATAATACAGAGCCCTGTAAATACCAGGTTTCCTGGTGTGGTTGGAAGCATCGAGGAGCTGGGAAGGGGGTCAGAATTAGAGGGGAGAGCTAGGTGTAATATTGGCTACTTCCCACAATGCTGCAGGAGGAGGGTGGGCAGGGACTGGGCACAGCAGCTGTCTACTGCCCTAACAGATGCGCTGTCAGGTCTGGGAACTGTTTCTCTGGGCCTGGGATTACAGGTGCAGTATTTGTGGGCCCGGAATTTCTAGACCTGGAGACACAGGAAAACCTCTGGAACTGTATCCCTACCCCCCTAATTATTAAATTATTGTTGGTTGCTTGAACATTAAAGGAACTGGCCAATTTAGGATGGACATTTAGCAACATTTATTGACACCCCTAAATTAATCAACAGAACATAATAACAAAATAGAATAACTAAAACGTAACAGGGCACACAAAAACTGCACTTTTTCCACACTTTACCACCATCAGAAATCTGCTTTCATGATACGGTAGGAAAATATGTTTGGACCAAACTCTTTCTTAGTTACCATCAAGGACAGATATTAACTCCAGTTACAAATATTTTGGGATCCAGTCCCATTTAAAAAAAATAGGAGCATTATTGTAAGTCTCTGTACCTTATATGCCTTATATCAAGCAGTTTGCAATGTGTTGTTCCCTGCTCCACAATTGTTGCTTGAAGCGTTCCAGAGTTTTTGTTGGGGCAATGACGTACCTTGATGTTGCACTGCTACCTAATGCATATCTTTTTTATGGCAGCGCTTCATAACACACTTCTGCCATTTCTAGTCACAATAAGTTATAGCCTTTACTATTATCTTATTTATTTAGATAATTTACTGCCTTCAGACTGCTGGAACAATGAGTTGGTGGGATTAATTTGTTCGCAGCGTTATATCAAAAGTCTTCTTCTCAGAAAGAGGAGGGCCAGACTGGCAAACTGCTCGGCTGTTCCCCCAGGTGAAGTGCCGCTGAGTTGTTTCGTAGAGGTGGTTTAGGCGGAATTTCTTACAGGGGGCTGATATTGCTGGACCCCGGTATCAAAAAATGGCCCCCAAGGGCCCAAAACTGGACCCCAGTATGGAGGCCCATTTGGGACATGCCCGGTGCAGGCTACAGCCAGTCTGGCCCGGAGAAAGAGCTACCCACACAGCAGAGTTATATATTAGCTAAAAAGTTAACCCCTTCATTGCGGGGCTGTGCTGGGGGGCGGGGGTGCGCGCACAGTGCCCCGGTGCTCATGACGAGCTCAGCTCAGAGTTTTTCTTTTTTATGTTGGACCTGCTGGAGTACATAGTTTGGGGCTTGAAAGTTGTGTATGCAAACAAATTCGCAGCTCAGCTAGCAGCCACATAGCTGGATATTGTGCAATGAACCGAGTCACGGTTCATAGATGTGGTTCATTGTGTAACCTTTGACAAGTAGGCCTGCAAATGTTATTTTGGTTGGGTTTATCTGAAGATGATGAATAGCCTGATGTTGTCTGGGATATAGAATTCTGAGCATCCTGGGAAGGGGTCTGTGAAAATATGATAGAGTTCAAGGCAAACACTTTGTCCACGGAATTCTGCAGTGGGGAATTATGCAATACAGTGGCTGATCAGTGGAGTAGTTTCCAAGTATTTGCCCCCTGCTACAGCAGGATAAAGATAGGCCTGAGTGTTAGTGGGAAAAACTACTCTTGCTGAGCAGCAAACCCACTGTAGCCTGAAGTCCATCAATCCAGGTTAAAATCTGGCCATAGTGATTCTGGCAAAGAATTTTGCATTTGGCAAGACAAGCAAAGTTCGGAAACGTCTCCTGCCTTCATAAAGGTCAGATTCCATGACTTAAAAAAAATATATATTGCCCCCTCCTTTTCAAAAATAGAACTAGATGCATACAAGTTACTGTGCAGAAGTAGATTTGTCATCTGCTTTTATCCGAACTGACCACATATTTTCTAGATGCCCTAAGAAAGAGGGTGACCAAAATAAATAAATAAATAAATAAAACCTATGGTTGAGAACGATTGTCTTAGGGTGGTCTCAGCTAACCAGCAGCTAGGATTAGGTCTCAGTGTAAAAATACTCACTCTGAAAGTGACAAGCAGGGGAAAGAGCAGGAGTGGTGTACAGGATGTGTTGGTCACATGCAAGACCAGGATCCCCTTTGGTGCTCCATAATACGCCCTAAACAATTGAACTTGTTATAATATATAGATCGGAAAATTACATTTGCTCCTAAGATGTCATTGTGAGACATCCTAAACATATTTTGTGACATAACTCCTCAGTAAAAGGCATATAAGTATGCCTTACAAGGATCTATATGTCAGCACCATCCTACCTTCCTAGTGGCTCCATAGTGACACTTCCCTCTACCAATTCCTCTATCAGCATATGGTCAGTAAAGGGGTTCCTCTATCACCCTTGCTGACCACAGAAATTGTGCTTTTGCTTTCTGTGTCTCGTGGGACATGTCATTCCACAACATATTTTGAACAATGTGATAGCCTTGTCGACTGCCTTATTTTCATGCCTAACTACCTAACTCTTCAGAGGTTATCTCTCTCTTCCTGTGGGTAGGTTGTGGTCCATACAGCTTGGATTTAAAAGGCAGTATTTTCTCACCTAATACGTTGAGTTCATTTTAATTGAATTGCTTTTTTTAAAACCTCACTCGGAGTGAGATTTATTTTTACCTAGGACATCACATTATCTTCTAATTCAGTTGTTACATGTGGCTGCTACCAGATTTGCAGGGCACTGCTGATCCTTTCTGAACCTTCATCTAATCTCAGCAAGGTATTTCTCCAGTGTCATAAATCTGTGCTTGGTGGCAATGACAGTTCATATGATAAATTCTCAGCAATTCATTATGCCATCACCTACACCAATATAGAAGTTCACCCTTATTAAACTATGCTTTCTAGCAATGGTCTAGCAATTTCCATCTCAGTCACTAGAGGTTTTTTCTCACAATTAAGGAAGTCAGCAGTAGGGTGGTTATCGGACATGAAGGGCATGTGCATGTCAGTAGTGCTATCACTATGCTTATGTCCAGTTTCACCAGATGGTGACATTGTGAATCATTTAGCTTTTATCAGGCGGTGCAAAACTATGAGAATTCGGGAATACATGTAATTCATTCCTGGCTTGTTGGGCATTTCTGAAATCTCTCCATTGTGTACGTTCGGCTGTTTATGCTAAACGTGATATATGTATTACCTCTGAGCCATGTCACAAGTTCTCAGTATCCCAATTGATAGCCAACTCTAGAATCTTAGCAAGGGGACCAGAAAGGTCTAACAGCTTATCTTGGAATCTGCACCAAGCTCTGTTAGGGCCATTCTTGGGGTAATTTGTGACCTCTATGAGGAAACTCACCACATTGGGATCCAGTTCTGGCATCTCTGCTACCTTACCTAGGAGAGAGAGGGTCGAGGACATTCCTGCCTGAGGATGTTACGTAGCTCACGCTCAAAACCTTTGTGCAGTCTGCGTTGGACATAATGCACCACCTCCATACAGGGCACCTATTCGCTGGAACTCTAGTGAACAATATTCTCAGGATCAAACAGCAGGTTCTTGTGACCTAGCATTGGTACCTCCGAAGTGAAATGATGTGTCTTATGTTTGCACTGGTAAACATCGTTTACCACGAAGTTTTTACAACGCGGTACCTTTAGCACGCATCCCTTACAACGCAAGTCGTTACCACGACTTGCGCTGGAGGGCGCTAAAGGATTAAAAATAGTAAATTTACTATCCCAACACCTTCCCTAGGGTCCACGGGGACTGGTGTTAGAATAGTAAATTATACTATTCGAAATCTGCGCCCCCAACGCAAGTCGTGGTAACGACTTGCGTTGTAAGGGATGCGTGGTAAAGGGATACGTTGTGACGGTACGCGTTGTACCGTCATACATCTGTTTGCACTTCGATGTTGGCTTAGGATCATCTAGGGGGGCTTCCGAACCAGATGGTGTGGAAGAGGTCACAGAAGGAAAAGTTTGCCAGGTTGGACATTGAACCCATTGAAGTCCCTGAAGGACCATGGGACAATGTGCTCCTGTATTCATGATCCTGAAGGACGAAGCAGCAATTTATTAGAGTACCTCCACAGAAGAAGGACCACCCCCTGAGCCTCTTTAGGCTAAACCTGAATCATTGGACCCAACATCGCTGAAGAAGGATTCCCCAGGGTTCCAACTAACTCCTACCGTCCGGAACGGACCAGTGGCTGAGTACAAGGCCTTCAGGCCCAAATCAGTGCCCTGTTAACGGAATCTCATGTGGTTATCCAGTGCGTCCACCAACCTTTCTTAACATAACATAGCATGTGTATTTGAAAAGCGCATGTTCACCCAAGGGTATCTTGGTGCCGAATAATAGTTGTTTATTCCATCTGGTGCTCATGGGGCATCTTAGGATAATCCATGTATCCTTCTTTCTCTTCAGCGTAGTATGCCACTCTGCTTGTCAAGAAAAATAATATATGCAGAGACGAGGTTGATGAGGTTCAGGGGGATTTCAGCCCCAATTAGCAGGTGTAACAGCCTCACAGGCTACAAATAGGGCAAAAAAACTGTCCAAGCCAATAGATAGATGGAGCCACCTGCAGGTATCCCTAGGGCAAAGCCATTAAAATGCTTATATCACCCCGTTGGGTGTTCACTAAGGACAGGAGCAGAAGGTGTCTCTCTGCACAATGTGTGAAGCCAATCAGAGACTCAGAGGACTCCAATCGGCTTTGCGCACATGAGCGAGGACAAAAGTAAAAAAGGAGTCTATCTCCTCACTCCAAGCAGCTAAACCACACCTAATCCCCTCTCCCGCCCCACTGTGGCAAATGCAACAGAGGCAATGTACATGTGGAGCATGCTCTTCCACAAGTAATAAATATTGCAAATACACACAAAGCGCTACAGTCAACAGCACGCACTGAAATGTCAGCAAAACTTCAGGAGGCTGCATAGAGCCCAAAGGAATCAACTGAATTGCTGCTCTTGTTGGAAGCACATTTTTTACTGAGAATGTCAGACTTCCTTCTCGTATGGCTGAGAAAGATAGTGTGAATTAACAGAAAATATACTCTCATTTTATGTCCTGGTGCACCTTCCAAAACCTATATAGGATAATCATGAGACAAGAGTTTTCTCTCAAACATGAGTCATCAGTTATCACCCTTTACACGTTATCCTTTTTGTAACCCTCAAAACCTGCTGTTTACTACAGTGCATTTCAGTGAGGTGTTATCAGATATATTTGACCCAAGATGGCTGCTAGTACTTCCTGCTTGAAATACAGACAGCCAATCAGATCTTACCATGAGATGTGCTAAAACTTTGTGAAGATTTGTCAGATGGTGCCAAAGTTATGAGTAGATCAAAAAGCGCTTTTCCTATGGAGGGCCTAACTAATTTTAATATCTATCTATCTATCTATCTATCTATCTATCTATCTATCTATCTATCTATCTATCTATCTATCTATCTATCTATCTATCTATCTATCTATCTATCTATCTATCTATCTATCTATCTATCTATCTATCTCTATCTATCTATCTATCTATCTATCTATCTATCTATCTATCTATCTACATCTGTATGTATCAATATCCATATATATATATATATATATACACACACATACACACTCACACACATATATATACATATATAAATATCTATATCTATCTATCTATCTATCTATATATCTATCTTTATATAGACTTTAATACTTATCTGCAAAATATTTACATATGCGTGGTAAAGGTATATATGTGGTAACATTTTGCATGGTAAAGACATGAGGGGTAAAGGCCAATTGTAAAGGCTGTTTCTTAAATCCAAGAGATTCTTCTCCATGTGCCTGCAGATCAGTAAAAATAGATAATTCTAGGAATTCCATAGTTCTACTGCATATGAATAATCCTTGCGCATGACAGTTCCTAGATGTGTGTCCCAAGCATTGCGACAGAGACCCTCCAGGGTTTCCCTTACACCTTACACACATATGTAGACTATGTCTATGGGGCATCCCTTGAATCACTTCAGGGCTCAAGGTATGCACACACTGCATGTGAGAGTCAATAACCCTGTCCCTGGATTTACATCAAATGGAAACCCTAATCCATCTCGCACGGCCGCAGGATATTGCATATGTTTCCTCTGGATGCAAAGGCTCACTTCAGTAAAGGTGCACATGGGGGAGTGGGCAGGCTAGCAGAGGGAAGAATGTGAGTAATCTTGCAGAAGGTGCATCATGCGACATGGGTAAGAGGAGAAGATACCGAGTGCCACCATCCTCAAACTGCGCCTACATTCTGTGTCAGTTTCAGTGAGTGGCACCAGTTCCCCTGAAAGCATCACTTCTATTTACAGAAATTCAACATTTGTATCACAGTGAACTGCGCTGAAACTATTGCGAGTGTGAGAAGACTACTTACCTAATTTGTAACAATGCTTCATTTTTTCTGTGGAAGGGATATTGAAGTATGCCAGTCTAAAAGCAATACACCAAAAATGGATAAACCGGTGAAATTACAACAAGCAATTTTTGAGGATGCTGACCTATTGCCGATTTGTCTGTCTATTGGCTTAACTCTGTAAGACGATTCAAGCTCTCCTTTGTCAAATTTAAAAAAGCAACACCTTCAATTATACCTTCGCTTGTCACCGTTGGTGATATGTAGTTAACAGCTATACACCTGAATCAGTATAAAATCATCTATATATTTATGCATCCACCCGAAATGTATACATTTAAACGCTGATTCTTTTTGGGAGATTCTCAAAAAAATGTCTGTCACCATTCACACAATAAAAAACAAACAAATCAGGCAAAAACAAACCTTCAATCATATACAGCACTGACATTTGAATAAACTGGATTTCATATCCTTAACATGCAACAAAATGTTTTTTAAAAAACCTTGTCCACAAATCTCTCTCATGCATGTCACCATATTTCATAATAAACACACCATATGATCTGGGAGTATCTGTGCCTGCAGGAGTTCTGGGAGAAAATTCTACAAACGATCTTGAAAACTCTAGCACACACCCTACCTAACATGGTAGAGGTATGCCTACTAGGCCTTTCCCTAGACCGAAGGCCAAGAAAGTAGGTCATAGATTTGTAGACATAGCACTGGTCCTGGGGCGGAGACAGATAGCTTTGCAATGGAAGTCACAAACTGGCCCTGCAATAGTGACATGGGAAAGTAACATAGATACCTGGGCCAGAACAGAGAGTACTCCAAAAAGAGGATGATGAGGTATACACCGACAACCCATAGCAGACCTTTGGACAGAAATATTGAGAACCTGGGAGGCCAGACATGAAACAGAAACAGAAGGGGAGGATGAAATACGGAAGACCAGATAGGTGAAAGTCCTGAGCCCACAGAATAATACGGGGGATGCTAGAAGAGAGAGAGGACTTACACAGCGCACCTGTATACAGACACTACCCCTCACATGACACACCAGAGGACGTCCACAGATCCCTTATGCTGAAATAAAACAAAATGCTCTTTATTGTTGAAAATTACTATGCTATATATCTGAGGGGGGCAGTGGGAGGTACACCACCAGCACGTTTTGTTAAAAGTCAATCCTTAAATAACATTTTGGGTATCTCCTTCGAGTTCAGACAGATCAAGGGTACACATAACATACTTGAGATCAGTAATGCTTAAGGAATAGACAAATATCCACAGATGTAAAGTGAGACAAACTGTGAATAATCTTTGTTATATTACACAAACCAAATGTTCTGGGGATGGTATATGAATGACTGTGATAGATGTTTTGAAAAGATTGTAATAATGAAATGCCATTAAAGATATATATTTTTTTAAAACACCATTCATGGTCCAATTGAGTTTGGCTGACAAAATTATAACTCTAACCATTAAAACTGTACATATAACCTCAATCAATACATCTAGTCCTATGTCCAAGACAAATGCTAATGTCTCTATACAATCACTGAAGTTGTTCTGCACAGTCTATCAACACTGGCCATTTTCGTTCTAGTGATATCAATTAGATCATGTCATGGACAACAAACAAAACATGCTTTATAGATTCTGCAAACCTATCATCTTAACAGAATACCTCCATTCCCCACTATTAGAATTTGAGGTTTCTGGTTGGCAAGGAATACACCCTGACCATGCGGGAGCGACCATACCTGGCAGGGTAAATCAGATACAAAGTAAAAATGTACCTGTGCTCACCCTCTGGTAGCTAGGCAAAGAGCCGGCAAGCTTAACTTAAGAAGTAATATGTAAAGTATGTGTGCAACATTTTAATTACAGTAACACAGTGACTACACTAGAAAAAGACTTCATACCAGTTTAGAAAACAAACCAAAAATATTTTTCTGAGTACAACAAGACCAAAATGAAAAGCATCTAATAAGTAGAACTTGCTATGTAGTGCTTACAATCCAATACCACTTAGGTGTTACTTGAGGTTGTGTTGGACCGGGGAAATCCATAGTTCAGACCGACTGCAACGGAGGGCAGGGTGGCTATAGGACCCATGCAAAGCTGCTGAAAGATTACCTTGGATGAAGCAATCATTGTTGTTGAAGCGTTGATGCACGATTACAATCCACACAGTTGAGTAGATGCGTTAGTGTCGAGCCTCACAGTCAGTTCTGGTGCATTGATGAACCCCTTACAATGCAGGTACTGCATCAAAGTTCAACTTTGCAGCTGGGTCCAGTACTTATGCTCAATTTGTCCTTTGAAATAGGGAGACTTAAAAGAGATGCTTTGAAGTACAAAAGTCCCTGCCTTTCCTGCCCTGACCCCAGACTCACCATAAGGGAGTATGCAACCCTCTGTGTTGAGACAGGCACAGCCCTATTCAGATACAAATGTCAGCTCCTCCCTCTCATCCTGCCTCATGATGATGCAACAACATGCAGATGGCTGCTCAGTCACACCTACTCTGCCTTTGTGTGTAGCTGTCTAGAGGGAATGCAGGAAGCCAGCTGTCACCCACCCCAGATGTGTATTCCAGGGACAGGCAGAAGGCAATAATTGATTTATTTTCTAAGAGTGGGATTTTTCAAAACTGCAGTTTAAAAAACAGCTTTACCATAAGTTGTGTTTTTTAAATTGCGAGTTCAGAGACACCAAATTTGATGCTCCCATCTTGTCTCAATGGGAAACAAAACTTTTAAAATGCTGTACGGCAATCCAGATTTTAACCTATGGAAAAGATAGGCCTTGCAGCAGTAAAAATTTTCGTTAAGAGTTGTTCACTGCCAGGACATGTCAAACTTAAAAGTGAATGTCCAAATTTTTAACACACTGCACCCTACCCTTAGGGCTGCCCAGGACCTACCTTAGTTGTGTCTTATATGTAATAAAAACGATGGTTTGGGCCCGGCAAGTAGGGTAACTTGCCAGGTTGAAATGGCGTTTACAACTGTCCATACAGGGTCTGCAGGGGTAGGCCTGAGCTCACGGGAGGCTGTCCTATGCTCACAGGAGGCTGTTTGGTTGTTAAGGTAGTGCAGGTTCTCTTGGTTTTTGAGGGATGCTGGCTGCAGGACACACCGAGGTTCTGCTGGAGGCATCTGAGGTTGGGACAGGCTGGTAGGGCTAGGGCCAAGTCTGTGGGCATCTTCTTCTTCTTTCAGAGCACCTGTTCGGTCCTTCTTCTTGTTTAGTCTTGGCATCTCTGGTCTGAGGAGGCAAGGTTAGGGGATTACAGGTAGGTGCAGGTCGGGACCAATGGATTCCTTCCTTGGGTGGTTACACCCCCTATTATGCTACCCTCCAGTGGGAGGGAGCATAAGCCTCACTCTGGTTGGCTGGGTCCACCCATCAACAAGATGGCGGGGACTGATAGTTGTGCTTCTCCTCGCTTGTGGGGTGTGGTTGGCAAAGGTGAGCACCCCTCTCCTTGTAACTTGGTTTTCCTGTGGATTTTCCTGCCCAAAGTGGAGGGTAGAACCGGTGGGGCCAGTTGTTGGGAGCAGCAAATGGCTGGGGTAGCTCACGAAGGTGGTAGGCTTTTAAAGCTTCCCATTCATGGACCCTGCCTATCATGGGGGAGAAGGCTTGGCACCTCGTCCCAGGATGTGCTTTGTTTCAGGACCCAGAGAGCGGTAGGCGTTCAACCCCGGGGGTCCAGAAATCTGTCCAGTGGTGGCATCTGGCAAACAGCCACTCAGCCAGGACACTAGTGTCAGGTCGTTTTTCAGGGGGTATCTCTAAGAAGCCGTCTGAGTGCATTTTTCATTAAATCCCGGACTGGCATCAGTGTGGGTTTAATGTGCTGAGAAATTTGATACCAAATTTCCCAGTTTTCAGTAAAGCCATTATGGTGCTGAGGAGTTCGTAATGACAAACTCCCATACCATATACTCTTCATGGCATTACTGCACTTACAATGTCTAAGACTTGAATTAGACACTGTAGGGGTACAGGGCTCATGGCACCTGTACTCTCACCACTGGTATAGTGCATCCAGCTAGAGGGTTGGCTTACCAATGCCAGGGCAAAGTATTGTATGCATGGTACACATCTCTGTGTGCCATTTAGACTTTTCACTTTGTTCTGCACAAAAAAACACTCACCCTGCAATGGCACTGGGTGTGTCTAAAGGTACAGGGTCTCTAAAGGTGGCACAATAAATCCTGCAGCCCTTAGAGGTCTTCCCTGCTCACAGTGCCCTTGGTACCTAAGGTACCTTTTACAACGGATTTACATGTGGCCAGATAGTTGCCATTTGGGTTTTACAACAGTACAGTTTGTAGAAAGATCATAGGCCCAGGGTACCTGGTTGGCAGGAACCCGGGGCACACTTAGTCAAAGTACATAAACATTAGGCAAAAAGTGGGGGGGCAACCATGCAAAAAAAGGCATTTTTCCGACAACATACGGCATATCAATAAAAAAGATCTCCGCGAAAGTGACCCTTCGGGGGACCCGCTGTTTGGACACTTGTTTTATTTAATGTGAATCATTGTTTAAATTGTATGCATAATTGTTTACAACTATTTTTAAAGCTATATTGTTGAATATACAGAGCATAAATGTGCAACTGGGATTGACATGAAAATGGTGATGAGATTCTGAAATTCATGCTAAAAATTACTTGACAAGGTAAATCCCTCTCCATTGGATTTTAACAAAAAATGTTTTTATGGAGTGTGTGATATGTTCTAATATGAATTTAATGTAATAAATTGGTTTGAATATGTGTTTTTTGTTATACAGGTTATTTTCAGGAAAGGTTTTGGTTCAGTGGTTACTATTTGATTGACACTACTTCTATAAATTGAAGCACAGAGGGGAATATTGTTGTGTATAACTTTCTTATTCAGTCTCTTCTGGCCTAACTGGGGTAACTCTCTTAC
Source organism: Lissotriton helveticus (assembly GCF_964261635.1). Classification (NCBI taxonomy): domain Eukaryota; kingdom Metazoa; phylum Chordata; class Amphibia; order Caudata; family Salamandridae; genus Lissotriton; species Lissotriton helveticus. The sequence continues at coordinate 985,176,775 of NC_136071.1, read as the reverse complement.
TTTGTAAGAATTACATGTATATGAAATATATGAAATATTGGTGCAACATTACGTAATTATAATTTCTTGATTATCTAAACAAAATAGTATGAAAATAGTTTTCAGCAGATTTCTTAGAACTATATCATTGAATACAGTTAAGGTACGCAATATATGTAATTTCTCTAACCCTACAGTGAGGGAACTTTGATATTGCCTTCAAGTGCAAAACTTTGCATTAGTCATTACATCACCCCGGAAATGTGTTATGTACACATTTCTGTCATGTATTTGTAGCGTTTAAGGGTGGAACTAACATTTTTCTGTACCAATATCAGTGCCCTTCTTTGCCTGTCCTAACATGTTTGAATTTATTCAGATTTGAGATGAAAAGCAATAAAACCATTGAACTTAAATTTGTCAGCACTGAAGTTAAAGGCAATGCAATTAACAGCCAAATTACCAGTACTTGTTAAAGTGTGATAAGGTCTACCATTTAAAGGAGAATTTCTAAAATATTACTTGTTTGCAATTCACTTGATTGGTACAATCCATTCCAGATCCTAAAAAAGTGCTAATGGGTACATGTTGAGATTTGGACAGTGAAAATTGTCTCTTCGTTCTGTCGGTTGTCGTGTCTGAAAAGCATGCTATGGTCAATTTCTGTACTGTACTGTGATCTAGGCGGGAAAGTGTCAATATTACATGTTTATTGTTGACACATCTCTCATGGAGGGACTGCCAAAGATGGAATGCCTCATGTTGAAATGAGTGCCAAATGACAGGTGAAACCACAGGAGCTTCGGAGTTTGGAGTGGTTACAAATCCTAACATTTGCCAGGTGCGCAACGCCCATCTTAATAAAAGTAATGTAGTGCCCCCCCTCTCACCTTCCCCCATTGTGTGTCTCAGCTTGCTGTGCAGCTTGAGCTACTGTGACATCGGCTGGGCAGCGTCTGGAGTCTTATCTCAGCCACAACAATGTTTTTCACAGGCCTTTAAAAGACCATTTGCGTGCCTTTTATGAACTGGCTAACCGGGCTAAGTTTTGTTTCCCACTGGTTCCAGTACCACCTGCCCCCCACCCCTCCCTGCCCTTTCCTGAAATGTGTATTTTATTTTTACTGCCTCAATCTGAGAATTCATTTAGTGAAAAGGCATCTCAGTAGTAGGGGTACCACCTTTCCAGAAGAAAAATACGGCCATTTATTGTTGTTAAAGAGTCTGAAAAGGCATTGCCTTGACACTAAATAGGGCTGTAAATACAATGGTATGCTTTCCTTTGAAACATGACTTTTCTGTCTTTGTTTCCTTTGATTGTTAGTCATAAGTCATTAATACAGGCCTAGAACACATTTAAAAGTGCTTTCAATTTTTTTTTAATTTACATGGTCTTTGTGAATGATGGCCGCAACTCCACCTTCCACCTTTCCTGGGGCCCGGTCCACATGCAGAATGTAATAACTCTCTGGGAGGGCTGCCAGGATGTTCGGTGAGGAGTCAGCGTTAAGCCATGTTTCAGTAATAAAAAAGATGTCAGGTTTATCTGATAGGAGGAAAAGGAAGATATCTAATTGATGTTTAACTAAGGAGCGAGTATTGAGGTAGGAAATGCGTAACCTTGAGTCTCTAACCTGCACCGGGATGGGCCTCTGGTTATGGCGAGGGACGGTAGGCAGGAGTCCTAGATGTGTATTCTGCTTTTAAGGGATGCATGGGTGTTTGAGGCGTGCATGAATGGCGGGGCAAAGCCATACCTGCAACCATATTCTGGTCATCAATACAATGCTGAGTTACTCCAGATGTCTGGGAATACTACCTGCATTCAGACACCTCACTCCTCATTCTCATTGTTTACCCTGCAATTTCACACTCAACATGTGCTCACAGCGATTGGACTGCACTCACACTGCTCACCATGCCCTCACGCCATTCACCATGAACTCATGTCATTCTCTCTCCTGCAGTCACATGAGCACTCCGCTCAACATGCACTCACAGTGATCACACTGCACTCACACAACTCTCCATGCACTCACACATTTTACCCTGCACTTACATGAGCACACTGCTCACCCTGCACTCATGTGACACTTCACTTACCTGTCACTCTCACTGCTCACTTTGCAATCTCAACCAAGCACATCACTCACCATGCATTATTTTCTCCCACTTCGCACTTTTACCTGAACCCAACTAATATGTCAAAACACTAACTCGTCAGTCACTCCTCTCACCCTACACTCTGGGTCACATCGCTCAGTGTGCGCTCACATAGGCTCCTGTCATTCACACATCTCACCTTTCACTAACAAGGGCACAGAACTCACCCTGCATTCGCACCACAAAAACAAGCACGGCACTCACCCTGCACTGACACCACTCACCCTGAACCTCCTCCTCTCGCCCTGCACTCACACGGACAGACCACTGAGCCTGCATTCATGTAGGTACTCCCTTTATTTATTCAACCCAGACCTCTGACTGGGGGTGAGTGTCTGAAAGGGTTCAGCGCTCTGTCCATCATCTCCTTGTGTTTGCTTTGTGCGCCCTAAGTTGGCAGGGTATGCCCAGATGTGGGTCCCTTGCTTACTTTGCCATTGGATTCAAGCTAGCCTGGCTGATGAAGGGTGTTACTCAGAAACTGGTCCCAGGATGCTTGTTTCCGTTTCATGGAAGACCTTGCTTGGCAGTTCGGGCTGGACTGTTCCCATGAGGTGCAGGGTCAAGACTGATTTGCATATAGCTGGGCCTGAACTGAGGTGGCAAAGTGAGCTAAATAATGATGATGAATTGAACCCAGATCTGTGACTGGGGGTCAGTGTCTGAAAGGTTTCAGCACTCCGTCCATCATCTCCTTGTGTTTGCTTTGTTTGCTATAAGTTGGCAGGGTATGCCCATTCTTAGGTCCCTTGCGCACTTTGCCACTGGATTCAAGCTAACCTGGCTGATGAAGGGTGTTACCCAGAAACCGGTCCCAGGATGCTCGTTTCCAGTTTAGGGAAGACCTTGCTTGGCAGTTCGGGTTGGACTGTTCCAATCAGGCACAGGGTCAAGACTGATTTGTATACAGCTGGGTCTGAACTGACGTGGCAAACTGAGCTAAAAAATGATGATGGTTTCAACCCAGATCTGTGACTGGGGGTGAGTGTCTGAAAGGTTTCAGTGCTCCATCCATCATCTCTTTGTGTTTGCTTTGTTCGCCCTAAGGTGGCAGGGAATTCCCAGATGAGGGTCCCTTGCTCACTTTGTCATTGGATTCAAGCTAGCTAGCTCCTTGTGTTTGCTTTACTCCCTGTATCTTGCCTGCACGCAGAGACAATAATCTGCCAGAATGCATAAGGACACACCACTAATTCTGCACTAACTCCTCTCACCATGCATTCACCAGTCTCTCGCACAGATCACCCTTTACTCTTGCCGCCCATCCTGCCCCACACACAGGCATAACACTCACCCTGCATTTACACTGCTGACATCACCCTGCACTCATTCCTCTCACTCTGCATGCCCTCCCCTCACCTGACACTCACATGGGCCGCTCTTTTCACATTGCATTCATGCAGCTCACCCAACACACATATCAGCACATTTTTCACTCTTTACTTGCACCACTCATGCTGCACTCACTCACACTATTCATCATCACCCAGCACTTCCATCGGTACACCTCTTACACTGCACATACACAAATTACACAACTCTCTTGAACAAACAATTATTTCTACAAGAGCACCCACAGAATATCTGCTCTATCCGTAGTACTAGATGCCTACTTTATTCCATATTCAACAACGGAGCTGGTGCAAGAGGTGAGAGAGGACTGGGATTGTGGGATGGCACAACGAGGGAGACTGGACTGATGCTTTGTAGTATGGTGCTGTATTGAGGATCGTGCAACACCTTCAGCCCATCCTGGCTTTCCATTTACCACAATGCTTCATTCAGGGATATCTTGTTTTTTTTTCATTGTAAGTTGGGTCTCGAAAACCCCAAAATGCAAACTGTCACTGGATAAAATCCACCTGCATCCAAACCTGCACCCCACCGCCCAAACCAGGCAACAACAACAACAACCACCACCTCAAGGGCATCCTGTTCAACACCCGCTCAGTCCACAAGCATGCTGTAGAACTCTGGGACCTCCTCAACACAATAGCACCAGACGTCACCTTCCTCACAGTAACCTGGATGAACTCCTCCTCAGCCCCGACATCGCCATAGCAATCCCGGACGGCTAGTAGATCATCCGAAAGGACCGCGTCAACCAAGCCGGAGGAGGAATCGCCATCATCTACAGGAACACCATCGGGATCACGACCAACTCCCAAGATGCCTTCACCACCCCCGAACACCTATACTTCCAGTTCCACACCGACACCAAGACCACCCTCAGAGGAACCCTCATCTACAGATCCCCGGGCCCACGAACACAATTCAGTGAAGCCATCGCCGACTTCATCAGCCCACATGCCCTCGCCTCATCAGACTACATCCTCCTAGGGGACCTTAACTTCCACCTGGAGAACAACAACGACAACAACACCACCACCCTGCTCGACAACCTCGACAACCTCGGACTCATGCAATTGGTGAACACCCCCACCCACTACGCCGGCCACACACTCAACCCCATCTTCTCTGCCAGCAGCCACGTTGCCTTCAGCCACTCCACCAGACTACACTGGACCGACTAGTAATCAATAATCAAAAGAAGAGTGTCTATGGAAAAGGCTAAGCCGTTCTAGGGAGCACAAAAAACTACCACACTGGGATGTTGAAGAAGTTCCCCCTCTCAGGAGGGGGTGGAAGCGTATTCGGCACACCGCCCTTGACGCTCAGCACCCGCAGTCTACCTACGTCGCCCTCGAACCGGACCCCTCCTGAGACCCATGGTGTTCATTCCCAACACCTATAAAGTGCAGAAACGATAAGTAGAAGCCTCCTAAACCAGGAGTAATTAGGAATAGTTCAATCATTCCTAATTTTTTTGCACTTTTTTCACCTTTATTTATTTTCACACTCACGTCCCTAGGTAAGGGTGGGCCTTAGTGTGCCCATACCGCCAGGGTTTACCACACACAGTCCTGATGAATTGCCGGGTAAATTAACACCGTTTCCATGGCAAGAAACATGTCGACTACCCTTTAGGAACCCACCACTCAATTAAAGTGGACTGTTTCCTCACATATTTTAATATCTTTCGTCTTTAGTGATCATTTAATAAAATTATTACCTCAGATATACTACTGACTATTTTTATACCCCCACCATTCACTAGTTTACATTGCACTCAACACGCCCTAAACTCACCATCCCGCTCCGCAGTAATCCTGGCGTTGCAGCACACCAAAGAGACACTCGGTCTCTTTGGTGGGGCCCGATGATGAAGCATGTCATCACTAGGTGGTGAGTGAGGGCTTTCCCAGTGTGGTTGTTTTTTGTGCTCCCTAGAACGGCTTAGCCTTCTCCATAGACACTCTTCTTTTGATTATTGATTACTGACCGGGGAACAAGAGTGTCAGTGTACTCTCCCTACCTCTCTCCTTGTTATTTACACTGGACCGACCACAGAAGCATCCACTTCACCTTTAAGAAGACCACATCCCACCACAGCCCGCAACAGATCCCCTGTAGATGGTGGAGCAAAGTCACGACAGACCAGCTAACCACATCACTGAACCAGAACCCACCAATCAACACTACTGACACCAACGACGATGCCGCAACCTCACACAGTTGATCGTCAGTTGCGCCGACGCCCTTGCGCCATTGAAGAACCCTCCAGGCAAGCCCAGCAACAGGAAAACAACATTGTTCACCGACAACCTCAAATAATCGAATAAATCCTGCCGAACCCTCGAGAAAACCTGTCGCCGCGAACAGACGACAGAAAACATGACAGCCTTCAAGAACGCCACTCGCAAACACCACCAGCTGATCCGCACCACCAAAAAAACATCGCTCAAAGAGCGGCTGGACAACAACACACACAACAGCATCGTAAAAGAGCTCTCCAATCCCAGCACCAGCAGCAACAACATCACACCCTCGCAAGACCTCTGTAACTCACTCGCCACGTTCTTTCACCGCAAGATCGCCGATATACACGACAGCTTTGGTGCCCAGACTCCACCCTCAGCCACCGAACCAACGCCTCTACAACCATCCGCAGCGCTTGGGCTCCCATCAGCACTGAAGACACCACCCACGCGATGAACACCACCCACTCCGACTCTCCTTCCGACCCATGCCCCCACCACATCTTCAACAAAGTCGAGACCATCATCGCACCCCACCTACAGAATTTCATAAACAACCCCCTTGCATCCGCCACCTTCCCAGAGAGCTGGAAGCACGCAGTGATCAACGCCCTACTGAAGAAACCCACAGCGGACCCCAAAGACCTCAAAAACTTCCGCCCCATCTCTCTTCTTCCCTTCCCTGCTAAAGTTATCGAGAAGATCGTCAATAAACAGCTGACCACTTTCTTTGAGGCCAAAGGCTCCCTTGACCCATCCCAGTTCGGATTTCGAGCCAACCACAGCACCGAGACCGCCCTCATCGCAGCCACCGATGACATCAGGACCCTGCTTGACAACGGGGAAACAACCACCCTCATCCTCCTAGACCTCTCAGCCGCCTTTGATACAGTCTGCCATTGCACCCTAATAACCCGCCTCCACAACGCCGGGATCCAAGGTAAAGCCCTGGACTGGATCACCTCGTTCCTCTCCGACAGAACCCAGAGAGTCCGCCTCCCTCCCTTCCGCTCCGCAGCCACCGAGATCATCTGCGGCGTACCCCAAGGCTTATCGCTCAGCCCAGCCCTCTTCAATATCTACATGAGCCCCCTCACCACCATCGCACGCAAACACAACCTCAACATCATCTCATACGCTGACGACACCCAGCTGATACTCTCCCTCACCAAAGACCCAGCTACCACCAAACTCAACCTCCAAGAAGGAATGAAAAACATTGCGGAATGGATGAAACTCAGCCGTCTGAAACTGAACTCAGACAAGACGGAGGTTCTCATCCTCGGACCATCCCCTTCCGCCTGGGACGACTCCTGGTGGCCCACAGCACTGGGCACCGCACCGACACCCACTGACCATGCACTTAACCTGGGATTCATCCTGGACTCCTCTCTCACGATGATCAAGCAAGTCAACGCCATCTCATCCTCATGTTTCAACACCCTGCGCATGCTCCGTAAGATCTTCCGGTGGATCCCTACCGGAACTAGAAAGACGGTCACCCAGGCCCTCGTCACCAGCCGACTAGACTACGGGAACGCCCTATACGCAGGAGCCACAATCAAATTTCTGAAAAGACTCCAACGCATACAGAACGCATCCGCACGACTCATCCTCGACATCCCTCGCCACAGCCACATATCAGCCCACCTGAGAGACCTGCACTGGCTCCTGTCAGCAAGAGGATCACGTTCAGGCTCCTCACCCACACACACAAAGCGCTCCACGACAAAGGCCCCGAATACCTCAACAACCGCCTCACATTCTACACTCCAACATGCAAAATCCGCTCAGCCAGCCTCACCCTTGCCACAGTCCTACGGATCAGCAGAACCACCACCGGAGGAAGATCATTCCCCTACCTGGCGGCAAAGACGTGGAACTCCCTCCCCACCCACCTACGACTGACCCAGGACCAACTCACATTCAGGAAACACCTCAAGACCTGGCTATTCGAGCAGTAGCGGCATTCCCCCCCTCCCTCAGCTCCTTAAGACCCATACTGCTGAGTAACTCGCTCTATAAATGGATTGATTGATTGATTGATGGTTGCTGAAGAAGTCAAGCATTTCATAAGAACAGTTGGATGCTGTGATATTACATGTTAGACAATGGATTAGTTATTTCCCAATACTGTAATTGCTTGATCCACACATGAAACCAAATATAAGCCATGTACAGCTATTTTAAGGGAGTGCACTTTTCATTCACATCATATTTGTAACAATGACACTGCAATGTATTATTACTTTTGAATAACGTATAGAGAATATGTTTTTATTAAGCTTCTCTAAAAGCCAAGGCAGGTATAGCAGAAGCAGCAGGACAAGCTTTTCGAACTCAATAAATGCAGGTTGACTAATGGAAGTGTGAGAGGCAGTGTGTCTGTGCTTGAGTGTGACGGAGTACAAATGTACGAAAGAGTGCAAGAGATATGGTGAGAATGTGTGTAAAAGAGAATGTTTGTTTGTGAGTGTGTGTGTGTATGTTTTGCTTGCAAGTGTGCTGCTGGTCTGGCATACTGGAGGTTATTCTTGCCTTATGGAGAAGGATACTAATAGCATGGATAAAATGCTTCTATTAGGATACCATTATCAGCTGTAGGAACTTGAACTGTGTAACTGAGAAAGCTGCTAGCCCAGTCATACACAGTGGCATGGACACAGAACACATGCCAGCACACCTGACTGAAGGCCCTGGCATGATGTACATAACTCTTAGCATATGGGGTGGATCCATAGCAAAATGTTGGAACTGATATTCGAGGTAACTCTTGTCATACGATTTTAGGTACTCCTTTTATAGCGGGTGTCAATGACAAAATACTGACCCTTGTATACAGGAGGGAATTTTTAGAGATACCCATGACTGTGTATGAAGTACCCATGGTAAAGTTCTGGCACTCCCATATTGTATGTACTTCATGGCATAATGGGCTCACCCATTAAAAAATGTTGACCTTCGTATAATGAAAGTAATTTCCGACTTAAGACATTTGAAAAAAATATAGCTCCTCCTAGGAAAAGACAGGGAAAGTGATTCCCTCATTTGTATGGGTCCACACCCTCATGCATATGAGGGAATGCCCTTTCACAATAGTGGTGGCTGTACTTGTGAGCCTGCAGTATTGCAGAAAGGGCTGCACAAGAATCTGCGGCTCCTTCTGTAATACGATTGTGCCCCAAGGACACACAAAGCTGGCACACACACCCTCAAAACCTGAAAATGTATCTTTCCATCTGGTCCGCTAGAAAGGTTTTTGAATTTGTGAACGCCATAAATCTGCAAGGTCATATCCTCGGGGTTGCAGATTTACAGCTTTTATTGAGAATCAGGATATTGGTGTCAGTTTATATCCATATTTTTTTCTCCATGCTATTGCCTACACCGAAAATAGACTCTGTGATTTATGTCCATTCCAGATGAATGCATCAGCTTCCACACTGTAGGAGATAGTTTGCTAATTTTTGGTTCCAAATGTTTCTGAACAATTAGGTCGCAATCTATGCATATATGCCAACATTTTAGAATAGGAAAGTGGGAGATTCTGAAAAAACATCCGAGCAAGGATTTTCCCCTTTGGTTCTATTGGAAGGAGTAGAGCCGATTTCAGGCATGTGACAAACAAAAGAAAACATGTGTAGCTTAAAAAATCTGGATCTCTTGCCTGGACTATTGGCATGTGTGTCTATGCGACCCTGCTTTAAGCCACTAATACTTGACGACCTCCAACATCAAATCCCCATTAAAACCTTAAAGTTTAAATCATCATCAGTGCACTGTTAAGGGTTTATGGTCCTCCCAGAAACCGTCCTCCCCTTTTCTGCTCCTCCTAATTTACACATTAGAACAGTCAATATTTGCTATGTCAATGGCCCATTCCCATATTAACGAGTTCAATAAATTCAGTCCCATATATATCCGATCATTTGGTGGTATCCCTTTCTGCATTCCTGGGACCACAAACATGAATCACTAGTTAGGAATGAAAAATATTATATGGCTCCCTCTGACTGAATAATTTCCATATGTAAAGTCTTCCCTAATGTTAATAGAGTTTATGTGTGTACCAAAAATTCTATTTTACTTAAATCAAGCACTGATCATTTTATAATAAGGTAGTCCTTCAATAACAGAGACATATTCAAATAGGCTGTTATGCAATTCACTATGTGGTCATTATACTTATGAATTGTGTTAGAACACTTTGTAATTTTCCTTTCTAGTGTACCCTCAATAAGACCTTCTCATATCTGTAAATGCCTTTCTGATATAGCGGTTTTATTTGAATTGTTTCTAGATAATTTAAATATGCAATTATAAAAGTACAATATACTTTGAGACTTTAATAGCAAAGCAAGCAGTCGGGAAGGTTGTTAGTGGATAGATGCCCTCATTAAAACCACTTTCAAATACATATTTTGTAACTTTTGCCACCAAAGCATCCTTATAATCTGTGTAATCACTTGCCTGCTTGTGTTTTTAATTTGACGATGACTGTGATGGTTTTTACAACAGAATTCGACAATCCAATGAGATTGAGTCACATGAGTTTTCCTTGCCGCAGAAAAGAAAGGTTGAATTTACCTTAAACATAAACCTACAAAGAGACTAAAGGAAAGCTCCTCTGAGCCCTATCATGTCTAAGTTTTATTTTATTTTCCATCAGACTGATTCAGGCCTTGTTTACACCCCGATTCATCTCAGGGTCAACTGCTGCTGTGTCCTTCTGTAGAACATATCAGACGTTAGCGAGTCACTACTCAATCCGAGTCTGGGAAGAATATGCAAAAATATTCACCAGCCACTCCCACAGACCAGTGCTTAAGTCTGGAAGCAGCTAATTGATGAATTTATCCTTTCCTTGTTCGCACTGTATCTGGGTACATGTAAAGTAGAAGTATTGTAAACGTTGAATGTGGCTGTTGATCCAGCTGTAATTTCACAGTAATTTCTCAATGCAAAACCTCATTTACCTCGAGTTTACTGCTTTTTTTTAAATTGTATTTATTGGTTTTACAACATGCAAGGCATAGTATCGTACCCTAACGCTAACAAATAGCCATTTCCAGAGCACACACAGTACATATAATAAATCAGCGCATTGCAATATTAATCTTAATTCTTGTCCTTATACATCCAACAAGATACATAATGTAAATCGACTGGGCGCACATTGTAAATCAAGTCAGCACGTTGCATCAGAAGTCATCAGTACAACGTAAATATCACTTAGTAAAAAGGTTAGGCTGTTTTATACATCTCACGCATAATCATTGACCATTTTTTAAATACAATAGCGCAGGAGTTGCATCACTCCAATCCACAATCTCCCAGTATACTCGCTCACCCATCGAACCACCTCATCATAGTTATACCTTATCACATACAGGGGCCTCTGCATTTAATCGTGACCACTCCAGGAAAGGCTCCCATATCTCACGGTCTGGAAGTGGAAGGCATTTGTTTCCAAAACAGCTTCAATTGAGTATGCCCATATGTTACATCAGATAGCCAATCTGCAAACTTTGGAACTCTCTTCCTGCCGCATCGGATTGCTACTTGTCTACGAGCATATAGCAGCAATAAAGCATGCAATTTCCTCCTCTTTGGCATGGTGTCCCGTACATATCCCAGTATCCCCAGCAGCGGGGATGGAGAGTCATCCCTGCCAACAATCCTGTTCACAGCATCAAACACCGCATTCCAAAATACAGTCAGTCTCGGGCAGTCCCAAGCCACATGTAAGAACGTTAGTTTACTGCTTTAAAAGTGATGGACCTTACATAAACATGAAAAATCTAAATGCAATTAATATTTAAGCCAAAAAGAGAATTGTGAGTATTTTAAAGGGTTTTATTTTCTAGTTAAAAGTTAAGGTTTTCTGACCTTTTATTCATTAGTCAAATATTAATCAGGTTACAGAATTGAAAATAGAAAAAAATAGAATTAATACAGAACATATTATAGGTTGCATACAAAGCACTCCATAAAGGAAGAGAATGAGGTATCAAATGTCAGTAAAAATTCTATGAAGAGTTCAGGAAAATATAATTCAAGAGTGAGTTTTGCAAGACGAATCTTCTTTATTTCGACAGTTTGGTTGTCATAAAAGAAGAATTTACAAAAATGTATTACATCTAAAATAGTTAAAACAAGGATAAAAAGTTAAAACAATTCGACAAATCCATGTACATTAGACGATAGAAAGTGCATAATACATAGTCTCTCGTACCCCAGCAGAGATAGGAGGGGGCAACCCCCAATGGTCCAGTCAAGTAGCCGCAATTCAAATCTTAGAGGGTAACCAAGAGTGACCTCCTCCTGTTCCACATTGCTGCTATGTACTTAGTTACAGCAAAGACCGCAACCGACGAGAGATCGGACTTAAGAATCCTGTCTGCTTGGGCACAGTGAGTTAACTCCAGATTTTTACCTAACGGGGCAACCCACTTCCTCCTTAGATTAGCATAAGCAGGGCAAAAAAAAGACAACATGGACCTCACTTTCTAAATTGGCAGTACAACCTGGGCAATTCCCAGGGGATGAAGTGCTCCACTTTGAAGTCAGCGTTCTAATAGGAAAAGCTTCCTCGCCGATGCGGGACCCATATCATCCAAAACTTGCTCATAAAAATAGCAGTCCTTTATTGCTAAAAACGTGGCTGTAAGTGTTCCCATTTGGGTGTTAGACAATAAACGCGCCCTTTTATTTTCCCGAAACAGCTGGACCAGCTGCAATCTCGAAATCCCTGCACATGCTTGCTTCGGGTCGGACCACATTGCCTCAAGGCCTAGGTTCTCGAGTTCCCCTCTAACATGCTTAAGCCAGGGTAATTTAGCAGCATTAGTTAATTGCAAAATCTCAGTTAACTCTCCCCTGTATATGCTCAACTCCGGACAGACCCAGAGCCGCCTCCAAAAAGTTAATGGTCTTAGGGCCAACTCTTCTTCTATTGGCCGTAAGCCCAAGTCAAGTCTCAGTGGGACCAAGGGCGTGCTTGGAGGTAGAGCTACCAGCTGCCTAAGGAATCTGTTTTCCACAATTGCAATTCCCGCGGCAACCTTGAATCCCCACGAATCAATAATTAATAAGCGGAAAAATTCTCCCATAAAGAGAAATAAATGCATAAGACAAATACATCTTTTATGAACAAGTTAATTAGTCAACGCATAAACGTAGAGTTTTAGCATCCAAATCTAAACCTGTTCCAACAGCTGCTCTCTCTGCCCTGGTCTATTCATCTGTCTGTCTGTGTTTCACAAAGAGAGGCTGCCCTCCCTTCACAAGACCACAGAGGAATGTGATCTGCCTTGCCAAAAATATTACGTGCAAGGCTAGCCTATGCCTCTCTGAAAAAATATGAGCAAGGCCTCCTCCTCCCTCGGTCTCTCCTCGGACGCAATCTCCTCCCAGGCTGCACCCGCGACATTAATGTACCTAACCCATATGATGTCTTGTAAGATCTGCTCCTCTCCCCTTCTCTCCTCAAAGACTGACACCCCCCCCCCCAATGGTCATTATTTATACTCTAATTCTAGGCTGACTATACTAATAATGTTGCAGTTTCAGTATAAACTTGCACTGTGATTGGTTAACATAGGTGACGTGAGGGTCTCATCATCATGTGTTCATTGCAAATCCGACTCATACAGGTTTCAATATTTAATAAAGGAAGCTTAAAGGCTTACTACAGTCATATGTTTCACCATCAATAATTATACAAATATTGCAACATTTAGGTGGAAAAATGTATCAGTCCATTTCCTTCTAGCTGTCACATCGCACGCAGAGATGACACTCTCCCTAAAACACTGGTACATTGGCAAAATGACAGGAGTGTACAGTTCATTGTGGCCTTGACCCATGTGTCTTCACTTGAGGCACTTGGAAGTTCATGCAGCTGGGACATTCTTCTGCCCATGCATCTTTCATTGAGCACAATTCTAACAATTCTAACAGCCATGCTGGATTCCTAGGCATCCATTTTATTTTGGGCCCAAAATCAAAACAAACAAAAAAGAAACATAATTTATAAAATAAAACCCATTATGTTTACCTCCCCCATACTAGTACCCTGTATTAGTTATTACCTAGCAACAGCTATTAGTTTAAAGCAGCTTTTCTATTATTTGGGCACAACATTGCAAAATGTGCAATGTACAACATAGCATAAACATGCTCTAGTGCAAATTTTCAAAGCTCAAACAATTAATACATACTCATAGCAACATGCTCTTATGTTTTAAAAAGCTTTTCATGCAAAATGCGTTTGCCCCACGTGTAGTGTTGGTGCATATTTGATAAATTAATACATATTATATTATAGGGAAGATGTATTGTGAACTGAATATGCATTGTCTAAATATGCAACAAAGACAGAGTCTCTTGAGACAGGAACAGGGAGTGTAGATTACAAGGAAAAGGAGCAGGGAGGAGAGAACACACATTCCATTTTTTTCTTCAAAGCTAAAGAGGAAACTGAAATCACAAGTTTTTATACACTGCAAAAACACGTTAATTCAGCACAATTATGTGCTACTTTAAAAGTTTAAAAAAACATTCTCTAAATTAAATGACCTTCTATAGGTAGGCTAAATCTAAACTCGACACATTAAACATCCTTGACTAATTAATTAAGCATGGTTTTAAATGAAAGCATTTCAGACGGAAAGCATTTTGACCAGGCCTCATTTCATGTCCTTCACTTTGCATGCACCAAAAGTGGCACTTTTAAAAATCATTTGACTAGGCCTTATTTCATGTTCATGTGCCATGTGTTCTCACTTGCACCAAACTCTGCCTGTCATTTTAAATACAGTCTGTCTGAAACACAAAAAAGAACAATGCTTAATTTTGATTAAATCTAGCTCTATCACTGTCCCGCTCACTTCCTTTAAAATATCACTAATGCTGGAGAGGGATTCCAGCATTTCTACAAACCAAAAATGAAATCGAGGGCAACTCAAAGTAATTTTCGACCAAAAAGATATGTTTATGCCCTAAAATGCCTCCCTTTACACTTTACTACAGGATATTTCCCCATCACGATTGGAAAGGAATGCACAGTATTGACTCAACACAATGAGTGGGAAGTGAATGGAACAAGTTGTAGTTAGTCTTTAAAAATTTTGAATGACTACAACGTGTATATTTTGGAGACATTTAGAAAAACTGATTTGATGTTTTCCTACATTGGGGATTTATTCCAGCAAAAGGCGGGAACATCTCCTCTTTCCGAAACGCAGTGGGAAGAGATCACTTTTAATCTTGCAGGAGATGTAGGGAACTAGGTTCTCCACATACAAAGAAAGATTCCCATTGAAAAATAAAAAAGTTGAGACAATGTGCATTCCCTCATTAGAAGCCATTTCGCCAGTACTTAAGTCTATGCTATGTAAAATTATGCATTCAAGAAATTGGACCCCTGGGATTATCTGGCTGAACATTCCCATTAGCATGTATAGAACCAGCACCTGGCTCACCTTTCAAGGTTTTAAACTAGAAATGTTTGTAAATTTCAGAAAGTAGTAGATCTGTACTTGTTTGGAGCAGTTGTTTGACTGGTGCAGATTTGCAATTTTGTAGGTCGAGTCTATACAACTCTTGCTCTGCCTGGAGACCTGTTATATCTCTCTATGTGCTTATAGCACACCCCTCAATTGCTATTGGTTGTTATGTGTGGCATTTAAAAATGCTGGCTTATTATTGGTGCATTTGTGAAAATGTCACCCCTCTGTGGGCTGAGTTCCCTTCCTGGCAATTTCACTAAGAGAATGTATTTGTTGCCCATCACACTGCACAGAGTGTGATGGCTCCTCCTCCTTCCTCCTGTCTGGTATATATATATATAGATATTGTTGGCAATAGAATCAAAAGCAGTCTTCCACGCTCCTTGGTGGGCAACACACTGTAGAGCATGTAATGTCCTCTCCTCCCTCGTCCAGTGTGGCTTTTGCAGGCATTTTTGTTTGTGCTGCAATAAGGGCTGACTCAGCATAAGTACAGTAGCAGTAAATACAGTAGCAGCCAGTCGCATCGCCTTTGGCGATGCAGCGCGCACAGCAAAATTAATTTTATTTGTTTGTTTGCGTACTTACCTCTGTGCGGCCATATTCAGGAGTTTACTACCCCCCACCCCACCCCTCCCCACGTCAGCGCCCAGCAGCACTTCTACCACGGGCCGCTACTGCAGCGTTACTTTGTTTTTATTAGTTGCTTTTCCCCCGCCACTGTTTTTATTAATTGTTTTCCACTTGTCAATGTTCTTTATTAATTGGTTTCTGCCCGTCAATGTTTTTTATTAATTGGTTTCCGTCTGTTGCTCTTTTAATATTTTTATTACTTTGGCGATTCACTTTAATTGCTGCTAAACACTTATCATGGCGTTTCTGGGCTAGTACTCACAAATCTGACAGCTTTTGTGAAGATGTGTTGCTTCTGGCAACATTGGCTGCTGCATTCAAATAGAAATCTTCACAAAATGGTTTGATACGCACGCTCATGTGAAACAATACTGTTGCAGTAAACATCTAACACAGAACGAGCTCACCATGACATGACGGCTGTGAATGTGCAGCGGTTAGCGTGTAGATGATTTGAAACACAGATGTCGCTTCATCCCCCCACAGCAGCTATCCTGACTTTGATGACTGTAGGGGAGCAGGATGGGTTCCTATGAAAGTGTCCCGCCATCTTGAGGTGAAACATGGCTAGCATCGGCCATACAAAACGAACTGCGTTATGGAACATTTTTTTTAAAAACTGATTCTGGGTAACTTCATCAATGAAATTACACCATCCAAAATATTATTAAACAAAATATAGTATTATTAGGGATAGCAAAGGTGATATTTTTGATTGTTGTATTTCATGAAACTGCTTTTAACAAAACAGATATTACATGCACTGTTTACTATATGGTTTCCTCACACATTTCCTTATTTTTTGTTTAAAACATCTTGCATGTGTGAACAACTGTTTAGCAGAGGGCTGCCAGCTTCTTCAGCAACACTATAGTTGATTCATAGCCAGCCACTTCCACTTATATGGATCACGATACGCAAATTGCGTTGCTATCTTTTGCATGCACGTATTTTTCATTTTACTATACCACAATGCCCAAACTCAATTTCAAACATCACTTGTCTCCCTTGCTTCGTAATATCACAGCCTCTAAAACAAGGACATGTGATTAAGAACATTCTCCTATTTTAAATGCATTTTAGATAATGTTTTCTCATTCCACACAAAGACGAGATTCTTACACCAACCAGCCCTAATCCCCAGCAACCAAAAAACAAATGTTTTCAGTGACAAGGGAGCATCAGGGCAACTCCGGGAGAGGGGCGGCTGCAGCAGGTGAGCTCCTAGCTTTGATCACTAATCTCTTTGCACATACGGCAATCGGCTTCATAACACCCGCCTTTATATTTCATTTTCAAAGTGCTTGATTTCTCCATTGCCAGTGCTATAAAATATTGTTTTCAATGCCCCCACCGTGCTGCAGATGGTAGAAGCGAGTTCACTGGCTATCATACTTAACTGCCACATGGCCACATGTAATGTTTGACACCACCAGCCAGCCTTTCCTTTTCTGCCACCATTGTGATACATTCTGAAATGTGTAGGTTTCCTTTCAGTATTGTAAACAAAAGCTTAAAAACCGGACATGAATGATGTAATTTACTGAAAAGCTGTGTGCGCCACACAGGGTCAACTAGTGCTCTCTCCAAAGTGCAGAATCTGGGATAGGTTTATCCACCATCATAGCTGCCAAGATTGCCCAGCTCTATTGTGTTGCTGTATCGCTCTCTCTGGCTTTTGCCTTGTTTCTACTATCAATGTTACCTCCGTAGAGCCCTCTCTCTCTCACATACACACACACACTCTCAAACACACTTTCTCTCTTTCTCAGACACAACACTTTCCCAAACAGACGTATATAGGAACTGTTTCTCCAGCTGTCTATCAAACACATTCTCATTCAGAAATTTTTTCTCAAACGCACTCACCCAATTTATACTCACACACATTTCTCTCACACATCCTTTCAGACACCCCTCTCTTCTCTCACACACAGTTTCACCCTCACAGACACACATTCTCGCTAAAGCTCATTCCCCCCTTAAATATGCCGCTTTAGGCAACCCCCAACTTTGGGAGGAATTCAATTTTAAAGAACAGTAGATGTTGCAGCGCCCAGTATAATCTGCTGCATGGCTAAATACTTATATGGTCCGAAAGGCGAGACCAATTGTATTGCAAATGCCTGTTTAGGTACCCCTACAGATGCAATGTGAAAACGTGTACTAAAATATGTTGGTTCTAATTAACACCAGCAAGTTCTATGTCTGTCACAACATAGAGAAAATTGCTGCATTAAATACTGGAAAACATTTTCCAGGTCTGTACAATTCAATGAATCTATTGCTGCAAGCCAACCCTCACAAGCCATAACTAGCTGGCCAGTAGAGTAAAAAGAGAATTACATTTTCCAGGTTTTTAGCAATTTTATTTACATAAAATGATACTTCTTTCTGTATCCCTTGTGTAGAAGCATTTCCTTATCAGGCCGACACCCCTATCTATATTGTGGGTCTCCTGAGTGTAATATACTGACTCTGTTCTTCCTTTTATTCTCTTGCGCAACTGATGGACCGGGATCCTTATTGAATTTTGGTGTTGCTGCTGGACCTGTTTCTCTGTAAAGCACTCTAAATGACAATTCCACTTTAAAGACTTAGAACCCATTTGGTCCTACAAAAATGACGGACAGGAACGGTTTAAACCATAAAAGTTTAATTTCAGATTATAAGACATGTAGAAATCAAATAACATTGTCAAAATAAATTAATCACTTGGTCAGAGTAAACAGCTTGGGTAGACTACTGAATCAATGAAAGAGCTCAGTAAATTTCAGGTCTTCAAAATGCAGAAAATTAAATGGGAGAGAAATTTGGCATGGGTTTGCATCCAACATCAGTAAGAAAGAGCTCTGCAACACATCCAAAAAGAGTGCACTTTCATATGGTTCTAAACAAAGGAGTTCATACAGTCAATATAGTTGTACATGGTTTCTACAGAATACATTACTGTTTTGTTGCCCTAGCTGCTGTCCCGCTATCTTTGTGAGCAGGAACCCCGCTGTTTGAACTCCCGAGAACGGCTGCACCCGCCCGCCAGTCTCCAGCTACCCGGACGCTCGAAATACCATCAAGAGCGGGGGCGCCAGGAGGAGACCGGCGAGGGGCTTCACTACAACATCCAGAAGCCCTTGCGAGGTCCAGCGACATCACCGAGCGCCAGGCGGCGCTTTAAATCAGCACCAAAGCCACCGAGTGGGTGATCCCTTGTGGAACTGTCTTGTTGCCCTAGCTGCTGTCCCGCTATCTTTGTGAGCAGGAACCCCGCTGTTTGAACTCCCGAGAACGGCTGCACCCGCCCGCCAGTCTCCAGCTACCCGGACGCTCGAAATACCATCAAGAGCGGGGGCGCCAGGAGGAGACCGGCGAGGGGCTTCACTACAACATCCAGAAGCCCTTGCGAGGTCCAGCGACATCACCGAGCGCCAGGCGGTGCTTTAAATCAGCACCAAAGCCATCGAGTGGGTGATCCCTTGTGGAACTGTCTTGTTGCCCTAGCTGCTGTCCCGCTATCTTTGTGAGCAGGAACCCCGCTGTTTGAACTCCCGAGAACGGCTGCACCCGCCCGCCAGTCTCAAGCTACCCGGATGCTCGAAATACCATCAAGAGCGGGGGCGCCAGGAGGAGACCGGCGAGGGGCTTCACTACAACATCCAGAAGCCCTTGCGAGGTCCAGCGACATCACCGAGCGCCTGGCGGCGCTTTAAATCAGCACCAAACCCGTCTCGCGGGACGCGAGCGGGACGCTGGGCGAAGCCTGGGCCAAGGGTGGGCCCGTCCTAGCCCGTCACAGACCGGAGGAGACCGGACCGGGCGCACCCCCTTAACATCCAAGCCAAGGTAATTACCTGCGTAACAGTCCTAAATATACTCACTGAGTACATAACATTAACTTACGAAATATAACGTATTGGAAATCCAGATATTCTATTCAACTAGGTCAAGTTACATACTATGTCAACAAGAGGTACAAGAAGCAAAACCATAAAGAAAAATATGGCGACCACAGTTGGTCCCATTGAACAGTTTCTCCACAAAGTAAATGAAACCATAGACCAAACTGTTTTAGTTTCAAAAGTGTTTTTATTGAAATTCGTAACAGGCATATAATAAGACAGTTCTTGTGAGAGAAGTAAACTCAGAGCGTACAGTGCGGGCGGGACAGACAAGCATGTCTTCCCTTGTGTATCAGATGGAGCAAGGAAGGTACGCCCAAGTAGCGATGCAATGTCACGCATGGAAGAACAAAAGATCGACATAAGGAAGAAAACACGAACCAAACCCCCCCCCCCCCCTCCCCCACAAAAACCCCCCTCCCCCCGCCCCGACCAGTGTGCCCACGAAGGTCAGTGACACCTGCATGGAGTCGCGGGAGCAAGACGAGGCCATAATTAGTAGAGTCACCGGGAGTCACCGGTGGTGTCAGTGAGACGTAAAATCCTAAGATACCTGGGGCAGGTGATTTCATTGAACTCCTTGGATAAGAGGGTCAGCAAGGGGAGCCATGTCTTGCGAAAGGCGTCTGTGGAGCTGGTGAGAGTGGCATGGATACGCTCCATCCCAAGGGTGAACCACAGTTTGTGGAGCCATCCCGTGTGCGTAGGTTTGGTTGTAGTGCCCCATAGTGACAAGATGTGCTGTGTGGCTGCCTGCATAGCAACGCCCATCTGCCGGCCGCGTAGTGATTTGAGGGGAAACATTAAAGCATTGGGCAGACCCAACACGGTGTATGCTGGGAATCTCGGGACTTCAGTCTCGAAAGTGGAGTCTATGTCATCTAGGACCTGTTTCCAAAAATCTCCCAGCTCGGGGCACCCCCAGAGGATGTGAGTCAAGGTACCACGTTCCCCGCACCCTCTCCAGCAAAGGTCGCTGCGCCCCGGGTTTCCCTGGTGTAATCGGACCGGGGTAAGGTGCCAATATATGGCGAGTTTGACTGCAGTTTCCCTTGCTTTGGTGTTTCGTGTAGTGTGTGAGGCTCTATGGTAGATGTATCCCCATTCTTTGGATGACAAGGTCCTCCCAAGTTCAGCCTCCCAGCGCCTTTGACCAGGTGATTTAGCCTGAGAGGGTGAAGGGGCAAGCATTTTATAGAGTTCGGAGACGAGGCGCTTATCTGTGGACTTAGTAAGCAGCCACCTCTCGAAGTCCGTCATGGGGCGTCCCACCAGGGCAATGACGTTCGGGTCTGTGAGCCAGTGTCGGAGCTGGAGGTATTGGAAGAAGTGGGGGTGTTCTATCCCGTATCCTTGTTTAATGTCGTCGAAAGAAAGGAATCCGTTCATGTCAAAAAGATGTCCCGCAGCTCGGCACGCCGAGCCCCGCCATTGAGAAAATGCACCTGGGCCCTCACCTGGGGGGAAGTCAGGGTTGTCCAGAAGGGGAGTGAAAGGGGAAGGGAAAGTAGTCAGTCCGCATTTGAGCGCTACCCGGTTCCACACCTGCAGGGTCGTGCGAGTGATCGGGGACCGTGACATATAACTGGGCCTGTGGCGTTTGGCCAGGAATGGAATCCGCCACAGCGGCGTCTGAGCCATAGCTCTATCTTGGAAAAGCCATCTCTTTTCTGATTCAGGCCTGTACCACTCCACCAGGTATCGGAGTTGGGATGCCTGGAAGTACCGCGTCAAGTCCGGGATTCCGAGACCGCCCTCATCCATGCTCTTGTATGCGAGCGATTTGTGAAGTCGGGCTCTCCTCCCCTCCCAAATAAAGCCAGACAGTAATTCTTGTAAGGTTTTCAACGTGCCCGCAGGAGGCACAATGGGAATCGTTTGAAATAAATATAAAATCCGCGGCAGGACTGACATTTTTATAGCCGCCACTCTCCCCAGCAGAGAAAGAGGTTGTTTGGACCATCTAGCCAGGTCTGAGCGGATCCGGGTGACAAGAGCTGCGTAATTAGTGGAGACCGTGAGGTCAGTTGAGGGAGTCAGGGTGATGCCTAGGTATGGTACCCGGTCGACCACCAGTAGGCCGCTGAGGTGACCCAATGTCGGGGCCTGTGGGCGCGCATGTTTACCTAGAGGCAAGATGAGGGATTTTGCGATATTAATGCGGAAGCCTGAAACAGCCCCAAACGAGTCAAGTTCCTCCATGAAGGCAGGCACCGAAGTAGCAGGGCTATGTACAGTGGCTATGACATCGTCCGCGTATAAACTGATAGGATGGGGTTCGCGCCCGAAGTCGATGCCCTCCACCCTCGGATTGTCGCGGACTCTCTGTGCTAGAGGCTCGATATACATCGCGAATAGGAGGGGGGAGAGGGGGCACCCCTGCCTGGTACCCCGTTGGATCTCGAACGGGGGCGAGCGCAGGCTCCCCAGGCGAACCGTGGCCTGTGGATGATGATAGCAGCCCGCTATGCGCGAGCAAAAACGGTCACTGAGACCGAACCGTCGGAGTACAAGTTGCATATAATCCCAGTTCACGCGATCGAACGCTTTCTCCGCGTCGATGGCCAGAAGCGCAGAGTCCGAAGCTCGAGAATGCGTTTTGTCAATAAGGTGGAGCACCCGTTTGGTATTGTCTGCACACTGGCGGCCTGGAACAAAGCCAGATTGGTCCGGTTCCAAAAGACCAGGAAGGCACGGACCAAGGCGGGCAGCGAGGATGCCCGTAAAAAGTTTCAGGTCCAGGTTCAGTAACGAGATTGGGCGGAACGCAGAGCAGTGCGTGGGTTCCTTCCCGGGTTTAGGAAGCACTACCACTTCAGCGGCTAGCATGTCCGGAGGTATGGAAGCCGCCCCTTCGAAAGAGTTGAAGAGGCGAGCGAGCACCGGGGCCAAACGTCGATTGAAGAGCTTATAGAAGCCCGCCGAGAAGCCGTCCGGGCCCGGGGATTTAAGGGGGCGCAGTCGAGAGATGGCAGCTAAGATTTCTTCCTGGCTTATGGGGGCATCAAGAGCTTCCGCGGTGGACTCAGGGATCTTTGTGATAGCCACAGTATTGAGGTACGCTTCAATATCCCCGGGCGAGACATCCTCCCCCCCGTACAGGGAAGCGTAGTAGGAACGAAATGCCTCAGCCACTTGGGCATCGTCTGTGAGCACTTCACCATTGGTGCCAACCAAAGAGGTGAGTTTAGCCCGTTGGGTCTTAGCCCGTAGAGCACTGGCCAGTAGTCGCCCAGTTTTGTTCCCTCCAACATAATAAGTATGCCGTAGGCGAAGAGCCGCAAACTCCGCCCTGTCCGTGTCCAGACTGGCAAGTTGGGCCCGAGCAGCTTTCAGCTGTTTCCACACCCGAGGGGCACATGTGCGGCTATGCACCCGTTCCAGCTCCGCCACCCGCGCCGTAAGTTCCTCCCTCTTGCTTTTGCGGTCTTTAGCCTCCGCAGCCGAGATAGCTATGAGCTCGCCCCGCACGACCGATTTCAGAGCCCCCCAAAGAGCTGTCGCTGAGATGCCCGGTGTGTCGTTGGTAGATAGGTAAGTGTCTATGCATTCCCCAATACGTTTGGTGACATCAGGGCGCTGTAGCAAGGGTTCGCGGAGGCGCCATGGGCCTCGAGGGCGTCGAGGTGCTCGGAGAGCGAGGGAAAGTTCCACCGCGTCATGGTCACTGAGGGCTGCGGGTGTGATGGCAATGTCCTCAATGGTCGTAAGGAGATCTGAAGAACCCAGGAAATGATCGAGTCTGGCGTAGGTGTGGTGCACATGCGAGTAGAACGTGAATCGTGAGGCCGTCGGATGACGTGTCCTCCAGAGGTCTACCAAGCCCCTTTCGGATAGCCAAGCATGCCCGGCAGGTGACAGGGCCCCAACATCCCCATAGCGGTGGCCAGATCGATCGGCATGTGTATCCATAACAATGTTAAAGTCCCCACCCAGGAGTAGGGGTGTGTGTGGTGTCTGGAGGGCTTCGGAAATGGCGCCTTTTAAGAAGGCCTCTTGACCTGTGTTTGGAGCGTAAAGGGTGCCGATCGTGAGCGTTGTGTCACCCACGGTGAGAGTGTATGCAAGGAGGCGGCCTTTGATTTCCCCCACCTTATTACCCACCCTCCCCCTAAATGAGCTAGAGATTAGGATCGCAACCCCAGCATTCTTTGTTGGGAGGGAGGAAAAGAATTGTTGCGGGAAGGCTCGCGAGCGCATTCTGTGCCAGTCCTTTTGGAGGAGACGCGTCTCTTGTAGCAGGCAAATAGTGGCTTCAGAGTTTTCCAAGTAAGAGAGAACAGCTCTCCTCTTGATCGGGTTGTTGAGCCCCTTCACATTAAGCGTTATAATCTTAAGGGAGTTGTCTGTCATCGCGCAGTGGGTGTGTGATGCAGCGCCGAGGGGGCCATAGGCACGTCAAGGGAGCACATGGCAGTTCTCGGTGAGTAGTGTATGGTATGGTCCCTGTTTGTGGCTAGGTATAAGCCGAACGTGTGGGCGAAGACTCCAAGTCGGCACATGCACCCTGGTGAGGGGCCTCTACGCGCGAAAGCTGAAGTAACGAGGCACACTGGTCCCCACCCCGGATCCCTCCCTAACCCAACATCCCTCCCAGAAACAGCCGGCAGCCACCAAAGTATGCAACTCAGCACAGGCAAATAAGGACAGTAGTAGGCCGCGGCATAATAACAAAACCCCAAACCCAGTTCCCCCAAACCCAACAAAAGGAAAAATTGTAGTCCCAATCCTGTCAAGGCACACAGGATCGTGGTTAAGAACAATGAAGGGGTCATCTCCGATGGCAGCTTCACCGGGCTCCCCGCCCGAACCGCCAGCCGTCAGGGCTGAGCAGGTGCGATACACAGTCTCCAAAGCAAGAGGTAGTATCACTCTGGGGGAGAAGTCTCTCTGATCACCTCCGCCACCGCAGTCTCACGCTCCCGGGAGATGGCAGAGGCATCGGGCCTGAAGCGCCGAGGAGGGGATCGTCTGTGGCTTACAGTCTGCCAGCCCCCTCTGGAGGAGCCCTGCGAGCTCTTGAAAACCGGTTCATCATCCACGTGGTCAAGACCCAGGAGACCACAAGCATCCTTAAGAGATCGGAGCTGCTGTAGCCGTCCGTTCCATTTGAATATGATTCGAAAGGGGTGCCCCCAAGAATATGAGATTTCTTTACCCCGCAGGAAGTCCGTGACCGGCTTGAAGTCCTTCCTTTTCTGTAGAGTCGTGGCGGAAAGATCTTGGTACAGGGCAATGGGATGGCCGCGAAACTGGACGGGCTGAGCTCTCCGGGCTTCCCGGAGGATCCTCTCTTTGAGCGGGAAGTCTGGAAGGAAGGCCAATATGTCCGGCGGTGGGGCTGGGGCTCTGCGTGGCAGTCCTACGCGATGCGCCCTGTCAATGCGGATGTGGAAATCTTCTGCCTCCCCCAGAATGCTCCTGAAGAGGGCTTGCAGGTACGCAGTGACATCAGCCCCCTCGTCTTTCTGAGGGACCCCCCGGACCCGTACGTTGTTGCGACGGGAGCGGTTTTCCAAGTCCTCGGCGTGGGCCTGGAGATCCAGTTGCTGGTCAGTGAGCCGCAGGACCTCTTGCTGGAGGTGTTCAATTTCGGCACTTCTAGCTTGGTCCGCCTCTTCAA
The DNA here is from genome assembly GCF_964261635.1 of Lissotriton helveticus. NCBI lineage: Eukaryota > Metazoa > Chordata > Amphibia > Caudata > Salamandridae > Lissotriton > Lissotriton helveticus. The sequence goes on along the minus strand of NC_136071.1, from coordinate 985,151,370 downwards.
CTGCGACCACCCGTTCGCCTAGGTCTTCTACGTCGCGTCGGAGCTCCTTAACTTCTCCTGCAACCTCCTGTTTCAGGGACTTAAAGTCTTCGCGGAGGGAGTTGAATAATGTCTCCAGAAAAGATTTGGTGATAGGCACCTGGTCATCCACAGCCGCAAGTGGCGCCTTCCCCGTCACTGGGGATGGAGGGTCTTTGCTAGGTCTGGGTTGCGATTTAGCTAACAGTTCCGGGAGAGTTTGCGACCCCTTCCTACTGCGGTGCCCTGCCATGGCGCGGGGGCGCGAGGGCCCGATGGGCAATCGTGTAGGTAGGGACAATGCAGTGATGAATGGGGAGGCAAATGTGAGAGCGCTTTGGCAGTCCCCCGGCTGGCGTGTGGGCAAAGGCTGGTGCTAGGGCTCAGTCCCCCTTCGACTAGGGGGGCAAAGGGAAGGCGCCCGTCTAGGTCTGCAGGCACCCAGTTCTGTGTGGAGCCCAGGCGCAAGGAGTTCTGCTGCACCCCGATGCTAGGGAGGCTCTCCCCGAGTTGGTCCAGAACAGGCAGTAGGAGCACACACAGTTATCCCCACACCGGAGGCTCGATCGTGCCCCCCGAGTTCTCCCCGCTCCCCCTCTCGCTCTTCTCACCTGTAGAGCCGGGCGCGCATGAGAGTCACCGTGTACCAGGCCGGTCCGGCGTCAGGAAGGCTGCCCAGTGATGCAGGAGGGCCACAGGATCAAGTCCGGGCTGTCGGGGACCACCAGCAGACGTGGGGGGTCGGTGCTGGAGCACGCCGCATGCAGGACCTTTCCGGCGGGTCGGGCCGGCCCCTCCGAAGTGAGCTCGGGCCGGACGAGTGATAGGCCCAAGCCGGGGCCTCGATTTCTTCTCCGCCGGTCCAGGTCCCCCGGCAGCTACCGAGGCTTTGGGCGGCGACTGCTACTCTCCCCAGAGGGTATGGCGGCAAGGGGGGGGCTCGCAGCATGCCCCGCAGTGCGGGAGGGGACCCGACTTGCCGCCGAGTGCGCCGGATGGCTGCTGGAGAGGGCGCCCATGGTCCAGGTCTAGGCCCGAAGCCGGGGCCTCGCGTGGCAGCGCAGCCGGTCCGGAGTGTCCCGGTTCCGGGCAGAGCGCCGGAGATGCTGGCGGTGTCCGGGAGCCCCCGTGGGGGTGTCGGCAGCTGCGGGAGGCAACCGGGCGTTCGCCGGTGTGTTGAGACACCCCCCCGGGGGTGGGCCACAGTCCGCCCGGAGGCGCCAAGGGGACCCTCACTTGCCGGCGCGGCCGCTGTTGCTGGGCGCCAAACGGAGTCCTCGGCGATTCCGCCCCCGCCGCCCCTAGGAATCGCAAAGCCGTGGCGGGGGCACTAAAGCAGGCAATTTCTCCTCGCCCCCAAGTGCAGATATGGGGGAGACTGCAGCAATAAACGGCGGAATGGCGGGATCGGGCAGGGAGCTCCGGAGACCTGCGTCCGATCACGCCGCCATCTTAGACACGCCCCCGACCAAACTGTTTTGATGATTGATCGCCGTGTTTCATACGAACTCGATCAAGCACGACGCTCATCCATGGGTGTCCTGGCACAGGCTCAAACACCAAATGTTGCACATCAGAACAAGTCAACCTCCGAGACAAATATTGAAATACACGCACTACCAAACACAGTTGACCTTTCAGTAGCTTCGCAATTGTCCAATTCACACTCTTCTCAGGACCTCGAACAGACCCCTGACATTTTTGGTACAACACAACCAACACAAACTGAGTTAACACAATCTGACTCTAGAGGTACCAGGGAAGGAGCTATTCCCAAAACTCAGATCCAAACTGGACCATTCTCGATGAGTCCAACACGCACAATTGCCATAACCTTTGATTCTGAATCATCTTCAAAGACCCAAAACCTACAGAATATTCTCAACATAGACCACTCTAATAACATTACGTCTGATATACTTATAATCGAAGATCACCTCAACAGACCTAATTCAAAACAATCTCGACAAGAAAAGTCGGCTCAACATTCAACAAAGACCACAAGTAATCTAAAGGTAGAATCTTTTCTACTAAAAGAAATATCGGAAATAGTAAAACATCAGCTTCACCCCATACAAAAAAGTCTTGAAATAATAGAAAAGCAAATGGCCATATTAATTGCTACAGCAAAAACAACTACAAACTCAAAGAAAAAAGACCTTTCAACTTCATTAGACCTTGCCATCAACCCTGGTAAGACGAATGTTACCCACATTCAGAAACAGGGAACGAACAATTTTGCTACTACAAAACCCACAAACACCATAAACACAAATACAAGTGAACGAAAAGGAACATTAACTAAATCAACTGTCCTCTTGAAACCCAAGCCCAACCAGGACAAAGTAAAAATCTCCACTGATCCACAAAACCAACCACCCTCAAACCCGATCCCGGAAAAAATATTACCAGCAACTACCCTTACTAATCCACCTGTATTAAATACTCCCCGACAAGATCCACCACAGAGAACAAATACCAAACCAGAGCGAATAAACAAAAGATGGCCTAAAGTTGTTAATCTTCCGCCGGAAGCAGCACCCTTTGTTGCTATATTAACCGGAGTCCCAGAGCTAAGTAAAGACACAGATGAACCCACCTGGTCTCTACTAAACAAAGCACGCTATTGGCTAAATATCAACAGGCCCAGTCACCCAAATAACATCACCAGAATCACCACAGTGAGAAGGGTGTCCTGGATAGGTCACCAGCCAAAAACAACTCACGGTGACTGCATAATAGTTAACTTTGAAAATCCACGGGCAGTGGACTACATCTGTTCTTGGGACAACCCAGAAAATAACGACGGCATAAATGTCAAACGATTATCGTTCTTTTATCCTCGACAAACCAACCGTTTCGAGGACTCCAGTTGGCCATCAAACTGGTCATGGAGCCAACCCGACCAAGGTCCAAGAAACTGGAATCAGGGCGACAGAGGGCAGGGTAATCACCAAAAGTATCAGCCGCAGGGAGAATGGGGATATGACCACAGAGAACGAGGTGATTGGAACAATTACGGCAGGAGGATGTACCAACACCAGTACAGAGAACCCTGGTCCGGAATTCCAACTTTCAACCACTACAGCTGCTTAGATATGGTCGACTGACCACTATCACAGCATTTCACCTCAACTCCTCAGCACAGTTCTAGATTACAATTTCCCTCCTTACTATCCAAACTGAAGAGTAAGCCATCTGACAACGTCCACAGCTCACAAATAGCCAGAAAAGATGATCATACCCAAGAAACTACAACTCAATATGAAAGCAATCAGACCAACGATCGTCTTCATCATTGCAAATCTGTCCCTAGACCGCAGTCTACGTTACGGCCCTCCATGGACATACCAGACGAGGTAACTCTGAATACAGATCCTCCAAATCCGATTGCAGAAGCACAACTACCTGATCTGCCGTCTCAATTTGGTAACTCCACCACAGAATTTGAGAGAAAAATGTTATTCTGGAATGTGGCGGGTCTAGTAACCAAGTATCTCGATAAAATCTTTTTAGATTTGCTTCACACAAATGACTTAGTCTGCCTCCAGGAGACATGGTTGAACGATCCAATTCATCTGGTAGGATTCAGAACCTACTTCTCCCAAGCAACAAAATCATCTTTTGGGAGAAGTAAAGGGGGCCTGATTACATACATCTCCAATCTTTGGCCCTGCCAGGAAATAACGCCAATAGCACTCCACCAGAATTATCAGATAAGCGATATAAAAGCATCACACCAAGTCACCTACACCATAATAAACTTTTATAATAATATGAGCCTGTTGGAACTTATCAAAGCTCTAAGCGAAATTAGTGATGCAACAAATGAATTAAAAATCAAATACGCTAAAGCCACCCACTCCATAAGTTGGGGTGGAGATTTCAACATACACATCTGTAGCAAAAGCGATGCCCCAACATGTGGGATCACAGACGAACAAGACAACCCTACCACTCATTTTTCCCACACAGAGGAAGGAAACATCATACAGGCCATCATGTCTGAGTTAGACATAGGGTTTGCAAACTTGCTAACGACGCCAACTATCCAATTTACTCCAACGTTTCATGGAAGAGGCGCCCAAACATTAATTGATTACATCCTAATTTCCACTAACAGCGCCATATGCATAAAGCACTTTGAAGTGGATAATAATGCACTTAGCGACCATCATCCACTCAGACTAACTTACTTAGAGCCTAACCATCATAAAACGCAAGCTAAGGATTATACGGGCCTCCTACATCAAGAAAACCTCACATTAAACAGACTGAATGGTTTTACTCTCAAATGGGGTAACCTAGACTAAGACTCAACCTGCACAAGCATAATCACAAAATGCAGAATTCATATCGACAACTGTCTAAACCCTCTGGCAACTCCTTTGGAAATTCTGACTAACTATAATGAAATAGTGAAAACCATCGGTACAGAACTAACCAAACCTAGGAAGCAAAACAACATTCTAAGAAAAGGTTGGTTTAACACACAGTGCACAAAAACCTATTCAGCATTAAAGAAAGCCCTAGCAAAGAAAGATCGAAACAGAGAAGAGATTGTGCAACTAAGGAAAACATATAAGCTATCACTCAGGCAGAGAAAAAAAGAGATACAATGCAATCTGTTCAGGTAAGCGTCAGTGCAGGCGAGGCATTTTTCATCACGCTGCTGCTGCGCTTGCTAATCTAGGAAATCTAATCACTGCCACTTACTTGTGGATACCTAATTCCAATTGTGGACTTGAAACCTAATTTTTAACTGCCATATGCTCGGCGCTTAAAGCGCGGGTTTGTGCTTTTATTTTGCGCGTTTTATAGGGAACACTTCTTTTTTTGGATTTGTGGTGCTTAGCGGGCTTGCTAGGACATACTTGCATTTAAAATCTGTTATCTCCACCGCTGTTCGGCGGCCCGTTAGCTGGACTGGGGGTAGGCGCCATCTTGGGAGGGGAAGTGCCGGCAAGGGACGCCATCTTTGTTGCCGCTCTAGCTGTCGCGGCAGACATAGCACGATTGGGTGCTATTTAAGCCGATCAGAGCAGGCGCTCGCTCTGTTCAGGTAAGCGTCAGTGCAGGCGAGGCATTTTTCATCACGCTGCTGCTGCGCTTGCTAATCTAGGAAATCTAATCACTGCCACTTACTTGTGGATACCTAATTCCAATTGTGGACTTGAAACCTAATTTTTAACTGCCATATGCTCGGCGCTTAAAGTGCGGGTTTATGCTTTTATTTTGCACGTTTTATAGGGAACACTTATTTTTTTGGATTTGTGGTGCTTAGCGGGCTTGCTAGGACATACTTGCATTTAAAATCTGTTATCTCCACCGCTGTTCGGCGGCCCGTTAGCTGGACTGGGGGTAGGCGCCATCTTGGGAGGGGAAGTGCCGGCAAGGGACGCCATCTTTGTTGCCGCTCTAGCTGTCGCGGCAGACATAGCACGATTGGGTGCTATTTAAACGCCCCCATGATGACGCGCAGCGGTGACGCGCAGCGGGCGCACCATAGGCGCGCCGGAGGCTCGCCAGAGGCTCGCCCATCTTTGCCCATCAGTGACCATCCGGGACCCGGGGCCAGAACCCCTGGCCCAATTCTGCATTATTCTAGATGCGACCTCCTGGGGCTCAACTTGGGTAAGTCCCACCTCGATCAGGATTGTTTAAATCTGCTAGCTCTAGAGGGGCTCCTATGTACAGCCAGGGACCCCAGAGAGGGGCAGCGCGATTCTAATGCGCATGCTCTAAACTATGGCCTGTTGAATTCGCGCTCTTTGCAGGCCTTTAAGCTGGAGGTCTTCTCACTACTGGAAGACGGGGAGCTAGATGCCCTTGCGCTTACCGAAACATGGCTGGAGGATTGTTCGGCGCCGGATTTAGTGGCGGCCTTACCAGATAATTATCTGGCACTCCATTTCAATAGGGAGGGAGCCAAGAAAGGAGGTGGAGTTGCCCTTCTTTATCAGGCCCATCTCCGTGCCGAAATGTTTCTATCTGAAACCTTAGGGGGCGCTGAGGTTATGGGGGTAAAACTCAGGCGGGGGGCGGTCTGTGTGGTGTTTCTGGTGCTATTCCGACCACCCTGGGCTTCGCCTGAATTCCCGGCTCTTTTCATTCGACTGGTTCAGGATCTGCGTTCGAGGTATGACAAAATGATTATTGTCTGGGACTTTAATTACCATTGGGCAAAATCCCCTAAAGAGGGACAAGCGCTGCAGATTGAGGAAGCATTTTCCTCTTTGGACTTTACTCAGCAAGTGAAGGGACCAACACACGAGAAGGGACATGTGCTTGATTTAGTTTGGACCACCATGCCAGCCCAGGGCCCTCTAGAGATCCTGCCATGCGCTTGGTCTGACCACTTTTTATTAAGGGGTAGAATTCTACTGAATGGGCATTTGTCCAAACTGGGGGAAGGTTGGAAAATGGCCCGGAAGTGGAGAAACATCGATGGGGAGAAATTGGTGCATCTCCTGGAAGAGTCCCCTCCAGTAAAGGAGCAGGACGTTAATATTGACGTTCTTTGTGGACACCTTCAGCATAGATTGGGGAGAGCCATTGACTTGGTGGCACCCCTTCGTAGGATGAAGAAGGTGGAGAGAGGAGCTGGTGCTCCGTGGTATAATGACACCTTACGGGATTTGAAACGTGCGGTGAGGAGGAAAGAACGAGCATGGCGGAAGGAGTATGACGCCACTGCCAAGAAAGAATATATTTCTTCCTTGTCGATGTATAAATTAGCCATCCAATCTAGGAAGGCTGTTTTCTTTGAGGAAAGAATAGTTGCGGCTAGAAATCCGCAGAAGGAAATCTTTCGTGTCCTGGCTGAACTCAGGACAAACAAAGAGCAAAGCACTGAGTTCGCCCAGGTGGACTGTCAGAGGTTCCAGGACTTCTTTGTGAATAAGATCTCCAATATTCTGGGAGAAATCGCCGCAACTACACCCCTCGATTGTCCCTGCCCACCTGACCTCTCTACTCCATCGGATATTATACCGCTGGTTGAGTTCATCCCAATGGCGAAACAGGTGCTACGCACGATTATGGATCGAGTCAAATCTGGCTCTAAGGCTGATCTTTGCCCTCCGGATGTGTTCAAACTGGCATTGCCAGGTATTGAGAATGAAGTCTTACATCTGCTGAACGCTTCTCTTCACACAGGACAGGTCCCTCTAGCTTTTAAAGAGGCTCGCTTGATTCCTTTACTAAAAAAACCTGGATCAGACACGAAGTGTCTGAAGAATTTTCGACCCATTTCCCAGTTGCCTTTTTTGGCTAAAGTGATCGAGCAGCATGTGCTGGCATTGCTCTCAGGACATCTAGAGAGCAATAACCTGCTGGAGTCCAATCAGGCAGGGTTCCGTGCTAATCATAGCACGGAATTAGTCATGCTCTCTATTCTGGATGAACTGAGGAGTCGAGCCGATATAAAAACACAGAGCGCCCTGGTACTATTGGATCTCTCCGCGGCTTTTGATATCGTGTGTCATGAACAACTATTGTCGCGGCTGAGGTCCTTTGGTATCAGGGGTACAGCACATGCATGGCTTACATCATTCCTGCAGGGCAAGACACAGAGAGTACAGCTGGGGGATCTTCTTTCCACTTCTGCCCCCATCACTTGTGGGGTTCCACAGGGCTCTGCCCTGTCACCCCTACTCTTTAATGTCTACTTGCAGCCTCTAATTGCACTCCTGAATAGGATGGACTGCCTTGTATACAACTACGCCGATGACACCCAGATAATCATCTGGCTGGATGATGGCCCGGGAGCGTCTACCAGGTTGCAGGACATACTTAAAGCCACCGTTAACTGGATGTCCGAGAATTCTTTAAAAATCAACCCGGACAAGACGGAAGTGCTGCCTATTTCCATCACGGGCAACCCCTGGAGTGAGAAATTATGGCCTGTGGAGCTGGGTGTGTCGCCGGAGCCGGCGTCTGCAGTCAAAAGCTTGGGTCTATACGTGGACGATAAACTCTCCATGAAGAAACAAGTTACCACGGTAGTGGGCACTTGTATAGGCCTGCTGCGACAATTGAGGAAGATCTCTGCTTTACTCTCTTTTTCCACCATGAGACACGTGGTCTCAGCCACAATTCTGGCTAGGCTGGACTACGGTAACTCCCTGTATATTGGCCTACCTCAACGGCTGTTGGATATGCTACAGGGGGTTATGAACGACGCAGCTCGGCTGATTTACAAAAAACCTAGGACTGCCCATTCTTCCCCACTGATGCAGGAGCTACATTGGCTCCCGATTCGGCAGAGGGTTGTTTTTAAAGGTTTGTGCATCGTACATAAGGCGTTGTATGGTAATGCACCGAGATACCTGAAATCTCGCCTGTCCCTTTATACACGAGCAGGACTTTGCGTTCGTCAGACGCTACCCTCTTGTCCCAATCCCGCTTTAAACTGGCCACGGTGGGAGGACGTGCTTTCTCCAACACGCTTCCTGCTCTATGGAACAAATTGGCCCTAGAACTAAGGAAGGAATGCAACTTGTTATCCTTCAGAAAAAAGTTAAAAACCACTCTGTTTAGGCAAGCATGGAGTAGCCTTTAGGCGCTGTGTTAAGATCAAGTAAATGCCGAACCCCCACTACGTAATCTGGACAAACAGCGCTTAGAGACCCCGGTGGTTATAACGCGCTTTACAAATTAAATAAATAAAATAAATAAAATCTCTGGACCCAACTTTTAAGCAGCAGCACACAAGAGGACAATGGAGCCTTCTGGAAAATCGTAAAATCGCCATTTTTAAATAGAAATAACGACGGTCCTTCGCTGGATGTTGCAATAAACGCCGAGGACTGGGTGAAACACTTTTCAGGGGTCTTCGGTGAGGATAAACCCGGAGACTTGGTCTCTACACCCCCGTCCCCTCCTCCGGTGAACTACCGATAGAAATTCACTTCACTATGAATGAAGTAGCGAAAGCGATAAAGACTGCAAAAAATGGCAAAGCCCCAGGACCAGATTCAGTCCCAATGGACCTTTACAAATCACTCCCTGATCTCTAGTCCCCTCTCCTAACCAAGGTTCTGAATGCAGCCAAGGAAATCAGCCTCCCGAACTCCTGGTCAACATCGATCCTGGTCCCCATATATAAGAAAGGCAACAGAGACTCTCCCAGTTGTTACCGTCCTATTTCCCTCCTGGATTCGGTCGGAAAGATGGCAGGGAGGATTCTTCTAGACCATCTCCAGGAGTGGTCAACAGAACACGGGGTACTATCAGATCTTCAATACGGGTTCAGGCCTGGACTGAGCACTGTGGACCAAGTTTTGAATTTAACACTACTGGCTGGAAAATACACCTCAGCAAAAAAATCAACTCTACACATGGTCTACGTTGACCTTACGGCAGCGTTTGACTGTGTAGAACATTCAAGACTTTGGGCAATAATGTTGCAAATGGGGATCGAGCCCGCAATCATAGATTTCCTGCGTGAGTTATACTCTGGAGCCACGGGAAAGGTTCGATATGGATTGGAGGGCCAACTCACAGACAGCTTCCCAATACAGAAGGGGGTCAGGCAAGGGTGTGTACTGGCCCCCTTCCTATTTACGCTCTATACTAATGGACTCGAAGTTGCTATGCTACAGGGCGTGAAAGATCTGCCAGAAGTGGGTCGGCGACCGATCCCAGCATTGTTAAACGCTGACGATGCGGTGATCCTCGCACGAACCCCGATCCAGTTACAAAAAGCACTAAATAACTATTGCACTTTCATGGCAAGTCTCAACCTAAAAGTCAATATAAAAAAAACCTTCGTGATGCACGCTGGTACCAAAAGGGGAAGAGTAAAGTCAATATTTGTGGATAAAATCCCTCTTGAAAGAACTAAAACTTACTCATACCTCGGCATCACCATTGACGAAGAGTTTAACTGGAAACAAGCAATCACGTCGCGTAAGCTGTCTCTCACAAGAACAATTGGTGCTTTAAAAGCGGTCTTCCTCCGTCTAGGAAAAAGACCCATATCAGAGATGTTAAAAATTTACAACGCAAAATGCATCAGCACGGCCATTTTTGGTGCAGGAGTCTGGGGAACAGCTAACGCTGAACAAATACAGAAAGTTGAAAATCTCTTTCTAAAATTTTTACTAGCAGTCCCTAAAACCACAACTACTTTCGGCTGCCACTTAGAACTTGGATTGGATCATGTTTCAGATCTCATCAAGATTCAACCGATCATGCTGTGGCGCAGAATATGGGCAACAGATGAATGTCATCTCACAAGAGCAATCATCGAGGACTGTATGAAATTAGACTGTATGAATAAGATAAAGTGGCTAAGCTATGTAAAATCCTTCCTTGCGGATATCGGTCTCTCGAGGTTCTTCGAAGAACCACAGTCAGTAACAGACATAGCAAAGAAAGACTTAAAAACGTTATGCCTGTCTCATTTAACTCAACTGCGATTGATGTCCGAAATAGGAAAGCCATCAGTTCAACACTGCCTTATGATACAACTGACTCTATCTGTTCAACCGTATCTGCAGTACGACCTGACGCAATTTGAAAAGTTCCTTCTCACCCGCTTCAGGTTTAACCTTTTTCACATTATGGTTTCATTTCCGTCACAGAATATTTGGACAACCAATATGACACCGTGCCCCTGTGACGCTATTTCATCTCAGCCTACGATCCACGTTCTCTTCTTTTGCAATTTTTACATGCCACATCGCAAAAGGTGGATCATACCAATTCTAAAAGTCATGAAGATCCGTAGATGCCGCCCAGCGTACCTGGCGCTGCAGTTTCTGGAAAACACCCTAGCGACGAAATCTGTCGCACAATATTTAAAACTGTGCCTCAGGCATCGCACGAACTTATGAAAATCATACGGCTGCATTAAATACGGACCTCAGAGACAGTACAGTGTTCTCTGTGAGAGATTAACTTTTAATATATTATGAATTTAATGTTATTAATAACTTTTATTCCTTTTTATTGTGCATATTTGTACTTTTATGGCTTTCATCATGAAAACCGAATAAAGTTCTTTTGAATTTGAAGTGAAACAGTTGCAAGAAAATACATTTAAAAATGTTCTCATAATTTACAACAGTGAGCTTCTCACAGATACCACCTATATTAGAAAAAATATTCCTACATTTTGTGTGAATCTGTTAAGACGGCTAGGTGAAACCTTGAACATGTACAATTCTGCTGAAACATAATTTTAATATTCTTGAGAAGGTCGTTGACTTGTCTGTGAAAATAGATTCAAACATTAATTTATGTGATATAAGAATATGGGCCAGATGTAGGTAATTCCATTTTATCGACTCTAAAATACAAAATCATACCGATTCGGTATTTTAAATTCGGAAAATGGTATGTAGGTGAAAAATTACCGAATCGTTAAGATTCGGTAATTACCGAATCGGTAATACCGATTCGGTAATTGCCATTCATTCCTATGGGCCTGGAGGCCCATAGGAATGAATGCCAATTACTGAATCGGTATTTACTGATTCGTTAAAAGGGGGAACATTGAAGGATGGCAGGGTGTCACTTTGACACCCTGTTGCACCCCTCAATTGTGTATGGGTGCACATGTTGCAGACATACATGCCCTAAGGGCATGTATGTCTGTAACATGGCACTGGTGGAAAAGCAAAAAAAAATGTTTTTTCCAAGGTTTTCATTACTTACCACCAACTTGTAGTTGGTGGTAAATAACAAATCCTAAAAGTGGAAAAGCACTCATTTGAGTGCTCCCTACATAGCAAAATCGGTAATTTACCGATTCGGTATTTTAAGGAATCGGTAATTTACCGATTCCTTAAAATACCGAATCGGTAAATTACCGAATAAGTAAAATGCCCACCTACATCTCATTTTCCAAATACCGGTCGGTAACGGCCGAAATTACAGAATTTCAGCCGTTACCGACCGATATTTGTCTACCTACATCTGGCCCTATGTGTTTATCCATGTGATACTGACCGTTAGTAGCAAAAATCACAAACAAAGTGTAGTATGTGGCCAACAGTTGCTTTGTTAGATAGAGTTTGAATTTTCATTAGTTAAAAGCATTTTTTTTCTAAGTTAACTACTCCCCGTCTGACGATTCCCTAGAATCATAACATCTTCTCCTTCTAAACAAGTTGCACAAGTCCGTCTTCCAACTCATGAGGGTGGCCATATTTTAGATCCGGTCTTCACTAACCTTCAATTGAATGAGGTCTCCCCCCCTAAACCTATGGGATGGAGTGATCATCACCTCATTGAATTTTTTATTACCACGGCAGCTTGTTCCACCGGGAAGCCTGACAAAACAACTTTCAGGCGCCCCTGGAAAAAGCTCAAATTGGAGGATTTCCATCGTGCTTTGACCATCACACCCTTAGTTTATTCGGATGACGTGGAACTTGGATATCACACCTTTTGCGCCTGGATTGTTCAAGTGCTTGACCTACTGATACCAGCTACCTGGAGTAGGAATCGCTCCTCCCAGTCTAACCCTTGGTACTTGGAGGATCTCAGGAGATTAAAAGCTACCTGTCGTCAAGCCGAAAGAGCTTGGAGGAAGAGATTTGAGAAAGACTTAAAAGGCGTTTACCTGGCTAAGGTTAAGGCTTACCATAGAGCTGTATGTCGGGCCCGAGCTGATTACTATGCACGGGAACTTCAGGCTAGCTCTAACCCTTCCAAGTTGGTCTTTAAGATTCTGAAGGAGCTTACTGTGAACAGACTCCCCAACAACGAGATTTGTTCCCTTGATCACTGTGAGGGTCTGGCCAGTTTCTTTGTGGAGAAAGTTAGCGCTATTTATCGCTCTTTTCCCAAAGTTGACCTGGATAGTACAATTATAACATCTCGTACTTCTCTAGGTATGGCCGCTCTCTCTATACCATCAGAATTAGAGTTTAACCTCTTGGTGGCCAAGGTTAAATCTGGCTCCCCAGATGACCCTTTAAGACCGGCCCAATTTGTGGAATCAGCGCCCCTTTGCCTCCCCCCCATTCGTCATCTTGTGGAGCAATCTCTAATCACCGGTTCAGTTCCGCCTGCCTGGAAAGCCGCCTGTGTTATGCCTATTATAAAAAAACCTGGACTGGATCCATCGAAGCCGGAGAGCTATCGCCCAATTTCTCTCCTTCCATGGGTGGCAAAGATCACAGAGGCCCATGTGAATAATCTTCTATCAAAACATCTGACTTCAGCACAACTATTGGATCCCACACAGAACGGCTTTAGACCTGGACACAGTACAGAGACGGCACTCCTGTATATGGTTGAACATCTCCGCTCTGTACTAGATGCCGGTCAAACGGCGGCACTGGTCCTTTTGGATCTTAGTGCCGCCTTCGACACTGTATCCCATTCCATTCTTGTCCAAAGGCTCAGGGAGGCTGGTATCTCAGGCAGTGCCTTAGACTGGTTTCAGTCGTTCCTCTCGGAACGCTCCTTTCAGGTGGTTGTACCACCATTCAGATCTAAATCCCGTGCCATCACCCAAGGAGTTCCGCAGGGGTCGGCGTTGAGCCCCACTCTCTTCAACCTTTATGTTCAACCATTAGCGGAGGTTGCGAAGAGATGGGGTCTCACAATGGTATCCTACGCCGATGATACCCAGTTGGCGGTGGCCCTTAACGGGGATTCCGACCAACTGGCATCCAACTTTGCGGATGGTTTGAGGGCAGTTGCTAGCTGGCTAACGACCAACTGCTTACAGCTCAACGCCCTAAAAACCGAGGTGATGGTACTGGGTAAACAGCCAGATCTGTGGGGTGCAAATTGGTGGCCTAAGGAGCTAGGACTCCCCCCAAAACCGGTGTCTGAATTAAAGAACCTTGGCGTCTGGCTGGACTCCAAACTTACCTTCTCATGTCACACTAAGAAGGTGGCATCTATGTGCTTCGGCATCTTACGTGGGTTGAGGCCTATCCTCAAATTTTTTGATGCCCCCACTCGCCAGATGGTAGTTCAAGACAGTGTACTATCTAGACTTGGCAACGCAAGTTCACTGCTCCTGGGCGTGAATCAGGCGGAGGTCTTGCGGTTTCAACGGGTCCAGAATGCGGCAGCTAGGGCCTTGGTAGGCCTTCCACGGTTCTGTTCAGCCCGCAGTACGATTGCTAAACTACATTGGCTGCCAGTCATCAGACGCATTGAATTTAAAGCATCATGCTTTGCTTTTAAAATTTTGAAATCTAATACTCCTGCTATTCTTCAGCACCTCCTGACTCCCTACACCCCTTCGCGCAGTCTGCGCTCTGCTGGCCAAAGCTTGGCATCTATTCCCCGATTTCGCAAATGCAGATTGGGTGGACGATCGTTTATGGTGCTGGCCGCCAAATTGTGGAATGCACTTCCTGTCCACATTCGCTCTTTAGATAACCTTCTTGCTTTTAGGAAAGCTATGAAAACTCATCTTTTCCCACTCCCCTATTAGCTTCCTACTTTGTTGTTTGTTATGTTCCTTTTCAGATATAGCGCCAGGACGCCCCTTTGCTGGGGCAGCTGTGCGCTCAAAAATACTTTTAACATAACATAACATAAAATAACATAACAAATCAGAAATCAGCTTTAGATGTTTGCGTCTTGATTTTTTAAGTTCTCTCATTTCATCATAAAATTTGCTAAGGAGTTTCTCTAATCTAGTGTTGCTCATTTCACTTTTTCTGTTGCTCATTCCTGACAGCTCCTTTTTCCTACAATTTGTCCCAATCCTCAATGAATATATTCGAAATCTTTAATAAAGACAAGAACACACTACTCCAACTAAGATTGATCGAATAGTGGTCAGAATTACCTTGAGGATTCCCCATCTTACATTACCATGCCACTCACCTAACTTGACAACCCTTCTTCTAATGTAACTTGCTAGAGAAGCTATTCCCTCCCATGCACCAGTCTCCTCTAACTCTTTGACTTAATGAGTTATATTTGTTATTTTAATCAGAAAAATATTAATCAAGTTATTCACTTTAGGTATAAATGCACAACTGAAGTATTCGACAAACTCTGCCTTCCTTTACAAGTAACATGTCTAATGGAAGGTGATTTTGCATTATCATGGTTCTAATAGCAATTCTCTATTAGTGACTGTTAATGCTTCTGCAGTGTTAGTAACACGTCTATCCATTAAGGTAGACAATTATTTTATCTTCACATCATTCAGGCTTACACCAACAGAAGGCATTAAAGTGCCAAATATATCTTTCAGCACTTGTTCAAAGCTATACCTACCTCCTCTTAAATTAGTAGCAATCCCTCTACCCAAGTCATCTATATGGCATGTTCTTGGAAATACTAAAGCCACATAGCAACTTCCCACCCAATGACAAAGGTAGGTAAAGCTGTGCATATTTACCACAAACATAGATAATAATATAATCCCCTTATATTATCCTATTGTCCTGTTAATGCTGGATCCTTCATGACATAATTCAGTTCACGATCACTATAACCCACCATTTCTGCAGTCTTGTCCCTATCTTTTTCATTAATTACACACTTTTCCTGTCTTTGCCAAATCCAAGATTAAACGTGAATGTATTTCTTTTTTTCAACTTTTTCTGGCCCCTGCTTTGTCTTACCTTTCATCCCTAGATTTGAACTGTCCCTCTTCTTTCTCATTCTCTCAGTAATTTCATCTACAAAAAATACTTTCAGGAATATTAATATTATTTGAAATCTCACTTGCACTAGTATTAGTTATGCTATGCCAAAGATATGGATGAAAATATTTCACCACATACTTTCCCTAACTCACCTTTCCATGTGCTTTTGCGAATCAAGAACTAGGTTTAGTCATCCAGATGAATGTGTTTGAACACTTAGTGATAGGTTCTTTCTTTAAAGGTGATTCATAATCGGAAATAAAACAGCTTGATAGTATCCTGATGACATAATAGATTTAAAAATACTCTACAGGAGAATGAATATGACAAAGAAAGATGAAAATAAGTAGTTCCCTCAGCTGCAGAGGCAGGTCAAAAAGAACATGCATAGCAGTTTTCTACTTTTATTGACCTTACATACTCAGTTAAAATTTGATAATACAAATTGTCAATAAAGACACTTCCAGGATTAGCCTTATGTGTTAATTTCACTTCCAACTTTTCTTTACTACTTTACTGCTTACTAGCTTTTGATGAACCTCATCGTTAGGTGAGGTATGCCCAACTATGGAATAGAGGACCAACAGCAAGCCAACTACAGAGGTTCTTAAGGTACTCATCAAGACTACTAGGACACTTTTGCAGCACAGTTGTGCCTTACATGCCCTCGTAATCTCTGTATACTTCAAGACAGACAGACAAAAAGAACAATTGTTCTTTGATCTCTTTGACTTTCAATATCAGTTTACCTCTTTGCTTTAGACAGTTCAGTCCACACAGTATTGTACAGTCCTTATCCATGCCAGATCTCTATGTGACTTGTTTGGTTTTCTGAATCTTCTTGGTCTCTTGATTGCTGACTGCACACTGTCACTAACACTAAGCTCTACCTGTTCTGCATCCTTTTGCTCTTCTAGTTCTCTTTCCTTTTTTATGGTCTCTGGCCTTCTTAATCTTGTCGGCACTCTTTTTGTTGTGTATTTTTATTATCTGTCTTTGTGATGCACTCTCTCTTTCGAGGTACTTGTCACTTCTGATTCGTGAAGCACATTTTCACCTTCAAAGTCTGGATTTACCTCCTGCATCCTCTTCAACTGGCTGTGCTCAGGGTCCTACAGGACTGTTCACTGTTCTTCAGAGCTCACCATGGAATAAGCTGATCCATAGTTTAAGTCCTGGTATCTACGTTTCTCCCTGAGCTGGATCTCTGGTACTTGTCTTGGGCTTCTTTATGGCTGCTGTTCAGACAAATGGTGCTGCCGTCTTTTGGGTTGAACCTCTTCTTGCTCTGATACCTTGGGAACTTTGAATTAATGTGGACTCAAAGAATCAATGAATGTTGTCCCCACTTCTTCTTCCACTTGTCTCATCCCCTTTGTAAGTGAGACATGTATCTAATTTGGTAAGCATGAACATTTCACAATGGTGATGTTCACAAAGATTACTTGAAGAGATCATCTCCAGCAGGCTTCCAGACATGATTTACACCTGTGGGTCTTCATGAAAACCAATTCACCTGGATTCAGGTCTTGGCAAGGTTTGGGTCTCACTACTCTAGTTACCAAGTCAACCTGATGAGAGATGGAATGCACCATATTAGTCAGCCCTTTTCAATAGTCAAACACTATAAATCTGTAAAATTCACAAGTGCAGATGCAGGAACAGAAGGAACTCTCATGGCCCACTCCGTCAGAATTTCAAGGGGGTTGATTCCTATTTTTTCTGTGTGTACCCCGAATGCTCATGAGACCAGCAGGACTGTATCTAGCCTCTTCAAAGATGTCGAGATGAATGCCTTTCCTAGCTTAGCTTTTTTTCATCCTGTTGACCCTCTCCGGTATATAACTGCGTGAAACTTGCGGTCGATGTCTAAGACTGTTCAAAACAGCTGTATCCCCTCACTTTAAAAAGGACTGTGTTGTAATGTAATCTAATGCTTACACATTATTAGAATCTTTTCTCTCTAATGTTCTCTTAGTTCGGTGTTCTAGTCTCCATGGTGATGCCTCTGGCAGATTGTATGAGGCTGGAGACTGGAGCAGCAGCAGGCATCCGTTGGTGGTGTATCTACAATAAATCTTTCTTTTATTGTATCCAGTGTTTATCTTATTTAACAGACTGCTTGGTCCATTTCAAGGTAAACAGCCATGACAAACCAAGGGCTGAATTCCATCAAGAGTAGTTTTTCCACTATCCAACTATCGAATCTCCTAGTGGGGTATGCCTCAACCCAGAATGAGAATAAGCCAACTTCTACTAGGATTTACAGCAGTTGGCTGCAGTGTGCATTTTCAGGAAGTTTATCTGGAGGCAGTTGTATGGGCTATCTGACTTCCCTATGTGACTTTTGGTCACAATATTCTGTCTCCCTTCATTTACTGACATACAATACTTATTTGACATATATTCCCAGTCATGGCTCAAAAGTGGGGTTTTACTAATACCGTTTGAAATTCTGTACCATTCTGGCTCTGCCAAAGTGGGTTGGTTCATAGAAATGTCAAACAGTAGCCAGCAACAGAATCCCAGATCTCTCTGGGAACTTTCACACAACCTGCCCTTTCCCATTTTTCTTTCCCAATTTCAGGCACCTTTTTTAAAGCTTAAGGATCTCACTGACGGTCTGCCCCGTGTTTAATAACATACTTTGGACACTTTAATTTTCATCTTCGAATGGTTCATCCAAGGGAAATACCTTGCCAGATGTGAAAAATCATTGCCATTTTTGTAAGCAGCACACTTCATAACTGCTATTTCCCTAGGTAGCTGAAGAGCATTTAGAAAATGTATGACATCCACGCTGTTTCGTACAGGGGAACAGAGGAGGGCAAGATCAATCTCTGCAACCATAGCAGCTCGAAGTCATGAACCACGCCAAATCCATGTAGGCTGCCAGTATAAGTGATAACCCTTAGCCTGTCAGACGTGTTGCATGCCCTTGTTAATGCAATCAATTCAGCTTCTTATGTGGAGGTTACTTGGCACAATTAAGATGCTTCCACAACGTATATGTAGGTGTCAAATTTACATGTCTTCTTCTCTAACAAGAACATCTACAAATATTGAGTTGTTAAACTCTTCAAATGGTGCATCCAAAATATCTGATCTTGGTTTAGTGCATACATTTGTTACATTAACGCAACTTTGATCAAACTCATCCTCTTCAGAATCACTATCAGGAATTGGCCAAAAGGGCAGCAATGTTGTGTACATTAAAGCACCTTAATGACAGCTTTTCAGCTGGCAGTATCACCTGTTCATACTTAGTAAGGTGTCTACTCACCATGTTTTGAGTTTGAGTGCAGATCAAGAGACTTTTAATTGAGTGTGGGACCATTACAATGAGTTTGGTAAACTAATCACAATGACCGTATTCTTTTGTATGCTCAGACTGATAGCAGTTACTGATTTTAGGCAAACAAGAAGTGTGGCGGCAACTGGATTGAGCATAGATGAGTCGTATGCCATTGGCTGTTTTACTTCCCCGTGGGACTGTGGCAACACAGTAACCGCGCACTCATCTTGCTCATGACAGTACACATGTAAGTCCTTAGTGTAGTGTGGCCTTCTTAAAGTGGGTGCACTGGAAGATATGTTCATGAGCTCCATCAAAGCTTCCACAAATTCTTCCTCAAATGGCATCAGGTCATTATGGTCATTGTATGCAAACATCTGTAAGAACTTTTGGGAAATCACAGGCGACAGTAGCCCACCACTCTCAAAAACATTCTCACCTCCCTCTGAGTGGAAGGGCTCTTCATTCTTAGGGCAGTGGAGATGCACTTGGGAGACACTCTTGTCACTGGTTTCTCAATTTGGTTCCCTAGATAACTGGCTTTCTTCTGAAAGTACTGCAAATTGTTGAGGGAAACCTTGTGCCCATATTCAGCAATGTTCTTGAGTAGGACAATTGTGTCCTGCCTGCAGGCTTCTCACAGATGCCACAAGTAGATAATTGATTTACTGCACCAATATTGAACTACAAGGCAGGTGTAATGTTTCTGGATTTTGCTTTAGTATCTGGTTAAATAATGAGGGGCGTTCTGTAAACCCCGGAGGACTTCAACACCAAACAAGAGTTTTATCTTGGAATCTAAACAGGAAACAATATTGGCTGCCATAGTGGGGAGCTTGTTAAAGAATGCTTGACACACATCAATGACCGAAAACCACACAGCATCAGGGGGAATGTAGAAAATGATAACAGCAGGATTCAGTGCCACTGGACAGCAAGAAATGACAATTTTTTTTATTTATCAAAGGTCCTGCACTATCCTTCATTTTTGTTTGGTTTTTAGGGACCATAAGCAAAGAATTACATGGACTCCCAATGACTTCTTGTAGAATGTGCTGGTTTAATATGCCTTCAATTGATAGGCTTCATAAAGCTGTTGCTGCTGGTGTGAACTTGTATTGAGGCATCTGTGAAATAACAACATATTTCCTCAATATGATTTTCAAGGATTTTGCATTTTTAATTAGCCCAATTTTCTTTCCAGTGAAATCCCTTATTTCTTCCTTCATTGCCTCTTTTAAATCAAGACGTAAATCCTCCTTTAAGAGGACTTGGCACAGCCTGATCATTGACTCCTGAGACTTTGTTTTGGATTCTGTGTCTGGTGGCTCAGTGGACTAATGCATCCACTGCAGGGGCCTGTGTTCGACCTCATGGTCACATGTTCAAATCCAACTGAGGTCGAAAAAATGAGTATCATTGAGTTGGGTGACAATAAACATCTATTATTTAGCGCCAAGTTACCTATGGGCTAATGTGCGCTTTACAAATGCTTGTGTTATGTTTAGATGTCTAAATCTCCACACAAATCTGCATGCCATAGATCACACAATTAATTTTACAGAGCAAGTCCCTTCCTAGTAGTTTTGCAGGACGTGAGTTGCATATCGCAAATTGGTGATTAAACCTATTCTCATCAAAATTGGGGCAGAGACTTTGTCCACAGCTTATTGGTAACACCTATAACGTGGGTCGTTTTTCCATAAACTGGTAGGTTCAGAACCTCAACCTTTCCCACAGTCAAGCAGGTAGATCCAGTATCAATCAAAAATGAAACAGGGTGGCCATTCACCTCATCTTCTGCATATGAGCATCTGGTCTACCTCTAGATCCGCCCCAAGCACGCACTCCTTCTCCCCCTCATGCACCTTCATTGTGACGGATCAAGACCAATGTGACTCTCGAACCGCAGGGGAACTCAGAAGCATGATCATCAATCATCAGCAGAAAAAATCCTGCAGAACTCTAGGATGGAGCTGGAAATTTAACCTCCTGGCTGCGGCCGGAATTCTGTGCGTGTGCGGCATATTCCGATCGCGGGCGTGGTCATGACGGCTCCCGGCCGTCATCAGCACACGCCCACCGTAACTGATGACGACCGGGAGCTGTCATCAGCACCGAAGGGGTTAAAGCTCCATTTTGCATTTGTAGTTGTGCCATATGGGCTTTAGACACATTTGGCCTAATGCATCTCAGGTTCTGCATGACATGTATAGGGACCTTCAGTGTTGGGACTCCTACTTTCATCACCCCATCTTGTGGCTTAGTGTGCTCTATTTAAGCATCAAATTGCACTATGTCAGGGTTCAATGTGCATTCTCTCTTCCAAAGGCTCATCTTGGTGCATAAGTGAGAAAGGGTAACTTTTTTCAAAGCACTAATATTGGTACCAACATTTCCTTTGCTTCTCCCCTGTGGAACTATGTTCCCTACTTGCACATACTGAATAGCAACTCCTTGCATGCTCATATTCATACAAAGTGCAGGAACAAGACCCGAGTACATTATCACTGAACCTTTTGGATCACCATTGTGTGCCAACTTTGTTTGCTCTATCATATTCCTCTCCTTTATTTTTCTCTGTTTTGCATCTTGAGTATCACTGCAGCATGTTTCAGAAGGATCTAATAAAAATGGCATTGTTTGCGAACAAATTAGGTTCTGTTGTATCTGAGCACAACACCACCGGCACCACGAGTAACTCGCCTGCATTACGGGGGTACTACAGCCCCCAGTCTGCTCCCTGCTGCTTCCGCTGATATCATCTTGCGCGCCAGGAGGCGCATACATTTCCTCGCGGCTCCCGCTTCGTGGGATCTACACAACACCACCGGCACCACCAGTAACTCGCCTTCATTACGAGCGGACTACAGCCCCCAGACTGCTCCCTGCTGCCGAACGCTGACATCATCTTGTGCACCAGGAGGCGCATAAATTTCCTTGTGGCTCCCGCTTCGCAGGCGCGTCTAGGCAAAGCCCGGGCCAACGGTGAGCCCGTCATTGCCCATCATTGCCAGGAAGAGGCAGGGCAGGGCCGCCCCCCCTTTTGTTTGCTGTACAGCACAGGCCTTCCCGGGAGGTTGCATTCTTTACCAGGTACTGTTTTGGTGTCATTCCCCAGTCCCCTCCATACATTGTGGAAACACCTGATAACTGTCCACTGTTTATCAGAGTTGATCTGTGCAGATATTTTTAAGAACCAATATTATCCTGCAGTGATGGGGAAAAGAAAGGCCATGGAAGGGGGGGAGTGCAGGGGATGGTGGTACTGGTGGTAAAACTCGTAAAGGGAAAAAGGCTAGGAAGGCACCAAAACATTCTGCAAATAACTGTTTTTAGACCGTATTGACACACTTATGGAGGAATGTGAGGATCTACTAGTAAGTGAGCCAAACTTGCATGTGATGGATAAGTCCCTGATTAGCATAGCACACCCCACCAGGGATGGTTCAAACAATTGCTCCGTGATCCCCAACATATTCCTCAAGCCCAAAAAGGGGCTTAAGGAGAGCAAGGATGAGAGTCAAACAAATTCCATCAGGAAGTCAGCTCCCACTGTTATTGTCCCAAATTCCTTTGAATCTGGTGGTACTCAGTCCCTATCAATCAATCCTTTAGTCACCTGTACTAATAGATATGCCATATTGTCTAACCCCCAGGGGGAGGAAAGTATACAGTGTTTGGAACCGCCATTGATCATAAGTGCAGAGCAGGTTGAAAATCAGGCTTGGAATCATACTTTAGAACACAAGATGTTATCCATGTAGTTCACTCGCTCCAGAAAGAATTAGAGTCTTTGAAGGCCATGATGGAGAACTTAACAACTACGATTAAGATTTTGACACAAGGAAAGTCTTCCAGCACTTATTGTCCAACTCGCTGCACCAACACTTCATGCAACCAGCCACTAGCCCAGGCAAATTCATCCTCCCCCCAGAGTCAAGGAGACATTGAGTAAAGTGACCCCCTTATGTAGCAAGGTGGTCAAGCAGAACATTCCCTCTACAGCGATTCCTACTGGAAGGAATGCACCGCTCAACATCAAAATCACTCCTGGCTCTCTGCATAATATTATATCTAGTAAGCAGCCACAGCTGAATAGGAGCATAAACACTGGCACACCCTTAGCTTGGCAGCGTGTTAGTCATGAAAGGAGGTGGGATCGTGTAATCATCAAGTCACATAAAATCCACAGAATGTGCCGAAGTCGGGGCAAAACAAAATAGAAAGCGCAGATTCCATGACCAACAAGGTCATACATTGGATACGGCAAGTAAGGGGCTGTCCCTCTGTAAGAAGGGATGACATTGCGAAAGCGTGTAGGCTTATTTCTCCTACTAACCCCCTGGGATTGTATTGAATTAACTTTCCAGAGTGAAGTACTAGTTGAAAACTTATTGGCACTTAAATGCAGAACCTGCTCCCCTGACCACTCATCTATGCAGTTTAGGCAGTCTCCGCCAGCTAGCAAGACTAATAACTACCATAAGAAACTGACGACTAGAATAGGTAATTCCACTCTTGAATGTAATGACTGACTGACTTCTGTGCCCAAATCCCGTACTGGTAGTGGTGAAGACTTGCCTATAATTAGGGAAAGCGATCCAATGATGATCCTGTCCTGCGGAGTTCATAATAGTCCAACAAAGTTTGTTCAAAATGTAACCTTGTAGCTACCTGAACCATGGGTCTAATAGGTTCTAGCAATTCTCCCATAGGGAATCATATAGATTCAACACTTAGCAGCCAAGACTCTAATAGGGACACTCTGTTATCGTGGAACATTGCAGGTATCGGCTCCAAATTATCATCTCCAGACTGGCTTGCTTTTATTGACCTTTTTGATATTTGTTGCTCTCAAGAAACGTGGCTATTAACTTCACAACATCGGGTAGGTTTTTTAAATTATTACGTACCTGCAGTAAAAGGGGCAAAAGGTCGTCCCTCGGGTGGTTTGACCATATGGGCCCGATAATCACTAGGTATCATTATTAGGAAACTACCTTCCACCACAGGAATGACATCCAATCACTAAGATTAAACTTGGGATCGTTAGGTAAAGTTGATATTTATAACATCTATGTGAGGGGAATAAGCATGGGCGGATTTTGCGAATTGGCAATCCGCGAAATTGCATATTTACGGATTCTCAATCCGCAAAATCCGCGAACTCTCGCGAATTTTGCGGATTCCTTTTTTTGTGTGTTCGCAAGTGTTTCTGCCATTTCGCAAGGGTTTTTTACCAGTTCGCAAACGCGAACTTACTTGTCGGGTAGCAACGGCGCGACCATGTTGTTTCTACGTCTGGTTTATCACAGCACCCTCTGTTTCCCCACTGCCACCCTCTGTTTCACCACTGCCACCCTCTGGCTCACCCATGCCACCCTCTGGTCTCACCCACGCCACCCTCTAGTTCGTCACTGTGTTTATGGGGGGAAAATCACACCTGCCCTGCCTCAACTGACATGAATGAATTAGGGGCTGATTAATGTGTCACTGAATTGAACTTACAGGCTGGCACCTGCTTCCTTATCTGTAATTGCGTTCTGTTGAGGGTCAGAGCAGGGTCATAGAATAGTTGCAAGTAGGCAACTGAACTCTGAAGGGGCCCCTCAGGAAGCACTACAGGGAATGGTTACTAATGATAAGATTGAACTTTTGCACCTGCTGAGTGCTTTCAGTTTTGTCTGTAATTGCTTTCTGTTGCAGTGTAATTTTTTTAACAGGACCTTTGTTGTATACTTGTAGCTATTCTCTGAGCCTGCTGTGAGGGTCAGAGCAGGGTCATAGAATAGTTGCAAGTAGGCAACTCAACTCTGAAGGGGCCCCTCAGGAAGCACTACAGGGAATGGTTACTAATGATAAGATTGAACTTTTGCACCTGCTGAGTGCTTTCAGTTTTGTAAAATTCCAAATATCCAGCAGCATCCACAAAAAGTAATCCTTCCAGGTCAAGATCCAAATCAAAGTGACCAGCACATGAAGAAAGCACTGGGAGGAGCCTGCTGGACAGGATCGGGAAGTTGGAGACTGTGGGGCACTTCCTTCCTCCCCCTCCCCCCCCAAATGGACTCCTTGCAAAAAAAAGTGCAGGCAAATGTCAACCTGAGGAGTTATTCTGATAAAAATCATAATTTTAAAGGTTTATGTGCCTGCTGGTGGATTTCTTGTGCGAAATTGCAAATTTTGCAATCTCGCAATTGCGAGCTTGTCGCTGCCCACCGCATCTACATGTTCGCAAGTGTTTACTCCCGCGAAATTGTATAGTATTCTAGTTGGCAAGTGCGAGCAAGCAAAAAATCCGCTTCGCACGGATTTGCGGATTTTCGGCAAGTTCGCGAGAGTTTGCGGATTGCGAATTTGCCGAAAATCCGCAAAATCCGCGAGCGGAACAGATTTTACGCCCATGCTTAGAGGGGAACAAGAGGGGATAGGGCTCAGGTTTTAGCGGCTTTAGATGATCTCCTCGACTCCCACTCTGAGGAAAGTAACATTATTATAGCGGGTGATTTTAACTCAACATTTGAGCCACTCACCAGTAAGGAAAGGTTCCTCACCGAAGAGGAAAACGCCCAGTGGGGAATCCCAAAGCTGGAGCTTGTTCCCATAAAGAAATGGACAGAGCCGGTAATACAGATACATTCCATTTGCCTAGAGAAGGGGCTTAGGGCACTAAATGGTAGGACTTCCCAAGATAGGCTAGGGTCCAACGCATTTAATAATGGCTTCAGTAAAAGCAGGATCGACTATATACTTGTGAGTTTGAAACTTTGGAATAGCATTGATGACATGGAAATAAGGAATCGACTTGAAAGCGACCACAATCCTTTGTGTGTAGCTTTAAGTTGGTGGCTGCCCGAACAATCGTCCTGTAGAGAGGCTAAACTACACTCCCAGGATGCAGTCTCCACGAATGATATGAGACAACTCAAGTGGTCGAGTATAGTTGAAAACCCAGGGTCCCTGAAAAAGATTGTAAAATAAGTTGACTATGCCTTAATAACACAGATTAGTGTATGTTCAAACAGAGTAGGTTTGGAGATCGTCACTCAGAACTTATTTTACCAAACCCCTCAAGCCAAAGAAAGCAACATACCAGAAATCCTACAATAAAGATTGCTGGCGGACAAGAGCTCTTCTCGGGAGGGCCATTAAAGGTGGCGAACCAGTTGCAGTACGTGAAGCCAGGCAGGCATATAAAAACTCCATGGCCATAGCAAAACGCTCCTGGGAAGAAAATAGGTGGCAGGATCTTGCAGAGGCCAGTAACAAGAAAGACAGTAAACAATTCTGGAAAATTATAAAGCGGGACAGAGAGGGTACCCCTGAATCTCCACATAATCATGTTTTGCAGGAAGAGCGGGTTACACATTTTCAACCACAATATGCATGTAGCCCCCTAGAGTCAACTGTGGGAGGGGCAAGCTATGTATTTTATGTAGACAAGGCGTTTAATAGCAAATATGTTGAGATATCTCTTGGTGCTGTTGTCGGAGGCAGAGCACACAGCCCAGCCCAGACGGCATCCCTGCCGATGTGTTCCTCTACGATAAAACCAGATGGGGAAAGTATATTATACTACTGGCTAATGTAATTGCATGAGGAGCCCCAATACCGGACACCTGCAAAGGAGCCGACATAATCCCTGTGTATAAAAAAGGTGATAAATCATTGCCGGGAACTACCAACCCATTAGCCTGATCGACTCATTACAAAAAATACTGGGGACATTAATTCTTAATAAAATCCAGGATTGGGTTGAGGAGTATAGCATACTGTCACCTGTGCAAGCTGGCTTCTGTGCATACAAAAGCAACATTGACCAGGTGTTTTGTTTTGTTTTACTACACTGGCAGGTGGTGGTCCTGGGCAAAGGTAGCATGTATGCTGCCTTTGTGGACCTAAAATGGGCTTTTGATCTTGTTCCCCGCTCTAGGCTATGGGCGACCCCCCAAGAACTAGGGCTGGCCATTGAACTTTTGATGCTTTTAAAGAGATTGCATGAGGGTAATTACACAAAAATACGTTAGGGCTCCTAGGGTCAGGTGACACTTGTGAACACAGATGCCCCGATTTTAGCAGGGATTAAAATCCCGATTTGAATGTTCACGGATGTCTCATTGATTACTCCAAGTGGGCTTCAACGAGCTCTGACAGTATTTGAGGAATTCTGCTCTGCTCGTGGTCTCGAAGTCAATGTGTCAAAAACGAAACTTATGACTTTTAACCAACACAGATTTTTTAAAGGTGGTATTTTAATGAATAATCGTCCCCTGGAGCAAGCTAGGGAGTTCACATATTTCGGGACGAACTTACAGAGTGACCTAAGGTGGAACCATCAGATTGATATGGCCACACTGAAACATCGTCAATTGTCGGGGGCCTTACGTCTTGAGCATAACAGGTCCTTCACAAAACCTATTAGACTGGTGCTCCAAGGATATGACGCAAAAGTGGTAAGCTCTGCACTATACAGTGTAGAACTATGGGGGATAGAGAACTTGTCCAAACTTAGCGTGTCAGAAA
Organism: Lissotriton helveticus; assembly: GCF_964261635.1. Classification (NCBI taxonomy): domain Eukaryota; kingdom Metazoa; phylum Chordata; class Amphibia; order Caudata; family Salamandridae; genus Lissotriton; species Lissotriton helveticus. The sequence continues at coordinate 985,123,950 of NC_136071.1, read as the reverse complement.
ACAAGTTCCTGAGGGGCATTACTAACACCCCACAAAGTACGCCACTGTGTCTGTTGTTTTATGACCTTAGGAGAAAACCCCTTCTTGACATCGCTAAGCTACGCATCGTGTTGTATTTGGGCAGATTGTGGACAACACCAGAACTGGCACCATATGCCAAGGGTTTTAAGGACAATATAAAAGCCGACACTTTTCAGAAAATCAGTTGGTTACATGGCGTGAAAGATATCCTAGCAAAAATTGGAATGTCAATGCTTTGGGATGACCCTACTACTGCTTGTTTTCCAACAAAGAAGGTTTTAAAAGAAAAGTATTGGGAGACGGTTACATTCAATGCCCTAAGAGTCAGTGATTCAAACTCATTAGCAGGAACATTTTTGGAATTCAAACTGACTCCGAGTTTTGAACCATACTGGGACACTGTCACCAACCCACTAGACAAGAAGCTTTACTTTCAGTTGGTAGCGGGCACGCTGCCCTAAAGATTTTTCACAGTAAGGTGGAACATAGCATGTGATAGCAACTGTCCTAGCTGCTTGGCCTGCACTGAATCAGTTGCACACATGTTATTCGCCTGCCCAGCTTATGAAACCCCTCGAAGGGTGTGGTTGAGGCCCATATGCAAACTCTTGGGGATAAGAAGTAGCCTGGCAGCTGAAAGAATCTTATGTACTAACACACCATCCCCAATTTTCTTAGCAGTTGCCAAATATCTTGGGGGGATACGGATAATCAGGTCGAAATTTAACTCTATTTAAAATGTGTATGTAAACTTGAGTTAAAACATTTCTCTGGTTTAATGACTCTGGGCATCTATGTTCATCTCTACAATATAGTGTTCCCCAATCATATGAATTCCTATTTATAGTGTTTTTCATGAATTCTTAAATACAGTGTTTTAGTAAATGAGATGTCCGTGTTAGGTTGGATTAACAGTTATAGTAGACATTGCTCCAGGAAACCATGAATTGTTGATCTGCAAGATATGTGTAATTGCCCAATGGCCGAACAGGCTTATTTTATAATTCTGTGTATGATATTTTTATTGTAAACATTATATATATTTTTATGTGCTTTTATGACTATTCATCGAATAAAGCTTATTTGGACTTGGACTTGGTACTAATTTCCGGCTGCTAACCAAGGGGAAAAGTCCTGACAAATCTGCTCAAAGTCTCGGCAATCAGATCTTCAGTTTCACTATGTTTTCAGTAAACGTATTTCAACCACTCAAAGAAATCATGCACTGACTCTTTCAGTTACTGTGTTACCCTCAACATTTGTGGCCAATTGGCAGGGTGAGCGGAAGCCAGACCTCTGTACACTCACGAGACCGACCAGCTGGCGGTACACGGGACCCGCTAATGATATAGGGGTACCCCTCCAGTCACAGATTCTTTTACGGGGGCCGGTAGGATTGAAAAGAGAGGCCACCTGGTACAATAAAGGGAGAATCCAGAGGTGCAAGTTTCACGCTGACCCGCACTAAACCCTGAAGAAATCACCGGTAAAGTATTGATGGTGATGAAACATGTCGGTTTGTGGTTTTTAATAGAGCGAGCAAACAGCACAGAATAAAGATACAATTGCCAGTTTAGCACAGCTCTTTTTAACTTAGTGGGTCATCCAACACTTTGTTACACATAAGGTTTTTGGTTTCTTTGCACACCGTTTATCCCCTTTCTTTTTGGGTTGACAGATGCTGATGATGATAAGTGGGGATTCAGGCGAGTACCAGCCTGTCAAATCCTCCCCTGGGTGTTGCTCCCGTGAGGCTCTGTCAACCTTCCTTTCCCTTTTTTCACAGTAGAAGAGTGGAGGAAGAAGATAGTACCAACAGGGAGGCATATACACACACACATGTTTTTTAGATATGTGGCAGTGAAGTTAAGCGACTACAAGTAGCGCACTGGGCTTGAAGGGTGATCTTGACCCTCTGCCTGTCATTAACAATAGAGAAAAAGCTATCTAGGGGTGTACATCCCATAGCATTCTAGGGAAGGCCATTGTTGTTGGTAATGTTGCAAGACTATCTGAGCCAGGAAGGTACAGTTCCCAATCTCCAAATCCAGTTTACTTAAACAGGGCCGGTTCAACCATCCTCTGCTACCAGAGTTTGAAGTAATGCTACCTTTCGTTCTTTTGAGATATTGATAGACCTGAAGCTGCGCTAATCCCTTTTTCGATTTTGGTGCTCCTGCTGGACACGTTTCTTCCTAAAGCACTCTAAATGACAATTTAAATTGGTACACGTAGACTCATTTGGTCCCAGAAGAATAACAGACAGGTACGATTTAAACCTTAAAGGATTTTTCAGATTATAAGTCTTAGAAAAATCAAGTATTATAGTAAAAATCATTTAAGAAATAGATCAGAGTGAAAAGCTCTGTTAGAGTACAGAATAAATCAAAGAACTCAGTAGAGTTCAGGTCATCAATGTACAGAGCATAACATGGATTTGTATCCTAAGGTCACTAAGAAAGTGCTCTGCAACACTTACATAAAGACGGTACTTTTATAGTGTTATGACCAAATGTTTTCATACAGATGTACATGGCTACCACAGAATAAAGCAATCCAAACTAAGTAGAGTAAAACAGTTGCAAGAAAAATCGGGTAAAAAAATCTCTCATAACTCTCCAGCATGAAGCTTCTCACAGACGCCACCTGCACCAGAACAAATATTGCTACATTTTGTGTGAGTTTGCTGAGACAGCTAGATGAAACCTTGAGCAGGCACAAATCTGCAGTACCAACATTTTAATATTCTTCTGAAGGTCGCTGTCTTGCCTGGGAAAATGTCGCAAACAAAATGGAGGATGAATCTTACAAATGCTTTTTTAGCTGAGTCCAAATTTTCATCAGTGCCAATCATTTATTTTCAAAAAACAAACTTAACAATACCAGGTGTTTATGGGTTTGAGGAGGACTGGGGATTCCCACAGCTGATAAACTGGAATGCATGCATTTGAGAAAACTGGAAGCAAATTGAGAGTTAAATGACAGTTTAGGAGCCTACCTTTTGGATGAAAGTATCACCCCAGGGCTCCATTGGAAAATACCAAATAATATCTAAAGTCTAATATCCAAACTTTTCTTTTTTTTATACAATGTTTTTCATTGCAAACACTTAGAGGTGAGATCACTACATCAAAATATTGCATACATCAGTATCATGGGGTATACAAGAGAGACATAAATCGCCAAACAATGTGTTTTATAAGAGTGCTAATAAGGGAACCTCATGGTGTGTTTTTCTAGGGGACTTATAGTCAATGGATATGGAGGTATTATATAAAAATGATCTAATCAGGGGACTCAAATTTGCTGATCTTTGTGGTGACCATTGCTTCTTCATTTAATAATAGCTTAGTACATCTGGTGAAATCTAAATTGCTAACCAAACTGAATGAGGCACCTTTCACTTCAGAAACCCACCTGATCTGACGGGGAATTACTTATCTCCTCCGTATACTTCTGAATAACTGAGCAATTTCCAACAGGGCTGGGACATTGTCAGTTCTCATGAGTGACATTTGCAGAACACATGCTACATCTGCTCAAGTGTGTAATAAACTATATCTAAGTAATTAAACTAAACTTGACATAGCTTCCTAGAGATGGCCACCTGGCAGGGTTCCAGCCCATTCCTCCTCTGCCAGGGTCCTAGGGCTTGTTTCTTTTTATCCTTAACGGGACTTAAATAGTCAGAGGCTTTTATGATAAGTGTTTTGTCACTTGTGCTCTAGCTGCTATGTTAATAGTTTTGCTTCCAGTGACTAAATGTAGGAACTGCATAAATTGCAGAGATTAGACCTTAAGACATACCTGAGCTGTAGGTATTTATAGAATTGCGACATATGCAAATTTTCTTAGTTGACTAAGACAATGAAAGACATGAGATGAGTAATCTCCTAGAGGTCCCCAAGAGTAAAGATACCTATGATGTCCCACTGCTTAGAGGCGAAAGCGGGCGGTGGCAGTGTCCCCCTGAGCTGTTGGTGGCGAGCCAGTTAACCCTGCAAGTACCTATGCCAGGATCTTTCACTGGTTTTAAATATTTTATATACTGTTTTACATACTGTATGAATCTCGGGGTATTTTAATTAAAAATGAAGGTAGGGCCGAGAGGGTACTGGGGGGCAGACAGCACTCACCTGGAGGCCTGAGCTCGGCGTTCCTTCCTTCCCGCCCCGGTCCGACGCGGTAGCCAGTACCGTTGCGCGGAGGGCGGGGCAGGCAGAGCCAGGCACTTCCGGGTACGGAGGTTAGCGCTCTAGTTGTTGGGAGCGTTTAAGGATAAAGGACGCAGAGCTTGGCGGCCGCGGGACGGCGAAGGCGGGCAGTGGCAGTGTCCCCCTGAGCTTTTGGTGGCGAGCCAGTTAACCCTGCAAGTACCCATGCCAGGATCTTTCACTGGTTTTAAATATTTTAAATACTGTTTTACATACTGTATGAATCTCGGGGAATTTTTATTAAAAACAAAGGTAGGGCTGAGAGGGTACTGGGGGGCAGACAGCACTCACCTGGAGGCTTGAGCTCGGCATTCCTTCCTTCCCGCCCCAGTCCGACGCGGTAGCCAGTACCGTTGCGCGGAGGGCCGGACAGGTAGAGCCAGGCACTTCCGAGTACGGAGGTTAGCGCTCTAGCTGTTGGGAGCGTTTAAGGATAAAGGAGGCAGAGCTTGGCGGCCGCGGGACGCGAAGGCGGGCGGTGGCAGTGTCCCCCTGAGCTGTTGGTGGCGAGCCAGTTAACCCTGCAAGTACCTATGCCAGGATCTTTCACTGGTTTTAAATATTTTAAATACTGTTTCACATACTGTATGAATCTTGGGGAATTTTAATTAAAAACGAAGGTAGGGCGGAGAGGGTACTGGGGGGCAGACAGCACTCACCTGGAGGCCTGAGGTCGGCGTTCCTTCCTTCCCGCCCCGGTCTGACGCGGTAGCCAGTACCGTTGCGCGGAGGGCGGGGCAGGTAGAGTCAGGCACTTCCTGGTACGGAAGTTAGCGCTCTAGTTGTTGGGAGCGTTTAAGGATAAAGGAGCCATGCCTCAGCGACCGCGCGCAGCAGGCGCGCCGAAGATGCGCCAAAGACAAGCCCGTCTGCGCCCGTCCGCGGGCATACGGGGCTAGGGGCCATAACCCCTGCCAGTTCTCCAGTCGTGAGGAAATATAGTGCTAAACAACTGCCGGGTTTAAGGCAGGGGGTTGGAGAGAAGTGCGGCCATAGTATAACGCTGTCCTCCGAATATAAACGATGTAATTACTATTCATTTACTCTGTCTCATCAGCGCAGTTCGACGAACGCTGTATAACGGATGAGACTGTCCCTTATTAATTGTAGATCCTTAGGGAAGCATAAAATGGAGGTTCACGATTTACTGATAGATGGACAGTTGGATGCCCTGTTATTAACAGAACATGGCTGAATAAAGACTCTGCACCTGATATAATAGATGCACTACCACCAGGTTATGACATCAATAGGATTGACAGACCCACGGGGCAGGGAGGCGGACTAGCTATAATTTTCAAATCAGAAATATTCTGTACTTTGAAGTCAGGCTGACATTAGGGAGAGCGAAGCGGGCTTCTTCTTATCAGAGGCCTGGACAGTCAGGTCCTGAAAGGGTTTCTAGTCTACAAGCCCCCCGGGTCCAGGGACCAGATTCATGGAAACCCTGATAGACTATTTGGTACAGCCAGCCCTAAAATATGAGAGGCTGCTACTTTTGGGGGATCTAAATTTCCATTTTGATGATCCTACCAACACAGAAGCTCTGGAGATCCGTAACGAGTTAGCAGCGATGCAAATGACTCTTAAATCAGAACTCCCCACCCATGGTCGCGGCCACTTATTAGATCCTATCTTCTCCAACTGGGAGTTGTTGGCCGTTGATCCCCCAGTGCCTGTGGTGTAGTCGGATCATTACCAGATTCCTTTCCAGATAGTGACACAGAGGGGGAGAATACATAAGGCGGATGATATAACCTGATGCAGGAAATGGGTAGGCTTCTCCAGTGTTAAATTTGACGATCTTCTGGAACAGTGTGGACCACCAGTGGGCCTAGAGATCGAGGCGGCACGCGAAGTGCTTGACAGCCGCATCTCACAAGCGCTGAACCACACAGTACCCTGGACCAAAAACAGACCCTGGAGGCAAACTAAATCTGCACCTTGGTTTGGGCCTGAGGTTGTTAAGGAAAAGGCGGCATGTAAAAGCCTCGAGAGACGCTGGAGGAAAGGCTTTTCTGGGACGGACAGGGTGGCTTATAAAATCAAGCTCAAGGGCTACCATGCTCTGATTAGGAAATATCGGACCTCCCACTATAAGGACAGAATTGAGGGTGCGGATAATTCAGCTAAGGAACTGTTTGCTGTGTTTAAGGAAGTCGCCTCTCTGTCCAGCACCGCCGCACCTTTAAAAGGCTCGGTGGAATCCTGTGATCGGGTGGCACAATTCTTCACGGATAAAGTGGGGAAAATGTATTCCTCATTTCCGGTGGAGGCTAGAACAGATGGCACGACAGAAGAGGCCACTGTAAAATCTAATGGAACTGAGTTACTAGTATCCTTTAGGGGAACATTTGCCTAGCTGACCAAGCCGACAAGCCGGATAGCACTTACCAGCTCTTTGTTCTTTGTGTCCTTGCCTGCGGACAGACAGCGCCAGGGGTCTCTTCGCCTGCCCGCCTCCCGCCGCCTAACTCCCTCACCAACGTGGAGTAGGGCCGCCGAGTGGAGCGTGGGCGGGCGCTAGAAGACTACATTTCCCAGCAGCCCCAGCGGGGCAAAAACTACAGCGTTTGGCGCCAGGAGGCGCTCAAATAGCGCGTCGGCCCTGACGAGTGGGGGAACATTTGCCTAGCTGACCAAGCCGACAAGCCGGATAGCACTTACCAGCTCTTTGTTCTTTGTGTCCTTGCCTGCGGACAGACAGCGCCAGGGGTCTCTTCGCCTGCCCGCCTCCCGCCGCCTAACTCCCTCACCAACGTGGAGTAGGGCCGCCGAGTGGAGCGTGGGCGGGCGCTAGAAGACTACATTTCCCAGCAGCCCCAGCGGGGCAAAAACTACAGCGTTTGGCGCCAGGAGGCGCTCAAATAGCGCGTCGGCCCTGACGAGTGGGGGAACATTTGCCTAGCTGTCCTCCTCCTCAAGTTTATTATAAATCACCTATATTCACAGAGGGGGATGTGAGTATGGTATTGGATTGTGTAGCAAGGGGCAAAGCTCCAGGTATGGATGGAATTCCGGCAGATATTTTTTTATCTGATCGGAAGCCCTGGTGTACCTACTTTGTAATGCTGGCCAATGCGGTGGCTATGGGAGGGAAAGTGCCTGCTTCATGGAAGGGAGCTGAAATTATTCCCATATATAAGAAAGGTGATCGATCCCAGGCTAAAAATTATAGACCCATTAGTCTGATTGATACAGCACAAAAACTAATGGGCCGTCTAGTCCAAAATAAACTGCAGCAATGGATTGACGAAAAAAATATTTTATCACCGTATCAAGCTGGTTTTCGTCCCTCAACTAGTAGCGTTGATCAAGTTCTCCACTTTTTAACCATCTACTGGAGAAACGTTACTCTAAAGAAGGGGACATTGTATGCAGTCTTTGTGGACTTAAAAGCAGCTTTCGACTTGGTCCCCAGAGAAAAACTCTGGAAGACCTTGTCGGAAGTAGGCTTAAGCCAAGAATTGCTTACACTCCTTGTCCGTCTTCACGAAAATAATTTCGCACGAATAAGATGGGGCAAACAAGGAGAAGTAACCGATCCCTTTCCTGTAGAACGTGGGGTAAGACAAGGGTGTGTCCTAGCGCCAACCCTTTTTTCTATCTATATAAATGGTATTGTTGAACATCTAGAAAAGGTTGCTAGTGACGCCCCTGTAATTGCTGGCTCTCGTGTACCAGTCCTCATGTTTGCGGATGATACACTTTTACTTTCCCGCACCCCTAGTGGGCTCCAAAAAGTGGTGGATGCCTTTGGTGTATTCTGCGATGGGAGGGGTCTTGAATTAAACACCACCAAAACAAAATTCATGTGCCTCAACCAGCAGTCCACCTTTAAAGGTGTAATAAAATATAAAGGTATACCATTAGAAAGAGTGGATTCTTTCTCTTACTTAGGCATCACCCTCCAAGAAAACATGAGCTGGAAGCAACACATAATCACGACCACATTAAAGTTTAGGCAGCTAGCAGGCGCAATTGCACTTAAACACCGCACCTCATTGACAAAGCCAGTAAACAGTGTGTTGGAAATTTATTCTATGAAAGTCCTGGGGGCTTGTTTATATGGCTCTGAACTGTGGGGTTTTTCAAATTTGAGGGAACTGGGACGAGCTGAAAACAGGTTTTTACGAGGGATTGTGATGGTCCCCCAAAGTACACCGACAACCCCGTTAAAATTGGATCTGGGAAGAAAATCTATAGAGGACATAGCGAGGTTACGCCCTCTCCTATATTGGAGACGGATTATGGTGACCCCAGAATTAAGCCACTATGCAGCAGCACTGAAGGATGTCATCAAATTTGATTGTTTCCACAGTATTCCATGGTTAAGGGAGCTTCGGGGACTCCTAATAAAATTAAAATTGGATTATCTGTGGGAAGCTAAAGATGTAACCCGCTTCCCAACAAAGACTAAGTTAAAAGATCTATATTGGGAAATGGTATATTTTACAATGTTTAGTGACAGTATAAGTTCAAATCTAACATCTTGCTTCTTAAATATAAAGATGTACCCTTTTTGCGAACCTTTTTGGGATATTATTGAAAAACCCCATGATAGGAAACTTTATTTTCAATTTCGCATAGGTGTCCTTCCACTGAATGCGTTTAAGAAACATTGGTCCCCGGCATGGGACGAATACTGTCACCACTGTAATGAACAAATTGAACACATTTCCCATTTTTTGTTTTGTTGCCCTCTGTATTTGTCTCCCAGACGTAAATGGCTAAAACCTGTGTGCTCAATCTTGGGAACCCGCAGCCAATCTGAAGCCCTCAGGATACTCGAAACTGATTGTTCTACATTGCTTGTGGTGGGGGTAGCAAAATTTTTAGCTTGGTCATGGTTAATTCGTACCCGATCGTTACTGGCAATTGCATCCTAAAGAAATTATGTATTATATATCCTGCATTTTTGTCATATGGATTATTTTATTTTTTTAAGAAATTTATATATTTTATGAATTGTGATAACCTGTTGCTTATCAGATGTATTTTTATCATGTATTCATTCGACATCTAATGTTTAATATGTATTTTTAGAACTATTTTTAAAACGTAGTATTTATTGTATTAGGGCTAGGTGAACGCTTTTATGGCAAATGTCGAATAAAGCATTAAAATGAAATGAGTATCCTTTAGTACTCCCCAGCAGGATATCCTAATTGACCTAGCGTCCAAAATTCAATCAGGCTCCCCAAATGACCCGGCGCCCGCGAGAATACTTAGGGAATGTATAAATACGCTGGAACCTCACATACGCCATCTGCTGGATCTATCATTTGGATCGGGGAGTGTCCCAACAGCCTGGAAAGAGGCAGTGGTACTCCCGCTCAAGAAAAACCTAACATTAGTGCGGAGCAGTTAGATAACCTGTGTCCAATCTCTCTCCTGCCCTATTTCTCCAAAATTGCGGAGAAAGTTGTTAATAAGCAACTGACAGAACACATCGAAACATGTAAACTTCTTCACCCAACCCAATCAGGCTTCCGGGCATCCTACTCGACTGAATCCGCCTTACTCCTGTCAACAGAAACCACACGCAAGTTGGTGGATGAAGGCCACACCACAGCGCTGATCCTTCTGGATTTAAGTGCTGCTTTCGACACTGTAGCACATCACATCTTGCTGCAGTGTCTGAAAAAAGGGGGAGTGAGAGGCAGAGCTCTGGAGTGGCTGGAATCGTTCCTCCAGAATCACAGCTTTCAAGTAGCCCAGGGACCTCACCGGTCGAAGAATATTAGGCTGAATCATGGAGTGCCCCAAGGGTCTAGCTTGAGCCCCACCCTTTATAATCTCTACGTAGCACCAATAGCAGAGATTACTGAAAGGTTTGGGGTGCAAGTAGTAACCTACGCTGATGACACCCTATTTGTGGTGTCTCTTGCCCAGTCAGATGGGGCAGCAGCCAATAACTTCTCGATGTGCTTACAAGCTACAGCGGCCTGGATGGCCAATAATTGCTTGAATTTAAACTGAAGCAAGACGGAGGTGCTGGTGGTGGGGAATGCGCCTTCTGTGTGGACATTGGCATGGTGGCCACAGGGACTGGGGCCTCTCCCTTCTCCCAGCGAACAAGTCAGGAATTTGGGTATCTGGCTAGATAGCAAAATCTCCTTTGAGCACCATACTAGACGTGTGGCAGGACAGTGCTTCGGTATCCTGAGAAATATGCGGAAAACACTCGACCTACTCCCCACTGCGGCCAGGAAAACCCTGGTCCATGCGCTTGTTACATCTAGGTTGGATTATGGGAACGTCCTGTACCTGAGAGCCAATGTTAGATGTATCACCAGGCTTCAGCGTATACAGAATGCGGCTGCCCGCATGATCTTAATGTTGCCCAAAAGAGCGTCAGCTAAGAAAGCCCTGGAATCTCTTCACTGGCTGCCGATTAAAGAACGGGTGCTATATTAAACCCTGTTGATTAGCTATCGCATCATGCAGGGGAAGGGGCCATCTTATCTTTTGGAACTGCTGAGTCCGTATATCCCGGGGCGCGAGTTGAGGTCTTCCGGGAAAGGGCTGATGAAGGTTCCTAAGTTTAGAAGAGCTCGGATGGGTGGGCGCACCTTCCGACTGCAAGCAGCTCAACACTGGAACAGACTCCCACCCGAAATGCGATTAGAGACTTCGGAACGCATTTTCCGGAAACAACTGAAAACGTACCTCTTCCCTCTGGTCAGAGAGTGAGGAGGCTCACATGTGAGGAATTAGAGGGGAAGACATGCCTGACTAACTGTTGCTAGCCACATTATAGCGTGGGGAACCACTGGCCTCAGTGTAACCAGGCGCTCTGTAAAATGTATTATTATTATTATTATTATTATTATTATTATTATTATGATGTCCCACTTCTTAGAGGTCGACAGCTCATCAATTTGGGTTAGCTAACTGAACTGCAAAACAGGGGTTTCTCTCATAACCATTCTTGCCCAACCTAGTGGTTTGTACAAGTAGGCGAAACCGACCTTAGTGGTGGGGGGGTTATGGGGAAATTCCATTTAAGTAGTGTTTGTATTAGGGTTCCCATATACAAGTCCAGTTTGAACAGGAAGGTAGTATTGTCCCTATTACCACATAGTCCATCTTGTTCCACAATGAGATTTGTTGCTCAGTAGTATGGTGGAATGTTGGCCATCTTTAGCTCATCATCATATATGGATTGGAAACACTTATCCGTCATCACCCACTAGACCCCACCATGCCACAGGTAGGAGCATACCCAGCATGTTACCCTGAGGGAGATCTGATTTAGTAATTCAAAAGATTAAATCTGTAGGTAGTCTAATAGTCAAGACAGGGCCAACATTTAAAAACAACCATCATATCCAATGAAAGACAGTGGAAATTCACCTATTCATGTAGATATGTTTGAAGGGAGTGCATCAATGGTTGCGCTTTTTAGTTTCCAGGCCACTGTTGGGTTGCCTGTCACAGTAGCACCTAAATATTTGCAGTGTTAGGTCTTGCATTTCAGGACTGTCATCCTGTCCATCACCCTCATCTATAAACAGTGAAGTATGTGCCAGATGGCATTCAAGTCTCAGTACTGTCCTCAATATTTATGCTTTGGGTCCAACATCTTCATGCCCTTATTAGCACTCTCATAACACACATGGTGTGGCCATTTATGACTCCCTTGTATGCCCCATTATAGTGATGTATGCAATGTCTTGATGTATTCTGAACAACAGAAGATGTTTTTTGTTTCTTGAAGTTCGACCCACTCAAGCCGCTCAACCAAAGCATCTCAACCAAAGCATCTCATCGAATGCATTCAGTCAAGGGCTCAAATGTCAAGGCAAACTAAAGAGATGACAGTGGGCAGCCCTGGTGTGTGCCCCTCCTGATGTGAAATAGAGTGTAGGTTTCTCACTTTGTCCTCCCCTAAATCTGAGGAGCACATAGAGGGTTCTGACTACTTGAATGAATTCAGGGCCCACATTATATTTTTTCCAGGAACAAGCAATCCCAGTCAATTATGCATAATTTCTTTTCAATATTAATCAATAAAAAGCACTCAGATCTGATAATCAACCTACTTGTGCTACTGCCTTTTGTACTTGGTTAGTATACCTTGTTGCTATTCCTGGCATAACGCTGTTCTAGTTATCACCAATACCCTCACAACAACCTTGGTATGTCTGTTAATTAAAGAGGCTGCTTGGTAGGATGTGCATGGATAGAGGTTTTTCACCCAACAGACAGGCAGTCGAACACCACGTTCCAACTGAAGTTTCTCTGAAGTGGCCAATAGTCAGCTCAAATGAGGAGTGATCAGAGATTCCCCTCACCAGGACCTATGCACAGTCCACTAACTCCAGGTCTGTTGCCAGAACAAATATATAATCTTTCCTGGTGAATGAGTGAGGGGCAGCTGAGTAAAAGGTGTACACATTCTCTTGCCACATCATACAGCCAACATCTGCACCAATAATTAATTTATATCCCCCCCAATGAGCATAGAGTTGGGGGTTGGGTTGAACAACCAATTATGGTAGAGCTTGTAGAGCGGCCTTCACTATAGGCAGCAGAGCATAAATGCTGATAAGTGTGAACATGTGATTGTTTAGGGTGCTTGTCACAACTATCTATTTGCCCTGTTAAGCTATCCTACTCTTAGATACTTTGAATGAAACATTTTTTTCAAGGAGATGACTACTCCCCTTGCATGAAAATTATAGAATAGGTGTCACATTGAGACCCGACTAGGGGAGTTTCTTGTAACATCACAATTTCAAAGCTACCCTCTTAATGTAATGGAGCTCCTCTCTCAATATCAACTTGGTCAAAGTTTCTGAAGAGGGTAGGGGACACATGCATTTTTCATTCCATGCTGCCCCTGGCAAGTATTGACTCCCATGTTCATTATAGTTGACTCAGGCCACCATGTTGATGGCTCTCTAGTGCCTGTGTTTCTTTCGCACAATATCTATGCTTTCATGTAACATCTTTAGGCAACTATGTTAGGGTGGGGCATTGGTATGTCACCCAACTTGTAGATGCTTTGTGAGGCTAGATAGTTCATTCAAGGAGTGGCACTGCTTTACCACCAATGCTTCACTCATGAGCCAATCAAGGGCCATCACTGCATTCAATAAGGAAAAGGAAGGCATATCGTCAACTCCCAAGAACTTTACTTTACATCCACCAACAATGCACCCAACAACACCGCCCCCTCACCAGATCCTTTCAACTCGACCCCCCTCACCACAGACCACACTCTCAAGATCATGATGAGTATCCACTCCCGAGTCCCCTTGGACCCCTATCCGTACCACATCTTCCACAGAGCCACCACCACCACCTTTGCCCGGAGCTCTGCCACACCATCAACTGCTCCATCAAGACCCCCACCTTCCCTGAAGACTGAAACACACCAAGATCCACTTCCTGCTGAAGAAACCCTCTGCCTGCCTGACGGACCTCCTGATCTTCAGGCCCATCTCCTTGCTCCCTTTCCCAGCCGAGGTCAATGAGAAAGCCAACAGTCCGAGTTCATTGAAGCCAACCTGGACCTCTCCCAATCTGCTTCCGAAGCAACCACAGCATCGAGATCATCCTAAACAATCAACAATGGTGATTTGTTACTTCTGTGTGTGCATTCTGCAGCACACATACAAGTAGCAAATTGTCATTATTTAATGATTGTTCATGTGCAGGAAGGGTCACCTTCCTGCACATGAACAATAATAAAGGGTTTTTGTGCTTCCTATATGTGCTGTAAAATTCAGCACACATAGAAAAAGCAAAAAATGAGGAGAAATCATATTATGTCTCTCTCAGATTTACAGATCCTTGTAAATCTGGGTAGCATCAAAAAGAAATGGATGTTGCAGTGGAATGCCAACAGCAACACCCCTTGTACGCCCATTTGACGCAGACCATATTTACAAAGCAGCGTTAGGCCACAAAAAGTGGATTAACGCTACTTTGTAAATATGTTGGAGGGCATTTCACCACCAAAACATCTGTAATAGTGTCATTCCAGTGGCTCATTCGTCTTGTAAGTATGCCTCTTAGTTGATTTCTTCTCAGCCTAAGAAGCAGCCAGCTTTTTCTGTGGCACAGAATGTTGTGTTTGTGCCCCAGAAAGAAGCATTATGCTGAAAAAATCCAAGCAGTATCTGGCTTCATGCTGGGGTCCAGAGACACATCTGCTTGCTCCCAAATAGATTCTCTTGGAAAAGCTATAAGACAAAGAAGCTGTCTGAAACATACTAGGATGTGGAGATTGGAACGGAGGAGACTCTGAATATTTCTTGTCCTCTCCCTTCCAATCTCAACCTTCCATTTCATTTGTTCTATTGGTGGTTGCTTGGAGCCAGTATATTCCTTTCACATTCTAAAATGTTAATGTAAATGTCCAGTATTTGTACAGCGCTAACAATTACCCAAAGGTGTCAAGGCGCTGGGGGCCTTTGGGAAGATTAAGCAAGCTATTGCCCAGAGTCACATGGTGCTGGACTGATCTTCCACCGGCACCGGGGATCGAACCGTAAGCCCATGGGTTCCGGCGTCAGTCGCCCTGGCCGCTGCGCCACACCTCTGCACCACCTCACTCTGCCCTCCAGAAAAAGTGAATAGATCCGAAGAGTATGTCTAGGGAAGAGATAGGGGTAGTAAGAGCTGCACTTAGACCCTCCCATAAAATCCTTTCCCATTGTGTTGGTAAGCGGTTGGGAGGAAATTTAGGCTGTACATCATACCAATATCATCAAAACAGAAAGAAATAAGCTCAGTTCATAAAGCATTGATAAAAAAAATCATTAGAAATTGATGCAATGTATTATCCTTAATGATCAAGCATGAAGGTGAAACTGGGGGGTTTTGTGAAATGAGCTGTATCATGTGCAGTTCACCCTTATTCTCATTGGTATATGTGAGAAACTTCATTATACTATTATGTTGAATAAAAGAGAGCCCACATCTTTGAGATGAAGATGAAGTTGATTTCCCAAGTTCTATATCATAGGTTCATTCCGGACGTACTAGATGACGTTTAAATACCCTAATTATTCAATGTAGGGTAGTTTAATAACAGAGCCTTGAAAAAGTGTCAGATACAACATAGCAGGTTTCAAGTTGTTTATGATGTATGGTTGTTATAGGATGAAATTGCACTACTGTTAAGTGTTTATTTTTGGATCTAGAATCTTGAATGAATATTGTAACTCTATCTAAATGGAAATATGCACATTTCAAAAAGGTTTGGAGTTTTGGTAATTTCTTTCTTCAGGTTATAAACTGCTAGGTGCTTTAAAAAGTGTACTAGTACTATGTATCTCATACCGCTATGGATTAAGACAGAAATGTGTGGATTCGGAAATAGTGACCAAGATTTAAATCACAAGGATCGATGAATCACATAGTTCTGTAGTCATCTTTTCTGAATGTGCAGATTCTGTAAATCTTGTCTTAGAGAAACTCAGAAAGGAAAACACACGGCAAACAGTAAATTCTTCCAAATTAAAATAATACTGTTGATACGTAAACATTGGATCATTGGTTGTAAATGAACACTGACCTGAATAAGAGGAATGCATTTATGTGAAATTCAAACAATAACTACAAGGACATAGTATCTCTGAATTTAGTCAAAAACAAAATAGTATCTACTGGCCATCATTCTAAGTTTGCTGAATTTTATAGGGTGTAGAAAGCCACCAAGAGTCTTCTTATATGCTCCCCCAATACAATTATGGGCATCTGTAAATGCAGAAATCTATTTTTAAAACCTTTATAGATAGTGAAGAATAGATTAGACTCTGAACCTATTTTTAGAATACTTTCCAATACAGTGCACAGAGGCAGAACCAAAGATTGTGTCTCTGCCTAAAAGAAACAAGTGATGGCTTAGACAAGAACACTAATAAGAAGCTCCTCAGAAAAAAACTGTATGCCACTGGCTGAAACTGCTAATCAGCTACTGAGGTGCAAATACATCATAAATACATGCTAAGCACGTTATTTAGAGTCTGGGACGCGGAACACTCTGTCCACTGTGTAAGATGCATTTTATCATATAGGAGTTGTAAGAAGGAGGATAGAACAGCACTAACTTTTGTGATAGAGTATCCTGTAGAGTTTTAGTTTAGGTTCCATTCCACATTATACTGCTCTATGATGCAATGGAACCTGGAGCTCAGAAATCTTGGGGAGGAGTTGAAGTGACGGTTTCTCTATGTGAGTGGTGGTGGAGGAGGCTTTCTGCAGGAGCAAATAAAGTGGACGTAACTTACTATTTGTTGTGCTTTGTGAACTCTACAAAGTGGCAACAAGCTTCTCAACCATCCATGTGAAGGTCATTGTCAGCAAGCATTTCTGGAACGAATTCCACTGTTAGATATGGATTATTGAAGGATACCATAACCTCTTTCATGGAAAGGACACTTTGTTAGCAGTATTATGTGCAAGTGCGATCTGTAGTGAGCTGTAGTCTGCATCAGAGTGAGGTGAGACATTGCTGCATTCCACGATGGCAGATACACACAGCATGCATGTTAGTGATGTGTAGCTGAATGCCAGTGATGTGTAACCTATACACAAACTGCTGTATTTCTGGTTGACTGTATCTGTGTTACTGACGAGAAAAGACAATTCAGAGCCACCTTCGGGGCACATATGGAACATTGGGGCATGTGAGTGTTGCAAAGTCGGTGTGCAGCAATGAGGCTGTCAGGCAAAGGTCACTTATTGAACTACATGCCACCATTTTGGGGGTTGGCTTGCAGACAATTTTCAGTCCAGTTTCACTAAGGAAGCTTGTGTCTCCTTACTGTGGTGAAACAAGAGAGTTTATCCACAGTACTCACTGGAGTAAAGGTACTGCAATTTTGTTTATTTTCTGGATTAGTCAGGAGCCTGAAGTATAAACATTCCTGAGACAACGTGTAGAAGTGCTCCTGGAAAATTCACCTTGTACCTGAGGAAGAATTGCTTCGAACAGTTACCATGAATTTCACGACCCATTCCTTTTCAGCCACTGCCAGGGGAACCTACCATGAAGTGGCATGAGTGGAAGGAACACTTTACAAATAAATATATATATAAATATAATTCCAAGGAGCTTTTCGCAACGGTGTTGAAACTCAGTCAAATGCCAGAGACTAATGATAGCTCAATAGATCAAGCTTTTTGTGATACATTGGCCACCTCTTTGTGCAAAAACCTCTCCTCCATTTATACTACCTTTGCTCTATGATCCATCAATTCTCAGGGCCTTCAGTCTGGCACTTCAAGACTGACTACAGATCAGTCCACCTCGGGACCCAAACATGCCCTCTTCCGCCTTTCAAATTTCATGCCGCTCTCTCAAGAACACACTTCAAAGCTTCTTTTAGCCACAAAATCCGGATCCCCTCTGGATCCATGTCCTCCTAGAGTAGCCCATCTGTTAGTAGAGACTGTTGCTTTTCCACTCATGGAGGTTCTTAACATGGCAATTGAAACCAGGACCTTTCCCACAATATGGAGAAAAACATCAATCCTGCCCCTGCTAAAAAAAACTAATTTGGATAAAACAGACACAGGAAATTACCACCCTATTTCCCATCTACCTCTCCAGTTGAGAAACATAAGAATAAGGAAGCAGTTGCTTATATTGAGAACAATTTTATTTTGGACTCCGCTCTTTACAGTTTCAAAGCCCAGCACAGTACTGAACTGGCCCTAATCACTGCAATGGAGAAAGTCAGACGGGCAGTTGATAAAGGAGGATCAGCAGCTCTGATATTGCTGGACCTATCAGCCGCCTTTGACATGGTGGATCATCGCATTCTAATACACTGGCTCCAGGAAGCAGGAGTTGAAGGCCTAGCACTAGCACTGTTCAGATCATTCCTGCTCAATCGCGTACAATTTGTTGAAGTAGGAGGGCATAAAATTAAATGTTTTAGGCTTCCTTGTGGGGTGCCACAGGGCTCATAATTGAGCCCTACCCTTTTTAACATGTTTCCCCTCTGGTGCGTATGATCAAATCCCATGGGTTTGAATTAGTATCATACGCTGATGACACCCAGGTTATTGTATCAATTTCGAACAATAATCCTGATATAGCCCAGAATTTTAAGGAATGCATGCAATGTGTCAGTGATTGGATGTCCGAGAACTGTCTCAAAATAAACTCAAATTTGACAGAGGTTCTACTCTTTGGCAAAGACACATCCCTCTGGTCTTCAGAGTGGTGGCCATCGGAGTTGGGGACTCTCCCAGTACCAGTCACTAGGGCAAAAATTCTTGGAGTCAACATAGATACCTCCCTCTCCTTCTGCTATCAGGCCTACTGAGAAAGATTCTTTCATTCGTACCGACAGGACTGCAGAAAACAGTGGTTGCAGCCTTGGTGCTGTCCAAACTTGATACTGCAATGGACTACTGATTGGTGTGAAAAAATCAGTAATAGCAAAATTGCAGAGACTTCAGAATTCCACCGCCAAATTACTTTTTGGCTTGTCCAAATATTCATCAGCCAAACAGGCCTTGAACACCCTACATTGGCTGCCTATTGAGAAGCTCATCATATTTAAGGCTCTATGTATTGCATTTAAGGCCTTACAGAACTCAGGTCCTACCTACCTGGCAAAACGCTTCCAATGGCATACATCAGCCCGCACACTTCGCTCAGCTTTGCTGAAGTTGGTGATAGTGCCAGAGATGGGGTGGAAAAAGCTTCTTCAATATCACTAGCAGATGGTGGAACAACCTACCTCTTCAATTGAAGAACTCCACTGGTCTCTTGTCCTTTAGGAAAGGACTGAAGACCTGGCTTTGCACTCTATAATCTTGTTAGCATTGGTTTTTCTACATTACACAGTTTTCTACATTACATTACTGTGCTAAAGTCACCATCATCCCAGAAATCAGGAACACGCAGAACTGATTTAAAAAAATAAAGAAATTGTTTACCCCAGTTTGGGCATTTTTCAAAAAGGTAACCCATTTTTCCTATGTTTCGTGATCTCAACCTACTTCCAGTTTGTGGTAAAAATCATTGTGAAACCTTTAGGTGATCCACAACAGCTATAGGTTTCTAAATGGTAGACAAAATTCGGAATTCTGCAAGAAGTCACATGTGTAGATCCCTTAAGGTTTTCCCAAAAAAACTGACTATTGAAATAAAGAAATACTGAAAATGATTAGGCAAAAGTAGCCATGTGTGCCAAGTTTTTTATCTGAAACTTTTTGTCACAATGGTCAAATATGTCAAACAAAAGATCCCTTTGGGGTCCTTATAAAGCATACAGTAAAGCCAACTCACATTCACTCATAAGACACTAGCCAGCACCAAATAGAAACCGAGAGTATAATATCAAAACATATTCTGTATTTATTGTTATTTGTAATTTAAACAGATACCATAAAAATATAAAAATATACAGAAATATTGTATCAATACAATTTTAATTTAAAAACATTTCATTACTATAATCAAGGGAGAATGTTATAAAAAAGCTTAAAAACAACAACCTGCTGCATATCAAAAGCACATTGAAATTGCTTGCTGATGTTCCCAGTTTGATGTATCAATAATATTCCTTTCCTCCTATATATAAAAACAACCAGATGTGTTTTCACAACTTTTTGGACCACAAACTGCTCTATACAAGCCAGGTGTTGATTGAATGCTTTCACAAAGAAGTGACACGTTTCGGTGGTATCGTGTTAGTTCACCACCTTCTTCAGGCTAATCATTGCATAATACAAATCTCCCAACATTCATCAGATGCTGAAGTGACTGGAAGATGGTATATCTTTCCTGTTACAGTAACCTTTTTCTTCACAGGAAAACCTCATTACTACCGCTCAATATGGGGGTGCACAACGTCCTCCCTTGACAGTCTTTCTTGTAATGTCACTTGATTCTTTAGGCCACCAAACATAAAACAATGACCAGGGATCACGGCCTTATGGATTAAGCTGTGTCTCAGGTCCAAACTTATATGGCCACCGGAGCTTTGGCCTGCAGTTGTCCAGGTATTTAGAAAAACTAGATATGGGCTGCACCACATTAAAAATGCTGGGACTGACAAGTCTCCAAGCCTGCTCCGAATTCTTTCTTGCAAAGCGTTAAAAAAAGAATAAACAAATAAACAAACAGAATGTGCCATTACGTCTGCTAGACCCTTATGGTTGTGAGGATATATAGGGTTTGTAGGTTCTCTTAAAACCCAAGGTACCCAGAGCAAACAACATAGCTGCACTGAACAATAGTTTTTCATTGTGTACCAAGTACAGACCAATTTGTATGGTGAAATGTGTAGAGTGAAAAAAGAGTATCAATGCAATCTATGCATTTCTGAAATGGGGACAAGATATGAAGTTTTGGAGCAGTGGCTATTTGTACATCTCTGAATTTGTGGGTATCTGTTCTAGCATATCATGTAAAGAGTATTTTTCAAAATGTCTTCTTTCTTACACACTAACTTACATTTGGAAGGCACAAATGCCGCAAAATCCAATTGGTAATAACAAATGTTCTACTATTCAATCCTCTCACGTGTGACTATAAACATGGTACCTTTTTACCTAGAATCCATTGTAAACCATAAACTTTGGCGACATAACACATTTTCCTCACATTTCTGTGATGGAAAGTTCTGGAATCTGCTGTGAGCCACAGACTTCCTTCCACTGAGCATTCCCCCAAGTTTCCAGATAATAATAGTACCTCACGTGTGTGAGTAGCCTAGCAACCAGGACAAGAAATGACCTAAAACATGGATGCTTCCCATTTTTCCACTCAAAACTGACTTTTTTTCCCAAGTGGGAAGCTGTGGGCTTGGGCCCTAGCATTTGGGAAAACCCAGAAAACCTGCACATTTTTGAAAACTAGACACTTGGGGAATCAAGGGTGGGGGTGACTTGCATGGCTCTCACCAGTCCAGTTTTTTGTTACCCAGAACCCCGTGCATCCCTTAAACTTTTACTAAAAAAACTTATTTCCCAAGCATTTCTGTGATGGAAAGTTCTGGAATCTGCAGGGAGCAACACACCTCCTTCCACTCTAGCATTCCCTCAAGTCTCCTGATATAAATTGTACTTCACTTCTGTGGGTAGGCCTAGTGCCGGTTACAGGAAACAACCCTAAAAGCAACATGGATACATCATTATTTTTTCGCTCAAAACTGATCGTTTTTTTGCAAAGTGGGTAGTTGTGGATCTTGGGCCCTAGCTCAGCGGCTACCTAATGAAACCTAGCAAAAACTTGCACATTTTTTAAAACTAGATACCTGGGGGAATTCAGAAGCCCTTGCTGATGTCAAACGTTGGTAAAAGATACACATTTTCCTTACATTTCTGTGAAGGTAAGTTCTGGAATCTGTGTGGAGCTACATATTTCCCACTACTCTGAGCTCCCACTTGTCGCTGATAAGAAAGGAACACCACTTGTGTGGGTGGGCTATGAGCCCAGGATACAAAAAAGCCCGAAAGCACCATACTGAGAGATAAGTAATTGGAGTAGCTGCGGTATTTGGGGCTGTATTGTGGTGCCATGCTCCCCAGGGCTCTCATTGACCGTGGTTTGACCAGTTCTTGTGGGCACTAGTCTCAGCCACAAAAGTGGAGCAGCGTTTTTATTGGCACAAGTGAGGTAACTCTGAGTGGTTGTATTTTGGATTATCCTTGCAGGTTCCGGAAGTTTCAATCACACAAATGTAAGGAAAATGTGTGATTTCAGTTATAGTTTGAGGTATGCAGGGCATTGTGGGTAATAAACCTCATGGAATCCACGCAAGGCACACCACCCTGAAATCCCGATTGTCTAGTTTTCAAAATTGTCCATGGTTCATAGGTTTCCATGGGTGGCAGCCGAGAAGAGCCCCAAATCCCTCAGTTAGCCCTATCAATGATCTCTCCATGCAGCGCTCAAGGGCCTTTTGTGTCATTCTCTTGGCCCACCCACAAAAGTGAGGTGCCATTGTTAGCGGAAGACTAGGGGGGAATACAGGGGGCTAGGACATTTTTGTCTCCCTCAGATTCCAGAAGTGTGCCTCAAAGACATATGAGGAAATTGTGTGTTTTTAGTAAAAGTTTGCAGGGCATTGAGGACATCCCACCCTAGACTCCACTGGGTATCTAGCTTTCTCAACTGTTTGGGTCTAGTAGCTTTTCCCAGGTAGCAGCCTGCCTAGGCCCAACTAGTGCAGTCATTCACCATTGCAAGTGGAACACTATTGCCATTTAGCTCCTCTCTCCTGGTCCGTATGTAAAAACTACACCCAAAGGAATCAATTGTCCTCTTGCTTGCCATTGGGATGGTATTTCTTTGTCTGCAGGGAGCATAAGAACTGTAGAGGCTTTGGGGGTGAGGGTGGTGTGTATGTTAGAATGGGCCAGTCCCACCACATTATTTAATTAAATAAATATATTCCTGCTATACAATGGGCTTTCTGGCCCCCAGGGGAAAATCTCTTTCCTTCCCCGGGGGAGAGGGGCAAACAGGCTCCTTTTTTGGGGGTGTGGCTAAAGCCAAAGTGCAACACTGCACCACTTTCCGTGAGCACAAAGGCAAAATTACTGGTGTCAGGTGGACTTTCTAGTCCCCAGGGGCATATTTGGGGCAATCTCCGCAATTGAAACAAACCTCCTACCTGCCCCCAAGGGGGGCAGATACACACTATTGCCTTTTGTGGGAAGGGGCTATCCCTCTGGGGAGGGGGTATGGCTCAATGCCAGGGTAGGCTGCGCCCTCATTTTGTTTTGGCTCATTTTTTAAATGCCCGGTGTTTGATGAACTTTCTGCCCCCCAGAGGACAGATTGGGGTGAATACCCCTATGCACCTCCAGGGGTGCACAAATTCAGTTGGGCAATGAGGTGGGAGAGAACATAGGCCCAAGGGGCTGCCACCCCAAAAAAATACGGCATAAATGTATCCCCCGTGTCTAGTGGGCTTTCTGTCCCCTCCCCATGGGAAGACAAATTGGGGTATTTACCTCAATCCACCCTGAGGGGGGCAGAATGATTGTCAGGCTTCCTGTTAGGGTGAAGGAGTGGCCATGCCCATGTTCGGCAACCACCACTTCTATATTTAAATCAAATAAAAAAATCCTGATGTCTAGTGGGCTTTCTGGTTGGGGGCAGATTGGGGGTAACCACACCCATCTAGCCTCCATGGGGGCAGAAAGACTGTCACCATATGTTTTGGGGTGGGTGGCATGCCCATGACCATAGTGGGTAACCCCCATTCTTTTATTTATTTTAAAAACAGACTCTGGTGTCTAGTGGGCTTTCTGCCCCCAAGGGCTGAGCAGAGGCATTTAACCTGATCTACCCCAGGTAGGTGTAGAAATACTATCTCTCCTGTTGTAGTGGGGGCATGGCCATGACCATGGTGGGCAGCCTCATCTCTTTATTTTAAAAAGTCCTGGGCATTAAGTGGGCTTTCTGTCCCCAATTTGCTCACCTGGGGAACAGAAAGACTGTCACTTTAGTTTTGGGGGGAGCGCATGTCCTTGCCGATAGTGGGCAGCCCCCACCTCTATATGTAGCTTGAAAATAGACCCGAGCAGATCAGGGGTAATTACCACTAATATCGCCATATGGGGCAGAAAGATTCAGTTTTTTTGGGTGGGGCCATGGCTAGGCCCATGAGTGCAGCCCCCACCCCCTACATTTAAAAATAAAACCCTTGGTGTCTTGTGGGCGTTCTGCCTCCCCAGTGGGCAGATTGGGGGTAAACCTCCCCATCTGCCCTCCATAATGGGCAGCCCTCACCCTCTATAATTACTTAAACATGTACCGTGGTGTCTAGTGGGCATTCTATACCCTGGGGAACAGATCAGGGGTAATTACCCCATCTGCCCTCGGGGGCCCGAAAGACTGATCAAGTATAGGGGTGGGGGCAGCACAAGCGCTCCCAAATTCTCTATGTCTAGTGGGTAGATCCCTGCTTGTGGATCGCTCTCCTATGGTGATCCCCAATATCCCTTTATATGCCTCGCCTGTGTCAGCCAATGGTCAAGAGATGCACTTGGTAGGTAATGTGGGTGTCGGCCATGCCGACACTAAAAGGGTTAAAAAGGGAAGATGTGTGTCGAGTATTAGTTTAAGATCCATTCCATGATATAGCATTCTATGATGCAATGAAACCTAGATCTAGGAATTCCTGGTGAGTAGTCACTGTGGATGGGTGGTAATGAAGGACGCTGTCTGCAGGGTCGAATAAAGTGGAGTTAACGTACTATTTTTTTCACTGTATTGGACTCTACATATCCTACCCGCTAAACTCAAAAGTCACCAACCTAATGTACTTATGCAATACGAAGTGTTAGTTGTTCTCCTCCTATCTGAAATAAAGAATGAAATAAATCAAAAATACCCTCTCACTAGGAATACATTCTCTGCTCTTAATCTCCTGAGGAACTAGAAAAAAACAAAGAACCCATCTGATATTTCTACCAAAACAGCCTCCAGGAGGGTGAACAATAGGTTTTGAAAATCAGGAAGACGGGTAAATAACACTTTATGGGCCAGATTTAACAATTTTTCATACAACGTAGAGCAGAAAACAAATTTGTTGCGCTGAGTTGAGTAAGCGGTAAAATGCAGAACAAAGTCGTATCTACTTAGTTCAGCCTGCTACTGCTGTGTTCACCTTTGCTAATGCACAAACAATCTCCCCGGCCTTGCGCCATGATGCAGAGGTGAGTATGCTCTGTCCAGCTTAAGATTTGTAATGGAAGCACATTCTCACACTGCAAAGTCCTATGTCTAGATACACTTTGAATGTTTGCTATGGACTGCCACACACATGCAATGTGTGATATGTTTTGGGATATGTTTTGTTAACACCTGCTTCAATGACGAATTCGTTTTTTACACAAAGTCCAGTCCAGTTATCTTAGTAGTTGGACTTATTGAAAAAACCTATAGATACTTTCACTGATCCTCCACACTAATGCCCCTTTCACACAAAGCACTGTAAAGTAGCACAAAGAGATTGCTGTGCCAAGAAAAAGGTAACCTACTAGCACAATACACCTGTTGCCCTAGATAGTAAATACCCTTATGAAACTTTGCATCCTTTCTGTCACTTTGCGCCACTTGCCACGTTTTGTGCTGGTGCAAAGCTTTTATAAATCTAGGATCAACTATGTTCTTCCTCGGTTCAGATACAACACAATGTAATCGAACAAGTATGTCGTTTTGTATTTGGAAAAAATGAAAGCGTCAATACCGAAGAGCCAGCCATTCGATTAGTTACAGATTTTTACATCACCTTCTTCATAACCTCTGTATCGTGTGATTAGAAACACTGCCTTCAAGATGTCATAGTCCTGTAGCAAAGCGAAGAGTAGTTATTTGTAGTCTTGCAATCCAATTTAAACTGCACTGTGCATTTGAAGATGCTTGAAACAAGACTGGTAGCCTTCTGATCTAATTTAACAAAACCAAAAATAGTTTTACCGAGAACCAATCCATTTCTTCTAACAAGAGAAGATTTGTATTTAATATTTTGCCTCAATCTGAGCTCTCCTTGACCCATGTTCAGAGAAAGAACTCAAGGCCATCAAGGTTTTTGAAGTTGTTAAATGTAGACGCATGTTCTGTTATTTTACTAGTGCAGCTTCACCAAGGTATGTGTTTGCCTAAAATGCTATATAATAACACCACAGTGTTAACTGTTGTGAGCACGGGGCCCTTTTCACAAATGTAAATGTAGCTATACACTCACGTTTACCTCACGGTTTACCTCGTTACTCATTCCAGAATTTCCCAAAGGGACTTTGGGCATGTGTAAGCCCATTCAAGTGTGCTTAGATATCCCATTCCCGATCAGTAAATCCCGATCAAGAGGTGGATATTAGGGTATTCCAAGGCATGTATAATCTTGGAGGTTTGTGACGCCCAGAAATGTTTATTCACAGCAGCCAATAAAAAGAAAATGTTGAGCTGGAAGCACAGGCAATGTACTTCCTTTTAGCAGTGATAAAGCTCACGGAGTCCTTAAAACAGTAAAAACAGTGGGGCAAAATTTGGGGGGCCATGGCAAAAAGTGGGTTATTTGGAAGAAAACAATTCTAAATGACAAAGATTTGGGACTGCAAAATCAGAAATTTGGAAGAAAATATCATAAAAACACCTAGATGCATGATGTGTACACAAAAGTCAATGTTAGTTTATGCCCATTACAAAACGTGGGTTCTAGACGCCACTGTTGGACCAAAAATTATAAACAGTTACCAGAAACCAGTCTCTCTTCCTCAAGGTCAGGATGGCAGGGTCAGTCAATTAACGTTCAGGTGCAATCAAATTATTAAAATCTTCCTGGTGCTCTTCGGGAGGTCTGTAGCCTTAGATCCAAAGAGGAGACAGGCCTCTTTACCAACTCTTTGAAAGCAGTTAAGGTTCAGTCCCTCTGACCTTTTGAGCCTTCTTCAAAGATGCACACTTCCTCCAAGGGTAGGCTAATTTTTCTGCCCCTATCAAAGGCCTTTCTTATACCAGAGTTTGCCTTCCTTATACCAGAGTTTGGCTTCCTTATACCAGAGTTTGCTTTTCTTATTTCAGAGTTTGCCTTACTTATACCAGAGTTTGCCTTCCTTTTACCAGAGCTTGCCCTCCTTATACCAGAGTTTGCCTTCCTTATATCAGAGTTTGCCTTCCTTATTTCAGTTTGCCTTCTTTATACCTGAGTTTCCCGCCCTTATTTCAGAGTTTGCCTTTCTTATACCAGAGTTTGCCTTCCTTATATCAGAGTTTGCCTTCCTTATTTCAGTTTGCCTTCTTTATACCTGAGTTTTCCACCCTTATTGCAGAGTTTGCCTTCCTTATTTCAGAGTTCTGTTTAACATTAACATAACAACTATCAGCCTGTTCTTTGTATTGCTATGTTTGGCTCCTGACCCCGCTTCCAAATTGTAAGACATAGGTGGATGTGCCTGCGTTTACTTCTTGCCAACAGACCAAGGCCTTTTGTCCCTCATAGAAATGTATTTCACGAATATTCAAGGACACACGGTCACTGGCGGATAGAGGCCGTGGAGATATGAATTAATTACCATGCAGACGTTCTAGCACAGAATCATTGTTGTACTATATATAACCAAAATCTATATTCATCATTGAATTAAATGTTCAATAAATATGTTAACATATTTTAGATGACAACTGGCTGTTCCCTAAGCCAACTTATGAAAAATATGACCTTCCTTACTATTGAGTCTTTCTCGATAGGAAAAGTCAACTGCAACTTATGCAGTGACACATCACGTTTAGCCTTGTACCACTGGGGCATGGCAAACTTAATGTTAGGCTTAGCCCAGTACACTACTTATTGGTGGCTGAGCTAATGCCAAAAATCAAACATATAAAGACGTCAAAAATGGTTTCTTTGACATTTGCTTGCTGCAGCTTTACTCTCAGCAATCAAATGCTGAATTCCCTCTTCTAAAGTCACTCGTATGTGTGGTGTACACCTACACTGCAGCCCACACGTGAAATGTATTTTTAATCCCATTGATGCACTTTCAGCACCATATTACTCTGGCCTTAAATAAAAGGTATAAGGCATTTTGGATTAGCAAATCGATTCTTTCACCATGTTTAGAGCCCAGAGCACAGAAGTCTCCCAGTGCCCAGATTCGATATATGCCAGGTATGAAAGGCAAGGGTACATGTTATGGTTGGTGTGTATATTATATGTGTATTCATGTCTTTATGATCTGTATGTGGGCTGATTGTGCATGTGCTTATGACGATTGTGCATGGTGACTCTGTATATGTGTGTGATCATTATACGTGTGCGTGCAGTTGTGTGTTTATGTATGGCCATATATTCTTTTAGCAGGGAGGATTGTACATATATATAGCGTGCACTGTGGTTTGAGCGCATAGCTTTTATGGCACTAAGTAGCTCTAAAGGCACGAAAGACAAGTGCTGGGTTAAGCAAAATGATAGCTTTCAGGAGTAACCCTTAGTGGTAGTGGCAGCAATATTACATGCCCTCAAAAGAAAGAGCAGCAACCCAGATCTGTACCGACCAGGCCAAGAGTCATCTCCCTGCCTCTGGGATTTTTCTACTTTATTCTAGTGAATGAAGCTGACAATAGTGGAATGAAAGATGTATTAAATGTATGCTATGGTTTGTGTGTGTGGATATTGCATTTTGTGCTTTTTCTATTGCTTTATGATTTCGCTATTGAGGGCCGATTAGGATGGTGGACGGATTGCCCCCGCCGGGCTGGCGGTAGCCACCGCCGGCCCGGTGGAGGCAATCCGTCCGCCATCCACACTGAAATTACCCCCACCACATTAGGATGGCTGGGGGGTCTGCGGCGGACGGGAAGACCGTCCCCCGCTTTTCGGCCGGTCGCCTTTGCGACCAGCGGAAAAAGTGCGTACATATGGTGGCGGTGTCTGCGAGACACCGCCAACCATATTACGATGCCTGCGGTCCTATGCCTTTCCATGGCGGCATTGCCGCTGTGGAAAGGCAATCGGTCTTTGCTTTGGGTGCCCGTTGCGGGCCCCCAGGGTGAAGGGGGTGCACATGGGGGGACCCTATGGTACCCCCCTGCGTTTCAAAGTACAACATGGCAGGCACGGCGCAGTGCCTGTCATGTTGTGCTTTGAAACGTACAACATGCATTTTTAGCATTGCACCGCCCGCCGCAATGTTAAAAATGCGAAATGCACCCGCCACTGTGGCGGGTGCATCCTAATTCGACGCACGGGACCTCCGCCCTTATGGCGGACGGACCCTTCCACGACAGGATGACAGAGAGACAAAGTCCGTCCGCCATCCTAATCGGCCCCTTAGTTAGGTCAGCCTACCAACTCGCATTCTTGAGGTGTGGCGTAGATAGACATGAAGACTCAAACATAAAGACTCAAACATATATGTTAAGAAGGAGGAAGTAAAGCATTTTAGGTTACATGAAATTCCTGCTGCAGGTATTCATCCATATAAGGTGTTGATTGGGGGAAGGCATGGGCCAGGTTTTGTGTTCTTGTGGCACCGGGGAACTAACATTTAGACTGATCTTTAGTTCTGGGATTTCAGAAGAATCGAAAGAGCAGAATCAGGCCCGGTTTTAAGGCTGTGTAACGGGTACGGCCGCATGGGGCGCTGACCTAGCGAGGGTGTGATGTGTTTAGCAATAACTTACGATTAAATACACCTGTGGCAGTGTTCCTTGTGAATCCAATTTTATGGCAACAATACAAATGTCAAGATAACTCTTGTGAATAATGTTGCTGCTAGAAAGAGGTATCAGAGTTTCCGACTAGTGGCACTTTTGAGTCGCCATAAAGAAGCATAGAGGAGTTATGTGCTTGCTGTAATGAACCCTTACCGTGCAGATCACATATCTCTATTTAATGTGGATTACGGAGCAGATTACTGCTTTTGTCACAGAAATCCTTTTGTTACCGCAGTTTATTCGATACAGTCCTAATATAGAACAGTGACTTTCAAACTGTCGTCAAATATCTGCATGCAAACTACATAAAATAGGTTACGACGTTATGTGTGTATCCCCACTCTTTCGTTATCTATTCCTAAAGTTGCTGAAAGGTGTTTGTTTTGGAAAATATGTATTCTTATTAGTATAGCCACCCTTTACCAATGCTTGAAAACAAATTAAATGTATGTGAGAGATGGGCTATGGACAGATAAGGGGCACTTTTGCCCAGTTTTAGGGTAAGCCGAGGAGGATGTCAAGGGAGGGGCCCAAAAATGGTTATTGCACCAGGTGTTAAAAGCGCTAAAGCCAGCCCTGGATGGACTCCCAGTTATTCCAACTCCCGAAAACGCAGTAGAATTTAAGCACAGCATGTACATTTATCTGGACTGCCCAGGCATGACTTATTGTAATGTTATAAAGTTATAAAAATGACACATTTAACAAAAAAAATGGGAAGTAGAACATGCAGGATCATCAATTAGGGCTAGCAAGAGGGGGGCCTTGCTACCCGGCATTGTCTTTGTCCCCCTGGCAATTTCTTAGCTACTCCTGGTCAAAGGGCTCGTGAAGACATTTTCATAAACAAAAGGTGAACATTAATGTAACTGAACCATCTACTTTTTGCATTTTCCACTCCTGGAGTTTTCCCTATATACAATCTATAACCTCAAAGGCAGCAAAATAATGCTGGTGAATCGATGCCCATGTGGTCATGTATTCACCTTTCTATGCATAATTTAATTTCCACCTTAATGTAAACCTTTCTATTGTACAGAAATACAGCAGTCATATTTTCAGCAGAGAGGTGACCAGTGACAAGCCACTGGGATTCACATTAGAGCCAGTTTCTCTCAGTTCACAAATTTCTATGTACGTTTATCTGAGATAAATACAAAATGTCCCCTGTTGGTCATGGATCCTAAACACCTTTATAGAAGTATTGAAGTACATTGATTGAGTGAAACTGAAACATTTTAGTGTGACCTTAGTGAGAAGAGGAGTGAGAGGAACATGTTGCGGACCTGTGACCTGACCTGACATCGTCAGAGACGGTCGCTCCACCCGCCCGTGCCCCCTCCTTGAGTCACCCGATCTCCCTGCTCCCACCGCTCGCCGCCGCTCCTGAAGGCGTGACCCCTGTGCCTTCCTCTGGTTGTTCCTCTGTGCCAGTTGTACTTTTGTGATATCATCCCCTGTGCCTTTCTCTGCTTTTGTTTCTCTGCGCCAGTTGTGCTGCTGTACTAGTATCCACTAGTGCCACTTTCCCCCCGTGTTGTTTTTTTCCTCTCCCCCCGTGTGGTGACCCTGATTGAGTGGGTCCTGCACTGCCGCCGTTTTTCCCGCCGTTTTTCCCGCCTTCTACCGTCGCACCCCGCTCCCAGCCGCTGCTCCCCTGCGGCCCCGCCCCCTTCTCGCTTAGGACCTCTCCCCTTCCCTTCCCATTCGCCACCCCGCTCCCGCCTCCCAGCTGCTCCTCCCTCGCTCCGCCCCCCCTACTCTCCACTTATGGCAGAGTCCGCACGTACGCGCAGCGGGCACGCCGATTGTGCGCCGAAGGCGCGCCAAAGGCAAGCCCGTCTACGCCCGTCTGCGCCTGGACTGCGCCCAGCGCCAGGATCCCTGGCCCCCGAAGAGGCCAGCCCACACGACGGACTTATGACGCCGCCACCCTCAACGCACTCAACTCCGGCCGGAACTCCGCCTGCTACCGAGCCACCCCGAGACGCAGCCACGGACCCTTCACCTGCAAGGCCTGCAAGTTCTCCTGCCTCCGAACCTGCACCGCACCCGCCAAGCCAAGCACCAGCAAGACCCACCTCAAGTGCATCCTGCTCAACACCCGCTCCATCCACAGACACGCCATCGAACTCTGGAACCTGCTCGACGCAACTTCACCAGACGTCGCCTTCCTCACGGAAACCTGGATGAGCGCCTCCTCTGCACCCGACATCGCCATCGCCATCCTCGACGGATACAAGATCACCCGGAGGGACCGCATCAACCAGACGGGAGGAGGCATCGCCATTGTACGCAAGAACACCATCCGCATCACGACCGACTCCAACGACACCTTCTCCGCCGCAGAGCACCTCCACTTCCAGATACACGCCGACCCAAAGATGACGCTCAGAGGCACCCTCGTCTACAGACCCCCGGGACCATGCACACAATTCAGCGACGACATCACGGACTTCATCAGCCCGCACGCCCTCCCCTCCGCTGACTACATCCTCCTAGGGGACCTCAACTTCCACCTGGAGAACAACAAGGACCGCAACACCACCACCCTGCTGGACAACCTCGCCAACCTCGGACTCAAGCAACTGGTCAACACCCCCACCCACTACGCCGGCCACACGCTTGATCCCGTCTTCTCTTCCAGCAAGCACATCACCTTCAGCCACTCCACTGGACTTCACTGGACCGACCACAGCTGCGTCCACTTCAGCTTCAGAAGAACCACGACCCACCACCACCCGCAACAGGTTCCTCACAGGAGCTGGAGCAAGATCTCCGCCGAGCAGCTCACCACTTCCCTCAGCCAGAACCTACCTGCCAGCACAACAGACCCCAACGAAGCAGCCCGCAACTTCACGCAGTGGCTGACCGCCTGCGCCGACGACCTCACGCCACTGAAGAACCCTCCCAGCAGACCCAGAAGCAAGAAGGCCTCCTAGTTCACCGACGAACTCAAGGACTCCAAGAAGAACTGCCGCACCCTCGAGAAAGCCTGGCTCCGTGACCAGACCACAGACAACATGACCGCCCTCAAACACGCCACCCGCAAGCACCACCAGCTTATCCGCACCACCAAGAAGAAATCACTGAACGACTGGACAACAACACCCACGACAACAAGGAACTCTTCAACATCGTCAAGGAGTTCTCCAACCCAAGCACCGGCAACAACGACATCACTCCTTCACAAGATCTCTGCGACTCTCTCGCCTTGTTCTTCCACCGCAAGATCGCCGACATCCACAACAGCTTCGACGCAACATCCACGCACCCTACCGTCGAACCAACGCCCCCCACCGCCACCCTTCGCACCTGGACCACGGTGACCACCGAAGACACAGCCCGCACGATGAGCACCATCCACTCCGGATCTCCAACCGACCCCTGCCACCACCACGTCTTCAACAAGGCCGACTCCACCATCGCACCCCAACTCCGGAACATCATCAACACCTCCTTCAACACCGCCACCTTCCCGGAGAGCTGAAAGCATGCCGAGCTCAGCGCCCTACTGAAGAAACCAACAGCGGACCCCCCGACCTCAAGAACTTCCGCCCCATCTCGCTCCTCCCTTTTCCTGCCAAAGTCATCGAGAAGACCGTCAACAGACAGCTTGCTGCCTTCCTCGAGACGAACGGATCCCTCGACCCCTCGCAGTCCGGTTTCAGAGCCAACCACAGCACCGAGACCACCCTCATCGCAGCCACCAACGACATCCAAGCCCTGCTCGACAGCGGGGAAACAGCGGCACTCATCCTCCTGGACCTCTCTGCAGCGTTCGACATTGTCTGCCACCGCACCCTAGTTCAATGCCTAAGCAACATCGGTATCCAAGAGAAGGCACTGGAGTGGATCATCTCGTTCCTCGCCAGAAGAACACAGAGAGTCCGCCTCCCCCCGTTTCCATACGAGGCCACCGAAGTCATCTGCAGCGTCCCGCAAGGATCATCACTCAGCCCCACCCTCTTCAACGTCTACATGAGACCTCTTGCAGCCATCGCACGCCAGCACAACCTCAACATCATCTCCTACGCCGACGACACACAGCTGATCCTCTCTCTCACCCGAGACCCCGACACCGCCAGAACTAGCCTACACGAAGTGATGAAAGACGTCGCCGAATGGATGAAGAACAGCCGCCTGAAACTGAACTCAGACAAGACGGAAGTCCTCATCCTGGGACCATCGCCCTCCGCCTGGGACGACTCCTGGTGGCCCCCCGCCCTGGGCACCACTCCCAAGCCAACAGACCACGCACGCAACCTGGGCTTCATCCTGGACTCCTCCCTCTCGATGACCAGACAAGTCAATGCCGTCTCCTCATCATGCTTCAACACCCTACGCATGCTCCGCAGGACCTTCCGCTGGATCCCGACCGAAACCAGGAAGACGGTCACCCAGGCACTCGTCACCAGCCGACTGGACTACGGAAACACCCTCTACGCCGGAACCACAGCCAAGCTACAGAAAAGACTCCAACGCATCCAGAACGCCTCCGCCCGACGCATCCTGGACATCCCCCAATGCAGCCACATCTCCGGCCACCTGAGGGACCTGCACTGGCTCCCCGTCAGCAAGAGGATCACGTTCAGGCTCCTCACCCACGCACACAAGCCTCTCCACGACCTAGGCCCCAAGTACCTCAACGACCGCCTTACCTTCTACACGCCCACCCGTCAGCTACGTTCTACTAGCCTTGCCCTCGCCGCCGTACCACGCATCCGAAGAGCCAACACCGGAGGAAGATCCTTCTCTTACCTGGCGGCCAAGACATGGAACTCCCTCCCCATCCACCTTCGGCTGACCCAGGACCATCTCACCTTCAGGAACATCTCAAGACCTGGCTGTTCGAGCAATAGCGGACCCCTTCCCCCAAGCGCCTTGAGACCCTTCCGGGTGAGTAGTGCGCTATACAAATGTTATGATTGATTGATTGATTAATTGATGGCAGAGCCGCATGGGACAGCAAATAGCTGAGCAGCCAAGTTGCCGGGTGCCAGGCTGAATGATTGAGCTAGCGGCTGCATGTGGCTCCTAGGCAGCTCTACGGAGGTTCTGAGGGGTCTGAGCAGCACCTGCGGCTTTGTTGCATTTGTGGAGGTTCCTGCGTTACTGCTCCTGTGCCTCTGTGCCACAGTGGGACTGCATGCCACTGCCTCCTCTACCACAAGTCTGCCAATCGTTGCAAAGCTGAGGAGGTAGTGAGGAGGTGGCAGTGGAGTGAGCAGTTGAGGCAGAGCAGAGGTCTGATACATGCCACACACTGAGCTTCAGCCAAGGATGCCAAACTTCTTTCAGGTCGGCACTCCATGCACTGATGGTACATTGGACTCCAGAATGGTTTGGGGGTTGGTGCGGGTAGCCTTTAGACAAAGTGGCGGCAGTGGTAGTGGCTGCTGAGCACCGTGACCTGGAGGAAAGTCTGGGAGCCAGAAGCCAGCATCTCTCATAGCCCAACAACATCTGCCTGATCTACCAGGCTCGATCAAAGAGGTGAGCCGGGGTAGCCCTTCTCCATCCACCAGCTACCTGCCATCTATGTTCTGTGTGCATCCTGCCTCAGTATTGGCTTCAGCATTGACATGTCACCCATCTCTTCCCATATTCACTTAGATTTTGCATACATTCCTGCCAGGCTTACTGGATGTGCACAGTACAGGCCTAAAGGAGCCTAGGAGACTATGGAACCTAGGGAAAGGGCAAGCTCTCATGCTAGCACTAGACACCGGTGGGCTCCCCCTCTGCAGTGGAAGCAGCCGGCATTTGGCCAGTGAGGCTTGCTTGGGCCAATGGTGACCCGCCATCAGCACAGTTGATTCTCTCCCCCTTATGCTTAGTCACTGTCCTGCAAACACCATCTGAATACATCAATCGACCAAAGGAAATAGTGACCAGTCAGTAACCATGCAGTGGGGGCAGGTGGCTGGTGGTCGAGAGGCTGAGAGCTGCTGGTGTGTTGGTGTGCTCGTGCCTCTCAGAGTTGACATGTCTCTTTTGGGCAATGCTGTCTTGGCTGCCTCAGGAAGATGGCGGCACCAGTACAGGCAATGCAGGACAGGGCAACAACATTCAACAAGAAAAAAGCAGGAGAAAAAGGAGAACCCTAGTGGAGCATATGAGCCCTTTAAGGATCCATCAAGAATCCATCATGCTGTGCTACAGGTCCATGACTAGCAAAATCCAATGAAGTCTGTCACAGTGTAGCCATATCAGCTGAAGGATAAAATCCAAAGGCAAGTAGATAGAGTAAAGTAAATATAGGTACAACATTGAGGAAATAATTAAGGTGTGGTGCAGTTTAGTTATCTTCACCCTAGGGTTGAGCCGTGGGTAGCAGAGAAGGCCTGGCTAGGTCCAGGTGTGGTTTGCGTGCTCCAAGTGGGCACCCCTGCCTTTGTATTCATTCATATTGCCATGAAAGAGCGGTACCACAAAGTACTGCCTTTGGATTCACAATGTTGTCTGAACGCTCTTGAGGGCCCCTACAACCACAAATAAAATGGAGGAAAATGAAAATGGACACATTTTGGATATATCCCCTCCAGTTGACAATGCCTCTTCAAAGTCATGGAACGCTCACCGAAGCATTGCAGAGGTTCTGTTATTCAACCTACCATTGCAGATTACTTTAAATACCCTGAGAAATCACCGAAAGCTGTAAGAAGGTTCTTAAATATGGATGTAATGACAGAGATAAGCCCTAATCAACCGCCCTCAAGTCATGGTCCAAGCACTCCGGGAATGGCTTTTGCAAAAAGGTTTCTAACTGAGTGTAGTCCATCAAGTAGCTCAGGCAACCAACCAGCAGAAAATGTTGCAACATCAGTATTTGAGTTGGGTTCCTCTTCAATGACAATAAATGCCCAATTTCAATTCAAACGAGGTTCTTGCACTCTAACTCCTTCTCAGAAAAGAGTTTTATTGTCGTTAAGCCTGATCAGCAAAAAACACAGAAAGAGTAACTGAAAGAAGTGAATATACTCGCCGACCAGGATTCAATAAATCCAGATTCGAATACGATCTTTCACTACACTGTTATTACACTATCATCCAGCACTGATTCAAATATAAGCCAACGGGTACTCTCACCTACAGTGATGCCACCGACAATGCCACAGTTAAAGCTGTAACTGGTTGATAAAAATATAAGGAGTGTCAATATTGCTCAGGAGGCACAAGATGTAATTGGCCTTAAATGTTCGAAGGACAAGTCAAAGACAGATTCCTTTAGTTCGGTCTCTATATTTGGAAGGAAATAGCCTGATTTACAACCGAATCTCACTCCACTGAAATTAAACTTCGATCATTTTGCAGCAGAACTAGGATCTTCGGGGACGAGAATCCGCATTCTATGAATGCTTCACTGAATATTTCCTTAAATCAGCAGATCTCTCTTTCCTGGTAAAATATGATGTAAATAATTTTGTGGAGGTTAAATCTCTTAATGATCTCCCTCAAACCCATACTGGAATTAGGGGAAACATGCTTAGTACCATGGATGTGATAAACACAGCATTAAACTTTCACTCTAATAAACTGAACATACAAGCAAAGTTGCTCAACAGACCTACCCTCTATGTTCCTGTGATAGACTCAAAGCTTTATACATTTACAAATCTAGTCGGAAAGGCACAATCAGATAGACAATCAATTAATCACTTGTACTTATGCTCACATCATAGATGATATTACAGACCTCCCCAAAAAAGTTAGTGCACTTGTGTATGAAGGTAAAATCATGTACACACTACAAAGAACTTAGCCTGAGGCAACAGTGGGCAATATACCATCATAAGCCAATCATTCAACCTACCCATCCAGTTTCAAGGGATTAAACATCCATGGTAGAGCTAGACAAAACATGCAATGTACAGGATATGCAGGCGATTGAAAAAGTAGATGAGGACGAAGAGATGCCATCCATAATAGTACAAGAAGGTGAAGTTATTTAATTAATTATACCACAAATTCCAAAACTTTCACCATAACAAATAGGCTAAGAAAAAGAGCCAGGGAAAGGCTAAGAGAGACACAGAATAAAGCCAAGTGATCAGCTAAGATGGCTACAGCCGATAGGTCAAAGGATTGCTACCCAATTGTTAAACTTATTTCACAGGATAATCCACAAGCTAAATTCCCAGGGGCAGAAATTGGCAAACCTCCATCCAATACTCTCCAGCTAATATCTCCAGTCGATGAAACAGGAGATCAATCACAAAATCCTAGCGAGAGAGCCCTGATTTTCCATTCTACAAGAATCGACAATGAGGTAGTGTCATTGCTGCATTAGAAAGATATGGTTGCAATCCTACTGAGAAAAAAGGAGGACAGGCGAAAAAGACAACATTAGTACTCCAATGAAAAAGACCACAATGAAGGGAGCGCCGTATTTAGTAACAGTATTTGCAAATGCAAATTTGTTCCCAACTGATTCAATCAAAAAGACAGATTTCCTTGAATCCACAGATCCACAATTTATTGCACATCACTTTAGGATAGTGTTTCCACAACGAATATGACAGTTCATCAATATTAATTGACAACCTTGTAGCAGTACATCAATAGAAGTTCCTAATAAATTCAACCAACCTAAATTGGGCAATATATTAAAACTAATTGTCTCAATCCCAGTGCTCCCACATGTTACGTCTGATGTTCTCGAATCTGTCCACTTTCAACAGAACTCTACTATGTTTAATAATGGAGGTTAAGTTTAGGGTTCAGATGCTCACTTGACAGTATAGACTGTATCTATTAAACCAGCTGATGTGCTGTGGTGCTTCAGAAAGGAGGGAGGATCACCCAATCTTGCTGGATCAAATGAAAGGCACAGTGAACCATTACTTAGCCTCAAGCACAAGAAAAATTTAAATCCACGATAAAGTAATTCTTCTTCAGATGTTGAATTTTCATTCCATAAGCAGGGTTAATCTTTTATACTTGGCCTTTTAGCCACTCTTTTTAGCCAACATGTGTTTTGTCATATGGGGCATCACAGCCTTCGACTTCATCAGGGCTGTGCAGAGTCTGTATTAAGTCATCTAACCTCGTCTGTGAAAAATACTCACCCACCGGAGTAACGTCACAGTGAGCATGTTAATTTCTCGCCAACTGCAAACAAATGTGGTATGTCCAACTTGTCTCCGTTTACTTTAAGTATAAGAGCATTGTGTTGTACATGGCTATGAACAAAATGTTTGTGTAGTCTCTGTGTAGACAGCGAATGCATCTGAACAAGCCGTTGTTTCGGTGCACTTGTCGTATACACAGAGACCACATAATCACAGGGCAGGTTTTATTTAAACAAGCTTACTGTGACGTTACTCCAGTGGGAGAGTATTTTAAGACAAGGATGAGAGGACTCTACCATCTTTCAATGCAAAATTACCTGTACTACATGGCTAAACAAAGATGTTGCGAAAAAGGTTATTGAAAGTGTACTTTATTTTGCAGAATGGGGAGTAGAGAATAGGAAATGTAATAATGCAAATTACCCAAAATTACTGATCCCTAGAATGTCAACAAAGAAAAACGAACAGTTAGGTCCAATTACAACCAGGATTCCTGGAAAAAATAGTTCACTGCTGAGAGGAACCATCGCCCCCTATTTAATTGTGCAATATCTTCAGGTTTCATAAGTACAAGTTCAATCTTTGGCTCACATATTTGCGAACAAATCCCAAGGAGACAATTCCTAAGGGCTTCCAACAATCTTTACAAAAGAAAAACCTAGGGGAGACGAAGGATGGTTGAGTGCTTCCGCTGAATCTCAATTGCCTATTAGTCCATGTTCCTGGAATATGCACGGTCTTTCCAGGCTATTAAAAAATCAAGATACTACAACCTTTTTACAAAAATCTGAAATTTTGACGTTCCCGGAAACTTGGAAAGAAGCTGATGCCGCAACTTTTGGATATCAAGAATTTTCCATTGCAGCCACTCGCTAATCTTTACTTGGCCGTGCAAAAGGATGCCTCTCAATGTACATCACTCTGGAATTAGATACCAAGGCCCAAGAAATTGATCTACAATTGTCCTGGCTCCAATGTGTATAATTACTCTTCCATATCCCGATCATTTCATTGAATGTTTATTTGAGAACAAAGGGATCTTTTAATCCAACCCAGCTCTCCATCCACTGGAAAATCATTAAAACCCTTACCTATCAATATTCTGGATGCAAGCCTAATCATCCTAGGTGAATTCAATATTCACATAGTATATCGAAATACCAGTGCTATAATTCAGTCTTGTTGTGTCGATCTACATTTACTGGTCCAGATACTGCTGAAAGTAAATTCTCCAAACAATCTAACAATCTAACTACTGTGCCACCTTTTAAAAACTTTAAGGGCCTCTCTATAATTGACTATACCATTATCTCCAAGGACTTGGCAACTAGTTTACTTGGGTATTGTGTCAGATTACAAGTTGAACGTGATCACAACCCTCAAGTAGTAACATTGGTCCTAGAGGAACATCATCAGGCGAAGTTCAGTAATCTCCATCAAATGCCAACCTCCTATATTTTTAAAAGGCTGATATAGCAGTCAACGCAACAGCCGGAAATAATGAATTTTGCGGAAAAACAAATAAGATCTGCTCATTATGAAACACAAAAGGAAATACCTATGGTGTAGATTTTACATCAAATATACTCATTTTTAATGGAAAACTTTCTGACTAGAATTACATGAAGGGAAATTCCAATTGCATTCACCTATGATAGGTAGCATTCATACAAGCTTTACTAGCAAAAGAAGGCCCTTAATAGAGCAACAAGAACAACCTTCCAACAAGCATATCTAGTCACAAATTCTGAAAGAAAATGCACACTGAAATCCTTAAGAAGGAAATTCAAACAGGCGATCTGGAAGGCAAATAGGGCATACCATGAGAAGATATGGGCTAAGCTACATTATGCCACTATAACAAACATCATTAAGGCATTTTTGGGAACTATCAATGACCTGAAAGTGGTGGTTGCAGGGCTAATATTGCTACTATTTCAGAATCTGGCCTGGATGCTTTGATGTATAGTCTGTATGGAGAGCATAATGAATCCGATTCTGTACAAGACATACAGTAGAAAACTTTAATTCTGGCTACATTAAGAGGCACAAACCAACATACCCTGGGGAGTGGGAGTTGTGAAACAGAAATGACCAATAAATGAAGAAATTATTTTCACCCTTGTACAGGGAATGAGATCAAATGGAGCACCGGGTGCCAACGGTTTCTCCAATGCTGTTTTTAAAGCCAATACAGAGATGTGGGCATCATTGTTGACCCCCATCATACAATGAGGTCTTAGCTACTAGACATGTCCCGGACTCATGGAAAGGGAGTATTATACAAATCATCTAAAAGACCAGCACCCTGGAAAATCCAGCAAACTATCAGCTTTTAGCCCTAACAGATGTTGAGGTGAAGATTTTTGCATCTGGCCTACTTAAGGATTTTGAACAATGGGCAGCATCGACCAGCGTAATACTAATTTTCCAACCGGGATTCCGAAAAGGCCAGTCGACAGCTACAAATGTATTCTCTCTTACTTTAATGGCGGAGAGAGCAATCTACAAAAGTGAAAAATTGTACATCTGCTTTGTTGATTTTTGTTTTGATAAATACGTTTTATTGATTTTCTAAACAAGGGAGGTAATAAGGTACAACAAGATGACACATCAGTTGCTTGTTACAGAAAGTGACAGATTGGTTAATCGAAGCAACAACAATCAGATAATACAATACATATATTTAAATCAGCATCCACATCCCAGTTGAGGTCATGATATTAGCCTATTTGGCCCAACCACTTCCTCCAGACTTGCTCATGTGTATGAGGACAGCCCCTTGCTTCATAGACTGATTTTTCTTGTTTTGCACACCAATCAACTCCTCTGCACCATAACAAAAGGGTTGGAGAACCAGAAGGGGTCCATCAAGCAGCAATATCGCAGTTGACAACCAGGAGGGCCATAACCAGGAATGATTGATCAGCCCTTGTGCCTCCAGAGCCCTCAGAGACACCCTGCAGTATCAACAAAGGGGGGAGGGGGACCTCCTAGGACCTCTGCCAGCTCCTCAAACACTGCAGGCCAACAATCTTGAATCAAGGAGCATGACCACACTATATGATATACATTGTCAGGGTCCACCCCACAGCAGGGGCATTTGGGATCCAGAAGATGGCCTGCTTGGTGCAGTTGAGCAGGGGACAGATAAACATAGAAAAGGTAGTACATTTGAATCAACCACAATCTAGCAGAGATTGTGATTACCCTGGGAGCCATCAGTGCGTCCCTCCAGTCCACATACTCAATAGGGCCCATCCAACTCTTCCATTAGGTTCTGAGATGGTCAAGCATGCCGGAAGCATTGATTATCACAGTCTGGTAAATCTGGGAGATTAAACCAGGGCACACGTCGCTCATTAGGAGCTTGACCATTAGTGGACTAAACTCTTGAAGTGTGTCAATCTCCAGGACATGAGATTTAAGAGCATGTTGTATTTCGAGGTATTTATTAAATTTGGTTTGGGCAAGGGTGTAGGTGGTTTGGAAGTCTGGAATGATCATATGTGCATCCTAGAGCAAACATCACCCAGTTGCTAAATGCCAATAATATACCAGCTCTTGAAACCTTTCTGTGCTGCTGCTTCTTGCAACCAGGTGCAGTTCCAAAGAGGTGTAAACCTGGTGTCCCATTCAGTGTGTCAGAGAGCAGCCCTCCCTGGTAGCAGAGCCATTTTGGTCACTTAAGGCATAGAGTTTGGGATTTGAGAGCAATGAAGCAAGGTCGGTATTTGAGGCATCCCAAAAGGGATAGTTCTAGCGGGTAAGCAGGATCTAACCATCCCCCATTAAACCAGTCATGAATGCTTAGGAGGTGAGAGGCCAAGTATTAGAGATTAGTCATTCCTAAGCCACCATCATAAGGGCCCCACTGACAGTGAGCATAAGCAATACAGGGTTGGGACCCTTGCCACAAGAAGGATGCTGCAGTCCTTTCCAAAGCTTGGAACCTTGGATGTGGTATGTGAAGTGGTGAATTCAGAAAAATATATAAAAACCATGGTAAAACCATCATTTTATATAAAGCTATGCGGCCCATTAAATCTAAGCGGGAAGGATTGCCATTTAGCTAGGTCAGTTTTAGCCTTCTGTGTCAAGGATTGGAGCTTGAGGGTCCAAATGATCTCAGTATGCAAGGCAACCCAGATGCCTCAATATTTAAAACTGAGCCAGTGGATAAGAATATTCATTTAGATTGGGCCAGTGTAACAAATATTGACCGGGAGTGATGCATTTTAAGTTCTGAAACATCTTCACAGCGTTGCAGTAGACAAAGACAGTGAGGGCCACTCCTGGCAGGGTCTGCTAAATAAAGAAGGACATCATCAGCATATACGGCTATGGGTTGGAGTATAGGGCTGGAACTATGCCACAGAATCGAGGTTCAATTCCAGTCCGGGTCAACACTAGTTGAAGGTAGCCCCAGTCCACTGTATCGAAGGCCTTTTCAAAATCAATAAAAAGTAGAGCTAGGTCTTGAGGCAGATGATGACGGTGAGCCAGGGCTACATGAAAGAGCTGAAGGCATGCTTTGTAGTGTGGGTCGGCATGATGCCGCATTGGTCTGGGTGTACCAGTGTGTTAAGGACTTGTTTGAGGAAGGTAGTCAGCATGGTGGCAAAGATTTTGACCTCACCATTAATGAGGGATACTGTCCGGTAGTTGGTGCATGCTTTGGAAGGGGGTTGGAGTTTGGGAATGACCACAATAGTGGTAGATTCCTGCTCCAAGGGATTTATGCAGTTTTGGCACACCTCTTTGTAGAGGATCAAAAGGTGTGGAGTTAGTTTCTCATGGACTGTAGTGTAATATTCTGTGGGAAAGACATCAGGATCGGGAGGTTTACCAGATGCCATAGATGACAGCGATTCTCCGACCTCCTCAGCTGTAAAGCGTATGTCCAGCATGTGAGTTTCAGCAGGGTATAAGCGTGAGAGGGGAATGGCACTGAGAAATCGGGATACGGAATCTGTGTCTTTATCTGAAGGAGCCATGTTTAAACCTTGGTAGTAGCAGGCGAATGCCTGCGTAATCTGCAAAAGGGTATGACAAATGTGACAATTTTTGCCAATAATTTGCGGGACAATCCGGTCTATTTGCTGATGAGAGGCTAAGCAACATAGCGACTTCCTGTTTTTGTCTCCCCAACCATAGATCCTGGCTGTTGTGCCATGCAAAAGATGCTTGGTAGCCTCAAGAGATTGGAGATGTATTTCTTCATGAAGAAGACTCAGTTGGCGGGAGGAATCTTTCTAGAGGTCAGACAGAAAGCATCATTCCAAGCGGAGGAAGGTGCCTCTAGCTTGGTGAAGTAAAAGGAGTGAGCTTGTTCCTGTGCCCTGATCTGCCCCATGGCAAATCCTCGTATGGTCACCTTGCTGGCAGCCTAAAGGGTGCCAAACTCCGTGACTGAGCCCTCATTGCTGTGGAAATATGCTTGGAGTTCAACACTAAATGTTTGAACGTAAGTCTCGTCTTGGAGGTACCAGGCATTAGGACTCCACATAGGGTGCAGGGCGGTTTTGAAAGAGACAAGGTGAAGGAGAGGGGAATGGTCAGATATAACATGAGGGAGAATTTGAACTTGCAAGATAGCTAGGCAGTCCAGGGCAGGCAAGAAAACCAAGTCTATTTACGAGGGAATATGGTATGAAGTTGATGTATGTGTAAATTGACAACTCCTTGGGTTTCATATTCTCCAGGCATCATAGAGGCCAAGAGTAGTTGCCAAATCTGAGAGGTGACATGCCCCAGAGCACCTAGAGATGGAAGGAGGCCCATTGATGTTTATGTCTGGGACAGTAACTGCATACAAGTTGCCTCCAATCAATGACACTCCCTGTGGAGGACCAAGAAGGAGTGTGGATAGGTCATGGAGGCAGCTGTTGAGTAATGCAGGGCACATAGATGCTCACCATGTATAGTCTGGCCCTCCAGTGTTCCTGTCAGCATGAGAAAGCAGCCCTGTGGGTTGCATGTTACACTGGAGACAGATAAAAGGAAGGAACATTGCAGTACGATGGCAACATCCCGGGATCTACACGTTTAACCTATTTGACAGACCCTCTAATAGTCCTTACGCGTTGCCCATAATATGCGTTTCTTGTAGCAAGAGGGCCTCAGAGAGGTGTTGTGTGCAAAAGTGAGGACAGCGGTGCATTTCATGAGGTATAAGAGACCATAAACATTCTAAGACATTATTCGAAAGGTCGCCATTGTTGAAGAAAAGGGTGTTAATTTGTTAAAGGGATACGAGCGACGAACCTCTCATACCTCACCCAGGGGTCAGGGTATGTGGCAGCTTGGTGTTGAGTCACGCAATGATAGCTGTTGTGCAAGCGTGTGTCTAAGAATATGAAGGAAAATCAAAGAGTAAATATACATATAATACAATATTAACAACTGAAATATGATCAACA
The DNA here is from genome assembly GCF_964261635.1 of Lissotriton helveticus. NCBI lineage: Eukaryota > Metazoa > Chordata > Amphibia > Caudata > Salamandridae > Lissotriton > Lissotriton helveticus. Next base: position 985,079,066 of record NC_136071.1, on the reverse strand, counting down.
TCTAACTGAATCCCAACCCCCCAACTCCCTCCCCACACACACTTCTACCCTAGAAGCATCTGTCACCCTGGAAAAGAAGATTGTTGATGAAAACAACATATACAAAAATTAAGACGAATCAAAGTGAAGAACCTCAACTTAGTGAAGGATAGACAACTGCCAAAGTGTCAGGTTGAATCATTCTTAGAGAAGATAGAAAACAATCCCCATGCTCTTGAAACCTGCAACTATAAAAGTACCAAATCTTAGGGTTTCAAGAGAGGTCCGTGTTCATATGTAATATCGCAAGTATGGATAATTCTATGTCTAAACTCCACTACACTGCTCCACTTCACTAGATGCAAGATTGGATTGTAGTATGGATAGCGATTAAGGCCGTGCCTGGGGAGATTGTGAAGGAGATTTAGTTCAATTGGTTGACATCTCTTCCAGGATAGAGTGTGCTGTATACGCGGCTTGGGTATCTACATTGTCCCATATGAGTCAGTGGGGTCAGGCCGGCATGGTAAGGAAGGTGCTTGCTTTTAAAGTGGCTGTTCTTCTGTGAACCACTGCCATGCAGGTTCCGGATAATCAAATGAATGTGATTCATTAGCTTGAATGACCTGAAGTCTGGCAGGAAATAGTAGGCAATACAAGAGCCCTATCGCCCTCAACCTTTGCTTGACCTCTGTATAGGAGCAGTGTCCCTGCTGTACCTCCAAAGTGTAGTCAGGGTAGCGGAGAACCTTGACATCTTTGCATCGGAGTTCCAGGTGTGACTGGCATGCCAGTATAGAAATGCCAGCATAGTATCTCCATCCCTATAATTAAGGACTCAAGCAATCATTGTTCTGAGTGAGGCACCGGGGGAAGGCTTTGGGGTCAGTGCTGGGTGGACCCATTCTATTGCAAACCCGGAGGGTAATTGTTCAGAGGGCATCCAGGATTTGATCCAGAGTTCTAAGAAGTTCAGAATCTGCTGAGGTTCAGTGTCTTTAGGAAAGCCAATTATGTGCAAATAATTTCTCCGGGAGCAATTTTTGGCATCTTCAGTGCATCAGCGATGCTCTGCTCTGTCATATGGGTAAGTAGGCTAGACACCTGAGTTTTGAGAGTCGTAAACTCATCTTCCACTGTGGAGATTCGGGATTCAGCTTTTGTAATTCAAGCTGTAGCCATTCAGAGATCTTGGCGAAGCAGTGCCACATCCATTCTCACTTCTCCGATTTTATTCTCCACTGCATCTTGCAAAGTCTGTATAGCTTGGAGGATTGTGGTAAGATCTCCGGGTTGAATAAGTGGATTTGTCCCCTACTGTAGATCCAGGATGTCCGTTTGTAGGTCCAGTAATATACTGGTCCATTTGAGTCTGCGAGGTCGATGAATGGGTGAATTTTTCCTTACCCACTGTGCAGGGACAGCATGATCACTCCGAGAGGATGAAAAATCAGCCCGATTGCCATAATATTTATTTATTTATTTAATCACCTTGTAAAGCACACTGTCACCTTACAGGCATCCTGGCGCTGGTAACTACACGAGAGGCAAGAGAGAAGTTAAAGCGAGCACAGGAGACTATGGCTTAGGAAACAACCAGGTCTTCACAGATTTCCTAAAAGGGAGAAGTTCCCTAATTTGCCTAACCTCCCAAGGGAGGCTGTTCCACAGCTTAGCGGCAGCCACCCCAAAAGATCTGCCCCCTTATCTAACTTTTCTGAATCTAGGTACTCTCACCAATCTAGCCGATGAGGAGCGAAGCAGTCTAGTGGGAGAATACCAAGCAAATTTTGATTGCATTATTGGGGGTCCAAGCCCATGAAGGGCTTTAAAGACCAGGCAGAGAGACTTGAATTGTACTCTCTGCCTGAGAGGAAGCCAATGGAGTTCAGCCAGTGCTGCTGACATGGACGATCTTCTGGGCAACCCTAAGACTAGCCTCCTGCAGCAGATTGAATTCTTTGAAGTCTATCCAACAGAAAGCCAGGAGAGTCAAGTAAAAGGGCATTACAATAATCGAGCCTACTCAATATTGTACATCTGGCCACAAGAGCCCGTGCATGAGAGGGAAGTAAAGGCATAATCTTCCGCAGAGACCTAATTATTGCAAAACAGCAAGTTGTAGTCTTTGTAACGAGCTTCCATAGAAAGTCTACTGTCCAACATAATACCCAAATTGCGGACAATTCAACTGGATGAACTTTGACCGATGTTTCAGGGGGCCAAAAGTCATCAGGAAAAGGACAAGGAATCCTCCCCCCTGCACAGAAAAGCACCTCGGTCTTAGCCGCATTAAATTGAAGGGAGTTGTTCTGCAGCCAACCGTCCGTATCCCGTAAACACTCATGAAACAGCTCCATTGGTGTCGAATCCTCGCCCTCAAAGGAGAGGATTAACTGAGTGTCGTCCGCATAGTTTATGGTATTAATCCGGAAGGATTTAATAACCATAATCAAGGGTTTAAGATACATATTGAATAACATAGGGCTGATTGCCGAACCCTGCGGAACCCCGTGCGACACAGGAAAGAACGCAGACTGAAAAGGCGGAAGGGACACCGCCTGCTGTCTATCCTGCAAGAATGATCGAAACCAGCGCAAGGCACAGCCTCTCACCCCAGCCTCATACATTCTTCTCAGAAGAATCACGTGGTTAACCGTATCAAAGGCGGCGGACAGGTCAAGCAGAATCAATGCAACTGCCTGTCCCCTGTCCGCACGCACATGATAGTGCAGCAGCAACAGCCGACCTCGTATACGTAGCAGTGATTGCTGTTACAGAAGAGGAGACGCATAGGCAGAAAGTTGACTTTTTGCTAGGTGCCATTGTGATCATTACTGAGGAGTCATGGGAAATCCTCATGTCCAGGTAGAACAAGTGAGTGAAGGCACAGGTGATCCCTGGCACAGCAACCGTTAAAGGATAGTTGGATGATCAAGGTATGGGCTCAGATATTATGCTATGTGTGGCCAGCCAGGCCTGTAAGAGAAAGAACCAGGCAAAGGAACAGGCCGGGGGAATAAAGTCACTAAAGTCAACTCTCCACTGGTAGGTCAAAAGATGGCTCATGCATGGACAAATGGTGAGCACATCAAGCCACATCAGCAGAGTATCAGGTCCAGTCCCTGCCCTGGATGCCCTAGGCTTCTCGTGGGTCAGATAGTAGTTCCCTGATTAAGGATCGATCTCCCTGACTCACCCCAGCTGCATCCCGTCTTAGTCTGAGGGTCAGGGGAATGGTGCCTGAGCTCCTTGATGATGGGGCTAGGGTCAAGCTTCAAAATTCTCAAGGCTCGTGGCTGCCGGCTGGCCCATTGCAATTAGTCTTGTGGCCTGTCACAGTAGCACACTGATCCTCGCCTCCCCAGCCAGTCCTAGCTGTGTGATTATCACATGAGGAGACACCGGAGCATGCAGCACCAGCGGAGGAACCGGGAGCTGCTGTGGATGCACTGCGACCCATCGCCAGTCAGGGCGTGAAGAGCTATTGCTGGAGGGATGGAAGAGGGTGCAGGAAACAGGCCGCGGCTTCACAGCAGTGCACTAGGAGGTGCATGTGCAGACTGATGGAGAAAGGGGGCATGGTCTCTGATGACCTCTCAGCAATCTAGCTGTGTGGGTCTTCCCGGAGGTAACAGGAGGGCTAGTTGGCCCCCAAGGACCCGCAAAAGCCAAGGGAACTTCACCCCCTACTAATTATGCACTAGGATTGGTGAAAAAAGGGGGAATGACCTCCTACCAGGTCTGTTACTGGATGTAACAGGAGGGGCAGTTGGCCCCTAGGACGTTCCTGAGTGCCAACTACCCACTATTATCTCAAATAAGTCCCACACAGCAGGATTTCTGCGAGGTCTTCAGAGGCCATGCCCCCTTTTTCCTCCACTCTGCAAGCACTGTTCATGGTACACTACTGGTTGTGGGACGAAGTCCATTGTACTCCTGAGGTACTTCAGAGCCAAGAAGCCCTCCTGGTACCTCCTGTAAGTCCTACACAGCAGGACTCCTAAGAGCTGGTAGGAGGCCAAGCCCCTATTCTCCACAACTCTGCAAACATGACTACTGGTTAAAAAATCATATTAGTTTACTGCAGAAACCAAAGGTTACAGGGACGTTCTAGTTAGGAATTAGCATTAAAAAAACCTTATAAATCCACTGAAAACACCAAAGGTTACAGGGACCTTATCGTTAAGAAATGGAGTAAATAAACCTTTGAAATTCACTGAAAAAAACACAGGTTACAGGGATGTTATATTTAGGCTCAGGTTTCACTCATACAAAACCTAGTCACTCACCAATACATTCACTGAGAAACCTAATGACTCGCTTATACAGTCAGTTACTCACAAACTTAATGATACATTCAGGCACTCATACACCCACTCATTCACCAATACACCTTGGTATATATATTTAACACTCATAAACTTTTTACAAACACTCAGTCACTAGATGATGTGATCAGTGATGTCACTGACCATGTCATGAGTGATGTAATATGTGAGGTCATAAGCAGTGCATTGCTGGGGCGTGAACTAAAGTTAGCTTAGCTAACTAGCACTGCTCACTTTCTCTGGTCTTGTACAACTGAAACCTGAGCCTAACTATAATCCCTCTGTAACCTTTGGTTATTTCAGTGAATATCTATATCATTTTCTGTATATGCACAATATTGACTGATTTATGCACATTCTTTCTTTTAATTTGTTTTTTGGCAATTTCATTAAACATACAGGCAGTCACACAATTCCCCAGCAAGGATAAGAGAATTAGTTTATGACAGTATACAATTGTATCTGTAGCAAATGCATCCAATGTTGCACACAGTGTCACATGTCAATGTTCATGCCTGCAAGTTAACATTGAGGCCTTTCTATAAAATGGTTAACCATGCTTCTATGCCACCAGAGCCTTTGAAGGTAATGTCAGTGTTGTATATAGTGAACTCATGAGTATAACAAGCAGATTAAGAATAACAAATTTGAGTATGACCATAACAATCCTGTCGGCAACAACAGGAACGGAGGAGTAAGACTAAATATGACTTAGGTGGATGATATAGGGTCCTTGGGTGGCATACACACAATCAATATATATTTGTAATTAGTAAAAAATCTTACTTCTTAACAAGCTAGAACACATATTTCTTTTATACACAATGTATAAACTTTAAGAACCATTGCACTTCCCAGTGTAGTGTAAAAAGCCTTTGTTAGAAATCATCAATCAAAACCTCTAAACTTCTAAGGGAGCCAATTTCTTGAATCAAATATCATTGTCATTCTTAGAATATTTTTGTGTAATTTAATTGTTCAACTCTACAATTAAATGAATTTTATGAATTGCAAATGGATACTGTTAGACCTGACATCCTTGGCCTGGTATTCTCCCAGACGTTTTGCATTCACCCTCTATTTAAAAAAAAAAATGTTTGATGACCTTAGAACTTTGCTAACTAGTACTAAAGTCTTTGTCCTTAAAACATGGGAAAAGTGACTGGTACCAGATTGGCACATTGAATCTACTTGTACATCCCTAATATATGATACTACAAGTACCCTGGACCTGTAAATCAAATGTTACTAGTGGGCCAGCAGCACTCATTGTGCCTCCCACTAAAGCATCCCTTCAAAACATGCCTCGGGCTGCCCCTGATGCCTGTAGTGCAATTTTAAACAGCCATTTTGACGTGAAAAACTAAACCTTTTGCCAGGCTAAAACCCTTCTTTTCATTGCATTTAATTGCCTCTAGTGTAGGCCCTAAAAGTCCATAGATCACTGTGCACTGTATTTAAAAAATAGGACATTTGGGTTTAAGTTTTACATGTCCTGCTAGTAAAAAATTATAAAGTCATTTATAGGCCTGTCTCTCCCAGTAGCTAACACTTGGTTATCTGATCACATTAATAAGTTGCTAACTTTCGATTAGGAGCTTATGAAGAGATATGTGGTTGGACTCAAATGAATTGTAATTTAAAGTCCTCTTTAATGCTAAAGTCAAATTTTAAGTCACAATTATGAAAATGCTGCTTTTAGAAAGTGGCATTTTCTAGAGCTAACAATTTGTGCCTTCTGCCAGTGCCCCGGGTCACATGACTGTGACTGTCTCTGCTATTGAGGTTTGTGTATTCTTCTGAGACAGTAACACAATGGGAACGGGGTAAGGGTAGGATGGTTAGAGTGGAGGTGTGCCATGCGCCACTTACACTTCAAAGGGCTTGCCTCCAGCATACACAAAGGACCCTGACACCAGCCTAGTGTCACCAAATACAGTTTGGAGCCTTGACAGGGAAAAGGAAGAACTTTCCAGAACCAGAATTAGGGGTAGGACAGGGTATTCCCCCACACACAAAGGCTGGCATCAGGTATAAATATTAGACTTTCACAGCCACTCATCCGAATACACTTGGACCTGTAGACATTAAAGAAGAAGGACTGCGCTGCAACCAGAGAAATTCCCTGCTGCTGAGTACAGCGTTGCTGTCTGATAAGGAAGACTGGACGAGCTAACCTTCATCCCAGGCTAACCTGAGTGACACCAAGGGTGGGTTTTGTGACCTCCTGTGTGAGCTCCAGGGTATATAGCAAGTTCCAGAGGCCTTCCTGAAACTGCCCAGCAGACCTGCTGCACCAATCCTGCCTGGACCTGCAACAGGACCTGCCTGAGTCCTTGCCTCTGCCAGAGTGAGTATTGATCCCCAAGAGATGCCACCCTCATCCTGGCCCCTTGGCTGGAATCTATTTGATCACCTTCAAAGAAGAAAAAAGGGAAACCTTGAGGTTTGGGCTCTTTAGGAGCATGAAAGAGCCCCTTAACACAGAAACATTGCCACCCATGACGACCACCAACACAAAGCTCCGGTAAAACCTACTCTGTTATAGCGACCCTAGTGACAACTGGCAACATGAGATCTGCACTCCGTGCTACAACAATGACAGCCTGCGGTGACCACCAGTACATAGTTCCGGCAATGAGCATCTGCAACGACTGACCAGCCCTTCGCACTTCACGACAGCCCAGGACACCTGGCCTGCTCTTCATGCTACAGTGACAACCATCCATGACGTTCTCCCTGCTCCTGTTCTTTGCAGCCTCCTCCACTGAGAACAGAACTATTCATGCTGGACTTCGAAAAGACAATTTTTTCAGTGGGATTTACTGGATCCTTGTATCTGACCCACACTCTGTCGCGGTTGGTCTGAACTTGTGACTTTCCTCTGGTCTAATGTGACCAGATGACCATGGGTGATGCTTTGTGCTTTTAGCTGCTATTTTTACTAAAAACTTTCAAATTACATATCGTCGGTTCTACTAATTAAATTTTTTGCATTCTTGTGTCATTCTATTCATTAAAATTCACACTATTTTGCTAGATTGGTTTGGGAATTTTCTTGTGTTGCGTTTTCACTATATTACTGTGTGTGTGCTGCATAAATACTTTACTCATTGCCTCTAAGGTAAATCTGACTGCTGTGTGACAAGCTACCAGATGGTTAAAGACAATATTATAACAATGATCGCAGCACACCACTTATCACAACAATAATACTCATTTCGCAAAAAAACATAGGACAGTTAATTGGGCTCTTGAAGAGTTCTTCTTTTTCTTTGGTTTTTTCAAACTCCAATCCCCTTTTGTCATGCTAACGCGTTTCGCCGAGGTTTACACAAACCAACCGGCTTCGTCATGGCTCAATCCTTATGTTACTCCTTGGTACCTCCGTAGTAAATCTCCTTTTCTTTCTCTTCAATCACTACTTTGCTCTGAAGGTTACTCCGACCAATCCAAAAGGCGCCTGTGTTTGTTTCTTCCAACTTCATAGAAGACTTGCAATAAATTATGGGCTGCTGTCATAAAATTCTATTCCAAAAGATACCAAACACTCCCAGTTTTTCCGTGATCCACAGATTATCTTCCACTCCTTAGTAACACGCCGCCGCCCGCTTCTTTCATAAGGTCTACCCCTTTCAAAGTGCTCCCGCTCACCCGAGTACAGGCGCCTGATAGAATTTTACGACAGTAGCCCATAATTTATAACAAGGATTGTGATTGTTGCCAGAGTGGGGCTTCCACCCCCCTCAAGCAATAACCCAATTTCCTACATGGATGACCTCATATGAATACTCGAGTTACCTGTTTCAGCCAGTTAAATGGTTGTAAAAATACCACCAGTGCTTAATTTGAGCTTGTGGTTGCCGTGAGGCCTGCCAGCACTTATTTTTGGGGACCAGCACTTAATTTTCCTTATCAGACATTTCCTGAGAGCAAGAGATGGAAAAACACCCAAACGTAGGAAGGATAAAGAGAAATACGGAAAACAGTCACACAGGGAGAAAGCAGGAGCCTGCAAGAGTGGAATACTTGCTTACGGAGTGTCTGTTAATCAATTAAAGAGGCTTGGGTTGGATTCCTGACTGCTCAACCTTGGTATTCAGGTGCCGGTGCAGACGCTGAGCAGAGTTTGGGCACCAGCACTTGTTCTTTTACAAATTAAGCCCCGAATGTCACTGTCCATTAGAAAGAATATGTTGCTCCTCGAGCTCGCAGACTGTGATTGAAGATGGGGTGAAGGGGATTGTTGTTGACAAAGGAATTTACACGTCACAGTTTGATTATAAAGCACCAATAATTGGTTAGCACGGCATTGCACCAAATATAATACCCACAATGCAACTAGTGAGAATAACAAAGAGTAAAGTTCTCGTTAAATAAATTAATTTTTCTAAAAGGGCTGGCTTAATATCACTACATCCTCACCTATCAGTGCCATTGGTTGGAAGAAGCTATCTCTCCAACACACCACACACATCAATGGGTGAGACGAGGAGTGGTAAAAACCCAACACCACTTAGTAGTGCTATATTATCATTGCATACAACTGGATGTTGTTTGTCCACTCTCTAAACATGTGATCCTGTCACGAGGGAGCTTATTTAAAGCACATTTCAAATATGTGCTCTCTATCCCCCTGAACGTCTAGGTGGAAGATTTACATTGGAGCCCAGTGCTGTGATGTAAAAGTGTGAGACATTAACAATTTCTTTATAACATTTTGGTATAACTGATGACTTCAATGTTCTCATTGCCCTTCCAAACCTAGCATAAAAGCATTTGCAGAGAGTCACACCTAATTGGGAGATGAAAAGGGAGAAACAACTGAGAGGGTAGGAAAAGCTAGCCTTCGAGGAACAACATTTGCTGACTGCTGGCTCAAAAGACATGCTTTATTCTCAGATGGCTCAAAGAATAAGTTAACTCAAGATCAATCTCTGAGAGTGAGACCCAGTTCACAGGGAAGATAGAGTTGAGATAGGTGGTGGTCCGTTGTAAGCAGATCCCACACTGATTTGACCAATGCAAGTTTTAGAGAGTCATAAAGTGGGAGAGACAGAATACATGGTGATCTGCATTAGAAGTGACTTGTCGAATAAATTAAGTTGACAGGAACACAGGAGTGTAGACAGGTACATACGAGTACAGCTTTCCTGTGGATACCTTCACACTGTAGTGTTATCCTTTTAACATTAGAGCTAGAGAAGAGATCCAACCATGTACATATATAGAGAGTTTTTTTGATGAAATGTTACCTTTAATGACAACAGCACGAAATCACAACCATGTTTGGAAGCATGAGCAGATATTTTACTAACATTAATCAGTCTCTAAAAAAACAAATAATATATCTGAAACTGTAATTTAAGTATAATCTATTTGGAACACAACAGTATCATGTACTGGTTTTGAAGAAATAGCCGGCTACCAATAGAACAGTGAGTCAAACCCTCAGCAGTTATGGTACACTTGGATAGGGTAAATCAGTTGAAGTGGCCCTACTTTAAATAGATTGGAGATAGAACTGCGCAACCCAGCAGTCCTTTGCATGACCGGTCACCCAGTCAACAATTTCTGACACCACCACTACCGGAGTCCGTGCTGGTGAAATCATCTGTTACCCTACCTCTAAATGGGGGAGAAAAACTGCAGGGTTGGTGGGAAGGAGCCTTACCATTGTATGGCGGATCTCCTGCCCTCCCGCGCTCCAAATCACCCCCTAAGATGGGTGATAGATAGATCTCCATTATGAGTGTGACACCCCCTAAGTGTCTACTTATATGTTTTTACATAAACACAACACTTCAAATATTATAAGAAGCATAATGTATTGAATATACAAAATCTATATGTAGATCCTCACAATCTAATGTTTGCATCTCTTAATCCAGGATTAACATCCCTCACTCCCTCAAAACCATTGTTGGCCAAACTGCACTGGCTCCCAGTAAGGCAGAGGGTGATGTTTAAGATCTGCTGTGTCATCCACAAATGCCTTATTGGGAAGGGTCCTGGCTACCTCACTGAAAAATTCATCCCTTATGTTCCGTCCAGATCTCTGAGATCAGGTGATCAGGAACTGCTATGTGTTCCCAGGGCCATGAAGGCCAGAAAGAGGGGAAGGGCCCTATCTGTAGCTGGTCCTAAACTGTGGAACCAACTCCCGAAGGAAATTAGAGTATGCAGGGAACATTTCCCTTTTAGGAAGAAGCTCAAAACGTTCCTTTTTAACTATTAGTTAGCCTAGGGCTCTGTTTCTAAATTGCGACTAGTTGCTGTTCTTAAATTGCTGCCAAAGGCGCGGAGATACTCCTCCGGGAGTCGATTCACAGCGCCATACAAACGTGCAAATAAATAAATAAATAAACATCATTTTAGGTTTTAAGCAAGGCTTCAGCCACGAGACGGGACATAAAGGGCTTGTGGTGGCTCGGGTCTCCTGGTCATGCTCAACATCTCAGTGGATCACAATTTATTGTTTCACAGTTGCTCAAGGCTTTCAGACCAGACTTACGTTATAGAAGTCAAACAGGTCAAAATAAGGATGACTATTTTCTCAATTAGCTGTGATAATCTGCAGGTTTCCTCAAGGATCACCACTGTCCAGGTGTATTTTCTATTTGCATACATTTCTTATAAATGGATGGATGGATAGATGGATGGATGGATGGATGAATAGATAGATAGATAGATTCTTGAGCTCACCTTTAAGATGTGCCTTTTAGCAAAAGTATTTAAAAAATATGTGATGTATAGCAATGTTGGAAATACACAGCATAAATCAATGTCTCAGTAATTTTTCTAGGCCCTTGACCAGGCATTGTCATTGTAATGAATTCCACTGTATTACATGGCAATAGGAACTGGTGCACTGCAATTAGATGAGCTAACACTCACTTTGTTATGAGTTGTTCGATGGTACAACCTTATATAGTATATTCCCCAATTTGATACAGGAATCAAACATTGAAAAGGGCGGTGTCCAGTAAGAGATTTGGGGCCAGATGTAGGTAGGGTTTTACCGGTCGGTAACGGCCGAATTCGGCCGTTACCGACCGGTAAAAGGAATTTGAGATGTAGGGGGCAGAATCGGTAATTTTACCGTTCTGTAATTTACCGATCTGTAATTTTACAGAATCTGTAAATATACCGGTCGGTAAATTTACAGAACGGTAAAATTACAGATTCTGTAAAATCGATATGTAGGTGGGACTCTGATGAGTCCCACAAGGCCTAAGAAATCGGTATTTTACCATCAAATTCAATTTGATGGTGAAATACCGATTCAGGTGAGCATGCAAATGTGTGCATGCACACCTGTGCCATATGACAGGCAGACCTGCCCTTAGGGCAGGTATGCCTGCCATATGGCCCCCGAACCTTTTTTGGGGGTGCTAGAGGGTGTCAAAGTGACACCCCCTGCACCCTTGCCAAAAATCTGTATTTACCGATCGGTAAATACCGACCTGTAATGCCCCATTCATTCCTATGGGCTTCAAAGCCCATAGGAATGAATGGAGCATTACAGGTCGGTATTTACCGATCGGTAAATACCGACTTTTAAAGAATCGGTAAATCCACATCTGGATTTACCTACATCTCGGTACATCTATTTTACCGACTCTTAAATACCGAATCGGTAAAATTCGGTATTTAAGTGTCGGTAAAATAGATTTACCTACATCTGGCCCATAATGTCTTGTGAAAGGATAAGGGCCTGATTCACAAAGGACTGCCGTACTCGTGGAGTAGGCCTGCTGTTTTTGGGGAATCTCCGCACTCTGGGCAGAATCTCCGCAATGAGAATTCTCTATGCAGGGATTGAGCTCCGAGTTCATAGACTCCTCCAGAACTGTGGGGTTCCACCATGATTCAGGTCCAAAGTATTTATTTATAGTAGAATACCTTAGTGAAGGTAAATTGATGTAAAGAAAATTAGAATGATCTAGCAGCCACTGGGTGTGAAATAAGAGCTCCAAAAGGATTCTAGTACATGGGCCAAAGACATTACAACAATTTTACTTTGCAAACATCGACCAATGAGAGATTGTTGGGCGTGTGCAGGTCCTATTCTCTTATAAAAAGCCAGTCAAATGATCGAGAGGCTTGCTACAACACTCCCACTTTTCTCTTAGATCCCACTCCTGGCAAGAGGAGTACAGTTAAAAAATATCAGAGGGATTCACATTTCTATCAAAATTCTGTTGCAACAAACAAGCTCCTCACGGACTGGTTGGGGCTCCAGCCATCTTTCAAAACTCCGATATCGGTTTTTATTTTGACAATCTTCATTTATGCCTTGACCAATAGCTACAAACAGTGTCTTTCATGTAGATCTTTGTACTTAAAAAAATACTTGAGTAATTAATATGAGTAAGTCAGAGTCAGAAACAAAATCTGAGATTTGATTACAGCTGTGCCAGATATCCTACAAAGTACCATGTTTGGTGATATCACTGCCAGCTTTCAGGGTAAATAACCAATTGACCGTGGGTGGCTGAATAGTAACTATGGCCCCCTGGCATGGTGAGCTAATCCGATGTAGAAAAAGTAACAAAGTCTAGTCTAAATAGTGTCTAAACATGGTGCGAAAGACAATTGGAAGCCTCTAATGCAAAAAACACGCATGGGGTACTTTCACAATGTAGTTTAAGTGTGTCATCCACCATGAACTGGCTGGTACCCTGTTGCTTTGCCTTTGTGGTGGATCTCATCTGCCTACTTTAGAGGCAGTAAACTGCTCTATTTTCAGTAGCACCACCTCAGCCTCTTCTACTATTGTTTTTTTATTAATCAGTGCAAATGCTATTTTGTTTCATAGAACAAAAGCCTGGTTTAGGGTACTGTGGCTGTGAAACAAAAGCAACACCAAGCAAACCACATTACATGGATCTAGAAGCTGTGGAAAAGTAAATTCTGCCATGTTCTGTGTCCCTACGTGTCATCCATCACATGTTATGTGTGCATGATAAAATATGCATATGTATTCCCTATGTTCGATTCAAGACGCAATTATAGTTGTGTCCACCTCTAGTATGTCAGTTTCCAGTCCTCGTGAATACTACGAATATCAGGCCTATGCAAAGCTACGTTGCCACGTCTCTCAGTGTGCACGTTATTCCATTATAAAGTCCTCGTTTCTAGGCCTCAAAAGGGCCTGGACACCAGATTCAGCTCCTGTCTCCTGAAGCCTCGCTGAGGAGCGATACAGCCCCCACCTGTATCCTCGACCCTTCACTTACTTCCTGCCTCGCAGTGCCCGGTTCAGCCTGGCTCTGCCTCTGAGTCTGCCAAGAGTATGTTATAGTTTCAGTTATCAGTTCAGTCCTCCTTCTCTGCATTCCTAAGCTACTGAACTGCATCAATAGTTTCCGTCATTGTCTAGCCTTTCCGGCTCCATGTAAGAGAAATACTGTATTTAATGGTCATTTCGTATTCTTCATCACGCGCTACCTGTAGAATAATGCATGCTCCAGTCTTAGAGTCTGTTAGCCTTTCCCCTCCTGACTTCTAGTTTATATCAACATGTTCTCTAAACATCAGATACTAGATACTGTTTAGGTACATGTCGCCCTGACTCTCCAGACTTCAGTCTCTGCTCCTAGCACAGAGTTCATAGCCCCCAGCTTCTCCTAGTGATACGTCATTGCCAGCTTGCGCGCACCACCAGGTTAGAGGTCCCGGCTCCTTAGGTAGCCCCCTCCATGTTTCCGCCCCATTCATGACATATTCTGTTACGTTTGCATCACATGTCTATGTATACGCCCTGTTACACCCACTTTCACCCTTATCTTTCGCGACTGCTACGCGTCACACCCTTTGCTCCACCCACTGCTCCGCCTATCATATGTACTGTAATGCAACTGTTTTACTATATATGCTTGTGTATTGTTATTAAATGCTAGCGCGCTCATCCCAGATCCAGCCCCGGCAGCTGCTGGGCCCTGCCATCCTATTCCTATGCAGGTTGTCCTGTTCCTGTCCTTTATGCTGTAATAAACCTGCGAAACTCCTACTACCTCGAATCTTGACTCTTATTTATTGAGCTATCTGTTATTCATTTATACATTCAAAAATAGGGTATTATTTATTTATTTACCACATAATGGCGCCCGAATAGGGACTTGCCCTTTCCCCACGCGCCGGTGAAGCCACGCCGGCCCCCTGACCCTCTGCAGCCGTGACGGAACCATACCGTGCACGTGCAGATATTTCTGCTTCAAGTATCCCTCAGGCCCACGGAGGAGACGGAGGAGGCGGTCCAGCATCCAGACGAGGCGGTGGAGGAATGCGGCGAGTCCCGACCAGAGCCCAAGCCAAGAGTCCAAGGTCCGAGGTATCCGGAGGTCCACCCGTAACTTAAGTCCGAAGTTCGTTGTCCGTCGTCGAAGCAGTCCAGTCCAGTCCGAGGCCTTCCGTTCTTGCTGCCCGGTGAGTACCATTACTGGGGTAGTATCTAGACAGGGTCAATCTAATTGACTCTGGTCCGTGGGTTGGTGGTACCCAGACACACAAACGAAGTGTCCACTTCGGTGGATGCGGGTCCTGACGTGTCTCTTTATGAGACCGGTAAGTTTCGTACTGTTTCAGCAGTGCATCTAGTTTCTGTTCCAGTCAGTTCTGTTCTCGAGAAAATTCATATAAAGTCATATATTCTGTGTTCCGTATTCCAGGTAGTATTCTGTTCGAACTGTTATTTCTAAATGTTTTTCATGTATTTTAATGTCGTGGTATGAATGGGGAATAAGTATCGTGTTCATTGTGTATTGTATTGTGTCTAGATTACAGTCCAGTCATGCCCTTGTTTTCAAAATTACGTCAGTTAAAAACTAGAAAGGGTTTGTTAGAGGAAGCAGTTCCAGTCCCGCCTAGGGACAGTCCAGGTCATTTTATGTATCAGAAGCATGGCATAAGTGCCATACTATATCTAGATTTATGGGTAGAGTATACAAAACAGTTAGAAGAAAAGTATAGATGGCCCGTATCGGGTACATGGGATGCCGAGTGCATCATGCGAGTAGAAGAGGCATTATGGAAAAAGAAAGCCAGACAATCACAGAAAGATGCCATCGAGCTATGGCGTAAAGAAGCTCATAAAAGAACCGAAAAAGAAATCAGAAAGTCAGAATTAAGTAGAGAATCCTCGGAACGAGCACAAGAAAAAGAACTAATCGAGATAGGTGAACAAGTCAAAGCCGAACAGTCAGACAGACAGAGGAATGCCCTCATTAAGGGTATGTATCCTCTTCTTGCCGAGGGCTTGCCAAAAGCGACCCCGGAGGCATCCAGTAATTTTCCGCCACCACTAGTTCCGATCAAGTTACGTCACAAACCAACCGCAGCTGATATTTTCATCTCGTCCTATTTGGACGACACAGTCCCAGAATATGCAAATCCTGTTCCCGCTCCACCAGTCCCTGTAAATCAGGCACTTCCCGTTCCTCCAGACACCGGGGCACCCTTTGCAGCACCTGCTACGGTCCCCCCGGTCCAGCCCGCCATACAAGTCCAGCCCGCATTCCAATTTCCCACCCTGCCAGGACGAAAAGCATCAGTTGATGATTCTAGTCTAGGGGCCGCAGGAGGAGGTCCTCCTCGAACCCCGCCGCCACATAAGCGTTTAACGGCAGCCGAATTACATATGCAAGCGTCACAACGTACGCCCAGACTGTCTGTTGCAGAAATAAGAAAATCCCTTGCCGAATGCTGCTATGACCCAGTCCCAGGCGAAGATGATATGGTTTTATATTCATTACGCGTAAGAAATGTGGCCGAGTATCTAGTCACCCTACCAGATATGAAGGAAGATCTAGACAGAATATATCGTTTCATCCGTACAGGGGAAGATCCAGAAAGTATTAGTGATGTCATGTCCCAAAGGAAAGCTGAGACCCAGCTCATGATATTAAAGTTTCTGATTAATTGCCTAATAAGAGAACAAGATTACCCGTCCAAAAATCAGGCCGAAATGAAAGCCCTGATGAAGTGGAGTAATAGTATAGCCGAGGGTAAGCACAAGACTATCGGTGCTATGGAGAGTATGTACAAGAAAATCCGTAAAGAAATAATAAAGTTACACGAACAACGTAAAGCAGCACAAGTAAACGAGAAAGAAAGTAACTCTGATACTGAAGAGTTAGACGACGAGAATTCCGCCAGAATAGCGTATGTAGGACAACCTAGATTTCCAGATCGCCATTTACGTCTAGAACCCAAGTCTACGTTCCATCATCCAGTACCAGACCAAGGTTCTCTAGAACAAGTATTTCAAGCTACCGATCACATTCTGAAATCACGAATCGGTTACAGTGAGTTAAGCACTATGCATGAACAAGAACTAGCCCGATCAGCAGTCCGATGGATTACTGATTCTACCACTTTTCCAGACGAAATAGTGGCACAAATGTTTCTGAAAATGCCCCCAGCCGAGCAACGACTGGTGGGTATGTATATGATTCAGCACCTCATTACTCTGTATGAGGGTCAACATTCTGATCCAGGTCCGTTACATGATATCCTGAACGAGTTACTCCAGTATAGATGGAGAGGTCTAGGTACCGATTTAATTAGTGTCATTCTAGAACAGCGCCACAAATATAGAACGTTTCTGAACCCGCATTTTGTTCATGTCTCACCCCCAGAAAGTAAACCATTTTACATAGACAGACAGAATCCGTTACGAGAAGTCCACCCAGTTAGAGGAACGGGTGGCGAAATGCAGCGAGTGTTTGTATACACTCCGATCACAAAGATGGAACTTCTGGAGATGAAGAAATTAATTCCCTGTCATGATAAAGATCCAGCAGGGTTCCATAGAGAATTAAAAGACATGCTCCGTATGGGAGAATACACGTATCCAGATATAATTAAAATGTTAAAGGTTCTGTTGCCCGCAGGGGTGTATGAAAAGCTCAAGGAAAAAGAATGGGAGGTGGGAGAGAAAAAGATCGATTGGGCAGTTCTAGAAGCTGAAGATAAGATACGAGTACCAGGTACCGGTCTCGGAGATAAATGTAAAGAATTACCTGAATTATTGATTCAAGTTTTACCCAGATTATTAACAACTAAAAAGGAAGACTGGGATGCAATCTCAGCCTGTAAACAGAAACAAGACGAAGATATTAGTGATTTTTATTCTAGATTCGAGAAATGTTTTAGCATCAACAGTGGCCTCAAGACAAGTAGTGAGTCATACCCTCACCTTTTTGTTACTAAATTAGTCGAGAATTCAAGTTCACCAATTAAAAATCGAGTTCTGAAAGTCGAAAGTACCTGGCAAGCTAATACCCCGTCCCAGATGTTGCAGATGCTCCAATACCACCAGAATAGAATCAGAGAAGAGCAAGAACATGAAAGAAAACGTATGAAAGACACGAAAATGAAAGTACTAGTTGCACAATCTGTTCCTCAAGACAGTCAGAAGAGGGGTCCGAATCAAGCCAGTCATCCTGCAGCTCCCGTTAAAGGGAATTGCAATTATTGTAAACAGCCAGGTCATTTTATAAACGAGTGTGCAGTTCTGAAACACAACATAGCTACTGGTAAGACTAAAGAAAGACCACGTCCGCCTAGACAAGAACAAGTTTCACAGACTCCTCAGTTACAGAATGCACCACAGACAGTTACAGCACCGCAGCCTATCGCTGCAACACAGCATGTCACACAGCAGATGTACCAGTATGCACAGTCTGAGTATCCAGAGTACCAACAGTATTCATGAAACAGCCTAGAGAGGGAGGTAGGCTTTCCTCTCATCGAGATACCTGTAGATCAAGAAGGTCCCTATGTTCATAGTCAAGTATTAGGGAAAGACAGAAAGTTTTTGATTGATACAGGGGCAAGTAGGACCACAATTAGTCACGCCGAAGTTCCAGGGGCTCCGCTCTCAGGCTCAAGAAATGTTTCCCTTGGATTTTCAGGAAAGCCTATCGTAAATGAGATCTCAAAGCCAGTTTCTCTAGAAGTAGGTCCATTGTCCCGCACTACTGATCTGTTACTTACTAAGTCATGTCCAGAAAATCTATTAGGCATTAAGACACTGAAAGAGTTAGGTGCAGTTATATGCTGTTCCCCAGAGGGAATACGATTGTTCCTACGTGACTTTAAGGGTCACTATGTATTACGAGATTTTGATTCAAGACTGTCTAATGTTCCACAGCACTTATGGGCGCAAGGTCCAACTGATGTAGGTTATATGCAAATCACACCCTATCGTGTGACTCTCAAGCCAGGTGTAGTGTTACCACGAATCAGACAGTACAGACTGCCACCTGAGGCTGTAGCAGCCTTATCCAAAATTATTGACGAGCTTATTGCTCAAGGAGTGGTTGTAGAAACTGACTCCAACGTATGCAATTCTCCGATCATTCCAGTCATGAAACGTACTGATCCAAATGCACCCCCAGTATATCGATTAGTGATTGACCTACGAGAGCTTAATAAATGTATTATTCCTCAGTACCCAGTCGTTCCAGATATCTCTTCCCTATTGACAGCCATTGATTCCGAAGCCACGTTCTTTACTGTAATCGACCTCAAGAACGCGTTTTTTAGTGTTCCCATTCATCCAGACAGCCAGTTCCTTTTCGGATTTTGTTTAAATGGAAGGAGCTATAAATTCACACGAGCTCCTCAAGGTTTCACAGAAAGTCCTAGTATTTACAGTCAAGCACTTAAGAGACAACTAGACAACATTCACATGCCAACTGACACTGCCCTGCTCCAGTATGTCGATGATCTACTGATCACAGCCCGTTCTGAACGTGCTTGCGAGCAAGCATCCCTTACAGTCTTGTATTTCCTAGCCGAGATGGGGCACAAGGTGTCCCCTTCGAAGCTTCAATTCTGTGTCCAGCAAGTGGTCTACTTAGGACACTTACTGTCCAAGAGGGGTAGGCAGTTGACACCAGACCGTATCCAGTTAATAGCGAGTCTTCCTCAGCCCAAGACCCAGAAGGAGGTACGTGCTTTTATTGGCCTTACTTCTTATTGCAGACAATGGATTCCTCAGTATGCATTTCTAGCCAAACCACTGATACAGTTAACGACACAGGAGGCAGCCGTATCGACTGTTCTCCCTTGGACATCTGAACATATACTTAGTTTCAATGAGTTAAAGAAAGCCCTATGCCAAGCTCCAGTTCTAGCTACACCGAACTACAGTAAGCCTTTTACACTTTTCGTCACTGAACGCGAAGGTACAGCATTATCTGTTCTCACACAAGATCAAGCAGGACAATACAAGCCCTGTGCTTATTTTTCGAGCACATTAGATCCTGTAGCCCAGGCTCTGCCTGCGTGCCTCAAGTCAGTTGCAGCCGCAGCCCTAGCTATCAGACAAAGTGATTCCATAGTCTTAGGACATACCTTGACAGTACAAGTTCCACATTCCGTGGAAGTTCTGTTAAACCGAACACAGACTCAGCACTTGACAATTGCACGTTTAACAGGTTATGAATTGACACTGTTCCAGCCACACATAGAAATCAGACGCTGCAACATCCTTAATCCTGCTACACTGTTACCATCAGTTAATTCAAATTCTGCCGCACATGACTGTGTGGAAGTAGTTAACATTATGACCAAGCCAAGACAAGATCTGACAGATATTCCGTTACCAGACCCCGACCTGACACTTTATGTGGATGGTTCATGCATGAGAACTAGTACAGGAGAACTAGTCGCCGCGTATGCAGTGACTACTGACACTGAAGTTATTGAGACACGCTGTATTGACACCCTGTCCGCTCAAGCAGCAGAGCTAGTTGCTCTGACACAAGCCTGCATACACGCCAAGAACTTGAAAGTTAATGTCTACACGGATTCACGTTACGCATTTGGAGTCGTACACGACTTCGGAGTGCTCTGGCAGGAGAGAGGTTTCATGACTTCTCATGGAACCAAGATTCAGCATGGTCTCCTTATTCAAGCTCTGTTAGATGCCATACACTTACCGACATCTATCGCTATCATGAAATGCAAAGCACATACGAAAGTTACTGACATTATTTCCCAAGGTAATGATCTAGCAGATCGCACAGGCAAAGCTTACAGCACAGACTCCAGACATTCCAGTTAACATAACACACACTCCAGATCCGACTACATGCATGACAGTTAAGGACCCTACACAAGATGTCATAGATATACAGTTACATGCTACTCCCGAAGAAATCAAGAAATGGTCCGAACAAGGAGGGGCCCAGACAGATCAAGGATGGTTAACGAAGGGTAGAGCAACATGGTTTCTCCCCGACTCTATGGTTCAAGTCATTATTAATACCGCACATAGTCCAGCACATTTAGGAGAAAAAGCTATGTTAGACAGTATCCAGAATATTTGGTTCAACAAACATTTACGAGCTGCAGCCAAGCAGAAAGTCCGTACCTGTATGATATGTTGTCAGTTTAATCCAGGTAAAAGTGTCCCGGTGGAACAAGGTGGATTCCAGCCCCCTGACCACCCTTTTGAAGTCCTCCAGATGGATTATATTCAGATGGAGCGATGTCGAGGTTTCAAGTATGTCCTTGTAGTTGTATGCGCTTTGTCCAGGTGGACAGAAGCATATCCAGTTCCAGATTACACCGCCGCGACCACTGCCAAGCAGTTGGTTCGTGAGTTCTTCCCCCGTTATGGACTCCCTAGAGTCGTATATTCTGACAACCGCCAGCCATTCTCATCTGAGTTGATGAAGCATGTTTCCCTTTTGTTGGGGTACCAGTGGAAGTTTCATTGTGTACGCCATCCTGAAGCAGCCGGTCTCGTAGAGAGACATAACCAGACTCTGAAAATCCGTATCGCCAAAGTATGCAAAGAAAAAGGTGTGGACTGGCTGGTAGCTCTACCAGTTGCTTTATTTTATATGCGCATGGTCGCACATTCCAGATCAGGTCTGTCCCCGTATGAGGTCGTTTTCGGCCGCCCCCCTAACATGTGGGGTACTCCTAGACCCCGAAGTATTACCGATGTTTCAAGTAATATGCTGACAGATTACCTAGCTTCCTTGATGTCTGCCCTCAACTCATGTCGTTCACAGGTTGCCGCCGCATTTCCAGACAATACCGAGGTGGCACCGCATGAAATCGTTCCAGGATCCATGGTGTTGGTGAGGAATTTTGACAGATCAAGTCCGCTGGAGCCTCGCTGGAAGGAGCCCCGACAGGTCCTCCTCACCACCCGTACAGCCGTGAAGTTGGAAGGTCGCAAAGGCTGGGTGCACCTTTCTCATATAAAAAAGTTTTATGGACTGAAACCCGTCTTAAAGAACATTTCCCAGGATTTGAAGGATTGCCAAAGCACCATTTTTAAGGACTGTCCCGCAAAAGACAATGTTACTACACCCCCCCTGTTAGAGAAAACTCCGCAACAGGAGTATAAGTTAAAACTCCGGTCTAGTAAAATAAGTCAGTCAGTTTGATTGTCTAAGTCCTCCCCTAGGTGAAACGGTTAGACTGTTTCTGACATGTATAAAATAGACCCCCATAGTGAGAGAGTCAGTCAAAACTCAATCCGATGTATCGTTTTTCTAAGTTTCATATTATTTCTCAGCATTATGATTTCCTGCACCAGTTATGCATTTTACCTGTATCTTCCAGTTCCTCATGTAAATATGTCTTCTAATGCTACTGTAGAGCACATGTTTAGTGACCTACCTCCCCATGAACTCTCTTACCGCCTCGCTATGCGAAATAATTCCTTTATCCGCATGTTACATTACTCACACCAGACCAGCAATGCCACTAATTGTTGGGTGTGTGGTCGACTCCCCCCTTTCCAGACACCGAAGGGAGTTCTGCCACTTTTTCCTTATCCATTTTCACATAATGGTTCGTGTGGAGCATGGTCCACGTTAACGTCATCCTCAACAGATATGTCTTTTCTTAACAGTACATGTTTCCCAGACAAGCAAGGTCTCCCCCACAGAACAGGTTTAGATCTAGAAAATGAAGTGTATAATTTAGGTAACTATTCTTCGAATTTCATGGTCCTGAATGTTCAGTCTGATACTACTCCAGACTTACCTGCTATTTCAGTATTACCAGTCAAAGGCGAATTATGTGTCCGAAGTTATGGTTCTGTACATGTAGGACATAGTGATTGTACTACTATTGTCAAGTATAGTGACAGTGGGAAATCTATTTTCAAAGCTTCACGTCATTCTTATTTTATTTGTGGTCAAACTGCATATGTTCGTCTGCCCCTCGATTGGGAGGGAACCTGCTACATTGCCTTCCTACTGCCACCTGTTTTCCTAGCCCCATCTGATTATCACAGAAACACACATCTAGTACACATTAGACATAGAAGGGAGTCCCCAATTGTCGATTATACTGAAACTGCTCTAGAACAATATACAGATTTCAATAGAGGTTTCTTCTTCTTTATAGGACCTATCCAGAATAGTAAACTGATCCGTAGGTTAACCAGAACCCTCGAAGCTGTAGTAAATGAGACTGCCTCTGCTCTAGGTAACTTAACCGAAGAGCAATCTGCTATGAGATTTGTCGTTTTACAGAATCGTCTCGTCCTTGACGTCATACTGGCCGATAGGGGCGGGGCCTGTAGAGTCATCGGATCTAGTTGCTGCATTTTCATTCCAAATAACGCGCCGTCTGTTTATTCAGCTATAACCAGACTCCATAAAATTGCCCATCTGTTACACCAAGATCCAGGCACCTGGACATGGTCCGGTTGGTTCTGGAATATAATTTCCGCCTGGGGATGGAAAGTCTTGTCCTTTCTAGGTATTGCAGTAGCGATCATATTCAGCTGCTGTCTCTGTATACAATGTGGCCCTGCGATTTGCGGCATTTGTGCTACCTCTTGTATTCCTAATCCCAAGCCCTGTTCTAAATCCCGTTCCAGGATAATTCGAGACGAGCAAATGATACTGTATGAAATGATAGATGGTATCATGAATATTGATGTTTCCTGATGGAAACGTAGTGACAAGGAGGGAATGTGGAAAAGTAAATTCTGCCATGTTCTGTGTCCCTACGTGTCATCCATCACATGTTATGTGTGCATGATTAAATATGCATATGTATTCCCTATGTTCGATTCAAGACGCAATTATAGTTGTGTCCACCTCTAGTATGTCAGTTTCCAGTCCTCGTGAATACTACGAATATCAGGCCTATGCAAAGCTACGTTGCCACGTCTCTCAGTGTGCACGTTATTCCATTATAAAGTCCTCGTTTCTAGGCCTCAAAAGGGCCTGGACACCAGATTCAGCTCCTGTCTCCTGAAGCCTCGCTGAGGAGCGATACAGCCCCCACCTGTATCCTCGACCCTTCACTTACTTCCTGCCTCGCAGTGCCCGGTTCAGCCTGGCTCTGCCTCTGAGTCTGCCAAGAGTATGTTATAGTTTCAGTTATCAGTTCAGTCCTCCTTCTCTGCATTCCTAAGCTACTGAACTGCATCAATAGTTTCCGTCATTGTCTAGCCTTTCCGGCTCCATGTAAGAGAAATACTGTATTTAATGGTCATTTCGTATTCTTCATCACGCGCTACCTGTAGAATAATGCATGCTCCAGTCTTAGAGTCTGTTAGCATTTCCCCTCCTGACTTCTAGTTTATATCAACATGTTCTCTAAACATCAGATACTAGATACTGTTTAGGTACATGTCGCCCTGACTCTCCAGACTTCAGTCTCTGCTCCTAGCACAGAGTTCATAGCCCCCAGCTTCTCCTAGTGATACGTCATTGCCAGCTTGCGCGCACCACCAGGTTAGAGGTCCCGGCTCCTTAGGTAGCCCCCTCCATGTTTCCGCCCCATTCATGACATATTCTGTTACGTTTGCATCACATGTCTATGTATACGCCCTGTTACACCCACTTTCACCCTTATCTTTCGCGACTGCTACGCGTCACACCCTTTGCTCCACCCACTGCTCCGCCTATCATATGTACTGTAATGCAACTGTTTTACTATATATGCTTGTGTATTGTTATTAAATGCTAGCGCGCTCATCCCAGATCCAGCCCCGGCAGCTGCTGGGCCCTGCCATCCTATTCCTATGCAGGTTGTCCTGTTCCTGTCCTTTATGCTGTAATAAACCTGCGAAACTCCTACTACCTCGAATCTTGACTCTTATTTATTGAGCTATCTGTTATTCATTTATACATTCAAAAATAGGGTATTATTTATTTATTTACCACAAAGCCCACCAGACATCCAACTTGAATTGACAAGGTGCTGACCTTTTCTTGTGCCAAATCAGCTTCTCCTGGGCTGGTTCTGGTACCACCTCCACTAAAGAGGCATGACAGCTTTCCTGCCAGAAGATAAATGAGTTGCTTAAGCAGAGGCACTGCTTTGGAAATTGTTGCTAAATAGGGTGTTATATTTATTTATTTATCCATTTATAGAACACATGGTTACACCTCTGCGCTAGATGCTGAACGGATAGCAGACAATGAGATATGGAAAGTATAATGACTAGTTGGTGAGAAAAAGCCACGTCTTCAGTTTTCTACTAAACGTAATTTCAACTGGCTCTGTTCTGTTTTTCAACTGGCAATGTATTCCACTGTTTAGCTGCTAGGAATCTGAAAGAGCGGCCACCCATCCTAGCCTTTCTGATTCTTTGAATTCTTGCTAGTGCTTTACCCTTGGATCTTAGGTTTCTGTTGGGTGTGTAAGCTGTGATCAAAGTTTGAAGGTATTGTGGCCCTTTCATTGCCATAATACGGTGGCAGTGGCACATTGGTTTAAACAGTGTTCTCTTTTCAATTGGTAGCCAATGCAATCTAGCTAGGGCTTTTGATATGGATTTTTTTAGGGAGGTTCAGCACTAGGCGGGCTGCTGCATACAGGATACAGGACATTTCCGTAGTCGTTCTGAGAGGAGACCACGGCATGTACTATAGTTTTTCTAGTGCTGACAGGTAATAGGTCAAGGACCTTCCTCAGGACCTTTGGAGTCCCAAAGTATTTACCTGGGACTCTCCTGATTTGACTCTTGAAAGTCAGGTTGGAGTCGAGCCAGACTCCCGGGATTTTTACTTCTGTTTTAGGAGTTGGAAACTGGCCCAGTGACTCAGGCCA
The DNA here is from genome assembly GCF_964261635.1 of Lissotriton helveticus. Lineage (NCBI taxonomy): Eukaryota > Metazoa > Chordata > Amphibia > Caudata > Salamandridae > Lissotriton > Lissotriton helveticus. Next base: position 985,053,705 of record NC_136071.1, on the reverse strand, counting down.
CCATCCTGACGACCAGATAGATGGAGCTTTGCCTACAATGATCACATCTGTTTTGCTTTCATTCAGTTTCAAGCAGTGACTAGCCATCCATGTTGTTACATCCTTCATGTTTTGGGAGAATTGGTGAGCATCAAGTCCCTGTTTTTGGGACAATTTAATAATAAGCTGAGTATCATCAGCATAGGACACAATGGACACCCTGTGTCCTTCCACTACAGTAGCAAGTGGCCCCATGTATAAGTTGAACAGAGTGGGGCAAAGGATTGAGCCCTGGGGAACTCCCTGTGGCAGGGGAAAGCTCTTGGACGTGTAGGTGTTGTGTGAACTGGAAACCTCGTGACAACAGGAAGGACATCACCATGGCCTTAACTCCCCAAAACACTAATCTTTGGAGAAGAAGGCCATGGGAGACGGTGTCAAATGCTGCGCTGAGGTCCAATAGGATCAGTGCAGCTGTATTACCTTTGTCCGCCTGCTGTCTTAAGGTTTCTGTAGCCAGGAGAAGGGCTGTCTCCGTAGAATGTGCTGCTCAAACACCTGATGCGAGGGGTGCATTAGGTTGTTATTGTCAATGCGATTGGTCAGCTGTTAATTCATTACTTTTCTGCTATTTTCACAAAGAAAGGTAGCAGTGAGATAGGGCATAGGTTCTCTAGTCTTGGTCGATTTGCAGTTTTTTCCTTAAAGGGCGCACCATTGTTCGTTTCCATTCATAGGGAACTTCTCCCGATTGGAAAGATCGGGTAATTAGCTCAGATATGAGTGGCATAATGCAGTTCTCTCCTTGCATCAACAACTCTGGTCGAGCTGGGTCCCTTGGGGATCCAAATTTGATTCTAGTTGCTTGCTTCCTCAACTCATGTAGTTCTGGCATTTTAAACTCCTCTAGATTTTCTCCCTTGAAAACTGTGGTCAGAGTGCCATCGTTGCTTTTGCCGTGTTGCGCTTCTATAGGGTAGGTGTCATCGATCTTGGCTACTTTAGCAGTAACAAATTCTGCGATCTTATTGCAGGAGTCCTCCGTGGTAATAGGAGGTTCAGTTATTTTTTCAGTTGATTGTAGGGATTTTAGAATGATGAACATTTCTTTAGAGGAATTATCTTTTTTTTTTTCTTTTTTTTTTCCTCATTTGAAGTTTCCTCGTTCCAAGAAGTATTCAACCACCTTATTGTCCTTCCAGGAGAGGGCCAAGAACATGACCTATTTCGGAAAAACATATAGATTTGGCGGGAGGTACTTTCTGGGAGATCGTACTCCATCAAGGCCTATCACAGCCTGTTGGCCCTGGCATCGTTGTAATCCGGCAGACCCCTTCTGGACCATGGAGTAAAAGGGCATAATCATCGGACCCGGGGGAAACCACCCCCCCAAAAAAAAAACCGGTAGTCAGAATAGCTTAGCGTCTCCAATTGACTAAAAGATTCCAAAATGCAAGACTTCAGATGCTGCCAGACCTAGCTGTATCAACCTTCGATGTTTCGTAAACGGATGCCAGCCATTCTGCGTGGGTTGGAGGGTTGGAATCCACCCAATGTTTGCATATTTGTCGTCTTGCAAGGAGGATTGCATAAAACAAAAAGGTCCTTTCTTTCCCCTTAATATTTTCCTCTAGACCAAATATAATTAATGCTAGGCTGATGGAGATCGGAGTTTTGAGGATTGACTCCACAGTGGCCCTTACTTCTTCCCAATAACCACTAATGCTGGGACAGTCCCAGAACATATGAGCATCGGAAGCTGCAGGGAGGAGGCACTTATTGCAACATTTTCCTGACTGGAATTTAGAAAGCCTTTGGGGGGAGAGATAGGCCCGATGTAGTGTAAACAGGTGGTTGCGTCTTAACCATGCAGGTTTAACAACTTTATATAGGAGACCAAAAGAGTTAAGCCATACATCCTCTGCCTGTGACCCCAATTCATCCCCCCACAATTCTGTCGGGAGCTGAAATTCACCATCTGCCTCCTCCATGATAGACCAGTACCAAAAGGCCACCTCCTTACGTCCCATTTGTCTTTCTACCAGATGTTTCTCTAAAGGGCTATAGCTCTCGACCTGATCATTCCTTTTTAGCTGCTCTCGAGACCAGCTGGTCAATTGTAAGTATTTAAATCTAGATAATGCTGGGCCGACCTTCTCAAATAGCACTTCCCATTCCACCAGAGAACCTCCTGCCATCAACTCTCCCCATCTTAGAATCCCGGCTTCTCTTAGTGGTGTGGCAAGACTGTCTTTTAGGCATGGGGGGATCCCCGGGGAATCCCATATTGGGGCAAGATTGGAAAAATATGCCAACCCAACTCTAGACTTTATCTGAACCCATTCTCTTAGTAGTGATTGTAGGGTCTTTAATCTCACCTTCTTGAAAAATCTTTGATGTCCAAACTTGAACAAGAAGCCCTCCAGTGGAAGATTAGATCCATTTAACATGGCCCTAAACATCATCCCATTTGAGTTATCTACAGGGGTCTTCAGCGACATCCTGGAGTAAGACAGCTGGAATGCCCAAGCATAATACTCCAGGTCCGGCAATGCAATCCCCCCTTCTCCCTCCTCCTCCTTAATTTCTTCCAAGCCAGTCTTATAGACTTATAGCTCCAGATAAAAGAGTTAATTTGCTGCTGGCATTTATGGAGCTGTTTGGAATTGAATGCAATTGGGATTGAGTTAAATATGAAAGTAAATCTCGGGAGGATCGACATTTTACTAGGTTAGTTCTCCCATAGATCGTTAAAGGGAGAAAGGACCATGCTCTCATTAACGCCTTTGCCTCACGACATACCCGATCCAGATTGGTCTGAGCTAGAATGCCGATGTCATGGGTAATTCTAACTCCTAGATACCGAATTGAGGGGGGACTATTAAAAGTGAGTTGTCTATATTCCAGGTCATAAGCTCTGTTTTCCCTGCATTGATTTCATACCCAGAGACCCGTCCAAATTCCTCCGCCCTCTTTACGACTGCCGGGAAGGCCCGGGCCGGGTCTATGGTGTATATGAGAATATCATCAGCATAGAGTCCGACCTTCTTCTCCCAACCGCAAAATGTAAATGGCGGGATACTGCCTTCGTCTCTCAGGATTTGAACAAAGGGTTCCACATAAATATTAAATAGGAGTGGAGAGAGCGGACAGCCCTGTCTGGTGCCCCTCATAATTCGGAAAGGATCGGTACGGTTGCCATTCACCAAAAGGCTGGCCCTGGGAGCACTATACAGAAGATTAATTGCCCGGTAGAACTTAGGCCCCAATTGAAACTTCTTCATTGTGGCATCCAGGTAGGGCCAGTTGACCCTATCGAAAGCCTTAGTGGCATCCAGGGTCATAACGGCCAGAGGAAGGGCAAAGGTTGTGGCAATATCGATAGCTCCTACCAGATCGTGGGTTAGATCTGCCAGCTGACGTCTCTGTATAAAGCCCTTTTGATCTTGATGTATGATCGTGCCGATCTCCCTCCCAAGCCGCACTGATAAGATAGCGGCAAAGATCTAATAATCGTTGTTTAGGAGCGAGATCGGCCGGTAAGATCCACAATCGGCCGGGTTTTTACCAGGTTTTAAGATCAGGGCGATATTTGCGTCACCCCACGTCTCTGGAGGTGACGCTCCATTCAATAGAATGTCATTGAATAGATGAGTCAAGACTGGAACAATGACCAACCTGAGAGCGCGATATAGCTCAACTGGGATGCCGTCAGGCCCGGCGGCCTTCCCCTTTTTTGATTGTTTAATGGCATTACTGACCTCCAGTTCTGTTATTTCTTTATCCAACCGGTCGCTCTGCTCCTGAGTAAGCACAGGAAGTCTGACCTTTTCTAGCCACGCATCCCTGGCCTCTGGATCGTCGAGGGTTTCCTCTGTATAGATTCCCCGAAAGAACTCATGAAAGGCTTTCCCTATGTATGAGTTAGAAGTATTAGGGAAAGCTTCTCCCTCAACTCTCACTTCCCTGATGTCGTTTTTTGCCTGGTCCGATTTAATTTTCCAGGCTAGCACCTTCCCTGCAGCCTCACCATATTCAAATTGTGAGAGCTTGCTGGCCTCCCACCGCTTAGCCACCCTATCCTGCAGAATACTATCAAGTTTCCCTTTAAGTTCCTTCCGCCTCTCTTGATCTATTAGGGGCATATTGTCAGAGCCTGGTTTCGAGTCTAGGAATGTCAACTCCCGCTCTATACTTGATATTGCCTCGTCATATGGTTTCTCTCTGTATGCAGCTCGGTTGGTGATACACCCTCTTAACCCCTTCAGCGCTAATGACAAGGGTAACTCGTCATGGACTTTCCATTGATTTCAATGGAAAGTCAATGAGAGAGTTGGGCATGCCTTAGCGTCCAAGTGGTTAAATAGGCCTTAAACGTCTCCCACACAGTTGTCAATGAAGCCGAGTTTACATTACATTCAAAAAACAAGGTAGACTCTCCTACTAGGAAGTCCGTCTCTGCTCTTCCTCTAGCAATATAGTCCAATCAAAGGACCAAGAGGTTCGTTTGGTTTGTTGACCCAGTGTTAGAGAGAAAGAAATTGCCGAGTGATCAGACAGGTGGGAGGGGAGGTATACCACACTCTTCAGAGCATCTCTTAGTGTATAACTAAAAAAAGCATAATCGATGCAAGATTTATGCTTATACTTTAGATTGTGAAAAGACACCCCCATCTTAGTGCTGGCTCTCTCCCTCCATACATCCGCTAACCCCAGAGGTACCATAGATGTTATAAGGGTTGACCTAGATTTGGCATGTGTAAGTGCTCTGGAATTGGGCGATTTATCCAACTTAGGATTTAGTACTATGTTGCAATCTCCCATCCATATCACGTGGTTTTGTGAAGTAATCAGGTGGCCTTGAATTATGTCTAGGTAAGACGGGTCATCGTGGTTGGGGCCAAAATAACCCACTAAGGTGAAAGCCCTCCCCACCAACTGTACATTAACCAATAGCCATCTACCGCTGGGATCCTTTGTAGTCTATTGCCTGAGCTTTAACATGTTTCTTAAAGAGAATCAGAATCCCCCGGATGTTGGCATTGTGATCTTTACAAAGAAATGTTTCTACCCATTTTAAATTTTTCACCATATCCTTGACCTCCTGTTTTAAGAGATGTGTCTCCTGGATGACAATGACCTGCCCAGGGGAATCTCTAAGATATTGCAAGATTTTATGTCTCCTTCCCCTCACACGCAGGCCATTGACATTCCAGGATAGGAACTGTAGAGCCGTCATTTACTATCCTGTCCCCGCCCTCCACGCCTTCCCCTCAAAAACTCTTAGGGACCCATCGTAGCTACTCCTGTCCTGGATATTATTAGATTTACGGCAGCTGTGGTGCATACTAACGACTACATAGCAAAATGAGCCAGACAAATGAGAACTTTTTAGTGCTTTTCCCCCCCTCCTCCCCCCCACCCTGGAAACCCCCCCCATACTTGACCTGGCCAGATGTGTTGCCAGATTGCATCTTCCTCGCCACCCTGCCCTGCCCTCATCTGCTTTAATTAGACGGTTTTGGCTGGCCTATTAGTATATGTTACACCCCTGAAATCATGTCCTCCCCCAAAGTTGTGCCAAAAAAGGAGAAAAGAAAAGTGTTTTTCTAGGTGGGGTGTGTCTTCCAAAAACGTCTTCTTTTTTCTTTTTTTTCCCATTTGATCCCGTCTTCTCCCCCATTTCACCCTCATTTTTTAATTTTTTCCCCTTTCTATTTTTCCCACTTGACTGTGATTTTTTTTTTTTATAAAGTTTACTTTCCATCCTTTAACTTTCCCCATTTTTTTTATCTATTCATTGTTATTCCCTCTATCCCATCTCCCTCCTCTATATATTCCCCTGAAGCCTGAGTACTCCATTAGACTTTGGTGTTTTCCGAGTGTTCATACCCTTGCATTGTAAAGTTTCCGAATACAAGGGAGGGAAGGTATGGCTAGCATAGAGAGTGGCCTAAATGCCCCCCTGTGTATGGTTACTGATGGTGGCTAACAACTCGTCAGCATCGAGGGGTGAGCGGATGTTATGCATCTTATTATTGAACATAACCCTTAGAAAAGCAGGGAACCTCATCTGCACGGTTGCTCCCAAGGCCCTGAACTTGTCCATTTTCTGACCCAGCTCCCACTGCCTGTCTACTGTAGTTTTAGACAGGTCTGACCGGACTTCAAAAGAGAAATCCGGGGCCTTTAATGAGTTGGCCTTGAGGGCAAGGTTCAAGATCTTCTCTTTAATAGAGTACGTCAGAAAGTTCACCAAGATTTCCCTGGGCTTCACCCTACCCGGATTCAGACGGAAGGGGTCCCGGTGTATCCTCTGGATGTCATTTTCTAGCTCTGCAGTGGTCTCCTCCAGATTGTGAGCGTTCTTTAGTAGTGAAATTACATACTGCTTGATGTCACCCCCTTCCTTTCCTTCAGGGATCTTTAAGAGTCTAAGGTTATTTCTCCTAGAGTAATTCTCAAGGGACTCAACCCTATCTTTCACAGCATCCCCTTCTCTCCGCAGAGACTGGATCCTGTCCTCTGCATGCTCCAACTTCGCTTTAAGAGACCGTCTACCTTCTTACCGAGTGTCTCACATACGGCCCTGATCTCAGCTTGGTTTTGTTTAGACTCCGCAAAACCACATTTGATCTCACTCCTCATTGCTGATATCATTGCCTCAAGGGTTCCACCCCCCTTGCTGCTCCCGGGCATTGCTTCACCGTTCTCCCTCGCCTCTCCACTCTCGATTTCTGCCTCCTCTGACATCTTTTCAGGGCCCTCGGAGTTTCTGGCTGGCTCAAATATGTCCAAGACCCTTGCGCCCGCGGGACCAGAGGGTTTGGGCCCCTGGAAGGTAGCGGCACTGCTAAGGCTAGTACTCATACTATTAGAATAGGAGCCTTTCTCCCCCCCCCAAACTGAGTCCGATGTCTAACACTTGGGGTAAGACTTTAAAGTAAGATCTAAGTGATGGGGTGATTCGGGGAGCGGTCTTACGTAGCCCCTTAGACTTGCTTTTCACTGCTGCCGGTTTTTTGGGGTAGTGCTTGGTTTTTTACTCACACCCCCCCTCCTGCTGCCCCCCCTGGGAGAGACTGCGAAATAACCAGATCGGTTTGCCCCTCCTCCTGTGCCTCTGCCTCTGCCCCGGGAAGTCCTTCCCCTCCCTTACACCCGCTGGGAATCTCACTGTGGCACACGACTCTTTTACTAGGGCCCTTCCCCCGCCTCCTACCTTTCACAGAACCTCGTTTTCCCAGGATGTTACCTTTCTCAGTGCTATCGGTAGAGTGCTCACCACCCTTCAAGATCTTTCCTCCCTCTTCCACAGTGCTCCTGGAAACAATGCTGGAGGCAGCGTCAGCCGTGGTTAAATCGGGCACAATTGCAAGCACTTCTGAAAGCGAGCTCCTAAGAGGCAGTCTTTTCTCAGCCTTCGCTTCTCCGCTCCTCCGCTGCTCTCTGCCCCCCAGGAGTCCGCGAGCTACTGCTCTGCGGCTCCGTCGAAGCTCCACAGCTGCCTCTGACCACCGTAGGAGAGAGGCGGGGGATGGAGCGAGGCTCACGCACATCAGCTGCGCCGAAGCAACTCCCGGCGTTGAAAATGCCAAAAGCCTCTCTCCTCGCCGCTCTTGCACTGAATGGCAAAGCGGGGGACAATCTCAGCTCAGCTTGCTCCGGGGGTCTCCCGTCATCAAAATCGGCCGGCTCCGGTGAGAATCGCAAAGTCACAGGCTACGGCCAGGGACAGGTCTGCCTAGACGCGCGGTCCGCCCTAACCAGCGGCCGCCATGTTCTCCCAATCGACCAGAGGAATTATCTTTATACTGAGAGGAAGTAATATGTTGCCATATTCAGAATCAATTTTGGATCCCTTTATCTAGCTGTTTCTGCAAATGCTAGGAGAATGACACAACTGTCTCACGTCTGGCCCCAAGACTTTGGAACAATCTGCCTAAAGATCTGAGTATTAATGGTAAACTGCTGCCATTCAAGAGAAAACACGCTAGGATGATGGACGGTGCACTGAAAATTCAACTGTTTCCGATGTTACCTGTAACGCTCTAAAGCTCTGCATCTCCCTAACACCCTCAATGTTATGATTATCACTTGTCCCGCTACTCTTTCCATTCATTGTATTTCCCAGTTACTACTGGAGTACTCTGCTGCCTATGTGGCTATGTTTTGGCTCTATATTATTACTAAGGTATTAATTAAAAAAATATACAAATACACTATGGTTACCACATCTCTATTTAGAGAGCTGTTATCCACAGACACCTGATAATGTCATGGTTTTCCAAGATATTATGTGGTTTTACCTTTACCTTATTTCAGTACTGCTTTAATATAGTTATCAATAATCAGAGCATGTTAAATGTGTAGTAGTTCTATCGCCAAAGGTTTGCTACAAATTACAGAACACTTTAAGAGATAGCTGAATTGAGGTTTAAAAATATTTTCCAAACAACAAGGTATATTGCAGCGCTGCAAGCAAATTAGCAGTGCCACGCTGCTTCATTAAAAAAAATGCAGTGATATGCTGTATTCACAAGAATAAGGAGCACCCCAGTGTTTTCCATTGTGCTGGTGCTAAAAAAGCTGCCTAGCGCCAACGCAGGCACCCTTGCACCATGGTACAAGGGTGTCTGCGTTGCAGGGATGATTGTCTATACATAAATAGTCTCTAAACTGGATTTGGTCTTTTTATGTGTGCTGCAGAATGAGGCACACATTGAAAGAGCAAAAACGAGGAGAAATAATAGCTGCGCCAATATAATGCCTGCTATTCAGTCACGTTAGTTTTTGGTGCTGCTTCAGATTAAACAGTTTAAAATTGGGGCAGCATCAAATACCAATGGGTGTTGCGGTGGAACACCCACAGCAACACCCATTGCATGCAACTTTTCATGCAGATACCTCTGTGAAAAGGGACGATAATTACAAAGCGTTGTAAATATGGAGCAGTGCATTGTGCCACATCAACGTTGGGAAAACTGACGTTCCGGAGGCTCAATGCCTGTGTCAATATGCGCCAATGTGTCAGGATTTAAAATCATTGACAACTCTGTACAGGGTTTGCTTTTTCGATTGCACCTCCCTTACCCCAACAATTCAGTGAAACATGACCTGAAGTGATTTTTCTGCCTCGATGGACTGAAAATGACAGTAATGTTTAATTTTTAGTACAAATATCAGCACGATAATGTTGAAGGCGAACATGTCAAAATGTAATGCAAACTCTCGTCTTGAAAAAAAAAGCTACGCAGTTTTTGCTTTGAATAGGAAATACAACCCCGAAGGAAATCATCTCGGCGAATGACAAGAGATATGACGTCTCGTCTCCTGATTGCATCCTCGGGGACAGTAGAGGTCAGGCTGCTTTTGTTACTTTTCAGTCACCGACAGCTGAGTGCGGAGGACGAAACCAAATGCAAAAAAAATCTGAAGTGCTTCAGCGTGGTAGCCTGGATGTCACAGGCCCTAATGCAAGCACAAGGGTCCTTCCTCTCAAAACACAGCCATGCTTGGGTTGCGGAAGCCACCTTACACTCAATTAGGCCCCAATGTCACTGCACCTGCTGCACCATTGAAAGCTCTGACCCTATAATGTACCCAGGAGCAAGATCGCGAGGCAAAACAATATTGAGATAGCAGAGCAAGGGAAATTGTTTCCAGGCTGCTTAACTGAGCAAACAATCTTGCACCTTGGATACCAGACCCCACAGAGAGTGTAAAGGATGGGTGAATCTCGGATCGATACTTGATTCAAGGCTGCAGCTCTTTGCTGTTCAAGCAGGATCGTTTATTGACACTTCTCCTGTGATGGTTCTCACGCTCTGCAGCCACTTATCTGCCTTCCTTGCTGCCGGTAATACAGAGCCAGCCTCGAGAGAGCTTTTATCTCACACACATAGGGGTTATCTGGCAGCCGCACGCGCATCGAGGAAGCGATTTAGTATTGATTTACTCTCAGAAGTGTTTAAATGTTATTTCATGAGAACTTGTCGGGCGATGTGCGCCTGTGTCTGTACCATGTGCTCTGTCTTGGGTACATTTCATGCAGCCTGATGATGCTCGAAACGTGAGGACTGTCAAACCAATGCAAGTCCTCAAAACAGGTAGGTTGAGATGAAATGTATAAAACCATACGTCAAAATGAATGGACTAAAACTGGATATTCATCAATTGTACAGGATAATCTTTCGGAAATCGATCAATTCTTTGGACTAAAAAGTCTCTAGTTACTAACATGTCTGTTCCTTTTTTTAAGAATATTTACCGAAAAAACTAGAGGATCCAGCATGTTAATAAATAATGTTTGCTAACAGACACAAACAGTAGCTCAAAAAATTATTGTTTCTAAAAGAGAAGAAGCTAGAATAGTTCAGGTGGAGAGGTTACAAAGAAACAAAGAAATGCAACATCAACAGGGTGTCAGTAATCGCTCCCCCACTCTATCTTGAAGCGAGAAACAAACACTAATATGAGGGGACATTTGTAGTTACAGCATTAGGAGAAAATGTACATAAACTGCCAAACTATTGCATAACTAACATCACAGAACAGTGCTGTTGCTCACGAGGTTAGCCAGGACTGCAGAGCGTAGTGCAAACAGTTGTGATGTCGGGAACAGATGCCTGGAAGAGAAAACACGCTTCTTTCCCATGTTATTCTTGTAACCAAGCGGCCAACAGTGGGATCATTTTTTAGATCGATAGATTGGGGTCTACAGGGCTACTATATACATTTAAAATAAAAGAACATATACACTACAAGCGTAGTTTTTGGTGACATGCTAATTTAGAGTTAACAGTCAGTAAATCCAAATGAATAGCTGTGGTGCTAACTGGTATAAAAATATAGTCCTGATGTGTGTCAGCTGTAGGGTTAATTATTATCAATCTTCATTAGGATGGAGTTGCCAGGCACGGGATAGTGAATCTTTTACCTTGGCCTCTTTGAATAAGTTTTGACTGAGTACCCACCAATAAGTATGCATTCTACACAACACACTACGTCTTGCAATCAACATCATATCGCTTATTGACGAAAGTCAGGATGAATGCATCCCCACTGATAGCCTTGCATGCCCTTCCTTTTGAAGGAAAGCTTATTATAACTTTGAGACGGTATAACTGTATAAAGTGTTCACTAAGCATTCCCTAATAGTTGAACATGTATCCAGCAGGGAAAGCTAGAAGTACAAGTTTAAATGGGAAACCTTTTATAGCTGTGCTGCAAAAGTAAGGATTTTTGGACTCCCCTACTTTCTTTCAAATTTTGTTTCTTTGAAGCACTTTAAAAATGTCTAATACTTTTTACATTGTCAATATTCTTCATTTGTGATTAATCCAATGAAACAAAGATTGTAAAATGATTTAGGGCCTGAATATGAGTTTGACAGAGCATCGGACTGCCGAACCGGTGGTGGAGGTGCTGTGGCAGTCAGGGACCACCGCACCAGTGGTCCGATCACCGTATTTCAAGTTCAGTGGTCGGACCACTTTGGGACCTCCGCATCTCACCAGGGATCCTCCAGTGTGGCCGCAATACGTTTGGCAGTGCCAACCATATTACGAGTTTCCTCACTGCAATCCTATCCATGGCAGATAGTGGTGAGTTAACTATGGGGGCCCTTACAAGGCTGCTTTGTGCCTCTGTGCAGGGGATTGCATGCAGGGGGGCACATGTTGTGCCCCCCTGTATGTGTGCACCCTCAGTTCCTGCACAGAACGAAATGCACAACATTGTGCATTTTGGCTGGTGCAGGAATGAGCTTTGGCACTCCCATTGTAGTGTATTTTTGAAAGTCACTGCCTTGTGAACACCAAAGACCACTCGCCATATCATGCAGAAACTCATAATCTGGTGTGAGGCCGGCAGCCCTGTTTGCCAGTGTGGGAGTGGGACAGTGGCGTGGTGGCCCACTCCCACACTGCCAAACCCATTATCGGGCCCTTAGCCACATGCATGAATCTAAGTTTGTTCACAGATACATTGACATATACTTAGTGGATTGTAAGTGTCCGAGGATTAAAGAGTTATCTCCTAATTTCAGAAATGCTTTCTCTGTGTTAAACATCTGGCCTCATCTAACCTTATTGCCAAATCCCTCACTTTCCTCAAGTCAGGTAGGAACATTGTCACTGGGAATAAAGGATATTTCTATTTTGTTATTCCCTGTGCTCACAAATAGTCACAACACGATTGATTTAAGTTTAAGTTCATGAATTTTCTCCAAAGTCCAACAGCCAGGTGTTTGGACAAGAATATCAGGACTTCCAATATATCATGGATGGGAATATCAAAGTAAAAATATTGATTTTAGTGTTGTTTTTAATGTCATAGTCAAACATATGGATGCAATAAATATTGTTGCATATAACATCATTATTTAGTGTTTATTAGTCTGTGATGTATTTTTTAATTATATGTGTTTATAATTTTTACAATTTGTTTATTTCTTATTCATTAAATTGTTTGAATTAGAATTTTAAATTGTATTCATGTTATTAATTGATTATTGATTTTCTTTAGCGGAGGGATGTTGAGTTATCAAGGGATAAGGGACAGGAGATTTTTAAAAAGTGTTTATTTTATGTTTTAATTTAAATTAAATAATTAGAGAGATATGCAAATTGGATGTATTGAATCTTAAAATATATTTTATTATATTATCTTTTATATATTTTCATGTTTATGTTTATCTTATATTTAAAAATATTAAAATAATTATTTACTTTTTCATAAAATACTATATTTTGGATTTATTTTGATAGTTAAGCTAGAAATATTTTTTATTAAATTGTTATAACAGTATCAAAAATAAATAATATTTTGAAAATGTAGGAAATGTATTTAAAAAACCTTTAAAATACAAAAATGAAAGAAATATATTTTAAACATTGTATTAATAAATTTGTTTTTTGTATCTTATGTAGTTGAATTTTTAAAGTTTAATGTCACAAAGTATTTTTTTTAAATATTGCAAGTTTAATTACTAATTATTAAGCTAAATATTTTATATAAAGGTTAGTATTTTAAATTAGTGTTTTAATACATAGCCACTACATTGTGAGAATGTGCAGAATTAATTGTTTATTTTACAATTTATTTATATAATATTTAGAAAACAACTTGTATTTTGAACTGGATTTAATACATTTCATGTCTTTATTCTCCAAATGTCTTCCCTCAAATTGTATAGACTGGAGTGGGAATAGTAAATGTCACCCCTTTAGTGTCAAACACCTTCCCCAAGTTGGCTCAAATTGAAGTGGGAATAGTAAATATTACCCCTTTAATGTTGATCAACTTCTTTAACTTGGTTTAAACTGTAGTGGGAATTGGAAGTGTCCAAACCTTCCCCAAGTTTGTTTAGGTTGAGTGAGAATTGTAAATGTCACCCTATTAGTTTGCAAGATTTTCCCAAATTTAGTATGATGAAGAGATAACACACTTATTTTTACCATGTAATTTTTTTACAATTTTAATTATTTGTAGTTTTCAACTTTTAAAAGTATATTGTTTCAGTAAAATCAAAAGCAACTATAAAGCAAGTTAAAATATGTTTGTAAGTTTTTATTGTAAAAACAGAAATACACCAGATGAAATATATATTTGTATAATGTACATTTTCAAATGATATTTTTTATTTATTGCAATTCTGTAACATTGTTTACCTTTCTTAAACAATTTTAAAAAAACTATATATTTTATACTAATATTAAATTTATACTTTGCAATGTATTCAAAGGTCTTAACATTTGGAGGCCATCATTTTTGTTACCTTCTATTTTGTAGTCTATTGATGTTATTCTGGGTCTATTTTATAGAAACGAATCTGCAACTAGGTTCTGCTATCCATTGGCAAGCCTCATATCACACCTGTGTTTATACTTCTGCTGATATGACTTGGTCCTGGTACCCACCTCCGCTTTGTCCAAAATGGGAGTTCTTTTCATTGGCAACTACTCAGGATTCAATTTGGACATAGCTACCCTACCCCTCAAGAGCTTAAAAGGGTAACTTTGTGTTACACATTTGAGGGTAATGCAATGGGCCCACCAAGTGTCTCTAATGACTTCCTTAAGGGGAAATCTTTTTTCCAAGGCTCTCTGCACACAAGCGTTTAATACTCTATTCATGCGTTCCACAAGGCCTTTGGCCTGCAGTGCATGGAGAACTGTCCTCGAATGAGTGATCCCAAAATATCTTTAAAATTCCTGCATTTCTTGTGAGGTGAATTGCACCCCATTGTCAGTGACAACACCTTGTGGATACCCATTTAGATGTGTACTCCACTAATACCACAAATCTGTGGATGGTTGCAATAACTCAAATAGGCCCATCATATCCAGACCTAACCTAGTCCATGGCTTGCCCGGGATAACCTCAGGTGAAAGGGAGGCAGAATTAGAGACTCAAAATTAATCATTGGAGGCACTCTGGTAGCACTCTTTAACTATCTCCTCCACTTGTCGATTCATGCCTGGCCACCAATATCTTTCACGAACACAGGCTTTGGTTAGACTCCTACCAAGATGTCCCTCGTGACCTTGGTTTATTATCTTTGATCTCATACAACTGGGAGGAACAACCCTCTCACCTCTAATGAGATCTCCCTGATGAATTGTAAGTTCATTTCTTATTGACCAAAAAGGCTTCAAATCAGAATCCCAACTTTTGTAATCAGCCCCAGCCCTTGATACCATAATTAACAATGACAGGAAACAATGTATCCTCCCCCTTTCCTTTCTCTCACTCCTCTTTGTAATGCTAGGCTGCTTGACCCAACTCACACCTGCTAACTCAGCAGTAGCAGCATCACATTTTCCTCCCACTGGCGATCGAAAAAAAACAGTCAGCTGCTGTATTTGCTACACAAGGAAGATACTGCACCTGAAAAGTAAATTCTTCCAAACCTTCACTCTAACAATTAAGTCTTGGCATCACCCCCTCACTTTAGCTGCATGAAAATATTTATACGAAGGGACGATGATCCTTGCTTACTAAAAAGGGAATGCCCTACAAATAAACCTTGAAATGGCTCACTCCCAGGCTGTAGCTAAGGCCTAACTCTCAATGCAGGAATACTGTTCTTATGCCTTCTTTAATGCCCTGTAAGCAAATGCAACAACCTTCTCTTCACCCCGTCCAGTTCCATAAGAACTGCACCCAACCCTTTAAGGCAGGCATTTGTGGTAAGGATAGCCCTTCTTTTGGTGTCCAAATGACCATGGGTAGGCATTCTACTGATTTCCCGCTTCACTATGTTGAAAGTTGCATCACAATCATCTGACCAGGCAAATTGAGTTCCCTTTTTAATAATATCCTGATGGGTTCTACAACACTAGTGAAACCCTTGATTAATTTAGAGTAAAATTCAGCAAATCCAAGAAAGGACCTTACTTACTCCTTGTGACAAGGAGTAGGAACATTCGCAATGCTATGTGCAGACTGATGCTTAGGTTGAATACCCTCCCCCAATATAACATGGCCCAAGTATGTGACCGACGCCGATCCAATTTTGCATTTATGTTTCAGCAGTCATCACTGTGAGACCTTTGTCTGGTAGTCGCTTCAACACTCTTCCTAAAATTGTATCATGCTCAGTCACATCTTTACCATACACTAGGATATCATCCTTTTGAAATAATATGTTAGGCATATCACCAAGGACCATCTTCATGATTCACTGGAATCAGGCTGCAGCTGAGGCCAGCCCGAATGGCATTCTCACAAATCGATACACACCTAACGGCATCACAAAGGATGTCAAGTGCCTCAAATCTTGGTGCAATTGCTCTTGATGATATGCCTACAAGAGATCTAACACACTTACATTTTCACTTCTTCCACCATTTATTGAGGCTTCTCAAGTTCACACACATTCTGATAGACTTCCCACCATCCTTAGGTACCAATACTACTGGAGCCAATCAGTCGAAGGATTCAATTTTCTCTATAACATTCAGAGCCATAAGTCCATCTAATTCCTTTTTCAAAGGTTAGTATCATAATATGAACTTTTCTCACTTTGTACACACAAGGTTTAGCATTCCTCTTTAGCACTATCTGATGCTCATAGTTCTTGAGCAGGCCCAGTTCATCACTAAATACCTGCGGAAATTCCTTGAAGAAATGTTCTACACTTCCACAGTCATCCACTAACATGACTTGATCACGTACATTGCATACATTGGGATTTAATATAATCTCCAAATCTCTTTGATGTCTCCAACCTAGGAAGTTGACCCCTTGCTTGGCCACACACACTTTCCCAATGGTCTCTCTGCCTTTGAATTCTATCCTCATTGCCACATAACCCAAGACATTAATATGTGTACCACCATAGTTAACCGAGTTAATATCCAGAGAACAGAGCTGCACATTGGGAAGCATTGTGTTTCACAACTCATTTCCAATCATTGTAAGTGGGGAGACTGAGTCTGCTAGAACCACAAATTGCTTGCCTCCAAAATGAACCTCACACTAAGGCATGTTTATACAACCAGCATCCACTTCATCATCACTTTTCCCATTCAATACCACCATCTTCAGACTAACCCTTACATTTTCCACATTTTCCACAGCCTGTATTCTCCCATGGGACCTGAAAACCCTTGCATAATGGCCTTTAAGACCACACTTATGACATGTGGAATTATTTGCATAGCAACTGGAACTGCTGAAAACATGACCAAATTTTCCACAACTGTAACATTTAAATTTAGTAGTCTCCAGTGGAACTTTAACGCTCCTTTATGGGTCACTTCGCAAATATGTCCATCTGAATCCTATTGAACCTCCTTCTTCACGACTTCATGTATGCTACTAGGTGAATTTCTCGATAGTTCATCCTGTACCCTGCTGCTCCCTTTACACCTTACTAACTGATCTCTCAACAGTGAGTCTGTTAAGTCACCAAATTCACAAGTGCAAGCAAGTGTTTAAATAAACGCAATGTAGTTGCCAACTTTTTCATTCGATCCTTGTAAAAAATGTGTCCCTCTCTAAATACGACATTGATGCGTTGACCAAAGTACAACTCCAACATTTTCATGGACATTTCAAAAACATCCAAAGGTTCACCATCACCTTTTGGTAACTCATCAATACCTTCATAGATAATGCAGGTCCTCAATCCATAGATTGTGGAGAAGAATGGCTTGTTTCCTGTATGCAGAAAACTTCTCACCCACGATGGCCACTAAATACGAGTCAAAAGGTTTTCTCCATCGCTTCCACTGAGGCATTGGTTCCCCTTTCTCACATAGAAAAGCAGGAGGTTGCGACATGCAGGTAGCTGACATGATTGCAGCGATGTGTTATATTAATTGTATTAATAGATACTGTACCTTGCTCTGCAGGCGTAGACATTAAACCTTGCTTTGCAATTGATGAAAGACATGCGTGAGACGTTTCACGAAGTAGCACTGTTCCTAAACTAATGATCATGTCAAGGCCGATCAGCCTAAATGACACTAAGGGGGTCATCAGGATGACGGGCAGACTTTGTCCGCCCGTCATCCTACTGGTGAAATGGACCACCCGCCATAAGGGCGGGGGTCCCGTGGCTAGCATTAGGTTGCGCTCGCCACAGTGGCGGGCGCATCCTGCATTCCTACCATTGTGGCGGGCGGTGCACCCCCCACGGCGGGCGGTGCACCCCCCACTCACGGGTGAGTGGGGGGTGCACATGGGGGGTACCATAGGTACCCCCCATGCGCACCCCCCACTCACCCGGAGTCCATGGGGGCCCACATCAGGCCCCCAAAGCAGACTCTGCATGATTTCCGTGGCGGCACAGAAAGGCATCTGAAAAAACCCATTGTAATATGGCGATAGACACCGCCACCATATAAACCCTTTTCCGCCCCGGTCGCAAGGCGACTGGGGCGGAAAAGCGACGGCCGGTCTTTCCATCCACCACGGACCCCCTAGCCATACTAATATGGTGGGGGGGTCATTGCGGCTAGGATGGCGGGCGGTTCGCCCCTGCCAGGCCGGCGGTAGCTACCACAGGCCTGGCAGGGGTGATCCGCCCGGCATCCTAATGGGGGCCTAAGAATGAGAAAGCATAGAATGTGACCGATCTAATATGGCAGCCTTACATTTTGCGCAGTGACGTCATACGCTTTTCCACGTCATAACGAGGTCGCAGCTGTACTCACGCATTGATGCATTGATGCAATTGCTTAAGAATTGTAAATCAGAAGCCGCGTGCTCCTCTATATAGCAGAGCAATGATTGTGTGCGACTCGTTCTTACAACTGAATAATGACTGCTTGTGCACCAGTGCAATTCCAATATGGAGCGTGAGGAGTCCATTGGCCAAAGCCTCAAAGTCCCAAATAAAGGTACAAGTTACCTTGTTGATATTCTACACTGTCGTCGATTGCCGGCTGGGTCAAGGACAATCTTTAGCCATATCCATCCAGAATTGACTGACACCATCAGTAATTCCGCAACATCCAACGATCTCCACACAAGGGAATTGGTGGTGAAGTTTGTCCCCAATCAAGCATCACTCGTCGTCATTGTTAACATGCTACACGCAGGAATCTTGAAGTATTGTTTATTGTCTTCTTATATATATACCACCAAAATTAGCATCCTACATGTGACTACAACTGATTACGATTACTATTTTTAGTTACGTGGAGACAGGGAAAGATCTGCAGCTAAAAAATTGTAAGTTTTCATTTGTATTTTTGTTGTTGGTGGAAAAATGTGATATTATATTGTACATGATAAGTTATGTTGATTATGGGGGCCCATTACGATGTCAGTTGGACGTGCGTCCAACTGGCATCATGGCGGTAGTGTGACTGCCCTACAACGAGTAGGCGGTCCCACTTCCATTATTATGATGCAACCACCTTCACAGCGGTTGGAAAGCGTATATTTTGTATTGTGACTTGTGCTGCAGGCGGCATCACAAGCCACAATAGAAAAAAGATACTTTTAAAACACGGTGCCTGCCACACAGTGCATGCATGTTGAGGGGCACCACAGGTGCCCCACAGGACTTATAGCGGACGTCGCAGGGCACTGGGGCCCTGGAAAGGGCCCCCCAAGCCACTTTCTGACAGCATTTCCATGTCGGAAAGGCAGACATGGAAAGGATGTCAGAAACTGACATCATAATCCTGAGTGCACTGCCTGAGCAGGCTCTGCCGTCATTTGGGGATTATCTGTCCGACTGATGACCCAACAGAATCTCCCATGCTGTTGGAGTCATTGGTTTTCCCCCCAGGCTGCAGCAGTCTGACAGACCACTTCGTAAAACGGAGGTCAAACCGCTGAGTCGGATTGTCAGATGGCCCCCCACCAACAGCCTATCGATGGCGATCCGCCTGACATCGTGTCAGTCCCCTTTGTATTGAATTTGGTTTTAAGTTAGTTGGTTATTGTTACTTTTTTTTAAATTAACTAATTAATATGTTTTTATTATATCATTTATTAATTTTGTGATATTATATAACTGTTCCACTATTTAATGAAATGTTTATATGAAAGAGGGATTTGGTTCGATGATTTAGAGTTTTTTGTAGAGTTTGAGGTATTTGGGAGGTTGCTTTTTATTTTATAATATGCTTTTAGTTACCATTTCTAAGTAATGTAGTCGTTTCTTATTTATGAATAGCTCTACTTTAAATTGTAGCATGTCATACATTCTTTTAGTTTGTTTGCTATGTTTAGGGTCAATTTGAGTAACAGATTGCTCTATCATTAGATCTCAGAATCTTTGCTCTTTTGTCGTACTTTGATAAATGTAAATAATGTTAGTAGAGTTCTGCCTAGTGTGGATTTTAAGGTAGTGTGCTATCCTTCCACTGCTTTCTTTGTTTTGGCAGTGTGTAGGCAGCTCATGATATGCTCTGCAGTGCCATAGCGGTGCCACCACCATATTACTACTCCTGACTGCTGCGTCATCACTAGTATATATAAACAATTGGTTCTGTAGGGAAGTGTAAAATTTCTTTTCTAATATTAAATGTTTCCTGGTAGCCTTAGAAATGCCAATCATTGAATAATATTTATATTCAGACATACAAAAATTAAATAAAATTGAAATTTGAAAAGAACTTGATAATGACAAACTTAGGTTTACTATTCATATTTCTTAAAATTACATAGATATCAAATCACAGAAAGGAAATAGAAACACAGGACTGTTCATAAACATACTTAACATATGCAAGTGCTGTACAAATATTTATGTTTTAACACATAACAAAATACTTGATTTTGGACAACATACATAGAAAAGAAAAAAAAGAGAGAACTTATTCAGGATGTCCATTTGTAATCTATATATCCTCAAAAATATCTCTTCATTTCCTCATCCTACCGGTGAAAGGGACCGCCTGCCATAAGGGCGGGGGTCCCGTGGCTAGCATTAGGATGCGCTCGCCACAGTGGCGGGCGCATCCTGCATTCCTACCATTGTGGCGGGCGGTGCACTCAGCACCGCCAACCACAATGGCAGGAAGGCATGCTGTGCACTTCCATGCACAGCCTGGCAGGCACCGCGCGGTGCCTGCCAGGCTTTGCATGGAACCGCTGGGGGGTACCAAAGGTACCCCCCCATGTGCACCCCCCACTCACCCGGAGTCCATGTGGGCCCACATCAGGCCCCCAAAGCAGACTTCGCATGCCTTTCCGTGGCGGCACGGAAAGGCATCTGAAAAAACCCATTGTAATATGGCGATAGACACCGCCACCATATAAACGCTTTTCCGCCCCGGTCGCAAGGCGACTGGGGCGGAAAAGCGACGGCCGGTCTTTCCGTCCACCACGGACCCCCCAGCCATACTAATAAAGTGGAGGGGTCATTGCGGCTAGGATGGCGGGCGGTTCGCCCCTGCCAGGCCGGCGGTGGCTACCACAGGCCTGGCAGGGGTGATCCGCCCGGCATCCTAATGGGGGCCTAAGAATGAGAAAGCATAGAATGTGACCGATCTAATATGGCAGCCTTACATTTTGCGCAGTGACATCATCCGCTTTTCCACCTCATGACGAGGTCACAGCTGTACTCACGCATTGATGCATTGATGCAATTGCTTAAGAATTGTAAATCAGAAGCCACGTGCTCCTCTATATAGCCGAGCAATGATTGTGTGCGCACTTGTTCTTACAACTGTACAATGACTGCTTGTGCACCAGTGCAATTCCAAAATGGAGCGTGAGGAGTCCATTGGCCAAAGCCTCAAAGTCCCAAATAAAGGTACAAGTTACCTTGTTGATATTCTACACTGTCATCGATTGCCGGCTGGGTCAAGGACAATCTTTAGCCATATCCATCCAGAATTGACTGACACCATCACTAATTCCGCAACATCCAACGATCTCCACACAAGGGAATTGGTGGTGAAGTTTGTCCCCAATCAAGCGTCACTCGTCGTCATTGTTAACATGCCACACGCAGGAATCTTGAAGTATTGTTTATTGTCTTATTATATATATACCACCAAAATTAGCATCCTGCATGTGACTACAACTGATTACGATTACTATTTTTAGTTACGTGGAGACAGGGAAAGATCTGCCGCTAACAAATGGTAAGTTTTCATTTGTATTTTTGTTGTTGGTGGAAAAATGTGATATTATATTGTACATGATAAGTTATGTTGATTATGGGGGCTCATTACGATGTCAGTTGGACGTGCGTCCAACTGGCATCATGGGGGTAGGCGGTCCCACTTCCATTATTATGATGCAACCACCTTCACAGCGGTTGGAAAGCGTATATTTTGTATTGTGACTTGTGCTGCAGGCTGCATCACAAGCCACAATAGAAAAAAGATACTTTAAAAACATGGTGCCTGCCACACAGTGCATGCATGTTGAGGGGCACCACAGGTGCCCCACAGGACTCATAGCAGATGTCGCGGGGCACTGGGGCCCTGGAAAGGGCCCCCCAAGCCACTTTCTGACAGCATTTTCATGTCTGAAAGGCAGACATGGAAAGGATGTCAGAAACTGACATCATAATCCTGACTGCACTGCCTGAGCAGGCTCTGCCGTCATTTGTGGATTATCTGTCCGACTGATGATCCAACAGAATCTCCCATGCTGTTGGAGTCATTTGTTTTCCCCCCAGGCTGCAGCAGTCTGACAGACCGCTTCGTAATACGGAGGTCAAACCGCTGAGTCGGATTGTCAGATGGCCCCCCACCAACAGCCTATCGATGGCGATCCGCCTGACATCGTGTCAGTCCCCTTTGTATTGAATTTGGTTGTAAGTTAGTTAGTTATTGTTACTTTTTTTTAAATTAACTAATTCATATTTTTTTATTATATCATTTATTAATTTTGTGATATTATATAACTGTTCCACTGTTCAATGAAATGTTTATATGAAAGAGGGATTTGGTTAGATTATTTAGAGTTTTTTGTAGAGTTTGAGGTATTTGGGAGGTTGCTTTTTATTTTATAATATGCTTTTAGTTACCATTTCTAAGTAATGTAGTCGTTTCTTATTTATGAATAGCTCTACTTTAAATTGTAGCATGTCATACATTCTTTTAGTTTGTTTGCTATGTGTAGGGTCAATTTGAGTAACAGATTGCTCTATCATTAGATCTCAGAATCTTTGCTCTTTTGTCGTACTTTGATAAATGTAAATAATGTTAGTAGAGTTCTGCCTAGTGTGGATTTTAAGGTAGTGTGCTGTCCTTCCACTGCTTTCTTTGTTTTGGCAGTGTGTAGGCAGCTCATGATATGCTCTGCAGTGCCACAGCAGTGCCACCACCATATTACTACTCCTGACTGCTGCGTCATCACTAGTATATATAAACAATTGGTTCTGTAGGGAAGTGTAAAATTTCTTTTCTAATATTAATTGTTTCCTGGTAGCGTTAGAAATGCCAATGCATTGAATAATATTTATATTCAGACATACAAAAATTAAATTAAATTGAAATTTGAAAAGAACTTGATAATGACAAACTTAGGTTTACTATTCATATTTCTTAAAATTACATAGATATCAAATCACAGAAAGGAAAAAGAAACACAGGACTGTTCATAAACATACTTAACATATGCAAGTGCTGTACAAATATTTGTGTTTTAACACATAACAAAATACTTGATTTTGGACAACATACATAGAAAAGAAAAAAAAGAGAGAACTTATTCAGGATGTCCATTTGTAATCTATATATCCTCAAAAATATCTCTTCATTTCTTCATCCTACCGGTGAAAGGGACCGCCTGCTATAAGGGCGGGGGTCCCGTGGCTAGCATTAGGATGCGCTCACCACAGTGGCGGGCGCATCCTGCATTCCTACCATTGTGGCGGGCGGTGCACTCAGCACCGCCCGCCACATTGGCAGGAAGGCATGCTGTGCACTACCATGCACAGTATGGCAGGCACCGCGCGGTGCCTGCCAGGCTGTGCATGGAACGGCTGGGGGGTACCATAGGTACCCCCCATATGCACCCCCAACTCCCCCGGAGTGGGGGGTGCACATGGAGTTGATCCATACATTGGGTAAAAACACCGAACACCTGTTTCATATCGTCAACATTTCAACCCTATCCAATAAGTGTGTTCATATAAACATCAGAGTCGGTCTTCAGCAGGTTTAGAGAAAATGGTTTATCCTGTGTGATAGAAAATAAGTGTGTCAGTGCAGATAATTGATAAGCAAAAAGGAAGAGACGGAGGGGGAAGTAGGTTAGATGGAGGGAGGGCAGTATGATGGTGATGAATCCGTCAAATCTCACCTAGTCCCAGTTGTCTGGTAATTCCACAATCCTCGAAGAGGTATTGTAAAGAGAGAAGGATGAGTTTTATCCTACTGAAAGCCAGGTCATCTATGTAGGCCTATATCATTAGAAAATACAGTGTATAAGTACCCCAAAAATGGGAGGTACAAAATTAAATGCAGTACGAGAGAGGAAAAAAGGCCTCTCTTACCTTGTTTAGAGACTCAAACTGTCTAGAATACAAGATAAGGCACTATTAATTTAGGGCTTCCTGAATGCCTCATAGGGTCCAATTAAGATACCCCAGAATAAAGTAAAAAACAGTATATTACAAGACTGCTTTGGAGAAGAAGAATCTAGAAGGAAAACTCTAGGCTTGTGTACCTATGGTGAGTAAAATACTTGAATAGCCTATGTGGGGCTCACCTTAATATATCAAAAGCTGGGATTGGAATTCCGACCTCCTGCCTCTTGCTCTGTCGTTGTTACACTGTTGGGAGTGGGATACTGGTATATCTCAAATGGCGGCTACATGAATGTGCACGCCATTCGAGTGACGCAGCGTGATATGAATTCCTTTACGTGCGTCAACAATTGGAGCTGTTGAAAGAATCACTGTCTGTCACTCGTGTGACGAGGAGAACCGCATCTGCATAGCAAAAACAAGCTGCCACATAGTTGTTGAGTAATGTGGAAACTGCATTCGTTCACCAGCCAAACACACGGCGTATTATGTAGTTAGGCCTCCTGGTAACCACAGTGTGAAAGTGCTTGAATCCTGTAAGACGTCTCAGAGAAAAGACGGGGTGATTCGAGTCATAGCATTTGGTTGCACGGAAAAAAATCAATAAATAAGGGTCAGAGTATCTGATGACTGCTCAGTACTAAGAAAAATTTAGCATATTTGACTCCTTATGCATATATCCTGGGAGCGGCAGATTATAGTATTAAGGATAAAGGGTATTAAGTGCTGTGTGCTGCAGACTACCTTGCGGTAAAAAATGTTGTTCAACAAAAATGCAAAGTGTTATTGACATGGTTCCATTCTTTGGGATATAATTAGCTTAAGTAAATAGCCACAGTGTGCATTACATGTTGTTTAACAAGAATAAACGGTGCATTAAACATAGTCACATCAATTAGAATATACTTGGCTTTAATGAACAGCCACATTCTACAACATAGAAAATCATACAAAGTGTAACTACACGAGATGGTCACATTGTTAGACTACATTTGGTTTAGCTTTAGATACAAGGTGTGTATTTATTGTTTTAATGATATTCTAAGCAATTGAATTTTCGCATCCTATCAAATAACATGAAATTACTAGATGACTTAATGACACTGTATGGTTGTGATTGACATAACCACATCTTGAAACAATGCATACTTACAACATATATCAAACATTTCTCAGAATAATGAATACAAATGGGGCCATTCATGATCATGGGCCCACAGCGTCAGACATAGGGACAGTACACAGGTTACACCAGTTCTATCCACTCGTCTAGATATCTCTTCATACTCATTCAGGCCCGGTTCTACTGTGTGGAGCACATGTATCCACTTGCACTCCCTCATGTTTAAGACCGAGGAAATGTCTTTGCCTCTAGGGTTTTGGATAACTTTCTCCAGCACCCACCACTTTAAGCTGTTTATTGTGTGCTGCATACATTCAAAATGTTCAACTAAAGGAGGTCCTTGTGTTTTACACAGATGTATGATGTTACAACGCATGCTTTTACCACGCATGCTGTTACAACGCAAGTATTACAACGAAAACCTTTACAGCGCATTACACTTGGGGGTGCTGGATAGTGAATAGTTTAATTTACTATTCCAACTCCAGTCCCCGTGGACACTGGGGAAGGTGTTGGATAGTAAATTAAAACTATTCCCTATCCTAGAGCGCCCCCCAGTGTAATGCGTTGTAAAGGTTTTCGTTGTAATACTTGCGTTGTAACAGCACTGCGTGGTAAAAGTTTCATTGTAAAGGATGTTTCCCATTTTACACTGAATCCTTGAGCAATATTGTAGGATTCTGCTTTTGATCTTTTGTCTGGTTTGTCCCACATACATCATATCACATTTACATATGATTACATAAATCACATCTGTTGAATTGAAGTTTGTGTGATGTTTCAGTGTGTACTGGTACTGCAAATAATTGACTTCTTTCCTTTAAATGGGAAGGTCAACAACTTGCATTTTCCAGATCTAAAGTGCCCCACCATCGGTGGTAACAACAACTGGGCCCTTAAATCTGGAGTGTGTAGTGTCTTAAGATATGAGATGACCACTAAGTCTTTTACATTCTGACCCTTTTTGAAAGCATACAAAGGTTTGGCTTGCATGTCAAGTTCAACTGAGCTTAAATCCCGGTATTGATTGATAATTGTCTCTGCTCCGAGTGCTAAATGTGGTGACATAAACTTGCCTGTTGCTGGATATATCCTCCCTGGTGTGTACCTCCAACAAGTTATCTTGGCAGTACCAGGCCCCTTTTCTGGCTCTTCTCAATAGGCCTTTGAGGTACCCCC
Source organism: Lissotriton helveticus (assembly GCF_964261635.1). NCBI lineage: Eukaryota > Metazoa > Chordata > Amphibia > Caudata > Salamandridae > Lissotriton > Lissotriton helveticus. Next base: position 985,027,465 of record NC_136071.1, on the reverse strand, counting down.
TCTCTCTTAGATGTTCTAAGAGAGGGTCTGTCTCCCTGATGAATGACCTATGTGTGCAGTTCCTATAGATGCTGAGGAATTGTCCTTAGGGAGGATTATCCCTTAAGTACCTGGGGTGTAAAATATCTGAGCAGCGTATTGCTCTGCATCGTTATTCTGAATAGTGTTGTGTATAGTACATTTTCTAACACTTTTATACTCAAATCTAATACATTGATCTAATCTCTACTATGAGTAATAGTGAATTGGATGTCTGAAGAGTGTCCATTTAGCCACACAAAGAAATAATTAAGGAGAGTTTCATTACCAGTCCAAAATATCAGTATATCATCAATGTACCTTTTCCAAAGGGTAATATAGTCCAGAAATGGATTCTCAACTTTGTATATGAAGTTGTCTTCATATTTGTCCATGTAAGGGTTTGCCAAATCTGGAGGGAACCCAGCCCCCATGGTCACACATTTAGTCTCGAAAAAGAATTCATCCTTGAACATGAAAAAGTTCTCAGTCATAGCAATGTTGAGTAGATCCACAATAAATTCAGTGGGTACCCAAGTAGGACTGTCCCGCCTAATAAGTACATCCCTAACTACTTGTAAAGCCTGTTCTTGTGGGATACTTGTATATAACGAGGCAACATCTAGTGTAAATTCCAGTTGTTTGTCTGAGCTGAATGGCTGATTTTCCATCAATGTGATGGCATCCATGGTATCGCGGATGTAGGACTTGGTTTTAAGTACCCAAGGTTGTAAGAACAGATCAATGAACTTACAGAGGGTTTCAAGAATAGATCCACAGCCAGATACCATGGCTCTCCCAGGGTGATTTTCATGATTTTCAGGCACCTTAGATAATATGTATATCATAGGGGTGCAAGGATTCTTTTTGTTTAAAAACTCAGACTCTAAATCACTGAGGTAACCCTCATTAAGGGCTTTTAAGGTGAGCTGATGTATCAGTTTCATGACCTCTTTTGTAGGGTCACCACAAATTCTCTTGTAGCACTGCACTACTTGTAGCTGGGTCTTGATTTCACTGGTGTAACCATCAATATCTTAAATCATAATAGCTCCCCCTTTATTTGCAGTTTTAATCTCTATCTCGTGGTTCCTTTTTACGGACTCCAAACTATCCCGTTCTTGCATACTAATATTGTATTTGATGTATTTGGTGTGTTCAAAGAGGTTCATCACATCATCACATCTCGAAGAACTACCTGCCCAAATGCTGATATCTTATGTAACATTAGATGTGAAGGGGGAGGGAAAGTAGATGGTGGTCTAAGGTTAGTAGCTAATGGTTTGTAATTAGAAGTGGGAGTAAGGTTCTTATGGTAGTGATGGCGTAAATATACTTTTCTAAAAAACTGTTGCAGTTCCACTCTTGTGTTAAAGCTGTTAGCCGATGCAGTGGGAACAATGGACAATCTTTTGGATTTCACCTTCTGCTCATCCATGGGAGAGTGTACTTAGAGTGGTTGATAATAGGCTTGAGGTCATATGTTCCCTGTGTTTTTAATTTTAAGGGGGCCCCATCCTGCCTCACCTCCCTTGTGCATGTCCCAGTGCTAACCACAATCAGTGGGGTTACCATCTGTATACCTGTTTCCTGGTCTGAATCTCCCTGTGTGATTCCTGGGGGAAGAATTTCACTGTCTTCTCCATTCTGCCTCTCCCTCAGTTCAACCTTGATTCTGGCCCCCTGTTCCTCTCCATTTGTGAGGAAACTATCTCCAGTCCCCTAAAAAAAGGGTCTAGAGGTGAGGACCTGGAAACCGTGACACTGCTCGTAGGATTGTGCACTAATGTTAGTGCTGGGTAACTCATGATCACTTTCTGCTCCACTGGAGATAGACAATTCTGAGAAAGTTGTATGGCATCTAGGCCTCTGCCTATTTCTTGAGATGTAGTGGACAGGCAACTCATAATATGCTCGGCAGTGTACTGCAGCCACCAGCATATTACTGCTCCTGACTGGTGCTACATCACAGCAGGATCCTGGATCCCTGCAGACACGGCAGTCCTGTTGTGGGCCGACTGCCATGGACCCACAGTGGAGGTGGTGGTTGTACCGCCATTGTGAGTGCGGCAGTCAACAGGACCGCCGTACTCATAGTAAGGGCCTAAATGCAGATTATTTTTCGTTGTCACCATATGCTAGGATTGAAGTCCTCATGACAGCCTTGCATGGCTGTGTGTGGTATAGTTTTAGAATTGTTTGAATCATGGCTTGTTCAAAGTCTTTGATTATTTTTTAGAGCTGGTAGTTATTTGTTTGTTGTTTTATATAGGTTAGGAGTTCATAGTAAGTGCTGCTTTGTTTGGTAGTAAAGTTTCTATGAAAGGGATATTGGTGTGTTGATATTCAGCAGGCATGGTGTATATCTGAGTGAGTGCTTTAGAACACATTTTAAAGGTCCCATCCATCATTCAGGTTTGACTTTGAGTGAGTTTCATTAAGTTGCTTGCTGTAGAGAAGAATAGGATTTGTTTTTCATTATTTTGATTGTCATGAAAAAGGAAGGGTTTCCCATTATAGGCCTTATTACAAGTTTGGTGGTCTGACCACCCAAAAACTGCATCCATGGCCGCTTGTAGCCCAGAGTGCTAGAGGTTTTTAAACCGCCGTATTACAATTTGACAGCAGCGCACACGGTGTGGCTGTGGCTGTCTTGTAGTGGTGGGCAATGGCTATCCACATCTTTCGATGAATGTGTGTACTTTTTGACCGATCATGTGTTGAATGCACACATATGCATGATACATGTTGAAAAATTCCACCTCCCCATTGCCGGAGTTTAGCACATATGCACCCAGTCCAGCAATGTGTATATTGTAGAAAAAGGACTTACCTGTAGATGCCTGTAAACAAAGGCATATTCTTCGGGGCGAAGATGCTGCTGTGAAGGAAGGACTTAGAGAAAGGGATCCATGTCTAAGTCTGCCTGGACGAGCAGGAGAGGGGTGAGTATGCACTTCAAATCCTTCATTACCGCCGACTCGAAGCTCGCGGTCGGACCACTATGGTAGGCTCATCGGGAAACCAACTCGTAATACGGACAGTGGGGAAGCTCCTCAATACGACCCTATGGCAGCTGCCTTTCCCAAACTGTGACCCCAGTGGTGAGTGGTGTGCTGGGGTTATTGTCGGTTTAGTTGCAGTCTTTGGAAATGCAATCCGCTCATCTCATAATACAGCAGTCGGACTGCCGGGCTCACCGTGGTCAGACTCCCATCACTGGTGTGTAGGTCATGGACCGTCAAAATCAAAATTAGGCCCTACGTGTTATTTTTAAATAGTCAGGCATTTCTATGGCTTGGTATCTTCTAAGAGCAGGTGGGGTATTTCTGGTGGCTTTTTTGGTGTGTGCAATTTAATGTTTTAAAGTGAGGACAGGTGGTAGCTGGCCTGTGATGTGCCCAAAGACTTTGAGTAGTATGTCTTTAAGGATTTTGCATGTGGATTCCTGGGAGCTAGTGGTTGCCTCTCTTATGCCTTGCAATCTTTCTTGTACTTCTATATCTGTTACGTTTGTGGGGTGGTTGTTCTCCCAACATTAATTTCAATGTTATCTTTTGTAGTTGCCCTCCCATAACATGCATAAGAGTGATATTTAGTACATTTCCAGTTTATAGTTTCTGTTGATGCACTTTCTAGGCTGTGGGTGTAGGCCATGTGATTTAATAATTGCTTTCCATTCTGTGAAATGATATATTTAGCGGCTTCTGTCATTATAACTGTAAGTAGTTTAATAGTATAAATATATATTATAATTTAACTATTGCATGTTTGTTATTAACATGTTAAAAAATTAAGTTACTTGCAACTTGTTTACTTGTATGTTTTGTTGAAATGTTTTGCACAGTTTTGCTGCTTTTCTTTTGAGCTCATTTTAACATGGAGCAGGTACTTGCTTTTCTGTTGATAAATAAAAAGTAGATTCAGTTTTTTTAATTAGTGTGCCTTTCATACTGTTAGTTTAATTGTTTGATCTTATTAGTTAAAGTTGTTTATAGTGTTATTTTACTGTCTGGTTTAGTATAGTTTAATTTTTTTTTATCAGTTGAGTCCTTGTTTGGAAAATGCTAAATTATGTTTTGTTTAGTAGTTCAATATATGGTTTGTTTTATTGACATATGAATTTAAATGAATTTAAATGAGTATAGTTAATATTAATACCTTTATTGTTTTTTATAGTTTGTATTTTTTGGGGTGAATGCTTAAATTTCGGTTAATGTAATATACTTTTATTTAATTATAGATGATAATTACAAGTTTACCATTGAGTCTGTTTTACTGTAACAGTGCTTAGGCAAGATCATCATTCTTTTTAAACAGTGGCATTTATTTCCTCCTTTATTTCTGTTATTGCTTGATGATCACCGCAGGAGATTGATCCCCAAGCAGGGATCCACCCACTAGGCACCAGGGAGGGGCTTGCTCCCCCCACGTTTTGGCAAATTTCAGTCTTTCTGCCCCCATGGGGCAGAAAGCACACTAGGCTCCAGGGATTTATTTCATGAGGGCATATAGGGATGGGGGCTGACTAAAATTGGCATGCCTATGCCTCAACACCCCCAAACAACCTCCACAGTCTTTCTGCCACCCAACATCGCCCCCCAGGGGTGCAGAAAGCCCACTACTTACCTGGTATTTTATTTTTAATAGGCGGGTGGGAGCTGCCTACAGAGGACAAGACCATGCCCCCATCCAAATATATTTGGAAACAGTCTTTCTATCACCCTAGTGGGCAGAAAGCATACTAGTCCCCTCAGGATTTTTATTTAGGTACATTTAGGGTTGGGGGCTGCCCAAAATGGGCATGCCGAGTCCCCACACTCCTAAAAAAATTGCCACAGTATTTCTGCCCCCTCCAGGTGTGAATCGGGCGAGCAGTCTAGTGCTCGGCCCCTCCCTCCCCAGTAACTACAAAAAGACCTATACTCACACTAATCACTGATTATTAGTGTGTGTTTGATTGTCCTGAGGCGGAAGCCGGGACTTGTATGCTCCGAGTGTATTCCTTGCCTGCACATTTAAAACTGCACTTTGATTTCGTTTTTCACCTAAATTCGTTTTTAATACTTGTGGCACATGTTAGACTGTCAGTAATCCTAGCGCTTACCAAGTCTTTGCTCCTAGCCCCACTGCAGCCGATTAAATGCTGCCTGGGCTTTGATTTCATTGCACCCGCCATCTTGGGTGTGAATCGGGCGAGCAGTCTAGTGCTCGGCCCCTCCCGCCCCAATTACTATAAAATGGTCCCCTCCTACCCGAAGCGCAGCGGACGGGCGCAGCGGGCGCGCCGACGGCGCGACGAAGGCGTGCCAAATGCAAGCCTGTCTGCGCCCGTCCGCGTCAGGTGGGGCACAGGGGCCGTGGACGCTGGCCGACTCATCTCCTACCCTGCCAACACCCTTAGAAAGCTAAAGCTCTCCTACCCGCCGCCCTCTCCTGAGACAGTGAGGCGGATTAATGCCGCTGGCCTCGCTTGCAGGGCACTCAACTCTCCCAGCTGCCGCAAGCATACTGTGGTGCCGGCAAGGAGTGAGACATCCGTCCGGGTGATGTATATCAACACACGCTCAATGGTCAAGCACCAATCTGACATCTTCATTCTCCTCTCCAATGAAAAACCAGATATATTATTACTTACAGAGACATGGCTTACTGCTGATTCCCACCCTGATATCTTGGCGGCCCTCCCACCAGACTACTACATCCTTCATGCTGACCGCCCTTCAGGTCGCCCAGGGGGGGGGGGTGGCAGCCATCATATCAAAGCAATTCAAATTTATTACCACGGCATCTCTTGTTCTGCCAGAGGTAGATAATCTGGTCATCAGCCTGGAAACGGAGGCTGGTGCCCTCACATTCATACTCTTATACTGGCCCCCTCACTCCATGCCCTCTTTCTCTACCACCATGAGTGAACAGCTGTCTAACCTGCTGACACACCACACCAGAATCGCTCTCTTTGGCGATTTCAATTATTGGTTCATTGACGACAAAGCCGGCCCCCATGCTTCGGAATTGTTTGAAGCTCTTACCAGCCTCAACCTGACTCAACAAATGTCCGCGCCCACCCATATCAAGGGTCATACGCTTGATCACATCTGGATCCATGACCTAGTGCTATCCCAGTCACTCATCTCCCCATGTGTCTGGTCGGATCATTATTTAATTGATACCACCATTACTGTCAACGGCAGTATCATGACCCCCATCATGGCAGGTGGATTATCGCGTAAATGGAGTTCCTACGACTCCCAAGGCTTCCTCGCGGCCCTGGCCAATACTCAAACCGCCACCAACACCCATGCCAATATTGATGCAATGGAAGGCGACATCTGTAACTGGCTAAAGACGGCCAGTGACCAATTCGCCCCCTTAACCAAATCCCCACGTACCAGACATAGTAACTCACACAGATGGTTCTCCAGCGATCTTAAAGAACACAAACTGAAGGTACGTCAGCTGGAACGGATCTGGAGACGCAACTATGCCGACTCAGATAGACTGCTCTTCGTGGCAGCTCGTAAAGAATATAAAAATGCGATTTCTTCGGCTAAATCCGCACATGTCTCCGACCGAATTCTGTCCGCTCATAATAAATCGAAGGAAGTCTTAAAGATTATGAATGAACTTACCACGGATGACAGAACTCTACCTGCTCAGACTCAAATTCAAGAGTCTTGCGACGCCCTTAATTCCTTCTTTATCGGGAAAATTGTCAAAATTAAGGACTCCATTCCCCCTCTCACCCATATGCTGCCCTCAGACACCTCTCGCAATAACCTACTACCTCTCACCCAGTTTCCTGCCCTTGACCCCAACACCTTAGCTGAGCTCGTGGCCCGGGTCAAATCCGGTTCTCCCAATGACTGTTGCCCCCCCTCGGTCCTCCGGGACGTCTACCTCAAACTACCGGATCATATACTACCCCTGCTGAACGCTTCCCTCAATACTGGCACGGTTCCCAGTTCCTTCAAGGAGGCCATCTTAGTGCCTCTATTGAAGAAACCTGGTGCGGACCCTGCCGACCTCACCAACTATCGTCCTATATCCCTCCTGCCCTATTTGTCCAAGGTTCTCGAGGCCCACGTCAATCGGTGCCTCTCAAACTCTGTCGAGAGCTCCTGCTATCTTGAGCCCAATCAGGCCGGCTTTAGACAGGCCCACTCCACCGAGGCCGTCATCTTGGCAGTATTGGACGCCCTGAGCGGGAACGCTGATGTAGGGACCCCCCAGGCCCTCGTGCTCCTGGATCTGTCGGCCGCGTTCGACACGGTGGACCATGACATCCTTCTCCACCGTGTTGGACAGGCCGGCATCCAGGGCCCTGCCCTCAAGTGGATTGAGTCCTTCCTCGTCGGCAGAACACAAGCCGTGCGCCTGGGCCCTTTTACGGCTGCCAAGACTCCCACGACTTGTGGAGTCCCTCAGGGCTCATCCCTCTCTCCCCTCTTGTTTAACTTATACCTTCGGCCACTGATTCATTCGCTCAAGAGGTGGGATATCACAGTGTTTAATTACGCCAATGATTTGCAGATCATCTTCCCTCTTGACTCTCCTGATGCTGTCAACAGCTTCCATTCAGTCATGATCCGCAACCAGCAGTGGATGAACCACAATCAACTGAAATTAAATACCGGAAAAACGGAGCTTCTGCTTCCGGGGTATAGTTTAGTACACTGGGGTCCTCAGTTCTGACCCACCGAGTTGGGCCCCCCTCCCGCCCCTGTCAGCTCGGTGAAGAGTCTAGGGGTGGTCATTGACGCTGAACTCTCTCTTAAGGCTCAAGTAGGGGCTGTAATTTCCGCATGCATGTTCCAGCTTCGAAAAATTCATAAAATAGTCCATCTATTGGACGCATGCGGCACTGGTCCAAGTTGTCATCTCCCTGGTACTATCCCGCCTTGACTTCTCGAACTCTTTATACCATGGACTCCCACAATCATTGCTCCACCGTCTTCAAACCGTGCAGAACCAGGCGGCCAGACTTATCCACAAAACGCCAAAGTGGCAGTCTGCGAAACCCCTACTACGCAAATTGCATTGGTTACCAGTTGAACAAAGGGCGGCCTTCAAGATTGGCTGCCTGACTTTCAAGTCTTTTCACTGTACCAGCCCGGTCTTCCTCAAAACACTGATTAAGCAGCACCGACCAGCGCGCAATTTCTGGTCGGCCCACCTCCACCTGCTGGTCGCCCCCAAAATCAAAACAAATAAGTTCGGTGGCCGCAGATTTGCCCACCTGGCCCCCAAACTATGGAATCCTCTTCCCTTGTTCATTAAGTCTAGCTGATCTCTACTTAATTTTAGGAAGCTCTTCAAAACCTGTCTCTTCACCCAAACCGGTAAATCTGCCTCTTCACATTCCACGCACTCTGTACTCTAGCGCCAGGAAACTTATGGTGTCAGTGCGCTTTATAAATCTCACTTAAGATAAGATAAGATAAGATAAGGTAGATGGGGCAATAGCCTCTGATCTGCCCCACCAGGGGAGCAGAAAGCCCACTAAGAACCAGTAAACATGTTTTTTTTATAAGTAAGGGTGGGAACACTAGCATGCCCATTTTCGGCAGCCCCAGCCCTAAAAATTGGACAGTCTTTCTGATCCCCTTGGGGTCAGATGGGGGAAATAGGCCCCAATCTGTTCCCTCCATGGTGGCAGAAAGTCCACTATGCAGCAAGTGACTATTTTTTAGTAGTTGAGGGGTGGGGGCTGCCAAAAATGAGCAGCCAATGCCCCACCTTCCACAAACTTTTCCACAACCTTTCTGCTCCTACTGGGAGGCATGTAGGGGCAACAGCCCCTTTTCTGCCCCCAGGTGGCAGAAAGTCCACTAGGCACCAGGGATTATTGTTTCTATTAATAGGTAGAGGTCAGGGCTGCCCAAAATGGGAATGCCCCTCACCCCTCCAAAACTAATTGGACAGTCTTTCTGCCACCCTTGGAGGCATATGGGGACAGTATCCTCTGATCAGCCCCCCCGGGGGCAGAAAGGCCACTAGGAAGCCAGGGACTATTTTTGTTTTGTAGGTATGGGGTGGGAACTTCCTAGAAGGGGCATGCCTATTCCCCCACCCCCTAAAAAATGTGACACAGTCTTTCTGCCCACCCTGGGAGGCACCAGGGCTGGGAGGCACCAGGGATTATGTATTTTATACATAGGAGTGGAGGCTGCTGGAAATGGACATGCCAGTGCCCCAAACACAAAATGGACAGATCGGGGTTATTACCCCAGATCTGCACCACAGGGGGGGCAGAAGCCCCCTAGACACCAGGAATGTGTGTATGTGCATATCAGAAAGTGGCCCCATAGACATGGGTCTCTCTTCTTTTTTAGTAGGGACACATTGTGGCTATTTCTGGCAGATCAGCAATATTTCTTGGCTTATCTGACCCCGAGGGGGGCTGAAAACCACTAGATACCAGGGAAAGTTTCTGTGTATGTGTGAACTGGAGTTCTGCTGATGGTCTGTGTGTAGTGGCGTTTGGCTGGCTGTGTGTGGACTGGCATGTTGCTGGCAGTGTGTGGACTTGCACTTGGCTGGTGGTGTGTGAGTGGGCTAGCGGTCGGTGGCGGTGTGTGTAGACCGATTCCTACTTGGCAGTGTGCCTGTACTGGAGCTGCTTTGCGGTGTGCATGGACTGGCGCTTGACTGACGGTGTGCATGGATGGTGCATGGCATGCAGTTTGCACAGTGGCGGCTCCTGTGCAATGGCAGAGGCGCATCACCCCCCCAAAAAAATGGCAGGAAATGAAAAATAAAACAATGATAAACACTTTTTTTATTTTTCTTTCTTGCTCAGTTTTGGGGGCGGGGACTGGGGGATGACTGAGGGGAGTGGTAGGTGCACTCCCTTCACTGTGCATGTTGGTTTGGCTTGCCATCTCAGGCTGGGAAAATCATCATGTGCAGTGAAAGCAACACAGCTGGGTTGGAGAGAGCAGGCACAGACTCAAAGTTTGTCCTGGAGAGCCAACTGAGGGCACTCAGGCCAATCCTGAAGCTGCTCTCATGTGTGAGAGCAGCTTCAGGATTAGCTGCAGGGCATGCTGGGAGCCTGTGCTGCCTGGAGAAGAAGAGGAGAAGGGAACGACACAGCCGGCTAGTGTTTTTTTTTTTTTCCTACCTGTGACACCTACAGCCACTCACCCTGCCACTCGTCCAGCACACCCGCTCTGCTTGGGTGTGCATGGACTGGCGGTGTGGCTTATGCGGATCCCCCAGTATTTTTTTTACCAGGAGTCTCCTGCAATTTTCACATTTACCTAAAATATCATATTTTCCTGACATTTCTGTGTGGAAAAATTGTAGGATCACCTCACCAGTACACATTTCTTAGCACCCAGCATTCCCCTGGCCTATCAATGAAAATGATACCTCATTTCTGTGTTGCCCAAAGCAGTAAGCCTAAAAACATATAAATAAACTGCCTCTTTGGACTTCTTTGGTTCCCCCTCAATGCCTAGAGGTTTTTGGCCCTTCCCTGCTGCAGGCACTTTGACGATCCACGTAAGTGAGGTATCATTTTTATCTGGAGACCAAGGGGAACACTGAGTGGCTGAGTGTGCACAAATAATTATTGTAGCTAAATTTGAGGTTTGCAGGGGATTCTAGGTAGGGAAATTTAAGGGCATTCTGGATTCCCCTCAGTGTCTAGTTTTCGAAAATATACAGGTGTGTAAGGTTTCACTAGGTTCTAGCTAAGAGAGGGTCCAAAATCCACAGGTAGGCACATTGCGATAAAAGGGTCCATTTTCACTAGAAAAATGTGATATGCCCACATTGTGTTTTGGGCAATTTCCTGTCATGGGCACTAGGCCTACCCACACAAGTGAGGTACCATTTTTATCGGAAGACTTAGGGGAATTCTGGGTGGGTGGACAGTTGTAGCTTCCTACAGGTTCCAGAACTTTTTATCACAGAAATGTGAGGAAAACTTTTATTTTTACAAAGTTTGAGGTTTGCAAGAGATTCTCGGTAACAGAAACTGGTGAGAGCAACACAAGTCACCCCATCCTGGATTCCCCTGGGCATCTAGCTTTAAAGAATGTACATGTTTGCTAGGTTTCCCTAGCTGCCAGCTGAGCTAGGGTCCAAAATCCACAGCTAGGCACATTGCGAAAAAAGGGTCAGTTTTACTGGAAAAATGTGATGTGCCCAAGTTGCGTTTTGGGCCGTTTGCAGTTGCGGGCACTAGGCGGACCCACACAACTGAGGTACCATTTCTATCAAGAGACTGGGGGATTGCTGGGTGGGTGGAAGTGTGTGGCTCCCTGCAGATTCCAGAGCTTTCCATCACAAAAATGTGAGGAAAATATGTTTTTTTACAAAGTTTGAGGTTTGCAAGGGATTCTGGGCAATGGAACCTGGTGAAAGCCACACAAGTCACCCCATCTTAGAAATCCTGTATGTCTAGTTTTTAAAAAATTACAGGTTTGTTAGGTTTCTCTAGGTGCCGGGATCTGTTGCCAAAATCCACAGCTAGGCACATTGCCAAAAAAAGGTCAGTTTCCCTTGGAAAAATTGATGTGCCCACGTTGCGTTCTGCTCCGCTTCCTTTCGCGGGCACTATGCCTACCCACAGAAGTGAGGTACCTTGCAAAGTTGTCCTTGATACCCGTTTTTCACTCTTTATATTTTACTAAATGTATTGCTATATATTCAGTACACAATGAAAGACCACTGCAAGGGGCAACTCAGTTATTGACTTTGGGCACCTTGGGTTCTTGGTGAACCTACAAGTCCTATTTATCATTGCAGATACCCTCCACTCCCTACACACACTTCTTCGTTTTCCTTGGGGAACTTTGTACCCTGTGTTGCTATCTATTTATCACCACAACCAGAAGGAGCCAGCGGATGTAACAGTATATTGCGTTAAAAAATCTGCCATCCTTATAAGAAGTTACAGGTGAAAATGTTGGCCTTAATGGCTGCTTTTTTCAACTCAATTGTAATATCTTTGAATTTCAACTGTTAGTTTCTATAGGAAACTTTGAAGGATCTACACAAATGACCCCTTGCTGAGTTCCGAATTTTGTTTACATTTAAGAAATGTTTGCCTTTCCAGGATACATTATTGGTTTTACACCCATTTCTACTACAAACTGGAAGGAGAACGAAAGCACAAAAAATAGGAAAAATAGGCTATATCCCAGTAAATTGCGAAAACTGTGTAGAAATGTTTGGTTTTCTAACAAAGGTCTGCCTGTTCCTGAAAGATGGAAAGATGGTGATTTTAGCACCACAACCCCTATGGTTCTATCATTTCCAGGGGAAAAAACAGACTTTCTTCTGCAGCATTTTTCCCCCATTCTTCCCCCAAGAAACAAAATGTAGCTGTATTTTGACTAATTTCTCTGTCCCCTCCGGGAAAGAAAATTGAGCAAATTTGATGCAGATACATTATGGGGACAAAAAGTTACAGGGGAGACCTAGCAGTGAAGGGGTAAATGTATTCCCAAATATTTGATCCTGGGTTTGATCATATTGGGTGTAATATATGAGAGTAAATCTGGCTCACCAGATTTGTATAATGTTTTGGAATTAAGTAAGCAAATGCTTGAACATTTTGAAAAAAATATTTTTTCTACATATCTATAAGTGCAAATGTTCTAAGTGTCTAATAGTCGCACAGATGTTGCCCATGCAAAGATGCATAATTACATCAGCAGTGAAATGTCTCTCTGGTAAGAGGGAGGAAGTTATGTACTTGCACATTCACCGTTTTCTCAGGTATAGGTAGAGATTTACAATGCCGTATATCAAATCAAATGTTAAATGGTGTATTATGGCACAGCGATAGGATATTCCAAAAAAGGTATACATTTCTGTCAAACGTATGTGAAAGTATGTGATACCATGGCAAATTTCTGGAACCACCTCATAACCAACAATAATTCCTCATGCCATTTTCCGTAAAAAAAAGCAACTATGCTAAATGCCACATCCCTTTAGTTCCCCATTATATGAAATTGGGATGTTGGTTGACTGGGGTGTGAGCCCTAATCAAGCAGCAATCACAATCCTTGTCAGGGTGAGGCCCAAGCCAAGCCTAAATTAACCTGTGCTCAACCCTCTGGAAATTTCACACAGAGCAATTAGGCTTAATCCAGGGACCATGTGTAAAGTTTCTGTTACTTCAAACAGTAATTAAACAAAAATACCACACAAAAGGTTTGCCATACCCAGTCAGAACAAATAAAACGTTCTTCAGTAAATAAAACAAGATCAGTAGATAGTCCATTCACTCACCCCATTGTGTGTTGTTGCCTAGGAGGTATAAACAAAGTACATCTATCAGTCACAACCAGTCATGTGACCCAGAGACAGGCTGCAGACAGCAAATGGCTAAGGTAAGAAAATGCCAACAATCTCAAAATTACATTTTCAAAATTGTAATCTAAAATATGACTTAACTGTAAGTTAGGATTTTTCATCATAACTCTAGAGACACCAAACATGAATTAGGTGTAGTTGGCAGTTGGTCTTTGTGTATTCCTCCCAGACAGCCACACATTAGAGAGACTGGGTGTTGGCAGGATGGGCCATTCTTACTTGATGGGAGGGCGGGGCTGTCACACTTGCATTTCAAAGACTATGCCTTAGCACACACACAAGTAACTTTCACACTAGCCTATTGTGCCCCAAGACATACTGGGACCAGGGCAGGGAGGCAGCAAATAGCAGACACTTCCGTGGGGTGAAAACTTCAGTAGGGTATGTGAATAACTTTAAGGGCCAGTTAGCTGGCCTCTGTTCTGAGCCACAGGGACACAGCAAGCTCCAGAGGCCTCCGTGCAACTGGCCCTGCCTTGACCTGCCACTGGACCTCATTGGACATGCAACTGGGCCTGCCTGAGTCCTGCTGGCCTCTGCTGGAATGAGTTCCTGAAACCCAAGAGGTGCCTCTCCAGGTCCTTGACCCTTGGCTGGCATCAGTTGAGCTCCTCCTATGAAATCCGGAGGTTTTGAACTCTGTGCAGTAGAATTTGAGAAGGCAACTTTTTGACCAGGACTAACCTGGTCTCTATTTCTGGCCCGCACTCCAATGTGGTCAGCCTGAACTTGTGACTTGGTCCCAGTCAAGTTTGACTAGATACCCACAGTTAGCAATTCTTTTTCTACTTAAACTTTTAAAATTGCATACCTTCAGTTCTACTGATAGGATTGTTGTCATTGTTATGTCCTTTTATTGATTATAATGTATACCATGTTTCTAAATTGGTTTGGGAATTCTTTTGTGTTGTGTTTTCACTTTATAACTGTTTGTGTGCTGCATAAATACTTACACAGTGCCTCTCAGTTAAGCCTGACTTGGGGCAGCTTGGGCAAAGCTACCAGAGGATTAAAAATGTCTGTTAATTTAGCGACTGTTGTGGTTCACATTGACAACAAATATGGTTGTGGCCTGAGAAGGGTTAACAACCCCCTCAACCAATAAACCAATTTTAGACAATAGGGTGTCCTGTACAGTCAACCAATATTGCAGTCACCCTCAAACTCTCATTATGCTTCTCTTGCAAATATTTGACAGAGGAGCCAGAAGCCACAAACAAAGTTCCTCATCTCCATAAGATAACAATGACTTCGCACACCTGCCCTGCCTCCCTCTCTCTCTCCCTTCAGCTTTATAATTGCACAGAACAAACAGTGACAGAAATAGTGTCTCTGGGTAGGAAACTCCACTCAGCACTTTCCTTACAACCAGGAAAACCAAACAGTGAGAAAACCTAGCTTTCACCAAACAACATACACTATTAACAGCATACAACATGTCTTGCATAAGGCTAAACATTAAAGTTATGATCTACGCGTTTACCCCCAACCTCAAATCTGACAGTGGTCCACACAGAAGAAAGCTATGACCATTGTAATTGAAGTGAAGCTGGTAACTACATCATAAGACAGCCCAGAGTGGCTGAATTAGAAGGAGGACTGATGCTAATCTTTAAGTCACAACACGGCGAAGCAACTGACCCTTACCTACCATATCCTACTCTGAGATTCATGAACATTCAGACATTTTAACTCCTCCTGAACTCTCATTATTTACAGATATAATTATAAAATACATTTTCCTCCTACTATGGGGTTTTATTCACCAAGGGCCTCATTACGAGGGTGGTCAGACTAGCATCCGACCTCCATCGCAGCGGGATTGAGCCCGCCCGACAAGTAGTCGGCAGTCCCACTCACCATAACTTGATAAGACCAGTGTGCAGACAGTTGAAAACTGCATTTCTCTAATGCAGCTTGTGGTGGGGCCGAGAAAAGGGCTGCAGATGAAACAGCAGTAGAAAAAGGCATGTTTTCAAACATCCATGCACTGTTTGCCAGGCTTGGCACACGGTGCATGGATGTTTAGGGGGGCACCACATGTGCCCCCATTTGCACTTAGCAGTGGGCCCAATGGGGTTAGGTGCCCTGCTTGGGGCCCCCAAAGTCCATTTCTGAAAGTATTTTCATGGCAGTGGGACCACCATGTAAAGGCTGTGCGAAATGGACATCCTTATCCCTACACAGGCACCACCTCTATTGTAAGCATTAGTGTCTGAACAATGCCCTACCTGTTGGACGTGGTGATCTGTCCCCCAGACCACTGCTGTGCGGCGGGCTGCATTGTAATGCAGTGGTCGGACCGATGGCCTGGATGTCAGTGGGACATCAATATGAGGCCCCTAGGTTAGGTACTTCCAAGTTCAGAATGCCACAACCTGTACACTGAACAAATCGGAGGAGTACTCATTCTGGTAAAACCCAATCACCTTCACATAACCTAAACCATGTCATGAAAGACAATATTTGTATCAGTGTGCACAGCTTTAAACTAATTATTAGGACACCCTGGACATTACAATCTTTACTAAACACTGGAAGACCATTTCACTGAGCAACTAAAAACTGAATCCTGTCTTCAAAAGAAATTACGCTCATATTTCTTCCACAACATCATTTCTGACCAACTGGCCTACACATAAGAATGCATAGGCTCTAAACATCACGCACTTGCAACAAGAGAATAATGGCTTCCGCTCTATAAAGCACTAAGACGCAAACTAATATTAGTCTCATTCACAGACTCTCCCTTGACTGAAATAAAATCACGGCATATTTGTTTGGTATGGGAAAATCAATTAAAACATAGCAATTCTCCAGAACAACAAATACTCGTTTCAACATACAACAAGAAAAGGAAATGGTTGTCCCTCTGAAAACTATTAAATTAAAACACGTCCCTTATGAAATTTCAGGAAAATGATTCACTTAATCAACGCCACCTTTCCTCACTCTCCAACTACTGAAGCCTGGGCCCATATTTACTAATGCCTTGTATTGCCCTGCGAGGTGACATAAGGCAACGCAAGCCATTAAGACAGATTTACTAAGGCACGGAAGGCCACATTGCATGGGTCGGCATTGCTTAGTAAATCTAGGGTAATGCAAGGCAGCTCAGGTCTCTGCCATGCATTCCTGCTCTCTCCCTGTAATGCAGTGCAGTGCAGCTCTACACGTTGTCTTGCGGTGTTGCATTGCATGATGTTTTAGTAAAACTCCACCTGTGTGTTGAACTTTTCTTCTTCAATTTTAAAAAGGTGCTTGAAAATTCAACAACATTGGGACAAATTCCTATATTCGTAATAAAATCTAATTTGTTACAATGTCCATTTGTTGACAACATCGTAAGGATGTTCTAGTCACCTGTGATTCTTTCAGTATATACCTTTGCTTCATCTTCAAAACCACTTGAATTCATCAATTATTTGTCAAAAGTACACATTTCAATTGGATAATCCTGGACAGTATCATCTGCAATAAAAACTCATATGCCAAGGTACTGATATCCTATACTTTGTGATTTTTTACATGAAAGCAATAGTTATGGATAGAGAAATATATAAGGTGGCAAATTGGCCAATTAAGTGCCCAGTTATTACAGTGTTAAAAAACGGACTATTCAATAGACCAAAACTAAGACCTCTTTTTTGACTGAGTGCATACAGCAGGTAATATTTTCCTAAAGTTAGTAAAATATTTGTCATTTCATTCCAAGATATTCTCTTTCCATTCAATTAGGACACTAGATATCATGTTTTTATTTGCTATAGTGCTTTGTAGTTCTCAATCTCATGTATGCCTGGAAGAACATTAGTAAATGATTCTTTTATGTTGGGTAAAAAAATATTGTGCCATTTATTAGGTCTGGCTACAAACATCATTATCAATTCGGAGAACCTCTTTTTATCAAATGTTTTCAAAAATGCAATTAGACAGAGTGTTAGTGGGATTTTAGTTCAGCCCCTTTCATCCATTGTTTTTAGGTCACGCCTGAGTCAGCACGCATGCGCTGCTCTGGGAGACTAGCTGTAGTGGAGTATGGAAGAGAAGCACGCCCCCTCTCCGCCCATGTTTTTCAATGGCTTGTGTCTTTGTCCTTCGTAAATGCTGGCTTCTGATTCAGTAATTGGCTTGTTAGTCCCCCCCCTTAGTACAGCCTTGTCTTCATTTTTAACCTCTCATGGCTACTGGCCTTTTTACTTCGGTTGTTAAACAGTAGGTCTTTTTAAGTCTGTAAGCTCTACTTTCTTTGAGTTTTTACTACTGCAGGCAAGGTGCTCTGTAGTATAAAATCGTGCTATTTAAGGATAACGTTCTTCACAATGTGTGTGGTTCCTTTCATATTCACTGTGAATCTTTGCCAGATATCAGCAGAAGAGCAAGCTGGGATCACCGATTGTATGGACCCTATTGTGGCAAGAAAAACAGTTCAAGAAGCAGAAAGCAAAACAAAAAAAAAAGTGATACAGGTTGTAGTCCCATTCATCGCTCAGATTATCTTTAAGGAAGCCTTATGATGTGAGGTTTTTCCCATTGCATTTATAATAGTTGAACAACAACACCATGTTTACTGTGGGAGGTCCCACCCAGGCCCCAGTACCAGGGCCGGCCCCAGGGCGAGCGCACCGGGGTTGACTTCGGGTAGGGGCGTCATTTCTTAAAATGTGTATTGTCATTTTGAAAGCAACTGCTGCCTCTTTCCTCTCCTCTAGCAACGTTCAGACATATATTAAAATGTCAAGAGAAGTCCGGTGTTTAATCATCTTCCTGGAAAGAGACAGGAGGTTTGTCTAGTGGAAGGTTTGACTCATCCTAAGGTAGCGCAGAGGGTTAAAAGTCCTTGCTGCTAAGAATGTGTACCATGCAGATAACGAAGTGCATATAATGTAAATAGGTCAGTGGGTTTCTGCTTCTGTAAGAGAGCTTCTTCTGTTACTAATCATTTATAAGTCAAAATCCTAATATAGAACATTGATCTATTAACTGTCATCCTAGAGCTACATGCAAACTGCACGGTATATGTTAGAGCTATCTTTTTTGCCCAGTCTATCATCATCCTAATCTTGTAAAAGGGTTCCTTTGGGTAGAAAACAATTCTTATTATGAATGAGAACCCCTAACAATGATGTTACTTCCAAATTCTGAATTTGTGCTTTTCCTGAATAAGAACTTAAACTATATTGCCTACCAGAATCGGTGACATGTTACTCCTACACTACGCCTTGTTGTACTTTCTGATATGACATTTCCTATACACTGATTTACACACATACGATTGGTTCTGTTCAATGTGTGTCTGATGTAAAGTGCTCTGACACCTTACACTGCTATGAGTGGTGCTATAAAACTAAATGAATCTGAGATACTGTGGTTATGGAGACTTGAGGGGCACTGTTAAAGGGTGCTAATGAGGGAATCCATGGCAGAGGTGGTCATTGGGGGGCGCCAACAGACATTGTCGCACAGGGCAACACCAGCGCTAACGCCGGCCCTGCCCAGTACTCCTGTTTGTGTCTGGCAGTTTCTGCACTCCTTCTCAACTTCTAGGGGATTGATAGATGACCTTTTGTTCCTAATTACATTCAGGAATTTGCTGTGCTCGCCTCTTAGAAAGGGGGTGTTTCATTTCACAGACAGAAGCCCTCTCTGCAGGCAATGAGGAAAGTGAAGTGTCACTACAGCCGTTTAGAAATGTATTTTTCCTATTCAGAAAGGTGGATGGACTCTTTCACCTCCACCCCTCGCGAGCCTGTGCTGGACTACGGAGGACAACAAGGTCAGACATCTATAGTTTGATTTATGTATTGTATTTTTTATAGCGTATAATTTTATATACAAATTGCAAATACCATGAAGGTAAAAGTTGTAACTACATAAACCCGTGAATATATAACTACACCTTGAACACTCTTATCTAAAATGGCTGTAATGACATCCTCATATCATAAAATCACTGCTAGTCTGAAACACTGTAGGCTGTTCCCTCCAACCCATCTTATGCCCAGTAGTGGTAGCTTATATCTGAAGACAGAGCTCTTCACCTTTCCTTAAAATTAGATTTGGTTTTTTTATATTTCTTTTTATTAATGCAAGGCATCACAAATAAATCACAATACAAAGGAAACACTTTCACACCACATTTACATCTTGTCAGGGAAGATGGGGGAGAATAGGGAACAAGATACATATAACTCAAAAGATTCATGGGGATGGGGAAATATCAAACACAGAATCTCTGGGTGGCTCACAGATCACCCCCCTGTATTGGTTCCAAGATCCCCACACTGATCCCCACTTTCGAGGTCGGCCTCTCGCTACATAAACAGTCTTTTCACGAAACATACACCAATCCATGTCTTCCTTCCATTCCTCGAGGGCAGGAGTACGCTCGGATCCCCATAGCTGAGCTACATTTATCTTCGCTATCATATAGCCCAGTGAGGTCCACTTCGCTTGCACCAAGGTAAGATCAGTGGGCTCCCAGACGTTAAGGAGGCACCTCCTTGCCTCCTGCACCAATGCTACCCCCAAATCCTCATGCATTGTGTTGTGGATCCTACCCCAGTACTCTGCGATACATCGACATTCCCAAAGGATATGGAGGAATGTGCCCACAAGACCGCAACCCCGTCTACACAAACCTGCTTCAGACAGTCCCATCCTGACAAGGCGGGGTCCAGTGACATAGACCCTGTGCAATAACTTCAATTGCACAAGCCTCAATCTCGCCGGGATAGCGACCTCCCGGGGTGAGGAGACAGTCGACTGCCAATCCTCATCGTCCAGCTCTAAGCCATCTCGCGTCCATTTATCCCTCAGATTTGTGAGAAGATCCGTTCTATGATTAATCAATTTTCCGTATATCAGGGAAATAGTTTTCTGAGGCAGATGACCATCTAAAACTCTATCCTCGAGGGGTGATGCCTCCGCTAATTCTACCCCATGAAGGCAGAGCCGCCTTCAATGCGTGCCGGATCTGTGCACAGCGGAAATATTCGGTTCTACTCAGCTCAAATTCGCCCTGCAGTTCCTCAAACGTCTTAATCTTCCCTTTGTTCCAAACGTGACCGATGGTAGAGATCCCTATCAAATCCCATTTATCTAAACCTCTTGTATTCCACAATCTGCCCAGACTTTCCGAATCAAACAGTGGGGTAGCTAACGTCAACCGGTTTCTCCATCCCATTGAGCTCGTGGCATCGTGCCAGACCCACAGCGCGTGTTGAGTCGGCCCTGTCAAATTCAGCCTCGCCGGATTAGAGTACAATGCCCTATTAAAACTGCCTCCCGGAAGGAGTCATCTATCCATCATGTATCCGGGATCGGACACTGACCCGTACGTACCCTGGTTTATGGCAGCAAGCTGGGAAGCCCAGTAATACCGTTTGATATCGGGGAGGGCCACACCCCCATCATACCATGTGAGCGTTAATTTAGTTAAAGCAATACGGGGTCTACCATCCCATAATAGGCTACGCTGTAGCCCCTCCACCTCACGGAAATAACTGGCCGGCACCACATCCAGGGTATTTTGGAGAGCATAAAGAAACCGAGGCAGGGACATCATCTTAAAAAGAGCAGCGCGCCCCAACAGTGAGAGGGGAAGTCTCCTCCAACTAGCAGTGTCACTCCTGAGTCTCTGCAGAGGAGGAAGAAGATTCCTTGCATACCGAGCCTCTGTATCCAATGAAATGAAAATTCCCAAATACTAAACCTCCCGTATTAATCTGTATCGGACAATTCCGTGGAGGAACCGGGGCTTCTCCACTAAGAACGAACAAGAGAGATTTCTTCCAGTTCATGGACAATCCTGAATTTCTACCAAAGGAGGCCAAAACATCACACACAACTATAAGGGATTTCCTAGGGGAGGTCAAATAGAGCAAAATGTCATCCGCATATAACAAGATTCGGTCCTCCCATTCCGCGGACCACCAAATACCACGAATGGAAGGTTCCCAGCGAATCCAGGCTGCCAAGGGTTCAAGTGCCAACGAAAAAAGAAGGGGAGAGAGGGGACAACCCTGTCTAGTACCCCGACCAAGACGAAAAGACGCCGAAACCTGATCGTTTACCACTACCAGGGCAAGCGGTTCTGTATATAACAAACACACCCAATGAATGAAACCCGGACCAAATCCGAATTTAGCCAGCACTGCCCACAGATACGGCCATTCTACGGTGTCAAAGGCCACTGTTGCGTCCAGCGAGGCTATTATGGCCCGCTCCCGTAGGGTATGCGCCCTAGCTATCACTCCATGCAACCTACGCAAATTTAGAGCTGTGTTCCTGTGAGGAATAAAGCCGGACTGATCCGAGTGTACCAGTCCACTAATCACTTTAATCAACCTATTAGAGAGAAGTTTGGCAAGTATTTTGGGTTCCGGATTCAGTAACGAGATGGGCCTATAAGAGGCACAGCTAGTTTTTGGTTTCCCTTCTTTATGGATGACCACCACCGAGGCCACTCTCTGATCATAAGGCAGGATCCCTTTTTCAGCGGCCTCCACAAACATAGCTTTAAGATGAGGAGCTAGCTTATCCGGTCTTAGCTTATACAACTCAATTGGGAGCCCATTGGGACCCAATGCCTTACCAGAATTCAGGGATCGTATTGCTAAGACTCTTCCATCGGCTGCGAGGTCACTATCCATAAATTCACAATCCTCCGCTGACAAACATGGGAGCTGGATATCTCGAAGTGGGGAGTCCTCCTCTGGTCGATCCGAGACTGAGGTATACACAGTTTGGAAATATGCTGCAAAGCTATCTGCAATATCCTGGGGGTCTGTAAGCCGAACCCCCTCAGCTGTCACCAGCTCTGGGACTACCCGATCCGCCCTATCCTTTTTTTCCAGCCAGGCAATGAGTTTCCCTGCCTTATCTCCGAGGTCATACAAACAGCCCTGCTGCTCCCTACTAAGGGCCCTGGCATTATCATTGACAAGAGATCTATAGTCAAATTGTTTAAGAGTCAGAACATGCAGTCTGGCGCGTGTTACCAACCGCTCCAGGTCCAACTCCAGGTGACCTATCTCAGCCTCTGATTCAACAACATCTTTTTCCCTCTCTTTTTTCGTCCCGGCTATCAACGACAGAGCTTGACCCCTAACAACAGTCTTGAAAGCTTCCCAGAGCGAAACAGAAGAGGACACCGATCCCGCATTATCAAGGAAATTATGCTCTAGAGCCTTAACAAGATCCTTACGTAATCTGGGGTTACGTATATACCATGGATTATTAGGGGTAACCCTACCCGCCGAACCCGACGCAACACAGAACCAAAACCAGAGTGGGGAATGATCAGAGATGCCTCTAGCAAGATGAACCGTCTCAGCAACATAAGATGCATGGGCCGCGGGCATTAAACAATAATCTAAGCGGGAAAGACTATCATGGGCCCCAGAATGAAATGTGTATTGCCTCTGAGCCGGGTGCAGCAATTGCCAGCAATCCACCAACCCCATAGCATCAAGGAAGTCGGGCAACCATCTCAGAACACGCCCCGTGTCCTGCTGGGGATGCCTATCTAGAACTCCAGAAACCACCGCATTAAAATCTCCCCCCAATACCAATAACCCACTCGGCAGATCAACAAGAACCTTTCCCAAGTCAACAAAAGTAGCGGCCTGCATACCCGGTGGAACATATACCGACACTAGGGCAAGGACCTGCCCCTCCCAACGACCCGTCACCCCAACATATCTGCCTCTGTCACCCTCAATAATGAAGTCAACAACCAACGGGAGTGCCCTTCTAATCAGGATACCAACCCCCCTGGAGCCTGAAGTGAATCCAGCGTGGGCCACCAACCTGTACCCCATTCTATGCATCGCCCTACAGGAGCTACCCACCAAGTGTGTTTCCTGAAGCAAGACCACATCAGACGCCCGACTTTTAAGATACTGCAAAGCCACACTTAGTTTAATTTTATCCCCAACCCATTCACATTCCAGCTCAATACCCTCAGTTCCCTACTCCCCCTCATCATACATCAAAGGGAAGTGACAATCCTCCGACCATTGCAACACATAAATGCTACATAATGATTCGATGCCTTGAACAAAAAACATAAAAGCCATAAAATGATTAAGTAAGGATGTGACACACAAAAATGCAAATAATCCCCCAATTCCCCTTCCCCCACCCCCACCATGCACCCCTGCCTAATAAAATTAGATTTCCAGCTCCCCGATGTTCACCCAGTTCTTACACACCCTGGAGTATCATATTTCACAAAGTGATTCCGACACTGAACAATGAGTACATGACATTTTTGGGAAAGCCAAACTTCTGAAAGCAAAAGTGTCTGACAAAGAATGGGTTTCTGTGACACCTTCCACAGAAGAACTCAAACGTTTGCATTCCAGATACATGTTTACAATATACAAATAATTTTTTCAGTTTTGTTAAAAACGTCCTAGAAAATATCTCTGCAGCTTGTTTTGGACATTTCTGCACAATGTCTGGAAGTACTGCATTCTGCAAAAAAAAAAAAAATCACAGACTATAAAATACTTTTTAGGTTGAGCCTGAGTCAGGCACATGCGCTGCTCTGCGCGACTTGCTGTAGTGGAGTATGGAAGAGAAGCCCCGCCCACTCTTCGCCCATATTTTTTATTTGCTTGTGTCCTTGTCCTTCGTAAATGCTGGCTTCTGATTCAGTAATTGGCGTGTTAGTCCCTTAGTACGGCCTTGTCTTCATTTATAACCTCCAATTGCTACTGCCCCTTTTACTTCGGTTGTTACACGGTATGTCTTTTCAAGTCTGTAAGCACTACTTTCTTTAATGAGGTTTTACTACTGCAGGCACAACATGCTTTCCTGCAGCATTCAGTGCACGATGGGCACTTTCATTTTCCTAGCAGCCCGACACTTGTTTAAACTGCTCTTCCAGTTTCATGGCGAGCGCAAAGCGATGTACGTGTGCAGTATGAGCAGCACCTCTCCTGTGGCTGTGCAGAAGTTGCTGTGAGAATATGCCACGCTCGCTCCCTGGCCCATACATAGCTGCCTCACACTCCCTCCTGTTCATTTCAGTTACAATCTTAACAGTTTTTTTTTGTGAACCTGCGCTTCTAGTTGCATGGTGACCACCCGCCTTTCCTTATATGAGGCTCGCCTTATTTAAAGTGTTTTTTTCATAAGACGCCCAATGCTTCACTTTAACATTATTGGCTATTACGTTTAAATATGCCTCCCGCCTCCCCGCTACACAGATGCCGCACGAAGCACGCACCATATTATTTATTTATTTATTTATTTATTTGCGGGTTTGTATTGCGCTCGAATCGACTCCCGGAGGAGTATCTCTGCGCCCTAGGAACACAGCAAGACACATTAAGCAAGACTTAATTAAACTTTGACGCCATTGTTCCCACTCCCTCCCCGTCAATGCCCTCTGTGGGCCTATTTTTTTAACCCCCTCACCTCAGGGCTAATTAACTTGTTATCTGGACGTAAAACAGATGTCACTAATAAATGCTTAACTCGCTGAGCCATCCTGTCAGATGTGAACGATGGAGCAAACATTTCGAAATTACGACAAGCGCCTAGATGTAGCAACTCATTGCACTTTATATCGCATCTGTGTAATTGCAGAAGGAACTAGAGATATGCTGTTAACCATTTAGGGCCAGATGTAGGTAGCTAAATACTGGTCGGTAACGGTGAATTTCCCGTTACTGACCGGTATTTAGCCCTTCTCAATGTAGGAGGCTGGTAAATAAGGATTCGGTAATTCACTGATTCCTTATTTTAAGGAATCGGTAAAATACCGATTCCTTATTTTAAGGAATCGGTAAATTACTGAATCCTTAAAACCTATGTAGGTAGCACTTAAGTGAGTGCATTTTTGCTTTAAGGATTCGTTATTTACCACCAACTACAAGTTGGTGGTAAATACCGAATACCTTTAAAAAAGCAAATATTTGCTTTTTTTAAAGTGCCACGCCACATGTGCACACATGCACACATGCACGATTCAGGGGTGCAACAGGGTGTCAATGTGACACCCTGCCACCCGGTAATATGCTCCCGCTATTACCGAATTGGTAATACCGAATCGGTAATAGTGAATGGCTTCCCATTCATTCCTATGGGTCTCCAGGCATAAGGTATTCCTTATTACCGAATCGGTATTACCGATTCGGTAATAAGGAATATTACAGAATCAGTCAATTTTACTGATTTTTTTACCTACATCATATTTACTGATTCCTAAAAACAGATTCAGTAAAATTCAGTATTTAAGAATCGGTGAATTGGGATAAAATCATTTCACTTTCTATAATTCACCATTAAAAAATTCTAAACATTTTCATTGATTGAACCCCGACTCTTTTATTTGCGTAGTTCACCATCCAAAGCATGTGCCCAAAATCTTTCTTTTATCAGGTACTTAGTAATCATCGTAGCAACTTCAGGAAGTAACCACAGTCCTTCCAACTATAGTGTGCATAGCAAGTCCATTACAAACTTGCGCCATGGGATCTTTGAAATGCACAATGGATGTGACAACTCTCTCAAGCCCAAGGGTTGACTGCTTTTTTTGTTTTAATATTTAGAGTCATTTTTGCATTTTATGAGGTTCTGTAAATTTGAGCACAATCAAAGGCCGCCTTTGATTGTAAATATGTTTAATAATTTTCACACTTTATAACATATTCCACACAAATATACTCCACACCGTGCCACATAATTCCAATCAGCATAATTTCACTCAGCTCCACACATTTCCACACCACATAATTCAGCTCTACACAATTCCGTTTGACACCACATAATTTGACAACAAACCACATATTTCTACAAAACAACACAATTGCACAGCACACTACATGCATTCAATCCACACCAAAGAATTCCACACCATGCCACAAAAGTCAACAGCATACCACATACTTAAATGCAACAACATACGAGTCCACCACATAAAATGCCATTCCACATAATTACACTCTGACACACAATTCCGCTCCACATAATTTCAATACACTCAATGCCACATAATTACTATCTACATATTTCCATAACACACAATGCCACATAATTCCACTACACAAATTCACCACACATAATTCCACAACAATTCCAAACCAAATAGTTCCACTCCACATCACATACATACACTGCAATCCAAAACACAAGAGTAAAACACATTCTCATTTACAGCGCCAATACCTCTAACTCTCACAAATGCAACACCAATTTGCATTGCAAATGCTTGTTCTTGTTTAATCTTACTTTCCACTTGGTTAGATGTGCTGCCCATCAAGCCAGATGCATTTTGATAGTAGAAATATTACCTCATCTGAGTTCCAATTAGGTTTTGGTGATGGGAGTCCAGACTTTTTTTGTTAAATCTCACATACTTTGATGTGTAGTCTCTAACTGAAAGCCAGTGTTTGTTCTTTGATGTATTTCCTTTGGTGACATAATTACATTTTATTTGCTGATGAAAATGTTTTGGAAGTGATTACTCTCTGGATGCCTTAGCTGGTCAATATGTCACAGTGTTATTTATTACTTGTTCTTTCCAGTTCATTTGTTTTACTTTACTGTCATGATAACATCTTGTTGAAATCATGTTTTCTTTTTCATACAATAAAGATGTGTGTGCATAGACTTTCTGAAGATACAAACAAAATACTGTTGCTTTCTCAAAAGTACCTCCTAAGCAATATTTTGCTTCATTTGCCTTTTAATTTGACAGCTTATATTGCTAAATGCTGGTATTTGGCTTGAAGAATTCCACAATTCAAACTCATGGTGGCCGGAAGTCTGTGGTCCTCTTCCTGTCCCGATTAGGGCAGCAAAAAATCTGGGTTTTATCTTTGACGATGGTTTGAGCTTTGACGCACAGGTCAGCTACACGGTTAGCACTTGTTTTTATATTTTGAGGATTGTGAGAAAGGTTTTGCCTCTTATTCCGTCCAAACTGCACCAGTCGATCATCATCGCTCTGATTTTTGCATGTCTCTGTGCCTGAAAATCTATGTGGTCTCCCTTAATAAGCTCCAGGTGGTACGGAACGCAGAGGCATGGCTGGTTCTTAAAATTCCCCAGCATCAGTCATCTAGGAATGGAATTCGTTCCCTGCATTGGCTCCCTATCAGGAAGCGTATCTGCTTTAAGGCTCTGACCATGGTATTCAAGGCCATGCATAGTAAGGGTACGCCATATTTAAAATCTTTTTTTCAATGGTACATCGCTGAGTGGCTCCTGAGATCCTCCTCGCAGTAAAAACATGTGATTGCCAATTTTCTCAGGACCACATGGGGTGGCCGCTCCTTCTCGGTAGCGTCCGCTAAGCTATGGAATCCTTCTCTCACCTTTATCTCCAATGCAAACTCTTATCCGGTTTTAAAGAAAACATCTGAATACCTGTCTTTTCTCCTCTTACGTTGTTGCAGGTGTTCTTCTTTCCTTTCTCCTCTTTTTTCTGCTATAGCACGTTGACACCCTCAGGTATTAGTGCGCTTTATAAGTAATATCCTATCCTAAATTAATCTACATCACAATGGTAATGTGGTAGATGTTTAATGATTTGGTTAATCGTGTTTCTCTAATGAAAAATGTTGAGGGAGGTAAATGTGAGTGGCATTAAAAATTCTATATCAAGATATGTAATGTACCAATTTTCCATCATAATGGTCTTATGGTGTTCACTGTTAAGGCAAATATGCATTACTGGATGTCATGCTGCTTTATGGAAGAAGCCACGTATAGCTTACCTTTCTGAATTTCACATATCCTCCTGTGTTCAGTTCACTAATAACTAATGGATGTTTGTAGTGTTTTCTGCTTTTATCCGTTAGATTGGTTGACTTTAGTGCTCTTTCAAAACATGGGCTGAAGAGGGAGATTCCCTTTTCAACAGAAACAACAGACTTACAAATCTACTGAGGGACATTCCAATAGTCCCAGTTATCCTGTAACTCTGCGCAGAGTGAAACAGCAACACACGGATGCTGAAGTTTGGGGAAAATTGTGAAAAGGGATGCAAGAGCAATATACAGGAGTCCAATTCAGATACAGGTACAACGATTAATTGACATAGAAAATAGGAGTTTTAAGGCTTAGTAAAGAAACAGGTTGGTGGACATTAATTATTATCAGATAAGAACAATGGTATGAGTCATCTTTGCCCATGTGATGGTGTGCTGTAACAAGCTCCAAAACACACCACGATATGGCCACAGAACCTAAGCGAACCCTGCAGATTTGCTACATGGTTACTGTAATGTGCAGGACAAAAACACCAGAGAGAAGCAACACAGCAAAAAATCCAACTAATTGAAAACCTGCATGTGAGGTAAAAGGAAAGAGAAGGAAAACCCCAAATGTGTGGAAATGGTACCACGCACTCAAGTAGCACTTTGAATGTGTCTAAGGTCTGCCATTGAAGCCTGTGTGTGTGTGCAATGCTAAACTGCCATATCAACCTAGAAAAGCAAACCTTTAAGCAGGTGCAGACTTTCCTTTTTAATGCATGTATGTTTCACGTAAGTTTGGTCCATATTTATGGTGAAGTTGGATTTTAAATTACAATTTTGAAAATGCTACATTTAGAAATGTTCTTGCCTTAGCTATTTAGGGCGATATTACGGGGTTGGCAGTGTGGGAGCTGAGCGGCATGCCGCTGTCCCATTCCTACACTGCCAAACTCTACCGCCTGTTGCCTGCCAGTTTATGAATTTCCTCGTTGTCTGGGGCTCTCCTTTGGTGTTCCCACAGCAGTAACACTCAAAAAAGTATCCCACCTCCTTACACTGTATATTGGGCACTATTCTCTATTGCAGATATATCACAGGTTTCATTGCTAGCTTGGAAGAAATTCCTTTTGGTTTAATAACCCTCACGCTCTCTAGTAGTATCCTGCTTCATCATCGGGTTCACCCTGACTCCTAAAGGTCAGTGAGGTCTCAACCATGTTTTAGGGAGCACTTAGAAGAATAGGCCAGGGTGTTTTAAAGATTAAAAATCCTCCTGACGCTCCAGGTATCCCTTTAATGACAGAGTCTCAAGAGATATTAAAATAGAGAAAAAATTGTGTTGTGAGGATTTTAATAGTCCTATGACCCTAATGTCATTGCCAACATGTTTCAGCCTTTTAACTACTGCCCCTATGGGTCGTGTGCTTTCTTCAGGGCAAAAGCAGTGAGGTTCCTTCCCTAGTTTAAATTACATTACTTACGTGGTGCAGGTAGCTGCACCTTCATATCCGGCCCTGGGATAAACTTAACCGGTATCCGGAAAGTGAATCTAGTTGTATCCAACCTATAAATGAGAGAAAATATGTATAGTATAGCTCACAACTGGTGAGCGTTTCAAACTCTGCACTCGGAAAGATTGTCTAGGATCTGCGTGCATCAGTGCACTATGTTACATGCATCATGAATTGGGTACATAGTGATTCGATTGAACAACCGGTAAGTACCCCACAGGTCACTCTATCATCGGTATTTGTGAAGTACGCATAATACCAAAAAGAAGCTTGAATCAGAGGGTAATTAATAAATGATTGCCCCGCTGTAATGCAATTATGCAACATA
The DNA here is from genome assembly GCF_964261635.1 of Lissotriton helveticus. Classification (NCBI taxonomy): domain Eukaryota; kingdom Metazoa; phylum Chordata; class Amphibia; order Caudata; family Salamandridae; genus Lissotriton; species Lissotriton helveticus. The sequence continues at coordinate 984,997,553 of NC_136071.1, read as the reverse complement.
AGCTTTATAAAAACACCCAATAAACAAAATGAGAGTTGTTTGAATCACGGAATAGGGAAATGCCACCAAAGTTGGACCCCGTTAAACACCAGCCTGGAGTTTACAGAGTCTTATGTCATTCTTACCCCACTCAGGAGGACAACATGTGTCTCAAAGGGATACGGAGTGAGGGGTAGTCCTGTAGCCCAACACTCATGAGTTTGACCGGGTAAGTATATGGAAGAGAGAAGACCAGTGGTTAAAATCATTATTGTTATTCTGTAGTACAAGAGAAACACTGCTTACGGTAGAAGCTTGTTCACACACACTTCGTAACTTCCTAATGTACTCATGTTGTCAAGGATACTAGCCCCACTCAAATACCTATTAAGGCCAGCATCTCCTCGTTTTTTAGAACCGGATTTGGGAGCGGCATGTGTCTTTTATGTCCCAGTAAGTTACAGCATTTACGTGCCTTGCCATTGGTAAAGGCCACATCCACGCAACTGCATGTGCCGTCAGATTTGCGCGTCAGAAGTTGAACTGCAGACAATTCCAGGAAATCATGGGATCTGTAGTTCAAAGGGATGCTTCCTGTCTGATAATCGTCCTGAATGTCCTTTAAAATATGTAAATTCAGTCTCATTTTGATATAAAACTATGGTGTTGGAAACTATCAGTGGATTGCTTTTAATATATTTTTTATTATCTAGTATCTGTAGAAACCATAAACATGAGCCCAAATCGGACTACAGAAGTACTTGCGTCATCATGGAGGTTGTAGTTCTAAAGTCTGGTGCTCATGTGTTGGTTAAAGTAATGACCATAATCAGTATAGAAATGAACATTTATGATGGTTACTGGGATTTTTTTGTGACAGGCCATATTTTGTTATTCTCACATATAGTGAGTTGACCTCAAAGGCACACTAATATTGTGAGTCAAAGTTATATTGTCATGTCCCTGGTTCTGTATGCAGAGCACCTTTATCCTGTACTTTACAAATGGTTTTGAAAAAGTCCTCACTGGAAAAAATCCCATAGCATTCAGAGAGACAGTCAGCGAGCTGCTGAATACAGTGTATCATATATGGATTCCAAGTATTGCCATAGAGGTTCGTATAGCATGTCTGTGGTTTCTGAATGGTGGGGTCTGTCTTATCTATGTAATAATTGTCCCAATGGAATGGAATCATTGAGGGCCAGTTGGTCGGTCTTAAGGCAATATACCCATCTCTGTTCTTTCTCAAATAGTCCCTTAGATAGTCCAGGACCTGCCCGGACTTTCTCAATAATAGTCCACTGAAGATCGTTGTCTGAGTGTCGCATTTCCATATAGTGGGATGTGAGTTTGGTAGCTGTTATATCCCTATGTATTGTGCTCCTGTGTTCACAAATAGATACTTTGACTTTTCTGGTGGTCATACCAATGTATCTTTTTTTGCAAGGACATGTGATCATATGAATGATGTTCTCTGAATTGCAGTTAGTATGACTGAGTTGTTCCCACATCTGTGGTAGTCCCAGATCAATCTGAACAGTCTGCGTAGTGAATTGGCATACGATACATGAGCCACAGGGGTAGTTGCCCATCACTTGGGGTTGGTTCCACAAGGTCAATTGTCTATTTTCTTGCGGTTTCCATATGTCAGTGTGCACCAGGGAATTCCTCAGGCCCCTGTTCCGTTTGAACGAAAACATGGGATTTTCAAATTTACACTGGTGTGAGGATAGTATGTTCCATTTTTTGTTTATGATCTTCCTTACTGCATTTGAAGATGAATTAAATGTGGTGACACGTATCAAAGAATTTGTTTCTTTTTTGGTTGAACTTTCCAGCAGAGCATCGCCTGGTGTGTTATGCAATCTCTTTTGTGCCTGTTCTATTATTCTTCTAGGGCAAGATTTCTTTATATGTGTCCACGTCTGTACAGTTTCTGTAGATCCTTAAAAATTGTCGCAGAGGCAGATTCTCTTTCAAAGTACGTGGAAGGGCACTATTGAAGTTTAACAGACTATTTTTGTCTGTTGGTTTCATGTAGAGAGTACTCTCCAGTCTACCACCTCTAGCAATGATGTTCACATCCAGGAAAATAATTTTGACCGATGGGTAGACATGGTGAATCAAAGAAAAATGTTACCTTGGTTTATCCATATTCCAAAGTTTCCAGTGCTTTCTTGATCACCATGCCATATATTCAGGATTTCATCAATTTATCTAAGCCACCTCCGAATTCTGTGGGAATGTGGGTTGTTGGTCCATATATGTTCCACTCCTAGTTGGCTCATGTAGAGACACGCAATGCTGGGGCAAAAGTGCTGCCCATAGAAGTCCTTTGCTTTTGCAAATTGAGCTGATCCTCAAACCTGAAGAAATTCTAGGTCAAAAGCATATGCATAAGTGTCATGATCCGTTCCAAAGGTGCTTGCCAGGGTCACTCCTATGTGCGTAGTATGTTCTCAATGACACATAGGCTCCCCTCCTGCGGAATGCTCCTATATAATGCTTCTACATACAGACACATCATCATTTCCTGTGTAGAGTCATATTCCAACTCAGAGAGAAAGTTAAAGAGGTATTTTGTGTCCTTATCTGTGTGACTAGTGGTCATAAGAACCAGTCAGTGTACTAGGATAGGGGTTCTAGTACTGAACCTATCCCGGAGACAGTAGGTCTTCCTGGTGGGGGCACTCTACTCTTGTGGATCTTAGGGATGGTATAAAACAGGGGAGTCCTCGGGCCCTCAGTGTTCAGGAAGTCCATTTCATTTTTGGATATCCACTCCCTCTCCAGCGCACTATTAGTAATTTCAAAAATCCTTTTTTGCAGATGTGCGCTGGGGTCTCTTTGTAGTTTTTTGTAATGTCTTTCATCTGAAAGTAGGATATGGCAAGATTCCCTCTAGATGTCTAGATCTGAAATGACAGTTGTTCCGCCCTTATCCGCTGGTTTAATCACAATGTTGGTCTTATTGCTAAGCGGCCTCAGGGCTTCTCGTTCTTTTTGCTGATATTGGTAAAGGTATCTCTCCTAAGTTGTAGTTGTTCAATTTCCTTAGTAACTGCTTCTTCGAAAGCAAGTACCTCTGGGGGCATCATTGAGCTGGGGGGGGTTGAAGGAGGATTTCTTTCATAAATTATTGTGTCCATGGTCATTTTCCAATGGGGGCTTTCCTTCAAAAAAGATTGTTGTTCACATTTTTCTTAAGAATTTACTTAGCTCACATCGTGTTTTGAATTTATCAATTTGTGTGGTTGGAACAAAACCTTAGCCTATGTTAAGGACCGATATTTCATCCGAGGTGAGGATCTCCTTAGTTAGATTAATGACCAGATCTACAGGAAACTTGTGCCTGCTGGTTGATCCTTTCTCTGGCTCCTCATGTTCACCCTCTCTCCCATGGTGTCACCCAAATAAACACGTTTGTTGTTTCGTCCGCCTCGTCCTAAAAAATACTTCTGGTTTGGGTGGAAGAACGGTGGGTTCTGGAAGTGAGGGTGTCCTTGATATTGTGTGGGCCATATGGTCAAGGGCTCCCAAACATTTGCGGTAGGGGTTAAAAAGGGTTATGCCCTCTGCCTCTTGGGCATCTTGGTCTCCCTCTCTGGCTGTTAGATGAGTTGTCACTTCAAGGTCAGAATTTGAGGACCCTGAGTCGCTCTTCGTATGATGATTCAGAGTCTTTTTGTCTCTTATAATTGTCTTGAATGTGCGAGAATTTTTTAAGGTCTTATTGTAACGTGTTGATTTTAGTCTGCATCTGGAAATCTTTTTGTTCACTCATCTCTTTATTTACCTCTTCTAGTTTCTTCTTAAATGCCAATATTTTTATCTGGGTTTTTCAAAAGCTCTTTGCTGGTCTTCATCTTGATAAGCAATGTTTCAGAGAGACGTTTCTCTGTATTTATAATTAAAATCAACTAATCTCCCGTGCATCTCCATGCAATTAATGACCATTCTTTTTTAATATAGGGTCCTCCAAGAAGATACGTGGCTCGTTGTTCACCAGTAACACCGTTGGGGCAGAATCACCCCTTAAATATTCAGTCATTATGCCTCCATGAAGGAGGATCTTCATCTGGTTGCTTTTTAATTCTTTCAATTAATCCCAGTTTTGGGACTGGTTCAGGCAGTGGGTAAATTTAGTGTCTGGTAGTAGGGACGGTGCTGCCAGGATTGCAGATGCCATTTCATCAGAGTTTACAATTCCTAGCATTTCTGTCATCTTTAAGGGCCAAGTGGGTGTGTTAGATTAAAAATGGTGCTCATAGCGTGGACGTGTGATTCATAGAGAAAAGCATAGATTTTCCAAACAAATGTATCCTACAGCTGTGCGAACGAAATGGGAATGCCAAAGCAAGTTCCTGCATGGCATGGAGTGTGATGTCCATGCGTGCAGGAACTGGGCATGCATGCAGACAGGGGGGCACACTATATCCCCCTCCTGCACGCATCCAAGAGAATGAGGCACTAGGCGGCCAGTTCCCTCACTGCCAGCAATTTAATGGCGTGAACACCGCCATGAGACCTGTGGCAGTGAGGAAACTGATAATATGCTTGGCGCAAATGCAGCGACCCTGCCAAGCATATTGCAACATCACACCGCTCTGCCACCACCAGGGAATGGGGTTTTCTGACAGTTGCAGCGCTGCCATGGTGGTCCAGCCGCTGTAGTTGTAATACGACGGTCAGACCACTGGTGCGGCGGTCCACAACTTCCACCGCACTCCACCACAGGTGCGGCTGTCTGATGGACTGCCAAACTCATATTCTGGCCTTTAGTCCCTGGGTCACATTCCTGAGTGTAACTGTTGGTTGAGCATTGTGTATTACCCCACAACCACTCACAATAGAGAGCTTAAGTATGCCTGGATGGTACATCAATAGAAAGATGGGAGGGTGAGCTGGCCACATCCCTACTTACACTTGAATATGCTGTGTCCTGCCTCCACACAAAGGGCTGCATACCCTCTGTAGCTAGTCTGGAGCCAGGCCTTGGCTGACAGGATGCCTGAGGACTTCCAAGGGAAACCTATAGAAGCTTCTCCCCACTTCAAATGTACAGCTGGGTAAAGATATTGGATCTCAGACACCAACTCTTCAGTTACACTTCTGAACCTTTGGATTTCTGCCAGGTAGAAGGACTGCTGTGCTGCTGGAAGGACTATCACACTGCTGGACTGCTGCTCTGAAATAACTGCTGTCCTGCTGTGCTGACTTGCTGTTTTCTGCCCTCTTGCTTGTGCAAGAAGGACTATACATGCATCTTTTGAGCCCTCCTGACTTAGTCCTCAGGGGCAGAAGGCTCCAACCACCTCAGCCCAAGCAGGTGGACACTGCCACCTGTGATTCTACCCTGCTAAGTGGTGCCACCCCACTCCTGCACCCTTGGAAGTGGGCCTAAGGAGCTTTGCCAACCTCCATGGATCCAGCAGAAGAGACACATCTCGTCTGCTGCATGGTTCAACCCCAAACATAACCGAATCATTGCTGCAGCTGTGTGGATCACCCAGTTGCAAAGACCTGCATTGCATCACAACCTCATCAGAACCACCGCTGCCCAACGCAACTTCGATGATGGCAGCCTAAACAATGACACTGGAATCTGCACCACAGGCTCACAGCTCCTTGATGGCAAAGCATTCCCCAACAGCGCAACAAATAATTAACGCCACACCGCATCAAACGCCCTCATCAATGAAAATTTAGGACTCGCAACACAGACTTACCGCATCTTGACATGGACCCTCACAATGCTTCGCAAACCGGTATTAAGGTACTTTGTTCAGTGGGCCTAGGTATGATTTGTCCCAGGTCAGTAGGACCAGATATCTGCAGTTGGCACTTTGTGCTTTCAGGCACTATTTTCATTGAAACCTTTAAAATTGCATATCTCTGGTTCTACTGATTAGCTTTTTGTCGTTTTGTATTTTCTACCTTGGTGTGGGATCCTTTTTATGTGGTGTTACACTTTATTACGTTTAACATCCTTTACCACGCAGTGCATTTACGATGCAACTTTTACAACGCAAACCATTACAACGCATTGCACTGGGGGGCGCTCTAGGATAGGGAATAGGTTTAATGTACTATCCAACACCTTCCCTACTATCCACGGGGACTGGAGTTGGAATAGTACATTAAACCTATTCCCTATCCTAGAGCGCCCCCCAGCGCAATGCGTTGTAATGGTTTGCGTTGTAAAAGTTGCGTCGTAAAGGCACTGCGTGGTAAAAGTTGCGTTGTAACGTCATACATCCCTTTATTACTATTAGAAGTGTTGCACAAATACTTTACATATTGCCTCTAAGTTAAGTCTGACTGCTTTGTGCCCAGCTACCAGAGAGTTGAGCACAGGTGAAATTAGGGTTGGCTTGTGCCTACCCCTGACAAGGATTGTGGTTGCTACTTGACCAGGGCTCACACCCCAATCAACCAACAACCCAGTCTAACACCATTTGGTTGAAATCGCTACAAAATAATACATTGTTTCATATCTTTTCACATTTCCCTAGCGTTATGATTATAAAGATGAAAGACTCTTGACTGGCAATGCAGAAAGACTTGTGAAAATAAAATTCCAATTAAGTTGTAAATGTTCTGCAAATATGAGAGCCAAATCACTCAGCCTCAAATAATCTACACCGAAAGAATGAAATCTCTGGAGTAATCCCGAAAACAGCATTCCAGTTTTTCTGGGGTGATTAATAAATCTAATATTGTATTATATTGAGTAGGGGTCTGTTATCTCCCATTAAAGCCCATGACTCTCATTTTTATTTCAATGGTGTTTCAATGTTGTTCTGATATTAGACTGCGTCTGAAACAAACAAATAATGTGCTTACTAGAAACAGTTTGTAGTAATTTCACAGTTGAGTCTACTTCTCTCATCCCTGTCCATGACCTCACTCAAGGGATGAGGGAGCACCTTTATTTAGCAGTTTCAACAAAGGAGTCTCCATACTACGTGTAAGCTGGTAGCTGCCTGCCCACTTGCTGGGCCTCGTAGTTTCTCACTAGTAACACAAGCTACAGAGTGGTCATTGGTGCTAGACGGGCTAAAAGCAAAGACATTAATCACAGCCACCATTTCTAGGGGAACAAATGTAGCAAAATCACACCCGTTTTTGTGACCTGTAGACGACTTGAAACCTCTGCTGCTTACCCACCTGACAACTTTAGAAACGTAACTAGGGGCCAGATGTAGGTCGGCAAATACCGGTCGGTAACGGCCGATTTCGGCCGTTACCGACCGGTATTTGCAAATGGAGATGTAGGGGCCTTCAAATATACAGAATCTGTAAATTTACCGATTCGGTAAATTTACCGATTCTGTAAAATACCGAATCAGTAAATACACCGAATCGGTGAATCCAGATGTAGGTGGCACTGAAAACAGTGCCACAGGCCATTACCAATTCGTTATTTACCATGTAATTCTATTGCATGGTAAATAACGAATACCTGTGTACATGCACATCTGTGCATGTACACCTGTGCCATGTGGCACACATACATGCCCTGAGGGCATGTATGTGTGCCACATGGCACACAAGCCAAAATCAGGGGTGCAACAGGGTGTCAAAGTGACACCCTGTCACCCTTGCAAATTCGGTAATTTTACCGAATCGGTATTTACCGATTCGGTAATTGACATTGATTCCTATGGGCCTGTAGGCCCATAGGAATCAATGGCAATTACCGAATCGGTAAATACCGATTCGGTAATTACCGAATCATACAGATTCGGTAAAAATTACCGAATTTTTACCTACATCTGATTTACCGAATCTAGAATACCGAATCGGTAAAATTCGGTATTCTAGAGTCGGTAAATCAGATTTACCTACATCTGGGCCTAAGTCCACATGGACCCGGAGGGCCTTTTGCCACTGTTATAACAGATGGTTATGGTTACCCACCTCAATGATACTCATTTCAAAAGAATGTTCATTCACCATATGTCCCACAAATCAAACAAGTGACATGCTAAGCAATGTATTACAGGAGACAATGTCATTATGAAACTCCATGCTTGGAAACACCCTTCATGCTCTTCATAAAAGAAGAACCACAGGAAACAGAAAAACAAGTGCCAAAATCTGCTCAGAATTGCCAATGTCATCAAATGTATACATCTAATCAGTAATCTAACCAGTTGCTAAGTACATGGTCAGAGCATGAGCATATTGTGGGCCTGGAGTAGCTTGCATAAGTGAACCCAACTTCATCAATACGATACACCACTAACAATAATTAAGCTCTGTATCACCAAATATTCCATCACAATTTTCCAGGCATTGAGCATTGAATTTAAGCAGTAGTTCAGTTCAGTTCTTTATTTGTTTCGAAGGTTAAAAACCATCATAAAAATGCATGTTATTACATATCCATATAAAAACCTACTGAACACAAAAAAAAATTTTAAAAGAAGAACGAGTTAAAACATTTTTTTACAGTTAATATGTACAAAAAGTGAGCAGCAAATTTCATTTCATTTCCACCCCTAACGTCCACCAACAGCCCCTTGATATTTCCTCCCCTTTCTTCGACCATCAGCCCCTTGTATTTCTTAATTTAATCACAATTTTTAGAAAACTCATAATAGCACACATGGTCCGCATTTCAGTTGCTCTTTGCAGAAATAATAAAGCAGATTTGGCATGGACAATTTTTGAGTCCTTTAAAATGTCCACCAGAAATCTCTTGCGCGGAATTTTGAAATAGGGACAAAGTAATACAAAATGAAGGGTGTCCTGCGGAGACCTATTGTCGCAGCCGCAGGCACCCTTCTGCTCAATTGTTTGCGTAAAACCAGGCGGATCAGCTAAAAGATTGTGCAACAAATTGAGCCTAAAACGAGTCATTAAAAACCTCTCATGTTGACTATACATTAAAAAGAGATAAGGTTCCATGCCCATTTCATTACACACAAGCGAATGAGCAACTACCGAGGATTTAATAGAGTCAAGTTCCATCCTCCTACAATCAAATTTTTCCAGTAGTTGCTTTTGTACAAAGTGTCTGCAATGGCTATCCACATTTGAGGGGTCCAAGAATAACTTTTGCTGGTCAATAGCCCCTAGTGTTTCTTTAATATATTTCAACCAGGGAATTTGGAGCCATCTATCTCTCCGTAAGCAATCCTGTATGATCTGTCTGGATAATTCCGCATTAGGGTTTGACCAGATCTTGAGCCAGGTCAGTATTGGTCTCAATCTAATCAAGTCAGATATGTATGGGGTACCCAGCTCTTTGTGTGTTATTGCTGCTGGGATGCCCGGGGGAAGCTTTAAGAGTTTTTTAAGAATTTGTCTTCCTCAGTTTGTATCTGTTGTGCATCCCTAAAACCCCACACCTCTGCTCCATAGATAGCCTTCGAGGTACTGACCGATCTATACAATGTCATCACCTGCTCGGGGGACCAACGTCCCATTCGTCGGGCAAAGTTTAGTATGGCCCCAGTGCCACAGGCCATTACCGATTCGTTATTTACCATGTAATTCTATTGCATGGTAAATAACGAATACCTGTGTACATGCACATCTGTGCATGTACACCTGTGCCATGTGGCACACATACATGCCCTGAGGGCATGTATCTGTGTCACATGGCACACAAGCCAAAATCAGGGGTGCAACAGGGTGTCAAAGTGACACCCTGTCACCCTTGCAAATTCGGTAATTTTACCGAATCGGTATTTACCGATTCGGTAATTGACATTGATTCCTATGGGCCTATAGGCCCATAGGAATCAATGGCAATTACCGAATCGGTAAATACCGATTCGGTAATTACCGAATCATACAGATTCGGTAAAAATTACCGAATTTTTACCTACATCTGATTTACCGAATCTAGAATACCGAATCGGTAAAATTCGGTATTCTAGAGTCGGTAAATCAGATTTACCTACATCTGGGCCTAAGTCCACATGGACCCGGAGGGCATTTTGCCACTGTTATAACAGATGGTTATGGTTACCCACCTCAATGATACTCATTTCAAAAGAATGTTCATTCACCATATGTCCCACAAATCAAACAAGTGACATGCTAAGCAATGTATTACAGGAGACAATGTCATTATGAAACTCCATGCTTGGAAACACCCTTCATGCTCTTCATAAAAGAAGAACCACAGGAAACAGAAAAAAAAGTGCCAAAATCTGCTCAGAATTGCCAATGTCATCAAATGTATACATCTAATCAGTAATCTAACCAGTTGCTAAGTACATGGTCAGAGCATGAGCAGATTGTGGGCCTGGAGTAGCTTGCATAAGTGAACCCAACTTCATCAATACGATACACCACTAACAATAATTAAGCTCTGTATCACCAAATATTCCATCACAATTTTCCAGGCATTGAGCATTGAATTTAAGCAGTATATAAAGCCTTTAAACAGTATATAAAAGTAGAATTGATAACGTTCATGCATGACAGACCGGGGGAAACACCATTGAACCCAGTCAAAGGTCTTTTGAGATATAGCCATACATACCATGATGCCAAAAATATACTGTTTCTTCACTAGTTTTAGACATCACAATGAAAGAACAGGAAGGCATGCAGTGTCATAAATGTAAGCGTGACTGTATTTCAAATAGTTTCTGTTTTTGGTTGTGCCCTCTGCTTTCACTTAGTTTCATAATGTGTTTGGTTTTGATTTTATGCAGGGAGTGGTTTCAAGTCTTGCTTCTACTGTAACCTATGCTGACCCTACGCTAGTGCCCATTGTCACTGAAACACCATTGCAAAGGCAGAAGATCATCGATTCACAATTCAAGTGTTATGAGAAAATGAACAGAGAGGCTCCTTACAGCAGACCTGGTAAGAATACTTATTTTGTTTGCATCCCTTGGTTAGCCACAAGAGTATTTCTTTGTCGTCATGGGAATTTACCCACTGTCTCTATAAATACTATTTGCTATTTACAGAAGTCATACAAAACAAAATGGATTCATCTTGATTTCATCAAATGGTGCTCAGGCGACAATCTTTAAAAATGAAATTTCATTTTATGGCAGCAAAAACCCAATTAAATCATGAGAAACATTTCATGGACCAAATGCGAAAGTGCAACCATTTAACATCAAAATATGGGTTGTGCAGCTGTTCGTAATTGAGGCACTTATGACAGCATGAGTCAAATCATCGGCATCAGACTTCAATAGACAGGGGTTAGAAGCCTGGTGCAAATGATTTAGAGACAGCAGCTGCAATGTTGTCCAGCATACACACCTTTATGAAGGTCAGAGGGGGCTTCCAGCTGTTTTGTAAAGTGGTTGAAAGAAGAGATGCAACAGATTGACAGATTGACAGGTCCAGTGTTCCACATCTGGATCACAAATCGTAATGACAACCGGGTGGAATGGGCTTGTGCCCTGCATTGTGTACAGGTGGGCAGTAATATCGTGGATAATATATAGAGGGCCAAAACATTGAAAGCTAAGAGTACTAAGGGGAGTATAGATTCATGATTCACTGCTCCACATCTATGTTCCATGAAAATATATTTCATCAAGGTACATATATGTGTAGATGTATGTAGAATTTAGAATAGAATATTTATTTATACTTAGCTGTCGATATTTTTGTCCTTAATATTTTATTCGCAATGTTGTAGTCTTTCATCTCTATGTATCTCTTCATCAGGATCATTATCCATTCTAAAAAGCGTATGTTTTATTTCGCTAATTTCCCCATCTTATATCACCCTCAATTAGCACAGCTGTGGCATTTGAAAGCAAAGTAAGGTTTGTGTATAAAGTATGCAGAGTGAAATTTGAGGAAAAGCTCTTACTCAAATAACGAGTCATAAAATATCCAAAGTGTTCCTTCCATTCGTAAGGCTGTAATGGTTGAGCATGTAACTAGGGATCCCTAAGTGAAAGAACGTGTTCGTATAAAATAACCATAGCTGTCCATCACACAGAGATTGCAGGGTTGATGAGATGGAGAATGACACACACACATCACAGTTAAATGAAAGAGGGCAAATAGATGAAAACATAATACACTCAAACCTATAGCTCAAAATGAACTCTCTTTTCTACTACTTTGAAATAAATATGTTGTGATCATATTAGGGATTAGGGTTTTCCTTTTCCCTTTTAGTGGGGACATACACCTAAATCCCAAATTAATTCATTTCCTCTGGCACATATGAAGAACATAACTCCAGGAATCTACTTTTTCAGCACAGGATTTGGAAACGTGGTGTTACCCTAATGCATATTAACAGGAGTGTATGAGATCCACAACAGGGACAATCATCTCAATGTCATTCAAATCTTCTATACATTTTGTGAATATAAGTCAGATGGAGGCCAAAAAAGGCATTACTAATTAAAAGTGCAAAAGCAACGTTGGATCCCTGGTCTTAGTATTTAACACAAGCTAATTCTTTATTGTTGGAGATGTGTATAAAAACAGAATTTTTGAAATTATATCCTAAATATAATGTTTTACACTACGCATGATCTCTTGAAGGATTAACTATTTGTAGCAGCTGATTTGAATGCAAGGACAGATGGATTGATAAAATCAGCAAGCTTCTATGATCAAAGAAATACCTCATGGGGAATTAAAAAGGACACATTGAATGAAAAATGTGCAAAGCAAGGACTCCAGCAAGTGGACACTAATAGTAAAGTCAGATGGTAGAACCTGTATTTCTCCAGATATCACACTAATGCAACTAGGTCATATTACACACATCACAGAGCTTTACAATTACAGAAACCCTAGTAAAGTGCATTTTATTGGCAAAATGGAAGCCAGGGAAATCTGCAGATTTGCTGTGAACTATTGTAACTTTTTTAAAGGTATAACGCAAATCAGAGAGCCAGCTTCTAATAGACTCCATCCGGAGTTTTGGGGATAATCAATGCAGCCGTTAAGGGTATCCAGTTCTTGACTGGATAGAGGAATTATTTACGACTCTTGGAAGGGAAAATACTCATTAGAAAAACCAGAGGAGTATGGTCACTTTTAGATTCATGAAGCTAATATGGATATTTATTAGCTAAAAAATGCTTTGCCCAATTAACGTATTTGTTAGAGTCTAATGATAGGATTCATAACATCAAAATAGACTTTACAAGAGGTCGCTAGACGAATAATAATGTCACAGCACTAGGTTAGCATTGAAAACGATAACAAACAAGAGTGCTAACATCTACTTTTTATATGTAAATTATAGTAGAGGATTTGACTTAATTGCCCACATAAGACTGTGGAATAAACTTGTAGATTACACCATAAGTTGAATTTGTGCAAGGACTTCAGACTCACACATAGATAAGAACACAGTTAATCTACTAGACTACATTCTCAAGCAAGGTTCCCATCAGAAAACGGCCTCAGACAAGATGGCACTTTAGCTCTAACTTTAGTCAACCTGTATATTTCTAAGTTCACTTACAGTCTCCACACTGTGCCGCTCCTAAATTAGGTGGAATTCTGGTCAGTTTGTTGGCCCATTGGAGCAATTTGGTCTTGGTGGATACCACTCCCATAGACCTACAGAATGTGCCAAGTGTGCTGGAGATTTGCAACAAAGATAACATTTTAAGACAGTTGCTAGCAAAGATAGAAATAATAACCTTTGACAAGGTCGACTAAAAATTGTTCAGCACTACATTTGAAATCACATGTCAGATTGTTTGATCCTAAGGTCTCCAATCATAACAAACACTGATTCTATCTTGTGTTTTAGTACTGGAGCACATGGGGAAATGTGTAAAATAAAAACTGATAGTGAACATTATTGTCATTTACAGTCTAAGGGCCTGTTTATGATGTGGTTGGTGGATTCTAACCTCTGTGCAAACCCCTGTTTATGCAAGGTTTGGAACTACAAGTTAAAGGGTATTTAACATATTTGATAATTATCTGATGTGTTAAATACCTCAAGGCTCATTAAATGTAGGCAGGTCATGTCTGTTGAAATGTAACAGGCAAAAAGCATGCCGTATTTACCCTATTAAGCAGATTTTGGTGCATTAAAAACCCAAATCCGCATGTTATTCCCCATAAACTAATAATAGGTGCTCCTTATTATGCACAATAAATAACATACCCTTTGGTATGGATATTTATCAGGTGTACTAAATAGCACCTACACACTGAATCAGGACCTCAGTGTTTCAAGTCCTCGGGTTCGAATCACTTAAAGATTTACTCTGGGGTGAAACGTTAAAGAATATTTCATGTTTATGGGTAAAGTACTGTGTAAAGGTGTTATAGTCTAAGGGCTAAATTTACTCCCCTTTCACACAACACAGTGCAGTAAGTTCCCTTATCTACTGAGATATGGCACCCTTCTAATCTCTTATAGTGCTGGCTCATTTCAGGCAGCTTATTGCCAGTGCAGGTACCTTGGCTCCGCAATGCAAGGGTACCTGTGCTACAAGAAAAATTGTGTTAGTGCAGGAAGGGACCCAAAAACAATCTCCTGAGGCATTTTCCTCTTTCTATGTGTGCTGCAGAATTCAGTGCACATAGAAAGAGGAAATAAGAAGAAAACATTCTTTTTCTCCACTTTATGCCATTTTGTGGGAGGCATAGTGATATCATGCAATCCGAGGTTTACAAACCTTTGTACATCTGGGATTGCAGGAAATCCATAGGTGGATAAATAGGAACACCCATGCTCCACCCATGGAATGCCTCTCAGAATGAAATGTTATGCAATACAGCGCAAGCCACTGCATTACGTTACATTTCTTTACAAAGACATGCAAGGTGGCATAAATTGCCCCTTGCGTGGCATTGTAAATATCTTCTTACATTGTGGTTTATGGCTGTGCCACAATGCAAAATGTTAGTTCATCTGGCCCTCAGTTCTTGAACTCCAATCGGACTTGAATGGGAGATGTACCTAAGAAAAATTCCATCAGCAATTATTGTCTGATCATTAAAAGTGGGGCAAGAGATGCGTTTAAACTGTATAAGGTTGCAGCCAAAACACTACTTCTATGTTTTCATGCATCTACCCATTTGTAATTCCTATAAATTATTTTGGCAGCAGGTGTGCCACATTTACTGCTACTGGATTTCTACTGCTTTGATGTACTTCAGTTATGCTTAAAAGGTTTGACCAATGTAATCTCTACAGCCAAGGCCGGACTGGGAACAGAAACTGACCCTGGCAAACGGCTCAGCCGGACCCCCTGGGGTAAAGGGGTGTGTGCTCAGAGATGCTGGCTAGGGCCAGTTTCGGCCAATTTTGTTACATGGGGCCTATATTGCTGGCCCTCGTAACAAAAATGGCCCCTTAGGGGTCCTAAATCCGCCCCGTCCTAGCGGCCCACCGGGTAAATGTCCGGTGTCCTCTACGGCCAGTCCAGCCCTGTCTACAGCTGTAGTCAAATTACTGCATCTGCCTTACAAAATCCTTCACTTTAATCATTATAGGTTGTGATGATTATGCTTTTTAGATTATGTACTGCTGAGTACCGCAAAGATCTCTGTCTTTTTTAATGAACGTTTTATTAAATGTAGTTAAAGATTTATCTTTATAGGGAATTTATTGTCGTGTTTATGCATAATAGTACCGTGTACCGACTGCAATTAATATTTTATTGAAGTAGTTAAACCAAAGTTTATTGAAATAATTTACCCAGTTCCTATTGATGTTTAATTTGAAAGTGTAGTACAACATTCATCCCAATTAGAGGAACAGTGGGTAGGGCCAGACTGTAAACCAAAAGCAGAAATGCTCAAACCAGCCCCACTCCACAGTGCAACCACTGTCTTTCTTTTCTTCTGGAGCAGAGTAAATATGTCACCACTCTTGCTATTATCGATTAGGCCACATATATGCATATTAAAAGATTGAAGTGTCCATGTCTAATGGAGTGAATTGCATCAAACCCTATAGAAAGTACATTTGCTACATAATCTCAACATTTAAATGTGCGTGTGCTAATGCTTCTCTTGCAGTAACAATGAGATGCAGTATAGGTAAAAGTGTATTTATAGCATTGATCAATCTTCTTGTATTCGTATATCTACTTGAGTATTTCGTATTTAGGGGCCGATTAGGATGGCGGACGGACTTGCGTCCGTCCGCCACCCTTGAGGAGGAGGGAACGTCCGCAGGGGCTGCGGCGTTCCCTCCGTGCTGATTAGGATGTGACCGCCAGGGTGGCGGTCACATCCTCTATATTTAACATTGCGGCGGGTGCAGCTACAAGCTGCACCCGCCGCAATGTTAAAAAAGCATGTGTTACATTTACATGCACAAAGCGGCAGGCACCGCACGGTGCCTGCTGCTTTGTGCACGCAAATGCAGGGGGGTACCATAGGTACCCCCCATGTGCACCCCCCACCCCCCATTCACCCAGGGGGCCCGCAACGGGCCCCCAAAGTGAATGTCCGTATGCTTTTCCATGGCGGAAAAGCCGCCGTGGAAAAGCAGTTTTACACAACCATCATAATATGGCGGACGGTGTCTCATGGACACCGCCTGCCATGTTATAGCTTTTCCGCCGCGGTCGGAAGCCGACCGCGGCGGAAAAGCGGCGGACGAAATTCCAGACCCACCAGCCATCCTGATTTGGCGGTGGGTCTTTGGTGACTCCGCAGAGGATTTTCCGCCTCCTCCGGGCCGGAGGTGGCTTCCGCCGGCCCGGAGGAGGCGGAAAATCCTCCATCCTAATCGGCCCCATAGTATGTAATAGAATATTTATTTATCAGAAATTCATTTATACTTTTAATGTGATTGCCTATGTGTTCATAATATGCAGTTGCAACGTGTATTGGAGTTTTAGCTTTGCTAACTTGACTAAAGGCCATAAGCATTCCACAATATTTTGACCTCAGTGAATATTTTTTTTTCGATGTAGTGTTTTTTCTACCTTCTGTCAGATGCTGGTGCGATGATCTAATGAATGGAGAAAGGCTTTTTGTGTGAAAAGATTAGGGGAGCATGAGAGAGTAAAAAGGCAATACAAATTAATAAGCAGAACCGAGGACTACTCTCTGTGTGGAATGAGGAGAAGGAATATGACATCATTCTGAATATGTGGATCAAAGAAGACGAGTTACAAGTGTGTTGCACTGTTTGAAGGTGGTCACTAATTGGATCTTTGAGATTGATTTAGAAACGCCTTTTGTGGGTATAACTATTTGATGCTCTTTGACTTGGAGCAGAGGTTCTTTCCAGACTAAGAGAGGTGCAGATCTCTAAATGTTACTTTCATACGTGGCTTCATGATATGTGATACTTTGTTTTAGGATAACTTCTGCAGAAGTTCTCATATGCTGACACCTTTCTATTCTTAAGGATCTTATTAGGATTTCCCTTTAGCACTTTTAGACTAGTTTATCTGAGGAGTAGACTTCCTCATGCATAATTGTCAGGAGGTCCGAAACTTTCAATCTCAACATCATATCGTCTTTCTCATTCTCTGCTCTATTGCAACGGAAGTAGTCATTTGCTATTTGTTGTTGAGGATTGACTTTTTGCACTGATTTGTGCACTGTATTTGTGAGTTTGATCTGAACCTAAATATTTTATTCCTAAAGCAATCTAAACACATCAGACACAGGTTGTTAGAGAGTAAGGATCCTCACCTTCTGCGTTAGCACTTCCATTCTATCTCTTCTTCTCTCTTCTTCCTCTATGATCACTATCTTTCTACCTTCCCAATTCCTCGTTCTGTCTCTTTTTCTCTCCTTGTAGCCTCCCCATGCCCGCTGCGATTAACCTCTGTGAGTTGGGGAAAGTGACAGAGGAAAAAGAGTAATCCTGGGCTTTCGAAATTAGCCCCCAAGGGCTCCAGCCCACTGAGGAAATACTTAGTGGAGTTAATGGCCTGTCCGACCCGGACAGTAAACTATTTCACACCATTACTAAGCAACCATTAGCAAAGACTGTAGCTCTGGACTTGGTAGGCTAGTATGGTGGTTACATTAGTTTAAAAAAATTGCTGTTACAAAGGCCTGTTTGGAATTTCAATTACACCAGAGTTTTTAAAGTAACTTCGGTAGTTCTGCCTTACTCTCTGACATGGAATTATTGATAATGATGTGATTACTCTTCCTTGCATAGTTCAAGAATAATTTGTGGGAACAAATCCTGACGCAAGACCACAATTAGGGCGCACCAGCGGGCATTTGCTATATGTAATCTGGTGCATATGGCGCTTTTTCTTCGAACACAAAATGCATCCTCGTGTCCATTTTGGTAAATGTTGGTAGTAAGTTGGGGATAAATCCTACCTCAAGTGCGCATTTAGTGATCGCGAGCAGTCTCTCAAACTCACTATTTGCATTCTGTAGCATTTATGTATTGTTATGCTATAAGAGGCAGTGGCGGCTCCTCCACTAAGGCGGAGGAGGGTCGTCCCACTACCAGGAGCAGCAAAGAAAGGAATGGAGAAAATTATACTAATGGAAAGTTATTCCCATTTTATGTTTTCCTCCAGCCGCGGCAGTGTAGAAAATAAAAACCTTCTCAGTGGTCTCACTGATACACCTGGTTCTTTTAAACCAACAAAGAAGAGATTGGCACAGAAGCTGTAATATCAAAAGACATATTTATTAACCTCACATAAGGGAGACTACATCACACAGTACCCTCAGGCAACTATAGGAGGCATTCTAAGGAGTATATAAAACAGGGGCCTTATATATGCCTAGGTTACATTAGTCAGCATAAAACCAAGGGGAGGTCCTGGCATGTACCAGCATGAAAAATGACTAATATGGGTATACAAGATTTGATTGCTCAACAAAGTGGGAGGAGAGGTATTTCTCCTTACATCAGCAAGAATAGCCTGACTGTTATAACATAAGGGCAGGTGCATTCTACTAGCTAGGCCCCTCTGAGCATGTGCAAGGCTCTGGAAGAGGGAGAAAGCACATGGCAAGCACATGGCTCACTAAGATGGCTGCCAAGTACAAAATGGCTTTCAGCTCATGCTAACAGATCCCTCCAATCTTTAACAGATAGTCCTCTTAGCATGAGCTAAAGACATTCCTATGATCCAGTAGGAACAGAGAAAATATTTGCACATTTATTTTCATAAATTTATCAATATCCTAATTCATTGCTAGGTGGGCATTTTTCATTCTAAGCATTTCAGTACGCGGGTATATATAAGGTATACGCAGAGGTACAAAGGGAACAGAGCATTGGGTCATAATTAACATACAGGAGAGAGTAATGACTATTATCACAAACAAAATTATCAATTTTCTTTTCAGCCCTAAGCAAAAATTTAATCCTAAAACCATCTAATAAAAACATTTTCAGGGCTCCTTTGCATTTCAGTGACCATTGATTTCAATTCCAGAATAGCCAACAGTACATATCTGATAAAAACATTTTCAATAGACTTTTCCAGTGTTCCTTATAGCAGGGATAAAATGTCAATTTAATATACTTTTAGGAGGAGGACAAAGTCACATTTGTTAACTGCTCAGGAAAATGTTTTTCGTGTAGAATAAGCATTATAGGTAACACAAATATTAAGGAAGTCAGAAAGATTATTACAAAAACAATCCTGTCTCCAAAGGACCTGGAGGACCACACAGGGTCATAGAAAATAGGACGAGGAGCTGCAAAGGGTGGCTTCTCCTCAAAATGGGATGTCCAAAGGTGTACATTATTAACAAAAAAGAAGTCCTTGGGGAATTGAAGCTGCTGTGCAACCAGCCAGAGGGGTGTCTTCTCCCTGTGTCCATTTGAGCCACACAGGCAGGCTCTTGTTGTTTCCACGGTGGAGCTGCACAACTCGCAACTCAAGAATCACTGCCCAGTTTCAAGGGAAAAGTTTCTTCTTTCAGGATAGGGCAATCACCCCCCACCCCTCGCCCCTCCCCAGGGCAAATGCCCTTAGCGGTCCTGTCCAGTGTCTCAGGCAGTGCACCCATTTTCTTCACTTCAATCTAACAGGCACCAGAGACACAGCACCTGTACCCTAAACTCAAGTCCTTCCCTAACTCCTATATTGCTCTGATGGCGCACTGCTCTTTTGTTGGGGCCACAAATTGCATCCAGTGTGCCCAGGTATCTCTTGATCAACAAACAAAGGTACAAACTTGCATTCACTTTACCACCAGGATTCAGAGGCCTGATGCTGGGATCTCTGAAGCAACCCTTGTTTCAAAAGGGGTCACCTCAAGCAAAGCCTCCTTGCCGTTCTGGTCGGTCTGTGACTCTCTCAGCTGGGCATCAAAAGCTTGATCCACAATTTCTCCTTTCTGATTTGTGACCCCGTCTTTCGCCCAAGACAGTGGCAGGGGTACACAATTCACATTCCAGTGCTTCTGCCTTCACTGAGGTCCTACTTGCCAGCAACGCCTGTGCTGGTTACCTTCACCTTGGCTTCAAGCTGAACTGGGGCTGACTCCCCAGGCTGGATCTGATGTCCGGGCCCCTCTGGCAATGGTTGTAAGGCAGCAAGTATCTATTGGTGGACAGAACAAAAGGTCTTTAGACAAGGCACAAAAATGATCCATCAACAGAGAGGATAGTCTTAGAATACTTCCTAGTCTTGGGGCACCCCATATATTAGCAAGGCATCCAAGAACCACTTCATCAATCTGAGAAAAAAAACAACAATACCCTGGACCTATTGGCAAGTATAAAAGGAACGTTTTGGTGAACTAACAAGAGAAATACATCACCCAATCCCAAGCAGCCAAGGAAGTCTGTGTTCATTTACTAAATTCTGAGGAAAAGAGAAAAACAATAGAGACATACTCCAAATCCTTACATCTGTGTATTCCTATATTACTAATCTAAAGACCCTCAAGATAAAGGGACATTTTCTACACTTTTACTTATAGACTTTACATTACTTGTACAGGACTGCAGACACTTCTAAAATGATTTCTCTTAATGAAAGCACCTACATTGTGCGCTTAGGACCATGCTCTCTTGTTATAGGTGCAGCAGGAAAATTTAAAACAGCTAATTTAACAGGGATTCGTATTACAAAAAGAACTAAAAACTTCAACATAGTGGGTACATTTTCTCCAGGTGAACATGTTGTGACAAACAAACTCCTATAAAACAATATTTTCTACAAAAATGTTTGCTAAGGATCACATGGGCGTGTTTCCTGCATTCTACTTTTCACAATCCAAACTATGCAACTACAGCTCTAATAAGGACTTTCAGTTTATTTACACAGACTAGCTAATGAAAAACTAGCAATGCCCTTACAAAACTATGTTGCATGAGAATAACATACAATAATGTTGTTATCACCTGAGAAATTTAGAACCAAAACTACCCATTTCTAGTTCCCCTTAAAGATCAAATAAGGGAACAGCAATCTAAACTACTCATCCTTTCATAATTTCACCAATCAGGATGGGCAGTAACAGCATATTTATATATTCATTTTATTAATGAAGACAATGTTTAACACAGTATTACTGAATAGCCAATTAAATGTCCCATGGCTATTTCATAGACAGTTTAGACAGGCTCAAAAGAGATTGAGTAAGAGAGAGAAAACATAAATTTGCCTACCCTTAATTTGTAGAGGAGCTAGCCTCCTTCCCCCATTTTAACAGTAGGAAACCCTGAAACCGGTTTCACTTCTGTCAACACTATCAACCCCTATTTGTACCAAATAGGCATAAACAAACTCGTAGGAGGTAAATAGCACATTGAGCTAGCTAGAAACATTAATAACCAACCACCAATCCCTTTAGCAAGTATGCTAGTTAGAACATGAGGGCACATAGAGTGCACTTTTTCGGCAGATGTGCACAGGTGAGACTGAATGCCATCACTCACAGTGCAAGACAGCCATTGTTGGATGCGTTCTCACCCGCTGCCCCAGGTTGTATGCTTTGGTAGACAAAGCAAAACATGAATGACCGTTCAATTGACCAACGGATAAAACGTGCTCACCTAAATTCTCTCTCTATATATATAGATAGATTTGGATATAATCTTAATCCTATTCTTTTGTATTAAATAAGCTAAACAGACTCTAGGTTAGACGTAACAAATCAAGTTTTGAAATGAGCATGAAACTAATGTATGATATTATCCTGCTGTATTTCTCCCCGCAGGGAATTACAACGCGGTCGTTACAACGACCGCGTTGTGATTCTGCATACCATTACTCCGCAAGTCATAACAACGACTTGCGGAGGGGGGGCGCTGGATGGTGGAATAGTATATTTTACTATTCCAACTCCAGTCTGTGTGGACAGTAGGGATTTTAAACAGTCCTGCCAAGTATCATGCATCAGGCATGATACTAACGCATTTCAGTGTGGTGCTCCGCATCAACGCACTGAAATGGATTGTCACGCATAATTAATGCATGCCTCAGCTGTCACTGAAGAGCTGCAAAGTGTGTGTGGCAGCTCTGGCAGTGCACTGCCGGTGCGCGCTAATCCAGCCGGCGCTTGGGGCACTCGCAGGTGAGAAAAGGCTGGCAGCCAGCCCATTGGACTTAGATACAAAATATCTTTTTCATTAATTTCCCGGGGTGCCTCGGGGCTCTGAGTCAGTCAGACCACCTGCCGTCACAGCTGGGGTCCAGTCAGACCGGATTGTCTGTATGACACAAAAACTGTGGCCGTGGTGCTATGGGAGATGTCATGTCCTGTGTCAGAGAGCATGGAGTTTGCGTCTTGAGAGTTTGCAGCAGCCAGCCATGCTTGTTTTGCAGTGCTGCAGTGCTGCTCGCACTAGCATGCCCACACTGTCTGCAGTTGTGAGCCCAGCCGCTGAATTCATTGGTGCTGTTTAGGAGGGAGAGTGCTATACAGATAGTGGACGGCGCGGATCATTAGTGACGGAGTCAAGTCTGACCGTCACTGGGTTGCAGCGCCGCGGCACTAGTAGTTTAGGCATCACTTTGGCGGGCAGCCGCCACTGCAGCCTCGATGGATAGGATTGCCCTGGAGTGGTTCACTCGTGACCTGAGGTGAGCCAGATGCCTTGAAGAGAATCACCGCCGCTGTGCCAGTCATGCAGCGATGTCTGGCTGAGTCATATCATTCAAAACTCAAGAACAGTAGTGTTGTTGTTTATCAGCTACTTGTTGTCACCCACCCCGAGTGTGTGACAGTCCGTGTAATAATAATACAAATTAATGGGAGTGTGCGATCAGGTAAGGCAGCTGCCACTCCTGCAGTCTGAGACAGTGTGCATGCTCACTTAGACAGGTGGCTCCTCATCCGTGACAAACAGTCCATGGTGCTGTTTGTAATATTCCAGCGTGTCCTGAAAAATTGAATATTTTGGAGATTTAGCAAGTGCCATTGTTTGAAGTCGGGAAGTGTTGACAGGACGCAATGAGGGACAGAGGAAAGGGGTCGCCGGGTGGAGCTGGGGTGGTAGAAGTTTACCCCTCGCCCAAATTGGAATAAACTGAAATTACTGACTCAGAATGTCAGCGCAAAATCACCTTGGAGGTTAGCTAAACCTGTAAGCTATGGCTTTAGACAGTGGAGGTACCCCTATAAAACCACCATTCCAGGGTTTAACAGCTGATTTAGGGTTTGAATTCACCATAAAGAAATACCCCTCAGCTTAAACAAGTCTAATAGGAATTAGAATACAGAAAGCATTTGGAATATTCACACTCCTCACAAGCACACACCAGAGTTATCCTTTAAGTGGCCTTAGTAGCAGCACTATCTGCCAAGTTTACATAGATCGTACGAGTTCTTGTTAGGTGGCATAACTGTCCCACAAGAGTTTGCACATGATGTAACAGCACAGAAGTGAGCAGAGCTTTCTTTCCAGCTTTCTACATAGAACTTAACAAGTCAGATCTGACAGCTGAGCTATTGCTCAGGTTATATAGCTGTAAAGTGCAAGACCATAGACAGCAGGGCTGCCGGTCATCCTACAGAGAACTTTTAAAGTCAGGCCTAATGGTCTTCATTGACTCTTACTGAATATCAGGTGTGATTCGTTTATTTAACCGAGGTACTGCACTGCATTTATTATTACAAGATTTTTGTTTTGTACCATACATTTTCTTATCACTGCCGGTGTCACACAAGAGATTTAAATGTCAGTCAAAGGTGCCTTTGAAACATACAAACGTAACTCATGCATGTGCTGAAAACTTGGCAGCTAAGTTTGGTGCACCCTGATGACTGTCCCGTAACTCTGGTAAGTGGTGACGGAGAAAGTGTCACTCATAGTCGCTGAGATGTCACTCATAATTACACAGAAATTATTAAAATGTCACACTTCGCAATCTGAAACCTTGGCAGCTATATTTAAATTCAACACCTTACCCCCCTCCGCAAGTCGTTGTTCTGACTTGCGGAGTAATGGTATGCGGAATCACAACGCAGTCGTTGTAACAACAGCGTTGTGATTCCCTGCGGGGAGAAAGATTTGTGGTAAATGTTGTTTATCACCTGAAACGCATGTGCCAAGACTGACAGCTTCAGGAGATACATAATTACATGCGTCATTTCTCGCAGCAACCCCATGTGTAACAGATATTCTCTCTACAAGTTGCTATGCATTATCAGGAGGTGTTTATGAAAGATTTTGGCGCACATTATTCAATGAATGCCTAATCCCAGTGTTTGGCAAAGGACATCCCACATTCTGCTACCCTCAGCATAAATGTATTCATTGTTCAGCTTACTCCAGGTTCCCAGTGGCGCCAGATATTTTACGACCAAGACAAAAAAAGAATTTCAAATTAAGACATCTGGGTAAAGCAACACTATATACGCACGGTGTAATCTGATGTTTAATGAATATTGTATGTATTGTTGTCACCTGCATTTTCATTTGTTTTGTTTCAAACCAGGCAGGGCAGCTGTGCTTATGTTTTTGGGTGTGTTTTGTACAAACACTGCTTCCTTTCACGTTGTTGATAGTGCTTTATTTATCCTCCGAGTTGGAGGAGTCTGGCATATAATGACAGGGCACCTTTTACAGGGTAACTCTGACGTTGATGGCTGTGAAAGTCTCAGTTTATATTCACCGCGGTCCGTGCAGCTCAAGGGCATCCAGGCACTATCCAAGGAGTGGGTCTTGAGTGTCTCTAACCAGGACCGTGGATACGTGGTCTTAGGTGGAATGTTGACCTCCCAATCCTGTTTGACTCCCTGGGTGGACCTGACGGGCAGCCAAGTCCTAGGTCAAGGAATGGGCCACAGGGTCTAGTTGGGTGCAATACCACACACCACGGTTGTATGGCATTACAACGCGGGCTTTTACCCCGCGAGCCATTACAACGCTGTTTTTACAACGCAAGTCATTACAACGACTTGCGCTGTAAGCGCTGGATAGTGGAATAGTTTAATTTTCTATTCCAACTCCAGCCCACGTTACAGTGGGGAAGGTGCTGGAATAGAAAATTAAACTATTCCCTATCCAACAGCACCCTCCAGCGCAAGACGTTGTAATGACTTGCGTTGTAAAAGCAGCGTTGTAATAGCAGCGCGGGGTAATGCCCGAGTTGCTATGGCTGTTTACCCACACCACAGTTGCAAAGGCTAGTAAGGGTCCTGTCAGGGTTTTGCCTTTTTGTAAAGACCCAAGACTTTACTAATATTTCCCATGACTGGAAATTCACATCTTTAAAGAAATTGTGATAACTGTGTTTTACTCTACTCCGACTTATCCCAAAGTTCCCTTCATAGAGTCAAGCCCAACTGCTCGTCTGTAGGTGACTAGAGAGTCAATGATACCTGGGACGCGAACTTTCCAACTCAAACCCCAGTCCTCATACCTTTGACAGTGCTTGGTTATCATTTTGACATCATAGGTCGGAAACATATTGACACAAAGAAGCATATATCGCGTTTCCTTTGAACATTAGCAATGTGGATTTTCAGAACAGACTTCTTTGCACATGCACTGAAGTAACACGTCAATCGCTGATAAATTCTATTTTTAACAATTGAGAGCTTACAATTAAACTGTCAGAAAGTGGAAAGGCAAGGGGGCACACACCTGTCACTTTTAAATGAAGGCAATGACAACTATTTGACTCATAGTTTAATGTGCTGAGAAAAGTAGGTTGACAGAAACCTTATGTTGCATGTATTGACAGTTTCTGAAGCTCGTATCCTAAATGCGCAAAACCAAGCGTGTGGAGTTTCCGAAATAAGGGATATTATACAGAAAAGGCACATATCCCTGGGAAGAAAATTTTCTAAAATGCACTTTTTTAGTACCAACATCTTCATGGTTCTATCTACATATGTTTTTTCTATCTTGTTTATCGGTACTATACGTAAAGATGGGGTGACTTTTAGGAAGACTGAAATGCCTCAACTGCTTTTGATAAAATCAACTTCTCTGTAAATGGAGCTCCTGCAAATAACACACAGATAGTTTTGACATCAGATTGGTTCTCCACCAATGTGAAGCTCCAGCGGTCACCTGCTCTTTGCATCAAGAACGTCCGCCTGTGTCACCCACCTACATGAAGCTTCAGTGGCAACCTCCTTGCGGCTCCCACTAATGCAGAGCCCCTGGGATGACCTGCTCCTTGCTGCAACTGCGGCTACCTCATGGCCCCTGTCAAAATCGAAGCTCTGTATGAGATTTTGAAACTGGACTAAATAGAAGGTAAACTTTCCACTGAAACAATCCTGGTCTCTAAATGCCACCTGTGCTCCATAGCAGTCGGCCTGAACTTCTGACTTTGACCCTGTCCAGAGCGACCAGAGAACCGTAAGTGTCACTTTGTGCCCTTTGGGACTACTTTCGCCTGAAAATTAAAAAAGTCATAACTATGGTTCTACTTACTGGATTGTTGTTGTCTTGGTGTCTGTTGAGATGGCCCAACTGCTTGCCAGCCCAGAAACATGGATAAATATGGGGGCTCTGCCCAGCAACTCAGATCCCAGCATGGAAGAAACTAGAAGTAAAAGGACTGCCCTGCTGAACCCCTGGAGCAGTTCTCCAAGAGGACTACATTCAGAAGGATTGCACTTGCTGCACACTTTGGGCTTCAGCATAAAAAGGACTTTGCCTGACTCTAAATATTTGAGGAGCCAACTCCCTAACAGCAACAGGTTAAAAGAGCTCCAGTGAACCATCTCCATCAAAAAGAACCCAGCTGGACAGTGTTTAGTGGACTTTGAAGGATTTGGCCAGGTGTACTGGGGGTCTTGTAGTCTCAACTTTCCAAGGAGCAACTCAGAGCTTCTGGAACCTTGGATTGGTGTTGCAGATGTTTCACGTTCCCAAAAGGATCTTCTGGAAAAAGATCCCGAATTTTGAGACAATTTGGAGAATTTTGGGTAAGAACTCCATAAGTAGACCGACCCCTCATCGAGAGTCAAGCCGCCGATGTTTAACTGTGACCCTACCTGAATTTCACTGAGGCCTCGCGTTGAAGTAAGCCGCCATCGTCAACTCCATAGCCAGCCAGACAAGGAGCCTTCCTCCATGTCCAGAAAAAAAGCTCCAAAAAAGTGACTAAGCCAGAAGGTAAAAACTTTACCGGGCCCTACCCCTCATTGTATCCGACCCACGCTCCATTGCAGTCAGCCTTAAACTTTGACTTTATTCTGGCCAAGTACGACCAGATGTCCCAAGTTGGTGCTTTTAGCTTTTTGGCACTAGAAAGTATTTATACTTTAAAAATGCATTTCTCAGGTTCCCTACAGTGGTTGTTTGTCATTTTGGTGTAATTTTAATCAGAAAAATAATTCCTATTAGTGCTGTATTTATATGGGTGTTGTTTTTTCCTTATTTATGTATTGGTGTTTTTAAATGCTTTACACCCCTGTTTCCTAAGTTAAGCCTGAATGCTCACAGCCAAGGTACCAAGGGTTGAGCAAAGATTCATTTATTGAAAACCTGACTGGAACCTATTTGTGATTGTGGTGTTATTACTAGTTGTAGGTAACTGCCTACACCTACTAATAAATCACGTTCCAAAAGTACCTCTTAAGAGTCAGGACTCACTCCAAGATAGGCCAGCAGCAGGGTCCAGGCAGGTCTAGTTGGCACTAGTGAGCTGCAGAGAAGGATGTTGGAAGCTTGACTCTTGAAGGCACTTCTAAGACTCAGGGTTCAAGGCAAGCATGTCCATTCTTTCATCTTCAGAAAGCAGAGATATCCTTCTTCTGAATCTTCTCCACAGATTCAGAAGTGTTCTGATGAGAGGCTCTGAGTGTGCCAATTTTATACCCAGTGCTTACAGGTGTGTGGGTGATACCCTGTGTCTAACCTCCCCTTTTTCTGTGTTTGAATCCAATCTGTCTAGGGGGCTGAAAGTAGGCAGGCTCAAGTGTGAGCTGCGTTTGCCAGTAAAAGGGCAGAGAGCCTTAGAAGTCAGGAACGAGTGGTCACCACCTTAGGGTACCCTCCCAGGCCAAATAACTCAGGAGACCAAAAGTGCTTTTGTGCTCCTCCTTGAATGCAACATGTTAAATCTACTGCTGCATTTCCCTTCTCTATGGTTCCCTTATCTACTGCTCAGCCAGTGTGTGTGTTGATGTGCCTGAAGATGTCTAGAATGTTGGAAGTATGATGAGGTCGTGGAATGTTGGGTGCTTGGGGAGCTGTGGAGTGTCAGTTGGTGGCAGGCTGAGCAGGACAGAGGCTGCTCCTGGTGGGGCATCATATAGACTTTCCATCTTCCTGTGATTTACTGATGTGATTATCTTGACAATAAATCCACTATATTTATCTACATTACATCTGGCTACAAAGGACTATCTTATTTATAATACTGGCGATGAGGTAAAAGGAACTACGTGTTGGTGAAGGATTACCCTACATTACCCTGGATTACCCTGGATTACCCTAAAACTAAGGACTTGAGAAACTACAGGAATTTTAAAGAAAGAAGATTACATAAGCTACGCTCTGGTAAGCCCCACCAGTGTTCTTAGTCAACAGGACAGCCTGCAGTCCAGAGCGTTTAAAGTTCATTAGCTTTCCTTTGAACAAAAGATTTGGATTTACCAGCCTTGCATGTTACCTGAATTTTTCTATTAATATGACTTTCAAAAGCGCTAGCGTATGCTGAAGATTACTTTGGATGGCTGTTCCTTGTCCTTTTACCGCTTCTAATCTTTACTTTGGTGTACTCTCCAGCTGCCCTTTGAATTTGGCCTGGGACTGGTGGCAGCAGACGGCGAGTTTTCCCTTCACAGTTATTACGAGTGGGCAGTTTTGCTGCATGTGTGAAGATTTAACCTGGGACCAAAGGCGGTGTTCACGTGTGAAGCGGACTAGCGGCATGTGTAGAAACAAGGTTGGGGGCTGAGTGTCGTTTCGCTCATTAAGACCTACATTTTTTTTTTAACGGGCCTATATAATCTTCGTCAACGTAATAGGACATTTCAGCGCATTTGCAGCGTGTTTTGGACATGAAAGTTTCTCACTTTTAACGAGCCAATGTATTTTCCGATGTTCGTTAACTCACCGTTTGTGTCTCGGTGACGGTTAGCCAGCGGAGCTCATCCCTGTTTCCCGGCTAGCGTCCATTTGATGACGTGTTGGAAATCTTCAGCTTGCTGGTGATTCTTGGGTAAAAACGAGACCCATCTCCTTTAGAAAGCGACGCTGAACGACGCTGTGGCGGCCATCTTAACACTTTGGGAAGGATTTCGTTGTCTTGCTGAGGTTCACGACGTTTTTTTTAATAAAAAAAAAAAAACGCTTTGCATTACTGTTCTATGGACTTTGAGCCTACTGACATTTCATTTTCATTCACGATGTCCATCCGACTTCTCATCACTTGTACTTGTCATGGGATGCAACGTTTGATTTTGCCAATTGATGGTGGGATTGTCGTGTCCTTGTTGGTACCATTACTCGACAAAGGATTTCTTGGGCTTTTACCTTGTAGGCTGATAGGAGCCACTGACTTTATGCCGGGGGATTTCGGCTGAGGACACCCTCGCTTAAAGGAAGTTCATCGGAAGTCACTCAAACGATGGATGCTAACTGAAATGTTGCCGTCAAGACTGGGATTGTGGTACTGTTCTGAATAATTGGTGGAGCAGTTGTGAACTTTTGGATACACTGGATCTGGCTTGTACCACATGGACTGCTCATGGACTTCGGGTGAGAGCTTACAAGGATTTCGGGTGAGAAATCGCTCATCAATCCTAGACTACGGTGACCACGTTCTTTGTTTTAATTTGTATGTTACTGTTGCTTTGTCCTATTTACTTCTGGGTGTTTACAATTTTGTAATGTGGGCATATTGCAAGTGTTGCAAGATCTTTCTGTTTGTTTTTGAATTTATATGGAAGAGAGGAGGAGAGTGTGTGTTGTGTTTATTGTCTTTGCTTGCATATTTGGTTTGGTGTGTACTTAGTTTGGTGTGGTTTTCTGTTATGGGATGCCCTGAGTTTGGGGCGTAGTGCTCATCACTGGTTTTTCCTGTATTCACATTTTGTGTGTTCATTTGATTTATCAACCATTTATTTGTGGGTGAATGGTTTTCCTGATTGGTTATTGTGGTTTGGTCTGCGTGGAGTAAATGCCTTCTCTTGAGGTTACTTTGCGTGTACACTCACTGTTTGGTTTGTGGGTGAATGGTTTTCCTGATTGGTTATTGTGGTTTGGTCTGCGTAGAGTAAGCACTTCCACATGAAGTTTCTCTGCGTGTACACTCACTGTGTGGTTGGTGGGTGAATAGTTTTTCCTGTACTTTCTTTAAGTGCTATCCTGGGTTAGATTGTGTTGTAGAGGTTTTCTTGTTTTACCTACGTTGTGTTGGATTGATTACATTATTACTGTCTGAATTTAATGCTTTCCGGGAACTCTTTTATTGTGATTCAAGGTGTGTGATTTCATTGGCATTTGAATTGGCTTACATTTTCATCTTTGTTATATGTACTTGATTCATTTGTTCAGTGTATTTTCATGCATCTTTATTTATCCTTCATTGTGTTTGGTTTCCTTAGGGAGGGGGATGTGTTATAATCTACTGCTGCATTTCCCTTCTCTATGGTTCCCATATCTACTGCTCAGCCAGTGTGTGTGTTGATGTGCCTGAAGATGTCTAGAATGTTGGAAGTATGATGAGGTCGTGGCATGTTGGGTGCTTGGGGAGCTTTGGAGTGTCAGTTGGTGGCAGGCTGAGCAGGACAGAGGCTGCTCCTGGTGGGGCATCATTTGGACTTACCATCTTCCTGTGATTTACTGATGTGATTATCTTGACAATAAATCCACTATATTTATCTACATTACATCTGGCTACAAAGGACTATCTTATTTATAATACAACACATCACAGTAAACATTCATGTGGCTCTGGGCACTGGCAAAAAGGCACCTTTGGTTTACTTAGAAAAATGACAACTTTCTAAAAGTGGCTTTTTCAGTACAGTAACTTCCATCTTTGCCATTAAAAAGGCTTTTAAATTAAAAATTCAAATGTGTGGAAGGATTATTTTACTAGCTGCTCTCAAACTGAAGCTATCACTTATCATGTTTAATAAGATAACCCAGTGCCAGTCTATAGGAAAGGCATCCTTGCTACAGTCAAAAAAGACATTATGGGTTTTTCACTGTCAGGACTTGTAAAACTTAAGTATGCATTGTCTACCATTTAGATACCAAACACCCTGCCCTATAAGCATTTAAGCCTACATTAGAGGTGATGTCTAGTTATTAAAGGATGTTTTCAGCCTGGCAAAAGGTTTATTTTACCAGGATGAAAGGCCAGCTTATGCCAGTTTATGACCCAAGAGGTTTTCCAGTGTTTATTTAGAGGGTGGGACAGTGAGTGATTCAAGCCAGTTGTAGCATTTAAACTTATTGTAAATGGACTGCGTGTGTTTACCACCAGTGTTCGCTTTTTATGATATGCCCGCTGGCATGAAATAAGGGTAAGGAGCCCTTGGCTGGTTACACATGATCATGTGTGCACATATGTGGGGCCTGCGCCTGAGAGACTCCCGTCGTGTGCAGCCAGGTAGCTGCGCACAAGTAGCCTGGTGCAGAGGGTACTCTGCAGGATTGGTTATTCACCTGGGCTAGGCCTCTTAATGTTAGTGTACAATCATAGGGAAAGTCATTGTGGTTTACTCTCTGATCTACAGTAACATTCCATTATACACCTATGGGAGGGCTGCCTTAGAGTGCAGTTTCACGTCCCTTCGGTCTGCAGAGACAAGTGACACCTTGAATTGGAGCAAAACATGTGTGAAAATCAATTAAGTTCCAAGAAAGTACAACTTATGGGAAATCCAGGAATGTCATATTTCTCTGGCTCAGTTCATGATCAGATCTAAGGCTTTTTGTCACCCTGCTGTGTTAAGTTAATTACATTTCTCTACAGTGATAGGAACAAAGATCTCACCACTCAAAGATAGCAATTAACAGAGCTACACTCCTCTCCTGAGGAGGAAAGGGGCGGGGCAAAATGCTTTGCATCAATCAACCAGCTGTCCCACTGTGCCAGGGATGGGTCTGTGCCCAAGTTTAATAAACACTGGAGGGAGCCCAGACTCAGGGCCAACCCATTAGGGGACTTCCTTTGAAGATTGTTGGGAGAGGCCCTGGCAGTGACATCAGCAAGTGGTCGAGCTGTGGCCCTCAGAACAGATGTGGCAAGTGACTCCTACGTGAAGACATTTTGAAATGTCCCAGCAGGCTGTGAAGGAATGTTGGATCAAGGGTGGAGAGGTGATGCAGTACCCTGGGATAGGCTAGCGGTGCCTCACTGCTAGAACCTCCCGCCCCTGCTTAATAGGTCCTGCGAAAGGGGGGAAGTCTCTCTTGGTTGTGTTTATCTGCTGATCACTGGGACTGGCCGCAGCCATCATGGACAATTGGAAGGAAGAACCCCCAGATAGCCATCTGGTCTAAGACGTCTGTATTCAATTGACTCAGGACCAATGAGGCTTTCCCCTGGACGATTGAAGCTGGCCCCCCTACAACCCTTGAGGACTAGACTAGGCTTCTGCGCTAAGGAGGAGAGAGGCTCAGAGGATACCAATGAGAAAGGCTGGTGCAGGGGTCCAGTGAAACCGGCTCCCTTCAAAGTTCATCACTGTTGATGCCAGGTGGCCTAAAGAAAGTTCTCCTAATAGCTAGGATTCGTCACCAGGAGCACAATGAGACCAAGATTAAGACAACTGACCCAATGGCGGCTAAGATATGAGCCTGCAAAATATTTGACCTTTGCCTCTCCCCCACGCCCCCAGGGAGGCCAGGAGTGCGTGTAGATCGGCTACGGGAGCCTTTCTAACCCTCTGGGGTAGGCCAGGGCCTGGGGTTGCAGTGAGGAGAAACCGCAAAAAATGGAGCCGGGAGAGGGCAGGCGTGGGTCAGAGGACCCAAAGCCAGTTTTATAAACTAGGGGCTCGGGACCCATCTCCATTCCTCTGATTGCAGCAAACATGGGGAAGCACTTTCACACTCCCCTTGCAATAAGCAAGAGGAGGGAAGGGCCAAGGACCCCATCCTTGCTTCCCTGGAGCAGAATAGGGGGAGGTATGCTACACTCCCCCTGAGGTAGCGTCCTGTCCCGCTTGCCATGCCCAGGTCTGGTGGGGAGCAGGAGGCTGCAATACACCACTTCACCTTGCCTGCAGGAGTGGGTAGGGCAGAAGAAACCTGCCGGCTCCGGCAGCAGCACACAGAATTAGGGTGGGCACCCCAACAAAGAGAAAAAGCTGTGCAGTGAGAGGCAGTGTGGCGAAGAATGCTCTGGAGGAGCGCCCCATAATGCTTTGCGGGGCTTATCTATTTTTGCTCTGCTATACCTCTCGTGAGGGCCCCAGAATACTGGGGTCACCACCAACTGACTTAAAAAGTGCGTGGAGAGCTGCAAGAGTGGTACTAACTCCTCCGCAAAAAGGATTTTAGCAGCCTCCTCATAAGTTTTGCGGGGCTGCAAAATGGTAACCAACCCAAGGATTTTCCTGTAATTCAAGCACTCCCCAGGTTGGAGCATGTGCTCTTCAGCTGGGAGTGTAGTGCTATCTAGGTGCGAAGTTCATGGTTGCAATTAATGTGACCTAAAGGATGCTATAATGTGTACATGCTGTGCAGCACTATCTAAGAGTGAAATCTGTGATTACAGTTGTGATCAAATGTGATGCCCTATAGGAGCTATGTTTATCATAGTTTTTTCCATGTGTCACGTTTACTGTGAAAACACAAAGTATTAAGACATAAATATATATACTTATTTTGCAAATGCTTAATTAAAATAATGATGTTGACAGCCACTCATGATCAAAGAATATATGCTTTGTTAGCAGTGCATGCATTCATGGTTAGATTCATTATTGCATGCATGTACAAGATGATGTTTGACATGTGGGTTGTTGAACTGGACACCAGGGTCAGAAGTGATTATTCAATGTCATCAAAGGTACTTCCATCAGCCTGTGTATATGTGTAAATTACTGCATAGTATTGAGAAATGTGTGTGTAATACATGTACATTTCCTTTTTCAAAAGTAAAAGCACAGACTGGACACTCACTTTTTGAGTGTTATCCTGGTGTGCCAGTGAATGTTTATTACTAGGCCATGCCACCTTCCTGGAGTAGGCTTTGGACTGCTCTGCTTTGCTACCCTGAGAGAGTCAAGCACTACAATGGGGTTTTTGGTACCAAGTGGAGGACAAACGTAGTACCTTTATTTGATCATGCCACACAACTAATATCTAATTTCCTTACTCCAACCATCAACGTTTTAAGGCCTTAGTGAGACTGGTATGCCCAGAAGTGAGCCCTTTGCTTCATTGTGCCATAGGAATCAAGTTATACACAACGATGAGGCCCATATAGGCCTAAACTGGTCTGTGCCTTATTGCGCTTTACATATGAAGGGGACCTGGTCTTGTTGGATCAGGACTAAGACTGACGTGCATATAGAAAGGCATATTTGGGAGAAAAAGATGGACTGGAATCCAGCCCAGAGTAATGTTCAGTGTCTGAGATTAATGTAAGCATTCCACCAATCACTTGTTTGTTTTCTTAAGTGCTGTGAATATTCCCAGACGTTGACCGCATGCTCACTGTGCCATAAAAATCTGGATATACCTCACTCATGATATTAAAACTGATCTGGTGCTTCTGGTGTTTCCAGGGACCTGGGCTGGCATTTCAGACTCCTCTGTTTCTTTGGATCACTTCTAAAAATGGTTTGTATATTTCTTGATTGTCTCAAGTTAATACAGTGGATAAAAAACGATGAACTGGAATGTGAACCAAGTAACTACCAGTGGCTGAAATTAATTCAAGCATTCCAACTATCACCTTTTTAATTTGGTGAAATGCAAGACACCCGGTGATTAAGGCACAGACAGGGAAGCATGGCCATGTATTAAAAGGAATACACCTTCACCACCGTACATGGCCATGATATTACAGGTGGATTACTCAGCCGCGGGCCGTGGAGGGAGTTACGGTGGGGCAGAGAGGCGGGGAGGGGGAGGGGCAGGGTGGAGGGACCTAAAAACTGGCATATGGATAATTGCAGGTAAGTACACTATTTAATTATTAAAACGAATTTCGTAGCGCGCACTGCATCGCAAAATACGATGCTGTGCGCGCTACGAATTTCGTTGTATTAATTAAATTGTGTACTTACCTGCAATTATCCATATGCCAGTTTTTAGGTCCCTCCACCCTGCCCCTCCCCCTCCCCACCTCCCTGCCCCACCGTAACTCCCTCCACGGCCCACGGCTGGGATTACTATCAGTAAGCTTTGTCTGAGCATTACAGGCCTCAAATAAGCAAT
This sequence comes from Lissotriton helveticus, assembly GCF_964261635.1. Taxonomy (NCBI): domain Eukaryota; kingdom Metazoa; phylum Chordata; class Amphibia; order Caudata; family Salamandridae; genus Lissotriton; species Lissotriton helveticus. Next base: position 984,961,924 of record NC_136071.1, on the reverse strand, counting down.
GTATCGTACTGTTCATATACATACAATCTCTTTTTTTTCTCTTTCAATATTTAGCATTTGCACATTTCAACTTAATTGTGAAAAATAGTGTTATGCATTAACATTATGCCTCTTAATAAAACAATTTTAACCTCCATTATTATCACATAAATATTCGCCTATAAATTACACAATGCCAGCATGATTATTATATGTCGAGGTCTGCGAACAAAGCTAGCTTAATTGTATTCAGCAATAATTACTTTTGCCCTTAGATGAACTGAAATTAATAACGTTTGTTATCTTTACATCAAGTTCTACCTCAATGTTCACTTTTTTTAATTAAGGAAACAATTCCTATGCTAATATTTCTTTAAACTAGTTAGACATAAATGAAAAAAAAATTTCTAAGTCATTTGGAAGCACGGAAATACGTCTTTTTTTCCAATTCATTTTGAACAAAGTAGTTTTGGGGCACTAAATTAAGTCATTTTAAGACGATTCCTCTTGTGGCGCACTAATATAAAGGAAATACCATCTGAAGTTGTGGAAATGAGGCGGCCTTTTGTATCATGCTTTTAATTAGATTATATCGCACTGTGACTTACAATACTCTTAAGGCCTCGTTTATGGGATTTTGGTGTAGGACAGCGCAATGAGGCACCTTTCTGTGCTGCCCTATGCCAAAGGGAAAGGGCAGGACTGCGCTGTAGTTAAGCAATACAGTGCATTCCTGTCTTTTCTCCATGCGCTGGCGTCATTTCGGCAGCCTAGCACCAATCTAGGCACCCTTGAACCATGGTGCAACAATGCCTCCAATGCATGCAGGATTGTTTTGGTGCAGGAAGGAGCAAATTCCTGCACAAAAATAACCCTGCGAGGTGTTTTCCTCTTTCTATGTGGGCTGAATGCAGCACGCATAGAAAGAGAAACAAGCATTTACAATGCAACGGTTTCGCCTTTGTAAAAGTTAGAGCTATTGGCATTGTAAATGACAATTTTTTTATTTATGTGTTGGTTTTGAAAACAGATAAATAAATGGCATTGCCATTTACAATGCCAATAGCTTAATCTCTCGCAAACAGTAAAAATGATTAATAATAACTAACCTCCTTCTTGTCAAAGGACCAAAAACCCTGCCTTAGGTTGCAGTCATTAAAGAGCTTGCTGACAATTAGGAGCTCCCTGAGTGATGGTGTGTGTTTTGTAGGTGTGTGTGTGTGTGTGTGCACATGTGTATTGCTGACATGCAATGCTCACATTCAATTAGAGCTCCCTGAGTGATGGTGTGTGTGTTTGTAGGTGTGTGTGCGCGGAGCGGCACAGCTGAGGCGATGACGCAAGCAGCACATCTGCTTGGGGGTGGACCCGCATCCACCCAGTACAGTAGTGTCGCGGCGGGACACGCCACTGAGCAGCACATCTGGGGCAGGCGGGACTTCACTCACAGGCATATGGGGAGCCCGCTAGTAATGCAGGCAGGAGGGCGTGAAGCAGACAGGGGTGTAAAGCACAGCTGTGGGAGCACTAGTAATGCGCACAGCGGGGCGTCCATCACTCTTGTGGGAATCACACAGAGGAGTGCACTAGTAATGTACCAGTGAGTGCTCTCTTGTGAGAAGCGCATCTCGGGAGGGGAAAGATCAAGAACGACAGCTGGGGTCGGGGTGGAGGGGCCGAAGCACAGCTGGGGATGGGTGGAGGTGCCCCTGCGGGCACACAGCTGGAAGGGGCGGTGCTGGTGATAGGCAAAGCTGGATATGGGTGGAGGTAACTCCGATGAGCAGTACATCAGAGGGTGGAGGAGGGCGAGAATCACGCTGGGGTTGATGGGGGCATAGCGGTTGAGAGGTGGTGATGCTGCAGCGAGGCGCTCACTACACAAATCACTTCATGTGCTGCGACGCCATAAATATGGTAGTAAGCGCTACAAGTGCCAATAACTAACTCTAGAAAGCAGAAAGGGGTGTGTGAGACAATGTGGTTGGGGCGGGTAGAGTAGAGTGGGCAGTGCACTGTTAGGGTGGGCGGGCTAGGAGCCAGGCCCACGATTGGACACAGCGGCAGAGCCCTGGGTGCGAGGGAAGGAAGAGGCTGGAACTAGAGTCGAGGGAGTAAGGGGTTCACACTATGGGCAGTAAGGTTTAGGACTGCAGAACGCAGAGTCGATTATGCACAGTGGATAAGGGGGTTCAGGGCTACAGGCAGCAGAGCAGGGTGTGCACAGGCAGAGGAGAGGCCAAAGCTACAGAGTGCAGTGTCGAGTGTGCAAGGGCAGGAGAGGGGGGTCAAAGGCTACAGAGTGCAGAGCCGAGAATGCACAGACAGGAGAGGGGTCAAAGGCTATAGACTGTGGAGCCGGGAGTTCGCAGGCGGGAGGGGGGCAAGGGCTACAGGCTGCAGAGGAGTGCACCGGCAGGGGGGGGGTCAAAGGCTACATACAGAGTGTGCAGCCAAGTGTCCACAGTCAGGGAAGGGGTGAAGGCTACAGAGTGCGGAGCCGGGTGAGGGGCAGGAGAGGGGTTAAAACTAGAGATTGCAGAGTCGGGTGTGCACAGGGCGGTAAATGTTAGGCGTTTACACGGAGGCAAGGGGACTGCAGGCAGCAGGGCCTAGTGTCCACTAGGAGTAGGGGGATTAGAGCTTCAGGCATCAGAGCGCAGGAACGATTTAGGGACATCTCAGCGACTGGCAGTGAACGAAGGGTGGCACAGCGGGCGCTAAGGGGCACAGCGGGCGCTAAGGGGCACAGCAGGCGCTAAGGGGCACAGCGGGCGCTAAAGGGCACAACTCAGGGGGCATAGTTGGGTGTGCCCAGGGTTGTAAGGGGGTACAACCAAAGGTGGCAGAGCCGAGGAGTGTGCGCAGGGCGGTAAAGAGGGCTCAACTAAACGTGGTAAAGCCGGGTGCCCGCAGGGCGGTCAGGGGGTCCTGGCAGTGCTTCGGGGGCGGTTAGGTATGCAATATGAGGAGCCCGTACCTGTTTTCCGCAGCCCCTCCGGTCGGTCCCCGCCGGCCGGCCTGTCCAGCCCCACAGAAGCTCCCCGGCAGCTCTCTCGCATGCTTCCCGGGGCCGCGGCGGTGCCGTGCCTGCAGAGGTACCTCCCCCGGTCCTGCGGGCCTCGGAGCCTCTCCCTCGGTGCGACACTTGGCCTCTTTGTGCCGGAGGCTCCGTCGTCCCCCTCTCCTCATGGTCACTGGTCGCTCCAGCCTCTTCCAGCACCGGCTCCGTCCTCGTTCCAGCGCTGCTTTCCAAGCAGACGGGCGGGCTCGCTCCCTCCCACACACCGCCCTCCCCTCCCGGCTCGGAATGCTCATGCAGGCCCCTCCTCCCAGGGAGCGTCTCCAAAGAGCCTGCATCTGCACAGCTCGCCCGGACACTGCCCCAGCCTTCTCACACGCAGGCACCTGGGGCAAGCACATGGACTGACCCTCGGGGTCAAATAAAGGGGTGGAAGCAAAATCACCCATTACACTGTGAAGCACGATCTGTCCCTAGCGGGAGGGGGGCGGGAAACGGACAGGGGGAGACACAGACAGCGAAAATACACGGAGAGCGGGAGGGGGGCGGGAAACGGACAGGGGGAGACACGGACAGCGAAAATACACGGAGAGCGGGAGGGGGGCGGGAAACGGACAGGGGGAGACACGGACAGCGAAAATACACGGAGAGCGGGAGGGGGGCGGGAAACGGACAGGGGGAGACACGGACAGCGAAAATACACGGAGAGCGGGAGGGGGGCGGGAAACAGACAGGGGGAGACACAGCGCACGGAGGGAAACAAAATACACGGAGAGCGGGAGGGGGCGGGAAACGGACAGGGGGAAGAAGGCACGGAGGGAAACAAACACGGGCTTACCTTCACTGCAAGGAGAGAAAATGGCGGACACAAGCTTCCGAATTTGAGGATTTGTGGGCGTGGAGGGGGGCGGGAGAGGACACGAACGGCGGGAGGGGGGGGGGAGAGGACAGGGGGGGCGGGAGAGGACACGGACGGCGGGAGGGAGGCGGGAAACGTGCACAGGACAGCGAGGGGGGGGCGGGGGCGGGGAGGCACACGGAGGGGGGCAGGAATGGACAGCGCATCTGAAATCACTTTCAGTGAAAGGGGAGGGAACGGGAAAAAACGAAACTCCGCCCAGGGAAAAAATCTCGGGAACGCCCCCGAATCTGGTCCGGCCTTGACGGACAGATCTCTGTTCCAATGGCTAGCCTCCATTTATGGAGCTAGCCAATGGGACAGGGGGGCGTATTCCATTTTCCTTACTGGAAATCAAGAGATTTCTCTGGAGGCGGAGCTAAGAGCTCCGCCCTCCAGCGAAACCTAAAAACGAGGAGAAATAAACATATCTCCCCTCATTACACCTCACCTCGGGAGGTGTAAGCATCTGGCGTTTCCCCAGATTCACATGGCTTTGTAAATCTGGGATAGTGCCAAATTCCATGGGTGTTCAATGGGAAAACCCACTGCAACACCCATGGAATGCCTATGGGGCGCAGAGTAAGCTGATGCAGCGATTTCCGCTGAATTGCCTAGATCTTGATTTATGAGGCCACTCAAAGCCTCTCATGGCAGCTTTATGTGGCATCATAAACCTGATGCAGAGTCCTGCATTACGCATGTACCACTTTTATGTGGGGCAAATTTGACACAAGGCTCTCATAAATAAGCCCATAATTACATTTGGGAGGGACTAGTGCATGCCTTATATAAATCTATCAAACATCGCGTCAGCGCAAGTCAGAATTCCTGAATTCTTATGGATTTTTTTGTGATGTCCTTCCCACATTACAAAAAAAATTCCTTCCACTAGTTTTCGATTCTTTTTAACAACCTGGATGTTTTGTCCTAATAAACCACTGTGTCTCTGATCTTTTGATTTCCAAGCCTATTGTTGGTCTTTCTTCAGATGGCAGTTTCTGAGTTTCATATGAAAACCAGTACTGAAGCTAACCAACCCTAAACATATTTTCAAAATCATGTGCACCAGTCACCAAAACCAGCAGTCAAGCAATTACCCTGAAAATGCTGGGAATGGAGTTAGTATAGTGAACTAAACCTGACTTGCAGTATGTAGCAGGTGAATTTGTCTATATTTAGGAATTCAAAACACAAATTCTCTGTCTACCATGTACTTCTGTACTAAGCTTTGTATTTTATCAGCTCTCCACCACTTGTTTCTGTTTATTCCTATCCACTCTTCAATATTTTCAATGTGTTTATTTAATGCACATCTTACATCGTCAAGGAAGAAGGTTAAGTTGGTGATATAACTCACATATCATTCAAATAAGAAAAGAAGGGATCATTCTCATCAGTCCATAGCATTCCCATATTAATTTCAATTTCTCACAACACAGCTTGGTCCAAGCTGCATGGTAAGAGAGGGGTGAAGGAAAAGGAGGTCAACGAGTAGGTGGTAGCAGCCTCATAAAGGAACTCAAAGTTCTAAACTCTCTAATATATAGAAAACCCTTACAACATGAGACAGCAGGTAACCTGAGGTAACCTTCATCCAGCTGCACTGAAAATTGCCAAATTATTAAAACTTTAAGTGGTATCAAGCACTTCTTCCTGGGTGAACATGTATGTCTTGTCTCTTTGAATGGTTATCTATTTGGGAAGATGCTATTGAAACCATTCACTAGTAGTTAATTGGAACCTTTTTTTATAGTCGATAGAAAATTTCACCTTTGTTGGTTTACAGGCTAGAATAATAATGTGCCCCTTGTAAAAAGAATATCTGATTTCGAGCTTTTCCCTTTAAGATGTTTCCTCTGGAGAGGGTCACATGTGTCCCTCTGAAAATCATGTCTACAGATCCATTGGTAAGAATATCAAACTTTCTACCTGCTTGTATATAAAATGAACTTACTTCATCTGATAGCTCTTGCTAGTGAAATCCAATCCATTACACTTCGAAAACCAATTTCACAATCTCAGTAGGTGCCATAGGCTCTCTGACAATGCATGTTTTTGTCTGTTATTGAGGTTTTACACCTTTAAGTACAATTGGTGTATAGCTGATACCCCAGATTGGCCGAATCATGAAAAAATAGCATAAGACTTGCCCAGTCTCTGTTTCTCAATTTCTATTTTTCCGAGCATGTCATATGAAGCACCCGATGCATCTCCATTGTGTGTAATTTTGTAGGAAGATACTCTACCTCTCGTTTAACTATCATCAAGTGTCGTCCTTTGGATGGACACTACTCTCAATAGAGTGCATATTTTATCTATATTGTTAGAAATGGGGGTCTCTAGTTGGCAGAGGTAGGTACCTTTGTCCAAATAGAGGCTCTTGCTTCTAGTCAGGGTAAGGGGGATACACTCCTAAAATAACCCCTGCTCACCCCCTTGGTAGCTTGGCACAAGCAGACATGCTTATCTTAGAGGCAGTGTGTAAAGCATTTGTGAACACATACAGTAATACAGTGAAAACACTTCAAACGGACGGACACTACACCAGTTTAGAAGAATAAGTAATTTTTATCTAAACCAAAATAAGATCAAATGACGAAAATCGACAATACAGTTCTCAAGATATCGTTAAAAATAGGTTATTCACTCAATTAAAGCTTGTAGCAACAAGTAACTCCACCTGGAGTTATTACGAAGTCGTGACAGATGAAAATCCCAAAGAACGGCACCGACCGCTAGGTGTGCTGCATCGGGCCCAGAGTCAAGCAGACACAAAAAGAACAGTACCTTGGAAGTCATGAAACCAAAGACGGTGCACGGCATCGCGGGGGTGATGCTTTGTTGGTACCTGCGGCGTCGGTTCCTTACAACTCCAGGGGAGGTGATGCCTCTGTTCCTTACTGCATCGCAGGGGAGCTGAGACGTTGGCTCCTTACTGTGTCGGGGAGGTGACGTCACGAATAGCAGCTAGGCATTGGTTCCTTACAATGGTACGATGTTGATGGATTCAGAAGTCACCCACATCGAGGATCGGCTCTGCGTGGATGAAGCACCCGTGTCACTGAAGTCAAGACTGCGGTGCAAGTCGAGACGGTGCGTCGCGGACTTCGCAGCAGTGTCCCCAGCTCAGGGGTAGGCAGCTGCCTCAATGACAGCTTCGGAGTTGATGCGGCACGGTGTCAGCAGGCGTGGGGCCTATGGTGCAAGTTGGGCGGTGTGTCATGCTCTTCAATAGCGGTTCCCATGGCGTCGGTGCAGGTTAGGTGTCACTTGCCAGCGTCGGTGTTGCAATTTTCTTTTTGTAGCAGCTTCTTGTGTCCCTGAGACTTCAGAACAAGAGGCAAGCACAGTTTCAAGCCCTTGGAGATCTTACTCAATATGACAAAGCAAACAGCAAAGTCCTTTTCTCCTTTCCTTGACAGAAAGCAGCCACTTCAGGCCAACCCCAGACAGCAAACAGCTCAGGGTCAGTATTCCTCCTCAGCTTATCCGGCATTTCTCTTTGGCAAAGGCACCTCTTGATTTGCCAGAAATGATCTAAAAGTCTGGGGTCTGGGCCCCTCTTTTTAGACACCAAAACCCTTTGTTCTCAGAAGGCAGTGAGTGTCTGTACCCAGCCAAAAACTGTTCTGTGGGGCACTTTGCAAGTGCACAACAACCTCCTTTGTCAGTGTGAGCCATTGCTCAAGACACAAAACAGGGGGACAGAGCCGTCATTGTGGAAGGCAGGCACAGCCCTATTCAGGTGAAGGTGCTACTCCTCCCACCACTTCAAATGCTGATCAGGACAATTCAGCCCAGCCCTGACTCATCAGATTTCTGGAGTCGCTGCCCTTATCCAGCTTCTGTCATCCAAACGTCAGACATGCAGTACACAAAACTAGCAGAGGCACACTGGATGGTTAGGCAAGAAAATACCTACTTTCTAAAAGTGGTATTTTCAAACACAGAATGTAGACATCACCCTCACTAAAAGAAGCATCTTAACATTCTGAGTTCAGGCATACTAAACTTTATTTTCTCATCTTGTTCCCAGGGCCAGTTATGTTTATAAGATGATATAAACAAACTCCCCATTCTGGCCTATGGGAACAGATAGCCTTGCAATAGTGAAAAACAAAATTGGTAGTATTGCACTATCGGGACATGCCACACACATCAAGGCATGTCCTACCTTTCACGTACAATGCACCCTGTCCACAAGGGTACCTTGGGCCTACCTTAGGGGTGACTAATATGTAGAAAAGGGAAGGTTTAGGGGGCTGGCAAGTGTGTGCACTTGCCAAGTCGACATGGCAGTCCCAGACTGACACACAGGCTCTGCAATCACATGCCTGAGTTACATGTTACAAGCTGCTTTTATGGATGGCACAATCAGTGCTGCAGCCCACAAGCAGCAATTGATTTACAGGACCTGGGCACACACAGTGCACTAGTATAGTCTGACAAGTAAATCAAATATGCCAATCATGGAATCACTAATCCATAACAAAATGTACAAAGGGAGCACTTGCACTTTGGCACTGAACAGCAGTGACAAAGTGCCCAAAGCAGACAGAATGGAGTCCAACACACAGCAAAAACATAGGAGGCCAAAGCAAAAATGGAAGGGAGACCAACGCCAATGGTGCTAGGTCTAAAATATCTGCACTCGGTTTTCTTGTGAATCACTTTCCACTTGTAAATGCTTGTGGGCTTTGAAATCGCTCTTCACCCCTCTCTTCTCCTTCCCACTGAGGGTAAGCACAGTTTAAAAAAAAATGATGGATCACTGTTATTTTTGTTCTGCTGGTGTGCTTTAGACAGAAGACCTCAGTCTGCCTCATTGCTGTGAGTGCTACTTCATTTATCCAACTTTCTGCTGTCAACGCACACATTTGTGCATTACGCAGCTTCTGGTGCTCACCAGAGTTTGTCATTCGAAGATGAAGCCTTTCAGAATCTGTTCATATCTCCTTTTCTGCTACCGCTCTGATGCAAACCTGTATTTCAAAGAGGGCCCTTCCCCTTCATGCCACTGCTGCACAACAATAGGGGTGTCACCCCTATATATCGAAACACGCTTCTGCATGCTGGAAATCTGCCAGCTCCACCTTTAACAATTCTTTCAGTGCAGAGATTAAGCTGCATCTTGTATTCCACAACCAACATTACTTTTCCAAGTCCAATGAAGCTGCTATTAGCTTTTAATTCAGTTTCCCCATCTCCCCTCTGTGGAACCAGGAGTTCTTCTAGCTTCCTACCGCTCTCAGGACCACAACAGTGTTTCTATGTGTAATGGAGCCCGAGCTGGATTGATTTGCTTGTGTGTCTAGCTACCTCAGCACAAAGAATATTATAGTACACAATGTTATCTCTAGTTTTGTAACATCCTGCATTTCTAGACTTATTGCTTAAAAATCACTAATGTTGAGAATGTTTTAGTTACTTTCACATTTTCCAGATATCTTCAATTACATTCTTTTGCAGAATGATCTGTTCAATATATGATGAAAAGATAGGCAAGCCTTTGTTTTGCATATTAAACTCTAATTACATCATGAGATTTCCGCTGACATGTCCGTTCTACTTCGTTACCAGTATTTTAATGTGTGGTGGAGTTTGTTAGCCAGTGTGTCAGTGTGTTTACCTTAATAGCTTGGATTGTTAGCAGGAAGAACTACCCACACTATATACACTTGTATTGATATACTTTTGGCCCTTGTCCATACATGACAGCAATATCCTTTTTAGTTTTCTGTTTTTAAAATGTCTGCATATGTCCTAGGTCTTGTTAGGTGACAGGCTTGCAGGTCAACCCATTGAACTCCTTTGATTCATATAACATTTGTTTTTTATGTCGTCAAATAAACGTATTAATAAATACAATTGAATTGGACGATTTATGGGTTATAATTAATGCATCTGACTGCATGACTTGGAGAATTGTTTGGCAAAATTGTAATTTTTATATTGCAAACTCACTCTATAAAAGATTATATAAATTCCCTGACCTTTCTCAGGTCCACCTAACTTTCCTTAATATTGTCCTTATGATTTTGGGGCTTAGAGAATATCTTGTTATGATTACCCTCTTTTCATCAGGCTCTACACAATAGTCACTTTAAGCAGTTAGTCATTTATATATGGTTCTACATTTCAAGGATTTTTGGATTATTTCTTACAAAGAATGTAGCACATTACAATACATGCTTTTACCATGCGGTAGGTAACAATGCGATCCTCACAACGATCGCGCTGTTACCACGCGTGGCATTTCATCGCAAGTCATTTCAACAACTTGCGCTAGGTGTCGTGCTGGACTTAGGAATTGTATAAATGACTATTCCTACTCCAGTTAGTGCAACATCAGGGAAGGTGTTGGATTTAAATCCAACACATTCCCTGGTGTTGTACGCCACCTAGCTCAAGTCATTGAAACGTCTTGCAATGTAATGCCACATGTGGTAACAACGCTGTCATTGTAACGACACGTTGTTACCTACCTGCGTGGTATTGACAGCATTGTAAACGCGCTGTTACCACGCGTGGCATTACATCGCAAGTCGTTTCAACAACTTGCGCTAGGTGTCGTGCTGGACTTAGGAATTGTATAAATGACTGTTCCTACTCCAGTTGGTGCAGCAGCAGGGAAGGTGTTGGATTTAAATCTAACACATTCCCTGGTGTTGTTTGCCACCTAGCGCAAGGTGTTGAAGCGTCTTGCGATGTAATGCCACATGTGGTAACAACGCGGTCATTGTAACGACGCGTTGTTACCTACCTGCGTGGTATTGACAGCATTGTAAATGCTGTTTCCCCATATAAATGGCAAAAAGTTAATGGTGTAGTGGTCTTGGAAGGCAATCATACATGTGCCTTTCCAGAAGATAAATTAATTGATTAATTGATTAAATAACAGTATAAACATATTTCAGGGTCCTACCCCAGGCCCGGTATATGGAAACGAGCACGCCACACACAGAGTTTGGTATTACACTACTTTATTCCTCAGTATGTAACCGGTAACTGAAAATTCTACATCATGGATTGTATCACTCGTGCACTTATATCACAGTTCTACAGATCTCATCATCTGTAACTCACAAGACACTACATATCCCCCTTTGTATAATATAATGTATCAATAATGCATATATGCATTGCAACTCTTCAATACATAGTTTTGGTGCTCAAATCAATTGTACAGATATTGTCATGTGAGGCAGCTGAGATACCGGGGAAGTGTCCATGACTGGCATTGCTGACAACGACATTGGACCAGTCATTGAGCTCTTTGTATTCTCAGGTGGACGAGTCTAACTCCTGACATCTGTAGTTGGCGAAGGGCTAGGCACGTGATTGAAATGCAAAGATTCTCATGAAATGGACTTTCCAGGATGATGAGCATGGCAACATGAGTCCTTTACTAGTCACAACCCTCAGTGGGTCAGCATTAAAAGGAGCATCAGACTTGTGTTTTAGTTTCTGCCTGACAGTAACTTGGTCTCCTTTGTTGAACACAGTGCTCTGACCACAATGGTATCTGTCTGCACATTTCTTTATTTTGTGCTTGTGAGATTAATCAGTGCTTCAAAGTTTATCAATGTCAATAGATTTCTTCGTGGTCCAATTTGGCTCCTATGGCTCTCCCAAAGAATAAAGTGGCATGGTTCTCAAATGTTCTAGAATGAGGAGCTGACCTGTATGCACGAAGCATAGACTGAAGAACTGATTTGCATTCAAGCTTTTCCAGTGCAGCACGTTAAACAGTCTTTTTAAGAGTACTCATAAATCTTTCAAGCACACCATTCCCCTATGGCCAGAGAGGTGTGCTTTTCTGATACTTGTCATTTAAATGAGTGAGGAAATCTTAAAACTTCCAACTGTTGAAAGGCGGGCCATTGTCAGACTTCAAAATCAAAGGAACACCCCATGTTGCAAAAAAAAATTCCAGTCTCTCATGTCTCTGTCATGAGTAGTTGCCGACAGATTTTCCACATAGGGAAAACTGAAATATTAATCATAAATACAACTACATGATGTTCATTGTCAAGGGGTCCAAAGAGAACAATTGCCTTCCTCTTCCAGCCATGCTTTGGTAGACCAGACATGTTTAACAGATGTGGGGTTGTCTTAGAAGACAAACTGTTGACAAATCAATGAATCGAGTTACTTGTAAAGCATGACTACTCACCGGTAATGGTCTCAAGGGTATGCAGACAAAATATCGATATTTAAATATCGATATTCAATTATATCGAAGTTTAAATATCGAAGGGACATAATATAGAAGGTAAGTAATATCAATAGATTTAATATCGATATTAGTAATATCGAAGTTTGAAATATCGATGTCAGTAATATCGATGTTAATAATTTCGATGTTACTAATATCGATTTTTAAACTATTTTTGTGTATATTATTATGTATTTATTATGTTTTTAATTTATTTTTATATAATTTAATTAAATTTTGTATTTTAGTACTGCAGCGGGTTGTGGGTTTATAGGGGAATAGGGTGGGAAGTAATTTAATTATGTTAAATTAATTATTAATTAGTAAGAATTATACATTTAATTTAATAATTGATAATTATTTTTAATTCATTGGTAATTAATTTTAATTAATTGATAATTATGTTCTGTAGCGGGTTGTGGCTTTATAGGGGAATAGGGTGGGAAGTAATTTAAATGTAATTAAGAAATAATGTTCTTTAATTAATTGTTTTGTTAATTATATAATTGTTAATTAATTATTAATTGGTAATTAAATAATATTATATGGTATTTTTTACTCATTTTTTTGGTTAACAATATTTTGCTAATCATGTTTTTAATAATTATGTATTGGTATTTGTAAATGGTTTATATTTATTTAATAGTTAATATTTTTCTTATTTAAAAAAATACATTTATTTATAAGTTTGTTATTTTTACCCCTACGCTATCCAACACTTTCCCTACTGTTGCACTCTCTGGAGTTGGAATAGTAATTGTTACCCCTACGCTATCCAACACTTTCCCTATTGTTGCACTCTCTGGAGTTGGAATAGTAATTGTTACCCCTACGCTATCCAACACTTTCCCTACTGTTGCACTCTCCAGAGTGGGAATAGTAATTTTTACCTCTACGCTATCCAACACTTTCCCTACTGTTGCACTCTCTGGAGTGGGAATAGTATTTTTTACCCCTACGCTATCCAACACTTTCCCTACTGTTTCACTCTCTGGAAGGGAATAGTAATTTTTACCCCTACGCTATCCAACACTTTCCCTACTGTTGCACTCTCTGGAGTGGGAATAGTACTTTTTACCCCTACGCCATCCAACACTTTCCCTACTGTTGCACTCTCTGGAGTTGGAATAGTAACTGTTACGCCTATGATATCCAACACTTTCCCTATTGTTGCAATCTCTGGAGTTGGAATAGTAATTGTTACCCCTACGCTATCCAACACTTTCCCTACTGTTGCACTCTCTGGAATTGGAATAGTAATTGTTACCCCTACGCTATCCAACATTTTCCCTACTGTTGCACTCTCTGGAGTGGGAATAGTATTTTTTTTAGCCCTACGCTATCCAACACTTTCCCTACTGTTGCACTCTCTGGAGTGGGAATAGTAATTTTTACCCCTACGCTATCCAACACTTTCCCTACTGTTGCACTCTCCAGAGTGGGAATAGTAATTTTTACCTCTACGCTATCCAACACTTTCCCTACTGTTGCACTCTCTGGAGTGGGAATAGTATTTTTTACCCCTACGCTATCCAACACTTTCCCTACTGTTGCACTCTCTGGAAGGGAATAGTAATTTTTACCCCTACGCTATCCAACACTTTCCCTACTGTTGCACTCTCTGGAGTGGGAATAGTAATTTTTACCCCTACGCCATCCAACACTTTCCCTACTGTTGCACTCTCTGTTGTTGGAATAGTAACTGTTACGCCTATGCTATCCAACACTTTCCCTATTGTTGCAATCTATGGAGTTGGAATAGTAATTGTTACCCCTACGCTATCCAACACTTTCCCTACTGTTGCACTCTCTGGAGTTGGAATAGTAATTGTTACCCCTACGCTATCCAACATTTTCCCTACTGTTGCACTCTCTGGAGTGGGAATAGTATTTTTTACCCCTACACTATCCAACACTTTCCCTACTGTTGCACTCTCTGGAGTGGGAATAGTAATTTTTACCCTTACGCTATCCAACACTTTCCTTACTGTTGCACTCTCTGGAGTGGGAATAGTAATTTTTACCCCTACGCTATCCAACACTTTCCCTACTGTTGCACTCTCTGGAGTTGGAATAGTAATTGTTACCCCTATGCTATCCAACACTTTCCTTACTGTTGCACTATCTGGAGTGGGAATAGTAATTTGTACCCCTATGCTATCCAACACTTTCCCTACTGGTGCACTCTCTGGAGTGGGAATAGTAATTTTTACCCCTACGCTATCCAACACTTTCCCTACTGTTGCACTCTCTGGAGTGGGAATAGTAATTGTTACCCTTACGCTATCCAACACTTTACCTACTGTTGCACTTTCTGGAGTGGGAATAGTAATTGTTACCTCTACGCTATCCAACACTTTCCCTACTGTTGCACTTTCTGGAGTGGGAATAGTAATTTTTACCCGTACGCTATCCAAAATGTATTTAGTTTTACATTGTTATTAATTGTTATTTATATTATTATTTTATGTATATAAACGTATTTGTAATTTATTATATTTTCATTTATTTATAAGTTATTAAAATAATTATTTCAGAGTTATTATTAATGAAATATATACTATGTATTATATCCTTATTATCATTAGTTTTTATTACATTATTTATTAATTTTAAATATTATAATATATTTTTAACTATGTTTATTACATTTATACGTATTATTTTGTTAATATTACATTGTTTTTTTATTAAAATAAAACGTTATTTGCTAAAAAAACGATATTTTTGACATTGATATATTTTTTTCGACTTACCTTGTTAGAGATAGGATCTCGATATTATTGTCGTCGATATTTTTGTTGCGATATTTTGGTAGGTAGATATTTTTGTAGTCGATATTTTGTCATAGATTCGGTCTCAAGGCACTGAGGGGGTTGGGGGGGCTGCTGATCCATGAAAGCCATTGTGGTTCAGTTGCAGAGCCAGGTCTTGAGGTCTTTCCTGAATTGAGGCAGTGACGGTGATTGCCTCAGGTGGAAAGGCAGGGAGTTACAGATCTTTGCTGCGAGGTAGGAGAAAGATCTCCCTCTAGCCGTGGTCTTGCAAATGTGTGGGGAGGTGGCCTGGGCCAGTTGGGTGGAGCGGAGGTCTCTGGAGAAATGTGAGGCAGTGGTTGAGGTACAAAAGTCCTGCGTCATGTACATCTTTGTAGGTGTGTATGAAGAGCTTGAAGGTGTTTCTTTTGATGACGGGGAGCCAGTGGAGGTCTCTCAGGTGACTTGTTATGTGACTTTGGCAGGGGATATTGAGGATGAGTCTGGCGGAGGCATTCTGATTGTTCTGTAGTTTTATGAGGAGTTTCTGGGTGATTCCGGCACAGTATGCACTGCTGTAGCAGAGTCTGCTGCTGATGAGAACATGGGTGACCGTCTGTCTGGATTCGGTGGAGATCCACTTGAAGATCTTTTGGAGCAGGCATAGCATGTGGAAGCAGGTTGATGAGTCAGCTGTTCTTCATCTAGGTATCAACAGCCTTCATACCATTGTGGAAGTTGTTCTTGGTGACTATGGGTTAGTTGGTGAGGGAGAGGATCAGCCACTTGTCGTTGTCATAGGACACAACATTGAGCCTGTGGTTCCTGATGATGGCTGCAAGCAGGGCCATGTAGATCTTGATGACATGCCTTTTACTCTTTTTCGACTCTTTCCTCAAGATGATGGAACCATCCTCACTCCCAGAAAGCTTGTTTTTGTAGCAACAACTCCACGGTGTCCCTCATGGGCCAGTTTAATAACTCGTTTCTTCATACTACACCTGTGACCTGGAAGCGAATGGAACGAGATCATCATTGCGGAGAGCGGAACAGCGTGAGGCAGTAGGCCTGCCTATGAGCAGATCCAGGTTTCTGTAGCCCGGTACCCAACACTCAGTACTCAGTGCTCAGCATTAGGCACATGAGACCCTGAGACCCGGTGGGGGTTGGCAGCTTGCTGCTGGTCCATGCCTTGTTTCGCCTGCCTGCCCATTGCTTCAACTTGACCCCCCTTGGGACACCTACACCCCTCCAGTCATTAATGGTCACTGCGAGGCGCCCTTATTCACACCCTCCTGTGGTCCTGCTCCATTGCCTAGGTGTTCCATTGCAGCGAGTCAACCTGGCACAGGATTTTGTGACTACATGACCCCAACCGGTGTGTTGGCTCGTTAACTTGGACTTTTGTGGGCCCCCTGATGTAATTTGCTTCCTTTGCTGGTCTGCCAGATCTGATCCGCTTCCCACCCCATTGACTCTTCCCCCTCCCCCACTACCTTCTATGCTCTATGGGGTCTTGTTTTTTTCTGTGTTACGCTATGTTCCAATAAGTAATGTAACTTTGCAAAACTGTACTTCATGTAAAGCGCTCTGATATCTCCGGCGCTATATAAAACTCTTCAAATAAATACATTAAATTAAATATATAAACAATGCCCATGGCGAGAGTTGGGGGACCACCTGGCCTGCAGGCTGCTGCCTCCACAGGCTCGGGCTCATCCACTAACTGCGACGTACGCCCACTGCACCCACTACCCTCTGTTGTCCGGTAATGTGGGCTTACTGGCTCTGGGACTGATGTTTAGGCTGGCAGATGGCACTGGATTTGAAGATCATGAATGGCATAAATTCATGAAGCAACTATCTGCAATCAGTAACTCTTTGCATACCAAGTCCACCCTTCAAACTCTCTATGCCTCACCTCCTGCCTCACCACACCTCGCCTCGAGCCATTAAGGGTGGCCAGCAATGAGGAAACAATGCAACAGCAGCAACAAATCAGGTGAATAGATGCGGAGAAGATAAAGATCAGTGGGGTTGTCGCAAGCAAAACAGCCTATTGAGGGCCTCATGGGCCACCCGGCACAGCTACAGCCATCTCCTCCTCCTCTCCTCCTTTGTGTCATGTTTCCTGTACGGTATCTGGACGTGATGTATCAGGGTTCTTCGCTTCTAAGCAATTGTTGGTAATTGCAACTATTTTCCTACTACAGCACAGAGGAACATGGTAGTGAAATCATGTTTGTGTTTGAAAACTGTTTAGGTCACATTGCCATATGAGTGACGTAATATTGAAGAATACACTTAACATCTTTAGCTATTATTTGTTCTTTCATGTAAATCACAAATCATGAATATTGTGAAACACATTGCAGTCAGTCAAACAGTAAGGCACACAAAATGGTAATGTTCAAGTGATGTATACAAGATGTGTGGGTTTGGTAGGTTTCCCTATATGCCCGCCGAGCCTAGGACCAAAGACACAGATGCTCCTTATCTGTCACAAAATTACCTGAGATATAATTTTTATCAGGAGACCAAGTGGAACGCTGGGTGTTAGCGTATTTTTGCTGGCGCCTTGATCCCACACAGAAATGTAAGGACAACGTGTTTTTTTTGCTACATTTGAGGTTTGTAGGGGATTCTGGGTAGGAAAACATTGAGGAATCCATACAAGCCACACATTACTGGACTCCCCGGGGTATCTAGTTTAAAGAAATGTCTGGGTTTTGTAGATTTCCCTAGATGGCCGCCAAGCCCAAGATCAAAAATGTAGGTGACTCCCTCGCAAAACAAGGTCTTTTTGTATTCAATAATTTTGAAGTCCCCACAGTACATTTTGGGCAGTCTCCTGTCGCAGACAATAGGCCTACCTACACAAACGAGGTACCATTTTTATCAAGAGGCTTGGGGAAATACTGGGTTGGTGGAGGTTTGTTGCTCCCCTAAGATTCCAGAACTTTCCTTCACATAAATGTGAGGAAAATTTGTTTTTTCCCAAAGTTTGAGGTTTGCAGGGTATTCTGGGTATCAGAACCTGGTAAGAGCCACACAAGTCATGACATCCTAGCTTCCCCTGGGTCTCTAGTTTACAAAAAAGGTACAGGTTTACTTGGTTTCCCCAGGTTCCGGCAGATCCAGGGTCCAAAATCCAAAGATAGGTACATTGCGAAAAAAGGGTGTGTTTTGGGACGTTTTCTGTCATTGGCACTAGGCCTTCCCACAAAAGTGAGGTACCATTTTCATCAGGAGATCTGGGGAAATGCTGGATTGGTGAAAGTTTATTGCTCCCCATAGATTCCCGAACTTTCCATCACAGAAATGTGAAGAAAATCCTTATTTTTTTTGGGACAAAGTTTGAGGTTTCTGAAGGGATTCTGGGTAGCATAACCCGGTGAGAGGCACACATGTCACCCCATCCTAGATTCCCCTTGGTGTCTAGTTTTCCAAAAATGTACAGGTTTTCTAGGTTTCCCGATGTACCGCCTGCGCTAGGGCCCAACATCCACAGTTAGGAACATTGCGAAAATATGGGCTTTCTGCCACCCTGGGGGGGACAGATCAGGGCTATTGCCCAGATTTGCCCCCAAGCGGAGCAGAATGACTGAGGATACTTTTGTTGGGGGGTGGAGGCATTGGTATGCCCACTCTTATGACCACTCTTAGCAGCCCCCCATCCCTACGTATAAGAAGCCAGCATAATTCCTGGTCCCTAGTGGGCGCTCTGGGTGGGGCCATTGGTATTCCCTATCTAGGCAGCCCCCACCCTGAACTTTGAAACTAATAATAATATCTGGTGCCTTGTGGGCTTTCACCCCCTCTCCCCCCCGTCCCCCTAGGATGCAGATAAGAGGCTATTGCTCTCATCTACTTCCCATGGGAAGCAGAAAGGCTGTGGTAATTGTTTTTGGGGTGGGGGCATTGGCATGTCCATCTGGGCAGCCCCACCCCTAAGTATTATAGTTATAATCCTGGTGTGTAGTGGGAGTTTACTGCAAGAAGAAAATTGAATCATAGAGGGAATGTTTTCATTAGCTTTAGACTGGCAACATAAAGGCAAACTTTGAATAAACAGATAGTCAGAAGTCAAATTGTAATAATGTTTTTGTAGGATTTAGGGAATGTGAACACACATTTGAAATGTATGAGACATGGGTAAGATATTTAGAAGGTGTAGATCCTATTTTTCCAAGAGTGTATTATATTGTGGGAAGAGTGCTTGTTACAAGCTGCCTAAAGAATGGTATGGAAGTTGTATTATGGGAATAGTTTTTCCCAAAAATTTATCATGCTAAGCGAATTAAAGAAGAACTAATGTGCAATGATGCAAGGATGAAAAGAAGTGTGAGTGAAAGTGAAAAAGTAGGAGACATAAATGGAGTTCTAATACCTTCACTAGGAGTAGCATTAAACTTTAATGAAAGTAGCCTTCTTGGGCGGACCACTTCCTTTTTCCATTTCTTTATTTCCTTGTTCTATGTTAATATACTCACCCTTAATAGACTTTACATTTTAAACCCTTCCCCTTCTTCATAGGATTTGAGCTGAATCTTTGGTGCCCAGTGGGCTTTCAGCCCAAGATAATGGGCTATTGCCACATCTGCATTCCAGGGGAACAGAAGACTGTAGCATTTTCTCTGGGGGGTGCCCACTCTGGACAGCCCCCACCCCTATGCATAAGAAAAAATCCCTGGTGCCTAGTGGGCTTTCTGCCCCCCTGGGGGGCAGATGAGGGGCTATTGCCCTATCTGACTCATGGGGGGTAGAAAGGCTTTAGCATTTTTTGGGGAAAGGGTGGAGGCATGCCCATATTAGGCAGCCCTTACCCCTGGCCTATAAAAAAAATTATCCCTGGTGTCTAGGGTACTTTCTTCCCCCGGGGGCCAGATTGGGGGCTTCTGGCCCTACTGCCTCCCAGGGAGAGCAAAAAGACTGATTATGCCAGAATGTAAAGGGAACCAAAGGCCCTTGGCCAAGTGCCCCTCTTGGGGCGATCTCCAAGCAGGAATCCACTAGGGAAGGGTACCATTTGAAAGGGGAGATTCTCCCCTTTCCAATGATACCTATCCAATTTGTTTCATGCTCAAGGGGGCTGAGATAGCCCCACGAGCACATAAACAGTAAAACTGAAACTAAGTTTCAGTTTCCTTTTTATTGTAAGGACATCAGCGAGCCATGCGCGCGATCGTCATTACATTGAAAAAAATAAGCCTCTGGAGGTTCGGGAAGCTCTTGCCCACCGCCTGAGGCCCCAAAAAAATAAAGGAAATCCATTTGCTGTTTGCAGCAGAGGAATTTAGTGTGCCTGTGCACTCACCTCACCCACCCATATTATTAAAATTAAAAAATGGCAGGTATCCTGTGGGCTTTTTGCTCCCCAGGGTGTCAGAAAGACTAAAAAAAAATATCACTAGTGTCTAGTGTGATATCTGCACTCCCAGGGGCCAGATGGGTATAAACACTCTCAATTGCCCCCGTGGGGGGCAGAAAGACTCATGGGACCATTAGTGTTTAATGGCCTGGTCCTATGTTATGTCTACCCGGCCAACATTTTTAACAAAATAATTCCCTGTTGTCTAAAGGGTTTTTTCCCCCTTGCTGGGGTGGACACAACTGGAGGCAAGCCCTCCCAATCCGCTCCATGGGCAATAAATATGTGGGGGCATTGGCTAACAACGACAGGCTTCCTACAGTGATATATTTTCACTTTTCAGTAGTAGGCTCCGTTGTACATATTTTTGAGGTGAAAAGGAGGCACATTTTGATTAACAACACCATTCAAACGTTAAAAGATGACATTTTGAAAACTAGTTTAAATCAAATCAGAAATGCAGTGTGGAGCATTCAACATAGTACTCCTCTTGTTGAAGTTTTTTTATACAAGCCTATGCCTTTGAGTTGTGAATTGTCCACTAATCATCCGAAATGCGGATATTCAGGGGTTGTTCATATACAGGATGTTTCATGGCAATTAATAAAGTCATATAAAAGCACATAAGGGTGCTGCTTACTGTACTCATGAATGCTTTGGTAAATATGCCACATAGTGCCTGTTTCACAAAATACGTTTTGTAGTATGTTAAATGGTACTACTTATGCACTACAAAATAGAATTTAGAAGCTACGGAACGAAGACCTCGGATTCTCCTCTCCTTTCTGTGTGGCGGTCTCAGCCACAGTTTTAGCCGTTAAGTATGGAAGGGACTAGGGGAATTGGTGGAAAATGGGGACTATTTGTTTCTAAATGAGAAGGGTAAGAAAATTGCTGTTCATAAACTGTACTTCTAAAGTTACTAAAGATCAAGAGGTGAAAAAACAGGCATATATATAATCCAGCCCAGCCTTGAATTAAGTCTAGCATCAGACTTGACCAACCAATGGTATTGCAAGACAGTCCCATAGAAAATAATAGCAGCATGGAAATAAAATAAGAACTGATGGTAAATAAATCAAAAGTTTGAGGGTAGGTCATTTTTGGAATTATTGGTTATGAATTGCAATATTTAAATTAGATTATTATTTTATTATTTAATACACAATTTAATTTGATGTTTTAACGTGCAATAATATTTTATTTTATTATTTCCATGTTAATAATATATAGAATTTTAGATGAGTAACAGTGATTTATGGGGATATTTTTCAACAAGGGTTTCTCAGTGACATCAAAAAGACAGCAAGAGCAAAGTTCGCATTTTCAATAATGTCACTCAGAACCCTAAGGTGAAAAACATCCCTGTAATTCACTATTCATCCAAACATAAATATATGTATGCCAAATCATCTTCTCCTGCTCTTAAATGTAATGCAGTGTCAGAGGATTAAGAGGAGAGCTATGCATAAAATGGTCTCTTCTTGACCCAAATGTGAAAAATAAGTACCTTACCTGGCATCCCTAACCAGCCTCCTCACCAATGTCCCACTTTCCTTACCCCTCCTGCAGCTGTACTTTCTGCTTTCAGTGAAAACACGCAAGCAGCGCTGCTTTGACAGGCTCTCCGAGAGCCCTGTCGGCCTGGCCTGGCAGGCTTTTGCGAGATAGCAATAATGGCTAATGAGTTTTGCTATCAAATTCCGCTATGTCATAGCACTGAGCTATCAGATTCTGAATCTGATGTAAATGATCGAGGCTCTCTATGAGTGCCATACATAACATATAGAATTATAGATGGGTAACAGGGATTTACTGGGGATGTTATTTACTAGGAGCTTCTATATGACATGACATAGACATCAAGAGTGAAGCTGGAGTTGTCTATGACCATGAAACATCCCTGTAATTTCCCATTTACGTTAATTTTGTTATAAATGCCCCCTCCCAAAACATCTGCTCCTGCTTGCAACTGCTATGTAGGGGCAGCGGAGCAAAGGGGAAGCCATACATTCCACGGCATCTCCTCCCTATTTCAAGTTTTAAGAAAAATATCTGTACGCCTGTCACCCGCCTCTACCTCTTTCTAGACCACCCATTACCTCAAACGTTGTGCTCTCTGCATATAAAGCACTGCTATGACTGGCTCCCAGAGAGCCAAGTCTGAGCAGCCTGGAACCCCTTTATGAATTAGCAACAGTGAGTTACGAGATCTGTAACCCACTGTTGCTCATCACAGCAGTGAATTATCAGATTTAGAATCTGACATTGACACTAATGACTCAGTGAGAGACATACACAACAAATACAAAGAGTTAAGTTACATTTATATAATATATTGACAGATGTATGTTTATTATATTAAAGAACAATGAATTTTAATATTTTTCACCATTGATTCCTGCAGGGAGATCTCCACCAATACGGGAAAAGGTAGTAGTAGTAACTTTACACTTGCAGATTCTGTTATCTGACCCTCCATTAGGAGGGGATCTAGACATGCAAGTCTACACCTTGATGTAAATATTCACATGAAAACAGTGTAAATCTCCATTTGGAAATGGAGAATAGCTACAAAGTAGAGCGTTACACCTAAGTGTAGTAGTAAATGTACGTGTGAAAAATATACATGTGTATATATTTTTAAAAAAAATCTTTTTATTAAAGGTTTTCCAAACAACAAAAGTACACAGCAATCAAGAACTCGGACCAGTACATTTCTGCATTCATCAACCATGTGTAGTCAGTTCATGATCAATATCAATATTAAATTAGAAAGGGTAATCTGTACTTATAAGTCGCTGTACATACGTAGGGAGACTTATCATCAGTTACATGTGTGAAATCTAGGCAAAATTACGTACATAGTCTGTAAAGAAGAACCAATAATCTTTCGGACGGGACCTCGCCGGCAATTCTTCTTCATATGTTAACAAGTTATCTCTACACGAAGCCATGTCACTCATCCATTGCTTAACAGTTGGAACTTTCGTACCACGCCAATTTTGAGAAATCTGACGTTTTGCCAGCAACAATGCTATCGCACAAAATTTACGTTTCATTGCCTTCACATTTGTTAGAAGTCCCAATGAACAGGTCTTTATATTGCATCCAATATCCATTCCTACCATTACTGCTAGAGTGGAAGTGACCTCCTCCCAATAATCCTGTATCCTCGAACAGTGCCAGGCTAAGTGTATAAAGTCAGCCTCCATCATACCACATCTTTTACACCTCGCATCTGCTTGTAGCCCATACCGATATAATTTCGCAGGGGTGTAGTATGTTTGATGTAGGTATTTGAAGTGTAGAAGCCTTAGATTACCATTAGGCGTGAGTAGTTGAACCAAGGTACATGTAATTTGCCATTCCCTCTCTGTAAGTGGTTCAGGTAGCACATCATTCCATATTTTCATCGCTTTCTCTGTTGTGTATAGTATTTCATTTTGCGCTACGGAGTATAATCTAGAAACTAGATGCGCAGTATTTGATGATGTCAGGATCATTTGTAAGGCATCCAAGCTTGCTGATTCAGCAGGGAATGCTGGATACAGCTGTGTAATGGCTCTTTGTAGCCTATAGTATGTGTAGCGAAATAATAATGTTTGATTTTGAATGTATGTAAGATCCTGCAGTGTACGAAATCTACCTTCATTGTAAAGATCTCCAAATGTGTCAATCCCTACTTGTCGTAGGAGGTCCATCCCTACTTTCTCCCCTGTGACCGAGAGCTCTGGGTGGTGGTGTAGTGGAGGCGCCGGTGCATACAATGGTACCTTGTGCGCCAGTTGCCCCAGTCTCCGCCAAGCATCAGTAGTAGCGTCTATAGTGTTAATGTCCTTGTCATGTAACGGTGGCCTTCTGTGTGTTATTATGTGTTATTATGGCTGATAGAGGTATTGGTGACGCATCCCCCTCTTCAATTGCTGCGTGCGTTAATTATGGTATCTCATGGTACCAGTATGTAGCATATTGCTCTTGTGCACACAAGTAATACAAAAGGAGATCTGGAACACAGAAGCCCCCTCTTGCATAAGGGAGTGTTAATGTTCTAAGTTATATACACGCTTGGTTCCCTGCCCAAATTAATTTGAGCACTAACGATGTAATCTTGTTAAACACCTCTCTCGGGGGGGGGGGGGGATAGGAATATTATTAAACAGATAAAGAAATTTAGGGAAGACGTTTATTTTTACAATTGCAATTCGATCAGCCATAGAAAGCGGCAATTGTATCCATCTGTTAATCTTATCTTCTAATACAGAGATCACTCTCCCATAGTTTGTTCGTATTACCACTTCTGGATTCCTGTGGAACCACACCCCTAAGTATTTAATGGGATCAGTCTGCCAGTCTAAAGGAAATTCAGTCGCATGCGGTTGGGTGGTGTTCGTCAGGGGAATTATTGAGCATTTGCTCCAATTTATTTGAAGGCTAGAATATCTACCAAATTTGATATATTCCCTCAACAGTGGTGACAAATGTTATTCCGGGTCGCGAACATATAGGAGCATATCATCCGCATACAATGCTATATGTAGAGGCCTGGAAGGGAATTGTAGTGCAGAGTATTTGTGTTTTTGCCGCACTAGGCAGGATCAAGGTTCTAGAGATAATGCGAACAGCAATGGTGATAAGGGGCAACCTTGCCGTGTCCCTCTCTCAATAGTGAATAGGTCAGATATATACACATTTACCCGTACTCTAGCTATCGGGTCCGTGTATAGTAACTGCACCCACTTCGTGTACATGGGAGGAAAACCCATCCTTTCCAATATCTATTCAGTCAAATGCTTTAGCGGCATCCAACATTACCGCCACTGCCTTGGTATTGGGTGTTAAATAGTGGGATAGTGCAAAAAGGGTTCTGGTGTTATGTGAAGTGGCCCTAGTTGGCATAAAGCCTGCCTGGTCCGGGAGAATCAAACTCGTCATAAGCGGCTGTAACCTAACTGCAAGTATCTTAGCTAGTATTTTAGAGTCGACGTTGATGTGTAAATGTAAATGTAGTTGAGCTTATATAGCGCACAGCTACCCGCAGTGGGGTTCCCGGCGCTTGCTTAGGGAATCCTTCCTGGTATTCCCCTGTGAGATAGCAGGGTATCCACAAGGTGAAAGTCAGGCATCCCGCCGCGAAGGGCTGTTGTGGAGATTAAGCAAGCTATTGCCCAGAGTCGCAGAGTGTGAACCCGTGAGTCGAGGAGGCACCGGGGCGAGAATTATCGAGTCCGTGGAATTTTTTTAGCCCAATACCCGCCGAGGCGGGGAATTGAACCCTGGTCCAGGACCGATCACAACTTCCGGGTCTGCTGCCTCTAACCCCTGAGCCACACTTCTCCACATCAAAGACAGAGGTCTATATGACTCACAGCATTCAGGGTCTTTAGCGGGCTTCAAGAGGGCTATAATCATTGCTTCCCGCAGTGTCGGACGAAGTACTTCCTGATCAAAAGCGTTGCCATACATAGATACCAAATGGGGAGCTAGCACTTCTGCGGACGCTTTGTAGAATTTGCATGAAAACCCTTCCAGGCCGGGGGCTTTTCCATTTGGTAAGGTTTGTATAATTTCTGTGACTTCCTCCACCGTTATTGGCAGCGCTAAGTACTCTCTCTGATTGTCTGATAGCCATGCAATGGCTACATCTTCTAAATATTTGAACACTTCTGTAGGAGGTGCAGTGAGTTGTGATTTATACAACTCCCTATAATTTTGTACAAAGCCTTGCAAAATCCCTTTTGCGTCAGTGAACACGCTTCCATCCTCTCCCCGTATATGTAAAACTGATGACGAACCTCTTCCCTCACAGATCTTAGTCGCTAGCACTCTGCCCGGTCTGCCCCCCTCTCCAAAATTCCTAGCATTTGCTCGTTTGGAAACATACTTGAGCTTGTCTTCAGTAAAAGACTGATGTTCCGTGTGTATCTGTCTTAACTCCCCCAATACGTTTGGATCCTGTGTGTGTTCCCATTTAGTCTCCAGCTCTTTCATCTGAGTTTCACATCTTGCAAGTTGCTTTCTGATATCCTTTAATATCCCTACCGTCGTGCTTATGCACACCCCTCTAAGGGTGGCCTTAAAGGCCTCCCAAAGTATCCCTGGATCATCAACTGTAGTTGTATTTAAGTGAAAGTAATCCCTTATTGCTTTGGCTATCGTGTCCGTATATAGTGGATCCGTGAGCGCTTTGGCATTAAACCTCCAGCTAAACGGAGGAGGGGAATAGTGCGGAATCTGAAGGGATAGAAGGATTGGATAATGATCCGATAGTGTTTTGGGCAGTGTGGTCACCTCCTTTGTCCATAGTTGTACGTTATCTGACCCCAGCCAATAGTCGATGCGTGACCAGCTTCCATGTGATGCATTAATATGGGTCGCTCCTGACGTGTGTGGGTGTCTATCCCTCCATATCTCCCTCATGCCCAGGTCTGCCATTATATCTAGCACTTTCACCTGTGTCCTCTTATGCGGTTCTCTAGTGCCTCCTGACCTGTCATTTTGCTCCTTCAATGCTACATTAAGGTCACCACCCCATAGGATCGTTGTATCCCGCAACTCATGCATATGGTTCCATAATTCCTGATAAAACTCAGGCGCATCAACGTTTGGGCCATAGATATTGGCTAGTGTTATCCGCTGTCCTCATAAAATCCCCGTTATTAATACATATCTCCCATTCGGGTCTTTTATCGTGCGGTGCACTTTAAAATTCGTTCCTTTTCTCACCAATGTAATGACTCCTCTGGAATACGAGGAGTATGTAGATGCGTGTGTTGTTTCTGCCCATCGCTGACCGATGGTTGTATGCGTGTGCGGAGCTATGTGTGTCTCTTGCAGCAGTGCTATGTCTATTCCCCATCTTTCTAAGCATGTAAATACCTGTCTTATTTTCTACGGATTTGTAAATCCACGAACATTCCAAGTTAGGAGGTTTAAACACCGTTTACTTAAGATCTCATTTCTACTAGTCATCATACTTGGCTAAAGAATTTCACCTCAGTCGTATATCAACCTGATCTCCCCCAGCACCTAGTGAAACAGCTTCTGGTACAGTACCCGTAACACATAACTGCTGTACACCATGAATTTCAGCAATGCATCTCAAATGTTTCGGTCCGTTAACTAGAACAATTCCCCAACTCCACCCACCTCCACCCACTTTAGCAACGCAATCCTGCCAAAGCCACATCCCTCTATGAACATCCTAACACATCCAAAAAAAACTTGATTCGGGAATCGCCCATGTGGAGGTCCGCCGAGGGTTCACTACACCATCCAACTTAATTGATGGGGGCAGACCGTACATGTTTATACCAACAATTGCTTCAGGAAATAGTCAGGCTCACAACGGAACATCATCCCCACCAGCAACCATTTAACAGAACGTTATCCTACAGTTTCACATGTTCATGCGCTACCCATCTTTTGCCTGATAAAATCACCGCTGTTGTTTACGAGATCATATTATTTAGCGATAACAGATATAGAGTTCATAGATTCAGGCACTTTTTAACAGTGTTTAGTCCATTCAGTCTGCCGAGAGTATATTGTGTCCCATTATATCTCTTTCATCTAACTATCCTCCCTGCCGGTTTCCATGTCAATGTCCTTTATTAACTTGTATACTCCAACTTGTCTCCCAGGGGACATTTCCGAGCTACAATTAGATTCTGCCGCCACCTGGGTACACCTTAGATCCAGGAGTGTGGCGCATTCCACCCCCAGTTACCATTGTCTATCATCTGCGGTTATATTATGCCAAACTTCTGTCTAAATTGCGCCACCGCTATGACAACCAGATATTTTTCAATCGACTATAATTTGCTGTCATACAGTCTTACCCAGCGCCAGCGCACCATTTCAGCTGACAACAAACCGAGGAGTCTCAGGAGTCACCGTTTGCTGATTTACTTCTGTATACAAACCATCAGTCGGAATCCTGCTGTTGCTCCCTCCTTTCCGCAGTTTTACACTTGTGTGTTATACGTTTGATAAATTCTTGTGCTGCCTTCGGAGTGGACAGAATCATTGGTTTTCCTTCCCATGTCACTTTTAGGCGCGCAGGATATAACATGGCATAGTTAATCTGGAGTGATCTCAATTTTGCTTTGGCAGCAGCGAACTCACAGTGTGCCTGCTGCACTGTGATATTGTAGTCCGGATAGAATTCTAGTTTGTTCCCTTGATAGTCTATCTGACCTTTCTCTCGGGTGAGTCGCAGTATATTGTCACGATCCCTGTAATTCAGCACACGGGCCACAATAGCCCTTGGTGAAGCTCCTGGCGCCGGTTTTGGCGCGAGGGATTGATGTGCCCTCTCGATGATGAAGATAGGGGAGAATGCTTCCTCACCAAATATTTCTTTGCACAAAGACTCGACAAAGGGCTCCATTCGGCCTGTGTTGGTGGATTCCGGAAGCCCCGCTATCCTGACATTATTGCGGCGGGAACGGGCTTCCAACTCCTCATCTTTGATTTTGATCACCTCAAGCACTTTTTCCATGCCATTGCATTTTCCCTCCGTCTCATGGGCCTCGTCTTCCACTGCTGAAATTCGGTTTTCACCTGTCTCCAACCATTCGCCCTGTTTGTCCATTTTGGCAGCCATGATATCCATCCTGCACGTAAGACTATCCAGCTTCCCGTTTATATATTGTAGGTTGGATTGTATGGACTTCAAGATGGCCTCCATATTACTTTCTGCCGCCGTATCCGTTTCCTGATCCATCTACGCTTGCTCCGAAAGGCCCTTCGCCGCTCTGCGGGATTCAAAAGTCAGTTTAGGCTGTTGTCTATCGGGTTTCCCCATGTTATTCACAGAAGTGGCCCGCCCTGGCTGTCTGTTCAATTGCAACCACCGCACCCTTCACAACGGACAGTGGTGGCCTCTCGCTATCACCGCTTTGCAAACTATAATGCGCAAGTGACAAAGGAAGATTCGTACCGTCATAAGGGTTCGCTAGTATTTGTCCGCTTATCCAGGGGGGCCTATTAGCTCAGTAGCTCCAGTAGATGCATACAGGCAGTCTATGTGTGACAAAATGTGTTATAGCCTTCTTTCCGTGAGTGTTGTTCGGTAAAGGCCTTTCAGCAGGAGTTAGAAATAGCACCCATTATATACCTCTCTATGTTGGCGGCGGTTCTGCCT
The DNA here is from genome assembly GCF_964261635.1 of Lissotriton helveticus. Lineage (NCBI taxonomy): Eukaryota > Metazoa > Chordata > Amphibia > Caudata > Salamandridae > Lissotriton > Lissotriton helveticus. Next base: position 984,932,529 of record NC_136071.1, on the reverse strand, counting down.
TACACTGCGTTATCTTCTAAGTTAGTTATGTGATGAGAGGCTCTCGCACTTACTTATTGCCGCTTACAAGTATCACACATTCTCCTCCCTTTGCAAGCAATTTCTGCATAGTGTGACAGGTTCAGCGCTCATCAGTCCAGCTAGAAGTCTTCATTAATCACAGCCCGAGGGCATGCAACGCTTGGATCATCCTTCTCCCTCGTGTGCGTCAGCTGGTGTCTTTTATGGGTGTCCTCATTTAATTAGTAGCGGAAATTAAGCGCCATCCTTCACTCTGCTGGTTTGTCTCCGCAGCGCCTTACTGACAGTTCCTCGTTATATCTTCCAGCAGGCTTCCCCTGTAGTTACAACACACTGTGCCACCATTTGATCACCACATCTGTCTCTCCATTTTCTACGCTCGCTCCCTAACCAGCCTCGGCCTTCGCAATTGTTTTACCAGCAGTTGGCGGCCCCCAGCCCGGCATATGATTACCGTCCTGGCGAGGGTACGGGCGCCGCCATTTTGTAGGTTCCGCCTTTAGTCCCAATAACAAAGCGAGCATGCCGTTTCTTTCACGCTACTCATGGGGCACAGGCAGGTCTCCCAATTAGCCACTGATTCATCTACCTCTCATGGAAGGGCAGCCCGCGGCAGCGAAGAACTCGATCCGCCGTCTGTCCGTCTCTGGTTAAACACTTCTCTCAGCGGCAGCCGCCATTTTACTCTCCGGCCGCTCTGCAGCTATGTGGCGCTGGTTTACCGTATTCTTCTCATCATTCTCAGCTTAGGTGTTCCGTTCAAGTCCTGTCATCTTCCCATGCACAACGCTGTCTTTAAATCGCCATTTAGTGTCCGTTTAATCTATTTATTCTCGCTGGGCTGGTGTCTGCCCAGCGGAGCTGTCTCTTCAGGCAGCCATTCCGCTGTGCGCCCCTAGCGCCTCCCCAATATACATGTGTATATTTACCTCTGTGAATCAGGACTAAAATACTGAACGTTTTAGTGTTTGGGGTCTTGCTTGCCTCATTAATACCTTGCACGAGTAACAGATTAACCTAGATTATATCTTTTTGAGAAACTAAATGAAGCAAATACAATTTGAGTGAAGAACCGCTTGATTTCAAGGTACTTGGTGAACTGTTATGTCTTAATTAGCTTTCAAAATGTTCATGATTAGACTCCTAATGGAAATAATAGAAGTAATTGTAACAATAATAATAATATTATACATCACATTGCTATTACTGTTAGTATGGGTAGTATTTGTTGAAGTTGTTGTTACAGTAATATCACTACTATATTATACTAGTACTAGTACTAGTAATAGCAGTCACAGTCGTAGAATTAGTGAGAACACCTGCTGAATTGCTAGAGATAACTATCATAGAATAGCTCACTCTTGATAACAATGTTTGATATGATGATGGTATAAAATATTAAAAATAATAATATATTATTATTGTGAATATCATTATTATGAGTGTTAATAATATTGTTATTATTATTATTATTATTGCCATTTATCACTCCAAGAGGGAGGACCCTCATATTGATACATTAAAAAAGCCATTACGGCCGTAGAAGCATCATGATGTATACATGTACATTAATGATGATGCATTCATGTTGGTATGTCATCATGTAGTGGTGTTCGTCTAAGCAGTTTTGGATTTGGTTTATGCTGTTAAACATGGACAAGAAGCTTACTTTTTTCTTTTTGCTGATGCTTTTCAGCTTCGGTAACAAGCATTGCCAGAGAAAACCAGTCCAGTAATGCATTTCAAAAGCGAGACAATTTGTATTTGTCAATGCTCGCTTTTTTAAATGCAAGCTTTGTAAAGCAGAGACATTTTGAACTGGTTTGGGAAAGGGAAAAGCATTTTCACAGCTTGAACGGCTCAAGCAGGAGGCAATATTTCAGAACAGCAAAGACTGTCGAATAATGGTTAAACGCGTCAAACTACTAATCCTAGCACCAACACACTCTCTGAATCGATACCCAACTCTAAGCACTGTGTCTGGCTGATTCATTTCTTTTATTAGTCTCCTTACATGGAAGAAAATCGCTGCACGAATTTTCTCTGATCCACTTCTGCCTACAATGCGCTGAAATACATTGCCTGTGGCTTGAACGAGATGAGCGGCCCAGAAAATAATCGTGGGCAGATTTCAAAGTGGGTGAAGGGGCTTTTTTGTTTGACTACCAAGAGCCAATCATTCTTCTGATTGGTGATGGAATGGCCAATCAGACAGCTGAAAGAACTGCATTCTGATTGATGTCTTTTCTACCAATGAGAAAAGGTCCTTGTGTTATGATCATTTTGAATGAAACAATCAGTTTGGATGTGGGTGCCCAGACCTCCATGAACCAGGTTGTGAGGTCCATGGAAGTGCGGCCAACTTCTACATAGCAGTTTTCTTTTTCAGGCATAATATTTATTAATATCTTTAATTTGGCTGTGAGGCATATTTTCAGCTGATTTTGTAAGCCCAATTTCGAGCTGCAGGTGGATTAAGAGAGTTAATCATGAATATTTAATTTTTTGCTTTATCTTTTTACATGCCATTACTCTGCACAACACATTCACATGTACTAATGATTCCCAGGATTTTTTTCTTCTGGTCTGGTTAATCCTCAGTTCTCTTGGGATCTGTAGAGACAGGGCACCAAAGCCACCTGGCCCTGTTTCATCGGTGCTCCCAGCCACTTTATTCAAGGCAACTTCAGGTTTCATTCAAAACAGAGCAAGGTCCTATTTTGTTATGTCCAATAGAAAGCAGCAAACAGCTGATAAAGTCAGAGTTTTACTCAAGTTAAAGTGAGAGAGGAGCACATGAAGATGCATGAAATCAGAAGAGGTGAGACCCAAAGGACCTAAACTTTCAATTATAAACCTTCCAACAGAGAGCACTGAGGTTCTGAATGATTATACATGCTACAACAGTCTACATAAAATGCAAGGCCCACACTAAACCCAACTTATATACTGGGAGTGGCTGCTGGCTGTGATCATTCCACTACTACATAGTTAGCAAGTTAGTACATATTCCTAAACATGAAAGATGGGTCTTAATTTAGGGAGAGAGGCAGGCACATCAAAACTTCAAGGATGTGCTGTGCGGCCATAGCCTCCATGAGCTACTGATTATAGGCCTAACTGTAATTCACAGACTTTCCTGATATTCCTACACTTTCTCTTCCAAGAATTTTATATGCAAGTGCACTCCTTTCTTAGCTATTTCTTGGAAGCACTATGTTACCCACAGGTAATATGCAAGCATTATGTGTTACAGGTGAACACCTTTCTGAGCTTCCTCTTACGCCGAACACATTTTCTGACCTATAAAATGACTAACATTGAGTGGGCTAAGGGTAATAATCTCTTTCATTGCAGTGCTTGACTACTTCCAGGTTTCAACCATTTATTTAAACAAGACAATATTATAATGTAGCAAACCATTTATTCACCCTATAGAGATCATGGCAGATGTGCCTTTTTAACAAGGCACTATCAGTAAGCCACAAAGATAACAGACATCGCGAAAGACCCACACTATAGGATAATTAAAAGAAGCGTGAACGTCATTCAGACGCAATTGGTCAACCAATTGAGCATTTCTGTGAATGCAATGAAGCGAGTTTTATTCACAACCAGTGCTTTCAAAGTAATTCAATCAAGTACAACTGAATGGAAAATGTATACATTTATGTGAGCTTCTCTTTATACTCCTTGGAATATGTGACCATTCAGCTTTACACTGCTTACGTTTTTACACTGAAATATTGCAAAAGTTAGCACACATAATACTGAGAAAATATATATATGGTTCATTATCCAGAACATTTCCCATTAAAATTTAGTTAGCATTCCATTAAGAACATAATAAAACAGAGAATTGATTTCTACATTTCATTGTCAGTTTTCTTTGGACAAATGAAATTGTTAGATGATATCACTACTGTTTGCTCGGCAATGCGAGACAAGCAACAAAACGCACAGGATAATCACCAGGCAACAACAACTCTCCCGCATTGTGATAAGTGTCTCGTGTCTTGTATTGTATTCTGCAAGGAAGAGATTTTACATAGTGATGGATTCCTCCCTATAAATATCTGGAATTAAATTCACCGATTCCAATTCTTGTGCGCAAGTTTGAGCAAGTCTAATGCAAGTAGATTTCAACGAAATTAACATAGGCAGTTTTTATTCGCTTTTTTGTGTGTTTCACATTGGAAGGGAATGCATCGTGTGTATGTGGATTCTTCAATGACCCTTCCAAGCCTCGCAGGTATGGAATTCATATTTCTCGGTAAGAAGTCTTGTGTCGTAGTATGGTCGCCTTATGGCTGATTGTAGGTCTTAATGTCCAATGTTAAATATTTACAGTTTCCTGTTGTTTGCGTATGTACATCTGTCATGGTCAGCACAGATACTCTGCCTAGCAACTGTAGCCTTATTTGTTTGATTGTATATTACTCAAAGTGAGAATTCTACGTTCCAGGAAAAACAATAATTTTTTTATTTATTTGTGAAGCAAACAGCAGAAACACAGCATCATTAAAGCAAAGTAACGAAAAGCGCAGAGTGGATTCACACAGAATGCACTTCAAACTAAAGAAATGCCCATCATATTTTTGTATTTATGAGTAATTTATTTTCTTTCAAATTATAATTTCGCAGTCAAGCACTCTATAAACAGTTGAACTAACAACATCGAATGCCTTTCCTTGGTCCTAGCAAAGTTTTATATTCTCTCTCTATAGATTCACTGAGGGGCATATCAGCAACAGCCAGCGATAATTATCGCTAAGCATGCTTAGCGCGAGGATAATTATCGCCGGCTATCGCTGGATTTTATCTCAGAGATAGTGCACTATCAGCAACGCTTATCTCCAATGCGATAAAAAATCCAGCGATAGCTGCAAAATGTGCGATTATCGCTGGAAATCCAGCGATTATCGCAAAGTGATAGGAAAATCCTTGTAGATAGGGAAGGATGGTCTCATCCTTATAATCCACCACCCAGAGGCTATAATCGTTTAGTCAGTTTAAAAGCAGGCGTAATGAAACCTGCGATAAGCGCGGTTAGCGCTACTTTTATCATCACTATGCAGGTTAGCGTGCAGCTTGATAATTGGAGAAATGTCTGTTAGTGACATTTCCTTTTTCACATTTTAGTCAGTTACGCCCACTTTGCATGTCATTAACGTTGCAAAACTGGGCGTTGAGGGATCGGGCACAGAGGCATAGGAACACGTGATAGCGTGTCATTGCTGATAGTGCGATAAAATTATTGATGCTTTTCATCCGAAAATGGACACTAAAGCGGCGATAATTTTATCGCGGGCCTTGATAATATGCCTCCAAGTTCCTAAGGCTGTGTTTCAGGTCAGAGTACTCTCCTGAGCAAATTGCAGATACACACTGGCCAGGAAACCATCCTATTGAACACCCTAAAAGTGACTGGAAACCTTATTAGGATTGAGTCGAATCGAGTAATAACAGGACATATTCGCACATTTATCAATAATTCAACAATTTAGAGTTATTCCCTGAAGAAGTGAATGACATACAACTCCAGTCATGAAGTGCGTTTTGGTTAGAAGATCTAAGAGAATCATTTGAGAAGAAATATTATTATCAAGGATATGCGATAATTATCGCTCGATTTACTTTATCGCTGGAGTACATCACTGTGTTAGTGATGTATTATCAACGTTTTGCTAACAGGCGATGTAATTCCAGCAATAGAGTCCGATTATCAGGAATAGCGCGTGAAATCGAGCGATGATTTCACAGCGCTAAGGAGAAGCTTGCTGTTAGGGGAGTGTGGACCTAACCTGGCAATCCACCTCCCATTATCGCAGAGGCTGCCCCCAACGGGGGCTATAGGGCCGGCGCCATAACCGACGCCGAGCCCCGAAAAAACGCATTTTTTGCGCGCTCAGTCACCCAGAAGTGGGAGAAGCGTTCATGCCCCCGCGTCAGCCGCCAGGAATGCACCGCCCCCCCCCGGCCAATGGGGAGGCTAGCGGGGTACAAACCCTCGAATGGGGGAGTCTGCCAGCTAGGCGGGAAGAATGCCAGGGATAGAAGCGCCGCTCCCCCAGGTAGCTCCTATCTTCGTGGAGCATGGGAGCAGCAGCGGCACAACAAAAATTGTGTCGCCTGATCGTGAATCACCATTACTGGAGTCAAGGCGAAACCCTGTGCGAGCGGGCCATCAGGAACAACCGCCGCCGCTGAAAGCATCCACCCCGCCTCCACTCGGGACTGGAGGTCAACCCTCCCAGTGCCTGGAGCAGAGCAAGGCCGGCCAAGAAAAAGAAAAACTAAGCACCGGAGAATCCCACCCAGCGACGTCAGCATCCGGACTCGCTGGTCATCGGAATCGCCGGGAGAACCCTGCTGCCTGATATCAGTGGCGTTGGGGACATGAGCTGAACTCCGGAGGGCTGCAACAGAACGGACTCGAGTCCCGCAGCCCGTTTCCGCCCCTGAGCACGGGGACCCGCACATAAGGGTGAATTTCCCGCTGGTAAGGCTATCGGCACCGCTCCCCCTCTGTGGACCGCAAAGAATGCTGTGATGACTTAACCGGCATCCGATGAAGGACGGCAGCCCAGATCAGACCCTCAGCATCGGCGTTGGGTTTGTGGCACGAGGATCAGCAGGACAAGGAGCATCAACTTTCGTGCTTTACTTTTCTTTTCGACGGCGATGGTCAAGTGGTGCGTGGATGGGGGCAGCGTGACCGGAGCCTCCAACCCCGCTTGTGCTACAGATCACAGCAGCGATCCCATCGTAAGGAACAAACAAACTGGTATCCACACCGATGCAAGGTAAACCCAGGAAGCAGCGTGACCGAAGTAGCGCGAGGGGCAGCCGGGCCGGGGAGCCGGAATCTCTTAAAGGGACCCCCACCTTGAGGGTCCCAGATGCCCGCCGCACCTCTTGCCTTTCCGGCGTGCCTCAGGAGGGTAACGAGGTGTAGGGCAGCGTAGAGCATCTGGTACCGTTGCGAGCAGCCATCTACACTCGGCATCAGTAGACTGGGCAATGCTCACAACAGGAGGCTGTAAAAGGGCGAGATCGGAGAGGTTTACGAGCCACGTGGTGGTCGGTAGGGGCGGCGGTGCCCCCGAGAAAACTCCAGCCGGTGCGGGCGGTGTTGCCCCCGAAGCCAGGGTGGACATCAGAAGAAGGAGGTAAGAAGTGAGGGTACTGAAGGGCAGCGCAAATATGGAACGTGCTGCAGCCACACAAGCAGACCAGGGGAGTTTCGAAGAGTTACCGGTGGTGAGGGAAGGCAGGGGTATGTGGCCACACACTACCCTATCCCCGGGTGAGTTGCCAACCGGCTACAGAAGCCCAAGGAGCACCCACTGGGGGAAACGGCATGGAGGCTAGTTGTTGGACAATAGCAAAAAGAAAAGGGCAGGCACTCCTTACAGTTTGGAAACACTCCCCTTTATGCCATGATGAGTGTGAGGTGGTTACCTCGGCCCCGCTCCCCAGCGAGCAAGCGACAGAATCTGTGTGGTGTCTTAAGAGGATCATACCCACCAGAGTAATCAGTGTCAGGGTTTACAGTACCCTGCCGTATAAAGCGATTTACATCTGTGGGTTTGGAGAAAGGATTCTTTTGCACACTATCAGGTGGGGTCACAGGCTCCGCTCGAGGCTCAGCCCAGCATTTTATCTTTGAGGTCACGTCGATGTAATTGTACTATTACGCGTTGTTGGTAGGGAGGGGGGCGTGTTGCAGGCATCTGCTGGTGTGTCACTGGTGTCTCTGGCGTCTCTGCAGCTCAATCTTTCATCCTTCGGGGTGGCTACACGTTACTGTTGAGGCAAGCTAGTGTAGGTGGGAAGGGGCACGCTTCAACTTTAGTAAACTGTCTGTGCCGGGTTAGTCCGCTGAAGTCAGCAGCGCGGCTCAGCCTTTCATCCTTCAGGGTACGAGATGTTACCAGACAAAGCTCAAATCAATGTGAGTTTTGTAAAAGTAGCCTCTTAGCTCAGTTGGTTAGAGATCGGTGCTAATAATGTCAAAAACACAAGTGCGATCCCTGTATAGGCCAAGAGTTAATGTGCGAAGAAGCATGCTTTTCATTACAATGGGGCGCATTCATTTTGTGGTTTTCGCAGCTTGTCTGTGCCCTGACAGAAATGAATAAAACACGTTCAAAAGACACAAGTTCGATCCCTGTACAGGCCAAGATTTAATGTACAAAGAAGCATGCTTTCCATTACAATGGGGCACATTAATTTTATGTTTTTTTCAGATTGTCTGTGCCTTGACAGAAATGAATAAAACACGTTCAAATTAATCTCACACCCCGTTGAACTGGCGCGCAAGAAATCCCAAGAGCATTTCAACATTGTGGGAGAGGTGTGGCGCCCCGGCCAGGGCGACTGACGCTGGAATCTGGGAACCGCGGGTGACATGTAGACCTGGGGCACTTGCTGCAACTTTAAATCTGGGCCGGATATTGGCACAATGGTTTGTTTCTATGCACTGCTTGGTTAAGGCAGTTTATGTATTTAATTGGTCCCTCAATACAATGGCAGTTAGAAACACTGAAATCGAATTCACCCAGCTAATTGCCTTCATGGCAGATTAACTCAAGCGGGTGCGTAAATAAATCGAGGAGCCGTTTGCTTGACGGACTACTTTGGAGTTGGAAACCAGGGTTTCGAGGCTGGGTTCTCGCCCACCTCATGTAATGCTGGGCAACCCACTTAATCTCCCCGTGCCAAAAAGTGTGAGAAAGAAACGGGGCAAGGGTAAAGCGCCAACAAGGTAGTGAGTCGTGGCCTAACTCCAGGGACAGAAGCTACCCCCCCCGCGCAAAGAGAGCGCACATCCAACCATACAAAGAGATGACCCAGAAGGGACAAGAAACAAGACAAGCATCCAAATGAGCTAACCAACGAACTGTCAGTCCAATTTGCCAATTGGTGATGTACATATGATTTATGACAGATATTACGTGTGACAAATACATATGATTTATGATGCAAATATGACAGTTCTACGACGATCGGGGAGTCTGCCAGCTAGGCGGGAAGGACACGAGGGGTTAAAAGCGCCGCTCCCCTAGGCAGCTCCTATCTTCGTGGAGCAGGGGAGCAGCAGGGGTGCAACAAGAATTTTGTCCCACCCACCCACGCCTAAGGAACAGCGATGCCGCAGTGCTGGGAAGCAGGCAAGGCTATGGCGGGAAGCTACAGAGATAATGGTTGGTACGGAGGCACACCGAAGGGCGGTGTGATGGAATAGGACCACTTGCCTTCGGATGCCTCACGGCTGGGTGAGTTGGCCTAAGGGTGGTGTGTAGGACCGCTCACTTTGGGAGGCCTCACTGCTGGGCGAGTTGGCCTACAAAAAGGGGGTAGCAAATGGAGACGGTGCTCGCAACCCAGCCCCTGCCGAATGGCAGGGCACAAAAGAGTCCAACAAGGTAGCGAGTCGTGGCCTAACTCCAGGGACAGAAGCTACCCCCCGCGCCAAGAGAGCGCAAATCCAACCGTACAAAGAGAAGACCCAGAAGGGAAAAGAAACAAGACAAGCATCCAAATGAGATAACCAATGAACGTGTTTATCCTTTCACTAGCCACAGCATCTTCTCGTGAAGACTCAACCCAAGGTAAAATTTTGAGTCTATATTTGCGCATTACTCCTAATCCCACCTTTTATAGTACCGTTCACTGCACAATCATTTTCTTTTACACAGGCACTACCAGATTAGCGGTTTGTCATAGCAATGCACAAACCACGGGGCAAAACTAAAATACTGGTTTACACACCACAGCTCTTCGGATTTACTTTTGGTATAGCATTTATTGAAAGCCTTAATTTTCATTGGAACTCACAGCTTTAAATGTCACTCATAGTTGTCACAGTTCACAGAGTCCATAGCTCACAGTGTAAATAAACGGGCACCATCTGGCATAGTGCTAACAAATGTTGGTACTTAACAACATAACAATGTTACATACATGGTTCATGTACAAATCTTGTATTACATATGTATTTCTTTGCACTGATACCCTAGATTGATCTCCCTGATGAAGAGCATCCATTGCTCGAAATGCATTGGAGGATTATAACTTTAAAGAAAGCATCTTTGATGTAAATTGATGCAATAAAGGTTTCAAAGAACTGAAACCTAGGAAAAATGAAAAATTAATAAAATAATTTTCTTTTGAACAGAACATTTTTGGGGATTCACTTATTTTTTTGGAAATCTATAATGATACCACCATTGGAGTGCCCTAAGGGGGATGCAACTAAGCTCGCTTAGAAGCACACATTACTCACTAACCAATGAAATGTCAGTCCAATTTGTAAATTGGTGATGTACATATCATTTATGACAGATATTACGTATGACAAATGCATATGATTTATGACGCAAATATGATGGTTCTACGATGATGATTTATGTCCAGGGCATGCAAATAATGCCAAAGTATATCCCTGTATTCCTAATAAAGCTGCAGCCAACAAATGACCACTACAAACACAAATGCATGTTGGCTTGTTCATTCTAAGGAATACAGTGGGGAAATGTAGCATGTACTCTGGAGTGGGCACAGTGTGGGGGTTATCAGTATGCCTCAGTCAATTTAAAAGCAGACATTACATTCCTGCGATAACCGCCGTTAGTGCGGTTATTTTTATTGCTTTACGGGTTTGCTGCATGGCTTGTAAATATCGCGAAGCGTGTTTGAGAGGATTCCCATGTTGTAGTGCTCAGGAACACCTACTTTGCATGTCATTAGCGATATTGATCGCTAACATGCAAAGTCGCAAGAAAACATGCACTAACGCTTGTTAGCGTGTCCTTGTGAATTTGGTCGATTACAAAATTGCCGCTTTTTCGGTGCTATGTGCCAAAAAAGTGGCAATGTTTCCCTTGATAATATGACCCTTTTGGTGTTGTTTGTTCGCCTGTTTGCAGATTGCTCGAAATTGAAATTATAATTTGGACCTACCTATTCACGAGTCCACAAAGGCGAAATTGTAATATGGATCTGTTTGCGAGTACTCGAAGGCGAAATTATAATATGGACCTTTTCGCAGAGTGCTCAAAGGTGAAATTATAATTTGGACTTGTGTTTCTAAGCGCTGCTGTGGCGGCCCTTCCTCTGTTCTAGAGCACAAAAAATCACTTTATTACCAAGACTATTTAGTTAGATTTGGTGTTTAAAGAACATGTAAGTGCATTTGAGAAAGCTATTGAAGTTTCCACTGAACAATCAACTGGATTTGATCATTATTGAACATTAGAGATATGCATTACTTAAATATTCTAGGATACTTTTTTACCTAGATCATTCGACGAGAGCAGGTTTACACTGTAATGGACTATTTCTAACAAGTGATGTAAAGTGCACTTTGTGTAATAAGCTCTTTCTGTCTGAACAGGTGTGTATTGTAACCGTACGTGGGATGGCTGGTTGTGCTGGGACGACACACCCGCAGGAACATACTCGACCCAGAATTGCCCAGATTATTTTGAAGACTTTGATACAACTGGTAGAGTATCTTGTTTTTTCATCTTGATTTCGTCGCTGCTAGTTGACGAAAAACAGAGCATGTAAAAATATACCAATGGCTAATAAACTATATATTGCACCATAGGCGGTGGAAGTAGGGGTGCTGCAGCACCCCTAGAATAATTATGATGTGGTTAAGAAGGTGATTGATCAAGAAATATGCCTTTAAATGTTTATCTTGTCACATTTGCTGTGCATTTAAAGACAACCGTCATATGTCGGGTTATACCTTGTGTCAAATTGCTGCTTTGTGGGAAAATTAAGCATTCTTTTATTTCTGTGACTACAAAGTGAGAGGATTTTGTAAAAGTGACCTAGGTGACAATCCAGCTCGAAACCAGGACACTAATGGAGAGGCTTTAGCAAGTCAGTTTTCTTTTTTTAATTCACTGCAATTAAATATTGATGAATGAACTATACACATATTATATTTGGAAAGCACAAAGGAAACTGAAACAAAGACTGTAATAGGCATAACAGTAACATAGCTTTGTTAATGAGAATTGGTAGGGGTGAATATCAATGTTATCACCTATAAAATCGATGGGCCAAAGGGCGTAGGGGGAAGATGACCAATGCTCGGGATGGACTGTTAAAGTTTGGAACAGGATCAGTACTGACCTGCATTAGTTAGACCTCTGTCTAAAGTGGCATAATGGGTGAAAAGCTTTGAGGTGGCATTAAGAGTGTAGGCTATTTAATTCATTTGCTTTCTTACAGCAAAATCATGCGAAATGCAGATCTGTCGTTTTGCTCTATATTTTAGCATGAAACATCCTCAAGTGCATTTTTGGAATGAGGATGTATTTAAACAAGTGCACAGTGATCAACTGCCACTAGTGTGCTTTTATTCCCGTTCACAAAAAAGGTTTTCCCGTATTGTCCTATTTGCTGTAAATATTTACAGCAAATTTCACCATTCGCTGTACATTTTTACCACAAATGCCCCATAACTTTGGAAAGTGACATAAAAATGTAATTGTGTAAATTTAGCTTAACAGACCTAACTCGAAATTCTCAAAATTTTACAGGTGTAATTTAAATTTCACCCAGGCCCAGATGGTTTACTACCCCAAACGATTGCTAGTGGTTATACGATTTCCAAGCAGTCGACCCAGCACCTTTTGAGTGTCTGATTGCAAGTAGTATGTCTGGAAACCTGAGAATGGCACAGCATTCCAAGCCCACTACTACAAAAGTTTGTGAATTCCGAAGAGAAGTACATTTTCACCCATTCAATAAATAGCTCTATTTGGGTGCAGATTTACCAATTGTTTTGGTAAACCAGTCATTATGTATTTAAGTTCTCAATCTAAAAAATGAAAACCTCTCAGTAAAATGAGAACAATAAGAAACACCTGCACAGACGCACCAAAGTCATGCCCCCCAGATCAAACCGCCAAGCAAGAATGCATTCATTTGGGGGAATCATATGCCAAACACCTCATTTAGTGATGCGCAAATTACATATATTCACTGAACTCGATTTTCACACAATATTCTCTCTGTGCTATATAGTTTTACCAGTAAAACTGATTGACAATGCAAAATTAACAACCCTTTAAACAGAAAATGTGCCATCTGTAAATGACAGTGCGCTACGTCATTATTGCGCCAAAATGCACCACTAGCTACATACCGCACCCATATCCCTCTCCTGCTGGGTGGGCATGGCACATTTTCTATACTTGTTTTTTCTGTGACTCTTGGATTTTTCACAGTCGCTTTGACTTTAGTGATGTAACACTAATTGCAGCACCCCCTCTTTGAAAGTTGTTATAGCACCACTGTATTGCACTTTAGATTCACTGACACAAACAAACCTTTTAGGGACTAAATCATCTCAGAACACAACAGAATTTACAGATTTACAATCTGATATAATTTGCATCATTCATGTTCCAGTTAAATACAGATTCCATTCGTGATTTTGTTCGTTCTTTTTTCAAATATCTGCAACAATACAACAATAAATTCGTCCACTTATAAGAGTTTGTGGTGTGTTCATAAATAACCCCTCTAAATTGGGGCGAGCATATACTTTTTCTTAATGAAGTGCTGCAAGTGTTCATGAAATGACGGAATTATTAACAAGATGGCTGCCTGAGCCTGTATCTCTGCATCCCTAATTAGGGCGTCCCAGTAGCCTATCTTTATGAATGAAAATAACCCAGGAATACTACAGTACAAGCAAACCGAAGCCTCTTTTTGTTACATATGAACATTAAAAATATGTGTTGTAAGCCCAGGCCATGCACTGCAAAAAATGTCGACATAGAGGCGTACAGCAACAGAGAACAACTACACAAATGTGTGGTATGGAAAAAGGTAGGTAACCAGCTCTTGAAAGAAGGACTAGGATGCGATCATTGCAAAGAAAGATAATGTAGCCTGTGGCTGTGTAAGATCTCCAGAGGCTTTGAAAACTGTTCTATAAGCTTTCAAGGCTGCCTGGCATTTGATGGTAGAAGATAATGAGCAAGAAAAGAGCAGGGGCCTGCAGAGGTGCGAGACAGCTGTGAAGTCTGAATATGGACAGCACGCCTAGCTGTAAGACAGTGTAAATGGGCTGCACCTCCTACAGTGCAGGCAAGGACATCTGTCTAGTTGGGAGCCTCATGCCTAAGGAACCCACGTTTGATTTTGGATGATGATAGGAGGGGTTTGGTAGGCAGCATCAAGAATTAAAATGTTACAGTGTACCAAAGAAATGGATGTTTTAGTGTGAATTCGGCTTCAAAGAGAGGAAAGACACTAAGGATGGGACGGGGGGCTTATCAGAAGACACTACTCAGTGGTAATCTCCATAGCAAGGGGGTGTGAACTGATAGAGGATAGTTTTACTAGACACAGAAATGATATGTTTTTGAATGTGTGACATTTCACAAAAGGTTCATATTATGTCTCGCTATTGGGTATTTGAGTGATAATAAGGATGAGGCAGCTGATGTGCTTGGGAGAGGGCCCACCTGACATTTTGTACTGAAACAAATGCCAGTTTGCTTGCTATTTAATCCTCTAATTAAATTCATTCTTTCTGTTTTAGATAACCACGGATAAAGCCATACTAGTCTTTTTGTTAAAGTTGCTTGAAAACATGCCCCGTATAAAAGCCTGACCCATTCTGTGAGGCATCAATGATTAAAAATACAGTAACAGTTAAATTGATAAAACCACCTCCTGGTATGAAAGCACATGTGCCAGCTAATAACATTCAACATTATGTTTGATGTTGTTTGAGTGGGAAATTGAGGGTGTGCGCCCATATCTCATTCGTACCTGAGGCTACAAATCTATTGAAATATGAATATGTTGAGTGATGAAGGCTGGAATTGCAGGCAAGGACACAATGTAAGTAAATGCCTTTTCTTCTAATGTCCTGAGTGCTGTTCTGTCAATTGATAATATTTGCAGGGTGTCTGCTAGTCTGTCTACCTGCTCTGGTGTAAGATGTGATTGTGAGTGTGCAGCACTTCATAATGACAAGAAATATCAACTCTAGACTGGGCTAGAGGATGTTGGTAAACAGTGTCCATCAATAATAACAAAGGTCTGCAACTCAATCCACACAAACAGCATTAACTTGATCTAGTTTGACAGCATGTGTCTCTGCTCTGTCTGTGCATGGTGTTAAGCAGCCATAGCTCCTGCAGGTAAGCGCAGTAGGGCGTCTGTGCGGTGCTGGGGGAAAGTCGACAGGATAGGATTTATTTATTTAATTTATTTTCCCTATTTCATCCTCTGTTGACTTGTCCCCGTGCCCCACCCCACCCCGTCTTGCTTACCTGCAGGAGGTGCGACTGATGTTATCAAAGGTAAAAATAGACTTTCCCTAACATTCATCATGAATACCTTGATAAATCACTTGGAGACATAAATCCACAAAAGGATTTACCATTTCTTAATGGACCAAATCACAATATCAGTTGGTTAAAAAACGCTAAATTGCCTTTCCATATTTACAAAGGCAGATAGGTCATCAAAAAATGTGATCTCTACCCAGTAGAAATCGCATTTTGCAATTCCCTAAATAGGAAGTCGCAAATAAGGATTACCTATTTGTGATTTCCTAAGCACATGTACAAATCATTTCGTAAATGCGAAATGGATATTTAGGAAATACTATTACCATTGACTCCAAGTTGGTGGTAATCAAGTGCAATTTAATTTTTTTTACCCAAAATTCATTTTTTAAAGTGCCTTGTTATGCGCACATGCCTCTAGTTAATTTACACTTTACATGTGCACCGTTTTTTTGGGGTGCAAGGAGGGGGTGGCCTATAGGCACCCTTGGTTTTGCATTTCCTAATTTGTGATTTCCTATTAGGAAATAGCAAATTTGGAAATTAAAATCTATTCATCCCTACGAATGGTAAGCATTTGCTTTTTTTTAATTATATATTTTTATTAACAAGGAGAAGGCATAAAATACAAACCAATAAAATGCATATTGTTAGATATAAACAAACATCCATCTGATGTAAACACTAAAAAAGAAAATAATGGAGGGGAAGGTTTAACTATTTGCTATTATCATTCAAAAATACGTCCCCCCCCCAAAAAAAAAGTTTAGCATTTGCTAAATAGCAATTTCCTAACAGCAATTCTTAATATGTATGAATTGCAATTAGGACATCGCTATTTCAGTACATTCCATTTGACATTTCCTAAATAGAGATTTCTTAGGATTCACTATTTAGGAAATGCAAAAGCTGATTTATGTACACATGGCCCTTGGCATCTATATCCTAACCACTTTAATTCACCTCAGTCCTGTCACAATCATGCACGGGATGAGGCATGGTTCCATACTGTGATGTCGCTGTGGCATTGAGGCGTTGGTTCCTTACGATGATGCAGTGTCGATAGATTTGGGAGGTTACCCATATCTTGTATCAGCTCAATGAGGATGTGGCACAGGCGTTGGTGAGGTCGGGGCTGCAGTGTGAGTTGGGCGGTGCGTTGTGAGCATCACAAGTGGTGCCTTTAGCTCTAGTGCAGGCAGCAACCTCAGTGACGGTGTCAGAGTCGGTACAGTGCAGCATCGACAGGTGTCAGGGCTGTGGTGCAAGTCAGGAAGGTGCGTCATGCACTAAGGATGGCTTAGCAAGAATATGCGTACTTTCTAAAAATGTTCAAAATAGATGATGGAATGCACTCCAATCTTTCTTAGATTACTCCTTAGTTTCAGTACTTTCTAAAAGTGGCATTTTCAAACCCACAATTTAAAAACATCTTTACTGAAAGATAGAACCTAAACTCCATCTTCCTATCGCATATCAATAAACAAGTCCAGCTAGTCTTCTTCCAGCAAGACCAGGCAACATTAAAAACCATATCTTTCCTGACCCTGCTGAATGACTCATATTTAGTAAACAAACCTCAGCCCTACCTTACCGACTCGCTTAACCCTAAACCCAGGAGAGAGATTATGTGCATACGATTGCTGGCACTTCCAATTACGGATTTCGGCAGGACCTGGGCAAACAAAAATAGTGAAGGAGCATGTCGACTGTGTGACTACAAATGTGAATCATGGCTACACCTCCTGTGCTGTTGCCTGACCTTAGCCACAGAAAGGAGGATCCTTCTCAGAGAACTATGCCTGAGAGAAAAAGTAACTACCTGCCAGGAGGCCTCTGCAGTATGTTTCACACAAAAAAGAACCTCACATCCTGGTCCGCTGCAGAAGATTTGTAGAATCTATCAGGGGGGCTATGTACCTTGGAACTGCCCCCCACCCCAGCCCTTGTAAGGTCCAAATGCTGATACTGGACTATTTTAAAAAACACAAGACCGTGAAAGAACACTCTCCAACACAGTCAAAAAGCACAAGCACTCTATAAGAGAAAGAGTATCAGCTTGTGAAATGGTAACAAAATAAGTCCTGGAGACTTGAGGAGCCAGACGGCTGTTACTTTCACATGGGACCGGACAAAGAACAACAGCCAACAGCAAACATGTGAAGAAGCACCAAGTCAAACGTTAGGACACAACTATCGCACATTACCAAAGTTTTTAACTTCTATGAATTGTGTTGTCCTTTCCTTTAATGTTTTTTTTGTATGCAATTGTTTTAATTAACTTATGCAAATAAACCCCCATTCTGTCCTATGGGATGGATTGCCTTTCAATAGAGAATAAACGAAATTCACTGTATTTCACTATCAGGACGTGTCACACACACCGGTACATGTCCTGGATTTAACATACACTGCACCCTGCCCATAGCGTTACCTTGGACCTACCTGAGGGTTGTCTTACATGTAAGAAAAGTGAAGGTTAGGTCTTGGAAAATGGGTGCACTTGGCAAATCAACATGGCAGTAATAACTGTACGCAGACACTGCAGTGGCAGGTCTGAGAACCATTTGAAAGGTTGCTTGTGTGGGTGGCACAATCTGTGCTGCAGGCCCACCAGTAAGATTTGATTTACAGGCCCTGAGCACACGCAGTGCAGTGTACTAAGTTTTTGTAGTAAATCAAATAAGCCAATCATGGAAACACTAATCCATGAACACAATTTCCACAGAGAGCATATGCATTTTAGAACTGATTAGCAGTGGTAAAGTGCCCAGAGTCCTAAAGCCAACAAAAACAGGGTAAAAAATATGAGGCTAAGAAGCAAAAATTCTGGCAATAAACCCATTAAAAAAGCCAGGTCTAACAGTCCCCTTACGAATGCACAGATTCTGAAATGAATGAATGAAGTCTTAAAAAGCAGACATGGAAGGTGTTGTATCTTTAAACCTTTGACACCAGCAGTTTCCTTGCGGAACATGGATCACCAAAACTTGACTCAAAGAAGCTCATACATCAATGAATGAAAGAATGAATTAATTGCTACACGTGAAGCGCAAACCTTTGCTTCCAAAGAGGTGCTCTGGAGCTAACCAGCAGATGCGCCATCCCATAGATAAACAACCCTATGAAAAGAAAATCTTCAGATATTTTTTTAATTGGACATCTGATTTAGTCTGTCTTAGCAGATCGTTCCGCAACTTAGCTGCCAGAAGGGACATGGAGCGACTAAGCTTGCTAGCCTTCCAAGATCTGGAAATGGAAGGAAGTCCCTGATTAGAGAACCTCACATCTCTGATGGGGATATAGTCCCTAAAGATTCTATTGAGGTAAAGAGGCCCCTTTTTTTGAATGGCTCGAAGGTGAACATCAGAGCTTTGAAGAGGACCCTTTTATTCAGAGGTAACGAGGGAAGAGACACTGGTCTTGGGGCTGTATTGACTGTCTTCTCAGGCAATTTAAATGACACAAGCTGCCACCATTTTGCACCAGCTTAGATTGTTTAATAACATGGAGTAGACCCCCAGGTAAAGAGAGTTTTCTTAATCCAACTTGGAGGTCACCAATGCCTGGACAATAGGCGTTCTTGTGTGAACGGGTGCATTAATATTCAATGTACAATATTCATTAGAATGTTTCCTTAGGGGTAAAATTCAAACCCTATTTTCAATGCCTTTCCAGACACATTCTTATCAATGGATTGACATTTTAAGGCAGTTTTGGGCCATTTTCTTAATCAAAAGACTTTTGCGTTTTTAATCCTGAAGTTTATTGATGACAGTGGTTTTCTGCTCTAGGTAAAATTGACAAAGGCGGTTTAAACCAAGATTTTTGCCTAAATCTCTATCAAAACTAACTCCTACTAAAACAAAATGGTATGTTGTAAATACATGGCCACATTTCCTGCATTACAACTGCAGATTTAATCATCTGTTGTGGGAATTTTCCAAAAGACCTAAATTTAGGTTCAGAATTATCCATCTGTCCAGTGCTTAATTTGTAAAAGAATGAGTGACGATGCCCAATGCTCTGCTCTCCTTAGGAGGCCACCTTCAGAGCTTTTGAATGTCAGTGCGCCGAATGTGGTCTTGAATCCACCTCATGCCTCTTTAATACACTACCAGACACTCCGTGTCCCTTTATTTATCTCTTTCAGGTATCTGTTTTCTCACTTTATAATGCTTTTCTATCTTTCTCTTCCCCCTTCTTTCTCTTTTGTTGGTGTCCCTCTCTTGCTCTCTAGCAATTTCTGATGAGAAAAATAAGTGCGGTCCTCAAAAATGAGTGCTGGTGGGCCCCATCTGTAGCCACCGTCTCAAATTAAGCACACCATGTTTTCAATGTTACATACTACCACCAATTTAAAACCATAGGTGGCCTGTCCTCTCAAAGACCAGGTTGTTTTTTTTAATCACAACTTAATTGTACAATTAGCCCCTGAATGTAGCAACTTGCTTACATAGGAGCGCCAAAGTGTTGAATCTAGAGTAGTAACTAGGACCAGCTGCCACAATCCCATTTATATTCTAGCCATGACTTAATTAGATTAATTTCCCAAAAAACATTATTTTAAATATTTGTGTATTGCGCACAGGGCTATCTATGCAACTGAGACACTGTAATTCATTTAAAATGCCAGGTTTGATAGATGTAGAATTGTCAATTGCAGATTCTGTCTTAATGCTGGTTCCTTAGAACTGCGTACATTTTGAGCTTTGGAGCATTTGGAATCATTCACACTTTAGTAAATGCCTAAGGCTTGGCTGACCATCTTGTAAATATATGTTGCAACTTTATTTAGAAATTGATAAGCAGCAATATGTTTAAACTGCAAATCATGAGATAATATGTTGTAATATAAAAAATTGTATGATAAAAGAGTGGGAAGACATGCTAAATATGCTAAGTTCAGCATTGAAATGCATCCCTATGCTACTGCTAATGCTCACTGAATGACAGGCAGTAACTTGACTAGATACTCAATTTGAGGGTAGTTTTCTTACCACACTCATGTCATAGCAGAAGAAGCAAGTATGCAAGTGCTGATGATGACACAGTGAACTTGTTGAGAGACAGAACATACCCTAAATGTGGTATTAAAAGGAGTTACGTTTCTCGCTATTCCTATTGTGTTTCATTTAGTGATTCCTAGTGGACCGTAAGTCAACCTACCTCAGGAATATTAAGGAGGTAAGTCACAATTTGAGAGTCATTTGGAATCAACGCCATGACAGGGATGGCGGCCTGCTGAGGTCACAGCAAACACAAGAAGAGGATGGACGAAGCGCTGAAACTTTTCAGACACTCACCCCAGTCACAGATCTGGGTTGAATCCATCATCGCTCTTTAGCTCACTTCGCCACCCCAGTTCACACAGCTATATGCAAATCAGTCTTGACCCTGTGCCTCATGGGAACAGTCCAGTCCTAACTGCCAAGCCATGTCTTTACTGGACCCGAAACAAGCATTCTGGGACCGGTTTCAGGCTAACAGCCCTCAGCAGCCAGGCTAGCTTGAATCCAGTGGCAAAGTGAGCAAGGGACCCACGTCTGTGCATACCCTACCTTCTTAGGGTGAACAAAGCAAACACAAGGAGATGATGGACGGAGCGCTGAAACTTTTCAGACACTCACCCCCAGTCACAGATCTGGGCGGAATCCATCATTGTTCTTTTGCTCACTTTTCCACCCCAGTTTAGACACAGCTATATGTAAATCAGTCTTGACCTTGTGCCTCATGGGTACAGTCCAGCCCGAACTGCCAAGCCATGTCATCCCTGGACCGGAAGGAAGCATCCTGGGACCGGTTTCGGGCTAACAGCCCTCATCGGCCAGGCTAGCTTGAATCTAGTGGCAAAGTGAGCAAGGGACCCACGTCTGGGCATACCCTGCCAATGTAGGGTGAACAAAGCAAACACAAGGAGATGATGGATGGAGTGCAGAAAGTTTTCAGATACTCACCCCCAGTCACAGATCTGGGTTGAATCCATCATCGTTCTTTAGCACACTTTCTCACCCCAGTTCAGACACAGCTATATGCAAATCAGTCTTGACCCTGTGCCTCATGGGAACACTCCAGCCTGAACTGCCAAGCCATGTCCTCCCTGGACTGGAAAAAAGCATCCTGGGACCGGTTTCGGGCTAATAGCCCTCATCAGCCAGGCTAGCTTGAATCCAGTGGCAAAGTGAGAAAGGGACTCACGTCTGGGCATACCCTGCCAACGGAGGTCAACAGACCACCAGGTCTGTGATTGCTTTTTAATAAAGCAGTCTTTCTTTTTTTTAAATGCAACCTTTTTTCCTAAAAGGAAAATGGGATACATTTGAAAAGAAAAATTCATTTTAAAAAACATTGTTTAAGTAAACGCAATGGTCCCATTAATCACTGTCTTCTCCTAAACAATTTTTTTCACATTCACACATGGGATTGAGTTCCGAGGGTAGCCCGTCCCATTTGCCAAGTCATTACCACTACACTTTTGAAATCAGTAAATTATTAATGTTTTGCAACTGGAATTTGGTTACAAAACATTAATACATACCATTCCGAAAAAAGCTTGATACATGGGGCTCTTTGCTACTACAGAAAAAGACTCACACGTCAACTGTATGTACAAAGCAAAGCATCATGCCTCCATTGTAAAATTGATGAGACAACAGGGTGAAACAGTATTGAACTATTGATCTACTTGGGTTTTTAATTCCATTGACATGATTGATTCTTCACAGACAGTGGTCAATAGAGACTATACATTTGAAAATATTTTGGGCAGTTGTCTCACCGGAAACCTCTGATATAAGTTCAGCCCATGGCTGTTACACATACGTGACAACTGCCAGACCTCCAACCTGCTAACCATTACTACAGTTAAACTCTCAAGACACTGATTATGATTATGACTGTAATATTATTGACAGTGCTAGAGGTCCAGCTTTCTTGCCAATCAATGTTCTGAAGACTACCTGAGTTTGATAGAATATAGCATTGGTTCATCTTTTCAATACTATATTGAGCATAGGACTGTAACACTACTACTAGAGCTAGTCCTCAAAACTTTATTCCCCTGAGTCCCAAATGTAAATAAATGTAAATGTCCAGCATTTGTAAAGCGCAAACAATTACCCAAAGGTGTCAAGGCGATGGGAGCCGTCGGGAAGATTAAGCAACCTATTGCCCAGAGTCACATGGTGCTGTACTGATCTGCCGCCGGCACCTGGGATTGAACCGTGAGCCCCTGGGTTCCGGCGTCAGTTGCACTGGCCGCTGCGCCCCACCTCACACCTCCCACAGACTACCTACCAGTAGCTATGCACTATCCCCTGTCAAAACTGGTTTGCTACAATATTCTTTGATGAATTTAACTACTGTATTACGGAAAAAGTAGCCTTTCCTCCGATGAAGAGTTGCTTTGGTGAAGAGATGTCAATGAGTCTCTATGCACTGGTACTGGTGCTATTGGCTTGCAAAAGAATGAGTGTGGTGTGGTGCCACTACACAGTGTATATAACTGGAATCTGGACTTCTCCAAAGCTTTCAATATGGTTGATTGAGCATTGTCATGGAGCAACATTTCTAAACTGATTAACAAGCTGGGTATATTGAAAAAGTAATAGATGGTCTGTGATAATGTCAAATGGAGTATGGAGATCTCAATCTCTCACACATTCAGGGTGCAGGAAAAGTGCATTATTGCACCCCATCTGACCATATCCTAATGTACGATTATGTCCCTGCCAGACATCAGTAATGTATGTATTAACACTGCAGTGGTGTATTCTTAAAGTAAACATTTAATCAAAGAAGAGTGAACCGCATCGGTTTCAGTTCCAGAATCTCACAGTTGTTATCCTGGAAACCCTCAACCCTTAAATGGCACCAGAAGTGTATATCCTCTCCATCCTTTAGTGAGTGGTGTCATCAGGTTCTGCACCTGGGTACTTGCTT
The DNA here is from genome assembly GCF_964261635.1 of Lissotriton helveticus. Lineage (NCBI taxonomy): Eukaryota > Metazoa > Chordata > Amphibia > Caudata > Salamandridae > Lissotriton > Lissotriton helveticus. Next base: position 984,909,232 of record NC_136071.1, on the reverse strand, counting down.
CTCCTGGTGAGTAGTTCCTCCAACTGGAGGGAAAGTGTCTGGCGTACGATACTAGTGGGATCCGTGCAATCATAAAATTACCTCACACACCTAAAGGGGGGTCCTTTAATGTGGGATAAAGGGATGGGGTAAGATTAAAAACAAAGTGTGATGTTCAGATGCATTATCAATCCTTAGCTCCAACAAAAGTGGTCAACATGTTTTGGCCATATGCGCCTCTACTGCTATGTGGCCTTTATTAGGACTTTTTTCAATCAAATCCCTTTTCTATCTATTTTTTATATTTGTAAGATCTTAAATCTGACTTGAAACTTAATTGTTACAGGATTTTTTCGAATGGAAAAACAATTTAGAGGGATGGAAAAGTATGAATACATGGTGGACTATTCTTCCTTTGTTAGTATCAAAGCTACAAACTTGTGTCATAAAGGTTTTCCATATTTTAAGTAAAACAAGGGAACCGGCAAGGTAGATAAGGACCTTGGATATCAATTAGTTACAGAAACAAAGTTCCTTATAGAACACAATACAATTGTAATAAATATAGACTAGGATCAGCGCTATATTCAAGATGTCCAGCCGGACAATACATTTAATGAATCACAAAATTTCAGAAAAATTCATGAACACAATTATAGAGTGGGAAACAGTCCTGCGTCCTACAAAAACACCAAACAATTACATGTGGACAAAAACTTTTCAGACAAAACAAAAGTAGCTTATGGCCAATATGACTAACATGAGCAAGCTTTCAATTTAACAGGTACTACACTGGTTTTAACACATTGAATTAACGTGCAGACTGTTTAACTAAGTCGACGACGTTTCGATCCTTTAAAAAAAAAAAATACTAGGATCATCATCAGGAAGGGTGTAATACAATCCTGAAACAATACACTGCCTGTGCAACAAGGTAAAAAGGCCGAAAAACAAAGCAATATTAGAAGACACATTTAGAGAGAAGTCAACCACCTGGTGGTAACTGATGTACATGCTAATTGGGTAATTGCCATAGTCTGCAGGCATAATAAGATGCACAGTTTCAATCAATTGTGCCATTTAGTGCAGACTGCTATTACAGAAAATATGGCAGCATGAAGGTGCATAATAAGATGCACAGTTTAATTCAATTGTGCCATTTGGTGCAGACTGCTATTACAGAAACCATGGCAGCATGAAGCTGCGTGGAATTGGTTCCTCAATGAGTTTAAAAACTGATAGTTACAAACAGAAAAGAGAGTAAGGGAGTTCGTTCACTCGAAAGTGAACTAGAGACTTCTCCTATTCCCCTGGAGGAAATGTATCAAAAACAAAGCGAGGAGTATCCCCTGTGAGGTTGAAGAACAGACGTGTCTGGAGGACCGGTTTTTGGCAACAAGGAGGAAATTCATCCTTTTGTTTAAAACCCCTCACTCACCACCTAGTGGTGACATGCTTCATCATCGGGGTCCACCTTGGCGTCCTAGCGACACCAAGGTGTGCTGCGACACCTGGACTACAGTGGAGCGGGTTGTGACTGTGGGTGCAAAAAAATTAAATGTTAAAAATTGTCCTGGTTGTACTCAAAAATTTAATTTTAATTATAGAGCAACTGAACAATGTTTAAAAATATAAGGGCGAGATCCTGGTAGGGGGGTTACGACCAAAGGGATCTCTATATGTGTTGAGTGGTCAACATGTTTCTACCTTAAGGGCTATTGCCCGGTATTAGTCAGGACCAAAATAACAGGAGGACAGGAGGTGCGTGCTCCCTAAAAAGCACACCCGTACCTTGATCCCCTGTGTGCCTACTGGCAAAAATGGCCAGTGGTAAATGCTGCACAATACAATAAATGGGCAGGCGAATAAGCAAAAAAGAGACCTGTAGGGAGAGAAGAATGGGTAAAAAGCAATCAGGTATTGAGTGATTCACTTACTCTCCTGTAACGTCGTGCAGTTTCTCAGTGAAATGGAAATATAGTGCCAAAAGAAGGGGGGGGGTTTGGTCTCCAGATAAACATAATACCGTCGTGATGGAGTGAGATATTAGTCAATATCTATGCCAAGGAGTAGGTGCACGCGAGTTGCATGCAGTGTAAACACGACACTGCTGGATATTTATATCGAGTATATAAAGTGCCGATATCGAGGAAACACATAGGGTGGCATTACATAGATCGTATTTATCACGTGGTGCCTTTGCTAATTGCAGGGTGATAAGTAACATAACGGTTCCTCTGCCGTTGTGGGTGAATACAAGGTGGGGTGATCAGAGGCATAGCGCTAACTCGGTGGTGCTATATGCATTTTAACAGCATCTGACTCGTACATGCGAGTGAATAACATTTAATTAACATACATGACGAACATACATGTAACACTGAGGGACAAACATCAGCCCAAATGGCATAAAACTGGGCTTACTCGGATAAGAGCTCTCAGCGCTTCAACGGGCAGGGCGTAGGGTCAGTGCCTATAGCGTAACATATTTCTGTAAGGTTAAAGAAAGCGCGGGCGTTGTAAATTTCTGTGCCGCTCAAGGCGTTCTAAGAATGGTGAGCGGTGCCCTCGTGGACCCGGTACTAGACAGTGTACCCGGGTGCTAGTAATGAGATTCTACTTACAGTTACTGGCAAGGGAAATCAGGATCGACCTACTCCTCGCGTCCTCTGCTCGGCTAGTAATTGCGAGGGCAGCTGGACGCGGTAAAGAGGAGTTGGCCGCTTCCGCATTCGGGCGCGGCCTGGGCGGGTATGGGGGCGGGGCTTACAGTACGTCATGGCGTGCTGTCGGTAGCTAAGCTACCGTAGGGAAACAAAACAGCAGGTTAGGTTGTGGCTAACCTCAGGACAGGTTAGGTAGGCTCGCAGGGCTGCTCCGCAATGCTGGCATCGAGGTAGATGTAACGTGAAATACACGTCAAGGCATGTGGAGTAGAAATTAATTACACAGCCTAGTGACTTAAAAGAGATAAGGAAGGAATGCACGTCAAGGCATGTGGTGTAGAAATTAATTACACAGCCTAGTGACTTAAAGGAGATAAGGAAGCAATGCAACGCTGGCCTGGCAGTGGAGCAGACATTAGTTGTGTGACCGGTTTAAGGTCAAAGGGCGGCATGACACCACAGTTAATGAAATCAGCCTCCCATGGGTTTAATGACATTGTTGGGTCACGTGGGGGCTAGACATGTATGTGGGCGCCAAAATGGCGCAAAAAGCCTAGGGTAGATCATATGGAGGCCATGTAGTATGAGGAACACTCAGTTGGAGGCTCAGCATGGCAAAGGTTCGATATGTGCTGAGAGTATCATGTGGCAGCTGTGCTCATTTCCCATTGGTCGCCCCGACCACTGACTAAGAAATGAGCACAGCTGCCACATGATACTCTCAGCACATATCGAACCTTTGCCATGCTGAGCCTCCAACTGAGTGTTCCTCATACTACATGGCCTCCATATGATCTACCCTAGGCTTTTTGCGCCATTTTGGCGCCCACATACATGTCTAGCCCCCACGTGACCCAACAATGTCATTAAACCCATGGGAGGCTGATTTCATTAACTGTGGTGTCATGCCGCCCTTTGACCTTATACCGGTCACACAACTAATGTCTGCTCCACTGCCAGGCCAGCGTTGCATTCCTTCCTTATCTCCTTTAAGTCACTAGGCTGTGTAATTAATTTCTACACCACATGCCTTGACGTGCATTCCTTCCTTATCTCTTTTAAGTCACTAGGCTGTGTAATTAATTTCTACTCCACATGCCTTGACGTGTATTTCACGTTACATCTACATCGATGCCAGCATTGCGGAGCAGCCCTGCGAGCCTACCTAACCTGTCCTGAGGTTAGCCACAACCTAACCTGCTGTTTTGTTTCCCTACGGTAGCTTAGCTACCGACAGCACGCCATGACGTACTGTAAGCCCCGCCCCCATACCCGCCCAGGCCGCGCCCGAATGCGGAAGCGGCCAACTCCTCTTTACCGCGTCCAGCTGCCCTCGCAATTACTAGCCGAGCAGAGGACGCGAGGAGTAGGTCGATCCTGATTTCCCCTGCCAGTAACTGTAAGTAGAATCTCATTACTAGCACCCGGGTACACTGTCTAGTACCGGGTCCACGAGGGCACCGCTCACCATTCTTAGAACGCCTTGAGCGGCACAGAAATTTACAACGCCCGCGCTTTCTTTAACCTTACAGAAATATGTTACGCTATAGGCACTGACCCTACGCCCTGCCCGTTGAAGCGCTGAGAGCTCTTATCCGAGTAAGCCCAGTTTTATGCCATTTGGGCTGATGTTTGTCCCTCAGTGTTACATGTATGTTCGTCATGTATGTTAATTAAATGTTATTCACTCGCATGTACGAGTCAGATGCTGTTAAAATGCATATAGCACCTCCGAGTTAGCGCTATGCCTCTGATCACCCCACCTTGTATTCACCCACAATGGCAGAGGAACCGTTATGTTACTTATCACCCTGCAATTAGCAAAGGCACCACGTGATAAATACGATCTATGTAATGCCACCCTATGTGTTTCCTCGATATCGGCACTTTATATACTCGATATAAATATCCAGCAGTGTCGTGTTTACACTGCATGCAACTCGCGTGCACCTACTCCTTGGCATAGATATTGACTAATATCTCACTCCATCACGACGGTATTATGTTTATCTGGAGACCAAACCCCCCCCTTCTTTTGGCACTATATTTCCATTTCACTGAGAAACTGCACGACGTTACAGGAGAGTAAGTGAATCACTCAATACCTGATTGCTTTTTACCCATTCTTCTCTCCCTACAGGTCTCTTTTTTGCTTATTCGCCTGCCCATTTATTGTATTGTGCAGCATTTACCACTGGCCATTTTTGCCAGTAGGCACACAGGGGATCAAGGTACGGGTGTGCTTTTTAGGGAGCACGCACCTCCTGTCCTCCTGTTATTTTGGTCCTGACGAATGCCGGGCAATAGCCCTTAAGGTAGAAACATGTTGACCACTCAACACATATAGAGATCCCTTTGGTCGTAACCCCCCTACCAGGATCTCGCCCTTATATTTTTAAACATTGTTCAGTTGCTCTATAATTAAAATTAAATTTTTTAGTACAACCAGGACAATTTTTAACATTTAATTTTTTTGCACCCACAGTCACAACCCGCTCCACTGTAGTCCAGGTGTCGCAGCACACCTTGGTGTCGCTAGGACGCCAAGGTGGACCCCGATGATGAAGCATGTCACCACTAGGTGGTGAGTGAGGGGTTTTAAACAAAAGGATGAATTTCCTCCTTGTTGCCAAAAACCGGTCCTCCAGACATGTCTGTTCTTCAACCTCATAGGGGATACTCCTCGCTTTGTTTTTGATAGATTTAAAAACTGATAGCCAAAACACACGATTTACTGTGAGGTGCGTCATTTTGTGAGAAATTGTCGAAAGGTACATGCGGCAAGTGCAGAATACGGGATTACGGCGTAAGGTGGGAGCCGGGCCGTAAGGGGTGACAATACTGCTTAATTACAAGCATGCTAACGGTGACAAGCAATTTTGAAGTGACAACGGAACGGGCAGCAGTGAGAACTGAGTGCCAAAAACAAGCTATGACTGTTTGGAGAATTGGTTTCCGATGGGCAAAGTAGATATCGAACAAAAAGCGCGAGTGACAGTGAAATATAAGCGCTAGAACCATGCATGCAACAATTGTTTGGGAAACAGCTTACGGGGCACAAGGCAAATGCCGTACAAAAGCGCAATTGATATGTAAACTGACCTCATTGAAAATGAATGCGGTAATAGGGGAGCCAGAGCGTATGAGAAGAACCTTGCGTGGGAGCTCGCTAGGAGCTACTGGTCTGCTGCAATGCACAGAACTGGAAGGGTATGTGTGAAAGCTCGCTAGGAGCTACGGATCTGCTACAATGAGCGGACCTGAAGGGAAGGAGAGTGAGATTAATTTAAAAGTGGTTGGCTTTTGTGATTGTTGTGGACAAGGAAGTGCTCTGAAGTGGTAGCAGCCGCCTACCACACTGTACAACTAAGGCAGTCACGTTAGGGGTCAAAGATAGTTGACATAACTCTGGCTTCGGACAGCTCAGAAATTGGGCAGGGTGAGGATACTGCAGAATGCCCTGGGTAAAAATAGAAAGGAGGTCAGGATTCATAGGAATGGGACAGTCCGCAATGAGCGAGCGCTGGGGTGCATGTTTACCGGTGAATGATAGACTTAGATCCAATCGCGTGCTCGATGGCTGTGATACTGATCGAGTGGAGGAAAACAGGACTTTATAGTGTGAACCGCGTGTGCTATCGGATGTGAAAACCGGTGGCCATCTTGAGTGAGGAGAATGATGGACACAGAAAACAGAATGAGGGTGGTAGCTTCCGTGAATAGAATTCTATGTCAGGACAGGAGGCTCCGATTATGCTTTTCTCATTTCTTTAATGAAATGCCCAGCAGCCAATGAAAACAGAAAAAAACACATTTCCCATGAACACTAGGGAATAACCATAGAGTATGCAGTATATAAGGACCCTTGCAAAAAACACAGTTGATGGACAGAATGTAGAACAATGTCATTCATTCACCCCAGTACAAGGATCTGGGCCTAAATCCATCGTTTTTTTTTTTTTGCACTCCACACCACCCTGGGTTAGACACTGGCTATATGCAAATCAGCTCTGGCCCTGTGCCTCATGGGAACAGTCCAGTTCGAACTACCAAGCCATGTCTTTCCCAGACCGGAATCAAGCATCCAAGGACCGGTTTCTGGCTATCAGCCTTCATTAGCCTGGATAGCTTGACTCCAGTGGTGTGGAGAGCCTGGGACTCACGTCTGAGCATACCCAGCCCACTTGGGGTGAAAATTGCAAAAAACACAGTTGATGGACAGAATGTAGAACAATGTCATACATTCACCCCAGTACAAGGATCTGGGCCTAAATCCATCGGTTTTTTTGCACTCCACACCACCCTGGGTTAGACACTGGCTATATGCAAATCAGCTCTGACCCTGTGCCTCATGGGAACAGTCCAGTCCGAACTACCAAGCCATGTCTTTCCCAGACCGGAATCAAGCATCCAAGGACCGGTTTCTGGCTATCAGCCTTCATCAGCCTGGATAGCTTGACTCCAGTGGTGTGGAGAGCCTGGGACTCACGTCTGAGCATACCCAGCCCACTCGGGGTGAAAATTGCAAAAAACACAGTTGATGGACAGAATGTAGAACAATGTCATACATTCACCCCAGTACAAGGATCTGGGCCTAAATCCATCGGTTTTTTTTGCACTCCACACCACCCTGGGTTAGACACTGGCTATATGCAAATCAGCTCTGACCCTGTGCCTCATGGGAACAGTCCAGTCCGAACTACCAAGCCATGTCTTTCCCAGACCGGAATCAAGCATCCAAGGACCGGTTTCTGGCTATCAGCCTTCATCAGCCTGGATAGCTTGACTCCAGTGGTGTGGAGAGCCTGGGACTCAGGTCTGAGCATACCCAGCCCACTCGGGGTGAAAATTGCAAAAAACACAGTTGATGGACAGAATGTAGAACAATGTCATACATTCACCCCAGTACAAGGATCTGGGCCTAAATCCATCGTTTTTTTTTTTTTTTTTTTGCACTCCACACCACCCTGGGTTAGACACTGGCTATATGCAAATCAGCTCTGACCCTGTGCCTCATGGGAACAGTCCAGTCCGAACTACCAAGCCATGTCTTTCCCAGACCGGAATCAAGCATCCAAGGACCGGTTTCTGGCTATCAGCCTTCATCAGCCTGGATAGCTTGACTCCAGTGGTGTGGAGAGCCTAGGACTCACGTCTGAGCATACCCAGCCCACTCGGGGTGAAAATTGCAAAAAACACAGTTGATGGACAGAATGTAGAACAATGTCATACATTCACCCCAGTACAAGGATCAGGGCCTAAATCCATAGTTTTTTTTTTTTGCACTCCACACCACCCTGGGTTAGACACTGGCTATATGCAAATCAGCTCTGACCCTGTGCCTCATGGGAACAGTCCAGTCCGAACTACCAAGCCATGTCTTTCCCAGACCGGAATCAAGCATCCAAGGACCGGTTTCTGGCTATCAGCCTTCATCAGCCTGGATAGCTTGACTCCAGTGGTGTGGAGAGCCTGGGACTCACGTCTGAGCATACCCAGCCCACTCGGGGTGAAATAAGGATATATATGTATATAAGGACCCAACACTAGTCTTTCTTCCTCTTTCTTTGCTGCTTCGCAGCCAGTTAAGTGACTTTATCTGTTTTGCAATGTACTTTATGTATGCTTGCTGTATTATACCTTAATTTCGCTTACTTGTATTGCCGCTTTGGCATTGTTATAGCGCGCTGTGTTTGCTGCTTCCTTGGAGCGCTACGGCTCCGGCTGTGCTGTGTTACGCTTCTGTCTGTCCTGTCGGCGTGTTTTTCCTTTTCGGAGCGTGTGTGCACCTCCGTTTGGGTCCGGGCGCCGGTGCGTTGCCCAGGGACGTAGTGGAGCGGGAGAAGGGGTTGCCGGCTCGCGCAGGGAGCGCGAGCGCTCTCGAGCCGGAGAAATTTCTCGGGCAGCAATGTTTGCGCATGCGCGCTGCTTCATTTCCGGCATCTGGAACTTTTCCTCAGCGCCGGTTGAGTTGAGAAGGTCGTGTTTCCACGCCCATGCCCACAGCCTGCTGAAATTTAACCCCGTCCGACGCTGGAGTCTTAGAAAGGGCTTCGGTAGTGATTCTTTGCATAGGCTCTGCCTAGAGTGTGTTTGGGCTTGGCAGGCTTATCTCCCTCCACATTTTACATAGCTACAGAGACTGGTTTGTGCCTGCTCTTTTGGCCTGCTGTGGGGTTCTCGCACTCCCCCTTGCATTGTGTCCTTGACACTCCATATTTGTTCTATAGTCATCTTGTGGGCACTAATTGTATACGCTTGTGTATCATGGCTGACTACTATGACGCAGATGATGACTATTATTCTGGGGATGAGGATGAAGGTTCCTTGGAGCATAATTTGGTGGAAGAATTGGACAAGGGTGTCCAACACTCTGTCAACAAGGCACTAGTCTGTGCCATTAACCCACTTAAGCGTCATTTAAATCAGTATGCGCAGCAACAGGGTTGGTTGCCTACGTCCAGGACCTCTTCTAAATCACCTATCAATCCCCACAAGTCTGACTTCCAGAAATTGGCAAAATCTTTGGCGGCTGAGGCTTCCAGGTCTTCTGCGCCTCAGGACACCGACGCATCAGATGATGGTCATACTTCCGCTTCTGAGCACTACTCACCCCCGCCCAAAAAGCGTGTTCGCAAGGAGCATTTTGTTGACGCCCCTGAGAGTCCGTCAGTGTTGAATTTTGAGCCAGCGGATATAGTCCACCCTAATTCTTCCTCATGGTTGCCCTCGCCTGCTGTTGCGGCTTATGTTCAGGCTCATATTAGACAACCTTTTGATGCCCCAGTTAGAGCCAGACTCCGCTCCGAATGCCCGAGGCCTGATCTCGCGGATCATTTGGCGGATACCCCAGAAGTAGACCCCTCGATGGTCACCTATTTGAAAAAATATGCTAAGGACCCAAAAAAGGGGCTTGACCGGTCTTGGAAGTCTTGCCAAGACAAGTTACTGGATATGCTTGGTCCTCTGACAAAAATTCTGGATCTTGGCTTTCGGGCAAAGGAGGCCTCGGCTCTTTTGGATCCTGATGAGCTGATAGAATGGGCGCAGAGAGCTGTCTGCCAATTAGGTAACGCTAATTGTGCGGTTTCTTCTGAGCGGCGCCGCTCCATTCTGTTAAAGTTGGACCCGAAACTGGCGGAACTTTCGAGCTCTGAGTCTGGTCCTGAGGCGCAGGGTCTTCTATTTGGCCAACCTTTCTTGAAGGAACTTACCAAAATTGTCTCTACCTTCAGTGGCATTAATAAGGCGCAGGCTTCTTTGTGCCGGGCTATGCGTCCGGTTTTTGCCAAGGCCGGACGACAGCGTGGACGCTCGTTCGGCCGTGGGTCAAACCAACAGTCCCAGCGAGGTGCTTCCTCTCAGCGTGGTGGAAGTCACGACTCCGGCTACTCCACCAGAGCGAACTTCTACCCCTCCCGCAAGGGGAAAGGACAATATGGTAAAGGCCGTTCCGGAGGACAGCAGGGTCATTTCCAGGACTCCAACTCTGCAGGTGAGCCTGATACAAGCTTGCGATGTGATTTTGGGGGGCAGAGTACAGTTTTTCCTAGACAACTGGCGTATGCTCTCCAACGATGCATGGGTGCTAGAAACTGTTCAAGGGTTCAAAATAGAGTTCTATCAGAACTACCAGCCGATTCTACTATGGCACCGCATATGGACCCAGGAGCAATGTCATCTAACTAGGTCATTAATATCTGACTGTCTCACTCTGTCCCACTGGAAAAAGATTCCTTGGTTGTTATATGTATCAAAATTTTTGACAGATTTGAACCATCCTGCATATTTCACCGACCCTGAATCTCTATTGGGCATATCTAGAAAATCATTGAAAAAGCTATGTGCTGATCACTTAAGCGATCTTCGCCTGTGTTCTGAACTAGTCAAAAAGTCAAATGTTCATCTAACGATGGTCCAAAGTTCTTATGGCATTCAACCTTATTTGTCTTTTTTTCTGTCAAACCATGAGAGATATGTTTTGACCAGATTTCGGTTTGATGTATTCTATCGCCTTGTCTCACTGCCGGTGCCCTTAGACTGGTCACGAGAATTAGCAAACTGCCCCTGTGACGGTCTTACTCGCCAGTCAACACTGCATGTAACCTTTTTCTGCGCTTTTTATAAATCCCCGCGGAAACGTTGGCTGGTTCCATTGCTCCGGCATTTAGGTTTGAGAAGATGTAGACCGGCTCTTTTGGCACTTCAATACTTAGACACCCCGTACGTTGCCAAAACTGTTGCCTGCTTCCTCAAAGCCTGTTTGAAAACTCATTCCCAGCTATTGGCAACTGTCTCCTAGGATTTTACTGACTACTGTGCTACTACTCTTGTATAAAGAGTGTTAGTGATTATTTGTAAAATACCTGCCTTTCTTAGCAGCAAATGAGCAAATTGAATTTTTATTGATTATTGTGCTATTATCCTTGTATATAGAGTGTTAGTGTTTACCTGTAAAATGCCTTCCTTAGAAGCCAATGTGCACATTGAATTTTTATAATGTTGTAAGTTTTTAAAACGTACTTTTTATGATTGTAAATTCAATCGAAATAAAGTTATCTTTTGACTTTGACTAGAGTTCTATCACCCTCTGCATCAGACCCGTCTTCCCCCTCCTTTCAGTTTTTCCCTTCCAGATCAAGCTTGCATTTCAGAGGAAATCAAGGTTCTACTGCAAAAGGGGGCGATTCTTCCGACCACCCGTCATCCGAAGGGTTTTGTCAGCTCAGTCTTTCTGGTCGAGAAGAAGGGAGGCGGGTCTCGCGTGGTTCTCAACCTGAAAGACTTCAACGGCGGGGTTGTGTACCGACACTTCAAGATGGAGGGCATCCATCTCTTGCGGGATCTCCTTCGCGAAGGAGACTGGATGGTCCGTCTGGACCTCAAGGACGCGTATCTGTCGATTCCGATCTTCAAGCCTCATCGGCGGTTCCTCCAGTTCCAATGGAAAGGGGTTTGGTACGAATATCAGGTTCTCCCGTTCGGCCTTTCGTCAGCACCGTGGTGCTTCACGAAACTTCTGAGGCCAGTTGTGGAACATCTCCGCGCTCGAGGTATACGGCTGATAATTTATTTGGACGATATTCTCCTAATGGCAGAATGTCCACTCAGGCTCCAGACTCATTTGGAATGGTCCATCGCTCTTTTGCAGTCTCTTGGTTTTCTGATCAACGTTCCAAAATCGGTTTTGACCCCGACGCAATCTTCCATTCAGGCGATCTTCCCGGGACCGCTGCATTACAGAGCGATGCAGCGTCTAAAGATCCAGCATCTCTGCAAAGGCCTCAGGTACTCAGATCTGATTCCTCTGTCGGAGGAGAAGAGGTGGGAGATGCAATGGTGGCTAGACCACATGGAGGCCTGGAATGGTCGGGCTCTCTTCGGTGCATCGCCGGAACTTGTGATCGAATCCGATGCCAGTTGCTGGGGTTGGGGAGCCCGCTGCGGCCCAGTCTCGACGGGGGGTCGTTGGTCTCCTCAGGAGTTGTCTCTCCACATAAACTGTCTGGAACTCCTGGCGGGTTCCTTTGCGATGAAATGCTTTACTCCCCATCAGTCCAACTGCTGCATTCTTTTCCGGATGGACAACGTGTCTGCAGTCCGGTATGTCAACAAGCTGGGCGGGACTCGGTCCAGAGTGCTTGCGGAGATCGCCAAAGACTTTTGGCATTCTTGCCTGCAACGGAAGATCACTGTTATTGCTGAATATCTTCCGGGTCGCCACAATCACATTGCGGATTGGCATTCGAGGCATCTTCGGGACTTCAGCGACTGGAGGCTTCACCCTCGTGTGTTCAGTTCTCTCCTTCGGCGTTGGGGCCAGTGTCAAATAGACCTGTTTGCTTCTCGCCTCAACACACAGCTTCCTCTGTTTTACAGTTGGAGACCGGACCCGCTGGCCCTAGCCACGGATGCCTTTCTCCAGGCTTGGCCCTCGACTCTTTGCTATGCGTTTCCCCCATTCATGATGATCCCCAGGGTTCTAGCTTACACCACACGGTTTCAAGCGGATCTGATTCTGATTACTCCGCTCTGGAGGGCTCAAGCGTGGTTCCCGGTTCTCCTGGAAATGTGTTGCGAGATTCCCCTCCTTCTTCCCCAGAAGTGGAATCTCTTGCTGGATCCTCTCGAAGGTCCGCATCCCCTGATTCTGTCCGGATCCCTTCAGTTGCTGGTGTGGCGGATCTCGGGGATCGCTGGACGATCCCAGGCATTTCTAGCGACGCTTCCAAGTTCATTAGTGAGGCCTGGTCTCCCAATACTCACAAGCGATACAAGGGTGCTTGGAAACGCTGGTGTGATTGGTGTGTTCAACGGGAAGTTGATCCCGTTTCGGCAGATGTCTCTTTGATTCTTAACTTTCTGGCGTCCCTAGCCTCGTCTGGTCTAGCCTATAGGACTGTCAACAATTTTCGTTCCGCTATTTCGGCTGGCCATCTTCAGATTGATGAAAAGCCTGCTGGTGAACACCCTTTTGTTTCCAAATAACTTAAAGGAATTCGTCTCTCGAAACCTCCAACTCCTAAGTATGTCCCTTTATGGGATGTCTCTATCGCTTTGCGGTTCTTGGAAGCATGGCCTTCGAATCCGCTGTTATCTTGCAAACAGTTGTCTGCAAAGTTGACCATGTTGTTGTGTCTTGTCTCTTGTAAACGTGTGTCGGATGTCCGTGCGCTGGACCTTGCGGGTCGTTGTTTTACACCGGAAGGTGTTACATTTCGCCTTTCCAGAGGTACCAAATCCAATACTGAGGTAATTTCGTATCCCTCTATTCCCGCTCATCCCAATCTTTGCGTTGTGCAGTGTCTCAAGGATTATGAGATAAGTACTGCTTCCTTACGTTCAGATATGCAGGGTCAATTGTTGATTGCTTTGCAGAAACCATTTCGCCCTGTGACCCCAGCTACTTTAGCACGCTGGGTACGATGGCTCATGTCAGAAGCTGGCATTGATGTGTCTGTGTTTGGTGCACATTCTGCTCGTGGGGCGATGGCTTCTAAGGCCTTCTCCTTAGGTGTTACTCTTTTTGACATTATGAAGGCAGCAGATTGGTCTTCTGATTCAGTTTTCAAAACATTTTACTATAAGCCAATTGATCATGTTGCTTCTGTGGTGGTGAACCAGCTTTGAACAAGCATAATCGGAGCCTCCTGTCCTGACATAGAATTCAAAATTTGCAAACATACGTGACAAGAATTTTCAATTCTATTAAGGACAAGGAGGCGAGGATTATCCCACCCATTGTTATTGATTTGCATTGTTATTTGCTGTAATATGTCTTGATGATATTGCACAATTGTCTCTTCTCTTGTTTTTTCCCCCCCTGATTTTGCATTCCTTACTTGCACGATTGGGTATTACGGCTCTATGTCTCTTTTCAGGTTCCGACCAGAAGTAGAGTTTGCCGGTCTCATCCGTCTCGATGTTCTTCTATTGCCTCCGTCCAGTTCCTTTGGATTTCTGCGGCGTGTTTGGCCTTGTTCCTTTTGGTCTCCGTTGGATTGCCTTTTGGACTTGAACTGTTTCCTCAACAAAGAAAGAGGAAGAAAGACTAGTGGTGGGTCCTTATATACTGCATACTCTATGGTTATTCCCTAGTGTTCATGGAAAATGTGTTTTTTTCTGTTTTTATTGGCTGCTGGGCATTTCATTAAAGAAATGAGAAAAGCATAATCCTCGCCTCCTTGTCCTTAATAGAATTGAAAATTCTTGTCACGTATGTTTGCAAATTTTGAATTTGTGACCATACAAACATAGTGAGGTTGCCATATTTCTTAAAATGCAGAACAATGTTTGAGGGCTAGCAAAGTTGTGGAGAATTAGCCTTCTGTAATGTCAAAATACTGTAAATATGAATAGGCTATTTAAAACCAATTGAAAAATATGTTTGCGGACATTTAAATAAAAATGAGAAATAGAAAAATTACAAAAAATAATACCAAATTAAACATAAAATATTGGAAATTGAGCCAACAACCCAATTGCACCCTAAACAGTAGATTTCCATGTAAGTTTACAGTAGGGCAGTGATTCAAACTGGTGGCGTGACTTTTTACAGTTACCCCACTTGAGTGGAGGTATTTGGTGAAGGAACATTTCTGGTTTTGAGCATCAAGTGGAACTTAGAGCAAGGTAGTCCAATCTTCATTCTTGTTTAGTCCATTCCTGATGCGGTCCAAGCGAATATTAAGTTTCAATTCCTCTTTGTTTAGAAGTTGAGCCATGTCAGCACCTCTCGGTGATGGTTTCAATACACAACTGTCCATTTAATGTCATCCTCTTTGTGGCCATCAGAATTGAAATGTTCAACCAATGGGGCATTTGGGGTTTGGCAGCGAATCCTGCTGCGGTGTGGTCCAATCCGAGTCTTAACTTTCTGCGTTGTTTGGCCAATGTAGACTTTGAGGCAAGGACAGTGAATCAAGTCAAAGATAGCTTTATTCGGTATTTGTTAAAAGACCATAAAAGCACATAAAAAAACAATTTACAAAAGAAGTAACAGTTCATCCAAAAAAGTACATTGGCACGATTTAAAAGCATTATATTACATAAAAGCGTTAAAAAGGGAGGTGCATTAAGCCTTCTTTCTTTAAAAAAAAAAAAACACTTGAAGAAACCATAGTAATTATTATATGCTATAGAATATGTCAATACACAGTACAGTCCTACAGTCATTGTGCCATCGAGCATCTACATCTAATTAGATATTTCAGAAATGTAACAGCTGTGACCATAGTGAGTTCATCTTGCAACATATATAGTCTGATCAAAGCTGGTTTACATTGCCTCAATCCCCACATCTTTAATAGGGGCAACAGGTGCCTTTTTCTGCCCCATTCGTAGTATTTACAAAAAAAGATGCAGTGGATGTTTGACTGAGTAGATGAGTCATCCCAGGGACAGTTTATCAACGTGGCCGACCAGTCATTTCGATCCGGAAAGGATATTAGCCTATAAAAACAATCAGTTCTCATCCTTATTAGAAGCATTCTGGAATAGCTCGTAAGGACCGGGGCCAGGTATGGATGTAAACCTGGGCCGTGTAGAATGCGACGATGAGAAATGATCGTGGACTTGTTTCCATCCAGATACCAACGCCTGTCTTCCTATAGCTCAAGGCAGGTGTCCTTTAGGACTTTTTTTGAGATTAATGCACATGAGCTGGGCATTGTATAAAGTTCTGGGTGGCCGATGGAAATCAGAATTTCTTTTACATAATGAAGCCAGGTAAACTTCCTAGCAGCTGATTGATTCATACAGTCTTGAATCACTTCCCTACTGAAAGCTGTGTCCTTAGAGGACCATATCTTGTGCCACAACATGACAGGTCTTATCTTGATTAGGTCTGTAATGTGAACCCGACCTAATTCTTTATGACAAATAGTTGTGGAGATTGATCTTGGGACAGCTAGCAGATACCTAAAAAAAGCATTTTCCACAAGTTGAATTTGTGTGCAATCGGCCGTCCCCCAGATACCTGCCCCGTAAGTCGCAGTGGAGACACATTTAGCTGCATAGATCTTAAGCAGAGTGTCTATGGGTTTGCCGCCCAGTCTCTTAGCAAATTGTTTTACTGCGCCAATGGTGCGGGAGAATGCTAGATTGCGTGTGGAGATAGCTGTCGTCCAAGATCCCCTATTATTAAAAGTAATGCCTAAATAAGAAAAGGTTTTGGTCAAGCCTATCTTTGTCTGATTAACAAAAGTTTTGCAGTCTGTTCTAGAACACTTTTTTGAGGTACAACACATGGTGAAAGTTTTACCCACATTAATCTTCAAACCTCTGGAACCCATGAACGTTGGAAAGCCGGTTAAATCCTTTTGTAGGCCCATCTGGGTTCGTGACATTATTACCGCATCGTCGGCGTAAAGTAATATTGGTACAGACGAGCCGTTAATTTTGGGATAATCAACTTCCAAATTAGTCAGAAACTCTGCCACTTCGTTAATGTATAAGTTAAAAAGGAATGGTGCAAGGATGCAGCTCTGTCGAACGCCCTTTTCTATAGGGAACTTCTTGGTGCGTCCTCCATTTTTGCCATAGCGGACCGTCGCTCCCGCACCTCTGTAGAGTTCCTTTATAAAATTCAACACAAAAGGGTCCACCCCCAGCTTGGACAGGGTATTCCATAACACTTTGTGGTTCAAGCAATCAAAAGCCGAGCTTAAATCGACAAACGTCATGAATAAATTCCCTTTTTTGACCGCCATATATTTACTGGGTACTAGTGCCAAGTTGAGTCCCTGCTCAACTGTACCCAGCCCTCGTTTAAACCCATATTGGAACTTAGAATGAACCCCTTCCATTTTAGCCCAGGATTGTAATTTGGTAAGTAATACTCTTCCTGCAACTTTCATCAAAGAATCAAGCAAAGATATTGGCCTATAGCATTTTGGATCCTGTCTATTGCCTTTTTTAAAGATTGGAATTACAATGGCTTCTTGCCATGTGTCTGGGAAACCTGTTTGACTATAGGTATTTAATACGTTAGTGAGGAGCGGGGCCCAGAGGTCCATGTTTTCTTTGAATAGATCGATAGGGATGCCATCTGGGCCTGGGGCTTTGGAATTAGCGCTCTCTCGAATAGCCTGCTCAACCTCTAGTGGGGAGAAAATTATGTTTAGTGGAAAGATGTCTGTAATATGGGAGGCTTCAAGTTGCGGGACAGTGTTAGTATGTAATGGGATCGCAGGGCAATTTACCGGAGGTAGTTCATCGTTTTTATATAAAGCCGTAAAGTAGCTAACCCAAACGTCCTCAGCTATAGCTACCTCCAAGGAATCGGTCTTTCTCTCTGCGAAGAACGGGGCATTGACTTCTCTCCAGAAGGCAATATTGTCCCGAAGAGCGCTAGCCTTTATTAGCGCTTCCCAGGCATTGTTTTTAAGTTCTATTTTCCTGTTTTGAAGTGCCTGTTTGTAATCCAGTCTAGCTTTTCTTACTAACTCGATATCTTTCGGGAGAGTTTTTAAAGCCTGTAGAAGAGCTTTATGGGCTCTGGAGCAGGCGGAATTAAACCAACCGCTTGAACTTGTTATTTCGACATCTTTACATTTCCTGGTCAGTTTATCATTAATGGTGGCTACTATCTTGTCATAAGCCACTCTGATCTTATGTGGATTGGGATGTTGTTCCAAACACGTCATAAAGTGCTCTCGATCATCCGTGATTACGTCCTTTAGAAATTTTTTAGGGTCTACCTTAGCCCATTTAATACCGTACCCATTTCTTCTGGTCAAGGAAATTGAATGACGATATAATCTTTCAGATAGTCCTGTTGCATGGCTAACATAAGTGCCTGCAACAAGACTAAGGCTTATTGGAAAGTGGTCACTCATAGCCAGGTCTTCTGTTTTGTAGCCTTGTACAGATCCCTGATTGCTGTTGGACAGCAACATGAAGTCTATAATAGTACCTGATCCATGACCATGGAAGGTTGGACGGAAGTCAACCATGGGCTCGCAAAGTTCATTTGCGTAGCCTAGGTCCCAATCATGCATTAATTGATTTAGCATGTTACCATGGACGGTATGTTCAAAATGCGTGCTGGGCTCCCCTTTTAGATTTGTTATGCCACAGATGTTTAGGCCGCTGAGTGGGCATAGGTGGCAGTTGAAATCTCCCACTATAAGTATACAGTCAGTCTCTCTCCTGCCTCTATTTAAAATATGGGTCAGGTCATCTATGAACACTTTGGCTTCCTCTTTCATGATATTATTATATAAATTAATCAAGAGAAAGCTCGTCCCTTTCCCTTTAACAGAGAAGCCCTGTAGAAATTTACACTCTCTATGGTTAACCCCCTCGTTCTCAAATCTTTTCACTGTTAAGTTAGAGAGATTAGAGACATACGTGCATAGGCCTCCAGAACCCCTACCTCGGTTACCTTGAGTAGACGGGGTAAAAAAGGTACTATGTGGGACTCCTCCTGATCCCAACACTCCTGTAGACATATGATATCAAATTTATCGGCGAAGGATAGGAATGTTAGGTCCTTCGATTTTTTGGAAAGACCTGCTATGTTCCACGTTGTTAAGGGCACCCTGTCTCCCCTCGCTAATTGACTTAGATCTCTTTCCAGTGAATGTGGGCTCGCACTGTTACTGGTGCTATTCCCTATCGTAGCTATAATTCCTGTGCTTAATACATCATGGGAGGCTATGTCGTGTTCCTCATTGGCAACTATAGCGTCAGGCCCCTCAAGTGAGGAGCACATGACTGATTGGTGCGAGAAAGATTGTACTAATGATGCTGGTGCCGATAAGAGAACATGGTTGATATCTGGCAGGGCTAAGCTGATGTGACAGGGAGAGTGTTTTTTGTTGCTGGGTTTGGATACTCTACCTAAGGTTGGAGGAACAGAAATGGTTCTAACGACCTGTTTTACCCGGATTTCGTGCCCTGTTGGTCAATCGACCATCTCCAAGCAATCGTACCTGTTTCTTGTTGGAAAGCCCCTCCACCCTTCCAAATTGAACTGATCTTTTCTAGGAAACCAGGATCGAACTTCCCAGTCCCTGGCCCTATTCCTATTCCAGCGGCCCACTTGGTTCCTGGACCAGTCCGATCCTTCTTCCCAGCTTGGAATTTCCCTGTAGTCATAGGTATTTAATGGAGGATAAAAAAAGGATAAACGATGGGCATCAATCCCTCCCTTTTTGGCCAGGGCAGGCCAGGAGCAAATATAATCAACCGTTGCGGGGTCATCACAGTTGATTATAATGCAATCACCCTGTATGCTTTTTCTTAAATCTCCAATCCACGGTGCTCTTTGTACCGATGAGATTCTGCTATGGTTTGGTGATTGGTGGGGTCTATTTATACTCAACCACTGCAACACCTTGTTTCGAAGAGACCAGGGGGGTTCGTCTGTATTGTCTGGCAACTCCGGGACCCCTGTAAGGATAACAGTGAATGGTGTTGCCTCCGGTGGTAAGTGAGTTGGACGCCTAAACCTTGCTCCCTTCTTCCCGCCACCCGAGGGCTTCGGGGCCAACTCTTTAAGAGGTATGAGTGGTGTGGCTTTCGGCTTGGGTGTATGGATTGGGCCATTTGACAGGACAGCGGTGGCCTGGGGAGTATTTTGTGTTAGATTGGGCTTTACCGGCCCTGCTCCTGCAGGGGCCTGCGTTGGATCTTGTGTTTTTTTCCGTTCTGGTTGTGCATGTGGAACGTTTACAACTTGTGTCGGTTTGGTACGGGCATCAGGTGGAACTGGAAGGGCTGAGGTACTGGTGGCTTTGGGATTCCCCCCCCCCCATGCGTTAGAAAGACCTAGCGATTTCTGGGTGAAAGGTGGTGTGTTCAACTTCGCTAGCTGTTTTTCGATGTTCATCAAGCTGCGTTCCACTGGGTGTAGATAGCGTTTAAGAAGCTCCCCCACACTCTTTAATAAGTGAGTGTTGGATTCGCATGTTTTGCATGTACTACATAAACCCCCCCATCCCCTGTAATTTTTGTACTCTCAACTATACCAGAGCTGTTAATTAAAGGAGTATTACTAACATTTGAAGGGCTCAGGATAGGCTGATTTAGGCCCTGCGTGAGGATATTTGAGGACGGTATAGATTTATTTGGGTTGGAGTTGGTCTTTGTTCCCCTTGCCCGTTTTACTATGGCACCCTCCCTCCTCCCCATGTCATGCTTTTCCGGAGGTCCTACAGGAGTTTGACATTGCTGTAGATCAGGTGTTTTTTCTAGATCGTCGGTTAAATGCGAATCGAGGGACAGCTGAGTGGCAGAGAGGTCCACAGTACTGGGGACTGTGTGGATCTGTGCTATGGTGTCAGATGTCAATAGGGTATCAGATGTCAATAATAGGGAAGTGATCGGCCCTGGTTGGATCGGTGTTAAGGCAGAAGCGAGGGGGCCCATGGAAGACCTTCTCGCTATAGCCAGATCCTGAGACACTCTACGCTCCAACATAATTATGCTCTGGTCGATCGCCTCGTTAGTCCTGGTGATAAAAAGATCTATTGGGCCTGTTATCTGCGCAGCGCTCTGCGCCGTTTTACTTCTAGTCCCTCTCCTCATGACTTAACACAGGTGAATATAAATATGGTAGTGCTGTAGCAAGATAGCAAGACGTACAAGGGTACAAAAAGTCAGATCACGAATCTCAGAGGGGAAAATGTAAGGGACGTGGCCCAGTCCAGTCTTACCAGTCTATAACGGGCTAAAACGGGCCCGCCCTTGGCCCGGGCTTCGCCCGGCGTCCCGCGAGACGGGGGTGATGCTGGATTTAGGCGCCTCCTGGCGCACAAAGCTCGCGGTGTGTGCCGCTGATGTTGCTGGGGCTTGAGGTCTTTGTGCCCCACCCACGCTCCGCTCGGCGGCCAGACCCCGGGATGGCAAAAGGAGTCAGGCGGCGGGAGGCAGGCGGGCAGGACCCCAGGCAGTGTCCGACCTCGGGCTGGTAAGAAACGGCAGCAGTCAGAAATGGTAAAGGGCACAATGAAAGCAAAGTTCCCCCCCTCGACCGGGGTGATGCTGGATTTAAGCGCCTCCTGGCGCGCAAAGCTCGCGGTGTGTGCCGCTAAGGTTGCTGGGGCTTGTGGTCTTTGTGCCCCACCCACGCTCCGCTCGGCGGCCAGACCCCGGGATGGCAAAAGGAGTCAGGCGGCGGGAGGCGGGCGGGCAGGACCCCAGGCAGTGTCCGACCTCGGGCCGTCAAGTAGTTAGTCCATTTAAGCAGGGACAGTGAATCAAATAAATAACATTACAGGTGTTACAGTTTGAAAATAACCGTGATTTAATTACAACATTGTTGAAAGTGAAAACCTTGCCTTCTATAGTGTAGCCACAAACATTACAGTTACCACATTTTGAGTGTCCTATCAATGGCTCAACGCAAAATGTGATGCAGCGCGAGCAACAAAATTTGTTTTATTTATTTAATTGCTTACTTACCTCCATTTATCCATATTCTGGTGCTTACTACTCCCCACCCTGCCCCTCCCCATCCCGCCTCACCACCCCACGGAACTCCCTCCACGGGCCACTACTGTTCTTACTAAATGCTGATCTATTTTTTTTAATGATATCAAACGTGTTTTTGTTTGTTTTTGTCCCAGTGTTCCCCAGCATTGTCAGTCTCTGTGGAGATGAAGGTCTCACATGGGAGTTAAAACATGTTTTTCTTTTGTGATTTTTTTGTTTGTTTTATTTATTTTAATATTTCTGAAATCAAAATATGTCTAATGCATACATTGTCGCTGTTGAAGGTTGTACTTATTTGCAGTTATAACCAGGTCAGTGTAAAGTGGATTGTTGGGAAAATAGCATGACTGTATTTCTCTAAAACATTTCTTTCTGGCAGTGTTGTTTTTTGAGTTTATTTTTGCTGAGTTTACACTAGCAGAAACTCATGGTTTATTCTTGTCCTCAAATTCGTTAGTTGCGATGATGTTTTCTATTGCTTAGATTGATTGTGGTGTTTTGCAGTTATATATTTGGAATTGCCTTTGGATACCGCATCGTGTCCCAGCCGAGGTACTGAAGCCCATTATCGAGCACTTAGTGTTTGGTTGGAAGTACAGTATTGGCTGTGAGGTTTATGTGGGAAGGGTTTTGGGGTTGTGCAAGAGTAACGAAAATTATGGTCTTATCCTGTCTTATTTCACAGGGTCTAATTTGGAGAGAAGAGAGAAAGCTTGTATATTATGCCTTTGTCGTTTGCTTTGAGGTACTTTGCAGGTCCCCTGTGAAAGTGGCTGTGTAATATCTTGGTGGGACTGCTGAGGGAGAGTAGGGGAGATAAAAAGGCTGAGGGTTTTTCAATTCACGCCGTACACCGTGACTGGAGTCTCAATTAAAAAGATCATGCAGAACAGAGAGAGAGTCCAAAGGTGACACCATCTCATCTGGATTAAGTTAACTTTGTGTTCTTAATCTCTGTGGCTTCCCTTTTAACTATTCCCTCCATCCGCATAGCCCAGGATAGTTCGCATTTTTGATTCTATGATTCATGGTGGTTCAGTTTGCCCCAGTCCTATATGCTCCCACTTTCTGTTTAATAGTTTTAACTAAACCGGGTATGCACTCTGATATCATATTTCCACTTCTCTTTAAGGCAATACTTGCTGCATGCAAAATTGTGGATAAGCACCATAAATATTGTAAATGGCACTGCCTTTTATTTATGTTTTCAAAACCTGCAAGCAATGTTCATGCACCGCTTGCAGATTTTCAGAACACATAAATAGAAGGCATTGCCATTTATAATGCCAATAGCTCAAACTCTCGCAAATGCGAGACCTATTGCATTTCAAATGCTTGTTTTAGAAGGTTGTTGAAAAATTAAACATATTTCTGAGCATTTCCCATATGTTTTCTCTCAAATAGGGAATGGCATGGGAGACATGGCATAGAGATTCATCAGGTTGTTTGTTTTAAAATGATATGTTGGTCACAGCACTACAGCACGAGAGCCTACCTGCACGCCGGACCATCCACCAGCCTGTCTGTTAGCGTCCAGGGACCCAGGTGACTCCTCTGCCTCACAGAACGGGGACCCAGTGCCTCCTCCACCGCGCCTGCTGCCTGCTGTCTCCTCCCCCCGCTGCAGCCCTCCACCACCGGGCCTGCAGCTGAGCAGGGGGAGTAGAGACTTCAACTCCCAGCAGCCTCCGCGACGCGAGCGGAAGTCGCGTAGAGGCTTGGCGCCCGGAGGCGCTGCTTAAGGGGCCGGCCTTCCCGCGTCGCGGGACCGCGCGCGGGGCCGTGCCCGGGGCTAAGCCCGGGCAAAGGGCGGGCCCTCTGCGGCCCTCAGAGGCCTGAGGAGACTGGGCTGGGCACTACCCCCTGGCCAATTTCGCAGTGACCACCAAGGTAATACGTTGTGTGATTTAATACATATTGCAAATGGCTCCAACTGCTTCCAAACCCACCACTAAGAACATGGTTAAAAAAACGCCTATTAATACACGTTCGGTTGCAAGGACCACCGCTCAAACTAAAACACCGTTACCAACGCTAACTGCTATTGATCGCATGCTTCAACAGACAATCGTAGTGGTAGCAAATGCCATCGAAAACACTGAGAGACGACTGTCTCTACCACCTAGCGCATGTCTAATTCACCGCACACCACAACCTGTTGACAGCACTGTATATAACATTAACATGACAGCATTATCAAACGACTCCATTCTGATGCAATCTTACACAGGCCCTCCAGGAACTGTGCCCCCACCCACAGAAGACATTTCCACACCCCCCACAATATCCCAAGATAGGGACAGTCGTCTGTCCCTAACCCCTAATCTACAGATCAATGTTACACCACCTGAGGAACTGGGCCCTAGTATTGCGCCTAGCGCATCATTGCTTAACTGCGATAACGCAGACACTATGCATACAATAGATCTAGTCAATAATAGCAGCGATAATAGTACAACCAACCGGGGCACTGCCCATCGTAGAACCAGACGCACTCATATTAGGAAACTACAGGTCCCCTTTAGGGGATGTATGAAATATAAGGGCAAAAGAAAGAAGATCATTTTACCAACACCCCCCACAGAACAATCTAATGGAAGTGTACAACCGGTGCTAAATCCAGGACCTGCAGTTAATATGGAGCCCATACTGGTCCAAATCATGGATGCTATGAAGCTCCTCATTGCTCCCCTAAACGACAAACTCGAGCAAATAGGTAAAAAGGTGGAAAATCTGGAAAAACTGGGCCTAGCTAAATTAGATATCCTTGAACACCTAGGCCCACAAATTACACAAACTACCCAACCCATCCCAAATGTACCGACCGTGAATAAGGCCAATACGACTGGCCATATCGTATTTAAACCACAGGCTCCACCTGTGAGAAATACGAATCCCCCAGCACCTACCGGTAAAACCACAAATTTACAAAGTGGCGTCACCAACGGCCCATCTTCATCCACCTCTCACAGAGTAAATGGGGAGGTGCCCAAGGACTATACCCCAGCAAGCAGGAACCCACCGGCGCGTAGCTACTATAATAATATTATCCCCGCCGTGATCAATCTCCCACCAGAAAGCAGGCCTTTGGTAGCAATTCTTGCCAATGTACCAAAACTCAAACCCTCCCAATTCGAAAACAGCGAAACCCTCAAAAACAAAATTTTACACTGGCTTGTCCACAATTGTGGTTTCCCTTTAAGTGGTGCAGGCCAGATTATTTCAACTCAAAGGGTAGGGTGGGTGGGCCCTAGTAAAAAGGAAATAAACGGGGATTGTGTAATTATAAATTACAAAACCACTGAATGGGCACGAGACTCCATCTTGAACGCGCCCATCCCTTCTGACAATGACTACAACACAACCCTGTTTCCTTTGGATTACTTTTATAGAAATCTGGTGGGGTTTAAGACTCCGGTGCAGAATTTTAAACATCCTAGAGCAACTAATACACCTTACCCACCTGCACAGCAGACACCTGTACAATTAGCTGGGTATCCTTCGTACCCTTCGACCCCTCATGTTTTTAGCAATCAGCATGTTCCACAACCACCTATGGAATTGTACAGAATGCCTAACCCCAACTACCTCAATTACCACAATACAATCGGGTCTGGAAATAACATCTTTGGTCAATTTGCTGTTCCAACATCAAACAGATTCCAGGTGTTCAACTCCCTCGATGAAAACGACTGACTCCCGGATACACTTGTTGGAGAAAGTGAAAGTGAATCTCATATAGACACTTCTGCCCTAAGTTCAAACAATTTAACCATGACAGTCAACACCACTTGCACCTGCCCGGTTGAAATCCCTCCTGCAAATGAACCTCCCATAGAGAACCCTATAATCAGCCCTAATGAACTGTCTATGATAGTTAACAGCACCTGTACTGTTGTAAACCACCTAGGCGACCAAATACCACCGCCAGCCACAACAGAAATTATTCCACCTCATGTATCCAGGGAAAGTTCATTGAGGGTTATCACGTGGAACATAGCGGGCCTAGCTTCCAAGGTAAATACACCCGCATGGGATGACTTTCTTAAACAAGGCTATGACATCATATGCCTACAAGAAACCTGGGACAGAGCTGAAGTATATGTCGAGGGATATACCTCCTTCAACGTGCTGGCTGTGGCTTCGCAGGCTGGCCGAGCCAAGGGGGGTTTAGTGACCCTGCTATCCACAACATTGACCGAGTTCTGGGTCAGTAACCATGCAGTTTTGGGAGACTATGCTTCCGTTTTGCGTGTGGCCCATAATGGACATAAAGACTTAATAATAGTGAACTTTTACAACAACATCGCCGGCCACAGACAGGGGTTGTTTATCTCTGATATCGAGCAGGCCATCGATGCAATGTTATTAAGCTCCTCTAAACCAGCTGTAATCCTATGGGCCGGAGATTTTAACATCAAAACGTGCACTTACGCACTTAAAGGGGCTTGTGGTCATAGGGAGGAATATTCAGGAAGGGAAACTACATGTGTTTTCAATCATTTTCCGCACAACATCCTAGGCAGTGCCTTGAATAACCTACTGGCTAAATATGATCTGGAACTTCTTGAATGTAATATGAATGCAAACAATGTCAGATGTCCAACATTCCATGGAAGGAATAGCCAATCCTTTATAGACCACATCATCGTATCCGGCTCTGCAACATACATAAATGTTTGGGTAATTGAACAAACGGTCAGTGACCACAACAGTGTATCTGTCGAATTATTGGGCTGGGGGTCAAAAAGGAACTCCTATGGTCAACCTATTCAGAACATCTCCGTAGGAAGGCCAAATGGGATGAGGGTGAAATGGACAAAAGTTGACCCTGCCAAAATTGTCACCAATGTAATTACTAACTGCTATGGAGAAGTGGAGTACTGTCTATCCCCAACACCATGCCCAGAAACTTTGCTGTCTAAATTTCTAATCATTACACAAACCGTCGAGAAATCATTGACACGCAAATCACGGGAGCCAAGAAAAGTTAAGACAGTGTGGTTTGATGATAATTGTGCCCAGTCACTAAAAAGGCTAAAAATTTCGCTAGATGCCAAACCGAGAGACCCCTGTAAGATAAGGGAAGAGCGTTACAATTACAAAATCGCACTAGCCACTCGGAAGAGAGAACTACAGGATGAGGCATGGGCTAAATTAGATCAGGCTGCGGAAACAAAAGACCACAAACTCTTCTGGGACACTGTAAACAGCCCGTTCTTAAAGAACGACAACATTCCCGAACTTACTTCGCATGTCAGCTGTCAAGACTGGATTATACACTTCACTGGGATTTTTAACTCTGATTGTTCCTTTGATTGTACTTTGGCCTCAGATCCTAATGTTCTAACTGTAATGCCAATCAATTTTAAATGGGTGAAATTATTGTTTTCAGTATCTTTAAATGAGGTGCGGGATGCGATAGAGAAAAGCAAGGGGGGGAAAGCCCCGGGCCCAGATGGGGTCCCTGTGGACTTTTTTAAATCCAAGATTGATTTATGGGCCCCTATTTTAAC
Source organism: Lissotriton helveticus (assembly GCF_964261635.1). Lineage (NCBI taxonomy): Eukaryota > Metazoa > Chordata > Amphibia > Caudata > Salamandridae > Lissotriton > Lissotriton helveticus. The sequence goes on along the minus strand of NC_136071.1, from coordinate 984,882,132 downwards.
ACGCTATTTCAATGCTGCTATTGAGGACGAACTACCTACCTCATGGGGTCAATCTATATTGGTGCCACTTTTCAAAAAAGGTTCAAGGGCCGAAGCACGTTATTACCGCCCAATTTCCCTTTTGGACTCGTCACTAAAAATACTGAGTCACGTGCTTCTGGGAAGATTAGAGTCCTGGGTCGAGGACAATAATGTCCTGTCACCAATCCAGTACGGGTTCCGTAGGGGCATAGGAACCATGGAGCAGTGTGTGAACCTTGAGCTTATCATCGGCAAGTACACAAAAGCAAAGGAAGGGAATTTGTTCATGTGCTTTGCCGATCTAAGCTCAGCATTCGATCTAGTGGAACACACACTGCTCTGGCCAACATTACTTGCTATGGGCGCACCCCCCGAAATCATTCATTTGCTGGCCAGAATGTATAGCAGCTTATCAAGTAAAGTTAGATTCGGACCAAACGGAGAATGCACCCCCTTTTTTAAAATAGGTAGAGGGATTAGGCAAGGGTGTGTTCTCGCACCCTTGCTGTTCTCCCTTTTTATAAACCAGGTCGATCAATCCCTACAAGAGTCTTTTGCTGATGCCCCTATTATAAATGGTAAACAAATACCCGTCCTCTTATACGCGGACGACGCGGTCCTGATTTCCAGGACCGCGAACGGTCTCCAAAAGCTAATCGACAAATTTAATGTTTTTATTAAGGGCAGAAAACTTAAAATTAATAAGGGCAAGACTATGACTATGACCTGTGGGAAGAAATTAAAGAAAAGTAAGCCATTCTTCCTTGATGGGGATAAACTTGAGTCTGTGCAACATTTCTGTTACTTAGGCATTACTTTCTCAGGGGATGGGAGATGGGTAAACGAGCAATCCTGTATAGGCATGAAGATGATTAGAAATACAAACTGCATCTTCAGATTCGCTTCCAAACTAGGGGGGCGTAGAATAAGGGAGATGATTTCTATTTATAACTCCAGGTGCATGTCCTCTGCTCTATACGGAGCGGGGATATGGGGATATAACTCGCAGATCGCCCTCTCCATTCAGCAGGAAGAAAACAAGTACCTTAAACGCTTATTATGTCTTCCTGCTTCAGCCTCCAACGAAATCATTCATAGGGAGCTGGGCATACACCAAGCCACAGACTTGATTGCACTACGCCCCCTCTCCCTCTGGCGATCCATTTGGGCCAAAGATGAAACCAAGTTTACCCAGGAAATAATTTTAGACTGCATTAAATTGGACCAGCACTTAAAAATCCCTTGGCTAAAACACATTTTTCACTGGTATAATTCCCTTTTTGGTCAAGATATTTTTAAAGACACCCCAACAGAATCAGTTTTAACGAAGCGTGACCTTAAATCCATCTACATGGATCATGCAAAAGGGATTAGAATGAAGGGGTATGCTACACAAAGTACTTTTAAATTGTACCTGGAATATAATTTAAGCACAGGATTCCCATCATACCTTACATTTGTCAGTATTAACTCCCATCGCTTCGTTCTGGCACGTCTGAGGCTGGGTATAGTCCACCATCTGGTGGCCTTCCCTACTGTAAAGAAGCCGGGGTCTTGCCCGTGCCCATGCGATGGGAAATCGAAACAGAGTATCTGCCACTTTTTACTACTTTGTAACTTTTATACTGGTTTTAGAAAGTTTTACCTAAAGCAACTATTTTTAGAATATAGTACGTGTGAAATAAGAGCTGCAATGCAACTGTTGTTTGACCTGTCGTCCCCAAATGTGTGTTACCGTGTAGCCACCTATGTTCTTAAATGCATCGGGCACAGGAAATCAATCATTATATGATCTCCGTTGGGAAAGACACCTATTGACCAACTGTGAGCTACTGCCAAACCTTTTGCATTTCTCTTATACATGAACTTTGGTTATTATTATGTTTTTAGATCCGGGTATCGATTGTTCCCTCGGTTCTGTACCTCTCTGGACTTATACTTTTTAAACTTTTTGTACATAATTGCTGCTAAAATACGTAAGAGATTTTATAGACATTGCACTTTAGTTACCCTTGCATATTTTTGCACATACTATTGCACTTTATGCCCAGCTTAGGCCTCTCTTCGACTTGTACTACCTCACTTGGCATGTTTTGCACTAGACTTTAAAATTGCTGCTAAATACAACGTTCAATTTTTGCATATTTTGCACATACTATTGCACTCTATGCCCAGCATAGGCCTTTTGTCTAGTACCATCTTACTTGCATGCTCTGCATCAAACGTTTAAAACGGCTGCTACATATAAGTGATTATTCTACGGTATATTAATGTGATATGCTTTGCACTAATTTGCTAAATTGCTGCTAAATACTATGTCCAATTTTTGCATTTTGCACATATTACTGCACTTTACGTCCAGCATAGGCTTCTCGTTTAGTACTATCCCACTTGGCATGCCTTGCACCTTACGTTTAAATTGACGCTACATTTAGTGATTATTTTCTATTTTAGGTTTTTAACTTGATTGGCTGAATTAATGTAATTGTTTTAGCAAGTTTCATCATTCTTTAATCTTTTATAAAAGTGACTTCAATTGAATCCATGAATGTTGCTATATGGTTGTACTTGTACAAACCGAATAAAGCATTTTGAAACTGAAACTGATATGTTTTTACTTATAGGACTGCATACATATCATATTTACATTTGCTGTTTAGCAGGTATCTTGGTAGTTACTGCATAGCTATTTGAAATTTAATGTGATTATTTATTTAGTACACACCCAGCCACAGAAGACAGTGGGTCACTATACAAAGTCAGAACATGGATTTACCAGGAGAAGGGAAAAAGAAAATGATGTAGAGAACTCAGAAAATCTTTGCAATTTCAGTTAAGCACTGATAGCAAATGGCATGTGTGTTCAAAGCACCAGAGGGACATTTAGCACATGTCTAGGTATTTCTATGGGGAAGTAAACTCAATGGATCTATGTGGGAATGTGGATCGTAGTTCTCTTCAAGTAATAATGACACTATTCCTTACCAGGTCCATATAGGTCTCAATAATTTAAATCTGAGCTCAACGCTCAATGGCTGTAATACAGAGCAGCCAGGTTTTACTTAGGAGAAATGTGTAAATCATGTATCAGTACCAAAACAGTTACAAAGTAGGTAACATAACACAATAAATCCTCATTGCAATATATACAAAAAGAGAAAGTGTTAATGAGAAAATAGACAACAGAATAACAAAAACTAGTTATCAGGACCTGGAGATATGAGTTTTCAAAGTTATAGTTCTTTCTAGCATGAAAAAGTGAAAAGTGCCAACCATGTGTATCTGATCATGTAGGCTGGGTCAAAGTCAAAAGTTAAGGCAAACTAAGGATTAGTGTGAGTCAGATACAGGAGTCATATTCAGTCTGGTGGAAAGTTTGCCTTCTGATTGTCATTTTCTTGGAGACAATGCATGTCTAAGATGCCGTCAGCTAGCCCAGGAGCCAGCTGGATCTGTAGAGAAGCTCGTTGACGTCGGCTGGCTGAACTGCATGGCCTCAATGTTGGCAGGAAGTTGGAATCTCACAATATTAAAAGTGAGCAAATCTCCGAGCAGGCAAAGTCCGAACATCAGGCCAATGAAGGTGTTGGAGGCAGCAGGGGGCTGCTTGGCATTGGTCCGAGTGAAGTTCTCTGCGTTTTGACTTAGAAATGGTTTTGAAAGTCAGGATCCTTTCAGCGGAACAAACCAGCAAGTAGAGTCAGACTAGCAGTTCATCATTGGCTGTTGCAGTTCTGTGTTAGCCTCTGTTTTCTTGCCAAAAATCATGAAAAACTTCCAAATTCAAGTGTAAGGCCTGATAATACGAGTACAAACTCACACTTATCCAAGGGCTCCAGGACCTTAGGTACACCACCTTGGGGTCAGGACTCACTCAACTGAAGCCACCAGCAGGTCCAGGGTAATTCCAGTTTAAACTAGTCAGCTGGGCTCTTCAGGAAGGTGGGCTTCTTGCAACTCGTGTCCTTGTAGCCTAACAGGAGGTCAGCCAATTGACCCCTGGAGTCCACTTCTCAGTCCTGGGTACAGGTGGGAGTGGCTCAAGCTTTCGTGGTCTCTCTCCACAGGTTCAGCAGCAGGTGCAGTTCTTCTTCTTTCTTCCACAGGTCTAGCAGTGTTCTGAAGGAGGTATAGGGGTGCCACCTTTATGTCTGGCATTAGCTTGTGAACGGTGAAAAAATGTTCCCTGGGGCAAACCTACTGACTTTGACATTGCTTCCCCAGGTTTTGCCCTATCCAGTCCCACAGTGCCATGCTCTGCCAAAATCCAACAAGGCAGAAAATGTCTTCCCCTGCTCAGAGCTCTAGGTACACCCCAGATGTGTGTCCCAGAACTGGAAACCAGAATCCTAGGACCGGTTTTGCTCTTTCATCCCTCATCAGCCAGCAGGGCCTGCTTTAGGGCAGTGCGACTGGTGCGGCTGTACTGGGCACTGAGACTGTGGAGGGGGGGGCAGATCTCAGGGGGGGGCGCTGTGTTTAGTAGAGATGAGGGGCACTTTTGCCCAGTGGTAGTGAGAGAATCCGATGAGGCGTCATATTTTGTGGGGGTGCCAGAAATGATTATTGCACCAGGCGCCACCAGCGCTAAAGCCGGCCCGGTCAGCCAGGATAGCTTGACTCCAGTGGCATGGAGAGCACCACTTGGCGTTCGAACCACTAAGACGGGCCATTACATCGCTTGCGATGGGATCAACTCTAAAATGGCGTAGAGCACGTGCGCCCCGTCTTTTTTATTGGTAGGTTCACGTGTGTAGTGACGTCTGTGCTGGATGGTTGTGGTGTGAGTGTATACCAGCCAGGAGGGAGTGTGTTTGCCGTTCTGACAACTCGACCTGGAAGTAAGAAATCACTGCAATGGAAATTTGGGACATGTACGTACCGTTGTTGTGTTTTCCTGGAAGCTTAAGCGGAGTGGGCTGGACTGACGTATGCCAGTGCTGCGCGGGGCTGTGAGCGATGACTCCGGAGCTATGGGCGTGGTTCAGTCGAGAGCAATATGAAAAATTAACTGATTTGGGTGTCCGTGTTGTAGTGCTGAAGTCCCAAAACAAAAGAGGAGCGTAGAGGTACTGATAGAGTCACCCTCCTGGCGGAACTTTTATAATCAAAGAGATTCTATCAAAAAAAGTGAAAAAGTGATAATATTTATATTAGTTTTGATTTTTCTAACGAACGTGTTAGGCTCTCTCTTAAGGATGGAAAGACCAGAGCGCAATGTGCTTTTTAAAATACCCCTCACACACTAAAAAAATCCAATAGTGTCATGCTTCATCATAGGGGTCTTCCCGCCCCTATAACGGGACGGGGCGTGCTACGACCAAACGAATACGCGGGAGCACTTATATTGTGACAGTGGCTATGTGTGAGTGCACAGGTGTCAGTGAAAGTGTAGGGACCTCAAAAAAGTGGTTTATAAAAAGTTTAAAAATTCCCTGGCATAGTAGAAAAAAATGTTTTATTCACTTCTCTAGCTGGGAACATTAAGAAGGGGTTGTGAGGTAGAGCATTAGCTAACTACCAAGTCGACATGTTTCGTAAGCAGTCCCCTACTGCTTACTCATCAGGACCAAAAAAAGATCCCTACTGGAATATACTCAGTTCTACAGAAATATGCATGCTGTCCTACAAACAGCACAGCAAAAATAAGCTGACTGTTTGTGCTTCGGGGCATGAGTTGGCCCAGTGAAGCAAAAATGATACAAGTAGTGCCAAAAAAGGGACCTATTATGGTCTCTGTGGAGAAAAAGAAAAAAGAGAGAAAAAAGCAACAAATATGCGTAAGTCAACATCGCAATCCAAATGGTAAGTACAAGCAATTAGTTGTGTACCAGCATGCCTTATATATCAAAGGCAATAGTACCCCTAAATACATTGAAATGGGGAAGGATATTGCATTAGTTGGAACCAGCTTTCTGTCGTTGGTTATGAAAAGGGACCTCAAACTGCTCGGTTTCACTGTCATCTCATCATACACACACACACAATCACGACTCAATGCATTACCAGTGAACAAGCAATTTAAAGGTAGGAAGGGACCTCCTTCACCTTGGGTTTCTTTGAGACCGAATGAAAGAAAACGCTAGCCGTTTTGTAAGACTTTGTTAATACTATAATACGTACACTTTTCAGTTAATTTCAATGCCCCATGAGCTTGCAGGCGAGGGGTGTTCTCCGCGGTTGCTGTAAAAACAAAACCGCACTTTGGTTTACCAACGGAGCAAAATCCAAAGTTGTTGTTTGCCCCCGTGACCCGTTTATTAAAGACTCGAGGTCAGAGTCTATTACTCACATGTCCGACGAGGAAACGAAACATTATTCCCACCCCCGTGCTGCTCCGTGGAATGCCGGGCTTGTGTGTCTCGTGTTGCTTAAGACGCATTCGTTTCCGCATTGTCACCGGGCAATCTTGTGTGGACTAGAGCGCAAACCTCCCAAGATGGCCGCCACCTAATGGCACGATGTGAGGAAAAGGACGGAAGTCTTTCTACCCTTTCTTTTTTCTTGATCGGGGGGCGCAGTAATTTCGATTTCACTCGCACACAATGTGTAATAGCCTATTGGGTGCCTGGCAAATTCCTAATTAATATGTATAGTCATGATGTGACATTTACTTTATTTGTACAGAGACTGTGGTCATTCTATGTCTCATTACATTCGTTATGTCTATACCAAAGGATCAGAAATAAAACCAAGGATTCACGGGGCTTATATTTTGGTCCATGCTCTGTGTAGTAACTGTAGTGACACAGTCAGAGAACGTTCACATCCTTAATTACCACTTTTGTTGTGAAACATGGCATTTCATTAGATGAGATAGAGAAAGTTATCTTGGATAGTGAGTAGATCCTCTCCCGAGAGGGTACATTATAGTTGAGCCCAGGGGATATCATCGTTCAGCCCAATCTTATGTGACTGAATACGAAATACCCATCTTTGTTCCTTCTCTAAGAGGGTTTTTTCGTTGCTGACTGTTTCGATCACTGTCCATTGAATTTCTTCTGGTTTGTGGCTCATTTCAAGGAAATGGTTGGTGAGTTTTGTACTAGATTTCCTGCATTTTATGGTACTTTTGTGTTCGCCTATCCTGATCTTTACTGCCCTGCTCGTCATCCCCACATATTCAAGTTTGCAAGGACAGGTGATCATGTATACGACGTTCACACTGTTGCAGTTACTGAAACTCCTTTGTTCCCAGCTAGTTCCATTATTGAATGTTATCTTTTTGCTCTTCTGGGTAAGGCCACAAACCTTGCACCCTCCACATGGATAGTGGCCTTGGACAAAGTTCGGGTTTCTTTGTACATTGTTATTGTTCGATTTCGGTCTTGTGTGGACCAAGACGTCTCTTAGACTCTGAGCTTTTTTGTGGGCAAACATAGGTTTGGGTATCTGCAGACCTCCACTGTTCAGGATCTTCCAATTTTTATTAATGATTTTAGTCACCAAATTGGAGCTGGTGTTGTATGTGGTTACACAAATAGGTCGTTTCTCTTCAACCTTTGGTATCTTTGGCTCCAGTAGGCTTTCACGGCAATTGTTCTTTGCTCTTGTGTATGCCTGGTTGATGATGCGATCTGGGTACATCCGTGCTTTCAATTTCTTTTTCAGGTCCTCCGATTGTTTTTTGAAATTGTCAATCTCTGTGCAGTTCCTGCGTAGACGCAGGAACTGACCGTACGGGAGGTTGTCCCGCAGGTGTCTGGGATGAAAGCTATTGTACATGAGAAGACAATTCTTTGAGGTACCTTTAAAGTGGGTTGTGGTCATCAATCTCCCATTCTTCGGAAAGATGATTAAGTCAAGGAAAACTAAGTTGCTCCTGGAGGTTGTACTGGTGAATCTCAGGAAGTCGTCCTGTTGGTTCAACCATGTCAGAAACTGTTCAGAGTTCTTTTCATCTCCATCCCAGATGATAAGGATATCATCGATGTATCGTTTCCACAATTTGATGTTGGATTTGAAGGGGTTATTTGAGTTCAGTATTTTAGTCATCTCCAGATGGTGCACATATAGTCCAGCTATGCTAGGAGCAAATGTGCTTCCCATGCTGGTACCGTGTTTTTGTAGGTATATGGTGCCGTTGTACTCAAAGAAATTCTCTTTCAATCCCAGAGAGACACAATCCATCACCACATTGCGCGGTGTCTGATACTCCCAGAAGTCTTCAAAGAGCACATCCTCGATAATCTCCAAAGTTGCTTGATGTGGCAGGCTGGTGTACAGACTCTCCACATCACAGCTAATCAATAGCTGGGTGTTAGGATCGAAGGCTACTTCTTCTATCAGATTCAGAACATCCTTGGTGTCTCTCAAGTAGGTGGAGGTCTTTTGAACCATCGGTCTGAGAAAAGCGTCCGCAAATTTAGAGACAGGCTCTAAAATGGACCCAATCCCAGAGACAATTGGTCGTCCCAGGGGGTTGTCCATACCTTTGTGGATCTTGGGTAAAGTATATAGATAAGGGATTCTCGGATCTTTTTGGCAGAGGAAGTCCCCTTCTTTTTTCGAGATCCAATCGTGTGCCAATGCCTCCTCTACCAGAGTACCGATCTTTGTTTTTATTCTTTCAGTAGGGTCTGTGTGAAGGACTTCATAGTTTCTTGTGTCCTGTAACAGCCTCCTACATTCGTTGTCATACTGTTCTGTGTTCTGTATGACAGTTGCACCGCCCTTATCGGCCGGCTTGATTATGATCCTTTTGCCATTACTCAGATCTCGTAACGCTTTCCGTTCTTCCTTCGTGGTGTTATGGAAAATACGCTTCTCTAACGGGTTGATGTTTTCTAACTCCATCATTACTGCCTTCTCGAATGTCAACAATTCAATTGGAAGAAGATGGTCCATGGGGGTAAACCTAGATTTGGGTCTCAAATCGGTATCTCCATGCTCTGTCTCGTCCTTCTTGTCCTTGAAGAAGACCTGTAATTTCAGACGTCGCATAAATTCCTGTACCTCTTTGCAGAGATGGAATTTATCCATACTTGCTGTGGGTACATATCCCAAGCCCTTTTCCAAGACTCCTTTTTGTTGTTCTGTTAATTCGATGTTGGAAAGATTTACCACCAGACTCATTTCTGGTTCTTTGTTGCACCTGTCATGCTCCTTGTTGCTACTCGGGGTGTTTGTTCTTCTTCTGTATTCCAATGTACAGTGGTCCCTCTCCGGTTCCTCCCCTTCGTCCGTCCTTGGCGTGCCCCTAAAAAAGGAGCCGAAGGGTCATAGTAGCTATATTCTTGTGGTTGATATCCCCAAGTAGGAAAAGGTCCCTGTGGATGTTGAAATGGGGGTGGTCCATATTGTTGTTGAGGGGGGTACATCATGGGAGGGTTGAAATTGTGCCATCCTCTCGTGCCTCGAGAGTTGGCCCTCCGAAAATTTCTCCTGTTCGCCCGATATCCTGGACTCTTGTTTCGACTGGAATTTGAGCTGTTGGATCCTGAGTCAGATGTCTCGTCATCTGTGGTGTTACCATTCGTTGATTTGTAATCGTCCTTTATATAGGGATAGACTCTTTCTTTAGTCCAACGACTGTTATCTTTACTTAGTTTCTCATATTTACTGTTTTTGAGAGTGGTTTCGAACTCGTTTAATGATTTGTTCATTGCATCAAGATACTTCTTGATGTCTGCTGGTGATTCGTAGCTTTTTATGCGTATCTCTATAGTTTGTATTTCTATCTTTAGTTCGTTCGCCAGCCTACTTGCAGTCTTTATTATGAGAACAATCCAATCCCTGGTACATCGCCAAGAAATTTTGGACCAGTCGATTTTGAAAGTTTTATCCTGTAAGAAAATAAAGGGTTCATTGCGAACTACGAGCCCTGATGGTGCAGTGTTTACCTTGAGGTATTCTGACATCAGTAGGCCATGAAGTGCTGTTTTTATCTGGGTTCTTCTTAGTTCCTCAAGTTCATTCCAGTCATTGTTCTTAGTCAGAGGGCCTGCTGTGTTTAGTCCCTCAAAGCTTCCCAGAGAAGACATTAGGTTGGAGATCTCTTCTTCGGTGAAAGTTAGGCCCAGGTCTGCCATTTGTTGGCAGCAAAGGGAGTTGTATTAGTAGAAGTAGGGGGTCCCTTGATCGATCAAGAGCTTGTCGTGGAATGCAGAATCACTTTTGTAGTGGTAGAGAGGATAGTACTAGTATTGAATCAAGCATCCGCAGCTGTACGCTGCCAGTAATTCCAAAACAAAAGAGGAGCGTAGAGGTACTGATAGAGTCACCCTCCTGGCGGAACTTTTATAATCAAAGAGATTCTATCAAAAAAAGTGAAAAAGTGATAATATTTATATTAGTTCATAACCAACGACAGAAAGCTGGTTCCAACTAATGCAATATCCTTCCCCATTTCAATGTATTTAGGGGTACTATTGCCTTTGATATATAAGGCATGCTGGTACACAACTAATTGCTTGTACTTACCATTTGGATTGCGATGTTGACTTACGCATATTTGTTGCTTTTTTCTCTCTTTTTTCTTTTTCTCCACAGAGACCATAATAGGTCCCTTTTTTGGCACTACTTGTATCATTTTTGCTTCACTGGGCCAACTCATGCCCTGAAGCACAAACAGTCAGCTTATTTTTGCTGTGCTGTTTGTAGGACAGCAGGCATATTTCTGTAGAACTGAGTATATTCCAGTAGGGATCGTTTTTTGGTCCTGATGAGTAAGCAGTAGGGGACTGCTTACGAAACATGTCGACTTGGTAGTTAGCTAATGCTCTACCTCACAACCCCTTCTTAATGTTCCCAGCTAGAGAAGTGAATAAAACATTTTTTTCTACTATGCCAGGGAATTTTTAAACTTTTTTATAAACCACTTTTTTGAGGTCCCTACACTTTCACTGACACCTGTGCACTCACACATAGCCACTGTCACAATATAAGTGCTCCCGCGTATTCGTTTGGTCGTAGCACGCCCCGTCCCGTTATAGGGGCGGGAAGACCCCTATGATGAAGCATGACACTATTGGATTTTTTTAGTGTGTGAGGGGTATTTTAAAAAGCACATTGCGCTCTGGTCTTTCCATCCTTAAGAGAGAGCCTAACACGTTTGTTAGAAAAATCAAAACTAATATAAATATTATCACTTTTTCACTTTTTTTGATAGAATCTCTTTGATTATAAAAGTAGTGCTGAAGTCACCCGGGTCTTACAAGCAAATGTGTCATTATGTCTGTAAAGTCCCACAATATGGCTAACATGGAAGGTACGGGGTATCACTGAGCCTATATTTATCCATAGATGCACACATAAAAGATGGTGGACATGATGCATTTCTGCGAATATGTATGTTTGTTGTACATTCAGTGGAGTGTTGTAGCTGTAGTAATACAGGGCTGTGAAAGATTTAGGTTGCAGTTTTTGGCACATGAAGGACAGATTATATATATACGTATGTGGTCAGTCAGGTATACTGTCGAACTTGGTGCTGAAAATCATTGTTCGAGGCTTGAAGTGGTGTCCATATCCTGTTATTGTAGAGTAATGACGTAATCAAACGCATGCCTGAAAATGTACTGTAAATACGGTGGTCATGTAAATTGTTGATATAGTTTTAGGTCGACTTCGCGATATATAAATATGCTAAGAAAAACCAAAACAACAAGAAATAGTACACATTTATAAATTGACTATACAGTTTCTTTGCAGTATTGTAATGATCCACTCTGTATGTTAGTATTTGTAGAATGAGCGAGAGAAAGTGATATAATCAACTTTTTTGTTATTGGCAGAGGTAAGATGGTTGCATACGCTGTTTACAGCACAATATAATGTGTTAGGGTGCAAGAGCAGCATTTTCCAAACATAATAAGTACACAGACACAGAGAGATAGTTGAAGTGAGCACGGGCATGTGTGCTCCACTCCATTGTATTACGCTGCTGTTGGTAACAAGTAGAATAGTAATCATGATATCATACACAGATATTCAATCATAAACAGTTTATGACTTCTGTTGTACAAAGGTAGGAGCACTATATGTGAAATAATACACAGAAGATTCTATCATAAAGGGTTCATGAGTTGTGGTGCACTAAGGTAGGATCAGTTTGTGTGGAGCCTGTGATGATGCGTGGTTCAGGCAGAGCGCACTGGTAAGAATGTCTTTTGCCAACTGAATTTTGCCTTAATAAGGACATGTGGTGATTATTTATGGTGCACTGAGTTAGTGGTACGTCTGGTGCTCAGCGTGTGCTCACTCTGTGATGATGCGTGGTTTGATCAGTCTGTACTCCATACATTGACTGTTGCATACTGGATTGCATGAACATTGAGGGGGAAAAAAACTACAATTGATGGTTATCAATTGCTCTGCAAACTAGGTCTACTGATTGCTCCCCATAACAAATTAAACGATTGCATTTCACGCAGTGCATTCTAACTTTCTCAAAATGGGGACGTATGTTTGGTGGCGATGTTGAAGGTGATGCCCCAGAGGTACTTGGTATTGCCGGTGGTGGAGATACATTCTGGTGCTATGTTCTACATTCTTTGTGAACATAGTTCACAGGATGCAGGAATTAACTGTGCTTGCGCATACTAGCAGTGCTACAAGAGTATTTTTTGTCTGTGCCTTAAATAAATCAAGGCTAAATTCCCTATAGTCTGCAGTGTAGATACAAAGCGGAATTCAAGTTGTGAACCCTACTGTCCGCGGTGTACATCGAAGCCACTAGTCAACACAGTTATAAAAGAATGCTTTTTTTCACTTATTTTAACAAAATCTGAATACATAAAGTATAATTGTCTCTGCATTAAGTAAATCAAGGCTGAACTCCCTACTGTGTATAGTGTAGATGCAAAACTGAATTCAAGTTGTAAACCCTGCTGTCCGCAGTGTAGATCTTAGGGTGGACTGCATCATCTGTAATCATGATTGAAATGAAAGATAGAACATGTAGAGAATACATTGTTGAAATATGTATGTTTCAGGGACATTATAGTTCAAATTGTGACCTGTGCTGTCCGCAGTGTAGACTGACATTAAGTGTGTCTTTGCACTTGCAGCATGAATTTCATTATTCAACTAAATCTATAAGTGATATAAAAGAAGTTTTTGAAGGAAGCACACTAAAGGGATATTGTAGGTTTGATATGTGTCATACTTAGTTTGGTTTGCACTGAGTTAGTGGTATCTGAAACAACAAGGTTCTGTGGAGCCTGCGATGATGTGTGTTCCGGGTAGGCTGTACTGATAGTAATGTTTTTTGTCTTGTGAATTCAGTCTTAGTAAGGCCACGTGACAATGATTTTTCGTGCACTGAGTTACTAGTACCTTTGGCGCTTAGCGTGTACGTATCCTGCGATGATGCGTGGTCGGGGGGGCACAGTAATTGGAGTAATGTGTTTTGTCGATTGGATTCTGGTCGGGGGGGCACAGTAATTGGAGTAATGTGTTTTGTTGATTGGATTCTGCATGAATTCCATTAAAAAAGGACAGTATGTCTCACTGTGAAATAAAACTGTTCACTCTTCTTTGCGATGATTTATGGTGCACTGAGTTAGTAGTATCTTTGGCACTGAGCTTGTACGTATCCTGCGATAATGCATAGTGCAGGGGGGCTGCACTGGGAGCAATGTTTTTTGCCTAGTAAATTCTGCCTTAATAAAGCTACGGGGAGATGACTTGTGGTGCAGTGAGTTAGTGGTACCGAAAGAACTCAGCGTGTGCGCACCCTGTAATGATTCGTGGTTCGGGGGGTCGCAGTGGATGATGTCTCTTGTCTACTGGAAGGTGTCATGTACAATCGCCATTCTACCTGAATCATGAGCCCTCACAATGTAGATCGAAGGCAGTAGTCATCACTGACATCAAGAAATTATTTTGGTTGTATCTTTTAACAAAATCTGAGGACATAAAGTACAATTATCTCTAGCTTTAAAAAATCAAATCTAAATTTCATGCTGTTTGTGGTATAGATTCAAAGCTGAATTCAAGTTGTGAACCCTGCTGTCCGCACTGTAGATCGAAGGCAGTAGTCAGCAGAGATATCGACAAATTATTTTTGTCACTTATTTTAACAAAATCTGAACACATACAGTACAATTGTCTCTGCCTTACATAAATCAAGGCTAACTTGAATGCTGTCCATAGTGTAGATGGAAAGCTGAATTCAATTTGTGAACCCTGCTGTCCGCAGTGTAGATCGAAGGCAGTAGTTGACACAGACATCGAGGAATGCCTTTTTGTCACATACCGTAACAAAATCTGAGTACACAGTACAATTGTCTCTGCCTTAAGTAAATCGAGAATTAATTCAATGTTGTATGTAGTGCTGATGGGCTTCTGGTATCAAGTGGTGAACTCTGTTGATCGCAGTGTACATTTGAAGGCACTACTCAGTACAGACATTGAGGAATGTTTTTTGTTGCATCATGTAACAAAATTGTCTCTACCTTACATAAATCAAGGCTAACTTCAATGCTGCCCGTAGTGTAGATGCAAAGATGAATTCAAGTTTTGAACCCTGCTGTCCGCAGTGGAGATCGAAGGCAGTAGTCAGCACAGTTATAGACACATGCTTTTTGTCACATCGTTTTACAAAATCGGAAGACATAGAGTACAATTGACTCTACCTTAAATAAAGCAAGGCTTGATTCAATGCTGTCCGTAGTGTAGATCCAAAGCTGAATTCAAGTTGTGAACCCTGCTGTCCGCAGTGTAGATCGAAGGCAGTAGTCAGCACAGTTATAGACGAATGCTTTTTGTGACATCCTTTTACCAAAACGGAAGACATATAGTAACATTGTCTCTGAATTAAATAAAGCAAGGCTTGATTCAATGTTGTCCGTTGTGTAGATCCGAAGCTGAATTCAAGTTGTGAACCCTGCTGTCCGCAGTGTAGATGGAAGGCAGTAGTTGACACAGACATCGAGGAATGTTTTTTTTTACATACTTTAACAAAATCTGAGGACATAGTACAATTGCCTCTGCCTTCAATAAATTGAGACTGAATTCAATGTTGTATGTAGTGCTGATGCGCCACTGGTATCAAGTTGTAAACTCTATTGACCACACTGTAGATCGAAGGCAGTAGTCAGCACAGATATAGACGGAGAATTTTTATCACTTATTTTAACAAAGTCTGACGACATAGAGTAGAATTGTCTCTGCCTTACATATATCAAGGCTAACTTCAATGCTGTCCGGAGTGTAGATCCAAATCTGAATTCAAGTTGTGAATCCTGCTGTCCGCAGTGTAGATCGACGGTAGTAGTCGATACAGACATAAGTCTGCGGTGCCTTGGCGCTGAGTTTGTAATGGACCTGTATCGAGGAGGCACGTGGTCATGGCGGCAACCATGTGGCAGGGTGAGGACCTTCGCTGTGGTGGAGTCTCTTTTTTTTGCAGAAGTGAACCACGCCCAAGGTGTAGGCTAATTATTTATAGTCTTACGCTGACGTTGCGTACGTTGGACCAGCCTACTCCGCTTCTGCTTCAGGGGGGGAGACAACACAGCTACATGACCGAAATATTTCCCAGTGTCTGAGATAATATGGTTGCGTCCACTATGCAGTACACTACACGTATCAATAGTATATCTACACACGGAAATGTTTTTGGTTTGTGTAGTGAGTTGTGTGTAGCATATCACCGGTAGTGTTAGCATTGTGTACATTATTGTTGATGTGTGAGTTCCTGCCCTTATACATAGTTGGTTGCCACATCTTTGAACATTGAGCTAGTGTGCTGTTGAAGGGATATATTATTTTGGGAAGCTCCGTTGTCCTATTTTGCGCTGCCTCTGAGGTAGTAGAGGAGGAGGGTTCAGGAGGGGTGGTTGTACTGGTGGTGGCGCTGGGTATTGTGATTTTGTTGGCATGTCGGATGTGTATAATTAGTAGAATTATCCTTTAAAAAACCTTAGTTGTACTAACTGTAACTCTCGCGTCCGCAATCCACTGGTGATGAGGTCACATATTACATCATTCATGACATGGTCAGTGACATGCTCTTGGCCCTTAATCTCTCTGTTTCAGCTTTCTCCAGTAATAAGGTGTTTACTTGCTTACTACGAGCAGCAGTCTGTGGTTCTCTTACCAAAAACATATCTATTGGCCCAAAATTTCCAAGGATTTTTTGAAATAGGCCAACCATGGGATAGAAATGCCCTTATTGCAGGCCATACAATATTTGACTATGTTCTTTGTTAATGTGGCACCTGCTGCGCTCCATATGGATCACCAGAGGGTGGCTGGGTGAATCTGGATAGGATAGCTTATGCCCAGCTCCCTGTGGAAAATTAAATGGAAGGAAGATGCTGGGGCTGCTACTAACCCTCTCAGGAAGTGATTCTCCTCCTCCTGGAGATTTGTAGGAGCACCTAGTCCTCATAAGCCTGTACAATACTTTGCAATAATAATGCACGGTGATAGATTTATTTCCGCTAAGGGTTTCTGGGGCCTTCCTCCCTTTGACAATGGCAAACTAAGCAATGACCCAATGGATCTTGAGCATTTTACTCTGCACTCTGCTACATGCTTAGATCATGAGCCTGAGGTACCGAAATTAATTCCTAGATAGGAAAAAGTGCTAATGCTAGATAAAGTGATTGTGCCTACAGTAATATAGTGTATTTTTTATATGCTTTGGGCCACATGACATTAAAAATGATTTGGTAAAACTTGACGACAGGTTAAGATTATCCAATAAAATTCACAAAAGAGTGACTTAAATCCCTTTAAATGCCTGTAAGTCAACCGTACAGTGATTTAAAAATATATCAACTGTTAGAAAAGTACATACAAAGCATTTGTCTGTGATTCTGAAGGGTAATAGAAACAAAGCTTTTAATAGTATAAAAAAAAACAATTTACTTGGGTATGTGCAAATGATAAATATTTGCTGAAATTCAATTTCTACACATTCTGGAGAGTTTTATCATTCTATGGCTATTAATATAGAAAATGAGTGGTCAACAAATGAAATTGAGTTCCACTCCATTCATTAGTAATATATTTGCAACACAAATTTGTGTGTCAAAATACACCACCGGCTACATACCACAATGTAACACTCTCCTAGTGAATATCCATGAATCATTTGCTTTACTTCTTCTTTATGTGACACTTGGATGTTTCACAATTCTTATGACTTCAGTGATGACTTCAGTGATGTAAAATTGATGGTAGTACCCCCACTCTGATTCATACACCAATACACCTTACTATCCCGTTGTGGTCTGGCAAGACATCACAATATTAATGTAGTTGCACCGAAAGAGAAATGGAGTACTGATTTACTATACGTTTGCGTCTCCCTTGCATTGCGAATGGTGACACAGGGCAACACCAAGGCTTATTTGGAATTTGCAAAGCCAGACAAGGCCTGAACTGCATGGCCTTTCATCGCTTTGTAAAGAAATGTAATGCAACACAGCTGTGTTACATTACATTTCAACTTGGGAGGCATTCCATGAGTGAAGTATGGGCATTCCCATGCATCTAACCATGAATTTTGGTACCCTCTGAGATTTACTAAAGCTACTAAACCTGGGTATGCATCACATTGTTATGCCTCCCACAGTGAGATGTACAAGAAGTGCTGGGTACTGCTTTGAGTCACCAAAACAATCATGATATGGTCCAAGGTCATTTAGCACTACACTTGTATCCCCGTTCAATTAAAAACTCCTTTGAAAATGAAAAAGTTGATCAACATGGCTGTTTGCAGTGATCTGCATTGCTTAGTGATGCTTTACATCACTTGACTACCCACACTAAAATTTCATCAATCTGGGCCCTTACTTTAACTGGCAAGTGAAGTAGTTATGTGTGCTTGGTATTGTTTTCACTATAAAGACAAGACTCCTTGTTTTATAATCATGGCCTACTCAGGAATCATGCTCACAAAAGAAATAGCCTGAGTAAAATGAATGAATGGAAATAGTAAATATTTTATTTGCAGTTCCAAAAAAAAGAGCACAGGTAGCAATTCTGTAGAAAAAACATTTTGTTGAATAGACCTAGAGCTCATTTTTGAAGTAGATATTTTTGTAACCTTTAAATTGGATCATTATTCTCTATGCTTTGGATGAGAACACCTGCTATGAGAAGAATCACATTGAAGAGCTGCTCTCTTCAAATTCAATTTTGTGTCCTAGTTTAACACACACATTCAATATGCATTTGTCCCCCTGCTTTCTTTAAGCATCGCCAAATTCATCACCCACTTGCCGTCGAATCTGAAACACTATGTCTTTCTGGGATACCTCAACTTCTCACTGGATGACTACTACTTAATGACACCTAAAGGGCACAACAAGAATCCAAGCAAAGTCCCATCATATAAACTCATTTAAAGTAATGTACTGGCTTTGCCTAGAATACTAGCATTAAAATGAAAATAGTTGCAAAGGAAGGGCTTAAAGGAAATAGTGTGATTTACAACTCAATGATTGTGTGCACATAGATATTTGTATACATAGAGATTTGTACTGAATGTGGTGCCTCCCATACAAATCTCACACAAGGCACTTGGCAGCAGACCTCCAGGATCTTGAACAACATCCTCGTAACTATCGGACCACCCCAAAACTGCTCGAATTCGGTAAAGAGTAGAACATGCACCTCTTTAAAGAACATTACATCACTATGCACTAAGAATCCACGCACCTTCTACTTCTATTACTTGTTCACTCTATGCTTTTTCTTGACCTGTATGTTGCTTCGCTGCCTTTGAGCTAGGCTCATGCTATAGAAATACAACATACATACTTGCACTTCTTATTCATTGTAGCACCATAGTGCATTGCGAAAGGAATATGTTACACAAATTTTGACAAATCTTGTTGTAGTGTTTTTTACCATAACCCTCCTGGAATAATTCTGCTATGTGCTTTCTGACTTTTCTACGCCATTCTGATAAAAGAAAAACTCCGTATTCACCTCCACCCTCACCACATTGTGCAAACTACCCCAGTAGTTTGCCATGTTTGTTACTGGGGTAGAACGTAATTTAGGAGATACAATGTATTCTTTAGTAAAGAAGGAACTTTACTAAGGACCACAAGTATCAAAGGTCCATTTTACATTCCCCAAATAGCGAATTTTAGTTAATCACTATTTAGGGAATTGAAAATGGTATGTTAGAAAATAGCGGTTCCCTAATATTCACATAGCGAATTAGAAATTGCTATCAGGAAATTTTACTCCATTCGTTCCTATGGGCCTAAAGGCCCATAGGTTTGAAACAGTTTGCATTACCTAATTCGCAATTAACTAATTGGTAATTGCAAATTAGGAAATGAAAACCAATGGTGCCCTGGGGCCTAAGGCCCCCCTGAAGTAACCCTAAAAAGAAGGTGCACATGTTAGGCACACACACAAAAATGTGTTTACCAAAATGCACTGCTAAAGCCTTTCATACACCTTGAAAGGCTATTTTAATAATATGAGATAAAACTAATGTGTGTCTAAGTGGAGACTTCATATCATCCATATCCCGTTTTCCGGCATTAACCTTTCCTTCAATAAATTATTATTTTCATAGGCTTTGGCCCAATTGGTTCAGTCCAGGTAACCGAAACTGCAATTTCCAGAATGCACTAGGTTGCTTCCAGAAAGCCCAAGACTGGAAATTGCATTTCCTGATGACATGGATTCAACTGTTAAACTTATCAATTAAGGTACAAATTGTAGAAAATGGATTTAACTGTTTGAATGAAAACTTTGAAAGCTGCGTGTAACACAGAAGTGCCCTACTCCAGAGGTTGCAGCAGGAGCACAGGTTTAGGACAGCTAAAGGGAGAAGGTTGCCATGATGAGGGGCATGACTGCCCCCTCCAGGATCATTCAAGGAGAATTACACCAGGGTCGGCAGCGGCTGCCCCATGTCTTGCTGCTGACTGCAGAACCGAATCCTCCGGCCCCTCCGCAGGCAGGTGCTTAAGGTGTCACGGTTAAGCGATTTTGGAAACTGCCGCCTTGATCTGCGGTGGTTTGATAGTGCTGGGAAAGCGATCTAAAGGAGTTTATCGAGGAGGCATGATGAGGCTTGGAGAGTTGTTGCTGCAGATTTCCACAAAGGGTGTTTTTTCTCTCCACTCCAGACCTTTGTCAAGTTGGTTGACCAAATTTTGTGGAGGCAGTGAAGCCTGGCAGCAGTGTGGTGTCTGCTTTTTTGAGTAATTTTAGGATTTCGAGTCAAGGAGACCTGATTCCAGCTGTCGCTAAGTTGTTGGAAATTTACGAGGCAAAGAGACTTGGTTCCAGCTGCCGTTATCTTTCGAAGATTTACCGAGGTCTCCTCTGTTTAGAGGGCCGACTGCTCCTATGCAGCTGGTGGAGCCTGGAAGAGGGAGTGGTATGATCTACTGCCACTAACCAGTGGAAGTAAAGGAGTGGGTAAGGCAATGTGTAAGGTAGGCGCTATGCATGATTTCTTGGGTTACGTAGGGCCGTGCTAGTTTGCTAGCACCTGATGGATTTATATGCTTGACTCACCATAGCTGAATGCAAGACTTTGGTATTCTATGCACCAGTAGCAAATGCACCCTACTGTCATGTAACAAATCCGCACAAAAATTGCTTCACCAATTCCTCCTGTCTCCCCTGAACAATACAAGAAGGCCTCCCAGAGTAAAGTGGCTGGCTGGCAAGACAAGCAGATGCTACTGCCTTTTCTGTCAGCCCTGCCCAGCCGCTCGGAAAAGAGGGCAGAGGGACAGCGCAAGGTTTATTTTTGCACGAGTCTGGTCCAGCAGCACTAGAAAAAGCTTGTACCTACTTTTCAACTTCTAATAGCTCAGAGAATTTAACTTCATCTCCAGCCTCCATTTCACTGATGACCAATGTGGGGTCGGATAAAAACCTTGAGACTTGGCCTGTTCAAAAACCTAAAACCTTCCCTTTGTTCACAAATGTCGGGTCTAAGCTTTCCAACGAGGAGATCAAAGTGGGAGTATCACCATCAATTAAAACAATATCAGGGCCCACAAATCCAACATCTGAGGGTGACTCTGCTCGAAATGTGCAAGAGAAACTGGATTATACCCTTCCAATTGTTTCGGGAGGTTCAGGAGCTTCAGATGAAGCTTCTTTTGGCCCCTCCCAAGATCAAAGTACCGGCCTCAGCTTACAAGTGATAGCTGCTTCTGAACGGAATATTCACTCACAAGTATCACTGATTAAAAATCCTTGTGTGACTCAAGAGCACCTGCCAGAAGCTTTGAAAAAACTGCTTAATACAATTCTGGTGGAGATCCGCAGGCTTAAAGTCCAGCAAGCTTTGCATATGGAGCTAATAAAGCAAAGTCTTACTAAAATGGAGGAGACCTTATTGGTATTTCCAAACCAGATACAGGCAGCAGAGCAAAGAATTTCAGACATTGAGGACAAATTGCCACTCTTGCAAACTCACACGACACCTTAATTTGCAAAAATCACAGAACTGGAGCTAAAATTAGAACCAATGGAGAATCATGTAAGATGTTCCAATCTTCGATTTATGGGAATTCCGGTAGGGAGTGAATCTCAGGGTCAAATACAATCAGTTCCTTAGCTTATCAATATGTTGATTAAAGATCACGTTTTACCATCTGCTCCTGAAGATTTGACAATCATGGGGGCTCAAAGAGTTCCTTTCTATCAGACACCTAGGGCCAAATATCTTCACACTATTCTGGTCAACTTTTCCAATTTCCGGATTAAGGAACAGGTCCTCACTAGAACGATACAGCAAAAAAAGTTGACAGTCTTTCAAAATGCTTCTTTGAAGATTTTCTCCGATCTTTCCATGATTTCAGCTAGGTGGAGAAAGGCATTTCAATTGATTGCCTTTAAATTTAGATCAATAGGAGCACAAGCCTCCTTGCTTCAGTCTTCAAAATTGAAGGTGCTTTGGAAAGGACAAATTAAGGTCTTTAATGTTCTTTAAGAAGCACAGGACTTCTGAAAATCAGAATAGTCAAAACACAGCCACTCAGATCAGAGATCCGGTCTTGGATACAATTGTAGATTCTAAAGAGAAAATTGCAGGTTTTTTTTTACTGCACTTTAAAATGATTTATAAGGAGATGTAGGAAATTACTCAAGCATCACTTATACACTATTTAGTATTTTTAGAAATGCCCTCTATTTCTAAGACTTTGCAGGATTCTCTTGATAAACCTATTTCACAAGATGAAGTCAGCAATGTATTGAAATCTATAGATAACGCGAAAGTCCCAGGTAATGACGGTATCCCTGTTGAATTGTTTTAGATTTTTAAAACCTTGCTTTTACCTTTTCTTACTAAATTGTACAGTTTGATAAAAAATGGCGAACCAATGTCTAAAAATGTTAAGGAAGCGGTCGTGCTCTTCTTTATTAAGAAAGACAAGGATCCTACCCTCATTGGTTCATACAGAGCCATAAGTCTTTTGAATATAGATTATAACATTTTTATGAAAAACAGGACAGTAAGGTTGACTCCGGTTGCACAATAGGTGGTCAATATATACCAGACAGGTTTTATTTGTGATAGATCTATGGTCTCTAATACATATTTTTTGACACAAGCAATTGACTACCTGTCAGTCAACAACATTTAGGCAGCAATTTTAATGCTTGATGCAGAAAAAGCATTTGACCTTGTTTACTGACAGGCTTTGTTTTTTAAATTATCTATGTTCGGCTTGCCTGAACGCTTGGTCAAAATGATATAGGATTTGTATTCAGGCTCAGAGGCTAGAATTTTGATTAACAGAGAATCGGCGGGTACAGTCAAGATCCAGCGTGGGACTAGACAGGGATGCCCGCTGCCCCCCTTTCATTCTCACTTTTTATAGAGCCCTTGGCAATTAAAATCCACAACAATCCTCAGATAATGCCTCTAATAGCGGCCATGGCAAAAAACGAAATTATTTGCAATTAATATTATTTTATATTTATCAGCAGAACCATCTCATATCTTAAATCCGTTTGATGAAGTAGAAGAGTTTGCAAGAATAGGTAGGTATAGGCTAAATCAAGCACTGATGGAGGCGCTCTGGTTCAATGCCCCTTCGTATCACTGCCTTTTCATCCTCAGCAGAATACATCTAATCCTATTAGGTATTTAGGAGAATCGGCGGGTACAGTCAAGATCCAGCGTGGGACTAGACAGGGATGCCCACTGGCCCCCTTTCATTCTCACTTTTTATAGAGCCCTTGGCAATTAAAATCCACAACAATCCTCGGATAATGCCTCTAATACCGGCCATGCCAAAAATGAAATTATTTGCAAATAATATTATTTTATATTTATCAGCAGAACCATCTCATATCTTAAATCCATTTGATGAAGTAGAAGAGTTTGCAAGAAGAGGTAGGTATAGGCTAAATCAAGCACTGATGGAGGCGCTCTGGTTCAATGCCCCATCGTATCACTGCCTTTTCATCCTCAGCAGAATACATCTAATCATATTAGATATTTAGGTGAATATGTAAATTGTCATTATAATCATCTGTTTAGGCTAAATTATGGAAACACCCTGGAAAAAGTTAAGAGACTTTTAGATTGATGTCTCTTCTTCCTTTAACTTTAATAGGCCGTTTATCATTGGTTACAATGTCGATTTTGCCATTATTTGTACTTTTATTTACTCATCTTTTGATTAAATTTCCTAAATCATATTTTACTGAAGTACATGCATTAAAACGGGGTTTTATATGGGCACAGAAACAGCCTAGAATGTCTTTAGTAATTTTACAACTACATACATCCCTGGGGGGGCTCGCCCTCCCCAAATTCGAGCTCTATTACCAGGCTGCATTTTTTAATTTGCTGGTTCATCTCCCATCAGCAGCATCAAAATGTTTTATTTTTTTTATTTTACTAAACATTATAGTGTAGGAAAGTGCAATCCAATCACCCTTTTTACTACGGTTTCTGAAACTCCCCAAAAAGTTGAGATATAAGGCATTAGCTGATCTAGCTTTACACATGCAAGTATTTTTTATTTTACATAACATTTCCAGATACCATCAACATTAAAAAATGAGTGAATGTCAGCTTTCTCTGGGGTCTTTGCAATTATGGAATGAGGCGGGTTTTGAATAATTTTTTTTTATTTTATATCTAATTTGATTTCCAGAGAGATGTCCCAGCAGTTGGGCCCTAGGTTTTCGGCTTTGGCATTTAATTTTAATCAAATATCGAGTTTTTAAAAAACAAATTACGTTGTGACTAACAATGCAGCTTTAAATATATTAAACCAACTATACGGTCCGGGCCTAAGTGGAGTGGGCAATTGGTATTCTTGCCTAATACAGTTGGGACAACAGAAAGTGCTCGATAACTTTTTTCCTAAACTATTAAGAGAAACTGGCTGTAGTGTTCGCAAAAAGGAATGGCAGTCTCTATGTGAAGTAGGCCATAAAGTGTTTAGAGCTGCCAATTATAAAAGAATGACCTATTTGTCAAGATGGCTAGCCTGAATACATTATTTCCAACCTCCGCTGAGTTTTGTTTCAGAAGTGGGTCCCCAGTAATAGGGTCTTGGAACCACACTGCCCCGGCCTATATCAACTCTGGTCGGATGTTTTTTTCACGGATTAATCAATCTCTAGCTCTATCAGTCCATATTATTCCTACTGTTAAATTTGGGTGTTCAATAGAGGTCCAACATTTGTCTAAATATCAACAATACTTTTGTTCAATAGCTATTGCAGTGGCCAGGTCTCTAATTCTACAAAATTGGAAGTCTGATAAGTCATCATTGATTCAGCAATGGCAAGAAAAGATGGTAAGGCATATATTTGGGAGAAAGAATATGCCAAACGGATAGGGTCTCTTTGTATATTTGTAGCTACCTGGTCAGGGTTTTTCAATAATTCATTTTTAAATGTTTATTGACACCCACACCCTCAATGGGTTATGAAATTAGTTTATTATTTAAGCGGTATTTGACTATTTGCACTTAATTTCAGGGTATAAACAAGTTGCTGATATTGATATATTGGATATATTAGATAATGGTTATTGTTTTTTTGTATATTTTATACCTGATTTTGTATTGTTAGCATTTTATTTCTATCGCATCAGCACCTTTATTGAAGTATCTGTGAATCGAAAGTTTCATTGGTTATATTCTGCTGTGCTTTTTGTGTCATCAATGTTCCTGTTTTCTAATTTTAGCACTATATTGATATTGCATCAGCACTTTATTGACGCATTCTATTCTCGATCCGGTAAGGTTACTACCTTGACCGATTGCGCTAGCACTTTATCAATGTAATGATGAATTGATTGTTAGATTGGACACAAACTGCGTAGTCTTTCTTGATATTTTCTGATGCACTTCTAGCACTTTAACGCCAGGGCACTATTGCTTTACTTACCTATGCAGGAATTGATTGTTTCATTGGTATAGGCGGTATTATGCAATTGTGGTGTTTTTCTTTTGTATTGCAATCCACTCAATAATAAAAAAATTAAACAAAAGTGTAACTACTCATACCAAAGTAAAAAAAAATGAGAATCACACCAGGGACTCATTTAAATGCATGTGTTTCACCTGGTGCACTCTTGGTTTACGATTGAACCCTCATTGAGGAGTGCCTTTTGTGTCTTCAATAGGAACAATAGAAACCTGAAATGTGAATGCAATCATTTACTTAAGAAGAGCCTGGAAGCACATGAATGCTGAAATGACTATATATGCCCTAGCCATAAGTGGTTGAAAAAAAAGGACCGGCCTAAAGGTATAACATGACAGTCTTCACTCTTTTGATGATGGTTAGCGTGTCACCTAGACCAGAATAGTCCTGTATATTTACTTACGTACTTGGCGACTTGTCTCTTACATTCATGAGACTAAACATACTACTGGTGCAAAATGGGGTTTATAAAATAAATGCCACTTAAAGAGAATATTTTACTTTGTTCTATCTTACTTTCTTCAATTTCCATTATTTCCTGGTCCCCTTTCCCGGTACTCCCAAAGAGTCCTCGTTCAGAGAAACCATCACATTACATGCTTTGCGATAGAGGCGTTTTAGAGTTCACTGCAGCAGAAGTAGGCTTATGTCAGTTTAAATTTAAATCAGACCTCACAACAGTTGTTCTAGGATGGCACGTGGAGCCATTAGCAGGAGTGATGGGCAAGGAATATAAATACATTTAGGGGCAGCAGGGCCTAGCAGTGAGGTGCCTCAGGGGTCACAAACAAGCTAACATGACACAGCCAGATCGATCCGAATTCCCTTCGGGTCCTTCATGAAAATGTTAGTGAATCAATGTATAATTTACAAGTGGGAAGCCAGGAAGTGTGGAGGAGGCCGGCCCTGACTAGCTGGACCTCTGGGTTAAATCACGCAAGTACAGGATGAATTGTTTTGACTGACGTGACCCTGCCGTTCAGAACGGAAACGAGGGCTGGCTCGTGCTCTCTGACCCTTAACGATGCTATGGCGAACTTAGAAAGAGAGTTGAAACACCGCAGGCACAAGAAGATCTTTAATCCAGAAATTTTAAAATGAAAAGATAGTGCACAGCTTGCAAATCCTTTTAGTATTTTGGCATCCGATGAGTAAATATTTTGTATTAGAGCATTTCCTTAGCAGAATGCTTCTGCAGTGACAGTCTGCTTTTCCCCCATAGTGTTTCTCTTGGCATTTTGGAACTGTTACTAACAATAACACACGAACGCGCAAAAAATATATAATGCAGGAAAAACATAACCTTTGGGAACAAGTGAAGAGCAACTGTCCATTATCATCATCTAAAAAACTTTATTTGGTTGACACAAAACCCCATAAAAGAATGCAATACTTATGAATACAAAAACATCTCGATAATGCATGCAGCTCCTAGGAAGCATAAAGCAGCAAACATGACAAAATTCATTGGGGAGCATCTGTAGGTAAACCAAGGAATGCCCTACTTAAGGAAAATTCAGAGATTTCAACAGAGGGACTAAAAATAGCTTCCTGGGCCTTCTAAAATAGCAGCAAAACATAACGAAGTTTAAGGAGTCCTGCAAAGACTTATTGTCGCAGCCACTGGGCAGCCTACAATCGGGCAAAGCCCAACCGCTTGGGGAGACGAGGACTTGGTGAAGCGAGTTGAACCTAAACCTGGCTAAAAGAAACCTATCTCACTGATGTCTAAATTGGGCAAGTTAAGGCTCCGTGCCCTGAACAGTTTTCAGGAGCATGTGTCCCTGCACGAAGGGTCACAAACACAGCAGCAGAACCCTTAGAAAAGATTGGAAGCCTATAGGCCTCACTCCAGTGGCAGATGGTAAAAAGGATCTGTTCACTACCACTGATCACTACATGGTATGCTGTCACCACCGCACTTGTGCTGTTTAACTTCTGGTAAAGGCAGTAGCCTTCCACCACTATGAGGGTAGCGCTTTGGGCACACCTCCTGGTCCAATAAGACCACAATCTGTGAGACAGGCCTATGTGAAGGTGCACATGCATGATCCCTGTTCGTCTATGACAAGAAATCAGTGTTAGGGATCCAGACTGCAATACAGTTGGGCACTCCGGGAAGGGCTACACTTCTCTCACCATGCAGAGGACTTTTCTGTCCCAACAGTTGCCCCTCCCAGATCAGAACACCCCGAACCAACTTCTAACCTGGAGAAGTTGGGTCACCAGATCGGTAAAACCGGTGGGAAAGTCCGTTGGCATTCCCATGACTCGAACCGGGTCTGTGCTGTTTAAGAAAGTCTTACTCATGCAAAGGATTAGAGCATCTCAACAACTTGGTATTCACTTCATTTATTACCATCAAACATTTCACTTGCTTATGATTTGTCTGCACCCCAAACTCAGTGCCAAACAAATAAGGGCAATGTAAAGCGATCTGATACCCGATACTTTCGGGTCAAGTTCGCGCTATATAAAGCTCCGTAAAAAATACCAGACGCCCTCTCCCCCTGTTGAGCCAATACTGCTACAGCTCCATTGTCAGAGGCATCTGTCTATACAACAAAAGGCTGACTGTAGTCAGGTGCCTTCAGTACTAGTGCAGTTCACAGTGCCTTCTTCAGTTCCTCAAATGCCTTTTGACAATCTATCATATTACTTTCCTGGGCTGCTTCCTAGGTGTCAGAGCCATCAATGGAGCTATGATACGTCCATAGTTTGCCACAAAGTTCCTGTAATACCTTGTCATGTAGTTCCTAATAATACATAGGATCTGCGTGTTTAGACAACATAAACTAAGGGACTGGTGTCCAGACTGATTTCAGACACCCCCAAAGGCTATGTTAGCCTGTAGCCCAGCTAGCTCACAGTGCCACCATAAGCCCCCTAATCTTACCAAGGAGCGAATAGTTTCTGGCAACTATCAAACGTGACAACCCTCAATCCTTCAGGGATCGCTCAGTCACTCATGCTCAATTGGTCTTAGAGAGATGTATAGAATAAACGATAGGGACGTTTTCAATAAGCATTTATTGAACCAGCCTCATTCTAGTATAAAACATGTCTGCTGTGACAATCATCAGACAGAAACAGATATATAAGATTACAAGCACTGACAGAGTAAATAAAAGTTAGAATACTACCATGGTGCTAAAACAGTAAATATGCAGTAAACAAGCATATTCCTATATTGCAAACCCAAACTATGGGGCCGATTAGGATGGCGGACGGAAATGGGTACTGTCCGCCATGGTGGGGGAAATTTAACTCCCGGCTGCGCCGCGGAGAAACCGCGGTTGGGATTAGGATATTCATGTCACGAAACTCCGACCGCGGCGGACGGATCACAACCAACACCGTCCGCGGTGGACGGAACACAACCAAGTCCGTCCGCGGCGGACGGAGTCCAATGAACAACCACTGCCGCGGACGGAAATGACCGCGGAAAATAAAACATGTACCGCCATACCTGAGAATACTCCGTGGCCGCAATTAGGATAAATCCGCCCGTACCACGGAACTCACAGCCATCCACGTCCGCGGCGGAAACAATGCTACGAGAACCACAGCATCACTGCGGAAGGCCAACACGCACAACATCCCTAGCGCCTAACAAATGTATGAAAGTGCACCGCAAGTCCTAAGCAAACATACGAACATTGACAAGGCCCCCCCACCCCCCCAAGCACAAGCCACCATGACACGTCCCAATTATCCAATAATGCACACAAGTCAACACGCCCACCTACCACCTGACTCGCAACAACCATTGAGACACGACTACAAAAAGACACCCCCACACAACCACAATCCCTTGCACCACAGCATTGCTGCCAGCAAGAGGGCCATTCGAGACACTGCTAACTCACATAAAATCACATAGAAGACACCCACCCACCACCCTACCACACCCACCACACAAACACCCACCACACAAATCCTACACAT
Source organism: Lissotriton helveticus (assembly GCF_964261635.1). Taxonomy (NCBI): domain Eukaryota; kingdom Metazoa; phylum Chordata; class Amphibia; order Caudata; family Salamandridae; genus Lissotriton; species Lissotriton helveticus. The sequence continues at coordinate 984,852,819 of NC_136071.1, read as the reverse complement.
CACACACCACACACCTGCACCTCCCAACTCACTCAACTCACACACTGAGCACCACACACTATGGCACCCAAAAAAAAACCCAAATTCACGGAGACAGAGTTGCGGGTAATGGTAGATGAAATTATCCGTGTGGAGCCCAACATCTTCGGGGCCCAAGTCCAGCAGACGACCGTGGCGCAAAAGAACCACATGTGGGACAGGATCGTCACTCGGGTGAATGCGTCGGGGACTGTGCCGAGGACCAAGCACGACATTCAGAGGCGGTGGCATGACCTTAAGACCAGGGTCAAGGGCATCCGAGCGAAAAACCACGCCAGAGCCAATCTTACTGGCGGTGGCACACCCCCGGAGCCCATACCCTACACCGATTGGGAGGAGAAGGTGCTGGTGATACTACACCCAGAGAGCCTAGACGGCCTTGACGAAGGAGAAGAGACTGGTGAGTACAAACCAAGCACCACGATCAGCACGACATGGTCAGGCTCACACAACTGAGAATAAACATCCCCCACGCCCCAACCCATGCACGTCGGACACCAACACACTAACATGTCCATGGCTCCCAACAGGCCCCCATGTTCACGGGGAGGGTGGTGGTGGTGGTGGTGGTTGAGGGTGGGGTGTGTGAGAGGCCCAAACTACAACTCCCAACAGGCCCCCATGTTCACGGGGAGGGTGGTGGTGGTGGTGGTGGTGGAGGGTGGGGTGTGTGAGAGGCCCAAACTACAACTCCCAACAGGCCCCCATGTGCACGGGGAGGGTGGTGGTGGTGGTGGTGGTGGAGGGTGGGGTGTGTGCGACAGGAAACAGAAATGTCTACAAATCAATGTAACCATGTACTGTCCACATTACTGACCAGCTCGATCTTGTCCCTCAGGTGATCGTCAACTGACTGGGGAAAGCAGTACCCGGCCGCCAGCCTCGCCTCCCACACCTACAGGACTCTCTGCTGACGACGACACAGGCAGCTCCGGGGCGGAGGATGGAGCGGGACCAAGCACGCAGCCAGGGCCATCTGGCTCACAGGGACTCCCGGGACCGACCAACGTCGCATGTGTGACTCCCGCGGCACCTGTCTCTGTGATCTGCACAGTCCCCACCACCACCAGTACCACCAGTACCAACAGTACCACCACTACCACCAGCACCACGACTCCTGCCGGTGCCACCCAGCATGACCCAGCGCGCAACGCTGGTCCAACGGCCCCACACACAAGCAGGGTGAGTGGGCCACAAACACAGGCAACGGGACAACTGCCAATCAGGCGAGCCACACACCGCCGGTCAGAGGAGGGACAGCTACCCGAGCCAGTGGCACAGTCCCTACAAGCTCTTGCCAGGTGCCAGGCCTCATACGACCGGTCCCAGGTAAACGCTGATCGTGTTCACCAGGACTCAGTGGACAACACCAACATCCTGCGCGAGATCTCTGGCATCCTTGGCCAGATGTTGGTGATCATGGGCCAGCAGGCAACGGTGTGGAGGGAATGGGTTGGCCGGAACAACCCCCCCCCTCCACCAAGTGTGTCAGCGCCACCGCCACCGTCACCTCCGCCTCCCCCGTCACCTCCGCCTCCGCCTCCACCGCCGCCACCACCACCTGAGCCCCTGGCGACGGATGTGGCCCATCACCAACCTGCCCTCCCAGCTGACTCTGTACCACCTCCGAGACGGAGGGGGCGGCCGAGGCAGGAAGTGGCTGAGAGCAGTGTTGGAGCGCCAGGCACACGCTCCAAGAGGGGACGACATTGACAATGCCACTGCCTGTGCCAGACATTCACCCTGCAAACCATCCTGTCCCACATAGACAATCATTGCCACTGGTCTGCTGGACTAGCCTGACACCCCCCAATGTGGTGTCAGCACGGACATTTCATCTGCCATTACCTTCAACTCCAACTCCCTCCCCCCCACTTACTTGTAAATATTCACCAGCACAAAAGCACAACCTGTCAATAAATTGCATTTACTCACACAATGATGTTTTGCCTCCATGTTTATTCACGTGATTGCCATCAGATACAGACGTAAACAGGTACAGGGATCATAGTCGCACATGATCATGGCGCTGCGGGAGTGACCTAGAGAAAACCAGAGACAGCAAACACACGTCAGTAAAGAGATTCACACACATCACAACACAATGCACAGCAACATTACACAAACGACAACCATCACACAAGCATGGGATGGGAGCAAACACATCATGGACACTCCTATGTCCAAAGACATGAAGACACACATGTGCAACCATCACAAACCACACCCAGCTGATTAACCCCATATCCACACAACACCAGAAAACATACATGAGGCATTGTCAACCGCCACTAGAGGTAGATACTCACATTCAAGGGAAGTAGCGATCAATGAGCTGGCGCCTCTGGTCCACACCTTCCTCCTCACCACTATCCTCATCAGTCGACATGGGTGGGATGGGAGGCCGAGGAACTCCTTCGTCTTCAGGGTCCAACAGCAGTTCAATGTTATTGCGTACTGCCAGGTTGTGGAGCATGCAGCAGGCAATCACGATCTTGCATACTTTTCCTGGTGAGTAAGGCAGGGCCCCTCCGGTCTTATCGAGGCACCAAAACCTAGACTTGAGCAGTCCAAAGGTACGTTCGATGACTCTCCGTGTCCTTCCATGTGCCTCATTGTACCGCATTTCACCCGCCGTCCTCGGATTACGTAGGGGACTGAGGAGCCAGGGCCGGTTTGGGTAAGCCGAGTCGCCTATGTAGGGGGATGACAGAGACAAACATCAGAACAAGATATGGTGGGTACCCCATGCAACACAGAGATCACAAGAGTCCCCACTGCACACTCACCAACAAGCCACGCTTGACCGGGTGGCAGATTTGCCATGAGTCGTGGGACATTGCTGGTCCGCATGATGTGGGCGTCATGTCATCCAGGAAATCTTGCACACACATGGGAGATGATGTTGCTCGCCAGGCACACCACCTGCACGTTCAGCGAATGAAAGTGTTTGCGATTCCTGAACACTTGTTCGCGTGCCCGTGGTGGAATGAGCGCGATGTGCGTGCCATCAATTGAGCCCACAACGTGAGGTATGTGGCCCAGTGCATAGAAACCAGCTTTGACAGCTGGCAACTCTTCCGGACGTGGGAAATGTATGTACTCATCCTTGTACAGCATCATAGCTGTTAACACATCCCGAAGAACCGTGCTGAACATGGCCTGTGACATACCCCCGGCACCTCCAACTGTATACTGAAATGTGCCAGTAGCGAAGAAATGTAGTACCGCCATGACCTTTGCAGTGGGTGTAAACGAGCCAGGATACGTTCTACGTGGCTGCAGATGAGGAGACAATTGAGCCACAAGCTCCAGCAACCGACGTCGATCCAGCCTGAATTTCCGAATCACCTCCTCGTCTACCATATCCTCCAGCAGAGTGTATGGGCGATGCACATTTGGAGCCCTCCTGTGTGGGAGAGAGATGTAACTTAGGTCAACTTACAAACGACGCATACGTGTACAACTCCATCACATGTGTACCTTACTGACAAAACTTCAGTCGTCACCCTAATGTATCGTAGACACATCACAGACACTCATGCAACTGCATGCACACAAACGATAAGTTTACACACGCCATGTCATCAAGCACAAATGCCACCACCAATGATGATGTGCATACGGTAATGACATGCATGGTGACAGAACGTAGAAATCACATACACGGAATGCATGTGTACCACCACCACTGTAGTCACCTCGACACAACAAGAAACTGACAACAGATGCATTAATTGGCCACACAGCCGTGATGTACTGTGTAGTTGTGAAGATGTAACAACGTCTGTAGGGTCAAACCCGACGTCAACACGTACAAATGCACATCTGTTGCCCATTGTGTGCCGACCGATGTCCATTGTATGGACACACATGCTATATTATATGACATATGACCTTTCACAATCACGCTCACATCCCTCATGACGCAACTGCACACAACACATCACGGTGCAGCGTCTGACAAGATCACATATTTGGCGCCGCCATGGCGGTGCTCAACTTCCGCTACTTCCCAAAGGCCATATGCGGCCTGCGTCCCTCTTCTCATTGGCTGCATGTGCAGGGACCGTCACGGGCACACATCGGCAACCGCACGTGCAAGCTTCAGGCACGGATGCTTCAGTTGCAACAATGTACTATCACAGGCGCCTCCATGGCGGTGCACGTACACAGCGGGGGAGGTGCAGGCCTATACACCCTGCAGATGTACTCAATGGACATGCCAGTTCATGACCCCCCTTACAGTCACCTTGCATCATCCACCGTACACCGGCCGGAGCGGCCGGCCCATGAACAACCACCGGTCCCGGCCATGAACAACCGCCGTGCCCGGCCATGAACAACCACCGTGCCCGGCCATGAACAACCGCCGTGCCCGGCCATGAACAACCGCCGTGCCCGGCCGTGAACAACCGCCGTGCCCGGCCATGGCGGTTGTGTTCATGGCCGGGACCGGCGGTTGTTCATGGCCGGGCACGGCGGTTGTTCATGGCCGGGACCGGCGGTTGTTCATGGGCCGGCCGCTCCGGCCGGTGTACGGTGGATGATGCAAGGTGACTGTAAGGGGGGTCATGAACTGGCATGTCCATTGAGTACATCTGCAGGGTGTATAGGCCTGCACCTTCCCCGCTGTGTACGTGCACCGCCATGGAGGCGCCAGTGATAGTACATTGTTGCAACTGAAGCATCCGTGCCTGAAGCTTGCACGTGCGGTTGCCGATGTGTGCCCGTGACGGTCCCTGCACATGCAGCCAATGGGAAGAGGGACGCTGGCCGCATACGGCCAATCGCAAGTAGCGGAAGCTGTGCACCGCAACAACAGGGCCAGTCATTGGCCCATTTCACGATCACGCTTCCAGGGCTGACCAATTGCTGGCGACGTATGCCACTGACACGTGCTGAGGGCCCTATATATGTGTCTTGGCCAAAATGAAACTTCCTACCCTGGGGACCAGTGCTGCCTGTGACCATCACCTCGACCTGCTGCTGCTGCTGCTGAGCTGACCACCGACTGCTGCCTGTGACCATCACCTCGACCTGCTGCTGCTGCTGCTGAGCTGACCACCGACTGCTGCCTGTGACCATCACCTCGACCTGCTGCTGCTGCTGCTGAGCTGACCACCGACTGCTGCCTGTGACCATCACCTCGACCTGCTGCTGCTGCTGCTGAGCTGACCACCGACTGCTGCTCTAGTGCCATACTCCGTGATCTTGCCATGTCGAGTGGCAAAGAGATCCGGTCTCGACCCTTCACCGCCGCGGAGCTTGATGTCCTCGTGGACGGTGTACTCCGCAACTATGGACGCCTCTACGGCGCACCGGGACGGGTGGTAAGTGCAGTGTGGGACATGTTGGTGTGCATGAGGGGGCCAAATGATCAGGCCTATTTCTATCTTAGCTGTGTAGTGTGGGCTAGACATATGTTCCTGATTCTGCATGGCTGCTGACAGTAACGTCTTGCCCCTATGTGTGTGACAGGCCACCTGTCCACTGACTTAAACCCTTTTGTCTCCCATCATGGTAGGTCAAGCTGCACCTTCGCAAGGACCTGTGGAGGACCATAGCACGGGAAGTACGGGCATTGGGGGTGTGCAACAGACGACATACACACTGCCACAAACGCTGGGACGACATTTCCAGGCTGAGCAAGAATGTAGCGGAAGTAACACTGGGCCTGATTCCAAGGACGCCCCGTCTGGCCCGACGCTCCATGACCCCTCTCATGCACCGTATCATTGCAGTGACGCATCCTGAACTGGCCGAACGTCTGAGTGCCGATCAACAGCAAACTAGCGGTGAGCATACTGTCTGTGTAGGAAACTTGTGAGTGCTATGCATGTATTGGTGCACAGACACACTATTGAGTTCCGTGTTGCGTATGTATGCCTGTGATGGCATTTTGGTCCCATTGGGTGGTACTCATTTGACATCCAGGTCCGCCATGTTGACACGCCACTTGCTTAGTAGTTGAGTGTTAAAGCACATCCCCTAGTGGTCCATGGCCCCATGGCAGAAAATGTGAGGATGACTGGTAGGGGTGGGCCATGTGCAGGATGAGGGCTCATGAACCTTTGTCTGCTATGTGATTTGGCTATCCTGTTCCTTCTGTACGTGAGTGTGCCCATGACTCACACATCTTTTCTGTGCATTTCAGCTTTGCCAGAGGACACTCAGCCACAGACGGTGGAGAGTAGCCGAGGAAATGAGTCCGGATCAGACTTCGCACACACGCAGACTGACACGGAGGAGGCCAGCGCCGGAGAGGGGGACAGGACCGTCCCTGAGGACTCGCATGTGGAGACACCATCGTCCTCCTCGTCGGGCACTCTTGGTGAGCCTGCACTGTTGTCACAGACTGGGAGTGGGCACTCATCACCTTCTGTCGGAAGACAGCACACAGGGCCCACACTTCCGCCAACTGCACCATGTATTGTTCGTGGCCGGAGGAGTAGGGGGAGCAGAGTGGCGTTCGGTGCAGGCACCGCTGCCCCTGCCACGGTGAGCCAAAATGCACTGTGTGCTGAGGCCGTTGATCTGCTGCGACAGCTGTGTGTGGGGCAGACCAATATGACAAATGCTTTCCAGGACCATGATAGGAAGTTGGGGCAGGTGGTGGCATTCATGGAAGGGATGCATGGCGATCTTGCAGGTCTACACAGGACAGTGCAGTCATTGGCAAGCAGTGTGTTGTCTGCAATAGTACAGTCGAATGAACAGGGTGCTACTTCTGTTTCCCCATCTACACCGCTGGATGTCTCAGGGGGAAGTGATTATTCAGAGCAGGACTCAAATACAGGTTATTGCACTAGAAGCAGCGTCAGACAGCACGTCAGGGCACGCAGGGCACAGACCCCATCCCCTAGATCAGCTAAATCTGTTCACGTAGACCACGTCAGATGCACTGGAGTACACACACAGGATCCACAAGTGTTGTTGGGGGACATGCCTTCCGGAGCTACACAGGCATTCAACACGAAAGGTACTCCCAAGGCAAGGGATACTCACATGTCCATGGACTGTTCCTTGGACAAGGCCAGTCAGAAGACAAAGGCACCTACTAAGAGCAGGGAGACTCCCAAGAGCAGGCCCACAGCAGAGGTAAGGGACACTCCCAAGGACAGTGAGAAGACTAAGGCACCTACTGAGAGCAGGGAGACTCCCAAGAGCAGGCCCACAGCAGAGGTAAGGGACACTCCCAAGGACAGTGAGAAGACTAAGGCACCTACTAAGAGCAGGGAGACTCCCAAGAGCAGGCCCACAGCAGTGGATAGGAACACTCCCAAGGACAGTGAGAAGACTAAGGCACCTACTAAGAGCAGGGAGACTCCCAAGAGCAGGCCCACAGCAGAGGTAAGGGACACTCCCAAGGACAGTGAGAAGACTAAGGCACCTACTATGAGCAGGGAGACTCCCAAGAGCAGGCCCACAGCAGTGGATAGGAACACTCCCAAGGACAGTGAGAAGACTAAGGCACCTACTAAGAGCAGGGAGACTCCCAAGAGCAGGCCCACAGCAGTGGATAGGAACACTCCCAAGGGCAGGGACACACACAGGGAGCAGGTGTCTGCTGGAGACAGGTGCACCACAGACGACAAGTCTGCTGGCAGGAACAGGGCGGCGAGCAGGGCACAGGCTACATCCAGAGACAACACTCCACCTAAGGATAAGGCACATCCTACGGACAAGGCATCTAGCATGGACAATGGCGCTATCAAGGACAGGCATACTTCACCCCTGGCTGCACTGAGGCTGATGTTTTCTACTAAACGCCAAACTGATGTCTCCGCGGCGGAGTACCCCATACCTCCACTCCCATCCAGGCCAGTCAGAAGCAGAGGAGGGTGTCCCCTGTTGTTGCATCCCCCATTACACATCATTCCGAGTCCAGGCGGCAGGCACAGAGCAAACGACAAGCAGGCTCCAGCACCTCCCCCGAAACCAGATCCCCGGCAGCAGTTGCTCCACCTATGCTGGGTGGTGATTCTTTGGAGTCCCCACCACTTGGCAGTCCTGTCCTGTCTAGGGTGCACTCACACCTCCCTAAGAAACGCAGACACACACCATTGACACCTGCCAACCCCCATTTGGCTCTAGGTGAGCTATCCCCAGCTCCCAGGCCCACCCTGCCTCCTGGCCCATACAGCCCTGTGGCTCATCATTTCAGTTGTCCCAGTGGCGCTGGTGCAGTTGACTCTCATGTATCAGATGGTGGCACAGTGTCAGTTGTGCCCTCTCCTGTTGCAGGTCCTGGCAGTGTATCTGGGTCTATGGCTCACGTGTCAGTTAGAAGATCTGTGGCTGTGTTGCACACTCCTGTTTCTGGTGCTGGCAGTCTGTCTGGGTCAGTGGCTCACGTGTCAGTGACTACATCTGTGGCTGTGTCTCACACTCCTGTTGCTGGTGCTGCCAGTGTGTCTGGGTCCGTGGCCCATGTGTGTGTCACTCGGGCTGTGGCTGTGTCTCACACTCCTGTTGCTGGTGCTGCCAGTGTGTCTGGGTCCGTGGCCCATGTGTGTGTCACTCGGGCTGTGGCTGTGTCTCACACTCCTGTTGCTGGTGCTGCCAGTGTGTCTGGGTCCGTGGCCCATGTGTGTGTCACTCGGGCTGTGGCTGTGTCTCACACTCCTGTTGCTGGTGCTGCCAGTGTGTCTGGGTCCGTGGCCCATGTGTGTGTCACTCGGGCTGTGGCTGTGTCTCACACTCCTGTTGCTGGTGCTGCCAGTGTGTCTGGGTCCGTGGCCCATGTGTGTGTCACTCGGGCTGTGGCTGTGTCTCACACTCCTGTTGCTGGTGCTGCCAGTGTGTCTGGGTCCGTGGCCCATGTGTGTGTCACTCGGGCTGTGGCTGTGTCTCACACTCCTGTTGCTGGTGCTGCCAGTGTGTCTGGGTCCGTGGCCCATGTGTGTGTCACTCGGGCTGTGGCTGTGTCTCACACTCCTGTTGCTGGTGCTGCCAGTGTGTCTGGGTCCGTGGCCCATGTGTGTGTCACTCGGGCTGTGGCTGTGTCTCACACTCCTGTTGCTGGTGCTGCCAGTGTGTCTGGGTCCGTGGCCCATGTGTGTGTCACTCTGGCTGTGGCTGTGTCTCACACTCCTGTTGCTGGTGCTGCCAGTGTGTCCGAGGCAGGTAGTTCACGCAGTCCCCCTGAATCTGTGATGTGAGGTGCTGTACACTTCACTCAAATGTTACTTCACATGGTGTGTCCATTGAGAACTGCGTGGCACTCTTGTGGTCCCTGTGACGGGTTGGTAGGGACACGTAGTTGTGCTGCCTCTGATGTACCTGCTCTGTACTGCACAATGCCCTGTTGATGCTCTGATACTGCATGCTGCCCTCTCGTTACCTGCTCTGATGTACCTGCTCTGTACTGCACAATGCCCTGTTGATGCTCTGATACTGCATACTGCCCCTCTCACGTGCTGCCTCTGATGGGCCTGTTCTGTGCAATGGACTGTTGATGTACTTTGCCCCTCTCACGTGCTGCCTCTGATGGACCTGTTCTGTGCAATGGACTGTTGATGCACTTTGGCCCTCTCACGTGCTGCCTCTGATGGACCTGTTCTGTGCAATGGACTGTTGATGCACTTTGCCCCTCTCACGTGCTGCCTCTGATGGACCTGTTCTGTGCAATGGACTGTTGATGCACTTTGGCCCTCTCACGTGCTGCCTCTGATGGACCTGTTCTGTGCAATGGACTGTTGATGCACTTTGGCCCTCTCACGTGCTGCCTCTGATGGGCCTGTTCTGTGCAATCGACTGTTGATGCACTTTGCCCCTCTCACGTGCTGCCTCTGATGGGCCTGTTCTGTGCAATGGACTGTTGATGCACTTTGCCCCTCTCACGTGCTGCCTCTGATGTACCTGCTCTGTACTGCACAATGCCCTGTTGATGCTCTGATACTGCATGCTGCCCTCTCGTTACCTGCTGTGATGTACCTGCTCTGTACTGCACAATGCCCTGTTGATGCTCTGATACTGCATGCTGCCCTCTCGTTACCTGCTGTGATGTACCTGCTCTGTACTGCACAATGCCCTGTTGATGCTCTGATACTGCATGCTGCCCTCTCGTTACCTGCTCTGATGTACCTGCTCTGTACTGCACAATGCCCTGTTGATGCTCTGATACTGCATACTGCCCCTCTCACGTGCTGCCTCTGATGGGCCTGTTCTGTGCAATGGACTGTTGATGCACTTTGCCCCTCTCACGTGCTGCCTCTGATGTACCTGCTCTGTACTGCACAATGCCCTGTTGATGCTCTGATACTGCATGCTGCCCTCTCGTTACCTGCTCTGATGTACCTGCTCTGTACTACACAATGCCCTGTTGATGCTCTGATACTGCATGCTGCCCTCTCGTTACCTGCTCTGATGTACCTGCTCTGTACTGCACAATGCCCTGTTGATGCTCTGATGCTGCATGCTGCCCTCTCGTTGCCTGCTATGTTGTACCTGCTCTGGTGCCCACTTTGCCCATGCTCACGCATACACTGTGATTTGACCCCTATTTTGGACAATAAAGGTAGTCTATCAAGTCTCGTGGTCTGTCGTTGTCATTCCTGCTTGCGTACTGCAAATGTGTATTCGTATATGCTTCTCATCAGTGGTTTCGGTACCATGACACTCCCCCTCCCTACGTCACGTCCCTTGCTGGTATTCCCCTCCAGACAGCCAATGGTTTGTACCTTACCTGCGTCGTCGTCCATAGTAGGCCATGACTAGGACGTGGTGGATCGCGAAGAGCATCGGGAAAGCGTGTAGCGCCGGGTCCATGGTGGTGGTCAGCTTGCGGTGGGTATCTCGGCTGTGTCACCTATGTTCGCTGTGGGGATTCCGCCGTGTTAAGACAGGTTGTTTTTCCGCTGCGGTTTTATGTGTGTTTTCCGCCATCTTGATTTGGGGGACGGTCTTAGACGTCAGTGCGTACGGCGGAGCGTCCGGATGTGTTCCGTCCGCCGCGTGGTCGTGTGTAGTTGGCCGGCGGAGCGTGCTTTTCCGGCGCGGACGGAAATTTGACACGTTTTCCTATCCTGATATGGCGGACGGAGTATCCGCGGCAGGCGGACACGGAAAAGGCTTTTTCCGCCTACTCACGGGCCGCGGTGGCTCTTCAGTCCGCCATCCTGATCGACCCCTATGTGTACCTAAGTGTATCTAGCATGTATATGGGTGCAAAGCCATGAATCCTCTAGGAAAGAGCCGACCTCATTACCTGATGGGAAAGAATGAAGTACCCCCCTCTTGCTCTAGAGCTGGACACCCCACAACTGTGTGCTGGAGTGTTTGCATGCATGAATCTCAGTGTCTCATGTGAGCATGGAAGCTTCTCTTCTGGTTGCCCAATGAATATGTGGTTCTGTTATACCCAAAAGGTACCCTCAGGGGTTCTACCTAGATGTGTAATGGTATTGTGGCCCTGTCATCCAAGGATGACGATAGTGGTACCTTTTGTACAGAGTTATTATACAGAAGATGGTAATCCTGCTGTGCATGTCCTAGGCAGGGGATTAAGATATGATAGTAAGAATCCTCATGCATAATAAATGAGGCTAGTTTTCAAAGAAAACCAAACTAAATTTATTTGGCACATAGCTAGGTAAAAGGTCAGTGCCAGAGCTGGTATATAGAGCAAGGTAGGACAAATGTAGGTAAAAAGTTGTGCAGCTACCTAGGCGTATATTGGGGTACATTGGGGCTCACAACAACCTGCTGAATCCCAAAAAGGACCACACTTCATTCTGGGCAGTGGGTACGCCCCACTCCATCACAGATTAAATGTTGGCATCCAACGGGCAAATCTTCCCATTCCCCACCTCATGTCCAAGGTAGACTATAAAGGACAGCTCCACCTGACAGTTACCTCGATGGTCAGCTTCACCTCCTGTATGCTAGCCAACACCTATTCCAAGTGCCTCAGGTGAATGCTGAACACTGCAATGTCATCTAAATAGGCCATCCAGAACTTTTCCAACCCTGTGAGAATATGGCAGGAGTATTTTACAACCCAAAAGGCATCACTTTGAACTGATGCAACCCATTTGGCATAGAAAATGCAGTCTTCTCCTTTGCACTTGGTGCTAACGTGATGTGCCAATAACCAAAGGACCTCAAGCATTTAGCAGCATCTAACCGATCCACAAGGTCATCTGCTCTGGGGATTGGATGGGCATCGGTTTTGATTACCTCTTTGAAGGGTCAGTAGTCCACACAGAACTGCAAGTCAGTGGACCCTTGTTTTTGGTACTAGAACCACAGGGCTATACCAAGAACTATAAAATCTCTCAGTGACACAAAGGCCCAACATGTTGGCAACTTCCGTCTCAATGCATCTCTGAACCTGGTCAGACATCCTGTACATCTTGCCCTTTACTGGTAGACTGCCAGCCGTGTCAATGTCAAGCACACAGAGAGGTGGCGACCTTGGAGTCGGCGAGAAGAGGCTGCCAATTCTTCCCAACACCTCTCTAGAGTCTTTCTGTTGCACAGGCATTAACTCAGGGGCTAACTGCATCCCTTCCACAGTACCATCCTTCATGTCACTATGCAGCAATTTAGGAAGAGGCAAACTGTTTCACTACAATTCCACTGTCATGGCTATGACTGTCACTGTGTCGTCTCTGCAAAAGTAAGTCTTCAACCTGTTCACATGGAAACCCCTCTTGGGTTCCCTTGCGACACGTGTGTCCACCAAAATGTTTCCCCCAGACACTTTTTAAAGGGAAACATCCTTTACAACGAAACTTTTACAACGCAGTGCTTTTACAACGCAGGTTTTACAACGAAAACCATTACAACGCATTGCGCTGGGGGGCGCTCTAGGATAGGGAATAGATTTAATTTACTATCCAACACCTTCCCTAGTGTCCACGGGGACTGGAGTTAGAATAGTAAATTAAACTATTCACTATCCAGCACCCCAAAGCGCTATGCGTTGTAAAGGTTTGCGTTGTAAAAACTGCGTTGTAACAGCATGCGTGGTAAAACCATGCGTTGTAACGTCATAGATCCCTTTTTAAATGATCTTGTATGGCTGGGACCATTTGTCTCCCAAAGCCAATGGACAAATAGGCTTTATCTCCAACATCGCCTGACCTTCTTGATACCCAGTCAACATAGCTTTCTGGTGATACCATTCCTTCATCAGTGCTTAACTAGCCTGATGGTTTTCCTTTGCCTAACTCATGTATTGGTCCATCAGCTTCCTGAGGCCAATTACATAGTCTTTCATATCCTTGCGTGGGGTTTCAGAGGTCCCTTCCCATCCTTCTCTAACCAAGGCATTTCACCGGATGTCCACACAGAAGTTTGAAAGGGACTGAACCCTATTCCTTTTTGCAGAATCGTTTGGTAGGCAAATAAGAGGCATGGCAGGAGAAGATCCTACCTCCTCCCAATGTTCTCTGGTAGAGTTCCCATCATGCTCTTCAGTCTTCTTTTAAACTGTTCCAACAAACTATTGGTTTGTGTGTGGTATGCCATTGAGAAGTTGTATGTCACGGCAACTTGCTTCCACATCTCCTTCATGTAAGGAAAGATGAACTTGGTTCCCAAGTCTGAAATTACGGTCTTTGGAAATCCGACTGTATACAAAATCCCAAGGAGAGCTCTCGCTACCACTTTTGCAGTCATTCTCCTCAGAGGTACAGCTTTAGAATACCTGGTGGCATGATCCACCACAACCAAAATATACTTGTTGCCTGACGGAAAGGGGAAGCCGAATGGACTGACTATGTATATTGCCACCCTATCAAATGTAACACCTACAACTGATAGAGGCACTAAGGGTGCATTTGACTTCCCTCATGTCTTACCACTCATCTGGACAGGTTCTATAGAACTACTCTGTGTCTCTGTGCATCCCTGGCCAGGAGAACAGAGGATCTAACCTATGCTGGGTTTTTCTAATCCCTAAGTGTCTTGATAAGGGCACTTCATGGGCTTGTGACAAAGGAAAGTTTCTGTGCACTAATGGGACCACTATCCTCATTCTAGTACCTGGTTCAGGATGTACTGGTCTATTATACAATAGACATTCCTTCCACCCAACAGAGTGTTTCCTCATCACCGATTGCTGACCTGTTCTTGGGCTTACGTCAGAAGTTACCTAAAGCATAGGGCACCCATCTTGTGCCTTGCAGAATTCTTCATGGGTAGGCCTGCCAGTAGCTAACAACCCTTGCAACTCTGGAAGCGACCCAGACTCCAGCATATGGTCTGCTTGGGGAGTTTCCTCCTTTTCTCCCTTTGGAGAAGAATTGATGGTCTCAATGGGTACTTCCTTCCCAGACTCTGCCCTTTCCTGCAAACATCCTTGTCCTCATCCCTGCAAATTAATGATGACCCCAGCCTCACTCTGAGACTATGATGGATCATGTGATCTGGTCATCACAGCTGACGTTGTTCAAACCATAAAGGCTTCTGGTCCTGGGATTTATCTGTGCTATGGGGATCCTAGAGCCTGACCCTTTCACCCAGTACCTCAAACTGTTCCCTAATCAAATTAGCAAGCACTTCTCTATCCCTGCTCCTGGGAATCCTCCACCCTCTGTCCCTATATAAATCCTTCATCTGCTCTATGGACATGTTGTTGAGGTCAATTCCCAAATATGAGTCTTCCATTGCTTAAGCGCGTCTCCTTTGTGCATAGAAGAGAAAACAAACTGGACCTATTGCACAATGCTGCAATTTAGAAGTGGCCAATGACACCTCTGTATCTTTTGGCACCTACATGTTTGATAACCCACCACTTGAAGGCAATTGTCAGAATTCCGTTCTGGGAGCCATGGAGCAAATAGGAGTTACTGGGTCCAACCAAGGTGGTTGAGGCCTTTTACCCCTAATATTGACGACCCACCCTACTGTGGATCCTGCTCAACTGATTCCAACACCCCCTTCTGCACCTGACTTTCATCAAGGCAGCGTAGTTCGAGCAGTCAAGGCTCCCTCGGGTCAGCTCAGATACTGGTCTGTGAACATGACTCGTAACTCAACATGCGGCAGTGCAGCAATAAATCAATGTTCAGTCAAATACTTGTTTTTGTATAAAAAGAAGTATTTATATTTTACCTGTACACATGCAAAGGTAAACGACATTCAAAAAAGCAATAACACAATCCCCTTAAGGTCGCTGCTCTAGTAGTTATCAGGCCACTCCCCGTTCTCCAAGCTCTATTTTAACAGGTTCATTGTTGTTCCCCATTCACTGATGTATGCATCCGGGGAATGTAAACTAATAGGCTCTATTCCAGAGTTCTTCCCTCAGACTCTGCAAGTAAGTTCAGTTTTTAGAGTCTAGGAAATAGCAGCACCTATGGTGGTATGTCCCCCGGGGCCCAAAGACCCAGTTCTTGGCTCATACGCTCCAGCAGCAAAGTACTCTGCGGTGGTGAAGGATGGTCTTGTTCTGAATCAGCTGAGTTAGGCCATCACGGTCCCACGCAGCAGCACCTAGCAGGGGTGGGCTCTTTTCCTCTAGCCATGCTACCTGCAGGGGTTAAAGAGGCGAGGTGCGTTGGCTCCAGCAGTCACAAAGTAACTCTTTTCTCCCTTGGTGGAGGTTTGGAGGGTGATCCTCTTACTCCAACAGGGTTCAATGGGGGCAGTCCGCAACATGCAGTTGAGTCCCACCTTTGTCACAACAGTTTAGCGGTCCTAGGTGATGATACGGACCTCTCAGCTTCAGCCGCTCCTCCTGGCATACGTGGTCGCCGTTCCGGCCTGCACATTATGGTCACGTTAGCCGCAGTCACAGCAGCCTATCATGGCATGTGGGGTCAACAAACCACTTCAACACATGGGCAATGGCCTGATCAGTGTGGGGAGGGGTTCCTCTCACTACTTTTCATATTATTATTATGCATATTTTATGAAGGACATGGCTACCTAGAAAAGGTTTCCCAGCACTAGGCTCAGTACAGAATGAAGTCTTAACCTGAAAACCGTCTAAAGGAGTGCCAAATTAAGAAATTTCCAATGGTTGAATCAACCAGGTTTTAAGATGCCTATGGCACAAAGAGAGTGAATGACATTCTCTTAATGTTAAAGACAGTGCGTTCCAGAGTTTGGGTTCAAGAAAAAAGATTGCCCGGCTTCCATGGCAGGATTTAATACATGCAATGACAGCCCCTCCTGACATACTGGGTTCCCCAGTTAATTCAATACATGGGCAATGGCCTGATCAGTTCAGGGAGTGGGTTTCTCCCACCGCAAATCTCTTATTCATTTGAGAGCAGCCCTTTCTGGCATATGGGGTCACCAAGGAAGTCCAGCACATGGGCTACAGCCTGAGTGGTGCAGGGCTGTTTTCCTCTCACCTTGGACAGAGCTTGCTTCTGGGCTTTGATCCCTTCAACGTTCTCCTCTTCCTTACAGGCACACCGGTCTTGGCGAGCTGGCAGGCGCTGATGCCACAGGTTCCAGGGAAGGTGATCTTGGCTTCCCTGGGTGTCCCCTCACACAGCAGGGAGACTTGCATGTGAAGCCCCTAGTCCAGGTCACAGGCAGAAGTCTTGCCGAGCTTCCCCCCTTGCACAGCCCAGCTGGCTGCTCAGCAGATGACTGCTTTTGGAGTTTCAGACCAAATGTGATTCACGGTCTGGACCTTTGAATTTTTATGTTGGGGTTCTGCTTCTTTCAAATAGACATCTCTTCCCTTTCTTCTTCCTCCTCAAGGACATCTGTCACAGCAGGCAGGACTTTAAAGCTATTTAACCCACAACACGGTTCATGGGATCGACCTTAGTTCATACCTGAGTGCCAGCCAGTCAATTAAGGGCTAATCCTGAGCCTTTAGACCTACTCTTTATGATTCTCTTATCAGCCCTATCTCCCTCTTCCTGAGACGTGTCCAGGCCCTTTCTTTGAGATCTGTCACTGAATCAAAGAGCTCTTTGAGATGCACAGGGGGAGCCGGGCTCTCCCCTCATTCAGTGCATGTCCCACCCAGCTTGCAGGGATGCAGCAATGCACAATTCTGCCTGGGGGAATTTCTCTACTCCTCATTTTTTCACCAGACAGGCCAGAGCTTCCAAAAATGGAACCCAGGCTCCTAGTACAGGCACTCCTGCACTCAGTGTACATTCACAGTACACTCACTGCCTAGTACTGCTTGCCTCATGTATTATGCTACCACCAGCATTCCCACATGCAGCACACACACATGTACACTGTTCAGTACTGCTGTCTCTCTGTACTGCATCAGAGCATGCTATTTTAAAAGCACTCTCTGCCAGCACACACACATTTACCATGCGCGCACTGTACAACACTTCACCTTAGGTGTAGTGTATTCCTTGTGATACACATGCACTCAGCACAGGTTTTCCTTGCCCTCGCACTTCTACATCAACTTGATGTAGGACAGGGAGAGTTCATCACACAGCAGCGGAACTTTTTAAAAAGGGGAGTGAGTATATATGTCTCACTCTAGTGACACAGGGTAAAAAAGACCTGTTCACTACTAGTGATCACTTCATGGTGTGCTGCCACCACCGCGCTTGCACTGTTTAGCTCCTGTTGAAAGCAGTAGCCTTCCACCACTATGAGGGTAGAGCTTTGTGTGGCCCTCCCGGGCAAGACAGACTACACTCCGTGGGGCAGGTCTATATCATGGGGCACACACATGATCCATGTTTGCCTGTGACAAGAAATCAGCTTTATGAATCCAGACCACAATACATCTGGGCACTCCAGGCAGGGTGCATATCTCTCACCATGCAGGGGACGTTCTGGTCCCAACACAGACGTAACTCGGACAGGTAATGTTCTTGACTACTATTTAGTTTCGCCTCGCTATGTGGCATAGACAGTGAACATCTGCTGGCACTCTGCAAAAACTTTTCACCAGTTGTCATCAATTAGCATTAACTGTAATCAAAAAATTTTTAAATGCAACATTTATATATATTACTGTATCAAGTCAGATATTTTATGATAGTTACGAGGCACATAAAGTAGGAATCATCGATATATTTCCCAAATTAATTTTCAAAATTCTTTAAAAATATTTTTTTAAAGAAAGTCTTCTTTGTCAAAAATATATTCTTCTAAAGGTTTCTTTAATTTTAATTAATTTGTTGGTATTAACATTCATTGGCCAGTTACATTTCATAAATATTGTACTTTCCCACAAAAGTAAATTGCTTGAATTTCACCACAAATGTCAAATGCAATTTATAACGCAACTTGATGTTTCGTTTAAACATTAATTGAATTATCTGCAGTATTAGATGTAGATCTGCCAACACCGAAAGTTTAGAATTGCAATTACATAATCCTCAATATGAACATTGGCAACTTTCCCTTCCACAGTTTCTGAAATATGGTAAGTATGTGTGTGTAAATGTTCTCTATGATCTTGCGAATTTTGCATCCAGAGATGGAGTCTGTGCTCATCACGAAGGTTGTAAATTCAGCACTGTAAATTGGTAATGGTAAAGTGTTTTTTTACAATGAGTGAAACACTGTGTAAGAGACATGTTATTTTAGTAATTTGCACCAAATAGCAGGGTGGGTAAAGGAGGGTAGGCTGGTGGGTTTGACAATTATTTATCTGTAAATTAAAGAGTGCTGGTGTCCAAAGGTTCGCTCTGAAACAAGGGACCCGTGCAATGAATGTACGCACACGGAATATCGAGGCCGCACATTACTAAATCCACCTCATGCCTCTTTAATCCACTAACAGAAACTCCCTGTCCCTTCAGATCACTCTAGCAGGTTCCTGCTTTCTCTCACTTTGTGATGGTTTGTCCGTCTTTCTTTTCCTCCATCTTTACCGTTTGTGTGTTTTCCCTCTCTTGCTCTTGGTAAATGTCTGAAGCATAAAAATAAAAACCCATCCCCAAAAATAAGTGCTGGTGCCCCCCCACTGGCAACCATCAGCTCAAATTAAGCACTTATGTGCACACGAAGACTCCCAGGGTAAGGTAATGTAATGTAATGTTTATTGTATACATTTTTGTTTTATTAATCACAATGCCCAATAAATTAACCAATGCCTAAAACATAAATATGCTAGGTATTTCTAAATCTCAAATAGACAATATACAAAACCATTCAAAATAGTAATAAGATTAATAAAATAATACCCTTTCCCTCTTCAGTGCATCAAATGTAGTCCTTTTGCTTAGCATGCCCATTAGTTACATTGTCATTTAATTTGAGTCTTTTAAGGGTTATATCAGATATCATATTAATCTCCAGATAAAGGCGGTTGTTTGTAGCTGTAACCAAGCTGTGGTGGGCTCCTTTAGAGAGTGCAGTAATGGCTCCCTGAAGCAGGGCAATAATTTTTTTTCTATTCGAATGTCGCTAAGCTTTGGGCAGATGCAAATAATATGTTCTAATGTTTTGATATTTTTCAGTTAGGGGATCTAGATGTGGACTTCCAGTAGCCTTCAAATTCTTTCAACTGAATATACAACAGAGGACATCTCAGACGTTTTGTTTTATTAATGGCTCTAAATTAGAATAAATGTATTTCTGGCAGGACTGAAAGTATTATTCCAAAAGTCGCTCTGTATGTTTATAACATGATACTCTACATAGATCTCATGAAAGAAAGGACTCATGAAGATCTTCCCTGATGAATTTTTACAGGTTATTTGTAGCATCTTCAAAAGATCTTTGAGTGTAGGTAAATTCTGTTCTTTGATAACAAAATTGATTTGAGTAAGAGAAAAAGCATAGCTGGTCATATTGTTCTGTGTCAGTTCTTGATAAATCAAGCCTCCCAAGGAGGTGGGGTTTGCAGAGGCACAGTCACAAAAATATTTTTTCCATTATCAGATGCAGCAGGTTAGCATCTGCGCTCATGTCTCGAATCTTGGACCAAAGATGATAGTGGTATGCCTTGTTGAAGACAGATGAATTATCCACAAAGCATATGTACAGTGGTCTGCTAAAGTTTACTGTCTTCTCTATATGGAATGTCTGCAATCAGTGCCGGCTCCTTCGCTAAAAGGAGCGCTGCTCCACTGCTCTCTGAGCAGTGAAAAAAGGAAAACGAAATGATGATAAAGTGACATTAGTAGCATTTTCTTTTTCCTACTGCAGTGGCTCCTTTGTTTCCTTGGGACAGGGCTGGGCCCTGTTATGCCAGAGCACTGAATGGGGAGGAGTGGTGGCTCTCCAAGTGTGCATGACATTTTGACCGGCCCTCTCAGGCCTCCCAAAACAGTCATGAGCACTTGCCATGTTCTCCTTCCAGGCTGCATTACAGCCTGGGTGGAGAACATCCTAGGCTTGGTCTGAGCGCTGAACTACGGCGCTCAGACCAATCACAATGCTGCATTGCAGCTTTGTGATTGGTCAGGGGTGCTTGGGAGCATGGCTGCTTCCTGCAGCCGGACTCCAGATGGGAAAAAGACAAGAAGATGATGAGGATTGGAGGATGTCTGCAGCAACACCAGCCGTGGCCAGGTTTTTAATTTTTTTAAATCTTTTTTATTTCCCCTGACCTACCCCATGCCCTCCCCGACTCACCACCTGAATCCAGTAGCAATGCTATCTGTGGTTGAACAGCCTGCCGTAAACCCCATTTGGTAAGTCGGTAAAAGGTTGTTGAATGTTAAATACACAGCAAATATTTCACAAAAGGTTTGCCTTCCTCATCCAGAAGAACTAACAACCGCAAGTTTGCAGGGTCTTAGCGGTTTCCCTCTTTTTTGAAGTGGTTGTATTAATGACCCTTGCCATGATTCTGGTACTTCTCCGGACAGCAAGACAAGGTCGAACGCCGGGTTTAATGCACTGCTCCACAACTTTGGATCCTCTTTCATTATGACAATCGGGATCCCACTGAGGAGAATTGATGTTAGGGAAGATATTAGATCTACTGATTCTGTCATGCCTCAACTGACCTACTGTTGTACCTGAAAGGTTCTGGGGTCCACTGGGATTTGAAGTAAACTTTACGTTTGTCAGTAAGTATGTGATAGTCGGTTGCTGGCCTCAGGGAAGTGTTATTCTAATAAGTAAGAACATGCAACTATTGTAAAGTAAAATACTAAATAAGAAACTTATCAGCAGAACCACTTTTCTGAAAAGACACATTTTCTAAAGATATGTCAAGCACTCTTTGTTTGTTAAAGGAATTTTCCAGACAGCACATTATTATGAACTAATAAACTTTTAAAGGACAGGAGCAACTACAACAGAGTAGGCCGCATGCAATTATGATTTCTCAATTGCTTCCACGGTAAGTACTATGACACTTTCATTTGTATCTCAGTCGAAAGTGATTTGGAACAATTTGCATACATTAAAATGGTTGACGCGCAGACACAGGTTGGATAAGGACTGGAGGAATATTAACCTGTTTTTGAAATACGTTCACATATGGTAAACTTGTTTTTAGGGAAAGCATAATAATAAAATAAACATCACAAGCATTCGCCTACGGCTGAGCTCTCGAAGGAGAAATACGCATGATTTTCGTGAGTACTGTTCATGTATCAAGAATGCAATGCAGCTTTTTAAACCATATACACATGGTGTTGATGAATGCGGACCCTTGGCATGACGCAAAATTACTGGGCGCCCTGCAGAATATAGTGAACGACCTCTGAGAAATGTCATATCTTTTCCTAGGTTTTAAGCTGAATGTAGGTGGGGGGAGGGCTACTTCGCAGGGGCCAGCGTTATGTCCCTGATACCGACAAGTAAGTAGTCCAAATTAATTTTCCACCATTGTAATCTAAACATCTTTTTGTATTCGGCCTTTCATTGTGATTTACTGGTACGGTGAGCAATGTACCTTCTGTGCAAAACTTCCAAACACATGTATTATTCATTGGTAAACCTTTGGTTTTACAATTATAAAATAGCTTTGAACAACTCATGCAGTGCTTCCTGTTGGAAATCAATTTGTTGCGTCAAACACCACAACTCCTTAGACGGGCACACAACTCCTTAGACGGGCAGCTTTAAGTAAATCAGTGTATTAAGGTTTTCTATTTTAGTCAGGCCGCACTACACCAAGTGCGGCGCAGCACGTAATTGTAATATTAATCGAGTTAGTGCCTTACAGGATATATATGGAGAAACACTCTGGGCTTGATCGATTAAACATGGGTGAGGTTTACAGAAAGCAAGGCCGTGGGTAGACAGGATTGTCATGGGAACAGTAGCCTGCATCCTCAATAATTCAGAGATAACTTACAAAATAATGTCTACGTTTGTGTGATGCAACTACTGCTTTGGGCATGACAATAACTTCTATATAGGGATTGATTGAAAAAGTTTTGCTAATTTAGTAGTGACTAAACAAGTTAGTTGATTATATCCTTGTCTTAGTGGCCTGTGCAAACATCTGCTTGCGCACCAATCACAAAAGGTTGTGCGATGTTTATTGCACCTGGTTATTACCAGGTGTGATAACGTATGACCCTCCATTAAATCTAAGTCAAACCTGTCGGAATTTACCATGGGAAAAATGCATGGTGTTCACAGGTACATAATGATTTTGTTGCGGGAAACACCAAAATCTGCAGGATATTCCCCCAAAAATATAAAATCCGAAAATTCTCACACCAATATAACACTATTGTTGCCTCATCCGCAAATAAGCTTGGAACCGTATCTTGAAACTATGGGGCATATTAGCAAGAATCTTGTTAAAATTATCGCCGTTTTAGCGGCAGGTAACTGCCGCTAAAACGGCGATAATGGGCTTGCTAATATGCATTATAGAATTCCAGTAGAAGCCCAGGTTAGATGTCCTGCACATCTAACCTGGGCTTCTATTGGAATTCTATAACGCTTATTAGCAAGCCCATTATCGCAGTTTTAGTGTCCGTTTCCTGCCGATAAAATGGCGATCATTTTAACGAGTTTCTTGCTAATATGCCCCATAATTTCTCCAGAGGATACCACCATCAACGATGGTGTACTTTTAATACTGACTGGGGATTGACCTCTACCGGAGATAATTTTTTGAGTGAATTGACATCTGCAGTGGACTAATAATATGGAACACAAAGGCACCATATGAGGAGTTAATATATGAGATCCTGTATTTAATGTACAAATACAGGAGCAAACTTTCAGTCTGTGAAAAATATTATTAAATACGTCCTAAGGAAGATGGTTGTACTTTTATAACCCACCGAAACGTGTCACCAAAGTTACTTAACATAACTTGACATAATCCATTAGCATTGATCAACTACACGTGTAAATTCAATTCATATTTGCACAGTGCCATGTAATAATGGATGCGTTCTTTCAAAAGTTACATTTTATGGTTTGATTTTCATAATTCTTCCTCTTAGTGTATGATGAATATTTTTATGGAATTTTCTGTAACCCCATGGTTTCAATATCTTGCCCCCCTGGCCCTAGTCATTGGCCAGTGTATCGCGTGTTTGTCCTTCTTATTCTATTGACTTCCTTTGCCTCCACTGCCACGTAACACAATGCCTCTACCTGTTTGATTTGATGAGATATTCTTGGAGATAATGTCTGGGGTCCCTCCTATCTTGCCACCCTATGCTCCTTCTACATAGCAGCCTTTCCAGTTTTTGAAGTCCACCACTGTAGATTAGTTTCAGGTTTCCTATGGTGGGCTTCTCAGGTTCTCCTCCCCCTGGAGTTGGCCACCCATTGTGAGTGGCTTGTCTTTGTGCTTTTTCCCTGCTTGTCTTTTGGATTCCCAGTTCAAGGGATGGGGAAAGAGTATGCATGGCCCAAGCCTGCATTTCATTTCTGGAGACCACTAGCACCTCTGTTTCAGTGTTGGCTGCTGATATTCTTAATCTAACGGGCTCCCCCATTCGCATCCACTACCCAGGGGGTGCTGTTGGCTATTTCACTGGGGTCCTGTGCTCCAGTAGCTGCTCAGTTGGCCCACTTTATTTCTTTTCCCTTCCCAGGCTGATGATGATTCCCGTTGGTGTGGGCTCCCTCTCTCACCACCTCAGCCCCTGGGAGGCACTGTTGTTTAGTTCAGGATTGCTTTGAGGCCTTGTGCCCTTGTGCTCTCCCAGTTTGGTGTAGTGGCTGCAGATGGACCACTCAGCCCTGTTTCACTGTGTCCTGGAGCACGAAAGTGCCTCTGTTGACATGGTTAGTCCCTACTTTTTGCCTGTGTCTGATGTAATTTCGAACTCTAAGTAAACTGGGTCCCTGCTAACCAGGCCCCCAGTGCCAGATCTCTTTCCCCACAGCTGTACCACGATTGGCACAACTTCAGTTCCTCCTGTAAATCCCTAATGAATGGTTCCCCTGACACCTATGGCATGGGTACTGAAGAGGATCCTCTGAGACTGCAGCACTGGTTGTGCCATCCCAGGGACGCCTCACCAAGGCTATGCACTATGCCATTGCAGACTGTGTGTCTTGGTACAGAGAAATCTGAAGAGTCAATATGACACACATGCCTCCCATACACTATCTGGTATATAGGTAAGTCACCTCTACTACAGGCATTTAGCCCTAAGGCAGGATGCACTACAGCCTATGTTTGGGCATATTAGCATGGCAGATATGCCCCTACAATGTCTATTCTGTGATGTAAGTGTAGAGGCAAAGCATAAGGAGTATATGGATTGGATACTTGTCAACACGAGGTTCCTAGCTCCATGATGGCTTCACTGATTTATAAGGTGTTTGGTTCCAAACATCTTGTCTTAATAAGTCCTCACTGATGCCAGTGATGGATTTATTAATAATTTCACACAGGAGAGCCTTTTAGAAGGTCCCCTGAAAACCTAGCAAGCACTAGTGTGGTTCCTTACTTGTTAACACCAGCCTGTGCCTGACAGACATGCTTCTGACCTCATAGGGTGAGGACGGAGACAAAGTCTGCACTGGAAGGAGGTGCTTCACACCTCCTCCAGGACAGGATGGCCTTTCTGGGTGGGAAGCTTCAAAGACAATGCCGCCTTTGAAACCCAGCAGGACAAAAGGGGGTGGTGATGGACGGAGCATCGGAACCAATCAAACACCCACACCCAGTCAACAGATCTGGGTTTAATCCATCACCGTTCTTTAGCCCACTCTGCCACCCCAGTTCAGACATGGACATATGCAAATCAGTCTGACCCTGTGCCTCATGGGAACAGTCCAGCCTGAACTGCCAAGCCATGCCTTCCCTGGACCGGAATCAAGCTTCCTAGGACTGGTTTCTGGCATTTCAGCCGTCTTCAGCCAGGCTTGCTTGAATCCGGTGGCAAAGTGAGCAAGGGACTCAACGTCTGAGCATACCCTGCCAACTTATGGCGAACAAAGCAGTACAAATGGGGTTGGTGATGGACGGAGCATCTGAACCAATCAAACACTCACACCCAGTCAACAGATCAGGGTTTAATCCATCACTGTTCTTTAGCCCACTCTGCCACCCCAGTTCAGACATGGCCATATGCAAATCAGTTGAAACCCAAGCCAAGAACCTCCAGATAGTTGGGGAGGCCAAGCCCCCTTTCCTGCTCTACTTTTGGCAGGAGGAAAGGTGGGAGGAAAATGTGTTAAATTGAGATGAGGGTCTCTACTTACCCTGCACCACCATTTGGGCAGGGCAGGTGATGTGAACCCGTCTCCTGATATTCCACCACCCTGAAATAGTGAGAAAGCCTCCTATCAGGATTAGGGTAGGTCCTCCTCTCCCAGGAAGTGGTCACTTGAGGGTGTAGCCACCCTAAAGGTAAGTAGCCCATTAGTTACTACCTGTCTCACCTTATAACGCCCATAAATTCAGTATTTAGGTGGCACCCGAGACATGAACATCAGATTCCATGGACAAGAGGAGACCAGAACAAAGAAGACCCACTGCGCGGGAACTGAAGCCAAGCTGGAGAAGAACAAGGTGTAAAACCCTGCCAGCTGCTCCAAGAACTCAAAAATTGCTGCTGCTGTATTGTTTTAAAACCTGAAAAGACTCCAAGAACCCTAGAGCACCTCCAGCCTTCTTGAAATCACTGTAAAGCTCCCTTGAAGTGAACGTATCACTCCCCTGTACATCATAGGCGACAATCCTGTGAAATCTGATTTGTCGACTTGTGCTCCCCGACAACCTTGATGCAGCACCAAAGCAAGAAAAGGCACAACAGCTCCAGAGGGTCAGATCTGTCTCTCCATCAAGTTTGGAGGCAGCAGGACCAACAGGAGCTGTGACATACCAATATGAGGGGTACCAAATCCCCGACATCAAACACCGAGCAAAAGAGTCCACTCCAGACTCCTGAAGTACCAAAAGCAAGCAGCCGTCAAGGGATGTCGAGACATCCAGACCCACTTTCTGAGTGGCCCGGCTGGCTGGGATTGCCTCTCCAAGTTGCCTGCTCCGACTGCGAGGACCTCAAGACTCACAACGCCAGGCCCCAGCACTGACCAACCAGCTCTGCTCCAGTGGTCCCCAGGCCCTTGGGACCTACTTTTTCTAAGGAAAACCGCCAGACTTACCTGTAATTTCCTCGTTGAATTGGTCTTGGATTTATTCTTGAGCGTCTGTTTCATTTATTGTCTCTGTGACTACAACACATGCTTAACACTACTCTTTGATAAGCCTAACTACTTGCCCACACTACTATAAAAAGAGAGTTATTATTACCTTCTTTAACCTCTGCCTGTCCTTTGGGGATTTGTCGCACTCTCTACATAGTGTACTTCATTTTAGTACACTGTACAGAGTGGTGTTTCCTACACCTGGGGATTACAAGGCTGCCACAGGTCAGATCCTCCAGGACGCTGAATCTGTTATTTTTTTGCCAAACTTCTTTTGGCCGAGCTGGCTCTCCGGTAATTACACTCATCTGCTGTAATGAATTGGGCTCAGCAAGGAGGATAGCGTTCGGATTTTCAGGGGATTTATGTCCGGGTGAATGGGAGCCTTTCCATTCGGGGCCCATCTTTGCCAGCGCCGGGCCACATCTGTTTGTATCAGATCTTATACAAAGAGCTATTCGACTGTCCACCCAATTTCTTCTCTCTGTGTATTCCTGCGTAATGAATCCTGTGTGTGTCTCTGTATGAACATTTTCTGAATGAAATCAAGCAAGAAGAGTTACACAAAATGAGCTTACCATAGCACTCCTCTTTTGAGAAGGCACCATCATCACATTAGGCTGTATTCAATTTGAGAACAAAGTAGGAATATTCACATAACTTTTGTTTAGTTTAGTTTTATACCGTTGATCGCTACAACAATGCTTACTGCGGGAAGTAACGCCTCGCCGGAACCGCTCCGCGGGTCCCGCAGCGCGTCTTGGAACTGGTGACAGGAGCACTCGAAAGGGGCAGTAACTTCACGACCGGCAGGGCTGCGAGCAATAACAGCAGAGACTCCGAGGACCAGGAGTCCCTGCGCGCCCCTGGACCAGCTGGGCTGCTCTCCCTGCCGGCCCCGCCCGCCCGCTCACAGTGCTAAAAGCCTGCCGCACCTGGGACTCTGTGGATTGCCATATAGAAACGCCGCACGTCAATTTAGCTCACCCTCTGTTTCTGGACCCGGTAACTGCGGGAAGTAACGCCTCGCCGGAACCGCTCTCGGGGTCCCGCAGCGCGTCTTGGAACTGGTGACAGGAGCACTCGAAAGGGGGCAGTAACTTCACGACCGGCAGGGCTGCGAGCAATAACAGCAGGGACTCCGAGGACCAGGAGTCCCTGCGCGCCCCTGGACCAGCTGGGCTGCTCTCCCTGCCGGCCCCGCCCACCCGCTAGTCGCACCAATAGTCACGTAACGGTGGACGTGATCCCGCTGCGCGGGAGCGCGCCGGGAGAAGCCCGGGACAAGGGCGGGCCCGTTCTAGCCCGTTACAGACCGAGCAAGACCGGACCGGGCCACCCCTCTTGGCCGCGGTGTTAGGTACTAGTAGCATTTGTATATCCCTTATTAAGGTTTCTTGTATCTTTTGTGAACGATGTCTGCGCGTGAAACCCGATACAGGGCTAAAAATGCTAAAAAAGGCACAGGAACTTTGGCTGATTTTATAACAAGGACTAACACTAGCATCGACATTGAGATTAACAAACTCCAGCATAGAGTGTCCCTGGAGCTGGAGGCAGCCAGAAAACTATCTTTAGATCTAGGTATGGGGAAAAAATCTTCCTTAGGCAGTATTGCCCTAGCTAAAACTCCTGAGCGTCCTGTTGGTATTAACCCCATTATTATATCGGCTGAAGTATATCCTGCCCCAGAAGAAATCCTATCTTCAGTCGATGATATACCTGACCTTACTCAAGAAACACATAACAGTAACTCACCCGTAATCTCTCCCAATGTGGTCATACTGTCGGAAATAAAGCCAATAATGAGCCTAAGAGTACTATGTGCACCACCAAGGCTTTGTTAACTCAAAAGAGAAAACGTCTGTCAAAGTCAGCATATGTTAGGAAAAAGGCCAAAGTGGCAAAAAGCCAGTGTTTTACAGCATGGACTAAACCACAGGGGGGCTCAAATGATTTGTCTCACCAGACTTTTTCCATCAAACAGCAGTTGTCTAAAAATGGTGACGTGATGGGAGTGTAGAATTCAGTAAATGTAGATGTGCACCGTGTTATTCTAGATGAGAAGACTACTACACCCTTGGTGGATTTGGAGGGTGGCAAGGAGGATTTTGTGAAAACTGTATGGGAGACATTAAAGAAACTTTTAAGGCCTCTGGAAATTAGGTTATCCAGTATTGAGTACCAACTGCTTGAGGTAGAGAAAAGTATTATTACTCTGTCTAGCTTAAGTTTAAACCCATGCGGCAACAAGCTACAGTGTTCTGATGTAGTCACTAGGAGCCCACATGCCCACATCCCCCCCGTATCTTCGATAATAAAATCCAATGCCAATCAAACCACTGTGAAGGGTGCTCCAAAGGCATTTGACCACACTGCGAGCTCAGTTTATACTTTCTCTGCGACCCCTTTAGTTTCACCAAAGGTTAAAACTGTAAATAATTCGACCAGTAAAAGTTCTGCAACAACCGCGAAAAATGGAATAGCGAGTACTGTTAACACTCACCCTCCTGCACATATTGTACCTACCCCTAATGTGCCCTTGTCAAATAAAAGCATAAAAAAAGAACGTACATAATTACCACACATCCCAAGCCAGCAAAATCCCAAGGGGAGGATATATAGATCTCCCACCAGACGCAAGTCCCTTCGTAATTGTACTAACTGGGGTCCCTGAGTTAGTTAACCAACATGAGGAAACATTTTTGTCCTTGAAAAACAAGGTGATTCATTGGCTAAACGATAACAAGCCTATTCCGAATCACATAAAAAGTAGAATCCTCATGGTAAGAAGGGTGCCCTGGATTGGTCCTATAAATAAAACTCTTACGGGTGACTGTATTGTTGTTTCATTTGAAGGCTCTCATACTGCCCAACATATATGCACACGGATCACCTATGCAGGCACATCCTCCATTGAAGTAAGGCCCCTAACATTCTTTTATCCCCCACTGAGGCATACTAACTATGGAGGGAACTGGACCAAGATTAATCACCATTCTATGCGTGGCCCTGAATTGGGTAGACAGGGTGCCAACAATGCGTGGAATGGGATTCCTACCTATAACAGGTTTAGCTGTCTGGATGGAGTTGACTGACTCCTAACCCTGACAAATTACTCTACCAACTCCCAAGACACTGACCACCTAGTTGGTGACGAAAGTACTTTCACTAAACCTATTAATCCCAAGGTAATGTGGTCAATGGAAGAGGGAGGTAATGATTGTCAAAATAATAGGGAAGTCTCAGATAAACAACCCATACTTGTAGTAAGTACGAGGAATTCTGTGCAAGAATTAGGTGGCTCGGTTGATGGGGCTATCAATGGTGTAGTGGGTCTACTAACAGGCTTAGATACACACCCTGTAGATGCCCCATTGCAAGACACAATGACAGGACCAGAGTCCCCCATATTAGTCAATGCAAACCCAAGTTGTACAGGCAAAGGGTCAAAACCATCTCTGCTTCTAATTTCTTGGAATATAGCGGGGGTAAATAAAAATCTGAGGGACCCTGAGTGGGCCGATTATATCGACTCCTGTGATTTTTGTCTCCTACAAGAGACCTGGGCAATAGACATACCCCACAGGATAGGATATAAAACCTTTGGAATCGGGGCTGTCCAGTCAAATAGGGGCAGACCCTCGGGGGGTCTCATTATATGGGTCAAAGTCACATTGAAGATTAAGATCGAACCCATTGAATCAGGCTCACCAGACATCCTGGCTCTGAAACTTACAAATGTAATTGGGGAAGAATGTTACTTAATTAATGTCTATAACAGACCTTCCGTACATTCCAAAAATTCCCCCACCATTGAACACTTGGACAGTTTTTTTAGAAGGGTGGTTGGCGATGTTGCAGTAATCATGGGAGGTGATATTAACTGTAACTTTGAACCCGTCTTGGGGCTTGTTGATGTCTTTGGGGATGAAGACCATGCAAACAATATTCCACAACTTGAGAGTAGAAACTTTGTCAATTGTTCGGCATTGGTCGTACAATTGGTAAGAATAACGGTCGATCATAATCTCAGGGCATGTAATGGTCGTTTTCCCTCCGACCTCTCAAAACATCCCACCTTTGTAAGGTCCGATACCACAAGCAATCTGGATTTTATATTTGTATCATTAAGTATTTGGCATTTTATGATGGATTTTGTGGTGGTCAACAGGGGTGAAAGTGATCACTACCCGTTGGAATTGTTGGTTGATGGTACTTTGTTTAGTGAACCCTCTCTTCCAAATGCAATTGAGGTTCCTAATCCTTCCTCATGTGATGAGGTCCTTGTTAGTAATAATAGACGTGTACTGAAATGGTCATATGTACTCGAACATGGAAATACACTGGCAAATGTATACTCACTTTTTGACTCAATTTTTGGGTCCCTAGACAATTATTCTCTTTCACCTAACTGTTATGATAAATTCATCGAACTACACCATACATTTTTTCAAAAGCTAAAAGTATGTTTGACAAAAATGCCAAAGAAAAAGCATCAAAATGTGAGGATGGGGTGTCATGGTAAATTATGGTATGACCACTCATGCAGATCACCCAAGAGGGAACTACTGTTTGCAATAAAACACAAAACGAAGAATGACGTTAAAGTGGCCAGGGAAACTTATAAGTTTATCCAAAATACATCTAAAAAGACATGGGAGGAGTTGAACTGGGCAGAGATGTTGGCCGCGGCTAAAGTGAAGGACAATGTCGGGTTTTGGAGGTTAGTGGCCAATGGGTCTCATACAGGCAGAGTTGTGAAGGATGTCTTTTTAGACGAATTGACTTGGGTGACGCATTTCACATCTCTCTACAAACAATATGATAACGGGTCTGATGACACCCCTTGGTCTCCCCCACCAATTGAGTGTATGAATTTCTCTATTGGCGAGACCGAAAGGGCAATCGCCGAACTGAAAAATTGTAAAGCCCCTGGCCCCGATAAAATACCAGGTGATCTGTACAAACATGAGGTCGAAGTTTGGGCTCCATACATAAACCACTTATTTAATGCTCTATCCAGCAATGGTCACTTTCCAGATAGTTGGCGTGCTGCGGAGGTTGTCCTAATATTTAAAAAAGGCAGCAGGTTTGTTCCCTCGAACTACAGACCGATTAGTTTGATGGACATCTTACAAAAACTTTACTCTAAACACCTACTGTTTCGGATGACTGATTGGCTCGAGGAAAAAGCTGTACTCACTAAACTACAAGCTGGGTTTAGGGGCAAAATCGGTACTATAGACCAGGTCTTTAGATTCTGCTGTATATACTGGAAGTACGTACTCATCAGGAAGGGTCGCTTGTATGTCGCCTTCGTAGATCTGAGGGCGGCATTTGACCTTGTCCCCCGTAACCTGCTGTGGAGGTCGCTTAGCGAAGCTGGCTTACCCGGCTGTCTACTGGCTCAAATAGTGCAGCTACATGAGGGAAACCATGCTAACATCAGGTGGGGACCAAATGGGGAATTGACACGTGACATCCCCATAGAGCGTGGTGTACGCCAAGGATGCATTTTGGCTCCCACCTTATTTTCACTTTTTGTTAACGATATCCCTGACCATTTGAACAGTTGTATTAATGACTCCCCAAAACTTAATGGGGAGAGGGTGCCTGCGTTACTTTTCGCGGATGATACCATCCTGTTATCCCAAACCAAGAAAGGTCTCCAGGAGCTCTTGAATTCCTTTAACACATACTGTGTGAAGAAGGGTCTAGAGATAAATGTTAATAAAACTAAATGTATGGCTCTAAACCTCCCAAGGCCAGATAGGGGGACCTTAAGTCTAGACGGCCAGGCCTTGGAAATAGTGGACAACTTTTCTTATCTGGGGGTGGTGTTAGATTCAAACCTAACTTGGAAAGACCAAATTGAGAAAAGCAAGATGTCCTATGCCCATAATGTTAGACCAATTATCAGCAAACTAAATACCTGCTCAAGCAAAAGCGTTACTCCTGCGCTTGAGCTCTTGAAATTCAAAACACAGTCTGCTGCCCTTTATGGGGCTGAGATATGGGGGCCTTGGTCAAAGGACAGTTTCTATGGATTGGATAACAAATTCATGAGATCAATCGTAAGGGTCCCCACCAGTACACCTCTGATTCCACTCCAAATGGATCTGAATCTCAAAAGAACCGATAATTACACAATCTTAAGACCATTAATGTTTTGGGTAAGACTATGGTCTACTCCTGAATTGATTGACTACAGGAAAGGCCTTCAGGAGATATTGGGTCTTGATTCTCTACACTCTGTTGTATGGCTCAATCATATTAAAAAATGGTTCCTTATCCTGGGTTTGTCGCAGTTCTGGGAACGTCCTGAAGGGTTGCCGTTCAATGCAAAATCTATGGTGAAACAAGCGTTTTGGTTCTTCATCACCAATCGACTAGTGAATGGTAACAATCTCGGTTCCCTTACTCAAAACTTCTTAAGCTTTAAGGATGAGCCTCTTTTCGAGGAATTCCTAGATGAGATAGAGCCTCCTCTTGCGCAGTCTCTATTTTTAAAGTTCAGGTATGGGAACCTTATGACAAACTCTAACGTTGAACGTTGGTCTAAGAGAAATCGGGGTGGGGTTGACCTTACACAGGGGAAGTGTACAATGTGTTTAGGCACCTATATTGAGGATGATGTCCATATTCTTTTTTTCTGTCAAGCTTATGATAAAGCGAGAAAAAAGTGGATCAAACCCCTGTGCAACACCCTAGGAATAAGAAAATGCTCCCTGGCATGTAGGATTGCCAGAACTAATACCCTACAAATTGTTGTATTCAGTATCAGCAGATTTCTTCTCTCAGTTTATTTTGCTAGAAAGAAGATCGGCCAACCGTTCTGAGCAGTTAAATCATGTGCATATTTTCCTAAATAAATGGGTGCATGATTCCTTCCCTCGCTATTAGATGTAAATGGTGACAAAACTTTGTGCTTGTGCATAAACGTATGTTTTTTTTTATTTTTTTTTTTTAATTGAAGATGGTTTTAATGAATTTTGTAAATTACGGATATATTTTAATTTGCATTAAGTGACATAAGTGTAAAATGAAATGTTGTGTGTTTTGTATGTATCTTTTATGGCTGAATCAGTCGAAATAAAGATCAATTGAAATAACAATGCTTACGGTTAATATTCTGCTATTTCGTGAAAAGAATTAAGTACTGCAAGAATTCCAGTATTGCTTCCAAACTGCACAATTGATCCAGTGTTGTGTACACATTTGTGTGGGAAGTCTTCCATATTAGGAGCTATGCATTACTGTCTGCTCTCCAAGGTGAAATGCAATTTCTTGTGTTCGAAAAATAATGAATTGCAAAAACCTAATGTTGATACTATTAGCGTTCTAAACTGCCCTATTGTGCTGACTTTAATTGCCGCTTTGTTCGCCCATGGATTAAAATAGAATTCCCTCAATGGTAATTGCATCAGATTCGGAAATCCAAACCTTTAGTTTCAAAGAAGTAATAAAGCTGACCTTCTATGTCGCATTCACAGAAAAGTCCTTAATACATGCAATTGAGATAATATTAAAAGCTAACTTCATTACACAAATAAAATGCAATATTGAGCAATCGATGAATTGCGTAAAGCGTTTGTCAAGCCTCCGCTAATGTTTCCTTTTCTCGACGTTTGGCGAAACATTTTATAGTGATTCCCAACTCCTTGCGTGAAAACAGTTATTTTGCATTAAACTCTGTCATCCAATTACAATCACCAGAATAAGGGCCGCATTGTGTATTCCCCAAGGATCCACTGACGGACTTACCATCCTGATCATGAATTACAATGTTGGCGGAAATAGACACAGACCTGTAAGCATGTTCTATAGAAAACAAATTAAATTAATTTCCAACTATTATATCACTTCGAAAATAATGTACGCTCCATATTGGTGTCGTTGACAAATGAAAAGCCAGTTACACGGTGCCGACCAGAGATTGCTAGAAGTGATGCCCTGCTCTCTGGTCCAACTTTGATTGCCCTTCATATTCCCATTGTCCTTGTACTGTTACAGTCACCAACCAACACACAGCAAAACAGCGACAAGAAATGCAAAGTCAATAGGCTGTATTCAATGTACTAGAGAAGGGAAACAGTATCTTTTTCATCCTTGTTCCCCTCTTGCATTGGTACATTAAACGTAGACCTATGTTTTAGCTGTGACACACACCTCCACTCACACCCATGAGCCAGATAGATTGACACACCTATAGAGATGGACTTATAGGCACACATGCCACCACATAGAAAACACATGGACAGGAACCATTAAAACAAATATCACACAGAGGATACATGAGCACACAACATATATAGATCATACACACACAGATTACAGTCCTTAAAGTCTAAGGCATGGGTTTTAAATGTTTTAAATAATATTACATTTTGACGAATGAAGGTTTCACCCATGTAAGTTTAAAGGTAGTCCCTCATTCTGTACAATGCAAGCACTCAATAGTAGAAGAAAAGGTACAACCAAGCGACTCAGCGAAGACATCAATTACAAAGTCTTAATCCATTGGTTGAAAAAGGCAGGTTGAAAAAGTCAGTGGATGAATGGCATGGATGTAAACGTCTCTAGAACCATACTGTCAACACTAGGTCTATTTGACAAGTGCACTGTCAAAAACAAAGGCTAAATGTGTTGAGACTTGCTTTTAAGAAACAGGGAAAGGATCCGAAATTGGGTTGCCTATGCCAGTACTTCTCCCAATCCCTTGCTCTGAAGCATCTGTCTGGATAATAAACTCCTTATTGTAGTCAGGGGCCAGTAACCTGGCGTGGAACACATAACGTCCTTCAGAGTGTCAAAGGCCTGCTGACACTCTGGGTTCCAAACAACCATTTTGGCTACCTCTTTGAGGTACGTTCTGTCAGTGGAACCACAATGGTCCCATAGTTCCTCACAAACCTCCTGTATTACCCAGTCAGGCCAAGAAATGCCCTGACCTGTGTCTGGGTCTTAGGAGTTTCCCAATCCATGATGGTCTGGCTCTTGGGCTGGAGAGGTTGTGCATGGCCTCCACCTGCAAGGTGGCATAGGTACACCACTTAACTGTGCCCTATCTGGCATTTTCTTGCCCTGATAGTCAGGCCCGCCTGCTGCAGGGTCTGAAGCACTTCCCCCAGGTTGACCAGGTGCTGCTCCCAGGTGGAATTGAATTCAAATATTTCATCCAGATAAGCTGCACTGAAAGTTTCCAACCCAGACCGGACTCTGTTCACAAATCTTTGGAAGGTTGGAGGGGCATTCTTCAAGTCAAAGGGCATCACCTTGAACTGAAAGAGATCCTCTGGGGTGGAAAATACTGACCTCTCCTTTGCTCCTTGTCTTAGGGCAATCTGACCTTAACCTGAGTTCAAATTAAAAGTTGATAGAGTTTCCTGAGTAATCCTCTGTGTTAAAAAAAGTAGTTCCCAAAAAGTCACTTCAAGGTTAGTTTTACTTCTTTTCCTTTTATTCCTATGTCTCCACATGTGTTAAAATAGCTTCAGCAAAAAACTTGTAGCAAACATGTTTCGTCATACGGTTCATTAACCTTTGACTTTAACAGGGCTACAAAGGTAAATTCCAGACTTTTAACTCTTAATACAATTACAATATTACTACATATTCTGGTGCTGTTAACTCCATCCATGAGTGTGTGTACATCACAAAGGAGCTCCTATTTACGCACCTCAGGTGCTACCCAAACCCTAGTTGAATTAGTCAATGCAGAGATATACAAGTCCAATTAAGTGCATCAAACTTCCACTAGTATTGCTCAAGAATGGTCCACTTCATGCAAATGAGGTATTTACATGCTTATAATGAATGAAACACCATAGTGCAACCATAAGCCTATTGTGTCACTTTCTACACCATAATATTCTCCATTCTGCTTACCTTCTTGTATGTAACTATGCCCTACAATCCTGAACCAGTGCAGATTATGAGATATCATCAGTAAACCTACATAAGTCGGACAGATATTGCAGGGGTGTATCCACCATCTGGTACAAGATCCTACTGTAAGTGTTGGATTCCTCTTGGAACTTTTGAGCTACTTGGGCTGGATCGCCAAACCGTTTTCCCTTTCTCTTGTTCTTGGAGACTTCACCCGTTGTTCTATTGTCCAAGTGTTCATCACTCCCCTGATGTACAGCCTGTGCCCTTTCACATCACAAAACCACTCAGGGTGGTCCAGTATCTGATCATGGAATTGGCTTTCCACCCCAGTCACTCAGAAGCTTCAAGATAATTTCCCAGTATATACTCTACTGGGAAGGCAGGAGACGCAACTAACTTCTGAGGACCAGTCACACCTCCACATTCCAAGCTCACCATTGCCATGGAATGGAGCTTGGCTCTGTTGTCTGTATAGGCGAACTGGTGAAATGCACCAGGTAGGATATGCTCTGGGGAAACCAGTTTGTCCAACACCATGGTCACACTGGCTCCTTTATTCCTCAGAGCCTCAACCTCAGTCCAGTTGATCTTAGGACTTTGCCTGTACTTTTCCATGCTGGCAGGTAAGTCTGCCAGGGTTGCAACATCCACCCCACCCATGGAAAATAAGTTCAATTCTGTATACCCTTTCCTCATCTCTGGGCAAACTTCCAGCCCCACACCTAGACTAGCAATCCCTTTGGACTGCAAACCAGTGGGGGGATTCTTTGTGCAGATTGCCTCTCTCCTTTTTTGTGCTGACTGCAATCAATCAAAACACAGCCCTCCCTTTAAAGGGTCAAAATGTACCCCTTCCCCTTGTAAGTGGATTGGTTCTGGGAACTCCCTCTTTGGGCTGGTGTTTGCTGATCCTTTGAGGACTCTTTCTGTTTTTATCTTGATTACCCAGGGCTTACACCAGGGAGGTCCTTTTTTCTTCTAATCGCCTCCCTGTTCCTTATTGGTCACCCTGGTGTGAAACCACTCATCTGCTGTTTCACCCAGTTTCCTTGGACTTGACAGCTTACAATTAACTATTTACTGGTGTAACTTCTCTGAGGGGCAGTTGGCCAATATGTGCTCCTTCATGAACAAATTGTACAGCCCCTCATATGCACTTAGCTTGTTACCCTGTATCCAGTCCTCTAGTGCCCTGACAGATAGGTCTAAAGAATCAACCCAGGATTGAGTACTGACTTCTGGGTATCTTTAAACTTCATTCTGTACTTCGTAGGGGTGAGGTCAAAACGTCTGATTAAGCTCTGCTTCATGTGGGGATATGATTCAGCCTACTCTCCCGCTAAGGTCAAGAACCTATTTGTTCCAGATACTAGACTCTGGAGCAGTGAACCGCAGTACTGAGAGCTCACCCACCTCATGTTAAGGGTCCTCTCAAAAGATGTCGGCCATTTTGTCTATGTCATCACCCTTCTGGTACTTAGGGACATTCCCTTTGGGTAGTCTTGGGTCGAACCCACCACCCCTGGACACTTCTGTCTCCTCTTCGCTGACACCATCTTACTTTTTCAAACCCTTGTGGTCCTTCATATGTGCCTACTTCTTCTTGGCCAGGGCCAACGTGTTTGCTTCTAGGGCTGTGTAAGCCAGATGTGCCTCAAGCTCCTATTCCCTAAGGAACAGATCTGGCTCACCTTCTGTGGATCCTCTATCACCATTAGCTGGAGACCACGCTCTGTTTATTGTTTGTGGAGAGGTTCAACTTCCTCACTCATCAGTGAGGTCTTGGAGGTCTTCTTCTCCCTGTCTAACTATGGAGCCTCATAAGCAGTAGAGTGTTGATCCTGTAGCTGGGCTTCTGCCCTAGCTGTAAGAGCCTTTATAAGCCCAGTCTTAATGGAATTGGAGGGTTCTTGTAATCCCCTAGCCCTACACAGGTCCAGAAGTTCTGCTAATTGGAGAGTGGGTAGACTATCAGGATCAAGCTCATTGGTATCCCTTGGATCTCAAAATGAAAAACACTGCAAACATTTAGGTCAGAGTAATTTATAAAAAATAAAAAAAAGGATTTATTATTAGCTCAAACAAAAAATCATTAAAAATGTTTGCCCTACGTCAATCTAGAGGATTTTAAATTTTCCAGCTTAAACATTGAATGGTGTTACTGAACACAAATTCTGGATCCCACTGCTGTGCAACACATTTAGGAAAGGGGATTATTAGTAGGTGGGGGTATTCACCTGCAACTAGTAATAATACAACAATCACTAAAGGTTCAAGTCTCAAAAAATGAATTCTTGCTCAATCTTTGGTAGCTTAACAAGTGAATAGTCAGGCTTATTTTAGGAGACAGAGAGGTGTAAACATTTAATATCACCAAAACAGTAAATACATGAAAGATAAAACCCAATACAAGTCCAACACCAATTTGTAATGATAGAGAATATTGTTATCTTTAAATCATCATCACAATGACAACAATCCAATTTAGGGAACTAGAGCTATACATTTTAAAAGATTAAATTAAGCATTTTGCATTCTACAGTCAAAAAGCTTAAAGCACCACTCCGTGCTATCTGGTCATGTCAGACCAAGACAAATTTAAAGTTTTAGGACAACTTCAATTAAGCGTGGGTCGGACAGGATGAGGGCTCAGTCCCAGTCCGAAATGTACCTTTGGACTTAGAGCCTGATTATAAGTTTGGAGGTGTGGGAGCAGGCCGCCACACCACCACCCCACTCCCACACCACCAAACCTCACCACCAGCTGCCTGACAAATTCTGAGTTATGTTGTGGTCTGGTGGGTGGTCCTTTGACGTTCCCACTGATTTGCATATGGCCAGGTCTAAACTGGGGTGGCATTGTGAGCAAAAGAATGATGGATTTAATCCAGATCTCTTGACTGGCGGTGAATGTTTTGATTTGTTCTGCATTTCGTCCATCAATTGTGTGTCTTTTGTTTTTTCGCCCTAAGTGGGCCGGGTATGCCTAGACGTGGGTCCCTGGCTCACTGTGCCACTGGATTCAAGCTATGCTGGCTGAAGAGGGGTGAAACACCGAAACCGGTCCTAGGATGCTTGTTTCCAGTCCAGGGGGGACCGGGTTTAGCAGTTCGGGTTGGACTGTTCCCATGAGGCACAGGGTCAAGACTGATTTGCATACGGCCAGGTATAAACTGGG
This sequence comes from Lissotriton helveticus, assembly GCF_964261635.1. NCBI lineage: Eukaryota > Metazoa > Chordata > Amphibia > Caudata > Salamandridae > Lissotriton > Lissotriton helveticus. The sequence goes on along the minus strand of NC_136071.1, from coordinate 984,813,269 downwards.
GTGGCATGGTGAGCAAAAGCATGATGGAGTTAACCCAGATCTCTTGACTGCGGGTGAATGGTTTGATTTGTTCTGCATTCCCTCCATCAATTGTGTGTCTTTTGTTCCCACAGTGGTGCCTATTAAAAAGGCACCACAATGGGAGGGCTAAAGTCTGTTCCTGCATGGCATGGACTATCAAGTCCATGCCGTGCAGGTAAAGTGGTGCATGCAGAGAGGGGGGCACACCATGTGCCACTCTGGATGCATACCATGGCCCTGAAGGAACAGGGGACCTTGTAGGTTTCCTCACCACCACCCTTTTCATGGCAGGCTCACTGCCATGAAAAGGGTGGATGTGAAGAAACTAGTAATAAGCTTCGTGGTGCTGCAGCAGGATATTGCTACCCTCAGACTGACACGCCACCATCACTGATACCTAATGGTTGCGGTGATCCTATTGCGATCCGTCCGCCGTACTCGTAATACGGCAGTCGGACCACTGGTGTGGTGGTCCACAACCGCCACTGCTCCTCCACCACGAGTGTGGTGGTCCTATGGACCAGCAAACCTGTAATCGGGCCCATATTATTTGTCTTGGAGCTTTTCTCTTGTCAACGGGCTTGGCGGATCCTCAGGCCTAGGTTGCCAGGTGGAGACGCTGTTTTGGGGCCACATTTTCCACCGCTGCGGGACTGCGAGGACCAGGTAGCTAAGCGCCGCTGTTACCGGCCGCACCTGGGTCCTCTTCCCGCCCCGCCCCTCCAGCTCTCCCTATTTAGATCAACCTTCACACGGGCCCGTTTTAGTCCGTTATAGACCGTGTAAGACCGGACCGGGCCCCCCTCTAACTCCTCTTGCCCAGTACCTGATGTAAAACTGTATGTAATCTGTATTTTATCTCAAGTCTTTTAATTTTGCAGAAATCAATTGCCACTCGTACTAGGTATCTGGCCCGGGTACATAAAATTGCTCTGGGGTCCTCACCATGACAACACGAGGTAGCGGAAGCAAATTAGCGGCAGGAGAGGCCCAGCTCATAGGCCCTTTAGATAGTTTTATTATTAGGGCAAACTCCTTTATAGATCAAGGCATCTCCCTCATGGAACGAAGAGTGTCTCAAGATCTAGCCCATGCAAAAAGATCTTCTTTAGGACACCTAGCGACTGCTAAAACACTGGAGCAGGCCAGGGAGCCGGGCTTGCTGGAAGTCCGTGTTGACATCCATAGCTTACCAAATGCAGTCGATCTATCGGCCTCACAACTGCTATCCGATTTAGAACTAAGTTCAGATCTGGAAAAGACCCCTGATCTAGTTATCCAAACTACACCAGAGGAAACAAGACAGCTGAGAAGTAGGAGGGAGGGAGCAGTACGGAAAAAGAAAGATAAACTAGAAAGATCTAAGGGCGACCAGATACGTGAGCCACCAAAAAAGCAAGCAGAGAAGTTAGATCACACCACGCGGAGAGGGAAACAAGATAGGCACACGGCCCATCCAAACCAAGCCCAAAAAGAGATCTTAGGACCGATCAGTCTAGACTCAATGGTTAATCTGCCGGGGGTAAGAGATGTAACCGAAGACAGTCAACTCCTGAAAAAAATCGGGGAGTTACTTCAACTCTGCTTCACCCCAGTAGAAGCCAGATTGCAACAAAACAGTTAACTGAACTGACATCCCTCACAAAAAATCCCCCAAATTTGGAAGGTCAAAAAACTGGGGATAAAAAGGTGATTGCTAACAAATCAAAACTCCAACAAGCAAAAACAATTATCTACTCCAGGCCCTGTAGTAAAACCGAAACCACCTACAGTAATAGAAAAGAAAACTGTAGAGAAGCCGGTACCTCCAACACCACAGATCAGCCAGGAACGCATTAATAAGATTCCCAAGACCCCGGCCCTGAACCCAAATGGGGACTGGGACAGGGGACACTCTGACGGCATATTTGCCGTCAACCTGCCCCCTGAGGCTAGTTCCTACGTGGTTGTGATGACCGGTGTACCAGAACTGGCTGATCGAGCCACAGAATCTAGTTGGTCATTAAAAAACAAGGTCCAGCACTGGCTCAGCACGAACCGACCATTACCACCTTTTGGGTCGAGCAAGATCCTTATGGTGCGTAGGGCCACGTGGGTGGGGCACGGAAGGAAATCCATCCGGGGAGATTGCGTCCTCATTAATTTCAAAGATCCCCGAACAGTTGACTACATTTGCTCATGGGGACAGACTGGCACAAATGAAGGCATAGGAACAAAACCCCTCTCCTTTTTCTATCCGCCCAGAAATCGAAATGGTTTATCCTACGAGGGAATCTGGCACACAATGGGGCCCCGCCACTCTCCAGCTCTAGCGGGAGTTATGGGCAGGCCCAAGGGAGGACTGACCATTTTTACAGCAAACACAATACAAGACGTAAAAGTAACTGTTGTAGAATTGGACGTTAACTTTCAGCTCCTTCGTTTCTTTTTTAATAATAAAGAGACTATCTTCTTGCTTAATCTGTATAACAATCTAGCGGAAGGACGGGTCTTGAGGGTCGTGTCTAATCTCTATGATACAAAAGGGGGTGGTGGTGGACGGAGCATCTGAATCAATCAAACACTCACACCCAGTCAAAAGATCTGGGTTTAATCCATCACCGTTCTTTAGCCCACTCTGCCACCCCAGTTCATACATGGCTATATGGAAATCAGTCTGACCCTGTGCCTCATGGGAACAGTCCAGCCCGAACTGCCAAGCCATGTCTTCCCTGGACCGGAAACAAGCTTCCGAGGACCAGTTTCTGGCATTCCAGCCGTCTTCAGCCCGGCTTGCTTGAATCCAGTGGCAAAGTGAGCAAGGGACTCACGTCTGAGCATACCCTGCCACACTTATGGCGGCCAAAAGCGGTACAAAAGGGGGTGGTGGTGGACGGAGCATCTGAATCAATCAAACACTCACACCCAGTCAAAAGATCTGGGTTTAATCCATCACCGTCTTTAGCCCACTCTGCCACCCCAGTTCAGACATGGCTATATGCAAATCAGTCTGACCCTGTGCCTCATGGGAACAGTCCAGCCCGAACTGCCAAGCCATGTCTTCCCTGGACCGGAAACAAGCTTCCGAGGACCGGTTTCTGGCATTCCAGCTGTCTTCAGCCCGGCTTGCTTGAATCCAGTGGCAAAGTGAGCAAGGGACTCACGTCTGAGCATACCCTGCCACACTTATGGCGGCCAAAAGCGGTACAAAAGGGGGTGGTGGTGGACGGAGCATCTGAATCAATCAAACACTCACACCCACTCAAAAGATCTGGGTTTAATCCATCACCGTCTTTAGCCCACTCTGCCACCCCAGTTCAGACATGGCTATATGCAAATCAGTCTGACCCTGTGCCTCATGGGAACAGTCCAGCCCGAACTGCCAAGCCATGTCTTCCCTGGACCGGAAACAAGCTTCCGAGGATCAGTTTCTGGCATTCCAGCCGTCTTCAGCCCGGCTTGCTTGAATCCAGTGGCAAAGTGAGCAAGGGACTCACGTCTGAGCATACCCTGCCACACTTATGGCGGCCAAAAGCGGTACAAAAGGGGGTGGTGGTGGACGGAGCATCTGAATCAATCAAACACTCACACCCAGTCAAAAGATCTGGGTTTAATCCATCACCGTTCTTTAGCTCACTCTGCCACCCCAGTTCAGACATGGATATATGCAAATCAGTCTGACCCTGTGCCTCATGGGAACAGTCCAGCCCGAACTGCCAAGCCATGTCTTCCCTGGACCGGAAACAAGCTTCCGAGGACCGGTTTCTGGCATTCCAGCCGTCTTCAGCCCGGCTTGCTTGAATCCAGTGGCAAAGTGAGCAAGGGACTCACGTCTGAGCATACCCTGCACACTTATGGCGGCCAAAAGCTGTACAAAAGGGGGTGGTGGTGGACGGAGCATCTGAATCAATCAAACACTCACACCCAGTCAAATGATCTGGGTTTACCCCGAGTGGGCTGGGTATGCTCAGACGTGAGTCCCAGGCTCTCCACACCACTGGAGACAAGCTATACAGGCTGAATGAAGGCTGATTGCCAGAAACCGGTCCTTGGATGCTTGATTCCGGTCTGGGAAAGACATGGCTTGGTAGTTTGGACTGGACTTTTCCCATGAGGCACAGGGCAGAGCTGATTTGCATATAGCCAGTGTCTAACCCAGGGTGGTGTGGAGTGCAAAAAAACGATGGATTTAGGGCCAGATCCTTGTACTGGGGTGAATGTATGACATTGTTCTACATTCTGTCCATCAACTGTGTTTTTTGCAATAATCTCTATGATAAGCTCAGCCAGCTTAGTCAGGATCACGGAGAAAAAGGAACCGTGAACATCGTATGGGGGGGACTTTAACCTGCACCCCTGCCCACTTATCAGCAATAACATCTGCGGGCTAGTGGATGAATACGATAGCCCCCTCGTCCATTTTAACCATACTAAGCTGGGGTCCCTCATGAATGAATTTATGTCAGCCCTAGGTCTTACAATAGTTAATAATTTGGTACCAACCCTAGACCGGCTGCTACCAATATATCTAGGGAGGGGGCATGAAACAACAGTCGACTATGTTTTGGTATCAAATCCTCTCGTTAATAGAGTAAGGAACTTTGAGGTGATACCCAATATATCAAGTGATCATTCTGCCCTCAGGTTTGAACTGCATCTGATACACTCACATTCACCCCCACAGATTATAGCAAATGCACTAAGTCAGAACACTCTACATATAGATAGGATAAATGGGCTCTCTATACGATGGGATAAGATAAACCCCGGGCAAATCACTGAAAAGCTGATCAGAGTAGCCTATCCATATATCTTGAGATGCCTTGATTTAGCAGCCACAGATGAGGAAGTCCTAAGTAACTTTGCTCTAATCCTAGTAAAAACAAAGGAATTACTGACATCAAAGCCCAAAACAGATCACTCTAGGAAGGCTGGGTGGTTTAACCATAGTTGTACGGCGGCCCATACTAAATTAAAAGTAGCTCTGCATAAAACCACCAGAGACCCCCAGGTAATTAGTAGGCTCAGGAAAGAGTACACTATTGCGCGGAAAAAGAGAAAGGGAGAATTAAAACAAGCCCTGTGGGATCAACTACACAAAAGTGCCCTAGAGAAAAATAGCGAGGCCTTCTGGAGAGTGGTGAAATCCCCGTATTTAGCAGATGATAACCTCCCCGAAATAGAAGTTGCAATTGAGGAATCAGTCTGGGTGTCCCATTTTACGAAAATATTTCAGAAGAACTCTGTTCTAATAGGTACAGACGCTCCCTCCCCTGCAGTTTTATACCTTATTCCCCTAGAATTTGACATATCTGAGGTGCTCTTGGCCCTAAATGCTAGTAAGAAGGGGAAAGCCCCGGGTCTCGACGGGGTCCCCGCGGATCTTTTCAAGCATAACACTGACCTCTGGGCCCCAATACTGACCAGGGTGTGTAATGCAGTTACAGAGAAAGGGCTGTTGGACTCCTGGACCAAATCTATTATGGTTCCAATTTTTAAAAAAGGAGACCGGCAAGAGGTATCCTGTTACAGCCCTATCTCACTGCTGGACTCGCTGGGCAAGGTAGTGGGTAGAGTCGTGCTCGAGCGCCTCCAGTCATGGGCCGAGGACGGGGGGGTCCTCTCCGACCTCCAATTCGGTTTTAGAGAGGGTTTTGGCACAACAGAACAGGCCTTAAATCTTTCCATGATGCTGGGGAAATATGTTCAGGCAAAACAGGGCAAGCTATATATGGTCTACGTAGACTTGTCCGCTGCGTTTGACTGTGTCTCCCACGCAAAGCTTTGGATTGTTCTGAGACAAATAGGAGTAGATGCCCCCCTTGTAGATTTCTGGATGGAGCTATATTCCAAAGCCTCCGCGAGGGTACGTTTCGGCACAAATGGCAAACTATCGGCGTCGTTTGGAGTGGAACGCGGCGTTCGTCAAGGTTGTGTCCTGGCCCCCTTCCTGTTCTCCCTCTACACAAATGGCCTGGAGGTGGAGATGCTGAGGGGGGCCCAGGACCTACCCCAAGTACGAAAACGTCCGATCCCCGCTCTGCTCTATGCAGACGACGCCGTGATACTGGCTCGTACCCCACACGAACTGCAGAAGGCTTTGGATAGATACGTACACTTCATGGGGAGCCTTGATTTACATATAAATACAAAAAAGACATATGTAATGACAGCAGGCACAGGGAAAAAACGGGTTAAAGATATTTTCCTCAGTAATCAGAAACTCGCATCAACGGCCCATTATCCCTATTTGGGCATCATAATAGATCAGAAATTGAACTGGAAAGCTGCGGTTGAGGCAAGAAAACACCTTTTTATGAGAGCCATCACCGCCCTCATAAACTTCTCACAAAGGCTGGGAAAAAGGCCCCCATGAAACTGTTTAAAAACTATTGTGCTAAATGCCAGTCAGTAGCCCTGTACGGGGCAGGAGTGTGGGGGCATGCTAACATTAGCTTCTTGCAGGTGGCAGAAAATACTTTTTTAAGGTTTCTTTTAGCGGCACCCAAACGAATTTCCACATTAGCTTGTCACTTGGAATTGGGGATACCATATTTAGGGGACTTGGTAAAAATCCAACCACTTTTACTTTGGCGACGAATATGGATTTCTGAAAAGAACTTAATAACAAAGAAAATTATGGCAGATTGCATGGAATTAGACTACTCACTGAAAATTAGTTGGCTCCTCTATGTGAAAAACTTCTTTACTGACTTAGGGTTTGAGTCTTATTATACAACACCCGAGAAGATCTGTGAAATCTCGAGGAAGGATCTGAAAGCAAGGGCACTGAGTCATCTGGAAGGCTTAAGTATTGCGAGTGAAGCAACGAAACCTTCCGCCCAACATGTAATTGCTGTTCAGATCACCCTGTCAATTCAGCCCTATTTAACATATGAGTTTAAAGTATTCAAGGGTCTTCTCTTGACGAGATTTAGATTAAATCTCTTCCATCGTTTAGTAGCATTCCCAATGAGAAATAGCTGGGATTTGATTCCTGTGCCTTGCCACTGCGATGACACATCAGAGCAGACGACTATACACACTGTTCTGTTCTGCAAATTTTATCATGTTCATCGGAGACTCTGGTTGTTACCTCTGTTAAAACAGTGGGGTCTTAGGCAATGCCGCCCAGCTATGTTGCGACTGCAGTTTTTAGAGTCTGAATGTATTTGCTATCACGTCGTCAACTTTTTGAAATGTATTTTTAAACACAGAACAAACCTGTAGAGTATTCTTACTATTTATGAATTGGATAATTTTTTATCATTGTCCAAACAGTGACCTTCAATGCTAGTGTGGAAAGATTATTTTTAAATTGTAATGATTGTGTATTACTTGTTAATAAGCTTTTTATCTGATTGTAACACTGCTTTTATTGTTTTCTATTTTGTAAAACCGAATAAAGAAATATATATAGTAATAAGCTTAGTGGTGGTGCAGCAGCACTGCCAGGATATTGCTACCCTCAGACTGACACGCCGCCATCACTGATCCCTAATGGTTGCAGTGATCCTATTGCGATCCATCCGCCGTACTCGTAATACGGCAGTCGGACCACTGGTGTGGTGGTCCACAACCGCCACTGCTCCTGCACCACGAGTATGGTGGTCTATGGACCAGCAAACCTGTAATCGGGCCCATAGTATTTGTCTTGGAGCTTTTCTCTTGTCAACGGGCTCGGCGGATCCTCAGGCTTCTCGGATCCGAAGTTCAATCCGATGATGCCTGCCTGCTGCAGCATGATGCCACTTTGAGCATATGTAAGTCTTTGTCCTTGAGGGCGAGGAGCTCTGGAGCTTTCAACTGGGCAAACCAGCACAGCCAGGCCGATTCACAAGTCAATAATGGCCTGGCTCCTGAAACTTTGCAGAAAATTTCCAAAGTTTCAAATGTTTCTGGGTTCTATTGGAGGAAATAAATGTTCACTGTTGTAGAATTGGATGTTAACTTTCAGCTCCTTCGTTTCTTTTTTAATAATAAAGAGACTATCTTCTTGCTTAATCTGTATAACAATCTAGCGGAAGGACAGGTCTTGAGGGTCGTGTCTAATCTCTATAATACAAAAGGGGGTGGTGGTGGACGGAGCATCTGAATCAATCAAACACTCACACCCAGTCAAAAGATCTGGGTTTAATCCATCACCGTTCTTTAGCCCACTCTGCCACCCCAGTTCATACATGGCTATATGCAAATCAGTCTGACCCTGTGCCTCATGGGAACAGTCCAGCCCGAACTGCCAAGCCATGTCTTCCCTGGACCGGAAACAAGCTTCCGAAGACCAGTTTCTGGCATTCCAGCCGTCTTCAGCCCGGCTTGCTTGAATCCAGTGGCAAAGTGAGCAAGGGACTCACGTCTGAGCATACCCTGCCACACTTATGGCGGCCAAAAGCGGTACAAAAGGGGGTGGTGGTGGACAGAGCATCTAAATCAATCAAACACTCACACCCAGTCAAAAGATCTGGGTTTAATCCATCACCGTCTTTAGCCCACTCTGCCACCCCAGTTCAGACATGGCTATATGCAAATCAGTCTGACCCTGTGCCTCATGGTAACAGTCCAGCCCGAACTGCCAAGCCATGTCTTCCCTGGACTGGAAACAAGCTTCCGAGGACCGGTTTAGGCATTCCAACCAACTTCAGCCCGGCTTGCTTGAATCCAGTGGCAAAGTGAGCAAGGGACTCACGTCTGAGCATACCCTGCCACACTTATGGCGGCCAAAAGCGGTACAAAAGGGGGTGGTGGTGGACGGAGCATCTGAATCAATCAAACACTCACACCCAGTCAAAAGATCTGGGTTTAATCCATCACCGTCTTTAGCCCACTCTGCCACCCCAGTTCAGACATGGCTATATGCAAATCAGTCTGACCCTGTGCCTCATGGGAACAGTATAGCCCGAACTGCCAAGCCATGTCTTCCCTGGACCGGAAACAAGCTTCCGAGGATCAGTTTCTGGCATTCCAGCCGTCTTCAGCCCGGCTTGCTTGAATCCAGTGGCAAAGTGAGCAAGGGACTCACGTCTGAGCATACCCTGCCACACTTATGGCGGCCAAAAGCGGTACAAAAGGGGGTGGTGGTGGACGGAGCATCTGATTCAATCAAACACTCACACCCAGTCAAAAGATCTGGGTTTAATCCATCACCGTCTTTAGCCCACTCTGCCACCCCAGTTCAGATATGGCTATATGCAAATCAGTCTGACCCTGTGCCTCATGGGAACTGTCCAGCCCGAACTGCCAAGCCATGTCTTCCCTGGACTGGAAACAAGCTTCCGAGGACCGGTTTCTGGCATTCCAGCCGTCTTCAGCCCGGCTTGCTTGAATCCAGTGGCAAAGTGAGCAAGGGACTCACGTCTGAGCATACCCTGCCACACTTATGGCGGCCAAAAGCGGTACAAAAGGGGGTGGTGGTGGACGGAGCATCTGAATCAATCAAACACTCACACCCAGTCAAAAGATCTGGGTTTAATCCATCACCGTCTTTAGCCCACTCTGCCACCCCAGTTCAGACATGGCTATATGCAAATCAGTCTGACCCTGTGCCTCATGGGAACAGTATAGCCCGAACTGCCAAGCCATGTCTTCCCTGGACCGGAAACAAGCTTCCGAGGATCAGTTTCTGGCATTCCAGCCGTCTTCAGCCCGGCTTGCTTGAATCCAGTGGCAAAGTGAGCAAGGGACTCACGTCTGAGCATACCCTGCCACACTTATGGCGGCCAAAAGCGGTACAAAAGGGGGTGGTGGTGGACGGAGCATCTGATTCAATCAAACACTCACACCCAGTCAAAAGATCTGGGTTTAATCCATCACCGTCTTTAGCCCACTCTGCCACCCCAGTTCAGATATGGCTATATGCAAATCAGTCTGACCCTGTGCCTCATGGGAACTGTCCAGCCCGAACTGCCAAGCCATGTCTTCCCTGGACTGGAAACAAGCTTCCGAGGACCGGTTTCTGGCATTCCAGCCGTCTTCAGCCCGGCTTGCTTGAATCCAGTGGCAAAGTGAGCAAGGGATTCACGTCTGAGCATACCCTGCCACACTTATGGCGGCCAAAAGCGGTACAAAAGGGGGTGGTGGTGGACGAAGCATCTGAATCAATCAAACACTCACACCCAGTCAAAAGATCTGGGTTTAATCCATCACCGTCTTTAGCCCACTCTGCCACCCCAGTTCAGACATGGCTATATGCAAATGAGTCTGACCCTGTGCCTCATGGGAACAGTCCAGCCCGAACTGCCAAGCCATGTCTTCCCTGGACCGGAAACAAGCTTCCGAGGATCAGTTTCTGGCATTCCAGCCGTCTTCAGCCCGGCTTGCTTGAATCCAGTGGCAAAGTGAGCAAGGGACTCACGTCTGAGCATACCCTGCCACACTTATGGCGGCCAAAAGCGGTACAAAAGGGGGTGGTGGTGGACGGAGCATCTGAATCAATCAAACACTCACACCCAGTCAAAAGATCTGGATTTAATCCATCACCGTTCTTTAGCCCACTCTGCCACCCCAGTTCATACATGGCTATATGCAAATCAGTCTGACCCTGTGCCTCATGGGAACAGTCCAGCCCGAACTGCCAAGCCATGTCTTCCCTGGACCGGAAACAAGCTTCCGAGGACCAGTTTCTGGCATTCCAGCCGTCTTCAGCCCGGCTTGCTTGAATCCAGTGGCAAAGTGAGCAAGGGACTCACGTCTGAGCATACCCTGCCACACTTATGGCGGCCAAAAGCGGTACAAAAGGGGGTGGTGGTGGACGGAGCATCTGAATCAATCAAACACTCACACCCAGTCAAAAGATCTGGGTTTAATCCATCACCGTCTTTAGCTCACTCTGCCACCCCAGTTCAGACATGGCTATATGCAAATCAGTCTGACCCTGTGCCTCATGGGAACAGTCCAGCCGGAACTGCCAAGCCATGTCTTCCCTGGACCGGAAACAAGCTTCCGAGGACCGGTTTCTGGCATTCCAGCCGTCTTCAGCCCGGCTTGCTTGAATCCAGTGGCAAAGTGAGCAAGGGACTCACGTCTGAGCATACCCTGCCACACTTATGGCGGCCAAAAGCTGTACAAAAGGGGGTGGTGGTGGACGGAGCATCTGAATCAATCAAACACTCACAGCCAGTCAAAAGATCTGGGTTTACCCCGAGTGGGCTGGGTATGCTCAGACGTGAGTCCCAGGCTCTCCACACCACTGGAGACAAGCTATCCAGGCTGAATGAAGGCTGATTGCCAGAAACCGGTCCTTGGATGCTTGATTCCGGTCTGGGAAAGACATGGCTTGGTAGTTTGGACTGGACTTTTCCCATGAGTCACAGGGCAGAGCTGATTTGCATATAGCCAGTGTCTAACCCAGGGTGGTGTGGAGTGCAAAAAAACGATGGATTTAGGCCCAGATCCTTGTACTGGGGTGAATGTATGACATTGTTCTACATTCTGTCCATCAACTGTGTTTTTTGCAATTTTCACCCCGAGTGGGCTGGGTATGCTCAGACGTGAGTCCCAGGCTCTCCACACCACTGGAGTCAAGCTATACAGGCTGAATGAAGGCTGATAGCCAGAAACCGGTCCTTGGATGCTTGATTCCGGTCTGGGAAAGACATGGTTTGGTAGTTCGGACTGGACTGTTCCCATGAGGCACAGGGTCAGAGCTGATTTGCATATAGCCAGTGTCTAACCCAGGGTGGTGTGGAGTGCAAAAAAACGATGGATTTAGGGCCAGATCCTTGTACTGGGGTGAATGTATGACATTGTTCTACATTCTGTCCATCAACTGTGTTTTTTGCAATAATCTCTATGATAAGCTCAACCAGCTTAGTCAGGATCACGGAGAAAAAGGAACTGTGAACATCGTATGGGGGGGGCTTTAACCTGCACCCCTGCCCACTTAGCAGCAATAACATCTGCGGGCTAGTGGATGAATACGATAGCCCCCTCGTCCATCTTAACCATACTAAGCTGGGGTCCCTCATGAATGAATTTATGTCAGCCCTAGGTCTTACAATAGTTAATAATTTGGTACCAACCCTAGACCGGCTGCTACCAATATATCTAGGGAGGGGGCATGAAACAACAGTCGACTATGTTTTGGTATCAAATCCTCTCGTTAATAGAGTAAGGAACTTTGAGGTGATACCCAATATATCAAGTGATCATTCTGCCCTCAGGTTTGAACTGCATCTGATACACTCACATTCACCCCCACAGATTATAGCAAATGCACTAAGTCAGAACACTCTACATATAGATAGGATAAATGGGCTCTCTATACGATGGGATAAGATAAACCCCGGGCAAATCACTGAAAAGCTGATCAGAGTAGCCTATCCATATATCTTGAGATGCCTTGATTTAGCAGCCACAGATGAGGAAGTCCTAAGTAACTTTGCTCTAATCCTAGTAAAAACAAAGGAATTACTGACAGCAAAGCCCAAAACAGATCACTCTAGGAAGGCTGGGTGGTTTAACCATAGTTGTACGGCGGCCCATACTAAATTAAAAGTAGCTCTGCATAAAACCACCAGGGACCCCCAGGTAATTAGTAGGCTCAGGAAAGAGTACACTATTGCACGGAAAAAGAGAAAGGGAGAATTAAAACAAGCCCTGTGGGATCAACTACACAAAAGTGCCCTAGAGAAAAATAGCGAGGCCTTCTGGAGAGTGGTGAAATCCCCGTATTTAGCAGATGATAACCTCCCCGAAATAGAAGTTGCAATTGAGGAATCAGTCTGGGTGTCCCATTTTACGAAAATATTCCAGAAGTACTCTGTTCTAATAGGTACAGACGCTCCCTCCCCTGCAGTTTTATACCCTATTCCCCTAGAATTTGACATATCTGAGGTGCTCTTGGCCCTAAATGCTAGTAAGAAGGGGAAAGCCCCGGGTCTCGACGGGGTCCCCGCGGATCTTTTCAAGCATAACACTGACCTCTGGGCCCCAATACTGACCAGGGTGTGTAATGCAGTTACAGAGAAAGGGCTGTTGGACTCCTGGACCAAATCTATTATGGTTCCAATTTTTAAAAAAGGAGACCGGCAAGAGGTATCCTGTTACCGCCCTATCTCACTGCTGGACTCGCTGGGCAAGGTAGTGGGTAGAGTCGTGCTCGAGCGCCTCCAGTCATGGGCCGAGGACGGGGGGGTCCGCTCCGACCTCCAATTCGGTTTTAGGGAGGGTTTTGGCACAACAGAACAGGCCTTAAATCTTTCCATGATGCTGGGGAAATATGTTCAGGCAAAACAGGGCAAGCTATATATGGTCTACGTAGACTTGTCCGCTGCGTTTGACTGTGTCTCCCACGCAAAGCTTTGGACTGTTCTGAGACAAATAGGAGTAGATGCCCCCCTTGTAGATTTCTGGAGGGAGCTATATTCCAAAGCCTCCGCGAGGGTACGTTTCGGCACAAATGGCAAACTATCGGCGTCGTTTGGAATGGAGCGCGGCGTTCGTCAAGGTTGTGTCCTGGCCCCCTTCCTGTTCTCCCTCTACACAAATGGCCTGGAGGTGGAGATGCTGAGGGGGGCCCAGGACCTACCCCAAGTACGAAAACGTCCGATCCCCGCTCTGCTCTATGCAGACGACGCCGTGATACTGGCTCGTACCCCACACGAACTGCAGAAGGCTTTGGATAGATACGAACACTTCATGGGGAGCCTTGATTTACATATAAATACAAAAAAGACATATGTAATGACAGCAGGCACAGGGAAAAAACGGGTTAAAGATATTTTCCTCAGTAATCAGAAACTCGCATCAACGGCCCATTATCCCTATTTGGGCATCATAATAGATCAGAAATTGAACTGGAAAGCTGCGGTTGAGGCCAGAAAACACCTTTTTATGAGAGCCATCACCGCCCTCATAAACTTCTCACAAAGGCTGGGAAAAAGGCCCCCGTGAAACTGTTTAAAAACTATTGTGCTAAATGCCAGTCAGTAGCCCTGTACGGGGCTGGAGTGTGGGGGCATGCTAACATTAGCTTCTTGCAGGTGGCAGAAAATACTTTTTTAAGGTTTCTTTTAGCGGCACCCAAACGAATTTCCACATTAGCTTGTCACTTGGAATTGGGGATACCATATTTAAGGGACTTGGTAAAAATCCAACCACTTTTACTTTGGCGACGAATATGGATTTCTGAAAAGAACTTAATAACAAAGAAAATTATGGCAGATTGCATGGAATTAGACTACTCACTGAAAATTAGTTGGCTCCTCTATGTGAAAAACTTCTTTACTGACTTAGGGTTTGAGTCTTATTATACAACACCCGAGAAGATCTGTGAAATCTCGAGGAAGGATCTGAAAGCAAGGGCACTGAGCCATCTAGAAGGCTTAAGTATTGCGAGTGAAGCAACGAAACCTTCCGCCCAACATGTAATTGCTGTTCAGATCACCCTGTCAATTCAGCCCTATTTAACATATGAGTTTAAAGTATTCGAGCGACTTCTCTTGACGAGATTTAGATTAAATCTCTTCCATCGTTTAGTAGCATTCCCAATGAGAAATAGCTGGGATTTGATTCCTGTGCCTTGCCACTGCGATGACACATCAGAGCAGACGACTATACACACTGTTCTGTTCTGCAAATTTTATCATGTTCATCGGAGACTCTGGTTGTTACCTCTGTTAAAACAGTGGGGTCTTAGGCAATGCCGCCCAGCTATGTTGCGACTGCAGTTTTTAGAGTCTGAATGTATTTGCTATCACGTCGTCAACTTTTTGAAATGTATTTTTAAACACAGAACAAACCTATAGAGTATTCTTACTATTTATGAATTGGATAATTTTTTATCATTGTCCAAACAGTGACCTTCAATGCTAGTGTGGAAAGATTATTTTTAAATTGTAATGATTGTGTATTACTTGTTAATAAGCTTTTTATCTGATTGTAACACTGCTTTTATTGTTTTCTATTTTGTAAAACCGAATAAAGAAATATATATAGTAATAAGCTTAGTGGTGGTGCAGCAGCACTGCCAGGATATTGCTACCCTCAGACTGACACGCCGCCATCACTGATCCCTAATGGTTGCAGTGATCCTATTGCGATCCATCCGCCGTACTCGTAATACGGCAGTCGGACCACTGGTGTGGTGGTCCACAACCGCCACTGCTCCTGCACCACGAGTATGGTGTTCTATGGACCAGCAAACCTGTAACCGGGCCCATAGTATTTGTCTTGGAGCTTTTCTCTTGTCAACGGGCTCGGCGGATCCTCAGGCTTCTCGGATCCGAAGTTCAATCCGATGATGCCTGCCTGCTGCAGCATGATGCCACTTTGAGCATATGTAAGTCTTTGTCCTTGAGGGCGAGGAGCTCTGGAGCTTTCAACGGGGCAAACCAGCACAGCCAGGCCGATTCACAAGTCAATAATGGCCTGGCTCCTGAAACTTTGCAGAACATTTCCAAAGTTTCAAATGTTTCTGGGTTCTATTGGAGGAAATAAATGTTCACTGTTGTAGGATTGGACGTTAACTTTCAGCTCCTTCGTTTCTTTTTTAATAATAAAGAGACTATCCTCTTGCTTAATCTGTATAACAATCTAGCGGAAGGACAGGTCTTGAGGGTCGTGTCTAATCTCTATAATACAAAAGGGGGTGGTGGTGGACGGAGCATCTGAATCAATCAAACACTCACACCCAGTCAAAAGATCTGGGTTTAATCCATCACCGTTCTTTAGCCCACTCTGCCACCCCAGTTCATACATGGCTATATGCAAATCAGTCTGACCCTGTGCCTCATGGGAACAGTCCAGCCCGAACTGCCAAGCCATGTCTTCCCTGGACTGGAAACAAGCTTCCGAGGACCGGTTTAGGCATTCCAACCAACTTCAGCCCGGCTTGCTTGAATCCAGTGGCAAAGTGAGCAAGGGACTCACGTCTGAGCATACCCTGCCACACTTATGGCGGCCAAAAGCGGTACAAAAGGGGGTGGTGGTGGACGGAGCATCTGAATCAATCAAACACTCTTACCCAGTCAAAAGATCTGGGTTTAATCCATCACCGTCTTTAGCCCACTCTGCCACCCCAGTTCAGACATGGCTATATGCAAATCAGTCTGACCCTGTGCCTCATGGGAACAGTATAGCCCGAACTGCCAAGCCATGTCTTCCCTGGACCGGAAACAAGCTTCCGAGGATCAGTTTCTGGCATTCCAGCCGTCTTCAGCCCGGCTTGCTTGAATCCAGTGGCAAAGTGAGCAAGGGACTCACGTCTGAGCATACCCTGCCACACTTATGGCGGCCAAAAGCGGTACAAAAGGGGGTGGTGGTGGACGGAGCATCTGAATCAATCAAACTCTCACACCCAGTCAAAAGATCTGGGTTTAATCCATCACCGTCTTTAGCCCACTCTGCCACCCCAGTTCAGACATGGCTATATGCAAATCAGTCTGACCCTGTGCCTCATGGGAACTGTCCAGCCCGAACTGCCAAGCCATGTCTTCCCTGGACTGGAAACAAGCTTCCGAGGACCGGTTTCTGGCATTCCAGCCGTCTTCAGCCCGGCTTGCTTGAATCCAGTGGCAAAGTGAGCAAGGGACTCACGTCTGAGCATACCCTGCCACACTTATGGCGGCCAAAAGCGGTACAAAAGGGGGTGGTGGTGGACGGAGCATCTGAATCAATCAAACACTCACACCCAGTCAAAAGATCTGGGTTTAATCCATCACCGTCTTTAGCCCACTCTGCCACCCCAGTTCAGACATGGCTATATGCAAATCAGTCTGACCCTGTGCCTCATGGGAACAGTCCAGCCCGAACTGCCAAGCCATGTCTTCCCTGGACCGGAAAAAAGCTTCCGAGGATCAGTTTCTGGCATTCCAGCCGTCTTCAGCCCGGCTTGCTTGAATCCAGTGGCAAAGTGAGCAAGGGACTCACGTCTGAGCATACCCTGCCACACTTATGGCGGCCAAAAGCGGTACAAAAGGGGGTGGTGGTGGACGGAGCATCTGAATCAATCAAACACTCACACCCAGTCAAAAGATCTGGGTTTACCCCGAGTGGGCTGGGTATGCTCAGACGTGAGTCCCAGGCTCTCCACACCACTGGAGACAAGCTATCCAGGCTGAATGAAGGCTGATTGCCAGAAACCGGTCCTTGGATGCTTGATTCTGGTCTGGGAAAGACATGGCTTGGTAGTTTGGACTGGACTTTTCCCATGAGGCACAGGGCAGAGCTGATTTGCATATAGCCAGTGTCTAACCCAGGGTGGTGTGGAGTGCAAAAAAACTATGGATTTAGGCCCAGATCCTTGTACTGGGGTGAATGTATGACATTGTTCTACATTCTGTCCATCAACTGTGTTTTTTGCAATTTTCACCCCGAGTGGGCTGGGTATGCTCAGACGTGAGTCCCAGGCTCTCCACACCACTGGAGTCAAGCTATACAGGCTGAATGAAGGCTGATAGCCAGAAACCGGTCCTTGGATGCTTGATTCCGGTCTGGGAAAGACATGGCTTGGTAGTTCGGACTGGACTGTTCCCATGAGGCACAGGGTCAGAGCTGATTTGCATATAGCCAGTGTCTAACCCAGGGTGGTGTGGAGTGCAAAAAACGATGGATTTAGGCCCAGATCCTTGTACTGGGGTGAATATATGACATTGTTCTACATTCTGTCCATCAACTGTGTTTTTTGCAATAATCTCTATGATAAGCTCAGCCAGCTTAGTCAGGATCACGGAGAAAAAGGAACTGTGAACATCGTATGGGGGGGACTTTAACCTGCACCCCTGCCCACTTAGCAGCAATAACATCTGCGGGCTAGTGGATGAATACGATAGCCCCCTCGTCCATTTTAACCATACTAAGCTGGGGTCCCTCATGAATGAATTTATGTCAGCCCTAGGTCTTACAATAGTTAATAATTTGGTACCAACCCTAGACCGGCTGCTACCAATATATCTAGGGAGGGGGCATGAAACAACAGTCGACTATGTTTTGGTATCAAATCCTCTCGTTAATAGAGTAAGGAACTTTGAGGTGATACCCAATATATCAAGTGATCATTCTGCCCTCAGGTTTGAACTGCATCTGATACACTCACATTCACCCCCACAGATTATAGCAAATGCACTAAGTCAGAACACTCTACATATAGATAGGATAAATGGGCTCTCTATACGATGGGATAAGATAAACCCCGGGCAAATCACTGAAAAGCTGATCAGAGTAGCCTATCCATATATCTTGAGATGCCTTGATTTAGCAGCCACAGATGAGGAAGTCCTAAGTAACTTTGCTCTAATCCTAGTAAAAACAAAGGAATTACTGACAGCAAAGCCCAAAACAGATCACTCTAGGAAGGCTGGGTGGTTTAACCATAGTTGTACGGCGGCCCATACTAAATTAAAAGTAGCTCTGCATAAAACCACCAGAGACCCCCAGGTAATTAGTAGGCTCAGGAAAGAGTACACTATTGCGCGGAAAAAGAGAAAGGGAGAATTAAAACAAGCCCTGTGGGATCAACTACACAAAAGTGCCCTAGAGAAAAATAGCGAGGCCTTCTGGAGAGTGGTGAAATCCCCGTATTTAGCAGATGATAACCTCCCCGAAATAGAAGTTGCAATTGAGGAATCAGTCTGGGTGTCCCATTTTACGAAAATGTTTCAGAAGAACTCTGTTCTAATAGGTACAGACGCTCCCTCCCCTGCAGTTTTATACCCTATTCCTCTAGAATTTGACATATCTGAGGTGCTCTTGGCCCTAAATGCTAGTAAGAAGGGGAAAGCCCCGGGTCTCGACGGGGTCCCCGTGGATCTTTTCAAGCATAACACTGACCTCTGGGCCCCAATACTGACCAGGGTGTGTAATGCAGTTACAGAGAAAGGGCTGTTGGACTCCTGGACCAAATCTATTATGGTTCCTATTGTGGAAAAGTAAATTTTGCCATGTTCTGTGTCCCTACGTGTCATCCATCATATGTTATGTGTGCATGATTAAATATGCATATGCATTCCCTATGTTCGATTAATGACGCAATTACAGTTGTGTCCACCTCTAGTATGTCAGTTTCCAGTTCTCGTGAATACTACGAATATCAGGTCTATGTAAAGCTACGTTGCCACGTTTCTCAGTGTGCACGTTATTCCCTTATAAAGTCCTCGTTTCTAGGCCTCAAAAGGGCCTGGACACAAGATTCAGCTCCTGTCTCCTGAAGCCTCGCTGAGGAGCGATACAGCCCCCACCTGTATCCTCGACCCTTCACTTACTTCCTGCCTCGCAGTGCCCGGCTCACCCTGGCTCTGCCTCTGAGTCTGCCAAGAATATGTTATGATTCCAGTTATCAGTTCAGTCCTCCTTCTCTGCATTCCTAAAGCTACTGAATCGCATCGATAGTTTCCGTCATTGTCTAGCCTTCACGTCTCCACGTTAGAGAAATACTGCATTTAATGGTCATTTAATATTCTTCATCACGCACTACATGTAGAATAATGCATGGTCCAGTCTTAGAATCAAGTTAGCCTTTCCCCTCCTGACTTCTAGTTTATATCAACATGTTCTCTAAACATCAGATACTAGATACTGTTTAGGTACATGTCGCCCTGACTCTCCAGACTTCAGTCTCTGCTCCTAGCACAGAGTTCATAGCCCCCAGCTTCTCCTAGTAACACGTCATTGCTAGTTTGCGCGCACCATCAGGTTAGAGGTCCCGGCTCCTCAGATAGCCCCCTCCACGGTTTCCGCCCCATTCATGACATATTCTGTTACGTTTGCATCACATGTCTATGTATACGCCCTGTTACACCTCTTTTCACCCTTATCTTTCGCGACTAATACGCGCCACGCCTTTTGCTCCACCCACTGCTACGCCTATTGCAATGTAATGCTATGTGTTTGCGTTATGTATATATGCTCATGCACTGTTATTAAAAAAATTATTCCCCTTGTCCCGATCCTGACCCCGGCAGCGCTGCTGGGCCTTGCCATCCTATTCCTGTATTTGCTGTATTAAACCTGCAAAAAACTCCCACTACCTCGAATCTTGACTCTTATTTATTGAGCTATCTGTTATTCATTTATTCATTCAAAAATAGGGTATTATTTATTTATTTACCACATAATGGCGCCCGAATAGGGACTTGCCCTTTCCCCACGCGTCGGTGAAGCCACGCCGACCCCCTGACCCTCTGCAGTCGTGACGGAACTCTTCTGCGCACCGGCAGATATTTCTGCTTCAAGTATCCCTCAGGCCCACGGAGGAGACGGAGGAGGCGGTCCAGCATCCAAACGAGACGGTGGAGGAACGCGGCGAGTCCCGACCAGAGCCCAAGCCGAGAGTCCAAGGTCCGAGGTATCCGGAGGCCCACCCGTAACAGAAGTCCGAAGTTCGTCCGTCCGACGTCGAGGCAGTCCAGTCCAGTCTGAGGCCTTCCGTTCTTGCTGCCCGGTGAGTACCGTTACTGGGGTAGTATCTAGACAGGGTCAATTTAATTGACTCTGGTCCGTGGGTTGGTGGTACACAGACCCACAAACGAAGTGTCCACTTCGGTGGATGCGGGTCCTGACGTGTCTCTTTATGAGACCGGTAAGTTTCGTACTGTTTCAGCAGTGCATCTAGTTCCTGTTCTAGTCAGTTCTGTTCTCGAGAAATTCATGTATTCTGTGTTCCGTATTCCAGGTAGTATTCTGTTCGAACTGTTATTTTTAAATGTTCTTCATGTATTTTAATGTCGTGGTATGAATGGGGAATAAGTATCGTGTTCATTGTGTATTGTATTGTGTCTAGATTACAGTCCAGTCATGCCCTTGTTTTCGAAATTACGTCAGTTAAAAACCAGAAAGGGTCTGCTGGAAGCAGCAGTTCCGGTTCCGCCTAGGGACAGTCCAGGTCATTTTATGTATCAGAAGCATGGCATAAATGCCATATTATATCTAGATTTATGGGTAGATTATACCAAACAGTTAGAAGAAAAGTATAGATGGCCCGTATCGGGTACATGGGATGCCGAGTGCATCATGCGAGTAGAAGAGGCATTATGGAAAAAGAAAGCCAGACAGTCACAGAAAGATGCCATCGAGTTATGGCGCAAAGAAGCTCATAAAAGAACTAAAAAGGAAATCAGAAAGTCAGAATTAAGTAGAGAATCCTTAGAACGAGCACAAGAAAAAGAACTAATCGAGATAGGTGAACAAGTCAAAGCCGAACAGTCAGACAGACAGAGGCATGCCCTTATTAGGGGTATGTATCCTCTCCTTGCCGAGGGCTTGCCAAAAGCGACCCCAGAGGCATCCAGTAATTTCCCGCCACCATTAGTTCCGACCAAGCTACGTCACAAACAGACCGCAGCTGATATTTTTATTTCGTCCTATTTGGACGACACAGTCCCAGAATATGCAAATCCTGTCCGCGCTCCGCCAGTCCATGTAAATCAGGCACTTCCCGCTCCTCCAGACACCGGAGTACCTGTTACGGTAACCCCGGTCCAGCCCGCCATACAAGTCCAGCCTACATTTCCATTTCCCACTCTGCCAGGACGAAGAGCCTCAGTAGACGACTCTAGTTTAGGGGCCGCAGGGGGAGGTACTCCTCAAACCCCGCCGCCACACAAGCGTTTAACGACAGCCGAATTACATATACAAGCATCACAGCGTACGCCCAGACATCAGACTGTAGCAGAAATAAGAAAATCCCTTGCCGAATGCGGCTATGATCCAGTCCCAGGCGAGGATAATATGGTTTTATATTCATTCCGCGTAAGAAAGGTGGCCGAGTATCTAGTCACCTTACCGAATATGAAAGAAGATCTAGACAGAATATATCGTTTCATCCGTACAGGGGATGATCCAGAAAGTATTAGCGAGGCCATGTCTCAAAGGAAAGCTGAGACCCAGCTCATGATATTAAAGTTTCTGATCAATTGTCTAATAAGAGAACAAGATTACCCGTCTAAAGATCCGGCTGAAATGAAAACCCTGATAAGGTGGAGTGATAATATAGCCGAGGGTAAGCACAAGACCGTCGGTGCTATGGAGAGTATGTACAAGAAAATCCGTAAAGAAATAATAAAGTTACACGAACAGCGTAAAGCAGCACAAGTAAGCGAGAAAGAAAGTAACTCTGATCCTGAAGAGTTAGACGACGAGAATCCCGACAGAATAGCGTATGTAGGAAAATCTAGATTTCCAGATCGCCATTTACGCCTAGAACACAAGTCTATTTTCCATCATCCAGCACCAGAACAAGGTTCTCTAGAACAAGTGTTTCAAGCTACCGATCACATTCTGAAATCACGAATCGGTTACAGTGAGTTAAGTACCATGCATGAACAAGAACTAGCCCGATCAGCAGTCCGATGGATTACTGATTCTACCACTTTTCCAGACGAAATAGTGGCACAAATGTTTCTGAAAATGCCCCCAGCCGAGCAACGACTGGCGGGTATGTATATGATTCAGCACCTCATTACATTGTATGAGGGTCAGCACTCTGATCCAGGCCCGTTACATGATATCCTGAACGAGTTACTCCAGTATAGATGGAAAGGTTTAGGTACTGACTTAATTAGTGTCATTCTAGAACAGCGTCACAAATATAGAACGTTTCTGAACCCGCATTTTGTTCATGTCTCACCCCCAGAAGGTAAACCATTTTACATGGAGAGACAGAATCCGTTACGAGAAGTCCACCCAGTTAGAGGAACGGGTGGCGAACTAGAACGAGTGTTTGTTTACACTCCGATTACAAAGATGGAACTCCTAGAGATGAAGAAATTAATTCCCTGTCATGATAAAGATCCAGCAGGGTTCCATAGAGAATTAAAAGACATGCTACGTATGGGAGAATACACGTATCCAGATATAATTAAAATGTTAAAGGTTCTGCTGCCCGCAGGGGTGTATGAAAAGCTCAAGGAAAAAGAATGGGAGGTGGGAGAGAAAAAGTTTGATTGGGCAGTTCTAGAAGCTGAAGACAAGGCACGAGTACCAGGTACCGGTCTTGGAGCGAAATGTAAAGAATTACCAGAATTATTAATACAAGTTTTACCTAGATTATTGACAACTAGAAAAGAAGACTGGGATGCAATCTCAGCCTGTAAACAGAAACAAGACGAAGATATTAGTGATTTTTATTCTAGATTTGAGAAATGTTTTAGCATCAACAGTGGCCTCAAGACAAGTAGTGAGTCATACCCTCACCTTTTTGTTACTAAATTAGTCGAGAATTCAAGTCCACAAATTAAAAATCGAGTTTTGAAAGTCGAAAGTACCTGGCAAGCTAATACCCCGTCCCAGATGTTGCAGATGCTCCAATACCACCAGAATAGGATCAGGGAAGAACAAGAACACGAGAGAAAACGTATGAAAGACACGAAAATGAAAGTACTAGTTGCACAATCTGTTCCTCAAGACAGTCAGAAGAGGGGTCCAAATCAAGCCAGTCATCCTGCAGCTCCCGTTAAAGGGAACTGCAATTATTGTAAACAGCCAGGTCATTTTATAAATGAGTGTGCAGTTCTGAAACACAACATAGCTACTGGTAAGACTAAAGAAAGACCACGTCCGCCTAGACAAGAACAAGTTTCACAGATTCCTCAGCCACAGAATGCACCACAGACAGTTACCGCACCGCAGCCTATTGCTGCAACACAGCACGTTACACAGCAGATGTACCAGTATGCACAGTCTGAGTATACAGAGTACCAGCAGTATTCATGAAACAGCCTAGAGAGGGAGGTAGGCTTGCCTCTCATCGAGATACCTGTAGATCAAGAAGGTCCCTATGTTCACAGTCAAGTATTAGGGAAAGACAGAAAGTTTTTGATTGATACAGGGGCAAGTAGGACCACAATTAGTCACGCCGAAGTTTCAGGGGCTCCGCTCTCAGGCTCAAGAAATGTTTCCCTTGGATTTTCAGGAAAACCTATCGTAAATGAAATTTCAAAGCCAGTTACTCTAGAAGTAGGTCCATTGTCCCGTACTACTGATCTGTTACTTACTAAGTCATGTCCAGAAAACCTATTAGGCATTAAAACACTGAAAGAGTTAGGTGCAGTTATATGCTGTTCCCCAGAGGGAATACGATTGTTCCTACGTGACTTTAAGGGTCACTATGTATTACGAGATTTTGATTCAAGACTGTCTAATGTTCCACAGCACTTATGGGCGCAAGGTCCAACTGATGTAGGTTACATGCAAATCACACCCTATCGTGTGACTCTCAAGCCAGGTGTAGTGTTACCACGAATCAGACAGTACAGATTGCCACCTGAGGCTGTAGCAGCCTTATCCAAAATTATTGACGAGCTCATGGCTCAAGGAGTGGTTGTAGAAACTGACTCCAACGTATGTAATTCTCCGATCATTCCAGTCATGAAACGTACTGATCCAAATGCACCCCCAGTATATCGATTAGTGATTGACCTACGAGAGCTTAATAAGTGTATTATTCCTCAGTACCCAGTTGTCCCAGATATCTCTTCCCTATTGACAGCCATTGATTCCGAAGCCACGTTCTTCACTGTCATAGACCTCAAGAACGCATTTTTCAGTGTCCCTATTCATCCAGACAGCCAGTTCCTTTTCGGATTTTGTTTAAATGGAAGGAGCTATATGTTCACACGCGCTCCTCAAGGTTTCACAGAAAGCCCTAGCATTTACAGTCAAGCACTTAAAAGACAACTAGACAACATTCACATGCCAACTGACACTGCCCTGCTCCAGTATGTCGATGATCTCCTGATCACAGCCCGTTCTGAACGTGCTTGCGAGCGAGCATCCCTTACAGTCTTGTATTTCCTAGCCGAGATGGGGCACAAGGTGTCCCCTTCTAAGCTTCAATTCTGTGTCCAGCAAGTGGTCTACTTAGGACACTTACTGTCCAAGAGGGGTAGGCAGTTGACACCAGACCGTATCCAGTTAATAGCGAGTCTTCCTCAGCCCAAGACCCAGAAGGAGGTACGTGCTTTTATCGGCCTTACTTCTTACTGCAGACAATGGATTCCTCAGTATGCATTTCTAGCCAAGCCACTGATACAGTTAACGACACAGGAGGCAGCCGTATCGACTGTCCTCCCTTGGACATCTGAACATACACTTAGTTTCAATGAGTTAAAGAAAGCCCTATGCCAAGCTCCAGTTCTAGCGACACCGAACTACAGTAAGCCTTTTACACTTTTCGTCACTGAACGCGAAGGTACAGCATTATCTGTTCTCACACAAGATCAAGCAGGACAATACAAGCCCTGTGCTTATTTTTCGAGCACATTAGATCCTGTAGCCCAGGCTCTGCCTGCGTGCCTCAAGTCAGTTGCAGCCACAGCCCTAGCTATCAGACAAAGTGATTCCATAGTCTTAGGACATACCTTGACAGTACAAGTTCCACATTCCGTGGAAGTTCTTTTGAACCGAACACAAACTCAGCACTTGACAATTGCACGTTTAACAGGTTATGAATTGACACTGTTCCAGCCACACATAGAAATCAGATGCTGCAACATCCTGAACCCTGCTACACTGTTACCATCAGTTACTTCGAATTCTGCCACACATGACTGTGTGGAAGTAGTTAACATTACGACAAAGCCAAGACAAGATCTGACAGATATTCCGTTACCAGACCCCGACCTGACACTTTATGTGGATGGTTCATGTATGAGAACAAGTACAGGAGACCTAGTCGCCGCGTATGCAGTGACTACTGACACTGAAGTTATTGAAACACACCGTATCGACACCCTGTCCGCTCAAGCAGCAGAGCTAGTTGCTCTGACACAAGCCTGCATACACGCCAAGAACTTGAAAGTTAATGTTTACACAGATTCACGCTACGCATTTGGAGTTGTACACGACTTCGGAGTGCTCTGGCAGGAGAGAGGTTTCATGACTTCTCATGGAACCAAGATTCAGCATGGTCTCCTTATTCAAGCTCAGTTAGATGCCATACATTTACCGACATCTATCGCTATCATGAAGTGCAAAGCACATACGAAAGTTACTGACATTATTTCTCAAGGTAACGATTTAGCAGATCGCACAGCCAAGCTCACAGCACAGACTCTAGACATTCCAGTTAACATGACACACACTCCAGATCCGATTACATGCATGACAGTTAAGGACCCTACACAAGATGTCATAGATATCCAGTTACATGCTACTCCCGAAGAAATCAAGAAATGGTCCGAACAAGGAGGGGTCCAGACAGATCAAGGATGGTTAACGAAGGGTAGAGCCACATGGTTTCTCCCCGACTCTATGGTTCAAGTCATTATTAATACCGCACATAGTCCAGCACATTTAGGAGAAAAAGCTATGTTAGACAGTATCCAGAACATTTGGTTCAACAAGCATTTACGAGCTACAGCCAAGCAGAAAGTCCGTACCTGTATGATATGTTGTCAGTTTAATCCAGGTAAAAGTGTCCCGGTGGAACAAGGTGGATTCCAGCCTCCTGACCACCCTTTTGAAGTCCTCCAGATGGATTATATTCAGATGGAGCGATGTCGAGGTTTCAAGTATGTCCTTGTAGTTGTATGCGTTTTGTCCAGGTGGACAGAAGCATATCCAGTTCCAGATTACACAGCCACGACCACTGCCAAACAGTTGGTTCGTGAGTTCTTCCCCCGTTATGGACTCCCTAGAGTCGTATATTCTGACAACGGCCAGCCATTCTCATCTGAGTTGATGAAGCATGTTTCCCTTTTGTTGGGGTACCAGTGGAAGTTTCATTGTGTACGCCATCCTGAAGCAGCCGGTCTCGTAGAGAGAAATAACCAGACTCTGAAAATCCGAATTGCAAAAGTGTGTAAAGAGAAAGGTGTGGACTGGCTAGTAGCTCTGCCAGTCGCTTTATTTTATATGCGCATGGTCGCACATTCCAGATCAGGTCTGTCCCCGTATGAGGTCGTTTTCGGCCGCCCCCCTAACATGTGGGGTACTCCTAGACCCCGAAGTATTACCGATGTTTCAAGTAATATGCTGACAGATTACCTAGCTTCCTTGATGTCTGCCCTCAACTCTTGTCGTTCACAGGTTGCCGCCGCATTTCCAGACAATACCGAGGTGGCACCGCATGAAATTGTTCCAGGATCCATGGTCCTTGTCCGCAATTTTGACCGCTTAAGTCCGCTGGAGCCACGCTGGAAGGAGCCCCGACAGGTCCTCCTCACCACCCGTACAGCCGTGAAGTTGGAAGGTCGCAAAGGCTGGGTGCACCTTTCTCATATAAAAAAGTTTTATGGACTGAAACCCGTCTCAAAGAACATTTCCCAGGATTTGAAGGATTGCCAAAATATTGTTCTCAAGGACTGTCCCGCAAAAGACATTGCTACAAACCCTCCCCTGTTAGAGAAAACTCCGCAACAGGAGTATAAGTTAAAACTCTGGTCTAGTAAAATAAGTCAGCCAGTTTGATTGTCTAAGTCCTCCCCTAGGTGAAACGGTTAGACTGTTTCTGACATGTATAAAATAGACCTCCATAGTGAGAGAGTTAGTCAAAACTCAATTCGATGTATCGTTTTTCTATGTTTCATATTGTTTCTCAGCATTATGATTTCCTGCACCAGTTATGCATTTTTCTTGTATTTCCCAGTTCTTCATGTAAATAAGTCTGCTAATGCTACAGTAGAGCACACGTTTAGTGATCTGCCTCCTCATGAACTCTCTTACCGCCTCGCTATGAAAAATAATTCTTTCATCCGCATGTTACATTACTCACATCAGACCAGCAATGCCACTAATTGTTGGGTGTGTGGTCGACTCCCCCCTTTCCAGATACCGAAGGGAGTTCTGCCACTTTTTCCTTATCCATTTTCACATAATGGTTCGTGTGGAGCATGGTCCACGTTAACGTCATCCTCAACAGATATGTCTTTTCTTAACAGTACATGTTTTCCAGACAAGCAAGGTCTTCCCCACAGAACCGGGTTAGATCTAGAAAATGAAGTGTATAATTTAGGTAACTATTCTTCGAATTTCATGGTCCTGAATGTTCAGTCTGATACTACTCCAGACTTACCTGCTATTTCAGTACTGCCAGTCAAAGGTGAATTATGTGTCCGAAATTATGTTTCCGTACATGTAGGACATAGTGATTGTACTACTATTGTCAAGTATAGTGACAGTGGGAAATCCATTTTCAAAGCTTCACGTCATTCTTATTTTATTTGTGGTCAAACTGCATATGTTCGTCTGCCCCTCGATTGGGAGGGAACCTGTTACATTGCCTTCCTACTGCCACCAGTTTTCCTAGCCCCACCTGATTATCATAGAAACACACATCTAGTACACATTAGACATAGAAGGGAGTCCCCAATTGTCGATTATACTGAAACTGCTCTAGAACAGTATACAGATTTCAACAGAGGTTTCTTTTTCTTTATAGGACCTATCCAGAATAGTAAACTGATCCGTAGGTTAACAAGAACCCTCGAAGCTGTAGTAAATGAGACTGCCTCTGCTCTAGGTAACTTAACCGAAGAGCAATCTGCTATGAGATTTGTCGTTTTACACAATCGTCTCGTCCTTGACGTCATACTGGCCGATAGGGGCGGGGCCTGTAGAGTCATCGGATCTAGTTGCTGCATTTTCATTCCAAATAACGCGCCGTCTGTTTATTCAGCTATAACCAGACTCCATAAAATTGCCCATCTGTTACACCAAGATCCAGGCACCTGGACATGGTCCGGTTGGTTCTGGAATATAATTTCCGCCTGGGGATGGAAAGTCTTGTCCTTTCTAGGTATTGCAGTAGCGATCATATTCAGCTGCTGCCTCTGTATACAATGTGGCCCTGCGATTTGCTGCATTTGTGCTACCTCTTGTATTCCTAGTCCCAAGCCCCGTTCTAAATCCCGTTCCAGGATAATTCGAGACGAGCAAATGATACTGTATGAAATGATAGATGGTATCATGAATATTGATGTTTCCTGATGGAAACGTAGTGACAAGGAGGGAATGTGGAAAAGTAAATTTTGCCATGTTCTGTGTCCCTACGTGTCATCCATCATATGTTATGTGTGCATGATTAAATATGCATATGCATTCCCTATGTTCGATTAATGACGCAATTACAGTTGTGTCCACCTCTAGTATGTCAGTTTCCAGTTCTCGTGAATACTACGAATATCAGGTCTATGTAAAGCTACGTTGCCACGTTTCTCAGTGTGCACGTTATTCCCTTATAAAGTCCTCGTTTCTAGGCCTCAAAAGGGCCTGGACACAAGATTCAGCTCCTGTCTCCTGAAGCCTCGCTGAGGAGCGATACAGCCCCCACCTGTATCCTCGACCCTTCACTTACTTCCTGCCTCGCAGTGCCCGGCTCACCCTGGCTCTGCCTCTGAGTCTGCCAAGAATATGTTATGATTCCAGTTATCAGTTCAGTCCTCCTTCTCTGCATTCCTAAAGCTACTGAATCGCATCGATAGTTTCCGTCATTGTCTAGCCTTCACGTCTCCACGTTAGAGAAATACTGCATTTAATGGTCATTTAATATTCTTCATCACGCACTACATGTAGAATAATGCATGGTCCAGTCTTAGAATCAAGTTAGCCTTTCCCCTCCTGACTTCTAGTTTATATCAACATGTTCTCTAAACATCAGATACTAGATACTGTTTAGGTACATGTCGCCCTGACTCTCCAGACTTCAGTCTCTGCTCCTAGCACAGAGTTCATAGCCCCCAGCTTCTCCTAGTAACACGTCATTGCTAGTTTGCGCGCACCATCAGGTTAGAGGTCCCGGCTCCTCAGATAGCCCCCTCCACGGTTTCCGCCCCATTCATGACATATTCTGTTACGTTTGCATCACATGTCTATGTATACGCCCTGTTACACCTCTTTTCACCCTTATCTTTCGCGACTAATACGCGCCACGCCTTTTGCTCCACCCACTGCTACGCCTATTGCAATGTAATGCTATGTGTTTGCGTTATGTATATATGCTCATGCACTGTTATTAAAAAAATTATTCCCCTTGTCCCGATCCTGACCCCGGCAGCGCTGCTGGGCCTTGCCATCCTATTCCTGTATTTGCTGTATTAAACCTGCAAAAAACTCCCACTACCTCGAATCTTGACTCTTATTTATTGAGCTATCTGTTATTCATTTATTCATTCAAAAATAGGGTATTATTTATTTATTTACCACACTATTTTTAAAAAAGGAGACCGGCAAGAGGTATCCTGTTACCGCCCTATCTCACTGCTGGACTCGCTGGGTAAGGTAGTGGGTAGAGTCGTGCTCGAGCGCCTCCAGTCATGGGCCGAGGACGGGGGGGTCCTCTCCGACCTCCAATTCGGTTTTAGGGAGGGTTTTGGCACAACAGAACAGGCCTTAAATCTTTCCATGATGCTGGGGAAATATGTTCAGGCAAAACAGGGCAAGCTATATATGGTCTACGTAGACTTGTCCGCTGTGTTTGACTGTGTCTCCCACGCAAAGCTTTGGACTGTTCTGAGACAAATAGGAGTAGATGCCCCCCTTGTAGATTTCTGGAGGGAGCTATATTCCAAAGCGTCCGCGAGGGTACGTTTCGGCACAAATGGCAAACTATCGGCGTCGTTTGGAGTGGAGCGCGGCGTTCGTCAAGGTTGTGTCCTGGCCCCCTTCCTGTTCTCCCTCTACACAAATGGCCTGGAGGTGGAGATGCTGAGGGGGGCCCCGGACCTACCCCAAGTACGAAAACGTCCGATCCCCGCTCTGCTCTATGCAGACGACGCCGTGATACTGGCTCGTACCCCACACGAACTGCAGAAGGCTTTGGATAGATACGAACACTTCATGGGGAGCCTTGATTTACATATAAATACAAAAAAGACATATGTAATGACAGCAGGCACAGGGAAAAAACGGGTTAAAGATATTTTCCTCAGTAATCAGAAACTCGCATCAACGGCCCATTATCCCTATTTGGGCATCATAATAGATCAGAAATTGAACTGGAAAGCTGCGGTTGAGGCAAGAAAACACCTTTTTATGAGAGCCATCACCGCCCTCATAAACTTCTCACAAAGGCTGGGAAAAAGGCCCCCCGTGAAACTGTTTAAAAACTATTGTGCTAAATGCCAGTCAGTAGCCCTGTACGGGGCTGGAGTGTGGGGGCATGCTAACATTAGCTTCTTGCAGGTGACAGAAAATACTTTTTTAAGGTTTCTTTTAGCGGCACCCAAACGAATTTCCACATTAGCTTGTCACTTGGAATTGGGGATACCATATTTAGGGGACTTGGTAAAAATCCAACCACTTTTACTTTGGCGACGAATATGGATTTCTGAAAAGAACTTAATAACAAAGAAAATTATGGCAGATTGCATGGAATTAGACTACTCACTGAAAATTAGTTGTCTCCTCTATGTGAAAAACTTCTTTACTGACTTAGGGTTTGAGTCTTATTATACAACACCCGAGAAGATCTGTGAAATCTCGAGGAAGGATCTGAAAGCAAGGGCACTGAGCCATCTAGAAGGCTTAAGTATTGCGAGTGAAGCAACGAAACCTTTCGCCCAACATGTAATTGCTGTTCAGATCACCCTGTCAATTCAGCCCTATTTAACATATGAGTTTAAAGTATTTGAGCGACTTCTCTTGACGAGATTTAGATCAAATCTCTTCCATCGTTTAGTAGCATTTCCAATGAGAAATAGCTGGGATTTGATTCCTGTGCCTTGTCCCTGCGATGACACATCAGAGCAGACGACTATACACACTGTTCTGTTCTGCAAATTTTATCATGTTCATCGGAGACTCTGGTTGTTACCTCTGTTAAAACAGTGGGGTCTTAGGCAATGCCGCCCAGCTATGTTGCGACTGCAGTTTTTAGAGTCTGAATGTATTTGCTATCACGTCGTCAACTTTTTTAAATGTATTTTTAAACACAGAACAAACCTGTAGAGTATTCTTACTATTTATGAATTGGATAATTTTTTATCATTGTCCAAACAGTGACCTTCAATGCTAGTGTGGAAAGATTATTTTTAAATTGTAATGATTGTGTATTACTTGTTAATAAGCTTTTTATCTGATTGTAACACTGCTTTTATTGTTTTCTATTTTGTAAAACCGAATAAAGAAATATATATAGTAATAAGCTTAGTGGTGGTGCAGCAGCACTGCCAGGATATTGCTACCCTCAGACTGACACGCCGCCATCACTGATCCCTAATGGTTGCAGTGATCCTATTGCGATCCATCCGCCGTACTCGTAATACGGCAGTCGGACCACTGGTGTGGTGGTCCACAACCGCCACTGCTCATGCACCACGAGTATGGTGGTCCTATGGACCAGCAAACCTGTAATCGGGCCCATAGTATTTGTCTTGGAGCTTTTCTCTTGTCAACGGGCTCGGCGGATCCTCAGGCTTCTCGGATCCGAAGTTCAATCCGATGATGCCTGCCTGCTGCAGCATGATGCCACTTTGAGCATATGTAAGTCTTTGTCCTTGAGGGCGAGGAGCTCTGCAGCTTTCAACTGGGCAAACCAGCACAGCCAGGCCGATTCACAAGTCAATAATGGCCTGGCTCCTGAAACTTTGCAGAAAATTTCCAAAGTTTCAAATGTTTCTGGGTTCTATTGGAGGAAATAAATGTTCACTAGCTTGGTCCAAGGGATCAGAGTCTCTTGATTGCCTCTTGGGATCTGAGACTCAATTTCCCACAGTGCACCTTCACAGTCTAAAAAATGTCCAGTTGCCTCTGGTCAACTAGGGTCTTTGGCTGGGTAGGTGACTTCTTTGCTGGTCAGGGAGTCCACTCTTTTTCCTTGGATTAAGGCACATTCCTTTCTTTGTGGAGCCATTTCAGTGCAGCAGGTGCAGCCTTTCTGAGTGCAAGCCTTCAGTGGTGCAATTGAGGGGTCCAGCAGAGCAGTACCTCTCCTTATTCTGTTGTTCCAGGCAATGTTCTGAAGAGCTGCTACACCTTTCCCATGTTTATCCTCGAGTCAGGGTTGGCAAGAGCGGGGATACCCTAACCAATAGGGGTAAAGTTACCTCCCTCTGCTATGACCACTTTTTGCAAAGTATGGCATTATTTTGACCCAGAATGCACTGTTCTCACAAAAATCGAACTGGAAAAAATCTCTCCTTGGTGTGCGTGTCTTTGTAACCCAACCCAAAGGTGTGGCTAACAACTCACTACACTCCCCTTCCAGCCTCTTTCCTAACCTAATCAGGGTGGGCTCCCATCTGGCTGTGGATCATGGATGTGGAGGCCGTCCTGGGTCTTTTGACATCTGTTTGCCTGCCTTTAAAGTCAAGTTTATCCCCTTAGGCCCTTCCTCTCCTTGGCTTCTCCAGGAAGAAAATCTCATCCCACCAAATCGCTGTATTGTTTCAGCTCCAGGCCTATTTATGCCTACTCAGGAAGCAGCTTGGCTTAGTCTGTGAAAGGATAACCAATCAGAAGTGACTGCTACAGGGTTGTTTTAGGTAGCTCTATGATAGTAAGTTCAAAAACTGCTTTACTGTAATAGTTATAAGAAATCCAACCCTGGCAAGATGTTGGATTTATTGCAATTATTATGTCAATTCCTTAAATTTTATGTTTACAAGCTCCAATCAAATGTTAACCCTTATTAAGTACAATCAAGTCTTCCCATGTTAGCCTATGGTGCTAGCAACACTACAATAGGGAAACACAACTTTGGCTGTTTTTTACTTACCAGGGCACAAAAAACATCTTTTATATTGTCCCTGCTTTTTATAACAATGCACCATACCCTTGGGGCACCTAGGGCAGACCTTAGGGTTAACCTATACATTATTAAAAGGTTATTCTTTTGCTTTGAACATACTTTTAATTTCAAAATCGATATAGTATTATTTTAAAGACAGCCTTACACTTAACAAACAACAGTGAACACTTAGGTGCAATAAGTCCATACAAGGGGCCTTTAGGTGGGTTGTCTTTGCCAGTTGGAATAATACCCATTACCCTATACCATTGTTATGTTATGTTATATAAATTTATTCAGCGCAACAGCTACCCGTGGGTTTCCCGGCGCTATAAAACGTCAAAGCAGAGAGGAGGAAAATCAGAGAATGATCTTATTGATTAAAAAGCCAGGTTATTAAGTCCTTGCGAAATTTGTAATGCTGTGGTTCTGTGCGCAGCAGAAGTGGCATGGAATTCCAGAGTGCTGGGGACAAGTAAGAAAAAGAGCGACCTCCCATCCTGGATTTCTTAATTCTAGGAACTGAAAAATAGTGCTGACATGCAGAGCGAAGGGAACGTGAAGGGTGGTAATGATGCACCAAGGCTTGAAGATATTGTGGAGCGACTCCAACATTTATCTTATGCATATAGCAAAGAGATTTAAACTTAATGCGGCTTTCCACCCTTAACCAATGAAGATCCCGAAGTGCAGCCGAAACTGACATCCTTGCAGGAAGATTGCAAAGCAGTCTGACGGCCGCATTCTGAACTGTTTGTAATCTGTTCAACACCTCCTTGCCCACTCCTAGATACAGCACATTACCATAATCAAGCCTAGAAGTGACAAGCGCCTGAATTACTGTTTTCTGAGTGGGCAAGGGAAGCATCCAGAGTATCTTTTTGAGCCATTTCAGTATGGCAAAACAGACGGAGGCTGTTTTACTTGCTTGATGTCTCATAGTGAGCTGATCATCAATCACAAAGCCCAAATTACGGGCAGATTGAACCGGGGTTGGAGGAGGCCCCATTTGAGTGGGCCAATGTTGTGGGCCCCATAAGATTTTATCTTTGCCAAAAAGCAATAGCTCCGTTTTGTCCCCGTTTAGCTTCAGCTTGTTATCATACATCCAGCTTGCAATGTTAGTCAGTCCTGTGTTTAATTAGGAGATGTTATTATTAGACTTAGTGGCAAAAGAATAAATAAGCTGGGTATCATCGGCGTAGGAATACACCGTGAGCCCTGCCTGTTCTGCTATTGCCGCCAAAGGGCTAACATAAATATTAAAGAGCAACGGGCTCAAAATTGAGCCCTGAGGGACTCCATGCTGTGATCCATGTATCTCAGACTTAGCAGAGGAGGAAAAAACCTGAAAGGTACGGTCAGTCAGAAAACTCTAACCACTTCAATGCATGGCCCGTAATGCCACATGATCGAAGGGTTTGTAAGAGAATAGAATGTGCGACCGTATCAAATGCGGCGCTTAAATCCAAAAGGATAAGCGCCACAGTTTCGCCATTATCCACACGGCGACCGATGTTATCAGTAACACCTAGCAGTGTTGACTCAGTAGAAAAACCTGCGCGAAACCCTGACTGGGAGTCGTGTAATAAGTGCTGTGTCTCAATGTGTTGAAGCAACTGGGTGTTTATGTGTTTTTCCAAGACTTTGGAAAAGATAGGTAAGAGTGAGATGGGACGGAAGTTAGATAATACTTCTGGATCAGTGTTTGCTTTTTTTAGCAGGGGCATAACCATAGCTTGTTTCCACGCTGGGGGCACAACGGCTTCTCTTAGAGAGGCATTTAGAAGCTGCACCATTAAGTTGATTGTTAGGCAGCTAAGAGACTGTAGGATAGATGGAGGAAACAAATCCTCTGGGGAACCAGACTTAACTCCCTTCAAGATATTGTGAAAGGATAGATGGAGGAAACAAATCCTCTGGGGAACCAGACCTAACTCCCTTCAAGATATTGTGAAAGGAGGTAATGTCCAGTTCAGTCCAGCGATTTAGGGAAACCTGGTTAGGAACTGAGATACTTGACTTCATGGGAGAAGGCTTTTCTGAAAGGGTGGATGTTCCTAAATTTTGCTTTCCGAAATCTTTATAGATGGTATCAATCTTGGAAACAAAAAAAGCCGCAAGGTCATTGCAACGTTTGGCATCCAAACAAGGAGGCTTGGGCTGACAAGAGGCACCAGAGAGCTCTTTTACTGCTTTAAAAAGGATTTTTGGGCAGTTTTGAGCTTCTTGGATGGTAGTTTTTGTATGCTCAGCTTTAGCATTGCGGCATAGTAAGTGATAGCTTAGAGCATAGAGCACTGATCCCAGGTCTGGTTAACAGAGCCTAGGACACGTTCAAGTCAGTATTCACCAACATGAGTGAAAACATGGGGGTGATCAGGGCACAAAGTTTACCTTTCCTACAATTAGTGTATAAGCCAGGATTTCTGATTGAAGCATGCTTATACACTCATCCAGACACCGAAGCACCATTCCAGGAGCAAAGAAGAGTTCTGCAAGGCAGTAAGGACTAGGGCCACAACAAGAGGCATCACCTTCAAAACATACACATGACATAAACAAGCCCCCTGAAGGACACTGTCAGTAGATACAGCATACATATATTGGGCTCAGATGCTGTCATGGCTGAGTTGGATTTTAACCTGTCACAAAGTCCTTGTGCTTGTGAAGGTGGAATGGCACAAACAATGCTCCTTACAATGAGGAGATCAATGAGAACCTTAAAAAACCCCTGGCTGAAATAAAGGCCTGAGAGATTGTGTTACTAAACAAATGGCATTGGCTTAAGTGAGGCAATCTTAGTAGGGTCTCATCTGTAAATGCTATGCTACCGGTTCTACAGATTAATGAACACAACATTTTTGAGTCCCTATTAGACTGCAAACCTAAATGCCTCGTAGAGGAATTAAACAACCAATTTCATGGGCAAACAGGCATTTCTCCAAAGGAGAATGCATTTGGATCAAAGATCTGAGCAAAGCAGCAATGAAATGCCTGAGTCACTTGTGTGGAGATAAATAGGTGACAAACTCTCATATTGCTTCTCTTCAGTCTATTCCAAAGGCAGGCTACAATTTTACACCTGGTATGCTGGAGTGTATATTACACAACTCTTTCATTTTCAGCAATTTAGTGGCTCCTTATATACCAGATACATTTCTATGGTCAGTCGAGCTTCCTCATTATGGTGCTATACTTCAAAAAGGTGAGATGCCATTTGGAGATTTCAAAGTTTTGGATTCCCAGCTCTGGAATTGGCTTCCACTGGAGCTATGTTACCTGTTAAATCAAGGACTGTTAAAGATGGTTGTGGAAGAAATCGTTGGTTTATTGGTGATAGCACTGCTTTGATAGAACCCTAGGGTCATATTTATGGAAAAGTTGCACAGAGCAGCAGGTCACATTGCTATCCTGCACTGCATTGCAGTGGAATGCGCCATAATTATCACAATACGAGCATTCCCGTCTTTTTCCCAATGCTAGCACACAATGGGCTTCCCAGCACCAATGCAGGCATCCTTGCACCATGGTGCAAGGGTGCCTGCGTTTCATGCAGGATTTGTTTAGTGCAGGAAAACAATGAACCTGTTTTCAAATGGGAAGAAGGGGCCGAGGGAACCCCTTCCCCTTTGTGAATATTTGGAAAAATATTTTTAACAGCTGTCAGAGATCCCAAAGACCACTGCCTATTCTTAAAAAAGAAGAGCATTTTCCTTTAATAAAAAGGGTTGCATTGAAAAAAAAATTGCTTTATTGAAAAAGATATCCACAGACATGATGGTCAGCTGACCCAAGCAGGCCACTATCCCTGTGATCCTCAGTGGGTCACAAACGAAGACCTTCTTCATGAATATGAATCAGGTAGGTCTATTCCCAACCCACTGGAAATCTCAAAAAGTGTAAAGTACACTTTTGTACATTGGTGTTTGCGTTGACCAAATATCGAATCGCAAAAATTAGCTCTTTTGTAATCCCAAACCTTTCCCTACATACATCTGGCCCGTAGTATGTTGGACCACAAGTCATCACAACATATCATTTTGCATCATGAGGTATTACTATGCTTAAGTAATTAAAGCTAATTATGTTTTTTTGGGTACATTTAGGCTATTAGTAGAGGGCAAAAAGGGGGTCTGAGAGGGTTTACCACAAACCTGAGGGATAGAAAGACAGACAGACAGATGGAGTATAAGGTAATAACTTTTTGAGGAGCAGGAATATATTTTAAAGGTTTTGGGTTATTGTATTTATGGTTTACTGGGATCAGTATAGTTTGGGGTTACGTTGCATTATTTTGGAGAGCTAAAGTGTTTTAATTAATAAGTTCACATGCATGTTAGTATATAACACTTTACACATCATTTTTGTATTACTTTATTAAAATAAAAAGAATCACATGTCCTTTTTTGTATATATTTGTAAAGAAATTAATGTAATATAAATATTTTTTTAATTTTAAGACAAATATTTTATTTTGACAAATGTATTTGAAATATATTTTGCAAACATGATTTCCCATTTCTTTCTTTTAATGGTGGAACAACACATTTGAGAACAGATGGTGCTGCTCTTGTGTTGATCAGAAAGGGAATCATTTCTTTTACTTCAAAGCATGAATTATTTTGGGTACCTTTTTTATTGGGAGAGTCTAAGTGGTGTTGGTACAGGTGATTAATGTGTAATTTGGATATTTCATACTTACTTTTTTAAAGCTTTTCTCCCTATCCAGGTTGCCAAAGTTAATGCTACTGGGACAATTTTTTTGTTTAACATTTCCTTTTTTTTTTTTTAAACCTCTTTATGAGTTGTATGGAGAGGTGTCTGTTCCAACTACAACATTGTTTTATATTGTTTGTATAAAACAGATGTTTCTCTTCATTAGAAATTCGTACATTTTGGAATTCTGCCACTTTGATTTTGAGTGTTAGTTCAGGTGTTGAGTTTTAAACTTTGCTTAATTGTTTCTCTCTAAGTTAACTTTCTCTTTGAATAGGGAGTATGTTTAAGGGTATCTCTGTGGATTGTGAATGAATGTTTTCATGGAGCATTTCTATTTAAAATTTTGTTTTTGTTTTTTATGTCTTCAAACATGGATTACATTTTTTCAAATTTAGATTATCATTGCGCGGTAGTGAAAGGTTGTTAAAATACCACCTTCACTTGAAGACAGGAAAAGCTGCTGGAAAAATTCAATTGTTTTAAAGTTTCCAATCAAATTTTAATGTAAAAAAAAGACAGGAAAGTAATGTTATTTCCGTTGTGTTTTATTGTTTTTAGTACCATCTTTTATGTAGTACATAGACTATAATTTCCAAGTAGTCGATCCCACCAAAACATGCCAAATTGTTAAACTTTTGAAAGGAGTTATTAAATTCCTTATTTTTTTGTGTGACTCTAACCTCCAGACTGCATTCAATAGATTGGCCTTGTCACATTTCGTAGGAACCTTGCCTTTTTCAAAATGTCAATGAAATAGTAGAAAGGTGGATGTGCTTTTCCCATAGAGCTAGAGGATGAATTATGCCAATCTAATCTTCTAAAGCATTATAAGTGTGTGCTCCTCCCTCTAAACAATTCAGATAGCAGTTATGAAATATTAGAACACATTTGCGGTGTGACTGATTTAGATGTTCAATCCATATTTCCTCTAAATAATTCAGTAAAGGTGTCAATTTGTTCTATTTTGTATAAAAAAAAAAATTGTGTAACTGCTGTGTAGCAACCATCTGTACATTGAGTAGGCACCAATGCTAATGAAGTTTTGTTTGTATTTCAGACTGTTGCCTATTATCCTGCTAAGGGTATTTTTTTAATTATTCACCAAATAACCTGAGAAAAGTGAAAAAGCATCCTTGGATTTGTGTGATAAGATACATTTTTCTAATAAACAAAATCATTGCTATTTCAAAGTCAGTCACTATTGTCTCAGGTATTTTGTTGTTGCTTTTTTCCTTTATATTTGTTAACAAGTCTGTGTGAGTAGATGACTGCTTATTTGGCAGCAAAGCAGATATCAGTGGCATAGTAGCATTATTCATTTTAGAGTAAATAGTGTTCATTTGGGCAAATGGATGTGGCGCCTTGAGACCCTTACGGGTGAGTAGCGCGCTATACAAATTTTAGTGATTGTTTGATTGATTG
Source organism: Lissotriton helveticus (assembly GCF_964261635.1). Classification (NCBI taxonomy): domain Eukaryota; kingdom Metazoa; phylum Chordata; class Amphibia; order Caudata; family Salamandridae; genus Lissotriton; species Lissotriton helveticus. The sequence continues at coordinate 984,773,530 of NC_136071.1, read as the reverse complement.
AGTGCTGTTTTAAATATCCCATCCTTCACCCAGATGTTACTATTTTCTAAGGCTACAAAATTACAGAAAGTTACAAAAATGTATATGGTTTTCAGAATATAGTGGGTATTATAAAGAAGAAATGTGTCATGAATATAGGTTTATGTTAGCTGTTCAAAAATGTTACTCTCACTTTTTTGGGTTGTGAGGATAACTTTTCTTGCTGCCTATTTCTACTTATAATTCTTTTCAAGTTAGGAATGCCAGGCATATCTCCGTCAATGTACATAGGGTTGTTCTTAGATACCCCCCTAACTACTGCACCAGAGGGCTCACTGGAGGTAGTAGCTACTGTTTTTTTTAAATGCTTTCTAACTTCACTTTCAGTTCATGCTCTGATGTTTATCCAGACTAACCATTTTTCCCCTGAAATTGGTTGGGAAATAGTTCACACACCAATGCGGACTGGGCTCAGTATGTCTAACATTACATTCAAGGTAACCTTCATGTTTAGGTAATTGGTTTCCTGTTTTACAAAGTTTCAAAGTGCACAATTTGCCTCAGCATTTTCTCAATTTTTAACCCTGTTTAAGAAAATATAGAAATGCATACACAGAACATATAGAAAGGAATAAAAAATGTTTTCAGCACAGTTGTCAACAGAGTTGTGTTTCTATTGTTTAGTGTTGTTGCTTACCTTCTTTTGGAATTTAGGTGTGCAATATTTAATTTTCGTCACTGGTGGTTTTTTCTCTGTTCAGATTGATTTAATCTGTTAAAAGAAAATACATTTGTAGAGTTCCATCTTTTTAAAAAATAATACTTTTCTTCTAGAACCAGTGTTCCATAAAGGAATTTGTGATGTAGATTAAAGAAGTTATTTATGTAGTGAGAAAATTGCTATGTTGTGATTTGTTTTCATTAAATCAATTTGAAATGTATAAGTTGGGCTTACCTTTTTATTATTTTTAATTTTATGTTCTCTTCAAGTGTTTGTTTTTCTTCAAAGGATGTGACATTTTCAGAATTTCCGTTAATAAGAATGTGTTTTAAATAATTGCAACATAATAAATCTATTAACCTTTGTTTTGTGAGTTTTGTGGAGATCTTTTTATTTAGGAATTAATATAACAATTTCTATTTCTGATAGTTGACTTTAATACAGCTCAAAATGTATGTAGGAGCTTATTACAGATTGGCTGTTCATGAACCGCCATACCCGTGATTGTTTCCTGAGCGCTGAAAGCTTGGCAGTCTGTCCGTTGTATTACGAGATGGTCGGTTGGCCTTTTCAAAGACTGCTACCAGCCCAATTATGAGTAGCTTTACAACAGGGCAGATCATTTTGGTTCAACCACCACGCCTGAGACGGTAGAAAGGGAGGTATATAAGAACTTAACTCCCCTCCACTCACCTCTACATGGCTTCTGGCACCATAGAGCCCATCAGACATGCTCTTCCACTGCTGTACCTGCTTAAGCACATTCAAAACCCACCCACTCCGCTGCAGACAAAATTGGCAGTAAGTCATACATCTACCAGTTTCCATAGACTCCTCAGCAAAATGATACCCTGCCATGGACCAATAAAGGGAGTTGGGGGTCACTAAGTAATTTACCTGTTTACAGGGACCCTGTCTGGGATTGTTTCATAAGAATAATCAAAAATACATTGGTAGGATGCCCTCCTAGGCCAAAACACTGGTACTGCAGAGGGACACTGTTCACAAATGAACATGTGTTTGCAAATTATATACAGTGATAGTGATGTGTGCATTATTTTCACAACAGCACCTACTCTTCAATATCACACCTATTAAGCTCTGTCACACATATATTTTGCTCTTTATCACTTGTCTACCATTGTACAACTAATTATCAGCTTACCATCTCTCAGGTGATGGTAAAGTGAAATGGAATTGACTACAACTACCATGCGGCTCTCTCACTCCAACTTTAAGCAAGAGGCTAGACTTTTTTGCCCCTTCTCACGTGTCTGCCATGTCACTACTGATCTTCACTAGTCATGTAGGTTACAATTTGTCAAGTGTTGGTAAAGTGAGATTTGAGTGACTACAACTACCATGAGACCCTCTCGCTCCAACTCTAACCAAGATGCAGATCCTGTTTTGACTTCAAAGAAACATCTGTATGGATTTGTCATCAAAGTTAAACACACCTTCTCTGCTACAACTCTGTATTGGACTCTCACACATCACCCACATGAAAAGGCAATGGCATTCAATACTACCCACAACAACGGGCTCAGCAATCAGGGATGAAACAAACACAATTGTAGTCACAAGTCATTAACTATACAACAACATCAAATAGTTAGAAAAGTAATGATGGGACCAATGTCTTTAAAACAATGAAAAGATTTTAATGACAGTGTGTCACAACATGATTATAAACAGAGGTCAATGGCCAGTCCATTTAGTTCCATGTGCCACAGCTCAAAGCTGTGCCAACAAACTTTCCCTTACTGACACCGCCAGGTTACCTCCTTACAAAGGAAGGTCATCCATTTGGCATATCAGGCACCTTGATGATGGTACTCTGTCTTCTCAGGTCGGGGGGATGGAGTTTGGGTTGGGAGGAAGAACTAATAAAAGTGTGAGCTGAGTCTGCTGTCTGCACTGCATGTTGAGTAGGTGTATGTTGTGTGGGCGACTGAGTGCATTTGCATTTTTTTGGTGTGTGTGATGTGGATGTGCTAGGTGTTGTGGAGGGATATGTGACTGTTGGTGGGGTGTCCATAAGAATGCTGGGTGTTGTGTAGGGGTCTGTGGCTGTTGGTGTGGTATCTGTAGGAATGCTGGGTGTTGTGGAGGGGTCTGTGGCTAGTGGTACAGGTAACTCCTTCTGAGAAAATCCATGGATCAGCAGGTCTAAAGGGACATTACTCTGTGCAGCAGCTCTCCTGCTACATTAACTCTGACGCGGGCTGGGCCATGGCCCAGACAGCCCACATATCAATGTTACAGCTTGCTCTCTGCAGGCTGAGGCTACGTATCCCACATGGTACACTTGGATCACTTGGCTAACATTATCATCAAATGCTTATAACAGTATACAGACAAGGCTCATGGTGTGAAACCTATACATAACAATGCCCATATACCATGATATCATTTCAGGACTAATTGTAGATACTATGAACTCGAGCCCTGCATAGAGAAATCATGTCACACATATTTTACTTTCTATTACATTTGTGCTTACCTACAAACAAGTGTGGTAAATGGCAGTGCTTGCTTGACAGCTTGCAGTCTTCAGTAACAAGATTTCTTATCTCAATTGTCGCCTGACTAGTGGTCACAAAATGGTGGCTTTTTTTATATATGATTTTGTCACTTGTAACTGTTACTATTTTAAAAATATGATTTGGAATGTCCATTTTGTAGCCTTTTAATACATGACTAAAATATTTTTTTTGTTTGCTTCTTAAAATGTGTGTTCCAACCTCCATTGCAGTGAGATAGTGGGTAGCAACTTTGTTGGGGCCTATTTTTGCATTGATCAAATATAATGGTTGTGTACTCTTTGTGAAAACTACAGGTCAATAAATGCTTGGAATAAGTGACATCATGTTTCAAACTCAAATCTGGTTTATTTAAGAATACCTACCTACTGCAAATCAAGCAAAGTAGTGTTTGCTCTCAATCATTTGAAACGTACTTGTATCTGACTTGTTAAAGTCTTTATATTTTATGGAATGACATATGCCCATGAAGTCTGATTCTTTAGTTTCTTGTTGCAGTATATTCTGATATCAGAATGAAGATAGTAAATGTGTTTGGAGTCTATTCTTTGGGCCTTGGCAATGTTTCTGTGGCAGGAGGCCGCTGGGTTAAAACAAATATCTGCTTTGTGAATGTCATTTCAGTTTTCATTTTAATGGTTATAAAATCACAGATTTTGAACAAAGAGACTCAACTGAAGCAAGTATTCTGTTTTGTTCCTTGCCAATATTATACAGTAGAAGCCATGACCAAAATTCAAAACATTTATAATGCACAGGGTGTGTTAACCACTAAATATCGCATTATGAGTTGCCCATAGTGGTAATCCCTGTGGTTATGTTACTCCTGGCCTACTTGTTTCCCAGAGTGAATTGAACATTTGGTTCTGAAAAGTCCATACCTGATAATTCCACACCAAGTGCCAATGGAACTGTGGGGGTGCAGGCTGCTGGTGTACCTAGCCCCTTCTTGCCCACCTACTTCAGTAAGGGTAAAACAAAGAAAATTGTACCCCAACTGAAGTGAAACCTCAGTGCCTTCCCTCCATGACTGAAAGAACAGACCCCCACAAATATACCACCTTCTCTAAGCTTGTGATAAATATTGCAGATTTGGGCATGTTTCTCCCTCAGGAAGGAGGAAGATGCAGAACTGGTCTTGGTGTTCCTTGGTCCACATGTTTTCCCCGTGTTTAGAGAAATACCTGGTTATCCCTCTTATCTCACTGGAAGATGTTAGCTAGAATCTAACAACAGGGATCTTGCAATTGGGCCATAGGAAGCAAAAAGAAAATGATGTATAAAGTATATGATTATGATCACATTATTGAAGGGTAAAGTAAACATTTTAGTAATAAAATTAGACCTGTCACCTAGTTTGTTCAGTTATTTTACAAAATATTGGTACAGTCTTAAGCTTTTTCTCATAATACTATGAGGACTGCTGTCAGTACAAGATTGCCTAGTTCAACCTCTTCACTTCGTATTTATTGCTGCACATTTAGGGCCTCATTATGATGGAGGATTTTCCGCATCCTCCGGGCCGGCGGAAGCCAAATCCTCTGCGGACCCACCAAAGACCCACCGCCACATTAGGATGGCTGGTGGGTCCTGGTTTCCGTCCGCTGCTTTTCCGCCGCGGTTGGCTTACAACCGCGGCGGAAAAGCACTAATATGGTGACGGTGTCTCTCAGACACCGTCAGCCAGATTAGGATGGGCTCAGAAACATGCTTTTCCGCAGCGGCTTTTCCGCCGTGGAAAAGCATGTGTAACTTCACTGCGGGGGCCCGTTGCAGGCCCCCTAGGTGAAGGGGGGGTGGGGGGTGCACATGGGGGGTACCTATGTTACCCCCCTGCATTTGTATGCAGAAAGCAGCAGGCACCGCGCGGTGCCTGCCACTTTCTACATACAAATGCAAAGCGTGCATTTTTAACATTGCTGCGGGTGCAGCTTGAAGCCGCACCCGCCGCAATGTTAAAAATAGAGGATGTGACCGCCAGGGTGGCGGTCACATCCTAATTGCACTGGAGGGACCTCCGCAGGCCATGCGGAGGTTCCCTCCTACTCTATGGTGGCGGACGGACTCAGGTCCGTCCGCCATCATAATGTGCCCCTTAGTTAGTTCCAGACAATGAATTTATTTTGTATTTAATTTTTATCAACTTTTTTTCACAATTTTATACAGTCTTATGACCCCTTCAGAGCACCGTGAATACAATGTTTTTAACTGGTATCCAATACATGCAATGTTTAACTTATGCAGTGATTGACAATAGTCTGCTGATCTTGGATCAAGCAGTTTTTTGGAGTGTGTTGGGGTATTTTCGGATCATAGCTGATACTGCGCCTCAAGAATCCAGCCTACGAAGATGGTGGTATTTGAATCTCACCACAACCATATCCTTTTGCCGGTGATCCAAAAAATCTTTTATCTAAAGCAGAACCAGCCCTCAGATGCTACCCATTGCTGAATCTTGGAACTCTGTTTGCAGCCAGATCAACATATTTTCCATCAGTTTCACGAAAATTATACAAACATTTCTTACCATTCTCTAATGGCCTTCCATAAGATGTATTTGTATTTTTTTTTATATTATTATCCCATTCAATGTTTTGTTCTATCTGTTATTCTTTGATAAATAACTTCGGTGGCGTTTTTATTATTTATTTATGTTTATCTAAAATGTTTTCATTTACCTAAGTAAAGCCCCAGATAGATTGTCTGCTCCACTGTCATTCTATTCACCTTGTACTAAAAATATATTTTGAATTTCTGTATTTATACAGTTTTTCAACACTCAAGTACACTTCAGTAAATACATCACTTTATTGTGGAACTCCCTTAAATATGAAAAAAAATGTCTTCTGCAGAAATGTAGTTAGTTAAAAACAATTTTTCATCTTACGATTTACTCAATGCTTAGGGGCCTATTAGGATGACGGGCGGGGATTGGGACCGCCCGTCCGTCATAAGGGCGGGGGTCCCTTGGGAGGTATTAGGATGTGCCCGCCACAGTGGCTGGCACATCCTGGGGGCCAACACGGGCCCCCCAGAGTGAAGACCGCATGCCATTTCGTGGCGACATCACCGCCGCGGAAAGGCACCTAAACAAGCACATCATAATATGGCTGGCGGTGTCTGATAGACACCGCCACCATATTAAACCTTTTCCGTCCCGGTCGCAAGGCAACCCGGCGGAAAAGCGGCAGATGGTCTTTCTGTCCGCCGCAGTCCCCCCCCTCCATCCTAATATGGCGGGGGGAATGTAGGTGCGGATGGAGGGCGGATTGCTGCTGCCTGGCTGGCGGTGGCTACCGCCAGCCTGGCGCGGCAATCCGCCCGCCATCCTAATGGGCCCCTTAGTGTTCAAAATATGCTGAGGCACAAGGTTTTTACTAGGAGCCTGCCTCTGGGACTTTCGACTGCTGGGGTTGCCAAATGCCAAGGCTTCCTCCCTGTAACTCCACATCATACATGCTTATCCTGACTATGAATAAAAAAGTGCTCTCTCAAGAATGCAATGGTATGAGACAACTCATCCAATCAGAAAACTGTGAGACTGGTAAGGTAAATTCTTCATTGCTTGACTAACAAAAATCAATGCAATTAAAAAATTTATATCATGTGTTAAAAACAACTGATATGTTAATAAACTAGGAACATCTTCATTTCCCTAATTCACTAATTAATATACAACTGTGCACAAAAGATACTTCAGTGGTTACATACTGTACATACAGTGGATTCCACATATACACGTCTTTTATTGCAGTCGTTCATTAATCAAAGTAAAAGTAACATATAATGATCAAGTAGTTCCCAAAGTAATACAATAAAAACTGTAAAAATAATATTCCATTGTGCAAATGATCAATAAAGTGCATACGTTCTTACACATAGTCTATAAGTCTAATTGCACAAGTAGCTCTAAATCTGTCCAACATTGACCATAATATAGTAGGCCATAAAACAATTCAAAACATGTAAACATTATATACCGCTGTGCAAATGAACAATAAAGTGCCTCTGTGCTTTCACATAATCCTTAGAGCCTAATAGCAAAAATTGCTAGAGGTAAAAACATTGAGTAAAACTAAATAAAAAATTGAAGGTAACAGGTACCTAAATCAATAATCTTATATTTTCCGATTCTATAAAATTTCTCTTTAAAAAAAGTATAACCAATGGGATTTAAACTACAGAAACCATAATTTTTCAGCAACTGTTAAAACGTTTATCAGCTGTGAGAGTGAAACAACCCTGGGCAGGGCTACTACAAGAATAGGGAGGGAAGCCATCAAAGCAACTCCTAGCCAACTTCCATTAGAGAAAATGTTTAACTTTGGTGAGGACTGATAGAAGGTGCGAGTGATGCAGGGGGAGATTTGAATGAAGAAGTGTAAATCCCTATTAGAGGAAAGAAGAACAACTGTTTTTGAGTTGAAGAGTCACTCTATTGATAAAGGTTCAAGGGGAAATGTGCACTGATTTGGACATTTAATAAATCAAGATTGATGATTCAGTTCAAAGATACTGTATTCTGTTGTCGAAAACCATCAAAGCAATATAAAAAAACATACATGTATCACATCATGAAGAAATTATATAAAACATTGTACGAAAAAGTATATATTAAAATCAAATTATTAATACCAACAGTTAAAAGGATTTGAGTACATATCTATTTTTAACAGTACAGTTAAAAAAAAGAAAACACTTTCCAGTCTGTAAGGTGTAACATAGTCAAAAATAAGTAAAATCGGCTTTGCCAAATAAAAACGACTAGAATATGCAAGGTTGCAAAAGAAAACAACAGACTTCAAGCTTATTTTCTTGCCATTAGCATCATCAGGCTTCAGCTATCATACTATGGCAATGCACAGATATCATGTAATCCGGTCAGTTCCAGTATTCGTGGGCATCCGAGCACAAGAACTTTTTGTGCTCAAACATAAAAAAAATTAGAAATCGACTGATAGCATACACAAATAAGGTTGAGGTATCACCTTCCATAATCTAAACTGTAATATTTACATGAGCAGTATTTTACATGTAAACTTGTAAAATACTGCTCATGTAAATAAATATTCAAAAATACATTTTAACTAAGGGACTGATTTAACATTGTTCATTCTCATTATGTCTTCAGGCAAGTCTCTATAGTCTTTTAGCTCTGGTTTAGACCTGAGACGGATACAATAAACTAGAGGCTCCAGTGAGGTTGAGTCGGAGATCCTGTGCATGCCTAAATCAAAAAGGTGGGGGATTACAGGGGTGCTTAAGGGAACTGAGACCGAGGCTTGGGCAGTGACCATCTGATGGGCCTCAGCACAGCCCCACACCTCTGCATCATAAAGGGCTGCACTCCGCACTTTCATACTGTAAACTTCTATGGCAGGAGATACTGAGCAGGATTGTGGTCCCTAGTGCAGCTGCAAGATAGCTCTTGCCCTATGCTTAACTAAGAACACGCTTTTAGTGAGTTGGGGCTCCCATTTGAATTTGTCTGAAATCATAAACCCCAGGTAGTCAAAACTATTGACTTTTTCCAGCTGTTCATTTTCAACTTTAATTGTACAGTTCTTTGTAGCACCAGTTGCAAACACCATATATTTAGATTTGTTGGCATTTAGTTCAAGCTCTCTGGTACTACAGAACCCCACAAATCTGTTGATCAAAGTCAGAAGACCAGGAGAGTCTTGGAAACGAAGCGAGTCACCTGTAAAGAGTAAAATGGGAATCTTTTTGCCTTTCAATGCTGGTGAATCGTTCCTATAGTCCAAGAGTTTATTCACCACATCATTCATGTATAGGGTAAATAAAGTTGGGCGAGGACACACCTCTGATACTCTCCTCTCAATATTGGAATTCGCTCTGTCAGCTCCCTCTTTCTACCCCAACAAACTTGGGCGTAGTTTTTTCATGCAGCATTTTGAAAAGTTGAATGTAGTTCCCAGAGATGCCCAAATCATTCAGAACCCTCCATATTTTCCTGCAGAGAACAAAGCCGAATGCGGCTCTGTGATCAACAAAGGCCACGTATAGTCCCTGTTTCAGCAATAATACATACTTCCAGTGTAAGGTGTCAAAACTAAAAACCTGGTCGGAGGTACTAATCCCATATCAAAAAACTACTTGGAGGGTGTTTGGGATATGCCTATCCTGTGCTCATTGTAAGAGTTTAAATAAGACTTGTTTTGCAAAAATGTTCTGCAACTTGTCTGTTTGACTTATTGGCCTGTAGTTGGATGGAATGCAGGCAACGCCCAAGTTATAAATAGGGATTATTTCAACACCCCATCATGAGTCAGGAATTTCCCCCTGGCTGAAACTGAATTCGTTAGTAGATTGATATAACTGGCCCAGACTTGGGGTTAAGATTTATACAGATCACCAGGTACTGTGGCAGGGACAGGGGCTGTAGCTATTTTTACATGTCCTGCATGGCGCTAATGCTCTCCTGTAGAGTGAAAAGTACAGTACTATTTGCCTCAGCTTCTCTCCCTGTTGGTGCACCAATGTGGTGATGCAAGTCTGAGCATGGAAGAGGGCCAACAGGGCTCTCTCTGGCATACTGAGAGAGATATTTGTAACCTAACTCTCGGGCTGTATATGATAGCTAAAAGATCTTGAAGTGTTGCTATTACTATCTGATACTATGCGCCAAAAGGACCTGTTGTCATTTATCTTAATTGCATTAAGCATATCCTGCCATAATTTATCTTACCAGGTTCCTTTTTCTTTTCTTAAAAAAAACGGTAATTGTTTCTGGCCTGTAATATATCTTCCTGCTTACAGCTCTTAATGGCTGTTCTTAAAACCAGTTTGGTTTGATTGAATTCGAGGTTATACCATTTGACCACCTTCCTACACTTTGATTGCTAATGGACAACTTCCTTTGTAGTCTGTAAAAAAACTGTTTATGTATGTTTAGAATAGGAATCTCAGAGCAAGGGAGATGTTTGTACTCTGACATGAATCCCACAAACAGACAATACATTTCTGATGTATTTTCTGATTTGCTATGACATAAGGCCAGAAAACTCATCTGCGGTTGTTAGCAATTTGTGGCACAGGTACTTATTGAAATTCTACTAAAGAGTTCACCAAACAAAGTTGCTATTAGTGAACTATGGTCAATACATGTTTGAAGGTCAAATCTCATGTCCACTAGTTGCAGCCAGAGTCTTATGTTTGCAAGGATATATTCTATGGTACTTGATTACGGACCTCTTTTGAAAGTTGGTGCTCTGTCTGTATCGAAGACAGTGCATCCATTACAAACGCTCAACCTGTGACTGATGCAAACAGATGTTAAGTTTAAAGCAGAAGCCAAGCAATTTTACTGACATTTCCCAGATGAAGGAGGGATGTTCCATTGCTCGTCTTTAGCTTCGGTTAACTCATTGATGTAGGATGATGGCTCAAAAGAAGTGTTAAAGTCTCCTGCAACTATTATCCTTAGTGTAAGAAATGAGGGTCTCTATGTGGCAGAGGTAGGTATCTCCGCCAAATAGGGACCCTTGGTTCTAGTCAGGGTAAGGGGGATACACACTTTAGGTAACCCTTGCTCACCCCCTGGGGAGCTTGGCACGAGCAGAGAGACTTATCACAAAGGCAATGTGTAAAGTATTTGTACTCAAAATGCACAGTAATACAGTGGTAACACCACAAATGAACACCACACCAGTTTAGGAAAAATAAAGTATCTTATTCTAAACTCAACAGGACCGAAATGACAAAAATCCAACATACATATAATAAGAATATGACTTTTCAAAGGTTTCAAACAACTGGGTCCATAGGAAACTATGGATGCGTGATTTCTCACAAACGTACCTGTAGATGTGTCAAAATTCACACGGCCAAACAGCTGCAGAGATGGAAAGCATTGAAAAACAAAGAGATGCTGCAGTTCCTGAGGCCATGGGGAGGTAATGCGACAGTTCTGCTGCATGCAGGAGAAGTGATGCGCCAATCCGGTCTGTAGGAGGAAGTGATGCGTCGATTCCGAGACGATTCTAGTCCACGGGTGATGTGTCGGAAAATTTAGCACATATATACGATGCATAAAAATCGGGGATGAGTCGGTGATCGATGCAGCAGCATCGATGCAGCAGCATCGAGCGGCGCTGCGTCAGTTTCTTCAGCCATGATCCCTCTATGCACCAGTTCTTGCAGCAGTGACAGGTGCTGTGTCGGTTCCGGCAGTGGCGCAGCAGTGGATATTCTTCTTGCACAGAGGTGCTGCGTCGGAAAAACAGCTGCAAGAAGAGTGATGCATAAATTTCTTCAGTTCTATGTGTTTCTTCCAGCTCCCGGAAGCAAGCACAACCTCCAGAGTCCCAGAACTGAAACAGGCACCTACTGGCAGGTCCAAACTCTCAGCAGCAGAGTTCAGGGAAGCTGGGGGTGAAGTCTTTGTGTCCCTGAAACTTCAGAACAGGAGGTCAGGACATACAAGCCCTTGGAGATATTCTTCAAGCAGGTTCAAAGAAAAGCTCCAGTCTTTGTCCTTTCCTTGGCACAAGCAGCAACTGCAGGCCACCCTACAAAGCACACAGCAAATGGGCAGTACTCCTCCTCACATCTCTGCAGCTCTTCTCCTTGGCAAAGGTTCCTCTTGAGCCCAGGAGTAATCTAACTCTCTGGGGTTTTAGGTCTAATACTTATAACCTAAATCGTCTTTGTTCTCTTTGTACAAGGGTCTCTGAGCCCAGTCCAAGCCAGTTATGTCCTCACTGGTTCTGTATGACCACAGTGGCAGACACAGCATTGTGCAAAGGAGACAGGCCCTATTTAGGTGCAAGGAAATCTCCTCCCACTACTCTAAATTCAGCCAAGGTCTATTCAGCTCAGCTCTGAGTCATCCAGGAAGGGCCAGGCACACCTGAACCCCTCAAGTGGCTGTTTACAGTGAAGGCACAACCCCAGCCCTTGTGACTCCAAAACCAGACAGTCAATACACAAACAGGCAGAGGCACACAGAATGGTTAAATAAGGAAAGGCCTACATTCTAAAAGTGGAATTTGCAAACACACAATTTAAAAGCCATCTTTACTAAAAGATGTCTTTTTAAATTCCGAGTTAAGACAGCCTAAACCTTATTTCTCCATCTTGTCCCAATGGGAAGTTATACTTTTAAGATATAACAAAGCATTTCCCATTCTATCTTTTTGGAGCAATATAGCCTTTCAATAGTGAAAAATGAGATTGGCAGTATTTCACTGTCAGTGCACATCACACACACCAGTACATGTCATACCTTTAAAATACACTGCACCCTGCCCAGGGGGGTACCTTGGTCCGAGCATAGAGGTGCCATAAAAGGGAATGTTAGAGCCTGGCAAGTGGGTGCACTTGCCAAGTAAATATGGCAGTCAACAACTGCGCACAGACACAGCAGTGGCAGGTCTGAGGTACCTTTTCAGGGCTACCCATGTTGGTGGCACAATCAGTGCTGCAGGTCCACTATGGAAGCTGACTCCCTGCACAATGCCGCGAGGACAACATAATTAGGCCATGGCGCCACCAGAGCACACTCCTGTGTCTTCTACCCCAATTCAAGACTGGAAGAGTTAATTTACACGGAGGCTATTGTGCCATCTGAAGCACACACCTGTGGCTCCCGCCTCGCCCTGCATTCTGCCTCAGCCGCCATTAAGAAACTTTCATGCTCCATGACTCTCGAGAGTGGCAGCAACTGCATCCTATCCGGATCTCTCCCTCCTGGTATTCTAAGGCACTTATACACAGGCATGCCTATTTAAATGTCCTGATGATGATCTAAGCATTGTTCACATGGATCGAAACACTGTCGACACCAAAAAAACACCTTGTACAATGCATATAATGTCAGCAGTGACTATGTAAAGTTGTCCCTTGTGATTTGTTTACTGTATTGATAATTTTCTCTATAACAAACTGTGAGCTTTGCTTGAGCCTCCTTTAAATGTTCCCTATATGTTTGTTGTTGTTTTTGGTTCTGTAGTAGGATGCAGGCTTGTGTCCCACTTTCAGTATTTCTGTGTGCACATTTCTTAAATAATTGTCAATATTAAATATTAAACCTCTGTCTGGCTGGACAAGTTTACTCAATATAGTACTGACTGGATCTATATTCATTTATGTTCCACTATCCCTATTTCCCTGGGGACCATTGTAGTGTACAATAATCGATTCCCGAGGTCCCTGGCTGACTTTACTTGGGTCCCATTGTTGTTTCAAAATAAAACAGGCCCACTAGCAGCATTTGATTTACAGGACCTGGCACACTTCAGTTCACTTTACTTGGGACTTACCAGTAAATCAAATATGCGAATCATGGAGAACCAATTATTACAATAATTTACAAAGGGAGCACTTGCACTTTGACACTAATTAGCAGTAGAAAAGTGCCCAAAGCAACTTAGCCAGCAAAAATGAAATCCAGCACCGCATCAAAAATACAGGAGGTAGAGGCAAAAAGTCAGGGGAAACCACACCAAAGATGCCACATCTAACACTTAGCATATGACTGCCATGATTCAAATAAATCATCAAGGAAGGCAAGAGCAGGGTGTTTATTGCAAAAGAGGGTTGATATTGCATAAACATTAATTAATTCCAAATTCAATCCAAGGGAGAATTTGAGTATAACCCATTTAATGTCAGGTGATCCAACCATCTGAGTATTGTGAATGCATAAGAGGTCATTTTTGACTAGAATTAAATGCCCATCACTATCCCTTCCAAATGTTCTAAGTTGTCTAGCTTCCACACTGTGTGACATATAGCCATCTACACACACTTTTGGTGGTTGCCCAGTTCTCCTGGAATATGCAAACATCGTAGTCACTACCCAATTAAGGCGGACCAGTTTGGACCTAATACGTTCAAGGTACCAGGAGATAACAGTAATATCTGTATGAGAGGCACAACCAATAATGGTGCACTGCACAGTAGGTATGTGTGAGTTTTTAACAAAAATTCCATCACATGGACTATTATTACTGTTCCCCTTCTGTGACCCAGAAATCACAAACTTAGTATTAGCATCTTTGTTAACATTACTACAATGGTCAAGTGTAGCAACAAATAAAGTAGTTCTTAGCACAGGAAATTCTCCATGCAAGACAGTTTCACTATGATGTAACAGGCAATCATTAGCATTCTTCTGTCAAAACAAAGTAGAATGGATTCACTTGGGGTGAGTTGCAAGGATTGTTAGAGAGATCCAGTAGAAGATTGTCAGCTGACGGGGATATCTTCAACTTGATGTCAGTCTTAGGCCTATCATCTATGTGGCTAGTACGTAATTCAAAATGTAGCCGTTTATTTCAACCAGCCAGCGGTTACTCAAGGTAAGAAGGATATAATCATAAGTGGCAGAGTCAGTTGTACAATGCCTATTAAAGACAATGTCTGACCTGATTGTAGAAAGACAACTGCGCTTGGACATAAACAAATAAATGGCTTTATTTATCAGAGAATCAATGTCCTCGAATGAGGCAGGGGCCAGTTTGGGTACCTGGGTCATGTAAATTGTACTCATGCGATTGTCCACTTGATCAACCTGGGGCTAAAACTCCCTGGGATGCGGATACTGTTGCTGGGAGTACCTTCTGAGGGTCAGGCACCTCCTCCCCATTGTGGAAATAAATATGGATCGATCATTCAGTAAGGAGGGAGGAGGTGGATTACCATAAGAGTTGGCTAAGGGCAATTTCAGGGACTGGAAGGGGACATTGGCTGATACGAATGGCTTTGGGTGCGAGGATCTCAGTTAATAGTCCAAGCTTCTGTTCCCTAATAGTTAACCTAGGATGCTTGTTGAAACATTTAGGCCAGGACCCCACGACTCGCCATTAGATGTCATTGTTAGAAGCTCTGGTCTAGTGCAGTTTACTCTGGCAGGTGGCAGTTAGCGTCTGGTGCCCATACCGTAGATGCCCTTACAGCAGCAGTTACATTTTCGCAGGCCTTGATGGGACCAGAGGTACCTGTTGCATCATCAGAAGATCTGCATAAGCCTCTGGCAGTGCTCGCCGCATCTTTTATTAGAGTATTGATTTATTTTAACATATCAGGGCTCTTGGGAGACTTATCACTGCTTGCTGGTGTATTTGTGTTCAATAGAGATTTGACTTCTTCTATAAAATGAATAAAGACATTGAGTGTACAGTGCCTGTTAGCAATGGAAGACACACTCTTTTCTTTCCCATGGGGCATTTATTTGATTTAGTAGTGAAAGCTGAGGATTTAGAACCTCAAGTAGATTTGCAAATCCCCATAAATAGCGGTTTGGTTATGGATAAGCATGGTAGATGTGAATTCAATGAAGAGATTGCAAAAATACAAAGTCGCTCATGGGCCCTAGTGATGAACCTTGCAATACAAATAAGGGGTTTAGCAATGAACAACCAAACCTTAGAATGTGGAGGTTGTCAAAAGGGGGACCCAGCCTTCCCCCTCCGGGTTCCTTCTGGCGTGGACAGGCCCGCACTTGGCCCGGGCTTCCTCCTGGCACGTCCCGCATGGGTCAGCGCAGCGAGACTGTAAAGCACCACAAATAGCTCTGATGAACTGAGCCACAGGTGATTCTGTCAGAGGGAATTATTGGTACTTACAGTCCCCAGTGGTCACGGGTACTCCCACAGTGGCTATACCCAGATAGTGTTGGTATACTTATGCACTGCAGAGCAGTGCGGGTCTTCTTTCCACATCACCAAGGCAGCAGGAAGTGTCTCACTCCCAGGAACGGCTGTCAGGTCAGCAAACACAGCCCCGTCAACACATTTACGATTCATAATGATAAAAAATACCATAAGGGACACACATAACCTTGGCTCAGATGGAAGCAAATAAATGAGGGACACACTTATAACGATTAAGTGAGAGCCCTCAGAGGTATCAAGGTAGAAAGATACATTGCACAAAAAGGTGCAACATATATATAGCCACATTTTCCCCTATCCTGATGAAGCATTGAAGTGATGAAGCCTTCTTTGAACTATGGATTCCTAGATGATATAGATTAGACATAAAGAAGGGTATAAGAGAAGTGCCGGAGAAGATCAATTCTACTATGTGATGTGGAAAATCTGATTTAAGATGTACCCCTCGTATTATGGAAGAGCCTCTCTTCCAAATTCTTTTTAGTTGCTAATCTTTTAAGATGAGTGTTGAGTCTGCTTCATTATGTATTGTTTTTATGTGTAGGATATATTTCATTTCTATTGAATTCGTGAAATTTGTTTTTTTTATGAATTTGATTGTTTCTTAGTAATAGAGAATGAAAAAAATATATTTTGTCTTTTATAGTTTTTGGGCTCCCCTAAATATAGGAGTAAAAATAGATGAAAGGATTTAATTTGTAGTTTGTGTATACTAGTGTTTATACATGCACATCAAGAAAAAGGTCAGCCTATTTTGACATTTGGCTGTTTTTAAGGAGTTCATATCTCCTATTCTATCACCAACCATGCTACCTTTTGAAAAATGCCTAGAAGTTTGAGTTCAAATTTACAATTACAACTCGAGACCTACATACATTAGAGCAAGTATTTCATTTTGGGATGTGCAGATTTACTATTTTAACCTCATATCATTTTGGGGAGTTATAGGTTACCATTTTAACTCAAACCCACACCAACTGAGGAAAGTCTTTAATGTTGACTGCATAGTGGTGCTGCAGCTTTACTATTCTACACCCACACCCATGGATGAACACTTTAGTTATGAGGAGTTCAGATTTGCTAGTGCAACTCCAACCGAAGTTCCATTGGGGAAGGTGTTTCATTGTAACTATAACCTATAAATATTGGTGAACCTACATTTTAATTTAATTAAATGCATTTTCAATGTTGTTATTAAATAATATATTTTAATGACATTTTAATATAGAACATCACATGGTAATATTTTTACATTTTTTATTTAACGGGACTGACCATCACACACTATCTCTATAAAAATACAACTGTCTTAATGTTACTATATTAATTAAATCTACGTAAATAATAATTACATTTCATAACTTATAATTTAAATAGAGATATTAAATGCATACAATATATATGTTTTAGATCAAATGCCTCAAAAACATATTTTCCCCATAGGCTTCCAAACCCTTGATTTCAACCTAAATTAATACAAGTAATGTTAACTTACAGTTTTATACCATTAAAAAAATAGACATTTTTATTTTATTTATAGAAAGTAATACCTCTCCCTATAAACAAAACAACCAATTTAACTTTATTTATTTAAATGAGGAAATGTATTAATTAATTATTCTACGATAATATTTTTAATAGCACATTGATACAAATTAATAGCATATATTTTTATTTAGTTTATAATTAAAAACACTTCCCAACCTATTCCTTTACAAATCAAGCCACCCCTTAAAACGCATCATAAATTGACAAAATAATGAGTTGCCTGTCTTAATTATTATTCTAATTAATTATTTTATTAAATAATTATTATACGTTAATTTAGTATATTTTTCTAACACTTCCCACCCGATTTTCCTACAAATCCTGAAACCAAATATAATTGTTATTAAATTAATAAAGTTTTTATCATCAAATAAAATAGTACAAAAGTGTAATATATATTCATAAATAAATGGTGCAAACATAAAAATATTATAGTATATAATCAAATACTCCAATAAATGAGTACATTAAAAAATAGTAACACAAAATCACTTAAAACATAAAGTATATCTATGTAAAACTCTAAAAAATAAAAATAATAAACATTACATACAAAATTAAAACTGAAATATACAACAAAAGCATGAAATTACTATGCATCAATATTCGATTAAAAAAAATACTAAACATCAATAATATTCTTCGAAATTATGAGTCGATATTAACATACAGCATAGGTATTTGCAAAGCTGCTCATGAGACATTGTTGGGCAATAAGGGGGGGAACGATATCTTTGGATTAAAACAATATTTGAACAGATATGTGCGGCCCATATGCATACATGCAAATGCCGTGCACTTATAAATATTTCCCGGCTCCCAGGGACAACCTAGTTGGCTGCCAGGATGTCAGTCAATTTTCAAAATAATACCATTTTAAAATAGCATATAGGAGTACGAGATGTACATCTGAGTCAGCTGGGACCTTTACACAAATGTCTCTAACCCTTTAACTCAGCTGTCCGTAAAGCTTCTAAGCATATTAAGTATATTGTTCTAATATGCTGCAATTCATTTCAGAAATCCAATTTCGAGATGCACACCCCTTCTGGTATTAATTACCCAGCAGGCTCATTGCATAGACGAATTCATTGTTTTATTTTCAGGCATGGTGTGCCATCATATTTGTTTTTACTCTGGCATCATCCACACATCGGTCAAACCTCCAATCACAACATGGTTTTAAGGTCTGCTTTCCTGCTTTAGCACTGGCGTGTTTAGTCTGCTGTCATGCTTTATTGCTTTAGCATAGACCATTGAGTTTTCTTAATGATACTGCCAGTCACCCTAGAATCAATCTACCTGTCCACAAGAATTTCTCGTCTTCTCACTTAATCAGCAGCTTGTACTGACACGGCTTCTAAGAGAAAAGACACATTTCTAAAAGAGCTTCCTATTCACTGGACAATTAATTAGTTGTCGATTTTGCTGTCTTTGTTCTGTAACATTTCATTGCTAGTTTAATGAACATGTAAGAATTCGAATTTTCCCTCCAGGTTAAGTAAGTATTTTAGTGTAGCATTTAGCATACAGTACTTATAAGAAATTCAGCTCTACATTAAATATGAAACATTACACCAGTGCCCAAACTGCAGTATTTGATATAAAATATGAATTACCTAAGTTAATCATGGAATATGCTTGAATGTATTCTAATTTCCAATAGTAGAGAAATGTAGTAATTTTTAAGCCAAGTGGTTTTCAAAGTGATTTTGTTTAATGCCTAAAAAAGAAATTCATAACGTGAATATCAAGTTTAATTGTAAGTTAGTCTACCTACTCCCTTAACGAAAAGGTAAAGTTTAATTTCAGTGGAGTAAATCCCAAGCAAGCGAATGTTCAGGAGCACTGGATCCCCACTAAGATCTCAAGGATGCCTATATAGCAGATATTAATCTCCATAGAATCTAAATGGAAAGTAGGTAGTTGGTGGTTAGGCTGCGAAGCTGATGGGTATTCGGCCCTTCCAGGCCTACTTTGAATTCTTCTAGTCAACCGACTATCACAATGAAGCAGATGTACTTCGCTAACTGTTGTGTAACCCTCATTACTCATTTTAATATTAAAGCCTCTTTTCATGATGTGGGCAATGTAAAGTAAGTGGGAATGGCATCTTATCAGAATTTCTTGCACTGGTATCTGCCTCCATAGTATAGGATTTCTCTTCAAGCCCCCATTCCCGGAATGCAAACTTGAAACATTCTCATATGTGTCAGAAGCCATTGCATTTAATCAAACATGATGGTTGGGGACATTTTGAGATTTTAGAGTGGATTTATTCTACAAAAGACTATTGAATAATTATCATTTGATTTCTAATAGCCCTTGAACTATTCAATGCGGATAACTCAACTATGCCCACCAGTAAATTGCCTATGGTGAAATCGTACCTCATATGTTATTTTTTACACATTTTTGGAACTTTCACCATGCTCCATCTCTTTGCTATTTTTCACTTGTCCAGGAATGCTGCCCTTCTCTAGACTTTACAGTTCCATTGGAGAAGTCAGCAGTATAGGCAAACACCAGGCAAGCCATGCATTGCAACATTGTGCTGTGACCTAGAAATGAAGCTGTTTTGGACTTCTGCAGCCCTACTCCATTGGAACCAATGTTTAGACTTGTGAGTTACCTTTCTAAGGGTGCATCACTATGCCTCTAACTCACACATTTCTTATTATTTGTGAAGCCAGCAAGATATATGTATGTTGTATTAATACAGCTCAAACCTAGCCAAACGGCAGGAGAGCGCTATACAGGATACAGAGAAGCATCCATTCAATGATAGGAGAGGTAGATGGTGTGGACTGTTACTACATCTGCATTGTGATTTAGCGTTCCTTAAAGAGATTGTCTTTAACTTGTTTCTAATTTGGAGCATGTTAGACATGGCATCCTTGGTGTGGTTTCACCTGTCTTTTTTCTTTCTGATATCCTGTTTTGCTGACTTTTGAAGACTTCGTTTTTGCTGGCATTCAGAATCTGAGCACTTCACCACTGCTAACCAGTGCTAAACTGCTTGTGCTCTTTACATAAAACATGATAACATTGGTTTATCCACCATTGGCATATTTGATTTAAATATTGATCCCTATTAGATTACACTGCCTTTGCCCAGGGCCTACAAATCAAAGGCTACTGGTGGGCCTGCAGCACTGATTGTGTCACTTACTTGAGTAGTCCCCTAAACGTTCAAAGGCCTGTCACTGCAGGACATTTGTGTGCAGTATTATACTGCCATTTCAACATGGCATGTTAACTAACTTGCCAGGCCCAAACCTTTCTTTTTATTACATATAGGTAACCCCTAAGTAAGCCCCTGGACAACCCATGGGCATGGTGCGGTGTATTTAAAAAGTAGGCCATGTACTTTTAAGTTTAACATGTGCTGTTGATAAAATAGTCTTAAACTAGTTTTCATTCAGGCAAGTTCTAGCTCTCCCATAGGTTAATATTGGGATTGCCTTATTACGTTTTACAAGTCTCATTTTCAATTGGGAAAAGATGGGACCCCCAAATTTGCTGTCTCTGTAATCACAATTTAAAAGCACAACTTAAAAATACCACTTTTAGAATGTTGGCATTTTCTTACTGTACCCATTTAGTGCCTTCTGTCTGTTCTGAAATACATGTTTGGAGTGGGTGTCAGCTGGCTTCCTGCATTGCCTCAAGACAGCCACACACAAAGGATGTGTAGATATGACTGAGGACCCATCTGCATGCTGATGGGTTACCTTGAGATAGAGGGGAGGCAGGAGCTGACACACCTGAAAGGGCCGTGTCCTGTCCTCACACAAAGGGTTTCATACCCAACTGTAGTGAGGCTGCAGCCAGGGCAGGAAAGGGAGGGTCTTGTGCACTTTCAAGGCATTTCTTTGAAGTCTCCCTACTTCAAAGGACCAACTGGGTATACATGCTGGGCCTTTGACACCACCAACACAGAACACTTCTGGAACTGAGGACATTGTGCCGGAAAGGACTGCTGTGCTTCCAGGAGGGACTGCCACTTTGCTGAACTGCTTTGCTGTGTTGGCCTGCTGCCTACTGGTTCTTCCCTGGGAATGGGAAGGACTGAACCTGCATCTCTACATCCCAGATTCAAAATACCTCCAAGGGTTTCCTCTTGTGTCTGAAGTCTCTGGAATATCTAAGGCTTCACCCTGTAACCAGCACCTGGACTATGTTTAATGTGCGTCCTGCTATGCCAAGTGGTGTCAATCCAGTCCTGGGCCCTTGGAAGTGAGTTTTCAGTACTGCAACCCAGAAAATCCACACAACGTTGCACTGATCAGAGCGGGCATGTTTCTTTCCACACCGATGCATGGCCGCTGCTGCATGAACCATGGACACCAAATCCCTGATTGCATGACGCAATGCCCCATTTCCAGCGCATCTCTGACTTTGCACGACAATGTGTTCCCTAAGGGTGAAGTTGTTGTGCAAGAAAAACCAAAATGTGTTGGCCTTCAGTGAACACTTGGACTCAAACCTATCGAGATTTACCTCATTAAGCATGGTCTGTACTGTTTCTTGATTGTTCTGACTTGGTTTGATTGAGCTTCAGGTAGGTGGGGACATCCACGCCTGTTTAACATGCATGCAGTCTTTGAAGTGTTGGCTGTCTGAAGCAGAGAAAACTTTCAAGAAGAGTTTTGTATCATCAGCACATTGGTGAAACTTGATGCTGTTAACTGTGAGTAAAGAACCAAGTGACTTCATGTAGAGGTTGAGGATGACAGGAGAGAATGTGTAATGCTGGGAGACACAGCAGAGGGCATAAATGTGACATCCCCAGGCTTCTTCTTCAGAACACTACAGGGTCTGAGGATGATCAGACGAGGACTGAACCTGTTTTTAGTTACCTGGAAGCAACCCTGAAGGCACTAGCATACCGAAACTTGAGGGTGCCCTCCTTCAAAATACTGGGAGCCCCCCCCTTCTCCGGACTCACTCAGGAACTCTCAGGCCAGGGTACTGTTCTGAAAGGGCCCCCTGGAGCTTGGGGCTGCCCTGCGCCACTGGGGCTGTGGGGCCTATGTTACGCCACTCTCTGAAGGACTGGACCTGCTCCCTCTTGTACCAAGGACAAAGAAGTAGGCTCCAAGGATGAGAAGGCTAACGTCCTGCTCTAGCTACAGGGATGCAACACGCTTAAATAGGCCTTTTTCTGAAGTTCCCAGCCAACAGCTTCAACTGGACTTGATGTTGACCCTGCTGGTGGCCTTTGCTGGAGTGAGTCCTGACTCCCAGGAGCAATTCCTGAGATCCTGTAACCCTTGGTTGTGGCTGTCTGAACTTCTCATTCCACAGATGATAACCTGAGTTTTGGACCTTTTTCAATAGCAAGACCTCCAGAAGACCAGAATAAACCTGCCAAGCCAACCAGCATTACCGGTCGGTATTTACCGAATCGGTAAATACCGATTTTGACAAGAGTGCAGGGGGTGTCACTTTGACACCCTCTAGCACCCCCAAAAAAGGTTCGGGGGCCATGTGGCAGGCATACCTGCCCTAAGGGCAGGTCTGCCTGTCATATGGCACAGGTGTGCATGCACACATGTGCATGCACACCTGAATCGGTATTTTACCATCAAATTCAATTTGATGGTAAAATACCGAATTTGTAGGGCTTGTGGGACTCAGAAGAGTCCCACCTACATCTCAATTTTACCGATTCTGTAAAAATACCGGTCGGTAAATTTACCGACCGGTATATTTACCGATTCGGTAAAATTACCGAATTGGCCTGTTTCCTTCCCCCTACATGTCAAAAGCCAAATACCGGTCGGTAACGGCCGAATTCGGCCGTTACCGACCGGTATTTGGCTACCTACATCTGGCCCTGGGTCTTTTTCCGTCCGAAAAACATACTCTTCTCCTGTAGGTCCAGGCAAACTCCTAACCTTTCTCAGCAGGCAGACCGGCAGATACTCGGCTCCTACAGCAGAAAGTGCAGACTTCAAGTGAATTCCCATATTCTCTGGGAGAGTGGGTGTCACACAGACACCAGCCCAGGTCACACGGCAGTCATGTGAGTACCCTGTGGAGCTTGTCTGTCTCTGGTCATGAACGACTTGGAAGTGGATTATAGTGGGATGGTGTGGCTCACACTTTTTATGCAACTTACAGACTGGGGACATGAATCCACTGTCTTAAACTTCAGAACAGATTTGAGCTGGCTCTGTTTTCAAGTGTCCTTCTGAGGCTGCTCACCAAGCATAGCATATGTGTAAAGTGATGGTTATTTTCAAAACTAATTAATATTGTAAAGCAATGGCCAATTTATTTTCTAGCTAGACGATGCATTGAATTAGTTAGCTGCTGTTGCTGTTGACCATGAGGGAGCCAATTTGTGTTCTTTTTCTAAATCCATGCTTAGAAATACTTCAACTACTACATGACTGTAAAATAATAGTATATTTTTGAGTATCTACCTCAAATAATAATCGCAATCTGTGTCAGGGTGAACCACTAAAGTCAGTGATAAACCTGTGCTCAGTCCTCTGGTAGCCTGACACAGAGCAACCAGGCGTAACTTTGAGACAATGATTTAAGTATCAATGCAGTACTCAAACAATTACAAGCTGAAAACACAACACAAGAACATTCCCAAACCTATTTAGAAAATGAGAGAATATTGTAAAAGGTAAAAAATCCAATAAATCGATCCAAAGTTATGATTTTTTTATTTGGATTTGAAAATAGCACCAAAAAGCCCAAGCACTAACCGCGGGTATCTGGTCGCTCTAGACAAGGTCAAAGTCAAGAGCTAAGATGGACTGTGAGAGTGTGAGTCATTACCTTTAAAGACCAAAAGCTTTAAAGAGATCAAATGAATTCAGCAGGGCCAGGCAGCAGGCTGCCTCTGACAAGGGGGTCGACGATGCCAGGGAGTCACGGCGTGCGGAATCGAAGTTGATCGGAGGTTGCTCAGTGTTGAACCTGATAATGCTGTCGATGAGGGTATTTGACATTGAATGGATGCTGCTCAGCATCACGTCCAGTGAAGCCGTCAATCGTAGGATGCTCAGTATTGAATCCTGTGAATCTTTTAGTTATGCACTAATGATGCTCATTTCCAATAATGATAATCTGAAAGATTTACTAAAAAGTTTGAAAAATCAATTGGGAGGCCTTGTTCATTATCATGAACATCACAAAAAACAATATCTTCACCTCCTTAATGATATTAGCTATAAATAAGATACTAAAGTGACTCCTAAAACTTAAATTCCACCCGGACTGAATTCACTAATCAGCGCAAGCAGCAATCTTTACAAAAATGACAACTGAAGAAAAATCTAGATGATTTCTCTCCATTAACATCAAGTATGCAAAGTTTGCTTCAAGATGAACATCACAAACAAAACTAAGATCACCTGGCGCCAGCTGACCGTGATTACTAAGGAAAGCCTTTATTTCCTGAAACCACCTTTAGTTTACCGGAATAGGTATTGGTCTTTGACAAAAACAATTTAAGCAAAACCTTGCTTTCAGGAATCCCAGAGACCCACCTGAAACAACTGAAGGGTATCCTTCAGTCTGAAGACCTGCCTCAGCAAAGGTCTTCAGGATTTTATTATGAAATAAATTAATCATTCTACGCCATCTCATTATAAATCTGACAGGTTAGATCTATTACCCAATCTTTGATAAATGTGGAAACTTATCTATTCAAACAAAACATAATTGTTTAATGTTACCCATATCTGCTCCCTCTCCATCAACCCCACCACTCCTTGTCAATTGTACTTCCATTGCACTTTTTATTTCATATATTCTGATCCTATAGATTTCCCAGTATTTGGATGAGAAATCCAGTCTTTTTTTTACTACATTTCTACAGTTTGTATGATTGAGGTGTCCTGCAAAGCAGCCATCTTCCAGTTAGTGAGGTGGAAATCACAAAAGATACCTTGGGAATTACTACTAACTGTCAACAACACTATCACATACCATTTCAGTATAGAATATTTATGAAATCCGAACCATAAAGGAGGGATATCGAAAGGAATTGCAATAAAACAGGACCTACATTTAAGGGGGAAGTCACAGTATATCAAAATAATCCATTTCATGATTCCATGTTGCAAATGAAATATCCCCCTTTAATGTATGGCAAAAACTGTTGACCCCCGAACTAAGTCTAAAACAACATACAGCATGCATAAGAGCCCTTGTTCCAATGACAGGCAGGCACAAAGAGCTCTAAATAACCTGATGAAATATACTAATGAAATCTATCAATGGACAGGCATCCTTAATGAACTGTTATAATAATCCACCACATGCAAATAGGATATGTATGTTACAGTGCTCCTGGACCTTTCACAATATATGCTTAGTTCTTAAATTAATGCCACTCAGATCATTTACATATATTTAAATTGATGACTAATGACAAAGCCAACTATGGTGCCTAAAAATTGAACGGCCACCCCACTCTTTAAAAGGGTCACTTCCTGCATGTCATCTTTTAAGAGACCATTCAAAATAATCCTTGTACAATGATCGCATAGTATCAAGTCCAACTCATCAATGGACCAGAAAGTCCCCTCACAGAAACTGAGCAGGTGATGGTACTTTGACTGCCACTTTCATTATATTGAAAGACTTTCAAAGGAGAATATTCTTCATTGCAGGACTCATTGGCATGCTCAATTCCCCCATCCATTACCCAGTTCCGCTATCTTTGTAAATAATACAATCACTTGTTTTATGGTCCTGAGCAGTCAACTATGCATAAATGCTCAGGTCAGACCCTAAAAAAAGGTATAGTTCTACAGAAAAAACAACTCAAAGGGTAATCGGTTAGGCAATCCGATATTTAGTTGACGCAAAAAACAACTTAAACACTGCTCAATATTCCAAAATGGCTTCACTAGATATTGGGACAGATTTTAAGGGCTTGCTTTACCTTTGTGTCACACCCGGTGACACAAGACAATTCTAGCCCTTAAATCAGATTTATTATGCCACGCAGAGCCACCTTACGTGGCTCTATGTAGCATAGTAAATCTGGAGAAATAGAATGCAGGGGAAGTTGCTGATATTCGTTAATCTGTGCTCAGAAGGTGTTTCATGGGTAGAGTGTGGGTATTCCCACACATCTACCTATGTTTTTTTTAAAACATTCCCAGATTTGCTAACACCAGTGCACCTGGGATGTGTCAAAATGCTAGGTCTGCTCAGGTGAGGCATTACGAGTAGAAATGTCCTAATTACATCTCTCCATTTCCTCTTTCTGCATGTGCTTCATTGTGCAGCACAAACAGAAATAAATAAATGCTTTAAGGAATTGTATTTGTGCAGGCACCATTGCACTGTGATGCAATGGTTACTGCATTGGTGCTAGGCTGCACTCAGTGCACCAGCACAGAGGGAGTGCAGAAATGTACCATATCTTAGCAGATAGGATGCATTCCTTCCATCTCTATTCGATGAAGCACAGCAAGCTGTCTTGTTCCATTGCATTGCAACAAATCTTTGTAAATCTGCCCTTCTGTCTCCAAATAAATGATCTCTTACTTTGTAACTGATGCTACAGGGTGGCCAAAAGAAATACAATGGCACTGTAAATAGACATTGTTGTGCCCAATTCCTCAAGTTTGAAAACAATGCCCTTCCCACATTATGACTCTACCCATTGCACCACCCTCTAAGGAGTCCCGAACGCCTCCCCATTATCAACATTTCCTAAGAGGATAGTGAGTAGGTATGACAATGGTAGCAGTGACAATAGATTGTTGCACATTCTCACACAGTATGCAGTAGTGTGTAAAAGCAGTGCCTGTATTAGAATAACATAGTAATATGAGCAAAGATGTGATGTTTCCACAATCCAAACCACCTTGCCACCTAAGGTGTTAGATGTGGGCACCCCAGAATTGGGATCAACTACAGTTAAATTCACAAAGAAGGTTGGGGCACAAACTAAGGTACGTTTTTCACAGCAGTTACAAAACTAATCAAAAGGTTGTCTCACTCTTGTTGTTAAATCCAGTAACTGTGTTTATTGTTCTTTGAGGTTGTCACAATTGTACAACTGCTGATATTAAGTTATCAATGCGAAAGTTGAACAGCCAAGAAGAGAGAGCAGCTGACACGTGTTTTGTGCTAACCTGCTTTCATTGAGGTTGAACATACTAGTTAGTTTATTGTCAAAAGGAAAGGCTGGCAATGTTGTGTGCACAATCAGTTAAATAAGTTAGGATTGTTGCTAAAATCAGATATAGCAAAGATTCGTGATAGGCACACTCAAGAAGTAGACATCCTTAAATATCTGAGTTGCCTTAGGTTAGGTGCAGGGATTTCTTATTTTTTTCCATGTTACCATGAGAAGCTGATTGGTAAATGCGAGTCACAGTCATCTAACTCTGCGCTTTCATGACTGCGACTCACGTATGCCTGAATTAAATGGAGGTATCCTATTAGTCTGGTCATTTATACAGTGATACTATGTTTAATGCACCTTTACCATACCAAAGTTTGCCAACAGATTTTGCTTTTGAAGATTGTCAGATGCTATTATATTCCATCCTCATTTAGTGTTAATGATAAAGGGTGTTCAATAGTTTTCATGCCATATGAAATTATTAGTTATTTCGGCATTTTCTTAAATCTATGCCATCAAGCTGATGTCACGCACACCTTAATATGTTCCATAAACTTTGCATAATAATTGAGAAGGACCTTCTCTTACTGTGTAATCTCATTATACATAAATCAGCAGCAAATTCAAGCTGATTAGAAGGCCTCCCAAAAGGCAGTTCAAGTGCAGGGAGTAGCAACGTTTGCATACAAATCATCAGGGGTCTTTGATGATGCTAACTGATGTGAGAGCAGCAGAAAGAATAATCCTGTCAGAGGTATACTCCTGTGACGATCTTGTGTACCTTTTCACTGTATCTGAGAAGAATGCTAGATGTGGGCACTACATAGAGGCACTCGGATGTGTTGCAAAGCAGAAGGCTTACAAGATGGTGAATCCAGAAGTGAATACTGAATATAATGACCTTTAAAAGGTGATTTTAAAGTGAGCAGACCATGAAGTAGAAACCTGGAGACACATTTCTTCAGCACACAAAAATGAAACCACTAGCAAGTTATTTTTCAGTACAATTCCTCGCTGAACACCACTGATTAATGATTGAAAATGCAGATCAGTACCAAAGAAGGGTTACTGGATCAGATGGTGCTGAAATAGTACACAGAAGCACTAGCATGCAAAATCCACATTCGCTGGCTGTAGACCTGGCCCTTTTTGCAGGTTTATCACAATTTGTTTTGCCTTTTGCCTCCTATTTTTCTGAGCCTATTTTCGTTGGCTATAGGATTCTGTGCACTTTACCACTGCTCATCAGTGCTAAAGAACACATGCTCTCTGTGTAAATTGTGAATTTGATTGGTTATTCATGATTGGCATATCTGGTTTACTGGCAAGTCCCTAGTAAAGTGCACTGAGTGCACCAGGCCATCTAAATCAAATCAGATGCCCCTAAGTTAGCAAACTCAAAGGTTCCAGCATTGATGTTTGCTGACGATACTCTTTTGTTGTCCAAGTCACCGATGGGTATCCAGAAGTTATTGGATAGGTTGGCTCTATTTTGTAATAACAGAGGTTTGGTGATTAATACCACCAAAGCTAAGTTCATGATAGTCAATCCGCTTAAGAAAACACACCCTAATCCTGAATTAAATGGAATAGCACTGGAAAGGGTTTCTGTGTTTGACATGGAGTGGGTGTCCCAGATAGCCAAAGCCAAGCTTAAGTTAGCCCAGACCGCCGGGGGCAAGGGAATCAACAACTAAACCCGTTGGCCCCGCAATTGAGATGTATAGGGCGCAAGCGAGGGGAGCCACGTTGTTTGGGGCGGAATTTTTGGGGCACTGTTCTCCCGCTCCTCTATCGGCAGTGTAGAATAGCTCCTTCAGGCAAATTGTCGGCCTTCCAGCTAGCACCCCACTAATCCCCTTGCGGTTAGACCTTGGCATTGCCCCGATTTAAGATGCGGTCGCTCTAAGACCCTTAACCTTTTGGCGCAGGCTGTGGGTGACCCCTGAACTAGTGGCATTTCAAGCAGAAACCAAAGAGTTATTATCCTACCCTGGGCTATTGAAAAAATTACCTTGGTTTGCGCATGTAAAGCATGAATGTGAAAGGTTAGGCAAACCAACTCTCTGGAGTAATCCAGCGGAAACTAGCCTCCTGGTTCCTCGAGCTGTATTAGCGAAGATCTCTCAAACCCAAAAGCTTGAGGCGACCCTTTCCCACTCGAAATTAGGTGCCTTAACGACACAGTATTTTACTGTTAAGGAGAACTATAAACTTGAATCCTTCCTGGACAATATTTTACCACAAATTGCAAGTAAGTTAAATGTGCAGTTCAGATATAGTACCCTACCCTTGCAGGCTTTTACCACGAACTGGGCTGAGCAGTCCAAACGCGGGTGCCCAGCGTGCAATAATCAAGAGGAGTCTGAACTACATGCTTTATTTTTCTGCCCTGCGTACCAAGCAGCAAGGGGTGTTGGCTTATACAACTCTGCCGGAACTTGGGGTTTGTGCATTGTAGGGAGGCTTTTAGAGTTCTAAAGTATGACACCTCCAAGCCCATTGTTTTTGCTGTTTCTCAATTTTTGAAAACAATGTGGTGAAGGAGATGGGTTTTCCTTGACAAGGAAAAACAACTAAAAATTGCCAATTACTCCGCACTATTATTAGAAATGCCTAGCATGTGATCATTACATTGCTTGATAACGGGATACAGCTTTTTAAAGTTTTTATATTGAATGTGTTTTTTAATATAATCTTGCAGTTTTAATTATTTATGAAATATTGCTGCTGTCTCGTGTGCATTGAGCATATTTACACTAAATGAATTGATTTGCTCCTGGTATTCATGTCCATGCACCATGTTTTTTTCCCTCCCTTCTGCTATGTCCATATTGTAATGTGCCGGTGAATTTGCTATGTTCTTTATATTGTTTGGGTAGCTAATTTTTATACTGTTTGTTCTTTTGTTCTTGTATACTTTTATGGTCCTAGTGACCGAAATAAAGACTTTGGAACTGAACTTTAAATCAAACTACTAGTGTGTTTGCAGCACTGTTTGTGCCACCCACAATGTGTCTCAGACCTACCACTGTAGTGTCTGCGTGTGCAGTTGTTAACTGCCATGTTGACCTAGTAAGTGCACCCACGTGCCAGGCCCTAATCTGCCCTTTTCTTACATGTGAGACATCCCTAAGGTAGCCCAAGGTACCCCCCTGGGCAGAGTGCAGTGCATGTGAAAGTTAGGACATGTACTGGTGTGTGTGACATGTCCAGATAGTAAAATACAGCCAATTCTGTTGTTCATTGTTGACAGGCTATCTGTCCCATAAGCTAACATGGGAGTTGTTTTGTAACATCTTACAATTAATTTAGGCTTTCCAAACTCAGAATTTGTTGACCCACCTGTTACTAAATGTGTTTTTTAGGTCTCGCCTAGCGGTGATGCACATGCGCTGCTCGCTTTGCGAGGCATGCAGTATACACTATAGGTGAGGGAAGCCCCACTTTTTCATTGGCTTGTGGCTTTTCCTTGCTAAATGCTGTCTTCTGATTGGTTTAGAAGCTGCTAGTCCCTCCTTATGACGGCCATGTCTCTTTCCATGGCTATTGGCCCCTTTACTGCTTGTTTCCTGGGCACTACTTTGTTCCCATGCCACTTTGTTGAAGAAGTAGTGTTGGTGAATACGTCAAGCGAATGGAGTCTCTGCTCACAGGCTCTTGTGCCTTGAGCTGTCATAAGAGGGAAGGGGTAGGGCACAATTACCCAAGGGAGCAGGCAGTCACACTAACATAGAGCATCAAACTGTTTTCACAAGATGAAGTGATTTTGAAGGAATGATTCCGCTAGAGATTGTGTACAGTTGTGAGAGAGAACGTGACACCTTTCCCACCCAGAGAAGCCTGCCACACCTCTGAGTGAGGTACTGTGAAGTGGTGGCTGCTCAATTAAACCCTAAAGCTCCAACTCGGGGCCAAAGTTAAGCGTCAGTGAAGGTGGGCGGGGTCAGTATAAAACGTGTAAAAGGAAACATGGATTAATCAAGGCATCATATATTGGAAGGGCTGTATGTCTGAGGGAAGATGGGTGTGTAAGGAGGCGAGATAGGGAAAGGGAATTATTTTTTATTATTTACAGCAACAGAAGGAAACAGGGGATTGTGGCAAGTTTCACTTTTAAACACTTAGTTGTCTAAGTTGCGTATTTGAATTCTGAAATTCTCTGTGCACTATTTTAATTTGTAGTACAAATAATTCTTTCTATTTTCAACGGCACATCTGTCCATTCTATTTGCTGTAATTACCAGGTGTTACTGTCATCACATTCATTGACTCCCACTTAAACGACCTGGGCAGTCTCCGTTCTCGACACTTTGCGAACTCTTGAACTGCCATGACATTAGATGTCAGAGGCAAATGTTTAACTTGCTGAGCCATCTTGCCAGTCATATTAGTCTTGTCGAAATCAGGGGTGGCATCTTGATGTAGTTACTTGTCTGCGTGTCTCAATAGTTTGTTTTATTTTGGACAGTTATTTGATATTGGTTGGACAGGCATATTTGCAGCTCCACCTGTACGAGGAAGCAGCAGATTCGCTACAAGAACATGTCCAAACTTCCAGACTCATGTCCTGTCACCTTTCTGACAATTCTGAGAACTTGGGTGTGGGATTGGAAATGGCGCCAAGTGGAGTACGCATTAATATACTCACAATGTAATTTTATGTTGCAGTCTCTTTACCCATTCTCCAAATGTGTAGAGCCTCCAATTTCAACTGACGACAAACATCGACGTGTTAACTACCCAGGGCAAAACATTTACGTGTCTTTGAGTCGTCGAGATGTGCCAACCATTAGCTTTTGGGGAAACATTGCTACATCCACAAAAAAATACAGACCCCCTAACAAATTTCAGGTGGGTATCTCAGTCCACCCGGATGCGTCAAATGACACAAATAACGTGCATCCCTTCTATTAAATCAATGGTGCCAGTCAACTGTTTTGAACAGTAACACGGATGGTTTCGAGCAAATGTGCGATAATGAGTTGCATGGCTAAAGACTTATAAGGTCCCAAAGTCGAGACTGATTGCATTGCAAATGCTTGTTAAAATATGTGTTTGAAAATGCTACTTTTTAAAAGTGGACATTTTCTTGCTTTAGCATTTCGTGTGCCCCTGACAGTATATTAAAGAAATCAGTACTTTCAAAGACAACACTATTAATGATAAAACATTTAAATACGAAAGGGACGTTAAATCATTTAAAATCGAGCAGGTGTATCCTTTTCTTAAAGAGGATTATTACACCCAACAAGACTCCCGCAGGGCATTATCCACATATCAAGGAAGGTCGAGAAATCGTTTCACAACTTTCTCGGATACCTCGTCGTCTGATTCGTCTGGATCAGATAATCGGAACCCCTCTAAGAAACAGGTAGCTTTTTTAGACCAGGGCCAACAGAAAAAATCCCGGTACAAACAACCATGGGAAATGCGCACCAGGAGCCGCTCCTACAAATCTTAGGTGAGAATAGCTCTGTGGTTAATCTATCTGATAGAGTTTTAACAATGAAAGAACAGTCTGTATTACAATTGGGACTCAAGTTCGTGCCATGTAAAAAGACCGATTACACGAGACTCAAGTTGGAAGTAATCGAATTTTGTCGCAAAATTCGACTAAAAACCTTCTTTTGGAATCGCCCCTCTTCAACTAACACAGAAGCCACTGGCTTAAGGAACAAATCCACCTTTGTTCCTAATCAAAATATTCCCAAAGAAGTCCTAGCGTTTGAGCAAGTTCTATTATCATCTATTGACAAATTACAAAGAGGTCGAAATTTTGTGCAACAAAATATGGGCCAAAAACAACTGGCAGCCATTAAAACATTGAAAGAAGACATTTCAGTAGTTATTAAACAGGCCGATAAAGGCGGGGCGGTAGTGGTCTGGGCATGTGATAAATACTTAGCCGAGGGCAACAAACAGGTCAATAACCAAGTCTGGTACAGGCGCCTCTCTGAAGACCCTGTTAATGAAATTCAACAACTTGTTTCCGGGATATTAGAGATGGGCCTCCAAGAAGGCTTTCTTGGCAAAAAAGAATATGAATACCTGTGCAAAAAATACCCTAGAACTCCGGTCTTGTATCTTTTGCCTAAAATTCACAAAAGCCTCCATGACCCGCCAGGACGCTTCAGGCTGTTTCAGGCTGCGATTCTTGTTTCAGGCTGCGATTGTTTCAGGCTGCGATTCTTGTCTCGAACCACTATCTCAATATGTGGATTTCTTTTTAAAACCTTTTTTGCCACAAGTAAAATCATACTTGAGAGATACGACGGACTTCTTGTTGAAGGTAGAAGGAACCCAATTTGACATAGACACCCAACTAATGATAACGATAGATGTGACCTCCCTCTATACGCAGATCCCACAGGAAGAAGCGTTAGAGGTGATGGAGATCTACTTAGAGATGAGAGAAAGACCGCATCGTGTTCCCACTGCTTTCATTTTGAAGTTGGCCGAGGTTGCATTGAAGAAAAATTATTTCTCATTTAATGGGGCGTTTTACATGCGGGTTAAGGGCACCGCGATGGGGTGCCCTTATGCTCTGGAAATGGCCGTATTATATATGGCACAATATGAGGAACGATTTATCGAAGCAAACAACCCATATAAGCAACACATTGTGCAGTGGTACCGATATATTGATGATGTCTGGCTCCTGTGGCAGGGGAGCCAGACTAGCTTGTTGGCTTTCCACGATTGGTTGAACAACAGACATGAAGACATCAAGTTTTCAATCGCACACAGCAATAAAAGGATGACTTTCCTGGATGTGGAAATAACTTGCAATAGAGGGGTTTTAAAATATTCCCTTTATAAAAAAGATACGGATAGAAATACTATCCTGCATTACAAGAGTGCACATCCCCGTAACTTGAAGTCTAATCTCCCATATGGACAATTATTGCGTATCAGGAGAAACTGTACCGACGTGGAAGACTTTTCGTCCAATGCACTAGTCTTTAGCAATGAAATGAAAGAAAGAGGGTATCCGAAAAAGCTATTAAAGCACTCCTGTAAAAGAGCGCGCTTTACTCCTCGAGAAACCCTGCTGCAAGTTCGACCCAAACCCACATTAGAGAGACTGGTCTGTGTCACCACGTTTGGACCTGATACTCACAAGCTAAGGAAATCGGTGTTGAGTAATTGGCATTTATTGGACAACCTTGAATGCCCCTTTCCACGCCCCTTGTTCGCCTACAAGAAAAATCAAAATATAGGCGAACAAATTATGAGGGCTGATGTGTCCCTACCAAAAAAGAAGAATGACTTATTGACTCAATGGAACCTAAAACCAATCACAGGGCACCATAAGTGTGGCACCTGCGTGGTATGCCCTAACACAATCGAGGGTAGTGAGTTCCAACAGGGCAACATCAGATGGAAGCACACAGAATTCTCAAACTGTAAGACCAAAAATGTGGTTTATCTAGTCCAATGCCCTTGTGAAAAGATTTACATTGGTAAAACTACGCAACAGGTTAATACCCGGATTTGTCAACATAGGTCACGAATAAAAAATAAGATCATGACTGCTCCAATGGTCGAACATTTCCTAACAGCGAAACATGATGAAAATTACCTGAAATGGACTGTGCTATACATCATCCGTCCTTCAAATCGTATTGTAGATGTGGACAAAATGCTTCTCAAAAAAGAAGCATACTTGATCCTCAAGTTTATTAGTGTACAAAAGGGTCTTAATAGTTTATCCGAAATTGCTAGATTGTAACAAGACAATTGCCTTGACGCCACGCAGCGGCCTGGGTGGCTCTGCTCGTCTCTGTCTGCCTTTCTTGATCAATTCCTGCACTAGATACTCAAGCGGTGCAACCCTCACTTCCTTGCGCAAATTCCGTTCCTGGTTTTGTGCAACCGATACTCGTTCAGAAAATAAACTACATTTCCCATAAACAACAGCTACCCCAGTGAGCCATTTATCCAGGCCAACACTTCCGGGTTCTGCTTTGTTCACCTGCAGAACGCCGTGGACTGGGACTGAGGCTGATACAGGTACGCGGAATCCGCCGCTTTCAGCTTGGTCGAATGACACACGCGCGCCCAACGAATTATTTAAACATTGCTGTCCCGCTTCTCTTACAGCGGAAGTTTTAACCATCTGACCTGAGAGGATTCAATTCTCTACAAGTTTGACACGCGACGAAGTTACTCGCTAATGGTGCAACTGAAAGGTATGCCACCAGCTAAAACCCGGTGTCTAGGTGTTTATTTATTCTTTACAAAGAGAAAACAAACCAAAACTTTTTTTCTCGTTTCTCTTTGCTTTTAGCGCCTACGATCCCTCTCCACTGAGGAAATCAGACAGGATACCAAGCTAGAACGGCGATCGCCGCCAGGGCCTCTTTAAGTCATTGAAGGTAGTTTGCTTATATATCACTTAAACACTGTGCGCAAATATACATGAGGGTATTTGCTCACCGCTCCGATTTTTTTCAGGTGGCCTACTGTTGGTCCTTGACTGCACCCCCAGATGCCCAGTTCCACACAGCCAGACTCAGCGTGCTCTGTCCCCTGAATCTATTTCGTCTTCCATTCTGGTAGGTTCTACCCCAGTATGAGTGTCATACATTGGGAAGGCGAGTCTATAAGTTAAAATAATTTATACTCCTTTCTCTTTTCAATTGTTCTCAACAGACAGACTAATTGCGCCCTGATGAGACTCCAGAAAATCGCTTACTGGATTCGAAACGCGTCGGCTAGTTAGAAAGGATAAAATTGGAAATGAGTCCTTTTGACCAGCAACTGCTGGTGGCAGAATCCTTCATAAATTGTCTGTACTCCTTTCTCACTTTTCTCTCTTTACTATTTTCTCTTATGCTTTGTTTATTTATTATACTTGTGATTTAGTTTTTTACATATGTCAATATTGTTCTGTTTTGTTGCAAGGTTTTTTCAAATTATTAGTCAATGATCACATGTCATGCATGTTTGTAGAGTGTAAATATGTATAATAGATAAGTGTCTTTGTGTGTTTTGATGTATCTCCTTCGACAAACTTTGATAAAATTGAAAAATTGTTTGGTATAAATAAAAGTACCTTGTTGAATTTGACAGTAAGCGTTTTCAACTTTCCATAAATGCGGATTTAAATGTAGGTGGTTAGGCAAAGTTTTTGGTGTTTTTGCTTAAGATAAGGTCCAGCCTTCCCACCTGTCCTTATGGGCCTAGCTCCTTTTGTTTCACCTGACAGTATATTCAGCATCTGGTGTTGGAGTGACAGGAGCTGGGGATATGCATTCACTCTAGACAGTCACAAGAGGGGTTGAGGTGAGTCCTGCCTTGCCTCGGTGACTCATCACTGGACTGAATAGACCTGGTCCGCATTTAGAGTGGTGGAAGGAGCTTTGCTTGCACCTGAGTAGACTCTGTCTTCTTTTCACAATGCTATCTCCATTCCCTGTGGTCACGCTGCACCAGGGAGGGCAGGACTGTTTTGGACTGAGTTCAGAGACCCTTGCCACAATGAGAACAATGACAAAATGGGGTATAGTGTTGGACTAAATCCCCAAGACTTTAGATTACTTCAAGATACAAAAGATCCCTGCCAGGAAAAAGAGTGGTGAGGAGCCCTGCCTTTTCTGTGTGAGGGATGGGTTAGCCTGCAGTTGCTGCTTCTGTCTGTGGTGGAGTAAAATGACCCACTCCTTTTATCCTGCTATGGTGTTCTACTTGTGAAGAATCTCCAAGGGCTAGTGCGTGCCTCTTGTTGGAAGTCTCAGGGAGATAAAATACTTCACAGGAAAATTCTTGCAGGATTTAAAAAGACCTGCCTGTTAGGTGAGCTGGAGAAACTGTGAGGTGCGCTGCCACTGATGTGCGTGGGGTAGAATGGCCTGCAGTAGCTGCACCTGCCTAGAACAGGAGAAAAAGTGGACTTTTCTTCCCCTTTTTAAAAACAAAAAACCTGCAAGAACGCTTTATGGTTTCCTTCCTCCCTAAGTGCATGTGAAGCATTTTGCTGTCCATTTCCAGCTGAGGAAGAACTAAAAAAAACAACCACAACTAGCGCATGGTGAGAGCTTTAATACCTGAAAGTTATTTGTGCAATTAATAAATTATTGCCAGTGGCTTCATTCTCTGGAAAGCCCTGTGTATTTGGTTCTGCTTTGCTAAATTAAGTGCACCCCTGTGGGTTTGATTCCTGGGTTGAGCCCCCACATGCTTCACAGGAGCCTGACAGATCACGGAGAAACCAGATGCGGCCACTCGTCAGCAGAGTAAGGGCCACATGTCAACCTTAACAAAACAGCTTATGTGGGAACAGCGACTGGTAGAGGAGCCTTACGCTAACAAAGAGCAAAACTCTTGCGCCTTCCGCACCATGCAGCACATTGTCAGCTGGTCCCAACCGGGGACTGAGTAACTGCCCTTCGCCCCACCTCTTTCTTATGAAGCCACTCGCCTCTGCGCAGCCCAAGTGCAGGCAGCTGTGATCTTTCCTACTGTGTGGGGCATTTTCTGAACGTTACTATGCAGAGGGTAGTAGGCGAGCAAGTGTCTCTACGGCCTAGGCCACATGGAAGTAACTAAGCTCTGTATTAAAAGGGCTGCATGTTAGTTCTGCATCTTATTGTCTGCATGTGCCCCTTACATCCTGATGCCTAATTTATTTACAACAGCTATCCCTTCAGGACACATAGGATGTCCACAGAGAAGATGTATTTATGACATTTGTCTAGTTGGCAAAGTGATTTGTGGTCTATCTGAGGTTTATGACCATTGCCTTATGCCAAAGTGATTTGTGGTCTATGGGTTTTTATATATAATACAAGTCATATTTTTAGATACCACAGTGTGGAGTCTCTTTATGTGGTGTGCCTAGTGTGTCATTGGTGTGTGTGTGTGTGTCTTGTGCAAACTCTTTACACATTGCCTATGGGTTAAGCCTGACTGCTGTGCCAAGTTACCAATGGGGTGAGCAGGGGTTATCTTGGGTGTGTAACTCCCTTACCCTGACTAGAGTGGTGGGTTCTGCCTAGCTTAGGTAACCAGAAACTCAATTTCTAACACTGGCTCGTACCATTGAGAATGCATTAGAACACCAAGGCCTTTCAGCAAACAACCAGAACTCATGATGACTGAATGATCCATAGGAAGAATAATCATACCCCTAATTCGCACTCAATGCAAAATAATGTCTTCAGTAACAGTCCACGGAAAACAAAATATGAACCAGTCAACAGAGAGGCTGTTGGTCAATTGTGGGAAACTATGCCATAGAGTTCTTCTATATGTGTGAAAAGCAATTGCCAATGAAAAACACATGACTTGGTTGGATGATAGTGGATATTTGAAGACTGTGGTTAGGCATGAATGATGTCCTCCCACCTGCACCAATCCTGGGACAGCTATCACATGCATACTAGCCTGTTCATAACATCCACTTCTTCTTCGAAGTATGAAGGTACTAAAGGTACACATGAGATAGGAGTGAGTATAGAGGGCAAAAGTCTAACACAAGAATCAGAGAAGCTAGAAGAAGGTGGGGAACCAATCAAAATGATGTTGGCTACCATACTGAGACAAATCAGGGACTTGAATATATCACAAGCACTATAGATAGCAATGGACCATGAAAGACTCTAAAAAATGGAGGAAAACATGCCAATAATATTGAGAGAGGCTGATAATCGTGTTTCAGACTTGGAGGATAAAATGGCTGGTATGCTGCAAGAGGTCACCCAACTGGAGAAAATCAAACACCAGATTGAGATCAAACTACAGGATTTGAAGAACTATAATAGACAATCTAATATTCATTTGGTAGGCAAACCGAAGGGTACTGAGGATGCTCAAGGACTAAAATGTACTGAGACAACATTAAAGAAAGCTATTCCGGAGTTAGAGGGGGATCTAACATTCACAAGAGCTCGCAGGGTACTGGCCCAGAGACATGCAAAGGCAAAGTACCCCCGTACAATACTTCTGGAATATGCAGACTTTTGCATTAAGGATCGCACCTTAAGCATGGCCATAGCAAGGAGAACTCTCTCAACTCCAGAAGTACTCCAACTCAAAAACGTTTCTGATATGTTGGCAGTAACAGCACGGCAATGAAAAGAATTTGTGAAAATGTATTTATTTTATTTAAAGGTAAGGGTGCCCGGCTCCAGATATATATAAGGAACACATTAACTCCTATAGGGCAATTAGTCTTTTAAATGTAGACTACAAGATTTTCACTAAACCCTTAGCAAATAGGACGAGTAGTGTTTTAGGATCAATTATCCACCCAGACCAATGCGGATATGTGGCAGGCAGGCAGCTTTTTACCAATACACATTTTTTAATAGATGCTTTAGATTACATGACACCGCATAAAATACCAGCCAGGTAGTGTTTTTAGATGTAGAAAAGGTTTTGCCGATTTAATATCTGGGAAAGCCTTTTTAAGATCCTTGGAAGATTTTAAAAAAAAAATGTTTTATCCAATAATGTATGTATGTATGTATATGTATGTATGTATAAATGGTTTTGTAGCGCGCACTGTTACTGGGGAGTATCCTGGCGCGACGGGAGAGGCAAAGACAGATAAACGGAGATCAGTTTTAGGACCTGGAACTGAATAGGTGGGTTTTTAGGTTCTTTTTGAATTGGGCTACTGTTTGACTAGAGCGCAGATGAAAGGGGAGGGCATTCCAGGCACGGGCAGCAACCACAGTGATGGACTGACCCCCTAATCGTGTACGCTTAAATCTGGGAAGGGTCATTCTAAGAAGAGAAGATGACCGTAGAGCTCTAGTGGGGACATACAAAGTGAATCTTTTCTTTAGATAAGAAGGTCCTTGGTCATGAATCGCTCTAAACGCAAGCACCAGAGTTTTAAAGAGGATCCGTTGTGGGACTGGAAGCCAGTGGAGGTCAGACATATGGGATCGGACACTCTTCCATCTGGGGACACCACAGAGAAGGCGGACAGCGGCATTCTGAATGACCAGTAGGCGCTTAGTCAAATACGCAGGAATGCCGCTGAACAGGGAGTTCGCATAATCTAGTCTTGCCAAAATGAGTGCTCGGGCAACTGTCTCCCTTGCCTCTCTAGGGAGCAGCGGAAAGAATTTCCCGAGCATTCGCAAGGTGGCAAAACACGTTCCAGTCAGTTTTATAGTTTCCAGTCAATAATAACTCACTTATATATGGGTGCAGAACTGCTGCAACCACAACAGTGCCAATAAATGGAATGTTAAATATAAAACTATATGCGAATGATAGAAAAATGTGGGGATTTTCCAAGAATTTCAGGATCTAGTTTGATAGAAAATAAATAAGTGAAAAACTGGAATTTTGTTATGTAACTGTGCACCGGACACTTTATTACCTGAATTCTAGTCTCTAATTAACACAAGAACAAAGTACTATCTAGGAATATATGTTTACGAGAATGTGAACAACTTTTACATATTGAATTACAAACCATGAATTCACAAAATTAAGTTGCTGTTTGCCAAATGGACTCAATTGCCTATTTCATCAAGTGGGTGGTGGCCTTAATACACATGTCAATCCTGCCTCTTTTAAATTTTCTGTTTTCAGCAATTCCATATGCACGACAGAAGACATTCTTCTGTTTTTGACTTCTTTCTAGGCAAATAAAATACTCAGGCTGGCACTAGACACTTAATACAGACCATCTCTGGAAGGAGGTATGGCGCTTCCTAACTTAAAGGAATATTACTATCCAAACTTTGCACATAATAATTACAGATTAATTAGCTGTTCCGGTCTGTCTAGTACATATAACTTTTTTATGATAATTTGTTTTACAAGACCATAGATTTCTAGATTTATTAAGACTGGTAAAAAAAAATGTAAATAAATACTATATAAGGTACTGCAATGTGTATTAAAACAAAATGTTTAACTACAATATACCTCTGATTAATGGTTCCAGACATTTGAGGGATATGATTGCAGGGGACCAAAGCTTGGTCGAGCAAAATCTTATATGGAAATGGGAAAGGAATTGATATTCCATGGTTGCTGAATTTATTAATTCAGATGTCTGGAACTATTGGAATGAGATAGAACACAGTAAAAGGTATTTTAAACACATTTAGATCCTACTTTGCTTTCTGCAAAATTGGACCTTACTGAGGAACAGATTGAATCAACTACACGTAGTTCAATTAGTGTATGGATATCCAGTCTTAGAGAAAACATTAATAATAGATTGTTTGAAAAGGCTTTGGATAAATGGCAAACTAAAGAGAACTTTCAGCTTTCAATGGGTGTTTGGAATAAGATCTACAAGTTTAATGCCACATTACTGTAAGGGGCTAACTTCAGGAAAATTCAATTCTATGCCAAATGGCTATTATATAGAATCCTAGCCTTTTTTGGATAAAATATGCCCTCAGATACCAGATATATGCTTTCAATGCGCTGTCGAAGGTGGGGGTAATTGGACCCATATTATCTTGGACTGACTGAAAATAAAACAATTTTAGGACGATATTGAGAAATACTGTAAGCACAATTTAGACACAGGGGGAGATATAGACATCAACATTGCCACTATAGGACACTCCCCGAATATTATAACCAGCCTTATACAGGAGAAATGTCTATTTATTATTGCCTTTGCAGCCAGGTCTTTGATGTTGCAGAATTGGCAGAATAAAAGCACTCCAACTTTTCAGCAATGGTTCAATAAAATGTGTAGAGTTCGGGACTTGGAAAATAGGTATGCTTTAAGGTCAGGCTCCTACACCATGTATAAATGAATATGGAAATTCCTTTGATGTTCACCGGGGGGGAGAGGTGTCGTAAAATATACACATATTATTCTTGGAAAGCTATAAGACCATAGAGGAATGTGCACTAGTAAATTCTGATAAGACTATGTCATTGTTTACTGTGAACTCATAAAGCAATGTTTTTCCTTCTTTTGTTTATTTTTTAACTGTATTTAAACTGCAATTAATGTTATAATCAGTATATCTAGAGGAATAATTTATACTGGTAATCTCGATGATATTGTGTCTGCTGAACTCCCCGAAATATTTTTTTATTTTTAACATGAAGGTAGTGTATAGATTGGTAGAGAAGAAAGGATTACAGTGAGGAATATGAAGTACTAGATACATGGATTGGAAAACAGTTAAGGAAGCAGGGACCCACCGTAGCTCAGATGTGAGATAGAGGGTGTAAGAGAAGGAAAGGGAATGGGTGGAAAGTGTGAGCAGGGTGATTTGGAGCATGGTCGGCATAGATAGGAAAAGAGATGAAAGAGCAAAATGTATAGGGTAGGAGACCAAGATGAACTTAAGATGTGAGAACTAATTGTATCAAAGAGTTTAGGAATTGGATGGAAGATCAATTGGTAGAAGAAGGGAGGTAAATGTGAAGGCAGGGAATTCTGGAGAGGGAAAGGCGGCATGAAGCAGTAGACGAGAGTAGGGATGGAGGATATTAAGATGGAAGAGGAGAAGGAAAAAAGTTGACAGGATAGGCTCAGAAACAGGACTCTAGGGTTAGAAAGAGGGAGGTGTGAGAGAAGTGAGAAGCCAGGAAAATATTATGGTGGAGAGTGGGAATAGGGAACAGGAAGTGGGAGGGTGCAGGAGCCTAAAGACTGAGGGTGATCAAAGATAGTAATGTGAAAGGAGGGATCAAGCAACAAATAAATGGCAATGGACATAGTTGAAAAACTGAGAGGATAAGAATGGAGATCGGAAAAGCAGAAGGAGGAGGTGATAGAGGGATTGAGAGTGTTGCTGGAAAAAAGTTCAGTTGGAGGGCAATATGTTTGAAGCAGGAGCTACATTTCTTCAGGAATAAACTTAGATTAAAAATACATTATTTGACTGATGTTTGGAGGCCATACTGGCATTAAATGTAACCACAAGGAGATTTTCCAGAGAATAGGAACCACTCTAGAAAAGGATTGTGACTTGGATGATTGTAATAATAATAATAATAATAATTTATTGTTTGATTATATAAAATC
This sequence comes from Lissotriton helveticus, assembly GCF_964261635.1. Lineage (NCBI taxonomy): Eukaryota > Metazoa > Chordata > Amphibia > Caudata > Salamandridae > Lissotriton > Lissotriton helveticus. Next base: position 984,730,014 of record NC_136071.1, on the reverse strand, counting down.
TTACAATAGACAAAAAATAATTCATAGTATAGCAAATACATTTTAATAAAACATTTGTTTCAGGATAAAAACCTACTTATTATACAAATTTAAAATATACACGTTTTAAAAATATTATTCACTTGAATAGAGCAAAACGTATTAAACCAATTAATTGCCACATAGGATCTAAACATTCTCCTTGATCAATTCATCAGCGGTTAGTTTCTTTTAATCATTAGTACAAATGCAGAATTCAAAACTAAGTCATTTGATTTTAGACAACTTATAAGTGCTTGTCTGCAAGTCCGAATTCCACGCATATTAAAATGCCACTTGAGTGTCACTCTTCTTTCATCCTTCAATTTTGGACATATGCAAAGCAGATGGATAATATTCTCTTCTCATGCATTACATAATCTGCAGGGGACTTGTTCGGTTGTATGCAGCAATGGCAGTGCGTGACATGTTCCTGAAAAAAGACTAAATCAAGCTTTCAAAAAAATCTTTAACCCATTTACCGTGGTCGACATTCCGCTGCGGTGCGGGCGTTCTACAGAGTGGGCAGGGCTGCATCGGCCGTTGGTCATGCTCAGCACTCAGAAGGTAGTGCTCGAGTGGGCGAACGGCCGACGGGAGCGCGGAACGGGTTAAGGACCAGGGTGTTTTTAAGTATGATTGTGCCTTCACAAATTTGTACTCATTCATTTGTGTCCATGCATGCAACCTTTTTACAAAGGGTTCTTTATCTTTATGTAACAATATTTTATTCATAGTTTTTTAAAAGATTCCATAGTTATAGGCATATCCCAAATTGCATGTGCTGAATATTTGTCTAGGGTAACTTGTAAATACTTCTAAGATTGAGATGTCCAGTTTGTTTGTATATCCTCCCATAGCAATTTACACAGTTGGCTAGAGTAATCTATTTTAATTTTTCTCCACACTTTTATGAGTTGGCCTTTCCTAGCAAATAACTGATTCGATAATCCAAATTCCAATCTAATTTGGGCAGATGAGGCATTCTGTGGAAGATGGTAAAGTGACTTAAAGACTTTAGTCACTGCATTATTGATATGGTGTCTTTGCCACACAGTGCTTCACTACTGTATGCCAAATTTGGTAATCATTTTGCAGAAACCACTTTTAGGAGCGGTAAATTACAAGGTTTCCCTAAGGACTTTTGCAAAGTTCGAAATACTGTCACCAGGGTTTTAGTTCTCCTTAGCATTTCAACCTTATATGCGTGAGATGATCCTTTGTCATCAAAGAGTACTCCCAAATATTTATATTTTCTTATTTGCTCTAATAGACAGCATTGTAGATATCATTTGTGCTTATACTTTGTCACTGCGTTTTTGCTGACTTCCATTATTTTTGCCTTAACCCCATTTATAACCATACCATTTGTCACAGAGTAACTCGATATACTATTAATTGACTTAATAGGATGACATCGTCTGCATATATTAGATTTGATATATGACTACCAGCTAATTTTGGTGAAAGCGCATTTACCTCATCCATGGCTTGCAATAAATCTGATAAGAACAAGACAAAAAGGCATTTGGCGAATGCACACCCTTGCACCCTTATTTGTAGGAATTGTTTTGGAGACACATGAGTTGTCACCTATTCATGCTCTAACCCAAGTATTTGCATATAATAATTGAATAGATTTAAGAAGGGCAGATGGTATTCCTTGAGGTAGCTGGCTGTGTACACAATCAAAGGCCGACCTAAAATCAACAAAACATTAAAATAATGGTTGCTTCTTTAGTAGGTATTTGGCTATTAATACTGACAACACTAATATATTTGTCACAGTTCCCAGGCCTTGAATGATTCCTGTTTGATTAAGCAGAAGTTTCTGTTTTTCAGTAGCCCATGAAGATAGAAAGGATGATTGGATTTTCAGATTTTTGGAATTGAATCTTAAAATGTCTCTGCTTCTTAGGTGTTTATTATCACCAACTATATTTATAACAGATCATAGATACTGTGGGTATAGAGAATGGATAGTTTTGAAGGTTACAGAAAGTAGTTTGGCCTAATTCTGGTCTCAATGGGGAACAGGGGTGTACAATCAAAGTTATGAGTGTCTAAAACCATGCAAGTAGCTGGCTGTAGGATGGCTCTGAGCAGTAAAAGAGAGGATTTTAGGCCTCCAATGAGTATCATGTTCCCATAATTAATTTGGGAGATTACCTTGGACACATGGCAAAAACTCAATTGATCATATGAATAACCTGAGATTTTCAGGGTGATTTATGTTCATTCTATCAAATTTTCAAATGTTATTGATGTGTGATCAATCCAGATGCCTACTGATTTTATTTCAAATTAAAGAAATTGATTGAAATCAGTAGATTGAAGTTCATATAGCCATTCCTTGTTCAGTTTTTGATTCTGTTGTTGTTTCTGCTGGATGTGAATTCTGAGATTATTTCTGTCTTTTCCATATTGGGGCTGGGTAAATTGATAGCGATCCAGCCTTGCAATTTTACTAAACAAGTTTTCAGGATGCAAATATTTTGTATGGGGATGGTTTTCAGGTATATTCAGGTGTCATCAGCATAATGGGAAATGTTGACACCTACTCCCTCTATTAGATCTTACAGCAGCTCCATGTACAGATTGAAAGTCATAGGTACAATAATGGGGCTTTGTGGGACTACAAAATACAACTGTTAAAGAAGGGTCTAGGGGACTGTATTTATAGACCTATCAAGCTCATACCCCTATGGGACTCCACAGGTAATGATCACTGAGCTACCAGTGGCAGTACCTAATCTATTAAGGACGTTTCCTTCAAAACACATACAGGTTTTGAGGATGTAAGTATCATGCATCAAACAAATATAATTTGTGTTTTACCACCCACAAACAGAATGGTGCAACCAGACTATCAAGCAAATGTTCAAAAAGTGTCAATGGCGATGGCAAAAAATGAGGCAAGTTGTTGCTATGTGTTGTGTTCAGCCTCAGAAGAAAAACATAAACTTAAACAAGGTTAAATTAATTTGATTTATTTATTGGTACAAAAACTAGCAACATCCTTGTTATGGCGATGACAGATTAGGTCAGCAAGGAAGTGCAAGATGAGGCATCCTTTTTTATCCATTGTCTTCAAGTTAAAGGAACACTAGTAATCCTTCTGAGAAATTGTGCATCAAACCTCCAACCCTCTCAAGACTTCCAAGTGAGATATTAGAATCAAGGTATTGGAGTAAGAACCTTGCAATCTGAGAAGACAGTGGTTGTGCTATTACTAATATACAATATCAAACTACTTTCTGATTTGCATGTGAAAGAAGCCATGGGATACATTACTTACCACATGGAAAAACCAGAGAGAACAACTATAGAACAAACAATTCACATCAAAACTTGTTGAAAGAAAGTAATGACTCAGGTCAAGGCTATAACAGCTGAGGCAACTCCTGCTGAAGAAGATGTGTGTCTTGGTAGGAATCTAAGATCCTGGCATGATCTAGTGTCAAATTATTTCTTCAGGAAGCCCACAGGGAGATCTCAGGTCCATGTTACCCCCAGTAGAAGATGTGTTCTCTATACTTCCAGAACATATCTCATTCCTTGGCCTCAAAAGCAAGAGAGAGCCCTTTATTTTTGTTTGAGTGAGGCCCTATTGCATGCATACCTGAAGCCTGGCAGAGAGAAGTTGACCATAAAATAGAAAACATATTGGCCTTAGATATCAATTAATATTTGGCCAGTGACTGGTTCTCTCCCGTAGTCATAGTCCCAAATCCATTTCTTTTTTGCATTGATTTCTGTCAGATTAACATTCTTTTTGATACATATTTGATCCCATGTGTTGACAAACTAATAGGGCCACCCAGAAATTTAATCTACCTCAGCATTTTGTATTTGCAAAAGGAATACTGGCAGGTTCCCCCTTAGACTTTCTGATTTTAAAATACAATGGGACTGTTGTGGTTCAAGGCCCTCCTTTTAGGGCTGCAGAAACCCGCTGCTACATTTCAATACTGGTGGATTGTCTATTAAAATAATATGAAGCCTTTACATTTGTCTACCTTGATAATACATTAATAACATAATGTTTAGCCATACTTGGGACAGTCATGTATAGATTTGCAGACACTGTTAAAGGCCCTCAGCAATACAGGGTTTATAACTAATTCCAACAAATGTGTGTTTGCCACCCACCAGATATGCTACTAAGGGTACACTTTGTGTAATGGTCAGATCAGACCCCAGGCACATAAAGTGGAAGCTATTTAGACTGCCACTGGCCTTCGACAAAGAAAGAGGTAAGGGTTTCCTGTGTTTCATGGGAAACTACAGGAGGTTCTTCTGTGATTTCTCTTGACTGCTTTACCCAAAAAGGCAGAGTCAAACAAGCTCATGTGGGGTCCCCCTAAAAACACACCTTACTCAAATTGAAACAGTTCTTAGTTCCCAACCGACTTTTCATTGCCTTCATTTAAACTTTTCATTTGTCCTGCAAACTGAGGTTTCTGGGGTCAGAATTGGGACAGTTTTGTTTCTGATGTACTTCATGGCATTTTGTGCTTTAGAAGGGAGCTGCTCTCCCATTAAATTACTATGCAGCAGTTGTGAAGGAATGCCTAGTCATGACATGGGCCAGGAAAGTCCTCAGATATTAACTATTTGAGCATTCATTAATCATTCACACAATCTTCATGCTCTTCTAGTTGGCATTCAGTAAGACTCTAATAATATGTATTTCACTGTTTTTTGGATGTAAACCCTTTAATGTTTATAATTGTTCATAAGTCGGGATCTACCTCACATTGTTCCTTTACAGGGCATTTGGGGGGCATCTTTGCTCATGTGCCTCATGTACTGATATACTGGCTTAATGTTCTTTACTACAGATCCATATTTACGGCAGTCAAGGGTCACTGACAAGACTTTGGGCATGGCCGCCAAGTCTGTGTACCGAGAAATTCTGACCCCTGCAGTTGAGGTTGTGATGTTTTTTGAGACAGGCAAGGAGTTTTTCCATGGCCCGATACAGTCAGCACAGGATGCCGAGTTTTCTTCCACAATATTATGGAAAAACACTGATTGGTTCTGGCTTGCCAATATCCAGGGGCAGAGAAGTAGAGTAAATTGATGGACTTCAGGGCTGGCTCACATTGGCTGCAAGAAAGCACACTCATGGCAAATAGAGAGTATTGCAGAGCCTCAGTAGTTTAGATCAGACAACCCACAAGGAGCCAGTCTCTATCTTTCCCTAAGCAGAGGAGGTTGGGACTGGCCACTCCTAAGCAGGTGGCAAAGCTAACAATACTCCAACAATATACATATAGAGAGAGGTGCAGAAGGAGAAGTGGCAGGGAGAAATGGTCAATATGGAAAAAGGCATTTGAAAGAGTCAGATTTATCCAGCAATCTAGGGGCACAGTGGTGCTTGTATGTCAATCATGAAGATGCTATAGAGTTGACAGGGAGTGTCAAACAAAGCTTTTCTCTTTTCCAGACTAGAAAGGAGTACATCTATAGCCCACGCCTCTGTCTCAACACAAGACTCAGTGACACAACTCCAGACTCAATCATAGGTCTATTGTGAGAGATTGCAGCACATGAAATTACACACAGAGATTGAAATTATGCTCTACAACTATTGAACACCATTGTGTCATCAATCCTTATGAAATAAACAATGTATGATCAAGAGAATCTTGGTTGTCATGTGGTATTTACAACTAACCTTGTAAAAAAAACAATTCAATTGTAATACTTTATTTCATGAGGTATTTGTCTTACTTTTCAAAACCTGGTATGACATATTCATATAGGAAATGGTGACTAAACGGTATGCTTTCTGAAAAAGTGACCAAAGGGCCTGATTACAATGGCGTATGGAAATGTATCCATCCACCTTCGTCCCGGGGATGGGGACAGCCCACCTATAAGGCGGCGGTCCCACATATGGCATTACAATGCAGCCGCCACCATGGCAGCCACAACTGCCATGTTTTTCATTGCCGGGGGTGCTGCTAGCTGCAGCATCCGCCGCAATGGAAAAAATGCAAGTTTTGCATTTCCCTGCACTACATGACAGGTACCAGCAAATGTAAGTGGGGCACCATAGGTGGTCCCCAAGTGCAAAACCAATCTGCCCCTGCTCAAGGCGAGCCCGCAAAGGGCCCCCAAAGTACTTCCCCACCAGCCTTTCCATAGCGTGGGAACCCCCATGGAAAGGCTGATGGGGATCCAGCATTGTAATCAGACCGTGGGTGCCTGCTAGGCACCGGCACAATGCTGGGGATGTGGGGCAGTCCGACAGGCAATCGGAATGATTGCTTCTGTCGGACCCATGGCGTTCGGGCTTTTCGCCTGCCAGCACACTGCTCACCATCAAAATCTGGTGGGAGGGAAATGGCATCACGATGGAGGTGAACCCGCCACTGACAGCCTGTTGGTGGCGGGTTCACCGCCATAGTAATCAGCACCTAAGTTTTGCAGAGGCTTCAGTCAGCAATCTTAAAAAAATATTGAAAATGCATTTAAGAATTCACTAAATCTCTAAATTAATGTAATAATTGGAACCTAGGGATATTCACTATGCACATCTGGTAATGGGAAAGTGATTTTTCTCTTTTTAAAAAAAAATAAGGTTTGCTCATTCATGGATTATAAAGAAGGCAAGTACAAATTGAAGACACATCTAAAAAAAAGGCAAAGGAGTTGAAAACTGCAAAGGAGAAATTAAGTTGTGAAACAAATCTGTGATTCTCTTCTACTGATATCGGCTTTGGCATGTCGTTCCAATGGTGAGGAAACCCACCAATTTCAAAACTGGCATTGAGAATAAGAGCTGCTTCTAAAACAGGATACAGAACAGAAGGTGTTTGCCTGAATTAAAAATGAATTGCTCCCTCAAAATAAGGTTTAGGTTACTGAGAACCAGTGGAAACCCCTTTATGTTGATAACAGTAGAACAGAGTGGAAGGACAATGTTGAACCTTGCAACACACCGTTATAATCAGTGTGAAGTTTCTGGCCAATAATCATTAGGTGCATAATTAAACTATTAGTGCTAAAATATAGTTTACCTTCTCAAATCAAAGAAGAGATTCCCTTACTGCTCTTTCATCTGACAACAGCTAATGTACTACCACACACGCTCACTATAAGTTACTGCTCCTTGATTTTTCTATCCACCTTTATTGCATCCATGTTCCTCATACATCTCTATCAAGTTCACAAACCCATATTCAATTAAAGAACACAAACAACCATTAAACTATATAATATATATATTTTTTAAGATTCTTAGATCGTCATTCTTTCTTACCCTGTCCATAGAGCTAAACAGTGATTCCCTAATGTTATATTTATGTCGCAAATTTGTAGAATACATTGCAGAATTTCTTATTTCTCTTGCACTATCATCGCATACAGCCCTGCCACTTTCTAAATGATAGCTGTAACTTGATTGTTATCAATATCAAACCTAACCCTTCATGTTACTTCAGAATTTCACAGCTCTTTTCATATTCAACACTTGAGGGACCTTATCATGAAAACTTGAGCTTGTGCATAGCACACTGGTTTGCTTGTGTTTTGTGCAACTACACTGTGTAAAACATGCACATCTATCTCGGCATTTTTCTCATTTTAAGATGCTGCTTGAGAAGCACACATCACAGCTTTGCAATACTAAGCAGTAGCTGCCTCTGTGTTACAGACCTGTCTGCAGTTCATGCACTAGCTTGGAGAAATTCAGAGCTAAGTGTCAGCGCTTTGAATAGTGCACTCCGATAGAAACAGGGGCACAGCTATGTCCTTGGGAGCACGTACTTTCTGGATACAGTTCCTGTGGTCTTCAAACTCAAAGTAAAGATTCTCGGATCATCAAAGTCTTAGGATCTTATTTATAGCTTGATGGACAGAATAAACGTCCATATTACAAGCGCATTCTAACCTACAGCACTTGTAATACAGCGAATGGGATGGTTGCCACATTTTGACAGTGCCCCCTCTACCAAACGCTAAATAAAGTCATTAGTCATCTTACCTGGCATTGAATTCCAAATGACATGTGACATATGTGGACCAGCGCGTGACAGATCAATTCTCGTTCAGTGTCTTTTAGATTAAGGGAAGGTTGGCCGGCATTTTCAGCACGCACAAAGCACAGGCGAAAAATAGAAAAAAAATAGCTCTCAATATAACATTCACTTTTTATAAGTGGTGGCAAACTGAACCAAGAATGAGGAAAACACAAAAATGCTCAGCAACATTTCTTGTCCTGCAAAAACAAGGGGAAAAACAATATTATGTTACTTTTAGACAAATGCGCAGCTAACAGTCCCCTTAAGTGTTGATGATAGTAGTTTCTAATTGGTAGGAAGAGGATCAGTATCATACAGCAGTATTCCAAGAGCGATCAAATGCTTTTTTTTACAGTGAGTCACAAAAATGTGCATGGAGCATAGGAATAGAGAGAAGTTGTATTTTTATATAACTCATAAGGTCTTATGGGTTTAATGTATAATTAGAGACTAGGGGCTAGATGTAGCTAATCACAAATTACCGAATCAGTAATTGTGATGTAGGAAATAAGGGCTAGATGTAGGTAAATCATTTTTAACCGATTCTAAAATACCGAATTTTACCGATTCGGTATTTTAGAATCGGTAAATCTGATGTAGGTAAATTTTCTGTATTTTTTACCGAATCGGTAAGATTAGGTAATTACCAAATCGGAATTTACCAATTCGGTAATTGCCATTCATTCCTATGGGCCTGGAGGCCCATAGGAATGAATGTCAATAACCGAATCTGTAATTACCGATTCGGTAAATACTGAATAATTCAAGGGTGGCGGGTTGTCACTTTGACACCCAGTTGCACCCCTGATTAGGGCTTGTGTGCCATGTGGCACACATACATGCCCACAGGTGTACATGCACAGATTTGCATATACACAGGTATTCGCTATTATATATAAATAACAAATCCTTAAAGCCCTGTGGCACTGTTTACAGTGCCCCCTACATCTCAAAATACAGATTTGGTAATTTTACCAAATCGGTAAATTTACCGATTCGGTAAAATTACAGATTCGGTAAAATTACCGAATCTGTATCTTAAGATGCCCTACATCTCAGTATCCAAATACCGGTCGGTAGCGGTCGAAAATTGGTATTTTCGGCCGTTATCGACCGGTATTTTGATACCTATATCTGGCCCTAATTCGGTAAATTTTACAGATTCTGTAAGATTCCTTATTACCGAATCGGTAATACCGATTCGGTAAGAAGGAATCACCTTTCCATTCATTCCTATGGGCCTGGAGGCCCATAGGAATGAATGGGAAGCCTTTCACTATTACCGATTCAGTAAATACTGAATCGGTAATAGGGGGAGCATATTCAAGGGTGGCAGGGTGTCACATTAACACCCTGTTGCACCCCTGAATCGTGCATGTGTGCACATGTGGCGCACATACATGCCCTAAGGGCATGTATGTCTGCCACATGGCACTTTTAAAAAAGCACAAAATTGATTTTTATAAGATATTCGGTATTTACCACCAACTTGTAATTGGTGGTAAATAATGAATCCTTAAACTAAATATGCACTCACTTGAGTGCTCCCTACATAGGATTTAAGGATTCCGTAATTTACCGATTCCTTAAATTAAGGAATCGGTATTTTACTGTTTCCTTAATTTGAGGAATCGGTAAATTACAGAATCCTTAAATTCAGCCTCCTACATCGCAAAGGGCTAAATACCAGACGGTAACGGCAAATTTACCGATTTTCGGCCGTTACTGACCGGTATTAGCCCACCTACATCTAGCCCTGTGTGTTTGATTTAGATTTTGGCAGACAGGTACTCAGTCACGAAATATCCAGTCTCCCTTATTACAAGTGCATTAGGATATAATGTACTTGTAATAAGGCAGGCAGGCTATCTGCATATATGTGAGGAGTATTAGTCCACCAAACTCTAAATCAGCCCCCAAGAAAGTAATAAGAAGACTGACAAAGCTGAGTTGTGCAGTTAGTAAGTTGAAAGGTGGACTGGTGGAAGATTTTACAAGGACAGCTCTGTGTGTTTATGTAAAACATGCTGTATCCCAGATAACTTGTAACTCTCTTTCAGTTTAGAATCTAGGGACGTAGGGCTGAATGATCTAGGTTCAGCATAGGTAATTTGCCAGTCGAACTTTTAAGAAGTTATACACTACTATCTATTCTATTGTCTAAATGAACTAGTTTTGATTTTAGTGGTAAAGACACACAGGGCCTGATTATGTAAGCTTAAACATTTGTGTAAGTTACAACTGTTTGCTATTGGCAAAGGGATTTACTAGTGTGGAGTCTCTGCCCATAAAGATCTGTCTGTTTATGTGCATAGACTCCACACTCATAAAAAAAACTACTTGTAATCCCTTTGTGAATATCAAACAATCGTAAACTTGCACAAAAGTGTAAATTTGCCAGGCCCGTATCTCCAAGGGCCAACCTGAACATCTATTATTGCAAGTTCTCCTGGGGGCCTAAAGAACATTACCTTGCTACTGTTCTTAATTGCACTCTATTACACCTTTGTTATGTGGACAATAAACATAGCAAGTAACAGGGAAACAGTGTACACTAACAGTTTCTCAGGCTCTACTTCTCTACATGTTCAACATATGTCCAGAGGCAGTTGAGGTACTTTCATGGAAATTCTCATAGCTGTATATGTATGTGAGTCTAGAATAGATTTGGCAAAAATTTGAAATTTAATAATGTACCCATTCAGGATTAGTGGCGGGAGGACATTTTGAATTCCAATCTGATCTTGTTTAACATTTTGTGGTATCAATCCACCCCCATAATAAATCAAGACTAACTCGTCCACTAGAACACAGTAGTCTCTTATAAAAGTCCCTGTTGAGGGTTATGTCTTTAAAAGAAACATTTCTACAAATAAATATAAATAAACAGAGTTATAATGTTAGGTTTACGTCATTCTTTTTAAAAGCACATAGTGACTGTGGGCCCTGTTGCAGTGAGCAGCAATTTTCTCATGCCAGCAAATATAGTTGAAATTCCTCCTGCTCCAACTGTATTTCTGCCCAAGCTAAGATCAGTAACCTGAATCCTGTATTGTGCCATTTGCTTCTCCTTCAACTCATTTGGCTTTTATTTTTATTTGTTGTACTTCTCTTTTTTAGGTTTCCCTAGGTGAAGAATCATTTGGATATCTGGTAGACTAGCCAATCTCATATTCAGATAAGTGTTTCTTTATTTCATTAATGATTGCTTGAACCAAATTCATTTTTCTGCACTTGATAGTCTTTTATGGAGCGAGTTTTGGACAGTTAGTGGCTTTCTTGTTTATTGTTTTAGGACCGGGAATGTGGGTCGTGAGTTCCTGAATGACTGTTTAAGGTAAATACTATATAATCTCATGTTTGACCATCCCTAGTTAATAGCACTAGCCAATTTTCTATTCATACACATTCCTCTATCGGATGTTTTTGGGGAGGAGCCGTTTGTTTCAGGTAACGTTCATTCCACTGTGGCATTAATACATGTGATCATTATGATTACTACTAATAGTTGTGCTATTTTGCCTATGGGTAGGCAGAAAAGATCCAGATATAAGTACCACACTTTATTGATGCTGGCCTGTCTACTGCAAACCTCCATTCATAGCGGGATATACCTGTCCCTAGGTAACACCTCCAAACTTCTTTTCCATCCTTTGCTTAATTAGGTCAATGAATATAAAAGCAGAATTTTAAAGAGAAATATCAAAAGTAGCATGCATTTCTGTATCTATTAATCATTAGGGGCTAGATGTAGGTAATCACAAATTACCGATTCTTAAATACCGAATTTCACCGATTCGGTATTTAGGAATCAGTAATTGTGATGTAGGAAATAATTCGGTACATTTTACCGATTCGGTAAGATTCCTTATTACCGAATCGGTAATACCGATTCGATAATAAGGAATCACCTTCCCATTCATTCCTATGGGCCTTGAGGCCCATAGGAATGAATGGGAAGCCATTCACTATTACCGATTCGGTAAATACCGAATCGGTAATAGGGGGAGCATAGTCAAGGGTGGCAGGGTGTCACATTGACAATCTGTTGCACCCCTGAATCGTGCACGTGTACACATGTGGCGCACATACATGCCCTGAGGGCATGTATGTCTGCCACATGGCACTTTTAAAAAAGCACAAAATTGCTTTTTATAAGGTATTCGGTATTTACCACCAACTTGTAATTGGAGGTAAATAATGAATCCTTAAACCAAATATGCACTCACTTGAGTGCTCCCTACATAGGATTTAAGGATTCGGTAATTTACAGATTCCTTAAATTAAGGAATCAGTATTTTACGAGCATACGCGACCACTCGCAATGAGAAACCTGACCTCACTGCGTAGAGAATCTCGCAGGGAGGTGTATTTTCCAAGCTCGCGATCGGCAACTTGATGTTGCTTATCGGAAAGCAGGAAAAAGTCTCGCCAGGATGGTGATTTTGCTTGCTTGTGGTCGCCAAATTGACGTTGAGAACCGAGAGCGAGCAAAAAATGCCCGCTATGCTACACAAAATGTTGAACTCCATTCTTATTTCCTGGGGGTCATCAGGTGGGGCCAGTGCCTATTACCCCACACCCCAGGGAAATTAAATTGGAGAAATGCAATATATATCAGAGGGTGGGTTGAGAAACATAAATTTGAGGGGCTTAATGGTAGAATCCCTTTAAGGGATTGTGGATCTGGCCACAATTGTGAGATAAATCCTTTGGTACAGTTCATGTGCCCCTATTTTGTTTTCAAATGATCAGGGGCACGCACAGTGCAGGAAACAAAATCCAATAGCCATATTCTCTTCTCTAGGGAGGACTTTTGGGCAACGCAAAAGCTTGATTGACACCTTCAGGGAAGACAAAATGACCAACTTACATATATGGCCACGGGAAGTCAGTCCTATACCAGGGAACAACCCTCCCCAAAAATAAACCCAGGTGGCCTTGTTGGTGAATTCTATTTGAAATCCCCAAAGCAGGAATCTTTGGGGAAAGGCACCTTTAGAAATAGGATTCCTTGCTTTTCCAGCAGTGTCTCCCTCCTGTATGGAAGTGCCCGGGGAGCTGTAGACCATGAGACACGATTCTCCAGTGGCACTCTCTTTGTTCAGAATTATGACATAGGTGTGGGCCCAGCACACTAATGTCATTTGTCCTGCATGCAAGAGGATAGGACCTGACATGGTAGCACTACTGCATCAGCCCCACTCTGGGGCATAAACAGGGGAAGCATCGGAAAAGTTTCCCTACACCCCATTAGGAGAATGCGAGGTTCACATCCTCTACACTGTACAGGTAGTGCAGAGGACATTGCCATCACATCCTCCACACTTAAGGAGTTAAATACAGTTATTTGTCTTTGGAAAATCCTACTGCTTTAGTCCATAGCCACCAGGAGTCGAGGCCAGTTTATCTCATCAATGCTCTGTTTTGAGCTACCAAGATACATGATTATGAATATGAATATGGATACCGCCATACCCAAATGAATAATCAAGAATCTCACAGAACATCAACTTCACAGGTAATATAAAAAAATACATGGATAAACACATAGCTGAATAAATATTTTTCTGGGTAGAACATACATCCAATTAACATAAATTAATGGATGATGGTGAAACTGACACACTTAGTTCATTGATCAAAGTAACGAAAATGTAAAGCTAAACTTCAGAACTGGTCCCTATGGATAATGTATTTGTAGTCTGCTATGAACAGTCTGCCTTTTGAACATGTGTGTTCCAGAAAGCTACATATTGATGATTTTCTTTTGTATGTAGGCAAATCTGTTGACCTGTCAGGTGGTATCAGTTAAGTGGGGTTTTAAAGTGGACTAAAGCATGCCATGAAAGATAAGCCAGTCAGAGAGAGCTAGGTCCCAAATAAAGGGTTATACCTACAAATCTTTCCCGCTAAGGGGCATGGTTTTTGGGTGCAAGTCCAGAATACTTTATTAACATTGGTATGGGTAAAACTGGTCTTTCCTAGAATAAGTATTTGAAAGATAAAGCCATGCATCAATCTGGAGCATGAAACAAAGGTTGTACTGGTAAGTCTGCTGTGACACCAATCAAGACTTCCAGATAGGTCTTAGATGAAGTTTTGTTAATCCGGAGTTTTTTCATTGTCCAAGGTTTTGTTCTTTGGTCATCCAGCTCTGTGGAATGAAAATCAGATATAGGCTCCTGGATGGTCCTACTAAAAGCAGATCTTTCCAAATGTTTCTAAAGTAAGATCATTAATTGAGGTAACCCCCAACCTTAAATCTGAATGCAAATGCTTCAAAATTAATCAAGAGGAGTGTCTAAGCCCCGGTCAGTTTAATGAAAGTCATTTACGAACATTTGTTATATTTTACCATCTTTATGTGTTTTTATGTTGATTTTTAGATAAACATTGTAGTGTCCATATTGTACTGGGTATATATATGATTAAAGTTGTTTCCCAGTTATTTTATGGTATGTTTACCATTTATTTTTAATGGTGATGTCTTTCACTGTTTTTGGTCCAATGCTAAAGGTTTGCCATTTTTTTGCCTTTGGTATTTTTAAATTACTCCTAGCCTGTGTGACCAGTGATCTCATAAATTATGTAATTGAACATGGCATAAGTGATGTCATATGCAAGGTTATATGCACTGCATAGTGGGGGAGTAAGTTATAGTTAGCTCTGATAACGACATCTGGTGAATGTCTGTGGCATTTTGTTAAGTTAAAACGTTAATGTTGTCAATGACAAATTAACCTAACTATAATGTTACTTTCATCTTTGTTTTTTCAGTGTAATATTTATATATATATATATATATATCTTTGCTCCAGCATTGCACCGAGTCCTTGCACTCACGGGCGGGTGCTCCTTAGCGGATGGTGCACTCCGCAATATTATTGCTCCCAGATTCCTGCGGTACTCCCCGCAAAGAAGACAAGCACTCAGGGTGGCGAGCTCAAAGATTTATTTTAGAGCTCACAGTGTCCAGACGCGTTTCGGCATTCGCCTTTGTCGATGGTAACATGGCGGTGCCGAAACGGCCGTTTTTTATGTTTACTTTTCCATAGAAATTGTTAACGGACAACAAGTTAATTCATCATCGCCATCTTGGAACATGCAAGTCATCACAGTTCATTCAACACATAACCACATAAATAAGTGAATGCATTGGCATACAATTCGCATTTTGTGTAATATTTGGTCTCTTAATATATATCATATTTTTCTTCAAACCAAAATCACAATCATAATCTCGCCCACAGATGGGCACTCCGGAAGTGTTCACTTCCGCTGTCTACATGATACCGCCCTGAATGGGCATATGCCATATGAACCTTTGTCCAATCCTGTCCCTCGGCGGTCACACAATGTCCGTAATCAATAGTCTATCTCACAACCATCCTATCTGAATTCATTATTCACATTTCCTTTCCACAGCTTCCTAGTCACCCAGATGTACAGCCAATTCCTCATGTGTGTTAAGGCCTCCCGGGGTCTTGGTTTGGAGGTCGATTATGTACCTTGATTCCAACCTCCTGAGGGTCATAAGCCTGTCCCCACCCCTGGGGTTGATAGGTACATGATCTAAACAGAAATAAGTCAACAGGTCCCTGTCTCCTTTATGTAGATTCTTGAAGTGTCGTGCCACAGGGTACGTCATATCGCCGTTCGCTATCGCCCTGGCATGTTCTAACACTCTAATCTTCGCTTGATGGATGGTACTTCCTACGTACTTCAACCCACACGGGCACTGCAAGCAGTACACCGTATAGGGAGTAGTACAAGTTAGGAATTTGCTTATTGTTTTCGGTTTTTCTATCCCTGGTATCTTGTAGGTAGCACCTTTCTTGCTTTTTTCACAGGCTTTGCATTTATTACAGGGATGAAAACCTTTCACATCCTTAGCGAAACCCTTCTGTTCCTTCTTCTTATAACTACACGTGAGGCTGTCTCTGAGTGATCTGGCTTTTCGGAACGTCAGGAGGGGTCTCCTTGGAATCTCCATTCCAATGATAGGGTCCATCTGCAACAGGCCCCAATGTTTCCTGAATATCTGCCTGAGTCTTGTAGCATCCTTTGAGTATGTGGTGATCATTCTTAAGCCCACATTCTTTTCTGCTTTTTCTTTTCTTCCCTGAGCTCGGGGTTCTAACAGTTCTTCCCTTTTCTGATGATCTACTCTGTTCTTAGCTTTCCACAACGTCTGTGTGTTATATCCCCGATTTCGGAATCTTTTTATGCATTCCCCCGCATCTTTCTGGAAGTATACCTCCCTTGTGTTGTTCCTCTTTATACGGAGAAGCTCCCCATAGGGAATGCTGTTGATAAACCTGGGTGGGTGCCCACTGCCGGCATGCAAGATCGAATTGCCCGCAGTGGGTTTCCGGTACAGTTTGGTACATATCTGATTCTCAACCACTGTTACTTCTAATTCTAGGAAGTTAACCGATTGAGTGCTCATTTCCACCGTGAATTCCAAATTATAACTGTTGTCATTGAGAGCTTTCACATATTCTTCCGCACTCTCTCTCGGACCTCTCCAAATAATGAAGAGGTCGTCGATATTTCTGTGCCAGGTGACTATTTTCTCAGTCCATACTCCTTTCTCTGCTGCCCAGGCCACCTGCTCCTCCCACCAGCCCACAAATAAATTTGCGTAGCTGGGGGCGAAGCAGGTTCCCATCGCAGTCCCTGCCACTTGTTGAAAGTATTGATCTTCAAAAATAAAGATGTTATTGTACAGACAAAATCTTAGGAATTCTAACAACATATCGTTGTGTACAGTGTACTTTGCCTCCCTGTTACGCAGATAGTATTTGATTGCCTCCAGGCCTTGATGATGTGCAATGCTTGTATACAAGCTCGTGATATCCATTGCTATCATGAGGTCTCCTTCTCTCCAATTTGTCCTCCCTAGCTTTCCCAGGAAATCTTTTGTGTCCTTAGTGTACGACCTTAATTTGACCACAAACTGTGATAGAAAGTGATCAATGTAGATCGAAATATTTTCCGCCAGGCTACCTATAGAATACACAATAGGTCTGCCTGGCGGACTGAGAGCATTCTTATGTACCTTGGGTAGGTGATAGAAACAGGGGGTGATCGGGTTCAATTTCCTCAAGAATAAATATTCTTCCGTTTCTAACATCCCCTTCTCATACCACCTCTTCAACATTGCATGACAATCCCCAATACTTTTTTCATACACATTTTTCTTTACCCTTATATAGGAAAACATTGGGGCCTGTTGCAGATGGACCCTATCATTGGAATGGAGATTCCAAGGAGACCCCGCCTGACGTCTCGAAAAGCCAGATCACTCAGAGACAGCCTCACGTGTAGTTATAAGAAGAAGGAACAGAAGGGTTTCGCTAAGGATGTGAAAGGTTTTCATCCCTGTAATAAATGCAAAGCCTGTGAAAAAAGCAAGAAAGTTGCTACCTACAAGATACCAGGGATAGAAAAACCGAAAACAATAAGCAAATTCCTAACTTGTACTACTCCCTATACGGTGTACTGCTTGCAGTGCCCGTGTGGGTTGAAGTACGTAGGAAGTACCATCCATCAAGCGAAGATTAGAGTGTTAGAACATGCCAGGGCGATAGCGAACGGCGATATGACGTACCCTGTGGCACGACACTTCAAGAATCTACATAAAGGAGACAGGGACCTGTTGACTTATTTCTGTTTAGATCATGTACCTATCAACCCCAGGGGTGGGGCCAGGCTTATGACCCTTAGGAGGTTGGAATCAAGGTACATAATCGACCTCCAAACCAAGACCCCGGGAGGCCTTAACACACATGAGGAATTGGCTGTACATCTGGGTGACTAGGGAGCTGTGGAAAGGAAATGTGAATAATGAATTCAGATAGGATGGTTGTGAGATAGACTATTGATTACGGACATTGTGTGACCGCCGAGGGACAGGACTGGACAAAGGTTCATATGGCATATGCCCATTCAGGGCGGTATCATGCAGACAGCGGAAGTGAACACTTCCGGAGTGCCCATCTGTGGGCGAGATTATGATTGTGATTTTGGTTTGAAGAAAAATATGATATATATTAAGAGACCAAATATTACACAAAATGCGAATTGTATGCCAATGCATTCACTTATTTATGTGGTTATGTGTTGAATGAACTGTGATGACTTGCATGTTCCAAGATGGCGATGATGAATTAACTTGTTGTCCGTTAACAATTTCTATGGAAAAGTAAACATAAAAAACGGCCGTTTCGGCACCGCCATGTTACCATCGACAAAGGTGAATGCCGAAACGCGTCTGGACACTGTGAGCTCTAAAATAAATCTTTGAGCTCGCCACCCTGAGTGCTTGTCTTCTTTGCGGGGAGTACCGCAGGAATCTGGGAGCAATAATATATATATATATATATATATATATATATATATATATATATATATATGTGTATATATATATATATACATATATATATATATATATTTATATGTGTGTAGGTATATTTATATTTATATTTAACAAAAAACAATGGTTACAAAGACGTTATAGTTTGGTTAAGATTTTACACACACAATACCATAGAAATTCAGCAGGTAAGTTATAGTTATCTCAAATAACTATAGCTTGTGGCCAAGGGTAACTATAACTCTTGCCCCCACCATGCACATCAATGATTTTACTTTAAATACTGTAGTTATATGTTATGTTATGTTATGTTAATTTTTTTCTTTTATAGCGCACGGCTACTCCATGGAGTGTCCCGGCGCTTTTAATACAACCATCACAGAGTAACATAACACATTGAAGCAGGGAGAGACAGGGAACAGAGGCAAGCTACTGGGCAAAAAGCCAGGTTTTAAGGCCCTTCCTGAAAATCAGCAGATTAGCAGTGCTGCGAAGTGACAAAGGCAGCATGTTCCACATCTGTGATGCCACCAGCCCGAAAGAGCGGCCCCCAATGCGGGCCATTTTTACTCGAGGGACCACCGCCAGAAACAGGGAATCAGACCTCAAAGATCGGGTCGGATGGTAAAAGACCAGCCTCTTCTGGAGATATTTTGCCCCCGAGGCATGGAGGGCCTTATGGGCCAAGGTCAAAGCCTTAAACATTATCCGTATCCGGACAGGCAACCAGTGGAGCGACTGCAGGAGTCCCGAAACTCTAGTGCGCCCGTGAAGGCCAAAAATGGCCCGTGCAGCCGCGTTTTGGACCACCTGGAGCCGCTGCAAAAGATAGTCCGGCAGGCCAAGATACAGGACATTGGAGTAGTCCAATCTTGAGCCGATTAAGGCCTGCACCGTCAGCTTCCTGTGATCTACTGATAGTAAAGGGAAGAACTTACGCAGCATCCTAAGCAGGCCGAAGCAAGTTCCCGAAAGCCCAAGAATCTGAGACCTTAACGTCAGGCTGTTATCCATCTTAATTCCCAGATTCTTAGCCACCTGGGACGAATGTGCCGGAGGAAACATGTTAACCGGCCACCATTCCTGCCAGTCTGGATCGTGAGGACAGCCGAAGAAGAGTACCTCAGATTTATCTGAGTTGCATTTGAGGCTGTTCAGCTGAAACCATTCGAAAACAGCCCCAAGGCACTCACGGATACTCTCTCCATCAAACTCTTCTCCTTTCCTACATGTAAAAAGGAGCTGAGTATCGTCAGCATAGGATACGATCTGGGCCCCATAAGACTCCACCAGTGCCGCAAGAGGGGTCATAAAGATGTTAAAAAGCGTCGGGCTCAACACAGAACCCTGTGGAACTCCGACTCCCAAAGGCGGCATCACGGCAGAGCCGGGTGGGGCCTAGACCGTTTGCCGGCGACCAGCCAAAAATGATCGAAACCAGCTGAACACCGTCCCCCTCAGACCGATCTCATAGAGTCTGTTGAGGAGACCCTCGTGGGGGACGGTGTCAAAAGCCGCCGACAGGTCCAGCATGACAAGCATGGCTTTGCCTCCCGAATCCCGCACCTCTTTAATAGCCTCAGACACCTCCAAAAGCGCCGTCTCGGTGCTTAAATTGGGGCGGAAGCCAGATTGAGTGGGGTGCAGGAGACTGTAGGATTCCAGGAAATTGGAAAGCACTGATGTCATAAAAGATGCCTTGGGTGATGTAATATGTGGGGTAATTAGCAGTGCATGGTGAGGGTGCGAGTTATAGTTACTTGAGTTATGGTTACTTGAAATAACTATAACCTCTGAATTTCAGTAGTTTAGTGTGCGCAAATCTGAACCTCACTATATTGTCAGTGTAACCTTTTGCTTTTTAGTGAATTTCAAATTATTTTTAAATTCTATATCTTACCTATAACGTCCTGTAACATTCAGATTTTTGTGTGAATTTCTATGATTTTGTTAATGCTATTTCCTCATTAAAGGGCCCCTGTAACCGTTGTTTTTTTCAGTGAATTTCTATGTTTTTTTTAATGCTAACTAGAATGTCCTGGTAACCTGGGAGTGTGAGTGTTTGTGTAAGTGGGTGTGTAAGTGGTTGTGTGAGAGTTTGGTGGGTGTGTCAATGCATGTGTGAATAGGCTTGTGAGTGGGTGTGTGAGTGGTTGAGTGAGTCTGTGAAAGGGTGTGTGAAGAGCTATATGGGTGTGTACGTGGTTGTGTGAGCGCCTCTGTGGGTCTATGAGTGGGTGTGTGAGTGGTTTTCTGGGTCTCTGAGTGGGTTTGTGAGGTGCTATATGGGTGTGTGAGTGTTTTTAGGTTTCTATGTGGGTGTGGCTGTGTGAGTGAGTGTATGAGTGTGTGTGTGGATGTGTAAGTGGGCATGTTAGTGGGTGTGTGAGTGCATGTGTGAATGGCTGTGTGTGTCTGTGAGTGGGTGTCTGAGTGGTTTTCTGGGTCTCTGAGTGGGTGTGTAAATGGTTGTACAGGCGGGTTTGTGGGTGTGTGAGTGGATGAATGGGTGTGTACATGGGTATATGAGTAGGTGTGTGAGTGCCTGTGTGGGTCTGTGAGTGGGTGTGTGAGTGGTTGTGTGAGTGCGTGAGTGGGTGTATTTTTGTTTTTAATTGGGATCTGCATCAATCGTGGATTCACCCAGGGGGCTGCGCTGAGCACCACAGTGGATCCACAGAGCCTCATGTCCCCCAAAAACATTTTTAGACAGTTTTTTGCCCAGGAGGGGTCTCTCACAGACGACTCCATTAGTCTGATGGGGTAAGGAATCCCCTATCCTGACTCCTTATATCCTACTTTCATTTTATCCCCCAGCGGGAACCGTGTTCCCATTGGCAAAATGGAGGTCGTAACTTTTTTCTCAGGTTGCGACTAGCCAATCACAATTTTGCTGTTGGTGCATTGATTTAAGGATCCACAGCGGTGGAATCGAGTCTCTAGATATACATACATCTTATTTCTTTAATACCTCTAAAACTACTGAAAAGATTGGCAATATCATAGCATGGCACACCTGTCATACCGAGCTACATGGAGCAAGCAACCACCATTGTTTTGCTGCTTCATTGACTACCGTGCATCTTTCAACTGGGGGACTAGGGAAAACTGTCAGAGAAAGTAACTGCATGAGGGACCCCTTTCCAGCTTCTCAAGGCCATATTATCCCTATACCAGGGGACCTGGGTCCGTATAAAAACAAGTTCCACCACAGCAACAGCTAAGATGCCAACCAGTAACGGTCTCAAGCAGGGCTGTGTGTTGGCCCCTTTCTTTTCGATCACTACATGGCCAATCTGGGTAAAGCATTGGAAGGTGCCAATTTAATAACACTAAGGCTGAGCAAGGAGCCTCTCCCAATCCTGCAGTATGCAGATGGCATTGTAATTATGGATCACTCTTGAGCTAGATTACAGAGAGCCTTTAGTGCTCTCCACAGGTACAATCAAGAGAATACACTTCTGGTGAATTGGGAATTTCTCAATGCGCCAGCAGGGTGAGAGTGTCCTAGTCTCTATGTGGTAAAAGCATTTTCTCTTCTTTTGCCTAGGGGCCCAGAGTTAGCCCCAGCTGAACATCCAAAGGTATAAAAGCAACATCAGTCAGGCTGTTGGGGCCCGCTGCACAGGAACATGAGCACCTCACTCTCTCCTTTTCTTTTTCTTGAACTAACTCTGTGGACTCCCTACAAAGAGCTATCTGATTGCAAAATCAAGAAGATACAACAATTAATATGCTCCTTCGTCCCCAAGTGATTTGAAGCAGCTAACAAACTAGCAAGGCAACACTGTACTAGTTATAAGACATATTCATTTTCTGTTTTACTTAAAGGGACTAAAGTCAAGATAACCCTCCTCTGTGGTTTTAAATGTTGCACCACAAGCACTTAACACTTTTTCCCTCTTAATACCTGTCCAACTCTCATGCTCAAAGTAACACGGGTACAGGAACAGAAGAGACACTGTTCATTGCGCTCTTCTATATAAGGAATTTTAATGTTGCCCACTAATGCTGCTATTTTTTTAAGTAATTTCATAGGCCGCACTTTTCCACGCCATTCTAAATATTTCTTATTATTGCACAGAATAAATTACTGTGCTCTGATGTTTGCACGTAATGGTTTTGAGTTATCAGTCCTGAATAAAATTCCATTAAATTCAATACTGAACAAATTTGCACCAAGTGACAAGAAGCACTCTTTCTGGACCAAGATCTATCTTTTTGTCATATTTGGTATATGTGTTTTCAGTGGTTCAGGCTGTAGTAATTTCTAAAATCCCTATGGGAAATTAGTTAAGGAAAACGCATTTTGGGGTGCCCAATTTTTCAGTCCCTACTTGATGAATCATCCCGAAACTTTACAAGCAGCAGCTGAAGGCCGCCTCTAGGTAGTTATAGTTAGGACATGGTTTCCATAGGGAGAGTGTTTTTGTTTTGCCAATAAATTTGGCACCACTTGATGAATCTTCACAAAATATTCAAAACGTACTTTAGTTGGTTCAGCTGCTGTATTGAAAGTTTGGGGGTGATCTATCAAGCGGGGGTTAAGGAAAATCAGGGTCACAAAACAAGTTTTCTCCATGCATTTTCCCATAGGGATTTAGAACAAGACTATAGCTGGAACTGCTGAACAGAATTACATCAAATTTGGCAGAAAGATAGATGTTGGTCCAGGATTCAGGCTTTTTGTGATTTGGTGTAAATTCATTCAGTAGTTTTAGAGATATTGAAAGGCAAACAAATATAGCTATATAGGGACTTGTATCCTTAGAGTGGACCCACAGATCTGCGAGTCAAATAAGATTGGCTGGCCACAACCTCGCAGATAAGTTGCATTCACCATTTTGTTTGTTGCATCGGCGGGGTGGGAAAATGAGAGTGCAAAAACATATAAGAGGTCAAGATACAGGTATCCTGACCCCATTGGACACACAAAGTAAGGAGTGAAGAAACTATAATTTGTGCCATTAAGTAACTCAAGGCAAAGAGTCTTGGGGCCATATGTAGGTAGCCCAATTGCAATCGCAAATGCAGAAATCCGCAGAATTTCTGCATTTGCGATGGTAATTTGGGCAGTGTGCTATGTAGCACACAAACACCCACATGTAAAATAAGGAATCGCAAAATCTGCGATTCCTTATTTTGCTAATGCATTGAAGGAATCCCAAACTGCGATTCCTTAAATGCAATGTAGGTAGCACCCAAGTTGTGCAATGTTATGCTTATGTAATCGCAAATTACCACCAACTTCAGGTTGGTGGTAATTTGCGATTTCTGTGAAAAATGCACTTCTTTGCATTTTTCAAAGTGCCATGCCCTTAGCGCATGTATGTGCGCCACATGTGCACACATGTTAATTTCAGGGGTGCAAAAGGGTGTCCTATTGACACCCTTGCAACCTTGAAATTACATTCTCAATTTGCGATTCTCTAATTGAGAATCGCAAATTGAGAATGTCTTTAAATTCATTCCTATGGGCCTTCTAACCCATAGGAATGAATGGGAAGATATTCCTTATTTGCGAATCTCAATTTGCGATTCGCAAATAAGGAATAGGTGGGATTCGCAAAATATTTTGCTAATCCTACCTACATTGCGTTTTGCGATTCTCTAATTGCGATTCCCTAAAAATCACAATTTGAGAATCGCAAAACATGCATTACCTACATATGCCCCTTAGTTCTTAACATAAGTCTAACTATAAGGATAACTATAACTGCTGGATTTCTATGGTTTTGTGCAAGTAAATTAAGAACCTACCAGTAACATCCCTGTAACCTTTCTTTTTTTCCGTTTCTAGATATATTGACAGATAGATAGATAGATAGATAGATAGATAGATAGATAGATAGATAGATAGATAGATAGATAGATAGATAGATAGATAGATAGATAGATAGATAGATAGATACCATGTTTCCCATGGTTGGATACTGATAACATAGAATATAATTGATGCAGGATGCAATCTGCAGATGCAAAATACTTGCTACAATATATAATCTAAAGAATTCAATTCTTTAGGAAAGCAGGAGATCTGGAAAATATGAATGATAAGTGAAACTGCTTTTTAAATATTGTATTGTGAGAATTAGAGCATTATTGTAAAAAGAAATTCTCAATTTCAGAAAACAGCGTTCTTCAGTTCTTTACCGCAAAAAAATATTAATATCTAAGTATGCTTTGGAAAATTTGCTAGAAATACTTGCTCAAAAGATACACATATAAAAATAATTTAATTTACCCTGGTACACAAGTAGTCATTGTTGGTACACTATAACAATGCTAATAGTGCTGCATTCTTTTTTGGGATAATTTCAAAAACGTGTTTCATAATTATTGATATACACTGTCATGTAAATTTTGCACGTCATGTTTAAAAAAATATTTATGACAGAATGTAGGAGAAAATAAGCCAAGTAGCAATACCAGTTTCAAAATACTGATGATAATTGCCATAATAAGGTATATGTTGATTACCACATCACTCTTTCTGTAAAGCTTTTTTTCAGCACTTGTATTTTTCAATAATTCTTTAAAAGTCTTTTCGAATCATAAACATCATGGTGTCCAGGCTTTTGTGCCTGACTACTTCATAATGTTCACAAGACCATGCTTTATTTATATTTTAAAGTCTTTAGAAAACTCTATTGTTGAAAGGTAATCAATATTGTTTCCACTTGATGTGCTTCTGCTGAGGTAATGTACTATGAGATAATTTGGAGGCATTTATATAAATGACATGTAGGCATCCCTTGTGGATATGAAACACTTAATATATGACACTACCTGTCACCCATCCAAGTATAAAAAGATTTGAAACTTTGGACTGTCCTGAAATACTCTATGATTATTGGATGCCCTCAAATACACTTTCTTTATGAAATGCTTTTATATACCCTACATCTATACTACAAGGTGGGGAGAGACAGTCACTTGTACAGGTGGTGTAATAGAGACATACACTTAATTCTATAGATTATTGTAGAACTATATACCTTCCATTAGCATATTCCAACATAATTTCTTCCAGAACACTAGCATACATGGGCAGGGTGGCTGAAAGGTGTAGATTCTGGCAGAGAAAGAAGAACAAGTTACTGATAGTGGAATAGAGAGACATTTTGGGGCAAAGAAACACTGGCTCTTCTCACAAAGAAAGCACCCACGAGAACAGGGAGACAATTTTAAAGGGATACAAACACAGCAAAAAGAAGACAGTAAATAACCATCAGCAGTAATTATTACTTCATGCATAAACACACTGTCAAATAGCCCACAGAGTTACAAAGTCACATCAAAGGCTGAAATGTTATATGCAAATGCAAAGTAACATAACATAGCTTTAGGTTCAAACCACGTTTGTGTATTATTTGCTAATAAAGAACACTCACAAATCCACCTTTCCGTGTGGTCTTCCCAGATTTTTCATCTTTTTATGCATGCTATTTTTGCCTATGTTTTAAATCTCTATGCACGGTGGCATTGACATTCAGTGGCACAGTGACACATTGAGAGTACTGTAAATTGTTTTCCTCCAACCTGAGTGTTTACATTTCCGTTAAGGTCATTTTCACAGAAACAAGGCCTGTAGGGGAACAAAACATGGATGCACACACATGACAAAACTATATGACTTAAAGGCACCGCATTAACACATGACAGGAAAAAGTGTCTTGCCGTGTAAAAAAACCTATTCTTCTATATTTGCTAAGTGACTCCTAAAGTGTGTACTCTAAGTCCAGAGTACATGGCGCCTAATGTAGAAAAATGCTACCTTCCACTGATTGGGAATAGTACGCCACCAAAGAGTCCAATATCCAAACAGCTATTTTCACTGTGTTCGTTAAGCACTTTTTCAAGGAACAGGACTTAGTAATGAATAAAATCACTCATTTTAGATCTAAATGTGGGACAATGCTAGACTAGTGATCACAAGTTGTTTTTCACTTAGTTTAAAAATCTACTTCAGTGATAAATGTAGATTACTGTTACCTTTTGTGAAAAGTGTGTTCAATAAAGTGTACCTTGTCATGTCTGAGATCAAACAGATTTACAACTGGTTTACCTCTCAGCCCATCTTCAGTGTCCTAGGCAGACTTGCATCTGAGAGGAAGACAGGAAGTGTGACAGGACACAGGGTACCTTTCATAGCTCCTACTTTGACATGGAAATGGCAAAACGGACTACCAGGAACTTGAACAATTGATTTCCAGAGCCCCCTTAAACTTTCAGGTTCCATCTCCAGCAGGGGAGAAAATGGGCTCAAACACTGATAGCGGGGTGGAGGTCTCATCTCCGTAGGGAAGTAACAAAGGAAGTGACCATAGCTGGTCCTGGTACGTATGCCGGGCCACTGAGAAGGTTTGCAGTAAACCAAGACTAGAAGTGAGGTAATTGACGCTGGAATTCTGCTGGAAAGTAGTAAGGATTAGGGGCCAGATGTACAATGATTGCATTTTGCGACTCGCTATTTGCAAGTCACAAAATGCAATGTACCACAGTGTCTCAGACACTGTTTGCGATTCCCAATGGGGTCGCAAATTGCCTGTCTCATCAATATTTATGAGGCAAGCACAATTTGCAACCCCATTGGGATTGGCTAGCACTCACAGGGATGGTGGCCTCCTGGGGTCAGCAGAACACCATGTCTGTGACTGCTATTTCAAGAAAGCAGGTCTTGTTTTCAAATGCAGCCCGTTTTGCTTAAAGGAAAACAGGGTGCATTTAAAAAACAAAAATGAAACTTTTCAGTTTAATTTTTTAAGGGCAGGCAGTGGTCTCTGGGACCACTGCCTGCTCTTAAAAAATATTTACACACACACTCACACAGGGGAAGGAGTCCCCTGGGGATCCCTTCCAGTTTGCAAGTGGTTTACCACCTACTTGAAGTAGGTGGAAAATGCAAGTGTTTTGCGACCGCAAATGCAGTTGTAAAACAACAGTACATGGCATGGTGACTCGCTATTAGGAAGGGATGACCCTTCCTAATAGCGCGAGTCACAATTGCTATTTCGTGAGTCAGGGACTTGCAAACTAGGATTTGTAAATGCGTGGAACCTTTTTTACGGTCGCAAATGGGCCGATCCCCCGTTTTCGGCCGCAAAAAAAGGTTGTACATCTAACCCTAGGTGTAGGAATTTCTCAAATCACTGTTTAGTGAAAAGGATAAGACTGGGATCTCGTACCACCTCCTCAGAGCATTCCTGCACCTACGAAAAATGTATTTTGCATGAAGAAGACTCTAGCTGACAGCTACAAAAAAATGAGTCAAGGACTCCTGACTCCTGTTGGCAGCAGGCCCAGGCCAACATTTCCTTTATGCTGGCATAAACTTTTATGGCTTTAGTAAATTTGTGGCACACTTATTATTATAAATTCTAAAGTTGCACTATTATGCCATGTAATTATGCACTGTTCATGGCAAGCATTTTGTGTGATCACCCAGGAGCCAGGTGAATTAGCAGCTTCAGTTTGCAATGCATGTGTTTTTTTAACTATTTTTCTCAACCCACAATGCGTCCTTGGGGAGCGTGGCCAGCCATCATGGCCGAATGAACATGATCCACCAGGTCTCTGCTGCATTTATTTTAGAAATCATGGCAGCAGGGGGCCCCAGCCCACAAACAACTCCCCGCTGACAAGCCTGAAGCTTCTTGAGTTTGAAGGCACTAAAGGAAATACCAGACATGCCTAACCTTCGCTACTCTGGTGTTGGCATCAGCTCAAGGCTGCAAGGATTGAGGCAAAGTCGCAGCTGCCTTCATGGCTCTGGGGAAAGGCAGAGCAGAAGCTGGCAATTCATTCTGTACCCTAGCTCCTTTTCCATATGCTGAGCGGGTACAGGACACAGCTGGATACCAGAGCTGGGTGCAATGTTTGATGTAACCATAGATCCTGCACGTCTATCTGTTCCTAACACGATGGCTGCCTGATTCCAAGATGGCAACCGCAATGTCAGCATACTTCTAACAGAACAGCCTAGTACCCACAAGGTAGCTGATTGGTGAGGCAGCACTCTTTAACCTAATGGAGGGACCATCCTGGGCAGATTTGCTATCTTCTCATTACAGTAACCACTTTGACACCGTTTTTTTTTAATCGGTGCTCTCGGTTGCATAGCATCTTGGATTGATCTAAGCATTCTGACGTTTGAGCTCGTACATCTTGTTATGCAATTTCTCCACAGTGTTGCAATGGGTGTATTTTTTCTGGCCCTCTTTGTCAATTTTCAGTTCACAGTACCACACATGACCCTTTTCACACCCCACATTGCCCCACATGGTGAAGGCCCTGTCTCTATCTTCTACATGCATGAGAGCATTGCTCCGCTCTTCACTTTGTATGAGCACTTGAGTCATGTGCATTGTCTTACTGGATTTTACTCATCTCCGACCTTTTTGGATTGTAAATATAAAAGTTTGGATCTTGTTTCTTTGTATATAATGCTTAATAGTACATGACGTTTGGTCAAGGTCGTTTAGCTATGAGGTTTTTTGGCATACCGATCTGGAAGGCTCTTGTACACATATATGTATTTTTCATTCACAGACATGGGATGTCTATGGCCTGACTTAACATATTGATGGTGACCCTAATACATCAAAGGTTCTGGGTGTACATAGATGTATATATTATGTGTAATTGTCGGAGAATAATTTTGTATATGTGTGTATATATATATATATATATATATATATATATATATATATATATTCACTGAAAAAACCATAGGTTAGAGACCATATATAGTTAGCTGGACATTTTATTAACATAAAACCAATGAAATTCCATATATAGTTAGTTGCACTAACTATATATCGCGCACCCGCAATCCACTGCTGATGATGTCACATATTACATCATTCATGACATGGTCAGTGACATCACTGATGACATCACTGATGACATCTCAAATGACATTACTGATGACATCACTGATGACATCTCAAATGACATCATGACACACCAATACCAGTTACTACATACGCACTCACTGATTCCTACGTCTACACACACATTCACTCATTCACCCATACAATCACTCATACATACAGTCACTCATTATTACAACACTATCATATGCACTCATACACCTATGCAGACACTCACACACTGCCACTCATCCATGGAGTTACTCACACACCTAGTCAGTCCTGTAAAGAATCAATCACACTTCGAGTTCCTCATCTATACAGTTAAACACAGAACACCATACTTCAGTGACATCACTGATGACATCACTGATGATATCTCAAATGACATCACTGATGACATCACTGATGCCATCTCAAATGACATCACTGATGACATCATGACACACCAATACCAGTTACTACATACGCACTCACTGATTCCTACGTCTACACACACATTCACTCATTCACCCATACAATCACTCATACATACAGTCACTCATTATTACAACACTATCATATGCACTCATACACCTATGCAGACACTCACACACTGCCACTCATCCATGGAGTTACTCACACACCTAGTCAGTCCTGTAAAGAATCAATCACACTTCGATTTCCTCATCTATACAGTTAAACACAGAACACCATACTTTTTCACACATATACTAACACATACTTACTCTCTTATAAAATCACTGATACAAGTACACATTGATATGCACAGAGTCACACACCTCCCAGCCAGCCACACACACACTCAGTCTTTCATACATCCACTCATTCTTCAATATGTAAAACATATTTAAACTTTACAAAAACACACAGAGACTAGATGATGTCATCAGTGATGTCATCAGTGATGTCACTGACCATGTCATGAATGATGTAATATGTGACATCATCAGCAGTGGATTGCGGGTGCGCGATATATAGTTAGTGCAACTAACTATATATGGAATTTCATTGGTTTTATGTCAATAAAATGTCCAGCTAACTATATATGGTCTCTAACCTATGGTTTTTTCAGTGAATTTTCAAGGTTTTGTAAATGCAAATTCCTAACTATATATGGTCTATAACCTATGGTTTTTTCAGTGAATTTCATTGGTTTTTTAAAAGCTAATATCTATATCTGTAAAATATATTCTTTATTACGTGACGTATCACGTAGCCACGTGAGACGCCTCATGACGCGTCGCATAACCGTGACGTATCGGCTCTGCAGCGCAAACAAAACCCGTAACGTAAGCGCGTCGGAGCACGCTTACAGGTATATATTTTTTTTTTAACCTTAATTAGACAAAATCCACACGTGCACATATCTTGAGGCCTTGCAAAGGCACATCAAACAAACAGTCCCTACAATTTTTCAAAGTTTTCTTGATAATCTATTCCATTAATTTTTTTTTTTACTGTTTCTCTTGTTATGCTTACCGGGATGCTACCCGGTACGCGAACCGGACGCTCCAAAAACACAAGATGGCAGGCTCCCGTTAAGCTGCCAGTTAGCTGCCCGGTTCGCGTACCGGGACGCGCCTCTATGGCGAAAAATCGCAAAAAAAATGTTTTGCCCCGAGGGGCACTTTAATATCCCCCTCATCAATCCTAGGGGGTCAGGAGGGGTCTACCTTGCCCCCTTTCCTTCATTTCCCCCTTCGTTTTTCACCGCATCTTGTCTCTCGATCCTACCGAGAGACAAGATGGCGGCCGCTCCGGACTGTTTAGAATGTTGACAGACACCGGAGAGCCAATCAGCTTCGCTTCGCGAAGTTCCGTTACGCGTCAGGTACGCGAACCGGGGCGCTGCCCGGAGCGCGCTTACAGATATATATCTTTTTTTGAACGTTAATTTCTCAAAATCCACTGGAACACATATATTGAGACCTAGCAAAGGCACATCGAGCTACCAGTCCCTACAATTTTGCCAAGTTTCGTGGAAATCCATTCAGCCGTTCGAGCTAAAAGTGAGGCCAACCGCCCTATGGAAAATTGCATTGGAAAAACGCGTTTTGGGACCCCCCTTTTTTCTCGGCCCCCCCTTGACGAAACCCCCCCAAATTTTCAGGGGCTGCTCAGAAACAAAATGTTCCATTTTCCTGAAAATTTCAGCCAATTCCGTCCTCAAACGCCAAAGTTATTCGGCATAGAATTTTCAAAAATCCCATAGAGAAAAAATCCTAACTATATATACCTACTGGCGACCGCCAGTAGGTAATATATATATATATATATATATATGTATATATATATATATGTATGTATGTATGTATTTGTGATATATTTGTAAGTATTTGCATATATTGTCGACACTGTACAGTTTGGTTTACACTATACATGTATCTTATTTTAACTTACAACCCAATGTTTAAGTGGACAAAACATGTTGGCTGATGGTGTTTTTAAAGAATTGAACAAAAAAGAATAAAGGAGAAAATAATGATTGATGGTTTCTATAGACACTGTTATTTAAAAGAAACTGCAATATTATTTGGTAGTGACATTGTTCAGCTAAACATCTTTGTCTGTATGTGGTCCAGCTCCAATTGTGTGTTACTGTTCTATACTCCCTGTTGCAGGGAGGCACCGCTGGGCAAGGGATGCATGTGGAGATTTGCACACATGGACATTTGAATCTGGTCGCAGGTGACATAGGTGACTGATGGTTGGGTGCTGCCTGTAGCTTTTGGTCCACTGCCCATTTTCTTTTTAGACATATGTCCAACAACTTGTCCTTTCTGGTCTGAAGCTCTAGCTCAAATTAAAGACATACTGGGATGCTCAATTCCTTCCGCACCAAGCTTTGCTCTCTTGGGGCTGTGGGACAGGTTTCTTAAAGGTCAATCCTCAGGCGATCGCTCAATCATGTGGTTGTGCTTTGGGATAGCCAAGACAGCGTTGGCAGCTTCTTGGAAGAAAACTGCTGCACCCTTGATGTCTCAGTAACATGCCAGACTGTGACAAGCCTTGAAAATGGAGAGAATGGCTGATATTTTGCTAAATATTTATAAAAAACTTTAAATATACCCCTGGTTGTCTTCCTCTCTAAATGTCTTCCCCTCAAGGCCTGTCCCACCCATACACAATCACTTTGCCTCTTTCACATTAAATACTATAAGAGAACCAGTGAGGGCCCTGGAAATATCACAGGCCTCTAAGGTGGGCTTCTCTGAAGTTTACTTGCTCACACCCACCACGCAACATATGACTACATTACTCTCACTCATAGTTTGTAGTTCGGAGCTATTTAGGGGAGGGAGATTGCATTAGGCGCTGCTACCGTTAGAGGGTAAAGATGAATAATGACAGTGCTCTATTTGTACTGTTTGATTGCAATGCAGATGTCGTTACATATTTGATACTGTATGTACCGATAACATTTCCGGAACATATTTCTGATGTTTACTTTTTGCATCACTGTCTTTGTATAGCAAACTGCCCTGTTGAAATTTCAATTAACACGTTGCCTGCGTCGAACGTTCAGCTCCAGTGCTGAACGTTCGAAAAACGGGTGAGGCACCATCGGCCAACGGACGTTCGCAGCACTACCAAGGTAGTGCATGTGACGACCGTAGGCCTACGGCAGCAGCCAAGGGGTTAAGAAACTTTGACAAAATGTACCAGTGCGTCTTGGGAAGGTATGTTAGGTCATGATTAAGATGTATAGCTCAAATTTACTAGCAGAGTAAAAAATCTGAGAATGTATTTCATTAAATATGTGATTCTAGAGGCTACTCACATCAAAATAAATAAAAACTCCAATGTTTTGACATATATGTGCTTTCCTCACAAGCAAATTGACAAGGAAATGATATAAATGTACAAGCTCCCATGTAGGAGCAGAGATTTCTGGGATTCTGCAATGTATTTATTTTGCATTTATCAGATGTGTAACAGAGTGCTTTAACAGAAACATAGAGCAAGTACATTAGCAATAACCATTTAGAGGGATCCTGTAGAGCTCAATTTTTCAACTTGGGAGGAACCCCATCCCCACAGGGGCCCCTGAATTGATCTCATGAGGGCAACATGCTCTTGGCATTTACTATTCATTATAGGGAGCAGAGACCAACACTGTTGTTAAAACAGTGTTGTGTTTTAGTAAAAGAAAACAAAGTGGCAGTAAGTCACTCTGTAATGGGCTATCAATAATGATGCTATCTCTTGTCCTGGTGAAAGCAGGTGGTAAATTGGGGGCGCGGTGACAGAGGGCTTCAATAACCCTCAAAATCTCCCTGGTTTTTGAGAAAGGATCACACTGTGAATACCTCTACACTTTTAGAGAGTCCAGACAGGTACTAGCATGTTGGCATTCATGTATTAGATTGCATTTTCAAAACTTAACTACCTTGTTTGGATTGCTAAATGTGTTTAAAGCTGCAACTTTATAGAACAAAAATGATGAGAAAATAATGTCTGTTATTCTGGGGAGCACCAACTGTTTTTTTTTTACATGGGAAGCGCAACATCAAAAAATTCGAAAACCACTGATGTAAAGTAACAATATTTACAGGTATGGCTGTATCTAGATCATTAGATGCAATTAAACAAGTGTGTGTACAGCCTTTTGAGATTACATTTGATTAGGAACCAGTCGTAACTTTTTGGTATTTGATTACACATTTTTTACGCTTGTTAGTTTTAGTGTCTGTCCATTTGGCTTTTTGGATCTCCTGTAATAGGCTGGATTTGCCTGCCATGCTCCATTCATCTTCTGAGATGCATAATTTGCTTTTCAGGTGTTAGGCTTGTGTGCTATTTTAAAGTAAGTTCTAGCTTCCATGGAGAGTCAGTGCAGTTCATTTAAAATTGGTGGTATGATCTTTTATCATTTGAAAGAGCAAGTTACTGCACAAGAAATTGCTTTGAGGGCCACCAAACTGGATTTCGATTTAAATGTAGGGCATTTGCATTGCCTTTGGGCAGTTGTGCTGTAAATGTGTCCATCATATGTATGCCCACATCCATAATTGATAAATGGGTGCATAAATACAGATGGGTTTCTTGGATATTCTCTGTTGTATGGCTGGTATGATCAGATGCAGAAAAGATACAGGGTACTGGACAAGACAGACTGAGGTCAAGTCTGTCCTCTACCTGCCTTGTCCAGCCCTGTCTCGATAAACTCAGGCACCTATAAGCCGAGCAATATATGTTTTCTTACACTACCCTTGATAAAGGGAGGACTTTAAAGTTTAAACAGAGAACTTTATTTTTGAAAAAGAAATGCAACCAAATGTACATAATCAAAAAAAATGACAAAATATCAGTTAACAATAATTGAGTTAATATCCTATAATGAAAGGATAAAGTGTAAGAGAAGTCAAATAGTTGCATTTGGAAAAAGGAATTATAATGACTGTAGAAAGAGAAGAAGTAAAAAGAAAAAAAGAAATAGGAAGATACAATAATAACATGGTAAATATTTAGTCAATCATAGAAGGATATAGAATACTATAGAAATAGTAATCTATTTAAAATATAACAGCTTTATTAATTACTTTAAATAGGGGAAAGGGGAGAAGGTATATTATATAACAATAGATATTTAAATAGATAAGAAAATAGTAAAAAAAACATTTTATGGAGGTTTGGGGACCTCTTCGATTCGAGGGTGGTGATGGGAAGATTTTTGTGAAGGTGTATCAAGGAACATAGTGACCGGGGACCAAATATGTTCTATCTGCAAAAGTAAAGACACAGGTGAGACATATTTATGATCTAGTCGATCATCAAGCCTGGAAGGAAAGTTGCGAAGATTGTTTCCAATTTTTTGTTATTTGTTGAAAGGCAATTGCAATTAATAAGTCAACAACATCCGTGGAATAAGAAAGGAAAAGCCAGTGATCAGAAAAGGTGCCTAGAACAAGGTCCATAGGTGAAAATGGGAAGTGCGTATGGAAGAGTATATTGATCTAAGACCATACTATTAACCAAAATTGATGAGTCAAAGGACAAGAAAAAAGCATATGAAATAAGTCGGCCCGAGAATTATTACAAGACCAGCAATTTGGGGAAGATGTACAATTAAATTTATGTAAGGTCAGTGGGGTAAACATAAGTCGGCTATAAGTAAAGAAAACCGTTTGTGTTGTACTACCTGATCTCGAAGTCTTGCAAAGTTTTAACCATAATTTATCCCATGAAGCAGTGGACCATGTCATATTAAAGTTGCGTTCCCATTGGAGTTCTATGTTAGTTTTAAGTCTGTCTACAGGAGGGGCGGTGAGGATCTTATATAAGGATTAAGCATGAGGATGAGTAGTTAGAATAGGAAGAATATTATGGTAAGGTGTGGAAGAGGGTGATGTAGAAGATATTGAAGATAAAGAAATTGAAAGGTTTTGGATCAATAATTTAAATATAGTAGAGAAAGATTTTGGCAATTTGTAAAAAGATTGGGCATCAGGAAAAGTGAGAAAAGTATCGTTGGAATAAAGTTGATGAATCCAAAGGAGTCCTTTATCTCGCCAAGATTTCCAAAAGATGGGCTTGTTATTACTTTTAAGAAGACGATTATGCCAGATTGAAGAATTAGGAAATTGATCTCTGCAGGAGAGATGAGAAATCAGAAAGGAGTCAAATAGCCAATGGGAGGTTTTATAGATAGGAGAAAATAAAAATTGGGTTTTATGAGTAAAAGTAAAAGATTCAGTAAAAGAGAAAGTGGATATGAAAAAAGTTCAATATCTTTCCACCACAATGGAGAGGGATTAGATGTGGATTGGTTGAGGGACTTAGAGAATTGTCTAAGAAGAGAAGCAGTGTGATATATTTGGAAATCTGGGAAGTTGACTCCACGTTGTGATTTGAGATGCTTAAGCATGGTTAGGGATAGGCGTGCCTTTTTTTTATTCCATAAAAAAAGTAGATAAAACAGAGTTCATGTTTTTGAAGAAATGAAAAAGGAAACTAAGAGGAGTAGATCAAATACAAAATGACAGGATCAAGCATCATTTTAATAGTGTCAAATCTCCCCCACCAAGATAAATATAGAGGATGCCATTAAGAGATAGACAAAGACATTGTGGAAAGGACATGAGACATGTTTAGGGATAAAGTTTGCCTGATATATGGAGCAAACCAGAGACCTAGGTATTTAAACCATTTGGGAATTTCATGAGAAATTAGCAGAAATAAAGTTTTGCTTAAAACATAAAATATTAAGGGGGAGAACTTCACATTTATCATGATTCAATTTATATCCACAAATTGAAGAAAAATCATTTACCTCAGCAGAGAAATCTGGGAGAGATTGTTCTGGATTAGATATATACAGCAAAATATCATCTGCATAAACACTCATTTTAATATGAGGATTATCTTGTTGAAAACCATGTATTTAAAAAAAAAATTAACTTTAGCAAGGAAAGGTTTTAGAGCGAGAATAAATAGAAGAGGGGAAAAGGGACATCCCTGTCACACTACTCTCTTTAACAGAAAGGAGGTAGAAAAAGACCCATTACCAAATATAGAGGCTTTGGGTGAAGTATATAATAATGAGATATAAGAAATAAACTTGTGACCAAAGCCAAATCAAGATAAAGCGTGGAAAATAAAAGACCAGTCCATACGGTCAAAAGCTTTCTCTACGTACAGAAATAGCTGCAATCGAAGTAGAATATTTATTGGATTTATGTAATATGGTAAAGAAAGTGCTGGTGTTATCTGCGATATTTTTACCTTTAATGAACCCAGATTGTTCTTTACAAATAAGGGTTTGTAAAAGGGGTTCTAGACGAAGAGCAAGAATTTTGGCAAATATTTTGTAATCTGAGTTAACTAATAAAATTGGTCTGTAATTTTTACAAAGATGAGGACCCATTCCTTCTTTAGGAATTAATCATATAAGTACATCTTGAAAGGAACCTCTGGAAGCATTAGAGGTAATAAAGTGTGGGAACAAAGAAAGAAGATAAGGAAGTAGGGGTTTGGAGAAATTAGAGTAAAATTCTACAGGGAAACCATCTGGACCAGGGGCTTTCCCTATTTTTAAAAGCTTTAATGCGTGAGAAACATCTTTTGTAGAAGTATCACGCTCCAGTGGCGATAAATCTATATCTAATGAGAATTGCTTTTCTATTGAGGTAAGGTAATTTTCTATGTCTTTGGGATCAGGGATAGATTCAGGGGTATACAGAGAGGTATAGTATTTTTTTTAATTCTTCCAAAATCTCTAAATGTTTAGTTACAGGAGAGGAATTATAGTATAAAACATAATCACTATTTGTTCGTTCCATCTTAATTTCAAGATAGGAGGCAAGTAGTTTGCCTGCTTTATTTTGGCCACCATAGTAACGAGCACTTCCTCGTAGGAGATAAACAGAAGCATTTTCTGTTGATAACTTGTTATATTTAAATTTCTCCTTAATATGGTTATTAAGATCAGCCTGGGAGTTAGTTACTTTGTAGATTGACTCAAGTAATTTAATATTTTTAAGAATGTCATTTGCCTTCTGAGAATTTTTATGTTTTTTGTGTGCAACGTATGAAAGAACAAAGTCTCTAGAAGAAGCTTTGAACGCATCCCAGATTTTTGAGAAAGAAGACACAGAATCTATATCACGATTGAAAAAGTCAGTTATATAATCTTCAAAGGAAGAAGTAAAAGTTTGGTCAGCCAGCAAAGAAGTATTGAAACACCATCTTTTATTGGTGACATTAACTGGAAGTAGTTCCAAATCTAATATTACAGGTGCATGGTCTAATTTCAAAATAGAGCCAATATCTGCTTTTAATATAAATTGAGTTAGTGCTTTAGAGACAAATAAATAGTTGATGCGTGATTGTGATAGGTGAGTGGGTACGAAAAAGGTGTATTCACGGAGTTGTGGATTACACAATCTCCAGGAGTCAACAATAGATCTATAAGAAATCAGGGTGGTGAAATGTTGATGCATCGGGGAAGAAATGAAAGGTGATTTGGAAGTACGGTTAATATATGGATCAATAACCAAATACAGTCACCTCCAAAAATAACATATGGTATAGATATGGACATCAAAAGAGTAGAAACATATGGCCAAAAATGATTATCAGGTTTATTAGGAGCATATACATTAAATAATGTAACAGGTACATTGTTGACTTTAAGATGAAGGATTAACCAACAACCTTTGTCATCGGAGTCCTGAGAAAGAAGTAGCTCCTTAAGTATTTTATGATAGAGAATCACGGTCTCGCTTTTCTTACTAGTACCTGGGGAGGAAAACACATGTCCTACCCATTATCGTTTGAGCTTAAGAACTTCTGAAGCAATTAAATGGGATTCTTGTAAGGACACAATATCAGATTTAAGGTTAGACAAATGGGAAAGAACTCTTTGCCTTTTAATAGGCGTACCCAAATCTTTAACATCCCATGAAGTAACACGTGATGTCATAATCAACTAAATAAAATGAACATAGAACATTGTATCATATTACAGCATGATAAAATGACAACAAAAAATTTAACAATATCTTGAAACAAGAAAAATAAGTATTCTAAGAATAAGAGAGGTAAAATATGTTATAAGAGTAGTGAAAAGGAGAAAGAAAGGGAAAAACAGGAAGAAAAGAAAGAAATAATAGAAGAAAAAAGAGAAGAGATAAAAAGAGCAAGCAGAAAACAAGAAAACATACCAAAGACTCAAACATGGGTGGAGGATGTTGAAGCCACAGGGGGAAGACAGTCAGTCACAAGACTCCAGGAGGACCACAAGGAAGATTTCAATGAATAACGGACTATAAAACAAAGGGTAGAGTAGGGAAATGGCACCTGGTAGGAAAGAAACATAAGGAGATTAATCATTCAGAATAAATCTTAGGAACATTGCAGGACATACAAATATCTGCAGCAGAGAAGAATAAAAAAAGTTTCAAATAGACGATGGTCCTGCTAAATCCATGGAGTCTTCTCTACATTCATCAAGAAATTGTGGAAGCAAGCCTGAGTCTTTGTATGTTGTTGTTTTATTCTTATAAGTCACTTTAAAGAGGTATGGGTGAATCAGACCATATCTGGCATTGAGATTGTCAAGTCACAAAAAAGTATAGTCTTAACAATGTTTGATTACAAATCCAGGATGAATGTTATTTGTGGAAGAACAAAAGCAACAGTGGTGTCAGACAGGAAGAGGGCTATCCAAGGCAGCAGTAGTAAAAATCGACTAACAAATGAAAAAAGTAGCTAGAACACCTTTATCAGGCGAGAGAATGTATTAAAGTCAACATTGTTGTAGATAATGCCAGTTTGAAAAAAACATATGAGAAAAAGTGACATATATTTATCTAAAGGAAATCGTTATCTGAGGAATTTGCGTTTGCCAGATGTGACTAAATAATGAGAGACAGCAAAAATATTGGCGGCATCACGAGATAGTATGAGCCTCAATGGTGTCATGTGCAAACAGGAGTATCATGAGTAGCAGGAACTTCAAGTCAGATGATCCGTGCTAAATGAAAATAGAAACAGCAAAGAAGACAAATCAGCCTCTGGCAGGAGATAGTATGCAGTGGTGCCTCAGAAGAGTGCTCTGAAGGGAGCAGGTAAAATGGAGGATGT
Organism: Lissotriton helveticus; assembly: GCF_964261635.1. Classification (NCBI taxonomy): domain Eukaryota; kingdom Metazoa; phylum Chordata; class Amphibia; order Caudata; family Salamandridae; genus Lissotriton; species Lissotriton helveticus. The sequence goes on along the minus strand of NC_136071.1, from coordinate 984,690,118 downwards.
GAAATCAGTCACCGTAACACGCTGCTCATTTAGTATGGTGAAGCGTTACACAGGCATATTGCAACTGCATAAAATGTCAAAGTGTTCAAGGGTCTATAAAAGTATTTTTAGTTTCCAGTATATTTGAGCGTGGAAAAAGTGCAGCATGTTGAAGTTGCAATAAATATCTGTCAGAGTGAAAAGAAGCCCACTGATGCCTGCTACGCGTAAGCTTTGTAGAGAGACAAAATGGCAGACGCTAATCCAGTCACAGAGACGCGACATGCATTTTGAGACAAAAGAAGCGTGAAAGAGGCTCACGGTGCGTAAAAAGGATGCCGTTGGAGTCCAGAACAGTTTTCAAATTGAGTTCTTGCATTTCCGCAGAGAACAGGTCGCAGACGCTGCGAACAATGCGAAAATCCTCGGGTCTCCGGCGAAGCGACGCTAGCCAGCTGCCATCCTGCCCAGCGTCACACCACGACCCAAAAGAGAGGAGTTTGAAAACCATTTAAAGGGCAGACCATTTAAAATCCAGTGGCTCACATGTAATGACATGATCCACATAAAAGTACTGCTGATATCAGGAGGCTGATCCACTCTATTGGGTGATGTGAGCAGATTACAAAATATTAAGGACACACTGGAAATTTAGGGGCATATTTTCAAGGGGGTTTATCTCCAAGCCAAGGAAGCGGAGATAAAATTATCTCCCTATTACCTAGCTGTCGCTAACACCAGTTAGCGACAGCTAGTAGGAGATAGCGACCATCTTGGGCCCCACTTTGCATGTCAATGATATTTATCACTAATGACATGCAAAGTGGGCGTGCCAAGATGTTAGCGACTGGAAACAGTCGCTAACATCGCTATCTCCTATTACCAACTTTTGGAGATATTCTCGCTAAGCGCGAATATCTCCAAAAGCTAACACCTGCCCTGAGCAGTTCTTAGCCATGTTATCCAGTGGGAGGTGGATAACATGGCTAAGAGCATTAGCTCGGTACTGCATGAATATCGCTAACTTTTCAGCGATATTCATGCATTGCGGCCGTTTTTTATCGCATTTGCGATAAACGTTGGTAATACCAAGGTTTATCTGCGATAAAAATCGCCGCAGCTCCTCGCTAAAATTTTGTCTCTAAAGAAGCAATAGCGATAATTATCGCTATTGCTTGGTAATATGCCCCTTAGAGCCTAATTTAGATGTGGGCAGAGCAGGCGCCGTGCTGTAAACTGGCACCGCTCCCACCCCACCAAACCCACAGTTCTCCAATTGTTGGTGGGGGAATGGCTAGGATTTCTGATGGGTGCTCTTCAGCTGGCCTTCGGAAACCTATGACACACCATCCCATCTGTATGAGGCATTGTGGACCCAGGCAGGAAAAATCATCAATGACCCTGACGCTCAAGGAGAAATCCCATTATGAGGACTGTTGTTTTTTGTATTTTAGAAACATCCCAACTTTTGGCAGTTTATTTCTGAGATACAATAAAAACGCATGCCTTGATATTGGGCTGGTACTATAGTGTTGACAAAGATTGCATTGCTTCATCAAACCAATCCCCACCAAGTAGTAAAGATCTCAAAATGTAGTAGTCATTCATCCGCTGGGCCTCTGCCATAAAGGCAAGCTAGCAGGACACTGGTCTAAGCTAAACTGATCCAATAGTGATCCATGGAAGGACGGATTCAATACATTTAGGTTCACCGTCTAACCTTTTCACAGCACACGTGTCCCCTGAGTGAATAAGAGATCCTGCTTGCTGTAAATCCCCCAGAGCCCATGGACAGTGCTTGTTACACTCTGTAGTGTGGCCCTTTGGCCTAGAGAGCAGTGGTACTTTGACTTAATTGTTCACTTTGTTCAACCTCAGAAATCGATATTAGATCGCTGAGTGACTCCTCCACACTTCATCTTATGTCAAGTCTCCAATAGTAAAATATTTTATATCACTTTAAATAACTGATGCTGCGTTTAACTGAATTTACCGACATCAAAAGAATGAAAAGTTGTATCGAAATTGCAGGAAATTGTACCTTTAATTTACATGTCACACCATATTTCAGCAACAAGCATTCGACTCACTGAATCCTCCTTCTGGCAGAAGAGTTGTAAAATTCTTCCTTAACTATTAAATTGTCTAAGCCAGCCACTCTGCCTCAGTCTTTACACTTCTCTTATGCCTAATTCTGTATGTATTCAATCAACTCACATTTTTACAGACCGATATTATGTATTCGTGATCTTTTGCTTTTCGTGTGAATATGCATACCCCCAATTTCCTTTCGGAGAGAACCCCTGTATAAGGAAACTGTAAATGTTAATCACAGAATTACTGTCCTAAGCTTTAAAATATCGTTTTGCGTTCCTCCATGTAAGAGTAAGACCTAATTTTTCGGTCTTCATTTGATCTCACTGTCAGGAATGAAGCATATGACCTGTGAAATAATGTACATGGATTCCCCTGCCTTACACTGAGTAAATAAATAGCTCAAAGCCATGGCCAACAGACATGGGCGGCGTTGTTTGAGAGGTATCGGGCGGTGTAGTCGTGGTGTGGTTGATGGCAGAAACCTGGAAGTACATGCTGCCTCCACTCTCGCCCTCACGTATAGTTTGCCCTATTGAGATGCAGGAGGGGAAATGTGAGCAAAAAACGTGTTCAGTCTTTGCATTTTCCCCTCATATTCTAATGCCCGCAGTGGCGGCAGAAGGGTGATGCAATGCGCTGCGCTCGAATGGGCATATTATCAAGTTCTGGCGATAACTATTGCCAGCGCCAGTTAGCGGGAGTTTTTTTATTGCCTACTTTCCCTGATAATTATCGCCTTGTTATCAACGTATTATCAACACGTCGGTAACGGGCGATAGTGTCAGGGAACAGCGTGGGAAACTCCCGCTAACTTCTTAGCTATGGCAATAGGTATTTAAGTGATACCTAGCGATCGCCGCGTTAGCGGCTGAGAAAGTGCCGCTAACGCAGCGATAATTCGTTGATAATACACCCCATAGGGTGCTATCCCTTGCCCTGATCTGTGGCCCTATTTCTGGTTTCCTTGAGACTCGAGTCCCTTTAATAGTAAGGTATCCGCTAATACATTGATATCCCCCTTTTCCTGCCTGTGAGCCTTTTCTGCCTGCACTTCACCATTTTACACAATACTTTCAGCTTAATGAGAGGTGTTGTTCAGGCAAAGTTCAGCCAGCGTGACATCAGGGCCTGAATTCGGTGCAACACACCTACTTAAAAATTCATAATTGCTGAGCCAGCTTGAATTGAGGTATGTAGGAGGCGGTGACATTCTGTCAACGTCTTTCTGGCCAGTGGGAAACATGATGGTGTCTCACTGATCCACATTCCGCAGCTCCACCCTCCTTGCGAGTGAGAATTCACACCTAAGCGGGTTGGCTGCTGTCCATGAGATCTGTGTCTAGCATGCAGAACGATATTGCCTCTACCTTGAATCGAGAAGGGTCAGCTCGGGGGGCCCACCCTTCTCAAGGCAATAAATCGTGCACTGCATGTCACCAAAGTGACCAAACAATTCTGAGGCACCTCATACAGCCTCCGAACAATCTACGGCAGATGACACAGAAGCGAACCCTGTTAGTAGGCACTCCCAGGTCCTGCGTCATGTTACTGTTGTTACTTTTTATTCTCAATAGCAACCTTCTAATTCGAACTTTATTACTTGTAATAATATGAATATTGTTATTAGTCAGGGTCAATTGGTATGAAGTTGGTGGCAGCACTACAGGCTAAACAACATCTTTTTTTCTCTTGTAATTCCAGCTGTCTAGCTCTCTTGTAATTTAAATGCAGTAGTGCTGGCAGCTAGCTGCTATAAATAAAAGTTTCTCGGCTCTGACATTAGCATTGTACAAGTGACACCTTCGTTGAATTCTAGTAGGGAATCGGGCTGGGCGCCTCCTCATGAAAGGATGGTGAGCACTATGGAAACTCATGTAAAGCGCTCTATTGCCCTTGGCCTGAGTGTGCGCTATATTTAGTAGAACAAAGCACCCCCACCTTCTTGGCTGTGCAAACAGCATGGGATTTGTAAGCGAAAAACAATGTATTTAAGCTCCCAGACCTGCCATCGCCAGCTCACCGATGCCAGCAGTGCCCACCCCTGGGCACACAGGCATGCACTGTCAGAGCCTTAAATCCCGGACAAGAAGTCTCTGTTACTCAGAGAGTTTGAAGTTTCCTGCCACACTATGAAGCAGTCAGTGGGCCTGAATGCAGGTGCCTCCTTCCCACAGTTCACCGTTCTACTGAGCCGTGCATCTGCTGATGGATAACTCACAGGGTTAATGCAGCTGCTGTAGAGATCTGTGTGAAAGCGAAAGGCTGGGAGCCGCCCCGTGGAAGAGTCCTACTTTGTTTCTTTCAAAGTCAGAACAAAGAGCAAACTTAGATTCTGTACAGGGGCCCGCTGTTAGTTACAGGATGAAAAGAAGGCGCTATATAAATGCACTTTCTAGCTGAGTTCAAGGCCGCCCCGAAGCAGCAATCTGTATAAACGGTTTTGAAATGTGTTACAAGGTGGTGCATTATGTGAGCGGCTCTCCATGGGCGGAGGCAGCTCCTGGCTCTGTGCCCCTCGGGAAAGGCTTGCCCCTTTCATGCTCTCTGGTGCTTCTTCATAAGGGCACTCTAGGCCCCTCCCATAAGGGCACTCTATGCCCCTTCACGTTCAAGGTTGCCTGACGTCAAGCCGTTCACCCAGGCCACTCCCCCGCCTTCCCTTATCGAAGTTTTCCATCTCACCCCCTCATGATCAGCCCTGAAGGACCACCCAGTGGCACGCACCCTTCATGGATGGGCGAACCAAAACTGGAGGACAATCGCCGGCACTTGTCCCCCATCACCAGACTAACCTCCGAGTCATCCGATGCCCTACCACCTGGCTGCCCTCACAACTGTCCAGCTCCCACACAGCACTTCTCAATGCCAGCCGCTGTGCAGCCATGCACAGCATGTGTACCACTCATGTGCCAAAGGCACATACGTAGTTGGGACGCATGCCATGATATCCCATTCCATTCCAATGCATACTAATACTAGGCACATTGCAACAGTAGAGTAGGTGTTGTATAGCGGAGACATGAAGATCACTGTTCCCACTTCAGTGAGTGCAACCCAAAACCTACCTCTGCACAACAAACCCAAACGTGAACCCTGGAATTCCTTTTTGAACCCCCAAAACACACCCAAATATCACATTAAAGACAAATGTACACCCCATTTTTCATATTTTACCCCTAAATTCACCCCATTTTTCATATTGTACTGCAAAAAAACATGTATTTGCAAATTTTACCCCAAAACCCATACACACCTGAGAAACTTTAAATTAACCCATCACTGACCTCACAATGTTTTGTGATAAAATGCGATGTTAGGGCACCCGCGTTGTTGGAGTTGCTTTGTTAACGATGTAATGCCTGCATTGTAATGGTCGTCTCCCGTGCCAAAGGTAACCCATTGGCTACGCCATTTGCGTCCTTTTGGACACTCCACCGCTACAACGCCAGCACCCTCCTCGCCATCAACCCTGGATGCCACCTCGTCTGCCTGAACCAACCTCTGCTCCATTCTGGACATCGCCTTCGCCATCACTGACGGCGGCAGTATCACCCGCAAGGAGCACCCTGACCATCAAGGAGGAGGCATTGCAGTCACCTACAGAGGCACACTCCGACTGACAATGCACTCTAATGTGCCAAGGGTGACCATGGACCACGTCAACTCCCAGATCCGTAACGAGCCCAAGAACATCCTCTGCAGCACCCTCATGTGCAGGCCCCCGGGCCATGGCTTCCCCCTTCTCCAATGCCATTGTAGAACTCATTGCACCCCAGGTTCTCCCATCCACTGACGACATCAAACTCTGTGAACTCAAGTTCCACCTGGACAACCCCAGTGACCAGAGAACCACCCCCTCCTGGGGAGGGTCACCGACATCAGACGCAAGCAGCAAGTCACCTCAACAGGCCACATAGCAGGACACATGGTCGAGCACGTCACCGCTGCCAGCGGGTACTTCAACTACAGCCACAACACCGGACTCTCCTGGACCGTCCATCATTGGTAACATCACGTCTTCACCTTGCCGACCGGACGGCACCGCCATCATCGCACCCCCTCACAGCTGGATCAAGGCCAGCGAAGAACATCTCATCAACTCCCTCTGCATCAACACTCCACCAATGCTTCCAAACGATGACGCCACAGCGCGCAACCACCACCGATGGATCTCCAACAGCGCTGGCATTCCACATCCCTCATGAACAGCACTGCATCAATACATTCCGCCTGCATGATGGCAGGCGTGAGGGTGAAGCAGTGCCACAGGGATAGGCTGGTTCCATGCATGGAAGTTGCGTCCTGGTTGTGACACGACTGCAGCAATACGTGACTTTAGCGCAGGCTGATACGGCAGGATTCCCGACGTATCTGCCATTACTTGCGTCATGGAGCGCTGTCCAGTGATTACAGCGCATCCATGCTGTCGCAAGAAGGTTGTAGTGAGAAGTGTTGCAACGCTGTCTTGTCTTGTCGCAGCAACACTTTTCATGACTGGGGCACAGGTATGCACACTATCTTATTGATTGTGCGCATTCCAGCACTGTAGTTTTGTTGCAGGGCAGTGCTGCATCAATGCTTGTAGCGCTGGCCAGCGACAAAACCTGCAGAGATATGGGCCCAAGTTTTATCACCATTTTTAAGACCAGCTATTCTCTGGTCTTAAGTAAGTGGCTCTAACTACAGTTAGAGCCATTTTTTTTGGCTCTTCAGAATTTCAAGGAGCCCCTTGATAATATGTAGTAGTGGTGTTTGCGTGCCTTTTTGCCAGGGAATGCCTTCTTTGCATGTAATTAGCAAAACATATCACTAACATGCCTTGAGACAAAAAAAGTCCAGTTTGCTGCAGCTTGCTAATCGTGAGATAGAATTATGGCCGGTTTAGCAGCAAAAAAGTGTAGCAAAAAAGTGCAGCTAAAGCGGCGATACGCCCTTGATAATATGCCCCTAAATATGCCAAGATTTTGTGGAAAACCGGAGAATTTTTTTGTTATTTTTTAAACCGCTATTTCGCCCCTCTCGTTCCCATATCTACTTATTTGTAGATGTTGGGATGTGTTGCCATAAGATGGTGGTCCTCATTTGAACCAGCCAGTTTTGGTGGCGATGGTCAGCAGTTTCGGCAGTAAAGCTGATGAACGTTATGACATTTATTTCCCTTCATTTATTAGTTGTTTTGCCGCTATAAGAATAGCAGAATGTACATCTTTGCTGATTTTGCACCGAAATATTGTTTTAATTAGAAAATGGTATGCAGTTTAAGGCCCTTAACAAGAAGGAGATAGACAACTGTGTTTGGATCCTGCCAAGAAAATGATGCACATCCTGATAAGCCCGGTTCGCATTTAAACAGATGCATGCAGCCCAAGGTTTTGATATTCAAACAGATGTATTGCTGCATTAATTCAGGCATATCTGGGTAACCGGGATATCCATGCTACCTGCCTACTTTGCAGAAATGTGCACTCTTCAGGAAATGTACCAGGGTATGAAAATAACAGTAAGTTTATGACTCGCTTCGTGCATAGAGCAAAGTCCAAGAAGAGGGACTGGAAGAGCATGCATTCCTTTTACTCAAGGCAACCAGCACTTTAAGTACCAGAAGGCAGCTTGTTACATGCTAGTTCAGGATTGGTTGCAGAGTATTATTTCTGGCATGTTGTAGGGACGGTGGGGACATGAATGGTTGCATGTTTATCCTTTAAACAAAGTGAACACATTCAATTAAATCTACCAACACAAGTGAAAGGCTTTCACATTCAACATTAAAAACAGCATCTTCATGTATATCTTGCAACTTTTTTTGTTGTTGCAAGATATACACGCGAGGCTAATATTGCATATCTGGTAAACAATTGTGGTATTAATATAGAATAAAAATTCATACGTACACCTAGAAACATTGAGAAAGTTGCAGGATGTGAAGGTGGTATAACATTGCAAATAGTGCAAGAACATGAGCTACCCAGGAAAAAGCTTGGAGTGATGTATGCACTTCTAGCATGTCCAATGGGCAACACTCCTTTTGCAAAGTGGCCACTGCTCCTGTTTGTAATCCTATTAAGACAGCTAGATTTTTCTCCCATGCCTGCAACAGTTGGGTGACTCATTTTAGGAAGATCAATGTTTCCAAATTGGTATTAGATGAGTTATTAAGTGTGGAAAAGAGGGAGGTAATCTTCTTTGGCATTAACAACTCCTTGGATGATAGTTTTCTGGTAAAGCCCAGGGAACTAATGGGTTCTCATGGATATTTTTAAAAATAATATAACACTTTGGGGCCCTATCACTACAATTCTCAGTCTTCCAACAGCAGTTGTTCCTGCAACGTAGATGGCAAATCTTGGTAGAAAGCAGCTGCCTTACTTTGTCACTCTTTGGCGGGTCTACTGTCCCCGTGTGCCACTTGTACACGTCCCGTAGGTGATCTAAATAATTTTCATGTGGTTAATTTTTCTTTATTTGCAAATATTTAGCCTTCTTTAATCTGCTTAGCAAGGATACACCACAGTTACTGCATCCACTAATTTAGTGCATGCTTCTTACAGCCTTTTTTTAGAACCTGGTGCTTTATCTTGCCAAACACCCACAGTCAAAAGTCTTTGTCGCACCTTAGTAATTTATTTACATGTGCCTAATTAGGGTCATAACCGTTAAAGATAGTTACTAGTCCCTCTTTGAACCTTCACGTTTCTTCCTTAATATTGGGAAACCTTTTTGGTCAATTTCTGAGGTTCCCTGGGGCGCAAGGGGTCTGGGCTATCACTAAGGCACCGTTGTTACTGGTTAATTTTCTTGTGAAACCTAGAAGAACATTCCCACTTTGTATCACAAGATTGCAAGAGTGAGCAGCAACTGGAGGCAAGACAAATTTTGTTTGTGACTTATGAACCGCCTCTCCATTGGGAGAATTTGGGGAAATGGAGTGGCACCCTGTAGCCCCAGACTATTCCTGCAGTTTTCAGGTTTCAGACCCTTGACCCTGTTACCAGGTAGGTCACTCCCCACGCCACGCAGCTCCACCTAACTGTGCACTGTCCGTAGCCCAGCTTCCGCTGCTGCTGCCCATGTTCGAGGCCCACCTCCACCCGCAGGCTACCCCCTTCGCCTCATCCCTGGTGGCCAGTGGTAGGTTGTAGGTTTGACTTCTGTATTGTACTGTTTTTCTCTGTTTAATCTGCCTCTTCTTTCACTGTATTTCATTTGTACTATATTTTCCTGCATTGCTTGTATATTGCCTCATATGATCACTCTGTGCCTTTTGCCTTCTGTCTCCCCTCACCATTCCTCTCTCCCGCCGCTGCCCCCCCCCTGCAGCCCACCCCCGTATCTATCGTAATTGTACTGTACTGTGTTGGTAATTGTTTTTCTGTGCATAGTCATCCCTCCTGTCTCACTCCGGCCCCGTTTCTGTGCCCTCTTTGCCTTCTGTACCCTCGCCATTCACCCCCGTTTTCCTGCCGCTGCATCCCCTGCGGCTCTGCCCCCCCGATTGCCCATTCGTCTGATCCTCCCTCCCAGTTGCTCCTCCCTCCCACCTCCCCTTCTTATGGGGGCCGCTGCGTGGCCGCGCCGCCGTTGCGCCTAAGGCAAGCCCGTCTGCGCCTCTACGCGCCCGGACCGCACCCAGTGCCAGAGCCCCTGGCCCCAGCGAAAGGCATGACATCCGACTCCACTACGATGCCAGCACCCTCGTCGCACTCAACACCGGACGAGCACACACCTGTTCCAGGCCGCCCCGAAGCACACCCGTGGACCCTTCTCCTGCCGAAACTGCAGCTGCACCAGCACCAGAGCCGCCTAACCGCCAACAAGGAGAGGACTCAACCATCTCCGTTGCATAATCCTGAACACTCACTCTACACACAGACACACCATCAAACTCTGGGACCTGCTCGACACGTCCTCCCCGGACGTCGCCTTCCGGACAGAGACCTGGTGGAACGACTCCTCGGCACCTGACATCACCATAGCCATCCCGGACAACTACAAGATCACCTGCAGAGACTGCACCAAATGAGTTGGAGGAGGAATCGCCATTGTACACAAGCCCACCCTGAAGGTCTCTACCAACTTCGATGACTCCCTCAACACCGCCGAACACCTGCACTTCCAGATCAACACCGAGCCCAACACCACCCTCAGAGGAACACTGATCTACAGACCCCCCGGACCCCGACCACAATTCAGCGACTCCATCGCCGACCTCGTCAGCAGGCACACCCTCGCCTCCAAGGACTACATCCTTCTAGGAGACCTCGAGAACAACAACAACACCAACCCCACCACCCTGATCGACAACCTCGCCAACCTCGGACTCAGGCAGCTCGTGACAAGACCCACCCACTCAACCGGCCACACGCTGGACCGCATCTTCTACACAAGCTCCCACGTCTCCTTCAGCCACTCCTCCGAACTCCACTGGACTAACCATCGCTGCATCCACTTCACCTTCCAGAAACCCACCACGCACCACCGCTCCCAACAGATGCTGCGTCCCCGCTGGAGCAAAGTCACCGAAGACCAGTTATCCACCACCCTCGCCCAGAGCCAATCCCCCCAGCCCACTGACGCCGACACTGCTGCCCACAACCTCAGACAGTGGCTCGACGAATGCGCCAACACCCTCGCCCGCTTAAGAAACCAGTCACACCAGCAAGAAAGCCAGCTGGTTCACTGAAGACCTCCAGGCCTCCTAGCAAGCCTGCCGAAAGCTGGAGAACACCTGACAGCTACGCAGCCCACAAGAACGCCACCCGCAGACACCATCACCTTATCAGATCAGCCAAAAGGGCCTCCTTCAAGGATCGCCTAGAAAACAACGCACACAACAGCAAAGAGCTCTTCTACATACATAGTGAAGCAACTCTTCAAACCCGGCTCCAACACCAACGACATCCCACCTTCCCAAGACCAGTGCGACTCGTTGGCCACCTTCTTCCATCGCAAAATCGCAGACAGCTTCAACAACACGACCGCCACAACAACCACTGAGACTCCCACCCCCACAACCACGATCCGCACCAATCCCCTTCTCTCCTGGACCAACATCAGCGATGACGCCACCATCAAGATCACGAACACCATCCACTCCGGATCTCCCTCAGACCCTTGCTCACACCACATCTTTAACAAAGCCAGCACCACCGTCGCTCCCATCTCTAGAAAACCATCAACATCTCCTTCGGGACAACAACCTTCCCAGAGAGATGGAAGCACGCCGAGATCAACGCCTTACTCAAGAAACCCAAGGCGGACCCCAAGGACCTCAAGAACTTCCGGCCCATCTCCCAGCTCCCAGCTCCCGGCGAAGGTTATCGAGAAGACGGTCAACAAACAACTGACCCACTACCTCGAGGAGAGCAGCATCCTGGATCATTCCCAGTCCGGATTCCACAGCAACCACAGCACAGAGACTGCCCTCATCGCCGACGACATCAGGCCTGATAGACAACAGAGAGACCGCGGCTCTCATCCTCCTGTACCTATCAGCCGCCTTCGACACGGTCTGCCACCATACACTACAAATACGCCTCCACGATGCAGGGATCCGAGAGAAGGCCCTGGACTCTCCGGCAGAACACATAGCGTACCCCTGCCCCCCTTCCACTCCAAAGCCACCAAGATCATCTGCGGCATACCCCAGGGCTCATCCCTCAGCCCAACCCTGTTCAACATCTATATGGCACCACTCGCCCACGTCTCCCAACTGCACAACCTCAACATCATCACCTATGCCGACGACACCCAGCTGATCCTCTCCCTCACCAAGGACCCCCCACACCACCAAAACCATCCTCCACGAAGGAATGATGGCTGTCGCCGAATGGATGAGGAACAGCCTACTGAAGCAGAACTCGGACAAGACGGAGGTCCTCATCCTCAGATCCATCCCTTCGGTTTGGAACGACTCCTGGTGGCCGACCACACTGGGTACAGCTCCAGGACCTACCGACCACGTACGCAACCTAGAGGTCATCCTCGACTCCACCCTCTCCATGGCCAAGCAGGTCAACACCGTCTCTTCCTTCTGCTTCAACACCTTGCACATGCTCCGTCAGATCTACAGGTGGATCCCCACGAGACAAGAAGAACGGTTACCCAGGCCCTTTTCAGCAGCAGGTTGGACTACGGAAACACCCTCTACGCAGGAGCCTCAGCCAAACTCCTGAAACGGTTTCAAAGCATCCAGAACGCTTCTGTACGCCTGATCCTCGACATCCCTCGCCGCAACCGCATCACAGCCCACCTTAGAGACCTGCACTGGCTACCCGTCAACAAGAGGATAACCTTTAAACTCCTCACCCACGCACACAAGGCACTCCACAACACCGGACCAGTGTAGCTCAACAGCCGACTCAGCTTCTACACCCCCAGCCGCCAGCTCTGCTCCGCCGACCTCGCCCTGGCCTCAGTCCCCGGTATCTGAAGAGCAACCTCCGGCGACAGATCATTCTCCCACCTCGCCGCCAAAACCTGGAACACCCTCCCCATCCACCTACGCCAGACCCAAGACCTGCTGTCCTTCAGAAGACGCCTCTAGACCTGGCTCTTCGAGCAGTAGCAGCATCTCCCACCCTCACAGGTAAGTAGTGCGCTCCACAAATGCCATGATGGAGGTTTGTAGGATGGAGGGGGCTTAGGAAGACTCTTTTTGGCCAACTATGTTACATAACTGTATGCAGGAATGGAAGGCACATGTGAAGGAAGTTCATCCGAATCAAATCTTACTTCTGACGGAAATTATTTAGAGATCCAGGCTTGTGTAGTGCTTATCTCCTCTTCCCCTCTTCCCCCCGACTAACCAGGGATATTTAATAGGGCTTCTTACCTTTTCAAGATGTACACACTTGGCTTTACAGGAGAGAATAATCTGCTCTGCAGTCCGCCTTGTCTGGAACTCCAAATACTTGACACTAAATTATGTTATGTAAAAAAATGTCAAAGGTGATACCCAAAATATATTTCTTTAGATACACTGAGGTGGTATGTAGACTGATGGATAAAATCCAGCTCACCCATCAGGCTCCTCCTGAGACTGAAAGCACAGATAGAATTTATACAAATCCCATGGTCTGAGGCCATCTGGTTCAACGTAAGACAAGACCTATACAAACATAAGCATGGATCGAATAAGCCTTTGCATTGCCCTTGTGAGGAACAAGGCGATGCAGGACATGGCAAAAGCTTATCTGGAATTTACAAAGCCATGCAAGGCCTGAATTGTGTAGCCTTGCATCATTTTGGAAAGAAATGCAATACATCATAGCTGCTTGCTCTGTGTAACTTTACCCATAGATTTGGACACATTCCCAAATTAACTAAAGCTAGTAAACCTGCGAAAGGATAAAAATACTATGCCTTCCACAGTGAGGTGTAATGTGGAAAAGTACTTGTATTTCTCATCATTACTTCCTCTTTCCAAGTGTGCTGCATTCTGTCTCTATGGATCTTTTTTGTGCAGGATGGTATCCCTTCCTGCACAAAAACAATCCTGCCTGTAACACAGGCACACTTCTTCTATGGTACAAGGGTGCTTGCATTGGCGCTAGGCAGCACACAGTGCACCAGCACAAGTAGAGAGCAGAAATGCTCCATATCTTTAAAAAATGGAGCATTTCTTCTTTCTCCTTTTCACAGAACACATCACATCTTTGTCTGATGCCCTGCATTGCATTACATGTTAGTAAATATGTCCTGTAGTGTTTTACACTGGACAACATCATTTAAACAAAGTTTCCTACAATTAGAAACAGTTCTAGCTTCTCAAAATACAATATATGGCAAGAATTGTGTAAGGAAATTAAATGTCTCAAAGCAGAAACAGTTATGCTAGGGTCAACGCAGAATGAAAAGTGACCTGCACAGATATTTTTGGTGTTGAGGAGAGTAGCACTGGTCAAGAGGTTATAGGCCAAAAGTTTAGATGAGCACACACAATTGTTTTCTCATCATGGGTACTGTCAATGCTTTTTGTTTATCTTCCATAGTACATAGCAATATGAAGAACAATATCATGTTTTTTGCAATTTACCTTTGCACTATGGTGTCCCCAGATAGAATTTGTACGTATTATTGGGCTTCTTTCGGATGCTATTCATGTCAGTGTCTGCTTTGACACCGAAATTTCATGCCCCAGATTGTCAAATTGGTTACACTTACTTGATTTTTTTAAATTTACAATAGACCGATGGTAAATTGACACAGGAAATTAACCTGCGGATTTGAAGAAAAATGTCATATGTGGGTGGCAGTATGTATTTACACTACTCAAGTATACATGTATGACTCTACGATCAGAAAGACTGTTACAGTGCAAACCCTCATGGCTTAGTTGAAATGAGTGATCTGGCCTCTGGGTGGGGACTGGAACTGATGATATCACAAAAGACTAGCAACATCCTTCCTTTTAACTTGAGGACCATAAGTGGGGGCTCAAGTGACAGAAGCATTTCAGATAGAAAAGTCCCTCACATATTCATCTCTACCTAGGTGTTGGAAAATGGCCTTCTTAGAAGGGTCACCCCAATTCTTTTTGCCTTTATCGTCCTCAATTTGCTGAATTATTTTTGTTGGCCGTAGGACTCTGAGCCCTGAACAACTGCTAACCTGTGCTAACGTGCATGTACTTCTCCCCCTATACATGATGACATTAGTGTATACCTGATTGGCATATTTGTTGTACTGGTAAGTCCCTTGTAAAGTGGTATGACATACACCCAGGGTATACACTTCAAATGCTACTAGAAGGCTGCAGCATTGATTGTGTCACCCACAGAAGTAGCTTTTCAAATCCGTCTTAGGTCATCCACTGCAGTGCCTGTGTGTGCGGTTTACTGCCTCTTTGACTTGACACTTAAAACTACTTACCAAGCCTTACACTCCCTTTTTTTTACATATACGTTACCCCCTAAGGTAAGGTAGGCCCTAAGTAATCCTGAGGGCAGGTTGCTTTGTAATTAAAAGGTAGGACATGTACTTGCATGCTTTGCATGTCCTGGTAGTGACCAACGGCCTCTTTTGTTCTTCTCTACTGTGAGGACTACTTCTCTCATAGGCCAGCATTCGGGATTCCTTAATACATGTTTAAGCTATAATTCCTGATCAGAGAGGAAAAGCGTTTTCATTTTTCATATGTTTGGAATGGTAATGATAAATCCTCTTTACTGGTTAAGTTGAATATAAAATTACTGTTTTAGAAATGTCACTTTTAGAAAGTGGAGATTTCTCTGTACTTACTGCTCGTTGTGCCTGACAGTCCATTTCCAATACACGCCTGGGTTAGGTGACAGCTACAATGTGTGCATTCCTTCTAGATAGTCACAAACACAGAAAGATGAGGCTCATCTACATTCTGAGTACTCATCTGATTCCTTCTGCATTCTGATAGGTTTTCCTAGGCAAGGAGGAATGAGAGCGGCTAACACTTACACTTCAATGGGTAGTGCTCTGTCCACACACGAAGTACTGATTTACCCTCCCTCCACCACAGAGAGCCTGGTAGACAGGACGCGGTTGAAAGGGATCCTTGTGCACTTCATAGAGCTGCTTTGAAGTCACCCCCTACATCAAAGCCACTTTTGGGTGTAAGTACTGGATCTCTGACCCGTTGAAATCAGACGATTCTGAATCTTGAACTGAACCTCTGTCAGAAGAACTGCTGTGCTGCTTAAAGGACTCAACTGGATTGGTTTTCTGGAATCTGCTGCCTGTGTCTCCCTGACTCTTCTGGAAGGAGAGCTGAACTCTTCCTTCCCTCTAAGTGATCTCCAGTGGCTTGCTGGATTGCCTGCTGTTTTGAAGTCTCAGGGACACAAAAGACTTCCTGCAGTTCTGCTGGTGCTGCTGGACTCAGCCGTCTGTGTGTCCTACCCTTGCCTGTTGTGCCCTTTCCAGTTTCTGTGACTCTGAAGTGGGTTCTGCAGCTGTTTTGATACAAACCCAACACATCGTCACCACTGAGCCGACCGAAACCTATGCATCGCCCTACAAACCCAACGCAGAGGCTGTTTGATGACAGCGGTTTGCCGATGCTCTGTGTGAGTCAACGACCATGCATTGCCTTGCCTTCACCCCAGCTAAGCTCGCTAATGACGCAGAGGTCCGTCTGCGTGGAAAAGATCTATGCACTGTGCCCTCGGCATCAACGCTTTGCTCCATCCAAGGTACTTTCCCAGCAGGCCCTGCATGGGTCTTGTAGCTGGCCTGCCCTCCATTGCGGTCACCCTAAACTTTGGATTAGCACCAGCCCCTTGTGACCTCAAGTAATCTTTTGACCACTAGTGAGTTCTAAGCACTGGTTTTGCATTTAATCTTTAGAAATTCATATCGCTACTTCTACTGTTTTAATTTTTGTCATTTTAGTCTTACTTTGCTCTGAAAAATTCTCTATTTTATTAAACCTGTGTGGAGTCCTTTTGTGTCGTATTCATTGTGTTAATGTGTGTGTGTGTGTTTTGCACAAATACTTCACACATTGTCTCTTTAGATAAGCCTGTCTCCTCTATGCTAAAACCAGAGGGTGCAAACAGGTAAACATCTAGAGCATATCTGATTTACACTGACTAGAGTGGGGGTTCCTGCCTGGTCTGGGTGCATACCTCAGTCAACTAGGAATCCCATTTCTAACACTAAGGTATGAGGTCAAGCTGATCCCAAATGAGGAAGAATGAGTGGCTCCTCGTTTGCATAGGAGTGTGTCTGAGAAAGTGGAACTCATGAGAACTCAGGAGAATACCTACACTCCTGAGGCGGAAGCCGGGAGAATCGCTGACATTGCTTTTTAACTTGTGCTTGTTATATTGTGTGTTTTTAAACTCACCACTCCCCCTGGTACTTGATTCTGTGACAGGGCACCATCTGGGCTTCCCCGTACAGCGAATTTCAGCGCTGACGCAGGGCTCATTTCTCTCTGCCGCCATCTCCCCGGGCCACGCCCAAGCCACGCCCATTATCGCCAGGCCACACCCCTTGCTCTGATGTATTAAAGTCTCGCTTATTGCGAGCGCGCTCAGAGAATACCTACACTCCTGAGGCGGAAGCCGGGAGAATCGCTGACATTGCTTTTTAACTTGTTCTTGTTATATTGTGTGTTTTTAAACTCACCACTCCCCCTGGTACTTGATTCTGTGACAGGGCACCATCTGGGCTTCCCCGTACAGCGGATTTCAGCGCTGACGCGGGGCTCATTTCTCTCTGCCGCCATCTCCCCGGGCCACACCCAAGCCACGCCCATTATTGCCAGGCCACGCCCCCTTTCTCCTTATATCATGTGCTTCTCAAGGACGCGCGCAGCGGACGCGCGCAGCGGGCGCGCTAGTTGCGCGCCAAAGGCGCGCCTAAGGCAAGCCCGTCTGCGCCCGTCCGCGCCTGGCCGGGTCTAGGGACTAGGCAAAATGGCGAAATTTGCAGCTACACCTCCGTTGAACTTTGTTCTTTACAACAGTCTTGCACCCCTCACATCGATCCCGCCATACGCGCCTGCTTAAAGACTAATAACATCTACCTCCCCCACTTAATTCAGGACTCCTCTGCATCCACGCCTTATGGCTCTTATTCCACTAGCCCTACTCCAAAGCATAATGCCCTGACACTTCGCTGCCTATATCTTAACACCAGATCGCTGGTAAAACATCAACTAGACATCTTTCTACTGCTTAAATTGGATAGACCAGACATGCTACTCGTCTCTGAAACCTGGCTCACCGAGGACTCCCTACCGGATATCCTTGCAGCTCTTCCGGCAGACTGTTACATATTATTAGCAAACAGAGAACCAGGAAGGCCTGGGGGTGGCGTTGCCGCCATCATCCATAAAGATCACAAGTTCACCACCTTACCTTCCTTGGATCTACCAGACACTGAAAACCTGGTAATTAAATCTGACAAAGATAAGGGATCTATGGTCTTGGTATTGATCTATCGTCCACCTAAAACTATGCCTACACTCCCAGTCTCTCTGACTGAGCAAATGGCCAGCCTAGTCGTTAATTATGATAGGGTAATGCTGATTGGGGACTTAAATTATTGGTACAATGACCCGGAAGCAGGACCTCAGGCCACAGAACTCTTCGAGTCTCTTTCCCATTTGAACTTCTCTCAATCTGTTCTGACCCCCACTCATGAAAAGAGACATATATTGGACCATATTTGGTCACACAATGTCCCATTGTCCACTCCGACGACAACGCCTTGCATATGGTCCGATCATCACCTACTGCAATTTTCCATCACCTTTCACGGCCATACAAAGGCCCCCGTTTCGGCGGGGGGGTTAGCAAGGAAATGGAGCTCATTAAATATCCAAGATTTTCTGTCCACCTTGGCTAATTCTATTCCAGCACCTTCCCCAGATTTTAACCTTATGGACAAAGATCTCTCTGACTGGCTCTTGGCGGCCTGCAACGAGCATGTTCCACTTACCAAGTTCTCACGTGCTCGCCGCATGGACGCCGACAGTGGTTTACAGCAGATCTAAAAAAACAAAAATTAGAATTGCGCCAGTTAGAGAGAAAATGGAGACATGGGTACTCTGATGATGACAGATCATCATATACATCTGCCCGCAAGAAGTATAAGAACTCCATCCTATCTGCTAAGGCAGTTTTCTTCTCTGAAAAAATTTCTAAGGCCCAAAATAAATCCAGAGAAATCTTCAGGGTCGTGAATGACCTATGTAACGATGTTAGAACCTCCCTTTCTCAACCCTCCACTCAAATGATGTGCAATCAGCGTAATAATTTTTTCAAGGATACGATTGCCATCATAAAAGAAAGTATTCAGACCAGCTCTATCACGGCGGACAGTGCGGACATTTGTAGAAATCCATCTGAAATGGAGGTTGTCCCTCCCATAGACCAATCCAGGTTAGCAGAATTGATGAATCGTGTGAAGTCCGGGTCTCCTCATGACCCCTGCCCCCCGCATGTACTAAAGGAAGTTTATTCTGTACTTCCACGAGGGATACTCCCCCTCTTGAATGAGTCCCTATTGCAGGGAATAGTTCCCAACTCATTTAAAAACGCTACGCTGGTCCCATTAATCAAAAAACCAGGTGCCGATCCATCTAATCTATCGAACTACCGGCCCATATCCCTCCTCCCTTTTTGTGCTAAGATTCTAGAAGCCCATGTGGCTAGTTGCATCTCTAACTTTATAGAGACATCTGACTACCTGGAGTCCAACCAAGCCGGCTTTCGCCAGGCGCACTCTACCGAGGCGGTGATCCTCGCGGTTCTGGACACAATGAGGTCAAATGCCGATAAGGGTATACATCAGGCCCTGGTGCTCTTGGACCTGTCGGCAGCGTTCGACATGGTGGACCACACCATCTTATTACACCGTGTCGAACAAGCCGGCCTTCGAGGCGCAGCCCTCGGCTGGGTTAAGTCCTTTTTGAATGACCGATCCCAGGCAGTTAAGCTTGAGAATTTCACAGCGCCCAAACTGTCCACCACCTGCGGCGTTCCGCAGGGCTCATCATTGTCCCCCCTTCTATTTAACCTGTACCTTAAACCCCTACTACACTCCTTAAAAAACAGGAAGGTTACAATATACAACTATGCGGACGACCTGCGACTTATTTTTCCTCTAAACTTAACAGACTGCGTCGAGGAATTTCAGGCCACTATGCTGCACATTCAAGGGTGGATGGAGCTGAACCACCTAAAACTCAATCCAGGAAAGACCGAGCTGGTACTCCCGGGTAAAAGCTCTACCAGCTGGGGCCCTCACTTTTGGCCGACATCAATGGGATATCCTCCATCTCCCTCTCTCTCGGTGAAAAGCCTCGGAATCACCCTCAACTCCGATCTCTCTCTGAAAAGTCAGGTGGTAGCGGTGATCTCGTCTAGTTTCTTCCAGTTACGGAAGATCAAGAATATTTCTCATTTACTCACGCACTCTGCCCTCATCCAGGTGGTTATCGCCTTGGTCCTTTCCCAATTAGATTTTTCCAACTCCATCTATTTAGGCCTCCCACTGGTACTATCTAAACGCCTGCAAATCGTGCAAAATCAGGCGGCTAGACTAATCTTCAAAAGCAACGGTAGAAACCGTTGCTGGACACTCTTCACTGGTTACCTATAGTCCAACGGGTAACTTTCAAGATAGGCTGCTTGGCCTTTAAGGCTCTCCATGGAAAAAGCCCTAAGTTTATTAACAACCTCATAAACAAACATGAACCGACTCGCAATCTCCGCTCTGCCCACCTGTCCCTTCTCACTCTTCCTCCCTTCAAAAAGAAACGTCTTGGCGGATGTCGATTTGCTCATTTAGCCCCAAAGGTCTGGAATTCTTTTCCCTTGTCACTCCGGAGTTGCACTAATCTTTTGGAATTCAGGGGTGCACTGAAGACCTGGTTATTCAAGCAAGCACACGGTTAGGTTACTGTTTTCCATCTTTCTCTCCATTAGCGCCATGAAACCTCTGGGTGCCCGTGCGCTTAACAAATCTCGAATAACATAACATAACATAACATAACATGAGATGGGAGCCTCACTTGTAATATTGTAAATGGAGGGTTCTGAGAACTTTTGTAGTAAGATAAAAAAAAAATGCTGGAAAGGAGAGCTCAATTTTGTAAGACATTCAGCCAGGATTGAGCCTTGGGTATTCTCCAATCACTAGCTAGTGGCCTAACAAAAAATAGCACCTCCCTACCAACTCCTTATCAGATTTTCACCATATTAGAATGAAGATCTCTGCCTGACTTGTGAAGGAAAACAACTGAGGGACTATTGATCTCTGCTTGCACCCATGGTTCGGAAGTGCTCTCCACTTGCACCCATGGTTTGGAAGGGCTCTCCAAGGGTCATCTGATTACCATCCTTTTCCCTGGCACAGGATCACAAAAAAACGGAATAGGCGTCATTTCAGTGAACGTATAGCTATGAGACCTCACTGGGTCCTTAAGGAGATCTGGCTGGAGCTGGAGAGTGACCCAGTGCATAGGGGCCTTTGCTGATGACAAGGGAGCTGTTGGAGACCCAGCTACAGGTTGCCAGTTTGCCCAGCTCAGAACTTTTTATCCAGCATTTGAGTTTATTGTATGACGTTCAAAAAGAAGTATGCAACCCAGCAGCGAACTTGTCAGCTGTAGTCTCTTGTCTTCCTCCACTAAAGGAAAGCAAAAAACCCCAAAAAGTGGTCAAGTTCGAGCATAGGACTTGGGTTCAAGGAGAGGCAAAGAATCCAGTCTACTGGCAAAGCAACTTCTTCTGCAAATAAACGTGACACTGTGCTTCTCTGAAATTTTGCTGCCAAAACGGAATACCTTAGCAGGAGATGCACAATGAAATATCCAACTTTGAAGTATCCTTACTGGCGTCAGCATTCCGCTTGATGCACTAAAGTATTTTGAGGAGCAGAAAAATAACAAGTACCAAGGTATAAAGATTTACCGGTGTGGGCTGTTAGGTTCACCTGGCCTATGCTCCATCCATGTCGGCTATACGCGTGGGTCTGCTTTAGGACAAACAGAGACTTTGGTGCCTTTCGCTTCAAAACTTTCAACATCAAAACTTCCTCTAGTTCATTTTTAACAGCTTCTCTGTCATTTTGTCTGTTACATTAATCTTGATTAATCTAAACTGGTTCGGCAATTGTATTGTGTTGTGTTCTTCAATTTAAAGTCGTTTGATACTACTATTACCTAGAGAACACAGTTCTTTAGGTAATTGCCTGCTGCATATGCCACAGCTTCCATAGATTTAGATTTAGTTTATTGTACAGTTAATAAAAACTTACAATTTTGAAACATACAAATATTTAAAAGAAGTCAATGGCTACATGTAAAACATAAAAAGAGCAGGTGGCTCACATAATTAAGATCATGAAAGTCTCATTTTGGGTTTAGTAAAGTCCTTTGGGGTTAGGGGGACAAGGTGCTTATAGATTTAAGAGTCAAGGGTCTCCGGTGAGGTTAGCGCTGTTTTGGTTTGGATGGTGCTTCAAGTGAGACCCTCTGGCTGTTTCGTTTAGTCTGGTAGTCACTATGTTGAAAAATGTTGTTATTCTGCAGTTCACCTGGGTTTCTTCAGGATTAAAACAAAGCATCACAGCTTGCCTGCAGCTTGTTATGCCCTTCTGGTTCCATAGGACCCAAAGCAGAGAACGCCTTATATCCAAGAGGTTTGTGCAGATGCAGATGATATGTATGAGGTCCTCTTTCCCAGAAAGACAGAGTCGGCAGTGGTTTGCTGAGTTTTCCCTTTTCCATGGTGCCAGGTGGGGTACTATAGGTATGTTGCCGAGGCGCATGTTGAGAAACTTGTTTTTCGTTTTCTGTGTGAGGCCCGTTGTTAAGTACTCTTGTGGTTTTAGAGCACTGTAGCCTTTCAACACTACCCATCCATGCGATCTCTTTGCTAGGGTGGCTTTGTCCTCAATGGATGAAACCATCTTGGTGACTTTCGACACCACTTTTTTGAAGGTGCTATGATCAGTTGGTGCCTCCCATAGGTTTGTTAATCCTAAGGTCTCCAGTGATTCCATTAAGTAATTCCTTGCAGGTGAGTTGTCTCTAACGGACAGTTCAGTCCAGAGGTGGGCATTTAAGGATCCGCGGTCGGCGTCTCTGATTTTCCTCCAACTTTTTATGTATGCGCCTCTTCTCTCCACCGTTTGTTTCTGCAATCCGAACTCAAGACGGATTTGAGCGGGCGATGAGTAGGTGGGAAGATGGAATATTGCCCTGTATGCTCGACTGACGGTATTGTCTAATGTCGTTGCGTCTTTGCCTCGCATGGATTCACTGCCGTAAGTGAGCATAGGCTGTAAATGAGCTCTTATTACCTGTAGGAGAGGGCCCAGTGACCGGTCAGGGAGAGCTTTCTGCAAAGGCTTTATCGATAGATGGAATGTCGTGCCCTTCCGATGGATGGCCTCTAGTTGATGTTTGAAAGAGCCATTGCCATCTATTTTGACACCTAGGTATTTATAAGAGGCTACCTGGTCTAGCCTCTGTCCGTCCAGGAGCCATGCAAATTTCATTTTTTTGTGATAATTCATTGTCATGATTTTTGTTTTGTTTAAATTGATTGTTAATGAGTTAGTTGTGGAAAATGCTTTAGTTTTGTCCAGAAGATGTTGGAGGCCGATGGGGGACCGGCTGATGAGGACTAGGTCGTCCGCATAAAGGAGGTTTGAGAGCATTATGTGATGTTGCCCAGCCGCGGTGCGTGAGATTTAGCTGTCTCCAGCTCGCCAGGGAGATCTGCGAGGAAGTGATTAAACAATATAGGTGCTAGGATGCAGCCTTGTTTCAATCCTTTGCTGGTCCTGATTTATCTTGAGAGGTGCCTGCCGGGTCCCAGTTTGATCCTGACCCAAGTGTTAGTGTATAGCATTACCAGCTGCTGTAAGAGTGGGCCTGGAATTCCCCATCTATCCAGCTTCCGCCAGAGTTTGTGCCGGTCTACATGGTCAAATGCGGCGCTGTAGTCGATGAAGCACAAAAAAAGAAAACTTTTGGCGGCTTTTGCTGCGTTTGACAAAAGGGTTAGTGCCATGATGTTTGTGTGCCCTGGCCGCTGCGGAATCCGGTTTGGGTTGCTGGGATGATGTTCTTTGCAGTTGCCCAAGATGTTAGGTCCTCCAGGATGAGGCCCGCATAATACTTTGCCTCTGTATTGATTAGGGTTATGAGGCGATAGCTGCTTGGATCATTCCTGGCGCCCTTTTTATAAATCGGGCTTATTACCGAGCCTCTCCAGGATGTTGGTGTTTTTGCTGATTCCCTTATTTTGTGAAATACTAGTGCCAAGATGTTACTCCAAAAGACAGCATCATGTTTGTATAATATCGGCGGGATCCCATTGGGGCCAGGGGCCCCCTCGAGTTTGCCTTTTGAAATTTGTTTTCTAATCCTGTCTGCTGTTTCTAGGTGTGGATTTCCTTCTCCATTTGCGGTTGGATCAGTAGTTGTTGGTAGATCTCCGTCCGCAATTGGAATATGGAGCAGGGATGATTTCCTCATGTGGAATTGGATCTCTTTGTTGTTAAGTGTGCCGGTCTTGTCAAGGCTCTGGTGCGCACCATCTAACCAGTCTCCCCCTCTAGACTTGTCCATTTCTGGATCAGCTATGTTGAAGTGAGCTGATAGGTAGTTAGCCCAAACGGATTCGGATATATTGGAGTTGATGCCTTTGTGACCTGGCTGTTGGAGGCTGTGGATTATTTTCCAAAAACTGGAGCTGTTCTTCTGTTTAGAATTGTGAAGAATTTAATCCAGAGGTCTTCATTCAGTTGCCTTTTCCTTTCCCAGATCTTCTTTTTTAGCAGTGCTTTTAGGATGCGGAGCTCCTTTTGAGTGTCCTCGTTTTTTGGTTCTATTCGAAGCTGCTTGAGAGTCTTTTTTATTACTCATTTTATGTTTTTTGTCTCTGCAGTTG
Source organism: Lissotriton helveticus (assembly GCF_964261635.1). Classification (NCBI taxonomy): domain Eukaryota; kingdom Metazoa; phylum Chordata; class Amphibia; order Caudata; family Salamandridae; genus Lissotriton; species Lissotriton helveticus. The sequence continues at coordinate 984,665,651 of NC_136071.1, read as the reverse complement.
TTGTTTTTCCGTGTGTAGACCTTGAAGTGATCCCTTTTTGGATTTTTAGCTCTGTAGCGTGTTTGGCTCCTAATTCTGTTTCAAAGTCTACCTAAGCGTCTAGTGGATTTATGTTTAAGCTGGATGTGTGGTGTATGATTAGTTTTGCACTGGTTGATAGTCCCTCAGACTCAGTAATCTGGCACCTTATTCGTCTGTAGTTGGCGGTATCTTCTGTGCCAATGTATCTTCTTTCCGTTGCTTCGGTCTCGCCAGACTGACCTAGATTAACTTCTAGCGGCAGATGGTCGCTTTGGGCACTGTCTCCTATCTTGAATAAATTGATTTTCTCGTACAGTGGAAGTGTCGCAAGCATGTAGTCAAGGTGTGAGGAAGTGCTTGAGGAAAAGTAGGTCAGTGCTGGTGGAGTATCCTCTGTGAATCGTCCATTGAGTACTCTCAAGTTTAGCTGCTCAAGATCTTTCAGTAGCTGGGTTGAGGTATTTGTGTGTTTGTTTAGGGAGGGGATGGATTGGCTTGGGATTTTCCAGATGGTGTCCATTTCCTTTTGTCGTAGGGTTTCTGTTCTCACACAGAACTGTGCACAGAGGAGTGGAACCTCGGCGAATTAGGGTGTCCCAAAACTCACCTTAGTATCCAACTCACCCCTTACCGAGCTAGCTACAGTGTCTCATTGGACATATCAAACTCCCAATGTTTAGACAAACCAGAACATGAACTTACTGTACCTCAGGGTACGTGGAACTCATGAACACTCTTTCGTTATATTATTATTACAAACCAGAACATGGAGTAAAGAAGACACATGTGCATTTGAAATGTTTATTTACTAATTCCGTCTTCTCAGGCGCAGTATCTTAGATAATACAAGTATACTTATTATCAGTAGCAAAATTACCAGCATAGTTACTAAGACATAAAAAGCGAATGGTGACAGCATGTTAACATACTGTAATGAATAAGAGTTAACAACACTTATATCTCACCCACCCTAACACATATATTATATTATTAGCTAAGAAGGTCTCTTTGGGTTGGTTTAGGGCGGGCCCATACCTTAGTGTCCTAGCATGAAGGAATCACATCAGCATACACCAGCTCTCGCTGCATGTGCACCGCATCAAGTGTGTTCTATGTGCCTCGTGCAAAGCAATATCAATCCCGCCTGAAGCCAGAGTTGGCAAAGGCTGCACTTGTGTTATGACTATGAAGGCGTGGAGATCAGACCTCATAACAATTCCATATCGTGTTGTTCCTGAAACTTCAGCACTCTTCGTGCAGACATAGTTTATTAAGCAAAGCTGATATCAGAGCAATAACATATTATTCTCACATACACCACGGCAAACTACTAGGTTGAAAGCTAAGTCAACAATTAAGTGTCGTGTGCAGAAGTTGCAAGAAAGAAAAATGGCGTTTAAACCTCAAATGTACCTATGCTAACTTAACACGATATAAGGATATACAGGAGCTATATGACACCCCCCCATGATCCGGGAACGGACTAAATATGATAACAGAAGTGCCATCACATGAGAGCAGAACTCAACAGTAAACGAGCATGAATTGAAACTAAACTTTAAAAAGTAATGCTAAAAAATAGCCCAAAAATATAACGTGGCTCAAGCCAATAGGCAAGTAAAAAAGTTTCTTGACAAATAAGTCAATAAAATCAATGAAATGCTATTAATCAGCACGTCAATCCGAGGCAGTGTCTATGATAAAACAGTGTATGAAAAGTAAGCAGCAACTGCCTCTAATAGGAAATCACTGTCCTCATCCGAAAATAGTTCAGCCATCCAATTTAAAAGATGAAAGGAACATACGTGTTCTCCCAGCACCGGATCCTCTATAACCATCAGAGGACAGCTCGGTGGGTTCTCAAGAAAACTTAGTTCCAAGAAAGTCTGTGCTGCCGACAATACATCCCAGGGACCCATTAGTCCATGCGCCACTGCTAAGGCCATAATCCTCTCGTCAGAACAAACCAACTCGTGAGCAATGATAGGACTCATCAGCTGATTAAAATCGACGTCCGGAGAAACTGGTCCGCAGAGACACAAATCAATGGCCCAATGGAAATCACAGGTCAGGCAGTGAAATACAGGCTGGACACAGGTGAAGTAGGAGAATCGAAAAGATAATCCATATGCCGTGCTCAATGTCGCCAACGGCAGTGTGCCATAATATTCAAGCATGCGGTTGCGAAACCGCGTCAGTAGCTGTTGCGCGGGGTCTTGCACAGGAAGGACATCCATATTTAAAGAGACAAAAAACCACTAGCGCGCCTGCTGCTAATGCAAGTAAAAATGGGAACCCTCCAAACAAGGATGAAAAAATAGAATGGAAGAAAGCAGGGATGACTCCAAAAATCTTCTCAAAAGAAGTCACGAGACCACTGCTAACAACTTTTAAAAAAATGTGCAAGGCCTTTTGTGGAGGATGCGTTAAAGATAGTTCGAACCATCGCTCCGAAATGCAAAGGCAAATCAGTATTCAAAAGAGCCTGAACCTCTGTACGGGTGTTTGCAATGTGAAGCACGAAAGTTTCACGGGCCGAGCTCAAGGCCACCTCTTTCTGGGACAAAAGAGCCCTTATTCTTGCCATGCCGCTGAATTCTGCTCCCAAGGTTGGTATCTGTGGCCAGATGGAAGACTCCCTATGTTCACGTGTGGGAGGATAAAGCACATTTCTGCAGCAAATAACCCGCTCACTTACTGTTACTATGAAAGCTATACCTTTAACTAACCCACAACAGTCTTCATTATTGAGCATTAAATAACTACCATTCTCTAATAATTTAAACGTGGGGATGATAGCAGGAACTGGTGTGCCTTGTAAAACGCAAGCCATATTCGGTCGGTCTTTGTTGCATGAACCGTGTAACTGTATGTGTCTGCACATTAAAGAATGATCTGGCATCTCAGTGCACTCTTCCCCTGTCAGATAAACTTCCTGGTCATCCTTAAAACATCTGTATGTGTATGGGAGTGACCAGACTTCATGAAGGAAACCGCTACCTAAAGGTTCATAACGACCTATGGGTACATATTTCATGCAATTTGAAAACTTATATAAAGCAAAAGGCAGCGTTATTAAACCGTGGATAAGCCACGTTGCAGCAGTGGCTTCAGCCACGGAAAAAGGTAAAGATTCTAACCTTTCAATATGTAACATAGAAAAGGAAGCATCACGCATTGAAAGTAAGCTTTGTTTGTCAGTCAAATTAAACGGTGCAAATAAAGAAGAAACGTTCATGTACCCCCAGGGAACTTTACCCATTTTCAGAGTTTGAAGGGTCCATGCAAACTGCATGATCGATCGTAATTGATGTTGACCATGGTATAATACTGACACTTCATCATGTACAATATCGACGACTGACGACACAATATTATCCAACGTGTAAATTCTAGAGGAAAGCACATTAATGCTATTGTCAACAACTGCAAGCACTTTCTCAAGATTTGCTTGATCAATAGCCCTAAGGCGTGTAGCAGCCTCAATCTGCGAAAGCTTCCAAATTTCATTGTAAACCCCATATAACCACCTTTTCGACCTGCCACTAGCCGGGCCTTTAATGAAATCATTCAAGTCCACATCTGCATTTAGTTTAGAAAGGTGATTCTTAACCGCAGGTAAAGTTGAATGTTTCAGCCAATTTTGACACAATTTGCCTACAGAATACGAGGTGACAGCATGACCTAAGCTAAATCGGGGATCAGATCTAACAGTTTTAAAACCGTCAGTTAAATTCAAAAATCTATGTTGGCAAGAATCAGCACTACGGTGCCAAAGTAGCCAACCCTTAGGATTCATACTGGAAATATTAAAGGAGGAATTAAGAAGTAGAGTCTGTAATTCTCTAATGGACAACTGAGTAAAATTACTCCAACCATCATATTCTTCCAACTCCGGGAAAGAAGGAGTGTTTAATTTTTTAGAAGTAGCCAATCCAAAGCATGTGGTCTGGGAAATCGTTTCATTCAGAAACAACATATGATTCGGGATGAGACATGCACGGTGCAAAGCCTCAGTGCCTTGTACCTGCCAGGCCCTTGAACCCCAAACCGATTTAAGGTCTATTGTATCCTTCCATAACTCATAGCCTCCAGTAACTAATCGATCAAGGAAGGCCTTTGAATACAACAATTTAGTATCGGTAAGTCTAACCTTGGACATTGGCATTTTTTGAAATTTAAAATAAAAGGACTCGGGATTGGACTGGTTAAAGTCAGTAAAGTAAGTATACTTCTTTAGAAACGTTTCAGAACTCCCTTGTTGAGGTGCTGGGCAATGTTCCCACTGAGTAAAGTTAACAGTATCCCTTCTGGATGATGTTTTGTGTAAGAAGTGATTGCCATAATGTTGGTAACAGAATAATTCACCATAATTAGCAGATTCTAAATATAAATCCTCAGCATCAAATGCAGCATAGTACCGCAAATCAGAAAATAAACTTTCTACAGCATTGACATCCCAGTCATCAGAACGAATGTTTTGTTTCACCACATCCCCCATATTCACTCTAAGTACATTAGGGACATTAACGACTTCCGTTGGGCAATGAATCTGAAACCGAACTGCATCCCACACGATACCATCAAGGACAGGCCAAGCTGTGATGTTAACCAAAGTCAAGTCTCTTTTAAATCTATGTGTAGAATGTGACGAGGAAAGCGGGGCCAAAGTTCCATTCAGATGAGTAATGCAAGTTCTTTCCTCCACATAGTGTCCATCCATGATTCGAAAAAAATAAAACACAAAACCAATTGACATAAACAGGTAAATTGAAAAAAGGCCAGCCAAATGTATGTCCAAGGGGGTATCAAAAAATATTTTTTAAACAGGCTTGCATAAACTGCAAAACGAGAGGGTTGCTTTGAGGCAAGAGAAACAGAGTCAAAAGAAAATCTGGATTCCGTGGCCAAACGTGCTTGCAGGTCAGGTATGGACAAATCAGTGGGGTAGGCATAGTCTGTCTCATCAACGTTAGTTCCGGGTAAATTATTTAATAAAGGACTGGAAAGAGCAGGTAATTCGATGGCCACTTCAGGTTCATTATTAGAAGCAATGGGCATAACTGAATTTCTCACAATGGAAGGACAGGAAACAGCCGGTGTCATGCTAAGAAGAATCGGCCACTCTGTGTATCTTGACATTGTCAATTGAAATAAACCTGTTTTCCTTACGACCAGGAAGTGGTGGTAAAATGACTGTTCTTGTGCCCTTCACTCCAAGGACGGGTACCGGAGCTCGATAGGAAGGACCAAATTCTTTCTTGTTATCGATCTTCTCTCGAACCAGTTCGCCAACTTGGGGTAGCCAGCCAACTACCGGGATCTGCAACGCATCATCCGACGTGGAGGGCAAATGTTCCTTTGCAAGACTGTCTCTGGTCTTTTGTAGATTCTGTAAAACATTGCAATGTTCATCTGCGTCAAAGGAAGTGGCGCGAACCACACAGTCTAGACCGTCAAGGTCAGGGACGTACATCTTGATGCCAAAGAGCATTTCGTATGGGGTCCGCCCACCCAGAGACCTTCTAGGGAGATTATTAAGAGCACGCTGCACGCCATAGAGGTGAGCCAGCCAGTTTCTGCCAGTGCCTATAACTCGGGCTGTCAAAGATTGCTTTAAATCACGGTTCATTCGCTCAACTACACTGTTACCCTCAGGTCTGTAGGGAGACGAAAACTTGACTTGGACCCCCAACGAAGTCATGGCATCCTTATACGCCTTAGAGGCGAAAGCTGGACCCTGATCCGAATGGAAGGTACCACAGGCAAAAATCCCTATAAAGATACGCAAATCTCTAATGACAGTCCGTGAATCAGCGCTGCGATGTGGCCATACCCACACAAAGCGCGTGCATGAGTCAACTGCAACTAAGATGTACTGATACGCAGTATCAGATGAAAAAGGACCGCAGTGATCTAAATAAACACAACCTAGCGGTTTATTAGAAATGTACAACTGAGTCTGTGGCGGACGCGTAGCAGTCGAAGGTTTAATCTGCTGGCATATGTCACAAAGTAGGACATAATCACGCGTCTGTTTGTAAGTCCCCACCACCAGAAACGTTGTTGTAATTGAGTTACAGTGGCCGAGACGCCCGCATGCGCAGACGCCACACCCTCATGTGCCGCTGTAATCAAGTCTGCTCTGCGATCCGAGTTGGGAATCAGCCGCTCCCCAACATCAGGAATTGTCACAAAAGGAACCTTTTCGGGACTCGGGAAGTGGTATTTGTACTTCGAAGGGAATCCCGCAGGATGCTTACTTCCCTTCTCAGAGGCAGCAACTGCTGCCAAGATGTCGCTATCAATCTTGGTTTTCGACCTAGTAACCGCTGCAACTAAGTATGTAGATACTGCTGATTTCGCTGCTTCATCAGCAAGCGAGTTGCCAACAGCGTGAACTCCCACTCGCTGATGACCGAGAGTATGAATCACATAAACGAGTGGCAGCATAGCTTTAAGCTCTGCCACTCGAACCCAGATCATTTTATGTTTTATTGTGCTACCCTTGGAATCATGAAAATCATTTTGAATCCAAAAGAACAAGTTTTCATTGTAAGACTGGACACAGTAGTAAGAATCACTTACAATCAGAGTAGTAACACTTGGATCCGCGTACTCCAACGCTAGTAAGAGAGCACGAAGCTCCGCCAATTGTGCGGTGCAATCGCCCTGGGGCAACGTGTGCACTTCCCTGGAAATGAACTCATCATTCAACATAGCACCGACCACAATGGCGCATGCGGAAACGTAGGCATGTTTAGAGCCATGCGCAACCTGCGCCGACCCATCAGTGTAAATGATGCAATGGAAATCCTCCAACGGTCGCATAGCCAGCGGAGCAGGATGAACGAATTCATACTGCAAGTACTCTTGTGACCGTAAGGAGGCGTCAAAAATAAACGTGACATCCGTGGATGTCAATGACGCAGCCCACTGAATCCACCGAGGGTGCAAAGCTTTTGAATTTGGTACACTGGCTTTTGTGACTGCCTCCAAATGAGGACAGGGTGTTACCACTAACATGCGCTTCCCCTGTGACAGAGCTCGTTCTTTAAGAATCGCCATCTGTACAGCAGTTAAAACTTTCTCCACAGTGGGAAACCGCAATTCAGCCGAAGTGTACAAGTGTGACTTGTAAGCAATAGGTACCGTGTCACCTTCATTAAAAGTCAGGTATGTGAAACCCACCGCCCCTGGAATTATTCTTATCACCAGGTTGGTGTGGTTATCACGAGTCAGTAAGTATTTAGATGCGAGCAGATCGGCCTGCAAAGATTGCAAAATGGCCGAATGCTCAGGCAGCCAGCATGATTTCGAAAAAGTTGGTTGTATCAAAGCATACAAAGGCTTGATACGCTGGGCATATTCTGGAACATAATGCCGAAATTCAAGAAGCCCAGCAAAGACTGTAATTTTTTCAGTGTTGTAGGAGCGCGCAACTGTGCGCATTTCTCCAGGAAGTGAGGAGCCAATCCTCGACCTTCATTGTTCAGCTCATAGCCGAGGAACAACACTGTGTGTTCTGCAATGTGCGATTTAGCAAAATTAAACTTGTAACCCATATCAGCAAAGTTACAAATTATTGAATTCACTCGACACATATGCATCCAAATTTCGTCGTCTGTGAGATAAATGTCATCCACATAAGAACATGCATCTGGATCGATACTCTCCAATAGAGTGACTATTCTTGAGGTGAAGACTCCAGGACTATTCTTGTAGCCCATTGGGAGTCGCCGGAAGCGTTTTTGCACTCCAGCGGACGTAAAACTTGTCCATTGGGAGCTAAAGCTATCCAGTCTGTGGGCATAAAAACCGTTGGATATGTCAAGCGTTGTCTTGAAACGCTTACGCACAAGACTATCCACTAGCGCAGAGCCGTGTGTATTCTGTACTGCACAGTTACGGCAATGTGAGTTCAAATGCCGGTAATCCAATACCAAACGATATGATCCGTCAGGCTTGGTCACAGTAAAAAGGGGATTATTCATCGGTGACACACACGTTTCAATAACACCCTGATATTCCAATTGTTCAAGGATTTCTGCGACGGCAGCTTTAGCTTCACGCCGTATGGGATATTGAGGCTGAGGCTGTGGCTCAGACCGCAAAGGAATTTCGTGACAAGGAGACAATTTATCCCAACCACATTGGTTGCGGTACAGAGCCGGCGCAAGAGCCCGAGCCCACTCTTCTGCAAAATGCTGCGCATGCTCAGTTGAGACAGTGTGCGCGAAACTGGGAAGGATTACCTCCTCCCCTCGCGGCGCTGCGAGCACAAAAGGTGGGGGCCAGTCAGCCTCAGAAAGCAAAATGTCGCACGTAGACGAAAGGTTCTCCCAAAATACCCCTCTGACAGTACGCTGTATGTCACCTTCAATTAACAGGACAATTTCAAAAAGTCTTTCAGGGGGAGCTAGTCTCGTGTCGGCTGTTTCTATTACAACGAACACTTCAGTCGCTGTCACCCTCAGTAGTGGACGGAGCGCCTCTCTGACTATGGTTATCTCCGCCGCGCTGTCCAGCAAGGTCAGAGCCCACGTCAGATTCCGAAGCCGCGTTCTCACTATCTGTGGCATATCGATGCGCCGTTAAGGCTGCGACTTTCTTTTTCGCAAACTGCGGTCTCTTTGGCGTAGAATCCTCCTGCTTCCATGCGCCTTCTGTCTGGCGGGGCTGGCCACGTCCCTGTTGGCCACCACGTCCCCGTCCGCCTCCTCCTCCACCGGTCTTCTGGGCCGATGAGTCCTGAAAGGAACGAGGAGAGCGTTGATCAGAAACCTGAAATCGATCAGGTGATTTAATCATCGCGCGATCGCGCAAATCATAAACTTTCTCAGCTGGCGCAGGGACCTGTGGTGCAGGATAAGATTCCTGCGTTTGCTGCTGTTGCTTCCCCTGTTTCTGCTTCTGAGGCCAATTTTGTTTTTTGGACTTTGGTTGTACATCTGCCGTAGCAGACTGCACTTGTGGTTGTTTCTTCTCCTTAACTGCGAAGTACTTCAAACCCTTACTTGTGCGACCGATAGTTTTATAAGCGGCCACCACAATCTTCGCCAACTGGCGGGGCTTTTCGGCATCGGGTAACGCTGCTAGTGCATTAAAAACCTGGAAGTTCACAGCGTCTCCCTTGATGTTGGAGAGTATGAGATCACTTACAATCTCAAAAGAACCACAAAGGCGCATACCCAATTCAACCGCTGCCTCAGGACCGTGATCATCCTGAACACGTTTTATGATCGTAGGCAGTACAGCCATAGATGGGGTGCCGAAACACCTCGCATAAACAGCCGCAAAAGTCTTACCCCAACTTTCACAGTCAACGAGCTCGGGAGTGATATCCTTAGGTAAAGTAATCGTCAACATTCTATGTTTGTCAGCAGGAGAAGAATTGGGAAACACGGCTTCCAGTTGGTTAAATTTCTCGGCCAGCCAAAAAGGAAAATCATCTTTATTATCAGGGCGTTGACCAAAAACCGAATTTACCATAACTGGATTGAGCCGTAAACCACCACGTTCCGTTTGAGCGGCCGGACCCCCCGGGGGTCCACCCGGGAGATGACGACCTATGTATTGCACTAGTGCACGAATCACGGAAATAGATACAACATGTAACCTGCGAATTTCCTGAAGGGTACAAGCGCCGTGATTCGGGTGCGGGGTAAAACCACCCAACGCAGGCCAGTTAGTACCTGGAATCGAGAGTGGACCTAACCTCGCAGCGGACAAAGAGTGGGGGAGGGCGCCATCAAACCAAACACGATGCTGCCAATGATCAATAGGTATTTCCAGTGCCCTGTATGGTGTATATTCAGCCGGGACAGCCGAGGCGGTGTAGGAGTGGAACAAACCAGAAGTTGCATCCACAGCCGGAAACGTAACCCAAGAGTAAAACAACTCGTAAGGGAACGCCGGATCTGCACATACCACAAAAATCACAGCCATCCCATCCACCGGGACTTGGTACGTCTGAAGATGGTTGCGCACCGCCACGCGACTATGCTGCGCAATGGCCACCGCCGCCATGACAACACTGGAAACAAGAAAACACAAAGAATACTTTGTAGCACAACTGGGTAGTAATTCAAAGAAACCGTTTAAGAAAGAATCAAGCTTGAATAAGACCTATTTCAAAAAATAGGTAGGTTTCACCGACACCCCGTTTTCCGGAAACAGAGGTGAAGGGGTTAAGGTTTGAATGATATACTACTCGAGTGTTATGATATAAGACCACCGAAACCGTTGGGCGCCATGTCGCAGGGTTTCTGTTCTCACACAGAACTGTGCACAGAGGAGTGGAACCTCGGCGAATTAGGGTGTCCCAAAACTCACCTTAGTATCCAACTCACCCCTTACCGAGCTAGCTACAGTGTCTCATTGGACATATCAAACTCCCAATGTTTAGACAAACCAGAACATGAACTTACTGTACCTCAGGGTACGTGGAACTCATGAACACTCTTTCGTTATATTATTATTACAAACCAGAACATGGAGTAAAGAAGACACATGTGCATTTTAAATGTTTATTTACTAATGCCGTCTTCTCAGGCGCAGTATCTTAGATAATACAAGTATACTTATTATCAGTAGCAAAATTACCAGCATAGTTACTAAGACATAAAAAGCGAATGGTGACAGCATGTTAACATACAGTAATGAATAAGAGTTAACAACACTTATATCTCACCCACCCTAACACATATATTATATTATTAGCTAAGAAGGTCTCTTTGGGTTGGTTTAGGGCGGGCCCATACCTTAGTGTCCTAGCATGAAGGAATCACATCAGCATACACCAGCTCTCTCTGCATGTGCACCGCATCAAGTGTGTTCTATGTGCCTCGTGCAAAGCAATATCAATCCCGCCTGAAGCCAGAGTTGGCAAAGGCTGCACTTGTGTTATGACTATGAAGGCGTGGAGATCAGACCTCATAACAATTCCATATCGTGTTGTTCCTGAAACTTCAGCACTCTTCGTGCAGACATAGTTTATTAAGCAAAGCTGATATCAGAGCAATAACATATTATTCTCACATACACCACGGCAAACTACTAGGTTGAAAGCTAAGTCAACAATTAAGTGTCGTGTGCAGAAGTTGCAAGAAAGAAAAATGACGTTTAAACCTCAAATGTACCTATGCTAACTTAACACGATATAAGGATATACAGGAGCTATATGACACTTTGTCAAATCGTCAATTGGTCTGTCTCCAAAGAGGTGGAGGTTGAAGTCACCTGCCACAAGTATATTCTCCATATCCCCGTCCTCCATGAGCCTTATCAGTTCTTTGAAGAGTTCCCTTGACCCCGATTGCCTGTGCTTCGGGTGTATATATATATATGTTTATGACATATAGCTGTTGGGTGACCTGATTATTTATGATTGTAATTGATAGTGCCTGTATCGCATTCGGTGGGGTGATGCTTACTCTTATTGCTTCCGTTGTTCCGATAGTTGATATTGAGGCGAATGTCGCCAGGCCGCCTGAGCTGTGGCCATATTGAGAGCCTCTGGTTGCCGGATGGGTTTGGGTTGTATAACCTTGTAGTGGTATGTCATTTGCTTCCCACGTTTCCTGGAGAAGAATCAGGTCAAAAGATTTTAAATAGTTTAGTATTTCGGGGTCCTCCAGTTTATCTGAGAGTCCGTTGATATTCCAATTGCATATTTTGATTTTGAGGGGAACAGCGAAGTTGGAAGTTAAGATTGATGCTCTTTGTCAGTTAGTATCTCCTCCAGGTATGGTGCGTGTTATTATTATTCTGCGTCATGCTAGTTGGTGAGAGATTGGATTATGAGAGTACAGTGAGTGTTTATCTGGTCCTGGGGAGTAACTGCGTGCTCCTTTCAGTATTGATTTAGCAGTTTGGGGGCGTTCTTGTTTCCATAGATTATGCTGAATTTCTCATTGAGCTATGCAGTGCAGTGCAGATTTGTGTTTTCTTAAAATGGGAGGTTTATCCCCACGATATTAATTACTCAAATTTCTGACCATGATGTTGTGATCGACTGTATACAGGTGTTGAAGAACGTAATGGGTTGAAAGAATTCCCTTGACAGCACAACATACAAATAAGTACTAACTAATAGAGTTAGAACATTTTCTGTGCACAGTGTGGCTCAGACCCATAGAGTGGTTGTTGCCTTCTGAGACCACCTTACAACTTCCTTCTCCATCCAGCTACATTTCCAGTGCATCCTCCCCTGTCTATTTTACAACTTTATCCCCTCCAACTACATTCCCCTCTACCCTATTGGGGAGCACAACCAGGGTACTCCTTCTTTTAATTGCATTTCCCTCCTCTATTTCCCCTCAATTGGCACTCGGAAACCAACTGCATCTGCTCACCAAATTGTACAATGTGCTTCCTTTGCACCCCCCCCTTCTATTCCCACCTCGCTTCTACAGTACTCCATTAGTTCATCGCTAGGTATACACCATATAAGGGCTATACATACATTGTTTACATAACACAGGGAGTATTCCATGTGCCACCGAATATGTTTTACTCTCGAATGGGAACAGAGGCCCTTTTCCCTTCATTGTATACTTGCCCACAACATCATGATGCAACCACCCGCCACTGAAGCATTAGTTGACATTTTCCACAAGATGGCATACCACTTATCTTTGTTCTGCCTTTTACTTATGGTTTTAAAAGTATGTAAAGATATATGAGACCAATCAATATGCATCATAGAGAAAACTGTGTAAAGCATATGTGATGAATCTTGTTCCAAATCCCACCCTATCCATCAAATGCAATTACTGCCAATGAAATGTTCTTCAGGATTCAAGGAAACCTTGCAGCTTTTTTGAAGAAATAATTGTCTGGATGGCTTGGCAATGCACTTGTTCCATCTCATACTGACATATAGCAAAGACCTAGTCAAAGTAATAAAACGTATAAATCTCGACATGGAAATTTCATACTTGTCTTTTTTTCCATTGGATGAAAGCCCTGAAGATGAATTGATCATGAATCATTTAGCCCATCAAAGATGTGTGCGCAGAGTTTTTAGGACACACATACCTTTTCTATTCCTTTTGGTTTCCCTGAAGCAGATAGAAAGAACATGCTCATAATTTCTCTGTAGCCAGGATTCGGTACCCTGGGCCTTGAAGGTGGAGGTCAGAGCATTCAAATGTTAAGGTTTTATGAAAATGAGGAGACTACAACTATTTTACGTTCAATTTTCGTGATGAAATAAAAGAAATCCAATCCACTACAATTTAGCCTAATAAGCATACAAATACCAATTAATTGCACTGTGGCATTCCTTGAGTAACATTCAATATCGAAAAACAACTTTGCTTATTTGTTATTTGATAGCTATATAATGATAGAAGCAATACATAAACGGCGGGTTTCTGGATACCACACTGGTATTATCTGTTTGTTGTCTTGACCCTTCAATGTTTGTACAATCTGTATGTTTTGATTTTTATTTAGGACTTACACAATACATTGTAAGTATGCTCCGCTCAGCCCCAATCCCTGAAATAGCATTACAAATGTAAAAACAAAACTATCTTAGACATCAACTAATATCAACACTGCCCTTCTGCCTTGCTTGCCTGGACGGAGATTGATAGTGAAGCAAGTGATGACAAAGCCAATATGATTGTTAAATATTTGGAAAAGCAATTGCGAGGATGTGGTTTAGGGAGCTTTCTGTTAAATCAGGAACCCCAAAAAACTGACAAACACTGATCAGTATCTTAGTGTAAAGAGGGAATCCAGTGTTCCCTTTAGTATATTTCCCACTACTGCTGGATTATGTTCTCATTGCGAAAGGACACATTGTAAACTAGAGTGCACATTTTCTGCAACTCCATCAATCAAAGTGGCTTGTCAAATATTCATGTGACTGCCCTGATACAGAAAACATAAGTGTTTCCTAAATTAGTACTGGCACACCACTGATGCACCACCCCGTTCTAACACGGCAGTTAATGGGGAGCTAATGGCAGATTTGTACTGTCATCAAAGCCTCTGCCCTCTGCTGTATCTGGAATGTGGAATGTGGTGTTGATACCTTAGTTAAGGGAGCCTATTGCTTCCCTCCTCTAAGGTAAATTGAGGGCCACAAGTCTTAAACCCTCGCTTCAGCTAAAATAGATAGCCTGTGTAGCGTATAACGCCGATTTCCATGCATCTGTGACCATGGAAGAAGATATTTTGATTATCTGAAATTATGATAGTTGGTTTCTTGGAACACCTAAACAAAGGGATTTCCCATAGGCTAAAAAGAGAGTCCTTTAAGCAGTTACAACAAATGTTCTGTTAACAGGAGTAATATAAGGCAAGATCTTTCACATCAGTTCAAAGTGGTGGAAAGATGCTGATGAGACAGCTGACGTATGGATTGAGGGTTAAGCTGATATCTGAAAGTAAATTAGGTTTTTCACCACTTTCATCAAAATCGGGAAGCACCCAATAGGTTTAAATGGTGATTGTACTTTGTATTTAAATAGTTGTTAGAAATTGGGTCTCTGGTTGACTGGGGTGTGAGTCCTGGTCAAGCAGCAACCACAATTCAAGTCAGGGTAAGGCACAAGCGAGCCCCAAATTAACTTGTGCTCAACCCCCTGGTAGCTTGGCACAGAACAGTGAAGCCTAACTTAGAAGCAATGTGTAAGTATATGTGCAACACTTCAAACAGTAAAACAGTGGAAACACCACACAAAAAGTTCCAACACCAAGTTAGAATAATAGAGACTATGCTAATAAATAAAACAAGACCAAAATGACAAAAATCTAATCAGTAGAATTTCTTAAAGAATAAACTGCATAGAGCATTTAAAAGCATAAAGCTAACCGTGGATAAGGTCAAAGTCAAAAGTTCAAGCTAACTGTGGTGGAGTGTGGGTTGGATAAAGTCCCAGATTAGTCCCACTGAAGTTTTTCCTTCTCAAGTTGTGTGCCAAGAGTCCAGTTTGCATTGGACAGGGTTGCGAGGAGCAAGTAGAGGGCCGCGGACAGGGATCAGCATGGTGTGAGGAGAAATCAGTGAATTGCATACAGGAAGGCTGGTGTTTCACACTGGCGATCACCCGCACCCGCAAACAGTCGATGCTGCTGTCCGAAGAGACTGGCTGGTGTCATCTTGCGGTGATTTTCGGTGCCAGCACTGTGGCTTAGGTGCAAATGGGATTTTCGTGGTTGCGAAGAGCCCAAAAGTATGACTTTAAGAGCCCAAAATCCTCACTAAGGGTCCAAGACCTGGGAGGCACCTCTTAGGGGTCAGAAACTCACTGAAGAGGGGTTCAGGAGCTATTGGGGAGCCTGTTATTTTCCTGAGTCTCCGATTAGCAGGCCAGCAGTAACGGACATCAACGGCTATTTTGCAAATTAGTAGGGGGAATTTTAAATCTGTTTTAAAGCTTTCATTTCATTACTCAATCTTGGTACTTTGCTGATTTTGGGGGAATTCCTTGACTTGCTTGTCAGAACAAGCGGCCACCATTTTGCCTAGTTGGTGCTCTTGTCATCCTTTAGGAGGAGACTATTTAGATTGGATGCAGGTGCAATGGCACAGTTGGTGCACCAATGGCATGCTGAAAGCACACCAAAGGTAAGCCTGTCTGAGCACGTCCGTGCCTAGACTGCTCCGTGCACCAGGACCCCTGGGCATTTGTTCTCACAAAGTTATACCAGGGATGCACTGCCTCAAGCACATCCTTCAGGTAGGCAGGTCGGCTGCAATATTTTTTATTTTTGTAAGTGTGCGGAGTGTTTTCCATGCAGCAATTGTAATTGTGGTTGTAGGGTGGAGAAATTATCGCTGGCTGATAAGTCAAGGCAGTGTTCAGATTCTAAGGCAACTTCTCTAAATCTGAAAAGTTATAGAACATTTCAGACTGCACCATGTATTTCTCCTAAATTAAGGGCCATGAAACAAAAACGTTGCAGGCAAGAGAAAGACTGGAAAATGGATTATAGTCAAATTGAAAAAGGCAGATATAGTAAACGTTTCCAGAAGTACAAAAAACTTATATTTGAGGAGAAAACAAGTTTTACACTGAAATAATTAGGTTGGCCCTAAGCTCTTTGAAAGAGCTCTTTAAAACTGTTCTGGTTCTTAATAACCCTAATCCCCTGAATGATCCCCTCCTCAGCTAGATTTATTGTGATAAACTGGCGGAATTAAAAAAAAATAAAGTGGAGGCAGTCTGCCTTGACTTTGATCTTACCCAAACTTCATCGGATACATAGAGTATTTTATTCTGACCTCTAATAATGTTGAGCTTCACAACTTTCCCCTTTTGACAACAGATCAAGTGTTCTGGTTATTTGGTCATACTAAGTCAGGAGCTTGCCCAGACCCATGGCCCCACAAAGTACTGTATGACATGGCTGACAAGACTGCTCTGGTTCTTACAATCTCATTGAACACTATTATCAAGGAGGGCCTTTTTCCTATGGAATGGGAAAAAGTCTTATTCTTCCCCTGCTGAAAAAGCCTCCTCTTGATCCTAAGGAAGAGAAAGACTACCAACTTATTTCACGGTTACCTTATCTAGTGAACATTTTTGAGAGACATCTTAATAAAATATTATTAGAATACTTGGAGAAGAATTAATTTTTGAATGACACAGTTTGCCTTTAGGTCAAGCTACAGTACTGAGGCAGCTCTAGCCATAGTTTCTGAAGAGATCAGACTACTTACGGACAACGGTGGAAGGGCTGGGATGATCCTTTTGGATCTATCCACAGCCTTTGACATGGTGAGCCATGTGGTCCTTCTTGAGCGTTTGGCAGAAATAGGGTTCACTGGCTTGGCCTGTGATCCTATTTCTTCATTTGTAACAAATTGGGAGCAGCCAGTGGAACTTGGGGCACTTAATTCAAAATTCTTCTCTCTACCTTGTGTGGTCTCCCAGGGGACGTCACTCAGTCAGATGCTTTTTAAAATCTACTTGGCTCCCTTAGCCAGGTTAGATTTCCCACAGTAGTCTATGCAGATGACACCTCGATTGGTGTGCTGGTCTCAAGTAATGAGGAGAAGGTTCCCGACCAGTTTAACACGTGCAGCGGTGCCAGTGTCAGCTGGATGAGTGGCAATTGCCTGAAGTTGAATTAGGAAAAAACTGAGGTTCTTCTTTTTGGGAAAGATACCTGTTCCCTCACATGCCCCCCTCACCAGTTTCTATAGTAAGGAACCTTGGGGTCGTTTTGATGCCGAGAGGGGGTTTGTGGACTAGATCAACAAACTGAACTTTTCTTGGTTTTTCCTGTTAAGAATACTGAAGAAAGTGTTGCCCTTCATTCCTTTTAAATTGCAAAAGTCAGTTGTCATTGTTTAAGTGTTACCTAGGCTTGATTGCTATAATGCCCCTTCTTTGGGCATTAAGCAGTGGTCATTAAATAAGCTTCAGATACTGAAGTATGCAGCTGGCCACCTTCTCAAGAAAATACCAAAACTTAAGTCTGTTTCTGGTGCCTTGTCGAAGCTTTATTGGCTTCCAGTCAGAAAAAGAGTTGCCTTTAAGGCACTATGTTTGGCACATAATTCATTACATGAAACTGGACCAGAGTACTTCAAAAGGAAATTTAGGTGTCACTTTCCATATAGACTGCTGCAATCTGCTGCTTTACATTCAGGTATTTTTCCAAGAATTAGAAAGGTTGCATGGTCGAAGTTTTGTCTATTAAACCTGTCAATTTTGGAACAGACTGCCCATGCACCTCAAAAGTCAACCCAATCTTTTGATCTGTCAGAAACACTTACAATCTTGGATGTTCGCATTGTCTTTATAGTTTTTATTAATTACCTCTTCTAGTTTTTAGGGAAGAACTTCAGGTTTAAGCTAGCTCCAAGACACCAACAGGCTTTAGAAATTTCAAATCAAATCAGACAAGCTTTTTGTGTCACTCTGAGGTCCTGGGGTCAAGATGGAGTTTCAGGTAAACCTATTCCTCTCCATAAAAGAGGTCAGCAGGTCAGCACAGCAAGGCAGCAGCTCCTTTAGAATGGCATCCCAGCAGAGAGAGACAGCCCTTTCACCAGCACATCATCCCTTCTTCCTGGCAGAGTATCCATAGGTCCAGTGCAGTGAAGAGATGATGTCTGAGGTCCTTCTTTTACACACAGTTGTGCCTTTGAGGTGGGGAGAATCTTCTAGAGGCATGCCTCCGAAATGCATTGGTGTCTTGCCTTCCATGCCCTGCCCCCAGATGTCCTACAGGGGGTATTCAGCCCTTTTTGTGGAGACAGGTCACAGCCTAGTCAGGTGTAAATGAGGTAGGGCTCCCTCCCATCCTGCCAGTGATGGCCCATCCAGTCACACATGCGCTCCCATTAAGTGTGGCTGTCTAGGAGGAATACACAAAGCCCAACTGCCAACTACACCCACTCTTGTGACCAGAGACAGGATGCAGGAACCAAATGACTAAGACAAAAAAATACAACTTTCTAAAAGTGGCATTCTCAGAATTGTAATTTAAAATCTAACTTCACCATAAGTTAGGATTTTAAATTTGGATTTCCAGAGGCACCAAACAGTAAGTGGATAGCTCTTCCCATTTGGAAATTATAGTTTTAAAATGCAATGAGGCAACTCCAATGCTATCCAGTGGGATAGATAGGCCTTGCAGTGGTGAAAAATGAATGTTATCGTCTTTCCCTACCAGGATATGTAAAACTTGATAAAACATGTCCTACTTTTTAAATGCACAGCCCTCTGTCCTTTAGGCCAAGGCCTACCCTATTGGTAACTTATATGTATTAAAAGAAATATTTGGGCCTGGCAAAACATTTAATTTGCCAGGTTGAACTGTCAGTTTAAAACGTTCTACACAGGCTGCAAAGGCAGACTTGAAAAATGTTTAAATGGCAACTTAAGTGGGTGTCACCGTAAGTGCTGCAGGCCCACTTGTATCATATAATTTACAGGCAATGTAAATATGTAGTACAGCAGTAATATGTATTTCTTTTCCCTGTAGGATTAGTTGTGCTAAGTTAGTGCTCTCGTACTCTTGTGTTTTGACTAGAAATAGGCTAATTGAGGGATAGATGGACACATTTGAAAATGTGTATTTGGAATTCTGAAATAAAAAAAAATGAAAAACAATACATTCTGAATATACCAATCTCAAACTCTACAATTAATAGATTGTATACTTGTATACATGTTGTAGGCAAACACATGTTAGAAAACAAAGATCTAACTGCAAACATACTTTGAAATGGAAAATTACCTTACAGTGGGCCCTAAAATTGGATGTGTATGACCTACATAAGTTTATAAGTCTGATTTTAAGGGCCTTTAAATCAATACTGAATATTAAGGATAAGAGTCTCCAGAACTTCCGTATTAGCAGCATTCCTGTGTGCAATTTGTGAAATGACCCTTAAAAGTGTACGCAAATTTGGCCAGATGAGAAATAATTTGTGACTTTTGCCATTACATGTACTTGATAAAAAGTAAAATGTTACTTGTTGCAAATACTTTTTACCACCGTATTATAAATTCCAATTTAATGTGTGGAAAGAATATTTCTACATATGTTTTGTGTTGTGTTTTGTTGTGTTGTGGTGGTTATGTGCAGTTCTGTTTTTGTGCTCTGTTTTGCTCCAGCATTATTGCACTGCATTTTTATTGTATTGTAATACATTTTTGTGTTCTGTTCTGTTTTTTGTGTTGTTCCCTGTTACGTTTTTGTTTTATCGATGTCAATGATATTGAGTATATAGGCAAACAATTAGGTAAACTGATTTGGTCCCATTATTGTTCCATTCTAAGTAACTAATAAAGTAAAAGGATACATCCCTGTGTAAACTCATGATTTGCATGTATAGAATTGTTCCACTTCTACAGTTTCAGTGCCAATTGTCATTTAGTTAAAACCCACAAAGCACACACTTCTTTCTTCACATTTTGAAAATGTAAAATAATAATCTACCTCCTTTTAAGGTGCATGCTTATACAATAACAATTAAAGGCAAAACCCAGTCATTTTTACCTTTCATGAGAACTTTTGAACGACATGTGCATGAACCACTGGTGAGTGCATGTGCATTAACCACTGGCGAGTGCAAGATTACGCATTTGCACTGATAAACTGATACACATATCAATACAAATTGCTCATTACTAGTGAAAATATAAGCAATCCCGTTTCAAGAAAGTTTTACATCTCTTATCAACAAATGCTCTCTAAGCCTTTACAGTACTTTCTAATGGATGTCTATTAATTTAAAGATGTCCAGAATCTCTTGGAATACGTAGAATGGACTAGAAAGGTGGTTTAAATGCGAGTATTGCCCAGAGTATCCAGGAAGTTTATGAAATTGTGCAAATTGGTGGGTACCGACTATAATGTGCAGAACTAATCTGCAATTGAGTGAGTAACACACAAATACAGTAGTTTAGAGGTCTCATCGCCATCCTAAACAAATTTTCCGCCCACCACCTTAGGATGGCGGGTCGTGTGTTAGTGGTATGTAAGACCGACCACCACGCATCCGACGGGCTCCTTGAGCCTGCCGGTGTGGCGGAGGGGGTTGTGGCCCGTAGCGGGCTCCTTTCTACCCTGGTCCTCTGTTGTGGGCACCTCCTTACATATCCCTGCACTATGTGGCAGGCACTGCATGGTGCCTGCCACGTAGTGCAGGGATATGCGCAGTGTCCCTATTTTGCATTGTGGTGGGTGATGCAGCTACCAGTACCCACCACAATATAAAATATTGGCAATGCGACCACCGTGGTGGCGGTCTCATTGTAATGCCTATGTCGGGACCACCGACAGCCTGTTGGGCGGTCCCGATAGGGTCAGCCCACTATCTTAATCAGCCCCCAAGTTTGCAATGGAAAGAGCATAAGCTGCCTCCCTAATATTGCTTATAGCCTCTTGCAACAATATACTGGTTTCATGACAACGCTTTAGCTTTAAGAGTGGCACTGGCTTTTAATGACTCTGCTTGCACAAATGTCCATCTTGAAGAACTCCATGAGCTGCCCACTCTGCTTAGCTGAAGTAGCTAAAGTGGCTGCAGTGGCACCGGAATTCAAGGCTCAGTTGTTGCCCTGGAGCACAGTGAATATTCTTCCCAACAGAACGGACCATGATTGTCCCCCATGAGTGGTCACTGCACCAGCAGATGTCATTACATGTATCTGTATTAGCGCATTTAAATAATTTGTCTTAAATAACAATGAGGGGATTTTCTAATATTTAACAGTGTTTTGCCAGAACTTTCTGGTAAAAAAAGTAGTGTCCTTTAAAAAATAATACCGAATAAATATAGAAAATGTGTATCAGGGATTTATTAAAATACAGAAGCTTTCATAATCTAAAAATTATCTTTATAGGACTTAGGGGCATATTACCAAGCAATAGCGATAGTTATCGCTATTGCTTGGTTAGAGACAAAAAATTACCGCTGAGCTGCGGCGATTTTTATCGCAGATAAACCTTGGTATTACCAAGGTTTATCGCAAATGCGATAAAAAACGGCCGCAATGCATGAATATCGCTGAAAAGTCAGCGATATTAATGCATTACCGAGCTAATGCTCTTAGCCATGTTATCCACCTCCCATTGGATAACATGGCTAAGAACTGCTCAGGGCAGGTGTTAGCTTTTGGAGATATTCGTGCTTAGCGCGAATATCTCCAAAAGTTGGTAATAGGAGATAGCGATGTTAGCGACTGTTTCCAGTCGCTAACATCTTGGCACGCCCACTTTGCATGTCATTAGTGATAAATATCACTGACATGCAAAGTGGGGCCCGAGATGGTCGCTATCTCCTACTAGCTGTCGCTAACTGGTGTTAGCGACAGCTAGGTAATAGGGAGATAATTTCATCTCCGCTTTCTTGGCTTTTAAAGCCAAAAAAGCAGAGATAAACCCCCTTGATAATATGCCCCATAGAATTTAGTGTGCGCAGTAGCTTACGACATAGATTATGACCTTCTATAACTTGTGCATTGCAATCCAAACCAAGGTTTTCACAGTGCTCACAGCATCTTAGAACCTTTAATGTTGCAATCATTCAACTGTGTTTTTTTTAATTATGTGACATGTTTTGTGAAAAAAGAATAGACACTGATTGTGATGTATCACACTGACAACAACTCATGAGCACATATCACTGCTCAATTTAATAAAGATTTGAGACTGAGGGGCAATACCTCTAGAAACTTCCTTTGCTAGATTATCCACAAATAGCCACTATCCTTTTCCACTGTCACCACCTGTGTCCTATTATTGCCAACTGTTTTTAAACAACAGGTATCTATGTGAAGCTGAGTAAACAAGTGGTACAAGTACATTTCCCTAAATTTGCACAGCCTATCTCCTGTCATATGTGCCTAGTGTCTTACCCTACCAGTTGCAGACCTCCCCACCATGACAGAGCACCATAAATGTTTATACATTGAGCTACCTCCCCTCACCTGCCCAAAAAAGCCTTTACTGAGGTGTGGCTGATCCTTCCAAACAAGCTGCTTCTAGTCATTCTCCATCCCATCCATACTGAATATCTTGAATTCGTGTTGGAAGCCTGTAATTCTGACCTCATATCTTTCAAAAAGAATGAAATGCAGAGCTCTTTAGTTTTCTCAACATTCAAGCAGTGAGCACATGTCATATGTCTTCTCCCTGCTGACATAAATGCCCTTTAAAAAAAATGGGCAGCATTTTTTTTTAAGTTGACTTTATGTAAAGAGTGATCACAGACATTGTGCTCTTTCAACCACAGCAAGTCACCACATGCATGATGGTATCCAATCATAGTGAGTCTCAATTTGCAACCTAGCTTATGAATATTGATGCGGTAGGTCGGATATCGATCAATTACGATTCAGAATTTTGTGAACTGAGCCATGAATACATAGGTAGTTCACAAATTTCCTTTCCATTCCCAAAAAGTTGGAGCACTATTTGCAGCTACTTTTTTGCTAATGAAAATGATACATCAAGCCCATAATGCTGAAAAAATGTCACCTGTATATTGTTCATTAATAAATCCAGTTGTGCCTTTATATGTAAAACGCTATACAGCTATCTACTTATATTTCCAAAGTCCTCATTATCCCGCCATTAGATTTAGAATGTGCAATCATTGTATATGATTCAAGGAAAATCCTATGACTGAAGCAAACAATACTGAATCTGCTTTGTAGAGATTTTTCAAGCAGTTTACCATTCTGCCAGGTGTTGCGAACCATCTGGGGAAGCAGAGTTGATTGCCCTTATTTGCATAAATCATAATATTTTTCGGCTTTTAAATCGTCTAGATCAGTAGCTTTGCATGCAGCGCCCAGATTATGAAAAATAAGATTCACTATCAATTATTAGGGCATAATGGAAAGAGTCAGCATCTGCCAAGAGAGGCAGCCAACTTTATCCATGCTGATCTTGAGTTACACATTATAATAACTTTGTTCAATGGCATGGAACCTATTTCTCGCAGGTTAGCTATAGCCTAGCATTTAGTAAATTCCACTACTCACTGCATCCTCAAATACCAAGAATTTATAAGACTTTTCCAGAAAACGTATGTGTCATGCATCAAAGTATTTAAGTATGTGGTATGTTTCCTTTTGATATCACTGGCATAAATAGTTATTCTAGTGGCTTAGGTTGTCTGACTGATAGATACTATGGGCCCTATTATGAGGCGGTCGGACGAGTGTCCGACCGACACCATAGCAGGATGGAATCTGCCCGACTATTAGTCGGTTGTTCCACCTGTAGTATTATCATGTGACAGCCCTCTGGATGGTCAGAAACATCCATTTTATTTTTGCAGCTTGTGCAGCAGTCAGAAAAGGGCCCCAGCACAAGCTGCAATAGAAAAATGTCTGTTTTCAAACATCACTATACAGTGTGGCAAGCACCATGCTTAGTCTGCCACACAGTGCAGGGATGTTAAGGGAGGCACCACTGGTGCCCCCAGGCCCCATAGCGGCAGGCCAGGTGGGAAGGGGGCTCTACTAAAGGCCCTCAAAGTCACTTTTTACCTGCCTTTTCATGGCGGACGATATTGGGTGGAAAGCCTCCGACGAGCTGTTGGATGGCTTTCTGCCCAACATTATAATAAGGGCCTATATGATTGGGCATGGAGATGCCTGTCTATCATTATTCCTGCACGTGGTTTATAGGTTGCTGTATTCCAGGACTGTCTTGTTAGATCTAGCCTTCGCTAAGACTTTTTAAAATCTGCATGGACAGTATACATACTCATAAGGACTTTCAGTCAGCCCTCTTCCTCAGCTGGGCTGTTATTGAGTTATTACAAAAATGTTCAGCCAACTATAGCAACCACAGATCATTGACCTGAAACACTAACTATGGAACTTTGCCTAGATGATTTTTAGAACACATCCTATATGAACCTGTGCTCACCCTCTGGTCGCTTGGCACAGAGCAGTCAGATTAATTTAAGAGGCAATGTGTAAAGAATTTGAGCACACATTAATTACAATAACACAGTGATCTCACCACAAAGAACTCCACACCAGTTTAGGACAAAAGAGAATATTTATCTAAGTTGAGATATGAATTTTTTAGGATGAAATCTCAAAACGGTGCTTAGAAGTCATTAGTGCTAAAAGGTTACTTGAGGTAACACTAGACCGAGGTGAATCTAAAATTCTAGGCCAACCACGATGGAGGACAACCTAGCTACAGGACCCATGCACGGCTTGCTGAAAAAGTACCTTTGAATGGAGCAAGCGCCTGCGTCAAAGAATTGATGCGTTAGTTCTGATTCATGCAGCCAGGTCTTTGCTTTGAAGTAGAGGCTCGCAGTGTTGCCTTCAGTTCGGTGCTGGTTCGTCATCGAACCCCGCAGTCAGGTTGAGTCATGCAGGAATGTCTCCGGAACAGCACTGTGTGGGCGTCGGACGGCACTGCATCGGTTCCGATTGGCGCTTAATGTGACGATGTGTCACTTGTTGCAGACAACAGCTGCAGAACCCAGTCTTTTGCAACCTTAATATTTCAGAGAACAGGAGGTAAGCCAACAAGCCCTTGGAGAAACGTAGGTTCAAGGATGTAGAGAACAGGTCCAATGGACCATTCACTCCCAGGCAAGAAGCAGCAGGCAGGAGGCCAACACAGAGGAGCAAGCAGCAAAGTGGCAGTCCCTGCTACAGCACAGCAATCAGCAGGCAGCAGTCTAACACAGCAATGTAGGTAGTAAAGTGGCAATCACTCCTACAGCACAGGCAGGATGTCTTTGGTTCTAGCAAGTTCTGCTTTGGTGATGTTAGGGGTCCATTACCCAAATGTGCCTTTTAAGTAGGAGAGACTTCAAATAGGCCTTTGAAGATCACAAGGTCAAGTTTCCTGTTCTGGCTCCAAACTCACTACAGGGGAGTATGCAGCTCTTTGTGTGGGGACAGTCGCAGCCCTATTCAGGTGCAAGTGTCAGCTCCTCCCTTCCAATCTACCTCAGGAAGTACCACCAGCTTGAGGATGGGTGGATGCAAATATCACACCCCAGCTCCCTGTGACTGTCTAGAGGGAACGCACAAAAGCCCAGCTGTCACCCAACCCAGATGTGTAGTCCGAGACAGGCAGAGGCACAGAATGGTTAAAGTAAGAAAATGCCAACTTTCTAAAAGTGCCATTTTCAGACTTACAATTTAAAATGCAACTTCACTGTATGTTGTGATTTTAAACTGTGAGGCCAGAGAACCCAAACTCCAAATCTCTATTGTTTACCAATTAGAAATGACATGTAAAATATGTTTTAAAGCAATCCCAATGTTAACCCATGGAAGAGATAAACCATGCAGTAGTGAAAATCGAAAGTAATAGTTTTTTTACTACCAGGACATGTTAAACTCAAAAATATGTGTCTTACCTATTGAATACACTGCACAATGCCGTGGGCTGCCTGTGGCCTACCTCATGGGGGACTTAAATGTAATAAGAGGGAAGGTTTGAGCCTGGCAAGTACATGTACTTGCCAGGTCGTAATGGCAGTTTAAACTGCGCACACAGATTGTGCAGTGGCAGGACTAAACCATGTTTAAAGGGCTATTGGAGTGGGTGGCACATTCAGTGCTGCAGGCTCACTAGTAGCATTAAATTTACAGGCTCTGGGCATGAATAGTGCATTTTACTAGGGAATTATAGGTAAATTAAATATGCATATTGTGGATAAGCCAATGTTACCACATTTTAGGGAGAGAGCACATACACTTTAGCACTGGTTGGCAGTGCTAAACTGCCCAGAGTCCTAAAGCCAACAAAAAGGAGTTCAGCAAAAAGGAGAGGAGGAAGGCAAAAAGTTTGGTGTGACCCAGCAGAAAGGACTATTACCAAAAGTGACCTCACCAGCTCACCTGTGTGTCTGTCAGCTTCCTTGTTGGATAGCACTGAAGGGTTCTTTCCCAATATGAAAAAGTTCCATGCAGTTATCCTTATTGCATACCAGTGGTGGCCACCGAACAACGAAAGTGGGGGGTGGGTGGAGGTTGGAATGAGGGAGAACAGGGGGATTGAGGGAAAAAATATTATTTTAAAAAGTACCTTACACATCGCCGATACCAACGGCCGCCTCAGTGATTGACTACCGGCAGTCTCTGGGAAGGCACAGGCTGCCCAGCCAATCCAGACGCTGGTCTCCTTTCAATCTCTGCGCCAAGATTGGTCTGAGCGGCCTGCCCTGCCGCTCAGATACTGCCTGGGAGCCTGCTGCTTTTCTCCAACCCAGCTGTGGTAGGGCCAAAATGTACATGCTCACTTCTAAATACCCACCACCCCAGCTTGGTATGGCCCACCATGCCCCGCCCCGCACGCATGCACCGTCAGCCAGAGCCCTTCATAGAAAGATAAATTATATTATTGTTTTAATATAAATGTATGTTTCTGCAACCAACTCCGACCAGTAGGGTGACGCTCCTCTACCATTACAGAGGATCTGCCCCTGGATCATACATTGAGCCATGCAAAAAAAACATGAGTAAAAGAGGCACAGTTTGCAAATACGTGTTATTCATAGATGTATTAAACAACTATACAATGTGACCATGATGCCATAGAAAAAGGCGATACAAGCAAAATACTGAGATGCACTGTGTGTGATGATATAATGTTATTACTGCAAATAAACATTAGGAGAACGATGGAAACCTGGGCCGTGGTAGGTAATTTAGGAACCCTGGTATTATGCTATGCATAACCCTAGCCTTACCTACCACATGGTCGCCATTGTTGTAGAGCAGCAGTTCCATAAATCTAGCACTTTGCCTTCAGTGTCATAGGAAGGGGGGTGTGGTGGGTGCGGGCCGCCACAGGTGTCATCACTGAGGGGTTTGCCAAAATGGCAAAAATATGTGTTAAAAACACATATTTGTGCCATTTTGTCAAGCCGGGGTGACAAGAAATTTGCCACACTGGGTACCACCTGATCTTGCTACACCACTGTTTGCCTTGAACTTGGAAACATGACACCACCATCCGCTAATGTTGCAAAGATTATTAAGCCGATGGGCCACTATTATTAATAGTTTCTGGTAATTTTCTGGCAAACCTAAAACTCTTCACTGGCTTCATTGGGCTATCCCACTGTATCTTGCAAAACTAGCAGGATTGCGTCAGGGCTTTCTCACTAGGAAGAACTGCATCGTCGATCTCGTTCAAATGATAATGAAATGATTGCTTTCCGCGAATATCTCCAAAAGTTGGTAATAGGAGATAGCGATGTTAGCGACTGTTTTCAGTTGCTAACATCTTGGCACGCCCACTTTGCATGTCATTAGTGATAAATATCACTGACATGCAAAGTGGGGCCCAAGATGGTCGCTATCTCCTACTAGCTGTCGCTAACTGGTGTTAGCAACAGCTAGGTAATAGGGAGATAATTTTATCTCCGCTTTCTTGGCTTTTAAAGCCAAAAAAAACGGAGATAAACCCCCTTGATAATATGCCCCAGTGTTTCTCTTCCACAAATCTAGAGTAAATGTAAGCGCTATTTCAGAGAGAATGTCGATCATTATGGACAATACGCATGAATAGAAAGTAACACCAAGAACATAAATATGTACTAGTTTATGACACAAAGTAGCTCTAATATAGAAGCATGCAAAATGGATGCATTAGAGTTCTACTTCCGCTCACATAAATCATTATACGGTGTTTCAGAAACACCAGTCAACAGCCGATAAGTGTGTCATTCAAAAACAGAGCATGATTTACACATAAATAAGGTTAAAACTAAAAATAAAGGATGGCTGTGGGAAGGCGGCGTGATGAATATTGCCTCAGGGCGAACAGATTAAATCCACTACTATTTTTGAGGCACTGTGTGTCAATTTGCACCTGGAAGTAGATTAATTCCAGACTCCTGTCAGAATCAGATTATTGTTTGTTGGGGAAAAATACTCTAGGCAGAATAAATTAAATCAAATATACTTAAAGGGGCACAGGAAATAGAATTTACCAGACTTGTAAGTTGGTAAATCAAACAAGAAAAGTGTTCGTGCTGTTGTAATCTCTGAGTCACCAGCAAGCAGGGTTGAAACGTTACCTTAGAGTACTTGTGTCAGCCTTCTAAACTAGGTAACACGATCCTAATGTTCATCGAATTAAAAGAACGACGTTTACAATAGCATTATGTGTAGGTTTAATAAATCAAGTGTATTTGAGTGAGAAATGCCTCCGCCTGATCTCCCTCTCCCATAGAGGTAATTTGTAGTTTGCGTCCCTCCCTTCTCAAGTTGTCTGGGTTTTAATTCTCAACAACCTGCCAAGTGGACGCTGGGCTTGTATTTAAGAAGCAAGGACTATACTCCTAATTGGCACATTTTATGTACCTATAAAACCCTACAGCCTGATTCATCAATCTCCCGTTTTGCGAGACCCTAATAGCGATTCATAAGGAATCGCTATTAAGGACTTGCAAAACGGGATTCATGTAGGAATTGCTAAATAAATAGCGATTCCTACACAATCCTTATTTGTGATTAGCAAATTGCTAATCGCAAATAAGGAATAACTCCCCATTCAGCCTAAAGGCCCATAGGAATGAATGGGGAGTTATTCCTTATTTGCGATTAGCAATTTGCTAATCGCAAATAAGGATGCGATTTCAAGGGTGCTAGGGGTGTCCAAGGACACCCTGTAGCACCCCTGAAATGTAATTTACATTGGTGTTGCGCACACACATGTCCAAAGGACATGTGTGTGTGCAACATGCAACTTAGAAAAATGCATTTAAAAGCATTTTTCTAAGTTTTCGCTATTTACCACGAGGTTTGCCCTCGCGGTAAATAGCGGCCAGAAATTGCGAATTCGCAATTTAAAAATGGTTCATGAATTGCATTTAAGGAATCTCAAATAGAGATTCCTTAAATGTAATTCCTCGCAATTTAGCGAATTCGCTATTACCTATTTTTGCATTTGGGATGATGAATCCCAAATGCAAAAATTGCACTCGCAAAGGGCCAGATTCTCAGAATCTGGCCCTTTGCGAACGCAATTAAGCTTCATGAATCAGGCTGCTAGTTTATGGCACTAACAGCCTGATTCATCAATCTCCCGTTTTGGGAGCCCCTAATAGCGATTCATAAGGAATCGCTATTAAGGACTTGCAAAACGGGATTCATGTAGGAATTGCTAAATAAATAGCGATTCCTACACAATCCTTATTTGCGATTAGCCTAAAGGCCCATAGGAATGAATGGGGAGTTATTCCTTATTTGCGATTAGCAATTTGCTAATCGCAAATAAGGATGCGATTTCAAGGGTGCTAGGGGTGTCCAAAGGACACCCTGTAGCACCCCTGAAATGTAATCCGAAGGACATGTGTGTGTGCAACATGCAACTTAGAAAAATGCATTTAAAAGCATTTTTCTAAGTTTTCGCTATTTACCATGAGGTTTGACCTCGCGGTAAATAGCGGCCCGAAATTGCGAATTCGCAATTTAAAAATGGTTCATTAATTGCATTTAAGGAATCTCAAATAGAGATTCCTTAAATGTAATTCCTCGCAATTTAGCGAATTCGCTATTAGCGATTTTTGCATTTGGGATGATGAATCCCAAATGCAAAAATTGCACTCGCAAAGGGCCAGATTCTTACAGCCTGATTCATCAACGGGCCGTTTTGCGAGCCCCTAATAGCGATTCATAGCGAATCGCTATTGAGGACTCGCAAAACGGTATTCATGTAGGAATTGCTAAATAAATAGCGATTCCTACACATTCCTTATTTGCGAGTAACAATTTGCTACTCGCAAATAAGGAATAACTCCCCATTCATTCCTATGGGCCAAAAGGCCCATAGGAATGAATGGGGAGTATCCCTTATTTGCGAGTAGCAATTTGCTACTCGCAAATAAGATAGCGATTTTAAGGGTGCCAGGGGTGTCCAAAGGACACCCTGTAGCACCCCTTAAATGCACATTTGAACAGGTGTTGCGCACACAAATGTCCAAAGGACATGTGTGTGTGTAACATGCAAAAGAAAAAAATGCACTAAAGTGCTTTTTACACTATTTTCGCAATTTACCACCAAGTCAGACTTGGTGGTAAATTGAGACCAAATATTGCGATTTCGCTATTTCTAATTGGTTGATGAATTGCATTTAAGGAATCTCTATTAGAGATTCCTTAAATCCAATTCCTCGCAAATATGCGATTTCGGTAATAGTGATTTTTGCATTTGGGATGATGAATCCCAAATGCAAAAATCGCACTCGCAAAGGGCCAGATTCTCAGAATCTGGCGCTTTGCGAGCGCAAATCAGCTTGATGAATCAGGCTGATAGAATCTGGCCCTTTGCGAGCGCAATTAAGCTTCATGAATCAGGCTGTAAATGTACTCGGCCTGCAAGTTAAATGTCACTTGTGGACTACAGCACACATTGTGTAACACTCTGAAGCGACAGTGCAAACATGATTGCAGGCCTGCCAGATATAGCTGTACTGGGCGGGAATTTATCTTCAAATGCAACCTGTTAAAATAGCCCCATTTGACAGGCCTAATCCTTGCTTTTAATTATTAATATGTCACCACTAAGCCTTACATTCAATAAGGCAGGGTGCACGGTGTTTAGCAGTATGACATGTAAAGGTTTATTGTTAAACATGTCCATACAGAGAAAAGGTCTCAAAAGCTATTTTCTGTGTAGCGGGGTTAGCTGTTTTACAGAAAAGCATGGGATACAATATTAGATTAAATCATGTTTTCTCTGGCTAAGAAACACCTCAATATGTAATTCCTCGACTTTTTAAAATATCTATTGCAAGTCCAATTAACTGGTAAAGTTGGAATTGTAATAAATGTTTGGAAAGGTAATTTTAGAAAGTTACATTTTGCCTCCCTAAAGACTCTGAAGGCCCATTTGCAGGAGCTCAATGCCCCCTTTTTTATAAGATGCAAATTTGTTCCAGAGCTGAAACAAAGGGCTTAGGTGTGGGGAGCTGTTCAGTTCCTCTGACAGAATGACCATATAGGCTGTGCCCGGGAACTTATTAAATTCAAATATGCTTATCCAGTCACAGACAAATGTTAGCTGACACCTGTTTACCTAGGTAGGCATGCACCAACCCAAGTGGGAAAGGAGCTGCACCCGGTTCTGTTTTGAAGGGACCACAGAGGTGGGGTTGTTCATTTTCCTAGCCACACCTCTGGGGTGGGCGAAAGGCTCTGCACAAAGGGGAACAGGGTTTCATTTTATTTTGAAATTGGGATAAGGGGGGCACTGTGGGATTGTTTGCAGAAGGGCACATAGGAACTGCTGCAAAAGTGTGTAGGGTTACTACTTGGTACCGTTCCCTTAATGGTTAGGGAGGGGCTATGAGTCACCCTCATTCACAGGCTAGTGTCAAGCATTATTATGGCACCCCTGAACATTCTCTTCATAACACTGCTGTGGCTATAGAAGACAGAATAAGTACTATACCTGCTGTTGAGACCTGTAGAAGAACCTAAGGGCTGGCCCTGCTCACTCACACTTGGTCCCAGGACAAAGAAGCAGACCCCAAGGGCTAGTTGGCTGAACTTATGTTACGCTACAGGGACACAAAATCTGCAACAAGCATACTTTTGTGGAAGAGCCTAGCTAACCACTACTAACTGGACCTATCCTGGAACCTATTGGTGGTTTCTGCTGGAGTGATTCTTGACCACCAAGTGCTGTTCCTGAGGTTCTACGACCTTGTCCTATGTCAAAGTGTACTTCTCCTAAATTCCTGAGAAACGTGTGACTCAGACACTTTTTGAATCCAAAAACACCTATAGGATTGAGGCAAACCTGCCAAGTCTATCCAACATTGTTCCTGGGCCACAGATTCAGGTTGCTCATGCTCAGAGTTTCTCCACAGTAGCAAATCCATTTCAGGAGGGTGTCACAAAGAAGCTATCCAGGCTTGTGGAGCCCTGGTCATCTACAGTCTGCAGCCTTGCTCCACTGGAGAAATCCAAGCTCCAAAAAAATCATAGAAAGTAGAAATCTGAATTGAGCAATGGTGTAAAAAGTATCTGGCCGGCAAAGGACCTTCCTTGGATGTGAATCCTGAATTTCAGCCGCTCTAAGCTTGCCTGCCCAATGTCAACAGTTTCACTGGTACTTTATCGAACAGCTATTCGGCCTTAGGAAGCCCTTCTTGGACACAGCCTTCTGTCTTTCGCCACAAAGGATGTTCGTCTTCCATTTCAGAGACTAAGTCAAAAGGCTTCCATCTGCGGTTAACTAGGTTTCTGTATCCAAATCACGCTCAACTGCGATCAGCCTTAATCCCTTCTTAGGCCCAGTCAAGTGCAACCAGATGACTGCTGTTGGCTGTTAACACTTTTTTGTGATTATTTTCTTTTAAAACTTCAAAAGTTCATAATGCTGGTTCCGCTTATTGAAGTTTTTGTCATTTTGGTGTTATTTATTCATTAAATTATCCTCTATTTTTATATATTGGACCTGGATTTTTATGTAGTTGTCTATTTTATTTTTTTATTATTTTGGTACTTTTAAATGCTTTACACTTTACTGAAACCTTTACTGGGACTATCAAGAATTGTAGCATTATTACTTCTGGTGGACTACCAGCAGCCCCCCTAACTAATAGTCCAGTTTCATATTTACCTACTGTCACCTTCATCTGAGCTTTAAAAAATGGTACAATGATAAATAATTTCAGTTAATAGTGATCTGACCACAAGAGGCTTAAGATAAACTACTGGCAACGTAAAAAATAAAGTAAGCGCACATTCAAAGAGACGCTATTCCACTTATGATGATCTCCATCAGACTGTTTAAAGATGATTTCCTCAATCATCGTGTGGAATAGCTTTATACTCCAAATATATTTATTTTATTCAGAAGGCAGTTCCTAATCACTCCTGTTTAAATCCCAAACTCCTTCAGGCAACAGTTCCCCCAATGTCAAGGCAGAAAATTCAACAACATACATCAAGCACAAAGTAAGGCACAGTCCAATAAAACATGCGTGTACGATTATACCCTCAAAAAAGTTTTGGCCAATATTAATTTGGGCAACAAGTAACCATTTTACCCTTTGCTGCTGTGACTAACATTTTTGGATGCAATGGTAGTATGCTATGATTAAAATGGAGCTTCACAGACTCCACAGATAATTAGTGGGTCTTATGGGGTTTCTTATGGGATTTGATGAATGTTTCTCTATTGCATGAACAAGACTCTTCTCTCTGAGGAGAGACAGACATAGCTAATACCATTTCCCCGGTTAGTTGAATTCTGTGTGGCGGGTCTGGATATGGCACTGGCAGGAAGGGAGGTTCATAGTGCTTATAATGCCAATCCATAGATGCAGACAGGAGGGGTGGATGGTAAGAAGGGAATTTGAAATCGCCCACGGTAATTCCACTCTTATTGATCAGTCCCCGCATTGTGGCAATTCCACATTCCTGTCCCTTTTCCCAAAAGAGAGGGTGCAGTTTATTTTTTATATGTAGTTTGCATAGAAAAATAAACCATTTACTTTTGTGTTTTCGATATTTTCTCCTGACATCTGCAATTTATCATGTACTACTAATCATTAATAATTGATGTATGCCCACTTAATCTTTCGTGTAGGATGGCCTGAATATTCCTAGTCCAATATCAATTGAAGGGTTAGTGGTCTTTATATCAACACATCAGAGGCATTGTTCAGATAGCAAGTTGATAAACTCACGCGCTATGCAATTATAATGAAGTTTTTCCACAATGTACCCAGTTACTGAAGTATGACCAAAACTAATACACTGATCGGTACCTGTAACAGTCACAAAAAGATATATTAATTTCAAGGAAATTAATCACATCATTGCCCTGGCAAAATTGTGCAATAGAAGAATGGCATACTGAGGCGTTCTCATCTGCATTTCAGAGTATGTTAGTAATACAATGGATTAAAAAACTGCACTGAAGACATGTGAATGTACCAGCAGATCAAATAAATCCTTTGTTGAAAACACATGATATGGGAAGCCAACAGGACATCTGTTGCTGTAGGATGGGAGAACCTCCTCTTACATTCTATGGGCAGTCTGGACATATTCATACGTATCATTTTCATACAGCTGGTTTTGTTTAAATCTTTCTTTCCTTGAAAATAGCGATTTCTTTTGATGTTTAGAGCATCCTTCGAGGAACTGTTTTGTTTCTGTGAGGCTGCAAAAGAAAATTACATTCTGTCAACCTCTTCTCCCGTCAGAAAACATGTCATAGTAGAAAGCAATGAGAATGCTTCAAAATGTACTCTGGATGCAATTTTCCACAGATCTCATCTTTCTGCACCCACTTGAACAGTGAGAAAAACGCTGTTATGCTCTTGGGAAAGCATATTCTTTACTCGTTCACTTCACACTATGTCAAGAGGCCTTTCTTGCTGGGGAGTTTTACTCATTTACCTTGCTATAAGAATTGGATATTGTGTCAATGATTGCTAGTGTCCACAGCATGCTAGACAGCTCACACGTGTTTTTGTTTTTTTTCAGTAGATGTTTATTAAAAAATTATATTTACATGGTGCAGAGGATGTACATGATATATATGGGAGATAACTGAGGACAAGGAAAAGGGGGCCCCCGGGGGGGGGGGGTGTTTAGGTAGTGATTTGCAGAATCCGTTTGTCCATTTTATTCTCGTTACTTCTTCAGTTCCTCTTGGCATTCCCCCTTCCCCTTTGCTGAACCTGTCCAATTGTCCTTCCGTACCCCCGGTGGCGTAGAGAGAGAGAGAGGTATAGAGAAAGAGTAGAGAGAGTAGAGAGTAGAGAGGCTCGGCTAGTTAACAAAGTAGGCAATCTTAGTAGTCTATTCATTGGTGTCTCGTCTTTCTTGGGGCCTTATTCCCTGTTATCTCTCTGGCGTTCAAGGTGGCTTATGTGAGGACAGGTAGTTGTCCAGCGAGAGCCACATTTCGCATTTCTTCCCTGCGTTCGGTAGGCTGTTGGTTGTTATGTTGTCAGCACCCTGCAGGAAAATGACCCAGTTAAACCAGGCTTTGAATGTGGCTTTCGCTGTGTCTTTCCAGTTAGTTAAAACCGTCTTGACCGCGGCTGTGAGCAGGAGGTCAATCAAGTCTCTATATGTTTCGGATCTTATGGATGGATCGGTGTACCCCAGTGCTAAATGGTGGAAATCAAGTGCTAGTGTGGCCCCTGTGACATCGGTTATAAGTGTGTTAATCGATTCCCAAAATTCCCTGACCTTGATGCAGTTAAAGAGGAGGTGTGCTTGGTCCCCCTTCTGCTTGTTACAGTTCCAGCAGAGGTCGTTTTCTCTAATGCCCATGGATGCTAGTCTGACTGGGGTCCAGTAGGCCTTGTGTAGGAGCCAGAATTTTGTCTGGTCTAGTGTTGTTGTCACCTTCCTTCTTGATGTGGAGGACCATAGGTCAGCGTTCTCCTTGTCAGTTAGTTCCCTTCCTGCCACTGTCCCCCAATGGGCTGTTATTCTGTTGTTAAGTTTAGAGGTCTTGGGGCACAGGGCTTTGTACATGTGTGCTACTTGGTGCCCTATTATGTTTAGGCTTGTGGCGTATTGTAGTATTGAGGGTGTGCACCTAGTTGTGTTTGCTTTGGTGATTGCTACTCTTATCTTTAGGAAGTTGTAGAGCTCTGCGCTTCCAAACTTGTGTTGTTCCTTGAGTGTGTCGAAGGTGGCTTGAGCTCCCTTATGCTGTAGCTGGCTTACTGTGGTTAATCCATTTCCGTACCAAGTGGGCATGTCTAGTGTGTTGTTCCTGTATTTTATTTTAGGGTTGTGCCAGAGGGATTCTAGCTGTGTCTGCCTGATGCTGGTTTCTAATAGCTTATCTATTCTTAGTAGGGCTTGTCTCGTGTTCCTTAGTATTGGGTTTTGTTTTAATGCGGGGTGTTTTGTTGCCGTGAGCAGGCCCACGGGTTCCATTTCGCCTAATATTCTCCTCTCCAGAGAGAGCCAGGCAGGGGTGTAGTCATTTTTCGGCGTTAGCCAGTACAGGCCTTGTTTTGCTATGCAAGCTGTTTGGAATAGCTGAAAATTCGTCAGGTTGAGGCCTCCTAGTGTCTTGGGCAGTCTGAGCTTTTGAAGGCTGATTCTGGGTTTCTTCCCTCTCCAGAGGAATGTGTTGATTAGCTTGTCTAGCTTTTTGGGGAAGTCTGTTGTGTTAGTTAGCGGTAGCATGTTTAGCAAGTAGTTGACCATTGGGGTGACCATCATGTTGATGGTTTCTATCCTCCCCCACCATGTAGTGAATTTTGGAGACCACCCCTCGAGCTTCTCCTTAATCTTGTTTAGGATGGCGTGTTCGTTCTGATCTAATGTGGTGTGCAGGTCTCTCTCGAAAAGGAGGCCCAGGTATTTGATGGCTTTCCTTTGCCAGGTTAGTCCAGAGGACCCCAGCATCGTCTTGTTGGTGTGGATATTTAGCGGTTTGCACTCCGATTTATCCCTGTTCAATTTATATCCTGATACCTGGGCGTATTGGTCTATAGTGTCCATTAGGGCCGCGATGGATCTTTCTGGGTCTTCTGTTACAATGAGGACATCGTCAGCATATGCTGCTAACTTGAAGGTCTCTCCCTCTATGGGTATCCCTTTTATGTCTGGGTTTGCTCGTATCATATTTAGAAGGGGCTCTATGGCCAGTAGGAAGAGGGCTGGTGAGAGCGGGCATCCCTGCCTGGTTCCCCGTTTGAGGTCTAGCAGCTCTGACGTGCCCCCGTTCACTACCACGCGCGCCTTGGGTTCGTTATATAGTGCCATTACCATCTTCCTAAAGTTGTGGCCTAAGCCGAATTTTTTCATACATTGGTCTAGGTACGGCCATGATACTCTGTCGAAGGCCTTTTCTGCATCAAGGGCGATCATGACCGCCGCATTGTTGCTTTTGGCTGCGTGGTTGATTATGTGGCAGAGTAGTCTTGTGTTGTCGTGCGACATCCTGTTCTT
The DNA here is from genome assembly GCF_964261635.1 of Lissotriton helveticus. Classification (NCBI taxonomy): domain Eukaryota; kingdom Metazoa; phylum Chordata; class Amphibia; order Caudata; family Salamandridae; genus Lissotriton; species Lissotriton helveticus. The sequence goes on along the minus strand of NC_136071.1, from coordinate 984,628,260 downwards.
CAGGTATACCACTTGAGCGCAGTGTATGAGGGATGGCAGGTATGAGTTGAGTCTGGTTGCTAGGATCTTGGCGTATATCTTACAGTCCACATTTATGAGTGAGATTGGCCTATAGTTCTTCGGGTATTGTGTGTCTTTGCCTTCCTTAGGGATTACGATGATGTTGGCCTCTGCCATTGATTGAGTCATACGCCCCTTGTGTACACAGCTTGTGAATACCGATGTCATCGTTGGCCGGAGTGTGTTGATGAAGTGTTTATAGAACTTGGCTGTGAAACCGTCTGGGCCTGGGGCCTTGTTATCCTTTAAGCTTTTTGCTGCTCTTTCTATCTCCTCGCTTGTTATTTCGGTGTCTAGCCTCTCTCTTTGTGTTTCCGTCAGCTCCGGTGTCGTTATGTGGTCTAGCAGGTCTTTGCCTCCATCTGCACTTAGTGTACCCTCCTCCCTGTACAGCTGCGCGTAGAAGTCTTTGAAGGTGTCAAGTATCCCTTTGTTCGTCGTATGTGATTTGTTTGCCCTGTCTCTAACCGCAGCTATTGTGTGTTGTCTCTGCTTACCTTTGAGGTATGACGTTAGAGCTTTCCCTGCCCTGTTGGCTGTGCACAAGTTTATTGCCTTGTATTTGTTGATCCAAGTCCCTGCCCTTTCGCTCAGAATCTTGTTTAGCTCGTATTTTTTCTTTGTTAGGGTCGTGAGGGTGTTCCTGTCCTCTAGGTTAGCTATGTGTCCTGATTCTAGAGTCTTGATTTCCCTCTCCAGGTCGGTAACCCTCTTGCCTCTCTCCTTGTTCTGTCTTCCTTTGATGCTTATTATCGCGCCTCGCACTGTGGCTTTTAGCGCGTCCCATAGGGTCTCCCTATCTATGTCTGGGCTGTCGTTGTTTGAGAGGTATTCTTTTATGGCTATTTCTATTTCGGCACTGGTGTTTGTATTTTTTAGTAAGTCATCATCAAATCTCCATCTTCGCGTTGGGCGTTTGTTGTGCTTGCCTGTCAATGTTAGGCAGATGTGGGAATGATCTGAGATGGCTCTTGGGCCTATCTCCGTGTGGTCTATGAGGTGCGTGCGCGTGTCCGGTATGAGGATGTAATCAATTCTACTGTAGGAGTTGTGTGGGGTTGAATAGAAGGTGTACTCTCTCTGGTCTGGGTTTTGCAGTCTCCATGGGTCCCTGAGCCTTAGTTTTGCGCATAAGTTCTGCAGTGTGTTGTCTTTCTGTGTACTCTGGCTGTGTCTTTGTGGGTGTCTGTCAATGGCTGGGTCTAGGACCTTGTTCATGTCCCCAGCAACTATTAGCAGCTCTCCTAGTGGCAGTGTCTCCAGCTCCTTGCTAGTCTGTTCCCAGAATGCCTTCTCTTCGGTGTTGGGGCCGTAGATGTTTGCCACATGTATGGGTTCCTCTCCTCTGAGCAGGCTGGTGACTAGTAATCTGCCCTCTGTGTCCCCTTTTGACTTAGCTAGTGAAAGTTTCGACGTTTTGCTGAGTATTGTTATCACCCCGTTTTTCTTGATCTTTGCAGGTGACCCTATTACCTGACCTATCCAGTTGGCCTTCAGGCGGTCTATGTCCCCCTCCTCTAGTCTTGTCTCCTGCAGGACATAGATGTCACTCTTAAGCTTGGCCAGGTGGTCTAGGATCTTCCTCCTCTTTACTGGGTGGTTAAGCCCCTTCACGTTCATCGACACTATCTTGATGTCGGTCGTGAGATTATGGTCTGAGTTGTGTGTCATCTCTCTTTTTGTCTGGACCGGCTGTTAGTCTGGTTAGCTTCCGATCGTGTGCCTTCCTTTGTTCTCTTCTGTTGTGTGCTCTCTAGGGATAGGTGATAGATGTGATGGATGTGATAAGATAGAAAAAGAGAAAAGAGTAGTATCAGCCCTTGTGTGTTCTCCTCGCACCCCCTTCCCCCCTCCCTTCCCCCAACCCCCCTTACTTGCATAGTGGGTGTGCGACAACAAAGTTCCTTTGCTCCGCCTCTTCCCTGAGGTAGGTTGCTGGCTTCTTATTCCTTCAGTGATCGTCGTTCGCTTGGTCTTAAGTCTATTCTTTAGTCTTTGAGTCTTTTAGTCTTTGTTACTAAAGCGTGTGTACCATGTTGCAATTGGTGTTGGTTGTGAGGATGCAGGTCTTGGGGTTTCTGAGGTAGTTGGTGATGTGTTTCTTCATTATCCATAGCTCGTTCATCCCGCGTTCCTTAGTTCTGCCCCTGCTCCTCAGGCATGCTCTGCTCTGCAGAGTTCCTTTGCTGTAGATGTGATGTGAGGTAGATGTTGTTTGTAATTGGTGTCTTGCTCTGCTCTGCAGAGTTCCTTTGCTGTAGACGTGAGGTAGTCAGTTCCCTTGGTGCCTTAGCTTACCAAACCGGGAGTCTTGAGGTGGTTCTGAGTTTACGGTTTTGAGGTAGCTCCTTATGTTTTCAGTCTGTTTTATCCTCATTGTTTGGTGACGCACTTCTTTTTGGGGCGCTTTGGCTCTGGCCTTGGACTCTCACCTCCATCTCCTCGGTCGGCGGTCCTCTCAAGTAGCGTCTGAGTTCTTCCGGGTCCTCGTAGACAGTTGACCCCCAGTTGTCAGTGACTTTAAAGCGGGCAGGACCAGCGAAGGAGTAGCTAAGGTTTCTTTTCCGCAGAGCTTCTCTCATGGCTAGGAAGGCTTTCCTCGCCTCTACCGTTGTTTTTGAGTAGTCCTGAGTGAGCACAATCTTGCTGCTTGCCCATGTAAGCTTCTGGTTTTTCCTGGCATAGGCGAAGATAGCATCAGTGTGGTCAGCTCTTAGTGGGGAGCAGATTATCGCTCTCGGGGGTCTTCCCATGGGTGGTTTTCCCGCCGGTACTCTGTATGCCTTGTTGACTTCAAAGTTTCTTTCGAAGTTTAGGCCCGTGAGTTTGGGTATCATGTCTTCTAGCATTGCTGCGCAGGACTTGTCTTTATCCTCCAGGCCCTCTGGGACTCCCAGGATTCTGATATTCCCTCTCCTTGCCCTGTCGTCTTGCTCCACCAGCTGCTTTTGTAGTGTCTTGGTTATTTTAGTGTGCTCCTCGGTGATCTTGATATTCTTTCTTGTTGCATCCTCAACATCACTTATTCTACTCTCTGCTGCTTCCAGTATGGTGTTTGTACTGTGCTGGTCCGCACGGATTGCAGTCAGTTCCAGTTGCATGTTATCAATTGTCTTTTTAGTCTCCCTCGCAACATCCTTGACTTCATTGATTCTTTTCAGCACTATCTCTAGTGTCGCTGTCTCTGTCTTAAGCTTCGCCGGTGATTCCAGATTGTCTTTCCTTAGCTTCTTCAGGTCGTTTGTGTTTTTCACATCTGCCATCTTCAGCAGCTGTGATTTCCCCAGGCCTCGTGATCCGCCTATCTTCCTTGCTGTTGCTAGCAGTCTGGCTTGTGCCTGTTCTGTGGTTTGTGCTGCACCGTTGTGGCGGAAGCGGCTTGGTGCTCTGATACACCGGGTTTTTGTTTTCGCCCTTGCCCCCTCCAGCGTTCGCCTTGTACGCAGAGATATCTTGCCAGTCTCCTCTCTTTGGCACGTTGCTGTGGGCTGCTGCTGCGCTGCGGTCGTTGCAGTTGCCCTTGCCTTGTGTGCTCTTATGTGCTTTTATGTGCTGGGGTTTTTATATTGTTGGCAGTTGTGTTGTATTCTCCCCTAATGCTCGCTTGTTTGTTTGGCCTTCTCTATTGGCTTGCCGCCGGAGGAAGCGCTGACCCCCTTGCCCCCTTCTTGTGATCGCTTTGTCTACGGCGTTTCCGATTGTGAGTAGGGGGGGGGGGGGCCTGCTACTCTGGGGCCTGTCTGCCCTCTTGTGTGTAGCCTGACCCTCCTTTTGCCCGCCCCTCGGGCTGCGCACTTCCTGTTCCTTTTATCGCCGCTTTCTTTCTCGCCTCCACCCGCTGACTGACACCACCACGGACCTCCGGCTCCGGTCCTCCCGTTCCTTGTTTATTGTTTAATTGGGCCTTGTTGGGACGTTGCGGTGCTCTTTCTCCTACTCCCGGTTGTGGGGATCTGTTCTTCTCATTGTCTGCTCGGGGGGGCCCCTTGCGCCTCACCTCGCGCGCCTCCCCCTCTTCCTGTCTCGTGGCCACACCCTTTCCGCTTCCGCCTAGCAGGTCCGCAACAGTGATGGCTGCCTCCTGTATTACTTCCGGTTCGTTCCCGCTCCCGTAGTGTTACAGTTTTTAAGCCTCTCACCTTTGGCAGCGGGGCGCTGTTCGGCGTCGCTTTTTGCAGTACTCCGGTTCTGATCTCCGGTTCTGGCCCTTTATTTCTATCTCCTCCGCTTCTCGTTCTGCATCTCGGGGTGTCTTTTTCTTCCTTTTCGCCCTCCTTTCGTTACTCTCTCTGTCTTCTCCTCCGTTGTTGTGCCCCGGCTGCCTGGTGCTGGTGATACAACGTTCCCTCGAGGCTCCAGCTCCTTGTCAGTCGCGTGGGCTCATACGAGTCTTCTCACTGCCTCAAATCGCCATCTTGCTTCTTGTTTGTTCATCTGCAGCGGCCCCAGCAGTTTCTTATTATTATTGTTTGAGCTCAGGCTCAGACCAGCTGATACTCTTGACTTGCAGTCACAGCCTTCATAAGCCGCTAGCTCTTTTTTCCGAGGTGAATACCTCGTGTTTGGCCGTTTAAAATCGCCTTTGTTTCCTCAGGGTTGCGGAGCTCACGCACCTAGACGACCATCTTCTTTGTCGTCCAAGCCACGCCCCAGCTCACACGTGTTTAAATGTAAAGACTCACAACTACAATGTCAAATGATGCTTTATACAACATTGATGACGTGAAAAGTAACCTCAGTACATATTCACAGTATTATCATTGTGCATAGTTTGTGAATTATTTGGTTTTTTTTTGTTACGTTACACTATTGTAACTTTCTTGGAGACCTTTAAACTGAATTTCTATTATGATAATGTAATTGTTTTTTTGCTTGACTTTGCAAGCACTTTTTAACACAATTTCATAAGATTCACTTGTTTTACTTGCTCGACTACTCCAAAGATAGTTGAAGCTCTACTTTAAAGTTGTGGAAGTAGTTGAGGGAGTGCGGGGTTAATGTTCTATCCTCCCATGGTACATGCATTACTTAACCCTTTAATTGCCGGCCGTGCTTTTGGCTTAGTCAGTGAGATTTGAGTGTGCATCTTTAATCTCCCCCCCGCAACCCCCCCCAAAAAAAAAAAGCAGTGGGATGCAGGGTAGAGGGTGAGGTCACCAAGGTTTGGGATTGACTGTTCCCATGAGGTGTAACGCTGTCTAGAGTGGTGCAGTAGGTGAAAACAATGGATTGGAATGCTACTCCGAATGATTGCCAATGGTTGCTCAAAGAGTAATTCTAGAGGTGCAGATTTACTATTTTTGGGGTAAACCAGTCCTTATATATATTTAAGATTCGTATCCATAAAATAAACAAGTTAGAACCTCTTAGTGGAAAGAGAATGACAAGTAAAACCGACACAGACACAGCAGAAAACAATCTGGGACCCTAGATCAAACCAAGAGTGCTTCGAAGGGGTGTCACACCCCAAACACACCTGCTGAAGCTATGTTCGTGTCCATCCCTCCCAGGCTTGATAATTCTCCCTGGGAACTCATGACTACAGTCAAGTACAACACACTAACCTGGAGTCCTTTGCATGGGATCACTTTTTTAATTGTATTTTCACTTCATGAACTTTCCTTCATCTCTCCTACAAGAACCTTGATGGTAGAGTTGTGATTACGGTTCCATGTTTCTACTGCTCGCTTTTTCAAATCATTTTGTCAAGTGATTGATAGCCCCATGTACTAAACCTGAGTTCCAAATAGAGAAGGGCATGCAGGCAAACTCATAGGATGGTCTGAGCCAGAGTAGAGCTTTGGTGTGGCTTGGCTCTGAATAGTCCAAGCACAAGCTGAACCATACAAATAGTTGGTATATCAATTATGGAACAAAGAAAATCTAAATATCTGATACAATCTCTTCAAAACTCAAAATGTCATTTTTTTACCAAATATTTTACCTTAGTACATCTGATTATATCCCTGCATAGTGACAAGGATTTATTAAAAGAGATTGTTTTTAGAAATATTCATGGCTCGCCCCTCAACAAAAGTGAGCTTAGGGAACTGGGAGACAAGTCAGTAGCCATGTAAACCCTAAAAGTGTCCTAGATTCTTATTATAGATAGACACATATATAGCAGATCCAATTGAGGCACCACCAGACCCAAATACAACGCAAGAATGAATTTATTTGGGATGTGCCAACACATAACCACCACCCTGAAACTATGTCCCTGTTATTGGTGTGTTTGTGCACCTCTGTGCCAGGATTTTCTTTTTTTATAATGGCAGTGGGTTGTTTGAACTTATCTCTTTGTTCTCTTTGTGCAAACTATAAACTATGTGCTTTTTCCAGCAGATTCTGGCCAGCGTTCTGGTGACAAACCCTGCAGCAATATCTAATTCAAGCCTGAAAAGTCATGAAAAATATGCTAAAATGTTTTTTGTATTTCTCAATTTAACAAACATAATACCCAGAATAATAAGAAAAGATTGCCCTGGATGTTTGGCATTTGGCAATACTAGATGTTCATATTTTTTAATAGGGAATGTAGTCTGTACAATCAGTTATATATTATATGTTTGTAGTAAATTTGCGAAAGTGCGGAGTAACATAAAAATCAAATAAAACATACGCTATGCGCAACAATACAGTGATTATATATAGATGTTACGTCTATAATGTGTTTAATATTTTGTGATCAATATCATTTCACATACTGATGATGAGTCTTTAGATTTAAAAACTTCCCGAGATGTCTAGCATATTGTGGCCTGCGCCAAGCATTGATGCATTCTGTAAGTGCCGCAGGACGTTAAATGAGCAAACTCCCTCTCCCCAGAAAAAAGGCCTCTTGACCCTTCGTGAAGTGAACTAGTTAAAAAAACACGGTGTTGTCAAGACTATCAGAGCTTTTATTCCTCGCTGTTGAATTGCGGTGAATTGCTTCTAGAGTGCTGTTGGCGTTTTCACATTTCTTTGTCTGATGACGTTTTCAGACAGGAGAAGAGGGCGACACAAATACAATTTTCTTTTGCAAACTCACAGAAAAAAATCTTTTTTCAAAGAATGTGGTAAACATCAAGAGAAATCCAGATGTGTTATCAGGGCATATATGAATATGTACAGATTATCCATAGATTGTAAAAGGAGGTGTTCCCATCCTACAGCAATATATTTTTTTGGGCTGCCTATATTAATGTGTTTTCAGCCAAGGTTCTCGTCTGCTAGTACATACCTATATCTTCAGTGCAGTTACTTAACGGGTTGCATTACTAACATATTTTGAAATGTAGATGAGAACTCCTCAGTATGTCAGTCTTCAATCGCACAAAAAATGCTAGAGCAGTGAAGAAACTGATTTACTTAAAATGAATATAGCTCATTGGACTGCCAGTTGTGGTGATCAAGTCTATTAGTTTTGATCATACCTCGGTAATTATTTAAGCATATTGCCGAAAAATTTGATTAGAGAAACAAACTGCATGAGTTTATGAAGTCGCAACCCTAACTGAAATGTTCCTGTGATGTAGTGATCTAAAGAGAGAATGTGGCGTAAGGGCCACAGCTTCTGGCTTTGGAATTGGGGATCCTGGTTCGAGTCTCGTGCCACATTAACATTCCGCGATTCTGGGCAAATCACTTAGGGCCAGATTTATCAATGTTTAACACGGTAAGACCACTTGCTCCACTGCATCAAATTGAGAGGTCAGGAATGTGCCATATTTACTAAGATATGGTGCATAGCAGCTCTCTCACCGTGCTAGCGCACTATGTTTTGCCTAGTGAGAGTGCTTGCACCATGGTGCAAGGCTTCCTGCGTTTCAGGCAGGTTTGTTTTTGTGCAGTAAGGGATACCTTCCACCACAAAAACAATCCTTTGAGGTTGTTTACTCTTTCGAAGTGTGCTGCAGAATGCACCACACTTAGAAAGAGGAAACAACAAGGAGAAATAGAGCTATCTCTCCTTGTCGCACCTCTATCGGGGAGGCAAACAGTTTTGGCGTTTTCCCAGGTTTACTACTCTTGGTAGATCTGGAAATGAGCTGAAAAGCTCGGGTGGATGCTTGGAAACACCCACCCTTCACCCATGTAATGCCTTCCCGGTGGATAGTAATGCACGGCAGCAAACGTGTGCTGCCCTGCGTTACTCCAGATTTACCAAGCCCTGATTGGTGGCCTTGCATAGCTTGGTAAATCTGACTTTAGGATTGCGTTGTGCTGGCGTGACACGAGGGCAACACAATCCTCTGATAATTCTGGCCCTTTATCTCCCCATGCCTAAAACAAAAAAAAGAATGTGTCCTTGTGTAATGTACATGGGACACATTTAAAGTGCTCCAATTCTTTCAGACTGAGTTTGCGCTATATAAAACTGCCAAAAAATAAAATACATGAAAACTACTACCCTTTCTATAGATATTGGACGAGAAACATCCTGGCCTTATGAGCCTGTAATGATTATTCTCCTAGGATAAACAACAGAAAATATAGTCAATACAAACATAATTAGTCTATTTTCCGTGCATATAAAAAAATGCGGCCAAACACAAACTCCATATTTTTATTTGGGAGAAGGGGGCAGGAAGGTGGAACAGACATAATGCGATGACCTGTCTAAAAGAGTACAATTGTTGCTGGTAAATTTGCCCTATAAGGGATAAGAAGCTCCTCTTATCCAAGTGCCACACCCAGACCAACCACAAGCGGTTTTAATTAACAGGGACAAGCAGAGTGTATCCAGGGCCGGCCTGGGAACCACAACCGGCCCTGGCAAAGTGCTCGCCCCCCACCGGGGCCAGTTTTCTGCCGATTTTGGTACAGGGCCGATTTTGCAGCTAAGCTGCAAAAACGGCCCTGTAACAAAAACGGCCCACAGGGGCCCAAAACCGGCCCCCACCCGTGCAGCGCACCGGGGGATTGCCCAGTGCCCGCTATGGCCTGTCCGGCCCTGAGTGTATCTCTATCTCTCCATAGAATGAAGCTGCGTGTTTCTTTGTTCTTAATTCTTCAACTCACGGCATACTATTTTTTTTTAGAAATATATTAAACTGACAGCCTTATTGAAGGCCCTGGACTCGTATCTAGAAATAATCTTTCTCTTAGTCTAGCGGCACCAATGTGGTTACAATCCCTGGTTCATTTCAGTGACCTTCTCAAACCTAGTTATTGTGACCCTCATTGAATTAGGATATGCCATTTCTATCTGTTTTGAATACTGTGGAAGCATCTAACATGCCACAGCGTATATGGTAGTAAGAGTACAATATTGGGGCCATGCCTCAGCAATCCCTGTTTACTGACAAGGGTTTTTTACGAAACTTGAAATGATGCTCCCTGTTGAGATTGGACAAGACGTGAGGGAGGAGTCAAGATGGCGGGTTGATGCCGCCAGGTGAAGGAAGCAGCATGGAGTAGCTCCGCCGCTTTGCAGGAATATGAGGAAAAGCGCTTTGATTTAACGCTATAAGAAATTCAGTGATACTACTACTGAAAGACTTGGCTGATTACGAGAACCATTCGAGACTGAAATCGAAGGGCAAAAAAAAAAGAAAAAAAAACTTGGACTTACTAAACTTTGCCTTGGATGTTTCGTAATTTTTTTTGTCGACGCTGGGTTCTCTTGCGGCCGGATCTAGATGCTGCAAATTGTTCTTCGCTGGAGCAGAGGAGTTCTGCCGATTTGGAAACTCGCAAGGGTTTACTCCATTCGAACACCTAGCAGGGCGTACAGCGGGGCGGGTCTCGGATCACTCAGCTCACTTGCATCACTCGCCTCTCAGCTGTGTGTTCCCCTGCAAAGAGATCAGACTCCGCGTACATCGATTGAACTGCCGGTCAGCCCGGAATCTTTCGTGGAGTCGATGACATCGAGGCAGACACGCTCCACAAGAACCAGGAGGATTGGGAAAGTAGCGAAGCAGGAATATTCAGGTACGGTGGCAACTGGCGAAGCTAAAACGCCATTGGGGGATCGTACTGCAAAAGTTAAAACGGCCGCGGGTGCAAATAATATCGGTAAAGGCTTAATTAAGGCTAACTTGGACAAACAAACATATCCTGCTATGTCAGACGAAAGCGCTAGCAACATGTCTGAAACACTGTTTCCGTGTAGCGAGACGGTAAGAGCTACTTTAACCGGTCAGAAGTCGCCCTCTGCGATAGAGTTAAAGGGCAATGCACGAAGCAATATAAGCACAATAAACACTGCCAATAGCACTCAGATGTCAGTTGCAATAACAGAAAAGGCAGAATTTAAGGGCAAAAACAAAGGCATGGATAAATTTGCTAAAGTGAACAAGGCTATACCCTGTGTAGAAAGTGATTCTATCACTGAGGTTGTAACATTAACTGGGACTCAAAATGACACTGTAACGCTATACGAAGATGCGACTGTTGCCAATACCGCTTTGGAGATGAGCGCAAACACAGGCGATATAAATATGCTATCAGAATTTTCCCAAGCTACTATCAATATTCCTATCGAGTGTATTAATCTCGAAATAACACAAACCACTATGGCAAAAAATGATGGGCTTACAGTTGAATCTAGAACGATACCTGATAAACAACAATGCGAGAACTTACCAGGAAAGAAAATTGTAGACGACCTGCTCAAAGATGACATTGAGATAGCTGAGGAGAGCTCTAACCCTGATTATGAAGAGATTTCTGATGAAGCTGAAATGGATGGAGCCTCCAGTAATAGATCTAATATTGGCAAATCAACTGGATTAAGAAAAACAAAAATGAAGGCTAAAACCAAACAAAAAAACACAACTTGCAAACCACTGATTAAAGAACCTGCTGTAAGTAAGAAAGGACGTATAGTTGATGATAGCTCATTGAGAAAATGGATCGAAGCTAAGGGGGGAGTAAAGAGTATGGCTCTAAGACTTTCCGGTACAAGCCCCGAAGATGAGCTAAGTCTGAGAGGAAGAAATAAATCTCTCAAAATAGGGTCTACAAAGAAACCAACGCTTCTAAATGATGATTTATTAGCTTCATCAACTAATACAAATATTGAATCTAGAGACGCGGATTCCAATAAGACTACTCAAAATGACACTCTAGAAACAACTGTGTCTGTGAATTCGGGGTGTCACCCTATAACCAACAACCCTAATAAAATATTAGAGGACCCGGCTAATTTACCACCCAGTTTATCACCAATTAAAATAGCACTCATGAATAGCCCACTGGAACTATCTAATATTGAAAACATTGAAATTGAGGAATCAGATAGGGGTATCACTCCCTCAGAGGCTAACAATTTACTTACAATGACAGATCACACAGACTCGTTAAACCAATTGCAATTGCAAACTCAAAAACGGATACAGGATATAACACCAGATCTCTGAAATACTATATCTATGGATTTAATTATGCAAACTCTCTTAACACAAAGAAAGGAAAGTCAACAACAATATCTACAATTAAGAGAGGACAATACCAAAATACAGGCTTTTATGAGCGAAGTCTGTCAAAAACTTGGAGGGGTCACAAAAGAAATGGAAGACTTAAAACAACGAGTTGTAGAAGTGGAAGAAGGTGCAAGCAAATCAGAATCAACTACTAGATCTAACTCTACACGTGTTTCTAAATTGGAGGCCAAAGTGGAAGATATGGAGAATCGCGCACGTAGACAGAACCTCAGACTTTTTGGAATTCCCGAAGGCACGGAGGGGGCCGATCCTAGATCTTTTGTTGTGAAGTTATTCCAAAGAGCCTTTAGCGATCTATCTGATTGGGACTGGGATTCCCAACTTCAGCGAGTACATAGACTGCCTCTTTTTCAAAAAAACAAAAACAACAAATTTCCTAGACCGTTTTTGATTTATTTTGGGAACTTCTTATTGAGACAAGCAGTATCACTTAAGGCCAGACCTAATAGCCCTGTAACTATTGATAACATTACTTTCTTTTTGAGGTCAGATTTGAGTAAGGGCACAATGGATAGACGATGGGAACTTCGTAAAATGATCGATTCCTTCAAGGCCATAGGGTGTACGGTCTACCTACAAGAACCTGCCCGCCTTAAAGTTATAAGAAACGGTCAAGCGCTATTTTTCACTGAACCGGAAGAGGCAGCTCAGGCTCTAGAGAGATTTACTCTAGAAAAGAGACAAATGAACTAATATTAACTCTATGGTCTAAATTTGTTGACATAATCACTTAAGAATTCATGTTTTTTTCCTTTTCTTGCTTTTCCTTTTTGGTGAATCACGGTTACACTTGAGAAAGCGGATGGGGTAGTCTCCATGCATGTTACTTCACTGTGCTGCCCCTACAGCGGCAGCAAGGGATAGAGGGGTGCTCCCCCCAAAGGGACGTGAGGGTTAGAGGGGGGTGAAGGTAGAAGACAAGGGTGGGGGGGAGGGGAAAAAAAGGGAGAAAAATCTTATTGCAAGAAATTAATATGTTTTAAGGAATAACAGAAAATACTTGTACAATAAAATATATAAACAGAGGCGAATCAATAATATGGAAAGGAATATAAGATATAAAAATGCTTAAAAGAAGATTAAGATTATTAAGTTGGAATGTAGCCGGTCTCAATAGTAAACTAAAGAGAAGATTAGTACAAGAAGAGATTGAAATGTATAAACCCCACTTTGTGCTACTTTCAGAAACTCATATTAGCTATCAGGAAAGAAAATTACTATCCCAAATGGGATATGAATTGGTGGTATGCTCTACTTTAGGTGCTTCTATTCGGGGGGTTGCCATTTTAAAACACAAACGAATTTTGACTGAAACTATTAAGACAGCTTCAGACGCACGGGGAAGGTGGGCGATTGCTCAGATACAATGTGAAAATAAAAAAATGTATTTTCTGTGTGATATATGGACCTAATATAGATGACCCTAAATTGTATGAGCAATTAAGCATAGAGCTACTAGAATGGGAGGGTGAACTTATAATCATGGGGGATTTCAACTGTGTTATTAATTATAAAATAGATTCTACAGGGCAAGGTTCTACAAATAGGATGCGAAAGGTCAGATCTGCAATATTGGAACAGGCAAGATTAAACAATTTGAAAGATATATGGCGCTTTAAATACCCCCTAATTGCAGGCTATACTTACTATTCAACAACAAGGGGTGGTGATGGACAGAGTTTCTGAATTAAGCAGAATACTCTCACCCAGTCAAGAGATCAGGGCTAGATCCAACACCGTTTTTTAGCTCACTGCACCATCCCAGTTCAGAACCTGGCTATATGCAAATTAGTCTGTTCCTGTCCCAGTGCATGATGGGAACAGGGCAAACCAAACTACCAAGCCAATTCTTACACTGGGAAGGAAACAAGCTTCCGGGGACTGGTTTCTGGCATTTCAGCCGTCGTCGGCCCGGCTTGCTTGAATCCTGATGGTGCAATGAGCAAGGGACTCACATCTGAGTATACCCTTCCACGCTTAGGGTGGACAAAATATTTAACAACAAGGGGTGGTGATGGACAGAGTTTCTGAATTAAGCAGAATACTCTCACCCAGTCAAGAGATCAGGGCTAGATCCAACACCGTTTTTTAGCTCACTGCACCATCCCAGTTCAGAACCTGGCTATATGCAAATTAGTCTGTTCCTGTCCCAGTGCATGATGGGAACAGGGCATACCAAACTACCAAGCCAATTCTTACACTGGGAAGGAAACAAGCTTCCGGGGACCGGTTTCTGGCATTTCAGCCGTCGTCGGCCCGGCTTGCTTGAATCCTGATGGTGCAATGAGCAAGGGACTCACATCTGAGTATACCCTTCCACGCTTAGGGTGGACAAAATATTTAACAACAAGGGGTGGTGATGGACAGAGTTTCTGAATTAAGCAGAATACTCTCACCCAGTCAAGAGATCAGGGCTAGATCCAACACCGTTTTTTTTTTTATACTTACTATTCAGCGCCTCACAGATCTTGTTCTAGAATAGACATGATTTGGGCATCTGACCATATCGCAGAACACTGTGATCTGGAAATATGCCCAAGAATCACATCCGACCATAACCCGATGCTACTTGAATTTGAAATTAGAGACCAAAAGAGGGATACACGAAACTTCACATTCCCGAGATATTTACTGGTAGAATCTGGATTTATTACACTATTGAAAGAACATATCAAAGACTTCATATCACTTAATATTAACTCCGCTAATATAAATATAGTATGGGATACTTGTAAATGTAGTATCAGGGGATTTGCTCAGCAATATATATTGAGATCAAATGCTGAGAGTCGTCGAGCTATTAAAAAAATCACTTCCAATATATTACAAGTAGAACAACAACTCGCCGAAGCTACGATACAATCAAAAACAAACATTGATGAGTTAAGAATAAAGCTGGCTGAATTACAATCATCTATTAAAAAAACTCTTAGAGAAAGATATAGCGCGAAAATTCATAAATTCATTCATTTCCAATCTTTATTTCGGCCATTTGGCCATAAAATATGAACAATACACATATACATCACAGATAAATCAGTTCATAAAGAGATAAAACCATTGGAATGCGTATACAAGAATGCTTTAAAAAACTGTGGATCTAAAATTTTAAGAAGGACCCAACATCTTTAAAATACGATTACGAGTATGCCAAACCTTGGTAAAACATTTTGTTAATGCGAAAACAGTTGGGCCAGAGAGATCAGATTTTAGAATCCTATACATTGGTGCATATTCCCTGCAGCCCATATTCCTTATCAGTGGGAGGAGCCAGTATTTTCTAGCTACCTTGTAGGCTGGGCAGAAGAAAGCCACGTGTAAGTCAGTTTCCTCCATAGCATCACAGGCCGGACACTGCTTTGTAGTGGAGGATGATGACCAAGTGCTTGTAAAGGACCGGAAGGGCAGCGTGCCGTATCTCCATTGGAGAAACAGCTTTCTAGCGAGTACAGGAGAGATAGGATCCAATACCTTCTCAAACCTATAAAGGTCCTTGCTTTGCAAAAACACAAAAGATAAAGACCCTTCTGCCTGTGTAGCTTGGGCCCTAGCTAGTTTTTGTTCATGGTAATTCATAAATATAAACTGGCTCAGTATGAAGGTGGAGATCGTATTGGTAAAGTGCTGACTTATAAGACAGCGGATAAAAAAGCCAGAACTAAAATTAAGACAATTATAGGTCCAGATCAATGTGAGTACGAACAACCGGACAAGATTCTAAGCCAGTTTGTTAGCTATTATCAAAACTTGTACACCCCAGATAATATACCTTCTAAAACCACAATATTGCAATATCTCAACAAATATCTACCAACACAAAGAGATTTAAATATAGAAATTTCTCAACAATTAAATTCAAAAATAACAATAACTGAAATAAAGCTAGCAATTTCTGCCCTACCTCTAGGAAAAGCAGTCAGAGAGGACTGTCTTCCTCTGGAAATATATAAAATCTGTGCTCAGGAACTGCTACCCTTGTTAGAAGAAGTGATTAATTCAATACTCAAATTTGGGAAAGCTCCAACATCATGGAAAATAGCCAAGATAATTTTTTTTCTCAAAAAAGGCAAACCCCAGAAAGAGTGTGGCTCTTACCGGCCAATATCTTTGCTCAACTCGGATGCAAAAATCTTTTCTAAAATGTTGGCTAATCGTCTCGCTCCCATCATGTCAAACTTGGTTAACCTACAACAACATGGTTTTGTGATGGGAAGAGACACCACAGCCCATGTAAATACGGCAATTACAGCTTTCGATGTTGCTGAAACTACTCTCACCCCACTCGGAATGATCATGTTGGATGCGGAAAAGGCATTTGATCGAGTGGGGTGGGAACATTTGTGGGAAGTACTAAAGAAAATGGGCATTTGTGGACCGTACCTGGATTGGGTCTGCTCACTATATGATAACCCGCTGGCCAAGATTAGCTATGGGGGAAAGGATTCAGTTAACTTCAAGATAGGAAGGGGAACTAGGCAAGGCTGCCCTCTCTCCCCCCTGCTTTTTGCTCTATCTTTGGAGCCTTTCTTGAATGCATTAACTGAACAGGCTAATATTACTTCAATTTACCATGGTGAAAAGAGCTTAAAGATAACGGCTTTTGCAGACGATATCGCGGTATATACAACAGACCTAGTCAAAGCCATACCCGAGATAATTGAAGAAGCCACACAATTTGGCAATGTATCAGGCTATAAATTGAACGTGAGCAAGACACAAGTTATTGCTAATTATAATCCAGAAGAACTAATCCCCGGCACATGTCAAAGTGCGACTTATCTAGGAATCAAGCTAGCAGCTGATACTGAGAAAATAATAAATATGGACTATGAATTTTTATTAAAAGAAACTGCTCTAATTTTCAAAAAATGGCATAAGATCCCACTCAGTCTAATAGGGCGAATCAATCTGGTAAAAATGAAGATATTACCTAAAGTATTATACTTATTTAGGGCTATACCTCTTCAACCAAACAAACTTTTCTTTAAAAAATTGGATGGCATATGTAGTAGCTTTTTATGGGGATATAAGAAAGCTCGTAGGGCTATGAAACTCCTGGAACTACCGATTGAAAAGGGGGGTATTTCTTTTCCTGATTTTAATCTATATTTTCTAGCAACTTTTTTTTGTCGCATAAGAAGTTTGATGAAAAATGAAAGTTCTTTATTTTACCATCAGTACATGCTCGGGCCAGACAGTAATCAATTCTTGTTTCGCTTACATGACCCTAACTATTTCAAACGTGTTAAATTCAAGACGGCTAGACACATTAAAAAAATGTGGGATCAAATTATGATTATTGATAAAAGTTCCTTTTTTAACGCTGAACTTAGACTTTGGGGCAATCCAGGCCTCCCAGATATATTTTCAGATGGGACAGGAAATCGTTGGACCCGACATGGCATTAGCATTTTGGGAGACCTCTACGGTCCAAATGGATTTCTGAATTTTGAAACACTTAAAATTACATTCGGTCTAACAAATGATATGTACTTCAAATATATGCAAATAAGAGACTACCTTTTTCGTAAAATGAAAATATTGGAAGTAACCCAATCAGACTTATTAGCTTGTCTATACTCGGAAAAAACAAAATCACTTATTAGCTTGGGGTATCAATATTTAACATGTGGCAAATACGATGATACTAATAAAATTGCATCCAAATGGTCTGGCAGACTTAGCATGAATATTAATTCTGCACAGATTGCAGCCTCGCTATCTCACATAAACTCTATAGTACACTCCTCCAATCTAAGACTACAACTATATAGAACAATTACACAGCTTTATTATACCCCACAAAGAATATCTAGCTGGTCACAGGGTAACTCTGTAACTGGTAAAACAAAATGCCCGAAATGTGACTTGTTTGCAGCCGGAATAGAACACATGTTGTTTTCCTGTCCAAAACTATTCACATACTGGAAAGGAATAATGGATGTTTTAAAACGCAAACAAATTATAACTCCGGTGCTTTCTGCACATCTGGTTCTTCTAGACATTCAAGATACTAAGTGCCAGAATAAAGATCTCATAACTATACTATTTGCTTGTGCTAGGTTAGTGATAGCAAGATCATGGATTTCTAAAGAACCCCCAAACATATCAGAATGGTGTACTTTGGTAAGCGAAATAAGAATAATGGAACTTACGCTAGCAAAACATAGAGGTCCAAAAGCCTGTAAAAAAAAGGAAAAGATCTGGAAACACTTTCTCGAATTTTGAAAAATTACTATATAAGTCTTACTTAAAAAAGAGGCCAAACTTAATTATTTGTGATTTTCTATCATTTATTTAATATTACATATGTTTTTCTATAATGTACTGTTTTCTCCTCTCGTTTGGTCGTTTTTTTGATAGCAATTGATTTGTCTATTTATTATAATTTTGTTATCCTATTGATATGTGAAATTAATTTGTCTTTTCTTGCAATAATAAACATATTTAAAAAAAAAAAAAAAGAAATGATGCTCAAAATTACTAAAATAGTTCAGGAGCGCCTTCCTATTTGTGTAGCTGCTGTCATGTGTATATCCTGGACCTGTATTTGCTTCGCAATCCTCCACTGCCCTCCACAAGTCACATTTGTTATAAAGTCCAAATTATATTTGCCATCTGAAGTCCCCAGGATGTGCAATATTTTCTCACTTTTTCTCAGAGCAATTTATGGCCAGATTCATCAAGCATAATTGCGCTCGCAAAGGGCTAGATTCTGAGAATCTGGCCCTTTGCGAGTGCAATTTTTGCATTTGGGATTCATCATCCCAAATGCAAAATTCGCTAATAAAGAATTCGCACATTTGCGAGGAATTGCATTTAAGGAATCTCTATTTGAGAATCCTTAAATGCAATTCATGAACCATTTTAAAATAGCGAAATCGCAATTTTGGGCCGCTATTTACCGCGAGGTCAAACCTCGTGGTAAATAGCGAAAACTTAGAAAAATGCATTTAAATGCATTTTTCTGAGTTGCATGTTACACACACACATGTCCTTTGGACATGTGTGTGCGCAACACCAATGTAGATTACATTTCAGGGGTGCTACAGGGTGTCCTTTGGACACCCCTGGCACCCTTGAAATCGCATCCTTATTTGCGATTAGCAAATTGCTAATCGCAAATAAGGAATAACTCCCCATTCATTCCTATGTGCCTTTGGCCCATAGGAATGAATGGGGAGTTATTCCTTATTTGCGATTAGCAATTTGCTACTCGCAAATAAGGAATGTGTAGGAATCACAATTTATTTAGCGATTCCTACATGAATCCCGTTTTGCAAGTCCTTAATAGCGATTCCTTAATAATCGCTATTAAGGACTCGCAAATCGGGACATTGATGAATCTGGGGGTTAATCTCCTATGGGGTTTTAAAAGATGCTCAAGTACTTTCTCTGCGTTCTAAGCTAATTGTAACTTCCTTAATCATCGATGTTGACATCAGAAATGTGCATAGGAATATTTAGATTGAGATATGCATCATACATGTGCTTGCACTGAGTCTCTGTGGCATTGATGACATTTCACTAATTCTTCATCTAGTTGTTGGAGGATCACTACCTACACGTCCGTACAGGCAGATTGTATATTTGTTATACTTGTCAATGGAAAAAGAATCTGGGTACTGCAAATATTAGTTTCTTCCTTTTCATTTGAATTGCTGAGCAAGCAGTAAATTACTATATTTTTGATTGCAAACAATAACATATTATTTGCTCTGTGTGCCAATGCCTACAGTGTCAAGTAAATAAAACCTAGAAAAATAACTTTCACATCACACTTTTTGGAGCTTGAAGTATTTTTCTAACAATAGAACTCAGAAACAATAGACCACCCTTGTCTGCATCTGTGCGTAATAACAA
Organism: Lissotriton helveticus; assembly: GCF_964261635.1. Classification (NCBI taxonomy): domain Eukaryota; kingdom Metazoa; phylum Chordata; class Amphibia; order Caudata; family Salamandridae; genus Lissotriton; species Lissotriton helveticus. The sequence goes on along the minus strand of NC_136071.1, from coordinate 984,608,902 downwards.
TTTTCCTGCGGACATTGTGTCAGAAACAAAATATTAACATTGGACTGCGTTTGTCTAAATTAATTTCTACGTTACTGTTCTCCTTTTTGATAAGAAGATAAAGCTTAATCATACATTACTTTTTAGATGTCTGTATTCGGGGGGAAAACGTATTTGCCTGATTTATCTTTTGTCCAGTGTGCTTGTAATAAAGTCAGTTGTTTTATTATTACAGAAAAGGCTCTAAAATACTGTGATGAAACAGGGAATTGGTTCCGACATCCAGACAGCAATCGTACCTGGTCGAACTATACACTGTGCATTTCTTATACTAGTGAAAAGCTGAAGGTAAGTGCTGGTTACATGTCAGTGTTGAGAAGCATGAAACTGTATTTAAGGACGTGGGGGCTTTTTTAGACTTTGGCAGATAGGAAGCTCCGTCAAATCTCGCCTACCCGACTCCTAGTGCCATGGTCTATGACGTACTGGTAATATGGCGGATAGGACATCCAGCATGTTTGTGTCTGTCTGTATACAATCATTTTTTGCCACTTTCTGTAGTTGCTTATTTTCTCACTAGAGTACCAACAATGTAGAGTCTCCACTTGGTCTGACTATGCACCAAGTTTTGTGCCCTTTTTTCACAGCAGACTGTGTACTTTGATTTCTAATATCGGTTAAAATGATGATACCAGAGATGCCAATTAATTGGTGAAGATGATTTCAAGGATGGCTATACTATTACTTGGCTCACCCTTATGTACGGTTGTAATTAAACATTTAATTTCTTGGTAAAGGTCTGGAAAGTTAAGGATGGTCAAAGTATCGCATAGGATGAACTACTTAAGTTTGAAAACCCAGCAGTCTCTTTGCGTTAACATATGGCAGTGAACTTCAGGTTGCCACATTTGACAACCAATCAGCTCAAACTAGAGACAATAGTATTATTGCTGGAAATGTACAATCCCCCAGGGATCTGCTTATGAGCATCAGCAGTATGTGTTTCTTTTTGCTGATTCAAACTGCTGAGCTGGACTTCAGCTTGACCCTTTTGAGGCGCAGGATAGTTATCTTTCCCCAAAGCCTATTTTGCCTTCAATTCATTCTTCAGTGATGCACACATAGAGTTCTGGATCAATGCCTCAATGGGGACCAATTCATGTTTTTGAAGGACCTCTTCCTGCATACCTTAACACTTTTCTCACAACTTGCCCTACTTAAAGTTTGTCCTCACTGGGACCAGCTGGCCCGTTGACATCAGTGCCCTAAAATTAATTTTAGTGCTGGTGATGACATTTAAATTACGCAACAGGTCAAAATACCATTGACTCACATACATATAGCCTCATTAACCCTGCTTTATTGTAATAATTTGTTCTCATGAGTCAGTTGTTCACTGGTATATCCACATCACCATCCCATGATTTGTGCACCATGTGATCACTCTGATGTTGTAAATTCAATAAATATCTCATTATTCTACTTTCAAATATGTGCTCGCATAAAAATATTGGTTTGTTTATTTTGGATGAGTCATACATCCATGAACTTCTCAGTAGTTTGAATACCTCCACGTGGACCATTGTTTTTGTGTTCTTGTAACTTATCAATTGTTCATGTTTGGTGAACCAGGTAACCCTTGTGATTTTTACCCTCATATTTGTACCAGTCACGAACAGAGAATTTGACAGTAGCCTCAGTCAGTTTGGGGCAAAGACTTTACCTTTTAAAGTAAAAACATGAATAATCCCCAAAGTCCATTAGTCTAGAATTGTATTGCAATGTTTCTTTTCTGCTCCATGTGGTTTGTGTATTAGTGCCCAGCAAATAGATAGATGTATGCCCAATTTGGGCCTCTTGGCAATGTGACTTAGTGCTTGTTGTAAGTGGATGGGATGTGATCAAGGCAATAGCAGTGTGTGTGGTTGATGGCTAAAGGGAGGCAAAGCTCTGTTGACCGGAATCTTCTTCAGTGCCATAAGAAATATTTTTGACAAAAGTCTCCACCACTGACACGGTTACATACTTAATATACCAGAACTCATGGATATCCTCTCTGCTACCCAACCTACTCTGTCCATTGACTCAAATATAGGTATGGCTAAGTTTACTAATTAGATTAATTCATCAGTATCAAGGTTGACTCTGCCAAGATCCAACATAAGCAATACATTCAAGCCAACAGCACCCTGGTTGTCCCATGAGCTTACGGCTTTTAGACAGAAATACCACAGGCAAGAAAAAGAACTGGAGAAGAAACAATAATCTAACCAATAAAACTAAACATAAACAAATGATTCAAGATTACAAAAAGTTTCTGAGAAAACTCAGTATCTCACTGATAAGATCTATCAATCCAAAGCTCTTCAAGCGAACTTTGTAAAACTATCAACTCGCTCTCTAGCTTTAGTTGTTTTAATACAGTGACACCTAGTCAGTCACTGTGCGACAATCTAGCCAACTTTGTCAGGGATAAGGTTGCAGTCTATGGTGAATGACTTGAGACACCATACTAAAACTGATGTCAAAGGGAAAAAAGTACTAGGATCAAGCAAACAAGAGCTCAATGAGTTCTCTCTTCATACTACTAAAGAAGTGTTTGAGCTTATTATCCATACTAAATTGGAGCTCTTTCAGACCCTTACCCTCCAAGAGTCCTAGAAGCGATAGCAGAGACAGTTGCAGCCTCCCTCACTTCTTTAATAAATAATATTATTATATCAGGAAAGTTTCCAAGGGAATGGAAAAAAGTTTCAATATTTCCCCGATGATAAAAAATGATCTCTTAACCCCATAGAGAAAAATAATTATCGCCCATTCTCTCTTCTGCCAATGCCAGCGAAGATTCCATAAAAACAACCTAATACTACCCTTTTGGAAGTTTTCAATAAACATTAAATTATTGATGAAGCCCCACATGCCTTTAGAACAAATCACAGCACTCAAATGGTGTTGGTTGCTGCCTCAGAGAAGATAAGATCCATTATGAACAATGGGGGGGGGGAGGGAGGGGGGGACACTGCTGTCATTATTTTAGGTCAATCCGCAATTTCGACACTGTTAGTCAGATGGTCCTGTTAGACTGTTTACCAATATAGGGTTACACAGCTCTGCGACAAATCTCCTCCAATATTTCCTTGTGAATAGAGAGCAGTCGATCTCCCTTGGGGGATTTTGATCAAAACCCTTTTCACTTCCTAACGGGTTCCGCAAGGGTCATCAATGAGCGCCACACTTTTAAATGTTGATGTAGCCCAGTTAGGCACATTAATCTTTTGGTTTTTCAACAATTTCATTAGTAAGAGACTAGTATGTCCTTTTCTAGAAATGTGGAGGACATCTCCCACCACTTCAACAGTTACGTGGGTGAGGAAGTCAAATTGATGAAATGTACTAGTTTGAATGGGAAAATGAAGAAAACCGAGATCCTTCTTTTTGAAAGTGACCTCTCATTTGGAAACTGTCCTGGTGGCCCCAGTCTCTTGGCCCCCTTCCCACTCCTGTCTCCAAAGTAAAGTGGCAGTGATCTTTGACCTGGGCATGATCTTTCATTTAGAGATCATGTAATAACATTTACCTCTACCTGTTTCTTCATCTTAAAAACTCAGAGAAAAATTCTTCCCTTTATTGCCTATGATTAACCCTGGGTGTAGTTCGCGTAGTAGCGCTACGCGTAGCTACACAAAGTGCACTTCGCACTATGCGAGCTACGCGAACTGGGTAGTGCACTGTGCAAAATGCTCTTAGCACTGGTTGCACAGTGCAGGATGCTTGTCCGCACTGTGCAATCCGTGCAAACCGCATCTTGCACAGTGCAAGCGGTCGTTTTCTGCCACTCGAGTAGATTTCTACTCGAGCTGCAGCTTTCTCACCGCGGACTGGTTGTTTCGCATAGCGAACGGTCGCGAGCAAACGCGACCACTCGCAATAAGAAACCTGACCTCCCCGCGTTGAGAATCTCGGCAGGAGGTTTATTTTCCACACTTGCGATCGGCAACTTGATGTTGCTGATCGCGAATGAGGAAAAAGTCTCGCCTGGATGTCATTTTGCTCGCTAGCGGTCGCCAACTTGACGTTGAGGACCGCGAGCAAGCAAAAAATGACTGCTATGCTACGCTACGCATGTTTGCACTGTGCTATGTGCAATTTGGGTAGTGCAAACTACTCGAGGGTAGCGTAGTACTTCGCCCCGGCTTACCTATTGTTAGATCTGGGGGTCTCTAGTTGGCAGAGGTAGGTACCAATGTCCAAATAGGGACCCTTGATTCTAGTCAGGGTAAGGGGGATACACTTTTTGGATAACCCCTGCTCACCCCCTTTGTAGCTTGTCACGAGCAGACAGGCTTATCAAAGGCAATGTGTAAAGTATTTGTACCAACACTCACAGTAACACAGTGAAAACACCAGAAATGGACTCCACACCAGTTTAGAAAAATAAAGTATTTTTATCTGGACTACACAAGACCAAAACGACAAAAATCTAACATACACAGTTCAAGAATATGATTTTAAAAGAGTTCTAGGGTTTGCATCAAAATAATCTAGAGTTGCGTCAGTTTTAGCCCAAAGTACCTGTAGATGCGACAAAAGTTCCTAGCCTAGCGGCAACTGCAGCGTCAAGAAACAGGCGATGCGTCACTCCTGAGACCCTGGGGAGGCGATGCGACAACCCCGCTGCACGCAGCGGGCGTGTTGCGACGAATCCTGTCTGTAAGGGGAGCGATGCGATACCTTGTATGGATTCCAGGGTGCAGCTTCTCCGGTAGGAAGCGTCTAGCACAGGCACAATGTGACGATCTTCGGGGTGGCGACGATCTTTGGGGCAGCTGTGATGCGCGGCGCAGCCTTGATCTTTTTCTGCAGCGTTCCCTCGATGCGTTGGCGCTGGACTCTGCGACGATGATCGCAGCGACGGGATGTGGTCTGCAAGCAAGTGGTGCGACAGTTCTCCCAGCGACGACAGGCTCTGCGACGATATTCGCAGCGACAGGAATCTTCCCGCACCGGGGCGATGCGCTCCGCAAGCAAACGATGCGTCGGTCTTGCAGCGGCAACAGGCGCTGAGACGATCTTCGCGTTGTCGACGATGCGCTCCGCAAGCGAGCGATGCGTGCAAATTATAGATTTTTTTTTTCATTTCCAGCTCCCCAAAATGCAGAAAACAACCTCCAGAGGCCCCACAAACAGATCAAGCACTCTAGGTAGGTCAGAACTCACACAGCAGAGTTCAGGGCGGAAGCTGGGGGTGAAGTCATTTTGTTCCTGGAACTTCCTAACAGGAGGCCAGCTGTCCTCAGGCCCTTGGAGATCTCTTCAAGCAAGGGGACACAGCAACAGTAAAGTCCTTCCCCTATCCTTGGCAGAATAGCAACTGCTGATCAGCCCACAAACACACAGCAGGACAGCCCTTCCTCTTCAGTCTTCCAGCTTTTCTCCTTGGCAGAGGTTCCTTTTTGATTCCAGGATGATCTAAAGTCTTGGGGTCTGGGCCCCAGTATGTATACCAATATTTTCCTTGTTCTCTGAAGTCAGAGAGGCCTTTGCCTAGTCCAAACCAGTTTTGATCAGTCCTGGAGCACTCTGTTTACATGACTCCTTCTTTCCTTTCACGGTGCAGGGCAGAGACATCAGACACACCACAAGGGGTGGAGCCAGCATTTTGGAAGGAAGGCACAGCCCTATTCAGGTCCCAGGTGCAACTCTTCCCAACCATCTACATGTAGATCTCTCTATTCAGCCCTGGGCTGACTCACCCTGTCTTCTGGAATCCACCAGCCCCTGTTATTTAAACTCCAGACAAGGAATACACAACCTAGCAGGGGCAGGCTTGCATAGTTAGGCAAGAAAATACCTACTTTCTAAAAGTGGTATTTTCAAACACAGAATGTTAAAAGCAACTTCACTAAAAGATGTATATTATCATTCTAATTTCAGGCATACTAAACTCGAATTTCTACCATGTTCCCTGCGTCAGTTAGGGTTATAAGATGTTATAATCAAACTGCCCATTGTGGTCTATGGGTTACAGGTAGCCTTGCAACAGTGAAAAACGAAAATGGCTGTAATTCACTATCAGAACATGCCACACACATCAGGACATGTCCTACCTTTTACCTACAATGCACCCTGCCCTTGGACCTACCATAGGGGTGACTAATATGCAGAAAAGGGAAGGTTTAGGGACTGGCAAGTGGGTGCACTTGCCCAGTCAACATGGTAGTTAGCAACTGCACACAGGCACTGCGGTGGCAGGCCTGAGTCACCATTTTAGGGCTACTCATGTGGGTGGCACAATCAGTGCTCCAGGCCCACTAGTAGCATTTGAATCACCAGCCCATGCACACTCAGTGCACTTTACTAGGGACCTACTGGTAAAACAAATATGCCAATCATGGAAAACCAATCACAATAACAATGTATACAGAGAGCATATGCTCTTTAGCACTGATCGGCAGTGGTAAGGTGCCCAGAGTCCTATTGCCAACAACCACAGGTCAGGAAAAACAAGGGAGGAAGAAGCAAAAAGTTTGGGGATAATTCTGCAAAAAGGGCCATTTCCAACACATATGATATGCAGAAATCATTGGTCATTCCATTGGTCCTGTACAGGCTGGACTATTATAATGCCCTCTATCAGGGCATACAATAGAGTTATCTTAAATACTGCAGCTTGTGCAGAACGCAGCACCCCGCCTCCTCAAAAAATACCCTAATATCACACAGTCTCTCAGGCCTTAGTGGAGCCTCATTGGCTCCCAGTAAAGAAACGTGTGGCCTTTAAGGCTCTTTGCACAACACATAAAGCACTTCACGGGATAGGCCCTGAATAGTTGAGGAAAAAGTTCACTGTGCATATACCAAGGAAAACTTTGCGCTTGGCTGCACTGAAAACATTCACCATACCAAGATGCTATAAAGCATCCTAAGAGGGGAGAAGTTTTATATATTCCTTGTGTAAATTGTGGAATAAATTCAATTGGGAGTTTAAGAATTAACAGAATACTACTTGTTTTAGAACATTGCACAAGTCCTGGCTTTTCTCATCTCCTGTTTGAACCTTTGGGTGCTTTTCTATCAGATACATCTCAGTGTCAATACTCCTTCAGGCATTTGTGTGCTTAATAAATATTATCAATATCAATATATTTGATCCTTTGAGACCCCATGCAGGAATGGCTAGAGTTTGCTGGCCAAGCAGAATGGCTTTGCTCAATAGACCTCTCTTATCCTGCTGATGCCAAATATAGTATTATTGACCCAAAGGGTGCAACTCTAAATAGTAAAGCTAGTCTGATTCAGCCTTCTCTTTGGACCGTGGGTTTGCAAGGTTCAGATTTGCAGCCCCTTTGAAGGGGCAGATACACATTAGAATAGCCATCTCATGCTCTACTCCAGGGATATGCCTTTGCAGGCTCACCCATATGCATCTAAAATATGTACAGGCCCTTTCTCCCTCCCCAAAGTGGGCCATCTGTTCTTCTGCACACAAATGCTTGAGGCTTAAAGGCACTTCTGGCTTTCTGAAACAATAACCCATAACTGTGAAAGCACACACGCCTGGTGCTGCTAATGGAAATAAACGAATGTGTTTAATTTATATAATTTGTATTCCAAGTGTTGGTATTAAATGAGGTTTAAGAGGACAATACAATGCAGTGTATGTCTTTGTCCAAGTCCCATTAGTTGGAAATTCAACATACTGCTTACTCACCTTAATAGCAATCTCCTCAGCAGTAGTTTTTCATTACAGTTAATAGAAGACATAATTAATCGAATCTGAATTATTAATGGCTCTTTGTACCAGGCTTATGACATAAACTTTACCTTGAAAACATTTCCGCTTCACTGGGAGTGTGTTTAGTAACTAATGGCCTCAATCAAGCTTTTTTTTTTTATATTTAAGCATTTTCTGTGTAGAGCTAGTAATAGTGGACACCACCAAAGAAGAGAAATTAGATTCTGTTGCTTACAACACTTATGTGTTCAAGGATTTTGTGCATCCTACTCCATCACTGAAAAGCAGACCTGAATAGGCCGTGTATGAGATACCTTTCCATGGCCAGCAGAGGTCCTTTCTGCCTCCATGTCCGCTTGTCTCACTTGTCCATCCTCACCCACCATGCTCTGCTTTCGCTCTCACTGTGAGCTTTCAGGGGAAGGGGCTTATCAAATTCCAGTTGGACCAATAATATAGCCCGAAGTTATAGGGCCACCAGGCATCCTTTTGTTGGAGTATGCTGGCTTTGAGTGATAGGGAGCCTCACAAAATAAAAGCGCACAGCTTGTTTTCACTTCACCAGTACTTAAGAGGGGCATGCTTTTGACTTTGTTCAGTCCGTGCACGTGCACATAAAAGATATGCATGAACTGTTAGACTGTTAAATGTGGTGGTTGAACCAGTATTTGCACAAATTACGATTTAAATACTACTATTTTATTTTATTTCTTTTATAGCACTATAGTGCCATTGCTGTGCATAGTGTCACGGTGCCCTACATCACACATGCACTTTATACATTGACCATAAATCATATGTGTGTAAATCAATGTACAGGTTGTGATACATAACACATGTGGGTTACAACATGTACAGACGTACTGATATCACTTGCATACTACCTTACTTGGTTAGTTCCGCCGCTTTTTTTAGGACTTGTGCCCAGCTTCTGGGGTACCTCCTGCCTCCAAACCCGGATGCTTGGCTCACTTCGACAGTACCTCTCAGAAGTGCTAGATTTTTCAACATGGCCACTATTGGCTTCTCCCGATTCTGTTGTGACAAATCCACTATGATTCAAGCATACTGATGCATATATAGGAAATGTCTCTGGCACCCCCTTGTCAAGGTGATTGTTATCTTACCCAGAAGAAGCTGATCGTTTCTTGGTCTTAGGGAGTTTTAGTAATTGATGAGAAAGAGGTTTATGGGTAATGTCCATGCAAGAGACCGTCTGATCCATCTATTTCAAGCTGCTCTTATTGAGCAACTGTAACCGCATATGGTGTCCTGCAGTAGACATTAAACTCTCAGAAAGTTCCTTAACGCAATAGCTAGGTGGAAATGCTAAGCAAGGACACGGATGTTGGGAACATACAGCTGCCCCTCTTTAAAAAGGAGAGACCGAGCTACTGGTGTGCTAAATCAAAATGCCAAATAATAATATGAAAATTAATTCGGACCATACAGGCGTTGTATTATGGTATGTTACTGGTATTTGTATCACGCGCTCTCACCCTGGAGGGTATCCAGACATCCAATAACTTGTTTGATACACACATCTCCCAGAACACTTTTGAGCAACAGTTTTATGTGCTGGGCCTTTAAATAAATACAATGCCACCAAACCTGATCGATTATTAACTATATGAGTAAGTGAAAGTTTGAGATATAAGGCAGATCCACATGTTTACTGCTGTGATTTGGCTAAACACCAGACATAGCACGTGCAAAAGAAGAGGACCTCAAAAAGCATCAAGATGCCCTCATGATTATCAATGCACTGCAGCAATCATGATCTTGGCTAAGCAACAAAGCGCTCAGTTAGAGAGCGCGAGACAATGAAGGAGCAGGTGGGAGAAGGTTGAAAAGACACAGGTTCACGAGGAGACCTGCGTCATTGCAAATGTGAAAGGCACCTCCAATTAACGTGTACATAAACTGCCTCTGAATAGAAAAAGAGAAGAAAGGGCAAAATCTAATTTGTCTCTGTAAAGGAAATGCTGTTTGCCCACAAATGGGAGAAATTAATTTAAAGAGCGCTTTGGTTGAAGAGGCTGAAGAATGCATTGCTCTGGCAAGACCAAGCCTATCAGGCCCGCATGTGGAAGTTATATTTCATATCTATTATTTCAGAACTCTATCACTGGAATGACAGAATATGTTAATTTAGATGAAGAGTGTGGGATAAAAAAAAGGGATGCTATTACATTTTGCAAAGGGGACGCTTAACAGGTCAGGGAAGAAGGTCGTATAAAATATAGAACAGGCACAGGCTGCCCTTCAAGCAATGAGCGAGAATACCTTCCTAAAACAAGTCCATGGATTGCTTGTTAAAAAAGAAGATATGCCTGTTCAGTTTCTTACCCCCAGATTCATCAAAGTCCTGTTTTGCGGGTCCTTAATAGCGATTTTTAAGGAATCGCTATTAAAGACTCGCAAAACGAGATGCATGTAAAAATCGCAATATTTTTTGTGATTTCTACTGCTTCCTTATTTGCGATTCGCTAATTGCTAATCGCAAATAAGGAATGGCTTTCCCATTCATTCCTATGGGCCTAAAGGCCCTTAGGAATGAATGGGGAGTCATTCCTTATTTGCGATTTGCAATTAGCGAATCGCAAATAAGGAAGCGATTTTAAGGGTGCCAGGGTGTCCAAAGGACACCCTGTAGCACCCCTGAAATGGTAATGTACACTGGTGTTGCGCACACACATGTCCAAAGGACATGTGTGTGTGTAACATACAACTTAGAAAAATGCACAAAAGTGCATTTTTCTAAGTTTTCGCTATTTACCACGTAGTTAGACTTCGCGGTAAATAGCGGCCCCAGATTGGGAATTCACAATTTTAAAATGGTTCATGAATTGCATTTAAGGAATCTCAAATTGAGATTCCTTAAATGCAATTATTCGCAATTTAGCGATTTCTAAAATTGCGATTTTTGCATTTGGGATGATGAATCCCAAATGCAAAAATAGCACTAGCAAAGGGCCAGATTCTCAGAATCTGGCCCTTTGCGAGCCGATTTTGGCTTGATGAATCTGGCTGTTAGTGTTTTATATGGTGCCAGCAGCCATATTTTGGATGCTTTGATTGTAACATGTCCCATGGTTACACTGGCTGGATCATACAGTGAGCCCAGCACCCGCCACTGAAACACGCAGTAATCTGCGGGTCATGAGATCAAATCTCCCATCCCCAAGTTTGTTAAACTGAGTACCAATACGTGTAGTGACAGTAACACTTTTATTACATTGCTTAAAAGTGTCTTAACGCTGGTATCAAGCTCTATATGCAAATCTGGCTATTAATGGTATTGAGATAAGTGTAATTTGTTACTACCTGAGTACTTGCTCTGTATTTAAAATAACTCTTAGGAGGCAGATTGGCAAAGCTAGTGTTGTGCTAATGAAGCCTTTGGCCCTCTACTCCAGCCCCCAAATTCTCAGACAATAATTGGTGAGGGCAGCGAGGGCAGCGAGGGCAGCTTCACACAGGAGTGCATTTCACACTATGGGTTGGTGAGGCTAGTAAAATCAAATGGAATAATTGTGCTGAACTGCATTTATTTACACAAGGAGTGCAGGACAATTGTTGGTGTGCACACCCCGCTCGAACATACTTCATTGGTTAGTGGGTTCATGCTATGACAGCAGACTTGTCTCATAAATAGAGGGACAAGGGACATCTTGGCAAAATGTTTGTACAATTATTTGATGTTTGTTTTTATTGGCTTGGGGAAGTCGCACCATAATATGTGTTACTCATTTTTTTTTTTTCAGAACAAAATTTTATTAGATTTTGGTAGTTCACAGAATACAAAGAAACACCGCTCCCAAAGTGGCAGAGAGACGATGTGCACACAAATGTGACGGATACCAAATTATGCAATCAACATTCCCCCATTTTCCCACCCTCAGTATTCCAACCCGGTACCCACCCTCCACCCCGCACGGTGTCTACAGTGTCCAAATATAGGAGCCTAGCGATCTCTATAGCAGCGTGTGTACCAGTTCACCCAGAGTCAGTATGCATGCGATCTGCGTCGGTGGCCCTTGGCACCGGAGGGTCCAGAAGAAGGCCCCTGTAGTCCGCCCATCTCTTCCAGATCTGGAAATGCTTTTTGGGGCAGCCCCTGGCCTCAAATACTGGACGTTCTAGTCCCATGTTAAAGTCCATGCCCCGTTTCCACACCTCCACCAATGGGGCTTTGGGGGCCTTCCAGGCACGCGCTATATCCCGTTTAGCCACCGTGAGGCCCAGGAGAAGCAAATGGCGTTTGTATATGTTTCCGCCCACTTGTTCATCGACATGGAGGAGGCCCAGCTTCGGCGAGCGAGGGAGTTCCCAGCCCAACACCTCCTCTAGGCAATCCCACACTCCGGTCCAGAATCTCTGCAGTCGCACACACTCCCACACCGTATGCAAAAAGGAGCCCATTGCACATCCACACCTCAGGCAGTCCGGGGAAGCTATGAGTCCCGCCTTCCACAGTCTTTCCCTCGTATAATACGCCCTATGTAGGTACTTAAATTGGATGAAGCGCAAGCGCACCGCAATCGCCGCCCTCCTAGGGGCCTCCAGGGCTTCTCTCCAGTCCTCCTCCTCCAAGCTCCCCAGCTCTCCCTCCCAGACCACCCTCAATTTATCAAGAGAAGGGGAACAGTGGGTAACCAACATTTGATATATGTTTGATATTTTTCTGGTTTCCAATTCCCCCATAAATAGCTTAGCCTCCAGGGGGCTGAACTCCAGTAAGGACGTTAGTCCCGCTATTGCGGGGGTTAGGGTGTGTCGGAGCTGTAAGTACCTGAAGAATTGGGACTGGGGCATGTCGTATTCGTCCCGCAGGGTCTGAAAGGACTTAAGGACCGAGCCCTTCATGACGTGGCCCAGCGCCGAGATGCCAATGGCGTTCCAGCCATCGAATCCCCGCAGGGAAGCCAGTGCCGGTAACCTCCCATTGTGCCACAGGGGGGTTTCCCCCGTTAGCCTGTTCCACCATCCCATGCGATGGAGAGCGTCGCGCCACACTTGGAAGACTACTTGAGTGACCATTGGGAGCCTTTTCCGGATGCCCGCCGAGTATAAGATAGTATGCAGCGTGTCCGGGTCCATCAGGTACCTCTCTAGGGCATAGGCCGGGTCGCCTCGATCCCCGTACCACCATTCATTGAGAACTAGTAGGTGTGACGCCTGATAGTAGGACTGGACATCAGATGTGGCCAGCCCCCCACAGTAGGTCGACAGGAAGCAGGTGCGGAGTGCCACCCTCACTGCTCCCCCAGTCCACAAGAACCGACCCAATGCCGAGTTGACCTGCCTAAACCACTGCGGTGAGATTGGATACGGGTGATTCTGTAGTTGGTACAGAATACGAGGTAGAGCTACCATCTTAAAGATGGCCGAGCGGCCATATACATTCAAGGGCATCCTGGACCACGTCTGCATGTCCAACCGTATTTTGTCCCACACTGGTAGCACATTGCGGGACCATGAGACTCCCGGCACATCCGTCACAAAGACGCCTAAGTATTTAAGACCTCCCGCCGCCTCTTGAAGGGCCGAGGCCCAAGGGCCCAGGACTCCGCTATCTCCCAGGACCCACAATTTCGATTTCTGCACATTGAGCGTGAGGCCAGATACCTCGCCGAAGATACGCATTATATCAAGGACCCTTGGCCCCGATCTATTAAGGTCCGTAAGAAAGAAAAGAACATCATCGGCATAAAGCGCGATTCTGTCGGACGGACCCCCCACCCATTCCATGCCTCGCAACTGAGCGTCCATCCTCACCCAAGCCGCCAGCGGCTCCATTGCCAAGGCAAACAGGTAAGGCGAAAGAGGGCACCCCTGCCGGGTACCTCGGCCTATAAGGAATGAGCTGGAGACCGCCCCCGCTACCCTCACCGCCGCTGTCAGGTCCGTTTACAGTAAGTGAACGTAAGACAGGAAACGCGGGCCCAGATTGAGTCGGAGAAGGAGCGCCCGAATATACGACCAACTTAGTGAATCGAATGCTCTATCTATATCCGCTAGCAGAAGGGCCGCGGGGATGCCTGCCGCCCGCGCCGCCTCCACTACTAACTGCGCGCGCCGAATATTATGCCTCGTTGCCCTGTGGGGCATGAAGCCGGCCTGGTCTAGATGGACTAGGGTTACTCATTTTTAACATCCCTTGCAAGCTATCACGTTTTTGGCATTATATGGATTTATGAGGTATTTAAATTGCACCAACCCAATCAAAAAGCAGTGCAGCTCTGACTGTTCGGAAGATACACGATTAGTTAATCTCAAGAAATTCAGATGAAGCTTTGATTAACGTCTTTTTTGTTTGAGGTTGAATTTTAATCTAGCTAATTAAACTACACCACACTACAATCCTTTCCTTCCTCTTCAATTTCCAATCTCTTCAGTGTTGAAATAAAAGGATTTGAACTACCATTTTTGTCTCATAAAATTAAAAGTTTACTATTGTGATTTTTCTTGAAACAAATCTAGGTTTAATGTGTGTTTGCTTCAATGGAATTTAAACAAAACGCATGATACATTTAGCTGACACTCTAATCCATCTGTTATTTACTACCTATGGCAGTACTTTTATTATATATTATACTTGTCTTTCACACAGTGCTATACACTGCACAAGCATCTTTTCTAAACGTCTATAAATAACAAGTGCTATTGTTACCGAGTTGAATCATGCATCTGCTGACACTGGAAGGATGAAATGCTGAGTCATCCTAGCTGGATCTGAACCCTGATCTGCAGCTCGCCACATATTTCTTATGTCAGCGATTACCTTTTAATTGCCTGCGACCAGCATATGTTGTTTGGGTCCCTCGGCCGCTATTTGGTGAACCCAGTGTTTTTTTGCTTTTTCTGGGTGATTCAGTTTTCCTCTCAGCAAGAGCCTTATGCATAGTGTAGCTAGAATGTCATGCAATCTGTTTAATTAGCAATCAGATACATATTACATTAGTGCATCTGCAATTAGTTATATGGTCCTTGAGAAAACTCCGGTAGCAAAATAAATTGACGCATTACTCGGATGAAATTGACACCAGTGTGATTTGCTGTGCACTCCAGCACGGAGCATATAACCGAAACCCATAGGCAGTAAATAACCGCTTCCCGCGAGTAAATATGACATTTTATAATGAGTAGTGAAAGGAAATTGGTGCACAATTGGAATGATGGGTCGTTCTGAAGTTATATTTTAGAAAAGCAAGGTACGGTGTTACACATTGTAAAACAAGAACATCGAGTGCAACCTTTACAAGCAACATATTTACCTTTGGGAAGTCTTCTAGGTTGTAATACATTACATCATTTATATAGCTTATTTTTTACATTTCTTGAATAGAAGTAACCATATGTATTCTTTGCTCACACCAAAGAGCGTTTCAGACCGCAATGGGCCATTCCCTCTCAGCTCAAGAACAAAGAGAGGACGGGTCCTAACGGCCAGAGCTGCCGTCTTTGGGGCTAAGGAACCAAGTTAGAGTCTCGAGGTCGGCTCAATATCCTGGGATTCAGGGCAAATCGCTTCATCTCCTTGTGCCTACCAAAAATGAATGTGTCCTTGTAACTGATACTCATGTAAAGCACTCAATAGCTTTGGGTCACCATTGCTGTATAAAATTGCAAAAAAAATTTATTAAATGTTTAGCTTTTAACCTAAACAAATCATATGTTGGCGACCGAACCCTTGCCTGGTCATACATGATGGAGCCTGGCTCACTATCCTTTACCAGAGAAAACAGGCTGTTGACCCCTGCCACCTCTTCCAGAAGGTTTTTATCAGCCGAATAATTGAGAATTTCTCTACAAAGGTAATCAGCCACATTATGAATCCTATAGTAATTCTTGAAGCTTGATCTCAGGATTGCTGGACTCAAGCTGGACGAACTGTCTTGGTTATACATGTGTGTACAGGGATGGGTTTAGCGCTGGTGGTGCCCGGTGTGCCAATCTTTTTTGACACGGCCCCTCTCCATGACCTCCTCATCGGATTCCCTAACTACCATCTGGCACAAGTGCCCCTCTTTTGTCTATAGTCCCTATCTCACATACATTTCATTTGTTTTAAAATTCTGATGAAAGCTGACTTTAGTAATCTACTCAGCTATCCACATAAAATACAGATCTGTTCTTTGCAGCAGGCATATTAACCCTCTGCACTTTATGGGGACAAAACTGCCACTAGACAAAACTTCGATCTTTCTATCTAGCAGGAACATTAATCACAAGAGATACATTGACATTTTTAATGGTGCCTGAAAGTTGGACGCACAGGAATGATGCATCAGGGGTTTTAAATCGTAAGTTATTGCCAAACACAGCGCTTGCCTGAGGTTAGTGCCCAACCTCCAGGTCAACACCTAGCGCAGCCGCAACTGTAACACTGTCCTAAAGCTCACACTGTATGTGTAATATGTATTGCTTCCCGCCAAACATTTGTGGATTGGCATCAGGGCAGAGTGAGCACAGTTTAGTTTGATGTGTGGAGTGAGCACAGTTTTGTTTGTTGTGCAGAGAGCACAGTGCATAGTTTATTTTGCCATGCACAGTAAGGACAGTTTATATTGCTATGCACAGTAAACACAATTTAGTTTGCCATGCACAGTGAGCACAGTTTATTTTGACATGCAGAGTGAGCACAGTTTAGTTTGCCATGCACAGTGAGCACAGTTTACTTTGCAGGGCACAGTAAGCACAGTTTAGATTGCCATGAAAAGTGAGCATAGTTTAGATTGCTATGATCAGTGAGTGCAGTTTAGATTGCCATGCACAGTGAGAGCAGTTTATATTGCCATGAACAGCGAGTGCAGTTTAGATTGCCATGCACAGTGAGCGCAGTTTAGATTGCCATACACAGTGAGCACAATTTAGATTGCCATGCACAGAGAGCGCAGTTTATATTGCCAAGAACAGTGAGTGCAGTTTAGATTGCCATGCATAGTGAGCGCGGTTTATATTGCCATGAGCAGTTTCAGTTTAGATTGCCATACACAGTGAGCAGTTTAGATTGCCATGAAGTGAGTGCAGTTTAGATTGCCATGACGTGAGTGCAGTTTAGATTGCCATGAACAGTGAGTGCAGTTTAGATTGCCAAACACAGTGAGCACAGATTAGATTGATATGAACAGTGAGCACAGTTTAGATTGCCATGAACAGTGAGTGTAGTTTAGATTGCCATACACAGTGAGCACAGATTAGATTGATATGAACAGTGAGCACAGTTTAGATTGCCATGAACAGTGAGTGCAGTTTAGATTGCCATACACAGTGAGCACAGTTTAGATTGCCATGAACAGTGAGCGCAGTTTAGATTTCCATACACAGTGAGCACAGTTTACATTGCCATGAACAGTGAGTGCAGTTTAGATTGCCATACACAGGAGCGCAGTTTAGATCGCCATGAACAGTAAGTGCAGTTTAGATTGCCATACACAGTGAGCACAGATTAGATTGATATGAACAGTGAGCACAGTTTAGATTGCCATGAACAGTGAGCGCAGTTTAGATTTCCATACACAGTGAGCACAGTTTACATTGCCATGAACAGTGAGTGCAGTTTAGATTGCCATACACAGGAGCGCAGTTTAGATTGCCATACACAGTGAGTGCAGTTTAGGTTGCCATACACAGTGAGTGCAGTTTAGATTGCCATGTACAGAGCAGTTTATGTTGCCCTACACAGGGAGCACACTTTAGTTTGCTCGATAATAAATAAACATAACCTCCTTGTTACTTTTTCCCTTTCCAAATTTGAAAAGCCCCTCCCCCTCGTGACCTCCTGTTTTAGTTGTGTCTTGTAGACACCCAGGAGGTCGCAACTTAGTTGTAGCTGCATCACAGTTTTCATTTTCTGGCAGCAAGCCGAGTTTTGTTTGTGGAGGCGGTGTGCTGCTGAAAGGGAAATATGTGGGGACAAACCCCTCTTGGGCTGCGGATCGCGTGATAGAGAGGCACAGGAGTCTCCCTGTGTTCCAGGACAGCGCGCGCTGAGAACGTTTATCGGCGTCCTTCTGTTTGGCAATGCTTGGCCCCAGGGAATGATTTACAGCTGGGATTAGAGGCAGCTAATTGACTCAAGAAGTCAGGCTGGTTGGCGTTAGGACTCATGGAATGGGGGTGCCGAGGTAGACTGTGTCTCCTGGGCTGCTGTAGTGCTGGGGAAGTTGCCTACCAATACATTTTTGCCATCAAGTGTCACAGGGTGGCTCATGGTTATTAGGGCTCGGGCCTACGTCACACGAAGTGGGGCGGGGCTTCCGAGCTCTAATGGTATAAAAAAAAAAAGTTCAGTAAGGGCTGTGGGCTTCCGCATTCCAGAAAGCGCGCCGTTTTTGCCTGTGGTATTCTGCCATGTGAATGGTAATTGGTCCAGGCATGGCTGTGTTTAAGTAAGGCAGCACGCCATAGGGCTTTGGAATTTTTGCAATGTCCACTTCCTGCATAAAGTGTTCGGACACGCGCAGAAGAATACATAAATCCTCAATTACCAGCTGTCAGAGGTGCCGGTAATTGAAGGCAGATGGTGCTGGGAGCGTGTGCACTGCTGTGTTTTTTTCCCTTGAGCTCTGTGTGCGCGCCGGCAAACCCGCGCCTGCTCTTTGACTGAGGTAGGCTAAACAAGCATTGGCAAAGCAAATAGGACTCTCCTATACAAAATCTGTTGGTTTTGTCAGGGATATGTTTAGCCATGTTGTACAGCAGCCTGGCTAGTAGTGAGGGCAGAGTAGTGAGGGCAGAGTAGTGAGGGCAAAGAGTAGGGAGTGCAGAGTAGGGAGTGCAGAGTGCAGAGTAGTGAGGGCAGAGTAGTGAGTGCAGAGTAGGGAGGGCAGAGTGCAGAGTAGGGAGGGCAGAGTGCAGAGTAGTGAGGGCAGAGTAGTGAGGGCAGAGTAGTGAGGGCAGAGTGCAGAGTAGGGAGGGCAGAGTAGTGAGGGCAGAGTAGTGAGGGCAGAGTAGGGAGGGCAGAGTAGGGAGGGCAGAGTAGTGAGGGCAGAGGGCAGAGTAGTGAGGGCAGAGTAGTGAGGGCAGAGTAGTGAGGGCAGAGTAGTGAGGGCCGAGTAGGGAGGGCCGAGTAGGGAGGGCCGAGTAGGGAGTGCAGAGTAGGGAGAGGAGAAGTGAGTAGTGAGTAGAGTAGTGAGTAGTGAGTTGAGTAGTGGGTAGAGTAGTGAGTAGTGAGTAGAGTAGTGAGTAGTGAGTAGAGTAGTGAGTAGAGTAGTGAGTAGTGAGTAGAGTAGTGAGTAGTGAGTAGAGTAGTGAGTGCAGAGTAGTGAGTAGTGAGTGCAGAGTAGTGAGTAGTGAGTAGAGTAGTGAGTAGTGAGTGCAGAGTAGTGAGTAGTGAGTGCAGAGTAGTGAGTAGTGAGTAGAGCAGTGAGTAGTGAGTAGAGCAGTGAGTAGAGTAGTGAGTAGAGTAGTGAGTAGAGTAGTGAGTAGTGAGTGCAGAGTAGTGAGTGCAGAGTAGTGTAGTGAGTAGTGAGTAGAGTAGTGAGTAGAGTAGTGAGTAGTGAGTAGAGTAGTGAGTAGTGAGTAGAGTAGTGAGTAGAGTAGTGAGTAGAGTAGTGAGTAGAGTAGTGAGTAGTGAGTAGAGTAGTGAGTGCAGAGTAGTGAGTAGTGAGTGCAGAGTAGTGAGTAGTGAGTGCAGAGTAGTGAGTAGTGAGTAGAGTAGTGAGTAGTGAGTAGAGCAGTGAGTAGTGAGTAGAGTAGTGAGTAGAGTAGTGAGTAGTGAGTGCAGAGTAGTGAGTAGTGAGTGCAGAGTAGTGTAGTGAGTAGTGAGTAGAGTAGTGAGTAGTGAGTAGAGTAGTGAGTAGTGAGTAGAGTAGTGAGTAGTGAGTAGAGTAGTGAGTGCAGAGTAGTGAGTAGTGAGTAGAATAGTGAGTAGAGTAGTGAGTAGTGAGTAGAGTAGTGAGTAGTGAGTAGAGTAGTGAGTAGTGAGTGCAGAGTAGTGAGTAGTGAGTGCAGAGTAGTGAGTAGAGCAGTGAGTAGTGAGTAGAGCAGTGAGTAGTGAGTAGAGCAGTGAGTAGTGAGTAGAGTAGTGAGTAGTGAGTAGAGTAGTGAGTAGAGTAGTGAGTAGAGTAGTGAGTAGAGTAGTGAGTAGTGCAGAGTAGTGAGTAGTGAGTAGAGTAGTGAGTAGTGAGTAGAGTAGTGAGTAGTGAGTAGAGTAGTGAGTAGTGAGTAGAGCAGTGAGTAGTGAGTAGAGTAGTGAGTAGAGTAGTGAGTAGAGTAGTGAGTAGAGTAGTGAGTAGAGTAGTGTGCAGAGTAGTGTGCAGAGTAGTGAGTAGAGTAGTGAGTAGAGTAGTGGGACGAAGTGGTGCGGGGCTTCCGAGCTCTAATGGTATAAAAAAAAAAAGTTCAGTAAGGGCTGTGGGCTTCCGCATTCCAGAAAGCGCGCCGTTTTTGCCTGTGGTATTCTGCCATGTGAATGGTAATTGGTCCAGGCATGGCTGTGTTTAAGTAAGGCAGCACGCCATAGGGCTTTGGAATTTTTGCAATGTCCACTTCCTGCATAAAGTGTTCGGACACGCGCAGAAGAATACATAAATCCTCAATTACCAGCTGTCCGAGGTGCCGGTAATTGAAGGCAGATGGTGCTGGGAGCGTGTGCACTGCTGTGTTTTTTTTCCCTTGAGCTCTGTGTGCGCGCCGGCAAACCCGCGCCTGCGCTTTGACTGAGGTAGGCTAAACAAGCATTGGCAAAGCAAATAGGACTCTCCTATACAAAATCTGTTGGTTTTGTCAGGGATATGTTTAGCCATGTTGTACAGCAGCCTGGCTAGTAGTGCAGAGTAGTGAGGGCAGAGTAGTGAGGGCAGAGTAGTGAGGGCAGAGTAGGGAGTGCAGAGTAGGGAGTGCAGAGTAGGGAGTGCAGAGTAGGGAGTGCAGAGTAGGGAGTGCAGAGTGCAGAGTAGTGAGGGCAGAGTAGTGAGTGCAGAGTAGTGAGGGCAGAGTGCAGAGTAGGGAGGGCAGAGTGCAGAGTAGTGAGGGCAGAGTAGTGAGGGCAGAGTAGTGAGGGCAGAGTGCAGAGTAGGGAGGGCAGAGTGCAGAGTAGTGAGGGCAGAGTAGTGAGGGCAGAGTAGTAAAGGCAGAGTGGTGAGGGCAGAGTAGTGAGGGCAGAGTAGTGAGGGCAGAGTAGTGAGGGCAGAGTAGTGAGGGCAGAGTAGGGAGGGCAGAGTAGGGAGGGCAGAGTAGGGAGGGCAGAGTAGTGAGGGCAGAGTAGTGAGGGCAGAGGGCAGAGTAGTGAGGGCAGAGTAGTGAGGGCCGAGTAGTGAGGGCCGAGTAGTGAGGGCCGAGTAGGGAGGGCCGAGTAGGGAGGGCCGAGTAGGGAGGGCCGAGTAGGGAGGGCAGAGTAGGGAGGGCAGAGTAGGGAGAGGAGAAGTGAGTAGTGAGTAGAGTAGTGAGTAGTGAGTTGAGTAGTGAGTAGTGAGTAGAGTAGTGAGTAGTGAGTAGAGTAGTGAGTAGTGAGTAGAGTAGTGAGCAGAGTAGTGAGTAGAGTAGTGAGTAGAGTAGTGAGTAGTGAGTGCAGAGTAGTGAGTAGTGAGTGCAGAGTAGTGAGTAGTGAGTAGAGTAGTGAGTAGTGAGTGCAGAGTAGTGAGTAGTGAGTGCAGAGTAGTGAGTAGTGAGTAGAGCAGTGAGTAGAGCAGTGAGTAGTGAGTAGAGTAGTGAGTAGTGAGTAGAGTAGTGAGTAGAGTAGTGAGTAGAGTAGTGAGTAGTGAGTGCAGAGTAGTGAGTAGTGAGTGCAGAGTAGTGTAGTGAGTAGTGAGTAGAGTAGTGAGTAGAGTAGTGAGTAGAGTAGTGAGTAGTGAGTAGAGTAGTGAGTAGAGTAGTGAGTAGTGAGTAGTGAGTAGTGAGTAGAGTAGTGAGTAGAGTAGTGAGTAGTGAGTAGAGTAGTGAGTAGTGAGTGCAGAGTAGTGAGTAGTGAGTAGAGTAGTGAGTAGAGTAGTGAGTAGTGAGTAGAGTAGTGAGTAGAGTAGTGAGTAGTGAGTAGAGTAGTGAGTAGTGAGTGCAGAGTAGTGAGTAGTGAGTAGAGCAGTGAGTAGTGAGTAGAGCAGTGAGTAGTGAGTAGAGTAGTGAGTAGAGTAGTGAGTAGAGTAGTGAGTAGTGAGTGCAGAGTAGTGAGTAGTGAGTGCAGAGTAGTGTAGTGAGTAGTGAGTAGAGTAGTGAGTAGAGTAGTGAGTAGTGAGTAGAGTAGTGAGTAGAGTAGTGAGTAGTGAGTAGTGAGTAGAGTAGTGAGTGCAGAGTAGTGAGTAGAGTAGTGAGTAGTGAGTAGAGTAGTGAGTAGTGAGTAGAGTAGTGAGTAGTGAGTGCAGAGTAGTGAGTAGTGAGTAGAGCAGTGAGTAGTGAGTAGAGCAGTGAGTAGTGAGTAGAGTAGTGAGTAGTGAGTAGAGTAGTGAGTAGTGAGTAGAGTAGTGAGTAGTGAGCAGAGTAGTCAGTAGAGTAGTGAGTAGTGCAGAGTAGTGAGTAGTGAGTAGTGAGTAGATTAGTGAGTAGAGTAGTGAGTAGTGAGTAGTGAGTAGAGTAGTGAGTAGTGAGTAGAGTAGTGAGTAGTGAGTGCAGAGTAGTGAGTAGTGAGTAGAGCAGTGAGTAGTGAGTAGAGCAGTGAGTAGTGAGTAGAGTAGTGAGTAGAGCAGTGAGTAGTGAGTAGAGTAGTGAGTAGAGTAGAGTAGTGAGTAGAGTAGTGAGTAGAGTAGTGTGCAGAGTAGTGAGTAGAGTAGTGTGCAGAGTAGTGAGTAGAGTAGTGAGTAGAGTAGTGTGCAGAGTAGTGAGTAGAGTAGTGAGTAGAGTAGTGAGTAGAGTAGTGAGTAGAGTAGTGAGTAGTGAGTAGAGTAGTGAGTAGAGTAGTGAGTAGAGTAGTGAGTAGAGTAGTGAGTAGAGTAGTGAGTAGTGAGCAGAGTAGTGAGTAGTGAGCAGAGTAGTGAGCAGAGTAGAGTAGTGAGTAGAGTAGTGAGTAGAGTAGTGAGTAGAGTAGTGAGTAGAGTAGTGAGTAGAGTAGTGAGGTGAGTAGAGTAGTGAGTAAAGTAGTGAGAAGAGTAGTGAGGTGAGTAGAGTAGTGAGTAAAGTAGTGAGTGCAGAGTAGTGAGTAGAGAAGTGAGTGCAGAGTAGTGAGTTGAGTAGTGAGTAGAGTAGTGAGTAGAGTAGTGAGTAGAGTAGTGAGGTGAGTAGAGTAGTGAGTAAAGTAGTGAGTAGAGTAGTGAGGTGAGTAGAGTAGTGAGTAAAGTAGTGAGTGCAGAGTAGTGAGTAGAGAAGTGAGTAGTGAGTAGAGTAGTGAGTAGTGAGTAGTGAGTAGAGTAGTGAGTAGAGTAGTGAGTAGTGAGTAGAGTAGTGAGTAGAGTAGTGAGTAGTGAGTAGAGTAGTGAGTAGTGTAGTGAGTAGTGAGTAGAGTAGAGTAGTGAGTAGAGTAGTGAGTAGAGTAGTGAGTAGTGAGTAGTGAGTAGAGTAGTGAGTAGAGTAGTGAGTAGTGAGTAGAGTAGTGAGTAGTGAGTGCAGAGTAGTGAGTAGTGAGTAGAGTAGTGAGTGGTGAGTAGAGTAGTGAGTAGTGAGTAGAGTAGTGAGTAGAGTAGTGAGTAGAGTAGTGAGTAGTGAGTGCAGAGTAGTGAGTAGTGAATGCAGAGTAGTGAGTAGAGTAGTGAGTAGAGTAGTGAGTAGAGTAGTGAGTAGAGTAGTGAGTAGAGTAGTGAGTTGAGTAGTGAGTGCAGAGTAGTGAGTGCAGAGTAGTGAGTAGGGAGTAGAGTAGTGAGTAGTGAGTAGAGTAGTGAGTAGTGAGTAGAGTAGTGAGTAGAGTAGTGAGTAGAGTAGTGAGTGCAGAGTAGTGAGTAGTGAGTAGAGTAGTGAGTAGTGAGTAGAGTAGTGAGTAGTGAGTGCAGAGTAGTGAGTAGTGAGTGCAGAGTAGTGAGTAGTGAGTAGAGCAGTGAGTAGTGAGTAGAGCAGTGAGTAGTGAGTAGAGTAGTGAGTAGAGTAGTGAGTAGAGTAGTGAGTAGAGTAGTGTGCAGAGTAGTGAGTAGTGAGTGCAGAGTAGTGAGTAGAGTAGTGAGTAGTGAGTGCAGAGTAGTGAGTGCAGAGTAGTGAGTAGTGAGTAGAGCAGTGAGTAGTGAGTAGAGTAGTGAGTAGAGTAGTGAGTAGAGTAGTGAGTAGAGTAGTGAGTAGAGTAGTGTGCAGAGTAGTGTGCAGAGTAGTGAGTGCAGAGTAGTGAGTAGTGAGTAGTGAGTAGTGAGTAGAGTAGTGAGTAGAGTAGTGAGTAATGAGCAGAGTAGTGAGTAGAGTAGTG
The DNA here is from genome assembly GCF_964261635.1 of Lissotriton helveticus. Taxonomy (NCBI): domain Eukaryota; kingdom Metazoa; phylum Chordata; class Amphibia; order Caudata; family Salamandridae; genus Lissotriton; species Lissotriton helveticus. The sequence continues at coordinate 984,584,927 of NC_136071.1, read as the reverse complement.
AGTAGAGTAGTGAGTAGAGTAGTGAGTAGTGAGTGCAGAGTAGTGAGTTGAGTAGTGAGTAGAGTAGAGTAGTGAGTAGAGTAGTGAGGTGAGTAGTGAGTAGAGTAGTGAGGTGAGTAGAGTAGTGAGTAAAGTAGTGAGTGCAGAGTAGTGAGTAGAGAAGTGAGTAGAGTAGTGAGTAGTGAGTAGAGTAGTGAGTAGTGAGTAGAAAGTAGTGAGTAGAGTAGTGAGTAGAGTAGTGAGTGGAGAGTAGTGAGTAGTGAGCAGAGTAGTGAGTAGTGAGCAGAGTAGTGAGTAGTGAGCAGAGTAGTGAGTAGTGAGCAGAGTAGTGAGTAGTGAGTGCAGAGTAGTGAGTAGAGTAGTGAGTAGTGAGTGCAGAGTAGTGAGTAGTGAGTAGAGTAGTGAGTAGTGTAGTGAGTAGTGTAGTGAGTAGTGTAGTGAGTAGAGTAGTGAGTAGAGTAGTGAGTAGTGAGTAGAGTAGTGAGTAGTGAGTAGAGAGTAAAGTAGTGAGTGCAGAGTAGTGAGTAGAGAAGTGAGTAGTGAGTAGAGTAGTGAGTAGTGAGTGCAGAGTAGTGAGTGGAGAGTAGTGAGGTGAGTAGTGAGTAGTGAGTGGAGAGTACTGAGGTGAGTAGTGAGTAGTGAGTGCAGAGTAGTGAGTGCAGAGTAGTGAGTGCAGATTAGTGAGTGCAGAGTAGTGAGTAGATTAGTGAGTAGAGTAGTGAGTAGAGTAGTGAGTAGAGTAGTGAGTAGTGAGTGCAGAGTAGTGAGTAGAGTAGAGTAGTGAGTAGGACATCACAGGCAGCAGCTGTGCAAGCTTCTTACACTCAGAAGGAGACCACAGGCAGCTGAGTTGCAAGCTTCTCCCACTCACAAGAAGGACATCACAAACAGCAGCGGTGCAAGCTTCTCACACTCACAAGAAGGACATCACAAACAGCAGCGGTGCAAGTTTTTCACACTCACAAGGAGACCACAGGCAGCTGAGGTGCAAGCTTCTCCCACTCACAAGGAGGACATCACAAGCAGCAGCGGTTCAAGCTTCTCACACTCACAAGAACGACAGCACAGGCAGCAGCAGTGCAAGCTACTTACACTCACAAGGAGACGACAGGCAGCAGAGGTGCAAGCTTCTCACACTCGCAAGAACGACATCACAAGCAGCAGTGGTGCAAGCTTCCCTTACACACTCACAGCAGGTACTGTGCCAAGGCAGCAGCAGCAACAGAGCAAGAGTCCCTTACAAAGAACAGGCACAGCACAGAGATGCACAATGCAATCTTCTCATACTCACAGGCAGCAGCGGTGCAAGCTTCTCACACTCACACGAAGGACATCACAGGCAGCAGCTGTGCAAGCTTGTTACACTCACAAGGAGACCACAGGCAGCTGAGGTGCAAGCTTCTCCCACTCACAAGAAGGACATCACAAGCAGCAGCGGTGCAAGCTTCCCTCACACTCACAGAAGGTACTGTGCCAAGGCAGCAGCAGCAACAGAGCAAGAGTCCCTTATAAAGAACAGGCACAGCACAGAGATGCACAATGCAATCTTCTCATACTCACAGGCAGCAGCTGTGCAAGCTTCTCACACTCACAAGAACGACATCACAGGCAGCAGCAGTGCAAGCTTCTTACACGCACAAGAAGGACATCACAGGCAGCAGCAGTGCAAGCTTCTTACACTCACAAGGAGACCACAGGCAGCAGAGGTGCAAGCTTCTCCCACTCACAAGAGGACCTCACAAGCAGCAGCGGTGCAAGCTTCTCACACTCACAAGAACGACATCACAGGCAGCAGCAGTGCAAGCTTCTTACACTCACAAGGAGACCACAGGCAGCAGAGGTGCAAGCTTCTCACACTCACAAGAAGGACAACACAGGCAGTAACGGTGCAATATTCTCACACTCACAAGGAGATCACTGGCAGTACACACCACATGAACACACTCCATAACACATAGCAACAATACATTGGCATTTACAATGCCATTAGCTCAAACTCAAATAAATCCGAGCCCGATTGCATTTCTAATGCTTGTTTTATTTTCTGTTATCAGCACAGCTGGGCTCATAAAGGCTGATTATTGTGGGGCTGCAGTAGCACCTTGTACATTGGATATGGCGGTATGTGCACGTGTAGGCTAATGTTTTAAATATTGCATTATGGTCAGCAGAACAGGGGTACTAAAAGGAGCCCTAGTTTCTGTCATTTGTGGTTTCTTCCATGCTGCACGGCAGGATTTTCTGCTGTGGAGAGCAGGCAGTGTGCGCAGAGGAGGTAGATGATTTCTGTCCATTCTGCCTCTGATGGGAGCTTGCCTGCGGCCCAGAGATCTAAGAAGCCCAGAGAACAGTCCCCTGCCAGTCCTTCAAATTTGAATGAGGGCCTAGTCCAGTCCATGACTGAGGTGGCGGCGGCTAAGTCTTTTGCTTCCAAGCCGAAGAAGAAGGAAAAAAAAGCAGCACCTTCCAGAATAAAGGGAGAGATGTAGGATTCTTCCTCAGATTCAGCGTTGGAGGGTCCTAATTCTTCTCCTTATTGAAAGTACATTTTCAGAGAGGATTTGGTCCAGATTTAGGATCATGTCAGAAATTTTGAAGTAACCTGGGCTTCGAGGAGCCATCGGCCCAGACAGATGAAGAGGGTCTTTTCCCTCAGTATGTCAAACCTTCACTTTTGTCTCTCCCTCTTCATAAGAGGATAAATGACATACTCTTCAGGTTTTCAAAGGAGGTGGATCAATCCAGTATTTCAAGGTTCCTCCAAAAGATATACACCCTAAATTGAGGGGAGGAGGTATTTCTGTCCAACATTAGGGTGGATTCAAATCTGGCACCTTTGATTGGCAGATTAGCAATTACCCAGAGAACTGCTCTCCTGCAGACGCTGTGGATCGCAAGATTGATGGCACTACAAATAAGTCTTTTGCTGCCAGTTCTATATCCATGAATGTGGCTACTTCTGCAGCATACACAGCATAGCCTTTAGTAAAGAACTTTGAGTCTCTATCTTTTGCCATCCAGGAGAATGTAGACAGCTCTGGGTACTAACACTACGAGGAATGTTTACTGAGCTGACGTATGAGTGAAAGTCATTATAAAACACCCACAAAAGGGTGAAAGAAGAAAAATATATCACAGTGAAAGAAAGCATTATCCTTTCCACATGATGGTGATGTGAATATATGAGGGGATAAATGATAAAAATCTATTATTTATCCACGTTGTTTTTCATTTCAGGTTATTTTGCAGGATATATTAGTGGTATATTTTGGTTAAATTGCCCGGCCAGGGTACAGAGAAGAGTACTTGTGACAAGCAGGCATATGTACATTTATAATATCACCCATTGAGGAGCAACAGGGATCGTTCTGGTCCTGAGGAAGAAAGCCAAGGGGAGAGCTTCTGAAACATGTCGGCCTTGTAGAAAGTGACCAATCAAAGTACACCATCTACACCTCCCCATTTTTTACTATTCTCAGCTAGGGAAGTCAATAAAGTATATTTTTTCCACCAGCCAGAGAATTTTTAAATCATCACATATATATTTTTAACGATCCCATGCACTACACATATACACTTGTCACTAAATTAAGTGCTCCCGCTTCTACGTAGGTAGTAGCACGCTCCGTCCTGAAGAGGGGCAGGAAGACCCCAATGACACTGAATCAGGTTTCAGTGTGTGAGGGGCATTTTAAAAAATTTTGAACACTGCACTTCCTGTAAGTAAGAGAAGGTCTTCTGATTTTTCCAGACACCATCATTTAAACACCTTAAGTAAGATTAGGAACACACTTATGCACATATATATGTTCATGTAGATAATGGTAGAATCCCTTTGTTGAATTACGATATCAAGAGGAGGAGGATTCTACCTTTTTCCTATTCACTCCCCCCTTTGATATTTTGATGATCCCCTCAAATACAGCAATACAGCTAGACCACATGCCAGTTGGTACATGGAGGCACCCAGACTGATGAAACAAACCTGTAAACAGCTAGAGTGTAAATGGAGAACGATTTTAGATAATGCAGGTAGGAACACATCTAAATCTGTCCTAAAATGCTACAAATTAAATAATCTGGATGAACAAATACACTGCTCTGACGGACAGAATTGATGCCAGCACTACGGAAGCAATTAAATCTTTTCCATTGTGAAAGATTTCACCTCACCTGCTACTGCCTCCAACTTGATGTACCTCTCCAATAATCTCTCTCAATAATAACATTCTCACAATTTAAAGCATTTTCAACTAACAATCAGCCTGTCAGACCTCACCAAATGCCTTCTGATCTTATCCAAAGATCCAATGCTAACCACATGGTCCATCACCATCCCAGAAGAAACTGCCGCCACAATGAAGTTCATCCACTCAGGGGCCGCATCGGACCATTGCCCCCACCACACCCACTCCAGAGGACTGTTACCCATTAGCTCCATAATTAAATCCTTTCAGCATACCTTCATCTCTTCTGCAACCTTCCTAAATGCTTGGAAACATGCAATTGTCCTACCATTGCTGAAAAAACCTGTGCAGACCCTGCAACACTTACCAAATAAAGACCGATCCAGTGCCTGGATCAAGTTCAATACCTGCATGACTGAAATTGACCACTGGATAAAGACCAAAATCCTGATCGTCGAGAAGACAAATCACAGTCGGACACTGCCTGGTGACCAACAGAGCTAGAACCAACACCCCCCCACCACCCACACCAAGAACCTCAGGATCATCATCAACAGCAATTCAACATGAAGGACCAAGTCTGTGCCTTTAACACCTCATGGTTCCATACCCTGAAGATGCTGAGAATGATTTCCAGAGGGCTCCCAATCAGCACCCGGAAAATGGTCACACACGATACAAGCAAAATGGACAATGAGAACACCCTCAATATAAAACTCATCAGAAGGCTGCAGAACCCGCAGAACCTGATGGCCCGAATGACTTTCAACCACCCACGCCACACTCACAAATCACACCACATTTGAAGAAACTCCACTGGCAAAGGATTAGCAGACAAGCATGTAAGAAATGTGTTTACTCGTTAAGGGTTTAGGAAACCCTTCTCAAGCAGCAACCACAATTCTTCTCAGAGTGAAAGCACAAGAGAATCCTAAATTGACCTGTGCTCAACCCTCGGGTAGCTTGGCAGAATGTCTGGGAGGAATACATAAAGTTCAAGTGCCAACTAGACCTAATCATGTGACCCAGGGTACAAGCTGCAGGCAAAAAATTGTTAGGATAAAGAACATGTTGACTTTCCACAAGTGGTATTTTCAGAATTGTGAATTAAAATGCTACTTTACCCTTAAAGATGATTTAAATTACGGGGCCTCAGACACCAAACATAATATTTCAACCTGCTTCCAAACACAAGTTATCCCTTATGAAATGTAATAAGGTTCCAAACGTTATCCCATGGTAGAGGTAGGCCTCAGAGTAGTAAAAAACGAATTTGTGAGCTTTTCACTGCCAAGACATGTAAAACTTAAAAATACAAATCCAACTTTTTTAATACAATGTACCCTGCACTATGAGCTGGTTAGGACCCACCCAAGGGGTGACATATATATTAAAAAGGGAGTTTTAGGCGTCGCAAATGGTTTATTATTCCATATTGAATTGGCAGTTTAGAACTGTACACAGAGGCTGCAATGGCAGGCATGAGATATGTTTTTAAAGGGCTTCTAAGGTAAGTGAGCACAATAAGTGCTGCAGGCTCACTAATAGCCTTTAATTTACCAGCCCAGGATATAGGGTTTGCCACTTTACTAGGGACTTACAGGTAAAGTAAATATGCCAATCAGGTGTAAGCCAATTTTACCATGTTTATGGGAGTGAGCAGAAGCACTTTAGTACTGGTTAGCAGTGATTATGTATGCAACGTCCTAAGGCCAACAGAAACAAATTCATCAAAACAGGAGGAGAGAAAGCAAAATCTTTGGGGAAAACCCACATCAAAGATATCATGTCTAATACCTTCTTTATTCAGCCCCACCGTCTTGGAGTTCTGAGTACTCTGCTTTTTAAAAGCAGCTGCGTGTTGTAAAGGTTTTGAGACCAGAAATGGACTGTTACTGTATTTTTTGCATTCAGCTCTTCCCTAAACTGGAGTAGGGTGATGCATTCCTGAGGGAAACAGGTGTGTTGTTCTGGATCCTAGCCACATGGATGGAGAAGACTTATTGCCTCTTTCAAGCACCTCAGAGATGAGGAGCTTGTCAGACATTTAGCTCATTATACAGGTGGTGCTTGCTCTCTAGATGAAGGGCATGCTTTGAAGATCGTGCAATCCAGTAAGCGGAGACAGTAGAGTTAAATTATCAACCCTGCATTTTCATATTTTTGTTTGTTGTGTATTATGTTGTGTGTATGTAGCTCTAGCCTGGCATAGGTCTGGCAAGTGGGTATTTGGAGAGCCAGGTCTTCTGCCTCCTGCAGATTTCAAGAATTGGAGATGCAGTTCTGATGCGTAACAGCAGATAGTTCCAGGCTTTGGCATTGATGTAGAAGGCTCAACCACTGGTGCTTGTTCTGTGCACATGTTGGATTTGTGCAAGAAGGAGTCCAGCCGAGTGAAGGTGTCTGTTAGGTTTGAGAAATTACATTTGTTTATTGAGGTAAGCTATCCATCTATAGGGAATCACTGGGCTGCAAAGCATGGGAGGCAGGGGTGAAAGATTGTGAGAGCTGCCAATTCTCCCTTAAATTCTCCCCTACCTGCACGCTGACAGGTCTCCTAGTTTATCGTCCACCTGGGAGTGTGGGGGAGTTTACATCTTCGCTTATGGAAACTACCACTCTCCTGGCCTCGGCTTCGGCCAACTTTATTCTGTTGGGAGATCTCAACTGCCATTTTGATGAGGTAACTGACCCTATGGCAACTAATTTGATGAGCGAGCTGACTGCCCTGGAGATGAATCTGATAAACACCGGGCCCACACATGATGAAGGGCACCTTTTGGACCCGTTCTTTACGAACATGGTGGGTTTATCAGCTATGCCCCCTCTCGTTCTTCCCTGGTCTGACCACTCACTGATCATGGCAAACTGGGAGATAAAGGAAGATGATACCCTCCCACCCAGGAAATTTAGAATAGACAGGGCATGGTCAAGGCTCCCGGTAGAGGCCTGGAAGGCCCGGTTGGAGGGCTCCCAGCCCGAGAAAGGTCAGGATCCAGTGACTGCAGACACTATGATGAGGAAATGGCTGACCAACGCAGTGGACCATGTGCTTCCACTCAAGAAGATGCTTATTAGGGATAAGAGAGTGGGGTCCGCCCCATGGTATTCCCAGAGCTTAGAACCCTGAGAAAGAACTGTAAACGGGCGGAAAGACTATGGAGGAAGAACCCGGAGATAGAGAGCAGGGAAAAATACCGTAGGGAATTAAGGACGTATAAACTTGCTATACGCGCTGCAAAGACCTCCTTTTTTGGGGAGAGAGTGAGCCATGCTGCGTCCTCATCCAGGGAAGCCTTTCTAGTGATGAAGGAGCTTCTTAAACCACCGGATCCCATTCTTGTTCACGACAGACCAAAGGAAAAATGTCTGGAATTGGCCACTTACTTTAAAGATAAAATTGATACCATTATTAGTTCTCTCCCCCCGGTGATGGGAACCCCGACCCCGTCTGAGGACCTAAGCATGTCGGAAAATCTATTGACGTCTTTTGGCCCCGTAACCTCAGGCGAAGTACTGAAGGTCCTCGGGAGCTTGAAGAGTGGCTCGCCTCGAGACCCAGTCCCAATGCGGTATTTAAAGCAGGCTGCCCCATCGATAGGAGAGCCTTTGACCGATTTGGTCAATCTCTCCTTCGCTCATGGCTCGGTACCGCCGGACTGGAAGAGCGCAGTCGTTAAAGCGCTTCTGAAGAAGCCTGGCTTAGATCCACAGAACCTAGCCAATTTCAGGCCCATCTCCTTGCTACCAGGGATTAGTAAGGTTGCCGAGAAACTTGTTAATCGCCAACTGTCCAACTTTCTCGAGGAGAATGGCCGGTTGAGGGACTCCCAGACAGGATTCCGACCGGGTCATGGAACCGACACGGCTCTGCTAGAAGTTGTAGAGGAGGCCAGAAGCACTTTGGATACAGGGGGGTCAGTGGCAGTGATCCTCCTGGACCTAAGTGCGGCCTTCGATACTGTCAACCATGGAGTGTTGACACAACGCCTAGCAGAGTCAGGTGTCACAGGAGTGGCCCTGGAATGGCTGGCCTCTTTTCTGGAGGGGCGGACCTTCGAGGTTTGGGAAGGCAACGCGAAATCTCCTCCCCTTCCGCTTCACTGTGGGGTGCCTCAGGGCTCATCTCTGAGCCCCACGTTATTTAACGTGTATATGGCACCCCTGGAGGGTGTGGTGTCTCCGTTTGGCTTTAAGACCATAAGCTATGCGGATGACACTCAGCTAGTGGTGGGTCTGACACAGCTGGAGAAACAGCCTGAAACGCTCCACTCATGCCTAAGAGAGGTGTTTGACTGGATGACCAGGTCATCGCTCAAATTGAACGGCTCAAAAACTGAGCTGATGATCTTGGGTCACTCAAGTTTTGCCCTCTCGCCGAGCAGCTGGCCCAACTGTATGGGCACTCCGCCTGACCCAAAGAAGGAGATTAAGAGCCTGGGGGTCTGGCTGGAGCCTGATCTGTCCTTTAGGACACACGCCAAGAAGATCGCTGGCGTGTGTTATGGACTGCTCCGATCGGCCCGTAAGGTCCTCCCCCTCTTACCTGAATTTTCCCGGAAGCTGTTAGTCCAAGGTCTGGTCATCTCACGCCTGGACTACAGTAATGCACTCTTTCTTGGAGCACCGGAAGCAACGTTCAAAATCCTGCAACAAGTGCAGAACGCGGCAGCCAGGCTGCTGCGGAACGTTCCGGCCAGGCAATCAGCCAGGCCCGCTCTAAAGGCACTCCATTGGCTCCCGGTCAAAGAGAGAGTGACCTTCAAGGCCCTCTGTATTGCTCACAAGAGCATTCAGGGGAAAGGACCTGCTATTCTGAAGGACATGATTCGGCCCTATAAGCCCACTAGAGCCTTACGCTCCGATAATAAACACCTCCTTCAGATAAAGAGAATTAGGAGAGCCCGTTCAGGTGGCAGGAGCTTTTCTGTTCATACTGCACACGCCTGGAACTCCCTCCCACTCTCACTACGCTCTGAACCAAACCTGCTCAGGTTTCGGAAACATCTTAAAACTTATCTATTTCCAGAATAATTCCAGATCTGTTCTGCTCCACACAGGTAGCTTGTTCTGATTCTCTATAAGCGCTGGGATGCCTCTGGGTAACCGTGCGCGGTACAAAATTCGTTAATAATAATAATAATAATAATAAGCTGGGCCCGTGCTGTGTAGAGCTTTGAAGGTGTCTGTGAGAAGGCTGAACTGGGTTTGTTTCTACATTGGAAGTCAGTCATTCCATGTCATGAAAAATGTTTCTTAATCCTATTGTTTTATGGCTCTTAGATCACAATGTATCAAAATGCATTAAGTATCTCTCAAAGACTGAGTCAGGTACGAAAACCTGATATACAGTGTTTTTGGAGAGAACTTCTCTGGTACATATATCATTTTTTAACATGTTGCACGCTTTATGTATGACAATACTTGTCTCTTTAATAGTCTAACGTGATCATAAACTTTTATGCATCTTAAGCAAAATAAATCATTTTTGAATTTGTGATTTAAATACAATAGTAGGTTGCTTTTAGAACTTTCCTTGTAACTGTAAACTGACTAATCGTTACATTTGTCTTTTCTGCAGATGGCTTACATACTTTACTACATGGCGATCGTAGGCCATGCGCTGTCAATAGCGTCACTTCTAATTTCCCTAGGAATTTTCTTTTATTTCAAGTAAGTGTTTTCTTCATTTGATATGTTATATATTTCATCCTTTATGTGGGAATGTGACACTTTTGAATAAGTGCTAAATGGTAAAGTTACCGTTTTCTTCACATTGTAGTGACCCCTTTTCCCAGAAATCATTGCACCTCGTGTCACTCACACTAGGTTGGGAAGTCAAGTGTAATTTATATGATATGACCAGTTCTATGTTCTTTTATAATATTATGCATAAACAATAGGAATCCACTATTACAATGGAAGGGTTTCCCTACAACGTTTTGGAGCACCCAGTGTTGGTAAAATACCCCTCACACACCAAAAGGACCCTTGGTGTCATGCTTCATCATTGGGGTCTACGCACCTCTCTACGGGATGCGGCGTGCTGCGACCTACGATTGCGCGGGAGCACTTTTTTAGATGACTATGTGTGGTGAATGTGAGGGTTTTTGTTTTATGTGCATGAGTGGTGAGGTTATCGGCGAGTGATGTTTAAAAAGGGCCTGGCTCGTGGGGTGGACTCAAAAATAATTTTAATGGGCCCCCGGGCTGGCGCTATTAAAAGGGGAAAGAAGCGGAGGTGTGGTATGCAGGGCAATGTGCATCACCTCCTGTGTGTGTGTGTCAACATGTTTCGGAGTTAGAACTCCTTCTTCAGAACGGGGTACACAAATCCCCACCTTACTCACATTTCTCTACTTAAAAATTTGATTTATTTACAAAAGTGAGATATAGTGCAGGTTATGCAATGTACCTACAAAATTTGATTTCTTTTGTCGCTATACCTGCAAAGGAAGGGGACAACATTTTTTTTCTGGTGGTCCACTCCTTAGCATACATTAGGCTCAGTGACCTGTGGGAAAATTGGTGCGGGCTTCGATCTCTAGACAAGGGATGTCATTCTATGCGTGAAATCGTGCCTGGCGTGAAAAAGAGACAAGGACAAGACATACATACACTCAACATATAGCACACACTCTAAAAATTAAGTTGGTTGCTCATCAAATGGCCTTGTGGTGGTGATAAGGTTCAAGAGTTTAAGTTAATACAGTAAAAAGCACAAAAAGAGCATACTGTTATGTATCAATTCCAGTGCCTCATGAGCCTCAGGAACATAGGGGTCCTCGTGCCGGTTCGCTACCTGTGAATGATGCAGAATTTGAGCGTTCTGAAGTACTTACATTGTCGCTTGACTAATAGTCTGATTCCCATTGTTTGTAATCTCACGAAGCCTAAGAGAATATGCCTCCTGACTGCCCCATACGCGGCTCCGCTGAGAGTGCGGTGTCTGCTGGTAGGGTCTCATGTTATATACTCGGTGTGATTGCCAATTAGCCTTGTAATCGACAATTAAGTAGTCGGATGTTCTCTTACTTGGGTATTCCGGTGTTCGTGGCCGCGTAGCACCTGTGTAGACTGGCCGTGTTCACCGCGCATGCGCGTTAGTATGCGGTCTCTAACCAGAGCCTGCACGAATCATCAGTGTTTCACTACTGGATCATGCGCGGCGCATGTGCCTCGTGAAGTGGTGATTTTTGGCTCACATGTTGGAAATGTAAATACATAATCTGGTATCACTATGAAAATGCCTCGAGCCCCCGAGGTTTTTTGGGGTATTGAAAGAGAGGAGATGATTATGCTAAGGGTTGGATACATCGTACAGAATCCCAGACTTTCTGGGAAAGGGGGTCACTTAGGTAATGCTACTGTTCATTGGGGGTTTTGGCGCCTCGGTGGGTGAGGTATTCCTGTCGGTGCCCCGCGGACTGGCTCTGTTGCGCGAACTGCTGTGGTTGTTGGGGGCTCAGTCTTCCACTGCTCACCGGCGGCTCCGTGTTCTGGGGCGGTTGTCTGCTGCTGTGGTGTTTGTTCATTGGGACCGTCGGCACGTGTTCCCCCTGGTGTGTCTTGCACTGGGGCTTTGGGTTCCGGCATCTCTGGATTGTGTGCTGTTGTTTCCGGGGGGGGGGTGTGGCCATTGTCCGTGGGTTGTCCTGATGGCTGGTGGTTCAGGCCTCTTGCTTCAGGCCTCTTGCTCGGCTGTCCTTTTGAGTCCCAGGAGTGGTTCTCTTGAGACTGTATTGGTATTGATGGGAGTTTAATGACCAAGGAGCTATTGCTCAATGGTGAGTCTTGTGCCTCTGATGGCACAGGCTCACACTGGACAAGGGTTCGGATCCTGCCTAGGCTTTCATTGCATCCCATGGTGGTAATAGTTCATGAGGTGCTTTCATTCAAACCAAGGAGCTATAGCTTGTTGGTAAGTATTGTGCCTCTGCTGGCACAGGCTCACGCTGGACAGGGGTTTGAATCCCGCCTATGCTTTCTGTGTATCCCGGGGTCGGTTCAGTTGACCTTGTGTCCTTCTGAGGTTCGTGATAGGCCGGTCGGACTGTGCGGTGGTGGTGTGTTATGTCATCCGCCGTTGGCATGCGTGGTTGGCTTCCCTTGATGGCTGAGCTGTTGTGAAGGGTGGCGGTTTCTACCTTGTGGTCCCTTTGGGCTTTACGTCTGCCAGGGGTTTTGGTCTCGTGGCGGCTTGCCTGCGCGGGGTGTTTTCCTCCCTGTCCGAGTTGGGCCTGTCACTGGTGGTGGTTGGTGGCCTGATGGCCTGGTTTGGGGTCCTGTTGTTGGACCTATGTGCATCTATGGAGATCGCCTTGGGGTGCGGTTGTTCTCTGGTTCGGTCAGGCGCTGTCTGGAGGGTGGTTGTCCTGTCCTTCTGATGTATAGGGGCCTGATGTGTGCTTTTCCACCGGTTGCGCTGAATCCGCGGGTCCTGCTGCAGGTCAAACTGGGTTGGGCCTCGTTTGTCCTGGTGGCTCCGGTTTGGTCTGGGTGGCCTTGGCTCCCTCTGTTGTTGTGGTAGGCCGTGGGGCCTTGCTGGTGATTGCCGGTGGTCCCTTGTTGTTTCCCCCTCTGTCCCTGGGGTGTCTGTTCTGCTTGCGGGGTGTCTGTGATTTGGCTGAACCTCGTGGCTTTGGGGTGTTCTCCTTCTGTGGCTGACTTTATTCATCAGTCTGGGCACCCTTTGACTCTCCTGTCCTATGCCAGTGAAGGAGTTTATTTTATTGGTTTGCTGTACGACACAGGGTGGTTTTGCTTCGACTTGGGTCTGGCTGTGTTCTCCCTGTGAGCTCTATGGGCGGCTGTGTGGGCCTTTCGAGGTACGGGCTTTGAGCCGGTGGGCTACTTGGTGTCCAGGTGGTTGTGGAGTTGTTTCCTCCTGAGTCCGGTCTTTCGTTCCTTTGCTCCTTGTTGGAGTTTCTGGTTTTGCCTGTTTTCTGTCCTGATCCTCTTTCTGGGGTTTTGGTGTGGCTGCTCTGTTCGGCCGTTGTGCAGGCTCTGGAGGTGTGCTTCCTTCCTACTGCGCCTTTTCATGGGGTGGTTTACCTTTTTGTTTCCTTTGGGCTGGCTGTTTGTGGTCCAGGGCCTTCTGTGGCTGCTCTCAGTCTGTGGCTGTGTTGGCTGTGGGACTGGCAATTAGGCTTGTTGTGTGTTGGCGCCTGGTTTGATTCGTGGTAGCTCGACTCGGAGGCGGCTGCGTGCTGGGCTTGCTTTCGGGGGGCTTCCCTGGCCGTGTTCAGCATGGAGGCTGCTTGGTGTTCTCCTCGCTCTTTATGTCCCATATTCATTGGGTGGTGAGTGGGACTGTGTCTCCTGGGTTTGGGGACGTGGTGCTGTGTTCTTCTCAGGTTGTGTGACTTTCGGCTTGTGCTGTTTAAGTCTGTTTTTGGTACTGGGTGAAGCCGATTATTTGCTTTGTATCTGCTCATGTAGTTCGGCCTTAGATGGGGAGGGCTGACGAGGAGGTAATGACCGGTTACTCACCGGTAATATTCATTACTCCAAGTCGTAGCCCTCCCAGTCCTCCCTGTTCGGCTTCTTGTGCTTGCTGGTACAGGATGTGGATGGGCGGGTAACATGGTTATATGCCTTAGGGTGTGGGTGTGGTCTGGAGGGAAGGGATGGGTTTTAGTTGCTTGGGAGTTTCTGGTGGGAGGAGCTATGGTCATGTAGATCGCACTGGGACGGGGAGGCCTACGACTCAGAGTAATGAATATTACCGGTGAGTAACTGGTCATTACTAGTCTACCAACATCCTCCACCCTTACCCCACTCTCATTTTGAGACACATATCCCATTGGTGGTTCTCTTTTACCTCTCACATTCTCCTACATGCATCTTCCAACTTCCACTTTTCCTCTTAGTGTTGTCATTCTGAGTTATCTTTTCAGCTCACTCAACTGTGTCGTCCCTCATTTCCCTTCTTTATTATTTCAATATTCATACCTGTTTTATCTTACATACCAACTAGATGACACCACTCATCCTGTTACATCCAAGTCAATCCCACCTGAACTCGTTAACACTTTCAGTGGGTATCCCTCTTAATTTCTTTTTGCCATCCACTCTTGTATAGCCTCCTGCTCATTCTCTCTTTATCATTCTTAGGGCTTTCATTTTACTCTTTTTATCCTTTCTGCTCCTTACTTCCTTTTTTCAAGCCCTCTGTTCGCACACTACCAGTTCCTTTCTATGTAAATATTTTCATGTCTCCATTATCCTTCATTGTTTATTCTCCACCTTACATTTCTTGCAGATTTTTCCCTTACCTTGTATCACTTTAGCTATTGGTACTAAATCTCCTTTATTTATTCTTTTTTCACTTTCTTTCTAGTTCTAAGTATTGCCATACTTTTTATTTTCTCCCTTCTTTTTCATTCCTTCCCTATTGCCTTTTTGTCCAAATGTTCTACCTTTGCCTTCACTCAATTTCAGCTTCTATTTTGCTGTTCCTTTACTTCACTCTCCCTTTCTTTTGCTCTTTTATTCTTAGTCGTTCTGTTATAATGCAGAATCCTAACTCCTCTTCAGCACCTAACCTCTCAGAACTAAGTTTTTCACCTCACTGGTTCATTTGAGACCCTTTGCCTCCATGCCTGTCATTCATTTCAATACTTGTAATAGATGCCAATAACAAAATCAGGCATAGATCAAGATTCTAAAAAAAAAAAGGTACCGCGCAGACAGGAGCAGATCAAGCTCCTTTATAAGGGGTAGGTCATTGGCAGAATCAGAGTAATATTCTCCTACAGATCCACAAAAGGTACTACGTAGGTAGCAGTATGACAGGCGTCTCTCACACACACATACACGCATACACACACACAAACACTTCCAATCCCACCCTGGGTATATTAGGAGAAAAAATGCTAGATTCCCTCAATGAGAATAGGTACAGTACAGGCAGCACCAGTCTAAGATTACTTGAAGCAGAGAAAGGAATAGCACACACGGCTAAACGTCAAGCTTCACGATGCAAACCTGGCATGGCCGAGGCATCAGCTGTGCAGCTTCCCTCACACACAGAATAGGCCCATGACAAACAGCAACACTACAAGCTTTCTTCACGCAGAAAAGGTGGGACCTGAATAGGAGATTTGCAAATTACTATCAAACAGTGGCGTCACTAGGGGGGTGCGGGGGGTGCGGACCGCACCGGGTGTCACCCCGTCTGGGGTGACACCAATCTCTGGTTAGTTACGCTGTCGCTGGGGCTGGCTCACTCTGCAGTGCAGCGCCCTGAGCCTCGGCTCAGCCTCGCCCTCACGCCTCACCTCGGTGCTGCCAGTGCTGCTTTAGTGCGTGTTAGTGCAACAAGCTGCAAACGCACGCACCTTACAAAAAATTAAAATACTGCTACTACTGTAGTCACTGAGAGAGTCAGTGCACTGCAGCAGCACGTCACCCGCACGCACGCACCAGATGCATGTGTTGATGCTGGTCACTGGTGCGTGGTGTACCCAGCAGTTTGTGGGTCCCAGGGCCGTCAATCTTTGCGCTACCAATGACGGCCCTGGGACAGCCCCCGCGCGCTCCTCTGATGCGTCGAAGCGGTCACGCCAGGGAGGGAAGAGACGAGACCGACGGCAGCGCAGGGGATTGCGTGCTAGTGGTACTAGAATAAATAATTATAATACCGACTTCGCGACGACACCACCATCTTGATATCGCGAGCGCCGTCGTCACATCGTGGTTGGTGGTCTCCCCTTCAAATTTGGGACTAACTTCTTGGGTCCAGACTCGGAGGCAGTCGGTGTGGTGAGAGTTAAATTATATCATTTATTTATAAATGAATATGAATCATTGCAGTGCCAAACAAATGAATCAGTTCAGTACAAATGCTTTTTTCATGGGCGCACATTCACACAAACGAAAACACGGCCCTCTTCGGGCGGGTCTAGTGCACCAGGTTAAAGCTTTCTTCCTCGGTCAGTCAGTCAGGATAGGCCTGGGGACGGCGGTAATGGCATTTTGTTTGCTTTTTGATACTTGCACAAGTGCCACCATTGCCTACGTAACGTTTGTTCTTGTGCTTGAGTGTCTACCATATATTGCAGTAGTATACCTCTAATTGTACTGTACTTTGTTTTCTCTTGTAACCTGCACACATGTCACTTTTTCCTCCTGTAATGCACCGTTTGCATTCTCATGTATTTTGTTTGCACACAATTTTCACTTTTGCCTCATGTAACTCAACGTTTGCTTTTTTAATTTGTTCACTTGTAATTTTCTCCTCATGTTTCATCACTGTTCCTATTGTGAAGCGCTCTGACGCCTTTGGGTAAAGTCTGCGCTATATAAAAACACATAAATAAATAGAAGACCCTGTCCGGCCTAGCCCTTCCAGCCTCCTAGGCTAGTCCTGACCCGGGCGGTACATTGTGCTTGCAGTTGCACACGGCCGGCCCCGCCCTTCCAGCCTCCTAGGCTAGTCCTGACCTGGGCGGTGCATTGTGCTTGCAGTTGCAAACGGCCGGCCGGCATGATTCATTGCTCAAGGCAGGGAGCAGGCCTTTCCTTGAACTCGTCACTTCACTTGCAGGTGGTTCACTTCACAGTTCACAGTTCACTTCATACGTATACTATGAAGTGAACTCCTTTGGCTGAAATATGCCTGCTTTGCTGGCCGGTCTTCATCCTGCTGCCTTATTGTCCATCCTGGCAGCTTTTATGTCCCTGTGCTTTTGGCTGTGGATTTGTGTTTCTGCTGACTTGTGATGTGTTATTTTGGTCATTCCCTCGGTTGGAGCCCTGCTTCTCTGGGTACACTGGCTGTGCCATTTCTCTTTTGGGTTTTTGGTCTGTTGGAGGTAAAATCGGGGTTATGGGGTTACCACTTAGAAAATAGAGCATTCATGCTGCGCCTTTCAAGTGCCCACAAGGAGAAGAGAGGAACCAGATTTTAAAGTGAAAGAGACAGTCTTTTACCTCCGACCTTGTTGAATTAAAATTTTCTTCGATGGCCTTTGTAAATATAGGAACTACATTTACAAACGTTACTAAGGATTCTGTATGGTCCCGTTATTTGCCATCTGTGTCCACTGGCGGACTCGGAGCGGAGGAGGTCCATGCGGTAAGTCATGAGGGGGTGACACAATGAGTTACCAGCACCGGGTGACACCAACCCTAGTGACGCCACTGCTATCAAACAAATTGTGCTTTACAGGGAACAGCTGGTTTAGCCTCTCTGCTGAATGGGCAGCGGCTGTGCAAGCTTCTAGCAGACTAAACATTAAAAATACGAGTAACGGCAGTAGAAGGCTCTCTCTTAAAACAGTTACAGTACAAGAAAAAGCGCCCTTCAAACATCCAAATGTGATGCACCATCGGAAACAAAGAGCTGCCTTTACAAAAGAGAAGAGGTGTAATATGGGTGGCAGTTGTGAAAGCACATCTCACCAACACAGGAAGAATACCAAAGCAGCAGAGCAATTTCATATTAGAAAATAAATGATACCGGTGCAGCATGAATGGATAGGTGTACAGCTGCCAAGTGACCTTCAGTCGTTCCTGGTTTTTCATTCAAA
The DNA here is from genome assembly GCF_964261635.1 of Lissotriton helveticus. Taxonomy (NCBI): domain Eukaryota; kingdom Metazoa; phylum Chordata; class Amphibia; order Caudata; family Salamandridae; genus Lissotriton; species Lissotriton helveticus. The sequence goes on along the minus strand of NC_136071.1, from coordinate 984,567,205 downwards.
AGTGCTGTGCAAACATGGATTTCTAATGCTATTTTTAAGGTAAAAGCTAATCTACAAGTTCCAGAGAGGGGTGTAGCTTCAGTGGTGGGGCGGAGGGGGGAGGGTTTTGTTGTTTGGGGTGTTACACCCTCCTAAAAATGTATTTTATTGTAAATAGATGGGCACAAGTGTATTCAGTCGGGTATGGAGAAGTGTCTATCGAATTTCACCTTGGATTTTTATAATACCACAATCACAAAAACACACACACACTCTCTCTTCTCCTTTTTGAAGGGCTTAAAAATTCTGATGAGTTGAGAAAATGTTGTGTTTTAAGTGCCTCTAACCATCTTCCCTCCTCTCTTTTTCCACTACACCTTAAGTTCCCCTCACGTTGTGCTTCTTATATAATGTGTTTTAACAAGACTTCCCAGTGTGATTGTTGGGAAATCTGAAGATACCCCCAACCCAAATCTTATTGACCAAGCTACACCCCTAGTTCCAGAAGGCAAAGTGTTGTTGGCTACCAACCTAATACTAGCTAGAGGTTTCCCATTTGGCATGTGTGAGTGGTTGTACATGTGCGTCTATCTGTTCGTAGTTGTATATCTTTTTAAAGGTGTATCCAAACATTCTGGGTACTAATTCTAAAATGTGCTTGAATAGATTTCTTCACCCAGCAGTAAATTTCAGTGTGGTGCCAGGTGCAGTTTCAAATTAACTTTTTAACCATAATATACGTGTACTTTATTTTGCCATGGGTGCAATTCACATTATAGTGCATAACATTTGAACAAGATGATATTCTTGTATAGGTATTGTCTTTTGCCCTTAACGCCTTAACGGCGGCAGCGATTTTGCGGAAGTGCGGCACTTCCGCAAAACAGGCGGGGCCACGTCGGCCATTGGCCGACGGCAGCACTGGGGAGGTAGTGCTGCCGTCGGCCAATGGCCGACGGCAGCACGGAATGGATTAAATAGAAGATACAAAAATACAGTTTGGAGAATTCACAGTCAACCTGGGGCCTCAGGAACACCATGGCAAAGGAGCTGTGGGACAGCCAAGCTGTAGGCAGGATAATGTTGGGTATGGTGGTCTCTCCAAAAGCGGTGAGGCAAAAGAAGCATACCTATACTTTTCTTTTCAAGAACCATTGACACTGTAATTAGGAGTGTGTATTTAAAGGTAAAACTAAAACCATTTGCATCACACACCATGGTACCTGACTAGTGTTTGAGTGCTTCTTTGAGAGCTTTCAGCTATTGTATTCAGACACATCACATAATTATGAACATGAGCCTAAAACACGGCTAACCTATTGACTTTGCTAGGGCTTGTTAACAGTATCAGATAAATGACTAAGAACAATTTTGTTGCGAAAAATTATAATTGAAAATATTTCAATTCTAATCCTTACAGAGATCTGTGGAAGGGATAGTTGGTTTCAGTGTCACAATCACTCTTATTCACCCCTCCACTTTCCTCTGCCTCCACTCTGAGACACCAATACCTTTTTCTCCCCACATCTTTCTGAAATACGCTGTAAGAAATTAGGTTGTTGGTTCACTGAGGTGTGAGATCTGGTTGAGCAGCAACAACAATCCTTGTCAGGTTCAGGCACAAGCAAACCCCATATTAACCTATGCTCAACCACAGGGTAGCTTAGAACAGAGAAGTCAGGCTTAACTTAGAGGCAATGTGTAAAGTATTTGTACAACACTTCTAACACTAATACAGTGAAGAAAACACAACACAAGTAGAGCCACAACAGAGTTATCACTGGAGATATTAAATTATGAAGTTTCTAAAGAAAATAGCGCAAAAGGCATAAAGGGCCAACTATGGATATCTGGTTGTGCCAGACCACAACAAAGTCACAAGTTCAGGCTGACCACTATAGAGTGCAGGCCTAGGCCCGCTGCACAAAAGTACCTTCAATCCGTGGTGTGTGGAGCATTGTGTGGATCTGTGTCAAAGATGAATCACGCAGCCAAGGCGATGCTCCGGTTCTGAGATGGTGCGCGTCAGCGGTGTGAGGCCCTTTTGCGTCGATGACAAGGGTCCTGCCGACAGGGCTTGCAACGTGAAGTTCGGTGTCAGGGATGTTATGTGCAGTCGGAACGATGTGTCAGTTCTGAAGAGCTGTGAGGCTAGGAACCAGAATCCGGCGTTGTCATTGAACCTATCTTTGACGAGAGATGCGAAGGCTTGTGCTAGGGAAGTGCCAGGAAGTGGTGGTTCCAAAGTAAGGCTGGTTGCTGCACAGATGCAAGTCTTTGCAACTAGTCCAATCCATGCAGCGATACATCAGTTCTGCTCGGGTTTGCGTGGCGAAGTAGAGGGTATGTGTCAGTTCTGCTGGATCTACAGGCTGGCAGAGCACCTTAGGCCCACTTCCAAGGTCCAGGATTGCGGTGGCACTATTGACAGACTCACAGATGGCTGAGTCCAGTTGCAGATGTAAGGTTTTTGAAAACCTGTTCAATCAATGAAGCTTCAGATCAGTAGACCAGGCCAAGAGACCCTGGAGTCACTGTGGATACATCACATACAGAACGCCTCTGCACGCCTGATCCTCAACATCCCCCGCCCCAGCCACATCACACCCCACCTGGGAGACCTGCACTGCCTTCCCATCAATGAGAGGATCACCTCAAGCTCCTCAGCCACAAGGCACCCCATAACACTGGACCGGCATACCTCAACAGACGACTTACCTTCTACACCCCAAACCGCCAGCTCCGCTCCACCGGCTTCGCCCTCGCCACCGTCCCCCACATCCGAAGAGCGACCACCGGCAGCAGATCGGTCTCCCACCTCGCCGCCAAAACCTGGAACACCCTCCCCATCCTCCTACGGAAGACCCAGGACCTACTAACCTTCAGGAGCCTGCTCAAGACCTGGCTATTTGATCAGTAGCAGCAACCCTCCACCACCCCCCACCCCCAGTGCATTGAGACCCCTCACAGGTGAGTAGTGCTCTTTATAAATGTTCTGATTGATTGATTGATTGATTGGATTCTGAGTTCAAGAGATGCATGTCAAGTACTTCCCACCCAGGCAAGAGAGCAGCAGGCCAGCACAGGAACGCAGGAGTCCAGCAGAGTGGGAGTCCTTCAGCAGCACAGCAATCTTTCTTCATGGCAGAGTGTCCACATGTCCAGAAGTCTACTGAAGTGATGGTGTCTGAGTTCTATCTTTTGTACCCTGGTGCCCTGGTTGTAGAAGATGGCAGAGGCTTCTAGACAGAGGCATTGACATGCAAGGGATTCCCTGTCCCTCCTGCCCTATCTCCAAGCTTGTATATACAACAGGAGCAAAAACCTGTCAACCGTGTGGGATTGGGGTAGAAAGTATGATACAAACATATGATATCCCAACTGGTATTATTTAAAGGCAATTAGAAATGATATGAATACAACATTATCAAAAGGAAGTAAGGAGACTCTATTTGGTTATTACATGTGCTGATGGCATCATTGTATGTAGAAGATTGGGGAAAAAAGAAAAACAGGACAATTGGCAGTTGTGACAGCACTGCGATATACAAATAAAACAGTTGCTAACAACCCAAATTGTACTTGGTGCTAAGGGTGTGTGAGTGAAAAACACGGTAGCGGCGCAAGTGACAATGTGATCAGCGAGGTCGGCGTGAAGTGCCTAGTGCAGAAGTATATACAGTGAAGAAATGACAAAATATGGTTCCAGGTAGCTTGAAGAGTTCATTTCTATTTGTATTGTTCATGAACCACTTTGTATGATGCGCCTATGATCGCGCTGAACGGTCGACGGAGTTTCAATCCACTTTAATCGGGATCTTCATCAGGACTGGGTTGGTGGCAGTGCTGAAATGGAGTCTGAGCAGGTTAGCCTCCAGAAAAGGGCAGCCAGACAGATCAAAAAGTTTGGGGATTGCGTATCAACCGGTGTAGTCCGGAACAGCAATCGCGGGGGGTGTGGAGGTTCCAATTGGTCAAGGGCTGCGGCGTAAATGCGCATATATGGGAGCCCAATGGCAATAATCACGGTTGAACCAGCATTTGTGAAGTATAGATGGAGCGAATCCGCAGGCAAAGTCCGTGTCCCGATCCAGCAGTGATTGTGCCGCGAGAGTGAATCTTGGGTAGAAGACGAGCTCAGGTCTGGCATTGCCAGACCTGATCGAGCCCCACGCAGCTCTTTTAGGGTTCCATAAACTCCTCCCTTTCATGTATCTTAACTTTTTCCTGTCTCACGTGTATCTTAACATTTTGTTTTTTTATCCATTTACAGTCAGCCTTAAATACATAGCTTTACCCTTCTTCTTATTTTTTTTTATTTATAGAGTTTGGAAATCCTCTTTAGGTGTCCTCTTCTCTTAGCCTAGTGCTTGCTTTCTTTTCAGGAGCTTTGTATAGTGCTCACCACAGCTGCAATGCCAAGTGCGCAGTCTGCTCCAGAATGTAGACGGAACTACAAGTCGTGCTAGGTCTCAAATGGTCCGGTGACACTTGCATGAAGAGTGCATGTTATACCACCTACATTCGTAGCATGCTACATGCAAATGTAAAGCAGCAGGTGAGAATGAGGGTAGGGACGTTTTGTAGGATGGAAGTGCCTGTCTTTTAGCATTGCAACGATGTTCTGGTGTGCATACAACAAGTTAATGTTGAATTTAATTGACCTTGTTATTAAATGGCTTTATGCAACTGTAAGGCTGAAGAATTCTACTGCTCTTCCTTTAGGATTCTGATGCAATCACCTTAATATGCTGAATATAACACGTACAGAGACACGTGTATTAGAAATGGATTGGTGTTGCCACAGCAATCTGCAAGAGTGATCGGAAATTTAAAAATATGACCTAGTTTAAGTGTGGGACCTAAAAAGAAAAAACTGGTAGACATTATGTACAGCTGTGTACTTATGTACTGGTTGGGACTTTAACCACTGCTTAATTTTTTAATGGTTGTACAACACGTTTTTAAGTTTAAAAATTATTCCATATAAGTAGAAAACGTGGAGGTAAAGACATCAAAGAAACCTCCCAGATGGGAGAACTGGTGGGGGGGTGGGGGTTATTGGGGGTAGGAGTTTAAATATAAAAGTACCTAAAAAATACATCTCCATAGATCTGACAGATGAGATTATTGAAGCTGAAACTCAATAAATGCCAAGTCGCAACTGGTTTTCAGCGGAGTATTAGAGATGTAAATACAACTCGGTTCCCACACCCACGCCAAAGAGCATCTTCAAAAACTAAATGGATTTTTTACTTAATACATGTCTCTGTAGGATTTAGTGAGGTGTATTTATCCCTGATCCATATGGAAGGAAGAGCCTCAGAAGACTGCGCTCATCATTGACCAATTATCCTATCCAGCATTTTCAAAACAAATCTATTACAACCCATTTCCTTAGGCATCAGTTGAAAAGGCATGCCCAGACCACACAGATTAAACATCGCACCAGTTAAATACTGTTTCATTATTCTCCAGCTATTAATGCTTCTAAACGAAGAGTAGAGTTGAAGTCTTTTTTTACCACTTTTACTGGGATCTGGTGTCCTTATATGGTTGAATATTCTATTTTACAGCACCAAGAAAACATAATTGCACTGGGTCTCTCTTCCTTGAAATACAAAAAAAATGTATCAGGAAAATAAGAGACAATAAGAAAATTTGCAATCTCCCTGACTTTATTTTCCAATAAATACATCATGTTCCCTTTCAAGTTTTCATGCACTGCATCGTACATTTACAAGCTTATCATTCCTGTGGTAACAGTTTCACTCCTCAAGGGATGCGAATGTATAAGCAGACTATCTATCATCTGTTACAGGAACTCGGTCGCTTCAAAATTAAATTACTAAAGCCACAAGATAAGAAGAACGAAGACTGCCTCGAGCGCCAAGGAACCTTTCATAATCTTAATGTCATAATTATTGTTATTTATTATTCTCCAGCTATGGTTTTAACTTTAATTAACTGATGCAAATTAAAAACAATGATGAATGTGGCGAAATAAACTCACTTTTTTACCCTTTTTTTCTGACTCTGAACCAATTCACTGCTTTCAGTTTCATCAGTTCTAACTTTGCTGTTCATTTAACACTATAACAATACAAATAGCAATATCATTAGCAGTATAGCTTGAAGATAGCAATAGGTCGTCTTATTTTGTCATTCATTTATGTGAGGTTCATAGAGCGCTCCATATCTCCTCTTTCTTATGTGTGAGCTCAAACTGGACAACAGAAGAACAGTGAAACACTGAAAGAGTTAACGTCCAATTGGTGGCAGGGTTATATGGAATTTTCCTTTGCTCGTCATGTTTTGTTTTATTGATTGCAACTTATTGCGGAGCTTCTTAGCGCAATTAGACAATAGTGATTCCAAATCAGGGCTAAAACAGGCCTTCTGACTTAAAACAAACAAACTGTTATTTAATAATTACCTGAAGTGAGGAAAGTTTTACTCAGCCCAGAGGGTGAATGGTAGTTAATTCCATTATATGGTGGCCGTGATGTGAAAGCCCTCATAATCAACGGAGGCACTACCAGCTATCTGAAGGTGAAGGTGCTGTAGACTGGCAGATAAGATGGTCTGAGAGGGGCTATGAAGAGAATTTTTGAATGCTAAGAATCATAGGGACCACCCCCTTTTTCACCACCCCCTTTTGTAACGCTTTGTTCGCCATAAGTTGGCAGGGTATGCTCAGACGTGAGTCCCTTGCTCACTTTGCCACTGGATTCAAGCAAGCCTGGCTGAAGACTGCTGTAATGCCAGAAACAGTTCCTCGGAAGCTTGTTTCCAGTCCAGGGAAGGCATGGCTTGGCAGTTTGGGCTGGACTGTTCCCATGAGGCACAGGGTCAGACTGATTTGCATATGGCCATGTCTGCACTGGGGTGGCAGAGTGGGCTAAAGAACGGTGATGGATTAAACCCAGATCTGTTGACTGGGTGTGAGTGTTTGATTAGTTCAGATGCTCCGTCCATCACCACCCCCTTTTGTACCGCTTTGACTCATGACGGCGTGGTTCCGTCACGAGCACAGCAGTGCAGTGCTCACCCCCCACCCACCCGTGCCACGGTGAAATTCTTGCCGCGGCAAAGGGGTTAAAAAGGACATCATAATGAATCAGCAGCCTTAGTTATGTGACGTCTTCTGGTAAAAGCTGTTCCTACACCAGAAACCCTGGTCTGGATGAGTTGCAAGTAATGGAGAAGTTTTCAGGAGCCGTCACGTAGATCAAAAGTTGGTGTAGTCCATTCATGATTGAATTAGGGAGTTTACCACTGTAGATATAGGTTTGACTCAATGATTGACAGGGTCTTTTTTAGGATCTTCGGATGAAAAAAGCTAATCTGAGTGACTCTAAGAACCTAAGCATCTAAATGCACGTTATCATCTTGTAAGATACCCAGATGAAGGGCTACTATAGATAAAGTGGGAGAAATCCATATTTCATGGCCACTCACAAGTATTTCACTTGGCTTAGACTACTGTGACAACTAGAACCACAGTTTTGGCTGGGTTCAGTTCAAGAAATATGATAGACATCTATCAGTGGTCAGTACTTTGGGCAAGGGCCTCAGCTTGTAGCCTGGTTGTGTAGATCAGGTTGGCAAAGGTTCCTGAAAATAAACTGGGTATCACCTGTGGGTCTCCAGTGTTACATTAGTCAAATGCTGCCCCTGTTGTATGGGGTTTAGTCGAAAAAATGATGGAACAGTTCCATTTTAAATGCCATTGCACACAACAGCAAATAACTCTTTGCCATCATCAAGGAGCTCACAGGCTCAACAGCAAGACCACTGGTTCACTCCCGCCCTCCTCAAATCCAGATGCACCTGCCAAACTCGAGAAGAGGTGGAGGAACAACAAACCCCCAGAAACTCACGCAACATTCAAATCCACTGTCAACTCACACCCCTTCTCCTCAAAACCACAAAGAATGCAACCTTCTAAGACGGAGTAAATGCCAATGCACACAACAGCAAGGAACTCTTCGTCATCGTCAAGGAGCTCACCAGGCTCAACAGCAAGACCACTGATGTCCCACCCCCCCCCCAAGACCTCTGCAACAACCTTTGCACCTTCTTCCACCAGGAGATCAGGCAGATCTATGACGGCTTCAACACCCAAGAGCCCACCACTACGCCCACCACCACGTCATGCAACAATGCCGCACCCCAACAGATCGTGCTCAAATGGACTCCACTCACCACAGACGACACACTCAAGCTCATGAAGAACATCCACTCAGGAGCCCATTGGATCTATGCCCATACCAGATCTTCCACAGAGCAGCCGTCTCCATCGTCCTCCAGCTTCAATGCCCCATCACCTGCTCCATCAAAACCGCCACCTGCCCAAATGACTGGGAACACTCCAAGATCAACCCCCTGAGAAGAAACTGTCCGCTGAATTGACAGACTTCAAGAACTTCAGACCCATCTTCCTCCTCCCTTTCCTAGCCAAGGTCATTGAGAAGGTCATCAACGCCCAACTCTCTGAGTTCATTGAAGAGAAGCACATCCTGGACACCTCCCAATCAGGATTCAGAAGCAACCGCAGCACGGTGACCACACTCCTTGTCGCCACCGACAACATCTGCTTCCTCCTCAACTGGGCAGAAACCGCAGCCCTCATCCTACTGGACCTCTCAGATGCTTTTGACACAGTCTGCCACCCCACCCTAATCACGAAAATCCAAATCACATGCATCAGCGACAAGGAACTGGATTGGATCCACTCCTATCTGACAGGCTGAACACAGCGAGACAGACTACCCCATTCCTCCCAGAACCTACAGAGATCAGCTGTGGAGTGCCCCAGGGCTCCTCCCTGACCCCACCCTCTTTAACATCTACATGGCCTGCCTAACAGCCATCAGCAAAAGCCACAGACTCAACATCATCTCCTACGCTGACAACACCCAGCTGATCATCTCCCTTGCCAACGAAACCACAACCCCAAGAAGCTACGTTCACAACGGAATGAAGGCAGTTGCCACCTGGATGCAAGACAGCTGCCTCAAGCTCAACTCGGACAAAACTGAAGTACTCATCCTGGGACCCACCCCTTCAGCCTGGGACAAATCTTGGTGGCACGCCGCACTAGGACCCCTTCCCGCACCTATGGTCTGTGCACCCATATTGGCATCATTCTGGACTCCTCCCTCTCAATGAATCGGCAAATCAATGCAGTATCCTGAATCAGCTTCCAAACGCTCTCAACATGAGAATCACATTCAAGCTCATCACACCTGCCCACAAAGATCTCTACAATGTAGGACTGGACTATCCGAACCACTGCCTCGCCTTCCACACACCCACCAGATATCTTCACCCCACCCAACTCACCCTCACCTCCATCTCATGGATTCACAAGCCCAGAACTGGAGGAAGATACTTCTCTTACCTCGCTGCCAAGACCTGGAATGCCCTGCCCCTCCACATCAGGCAATCCACGTCATTGACGCAGTTCAGGAATGACCTCAAGACCTAGCTCTTCGACTGAACCTCCACACCCAGAAGGATCAGCAGCCCCTCCCCCTCAGGACCTTGAGACCCTCACGGGTGAATAGCCACGCTTTACAAACCCCTGAATGATTGAAAGTGCGCCTTGCCTTCTAATGTAACTTTTTTTAAAAGGTTAATATTAATGTCTAACACTCATAAACACTTAAAAACACTTTATTCACGTGATGATGTCATCAGTGATGTTATCAGTAATGTCATTTGAGATGTCATCAATGATGTCACTGACCATGTCATGAGTTATATAATATTTTAGGGCGTAAGCTATAGTTAGTTCAGGTAACTACAACTGCTGAATTTCACTGGTTTTGTATGAATGAAACATCAGCCTATCTACTTCAGTGAATATCTATCTATATATATTTTTTTTTCACTGAGTTTACAGGGATGTTATAGTTAGGCTCAGGTTTCACTTTTTCAAAACCATTGAAATTCAGCTGTTACAGATAGTGAGCTAACTATAACTTGCACTCCTGCAATGTTCTGCTAGTGAAACCTGAACCTAACTATAATGTCCCTGTAACCTTTAGTTCTGAGAGGTTATAAGATGCCTCAACCCATTCCTCCTCTACCCTGCAGACGTGCCTCCTGGTGCACTACTAGTAGGGGGATGAAGCCCCTTTGGCTATTAAGGGTACTTGACGGCCAACTAGCCCACCTGTTTTTTCCAATAAGACCCACACAGCTGGATTGCTGAGATATCGTCAGAAGCCACGCCGCCTATCTCCACAACTGTGAAAACATGCTTCCTGGTGCGCTACTGGTTGGGGGAAGAAGTCCACTTTAGTCCTGAGACTCTCAGGAATAAATTGGAATTCATTCCCCAACCAGCAGCGCACCAGGAGGTGCATTTGCAGGGTGGGTGAGAAAGAGGGGGGTGAACTCCTGGTCCTATCAGCAATACCGCTGTCTGGAAGTTACTGGAGGTAACAGAGGGGGTTCCTGGATCCCATGGATCCTCAGCATCCAAGGGGACTTCATTCCCCAACCACCGCTGCACCATGATGCGTATTTGCAGAGTGGTGGTGAAGGAGGTGTGGTCTCCGTCAACTTACCAGAGGTTTTATATTTTATAATTTTATTTAAACATCATTTAAGGAATGGGGCTGTGTGGCCGCCCTTCATTTGTCCATTTTCGGGCCCAGGGAGCCCATCCCCTGAGGCTTGGCCTTTTCTTTTTTTTTATTTAAAGGAAGAGGGGCCGAGCAGCCCCCCTCCCAGGCCATTTTTGGCTCCGGGGACCCCAACCCCCTCGGCTTGCCCCTTTTCATATATTTTTTTAAACAAAAATCCCATTGCCCCGGGCCCGGCCTGTATTGTGGGTGCCCTGGTCCCACCCAGGGCACCCACGTTTTACACGTTGGGGACAGCGGGGAAGCCTGAAGGCCACCGCCGTCCCTGCTGGCTCCCCGCCTCCTACGGGAGCCGGCATTGCTTTTTACACACAAGGAGCTGCTGACAAAATGCTCTTGCTTGCTCAAAGTGGAGCACTGTTTGTTATGTCATGGTGAGAGAGGTGCTCCCGCCATACCATAGCAAACTGCACTGTCCCAGGAGTGGGCCCCCCGGAACAGTCTTGGAGCTGGCTCTGGGGGTGACGTCCCCAGGGCCATTTACAGCTCCTTTCTCGATTAGGGGCCTGCCCCACGGAGTGTAGGGTCCCGGGGGTTGAGGTAGCAGCCCCCTTCCATTTTTTTATAATATTCTATGGCCCCGAGGGGGTGGTGGTCCCTGAGGATGGGGAATGTCTGTACTGATGCTGACCTATTACTTTGTCTTTCTTTTATTTTCAATTTCCTAGGTATCATTCAGGAGTGGCTTCCATCGAGTAGCTGCGACCATTATAAGGGTACACAGGCTTCTACTCGTACTTTTATATCCCAATATTTTCAAGAAATTGCTGGTGGCCATTGGAGTGTCCGTTATTAGGTAGCAGTATCACAGGGCTATATCTCTTGTAGTACGAGGTGCGGTCCAGGTATGACATTAGGACAACCCTTTAATGGTAATTTATGTGGCGATGAAGGGTATTGTAGGCAAACCATTTGGTGCTGTAATCGTCAGTACTTGTTTGGGCATTATTGGCGACAATACCCGTTCTTTCATCTTGTAGTGGGCCATTGCGCATGAGCGGGGAGTAGTGTACCCGAGTAATGCTCATGCGCAATTTACTTCGGCGCTCACACATGCGCATTCAGCTGCTTTTCTCTAGGACTACCCGGAAAAGGATACTGCCTAACACCTGACCCGGTCCGTTTAATTAAAACAGCGGTTTTCCTGATGCTGATTTTCTTTCGACAGATGCGTGGACATGGGTAGGTTGTAAGGAGGCACCACCCGCACTCATTTGTAAGTACACCATAGATGCAATGTTTGGCACTGTGAGCACTCGGCCCAGCACTTTTGACGATTGGCTAATGTGCCTTTATGCTCCTGTTTATATGCTTATTGTTTCCACAGCCCGGTTACTCGCAGGCGTCCATTATTCTGACCACGTAGGATCACTACACGCAGTGCTTGGTGAGCATGTTCTTTGAGTACTGGTAACTCTACAGTTTGGACGCTTGTTCTAAGTAAATAAACTATGACAGGAGGTTTTGTTTTATGGGGCGCATATTGCGTCCTGAACCAGGTTGAGGCCCACGTAATACCCCCTCTCCTCGCTACACTTTATGTAGGGTAGGGCCTCCCTCCCACCCCCCATCTTTTTTCTGCCTAGTTACGATTGACCTGTCTTGTGTGCCTATCTACTCAATTGTTTATGTGTAATTGATGTACACACAGAAGTGGTACATGTTGCGGCATCAAGTTGGTACTGATGCTGACCTATTACTTTGTCTTTCTTTTATTTTCAATTTCCTAGGTATCATTGAGGAGTGGCTTCCATCGAGTAGCTGCGACCATTATAAGGGTACACAGGCTTCTACTCCGCCCTGATTGAGATAAGAGGGTCATTTTTACATTCACTATTTCACGTGCACTTTATTTTTACTTGATGGTCCTGACAAAGCGCTAACGACTTATTGGCAACAGAAGCGCGAAACATGTTGACCTTGACAATTGACACCTAGGCAGAATAGGCCTTTTGGGTCAATCATTTTTAGCAGTATTGACTGCCAAGGGTATACTTTTGAATCTTATCGCTTCATATTTACCCTTGCATTATTTTTAAATGATAACACTGGCACAAACTTTTATTACCCTCCTCTTGACCCACTCCCCGCACACCCGCATGCACCATCCGGCATTCCTCTAAAAAGATCTCCGACAAAGTGACCCTTCGGGGACCCGTAGGGAATTGCAGCGCCGGCACTACGAGGAGCAAATGCCCGATGATGAAGCATGACACTCTTCGGGGCGTGTGAGGGCAAAAGAGGAAACAAAGTGTCTTTCACTCTCACAGTTTTGGGTCTTCTATTCCTAGGAATCACTTTTTCTTTTTCTTCTATCTTTTTAAAGTATGGGTGACTTTTTGCACCACGATGCATGGGTGACTTGTTGCACCCTGGCATAGGAACTTTGTCCTCTTTTTGTTAAATACTAATATTAGGAGCACGGACACTGGACCTTAATAAGCTCCTTGGTCTCCCCCTCTGTCCTTTTGATAAATATATTTAGCATGGCTGTTTAGCCGAGGGACCGTTAATTCTATCCTTTTTTCTTGCTTTCTGTTAGGCACACGAGACAGGATCACATCATTAGTGGAACTTGGTACTACAGCATGCCTGGACTTAATTGCCATGGTGATGCCGTGGTTGATTGCCTCACATCCGTAACTGTAGATGTGCAGAATGTATCCAACAGACAACCCTTAAAGATATCAATGTTACATTATGTACTTTTATATCCCAATATTTTCAAAAAATTGCTGGTGGCCATTGGAGTGTCCGTTATTAGGTAGCAGTATCACAGGGCTATATCTCTTGTAGTACGAGGTGCGGTCCAGGTATGTCATTAGGACAACCCTTTAATGGTAATTTATGTGGCGATGAAGGGTATTGTAGGCAAACCATTTGGTGCTGTAATCGTCAGTACTTGTTTGGGCATTATTGGCGACAATACCCGTTCTTTCATCTTGTAGTTGGCCATTGCGCATGAGCGGGGGAGTAGTGTACCCGAGTAATGCTCATGCGCAATTTACTTCGGCGCTCACACATGCGCATTCAGCTGCTTTTCTCTAGGACTACCCGGAAAAGGAAACTGCCTAACACCTGACTGGGTCCGTTTATTTAAACCAGCGGTTTTCCCGATGCTGATTTTCTTTCGGCAGATGCGTGGACATGGGTAGGTTGTAAGGAGGCAGCACCCGCACTCATTTGTAAGTACACCATAGATGCAATGTTTGGCACTGTGACCACTCGGCCCAGCACTTTTGACGATTGGCTAATGTGCCTTTATGCTCCTGTTTATGTGCTTATTGTTTCCACAGCCCGGTTACTCGCGGGCGTCGATTATTCTGACCATGTAGGATCACTACACGCAGTGCTTGGTGAGCATGTTCTTTGAGTACTGGTAACTCTACAGTTTGGACGCTGGTTCTAAGTAAATAAACTATGACAGGATGTTTTGTTTTATGGGGCACATATGGCGTCCTGAACCAGGTTGAGGCCCACGTAATCCCCCCTCTCCTCGCTACACTTTATGTAGGGTAGGGCCTCCCTCCCACCCCCCATCTTTTTTCTGCCTAGTTACGATTGACCTGTCTTGTGTGCCTATCTACTCAATTGTTTATGTGTAATTGATGTACACACAGAAGTGGTACATGTTGCGGCATCAAGTTGGTACTGATGCTGACCTATTACTTTGTCTTTCTTTTATTTTCAATTTCCTAGGTATCATTCAGGAGTGGCTTCCATCGAGTAGCTGCGACCATAATAAGGGTACACAGGCATCTACTCCGCCCTGATTGAGATAAGAGGGTCATTTTTACATTCACTATTTCACGTGCACTTTATTTTTACTTGATGGTCCTGACCGAGCGCTAACGACTTATTGGCAACAGAAGCGCAAAACCTGTTGACCTTGACAATTGACACCTAGGCAGAATAGGCCTTTTGGGTCAGTCATTTTTAGCAGTATTGACTGCCAAGGGTATACTTTTGAATCTTATCGCTGCATATTTACCCTTGCATTATTTTTAAATGATAACACTGGCACGAACTTTTATTACCCTCCTCTTGACCCACTCCCCGCACACCCGTATGCACCATCCGGCATTCCTCTAAAAAGATCTCCGACAAAGTGACCCTTCGGGGGACCCGTAGGGAATTGCAGCGCCGGCCCTACGAGGAGCAAATGCCCGATGATGAAGCATGACACTCTTCGGGGTGTGTGAGGGCAACAGAGGAAACAAAGTGTCTTTCCCTCTCACAGTTTTGGGTCTTCTATTCCTAGGAATCACTTTTTCTTTTTCTTCTATCTTTTTAAAGTATGGGTGACTTTTTGCACCACGATGCATGGGTGACTTGTTGCACCCTGCCATAGGAACTTTGTCCTCTTTTGCACCCTGGCATAGGAACTTTGTTCTCTTTTTGTTAAATACTAATATTAGGAGCACGGACACTGGACCTTAATAAGCTCCTTGGTACCCCCCTCTTTCCTTTTGATAAATATAATGTCTGTGAGGCCCTGCCCATATGAAAATCTAAAATCCCCGGGGAAGTTGTGGCCCCCGGTGAAAGGGGGTCCTTAAGGCCACCATTACAGTAACCCTGGGGAGGGGGCAGTTCCCGGGACTGAACCTCCCCTGCACTTCTTAAATAATTTACCCCAGGGAGGTGGGGGTCTCCGAGTCTGCGGGGGATGTGCATCTCTTTTCTCACATTTGCCCCGGGGAGGTGAAGGGCCCCAGGGTTTGGTTGCCACATGTGCACCTCGACATTACTATATAAGATGCCACCCAGTGTGCATTATTTAATGAAGTTGTTTTTTAAATTTTGGCGGTAGTCACAGATAAAGCATGAGTCCTGTTTAAAAAAAATGCTATTTTGGTCCTGTGGGTCACCTGTGGGACCCCCACGAGGCCTCGGTTCAACCAAATCACAAGATGGCTGCCAACACTTCATAGTTTGAAGTGTTGGTAGCCAATCAGATCTCATGCACATGATTGGAAGGGTTCGCGGATCTTTCGCGTCCCTATATATACAACCGGGAATATTGTTTCATTTCTCTGCAACTATTGAATGGATTTACACCATTTAACAAAAGTCGTCCTCTGGACCAAGAACTACCTTTCTGCCAAATTTGGTGTAATTTCCTTCAGCAGTTTGGTCTGTAGCAGTTTCTAAAGAAGCCTATGAAAATTAACATTAGGAAAAAGCATTTTGAGCCCTTCTTTTTCTCGGCACTCGCTTGACGGATCACACTGACATTTTCAACACAGCAGTTGAAGTGAGCATCAAACAAGTTTTGAAAACTTCACTAAGATTCATCAAACAATGTCAAAGTTATAGGCAAATGAAAAAAAAGCTCTTCCTATGGAAACTACATCCTAACTATAACTACCTACTGGTGACTGCCAGTGTGTAATACACTATATAAATATATATACATCAGTGACCAGGACCAAATTTCAGATACTGAAAACAGTCCTTTGCAACTAGATGTCCTGCATATATACCTGATTATGAACAAAGATGAATAGAACTGTCATTACAATGGCAAATAATGTCTGGTGCCTTCATCACCGCATTGTCATCCCATGTACCTGCATAAGGACTATGATTATCACGACACTTACAAACATTCATACGTAGAGCCAGTGATGTTGCAAATATCTATGAATTTTTTGGGATACTTTATGACTACAGCAATATATGTCACCCCCTATTCTATTCAGCTCCAGATTCTAACACCATAATCCCATCAAATTCAACTCCTGCTGCTACTACTGGTAATTGCTCCCCCACTCACAAATTCTGCACCAGTTCCTCCTACTCACAGGACATGGGGGAAGATGAGGATAAAGAGAAGCAGTGGGATGAGAAATAAGCTGTTAACTATAAAAAAAAGCACGGGAAAATTCCTGCAGGTCTTCTGCAGATTACATTTATTGTTTCCATGGTATAATTGACAGAGCATCTACGAAATGTTGGCTATTTAGGTCAGCCATTGAGCAGCAATGCTTCTTTTAAGGTTTCTCAGAGCAAGTTAAAAAGTCATCAATGTCCATTCCAATTTTGGGGGGATATTCACAAGGACTCAGCTCCGAATTATCCCCACCGTAACGCAACAAATGTGGAGCTAGATTTAACAACCCATTCACAAGCTGGTGCAAACTGCAGACATCGCCAGTATTCCCGCGATAACTGCCCCAAAATGTATCTCCACAGTGGACACCATCAACTAACCCTAATGAGATTCAGAGTAGGCATTCCAATGCAAAAACACAGGAAAAAAGCAACAACACTTTCATAAGAAACTGCCAGATCAGCAATGCTAAACAAAAACAGGCGATAAGCCGCGGTAGCAGCAGGGAATTAACACCTGATCATTGCTGGTGTAAAGCACTGTTTGTTATGTCATGGCGAGAGACTACCTGCAGCATGAAAGGGAGCCCAGTCAAGAACCACACCGGAAGACCCACAGATGCCATGTAGACAATGATCATCCAACGCGGATACCCATGAGGGCCACAACACCCACCGCAACCACCCCAAGCCCGCCTCAGCCCTACCCCGGACATACAAATACCGCACACGACACAAGAGCCACAACAAAACGCACAATGAAGCACAGCTCCAAAATGAATGCACACATGTGTGGCCAGAGGAACGAGAAACAGTCACACAGCAGTGAAGTAACAACCAAAAACTTTATTGAAACACAACACAAAACAGTAATGCAGAAGACTCCTATTGGGTCCGCCGGGGACAATCTCGAGAACACAGTCTGGAAGAGAAAGCACAAAATCAGGAAGTGTGCCATGCGCACATCAAAGGAGCAAGACACAGAGAAACAGAGAAGGAAAGTGAGCCAGAGAGAGAAAGATAGGGAAGGAAAGTAAAGGCAAGGAAGGGAGAGAGAGAGAGGGAGAGAGAGAGAAAGAGAGAGAGAGGGAAGGGAGATAGAGTGAGAGGGAAATATGATAGATTGAGAGAGAGGGAAGGGAGATGGAGTGAGAGAGAAGGGAGATAGATTTAGAGAGAAAGAGGGAAGAGAGATAGAGTGAGAGGGAAGGTAGATAGAGAGGGAAGAGAGATAGAGTGAGAGGGAAGGGGGATAGAGTGAGAGAGAGAGGGGGAAGGGAGATAGAGTGTGAGAGAGAGAGGTAAGGGAGATAGAGAGTGAGAGGAAAGGGAGATAGAGTGAGAGAGAGAGGGAAGGGAGAGAATGAGAGAGAGAGTGAGAGAAAGAGAGAGAGAGAGAAGGGAGAGAGAGATAAACCGCCGCCCCTGCGCACACAGGCCCCACTGCTCACCTACTGCCACCGGTGTGTCCATCAGTAGGTACACAGAGTGCCCATGCAAGCTCCAAGCCCCGGTCACGCCACCAGGGCATGGTCCACATCATGCGGTTCTGCCCTGCGGCACAGCAGGTCCAACACATGACGCTGAGTCCTAAGTCATCAATGGCGGAGACCACGTCAGTGCATACATCATCATCGCTGGCTGCACACCCGCTCAGCAATTACGTGTGCCACCAACCCTGTGCAACGCCAATCAGCGCCACATGGGGGTAGGCCCGTGTCGGTCGCAAGACCTCGGGTGCCACTAACCCTGTGTTACGCCAGTCAGTGCCCTGTGGTGGTAGGCCTGTGTCAGCCGCAAGGCCTCCGGTGACACCAACCCTGTGCGCAGCAAATCATGGGCTTTTTATGATGGAGCACCATAGAGCGTCTGTCATCCAGTCACCACTGGCAGAGTGAAATGTGACTTTGTCAGCCCCTTTATATTGCGGGATCACATGGCCTGTGACGCCTGTGCCAGATGGGTGTGGTGTGTGTGTAGACCTGCCTTCACGAAGTGGCCGTGACATGTAGACAACTAGATCAGTGAACGGCAGACCACGAGCGAGTACGCCGTTGACAGGTAGCTGTGTGGCCCCCCCCCTCGGAGTGTTAGCGGAGTGGTCTGGCCTGGCGTACGCTAGACCAGCTCAGGGCTTGCAACAATGACTCGGGGGCTCTGGGCGTTGTTCAGTCCATGTCCGGACAAGGAAGTGACTAATGCGTGTGTTCCTGTTGTAGTGTCCACGGCATCTGGAACACAATAGGGAATGTAGCACACGGTGACAGGCATCCCACTAGTTGAGCATCATTGACTTAAGGGAAATCACTGTCCCCACTTCCATCCACACATTCATGCAGGAATGATGAAAGACATGACACAGCAGTGCGTTACTGGATGTTTATTTCACATCCAGTGGAGTGTTTTCAGCTGGAGCGGTACAGGGCCATGCCAAGTACACCACACAAAATGGGCCCGTGGAGGGCCAGACAGAGTCTATCCGGGGATGACAGGTACTGCTGAAGAGGAAGGGAACAGTCCGCAGTCTGGTCGCCGTGTCATTGGTCATCAAACAGGATATGGCAGTCCATGTTGTGGTCCAAGGTGATGCCGCGGAGTGTATCGGGGTCAGTGGTAGGTCATGAGGCCATGTGCGATACCAAGCAGAAACAGGCCAGGTGGTGAAGATGAATGCTACTGCCTCCTTCTGAAAACAATCCCATAAACGTCCTTGTCCCCGTATGTGTGCTCTGCCCCACCTGTGGGTGTTACAGTACCGTCTGCGGCACTGTGTGCCACTGACACATCAGGGGCCAGAGGTGAATTGTCGGACACACTGTGTGGCAGTGGCACATCAGGTGCCAGAGTGGATATGCCTGCTGCACTGTGAGGCACTGACACACTAGGGGGCGGAGATGTGGACGTGTTGGGGCAGCAGCGTTCATGATCGCCACGCCTTGTGGCAGCAATGCCATGATGAGTATCTGACGGGCATGGTAGATACCTGCTACTTTTCACTGATGTGCAGCGTTGGCTGCCATCCTTTCCGCCTCCATCCGCACCATGTCCTCCATGAGCCTCAACATGTGTGCCAGCTCACGGCTGGAATCGCTGGAGCCAGTCGGAGTGGGCAGGCGTTCTTCTCTCCGCATCATGACTCCAGCAATGTCAGTCAGGGCTCCTTGGAGACCATGGAGCGGGCCGTGGGTGTCCTTTATGGACTGGAGCTGGTCCCTAATGGGACCTAGACACCCATGGATGGTGTCCATTTTGGCAGCCAGGAGGCCTTGCCCCACCCGCACCTGCTCAGCCATCTCCCTATGGCCCACCAGCACACGGCGTTGGAAGGCCATGGTTTGTTCCTGGGGGTCTTGGGAGAGTGCCGGGGCTGTGGGTGCCTCCTGCCGGGTGGTTTGAGTAGTGGGTGGGGTCTCCTCGATGTAGCTGGGCTGCCTTGATCCTGGAGGTGAGTTACGGATGAGGTTGCTGATGTTTTGGAGGGTTTGGGTGTCAATGCTGGCGGTGTCCTCCTTGTCATCAGTGAAGAGTGGCTGGGACTGCTCTGCAGGGGGTGTTAACGGTGCCCTGCAATGTGGAGTTAAGATGATGTATTAGAGTGTGTCCACATGTATGTAGCCGCATGGTACATGTTGACATTCAGACAGCATGTCATTGTAAATAGTGACAGTGTGTGGATCAGGGCCAGGACCCGGAGTCATTATGGGTATGCCCTGTGCTCTGCTTGATTGTGCATGTGTTCCATTGAGGCCCTCTCCACCCATCCTCCCAGTACCTGGTGGTCACTCACCTTGTTGCGGTTGTGTTGTGTCCTGTCGAGCAGTGTCCATTCCCCCGACTCTGGCCACAGTCTCCACACTGATGACTGTCAACACCAGCTCCTCCATGTCATCCAGCAGGAGCTGTGGCACTGGGCCCCCAACTCCAGTCTGCATTGCTGCCTTCTGGTTAGCTGAGAGTTTCTCCTTGGTCTTTCGCTTGATGTCAATCCATCGCCTCTTGGCCTTCTCCATTGAACTCCTGTGCTCTCCAACGGCATTCACCTTGTCCACGATGTTCCGCCATATCCCATTTTTTGTTTCCAATGACACGTTGGAGGTGCCGAACAGTTGTTGATGGTGTTCCATCACCTCTGTGACTAGGATCCTGTTTTCCTGCGGACTGAACTTCGTCTTTCTCTTCTTCTTGTCCTTGCCCTTCCCTATCCCCGAGGTCCCAGGCTGGCGTCCGGGGTGCTTGTGGGGTTGCGCTTGTCCTCTGCGCCTGCTCCGGCTGCCTCCATGGTGCTTGGGTGTTGGTCAGTTTGTGTTTGTTTTTTTTCCCTACTTTTATTATGATTTTTCCCACCTGCCATGTGTGTATTCCAGGCTTGGTGCTGCTTATCGCTGATTCCCTCATCGCGCTTTGGCCCATCACATGTATTTTCACGTTGGGGCTTGTGTTGTTATTGCTGTTGAGGTGGTTGTATCATGGACATTGGCCGCCGTTTCGGCAGACTATCGCATACTACCACCTTGTTGCGAATTCCACGTTGACACAGGGTTATTTTCCCGCGATCGGCTGCGATGTGTAAAGGTGCGTTACCTTTTGTTGGTGATGTTTAGCACACATTCTTGTGAATATACCTCTTAGAGTGCATATGGAATGAGATGTTGACAATCATGAAGAAATACACCACAGTCCCAGTAATAATACCTTGACTCTGGAAGAAGAAATATATAGTACCAGACATGGCACCAGAGAGCCTCAAGGGTAAATCGTTACAAGACTTGATAATTGCACTAGTGGGCCAAAGATGATTTAAAAAACCCTACATCCATGCTTCCAGATAAAGATAGCAAGCATATTGGAAATGAGTGCCAGAGAGTTATTTCAATAGATGTAGACTTCATAAATTTGTATTTGTATAGCGCTAATCACCGGCAGGTTTCTAAGCGCTTTTGGAGGTGAGGCCAGAGGTCGTGGGCCGATCAAAAAGAGGCCCCACAGTGATGAAGTGGTTTGATGGTTATCAGTGCCTGTGGCCAATTTTTTGACCATCCTTGGATGCCGTGACTGTCAGATGTGGAATGACATTTCTCTGCTTCTAGACCTATTTCCAGTACATAGGTGCAATGAAGTTATTTAAATAGTCAAAGAAGAAGTGAATGCATCAACAACCAATATTGAGGCAGTCATGGATGTGTCAAATGGTAGGTTTTGCCAACTTACTGCAGCTGCTGTCTTTAGAAGGCTAGGGTGGTTTTAGGTCCATCTCCTTCTGGCCAGAGTTGAAGACCAAGATTATGAACATGCCATTTGAAGGTAACACCTTGCTCAGAGAGCTTGTATTCAAACACTTACACAAAATCAAACCAGACACTGAAACTGCCTGGTCCTTGGGAGTGTGCCATTTCAGTCATTCTTCCAGGTAACATTTGGAGACTCCAAGACAACCCAATCACATGTGGCTGCCTACTCTCAGCGTGGAAGTTAGAGCAGATGGTACTACCAGTGTTGACAGTCCAGATATGATCAAGGACCAGCAGTGTCAGCTATACCAAAGATATTTATGGAAAAGAATAGAATGTCTCATTTGTTGTCACAAGACAAATTCAGGCGTACCTGACTCATTACTGCTGTACACAGCACTAACCTCCAACCAGACCGCAGTGGGAAGAATCTCATATTATGCCTCAGAATGGGGATATACAAATGGCAGAGTTAGGCAATCCTATGGAATTTATCAAAAATCTCCAGCATTATCTGATAGCAAAGATACATCATCTGCACCTTTGGAATCTACATTAAGCCATACAGGGGCAGATGTATCAAGATTCCGTATTGCGAATCTCAAATTGCGAAATTTTGTGATTCGCAGTTTCAGATTTGCAAAACGGCATGTATGTAATCAATTTTTTTTGCGATTTCTTAAATATGCATAAAAATCAAAGATCCTGTTTTGCAATTCCTTAATAGCGAAATTCGCAAATTAAGAAATCGCAAATCCGGGAATCTGCAATACAGGTGCAGCTTGATGACATCACAACCAGGAAGTGGGAGTGATTAGCTGCACCTGCTTGCCTGAGCCACACCCAGTGGCAGTTAGGAGTGTGTGCTTGGAGGCTGCTCAGTGTTGCTAGCTCTACAATGGAGTCACAGAGACCACAGGAGGGCATGAAGCCTGAAAAAAGAAAAAGGAAACACAAGTTTTCTGAAAAGGAACAGGAGGTTCTAATAGAAGAACTGGTTTGCAGCTATGAACTGCTTTTTGGAAAAAAAGCCTTGAAGGTACCGGAGTCAAGGAAAAGAAAAATATGGTGGGAAATTCAAGAAAAGGTAAATGCAGTGGGAGTTACCAACAGTACCATTGATTAACTGCAAAAAAGATGGTACGACATGCACCAGAGGTCGAAGGAGAGAGTGGCAGCCAGGTTGAGGGAGGCACACAAGACCAGTGGAGGAACTTCAACTGCTGAACAACCAACATCCCATGAGGAGCTTGTGGAGGGCACTCTCCTGCCTGAGAGTGTATGTGGAGTGGCTGAGATTGACAGCTCCGACCCTGCATCCAGTAGTCAAGGTAAGAAGCATGGCAAATAATCTTTAAACAGCTACACATAGCATGCACATTGTGTAGAATGAGGGACATGAAGTAAACACATTTGACTCTGGTCCACTCCTTACAACACACATAGAAATGCATCATGGGAGTTGTAGTTTGATGAAGGATAGATTGTGAACGACAGTAATAAAACACATGCTCAGATTGTGGGTTGCATTGAAGGCATAATGAGAGTGTCAGGATTGATACAACTTCAAATTTGAAAACTTTATTTAGTCCAAAATGCAGAAACCAAAAACTCATATGTCCCCATTTACATCCACAGCACAATCAAGGGCACCAGGGGACACTGCTGAGGGAGAGGACTTTCAAATTAATGTGGATTACTCCAATGAAGGGGAAACCAGTGAAGTCTCAAACCCAACACCAATAATGCGCAGGAAGCGTACACATGTGCCCCCTCTGACTCCTTTGGATGATGACATAGATGACACTGGGGATGCAAGAGACAATAGTCAGGAAAATCAGGAATGTGAGAGTCGTGGACAACAGCAACCACAGCAAAGATCTCACAGATATGTTGCACGTAGGTCCTGGTCCAGGAGCAGTAGTGGCAATGTAGAGGAGAGCACTGTATTCGCAGGACTGGAGCAGAACATGCTTTAAGTGCAGCGCCTGCAACACAAGGCAGTGCGCTCAACAAACAGGCAGCTGACCACATTGAATAAAAATCAGCGTCACATGGGTGAGGGCATGATGGCAATGGCAGGTGCCATTGAAACACTATATACTACACTTGAGCGCACTGAATGTGCCAGAAACAGGGCTGCACAACATGCCCATGCACATATGCACAGTTATACTAAGGCTATGAACCGCCTCTGTACAACAAAAAGCAACCTGACACATCGCAGCATCACCATGCAGATGCAAATGACTCACTGCAGCCAATACATTGCCAGAGGGCTAGAGCAAGTCACTAATGCTGTGGAACTGTTGCAAACAGCTAACTCTGGTGGCAGCACCCTAATGGTCTCAGGGGAAAGTGAAGAGACCTCCAGCAAGAGCAGCAACACTCCTACATTGCCACTTACTCAACGGCGCAGTGCCAGACATGGTCCTGCAGATAGCCATGAAACGGAGGACACACAGCCAGAACACCGCCCTGCATCCAGCCGTCACCGTAGGAGGTGAAGTGGATAAGGACACTACTGTTTAAACTGGTGAAGCACCCAACCTAAAGTTATTTCATTACATTACTTATCAGTGCCATCACTGTGTTGTAACATGTTATGGGTTCTGAAAACATAAATGTGTGTGAAGTATGTATAAACACATCACCTGTTACACATATATTTTTTGTACAATACATTCATTCCTTACCTAAAAGTAGTTCTGTGAGATCTTAGACCGTCTCTGGCATCCAGCCGCTGCCCCTACTCCTGCTGCTGCCCTGCCAGGGGGAGGTGTGCAATCATCATCCGATGTGCATGAGTCGCTCACATCAATTTCGGTCCCTTTCCTCATTGCCATGTTGTGGAGCATTGAGCAGCTTGTTACTATTTTACAGCATGTTTCAGGGCTGTACTGCAGTGGCCCTCCACTTTTATGGAGGCATCTGAACCGGCTCTTCAAGATGCCAAATGTGCGTTCTATGACGCTGCACGTTGACCTGTGTGCCCTGTTATACCTCCTCTCACTTGCA
This sequence comes from Lissotriton helveticus, assembly GCF_964261635.1. Taxonomy (NCBI): domain Eukaryota; kingdom Metazoa; phylum Chordata; class Amphibia; order Caudata; family Salamandridae; genus Lissotriton; species Lissotriton helveticus. The sequence continues at coordinate 984,542,487 of NC_136071.1, read as the reverse complement.
TTTGCTGGATTCAGATATGGTGTTAGAATGAAATCTCGCACTGCGTAAGCACTATCACCTGCATGGATGAAAAGGAAAGGTAAGTCAATGTACCCCCCCAAAATGAGTAAAGGATGGATGGATGGATGTGTGCTATTTATTTACATTCAATATTTGGAAAGTCTTACGGGAGGTAAGAACTATCCCAGAGCACTCTTGGTGCACAACAGTGCGTGGCTAGGTAGTTGATCAAGTAAGTATCAGAGATATTCCAAACGTTCCGAAATGATATCTTTAATAGTATACTTCAGGTTGATCCAAATAGTATCATTTCAACATATTAGCTTCATATGATTAGTGACACTTGTATGTAGACGAATTCCTTTCAATCAAATACATCTTTCTTCTCATAACGACATTGTCAGTTAGAGCCGCGATGCATTTCGTGCTACACAGCACTCCATCAGGGGGAATGTATTTCTACAAGAAATAGATAACAAAAACCGATGTAGAACACCGGTATGTAGGAGCACAGAACACATTGAAGATTGTAGAAATAGAGAATAGGTGAAGATGGAAACCAAGTCGAATGTGGAGATAGAGTTGCAGCCGTATGTGAGGAGTATACAGGTATTCGTGGTGATTATGATAAGGTTTAAACAACCAAAGGTCCCTGTTTCAAAAAGACGCATTGAGGGTACAACAGCACGTGATTAAAAAAAAAAGTTTGTAAGGCGGAAAACTAAGAAAACGTGATAGCTGGAGATTAAAAAGAACATGCTAAAGTAATCGTGCACACAGTGAGTTGGAACCCTAAAGTGATAAAAATAGAGATAGAGGAGTAGCTTACCCGTCACCGAAGTGAATCGGATATGGTGCAGAGTGTAATCTGTCCGGTGTAACCAGACGGCGACCCGGAAGACGCCGAGCATGCGCATAAGCGCTAGTAATGAAGCAAGGTCGTGGTCATAGAAATGGGATTTCCCAGAATGTGAGAATGCAGGAGAAAGATGGCGACGAACTAAAAACTAAAAGAGGATTGTAGAAACGTGCAGCCCAAAAAGGACAGGCGAACTAGTGAATGTACAATGCGAAGCAAATAAAGAGAATAAAGAGAAAAAATATTATATATATATTAGCTCAGAGGTCCATAGGAAATGCGTCAAAAGTACAATATTGTAAAAAAGTAACTGTGGGAAAAAAGCTAAGTTAATGCGACTTGTGATTCAACAAACGTTGTATACATGCTAAAATGCCCGTTTGGACTCCCATATGTGGGGAAAACGGAACAAAAAATCAAAACGAGACTCACTGAGCATCGCAGTAACATTCGTACCAAGAACTTGTAGTCATGTATAGCTGCACATTTTGTTGCACAATCCCACAATCCTAGCCAAATTCGTTTTCTCATCCTTGAAGTGGTTAACAAACTACCTCACAAAGACAATAGTAAACACCTATTGCAACGTGAACTTCATTGGATATACCTTTTACAAGCTCTTCAACCGAAGGGATTAAATGACAGAATAGAACTTAGCTGTCACTTATGATTGTTCATCATTACATGTATTGTACTTGATCTCTCTCATGCCTGTAATTTACTAATTTACTATTATGCTTTTTTCTTCCGGGTCGCCGTCTGGTTACACCGGACCGATTACACTCTGCACCATATCCGAATCACTTCGGTGACGGGTAAGCTACTCCTCTATCTCTATTTTTATCACTTTAGGGTCCCATCTTCACCTATTCTCTATTTCTACAATCTTCAATGTGTTCTGTGCTCCTACATACCGGCGTTCTACATCGGTTTTTGTTATCTATTTCTTGTAGAAATACATTCCCCCTGAAGAAGTACTGTGTAGCACGAAATGCATCGGGGCTCTAACTGACAATGTCGTTATGAGAAGAAAGATGTATTTGATTGAAAGGAATTAGTCTACATACAAGTGTCACTAATCATATGAAGCTAATATGTTGAAATGATACTATTTGGATCAACCTGAAGTATACTATTAAAGATATCATTTCAGAACGTTTGGAATATCTCTGATACTTACTTGATCAACTACCTAGCCACGCACTGTTGTGCACCAAGAGTGCTCTGGGATAGTTCTTACCTCCCGTAAGACTTTGCAAATATTGACTGTATTTTGCACATTTTCGGAACCAGAAGGTGATCTCCCTGAGCACCTATAACAACACTAACATTTTGACCAGCTGATTTACAATTTTTAAATTGGAGTGCAGCGGTTGCCACATCAATTTCCTATTTATTTACATAACAGGTATCCCTCTCCAAACTCTCCAGCAGTCAGACGTCCATGTATCCCACTATGTCAGAAGATGAAAGAGTCATGTGTGCTGCCATGGTATTTAGCTACAATGTCAATATTGATGTATTTGGCATTGCACACAATCTAAATATACAGGGAATGGTGGCATTTTCGGTTCCTGAACACAAATTTTGTAGCTGCTGGCGGTGTGATGGCGATATGGGTCCCATCAATGCAGCCAATGACATGGGGGAAACGTGCAATTTGATAGAAGTCAAGTTTGGTTTCTTGTAATGCCTGTTGGGTGCTTGGGTAGTATATGTGATGTACTAGACTGTTCAGCATTGCATCCAAAAAGGCATGAAATAAGCGAGAAAGAGCACTCTGTGACACCCCACCAATCTCTGCTATGATCCTTGAAAACTCCCTGAGGCCAGAAGGTGCAGTGAGCACAATACCTGGACATGGGTGGGAATTGATTGTGTCCTGCCTGTTGGGGTTTCCAAAAAGGATTTCAAATCATCTATGAGGTCCAAGATGGTGTGTGGGTGCGGCCTGTACTTATCATGAATGTCCTCTTCAGTCTGCTGGAACAGCGTGATGCGCAGTCTGAATATACGCTCCTGTCTCAGTCTCCTCTGTGTAAGGGCCCGGATACGCAGCCTCCTGGCTATCACATATAGTCCTGCCAGTGTGGGAGTTTCAGTTGCATTGTGGGTTGCTTTTTATACCTTCCACCTGGTTACCACCTGCATGCACTTGGTGGTAATAGCTATTTCTTAATTTGAGCATTTCACAAATTCGCAATTTGCGATTTTTTTCATACATGTCATTGCGATTTCTTAATTTGCGATATCCAGTTTGCAAATTTTGCAAACATAGAACATCGCAAATTAGGAAATCGCAATACAATTAGCAGATTTCATGTTCTCGCAACGTAAGAAATCGCACTTTTTGCGATTTCTTATTTTGCGATGCAAATTGTGTTATACATACCGTTTTCCGATTTTTTAGTCGCAAACGCAGCTTTTTTGCGAATCGCAGCATTTGCGACTAAAAGAACGGTTGATACATCTGCCCCACAGTTCCTTCTCAAAGGAGCCACAAAACAGGTTCTCAAAGCACAGATGAATCAAAGTATGTATTCCTGATTCTTCTGAGTGGAGATAAAAACAGGCACATTCAGACCAGTACATTGAAGGTAAATATCACCAGTGCACTGCAGCACTTGAGTGTTATCAATTAGTGTGATAAGGACATGACTTCAGGTCTACATGTGTATCCAGATTGCTGACACTTTTAAAGCTGCAGGCAGACCTGCAAATATAACCTCTATTCGATAGGAGGGAAACCTACTTTTTAGATATTAAGTGAGTAATGACGAATCAGACCTTGCAGCCAATGAGGTAATGTGTCTAAGATTTAAAAGTGAAAGATGCAAAAAATTTAATTTGGCAATTTCTTACAGTGACTAGTCCCCAAATGCAAAAGAAACAATTGATGGATTCCAAATGCAGATGGCACCAACCATGCTGGAGATGTTTGCTCAGATCCAGAGGGGGGAACTCTCCCTGCCTCTTGGAAGTATGCAAAAATTGCTATATTGTTAAATAAAGGGAGATTGGCTACAGATTTAGGGGCTTATCGGCCAATTACATTGATTAATAATGATGTTAAAATCTACTCGAAAATTTTGGCCAACAGACTGGCGTCTGTAATAAAAAAAACGTGTCTCCTCAGCAGCATGGCTTCATCCTTGGCCGGGAAACAATAGATCATATATGCAGGGCAATAACTTTATTCGATTATACTAAAGTGAAAGGAGACCCTATGGCCTTAATTCTATTGGATGCTGAAAAGGCATTTGATAGGGCCCCTTTTTATGGGCAGCTATGAAATATTATGGGATTGGGGAGGTCTTTATACAAGCTGTCCAAAGCATGTATAAGGATCCAATCGCTAAGATGGTACTGATGAGAACACAATCGGGAGAGATTAACATAAAACGAGGCACTGGACAAGGGTGTCCTTGCTCTCCATTGTTATTTGCTATCTATATTGATCCATTAATAAGATTGATACAGGAGAACCAGTCAATACTTCCAGTTTTTGCTCGAGGAGGATATGTGAAAATGTTAGGGTATGCGGATGACCTAGCTATCACTACGTCTGCACCGCAGCAGGCGTTGGAAGAAATAGGCTTGTTAACCTCACAATTTGGCAGAATCTCAGGCTATCATCTGAATGAAAGTAAAATGCAAATAGTTATTATTGATAAGGTAGATCTTGTGGACCAACGTATTGTAGCAGAGGCTAGGTATTTAGGTGTCGAGATAAGCTCTAATCCTGCAGTTATTGTAGACTTAAACTTTGCACCATTACTATGTAGTATGAAATCGGATACTAGGAGGATGAGCAATCTCCACCTGATGCTTATCGGAAGATGTAATGTCATCAAAATGATTTTCTTACCCAAAATATTATATTATTTTAGAGATATTTCTTTGGAATTTAGCAAGATATGGTTCCAGAAATTTAATCAGGTAGTGTTGTGGTTTTATGGGCGGGACAGCGCCCAAGACGGGTACTTAGGTTTATGACTTTACCGCGAGATCGGGCAGGATGGTCTGTCCCTAACTTCCAAATTTACTACTGGGCTATCCCACTGAAGTACCTGGGGGAGCTGGTGAATGGGGGAACCTGGGAGGTTCAGAAATTTCTATTTTTCAACTAATATATGGGGTAGAAGCAAGGGCCCTCTTATTGAGGCAGATTGATTTTGCATATTACAAGAGGGTGAAGCTTAAGATTTGGTAGGGGCTTATACATTTTGGACTGCAGTCAGGAAAAGCCTCGAGATTGGGCGGCTTCATCGGTACTCCCCTTTAACTAACAATGCCTTACTTCCCGAAATTTTCCATGACGTATATTTTAGAAGATGGGGTGATAAAGGAATTCACTCTATAGGGGATCTTCTCGGTGGTGTTCACTTACTCTCCTTCGATGCCATTAAGGAAAGATTTTGTATTGAGAACAAGGATTTTTTTAAATACTTACAAATTCTGGATTTTTTGGCTAAAAGATGTCCGAATCGGAATCGAATTCCGCTAATAGATTTGTTCAATTGTAATCATCTGGTCACTTCTGTTGTCTACAAATTGATTAATGAAAAAATGGGAGATGATCTCATTATGCATTTTGATAGATGGCAAACAGCATTGCACGCTGGGCAGGGGGAGTGTGAGGATTCCTTACTGCTCAGCCAAACATCATGTATTTCAGCCAACTGGTAAGTGCAATGCTTTAAAACTTGGTGTGATCTTTATGTAACCCGGCACGTATACATCCTTGGGGGGGTATATCAGGGATACATTGCCCATGCTGGGGGTTGTTGGCTGCAGATAGTACACATATGTTTGCCACATGCCCAGGCCTTTCCCAAGTATTATCGAAAATTGAACGACGACTGGAGTCTGTATTGGGCTACTTTGTTTCACTGACCCTGCAGGTTATAATGTTGGGAATCCCTAATCATGTCATGGAAGAAACCGACAGGAAAATGGTTTTCCTTGCAATGGCGGTATTTCGTCTGTGTCTGGCCACGGTATGGCTTGATGCAGATCCCCCGACAGAACATATTTGGTTTAGTAAATTATTATCTATATACAATTGGGAGATTGCTGTGTATAAAAGGAAGGGTCTGCGGGCTAGGGAGAGAGGGGCAAAAGTGTGGTTGTCTTGAACTAATTGACTTATCAAGGGAGTATGAATAAGCTGTAGTCCTTGCACAGTTGACAAGTATTTTTTGTTCTTTCTAGGAGGATGGATCCACCAGGGTGGGGGGCAAAAATGCAAAAAATATGGGGTATCAGCCTTTCTTTAAGTCGTTTCAGTTAATGTGGTTTTTTTTGCTCTGTGTTTTGGTATCCCAATAAAACCTGGTATCCCAATAAAACCTTTTTTTAAAAAAAAGAAACAATTAAAGGATTGAATGCTTGACAATGCAAACATTCACCTACAGTCACAAGGATCTGGGTTACATACATCATTCTTTTGCTCACCACACCATGCCAGTTTGGACCCAGCCATATGCAAATCAGTCTTGACCCTGTTCCTAGTGGGAGCAGTCAAGCCTGAACTGCCAAGCCAGGTCCTCCCTGGAACAGAAACAAGCATTTTGGAACCAGTTTCAGGGCATCACCCTTCTTCAGCCTGGTTAGCTTGAATCCAGTGGTGTAGTGAGCATGGGACCCACGTCTGGGCATACCCTTCCCACTATGGGGAACGTATGCAAAAGAAACAATTGATGGACGGAATGCTGGACAGAATGCTGGACAATGCAAACATTCATCCCCAGTCACAAAGATCTGGGTTACATCCATCATTCTTTTGCTCAACACACCACCCCAGTTTGGACCAAGCCATATGCAAATCAACCTTGACCATGTTCCTTGTGGGAACAGTCCGGCCCAAACTGCCAAGCCAGGTCCTCCCTGGACAGGAAACAAGCATCCTGGGACCGGTTTCGGGGCATCAACCTTCATCAGCCAGGTAAGCTTGAATCCAGTGGTGTATCAAGCACGGGACCCATGTCTGGGCATACCCTTCCCACTTAGGGCGAGAAATGCAAAAGAAACAATTGATGTACGGAATGCTGGACAATGCAAGCATTCACCCCCAGTCACAAGAATCTGGGGTAAATTCAGCATTCTTTTGCTCACCACACCACCCCAATTTGGACCCAGCCATGTGCAAATCAGTTTTGACCTTGTTCCTTGTGGGAACAGTCCAGCCCGAACTGCCAAGCCAGGCCCTTCTTGGACCGGAAGCAATCATCCTGGGACCGGTTTCAGGGCATCTCCCTTCATCAGCCATATTAGCTTTAATGTGGGGGTGTAGTGAGCACGGGACCCACGTCTGGGCATACCCTTTCCACTAAAGGCGACATATGCAAAGGAAAGAACTGATGGACGGAATGCTGGACAATGCAAAAATTCACCCCCAGTCACAAGTATCTGGGTTAAATCCATCATTCTTTTCCTCACCAAACCACCCCAGTTTGGACCCAGCCGTATGCAAATCAGTGTTGACCCTGTTCCTTGTGTGAACAGTCCATCCCAAAGTGCCAAGCCAAGTCCTCCCTAGACCGGAAACAGGCACCCCGGCACCGGTTTCAGGGCATCACCCTTCATCAGCCAGGTTAGCTTGAATACAGTGGTATAGTGAGCACGGGTCCCACATCTGGGAATACCCTTCCCACTTAGGGCGACAAATGCAAAAGAAACAATTTATGTACGGAATGGTGGACAATGCAAACATTCGCCTCCAGTCTCAAGGATCAGGGTTAAATCCATCATTCTTTTGCTCACCATAGCACTCCAGTTTGGACCCAGCCATGTGCAAATCAGTCTTGACCCTGTTCCTTGTGGGAAAAGTCCAGTCTGAACTGCCAAGCCAGGTCCTCCCTGGACCGGAAACAAGCATCTTGGGTCCGGTTTCAAGGCATCACCCTTCATCAGCCAGGTTAGCTTGAATCCAGTGGTGTAGTGAGCACGGGACCACGTCTGGGCATACCCTTCCCACTTAGGGGAACATAAGCAAATGCTGCATACATTGTATCAATGATGTGACCTTTTGTATGAGAACAGCTAAATTACAATTACATTGCTAGTTATATAACTTTGGATCGTAATAAGCTATTGAGATTATTCAAACACTATTTACATGTATTAAAATCCAACTGAATCGTGAAGTTGGGTATATGATAATATAAAGTAAAAGTAATTTTTTAGAAAGTTAGACATTTCTGCCTGAGTATCCAGTGGGCTACTTAGCATTAGACTTCCCATGCCCGCTCCCTGCCAGTGTGTCACCTCCTGCGGAGGTATGAATCTGTTCCCAGAGCAGGACCAATGGTTTGGTCATTTACTGAATGGAATGGGTGTGAGGTATGTGACTCTGCTAAAGAAAGGCAGTTAGGAAGTTTCAGGACCTTCATTAACTTGAATGGCACAAGGGTGAGTCCTGCCCATTTATCATTAAGTGTAAAATGAGACTTTGGCAAAACGGACCTTTTGTAGCTAGTATATACTATAGCCATTCTAGCTCCTTTCTCATTGGGATAAAAGCTGCCCCAGAGTCAATTTATTTTGGTTAGGTAAATTGGGAATCTGTCATGATTCCCTCGCTTATAAGGGTTAGGCAGACGGGTTAGTGGAGGCACTACATCTCCCAGAATACCTAGCTGTAGTCTGTTCTTTCTTTCCTTCCTCCTACCTATCACTTGTTTTCTTTATAGTCACCTCCCATACTCCTAACTGGTGCTTGTCACCTGAAACAATGGTGGAAACCGCTATGATGACTGTTGTTTGCCTGGAACTTTTTTGACTCGTGTGTGGTGTTTGGAGACACGAAGATATCTCTTCACTAAAAGAAAATGCGCCTCAGCGCGGGCATGACCTTTGATCTTTCTTCAGGCAGCCGGGGATCCGAGTTGCTGGAGTCCGTGTACCGCGTCTAGTTTAATTAGTGTGGGTAACGCGGAACGGTATTTTTATGGACATGGATTCTTAAAGGAACATTCTTTTGGCTTCCTGTGATTGTTGGGGCCCCAACATTGTCGGCAATAGTGACTGAGGCTTTGGATTTTTTCCTTTCTTACGAGGAGCTGAAGGGAGGCTCGGATTGCATTTCTATTCAGCCTTGGATACGAACACCAGGAAGTTATAAAGAAATACATTGGAGAACCAAGAAAAGAGGGTCAGATAAGTAAAGGTGTTGTTACTTTGCAATATTGGTGACTTTGCTGTCCCACAACTGTTGCAGGCATTACGAAACAAGGAAGGACTCCTTTTTTCTTTTCTTTTCTTTATTTTTTCATCTTTTTGGATCTGTTTATTCATGGATAAAAGTGGCAGTACATATATTCCCAGGTATTAATCCTAGAAGGAAGTGTATCGATCCTACTACCCTAGCAGTAGATGATGTCTGGATGCCACAGTGTTTTGGTTTATTTCTCCCTTTTTTCCCTTCCCTGGTTAGGGTCCCCTCTGTTGAGTGTGTGATTATCCGCTCTCAGGTGGTACCGTGACGGGTGGAAGGGAGAAACTAGCATCATCCTCACTTCTGCTGTATCCGGTGGTTGTAAGGTTAGTGAACCTTTCTCTGTTATGACAGAATCCTCATTATCGTAGACATATCCTGGGAGGGCCACTAACCTTCTCCAGGAGCAGAAAGGTTCTGCCTTGGTGGATTTCAATGAAAATGGTGGCCTATGGATAGATTGCAATAAAGTAAACAGAATGTGCTACTAAAGCATGTGGACGGGAAAGTTGACATCAACAGCAATTATATCTACACTGGCAAGAAGAAAAATGTATTTAAGGCTACTAAAGGGATCATGGGTGAATTTGGGTTAACAGATGTAGGTTATTTAAAGGGAGGGGGTGCTGCAGGGAGTACATTTTATTCTGCCCCGCATCAGAAACACTTTCGTTTAGACTATTTATAAATACTCCCCAAAATAATTTACGACCACAACCCCAATATTCTCGCTTTGGATGTTAACCTTCGACCACCCCCTAGGACTTGGACTTTCGAGCGGAAGTTACTATCCGATCCTCTTTATATTGAGTATATGGGGAAGTGGATCCCTGAATTTTTCGAAATTAATCAAGGCTCAGCATCAATTCAGATGGTTTGGGATGCTTTTAAATCAGGGGTTCGGAGAGAAACGATAAGTTACTCAATTAATAAACAGCGTGAAATCAGGAAGACAGTAGATATGGAGATTACTAAATTGCGAGATATTGCAATTGAGTTGATGACTGCATGTAGTAGAGGGATAAATATATATCAAATTTTTTAAAATTTAGCCACACACAAAGCAAGAATACATTAAAGTTTTGTCACAAAATTAGCTCAACAAATTACAGCTTTTAGATCTGAAATGTATGAGGTGGGAGAAAATTCAGGGAGATTTTTAGCGAAAAGTCTTTGACAGAAGGCTGTCTCTGCAAGAATAGATAAGATTATGGAGGACTCAGGGCAGCTTCATGACAGTCCATCAGAGATATTGGGGGTCTTTCGCGAATTTTATCATAAATTGTATACAGAGGATATCACTGGTGATATTGAAAGAAGTGTAACAGACTTTAGTCATCCCTTACCCAACACTAGTCTATCACTAGAGGAATCTGAGCAGCTGGACGCCCCAATCACTTGGGAATAAATTGAATCGTCTATATTATCATTGGCTTCAGGCAAAGCTGTGGGACCTGATGCCATTCCTTTGGAATTTTATAGGGCCTTCCGAAATGTTCCTAAAAAAGAACTGATTGTACTTTTTCTGGAGGCTCAAAAAGGGAAGATATCACCTTCTTGGCAGGAATCAGTAATCACTGTTTTTCTTAAAACAGACAATCCTCCTTTGTTACCCTCTTCATTTAGGCCCATGTCGCTGATCAACGCGGACAGCAAGGTATACTCTAAAATCCTAGCGTCACGTCTTTCTAGTATTATTTCACTGCTTGTGTCGAAATTCCAGCATGGGTTTATTCCTTCACGTGATACAGCTGACCATATAGGTCACCTAATCACAATTCTGGATTGGGCGCAAGCAAATAGCTTTACTATTGGAGTAACCCTGTTGGATGCTGAGAAAGCAGTCAACAGGTTTGCTTGGGCATATATGTGGGACTCCCTAACTAAAAAGGGACTTGGTCCAGGTGTCTTAACAGCCTTAAAAGCTATGTATCATTCTCCAAGTGCTTCAATACATTTGGGTGGCCAAACATCTTCCCCGTTTCCAATTACTCGTGGCACGCGGCAAGGGTGCCCGTGCTCACCTTTACTTTTTGCCTTTTACATAGATCCTTTTTTAAACCGCTTAAACTGTCATATAAATATTAAACCAAATCACTTAGCCCATACAGACTATCGAGCCCTAGCATATGCGGACAATATGGTTGTGGTTTCAACTGATATAGAGGCTACACTACCTGCCATCAATGACTTAGCGATACAGTTTGGATCCTTTTCAGGGTATAAGCTGAATCTATCTAAAACTCAGATTTTGTACTTTGGAGATAATCCTTCTTCTACTATAGCAACAGTTCCCGAAGTCACATATTTGGGAATTAAGATCTCACTTCCCGTCTCCAACATTCCTGAATTAAATATGAACCCTGCAGTGGCTAAAGTCAATTCGATATTAGAAAGACTAAGCCACCTTCACTTATCTTTATACGGCAGCGCCAACGTGCTAAAAATCTTGATACTACCAAAATTCTTATATTTGTTTCGTACAATCCCCATTGAATTTCCCCTTACATGTTCTAAAAAATTAGAGAGGGCAACCACTAGATTTTTGTGGGGTTATAAACGACAACGCAGAGCTCATAAAATGATCCTACCTAAAGAGCGTGGGGGGTGGAGTATCCCTTATTTTCTTTTTTATTATCTCGCCGCTTCTTTACAATTCATTAGTCCACTTGTGGTCAGGGAGAAAGCGCCAATTCCTCTGTGTAATGCCCCATCTATTTATGAGCTTGCAATGGGTGAGGAGATAAAGGGATGTTTGTTGACGGTTGTCGAACCTAGCTACTTTAAGAAAACCAAATTTAAGATCCTTAAAGCTGCTTATATGGTTTGGAAAATGGTTAGGCGCCATTTGGTAATCTTAAAACTTAATATATGCACACAATTTACTGCATCTGATTTACTGCCCTACATCTTTCGGGACCTAATTGCCACTAGTTGGAGTGGTAAAGGAATATGCTGTATAGGGGACTTGTGTAAAGAGGGGCATTTAATTTCTTTCACAGATTTACAAATTGATTTTGGTGTATCGAAATGTTTTTTTTTTTTAAATACCTTCAAGTTTGTAGCTTTTACAGACTTCAGGATCAGCATCACGGTATAAAATGATTAAAATTCTCCTTATTTAAAGCATGATGAAAAAGACATCAATTGGCCTTTTTTATTTTGTCTGATTCAAGAGCTCCCGGATGATTTAGAAAACTGTCAAACAAAATGGGAAACTAAGCTTGGAATTTCTGGAGTCAATATTCGTGAATCTGTTATGTTGGCGAACCGAGTTCTTATCACGGGGATGATGAGTTCACAGTATTACATGGCTACACATGATTATATTATACCCCGAGGAACGTCTCTAAATGGAGTTTAACTATAGGGACCAAATGTAACAGATGTGGCCAATTTGCTGCTGACACGGTACATATGTTTTTTTATGTCCTCAACTTTCTGAAATTTTTCTTCGTATTGAACAATTTTTAGCTGTAATTTTGGGACGTACTATTAGTATAACGGGTGAGCTGGTTCTAACAGGACGCGTTTCAGGAACTGTGCGTCAATTAAGACCAAAAGCTACGATTTGTTTTCTTTTTATTTGTATGGCTGTAATATAGTCCTGTATTACAGGAGGCTGGATTAATCCAGAGCCACCCTTTTTTTTCAGTTGGCGTGATAAATTATTGTTGATGTGTAATTTTGAACTTGCTGTGTATAAAACTAAAGGGACAAGGAGGAGGGTTATGTGAGCAAAGATATGGGCACCCATTACGGAATGGATTTAGGAAATGATAATGCTATAATTTGTATATGTACTTTCTTTATTCTCATGATTTTTTGTTTTGACAAAATTACTTACTGTGTCATGGAAATATTTGATTTGTATACGCTGTTTTTCCGTGCAGAAAAAATGTAATTCTAAAAAAAATTTAAAAAAAGAATGTGCTACTAAACATGAAAGTGTTGCACTTGGGAACTTTTTACATATTGGTTGTTGTTGCCCAGGAGTCACTTCAACCAAATGGCTGGTGTCACCTCACCCTCAGCTCATCAAACAAATATGGCCCTGTGTCCCACTGCTTGAACAAAGGATAATCACTCCTGTGCAGAATTAAGTTCTGCAACCCCTTACTTAGGGGGCTAAAGACTTGCATCAATTTCTTTGTATGGGTCTGTTATGGATAAAAAAGGGAAGGTTCAAGGACTGAGGCACTGATTGCAAGTTACTCATTAAATTCTGACCCTTATGTAAACACCTGTTTACGTGTTTGAAGGTATTTAGATCACCCCATAAATATCGGATGCGTTAAATACCTGAACATTCTTTACATTTCGAAAGGTCACACCTGTCAATTTTAAAACAGGCAAAGCAACAGTATTTACTGTACCATACGGATTTTGATGCCTTAAAAACCCCAAATCTGCATGTTATTCCCAACGGAACTCGTAGGAGGTGCAATTTATTGCACCTGGTAAATAACGAGCCCTGTGGTATCGTTATTTACTAGGTGCGATAAATAACGCCTACATTTGTAATCAGACTCTTCCTCAGAGTCAAACTTTGTTTGCGGAACCCAAATGAGGAACACTTAATAAAGGTAAATGCAAATTTTGGTAGATGTATTTTGAAGGCAAAATAACCTCACATCCCTTGGTGAACCTTCAAAAAAGGGAAAGGGAAGTTCCTGTGCCATCCCAGCAGGAATGTAATGATATACATAATATACATTTTCTAAAAAGGCAAACAATAAAACATGCATCACTGACTTTTAGATAGGGGTCCACATCTGTAACGAATCTCGGTGCAGGCTTGTCAGCTGTTTTTGTGGGTTCTGGAGCAAGAACCTGGTGCATGGTCCGCTGGATGGGATTTCAATTTATAAGAACCGATTTAATATATAAAACAAAACATTTTCCACAGGAAGGGGAATCACAACTACTTTGGTATCTGGCAAGATCTAGGGGTATAGCCACATAAGCTACCTCATTATTACGAAAATCTCAATCAATACATTTTGCTAAATCCCAATGAGATCACAGAACTGGAGCAAACTCCAAAAACATACTCTTATCCACCCTGAACTGTGGCCAGTGCCAATTGTCTCCTTTATGAGATAAAGTTTTGTTGACTTCTGTTTCATAGTTAAAATGTGTACATATGCCCAGTAATACATTAATTTGACTGTTTCGTGAGTACATTGACATCTGCCAGAGAAACAATGGAAGTAAGTTGTCAAAATGTCTTACATAAATGTAAAACTAGGGATAATGTGTGTAATTGATAACATGTGTTCCTTATTTTAGGAGCCTGAGTTGTCAGAGGATAACCCTGCATAAGAATTTGTTCTCCTCGTATGTGCTCAACTCATTCTTTACAATACTCCACCTCGCGGTGGTAGTGCCCAATTCGGACCTTGTGAAGAGAAATCCGGTGAGTCTTTTAATTTTATTCAAATTTAGTCCTCTAAAATTCCTGAGAATTAAATGAGTAATCCTGGATTATTGACCCAGTGTCACAACTAAATGGTGAACACCATGTCATACATTACAATCTGATGAAGTGCTTAATTTGTAAATGAATGAGTGCTCGAGCTCATAGCTCTGCCCCTGCTGTAATATTTAAAAGAGGGGCTCCGAATACCAAGGCTATGAAGTCTTGAATTCCTCTCAGGCCTCTTTGTGTCACTCTAGCCGGTTCTTGATTTCTCCCTTTGTGGCATTTTTTCATTTTTTTCTTCCTCTTTTTTTCTTTATTGTGGGGCATATTTACAAGGGGATTGCGCCACTGGAATGTTGTTCCGGCAGCACAAAGCCCACCCCTGGACACAGCAGTTTCCCAGCCAGCGCCATCACAGGCAGGGAATCTTGTGTTTTCTCCCGCATAGCAAGATCATTTTTCAAAACTCCTGCCAAACTTGACCAAACATAAACTCTGCCCTAGACTTTAAAAATGCTCTCGCCAGCTGGGAGTACACTTTTATTCTTTACCCTGCCCATACTAATGTGGGCAGGGACACAGAATGATATATTGACCCCGCATTATTAGCTGCTATCTCTGGACGGGAGCAATGCCGGCCTCCGTACCATGGTGAGAGCCTGCTGGAGTCTGAGGGCTCTAGGTCTCCACTACAGCCCGCAACTTGTTGTTTGTGGGTGCCCTATGGTAAATGTTGGCCCCGGAGGATTGGGTTCCTGGAGCCATAATAGGCTTTGGAAAAAGGGGCCAAACAGCCCCCATCTCTTTTGAAATTAAAACCGTGAGCTCTTCTTGGATAAATGCACCAGCAAGTTTTCATTCTGGCCCTAATGCTGATTTCACAGAACTTAAACTTCCAAGGGAAGCAATCACAAAATAAACTTAGCAGGTGCCCTAGTTGAATCTCCATTTCTGTAGGGGACAAATCATCCTAACTTCTTGCGCTTGGCTAAAACAAAGCAAGTGTGCTTTCTCTACAATGCCACGTTGAAAAATGACCTGACATCCATCATGCAGGTGAAGCATCATTGATTTATTGCAGCGCAGTCTCTTCTGCAGTGACTTTCTAAGAAGAGTACGTTCTTTCTTGTCATCTCCTGGCCTAAGAGCAGAGTCCATGGTACTCCCTTTTAAATACTTCAGAGTATGCAAATGAGCAAAAACACCTACAATCTCTGCCGGTTTGACACCGCTCCTTCCTTATTAGTAGGCTGCAATGTCGTTTCCAGCACCCAGATGGACAGCTCAAATTACCAAAGTGATCCAAGCGGATGTCCTGCTGATTTTGATTGCACATTCTTGATGCCGAGGAATATGAGAACATATCCACCAAACAAAGAAGCACTTCATATAATTAGGAGGAAGTACCATTGCTTGGTGGATGTCTGTACTCCTGTTCTATTCTCTATATGACCATTTATTATGTCTCTGATTTCTATATGAAGACGCTTGAGAAACAATCATATTGCCAAAATTACATGTACACAAGGTAACTGTAGACATTACCTTGTGGTCCTTTACACAGCTGTAGTCTGGAATATGCAAGTAGACACAACCAAAGGTTAAAATAGCCTTATACTTAGGTGTGATGAAAAGATCTGCATTTGTTAAAAAAAAAAGGAGAAAATTCACTGAAAACAACCAAAAGTTAAAGTAACGCTCTGGTTAGATGTGATAAAAATACCTTTTTGTTTTAAAACACCATAGGCTAAAGTGACATTATAGTTAGGTGAATATGTCAGTAACAATAATCCTTTGAAATAAAAAAAAACACAGAAATTCACCAGTTATAGTGAGCAGATCTAACTATAACTTGTGCCCCACCATGCACTGCATGCACTGCTTATGACCTCACATATTACATCACTCAAGACATGGTCTATAACATCATTTATGAAATCAGTGATGATATCTCAAATCACATCATTGATGAAATCACTGATAGCATCATACAAGCTTTTTTGTACACATTGCTCCATAAACAGGTATAGCGTTTGAACTATGAAAGTAAGAGAAAAATTGTTTCAAATGCTCAAAAAATATTACTTCCAATAAATGTCCCTAAAGTCAGGGATATAATCGCATGTACTCATTTGAGACAGTGAGAAATGTTGAAAAATATTTTTTTACATTTTAATATTATTGTCATGTTTTTCATGGCATTTGTTGTCTGTTTTAACTTTTTTAATGGCTCTGATCTTGGTTCCTAAAGCTAACCAGAATCCTGACTTGGTTCTCCCCAAAGTTGCGCATGCCCTAAACTCCCTCCCCCTAGAAATTTAGATATGGAGCATTTCTGCTCTCTCCCTGTGCTGGCTCACTATGTGCTGCCAACCACTTACACTCTTGTACCATCGTGCAAGGCTACCTGCATTACGGGCAGGTTTGGTTTTGTGTAAGAAGGGATTCCCTTCTCGCCCAAAAAATTCCAGAGGCACAGTCCTCATTCTATGAATGCTGCAGAATGCAGCACACATGGAAAGAGGAAGGAAAGATGATGAAAAAATAAGATATTTCCCCTTGTTAAGCCTGTTGGGCAGGCACACCATTTCTGGGTAAACCCAGGTTTACAAGTATTTTCAAATCCGAGTTTACATCAAACTTCATTTGTCGATGCATGGACATGTTCATGCTTCAGCCATGTAATGCCTACCCATCTCTAAGTAATGCATGGCAGCTCTATTTGCTAAATTGCATTACTTTGTATTTACTAAACCATGCAAACCTATGCAAAGTGATTTTGTGATGCTTAGTAATGCCAACAATGATGTTGTGTCAAGTCAGCTCCACCATTATGATGAATTCATAATGCAAAATCACAGTAAATCCGGTCCTCAAATTCTGCTACATCCATGGGTGGTGAGGCGGGACCCTCGCAGGCCCTTTGCTTATGCACTCATCTTCAGCATGATAAAACTTGTCTCAACTTGACAGTGGTATTGTCTAATCCGTTGGCCATAACTTCAGAAATAACTTCTTTGTTATATATGTAACCATCAGGAGCTTATCCGTAGATGTGATCTCCTGATAGCGCTCTAAAAGCACTCACTGCAGAATCCACAGGTGCAACAGGGGGCAGAGCTGAGGTGGCAAAGCTGACAGTAAGATAACACATAAACAGTGATTTAGCTGATGTTGTTTGAGAAAACTGCTGATGAGCTGCTGATGCCCAGTAAGAGCAGCTTGCGAACATTTTTCCAACCTCACTTAATAAAGAAATTAATATTTTCAGACATTCACCTGCGGAGAGCAAAGAAAGACAACGGCAATATTTGTATTGAAAATTTGCATAATAATCTGCGGGTCCAGATGGTGGATCAAATCCTTCACCAAATGGATTTGTTCTACAGTACCCAACAGAGTACCGCAGTCATTTTCAAAAAGGTCTGAGGAAAAAGGAAATAGTAGCCCCATCCTTCAAGGGGAAGAGCAGTGCTTAGTTTGATAAGATGGATGCCAGTGGGAGCCACCAGCACTCATTTGTGGGGTCTGGCACTTTTTTTTCGGCATCAATAATTTCCAGACAACAAGAGAGGGAAAAGTACAAAGAGGTGATAGAAGAAGGAAGAGAAAGAAGGAAAGCCATCACAAACAAGGAAAGTAGGAACAAGAGTGAGGTAAAAGGATACAGAGTGTTTGGCTGTGGATGAAAGCTCATGAGGTAGATTCAGGACCACAGACTTGGTAATCAGTGTGCCGACATTTAAAGGACCTGCCAGGTGGGCTTCTAAGCGGAGCTTCGGTCACCGACCATCATCCTTTTACAAATTAAGGACTAGGGAAGAGAGAGGAAGCATTGCATTTCAGTATATTTTCTGCAAATTCTAGAGGAGAGATGTTAAAATGGAGATTAACCATTCTCTTAAAATCCTTCTTTCACCAAATTTCATCATTGCAACTGATGAAATGTTTTGTGGAGTGAAACTTTTTATTTCTTGTTCTGGATACTCTGTTAGAATAATAGACCTGTGACTCAAATGTCCTGTGATGTCCTATCATGGCCGAAAATGTAAGAGTAAGGACACTTTGTAAACACAAATGCAGAGATGGGCTGGGACAGAAAATGGTCCTGTGCACCAAAATAAAAGTAGCCAGCATTAGCGAATCAGATAGCTAAAAAAAAGTGAACCACATTTGCAAATCAGGGCAGTTTTGAACTTGTAAAGAAAGGTGTATATATGTTTTGAAATATATGAGTGACTGAATGTATTTGTGCTTGCTGCTGGAAGTGTGTGGGGCAATAGCAGAGAAAATAGAGGCCCACCAGACAATAAAACAGGCCTATAAACAGCCGAAAATACTGTCCACATACTAACCAATCAGACCAGCCATTCGGGTACCGTCTGACTGCCCACAGGCCAATCTGACCATGTGCAAGTGCAAAAATATTACTAGCACTTCACAATGCTACTGAGCCCTTCCTCTCAGGCTGCCTTGCACTCTGGGTGGCCCTTACTCCTGCTGAGCATCCCTCATGGAGTTTTTCTAGCCTTCACTTTCTGCTTCTTCTCCCAGTATCACAAGTTTCTCATATTCCTGTGGCTGCAAAGACAATGTGGCCAACTCATGAAGGTTGAATGTGAGTTGTAAAGTTACTAGTTCGGAGTCTCCACATTAAGTTCCTGAAATGGGCCCTATGAGAATAAAGTTCCTTATTGCATTCTGGCAATTGCAGTTGAGATATTTACCGGTAAGGATGTACCAACTGAAGGTAAATAATTCCTTACTAATAAATTACTGAAAATATTAGAAACCACAAGTGCTAGAATGTGATGCCAAACATATGCTGATATGCTCCTGGTAAAAAACAAGTACTGCTCCATTTGCTGATCAATAAAAGTAAGGAAAAACAGCCTCGGTTACGCTTTTGTATGAAAACAGACGGCCAGTTGTAAATAGAGCAGTAGAACAGAAAATGTGGGAGTTGTTTTAAAATGCCAGTATTTTTCCTGAGCACTTCCCTTTCAGTTTTACTGTGGCCAATACCTCAAAAAAACAAGAAAGAAAATGTCATTGCAAACTGTCAATTAAATATATCGTTGCTTGCAGTTCTCAATTGAAGCATTTGTAAAAGATCAATCTGTTTATCAATTTATGAAGCATTGTATTCTACTCTATGTGAATTAGCCACGTCCCAATAAAGGTGTACAATGTACACTTCATTGCCACCACCATTTAGAGATCCCCACCTTTTCCATTCACCTTAAAGCTTTGAATGCAGGCATAGTCCACAGACTTGCCAAAGCACTCCCTCTCCCCTTTCTGGGGAAGGATCCAGTATGTAGGCCTTGGAGTCTCAGAGACCTCTCTGAGAGAGTCCACTGCGCAAAGGTAGCCTCTCGCAGCAGAGATAGGGAAGTGATACCACTTCCCCTGGGATCACAGCTTACTGGACTTTGGACGTTTGCCTTGACTCGTCCACTGGTTTGTGTACCCGTCACCCTTCCTCTACTCTTCCCATGCTGTGTCTCTCACCCTAACCTCCTCTTTCCCGCCTTCATTATCTGTGTACTTCCCCTGCTCCAACCGCCCCTCCCCTGAATCTCTCACCTTGCCTGCTTCTCCCCTTACGTATTTGTGCTTATTGTTTGTCTCGACCTTACCAGTAACTATGTGGCCATGCTCTAAGAACTATGTAACCTTTGTTATGATGTAACCTGTAACTATGATCTGATGCACATGTGAAGCGCTCTGATACCTCCGGGTCTAGCCAGCGCTATATAAAACTCTTGAAAATAAAAAAAAATAAAAAAAATAAAAAAAATATTTCCAGGGACTTTTTAGCAGGTACACACACGAAGACATACACATCTTATTCAACACACACAAACACACTTCCTGTCTTTCCCACAGCTTACATAATATTTTTTCATATTTTAGTAAATTATTAATTTCGAGTAAGTTATGTGACTCAGTCTACCAATCTCACATCAAAAAAAATTACATTGCACAACTTACCAACTCTCCTTTTTGCACACATGCCAAGATACTCACGGCAGTGTCGCATGCCATAAAAGCTTTCACTTGCAATGATTTTTGCTACAGAATGCCACTAAAAGACATTTTGTGGAAAGAAAGATCTAGATGGATATTTCTTTTAATAAGATTTCCACAAAGCATTCAAATAATGAATCTTAATTACTGTTGGTGCTTTGTACTAATCATTTCAAAGAGCAAATGCGAAGGATGAGGGCTGTGTGAGCCCGAAAGGAGAGGGACCAAGTGCAAATTAAGAACATATTTGTAGGACAACATTCCAAGTCACAACCATAAAGGGTTATTCAAAATAAAAATCAATACGGAAGACAAAAAAGTAATGAGTTAGTCAGATTAAAATCAGCATCAATATTACATAAAAAAGAAATCAGTTACAAAGAGTCATAACATAAATGCCTTATCCATATTAAAAATATAGTTCAGTAATGAACTAACATAAATTTACACAGTCAATACAAAAGATTAATCAGCAGATAGCTTAACGTGGAGACCATCAGTTCAAAAGCAACAGTCTTATTATAACATTGTAAACCAGTCTAACATGGGGACTGGTTGACATGAAAGCAAATAAAAGGTCTGGCACACATCCCAGAAAAGGCACATTTTATAGTTTCGGAGAAATGGAAAACAACACTGTTGATATTGTATGAAGATGTACTAATGAAGATACTTGGCATACACCACTCAACATCATTGAAATTGTAATACATAAATAGGCTCCTAGCGATCACTTAAATTACTCAAAAAATTATAATCCCATTACCCTAACAACACGGGAGCTGACATTGCACTATTAATAATAACTAAACAATAATTCCAATTAAAATTCAATGAAATACAGTTTTAGCAGCAAGCAACAAAGCCTTAACTATTGCAACATCCAAGAACATCTCGATATAGCCTTCTCCTAAGGAGCACAGTTTGATATAGTGCAATAAAACAACACCATGACATGAATTCCAGTCTGATTATTTTTCGGGGCCCGGATCGTGTCCTATGCAGACGACACTCAGCTCCTCTTCTCCTGTGAGAGGGGAGGAGATTTTAACGGGGAGAGCATCCGGGATTGCCTTGGGGCTGTGTTCGGATGGTTTCATTCGAGTGGCCTCAAGTGCAATCCAGAGAAATCGGAGGTGCTCTTCTTCGGGTGTGCGTCTGACCCTGACTGGCATGGCTGGTGGCCCATTGATATGTTTCCGCCCTCTTCCCCTTCTTTAGTTGCCAAAAATCTTGGGGTAAAAATGGACAAGGGTTTGTCAATGAGAGCCCAGATCTTGGGAGTGACGGGCTCCTGCTTTGGTCTTCTGAAGACTCTTAGAAAGTTCCTTCCCTTGTTATCGGAAGAGCATCGGAAGCTGACTGTGCAGGCTCTGATTGGGTCCAGGCTGGACTATGCCAACGTCCTCTACCTGGGCCTGCCGGAGTACCTGTTACAGCGCCTTCAGGTGACGCAGAATGCGGCGGCGAGGGCCATCTTTGGCTTAAATAGGCGAGCGAGGGTGTCGGCCCTCTTGCAGGACCTGCACTGGCTGCCTATTCGCAACCGCATTATTTTTAAGGCGCTGACTTTGACCTTCAAGGCCTTACACTCTGGAGGGGCGAAGTATCTCCAAAGGAGACTGTCCTTTTATCACCCGGCCCGGGCGCTCAGATCTGAATCACAGTTTCTGGCTGTTGTGCCGCGCGTCCAGAAAGCTCGTATCGGAGGCCGCTCCTTTGGTCTGCGCGCCCCCCAGTTGTGGAACGCCTTGCCGCTGTCACTTCGTGGTGCTACTAGTCTGTTGGCCTTCAGGAAGGGTCTCAAGACGTGGCTGTTTACTTTATAGGTCCCCTTTTGGTTTATTTTATTTCTTGCTGTTTTATTGTCGTGTTTTGTTACTTTCTGTAGGTCTCGCTGTGAAAGCGCCAGGATACTCTTTTTGAGTCGCTGCGCGCTATATAAAAAAAATAGTAACATAACATAACATAACGTAACATATTTCATGAAAAGAAAAACACAGAAGAGAAAAAAACATGCAGATAGGAACTGGTTTGTGCAACTTTAAAAGTCAGGTTTTCTTCAGCAGTCAGTACCAATATACAAAGGCCCAGTACATTCATTTTGTGACTAGTTATGCTAACTGAAATAAATGTAAACATTATTTTCCAATAAAACTGTCATATTTTAACAGCGATCTTCTTTACAGTGCCTCTCTGCTCTTCTGCTGTATTTGAAAACCCGTCTGTTCTCCTTTGGTCCTCTTTGGATTATTTTGGTGGATCACGGATGGCCAAGCATTGGAGCAGGTTTGAATGGCTCCTGCTACCCATTATGTCTCCTAGACCTAGAGTTATGTGGGCCTGATCTTGATGTCCTCCCCAGGGAAGCTTCAGAGGGATAAGAGTTTACTCATATATTCTAAATACCTTCTGATTCCCTCCTTTACATGTGTCTCAAAACTGCAGTGGGTTCCTGAAGATCATTTGGATTGCATAGAGGAATGGGTTCTGTGCTAGCTACCAACTTTCAGTTTCAGTTGGTCCAGTGCAGCCTCCAAAAGTATATGCCATTTTTGGTCCAGAGAGAGGGAGTCTGCTATGATAGTTTGTCACAGGGTTGCTTCTTGCCGCATTATTACTGTGGTGCACAATTAACGGCCCAGTTTACTCTGGGCCTCCTTGTACTCTTTTTACTTCTCATCAGATTTAACATCTTTCCAGTTCCATAGACCTGATGAGGTTTGGATTTATCCAGAATCTTTAAGTAACCCAGTTGCTTATCACTTTGCATCATGTCGCTTTCCTTACAGTCTGTTGTTTCCTTGGGGGGCTAACCTCGCTCGATCTCACTGATGACTATACCCAATCCCTGTTCATTTGAACTATCAACATTCCAGTTGTTTTCAGGATGCTTCTTACATTTACAGTTCTGAGCTCTGTTAGTTGTTCTCTACTTAGCTCCGCAAGTTTTTCCCAAGGTTTTGGCTTTGGTAGGGCATTTGGTCTATTGCTGTGCCGGCTGATTTCGATCTCCTTCCTCGGTCAACTGGGAACAACAGGATGGCCAGCTTTAGCACCAGAGGCTTGCTCCCTTTGGTTTTGAGTGGAAAGATAACTATGTGACTTCATACGTTTTTTCTCCCAGGGCACCGGTACCAGACGGTGGAGCACCTCATTCATTGCTGGTGCTTTTTCACTTGTTCTGGAGGTTTTTCAGTTGATAACAGTTTACTGGGGTCTGTCATGGTTGCTCCTCTTTGCCATTAGATCGATGACATTTGTATCCTATCAGCTCCACAATTAGTGTCAGGTTCCTCTGTCACTTGATTTTCTTATTCATCCCTTCAGACACTCTTCTATATTCTGCTTAGAGCCTACAAATTACCCTAGTGGGGTTTTATATGCAGTGCTGTTCTTGTCCTTAGCCTATTTGACTTACAGAAACCCTCTTTGCTACATATTCTATGCAAAACTATGTTTATTGTGAATCACAGTGTTGTGAGGGATCTGTTAGATAGCACATCATTAGATTTAGTTTCTTCCCTATTGAATTCCTTAGGGATGAAGAATGGTGATAATATCCCAGACTTGGTTCTTTCTATGGATTACTTCCTTGGTTCATATTCCAATACCCTTGCTGTCAGTTTTTCTCTTATAGGTGTTGGGAGACACTTGCCCTGTGACTGTTCACTGGCCGTTGTGATAAGTTGCACTCAGACAGCAATTGCATTTAGACAGCTCATGGTCCTCTTAAACCATTTTGCCATTAGGTTTTTCAGTGATTCCTTGGCCTATACTGCTAGAGATGTCTTTACAAGACAAATGTAGGGCTGTCAATTCAGCCTCTTTCAATATTTTTGTGTAGCCCTGTACAGCCTATTTATATGGTGCTTTTTCACTGCCTTTACGTTTTGCTCTTTTTCACTGCATCCAGATTCTTAGGATCAGAAGTGTCCTCTGTTGGGAGGATTTGAAATATTCTTATGTATCTAAGGACGGGGATGAGTAGTAATCTTAATTTCTCCAAGTCTCGGTCTTCCTCATTGCAGTCCTCCTCCTCCATGTGCCATTTTCTTCTATTGGACACCCTTGAGTCAAAATGTGGCTTCTGCTTGGTTTGAGCATAAGACATTGACCTGTTGGCAAAGAGTGGGATATAAAGATAAGGGTAAACAGAAAGCAGAAGAAATGCATACCTGATTAAGATAGGGAAGAGTCAGACTTCCCATCTATAGATATGTATAGTACTCTATCTCTAAGAGGCTCACTGCCTCACATATGATTAAATGAAGGAACAGACAAATTAATGAACAAAAGAATGAATGATGTAAATAAATAATTACATTAGATCTATAAACTACTATCCATAGGGTAACTTGGCACTAGGATGTAGGGACCCCAGGCTCCTGGTTCTGTGTGGGGGAAAGGGGTCAGCCACCATCTGCAATTTAGCCTGGCCCCTTTCCTCTTATTGTAGGCTATGAGGTGATAGTCCATATGTGGCAGTTGGTTGTAGTTCCAGATGTGCAGATCATTTTACCTGCATTGCTGATGGGATGGCTGTCTAGTGGCCTCCTCTGGTAATTTGTAACCAAATCACATAAGTTGGGCCCTTGTCTTCTCTGACATGCATGAAGAGTGTGAGGTGTGTGTGTCAATCACATGGGCTTGGCCAGCAGACTATGTGCACGATGGCTGGGGTTCTTGCAGTCTATGGTCTATAATAATGGATATAAAATATTTCCTATCATTTGCTATTGGGCCCTCTGCCCCAACATGTAGCTTTCTTGTGTACTGATGTATAATGTTCATCCTATCTGTGTAAAACCACTTCCCTTTCTGCTCCAGTGAAACTCCCATTTCTCTCTTCCTTTGGTGCATACCTTGTATCTAAGACATTGTGGCACACACCAGTGTGGTTGGAAGCTGCCAGAAAACTTGATTTAGCTTGACAAGCCTGATAATTGACCAAAATAAAAGAGAGCAAAAAGAAGCAATTGGCATTTCTTCTTGATTGGAGAACGTAGAAATCTTCCCAAGGCATAACAGCCCGATGGAGAGAATGGATATGATTTGGAAAACTACTTCAAATTTACCCAGCAATACACTTGAACCACTGATAAATGTGCAGGCAGATGGGATGAGAGTCCTTTGACGGGTGTTTGACTGCTTTGAGGGGACATTCAGTAACGTGATTTGGGAAGAGCAAACAATGAAATGTTGTGAGACCAATTCATGGTCAACACTTGCTGTAAAGACATTCAAGAGAAGCTATGGGAAGCCCTGACCCTGATGAAGTAATTAAATCTGCAAATGCTATAGTGCAATCTATGTCCTGGGTGAAAGAAGTAAAAGAAGACAGGCAAAATAAGGCAAATACTCAGGGCTGCGCTGTAAGCAAACAAGACCATTTTTTTTTTTAAAGGAACAAAAATATGGAATCCAAAGGCAGCTGTTATTGATGAGGCAGCAGTTTATAGCTAGTGTCATTCAAAGTGTTCTTCACTAAAAACAAAAACTACAGCCTATTAGGCAAAGTCAGGCAATTTGTGAATGTTTGCAAGGGAGAAAAACTCAGGATATTGCAGGTGTCTGAGGAGAAAACTGCCTCTTGTTGTGTGAAGGAAGACCGTGAGTTAGAAACAAAGAACTTGGTACTTGTGGTTAATGGTGTAAAGGATGCCAAGGACACTGACTTGGACAAACCATTGATGTGCACTTTGATTGGGAAAGATAAGGCACTTGCTATAATGGCAGATTCAGTTTCTACATACATAATCATAACCAGAGAGGAATTTCAGTGTTCATTCCCCTCAGTTTGACAGAACCAGATATAGGAGCTTTGTCGTTTGAGGAAGGAGTACTTCTCGGCTTACGATCAGGTCAAGAGCAGGTCAGCTGATATAAAAACCTATTTGACCAACAAAGTTGTTTTGTGTATTGGTCTGGAAGGACCAACAAATGTCAAATGTAGTTTGAGCTCCTGCTATATATTGAGATAACCTCGGCACTCTGACATGTCCAGAATGTTTAGCTCAAATGTCATATGCACACAGGCACTTCCTGTAAGGTTGACCAAGTCCTACTCTGTTACTGCGTATGTGTCTTCTGTAGCGAGAACCATACCACACAAGTTTTGTGGGTCAAATATTAGTAAATCCAAAAATAAGGTTATAGTGGCCCTTGCGATATGGACGTCTGATTTTTATAGTGAAAGGTCTCTACGTCTCTCCTACCCTGACCCTACCCTGACCCTAGAACAGCAGGGCGACTGCCACTGGTTATTAGGGTAATTTGCTTCACTGTTTACCCCCACCCTGGGTTACACACTTGTGTTCTCATGACATTGACCCTGCTGACAGTCCCACTGTCAAAATCTACAGGCTGTCAGACAATGTGAGGGCCAGAATCAAGGAGGGGTCTCCAAGATGCTGGAGTTAGTCTTGATTGAGCACTTCAGTTGTCCCTGGCCCAGCCTAGAAGTGCTGGTTCCTCAAGGACGTCCCACTGGGTGCCACCGCAGAACTCCAGTTCAGTGTGGACCGCAATGAGCTCAACTCAGTCATGAAGACTGATGCTCATCCTATCCCCAAGCTGATGAGTTCATTGATCAGTTAGGTGATGCCAAGTTCCTCAGGACATGTTAACTAACGTCTGGGTACAGGCCGATTTCTCTAACTGAGGGGGCTACAGAGAGGTCTGACTTTTCCACTACAGAGGGCCACTTCCAGTTTAAAGTGATGCCCTTTGACTCAATATTCCTCCTGCCAACTTTCAACAGTTGGTGAATAAGGTCCTGGCTGGGATGGAGGCCTTAAGTGCTGCCTACCTAGATGGCATAGCTATCTTCACTAGCAGCTGGAAGGATTACCTGTTTTGCCTCTAGGAGGACCTTTAGGCTCTGCAGCAGCCAGGCCTACCAAGGGTAGTAAGTGCCAGATAGGGCAGGGGTCTGTGGTGTACTTAGGACACCTGGTGGGCAGAAATCAGGTGCAGCACCAACAGGCCAAGAGGGAAACCATCATGGCCTGGTATCCCCCAAAACTCAGACAGAGAGAGGATCTTCCTGGGACTCAACGGATATTACAGCAGGTTTGTCAAGTCGTATGGCAC
The DNA here is from genome assembly GCF_964261635.1 of Lissotriton helveticus. Classification (NCBI taxonomy): domain Eukaryota; kingdom Metazoa; phylum Chordata; class Amphibia; order Caudata; family Salamandridae; genus Lissotriton; species Lissotriton helveticus. The sequence goes on along the minus strand of NC_136071.1, from coordinate 984,514,857 downwards.
TATTGTTGCACCCTTGACTGAGCTGACTTCGAGGAAGCAGCCAAAGACAGAGGCCTGTCAGAAAGCCTTTGGCCCCCTCAAACAGACCATGTGTACAACCCTTGTACTCCAGGTTCGTAACTTTTCCCAGGAGTTCAGTGTTCAAACAGATGCCTCAGAACATGACATAGGGGGAGTATTGCAACACTTAAATGATGAGAGCCTAGATAAATATTTAGCCTTAATTAGTAGATGGCGACGTCCCGGGGAACAGAGGTGGAGTGCTATTGAGAGAGAAGCCTCTGCTGTGGTCTGGGCACTGAAGAAGCTGAACCCATATAGGTTTGGACTCACTTCTGGGTTCAGACCTCTCAGATTGTTACTGCAGATGATTGCTGTCACCCAAACATTTTGACATCACCCCTCCTATTTTGGCTGATCTCGTTTTTGTTGGCCTTCGGACTCTGTGCACTTTAGCACTGCTAACTAGTGGTCAAGTGCTTGTGTTCTCTTCACTAAACATGGAAGAACTGACATTTAATTTACTGGTAAGTCCCTAGTAAAGTGATACCCCATGTACCCCGGGCCTGTAAATTAACTTTTTTGCCAGGCCCATACCTTCCTTGTTAATAAGTTGCCTCTAGGGTAGGCCCTAAACAGCCTATAGGGCAGGGTGCAGTGTATTTGAAAATTTTAACATGTACTTTTAAGTTTTACATGTCCTGATAGTGAAATACTTTCAAATTAGCTTTTTACTACTGCAAGGCCTACCTCTCCGACAGGACAACATTGGGTTTCCTTATTACATTTAATAAGACATAACTTTCAATTGGAAGTAGCTAGACAGATCGAGTTTGGTGTCTAAAGAATTATAATTAATATTAGTCTTTTATGAGAAATTCGGATTTTAAGTCACATTTCTGAAAATGCAGCTTTTAGAAAGTTGACATTTTTTGAACTAATAATTAGGTGCCTCGAGCATTTCCCTTGGTGACATGCTTGGGAATACCAGGCTGTTTGTCTATGTGTATTGCTCCCAGACAGTAAGATTAAGGGGAGCTAGGTTTTGTCAGGATGGGCCACTCTGAATGAATGAGGGGGAGAAGATGTCATTGACCATACTTGCATATCACAAAATGTCTGCCTGAAAACGTTCACAAAAGGGTTTGTCTCTAGTCTTTTGTGTCCCCAGACAAGCTGGGGCCAGGGTAGGGAGGAGGAATATGCCTAACACCTCAGGGGGGTGGAAACCCCCAAATATTTTCCTACTTCAAAGTGTGTACCAGGTGAAAATGAATAGACCCTCAGACCCAGCTCTTTAGTACACATCTTGACCTGTGAAAAATGCAGAAGAAGGACTGCTTTGCTGCTTTGCTGCAAGAAGAACTTCTTCCCTGCCTGCCCTTCTGTCACCCTGCCTGAGTTAAAAAGACTGGGCCTACTTCTTGAACCCAGGACCACCAGAGTGACTCCAAGGGCAAGTTGGCAGGCATCCTGATCAGGACCTCAGGGACAGAACAGGCTCCAACAACCTTGTACCTTGTACTAAGACTCTGCCAGCTGTGAGCCCTGCTCTCCCAAGTGGTGCCATCCCAGTCCTGGACCCTTGGAAGTAGGCCTGAAGGTGCTCTGTCATTCCAGCTATGATCCCAGCAGAATCACTCAGTGTGATGCATTTCTTTGCAAAACTCTGCATCAGAACCACTGCATGATGCATCCCTGATGCAGCACAATGCATCATAGCCCTGCAGTTCATTGGAACCGCCGCTGTGCAATATCGATACAGGCCTTCGCATCGCAAACCTCTTGTTAAAGACATCCTCAACGACGATTCAAGACCTTGCATTGCAGATTTTTGGAACACAAATTTGCTTTTGTTTCCCTGGACAATTATTTTCCCTTCAAGGTTTGTTCATATAAGTTCAAAGAAATACATTCACACAGTCTCAGGCTATGTGATCTAACTTTCCCAATTAAAACAGCCACAGGGATACTCCACACCTCATCCATTTTGCTATTACAAAAGTCATGCAAGCAGAATTTAATATTTGAGCATTAAAGTCCCCTATGACAATAACCATAGGGCATTCCTCCAGAATACTAATGCTATGAACAAATAAAAACATGGAATCAACTAGGATATCCTGAGACTCACCAGGAGGGGATATATATGTTTTCAAGCAAAAAGATAGCAGCTTCCATTCTCATTAGACAAATCTGACTTTAAGCAGAGACAAAGATTAGAGCGGTGAACAAATACCTTTGGATTCCAATAAATATCATTGCTCAGTAAAATAGTGATTTCTCCACAGGTATGCCCTTTTACAGAAGGTTTGCTATACAAGAGAAACACAACAATTATCATACTTAAAATCAAAACATACCCAGGTTTCTTCTTGGAAACAAATAATTAATGGCTTAAGGCGATACAAAATTCAATTTCATATATGCTTATCCTAGGCCCGATATGTTCCAGAATAATAGTTTATCCAAAGGGCTAACTCCACAACATCCGGAGCTTTGGAGTGTTTTTTGCCCCATTCAGTGTGCCATTAACCCAACTCCAGCTTGATAACTCATCTCTCTAACAACTCTCCTCCACATGACTCTACCTACGGATATGGTAATGTCCTTCAAATTGACAGACCACCTCCTCCACCCGCCTACTGTATCCAATATTGAGCTATCACAATTAAACTTAGTACTTGGCTGGACAGAAAAAACATAAATTCCTCTTTTTTTAAGTAATCCACATTCCCTTAGATCAACATTCCGCCAATCTTAAAGCTAAATGTTACCCATGAACTCAGAAGAGAGGCATAGGGGTCTATCAATGTATTTGCTTGTTACCAAACTCAGGGCCTCATTTTTTCCAATAAGAGCTGTAAAATGAAATGTCTATTCAACGGGCCAAATTCACTTCTAAACAGAGAGACAAAATCCAATGTATTCGAAATAAAACCAGTTTCTAGACCTCCGCTATGATTAATTAGACTTTGACTCTGTCCCCAAATAGGGGTGCTGTGAAGGAGGGAAAAATGGTTGAGCCTACTCAATAGGATGTTTCATTCAAGCTGGGTGGGCAATTCCACAAAGGGGGAGACCATTGATGGCCTCTCAATATTCCACTCCACCACTTGGAAGCCCCTATGCCCTACTTCAGCCCTTAAAGGGCTGAGGTTCTCTGCCCCACTCCCACAACCACCCTTTTGGTGATCCTGATTAATGTCATCATGGATTACATAAGTAGTTACCTCCTTAGTTGGAACTAGCCCATTTTCCTGTCAGGAGATATTTGAGTCTGGTACCTCAGATATTTTAGAGTGTGGGCATGGGCTTGTAATTTCCGAACAATTGGACACCAAATCTGGATGCGAAGGAACATTATTCAACATTTCGATGATCAGGCGATGCAGACTCCTCCGGGATACTTGCAAACCTTAATTTTTGAGACATACATTTCATATTGCGTTATTTCCTTTTCTTTTCCCCTTGAGACGTTTTACACCAGAAATCCCAGAGGTAGACCCGATCTCTGGCGAGTCCCTGTTTGAGGGTGCTTTAGGTAAAAAAAAACGTAAGACCGATCATGAGGGGGCCCAGTACCACCAGAATATGTTTTCCCTTCATTAAAAGTCTGAAAAACAGGTAGGGGAATCTCTGTTGCTTTGACCCCTTGTTTATCCTGTCAGCACTTCTGAAACAAATGTTTCAATGAATACACACCATGAGCCTCCTGTTTGGCACCTAGTTTTTACATTTGTTAGCCTGGAGGATGAAACCCAGAGACTGTCAGGCTTACCCACCTGAATACAACTTGCTTTTAGCCCACCTTTCACTAGCATATTGGCTTGGGTGACCTCTGATTTCACCACTTTTACCTTTTATCCCTGAATTTAATATAAAACAGAGGAGGTAAGCTTTTGGAGCCCCGGGAGTTGCTTTTAAAAACTTTGTATGGTATTTACAACAAAACATCTTAAGGGTCAAGACAGGAATATGTTAAATTAAAACCACTCAATGTTTATCATACATGGAACTTATAATGGTATAGTTCCTCAAACCCAGCCCCCTGAATTACAATTGTGATAAGACAGGCTATGTCCGTAAGAGTCAAGACGGGAATAAGTTATGTTCTAACCACCATTAATCACAACTGACCGCCTGACCGCTGACCTTAAAAATCTGGGAACATGTAATGCTGAATTGCTAGAAAACATTTGTAAAAAAAATAAAAGCATGTCTGTTCTGCCTAAAATGTGCCTTTTTTAAATGGGGCTAAGGTAGGACTTTCTTGGTACCTCATAAAAACTGCAAAACATTAAAGAGTGCGTCATGTCCTGTGGAGACTTTCCATAGGAGCCACAGGGAGAAAGACTCTGGCCCTTGTACGCAAGTGGGCCAGAAGATAATGAACAAGGTCCAATCGAAACCTTGTCAGTAAAAGTCGATCGTGGCTGCTTTTAAGCCATAAAAGGTAAGGCTTGGTCGATGGCACAATTTTCAGTAAAGAATGCCTACACATGCTGGGCTTCTTCAACTCCACTTGTTCCCTGTCCAGCTGCTGCTTTTTAAAGAAGTTCTGCTTCACCCAACACTGGTCTCTTCTACACATTTTCTCAGGGTTGGTAAATAGGTCTGCCCTTTCCAAACCCATAAGGCAATCCCTGACGTACTTAAGCCAAGAAATATGATAACAATAATGCAGAGAGAGGCAGTTATTTAAAATGTCCTTACTTAAAGCTATTCCTTTCCTAAGCCACAAATTCATCCACAAAGATAGGGGACGATAAGACAACAAGTCAGAACAAGATTTGCAATGCAATAGGTCTCGCATTATTAAAATTTGAGCTATTGGCATTGCTAAATAATGCAACACCAATAGCTCAACCTTTAATAATGCGAGACCTATTGCATTTCAAATGCTTGTTGATTCTGTTTTCAGTAAAAGACACGTGTTTAAATAAGCATAAATGTGAAATTAAATAATAAGCAATTGCCCTTAAGAGGCATATTAATTTGCTTTGGGTATTGGAAGTAGCGTGTGGCTAGCTCCAAGTATAAGCTGAAGGCTTTAAGATAAATGCTTGGGCTTGGGCTGGAGTCCCCAGCTTCAGGTAATGACTCCGTGCGTCCCCAGATTCCAAAATAATGATCGGGGGGGGGGGGGTCCCTGGGTTCTAGTAAGGACTACGTGGAGTCCACAGAAGCCAGCAGGTTAAGAACCACTGTTCTAGATAACCTACACTAGGTTCTTCTTCACAGTGAGCTATACACGAAGTCAGCTTGCAGCAGTGGAGAAGTGGGTGATAGCAATTGGCTCTCTCAAAGGAGGCCTGTGTTACTGACACTGCAATATGGAAACATATGGAAATCTTGTGAGCACCAGACTGTGTTCTAGTGTAAAAACTGTAGCACAAAGACAGCATTCAACAAGGCAAACTTCAGCAAATCGGTTTTATTATGTCAACTATGTTTTCTAAAAGGGAGTCATTTGATGGTGTGGGATGGACTTGGAGAAATATAAAGGGACAATACTAAAATAGAAAACACTTGCCCATGTCCAGAAGACCCTCATTTTCAACTCTTCCACCGGAACTTTATAATGAACATAAAAGGAAGCACTGATCAAGCTCTGGATCACTGAGGTAGGAAAAAAATCACAGCTAAGAGGGAGAAAACTGAGTACTTCAGCGGCGGGAAAAAAGTAACCGTAAAAAGGGTGCTATTTCACAATTAATTTAGGCTTATCAACCACTCGGTATTTGACTGCCCAACAGCAAGCAGGTGCCAGTACTTCTTACATACTGGCAATACAATTGCTGGCATTTTTATCTGGGTTGTCTGGTGGTGGAGCGTTGGCTGGCTTACTAATAGTCACAAACAGGCAACATTATTGAAGAGCATTTGGGGTTAAGGCATACATATTTTTCTAAACATCACTTTCTGTGGTATAAAGCAGTGAGATCTCTCTGGCAATCAGTGCGCTTCCTGGGGAAATCTGTATGCTCAAGAGGGATACTTCATCTTTTAAATTCATCTGGCAAAAGGTTAAAAATAGCAGTAGAGGGAAGCCGATTCCTTGAACTAGTGATCTCATTAAGAATCTTGGAGACACGGTAATATTAGAAACTAACCTGGGCAATGGTGGGCCTGAGAAAGAAGAGGGAGCACTTCTGAGGATGTCACAGAGCACACCATCAGATCATTTCTTAGCGAGGATTGCACAGCGCACACCATCAGATCACCGCTAAGCAATGATTTCACACCGCACACCATCAGATCATCTCTTAGCGAGGATTTCCGAGCGCACGTACGTCATCAGATGACCTCTTAGCAAGGATTTTGCAGCACACGCCATCAGATCACCTCTTAGCATTTACAGCCTGATGTACTACGCCTGCTCTGGTTACTGAAATACATTGTATTCTACTTTTGCAATTTCTGCATGTTTGACAGTATCTAGAAGAACTCTGTAACCTGAATCCCATACACTGCAAACATAGTCAAGGGACTCTAAACGAAGTACATAACAAGGATTTTAAAATGCGGAGGCTCTGTGCACCCCTTGCCGTTCCAAGGGCCAGCTCCTGTATTTCTTCCTTGCTGTTAGCATCCCTCAGCACTGCAGGTTCATGCACCAGTTGCAGATAACTATGTGCTAACAACAAATAGGAATTCTGGCGAGCTGGCTCAGTCTTTCATTATTCTGAGGCAACTAAAGCAAGTGAGTAAGTAACATTTGAGTGTGGCAATACTGACATGATTTGAAGAGTGGTCCCTCTACTTGTACCACAAGGGAAACCTGTAGCCCCCCCCCCTCCACCTCACCCCCATCATGTACAGGGCTCTACCCAGCCTAACAAGTACAGCGCTCTGTTGCTTTTTTATGACTGATATGTAATATGCGATTATACATAAATAGTATACATTTGTTGGGAAACCCACAGTGCAAGAAGTGTGGCTCAATGGTTAGAGCGGCAGACCCTGATGCAGAGGTCTAGCCCGGGACCAGGGTTCAATTCCCCGCCTCGGCGGGTCTTGGGCTCAAAAATTCCACGGACCTGATAATTCTCGCCTCGGTGCCTACTCCAATCATGGAGTCCCACTCTGCAACTCTGGGCAATAGCTTGCTTAATCTCAACAACGGCCCCCACAACGCTAAGGATGCCTGGGCTCCAACTTGGAGGTGCCCAGGAGTGGACACCTCAAAGGGAAAGCCAAGATGGGTTCCACAGCGGTATTCGTACAAGCGCCTTGAGACCCTCGCAGTTGAGTAGTGAGCTATACAAGTATCAATATACATAGGATCAAACAAATGTATTTGTCCTATCGACCAATACAAATCCGATTGCACAAATTGGCCAGATACACCTTCCCCAATCAGCCTCAATCACTCCAGACCCTTATGGGACCATCCACAAAAGAATTTCACAATAGATCATTTTAGAATATCTATTCTTGGTGATCGTTAGCAATGGAGTTCTGGGTAAAGAGAGCATTTTTTTTAGCTCTACATCAGATGGCTGCTTTAAAGAGTTCATTGAACCTAAAAGGTAAACTGTCTATACAATTGTTGGTTACATAACATAACCTGTAGGAACAAAAGGCAGCATTATTTTAATTGTACCTTTTCACTTCTTGGCTGATTATTTCATACATTTCCCAGGTAGGGGCCCACATGTCCAGTGGTAACCTAGATCACAACTGGACACCCCATTGTTGTGTTGTCTGCATTGTAGCCGTGCCAAAAACTGATAACATTTAATAATAGAAACATCTTATTGCTTTTTGTATAACTAAAGACAAAATAGAGAGACGAGCAATCTTGCAGACATGTCATCTACATTGAGGCAGAGAGCCCAGTAGTATAGCAACTTTACATAGAACATAACATGCAGTGAGGATAGATGTCTAAGCATATACTCGTTGTCACTTAATCAAACGGTTGCCTCCATTGGCCCATATCCTGATGTTGGTCACAATAATCTACACCACGCAACCATTCCGCAATATAACTGTTGTATCTAAGCTCAGATGTCATGCAATATCATGTTTAGCTCCCCAGCAGTGTGTGTCCAGCCCGTGAATCCTCCCCGACTTCTATAATGCACACAGGAGGCCCATCTTGGGTGTAAATGCTGTCAGGCGGGCCAGGGGCCTTTACAGTGAGTTCTTAATATGTTTTCTATAAATCCGAATTATTGAACAAGTACAGACCATGTGGAAGAACCCGCCAACCTCCAAGTGATGCCTCTGAAATGTCGGAAATATTAGCACCATTATGGAATGCTGCTGTTGGCTCAACCAATCAGAATGCTGGCACTTACCATTGCTGTTTGTTGCATTCTAAGTTCACTTAGAGTGTGAAGCTGACAGGGGGAGCAGTGACCAAGCTCATCAATCGACTACAATGCATCCAAAACGCCTCGGCACGACTGATCCTCGATGTACCATGACACGGCCACATCACCCCCCACCTGAGAAACCTACACTGGCTCCCCATCAACAAGAGGATATCCTTCAAGCTCCTCATCCACGCACACAAGTCACTCCACAAGACCGGCCCAGCCTAACTCAACAGACGGCTCTCCTTCTACACCCCCAACCGCCAGCTACGCTCCGCCGACCTCTCACTCGCCACCGTCCCACGCATCCGAAGAACAACCGCCGGCGGGAGATCCTTCTCCCACCTCGCCGCCAAGACATGGAACACCCTCCCACTGAGCCTACGACAGACCCAAGACCTGCTGACCTTCAGGAGGATACTAAAGACCTGGCTGTTCGATCAGTAGCGCCCCCCCCCCCCTAGTGCCTTGAGACCCTCGCGGGTATGTAATGACTGATTGATTGATTGTTAACGCCGTGAGCCGACGGGGAGTGTAGAATGCATTCCAGCCAAACAAGTTCTCAAGACCAACCACGGGAAGGCCTATTGCTCTTGTTGCCTGTCTGTGTCCACCACCTATGCTGCTCATTTTTATCTGCCTCCTAAATGATAATATCAAACTCACTCAATAGAGCCATGCAATCAGTTTCAGAGCCCTCTGGTGGCTTAGAGGGGCTGGGAGAGGAAACCGAGTGACCTGAAAGTGTCTAACAGACAGACAGAAGGGGGACCAGAAAATAACTGGAGGCCCTGGTGGAGGTATACTTCTCAGAAGAGATGAGTCTTCCAGTCTTCGGGTCTCGGATATGCAGGAAGGGCATTAAACTGGGCAGCATTGTTGAAGGTGTTGATCAGAGGTAGGTTGGGGCAGCAGGTGCTGAACCCCCTACTACTCTCCTTACTATCCCTAGTCTCGGGGTTCATGAAAGTTTTGACAGGACGAGAAAACAAAAAGGGTTAAAAGAGACTTGTTTACTACCTGCAGTTCACACATGCATTTTTTCAGTTTCCCTGAATTTTCCTCAGTCTGAATCATTAATGAGGAAATATTTACCACCACCACATTCACTAGTGGTCATTGCTAGAGACGAGAGATAACATGCCCTCTGTCGGTATATTCCATCTTCCCTGGGTGTGCTTATTGGCATGTTCTAGCCGCCTGAAAACCCAGCCAAGAATTATTCCAGTGAGATCGGGCAGTATTACCAGCAATGCTGTAACGCGGGCACAATATTACCGGCAATGCTGTAATGCGGCCACAGTATTACCGACAATCTTGTAATGCTGGCACAGTATTCCCAACAATCTTGTAATGCGAGCACAGTTTATCGGTAATGCTGAAATGTGACAGAGTTTAAAATGCCGAGAACAGCAACCAAACATTTTTTCTTCTCTGTCGGTTTCCAAAATGCCTTTCCTTGTAAACATAAGACAAAAACAGCTGCATGTGAGCAAAATGTGCTCCAATTCAAGCAATTCCTAGTACGCTTTGCATGTTAAAATGTTTCAAGACACATGACGCCATATTTTTAGAAACTTTATAAATGATAATCTCTGTTCTGAAATCCCCATTCTTTCATAGTCATGCACCAGATTCAGCCCGGAAAAAACACATACTGTGCAGGAAAGTGCTCACACAGAAAGAACTGTTCTGTCTCGTTGTGTACACTGAGCTCACAGAATCAGACCCATTTTTCACTTCTTCACTCCAACTTTTTAACACCATAATTTTAACAAATGTGATATAACCGGCTGCCACAAATCAAACCGAATTCCGCTTACCTGCACTCCCAGCAACGCAGAGCCGGCTGATGACAAGTAAAACCAGTAAATGAAATGTAAACATGGTTCCCTTCTCACATCTGATATTCCGACAAAGCCATAACAAGTGGCACTGAAAGCGATCGCGAAAGCGATCGCTATTGTAAAAAAAAAACCTGCGCCACAGCAAGGTATATGTTTTCAATTATCGCGCCCGTGTCTGGGCACGATAATTGAAACCACATGGGCTTTGGTGCGTGTAACAGACACCAATAGGCCATGGGCGGAGCAATGCGCCTGCCTTTGGCCTATTGCGTGCTCTGTTTAAAAAAAACACCCACTGAAAGCCCAATAACAGAAGCCAAAACTAAAAAAACACACGCACAAGCGTGTGCGATTCTAGGGTCCGTTTCGGAACCCCAGACAGAAGGACTCTCGCCTGCATGAGCAGTGCTGCGCACCGCATCGCTAGGCGCGAGCCCTACAGAGAAACCATCCCCAATTCTATGTTGATTGCAAAGGAGGGGATGCTTTACGGTAAACATAATAATCATTTTAAAAATATGTTTACATCAATTTGGAGTTCCTTGTGCTCCGTAAAGCCCCAAATCTCCCTTCCATAGTCCACCTTGGTGTCCCACTAGGCCTTATAAATAGGATGTCATAGACAGGGGTATGCTGTTAAATCGTGATATTGTTTTTTTATGAACCATTTTTATAATGCACTGTGAAATATACAGTTGTTTATTTATTTTACTGTAATGTTTTCCTTTTTATTGTACTTTTATGGCCTTTTTTTATAAGGTTTACTATGATAATGATGATGACTGATCTATCTAATAAAATCAAAGATAAAACTTTCCCAATACAAAACAAAATATCACATGAGGCATTTCTCCCACCTACCCCTTCTGGATTAAACTGCTGCACAAACAATTGTACCTCTGAGGACACACATGTCCACAATGAGTTCATTGAATATGGCGAAGAGACGCTCAGAGAAGACATACTACTATACATAGCAGGCAAAGTGGGGGGTCTGGGCAAGCTCTGAGACCAGGCTCATGTTCACCCCTCTCTCAAATCAGCGAGCAATTTCAAGCATGCCTACCTCACCTGATACGGGTTGTTAAAAACATCTATTTATGGCGGAGTAAAGTCCTCCAACGCTCCATGATCCCCACTGTGCCCATCTACATAGGGCTCGGAAGGATTCTCTGTGAGACATGTTTTCTGAGACTCGAGAGACATCTTGTCCATGATGAGGGCCCGAAAGAGCTACCTAAACAAGACTTAGAACCAGCCCCTGAATAGCAGGCAAGCCACTTACGAAGATCAACTCAATATGACTATTTGGAACAGAAACCAGTATTTCACCGTCCACGGGGCCCATCTCAAGGTCACTGCCAGGGATATTTACCTCAGATACTGCACAAGCTTCACCTTCTTCCACTATTTTTACTATACTAACAGGTCTACAAAGCAGACTTGTTTTTGTGGAATGGGAATAACTTTGGGAAATTTGGGCTGCCTGAAATAAAGAAGCTCCATGTGACAATGCAGAGTCTGAGGGTGTGTCAGGTACTTGATCCATGCCAATTTCCATCTAATTTTTTCTTTCCTTGTTACCACTCTTTAAAAAAAAGTCAAAAATTGAAGGATGAGACATAGGTCGAGACAATTGAGACTTCTTTCAACATATAGATTTAAAAAATGTCAGTAAGTTATTAGTAAGTTATTATAGGAATTGGTTGTAGCAATCAATAGATCAAAGCATAATCTCCTTAATGTCATATTATCAGGCTATCTAAAGAAAGGCCGCTTCCACAGGCAAAAAAGAGCTAGACAACCCAGGTAGCTAAGATAGAAAAGTAAACAGGTGAGTGGGAGAATGGAAAAGTAAGAATGCTACGAAATACTAATCTGGAAATCAACGAGTGTCAGTACAACCTCTCTGCTGGCTCCAGTGACAGCGCTAGCAGTTATGAATAAATAAATAAATTGCAACACCAGGCAACTATTTCACCAAATTCATTTAGCTGCTTTGGGCACCAAGATGCTATCCAAACTGCTGCCCAAATGTCGCACCCAACCCCCGCCGGCCCCCCTAGCAAACTCAGCCTTAAGCTCTTTTCAACTCCCTAGTCCCTATGCACCCATACGCTGCTTCTAAATAATACTCCACCAGTGCAAAACACCTTAGCAACATCCCACCCAACCCCACCCACCCTGCCTTTGTCGCATGAGAGGAAGGGTGCCACTACAAAGTCAGAACCAAGGAGTGTACTGCACACTGCGGCTGTGAAAAATCAAACGAAAAAGAATTGATTTCTGTATACAATGCATGTCTGAAATAAAGACAATTTATATGTAAGGATTCAGTGTACTTTTGCAATGTAGAATCGTCTCTCCTAGATTGCATGAGGGTGGGAGAATAATATACCAAATAGTGAATAGCATTAACTAAGTGAGGAATACTCCTTTGCAACAAGGGCAAGCCTAAATCTATGCATATTTAAAACATTTGCTAACAACAGGTTAGATGATAGCTGTAATGTTGACCTAGACCAATAAATGGAAGATAGTTTGTACCCAAGATTTGAGTTCTGCTATGTTTAAACAATACAACACATTTTCATATTCATATTGTAGCATGCACATGTGTAATATTTGATGTTTGTTATCAACTTGAAAAAGAAAAATGTATTCATTTTCAATGCTATGTTTTCTTGCATAATGTAGTTGTCTGTAGTGTTCAATCTTGCCTGAAATGCTCAACACAACGGTCTAGGGACCGCAGAAGACATAATTGTGGTATCATAGGGCAAGTCAGGCATAGCATCTACTGACTCTGGTGGCCCTTTGTTGATGTCCATGCTTGTTTTGATGTTTGGTTGAAGAAACCTGCTGTTTGGTTAAAGAAACCTGAAAAAACCCAATCTGAATCTCTTGAATTAGACAAATTATAGACCTATCTCCATGTCTCCCATTATGGCTAAAATCATGAAAAAGTATGTTAACAGACAAATCTCTGCATTTGTGGGGACTCATAATCTGTTTACCCCTCCCAGTCAGGGTTCACAGAGGATCACCGTACTGAATCCTGCCTTTTAGGAGTAACAGATCATCTCAGCAGGCTCTTGGATGACAGTGAGAGGGTAGCACTGATTTTACTAGACCCCAGTACTGCCTTAGAAATAGTGTCACATGCCACACTATTGGAAAGAGTGGTCAGCCTAGGTTTACAAGGTGCAGCCGAATCTCGGATGGTATCTTTCTTAAGTGCCCAAACTTTTCAGGTCTCCTCAGGGAACGCCTCCTCCTCACTTCATGCCCTAACATTAGGGGTATCTCAAGGTTCAGCCTTAAGCACAACTCTATTCAATATCTATGTCAGACCTTTGGATGACCTGGTTGAAAGCTTTGGACTGGCTTTATTTTCCTACACAGATGACACACAAATTATAGTCTCTATGTCTTCCATCCAGGACCATAACTCTGAGGCCCTGAATTATTATTTTGTTGGGGTGGCTTCATGGAAGAATATGAATTCTCTCAGACTTAATGGGAAAAAGACTGAGGTACTGGTGCAGGAGAAGGAACCCGTCCCTATGGAGCCCATGGCACTGGCCTCAAAACCTGGGTGCCCTTCCTGCACCGGCCCAAAAGGTGAAGAACATGGGCTTCCTACTTGAGAATAAGCTGTCTATGAAGCCTCAGGTTGCGAAGACTGCAGTTACTTGTTTTGCTGTACTGAAATGGCTGTGTAAAATCCTTTGCAATCTTCCTTTCTCAGCCCAAAGGATTGTCATCCAGGCACTTATTCTAACTAGATCAGACTATGACAATGTCCTCGATTTGAGAGCAGACAAAGCCTTCTTAAGAATTCTGCAAATAGTCCAAAACTCGGAGGCCAGGATGCTCCACAGAGTTCCAAAAAGTGCATTGGCTTCCTCTCTTCTGAAGGAGCTGCATTGGCCCAAGATGGAGAAAGGATCTAATTCAAAGCTCTTTGCTTTGTGCATAGAGCTAGATCAGGAGTTGGCTCCTGTTACCTACATGGATTGGAGAGACCCTATCTCCTGGCTCGCACCTTATGCTGTAGTGATCTCTCCGTATGCATGGTTCAGAGAGTCAAACAGACTCTTGTGGGAGGTCAGTCATGTGCCTAACTGGGTCTTAAATATGAAATGACCTTCTGTTAACCTCTAGAAAGTATAGTGCTCTGTCTTTCTCTCTGAAACAGCTGAAGATCTGAATGTTTTGAGGTAATGTGTTTTTATTGTACCCTATCTGTCTTTTAGAACTGGGAGACTGTGTGTGGGTACATGTGTGTGCTCTACAAATTTTAATAATAATATTAATAATAATAATAATAATAATAATTTGCCCTACACATATTTCTCATAGAATTACATAATTGCAGAAATCAAGCGGCCAAAAATCTGACACATTGAAATCTATTTAATTGTACATTGGTGTTTTGCAGTTTAATGTTAATATTCTGTGCAATAAATTGAATTCCATGCCGTCCAGCGTGTCAACACTTTTCAGCATAAGAGCAGGAATGCGGTATAACAGCACAGCACAGCCCAAAGATCAACAGGGGAAAGAGCATCATTTATTAGTGAAGTCCTACACTTTGAGATCCTCTGTCATTTCTGAGACTTGTTTAGTAGATCTGTCCATCTAGTGATTGCTGTCATTCATCATAAGAATCTCATCCTAACAGTTGTGGGTGCATAATTGCAATTTTCTGATTTCTTCTGTGAAGGCTGCCCCATAGCCTGGTGTCCTATTGATTAAATCCACAATGAAGGAGATGCTTGGGGATGTACAGAGAATCATGATCATTACTTCATAAATTTGAGTGGGCCGCTAACTTTCAATCAGACAATATTGTCTAAGTTAGCAACAGACACATCCTCTTATCATCCTGATGTTCTTGTATTATGCTCAAGTTTTTAGTAAAGTAGTATCAGTTTATTAAAGAAAGTAGTTGAACTTGTGACAAATCTATTCTCTCTGATTTTCAGTATATAGCTTTTCACGTTCTGCAGCATAGTCTGCATTTTAAATGAGGTGTGATCCATTATAATACTAGGGAATGCCATAGTAGCTAGGGACATGAGCTGTAGATTCCCTCCTAAAGTATCATATAGAGGGTAAATGCGAATGCCCTAATATTGTACCTCCCCACCAAACCACCTAAAGATCAGACAGCAAAGGCTGCCACTGGATTCTTACATGGAGTACATTTTGCGCTTATCAGAGCTCAGGCCCCATCATGTAATGACTGAATGGAAGTGATGCCAATTTATGAAAATAGGCTAGCACATGTTCATGCATTGCTGTGAGTGTATTTACCCTGTTGTTGAAAAACGAATAAGTGGTCCTGTGCAGAGCAAGGCTTCATAGTTCTCTCCCACTGCAGCGGGGCAAAGGTCCCTTTTCCTGACAGATGGGAGGCCCTAAAAGTTCATTGGAATCCCACATTACCACCAGATCCATTCTGTCCTCGTCCCATTCATTACGTTTGGAGATATACCTATCTCACTGACAGAAAAAAGAACGAAAGGAACACTGGATCCCTACCCCACCTCCTTTCACCAGGAGCTCTTAGTTGTACTTGCACAGCATTCCTTCTGTTCTTTTTCTGTCTGCCGAAAGAATGGGATGAGTCAAGGGCTGCCCCTGTGTGGCTGGTGTGGTTGGAGTCATCTTCACAACCGGTCAGAGGAGACGATGCTGGTGTGCATGTCTCCCTCTCTGACAGACTTGGAAGGAGACGTAAGGCATGGTTGTTAAGAAGCCTTTCTATTCAGATTGCATTCTGGTGTGTGTCCTGTTCTTGTTCCACGCCTCCCTGACTGCTGGGTGTGAAGGGAGGCACGCCATTGGTATGTGGCAATAATCCTCTGTGAGATTATTGGACCGGGCGCATGGTGATGAGCGCTTCAGTTGGTTTGGCCTGTCTTCTGGGTAAGGCACAGCTGGCTCAGCCCATACGGATTTGAAGCAGGTTTGCTGAGGGGGAGGGCGGGCCTGTGACAGCAGGATTGGCCACCGACGCTGAACGCAACATGTGATTCCAGCCACCTACTTAGGCCGGTCCCTTCTGACTACTGCATAGCAGTTGATTAAGCTACTACGTATTGAAAGGATCGGAGTGTGTTTTCATTCTATGTGCGGTGTACCAACTTGTACTTTCTAGCTCAATGGGTAAGCATGCCAGGTAGTGTAAGCATGTAGAGGCTTCTTCCTCTTCCTCCTCAGTTTCCTCTCCTTCTACTCCTTCCTCGCCTAGCTCAAAATGCTGCAGGGAGGATGAGGAAGTCAGACTACAGTGCCTGATTTAGGAGACTTTACAGGAGATGGGCAGTAGGGGCAAGCCCAAAGACCCTGTCCTGGTTTAGGCATCTCATTCTTCTGGTTTAGCAGAGGGGATTCGGGGCAGCGGACCACAAAGGCAAATACATTCACTGGGACATGTTGCCTAAATTGTTGAGACATGTAAAGTCCTATATAGGGTTTCTAGATGGGAAGGTTCCAGTCACTTCTTTGGGATCACTGCTTCGCCAGTTCCAGAGTGCTGCCACGGTGGATGTTCTATTTCATCCTTAAATCCACAAGGTATTAAAGAGGGAATGGGAGGATCCTGACAGAATCAATCTTCCCCGATGCATGGCCAAGTTGCACCCTCTTCAGAATATGTCCAAAGAGTTACTGGATTCTATTCCCATTGATTTGTTTAATGCCAGTCTGGTGGGAAGGACGTCGCTGACTGAGGAGGCTGTTACTAAAGATTCAGTCAATAAGAAAGTCGATGCTTCCCTACAAAAAGTGTATTCAGACTCTCATCTGGCCCTGCATGCTGGTGTTTATGGGACATATGTAGCTGAATCCCTGATTTTAGATGTCAAGGCACTGTATAGGTACTTGGGTGACACTTCTGACTGTTCGGGCTGTGGGAACAGATCGCATTCCTTCTTTTAGATGTGTCCTTTGATGAGGTGGGACCACTGCTCTGGTTGGTGAGGCTTGTGTGGCAGCTCAACACAATCTGCTTTTGAAGGATTGGAAGACTGATTCAGCCCAGAAGGCCTCAGCCCTGCAGGTGCCCTTCCAAGGGAGTATGATGATTGTAGATGAATTGGAAAGGATATTGCACAAACATGTTAAGGAAAAATGAAACACTCATTTCCCTGAAGCAGTCCTCTGCTGATAAGCAGTCTTCAAAACCAAAGTCCTCCTTTCATCAGCCTTCTTGGAGTCAGTTTTCCTGTGGGCAGGACAGGTTTTCTTGTGTCTGGGAAGGGACAGGAAAGCCAATTCTCCCCAGCTTAAGCCTTGCTCCTGACTATATAATGGAAGAGCAGGAATGGTTGGTCGGCGGATGGATTCAACACTTTCTTCCAGCCGGGGAGGAGTCTTCTTCAGATGCGTGGTGTTGTAGGGTTCTGCTCAGGAACAGAACTATACCTGGGACCATAGAACATTAGTAGATAGGGACTGAGTCACCATACAACATCAGTACCATTAGCCCGAATCTTACTAGCTATAGTGTCTCACTTGCACTCCTACTCATATCCAAAGAGACAAGTGAATTGACACCCCAGAACACAACACTCCCAACCCTCTCAGGGATCCTGGTGACAGGACATCCTTTTTCGCTCACCCACTTGTCCTTGTGCACAATAAGATATAACTGACTCATGAAAGAAGTTTGAAATGTTTAATTAAACTATTGTGCTATAGAATACATTATACGTGCCACAATCAGATAACAACTCTGTAGCAAAAATGCCATCTGCATAGTCAGTAAACTGCATATTATGAAAAGCCCTATCATATAGTATGAGACAGATTTGCCTAACCCCCTACCCTTCTACAGAAGCAAACAGATTATACAGCAAAAATCACTGGGTTTATTTGCGTATCCCATACCTTAGCCTATACAGATGGATTCTCTACATCTCAGATACAGCTGTAATCTTCTCTCAGAAGAAATCTCTCTCTCTCTCTGTTACATTACTATGCATACCTGTATGACCAGGCATATCTGCTCGTAAATAACAGCTGAATTCATGTGTTGTGTCTTGGTGTTAGTGCCAGACCAGAACAAAATAGCAAGGGACATTTTTGTTTGACCTTGTCGGCTGTGTTAAATCCCAGGTAAGAACAGAATGATAAACAAGAAAACAACTGCAGCTTCTGTAAGAAAATATAATGTGGCACAAAAGCAAATATGTTTATATAGTTACATGTGCAAAGCTAATACAGCCTATGTCATGGACAGTTAGCCTAACATAGGGAAAACTACAATGGGCCATAGACAGAACACACGACATTGGGTGCTGGAAATTGTGTGACAGGCTTACTGGATCGAGTTCACTGTAACTCCTTCAGAATCAGTGGGTCATCCAACTGCCTAGCCTTCCAATCTGGTGAGAGTTCAGCATTGTCTCTGGGAATTGGCTCGCTTGTACAGAAGGGAGGTCCCTCGGATGGAGAAAGGAAGGGGCTTTTACTCCACAATATTCCTGGTGGCCAAGGCGACGGGGGGAGATTCAACTGGTTTTGGACTTGAAGGCCCTGAACAGATTTGTTATTCACATGCCCTTCAAGATGGAGACCCTGCAGAGGGTGATCCTGTTGGTTCTCAGGGATCACCTCAGGGGCACTCTGGATTTGCAGGACGCAAACTATCATATACCGATATATCCCCACTATCAACAGGTCCTGAGATTCTGCGTTCACAAAAATCACTATCAGTTTCATGTCCTACCCTTTGGCCTTTGGTCTGCCCCGATGATTTTCACCAAAGTAGTTGCTCCGTTAGTGGCTTCATTACATCTCCAGGGCATCCATTTGTATCCTTATCTAGACGATTGGCTGCTCCATGCTCCATCCTGGGAGCAGCTTCTGCTCGATCTACAGGTGGTGTGTTCTGCCCTGAACACTCATGGGTTCCTGCTGAACCATTCGAAATGTAAACTGGTGCCTTCTCTGAAAATGATATTTATAGGGGCAATATTTTGCACCAACCTGAACAGGGTGTTCTTGCCAGTCCCCAGGGCCATGCCCTTGATGTCCTTGGTGGTGAAGGTGTGAGGGGTGCCTTCATTCAGATTCAGCTGTGATTACGGCTTCTGGGTCTCATGGCAGCTGCAGTGGTCACCCTGCCCTGGGCCCGTTTCCATCTTTCACCTCTGTGGATCCATATGCTGGCTTATTGGGATCCAGTCTCTTGAGACCTCGACCATCTAGTGCCAATGGCTTCGACCATCATTGCAGTTCTGTGCTAGTAGACAGTGGTGAACAATCTTTCCATATGGGTGCCATTGCATCCCGATCTCCACGTGGGCCTTACCATAGATGCCAGTGCTTTTGGGTGTGGGGCCAAGTTGGGGGACAGTTCTTTGCAGGGTCGTTGGTCTCTGCAGGAGGAGAGCCATTCTTCCAATTGGAGGGAACTCATGGTTGTCTTCAGGGTGATCGTGGGTTGCCATCTTCATCTTGTGTGGCAGAATGTGGTTGTCCGGTCCGACGTGTGACGGTGGCTTATCTGAACAGTCAGGGTGGGGTTCGGTCTCAGTCTCTGAATGCGGTGGCTGTTCTCTTGTTTTGCTGGGGAGAGGGGCATCTGTTGTCTCTAGTGGCAATTCACATCCGGGGTGTAGACAATTGGGTGACACATGCTCTCAGTCTGTTCTTTCCTCCCACCCAGCAGACATCTAACACTCGGAAGGTCTTTCAGCAGGTGTGCAGGAGGTTTGGTGTTCCTTTCCTGGACCTATTTGCTTCTAGGCTAAATGCTCAGCTGCCCCGGTTTTGTGCCCGCTTTCAGCAGGTGGTGGCCTGGTGAGTTGGATGCCTTGACCATTCATTGGCCATACTGCCTGTTCCATGGCTTTCAGCCAATTGCTCTGATTCTCTGGATCTTCGCACTTCTGGTACAGGAGTTCCGGGAGGTTGTATTGGTGGTGCCCTTTTGGCTTCTGCAATCTTGGTTCCCCATTCTCATGCTCCTAGCTGTTCAGAGCTCCGGGGTAATTCACTGTTTCCCCTCTTTCCTGATGTCAGCTCCCTTGTTGCCTCTCTTGCGGCTCATACTGTTGGTGTGGAAGTTGAAAGGAGGGGGTGGCAGTGCAACAGGTTCTCCAGACCTTTAGCTTTGTCCATTCAGCAGTCTTGTTGGCCTTCTAACCTTAAGTCCAATGGAAGGCACTGGGGGAGTTTCCAGCATTGGTGTGGGTCTCGTCAGTTGTCTCCCCTGGTGTGTTCCCTGACGGATGTGTTGCAGTTTCTTTGGGAAGGTTTCGAGAAACGTTTGGGTGTGTTGACCTTATGGGCCCAGTAGGCTGTGATTAAGGTATTTTTAGGCTGTCGGGATTTAGCTTTAAACCTATAACAACTGATAACTGATAAAACCCCACTGAAAGGAAAATAGCCCTCACCAGTGTAAACATATAAACACTGAAAAAACACCATACAACCACAAACTAAATGCCTTTCAAAGGAGGTGAGTGAAAGAGTCATTTGTATTTGTTCTTGAAGGGGTCAATACAATGTAACTTTGTTACATAAGGCAGCAGTAAGAAAGACTGAGCTAACATTATTCTGCTTGAGTTTTGTTGTTTAGGGGTGTCACTAAAGTATTGTTTCTTCTTCCTTCAGATTTTCCCAGTTTAGTTGTCTTTGGTCTAATGATGCACGGTTTAGAAGCATTTTTTAGATCGTATTTAGTTATTTTATAAACTGTAGAGTATCAGGAAATACATTTGATTCTTTTACTGATAGGTAAAATGGCTGGGTTCATATGAATCTTTCTCAATATGTATCATCACATTTACCCACAGACAAAGAATGGGAATATATTCTTACATCATTGATACATCAACCCCCTTTTCTAGCGTGTCAATATTGATCCATTATTGATCATTGATACATCAGCCCCCTTTTCTGGCGAGTCATTATTGATAGTAGGTGAATTGCCAAACACCCTAGGCTTTACACATTCAATGCAAGGTGTAGTGACAAGTATATGGGAAAAGAGTGCTGTCACCAAGCACCTGGGATTGTTTTGAAAACGTGACACCAGGTATTGGGAAAACATGGAACCCAGTGTCACTTGGATTGCTGCTGCTAAAAGTTCTTACCAAGTCAACAAAGATTGGCGTGATACTGTTTGTATTTGCAATGATTAAACTGTGCAAATGAAAAAGTTATGTGATGACCTGTCAAAATCAATACGTGAGCTGAAGTACTTCCCTGTAAGAGATCCTTGTCATTTGCAAGATGGTATGCCAAAAGCGTTTTTACAATCTTCAGAGTTAATGAAAAATGCTATTGACTTTATAATCCATTTTGGTGCACTGTTTCATTATGCGCCGAAATTAAAACAAAATTATTTCTCATTTTGTGCTTTGTGTGGCATCAATGAAAGAGTAATCCCAACCATTTCATTTAGCCGATGATTCTCAGTCCTTGAGGCAGTGAATGCTATATTATCCATGTGGCGACAGTTTATAGAATTTGTGCTTAGTGATGATGCCAAAAGTCAAGAAATGTGAGTATCTTTGGTCGCATATTTATACTGATGTGAAAAGAAGCACATTCTACTGCATTCTTAGATTTTTACGGAAAACGTGGTTGCTGTAGTGAACATAATAAAAAAACTAGAGTCTGAAAACACCCTTGTCTACCACTTGTTCAGCGTAACTAGTGTGAATGGGAAACATCTCCTTGTGAGTTGGCTAAGCCACACTTTTAGTGACTTTGGCACTGCAACATGTTTCATGTTAGAATTCTTGCCACTTGATAAGGAAAGAAAGGTTGAGGAGAAATTCAGGAAATTCCATTTTACAGTGCATGAGAAATGGATGGCAATGATGAATAGAAATGTCCTTTCACCAGCCATGGCATTTGAAGTCAATGAAGCCTCACTGAGGTACTCTGTACCAGTACTAGATCCTTTCTGTAAATGGGAATTTTCTCCAGACTTTGTAAAGAACTGATTAGCTTTTGACTGCTTCAATAACATATGGGCCGGTTCAACGCATATTTTGCAGAACCTGTTCCAGAGAATCGTAATCCTCAGGTGCATCATTATTGGCATGGAAAGCTAGGTCAGTGGCCAGAGTTAGCAATATGTGTACTGGCTGTTTTGGTGTTGCCTGTCTCAAGTGTCAATGTGGAGAGGGCCTTTTCACAGATAAATGTTTACATGGGAAGGAAAAAGCGAGTCTGCATGGCCAAAGACTCACTAAAGAAGTATTGTATGGCGCACTAAAATAAGTATGATTTTTTTTTTTTTTTTTAATAAGCCTTTATTGTCACGTCAATCAAGTACAAAGATGGGCCTACAACCACCAGGGCCGGCCGCTAATTAGGTTACACCACAGTAAGGTAGCACGACTCAGCAGCCCGTGAAGCGGAAGCCCATAGATTCGAGTAAGAACATGCCATCAAGTGCACCAACTGAAATAAAATATGCAAAAGGCTCCATTTTATAATATGAAAAACGAAGGATCAGGTGCCATACATTAATACATCAACATACGAAGGGCGTGCCAAGTAGAAAGACGACCACAATGAGAACGGTCGTAGTCAAGATAATGACGCTAAGGCGTATGATTCAGGATAAGAAAGCATTCAATCAGAGTCCGCAAAGGTTAAGCGCCCGCCCAACGATACAAATAGTACAATAGAAATATTGGCACAGATAAAAAAGGATCAATTATAAACACAAAAATGAACCCACAACTCTGACCCAAGAAATAGGAAACAAGAGAAAGAAAAGGAAGAGATCGGAAAAGAAAAAGGCCATAGAAAAGAATAAAGGCAAAACAAAAAATCCCCAACCCCAACCCCCTACCCTGCACCCCTGCAGGTGACTACGGCCTACCCCCCTAGCAGCGTGCCTGTCGCCCCAAGTAACTAAAATCCGAAATATAGAGAGAAAAGAAATATAAGAGACGATTAAGTCCCGATCCTAAAAATAGGAAGGGAGGGGGATAGTATTATACGCAATCCCGGACTCTCCCCCCCCCCGCCGCAACACGAATCCCCATAGGTAGGTGCCATCGTGCAAGACACAAGAGGAGATCACACTGGAGGAAACAGTAAACCCCGCCCCCACTCCGACAACCCGAGGAAGCAAATCCCGCCCCCGATCAAGCCACTACAGTAAACCCAATACAACAGTCTCAGCCTTGTCCCCTTCGATCAAGCGTGTTGTCCCCTCCTGACAAGCAGGACTCTCTCGACAAAGTGTCAAAAGATACATAGCAGGCGCCGAAATACAGTTTGTTAGTTGAAGGATAGATGGCAAACCCCAAACTACATGTCCGATGTCGACGATACTCCTCCCCGACTGAACGGTCCGACATCTCTTCCTCCGCCATCTTGGTGAGCCAGCCGGGAAGGGGGTGCGACAAAATCCAAATCAGTCCACAATCTCGATACGTAGTGACCAGAATGGGAATAGCAGTTAGGGGGTCCACTGATAGCGAGATCAAAGAGTCAAACCCCACAGTCGATAGACAGAACGCAGCATGATCAAGCGCTTCCAATTCTGTGGGGGTAACAACATCTCCGTGCACAGGGTCTAAATGCGCCGCTGGGGTGTCTGTCGGAAATAGGGTCGGCCATCGAGTACCGTGCGAGGAATCAGGGTCCGGTTCCAGTTGTCGAATGCCGTCTCCTGCCGAAATCAATTTACAGACCCAGGCCTCCGTCATCACTACAAGTGTCTCGAGGGCTGCCAGCACAGCTCGTAGCGTCGGGCCGCACTCAATCCGCCCCGCCATGTTTCGCACAACAGCCGGCATAGGAATCCCCACGGAGAGCCTCTCACTCCGGGGGGGATGGTGAGGCGGAGCAGGGATGAGCCGCGAAGGATAGATCGTCAAAGTGCAGTCGTTGTGCGACGAGCACCAACCCAAGGGCACCGGCGAGGTGAACACTAGGTCTCCGGATCCGGGACCTCCGCCAAGCCGCCCGGGGCGGCACACCTCTCCTCACCCTCAGTACGAAACCGGGCAGCAAATGGGTCACAAAGCAGTCCACAAGATGCCGAAAGGTCAATGGACCGGACCCAGGTTGCAAGATCGGACCTCAAAATTACCCCATTCCACACTGTCGGGATTGCTCCATTGGGATGCAAAACTGTTCACAGGCAATGACGTGTGGCGGAAAATCAGGACAGGCGACAGGATCTGTGGGCTAAGGACGGAGGTCGGGGGGGAACACGTCTCCTCCCTTCAGCGCAGGGCCGATGTATCCACTTCGCCCCCCACTTGGTCTTGAGTGTTCAGACAGGGCCCATATATTCATGCGTGGTGTTTTCGCTGCGGCTCCCCTGGGTCCCCTTCCGCCGCCGCCGCCGCGTGTCGAAGGCCCAGAGGGCAAAATGGAGCCGGGGGCTGAATTAGGTGCTGCGCTCAATCCGGTGTACCGGGCCCGTGTGTCACACACAGTCCGGCCCCCTTCCCAAAATTCCTCACCAGGGGCGCCGCTTGCTCTCTTTACAGCTCCGGGCCAGGTATCCCAACGTTCAGGCACCCCCAGGCGACGGCGCCGTGGGGCTCACCAGCGCAGGCCCATCGTCGGCTTCAGAGCCCGGGGAGTGGCGTAGCAGTCGATCCCGGTCCGGAGCCTGCCCGGGCCCCCACGAGGGCCTCCCGCCAGCGGCTCGAAATGCGGACCGTTTCTCGTGTGCCCCCAATGTTCCGGCACGATGTGCAAGTGTGTGCAGGCAGGTTGGCACTGGCGATTCAGGATATTTTAGCAGGATGTGAGATGCGGCGGAGGAGCCGATGGCTCAAGCGGCCATCTCCGTTGCTGGCTAGCTCCGCCCCCCAAGTTTGATTTTTAAAAGTGTATTTGAACCTCAGACATCCTGTATGCACACTGTCTATACACATGCACTATCAGTGCAGAAAGCAAGCAATAATAAAACCAAAATGTTCCATAAACACCGGAAAAACAATCTTTCTGTTGTTTTTAATGGCATGAAAATGTGTAACCACTGATAAACACAGTTTTTTAAGGTATTGAAAACATTGAAAAAACCCCACCAGAATTAACCAAAACTAGAAACTGAAAACAGGAAAGCCTAGGTATTTTGTTCCCCTTGGGCGAATTTGGGAAACGTAGACGATATGGTCTCACGGTTGCTGAGAGGTTTTTGTTTGTCTCGTCTGTTGGTGAAGCCTCTGTTCCCATTATGGGACCTACCTCTTGTGTAGCGGGCTTTAAGTGCAGCTCGCTTTTGAACTTAGTGAACATCATGTTTGTCAATTTGAAGTTTTTTTTCTAGCGGCCATCACTTTGGCCAGGCACCTGGGTTAGTTGGGGGCTCCGATGGTGATGCAACCCTTCTGGTCTTGCATTTGGATTTGGATTCCTCTTTTGTGCCCAAGAAGGCTCCTCAGTGCAGTGCCACTGTTCTCAGGAAGTGATTTTGCCTGCTTTAAGGGTGGAGCAGTAGTCTGGGATGGTCTTCCTTGGTCTTTGCAGGATGTAAGGAGAGTCTTGTTCATCTATACTGGTCCATTTAGGAAGTCAAACTCCTTGTTTGTTTCCTTTGGGGTCTCTTCACTAGGTGGGAAGCCCTTTTCTTTGTTCATTTATCATTCACTTTGTCATGTAGTTCCTATAAGACCTTTACTATACAGGATCTTAACGTTCGGACAGCATACACTGTAGGATTAGTGTCCGACTGATTCTATACAGCCCCACCGGGTATGTTGGCCTTCTGTATCAGCTAGCTCACAGTGCCACTATAATCTCCTCTTACCAAGGAGAGACTAGCTCTTGGCAACCATCGAACATGACACCACTAATCCCTCAGGATATTGGGAACAATATAATACTTTTCACGCCTGGTTACTTAGTTAGTCTCAGAGAGATACACAGAATAAACGGTCTGGGCATTTTCAATTAGTATTTATTGAACAGTTGTTATTCTGGTGTAAAATAGATGAGCTGCAACAACCATTAGACAGTCACAGAAATAAATGATTAGAAGTACTATGAAAGTACATGGATGGTAAAGTTCTACCATCTTGCAATAATTATGAATACATACGAGTATATAAAATACATGATAATAAAAAGATGCATACTCCTACGATACCTCCCTAACAAGATGTACCTAAGTGTACCTAGCATGTGTGTAGGTGTTATGCCAAGAATCCCTCTAGGATAAAGTCAACACCATTACCTGAAGTGAGAGACTGTGGACCCCGTCCAGGTCTTGGGTTGGACACCCCGCAAGGGACGTTAGACCACTGCGAGCTGGAGTGTCTCCATGCAGGAACCTCAGCGTCTTCGCGTCAGTGTGTCAGCCAGGAAGTCCTGGTCTCCTCTATCTGTCTTAGCAAGATGTGTTGTATATATACCCATAGGTCTCCCCAGGGGTCCTACCTCACTGTTTTACTTTGTTGGACTTAGGATGACGTTGTGAATGAACTTTATACATAGATATTATACAGGAGTTGGCAGTCCTGCTGTGCTTCCAAGAATCCTCATGCATAATGTATGACATTTCGAACTAGGGAAAACCTGTGTTCAGAATGCAGTGTTGTATCTAGATAAAAGGTCAGTCCCTTTAAACCGTTACGTATGTAATGTAGGGAAGAATATAGATGAAGGGTTACTATGTTACCTGGGCCTATATTAGGGTACCTATATGGAATATAACAGCTGAAATAGGTCATTGAGTTGGCTTACTCTCTTTCATGGTCGCTGCCTCCTGCGGGGGTGCAGGGGCGTTCTACTTGAGGGATGGCGGCTTCCAGGGCTGAATTGCAAAGGATTGCCTTGTCTGAGATTTGCAGGGTTGCTACTTGGGCCTCCTCTCATAATTTTGTGCGACATTATAGAATCCAGAATTTGCTGTATGAAGATACTAATTTTGGATGAGGTGTTGCAGGCAGTGAGCTCCTAAATTCCTAATTTTCTGTTTCACTTGGGTGCTGCTGTTGTCGAGGTGTCCTTGCGTTTCTGTTGATATGATTTCCAGTGTGTTGCTTGGGTAATCTCAATATGTAATGAATGGGACAATGACAGGAGGGACCTGGTACTTCTGGTCACATCGTCCTCGTCCCATTCATTACTCTCCTCCCTCCTGGATGGCCAGCCTTCATATTGGGGCTTAGTAGTTCAGAAGAAATGCTGGGTAAGTAGAACTAAGTACTTCTGGTGGGAGGGGGTGTGGTAGGGATCCAGCATTCCTTTCATTCTTTTTTAGGCTGCGCTTGCACTGTCTCTTCGAGACATGCTGTATTCAGAATATGGGTATAAAGATCCACCCACTTTTCGCCCATCTATGTAATTGGTTCCTGTCCCTGTCCTTTGCAAATGGTGGCTTTTCTTTGGTCAATAGGCTTAGTAGTCTCTCCTTAGTACCGCCTTGTCTCTTGTTGTAACCTCCCATGAGGACACCCCCTGTTACATGTGTTGTTCCTCCCTATGTTTTGATTAGAGCCTCAGAGCACCATTTTCTTAAAGGGATTCAGGCAGGATACACTCTTGGTCCTCAGCAAGGCTGCCAGTGGTTGCTTTACTCAATAACACAACCATATCTTCTGCAGCTGCTTTACCATATGTGACCAAAAGAGGTCCATGCAAAATGGCTAGGTATAAAACATTGGCATCCATAATGCCAATAACTCCAACTTTGAAGGGTGCAGTATTATATGTGACCATAATTGGCCACATATGGCACTGCCACACCCACCCTGCAACATTGCTAGGTAAAAAACATTGTCATTTATAATGCCAATGACTCCAGATTTGCAGGGTGCAGTACCATATGTGGCCAAAAGAGGTCCCATTTTGGCCACATATAGTACTGCACCCTGCAACATGGCTAGGTAAACAAGCATTTTCAATGCAATAGGTCTCGCATTTGGAGAGTCAGAGCTATTGGCGTTGTAAATGGCAATGTCTTTTACCCATGAGTATTTGTTTTGAGTGCTGTGCCTGGATGTGGTGCACCGTAATTGTAATTACATTTACATATAGCGCTAACAAGATGAGTCTGCAGTGTGCTTAGAAAAGAAGGAAGCAGGATGTGTTTGTTATTTAAAAGGGTGGAAGTGAGACAGACCAGACGGAAAAAAACACATGCAAAAGAATTAAATATTCAGAAAACTAAAATCAAGTACAACAGCTTTTAAAATAAATCCACTTACTACCAGATTGGGTAACTTGACACAACTTGGGTCAGCATACATCCCAAAAAGACTTTCTCAAAACAGCTGGTGGGGGAGGGGGGGAACAAACCACAGTAGTGAAAGCAGGGACACGATGATACTAGAAAAAGAAAAAAAACAACACGATCTCGGTCTTTAAAGGTGCAGCACCCCCACCATGTGTTTGTGCATGAGGCACTTTGCTGCTGGCAGGCGATCGAACATTATGCATAGCACTTGTGGATTATGAGCCAATTTATAGTGCCAAAGAGTAAACAGTGAATCTGATAAGCAAACATCCAGATTACTAACAGGAGTCTAAAACAGTAGTGGAACTAAAATACCCAACGTGCACCACAAAGAAGACATGTAGCAATGATAGCACTTACTGTTAACGCCAAACAAAAGAAATGCAAACTAAATAAATCCTGACAGAAGTCAGCAACGCTATGGCTGTGCATGAAACGACAGCCCTTATGCTTTCTGGACTTCCTTACTTTAGAGTGTGATGAAGTGGTGCCAATAGTTACACATTACTGCAACATAGTTCCACTCACATGTATTTTTTGCACAACGACATACCCAGGTGATGGTAATCATCACAACATAGGGAAGACCCAACAACTTCTGGTGAATATTATATATACATTTTTTTTAGTCACAGAAGCTCAAGTAAAAGCAGTAAAGTAATTAATAAATGCATCAACCACTAAGCAGGATTAACGGCTGTCTAATAGGCAAAATGTAGATTTTGGAGGTTATCTGGAATCTGAGATTCAGATACTCGTGTTGAATATGCTACTTACCAGTATGCATCTGTTCTTGGCATGTAGGGCTGCTAACATTCATATCTTAGCATTAGATCGCCGCCTAGTGTTGGGCTCGGATGATCGCACATTGTTGTCCTGGAAGAGTCTTCGAAGTATCCTGAGATAGGTGGCTCCTCCCCTGGACTACAGTGCGCATGGGCATCGGCTCCATCCCCAGATTGTTTTTCGCCATTGTGGCAGAAGATGGAGTGAAAAGTGTAAAGGATGTCCATGCTAATGAGTAAATACAATAGTATATCTGCAGCTGCGACAGGCACCGGGGAGGAGGGCGGGCGATATGAATGTTAGCAGCCCTACATGCCAAGAACAGATGCATACTGGTAAGTAGCATATTCAGTTCGAGGCATGTGGGCTGCTAAATTCATATCTTAGCATAGAATACATAGCAGTCCCTCCATCAGCGGCGGTTGCCCGTGCCAGCTGCAGAAACCTGAAAAAGTGTTTTCAGAACAGCCTGTCCTACAGCAGCTTGCTGCTTGGAATGCACATCAACACAGTAGTGTTTTGTGAACGTATGTGGTGTAACCCACGTAGCTGCTCTGCAAATATCCTCTAAAGGAATGTTCCCTAGGAAAGCCATGGATGCCCCCAGTTTGCGTGTGGAGTGTGCTCTGGGGGGTATTGTTAAAGTGCGCTTGGCTTTTTGATAACATATCTGGATGCACTTAACAATCCATCTGGCTATCCCTGCTTTGGAAATCGGGTTGCCTTTGTGTTGTGGTGCGAAGGCAACAAAGAGTTGTTTTGTTTTTCTAAAGGGTTGTGTTCTGTCAATGTAGTACATCAACGCCCTTCGTACGTCTAAGGTATGGAGCATTCTTTCTGCCACCGTTTGAGGGTTTTGAAAGAATGCTGGTAAGTCAATAGTTTGGTTTAGATGAAACTGTGACACCACCTTAGGAAGGAATTTGGGGTTAGTGCGTAGCACGACCCTATTTGGATGGATTTGAATGAATGGCTCTTGGATTGTGAGCGCCTGCAGCTCACTGACAGGCCTTAGAGACGTAATAGCTACAAGGAAAGCTACTTTCCACGTAAGGAACTGAAGTTCACACGAGTGCAGTGGCTCAAATGGTGGTCCCATCAGTCTGGTGAGAACGACATTGAGGTTCCACACCGGAGCCGGTGGTGTTCTTGGGGGAATGACTCGTTTCAGACCTTCAAGGAAGGCTTTAATGGCGGGCACTCTGAAGACAGAGAGGTGCTGCCTGTTTTGAAGATAAGCCGCTATGGCGGATAGATGTATCCGAATGGAAGTGTACGCCAGATTGCACTTGTAAAGATGCAACAGATAGCAGATGATGTTGGGGATAGATGCATCCAGCGGGTTGATGTCATTGGCTGTACAGTAAATGACAAAACGCTTCCACTTTGCAGCATAGCATGCTCTAGTAGTTGGCTTCCTTGCCTCCTTGATGATGTTCATGCATTCGGGAGGTAGGTTAAGGTATCCAAACTCTAGGACTTCAGGAGCCAGATCGCCAGGTTGAGCTGTTGCGGATCTGGATGCTGAATTTCTCCATGGTTCTGCGTCAAAAGACTGGGCGTGAGGTGCAGTCTTTGATGCGGCACCACTGAGAGTTCGAGGAACGTGGTGTACCAAGCCTGGCGCGCCCACGTTGGAGCAACTAGGATGAGAGTCATCTCGTGCTGCCTTAGCTTTCTTGCGACCAGCGGTATTAGAGGGGCTGGCGGAAAAGCTTACGCAAATTTGCCTGACCAGTTCATCCATATCGCATTCCCCTGCGACTGTGGGTGAGGGAACCTGGCGGCAAAGTGTTGGCATTTTGCGTTCTCTTTTGTGGCAAACAGGTCTATCTCCGGATGACCCCACTGCTGGAAGTACGGGTGGAGGACAGATGGGTGTAACTCCCACTCGTGCATTTGGTGGCTGTACCTGCTGAGCAGATCCGCCATCTGATTGTCCTTTCCTGGGAGGTGTTCTGCCATGAGGAAAATGTTCCTCTGAATGGCCCACTTCCACATGCTCTGAGCCAGATGAGACAGCTGTGGCGAGTGGGTGCCTCCCTGCTTTTGAATGTAGTACATCGCGGTCATGTTGTCCGTCCGGACTAGCACGACTTTGTTGCACAGATGTACAATGAAGGACTTGAGCGCCATGAAGATTGCCATCAGTTCCAGATAGTTGATGTGCATCTTCTGTTGCTGCGTCGTCCATAGTCCCTGCACTGTGTAAGTGAGCACATGAGCTCCCCATCCCTGGAGAGATGCGTCCGTTGTCAGGACAATCTGCGGCACAGGCTCTTGGAACAGTCGGCCCTTGCAAAGGTTGTGTGGAGTCCACCAATGCAGAGAGTCGTATGCCCGACTGGTAACCAACACTAGGTCTGTCAATTGCCCACGAGCCTGTGTCCACTGATTCGCTAAGCACTCCTGTAGCGGACGCATATGTAACCGTGCGTGAGGGACTATGAAGATGCAGGAGGCCATCATGCCTATCAACTGCATAAATACTCTCGCTGGAAGCGAGTGTTGTGGCCTGAACTTCTGGATCAGAGCCTGCATGCTGTCTATCCTGACCTGGTTTGGCTGAGCCATGGCCGTCAGGGTGTTGATTGTGGCACCTAGGAACTGCCGGACATGTTCCGGCTGAAGATGCGATTTCGGGTAGTTCAGGGAGAAACCCAAATCGTGAAGAAGGTGAATTGTAGTCGACATGTCTGCGGCGCACTGTTGTTCTGACTTGGCCTGCACGAGCCAGTCGTCTAGGTAGGGGTAGACATGGATGTTCTGCCTCCTGAGGTGCGCCGCTACTGTCGCCAGACATTTGGTGAACACCCTCGGGGCTGTGGTGACTCCGAAGGGTAGGACCTTGAACTGGTAGTGCTTGCCTTGAATAGTGAACCTGAGGTATTTCCTGTGTGACGGGTGTAGCGGAATGTGGAAATAAGCATCCTTGAGATCTAAGGTTGCTAAAAAATCTCCCTGGTTTAGCAATGGAAGAATTTGTTGCAGTGTAAGCATGTGGAAATGTTCTGATAGTATGTACAGGTTGAGGGGACGTAGATCCAGAATAGGTCTGAGAGATCCGTCCTTCTTTGGAATAAGGAAGTACAGGGAATACACCCCTGTACCTTCCTCTCCCGCCGGCACGAGCTCGATTGCTCCCTTTTGCAGCATCACCACTACTTCCTGCTGCAATAAGAGCAAGTGCTCTGCAGACATAGGCCTTTGCCTTGGCGGGATGTTGGGTGGAGCGGACTTTAACTCTAGGCAATAACCATACTGGACTAGTTGTCGCACCCACCTGTCTGTGGTGATGTTTCTCCAGACGGGCAGGAACTGCTGCAGTCTCCCCCCGACAGGTGTTAAGTGGTCGGGGGGCAGTGACAGAGAGTCACTGTTTGTTCGGGGTAGAGGAGCGGGAGCTGTTGTTTCCTCTGCCGCGACCTCTGTTGCTGTTATTTCTGTAACCTCCCTTGGTCTGTTTCGTGAACGAGGATTGTGCTCCACCTTTTGAGAACTGGGATTGTTGACCCATTTGTCCTCTGGTGACTCCACGTGCACCTGAGCGACGAAAATTGCTGCCGCGAAACTGTTGTGACTGTAGGGCCCCCATGGACTTAGCAGTTTCTGTGTCCTTTTTTATCTTCTCTAGGGTGGTGTCAACATCTGGACCAAACAGACTATCAGGATTGACTGGCTGATTAAGAATGGTTGTCTGGATATCCGGTTTAAACCCTGAGATGCGGAGCCACGCTTGTCGTCTCAGCATAACGCTAGTGTTAATCGCTCTAGCAGCTGTGTCTGCTGCGTCAAGTGCACACTTGATGGCTGCGTTTGAGATTAGCTTCCCCTCCTCAATAAGCAGTTTGGTGCCCTCTTGGAACTGCGGAGGCAGGTGTTGTACAAGCTGTTCTAGGGTGTCGTAGTGCGCCCTATCGTAACGCGCTAAGAGTGCCTGTGTGTTGGCAATGCGCCAAAAGTTTGATGCCTGTGCAGCTACTCTTTTGCCCCCTGCCTTTAGCACTTTGGACTCCTTATCCGGGGGAGGAGCTTCACCCGTCGTCTGGGAGTTGGCACGTTTCCTGGCATTGGCGACCACAAGAGAGTCCAGTGGCAACTGTCCCCGAATGTATGCGGGGTCTGCAGGTGCAGGCCTGTACTTTTTCTCAATACGAGGGTTGACCACTCTCGCTCTCGTTGGCTCCTTAAATATGTCCCCAGCATGCTTGAGGACGCCTTTCAACATAGGCAGTGTCTTTACTGTCCTTTCAGAGACTGAGAACGTGTCAAAAAGGAAGTCTTCCTCAACTGGGTCAGCGTGCATGTCCACATCGTGATTGGCTGCCGCCCTTTCGATTAGTGCATGAAAACCTGCTGAATCCTCAGTCGGGGATGCACGAGCATTAAAAAGCTGCGGGTCCTGCCCCACACCTTGGGTGTTCTGGTCACCAGTGTCATCATATGAATCCGGTTGTGAATCTGGTTCATTGATGGGGAAATTGTACTGCTCGTCCTCATCATACCCCTCACCCGCAGAGTGTTCTGGTGAGGGAGTAGGGCTACGTCTTGGAGGAGGCTGGATGGGTTCTGTGAGGCCTGAGGCGTCAAGGGGCACCCTCTTCTTCTTCAGTGGGATGACATAGGGGTCCACAGGCACTGAAGTTATTTTCCTCTTGTAGAGGGTCAATTTGCCCGTATCTGCGTCGATGAATTGCTCAGAATCATCCTCTGATTCGAGTACCCGACGTGGAGGCGGGCCAGCCGGTGAAGAAATCACCTATTTCGGTGCCGATTTGGTTGAAAACGCTTTCGGCGCCTCCTTTGGCGGCAAAATAAATAGAAGTTTCCCAGAGTGCTTTGCCGTAGTGTCCTTTTGCGGTAGCGGCGATGGTATCGGAGCCGACGGGGCAAAGGCTTTCTCCTTGAGTCTCTGTAGCGATTCGGCAATGGGGGACGCCTCACTCACGGTTTGTTTTGGCGCCGACGAGGGTGGTCTGACCTTGCCATCGGATCCGACGTCCTTGTGGGCCTTGTGCGCTTTGGGCGTGGATCCCGTCTTCACCGGCTCCGATTCCTGTGTTCGGGGCGCAGACGTGCCAGACTTCGTTCCGTGTGCCTGCGTAGCCTCTTTGGATCCGACTTTGGCGGGCTTGGCCGCTGACCCATGTCGACCATCCTTCTTGGAGGACCCCTCTTCTGGCGTCGTTTTCGATTTTGCAGCATCGGAATCGACGGACTTTTTCGACTTCTGCGGACCGGAGGTCGACGGAGTCGATGGGGTAGCGGGCACCGTCGTTTTCACCGGCACGGCAGCCATCTTAGGGACATTCGAGTCCTTAAGTTTCGGTTTCGTTTTCGGGTCGGCCATTTTAGATGTTGTCGATCCCGATGGTTTCGGTTTCGGTTTCGAAACAGTCTGCTCAGCAAGTAAGTCCTTGGCCGGGCCCGAAGGCGGGGCTGTGGCTTGCGGCAACGGGTCTTGGGTAAGGCCGACAGGCGATCCCGTGACCCGGTCGGTATCCTCGTAACCTTCGGGGCAGAGCTCGTCTCCCGAGCTGTCTGCCGCGGCCCCATAAATCTCATCGTCGTCTCCTACCTCGTCGACGTATTCAAGGCCTTGACCCGCGACTCCGTCGTCGTCTCCCGGATCCGCCTCGACCTCCGTCTCGGGTGGTGAGATCTGAAGATGGTGACCCTGGTCCTCTTCGTCCTGGTCGCCGAAGATGTTCTCCGGATCCGGGGCCGCTTGTTTAGCTTCCAAGCGCACCGCGCGCCGAAGCTTGAGAGTCTTCTTCGAGCGGAACTGTGCACATGCCTTGCACTTGCCGTCGTCGTGGTCAGGCGAAAGGCATTTGTTACAGACGGGGTGTAGGTCGATGTGTGGGTACTTGGACCCACAGAGCGGGCAGTACTTAAACGGGCTCCGCTCCATGTCCGAAAAGTTTTGCAGTCGTGTCGCGATGAGAAGGCCTCAAGTTCCGAGAGCGAAGAAATGTCCGCTTATTCCGGCTCCAAGAGACGGAAGACTCGAGACCGTGCGCAGACAATACAGACGCAAGAAAATCGAGGCCTTTTGGCCGCTAAAAGTTAGTTTTACTTGGTTCCGACAGTAAGACGTCGAGACCACATCCGAACCCAATGGCGGAAAAAAACAATCTGGGGATGGAGCCGATGCCCATGCGCACTGTAGTCCAGGGGAGGAGCCACCTATCTCAGGATACTTCGAAGACTCTTCCAGGACAACAATGTGCGATCATCCGAGCCCAACACTAGGCGGCGATCTAATGCTAAGATATGAATTTAGCAGCCCACATGCCTCGAACTTATTGGTTATTTTTAGGACTCTAGAAGCAGGCTCTACCAGTAACGCTGCCTGCTCTCTTCAGCTAAACACACATGGAGGGTGTGCAAACTCCACGTGAGCCTGTGATCCAGAGACAGCTCTCCCCTGCCATTCATAGCTCCTTACCTCTCCAGTGGCTGCCTCCAGGCTCTCTGTAGTACACAGAAAAACAAAAGCATGAAGTCACGCTCAGGCACAGGCACGTCTGTGGCAAAATCAGACTCACTGCCATTTCCGATCAGATTGTCTGGTGAAGAGTTCCAGGCAGCGAGATAAGCAGGCAGAAGGCACAGTTAGCACGGCCGACAGGCACAGGCAGTACGGAGAGCAGGCACTGGTGGCAGAGTGAACAGGCACTGAGAAGGCACGGGCAGCAGAGTATGTAGGCACAAGCAGCAGGCTGAGTTGTCAGGGTAAGCAGTTGGCGCAGGCAGCGCACTTACAGTCGAGGTGAAGTTGAAGCATTGGCTTCCCTGCACTGCAGTTCGCCTGGCCCCCGTGGTGTCAGATGTGTTGGCAGACAGGAGTCCTCGTGCAGTCCCATGCACCAGAGAGCGGGAGGCAGCCAATCAGGGGCAGATGCCGAGCAGGCACCGTGCGCACGAGGAAAGGAACAGCCTCGGGGAGAGGGAGTGTCTGTGAGATGGGGATGATGCAGTGAAGCCGGGGCTCCTACACAGAGAGCTCTCGCCCCACTTCGCACAGTCAGGTCCCATCTGTTGCTCACGAATGGCGACAACGCCTGGAGGAAGGAACACAAAAATCCAATGTATTACATTGCCGCGAGTGGTGCATGAGGGGCGGGACAGTGTGAACAAATAAAAATGCCTGCAAACAAACTTCTGAGCAGGGGCAGGAAACAATAACAAGTGCCCGCCAGTGCCGTGAGTGGTGTTTCAGGGGCGGGACAGTGTGAAGAAACAAGGGCACACGAGCAGTTGCTGCAGCCAGGAGCTGCTAATATGAAGGGGTGCAGGATTAGGACTTCTCTTATGGCTCCCGGGACTAAAGCAGCAACGGACCAAACGCAACATTAAACAAGGAACGAAAAACAAGCAGCACCCAAACACCTCTGTAGGGAACCATTGTCGTCACTCACCCGTGTCCGGCATTGTCTGCTTCGTGACCGAAAGCCAAGTTCAGCGTGATGCCACGGAGTGCTAGCGGAAGTCAGGCAGCCTTCGTTGGGACGTGGGCGGGGCCTGCAAAGAAACAGGAAGGAACTGCCGGGAGAACGTCCTGGAACCCTGCATGATGAATGCTGGCTGCCGAGGGACACGCGGAAAGAGCCCGGTGAGTGGAGGGGGAGGGGGGGTGTACGCGCGTGTGTCTGTATGTGTTCGGGTGTGTCTGTGCGTGTGTCTGTCTGTGTGCGCGTGTGTCTGTTTAAGGGGGGGTGCGTGTGTGTATGCAGTGTGTGTGTGCCTGTGTATGCGTGCGGCTGTGTATGTGCGTATGCGTGAGTGTGGCTGTGTGTGTTTGCGCACGGGAATCTGAGGCAGGAGATGGGCACGGCGCCGTGCACGCCCACGAGGTGAAATCTGCACTCGTGCCCATCTCGTGTCCACATTCCCAGAAACGGGTGACAATAGTTGTCGATCCAGACAGCAAATGCTTCGCATTTGCTTTTGTCTAGGCTCGACCTAAAAACATTGGCATTTATAATACCAATAACTTCAACTCCAACAAATGTGACACCGATTGCATTTCCAAAGCAATAGGTCTTGCATTTGTTAAAGTTAGAGCTGTTGGGGTTGAAAATGACAGTTTTTTTTACTTTTGGTTTTCTATACCATTGTCAGTAGTGATATGCAAATATAATAACACCACTGAAAATAAAATAACATAAGTAATAAAAAACATTGTTATTTTCGATGCCAACAGCTCTTGCTTTAACAAATGTGAGACCTAATGCATTGCAAATGCTTGTTCTGTCTGTGAGATAGGTATATCTCAATAAGTAATGAATGGGACGAGGACAACAGGACCAGGAGTAATAAAGATTAGTGGTATGTAATAGGGCATAACCTCTAAACAGCCAGCAATAGTCCAGATGCTCTCACAGAGTGTGGGAACAGCTTAAAAGGTCTGCTCTTCTGATCTCCACATTCAACTTATCTAGATTTGTGTAGGTTCTGTGCCTGGCAATTGCAAAACTGAAATATATGCATATTGTTGTATACAACTGTCAAATTGCAGTTTATGTACGCAGGATACGCTTTGATAATAAAAACAACAACAGACTCACCACGGTAATTGACACTCTCAGTATTCTCCTCTGTCATGAATGCTCAAGGGACTTCAGAGATTGGTTCTCTGCAACAGCAGCGGTTACCCCAATTGAATAATCTGTCACAAAAAAGAGAAACAGCAAACCAAAGCAGTTAAGCTCAAAGGAAACGTAAGCTACACTGACGAGCATGTTTATCCATTTGTTAAGAACATTGATGTATTTTGATTCTTAAAAGCAGGATTATTCTGCGCTATCGATCGGTTTAAAGTCTCGGAACGCCTTTCTTCACTTTTATGCACAGAAAGGATCCCGACGGTGGGTAAATCAGCAATTTAATTGCACAAGTAAAAGTTGTTTGGAAAACATTTTAACTTCTAACGCTTTCTCCACTGCCTCGGATCACACCCAATGCAAGCCGAACTAAGGCTGACAAATGTCAAATGAAAGCTCATTTTGTAGCGACAAAGTGTCCCAGGTTATTGATCTGCTGTCTTCCAATAGAATACATTGTCCCATTTGAGAGAATGCACAAGTTCACGGGTATCTCTTTTATATCACCTGTGGTTTCCGGTGTTGTATAATATCTGGTATCCCCGCGTGTGCCTTACTTACATTTTTACCCCGAAATTGCATCAGTCCTCAGACACCATATCACGATAGGGATCTCACACAACACTTAAACTATGACACTTGCGGCCGCCCGTTCAAAAGCCGTAGCAATATTACTAACTGCCTAAAGCATAGCGATAGATGGCTAGCAACGGAATACATACCTCTGTATCGTATTATATATTTTCTTTATTCAGGAGAGCGTCGCAATATTTGTATGCACTCTGACCCAGCGTCACAACTGTTTTGCTCACCTAAATGAAGTCCCATAAATTGTGTAAGGGAGACAAAACTGGGTAATGTGCGTTATTTACACCGCACAAACAGCTGACACGTTGTATGATGTGCTAAATTTAAGTGCATCGAAAAATCCATCTGCCACTGGAAATGGGCGTGTCCATATTTACACATTTCTGGCCGTTTCCGACCTGCAAATAGGGACGTAGCTACCTCTAGTGCAGTTGCTGCAGTGGCACTGTAGCTCTGAGGGTGGTTGGTCCTGTGTGCCCTGCACCCGCTGCAGTTATGGTGTCACTCGCTTAGATATGTTTAGCTGTGGTGCCTCCCTGGAGTCAGCCTTTGTCAACACCTTCCTGTGTGTGATTGTGGGAGGAGGTGTTGGGAAGGCGACGGGGTAGAGATACCATCCCGCCGAGCAGGCATAACCTAACTGCGCACTTAGATTACTGTAGAGACTGCCTATATACTTATGGTGCACGCCTGCTTAAAGCAACTTAAATAAACATTGCTGTTTTAGCTGTAATGCTGTATTAGCCCCTAAGAATAGTTTATATGACTCTTCAATTCTTTTGATTTGCTTCCTATTGTAATTATTGTGGTAAGCTTCTGTTTATTTTTTTCATTTAATTATTTATTGATCTAGGTAAGGAGTGATGGAATAGTATGCATCTCAGTCTTGAATATTTTAACCAAATCTAACCCATACTTCAAGCCCAATCCATCTCCCCACTCTCCCTTTACATCTATATATGGTAGCCTCGATCTGAAATGGGGAGCACATCATTGGCCACCAAAATGCATATTCTGGTTGATTGGGATCCAACCAGTGTTTGGCAAAGACTAGCCTAGTGGCAGTTGTTGTCACAAGCATCAACCTACGTAATTGTGTGGTATGGTCCCATCTTGTACATCATTGCCCAATGTAATAAAAAGCATGTTATGTGTTATTTCTGAAGTCAGCAGATTAGGTCAATTGTGGGCAATCTCCTGCCAAAATTCTCGAAGCTTATCACAGGTGGCATACATATGGACATCATCCATAGCATTTGGAGCAATGTGCATTTCAATGACATTTCCGTCGATACAGATTACTAGGAGCATAATATAGCCTGTAATGTGTTTTATGGTGTTGTAATAATAAATCAGCCTCACGCAAATAATTACTACTCAATTTAACGCTATGTAGTACCTTTTCAATTGTAACTGTTGCATTCAGG
Source organism: Lissotriton helveticus (assembly GCF_964261635.1). Classification (NCBI taxonomy): domain Eukaryota; kingdom Metazoa; phylum Chordata; class Amphibia; order Caudata; family Salamandridae; genus Lissotriton; species Lissotriton helveticus. Next base: position 984,475,083 of record NC_136071.1, on the reverse strand, counting down.
TTGCTAGATCATCTGTCAGGTAACAATGCATTACATTTCTGTCTGTATTTATCCATATTTCTGTGAGCTTTATCTGTATTTATCCATATTTATTATGGGTTTATTATGATAAAATAAAGCTGCATCTGGTATATTTCCACATTTATTTATCCAATAAATATTTAGTCTTGCTTGAATGCCTGCAAGGATTCAGTAATATGAATACCCACAGAAGATAAAACAATGCACGTTTATGAAAATATGCAGATTTCAGTATTAGTCTTGTGCATATCTACAGCTATTTAAGCCTCTTTACTAAAATACCTTTTTGATATCCCCCTTACCTATCAATCGTCACAGTTATTGGCCTGCCAGTCCTGGCAAAGTGTATTTAGAATCACTCAAAAAACACCCAATTCCCGTTTTTATCCACATTTAAAAATAAATACAGACACGAAAAAAATGGTTTTCTGTCTGTATTTATCTGTAAAAGTCAGTTAAAACGGAAAACAGGGAGCCTTAATTACAATCCGATATCTGGGAGCTAAATACCTCATACATTTTTTTTTATGTATGCCATAATGGGTTTACTTAGTTCTTCAAATACACTTATCCTATCCATTTGGATGTCAGATTTCATTAGAAAACCATTCAATTTTAGATATTAAAAAAATCCACTTCTAGGCACTTAAAAGTCATTTTGGAACTCATCACCTGACCCAATAGCTCCCACAGAAATCCTCATGAAACATGATTGAACCCCTTTCCCACATCAAAAAGGATTGCATTGGCTCAATGAGGGCTGGCTGCATCAAGCATAGTAGTAGCTATATGGGTATTTGCAGCTTATCAGAGACTAGCTACCTTATTTCACCAGAAAGTTGACTAGCTAAAACTTTAGCCTATATTTTGGCAGTTACATTAATCAGTGAGGTGGACCGGTATGACCTTCTCTCTTCGGAATGCTAGCCTATTTAAAAAACAAAAAAACAATAGCTATTGATGTTTATTTAAGAGGTGGGAACCTGGTTACCAGAATATAGACTGTCTAACTCATCCATTTGAAGCGGAAGTATTGGATTTTGAAATGCTTTATAAAACACGTCTAGTATAGAATCTTTGCTTGTGGCTTGCCATTTGATAGTGACTGTATAGTCAGGGTGACCTAATCTCCCATTACTGGCATTTCTGAACGTACAGATTCTAGATGGGATAATTACTGAAAATGAATTGATTTAAATGAACTATTCATCCCCCTTTCTTCGTGACACTTTTCCCAGCTATAAAGCTTCTGATAGTACTGTTAGAATTGCTCAATAATATGATAATTCTCTTAATGTTCATGCATGGTTGCCTTTCCTTAATGTTATATACCAATATACGGCCTATCTACCTACTGTAATCATATGTGGAAGTACAATGCTGTAGATATATTTTATGTATCTTGCATCCATCTGGTAATCTGAGCATTAAATGGAAGTATATATAGGAGTGTATAACTGCTTATTTTCAAATGATTCCTGATTGTATGGATATATTTGTTTTCTAACAGAGCGTTCTTTTCTGTTATGAAACCATACCCACTATAGCAGTCATGTTTTTTCTGAATGAGTTAACTGTTATCACCTTGTATTGTAGCCTTCACAATATCCCAAACAATCATAAGTAAATGAGTGAACTATTGTATATTAGCAGATATATATTTACTAAAATTGTCCTCCATTAGCAGTGTTCTAGGAAATTTCCACCTATGACACAAAATATAAAAAATACTTTAAAACAATTTTCATGTAAATAGATGAAAAATGTGAACAATAAATAAAAAAATTAAATTCATAGACATATAGTAACAAAAACAGATATCCCACTTAATTAAAAATATTATTAATATAAATACAAAACCAAAATTGAAAAAAACATTACTCTTTTTAAATAACACGAAATAATACAACATAAAAACAATAAAAAAATAAACAATACTAGCAAAAGTGTTGGACTTCAAAGGAGTCAGATTTACTGTTCTAACTCCAATATAAGCAAACATAGGGAAAGTGTTGAACTTTGGAGGATGTAGATTTACTATTCCCACTACAATCTAAGAAAAAGCTAAGACATTGTTGGGTTTTGGAGGGGTTAGATTTACTATTCCCACTCCAACATAGGCAACAGTAAGGAAACTGTTGGACTTTGGAGAGGTTACATTTAGTACTCCCACTCCGATGTACACAAAATCAGAAAAAGTGCTGGATTTTTGAGTGGTTTTATATATTATTCCACTCCAATCTAAGCAACATTAAGACAAGTAGTGAACTTTCTATTCCCACTCCAATATAAGCAAAACTGGGAAAGTATTGGTCTAAGGAAGGCTTAGATTTACTATTTCGACTCCAACAAAAGCAAAAGCCGGGAAAGTGTTGCCCTTCGGAAGAGTCATTTATACCATTCCTATTCTTAATCATTTATAAAAAACATTTATAAACCGAACAACATAAAAATATTAATAACACATTTAAAATAGAAAGTATAGGCATTATTAAGTAAATTAAATGTAAAGAAAAAAATAAAATTGAATAAGACAAAAATAATTTATCAAATATAAAACAAAATAAATATATTTAAAATAAATGCACTACCCTCCCTACTATTCCCAGAAAAAACAGCAGCCATACATAATAAGCGTTAGACCTGTCAGCCTTAGGGTGGTCTCCCCCCAAATGTTTTGCCTGCTTGCCTACAATTTTGCTGAATTCTTTTTGTTGGCCTAGGACTCTGTGCACTTTAACTCTGCTAACCAGTACTAAAGTGCTTGTTCTCACTCTCTTGAACATGGTATGATTGACTTATCCACAATTGGCATATTTTATTTACCTATAAGTCCCAATAGAGAGCACTCCCTATGCCCAGGGCCTGTAAACCTAATGCTACTAGTGGGCCTGGAACACTGATTATGCCACCCACTCAAGTAGCTCTTTAAACATGTCTCAGGCCTGTCACTGCAGAGCCAGTGTGAGCAGTTTACAAGGGTCATGTCAACTTGTCATTTAAAATGCCTTGTTAAGCCTTAACCTCGCCTTCTATTACATATAATTCACCCCAAGGCAGGCCCTAGGTAGCCATAGGGCAGGGTGCTGTATGCTTAAAAGGTTAAACATGTACTATTACCAGGACATGTAAAACTTGAAAGGTTGGTCATGTACTTTTAATTTGATGTGTCCTGGTAGTGAGAAAAACCCAAATTAGTGTTTTACTACTGTGAGGCTTGCCCCTCTCAAATGATAGTAATACACACAGCGAGGAGTAGTGTGTAGTGTTCTCTTTGAGAAAGGTGGCACATACTCAGTGAAAAAAATACTGCCCTCACTCACAAAATTGTGACATGCTTAATCATCGGGCTTGCTTCAAAACACCCCTGCGCAGACCAATGCCTGGGTTGGAGCAAAAGGGAGGGGAAGACAATACAAACATGAAAAATAATATAGATAATGGGTTCTGGGATCACCGAAAGAAAAAGTGCAGTGAAGGTTAAAACTAGTTCAGTGGTATCTGTGTTAAACAATTTCAGCCCTCCTTACTGCCATCTTTCTGCTGCTTGATATGTGCCCCTCAATTTTAGATCACAACAGCATCCATCAGGACCTTTTAGATCCCAGTGTCTTATGATGCCTCAATACCCCCGGAGTCCCAGGAACCAGTCATTTGCAGAGAAAGGGACCCACTCAGTAACACACTTCTGTTAATCGAGTTTACATGTGAGAATGCTTAAACTGGCGAGTAAAAAGAGGAGACGCTTTGTAGTCACACTTACTTCAAGGGTGGTGCTCCGCTGGACCTCTTGTCCCATACTCGCCGATCTATGTACTAATAGGTAAGTTTACAAAATTCAGAATTGTAGTAGGTTGCAAACCGACTTACCTCATCACTAGTAATGCTATAGGTAATAAATAGTGACTCACTACAATTGTATGTCATGTCATGGATGATGGCCAGCTTGGTGTCAGCTGTGTCTGTGATTGCATTTAAATAAAGTAATTTTTTTTAATGCAGTTCGTTTACCTTAAAGGAAATGAGACTGCATTTAAAAATAATGTGTTTTTTTTATTTTTAAGTTCTTTTGAGAGTTGGCAGTGGTCTTCTGGCGTACTTTCTAACCCCATCAAATGTGTTTACACATTCCAAAAATGAGAAGTGGTTACAAGCGAACAACTTCCTTAGGTAAATGTGTTACCATCACAAATTAGAAGTCAGTAACTTTACAGATACAAAATATTGATACAAACTAGAATGATTTGTTATTTGAAAATGATGCCGTTAACAGGGCCCTTCCAAAAAAAAAAAAAACGATTCGTTATGCCTTTCTAAATCCTGAGATTTGATAACATTACAGAATCGCAAAGTGGGTTAAGTAGATCTTTAAAAAGCCTTTTTGTGATTGTAAATCCCGTAATTTTTTTTTAAGTGCGATCTTTTAGACAGCAAAATGGCTTTGTACATCAGGCCCACTGTGCTTATAAACAAAAGTTAGGTTGCCGAGGGGCAGCTTCCACTGCTCGCACAAATTAAATCCTTTGATCAGGCTTAGCACATACAAACATACAGTACATATTGGCTGAGATCACACACCTGTATCTTTCATACACACCAGATTCAGCATATAGATCTGCAGTTCACACTCATCACAAACCAAAACAGTATCAATGTTCACTTATTTCAAAGAGACTGCTTAGAACTTTACTAATGGGCAACAGTCTCCCACTGTCACCATCTTGCTTGTTCATCTATAAACACTATGATACTTTGGGTGTGGAATGTTGCATTGATGTTCATGACTCAGAAATCTGCATGTTTTTCTTTTAAATTTGCAGTAGGTACATAAAGCTTGTAACTATCCGTAGTTCAAAATAATAAGGGCATGATTTGGGCAATTGGAGAATGGTGGAGGCTAGCGGTCTTCAACTCCGCTCACTTGCTCAGAGCAAAATGCTCCTGCACAGAAATTCCTAGCTATATTGCTCAGTGTTGCATCACTTGACATGTGCTCCCACCCTGGTGTTTCCATCTCAAGAGCACTTTCACTACCTGCCCTGACTTTCAGATAGCACCTTCATTGCCCCGCCACTGCACTGTCACAGAGATCTTCCCCAGGACCTACCGGTGTTTGAGCAGGGTGAATCCTTCCAAATCACCATTTCCTGTCAGAATATCTGACCATAAACATTGCGAAGCAGTAAACAATCATGGGAAAGTGGTCACAAACACACATCACATGGACAGAGAAAATTGGAAATGTCATAGGCTGGAACATACCAATTTTCCGCAACTGTCCATGTGAAAGAAAATTAATAATCAGCCCTATATGATAAATTCGTAAGGGTTAACGATTTGTAGTAAATATTGTTCGGTAACGGATTAGGACCGTATAACTGAACACATGCTGGTGCCAAAAATTTCAAAGGTGCCCTGTTTGCAGTACTGTACTTCTTCATGCCTAAGGTGCTCTAGTCATCTTAAAACCTTTTAATGCAATGTTTCCACTTATCACTTTTTACCATGTCACATTTAATATGCAATGTGTTCAGTAAAGGGAAGAACAAGGACATACCATTGCTTTGAATATCACTGTCTTGTCTATTTGTATATGTAGATAGTTGTTTATAATTCATGTTGATGTTTGTTCCAAACTATGTTTCCTTTCCTGGGGGACCATTTTTATGAGGTTTCATGAATTACTTCCATTCCTAAAAGATTCAGTGTACCTACTGACTCATGAAAGCCCACCAAAACATAAATATCTGACATGTGCTCCCATGTAATTACTATTCCATGTGGTGCAAATGCCTCAATTCTTTTCAGTTCTCAATGAATAAGAGAGGATTATTTTGCTTTGGCAGAGCAATGGGTAGCACACATTTCTATTCTGTATGATGTAAGGGATAATGCGAGCCTAGGATTCTATTCCAGTAATGATGATAGACCGACCCGTTCTTTGGTTTCTGCAACTCACCCAGGTGTCTCCTCCTTTGTTTTGAGCTCACTTTCTTATACATGAAAAAAGAAAAAGCTCCTGGACCTGATAGTGTCCCACGGGACTTATTCTGCCCGGAGACTTCTATTTGGGTTCCCTATTTGAACACACTTAGCAGGGCCACCGCTGGTGGCGAGGAAATCCCTGAGTCATGGCACGGGGCCATCATTGTTCGAATCCACAAGAAGGGGGAAAAAGATCATCCTGCAAATTAAAGGCCCATCAGCCTTATCGACAATACACAGAAAATATTTTGTAGGCATGTCCTCTTTAGGCTGCAGAGATGGATCGGTGAACACTGGGTTATGTAGGATCTCCATGCCGGCTTCCGAGAGAAAACAAGTACTATTGACCGTGTTATTCATTTCATGACTATGTACTGGAAGTTTATCTCTATAATCAAAGACCGCATTCGATTTAGTACTGAGGAAAAGCTTGTGAGAGTTACAGCAGTATGAAATACCAGAGCACCTCCTTCAAATTCTAATTAGACTGCACATGTGCACATTTGAGGTGGAATGCCCAATAAGAGCTGATGAATAGGATTAAGACAAGGGGTTGTCCTGACTCCCATGTTATTCTCTCTGTATGTGAACAGTATGGTGGAGTTGTTGAATAAAGGCCAGCACGTTGCACCAAAGTCAGCCGGCCCCAGCACCCCAGTCCTGCTGTTTGTTGTGGCATGTGTTCTATACAGGGCCCATTATAGTTTTTCTATGATAGTCAAACTGTGCATGACAGGCCGAAATTAGCTTTGCACACATAACTACATACACATGTTTTCTTCTGTGCCACATTATATTTTCACACAGAACCTGCCGTTGGTTTCTCCTTATGCCTTCCTAGGATTTAGTCTGAACAGCAGACAAGGTCAAACAACGATGCCCCTTGTTATTTTGTTCTGGTCAGGCCGCGCACCTAAACACAACATAGAAATGCAGCTTTTATTTATAAACATGTAAACCTTGTCATATAGGTATGTGCAGCAATGTAACAGAGAGAGAGAGAGAGAGAGAGAGAGACATATTTTTCCTTAGAGAAGATCACAACTCTATCTGAGATGTAGAACGTCGATCTGTGTATGCTAAGGAACAAGGTCCGCTACTAAGCCCAGAACTCTTTGCTGTATAATCCGTTTTATTCTGAAGAAGTGGAAGGGGGTTAGGCTAATCTGTTTTATAATATGACAGAGATTTTCATAATAATGTCATGTTTCTCTGGCTCAGCTTATGACCAGAGCCCAGGCCGTTTGTAAGCCTGCTGGGATGGGTTAATTACCTTTCTCCCCTGCTGCACGAACAAAGACCTTACATCTCCAAGAAAGCAATTGACAATTCTTAGGTTGACTCTCAAGGAGGAAGGAAATGGGTGAAATTGCTCTGTATCAACCAGTCCTCTGTCATCCTGTGCCAGGGTGAGGCTGTGTCCAGGCCACTTCACAAAGGACGGAGGCCATAGATCTGGAGCCAGACCAGAGGGGGGATCCTTTAAAGATTTGCTGGGGGAAGGCCCTGGCAGTGATGTCAGCGGGGGCTCAAGCTGAGATCCCCAGAGCATATGTGACGATTGACTCCTGGGTGACAGCATCTTGAAGTATCCCAGAGGCCTGTGCAGGAAGGTTGAAACAGAGGTAGAGAGGTGATGTGGCACCTCATGATAGGCCAGAGGTGCATTACTGCTGGCAGCTCTGCCCCCTTAAAAGGTCTTGTGTGTGGGGGAGCTCTCTCTTGGATTTGCTATTTCTGAGGAACACTGGGACTGGAGGCGGACGTTGGAAGGAGGGACCCTCTGACTGTCCCCTGGCCTAAGGAATCTGTCTCTGATTGACCTGAGGACCAGAAGGGCACCCCCCAGAACAATTAATTCCGGTCCCCTTGCACTACCCGGGGATCAGTTAGGGGAAAGAATGGGCTTCTGCACAAGGAGGAGAGAGGCACATAAGGAGAGCAAAGCAAGAGCTCCCTGCAAAGTTGTCACTCTTTTAGGCCAGGAGGCCGAATCAGAGTGCTCCAGGGTGCTTAAGCTCGCCACCAGGAGCAACATGAGCCAATGCGCCAAAGACTGTCCAAATCAGCCCAACAGAACTTGAGATATCCCAGTGTAAATTTTGGTGACCTTTGACCCTTGGTAGAACCGACAAAGAAGTTTGCGGGCTTTGTGGCCATTGTCACCATCATGCCCCGTGCAACTGCAAGGGTGCCTAGGACACCATCCCTGGGCCCTGGCGAAGAAGACCGGGAAAGGGTGCACCATCATGCCCCCCGTGAAGCTGCCCGGAGGGGAGATAGATGAAGGGGAAGAAGATAGAGACAGGGAGCTCCGTCCTGCCCCACCTGGGGCCTGGTAAAGAGATGGAGGCAGGGAGCCCTGTTGCAACCCCTGTGAGAGGAGGGCCAGGACCCCAGTGACACAGAGGGGGAGCTCAACTGCGCTTCTCCATGCAGCCCAGCCACCCAGCACGTGTCTGCCCACAGGAGCAGGCAGACCAGAAGCAAGTGTGCCGTCTGTGGTAGGGGAGCCAGTAAGGGTAGCCGGGGTTGGGCTCCCCAAGCTGCCGTACAATGGATAAAAATGCACAAGGTGACTGGGTGGGACCAGGCACCCCAGAGAAAATCACAGAAGCTTCAGGCCGACTACATATAAGTCGCTGCAACAATATGCACACACTCATGAGGAGCACCCCATAATGCCCTGCAGGGCTGTATGCTGGTTTTTGGTTTCTTCGCTTGTGGTGACCCCCGGAGAACGGGTCATCACTAAAAGGATGCAAGAGTGTGGAGTGAGCTGCAGGTGGAGCACATATTCTCCCCTCCTAAAGGATTGAAAAGTGCCCACCCTAAGTTAGGGTGACCACTGATAACCCTTCAAGGGCTTTGATGAATGTTGAGCCTTTTATCAAACTGTAACTTTTGTTCTTCACTGTTTAAATGATGCGCCCTCTAGGGGTGAAGATTAGGGCTGCAATCCTTTTGGCCTGAATGTGTTCAATATGGATTGCCATATTGTTGACCACCATCTTGGGGTGAACTCCGATAACTGCACGTGTGGTTATAATTGCACAGTATTGTAATTATAAATGTGATTAAACTTCAATATACATGTTTACTGTTGTGATGAGTACACCACACTCCCTGCCATGCTTAAACATTGATTCATGTTAATGCTTTATTTGCATAATGAGACTGATATCCACTTGTGATCAAAGTTTGCATGCTTTATTGGCAGTATTCAGGGCTCTCAGTTGTGGTAATATGTAATGATTGCATGTATTCCTATGATGAAATGCTTGTTAAAATAATGAGGTGGACAGACACTCACATTGGTGCCAGTATTAAGTGTACTTACTCCAACACTTGGCATTTAGGGACAAGATAATGTTTAAACATGTGAGTTGTCGTGCCAGACCCCCTCCCTAGGGAGGGATAAGAATGATTACGTAATGTCATCAAGAAGTATTTCCATCCACTTATGTATTTAGTATTGAGTCGTGTGTGTGTAACACATGTGCTTTTCTTTTTTTAAGAAAAAGCACAGACTGGACAATCATTTATTGAGTGTTATTATTGAGTATCTGTGAATGGTGATTACTAGCCCACACTACTTCCCTTGAGTAGGCCTTGTTACCCTATGAGAGTCAAGTGCTACAATGGGTTGCTTGGTTTCCAGGGGAGTACAAATGTAGACCCATTACTTGTGCAGGTCACACAAATAATGACTAATTTTTCAACAATGGATTAACGTTACATGTATGTACTTTCAATGCATTACTCATCTATACCAAGTGCTGTGCCGTTTAATTGCCTATTATGTGATCATGCAATATGAACTAAAAGTACTGAAGAAATATATATTTGTATATGTTTAAACGTGGACAAGCATATTAAATGTGCATCACTGATTTAATGTTTTAAAGAGAACATTTACACAAAGGCTTGTATTTCCTTATATTTCATTTCATAATTTACTGTGCTCCCATATTCTGCTGACTTTCTTTTGGCAGGTGTTCTCAATCATTGCTACTTTAGAATAGATCAACCAGAAAGTGGACAGACCCAATATTGGAATCCCGACACAAGGATGCCTCAATGCCATACACAGGAACGAAGAGAAAAACCAATAAGCTTTAAAGAAGAACCCTCACCCACCAACCTAGTTGGTGGCATACTTCATCATTGGGTTCCCAGTTGGGCTGCCGAATGCAACCCAGCTGAGCTACAAACCCTGAGTTACAGCGGAGCGTGTTGGTTGTTTGTGCGAAAGGAGTGATTTTAGTGCATTTTAAAAATACCTCTAGGATCCTCAATCTCTACTTTATTCCTGTGGTCCTGGGGCACGATTAAAAGCCGACAGGGGATATAGTGAAGACAGAATTATTCTTCATTATCACCATAAAAACCCAGAGCAGGACCACACTAGGTATCAACGGCGGACGGGTCTCCTTGATGAATGTGTGACTACAAGAGTCTGCCCCCTCCTGGATCATTATTAGCTGCCTAATTTATGTGCCTTCTATTTTACACCTGATGGTGGAAACGGTAAGTACGGCTACACCTTTGCACTCACAGCACACCTTAGAGTTTGTGCTGAAAATTTCACGTGATCACAAATTATTTGATGCACTTCAGTAGTCTTGGTCCTGAAGAAAGGCTAAGTATGTCTGTTGAGGAAGAAACATATCGAATATTTTATAGGGATAATGAAAATTAACTCTATCTTCACAATATCCCCTCTTTGCTGCTCATCGTGCCCAAGGACCTCGGGAATAAAGTAGCCATTCAGGAGCCTAGAGGTATTTTTAAACCGCACTAAAATCACTCCTTTCACACAAAAAACCAACCAGCTCCGCTGTAACTCAGGCGTTGTGGCACAGCTGGGTTGCAACCGGCAGCTCAGCTGGGAACCCAATGATGAAGCATGCCACCAACTAGGTTGGTGGGTGAGGGTTATTCTTTAAAACCTACTAATTTTTCTCTTCATTCCTGTGAATGGCATTAAGTCATCCTTGTATCTGGTTCTGATATTGGGTCTGTCCACTTTGTTGTTGATCTATTGGTTCTGGGAATAAGGGCATACCCCCTTCTTTTTCCTCTCTCTCTCTTTGTCGTTCTTAGTTTAGAATAGATACACTTCTTGTAACAGCAATAGATGCATGTCGGGAAAAGGAATTTGACTACGAGCACATGAGAAACCTGTGGATGAATAAAAGACTATTGTACTCTAGCCGAAGTGTTCGACCAAGGCAGTGTTCCCATGTCCAGTGTGAGATGTGTCTCTACTGTTGTAGCCTGCAATGTATGGTTACTATGGTCAATGGACTTCTATTGATGATGCAACCAAAGGGGTGTTGTCCTATGAACTTGTGGACTATAACCCATCGACTATCCTCTTGAACTTGCCTAGAGCCTCTGCCGAACTCTCTTGGAATTCTCCAGAACCTTCCCATGCTGATTCCTGGGAGACTCTTTGCTAAGCCCCTTTCTGCACACCCTATGCAGAACCTACCTTGGACTCATACACAAACCCTTTTTGAATCCCCATTTCCTCTTAAATGGACTCTTTAAGACAGTCCCCTATGTCCCAACACTTTCCCTAAGAGTGGTTTAGACTTACTCTTAATTCAATTTAGTGAAGATTACTGACTTAGCTCTGCAATGCTTCTGCTGGTGTTGGTAATATTCTTGTGTCTTAGTCATATCATTTTCTATAGAGCTTTTTGAGTTCTGCATCTTAGACTGTGCTTGGAAACATTAGAATGCTAATGTATAGAAAATATCAATTGAGATTATTGTCCAAGCATCATATTCACACGTTATTGTTCTGTATTGCAGCAACCAAGCTTCTCGTTTCCTTAATTCCTGTTAGTCTGAATTTCTTAAGGACGCTTGGTTTCCCTGTTGCCATCTTGCATTTATGAAGTTTGGTCTTAAGAGTGATTTATTTGAACCTAATTACTAATTTGTAATAATCACGCTTGAACTTGGCTACCAATTCCTGGTCCTCATTGAGTAGCCATACTGGTTACACTGTTAATTGGATGTATGTAGAGTGAGCACACTAACAACTCCTACCCCTCAGCGCGATTAAAAAGGTCCATCGGCGGACCATAAGTAAATGGCTGTGCACGCGGATAGAAGATGATTAAATACTAAGAACAAAGACTATGTGCGCCCTGAAAATGCTGGATTACTTGTATTCATCCCTTACCTTGGAGCATAGATGTTTTACAGTGTGTCCTACTGGGTGAGTAGTATCCGCCCACTGCTGACAATTTGAGAGTATGTTTTTTTCTTGCATACTTATATTTTAAATGTTGCCCTTATTTTCACTGTGTGTTTATAGCTTTTCCCTCCCCGCTTTTGCATACCCCTCTACGTTTTTTTATTCCTTTTCGTCATGAGTACTGGCTCTTTAGCTGTGCCACCCATACCTACCTCTCTGTTGCTTTTTGCCCCTCCACCCCATTTCTTCAAAGTTGCCCCCTCTGTGAAAGTAGCTTTCCTCTCCACTTCTGCTTTTGCACCTCTTCCCAATCTTCCACAGCCCTATGGCTGAGCGCAGCCACTCTACAATGATCCCCCTGCCCTTCACTTCCAAATTTATTTCCTCTTAAAAAATATCTTTTCTTTTCAATGATATGTCAGCTGCACACAGCTACAGTGCCACTTGATCCTTTAATTTTGTGCTCCTGCGCTTACTTATTTGTCATTTAATTTACCACTGAAAAATAGTAGTCTATCATCCTGGAAAAGCGAATTAAACTTGCAAAAGGGCTGGCACTTTGTTAAGATGTGTAGAAATATGTCATGCTCTGGTGAACATTTTGGAATGCTTTTTTCGTCAAAAAAGATGTCTTGAAATAGTCACATTTACATGGCCCAGCCTCATAAAGCACTGATACCCTTCTTGGAATAGATCTTTCCTATAAATACAAAGCATTCTTCAAGATGGTCTATATTTTGATGCACTGCCAGCCATTTTGATTTTTTTGTATATATATTCTTCTCTATACTTTACAAACAAGCCGACTGCTTCAACTTTGCATTTTAAATGCAAGACCTTCTAGCTGTGCCAATGCTTGCTGCACTTGTACATTCCCTCTACACAGCGTGACTGGGAATTGTAATGCGTAAAGTTACGTTTTTGCATATCTTAGCTGAACTTATGGGTGCACTTATATTTTATGAATTGATCCACTCTGCTCCAAAATGGCGACTGTTACTAGGCATCTAAAATATTTTTCAGATAGTGTCTTTGCCTTTATAAAACCATTTTGGAATCTTGACAGTTTCGTGGACTACCAAGGCTCCCTTGTGCTAGTGGAAGGATCTAATGTACCGAGTTGTGACTAAAGATGTGACTGATTTTGACACTGCATGAGGTTTGCGACAGTCGGGATATCCAAAGTAAAGATTACATAACTATAGAATATATATATATATATATATTCACTGAAAAAAACATAGGTTATAGACCATATATAGTTAGGAATTAGCATTTACAAAACCTTGAAAATTCACTGAAAAAACCATAGGTTATAGACCATATATAGTTAGGAATTAGCATTTAAAAAACCTTATTTTACTCACACAAAACCATTGAAATTCCATATATAGTTAGTTGCACTAACTATATATCGCGCACCCGCAATCCACTGCTGATCATGTCACATATTACATCATTCATGACATGGTCAGTGACATCACTGATGACATCACTGATGACATCTCAAATGACATCACTGATGACATCACTGATGACAACATCCAGTGACTGTATGTTTCTGTAAAGTTAAAATATGTCTTACATATTGAAGAATGAGTGGATGTATAAGTGTCTGGATGAAGGATTTAGTAGGTGCGTGACTGACTGTATGAGTGAGTGATTAAATGTGTCTCACTGAATGCATGGGTTAGTGACTAAACTGTCTTAATTTGTGCATCATTATGTCTGTTGTTCTGTAAACTGCTGCATGTGTTGATCATTAGCTATACGAGAGGCTATATGTGTTATTAATTGGTTGCCAAAGTATTTCTATGGGAGATTGAGTTTGTGTGGGGGTGGCTGGAAGGTGTGTGACTCTATGCATAGATGTGTGAGCAGTTTATTCACTAGGTGTATGAGTTCAAGAGTGCATGTGGAAACAGCTACATGGGCAGTTGACTGTGTGCATGAGTGTATTGATGAGTGAATGGATATCTCAATGCTACATGTCATAGTAACTACATATGTAAAACACAGCACATGTGAGAGTTGGCATATATAAATAACTGTGCATGAGAGCCACTGAATGAGTGAGTGGTTGTATCGATCATTGTGAACTTGTATCAGGGATTGTATAAGAGAGTAAATATGTGTTAGTATATGTTTCAATAAGTAAGGTGTGTTTAACTGTATAGTTGAAGAAATGGAGGTGAGATTGTTTCTTTGCATGACTGACTGGGTGTGTGAGTAACTCCATGGATGAGTGGCAGTGTGTGAGTGTCTGTATACACTGAGTGTATCTAAGGTTATATTAGAGTCTGAAGAGGTTTATCGTATTAGCACAAGAATGATGTCAAATGAGATGTCATCAGTGATGTCATCAGTGATGTCATTTGAGATGTCATCAGTGATGTCATCAGTGATGTCACTGACCATGTCATGAATGATGTAATATGTGACATGATCAGCAGTGGATTGCGGGTGCGCGATATATAGTTAGTGCAACTAACTATATATGGAATTTCAATGGTTTTGTGTGAGTAAAATAAGGTTTTTTAAATGCTAATTCCTAACTATATATGGTCTATAACCTATGGTTTTTTCAGTGAATTTTCAAGGTTTTGTAAATGCTAATTCCTAACTATATATGGTCTATAACCTATGGTTTTTTCAGTGAATTTCAATGGTTTTTTAATAGCAAATATCATAAGCTGTCGAATGTCAAGTACGTGGTAAGTGAAAACATTTTCGTGTTTATGCACACTGATCTGCTTTGAATGGTGCCCCCCCTCCTCATTTCTATTAGGAGTACTCTCTCTTTGCAGATAGTGAAAGGTAGTTAACGCAGGCCTTTGCCCCCGTTGTAATCCGTCGTGCCTGCTTCTCTCTCCATTTGATTGATTGTTATCCAAGTATTTACTATTTTAGAATTAGTTCTCTTTGGTTCATTCTCTATTTACAAACAAACACAGAGTCGCAATACTCTGTTTAGTCTTTGCAGATAACGAAAAATCGTGTAAAAAAAAAGAAAAGGAATCGAGCAAAATCAGTAGGCCACTAATGGGATCTCTTTTTGACCTCGCTAAAATAGAAACATTAGGAACAACCCCTCATGACAAATACAAAACTAGTGAGATGAACTGAACTCCACACAATGATGGCTGCAAAACAGCTCGGCTCCGCCACCCACCCCGCCCAAAATAACGATAAAGAGCGGCTGCCATGATTGGTTGCGGAATGGCCACGACGGAGCTACGAAATGGTGCTGCTCTCATGCTAACCCCAGCTTCAGTCTGAAACATCCAGAAACACTGTAGACTACCAATTCGATCAGTTCCGGTAGCGCCCCAATGTAACCCGGTAGAGAAGAACTAGCCCTCCCCTCTTTGACTGATGGTTCTTGTTGCCTGTCCCTTCTGTTGTCATTTAACAGAACTATTTAGCCTGCTGAAAGGGGTTGTGTTTCGACCGCTGGTTGGTGGAGACATTTTGACTATATTCTGGACCTGCGTTGTCGCGTAATGCGTCATATGACGCGCCGCGTTAGCGCATCCGGAAGTCATCCGGGGCGCGCAGCGCGTAACGTAAGCATAACAAGTCGTGTGACTTGTTAATAAAACTTTTCATTGGTTCATTTTACTTTTCTTATTCTAATGATGAAAGCCTTGGTCATATCACCTAAAAATTACGCTTTTAATTACTTCCGAACATTATTTTTTCTTAAATATATGTTATAATGTTCCAGGCTAATGTACTTTCCCGGAAATTTTACAACTGTCCTGCAAGTAAAATATATTCTTTTTTCGAGAAAAAGAGCGTTTCTTCGTCCCATGACGGAGCCGTTGAGCAAAAGAGGGTCGACCTGCTGTCTTAGTCGCCGATACGCCTGAATATGAGATTCTTATCGATCACTTTATGTTGCAGGAATAGAAAACACAACAGCCCTTGACCATTTATCTTTACTGCGTTCCTTCGTATTATACCTTTTACCCTTCATGTAATTGGTCTGCTTTATTTCACTTGCCTTTTAATGATTCTAAAGCAGTGACTATTATTAAAAACTTTACCAATGTATATACTACTACCATGTTTTCTTTTAAAAACCTTTATTGTGAAAATTTCATTATACAAATACGAGCCTATAACCACGTGGGCCTGCCACGGAGCAAACTGTAATCGTATATGATGAATAGACATTTACACTGTAGAGGAACGTAACGGGCGGGCCATTAGGTTGCAAGAACTAAGGTGTCTAACAGTTACGGAATCGGTGGACGTACATTTTATAATTAAAATACGACAGGGCCAGTTACAATAAAATTATCTAGATATACATTTGCGGGCAAGTACCATGGGTGACGTTAATTCGAACTTTCAACAGTACAGTAATCAATAACACATCAGAACTTAATATCAATAGGGATGTCGAAATATTCAATCAATTCTCGTCCCCGCCCGCCATGTGCTTCAAAACTGCATACGTATCTCGTGATTTCAAGATTCTGCAACCAGTACACAACAAGGAGTTACGAGTCCCATTTATTCTGGCGCCATTTTGGGCGAGGACGGGCAGGTCCAGGATATAGTCAAAATGTCTCTACCAACCATCGACTATGATGATGTTCATATGCTGTATTTATTAGAGTAACACTCATCTGTCCACATGAAATTAATTTACCACAATCTAAACATGTCATTTTAATCTTTCCAAAGTTCTTCTAAATATTTGGGACCGTTTCCCTTGCCTCTGAAGCTCTCAGTGCCACTTCTTTGATGAATGTACTAGCAGGTCAGGGGTTCTCCTCCAAATCTCTCTTTTATGCAGCACTATAATTAATTGGTGCCACCTCTCCATATGACGATGCATGGTATAGTTACCACAACTATATTTTTTTTCGGTTCCTCTGGAGAGTTCATCGTGGCAGATGAAGCGTGTAACGTACCGGGCATTTACCTTTTTTTGCATGTACAGGAAAGGAAAAAAAAATCGAGCGTCCAAGTTCTAAGGTGTCCCAGGGCCATTTTAGTGGACCAGGCCCAAATCCAAAGAACAGGCTGCCATTTTGAGAGTCCTCTTGCAGCCGCCTGTCGCTGTAGCATCAAGAGCAGCCGAAACTCAGCTGAATGGCAACTGAAACGGTAAATGGGCGCCCCACTACATTTCAGCATTGTAGGATGACCACACCAGTACAGCAACTTGCTAGACATCACCTCGGTGCCATCCGGATCTCGGCGCCCCACTGCAGATGAAGAGCCTCTCAACTATGAAACCACCACGGTGACATCCGGATCTTGGCGCGTTGTGCTGCCTTCGGCATATTCGCACATCGGTCCGCTACTGACGCCATCTCACAGGCTAATGGGGTGACCCACGCCGAGTTTCAGCATTGTAGGATGACCACACCAACTTGCTAGACATCACCTCGGTGCCATCCAAATCTTGGCATCTCAACGCCTAGTGGTATCTTCCATACAGAAAATATTGTTACGCTGCCTTTGGCCCCATTCGCACATCAGTCCGCAACTTAGACATCACCTCGGTGCCATCCGGATCTTGGCATCTCAGCGCCTTGTGGTGTCAGTCAGAAAATATTGTTGCGCTGCCTTTGGCCCCATTCGCACATCAGTCCGCTACTGACACCATCTCACAGGCCAATAGGGCGCCCCACGCCGACTTTTACCATTGTACGATGGCCACACCAGTGGCACAACTTGCTAGACATCACCTCGGTGCCATCCGAATCTTGGCATCTCAACGCCTAGTGGTATCTTCCATACAGAAAATCTTGTTACGCTACCTTTGGCCCCATTCGCACATCGGTCCGCAACTTAGACATCACCTCGGTGCCATCCGGATCTTGGCATCTCAGCGCCTTGTGGTGTCTTCTACTCCGAAAATATTGTAGAAAATATTGTTGCGCTGCCTTTGGCCCCATTCACACATCAGTCCGCTACTGACACCATCTCACAGGCCAACAGGGCGCCCCACGCCGACTTTTACCATTGTACGATGGCCACACCAGTGCCACAACTTGCTAGACACCACCTCGGTGCCATCCGGATCTTGGCATCTCAGCGCCTTGTGGTGTCTTCAAATCAGAAAATATTGTTGCGCTGCCTTTGGCCCCATTCGCACATCGGTCCGCTACTGACGCCATCTCACAGGCCAACGGGGCGCCCCACGCCGACTTTCAACATTGTAGGATGGCCACAGAAGTGCGACAACTTACTAGACACCACCTCGGTGCCATCCGGATCTTGGCATCTCAGCGCCTTGTGGTGTCTTCTATTCAGAAAATATTGTTGCGCTGCCTTTGGCCCCATTCGCACATCGGTCCGCTACTGACGCCATCTCACAGGCCAACGGGGCGCCCCACGCCGACTTTCAACATTGTAGGATGGCCACAGAAGTGCGACAACTTACTAGACACCACCTCGGTGCCATCCGGATCTTGGCATCTCAGCGCCTTGTGGTGTCTTCTATTCAGAAAATATTGTTGCGCTGCCTTTGGCCCCATTCGCACATCGGTCCGCTACTGACGCCATCTCACAGGCCAACGGGGCGCCCCACGCCGACTTTCAACATTGTAGGATGGCCACACCAGTGCGGCAACTTACTAGACACCACCTCGGTGCCATCCGGATCTTGGCGCGTTGTGCTGCCTTCGGCCTATTCGCACATCGGTCCGCTACTGACGCAAACTCACAGGCCAACGGGGCGCCCCACGCCGACTTTCAGCATTGTTGGATGGCCACACCAGTGCGGCAACTTACTAGACACCACCTCGGTGCCATCCGGATCTTGGCGCGTTGTGCTGCCTTCGGCCTATTCGCACATCGGTCCGCTACTGACGCAAACTCACAGGCCAACGGGGCGCCCCACGCCGACTTTCAGCATTGTAGGATGGCCACACCAGTGCTGCAACTTGCTGGACACCACCTCGGTGCCATCCGGATCTTGGCGCATTGTGTTGCCTTCGGCCTATTCGCACATCGGTCCGCTACTGACGCCGCCTCACGTGCCAACGGGGTGCCCCACGCCGACTTTTAGCATTGTAGGATGGCCACACCAGTGCTGCAACTTGCTGGACACCACCTCGGTGCCATCCGGATCTTGGCGCGTTGTGTTGCCTTCGGCCTATTCGCACATCGGTCCGCTACTGACGCCGCCTCACGTGCCAACGGGGCGCCCCACGCCGACTTTCAGCATTGTAGGATGGCCACACCAGTGCTGCAACTTGCTGGACACCACCTCGGTGCCATCCGGATCTTGGCGCGTTGTGTTGCCTTCGGCCTATTCGCACATCGGTCCGCTACTGACGCCGCCTCACGTGCCAACGGGGCGCCCCACGCCGACTTTCAGCATTGTAGGATGGCCACACCAGTGCTGCAACTTGCTGGACACCACCTCGGTGCCATCCGGATCTTGGCGCGTTGTGTTGCCTTCGGCCTATTCGCACATCGGTCCGCTACTGACGCCGCCTCACGTGCCAACGTATTTTCTCCGCATTTTACACCCTATGCCGCATAACAGGTCATGTGACTTGTTTATAAAACTTTTCATTGGTTCATTTTACTTTTGGTTTCCTAATGATGGAAGGCTTGATCATGTGACCTAAAAACAACACTTTTCATTGGATGAAAACTTTTTTTTTTCCCAAACGATGAAAGCCCCACCTTGTTTCTGGATGTTTCAGACTGAAGCTGGCGTCAGCATGAGAGCACCACCATCTCGTAGCTCAGTCGTGGTCATTCCGCGAGCAATCATGGCAGCCGCTCCCCACCAGAAGCCTGCAGGAGTCGGAGCCCCCAAAACTTTTGATGAATTCTCAAGGCGGAGGGGACGCTTTCGAGAATGGGGTCCAAGACCTAGCAGACAAGCGTCCGATTTCCAAGGTGTCCCAGGGCCATTTCAGTGGACCAGGCCCAAAAAGGAAACAGCCTGCCGCCATTTTGAGAGTCCTGTGACAGCCGCCTATCGCTGCACCGCAAGAGTGGGCGCAACTCAGCTGAATTGCGGCTTTTGACACAGTGGACCAAAAACGGACGGAATGGCAACTGAAACGGTAAAGGGGCGCCCCACTACAACAGATGACACTCCACCTGGACAGGCCCGTTCACCGCCTCCCCAGGGGCGCCCCGCGCCGTTATTCGGAGCAGCATTGTAGGATACCAAAACCAGTGCGGCAACTTACTGGACATCACCTTGGTGCCATCGTTCTGCTGCCTTGGAACTATTCGCGCAACAGTTTGCTACTGATGACCCACCCCCCGCGACGCCCCATGCCGTTATTTGCTGGGTGGCAACTTACTAGACATCACTTTAGTGTCATCTAGATTTCAGCGCGTTCTGCTGCCTTGGAACTATTCGCACAACAGTTTGCTACTGATGACCCACCCCCCGCGACGCCCCACGCCGGAAATCTGGACGTTGTGCTGCGTTGGGACTATTTGCACAGCCGACCGCTACTTCGTTGTTTTTCCCTAAAAATGTTTATATGTTATTACTATTTTTGTTTTCTTGTATATATTTATAAATTATTAAAGTTTTATAATCTTACTACTTTGTCGGAGTGCTATATATTTTTAATGTGACACATAATTGTAAAAACTTTGATGTACAAAGAGTCATCCCTGGAATCTTCCGCTTCAGGCTCGGTCCCCTCCCCAATCACAATACAGGATGGTTTTCAGATAATAGCAACGCTTCTGCTGTGACGGATCTCATCGAGTGTGGGCCTTGATCTACTATAACTCCTTTGAAGAGGGGTGATTCTTTACAGCTGTGGCCATAAACTACATCTGCAGGGCTAGCTGATACCCTAGGACCAGCCTGGACAATCGGACACAGAGGAAAAGGAGTATCAGAGGGTGCGGTAGTGAATAGGGCGAAAGGGAGGTGTCGGGCGGGCACAGGGTGTGATTCTCAGGGAAGAGCAGCGCAGATGGGGGGAGGTTTATTACCCATGCATAAGACAGAGAGCGGGGGTGACCACTGCCTGGGGGAGATGCTTGCGAGGGTGGGGAGCCATGCTAAGGATCGACAGCGTGCACAGAGTGGGTCTGGTCAAGGCATCTAAAATGGCTGCCGTGCACGACAAAAGTGTGGCATTTGAAAAAAGACAAGATGGCGCAGACAATGTTTTTCAACACTTCCTGATTTCCTTCGAATCGAACGTTAACAGACGTTGGGGCATATTACCAAAGTTAAGCGATATTTATCCCTAACGATGCTTAGCAACGATTTTTTTACCGTCAGAAATTATCGCAGATAAACCTTGCTATTATCAAGGTTTATCGGAAATACGATAAAAAACGACCGCAATGCATTAATATCGCTGAAAACTCAGCGATATTCATGCATTACCGAGCTAATGCTCTTAGCCATGTTATCCACCTCCCATTGGATAACATGGCTAAGAACTGCTCAGGGCAGGTGGTAGCTTTTGGAGATATTCGCGCTTATCTCGAATATTTCCAAAAGTTGATAATAGGAGATAGCGATGTTAGCGACTGTTTCCAGTCGCTAACATCTTGGCATGCCCACTTTGCATGTCATTAGTGATCAATATCACTCACATGCAAAGTGGGGCCCAAGATGGTCGCTATCTTCTACTAGCCGTCGCTAACTGGTGTTAGCAACAGCTAGGTAATACACATATAATTTTATCTCCGCGAAGCGGAGCGCTGTTACAGATATATATCTTGTTTCTGAACGTTAATTTCTCAAAATGCACTGAAGCACATATATTGAGACCTAGCAAAGGCACATCGGGCTACCAGTCCCTACAATTTTGCCAAGTTTCGTGCAAATCCATTCAGCTGTTCGATCCTACCGAGAGACAAGATGGCGGCCGCTACGGACTGTTTGGAATGTTTACAGACACCGGAGAGCCAATCAGCTTCGCTTCGCAAAGCTCCGTAACGCGAAAAGTACGCGAAGCGGTGCGCTGTTACAGATATATATCTTTTTTTGAACGTTAATTTCTCAAAATCCACTGGAGCACATATATTGAGATCTAGCAAAGGCACATCGGGCTACCAGTCCCTACAATTTTGCCAAGTTTCGTGCAAATCCATTCAGCTGTTCGATTATTATTATTTTTATTTTTTTTTGCCCCGCGGGGCCCTTTTAAAACCTCCACATCAAACCTAGGGGGTGAGCGACAATGTACTATGCCCCCCTATGGTCATTTGCCCCTTCGCTTTGGCCTCCTCTTGTCTCTCGATCCTACCGAGAGACAAGATGGCGGCCGCTACGGACTGTTTGTAATGTTGACAGACGCCGGAGAACCAATCAGCTTCGCTTCACAAAGCTCCGTTGCGCGTAAAGTACGCGTCCTGGGACGCTGCCAGGTCCGCTGTTACAGATATATATCTTTTTTTAAACGTTAATTTCTCAAAATCCACTGGAGCACATATATTGAGACCTACAAAAGGCACATCGGGCTACCAGTCCCTACAATTTTGCCAAGTTTCGTGCAAATCCATTCAGCCGTTCGGGCTAAAAGTGAGGCCAACCGCCCTATGGAAAACTCAATGTTAAAAACACGTTTTGGGACCCCCCTTTTTTCTCGGCCCCCCCTTGACGAACCCCCCCCACTTTTTTAAGGGATGCTCAGAAACAAAATGTGCCATTTTCCTGAAAATTTCAGCCAATTCCGTCCACAAACGCCAAAGTTATTAGACATAGAATTTTCAAAAAACCCATAGAGAAAAAATCCTAACTATATATACCTACTGGCGACCGCCAGTAGGTAATATATATATATATATATATATATATATAAAAACCTGAAGACAAAAAAAATCCAGTTGAACTTTTCACTGGCTTTCTCAACGTAACCTAAAAGCAGGGGCGACATGTAGACTCTAAATACAGAGATGCAATGTTATCCGTTAAAAAATGCATACTTTCTGCCCAGATGTCTTGTTTACATTTGGAGGGTGAAGGCGAGAGTTGATTGTTCAAAAGGGATCTGAGAACTGTAATGATAAGCTCAAGGAGTCAGTTCTTATCTTGTTGGGGCTCTTTACAAGACATTCTCGGTTACATTAATGTGCTGGGGCCCAAGGCAGTTAATTCGGTTGGATGGGAAAATGAAAGCATTTTGTTGTGCTTTTGCTTGATAAGAGGGCGCTTGGACCTGTGGCACTTTGTATGATTACATCCATTTTGTTCTCATGCACAATTTCTTCTGCAAAAATGCATTTACTGTCAAAGTATTTTGCAATAATTGCAGGCAAGCTTTGCCTTTCAGAATACGTCCAACACTTTCGGTCATAGTTTGTTATTTAGGAAGCTATGTTCAGTGGCGGCTCGCCGAGGGAGTGCTGCGGGGCGGTGAGGCGGGGCACGGGATGGGAGGGGAAGGGTGGGAGGTAGTGAAGTCCAACAAACGACGTACAGGAGTAAGGTAAGTAATTAGATAACAAAAACAATTTACCTATCGTGCGCTGCATCGCAGAGGCCAAAGCCTCAGGCAATTTATACTTTTTTGGGGCAGCTTATCGCTGGCCATTGTATGGAGCTTGTCTAAAACCTTGATTAAAAACCCAGATTATGAATTTAGAGTTTTTCAAAGTATTCCCCTAGACATATTTTTTTGCAGCAAGTTAATTGTAAGCTTACGTGACCCGCCTTCTGAAAAATCCTCTAAATACTGATGTGGCATGCACATTTCGAATGTTGGGAGGGACGGTTCAAGGTGTAGAACCTATCTAATTAATAGAGTGTTATCGTTGGGTAGATTTTGATTATTTTCCTAAACAAATTACTTTAACTATTTGATGTTATTAGAGAAAGCATGCCCAAGGTGCTCTTAAATTATAAAGTCTCTAAGTGGCAAACTCAGGATTGCATCAAAGTCATGGGTTGTGTGGCACTCTAAAGTTAATCCTTTTGAAATTGTTCAGCTGAGTCTTCTAACGGTATTCAATACTTGGGTGCTGGTGGGTTGCTCCCTCTGACCTGGGGGAGTTGTAAGTAATGAACTGTGTGTACACTGCTAAGCTTAACAGTGGGTCCAGGAGCACTCCTTTAGGAGAATAGAAAATCTTCAATATTTTAAGTTCAAGGTATCCAAAAAGTGAATTCACATGAATCTAGTTTAACTTGTTTATTCGTCTTTCACACGTATTTCATCTTTTTAGCTGTTGCGTCACAGCTCAATGATTTCATCTTATTGCATCATGATAAATATCTCATCCTCTTTATGGTATATACAATCCAGACATTTGTTGAAGTATGTACATCAAAACCCTATGCATTTTGTGCCGGGGCACTTCATCAGGGGAAATGCATATAATCTGTAATAAACGTAAAAAGTAGAAGAAGTGTATAAATGATAAGGAAGTAGGCCTGTGGATCCTTAATTAAAAGTGACTAAATATATGTGTGGAGTGTTCTTGCACGGTTACCGATGAAAACGTGTGGCTGTATGGCTTAATGATGCCTCAGGGTGGGGGTTAATGGGACTTAGATGTGAACAGTCGACTGTTTTAACGTGGTCTTCAAAAAAGTGAGATTAGTCCGAGTGGGTAATTTTCAAATCAAAAGTAAATGATAATGTTGGGTGAATGCCGAAGGTTTCGTGTCCTGCAGTTCATGTTGCTGGAAATCATTATTAAAAAGTGCAGTTAAAATGTGCAGTGCCATTAAGAGATGTGCTTAATGGTAGCTTTGCCAGACAGAAAAGACTAATACTCAGATAGTAATGCATACAGTATGTGGTATAAAATGCAATAAATAGGTGATAGTAATAAACTTAAAAATTCAAATCTATTTGTAATAAAGGAGCAAAAAGAAGTGAAATGCTGTAAAATTGAAGACACTATGCCAGGGTTTCAAATGTTAGTGCATATATTTTACCAATTCATTTAAATCGAAATACAAAAGGCACATTGTGAAAATCAAATGTATATGGTAAAAATGTTGAAGTAAGTACCCACCAGGGACTTCAACAGGATGTAGGGCACAAGTATGGCAAGCCTATTTGTGCATCATATTGGACTAAAGTTCTGTAATGAGCCATTCGGGAGCTAGAACTAGAAGGATATAACCAGTAATGGGTCTTCAAAGGGAGGTTTGAAATATTCAGGTTTTCTTTAAACCAAACAAAGTCAAAGCTGGATGCTCCAGAGGTGTCCAGGTACGCTGCAAAGTCAGCTGTTAGAAAATAAGCCTTCCCTCAGTCAATTTCTGCATCAGCACGGTTTCTTGAACTTTCATTGATACAGTAGGTTCTACGGTTGGCTTGTTCCTTGTTGGTCTCCACAAGCTCATCCTGCAGCTAAAAGGCTTTGCACAGACGCATTTTCTTTGAGTGTCATTGTACTTCATCATCCAATTGTAGTCCGCAAAATTGAAAGTTTTTCCACTGGTGGTAAATATGTTACCTGAGAGTATCAGTACTGTCATACTGGTTTTCCTTAACTCTTCAAATCTGTTTCCTATTAACCCAGTCCAATTAATAATTGTGAGAAGTTAGGTTGTTGCTTGAGGGGGATGTGAGCCTCTCTCAAGCAACAGCCAGAATCCTTGTCAGGGTGCACCACAAAAGTCACTAAATTAACCTGTGCTTCACCAACAGGAAGCTTGGCACAAAAACAGTGAGGCTTAACTTAGAAGCATTATGCAATGTATTTATGAGGCACTCAAACATTAATAGAGTGACAGCCCAGCACAAGAAAAACCCACACCAATTTAGGAAAATAGAGTAAAATGTATTACACTATTTGTCACTAAAATGACAAAATCCCAATCAGTAGAAAAGGAGATTCGTAATTTCAAACATTTAAGTTAAGCAATACTCACGGTTATCTGGTTATGTGAGTCTGGATGACCATGGTGGAAGAGGTGCGGCGCAGCGGCTAGGGCACTGACTGATCACGGTTCGATCCCTGGGACCGGCGGCAGGGGTCTGCCCAGCACCATGTGACTATGGGCAATAGCTTGCTTAATCTTCCCGACGGCCCTCAGCGCCAGGAAACCTACGGGTAGATGTGCGCTTTACAAATACAGGATTAATATTATTATTTTTTATGGTGGAGCGCAGGCCGGATACAGGGATCGGGTTAGTCCCGCTGAAAAAGTTACCTTCTAAAGTCTAGCACAAAGAGTTCCATTTGCGGTGGAGGAGGCTGCAAGGAGCTGGGAAAGCATAGCGGATAGTCTCTGCTATAGTTCAAAGATCCTGTTGGGCGTCACAGACGGTCGTTGCTGGAGCTTCGCATTGACGGTCTTGGAGGACTGTCGATGCTGTAGCAGAAAGTGCAGATCTTGTGCTGCTGGTCATCGCTGGTGTTCGCTGTAGAGCAATGAGTGGTGTTCACCACAGCTTCACATTGGTGGTTAGCTCAGTCAAAAAGATTTTGGTGTGAATGGACTCATTTACAGTCATGAAGATTCCAAAGCCTATGGACTTCACCTTTTCTTCTAGAAGGAGCTCAATTGATGCCACACCAAGGGTCTAAGATATGAGAGAAACCTCTTGGGGATCTGGAATTCACACAAGCAGAGGCAAGCAGAGCTCAGGCAGGTCCAGTTGCATATCCAGGGAGATCCAGTGAAGCAGGTCAGCTTGGCAGTTGGAGAGAGGCCTGGAGCTTGTTGTGTCCTTGTAGCTCAGTATGGGAGATCAGTTAGCAAAACTCTTAGAGTCACCTCAGCCTGCGATGAAGGGTGCAGGTTCAGTCTTTCTTCTCAGACAGCATGGCAGGTCTCGAGCAGCAGGGCATCCCTCTGGAAGCAGGACCGTCCTTCTTCTGCAGTATCCACAGCTCCAGGAGTGTTCTGAAGAATGGGTCAGAGGTTCTGCTTGTTATATCTGGTACCTACTTTGAGGTAGAAGAAACATCTGGAGTCTTCCCCCTACAGAAGTGTCTGGAATTTACTACCTCCCTCCTCTGGCTCCAGTCGGTCTGCAGGTAGAATGGGCTAGTATGAAGACCTTTGTGTGTGAGCTGAGAGACTTCGAAGTGCAAGTGAGAGAGGTGACAGCTCCAACCCTCTCATCAAGTCAGGATGGACAATCCTTCAACACTATGACTCTCTATTGTGTGGCTGTCTTCGAAGAATACACAAAGGCCAACTGCCAACTAAAACTAGTCATGTTACCCAGGAAACAGGATACATGCAGCAAATTATTAGGACAAGAACATGCCTACATTCTAAAAGTTGCATTTTCAGAATTGTGACCTAATATCTGACATTACCATTAAAGGTCACTTTAAATTACAATTCCCCAGACACCAAACTTGAGTTTTTCATCTGCTCCCAAACAAAAGTTATCACTTACTAAATGTAATAAGGTAACCCAATGTTATCCTATGGCAGAGGTAGGCCTTGCAATAGTGAAAAATTAATTTGGGAGTTTTTCACAGACTAAGACATGTAAAACATAAACGCCCATGTCCAGCTTTTCAAATACAACACAAACTGATCTATGGGATGTTTAGGGCCTAACTTAGTGGTGACGTATACATATTGAAAAAGAAGTTTTAGGCCTGGCAAATGGCTTATTTTGCCAGGTGCAAATGACAGTTTAAACCTGTGCACACAGGCTACAATGGCAAGCCTGAGACATCTTTTAAAAGGTTACTTAAGTGGGTGGCACAATAAGTGTTGCAGGCCCACTATAGCATCTGGTTTATCAGTCCTGGGTATGTGGTACACCACTTCACTAAGGACTTACAATGAAATTAAATATGACAATTGTGTGGAAGCCAATTTTACCATCTTTACAGGAGATAGCACCAGCACTTTAGCGCTAGTTAGCAGTGTAAATTATGCAGAGTCCTAGAGCCAAAAAAACAATTCAGCTAAACATGAGGAATAGAGGCATGATATTTGGGGGAAACCGGGCCAAGGATGCCAGGTCTAATAGTTGCCAAAAGCTAATCTGTGTCCATTGTATTCTCAAAGCAGGCAGCCAGCACTTATAAATGAAGCAATCCATGACAGCCCAATGTAAGTTGAAATAGTGCAAGGCAAAACCTGAGAGGCTAGATTTCTCCTTCATTTCTAACAGTAAAGTCTACAAAAAGTGGTGGCTGGATTCCTAACAAGCCATCTGACGTCCAAACTAAGATGGCAGGTGTAAGACATTGGGTTACTGCTTGGGGGAGTGAACCCCTACTCAAGCAGCAACTACAATCCTTGTCTAGGTGTTGTCACAAGCAAACCCCAAATTTACCTGTGCTCAACCCTCTGGTAGCTTGGCACAGTGCAGTCGGCTTAACTTAGAGGTAATGTGTAAAGTATTTATACATTACTTCAAACAGCAATAAAGTGAAAACACAACACAGGAAAGATTCCACACCATATTAGAAAATCCAGTAAACTTAAATAAAATGATACTGGAATGACAAAAATCAGATCAGTATCACCAGAGGTATGCAGTTTAAAAATGTAAGTGAAAATAGTGCCAAACAGCCCAAAGCACCATTCATGGCTATCTTGTCATGCAAGAGTGGGAGACAGTTACAACTTCAGGCCGACTGCGATAGAGTGTGGCCGGATACAGGTATCAGGTTAGTCCCGCTGAACAGGTATCTTCTCGGTTCAGCGCAAAGTGTCCCGTTCACAATGGAGGGGACTGCGTGGAGTAGGGACGTCAATGTAGGATGAAGAGCTGGCCTGGCATCATGGACGGGCATCGCTGTAGCATGAAGTTCGTGTTGTAGTTGCAAATGGTTGAGCCGGTGCTTCTAAATGGCATATCCTGTGGGCAGTCGATGCTGTAGCATGAAGGGTCGGACTGACAGCAGCTCACATTGGCAGGATGTGCGAGTGACAAGGTGTCAGCTCCAACAGGCCCATTCATGGTCAGAAAGAGCCCACAAGCTTTAATTCAGTCTCTCTGAGGCCATACTAAGGGACCAGGACCTGTGGAGCACCCCTTAGGGGTCCAGGGCCTGCTCTATCTGGATCTGAGAGCTGTTTCAGGTGGTTGGGATGTGTTATGTTTGTGTGGCTCTAAACAGGAAGCCAGCAGACTAGCCCTTTGAGTCACTCTGGGAGTCCTGGGTTCAGGTGCAGGTTAAAATCTCTCGGACTCAGGCAGAAGGGCAGCAGAACAGCAGGGTAGCAATGCAGCAAGGTAGTAGTCCAGCAAGGTAGTAACCCATCAGGCCAGTAGTCCAGCAAAATAGACAGTCCTTTCATCAGTACAAAAGTTCTTCTTCCTGGAAGAGTGTCCACAGGTCCAGAAGTGCACTAAAGAGTTGGTGCCTGAGGTCCAATATTTATACCTGGTTCTTCCATTGAAGTGGAAGATGCTTCAAGAGGATTTTCCTTTGAAGTCTTCTGGCTTTCTGCCTTCCCTTCCCTAGCTCCAGATTTACTCCAAGGAGTATGCAGGCTTTTGTTTCGAGGCAGGACTATTCAAGTGTAATTAGGGCTCCGCTGTCCCATCATATCAGTAATGGCCTATCCAGGAACACCTAAGTTCTCTATTGTGTGCAACTGTCTAGGAGGAATACGAAAAGCCCAACTGTCACCTACACCCCGTCATGTGACACAGAGACAGACTGCAGGAAGCAAATGGCTAAGGCAGGTAAATGGCAACTTTGTAAAAGAGGTATTTTAAACAATGCTTTAAAAACCTGACTACAACGTAAGATAGGATTTTTCATTACAATTCAAAAGACACCAAACATGATCTGATTACCTGTTCCCATTTGGAAATTGCAGCTTATTAAATGTAATGAGGTAACCTTAATGTTATCCTATGGCAGAGGGTGGCCTATCAGCAATGAAAAACAAATGTAAGAGTTTTTCACTACCAGGGCATGTGAAACATAAAGGTACAAATGTAGATTTGTAAACACTCTGCACGGGCTGTCCAGGCCCTACCCTAGGGGTGACTTATAGAAATTAAAAAGGAAGGATTGGGCCTGCAAAAAGTTTATTTTACCAGTCAAAATGGCAGTTTGCTGCAGGCCCAGTGGTAGCATTTAATTTACAGGCCCTGGGCACATGTAGTACCACTTTACTAAGGAACTATACGAAAATGTAATATGCCAAATAGGGAAACGCCAGTGGTACCATGTTTTAAGGAGAGAGCGCATGCACTTTAGTACTGGTTTGCAGTGGTAAAGCGCAAAGCGTCCTCAAAGCCAACAAAAATGGGTTCAGACAACAGCATGTTAAAGACAGGAAGTCTTGAATGACCCTGCAGAATGGGCCAAGTCCAACACTATGTATGCGCATGTGTATATATGTATGCATGTTGTAAGAGTGTTGCAAATGTGTGTGTGTGTGTATGTGCGTGTGTGTGGTTAAGTAGTTTCTGTAGATAGAACCTGGCAAAAGAAAGTGGAGTGTTGTGCATGGCCAAAGCAAAGACAAGCATAAAGTCAATATGTATTAGGAGAGGAAGCTGGGTTGTCGATGTTTAATGCTTTGTGATATAGTGTTCTTTAAGTGGGTGAGTCTTCAATTCCTTCCTAAATTGGAACAGCATTTGTGTGGTCCTGAAGGAAATGGGGACAGATCTTGGATGCAATAATGGAAAAGTCTTGATGTCTTGTTTTTCCCTTTTTACATTTCATGGTCAGCAGTTTGATGATGTATTGATGGTGTATTTGCTGTGGGTGACCCGAGAGCCGAGAACTATCAGAATTATCAGAAATTATGAGTTTCCCTACAGTAAAGTCGTGGTGCTGGTCATGGTGGCTTTGTAAATGAATATACAAATAGTATGCAGTTCCTTAACTTGTCGCATGGGGGAATACCGCTACTTCATATCCAAGAGTCTTCATATACACAATAATGTTCCTTCATGTTTATCTCAGACGATAGAGTAAAATATGTTTCTTGCCTTAAACAAAGTCATGAATGATCCGTAGCAATTCATCAGTTCATTCATTACGTTGTTTGAGCTCCACAAGAAGGAACATTAGTTTGTATCTAGTGTCACTCTGTTTTAATCTTGACAAGAACCACCATTACAATAAAATAGTGACAAGGTGGAACATAGTCATTTTTTGTATTCACTCACTTCCCTTTCAATCTAAACTTCTAGTATCCTCTCTATAGACTTGCTAAGGGATATCATTTTAAAGATCTACGGCAAGAGCCCCCTTGCGGGCCCGTTGGGCATTGCAGCACCGGCCCAGCAAGGAGCTGCCCAAAGTTGAGGGCTCTTGATCCTGAAAATTCACATTTCACCAACCACCATTGTCATGAGTATACACCAGTGGTTATCCTTGTGTGACAACTTTAGGAACTGCATACTCTTTGTACATTGATTAGTCTACACAGGGGAGTGTTTATGCTGAACCTGAATTGCTCCCAGTCCCTTCTTTTGTTGATGGCTTTGTAAATGATGCAGCTGATTTTGAAAATGGTGTGGGCCGCCAAGGGGAGCCAATGGAGTTCCATCAGGAATTGGGGTGATATGATCATACTTCTTCAGTTGTTACACACTAGAGGCGTGACATTCACTACTCCCACTCCAATCTAACCCTATTGGGGAAGGTGATGGTCACCAAAAGGGGTGACATTTACTATTCACAGCCCAATCTGTACCAATTTGAGGAGGTGTTGGATGCTAAACGGATAACATTTATTATTTCCAGTGCAATCTAAGCCAATTCGGGGAAGGTGTTGAACACTAAAGGGGTGACATTCACTATTTGCACTCCAATCTAAAACATTTTGTGGCTCATTATGATGTCGGCTAGAAAGCCTCTGCCCAACATTTGGAAGCTTTTGGACTTCATCGAAGCCCTTCCGACCGGCTCGTCGGTTTACGGTCCAAACACCCGATTACGATGTTCGCAGTCGGAACGCAAACTGGCCAGTCATACTGACTTGGTTCCAACCCGCTCGTGGAGTATTCCTGTCAGTCGGAACTGCACCGTAACCCCCTCTGGACGGTGTTTCCGCCATCAGGATTATGATGTTGGTTTCCAACAGACTTTCTGTGCCAGCCTTTCTGACACAGAAAGGCTGTCATAAAGTGTTTTTGGGGGCCCCTGGCAGGGCCTCCTTGCCCCAGAGCCTATGGTTGGTCACCAATGGAGTACCTTGGAAATCACCCTGTAAAACCCCGCACTGTGTGGAAGGCACCATGGGGTGCCTGCGACAGGGTGAAGGGTTTTACACACACGCACCATTTCTCCATAGGAGCCTGTGTTATGGCAGGTTCTCGGGTGTAACACGAGCTCCAATAGCTAACAATGGGAATCCGACTGAACAGTTTCGGTCGGAGGCTATCTGACCGACATCATAATGAGCCCCTTTATACAAGGTACTACTGTAGGAAGGTAGGCTCATTCTACATGGTTGTCCCTACTTTTTGCCTGGTGTTGTAATGGTTTCTGACTAGTCTGACTGGGATCCTGCTAATCCGGACCCCAGCCTCTGTATTTCTTCCCTAAATTGTGTAACATACAACAATCTCTCAAAAGGGTGTAAGTAGGAGGTCAATTAAAATTAGCACAGTTAATTGCTGAGAAATAAATCAAGAAGGGGAGAAAACCAGGGAGACAAGACTCTTTGCAATATAAATTGTATTAGTTCATTTACACATTTTACATATTCAGTTTTATGTGATCAAACATATCGAAGGGTTGCACTGCGTTACATTGAATGACATGTAACCTGTTGGATACTGTGCACAAGGGCTCGTGAAGGATTGTGACAGCACAAGTGACACGTGAAGTAGTATGTACAGGGACGGTGAAGGGCGCAAGAAAGAACAAGTGAGGTTTAAAATTATAAAGACTTAGGATAGCCAAACAATAAATGATAATGAATACAAAAGTAATCAAGTAGGGTATCCTTGAGGGGAGCGCCAAGAGTTCTGCTGTGAAAGTCACACCTCCACACAGAAAACTAGTCAACTGATCACCAAACTATCACACACTGAATACACTCAGATTACTGCAAATGGTGATGGGACCCACCCACTCGGCAGGTCATACCCTTGATCTTTTATTCACCAACTCAGTGAGTGTCAGAGTGGATTCCCCTCTCCCTCTGCTCTGGTCCAACCATAGCCTACTTACATTTTCCCTACCAATAGTCACCACTAAAAATGACCCAAGCACCGAGAATATCGATCATGCAGCAACAGCCTTTGCGTCAGCAATCACACTCACCGTGAAAATCCTGGCCCCTCTGTCAATGGTCTAGCCTAAGCCTAGGGTATCACCCTTGTTCACAGAATCTTTGAAAATTAAAAAACTTTCCAGTAGGAAGGCCGAACACAGATGGAGAAAAAACAAAAACATTGAAGACTGACAAATCTATAAATGTATCCACTGGGGCTACCTAGACAACATTAACCTAGCCAAAAAAATATCTTTTATTAACAGGATCAACAAAGCTGCTAACTCTAATAAAGAGCTCCACAAAATATTAAAGGAATTCACCAATCCACCCTCTGTCAGCCCAGTAACCCTCCTTCACAACAATGGGTTAACATGTCCACTTTTTTTGGAGGAAAAGATCAACACAATCCATAGTTCCTTCCCATATCATGATACCAATAAATCTGGCAACGATCCTGATATCAATTTCAACCCCACCATTCCACAGCATTCACTTCAGATAAAGTTTCAAACTGCCCTGTCGAAGATCAAATCGGGTTCCCCAGTAGATCTGATCTCTCCCCGTTTCTTTTCTACCATCGCCCCTTCGCTTGTCAGGAACCGTACTGATTTATTTAACATGTCCCTAGTTCAAGCAACAATCCCGGTCAGATGGAAAGCAGCACGTGTTATACCTATTTTGAAGAAGTCTTCTACCGACCCCAAGGAACCCAGTAACTATCGGCCAATTTATTTGCTTCCTTACTTCGGTACGGTACTCGAGTCCTTGGTCAACAAACAGCTCACTATCCATCTAGAGAGCCTTGGATTGTTGGATCCCTCGCAGTCAGGTTTTAGGGCTGCCCACAGCAGTGAAACCTCGCTGGTAGAGGTTGTTGACAACAAAAGGCTTGCCCAGGACAATGGGCAGTCAGCTATGCTTGTCCTGTTGGACCAGTCTGCCGCTTTTGACACCATCTCCCATAGTATGTTGAATAATGGGTCTGGGGGATGGGAACCAGGGGTCTGGTAATAGACTGGCTCAGAAACTATCTAACTGAGCGAACCTCCACTGTACAACTGGGCATCCTTGTCTCCCGTAGTCAGCTGGTAAAAATTGGAGTCCCCCAAGGTTCTATTCTAAGTCCCTTGCTCTTCAATCTTTACGTGGCACCTTTAGCCAAAGTGATCAGGTCCCATGGGTTTGATGTGGTATCATACGCTGATGATACCCAGTTACTGATCACCCTCTGCCTTGACCTTACCGACACAAGGCTCCGTTTCAAACACTGTATTACCCATATTAACAACTGGATGCACACCAACCATCTCCAACTTAATGGTGGTAAGACGGAGGTAAACCTATTTGGTGAAGCGCACAAATTTTGGTCAAACAACTGGTGGCCCCAGATCCTCGGTCCCTGCCCATCACCCATGCCCACAGTGCAGAACTTTGGAGTAAAAATTGACAATCAGTTATCCATGAAAAGCCACATAAATCACATAACCAGTACTTGTTATGGAATAATGCACAGCTTGCATAAGATCTTTCAATGGATTCCAGTTGAATCAAGTAAACCACTTGTCCAGGGACTAATTATGAGTCAGATTGACTATGGAAATGCCCTGCTGGCCGCTATCAATGGATACTTCTACTCCAGACTCCAAGTTTTGCAGAATACTGCTGCCAGGCAGGTACTAAACCTTCTATCGAAATCGCCATCTGCAGCCAGTCTGAGGACCCTCCAATAGCTTCCCATCTGGAAGCCAATCGGCTTCAAGGTCCCCTGTCTGGTTCATAAGAACATGTATGGAAATGGGCCAAGTTACCTTGCCAAAAAACTTAGCTGGTATCAGCCTAATAGGACGCTTAGGTCAAGTACCAAATTTCTCCTTGCCTCACGTAGACTCCGTACCGTCAGGAATGGCAGCAGATCTTTCTCCTTCCTGGCACCTGCTTTTTGGAATAAACTTCAGCTCCGCTCTATCATTGAGCATACATTATTCCACGGGGATCTAAAAACTTGGCTATTTGAACATCAATAACTGCTGCCCCGTTTAACTGACCCTTCTGCCCCTCAGGAGTTTTACGCTAGCGCCATGAGACCCTCGGGTGATATGTGCACTTAATACATTTCCTTGATTTAATTTGATTTCGGGGTATGATTCCATGCAGTGTAAAGATCCTCCTGGAGGCCCTCAGTGCTCCCTGTACTGTTCTTTCAGAACCTGACAGCAAGCTAGGGCTGCTGACGACCAGTGACATGTTTCTGCCCTCTTGCTGCTGAGCCTAGCTTCAGCAGGGGAAGGCAGAACAATAGATATCCTGTCACAGGGAGGTGCGACCACTGCCCAGACAGGGTTTAGTGTATTGAGGAGGGGTGGGGGCACTTGCCAGCGCCACTGAGACTGTTTGAAGGGGACATTTAGTGCCCTCCTTGCTTACACCAGTTCAAACCAGTTCAGGGAGACGTTGGCTCCCACTCTGGCATGAAACTGAACAAAAGAGATGGGAGAATCCTCCCCATTGTCCACCTCCTCCTCTAGGAGGGCCCCCTGAATCGCCCCAACCCTTTCCTGAGGGTATGTAAGGGATTATCTGTGGCTGAGTCCCCAGATTCGTCATGGGACAAGATTCAGATCATACACCAATTCAACTTGGACCGTCTGGACACTCTGGATTCCTGTTGCTATTGGTCACGTCATTCTGCTGGTCTTCGGCAACGTCTGTATCTGTGCTCGATACAGATTCTTCACCAGACCTGTGGACATCCAAGACACCTGAAGGAATCTCCCTTGGAGTGAAGGAGTCGCTCCCCTGCATCTGCAGGCACTGCGGCGCAGCTAACCGGTCTGCT
This sequence comes from Lissotriton helveticus, assembly GCF_964261635.1. Classification (NCBI taxonomy): domain Eukaryota; kingdom Metazoa; phylum Chordata; class Amphibia; order Caudata; family Salamandridae; genus Lissotriton; species Lissotriton helveticus. Next base: position 984,438,981 of record NC_136071.1, on the reverse strand, counting down.
GATTCTGGGCTTCCACGGACTCCAAAAGGGTCAGAAACACAGGTGGTCGTTCTGCAACCTCCTCAAGGCCTGCACTGTCTTCATACCGAGTTTGAGGGCAGTATCCCTCATCGGAACCGCTGGAACCAAACCCATGTGCACCGCATCAACTTGCCATTGCCAAAGCTTGTTGACTCTCTCCTCCAGAGCTCTTCGGGCTCCAAGAAGCTCCAACCTCAACAACTGTTGCTGCCAAGATCTTTGACCTAATCTTTTCCTCTGCACGTGGGCCTTCTTAATTTGTGAGCTGTTCGATATCCTCTTGCGACTCCTGTGCCTTTGACCCGTGGGTCCTCTTGAGGGTCTTCTCGGACTTCAGTAGGCCCCTCTGTTTGCTTGGTGCCTGCTCTGACTTACCTGCGCATGGTGAGGCACTTGGATCTTGCTGGTCCCAACACTGCACCTTTTTCTAAACGACATTGCTTGTGGCTGACAAGGCTTGTTGGGGCTCCTGCGGGGCACAGACCCCCTGGCTCTTGACATCCGATGTGGGACAGCTTGTGAATGGCTCCTGGTCTTCTACAGCATTGTCTGTTCCAAACAGCTGCAACAACAAAGGGCACCATCAACTTGTCCTGCATCTCCAACATTGGTGGATGTTCGTCTTCCGTGCCTCCTGGTCACTCCTGACTGGAATAGACTTTCTCCCCTATGCTTGCAGGTACCTCTCATCTTGAATTCACCTTTGGGTTCCACCAGACTCCTTCGTCTGCACCTCCGGTGGCATCTTTCCTGAAGTCCTACATTCTGGTCTATGGCGGTTACCGACATCACTTGACACCTACGCACCCGGCTGGTGTAGATATCCTGGTTCCTGGGTTATCCACAGGTGGGGTGACTTTCCAACCTTCCATCTTCCACAGGGTTCCTTCAGGATCCACTGGGAAGGGTCCTTCTTTTTTAAAATTGCAACAGCGACTTACCTATTGACTAACATTGAGCATGCGGTCATGTTCCCACTCTGCACACGACCTCCATGGGGTTCCTAGATACTCACCTAGGGTGGATCCTTGGCTCCCTACATCTTCTGGGTCCATTATCAACTTAAGTCGTGGTTCGCATTCCACTATTTCAGTATATGCTTTCTTCTCCCCCTGGAGACCACTGTGTATTGTGCTACTTACGTGTTCTATTTCCTAAGTATTGTGTTTGTGTTTATTTCTCTGGGGAGGAGATAATACATTGTGTTATTCAATGTTTGTAGTAAAATACCAATTTTTATAATTACACTGTGTGATTCTTTTTCACTTAACCTATACCATAAGATTAAGTAAAGGTGAAACAAGTTGCTTTACACTCCTTCTGGACTAAGCCTGAAGGCTGCTTTCCACAGCTACCACTTAGAGAGATTTCTAAGGTTGCCTAACACCACTAATATCACCACAAGGGTTGGCTCGGACTAGTGCAGGGTGCTATGATTACATAGGTGAGCACCATATACTAGCCAGCCTCTCACGACTACACACAAAAAAAGTTATATACACAATCAACACTCCATACAATCACATAATATTTGAGCTATAAAATAACCTTAAATCTGCTTAAAAACATGTAAGCCAAAACTGCAAACTTATACATTAATAATTAAAATGTACCATATAAGAATATTTTAATAAGTATTAATAATTATATTTTGTAAATATTTACTACCATTCCTGAACTTTGAACCATGAAATAAACTAAAATCAATGTATTTCAAATCTTTATTTCATTCACATCCAGACTATAAGAAGCACATTCAATTAATCTCACATTAGAATCTTTTATATTCAAAAAGATTATTAAACAAAACAGAAATAAAAATGAATCACAATACAATCGGCACCTTTAAACGCATCACCAGAGAATCAATTAATCATAACGATTATAATGTAGCAAAAAGAAAACAGTTAAGATGGAGGTCAGCTCTTATACCTGCACCTAACAATCAGTGCCCTCCTATTGTAAATATAAAATCATAATCCAATGTAACATTCATAATATTTTTTTAAATGTAAACCAATTTTTAAAATAATATGTATATATTACTAGGATTCACCATTGTGACAAATGAGTTCAGGATATCCAGGGATCAAAGAAAATGAATGTACTTTACTATAACGTAATAACTTAGACCCTGTTAATAACAATAATTATCCGAACTGACACATTTTAAAGATGTTGCATAGAATCCGAGGTGTATATAATTTGGAGGTCATGAATTGACTTCGGGAATTTTGAAAAAGTGTATATATAAGTTGTACCATCTATGCTTACCAACAGAAATATAATCATGTTTGATGGAGAGAATTTTAATTAAGATGTACAAACACATCCAGGCATGCTACTAAGAAGAATGGATCAATGTTTAATCCTCAAAATTATAAATACATCACATGATGAAAATTGAAATGAAAATAATATGAAATATCTGGTCACAAACTGGGGTACATTTTCAACATAGTCAAGAGCACTGTCGCTCCACTAAGGAGATGTGAGGAAAATAGAGTTTGTTTGGATATTGCATGCCATGTGTGTATATAGATATATAGATATATGTATATATCTGTACATAAGCCCAAACTTTTTGTGATTGTTTTTGCTTCTAAAATGTGTACTTTACAGGACTTTTTAGTCTTTACGAAAGCCCAGACTTTTTGTTTACATAATGTGTACTTCACAGAAATGTAGAGCCAAAATAGTGCTCAAAATATGCCATATATCACGAGCAAGGTTGTTGGTCTAGATTTTTAATAGACATGGAAAAGGGTACTTTCACTTTGCACTACAAAATAAGGTCTAGATCCCTGGGACTCTATGGTCCAGTGGAAGGCTAGAGGAGCCGAAACGCGTAGGCCGTCCGTTTTTTGATAAACTACATCCTGCACATGGTGTGTGAATAAAGAGTAAGTTTTTAAAAACTTACTGCTGCTGTGCTGTGACTTCTGCCGACGAGTGGGGGGCAAGGAGAATCCAGAAATATATATATATATATATATATATATATATATATATATATATATATATATATATATATACATATATATATATATAATATTATTACAATGACCTTATTATTTTCAACATAAAATACTGGAAAATATTTTTTATTTTAATGAAAACTACATGTTTAACAAAAATGTAAAAGAATTATTTTTAAATGTGTAAATAATTTTACTTTATGAAATGTAATTGAGATATAATATAATTTTTTGGGGAATATTTATTCTTATATTTACAATAAAATAGCATACCATTTACTGTAATTAATATCTTTTCTAATTGAGTATAAGTTATTGTTCATAAACATGATTCATGTAACAAAAATAATTAAAAACATTACAATATTAATGTGCATATCATCAAAATAATTAACATAAAATGTACACTAAATTATCCAATTTAAAACAATCTTCCAACCCATATTTCCTGACAACCCAATATCCAGCTGCTAAAATCAACTATAAACCCATTATTTTTAGACATTACTACAAATAAAAAACAAATGTCATGAGTTTTATAATTCGTAAATTATTTTACTAAAAGCAAAAATTTATTTTTAATAAACATATTGAATTATACACACTGCAATAATTTACATACAAAATAACACTTACAAACGATATCACATACAATAATATTTTCGAAAACTACATTTCTTACAACAATATTCAAAACAACACTTAAAATGATATGTTTACCTTCAGCATTCCTGTTAATTATATTTTTGACAACCCTATATTCTTGACACAATATTTTTGGAATACGGTATTTTTATTCGAGATTTTTTGAAACAGTGAAACACATTGCAGTTAGTCTGATTCGATATTCCAGTGTCCACTTACTCCCTGCTTATTAGCAGATTGCTCATAATTAGATATTTGTCGTTTGACTAAATTACAAAATAATTTTCCTAAACAAATTACTAATCCACATTTACACATATCTAAATGTAACATGACAAATTCAAACGGTGTGATAGTTGAAGGGGTTCTTATTACAGTTTCACTGGCTGACTCAGATGTGTGATTTTCTCTACTGCAGCCTCTTGCCAAGCAGAGGGTTTATAGGCAGCCACGTGCAACTGCCAGGATCTGAAGCGGTGCTGATAACAAGGCATTCCTCGAATACTTCGATGACGCTTCAGTGAAGAACATTTATCTTCCGTGGCAGGCATAATTGCATTCAGCTTGAAACCAAAATTGCACAGACAACCATCTCAGGAAAACCTGAACTTGTGAAATGCCCTCTAGGAACACCGCACACAATGTACTACAAGTTAAAATCTTGGTTAAATTGTGGTCTTCATTCCTATGTTATCATGCAAATTTTTCAGCGGAACCAAGTACTTTTTCGATCTGACCTAGCAACAGCATTATCTTCTCTTGACAGTCCTAATATAATCAAAAACATTCATAATTAAAACATATATAAAATATGATCAAGAACATTCATATTTAAATATATATGTATATTTTTTTATATATATATATGTATTCACATATATGTGTGTGTTTATATATATAAATATATATATACATATATATATATATATATATATATATATATATATATATATATATATATATATATTTATATTCGCTGAAAAAAAACATATGTTTCAGAGAGGTTATAGTTAGGAATTAGCATTTACAAAACCTTTGAAATTCACTGAAAAAACCATAGATTTCATGAGTGTTATAGTTAGCTGGATGTTTCACTTGTACAAAACCATAGAAATTCCTCCGTTATAGTTACTTGTGCTAACTATAACTCGCGCGCCGGCAATGCACTGCTGATGATGTCACATAATACATCATTCATGACATGGTCAGTGAAATCACTGATGACATCACTGATGCCATCTCAAATGAGATGATGACAGACATCTCTTCTTCTTCCAGAGCTGGTTTTGGAATTTTTTGGGTGTTTTTAAAAAAATTGCATTGGAGAAATGGCATCTGGTTCGCAAGCTCCTCATCATTCTTCAGATGAAGATATCTTAGAGGAAGATCCACCCAAGCAAAGGCCTGAATCAGTGGTATGGAAATTGTTCACCTTTCTTGCCGGAGAAAAAAAGGTCAACACAAGAAAAGTCACATGCTTGCTATGTGACAGGGTCCTGTCGCGAGGCAGTGACATGAAATACTCCTGGTGAACAGCGAGTATGTATAAACATCTGCGGACCATTCACCTGAAGAATCTAGCACGAGAAGAAATGAGGCGTGCAGCAAAAAATCCACCACCAGGCATTTCTAGCACCTCCGGAGCATCCGCTTCAGCACCACCAGTAGACATTCGCCCAGAATTTGTTTTTCTGCAGCAGCACTGCACTAAGTGCAAACCCATCATCTGTTATGGTGAACAGTCAGTGGACAGTATTTGTGCAGGTCAACTGGACCACACATGTAATTTTTTTGTTGTTGTTGTTTTTGGAATGATGTTGAATTCCAAAAGCTAACTGTTTACTTAGTTCCTTTTTTGTTCAATTTTTAAAAAACACCAAAAAAGTACAAAATTGTTAAAAAACTACAAAAAAATAGAAAACAAAAAACAGAAGAAAAAAAAAGTGCAGAGCCACCTTATCTGGTTTAAAAAAAGAACTATAATTGCATGGTAATGTCTGAAAGTTTGGTTGAATGTATGTGTAGAGCATGATTGACTGAAAGAATGCATTAGTACTGTATGGTGAATTTATAGGGGCAGATCTATGAAGAAGTGCTGCAGCATGACACTGCAAGTCCTTTAGCTGCACCGCGCTGCAGTACTTCTGAAGCACAGAGATGTGACATATTTACATGAATATGTCGCAAATTCTGTGCTCCCTCTGCACTAGCACACAAACTGCAGCCATGCAGTGACGCAGGCACCCTTGCACCATGGTGTAAGGATATCTGTGTCGTGGGGAGATTGTTTTTGTGCAGGAAGGGATTACTTCCTGCACAAAAACAATCACTAAAGGCAATTTCCTCATTCAATGTGTGCAGTGGAATGCAGCATGCATTGAAAGAGGAAAAAACTAGGAGAAATTAAAACATTTCTCCTTGTTGTGACTCGCTACACCAACTCTAGGGTGGCGCACCATTCACACGTATCTACAGATGTTCACTTTCTTGTAAGTCTTGAGATGTGTTGTGTGGGAACAGGCACAGCAACCCCCATGGAACGCCCCTCCTTCGCAAAGTGCTGCGTTTGAATGGATCTTATTTTCAAGAAGAGGAAAAGCCAAGTAGGGTGGCTTTTCCTCTCCTTGCAAATCTGGAGAAGTCCCCAGCGCCATCACTACGTTACAAAAAGTGACGTACTGGTTGCTCAGGGGGCTTGTAAATCTGCCCCATAAGGGCTTAGGTGTTGGCAGAGTGATACAATAAGAATATAGTGCTGGATGGCTGATTGACGGACTGCATGAAACTGACCGGAGGTATCCTAGGCTGCATGAGTACTACTTCAGTATTTAGTGGAGTGTACCAATAGTATGTATCTGCTTAGAGGTTTGTAGGGATTGTGCATAGAATATTGTATGTGTACTTGTGTTGCTGCCTAGGTCATTCTATAATAACATCACTAGTAACTAGAATGATGACAGTGCTTCAAACAAAGTGCTCAGTTAATTTATAAGTGTGTAGGTATTGCCTCAATGCCGGAGTCATTCTGCAAGTGCATAGACAGTGACTGGGTTCCTAGAGTGCTAGTAGTTGACAGCAGGATAAGTTTATAAGCGCTTATGTTTCAGCAGAGTGGTTAGGAAAGGACATGCTTCTGTCAGGATGATTGTAGGAGTGGACACAAACTCACAGTGTGATTCCAGACAAGCATGACTATTACCTGGACTTTTGCAGGACTGATTTAGTAGTCTGCAAGGGCTTATGAGGCCGCATATATTGTGCACATTTGACTGCAACACTGCTTGTCTCAATGCCTGATTCATTATGCAAGTGCATAGACAGTGAATAGGTTCCTAGAGTGCTAGTAGTTGACAGCAGGATAGGTTTATAAGAAATTTTGTTTCAGCAGGGGGATTAGATAAGGACATATTTCTGTCAGGATAATTGTAGGAGTGGACACAGACTCACAGTGTGATTACAGACAAGCATGACTATTACCTGGACCTTTGCAGGACTGACTCAGTAGTCTGCAAGGGGTTAAGGGATCGCATACATTGTGCACATTTGACTGTACCACTGCTTGTCTCAATGCTTGAGTCATTCTGCAAGTGCATAGACAGTGACTGGGTTCCTAGAGTGCTAGTAGTTGACAGCAGGATAAGTTTATAAGGACTTATGTTTTAGCAGATGGATTAGATAAGGACATACTTCTGTCAGGATGATTGTAGGAGTGTGCACAGACTCACAGTGTGATTCCAGATAAGCATGACTATTACCTGGACTTTTGTAGGACTGACTCAGTAGTCCGCAAGGGGTTAAGGGACCGCATACATTGTGCACATTTGACTGTACCACTGCTTGTCTCAATGCCTGAGTCATTCTGCAAGTGCATAGACGGTGACTGGGTTCCTAGAGTGCTAGTAGTTGACAGCAGGATACGTTTATAAGCACGTATGTGTCAGCAGAGTGAGCAGATAAGGACATGCTTCTGTCAGGAAGATTGTAGGAGTGGACAGAGCTGCTTTAGAGCCTGAGAACAGGTCAGCAGAGCTGCTTTAGAGCCAGAGAACTAGGTCAGCAGAGCTGTTGTAGAGCCAGAGACCCAGGTGAGCAGAGCTGCTGTCGAGCTAGAGAACCAGGTCAGGAAAGCTGCTTTAGAGCCATAGAACCCGGTCAGCAGCTGCTGTAAAGCCAGAGAATCCAGGTAAGCAGAGCTGTTTTAGAGCCAGAGAACCAGGTCAGCAGAGCCGTTGTAGAGCCAGAGAACCAGGTCAGCAGAGCTGCTCTAGAACCAGAGACCCAGGTCAGCAGAGCTGCTCTAGAGGCCGAGAACCAGGTCAGCAGAGCTGCTGTAGAGCCAGAGAAACTAGGTCAGCAGAGCTGCTTTAGAGGGAGAAAACCAGGTTAGCAGAACTGCTTTAGAGCCAGAAAACCAGGTCCCAGGATGCTTGTTTCCGGTCCAGGGAAGACATGGCTTGGCAGTTCGGGCTGGACTGTTCCCATGAGGCACAGGGTCAGACTGATTTGCATATGGCCATGTCTGAACTTGGGTGGCTGAGTGAGCTAAAGAATGGTGATGAAATAAACCCAGATCAGTTGACTGGGGGTGAGTGTTTGATTTGCTCAAACGCTCCGTCCATCATTCCCTTTTGTTCCGCTTAGAGGGAGAGAACCAGGTCAGCAGAACTGCTTTAGAGCAAGAGAACTAGGTGAGCAGAACTGCTCTAGAGCCAGAGAAACCAGGTCGGCAGAGCTGCTTTAGAGGGAGAGAACCAGGTCAGCAGAGCTGCTTTAGAGCCAGAGAACCAGGTCAGCAGAGCTGCTCTAGAGCCAGAGAACCAGGTCAGCAGAGCTGCTTTAGATCCATAGAACCAGGTCAGTAGAGCTGCCCTAGAGCCAGAAAACCAGGTCAGCAGAGCTGATTTTGAGGGAGAGAACCAGGTCAGCAGAGCTGCTTTAGAGCCAGAGAATCAGGTCAGCAGAGCTGCTTTAGAGCCTAAGAACCAGGTCAGCAGAGCTGATCTAGAGCCAGAGACCCAGGTCAGCAGAGCTGCTGTAGAGCCAGAGAACCCAGGTCAGTAGAGCTGCTTTAGAGCGAGAGAACCAGGTCAGCAGAGCTGCTTTAGAGGGAGAGAACCAGCTCAGCAGAGCTACTTTAGAGCCAAGGGACCAGGTCAGCTGAGCTGCTCTAGAGCCAGAAAACCAGGTCGGCAGAACTGCTTTAGAGCCATAGAACCGGGTCAGCAGAGCTGCTTTAGAGCCAGAGAACCAGGTCAGCAGAGCTGCTTTAGAGCCAGAGAAACCAGGTCAGCAGAGCTGCTTTAGAGGGAGAGAACCAGGTCAGCAGAGCTGCTTTAGAGCCAGAGAACCAGGTCAGCAGAGCTGCTCTAGAGCCAGAGAACCAGGTCAGCAGAGCTGCTTTAGAGCCATAGAACCAGGTCAGCAGAGCTGCTTTAGAGGGAGAGAACCAGGTCAGCAGAACTGCTTTAGAGCCAGAGAACCAGGTATCTGGCTCTAAAGCTCTACATGGTATGAACCTAATTTGTCTTTTTTGCAGCTTCATGCTTATGGTTAGCAGAAGCTTGCCGCAGTACCTAAGACTGATACATCTATGGCTGAGGGCCCCAATCCTCTGGTATGTTAATGAAGTTTCCCGGTGACCGAATTAACAATGACATCACAATGTATAACATACCTTGGGTACTGATATATGGCTCCTTTGTTTCTAGGTGTCTCCTGTCTTTACTTTTGTCCTGATGATGACCCTGCTATAAGTAATTGTGCCAAAGGGTCGAAACATCAACAACATATGTGGACTGATTTTAAACTCTGATTGAGGTTTTGACACCCATAGTATGAGTGGCAGGAACAACAACATGTTATCCCAATCAGTGACATGTATATATATATTTATATCAAGCTCAAGCACACTTTTTTTATCAGTTCAGTCACTTTCATTGTGCTATCACTATATTGGAGCACCTTGTACTTTTTGTTCAATGTATATAATGTGTCATTTTGGCATGATTTGTTTCTGCAACCTTTGAATTCAAGTACCATGAATAAATGTATTGACTGAATAACAAAGAAAATGTAGTAAAAAGTTTAATTGACAATACTATTGTAGTGGACGTCAAAGTCTATACTACCCCCATAGGGACCACCTTTTTGATAGTCATTGTATGGCCCAGGTTCCTGGGTTACTGGGTTGACCCATTTCTTTAGAGTATGAGGATGAAGCATGACACCGCTTGGGGTGTGGGAGGGCCCTTGCACCTAAGGAAGCAGATTCCCTGATCTGCCTCCTTGGCAGCCTTCAACCTCACCTTCCTTATAAGAACTGAATGCCTGCTTTATACATAGCCTTTGTGGGGCCATGTATGCTGGACATTTATTTGCCCATGGTCCCTCTTTATATTGTTCATGTTGGAACTCACCCTTCTTGCAGGATCATCCTCAAACGTTTTGCTTCTTCCTCCCTTATTTTTCCTGACCCGTGGCTGTTGGCAATAGGACTCTGCACACTTTACCACTGCTGATCAGTGCTAAAATGCATATGCTCTCTTTGTAACTTGTATTGTAATTGGATACACATGATTGGCATATTTGTATCACCATGAAGTCCCTAGTAAAGTGCACTGGGTGTGCCAGGGCTGGTGATGACAAATGCTACTAGTGGGCCTGCAGCACTGATTGTGCCACCCACATGAGTAGCCCTAAAATGGTGTCTCAGGCCTGCCATCGCAGTGCCTGTGTGCAGTCTGTGAACTGCCATGTCCTCCTTGTCAGTGTCCCCACTGACCAGGCCTAAACCTTCTCTTTTTGTGCACATTGGTCACCCCTATGGAAGGCCCAAAGTACCCCCCTGGGCAGGGTGCAGTGTATGTGAAAGGTAGAACATGTACTTGTGCAGGTGACATGCTCTGGTAGTGAATTACAGCCATTTTCGTTTTTCACTATTGTAAGGCTATCTTGCTCCATAGGTTAACATTGGGGATGCTGGCTACTTAATTTGCATATCGCCATTGTCTGGGTGGTGTGGAGTGCAAAAAAACGATGGATTTGGGCCCAGATCTTTTGACTGGGGGAGTGTGTGACATTGATCCACATTCAGTCCATCACTTGTTGTTTTTGCAATTGCCGCCCTAAGTGCGCTGGGGATGCCCAGACGTGGGTCCCAGGCACTCCACACCACTGGAATCAAGCTAGCCGGGCTGAAGAGAGGTGTTACCTCGAAACCGGTCCGGTCCTCGGATGCTTGATTCCGTTCTGGGAAGGACATGGCTTTTGTAGTTCGGACTGGACTGTTCCCATGGGGCAACAGGGTCAGAGCTGATTTGCATATCGCCATTGTCTAACCCAGGGTGGTGTGGAGTGCAAAAAAACGATGGATTTGGGCCCAGATCTTTTGACTGGGGGAGTGTGTGACATTGATCCACATTCAGTCCATCACTTGTTGTTTTTACAGTGGCTACCAGCATTTCTTCCCATAGGAACAAGATAGGACATAAAAGTCTGGTATCCCTGAACTCAGAATTTAATAACACATCTTTTAGGAAAGGTGGTTTTTAACTCCTGTGTTTGAGAATAGCACTTTTAGAAAGTTGCTGTTCTCTTGTCTGACCTTTCTGTGTGCCTTGGCCTGTTTCTGGATTGACTGTCTGGTCTAAGAGTGACAGGGGCTTGGGATTCCCCAGGAGGCTGGCTAAGTCAGCCCTAGGCTGAATGACTACATTTGCAACTTGAGTGGTGGGAGGAGTTAGCACCTGGGCCTGAATAGGACTGTGCCCGCCCCCCACAGTGCTGGCTCCACCCCCTGTGATGCGTCTGATGTCTCTGCCCTGCACTGTGAAAGAAGAGAATGAATCATGTCAACAAAGTGCTCCAGGGCTGTGCTTTCCCTCCACAATGCTGGTTCCACCTCCTGCTGGACGGCTGACGACCCTGCCCCTCTCTCTGAAAGGAAGGGAGAGGCCAGTAAAACAAAGTGCTCAAGGAACACTCAGAACTGGTTCAGACTGGGCTCAGAGCGCTCCTGCACAAAGGGAACAAATACTTTTAGGGGTATAAGTACAGGACCCCTGACTACAGAAAATTAGATCATCCTGGAATCAAGAAGGAACCTCTGCCAAGGAGAAAGCTGAAACTGAAGAAGGAAGATTGTCCAGCTGTTGCTCTGCTGGATTGCCCTGCTGTTGCTTTGCTGCCAAGGAGCGGGTAAGGACTTTGTTTTGTGCTGTGTCCCCTTGCTTAAAGGAATCTCCAAGGGTCTGAGAAGAGCTGGCTCCCTGTTCTGAAGTCCCAGGAACAAAAGGACTTCACCCCCAGCTTCCCCTGAACTCTTCTGAGAGAGTTCTGTCCTTCCTGGAGTGCTTGTCCATGTGTGGTGCCTCTGGAAGTTGTACCTGTGTTGGGAAGCTGGAAACTAGGCTTGAGAGACTTTGCTACAGAAAAGTTATTGCATCGTTTGCTGCGGAGCGCATCCCCGACAGTGCGAGGAAATTCCCGCCGCTACGAAATTCGAGATCGTCGCAGCGCCTGTTGCCGCTGTCAGAGCCGTTGCATCCTTCGTTTGCGGGACGCACCCGATCGGTGAGGGAAGTCTAATATTGCTGGGAGTGTCGTCGCAGAGCCTGTCGTCGCTGGGTGAGATCGTCGCACCACCTGCTTGCGGACCTCATCACGTCGCTGCGAGAGTCATCGCCGAAGCCATCACATCGAGGAGCTGCGAGAGAGAAGATCACCGCTGGTCCATGCATCGTCGCCCCGGAGATCGTCGCAGCTCCAAAGATCGTCGTATTGTACCTTTGCGAGAACAAACTTCCTACGGAACCTACGCACCGGAATCCAGACAAGTGGCCTTCCTCCCCATACAGACCGGATTCATCGCAACACGCCCGCTGCTGCAGCGGGGCTGTCGCAAACGCCTCCCCAGGGTCTCAGGAGCAACGCATCGCTTGTTTTCCACCGCACCAGCTTCTGCTTTTGGAACTTTGTCGCAACTAAAGGTACTGTGAGCTAAACGTGACGCAACTGTGAACTTTTCACGTAACTCTGGATTATTTTTGATCGCAACCTAAAGATTTTTATCGCAACCTAAAGAATTTTATCGCAACCTTGAGAACTCTTTTGAAACCATATTTTTGGAACTGTGTATGTTGGATTTTTGTAATTTTTGTCTTGTGTAGTTTAGATTAAATACCTTTATTTTTCTAATTTGTTGTGGAGTCAGTTTGTGGTGTTTTCACTGTGTTACTGTGAGTGTTGGTACAAATACTTTACACATTGCCTCTGGTTAGCCTAGACTGCTCGTGCCAAGCTACCTAGAGGGTGCGCAGGGGTTATCTCAGAGTGATTCCTCCTTACCCTGACTAAAAGCAAGGGTCCCTATTTGGACAGTGGTACCTACCCCTGCCAACTAGAGACCCCCATTTCTAACAGTTCATCATCCATAGAACCACTCCCACACCCACTCATACCCCTATATAACCTCTCATATACCCATTCCCACTCAACCACTTACATACCCATTCACAGACCCATACAAGTACTCAGACACCCACTCACTGACTCATAGAACCACTCACACATTCACTCACTCATTCATACAGCCACTCACACAACTATTCACTCACCCATGCAGCTACTCACACAACCAGTCACTCACCCGTACAGCAACTCACTCACCCATACAGCCCCTTAACACAGCTGCTCACTCACCTATACAAGCACTCACACACTCACTCATATAACCACTTACATACCCATTCACATATCAATACAAGCAATTCCACATCCGCTCACTCACCCATACAGCCATTCACACAGACACTCACTCTCCTATACAGCCATTCACATACCAACTCACTTAACCAAACACCCATTCAAACAGTCACCCATACATCCCCAGCAACTCACTCATACAGTCATTCAGGCACACACTCTCTCACTCATAGAGTCACTCACACACCCACTCACCCTCCCACACAACCACTCACAGTGAGTCACTCACCCATACGGCCACTGACACACCCACTCATACACCTATACATCCCCTCACACACTCATGCAGCCACTCACGCAGCCACTCACAAACAGACACAGAGAGTCACACAACCACTGAGGTGCCCTATGTTAGAAATAGTATCACTCATTAGTATTACAGAAAGAATAGTAATTTAACTTACGCAGTGGCTTAGTATGCATCATTAGGTCTCAAAACGTTTATGAAATACTTACACTCACTGGATGATGTCATCAGTGATATCATTTGAGATTTCATCGGTGATGTCATTGACCATGTCATGATTGATTTAATATGTGAGGTCATAATAATAATAATATTAAAATATTTATAAAGCAGACAGCTTCCTCAAACAGAGGTTTCTCAGCGCTACGCAGACTACATCAGCAACTTCGCAACAGACAGATAATTATCCCTGCTTAAAGAGCCAGGTTTTTAAGACCTTCCTAAACTTTTGTTCTGATTCAAGTTGGCGCAAGCATGCTGGCAAAGAGTTCCACAGTCTTGCGGTCCTAACTGAAAAGAACCTACTCCATGTCATGCCTTAGCATAACGCGTAACGCAGAGCAGTTGCTGGTGGTTGGATCTAAGCGTCCGTTCCTGTTGATATGGGCTGAGACATAACCCATAGCTCGGAAACCAAAGGTCAATTCCTTAAATTCAATTCTCTTAGCCAATGGCAGCCAATGTAGGTATCTCCAGTGGGGGGGATATATGTTGCTGGAAAGGGACCCTGCAAATCAGCCTTGACACAGCATTCTGAACCATCTGGAGTCTATGTATCAGGTAGCTGGTAGCTCCAGATACAAGCTGTTTGCATAATCCAACTGGGAAGTCATCAGCCCATGGACTATTATCCTGCGGCTCTCCTCTGGATGCAAATGGAGGAATTCCCTTATGCAACACAATCTCCAAAAGCAGGCTGACTAAATCTGATTATTTGTGTTGTAAAAGATAAGTCATTTTCCCACATAATGTCATGATTTTTAGCTGCCTCCAATGGAATCGGTGGAGATCCCATCTCTGTGGGCCACCCGAGGCACGATGCAGGAGAAGGTGACTGACTTAAAAACAGGACCTCTGTCTTGTCTTCATTTAATTTCAAGCAGTTACTATTCATCCAGCTTGAGATATTTGTCAGGCATTCCTTGAAATTGTCAAAGGCGTCCGCGGAAAGTTTCTTAAAAGAGAACACCAGCTGGGTATCATCTGTATAGGAGACAGCCTTCACCCCCCTGCTGCAATGAGTGCCGACAGTGGTGCCAGGTAGATATTAAAAAGCAATGGACTCAAAGCAGAGCCCTGAGCCACTCCGCACACTACCGGTTTTTGAGTAGATTGAAATGGTCGTAGGAAAACCTGTTGTGAATGTTCCTCAAGGTAAGATCAAATCCAGGTGAGAGCTACCCCTGAATGCCAGACTGATTTAATCTTTCCAGTAAGATTGACTGTGAGACCGTGTCAAATGCGTATCATGAAGTAGGCCATTCGTCTTTATGAAATCAGCTAGCTGTTGCTGAGCCATCTTCTCCAACATTTTTGCGGGTGCCAGCAGAAGCAGTGCATTGTGGAGCGTAAGTTATAGTTAGGTCAGGTAACTATAAGGACTGAATTTCAATGGTTATGTACAAATGAAATCTGAGCCTAACTTCAACGTCCCTGAGACCTTTGTTTTTTCAGTGAATTTGTAAACTTTTTAAAATGTTATATCCCAACTATAAATAACGTCCCTGTAACTCTTGTTTTTTCAGTGAATTTCTAAGGTTTTCAAAATTGTATTTCTTAACTGTAACCTGTAACCTCTGAGAGTGAGTGTGTGAGTGAGTGAATGGGTGTCTGAGTGAGTGTCTGAGTGAGTGTGTGAGTGTCTCAATGGGCGTTTGAGTGGTGTGTGAGTATCTATATGGGTCTGGGATTGGACGCATAAGTGTCTTACTGGCTTTGTGAGTGGGTGCGTGAGTGTCTGAGTGGGTCTGTGAGTGGGTGTGTGAGTGCTAAATTTCTATGGTTTTTTACAATTGAATTCTGAGCCTAACAATAACATCCCTGTAACCTTCCAGTGAATATAAATGTGTGTGTGTGTGTGCGCTTACGGTGAAGGGCTTTGGGTTTGCTCAAATGTCAATCCCATTTTGATTCCATATGCCATAGCATACAACATGGGGCACTGAGTCTGTCCACTTCAAACACTGATTCTCCTCCTCCATTAGTTGCAACATTTTTCATAATGGCAAGTGCATATCTGCCTATAAATGAGTACACGTTTTCTTTAGTGGATCAATACTTTACTTCACCAGTGCTATCTTTCCATTGATTATCATTTTTTTAATCAGCGTTTTGCAATTATATTCCATTGTTAATTCTTTTTTAAATTAAATAATTTATTGCAGATGTATGCCAATCTCACTAAGGAAGTATGCCTTTTTCTTATGTTGTTGTCCCTATTTTATAGTACCAATGGCTTCTTTGTTACTATCTTGTATTTCTAGGGTAAAAAAATCAACCAATATGTTTTGCCATAGGATAGAAAATGCATTTTGAGGCTTGCAGTTCTAATTTATGACTGCATAATCTCCTTAAGGAGCCAAACCTCTACTGCTCATTTTTTTATCCCATGCCCTAACACTGTATGTAGTGCACAAAGAAGACTCCTTTTACCGTCCAATACTCACTTACATCATCAGCTTGTGCAGTCTCTTATACCTACTGAACATCATAACTTGTTTCATGTGAGACTTTGCAAGTAAGTACTTTTTGTTCAGGACAAAGCACTTAAGTTGACTTATCAAGTCATGCAAGGCCACCTTATATGGCTTGATAAATCAAGAGTAACACAATGCTGTGCAAATTGCTGCATTGCATTACTTTGCCCAGAGAGGTATTCCATAGGTGGAGCATGAATGTTCCCACGCAGCCACCCATGGATTTTGGTACATTACTAGATTTACCATCAGTGGTAGACCTGGGGATACATCAAAATGCTATGCCTCTCCAGATGAGGCATAACGAGGAGAAATATCTCCTTGTTAATTCCTCTCAGGATGGTGTTTGCGCAGGAAGATGCACCTTCCGACACAAAAACAATCCTGCCTACATCGCAGGCTCCCTTGCACCATGGTGCAAGGGTGCCTGAATTGGAGCAAGGCAGCACATTGTGTGGCAGTGCTGGGAAATGACAGGAATGCAACATGTATTTCAGCCCCTTCCCTATGACATGGCAAACTGCTTCAGCATGGCAAACTGCCCTCTTTGTGACTGGCCGGAGAAAATGGATTATTTGTTGAAGTCCTACTAATCTTTGGCCAGGCCTGCCTCTTTCTGAGATATAGACTTAAAAAAAAGACTCTGGCCCAGATTTACAAACAATTTGCATCTGGTTTCTTTTTTAATGAGTACCTGAAGCAAAGTATTGGGTTGGTATTTACAATCCAACACAAATCACTACTTGTGTTGGATTGTACACACAAGGCATGTTTTTTTTTTTTATTCAAATCCTTATCTACAAATATTTTTAGACATGGATTGCACCAAATTCCTAAGCCTCCCTGAGGCTGATGTAATGAGCAGAAATATTTACATTTCTCCTTGTTGCTTCGTCTTTGTATTCCTACAATTGTGCAGCAGATGCACAAAGAGGAACATTCCATTCAGCATAGTTTTTGTGCTTGAAAGAATGGCTGCACCTGATCAGTACTTATCCTCAATGAGGCTCTTCTCCGACAGGCTACTTGTGCACAGATACCAGGCACGGCTTTCACATGTGTGCACACACATGGTCACATGCTCACGTGTTCATGTGTATCCAGCCTGGACCTCTTACACTAGCTGCACAGCAGAAACCTAATCTTTAAAGTCCAACACTGGCTGTCAACAAGTTCAGTCCAATTACAATGACTTTACAGTGAACAAGACTTAGGTAGTGAGACTAGTTCATAGTTAAAGTTAAAAAAATGAATAGTCAAAACAGAAGAATTCTTGTAAACTAAAGGTCGGAACACATTTGCTAGGATGGCACAAGACAAGAAAACTGTCAAAACAGAATGCTGCACAAGATCCGTAGTAAAACATTACAAATTCACATCACATTGCAATATTGCAGAAGGAAAAGGCTGCAGCACAAAAAAACAGAACACATCGCCACCACAGCAAAAGTCCATACAGCAAATGTGCACAGATGTTCCTGTTACATTTGAGCACCTCCTGAATCCTGTTTTCATATTTCTTAGAAATGGGGATCTCTAATTGGCAGAGGTAAGTACCTTTGTCCAAGTAAGGACATTTTCTTCTAGTTAGGGTAAGGGGGATACACACTTTATATAACCCCTGCTCACACCCTTGGTAGCTTGGCAAGAGCAGACAGGCGTATCCCAAAGGCTATGTGTAAAGTATTTGTACTCAAAACACACAGTAATACAGTGAAAACACCACAAATGGACACCGCACCAGTTTAGAAAAAGAAAGTATCTTTATCCAAACCAAACAAGACCAAAACGAAAAATATCCAACTTGCATATATCATAATAGCACTTGTAGAAACAAATAGCTCCACCTGGGGCTAATACGAAGTTGTCATGTTGAACCGGGAGGTGCATTGCTTCGGGCATGGAGTTACACGGAACCCCAAACAACAGTTCCTTGGAAGATGAAGTCAATGGACATTGGATGGCATCATGGAGGTGAGGCATCAGTGCTAAGGTTGAGGCCGGTTCCCTGGTTGCCACATGAGGTGTCCATGAGGAGGTGATATGTTGAATCTAGGACAGGGGAAGTCGGCGGCAGCAGTGGTGAGGCATCGGTTCCAGTGAGGCGATGCAAAGTTGAAGTGCTCAAGAAGTCACCCTCACCGGTTATCAGCTCTGTGATAACGAAATGCGGTGACGCTGAGGGTGTGAGCGCTGGCATCAGGAAGGCCGATAACTGCAGGCGTTGAAGGGCGTCGGAGCTGTGGTGCTGGCCTCCTTGCAGGTTGCGGCCTCACTTGTGGCATTGCTGATGGTGTCAGAGTTGCTTTTCTTGCTTTGCAGCACCAACTGCACAATTGGCAGGGCCCAGGAACTGGAATTGGTGCCCTTTTGAAATGGTTGAGTCCACACAGGAGTCCAGGTGTTGGTCAGTGTGTTGCAGGTGAAGTCCTTGTGTCCCTGAGACTTCAGAACAGAAGGCCAGCACACCCAAGCCCTTGGAGATTCTTCTTCAAGCAGGTTCTCAGCAAAGATCCAGTCTTTGCCCTTTCCTTGGCAGAAGTAACAAATGAAGGCTAACTCAGCAAAGCACACAGAAAAGGGGCATTACTCCACTTCACACCTCTCCAGCTCTTCTCCTTGACAAAGGTTCCTCTTGAGTCCAGAAATGATCTAATTCTCTGGGGTTTAAAGTCCACTACTTATACCCCATTTTGTCTTTGTTCTCTTTGTGGCAAGAGTCTCTGAGCCCAGTCCAAACCAGTTTTGTCCTCTCTAGTGCAGCATCACTTTAGGAGGTGGAGACAGCATTGTGCAGATGAGACACTGCCTATTCAGGTGTATGTGAAACCAGCACTCTAAATATAGTTAAGGTCTATTCAGTTTAGTTCTGAGTCACCCAGGAAAGGCAGAAAACAGCTCAACCCCCCCCGTGACTGTCTACATTGAATGCACATGCCTAGCACCTGCCACTCCAAAACTAGACAGTCAATACACACACTAGCCGGGGCACACAGAATGATTAAATAAGAAAATGCCTGCTTTCTAAAAGTGGCATTTTCAAACACACAATTTAAAGACCATCTCCCTAACAAGTTGTGTTATTAAATTGTGAGTTCAGAGAGCCTAAACTCCACTTCTCTGTCTTTTCCCAATGGAAAGCTATACTTGCAAAATGTTACAAAGTATCTCCCATGTTAGCCTAAGGGACAAAAAGCCTTTCAATAGTGAAAAATGAACTACACAGTATTTCACTATTTGGACATGTCACACATACCAGTACATGTCCTACCTTTCACATACGCTGCACCCTGCCCATGGTGGTATCTTGGTCACACCTGAGGGGTGGCAGGTGTAAGGAAAGGGAAGCCTAGGGCCTAGGGCCTGGTAAGTGGGGGTACTTGCCAGGTTAACACGGCAGTTGAAAAATATACGTGCAGACAAAGCAGTGGCAGGTCTGAGTTACATTTGGAAAGCTACTTGTGTGGGTGGCACAATGAGTGTTGCAGGTTCATTAGTAGCATTTGATTTTCAAGCCCTGTGCGCACTCAGTGCACTTTACTAGGGTCTTACAGTAAATCAAATATGCTGATCATGGATAACCAATCATGATAACAATTTACACAGAGAGCACTTGCACTTTCACACTGATCAGCACTGGCAAGGTGCCCAAAACATCTAAGCCAGCAAAAACGAAATCCAGCATAGCATCAAAAAGTCAGAGGAAACCACGCCAAGGATGCTCAGACTAATAATTTTACATTGGTAAAAGATGTTTGGAGCAAGCGCTACCTTATCTTTACACCGAGGACATAAAATAGTTCCAGTCAAAAATGTTTTGTGATCCAGCATTTGATATGCAAAAGTCATTACCAGCTACATTATTTTCTCATTGGGAAAATCTCTAACTGTAATGCTTGAATGTGAGTGACTCCACGTTAAACAACACAATTGGTACAGTGCATACAGAGCAGGTAAAGCACGGTCAATAACACAGAGCAATAGTGATGGATCTGTCTGCAAAAAGAAAGAAATCATTTTCTGCTTCTAAATAAAATGTTTTCCACATGAAGTTTGACTTCCAAAGTTGAATCCGAGTTATAGAGACGATGTACAGCTTTAAAAGGGAACAGGAGCTATATCAGCTAACTAGGCCGCTAATAAAGGAAATCTCCACAAGTTTAGTCAGACTGTGGAGGTTTACACTAAATTCTTTATGTCTTGCATACCACTTTTATGTAAAGTGAATAATGATATTCTGAGTGAATCAATGCAGCCTGCTTCTTTATGGAGATAGATTAACATACAAGAAACTAGGGGGCATATTTATTAAGGATTTGTATCATCCTTGCGCCACGCAACGGGGTGCAAGAGCGACACAACTTTTAAGTTTGATTTATCAAGCCACGCATGGCCTTGCATGGCTTGATAAATCTAGAGTAACCCAGCTCAAATCACTGGGGAGGTGTTCCATGTGTGGAGCGTGGATGTTCCCATGTATCTACCCATGGATTTACAATCACTGGTACACCTTGGAATGTGCCAAAATGCTACACTGCCCCAAGTGAGGCGCACTGAGGAGAACTATCTTCATTTCTCCTTGTTGCTTCCTTTTTCTATGTTTGCTGCATTCTGATGCACACATGGAAACAGGAATAGGTCTCACAGGATTGTTTTTGTGCAGGAAGGGGTCTCTTACTGTACAAAACCAATCCCGCTTACAATGCAGACACCCTTGCACCATGGTGCAAGGGTGCCTGCATTAGCACTAGGTAGCACAATGTGTGCCAGCACTGGGAAATGGCAGGCATGCACCATTAAGTACAGTGCATTCCCGCACTTTCCCAAGGTGGTGACTTGCAAGGTGACATGTTGCGCTGCATTGCGCTGCTTAAATATTTCCTAAATGTGGCCCTAGGTTTTGGTTGAGGGGGAAGAAGACCCTTGTCAAGTAACAACCACAATCCATGACAGGGTGACCCACAAAAGTAACTCAATTGACCAGTGCTTAATCCCTCCAGTAGCTCGGCACAAAAGCAGTAAGGCTTAGCTTAGAGGCAATGTGTAAAGTATTTATGAAGCAAGCACACAAACAATAATAAAGGGAAAACACAACACAAGAAAAATCCGATGCCATATTAGAAAATAGAGTAAACGTAAAATGATACCAGAAGGACAAAAATCCAATAAATCAATCAAACAAAAGAATGTTTATTTAGACCCTTGGTCCTTAAACACATAAAAGTATTCTGATCTTACATAAATACCATCTCATTAAATAAACTATATTTAATAAAGATAAAATTGCTTAAAATGCCCAGTTCCTTAATAATTCCATTATCACCCTGCATTACATTTCATCATGAAATATAATACTTACAATTTCTAGTTCTATACACTCTTCTTTAATTTCGAACATAAACCTGCAGAGAGTGCATTGCAGCTAACAAGTCAGCTGCTTGTGCACAAATTTTAGTACCATATTTAAAAAACATTGGACATAGAAATATTTCAGTGCAGCAAAGACTTTTCAACAGGCTAATAGTATCTGCAAAATATTGCATTTTGTGCCTAGGTTGCAGGTACATTTCCCTTCAGAATCCATCACAGACCCTTTTAATCCATCTTTCTCATAGCAATGACCTAAAATTTAATTTCTAGACCATCGATTGGGTAGTTCTTCTATATATGGGAACTGTTGATCGGTTTGGCAAGACTTAATCCTAAGAGGCTACCCTAAGAAATTGGTTAAGGCTGCTTTAAAATGAGCTTGGTTTACACTGAGGGAGGAGCTATTGATCCCTAAATCTAAATCCGAGACCAACCTTTTGAAATATGTGCTATTTACAGCTCGAAGGCTAACATAATCAAGAAAATAATCCTGAGAAACAGGAGGCTAGTAAGACATCTAGGGATCCCAAGGCCGCTATTAGCCTTTATGAAAGGAAAAAACATACAACAACATCTAGTAAAAGGAGCACAACCTACATCGGCCGGTAAGGATCTTAGAGGGATGATGGGCCTAGCACTGTTGGTGTGGCATTTTAGGTGCAACAATTATGCGGCATGTACCATGATGAAGGATTCAAGATTTGGTATGTTAAACAACTGAAAACATGTGCAGTTTGACTTTTCTAACTGCAACACTGCAACACCAAAAATGTTGTTTACTGTGTGGGAAGACACATGTAGGCTAGGCAACACAACCATTCAAAATGTGCATTTTACAACATAAATCTAGGGTGAGATGCAAGGCCCAGGGCGTGCCATTGGTTGAACACTACTAGGCATGTAACCATGATGAGAATGATATTTTTTGTATCATTAAATAAACTATATTTAATAAAGATAAAATTGCTTAAAATGCCCTGTATCAAAGGGAGAGTGAGGATATATGAGAAGTAGTTCATATCCCCTGAGAGTTGTATTGTATCAATGGGAATTAGTCATTCACGACGTAGTGGAGATCTGTTTGGTGTTTGCCAGAAGAAAGAAAGTGTCTTTCTTCATGAAGTCCTCACCCACCAACCTAGTTGGTGGCATGCTTCATCATCGGGCCTACCTGGTGACACGAGTGTGTCCCTGGTGTGCTACAACGCCTGTGTTACGGAGGAGCTGGTATATTTCTGTGTGTGTGCTGTGGGTGACGTGAAACGTGAGATTTAAAAACTGTCCATTGGTCCTAAAAGGTTAATTTTAATAATTGGGCCTCTGGCAGTGTTAAAATTCAAGGCAGCAGATGTAGGTGGAGTTGTATTTTATGGAACTCCTACATCCTGTGGACGGTCGACATGTTTCAGCCAGGCCTCTTCTGTAAAGCTGCTTTTCCTCAGGACCTAAAATGTGTGTTGTGTGATCTATACTGCTCTAGTGTATAGATATGTGTAGCACTCGCTAAGGTGCTTTAAATGGGAGAAGGCAGTTCCTCCTCAATCACTCTTATACATACAACGTAAAACAAAAGACAAACAGATACACAGAACGGTAATTCAATATATGGGCACACGTTATTGGCACATTAGTCAAATCAGAGGGCTCACATGCCGCCGCAGTGTGTGTGGTTGTTGCGGTAAAAAGCGGCTCGGTGGGAGGTGTTGTGATACGTTAGGTGAAAATTACCGATTGTATACGCTACTGTGGGTGACAAACAGTGCACAATTTTAGTGAGAATGAAGGTAAACTTATTCTCACAATAGCAACTTGCTATGAGCGCTCCATAGGATTCCAGCAGAGGTACTGCCACTGTGGGAGGGTAAAAAAAGGAAGAAAGGTAGGGGCGGGGACGCCCTTGTCAGGACCTGTAAGGAAAGAACGTCATACCCGATTCATAGCAGGAGAGTTGTGCCTCAGGTCTACTTACTACATTCATGCCCGGGACCTGCGGTTAAACCTCTTGTTGCTGCTTTGGAAATGCGCTGGTAATGGAGCCGTAAGCAGCCAGTGTTTAAGTACCTTCGTTTTCATGCAGCTGTCCTGCGTTAGCTGATGGGTGTGAGTAGCTTCTAGAGGAGGAGAGCACAAACAACATAGACAACAGACTACGGTCCGGAAACGTGCTTGGTTGCTATGGTGATCCCCGTTAGTGTAACTACTCCTCCAGGAAACACATGACTAAGAGATGTAGTTAAAGCGCACGAGTTCCCATTAATGATATTTTTTGGTCAGTCTTACTGGTGGTTAAGCATAACAACCAGGCAGGCTTACAAGCTTGGCTTAACAGAAAAGAGGTTATGATGATTGAGAAGTATAAGACAGCTGTACACGGTCTGACTGACCGGGATGAAATCTGGGCATTGATTTGAGTCTGAAACATTGGGGAGTGGATCAAAGAGGGATCCAACCACTGTATATATACATATATTTTTCCCCCATGAATGATGAAGTACATTTGTAGGAAATCACTTGACTGATTTGGGAATAATGTACAACATATAATGAACAACATTGATGGGAGAATGTATTACCAATGTATACCGATATGAGTATAATGTTCTTTCGTAAATCTACTGTGTAGAAGTATTGTGTTTTATTAGACAAAAAGGTGGGACTATACCTTGTCCTTATTTTAATTTTACTTATGAGTACTTAGAGGTCCATTAGGATGATGGGCGGACTTAGTCCGCCCGCCATCCCATCGTGTGAAGGGACCGCCCGCCATAAGGACGAGGGTCCCGTGGGGGTATTAGGATGCGCCCGCCACAGTGGCCTGCACATCCCGTATTCTTAGCATTGTGGCGGGCGGTGCTGAAAGCACCGCCTGCCACAATGCTAAGAATACATCTTGGGCATTTCAAAGCACAACGTGACAGGCACCGCACGGTGCCTGCCATGTTGTTTCTTGAAATGCAGGGGGGTACCATAGGTACCCCCCATGTGCACCCTCCACGCCCCTGGAGCCCCAGGCGGCCCGCAACAGGCCCCCGCAGGGAGACTCCACGTGCCTTTGCCTCCACGGAAATGCATTGTTGAATGCCCATTGTAATATGGCGGGCGGTGTCTGATAGACACCGCCACCATATACAACCCTTTTCCGCCCCGGTCTCAAGGCGACCGGGGCGGAATAGCGGCGGACAGTCTTTCCGTCTTCCGCGGACCCCGCCAGCCATGGGCGATCCGCCTGCCATCCTAATGGGCCCCTTAGTTTGGACCATGGTTTAACTTCTCACTTATTGTTGCTCACTAGGCTAATGATTGGGCTTGCGATAATACGGGATTAAGATGTTTAATTTTTAGATTAATTTATGCACAATTTCTACATTCCTTTTTCTTCTTTATTTATAATTTTCGAGAACCCACTGCTGGAGGCACTGTCACTCTATTGTCCTTTTTTCATAGTAGTAATCAGGTACCATTGTTGCCTTTAGAGATTTCAGGTTGAACGGAAGTCACTCTTCCAGTTGTATCCCTCTCACTCCCACATGTCCTTTCCCGGATATGAACCGGTTACTCGCTGTTTGAATACAGACGCCGATGGAGTCCATGTTAAAGCGTTCCATGCTCACGCGTAGATTGTGGTGATACGGAGACGCGCATGAGTGGGGGTGAGTCTTGATTTCCTTTCAATGGCATTCCCTCCGGTTACATGTGAATACATATTTACGGGAGTGTTCTCCACTCTATTACAGCGGCCATTCTAAAAGAACTCTTCGAGCACTTTTGTGGTACGATAATATCCCGTACCTGGATGTACATCCCTGAAATGAAATGAAATGAAATGAAAAAAATATTTGGTAAAGCGCACTGCGGCCAAGCGTCTTCCTGGCGCTGGGGACCTGATCAGAGCTCGCAGAGGGAATCCAGGGAGACTAGGAGGGGAATGCCTGAGAGAAAAGGAAGGTTTTAAGGGCTTTGCGAAAGTGAGTGTAGGTGGGAATGGAACGAATGGAGAGTGGAAGACTGTTCCAGAACTGGGGGGCCAGGACTGAAAACCGGGTGCCCCCCGTTCTGGATTTACGGAAGCGGGGGATGTGCAGAAGAGAGAGGGAAGAGGAACGAAGAGTGCGGCTGGGGACATGAGAGGAGATGAGAGAAGTGATGAACAGGGGAGCAGAGCAGGAGTGAGCCCGAAAGGCTAGACAGGCCAGTTTAAAGAAAGATCTGAAACGGACAGGAAGCCAATGAAGGGACTTGAGAACAGGGGTGATGTGAGAGGATTTAGGGAGGGAGAGGATGAGGCGGGCAGCTTGGTTTTGAATGGCCTGGAGTCGGCGGGTTTCGTAGGCGGGTATGCCCACGTCCAGGCCATTCCCATAGTCGAGGCGGGAGATGACAAGGGCCATGACTATGGTTTTAAGTGCGTCGGTG
Organism: Lissotriton helveticus; assembly: GCF_964261635.1. NCBI lineage: Eukaryota > Metazoa > Chordata > Amphibia > Caudata > Salamandridae > Lissotriton > Lissotriton helveticus. The sequence goes on along the minus strand of NC_136071.1, from coordinate 984,412,849 downwards.
GAAAAAAAACGCGAAATTTTCCGGATAAGACGGAGGGACAAAAAACAAGAAGACACGACGGAACTGATCTGGCTGTGCATGGATAAGTCATGGCTGACTTTAATGCCAAGGGTACGAACGGAGGAAGCAGGCAAGGGAGGGGGACCAAAAGAAAGGGGCCAATGTGCAGGAGACCAAGGGTTGGAGGGACCACCAGTGAGGACAAGTTCCGTCTTGTCTGGATTGAGCTTCAAATGGTTAGCGCTCAACCACTCAGAAATAAAAACTAAGGTGGAACAAAACTTAGGGAGAGAATCAGGGGTAGAAGAAAGGTCAAAAACGAGCTGGAGGTCATCTGCGTAATTGTACACAGAGACCCCCAGCTCAAGAAGGGAGGTGATGAGGGGATGGATATAAAGATTGAAAAGAAGGGGGGAAAGAGAGGAACCTTGGGGAACGCCACAAGTGACCGGCCGGGGAGGGGCAGAGAAGCCGGAGAGGTGAACCGCCTGGGACCTGTCCCGAAGGAAGGACGCGAGCCAAGAAAAGGCCGCGCCCCGGATGCCCGCTGTGCTGACACGGCCGAGAAGGATGGAGTGGTCAACCGTGTCAAACGCAGCGGACAAATCGAGAAGGACCAGGGCTTGGGGGAGGTTAGAGCCGGCCTTCCCCTTGAGTTCGTCCAAGACTGCCAGGACCACCGCCTCCGTGGAATGGCCCGGGCAGAAACCCGCCTGATGGGATGCCAAGAGGCCATTCTCCTCGATGTAAATGGAGAGGCAGGAGGTAACATGGGCTTCAAGGATCTTGCCAAGATAGAGAAGAAGGGAAATGGGTCGAAAATTAGAGGGGAGAGAGGGATCCAGACCGTTTTTTTTTAGGATAGGAAGGACTATAGCGGATTTAAAAGAGGAGGGGACAGAACCGAGAGGAATTAAGAAGAGCAAGAGGTGGGGCGGGGCAGTTAGTGAAAAGAGTTTTAAGAATGCGTGCCGGCGCACAGTCCGCGGGAGAGCCAGACTTGACTTTGACCAGAAATTTTAGAAATAAATCAGGGGAGATAGGTGGGAAGAGAGCGAAGGAGGAAGTGGAAGGAGGAGGAAGACAAGTGAGACGGGGTTGAGGCACAGTGGGGATGTTGGCTTTAATCTTCACGATCTTATCGATGAAGAAATCATTAAGTGAGGAACAGAGGGACTGAGAGGGGACCAGACTAGGGGTGGAGCGATCAGAGGTGGCAAGATTGTGAACCAGGGAGAAGATTTCACGAGATTTGTTAGCAGCGAGAGCTACTCTCTCGGTGAAATATGCGGTTTTAGCCACTAGGATCGCTTTTTATATTCGGTGAGAAGTAGTGTATATTTGGCGCGCAAAGAGGGACAGTAATTCCGTCTCCAGTGGCGTTCCGACCGCCTAAGGTCGAGTTTAAGCGTTTTAAGCTCTGGAGAAAACCATTTGTGCGCGTCGTAGGGGCGGACCGCCTTGATCTTTCTAAGCGGGGCAACTAGATCACACGAGGGAGATAGCCATGTGCCAATGGCGTTGACCTGGGATTCGAGGGGAAGATCAGTGAGGTCTGGGGCAGAGGAAGCCAAGGTAAGCGAGAGGGAATCAAGGTCGGTCTGATTCCAATTACGGGCTAGAATGTTTTTCGGAAAAGGGGGCTTGTCGACTGCGCCCAAGTGAATAGAGAAGGAGATAATAAAGTGATCCGACCAAACACAAGGGGATATAGAGGGAGGTGAGACGACAGGACGTGAGGACCAAATTTGATCCAGAATGTGACCCTGGGCGTGGGTGGGGACTGTGACATGAGATGTGAGGTTTAAGCACTGGAGGGTGGCAGAAAAGTCTTTAGAGGAAAGATCTTCCCTAGAATCGCCCGGCCAAAAGTTAAAGTCGCCGAGCAGAAGGACGGAAGAATTGTTGACCACCAAGGTAGCCAAAAGGTTTTGAAGGGAGGCTACAAAGGAAGGCATAGATTGAGGGGGACGGTACACGAGGACAACAGTGAGGGGGGCAGAAAGGTTAAGGGAGCGGGCCACCAAGTAGTCCACGTTGGGTATCGGGGGTGAATAAGAAGTTGAAATTTGAGGGTCGACCGAATGATCATCGCCACACCTCCCCCAACCTTACCGTCCGGACGGTCAGCTCGGAGGGCGTAATGGGTATCGGGGAGGATGGCTAAAAGATCGGGGAGGGAATCGGCGGTGAGCCAAGTTTCAGTCAGGAAAAGGAAATCTGGGGAGTCAGTGGTCAAAAGGTTGAAAAGTTCCGTCTGATGTTTGACTGCAGAGCGGGTGTTGAGGAGGTAAGCGGAGGCTACAGTAGGAACAGGGGAGGGACGGGGGACAGAAGGGGGGTCAACAGAGGGAAGGGTAGAGCTGTGAGAGACCGGGATCGGGTGAGAAGGGGAAGAGGCGAAAATGCCGAATGTATCAAGATGACGCAGTAGTGAAGGGGAAGGTGAGGAGATAGCAGAGAGAGCTATGAGTTGAGCTGAAGTATAAACCAAAAAAGGAGCAGAGTGTGTGGCCCCTGGTCCCGGCCCGTCGCGGACGGGCGCAGACGGGCTTAACTTCGGCGCGCCTTCGTCGCGCCCGCTGCGCACGTCCGCTGCGCGGCCGGGGGTGAGTAACCAAAATGTAGGGACACATGAGGGAGGAGAATCAGGGGGGCGTGGCAGGGGGGGAGGGGCCAAAGAGCTGCAGCGCAGAGCCCAGACCCGCCCAAGATGGTGGAGCCGCCCGTCCCACTCCGAGAGTCAGGCAAGGAGGGGGCGATCAGCGGAGGCGGTCTGAGTTGCGTGCAGGAGAGAGGGCAGCCAGGGAGGATCAGAGCGCTAGGTCCAGAGCGCTAAGAGAGCAGTGCAGGTAGGCAAATTTAAAAGTTTCCAAACAAGAAAGTCACTAAAATGAACGTTGCTCCCGGAGACGCCTCGGGAGGTCTGGAGGTGGATGCAGGATAGGCGCGCGATCAGCCGACCGCCTGAAGTACTTTGCCAGGGGGGGAGGGGCCAAAGAACTGCAGCACAGAGCCCACACCCGCCCAAGATGGTGGAGCCGCCCGTCCCACTCCGAGAGCCAGGCAAGGAGGGGGCGACCAGCGGAGGCGGCCTGGGTCGCGTGCAGGAGAGAGGGCAGCCAGGGAGGACCAGAGCGCTAGGTCCAGAACGCCAAGAGAGCAGTGCAGGTAGGCAAATTTAAAAGTTTCCAAACAAGAAAGTCACTAAAATGAACGTTGCTCCCGGAGACGCCTCGGGAGGTCTGGAGGTGGATGCAGGATGTAGTCCTCCCTGTTGAGGACTTTTGCAGGTACATTTATTTAATGCAACACCTTGGCGAGCAAGCATGAGATAGTATATCACTAAAAGTTTTCTGACATAGATCGGGCTTTGTTTTATTCTGGCCTTAGAAGTGGGGCAGTATACGAACAACTGTGAGGGCGTCTTTTGATGCAAGGAATTGCTTTGCTTTTAAACTCTTGCAATTCTACATTAGGATCTAGCAGTAAGTGTTTTGCACCTCCTACAGGACGATATTTATAGTTAGCTTTTTGGAGTAGGATTTTAGTAAAGGGTTCACAACGTGTTTGAGAATGAATAGGTAACCTCTTTTTCTATCTCCGACTTGTTTTCAGAACTTAGTGGTTGGATGCACTTATATTTTTGAAGGTTCCTGAATCTTTCCTTGTTTTAGATACAATGGAATTGGCATGCACACTTTCAGTGTCTTCTTTTTGTTTTTGTCTGGGTTTTGATGCCTTTTGGATTTATTTCTTGTCACCAGACTCACTTGTGGTATTAAGCGCAAGTTGAAGTTTCTTCAGCACAGCATTGTACTTTATCCGTAGGTATTTTGAAATATAGTAATATGATTTATGTATTGTGAAATTGTACTTTACGTTGTTCCTTGTACCCCAGTCCTTATGAGGCCCAACTAATAGGGCTGAAACGCGTTGACAACTGGAGAAGGAGGAGTATGTTGAATATTGAATAAAAGTTAATAATGGACATGCACACAGAAAAGTGTTTTTGAGGTGCATAGGATACCTCTGAGGTGCAAAGGATTACATCACAGTGGCTTGCAATGTATTTAAGGAATTGACACTTTATTTGTAAAATTTGAAGTTTAGGAAACGACTATTCGTTTTTTGTGTAATCTTGTATGTTTTGTAAATGTGTACTGCACATATCTTTGTTGGATTTTGTTGATCAAGGTTGACATACAAAATGATGAGTGGTCCTAACCAGATATGAAATTAAAAGAAATAAACAGTGGTTGTGACTTGGAATGATCGCTGGATGTTACTTTATTGAAATACATGTGAATTTGATGGAATATTGAACCAGTGATTGGAGTAATTAAATGTACCCTATTATGAATAATTAGGATATTTGTTCCTCCATATCATTTGTGTTTTGTGTGCATGACTTAATCATAAAGCGCACAGATTATTTCACCTCCAAATACTGTTGATCCTGGTCTCAATATATTTCTTTCCCTAGTATCTTAAGTTCTCGCTCAGCAATATCAATTTGTAGATTACGGGTGCACAATTTAAAGTTCAATTCCCTGCATGCCATTGCTAACATTAACCACCTCTGCCCATTTCAGTTCGCTCTGCAAAATCTCATTTTTACACCATTGTCATATTTTTTGCTCTTCCCTGTGACTCAGGCATTGCCAGAATCTTATTAGTGCCACACGTGCCGTTTTCTACCACAATACCATGGCAGTTTCTGTTCCCTACTGCCTGAATCATGCACGGCCTAGGTAAGGACAATACATTTTTTACACATTTTCCCTTTTTGGCATCCCACTCTCTTTTGTCACTTGAGCATAACAATTCAGCTCCATACTGGAAGTGAGGCGGACCATGTAAGCTTTCAAAACTGGTCTATCCCACATTTCTCCATAGTTTTTATTACATTTTGTTGGCCCACTAACTGAACTGAGTGCCTGGATAATTAACGCCTTCAGATGGATATTCCATTTTAGAGATTTCTCAAACCACATTCCTAGGTATTTGTACTTGTCTACTATGAAACCAGCTACATTTTTTCCTATTCTTACCAACTCTCAAGACCTTGGTTTTTTCCCAATTTACCACAGGTGTTTTGTGGCTACAATACTCATTACTTTTGGAACATTGAAAAGATATCGGATAGATGCACAGCTTTACTGTTGTGGAGATGTTTGGAAAAAAGTTTGTTTAGTATTTTATGGTGCTCCTAAAGGTGACGGCGAGGGTCCAACGGCGTCTTAGATTATGAGGTAGAAGTGAAACTAGACGGCATCTAGTTTCATCCCTTTAAGGCACACATGTTTGTTGTCTCTCCCATTGGAAAAAAGACTTCCACTCTGTTTTTTTTGAGTTGCGTGTATGATTTTTTAATGTCTTTTCGTCGCATCCAATGCATTTCGGACAGCTGGTCCGAGCTGACGCTTCCGAAGTCCATTCGCGGATTAGAACATGCAAAAACCAGCACCTCAGATGTAACTAAACACATGAGGAAAGGCTTTGTCGATTCCCTGATGAAGGGCAAAAAAAATGCCCGAAATGCATTGGATGCCACGAAAAGACATTGCCTGAAATGCACAGGGTTATAACTTACATGAAAATGAAAATGTAATGAAGTTGATAAACAGAAGAGAAAACGTAACCCATTAAAAAATCATATACAAAACTCAAAAAAAACGGAGTGGAAGTCTTTTTTCCAATGGGAGAGACAACAAACATGTGTGCCTTAAAGGGATGAAACTAGATGACGTCTAGTTTCACTTCTACCTTACAATACTCATTAAACACATCCAGCTTCCTTTGAGACCTATCTCAATTATGTCTAGGATTACCAGATCATATGTATAAAGTAAGCAGGTAATGTGTTCCCATCTAATTTAGGGCTGGCACCCCATGCAGTGCCCAAAGTATTTGGTAAAGCCGCTGTAAACAAGGAGAAAAGCAAGGGGGCCAAGACACACCCTTGTCATAACCCATTTCCAACTGGAATCTTCTTTGACAACATCCCGTCTATATCCAGGATAACCTGAGCCCAATTGTGGCTGTGAAGTCCTTGTATTGTAGGCAAAAGTTCCTTGGGGATGTCCAAACTAATTAACTTCTCCCACAGCCAATTTAGGTCTACTAGATCAAATGCATCCCAGAAGTCGACGAAGCAGCTGAACAGAATACCCCCTTTCTCCACTGACTTCCTTGTGATAGACCATAGTAAAAAGCAATGATCGATTGTGGAGTGCCCCTCCTTAAAGCCCCCCTGTTCAGGGGTACTGCCTCCTGAACAGGGGGGCTTTAAGGAGGGGCACTCCACAATCGATCAGTGCTTTTCACTATGGTCTATCACACAGAAGTCAGTGGAGCAAGGGGGTAGACTGTTCAGCTGTTTCGTTGGCTTCCACGAGGCACTTGATCTAGTAGACCGAAATTGGCTGTGGGAGACGTTAATCAGTCTGAGTTAGGTCAGCACATTCCTTAAGTTTTTCTAGGGTTATTTTCGCAAAGATCTACTCTCCCACATCCAGTATAATAATTAACCTATAGTTTTTAGAAATCTTTATACCTCCCCATTTATGGATGGGTCTAATAATTGTTCCTTTCCAGTTTTCCGGCATATGTCCTGAGTCAAGAATGCCTGTAAACATTTTGACAAATAATTCTGCCCACCAGTCTGATCTGGTCTTTATGATCACTGCCAGGAAATTATCGGGGCCAGCTGCTCTAGTCAGTGCTAGGTTTGCTATGATGCGTCTAACATTACATACCCAGAGGAGAGCCCTAATTTCCTCCTCCATCACTGCCCATAGTGTGTCTTTCTGACTTCCTTGATCTACCCCTTCCCCATGTATTTCTCTCAAATATCCCTCCCACACGTTTTCTGTCACTATCCAAGTCATTGTCCCCTATGTCTTCCCAGTACCCTCTTGGACTAATTTCCAAAACCTTTATACATCTTTTGTTTCTATTGCCTCCAAAAGGCTTCTCCGGCATCTCTGTTTGTATGTTCTCTTTGGGATCCTATTCACCATTTTTATGTTTTCTTTAATTTCTGTAGGCTATTAAACATATCTATATCATACTTTATCTTGAGGCTTCTTTCCCCTTTTCTTATGTCTGATTTTAATTTCCTACATTCCTCTTTATACCAGTTCTAATTTATATTCTTGCCTCTCTTCTTCCTATATTCCCTGATGCCTTTCCCCGTCAATTTGACCCGTAGACATTGGACCAATTGGATAGTTACATTTTCAAACTATCTTATATTTTTTGTACTAGGGATGTCATTTAGGGCCTAATTATGATGTCTGTCTCGGTCCTGGGACCGACTGACCTCTGGTCCGCAGTTGTGACCGCCTAATTAGGATGTGACTAAACACTGTTCAGTCGCATCTCTACATTTCCCTATCGGAGCATGCATTACGGCCGTAATACATGCTCCCTTAAGGAAATGGGAGGTGCTGTTCATCCCTGCACCTCGTGGCAGGCGCTTTGAGGTGCCTGCCAAGGGGTGCAGGAATCAACAGGGAGGCACAATAGGTGCCACCTCAGCCCCCAATCGGAGGCGGCACACGCAAGGGGGCCCTGCTGGGAGCCCCCAAGCACAGTTTCTAAAATGGTTTCCATGTTGGACAGTCCCGCATGGAAACCATGCTGGAAACCGTGCATCATAATCCCAAAGGCAGAAAGGCCCGACCTTTGGGATTACGAGCCGGTTCAGACTCGCTGACTGGCTCCTTGAGCCGGATGACCGGCTGGTTTCAATTCCCACAGGCTGATACATACTCAGCCGATCGGAATTGAAACCGATGATGGGGGTCGGAAAGTGGTTGGAGGCTTTCTGACCTCCATCCTAATTGTCCCCCTGATGTTTGGCTCTGCTGAAAGGCAGCCAGTTTCTCCATACATTCCTCTGTCGTACAAGTGGACAGCTGCCTGTGTTAATTCATTTGCACAGGGATGACTGTATCTCTTGGGCTTTTTTTTTCATTCTACTATCTTAAATATTATTGGGAAGTGCTCTCATCACCTCGGAGGCCTTGACTAATTCAAAGGTCCATGCATATATAAAAATGTAGCCAATGGGGCATAGTTGGTTACCTGTCTTAAATGTAATGTTTGCTGGCTGGTCTGTCTCCATCCTTCCATTAATGCAGACTAGGCTCATTGTCTCAATGAAATTCCCTAGGGCTCTGTCACGCACTGTGAATCCCCCCCTAGGGAAGCTGGCAGCATTTATCTTATAGGCAGACAATAGCTCTTTATACCCTGAGTCAACTATACAGGGGTTTAAATTATGATTCAAGTCTCTTGCTAATATAAACAGGTCTCTCTGGTATAAGTCTCTTAGATCCTGTATAACCTCTTTGAATTTTCCCAGTTCGAATTTATAATTCTTATCTCCACCCCACTGCATATAAACATTTACAATGATTATACCATCATGCTCTGGGCTGATATTCAAATGGAGCACTCTACCGGCCATTACCGATTTGCATTAGACTTTCAAGGAGACTACCTTCTTAGCTATTTTGATGTATATCAGCATCATTTGTCCACCAGACAGTCGTCCAAATTGGCTTCCCCTGGCAGATATGTTAATTTGTACATATCCTTCATGTTATAGGGTTTCGTAGCACAGCCAGGTTTCTTGTAAGCACACAATCTTGTAAAGGTTAGTTAATTTTTTTTTAAATTTCTAATTTAGATAATCTATTATAGCCATTTATGTTCCAGGTAAGTATGCCCAGGCTGGGCAATGACCCTACCTCCTAATCGATCTCACTTAACCAGCTTTTTTCGTCATTTACTGGTAGTGCTAGGGCCCTGTATCTATTTACTGAATTAAATCCTTCTATAACCTCATCTACTTCAAATGGTCTTAGAGTGATTTTTAGATATTCCTTATCGTTATATGCCTGGTCAATCAACCTAATCTGTGTTATTCCCAGTCCTGCATGACCTTCATCATCTTATTTGTATATATCCTGGCTTAAGGTTGAGTCTGTTGTAGTTTTTGAAAAAGGCATTCAATGAGAGAGGTATTAGGTCTTGTAGAACCGCAATAATCAAGGGTTTGGACGCAACGGATTCCCATTAAAATTGTAAGATGGTGACATTTCTGTTACGATACGTACAGATAATAATGAAAAAAGGATAACAAAACCACCATGCCATTAATGGGGTAGAGTTTAGCAAGTATTAAAACAAAAAAACAAAAAAACGTTAAGTCCACTAGCAAAGAACATATATGAACTGGTAATAGGGGCTGCACTTTTTCCTATTCTTACCAACTCTCAAGACCTTGGTTTTTTCCCAATTTACCACAGGTGTTTTGTGGCTACAATACTCATTAAACACATCCAGCTTCCTTTGCAGACCTATCTCAGTTTTGTCTAGGATTATCAGATCATCTGTATAAAGTAAGCAGGTAATGTGTTCCCATCTAATTTAGGGCTGGCACCCCAGGCAGTGCCCAAAGTATTTGGTAAATCCGCTGTAAACAAGGAGAAAAGCAAGGGGCCAAGACAAACCCTTGTCTTAACCCATTTCCAACTGGAATCTTCTTTGACAACATCCCATCTATATTCAGGATAACCTGAGCCCAATTGTGGCTGTGAAGTCCTTGTATTGTAGGCAAAAGTTCCTTGGGGATGTCCAAACTAATTAACTTCTCCCACAGCCAATTTCGGTCTACTAGATCAAATGCATCCCAGAAGTCGACGAAGCAGCTGAACAGAATAACCCCTTTCTCCACTGACTTCCTTGTGATAGACCATAGTAAAAAGCAATGATCGATTGTGGAGGGCCACTCCTTAAAGCCCCCCTGTTCAGGAGTAGTGCCTCCTGAACAGGGGGGCTTTAAGGAGGGGCACTCCACAATCGATCAGTGCTTTTCACTATTGTCTATCACACAGAAGCCAGTGGAGCAAGGGGGTGGACTGTTCAGCTGTTTCGTCGGCTTCCGCGAGGCACTTGATCTAGTAGACCGAAATTGACTGTGGGAGACATTAATCAGTCTGAGTTAGGTCAGCACATTCCTTAAGTTTTTCTAGGGTTATTTTCGCAAAGATCTACTCTCCCACATCCAGTATATTAATTCATCTATAGTTTTTAGAAATCTTTATACCTCCCCATTTATGGATGGGTCTAATAATTGCTCCTTTCCAGTTTTCCGGCATATGTCCTGAGTCAAGAATGCCTGTAAACATTTTGACAAATAATTCTGCCCACCAGTCTGATCTGGTCTTTATGATCACTGCCAGGAAATTATCGGGGCCAGCTGCTCTAGTCAGTGCTAGGTTGGCTATGATGCGTCTAACATTACATACCCAGAGGAGAGCCCTAATTTCCTCCTCCACCGCTGCCCATAGTGTGTCTTTCTGACTCGCTTGATCTACCCCTTCCCCATGTATTTCTCTCAAATATCCCTCCCACACGTTTTCTGTCACTATCCAAGTCATTGTCCCCTATGTCTTCCCAGTACCCTCTTGGACTAATTTCCAAAACCTTTATACATCTTTTGTTTCTATTGCCTCCAAAAGGTTTTTCCGGCATCTCTGTTTGTATGTTCTCTTTGGGATCCTATTCACCATTTTATATGTTTTCTTTAATTTCTGTAGGCTATTAAACATATCTATATCATACTTTATCTTAAGGCTTCTTTCCCCTTTTCTTATGTCTGTTTTTAATTTCCTACATTCCTCATTATACCAGTTCTAATTTATATTCTTGCCTCTCTTCTTCCTATATTCCCTGATGCCTTTCCCCTTCAATTTGACCCGTAGACATTGGACCAATTGTATAGTTACATTTTCAAACTATCTTATATTTTTTGTACTAGGGATATCATTTAGGGCCTAATTATGATGTCTCTCTCGGTCCTGGGACCGACTGACCTCTGGTCGGAAGTCGTGACCGCCTAATTAGGATGTGACTGAACACTGTTCAGTCGCATTTCTACATTTCCCTATCGGAGCATGCATTACGGCCGTAATACATGCTCCCTTAGGGAAATGGGAGGTGCTGTTCATCCCTGCACCTCATGGCAGGCGCTTTGAGGTGCCTGCCAAGGGGTGCAGGAATCAACAGTGAGGCACATTAGGTGCCATCTCAGCCCCCAATCGGAGGCGGCACACGCAAGGGGGCCCTGCTGGGAGCCCCCAAGCACGCTTTCTAAAATGGTTTCCATGTCTGACAGTCCCGCATGGAAACCATGCTGGAAACCGTGCATCATAATCCCAAAGGCAGAAAGGCCCGACCTTTAGGATTATGAGCCGGTTCCGACTGGCTGACTGGCTCCTTGAGCCGGATGACCGGCTGGTTTCAATTCCCACAGGCTGATACATACTCAGCCGGTCGGAATTGAAACCGATGATGGGGGTCGGAAAGTGGTTGAAGGCTTTCTGACCTCCATCCTAATTGTCCCCCTGATGTTTGGCTCTGTTGAAAGGCAGCCAGTTTCTCCATACATTCCTCTGTCGTACAAGTGGATAGCTGCCTGTGATAATTCATTTGCACAGGGATGACTGTATCTCTTGGGCTTTTTTTTTCATTCTACTATCTTAAATATTATTGGGAAGTGCTCTCATCACCTCGGAGGCCTTGACTAATTCAAAGGTCCATGCATATATAAAAATGTAGCCAATGGGGCATAGTTGGTTATCTTTCGTAAAGGTAATGTTTGCTGGCTGGTCTATCTCCATCCTTCCATGAATGCAGACTAGGCTCATTGTCTCAATGAAATTCCCTAGGGCTCTATCACGCATTGTGAATCCCCCCCCAGGGAAGCTGGAAGCTTTTATCTTATAGGCAGACAATAGCTCTTTACACCCTGAGTCAACTATACAGGGGTCTAATTTATGATTCAAGTCTCTTGCTAATACAAACAGGTCTGTCTGATATAAGTCTCTTAGATCCTGTATAACCTCTTAGAATTTTCCCAGTTCGAATTTATAATCCTTATCTCCACCCCACTGCATATAAACATTTACTATGATTATACCATCATGCTCTGGGCTGATATTCAAATGGAGCACTCTACCGGCCATTAACGATTTGCTTTAGACTTTCAAGGAGACTACCTTCTTGGCTATTTTGATGTATATCAGCATCATTTGTCCACCAGACAGTCGTCCAAATTGGCTTCCCCTGGCAGATATGTTCAATTGTACATATCCTTCATGTAATAGGGTTTTGTAGCACAGCCAGGTTTCTTGTAAGCACACAATCTTGTAAAGGTTAGTTACATTTTTTTAACTTTCTAATTTAGATAATCTATTATAGCCATTTATGTTCCAGGTAAGTATGCCCAGGCTGTGCGATGACCCTACCTCCTAATCGATCTCACTTAACCAGCTTTTTTCGTCATTTACTGATAGTGCTAGGGCCTTGTATCTATTTACTGAATTAAATCCTTCTCTAACCTCATCTACTTCAAATGGTCTTAGAGTGATTTTTAGATCTTCCTTATCGTTATATGCCTGGTCAAACAACCTAATCTGTCTTATTCCCAGTCCTGCATGACCTTCATCATTTTATTTGTATATGTCCTGGCTTAAGGTTGAGTCTGGTGTAGTTTTTGAAAAAGGCATTTAATGAGAGAGGTATTAGGTCTTGTAGAACCGCAATAATCAAGGGTTTGGATGCAACAGATTCCCATTTAAATTGTAAGATGGTGACATTTCTGATACGATACGTACAGATAATAATGAAAAAAGATAACAAAACCACCATGCCATTAATGGGGTAGAGTTTAGCAAGTATTAAAACAAAAAAACAAAAGAACGTTAAGTACACCAGCAAAGAACAAATATGAACTGGTAGTAGGGACTGCATTATTGAGTATAATATTGGGACTAAAATAAGTAGCAACGGAAACCCTGCTGCTTGGCAATTATAAATTGGTTTACGTATTCCGGTTTTAAAAGGATTTTATGTTTTGTTTTTAGTTAGAAAGTCAGCAACACTGTAAACTTTTGTATGAAATCACTTTTATATAATCTTCTTGAAATCTTTTCCAAAAAAAACATTTTTAAGATACAGAGAATATAAGAACTTTCAATATTGTATGGTTTTTATTAACTGAAACAATAAAGATTTTTTTCAGTCCTGCATGAAGAAGGGCTTCTCATATTTATCGCTTTCTGGTATTTCCCGATCAGGGACAAATCTAATTCCTTCTTTGAGTAGTTCATGTTCTGCGCTCATCAATGCTGCCTTAACCAACCATGAATACAACAAAACTGTTGTTACTTCTTGTTCTGTTCTATTTACTGTAAATTCCACTTGTCTGACATCTTTCGTCATATCTCTGAGGCTTACACATATAGAGAAGGAGAAGAGCAATTGTGTCTGATTTAATGTGTTTAGTTTCCTTCCTTTCTGTCCACCTTTCCTTTGGTATGCTGATTCAAGGTGCAACAATAGGTCATTCTCCTTTCCATTTTTTGTTTCATGCATCCCCCCCTAATATCACTCCTCCTCCCCCCATCTAATATTTCCATGACATTTCCTTTCCCCATTCGGTTCTCGAGATCTCCTTTTCTCTTGCCTTCACACCTGCTTACTCTTAACAATATTGCACTCGTTCTTACTCATAGATTGTGTTCTGAGTTTTATTATTCTTACTTGGGGTTTTCTTTGCTCTCTTCCTTTCTTCTACATATTCCTTGCATTTTTAATCTCCGTTCTTAATACAGGTAAACTTGTTTTCTGATCTTTATTTGTAGCTTTAGCTAAACCCTTACATCCTCCCTCTATAGTTACAGACTTCTTTTTCTGTTTTATATTCAGCCTCTTCTTAACCCTTCTCCATGATCTCCTCACTCTAGGTTTATATTGTGTATATCTCCTTGTTTCTCCCAGTTTTTTATAAGCATCAGATAACAGGATATATATATACACTCTGTGTTTCATTCTGCAGCGGGGCCTCTTCCTCCTGCCCCACTAGTAAGGGTAAACCTTCTCCGGGACCTTTTCCTCCTATCACCGGTGGCATATGGTCGATGGCATATGGTCCATAATCTGTTTCAATCCCCCCACAATAATTTGAAACTGTTATTTGTGGCCCTTTAGAATATCATTGTTCATTACTGAAACCTCCAGCAGGCCTTACAGCATTTTTTGTAGGATCAACATTGAAGCACTTGGTGTTGCTGTGATCTCGAGGTTCGATATTGATCCTTCCATGGAGTTGTTAACCATAATTGGGGGCAGTTTAATTATTTCGTTCAATCTCTGTTGTACCCCTTCTGGATTGTCAGGCCCTATATTGTCTTGTTCAATGTCTGTACTGCTCTTCCCCTCCCCTTCTTCTATATTTTGAGACACAAAGGTGGGGAAAAGGCGAGGTGACAAAGACAGTCTTGGTTTAGAAGTAAGTTGCTCATGTTTGATATCTCGTGGTTTCTTAAATACGGTATCTCCGAATCTTTTGAGACCCGGCTGTTTGATGTTGATTGCTTTCCCTCACTTAAATTAGAGTCAGTTAATTGTTTATTCTTTTTTAAATGTTTGCCTACAAAGTCTTTGGTTGACTTTGTAACTGATGTTCCATCTTTTTGTCCCCCTGCTTTATTTTGCAGCTTATCCCTGGGATTACCTCTTCTGTGCAACTTTTATTTGCTTCCCTCTTGTTATGTGATTCTTTTATCTCCTCACTCCATTCTGCATTACTATTTAGCTTTGTGCAACTGTTCAGTCCCTTACATAGTTTGGTTTTTCCGGGCACCATGCTTTTTTCTTTTTTCCAGTCCATTTACTGTTGGTATTTAAGCACTAGTCCTTCTTACATTTCCTCACGTCCTTCTTATGTTGGCGTATGTTCCTGGTACTTACCTCTGCTCACTCACTAAATGTTTGTACCTTTCATCTAATTGCTGCCACCGCCCTCCAAGTTTAACTATTCTCCTGTGTTTATATCCTTTTCCTATTCCAAATCCTGGTTCCAGGCCTGTCTACTTTATATTTCCTATCTCCAGTAGTGACCCAGTGGCAGGGTGTGCCCTGCCGTATACCGGTCTCCTCACACCTTCCCGCCAGGAGTCGGCTCAGTCGCGCACCCTAGGGCCACCGGCCTCTGCTAGTTTGAAGGAGCACAGAGGCTCTGAACACTCCTCCTTCCTCTTTCCTTTCCCCGTCCACTGGGTACTGTAGTCATTGGAGGGGACTGTTGGCATAGTAGGCATTGAAATAGTTCACACTGATTACCTTCCAGATGGGTCTGGGCCTCCACAACAACTTGGTCTTCTGGCTGTAGGCTGGACACTCCCCAGCCCCTGCGTCTCCAGAAAAACTGCTGCCCCCTCACGGGTGCCACAGCCCTCGGGCGGGTTCAGAACACAGCAACATGGCACGGCAACCAGGCACCGGTGCACGTCCACCTAGCCCTGGTGCTGGCAGCGGGAGCAATGACAGCAAAACCGTAGCATCTACATGGCAGCAACACGGCAGTGCGGCAGCAACGTCGGGGTCAGCATTAGAATCTGAACTTGGTTTCCGGTTCTGGTTCAGTGAAGGCAGAGAAGTGGAGAGTCGTCCAATCAGTAGAACCATAGGTATGCAGTTGATATGTTTTTAGTAGATATGGCACCTGAGAACAAAACGCCCCACTCGTGGTCATCTGGTCGTGCTAGACCAGGGGAAAGTGACACATTCAGGTTGACCATGAGGGAGTGCAGGCCAGTGGGAGAAGCTGTGAGCAGCAAAGAGAGTATTGTGGAGGTCATCGCTGAAGCATCAAGAGCAAGCCAATTGTTGTGAATGGCAGTCTGTTAAGACACGAAACCGCGCCATGCAACGAGCCACAGCAAAGTCCCGATCCCGGAACTACACAACCCAGGAAACCCCCGCCTAGAACTACATTACCCAGCGGGCAAAGCAGGAAGCATGCGCAGACCGCGCCACCATAAAACGACCCCGGAAGCCAGCAGACGGCGTCGGATATTTTGGTTTGCAGTCGGACGACCGCTTCTCCGAGGCTACAAAGGAAGGTGAGCCTTGGATTCTGTTTGGGGATTTCGGAAACCGACGACGCGCTGTAAGAGACCACGTTAGGGTCTCAGGACCTGTTGGTGGTGTGTCAGGCGTAGAGAGTGGCAGTCCCCGCTCGAGGGTTATCGAGCGCTAGGGACTTCGTCCCTCATTTGAACCTTGGCTGTCCCCGCTCGAGGGTTATCGAGCGCTAGGGACTTCGTCCATAATTTGAACCTTGGCTGTCCCCGCTCGAGGGTTATCGAGCGCTAGGGACTTCGTCCCTCTTTGAACCTTGGCAGTCCCCGCTCGAGGGTTATCGAGCGCTAGGGGCTTCGTCCCTCATTTGAACCTTGGCTGTCCCCGCTCGAGGGTTATCGAGCGCTAGGGACTTCGTCCCTCATTTGAACCTTGGCTGTCCCCGCTCGAGAGTTATCGAGCGCTAGGGACTTCGTCGCTCATTTGAACCTTGGCTGTCCCCACTCGAGGGTTATCGAGCGCTAGGGACTTCGTCCCTCTTTGAACCTTGGCAGTCCCCGCTCGAGATTATCGAGCGAACCCCACGTTGATCTTAGCCAGTCCCCGTTTGAGGGTTTATCGAACGTGCGGGGGTACGACTATACAACGCAAGGTCACCCAGCCTGTTAACTGGGGTTGAACCAGAGCAACCAGCTTGTCCCGTGTGTTGCCCTCCGTTGGATGGTGTCGGGACCGACACCACTGCGGAGGACGAATCAAGGAGTACCAACCTAACAACGATAATACCTCGAGTGGCATTGTCGGCCATTGCTTTGCACAGTGTCCTCTGTTGGGGAATGCCGGGACCGGCATTCGTGCAGAGGACGGTTGGACAGAACATACAAGCTCCTAAACCGGTTGACTATTCACTGTGTCGTTTGGTATGCTGTTTTCCATCTATTAGTACAGTGCAATAGTAAAGCTGGTCATCCTAACCCTACTGGTCTCTTCGTTATTGGGTTCTACCCAGTGTGGTCAAGTGGGGTGTGCGTGTTTGCCCAATCCCGAGGAGGCAAGGGATAACATAATATCCGACCTTACATAAACGTCTATCATCCTTCCGGTTGGGTAAGGCGCCATGGCATCAATGGAGGACATGTTGGCAGCTTTGTTAGACGTCCAGAATGAACTGGCTGCATCACGCCAGGAAACGGCGGATCTCAGAGCACGAATGGACAACCAACAGCAGAATCCATTCAACGCAGGAGCTCCTACCACAGGAACGCCTGCGGCGGTGGTGGTAGAGATGCCAGTAGCGATACCGCTTGCCACCCCGGAAAGGTACAGCGGGGCTCCCACCACAGTTTAAGTTTTCATAACGTAGGTGGCCCTTTACTTCTCCTGCAAACCGAAGTCCTTTTCCACAAATCAGGCGAGAGTCGCCTTTATGATCTCTTATCTGGCGGGGAACGCTGCGCAATGGGCAGTTCCCTTGGTGAGCAGGGACGACCTGCTTTTGTATGACTGGGAACTGTTCCAGGAAGAGTTCGTGAAGGTGTTCGATCGGCGAGCGGACTCCTATACCGCGGACAGAGAGCTACTTGAACTGAGACAAGGCACTTCAGGGTTAGTCCAGTACCTGAACGCGTTCAGACGTCTGGTTGCGGAAACCAAGTGGCCACCTGCCAAACAAACAGCGCTCTTCCACCAAGGACTGAGCGAAGACATGAAGGATGTGATAGCACAAATCGACCCGCAACCCGTGCTTTGCGAGGACTTAATCAGCCTGGCCCTGCGCCTAGACCACCGTTTAAGCGAACGACGAGGAGGCGTTCACAAGAAGGACAAAACTCCTCTAGCAGCAGGCCATCCAGTTACCACAGAGGCCACGCCAGCACAACGCGCTGAATCCATGGACATCGGAGCAGTCAGAGCCAGCCTCACGGCAACCAAGAAGGAGTCTCGCAGAAAACAACACCTGGAGGTTGTGGTCTTTAACATATCATCTGTGGTCCGCAATACGGCATCATATTAGGATTACCCTGGCTGAAGAAACACAACCCTTCGATCAACTGGGAAACCCAGGAGCTACGGATGGACTCCCCTTTTTGTTCCCGGTCATGCAGGTGGTCGGCGGGGTATCACACAAGCACAGCGGTCAAGGGGTGGGAGGTGGCCACAGCAGCATAGAAAGAAGTGGCCCTCCCTGCGGCATACGTAACCTACAGAGACGTGTTTGACGACGACCAGGCGGAAACGCTCCCCCCCATAGGGTCTATGACTGCCAAATCGATCTGGTCCCTGGGGCTACGGGTCCTAGCGGTCGGCTGTAGGCATTGTCAGAGCCGGAAAACACCCACCTGCGAGCCTATCTGGACAAGATGTTGAGCCTAGGGTTCATAAGAACATCAAGATCGCCGGCGGCATCACCGCTGTTTTTCATCCCGAAGGCCAACGGGGAACTCTGCGCTTGTGTGGACTTTAGGGCGATTAACGCCATCACTATAAAGAACCGGTACCCCCTGCCGCTCATCAACGTTCTCTTGGAGCAAGTCAAGAAGGCCCGTGTGTACACCAAGCTCGATCTAAAGGGGGCTTACCATCTGGTCCGCATGCGTTGCGGGGACGAGTGGAAAACGGCCTTCAAGACACGGTTCGGCCTCTTCGAGTACAAAGGGATGCCGTTCGGGCTTTGTAACGCCCCTGCGGCGTTTCAGTTCTTCTTGAACGACGTCCTTAGAGACATCCTTGATGTATACGTCGTCGTATACATCGACGACATCTTGATATACTCCGACACCATGGAGGACCACTTGAGACATGTTTCTTCTGTGCTGAGAATCCTGAGAGAAAACTCTCTATACTGCAAGCTCAGTAAGTGTGATTTCAACGTCACAACGGTGGAATTCCTGGGGGTCATGTTGAGTCCCGATGGACAAACGATGGCGGAGAGGAAGGTGAAGGCCGTGGCGGACTGGCCGGCCCCTAAGAACATAAAGGAGGTACAGAGCTTTCTCGGCTTTGCCAACTTTTATCGCCGGTTCATCGAGGGGTTTTCAAGACTAGTGACTCCCATCACGCATCTACTGTGGAAAGCGGTTACGTTTCTGTGGTCTGCGGAGGCTGAGGGAGCGTTCCGTGCGTTGAAACACGCCTTTGTGTAAGCCCCTGTTCTTGCCCATCCGGACCCGGAACAACAGTACTTGGTGGAAGCGGACGCCTCGGACCTAGCGGTGGGAGCGATTCTGTCACAAAAGAACCCAGTGACGGGGTTGTTGCATCCCGTTGCTTTCATGTCCAGAAAGCTGAACGCGGCGGAACGTAATTATCATGTCGCCGAAAAAGAGCTCCTGGCCATCAAGGACGCCTTTACCGAATGGAGACATCTGCTGATGGGAGCCAAACAGGTGGTATTGGTATATACCGACCACAGGAACCTCCAGTTCATGACGGCAGCCAGACAGCTGTCTCCCCGTCAGTTAAGGTGGATGTTGTTCTTCTCCGGGTTCCACTTCACCATTACATACAGACCGGGCTCTGAAAACAGGAAAGCAGACGCTATGTCGAAGCAATCCTCGGAGGCGGAGCGTCCTCTACCAACCTTCAAGTCCATCATACGCCTGGGTGCTGTGGTGGGAGCCATACAGCCGGGGGCCTTCCTCCTAGGAATACAGAAAGGCATCAACACCTTGCGATGGAAAGCATGTCTTCGTAGGCACGAGGAATGGCAGGTACGAGACGGCATACCAGTGAGGGGCCGTTGTGTGTTAGTGCCTACCACACGCCTGCGGAAACAGGCCTTCCGGTGGTGTCACGAGTCGCCCAGTGCTGGGCATTTCGGCTGGGAGAAAACGGTCGACTATGTCTTGCGCCAATTCTGGTGGCCATCCTTGAGGGGTGATGTTCGGGGCTGGATAACCGAGTGCACGGTCTGCTCTACCATGAAATCGGATCACAGACGCCCACAGGGTCTACTACAACCGCTTCCGAACCCCGCCAGACTATGGGACAACATTTCCCTGGATTTTGTGGTGGGATTACCAGTGGACAAGGGGTGTACTGCCATTCTTGTGGTGATCGACTACTTGACCAAGATGGGTCATTTCATCGCCAGCAAAGGAGTGCCAACGGCCGGACAATTGGCAGTCACGCTCTTGAAGGAGGTGGTGAGGGTCCATGGCCTCCCCAGTGTGATCGTTTCAGACCGAGGGACGCAGTTCACGGCACGTTTTTGGAAAACATGGTGTTCTGCGCTGCACGTCACCTCCGCGTTGTCCACCAGCTATCATCCCCAAACAGATGGCCAAACGGAGCGTCTCAGCCAGACGCTGAAGCAGTACCTCCGCTGTTTCGTTGACCAGGGCAAGGAGGAATGGGTGGAAAAATTGTGGCTTGCCGAGATCGCGTATAACAACGCCACCCACTCCTCCACGAAGGTGTCCCCCTTCTACAGCAACTACGGGCATCATCTACGGTTCCTCCCTTTGTTACACCCCTCAACAGTGACGGGCTTACCTGAAACCACCAGAAGAGTAGCACACATCAGGGACACAACTATGAGTGCTCGGAGGTGTTTGGAGAAGGCCAAGAGGGCCTACAAAGCGTCTGCTGACAAACGACGAAGGCCAGGCCCGCTGTTCAAAGTGGGGGAGTACGTGTGGGTGTCCTCCAGAAACCTACGGTTCGTAAACACAGCGTTTTCCAACCCCGGTTCATCGGGCCGTATCTCATCAAGGAATGCGTCAGCCCTGTGAACCTGCGTCTGTATTTGCCGGACAGCATGCGCATCCACCCGTTGTTCCATGTCTCTCTGCTCAAACCTGCGTGCGCACCCAAGCCCTCAGCCCCTGCGCCGGTGCTGTTGAACAGCGAACAGGACAACGAAATCGAGGGCATCAGGGATTCCAAATGGAGTAGGGGCAGGTTGTGGTACCTTGTCGCATGGAAAGGCTATGGGCCGGAGGAACAGTCGTGGGAGCCTGTCGCAGGGATTTGTGCACCTAAGTTGGTGTCCGCTTTCCACAAGAAGTACCCGGGGAAGCCCGGTCCGGTTGCATCCCCTGTGGGAGGGGGGATGCACTGTTAAGACAAGAAACCGCGCTACGCAACGAGCCACAGCAAAGTCCCGATCCCGGAACTACACAACCCAGGAAACCCCGCCTAGAACTACATTACCCAGCGGGCAAAGCAGGAAGCATGCGCAGACCGCGCCACCATAAAGCGACCCCGGAATCCAGCAGACGGCGTCGGATATTTTGGTTTGCAGTCGGACGACCGCTTCGCCGAGGCTACAAAGGAAGGTGAGCCTTGGATTCTGTTTGGGGATTTCGGAAACCGACGACGCGCTGTAAGAGACCACGTTAGGGTCTCAGGACCTGTTGGTGGTGTGTCAGGCGTAGAGAGTGGCAGTCCCCGCTCGAGGGTTATCGAGCGCTAGGGACTTCGTCCCTCATTTGAACCTTGGATGTCCCCGCTCGAGGGTTATCGAGCGCTAGGGACTTCGTCCCTCATTTGAACCTTGGCTGTCCCCGCTCGAGGGTTATCGAGCGCTAGGGGCTTCGTCCCTCATTTGAACCTTGGCTGTGCCCGCTCAAGGGTTATCGAGCGCTAGGGACTTCGTCCCTCATTTGAACCTTGGCTGTCCCCGCTCGAGGGTTATCGAGCGCTAGGAACTTCGACCCTCATTTGAACCTTGGCTGTTCCCGCTCGAGGGTTATCGAGCGCTAGGGACTTCGTCCCTCTTTGAACCTTGGCAGTCCCCGCTCGAGGTTATCGAGCGAACCCCACGTTGGTCTTGGCCAGTCCCCGTTCGAGGGTTTATCGAATGTGCGGGGGTACCACTATACAACGCAAGGTCACCCAGCCTGTTAACTGGGGTTGAACCAGAGCAACCTGCTTGTCCTGTGTGTTGCCCTCCGTTGGATGGTGTCGGGACCGACACCACTGCGGAGGACGAATCAAGGAGTACCAACCTAACAACGATAATACCTTGAGTGGCATTGTCGGCCATTGCTTTGCACAGTGACTTCTGTTGGGGAATGCTGGGACCGGCATTCGTGCAGAGGACAGTTGGACAGAACATACAAGCTCCTACACCGGGTGACTATTCACTGTGTCGTTTGGTATGCTGTTTTCCATCTATTAGTACAGTGCAATAGTAAAGCTGGTCATCCTAACCCTACTGGTCTCTTCGTTATTGCGTTCTACCCAGTGTTGTCAAGTGGGGTGTGCGTGTTTTCCCAATCCAGAGGAGGCAAGGGATAACATCGTCACTGTAGCATGAACATCTGGTCAAGTGTCGTAGATTGTCGATGCTAGAGCTTCTCCTTGGTGGTCGCTGTGGGATGTCATTGCTGAAGTGTGAAGTGCAGCTGGACAGCTGCATGGGGGATTCGGAGCTTGTTGTGTCTCTTCAGGTCAGGACAGGAGGTCAGTAAACTGACCCTTGAGGTCACTCAGGTAATCCTGGGATCAAGCAACAAGGTGGACCTCAATCAGCAGGGCAGTCCTCTAGTTTCAGCAAGGCAGTCTTCTGAAGTACAAAGCAGGCCTCAAGTAGCTGGGCAGTCCTCTGAAGTAAAAGGGAGTTCTGCTAGTAGTGCTACACAGGCCCAGGAGTGAACTAATGAGTGGCTCAGGAGATCCAATATTTCTACCTGCTGCCACTCTTTGAAGTGGGGGAAACTTTTAGTCTACTCACACATCTGGGTCTGCACATTTCCTTTCTTCCCCTGCCCAGTCTCCAAGTGGTCTAGGGTGACAACAGTCTGGTGTCAAGTTACATAGTGAGTGTCCTGCAGGAGAGTGGGGTAGGGAACACTTTCTCCCCACCCATCGTGGCAGGATGGCTCAACCTGCCAACAAATAGTTCACCTTTGTCTCACTGTCTGGTAGGAATACACATAAGTCCAACTGCAAAATATTTACAGTTATGTGACTCAAGAAACATGCCGGTGGCACTAAATGGTATGGTCAAGAAAAGGCAAATTTTCTTAAAGTGCCATTTTAAGAATTGTGACTTAAAATCCATCTTTACCAGTGCGTCCACTTCAGCTTCAAAAGGACCACGCTCCACCATCACCAACAACAGGTCCCCCGCAGAAGCTGGAACAAGATCACAGCCTACCAGCTTGCGTCTTCCCTGAGCAAGAAGCCTCCCACCAGCACAACGAACCCCAGCCAAGCCGCCACCAACCTCACGAAATGGATCAGCGACTGCGCAGACGACCTCGCCCCTCTGAAGACCCCACCGAGCAGACCCAGCAGCAAGAAAGCCCCATGGTTTAACGACGAACTCAAGAGCTCCAAGAAGAACTGCAGAGCACTCGAGAAAACCTGGCGCAGAGACCCAACACCGGACAACATGACTGCCCTCAAGCTCGCCACCCGAAAACACCACCAACTGATCCACGCCACCAAGAAAACCGCATTCAAGGAACAACTGGACAACAACGCACACAACAGCAAGGAACTCTTCAACATCGTGAAAGAGCTCTCCAACCCCAACGCCGGAAACAACGACATCACCCCGTCGCAAGACCTCTGCAACTCCCTCGCCTCCTACTTCCACAGCAAGATCGCGGACATCCACAACAGCTTCAGCACTCAACCGACGCACGCCACGACCGAACCACCGCCCCCCACCACCACCCTCCGCGCCTGGACTCCGATCAGCACCGAAGACACCATCCGCACGATGAACTCCATCCACTCCGGATCTCCGACAGACGCCTGCCCTCACCACGTCTTCAACAAGGCCGACACTGTCATCGCACCCCACCTGCGGGACATCATCAACACCTCCTTCGACACCGCCACCTTCCCGGAGAGCTGGAAGCACGCCGAACTCAGCGCTCTACTCAAGAAACCATCAGCCGACCCCACCGACCTCAAGAACTACCGCCCCATCTCGCTGCTCCCGTTTCCGGCTAAAGTCATCGAGAAGACTGTCAACAAGCAACTGGCCGCCTTCCTCGAGACGAACGGCTCTCTCGACCTCTCGCAGTCTGGCTTCCGGGCCAACCACAGCACCGAGACCGCCCTGATCGCAGCTACCGATGACATCCGAGCCCTGCTCGACAACGGAGAAACGGCGGCCCTCATCCTCCTGGACCTCTCCGCGGCCTTCGACACCGTCTGCCACCGTACCCTAGTACAGCGCCTCAGCAACGTCGGAATCCAGGAGAAGGCACTGGAGTGGATCATCTCCTCCCTCGCCGGAAGGACACAGAGAGTCCGCCTCTCCCCGTTCAGATCGGAGGCCACCGAAGTCATCTGCGGCGTTCCTCAAGGCTCCTCGCTCAGCCCAACACTCTTCAACGTCTACATGAGCCCCCTCGCAGCCATCGCACGCCAGCACAACCTCAACATCATCTCCTACGCCGACGACACCCAGCTGATCCTCTCCCTCACCAACGACCCCACCACCGCCAGAGCCAACCTGCACGAAGGGATGACAGACGTGGCCAAATGGATGACGAACAGTCGCCTGAAACTGAACTCAGACAAGACGGAAGTCCTCATCCTAGGATCCTCACCCTCCGCCTGGGACGACTCCTGGTGGCCCCCCGCCCTGGGCAGCGCACCCAAACCAACTGACTACGCACGCAACCTGGGCTTCATCCTGGACTCCTCCCTCTCCATGACCAGACAAGTCAACGCCGTCTCCTCGTCATGCTTCAACATCCTGCGCATGCTACGCAAGATCTTCCGATGGATCCCCTCCGAGACCAGGAAGACGGTCACCCAGGCCCTCGTCACCAGCCGTCTGGAGTACGGCAACTCCCTCTACGCCAGAACCACCGCCAAACTCCAGAAGAGACTACAGCGGATCCAGAACACCTCAGCACGACTCATCCTGGACATCCCCCGCCGCAGCCACATCTCCGGACACCTGAGAGACCTGCACTGGCTCCCGGTCAACAAGAGAATCACCTTCCGGCTCCTCACTCACGCACACAAAGCCCTACACAACCAAGGCCCAGGATACCTCAACAGCCGCCTCAACTTCTACGCTCCCAAACGCCAGCTTCGATCGACCAGCCACGCCCTCGCCGCCGTCCCCCGCATCCGAAGAGCCACCACAGGAGGAAGGTCCTTTTCCTACCTGGCCGCCAAGACTTGGAACTCCCTTCCGACCCGCCTCCGCCTGACCCAAGACCACCTCGCCTTCAGGAAGCAGCTCAAGACCTGGCTGTTCGAGCAGTAGCGGACCCCCTCCCCCCCCCCCCCCCCAGCGCCTTGAGACCCTCCGGGTGAGTAGCGCGCTATATACATGCTTTGATTGATTGATTGATAGGTTAAAACTCTTTTGATACCAAACATGATATATATTTCTATCTGTTCTCAATCAAAAGTTAACACTTATTAAATGTAATATGGTAACCCAATGTTATTGTACAGGAGAGGTAGGCCTCACAGAGGTGAAAAACGAATTTGTGACTTTTTCACTACCAGACATTTAAGATTTAAAAGTACATGTTGAATTGTTTAAATAAAGTACACACTCCCCTATGGCTGTTTAGCGACTACCGTAGGGGTGACTTATATGTATTAAAAAAGGAGGTTTAAGCCTTGCAAAAGATTTATTTAAGGGAGGGCGAATTGGCAGTCAAAAACTGCACACAGGATGCAATGGGTACATGGAGTGCTGTGTTACTAGGAACGTATAAGTAAATGTAATGTGCCAATTGAGTGTAAGCCAATTTTACCATGTTTAAAGGAGTGAGCAAAAGCACTTAATCACTGGTTAGCAGTGCTAAAGCCAACAAAAACAAAGTCAGAAAACGGAAAGGGTGAAGGCACAACATTTGGGTGTGACCCTGCAGAGAAAGCCAAGTCCAATATAACCCATAACATAGAGGTGGGGATTACAAAAAGCTTTGACTGATCACAGACGGGATATATTCTTAAAGAATGTGCCATAATTTTATAATTGCACTACTAATTCTCCTGGACTTGAAGGCTGAAGATATGTACCCAACAATTCCACAAGTTTTGATGGTGAAGAGAATTTTATTATGGTTAGACTGGTATTCTGAAGCGGGAATCTGCAAGTGGTTCATTTTCCATACACCTTCATTGGAATATGCAGCATTTTAGAATAGAGAAGGGAAGCAAAGTGAGGTGTCCTCTACATTTTCTACTTTTAACCTTTCTCCAGAACACCTATTAATTTCGTTGTAGGTAGACCCTACACTGTAGGGATTTTTTTGCAATAATTTGCTGTTATATCTTTCGTCTAGCAGTATGTTGAAATTGTTGTTTTTTGTGTGCTGCTGGCAGTCCCAGTGGAATGCACTCCAAAAACCCAGGTGGGTAAAGTTGGTGATGGCTGCGGAATGGTTTTCAAGTATTATGTTGCTTGACAGGTGTCCAGTTTCAAAGTATGCCATTTTGGATAGTTTCATTAAGCGGCATGTCAGAAAGGGGATGGATTGCCCTTGCAATTGTTTTCTGAATTCTTTTTTGGCTGTCTGGAGCTTTTTGGGAATGTGCCAATCATCTACCAACTTTGTGTGTACCTGTCTGTCTGTAAACTGATGCATATCAGATTACTTATCTAGCCCTACCTGCATGAGAACTATGCAGTGTGGTAGTTGTATGTGACAGTATACGATGTTCTGTGGAGATGTAAGGTGCTCTGAGGCAGAGGGTGATGAGTGGTAGTGTGCTCAGGTATGGTATGGTATGGTAGTGTATGTATTTCGTCAGGTATGGTGTCTTACAATGATGATGTGGTGTGGTATGGTAAGATATGCTGAGCTTTGCAAAGATCAGTATTAGGTGTAGCAAGTATGTGCTCTTGACAAGGGTGGTGTAGAAGTGTGGCGTAATACTTGGTGATGCATTTGTTGGTGTAATGTTGTGTCATGTTGTATGATATGCTTCAAGTTAGTGAAAAATTGCAATCATTTGCGACGCATTGTGCCGTGCTATGATCTCATGTAAGTTTTAATTAAATAAAATGGACAATCCAAATAAGGAGAAAGTCATTGCATGGTAAACAAACCACAAAGCAGGAACAAAGTATGCCATGGTAATCACAATTCTAGCAAATTGCATACAGTAGAGTGGTGCACTTGAAGCCACTGATCAGGTGGGGTGACCCTACGATGTCACATGCTTACACATTGTCTGGTGCTGATGTGCATGCTGAGAGATGGACCAAGAGTTATACGTTGACTTGTATGGCATCACTTTGTGAGAGGTGGTGTTACAAGGCATGTTGTGTGGAATACTGTAGAGTAGTGTGGTGTTCTGATGGTGGTGCTCGGCAACATTGTCTGGGGAGAATGAACACATTTAAATGATCAAATTAGTTGTAAGTGAATAGGCAACGTATAAATAGATTAGTCAATATATTTCAAAGCATCTCAAAATCATAAATACAAAGAAAAACTATTATAAAGTTGTCTCAAAATAACACAAAACAGACTCAGCTTTCCATGAAGGGAAGACCCTACTGAGCTAAACTAGGGAAAGTTGGAAGGTTTGGGGAGATTCTGAAAGACAGGATATATAAATCAAATAAACTTCTTCAAGTAAGCCTGGAATGCATATGCTCATGAGTCAAGTTAAACTCCTTCTGGCAAGGGAAAAAAACATCTGCTCTAAAGTAAGCCAGAAAGCAATCTTCCTGAAAATAAAATAAAAGGAGATCTGATTCTAAAACACTGCAAACACAGCCTTAAAAAGAAAGACAGAATTGTAACATGATCAATAACAAATAGCTTTTCCAAAGAGCCACTCAATCAAGTGAAGACAGAAAAGGTACAGTTTCAGTCTCATTAAAATATTTTCACACACAGGCTTCACCTGTGACTTTCAAACTAGCAGATAAGACATTCGGCTGCTGGCACTCATAAGTATAGCTAAAAGGCCTCCATTCTATTAAGAAATTACACCACAATATCAAAGAACACATAATTATTTTCTGCTTGGGAAAGGAGGAAGATAAGCATAACAGGTTTCCAGTATTGGAAAACAAATCTTTTTCATGTTTTGCATTCACTAACAGGATGAGTCCTTTTGAAAAATACAGACTGACATTAACGATGCAGTTTAAGCATGGAAAAGGTGTAGAAAATGCATCTGCTTGTGACATTTTACTGTTGATATATGTGCACAAAATAATGAAACTTTTCTGTCAGCTGCCCCACCACCATCCCTGCTTCCAGTAACCAATCCCTGCTTCCAGTAACCACCCTGCAGCTTTGCTTTCTGCTTTCAATCCAAGCAAACAAGCAGCACTGCTCTGAGAGGCTTGCAGCGAGCCTTATTAGCCTGGCCTGGAAGGCCTCATACCTAGCAACAGTGGGTAACAGATTTACCATTCTTTCACCCACCAGAAAGCAGCCAGGCAACTTGATGTGCTGCATTACATGAAAGAGAAAGGGCAGAAATGCTCCATATTTACAAAGATATGGAGTGTTTATGCTCTCCCATTTTGCTGGCACACTGTTTGCTGCCTAGCGCCAAAGCAGGCATCATGCACATGCAAGGGTGCCTATATCATAGGCAGGAGTGTTTTTATGCAGCAAAGGACACCTTCCTGCACAAAAAACAATCCTTAGAGGCATATTCCTCTTTCCGTGTGGGCTGCAAAATGTAGCACAAGTGGCTAGAGGAATCAACAAGTAGAAATAAAGATATTTCTCCTTGTTATGGCTGCCGGGGAGGCACCGCATTTTGGTGTGAACCCAGGTTTACGTGTCTTTGTAAATATGTATTTGCGTCAGAATAGATAGGTGGACGCATGGGAACACCCATGCTCCACCCATGTAATGCCTACCCAATGTGACTTTGTATGGCTTAGTAAATCCCAGATAAGGACTTGTGTTGCCTTGTGACAGCTTGTGTCACGCAAGGACAACACAAGTTCTTAGTAAATGTGCTCTTCAGAATCTGATGTAAACAAAAGCGGATCTCTTTGAGAGCCTTGCATAACAAAAGCTGTTACTCATGTAATAAAGGAATCCCAGGCTGCTCTATCTGGGCTCTTGCAGAGCCCATAATTGCAGAGAAGGGGAGGAAGAGAGAGGGAAGGAAAGTACAGAGGGTGGTGGGGCAGGGTTGCAAGGAAGCAGTTTATTTTATTGATACAGAGTGGAGAGGCCATTTTATGAATGGGTGACACCTTACTCCTCTATCTCTGCATTCAATTTGAAATCAGGGCAGATATTTTGGTTGGGTGTCTGGGTTCTGAATGACATCAAAGACAACTTGTCTATATCATGTCACTCGGTAACCCTCAGTAAAAAAAATCCCCATTATTCACTGTTACCCATCCATAATCCTATGCATTTTCATTAACTCATGATGCACTGAAGGGTTTATACAATATTTCAGCATTGAACAGTATTTCTAAAGGAAGAAATTTGTGATGCTGTGTACTGCTTCAAAAAGCCCTCTTTCTGTCATGCAGCGTGACTGTCCTTTGCTACAGATGTTCATACTGGTAGCTTAAATATTTCGATCAACAGTAGAAAGCATGTGGCACAGATGTGTATGTCCTTGCCAAAAATGCCTGTAAACTCTGCAATTTTAGCTCTTGCTGCCTATAATTCTTGGGTCTTTTGGTACATATTAGGTCGGTGAACTCCTCCTTTAGACTTGTATAAAAGTTAAAACACCAATCGATCGGTATACCTGAAAAAAATGATTTGATTAACCCATCATCTGACTCTATGAAAATCAACTTAGGGATTTTTCCCTTAAGCGTAGAATAACTGATGCTTTAAAATACCCCTCTGTCATTCTGTTGTACCATGTAATTCTGCCAGAGAACCTTGATAATCCTTCACATAGCTATTTGTAAAATAAACCTTGTTTTTAAAGATTTAGTTAAAGAAATTAGCTTGAAAAAACGGTTGTCACAAAGCTTTTAAACGTTTTTATTAGAAAAACTCTCAATATTTTCCTTAAACTTGCCTCAAAAAGAGCCTGTTTTGGATACTTACTTCTAAAATGGACTATTGGATACAATAGAAAGTAAACTGTGCCTGGGTTTCAACTAGAGACTCACCCTTCCTCTCATCTCCCTCACCTCTGGTTTCAACCCATGACTTCCTCACATATTTAACTCATTCTTTGATATCAGTCTTTCAACACAATGACTACTATTTTTATGATGGGCATTCGGGCCTTTTTATAGAAACTCTGCATTGGTCCAAGAACACAGCAAACCCGTTTGCACACTGTTTGATGCTTATGTGACAAAGATTGGTGCTAATAGATTTTGCTACAGTCCATAGGGTAGAAAATGTTTTGCACCAAGGCAACGGTTGCAGGAGCCTGTTTATGAAACCGCTGTCTTCGACATACAACATGAATTGTGTACAAATCATTTCATATGTGCAATGTAGATTGTAATGAAGAAATTCAAGCAGTTCACTGATCCTTTTTTAAAGTGCTATCCTGTTTTGCACTGAATTTTCCACTTGGCTTTGCCACTCCTTGCTCTTTTGGTACGAGTGTAAATGTTCTTCATTATGGCCTATGTGTGGGGTAGAAAGACAAGATTTAACGGCTGCAAGGGAAACCAATTAAAATAGGACACTCAATCAAGAAGGGTATTGTTAATCTTGGCAATATAAAGCTTAGATGTGACCTCTGCCAATGGGGCCTATTCAATTCACTTAGATTTGCAAAGATTGCAGATCACATTGTTGTATCATAAAATGTAGGCATTTATCTTTGTTTCATTAATGCTGCGTATCACACGGGAACAGCTTATCAGAGATTGCAGCGAGTGTTTGCCAGAGGAGTTTTAATTATTATGGTTGTTGCAATGGAAAAGAAATCCTGCAGCACAGCGAGCAGTTACTACAGTAACCAAATGTTGCAATGCGCCGACCAGATCTCGTCACATCAGTGCGTTAATTGCACCCCAAGGTTTATTTCTCCCTTTGAAAATATCCATGCTGATTAACAAGAAAGCAACATTTGACCTAAGAGACGCTTATTATCTTAAATTAAGAAACTAGATATATGTACTAACTGACATACATTGCAGAAGTTTTTAATATCCCAATCGGCTGCTGAAAGCAGGGTCAAAAATAATTAATTCTCAGCAATACCGTGTGTCTTTCCATACTTACACGTCTAGACCAAGCTGTCCTTAATTAAAGTTTACTGTTGGAGCTCAGTAAAAAATAACCAGAAACTGCAGGGTCCGATAGGTCATTCATACACATAACTTTCCTTGCTTTGTTAAAAATAACGTTATATTATTCACGAGTCTTTGCCATGCACCTGGGAAGTAATCCCTAATCAGCCGGTCAAGTTAATGGCTGAATCAGGGGTACTAGTATTGCAGGAAGACGAGAACCCGAATTTATTTCCCGTGGTCATTTCACCAGAAATGTGCAGAATGCAGAAAAACATCCATGAATCGGTGGAAGCATGGAGATTTCAACAGTTTTTTTTTCAATTCATTGTGGGAGAATATAGGAGAAGTTGTGGCATAACGGCCCGAACTTGGGGCTGGTGAACCAGCTTCGAGTCTTGGCATCAGCTAAACATCCTGTGATTCTGGGCAAATCATGTCATCTCCCTGCGCCTACCAAAAATGAATGTGTACTTCTGTAATATAACTGGTCCTTGCGTAAAGTGCTTCAATACCTTCGGGTCCAGTTCGAGCTACATAAAACTGCAAAAACAACCCCATTTCATTATTAGCACACTGTGAACATACTACATCCTTTGGTATTGAAAATGTCTGGTGCAGTATCACTCATCGGGAGTCCGGCAACTCCAGGCCCTATATACATAAATCTTTAGTGAACAGAATAAATTGCAGTAGTTCCTAAAGCTGACCGTCATGACACATGGCACAAGGCTAGTGATTACTGATTTTCTTTGATTTATCCTAGTACTGCACAAATTAGGGGCGTACTTTACCACCTGCCATCTTAATTGCTATCTTTTTGCTTCATGTTGCCACCCTCGTAGACTTCTTTGCATCCCTGGTGACTCTTATCTACCAGGATTACCTCAACCATACCTCTCAGACAGCCTAAACTAATCGGTCCATATGAATATCATGTTTATACCCCTCTTAGGTCTGCGAACCATTGACTTCAACCAATGGGCCACACGTGGAGAGGAGGGGGTCTGCAGACTATGTAACTATGAAACCTCTTGTGCTGCTGTCTTCTCTCTTGATGCCCCCAAGAGATTTCTTCTGAAGCCACTCTACTTAAAAAGGGGCATCCATACATTCATGGAGGCGTCAGCACTCTGTTTTTCTGAAACAGACAGCGAGGTGTGGCAAATACATGAGACACCTAGAAGATCTACTATTCCCTCGCTCAGCCCTTTCCAAATCAGCTATCGCTGCTCAAAAATTGATAACTGATTATTTCATGGTGCGCCCCAGAGGTTTATGAACATGTTGATTCTTTTTAGATGGGATTAGCAACTCTACACCCTGCATTGTTATCCTTTTCACCATCTGTCCATGGGGTGTTGGGCTGCCACCAACACTTACACTGCTCAACTACTCCCCGCACTAATCTATTTCCATTAAAGCTCACCTTGCACACCTATGCAAGAAGCCAATTTAAAAATGCTAGTTGCCTGCCATTGGTCAAGCAATTCACTGACACACTGGAGCAGCCTGGCCAATTCAGAAGTAATGACTTGGTAACCATGCTCTTTGTGCCCCGCCAGATAACACCTTCTGTACATGGGCAAGGGATTCCGGTCCTTACGGATAAGGTGCTGCCCTCAATCCGGCCCTACTCAACCCTCAACACTGGCATCGCATTTGGCATCCCACTGCCACAAACTTGTACTTGCCATCTTTCTTCTAGGGGCTGACCTAATACTGTCCAAACCTTGGCACTGACCTTCTGACAAGAAAAAGACGAACAATAGTTGCTGGTGTAATTCACAATATAGTAGGGATATTGTGTTTGACTGCTTTTTTTTTTTGTTTAAATTTGTTTATTGGGGTTTTGTTTGCATTTTACAACCAACATAGTAGTGATCATACAGTACAGTAATACATGACCATAGGTACATTGTTCCAAAGAAAGCGCTCAGTCTTCTGCCCCCTTCAGCGGTGTTTGACTGCTTTTTAACAGTAATTATTTTATCCTAATACATGTGAAGCCTAGTACTACTAATGTAATTAAGGTTGTATCTATCGTTGGTGCTATTATTGTAATGGTTTTAAGTAACTGTGCAAATAAATGTTAAAAAATAAAATAGATTTCCCCTCCAAAAATAAATGTGTCCTTGTGAAATGTAACTGGTGCTCACGTAAAGCACTCCAATATCTTTGGGTCGAGTTCAAGCTGTATAAAACTGAAAAAAAACACTACATTAATACCACAATGTGAACATACTGCATCCTTTGGTATTGAGAATTTCTAGTGCAGTATTATTCATCGGGAGTCCAGCAACTCCTGGACTGAGGGCCCTATATACAAAATCTTCAGTGAACACACTTAGGGGCATATTCAGAAGGAGCTATTGCTGAATTAACAGCACTTTAGCGCAGCCAAATTTGTGATAAATTTACTTCCCATTCACAAGCTGGTGTTAACACCCCACAGCACCAGTTTACCCGTGATATCAGCTGCAAAAAACATCGCCACAGAGGACCCCGCAGCTATCGTTAATGAGATGCAGAGTAGGCGTTCCCGTTCCAAAAGCTGCGACAACATGACACCTCAACATTCTCAACGACCGGCAATAAGAACACATTAGAAGCAGGACATTAACACCTGCTCTGACCTGGTGTTAAGTCGGACCACAGCCTGCACCACAAAAGGGAGCACAGCCCAGAGCCACACCTGAAGACAAACAGATGCCATGGAGCAACTGAACATGCAGCACGGACACCCAAGAGGGCCACAACACCCACCAACACCACACCCAGGACCACCCCTCCTTGGCACCCCTGACCAAAGACATGCCACATCAACTACACCCAAACATGTACGAAATAATCCGCCTGATGTCGCACAATTACAACTGGCGACATGCATGTATCGTCACTGAAATGAGCCTCACACATTCTCTTTCGAAGCAACCAATGAAACTTTATTGAAAAGAACACTGAAATGAAATGAAGACACATGGCGGCTCCTCTCGGGACAATCCGTAGGTCACAGCCTGCAAGACAAAGAACATGATGAGAAGGTGTGTCCTGCACACATCAAAGGACAGAGAGAGAGAGCAAATGAGAGAGAGAGAAGAAGAGAGGGAGAGAGAGAGAGCGAGAGAAGAAGAGAGGGAGAGAGAGAGAGGGTGCCACCCCTGCACACCCAGGCCACACTGCTCATCTGCTGCCACCTGTGTGTCTCCAAACACTTGTCGGTATATATAGCAGTACACCAGGTCACACATCAAAGTCAGAGCCGTCATCTGAAACAGTGTCCAGATACATGACTGGCACAGTAAACACACTTGCACAAGACAACATCTCCCACCCACCCATGCACACCCAGGCAGAGGCACCTCAGCCCCTCCTGCCGCCCATCAGAGCATGCCTGCCCATGCTCACCTGGGCCTCACTGCTCACCTTCCGCCACCAGCGTGTAGACAGGAGGTCCCGCCACATGCCGGTTCAAGCCACAAGCCCAGGGCCTGCAGACATGGCACACTCCACACCATGCAACCACGCTGCGCAGGCCACCAGGTCTCACGTCTGGTGCTGGGTCTTGATTACTCCATGGCATAGGACATACCAGGGCACCCTGCACCATCGCAGGCTGCACACCCGCTCAGCCCAATGGGTGCCACTGACTCTGTGATTCCGGAAGCGAGGCCACGTGGTGGTAGGCCCACGCTGCCCGCTGGCTCGGCCTTAACTGCGGTCCAGCAGGGCACACAAATCCTGAGCAGTCTGGACCACCGGTACGGGGCATCATCGCAGGCTGCACACCCGCTCAGCAGCTTAATGTGCCAATGACTCAGTGCATCCAAAGTCACCGTCCTGTGGCAGGGTACCTGTGACGGCTGCAATGAACTGTGTGCTACAAACCCGGTTCAACCTCAGTCAGCGCCACGTGGTGGTAGGCCCATGCCGGCCTCAAGGCCTTGGGTCCGTCATCCAGTCACCATCGGTAGAGGGGTATGTAACGTCTTCGGCCCCTTATATTATCAGGGTCACATGGCCTGTGATACCTACGCCGGATGGGTGTGGTGTGCGTGCAAACCTGCCCTCAGGGAGTGGCTGTGACATGGTGACAATTAGACCAGTGACCTGCACACCACCAGCGAGTATGCCTGCGTCGGGAAGCAATGAGGCCCCCATCAGAGCGTTAGCGGAGTGGTCTGGCCTGCATGACGCCGGAACAGCGCAGGGCTTGAAAAAATGACTTGTGGTCACTGGGCGTGGTACAGTCCATGTCCAGACAAGGAAGTGTCTGATGTGTGTGTCCCTGTTGTGGTGTCCACGGGACCTGTTACACAAATTGCTATGTAGCACCCTCTGACTGGCATCCCACAGGATGAGCATCATTGACACAAGGGAAATCACTGACCCTACATTCATCCACACATACATACATGAATGATAAAAGGCATGACACAGGAGTGCGTCACTGGATGTTTATAGCACATTCAGTGCAGTTCTGCAGCTGGAGCGGTACAGGGCAATGGCGAGCACACTACACAATATGGGCCTGTGGAGGCCCAGCCAGAGTCCATCCGGGAATGACAAGTACTGCAGAAGAGGAAGGGTACAGTCTGCAGTCTGGTCGCGGTGTCATTGGTCATCAAACAGGATGTGGCATTTCATGTCGTTGTCCAAGGTGAGTGCATCTGAGTGGATCAGGGGTCAGGATAAGGTCATGAGGCCATGTGTGGGACCAAACAGAAACAGGCCAAGTGGCAGAAATGAATGGTACTGAGCCCTTCTGGTCACAGGCACATCCATGTCCTAGTCCCCGGATGAGTGCTCTACTCCACCTGGGGGTGTTGCTGTACCAGCTGCGGCACTGTGTCTCACTGACACATCAGGGGCCAGAGGTGGATTGTCGGCCGTTCTGTGTCCCAATGACACATCAGGTGCCGGAGTGGTTAGGTCTGCTGCACTGGGAGGCAGAGACACACCAGGGGGCGGAGATGTGGATGGTGTGGGGGAAGCAGCATTCATCATCACCCCGCCTTGTAGCAGCAATGCCATGAGGAGGATCTGCAGGGCATGGTAGATCCCAGCTACTTTTTGCTGATGTGCAGCGGTGGCTGCCATCCTTTCGGCCTCTATCCGCACCATGTACTCCATAAGCCTCCACATGTGTGCCAGCTCACGGCTGGTATTGCTGGAGCCACTCTGAGTGGACTGATGTTCTTCTCTCCACGTCGTGACATCTAACAATGTCAGTCAGGGCTCGTTGGAGACCATGGAGCGGACCTACACACCCAAGGATGGCTTCAAGTTTGGTTGCCATGATGCCAAAGCCCAACTGCTCCTGGTCTGCGGTCTCCCTCTGGCACTCCAGCACACGGCGTTGGAAGGCCACGTGTTGTTAATGGGGGTCTTGGGAGACTGCCGGGGCTGTGGGAGCCTCCTGCTGGGTGCTTTGGGTATTGGGTGGGGTCTCCTCGATGTAGCTGGGCTGCCCTGATCCTGGAGGTGAGTTGCAGATTATGTCAATGATGTCTTGGAGGGCTTGGGTGTCGATACTGGTGGTGTCCTTGTCATCATCAGTGAAACATGGCTAGGGCTGCTCTGCAGGAGTTGTTGACGGTTCCCCTGCGATGTGAAGGGGAGATGGTGTATTACAATGTGTCCACATGTATGTAGCCGCATAGTACATGTTGACATTCAGACAGCATGGCATTGTACATTGTGACAGGACAGTCTGTAGATCTGGGCGAGGACCCAGATTCATTGTGGGTGTGCACTGTGCTCTGCTTGATTGTGCATGTGTGCCATTGTTATTGTTATTGTTATTGTTAGTGAGGTTTTATATCGCGCCTAATCACCTGCAGGTCTCTAAGCGCCTGGAAAGATGGTAGTAAACAATAACTTAGCAAGATGGAAGCTGGATTATACTGTGCTCATGCTTTTGCTGAACAGAAATGTTTTTAGGCTCTTCCTGAATCGTAGTAGATTCCCTTCCCGGCGCAGCATCTCCGGCAACCTGTTCCATAGCTGGGGAACTAGCACTGAAAAGGCTCTCCCTCCCTTGGTCACTAGCCTGTAGCGAGGACAGACCAGTAATTGGGAGTCTGAGGATCGAAGGGCCCATCTCCACCCGTCCCCCAGTACCTGGTGGTCACTCACCCTGTTGCTGTTGTGTTGTGTCCTGTCGAGCAGTGTCTGATCCCCCGAATACTGCCACAGTCTCCACACTGATGACTGTCGACACCAGCTACTCCATGTCATCCAGCTCGAGCTGTGGTGCTGGGCCCCCACCTCCAGTCTGCATTGCTGCCTTCTGGTTGCCAGAGAGTTTCTCCTTGGTCCTCCGCTTGATGTAATTCCATCGTCTCTTGACCTCGTCCATCATCCTCTTTTGCTCTCCAACGGTATTCACCTTGTCCACGATGTTCCGCCATATTCCATTTTTGGTGCCCAATGACACATTGGAGGTGACAAACAGTTGTTGATGGTGTTCCATTACCTCCGTGACTATGATCATGTTTGCCTGCGGACTAAACTTCATCTTCCTCTTCTTCTTGTCCTTGCCCTTCCCTGTCCCGGGCAGGGTGAACGTAATGTTCCTCAGCCATCCATGCTCTGGAAAATTCTCTCATTTCTCTTAATTATCCAACTGCTATTGCAAGGTTAGACTAGTGAATCATGATTTGTGTATGCCACTATTAGATTTTAAGAGGTACTCTGAAAATTGCAACTACTTCAGTCATATTAATGAATAGAAATAATGATTTGCTTTTATATAGCACAGTATAACTATTAAAGGTACTGCACACAGAAGTTATCACTGTTACCTCCAATTATTGCTACTATCTAATTAACCGCAGGTTATTAATAAGTTGTTCAAACGTATGGCTTTCCAAGAAAACCATGGGCTTAACTGGCATCCTGAATATATAATGAAAAAGACATACCTAATTGTCACACTGTTATTGCAGAAAATATAAACCTAACTATGGTAAACTATCAATCTTCCAAACTGATTTCCTCTCACATCACCAACAACGACATCTCTCACATCACCAACAACGACATCTTACCTTCCCTAGTCCAGCTGTAAATTGTAAACTGTGCTCAAATACAACATAAGCCGATATTTCAATACCACTGTGCTGATAAATGATTAGGCAATACTATGCAAGAGTGAAGGCACTCCCTGATCGTAACTGGCCAAGTGTGCCTGGCTGGAAGAGTAATATTTCTATTGGAAATAAGACCCTTGGAATTGTGTGTACAGCTTACAATCTTTTTGTCAAAAGTTTTTTTTTTCATGACACTTGACAGAAGGAAATTTTAACAGTGGATAATGTTTGCATTGCATTGCTGCCATTGTTTTTACAGGAAAAACAAAAAGGTGAGGGATGGAAAGACTGAATTCTGCTCAGTCAGTATAATTACTCAGAAACAACAACAAAATGAAATGTGGAATTCTGGCAATCACTGGCAATAGCTCGGGACCACATTCCAATGCATCATTTTTTGTCCACCATGCCACTCTAGACAAAGGCCCAGCTGATGCAAATCAGTACCAAACTTGCTACCCATGAGAGCAGTCCATATCGAACAACCAGGGAAGACCACCTCCTGAAGGGACCACAAGCAACACTTGAGTGGTATCGACCTACTTGGGTCTGATGAGTGAGGTATATCTTGAATAGTTCTCAGTGAGCACAGGGCCCATGTCTGGGCATACCAACGCACTTGAATAGTAAACTGTAACAATAAGGTGATGGATGGAATGATTGAATGCCCGACTTATACAAATCATTACAGACCCAGTCAGTTCGGGCTGGCCTGTTCCTACTGGAGCCAGGCCTACACTGATTTACATATGGCTGGATCCAAACTGAGGTGGCATGGTGTGCAGCATAACGATGGACTGGGATATGGCCCAAGTAGTTACGTGTTGCTGAGATTAATTCAAGTATTCCATCAATCACTTCTTTGTATATTCCAGGGCAAAACACTAGGAGGGGCAGGTCTACACAGTCATGGGACCCTAAGACACTCTGCCACTGGTACCAAGATATACCCAGCTGCTGAGCCCTAATAATGGTGAAACCATTCTTTCGTTGCTTGTGTTCTTGTTCAGGGTGAACCTTGTCTGGTAGTTCGGACTGAACTTTTCATATTGGAGCAAACTCAAGACTGATTAGCCTATAGCTGAGTCCAGACTGAGGTGGCATTGTATGCAGAATCACAATGGACTTGGATGAGACCTAAGTAATTACTTGTGGCTTTACTTTTTTGTTGAGTGATGCCCTAAGTGGGACAGGTACACCCACACGTATGTTCCATGGACACAGCCACTGGAACCAAAATATACCCAAATGATGAGCACTAAAACCGTTCTTGGGTTGCTTGTATTCCGGTTGGAGAGGACCTGCTACTGACAATTGGGCTGGACTGTTCCTATTGGTGCAGGGTCAATACTGATTTGCATATGGCTTGGTCCATTATGAGATGGCATGGTTTACAGATGGGACTGGTATGTGGCC
Organism: Lissotriton helveticus; assembly: GCF_964261635.1. Lineage (NCBI taxonomy): Eukaryota > Metazoa > Chordata > Amphibia > Caudata > Salamandridae > Lissotriton > Lissotriton helveticus. The sequence goes on along the minus strand of NC_136071.1, from coordinate 984,373,306 downwards.
CAAGTAATAAGCAGTGATAGAGATTATTTCATGTTTTCCATACTTACTTTTTTGTATTCTTCAGTGTGACTCCCTAAGTGGGACGGGTATGCCGAGAAGTGTGTCCCATGTACACTGTGCCACTGGAAACAAACTTTCCTTGAATGAGGAGACCTAATAATGGTGACACCGGCCTTGGATTGCTTGTGTTCTAGTTTAAGTTTAGTGAGGACGTGTTTTGGCATTTCAGGCTGGATGGTTCCTATTGGAACAGAGTCAAGATGATTTGCACATGGCTCTGTCCAAACTGAAGTAGTATGGTGTGCAGAATAATAATGGCTTGGGAATGTCCCATGGTAATCATGAGTGGCAGAGGGCAATTCAAGCATTCAAACCATCACCTTTTTGTATACGTCAGTGTGATTCCCTAAGTGAGATGGGTATGCCCAGATGTGGGTCCTGTGCACACTGTGCCACTGGAGCCAAGCAATACCTGAATGATGAGCCCTAATAGGGGGGATGCAATCAGTCCACCCAGAACATATTTCATTCTACTGTAATTACTCAGGCTGCATTCAGTTCCTCATTTTATTGCCTACTGTAACCTCAGATGGAGCTAATTATACACAAATAAGCCTCCTTCTGCCATTGTGTCTACAAGAACAAACTAATGTGTCTGTTGAATTGCATTGAAGCAAAAGTAGATCACTTTTTTGAGGGGAGTGTAAAAAAAGTAGTAGCATGTGATAAATCAAGTAAAAAGGTGATTACAGATTCATATCAAAAGTGAACCAATTTTTTGGTGGGACATTTGTGGTGAATTTTAAGGCATGTAGCAAGTGTTGATCCCCTTCCTGGATTTAATATACCATCTTTGACAAAAATATTTTTTTTGCTCATGAGTTCTCTTAGAAGTTATGTACACAATATTTTCCACTTAAAGAAACATTTTCTGGTATAAATAAAACATATATTTGCCCACAGGAACAGAGTATCATTTAGTTCCACGGTATTCTACTGTAGATTCAGCAATCTAATGAGGAACTAGACCGCTACAGTTAAGAATGGTAAGGATGTTTTGTTAAAGACACAAGCTGCCAATAATGTGGCTCCAATGCACTGGTGCAGATAGAACTATTGAACACAGCAGTAACATAGGACAACATTAAAAAAATGAAGCCAAAGAAAGGAGCGTTTTAATATGAACTGCTCCTCCAGTTGCATAATGCGGAGAGGGTAAAAGTCCAGAGGCATGTAGCTAGCACTTAAAAGGCTCTGCCACAACCCCAGGTATCACTAATGTTTACTTTTCATCAGAGCAGAACCCTACGCCCTACTATGTTGATGTAGATTAAAATCTAAGAGCAAGAAGACTAGACTGTGAGCATGGATAGCATCGTTGACAATAGCATTTTCGTTTCGTTTCAAAAACTTTTATTTCGGTCACTATGACCATAAAAAGTGAACACAAGCACAGAATAACATACATTACTAAGAAATTCATACCATGATTGTAAACACTTCATAGTATAATACAAAGTCTAATTTTAAGTCACATCCAGAAATTATACCAGACAGCTAGGGAGGGAGGAGGTGAGGCAGAAGATTGGAACAGAGGGGAGGGATTGTAACAATTAATGTGATGCAAACGGCAGACAACTAGAAAAATAGCAGCAATATTTCAAAAAATAATAATTTAAAAAAAGTTACACTATTTACAATAAAATCAGATTCGTCGAGAATACTTCTATATACAAGGTAATATAAAACTAAAATCGGTATCTAACAGAAACTGAACAGATAGTGATCACATTATACAAATATTTACAGCCGATATACATTTTATAATGTTTTAACCTTTTCAATAAAAGCCCATCTCCTTCGCCACATTGTATTTAAGTAACGAGAAACAGCAAACACAATGGGTTTAGATGTATCATATTTTAAAACCCGGAAAGCCTCCCTACAATGCTCAAAACCCAGGTTCCAACAGAGCTGTACAAGCCAGTAGCACCTCGCTTTTTGGTAGCCAGGCTAGAAGAATATGACGTGCATTTCTGTTTCCTCTTGTGTAATGCATACAGGGCATCCCTCCTCTTTCTGCCCAGCCCATTTATTAGTAACAGCACGTACAGGTAGAGTGCTGTGTCTGAACTGGACATACAATTTCCTTGCAACCTGGGGAAGGATGTCATCCAGAAAAATGTTGAGTTCGTAGTTATCCTTCACTGCAGGAAACTGTGTTGAAAGGGAGCCCAGTTTGTTGTTTGTGTGCATGGCTTCGAGCTTTAGGGTGCGATAGGTCTTCGATAATAGAGGTCGGGGAACTAAGGGGCTAGTAATGCCTGGAGTGCTCCACAAAGATGGTTTGCCAAGTTTTTCGCACTCATGCTTCACATGGGCAAACCAAGGAACCCTTTTCAACAAACCCGGGTAGGATGGAAGCTCATTTGTTTCTGCCTGGTATGGTGCTAGTTCAGGAGTTGCCCAGAGACTTCGCCAAAAGATTAGAGGTTTTAGGGCGATCTCGTCTTCAATCGGCGAAATACCCAAATCTAGTAGTAGGGGAATTAGCGGGGTACCCGCTGGGAGACCCGTTATATGTCTTAAAAATCTATTCTCGACTACAGCTAAGGTAGAGGACGAACAATGCCACCATAGTTCTGCCCCATACAAAGTTGCTCCACGCGCTTGAGCCCTATACATTTCAAGTGCAGGACCAATAGGTTTAAAAGATGATTCCCTGGCCAGTTTGGCTATGCTCCCAGAAATCTGAGATAGCTTAAGCTTGGCTTTGGTTATTTGGGGCACCCACTGCATGTCTTCTGAGAGGGTAACACAAAGGTATTCAAAAACTGACGCCCTTTCCAAAGAAATACCATTCAATTGTGGATTGGGGCGTGTTGTCCTAGGAGGATTGACGATCATAAATTTGGTTTTAGTAGTATTGATCGCCAGACCCCTAGTGTTACAGAATGAAGCGAAACTGTCCAATAACCTCTGAATAACCATTGGTGTTTTTGATAGGAGGAGGGTATTGTCAGCAAACATCAATGCTGCCACCTTGGTGCATGCTAACTTTGGGGCATCGTTGTTTGCTACCTCAGCCAGAAGTGGGATTAGTGCGTTGACAAAGACGCAAAACAGGGTCGGTGCAAGCACACAGCCCTGTGTTACATCTCTGCCAAATGTGAGCCTGCTTGTTAGTTCTCCTCCCCTTCCACATCTAACTTTAGCATAGGTGTCATCATGCAACTTGATTAGAATATTAAGTGGATAGGAAGAGATCCCCATATCTCTTAGGACCCCCCACCGTTTGGTTCTGGGGAAAAGGTCGAAGGCAGTTTTCAGGTCCACAAATATCGAATAGAGGCTGCCACCCTTCATTGATACTGTCTTCCAAGTGATTAGTTGAAATCTAAACACTTGGTCGAGTATGGAGGTGTTTTTCCTGAATCCTGCTTGGTAGGGGCTGATGATGTCATTTTCTTCCAGCCAGCCCTGGATTCATTCCAGTATTACCAGAGCAAACAGTTTTTTTTTTTAAAACCTTTATTGCAGTCGCAGTATTACAATTGCGGGCCTACAACCACGGGGGCCGGCCGTCGCTAAAACGAAACAGAAACTTAGTATTTCACATATACACAGCTATTCAGCCGACAGCCCGGGGGCCCGGCAGCGATTCAGCATACTGTTCTTACGGTTCATATGGTGTAGTGTAGAATAAGGTCAAGGTTTTACTATTTTTAAAACATACAAACAAACAATAAACAACCAAAACTAACTAAACAAAGAGGCTATGTAGTATGTGTCCGTTCCACGGGGAGAGCCGAACCAGCCGCTGTGTGTTGTAACAATAATGGAAGGAGAGGTGGGACGGGGGGGGTCAGGGAAAAAATGATCATGTTTCTGCGAAAATCTGTACCATCAAGGAACGTCAGGCTATGGGGACTGCGGTATCTCCGGGACATCTACAAACGGAGGGGTACAGATTTCACCACGGTATGAATTCCATTGATTCCAGATTCTACCCCACTTCTTAGGCCTGCCACGAGCAACGTATACAGTTTTTTCCCTGAACATGCACCAGTCCATGTTTTCTTCCCAAGCTGAAATCGTAGGTGCTCTGTGGGACCCCCACAATTGTGCTATGTCCCTCTTAGCCACCATGTTCCCAAGGGTAACCCATTGCGTCTGTGCCACCGAACAGTCATTAGGCTCCCAAACATTCAGTAGACAGCGTCGAGCCTCAGGCAGCAACAAGACCCCGTGACCTCTTTCATGACCACATGCACACGGTTCCAGAACGCAGCCACCGCCGGACATTCCCATATAATATGAAGGAAGGTACCAAGCAAACCACAGCCACGCTTACACAAACCATCTACAGAGAAACCCATACGCATCAGACGGGGGCCCGTTATATAAATACGGTGTAAAATCTTTAGTTGCACCAGCCGGAGACGGGCCGGAATCGCAACCTCTTTGGGAGAGGACATCGCAGCCTGCCAGTCTTCATCATCCAACTCCAGTCCATCACTGGTCCAAGCCTCCCGGAGCTGCAGTAGTAAATCCGTTCGATCGTTAATCAGCTTTTTATATATTAAAGATATAGTGCTATCCGGAACATAGCCATCAAGCACCCTATCTTCAAGGGGAGAGGATTCCGGGATAACGGTACCGGCCGGGAAGACCGAGTGAAGTGCGTGACGGATCTGCATGTAACGGAAATACTCCCTATCACTAAGCGCATATTCCGACTGCAGCTCTGCAAAGGACTTCATCCTATCTTTGACCCAGAGGTCCCCCACCCTACTGATACCAATGAGGTCCCACTTCTCGAAGCCCTTCGTTGTCCAAAGGCTTCTCAATCTCTCAGCTGCGTAGAGCGGGGTCGCTCTGGTCAATCTGCCTGACCACCCCATGACGGCGTTCGCACTACCCCATACCCGCACTGCCACCCCGGTGGGCCCCGGTAGACCACTACTAGGCGATTTGGAGTACACGCCCTGTTATAGTTTCCTCCTGGCAACAGCCATTTGTCCATTTCAAAAGCGGGATTGGGCATTAGGCCATACTAGGCATGATTAATTGCACTCAATTGGGACGCCCAATAGTAGCGTCTAATATCCGGCAGCGCGATGCCCCCGTCGTACCAGGGCAGAGTCAGTTTCGCTAAGGCGATGCGAGGACGCCCGCCCCATATTAACTGCCTCTGCAGGCTCTCTATCTCACGAAAGTATCTGGCTGGTACGAGATCAAGTGTATTCTGAAGGGCGTACAGGAATCGGGGTAGGGACATCATCTTGAAAAGGGCCGCCCTCCCAATCGGGGACAACGGCAGGCTACCCCAGGCTGCAACGTCAGATTTAAGTCGAAGAAGTGGAGGGAGCAGGTTGCGTTCGTCTAATGATATACAAATCCCCAGATATTTAAAACCAATCTGCGATATCTGTATCGGGCATATACGCGGTAGGGGGGGTATGTCAACATTAAGAGCATAGACACTGGATATAGCCCAATTAATGACTAGACCGGAGTTTTTCCCAAACGAGCCAAGGACATCAAATAACACTCCCAACGACTTCCGTGGGGAAGTGAGGTACAGCAGGATATCATCTGCATATAACGATATGCGGTCTTCAAAGTCGGGGGTCCACCTGATACCCTTAGCGATGGTTCCCATCGCAGCCACGCAGCCAGGGGTTCTAGAGCAAGCGCGAAAAGCAGAGGAGATGAAGGGCATCCCTGTCGCGTACCCCTCCCGAGGACAAAGGACTTCGAGACCCTGCCATTAACCACCACCTGGGCCAGCGGCTCCTCATAAAGGAGTTTAACCCACCCGATGAATCCCGGGCCGTAGCCAAACTTTGCGAGGGCAGCCCACAAATATGGCCATTCCACCGTATCGAAAGCCATCGTGGCATCCAAGGACACCAAGATGGCCGGTTCACGTATGGACTCTGCCCTCGCTAAGACGCCATGAAGACGACGCAGGTTGAGCGCGGTGTTGCGGTGAGGAATAAACCCAGACTGATCCCGGTGTATCAGGTCGCCGATCACCTTTATCAGTCGGTTCGCCAATAGTTTTGCCAACATTTTGGGCTCGCCGTTCAAAAGTGATATTGGTCTGTAAGATGTACATAGATCCCGAGGTTTCCCCTCCTTATGGATCACGACAATGGACGCAAGCCGCTGATCTCGTGGAAGTGCTCCGACATCACGTTTGTCCGGACATAATTTATACAGCTCAATGGGGATACCATTAGGGCCTCCGGCCTTTCCCGAACGGACGGAGCGGATAGCGAGCGCTACTTCATCGTCGGAAAATTCAGACTCCATAAGCTCTTTGTCCGAATCCAACAGACAAGGCAGAGCGATATCTCTAAGCAACAGATGCGAGTCCTCCTCCGGTCTGTCTGAGACTGGCGCATAAACTTTTTGAAAATGGCACGCAAAACCCTCCACTATCTCCACCGGGTCCACCACTCGCATTCCATCAGCATTCTCAATCACAGGCACAACACGATTCAATCTCTCCTTCTTATCTAACCAGGCAATCAACTTCCCCGCTTTATCTCCCACATCATACAGCCGCCCCTGCTGCTCACGACTCATAGCCTTGGCAGCATCAGTCACTAAAGCTCGGTAATCTGACTGCTAAAGGTTCAGAGCATGTAGCTTATCCTGTGTGGCACCAGACTCCAACTCTCTCTCCAAGTCAATCATTTCAGCCTCCAGCCGTATCACCTCCTCATTCTTCCGCTTCTCTGCGTCAGCGATCAACGACAAAGCTTGACCACAGACCGCAGCCTTGAAGGCCTCCCATAATGATATGGAGGAGGATACTGATCCCACATTCTCCGTGAAGTAATGATTTATAGACTTAACCACACTCGCCCGGGTTTTGGGATTGCGAAGGTGCCAGGGATTAATCAGAGCCACTCGACCCTCCGCCCCCAGCTGAATATCAATAGTGAGCCACAATGGGGAGTGATCCAAAATACCCCTGGCTAGGTGTTTAACCTCCCTCACCGAGACGGCCTGTGTCGCTGGCATAAGAACATAATCAAGTCTAGCGAGGCTCCCGTGTGCCCCCGAGTGAAAGGTGTACTGTGCCTGTCCAGGGTGCATCATCCTCCAACAATCTACCAGACCCAATGTCTCCAGGAAGTTGCCCAGCCAAGACTGCGATCTTGTGAGGTCTCTAGGGGGGTTACGGTCCTCTCTGCCACAAACCACTGAGTTGAAGTCCCCACCCATAACTAAAATACCCTCGGGGAGTCCCAGTACTACCTCCCCCAGGTCAGCAAATGTTGTAGTTTGTAAGCCGGGCGGGACATATGCAGAAAGTATGGAAATCGTCTTTCCCTCCCATCTGCCCGTGATAGCTGCATACCGCCCCCTGTCGTCCAGAGTCGTTCCATCTATTTCCAACGGGAGGGAGTTCCTAACCAGAATCCCCGCCCCCCTCGACCCAGTAGTGAACCCAGAGTGCGCCACCAGACGATACCCTCGTCGATTCATAGCGTGGAATGTGTTCCCCATCAGATGCGTTTCCTGCAACAACACTACATCAGGGGAGAGACGCTTCAAAAACTGCAACACTATACCCCGTTTTATCCTGTCCCCCAGACCATTGACATTCCAACTTAATACCCTCAACCCCCTACCCCCCATCCCAAAGCTGAAAGCAGCCCCCCCCCCAGCGAATCGGACACCAAAATCAGAATATGTCGTAAAACATTGCCTCCAAACCAAACAAGAACAAACAAAGTTCCCCTCACCACCCCCAGGAAAGCCCCTCGAACACATCCCACCACCCTGCACCCCTGCGTTAGACCAAAGAGCCACCCCACCTTGCAGTGTGCCTGTCGCCCTATCTAGAAACTAGTCTACAAAAAGAAAGAGAACCCCTGAAGGAGGGAGAGTCCCATCTCCCCCGCCGCCTCTGGGTATAACAAGTATATGTATGAACATAGCAAAAAAGTCATCAAACCACTGCTGCGAAGTCCATATACTGCACGTGCCGGTCATCACTCCTCACTCCTGTTCCTGCGGGCCACCTTCCGCGCCCCCCGAGTGCTCCGTGCGAGTTCGCTGTGTCGGCAAAGTATCAAGCCAGTCGCCGACGACCTCAGGTCGGTCAAAGAAAAGCGTCCGGTCGTTGTACTCGATGCGAAGTCGAGCAGGAAAGAGCATAGAATATTTCACTCCAATATCTCGCATTCTCCGCTTGACCCCCATAAAGCCCATCCTCTGCGTCTGCTCGGCTTGAGTAAAGTCTGGGTAAAAGCCAATCGTAGCGTTCTCAAATTTCGTAGGGCCAGTAGTTCGCGATGCCTGCAGGATAGCGTCCCTATCCCTAAAATTGAAAATTCTGGCTATTATGGGTCGTGGAGGAGCACCAGGCTTATGTTCCCCACCCGGAACTCTGTGGGCGCGTTCGACCACAAAAAAGTTACGGGGGCCAGATGATTCAATATCAGGTCCTCCACGAGGAGATCTGTAGTCATCTCAGAGGAGTTCTCCGGAACCCCGATGATGCGGATGTTGTTGCGCCGTGCCCGGCTCTCAAAGTCTTCCAGCCGGCGGGCGAACAAGTCGGTAGAGGAGCGCAGAGTATGAACCTCGGCTTGGAGATCGGACATATCAGTTGTGAGACTGGCGGTTTTGATGTCCAAAGACTTGACCCGTTCGTTGGACTTTGCCAGGTCGGTCCTGATCAAGTTTACATCGATAGCCACCGTGTCCAGCTTCAGAGCCAATGTCTCATATTGCCTGCCCATGGAAGTCCTCACCTCCGCAATGGCGCTCATGACGTCTCGTAAGGTCAACTCCTCAGCCGTCGTGGAGCCATCGCCGGTCTCGTCCGGAGTTTTGCCAGCACCACCGGGGGAACCTTCAGGGCGAGTGTAACGGTCCATGCTATTTGATTGAATGGCACCCCCACGGTGCATGACTTTGGTCGTCCGCTTCTCGCTTTCAGGCTTGCCCGCCATACTGAGCGACGCGCCCCTGAGGGCTCCCCGAGACCTGGTATGAATGGCTTCTCACAAGTCGATCTCAAGAGAGCCTAAACACGGGGTGCACTGGGCAAGCGTAGGAGCCAGGAGCAGACCATGGGCCACCGAAGTCAGATGAAGACTGGGCTCAGCTGAGAAGGTCCAAAAACGAAACCGAAAGTACTCCGAAGGCACAGGACAACCTCCACTGGCCGTTGTCATTCGATTAGCGCCCGGGTACCTCGGGGACTCGAGTCCCAGGTTGTTCCTCGGTGTAGGCCGTCAACTTTCAGAGCGGAGTGAGTCCGGTTCCCGGCATCCCAATTGAATTCCGAAAAGAGCTTTTATGTCAGCAGGGTCGTGTCCTTAATAACCCATCTTCTGTAATAGGATTAGTGACAGGATATATGCGGGAGGCGGCGAGGGTCCCGGGAGCCCTGTGCTCATGCGACCATTTTGGATGCGTGCTAAGCTCCTCCCCCGAGCAAACAGTTTTTGTGTGACATCGATCAAACTGATTGGTCTGTAGTTTGTGGGATATAACGGGGAACCCTTTTTGAAAATTGGGACAATTTTGGCCCCAGCCCAGGTGTCAGGGATGGGCATGCCATTCATGATGGCATTGAATAGCACTAGCAAATAAGGGCCCCAGATTAACGGTTCTTCCCGGAACATGTCCCCAGGGAATTTGTCTAACCCAGGTGCTTTTCCGACTGGTAGTCTTTCTATTGCCAGGGTAACCTCTCGTAGTGTTATTCCTTCGTGAGCAGCATTTGCCTGTCTACTCAATAGTACCGGATGGACTTCTGCACTTGCCGTTTGTGGGCAGAGCATACCCCTAGGATCTATTTGGGGGTCCTGTTCTGGATCAATTGCAAACAGAGCTGCAAAGTGCTCAGTCCACACTTCAGCTGACAAATTAGGTTCACCGACAGGAGTACCTTCCTTATAACCCGTTCTTACTATAGACCAGAATGGTTTCATATCGCGAGCCAATAAGGCAGATTTAATGTTTAGCCATTTATTTTCTTCCCCGGACAAATTTTGCACTAGAGACAACTTCTTTGTAGTGGGCCCGTCTACTTTTTATCAGTAACTTTTCTTCCCCCTTAATAGCTTCCAACAACGCTGACTTGGCCTTGCGGCATTCATCATTATACCACGAATGTGGTAGATCCTTAATTTTCCTTGGGCGACTAATGGGATCTAAAATATTGGCTAAATTATCTATGAGGTGATTATGGAGTGCTGCAACCGAATGTAAATGAACTGGATTCGTTCCATCAACCCTGAGCATACTTAATTCCTGCAAAATCGGGATACCCATTTCATACAGCTCTACCAATTTCTCCAGAGACTGTTTCTTTGCCCCCCATTTTAACCTTCTCCTATTATTGGTCAGGATTAACCTGACATCAATCGGGGTCTCACTAAGAGGGGATATACCTGAGTCTGGAACCCCAAAGGATAGTGACAAAGCATTATGGTCACTATCCATCCGTGGGATAACCTCAAAGTCCTTCACCCGATGCCAGGAACTACACCCAACCATGATATAATCTATTTGGGAGGCCTGACCAGTTCTATTAAATGTTGGCCTACTCGACCTATCTGAGGGAGTACGGCAATTGCAGGCCCTCAGGGAGTGGGTTAGAGCAATGACATTGATTTGTAAAACCAGGGGTGACCAGGATTTGGCTGAATACGTTTGGGATTCAGGTATAGCCCACTGTAGGTCCTCCTCATTGGAGAAAACATCGTGTAAGCCTAAGAGGGGTTCGAAGTGGCAATTTAGGTCCCCACTCACATTCAAACCTGAGTTAGGTGGCGCCTCGGGATAAAAAGATTTAACTCCTCCAAGGTTTTGGATTCCTGGGCAAGTGGTACAGGGCGGGGGTAGATATTAATGATGGCTAGTTTCAGTTTGGATGGAAAAGTGAGCAGTACTGATTGAATATCTTGGGAGTGGGTATTCAGGGAGGTAGGATAGCAACCCACATGGGAAGCTACCCATATAGATAATCCACCCGACGGCCTTCCCCTCCGCCCTGTACTAGCAGATATATTGTAGGTAACAAAACCCACCCTTGCACAATCGTCTCTTGCCCAAGTCTCTTGGAACAGGCAGACATCAAACTGGTCAATAAACGCACCCCATTCGAGGGAAGATAACTTTGCCTTAATGCCAGCCAAGTTCCATGATAGAATCTTGAGGTCTCCACGCTGCCTTGCTGTTTCATAAGATTGGCTAGGGGCAATTTCAGGTGTCATTTGGGGGTTTAAGGAATCCGTGGGAAGATTAGTGGGGGCAGTTGTTGTAATTTCCAATGGCAATATAAAAGGTGGAAATACCCCTGCCCCTGCCCCAGGCAACATCCCATCAGATATATACAATTCTGATTTTGCAGCAAGCTTGGGTGACCCCTGGAGATTCCCCGGATTTTCCATCACATTCCCTTCCTGTCTGTCCTTGCCACTCTTACCACACCACATGGCTTCTATGGTTATTAGTCAGTCCACTTCTTCCAATGGGCCGTAACGATTGTTAACTGGCAAATTATTGAACAGCGACACATTGGTGGACTGGCTACGGGTCAGCTGTTGTCCCTCCACCTTCTTGTTATTATGACCTAAGAGCGTCCGTGATCGCTCCTGGACCACATGATTATAGTAAAAGTAATTGAGGGGGAACATCTCATTCCTTTGTCGGACTCGATAGAGGGACTTCTTTGATTTAGTAAAAAGCTAACCGTCTGGGGAGTTTTGGAGCTGATAATCATACAGTCACCCCTGGTACTTTTCTTATTGGATACCACCCATTCTACCCTCCTCACCATCAAAATATCCCCTGCCCTCTCATAGGGGAAGTGCCTGTGTGTTGCTACCAAAAACTGGCTCTTATTCCTGAGATCCAGCTGTGACTCTCTCTGGGAAGGATTTAGAGGTGGAACCCCTGTCAAAACCACTACATAAGGTAGTGATTGTGGGGGAAGATCTATGGTTGGCAACACAACATCACCCTAGCCCCTTATTTCTTTATTCCTTGTATCCCGTTTCTCCCCTGGGGTTACAGGATTGGTAGGAGAACAGACCAGTGGGTAGCTGCTTCCTGTCACGTCAGGGGCTAATGACTGCAAACTATTCATACACTCGGCATGCTCAGATTGTGTGGGCAAGGGCTGTAAATTATTACTAGAGCCTTGAGGGGCGGATTGTCTATTAATGGGACTTAATCTAATAGTGCTCGTTTGTTTGTTCGTAGACTTCCAGGGGCATGCATTAGAGCTGTTAGATGGACCCTCCCCCCTTGCTCCCTTATTTTTATCAAGTGGGGTGGGTTGTATCTGCCTCGCTAGTACCATATCTGTCAACAGTCTCAATTGGTCAGCTAGGGGGCGACCTCTTGTCTAATTAAATCACCAAGTTGAGACAAGAGGTCAGCAATCAGAGACTGGGCCCTGTCTGGGTATTTAGGTGCAGTGCCCACAATAGGAGTGGGCTCTGCTTCAGAACCCCGATCGATAAGAGCTTCCTCTCCCTGATCGCACCTCATACTTGCCTTCTTATTTGCAGTCACCCTCCCAACTGTTGATTTGTGCGTCCCCTTTTTGCGTGTGACCATACCCTTGTTAGACAATGTTGTTGAATTTAAAGCAGAATCCTCATGCAGTGAAGCTGACGGAATGTCAATTACAGGCAATGTCAGGGTACCAGACAAATTAATTTCGGTGGGGGGATCTAAGGTGGAGCAACAGAGGTCTGGGGTGATAGAAAGCCGCATTTCGGTCCATTGTATTTCTGAAGTAACAACACCTAGAGCCCTTTGCAGCATTTTATCAATTGATGTGTTGCTACGGCTGGCTGTCCCCTGGCTGCGTTTTTCTTCGAAATACAAGAGGGTTTCCACATGTGTTTAATTTTAGAATGTTTACAGGAGAAAAACCCCTTGGCCTAGTTACTAAACATTGCAATTCTAGCTTTTAGAGCATACCAGTTTCCAATGTAGTCCAGTGGGCACAGTCGATAATTTCCTAAATATGGTTAGTCCCAACTAAAACTCAGAGGTAAATGGCTCCCTACTTATCTAAAATATAAACTACAGTCAGTAGGCAAGTAGTAAAACACCAGTAAGTAAGTTCCATGTTCCCATGAGGGATATAGCTACTTGCTGTTTGGAGAGCAGTCCAGCGGTATCTTCCAGAGGCAGGCCTTTCTATGGGTTGTGCCTTACGGAAAGGCCAAGGGAAATGGCCCTGCCCTGCCCCTTTCTGTCGCGGACGGGCGCGGGACGGGCCGCCCTTGGCCCGGGCTTGGCCCGGGCACGTACCGCGCTACCAGAGCCCTGCGGCGATTTAATAGCGCCTCCTGGCGCAGGAAGACGACGTGGACAATGGGCAACCCCGGGGACTCTGGGAGATGGAGTCCCGGGCAACCCCTCGCGGCAAAAGGTGGCGGCAGTAACTGTAGCAGCTCCCCGTGGGCTGTAGAGGGCTGAGGAGGTGAGTGCTGGTCAGTGCTGGGCGGTGGAACAGTGTTGGCAGGGTCCATAGCATTTTCACAAAGGGTTAGATGCACACGTTTGCCTTTTCAATATGTTAAGGCTGAAGCTGCCTCATTTTCAAGTCGCCATGGTCTTCTGGAAATGTGGATGGGGCAGAACATCAGTGTATTGAGGGTAACCAGGAGACACTCGAACACACCACGTTGCTTGAGTCAGTGAAATTCTAGCCTTTCCTTTTGTGGCAGGCGGTAGAATGTAAATTACATTTTGGGTTTAATTGTACTGTGGGGAATCAGTGTTTGTGACATGATGACGTTTTGGCATAATGTAATTAAATCTATAGCATTAGTTAACGCAAGAGTTAAACACCCACGTGCAAAAAATATTTGCACAAACATTTATCGCCTGAAGCAGTAACTGACAATGCAGACCATTTACAATACAAGCAATGACTTTTACAATCTTTCGATGCAGCACGTAGTCAGTTTATATATACATTACTTAGTTAAAATGATTAGGTTAGGACAAAATGAGAGGTCAGATTCCCTAAATAAAATGGCATTTTAAGATTAGATTTTTTACTTTAACCAATAATTGCCTTTGTCTGATCGCTCCCTCCTTGCCTCCCCATGTGGGAAGTGTATACTAAGCATTCTGGTATTACAACTATATGGATTTCTGTAATCTAATAGCACATGGTAAGACAATTATTGTAAACAATAAATGATCGATTTATTTTCTTAACCCTATAACCTTTTTCATTTTAGTATTTTCGTTTTATAGTTGAATGGGTTTTATAGTTGAAAACAACTTTCACAGATTGAACTAACTCATGGAAGTTTATAGAACATTTGTTGAGACCTTGCAGCAGTTCAGACGTGAACTGTTTTCTCGTAGGGTTTCTATCCGCCACGCAGGAAAATGAAGTATTCTAAAGCCATGTCTCTAATATTGACACAGTCTGTGAGCTGGGTTTTTCTTGGCAGCCTGTTATCATCACCGACACATTGTGTGGGCCAAAGCTTAGAGCTAGAAGTGTAATGTGACTGGAATGAGGCTCTCCTTATCTTCTAGCCCTGATTCTCCTAATAAAAACAAAAGTTACAAATGGCTAATAAAAATGTAGCTTTTGGAACTGTGCAGCTAGTTGATTTACAGTAAGTTGTCCATTGGTGGATGCATCTGTTTAATCCAAAATGTTCTTTGCTCAAAATTGGAATCTCCCAGGTCTCTCTAGGGAGTATTATAGTTTTGCATATCTTAGGAGGTTGATCACCCTAATATCACCCAAATCGTGTAAGGAATGTGGTGTTACTAGTGATGGGAAGATTAGTTATGTCTGAAGTAAGCGGATTACTATGGCAGAAAACACAGCAAATTAGCAGAATTGCAGAATTCCAGTGATCCTGCCTGTGCGCATCATCAGCCTGTGAGAACAGTGGGCCAGAAAGGTGATCTCTTAATCAATGGGAAAGTGTGGGACAGCACAAAAAATTATATATATAAACTGTTATGTTTAAAAACATAAGTTTATTTTTGATACATTTGTCTAAAAAAAAAAAATTCTAATCCATCATCATTCTTTAGCTCACTCCGCCACCCCAGTTCAGACATGGCCATATGCAAATCAGTCTGACTCCGTGCCTCATGGGAACAGTCAAGCCCGAACTGCTAAGCCATGTCTTCCCTGGACCGGAAACAAGCATCCTGGGGTCCGGTTTATGGCTAATCAGCCATCATCAGCCAGGCTAGCCTGAATCCCGTGGCAAAGTGAACAAGGGACCCAGGCCTGGGCATACCCTGCCAACTTAGGGCGAACAAAGCAAAACCAAAGGAGATGTTGGACGGAGTGTTGAACATTGCAAGCACTCATCTCAGTCAACTGATCTGGGTTTAATCCATCATCATTCTTTAGCTCACTCCGCCACCCCAGTTCAAACATGGTCATATGCAAATCAGTCTGACCCTGTGCCTCATGGGAACAGTCCAGCCCAAACTGCCAAGCCATGTCTTCCCTGGACCGGAAACAAGCATCCTGGGACCGGTTTCTGGCTAATCAGCCATCATCAGCCAGGCTAGCTTGAATCCAGTGGCAAAGTGAGCAAGGGACCCACGTCTGGGCATACCCTGCCAACTTAGGGCGAACAAAATTTGCAATTTTCATCACTCCGTCCATCATCCCCTTTGGTTTTGCTTTGTTAATACCAATTATAATCAATAATGCAGGAAGTACAAAGAACCACAACATTGTTGTTAGAAAAGCCATTCAAAATAAACTCGTGTCAAACCAATGGAAAATATCTGAGAGTAAAGGTGAAAGCGTGTCGAAAGACCAAGAAGTGCTTAAGAGAAATGGCAAATTTGGTGTGCAAATAAAGGCCCACGGGTCATCAAACAGTGTGCCAAGTGCTCTAATGAGTGCAGTGTGATGCCCCAGCCCCTTGAGACCCTCACGCATGTGTAGTGCCCTCTACAAGTGTTATGATTGATTGACCTGTGAGTTACACTTTGGTGTCAATGAAGTATGGACAGGTCGTGGCGAGTATCCCTGAAATACTTAGTTCCACAAGTGCGAGCCGAAAAAATACACGAAAGGCTGCACAGGATTCCTAAACCCCATCGTATATCTCAACATGTGTTAAAACCCAAACAGCTGTGCGAAGGCTATTGTGTTCATAAAGTTAAAGTGAAAAATAAGAAATTGAGATGTCCCACGTTGCACATTTAAAAAATTCATCCAAAGAGGACTTGACCAAAATAAGTGCATCGGGGTGCAGCAATCCCAAGGTTAAACCCACAGTTTTGGTTTAACAAAAAGAAGGGAAACTTACAGTATGGTGAGATATCCATCTGTGCGTCCATGCATGGGAAGTTAAAACAAAGTGAAGTTGAGCATGGAACCCTAGTGTAGAAATAGACAAAGGTCTATCTGAGAAAGTGAAAATGGCAAAAGATCTGGGTTTGATCCATCACCGTTCTTTAGCCAACTCTGCCAACCCAGTT
Source organism: Lissotriton helveticus (assembly GCF_964261635.1). NCBI lineage: Eukaryota > Metazoa > Chordata > Amphibia > Caudata > Salamandridae > Lissotriton > Lissotriton helveticus. The sequence goes on along the minus strand of NC_136071.1, from coordinate 984,356,818 downwards.
CAGACATGGCTATATGCAAATCAGTCTGACCCTGTGTTTCATGGGAACAGTACAGCCTGAACTGCCAAGCCATGTCTTCCTTGGACCGGAATCAAGCATCCTAGGACCGGTTTCTGGCTATCAGCCCTCTTCAGCCAGGATAGCTTGACTCCAGTGGTGTGGAGAGCATGGGACTCACCCCCTTTTGTACCGCTTTTGGCCACCATAAGTGTGGCAGGGTATGCTCAGACGTGAGTCCCTTGCTCACTTTGCCACTGGATTCAAGCAAGCCGGGCTGAAGTCGGCTGTAATGCCAGAAACCGGTCCCTGGAAGCTTGTTTCCAGTCCAGGGAAGGCATGGCTTGGCGGTTCGGGCTGGACTGTTCCCATGAGGCACAGGGTCAGACTGATTTGCATATAGCCATGTCTGAACTGGGGTGGCAGAGTGGGCTAAAGAACGGTGATGGACCAAACCCAGATCTTTTGACTGGGTGTGAGTGTTTGATTGGCTCAGATGCTCTGTCCATCACCACCCCCTTTTGTACCGCTTTGGCCGCCATAAGTGTGGCAGGGTATGCTCAGACGTGAGTCTCTTGCTCACTTTGCCACTGGATTCAAGCAAGCCGGGCTGAAGACGGCTGGAATGCCAGAATTTGGTCCTCGGAAGCTTGTTTCCGGTCCAGGGAAGGCATGGCTTGGCAGTTTGGGCTGGACTGTTCCCATGAGGCACAGGGTCAGACTGATTTGCATATAGCCATGTCTGAACTGGGGTGGCAGAGTGGGCTAAAGAACGGTGATGGATCAAACCCAGATCTTTTGACTGGGTGTGAGTGTTTGATTGGCTCAGGTGCTCCGTCCATCACCATCCCCTTTTGTACCGCTTTGGCCGCCATAAGTGTGGCAGGGTATGCTCAGACGTGAGTCCCTTGCTCACTTTGCCACTGGATTCAAGCAAGCCAGGCTGAAGACGGCTGGAATGCCAGAAACTTGTCCTCGGAAGCTTGTTTCCGGTCCAGGGAAGGCATGGCTTGGCAGTTCGGGCTGGACTGTTCCCATGAGGCACAGGGTCAGACTGATTTGCATATAGCAATGTCTGAACTGGGGTGGTAGAGTGGGCTAAAGAACGGTGATGGATCAAACCAAGATCTTTTGACTGGGTGTGAGTGTTTGATTGGCTCACATGCTCCGTCCATCACCACCCCCTTTTGTACCGCTTTGGCCACCATAAGTGTGGGAGGGTATGCTCAGACGTGAGTCCCTTGCTCACTTTGCCACTGGATTCAAGCAAGCCGGGCTGAAGACGGCTGGAATGCCAGAAACTGGTCCTCGGAAGCTTGTTTCCGGTCCAGGGAAGGCATGGCTTGGCAGTTCCGGCTGGACTGTTCCCATGAGGCACAGGGTCAGACTGATTTGCATATAGCCATGTCTGAACTGGGGTGGCAGAGTGGGCTAAAGAACGGTGATGGATCAAACCCAGATCTTTTGACTGGGTGTGAGTGTTTGATTGGCTCAGATGCTCCGTCCATCACCACTCCCTTTTGTGCCGCCATAAGTGTGGCAGGGTATGCTCAGACGTGAGTCCCTTGCTCACTTTGCCACTGGATTCAAGCAAGCCGGGCTGAAGACGGCTGGAATGCCAGAAACTGGTCCTCGGAAGCTTGTTTTCGGTCCAGGGAAGGCATGGCTTGGCAGTTCGGGCTTGACTGTTCCCATGAGGCACAGGGTCAGAATGATTTGCATATAGCCATGTCTGAACTGGGGTGCAGAGTGGGCTAAAGAACGGTGATGGATCAAACCCAGATCTTTTGACTGGGTGTGAGTGTTTGATTGGCTCAGATGCTTCATCCATCACCACCCCCTTTTGTACCGCTTTGGCCGCCATAAGTGTGGCAGGGTATGCTCAGACGTGAGTCCCTTGCTCACTTTGCCACTGGATTCAAGAAAGCCGGGCTGAAGACGGCTGGAATGCCAGAAACTGGTCCTCGGAAGCTTGTTTCCGGTCCAGGGAAGGCATGGCTTGGCAGTTCGGGCTGGACTGTTTCCATGAGGCACAGGGACAGACTGATTTGCATATAGCCATGTCTGAAATGGGGTGGCAGAGTGGGCTAAAGAACTGTGATGGATCAAACCCAGATCTTTTGACTTGATTATTTATTTATTTATTTATTTATTTATTAGGCTTCTAAAGCGCGACAGCTACCCAAGAAGGGTTTCCCGTCGCTAAAAAGATACTATATCCGTGAGCAGATTATAAGGCTCTGAGGAGGCCCTGGAGCAACTTACTGATTAAAGAGCCATGTTTTTATGGCTCTGCGGAAGTAGTTGTAGCGGGTTTCCAAACGTACGTTCAGTGGGAGAGCATTCCAGAGTTTGGGGCCCAACAGGGAGAATGATCGTCCTCCAATCCTCGCTCGGCACACTTTAGGCACACAAAAGAGACCTTGAGATGAAGATCTCAGACAGCGATCCGGCGTATAGGCCTGCACGAGGGTTTGTAGGTATCTGGGGGCATTTCCCCATGTAATTATGTGCATAAGGCTCAGTGTCTTGAATTTGACTCTGTTTTCGATTCTCAGCCAGTGGAGTGCCTTAAGATGTCCAGACATTCGTTCCATTCTGTGACACTTGCAGAGTAGTCTTGCAGCGGCATTTTGGACAAGTTGGAGGCGTCTCATGACTGCCTGTGATGACCCCAAGTAGAGAACATTTCCGTAATCTAAACGGGAGGTGATCAGTGCGTTGACCACAGACTTCTGTGTGTCGTCCGGCAGCATCCAGATGATTTTCCTGAGCCACCTCAGAATGGTGAAACAGGTAGAAGTTAAGTTGGTAACTTGGGGCTCCATGGTTAGGCCATTATCAATGATAATGCCCAGGTTGCGTACTTGGTGCGACGGGGTGGGTAATGAACCCATTTCTGAGGGCCAGTGTCTTGGGTTCCAAAGATTGTGATTTGGACCCAGTATTAAAACCTCCGTTTTATTACCATTCAGTTTGAGTAAATTATTACTCATCCAAGTTGCAATTTTTCTAAGGCCTGTCTGCAGGCAAGAGGAGGAGTCCTGATCACCATTGGAGAGTGAGAAAACAATCTGAGAATCGTCCGCATAGGTGAACATGTTTAAACCTGCTGCTTCAGCGATCTGGGTGAGAGGGGTTACATAAAGGTTAAAAAGCAGAGGACTCAACACTGATCCCTGGGGGACACCATAGGGGGATAGATGGATTTTTGAGGTCGAGGTGTTGGAAGCGATCTGAAATGTCCTAAGTGTTAGGAATGATGCAATCCAGTCCAATGCATTGCCCCTGATGCCCATGGCAGAGAGTGATTTTAACAGAATGGGATGGGAGATGGTGTCGAATGCTGCACTGAGGTCAAGAAGGATCAGCGCAGCAGAATACCCTCTGTCAACCAAGAGGCGAAGATTTTCCATCACCCCGAGCAATGTCGTCTCTGTCGAAAAGCCAGGGCGAAAGCCCGATTGGGAAGGGTGAAGTATGTCATTTACCTCCGAGTACCTAGCAAGGTGACCGTGGACGTGTTTCTCCAAAACTTTGGAGAATGCAGGTAGTAGTGATATAGGACAAAAGTTGGCCAGGATTTTGGGGTCTACCAATGGTTTCTTTAGCAGTGGTGAGACCATGGCATGTTTCCACATAGATGGAACCTTTGCTGTGGATAGGGATAGGTTCAGAGTCTGGCAAATTACAGAAAGTTGCGGAGTGTCCAAAAGTCTTAGTACAGAGATAGGGAGGGGGTCGATTGGGGAGCCCGATTTCAGTTTCCCTAAGATAGCTTGAAGGTCCTGAACATTAAGCTCAGGCCAGGATGACAGAGGCTCATAGGACAGATCTGTCGAGCAGGAGGTGTTCACCTCCCTCGGGTTGAGATCTGGATTCATTGGGACATGTGTCTGATGTTGTCTGACAATATCCTAATAGATGGTCTCAATCTTGTTTGTGAAAAACTGTGCCAGTTCCTCACATTGAACATCATTCAACGGAAGGGGTTTGGCTGTGGTGTTAGAGCCCGCTAAATCCTTTATTAAATTGAACAGTATTTTAGATTTGTTTGTGGCCTCGGCAATAGTCTTTGCCACGTAATTTGCTCTGGCTGTGGTACAGGCTTTGTGATAAAGCTTGAGTTAATTTCTGTAGGTCGAACCAGCTGCAAGGGAATAGTCTTTCCTCCATAGACGTTCCAGGCGTTTACACTTGGATTTTGCAGCCTTCAGTGATTCATTGTACCATGCTGGAGGATTGTGGATTTTATATTTTTTGTGAGCCAGAGGCAGACATGTGTCTAAGGCTCCTAGAAGCCAGTTGTTAATCTTAGTGGTGACTATCTCCATGTCCTCCGTATCAAATATCTCGCCCAGGGGTGCAGAGTCTAAGACAGAGATGAGGTGGTTTATATCCAGCTTCTTCCAATTCCTGTTACGGGGCTGTAGCGGTGGGCTGGAAGGCCTGATAGCCGTTGGATTGGGTACGCTAAATTTGATTAGGAAGTGGTCTGACCAGTGAAAGGGCAGGGCAGGAGGGCAATGTGACAGGGAAATGCTGGAAAAAATAGGGTCCAAGAGATGACCACCTTTATTTGTTGCTCCTGAGTTCCACAGCGTAAGGTTCATGGCAGCAAGGTCATGGATTAAATTACTGCCTAGTTTATTCAGTGGGTCATCAAGGTGTATATTCAGGTCTTCTATGATGGACAGATTGTCATAGTTGACCCGAACCGAAGCAGTCCAGTCCACAAATTGGATGGCCCAGGATTGAGCGGGACCTGGTGGTCTGTAGATCAAAAGACCAGTGAAGGTGAAATTCGGGTGTAGTTGGAGTTTAAAAAGGGCCATCTCACAGGCATTTAAGGAGACCGGTTCCAAAGTACATTGAAATGATTTTTTTAAAATGACTGCTATGCCTCCCCCACTCCTGTTGCTCGGTCTTTTCTGATAAATGCATAGTTAGACGGTAAGGCTTCTGCAATATCAGGGCCCGCACTGTCATGTAGCCACGTCTCTGTGAGAAACAAAGCGTCCAGTGTGTCTTCAGACAGAAGGTCGTAGATGTTTCTTTTGTGTTTGCAGAGAGACCGGCAATTTAGGCTGCCAAGAAGCCAGCTGTGTATCGGCTGGCAACCTGTAGTAAGGTGTCGGCAACGCTGGGGGACCTCAAGTTGGAAGTTGCAGGAGGGACACGAGATGGAACTCAGCCTGTCATTCTGTAGGATCTTACAGTTGTGTTTGACGGGGGTCGCAGAGAGCGTAGCATGTCTGATAAGTAGGCCCGCAATGGTGGTGCGTTTTCTCCAGGGGTTTGGGGCCCAGGGCCTGGCCTGGCACAGACGGGCGCAGACGGGCTAACCTTTGGCGCGCCTTCGGCACGCTGGCGGCGCACCCGCTGCGCGTCCAGGGAATGCACATTGATATAGGGAGGTGGGAGGCGTGGCCTCAAAAAGTGGCCGTGGCCAGGGGGTTTGGCGCACGATGGCGGAGATGTTTGTCCCTACCTGTAAGCGCTAAGATCCGCTGTACGGTGGAAATTCCAGCAAAGTTTTCAGGAGGAAAGTGCTCAGGGGTGAGTGGCAAGTGGATTAAAAAGCAATACAATGTAGTGTTTTTAAAAGAAAATACGAGCAAGTTCTCCCGGCTTCCGCCTCAGGAGAGATTAGGTATCTATAGCGCGACTAGTAACTCAGCGCGACTTAAGAAGCCTGTGGTAGAGTGGGCGTGGCCTCAAAAGTGGGCGTGGCCAGGGGGTTTGGCGCGCGATGGCGGCGACATGTCCCTGGGTCAGATGCTCCGTCCATCACCACCCCCACCACCCCCTTTTGTACAGACTTATAATAAGGGCATAAGCAATATCATGATCAATTGTTTAAAAAAAAAATGTTTTATATAGCGCAAACTACACCCGAGACATCGGGTATCAGAGCGCTTTACATGAGCAAGAGTTTTGTTACACAACGACACATTCATTTTTGTTAGGCACTGGGAGATTAATTGATTTGCCCAGAATCACAGGATGTTGAGCATTTTTGCCGAGACTCAAACCCAGTTCCCCAGCTTCGAGGTTGACTTCTCTAGCCATTAGACTACATCCTCTCCCCAAATTGTTTGTTTGACAATTCCTATTAAGGTTCGACACAAAACAATACAAGTCTGGTCACAAAACACAGATGAGCCATAAGAAAAACTGATGACTTTACCATCAAAACTTAATCCATATGTGTCATGCTTACAGTCAACTATATTGTCTTTAGATTTAAAAAAGGTCTACCATAGTGGGGTCAATATTAGATGCAGTTTACAAGTGTTTTATATGTACATTGTGTATCCCTTATCATAAGATTTTTAGAATAATAAATAATGTATCCTTTTGACTATCGGCTTCTGAACGGCAAAGTCAAGCTACATTGGAGCCCCGATGCCTTTCGAAAATTATGCCAGCTGGATAAATACATCTTGCTCAGAAATTAGAGCTGGCAAACTAAGTAACCACTTTCCTTCACACCTTACGATCTAGAAAGTCAAAATCGATACCTGGGAAATAAGCTGTCATACTCTGTCACAATAGTTGACCCAAACATCAATCAAGGCACTATGCCCCAACAGCACAACACTATTAACTCTTGCTAAGAAATTGTACTTACCACCACCAAACTACAGCCCATTACCATTTTAATTTCTTGTTCATATCATCAAATTGTGTATGTCTTCTCCACTGCTCTTTGAATCAAATATTACCTCCCATGCTGTGCATCCCCTGCAAAAGAACTGAAGTTTATTAAAAAAAGGTTTTATATAGCGCTGGCTGGACTCGAGGGTATCAGAGTGCTTTAAAAGGGTATTAATTTCAAATAAGGCAAAATATTACAATGAGGAAGTATGCAGTAGGAAGGCAGCATAAATATTACACAATCAAATTACAAAAGTTGCAAAGGGCTACAGCAAATCCAGAGAGATTAGGCTAATGAGGGAGGGAAAGGATGGAGAAGAGGGGTGTCGGGTATAGGATTGGGGAGAGGCTAGGGAGAGGGGTACGTTGAAGGCAATATCATACTGCTATACATGGATAATAAATAGTAATGTAACAAAATTACAATGAGGTAGTATTCAAAACCCGACGGACATTAAAAACAACTCCAGTTTTACATGATCAAGTTACATGTATTGCAATGGGCTACTACAAGCCCAGAGTGATTAGCCTAGCATGGGAGGGAAAGGATGGAGAAGAAGGGGGTCACAGTAGGAGGTCGGATGGGATGAGTACTCAGGAAAGGGATTAAGGACCCTAGTATTTGTTGAGCAGGAGGAGTTTGAGGTCTTTTTTTAAGCTAATATAAGAGGGGTTGCAACAAAGATCTCTAGGGAGGGAGTTTCAGATGTTAGGTGCGTTACCCAAAAAGGAGCGGGATTGTGTGGTTTTCTTGCTTAACAGAGGAGAGACAAGAGTGAGAGTGTTAGCGCTCCTTAATGCTCTAGAGCAGCCAGCTTTGTGAAGTTTATCTGAGAGATACTGCGGGGAGCGTTGATGGAGGGCTTTGTACGTAATGCAAGCTGTCTTGTAGGAAGCTCTACCTTCAACGGGAAGCCAATTGAGGGCTTTAAGTGTAGGGAAGATGTGATCAAATCCTTTGAGGTCGGTAATGAGCCTAGCAGACAGGTTAAAAAAAGATTTGATTGGGGCAAGGTGGGCCTTAGGAGTTCCAGCGAGGATGGCATTACCATAGTCGATTTTTGACAAGACCAGCGATTGGACGACTAATTTAAAGTCATCTGCAAGAATTAAGGGTTTCATTTACTTGAGGTGATAGAGTGTGAAGAGAGCACTTGGCCGAATTTTTTATGTGACGGATAAGGGTAAGGTTCTGGACAATGTTAAAACGAGGGATTTAACTGAGTTTGATAAGGTGAGAGAGCAGTTGAGTGTGGTAAGGTCAGAGATCCATGAAATAATGGGGAGCGAGTTATTCTCAGGGGACAAAATAATGATTTTGGTCTTCTTTGGGTTGAGTTTGAGGTGGTTTTAGTGGAACCAGGATTGAATCTTAGTCAAGGCATCATTGAGGTGAAGAACATCCGAGCGGGATTAAATCTTATAGTAAAGTTGGTTGTCATCGGCGTATAGGTGGTAATTGATTCCCGCTTGTTTAAGGATAAGGGTAAAGGGTTCCATGAAGAGATTAAATAGAGAGGGGGAGAGGATAGAGCCCTGGGGGACCCCTAGGGAGATGGGCAAAGGTTTGGAAAGGCAGTCACGGATTTTAATTAGCTGAATTCTGTGTTGGAAGAAGGAGGTGAACCATTTGAGGACTGCACCTTTGAGGCCAAAATGATCTTTTAGAGTGTTAAGTAGAGTAGAGTGGTTGACAGTGTCGAAAGCAGCGGAGAGATCAAAGAGAATGAGAAGGGAGGATTCGCCTTTGTCAAGGGTGTGATGGATGTCATCAGTTATGTTTAGCATTGCCGTTTCTGTACTACAGCCCTTTCTGAAGCCTGATTGGAAAGAGCCTAAAAGATTGACTGAATCAATGTGTCTATCTAGTTGGAGCAGGGCACATTTTTCAAGGGCTTTTAAGAGAAGAGGAAGGTTAGAGATAGGACAAAGGTTTTTTAGGTCATTAGGGTCACCAGCAGGATTTTTGAGGATGGGAGTGATCTGTCCCAATTGGAGGAAAGCAAGGGACACAACCAGAGTTAAATGAGGAATTGATGATAAAGGTCCAATAGGGGGCAATGATATGTTTTAGATCTTGGACAAGGTTGGAAGGGATAGGGTCTTTAGTGTACAATGACTGTTTCAGTCTGGAAATAACGTTAAGGACATCAAATCCAGTTACTGGTTGCAAGTCGTGCCAGGAAGCATTATTTTTTTGCTCAAGTATGATGGGGACGGGTTCAAGAATAGGGATGATAGGAGGGAGCAATAAGGAGTCCTGCGGAAACGTAGAGAGTGAAGGAGAGTTGGGGGTAATGTCGAGTGAATGAAGTAGATTAAGAGGGAGGGGGTTCGGTGAAAGATTGATCAATTATGGAGATTTTGTTCAGAGAAGTAAGCTGAAGTTGTAACACAACATCCACAGCAATATAACCACAAAAACAGGTACAACACAATAGCCCTACACATAAAACTACAGACAGAAAAGCCATATAAGAACAGAGCAAAAACCGAAAACATTAAGCAAAAGAAACAATACATAAAAACATACATAACAAAAATGGCACAGCACAACAGAAAACTCCACAACCTGTGTTTTAGGAAACCTTTGACATGTATAAAGATGCATTAAGGGTGAACTTTTCATTCATGCTGATGTAATTCTCATTGCAATTACTGGTGGTTCCCCTATTGCCTTTCTCCCTCGTATCTGCTTGAGCTCTGCTCTCTGTGTTCATATCCCATTTGTATTGTTGCCTCAGCCTGGATGCTGAAGGAAGCCCTTTCTTGAAAATATCCTGCGATAGGCTTTCTTAAGATAAGTTAGACTTGTTTACTGTAAGAAATCGGGTCACTGGTTGAGGGGTGGTGAAACCCTACTCAAATAACAATCACAATCCTTGTCAGGCAGAACCACAAAAATCACTAAAGTTACCTGTGCTTAACCCTCTAGTAGCTTGGCACAAAATCAGTCAAGCTTAACTTAGAGGCAATGTCTAAAGTTTTTTGCAGCACAAAAACAGTAATAAAGTGATAACAAAACATAAGAAAAAATCCCAAACCAAATTTGAAAAATGGAGAACATATTAATGCAGTAAATGATACTAGAATGACAAAAAAGCAATTAGTAGAACTAAAGATATTGAATTTGAAATGTTTAAGTAAAAGTTTCCCCAAGAAGCGGAAAGTGCTAACTATGGATAGCTGGTGGTGCTGGACTGGGAGAAGCAACAAGTTCAGGCCGACTGTGATGGAGCACAAGTCATGCACAGGACCAAGTTTGGCTCCCTGAGAACTGTCTCTTATGTCCTTGGTATGAGGTCTGCACAGTGTAACTTTGAAAGGCTTCAAGCATTTGGCATTGTTTTCGATAAACCCATGAAGCATGGCTTTGTATCGCTCAGCATTAGTTCAGATGAAGCTCGAAGTTGTGCAGCAAAGATTTGAGGGGCTTTGCATCACTTTATGTCAGATTTGATGGAACCTTCAGTTAAGCAAGGAGAAGTACTCTCTGATGCCAGCCAAGGGATCAGGCCCTGGGGAGGCACCACTTTAGGATCGAGGGCTTACTACAGCAGAGGCCAGCAGGTTCAGGCAGGTCGAGAAGTTGCAGGTGCAGGCCGGTCCAGTGAAGCATATCAGGTGGGCAGTTGCAGGGAAGCATCTGGAGCTTGTTGTGTCCATGTAATTCGGAATAGGATGTCAGTCAACTGACCCTTGGGGTCAATGGGGTTAGCCTGTGATGAAGGGAGCAGGCTGAGTCTTTCTTCTTATAGAGCAGGGCAGGCCATAAGCACCAGGCAAGCCATGTGTGGAATACGGCAGGCCTCAGGCAGCAGGGCAGTCCTTGGGTAGCAGCACTGCAGTTCTCTGAAGTACAAAGCAGGCAGCAGGCAGCAGGCAGCATGATAATCATCTGGGGAACACAGCAGACCTTTAGCAGCATGGCAGTCCTCTGGGGAATAATGCAGTTCTCTGTCATGTCCACAGGTCCAGGAGTGGACTGAAGAGTTGCTATGAGGGTCCAATATTTATACCTGGTGCCAGTCTTCGGTGTTGTTGGAGAAGTGTGGCTCAATGGTTAGAGTGGCAGACCCTGATGCAGAGGTCTGGCCCGGGACCAGGGTTCAATTCCTGCCTTGGCTGGTCTCGGCGGATCTTGGGCTCATAATTCCTTGGACCTGATTTCTCGCCTTGGTGCCTACTCTAAGCATGGGTCCCACGCTGCAACTCTGGGCAATAGCTTGCTTAGTCTCCACAATGGCCCCCTACAGTGCTAGGGATGCCTGGTTGCACCCTGGGGATGCCCAAGAGTGGACATTTCACGGGGGAAAACCAGGAAGGGTTCCCTAGCGGTATGAGTACAGCGCCAGGACACCCAGGAGTATCAGTGCGCTTTACAAGTACGGCTACATTTACATTTACATTTACATCCTGGCTACCTCCACATCTGGCTTTAGAAAGTTCTTCCCATCCCCTGCAAAGGCTCCATGTAATCTGGGGTGACATATGACTGGTGCCAGGTTCATTTATGTGTGTGCTGAAGGTAGCCCAATGAAATGTTAGTGGGGCAGAGAACATCTTCACCCTACCCATCCTACCAAAATCGAATCACCCTTTGTTTCCCTGTCAAGGAGGAATACACAAAATCCAACTGCCAAGCCCTTCACAGTCATGTTAAACAGGAAACAGGCACCAATTTCGTGACAAAACTTATATGTTATATCTTCAGCCAGGTTAGGAATACTTTTGGGAAATGGTTGATTCCTGGTAAAAAAGACAGAAACTTTCAGTTGACATGATGAAATCTTTTCTCATCGTCTACTCTTCTATTTAAGGGTTGAATACCCTCTTTGGTAGTATATTCTATGGGTTCCAGCCAATAATGTATGTTCAGAAGTAATGACCTACAGGAAACAACTGTCATACACTCCTTAAATAGCTCTGCAAATATTGTGATCAGTACAGGATGCTTCTATTACATTTGTTTCACAATATGGTTCATATGTTTAACTGTTTTGGTCCCATTATATTTTTAATGACGTGTAGAATCACAGAACAGCACTTTCCACACCTGGTAATGTTTGGTTCAATGTGTTTTTGATCCCCTTTAGTTTTGTTGCCTGAATAACCACCTCAATCCCTAGCCATTGAGATTCTTTGTAAATATTTCCTATTTCCAGATAATGGAATTACGTTTCCTTTGTTCTTACATAAACCCGTAAAAATATACTGAACTACTTATTTCCGAGAATCACAAATTGTTTTAATATTTTGTTGAATATTGCAAAGACGTGCTTTGAGTGAAATGCTACTGAAGCTATTGTGACAGCTGGTCTTTTCTCCATCCTTAACTAGATGTTATGAAGAAGTGCAAACATTTAAATAGAGCCTAATTTATTTGACGTTGTATCCCTGATCATTCTGCATAAACCTCTAAAACAAAATCTGTATAAATTAGAACGCTTTCCACTGGGATACACTACTTTTCTTCCTTTGGCTCCTAATTGCTTGTCTGTGGAGATGAAATTAAATCAAAGAGAAGCTACAGTCAATCAAAACCAGTTCAATTGTTCTGTAGGCACTTTTGATCTCTGGCTACCAGTTGTTTTGTCCTAGAAGGCCTTTTCCACGCCATGCTTTTGGGGAAAATAGCAGGGATATTACACTACAGCGTACTACTTTCTCACATCCAGACACCCCCTGTTCCAAACACAAGCTCCTCTTTTTTAATTCCTTCGACGCTCATGACGAGCTCAGCTTGTCATGAGGTACACCTCTCGTACAGTCATGACGAGCTGAGCTCGTCATGAACCGCGGGTTTTCGCAATCTTCAGCGCACCGCGGTAAATCTGACCGCGTTGATGGTGTTAAAGATGCTGCAGTCAGCTTTACCACCAATCTCATCTTCGTATAAAGTGGCTGCAGGCCTGCTACTTTTCTACTTAGTCTAAGGAAACAGGTGATTTTATAGGCTGCCAGCTCACCTCAGATATTGTCTACCGTGTCTTCAGCTAGAAATAGGGCTTAAAACAATAAAGAGCAAAAGCTAAATAAATAAATGGCTAAAGCATTACAACCTACCAGCCTGAAACATGGAACTGAAGGATAAATCTGAGTATTATTCAGGTAGGTTCTACACATTTCTCCAGCCTCCAAGGGAATGGCATAAATGAAAGTTACTCATTGACAAGAAACATAAAGAGACAAAAATGATCAATGGTATAATGGCCCTTTCCAAATGGACACCTTTTGGAGCTGCAACACAGCACTATGGGCCTCATTACGAGTTTAGAGGTTCAGGAGCTGGACTGTCCTGCTCCCACACTACCAAACACAAGGTTAAACTGCCCACCAAATTATGAGTTTTCTCCTGTCTGGTGGGTGGTTCTTTGAAATTCCCACAGTAGGGCATATGAAATTGGCACTGCAATGGGAACCTCAAAATCAGTACTTGCATGGCATGGACTGCTGCAGTTCATGCCGTGCAGGTACTGGGGTGGATGCACACAGGGGGGGAGGGGCACAGCATGTGCCCCCCTAGCATGCACCCCATGGTCCAGAGGCAGCAGGGGGCCCTGTCCAGCTCCCTTTGTTTCTTCTTCACCACAGTTTTTATGGCAGTCTCACCGCCATGAACACCGTGGCAGAGAGGAAACTTGTAATGTGCTTGGCAGGACTGCAGTGGTCCAGCCGAGCATGTAGAGGCCTCAAGACCGCCACGCCACCATCAGGGATTTCTAATCCCTGGCGGTTGTTGTGGTCCCAATGGGGGCCCGACCGCCCTGGTCGTAATAGGGTGATTGGAAGCCCACCACGACCCTGTGAGTCTGGCGGTATGTGGACCACCAGACTCGTAAAGAGGCCCTCAACATTTACTCCACCTAAAGATTTAAGACATAATAAACTGTAGATGGAATGTACATAAAGAGCAGAACTATGTACTTTAATAAAAGGTGCTTTCCATCAACAGGCAGGTTTCCACCCTCATAGGTGCCTTAGATTTCTAATTGTCTGAGCTCTTTAATGATCACGTTCGGTGGGGTCTTGAAGGGAGCATACGAGGCTAATAGAGGATTTGATGAGGCTCACAGCAGGCAGTTCATGACCTGGATAGCAGAGCATTAATAGTTTGAATGATAAGAAGAGCTACAAATTGGTAGCAGTGTGTGCTACATGAGATGTTAAAAAAATAATTATTGAGGCCACTAAGAGATCCACTAGATTTTGAGTTCTTCCAGACACAATGGCATTTTCTATGAGTTCCTCACTTGCTATAAAGTTTTGTTCAGTATCACAGTAATTGACCCTCATGGAAGCCCAAATGCTAACTAAGGCCATGCAGATATAATGTATGTTTGACAAGTGGGGGGTTTGCCTAATTGAAAATATTGTAGCAAGGTCTCCCCAAGGCCATCCTTGGGATCGGCATGTCTGGAATAGTCTTAAATATCTTCTGACCGTGGTGGGTAGCCATGTTCATTTATTTAATTACAATGACAGTGTCAGCTCATGGCCACTCTCATGCTATGACTCGGTATTCGTTCATTCAGGGTCACGTAGTCAGGGTGTTCACCACTGTTGAAATACAGAGGCATGTCTAGAGTCCTATTACATAGGGAATCAAAATCATTCATTGCCTGTGGCCCGTAGACATCTGTTCATCCAAGGCACCCCTAAGCCAATAAACATTTGAGTTCCCCAGGAGAGCTTCCAATTGCTGATAACAGAGCTTCCATATCTGGCCACTCAACCATACGACAGACACACGCATTACCTACCATGCATTTAGTTTTCATAATCCACAGCCATGTTGCAGAAAGGGTCCAATGTACAAGTTGAACCTATGACTTACAAGAATGGGCTCCACCTCTATGCCAAATTCTTCTCATAGGTGACAGGTCTTTGCCACTGTTTTTGAATGTAAGCGAAATCAAATCATATTAATCAGCACTGAAATTTAACAGTTCTTAAATTCAGTCAATAATGAGAGTTTTGGAAAGGTTTCAAATACCATTATTCTCATAAAGAGATTAGTACAATTATTTTTGTCTTTATTCAATTAGTAAATCAGATAAATCAGTTTACCAAAATGTATCAAGAAAAAATATGGTTAGAATCAATAATAATGCACAAAGACAAATGTTCCATAAAGAAATTAATCCCTATTCTAATTAAAGGTCCGGAATCAAAAGTTATTAGACTCTATACATAGTTTGAGAAATAATGAGATCAAAGAAGCATGAAGATCATGATCAAATTGTGTAGTCGAACTCCCCATAAAGAGCAGTTCATGAAACTATGCTGAGTCTCACTATCCAAAGAGCATCAGCATACAGTTGCAGTAGCAATCTGTACAAATAAAGCCTCAACAGATAAAATATGGGGTAACAGATGCAGCAGTAGCTACAACTGTCAGGGACAAGAAGCATTGTTAAAAGTCTAGGGGCATCTCCTCAGAAGGAAGCCTTGCAGAACAGCCCTAAACCTAGCTAGAAACACGCACTAATATAAAAGACAAGAACACATGTATACAACAATGTTGCAGGTTAGATCGTTTTGGACCAGTGGAAAGACATCTTTCGATGGTGAGCAAGTTTCGTTCTTCCTGTACCACAGAAAAAACATGAAGTTACATACATGACAATATACCATCAAATATGTAAAAGGCATTACTAAACATTTGTGTTTCTGTAAGCTTTAACCTTAGTTCCCATTGAAGTTTAATGCAGAGTCTATTCTACCATTTAATAAGTGTTTCACTGTGTGATAAAGAACTATACTAAAGACAGAAACATTTTGGTTGCAGAGTTCAAGTTAGGTAATATTTTTCGAATTTCAAGTAACAGTTATTGTTTAAATATGCAATTCTCTATTCAGTATTACATAAATACAAGATAGATAGGAAGTTCAAGCTTGGTGCAAATGAGAACATGTAGCTTAACCCCTCCCACGCTCATGACAAGCTCAGGTCGTCATGAGCCACGGTTCTCGTGTGCTCATGACGAGCTGAGCTCGTCATGACCGTTAGAACGTTCACACGCGGGGCTAATTCCCCTGCTGTGCTGGGCGTTCTAAGGAACGGGCTTGGTCATGACGAGCTCAGCTCATCATGAGCACACGAGAACCGTGGCTCATGACGAGCTGAACTCGTCATGAGCACCGGGGCGCTGTGCGCGCCCCCCTCCCTCTCAGCACAGCGGGGGAATCGGCGCAGCAAAGGGGTTAAAGAAGATAATACATTTAATAAAACCAGAACATTTTGCAGTTATGAGGAAAATTCTAGGCAAGTCACATTAAGGTCAAGCTATCAAATACATTTGTGTATAGTTCAGCAATTACTAAAGCTTCCATTAGTTAAAAAGAAATATAACTGCAGCCTACCAATGAATATAGCTGCCTAATGCGTTTTGGAAATTTTGAATATGTGTCATTTTACAGTGTGCTTTCATGTTAATATCTGAGGCAATGAATCAGCTTCGAAAATTCCTTTTAATTTAAATTTCCATCTTTCTCATTGGTGTATTGTATACTGAGGATAGGGGTACAGAGAGACTTGGGGTTTACTTGTGCACTGGTAATCGACCATCTTCTGATACATTTATGAGATTAGAGTGGAGACCCCAACATACTCTGCCGTTATGGCTCTGAAAGTGGAGCCTACACATGTTGGTTCTCAGGTTAAAGCTCCTTCAATTCTAAGATTGTATGCTATTGGAAATAGTGACAATAAAACATTTTCAAAAATATGTCAAATAGACAAAGGCAGGTAAAGTACTTCTGCCATGACGAATTTACTTGAGTCTTTCAAATGTGAGGGGAATGGAGGAACATTTGAAGGAGGTATGTTCTTAGGGGTGAAACACCTTTTTTTGAAATTGAAACATCTGAACATGAATGTAGCCATATTACAAAACTGCGAACTATCTTTACATAATCTCCACCCAACCTTTGATACTCTTTTAAAAAATAGAGGCCAAATTAGAGACTGTGATTTCTTAATTGTGCTTGTTACTGAATCGCAATAAGGAAATTGCAATTCCTAATGTACAAAATAAGTATATGTAAATAGCGATTCCAAATGGGTTGGCAAATCGACTTACCTCATGACTATTCCTCATGAAAATCAATGAGGTAGGTCTCAATTTGCGACCCATGTGAAATTGCTGCCATTCCAGGGATGGTTGCCTGCTGAGGTCAGCAGTCCACCATGTTTGTGGTTCCTTTTTAATACAGCAATCTTTTTTTTTTTAAATGCGACCCATTTTCCTTAAAGGAAAAAGGATGCATGTTTCTTAAAAGAAAATATTAAAATTTGAAGTTTCATTTTTTTTAAATTAGGCAGTGCTACAAGGGACCACTGCCTGCTCTTAATTTTATTTTATTTTTTACATTCTCAAAGGGGTCTTTCCCATTTGTGAATGGGTTACCACCTCCTTTGATGTGTCTGTACAATATTAATGTATTGCAACAACAAATTGGTCGTAAAAAACTTAAATACTTATCACTGCGATTTGGTATTTGGAAGGGAAATCCTGAACACACCCCTATCAAAATATTGAATCGCTAACACAAATTTGGATTCAGTTGTGTTACCTAATAGCAATTTGTGTTTTTGTATATTAAAAAATAATTGTTGTGGCTGCAAAAGGCCTGATTCTGCGAATCATGATGTTTCTGACTGCAAAAAAAATGCTTTGTACCTATGGCCCTGGTGCGAATGTCAACTAATTAACATGGTTCCCTTAGAAGCTAGAAGATCTGGGGTCGTTTTTGTATTCAGAATTTACTGCCTACATCTAGCCATTGAGTATAGACTGCTGTGCTAATAAGAAGTAAATCATAGTCCAGGTTACCTGTTGACACTTTCTTGAAGTCATGTATTCCCTTGGTTATGCTGTGGTTTAAAACAAAAGCTTTCATGCTTTAGCAAAGGGTTCCTTCTATTATATTTTTCTTTCAAAGAAAACATCTTTATAATTAATATTCATGAACCTGTGTTCTCTTTGTCCCACAAATTATGTGTGATAGATGTTAAATTGTTTTGCAGATTTTGCTTGCAGTGCTTGTGATTTTATATTGCTTTCCCACTACATGTGCCAGATCTGTTCACCGTAGCCAATTATTGGCAGTGTCAGGAGATCAGGATTCTAGTCAAAGTTCGGGAAATCATTTTGTAAAGCTGAAGATGAAGATTAATCTGTGACGTATGTCTGCAGAGCATCTGATCATATATGTCAACCTACAGCAACTATTCTTATGTCTTGCAGGTGGGCTGCAAAGTGCTACAGGCATTTCACCAATACATGCTGGGCTGCAACTACTTCTGGATGCTCTGTGAAGGAATTTATCTCCATACCTTAATTGTGGTGGCAGTGTTCGCAGAGGAGCAGCACCTGCATTGGTATTATCTCTTGGGATGGGGTATGTATTTTATAGTTATATATTAATCTAACCGTATGAATTGAGGCTGCCCTTTCATTCTACATGGTGTACACTAGGTATGGATGTATGTCATTACATCGCATACTAATACCACGCGTGCCATTACAACCTGGGTATTTCTACGCGATGTCAATGACAAAGACATGCCATTACATTGCATACTTTTACCACAGTATGCCTTTACCACGTATGCCATTACAACGCAAACGCATGCGTGGTAAAGCTATACTCGAAGTTAAAGTTTGCACGGTGACAACCTTACCCCTACACAATACACTACTCCCACGCCTACACTAACCCTAAAACACTACTACACTACAGCACTGCAACTCTACCCACACTAATCCCACCCATACACTACCCTAAAACCCTAAAACACTACTAAATTACAACACTACTCCCACCCCTACACTACCCTAAACTCTAAAACACTACTACACGACAACACTACCCACACTACTCCCACCCCTACACTACCCTAAACCCTAAAACACTCCTACACTACAACACTACCCACACTACTCCCACCCCTTAACTACCCTAAACCCTAAACCACTACTACACTACAACACTACCTGCACCACTCCAACCCCTACAGTACTCTAAACCCTAAAACACTACAACACTACATACACTACTCCCACCCCTACACTACCCTAAACCCTAAAACACTATTACACTACACCACTACCCACACTACTCCCAAGCCTACATTACCCTAAACCCTTAAACCCCCACCCCAAGCACAATCAGCCTTACCTCTTTTCTTGTGGTTCCATCTTCGCCGTCTCTGCTCCCGGTTCCTGCTTCCAGCATCGTCAGAGGTCCACGTAGTTGGGAGGAAACAGCCTCAGTTTCCTCACAACCACGTGGATAGCCATTACATCGCATGCGTTGTAAAAGCAAATGTGATGTAATGGTATGCGTGGTTTTTACCACGCGTTGTAACATCGCATGCGTTATACCGCATGCCATGTAATAGCAACGCATTGTAAAAACTGCGTTGTAATGGCTGTTCCCCCTAGGTATGCAAGTAACCTTGCCGATCCCTTCTCATGGCCATATGCAACTGCCTTCTTGTTGTCACCACTTTAGCCTAGACATTATGTCTGTTCAGCTCTGTAAATTTGTAAAATCTAACTCCCCTCCAAAATCACCACAACTCATATAAATGTTTTCAAACGATAAAAATCAGTGACATTTTTAAGTGGGTCATATAGCGAATGTCACGGTTCATTATTTGTTGCAGAATTGTTTTTCAGTAACTTATGAAAGAATATGTGGTATCTAAAGTATGCATTTAAATTGACACTTTTTAAAACATAACCTTAATTTGTGCATTATGTACTTATTTCATGTAAATATGCATGTAAATTCACAAACAAAAATAATGAATCTTGATTTTCTTCACAAGTCTAGAAATTACAAAAAATTAAGAGCTCATACGTTTTAAAAATTGTTAGAAAAACATTCTAGCTCCATTAGTTGATGCCAACGAAAATAAAGACAATATGGCAAAAGAAGACAAGCGTGAAGAGTGCAATTAAAAAAATACCACTTATCTAGTGTCCCATGCAGATAGTAGACAATGGCCCTTGCTGTTGCAAGGGTGGACAGTTGATGTCACCTGGAAAAGACCCAGCCTAAGCATATGCCTTTGACAGGGCCTAAACCCCACTGTCCAAATCATCCCCAACACTGTAACTCCTTCATTTTCAGGAAACTGCTTTGTTCCAGTTCTTCTTCCTTGCATTATCAACAGTGTTCAAGCACTCCCAGCACCGAGCCCTTTGCTTTGTCCCATCCAATACTTTATCATACAGTGCTCATAAGAAAGGCATCCTGCACTGGAAATCTGCACGGTGTGTGGGCCACTTGTGTGTAGAACAATATCAATATGTCAGGCACATTAATCATTCAGTCAGCCAAGGTACTGGACCAATTAAGCAGTCAAACCCGGGGTGTCCCTACTCATCAGTTCATTGATGATCACCACCTTAAACGGTTGGGGAATACTATACTTCTACTGTTAGACTTGCTTCTTTCATCAGGTTTATCCCCAGAATATTTGCTTTTAGGGCTCCTCTTTCTGACCAGTTTTTGTTGGTGTTATGACTCTGTGCACTTTACCACTACTGATCAGTGCTAAAGTGCATATGCTCTTAATGGAAATTGTGTTTATGGATTGATGTTTCCATGATTGACTTATTTGATTTACTGCTAAGACCCTAGTACAGTGCACTGTGTGTGCCGAGGGGCTGTAAATCAAATGCTGCTAGTGGGTCTTTCAAAGGTGTCTCAGACCTGCCACTACAGTGTGTGCACACATTAACTGCCATGTTGACCTGGCAAGTGCACCCATTTGCCAGGCCCTAACCTTCCCTTTTATTACATGTGAGTCACCCCTAAGGTATGCCCAGGGTACCCCTGTGGGCAGGGTGCAGTGTATGTGAAAGGTCGGACCAGCACGGGTGTGTAGGACATGTCCTGATAGTGAAATACAGTGTATTTTGTTTTTGACTATGGAAAGGCTATCAGTCCCACAGGATAGAATGGGAGTATATTTATATCATTGTATAAGTACAACTTCCCATTAGGACAAGATGGAAAGATGGAGTTTAATATGCCTGAAATCAGAATGTAAAAATGCATCTTTTAGTAAAGATAATTTTTATATTATGTGGTTGAAATACCACTTTTAGAAAGTGGGTATTTTCTTGCTTAGCCATCCTGTGTGCCTGAGGATGTGCATTCTCTCCTACAGCCACAGGGGAGTTGAGTTGGGTCCTGCCTTTCCTGGATGAGTTAGGACTGGGCTGATAGACCTGTGCTGCATTTAGAGTAGGGGGGGGGGAGATTTCCTTGAACCTGAATAGGCCCGGTCTGCCTTACATAATGCTGTCTTCACCTTCTGCTGGGAAGCTGGACCAGGTAGGACAGAATTGGTTGTGACTGAGCACAGAGCTTCTCTGCCACAAGAGAACACAGATAAATTGAGTATAAATATTGGGGACCAGACCACAGAACTTTAGAATACTTCTGGACTCAAGAGGAACGTCTGCCAAGGAGAGAAGCTGGGAAAGCTGAAGGAGAAGTACTGCCCCTTTGCTGTGTGCTGTCTTGGGTTGGCATGCAGTGGCTGTTTCTGACAAGGAGAGGACAAAGATGTTGCTGTGTGCTGTGTTTCCTGCTTGAAGAAGATCTCCAAGGGCTTGAAGTAGAGCTTGCTTCCTGTTCTGAATTTTCATGGACACAAAGACTTCACCAGCAGCTCCCCTGAACTCCCTTGTTGGGACTTCTGACCTGCCAAGAGGTGCCTGTTCCGGTTTTGGGCCTCTGAAGCTCCTGCTGCTGGGAGCTGAGAAAAGAGATGCAACTAAAGAAGTGTGACGCATCCGCACCTGTTTCTGACGCAACAACACCATCCACAAGAATTTCCATGCATCGCTGCCCTGCCGCTGAATAAACTGATGCAGTGCCTGCCCGCGGCTTGAAAAATCGCCTCATGCTGAGGCTCGTGCACCGATCTCTGAAGTCCGAGATCATGCACCACCTGCAACACCTGCCCTGCTGCGCGACTGCAAGAATAGACGCATCAGATGATCGCGGCTGGAGAGATTGCCATAAAACCATTGCTGCCACACTATTGAGAGCCGACGCCTCACGAATCCCTACGCATCACACCGGTGTGCCAAGTCCACAGCAATACTGCGGCCAAAGTAAGACACCAATGCATCACCTCCCTGCACAGTAAGAAACCAAGTCATCACCTCCTCTTTAGTAAGGAACTGATGCATCATCTCCCCTGCTTGGCAGTAAGGAACCAATGCATCATCTCCCCTGGAGCAAGGAACCAATGCATCACCTTCCCTGTGAGTAAGGAACCAGCGCATCACCTTCCCAGAGGCTATTTTTGCTTATGATTTTGGTGCATCAAAGGTACTTTGTGTTGAAAGTGTCACATGGACAGATCCGTTTTTACCCTTTAAAGGTCATATATTGATAACTGTATGCGGTATTTTTTTCATATTGGTCTTGTTTGGTTTAGATAAAGATTACTTATTTTTCTAAACAGGTGTAATGTCGATTTGTAGTGTTTTCACTGTATTACTGTATGTGTGCACACATTCTTTAAACACTGCCTCTGGGATAAGCCAGTCTAATCGTGCCAAGCTACCAATGGGGGTGAGGAGGGGGTGTGTACGAGCGTAACTACCTTATCCTGACTAGAATCAAGGGTCCTTACTTGGACAAAGGTGCAAACCATTGCCAACGAGAGACCTCCATTTCTAACACCTACTCAATAGGTAACATTGTTTCACCTTTGGAGGATAAATGGTTCAGGTGATCCATGCCATAATACTAACCAATGATCAGCTTTCTTTTGTACATCATATCTGTGTTAAATGACATGGAGATGTCCTTCAATCAGGGTACTCTGAGTTTCCTGTCAGATTAACTCAGTGCTTAACAAAACCACAAAATAAAATAGTGTATTAACTCATTTCACATAATGTGATGCATTAAAAAATGAGCTACCACTTGCAGAATACGATGAGCCGATGAATCGTACCTTTTGCAACTTCAGCCTAAACCTACGTTAAATGAAGTTCTTGGTCTACTGCAATGAAGGTTACAGAAACAGTCCAGTCTTAATAGTCTCACTATCTTGCCCAACAAGTGCTTGATATGGTTACTCACAAAGCAGTTCTGATCCGCCGTGCTCTTTGTCTGTTACCAAAACCAGGACTTAATCGGTGAATGAGTTATCTCTTGCTGCGTCCAAAGAATGAATTTCACTCTCCACACTGTGAGTAGAGCAATATCTGCTACAGAGTAGGAAAGCGTTAAACACCTTGGGCCAGATGTAGGTAAATCTCATTTACCGATTCATAAATACCGAATTTTACCGATTCGGTATTTATGAATCGGTAAATAAGATATAGGTAATAATTCGGTATTTTTTACCGAATCGGTAAGATTCGGTATTTGCTATTGAATCCTATGGGCCTTGAAACCCATAGGATTCAATAGCAAATACCGAATCGGTATTTACCGAATCTGTAAAAATACCGAATTGCAAAGGGGGACAGGGTGTCACTTTGACACCCTTTTGCACCCCTGTAACTGGCTTGTGCGCCATGTGGCACACAGACATGCCCTCAGGGCATGTCTGTGTGCCACATGGCACAGGTGTGCATGCACAGATGCGCATGTACACAAGAATTCGTTATTTACCATGCAATTGTATTACATGGTAAATACCGAATCCTGAAAGGCCTAAAGCACTGTTCAAAGTGCTACCTACATCTGAAAATACAGATTCGGTAATTTTACCGATTGGTAAATTTACCGTATCGTTAAAATTTACAGAATCGGTAAATTACCGATTCGGTATTTACCGATTCGGTAAATACCGAATCAGTATTTGCTATTGAATCCTATGGGCCTTGAAGCCCATAGGATTCAATAGCAAATACCGAATCGGTATTTACTGAATCGGTAAAAATACCGAATTGCAAAGGGGGACAGGGTGTCACTTTGACACCCTGTTGCACCCCTGTAACTGGCTTGTGCGCCATGTGGCACACAGACATGCCCTTAGGGCATGTCTGTGTGCCACATGGCACAGGTGTACGTGCACAGATGTGCATGTACACAAGAATTCGTTATTTACCATGCAAAATACCGAATCCTGAAAGGCCTGAAGCACTGTTCAAAGTGCTACCTACATCTGAAAATACAGATTCGGTAATTTTACCGATTGCTAAATTTACCGAATCGGTAAAATTTACAGAATCAGTAAATTTATCGATTCTGTAATTGTACTGATTCGGTAAAATTACCGATTCGGTAAAATTACCGAATCTGTATGTTTTTTGAGCCCCTACATCTCCATAGCCCAATACCGGTCGGAAATGGCCGAAAATCGGTATTTTCGGCCGTTTCCGACCGGTATTGGGCTACCTACATCTGGCCCTTACTCTTTTAATCAGTAACGATCCTTCTCTTGACATTATTTTAGTTTATATCTATGGGCATATTGAAAATGTGCCCAGTTATATGTTTATCTACAGAACTATGAAGCTTTACCGATGCTGGTATAACATAACGTGACATGACATGGCATAATATATAACATAACACCCTATGCCAAAAATGTGATTTAATGTAAACAAGCACTACAGACACTATAGACAAAACACCAGTAAGTACCCTTTGCTGCACAGCGGCTTGCATAATTGATAATAACTTTTTTAGTTATTATTCACATTTTAGAACTACACATAGAATTAATTGCATATCTTCAAATGCAAAACTTTAAGTGGTGTCTAATCATTCAAATTAATAAACTCTCAGTGCCATATTACTTAACATATGTGAGTCTACAAACAACTGCAAGTTTCATTTGCAATGTACACAATAGTCTGTTGTGTTAATCAAGAGAAATGTCTTAGCAACATGCAAATACAGACTGTGCATTGCTTACGCTTTCGTCATTCAGAGATCACACTTTGTATGCCACTCATTCCCTGTTGTACACAGTACTCTGAGCTACGATTGTGTGAATTCTAATGTTTTCCTGGGAATTCGGGCAAAATCAGGAAGCCTTGCCTTTTGAGAAGGCGGACAAAGCTGCCTGACTTTTTTGCTGCTGTAGTTCCTCCTCATTGAGGGCTGGACTTCTAGCTGTCAGTAATTTGCTGCACATCAGGAAAAATGTACCCCAGCTCCTACTCAGGATGCTTGACACCTATATATGGAGCACTGCGCCATGAGGTAATAGTGGCCCCACATCTCCCCTGCGCATGTATAACTGTATTCTGAGTAATCCGTGCCTATGCATGCCTTTGAACTCTCGGAATGCGTTTTGGAGAAAAAAGGTGCACCATTGTAGCCTGTACACACTGAAAATATTGCCCCGCTATTCATGATGCACACTGCGCGCGCACACACACATTCCAGCCATGAATATTCCACCGCCCTCTTCCACATAGGCTGGGGCCTCTCAAAGCTCAACAACCTCCTGACCTTGTCCACATACCACACCATACCAATCCACAAATACACTTTATACACCACCCATGATCCACCCTAATGCCTGAACTGTTCCTGCACCTTAACTCACATCACATCCACATCACTTAATATTATAAATAAATAAATAAATCTATTCGAGACCAAAATCCCCTCTGGATGTCTCCTGATTCGGTCTAAGAATGCCACCCACCTGCATAGCTCACTCTTGATTCACTCTCTTATCTTCCTTTCATTACACTGATAAAAGCCACGATTACACTAGAAAGACAAGTTACACCTGTTGTCCACCGCACTCACCACTAGCTATGTACACAGAACGATAAATAGGGGTTGTTCTATTGAGATCCTTATGAATACATCAGAGAAATCTCCAGTAAATCCCTTGTTTCTTCCAAACCATAGATTGAGGGGTATTCACACTGTTTATCCACCATCTCTCCTGTATTAGTTTGCATCATCCACAGTACTCTGGCTTTTGACAACTTCCCTTTATACAAACAAACCATATATATGTCTTAAACGCTGTCAGCTGTGGTCACCATAATCATTTTTACTTCATTCTCATTTTCCGCAACGGCTCTTCAGTGTTACAACACGGTTCACTACCCAAACATGCAAGCAACCCCCACCTTGTGAGGTGTCATAGCAACACATTAGAATTGGTCAGTTCTTTCTTCTCCAGCTGTTCATTCTTGCCTCCCTTGTCTTGTCACTTTCATCACTGACCCCGTTGTCTAAGGCCTGTCACAGTGTTCAAGCCTGGGACCAGTGCTTAATTTGAGCAGGTGCTTTCAGGTGCTCTGCACTGGCACTTCTTTCACAGGGCCAGGGCTACAATTTCTGACCCTGCAGGTGGTGGTCTAAATATTAATTGTTCAAATTCAAAATAAAAAGAATAACATACATTGCATGGTGACTGGCTGGTAAATGTTCATTGACAGGCCAGCATACGCCTGTCCAGGCAGTCATGATTATGTATCGCCACGTTAGTGACGATGTCATCACACTGACCACAAATCCAAGAAGTCATCAACAAACTATGGCTTGCATTCTATTTCCAGAGTCTGCTGCACCCTGCCATTGCCTGAGCCTAAGCCTCCCATTTGATAATTGTAGCTGGGGGCTGGCACATAAGGGAGTTGAGGCAAGGAAGCTGCGAGAGTGCATTTGGAACTTGGGAGTGAGGGCTCTTGAGGAAGAATATACGAAAGTAAGAGTGCACTTTCCACTTGCTGCGTAGCCAGAGTAGCATATCCTGCAGCCCTGCATTGCTGTTATCCTCAACGTGCTTGATGTGCCTGTGGCCCAACACAACTATTCTGCATCATGGCGTCACCTGTAGATTCTGTGCTCTGCACCCCAGCATGGTAATTGGTGAGCGTGTGTGAGTCCAGTAGGCACCACAGCCATACTTACTGGCATTGGCAGCATTATGGCTGGGGACAATGCCTGTGCCGTAGCAGGCAGGGTCACAGCAAGCTGAGCAGTAGATGCCGATGCCGTTGACATCCCTGGACCTACTAATTACAGGCAGCACTAGCAGTGACATCACCTGCTGTGCTCGAGCAGCCGTCTGTTCCGCAATAAACCATAAATACCGCACTGATTAATATATGCAAAAAAGCATTTTCATTTGGTGTACATTTTGTTTTTACACTCTGTGTAGGTAAGAAAGTAAAACACGCCATCTTCCACTTCTTTAGGAATGACAACAGGAGAACGCAGAGTTCAAAATAGCAGGGACATGTACAGGCTGACGACAGGGGTCACAGGCAGCAGCAGTGTTATAGTTGAAAGAGAAAGAGGAGAAAGAAACAACAGGAGAGGAGATAGATAAGACTGAGCTAAGTAGAAGAAAAGGAGAGCAAATCAGATACAAAGAGAAAGCAGCCATGACGTGAAGAAGAGAGCATTAAGAAGAGAGAAGATAGAATGAAAGGACGTAGAGGACAGGACAGAGGAAAAAAAGCAGACATATGATAAAACGGAGACACAGCTAATCACTGCTAGAAGAGTGATAGTAAAGAGCCAAGATTGAGGTGAAAGAGAGCACAGCATGGATACAAGTGAAGAGGAAAAAGGGCAGGGCTAGAATAAATAGAGGGCAAATCAGAAATACAGGGAATAAGGTAACACACCAGGCATGACTAAGATGATAGAAAACAATGAGAGGTGAGAGGATAGACTCTTAGAGCACAGACCTAGGGGACAGAGAACAGATCAAGGTTAGAAGATAGAGACTGAGGCAGTGAGAGTGTTGAAAGTGGGGTCACCGGAGGAAGAAGTGAGCTGTGGCCTCCTTGGCAAAATTTTCAGCACCTGCACTTCATTTTTTACAAATTAAGCACTGCCTGGGACCCCTCCCATGCTCTTTCCCCGGCCCCACTTCCTGTGCGGAACATGCCAACCACCTGCAGTGATGACCCGTCCAAAGGGCGCCAGCTGCCAGGAGCATGAGGTGGGAGAGGGGCGCTACAGCGTCTGGGAGCCATAATTATGCCAACCTTTATGGAGGAGGAACAGGCAAAATCATGCATTTTATGACTGTAGTGGCAATAATCTTTGCCCAGTTGCTCAAACTGAGCAGGAAAGATCTCGGAAAACGTTGCCACTAAATTCTGATTGGCTTTTTTGACTCCCGTTCAGCCATTTATAAGGCACCTTTTGCATTTTGTATCCTCAGTGGGTGTCTGAGAGCCAGAACACCTTTATTGAACATGTGCGTACCTTTGATTGGTGCAGCTGGTGCAGCGACACCATGGCTCAGAGGTCTGAGGAGCTACCTGAACCCTGAATATTGCTGCATTTTCTAATTCAAACAGGAGCTGGGGGCATGTTCTTCTTTGCGCTTGCGCCCATGTCCCACCGCCTACCCTGCTGTTCTTGAAATATCTTTATAGGGTTCATTTCGTCGTTTTAGGCTCTCTCACCTACACTGCAAATGGAGGAAGATGTGGGATGAATCTGTTTTACTCCACAGAGACGGGAGACGCCACTTCCAGCGAGATACTGGGCTGAAATCTAAGTGCGGTCGGGACCACACGGTGCATACTGGAATGCATTAACTTTCAGATAGACTGAAATGTCAATGAACATTTCACTTTGCAGTCATATTTAAAATTGAATCCTTTACACGACGAAAGTTCGGCTTATAAAACTGTCTCGTGTTCTCGTAATGTTCAAGCGTCTGAGAGAAAGCAATGCCTCCTGCATACAACGCCTTTCATATCTGCAATGCACATTTTGTGGAGTTTTTGTTCACTGGGTGATGGTGTCCTAAAAATTACATACGGGCGAAATGAGACTCAATAAATCATAATAGCGGTGAACTTAAATTCGACAACGAAAATGTAATAACCCAGCTGTGCTGGAAGAGTCCGACCACCCTAGGCTGTAGGGTAATAAATACAATAAATGGAACATACTGTCGGTTTCCATGATACATTTACTAAATTGATAGTAGAGGTCATCAGCTATTTATAGGGGGCATTGGCTGCATGATTTGATAAGCAGATCATAAACATTACTGGAAGCATTTGAAGGCCAGTCCTTTTTTTGTGCCGCAAAGTGGAGTGACTGGCAAAAGACTTTGTATCTGACTTATTCATTTGAATCTTTTCAGGTTTCCCGCTAGTGCCAGCGTCCATCCATGCAGTTGCAAGAACAAAGTATTTTGATGACAAGTAAGTGCTACCCTGACATTTTCTGAAACATGAATGTCACCAAGTTTTTCTTAACCAAGTGAGTTTACCACCCCTTTATGTTGTGTTCTTCTTTCAGCTGTTGGATGAGCGTAGAGACACACTTGCTCTACGTAGTACATGGTCCCATTATGGCCGCATTATTGGTAAGCATGCATGTTTTTTTGTTTGTGAAATGTGTGGATAAGCAGAGTGTTTTAAGGCATACACAAAGTGGGTTCTGGCCCAGGGACCCCTGCCTTTCAGGGGGGCCCCTTATAGAGCAACTTCTGTTCTGTAGAGTCTTGCCCTGATGACCTTGAGTACTTTTAAACAGATTGTTTTAAATACCATTCTGCTTTAATTTATTTTTAATGTGGGTGATGTGTGAGAGGCTATTACAGACATTTTGCAGAGAAATGTGTTTATGTTTCATGGAAAATCCATAAAAAAAATTCTTCTAGAACAAAACAGGACCTCACACATGAGAAATTGGATGAGCCACAGAGAATATTTGCAGTAATATTTGTGAGCTGCTGTGTTACAATATTGAAAACACACTTCACTATCCCTGAATATTAGATGCAAACATATTTAGAATTTGGACCAGTGTCCTACGCACTGCCATTAACCTGGCCAACGAGGGCATTAAAGAGCTGAAATTAGATAATAAATTCAAAGCTGTTCTGAACAGGGATCCCAAAATAAGTTTTGCCCAGGGCCCCCAAATTTCTTAAGATGTCCATGTGATAAGCGACTACAGATGTAAGATATTTAGAGAAGTGAGGTAACAGGACATTCCCTATTTCTTGAGGATGTCCTATCTGCCCAATCCCATTTTCCTCTCCTAGTTTAGAGGTTGGGGTAAGCTATTGTGACATTGACTGGACTGCTGCCAGCTCTGCTGTTGGGAAAACCATTGGACCTACCTGTATAGCTAAATAGGGAAGGTTTGCCTTATGTGGTGCCCTTTCCAGTGCCCTTCCTGCCAGTGCCCATTCTGCTATTTCCGGTGGAGACAAAAGACCCAGTCATGCCCCCCCGAGCTGGGAGAAATATCCCAGTTCGTGGTGGGCTTATTTTTTTTTTTTTTCAAAGATGGACCGTCATTTCAGGAAAACACAAGTATGGCGGTGTGGTTGATCATCGCTCGTTTTTGTGCTAGAGTGGCTCTTGCCATGGAGCTGCTTTATCCAGCCCAGCAGAAAACCTCAACGGATGGGTGCAGGCAGTGCTTAACCTCCACAGGCACATGATGGTCGAAACACCAAACTTAATATGACTCCCTTGATGTTTTAATCAATTAGATAAACCCGATTATAGAATGAAAAATTATTTAATCATCAACTGATAAAATGTCATCAATTAAAACAGAGACCATAGTTACATATATCCCTTACAACTGTGAGGCACCAAACCAAAGACAGGATCAAACCTCAAAGAAATAGTCTGATAGATTCAATACGGAGTGAAAAACTGTGGAGTAGAGGCTATCATATAAATCATTCAGGTAAAGATGAAGAGACAAAATATGTTACCTAATATTTTATTCTTGGCGGCCCAGGGTATTAGTTAAAAATATAGAAAGATTACTGCTATGAGTTGCCCATAGGCAACTCATAGCAATAATCTTTCTATTAGTAGTTGCACCACATATTTTTAACTAATACCCTGGGCCGCCAAGAATAAAATATTAGGTAAGGATTCCCAGAGGTATATTTTAACATTCACCTTCATCCACATCACACTGTTGCACGGCACCCGCTCCGCTGTAGTCAGGCGTGAAAGCACAACCAGGCGGCTTTCGGCTGCCTGGTTGGACCCCGATGATGAAGCATGACACCAACTAGGTTGATGTGTGAGGGGTTTATTAACAAGTCTAATTGAGTCCAGCCACAAGGCCAGAGTCACAAGTGACCGAGAATATTACACATAGTGGGCTAGTCCATATTGATTCTTCATATTACATTTGGGGACAGGTCGCGCCCCTAGAAACCCTTGCTCTCTCTATTTGTTTAGCCTTACTCACAGGGAATTGACATTTTTTTTTAGTTAGTCAATATTTTTTATTTCTTTTATATTCAATTCAATTTTTCAAATATATTCATTGATGAATCATTACAAAAAGACTTCAAACAATAGACGGACCATACAAAGACGACACAGTATTTACAATTTCACAATACAATCATTTGCTCTATACATTTTACTAAATACACCTAATTTGAACTCCCTGAAATTCCCTCAAAACTAAAAAAAGAAAGAAAAGAAAAAAAACCAAGGGAACGTTTAAAGAAATCACACAATTGAAAAGAGATATAACACTATACCAGGGAATGTTGGCCAAACAGTATGGTGTTCAGGATGTGCAACATAGAATTCAATTAATAGTACATTGTTTATCAATCTGACACCTCTCATTTATTGTCAATACTTATTTGGTCACAACAAAGAAGGTCTACGCATTTCAAACCCAATCTTAGTTTGCTGGTTATCTTTAGGACCTGGAAAATGAGCTGCGGGAAAATAAAAACAAAAGAGTGTGTGTTACACATTTATACCCTCCATTTACTCACATTCACCTCTATTCAAGCAGAATCAATCACTACCTTGGTAGTTCTCTGTGAGGGCACGAATGGTGCTCCACAGCTTGCATCTACTCCATCAACGTTAGTATTACTGAAATCAAGAAATCAGAAAACAGCTTTAGTATTCCTCAGCCATCCATATTCCATTTCCAAAGCAACATACGGCATGTTATTAGCCCACAATTCATTTATCTTAAAGGTATCACTAGTTGGCATGATTTGGAAAATTCTAAGAAGACAGCCCAAGGCGTTGCGATTCTTGGAACACCACTAAAACAAATAGAAAACACGGCTTGACTACTGTACAGTACAAAGTCACAATCCAGTGCCCATGTCTCAAAGCCAAATGTACCATACCTAAATGGTTGCCTTATTCGTGCTTTCTTGTACACAGTCCTTTGCAACCTTGTTTAATACAGACGCAATCTGCAAGGATTAAAACTTATGAAACGCTCAGTACAACCTCAGCCAAAAAAACTGATAGATAATCATTACAACATAGGTTTTAACTGCAGAATCACTACCTTTTATTTCTTTGTTGTTCGCCGTCATCACACGCCTTTCGGCAGTCAATGTGTTTGTTTGGGAGCGGTGGCGCCTTTATAAGTCATTAAAACACTGGCGTCATGACGTCATTAGTGTCCGCCTTAGTTCCATGTCAATTCTTTGATAAAATAAACTTTATTGTTCCGAAAAAACAGGCAATGTCCCCAGCACTGCTGAATCACTTGCTGCTCTTGAGAAATTGCTGGCAGTCTTCACTGAGGTAGCAAGAAGACTTTCAATTAGTCCTGAAAATCAGGCAGTGAGCCAATAGCATCCTTGCCAGGGTTCGTTTGACAGTAAACCCACCTATTTCACCATTACAGTTGAGCCAACTGATAATAAGATTCAAGATCAGGAGCAGCCAACCCTCCCTCCTTTACAGAGCGCTGTAGTTTTGTTAGTGTTACTCTACACCTACCTGTTCCCGCAAACAATTTCAGAAGTAGCAATTCCAATTCCCTAACTAATTGGCGAGACACCACCAACGGCAACGTGTTGAAGAAATAGAGCAGTCTTGGTAGCCCCACCATCTTAGCTACAGCTATTCTGCTAGCCACTGATAATGGTAAGCTCATCCAAAAATGAATACTAGTTCTAAGCGTTCTAACAGCTGCTCCAATAATCCCATCTAATAAATCTTGCTGGCTATGATATATTTGTACACCTTAATATTTAATGCAGGTAGTGCTCCAATTGAGCCCATGTAAATTTAGTGGCTGCACTGCATCTCTCCAAAGAGGAAACAAGTGAGATTTTTGACAATTGATATGTAGCCCAGATACTATACCAAAGCAGTTTATTAGGTCTATACTATCGGGCAAATTCATCCCAACATCTCAGAGAATAAACAGCATATCATCAGTATATAATGCTGCAAAATGGGTTTGCCCACGATAAAAGTTCCTGATACGGGCACAACTGGCCAGGGCTCCATAGCGATAGAAAATATTGAGGGAGGCATTGGACACCATTGTCTAGACCCTCGTCCACATCATAGGGTTCAGATACCATTCTGCCATTACGCACCTGTGCCTTAGAACCTGTATAGAGAAGTTTGATCCAGTGAATACATCTTGCACCCAAACCCATTTGAGTCATTGAGTCAATACAGAATATAAGAACTCCAAATTTAAAATGTCTTCTCAATGTCTGTTGCCATGACGGCTGCCCTTTCCTTATCCACGAAGTCATCATTTAAGATTGAGATGACCCTCTGAATATTATACGCCGTCTAAGCCCATGAATAAAGGCAGCTTGATCTGTGTGAATTAAAAAGGGCATATGAGGTAAGAGTCTGCTCACCAGAACACTGCTTAGAATTTTATAATCTACATTGAGCATAGACAATGGACTATTCGATCTAACATCCATTGAGGGACATCGAGGTTTCAAAAGAGGATGGACCAGTACCTCACATATAGAGACAGGCAGGTGTTCTGTCTTTCAAGATGTAGAATACATTTCCACCAATCTAGGAGCCAATTCATTCTTGTATGATGCAAAAATTCAACAGGTAAGCTATCTGCTCCTGGAACCTTACCATGTGCCATATTTTTCATGACAGCTCTAATTTCTTGTATAGTTATATTCCCGTCCGCCACAAATCATCTGCATCCTCATGCCAGAGGACCCGCAGTTGTCTTATTCAGAAAAAATCCTCTATTTCCTAGGCGCTGAAGCATTTAGATCAGTGTAATATTCACGGAAACAAGCATTACTAGCAGCTTGATTATATAACGTTGTGTTCAGAAATAGTTTGGCATACATATTCAATACTGTGAACCACACCATGGACGGTTGGAGAGCTTAAAAAGGCACCCAGATGAAAAATAATTTTGTGTAGTCCTGAGTAAAATGAGTAGACACATGTCATGGGTACATTTGCCTCCAAGAATCAACAAGCCCCCACTGTTGCTGCCAGGCCCTAAAATTCCGAGCTGTTCGATTTACAGGTAAATCCCCTAAAGGTGGGTGTTAGCACCATATGCTAATGCAGTAAAGTATATTAGAGAAGCCAACTTGTCCTCCAAAATGAACTGTCTACAAAAGTTTAAGGGCACACTATTTGATATGGGGCTTAGCCATTTGTGGGCGGACCCAGTAGGGAATTTGTTCCCAACAAAAAATTATTTTAAAGCACTATATAGGGACATAGTCTGTAACAAGTCCATGTCATTGGTGAGTAGCGCCTCCCTGACAGGCATCTTTTTAGAGCATAAGTACAAATTTAGGCCAGAGGCTTATTGGGATTTTATCGCGAGTCCTGGCGACAGGAAACCATACCAATTTAGAGTGGGTACCCTCCCCCTAAAATCTTTTCCGGCAAAATGGCGCGATGCCACAAACACCAAATGCCCCATGTGCTTATCTATGGAAGAGTCTATATCACATGTACTGTTTGTGTGCCCAGCTTATAAGGGCCCCTGACATAAATGGCTCAGCCGATCTGTTCAAATCTTGGCACAAAATCTTGCCAAACAGCACTGCGTATTTTGAAAACAGACACACAGGAAGACATAGCCATAGCTATGGCGAAATTCTTGAGCTGGTCATGGGCCCTTAGAAGGAACAGTTTGGATGCTACTGCAGTCTATATTTTGCACTAACTAATTGGTCTATATATTGGTGTGATGTCTTCTATGTCTTATGTATTCCCATGGATAACCTGTTTTTTAATATGTGGTGTTTTAAATGTAATTCCTTCTTGTGCTATGGATATTAATCTAATACACCATTTTCCCTTTTTATCATTATCAAATGTTATTATCCAGAATCGTATGTTTAGTGGGAAACCTCTTTTTAATGAAATCCTTAAGGAAACTCCAATTTTATGACTATTTTTCTTTTAAAACATTTTATCCTATTTTATGATATTGTATGTTTGTATATGTGTCTTTTTTTATTGGAAATATCGAATAAAGACTATTTGAATTGAATTTCCCATCTCTTAAGATAAGCATACAGGTTATACCTTTTAGACATGCTGTTTAGACCCTGGACATTGCAGGATATAAAATTATATTTCACGAAGGTCGCCATGTAGAATAGCCAGAGAAGGTGTTCACTGTAGCCCACATGACAGTGACACTTAATTTTTCTAATGCTATCCTAAAAGAGCAGACAGGGATAACTGTACCTAAAACCCAAAACCTAATAAAAGAAACCCAACTCCATATCCCCAGAAGCAGACAACTTCTCATCCAAACCTGTTGGACATCATCCAACTCAAGTGCATGCATAACAAGCACAATAATAACAAAAAGGGGGGGTGAATCACCACCTTCATAGTAAAAGAGCATTGTTTCAACTTGGGGTCCAGAGTAAGTACATGATCTGATCAACAATTACTTTGAAATTGCGGTAGTATGTTACCAAATGAGTCACTGAAATTAATGGGAATTTTACTAATAATACCTGATGCAGAGAGGAGCTTAAGTGGTACTCAAACTCTTGTATAGATGGGAAAGGAAGGAACAATAACAGGTTGGTATTTGCTCTGGGATTTTCAGGTAGTTAAAAGATTGTGCGGTCTTGGTGTGAGGTATGAGAAAGTCTGGTTTAGTGTTATTGTGGTTCTTGTGTTTGGGATTTCCAGGAGTTACCACAAACTACTTCAGCTTAGTATATTATGTTAAGTAGTTTTGCTGTGTTGTGATATATTATGTTCTGATATTAGATCAGATTATGTTTTGATGTTTTGTGCTGTTATAATATGTTGTTTTATGTTGTTATGTTACATTACATTACAATGTTTCGTCTTCTTATTTTGAAACATGTTTTCATGTCATGGTGTATTGCGATATCATATGTTCTGATGTTGTGTTGTCATGCAGTGTTGTATTGTGTTGCTTTAGAGCTATTTGTATATGCCTGGTAGAGCTGTTGAGCTATTCCAGGCAATCTACTATGCATGTCTGTGACTTCTGATTCAGTTCAATATATATATATTGTGTAAATATCATAATATGGCTGTGTATTAGGTTACATTGGCTAGGTAATGGTCTAATTTACATGATG
This sequence comes from Lissotriton helveticus, assembly GCF_964261635.1. NCBI lineage: Eukaryota > Metazoa > Chordata > Amphibia > Caudata > Salamandridae > Lissotriton > Lissotriton helveticus. Next base: position 984,320,862 of record NC_136071.1, on the reverse strand, counting down.
TGGGTGTATGGTTTAGGAGCCTGAGAAGTGTTGCTGGAGGGCTTTACTGAAAGTGTATGCATATGTTTATTATGGCAATATTCTGGACGTATGTTAGTTAATGTATCTTATTTGGTGTCTTTGTATAGCATACCTTGGTGGAAAGTGTTGTTGCAAGTGCCATGAATGCTAATTACATTGCACACTTGAACTATGTTAGTAGTGCGCTACGTGGTCTGTTTAATATGATTTGGTTTACTTTCTTGTGGTGTACCTTAGGGGTGAGTGATGTTGGAGACCCATGTTAGCAGACTATATGGTTTATCCAGTATGTGATGATGTAATTCATATGTTCTATAATATGGAGGGATTGTGCATGCAGGACACCTAGATGGTTCCATTCTCACGTGGCTCTTTTGTCTGGATTGAAAATACAACATCCTCAACTGTGCAGGCAGAGGTTCATCTAGCAGCCACTGTGGAGAAATCTCATTGGGAGATGTGCATGCCCCCTGCCTTTGCGTTACCCATGGATATGCAAGAATGGCGGTGTGGGAAGGTACTGGTGTGAATGATCCATGCAACCTTCATGGTGTATTTTATGAGGAATCATAAAAGCATGAAATGATGGGCTTTGCTCTCCGGACTGGACTGAAGTGGTGGTTAGGACCCCATATAGAGGAAGGATGAGACCAACGTCTGGGCCATGACCTGTGGTCCTTTGGTCCTGGAGTGGTTTTATCTGTGAGAATCTGACACAGGTGCAGGCCTAGTCCTGATGATTTGAGCATACTGCAAAGGAGATGCTATTGAGATGCACAATTTTGGGTCAAGCAGTGGTGCAGCAGGTGAAGAGATCAACAAAGTGATAAAGGGTCTTAGGCATATGTGACCTTCCAGGTATTGTATGACCTCTGCCTGTGACAAGCTAGGGTGAACACCCCGTATAGTAAAATAGCCTGGATGGGTGATGTTGGAAAATGCCCTCTCTGAAGTGTCACCCCAATCTTGTTGCCTTTCTCCTCCTATTTCTCTGACCTTCTTTTTGTTAGCTTTAGGACTCTGAGCACTTTACCATTACTAACCAGTGCTAACATGCATGTGCTTCTCCACTAAAACATGGTGACATTGATATATACCCGATTGGCATATTTAGTTTACTTACAAGTCCCTGTAAAGTGGTATATACCAAAGGCCTGGAATCTAAAGGCTACTGGTGGTGGGCGGAGCTTGCCTGGCCTCAAGATGGCCGCACAGTAAGCGAGCCCTGTAAACCGTCACACTAATCCTACAGGAATCCTCGTCATCCGTTAATGATCGATACTCAAAGGAGGTGTACTGGCTTGCGCTATGCAACAGAAGTAGAAAGATACCCTTGCAGGCATAAGGCATGCAAGAAGCAGAAGTACGAGTTGAAGCTGATTGAGCGACTCTGCGGCCTTGCTAAGGGTTGTGCATAACTGATCCAATCATGGGCGGTGCCAGACCCAGGCACACATCAATCCGGCGTGAGAACTGGTTGCCCCGAAGCGAAGACAGAGGTGCTAGTGGCCGCTCTGGTCTTGGCAGCTGGGTGGCGGCCATGACGTCAATTGCCTGGGTGTGACGTGGTGCTGCTGGCCATGCTGTGGCATTCCTGCCCAAAAATGCATGTGCACCTAGAAGGGACAGTGGAGATCTGATGGCTTCCGCTTCTGTGTTGTGGTGGTAAGGGGACTCGCTGACAGTGAGTGGGCGATCCACGTTCACTGCTGCCCAGTGCCCCAGAAGGGCCTACTGGCATACAAGTCGTGGTGCCCCCACGCCCGACACCTGCATAAAGATCGGCCCGCGAACTGGGTCCCCCCCCCCCAGTGTGACTGCAGACGAGTACAAGGAGGGGGACGGACTTTTGGCAAGTGGGCATCTATTGTGGGCTAATTCTGTTAGCCGGGCTGAACTGCACGACGGACTGTGACTTCCCCTCTCTGGTTCATGTCAGATCCTAAATACCAGCAGCAACAGTGGTTGAGGAGATTCGCAGGGCTTGCAGCCGGGGTACTGGTGTGACTAATACTGGGGTCGACTCGGGCAACGGTCTGCCTTTCTGCTGATCACCCGCCCTATGCCTCCAGTGTAGATCCAAAAACTGACAAGTACTGCTCCCTAGGATAGGTGCTGAAGGTGGTGTTCCGAACGCTGTTTCAGGCCACGAACGTTCCGAATTACTAAAGAGAAAAGATGGGGAAGCTTCATAAGACGCAGTCAAAACTGCAATTTCAGCAATGTAAATCTGCCAGGACTAGAGATGAATATGTAGAGACTGAGTCGGAAGGGCAAGGTGCCTTGGGGTCTGAGCTGGGGGGTGACCAGCAAAATATTGGAAATGATGGAACAGAGCCTCTCCAACATTGATGGGAAAATCCACTCACTCTCTTACAGTATGGATCGCATGACAGAACGCCTAGATAAACATGCAGAAAGAATTGAAATGGTGGAGAGCAGAGTTTCAGATTCTGAGGACCAACAAGTGGGAACCACAGATGCTCAGAAGCAAATTGGCAAACTACTGGACGTACTGCAGTTCAAAGCTGAAGACTTGGGAGCAGGTTCTAGGGGTAACAATTTACGCACCATAGGCCTGCCGGAATCCACAAGCCAGGCAATATGGAAATGTTTGTGGAAAAGGTACTAAGCCTACTGGGTTGGGACACTTTTTCAGCAATATTAATTGTGGGGCGGGCACAACGTTCCCTGGTGTCTACACCACTTCCTGGGGCACCCCTGCGCCCACTCATAGACAGAATACAAAATTACAGGGACAGAGATGCAGCTCTGGGGAAAGCAAGTGATCTACAGTCGCTTTGCTATGAGAGCGCCAAGATATCCTTTTATCCGGGCTTTACTCCAAAAGAACAAGAGGTGAGACTGAAATTTGCCCCTATGAAGCGAAAACTGTGCAAACTAATAATGAGATATGCAATGCTCTACTCGGCTCACCTAAAGGTCACACTAGATAGCAAATACAGGATATATTAGGTTCCTAGCAACCTGCAGCAGGCTCTCAAAAACCTCACTAAGGCTAAGCACAGCAGACAGACACTAAAGACCAATGAAGCAGATTATCTTAGCCAGCGCACTGGATCAGCAGGAATGATGGAATGGCAGCTATTTATTTTGTTATTGATACAAGTGCCATTGGTACTGATAGCCATCAGGTAGCTGGTGGACTGTATTGTTAAATGCATACTCACATGCCAATGGCGGCATTATAGTCTATCTACTGCAAAAAGTCTAATGCATATTGACGTCAATTGGAGGGAGCACTTAAGAGTACGAGCACAGGATGACCTTTCATCCAGGATAGAGTATGGAGGTGCAATATATACAGTTTGGGAGACATGACGGGGGAGGGGGGCATATCAGTTATGCAATTGTGTGGTAGAAGTAGCCCTGTTGATATGATTAAGAAAGACTTGATAAGCAGCAAAGGAATAGAGAGAGTATTAACATAGTAAGAGTGGGAATACCAACAGTATTCACCGCTCCAGTCGCAGGGGACTTCGCTGAATTTTTTAACATGGAAGGTTAGAGGCCTGATTGATCTGTGAAAAATACGTAATAGACGTAGCGATAAGGCAGGAACACCACCTCACACGGGCTTTCTAACGCAGAGAAGAATGGAACTGGTATGTGTGGCAGCTGAATTCGCATTGCACCCATGAAGAGTACTGATGTGGGTGAGACACGGCTCCAACATTAAACTATAGGCATTAGATAATGACCGTGGGGTAGATACATAGTAGCACACAGTCGCAAAGATACCTTCAATGTGCATCTGGTGGGGGTATACGGACCTAATTATGATGACCCCCAATTTTATCAAGCACTACATAATGATATTGCTACCTATACAATGATTCCTACACTTTGGGGCGGCGATTTAACTGTGTACAATCTCTGAACTAAACAGGTCAAGAGGTCCAACACGGCAACTCTCATCAGCAGCTAAGGCCATAGCTGCAATAGTGGAGGCAGACGGCTTAGTAGATGTATGCCACTATCGCACTCACTACTCCTCAGCATGACATAAACACGTTCATTGAGTACTGGTATGCCACACAAGACCTGGTCCCATACATAGTAGAATGTGAGCATTTAGCGCACACATACTCAGTTTACTCCCCTGTCAGGATATATGACGTTACCACGCGGTCTTTTACCACGCAGACCATTACCACGCATTTTTTACAACGCAGGATCCTTTACCACGCAGACCATTACAACGCTGGTATTTACAACGCAGGTACTATTACAACGCATACCATTACAACGTAATTATAGGTAAGTAAATAATATGGTAAAATAATTTAATTATTAATAATATTTTTTTAAATTAATAAATTATTATTTTAATATTTAATATTTTAATTATTTATATTAATATTTATTTATTAATTTTTAAATATATATGTTAAAAATACCCCTGTACCCCAAAACCCAAACCCAGCCCTAAAACCTAAAAATACCCCTGAACCCCAAAACCCAAACCCAGCCCTGAACCCTAAAAATACCCCTGTACCCCAAAAACTGAAAACTGACCCTGAACCCTAAAAATACCCCTGCACCCCAAAAACTGAAAACTGACCCTGAACCCTAAAAATACCCCTGTACCCCAAAAACTGAAAACTGACCCTGAACCCTAAAAATACCCCTGTACCCCAAAAACTGAAAACTGACCCTGAACCCTAAAAATACCCCTGCACCCCAAAAACTGAAAACTGACCCTGAACCCTAAAAATACCCCTGTACCCCAAAAACTGAAAACGGACCCTGAACCCTAAAAATACCCCTGCACCCCAAAAACTGAAAACTGACCCTGAACCCTAAAAATACCCCTGTACCCCAAAAACTGAAAACTGACCCTGACCCCTAAAAATACCCCTGCACCCAAAAACTGAAAACTGACCCTGAACCCTAAAAATACCCCTTTACCCAAAAACTGAAAACTGACCCTAAACCCTAAAAATACCCATTTACCCAAAAACTGAAAACTGACCCTGAACCCTAAAAATACCCATTTACCCAAAACCCAAACCTAAAATATTTTAAATAAAATTATATACTTACCAATACTTACGTTGTAATGGTATGCGTTGTAAAGGTACCTGCGTTGTAAATACCAGTGTTGTAATGGTATGCGTGGTAAAGGGTCCTGCGTTGTAAAAGTTGCGTGGTAAAGGTAGGTCGTGGTAAAAGTTGCGTGGTAAAGGTTGTATACCCCCTGTCAGGTTGCATATAAAAATAGATGAGATAATGCCCAGGGTGTCTGTGTGGCGTTTTCAGCATTTAGAGTAGATCTCTCACAGGAGATAGATCATTACTTTAATAGCAACATTGGTGGTGTCCCCAAGATGGCCACTACCTGGGAAGCATTTAAGGTTTATATTCGTGGGGCGGTCATATCCAAACACTCTGGGGTGCTTTGTTCCATTAGGGTTAGGTTACACAAATTGGAAGCTGATTTAGCTGAGTTACAGAAAGGATCACTGAAAGCCTCGTCAACAGAGATGCTATCCATAATCAGGGAAAAGATAGATGAATACAATGAAGTAGCATTGACTAAAGTGACTCACCTGGGTAAATACACGACTGCTAGGGTATACGCGCAAGGCAAAAGGCCTAGTGCCACGCTGGCTGCACTACGCGACCGGCAAAGGGCGCAAATGAGGTAATAAAAATAAGAGATGACAATGGAGGGTTGATACATGATGCTTCAAAAATAGTGGACAGATTCTGCTAATATTACACAGATCTTTATAAATTTCTTCCTTTAAGCTCAGAGGAATGAGCAGAATATCTAGCATATATCAAAATGAGCTGGTTAGCTGATGCTCATATAGAAAGACTGCTGCCTCTACGGTGCCCAACTGAGATCATTGCTGCACTAAAGGACATGCCCAACCAGGAGGCCCCTGGCTCAGGTGGTCTCACAGTTGCCTTTTACAAGACCTACCAAGACCAACTAATGCCACATCTGGTAAACCTTTTTGAAGAAATGGCTAAAGACGGTGTCTTGCCTCCCACTATGAGAGAAACTACAATAATCACATTGCTAAAGCCAGGTAAACCTGCAGAGCAATGTTCATCGTACAAACCATTATCTCTATTGAACACAGACACGAAATTGTACACAAAGGTGTTAGCAAACAGGCCCGCCCCCCTACTCCCCTTGGTAGTCGCCCCTGATTATCAGGATTTGTGCCGGCCCTTTCACTTACTAGCAATCTACGCACGATATTCTGCACACCTTGACTCATCAGGTAGGGCTGCAGCAGTAATCTTGGATGCCGAAAAGGCTTTGGTTTCGGTAGAGTTGGAGTTTTTTGCTGGCAATGCTTAGATCAGTTGGGGTAGGAGAGGTGTTCATTAAACTTGTTAAAGTATTATATGCAGAACCCCGGCGTGGATACATGTGAACGGTCTGCTCTCTACCTCCATACATATTACCAGAGGCATTAGACAGGGATGCCCCTGCTTTCCCTTCTTTTGTATACCTTAACAGCAGAGCCACTAGCCTGTGCCCTGAGAGAATATCATAGCCATCGAGGCTTTCGGTTTCCCCAGTACACACTATTAATATCTGTGTATGTATACGACACCTTACTGTATGTACGGAACCCTGAATGTAACCTGACACCTATACTACAGGAGGTGGAACGATTTTGCCATGGAGCTGCTTTATCCAGCCCAGCAGAAAACCTCAACGGATGGGTGCAGGCAGTGCTTAACCTCCACAGGCACATGATGGTCGAAACACCAAACTTAATATGACTCCCTTGATGTTTTAATCAATTAGATAAACCCGATTATAGAATGAAAAATTATTTAATCATCAACTGATAAAATGTCATCAATTAAAACAGAGACCATAGTTACATATATCCCTTACAACTGTGAGGCACCAAACCAAAGACAGGATCAAACCTCAAAGAAATAGTCTGATAGATTCAATACGGAGTGAAAAACTGTGGAGTAGAGGCTATCATATAAATCATTCAGGTAAAGATGAAGAGACAAAATATGTTACCTAATATTTTATTCTTGGCGGCCCAGGGTATTAGTTAAAAATATAGAAAGATTACTGCTATGAGTTGCCCATAGGCAACTCATAGCAATAATCTTTCTATTAGTAGTTGCACCACATATTTTTAACTAATACCCTGGGCCGCCAAGAATAAAATATTAGGTAAGGATTCCCAGAGGTATATTTTAACATTCACCTTCATCCACATCACACTGTTGCACGGCACCCGCTCCGCTGTAGTCAGGCGTGGAAGCACAACCAGGCGGCTTTCGGCTGCCTGGTTGGACCCCGATGATGAAGCATGACACCAACTAGGTTGATGTGTGAGGGGTTTATTAACAAGTCTAATTGAGTCCAGCCACAAGGCCAGAGTCACAAGTGACCGAGAATATTACACATAGTGGGCTAGTCCATATTGATTCTTCATATTACATTTGGGGACAGGTCGCGCCCCTAGAAACCCTTGCTCTCTCTATTTGTTTAGCCTTACTCACAGGGAATTGACATTTTTTTTTAGTTAGTCAATATTTTTTATTTCTTTTATATTCAATTCAATTTTTCAAATATATTCATTGATGAATCATTACAAAAAGACTTCAAACAATAGACGGACCATACAAAGACGACACAGTATTTACAATTTCACAATACAATCATTTGCTCTATACATTTTACTAAATACACCTAATTTGAACTCCCTGAAATTCCCTCAAAACTAAAAAAAGAAAGAAAAGAAAAAAAACCAAGGGAACGTTTAAAGAAATCACACAATTGAAAAGAGATATAACACTATACCAGGGAATGTTGGCCAAACAGTATGGTGTTCAGGATGTGCAACATAGAATTCAATTAATAGTACATTGTTTATCAATCTGACACCTCTCATTTATTGTCAATACTTATTTGGTCACAACAAAGAAGGTCTACGCATTTCAAACCCAATCTTAGTTTGCTGGTTATCTTTAGGACCTGGAAAATGAGCTGCGGGAAAATAAAAACAAAAGAGTGTGTGTTACACATTTATACCCTCCATTTACTCACATTCACCTCTATTCAAGCAGAATCAATCACTACCTTGGTAGTTCTCTGTGAGGGCACGAATGGTTCTCCACAGCTTGCATCTACTCCATCAACGTTAGTATTACTGAAATCAAGAAATCAGAAAACAGCTTTAGTATTCCTCAGCCATCCATATTCCATTTCCAAAGCAACATACGGCATGTTATTAGCCCACAATTCATTTATCTTAAAGGTATCACTAGTTGGCATGATTTGGAAAATTCTAAGAAGACAGCCCAAGGCGTTGCGATTCTTGGAACACCACTAAAACAAATAGAAAACACGGCTTGACTACTGTACAGTACAAAGTCACAATCCAGTGCCCATGTCTCAAAGCCAAATGTACCATACCTAAATGGTTGCCTTATTCGTGCTTTCTTGTACACAGTCCTTTGCAACCTTGTTTAATACAGACGCAATCTGCAAGGATTAAAACTTATGAAACGCTCAGTACAACCTCAGCCAAAAAAACTGATAGATAATCATTACAACATAGGTTTTAACTGCAGAATCACTACCTTTTATTTCTTTGTTGTTCGCCGTCATCACACGCCTTTCGGCAGTCAATGTGTTTGTTTGGGAGCGGTGGCGCCTTTATAAGTCATTAAAACACTGGCGTCATGACGTCATTAGTGTCCGCCTTAGTTCCATGTCAATTCTTTGATAAAATAAACTTTATTGTTCCGAAAAAACAGGCAATGTCGCCAGCACTGCTGAATCACTTGCTGCTCTTGAGAAATTGCTGGCAGTCTTCACTGAGGTAGCAAGAAGACTTTCAATTAGTCCTGAAAATCAGGCAGTGAGCCAATAGCATCCTTGCCAGGGTTCGTTTGACAGTAAACCCACCTATTTCACCATTACAGTTGAGCCAACTGATAACAAGATTCAAGATCAGGAGCAGCCAACCCTCCCTCCTTTACAGAGCGCTGTAGTTTTGTTAGTGTTACTCTACACCTACCTGTTCCCGCAAACAATTTCAGAAGTAGCAATTCCAATTCCCTAACTAATTGGCGAGACACCACCAACGGCAACGTGTTGAAGAAATAGAGCAGTCTTGGTAGCCCCACCATCTTAGCTACAGCTATTCTGCTAGCCACTGATAATGGTAAGCTCATCCAAAAATGAATACTAGTTCTAAGCGTTCTAACAGCTGCTCCAATAATCCCATCTAATAAATCTTGCTGGCTATGATATATTTGTACACCTTAATATTTAATGCAGGTAGTGCTCCAATTGAGCCCATGTAAATTTAGTGGCTGCACTGCATCTCTCCAAAGAGGAAACAAGTGAGATTTTTGACAATTGATATGTAGCCCAGATACTATACCAAAGCAGTTTATTAGGTCTATACTATCGGGCAAATTCATCCCAACATCTCAGAGAATAAACAGCATATCATCAGTATATAATGCTGCAAAATGGGTTTGCCCACGATAAAAGTTCCTGATACGGGCACAACTGGCCAGGGCTCCATAGCGATAGAAAATATTGAGGGAGGCATTGGACACCATTGTCTAGACCCTCGTCCACATCATAGGGTTCAGATACCATTCTGCCATTACGCACCTGTGCCTTAGAACCTGTATAGAGAAGTTTGATCCAGTGAATACATCTTGCACCCAAACCCATTTGAGTCATTGAGTCAATACAGAATATAAGAACTCCAAATTTAAAATGTCTTCTCAATGTCTGTTGCCATGACGGCTGCCCTTTCCTTATCCACGAAGTCATCATTTAAGATTGAGATGACCCTCTGAATATTATACGCCGTCTAAGCCCATGAATAAAGGCAGCTTGATCTGTGTGAATTAAAAAGGGCATATGAGGTAAGAGTCTGCTCACCAGAACACTGCTTAGAATTTTATAATCTACATTGAGCATAGACAATGGACTATTCGATCTAACATCCATTGAGGGACATCGAGGTTTCAAAAGAGGATGGACCAGTACCTCACATATAGAGACAGGCAGGTGTTCTGTCTTTCAAGATGTAGAATACATTTCCACCAATCTAGGAGCCAATTCATTCTTGTATGATGCAAAAATTCAACAGGTAAGCTATCTGCTCCTGGAACCTTACCATGTGCCATATTTTTCATGACAGCTCTAATTTCTTGTATAGTTATATTCCCGTCCGCCACAAATCATCTGCATCCTCATGCCAGAGGACCCGCAGTTGTCTTATTCAGAAAAAATCCTCTATTTCCTAGGCGCTGAAGCATTTAGATCAGTGTAATATTCACGGAAACAAGCATTACTAGCAGCTTGATTATATAACGTTGTGTTCAGAAATAGTTTGGCATACATATTCAATACTGTGAACCACACCATGGACGGTTGGAGAGCTTAAAAAGGCACCCAGATGAAAAATAATTTTGTGTAGTCCTGAGTAAAATGAGTAGACACATGTCATGGGTACATTTGCCTCCAAGAATCAACAAGCCCCCACTGTTGCTGCCAGGCCCTAAAATTCCGAGCTGTTCGATTTACAGGTAAATCCCCTAAAGGTGGGTGTTAGCACCATATGCTAATGCAGTAAAGTATATTAGAGAAGCCAACTTGTCCTCCAAAATGAACTGTCTACAAAAGTTTAAGGGCACACTATTTGATATGGGGCTTAGCCATTTGTGGGCGGACCCAGTAGGGAATTTGTTCCCAACAAAAAATGATTTTAAAGCACTATATAGGGACATAGTCTGTAACAAGTCCATGTCATTGGTGAGTAGCGCCTCCCTGACAGGCATCTTTTTAGAGCATAAGTACAAATTTAGGCCAGAGGCTTATTGGGATTTTATCGCGAGTCCTGGCGACAGGAAACCATACCAATTTAGAGTGGGTACCCTCCCCCTAAAATCTTTTCCGGCAAAATGGCGCGATGCCACAAACACCAAATGCCCCATGTGCTTATCTATGGAAGAGTCTATATCACATGTACTGTTTGTGTGCCCAGCTTATAAGGGCCCCTGACATAAATGGCTCAGCCGATCTGTTCAAATCTTGGCACAAAATCTTGCCAAACAGCACTGCGTATTTTGAAAACAGACACACAGGAAGACATAGCCATAGCTATGGCGAAATTCTTGAGCTGGTCATGGGCCCTTAGAAGGAACAGTTTGGATGCTACTGCAGTCTATATTTTGCACTAACTAATTGGTCTATATATTGGTGTGATGTCTTCTATGTCTTATGTATTCCCATGGATAACCTGTTTTTTAATATGTGATGTTTTAAATGTAATTCCTTCTTGTGCTATGGATATTAATCTAATACACCATTTTCCCTTTTTATCATTATCAAATGTTATTATCCAGAATCGTATGTTTAGTGGGAAACCTCTTTTTAATGAAATCCTTAAGGAAACTCCAATTTTATGACTATTTTTCTTTTAAAACATTTTATCCTATTTTATGATATTGTATGTTTGTATATGTGTCTTTTTTTATTGGAAATATCGAATAAAGACTATTTGAATTGAATTTCCCATCTCTTAAGATAAGCATACAGGTTATACCTTTTAGACATGCTGTTTAGACCCTGGACATTGCAGGATATAAAATTATATTTCACGAAGGTCGCCATGTAGAATAGCCAGAGAAGGTGTTCACTGTAGCCCACATGACAGTGACACTTAATTTTTCTAATGCTATCCTAAAAGAGCAGACAGGGATAACTGTACCTAAAACCCAAAACCTAATAAAAGAAACCCAACTCCATATCCCCAGAAGCAGACAACTTCTCATCCAAACCTGTTGGACATCATCCAACTCAAGTGCATGCATAACAAGCACAATAATAACAAAAAGGGGGGGTGAATCACCACCTTCATAGTAAAAGAGCATTGTTTCAACTTGGGGTCCAGAGTAAGTACATGATCTGATCAACAATTACTTTGAAATTGCGGTAGTATGTTACCAAATGAGTCACTGAAATTAATGGGAATTTTACTAATAATACCTGATGCAGAGAGGAGCTTAAGTGGTACTCAAACTCTTGTATAGATGGGAAAGGAAGGAACAATAACAGGTTGGTATTTGCTCTGGGATTTTCAGGTAGTTAAAAGATTGTGCGGTCTTGGTGTGAGGTATGAGAAAGTCTGGTTTAGTGTTATTGTGGTTCTTGTGTTTGGGATTTCCAGGAGTTACCACAAACTACTTCAGCTTAGTATATTATGTTAAGTAGTTTTGCTGTGTTGTGATATATTATGTTCTGATATTAGATCAGATTATGTTTTGATGTTTTGTGCTGTTATAATATGTTGTTTTATGTTGTTATGTTACATTACATTACAATGTTTCGTCTTCTTATTTTGAAACATGTTTTCATGTCATGGTGTATTGCGATATCATATGTTCTGATGTTGTGTTGTCATGCAGTGTTGTATTGTGTTGCTTTAGAGCTATTTGTATATGCCTGGTAGAGCTGTTGAGCTATTCCAGGCAATCTACTATGCATGTCTGTGACTTCTGATTCAGTTCAATATATATATATTGTGTAAATATCATAATATGGCTGTGTATTAGGTTACATTGGCTAGGTAATGGTCTAATTTACATGATGTGGGTGTATGGTTTAGGAGCCTGAGAAGTGTTGCTGGAGGGCTTTACTGAAAGTGTATGCATATGTTTATTATGGCAATATTCTGGACGTATGTTAGTTAATGTATCTTATTTGGTGTCTTTGTATAGCATACCTTGGTGGAAAGTGTTGTTGCAAGTGCCATGAATGCTAATTACATTGCACACTTGAACTATGTTAGTAGTGCGCTACGTGGTCTGTTTAATATGATTTGGTTTACTTTCTTGTGGTGTACCTTAGGGGTGAGTGATGTTGGAGACCCATGTTAGCAGACTATATGGTTTATCCAGTATGTGATGATGTAATTCATATGTTCTATAATATGGAGGGATTGTGCATGCAGGACACCTAGATGGTTCCATTCTCACGTGGCTCTTTTGTCTGGATTGAAAATACAACATCCTCAACTGTGCAGGCAGAGGTTCATCTAGCAGCCACTGTGGAGAAATCTCATTGGGAGATGTGCATGCCCCCTGCCTTTGCGTTACCCATGGATATGCAAGAATGGCGGTGTGGGAAGGTACTGGTGTGAATGATCCATGCAACCTTCATGGTGTTTTTTATGAGGAATCATAAAAGCATGAAATGATGGGCTTTGCTCTCCGGACTGGACTGAAGTGGTGGTTAGGACCCCATATAGAGGAAGGATGAGACCAACGTCTGGGCCATGACCTGTGGTCCTTTGGTCCTGGAGTGGTTTTATCTGTGAGAATCTGACACAGGTGCAGGCCTAGTCCTGATGATTTGAGCATACTGCAAAGGAGATGCTATTGAGATGCACAATTTTGGGTCAAGCAGTGGTGCAGCAGGTGAAGAGATCAACAAAGTGATAAAGGGTCTTAGGCATATGTGACCTTCCAGGTATTGTATGACCTCTGCCTGTGACAAGCTAGGGTGAACACCCCGTATAGTAAAATAGCCTGGATGGGTGATGTTGGAAAATGCCCTCTCTGAAGTGTCACCCCAATCTTGTTGCCTTTCTCCTCCTATTTCTCTGACCTTCTTTTTGTTAGCTTTAGGACTCTGAGCACTTTACCATTACTAACCAGTGCTAACATGCATGTGCTTCTCCACTAAAACATGGTGACATTGATATATACCCGATTGGCATATTTAGTTTACTTACAAGTCCCTGTAAAGTGGTATATACCAAAGGCCTGGAATCTAAAGGCTACTGGTGGTGGGCGGAGCTTGCCTGGCCTCAAGATGGCCGCACAGTAAGCGAGCCCTGTAAACCGTCACACTAATCCTACAGGAATCCTCGTCATCCGTTAATGATCGATACTCAAAGGAGGTGTACTGGCTTGCGCTATGCAACAGAAGTAGAAAGATACCCTTGCAGGCATAAGGCATGCAAGAAGCAGAAGTACGAGTTGAAGCTGATTGAGCGACTCTGCGGCCTTGCTAAGGGTTGTGCATAACTGATCCAATCATGGGCGGTGCCAGACCCAGGCACACATCAATCCGGCGTAAGAACTGGTTGCCCCGAAGCGAAGACAGAGGTGCTAGTGGCCGCTCTGGTCTTGGCAGCTGGGTGGCGGCCATGACGTCAATTGCCTGGGTGTGACGTGGTGCTGCTGGCCATGCTGTGGCATTCCTGCCCAAAAATGCATGTGCACCTAGAAGGGACAGTGGAGATCTGATGGCTTCCGCTTCTGTGTTGTGGTGGTAAGGGGACTCGCTGACAGTGAGTGGGCGATCCACGTTCACTGCTGCCCAGTGCCCCAGAAGGGCCTACTGGCATACAAGTCGTGGTGCCCCCACGCCCGATACCTGCATAAAGATCGGCCCGCGAACTGGGTCCCCCCCCCCCAGTGTGACTGCAGACGAGTACAAGGAGGGGGACGGACTTTTGGCAAGTGGGCATCTATTGTGGGCTAATTCTGTTAGCCGGGCTGAACTGCACGACGGACTGTGACTTCCCCTCTCTGGTTCATGTCAGATCCTAAATACCAGCAGCAACAGTGGTTGAGGAGATTCGCAGGGCTTGCAGCCGGGGTACTGGTGTGACTAATACTGGGGTCGACTCGGGCAACGGTCTGCCTTTCTGCTGATCACCCGCCCTATGCCTCCAGTGTAGATCCAAAAACTGACAAGTACTGCTCCCTAGGATAGGTGCTGAAGGTGGTGTTCCGAACGCTGTTTCAGGCCACGAACGTTCCGAATTACTAAAGAGAAAAGATGGGGAAGCTTCATAAGACGCAGTCAAAACTGCAATTTCAGCAATGTAAATCTGCCAGGACTAGAGATGAATATGTAGAGACTGAGTCGGAAGGGCAAGGTGCCTTGGGGTCTGAGCTGGGGGGTGACCAGCAAAATATTGGAAATGATGGAACAGAGCCTCTCCAACATTGATGGGAAAATCCACTCACTCTCTTACAGTATGGATCGCATGACAGAACGCCTAGATAAACATGCAGAAAGAATTGAAATGGTGGAGAGCAGAGTTTCAGATTCTGAGGACCAACAAGTGGGAACCACAGATGCTCAGAAGCAAATTGGCAAACTACTGGACGTACTGCAGTTCAAAGCTGAAGACTTGGGAGCAGGTTCTAGGGGTAACAATTTACGCACCATAGGCCTGCCGGAATCCACAAGCCAGGCAATATGGAAATGTTTGTGGAAAAGGTACTAAGCCTACTGGGTTGGGACACTTTTTCAGCAATATTAATTGTGGGGTGGGCACAACGTTCCCTGGTGTCTACACCACTTCCTGGGGCACCCCTGCGCCCACTCATAGACAGAATACAAAATTACAGGGACAGAGATGCAGCTCTGGGGAAAGCAAGTGATCTACAGTCGCTTTGCTATGAGAGCGCCAAGATATCCTTTTATCCGGGCTTTACTCCAAAAGAACAAGAGGTGAGACTGAAATTTGCCCCTATGAAGCGAAAACTGTGCAAACTAATAATGAGATATGCAATGCTCTACTCGGCTCACCTAAAGGTCACACTAGATAGCAAATACAGGATATATTAGGTTCCTAGCAACCTGCAGCAGGCTCTCAAAAACCTCACTAAGGCTAAGCACAGCAGACAGACACTAAAGACCAATGAAGCAGATTATCTTAGCCAGCGCACTGGATCAGCAGGAATGATGGAATGGCAGCTATTTATTTTGTTATTGATACAAGTGCCATTGGTA
This sequence comes from Lissotriton helveticus, assembly GCF_964261635.1. NCBI lineage: Eukaryota > Metazoa > Chordata > Amphibia > Caudata > Salamandridae > Lissotriton > Lissotriton helveticus. Next base: position 984,305,039 of record NC_136071.1, on the reverse strand, counting down.
CTGATAGCCATCAGGTAGCTGGTGGACTGTATTGTTAAATGCATACTCACATGCCAATGGCGGCATTATAGTCTATCTACTGCAAAAAGTCTAATGCATATTGACGTCAATTGGAGGGAGCACTTAAGAGTACGAGCACAGGATGACCTTTCATCCAGGATAGAGTATGGAGGTGCAATATATACAGTTTGGGAGACATGACGGGGGAGGGGGGCATATCAGTTATGCAATTGTGTGGTAGAAGTAGCCCTGTTGATATGATTAAGAAAGACTTGATAAGCAGCAAAGGAATAGAGAGAGTATTAACATAGTAAGAGTGGGAATACCAACAGTATTCACCGCTCCAGTCGCAGGGGACTTCGCTGAATTTTTTAACATGGAAGGTTAGAGGCCTGATTGATCTGTGAAAAATACGTAATAGACGTAGCGATAAGGCAGGAACACCACCTCACACGGGCTTTCTAACGCAGAGAAGAATGGAACTGGTATGTGTGGCAGCTGAATTCGCATTGCACCCATGAAGAGTACTGATGTGGGTGAGACACGGCTCCAACATTAAACTATAGGCATTAGATAATGACCGTGGGGTAGATACATAGTAGCACACAGTCGCAAAGATACCTTCAATGTGCATCTGGTGGGGGTATACGGACCTAATTATGATGACCCCCAATTTTATCAAGCACTACATAATGATATTGCTACCTATACAATGATTCCTACACTTTGGGGCGGCGATTTAACTGTGTACAATCTCTGAACTAAACAGGTCAAGAGGTCCAACACGGCAACTCTCATCAGCAGCTAAGGCCATAGCTGCAATAGTGGAGGCAGACGGCTTAGTAGATGTATGCCACTATCGCACTCACTACTCCTCAGCATGACATAAACACGTTCATTGAGTACTGGTATGCCACACAAGACCTGGTCCCATACATAGTAGAATGTGAGCATTTAGCGCACACATACTCAGTTTACTCCCCTGTCAGGATATATGACGTTACCACGCGGTCTTTTACCACGCAGACCATTACCACGCATTTTTTACAACGCAGGATCCTTTACCACGCAGACCATTACAACGCTGGTATTTACAACGCAGGTACTATTACAACGCATACCATTACAACGTAATTATAGGTAAGTAAATAATATGGTAAAATAATTTAATTATTAATAATATTTTTTTAAATTAATAAATTATTATTTTAATATTTAATATTTTAATTATTTATATTAATATTTATTTATTAATTTTTAAATATATATGTTAAAAATACCCCTGTACCCCAAAACCCAAAGCCAGCCCTAAAACCTAAAAATACCCCTGAACCCCAAAACCCAAACCCAGCCCTGAACCCTAAAAATACCCCTGTACCCCAAAAACTGAAAACTGACCCTGAACCCTAAAAATACCCCTGCACCCCAAAAACTGAAAACTGACCCTGAACCCTAAAAATACCCCTGTACCCCAAAAACTGAAAACTGACCCTGAACCCTAAAAATACCCCTGTACCCCAAAAACTGAAAACTGACCCTGAACCCTAAAAATACCCCTGCACCCCAAAAACTGAAAACTGACCCTGAACCCTAAAAATACCCCTGTACCCCAAAAACTGAAAACGGACCCTGAACCCTAAAAATACCCCTGCACCCCAAAAACTGAAAACTGACCCTGAACCCTAAAAATACCCCTGTACCCCAAAAACTGAAAACTGACCCTGACCCCTAAAAATACCCCTGCACCCAAAAACTGAAAACTGACCCTGAACCCTAAAAATACCCCTTTACCCAAAAACTGAAAACTGACCCTAAACCCTAAAAATACCCATTTACCCAAAAACTGAAAACTGACCCTGAACCCTAAAAATACCCATTTACCCAAAACCCAAACCTAAAATATTTTAAATAAAATTATATACTTACCAATACTTACGTTGTAATGGTATGCGTTGTAAAGGTACCTGCGTTGTAAATACCAGTGTTGTAATGGTATGCGTGGTAAAGGGTCCTGCGTTGTAAAAGTTGCGTGGTAAAGGTAGGTCGTGGTAAAAGTTGCGTGGTAAAGGTTGTATACCCCCTGTCAGGTTGCATATAAAAATAGATGAGATAATGCCCAGGGTGTCTGTGTGGCGTTTTCAGCATTTAGAGTAGATCTCTCACAGGAGATAGATCATTACTTTAATAGCAACATTGGTGGTGTCCCCAAGATGGCCACTACCTGGGAAGCATTTAAGGTTTATATTCGTGGGGCGGTCATATCCAAACACTCTGGGGTGCTTTGTTCCATTAGGGTTAGGTTACACAAATTGGAAGCTGATTTAGCTGAGTTACAGAAAGGATCACTGAAAGCCTCGTCAACAGAGATGCTATCCATAATCAGGGAAAAGATAGATGAATACAATGAAGTAGCATTGACTAAAGTGACTCACCTGGGTAAATACACGACTGCTAGGGTATACGCGCAAGGCAAAAGGCCTAGTGCCACGCTGGCTGCACTACGCGACCGGCAAAGGGCGCAAATGAGGTAATAAAAATAAGAGATGACAATGGAGGGTTGATACATGATGCTTCAAAAATAGTGGACAGATTCTGCTAATATTACACAGATCTTTATAAATTTCTTCCTTTAAGCTCAGAGGAATGAGCAGAATATCTAGCATATATCAAAATGAGCTGGTTAGCTGATGCTCATATAGAAAGACTGCTGCCTCTACGGTGCCCAACTGAGATCATTGCTGCACTAAAGGACATGCCCAACCAGGAGGCCCCTGGCTCAGGTGGTCTCACAGTTGCCTTTTACAAGACCTACCAAGACCAACTAATGCCACATCTGGTAAACCTTTTTGAAGAAATGGCTAAAGACGGTGTCTTGCCTCCCACTATGAGAGAAACTACAATAATCACATTGCTAAAGCCAGGTAAACCTGCAGAGCAATGTTCATCGTACAAACCATTATCTCTATTGAACACAGACACGAAATTGTACACAAAGGTGTTAGCAAACAGGCCCGCCCCCCTACTCCCCTTGGTAGTCGCCCCTGATTATCAGGATTTGTGCCGGCCCTTTCACTTACTAGCAATCTACGCACGATATTCTGCACACCTTGACTCATCAGGTAGGGCTGCAGCAGTAATCTTGGATGCCGAAAAGGCTTTGGTTTCGGTAGAGTTGGAGTTTTTTGCTGGCAATGCTTAGATCAGTTGGGGTAGGAGAGGTGTTCATTAAACTTGTTAAAGTATTATATGCAGAACCCCGGCGTGGATACATGTGAACGGTCTGCTCTCTACCTCCATACATATTACCAGAGGCATTAGACAGGGATGCCCCTGCTTTCCCTTCTTTTGTATACCTTAACAGCAGAGCCACTAGCCTGTGCCCTGAGAGAATATCATAGCCATCGAGGCTTTCGGTTTCCCCAGTACACACTATTAATATCTGTGTATGTATACGACACCTTACTGTATGTACGGAACCCTGAATGTAACCTGACACCTATACTACAGGAGGTGGAACGATTTTGCCACCATTCAGGCCTTAGAATAAATTGGAGTAAGTTGCTAGTGTAAACACCAACTCCAAATACTAACCCACATCAGACGGAGTACCCCGTAACTTGGACCTCAGATCCCATCTACTACCTGGGAGCGCAGATCCATACGGATCCCAAAGTGGGGATTCGGGAAAATTTTGTGCGGGCAATACAGCAAATTACAGATGCAATTGGGAAATAGATTAGATTGCTTTTATCATTGCTAGGGCGCATATCGCTCATGAAAATTATCGTCCTCCCACAGTTGCTGTGTTATTTTAAAAATATCCCAATCCCACTGCCAAAGATATTTTTCCACACACTATGCTTTCTAATGATCAGACTTGATTGGGCTGGGAAGCAACCGAGAGCACAAAGGAATACATTGACCAAACCATACTCATCAGGCAGGCTTAATGTGCCAGATTTTTAAATATACTACTGTGCCGGGCAACAAATACACGCACTACATTGGATACACGGCCCCGCGAGGCCCCGCATTTATACATAGAAAGAGGAGAGGTAAGCCCACTAACACTTCTGCAATAACTTATTGGAAAAAGCACGGAGGAGATATCATATCATAGACCTAGTATGGACTACACAAACCAGCTGCACAGAGCGGCAGATCTGCAGAAGATTGCACTGCTTTATTTCCCAAAATTGCCCATTGAGTGGTGCAAGTGGCTGCCACCAGGACAAGGCATTCATTCATGCAATGCACACGCTAAATATAAGAAACATGTGTGACTACTTTACTGATGGGGCAGTTAAGCGATGGGATCAATTGCAAGTTGATACCACTATTACTGAGCGAGAGCTTCACTCCAATGTGTGATGGGGGATAGCATGCAGGAGCCACGCGGGAATACACAGCACTGACATATTTACTACAGCATGCAATATCAGCACTATACCTACTTATCAGATCAGAAACCAACTCCACACATGCGAAGGCTCTGCATGAATGGCGTGACGAACTAGGCATAGACATACCATGGGAGCAGTGGTTGTATTGCTGCACTAGCATCAAAGATGTATCAATGAACGGTAGACACTGCCTTACACATTTCAAGTTTTTGCAGAGGGTATACTACACACTAGCTAGGTTATATAAATATGGTTTAAGATAGGATGATAACTTTGTCAGATGCAGACGGCAGGGGCACACTTCACACACCTGGCGTGGGATTGCCCTGCAATCTACAAATATTGGTCGGAAGTCAATGGGGCATTACAAAAAATGGCTGTAACTTATATTCCCACAAGTCCACTTGTGGCCCTATTAAAATACACTAAAGATCTGCCTAAGGGAACTAGGAAACTGATAGCACTGAGCATAATAATAGCCAAAAGAAGACTAGCTATGAAATGGATGAAACGATTCAAAAAGGGGGGTGGTGATGGACAGAGTATCTGAATTAAGCAGAACACTCCTACCCAGTCAAAAGATCAGGGCTTGATCCATCACCGTTTTTTAGCTCACTGCACCATCCCAGTTCAGAACCTGGCTACATGCAAATTAGTCTGTCCCTGGCCCAGTGCATCATGGGAACAGGGCAGACCAAACTACCAAGCCAATTCTTTACTGGAATATAGGTGTGGCAGGGTATACTCACACATGAGTCCCTTTCTCACTGCTCCATCAGGATTCAAGCAAGCCGGGCCGAAGAGGCTGAAATGCCAGAAACCGGTCCCCGGTAGCTTGTCTCCTTTCTGGTGAAGAATTGGCTTGGTAGTTTGGTCTGCCATGTTCCCATGATGCACTGGGCCAGGGACAGACTAATTTGCATATAGCCAGGTTCTGAGCTGGGATGGGGCAGTGAGATAAATAACGGTGATGTATCAAGCCCTGATCTTTGGACTGGGTAAGAGTGGTCTGCTTAATTCAGACACTCTGTTCATCACCACCCCCTTTTCTGTATCGTTTTTGGCCACTATAGGTGTGGCAGGGTATACTCAGACATGAGTCCCTTTCTCACTGCTCCATCAGGATTCAAGCAAGCCGGGCCGAAGAGGCTGAAATGCCAGAAACCGGTCCCCGGTAGCTTGTCTCCTTTCTGGTGAAGAATTGGCTTGGTAGTTTGGTCTGCCCTGTTCCCATGATGCACTGGGCCAGGGACAGACTAATTTGCATATAGCCAGGTTCTGAGCTGGGATGGGGCAGTGAGATAAATAATGGTGATGGATCAAGCCCTGATCTTTGGACTGGGTAAGAGTGGTCTGCTTAATTCAGACACTCTGTTCATCACCACCCTCTTTTCTGTATCGTTTTTGGCCACTATAGGTGTGGCAGGGTATACTCAGACATGAGTCCCTTTCTCACTGCTCCATCAGGATTCAAGCAAGCCGGGCCGAAGAGGCTGAAATGCCAGAAACCGGTCCCCGGTAGCTTGTCTCCTTTCTGGTGAAGAATTGGCTTGGTAGTTTGGTCTGCCCTGTTCCCATGATGCACTGGGCCAGGGACAGACTAATTTGCATATAGCCAGGTTCTGAGCTGGGATCTGGCAGTGAGATAAATACCGGTGATGGATCAAGCCCTGATCTTTGGACTGGGTAAGAGTGGTCTGCTTAATTCAGACACTCTGTTCATCACCACCCCCTTTTCTGTATCGTTTTTGGCCACTATAGGTGTGGCAGGGTATACTCAGACATGAGTCCCTTTCTCACTGCTCCATCAGGATTCAAGCAAGCCGGGCCGAAGAGGCTGAAATGCCAGAAACCGGTCCCCGGTAGCTTGTCTCCTTTCTGGTGAAGAATTGGCTTGGTAGTTTGGTCTGCCCTGTTCCCATGATGCACTGGGCCAGGGACAGACTAATTTGCATATAGCCAGGTTCTGAGCTGGGATGGGGCAGTGAGATAAATAACGGTGATGGATCAAGCCCTGATCTTTGGACTGGGTAAGAGTGGCCTGCTTAATTCAGACACTCTGTTCATCACCACCCCCTTTTCTGTATCGTTTTTGGCCACTATAGGTGTGGCAGGGTATACTCAGACATGAGTCCCTTTCTCACTGCTCCATCAGGATTCAAGCAAGCCGGGCCGAAGAGGCTCAAATGCCAGAAACCGGTCCCCGGTAGCTTGTCTCCTTTCTGGTGAAGAATTGGCTTGGTAGTTTGGTCTGCCCTGTTCCCATGATGCACTGGGCCAGGGACAGACTAATTTGCATATAGCCAGGTTCTGAGCTGGGATGGGGCAGTGAGATAAATAACGGTGATGGATCAAGCCCTGATCTTTGGACTGGGTAAGAGTGGTCTGCTTAATTCAGACACTCTGTTCATCACCACCCCCTTTTCTGTATCGTTTTTGGCCACTATAGGTGTGGCAGGGTATACTCAGACATGAGTCCCTTTCTCACTGCTCCATCAGGATTCAAGCAAGCCGGGCCGAAGAGGCTGAAATGCCAGAAACCGGTCCCCGGTAGCTTGTCTCCTTTCTGGTGAAGAATTGGCTTTGTAGTTTGGTCTGCCCTGTTCCCATGATGCACTGGGCCAGGGACAGACTAATTTGCATATAGCCAGGTTCTGAGCTGGGATGGGGCAGTGAGATAAATAACGGTGATGGATCAAGCCCTGATCTTTGGACTGGGTAAGAGTGGTCTGCTTAATTCAGACACTCTGTTCATCACCACCCCCTTTTCTGTATCGTTTTTGGCCACTATAGGTGTGGCAGGGTATACTCAGACATGAGTCCCTTTCTTACTGCTCCATCAGGATTCAAGCAAGCCGGGCCGAAGAGGCTGAAATGCCAGAAACCGGTCCCCGGTAGCTTGTCTCCTTTCTGGTGAAGAATTGGCTTGGTAGTTTGGTCTGCCCTGTTCCCATGATGCACTGGGCCAGGGACAGACTAATTTGCATATAGCCAGGTTCTGAGCTGGGATGGGGCAGTGAGATAAATAACGGTGATGGATCAAGCCCTGATCTTTGGACTGGGTAAGAGTGGTCTGCTTAATTCAGACACTCTGTTCATCACCACCCCCTTTTCTGTATCGTTTTTGGCCACTATAGGTGTGGCAGGGTATACTCAGACATGAGTCCCTTTCTCACTGCTCCATCAGGATTCAAGCAAGCCGGGCCGAAGAGGCTGAAATGCCAGAAACCGGTCCCCGGTAGCTTGTCTCCTTTCTGGTGAAGAATTGGCTTGGTAGTTTGGTCTGCCCTGTTCCCAGGATGCACTGGGCCAGGGACAGACTAATTTGCATATAGCCAGGTTCTGAGCTGGGATGGGGCAGTGAGATAAATAACGGTGATGGATCAAGCCCTGATCTTTGGACTGGGTAAGAGTGGTCTGCTTAATTCAGTCACTCTGTTCATCACCACCCCCTTTTCTGTATCGTTTTTGGCCACTATAGGTGTGGCAGGGTATACCCAGACATGAGTCCCTTTCTCACTGCTCCATCAGGATTCAAGCAAGCCAGGCCGAAGGGGCTGAAATGCCAGAAACCGGTCCCCGGTAGCTTGTCTCCTTTCTGGTGAAGAATTGGCTTGGTAGTTTGGTCTGCCCTGTTCCCATGATGCACTGGGCCAGGGACAGACTAATTTGCATATAGCCAGGTTCTGAGCTGGGATCGGGCAGTGAGATAAATAAAGGTGATGGATCAAGCCCTGATCTTTGGACTGGGTAAGAGTGGTCTGCTTAATTCAGACACTCTGTTCATCACCACCCCCTTTTCTGTATCGTTTTTGGCCACTATAGGTGTGGCAGGGTATACTCAGACATGAGTCCCTTTCTCACTGCTCCATCAGGATTCAAGCAAGCCGGGCCGAAGAGGCTGAAATGCCAGAAACCGGTCCCCGGTAGCTTGTCTCCTTTCTGGTGAAGAATTGGCTTGGTAGTTTGGTCTGCCCTGTTCCCATGATGCACTGGGCCAGGGACAGACTAATTTGCATATAGCCAGGTTCTGAGCTGGGATGGGGCAGTGAGATAAATAACGGTGATGGATCAAGCCCTGATCTTTGGACTGGGTAAGAGTGGTCTGCTTAATTCAGACACTCTGTTCATCACCACCCCCTTTTCTGTATCGTTTTTGGCCACTATAGGTGTGGCAGGGTATACTCAGACATGAGTCCCTTTCTCACTGCTCCATCAGGATTCAAGCAAGCCGGGCCGAAGAGGCTGAAATGCCAGAAACCGGTCCCCGGTAGCTTGTCTCCTTTCTGGTGAAGAATTGGCTTGGTAGTTTGGTCTGCCCTGTTCCCATGATGCACTGGGCCAGGGACAGACTAATTTGCATATAGCCAGGTTCTGAGCTGGGATGGGGCAGTGAGATAAATAACGGTGATGGATCAAGCCCTGATCTTTGGACTGGGTAAGAGTGGTCTGCTTAATTCAGACATTCTGTTCATCACCACCCCCTTTTCTGTATCGTTTTTGGCCACTATAGGTGTGGCAGGGTATACTCAGACATGAGTCCCTTTCTCACTGCTCCATCAGGATTCAAGCAAGCCGGGCCGAAGAGGCTGAAATGCCAGAAACCGGTCCCCGGTAGCTTGTCTCCTTTCTGGTGAAGAATTGGCTTTGTAGTTTGGTCTGCCCTGTTCCCATGATGCACTGGGCCAGGGACAGACTAATTTGCATATAGCCAGGTTCTGAGCTGGGATGGGACAGTGAGATAAATAACGGTGATGGATCAAGCCCTGATCTTTGGACTGGGTAAGAGTGGTCTTCTTAATTCAGACACTCTGTTCATCACCACCCCCTTTTCTGTATCGTTTTTGGCCACTATAGGTGTGGCAGGGTATACTCAGACATGAGTCCCTTTCTTACTGCTCCATCAGGATTCAAGCAAGCCGGGCCGAAGAGGCTGAAATGCCAGAAACCGGTCCCCGGTAGCTTGTCTCCTTTCTGGTGAAGAATTGGCTTGGTAGTTTGGTCTGCCCTGTTCCCATGATGCACTGGGCCAGGGACAGACTAATTTGCATATAGCCAGGTTCTGAGCTGGGATGGGGCAGTGAGATAAATAACGGTGATGGATCAAGCCCTGATCTTTGGACTGGGTAAGAGTGGTCTGCTTAATTCAGACACTCTGTTCATCACCACCCCCTTTTCTGTATCGTTTTTGGCCACTATAGGTGTGGCAGGGTATACTCAGACATGAGTCCCTTTCTCAGTGCTCCATCAGGATTCAAGCAAGCCGGGCCGAAGAGGCTGAAATGCCAGAAACCGGTCCCCGGTAGCTTGTCTCCTTTCTGGTGAAGAATTGGCTTGGTAGTTTGGTCTGCCCTGTTCCCAGGATGCACTGGGCCAGGGACAGACTAATTTGCATATAGCCAGGTTCTGAGCTGGGATGGGGCAGTGAGATAAATAACGGTGATGGATCAAGCCCTGATCTTTGGACTGGGTAAGAGTGGTCTGCTTAATTCAGACACTCTGTTCATCACCACCCCCTTTTCTGTATCGTTTTTGGCCACTATAGGTGTGGCAGGGTATACTCAGACATGAGTCCCTTTCTCACTGCTCCATCAGGATTCAAGCAAGCCGGGCCGAAGAGGCTGAGATGCCAGAAACCGGTCCCCGGTAGCTTGTCTCCTTTCTGGTGAAGAATTGGCTTGGTAGTTTGGTCTGCCCTGTTCCCATGATGCACTGGGCCAGGGACAGACTAATTTGCATATAGCCAGGTTCTGAGCTGGGATGGGGCAGTGAGATAAATAACGGTGATGGATCAAGCCCTGATCTTTGGACTGGGTAAGAGTGGTCTGCTTAATTCAGACACTCTGTTCATCACCACCCGCTTTTCTGTATCGTTTTTGGACACTATAGGTGTGGCAGGGTATACCCAGACATGAGTCCCTTTCTCACTGCTCCATCAGGATTCAAGCAAGCCGGGCCGAAGGGGCTGAAATGCCAGAAACCGGTCCCCGGTAGCTTGTCTCCTTTCTGGTGAAGAATTGGCTTGGTAGTTTGGTCTGCCCTGTTCCCATGATGCACTGGGCCAGGGACAGACTAATTTGCATATAGCCAGGTTCTGAGCTGGGATCGGGCAGTGAGATAAATAAAGGTGATGGATCAAGCCCTGATCTTTGGACTGGGTAAGAGTGGTCTGCTTAATTCAGACACTCTGTTCATCACCACCCCCTTTTCTGTATCGTTTTTGGCCACTATAGGTGTGGCAGGGTATACTCAGACATGAGTCCCTTTCTCACTGCTCCATCAGGATTCAAGCAAGCCGGGCCGAAGAGGTTGAAATGCCAGAAACCGGTCCCCGGTAGCTTGTCTCCTTTCTGGTGAAAAATTGGCTTGGTAGTTTGGTCTGCCCTGTTCCCATGATGCACTGGGCCAGGGACAGACTAATTTGCATATAGCCAGGTTCTGAGCTGGGATGGGGCAGTGAGATAAATAACGGTGATGGATCAAGCCCTGATCTTTGGACTGGCTAAGAGTGGTCTGCTTAATTCAGACACTCTGTTCATCACCACCCCCTTTTCTGTATCGTTTTTGGCCACTATAGGTGTGGCAGGGTATACTCAGACATGAGTCCCTTTCTCACTGCTCCATCAGGATTCAAGCAAGCCGGGCCGAAGAGGCTGAAATGCCAGAAACCGGTCCCCGGTAGCTTGTCTCCTTTCTGGTGAAGCATTGGCTTGGTAGTTTGGTCTGCCCTGTTCCCATGATGCACTGGGCCAGGGACAGACTAATTTGCATATAGCCAGGTTCTGAGCTGGGATGGGGCAGTGAGATAAATAACGGTGATGGATCAAGCCCTGATCTTTGGACTGGGTAAGAGTGGTCTGCTTAATTCAGACACTCTGTTCATCACCACCCCCTTTTCTGTATCGTTTTTGGCCACTATAGGTGTGGCAGGGTATACTCAGACATGAGTCCCTTTCTCACTGCTCCATCAGGATTCAAGCAAGCCGGGCCGAAGAGGCTGAAATGCCAGAAACCGGTCCCCGGTAGCTTGTCTCCTTTCTGGTGAAGAATTGGCTTGGTAGTTTGGTCTGCCCTGTTCCCATGATGCACTGGGCCAGGGACAGACTAATTTGCATATAGCCAGGTTCTGAGCTGGGATGGGGCAGTGAGATAAATAACGGTGATGGATCAAGCCCTGATCTTTGGACTGGGTAAGAGTGGTCTGCTTAATTCAGACACTCTGTTCATCACCACCCCCTTTTCTGTATCGTTTTTGGCCACTATAGGTGTGGCAGGGTATACTCAGACATGAGTCCCTTTCTCACTGCTCCATCAGGATTCAAGCAAGCCGGGCCGAAGAGGCTGAAATGCCAGAAACCGGTCCCCGGTAGCTTGTCTCCTTTCTGGTGAAGAATTGGCTTGGTAGTTTGGTCTGCCCTGTTCCCATGATGCACTGGGCCAGGGACAGACTAATTTGCATATAGCCAGGTTCTGAGCTGGGATGGGGCAGTGAGATAAATAACGGTGATGGATCAAGCCCTGATCTTTGGACTGGGTAAGAGTGGTCTGCTTAATTCAGACACTCTGTTCATCACCACCCCCTTTTCTGTATCATGAAATGGATGAAAGGCCCATCTCCCACCCTAACAGAGTGGTGTTCAGACCTGTCATATTTCAATACACAATCTGATCATTATAATGCCCTCAGGCTGTAGGACAAAAAACATCTGGGGACCATACCAAGCATACCTTACTCAAAGAGCTGCCACGGATATGAACCCGGAAGGTCATACCAGCACGGGAATTGGCTAGGCATAGTTGTGGTTGCAGAGCCCGAGAGAGACAAAATACTAGTAAGGGTGGATACCACCCTACAGAATGCAGCGTGTAGATACCACATGGGAAAACTGTAAGATTGAGTCGGGCAATGTGATAAAGGTTATGGAAAATTTAACTACCCAAGAAGATCATTTCAATGTTCCTTAACGAATCACTGGTAATGGTAATGTAAAAGTATGTGATTAGTAATTCTGCATGCTTTTCATGATAAAGGGTGTAAAGGAGCAGGGCTACTATAACGTTTGCATTTCACAAAATGAAAAATAAAGTTCATAAAAGAAATGCTACTAGTGGGCATGTAGCACTGGTTGTGCCACCCACCCAAGTAGCCTTTCAAACCTGTCTCAGGCCTGCCATTGTTTACTGTCATTATGACTTGGCATTTAAAATCACTAGCCAAGCCTTAAACTCCTCTTTTATTACACATAGGTCACCCCTACTCTAGGCCCTAGATAGCCCTAGGTGCAGGGTGCAGTGTACGTAGAATGTAGGTCATGGACTTTTACATTTTACATGTCCTAGTAGTGACAAACAGCTAATTTTTCACTACTGTGTGGCCTACTTCTCTCATCGGCCAGCATTGGGAATTCCTTAAAACACTTTAAAGCTGTATTTCCTGATTAAAAAAGAGTAGCTAAATCTTGTTTCATATCTTTGAAATGTTAATTATAAATACTCCTTAGTGGAAAAGTTGAATTTGACATTACTACTTTAGAAATGCCAAGTGGAAAAGTTGGATTTACCATTACTACTTTAGAAATGCCACCTTTAGAAAGTGTAGATAAAGTTACAACTACTATTAAATATTTTGAACAATTTAAAATCAATCAATCAGCATTTGTATAGCGTTGCCCCACTGGAGTTGTGGCGAATGTGGGATGTGTGTGTGTGGGGGAGTGAGGCAGAGTGCAGGTGTTTTGCGAGTAGATGGAAGTTCAGTCAGTGGTTGATGTAGGATGATCCATGGTCATGCAGAGCTCTGTAGGCCTGTATGAGGATCTTGAAGTGGCATCTCTTCTGGATAAGGAAAAAGTGGAGATTTATGAGGTATGGAATGATGTGTGTCCATTTGGGAAGGTCCAGGATGAGTCTGGCTGCAGTGTTCTGTATGGTCTGGAGTTTTCTGAGGAGCTGGGTAGAGATCTCGGTGTTACGGCTGATGAATAAGGCCTGCGTAACGGTCTTTCTGGTGTTGATTGGTGTTCAACTGAAGATTTTGCGGAGCATGCGAAAGGTGTGGAAGCAGGAGGAGGCGACTGCGTTGATGTGTTATTTCATGGTCAGTTGGCTAAAGAGGATCATGCCGAGGTTGCGGGCATGGTTGTTGGTGTGCAAGTCGGTCTGAGTTCTGCTGGCCACCAGCTGTGGTCCCATACCGAGGTGTTCTTACCGACGATCAGTACATCTGTTTTGTCGTAGTTGAATTTGAGGCAGTTGTCTCTCATCCATTACACTACGTTGGTCATGGTGTTGCAGAAGTTGGTTTTGGCATTGGAGGGGTCCTCGGTGAGCGAGAGGATTAGTTGAGTGTCATTTCCGTAGGATATTATTTTGAGTCTGTGGGATCTGACAACACCTGTGAGGGTCATGTAGATGTTAAACACGGTGAAGCTGAGGGATAATCCTTGTGGTACGCCGCATATGTTGTCCTTGGGTGCGGAGGTGAAGTGAGGTAGTCGGATGCTCTTTTTGCATCCTGAGAGGAAAGAGGCGATCCACTTGAGGGCGATTTGCTTTATGCCGATGTCGTAGAGACTTTCGATGAGGGTGTGGTGGGAGACGGTGTCAAATGCCGCAGAGAGTTTGAGGAGGTTCGGGCCACTGCTTTTCCACAGTCTAAAAGAGTTCTGATGTTGGCATCGAGGAGGTGGTTATGTTCCAGGTATTCCACAAGCTGTTGGTTAGTGGCTTTCTCAAGTACTTGAGCTGGGTAGGGGAGCATGGAGATTGGTCTGTAGTTTTTGAGGTCCCTGTAGTCGGCAAAGGGTTTCTTTAGGAGGGGTCTGATGTCTGCAACTTTCCATCTGCCCAAGAAAGTTGCTGTGGAGATGGAGGTGTTGAGGATGCTGATGAGCTCTGTGCTGATTGGGCTGGTTCAGAGTTTGAAAAGATGGAGAGGGCTGGGGTCGGTGGGCACCCCAGAGTTGAATGATGACATAACAGCTGGAGACCAGATGGTGAGCATTTGGCTGGCTTTCGCTGCGTGGTTTATGTTGTCAAGTCTAAGAGAGGTGGTTTGGGGGTTGAAGTTGTTGTAGATGGTGGTAATTCTGCTGTGAAAATTGTCCGAGAGGGTGTTGCAGAGTTCTTAGGAGATGTGGATGGTGTTCTCTGTGGCTGTTGAGTTGGAAAACTCTTTGACTATTTTGAAGAACTCCTTCGTGTGGTTGACCTCGGTATGGATGCAGTCAGTGATAGCTGCTCTCTTGGCTTCCTTGAGGTGCTGGTGGTAGTCATTGAGGGCTGCTTTGTAGGTGGCTCTGCCAGAGGGGTGACGTGCCATGGCTTTTTGAGTGGGTAGCAGTTGAGTTGCGCTTGTTGGTTATGAGCTCTGGGTGCCCCAACCAGTATGTTTTGAGGTTTTGTTGGCTTTTGCTAGGTTCAACTGAGCTACTCTGTTGAAGCATTTGGTGATCCAGGCAGAGAGGTTCTGGATGGCCTGGTCCAGGTCTGCTGAAATTTCAGGTTCTGTGGTTCTGATGGCCTGTGTCCACTGGGTCTCGATAACCTTGTCCCAGCTGTGGTGGGAGGGACAGTGGTGCATGCTTAGCATTGTGTGCTGGGGGATGGAGATGATGAAGTGGATGATGGCGTGGTCGGTCCAGGTGAATTCTCTGACGTGGATAAATTTGACTCCGTTGCTGGAATAAAGATGGAGTTGGATGTTTAGTGACCCTTTGGGTGAGGCCATTGTTGTTCAGGTTCTCTAGGAGGGTTGTGGAGTTGGCGTTGTTTGGTCATTGACATGGAAATTGAGGTTTCTGAGCCGGATGTAGTGATGGGAGTTGATGACTAGGGGGTGATGAATTTGGAGATGACATCGCAGAAAGCTGGTCAGGATCCTGGGGTTCTGTAGGCAAGGGTGCCTCCTATTGTGGCCGTAGTATCAGTCAGTAGGCGGAAGTTCAGGTGTTCCATGAGAGGTGTCAGGTCGTCATTGGTGATCGCGCATCAGATGATTTCTCTGAAGAGGACAGTGATGCGCCCACTGTGTTTTTTGGTGCAATCTCAGTGCATCATCATAAATACATCGAGAGTGGCAGTATCTAGATTGGAGGAGGGGCTTAGCCACATTTTGGTGACGGAGGCAATGTCGGGAGAGAGGGTTGTGATGTTATCCCAGATTTCCTTGGCACGTTTGCAGAGGGAGCAGGCATTGAGCAGGATGCATTGGAGCGGTTCTGGGTTGTTCGTAGCCTTCTGAGCGGAAGTTGTGCGGCCAAGTGCGGGTGAAAGGTCCTGTCTAGCTGGCGAAGTGACAGCAGCAGCATATAAAGAGTCCTTTGGTTGAACACAGAGAGGATCTGAAGCTGCTTTTGTTGCAGTGCCTGAGGTCCAGGGCCAGGAGCTCCTGGGAGGTGTAACGGTAGATGGTTGAGGAGAAATGGTCCTGGCTCGGGCGTGGTCTAGGTGTAGATGGGCGCAGGCAGGCGCAGACAGCCTTGCCTTTGGTGTACCTTCAGCATGGATGTGCAGTGGCTTCCATTTGTAGTCCCAGGAGGTAGGAGCAGCTAGCAGAAAGATGGTAGGGTAGGATTCGGGAAAAGGTTGAAGCAGAAAAACTGGTGGAGGGGTACAATAACTACAAACAAGTCAGCCGGTCATTCAAGCACCAACCAGCAAACCCAAACCAACCCTTCTAAATTAAGTTAAACCCTCACCTCAAGTAAGCTCAAAATAATGAAGCTCAGAATGAGATAGTGAGGTCAAGAGACGTCAAAGGATGTCAAGCAGGCAGCGGTCACTTGAGACCAAACCGACATCCTAGGGGCAGGGGGCGAGATGCAGATTGACAAGTATGGGCAGCAGGAGTGGCTGGAAAGCGGTGCCCCGGACCAGGAGGTCTAGGGCTGCTCACTGGGACCACACAGGGGCCTCCATTTGTAGTCCTGTGATGTGGGAGGGGCTAGCAGGGAGACAGGAGGGCAGTGAGTGGGAAAAGGTGGGAGCATGCAAACAGTGGGACAGTGACTTCAGGCCTGGGCATCAAGTCCCAACCAGCAAACCCAACCCTATTAAATTAAGTTGAACCCTCAACCAAGTAAGCTCAATATAAAATAAAAAGAATGGGGCTCAGAGTGAGTTAGTGAGGCCAGGGGGACGTCAAAAAAGGCAGCGGTCACCTGGGAACAAACAACGTCATCTGGGCTTCAGGCCAGGTGCAGATTCACAAGGCTGGACGGCAGTATTGACTGGAGAGTGACTCACTGAACCAGGAGGTCTACAGCTAACATCAATAAGAAAAGAGACAAACTCCAAAAGGATATAAAGGTAGCAACATTTTCAGATACCAGTTCTGACACAGATATGTGTAGAAGTGTAGCTCAATGGTTAGAGCGGCAGACCCTGATGCAGAGGTCTGGCCCGGGACCAGGGTTCAATTCCCGCCTCGGCGGGTCTTGGGCTCAATTTCCTCGGACCTGATAATTCTTGCCTCAGGGCCTATTCTAATCATGGGTCCCACTCTGCAACGCTGGGCAATAGCTAGCTTAATCTCCACAATGGCCCCAACAGCCCTGGGATGCCTGGCTTCACCTTGGAGGTGCCCAGGAGTGGACATTTCACAGGGAAAAGCCAGGAAGGATTCCACAGCGGTATGCGTACAGCGCCAGGAAAACCCCGGTTGGGGTGTAAGTGCGCTTTACAAGTACAAATTCATTTCGTTTCAATTCCTTTCATTTCATACTGACCACACTCCGGAAAGTTCACATCAAATTGAATTTGATAATCAACCCTCTACATCTCACCAAACATTTTAGGACAAACTCATAGAGGTTGAAGTCCCTGCAGGAGACAACAAAGAAGCAGATGAGGATGGTATCGGAATCAGTGTGCTCCTGGACAGAGGCAGACCAGGAACCAGTATTACGAATAGTGAAGCATAATTTAACAGTAGCTATTTTTAATTTGTCCTCCCATGTTCTCATGTTATGTTATTTAAACTCTATAGCGCACAACTCACCTAGGGGCATCTCGGCGTTGTAGCGGAAAATAATATCGTAGAGAGGGGCAGAATTTAAAATAGACAGGCTTTGAGTAATTTCCTGAATTTGCAATAATTTGCACAAGTGTAAATGTGCAGTGGTAGCTCGTTCCAATATGGGGGGCAAGGTAAGAAAAGGCTTTTTCCCTGCAACAAGTCAGACGGATGCGAGGGACACATAATAAGGCTTTATCACGCAATCTTAGACTTTGGCTTGGTATGTACGGTTTAATTACATGTACTGTTTGTAGGTAAGGCAGTAGATCTTATTAAAACAGCATATTTTTTCACTGTGAGCCAGTGGAACTCTTTTAGCAACGGGCAGAGGAAGTGCCAGGAGGGCAATTGAAAACAAGCCTGGCTGCAGTGTTTTCGACTACCTGTAGTTTATCTACCAACGTGTCATTTACTGCCGCCAGGAGAGTGTTGCCACAGTCTTGCCTGCTTGTACTAGGGCTTGTACTAGGGTTGTTCTGGCCGATGAAGGAACGTGGGGAAATATTCTGTGCAGCAGACACATATTATGATAGCAAGTTCCAGAGGTGGTCAGGTTTGCTCTTAAATAGTTCGAGTTTGGTCGCTTTTCATACCAAGATTCTTACCGGATTTATTGGGCACAGGTGTTGACCCAAGTTGGTGGAGTCACCATTTATCAGTTCAGATAGAGGAGGCTTTTCCCAGCAGCATAATCTCCGTCTTGTCTACTTTCAATTGGAGAATCTCATTCATCCAGTTGGATATGGCTAACATACACACAGCAAAGCGTTTTTTTGTAGCAACCTGGTCAGACTCAAATGTAAACACCAACTGGGTGTCGTCTGCTTATGAGATTATTTCAAAGCCATAGGATCTTTGCCAGGGGAACCCTATAGATATTAAACAGAGTAGGGCTCAGGCAGGAGCCCTGTGGAACACCCTTATCAAACTGCCTCCTGGGAGAAGAATATGGGCCCAAGATGACAGTTTGATGTCTGTCTTTCAAAAAAATGTTGAAGCCATATAGAAACTTCATTACTTTCATTTTTCCTCACACAGAAAATTTAAATTTTCTAAACCAAAATCACACACGGTTAAAACATTTTGTTTTCTATGCAAGAATCCACACAGAGACAAGATACCGCAGGGTTCCACATTGTATTTAGCTTTTGCTCATTCAACGACATGTTTCTGAAGAAGAATATGACTTTCAAAAAGGCCATTTTGTCCGAGATTTACAACTTTTTCAAAAATCTACATCACACTAATTTTTTCTAAAGTCCAACATAGATCCGACAAGGGTGGGGGAATTATTCTTATGGTCAATTCTTCATAAAGAGTGGAGCTTCTAAAACAACTAAACATTCCAGAATGCTACAGAAAACCCTCAAAAAATCTCACTGCAGAACTCAGTAAAAACATCTTCACTCTAAATGGGCTTTGAAGAAGGCTGGTTTAGTGAAAAAAGATCAGCAATTTTTTATTATACATCTTGCCAAAATTTCATAAAACCCAGCAAATGCTCCGGGTTGCCAAACTGTCTCTGAACATTGCAAGCACTCACTCCCAGTCAACTGATCTGGGTTTAATCCATCATCATTCTTTAGCTCACTCAGCCACCCCAATTCAGACATGGCCATATGCAAATCAGTCTGACCCTGTCCCTCATGGGAACAGTCCAGCCCGAACTGCAAACCCATGTCTTCCCTGGACCGGAAACAAGCATCCTGGGACCGGTTTCTGGCTAATCAGCCGTCATCAGCCAGGCTAGCTTGAATCCAGTGGCAAAGTGAGCAAGGGACCCACGTCTGGGCATACCCTGCCAACTTAGGGTGAACAAAGCAAAACCAAAGGGGATGGTGGATGGAGTGTTAAACATTGCAAGCACTCACCCCCAGTCAACTGATCTGGGTTTAATCCATCATCATTCTTTAGCTCACTCCGCCATCCCAGTCCAGAAATGGCCATATTCAAATCAGTCTGATCCTGTGCCTCATGGGAACAGTCCAGCCCGAACTGCCAAGCCTTGTCTTCCCTGGACCGGAAACAAGCTTCCTGGGACCGGTTTGGAATGTGGCACTGGCAGCAGTGGGATAGGACTTGTATTTGAGAAATACTATATAGTAACTCATTTTTCACTACAACTCTATACCAAGACCAATTCTAGTATTTTAAGTTCTCCTTAATTGACCTTTTGATTTTTCTTCTAAAGTATGTCTCACTCTGGAGAAGCCACACCTGCACCTGCAGGAATCGAGTTTGAGCTGGTCAGATTAGAATCCCATACTGTGCAACAGCTCAAAGATTTCTGCAAGGACTTTAAAGGGTCTACAAGGGGTTTTACCAGGAAGGTGGAGCTACAGAATGCTTTGTTGGCCTGGGCATAGACCCAGGTTGCAGGGGATGACATCCCAGAGGAGAAGCAGGAGATTCCTGAGGAGGAGGGTGACCTGATTTTGGAGTTGGAGGTGTCTCTGGATCTGCCTGTGGAGGGGGCAACAACTTCCTAGGATCAGTAGCGATTCCTTCATCAGGAAGCAGTGTCTCCTCTAGGAATCTGTCCCCAGAGGAGCTGAAAGACAGGAGGAATGAAATAAAATTGAAGCTAGAGCTTGACAAGTTGGAGATGGATGTATGATGTTACAACGCATGCATTTACATCGCATGCCTTTACAACGTAAGTATTACAACGCAGTCCATTACAACGCATAGTGCTTTTGGGTGCTGGATAGTGAATAGTTTAATTTACTCTTCCAACTCCAGTCCCCGTGGACACTAGGGAAGGTTATTGGATAGTAAATTAACCTATTCCCTATCCTAGAGCGCCCCCCAGAGCAATACGTTGTAATAGTTTGCGTTGTAATGGTTGCGTTGTAAAGGCTCTGCGATGTAAAAGTTGTGTTGTAAGTGTTGTTCACCGTTGGAGATCGCTCATGAAGAAAGGATGCTGGCCATGGAGGAGAGGATCCTTTCCCATGAGCTCAACCTCAAGGAATTGAACATAAGAGTCCTACAAATGGGGTCCTGCAACAGCAATGGTGGCTGCATACCTATGGTGTCCACTGGTGAGTCAAGAGCCAGGATCCCAAAGGATTTGGTGCTCAGTATGTGGTAGGGAATTACATATAAAAAAAATGTCAGCCTATGAAGTGGCTGAGAGTGAAAAGGGTCACAGAGGAGTTCTGGGGTGGTAGTTTGTGAAGGTATATTCCCACGGTGGGGAGGAACACACTCCTTACCCAAGAGGCAGAGGACCGGACACACTACACTGCAATGAAGGCCATCCTAGTCAGAACGTTTGGACTGACCCCTGATAGGTATAGGCTCAGTTTCAGGGGCAGCCAAAAGATTTAATCTCAAACATGGGTGGATTTCTTGGATTATGCCAGCAAGGCACTTCACGGCTGGGTGGGGAGCAGCAAGGTTGATAATTATTCAGGGCTAAACAACTTGTTTTCCAACCCCTAAAAAATGGCCAAAAATATAGGTGTACTCATAGTTGACAACCTTTCCATGAAAGAGACTGTAAGCTCAGTCTCTGTTTCATGTTTTAGTCTGATGCGCATGCTCGGGAAAGACTTTCATTGGATCCCTCTTCAGACTAGGAAAACACTTGTCCAGGTCCTGATAATGAGTCACCTGTTCTACGGGAATGCCTTTTTGGTCGCAATGAAGGAAGCCCTCTTCTCCAAACTTCAAGTTGTTCAGAACATAGCTGCCTGCCTAGTCTGCAACCTTCCTCCTCGTTCTCCATCTGAACCTATATTATGATCCCTTCATTGGCTTCCCATAACAAGCATTTGCAATGCAATAGGTCTCGGGTTAATTAAGTTTGAGCTTTTGGCATTGCTAAATATTGCAACACCAACTGCAACAAAAGCTATTGGTGTTGCATTATTTAGCAATGCCAATAGCTCAAACTTTAATAATGCGAGACCTATTGCATTGCAATAAGCGGTGTTTAAACGTTTTTATCCCCAGCATACTAGGATGCTGCAATAGCAGCTTCCTGAATGACGTGATAACCGCTCCCGGGGCTCAGAGATGCTCTTCAGTGCCACAAGGCATTTAATCTTGAGCAGAACCCCCCTGCCATCAGTTTTGGAGTGTTCCATTTGGTCTCCCATCCTGGAAATGCACCTACTTATGCCTTTCATAAGAGTGTGTTTGCATTTGTTTCCAATGTGTGGAAACGTCTTGAAAACCATTCCTAAATCTACACAAACACATGGATTTAGGGAGTTTCTCCAAGTTTTGCAGGTGAACCCACCTTTAAACTTCCACAGGCTCCCTTCTCCTCTAGCCCTAGATAAACGAGTTAGAAAATGAAATGAAATTGCAAATTTTCCTTATTGCTAAATCTCCCATCTAATAATGAAAGTCTATGATTCTTAAACAGCTTCAAAATTAGGAGACAAAAAAGCTTGTGTCCCATCCTATCCTAATTTGATAGTTAGGAGTCTTCTTAAGCACAAATCTGAAGATTCTTTATCGAGTCAAACCACTACAGTGACATGTCTAAAAAATATAATTAAATAATGGTGAACAGACCAGTAGCACCCTGTCATGGGGCATTGCACTGCAAAGCCGTTTACAGAGTTTTGTTGTTTAGATTTAGACCCTCACCAAACCTGAAGGTGCTAAGCCGAACAGTCAACAATGCATGATGGAAATTATTTCTGCTACCTATGCTGCGTTAAAAAAAGGACACAACTAGATGCTCCGACGAGGGAATGAAAATCACGCAATTTGTTTCCTCGGTGCTGCTGTTTCCCATTTTGCTTGGAAGGGCATACACTGGCCCATTTTCTTCGAAGTTGTGGACATGTGAAACACGGATCTGTTTGTGCTCACCGTTTTTCACGAGGATGATCAAAGGGCTCGCTGGCACGTAGCGGAGGCCGGATGCGATTGAACTTGCCTTGGCTGTGTAAAAGGAGGCGGGTGCCTAATGGGCAGCAGGTGGATTGTCGGTAACATGTCAGTCACGCCACATTTTCTCTGCTTCCCTTGCACATGTCCCTGCCTCTGTATGCACTTTACGCCGCTTCATGGCCGTAGGAGACGCAGACGGGCATGGCCATCTAGACGAGTGACGAGCTTTAGGAGCCTCTCGGCGCTACATCATCTTTTTCCCCTGCCTCGTGTTCATGGAACGCATTTCATGCACGTGCGCATCTCAGGTGCAGCGCAGCGAGAATTGGGCAACATTTCAGCCAATGAGCTCTGAGCTGCAGGGCGCGTAATATCTAAGACCTCTGCACGTCTGTTGTTAATCAGCTGAAAAAACAATGACATTGACTACGAGAGCATATATTTAAATGCACGCAGTGTAATTACGTTTATTTTTGGAGGGAAATGTCACAACACATTGTGGATACGGTCATATCATACCTCAGTTCTGTCTGATCATCTGCACACCTGTGTGTTCACTCTGGGGCCACTAGGGAATTAGTGGCCTTGGGAACAGAGAACATCAGACATGAGTCTGGTGGGAAGGGAACCCCAGAGGCGACTCTGGTCAGACGGAGATACCAAGGAGATGAGGAGACATCGGTGCGGGTGACACTGGTATAGAACGAGGAGCAGACCTGCTCCAACTGCACAACTAAGGCAAGCATGCGGGGGAGGTTCCTGGCAGAGTCGGATTCCGACGCGCGGCGAGTCCAAGCTGCGGTTGAACTACAAACATCACGGTGGTGACGTCAATTTGTAGTTCAAAGCGGCTCGCCCCTCAGTCGGATTCCGACGCGCGCCTTGGAGCAGACTCCCCCTGCATTCCACGAGGCGCGCGACGCGATCCGGTCAGTTCTGCCATGCTGTGGAGACAAGTCCTGGCCGCACGCACAATGTTATCCTATGGGGAAACGCTGCGCGCGGCCAGGTCTTGTCTCCCTTCGTCGTTCTGAGACGGCGGAGACGCCGACTATAGTTCTCTGGGGAGAACGCGCTTTTAGCGCGTTTCCAGCCGAGACCTAAAAAGCGTGCTCTCTTTGAAGTTCTTTGTCTGTTTTTTAAATCTTTGCATGGGAATGGCCCAGGCTATCCCTAAAACAAGCTGCAGCCATATATTCCTCCTCGCCACTTGAGATCCAGAAAATTATTGCGTTACACGGTAGGCGTATTCCTACGGCCAGGCATAGGCCGCTCCTTCTCCTTCCTGGCGGGCCAGGAACCAGGTAACCCATAAGCTACGCGCTTGTCTGGACCTACCTTCATTTAAGAAATCTTTTAAAACATGGCTGTTTAATCTCTAATGATATCATGAAATGCGACCTGTGTCGGCCGCTCAAGCGCCAAGAGATGCTCTCGGGGATGATTTGTGTGCTTGTTGGACTTGGCCCTTTTTGCAGGGTCATCACTGAACTTTTTGCCTTCCTCCTGTATTTTTTCTGACCTGTTGTTGGCTGTTTTATGACTCTGGGCACTTTACCACTGCTGATCAGTGCTACAGTGCATATGCTCTCCCTATTGTAAATTGATGTATGGATTAGTGACTCCATGATTGGCTGATTTGGTTTACTTGTCAGACCCTAGTACAGTGCACTGCATGTGTCCAGGGCTTGCAAATCAAATGCTGCTGTTGGGCTTGCAGCACTGGTTGTGCCACCCACAGAAGCAGCCTGTAAAAGTGTGTCTCAGGTCTGCCTTTGCAGAGCCTGTGGGCAGTTGGTACTGCCATGTTGAAGGGGCAAATGCACCCACTTGCCAGTCCCTAACCCTTCCATTTTCTGCATATTAGTCACCCCTATGGTAGCCCCACGGGCAGGGTGCATTTTTGGTTAAAGTTAGGACATGCCCTGGTGTGTGTGGCATGTCCTAATAGTGAATTACTGCAACAATAACAGGGGTTCTGCCCAAATTACCCTCCCATACCTGGACAAGGAGCATCAAAAAGATGAAAAAGTAGAAAAAAATAGTATTAAGGGATTAATTCAATTTTTAATTAAGAACATGAAAAGATTAATTATCCTGTTCTATACAACTAAATATATAACGAGTTATTTGCAAAATTCTGAGGACATATAAACATGTACAAAAAGGAGATGGCGCATAACAACTATATAAGGAAAACAGATTCACTATATACAAACAATACAATGCAATATATACAAATCACAAATACAATATATACAATACATGTACAAAAAGTGTACCCATAGACAGATCTCAGTGGATGACCTATCACACAATATACACTCCTAACTTCGAGTGATATAAATCTATAATGGAGATCCCAAATACGTCTGAGATGTAACTTCTCTCAAAACATTCTTTTGCATAAGGCGCCTGAATATACAAACATAGATAAACTGAAAAGGGACTCCTAATCACAATGATGTCGACGCTGTCGCGGTCGTGTTTCCGCCAGTAGAATCTTTATGGCTTCATCAGGACAAGGGTACTGAAGACATAAAATAGCGCTCATCAATGTAGTGGTCACCCAGGGAAAAGAGGGTGATATCGGTCCACTGGGCCACAGCGCCCGGAGGGCACTTTACGGGACAAGCCGATGTCCCTCAAGAAGTTAGTGGGCGTCAGTAAAGCTAAATTACAGATCCAAAACATGGGTCAAGGCTGCAACACTCGATCCTCAACCGGGAGGCCAACGTTAGTCCATGGTCCATCCACGTCTGTAAACCGGAGAACAATATCCGCGTTTATTTAGTTGTATAGAACAGGATAATTAATCTTTTCATGTTCTTAATTAAAAATTGAATTAATCCCTTAATACTAATAGTGAATTACAGCCATTTTCGTGTTTCACTATTGCAACGCTATCAGTTTCCCATAGGCCGGAATGGGTAGTTTGATTTAGGGCCTGATTCAGAGTCATGAGCATTGTCACAAATGGGAGAAATATCCCATGCAAGTGCATTTCGATATAATGAGCTGGCAATAAGGCGGCCTGATATAATGCACTCGTTATAAGGTGGACTAGACATCCATCTCTTTTGGGAAGGATTACCCATCCACCAAAATCTAAACCCGGCCCCTGGTTGTAAGTAAATCAAACTTAGGGAAATACTAATCAAAGAAATGATTTATTTTATGTTGAAGGCCGTTTAAGGATTACATTTTTTGTGATAAATATTTTATTTACATTAATATAATTAAATGAACGATAAGTGTTCGTTTAGAATTTTAGTCTGCTGGTAATAAAAAAAAGATGACTTTGAAACATCTGTTGACGAACGAAAGAATTCAAAGACAAGCATTCTCGAATACAGCCTCTGCCAGGAGCTGCTTCAGCTCCTCTCTTCAGATCTTCTTTAGCTTCCATAGAATGAGCTGGAGAAGTCTGCTGCAAATTATAGCGATAATATTTCAGTTTACGGTCAATGCAAGCCTAGGGGCTATATTTCAGATTACTCGACTTCCCACCCCAAAAAACAGCTCTACTTCCCCTGGCAACGCTCGTATTTAAAAGTCTAATATATTTTTGAAAATACTGTTCAATCCATGTAAGTATTATGAAAAACCAAGTGCAACGAATCTGTGAAATGAGAAATGAAAGCCTTCACACAAATGTGAAGCAGTTTGTATTAAGCAGATGTGCTGTCGGCTAAAAATAGCATGCCCTCTGTGGCTCGATAAGATTTCGACATTGCATGACCTAAGCCTCCCCATGCCTCAGATATATTTAAGCCGGTTTACATTTTCTGCAGTGTAAGCGCGGCAGAGGGCATTTAAGCGCAGTCGGCCTAATATGAACATTTAAGTCTTTCTTCCAAGTCTGTCTGGCTTTCGCTTTATTCTTTTCAGTTAGTTATTTGAGTTGAAGTGGATTTTGTTTTACTTTGAAAATAATGTGTTTCACAGAATGTGTTTAGTACCTACATTATTCGGTCAACTGCATAGCGACTTGAAATCGGAGAGTGGTGGTATATAACTAATCAATACCACATGAAGATTCTGTAGATGCATTGCAGTTTCATTCATCCATCAATGCATGCAGACCTTGTTGGTGAAGAAGAAAGAAAAACAGGCATGGCTAAAACGTGCACATTGAGGCAGACAGGGCACAGATATGGGAAACTCTGGGGATTATTTATGAGAGCCCTGCATCACTTTTCCAGATGTAAAGTGGTTCATGCATGACAAAGGGCTCTCATAAAGATTTACGAAGCCACACAAAGCACACTGCGTGCCTTTGAGTGGCCTCATAAATCACGAGTAAGGCGACGCAGCGCAAATCGCTGCATCGCCCAACTCTGCGCCCGGGAGGCGTTCCATGGGTGTTGCAGTGGGTTTTCCCATGCAACATCTATGGGATTGACGCCTCCCTAAATTTGCATAGTGATGTAAACCTGGGGAAGCGTGAAATCCGTATGTCTTCCAAGGTGAGGCGTAATGAGGAGAAATATGTTCATTTCACCTCGTTTTTTCCTCTTTCCATGTGTGCTGCATTCTGCCTCCTAGGATTTTTATTGTGTAGGAGTGTGCTACATAAACAATCCTGCTTGCAACAGAGGCACCCCTACAACATGGTGCAAAAGTTCCTACGTTGGCCCTAGGCTGCCAAAACAGCACCAGTGCAGGCAGAAAGGACAGGATTGCACCGAATTGCTTAAATATGGTGCATTTCTGCCCTTTCACTTTGGCGTAAATCCGCGCAGCAAGGTGCCTTGCTATGCAGCCCTATGCCAAAAATGCCATGCTTGACCCTGATTTTCACCTCTATGTTGTCTACTGGACTCTTCCCCTCCCCTGGAAAGAGGCCTCCATTTTTCCAACCTTGGGACAACCCAAATAATTATAGACCCATCTCCCGGCTTTCCCTATCTGCAAAAATCTTTGAAAAAGATTTGAATCAGCAACTCGCTCAAAATCTGTTTGACCACCAACTGTTAGACTCAATCAACTTTGGCTTCAGAAGTGGTCATAGCACCAAAACAGCTGTGATAAACCACCAATGAGATCCGTGCGATAGTGGATGTCGGGGGAAGTGGGGCTCTGGTGCTCCTTGATTTATCGGCAGCCTTTGACACAGTGAATTACAATATACTGATCAACTATCTCCAGGCTGTCGGTATCAAGGACTCGGCCCTTAAACCTCTAGTGTCTGTCCTCTTTGGCAGGAAACAGGTGGTGGGTCTGGATTCTTTTGTATTTGATCCTTTTTACCTCCCTTGCGGGGTCCCAGAGGGGTCCACCCTCAGCCCCACCTTGTTTAACATTTACATTAAACCCCTGGCAGCTTTGATTAGATCACATGGTTTTAATCTGCCTTCCTATGCTGATGACACTCAAATTGTGGTAGCCATGTCCTCGGCTAAAAATCCTTCAGGCGTACATTTCAATAACTGTAAGTCAGCCATTGTTCATTGGATGAGTAAAAACAATCTTAAACTTAACTCAGAGAAAACAGATGTCATCCTCTTTGGGACTAATCCATCCCTTTAGACCATAGACTTGGTGGACTCAGGAATTGGGTGCCCTTCCCATTCGAGTAAATAAAGCCAAATACCTAGGCATGACACTGGACACCAACCTGGCCCTCTGTGCTCAGGTCAAAGCAGTCTCTTCCTCTGTTTTCTTTGGTCTCTTCATTTAAAAAAAACCTTTTCCCTTCATTCCGGCTGGCACCAAATAAACAGTCATTTCTGCCCTATCTTCGGCTAAGATAGATTACTGCAACGCTCTATAACTTAACATGCTGGAACAGCACCTCAAAAAGCTTCAGGTACTACAGAATGCAACAGCCAGGGCCTTGACTTAGGGCCAGATGTAGGTAGAACTTATTTACCGATTCTTAATTACCGAATTTTACCGATTCGGTAATTAAGAATCGGTAAATAAGAAGGGGGGTATGTAGGAACATCCAGATGTTCCATTTACCGAATCAGTAAATATCTGTATTTACCGATTCGGTAAATACCGACCGGTAATGCTCCATTCATTCCTATGGGCTTTGAAGCCCATAGGAATGAATGGGGCATTACCGGTCGGTATTTACCGAATCGGTAAATACCGATTTTGACAAGGGTGCAGGGGGTGTCACTTTGACACCCTCTAGCACCCCCAAAAAAGGTTCGGGGGCCATGTGGCAGGCATACCTGCCCTAAGGGCAGGTCTGCCTGTCATATGGCACAGGTGTGCATGCACACATGTGCATGCACACCTCAATCGGTATTTCACCATCAAATTGAATTTGATGGTAAAATACCGAATTTACCGACCGGTATATTTACCGAATCGGTAAAATTACCGAAATGCCCTGTTGCTATCCCCCTACATGTCGAAAGCCAAATACCGGTCGGTAACGGCCGAATTCGGCCGTTACCGACCGGTATTTGGCTACCTACATCTGGCCCTAGGATCCCTAAATATAAATCTGTTGCCTCAGCCATCAGACAGCTTCACTGGCTACCTGTCAGGCCATATTTAAAGCCCTTTGCCTTGTCTAGTGCATAAGGTACTTCCTGGTGTTGACCCAGATTACTTGAAAAAACCTTCAAGTGGTACCTTCCGAGAAGCAACCTCAGGTCCACTGGTTCTGGACTACTGGTGGTTGAGAGGTTCAAAAGGTTCAACTGGGGCGGCAGAAGGTTCACACAGTACAACTGCTAAGGTATGGAACAGTCTTCCACCCAATATCAGATCCATCTCCAACTTGCTCAGTTTCAAGAATGCCTTAAAAACCTGGCTTTTCCTGAAATAGGTTGTCCTCCTGGGATTTTTTCAGTTTCCTTTTTTTCCACTGGATTTTTTCTGTTTCCTATTTTTCCCACAGTGTTAGTACCTTGACACCTTTCGTTAATTGTGTGCGCTTCATAAGTTCTCCTAACATAACTCAGTATAACATAAATGGTGCCCTCAGGGATAAAGAGGCAAGGCCCAATTGCATTTTGATTCAGCAATTAGGATATGAGTGATTGCGTGCATTGTGGCCCAGACTTACTATGATTTTACTACACATACACTACTAAATACTGCACAATAATTTACAAACATATACATCAGTCAGTTGGAGATTGCTTGGTGACACTCTGAAATCACGTTTGATCCCTACTGAGTCATGACCTCAAAAAAGTATCACCACCTACACCAAATAAAGCATAACAATATAAGGGAGTATCACTTTAAATAAATCAAGCCTATTAGCTTTTTCACAGGTTTATCACAACAATAATATAAGGCAAGCCTGTTATCTTTGTCAAAGGGTTACCACATTAACCCCTTCCGTGCTCCCGTCTGCCAATGGCTGTCGCAAGCACTACCTGGCTAGTGCTGCACACGTCCGTTGGTCGACGTGGCCCTGCCCACTCGTTAAAATCACCACACCGCGGCGGAATTTGCACCGCAGTTAAGCGGTTAAAGGAAACACTAATACCCACATGTTTTTAACAGCCATTACATTATATGAGTGTAATCATTAGCTATGTTCAATTCTAATTACTATTACTAATAATGAATTTCAATGTTGATCAAACACTAATGTCATGAATATATGGTTAATAAGGCATTTAAAATAAACATAACAGGTCTGTGTCTTTCTTTAACCATTGATGGCCACAAAACATGCAGCCATGGGATCAATCACTATAGGTCGCTGCACTCCTAGCTAAAGAAAGAAGGCTCCAGCTGTACAAGTACTTGAAAAACAGTGGTTGAAAGCCCGAGAGTCAGGTTTTTTATAACTCCAGAAACTTTTCAAATAATAATTGTAGTAAATTGTGTTACTGGTTGAGTGGGGTGAAGCCCTATTCAAGCAGCAACTGCAATCTGCCATGTGAAGCACAAGTAAAATCCAAAATTAACCTGTGCTCAACCTCCTGGTAGCTTGGTACAGAGTAGTAAGGCTTAACATAGAGGCAATGTGTAAAGTATTTGTCCAACACGTCAGTAATAAAACAACACATTAGTAATAAAATGAAAAAAACAACAAAAAGTATTCCAGACCAGGTTAGAAAAATAGCGTAATCTTTAATCAATAAAACAAGACCAAAACAACATGAATCCAATCAGTGGAAACGGAGATATGCAAGTTTAAAGATTTCAGTGAAAATAGCATCAAAAGGCTCAAAGCGCCAACTGAAGATACCTGACCGTGCCCGACCAGGACAAAGTCATATGTTCAGTCTAACTGCAATGTAGTGTGGCCTGGCTAAAGGGACCCGGTAACGTCCGCTAAAATGAGTACCCTAAATCTTGGTTGCGGAGCGTTGCAGGTCCCATTTGGAGGATGTGCCGTTCAGTCGGAGCGATCACTTGGTTTCAAGGAGCTGGGAGGGTGTGATGCAAAAACCTGTGTCATCGAGGCTGTCGGCGATGAGAGATGAGCTAATGCTATCCTAAAACAGATTCCCAATCTTTGTCCTTCGCTCAGCAGTGGTTCTGATGCAGGCTGTGAAATCAATACAGAGTCCTTGCACTGAGACAATCCTCCTTCCCACATGGGTTGGCTCAGCTCAGGTTTGTGCCATGCAGCAGAGGAGATGCATTGGTTTGGCTGGATCCACAGATGGACTGGCAGAGCACCTTCAGGCCCACTTCCAAGGGTCCAGGACTGGGGTGGCACCACTCGGCAAGGTAGGATTCACAGAAGGTAGAGTCAAGGTGCTAGGTTCCAGGTTGTTGTTGTCCATGAGGCTCTAGTCAGGAGGTCAGCCAACTAGCCTTTAGAGTCACTGTGGGGTCTTGGGTTTAACAGATGCAGGTCTAGTCCTTCTCACCCAGTCAAGAGGGCAGCAGGCTCCCACCAAAGTAGCCTTTCCTGAGACCTGCCACGGCAAACTGTACTGCAGTTTTAAACCCCTAAATAGACCCAAGGGCTCACTGGAAAGGATGCATTTGTATTTAAAAGTATGATATGTGGGTTTACGTTTCACATGTTTTGCTATTGAAAAGCTCCTAAAGTCGTTTTTCATTCTTACAAGGCCTATATCTCAAATAGGATAAAATTGTGTTAACTTATGACACTTAATAAGTGATAACTTAAGTTTGTGAGCAGATAGAAAATTATGTTTACACACAAATCAACTGTTATTTCAACCCCTCATTAATGCTACAGTCGAATATTAAGTCACAATTCAGAAAATGCCACTGTTAGAAACTTGTAATTTTCTTGTACTGACCATTTTGTGGCAGCTGCCTGTGTCACATGACTGTGAATAGGTGGCAGTTGGCCTTTGTGTATTCCTCCCAGATAGTGAATTAAATGGGGACTAGACGTTAGCAGGTTGGGCTGCCACAGACCCTCAGTTGACTCTTATTATCCATGTCTTCTATTATAAAAGGTGTATCTCCCAATGACAATATTGACTTTTTCCTATAACCTAAGCCATAACCTAAGCCTATTTGCATTGTGGCATATTTAAACACAGATAAATCTTCTGCATTTTTCAGGGGAAGTAGGGTTTTGTAATATTTTAATCCAAAGCCACTAAAAGAGTGCATCAATAGTGATATATTCATTTGTAGTGCACATTCCAACTCTCAAGCAGTGCAGAATAAGCCTAGAACGCTTCGTACCCCAGCACATCTCGTAGGCCATCACATGTAGCTAAAAATGGATGAAGAGGAACAATGCTTCACAATGTAAATATGGAGTGAGAACACAAACAAATAGGCACATCGGAGTCGATTGAAATAAATGAAACACCACAATCTATGGGTAAAAAACAAACTAAAAATATCTTAAGTGACCACGGTGTCTGACTGTAGCTCAGGAGGAAGTTCTCCTCAGTAGCTTACACAAAACTAAATTCCAATGATTATTGTTGTAATACATTCATTTAGATGCCTTTCCAAGGAAAGTCCCATAACACAGCCTTGCCTGAGTTTCCAGAACAAGCAGGGCCAACATCTATGTCAGAAATCAGTTTTACAAATAATTTTCTTTATTACAATTAGTGAGGCATGCACAAATGTGAAAGTGTTGTGGCATGGCTACAGGCCTGTCCTTACCCAAAAGAAGATGCACCTCTATTAATGTATACAGTTTTGATTAACCAGAGGCTTATTATGGGGTAGAATTCATCTTTCCAGACACAGGAGATTGGCGCCTCTGTAAATAATTCCATCACAGAGGGCTCAGATGGTTTGCATACTTCGTACCGCTTTTGTTTGGCACTGGAACACCTAATTAAACAGCGCTGTGGTTGGAGATGGCCAAGGCATGGTGGGGAGGTGTGCGAGGGCACGGCGGGCACCCTCCTAAAAAACAAAGAACAAAAACAGCAATCTCCGACTTTGAGAGTGTGTTGGTGTTTGCCAAATGGTAAAATATCCCCAAATCCTCAGGGAAGTGCTTAATTTGAGCCAATGGTCTCCAGTGCATGGCACTTAATCCTCAACACTGGTGCTTATAGCATGAACTTGACCGAAAGCCCCAGTTATTAGGTCTCGCCTGCCGATGCGCTTGCGCATTCCAGCTGGCGAGAGATATAGGGGCTTATCCGGAGTTTAACCAAAGTGGCGATTTGATACAGTGCACGTGCGCTTTTAGGTCAATGCGCAAGCGCAATGAGTTAAAATGCGGGTGCACAGCATCAAATCGCCAGCCATCTGTTCCCCAGCTTGGTGCTGCCAGCAGCTTCACTTCAAGGGGTTCAGCTCCGCCCCTGCTGCATCAAAGGCTTTCATTTCCACCCCTAACTCCCCGACGGCCACAGCCAGCGGTCTTTCTCTCACGCTTCAGACTGCCCGTTTGCAGCACGCTTTATTCCCGATCTACAGATGTTTCTGATAACTAGGCGGGACATTCACAGGCTCTCTTACATACAAAGTTGCCAATTGATTAAGTTAATTCCACATCTCCAGCCCCGTGAAACTTAAAAGCAGCATTTTTTCAATAGATTTTTACAGGCATTTCAACTTTAAAGCTCCATCTCCCTGTAGGGTGCCCTTTCGCCACCAAACACAGGCTGCCCATTGAACTCTCTACCCCCACCCCTGCTGCCAGGTTAAGTAGTTCATCAGCGGCCGGGTTCAGACTCTTCAACTAACCCCATGCAGTTTCTTTCTATTTTTATTTATATTTCCTCCACTACCTGCGGTTTCACTAAAGAGACTTTGTGCTGACTTTTCTTTAACAAAAGCAAACAAATACGTGGTTTAATCCAACCCCTACAAGCCCTTTAAAAACACTCCGTATTTACATTTTAGTTACAGGCATTTGCTTATAGCACACAACATTGCGTGTCATACTGAATATTTGTTCACTGAAAGCTAATTGCATTCACTGTCTGCGCCTGCTGAGAGCCAGAATAGTTTCTTCAAACAGTGCAGTTCTTTGTCCTGGCAGTTGTCTGTATCATTTTATTAATCACATAATATGGAAATGTATTTGGGCCGACCACTCCTTCATTTAATGCAGTGCGGAATAGGTATTGTCAAACCTATTCCTCTCCGATTTAGTAATTCGACCGTACCAATTATAAACACACCATCTGACGTGTGCATAAAGCCACCAGCCTCCCTCCCACAGGCATTTGAAGCTTCCCCCAGCGTGCGCTCGGCCTCAGGCTGGCA
Source organism: Lissotriton helveticus (assembly GCF_964261635.1). Lineage (NCBI taxonomy): Eukaryota > Metazoa > Chordata > Amphibia > Caudata > Salamandridae > Lissotriton > Lissotriton helveticus. Next base: position 984,271,160 of record NC_136071.1, on the reverse strand, counting down.
TTTCTGCTCCCCTAATTATTCACTGCCCATGGCCGCCCGGCACATCAAAGGCTGCTGCTCCCCGTGCGTCTCGTCACCCTTACTCTCCCCTATTCTTCCCTTCTTGCCTCTCCCCGCCCCCCCCCCCTACCACAGCAATGCAGAGGGCTTGTCTCTGAACTGACTTTTGTCCGCAGTCCGGAACAATCGCCCAGTCGAGATCTTAACTCACGTTTCCAGACAAGTGCATTTTTTCCCTTTTACATCCCGACTACCTGTCCCTTGCACTCGGTCTCTCCTATTTTTACAACGTTCAGTTCCATCACTTTCCCCTTCGTGTCATCTAACGTTTCATGTTACACTGCTTGAGACCTGAGCTGTCTGTTGCAATTTCCCACCTCCAGCCCGTCCCATGACTCCCTCCTCTTAAGCACCGTGGCACCCGGCCCCCCTTTGCTACCCTCCGCCACCCCTAACTCCCCGACGGCCACAGCCACACTGGCACTTCGTCAAGCCTTGTTAAAGCTGTGTTCCAATGGAGTAATTACAGTAACTGCAAAAATCCAAGGCAATTGTACGGCTTGTGTGAATGCAACTACACCACCAAATGATTACCCAGATACCAACATGCATGTAGGGACAGGAACACATAAACAAGATTTTATCTGACAGAACAAAAATGTTTCTGACACTGTCAGCTCAGATCTCAGCTTCATTTAGACTGCAGTGTGTCTCTCAAAATAAAAGCAGCCCAAATCCTATTCACTGATCAGCTACGTTGATCTTATCTGAACAAAGCAAGCAGGAAGTATTTTGAGAGCAAAAGGAATGTATTTTGTGCAGCACGACTATTTCCTTTTCTTTGGCTTCTGCCCCATCTATTAAAGAACAGAAAATATTCGACAGTCTCATTGTCTCTCTTGTGTCTGCAAGCTCGTCAACAAGAAATCGTACTTTCTTTTTTACTTTTGAGGCTTTTGTAAAAAAAAAAATATTTTTTTTTCTTGGACTTCTAGCAGAATCAAGAGGTTACCTCCTGCTTCAAGTTGCTAAAAAATATCTGTCACCTACCATGTTCAGAACCATGTGGGATACAAAATCATTAAAATCTAAAGTGATACATTGTGATTGAGCACAACAAATGTAGGGGTTGGCAAGTAAGCTCATTCGGTTTTTCTTTAAATATTTTTATTAATCTTCTTTTCCCCAGTAGCATCTGATTTCATTGAGACATTATAATTTATACCAATCTTCTCAATGGCTCCCCCTGTGAGAATGCCTTTCCCATTGAACTGTTACAACAGAACAACCACCCCAACTGCCCTTTTCCCTTAGCACCACCTGCCCTATGATCAAGCTGACCGGTGTCTAGAGTTGCAAAAGGTTTTGTCGATTACCATAAAATGGTGATTGTAGCTACTTTGATAACAATACTCAAACAAATGTAGTACTCTCAATTTCAGAGGACAAGAGACTTCTCTACAGGCTTTCCCACCACACCCACAGGGCCTGGCGTTACGATAAGATATCACAAAATGCTGGTTTGAACCTGTGGTTTATGTTTCTGAGAATGAGTGCATGTCTGTCTCCTTGCTCTGTGTCTATCGGTGTTATTTGTGAGCCTTCATGTATACATGTGATAGGACTAGTTTTTTCTTGCCTTCTGCTCCCCTGATTGTACTCATTTTTAGGTCTTGCCTGCCGATGCGCTTGCACATTTGAACTGGCGAGAGATATAGGGGCTTATCCGGAGTTTAACCAAAGTAGGCGATTTGATGCAGTGCACGTGCGATTTTAGGTCAATGCGCAAGCACAATGAGTTAAAATGCGCGTGCACAGCATCAAATCGCCAGCCATCTGTTCCCCAGCTTGGTGCCGCCAGCAGCTCTTCCCGCTCCGCCCCCTGCTGCATCAAAGCCTTTCATTCCCCCCAGCGTGCGCTCTGACTCAGCCATTTCTCCTCCCCTAATTCTTCACGGCCGGCCGTACTTTTAGTTTCATGGCGGCCGTGTCTTCTTTTATTTTAACTTTTTTAATTTTTTTTTATTTTTAGTTACCGCTGGTTCTATCCATTCCACCTCTCTCCCTTTCCTTTCTTCGGCGCAACTGGAAGCTTGGCTGATGATAAATTAATCAGTACATTTACGTAATATACCCAATTTTCACTGCCCGTTTCGGTATTGTAAGCGAAACCTGCTTACTTTGCCAATGCTTGTCCTTTTTTTCTTTCTCTGGTTGAGAGTCTGTCGTCGAAAAGCACTAAACCCACTAGCAGTGGAACCCTCCAATGCAGCCGCTGGGTTCCGCGTGATCCCTCCGCCCGCGACGGGCACTTCCTGATATAATAATCTTTTCTAAGGATGCCGCGCGCAGAGGAGCGTGCGCATTTGATTAATGTATTCGTGCCATTTACACGTTAAATTCGACATCCCATGCACAGGCACAACCTGTCTACATGACCTTCTGCCTCCTTTAACTTCGTTAATTCCATCGGCAATGATGTGTCATCCGCTGTGTTCTTTGTATAATTAACTTATCCTTTCACCACGCGATGCACCGACCTGCAGCGGGCTGGACAGATAGACGCACAACACGGACATCTCCAGACCGCCGTTCTCAGTAATACCCTCACTTTGCTGCCACCTGCAGCCCTCGTTTCCCGGAAGCACTCACGAGTTACATCAACACAGGGGAATTATTCCTTTGTAATAGGGCCATTACCCCCAGGTCCCTCCGTCCTCGACACCTTAATAACTAAGTGAGATAACCCATCTCACAGACAGAAAAAAAGAACGAAGGAATGCTGGACTTACCCTCCCCCTCCCGCTGGGAGTACATAAGCGTACCGGTCCCAGCATTCCCTCTGTTCTTTTTTTCTGTCTCTGACAGAATAGGACGTGTTTGCTGCCTACCTGCTTCTTTGGTGGATTCCTCTTCCTGGCCCGCGTCTCCTGGCCTGCCGGGCTTGCTGGGAGTCGCGTTGATGGGCGCCCGGCCCTTTGCGGCTGGGGGCGCCGCTCCTCTGGGATTCCTTCCGGGTTGCTGCGCGCGTCTTCCTATGGCCGGGCCTGTTGCTGGACGCGCGGTGGCGGCTGTTCTGGGGCCCCTGGGACTGCGCCGGGCGGTGCTCCTGGTCCCCCTGCCTGGCTTCATGGAGTGGTGCAGGGTGCCCTTCCTGGTTGCTCCGGGGTATGGGGAGGTGATGCCTGGTGCTGCCGAGGTTTGTCGCCCCTTCTCCTGCTGGGCTTCTTCCCCGCTTCTGTGGATGGCGGCTGTTCTGGGGGCCCGGGGGCTGCGCCGGGCAGTGCTCCTGGTCCCCCTGCTTGGCTTCGGGCCTGAAGCTGGCTGCCCTTCCTGGATGCTCCGCGGGGGGATGAGGTGGTGCTACCTGGTGTTGCTGAGATTTGTTCCGCCTTCTCCTGCTGGGCTTCTTCCCCGGTTCTATGGAGGTTCTACTGGCCTTCTTCCTCTCTTGCCCCTGCTGTTCGTGGGCCGGATTGACGGAGGTTGGTGTTGGCCCTGGTTCCTGCTCCGGTGGCTTCAGTCCTCTTTCCTGCCTGGCGCTGGTGTCTTGGGTGGCGCCTGGGCAGGCTCTTGGGGGCAGGTCGCTTGGTGTCATTCCTGCCCCTGTGGTGAGTACCGCATAGCGGTTTTCCGTTTTTCCCTGTTGCCTCGCACTTGCCTGCTGCACTGGCCTTGTGTCTGTGCTTTGTGTGGGTTGGTTTGTTTCTTCCCTATGCAGGTTCCTCGCTGCGCGTGGGGGACTCCTGGGGATGCCGGGATTTGATCCCAGGGCCTCATGCATATGATGCATGCGCTCTGCCACTGAGCTACGTCCCCGCTGCTGTCCTCCTTGGCGCGTCGGCTCCCACGGCTGCCTCCTGGTGTTCTGTTTCAGGTTCGGGGTGCTGGTGTGGCACTCCGGCTGGGACGTCTGCCGACGTGTGCGGGGGCTCCGGTGGCCGCCTTCCCCTCCTGTGTGGTTTGGGGATGTTTCTTTCTCTTGCTGGGGGTTTCCGTTCCTGCTTGTTCTGCTGCTGCCTCCATTCCCCCGCTGCTCCCGGGGGTTGGTTGCCCTGGTCGTGTGTCCCTTCGGTTGGGTCTGTGCTTCCTGTGTGGGCTCCGTCCTGGTGCTCTTCGGGGCTCTCTGCCCTGCCTTCCACCTTGGTTGGTTGCGTCGGTTCGTGTGGTGCCGCCCTGCCCGTGTCTTTGCACGGGTCTTCTGCCTCCGGGTGCTTCTTGTTCGTGAGCCTGCGGGCTTGCCACCCTGCCTGAGCCTGCTCTCGTCTGCTCTCCTCTCGCTGGTGGTGGAGTATGGCGCTGCTGTTCTGACTTCCCTTGCAGTCGGTCGCTGTGGTTCGGGGTTCGGTGCTGGTCGTGGGCACTGGTTCCTGGGCTCCTCTTCCTTGGTCTCTATGGCCTGCGGCCTTGCCTCCTGCTCACCCCGGCTGTCTCTTTGTTTCTTGGGTTCGGGCGTGCTGGGGGTATTCTGTTTTTTGGGGTCGCTTCTTCGTGCCTGGTCTTGGCGTGGGTTCCGGTCGCCTGGTTGGTGATCGGTTCCTTTTTTTTGGCTGGCTGTGCTTGTGCTTGCTTTTGGGTTCCCTGTGTTGTTGGTGTCTCCCTGCCTGCTTGCCTTTACCTTGCCCTCTGCTGCTCTTGTGTCGCTGTTGCCTCGCGCTTCTTCGGCTGCGGCCTGTTGGGAGTGCGCCTCTGTTCCCTCCTGCTTCTGGCTCCTCCGTGTTCCCTGCTGCCTTCCCCTGCTGGTGGTGGGTTGGTTTTTTTGCTGCCTGGGCCGCGGGGGGGGGGGTTCCTGTTGCCTCCCCTGGGTTCCTGTTGCCCTGCTGCATTTTTTTTTTCTGCTTTCTTGGCTGCTCCTCTGCTTCCCTGCTTCTCGGGGTGTCCCGGCTGCGGGTGTCCGGGCTCTGGATCGGTTGCATACAGTTTACTCTCTGTGCCCTTCCTTTCACTGTGAGCTGGCTGTTGTGGCCTCTGCTCCGCTTGTGTGTCCTGGTTCTTGGCCTCCGCTTCCTGGCTTCTGCTTGGTTGGTTGGACCTCGGTCAGGTTGGCCGTGTGGTCTTGGGCACCGGTCTCCTAGTCGCTGGCTCTTCCCCTTCACGGTGCCTTATGGTCCCCTCGGTCTTGGGGCTCCTGGTTCCTGGCTTTTTGGTCTGCGCCTGGTTCCTCCTGCTCCTTCCAGGGTTTTTCTCCCTCGCTCCATCCTGGGTCTTCGGTTGTTTGTCCCGGAGCCTTCTGTGTGCTTGGGTTGCTTCAGGGGTCTGCGGGCCTTGTTCTTGGCTCTTCCTGTGCTTGCCTTTGGCTTGCTTCTGGTGTTCCTGGCGGCCCCTCCTGGTTCTGTTTGGTTCCTGCCTGGTTGTTCCTGGCTGGGGGCCTCCTGAGGGTGTCTGTCTGGGGCTTGCGGCTGGGTGTGGTTTGGCGTCTGGTCTTCCTTTCCTGCCACCCTGCCCCCCCCTCCCCCGGGTTTGTTTCCGGTGGTGGTTCGCCTTTTGGTCCCTGGGGGTCGGGCTGTTGTTTTCTGGGCCTGGTTGTCTTTGTGGCTTCCTTATCCTGGCGTGCCGCCTGGTTTTCCTGTTCTGCGGTTCTCCGGGCTGGTGGCCTGTGGTTCTGTCCGTCTTTTCTGTCCCGGCTTCGTCTGCTCTCGGTTATTTTGGGTGGTCGGGCCGGGTTGGTCCCTGCCTGGCCTCCTGGGGCTGCTGGGTGCTGTGGCCTCTTGTTCCGTCTGCTCTCGGGTGTGTTTGATCCCCGGGTTGTTCTGGTCTCGGCTGGTTCCCGTGCCTGTGTGTCTGCTGGGGCTTTCCGCTCCTTGTCGGGCTCTGTTTCCTTGTCTGAGCTCTCTTTTGGGTCCTGGCTGGAGAGGGGTGGACCTCTGCTGTTGTGGCGGCGTCCTCCTGGGTCCTTCCGGGGTCCTGTGGCTCCGGGTCTGTGGGCCTCCTGTTGGTTGGGCTGGCCTCGGACAGGGTCTCCTGGGTTCTTTGCCTGTGCTGCCCTTTCGGGCTGCTGTTGGATGTTTCTTTGCTGGGCGTTTCCTGGGTTTTTTCTTTCCTGGTTCTGGTGTCCTGGCTCGCTTCTGCCTCCCTTGCCACCCGGGTTTCGTTCCTGGTGAGGGTCTGTTTGGGTGCCCCCCTCCCCCTCTGTGGTTGGGGTGCGGTTCTGTGGTTGCTCTGGCCTCTGTGGGCCTCTTCCTCCTGGGGTTTTTCCTGGTGCTTAGCCCTCTGCCTTTCTGCTTCCGTTTTGGCCTTCCGTGTGGTCCTGCGGTATGGTGCTGGTGGTTCCCGGTTCCTCCTGCCCTTTGTTTTGGTCTGGCCTCTGCGTGGACTGCTTCTGGGTTGTTGTCCCTGTCGGTCCTCCTGCGTGGTCGGGTTGCTTGGCTCTGGTCCTGGCTTCCTGGTTCCTTGGGCGTTTTTTGCCCTGTTTTCGGCTTTTGGCTTGGCTCCTCTCTGGTGTTGCTGGGTTCGGGCCTTGGGCTTGTGGCCTGGTTGCTGTGCCGCCTGGGGCTTTCTTTTGTCCGCTGCTCCTGCCCAGGCGGGGGGTGGGGCGGTCCTGTGCCGTGTGGGCCCCTCCTTGGTGCTGTCCTCTGTGCCTGGTTTTTGGGGCTGCTGGGTTTCCCGTTTGCTCTGTGCTCCCCTCCGGCCTTGTTTTTCCCTGCCTTTGGGTTTGGGGTGGCCTCCTTCCTGTGGGGTCTTATGGGGCTTTGGGGTTTTTCCCCTTCCCTGTTTCTTGGTTTGGGTCGAGTTCTCGCTCTTGTTCGGCTCCTGGGCTCTTGTTGCTCCGGGGCTTACTCGGGGGGGTGGCCTCCTCTGGTCTCTTTGGGCCGCGTTTTTTCCTTCTGGGTCTGCCGGGTCCTGTATTCCTTCCTGCTGGTTTTGGGCTTGGCTGTGTTTGCTCCTGGTTTCTTCTGTTTTTTGTCGATGATTCCCTGGGCTCTTTTGTGTTCTGGTGGTTTGTTTTGTTTTTGGATGAATGCCGGGGTTTGCTTTGGTATTTCTCACTTAGTTATGAAGTTGTCGAGGACGGAGGGACCTGGGGGTAATGTCCTATTACTTACCGGTAATATTCATTACTCCGGGTCCCGTAGTCCTCGACACCTTCATGGATTCCCTCGCTCCCTCCCGGTCTGCCGGCCTTCATCCTTGGCTTGGTATTTCAGAGGGAATGCTGGGACCGGTACGCTTATGTACTCCCAGCGGGAGGGGGAGGGTAGGTCCAGCATTCCTTCGTTCTTTTTTTCTGTCTGTGAGATGGGTTATCTCACTTAGTTATGAAGGTGTCGGGGACTACGGGACCCGGAGTAATGAAGATTACCGGTAAGTAATAGGACATTATCGAATGTTACACGCACGCCTCTTCCTTTAACAAGTTCAGAGTGACAGTTCATCTTTTTCTGCAAATCCAGTAAGAGTAGAGTAGTATAAACTTTGACTTAATTATTATAGTAGTGTTTCATGTTTTATAGCGCTGAGAGCCCCCCACAAGTGAGGTTCTGACCTAGGGTGGAGAAGAAACATGTAATAACAGCTAAACAGACAAATGCATGAAGCAGTCTGAAACAGTGCCTCTTGGCATGTATATTTTTTAATTTACGAGTTGTTTTGATTGAATGAAGCTGTGGAAACCTCAACAAGAGGTCTCTGCACCAGACCTACAACAAGAAAATGTTCAGTAACCTTCGAGCTTTCTGGGTGGAAAACTGCACACATACCCCATGTCTCACTTTCTTTCATGTATTACAATGAAAGCCATGAATATAATTAATAAATTACAAATGCTATAGGTGTCACATTTGCGAAAGTTATAACTATTGGCATTGTAAATGACAATGCTATTAATTTAGCTATTTTCAAAAACAACACATAAATAAAAAAAAATCATTTATAAGACCAATAGCTCAAACTTTCCTAATGCGAGACCTATTGCATTTCCAATGCTTATTATTATAGGCATGGGGTGATCAAGTGATTTGCCTAGAATCACAAGATGTTGAGCCTACACGGAAACTCAAACCTGGTTTCCCAGCTCCAAAGTCGGCAGCTCTGGTAGTTACACCACATCCTCACCCCACTTGTAGGGTTTCATGGTTTGCCCCAACAATTACTTTTTTCGCAAATTAACCACTGTCTCACGGACTCAATACACTGATGAAGTCTCGGTAGCACAATGACCCATGAGCTCAAATTGGCCACACACAGGTTCCCTGCCAGGAGCCTGTTGTCACTATGCTGCACCAACTGAATGCACATTGTGCCCCGACCTTAGTGCAGAGTGTGAAACCCACAACAAGCAATCTTGGGCACCACACCGGTTCCATAGTGAGGCAAGGTAATACTCATGTTAATCCGGTTTTATTCGCGTAAGTAAACTTCAACAATAGTGCCAATGACTCTTCTCTCCATGCCCCTCATAGCTGAAGAAAATACACCCCGGACTAGGGGGCATATTACCAACGTTAAGCGATATTTATCGCTAACGATGCTTAGCAACGAATTTTTTACCGCTAAGCATCATGAGAAATTATCGCAGATAAACCTTGCTATTATCAAGGTTTATCGCAAATGCGATAAAAAACTGACGCAATGCATGAGTATCGCTGAAAAGTCAGCGATATTCATGCATTACCGAGCTAATGCTCTTAGCCATGTTATCCACCTCCCATTGGATAACATGGCTAAGAACTGCTCAGGGCAGGTGTTAGTTTTTGGAGATATTCGCGCTTAGCGCGAATATCTCCAAAAGTTGGTAATAGGAGATAGCGATGTTAGCGACTGTTTCCAGTCGCTAACATCTTGGCACGCCCACTTTGCATGTCATTAGTGATAAATATCACTGACATGCAAAGTGGGGCCCAAGATGGTCGCTATCTCCTACTAGCTGTCGCTAACTGGTGTTAGCGACAGCTAGGTAATAGGGAGATAATTTTATCTCCGCTTTCTTGGCTTTTAAAGCCAAAAAAGCGGAGATAAACCCCCTTGATAATATGCCCCTAGGTTTCCCCAGTCTGTTCGTTGCCAGTTATGGTGATGACTGGTAACATGAGCTCTGGTGACTTAAGATCGTTATTTTCCATGAGAGGAAGTTCATAACAGGAACAACAGGACAGAGACCACCTTCAGCACACCTTCTTTGCCACAGTGAAACTCCAGTGCAAGAATCATAAAAAAACACATTTCCAGCCCTCTTTTTAACTCCCTTTTATCCACCAAACTGCAGTTTGCAGCTGTGAAAGGCAAACACAGAATAAGTTGTACCTATGCATGGTATGTTACTCAGCTCACATCTTGAATAAAGTATTATCATTAATCATGTAAACTTTATGGGTTATGAATTTGTATTGAGGTAAGTGCACCCGTGCCTAGAAAAAGGCTCCCAGTGCTCACTGCCCTACGTCCCCTGGCTGGAACATATGTAGGGGGCTTCTGGGCTTGGGCTGACAACAAGAAGAGCACCAGCTCATAATTCACAAAGCCTCTTAGATGAAGGGCATTGTTTATGCACGACTTTCAATTAATATGCAGCAGCACAATTTGCATAATTGCCCCTGGTTGGCTTTACCTCTTTCTATGTACTTGGAATCTGTGTTTTTACGAAAGTAACATTTTTGTACAGACTTTAAAAAGCCGCAATGGAATATTTCATATGTCAGAATATTGGGAACTCTATGCTTTTGTGATTCTTTGAAAACAATTCCACTTAGCCTAAAAATGTCATTTGAAATGCCTGTTCCTGTTACCTGCCTTTATCTACAAAGTCCTTTCTTTGAAAATCTCTTACAATGCAGCTTGTTCTGCAAGGACAGTGCAGCTGTCTTCAGAACCGAAGTATGTCATGACACCGCAATGAATATACCCCTCAACGTACCTGTCCATTGCCTCTCTTTGCAAACCCAATTTAACTTCAGCCTAAACAATATTCAAATAAACTACAGATGGGAGTTTCAAATGTTTTTAAAAATTGGCCTGGTTTCTCGTTTGTAGATGTAATCGCAAGTCTTGATGAGATCTGTGTGTCCTGATGGCTGATGTACAGTGGCATCTTTATACCGCATATGATGTTCCCAAAAAGGTTATCCCAACCTCTAATAGACATATGCCTGTGCAGCTTTAAGAACATCAACCTAGAAAAAAGCATAGTTTTCTTTTTGCAGGTCAATTTGTTCTTTTTACTGAATATCGTACGAGTTCTGGTGACAAAGCTACGAGATACCCATCGGGCGGAATCCAACATGTACATGAAAGCTGTGAGAGCCACTTTAATCCTGGTGCCTTTACTTGGAATTCAATTTGTGATTATTCCCTGGAGGCCAGAGAACCGACTTGCTGGAGAAATATATGATTACATCATGCATATTTTAATGCATTACCAGGTACTGTGTTTTTTGTATTTTCTTTATTCACATCACTACAATAAATAACGATAGATGTTCTTATTTCTGCATTATCACTTTACAGTTGTACAGAAGTGACCTCATTTAAAACACATATTTGAATATGAGACCCATAACATTGCTGTGGAGTCAAACAATTTACAATCACTTAAGCATATGTTTCAAACTTTCTTATTCAGTACTGTGGGCGCGAGGTCACACTGGGAATCCAGATCCAATAATCAAAACATAACATAACTCTACAAATATGGACACTGTCTGTGAAGTCAGAAAATATTTAATTTTGATTGAAAGGTCGGAGTTCACCTTCATTGTTTGCATTAAAATGTGAATGCTTGACCTGAGCTTCTCTGAAAAGTGCTCCTCAGGTCAGGCCCAGCAAATCTCAAGGACTAACTCTAAATAATGTATTGTACCATGCAGAAAATATGTTTGCAATTAATGCTCGTCTGCTTGAAAATGCCTGAATGCAAAATGGGGAGTGATGTTACCTTCGACAGTCCCTGGCTGAGAAAGAGGTCTGGCAGAAAACTAACTATACTGGCATAGTCCACCAGCCAGATTAAATGAATCCAACACGAATATCGTCCACCCCATCTTATCCTGCGTTGTCAGTGCCTGCGAGCCTCAGGATCCGCCCTTACCCTCAACTTTTTACTTTCAAAAGACTTAGGCCCAGATTTACAAATGCTTTGAGTCAGGTTTGTAATACTTTTCTAACGCAAACCCAGTGGAAATGTTCACGTGGGACGGACCTACAAGCAAGTGCAAGTCGTGACTGTGCTGATTGCAATTCAAAGTAAAGCAAAGTTGCACAATGCATCGCCTTGCATTGCTTTGCATCAAGAGGCCGTTCAATGGGGGTGCATGGGTATTTCCATTCCACCACCCATGCTATTGATTCAAATCAGTATCTATAAGAAATGTTAGACGAAGATTTGTGCCAAAATCCTAGGCTTCCTCGAAGCAGGCGTAATAAGGAGAAATGTTTTAATTTCTCCTTGTTTATCCCATTTTACCTCTGTGCTGCATTGTACAGCACACGTGCAAAGTGGGAAAAGCCTTAAAGCCTAGGTTTTGTGCAGAAAGGGACTCCATCCACTACAAAAATTATGCTCAGACAATGCAGACATCACTGCACGATGGCACTAAGGTGTCTGCGTTGGCACATGGCTGCCTACAGAGTAGAAGCAAAGAGAGAGAGCAGAGCAGAACATCTTAGCAGATATTGTGCTGCTGCGCTCTCTCCCATTCATGCAACACAGTGCAGCACAGCAACTTTGTTTGCTGCGCTGTGCAACTTAAATGTAAGCATGGGCCACAATCTCTATTAATCTAAATTTTCTGAGGAGCACCACTTAGTTCCATACAGCAGTGCCAGTGGATATGAAGCGGGCAAAGTGTGGCACGGAATACACAAAGGCACAAACAGGCATATAAAACATATCCTGGTATGAGATACAAAACATCCACCTACCATTTAGCACTGTTTGCTGGCAAATCTTGCCTCTACTGCTGTATCACTGGCAGAGGAGGAAGATACATCAAGGTTCGACAGGAAGCTTCTTCCAGCAGCTTTCTTTCTACCCAGTGGTAGCAGCCAGCCATACAATGCTGGAGTCAGCAGAAGACAAACAGTTGGGTCTGCATTAGCACTAGAGAAAGGATGCACAGATAATTATCACTAGAGGATCTGCAATCGTGTATGAGGAAGAGACCAAATTTAATACAGAATAGAATTATAAAGGTCGGGGTGAAGCAAGACAACGCAATGATGTTGTCAGAAAATATGAAAGATATATGCAGTGGTCAATGTCATTCAGACTGTTCAAAATGCGAAATGATCTAGAGGCAAAGGCAATAGGAAGAGGCATGCCAAAAGCTGCCCTATAGGCGCTGGAATAACATTGCCCACATTCTTTCTCCAAGCTGGAAGACATATCTCACAGAGAAGCCGTTTAGTGTCTTTGATGATAACAAAACAGTGAAAAGTGCTAAGTTAAATCAGTTTTGTCTCTCTGCTCTGACCCGAACACATTTTGTGAATGCCTATACGCTGCTAAGGTGTCAATTGTGCAGGACATGTGCATCATCATGCATTTCCAAAAGATGCCAGTTTTCCCTTTGCTCCCCACACATTGCTATGCATGTTGCAGTGGTCACTGCAGTTGAGGAGCATTCATTCTTGCACGTCATCGATTTTGGTTGTGTCCATGAACAGAAGGCGTAGTGTTTTTCCTATTGTGTGTGTAGGAAGAGAAACTAAAATGCAGACAAAGGGCCTTATTTATGAAGGCCATGCGCCACCAGTGCGTCACTTTTTCCCATGTTAAAAGTGACGCACCGGTGGCGCAAGGCCTTCATAAATAAGGCCCATAGTGTGTTCACTGTTCAATTGAAATTCAAGAGGTCCGTTTTCCCAAACCATGAAGGAGGCACCATTATTAGTATACTGACAATTTGTGCATACCTTATAATTCTGATGAAGAATTGGAATGATTAGGACATGTGTATCTGTTGGATAAGCAGAGCAAGTTGCATTATACCATATATGGCATGGCATGGTTGTATCCAAGCAGGCACGTTACTTGCGCGCCGAACTGTCGTACTGCAGAACATAGGAATATTTCCATGCCATAAATTCTTTTTCCAATTATTTAACCATAATTAAACCAATATTGTATCCCATTTTATACACGATAATCCAAGCTTATTAATCCACTGTGGAGACAGCGTCATATCACCATGATTCTTTATTCAGCATTTTCGCACGCAATAATAAAGGTTTCTAATACATTGAGGATGACATAACATAAGGGAAGGAGTGCATTCTTTCATGACTTTTTTGCATAGCATGGTTGTATGCCAGACTATTGAAAACAAAAAAAATTGTGTGCCAAATACACCCTAGACAGAATATCAACTACCAGAATATTTTGAAGGTAAGTGTTAGAAATTGGGTTACTGGTTGACAAGGGTGTGAGCCCTGGTCAAGCAACAACCACAACCCTAGTTAGGGTAAAGCACAAGCAAACTCCAAATTAGCCTGTGGTCTCCCTCCAGTAGCTTGGCACTGATCACCCAGGCTTAACTTAGAGGAAATGTGTAAAATATTTCTACAACACTACAAATCATAAAGCAGTGAAAAGACAACACAAAAATATCCCACACTAGCTTTAGAAAAATACAACTTAATTCAATAATTTAAACAAGACCAAAATGACAAAAAATCCAATCATTAAAACTGGAGATATTCAATTTTAAAGTTTATATGCAAAATGCTCAACGTGCAATTGGGGATATCTTGTCGCGCAGCACCGGGACAAAGTCACAAGTTCAGGCAGACCGCAATGGTGCAAAAGATGGCAACAGGGACCCAGTTAGGCCCAGTTAAAGAAGTACCTTAAATCTTGGTTGCGGACCATTGTCTGAATCCAGGTTGAAGATGCACGGCACAGCTGAAGTGATGCATTGATCCCTGTAGTGGCGAGGTTACAGTGCAAGGTCCTGTTGCATTGTCATCGTAGATCCCATCAACTGCGCTTGCAATGCAAAGTCAGGTGTAGGGGATGCAGCGCACAGCTGGCGATGTGTTGGTTCAGAGGAGCTGAGAGGCAGAGTCCGTCATCCAGCCTGCTGTCAACGAGAGGTGCAAGAACCTGGACTGTGGATGCGCTGTGCCTCAGTGGCAATGCATCGATTCTGAGAAGCTGTAGTAGGCGATGCAGGTCTTTCGAATGGCCCAATCCATGCAGTAGTGGTGATTCATTGGTTCTGCTCAGGGATGCGCCACTCAGCCGAGCAGATGTGTTGGTTCTGCTCAGCAGAGAAGACAAACTGGTTTTCTCTGACAAGCACCTTAGGCCCACTTGTAAAGGTTCAAGACTGGAGTGGCATTACTTGGCAGGGCATTCTCACAGATGGCCAGTTGCAAGGTTGATGGAAGCTTGTTATGTCCCTGCAGCTTCAGATCAAGAGGCCAGCCAACTAGCCCTTAGAGTCACTCTGGGTGCAAGAGATGCAGGTCCAGTCCTTCGCATCCAGGCAAGAAGGCAGCAGGGAGCAGGTCAGTTCAACAAAACAGGGGTCCAGCAGTGTGCAATCCAGCAGAGTGGTTGTCCTTCAGCAGCACAGCAACCTTTCTCCCTGGCAGAGTATCCACAGGTGCAGAAGTGTGTTGAAGTGGTGGTGTCTGAGGTCGTTCTTTTCTACATAGCTTCAAGAGGCATGCATTTAAATTGCACAGATGCCCTGCATTCCCTGCCATGGCTTCATACTAACTGCAGGGGGTATTCAGCCCTTTTTGTGGAGACAGGACACAGCCTATTCAGGTGTAAGGGAGCAGGTGTAAGGGAGGCTGGCCCCAGCTCCTACCTCTCATCCTGCCAATGACGTCACAGGCAATCACACTTAAGCTTCCATTGTGTGTGGCTGTCTAGGAGGAATACACAAAGCTCAACTGCCAACAACACCTAGTCATGTGACCAGAGACAGACTGCATGCACCAAATGGCAAAGGCATAAAATAACAACTTGCTAAATGTGGGATTTTCAGAATTACAATTTAAAACCCGACTACCATAAGTTAGGATTTAAATTGTGATTTCAGAGACCTCAAACTGAACCAGCTACATCTTTTCATTTGGAAATTTCACTTATAACATGTAATACGGTTACACCAATGTTATTCTGTGGGAAATACAGGCCTAGCCATAGTGAAACGAAATTTGAGGGGTTTTCACTACTAGAACATGTCAAACTTAAAAGTATATGCCCTGCTTTTTTAAGTACATTGGACCCTGCCCTTGGGCTGTCCAGGGCCTAACTTAGGGTTGACTTATATGTATTAACAGGAAGGTTTGGTCCTGGAAAAAGCTTTATTTTGGCAGGTCGAAATGACAGTTAAAACTGCACACACAGGCTCTGCAATGGCAGGTCTGAGACATGTATAAAAGGCTACTTAGGTGGATGGGACAATCAGCACTGCAGGCCCACTAGTAGCATTTAATGTACATACCCAGGGGCACATATAGTACAACTTTATTAGGAGGTTATAAGTAAATTAATTAGGGTAATTGGGTGGAAGCCAATATTAGCATATTTTAGGGAAGGAGCACAAGCAGTTTAGCCTGGTTGGCAGGGGTAACATGCACAGAATCATAAGGCCAGCAAAAACGAATCCAGCAAAAAAACAGGCGGTCAGAAGCCAAAATCTTAGGGGGGAGCAATGCAAAGGATGCCAGGTCCAACAGTAAACATATGTAGGTAGGTGCAGATTTACTATATGTAGCTTGATGAACAATAAACATCTTACATACATGTGGATTTAAAAGTTAAGAATGGTAAATCAATATTTACAATATTTTGGTTGCCAGTATTATGGGAATAATATTTTGTTAGCATAATATTTCAAACTCAGTATACTATACTCATAAGACAGCCACCACCCATCCAAAATGCTAGGTATTGGCACATACCATACATAGGAATAATCAATAAAAAATGAAGTGACAAGGGATACCTCTCTACCATAAACATGCGTATGCAATTACTGAGGAGACACACACAATATATTCACTGCATGAATCTATTCGCTTACAGGTAGAGAATCATGACCACCCGAACAATGCCCAATTAATCTTGTGTCCAACAGAATGTCTCATTTTATGGCCTGCTGTAGCAAAAAATACATAAAAGGCAACCTACAGAATTTCATTCAAACCTGAAGTAGGAGCTCTAGGTGATATCAGCTACTGATAATGCAACAATGCCACTATGTCAGAGTGCAGGAGTTGTATGCAAATCCTAAATCAGATGAAGACACTGATTTTCTACATAGACATATTATGAGTCTCTGACATGTTTCTGCAACCACAGTAAAGGCTACATGCACCTACTATCAGCTAGGAAGGGCAATCCAAGTGAAAAAAGCCAGCCTTCGGTGGCTAGCAACATCTCCCATCTCCCACGCTGCTGTGACAAAACTGCAGATTGCAATGAGTGTATTGACCCAGCAGGTACAACCCATACAGGTGCTGCATCGGGATGTAGTGGGACCAGACATTAAAGTTATTGCAATACAAGATGGCACTGTTGTCATAGCGCAGAACCTGGCAACTCTGAGGCATTTTAGATGGACATTTGAAGGTGATTTCTAAGGGCTAATATAATGCCCAGTGTGGACTCAGATGGAGGGACCATATTTGAAATATTTCAGATGTTTTCATTAGTGTCATCTGTTAATATTTCTGCTGCCCTACAATGGCGCACTACAGATGCAGATATACATCCTTAACTGGAGGTCAAGTGGCCTTTGCTCTTGCATGTCACTTCACTTTGAAGCCCACATTACAAGTTCGCCAGATTTATGTGCATAGGTACAAGGGGTTAGGGTGGTATCACCAAACCAAAATACAGCTATTACAAAAAGAAATTCTTGGTATGGTAAATAACCACGAGGACCTGAAAATACGAGTCCCTTTCCTAATGTTTTCTCTGATTCCAGGGACAAATCTGCTCATGTTTACGCCTGCTTTGAGCAGATGTTCCATGGTATACTGTATGGTGGGCTGTGTACAACGGCATCCATCACTGTAACTTCTTTCAGGTGAAGTCTCTAAACTCAATATCCGTACAACAAGGTACGGTCACAAGGGCTGCGCAATGTTTAATGTGTACATGATAAAATGTTTATCATTGATTTGACACATTTTATAGCGTACACCTCTTCCTTTGTCTTTGCTTTGAATAGTCTATAACCACTAAGGAGGGATGCCCATCCATTTATTGCTGCTACAAGATCTGTGGGTCAAAAAAGTATTTAGATTGGCATTAAATGATGATACATGCTTAGTACATGTCACATATTCCTGACATCATCATGGACATACAAGGATTCTTGCGGATTGTCAAAATGTCATCTAGCACATTGTGAGGTACTTGTATTGAGTATGTAAATTTTCCAGAATGAGCTAACAAAGAAAGATGTGAACATTTGCACTTGTATAGAATCAATCAATCATATAATTTGTAAAGCGCACTACTCACCCATGAGGGTCTCAAGGTACGGGGGGAATGCTGCTACTGCTCGAAAAGCCAGGTCTTGAGGAGTTTTCTGAAAGTCAGCAGGTCTTGGGTCTGCCGTAGGTGGATGGGGAGGGTGTTCCAGGTCTTGGCGGCGAGGTGGGAGAACGGTCTGCCGCTGGAGGTTACTCTTCGGAAGTGGGGGACTGAGGCGAGGGTGAGGTCGGCGGAGCGGAGCTGGCTGGTGGGGGTGTAGAAGCTGAGTCGTCTGTTGAGGTACATTGGTCCAGTGTTGTGGAGTGCCTTGTGTGCGTGGGTGAGGAGTTTGAAGGTTATCCTCTTGTTGACCGGGAGCCAGTGCAGGTCTCTCAGGTGGGGTGGGATGTGGCTGCAACGAGGGATGTCGAGGATCAAGTGTGTAGAGGTGTTCTGGATGAGTTGGAGCCGTCTCAGGAGTTCGTCCGAGGCTCCTGCATAGAGGGCATTTCGGTAGTCCAACCTGCTGCTGACGAGGGCCTGGATGACCGTTCTTCTCGTTTCAGTGTGGATCCACTTGTAGATCCTGCAGAGCATGCAGAGGGTGTTGAAGCAGCAGGAGGAGATGACATTGACCTGTTTAGTCATGGAGAGGGTGGAGTTGAGGATGACCCCTAGGTTGCGTGCATGGTCGGTGGGTATTGGGGCGGTTCCCAGTGGGGTCGGCCACCAAGCCGAAGGGGTGGATCCGAGGGTGAGGACCTCGGTCTTCTCCGAGTTCAGCTTTAGTCATCTGTTCCACATCCATTCAGCGATGGCCTTCATTCCTCCGTGAAGGTTGGTTTTGGCGGTGTAGGGGTCCTTGGTGAGGGAGAGGATCAGCTGGGTGTCATCGGCGTAGGAGATGATGTTGAGGTCCTGGCGATGGGCGACGTGGGCAAGCGGTGCCATGTAGATGATAAACAGAGCGGAAGGGGGGAAGGTGAATGCCCTGTGTTTTGCCGGAGAGGAAGGAGGTGGTCCAGTCCAGGGCCTTCTCTTGAATCCCGGCGTTGTGGAGGCGTGTTCATAGTGTGTGGTGGCAGACCGTGTCGAAGGCGGCTGACAGGTCCAGGAGGATGAGGGCTGCCGTTTCTCCGTTGTCCAGCAGGGACTTGATGTTATCGTGGCGGTGATGTGGGCAGTCTCGGTGCTGTGGTTGCTGCGGAACCCTGACTGGGAAGGGTCCAGGATGTTGTTCTCCTCGAGGTAGCGGGACAGTTGTTCGTTGGCGGTCTTCTCGATGACCTTTGCCGGGAACGGGAGCAGGGAGATGGGATGGAAGTTCTTGAGGTCCTTGGGGTCCACCTTGGGTCTCCTGAGTAAGGCGTTGATCTCGGCGTGCTTCCAGCTCTCCGGGAAGATTGCTGTCTCGAAGGAGGTGTGATGACGTTCCGGAGATGAGGTGGGATGGCTGTGCTGGCTTTGTTGAAGATGTGGTGTGGCGATGGGTCTGACAGAGATCCAGAGTGGATGGTGTTCATGATCTTGATGGCGTTGTTGTTGATGTTGGTCCAGGAGAGCAGGCGGTCGTTGCAAGTGGTGGTTGTCGGGGCGGTCATGGCGTTGAAGCTGTTGTGGATGTCTGCAATTTTGCGGTGGAAGAAGGTGGCCAGCGAGTCGCACAGGTCTTGCGAGGGTGGGACGTCATTGGTGTTGGAGCTGCGGTTGGAGAGTTACTTCACGATGTTGAAGAGCTCTTTGCTGTTGTGCGCGTTGTTGTCTAGGCGGCCTTTGAAGGAGGCCCTTTTGGCGGATCTGAGGAGGTGATGGTGTCTGTGGATGGCGTTCTTGTGGGCTGCGTGGCTGTCCGGTGTTCGTTCACTGAGCCAGATCTTCTCCAGCTTTCTGCAGGTTTGCTTGGAGGCCTGGAGGTCTTTAGTGAACCAGCTGGCTTTCTTGTTGGTGTGACTGTTGGAGGGTTTCTTGATCGGGTGAGGGTATTGGCGCAGTCGTTGATCCACTGTGTGAGGTTGCGGGCGGCGGTGTCGGGGTCGGTGGGGTCGGAGGGTGGGCTCTGGGCGAGGGTGGTGGTTAGCTGGTCTTCGGTGACTTTGCTCCAGCAGCAGCGAGGCATCTGTTGGGTGCGGTGGTGCATGGTGGGTTTCTTGAAGGTGAAGTGGATGCAGCGATGGTCGGTCCAGTGGAGTTTGGTGGCGTGGTTGAAGGAGACGTGGGGGCTTGCGGAGAAGATGGGGCCAAGCGTGTGACCGGCGGAGTGGGTGGGTGTTGTGACGAGTTGTCTGAGTGCGAGGTTGGCTAGGTTGTCGATCAGGGTGGTGGAGTTGGTGTCATTGTTGTTCTCGAGGTGGAAGTTCAGATCCCCGAGGAGGATGTAGTCCGTGGAGGCGAGGGCGCGTGTGCTGACGAAGTCGGCGATGGAGTCGCTAAACTGTGGATGGGGTCCGGGGGGTCTGTAGATGTGGGTTCCTCTGAGGGTGGTGTTGGGGTCGGTGTGGATCTGGAAGTGCAGGTGTTCAGCGGTGCTGAGGGTGTTGTCGGTGTTGGTCGAGACTCTGAGAGTGTTCCTGTGGACAATGGCAATTCCTCCTCCTGCTCCATTGGTGCGGTCCCTGCGGGTGATCTTGGAGCCTTCCGGGACGGCTATGGCTATGTCGGGTGCAGAGGCGGGGTTCAGCCAGGTCTCCGTCAGGAAGACAACATCTGGGGAGGTTGAGTCGAGTAGGTCCCAGAGTTCAGCGGGGTGTTTGCAGGCAGAGCGGGTGTTGAGAAGGATGCATCTGAGGTGGTTGGGTTCTTTCCTGGTCGGCAGCATGATGGGGCGGATGCTTGTGAAGCTGCAGTTCCGGCAGGTGAAAGCTCCGTGGTTGTGTTTCGGGGCGGCCAGGAATCAGGTGTGTGATCGTCCGGTGTTGAGTGCGTCGAGGGTTCTCACATCGTAGTGGTGTCGGACGTCGTGGCATTCGATGGGTCCAGGGGTCTTGGTGCGGTCCAGGTGCAGACGGGCTTGCCTTAGGCGCGCCCGCTGCGCTCCCGCTATTCAGCCTCCATATGAGGGGATATGGGAGGGAGGAGCAGCTGGGAGGCGGGAGCAGGGTGGCAAATGGGATTGGAGGGTGCGGGCCGCAGGGACGCAGTGGCAGGAAAAACGGGCGGGGGCCACAGGAGAACTGGGCACAGGAAGGAAAAACAAGTTTGGGCAAGAAAACAAGTACAGGCACAGAGGAATAAAAACAAGTCTGGGCAAGAAAGCAAGTACAGGCACAGAGGAATAAAAACAAGTCTGGGCAAAAAAGCAAGTACAGACACTTAGGAAAACAAGCATTTACAATGCAATGGTCTCGGCATCATTAAAGGTAGAGCTATTTGCATTGCTCATGACATTTCTTTTTTTTTTTAAATCATCATGCGTGAGACTCGGTAGGCTCCTGTGCCGTTGATCCGACAAGGCGCACAGAAGCGCTACGAGGCGTCCAGGCCTCAACGCACAGCGCACCCAAGTGCAAGAGAGGGCTCTCGAGCCCCCAGAGAGGGGGGGTATTGGCCTACGAGTGAATAAATGAGAGGGAGCTTAGCAGGGAGAAGCGATGGCAGCGGCAGTGGGCGTGACGAAAGCGGGTCTGACAACCCAGACTGAGGGTGCTGGGGCAGTCAGTGGGGTGAAGGTAGGGTACGGGGTAGTGGCAGCCGGGGTTGATGGAAGAGGGAGGGACAGGCAGTAACAGGGGTGTGTGATAGCAGGCGATGGCTTTGAGTGTTATGGGTAAAAGTTAAAGGCAAAAAGGCTGAAAATCTTGCTGCTCGAACCTCCAACTTTCAAAAGGGACTTAGGGCGCATATTTTTTTTTGTTGCAGTTTTATATAGCGTGATCTCGAACCAAAGGTAACACAGCGCTTTACATGAGCACAAGTTGCATTAAAGACAGACATATTCACTTTTTGGCACGGAGAGATTCAGTGATCTACCCGGAATCACAGGAAGCTTCAGTCTCCCATCAGACTCAAACTGGGTTTCCCAGCTTCAAAGACATCTGATCTAGCTGTTACGCCTCATCCATCCTCAGTAGTGCGACTAGAAATTGGAACTCTTTACAGCCATACCTTCACACCACCACCTCTTTCCGGATCTTCAAAAAGGACCTTAAAACCTCTTCCAAATAATTTTTTCAAAATAAGACTCCTCGTTAAGCTCCCCACCAGGCACACGCCCTCCTATTTAATGATGTTACCCTGACAGTTACAAGACACCCTATAGAGCTATAACGACCTTTCTTCTTCAACTATGTAAATTTGTAATATATATTAATGTATCCCTGATCGATTTAACGTTTCTAAATATGTAATTTGCATTGAATATGGAATTTGTAGGTAAGTAACTCTCAACATGAGTAACCGTAGTAGTTATACATATTGTCACATACTACCTTGTTTCGCTAAATTCCTCATGTAACGTTCTTTTGCTCTATTATGAAACCTTCTGACACCTCTGGGTAATGTCCGCACAATATAAAAATTCCTCATGTAACGTTCTTTTGCTCTATTATGAAACCTTCTGACACCTCTGGGTAATGTCTGCACAATATAAAAACGCACAACTAAATACATAAATACAGATCAATTACAGTTAAAGAAAATAACTCTTACTGCACCCGGAATTCCGCCGCGGCTGCACCGGCAGTCAGGCAAGGTCGCCTGTGACGGGGGCCGGGCCGCGTCCGGACCGGAAGAGGAGGCAGGCGGAAGAAATGCGTTGAGTGGCCCGGGGCTCCTGTGAGCGGTGAAGAGCCCCGGGGCCAACAACAGGATGTTGCGCACGTGTTGCGGGGCTCCCTTGACCAAGAGGGAGCCCCGGGAAAGGAGCTGCAGCATCAACTCTGCGGAGGGGGCACGAGGCACATGCCCGCTGCCTGCCCAGCCGTGCTGAGAGCGGAGTCCCCCAGATTGCCACAGTAAGTTGAAAAGGAGGGGGAGGGGGGCGGTGCACTCGTGTGTGTGTGCGCACGTGTGTGTATGCGTGGGGGGGTTCTGTATGGATGTGCGTGCGTGTGCGCTTGTGTGTGTGTTTCTGTGTATGCGCATGCGCGTGTTGTGTGAGAGCTTCGTGCAGCGCTCGTACTTGTGCGCGTGCCAGTTTCGAAACGCCTGCGCGCGGCCAGGATTGTCTCCTGGGAAGCAGACACGGCAGCAATAGGTTCTCGGCGGAGACGCGCTTCCGCGCGGCTAGCCGAGACCTAAAAACAAGTCTGGTTAAGAAAGCAAGTACAGGAACAGAGGAATAAAAACAAGTCTGGGCAAGAAAGCAAGTACAGGCACAGAGGAATAAAAACAAGTCTGGGTAAGAAAGCAAGTACAGGCACAGATTAATAAAAACATGTCTGGGCAAGAAAGCAAGTACAGTCACAGAGGAATAAAAACAAGTCTGTGCAAGAAAACAAGTAGAGGCACAGAGGAATAAAAACAAGTCTGGGCTAGAAAGCAAGTACAGGCACAGAGGAATAAAAACAAGTCTGGGCAAGAAAGCAAGTTAGGCACAGGGGAAAAATACAAGATTAGGCAAAAACAATGCTGCCAGAGCTGTGCAGCAGCATGGGGAGCGACCTGCCTGCGAGCAGGGTCAGAGGTCGCTCTCGGCAAGCAAGGAGCAAGGAATGCAGTAGGTATTTCTACAAAGACGGTGCCCTAATATTCATCTGTATAAGTAGGTAGGTGTAGGTAGGAAGTGGATAGGTGGGTTAGATTTACACAAATAAGGGGTATTTGATGTATGTGCCCATTTCACTGTGATAGTTTCTGGTTGTTTAACAGCCAAGCGTATTATATGTATGTGTATCCAAGTGATGTCTTTGTATGTTAGGTGCTGTGTGATAACAGTATGCACATCACAGAAGCTTGACTTCATTTTGTCTGTTGGAGGACATTGGTCTAGTATTGTTTGTGCATTGTACATGCTATTCACTAGAGTGATTACAATGCACGATCCAGTGTCTGTTGTTCTTTGACCCACCATTGAAGAACACCCACGTGCTGGTCCCTTGTGTGTTTTTTTAATACAAAGTAATGATGACTTTCTATATTGTCTTGTCTTCAACCGAAGTTTCATCCTACACTTTCAAAATATGAGTTGGGAGGCAAGAGTACATTAGTTTGTGAAAACGTATTGGAATTATGGAAGAATGTAATTTTTTTCTGTGTAGGTCACACCTGTTTACAATTACTTGGGTATTTTTTTTTTTGCTGTGTACACACAAAAGGGCATATGCCTAATATTTGGGTGGAACTGTTTTTGTCATCAGGTATGTAGAATTAAATTTCTCTTAATGTGACACAGTTCATGCACTGTCCTGAATGGGCACATGTGAATGCTACATGGGGACAATGTTTGTATTAATGAGCTGTAGAACAACAGAATATTGAATTTTGTGGACTGGAAATTGCCACAATTCAACAAGTGTAGAGTAGTTGTCTGTATCAATAGTCGTTTTATTATCTGGCCACTCTGGGTGCCAAATATTATGACCTCCACGCTATTTCTCATTTTTCTAAAACTGTCTATAGTATCAATATGTCTATAGTATGAATAACCTTCCTTGGAAGACCAATCATGTTGTTAGACAGTTTTGTTATTCACACTTTCCAAAGCCTCTCTGTCTGAACACCCTGGCATAGGGTTTATTGTACCACTGTTTTGTCGTTTCAGGTCTGTTTCATGAATTAAACAATAATCGCTTTAGGCAATTTCTGTGTGAAGTATAGTTCATTGTGGCGATTTCTTGGAGCACCCATTTGATTTTCCAATTAAACAAAATTAAATGTGTTTTCCTATTTTGTTAAGGTCGGCTCTTTGCTCAATCTTGTCCATTACAGATTGGCCGTTGTGTATTAATGATCTGCCCCTCCCCCCACTGTCCTCTCATGAATGCCCTGATGAAGGTGCGGCAGTAGATCTGGCCGGGCACCGAAACGCGCGTTGGCGTTGTTTATCCTTGTCCTGTTTCTACCAACTGGGGTCTTCAGCTCTGCACTGAGAAGACTCTACAGGATCAAGTCAATTTTTCACTCTGGAATCATCTAGAGGAGGGTGTATGAATGTGAAGTGTGTGGATTTAGGCGAATGTAGACTGAATGAGCGAATTTTTAATGTATAGAGTGTGGGGTATAAGGGGTTGTTTTATAGACCTTATGAAAATATAGTGTGTATTGTATATCTCTGTTTTTAAGTGTAATATTCTAAAGGCATAAGATGAAAACATTTATCAAAAGTTTAAATATATAAAAAATAAACAAAATAATAAATAAAAAGACTCTATAATCTAAGACTACTACTTGGCTGAATCTGTGTTTTGGTTTCCGAATACTGTGAGCTCAACTTTGCTTAATATATTTGATGGACTCTGAGTGAGCCATAGTCTTATTGTGTATTGCAGATATTTTGTCTGATTGTTGTTCTTTGCTCAACCTAGCCTGCCCATTAGTGTATGCCCATTTTTACTTACAACTTCCAGTTTCAGATGTTTTTTGCCCCTTATATAGTTGGGTTTATTACTTACTAAAGGACATTCTGCGTTCCACGTTCACATTCATTACACCCCTAAAAATCTGTGTGTTCTGGGAAGTCCTGCAGAATATTTTCAGCAATACTCTATACAGTGCCACTAGTTTTCTAGGGCGTTTGAGATTCTGATGGTATAAGACATTGCATGAAAAGACATACAAAATATGTGAGTCTCGTATGATCAAAAGAGCTCAATTGAAATATGTTTATAAAATAAATCAAAATAAAAACAATGCTCTCAAAACTAGATGTCAAGATACTCAATTAAAGATGTAGGTTCAAAATAATCACAAATGTCAATTCAATATTTGCTTTTAAATCTTCCGTCATCTCTGAATGCGGAAGCAAAATAGAAAGTTTCATTGCATTTGCAAAATCTTAGTGTGCCATAAGCTGATATTTCAAGAAAAAGTAGTTTTGAAGTTTAGCAGTTTTATGGCGAAAATTCAGACGCCAAATTGATTTCAAAGTTATAACATGTTAAGCGACCTATGAGGTTTCAAACACAGCTTTAAAGCTAAAGTGACTTGAGTGGAAGCAGATGTTTGATAGTCTATTACTTTTGATCATACCGTTCTGGAGGAGAAGTTCCATGATTCTTTCACCTCCAAGAAACGCACCTATTGATTAATTTTGCAAATGTCATCGTATTTCCAGATTAAATAGGCTCTGCATATGCTGGTAGTTACTATAGTAAACATATATGGTATTTTGATAACGACCGAGAACTACAAAGTCTACAGGATGTACAGCAGGTTTCTTTATAGAAAATCACTGCAAATTGGTTTTGCGATGATTGTTTAGGGAATGCTGATTTCAATAAAAAGGTTTAGGCACTAGGACGGAGATCGACTGCGGCCCTGCAACAGCACAAAATAATGGAAAGGGGTGCAAGGTGTTTTTCCAGTCCAAAGGAAGGGGTGAGCTAGGCTCTTTAACAGTAGCATAACAAAACTCGAGAGCCTCCCGCAAGGTACATGGTGTAAGGAATGGGCTCACATAAATATTAGAATATATCGTATTTATTGGAGCCTAGTAACCCTAGTAAATATTACTTCTAACCCCTGATCTTAACTGTCACACCGTTCCTTGAAAAACTTCCACTCTTATCATATAGTACTTCTTCCCTTACAAAAAAAATATACACATGCTGAAGGATCCTTCTACGTTTGCCTAGACATAGGAATCTGTAGTAGAAGTTTGTACTTCCAGTAGAAATCCTATGCTAGACAGTGAACACTGACATATGTGTGACTCTGCGGCACACAACACAGCATTTTACAACAACAGCAGAGTGGATGACTGCATTTGATGTAATGCAACAGAGCAAGACAACCAGCTGTGCAGCACTGTGTCAAATGGAGAGTGCACGAATGCTCCTAATTTACTAAGTTATAGCGCATTCCTGCTCACACTCTGTGTTGGCGCATTGAGAGCTGCCTAGCACCAACTCAGAAACCTGTGTACCATGGTGTTACAGGCAGGATAGCTTTTGTGCAGGAGGGGACATCTTCCTTGCACAAAATCAATTCTCTGAAGTACTTTCCTCTTTATATGCGTGCTGCAGTATGGACACGTAGAAATCGGAAATAGCAAGGAGAAATAAACATTTTTCTCCTTGTTACACCTCTGTTGGGAAGCCATACAGTCCCAAGTTTACAATTCCTTGTAAATCTGGGAATGCACCAAAATTCATGGGTGGATGCATGGTAATGCCCACACTCCATCCATGGAACACCTCCACAATGCAGAGAAATGCAAGGCAGCAATCTGCATTTGCATTGCCTTACATCACTATAGATTAACTGAGCTACGTAGAGCCATGCACAGTGGCTTTGCATGGCTCAGTAAATCTAACTTGAGAACTTGATTTATGTTTTGTCGTCAAGCATGGCTCAAGGGCAATGAAAGCCCTTACTGAATATGGGCCCTGGTCTTCAAAATTGCCATAAATGTTATTTCAATAAGAGAGCAGATGCCCAGCACAGCTGCCACACTGCACACATCAGAAGGGGCAGTTAGTGCAGCCATAAAACATAAAACATGGCTTCTGAATGCATGTTCTGCAGAATGCTCACTCACTAAAGAAGTGTAATGTGTGAATAAATTATAAGTTATGAATGATGAATATGATTAGAACACACATTAACAGACAGCATCCAGGTAACAAAGCCTGTAAAGAACACTGGTGAAGTTTGATTTCTGATACATTGTACAAGTCTTGCAGTTATTTGACACAGAGTATTATATTCCTATTGTCACACACAACAACCTCTCCATGGGGTTGTAAAGTGCTGCAGGTTTGTCCACCTCTCCCTTAGGAGCATCCACTGCCTCTACTACCACTGAAAACAGTAGATGTCTATCGGGTAAGGAGAAGTGTAAGGTAGAAAACCCACAGCATAATCAGAAGAGAAATGTGTCAGGATCTTTCCTGTCTGGATCTACTTCAAGACATGGCTCAAAAGATAGTTCCTGCAGATTTCATTAAAGGTTAAATATTATTATCACTATTTTCCTTTTTTTATTAAATATTGCATAATAAGGAATAATAGTTGCAGTCCAATTTGGCTTAAGATCATCTACATGGCTCAGCTAGGTGTTTTTTAATATCAACTATTGTAGTCTAAGAAAGGGAAAACATAGAATCTGGCATAAGTGTACTATCTGTTGTTAGACTATTTTGCTCTATTACAACAAAAACCTTAAAATAAGACTATAATACAAGTTCACAAGGCTGTTCTACCATTATGTTAATTCCTTTACTTACATTCAATATTACAGATCATTAAATGTTGTTTACTCTTGTCCTGAGATTCCTGGCTGACTGAGGTATGCATCCAGGCCAGGCAGGAACCACCACTCTAGTCAGGGTGTACACACACTAAAAAATAAACTGTGCTCACCCTCTGGTAGCTTGGCATAGGGCAGTCAGGCTTATGTAAAGCGGCAATGTGTAAAGAATTTGTGCAACACACACAGTAACACAATGAATACACCACAAAAAGACTCCACACAGGTTTAGAGCAATAGAGATCATTTATCTGAGTAAAACAAGACCTAAATGACAAAAATACAAAAAATAGAAATTGAGATTTGAATTTTTAAAGAATAAATGAAAATAGTGCTTAGAAGTCACTAAAGGTCACAGGGTCACTTAGGATCTCCAAGGACAGGTGCAAATCCAAAGGGCAGGCCGACTACAGGACCCATGCAGGACCCTGCTGAGAAAGTATGCCTTGGATGGAGCAAAGCGTTGACCCTGAAGGCTGAAGTGAATGCCAACCGCACAGAGTGCCGTCACCAAGCCGCACTGACTCTGGAACAGCTGTCTTTGGGCAGCCGATGCCTCAGTGTCGAAGGGCGATGTGGCAGACTGTCTCACACAGTAGATGCAATGCGTTGGTTTTTGATGAAAACAGCAGCAGGACCCACTTCCGAGTCCCGGAGCTTAGAGGAGACATCTCAGGCAAGAGTAGGACTCACAGAATGCAGAGTCCAACAACACCAGCAGAATTACAGGAAGTCTTTTGTGTCCAAGGGACTTCAGAAACAGAATACTAACCTAGGATTACCTACATAGCACCGTGCCTTTAAGGTTACTTAGGGCCTATCTAAGGGGGGACTTATCTGTAAAGGAAAAAGCAGAGTTTAAGGATTGGCAATTCGTTTTAAATGCCAAGTCGAAGTGGCAGTAAACTGCACACACAGGCACTGCAGTGGCAAAACTGAGAGCTTGAAAAAACGACTTCTGTTTGTGGCACAAGCAATGCTGCAGCCCAATAGTAACATTTGCAGTACAGGCCCTGGGTATATGTTATTCCACTTTTCAAAGGATTTATCAGTACAGCAAATATGCAAGTCAGGTATACACCAATGTCACCATGTTTAGGGGAGAAGCACATGCACTGGTTAACAGAAGTGAAGTGCTCAGAGTCCTAAGACCAACAAAAAGAATCAGTAAACATGAGAGGCAACAAGCCTAACAACTCACAAAAGTTAAAGTATAGTATAATCTCAAACCTCAATCCGGAATGTTATTTCACATGCCGTAGTCATGAATACTAATGTATTTCTGATCAAGGTGTTCAAAAGAATATAATTCCACAGGTCACCTTGTTACCTAATTAGTGCTCCAAATTTCTTTAATCATCAAATCCTTGTCTCTAAATAGCGAAATTCATGTCTCCAATTCATGCTTTCTCACTTTGGAAGAGTATTCCGCTTAATAAATTACTTAAACTCTGGTATCATGCTGCTTTGGGAACAGTGAAAGATGCAGCAAGCTGTGTTTTTACAATGAACAAGATGGCTGTTACACATATAGATCTCATTCATTGCGCGATTATGCATGTTGCTTTCTGTTGCAAACTTGTGATATCAATACCTCCTACTCATGAGATGGAGCCATCTGGTGCGACCTTGTGTCAAGGTAAACTTTCATATTCTTTCTTTGCAATCAATATGAATTTTCTCCACTTTACAAAGTCTCTGAGAGCTACTGTATTTCTGCTGTCACTTAAATTCTGTCATCCTCCTGATTATTAGTAAACCAGTTGCTTGCTGGGATCTTGTATCCCATCCTATACATTCTACCACTGTGACATGTAGACTTTGCCAAGTTGGATTCAATGATAGTCATTTGTGTTTGGAGTCACAACACCTCACATGTTATAATCACTTTACTCGCTCTGAGAATAAAGGGCTCACCTAAAGTACAGGAGATAAGAGAGGGACTGGCTGAGCATGTCAAGTGAGAAACTATGTCTGAATAAGATATGTGAAACCATTTATCTTTCATAAAGCAGACTTAGTTACACTTTCTAGGACCCTAAAGAAGTCCTGGGCGAAGTAATGGAGGAGTGCTCTTACTTTGAAGGAGAGTCAGCATTAAAGGGCATGGGTGGGCAGGGGGGATGTTATGTTATGTTATGTTATTTAATACTTATAAAGCGCGCATACGCCCGAGAGCTTCTTGGCGCTGAGGAGAGAATCAAAACATAACAAAGCATAAAAAAGAAAATCGCTATTTCAAATAGGCCTGTGTAAAAAGGAAAGTTTTAAATGCCTTTCTAAAGGCGAGAAGATCCCTGCTATGTCGCAGAGTCAAAGGAAGGGAATTCCACAAGGAAGCAGCTAAGAATTGAAAACTGCTACCTCCCGGTCGTTTCTTTTTGAAACGAGGGACCTCAAGTAGGTCTTTATGAGCTGATCTCAAGCTGCGTGAGGGTCTATATCTCCCTATCAGTTGTCTAATAAACATTGGGCCCTTACCCTCCAAGGCCTTGAACACAATGCAGCCTACCTTGAATGTGGCTCTCTGTGCCACGGGCAACCAGTGCAAGTTCTCTAGTCCTGATCTAATTGATTCCCATTTAGGTACCTTGCAGATTAATCTAGCAGCTTGATTCTGCAGGTATTGCAGTCTTCTAAGTTGACCAATAGGTGAACCCGGATAGAGGCCGTTTGAGAAATCAATATGAGAGAGAACTAAAGCACTGACTACCTGAATTAAAGCCAGATCAGTGAGGAGATGTGCTATTTTCCTGATCTTCCTCAATTGAAAAAAACCAGAGGAAACCACCGTTCCAATTTGAGATTTCAAGGTAAGATCCTCATTGAGAGTCACTCCCAGGCTTTTTACTGTTTGGGATTTTTTTGGAGGAGAACCCATGTCAGATGGCCAAAAACGTGGGCTCCAACTGATCTCGCTCTTCCCAGGCAATATCAGTTCGGTTTTCCCCGGGTTAAGTTTAAGATGATTTAAAGACATCCACCTTTAAATAAGAGACATGGTTGCCTGAAAATCCTCGGCCGCATTTAGTGAGTTTAACACAAAAACCAACTGCAGGTCGTCTGCATAATTATATACAGTAACCTTGTGCTCTCTTAAGGAGAACAGAAGAGGCCGCATGTATAAATTAAATAATAAAGGGGACAAGGAAGATCCTTGGGGAACCCCACAGAGGGAACTATTTTTTGGGGCTGTGAAGGAACCCAGCCGAACAGACTGGGTGCGTTCTGAGATAAAAGACTTGAGCCAGGCCAAGGCAGAGTCTCGAAGACCGGCCTGTTCGACACGGTTGACCAGAATGGTATAGTCAACCGTGTCGAATGCAGCAGACAGATCCAATAGCACCAAGGCCTGGTGCAAGTCCCTATCGGCATTAGACCTTAGGGTATTCTGAACGGCCAGTATAACTGCCTCGGTGGAATGACCAGGCCGAAAGCCTGCCTGGTTAGGTTGTAAATAACCGGAGTCTTCCACAAAATTTGAAAGGCTGTTGGTGACATGAGCCTCCAAAATCTTAGACAAGTAAGGCAAGAGTGATATTGGCCGATAGTTAGAAAGATCTGAAGAGTCAATACCAGGTTTTTTTTAAGGGAATCAGTAAGGCCTGTTTGAAGCTGTTGGGGACTATCCCTGACGTAAGGGAACTATTGAGCAAAGGGATCATACTATCTGGGATTGCCCGACCAATTTCTCTCATTACTTGGGGGGGGCAAACATCCTCAGGAGATCCTGATTTAACTCTGATGAGTAAATCTAAAAAGGTTTTATCATCAATTAAAGGAAAAGAGTGCAATGTTAAAGGATTAAAAAAGATATCATCCATAGGGGCGCAAGCTGGAAGTTTGGATAAGTTGTCCTTAATCAATAATATCTTATCACTAAAGAAATCGTTCAGCGAGTTGCAGAGTATTTGTGAGGGGACTACCGGAGGAGAAGTTCTATCATCATTACACAACTCAGTCACAATCCTGAAGATTTCTTTCGACTTATTAGTCGCATTTAAGATTTTTGTAGAGAAATAAGCAGTCTTGTGAGTGTGTAGTGTTTTTTGATAGGCTTTCCTGGTTGAGCAATATACAATCCTTGCTTGGGGGCAATAATTGATTCGCCAAATTCTCTCTTGCTGCCTCACTTCTAGTTTTAATTTCCTTAACTCCGGCGTGAACCACTTATGTGCGTCCACGCCATGTGAGTTACAAAAGCGGGTGAGGGGAGCGTAGATGTTGATGGCCGAAATTAGCCATTCTTTAAGCCTACAGTCGGCTGTCTCCACATCAAAACTCTGTGCAGGCAAAGTAGTCTTTAAGAAGTTTAAAAAAGCTGACATATCCATAGAGGACCATTTTCGAATTGAGTTGGTAGCTTGCAGCTTAAATTGAGGAGTTTTATCAACACAAAATGAGAAACTAATGCTAAAGTGGTCAGACCAACTACAGGGTTTAATATCAATAGAATGTACGGGTAAGTTCAGAGACCAGAGTTGGTCAAGACTGTGGCCCTTCTGGTGAGTTTTAGTATCAATGTGTTGTGTTAAATTAATGTCATTCAGAAGGTCCTTCATCTCGGCTGCTTGGGGGTCTAATGCTATATTATCAAACCAGAGATTCAGATCCCCTATCAGAAGTAGTTTGGAATTATTTGTAACCAGCGTAGCCAGTTGCTCAGCAAGAATGGCAGGAAAAGTGGCCATGGTTTGAGGTGGGCGATATAATAAGACCACCGCAAGAGTCCCATTAGCAGTGTCTAATTTAGCAACTATATTCTCTACATTAGGTATGTCTAGAGAGGGAAGTTGTCTAAGTTGATATTTCTTATTGACAATGATGGCTACTCCACCCCCAGCTTTACCTGCCGGACGAATTTCTGAGATAATATAATAGTCCGCAGGCAGAGCAACTAAGATGTCTGGTAGGGAGTCCGGAGTGAGCCATGTCTCGGTTAATAACAGCAGATCCGGTTTTATATCAGATAGCAGCAGGAAAATATCCATCTGGTGTCTGATCATAGAACGGGTGTTTAGATAGAAACACTTAAAATTACAAGTAGTACTTGGCGTAGTTTCCAGAACCGCGTATTTAGGGGCAGATTCAGCAACTGAATTGGCAGGATTGCTGATGCCAAGACGAGATGTTCGTTTCGTCGTGTTCAGAGGTACGGGGGGACACATCATTGAAGTAGGTCTTAACGCTTGTAATTCAGCGGATGTGTAAGTGTAGGAACCGATAGAATCCTTGGCCCCTCGCCCCGGACGCTCGCGGACGAGCGCAGACGAGCTTGACTCTAGCGCGACTCCGGCGCGCCTCGGTCGCGCTTGTCCGCTGCGCTCCCTCCAACACATCACGTTTTATGTGAGGGAGCCTCGAGCGACTGGACCGCTGCCACAGGTCCCAGTGCTCTCTGACTCCTCCCAATATGGCGCCCGTTCCCACCACCAGGCCGGCACTAGGAGCCGCGGTAGGTGAGCCGCCCTCCACTCAATCGGCAACAAGCCGCGATGGAACGAGGCAGAGGGGCCGCTGGCAAAGGTAAGAATGCAAGTGGCACTAGTAATCAGCCGCCCTGCACGCGTTAGGATGCAAAAACGCTCGCCAGCGTTTCCAAATGCAATAGATGTTAAAATTACCGCTTTACCCACAGTAATTGTTAAAAACAACAATATTACAAAATAATGCAAATAAAAAGTTTTAAAAGGCGATTTTAGTCAAGTCTGCATTATGCAGTGTCTCTCATCGAATGGCGCCGGGCTGCTACCACCAACCCGGAATCCACGAATGAGAGAGGAATCCCTATCGTTTTATGGGAGGGAGCCTCGAGCGACTGGACCGCTGCCACAGGTCCCAGTGCTCTCTGACTCCTCCCAATATGGCGCCCGTTCCCACCACCAGGCCGGCACTAGGAGCCGCGGTAGGTGAGCCGCCCTCCACTCAATCGGCAACAAGCCGCGATGGAACGAGGCAGAGGGGCCGCTGGCAAAGGTAAGAATGCAAGTGGCGCTAGTAATCAGCCGCCCTGCACGCGTTAGGATGCAAAAACGCTCGCCAGCGTTTCCAAATGCAATAGATGTTAAAATTACTGCTTTACCCACAGTAATTGTTAAAAACAACAATATTACAAAAAAATGCAAATAATAGGTTTTAAAAGGCGATTTTAGTCAAGTCTGCATTGTGCAGTGTCTCTCATCGAATGGCGCCGGGCTGCTACCACCAACCCGGAATCCACCGGGATGGGTTATAACAACTCCATATGGCGAGATTAGGGTCCAACCATCCAGGAATTTTTAACATACTTTGTTCTGAAAAACATATTGTGATGTTAGGACCCTTCCAAGAGCATGAAAACCCATCATGTTGTCAGATATATAGGCGCTGAAAGCAGCGTCTTGTATTAGGATTGGTTTAGGGATCAAGGGACGATGTTCAAAATCCTTATTTTGGATTTCCTAAATAGCAATTCCGTACGATTCACTATTTAGGAAATGCAAAATGGTATGTACAAAATTTGCAATTTCCTAATAGCAAATAGGAAATGGTTTGCATTTCCTAAACTGAGATTTCCTAATAGAAAATCACAAATTTAGGTCATTCAAACCCAAGGGTGCCTCTGGCCTTAAGCCCTTCCTGGAGGCACCCCAAAATTCCTAGTTAAGATGTACCTGCACATATGCATATGTGCGCTTCATGTCACGTTAAACAATGCATTTTTAAATGCATTTTTATTAATTTTGCACATGGTTACCTTTGTCTTTGAGTTAATGGTAATAGCATTTCCTAAAAGACCGATTCACATTCAGGAAATGCTTTGTACATATGCTTTTGGAACTGCAAAAAGGTAATCCCTATTTGAATTTCCAAAACGCTCTCAACAATTTGCAATTTTTACCAGTTAGAAATTGCACATTTCACCCTTTTTGTCCTTTATACATATGAAAAGGCTGTTTTGCAGTTCTGAGCAGGTCGAAATTGAATTTTGGCCCATTAAAAAAAATGCAAAAAACTTTCGTACATCTGGTCCCAAGTCCATAATTAAAGTTGATATAACCTTTAGAAACTATGCATGAGCTAATGCAAGAGGCACACTCATGGAGGTGAAGAAAAAAGGAACACATTGTGTTTTCTTGAAGAAAAAAAGAAGAAGAATTCATGCCTTTCCTAAATCTGTGCGGAGACCGTGACTCCAATCTGATCTTCACTACTCACCTGCAGTAGTGAAGCCGAATTCCGGCCTTCGCTTAGTAGAGCCTGCAGTCTGAATGTAGCCTGCCTGCTGAAGAAACATGTCTTTGTGAGCCTAAGACCTGTGGGTTCGAGAAGAGACCGAGACCAAAGGTTCAGTGTAATTGCCCCTTGAGAAGTCTACAAATCTTAATTCATATCTTTAACTTGTTAAAACAGTCAACATCAATGCAATCCATGCTCGTTGAACTGCTATGAAGCTGCTCTGCCAAAGTTAGCTGTGCACTGTAATCGGTCACTGCACATAAGCACACGTCCTCAAGACACCACTATCCAGGTTTGAGCCTGTGCAATCAGCAGCTCATAGTAATTATCCTAGAATGTGATATCACTACCTATTTAATGCTATCAAACCAATTTAACCCACAGATGCACAATTTTTGATAGATTCAACCTACTTAATGCAGTGTCTTGCGAATTAGAAATGATGGAACCCTTTTGACTCCTGATGGACCCAATAGACCTGTGACGTGGGAATGCACTGAAGGCTGGTTTAGAATGTTGAGTTTGCAATTACAAGCAGTTGAATAAAGATGTGTTAAACTAAGCTCCTTGTTTGGCATAGTCTTTGCCGGGTACCCAAGCTGGGTAAGACGCTGGAACTGTTGACAAGTTAGGTAATAAGTAATCCGAAGATTGACATGCTCTTTCAGAGGGATTGCTACTGTCCAAGCAAACTGCTTGTGTGTGCCACGTGGGTTGCCGTCGACGTATGGAACTAATGCGTAACACATATGGAGTCAAAGCTTAACCCCCGTAGCTGTAAAGAAGTTATAAACGACAAAAGCATTGCAGAGAAATCTATAAATCAGTGACTGAGAACCTGCTGGTCAGACTGTACATATAATTACTGCACTGCTTTGAAATATACAGTCATACATAATCCGTTGCACAAACGCTGAAAGGAGATACAACCAGGTTTTCAAGGAACAGCTACTAATAATCATAAATTGCAAGACAACGTTACAATTTGAAAGTGGTGTTACCAAAAAAAAACTGTTTGGAAGTGATGAAAACAAGGTGTGGGCAAAGAGACGCCAGGGAATAAAATATTTATATCCTCACCAGAAGTTGAGTATAGTGAGCTGGTATGTCCTTAATGGCAGGTGCTGCAACCCAGAGCAAGCCCAGGAGTTGCGTTTTACAGGCGTGTGACAATCACCAAAGACTCCGATATCTTTGGAATAGTGAAATGCTGTTTATCCAATGGAGGTAAAGATTAAGGCCGTCTCTCCAAAAGTCATCAATGATGATTCAGAGGACATCGCATCTCAAGGGCTTAGAGATGGCTCACATGAACTGATTCAAGATGAACTTCTGACGGAGCCTGAGAGAGCTCCACCCTCAATATCAAACACTCCCAGAAATGGTTACAATGCTGCCCCTTTTCTTAAACCACCACCACCGTTCAATTCCGCTAAAAAGTGGAATATTGGCAATATATGGACTGCTTGAATAGAGACAGTTGAAGATTTCTTTAATGCACTTGAAGAGACTGATAAAAAGATTATCAGATATCTCGACAATCTTGCTGGTGATGATGTAAAAGAAGTAAAAAAGGCAGAAAACTGATGAAGAAATCACATATTGTTAGATTAAAGAAGTGATGAATTTTAAGATTAAGTCAATTCCAAATGTTGATTGCAAACTATACATCCTCAACCAAGAATTGATGAATTTGTGGAGAGATTCTCACACTCATCAGAAATTGTAAGTTCAATGAATGTAATGATTAAGAAGCTGGGGCTTAGTGATGGATGTTTGTCAGATTCATTCAGACGACAAATGCTGAGAGAAAAGCTTTGTCTGGAGTGAGTGTTAATGGCTGCCAGAGCCGTAAGAGCATGTGAATAGACAAGTTGCGGCCATGGAGGCCAACTGTGCCCAGAATGAATCTGCCATGAGTGTGAAAAGTAAGCCAAAATAAAAGAATAAAGGACACAAAATAATGTCTACTCATAAAATGAAGTTGTGTTGCAGGTGTGGATGTTTATTCCCACATGAAGGCAAATGTCCCGCTCTTGGACAGATATGCAAAGGCTATGGGAAAGAAAATCATTTTGTCACAGTTTGAAAATCAAAGGAAAAAGCAAGGGTATCAAGGTGTGTAGACAAAATGGCCGCCAGAACGTTCCAGAATCAACTTTCGACATCCACCCGTAAGGCCAAGTGGCGACATCAGTTAAGACAAATAGACACTGAATGCAGTAGATCATTGTCTAAATCATTGGCAAACAGTTCTTCGGTATCAGCTTCAAGTGTAAGTGATAAAAATGGTTGTGCCATGTCGATGTTTACCTCAGAAAAGCATGGGCATGTTGGGTTGGCAGCTCATGAAGAAAAATGCCAGTCAAGAAAAGATAGACATGTCAAAGCACCAAAGTCATTCAAACA
Organism: Lissotriton helveticus; assembly: GCF_964261635.1. Lineage (NCBI taxonomy): Eukaryota > Metazoa > Chordata > Amphibia > Caudata > Salamandridae > Lissotriton > Lissotriton helveticus. The sequence continues at coordinate 984,233,814 of NC_136071.1, read as the reverse complement.
TTGTCCGAAGATTACACTGAAAGTAAATTGTTGTTCGATGACTTTCATCATTGACAGTGGTGCGTCAATAAACAACACGCCTTTAGGAGAAATACAATGAACTATCTCCTTTGTTGTTACTTACGCCATCAAAAACCAAAGTAAATTTCCAGGTCTGCATCAACGTTCTTAAAACGTCAAAGTTCATTTGTAGTGACAATGAAACAAGAAATCTAAGGTACAAGCACCCATCCATGTTCTTCAAGGTACCTCATCAAGTGCCTGTTTACTCAGTTTTAGCACAGCTGCTGATATTGGACTGATTTCCATGAATTACAACATGAACACTCACCATGAAATAGTAAGTCGATTCCCTTTATTATTTAATGGTTTGGGAAAGCGTATAACTATGAAAGTAAAGTTGCATATTAATGAAGGTGTCCGTCCTGTTGCTCAGAGACATAGGCAAATTGCTTTTCATTTGCAAGAAGCTGTTGAAAAAGAACTTAAAGCATTGCTTAAGCATGACGTTTTTGAGTGTGCAACTGGTTCAACGCCATGGGTTTCTCCCATAGTGGTAGTGCCTAAAATGGACAGTGAAAGAGCTGTACGCATTTGCATTGTCATGTGTCAGGCAAACATGGCAGCTGAGTAAGAATGATATACAGGTCCTGACATTGCTGACATGATAACGCAATTAAATGGTGCAAAGGTCTTCTCTTGCCTTGATTTAAATAAAGGTTGTATTCAGTTAGAACTTGAAGAAAATTGCAGGTACATTACAACCCTTTCTACACATGTTGGTTTGTTTCAATACAAAAGACAAAGTTTCGGTGTGTCATCCGCTGCTGAACTGCTGCAAGACATCATTCGACTTATCATATAGCCTGTCATGAATGCATTCTATCACAGTGATGACATATTGGTTTTCAGAGAAGCACAAAAAGGACTTGATAAAGCTCTTACACAAGTATGTCATATACTTGCTGAAACAGGCTTTGAATGCAGACAAGTGTGAGTTCCCTAAGACAAAGCTAAAATTCTTTGGCAATTTCTTATCTGATGGGGGCAATGACAAAAGATCCTGCTAAAGTACAAGCAATGTCAAATGTTGACCCCCTCAAGATATTTCTATGGTGCGTTAATTTCTAGGCATGGCTGGTTACTATTCCATCTACATACAAGACTTTGCCACTGTAAGTGCTCTGTTGAGAGACTTGATGACAAAGAATGTTTCATTTCATTGGACACATGAATGTGAGAAAAGGTTTAAAAGAATTATACAAGCCATTGGAAATGCTACGGAAATGGCGTACTTCAAACCGCAGCTTCATACAGAAGTTGTTGTTGATACTAGCCCTGTCAGGTTAGGTGCTATCCTTGCACAGCACAGCAGACACTATAATGCTTGAAGGCACATTGTGGCATATGTATGTAAAAGTTCATCCCTACAGAACGTGCTTCCTCACAACCTGAAAAAGAAAGCTTAGCTGTGATGTGGGCTTGTGAGCATGTCCATGCATACCTGTACGGAAACCCTTTTACACTAGTAACCTGTCATCAAGCTTTACTGACTATATTTGGCAATCCAGAGACCAAAATGCCTCCCTGCATTGAGCAATGGGGACTACGGTTGCAAGTGTATAATGATACCATTGTGATTCATCCAGGGAAGGATCAGAACCCTGCTGCTACTTTTCCAGAGTACCTATACAAGGTCACAGTAATCCCTCCAAGATGGCAGAGGCCTATAACAATTTCATTTAAAATCCAACACACCAGCTTCCATTTAGTTAGCCCAGATTATCACTGCCAGTGGCCATGATAGTAACAGGTTAAAGCTGAAGGACATAATTATACATAAGTCGTGGAACCAACACACTTGACTCCTTATCCGTTATGGTGAATATCAAAAAAACTAAAAATGTTAAGGATAAACTGTTCATAACTCAAAAAGGAGTTATTCTATAAGGGTAGAGGATCCTGATTCCATAGAATATGCGATAGAAAATAATTGAAGTGGCCCATGAAGGACAATGTGGAATCGATGCCACAAAACGAGCTCTCCGAGATCGAGTCTGGTTTCCTTATCTTGACAGAGTTGAAAAGGAATTAAGGGCCAACAATGCAACTGCCTTTCTATAAAAACTACTCACCAGACCGTGAGCATGTCAGACCTACCACAGCATGCATGGGAGAGAATGGCCATTGACGTTTCAGTTCACTCAACAATGGACATCACCTGCTGGTAATTATGGACGAGTAGTCACGATTTATACTAAGTGAAGTTCCTTCATCTAATACTCTAGAACGAGTCATTGAAAGACTAGATGGCATCTGTGCGATATTGGGTGTTCCAACCATAGTAAAGCCTGACAATGCCCCGCCTTTCAATAGTCAAGAGTTTAAAGATTACGTGGAGCATTTTAATATAAAGCATCAAAAAAGTACACCTTTGTGGCCTAAGGCCAATAGACTTGTTGAGCCTTGTATGAGTACAGCAAACGGAAGCATGCTACTCTTGAGAAGCTCGATTTAAAAACTGTGATGAATTCTTTCTTGAAAAGTTATCGTTCAACACCACACTCGACCACAGGTAAAAGTCCTGCAACATTAATGTTCTGATGAGCAAGGAACACCAAGTTACCTCAATCGACCAATCAGAGAAAGAATGATGAGAAAGCAACTCATGAGAAAATGAAAGCATATGCTGACCAAGGATGACACGTGAAGAACATCATCTTTAAGAATAGAGGAAAATCTGATGCTCCATTCGATGCAGAACCCTTTCAGGTGGTGCCTACAAAGGGCCACATGGTGACTGTCCAGTGCCCCAGGAAGTCTATTACCAGAGACTCTTCTCACTTTTATCTCTTTACTAATCGTTAATGAGATCTAACTGCTGAAGGAGGGACTGGGTCTGAAACATCAGTGTCTGTTACCTCTAAACCCGTTGATGCAGGTCTTAGGCATTGGTGAGGACAGTTCCCAGTTTCTGAGACCATGATCAGGTTGACCAATGAATGCCCCAAAAAGAGTGCTTTAACAGATTTAATTTTATATGTCTATCTATCTATATATTTTGTAATGAAACAAATATATATTTAAAAGAGGGTGGCGATGTCGCGTCTTGCGAGTAAGAAATTATGGAACCCTTTTGGCTCCTGATGAACTCCATAGAACAGTGATGTAAGTATTAGAGCGGCATGCACTGAAGGCCCGTTTAGAATGTTGAGTTTACAGTTACATGCAGACGAATAAAGACATGTAAATCTAAGCTTTGTGTGTGGTGTAGTCATTGGCGGGTACCCAGGCTGGGGAAGATGCTACACTGTTGTGCTTTGCAACCTACCAAGAGACTGAACAACTGCAAAATGGGTCCTGTCTCTTTGAGCTAAAGCTCCAGCGACTGTATTCTGCTGTCCTTAAGACACTGAGGTGTATATGTTCAAGAACTGCTACTAACTAGCATTAGCGTTACTTGGCGGCAGTTTTCGTAACGTGGCCTAGCACCAAAAACGATTGCCCTGTTAGCGATGTATTTAAAATACATCACTACATGGCTATAGGTTCAGGTATCTGTTGTGTTCACTGCCGCTAACACTAGCGCGAAGGCGATACAATTTCTGGCGTTAGTGGGAGAAAACTGATGAAAGGCCAAATTGCGGACGAAAAACAAACTATAGTCAGCCCAATGTGACTTTTTTTGCCTCTAGAGGCAAAAATAACCTTTAAGTCCTCCTCCAATGAAAAATATGAAATAAAACCAATGGAATGCAGAATGGAGCAGCCAGGGCCAAGTCCAGTACAGGTAAACAACACCCCAAACCCCACAATAGCCAGAATGACCTGCCAGAGTCCCACGGGAAGAGGAAAGTCAGGGCTACATGTATGAAAAGAGGCGCAGCGCTGCCCAAAAAACTTTATGCATCACTTTTCATTGCGCACTCCTAGCAACACCATGGCATCTAAAATCTTGTAAGTGTGGACTGTGCCCCTGGGCCCGGAGGCCTTGCAGGGCCTGCGTCTGGAACCCAGAGTGGGAGGCAGAGGTGCTGTGGAGTTGCTGGGCCATGGTGGTAGACATTGAGTCGTCGGTGATCGTCCTTACCTGGTGGTGAAGTCTGGGAGGTCGCATGGAGACACATTGCTGACCTGTGTGAGAAGACTACCTGACACCCTGTGGAGCTGTGAACGGTAGAGGCTCTCCTGCACACCAACAAAGGGAGGTCTGCATCGCATACCACACTCCTACACTACACCGGGGTGCACGGAGGAGATTATCAATGATGGGCCGCGCATCTCTGCCTCACAGGCCAGAGGATGTGACGCTGCCCGGACACTGTGGAGGGAAATGCCCCGGAGCTGTGCAAAACTTGTGTGGCAGGAGCGCTGCAACTTCACGCCTAAGGGGGCCCTGTTGCATCACCTGCATCCGGAGGTTTCCCAGCGGACTTGACAGTGACTGATGTACCCAGGCTTGTGAAATCCCACTTGGCTTAGGCTCCTGCTTGCTAAGTATCAGATTTGGAGAGAGTGCAGCACGCTAAGCCCCAGTGTCAATGTCCAGGTGAAGAGAAGGTGGGATGCATAGCGGAGGAAGCCCGGGCGAGAGATGGGCTCAGGTCTAGGGGACTAACCCTTGGTTGACTTCCTCTTCCCACAGCGCTGCGCCATCTGGTTGCTGCTGCTGCTGTCCCCATCTGCTGCTGCTGGTTCCTCTGGCACGGAGGTCAGATGTTCGAGTCCCTTCTCCACCCACAGGCTCCTGCTAGCGCCTCATCCCTGGTGGCACAGTGGTAGAGTGTCACTGTTCTGCAGCTTGACTGCCCTCCTGTCACTCTCTTCTGCTGTTCCTGTTCATCTTTCTGCTCTTTTCCGTTGCTTTCATACCTTCTTCTGTTTTTCTTTATCTTTGCTGTGTTTGTCTTTGTTTTTTCTATGCTTTTTTGCAGTTCCTTTTTCCCTATCCTCTCTCTTTGCCGCTGTGATCCCCCACGTGCCCGTCCCTTCCAGTGTCCTTTCCCATGTTTTCTGCCTCCCAGCTGTCCAGCACCCCTGCAGCAGTACTTAATGGTGGACGCAGTGCGGCCATGCGCAGCGGGCATGCCATTGGTGCGCTGAAAGGAAGCCAAAGGCAAGCCCATCTGTGTCCGTCTGACCCTGTTCCATGCCCAGCACCAGGGACCCTGCCTTTCGGACACTAGACCCTTATGACACCAGCACCATGCTCGCACTCAACACTGGACACCACACCACCTGCCATTTAGCATCACCAAAGTATACCCATGCACCCTGTGCCACCCAAAACTGCAAATGCACATCCTGCCACATAAGCGCACCAGCGCCTCTTGCCACCAGCCGACCAACAGCGCACCCGACCGGCTCAACTGCATTCTCCTCAAAGTGCTGTCCCTCCACAAATACGCCACAGACATCTGGGACCTCCTTGAAAACACCTCTTCAGACATCGCCTTCTTCACTGAAACTTGGAGCAACCTCTACTCCAGAATGGACATCGCCATCCCTGACGGCTACAAAATCAGCTGCAAGGACCACCCCGACCGTCCAAGAGGAGGCATTGCCATCATCTGCAAAAGCTCACTCCGACTGACCACGCAATCTAATGACCCAACGGTGACCCTGGAACACCTCCTCTTCCAGATCTGGCCCAACCCCAATACCACCCTCCACAGCACCCCCTGTCTACAGGCCCCCGGGCCATAAACCCACGTTCAATGATACCATAGTAGACCTCATTGCACCCCATGCTCTCCCATCCACCGACTACATCCTACTCGGAGACCTAAAGTTACACCTGGATAAACGCAGTGATCAGAGCACCACCCCCTTCTTGGGGAACCTCACCACCATCGGACTCAAGCAGCTAGTCACCGCACCAACCCACTTAGCCGGACACACGCTAGAGCCCATCAACTACAGCCACACCACCAAACTCTCCTAGACCGACCATCATTGTATACATCACGCCTTCACCATTCCCACCGTACACCACCGCCCTGGTCACAGCTGGATCATTCAAGGCCACCAAAGAACTTCTCATCAACTCCCTCAGCCTCACTACTCCGCCATCGCTTACAGGCGACAACGCCAGAGCATGTAAAATTCACCAATGGATCTCCAACCACGCTGACACACTGGCACCCCTCAAGTAAAGACTAGGCAAACAACACTCCAGGAAGGCAAACTGGTTAACTCCCGCCCTCCACGCATGATGAATGCAGGGTGGGTGCATTCACTGCAGGCATAAGGGTGACGCAGTGCCACAGGGTTAGGCTGGCCCCATGCATTGCTAGAGTTGAGTCATGCTTGTGACCCAACTGCAGCATTGCTTGACTTTAGCTCTGACAGATATGTCTGTATTCAAGACGTATCTGTCATTAATTGTGACATGGAGCACCATACAGTGAATACAGCGCATCCATGTTGTTGCAAGAAGAGCACAGTGAAAAGTGTTGCAACGCTGTTTTGTCGCAGTGCTGCAACACTTTTCATGGATGAGGCCCAGGAATGCGCCACATATTATTGATAGTGCACATTCCTGCCCTTTTTTTTTTGTTGCAGGGCAGCGCAGCAACATTCCTTAAAGGGCTGTTCAGCACCAAAACCTTATGAAAGGATGTCCCAAGTGTTTGCACCAATTTTAAGACCAGCTATTTTATGGTCTTAACAAACTGCCTCTAAATGGAATGAGAGGTAGTTTTGGGGGATTTGCACCATACATGGAATTCCTTGTAAATATTGCGAATTGGGGTTAGTGGCAGTTTTTGCACAGGAGCGCCCACCTTGCATTTCATTTTCGTTAACTCCCGCTGACAGAAGTGGCGATCTTAGAAATTGACCCTTACGCCAGAAAAGTGCTGCTAACTGCAGTTAGCAGCAACTTGTACATGCAGCGATAAAAAAAAGCTGCCGAAATGTCAAAGAATTTACGGTACAGCAGCGTTCAGTCCTTGTACATATGCCCCTGAGTTATCTCACTGGGATTTGGCACCATTTCTATGTCTAAGCATTGTTTTGGACACAGAATGAACTCAAACTGTTACTTTGCACCCATTTTATTATTTGAAGTTATGTTGGCTAATACGTTATTTGCTGAACTTTAGACATTTTAATTCATAGCTTTAAGCTCATTTTACCTACTGACTGATTTATCCCATTCTGTTACTTTTATATATTTTCCCTAACTTGCTTATGACATTAAAGTTATTTGCATTATAACTGGAGTGCTGCTTGGGTAACTGTTGTACACAAGTGACACACAGAAACTAGATGCACTCAGAATGTTTAGGCCTTTATGTTAACTCAAATCAAGACTATAGCTGCTCTACCCCACAGTCTAACATTCTGATTCACTACAATTAGAATGATAATGCCATGAGCAATGAATATGCCATTTTAAAGAAAGGTTCTGGATATATATTAGGCTAGCAAGTTGAGCTAAACTATGGCGGTAGGAAACCGGAGCGCATGGTTCCTGATATCTACACCCCTACAAAAATGAAGTATTTCCATTGATCACATTCTGAGATCAGTACTTAGAAGTAGGAACAGTGGAACCCCATCCCCTCAGCCAGATGTGACAAAGGGAGTCAACAAAAACTAGAAGCACCAAAGAAAGGTCCTCTTCATCACATTTCCAACAAAGCTTGACAAAAATGTACTAGTTGACTGGGTGTGAGTGTTTGATTGGTTCAGATGCTCCATCCATCACCACCCCCTTTTGTACCACTTTGTTCGCCATAAGTTGGCAGGGTATGCTCAGACGTGAGTCCCTTGCTCACTTTGCCACTGGACTCAAGCAAGCCGGGCTGAAGACGGCTGAAATACCAGAAACCGGTCCTCGAAAGCTTGTTTCCGGTCCAGGGAAGGCATGGCTTGGCAGTTAGGGCTGGACTGTTCCCATGAGGCACAGGGTCAGACTGATTTGCATATGGCCATGTCTGAACTGGGGTGGCAGAGCGGGCTAAAGAACGGTGATGGATTAAACCCAGATCTGTTGACTGGGTCTGAGTGTTTGATTGGTGCAGATGTTCCGTCCATCACCACCCCCTTTTGTACCCCTTTGTTCGCCATAAGTTGGCAGGGTATGCTCAGAAGTGAGTCCCTTGCTCACTTTGCCACTGGATTCAAGCAAGCCAGGCTGAAGACGGCTGAAATGCCAGAAACCGGTCCTCGGAAGCTTGTTTCCGATCCAGGGAAGACAAGGCTTGGCAGTTCGGGCTGGACTGTTCCCATGAGGCACAGGGTCAGACTGATTTGCATATGGCCTTGTCTGAACTGGGTTAGCAGAGCGGGCTAAAGAACGGTGATGGATTAAACCCAGATCTGTTGACTGGGTGTAAGTGTTTGATTGGTTCAGATGCTCCGTCAATCACCACCCCCTTTTGTACCCCTTTGTTCGCCATAAGTTGGCAGGGTATGCTCAGACGTGAGTCCCTTGCTCACTTTGCCACTGGATTCAAGAAAGCCGGGATGAAGACGGCTGAAATGCCAGAAACCGGTCCTCGGAAGCTTGTTTCCGGTCCAGGGAAGGCATGGCTTGGCAGTTCGGGCTGGACTGTTCCCATGAGGCACAGGGTCAGACTGATTTGCATATGGCCATGTCTGAACTGGGTTGGCAGGGCGGGCTAAAGAACAGTGAGGGATTAAACCCAGATCTGTTGACTGGGTGTGAGTGTTTGATTGGTTCAGATGCTCCGTCCATCACCACCCCTTTTTGTACCCCTTTGTTCGCCATAAGTTGACAGGGTATGCTCAGACGTGAGTCCCTTGCTCACTTTGCCACTGCTTTGCGACCACACTATTTTATTGATGGACTGCATGATTACTTAAAATCTTTACAGTATAATATAAAAAATAAAAAAAGAAAAAGAAAAATAAAACTTGATGAACGTCCCGTCTCCCCCCTTCACATCTCCCATCCACTCATAAAAGTGAATATCACTTTAAGTTAACATACTAACATATTAGTCCTGTTTAGCTGTCCAAAACAGAGTTCTTTTAAAGGAGTGATGTAAAGGTTGCACCAATGTTTCCCAACTGATAAGGGGAGGCACATGAAAGTTCGGTTGAGTCAATTCATGCACCAAGGGCAGTTGACGAAAAATGGATTCCTCGTGGAGCTTTAAACCAGCCCAGGTTGGATAACTGGGGCCGAAGGATTCCAATTACTTTGCAGACAGTGCCGTTAAGTGGGAGTCGAGTGCCATTTTTACCTGGTGTATAAATTTCCCAACTCTGGCTATCAAAGGTCGTAGAGACTGAGAGGCACCAGTCCGAAGCCTCTCTGCAGGTTCTATAGTCCGTGTTCCGTAAAATCGGAAGCAGCAAGCGATGGCGGTCATTGGCCAGCTTTGTGCAGCAGCACAACAAGTGTAGCCAGGATTCTCTACGGTAGTTGCATAGAGGACAGGCTATGGTGCCATCCGTACGGGCCCATTTGCGGTTAAAGTCCATGATCCTGAGGGCCAATAGGCGAAATTACAACATTTTTTTTCTCGCGTAAGTAGATACTGGGTCTTGCAGGTAAGGTTGGGGTTTACCTGGAATATATGATTTGTCCAGGACCTTAGTTAGTGGATTTTGACGAAGAGATGCAAGGTCAAGTCCAAAGGAAACGATCAGGACTTGGCGCTTAACAGCTTGGGCCCAGGCTGAGAATGGAATTTCGTGTAGGGGCAAACTTCTTTCGATTTTCAATGCTGCAATTGCTTGTCCTACCTTTGAGTGCCAGGGAGAGCCCACCTCATCAAAGATTGATTTTAAGGAGTGCTTTAGGGAATGTTCTGGCGCTTTCAATACTCTAATATAGAATTTTAAAAGGTCCCCCAGTAATGCCAGCTCAGGTCGCTTAAGGCCTATTTCTAGCCTTAATCTGTTGTTCCTTGCGTATCTGGGGGCCTGTAGCACCATCTTATAGGCTTTCGCCTGGGCCGTGTTGACCACTTTGTCAAATGCACCTGGGTAGGCTATGTGCCATATGCAATGGCAGGGATCAGTTTTGCCCTGAGCATTGTCAACATTGGTTCTGCTGAGGGACTGTCCAAGCGATGACTTAGGCGTCTTAGCGACAGAATGGTTTTGTCAACTTTTGGTTTAAGCTCCTTCAGATGTTTAACTGCAGAGGTGCTCTCAGAGACCCAGGTGCCCAGATAGTTGTAGGATGGGGCAGTGACGATACGGTGCTCCCCCAGAGACCATGAAGCTTCTTTTTTGTGGGGGTATTTGCCAAAAATGACGATTTTAGTCTTGCACACGTTGATCCGTAAGTCATTTGACTTATTATACAAGGCCAAACTACTTAAGGCTCTTTGGAGCCCCACCCTAGTGTGGTCCATGATCACCGTGTCGTCTGCATACTGGAGTGTTCCCAAGACGAGCTTCCCCAGTTTTGGAGGTGCTAGGTTGGCATCTTTCAGAGCTGTCCCCATGTCAGCAGTATACAAGTTGAAAAGCATGGGGGCCAAAACGCACCCCTGCTTAAGGCCCGAGTTGGTGTCGATTCTTGCAGTTGTTATTGTAGGACTTAGCTTCACCTTGACCCAGGTGTCCTCGTAGAGCGCTTTTATGGCTTTTAGCAGAGCCTGGGGTAGCCCCCAGGAGTCAAGTTTTGCCCAGAGCGGCCCCTGTTCTCTCTGTCAAAGGCTGTGGAGTGGTCTATGAAACAGCAGAACAGGGGCGGCTTGTTCCTCGTATTGGCCTTCTTCGCAAGGTAGGAAAGGGCTAAGATGTTGTCGAGGGTGGAGCTATGAGCCCTAAAGCCGGTCTGTGTGGGCGGAAGAATGTCGTTCTTGTCTACCCAGTCCTCCAAATCCCTGAGAAGAAGGCGGGCATATAACTTTGCTTCTATGTCGAGGAGGGCTATGAGCCTGTAATTGGCCAGGTTCGTGTGGTCCCCCTTTTTATGGATAGGGAATAAAATAGAACCTTTCCAAGAGGATGGCAAAATTGCCGTAGCAAAAGAATGGTTAAATAAAGGGGTGAGTCTAGATGCAAAAAAGGCTGAGGCAGTTTTCAGAACCTGGGCCGGAATCCCATTTGGGCCTGGAGCGCTATCAGTTCTAATGGCCTTGATGCACTTTAGTACCTCCATCTCTGTGAACGTTCCGGTGCAGGTCGAATTTACGCCTTCTGTCGTGGCACTTTCGGGTTCGATAATATCTGCCGCCACCTTGGACCACGCAAGGCTTCCTGCAGTGGGCTGATTTAACACGCAGGTGTACAGCCCCTTGGCATACTGTTCCCACACTTTCCCTGCAACACTGTTTTCCTTTTGCGCTCCTCTGGGGGTTAGACTGTTAATGAAACGCCAAAGCTTGCTGTTGTCATTTCCTTTAATTAAGGAGAACACGGTCAACCAATTCTGTTCGGTCTGCAGTTTTTTGTGGGCCCAGACTTTCTTTTTATAGTCAGTTCGCAGAGCAGCAATGGAGTATCTCCCTGACAAATGAGTGCCTTTCTTTTGTGCCCTGATTGCCTTATTAAGAGCATGCTTACTCTGTGACAGGCACCACGATTTTGCACGGCGAGGCTCAGAGTGAAATTGGCGACTTCTTGAATGGCGGTTATTGCCCAGACATTCCAATAAGTCGGAGGTCAGAGTTTCCCAGAGGTATATGATGTTCTTAGTTTGAACTGGGTTAGGTTCTTCCTCCCTTCTAGCTACATAATCTAGCAGGCTATCTCTGAGATTGATTGACCACTTTATTCTTTTACGCACTTTGTGATGTTCCTCCCCCGTAGTGGTTCCAATAACTACTTGTAATTCTGCTTGTGCCCGCGCCAGATTGAATGTGGCGCGGAGGGGCCTATGATCGCTTTCCCCTCTGTCGTCCACTGTAAAGTTGCAAAGATTGTGGGCAAGCCCTTCGTTGATAAAGATGTAGTCTATAGTAGAGACATTTCTAAAGGTCGGGTTGGTGGTCCATTCGGGTTGGGTCTTTTTTTGTATTCTGTGGGTGGATTGCAGCTTAAAGTTTGCGAGAAATTCAGTCAGTAGGGCTGACTTCTTGCTTGATGGTGCCTCCGAGATTAAACCCAGGCCTCTGTGATTGAAGTCGCCCGCGATTATTGCGTCTTGGTCCTCCCAATTTATTAAAAGATCTTCCAAAATTGAAATAAGTGATTCCATGGCCTGGGAGGATTGATACTTAATTGGGTTGAAATAAGAATTAATTAGTAGAAGGGGGCGAGATTTTTGATCCGATGACAACCCACTGATTAGGATGGCTTGAAGATCAGGAGACCCTAAAATTAGTTCAGTTGTGTTAATCTTGCACGCATGACTTACGTAGATGGAGAGACCCCCTGACTGGCGACCAAAGATTGTCCTTTTGGTCGCTGGTTTAAAATGTTCGTAAAAGCCACCGATGGCAGTCGTGGCCCTTGCCCAGGTTTCCTGAATACACAATATGTCCCCCTGTGCGAGGTATTCAGGTGTAGTTAAGTCCCTAAAGATATTGCTGAACCCAGCAATATTCCATGAGATAATGGATAACTCGCGGACTAGGCCCCTGAGTGGGTTTGAACGGGCGTTAATTACATGGCTGTTTATTAGGTTAGGGACGCTGTCTCCATGTGGCCTCCAGGTGATCTGATGTCTGGTAATGCCGCTGCACGCTCCGTTGCCATTCGTTTTGCTGGATTTTGATTTTTAGCGGGGTTTTTGCCCACCCTGATTTCACCCCTATATCTGGGCGGGTGTGCCTTATGCCTTTAAGAACGGATGACGGTTCGTGTGTCCCCTGTTGCGGCAACAGGACGTGTGGATATTTCAGTGTCCTTGGCGCAACGACTTCAATGCCCCATTCAGCGAACAGTGTTGCTTCCTTAAGGACAGCCTGTTGGACTTGCTGGCTCACAAGTCCGATTATGGTGGAATCAGTCGTGGGTGTCTGTCTCCAGTCTCTTAAATATCACCCACTCAATATTTTCTAAGGTGATTTGTGCCAGCGAGGCAATATGGCCAAAGAGGCGGACAATATTAGACCTGTTCAAGATGTCAAATGAGCCTTTTGCTGTGTACCTTGGGGTTAACTGCAGCTCATATGTGGATTGTTTTTTTTTTGTGTGATGGAGCACCAACTCACCCCTTCACCCTGGAGCTTTAGCCTCTGGTTACTGAAATTTGAAGTGTTTTTGTGAGTGGATTCTGGCTGCTGCCCATTGGGCCCCATGCTTGATTGGCCTTCCACACTCGGAAATCCTTGCCACTCCTACTGGTCTGATGTCAAATTTAGGTAATTTTTGAGTGTGTCTCCTGGTTGCTGATTCCCTTGCCCCTCAGTTGGTAGACCTACCACTCTAGACTGTACTGGCTGTGCGCCCTGTTGTAGTTTGGGATTTGTTACAGACTCATGTTGAAAATCCCAACCGGAAGGGCTGGGGGCGCTTAATGGTGCGGCGACGGGAACCTGTGAAGGCCTTTGTTGGAGGTCCTCATTGGTTTGACCCTCCATGGGAGGGATTTGTTGACTTTGGGCCTCACTGCGAACAAGAGGTGCGTCACATGACTTGCCCGTTTTAGACACCTGCTTGGGTATGAATATGGGAAAGAGTGGTTTGGGGATACGTTTAGTTTCAGTGTCACCCAGGGTTGGTACCACCGAGGGTTTGTTTCTGCTTTTAGCTTTGGACTTCTTAAGTTGTTTTTTAAGTCTTTTTTTGGCTCTCCTTGATAACGGAGTTTTGGCACTTGCTAATGCTCCTTCGACCCTCTCCACCTGAGAGGTAGTAACAGACAGGTCGTCACTTACGGTTTCGAGATCCGAGACCTCGGGGTCACCATTCCCTTTATTAGCCAAAGTAAAGTTAATACGGGGCCCTACTAGGGGAACCTTTGGGGCGCTGTTGCCCGTTGTGCTAAGGGATGCAGTTTCGGCATGCTCTGTCGTCAGTAGCGGTAGCTTTTGTGCGGCTTGTTCTTGCGTGGTTACCTCGCCCTGGCCCTTGGCTAATGCAAGCATCTCTTTTAAGACTTCCGGTAGACTTGCCCATTTGTCAATTAAGGCGTCACAGGAATTGGTGCTGGCGGCATGAGCTTGTTGGGCGTTAAGTTGGACTTCCAGCTTTGACAGCTTATCATCTTGGCACACCAAATGCTGGGCTATCGACTGCAAAAGATCGATTTGGAGTTCCATCCTTGCGGACTGCCATAGCAGTGCCCTAGCCATTGTATCCTGGACTTCTCTTATTGCTGACAAGTTAAGGTCTTTAAAAGTGGGTTCTTCAATTGAGTCGGTTAAGTCTTGGTGATGAGTTAAGCTCAGCGGACTCCAACCCTCCGTTTGTACAGTTCTCGGGGCCTTAGCTCTTCCTAAACTAATAGGTGTGGTTTCAAGTGTACGTTCAATAGTCTGTTCCAATTTTAATAAGAACGAAGTTGTTGGAACCTCCGTATCCTGGGGGATTGGCCTCTGTGTTTCCCTAGATGTCACAGTTGCATTCGGACCCTTGCCTGTGCTCTTTGGGGAGGAGGATGCGACAGCCTCGCTTGTCCTCCCAGTGTCTAAGTCCACGTTCGCCCCCAGAGTTGGCCTATCATGAATGACGGCAGTGATCCTAATCGGGCTCTTTGTCCTGGCCTCAGGCTGTAAGCAAGCTTCAAGGCTCCCAGGTGACTCGAAGTTAGCAGACTCGCAGGGGTAAGAGTCCCCTAGGGCCAGGTGGATCTTTGGGATCCCCGGTATGGCACTGTTCACGGATCTTGTGACGTTTCTTCCAAAGGTGAGGGGCAGTTTGAGGCCTGAAAGAATTGAGTGAGAAGGCCTTGGGGGAGGGAATTGCCAGTGCCAGTCACCAGGTCCTGGGATTTTTGGGTGCTTATGCTTCTGGTTACCCTTCTTTGTGCTAGACTCTCAGGGTTCACTTCCACCTCATCCTCCGTGCAGGATTTAGTCTTCCTCAGCGTCATCTCTTTTCGCGCCGTTTGCTGGGCTAGGCTTGTTTGTGCCTGTTCGTGATGGGGGAGGGGGGTCGCAGTACTAGTGCTGATATGGGCCCCTGTGTTGAGCTGTGTTTTTTTGTTTTGAGGGCACGGAGGGGTGGGGGGGAGAGGGAGGGGTTAGCAAGCGGTGCGCATGAGGGGGGCTGCAGGCTGGAGACCTAGTCTACCAGCCCCTCAGACCACACCCTCTGGCTCTTACTTAGCGGCGGCCTCTAACAGCTGACGCGCTTGCCTCCACCTCTTACCTCTTGTCTCCCACATCGACAGATGCACTTGACACTTCACGCCAGGTGCTCAAGGTGCACCGGATGCTATTCGATAGAGACAGGAGCGGGAGCGGGGGTGATCGCGTCTCGCTACAAAGGGTGGCTTGGTGTTCAAGTGATTTCGGCTCTGCTCGATGCTCGATGCTCCCTCCAGAGTTCAAGTTTTTAAGGGGCTCCCACACCGAGCTAAACGATGAGACGTGAAACGTGAGGCAAACCGAAAAGGGCTGCACGTGCAATGTGGAAGTCCTTGTGGTGCTCCTGTCGCACACCAAGGGAAAGGCAGTAAATCGGGCTCAACTGCTGCAGACTGTCTGTTGTGTTTAGAAGGCTCTGGCCGCAGAGTTTGCACCTGGAATGTCTACAGGGGTGGAGGGGAGGTGCTCCCGCCGCACACCGGGGGCGATATATTCACCAGGGGATGAAGCTCACCTCCGCTCGCTGCTCCCGCGGCTGCTTTCCTCAGCTCCTGTTACTGCTACAGCCCGTATCTTCTGTCACTTCCGTCACTTCCCCTCGGGAGGCTTCTCTCAGCTCGCCGAATATTGACAGTCAAGGACTGGCAGGGAGTCTCTCTTGTGCAGTGACACCGAGGTAAGCGCAGACAGGTAACAAGCCCTCACACCTGCTTCCCTGTTGACTGGAGTGCTGCCAAGATCTTAGCGGCGATGTTGTGTCCCCCCTTCACGCCAAGTGCGTCCTGCAGCCACGCCTGGACCGGGGGCAAATTCCACTGGGGCCGCGGGGGGCCACGTTAATCCCCCGTGGTTGTCGCAGCACCTCAGCTCTCCCAGACTCTCCCGGGACTTCCCACTCTCCTCTGTGCCGGGAGCCCGGAGCCGCGGACCTCTCCTGAGGGGGCACGGTAGGAAGTCGAGCAGGAAAGGTCGGCCACGGTCAGCCGCGGGTAATGAAGTCGCCGGGGTCGCATGCCAGCTCGTTGTACCGGCTTGCTCGGCTCGCTCACATACTTGCTGCTCCCCGCCGTGGAGAACAGGCGTCTGGCGATCCGGCGTCTGCACTCCGCTCTCTGCAGCCCTCTGCTGCACTCTAGTGGCAAACGTCAATCTCAGTGAGGCCACTGGATTCAAGCAAGCCGGGCTGAAGACGGCTGAAATGCCAGAAACCGGTCCTTGGAAGCTTGTTTCCGGTCCAGGGAAGGCATGGCTTGGCAGTTCGGGCTGGACTGTTCCCATGAGGCACAGGGTCAGACTGATTTGCATATGGCCATGTCTGAACTGGGGTGGCAGAGCGGGCTAAAGAACGGTGATGGATTAACCCCAGATCTGTTGACTGGGTGTGAGTGTTTGATTGGTTCATATGCTCCGTCCATCACCACCCCTTTTGTACCACTAGTATGACAGGAACCAAGATTTCTAAGACTTCCTACAAATGGTAAACCACTTATGGATGGCTCTAAAGGTTAAGTTGTGACACCACAGTTCAGGTATAGATACAGTGAGAAGACTCAAACTGCTGTTCGCTCTCGCCCCACTCCGAGGATGAGAAATATCCCACAGGTGAAAATGAAAAGGTGAGGATACAAATGCAAGTGGGGTTGCCACAAGAAGACATGCTGGGATGCAGCGAGGAAAGTGGGAGGTGTTTGGACCCATCATCATGGCTATGACTTACAGTTTCAAAAACATTCCATTGTTAAAAAAACTTGATTGCCCTGCCAACCTAGCTAACCTTTGCCCATCATAGTCAAATGAATTGAAAAATGGACAGTAGGTCCAGCTTCATATTGAACAAAATAAAATGAGTCAGTCATTTGGGCATGCCAGTGACTGAAGCTACCCGGATATTAGAGAAGTGTGAGAATAGTTTATATATTGGGTATCAAGAATGGCTTTCACTTCATTTTAGTGCAACATGCAATAAAGTACACATTGGAAGGAGGCAGTTGAATTATAAAACCAAATAAAGAAATGTGGTTGGAAAATTTGCAAAAAGAAAAGAAGAGTAAAATATGATGAATTGTGTACTACCCATTTACATTTTCCTCCTATCAGCTTCAAATTCAGAATCCGTTAAACTTATATTTTGCTTGTGGATACATTTAAGGAGAAGTCAAAGATTTTTCGTTTTAACTGTATAAAGGTGTTTGGATGGCACTATAAAAATTGACTTTTGCATAAAAAAGCAATAATCATTAAATGAAAAGAAGTATGGGGCTGAATCATTTGAGAATATTTTTTTGCTGGTATCCACTGAAGCAAAGATAAATATTAACTGATAATTTCCTTAAATGATGATTTAAGAGGCCCTATATAAAAATAAATAAATCTGTTCTAGCAGGAAAAAGCCTTTACTAATATAGTGACAACCTATATATATATGCAGTTTATGGTACTGTCCAACTGCAAGGAGCTACATGACTGGGAACTAAATCTCTCAGCAAGACAGTGATTGATGTGGCAAAAAATTATCATCAGGCTGTTGGGAGCACTGAATATGTGGACTACGAGGACCATCATGCAGCACCAAATTAACAACTTGGTTGTCCACTAGAGGGCCGGACTTGCTCAAAAACAGACTGCCAGTGACCCACGAACAGTGCTCACTCATCGGGGACTAAACCTCTGAAGAAGTTTGCAGAGACAAACGAAACGCGTCAGGTGCGCCCCACACTCCTTGAAATAAATGCCTGCAAGCCTTGTGTAGCGTGTGCGACTTCACCTCCTTTCTAAAGGAAGCCTCTTTGAACGTATATATATATATATATATATATATATATATATATATATATATATATATATATTACCTACTGGCGGTCACCAGTAGGTATATATAGTTAGGATTTTTTCTCTATGGGTTTTTTGAAAATTCTATGTCTAATAACTTTGGCGTTTGTGGACGGAATCGGCTGAAATTTTCAGGAAAATGGCACATTTTGTTTCTGAGCAGCCCTTGAAAATTTGGGGGGGGGTTCGTCCAGTGGGGGCCGAGAAAAAAGGGGGGTCCCAAAACGTGTTTTTAACATTGAGTTTTCCATAGGGCGGTTGGCCTCACTTTTAGCCCGAACGGCTGAATGGATTTGCACGAAACTTGGCAAAATTGTAGGGACTGGTAGCCCGATGTGCCTTTTGTAGGTCTCAATATATGTGCTCCAGTGGATTTTGAGAAATTAACGTTTTAAAAAAGATATATATCTGTAACAGCGGACCGGTTAGCGCTCTGGTTCGCGGACTTTTCGCGCAACGGAGCTTTGTGAAGCGAAGCTGATTGGTTCTCCGGCGTCTGTCAACATTCCAAACAGTCCGTAGCGGCCGCCATCTTGTCTCTCGGTAGGATCGAGAGACAAGAGGAGGTCAAAACAAAGGGGGAAATAACTATAAGGGGGCATAGTAGATCCTCGCTGACCCCCTAGGTTTGATGTGGAGGTTTTAAAAGGGCCCCGCGGGGCAAAAAAAAACCAAAATAATAATAATCGAACGGCTAAATGGATTTGCACGAAACTTGGCAAAATATTAGGGACTGGTAGCCCGATGTGCCTTTGCTAGGTCTCAATATATGTGCTCCAGTGGATTTTGAGAAATTAACGTTGAAAAAAAGATATATATCTGTAACAGCGCTCCGCTTCGCGTACTTTTCGCGTTACGGAGCTTTGCGAAGCTGATTGGTTCTCCGGCGTCTGTCAACATTCCAAACAGTCCGTAGCGGCCGCCATCTTGTCCCTCAGTAGGATTGAGAGACAAGAGGAGGCCAAAGCGAAGGGGGAAATGACCATAAGGGGGCATAGTAGATCCTTCCTGACCTCTTAGGTTTGATGTACCATTTTGCCAAGTTTGGTGTAATTCCGTTCAGCCATTCAGGCTGTAGACGTATGTAAATGTCCTATGGAAAATTGCATGGGGAAAACACATTTGAAAGTGTTGAAATTTAGAACCAATTAAAATGTTACTTTGGTTTTGTATTTGTGTGTGATGAAAGTTAATTGGTTATGTATATATGTCAAATGAGAGGAAACCACAGCCATTTTGTGATACTACTGTCTGAGGTACATTTGTGAGGAATTTTTGGTGGTGAATTTCTGGTGTTTGATTTACACAGTACTAACACTTCTGCTACTTTTAAAAAGGTGAGTTGTTAATTTGTAAGGGGAACTATGTTGTACACTTGAAGATAATTTGAAAAATGTTTTCTGTTATTTATTTGCTGTCCTTCTGTTATACTAAATACTTGATGAAGTTAGTTTTATATTATGTATTACTAAAAACGATAAATGAAAGTGATTATTTTTTTCTGCAATTTACAGCAAGCAATTTCAAAATAAAATGGCTCACAATGAAGAGACCGTGGCAATTTCTTTTGAATTGTCCACTACATTGATTGAAATTGAGAGCACCAATAATGAAATATTGTCACAAGGAGGACATGACTTGTATGATTCCATTAGATTGATTGAAATGGACAGCACCAAGAATGAAATATTGTCACAAGGAGATGACTTGAATGATTCCACTACATTGATTGAAATTGAGAGCACCAATAATGAAATATTGTCACAAGGAGGAGATGGCTTGTATGATTCTATTAGATTGATTGAAATGGACAGCACCAATAATGAAATATTGTCACAAGGAGGAGATGACTTGAATGATTCCACTACATTGATTGAAATTGAGAGCACCAATAATGAAATATTGTCACGAGGAGATGACTTGAATGATTCCACTACATTGATTGAAATTGACAGCACCAATAATGAAATATTGTCAGAAGGAGGAGATGACTTGAATGATTTTTTTGATCAATCTCTTGATGGCGAATTTATCGAGTGTTTGGAGACCATAGAGTTACAAGAATCATCATTGCAGACTTTTAATGAGGAGATTCCAGATGAGATGATTGAAGAGGAAATTACTGATGAGGACATGTTAGTAGTTGTTTCAAATTTAGAAAATTCTGAAGAATAAATTTATATTTAGAAATCAAAAATTGTTTGAGACATTATTTATTTTTATTTTTAATTTATGAGGTTGTAGCGAAGTGATTGTAGTATAAAATGAGACTTATAGTATAGAGTGCAACATTTTTATGTTACATGGTAAGTTTACTCATATTTACTTCCCTTCTGCCACTATATTATCTCCAATGTGTATTTGACATGTCTTCTTCATCTCCGGCCTCCTTTCTCTCACTGTGTGTCTCCGATGCATCTTATCGCTGGTATTTTGTGTAATTACAGAAGAGAGTAAAATAAAATAGTTCGGAACGTGAAAAGGGGGCAAAGTAGAGTACTCCTCACCCCCTAGGCCTTTTTAGGCGGTCCCAAAAGGATCAGTTTCTGCTTTCCTGAGAGATTATGGTATGAGTTCCATATACCACAATAACTTGCATTACAACATGCAAGATATCTATCTCCTATTACCAACTTTTGGAGATATTCGCGCTAAGCGCGAATATCTCCAAAAAGTAACACCTGCCCTGAGCAGTTCTTAGCCATGTTATCCAATGGGAGGTGGATAACATGGCTAAGAGTATTAGCTCGGTAATGCATGAATATCGCTGAGTTTTTAGCGATATTCATGCATTGCGGCCGTTTATTATCGCATTTGCGATAAACCTTGATAATAGTAAGGTTTATCTTCGATAATTTCTGACGATGCTTAGTGGTAAAAAATTGGTTGGTAAGCATCGTTAGCGATAAATATCGCTTAACTTTGGTAATATGCCCCAACGTCTGTTAACGTTCGATTCGAAGGAAATGAGGAAGTGTTGAAAAACATTGTCTGCGCCATCTTGCCTTTTTTGAAATGCCACACTTTTGTCGTGCACGGCAGCCATTTTAGATGTCTTGACCAGACCCACTCTCTGCACGCTGTCGATTCGTAGCATGGCTCCTCACCCTCGTAAGCATCTCCCCCAGGCACTGGTCACCACCGCTCTCTGTCTTATGCATGGGCAATAAACCTTCCCCCATCTGCGCTGCTCTTCCCTGAGAATCACACTCTGTGCCCGCCCGACACCTCCCTTTCGCCCTATTCACTACCGCACCCTCTGACACTCCTCTTCCTCTGTGTCCGAATGTCCAGGCCGGTCCTAGGCTATCAGCTAGCCCTGCAGATGTAGTTTATGGCCCCAGCTGTAAAGAATCACCCCTCTTCAAAGGAGTTATAGTAGATCAAGGCCCACACCCGATGTGATCCGTCACAGCACACGCGTTCCTACTATCTGAAAACCATCCTGTATTGTGATTGGGGAGAGGACCGAGCCTGAAGCGGAAGATTCCAGGAATGACTCTTTGTACATCAAAGTTTTTACAATTATGTGTCACATTAAAAATATATAGCACTCCAACAAAGTAGTAGGAATATAAAACTTTAATAACATATAAATATATACAACAAAACAAAAACAGTAAAAACATTTAAACAACGAAGAGACCGTGGCAATTTCTTTTTAATTATCCAATAGATTTATTGAAATTGACAGCACCAATAATGAAATATTCTTGTCAGTAGCGGTCTGTTGTGCGAATAGTTCCAAGGCAGCAGAACGCGCTGAAATCTAGATGGCACGAAAGTGATGTCTAGCAAGTTGCCGCCCAGCAAATAACGGCGTGGGGCGCCGCGGGGGTGAGTGAGTCCAGTAGGCACCACAGCTATTCTTACCGGCATTGCAGAATTACTGCTGGGGACAATGCCTGTGCTGTAGCAGGGTCACAGCAGAAACAAAAAGGATTCTGTTGAAGATGTTGTTGGTTTTCAATTTGAAAACAGTTCTGGTGTCAACTGCTATGCTAATGTAGTGGTTAATGTTTTGTTTTCTCTAGAAAATGTAAAAGAGGGGGAGGCAGTCCAAAGTTCCGTTAAAAGGGCAAAGGAAAGGATCGGTGGTTTGAACTATCAGTCAAAAAGGGGAGGGGGTGCAATAATTTTTCCTACCGGGTCACACTGTGCTTTCACCGGAAGTGAGGTCTGCAGGATTGTAGTAATTCAAAGTGAGGCTGGCGCCAGCATGGGAGCGCCGACGTCCCGCGGATACAGTTTCGTCACTCCACGGGCGATCATGGCAGTCATTCCCTATCGGGGGTCGGAGACTCCCGCGGCTCCTCTAGAATCTTCAAGGTCGTGGAGGACTACGGTGGTGGAGTCAACCAGTGACCGGGCCATTTCTTTATGTTGGGCCCGCTCTTGCCAGGTCGACCGCCATTTTGAGAGTTCGGCAGCTACCGGCGATCGCGGGGTCACATGAGCGGACGGGCTCCACCCTGCCGGGCGAGACGTTGCAGCATGGCCACAGTGGAAGAACCGTTATCTAGGTCGTTCCGAAACTGTGCAGCACTGGAGTTGTTAGGATGCCACCGCCTGGAGCGCTGAGGGTGCAGCTGGGAAGCCTCCACCTGGGGAGGCGGGAGAGGCCTGTTCGCACCGTCTCTCCCTCCCAGTGCACCCCACGGCGTCTCGCTTGAGATTTGTTATGGCCGGACCAGGCGATGAGGACGAGGGGGGGTCGGAGGCATGTGCAAGACATCCCCCTCCAGTGTTGTCGCAGCCATTATAAAAGAAAGAAGTGTCCCGTCCGTCTTCGGGCCGGGCTTCCGGTGGATGTCGGCCGGACGCCCCTGGCTCTGGCCCCATGAACGGGTTTCTTGGTTTATCGGCTGCAGCCGGATCCCGTCGGCCTCGGCCCCCCGACCGTTGGTGGTCGGACCGGAAGAGCATGTGGCGGGACTACCTGCAACTCTCAAGGGCCACCGCGGCCGGACTGGGAGAGAGAGGGGAGGGTCGAGGAGACATTCCCCCCCCCTGCAACTGTTCAGCGTTGTAAAGGCAATCCCCTGGCCGGGTCCCGCTGGTCTCGGCCTCTCCTCCGGCTACACCCTACGTTAGGATCTCCTGGCCGAGGCGTGGCAGCAGAACCTGCCTTATATGGGCTGCTCCCGGCTGGGCGTAGCCGGAACCCTGCCCCACCTTGGAAGTTTCCAGAGTGGGGGTGGATGTTCTACTGACTTGCATTTTCCCTAGTCTATCGATTTTTTTGGCGTGGCAGGCGGTGGGACAGCGAGGGGTGATTTGGTTTCTCTTACTGTTTTTCTGGTCTCTCACCACTGGCATATTTTAACGTTTTCTTGTTTCTAGGACATTAATAGGTTTTATCATTACGTTATGTTATCGTTTCTTTGTTCGTTGTTTAATAAAAGTTCATGTTCATCAGTGGCCTACTGATTTTCGTTTTCCTATTTTTTTCTTTCCAGGTTGTTTCATGGTAAAGTTTCTGTTAACAGGATACAGTGATCACTTCGTTATTATTGCATATGTCCTTTTCACTAGGGGTGCTCTCTGGTCGGGCCAGATGACGTATCTCTAGTAAATGGTCCGGGTGAAAAAGGTGCATCAATCAGTGGGGAGTAGATAGGCATGACAGATTACAACGGGGGAGAACGGTCCGCATTACGTACCCTTTCACTACTTGCAAAGATTTTCCTACGTTTATTTGCAAACAGGGAATACCTCCAAAAAGAACTAATTCCCAAACAGTCAATGTTCGGACAATCAATCAATCAATGAGGAATGAAATAGGTACGACGTGTTAAAGGCTTGCGTTACCTACCCTTCACTATCTGCAAAGGGAGATAGAATATTCCTATTCTTCCTCGTTTGCAGGTAGAGAAGATCGTTAAGAGAATTAACTTCGAACAATTCAATGCTCGATTGAAACAATCAACAAGGGGTACTGTGAACACAAATGAACGCCGCTTATATACATACGCATTGCTATTTTCAACAGGTTGTTCCTAATGTTTCTATTTTAGCGAGGTCAAAAGAGATCCCATTAGTGGCCTACTGATTTTGCTCGATTCCTTTTGTTTTTTTACACGATTTTTCGCTATCTGCAAAGACTAAACAGAGTATTGCGACTCTGTGCTTGTTTGTAAATAGAGAATGAACCAAAGAGAACAATCAATCAAATGGAGAGAGAAGCAGGCACGACGGATTACAAAGGGGGAAAGGTCTGCATTAACTACCCTTCACTATCTGCAAAGAGAGAGTACTCCTAATAGAAATGAGGGGTGGGGGGCAGCAATCAAAGCAGATCAGTGTGCATAAACACGAAAAAAAAAATTCTTACCACGTACTTGACATTCGACAGCTTATGATATTTGCTATTAAAAAACCATTGAAATTCACTGAAAAAACCATAGGTTATAGACCATATATAGTTAGGAATTAGCATTTACAAAACCTTGAAAATTCACTGAAAAAACCATAGGTTATAGACCATATATAGTTAGGAATTAGCATTTAAAAAACCTTATTTTACTCACACAAAACCATTGAAATTCCATATATAGTTAGTTGCACTAACTATATATTGCGCACCCGCAATCCACTGCTGATGATGTCACATATTACATCATTCATGACATGGTCAGTGACATCACTGATGACATCACTGATGACATCTCAAATGACATCACTGATGACATCTCACTTGACATCAATGATCACATCACTGATGATATCATTCATGTGACAATACAATGCATCTCCTCACATTTTAATATAACCTCTGTTTCACCCAGTGTTAAAAACAGAGTATAATTTTTGAAACCATTGACACACCAATACTAGTTACTACATACGTACTCACTGATTCCTACGTCTACACACACATTCACTCATTCACCCATACAATCATTCATACATACAATCACTCATGTTTACAACACAATCATATGCACTCATACACCTATACAGACACTCACACTCTGCCACTCATCCATGGAGTTACTCACACACCTAGTCAGTCCTGTAAAGAATCAATCACACTTCCATTTTCTACTCTATACAGTTAAACATAGAGCACCTTACGTTTTCAACCATATACTAACACATACTTACTCTCTTATACAATCATTGATACAAGTACACATTGATCTGTACAGAGTCACACACCTCCCATCCAGCCACACACACACTCAGTCTCCCATGCAAATACTTGGGCAATCAATCAATAACCCATATAGTTACTCATATAGCTACTGATCAACACATGCAGCAGTTTACAGAACAACAGACATAATGATGCACAAATTAAGACAGTTTAGTCACTAACCCATGCACTCAGTGAGACACATTTAATCACTCACTCATACATTCAGTCATGCACCTACTAAATCCTTCGTCCAGACACTTATACATCCACTCATTCTTCAATATGTAAGACATATTTTAACTTTACAGAAACATAGTCACTGGATGTTGTCATCAGTGATGTCATCAGTGATGTCATTTGAGATGTCATCAGTGATGTCATCAGTGATGTCACTGACCATGTCATGAATGATGTAATATGTGACATCATCAGCAGTGGATTGCGGGTGCGCAATATATAGTTAGTGCAACTAACTATATATGGAATTTCAATGGTTTTGTGTGAGTAAAATAAGGTTTTTTAAATGCTAATTCCTAACTATATATGGTCTATAACCTATGGTTTTTTCAGTGAATTTTCAAGGTTTTGTAAATGCTAATTCCTAACTATATATGGTCTATAACCTATGGTTTTTTCAGTGAATATATATATATATATATATATATATATATATATACACTGAAAATGTAATACTAGTGTTATGCTTCTCTGGTTGTTTTAACGAGAACTATATCAATGGAAGCAATAATTAACATGTCTAGGTTTTAACTGCACAGCGCTTCGCTTTGCTTGAAAAATCTATTGTTTTTAATATAAACTTGAAAGGGCTTCCTGTCTTTCCTGGCTTCTCATTGGCTCCTGTGCATGTCAGAAACCTTTCCTCCATTTCTATTGGCTGTAGTATGTTTTCCTGAATTTACCAATGCTTGTTCCACGTCTGCTTCTCTTATCAGTTTGCCGCACCTGAATCACTGTTAAAATCTGCTTTGGTGGAACTATATTTACATAAAGTTTTGCCTTTTACTATTGTAGCATATTTACATAACAATTTATCACCCAGAGAGATTAAGTGATTTCCATAAAAACACAGGATGTTGTGCGGCGCCGCTGAAACTGGACCTGGGTTCCCCAGATCTCAAGTCAGCAGCTCTGGCCGCTGCGCTACATCCTCTCCACTCCCATGTTATCTCTCAGGGTGCTCTTTCCTTCTCCACAACGATGATTGATGAAAACGGCTCTTTATTCCTTACATAGGTGAAACCTATGCATTATTAATGCTTGTTTAAAAATGCTTTACTTTAGTTATCATATTTACAAATCTCTAATTCTGTGATATGTGTAGCCACCTTTAATCCAGTCCGAGTCTGGTAGTTGTGGGATACATACTTTTTTATTGTTTTTTGCAGAAAATTTTGAATAGGGACATTAAATGAGGCTTGTGATGAAAATGCAATGATCTTTTTAAATGTATCTATTTGCTAGTGGGTGGTATCAGTTTATTTCATTTGTTTCTGAGCCAAGAGAGTAAGGTGCGTTATCTAATATAATCAGTGAGACAGTACTTGCCAGTGTCTGTAAAGTGGTGATTCTATATGGGCGATAAATGAAACAAGCATTTGCAATGCAATAGGTCTCGCATTTGCAAGAGTTAGAGCTATAGGCGTTCTAAACGACAATGTCTTTTACCCATGTGTTCGGTTGCAAAATGTACATATAAACTAATACAAATGTAGCTGTACAAAACGTACCTCTCCTCCAACGTAATTTGAACTTGTATCTATTGAAAGGGCCTAGTTCTTGACAACTTTCACAAACCCTTGTGAAGTAGAAAACACTGTTTGAGTTTTAAGCGATGATTCCAAAGAGTAGTTTCAAACACTAATCTGCAAGACTGAAACTGAAAATATTCAATTTTAACATTTTCCAACACATAAAGGGGCATATTACCAAGCAATAGCGATAATTATCGCTATTGCTTGGTTAGAGACAAAATTTTACCGCTGAGCTGCGGCGATTTTTACCGCAGATAAACCTTGGTATTACCAAGGTTTTTCGCAAATGTGATAAAAAACGGCCGCAATGCATGAATATCGCTGAAAAGTCAGCGATATTCATGCATTACCGAGCTAATGCTCTTAGCCATGTTATCCACCTCCCATTGGATAACATGGCTAAGAACTGCTCAGGGCAGGTGTTAGCTTTTGGAGATATTCGCGCTTAGCGCGAATATCTGCAAAAGTTGGTAATAGGAGATAGCGATGTTAGCGACTGTTTCCAGTCGCTAACATCTTGGCACGCCCACTGTGCATGTCATTAGTGATAAATATCACTGACATGCAAAGTGGGGCCCAAGATGGTCACTATCTCCTACTAGCTGTCGCTAACTGGTGTTAGCGACAGCTAGGTAATAGGGAGATAATTTTATCTCCGCTTTCTTGGCTTTTAAAGCCAAAAAAGCGGAGATAAACCCCCTTGATAATATGCCCCAAAGTCCTTAGAGAAGCTGCTGTATAACAAATACTATGCGCAGGAAGAACATAAACAGAAAATGATGTTTGCTCGTGTGAACTAAACATTTGAGAATGCATAGGAGAGCCCACCGCACTGATTCTTATGCAGTAGCGCTGATGAGGTTCTGAGGCAGCTCGCTTTTTTTTACTTTGTGGGTTTTACTGTGTCATATTATCTGTTTTAAATTGCGCTACATTCAGTTCTATTTTATGGGGCACAAGCGTATTTTACACAAACCCGGTTTTGCTATACTGTGGGTCTTTTAATTACCTTCATTTTGTGACTGGTGACCTCTCCGGCACCTTCTCCCTGGTCCACCGTAGCCATTAGCGGGCTGATTGAGTGGAGGGAGTTTTACCATGCCGAATATTCAGAATTGAGATTCTGATTACAGTACTCCTAAAGGTCACAGATATTTCAGTCTGGGCTTGAGTATTGAGCCCTCAGCAAGAAAACTCTAACTGTCATAGAGAGTAGAATAAAAAACAGACCAAATATTCGAGTAGATGAGGGTGATCCAAATACTCCAAAGTGAATTTAAATAGAGTCCACTTTAACATGTACATGCTGGGAGAATCTGTTCTATGAAATTTGAATATCAATAAAGAAAATATTGAAGACATTTAAAGTGGACTCTATTTAAATTCACTTTGGAGTATTTGGATCACCCTAATCTACTGGAATATTTGTTCTGTTTTTTATTCTACTCTCTATGACAGTTAGAGTTTTCTTGCTGAGGGCTCAATACTCAAGCCCAGACTGAAATATCTGTGACCTTTAGGAGTGCTGTAATCAGAATCTCAATTCTCAATAGTTTATGTGGCGTACACTTTTTGTGTGTGCCTATAGCACCTTGAGGTAGTAGGTGGCTGGAGTTTCTTTAGCACCCACTGCATATTCAATTTTGCTTTGCTGTCTTTATATATATCGTGTATTATGTGCATGTATAATAATACTGTACTCTAAAGAATTGTGCGGACGTTTCCTTCGGGAACACTACTACCTAACTCTGCTGCATGCCGAATATTCACTTCAGGCGGGCCGTGCTTCTTCCGCCATCTTGGAGTGAGGCGGTCTAGTCGCCCTGAATTGGACCAGTTGGCCGATTCAAAAGGAGGCGATGGCACGGAAGTGTAGAGGATGAGCGCAGCGGGCGCACCGGTGGCACGCTGAAGGCGCGCCAAAGGCAAACATCTCTATCGCCAGACGATAGAGATGTTGCCAATTTCACAAGGGGTTTGCAGACATACACCTGTAGTGACCTGCTATCCATCAGAAATTTGGTAAGCTTTTGCGAACAACCTTCCTGCGGTTTGCCTGAGGGCCCCTTTTGCTGTAAACATTGTGGTTTTGACTCCTAGGTCACAACTCCTGTATACACGCCCCCTCCCCCACCCACGGATAAGATCAAAATCCTCAGCCTTAACTGCCGCTCTCTAGTCAAACATTCAGCAGACATCTATGATCTGCTGCAAGATTACTTGCCTGACGTCCTTTTCCTAACTGAGACATGGCTCTGTTATGTTATGTTAAAATACTTGTATAGCGCAACGTTCACCGGGTAGGTTTCTTGGAGCTTCAGAGGACAAAGCTCTAAATAGGTTGAAGGCTTAGATGGAATAGGCTTGTAAAAATAATCACGTTTTTAGCTGTTTCCTGAACTGAAGATGGGAATCAGTAGTCCGTATTGGAAGAGGGAGAGAGTTCCAGGTTTGGGGAGCCAGCGTGGAAAACCGGATCCCGCCATGTTTAATGCGCTTATATCTAGGGACGGTCAGAAGGTGTTGACCAGAGGAACGGAGGGTGCGGGGAGGGATGCATTTCTTGATCCTTTTGGAGATAAACTTAGGACCTTCATCTGATAGCGCCTTGTGTACGATGCAGCCTAGCTTGAAGACCCTGCGTTGTCTCACTGGGAGCCAGTGCAGTTGTCTGAGCAGTGGCTTTACGTGCTGGCGGGCCGGGAGTTGAAAAATTAACCTGGCCGCGTGGTTCTGGATTATTTGCAGACGTAATTGATATGCTGGAATTCCAACATAGTGAATTAGCATAATCCAGTCGCGAGATGATAAGCGCAAGAACAACCAGGGTTAGTGCTTCTGTTGATAAAAATCTTTTTATTTTCTTTATTTTTCGTAGCATGAGGAAGCAGACCGACACCACGGAGCTGATCTGGGATTTCATTGATAAGTCCTTGCTTATCATGACCCCCAGGCTTTTTGCCGTAGATACTGGTTCAGGCGGGGAGCCTAAGGAGGGAGGCCAGAAGTTGGCGTTTCAAGGGTTTAGGGTGCCACCTGTCAAGATCAGCTCCATTTTGTCTGGGTT
Organism: Lissotriton helveticus; assembly: GCF_964261635.1. Lineage (NCBI taxonomy): Eukaryota > Metazoa > Chordata > Amphibia > Caudata > Salamandridae > Lissotriton > Lissotriton helveticus. The sequence goes on along the minus strand of NC_136071.1, from coordinate 984,203,874 downwards.
CAATTTCAATTGGTTAACATTCATCCAATTGCTGATGTAAGTCATAGTAGCCTGCAGGTTGAATTCTGATAAACTTGTGGGTTGGATATTAAAGATTAATTGCAGATCATCTGCATAATTGAACACCAGAACATTCATTTCCTTCAATGTGGTGACCAGGGGCTGCATGTACAGGTTGAACAGATGGGGGGATAGGGAGGAGCCCTGTGGGACTCCAAAAGGAAGTAAACCTTTTTTTGAACAGAAGTTGCCTAAGCGGACGGATTGATATCTATCCGTCAGGAATGAATGTATCCACCTCAGGGCCTGGCCCCCAACGCCTGCGCTGTGGACACGATCGATCAAGATGTTATGATCGACCGTGTCAAATGCAGCGGACAGGTCGAGGAGGATCAGGGCCTGGGGGGAGTCAAGGTCTGCTCCAGTGCGTAATTCGTCCATGACTGTCAGAATGACAGCCCCGGTCGAGGGAGCAGGCCCGAAGCCCGCCTGGTGGGGGTCCAGATGGAGTGACTCCTCGACAAAGGACCTCATGCAGCCAGCCACGTGTGCTTCCAAGATCTTATTCAGATAGGGCAGAAGAGATATCGGGCAGTAATTGCTCATCATTTGGGGGTTGGCGCCGGGTTTCTTTAAGATGGCGAGGATCTCCGTATTTTTAAAAGAGTCGGGAACAGTGCCGCTGCTGATTGAAGTGTTAAGAAGAGATATAGGGGGATCAGGGCAGGCACTGAAAGCTTCGCGTAAAATGTAGGGGGCCACTATCGAGGGGGGAGCCTGACTCGACTTTATTCATCAATTTGAAGAAAGATTCTGTAGTAAAGAAAGGAAAATGATTAAGTAGGGCTAGATTTTGACGAGGTGGAGAGAGTGAGACGGGCATATTGGACACTGGGATGCTGGCTTTTATTGAAATGATTTTTTCAAAAAGTAATGATTTAGCGAATCACATAGCTCTTGGGAGTGCACTGGTTGAGCAGAGACTCTCTCGGGGCTCTCTGATGTCATGATTGCTGAGCCAGGTTTGGCGCTCCCTGAGGGCTATAGCATTCTGACCATTAACAGAGTGACTAGAGGTGGAAGTATTGTAGTCATATTCAAATCCTGCTATCCTTGTGTACTGGAGAAAGAGACTGTGGCTTATTGTGAGTGCGCGCGTTTCAGGGTCTCCTTCAGCCCCAATGACACCATGTCAGGTCTTCTAGTATATCGGCCACAAGGGCGTCCAAAAACTTCAGGACTTCGCCCATTAAGGTAGTTAGCTCCCTGGCAGTGAGTGCTACGAATTTCAGCATTATCAGGGATCTTAATCTACACCTAGATAACCCTTTGGACACGGATACGGTATTACTTTGTCGCAGACCTCTTGTCCTGTCAGTTAATCCAACTGATTACAGGACCTACACACTCTGCTGGTCATCTGCTTGACCCAGTCTTCACTAACCTATCCTCTCTCATAGTTCACACCCCCATCGCGATGTGTTGGACCGACCATTACTTTGTCTCCATGTCTCTCCAGGGTGTCACACCGCTCCGGAAAAGGGGCCAGGAATCCTCTCTTAAGCGCCCTTGGCACAAACTAAACTGGGACCAACTTGGTGTCATTCTCTCCACTAATACTCCCAGTTTGCCGACTGACCCGGAGGCTGCCAATACAATGCTCTGTGACTGGATTCTCCAGCCCCTGGATGCACTAATCCCTGCCAAGTGGTCTACGAACCACAAATCTAAATCTAGTGTGTGGTACAATGACAAACCGGGGACCATGCGCAAAGCATGTAAAAGGCTAGAGCGAATCTGGAGACGAGACTTCGACTTGGTCGCAAAGGGGAATTATCGGGCTGCTATTAAAAGCTACCATAGGGCCATTCAATCTGAACGGGCAGCTTTCTATGCACAGAAAATCTGACAGAGTTGCAATCCCACGAAGAGTATCTGTTCAATACTCACAGACCTTAAATCCCCAAATTCTTCTACAGCACCCCAAATGACGTCGGATCAGCAGTGTGAAGACCTGGCCACCTTCTTCATTAGGAGGGTGGAAAATATCTTCAAGTCCGCTGGTCCAAACGGGCATATGGGCTGGACCTACCCACACCCTAACAGCCTTCCCCTTAATCTGTCAAGAGCAGCTGCTTCTACTGTGCAGCAAAATCAAATCTGGCTTTCCGGCTGACCCTCTCAAGCCCGATCAATGCAGGAAAATCCTGGCTGTGCTTTTGGCACCTCTAAGCCAGGTGATTAAGAGGTGTCTCGCCACGGCGGATGTTCCCAGGGCATGGAAGCAAACTAAGGTGGTACCTCTGCTCAAAAAACCCACCCTGGACACATCTAAGCCAGAGAATTTCTACCCCATTTCCCTCCTGCCATGGGCGTCTAAGATCAACAAGGCCTACATTAGATTTCCTGAACACCAATAATATCTTAGACCCCTCCCAGAATGGCTTCCGTCCTGGCCACAGCATGGAGTTAGCAGTTCTGGCTGTGACCGAACATCTTCAGACTGTACTAGATGCCAGGCGCATTTCAGTACTGCTATTACTGGACCTTAGTGCGGCATTTGACACGGTTACTCATTCCATCTTGTTGCAAGATCTGGGGAAGGTAGGCATTTTGGGCCCCGCTCTTGATTGGCCCACTTTGTTTCTCGCAGGGAGGACGTTTCAGGTGTCAGCCCCCCTTTTAGCTCCGGTGCTCATACCATCAAACAAGGGGTGCCCCAGGGCTCCTCCTTGAGCCCACTGCCATTTAACCTGTACGTCCAACACCAGGCGTTGGTAGCCAAGAGTAGAGGTCTGACTTTGATCTCATATGCCGACGATACTCAGTTGCTAGTGACACTCTCGGATGACCTCACGTGGGGTGCTCCCAAGTTTCAGAGTGATCACGTGGCCGTCGCCGGGTGGATGCCTGCCAACAGCCTCCAGCTTAATGCCAACAAGTCGGAGGTGTTGGTTCTAGAGAATGACCCCGGGCTTTGGAGCGAGCAATGGTGGCCCGAAACCCTTGGTGACGCCCCTCCCAAGCAGGTGGTAAAGAATTTGGTGGTTTTGGTGAACTCGGCCCTCAATTTCAAAGTTCAAACAAAGAAGGTGGCTGGGACATGCTTAGGGCTATTGAGAGGTCTCAAACCCTTGTTGGGTTTTTTTGACTCACCAACAGAGAAAATCATCATCCAGGCCTCGATCTTATTGAGGCTGGATTTTGCCAACTCGCTATATCTAGGGTCTAACAAGGCTGAAATCGTGAGACTTCAGAGGGTCCTAAACGCGGCTGCCAGAACCCTCCTTGGTCTCCGTAGAGCCTGTCCTGTGTCGGATGCTATTCACCGACTTCACTGGTTGCCGGTGGCCAGGCGGATTGAGTTTAAGGCTCTCTGCTTGGCCTTTAAGATCCTGAAATTTGCCACTCCAGTAATCTTGTCCAATTTGCTGCTGCCATATGTACCGACACAAGCCAACTCCGTTCCTTGGGGCAAAACTTGGTAGTGGTACCCTGGGTAAGGAGGGCACGCGCTGGGGGATGCCATTTCGCACTTAGGCGGCACAACTCTGGAACTCCCTTCCTGTACAGATCCGCAGCTTGAACAACTACCTAGTTTTCCAGAAGACAGTTGAAACACACCTTTTTCCTCTGTTGTAGACCAACCTGCCTCACCCCCGCTTGTCTCTCACTGCAGTCAGCGCCGGGACGCCTCTTTGCTGGGTCAGCTGTCGCGCTTTATAAATACTATAACACAACATATAACATAACATAAAGAGTGCTTACAAAGCCTTCGCCTGGAGGAGCGTATTCATTAATAGAATATTACAAACATTAGCTGACACTTTTGATAATGGCAATTCTACAATTGGTCCACTGCAAGTACCTACCTCAGGTGACTGACAATTCATATAACTTAAACTTATTAAACAAGTGTCAGATGCTAAAGATTACCTACTAGTCTTGAGATACACGCAGAGAGCACAGAAAAAACAATGCACTGAGAAGAGTTACCATGGAAACAAGATAAATGTACTGACTTATTTGTGTGTTGAAAAATACAAACCTTTGATGCCACCAGAAAAGAGCAATCACAAAATCTAATTTAAATGACCTATTGTGATATGGTTAACTCAGCCTAATCAGTGAACAAAAAGCATGGTCAATTGGAGAGGTTTTCCATTTGTACCTATGGCACTGTAAGCATATATAATTAGCTCTGTGAAAAGGCCAACACTTTTATTAGCTTGTTGTTTGTCAAGCGAAGGTGGTGGTGGCTTGCAGTTTTGCAAGTATCTGCTCCACTTGGGTGTGTTTTGCAGTGATGCAAATTCCCTATTCCACCTAGCACTGGAGGTTTATTTTAGTTTTGTATTAAGCACATTAGTAGTTTAACACACATATAAATGAATAAAAATGCAGGCCTAAAAAACGTACCTCACCCCGACGTAATTTGATATGGTATCGCTTTAAATAGGCCTTTTTCTTGTCAACTTTCACAAACCTGTGTTAAGTAAAAAACGCTGTATGAGTTTTCAGCGATAATTCTAACTGGTAGTTTCAAACATTATTCTGAGTGGCAAACACCTTTTACTGTTATCTGTAATCAAGCGCTTGTAATCCAGTATAGAAGTATGTAAGCAACTAATATCTCCATTTTTTAATTTCACTTAGTGTTTGGGCTATTTATATCATATGGTATTTTTGTGATACTAGTGAGTTCCACATGCCTGATCAAGGACTGCCCGACCAGGGGCGGTCAAAGACCGCCAATACACACTTGACCCTAAAGCTTTTGCAGGATTGATTCTGAATCCATTAATGCAACTTTGGGATGCACAAGTGCGTAGAAGGAAATGTGTCTGCTTGACAAAGAATTTCTAACTGTTGTGTAAATAAAAACATTGATTTTAAACTTTACAAGTATTTTTAGGTGTCCCAGTCGAAATAAGGCACCATAGGCACTTAATTTTGAAATGTGAAAAGATTTTAGCAGGGTTACAACAAGCAAATTCAAATAGAGATTACTTTGTGAGGCACACAAGGTTGCAATTACGATGATACATTACAGTGTACATGATTATGATTTTTTTTGTACCACGTAATTGAAAAGGTCAAACTGTATTACGACAAGGAAGAAATGACCCAAGCATGACCTGTAAACTCGGAGCGGGAGGGTGCAGAGCATTGGAGCCACAGTGATGGCGACACCGTTAAAGGTGAGCAAAGCAGTGAAAGTGGATCAAGGGCTCCGTCCTGAGTTATACTGACGTGGGGCATTAAATAAATTGGCAAGGTACATTCACTTTAAGGATAGTCGGGCTACTTGAGACCTGGCTTTTCTTTTATTGAGCAAGCCATGGCTCTGCTTAGCACCTTTCATGAACCCTGTATCTGGAATGTGCCAGATCACCTAGAGAGACATGAGGGAATATGATATGTTTTCAGCCCATGTAAAATACAAGTTATTGTCAGCATCGAAGAAGCCCAGCACCCTCTCAGTTCCACCAAAGGATGGGAGCACTTTACTAACCTGCACTTTTCTGTCCAGTGTTGCTGAGAACAGGGGAGTCACGGCACCGACACTGGGCCCCTGCAGCAGTAGGAAAAGTCTGCACCTCCTGCGCATGCATGCGAAGAAGGAAAAATAAGTTTAAGAAAGATTGTGCGCGGTCCTGGACTTTGAAAATAAAAGTTATTTGTGCATTATTGCTTGTGAACGAGGGTGAGCAGTCCGGACTAGCAGTGGAGCAAAATAAAAGTTAGAGCGCGGCTGCCCCGTGATGATAAATTAAACGCCACAATGATTAATAGACGTACATAGTAAAAGTTATAGCGCAGCAGCCAGTGAAGTGGGCGCCGTGATGATGAAATAAAGAAATAAACACTGTAGGCAGAAATAGGCTTACACACTGTGTTACACAAGCACTAAATAAAATAAGTAGTTTGTAAAGATGAACAGATACACATCCACAGCGTAATGAAACTGTAATTGGCAGGTGCTCCACAGTGAGACATGGAAATGATGTATCAAGAGCCCATCAAATGAGGAGCCAGCAAAGAAGAGTGATGCAGGAGTGAGCCAATAGCAAGCTGCAGGCAAGGTTACCATCCATATAGTGATGACAGCAGGTCTTCCAGACCGCGCATGCACGTCTAGGTTTGACCTAAAAACGGTGAAGTGGAACGATGGGAATTTCTGGAAAGGAAAACAACATAATGCAGCCAGTTGACCTCTAGAAGTTTTTTTAAAGGAACACACCATTTAGGAAGTATGATATATCTCTTCAGCTAATGTGGACTCTCTTAAAACCAAATAACTTTTACTTGTAAAATACCTCATACTAGTGATATTACGTTGATCTTTTTAACAACTTTATTTATACTTATATCTCTTTTTATCGCAGCTCATTTGCTTTTCTTAATCTTACTGCTGGTGAATTTCCACTTTAATTAGCTTCTTTCTCTCTTTTTTTCTCAACTCAGTGTGTTCAAAGTGTCCAGAGATCTGTGACATAATTTTTTTTAGGTCGAGCCTGTCCCATTCCGCAGGAATGGATAGGATCGAATTCAAGTGCTCGATCGTCTAGTGAAACCACTGGCGTTTCTTCACAGTGCATGTGAGGTCACGTGGCCACAAAGCGGGTCACGTGACCACACAAGCACGCGCATCTCCCTAATCTGCCTGCCTCCCCTCGCTCGCATTCACGCCCCAGGCTCTCCCACCCCCATCCGGCTTCCCGGCTTCCCTCCTCGCTCGCTCGCATTCACGCCCCACGCTCTCCCACCCCCATCCGGCTTCCCAGCTTCCCTCCTCGCTCGCTCGCATTCACGCCCCAGGCTCTCCCACCCCCATCCAGCTTCCCGGCTTCCCTCCTCGCTCGCTCGCATTCACGCCCTGGCTCTCCCACCCCCATCCGGCTTCCCGGCTTCCCTCCTCGCTCGCTCGCATTCACGCCCCAGGCCCGAGGACCTTCGTTTTTTTTTCGGAGAAATGAAACAAGGCACTTTTGTAATTTAAGCTTACAACTAAGAGCTGCTCTAAGGATCGAGGCTCGACACCAGCCACGCATTTCACGCGCCTCGCGCTGACCCGGGTCTTTGCTACGTTCTCTTCCCGCGCGCTTCCCCTTTCCAGAAGCCTCTCCCCGTGAGAGCCCCGTTGGTATCCACTGCTGCAGCTTCTAGGCTGCGGTGGCTGACCAGCGGGGGCCACGCAGGAAGGAAGTCAAGTTGCCAATCTGTCTCAGGCCACCCTTGGTGACAGAAACTAACCGGCCAGCAGTTGCAGCACATGCACATACCAAAGATCTGACGTCAGATCCGCCATGACGCCATCAGTGGGGAAAGCCTCCTGCATACCTTAGTCCACTTCCCAGCTGGCCGCGATAACGGCTAGTTTCATAATCCCCCGCAGTTGGATAACCACTGGACTAAACCAAAGCTTCCCTGCAAGGTCTGTAGTGTATTAAAGTAACAAGCATTGGCATAGCCAATAGGTCTCGCTTGTGGGACCTTATAAGTATTTAGTTACAAGGATATTGTGCTGCAAAACAAAATACTTATAAGGTCCCACAAGCGAGACCTATTGGCTATGCCAATGCTTGTTTATATTGTGTTTGAGGCGGTCTCTACTTTGAGTTTCTTTATCTTCCGCAAGGCCTTCAAATGGATCCCCCCCCCCCTGAATCCAGAAGGATTGTCACCCAAGCAGTCATAACCAGTAGACTGGACTATGTGAATGCCTTAACGCCGGAATAAACAAATCTCTACTCATCAAGCTCCAGACAATCCAGAACGCCACAGCTAGACTGGTCCTTGGCATCCCACAACAACACTACATCACCCAACACCTATGCAAACTCCACTGGGTCCCCATAGAAAAGAGAGTGACCTTCAAGCTCCTCACTCACGCCTACAAATCCCTCCACAACATCAGAACCCAATACCTCAACGGAAGAATCTCCTTCTTCGCACCTAAGAGAAGCATCCAATCTACGGATGTCGCCCTAGCTGAAATCCCACCCATCCGCAGAGCCAGAGCGAGAGGGCGAAACGTCTCCTACATCGCAGCCGAGACCTGGAACAAACTCCCTCTCTGCAACAGACATACCCCCACACTGCAAGCCTTCAGGGAGAGCCTTAAGACCTTTGGATAAGTCGTAGCTGCAAGCAACCCCCCCAGTCCCTTGAGACCCTCACGGCTGAGTAGTGCGCTCCAAAAACCCCTGTCTGATTGATTGATCTTGAGTTGCTCACCAAAATCGGAAATTTGATTTTGTACCTCACTCAGTGCTCATACAAATATTCATGGCATGTTTGCTAATGTCACAAAACTGCAGGTTTGCTGCTCGTAAAGCTACTGATTTAACATGAATCTGTGGTTAATTGATCTGCATTGCTCCATCTTGAAGAAGACATTTCCAATAATTACTTGATGCCATCCTATCAAATGATTCCGTCAAGTCTTTTTATCTAACTCATTGTATTGTATTGTGTCATGTATCTAGTGCTTACTATCCCTATGTGGGGCACTGAAGGGCTTGCCTACATGGATAGCATGCTACACCATGCAGGGTTAGTAGTTGGAAGTAAGTTGTCTTTGTTTTAATCCTATGTGGGAAGTGTTTCCATGTCATGTGTGATGACCACCGAGGTGCAGTTACCATGTTATGGGACGCAGCAGGTAACAGTGTGGTTGATGATGAAGTGTGAGAAACAGGTGTACACTTTTTTGGTTTTTAGTATGCCGGTTGTTTTGAACAGCTCTGTAGTCCCCTTTATAGTGTTTCTTATGATTGTAGTCTGCTCAGTTGGTTACTGCATTGGGTTGTCCAACCTTAACTTTAGTGTGTAGTGGTGTACCTAAGCTAACATGGTTCAAGGGAATGAGACTTTTGTGATTTCTCACACCAGATATCCAATGTAAATAATTCATGTTTGAGACAGATATTACTGTTGATAAAGTATTCTGATACTTTTCCCCAGAAATGCAAAGTCATGCCCTTTTTCACTGTGCAACAGGTCATCTTTTATTTTCTGGCTACATACAATAGGTGTGTACTAAGCAGGTCACAAAAAAAGAAACCAAAATCAACAAACATGTAGAAGTTTAGTAAAATTCCCTTTGTTGATGAGCTTCTTTACCACAGTCCAAATATTCAAATGGTATAGCTGACCCTGGAGAGGATCATGGGTGTTTTAAGTATTCCAAAGTTGCCATTATTGTTATAGACAAACAACCCTACCCACTATTAGGTGCATGCTTCATCATAGGGATCTGTCAAATTTGAAAGCGCGCCTTGGCCTGAATGGGATCCGCCAAATTTGGAGCGGTTATACATGCTCCCAATTTAAGAATTGTAGATAAACTTCTATACAGTAGCTTAGCATTTCATTGGATAGTGAAAAACGAACTAATCATTTTAATTAGCAAAATTACATTACTGTTTGCACATGGTTTTCCTAGAATCATTATGAAGAACTGTTAAATATTCCTCACACATCTATTCATTTTATTGACCTGATGTAAAACATGTGGTTAGTATTAACACTGCCTCTGTAAACCAACGCTAATGAGGGCCATGAACTGTGAAACACTCTTTGTTACTAGCAGATCTTTTTTCAATTTTCACTTTATCAGTAGAAACATTAATATGCCAACTGAGTATCCATCTAGTGGGTAAGTTCTGCTATTCTCAAGGATCGACCCGACATCAACAATCAGAGTTCAACACTGGAACCCTTGTAATGTGTGTTGATTTGAGCTTAGACCCTCATCACAACTGACCTCTTAATTCCAATGGGGCCAGTAGCTGCTGTTCTCTCAACATTCACCCGGAGATTTCGGCTGCTTAGTCTTGCAGTGAAAGAGTGGCCAAACTTTTGGGGTTAATCCAGTGCTTAATTTGTATAATATTAAGTGCAAGTGACCAAATGTTTTAGGAGGCCACACCCACTCCACCAGCTCCCTCTATGTCCTCTATTGGCTCCACCAACTTTCTCTATTGGTTCCACCCACGTCCTCTGTTGGCTCCACCCATATCCACATATGGCACTGCAGAAAGCCAGACGTAATAATCTAATTCCAGAAAGCGAGCCTTCCTCAAGTAAGGTTTTGCTAGGGGGTCATTATGGAGAAAAAATGTGCAAATAAGAAAAGAATGTGAAAGGAATAAACGAATGGATTGTAGGAGAAAGGAAGCGAACAACGTGTGTGATGGATGAATTGAAAGAAGAAAGGAGGAAGAGAAGCAGAAGATAGGGTGGGGGATAAGAAAGGAAGAAATTAAAGAAGGGATGAAGGAAGGAGCAGGAAAAAAGAAAGTAAGGAAAGAATGGATGAAGAAGTTCACCAAGGGTGGAAGGATGGGGAATGAATGAGGATGTAAGGAAGCAAGAATGGAACGAAGAAAGGAGGCATGGCTGGAGGTACAGAGGAAGAGAAAAAGAAAAGGGAAAAGATGGGATGAAGAAAGAAAGTAGGTCAGGGGAATGGATTTGAGTATGAAAGGCACCATGTCAAGAAGGGACAGACAGAATAATGACAGTGTAATATTGCAAATAAATTGAAAAACAAAATATTAAAATACATTTCGGTGTTCTTAACACACCATGTATGTTTGTAAAGCACACATTCACCAGAGGGGACCCTGACACTTAATTAAACATGTTTTTATCCAACACAATGTCACTAATTTTATCAACCACATAAAGATTAAAGACTGAGTGGCCACACCAAGATTTCAATCTATGACCCTAAAATGAAACACAGATTCCTAGAGTGGATATAGTAGCCCACTGATCAACCAGAACCAGCAAAGCATTACTTGAAATAAAAGGTAAACAAATTGTAAAGGAAGTATTTAAATCAGTCTTACTCAAAATCATAACTAAATTCGTGTAATACGTCTGAAAGCTTGGAGGTTTGAGCATTGTATGAAACTTGGAGAAGATGACATAACAAGAGTGAAGTTATCTGAGACAAAAACAGATACCTCTCACAAGAAAATCTAAATAGACGAGGGGTTAAACAGCACACTGAATTGGAACCTCCTTTCCTAAAGAAATATAGCTTAAACACGCACAGCCAACTGTGTAGTGACAACCCCATTATGGCAGCTAACAAGGGGAGAACCTATCAATGGCATTCCAATGCTGCATGGGTCTCCAATGCAAGTATGCAAGTATGACAAATGGTCCTCTATCAGTTGTGCCTTCACCCCGGGTTCAAGTGCCTCTGAACCACTGTGGTATTGATAGTTACACCTCTGAAACTCGTCAAACTGTCAGTAATCCTTCTCCATGCCCCACAAATCTACAGTAGCATAGAAACCAAAGAAAACCACCCTAAACAGCACCAGGCACATTGGCTTTTCTGAGCGAGAGATGCAGTACATCCTTCCTACAGTGCTTTAGAAGGAGTCCTGTTTAAGTCTGACATAATTCACAGTGCTCAATCTTAGTGTTATTAACTTTATTTAACAAGGTCTTATCTATTGAGTATGATTTCACCTCCACTGGTGCTGTCCCGGAAACCCAATTTCTTTGTTCTAGGTGCTGCAAATATGAGGTAGCTCAAGGGTCAAAACACTCAGTGCATGGTTGCTACAAAATGCAGGGCTAGAAGTGCGCACCTGGGGATTGGGAATCTAATTTCAAACCTTACCCGTTGCTGAACTTCCTGCCATTCTGGACAAATCATGTAATCTCCCTGTACTTGTTTTGGAAGAATTCACCAGATTTCACTAAAATAGAACTGAGAGAAAGCAGGGCTGAAAACATCAGTGAAAACATCCATTCGATCTTAGATATTTACAAGCCCCTTAGGACCAAAAGAGGAACAAACTGCAAACATTTTGCTGCCACCAAGCTCCAGCAAATCAATGTCCTGAAGCCAAGACCCCAGCAATAATCGTGGATGCCACGACGCATTTGTTGCCCAGATTGGAGATCTATCACTTTATGTGGCTGAATGTACAGAATACTTTAATCTACTATACTTTTTCAAGTCAAAAAATAAAGTTTATTTAAACCATCTGGTCTTTAAACCACAGCACATACATTATCGTTTAAAAAAGAAATGGAGAAAGATTACAAAGTCATTTCTTTAAGCAATAAGAACATTAATAACCTTAAAACTACTTTCCAAGCAAATTCAAACCACAGATTTCATTTAAAATTACAAGGCGTCTTGCTTCTCTTAGGCCTCTATTGGACCAGGGACACTATAGACACCCTGCATAAATTTCCCAATGGCTATCGTGATATCTAAATGTTCCATATCAGCGAGAAGCTCCCATGCTTGTGAACGCGCCCTCACATCATACTGGAAAATTGGACGGAGTATTAACTTACGTAAATATAAAAATTTCCGACAGTCCAATAAAATATGTAAAATACTACATTTCATCCCTAGATTACACATGCATTTGCCATCTTCTTGAATTAGGCCAGATTTTATTGCACTATTTATTACAGCCGGATTGATACCGATTCTAATCCTTAGTACCTCCATTCTTAACCAACGATTCGGTAATTTAGCAAGGTAGGGACAGCTTAGGTCTTTCTCCCAGCTGTTACTCATAAATTTTACAGAGTCTTTCATACTCAAATACTTTCTGTCGACTGCTCGTGACAATTCTCTACCCTGCATTCTAAGTGCACTCTTTGTTACATTGATTTGCAATGTCTTCGGATCTATTTCCACATTCAGGTGATCACACATGGTCTTAAGATTACATCTTGTGGCTTTAGCCCAGTTTCGCTCACTTGATTGAATCTCTTTCATGCACCACTGGGACACCTTTGTGACCTCCCCACGACCCAAACGGTTCCAAAACCTAAGTAAATTTAGTTGCACCTGAATGTTCCATGCAGTCAGGCCGAGTTCCAGTCTAATTGCCAGGATCATTGCCGAGCTAGGGAGAGAGAGTAAAGATTTTAAGCATTTCCCTTCATCTCTATCCCAGGAACTTTTACCATCAATACATAACATTTCTGAACCATTTTGGAGTTGCGGAGGGATCAGTGCTTTATAGGCCGTCAATAGAGGTTTATGGGACATATCACCATAGCTATGAATAAATCTTTTCAGCCCACATATCGCCACGTGAGATTTTACTTTCTGCGCCTCTAGGTGCATACCCCACTTCAAAGAATTTGTATACCATATCCAGAGGTATTTATATTCATTTACAATGTCTAATTTTTTTTGACCCAGGTACCAATTAAACTTCAGATTTCTCTTACCAAAACACAGTATTTTTGTTTTGTCCATGTTTACTATAAGTCGTTTTGCCGTACAATATTCACTGAATTTATTCAGCTTCCTTTGTAAACCCACCTCGGTTTGGTCCAGTATGACTAAATCGCCGGCATACAACAAACAGGACAAATGCCTTCCATTTACCTTTGGGCATGCGCCTCTGGCAGACCCTAAAAAAAGGGGAAAATCTGCTAGAAATATTGCAAAAAGGAACGGAGCCAGGACACAGCCTTGCCTCAATCCGTTATTTATCGCTATTGCAGGTGTTAGGCCACCAGAAGTGTCTTTAATCACCTGCGCCCAATTTTGGCTTTGCAATTCCTGAATTACCAGCAAAAGATTTGCAGGGACCTCATAGTTTCTCAAGGCCTCCCACAAACACTCCCTATCCACCAGATCATAGGCTGCGCGAAAGTCCACAAAGCAGCAGTATAACTTGCCCTGCTGCTCCATGGACTTCCGCGCCACAGCCCACAGAGCAAAGCAGTGATCAACGGTGGAATGTCCTTCCTTAAAACCTCCCTGCTCAACTGGGACTATCGACTTCTGCTCTACCCACTCCTTTAGTCAACCAAGGATTATTCTTGAGAATACCTTTTCTCCGATGTCCAATAAATTAATTAGTCTATAATTCCTTGGATCTTTCCTTTCTCCCTTTTTATGTAGGGGTCTGATTATGGCCCCTCTCCAAGTCTTAGGGATACAACCTGAATCTAAGATGGCAACAAACATATGAGATAAGAAACCAGCCCACCAATCTATTTGAGTTTTAATTAGAATGGCGGGAAGATTGCCGGGGCCTGCTGCACGCGATAAATTCAGCTTCTTAATTGTTTCTTTAACTTTCTCTACCTTAAAAGCTGGCTTTAGGGCTTCTACACGTGGTCCAACTTATTTTTTTCTTACTTATTACCGAGATCCTACTGGCTTTATATAAGTCACCTAAGTAATTTACCCATGTCGCTTCTTCCACCACCCAAGTCATATTTTCCGAGGACCTCCCTGCGGCAGCCTGTATCAACCTCCAGAACCCTTTTATATTTTTTTTCTCTAATGTCTCAAGTAGGTTTGCCCAACATTTTTTCTTTAAAAATCCCTTTTTGCTTCCTTACTAGTGTTTTATATTCTTTCTTCAGTTTAAGCAGGATCTCTAGATTCCCATAATCATACACATATCCTCTGTTGTCGCTCTATTTTCTGAATGGCCTTTTTTTATTCTGACATGCTAGGTTAAACCACCTGGGCCTTTCAATGTTATGCTGAGGCTTTACCTTAACCTGTTTCTTTTCTTTTACGTGCACACTAAGACATTGCACTGCCTGAGCTATTTTATCCACGTACCAAGTTACCTGGTGGCCTTCTTCGTTATCCATCTTTAAATTTTGTTGAAAGCTTACCAGTTTCTAAAGATATTCTTCCGTCAATTTTGTGGTCAGGCGCTTTGGGTATTCCATATCTTGGACAATCACTCTTTCACAAGGACTTATTGCCCCCTTAAATACTCACAATACAGGGTGTTATGTCCCTGCGTTTAATTACCTGGAACTTCTTTACTATTCCATAGTTCCAGGCCTGAATAAAAATGTAATCTATTGGGCACTGTTGATTGCCTACTCTAAAAGTCTGTGTGGCTGGCCGATCTGGGTCCATCATACCATTTAGGTATATTAATCCCATAGAACCCAGAAACTTCCCTAAAACTTCATCCTGCTTAGTGGATAAACACTTGGGAAATTCTGCTGGCCCTATGTTATAGGAGCTCAGGCTTTCCTCAAACCAGTGATCTAATTTTCCATAGTTTAATTTATGATTAAAGTCACCCATTATCACAATTGTGTCTTTCCCATACATTTCATTTAATTTAGTTATATCCGTTTTGAAGAGCCCCATCTCTGTATTGTATTCGTTTTGGTAACCCCATTGTATATATATATTTATAAGAATCAGATGAACACCATTTCCTTCCATACCTAGATAAGATGCCTTACAAACCAGCAACCATTTACACAGTGTGCTAATTAACTTAACCTCTTTCACTAGCCTGGTTGAGGTAAGAGTCATAATCCCACCCGAAGGGCGTCCCTATGTTTTCACCTTCCTAGCTGGTTTGTGAAATTGAACAAGCCCTTCGACTACTGGGGTGTTACCGCATAGCCATGTCTCCTGCAAGCAGATGATATCAGCATACTTTGCCACATGGATTAAACTATCCACCTTCGTTTGACCTCCCATCCCGTTTATATTCCATGAAATTAATCTCAGGCTATGCTGCAATTCTATGTCCTAATCGATTTCACTGAGGCACCCTGACTCATTCAGTCCCCATGAGCTTAAGCTTAGGGTACTTTTATCCGGATCCCAACTGCCACAATTTTTATAGGCCTCCAGATTCTCTACTGCTATGGTAATGTTTGCCTTCTCCCCATGCCCCCTGCTACCAACTTCACCTGTCGTTCCCCAAACCTGCGTGGAATCTCATGAACCCTCCTTCTCGCTGTTTCCCTTCCTCAATTTCTACTTCAGAAATTGTCCTTATACCCTCTTTTAGTATCTCCTGCTCTGCTTTCAGGATAGCAGCCTTAACTAGTCCTTAGTAAACCTGTACCTTTGTGTATTCTGCACCTTGGTAGTTGTTACTAAACCCTACCTGTCTCAGATCCTTTGTACCAATTTCTTTTAAGCTTGGGCAATTTGCAAAGGAGAATAAGAGTTGGGAACGATTTAGAGGTACTATCTTCCTCTGTTTTTTCCTCCCAGATTCTTGGACAATAGGTGTAAAGTATATCCACAATTTGTTCTTATTACTCTTAGCTGGGTTTTTTTTCGTCCCACTCCCCTCTTCCCTGCCATTCGTTTTTTCTTGGTAGTATGCTCCCTCTGCTTGCTCCAACTGCTAAACTTCTACATGGTTCTTTCTCTCTTGACTCGTTTCTATTGTTTTTTAGACCCTTCACCTCCCTGCAAGATTTACGGGTGTGGTTTACTGATGTGATTTTCCCTTCTACAACGGCTTCCCCTCCTCCATAGACGGGTTGCCTCTCAATATGCCTACTTCCCCTTTTATTGTTTTGCAGCATTCCATCATCTTCGGTTTGTACTCTAATCTTCAATTTCTTACCCTTCTCCTGTATAGAGGCCTTCTTTCTTCCATCCATACTAGATGGCCTTTTGTGAGAATACCTAAGATGTTGATTTTTTGGCCAGGAGAACTCTCCCCGCCTCCTTACCAGCATCGGCCATTTGGAAATATATACATCATGCTGGGAGCCACCCTCCACTGTGGTTCCTGCATTCCTTTCACCATGGCCTTCTACTATACTTTGATTTAGGAGTGAATAATATTAGGGTAAAGGGAGATGTTCACAATTTAGATTTGCCATGCTTTTTTCGGCTCTCAAAGATATGGTCAAAGTTTCTGTACAAATACGGGTGCCCCAAGAGAGGTGAACGGTCAGTTATGTGTTTAGAACCAAAACATGCATCTGCAGCGAAGGCTGTTTGGCAGACATAACATAGTATAGTATTGCTATGCTAGCAACAGAAGGTGTTGCCTACATGTAAAAGTGTGAAGTTAAGTTTATTGAGCGGCATCAACCAATGAAAGGTTGAAAATCCCTGATTCCAAAAAATTGAAAACTGATGAGGGATGAAAAAATGTTGCTCGAGTCTACCCAAATGTTCAGACTCTTGTGATGTTGAGTTATTTTTTAATTTGAGAATCTAAACAACTGTGAATGAATGTGGGCGAATGAATGAGTATTAGGGATGCACTTTAAAGGAGGGTAGGGTTTGGTATGCATTAATTGGCAAAATATTTGTTTATGTGGGTTCGCTACGTTATTATGTACTGATGAAATATTCAAATGTCTATACTAGAAGGATAGTTAAACATTGGATAAATAAAAATATGATTCTGATTTAATAAAAATATGTATTCATGAGATGGTTTCCATTTTTTGGCTCTGCTTTAGCTATTGGACGGTTAATGAATTTGGACTTAGTTGTTAGTGCATTAAAGAAAGAAGGCTTTGGCGGGTTTTTTATATAGTGTTCTTGGTTTCCCTGTACTATATCCTCTGTTCTTGTTTTCAGGGGGCCATTGTTGTTCAAACAAACATCTGTACCAGACTGTACAATTACAGCACAAGCAGCAGAGAAAGCTGCACACAAAAGTTAAATAACGTGGGCTATAGTGCGCAAAGCACTTTTTAGCTGGTGAACAGGTCCAGACTCATACCTTGAAAAGAAGTGCAACATGTCCCTCAAAGCAAAACACGTGACTGTCATTTTTCCAGATCAGGGTCAGATTGCGAACCAAAACCAGTCATAGGAAAAATTTTCAAATTTGCTCCACGTTGCTCCATGCAAGAGACCACAGCAAGTGGTCCCATCCCCTCATGCAGGGTTTTGGGTGTGATGTAGTTGGAGGAGTCTCCCACAAAGAGCTTTTTAGTAAAATGGTTCAATTCATGCAACTGAGCACAATGGGCCAGATGTACGACGTATTTTAACAGTCACAACCTGATGTAGGATTTGGGACTGCAAAAATGCTTTTTTTCTGTACAAATCCCATTTTAGGAATCAGTAACATTTTGCTCACTCCTAAAATGGAATTGTAACCCCCATTCCAATTCAGTAATATTTTACCATTTCAAATAGCTTTTATTTCGGTTACAAACCATTAAAAGCAGGCATACCCCTTATTCATCCTACAGTGCAAATCCAGAATTGTCAATAAAGTGCATACACAAAATAATCCTTCAACATTCTCATATTATAAGACCTGTTAAAAAGATAAAACCACTGGTAAAAATAAAACCACACTAGTTTAATTTCAATCCCCTCTTTATTCATAGTAATCCTACTACTAATAAATATCTGATTAAGCTAAGACCAGTGTGCTGTGTAGAGTCATTTTTTAGAACTCTCAGTGCATCTAAATGTTTCCTATACCCCATGTTACAGCAAATTGGGCAAATACATTTCTTTCTAAAATTGCCATAAACCCGACAGAAAAATAAAACAAGTGCAAGATTTTCCATAGCATCCAGGGTACACAAACTGCATTTAGTTACTTCAGTATTGTTAATTGCTGGTTTCCATCTTACTGTAAAATATTTGATTTGAAAGGATGTCAAAACAAAATTTCATATACAGCGTTTTTGCCAAATGGGATTGGACGACATCAAGATACTGTTCAAAGCTTGGACTCAGTTTAACAGTAAGAAATTGTGCAGTCAGCCTTCCCCTGAAGGGTTTCGGTGAAGAGTGTTTAAAACATACTCCCAATAATCTTCTTCCAGTGCTTTTTTTTTTTTTAGTGTGCATCCTTGTCCAGAAGAGCCTGGGTCTCAAGACCGCTCAGCAGCCGCGGTCGGTAGTGGGTGTACCGCCGGGCGGTGAGGTGGGGAAGGCAGGGGCAGGGTGGAGGGTAGTAATCTATGGATTACAGAGCTTTACAGGTAGGTAAACAAATACATAAATAAAACGAATTTCGTTGTGCGCACTGCATCGCATATGGGGGATGCAGTGCATGCAACGAAATTTGTTTTATTTATTTGTTTACTTACCTTCAAAGCTCCGTAATCCATAGATTACTACCCCCCACCCTCCCCCTCTCCCAGGGCCGGACTGGCCATAGCAGGCACTGGGCAATCCCCCGGTGCGCCGCACGGGTTGGGGCCAGCTTTGGGCCCCTGGGGGCTGTTTTTGTTACAGGGCCATTTTTGCAGCATAGCTGCAAAATCGGCCCTGTAACAAAATCGGCCGAAAACCGGCCCTGGCAAAGAGCTCAGCGGCACCTCCAACCTCCTAGAGTGGGGAGAGAGGGGAGGCATCCGAACACTTTGCCAGGGCCGGTTGTGGCTCCCAGTCCGGCCCTGCCCCTCTCCACGTCACCGCCCTACAGGTACATCCCCTAAACCGCGGCTGCCGCTAAGTGCTCTACTTGATGTCAATATAATGATTAACAGGTATCACTGGTGTAGACCTGAGAAGGCACATCAACCTTCGTATAAACTTGTTCTCGCTCAGAGTAGGCTGGTCTCGATTGTTTACACCCTACATGCAGTTCACCAGAAATGTCAAATGGCCAGTCCTTCCCTGGCACTGCTCTCATGATATGATTAGACACTAAAACACCTGATTATGTCAGGTGAAGCATGCTTATCGAGAGTTGGATTTTAAAGTAAATACACTTTTTATATGAGAGCATTACCAGCAATTGTATAACAAAATTAACTTAGCAGCCAAATGCAGAATCTTCTGCCAATCATATTACACTTAGATATGCTTTTAGCAGACTTACTTTAGCGTGAGTGCTTAGCAAAGAGAGCCTGAAGCCTGTTGAAGACAAGCACTCTCCAAAAGAACAGGACATGCTGAAATCCTGAAGGACAGAAGATGCATCAAAAAAGAGTAAACAGACAGCGTGACATAAGATGTGGAGTTGATGTGAGAAAGCAAGATTCTTCTTCGAGGACAGAAATGAGTGATGGGGGAATTAAGGTGTGTTAAGATAAGTGTGCTGAATTGAAAGGATTTGAAATACCACCCTCCCAGCCACAGTACAGCAGGTGGAGAGTTCTGCAAGACTAATAGTCCTCTCTTAGCTACATAGAATCCTGTCAAGCTAAACCACTTCACACCAGCATTCATGACAAAGAGGCATTTCACCTCACCACAACAATGTGCTCTGGGAGACGTGACTTATGAGAATGGTGCCAGGTGGTGCTGTGTGAGTCATGTGCACAAAGTGATGCTGGATAAACTTCACAATGTGGCAGAGGATGAACTTCACAAGCAAGTGCTGAAGGAGCCTCTTTCAGTATTACGTAGGTGAGAATGCCACAGGGCAGATGCTACAATGAACCCACCACCACAAATGTTGTAGCTTTTTAAACTGATTCACTTTACAATAACTATAAGATTGCAAGGAACATTGTACACTCCCAGGCGTAGCTAGAGCTTGTGGCGCCCGGGGCTATCCTTCAGATTGCCGCCCCACTGGGAGGGTGCTCGGGAAAAAGGACGGCGAGCACCTGAAAGAGGTCCGAGAGACAAGTAGTATCGCCGCTAATAGTTACCTCGATCATGCAAGTTACATGCACAAACATGACACGGTCCAGGTCTAGACAGCTCCGTCCCCAAAATAGTGCCGCCTGGGGCGGACCGCCCCCACCTAGCTACGCTCACACTCTCTTCTCTCCATCCATCCTTATCTCCATCCAGCTATTCATCTCACATGTTAACACGTCAAAACAATATGGAAAGAATCCTTTTTCTTCCTCAAGACCCTACTGAATATAAACCTTACATAAATTTCCAGGGTTAAGATCTCCACATATTACCCAGCATAGTGACAGAAATAGAAGAATCCAGTGGACTGTATGTAAACCTTGCTCTGTTACTCAAGTGCAAAACCCAGCGTGTACAAAAGGCAGCAGTAAGGCTTCTTCTACATCTTACAGCTACAGAGCTTAGTAACGTATGTCACACCTCCAATAGCCCCCAGTTTCTCAGAGGATTTTCTTTGAAGGGCTTGGCATAGTCCACAAAATCACCTACTGAGCTTACATGAGACGTGAATGTCCCTGACCAAAACATAGGGTCAGTATCTAGACACCTCCCCTTTCCACAAGAGGGGAAATTACCGAACACCCTTCTCACTCCAAGCAGCTAATACCATGAGACATGTTTCCTAGATTAATTTACAACTTTTTAGAATACCTAAGATTTAGGAACGATCTAAAATAAGGCACTTTCCCACATCTACTAAACAATACGCAAATACTAGTGCAATGCCATCTCACGCTTTATGGCTGCTTACTAGGTTCCTACTCCTGTCCACCTAGGGACTTTAGATTCCATCAACGAGCCTACAATCACCTACTACCCCTATGCATCATATATCAAAGTCCAACAACAAATCATGATTGAATCACCATATCCATCTATCTTCTTTTACTTATTTTGCTATCTTTAATTTCTTTCCCATATTGTCTTATGAGGCTGAGCTCGTGCTTTTGCTTATATTATGCTCCTGTAGAACCCCTATATCATTACCGGTTGCAAAGTATGCTGCTTACTTACTTATTTCCCATGCAACTGGCTACTCCAGCATCTCGAAGTTACCTCAGTTTTGTCTTATTTTGTTTAGAACATTTTTTCAATAAAAATCTTTGAATAAACAAACAGCCTTTGCTGAGCAATAGACTGCCATTAGTGAATGGATAAACACCTCTGATACCGCCCACATTCTGCTCACCGCACATTGTACTCCAGCTGAATTACTCATCACAGACTACAAACAACTCTCACTTGCTTCCAATAGCGACTTTTTGAATCCTTTACACAGCACACATCACACACTAAACCTCAACTACATACATCTCTTTTTTCAATAAAGACACCACGGGCCTTCTCCTGAATAACGCAGACACACCCACTACTTCACGTGACATGGCTTTCAGACTTTTCAGCTTTGTCAGTTCCTTCTTCGTTTGAAAAAAAAAATCAAAGTTTATTAAAAAATTCATTTTAATTTAGCTGCCTGTGTATACTTTTGTAATAAAATGTTCCAAAAATCACAGAAAAGATAATGAGGCAAGAGGGCAATGTGCAGATATAAATACAAATATACACATGAGCAGCCGTGCAGCAATGTGGGGATCTACCCACCTCACAAAGGGAAACAATAGTAAAAGGAAAAAAACATTAAACTAGAAGGACGCATTGGCTGTTGGCAGAAGCAAAATTTGAATGACACTACAGCAGACCAAAGGATGAAGAGAGCTAACTGAAAGCCTCTGGCTCAAAAGTATTATATATGTGGTCAATGAACTTCAGGGGAGCATGCAGCAGGCTGCACTGATGTATGCTTCCCTCAATGCCCTCAGGCCACTTTCCCAAAGTGGAAACTGTCTCTCAAGGACAGCTTCCACTTTGCAAATGTATACCACCAATTATGCGGTGGTGGTATCCTTTCAATGCAAATGGGGGCAACAACCATTGCTATATATCCTTCTGAGTCACAAGGAAGTGGGGCGCCATGTTTATACACTGTTTTTTCTTGCAAACCGCAAGCAGTTGCAAAACGGGCATTGCGAAGTGCAAATCCATTTGTGACCAGGCCCGGCTCCAGGAATTTTTATTTGGGTGGGCCAATGGTGTATTTGGGTGGGCCACTGAGTTAGTCGCGTCCGGCATGACTCGCGGGGGGAGGGAGAGGGGGCAGGGGGGTCACGCGGGCGGGGGGGGGGGGTAATTTAATAATATCTTTTTTTTAAATGTAGCTTACCGGGTGCCACGGCTTCTCAGCTCCTGCCCAGGATGCAAGCAGCCAGGCTCCCTCCCCAATGGTGCATAATTCCAGTGGCCCTGGTTATATCAATACACCCCAGCAGGCAGCAGTTAATGACTGTGCTGTCTGAACAAATAACTATGGCGTAAACATGTTCAGTTTCACTGGTTTTGATTGAAAGGGCTTTATTTTAACCCTGGGCGTAGTGGGCGTAGTGGGGCTTCGTGGAGCTACGTGAAGTGGCGAGAAACTACGCCCACCTCCGCACTCCGCGTAGCCCCACTACGCACCGCAGGCCTCCCTCCCGCCCTCCCTGAATACTTTAAATTAAAAGTGGAAAAGAATTAAAAGGCACTTACCTTGCCCGCCGCTGCCCGCCGCTGCCCGCCGCGTCCCCGGGGCTCGCTATCTTCATGGCTTCCGTCTTGTGTATCTAATGCGCATGCGCGGGCGACCGCGCATGCGCATTTCTCGTGAGAAATGCGCATGCGCGGCCGCTCGCGCATGCGCATTAGATACACAAGACGGAAGCCATGAAGATAGCGAGCCCCGGGGACGCGGCGGGCAGCGGCGGGCAAGGTAAGTGCCTTTTAATTCTTTTCCGCTTTTAATTTAAAGTATTTAGGGAGGGCGGGAGGGAGGCGGGTGACGGCCAGCTACGCTCCGTCTGCGGAGCGTGCATAGTGCCGGATTCTACGCCTGCTACGCAAAATGCGTAGAAGCCGGCACTACGCACACTCCGTGCACGGAACGTAGCCGCCCGCCCAGGGTTACTTTATTTTTTTTCCAAGGAAGGAGTACATGATCAAACATTTGGTCTCTCAGAAAAACCATAACAGTTTCTGTGGTGGCCCTCCTTTGACTGAGATAACTTAAAAGTTACACTGCGGTGGCCCTAGGGCCCAGGAAACTCGCTGCCAAGGGCATCTGCTGACAAAGCCTATACATTAAATGCCACATCTCAAAGAGATAGGTATGGTGGGGGTTGATTTCTGGTTAAATCCTGAGTTTGAGATGGGAGGTTGGTAGAGCAGTGAGGATGCCTTGCCTGGCCAGAATGAGTTGGAGTCGGGCCAGCCATCCACTGCGAGGAGGGAGGGAGCAAAACCTTGTTTATTGCCCTCATCACTTCCTGTTCCAAGGGGAGTGAAAACTCTGGCCCGTCGTAGCAGCATCTCCCGTGGTGAGGCCTCACTGTCATACCCTAAGGCAGTGGTCTTCAAACTTTTTTGCATGGGGCCCCCCAAAGCAAAATGTTTTGAAGTTGGGGACCCCTGCAAAACTTTATTCCAAGGATCGTACAACAGGAGAGGCAGGGCTGAGAGCAAAGGCAGAGCTTTTGAGATCATATCATGGACACTTTTTTGTAGCTCATAATCCACAGTAAATGTGAAACATATGTAGGGAAAATCATCAAGCAATAACAGGAATTGACAAAAAAACTGTTCTCTCAATAAATTGGTTCTTGTGAGCCCCTCGCACTCCTGGGTCCAAATGGAATTTTATTTTCTGCACTAATTATAGCTGAGGCCCTAATTAGCCCCCTACCTCCTCTGCCTCTTTCACAACTTACCGACCATGGCTATCACTCCAATCTTGAAACAGGTTATCCATCACTTTTTTGGTTTTACGTAAGGAAGACCCGGCCCAAGGGCATTGGGAAACTTTAAATAAGCACCATTTACATTACACAAATACAAGTTCATAAAATTTATTATATATATTTTTTTATTTTAGGCACTGGACTATTAAGTGATTTGAGTTGAGCTGACAGGAGGACCTGAACTAGGTTCCAAAGTAGGAAGCTCTTGCCATTAGGACACAACTCCTCCCTTTTAGAAATAATGAGCTCCAATGTGCTGTCCCCACCTTTTCGCAGTGAAGGTGCTCTCATCTCTCTGTGAAACGCCCTTCGCAAAGCTTGACTGGTCACCTTTCTTTTGCTTTTTGCTATATTTGGGTAGTAAACCAGCATTAATTAGGTCAAATCAATGCCCAGATAGTTTTTACCAAGTGTAAAAATGACAAAGTAGATGCATGACAAAATGTTCTGCATAACCCCACATAATTTTCCTTTCCTTGCCGCATAATTTAGTCAACCCTGCCACATGATTTGGTCCTCCCCTGCCGCATGATTCCAGTGACCCTGGCTTTAATAGGCCTCTCATGACACTGGACCCTATGCAACTGGTTAAGCAACACACATAAAAGCAGCCGAGGAGCTAATATATTCTTTATGTGATGCCAAAGTGCTTTTTACCACAGGCATGGAACGTGTAGCTCTATAAATACACTAGTTACTATTTCCCACTGTGAAAACCAGGATTCAAATCGGCGACTCTCTGGTCAGACTTAGAAATCTGCAGTGATTGCTTTAGATAACTGAGGTTTATAACGTAAGAGAGTATATTTTTGCAGAATTTGTTTCATTTGCTTTGTTTTTTCATTTACTGTGTGTGCGCTTTTTTAAAAATATGCAATTATATGAAGATGAAAAAATTACATAGTTATTAGCATGTTGTGTTTACCCTTGAGCCCCGTCTCCCTACTCACGGACAGCGCCCCAGGAAACACTCAGGATTACAGGTGCAAACTTTTTATGCTGTTTAACTTCTGCATATAAAAGAAGACAGCCTGTGAACTCACCAGATAAACGTCGACGCTTGCAGGCGATCTTCATTCACAATTCCTTCCTTGCAGACGCAGTTGTGCCCCCCTGGGAATGCAATCACGGACCCCCAGGGAGGTGTGCACCACCGTTTGAAGACCTGTGCCCTAAGGCCAGGGCCGGAGCTCCCACCACATGCTGTGCCTGCTGGCTTTGGCCCATTGTCATTCTATATGTGACAATGGGCGCGATAATCTGTGCTGGGCTGCGCAGAGGCTGCAGCAGCCTCTTGACTTTGGATCAGGAGAGCCAGCTAGAACACTGATGGGGGAGGAACGGCTCACATCAGGCCTCAGGCCAAGGCTCCTGTTTGGGTGGGCCAGGCTCATGTTTGGGTGGGCCCGGCCCACCCGGCCCACCCTCTAGAACCGGGCCTGTTTGTGACTCCTGTTTTCAGTACATAATGACACTGGGTGGGTTATGCACTTGGATTGGCTCCAGTTTTGTTCACCACAAGCCCTGTGAGTGCAAAACGTGTTAGTACATCGAGACCTAGGTCATGTTTCTTTAAAACCTTTGCAATAAAGGAGTAGGGGGTGTGAGTTAGTGATGGAGCGTGCATGAAAGATTCAGTTTCTGATGACAAAATGTCTGCTTAGCCCTGTGCTTAGCCTGTGCTTACCCTGTGCTTAGAAAGGTCGGCAAATAAGGCAATTCAAAGTACCTACTCCCATACTTTCTGTTGATCATGTGGTGGAAGAAGCTACATCTATTGTAATCTAATCCTGAAAAGACTGTCACTGTTTATTGCAGAAAGTATTATACAAGGTATATATGATATCACAGACGGGCTGTATTACACACAGTTTTTCTACAAGGGAGTTTGATCGGTCCTAAACCATACTACATACTACATTGATATCACTGTACCATATTAGTAACAATGCGTTCCGGGAGGGAACGGCTATCTGCCCCCCCGGCACGTAGATCACGTAAATCTAAAGCTCCAAATACCATAAAGAACTCCAAGGCACAATCTAAGGAGCTGAGACAAACCCTCATCTCACCAATTGCGAGAATGTTTGAAAAATCCTCTAAAATTCCCCAAAAATTTGACTTTCTAAAGGATCCAACAGGAGTTCTATTGTCTATCCAAGGCGACCAAGCAATAGGTAATTTACAAACCCCAATTATACCTATTAATGTTATACCACATAATAACCTAGAAAGCAAATATAAACAACCTGGAATAAATGAGGCAAATATGGTGATCACACAATCTAACAGCTCAGTGAACTCTGTAAATCAAATATCAATGGAAGCCTCGGATCAGGATGATATGCATATAACGAGCTCACAAGAATCTGATACTATAGGGAATATTAAAGATGGGATAGAAACTGGAGACTCCTTTGTTAATGACCTCAATGGGGTCTCAGGAATAGTATCCATGCCATCTAGGCTACCTTTGGATGTCAATGTTGTAATAAAGAAAAATATAGCGCAAATAGGGATACTAACAACTAATAATCAAACCATCTTCAACACGTCGGATAGTTGCATGCTCAAGAGTCAACTAAGTAAAGAAAAAATGGCTTCATTGGATATTGAAAATGTCAGGCTATCTTTAAGCAAGGAAAGTAGAGAACAAGGTACTCAAATAAAAGATTCATTAAACCCCAAACCTGCTGAACCATCAAAACAAGCAACCAATGCCAACTCAGACAGGGAGGTAATACAACTTGCGGGAGTTAAAAGAAGGCGAATCTCTGAACCGGAACAATTATTAGACTGCAGAGACAATACTAGTAACAACGAAAATGTCATTATTAGGAATGATCTTAAACTGCAGGGGAGTGAAAAAAACAAAACTATTGATAACCAGGACTCGGCCTCGGTTTGGGATATTTTCTATCAAACTTCAACACTTACTATTGAAGCATTATCACTTCAGTCTAATAAAATGGATATCCAAATTGATATTCTAAGCGCAATGGCTAAAGCAGTAGCAGGAATAGATCTCAAATTAGCTAACCTCAACTCCCTGATAACCAGAGTACAGGCAGACAAATCAACATCATACGTAGAATGTTTACACACACCAATAATCAACAAACTAGCAACTATACCAGAGGTTATTAGTACGATGCTAGAAGATGTTAAAACAACACTTAATAGGGGCCTTAACTTGTCTATAGGTGGGAATAGTGGTATGATTTGCCCAACTGGAAATAAAGAAATTAAAAAAGAGAACAAGGCATGCCAAATTGAACTTCAAATGATTAATCGATTGACAGATCAACTAACTCCAAATACTCGAGACATTGCTAAAAATACTGAAACTGAGAAAGAAATTGCACAAGAAATGGAAATAAGTAAAGGATATACTGAAATGGAGGAAAAAAGTGACACAGACCGGAACCCTTTTATTATGTCAAAAAGGAACAAGAAAAAGTTACGTAAAGCCCGAAATAAAGCAAAACTAGTGGAACAAGTAGGACTATTCCCTTTAGGGGAACCACTACAAAGCAGACCACTTAAGGGAAATATAGAAAATCAACCTATTAGGGAAATAACCAGGGAAATAAGTAACAAGTCACCAATACAGACAAATGAGAAAACTAAGTATTATGATATATTTGCGCAAAAAAGCAATAATACTAATATGGTCAAGAATATGGAGAATACCACCTGCGGAAATAAGAAACCTAAACAACATACATCAAACCACATAAGTGCCAATAGTAACTCTTCTAGTGGTAAAGTTGAAAAAATTGAGACTCAAATAGTACTTAATTGTTGCAATACAAATGGGCCAATAACACGAGAAATATCTAACACTGTACAGGAAGAAAACAACGCAGGTACAATGTATGACGTGCCAAGGGACCAATATCCAGCGATTTATGCTCAAAATGAAGAAGCAAATAGGAATGAACTTTTGTCAACTAAATTGGTAAAAGAAAATCTAAAAACACCAAATAAAACCATCACAGACAAAAGACAACTCCCTTGGGTTATACCAGCAAAGCCATTGGAACCTATGGCACTGACAGAAATTGTGATTGAAACAACAAAAAAGGAGCAATTACAAATTGTAAAAAGAGCCAAAAATGAAAGAGTTATAAATATCGTCAAAGGGGAGTTAAATTTCCAAAACACAGGGGATACAAACGACCATAAGAGGGAACAACTAACATTTAAACCTATATATGAGTCTAGAGGTCGACAAGATACGCTCAATAGAGGCAACTTATTGCGCCTTTTTTCATCAGTCCCGTCTTTGGAAAAAGTGACAACTAAAGATATTGATACTGTTGGATTCTTAGAAAACCCAGATGGCCAATTACCAACAACAATAATAACACTTGCCTCCCCTGTCATAGCTGAGCACATTATAAGACAAGAAGGCATCTTCCGTAAATGGGGAATATTGGTTAATAGAATCATGCCTAAAGAATATCCCACACCGCTTCTGAAAGCATTAAATCTGAATGGTCCAGAAAAAGGCAAAAAGGGCCTCCAAACCTATTCGGTTCTTAGAAACCCAAATCAACGGATAGATAAAGGAGTGCTAGACCAAACAAAAGACACTGTCGATAAAACTGAAATTGGTATAAATGATTTATGGATTAAGAGTGCCCTACATGGAAATAATACCTATTGACAAACAAAACATGAAAAAACAGCCAAAATTACAAATAAACCCTTTACGGAAATAACGATTTGTTCATGGAACGTAAATGGTATAACTAATAAATTAGATAAGATAACCGAGCTACTTAAGCGCTATCAAATAATTTTGCTACAAGAGACCTGGGCAATAACCCCGTTTATAATACATGGCTATAAAGGATACTACATACCTGCTATCAAGGAAAGCTTTTATGGACGCCCTTCAGGTGGGCTAGCAATTTTCATTTCAATTGATCTCAACGTGGAGCATGCTAAAATATTTACAAACAGTATGAAGTTTCAGTCTATATTGGTGAGGTATTGGATGTATGGACAAAAAAGATCATTGAAGCTGGTTAACATATATATCCCTCCTACACTCATCTCCAGGAAAACCATGTGTGCAGCACTGTCCACGTACCTGCTTGAGCAAAGGATTGAGGATCCCTTTATGGATTTTATTATTTCAGGAGATTTCAATCTCAATCTTTTAATACCATTTACAAGGGACGAAGTAACGCAATCGCAAGACCAGCAATGGTCAATCCCGGTTCAGGTAACAGACCTTTTGAATAAACAAGGCCTTCAACAATTAGGTATAAATTTTATAAAGGATATGGAAGCCTTGGGGCTACGAACACTCAATGGAAGATTTTCAACAGACTCACCACCGGCATGGTCCTACTACACCCACAGTACTAAATCCCGCATAGATTATACTATGGTATCACTAAATATCTTTGGCAACTGTACATCATACCATCTAAAGCAAGTCTTGGAGAGTGATCATCGTCAGCAAATCATTACCACAACATTCAAAAATAAAAATCACCAAATCTATTTAACAACTGAAGGTCAAATTGGAACCACTAATTATAAAAAGTTAACTTGGGAAACAGAATCTCGAAACAACCAACTGACAAGTGATCTGGCATTAAAACGGCTACAGGAATGCAGCGAAGAGGCACCATTTGCATCAGTAATCGAACAATGGGCCAGTTTCACTGCCAGACTGCCTACTAGTAAAGGTAATTCTAATATCATTAGAGATGGCCAAATGACTCAGGTAATAAAGAGGGTAACCAATATCAATCTCACACGCGCAGTGCAGAAAATGAAACGAACCAGAAATAGATTAAGGAAAGAGCTGACTAAATTTCCAGATAAAAAAGAAACTAGAACTGCCCTGAAAGTGGCAAACAAAAATCTAAAGAAGATAATATGGAATGAAAAAACTGAAGCCAATAACGCTCTTTGGACTCGTATATTTTATGCTAGTAACCTAGGAAATTCGAGGGAGTTCTGGAAGATGGTTAATACCCTAAATAGGCCAGATAAAGCAATAGTCTCATCAGTATTGACTGAAACAGAATGGGTAAATTTTTTAAGCCATCATCTAAATCCCCATCCAGCAGTACAGGCAATTGAAGACCATAGCCCATGGAATGAAACTGCAATAACAAATCAAGAACCAGTCATGGAGATAACACAGGAGCAGATTGTTAAACTAATAAAGAAGCAGAAAAATGGAGCACCAGGACCGAACGGGATACCCTTTTCTATATACAAAGACGATCCGGAAATATGGGCCGAAGTACTTGTAAAGGTCTTTAAAGAAATAGTTACTAAAGGGGAGATACCTGAAAGCTGGAGAGGCTCCTTAATATCCCCAATTTTTAAAAAAGGAGACTGGGCGCTTCCTGAAAACTACCGTTTAATAACGCTACAGGACACTGATGCAAAACTTTTTGCAGCCTATCTGCTAACAATCTTATCTGACTTGGTGAAAAAGTATAACATCCTCCCGCCAAACCAAACCGGCTTCATTAAAGGACTTGGTACTACCTCTAATATCCTGGCACTATCTATTTTAATGGAAAAGGCAATCTTAAAGGGCGAATCACTGTTTCTATGTTTTGTTGATTTTAAATCAGCTTTTGACTGTGTCAACCGAGATCTTTTATGGAAAAAGTTGCAAGCACAAGGGATTCCTCAGCCTTTAATATACCTGATCAGTCTCCTGTATACAAAAACTTGGGCCAAAGTTCGTATTGGGAATGGCAGATCATTAACTAAGGAAATACCAACTCTTGGCGGCGTGAAGCAAGGCTGCGTATTGGCACCTTTATTATTTAATCTGTTTTTAACTGATCTAACTGAAACACTGAATAAGATAAATGCCCATCCACCGAAACTTGCAGATAAGCACATATCAAATTTGCTATATGCAGATGATGTTATTCTTTTAAGTAGAACAAAGGTAGGCTTGCAAAGGTTAATTACACGTATACAGGAGTACGCAATAAAAAATAAAATGGTAATAAATGAATCCAAATCTAAAGTTATGGTTGTCTCAAAAAATCTAAGAAGGAAATACAATATGAAATGGTTCTTAGGTAAGGAAAAATTGGAGCAAACAAAAACCTATAGATACCTAGGACTGGTTTTTGATGACAATGGTAGCTTTAAACCCCAGATATTGGACATCACCCGGAAGGCGAACTCCCTAACAGGTGCATTTGGTATGATAAAAAAATGCACCAGTAACTTAACCTACCAGCCGCTACTCAAGGTCATATCTGCAAAATTGCTACCCTCCCTAACCTACGGCAGCGAAGCATTGAACGGAAAGGACGCAATAACAATAAACAAAGAAATCTCGAAAACTTTTCGATCTCTTTTCTGTTTACCAAAAAATGCCTCACAGTCCCAAATTAGACTAGAATTTGGCTTGAATAACCAACTACATGCTCGGATGGGTAACACAATTAAAGTATGGTATAGGGTAAAAAATGACAAGGACAATTTAATCTCGGAGCTTTTATGGAAAGAAGTAGAAGGCAATAATAAACTATCTGTTTGGAAGTATCTCGAGAAGGCTTTGGATGAATTTGGGCTGAAGGAGATTTGGATGACCACTATTCCTCAGGAATCTTTCAAAAAAATTGTAAATAAGACAATTGATATCCTATCTATAATAAGTGACAAAGAGTCCCTGGTCAAAAGGAAACATGCTTGGTCTATAATAAATAGTTATAAAAAAAAGAGTCCGCAACAATATTTGAATACAGCTTGGACCTGGAAATATAAAAATATATTCATGAAAGCCCGGTTCGGAATCCTGCCTGGAGAATCTCATGCACTGCCATGGAAAAAGCTTGAAAACAACATATCATGTCGGCTGTGTAATACAGGAGAAGAAAATATCATACATCTATTATGCCTCTGCCCAGAACTAAAAAATGAAAGATTAACACTTTTAAAAAGGCACTTTAACAAAAGATCAATAAGGACATGTAGACAAGCACTAATCCAGTGTCTTTGCTTGGAAGATATATATATTAACTCTGCCCTCTCAAAATTCTTAACAAGTGCATGGAGAAAACTGGAATTTTTAAAACATTAACTATTATACTGTTTATATTTCTGAAATTTTAACATTATGAAATGATTGCTTATTTTTAAAATGACCGCCCTTTTACTGTATTCTAATTGAAATGTTATATTGTGTATTCGTTTTTGGTAAAGATTTTAAATAATCAATCAATAAAACATTTATCACTTGATGACAAAATATCAGTCACTGGGGACTGTTTTACTCCTCGCCATTCACAGTCACAAGAAAGACAAATAAAGATTTACTTTCAGTGTCTTCAGCTTGTGGCGGCAAGGTGATAAACAGCCCTGTGACTGATGGATTGTCAGGGATAATTCCATACATTAGCTACCAAAATATATCGCTATAAGCGGAGGCCACAAGCCTAGTTTCCTGTCAGCCACTGAAAGCCACGCGGGCCGGAGAGAACGCAAAGGTCAGGCTGGCCTGGACCTCTGCAGCGTGTCATTTCAAGCCGCATATGCATCCGTAGCCCCTCCAGCAGCATCCCGCGCCCAGCCCCCTCCAGCTCCTCGCTGCCCTTTGCTTCGTTTGCGCCTTATTTCGGCGTTCTTTTATGTAACGCACTGACTTCCTGCTCTGCCTTTGAAGTTATTTTAACGGTCCCATATACTAGTAGCCGGTGGCGTGGCCTCCTACACTTTTAGCGCCTACATATGTAATTGCATTCCAGTGGTATGCCAAGCACTTTACATTAGCTATATCATGAGATTTAGTTCAGACAAGGTGAATATAATGCATTTAGTAAGTGCCAATATCACACCCTTTAGCCCTAATGCGCCGGTTACAAGAGAAGCCTTGGTAATTACAGTTTTACAACATTGCGGTGGTTTTCATTGCACTACTAGGTGCATCGACTGTACAGTAAGTGAATAATTTGCAGCCTAACTCAATAAGGCTCCAATTGAGTGCAAATGGTACCTCTTCACCACCCAGCAGGAGCCTATGTGGACCACAGAGCTGTACGTGAGCAAACAAAATACATAAGGTAGCAAACAGTGCATTACAGGAGGAAAAAGTGACAAGTGTGCAGGTTACAAGAGAAAACAAAGTACAATTAGAGATATAATACTGCAATATATGCTTAACACTCAGGCATCAGAACAAACGTTAGGTAATGATCAATTCGGCAAGTGGGTTGCGTTGCTGGATAAAAATTCAAATGGAATTAATTTTCGCTTTACCTTAATTTGGCCGTCAGTGTCTCTCTCGACTCTCGAGTCAACTCGAGGCGGGGCTACAGCAGGCCAGGCCCAGTGCATGCAAGCACCAACAGTCCACTCAAGAGAGCGCACTACGCACGCACTACTCTGCGCCACTGCTACAGCGCGAGGGCTGGCCAAACATGATACCCAGGGCCGTCATTGGTAGCGCTTTCGCGCGCCAGAGGATTGACGGCCCTGGCTGGGACATACCGCCGGCGCTGTGTGTTTGTCTGCAAGCAGGTGTGCTTGCACTTCACTGCCGCCTCCAAAATGGTGCCGCCTGGGGCGGACCGCCCCCCGCACCCCCTTAGCTACGCGGCTGTACACTTCCGGACCGTTGGCACAGGACCAGCAGTACAGGATGTGCTGCATTAAACATGGAGGCAGATACCATATTCATCCTGGTTTCAACTTTAATTCTTGGACGATGACTCCGACAAAATCTAAGATTATATATAGAAAATTAGGTAGATGGACAATATTTATTGCAAAATAGAAAGAATACAATCTCTTTACATAGATTGATTCAGTAACAATGTAACTTGAGACATTATTAAACTTATTCGGATCCTCTATAAGTGGGTAGAAATAGAGAAAGATGACTCCCAGTCTGGGTGCACTCTCCCCACATTATTTTAACCACATCAGAATTCAATAAATCACAGGCACAACATCGGGAGTCAGTATATCATGGGTACATTATTGCTGAAATTATATCAGCAGTCACTATCTTGCATGCATCATTATGTCAAAGGTAAGTATATGTAAGTAGTAACTTTAAAACATATATGTTCTAACATTATCATTATAAATATATATATATATATATATATATATATATATATATATTCACGCTCCAAGGTTGTCCACCTTATGAGTAGCACGCGAGCAGCAGCTTTATTTATGTGTAGGTGAGGACGGGGATCCGCTCGTAGACGCCGCTCCGTAATGGATCTGCCCGACGCGTTTTGAAGCTCCATCTGCTTCTCTTCAGGGGCTTTAACGGAAGCGGTGTGCGCACCCGTTACACTTCTCCAATTTCATATAACTCACCCGCCAATGGGAGGCTCCAGTGGACGGGCCCACTCGTGGAGTCCATACAGGACTTGATTGTGTGCTTTCCGCACTACACTTCCCAGAAGTCTCATTGGAGCCTCCCATTGGCGGGTGAGTTATATGAAATTGGAGAAGTGTAACGGGTGCGCACACCGCTTCCGTTAAAGCCCCTGAAGAGAAGCAGATGGAGCTTCGAAACGCGTCGGGCAGATCCATTACGGAGCGGCGTCTACGAGCGGATCCCCGTCCTCACCTACACATAAATAAAGCTGCTGCTCGCGTGCTACTCATAAGGTGGACAACCTTGGAGCGTGAATATATATATATATATATATATATATCACAACCACCGTCTCCTCCTGCAATCGCTCTCACTGCGACCCCAACGTGGAAACAGACACGGACCAAATTTTGAGATGCTGGTAAGATTTATTCAGCTGTCGCCATAACGTTTCGGCCCCAAGGCCTTGATCACATGACAGCGTAACCATTTTTTTCGTGAGTTTTTAAAGTGCACAGTGCTGTTACATGATTGGTCTACTGCATGCATGGTAATAGAGAAAATACTTTTTTTGTCCCAATGCACCCTTGTTTATAATCACAACTTCATTATATTAGTACATCTATTTACATTATTTCAGTCATATTTAAACTAAAATTCATTTATATATGTACACATATTTGCGATTTAAAATTCACGGGTTAAATTCCTTTTTCCAGTATTGTATCCGATTGAAACACATTTCAAAAATTGTGGGCTAAATCCCTTTGTTCAATCGTTACTCCTACAAGATTTTTATAATCATACCATGTTTTGTAGTATCCCTACTAGTTCCTAATTGTGAAAAAAGTGCAAAATTGTGCTACCAAACTAAAATGAGTAAACTTATTTTGGGAAATGCTGAGCAATATATTCAAAATCCACTTATTTTTATCGTTATCATTCTCATTGTAGCTTCCAGTGTCTTTCTTCTCCCTTATTGAAACTCTTTTTCATTTACATTTTATACTTCTCACAGTCTGTTCCCTATTCATTGCTACGTGCTATTATAATTGGCTAAACGTTTCTAGGTATTTTCATATCCCTTGTTCTGTATACGGGCTAAAATATTCTCTTTATCTCGCTTCAACCTAGGTCTTATGTACACTTTGTCCTTTTTGTCGCCATGATATATTTTCTTACTCTCTCCTTAAGGAATAAATGTTTTTTGTCTAATACGTCAATGTAATAACCTTAAAACCATAAATATAATAAGGTCCATAAAAACATGTTTATCTATATACATCAATAAGATCAAATTTTTAAATTTCATATATATACAATATTGTAAACATTGATAGACATTTCTTAACCTGTTATATCCTAAGTGAGGATTATGATTATATCATCCTAGTGGAGACAAGTGTAAAAATCCTCTGTGAGGTTCAATCCCCCTGGTTGTTTGCTGTTGAATTTGAGAATATAGTTAGTTTACATTTTATGCAATTTGGCTTCTCTGTTTCCTCCCCTTCTACTTGCTGTTATGGCACCCACCACATAATATGTCAATTCTTTGTTGTCACTTTCATGATGTGTCTTAAAGTGGCGGGCCACTGGGTAGGTATTGTCCTGTGTGGAGATTGCCCTAAGGTGTTGCAGTATTCTTTTATGCACGGGGAGCTTAGTGCTTCCCACATATTTCAGTTTGCAAGGGCACTCAAGTACGTATACAGCGAATTCAGTCTTACAAGTTAAGACTTTAGAGATTGCATGTTCTTGTTCACTAAAGCCATCACTGTATACCCTTTTATTGACAGCATGTACACAGGCCTTACAGGATTTGCACCTGAAGAACCCTTGATTGTTTTTGTACCAAGACGTACTATCCAATATTTCTGGACATGTTATCACCACCCTCTCTCTCATGTTGGGCGACTTACTAAAGGTTATGGATGTCTTTCTGGGGAGGTCATGGCCAATGATGGGATCTTTGCTGACTATGGGCCAGTTTCTATCAATGATTTTGCGCACCTCACGATGTTGATTACTGTAACCAATGATTATACGAAAGGGTTCAATGCTGATTCCCTCTCTATCACTTGTTGCATTGGGTTCATCATGTGTCTCAGCCGAGACATCATTGTGTCCAAGCAACTCCTTTCTGTCCTTAATCATTGATTTTTGGATTGCCTGTTTGATTATATTAACATGGTATCCTCGCTCCAAAAATCTGAGAGTACTGGCTTCCTGAGCTTTTTTCAGTTCCTCAGGGTCACTGCATAGCCTTCTAATTCTTAACATCTCCCCGTACGGAATACTCCGTATCAGATGAGCGGGGTGATAGCTAGTTGCATGCAGTATCGTGTTTCCTGCGGTGGTTTTGCGGTATAACCTACTCTCTAATTTGTTGTTATGGGTATATACTTCGATGTCAAGAAAGGGCACATGTGTCTGACTCATTGTTACCGTAAAACTAATGTTTAGTTCATTACTATTGATATTCTCAATGAACTTTTCTGCATCTTCACATGAGCCCCTCCATACAACAAATAGGTCATCAATGAAGCGGTACCACGCAATCACATTTTCATTCATCTCTTTAGCAAAATTGGTTTTGAGGACCAGTTCCTCCCAAGCCCCCATGTGTAAACATGCGACGCTTGGCAAAAAACTGGCCCCCATTGCCACTCCCTGCCGCTGTCTGTATAAGAGATTATTGAATAGGAATACATTGTGTTCCAAACAATATGTTAACATTTTAATCAACATGTTACTGTGCTCAGTGAACCTCTCTGATCTTCTGGTCAAATAATATTTTACAGCTGTAATACAATCCAAATGGCGAATACTCGTATAGAGAGCACTTACATCTAGGGCTAGCAACCAGTTTCCAGGTAACCATGGGATATTGCCCAATTTACTCAAAAAATCTCCTGAGTCACGGACATATGAATCCAGTGATTGCACATATGGTTGAAGGAAATAGTCAATATACACTGACGTGTTTTCAAGGAGTCCCCCTCTTGCATTAATTATAGGTCTACCCGGGTTTTTTTTTAGATCTTTGTGCACCTTGGGTGTGAAATATATACAAGGCATAGTAGGATAGTCTGTTTTCAGATATTGGTATTCACAGTTCGAAATTGATTTCTTGTTTTTCCATTTCACAAGATATGAGTGGTATTCAGGCTGCATTTCCTTCATTGATACCGCATTTATTCTCTCATAATGATTGCGGTCGTTCAACTGTGCATATGCCTCTTTCTCATATATTTCCTTTGTCAGTAGAACCACATTGCCTCCTTTGTCACTTGGTCGTACTACGATGTTTTTATCCATTTTCAACTTCTTGACCAGTTTTTCATAATCCATTGTCAATTGATTATTTTTGTAACGGCCTTTGCATATTCGTTTGTGCAGGGCTTTCAGATCATTTGTAACATTCTCATGAAAAATATCTATTCCATCACGCGGCATTATGGGGCAGAATGTAGATGGAGGTCTGAAGGTTGTTAAGCCCATTTCACCCTCTTTTTCACCTTGGGTATTGAGGGTATTTTGCGTTTGTGTCATAGGCTCCGCTCCTTCAGTGTCCCATAGACCTAGCAACTCCTGGGAAAGGGTTACCATTTGTTCCCTTTGTTTTTTGCTCCCATCTGTAGGACCTTTATTGGCATTCTTGATATTATAAAACTTTTTACGTTTCAATTTCCTTGTGGCCTTATAGATGTCTGTTCGTGCCGCCACGTAGTTCATGTTAGATTTTGGTGCATAGGATAATCCTAATCTTAGAATTTTTTCCTCATTTTCAGTTAACACCATGGGGGTAAGGTTGATTATGGTTTTATTCATAGATGTTACTGCTTCTAATAAAAAAAACATTGTAGGATGCGTGTGCATGAGTTGTGTTTAACCAGCAGCCATTTTGGCACTATTAAATCAAGTTTAATTTAGCTGAGAGACATTTTATAAAGGTAAAAGAAAGTATGCATGGCCCTTGCACAAATATTAAAGAATAAAACTAAAATGTAAAAAGTTTAAAGGGGAGTTCTAGGGGAATGATTGGGACCCAATAAAGAAACACATTGATTGCCCTATTTTTAGCACTGAAGCAGCTGGACTCTCGCAAAAGGAATTAGTTTCCACATATTGCTCTGTCTGGTTGCCACTCTCACTGCTCTACCCAATCCTAAAAATATATGTAGTTGTGTGCATGTTTGTTTGTGTATATCTGTGTTTATCATTATTTTAATTTGTTATCAAAGTGTGGGAGATTAGGTAGGGCAGTGACAAGTTAGGGAAGTGTGAGTAAAGCCACACACTTCATTGGGATGCTAACATACAAATGAGAAAATAGTTCCCTAATGTCAGAAGTGGAAGGATATACTCAGTAAGACATAATGATAGCAAAGCTACAGTCTATAGCTATAGTCCACGGGTGGGACAAGCCATGTAATCAGTAGCCTTGCACTGAGATAGACAATAACGCCATCCAATTATGATCAAGGTGCTGACCCAAACCCCATTGTGATGAAGGCAATAGGTATTTCACCACATAACGCTAAAGCTGTCTATAGAAAGACCAAATCAGTAAAGTTATATAATTATAAAACATTAAAACAAGTGAAAATTAAAATTAACATTGAAAATTAACAAATAAAACATAAGAAGTAAACTAAAAAAAGTTACACAGCAGCGGACGCTACTTTGTAGTTATAGTTAGGAACTAGTTACCATAGGAAGAACATGTTTTGGTTTGCTCAAAACTGTGGAGTCATTTGTCAAATCTTCACGAAACTTTAAAAATAAAGGTTTGTTTATCTCAGCTCCTCCCTGGGAAGTATTGGGTGACTCATCAAGCAGTGGTCAAAAAAATGGAGAGTCCAGAGGCAATATCCACAGGAAAATTGAACAGCAATACAGAAAAAATGGCTGAAAGGAATTAACCCAAATTGGGCAGGCAGATCTTGGCCCAGAAAGAAAGCTTTTCGTGATTTGGTGTATATCTAAACACTAGCATTAAGAAATTAAAGTTCAAAAACTTTGTATATCTGGATGGTTGGGCTCTCTGGAGTCTCTTGTGAGTCCTCCGATCACGCAACTTCAAATAATAGAGTGATCTGATTGAGCAAGGGACTTTTTTGTACATTGGATGCCTCACTCCCAGCAAGATATTGTGCACTGATTGGCTAGCCTCAACATCAAGAGAAATGTAGCTGCTGCGAGAGTAATGTGGAAGGATAGGGGTACCCTTGCCTCCTGGACCTTGTGGGAGGTCCCTCAGGGACCAAATTAAAAAAATATTTATTTTTGGTTCCCACAATCCCACGAGTGCCCCACAGGAGCTCGTGCAGCACGCCTGGACTCCCACCGGAGTACAATGGACGAGCTGGGGGCTGTGAGAGTTTCACAGGACCGGAAAACTTGATTCAAAAATAGGGCAGTTGCCCTGGGTTGCCATGAACAAGCAAAGGCTGTGCACGGCAGGGAAGTCTGACTGCCCGGGGGTGGTTGGATGCAAGGTAATGCCACTATTTAACTGTTGTTTTCATCAACCTGTTTCTCAAAAATAATTTTTTTATTTGTTTAGCCTGAAATAAACAATTATCAGATTACAGATCAGGTTTATTAGAAATCCAATTAGTTGCAAGAAATGTGAAAAATATATGGATTCGTTTCTTTAAAGAGATGGCTGGACTGAGAAATTCGTTTTTTATTATCGTGTGGAGTAAAGGTGAACGAAAGCGTTCACAGATGTAAGGCCTTGTTAACCCCTTTGCAGCCTGAACTAAAAATATAGAAACTGTAGGCAGCTTCGAGTGCCGAACAAACGTATTCCTTTCAATATGTATCCTGTTCCCTGATCTAATTCTGTTTTGCGTTCTTTCAAAAACATCTACGCATGTCCTCCTGGAAAATGACGTTGACATTTAGCTTCTGGGAAAATACAGCAAATCTGCAGATCACTATATCGAGCATTGCTTTGCAGCAAATGAAAGGACACAATTTAAAAAGAAAAAGTGCAATTTTCTAAAAGTATAGGCTTGTATCCACATTTCATTGTCAGGCCTTATGCATGTATGTTTTATTTGTAAAGCAGGCCCCGTAGTGTAAAAAGCAGTCACCTACGTCCAGGGTTGCAATCAGCGAATGATTTCAGCTTAAGGTGCTGAGTTCTTGAAGTGCGATGGACTCTTTACTGAGAAGAAGGTCAAGCTTCTGACCCAAAGTCCCTTTTTTCTTAACAAAGGTACTCGAGTGCAGTTTGGTAAAGGTTATAGGTCATTTTAGGTGTATGCTTTTAGATGTGCACTTTCACTGAAGCCTAACCTAATGCTCAACCTTCCAGTTACTAATAAGTTGTAGAGGGACTTTGGTCATGAGCGAATGAGAAAGTGAGTGATGGACTCAGTAAATGCACAAGTCATTGAACAAATGAGTGAGTGAGCAAATAAGTGAGTCAGTCAGCGAGCGAGGCACTGGGTGGCTGAGAGGTTGAGTAACTAAGGTCATTAAAACTCTCTTAACCGCCATTCTAGGGCTGTTTCTCAATCTTCATTTCCAAATTCTCTGAGAATTGTCTTTCAAAAACCAAGCCCACAGTTTAACTCGATTCTGATATCAGTTGGTTCGTCTTTTCTACTTACTCCACGAGACCTGATTAAAAACATAATATTCAACAGGGCCGTGCTCCTACAAGTAGAATTTTGGGGGTGCTGGAATGGAACATCTTTCAATTTCATTGAAGGTATTAGTTGTCAGCGTCGGACTGCCTGTTTATTCCATCGGGCGTTTCCCTGGTGGGCTGGGGTCACTGGAGACCTGTTTTTGAAGGGAAACGGGCTTAACCATGGAGCCTCAACTAAGCATGGCTAATCAACGCAAGCAGAACCATACATGTCTAAACCACGCATTTGCCTTTACCATGCATATGAATGGTTTAGATGCTAGTGGTACTTAGAACCTAGACGCAGAGCGAGTGGGTGGGAAATATTGTAGACTTGGAGGGACTCCCTGCCCGGATGAGGAACATCTTGGTGAGTACGTTTTCTGGAAGTGTTGGGGTCGGGGAAGTTTTTAGGGTTTTAGTGCTCAGGGTGGGTGGTCAGGGTACTTTAAAGTGTGGGCAGGCCGGTTTTAGGGCTCAGGGCATGAGGCCGGGTAGTTTGCAGGACCATATTTTATGGCTTCATGACAGGAGTTCAGGGTGTTTTTAGGGATGACTTTGTTTTATGGCTCAGGGCTGGGGGGGCTGGAGTGTTTTTAGGGCTGGGGTTGGGTTTGTTTTGAATGCTGAGGGCCACTTTTAGGACTCATGGTGGGGGGCTGGGGTGCTTTTAGGACTGAGGTCAGAGATGTACTCAGGACAGGGGGCTGGGTTTAGGGCTTGAGACAGGGGCTGCAGTGTAACCTTAACCATGCATATGCATTTACCAATTGTGCCATTAAAACCAAATTTGTTGTAAAGGCAGGTGTGGTAAAGACATTTGTGGGTAAGATGCGCCGTTAAGACTGTTGTTCAGGCATGCGTGGTTGGGGATTGCGTGGTTCCATCATACAACCGTTTTTTAAGGCAATGGGCTGCTGTTGGCCCATCAACCTCTTTCTCCAGCTCCCCTAGCTAGGTACAGCAGGGACAAGATAGGCGAGATACAGCGAAAAGAAGAGAGAGAAACGAGACAGGAGCACGAGAGCTGGGTTGATTTGAAAATCTTTGCAAGTGCTGCTTTTGGTTCCCAGTCCAACCCTCTTAGTTGTGCATGGTTTTGCTGTAAACTTTGTGACATATAAATGCAGTTTACTTTAGTGCCTGAACTGCTTTGTAAGTAGTCCGTGGCTAAAAATTGTCCATTGAATTATCCATCAAAAAAATGTTGTGTCCCCTAATAGAACAGTTGAATGTTGGGAGCTTTTGGTTGTTGTTTTATTTGTTAGAACACTGTCCTCAAGTGGCGAAAGTTCTAATTTCACCTTCGGCTTGGGCTGTTAACTCTGGGGCAGGCTTCTAATGGCGGGTACAGCCCGCAACGGCGGCCTGTAAGACTGTTAGAACATTGGAATGTTGAGAGCTCCATTACAGACAATGGGGTGTCTCAGGGCTTATAATGGCTGGTATAAACCTGAAGCTCCAACATCCAATGTTTGTCTTCATGTTTCTACCTTTTTCTT
Organism: Lissotriton helveticus; assembly: GCF_964261635.1. Taxonomy (NCBI): domain Eukaryota; kingdom Metazoa; phylum Chordata; class Amphibia; order Caudata; family Salamandridae; genus Lissotriton; species Lissotriton helveticus. The sequence goes on along the minus strand of NC_136071.1, from coordinate 984,161,234 downwards.
TTAGAACATTCTGGGGCAGATTTATGTTAACTGGCGCATCCCCAGGGATGCGCCAGTTAACATGCGCCACAGTGCGCCACTGCTCCGCCACCCATGGTGCGCTGCATTTATGATGCGGCGCACCATGGTGCAAGACAGTGAGGATGCGTGACGCATCTCTCGGCGCACGGGCGGCGCATTGCAGGAGTCATGTCGCAAGTGCGACATGACTCCTGCAATGCACAGGAGCCTCCTATTTAATGCATGTTGCGTCACCCTTATGCCTGCTTCAAGCAGGCGTAAGGAATTGACGTAGAAAGTGACTGAGTGAAATCTCATAGATTTCACTCAGCCACTTTTGCGAGGCGCACATGCCCCGGAACGCCCACCCTGCGCCGGAACGCCCACAAGCGGCGCAGGGCTTTACAACGTGACGCATCTGCCTAGATGCGTCACGTTGTAAATCATTCGTAGGGATGCGCCACGTTTACGCCGCGTTGCGTGACGCAACAGCGGCGTAAACGTGGCGCAAGTGCCTCATAAATCTGCCCCTCTATCCTTAGAGGGTGGAATGTTCTAATAAACAGCCTTATAGCCGTCCTCCCTCAGGCTTGTTAAAGGCTCTCTCCCTTGTTATTGTCCCTCGTCTGCGACTCAGGCCTATAATTTGGTTTCAGGGCCTTTAACAACCAGTATAGCCCTCGGCAGCGTGCTATAAGTCTATGTTATAGGTACGTTTCCAAAATCATATTTCTCTGATATCATTATCTTTTTTCCATTTCTGCGCAACGTCTGTCAAAATATTCGATGTCCTAGCAACTGGTTGCTCATGTATGTTTGCATATTAAATCTAATGTAGTTCATTTTACATAGTTTCTTTATTGAGAGATAATTCTCCTGGTAACAGTGCAGCATTTTGTATTATTACTACAGAGTTATTTTATACGCACCAGGAAGTGCTTACTGTAATGCACCATTATTTCTACTTAGAGGTAATAGACCTTAGACGCATTCACTGATTTCTACCTTTTTATGTACATATTTACATCCTAGTCGATGGGCTGGTAGAGAAAAATGTAGTCAATGACCAGATTTGATTAACGTAAGGAGATTTTTCTTGTAATTAATTTTGTTTGAAATAATACCATTGGTGGGCAATGCTTTATTCCATACAAGTCAAGAGCTGGTAGAAACGGAAGCGTAACAGTGAACAATTAAAGATGCTGATCACAGGGAAAACAGTGGAGGCCACAACAACACATCCTTGAGGTGTGCCGTTTACAGTGGTAAGAGCTAGGAAACTGAAACTGAGCAGTCTGAGTGGTAAGATGGGAAGAACCATTCACAGGGAAGCACAACGCTACGAAAAAGGAAGGGTTCTTACCTATGTCCAAAGCTGCAGAGTTCAAGGAAAATAAGGACTACTGTGTCGTGAGCTGTGGTGGAGCAGTGCTGAAACAGAAGACATGCGCCAGGCTATTTCCACAGAGTTAAATCGATGAACAGCAGATGCTAGTCATTTGTGGGATTATAAACAGAATGATTGTTAATGAATTTCTACAACACGAAGTATGCAAGAGGTTTAGGGAAAAAAAAAGAAACAGGCCCACTCTGCAGTAATTGTACGGGGGTGAAGGATCATACTCAGCAGTATTGCGATCAGTGCCATAGCTAGACCTTTGGCTGCCCATGGTAGTCCCTGTTTTTGCTGCCCCCCCGACGGCCACAGGTAAGAGCAGGGGGGTGCTGGCGATCCCGGCTTAGCCGCTCCGCGACAGCCACAGGTAAGAGCAGGGGAGGTCCTGGCGATCCCTGCTTAGCCGCCACGCCGCCACGCCGCCACGCGATGGCCTCAGGTAAGAGCGGGGTGGTCTGCTGCCCCCCAAAAGAAGTGCCGCCTGGGATGGACGCCCCCTCACCCTTGCTACTCCACCGTGTGCCATAGGGAATGAGAAGCCAGGCTTTATGGTGGTAGATAAAAGTAGTCTGCTGATTTGAACAATCAGGATAGAGACTAGATAAACAGAAGAGTCTGAAGAGTGAGGTAATTAAGGATCGAATGTTTGATAACAGGACAAGCGGTGTACTAAATTGGGTGTTCGAAATACTATGAAGGAGACCATGACGGGCTTCAGAGTGTATAACAGTTCTTGAACTAAGCCTTACATTAAGACAATGCTGGCAACATTGCGGAGTACAAAAAGGTGTGCATCAATACCAACGATCCCTGGTAATACCACAGGTTGAAACGTTGTGGTGCCAGAATATCGTTTGACAGAAATATTGCGTCCAGTCCTTAGTCAGCGTTAATATGTTTTTTTGGGGGGAGGGAGAGGGGGGATTGGCATAGCCCTCAGTAACAGTATCAGGTGGAGGGATGGATGGAGTTCAGGGCATACTTCCCCCGAACAGCTTCTTTGGGGACACAGCACACTTTATTAGGCTTTTAAAGTGAACGTTTGCATATTTATACGCATTTTTCCCTCAGGTATATTTTAAACAATTGGTAGCAAATGGTACATTCAGAGCACACTGCCCTAAGAACTTTGACTAAAGCTGCATATATTGTGGTAGAAATCGGGATTGTCTCTCAACTGAAATCCTGGGAAATGTGTGCAAAATGATACCTTCCAAAGCTTGATAAAATAGCAATGTTGGTCAAAACTGGATGTGAAATTAATGCATCTTTACTTATCATCTGAGGTGTCTCATAAAGCCATATGATCTAATCACATACTGTATTTAAATTGGAAATTCGTAAAAACAGAAATACGAAAACAACCTTTCTCCTATCTCACTCCAAGCTTATGTAATGCTTTTGCTGGATTGTGTTGCTCAGTGTACTAAAGCGTCTACTGGGATAATCTGTGTGTGCATGGTTTGATAGTCACAGATTTTTATTCCTGGAAGATTCGCTGACCCTTTCACACTTCATATGTCAATAAAAGAAGTAACGTTTAGCTGGGAACGACAAACAAATATTTTCTATCAATAGCATCAAAAGATCTCGGGGGAATATGCAGTCTACAAATACGCCTTTTATGATATATTTATTTTCGCTTAATAATAACGCTGGCCTGCTTTATTTCAGAAGGTTCCTAGAATACATTAGTTTTAAAACCTCCTCCCAGCTAACCAAGGATTCCTTTTTCTATCATGAAATCTCTTATAACTAATTGAGCATACTTATCTTTTCTATGTGTTCTACTTTATGATGCTTCAGGTGTCCAAACGTGGTTGCTGCTGAACTATTTCTCGTATAAATAAAAAAGAACTTTGTTAGGCGTTTGGCCACTTCTCCCAATTATGTTTCTTTATTATTATCATTGGGTGGATTGTTTTAAAGGACATTAAGCTAGCTATATGAGTAAATTATAAATAGACAATGTGCACAATTTTAACAAGGAGATTTGTAGATTGAGCCTCAAGATTTTTTAGGCTAAATAAGTGGCATATTGCATGGTTTACAGCACAATGGACTAATACCTTTGGCCATAATTAAAGATTTAAAGATGACTTTTGGAGAGTTTCACTGCTCTTTAAAAATTACTGTTTCTGAAAATGGTGAGTTTTAAAGCACATTAAAGGCTTTATTTTGAGCTTGGGGGATGGGTTACTTCATACCAACCCGATTCCGATATCCGATTCGCCTTATTAGAAGTGCCACTCACAATGCACTTAAAAAGAGGAAGAAGGGATATCCGTCATGCTGTGACAGAGCAACCCATCTACCAAACCAAATAAAGCCCTATGTTAGTAAACCTGTTGAAAATGAATACAGTGTAAATATATTTTGGCAGAGAGGAAAAAAGGACTGTGACAGCAGAAATTGCAGGACCTACAGTGATGGAAATGGGACAATATACTCGGGGAACTAAAGATGGCAAGGGGAGCATAAGGGGATTGCACAGGGTGTGACTGCAGCTTCATGGCTGCAGCCATCCCGTAGACAACCTGCATGATATATATTTCTGCTATTTATCATGCCACCACCATGTTCCCTCTAACACTTCTTAGCATAGCTTTATACTTTCCTGAAAAGACAACACCACTCAGTAGGACCAGATACCTTATAGCACAGACACAGCATTTTCAGTAGTACACAGGATGGTGCCTCCTGTATCTAAGTACTACAAATAATCAAATCCCATGGTAGTCAATTTTTCTACCATAAAGGCTAAAATATTGAGCTAACATTGTTAGGATGTGAACTTGTTACCTGAAGATCCTACCAGATGGTAAATATTAATATTGTTATTAGTATTTTATAAAGTGCACATACACTCTAAAGAGTCTCTTATTGCAAGTAGCTGCATCCCTGTGGTTAACGTTAGGTTACAGAGTACAAAGCCTATAAACAACAAAGGTACCAGAGGGTCTCAAAAAGGTGTGCCCAAAAGAAATAGAGAGCCAACCAATCCCTAAAAACCAAAGGGATGCGTCACAGAAAATTCTCAGCAGGATGAGAAAAATACCCATCAGTCACCATACGAATCCGCCCTTCATCATTTGGGATTTTATCCGTACCACCCGTCTGAGAAGCTCGGTGCCACACTTAGAGGTCAACCCGGTGGTAAGGGGGTTCCTCACAAGGTATAGGCAATGACAGTGTGGTATACCACTCGGTGTTTATGAGTGGCCAAAGACATGGGACTGGGGTGTGCAGTGCTAGAAAGAGTGAAGGAGTGAAAAAACCAAAAGAGAGTGTGTTAAAATTGGTTTGAAAAAGGCACTTGACAACAAGTTTATTCGGTGTGTGCCTCACATACCAGAGTACAAAGCTACATTTGTAGAGCTTTCCTGATAGCTAGAATTGTTGGCTCTGATTGCCAATTATATTGGGTTCCAAAATTCGACTCCCTAAAGCCTGAAAGCTCTGCCACCGGGATTCACATATTTGAAGCGGGTTAATTCAATGTTGTTTTTAAAGGAGGAGCGCAAAGTCTTTGCTGGGTAATATTTTCTGGTCCGGAAATAAGGAATAATACAAGTAATAACATAATACAGGCTAATTTAAATTGGATCATGTTCCACACGGCAAGCCCATGAAGTTGCTTTAAATAGAAATAGAGTCAAATTCCTTTAGGTTAAAAATAACGGCGTTCTGGATCTTTTGTTGTCTGTTCAACAAGTGCGGGGGCAACCCAGATAAGCTCTGTTGCCCTAACCTATGTACACTTGAATGGAAGCATTAGCCATCATGATCATTTGGGGGAAAGTAAGAAATGGCATTATGTGATGCATAGTGAGGATACAGAGTAGGCAGGTAGAATATCTATGAGGTGACAGTTGCACTATATAAAGGCATTTACTAAATAAATAAGTAAATACATCAAATTTGTCACCATATCCGTTCAGTTTGGATCGATGATGACTCCCTAGCTTGTGGATAACCGAGGTCTCTCCTGGGCAATCACCAAGATTCTGTGATCTACGGGAGGATTCATATAAATTTATTAACCCAAAAATTTGACTTTCAGTCTTTGCTGGGTTTAATTCAAGGAAGTTTTGTTCCATGCAGGATGTGCCTGAGGATAACGTAGCTTGTGCACGATATTTAGAATTGTAATCTTATGCTTTAGGATTGATTACTATTTGCATGTTGCCTGCATAAAGATAGGTGGTGGTGACCTTAAAGCCTTACAGTTTTTTAATAGCCTTGCTAACGGTTGAACACATAGGTTAAAGAGCATGAATGAGGAGGCCGGGCCCGTAAGTACTCCATGTAGGAACAGAGTTACAGATGATTTAATCTGAGCTGTACATGTAAGAAACTGGGTTATTGATTGAGGCGGGTGAAACCCTTCTCAAGCTGTAATCACAATTCTACTCAGGCTGAAGTCACAAACAAACTCTAAATTAACCCGTGCTCAGCCCTCGGTTAGATCGCACAGACCAGTCTGGCTTAACTTAGAGGCAATATGTTAAGTATTTGTGCAACTTTACAAACAGTAACACAGTGAAAACACACCACAAAAGCAGTCCAGAACAGTATTAGAAGAATAGAGCAATCTGTAATGAATACAAAAAGCCCAAAACAAGAAACATCCAATTAAGAGAACTAGAGATATTGAAATGTAAATGTTTTAGTAAAAATAGAGCAAAAATGTATAACACACCAACTGCGGGAATCTGGTTGTGCCAGGCTGGGACAAAGTCACAAGTTCAGCTGACTGTGATGAAGGGTGGGCCGGCTACAGGGACCCATCTAGGCCTGCGGAATAGAGTACCTTAAATCCTGGCTTGCGTAACATTGTGAGTATCTACGTCGAAGATGCATTAAGTGGCTGAAGTTATGCGTCGGTTCCCAGGAGCGGAAAGGCTGTAGTGTGAGGTCCTGCTGTATCGTCATTTAAGATCCTGTTGACAAGGGCTTGCGTTGCGAAGTTAAGGATGCGTAGCATGGTAGGGGCGATGTGTTGGTTCTGAAGAGCTGCAAGGCTGTGATGATTAGTCTGTCATCATAGCTGAGGCCGCCGTTGATGAGAGATGCGAGGGCCTGCACCGAGAATGCATTGCACTGCTGCGGTTCTGATGCGGCTGTTCAGATCCATACAACAGTGACGATACACTGGTTCTGCTCGGGTTGCAGTTAGCAGTAGAGATGTGTCGGTTCTGCTGGATCCTCAGAAGCTGGCAGAGCACCTTACACCCACTTCCAAGGGTCAGGGACTGGGGTGGCTCTACTTGGAAGGTTAGACTCACAGATGGTGGAATCCAGGTTCAGGAACAAGGTTGTCGTAGCATTCTGCCCCTGAGGCTCTAGTCAGGAGTTCAGCCAAATAGCTTTCAGAGTCACTCTGGGATACTGCGTTCAAGAGTTGCAGGTCTAGTCCTTCTCACCCAGGCATGAGAACATAAGGTAGCAGGTCAGCACAGCAAGTCAGCAGAACAGCAAGGCAATAGTCCAACAGCGCAGCAGTCTGGTGGTGAATGGAGTATTTCAGCAGCTCAACAGTCCTTATTCCTGGCAGCATATCTACAGGTCCAAATGTGTACTGAATCATGGTGTCTGAGGTCCAGTATTTATACCTAGTTGTGCCTTTCAAGTGGAGGGGAAGCTTCTATAGGTTTCCCTTTGAAGTCCCCAGGCATTTGGCAAGCTCTGGGCTCCAAAGACTCCATGACCCACACTTTTTGGACAGGTTGAAACTCTGCCAGAACATTCATATCTTCCTGACTGGCCTCGAGACTGCTTTTTGCCTTTTTCCAGAACCAATGCATCTGGTTGTGGAGGGCCAGCAGCCAACTGACCAGATCCTGAGGGGGTTTCCTGGGAGCTTGAACCCACCCCACTCTGACAAGGCTAAGAGATCTCTTAACAAGGTGGCCATTGATGAGTTTGAATGGGTGAAAGCCAATGCCCTTCTATGGTACCTACCTGTAGGCAAAGAGAAGGCATGGCAGGAGGGTGTCCATCTTGTGTCCATCTTGTGCCTCGTGGGCAAAGGTAGGCCCACTATCATGCTTAGGAGAATCTTATTGAATCTATCATTTGTTTGGGGGTGATAGTGTGGAGAGAATTAATGTTACCCCACACTCTTCCCACGTGAGCTTCATGTACGCTGACGGGAAGTTAGTGTCTCAGTCAGCCACTACCTCTTTGGGGAACCACACATGGTTCAAAATCTCCATCGTGCCCTGGTAACCAGAGGTGCAGTCACCATTCTCAGAGGGATGGCCTCTGGGTAGCAAGTGGTGTGGTAAACCAAGACCATGATGAGCCTGTTGCCTAAAGTTGTGTGGTGCGCAAGAGTCTAACCATGTAGGTATCCACCCTTTCAAAAGGAGTGCCAACAACAGATTTTGAAATCAGGGGAGAGTTGAGCTTTTCCTTGACTTCCCACTGGCCTGGCAGGTGGGCCCTAGAGAATGCATCTGAGGCAGTCTTTGTCTGGGAAAAAAAGAAGCGAGCGACAAACCTGTAGAAGGTCTTGTCTTGCCCAGATGCCTTGCCAAGGGAATATCATGAGCCAACCCAAGTAGGAAGACCCTATAGGACTGGAGGATCACCAGCACATGGGCTGCTATAGGTCCAGGAACCTTAGGTTTGCTATATAGGAGGACATTCTCCCAATAGATAAGGTGATCACTTGCTGCCGCCTGGGCCCCAGCCTGACACCTCAAGCCCTCTAGAGTGGGGAACTCTTCTGAACTGTGCAGAATTCCTGCCTGGTGGTCCCACCCTCAACTTGCCACCCAGCAAGCTCAAGCTGGACACCCAGGGTGGCGATGTCCTCCCTGGTAGGCTCAGGAGTATCCTCCTAATGTGCCCTGTCAAACTGAGACTTCAAGGGCAGGTTTCCCATGCCCTTTGCCCTCACTTTCTTGGCAGGTGCCTGGACCATTGCACCATGAGGTGCCTTAGACTCCCTTCTTGGGCAGCCATGGACCGTGTGGTCATACAGACTCATTCAGGCAATCCCAACATCTCCAAATGAGACATGAGCTACCTCCATCCAGATAATGTGCTCAAGATAATTGCCTAACAATCTACGGGCATGGCAGGACTCACAGCTACCATAGCAGCCCCTGAGACCACCTCCACTCAAAGGGAATCTGAGCCGCCAGTAGATGACTCTCACCGTTGTCTGCAACTATGGCTTGGTAGAATGTGTTAAGGAGGAACCGCTCTGAGGAGACTAGCTCACACTACACTGTAGTCATGCTGGCTGATTTGGCTCTCAGAGCCTCCACCCATTGCCCATTGAGGGTAACCCATTGCCTGTATTTAGAGGTATTGGCAAGCATATGGGCTTTTAACATCATCTTATCACCAAGAAACACAATGGTCGTCTCTGTCTGCTCCCTCAAGATAACTGGGACTACCTTTTGCCCGAGCAGTACACTTGTCCAACCAAGTGTCTGCCCACTGGTGGGGGGGTTGTGCCCTCTTTGGTCTTTGGAGTCTTTCTGGAAGTGCCCATATTTGTAATGGGAATTTATTTGGGGCCTTTTGAGAACTCCTTACTTTTATGTTTTTGTCTCCCTCTTTCTTCTGATGGGACCCCATACCACCTTTTTAATGAGCCCCCAGATGCCTTTTTAGACACTGGAGCTGTCCCACAGGTCAGCCTCTTCAGCAAGCTTCCTGGGATCAATCATCCAACTGTTTACTAGGTGCTGGTGTAGCTCTTTAAAATAAATATTGAGCATGTGCTCCCTGAGAATCAAGTTGTACAGCTCATCACAATCGTTGACTTTGCCGACCCTCACCCAGTCCTTCAGTGCTTTGTTAGAGTAGTCTGGCAAATCCATCCAAGAATGATTGGGGAGTTTGTGGCTCTCCCTGAACCTGTGGCAATATGTTTCAGGGGTCAGCACAAACATAGCCAACAGGATGGTTTTCATGGCGGCTTGCCTGGTTTCGGAATCTACTTCTGGGGTCAGGAAAGCATCCCTCCCCATTGGAGGTATACAGACTACCACCTGAGCGCTCCTCTGGGATCTTGTGAAATTGTGGTATCAGATGTGGGGAATCCAGACCTTCTTATCACCTTCAGACACTGAAGTAATGCTGCCCCAATTGCTTTAATCTGCTTGTTTTGCCCTCAGATCCAGCTCTTTAATGCCTCTTTCATGAGCCAAAAACTGCAACACAGGTTTCTCCTCCATCCTGATTTTTGCCCATCTGTAGTTGAAACTCTCTCTCCATCCCCTGCCTGAGTTCCAAGGCAGGGGATGGATAGGCCATCCCCCCTCCCCATTTCAGGGCTGATGTCCAGATCCTGACCCTGCTCTTCCTCATCATCCGTATCTGTCTTGCTCCTCTGTGGTTGTCAGTGACTGACACACCACCCACCTGGCTCTCGAGCTTTCTGCAGCTCCAACTTCTTGGAACCATTTTAGGTGGGGAGCTCCCTTTTTCTGGCAGAACTGCTTAAGCTCAGACACAGTATGACTTTCCAAGTTGGCTAGCTCAAACTCCATCACTGCAGGTATGGTCAGAGAGAGTAAGGTAGCAAAGAGTGTAGATTTGGGAAAATAATAGCCAATCAGGGAGAACTTAAAAGGTTGAAAAGGTCTTAAATTATGTATGTGGGATAATAGTGTAACACAAACTTACTGTAAGGCACTGCACAAATATAAGTCAACATGCTCACAGCTGAACACAAGTGTAAGAAATTGGGTTACTCGTTGAGGGGGGTGAAACCCTTCTCAAGCAAGGTATCTTGGCACAGAGCAGTCAAGCTTAACTCAGAGGCAATGTGTAAAGTATTTGTGTAATATTTCAAACAGTGACCAACTGAAACCACACCACAAAAGAAGCCCACAACAGAAGTAGTAAAACTGAAGTTATACAATTTTAAAGATTTTAATTAAAATAGCACCAAAAGGCGTAAAGCTCTAACTGTGGATATTAGTTGCACTGTCATGGGGTCAGGTAGAAATGGTAACAAATATCACCATTTACATACTCATTTTTCTTAAGTTGCCTTCTCTTTTACACACAATGGGCAAGATGCATCATGCATTTTGCTCTTCGCAAATGGGCCGATTCACAGAATCGGGCTGTTTGTGATCACAAAAAATATATTTCTGATACAGCAAACCCACCGAATCGCAAAATGGCTTTGCGATTCGCTATGTGGAAGTGGTGTGTTTAGGGCGTCACTTCCAAATAGTGAATCCTAATGGTATACATGAATGTTTTGCGACCGTGAATGCAGTTGCAAAACATTCACATTTTACCACCTACTTCAAGCAGGTGGTAACCCGTTCGCAAATGGGAAGGGGTTTCCAATGGACCCCTTCCCCTTTGTGAATGTTAGTAAAACATTTTTTTTAAGAGCAGGTAATGGTCCAACAGACCACTGCCTGCTCTTGAAAAATGAAAAGAAAACTTTTCATTTTTTTAAAAAAACGCAACCCGTTTTCCTTTAAGGAAAAAAAAGCAATCACAAGACATGGTGGTTTGCTGAGCCCTACTTCACTGTCGTTATTAGACCTGCACTCCGTAAGTACTCAAACTATTTTTTGTAATCAATGTTCTGTTTAGAAAGGGAGTGCCCTGCTGAGGGTCGTCCCCGCAACCCTGTCTGAAAACTGCACTGTCGAGGCTTGGAAGAATCCAAGTCTGCAGGGTTCTCCACCTCAGTCCCTAAGGTTTCTCTGTTACTGTACTTGTTTATACGAAAGTAAATACCAAAATTTATCAGAAAGTAACCAAGTAAACAAGTTTGTATTCATACCAATTTATATGCTCGCCTTCAAGCTTACGATTTGAAAAGTTCATTCACATGTTTTAAATTACATCAAAGTTTAAATGAAATGCCACAACATGTGGTTTACAAAATGAGTAAAACAGTTCAAAATAATAATTCTCAATGCATTTCGGGTTTCATTGAACCCTTCCTCAGGGGTTGCAGTTTTAGCAGGTCCAGTCCTTTTCACCCAGTCAAGAGGGCAGCAAGGAGCAGGTCAGCACAGCAAGGCAGTAACACAGCAAGGCAATAGTCCAGCAAGGCAGAGGTCTGGCAGAGTGGCAGTCCTTCAGCAGCAGCACAGCAGTCCTTCTTTCTGGCAGAGTGTCCACAGGGTCAGAAGTATACAGAAGTGTTGGTACCTGAGGTCCAGTATACCCAGTTGTGCCCTTGAAGTGGGGGAGAAGTCTTTAGAGGTTTCCCTTTCCCCAGTCACCCTGTCTTCCCTGTCCAGCCTCAAGACTAGCTACAGGGGGTATGCAGTCCTTTGTGAGGAGGCAGGGCACAACTTATTCAAGTGTAAGTGAGGCTGTGCCCAGGTCCTCCCTCCCATCCTGCCAGTGATGGCCCATCCCAGCACCGGATGAGTATTTTCCATATGTGGACTTAGAAGTCCTGTTAACGTACCAAGAGAACATTAATTGGTTTAAAGACGCCCTATATCATACCACAGAACATGTGAGACTTAGTCCGCTCAGCAAAGACGGAGCGACTTGGCCGGTCTCAGCATCATACACGCCACATCCACACTTTGCTTCCCTAGCGTCAGCACGAATGTGCAAACTTTACAGAGATTTAGTAAATATTTATAGAAATCTAACGCAATAAGCAATGAGAACATTAACAGTCCAACCTGTGGGGACTGCTCAGGCTACACAGCCATATATGGCTACTACAGATATTAGCCCACAAACACTGAATGCCATTATGCGAAAGGTTCCTGGATAGCACAAAAAACAGCACATCTTGAAGCAGTTTTTCCCCATATGGTCCCACAGGAAAAACATAGCATACTGACTATTTGCTTGCCAATGGAAATGACTAATCGGTTAGAAGATTGTGCTACTTGGGGTACAATCGTCAATATGGGTACACCAGTACATGTTACCGTTTCAATAGCAGTCCTACCAGATGTACTGGAACAGATTCAGAATTAGTAGGGGGCTGAGCCTGCCTTAAAGCTGGGAATGAAACTGATGGGCAATTATGCCCAAGTTTCTTTAGTTAGGTTATGTAACATAAAAGGGGGAGACAGCAGCGGGGGCTACATGCCAACGCCTGGGGAATAATCTCCCATACAGCAGGAGCACAAATTGCCTAAAATTATCGAAGATACATATGCCTCACTAGGCAGAGATAATCTGAGAGCAAAACCTAGGAAACCAATGATTAAGAGTAGTTCTGAAACAGATAACTCTATGTAGGCACCTGATTTTTCAAAAAGAAATGGGATACTAAACAAAAAAATAAACAAAGCGAAACACAGTCACGGGGTGGGTCTCCTCAATAGGAACACACAAAATAAAAATATAATCTGAGAAACCGTGACAATATTATAAAACCTGATATGTATCAGGATACTGATACAGGTTCATCTTGTTCCTTCCAGGAGATATCCGAAAAGCGTTCGGACAGATACGAATGGTCAGTACAGATTGGAAGAGCGAGTCAAGCTGAAAAGGAAGACATATCGCACTTCGGATTACATTATTAAACAGAAAAACAAACAAAAGACTTCTAAACCTCAATTTAAAAATAAGAAGTTAGGCGACACTGCTTGTGAATGGGGAATGGGCAGTGGCGATGCTGGACAGCGTGCCAGAAGTCACCATAGCTCACGAGAACCTGATGGACTTTCTGGGGGTCTTACTGAACAGACCAAGGACTTTGTTTGCAAATGCAACATCTGCCAGCAGATGTAGGGCTCCACCATAGCACGTCCACTACAGACACCTTCATTGATCTCAGACAAACCTCTAGCATGTGCTATTTGGATCACTGCCACCCCATACAACCAGATAGGGCTTACAAGTACATTTTGGTGGCAGTAGATTCGTGCTCTAGAATCCTGTGGGTTTGGCATCAGCACTTGGCTGACGCTCAAACTGTGATAAAGGATTTGCTAGTCTTTATCGGGGCATACTTAATTGTCATACTACATTCCGACCAGGGTCCGGCGTTTAGCTCTCAGGCTTACAAGGAATCTATCAGAAGTTTGGGTGGTTCTTTTCAGTACTCCTCCCCGTACCATCCCAAGGGTAATTTGGTTGTTGAGAGGAAGAACCTGGACTAAAAGCAATCCTTAACAGCTATGGGCTTGTGGGGCAGTTGGGTTAATCACCTATACGGGGCCCAGTGGGCACTCAATAACATGCAAAAAAAATCCCTGGGGGGGTCATACACATGTTGGGGTAAAGATGTGGGTACCCAACCTATACAGTGTCAGCACAGTGGTTGGTGAAACCCCATTTGACATCAATGATTGTTGGGACGTTTTACAGGACCTAAAACAAATTACAGCTTCGAGAAGCAACGTCCAAGTAAAACGCACTGCTACTGAGGAAGTGAAAGCAGTATCAGGAAGATGTGCTTGGGTCCCAGAGATTGCGGACCTGGTCAGAGGGGAAATTGTGGACAAAAAAGATTGTGGCCATCTTACAGACCGCTTGTACCTGTCTTAGCTGTCGAAGGAACCACAACTGTCCTTTTGAGTATTGCTGGCAGCCGATACAAACAATTTCTCTCAACTGATCTGCTCAAACCACACTAGGTGGCCAATTCACAACAGTAGGCCATATGGGCTCCTAGCCTCCACACTCTTCTCACTACCATACAGGAAGTTTAGATGGAAGCTTTAATAATGACTGAAGTCTCCACTTTTCAAAGAGAAGCTGTGAACAACAATGAAATTATTCTTCTCCCTACTGAAACAACTACAGAAATGTGAATTTGTAAAATTGACGACATGCCGCACATCTACCAGATGTGCTGCCAAGAATAGCTGACAACATCTGGCTATTTTATGCATTATGACTATTTCTCATCAGATCCAAGTGACCCTGAGCTACCGACACCACCTTTCCCTTTCAAGCTTTGAGTTTATGCTTTTTATCTTTGGCTGAAAAAGACATACCTTGTTGCTCCCTGGATACAAATCTGGGTTACAATTATATTACTTTTCCTGGCACTGTGAGTTGATTTGGTAACTGTCTTTTTCTACTGTTGAATGGACACTATCTCCCAGAACGCTCTGCAGTCTAACATGTGAACTTGGTTCTAAAACCACTAAGAGACTTATCCTTGGTGAACATTACAGTGGTTCCAGTTCCTGAAGGAATTGTATGGGACAGGGTATCATATGATAATCATAGTCCTACTGAACTTTTGCAAATTCCATATTTGTTTAACATGTCTTTAAATGATATCAATACCTCTAGTACATTCTCTGATAATTTGAACATTGAAAATGTGCATAATTTGCTTTCAGATCTAGAGCAATCAGCTACATTTTCTAATGATCAATTGTATGAGGGTACATCTAACTTTGGCGACAGTTCCTCTTATCATCATTATGGTCACCATTTTTTACACAAAGCTAGTGTCTCACGTGCTGTTTACAATTACACCCAATGGGAACACTACCCAACACCACCAAAAGGTAGTTCAAAAAAATTTGCAAAGAAGTTTGCATTTTTTTCTGGTTTTGATACATCGGACCCCGCTTCTTATTACTAATGGCTTGAGAGGAATATGCTCACAAACACCAAGCTGATTTACTCTGCTTCCTTTATTTACCAACTGTTTATACTGAGTTTTGACTTTTGGAAAGACATGATAGACACAACATCTGTCTGGGGAACAAGAGATTGGTAGATTCAGGGACAAGAGGCCTTATTCAGAGCATGCATCATACCACATCAAATGATTTTCCTGAATAAAACAGTGCAACATACTTCCTGTCTTGGTCTAGCTAAGGCAATAGATTTGAACACACCTCACATTCCCACATTTGCATGTTTTGAATATTGACAACAATACACAAAACACAGTGAGGATAAGCTAGATGCCATGCTCGCATTGGATCATCCAATATATCAGACCCCGATCAGCAGGGTTGGGTGGTTTGGCCTCTAGACACAAATAAATGTCAGTCTAAAGTCCTAGGTAACAAAGGAGTATTTAAGATCAACAGGCCCGACCTACGCTATGTACAATCAGAACACGCAGGGGTGGTGACATCATATAGTGATAGGAAGTTACGTTTATATTGACTAAAGACCTCAAGACTTTCCTAGGTGAAACAACCCTTTTCCCTTCTTTCTGATGACCTGAATCTCACTGATTTGTAACTAGGTTCCAGAAACCCACATGAAAAGGGCTTCTTGTATGGAATATAGAATGAGCTTTGGAAGATTTCCCAGCAGGAAGCTGCAGAGAGATTGTGAGAGACTGACAGGGTTAATAGTGAAAAGGCTTTGGCTGTAGGTGACAACTGTATGACCACATTAACATCCAGAATTAATTCACTGGGCAACATTGTGTCTTCTGCAATCAACATAATTCAGCAGGACATATCTATTTTACAACATGGACAGTCACAATTACGATCAATCATAGTATTGCGCTGGAGGTTACAAACACTACGTTCTGGTCATGTGCTGTGGGGTTACATCAACAGTATCAGCCTGTTCTCTGAATATGATTTGACAGAAAGGCCGATCTCTATGGCACAAAGAGATGCAAAATACACTATGCTGCACATTGAAAAATTAGACAAATTACCTTTTACCGTGTCAGAGACACCACCCTCAGACTAGATTATCCATGGTTTTATCACCCTACCGGCCACAACCTTTCAATTCCAATATTATTTCCAATACCAACAGAGAGGCAGATATGAAGCGCTAGGAGAAGGTTATGTGCATGTAGTATTGGGAATTACCGTTCAGGTTTAGCTGCAGGAATAGAGACACAGAGATTTTCCTTAGTGGTTACGACTGTGAGGATCCTTTGAGTGGGTCCTTAGTTTGCAAGGATATTTCTCTTCATGGGCATGAAATGCTTCTTTTGTGAACTTTTCTTGTTATCTTAAGGGTCCTCAATGGCCGTGATACGTCCGGTTTCCAAACTGCCCTAGAATGGGAGCTATTTGATGCTGAATGATCAAGGTTGCTGTGGAATGGGACTGGGCATCGCTTATCTAGTGACGGTTAATTCCATAGTCACTTGTTGTAAGTAAGTAAATGTATTGACGTTCGATTAATTAAAATCTTTACAGTAAAATGAGCATAAAATTGTCACCAAACCCCCCACCCCTCAAGTCCCATAGCAGCCTGGACCCACTGTTCATGCGTTCTTCCCGTATCCTGTTGATTCATACGTGCCGGTGAAAAAGCTTGTTTTATGTTATGAGCCATTTCATTAAAAAAATATTTTAAAATGTACAATTTCGAAACCCTTGTAAGTTAAACTATGGAGGACTAAAAATAAATATATTGGTAGGCACAATTGGCGATGCAGTCTCCCTTCCCATGTTAGGGGCATGTTTCGCCACCGCTTAGGTGTTCTAGTGCAAGGAGCAATATTAAAGTGGAATATTCTGATGCCTCCAGCCAATTGTGGTGCATTGGCAGCAGACCAGTGTTCGGCAGAAGAGCTAGTGGTTTGAGGTCCAAACCGCTTTTCTTACACTATGCACTTCATCAACACCTGATGGAGGGTGTACGTCCGCCACCTAGAATGATGTGAAGTGCCATGTGCAGTTTTTAAGGTACATCTCTTAATCTCTCCATTGCCTTGGTCTGCCTGCTAGATATTGAATTTGGATTAAGACGTGCCAAGACAGGGCTACTAATTTACATTTTGGCTTGTCGAAAGGGTAGGGCGGGTATACGAGTGCTTGTCTGATTAAATGTGTAAACTTCGCCGTTCTTGCGAGGTTGCAGATCTTGGTATTGGAGAAACACCAGCCTGAAGCCTTCTTGAAAGTCCTCGTGCCCTTGACCCTGAAAATAGGGCACAGCAGCCCATGACGATCTCCGTCCAGTTTAGGACAGCAATACAACAGGTGCAACCAAGATTCCTTGTAGTAGGAGCATAAACAGAAAAAAACTGCTCTACCCTTGCGAGCCCAGACTGAGTTAAAATCATTGATTCTTAGTGATATAAGCCTCATATGAAGTATTTTCATGTGGGCCAAAGCTGATAGCGCACTGCAAAAGTATTGTTGGGCTTTCCCCTGGATGTATGGCATATCCAGTGCCGTCATAATGGAATTATAATGTAATATAGCCAGGCCCTTTTTCGTACAAAAAGACCCATACATGCCACTTTAGTTTTTCCAAGTGGATATCGGACTCTAAGGTGAGAGCAGGCTATCTTCTTTGATCTTCAAATTCCCAATTGCTTGCCTCAGCTTGGAGTATCAGGGGAAATAATTTTCCCTGAAGATGGGTCCCAACTGATGTTTGAGTGTGTTAACCAGGGCTCTTAGGACCCTGATGTAGAAATTAATTAGGTCTCCCTGCAGTGCCAAGTTTGGTCTGCTGGGACCAAGTTCCAGTCTTAGTCTGGCCTTCCTGGCATATCTCGGCCCTTGTAGCACTGATTTGTTGTATGCTTTAACCTGTGCCGCAGCTATGAATGGATCCAGGCCTCCCGGAAAGGCCAGATGTTTGTAATTGATGGCTGGAATTAGTTTCGCCTTCAGAACTGTCAGCATTGGCTCTGTTATTGGGCTTGTCAGATGTTGGCTTAATTGCTTTACTGTAAAGATTACACGGTCAGCCTTTGCGTTTTGATGTTTTATGTGAGTTGCCGGTTTGGCCCCCTCCGAGAGCCAAACCCCAAGGTAGTTTTAGGCATATGTTGTCCTTATTTGGTGTTCTCCCAATTACCAGAGGGCTTGATTTTTGTGTGGATATTTACCAAATATGACTATCTTGGTTTTGCTCTGGTTAACGTGCGATCGTTTTTCTGGTTGTACTTGTGAACTTGATGTTACTGTAGTTGGGCTTGTTTTGTCCTCTCATATAAGAATGTAATCACTTTCAAGAGCGTTGGCGGGATCCCCCTGGCAGTCAGTTTTCCCCAAACTTGCCACTGTCCACCATGTTGAAGCCTGTGCTGTAATCTATGAAGCAGCAAAACAGGGGCTGGTTATTTTCCTTGACCGCTGGTTTGGAAAGATAAGCCTGCACGATGATGTTATCCATGGTTGAGCTGTTTGCCCTGAATCCTGACTGATGCAATTGGAGGATTCTTTGTTATTTACCCATGCCTCCAGTTCCTTAAATAAGATTTGGGCGTATGCCTTAGCTTCTAGGTCAAGCAGGGCAACAAGCCTGTAGTTTGCCAGTTTAGAGTAGTCACCTTTTTTGTTGTTACTGTCATGAAAGCATGATTAAAAAGTGTGGTCATCATTGAAACTAAGTGTGCCTGAGCTAGTTTGAATACCGGGGGGGCGATCCCATGCAGCCCTAGGGCTCCATCATTTCTTATTCCCTTGATATTCTAGATTATGTCGCCTTCTGTAAATGGGGTGCCTTGGGGGGTATCTTGGCCTGCCTCTGGGTCACTCTTTGTGATGGGCCCGTCATCTGGGGAAACTTTCATGTACATTTCTTTCATGTACATTTCCCACTCTATGCCATTCTCTTTTGTTGGACCTTGAGTATCAAGCTGATTGATGTATCTTCATAGTTTAGAATTATTCTTTTCTTTCAACAAGAAGAACACTTTGAGCCATTTCCCTTCAATGAGTTTTTTTGCACTCCCATGCTTTCTTCCTATATGCTGCCCTCAGGATGGCTATTGGGCTCACTTTTTTTCTTCATCTTAAGTTCCCTTTCGAAGGGCAGGTTTGCACTGAGTTTGGCCCCTGAGATGACAATTCTAAGCGTATTCTCTTATTTTTACGTTGGACCTCCCCCAGGTTCTGTTGTAGGTCTACTATGATGGCTTCCTATTGTCTTATTACCTGCCTTGGGGAGACTGACTCTAGGCATAATTTGCATTTCCCCCCCCACTCTGTCAGGTTAGCTCCAAGGTTGGCTGTCCATTTGATTCTTTGGAGAGCCTTATTCCCCTCTTCTCCTGTGGGTTCTCCTATCTCTTGCAGCAAAGCTGCTGATTACACTGCTAGTTGTAGAGACGCACACAGTGGCCTATGGTCACTTTCTCTACTGTCATTGACTACAAAGTCCCCCAGATTGTCGGCCAACTTTTCATTAAGTAAAATGTAATCGATTGTAGATGCATTCTTTTAAGTTCAAGTAGAAGTTTATTGGGATGAACAGATATTGGTATTACAAAAAACAAAGTGAATACAGCATCAGCAATATGGATAATAAATTAGGACAGCATAAAAAGTATCATAAGATAAAATAGGGAAGAGGGGAAAAAGAAAGGGAAGAGGGGAAAAAGAAAAAGGGAAATAAAACGGAGATGAGGCTAAAAATTTTAAGATTACAATCAATGAGGCTATATAACATGGGAAGCAATGCACAAATATGCGGAAAATTAAATACTAGAGAGGAAGAAGGAACAAAAGGTTATTCAAGGGGGTTTCGAAACTTCTTGCTGAATTGGGGGTAAATGAAAGGATCGTTTGGCACAAACATCCAGGTAAAGGGTGATGGGGAGCCATAGCGCAAGTCTTTTCGGGGCTAGGGTAATGGGATAAAGAAATGCAGTATCCAGTCTGTGATTATAACATACAGTGAACCACCAGGCTTTAAAAGTAATGCCCTTGGAGTCTTTCCAGTTAACAGTAATTTGCTGAAACGCAACGGCTAATAACAAACCAATAATATGAACATTTGCTTCAACATCAATCCAGGAAGAGGAAAGTGAGCCAAGGAAAATGTCAGTGATAGAAAAGGGGGTAGAGGTCTGGAAGATAGAATTGATTTGATTCCAGACTTTAGTCCAGAATGCGTGCGTGAGAGGACACATGAAAAGCATGTGAAAAAGTGTGGCGTTAGGGGCGGAGCAAGACCAGCAGAGATCCGGAGTCAAAGGGAATCGTTTGTGAAGGAGAGATGGCGTATAAAGAAGTCGATTGTAAAGGAAAAAAAGTGTTTGTGTGAGAGAGGCAGCCCTGGAGGACTTGCGAAGCTTAGTCCATATTTTATCCCACAAGGATGTGGGCCAGGATACAGCGAGATCAGATTCCCACTGCTCTTCAACTGTGGTTTTAGGCCTAGGTGATGGAGGGTTGTGAAAGGAATGATATATGGAGGACGCTGATGAGTTGGAGCGCAATTGGGTGTGTAGAGAAGAAATGGGAGTAGTAGAAATCGCAGGCGAATTAGAATGAGAAAGGGAGTCATATGCAGACATAACTGCATTCTTGAGTAGGATGTATTTGTGGACAAAGGAGGAAGGGAGAGAGAAGAGTCGACTAAGATCTGGAAAAGGTGTGAAGACAGATCCAGTGAAAAGTTGGGAGACCCAGATTAAACCTCGCTGCCTCCAAGTTTTCCAATAAAAGGGTTTCAATTTGATAAGAATGCTGTTATTGTACCAAATCGTGGTGGCGAGAAGTTCTGTAATGGAGGAGGGAGGAGCAGAGGCTAAAAGTAGTTTCGCAGTATATTTGTGAATTGGAGTGGATAGAAATTGGGGTTTGCGGGAAAAGGAGAGATACTCAGCAAAGGAAAAGGGAGAAAGAGAAAGGCGTTCGAGTTCAGCCCAAAGAGGAAGAGGGTCAATAGGATCTTTAAGCCAGATGGCAGCCTGTTTCAGGAGAAAAGCTTTATGATAAGCGGGAAAATTTGGGAAATTAACTCCGCCTTCTGATTTGGGGAGGCGTAGGCGCGATAAGGACATACGCGGCTTCTTTCCAGACCAAAGAAATGAGGATAAGGTGGAATTAATTTTAGCAAAAAATTTGGCAGGGATGGAAACCGGTATATTAGAAATGGTATAGAGGACGATTGGAGACAGCATCATCTTAATGGTGTCGAGACGGCCCCACCAGGAAAGATATAGGGGATGCCATCTAGAGGTGAGGTCAGACAGCTTCTGAGTGCATTTAGTAAGGCATAACGAGATAGTATCTGAAACAGAAGGAGTAATATGCAAGCCTAGGTATTTTATATGGGATGGACTCCATTTGAAAGTAGATGCAGCAAAATCAGGTTTAAAGGTGAATTTGGTGAGAGGTAGGATTTCGCATTTATCGCTGTTTAGTTTATATCCAGAAAGATGGGAGTATGTATGAACTTCGGCAAGGAAAGCTGGGATGGATACAGATGGATTTGAAATGAAAAGTAAGATATCATCTGCGTAGGCAGATAATTTAATTTGCGAGTGAGCAAGAGGGAAGCCATGAATGTTTGGGTTTTGGCGTAACTTAGATAAAAAAGGTTCTAGGGCAAGATTAAAGAGAAAGGGGGAGAGAGGACAACCTTGTCGAACGCCTCTGCCAAGGCCAAAAAATGAGGAAATGAGACCATTGGCACAAACCGCTGCTCTAGGATTTGCATAAAGAAAGGAGATGAGGGAAATAAAATTAGGGCCAAATACAAACCATTTTAATGCGGAGAAGAGGAATGGCCATTCTACCCTGTCGAATGCCTTCTCGGCATCTAAGGCGATTGCGGCTAGGGAACCATTAAAGCGTGACGACTTAGATAAAACATTAAAGAGGAGTCTGGTGTTATCGGAAATGAAGCGGCCCTTAACAAATCCTGATTGTTCAGGGCCAAGGAGATCTGGGAGAAAGGGATCTAATCTGATGGCTAAAGATTTGGCATATATTTTATAGTCAATGTTGACAAGTGAGATCGGTCTGTAATTCTTGCAATGTTGGGGATCTTTGCCCTCCTTTGGGATAACGCAGATATAAGCATCTGAAAAAGTGCCCAAGGAAGCACCACTGGTCTTGAAGGAATCAAGAAGGCGAAATAGTTTGGGCAATAAAAGAGTGGCGAAGTGTTGATAAAATTCGACGGTAAAGCCATCTGGGCCGGGGGCCTTGTCTTTCTTAAGTGAGTGAAGTGCAGTATGTAGTTCGCGAATGGTAAGGGGAGTTTCAAGGGAGGCTAGGTCAACAGGAAAGTTGGGAGGAGGGTGTATGCTGGAAAAGAAAGTGGAAATAGAGTGATCAGAAGGTTGAGTGCCGGAAGAGTAAAGTGTAGAATAGAAGCGAGAAAATACCTCCAGGATATCAGCATCTTTATGTTGCAACATTGAATTAACATCAAAAACAGACTCAATATTCGATTTGTTTTGTTTGACTTTCAAATAATTAGCAAGTACTTTCCCCGCTTTATTTTTCCCACCATGAAATTTCGAACTAGATTTCAAGAGGTACAGTGAAGCATCATCAGTAGACTGTTTGTTGTAGTTCATTTTCGCATTAACAAGAGCTGTCAAACTTTCCTGGGTATGAGAGGTATAAAAGGAATGCTCTAGGGTTTTGATCTGAGATAAAAGATCATTGGTACGCTGACGAGCAAGTTTACGTTTTGCCGCAACATGTCGGAGGATAAAGTCTCTGGCTGCAGCTTTGTAAGCGTCCCATACAGTGTGAGTGAGTAAGGAGGGGGTATCGTTAATAGCAAAAAATTCGGTAGTAAACTCAATAAAGGTGGCGGTAAATTTGGGATCGAGAAGGAGGGTATTGTTGAATCGCCATCTTTTAGGACCAATGGATTTAGGTAAAAAGTCAATGTTGATTAGGACTGGGGCGTGATCAGAGAATACAATGGGGCCAATCTCAGCTTGGGTGAGGGATTGGGAGAGACGGTGGGAGAGAAAGATATAATCAATGCGGGATTGAGAATGATGGACCGGGGAATAAAACGTAAATTCTTTATCGGTTGGGTGACATAATCGCCAGGCATCAATTAATTTATGTTGGGAGATGGCGTGTGTAAAAAGCTTGTGGGATTTATTAGGAACAAAAAGAGATTTGGAATGTCTATCCAAAAAGGGGTCCAATGGTAGGTTACAATCGCCTGCTAAAATGAAATTATCATCAATACAGTCAGTAATACGAGAGGCAAACGCACTCCAGAAAATGGGACTCCCACCTGCAGGGGCATAGACATTGAGCAGAGAAAAAGGGACACCTTTAGAGGAAAGTTTGACAAATAACCATCTGCCATCAGGGTCAGAGTCAGAGTGCAATACTGAGTGAGTAAAAGATTTCCGAATTAACAAAACAACACCATTTCTTTTGCCATCACCAGGAGCTGAAAAAACCTTTCCCACCCAACCTCTTTGGAGCTTAGCAGCCTCACTGTCAGATAAATGGGTTTCTTGTAAAAAGGCAATGTCTACATTGAATTTAGCTAAATGGGAAAGTATCTTTTGCCTCTTTATGGGCGAATTTAAACCTTTAACGTTCCAAGAAACAATGCATACTGACATCAAGAACGAGTAAAAAGGGAGAATGTAGATAGGAAATGGAAGAAAGCCTCATAAAATTCGAGAAGGGAGAAACTAGAAAAGAAAGAAAAATAAGAAAGTACAAAAAAGAAAATAGCCAGAAAAACACTAATAGGGAATTGCATGAAGAAGAAAAACTTTGTGAGAAGAGAAAAAAATCGTATTAGGAAAATAATATGAAAGTGAGCGAGAGAGAGAGCAGTAGAAAAAGAAATCGATATAAGGTAAGTGAAAGATACTGTGAAGAAATAACATGAAAAGGGATGCAAAGGAAATAGAAAGGGTGCCCGAAGTAAAATGGTAAGAGAAGACAGAAAAAGAATGTGAGGGATAAGAAAATACCAGAGAAATGGATATGCCAAGAAGATAAAAAATAGGAAAAAGTTAGTAGAGAAAGGCATTAGAGAAGAAAAGCATGGAGTTAAAAAGAAGAGGGCTAGCATATAACAATTTAAGGAAGAAGGGAGAAGAAAAGAAGTAGAAGAAAATTGCAGAGAAAAGCCAAAAAAAGAGAGAAACAGTTGAGTGACAATAGGAGAAACTGGTAGTAAAAATAAAAAGCAGATCAGGAGCAATCCAAGAAATAGTGACCGCATAAGAACCAGCAATAACAAGGAAACAATCAAGACGAAAACATGCGGAACAATAGGGATCATGTCAGCAATAGAAAAGGAGACCGTAGGGCAGTACTTACAAAAAATGATGGGGGATGGGTATGTTCAAAGGGCAGGAAACAGAAGGGGAAGAGTGGAGACGAGAGGAGGGAGGAAAGGCCAACCAACGGAGGACAAGCAGACGGGGCCACGGGACGTCCCACCGGAGAGATATGACGGAACACAGGGAAATAATCTGTGAGAAAAAAGAAAAACAATGAGATTAGAAACATGCAAACGACTAAGTAACAGGGGAAAACGTAAGATTAAATATTTGAAGAACAAGTAATAAGCCAGCATGGGCGAATAACGGGGAAGTTATGCAATAGCTAAGGAACCTGTGGAAAAAAGAACACAACGTCATGTAAGCAACAGAGAACCATGAATATCAGGATAATCAAGAAATATTAGTAACAAAGTCAAGGTGGAAATGAAGAGGAGGGCCCAGAGAATTCCATGTCAGCTGGACCACAGGAATTCAGGAAACTGCGGAGCCGAAGAGGATCTTCAAAAGTCATGGTCTTGTTGTTATGAGTGACTTTGAATAAACAAGGGTGAAAAAGTCCATATCTGGCCCCAATGGAACGCAATTCTGCTCTCATACCAAGAAATGCTTTGCGTCGGGAGGCAGTAGCTTTGGCGTAATCCTGGGCAAAAAAAAGGTGGAATCCGACCATTTAAGATGAGGTATAGCTTTAGCCGCAAAAAGAACCTTCAGCAGATCTGTATATTCGAGAAAGTACATTATTACACCTCTAGGCTTCGTCTCAGGGGAAGTAATGGAAGGAGCTCGACCAAGCCTGTGTGCGCGCTGTATGTTAAGAGAGGTGCCTTCAGGAAGATGCAAAAGCTTGGGTAAGAAGGACTTAAAAAAGGCAATGGCATCATTCCCCTCGCAACCTTCCTTCAGGCCGTAAAGACGTAGGTTGTTGCGTCTATTCCTATTTTCAAGGTCCTCCACCTGCTTCTGGAGGGTTGAGATTCGCGTATCCATGTGGACCGTCTTGGTAGCGGCTTCCTGAAGAGATGACACAGTCTTTTCCACCATGGAGACCCTGGTATCCATTAATGACCAGTTGTCAGTTAGAGTTTGCAGCTTTGAATTTGTCTCCTCCATAAAGGGACGCAATGCTCGTATTTCCTCAAGGAGAAGCTCCATGGAAATGGCTGACGGTGACTTTGGGGGAGACGGAGGGTTGTGTTTAAATCTCTTAGGAGTGGTTTTCGCACCTGGTTGAGGAAGAGCATCCATGGTGAGAGATGGTTCGCAACTAGAGGAACCTGCAGAGGCTTCTAATTGAGCCAACGCAGTAAATAGTTTTGAGTTCTTGACAAAGTTGCGTTTAGAGGTTTTGCCAGGACCCTCCGCCATGGAAGTAACAGGTAGAGGTAATCCCCAGTAATGTATAAACCAGATGAGCACTACAGGTGTTAGGAAAAACCAGCAAAGTCAGTAGTAGGAGGAGGCAGTATGAAATCCAAGACGAGCCAGATAGAATTGGGAAACAGGCGTGCGAAGGCTGAGCAAAACCAAGTTGAAATTGGAGGCAGTACACAGGCTGACGTAGTAGAAAGCCTAAAATGGCCGCCAAAGCTGAGGAGAGAGCTATAATTCAAATAAAAAAGGAAAAAGACGATTCCAAAAGTAAAATAAAGTCACCTGTAGAAATTGTTATGGGTCGCCTTCATTCCCTGCAGGTTTATGCCATTTTCGAAAATGCTCCCGCTGCAAGAGGCAATATGCGTAGCAGACGCGCTCCTCAGGCCAGCGCCGTCTGAAGAATCAAAATGGCGGTCGCGGCTGTAGCAGAGCCGCGACCGGAGCAAGACTGGAGCTGCTGGGCGAGGACGAGGAACTCGGCGTCAACATGTGTTCCTATGGATGCCCGGAGTGTTCCGTAGTCGTTCGCTGCGGAGCATGTTGAGAAACGAGTGCGGGAACCGCCAGAAATCTCCGGTGAAGACAGAGCTTTACCCCGGTGCGTCCATCCGTCTCGGGCGCTAAGCCACGCCCCTGTAGATGCATTCTTAAAAGTCGGTTTGGAGCACGATGTGTAGGAGTCATATTTTTTTTATTAAGTGGGTTCATCGTAACCTGTGATTTTGAAGAAAAGTAAGAAAGGGCAAGTCCTTGCATGTATGCCGGTGTGAATCATTTGTGATGCCCAGGCCTCTCATATTGAAATCTCCAGCCATGATCGCCTGGCGGAACTTGTATTTAATTAATAGCCTTCCAATTTCCTTGTTAGAGATTCCATGAAGGCTTTCTTTTGACTTTGCACAGAGTTAATGTAACAGACTATTAACAGCAGAAGGAAGGGTTGGTGATTCAGCCTCGGACCCTTCATTAGTAAAACTTGGATCTCAAGGGATTTAGCGGGTATTTCTATGACAGTAAATATACAGGCATGCTTTGGGAAGGCCAAAAGTCCTCCTGATGGGTGGCCGGAGATGTTCTTTTTCGGAGCTGCTACTTGAAATTCATAGAAGCCTGGTAGAGGTATCATAATCAGGCCCACGTTTCCTAGAAGCACACTATGTCTCCCTTTGTTAGATAGTCCTGTATTGTCATGTCCCAGGTATTATCATGAACCCTGATATGTTCCAGGAAATTCATGTAAATTGTTGTAGATCAAGGGGCTCTCCCCTTACCAGCTCCTTGGTGATTTGGCTTTGTCTGTTGTTAGGGATGCTGCAGCTGCGGCCTGAGTTCTTTTGTATTGCCTGCTTGGGCTGGCACATATACATGTCATGATGGATGTTTCTATATGTATTACAAATGTTTGTGGGAGCCCTAAGTCGTGCTTTGTTTCTTCGGCCACCTTTGCTGTGATGATTTGTTCCCTGCAATACTGAGGGGGCCCCTTACCCTCATAATTGGGAGTGGGGACATGCAGTTATTTCATCAAGCGTGGTGAACAAGCGTCTATGCCCCAAATAGCTAACTGTTGCACTTCCTCTAGCACTGCCAGTTGTAGTCGCCATTGGCTAAATCTCACGGCAGTGGAGTCTCCATGGGTATGTGAATATAACTACTTCGTGTGAAAGGTATGTGGTATCATCATAGGTTTAGTTGCACATTCTCTTGTACATAAAAAATATTGTCAACACTGTGTAATCGAGACAAAAGTTTAATTTTAATATTGGCAATAGCCTCCATCCACCAGGATTCTGCCACCCAACTTATCAATCATGTTGTATATGCTTTCTTAGAAAAACAACTTCATGGAATACCATTACTGAGAAACCATTTCATCTATACTGTTTAATGGAACTTTTCAGAATAAATGACATTTACCTTTTCATAGAAACCAATTCATAGAATGTCTTAGTCGAAATTGGCTTCTTAATGCTCATTTTCTAAGTATAAATACAATGGTTGCACGTCTTACTTTCAGAAACAGTTTTGTCAGAGGTATTTATTTCAGTGCTTTAGTTCAGGGGACATTATTTAATATTTATATCTTTCACATTGTCAACCAATTACTTTGGATTTTTTTAATTCACTGATCCATCACCACCCCTAAACACCTTTAATCCCTGCCCCCTAAAACCTCTCACTATGCCTAAACTACACTCATCTCTGAAGCCTAAAAGCCCATTCTAGCCCAAAAATCTACCATCCCTTAACCATAATATTACTCAATACCTCTAACTCTACCCATTCCTGAACCCTAAAAGTCCCTTTGATGCCTAAATCCCACTCATCCCTTACTCCTTAAAACACCTAAGCACACCCAAACTCCAACCATCAATTAACCCTAAAAAACCCTCACCACCCTTAAACGCCAGCCATCCATGACCCTTAAGAATTGATCGCCCTAAACTACTCATCCCTGAACCCTACAAACCCAATTTCGACATCTAAGCTCCGCCCATCCCTGAATTCTTAAAACCCCTCACCACCCTAAACTCCAAACGAACCGGAACCCTAAAACCTCTTCACTACCCCAGCCACTACCCATAATTGAACCTTAAAAACTCTCACCGCCTTAAACTGTCCATTCATGAACCCTAAAAACTTTAAACACCCTTACAATCCACCCATCCCTGAAACCTAAAACACCTCACACACCTAAAAACCACTCATCCATGAATTCTAAAAAAAACACTCATCATCCCTACACCCCTTTTCTGAATGTCAAAAACCCCTTTCTATACCCTAACTGTAATTATTCATGGCCCCTAAAAACCCCTCATCATTCTAAACATTTCCCATCCCTGAACCCAAACCCTCCACAGTAGTCCTAAACTCCACCCAAGTTTAATGTACTTTGGGATTTTTCATTAAAATTATCCTTCCTTTAAAATGTTTCCTTTCATTTTTGATTTTTTTAATATGCTAAAAAATGTCTTCCCTTACAATTGGTTTCCATGATTTGGTTTCCTCCAATGTGCTTTCTCAGTTTTTGTTTTCCATTAATTTGCACACAACATGTCAATCACAAGACAAGAAATCAATCCGGGGAATTGAAAGCGCGCTACTCACCCATGAGGGTCTCAAGGCACTGGGGGGGGGTCAGCAGATCTGTTTAATCTATTTAGCCGAAGAGCCAGGTCTTGAGAAAGAAGCAAAGATACCACTAATCAAATAAAAGGATACCTTCTTCGACTCCATTTAGTGACTCACCTAACATCTGCAGTATTAGAACGGCATGGTGCTACTCACAACCCACCTTTAAACTGGCATGACTGTGAGGAATGATGTTAGTGGGGCCACTGTATGGCCCTCTAGATAACAGCGGGCATGAGCCCCACATACCCCTGACCAAGGTGCAAGGAATCCCAGAAAAATCCATCCATGTTTACTGCAGGCAACAGGGAATTGCCAGGGTCATTCTGAGCCCCAGGGAGGTGTACACAACATTCCTGTTATTCCACACCCTGGGAGAACAAAACATTCCTTAGATACACCTTCTTCTGAGGAAATAACATCTCTGGCAATTTCCCAAGGTTCCCTGTTACTGTCGTAAATTCTAAGTATTATTGGTGTTATTGCCAATTGAGAGAATCCCCCAAGACTAAGTAAAAGAAGCTTTTAAGGTATTTTAAACATCCTATCTTTAGATTTGGGGTACAAATTTTAGGAATGCATTTATAAATGATCAAATGGTGATTTCTGCAATGGTCTAATTTTTTACTTCGAAGAGAAAATTTGATTTCAGACATCAAACAATGTGTCCTTTCTTTTAAAAGAAAACTACACATCATAGGTGTATATTTTTAAGATGAACAGATTCTTGTAGTGGAGGAGTGTGGCTCAATGGTTAGAGCGGCAGACCCTGATGCAGAGTTCTGGCCAGCGACCAGGGTTCGATTCCCGCCTCGGCGGGGTCTCGGGCTCAATTTCCTCGGACCTGTTAATTCTCGCCTCGGTGCCTATTCTAATCACAGGCCCCACGCTGCTACTCTGGGCAATAGCTTGCTTAGCCTCCACACCAGCTCCAACAGCGCTAAGAATGCCTGGCTTCACCCTGGGGGTGCCCAGGAGTAGACACTTCACAGGGAAAGCCAGGAGGGGTTCCACAGCGGTATGAGTATCAGCGCCAGGAAGCCGAATAGGCGACACCGCAAGGTGACCGTCTGGTGACAGTGCGCTCTATAAGTACCATGACATTTACATTTACATTTAGTTTGGTGATTCGAAAAATCTTAAAAGACATACAGATGTCTTTGAAAATCATAAATATACATACTTACTCATAATCCTTCAAATGTACTTCAATGGACTTTCTGAATGATTATAATCCATACTATCTGGTATGGTTGGAGGCTGTAAAATCCATATTTTCTTGGATTCCTTTTTCTTTTGTACAAGTTAAACCTTTTCTCTTATCACGCAACCTTGTGATATTTGCCATTTACCCAAGATTTGAGGTAGAGCCTTTTTCATTTCCACATTGTAAAGGCACATAAATGAACCATTTAAAAAAGTATATTTTTGTGTGATCCTGATTTGAAAAACTACATTTAAAATATTTTAATACCTAAACATATACAACTTTGTGGACTCACCACAATTTTGGACGTTGATACTTTATGGAACGCTCACATTTATGCCCTTATCACCATGGTTATTACCACATACAATCTATTATACTGGCGGATGTTCAAAATTAGTAAATCTGAACTGTGATCAGGAATTTCTTCTCACCTTGAGTTTTACATCCCTCACATTTATTTGTACAGAAAAACTGGGAAATGAAGACTAATTTTCAAATATATATATATATATATATATATAAAGAAGAAGCATTAAAATTCATTGATGCCATTAATGATAATGAATTAAACTTGAGATTCACTGCTACCCTAAGTCAGGACACTATTACGTTTTTGGATACTGAATTGTATATATGTGATGGGCACCTAGAATCTAGAATTTTCCGAAAATCCACTGCTGGAAACAGCATACTGCATGCTGCGAGTGCACACCCTGCACACTTGGTATCTAGCATCCCCTATGGGGAGATGCTACGACTACGGCGAGTGTGCAGCAACCCAACTGACCTAGAGAGGGCACAGGAGGAAAGCAAGATTTGTTTCCTGGAAAGAGGATATTCAAGCCAGTTGATCCATAAAGCCTAGGGAGGACCTATTGACCAAAAAAACTGATCAACAGGCAACAGCCATAATAGACACTGTAGGTAGGAAGAAAGAGGAGAGCACTAATTTCCGGATAATCACTGGATATAGCAGACAACATCAGCAGATATATAGGATCATGAACAAACATTGGTCCTTGGTAACCAATGATGCCATTATTGGTACCACCCTTCCTAAAAGAGTGTCTTTAACTTACAGCAGGGAACCCTCCTTACGTGATCATCTGGTGGAAACCAATCCAGAACCCTATGTCAAATCTGCTTGGTGGCAACAACATAAAGGCTTTTATCGATGTAAAATCTGTAAGGCCTGCCTCCATGGAGAAAACACTAAAACCTATAGGGATGGGTTTACTGACTTCCAACATCCCATCACGCAGGTATTAACCTGCAAGACTGAATTTGCGGTGTATATCCTGCAATGTCCCTGCCTATTAAGATATGTGGGCAGCACCAAACATGCTGTTCACAAACGTATCCTTCAGCATTTACGTGCAATCACCAATGGCGACAACACTTATCTGGTGGCTCGTCATTTCAGGGAATACCATCAAAGCAACAATGCTACCCTGAAATATTGGGTGATTGACTCAGTGAATGCCAGTAGAAGAGGAGGGGACAGAGAGGCCAAATTAAGAAAGCTGGAAACAAAATATATCTTGTTACTTAATACCAAGACTCCTGGGGGCCTCAATGTGACCGAGGATCTTTATACATGTTTACCATAAGAGTTCTATTTCAACAACTACAGAGTACATAATGTCTCCCTTCTGTAAGCCTCATTAGTAGGAACCACCCGGCTGGGAGGGGCCACATGAGGACGAGGGAGGTAGAGACATTGTTGGGACCCAAAAGTAAAAAACTGATTTTGCTGCTACTTATATTTGGAATTTTGATTTTCACTATTGAAGGGCACTTTAGATAACTAGATGGACTGTGCGGGTCCTCAATCCCGGTCAGTCCCTCTTGTTGATCATTTAGTAGACACTTAATTCACTTTTATCACAGTGTATGTACAGAATGAGATTTCCCCCTGGGCTTTTAAAGGGTGGTTGACAACATTGAGGTTGAACGAGTTTTAGGCTGTTTTTACCATCTTTTAAAAATAACATCGGATACAAACAGTAAGCAAGTATTTGACTCAGATTGTTTTATCGTGTGTTGTAAAATCATGCTTCGATACTTTACATTGTCCTTATTAACTCTTTTAATTACGTGAAGCCATGCTATTTTTTGCACAGGCGGAGGATATCTGCACAATCAGCTGCTATGAATATTGACCATACTAATGTTGCACTTTAGCGTTTTTGCACAGATAGATGGGGAACAGTATTCCTGATCGGATTTGTTTTGCACTAATGCGATATTTTGCACAAATAATTGCACTGAAAGCGACACTTGCACATCAAGAATCGTGCATTTGCACTTTATACATCTATTGGTAGAGCAGGATGCGAAATGCAAATGATATCGGTGGTTGTATATACATATATACATATATATTTTTAGGACTATTTTAGATATCATTGTATCCAGAATTGAGTGGAAGTTTAAATTATACAGCCTACTAGTACAATGTATTTAACTGTGATATCTCGTTTTAGCCACGATGTTATAAATGTCAACACTCTAATTTATTGCTATATGGTTATTTGTTGCTAATCTGGTATTTTACAGTGATTTATATAAAGCAACCTAATAATGTTTTTAGAAACACAACTGCTATATAAGCCCAGTATGTTTCTATGTCCATACACAGCCCTCACATGTGACGTTAATGAACCTATCACTGGCACTTCATAAGGGCAAACCATACACTAGAACATTGTCATGTGAACAAGGCTCCTGGAGCCGAAACGTCATGAGACTACCCTGCACTAGAAAATAAAAAACGAAAGCACTTAACTGGTCCGTGTCCGTGTACTTCGTATCCTGGCTGGTGTGACTCCAGAGCTTGAGAGAAGTGGCGGAGCGTTTGATATATATATATATATATATATATATATATATATATATATATATGAGGTATGTTGACGTCCCAAAATCAGCAAAGTAGCCAAAATCGACGAGGCGAGACCCAAAATTGGTGCAATTTATTTATTCAAGAGCCCAACACCAAACTGCCATGACGCGTTTCGGCTTAACAAAGCCTTGATCACATGACACCGTCATGGGGGCAGGCTAACCCTTTTTAAAGTGCAAGTGAGCCGTTACATAATTGAAATAGTAAAGTTACTATACACAATTGACACATAATGCATAAGCAAATTACAAGTAGAGTAGAGTATAGTAGGTAACTACATGAATATATAAATATAACTGTCTCTACATAACATTATACACTGTTAGGTTTAAAAAGCATTGGCAATTGAACAATAATGATAAAACACATAAATACGTAAAATGTTTTAAAATATAAATATCCCCGTTTCATTGCCAGAGCTCAACCTAAAACATCCTATTATTACTATAAAATGATGTACTGTTTACCCGACCGTATGCAATTTGTAACAGGGGCATGAGCATCAATCTTATACATCTTTCCTAGAAATATTTCCTTTCATAGATAATGGATTTATAATTGTTGATAGAGCCCGAGTTGGCTAGGGATGTTGATAGTGCAAAATTCATTTTTGTGCAAAGTGCAATAAAGTGCATCATTAGTAACGGATCTAAAAAATGTGCAACCAGTGAGTTTAAAATATTATACAGATAATAGTATATCATGTTAATGATTTCATGTGGGGGACTGAGGGGTTAGTTCATGATACTAATATATATATATATATCTATATATATACATAATTGGATGTGCCATGTTTAAATGTGGTATGATTCAGTGTGGGTATCAATGCTACTTGTTGTAGTGTTCTAAGAGAAAAAATGTACAATTAAATGCTGGAAGATGCTATGCACCTTGAAAAATGAAGAGTTTTGATGAAGTGATAATTTATCTGCTGTAGCAAATGATGCATCTGTCCCTATCCAGTCAATTCATTTTTACATTGCCCATACATGGAAAGTGCAGAAAAAAATGACTTTAGATAAATATTAAAGAAAATCAATATTGTGTAAGAGAGAGTGTGCTTATTGAATTCATCAGAGCTAGGAAAGACTTAAAACAATCTGAAAGTGACTGGCAGTTCTTGGGATGCATTTCTGAAAAGAAACATTGCTCAGAAGCAAGTTACAAATAGAATGCATAGGTATGGCACTGTTAAATTAATAACGAGTGATCTTTTTGGTTTAATAATTTCCAAGCCAGAGTTCCATCACACCCCTTCTGATAACGCAAAGGCCCCTTTTCCTAACTTAGGGCCTTATTAAGAGTACGACGGTCCTGAGAGCTCCGTACTCGTGGTGGTGGTCTGACCACCGCCACCACTGCGGGCCCACTCGCAGTATTTAGAGTCTGGCAGTCGGACCACGACTGGACCGGCGCCTCCACCAGGATCTAGGATCCCGTGGTGGTGGAGCAGTGGTAAGGGGCAGGAATATGCTGGCTGTGCTGCAGCACCACCCAGTTTAATTTCCACTGCCCATTTTATGGCTGTGAGCCCGCCATGAAAAGGGTGGTGGAGATGCAACTAAGGGGTTTCTAAATGGGTCCCCTGCCGCTACTGGTTCTGGGGGTGCATGGTGCACATGTTATGCCCCCCTGGAAGTGCACCCTGTACTGTGTGGAATGCACAACATCCAGGAACATGCTGCTAGTGCTGTCATGGCGGCGGTCTGCTGTTAAGGCTCACCTTTGAGCCTAACACAGCCACTTCCATGAGACCACCACAGCACCCCCGCACGCCCTGTAATCAACTTGGGAATCCGGTGGGTGGGCACATCATGGACTTGGCAGTCCTCCTGCCAGCGCAGCGGTGCTGCAGGAGGACCACCAAACTCCCAATAGGGTCCTGACTGTTTTTTTAAGAGATTGTTTCTCTGTTCACTTTGAGGTAGTTTCATTAGTATTATGGAGGCTGGACCTGTTCAGAAACTAATACAAAGAAGCTCATCCAAAATAACCATGAAAATGTAGTATTTGTCAGACTTCCCCCTTTTGATTTAACAATGGCCTTGGATAGAACCTACTCATTTGCTGAAGTCTTCAGTAACATAAACCTCGACCTGGAGCTGATTGTGTATATACAAAAGACTTTTGAATCCCAGCCAACCCTTTTGAAATCCTGTGCATTTATGGTGCATCCTCTGTTCCAGGAATTCTGCACATACAAAGAACTATGCTCAGGAATATCGGACATCATTGCAGAGGGGCTAAGCATTCCCACCACCTTAGTGCCCACAAACCCAGGATTGACTATCTTTAGTGTCTCACTCGCTCTCCTACACCCTCATGAAGAAGCAAAAGATTAGACACCCCGGAACACAACACTCTCAGGAATCCTGGTAACAAGACAAACCTTTTTGCTCACACTCTTGTACCTGTCCACAATAAGAACTGACGGAAACAGGAATATAGTTTAAAATGTTTGTTTTAACTATTGTGCTGTAAAATGCAGTATACGAGACACAACCAGCAGTAAAATGCATGAACTTAATACAGTTAGCTTTGCAGCAAGGCCATATATCATAAAGGGAGATGTAATTCTATAAAGAAAGTGGATAAAGGACTATAAAGCCTAACCACTCTCCCCTTGGGAGGAAAAAGTATTATTATATAATAGAAGATTTCTGGGCTTTGTCAGCAGACCCCATACCCTAATGCCTAGATGGTATATCAACATCATAGGAACCGCATTGCTCTTCTGCCTGGAAAGCTCCCTCTCCAAGTGTGTTTTACCTAAACATGCATCTCCATAATTTCAAAGTATGAGTTTCCAGCAGCAGCTTCATTAGCATGTTTTGTCTAGGTGCTAGGGACTGACCAGAACAGAATAACAAGGGATATTGTTTATCGACCTTGCTCACGGTGTTGCAGACTAAACTCCAGGAAGAGGCAGAGAACAAACAAAGCAGACAGTTCTCATGTGGAAGGCATAAAGCATTGTGTACAGTATTTAAGGCACTCAAAGGGTTGGGAACCTCGCGCATGACCCAGTATTTTCAGGGGTACAAACCAGGCAGAACATTAAGATCAGCCGACCAGGAGCTGATCGTGATTCCGAGAATTAAGAAGGCTCGATGGGTGGGCAGAAGCTTCTCTCTGGGAGCAGCAAGGGCTTGGAATGCGCTACCATTGGATCTAAGACAAGCTTCGGATTTGATGGGCTTGCGGAAAATCCTGAAGACATGGCTCTTCATGCAATAAGCTCGGGCAAGTCACGGGAGAGGTCAATCAGCACCAGGACACCGGCTGGTAACAGTGCGCTTTATAAATGTTATAAATAAATAAACAGAGTGTTGCAAAAATAAAGCCATGTAGTAACGTGCGCAAAAGCTGCATCATGGCTGCTGGGCTCATTCTAACTTAGCAATGTAGATAATGTCCCTATTGGCCACGTGACACCTCTTGAATTGTTCATTTCTCGCAGCAGGGGCTGCACCACTTCTCTGATTATACCAACTCATTACATATGAGTTTATAATCAGTTTATAATCAGTGTCTGCTCAATGAGGGAATCCTCTTCCGGATCTAACAACATTGCCAAATCTGCTTTTGTTGGTGTACTCTCAATTCATTTACCAAATCCCAAAGGATTTTAGAGTCTGTTCTATGTGCATCTCTCGGCCCTATCCTACACTACACAAACAAGTGCAGGGCATTAAATGTGCCACTTTTGCAACATTGAGAAAACCATGTGTAAAACTAATCCTCCTTGCTTGGATCACTACCATTTGAAAACACTGCTGCTTGTGTGGATCCCTACAGATTTAAAGCAATATTCCTTGCATGGATCCCAACCAACTGAAAGCAGCTGTCCTTACATGGATCCCTCCCAATTGAAAGCAGTGCTTCTTGAGTGGATCCCTACCAATTGCAAGCAGAGCTCCTTGCATGTATCTCTACCAATTGAAAGCAGTGCTCCTTTTGTGGTTCCCTATCAATTAAAAGCAGGGATCCTTTTGTTGACCCCTTCCATTTGAAAGAAGAGCTCCGTGTGTGGATACATACCAATGAAAAGAAGTGCTCTTTGCGTAGATCCCTACCAATTGAAAGCAGTGATCCTTCCGTGGATCGCTACCAATTGAGAGCAGTGCTCCTTGCATGGATGCCAACCAATTGCCCAAGTGGCTAACTATTAGAGGCCCTATCTTCTCATTGGATCCAATACATATGACATCAGTCATCTCCATCTAACCAACCCCCAACTAACAGAACGTTCCCATATGCAAGTTTTACACAAGTACCTTGTTCACTCAATCC
Source organism: Lissotriton helveticus (assembly GCF_964261635.1). NCBI lineage: Eukaryota > Metazoa > Chordata > Amphibia > Caudata > Salamandridae > Lissotriton > Lissotriton helveticus. The sequence continues at coordinate 984,124,075 of NC_136071.1, read as the reverse complement.
ACTAAAGTCTTCTCTCCATTGCTGCTACCTTAGCAGACTCTTGAGGGACAAACCCAGGAGCACAGCGAAGGAACAAAAGGAGCAACACAAGGCTGAATGATGCGAACTCTGCAGCTGAATAAAGGAAAACCACACAATTAGCATAAAACTCAAGTTGTTTCTACTACATTTTACACAGAATCGTCCTCTGCGATATTACTAACTGCATGTTAGTGAGGACATAACCTTCACACTGATGAGCGGAGTCTTCGTCCCAGTGCCATTGTTAAAGAAAGCGTCTGTGCTTGCCAGGAACTAAAAAAACGGGTTATTATTTACAATATTTCAAAAAGCTTATATGAGTTCAAAAGTGCACCTTAGAATCTATTAGAATGTTGATTGGTCACAACACTGTCAAGACCATGCAGGTCCTAACTCCAGCTTAACTGCCACTGCTGGCATTGCTCTTACCAAGACCATGCAAAGTTCCATTAAAGTGGCAGCTTTACTTTCCTAATAAAGCAAAAACATAATTTTCCCTAACATGCTTTTTGATATTTACCAAGCAGAACATCTGAACAACTTCCTGGCCAGTGATATCCACTCCACTGTATTCAGCTGTGCCCTAGCAACCTCTTTCTGTGTTCGAGAGGCAAAATGTACCAGCAGCTTAGGGCATACAGCAGGTTTAAAAACAATTTAAAAAACTGGTCAGATCAGGTCGGCTTGATAGAAGGCCACTTAACCGAACATTGACCCTCCATCATTTGCTGAATGCATGATAATGAACATGAAGATCCTATTGTATGTTAAATGCCTCTGAAACTTGGCTTGCTTAAATGAAAAAGAGGCCCATATTATGGAATTGCAGGTTAATAAGCCTTCTACACTATTCTGGTGGATGACAAATGCATATTTTATTATGTGTTTGCAAACCGAGAGCATAACAAACACAATTTTGTTTTCTTCTATATTGTTAATATGCAGTTCACATCATATTGTCTGTCTATGTGCTATCAAATTTCAGGGTGAATCTCCTTTTCCTTTGACCAAACCTCTGAAATGTCTTCATACTTTTAGGTCAACACTAGCGGTCCTATTCACAAACTGTGTTTTGTAGTAAACTAGTACTAATATACTACAAAATGCTTTTCACAAACCTACATGCGGAGGTCCTATTTCTTCCTGTGTGGAGATCTCCATCCTGACTGCGAAGTCTCCTCACATGAAAGTATACCTATTTGTAGGACATGTTGGACAGAGAAGAGTAGCAGGACAATGGGGAATACTTTCTACTAAAGGGGAGGGGTTAAGGGAGTAGAAACTTGGAGTTTATGTTGGATATGGGAGGGGTTTAGGGAGGGATGTGCATGTGCACCCACCACCAAAAGAGTAAGCCTGATGCTATTCATAAACTGCACTTCTAATGTTACTACAGTCAAAAAGGACCCAAAACAGAAGTAACTCTACTCCAAATCCAAGCTGAAGTAAGGCCAGCACCATACATTGCCAACCACTGGTACTGCAACTTCCTCCCATAGAAATCAATGGAGTCAGTACTTGAAATAAAACCTTGTAGGAAATGTTCAATTACATTATTTAAACACCCTAAAAATATAAATTAATTTGATTTACTGTTAAAAATGACCAAAAAAAGAAACATATTTAATATATGATTTGCAAATATTTTCATGTTTATGAATTTAAAAATTAATGTAATGCATTGTATACATCACTTGTAATAATTACTACACAAAACAAAGAACTTCAGAAAAATATGTCTTAATTTAATATATTTACATGAATTAAATATTCAATACAAAATTAAGATAATAATACTATAGCATTTTGTATTTTATACTATATTCAAAATAAATCTATAAAAATAATGTATACAAATATTTATGGAACAAAGGAAAAAGCTCTGGAAGCCAATTATTTTAAATCTGCAAATTCGCTCCTGCAGGCAAGCAGTAACCACCTGGCTAAGAGGAACCTCGATCCAACTAGCCTGCAAGAGATTAAAAATGCTAAAACCACTTCTAAAAGATTTGGGCCAGTGAAGGAGCAAAGACAGGCTACTTTTAAGACGACTCTATTACACAAATTACCCGCACTTTACTACCCATTTCAAAGGGGTCCATATTTGACATGCACATATGCCGAGGCACACCCAATCAGTCCAAATTGTAATGTAGGTGCTTAGAAATTTAGTAATCACATTGAGTCCATAAACTGTTCCTTTGTCTTTATTTTCTCTTCTTCACAAAGATTCATGTACCAAAACACACTGGCAGCCAACATGTGTTTCGTCAAACTGACTTTTTCAAGGCTAGACGCTATAGGCAAAGAAACCCGGCACCACGTAGAACAGCGTGCCGTAGGCAAATTTAAACGCAAAGATTCTGTAAGTTTGCCAGGCAGATGTCGAATGTAAAACATCAATCGTGTGAATGTTCACAGTCTTTACTGGATGCTATACAGTTTTCAAATAGACCAGGTCTTCAATATTACTGCTGAAGTCTGTCACCCATAGTTATCCCCTTGGTTAACTATACCTGCAGGTAAAAGGAACAATGAGTGCAGAAGATATGAGTCCAGTAGTCAGGGGATGCTAGCTTCAATAAAACATGCCAGTACCTGCCAGGATTCACAAAGTAGCCACATCCACCGCAGGGTGCAATATTAGTAAGCACCTATAATCAGCTGGCAGGGATGCCTATATCTGAACTGCATCCACCTGTTATATGTATCCTGTGGGCAGCTGTGGACGTTACAGTATATTCAAACATGAGCTATCGGTATAGTCATGGAATACCACGGGGGACTGATCTACCCGCAAGCCCTGCTAAGCTTGTGGCTGGAGAACTGGTGAACCGGCATGCGTTCTGTCCCGCTTGTGAATGCAAGGGGGTCCATATTTACACTTGCTAATTGCACTTCATAACACGAAATACGGAGTTCATATAAAGACAAAACTGGCCTCTGTAAACCACATGGGCAGCACTATTGGAGCAAACAGGAACTGAGGGCATTTACATTTCAACAGACACTAGGTTCAAATTGTAGGAATATTTAATTGCTGATTTTATTATCACGAAAAGATTCTTTATGTTTTTTTCTTTTTACCATAAATAAATGTGATAGAAATGGTTTTCTCATAAAACTATATGCAAAGGTTTTTTATTAACTACGCAAATAAACTCTACTTGACTTTAAACAAATGATTAACATAAAAAATATGTTTTATATTTTTTCAAGTTTAGAAAACATTTTTTTCCCTATAATCTACCTTAGGGAGATCCAATCAGTCAAATTTCCCTTCTTCTTATTAGAATATCTTCTCTTCTTTTTTTAAGTTTAGAGAAGCTTAAACATAAAATATAAAGCAAACACGCTGCACCTTGATGCATGTTTTTTTCACTATGAAGAGGTAAAAGGGTTTCTTATTGCTTGCATTGGACAGACAAAAATGACTGGGTAGTCATACTATGTGACAGAGTATGTTTCGAGGGAGATAACTTTTCAGGATTGTTTTAACCGTCCATAATTCCCAGTAAGCCTGAGACATTTGCAAAAATCCCTAAAATGCTACAATAATGGCTATAAAATGTTCTCACCTGACACTAAGAAATGAGTGTTAGCTGAGTGTCTTCAAGCAGTAAAATTGTAGTGGTATGAATATCTCTCTGCTAGCTGACAGCTTGACAGAGCAGCTTGTCAAGGCATAACTAGACCAGAAGAGAAGATGTAAGAACAAATCAGCCATTAAAGCCATAGTGTGTATCATACCTAAGGAAGCAGTGCATGCACTTGTGCTGTTCCCATCTCTTTTTACTCCTAATTAGGAGCACTGTGAGCTTCTACAAGCTACTAGCCTGGATTTAAAGTCACATTTGAAAAATGACTTGAAGAGTTATGGCAAAATGCCTTAGGCACTGACCAGGAATTGTTGAAAAAAATTAAGTAGACACCTAATGTTGTTTGTCCCGGCATAAATCCAGTTAACACTTGTCATTTGAAGGCACAGTATTTTCTACTTTCATATGGGAGAGCACTATCGCCCACCAGAGACATTTTAGAGCATTGCCACAGTGGGCAATTGCACAGGGGCCCACCTTCCAAGGGGCATCTAGGAAAAGGAGCTTTTGCTCTTTTGAACATCTATGTTTTTCTCTATCTCAGCCTTCAGTATTTAATTCAATATTGTTTGGCATCAGGGGGATTTTTCTAGTGCAAATACCGCTAATGTTGGCAGTTACACTACCCTCTACTTGTTTTTAATCCTAGCACCAGGTAGCAACAATAAACTGTGTCTGGCTAACCTCATATCTAGTTTTAATCACTGTTCAACTAGCACTGCACACCCTCAACCACACACTACGCTCACATTGGGATTTTTGAATACCCTATTCTCTGAAAACATCCCTGAGCTCCTCCCTCCCAGCGAGGGGTTATAGCCCGCATCACAACCAGGTTCGGGAAGCAAGGAGGTGTCCCTATGATGAAGCATGACACATCTGGTGTGTGAGGGAAACCATCCTTAAAAGGGACTCCCCCGCCCCTTCTAGCATAGTTGTTCTCACCCATACACTCGCCCTATGCGACCCCAGACCTGAGGGCTCTTTGTCTGTTAGATAGTTTAGGATTGGGGAGCTTGCCCTCGCTGGTCCACTAAACCTCTCCAGGCCCCCCTGTTGTGATTTTGGTACTGAACCGTTGCCCAAAAAAGCACCACTCTGCAAAGTTTTGATTTTCTAAAAACTAACTTGAAAAACAGAAATATGTTTTCCGAAAACAAAAAAATGGCAATGATGCACAGAGAGTTTTGTCCCTGTGTTTGCATGCCACTACCTGCTTTCCCAACCAAAGACTGCCGTGCCTTGCAAGGCTGTGCCGGGCAGGACATACTAGTAGCAGGTACCCCACCTTAAATGGGTGGTTCTGCTGGACACATGCTAAACAACCTCCCATGACTGTGATTTCCAATCACTAGAGTCCTGCTGTGGGTACACTCTGTGCATACATTACATGCTTGAGCTCGCAAGTCATTTGATTCATGAGCACTATTAACCCACGGGGATAATATTGTGGATAAGCAAATCCCACTAAAGGTGAGAGAAGTGTGTATTTCATAGTTGGGGTTCCGGAAAGGTTTGGGAATTTCCACTAATTCAACTCTTTTCTAACCCGTGTTCACCCTTTAAATGGTCAGAGATTTACTTCTAACAACGGAGGAAGGAGAACAAACCTTCACAAAGGTATTTATGGAAATCTATAATCCTCTTGGAAACAAGCGATTACTGCAGCTTTTTAGCCACACATCCTAAAAGCTGTATGAAACCCTAGATGTCGTAAGTCTGCAACCATTCATGGTCACAGACCTGTGGGTGCATATTGACTACGTTTTTAAATCTGGCCCTAAATACCTGAATCAATTTCTTCCACATTAAAGATTACTGAAGAATCGTATGCTACCTAGACCAGCCAGGAATGGTGTTCATTTATAATGCTTCTATGAGGCCTTCTTCAGGAATGGTGAAATGTGAAGGTAGGTTTTTGCAGCAGACTCAACCTCTGCCTTAAACTAGTTCCTTCAAAACCCGGTTACATTCAGTGCTCTTAACCAGAACTGGACACATTCATGAGACTTTCCCCCACCATACACTTCACTGTGTATCATAAAAGTGTAACATAAATCTTTTAATGGGTGTTGTTAGATCTGGGGGTCTCTAGTTGGCAGAGGTAGGTACCAATGTTCAAATAGGGACCTTTGCTTATAGTCAGGGTAAGGGGGATACACTCTTTAGATAAACCCTGTTCACCCCCTTGGTAGCTTGGCACAAGCAGACAGGATTATCAAAGGTAATGTGTAAAGCATTTGTACCAACACTCACAGTAACACAGTGAAAACATCACAAATGGACTCCACACCAGCTTAGAAAAATAAAGGTATTTAATCTAAACTACACAAGACCAAAATGACAAAAAATCCAACATACACAGTTCAAGAATATGATTTTAAAAGAGTTCTAGGGTTTGCATCATATTAATCCACAGTTGTGTCACGTTTAGCCAAAAGTATCTTTAGATGAAACAAAAGTTCCAAAGTGAAAGCTGCAGCGTTGAAAAACAAGCTATGCGTCATTCCTGAGACCCTGGGGAGGCGATGCGACAGCCCCGCTGGACGCAGCGGGCGTGTTGCGAAAAATCCGGTCTGTATGGGGAGGGAGGTGATACCTTGTATGGATTCCGGTGCTCAGGTTCGGTAGGAAGCGTCTCGCACAGGCACGATGCGACGATCTTCGGGACGGCGACGATCTCAGGTGCAGCGGCGATGCGCTGCGCAGTGCAGTGTCGATCTTCTCCTCTCACGGCCCCTCGATGCGATGGCTCTGCGACGATGTTCGCAGCAACATGATACGGTCCGCAAGCAAGCGGTGCGGTGATCTCAACCAGCGACGACAGGCTCTACGACGATGTTCGCAGCGACAGTAATCTTTCCGCACCGGAACGATGCGTTCTGCAAGTGAACGAAGCGTCGTTTCTTGCAGCGGCACCAGGCGCTGCGACGATCTTCGCTGCGGCGGGAATTTGATCGCACTGTCGGGGATGCACTCCGCAAGCGAGCAATGCATGACAATTTGCAGATTGTCTTAGTTTCGCCTTGTCCAGCTTCCATAACAGCAGGCACAACTTCCAGATGCACCACAACTGGACCACGCACTCTAGGAAGGGCAGAACACATACAGCAGAGTTAAGGGGGAAGCTGGGGGTGAAGTCCTTATGTTCCTGGGACTTCTGAACAGGGAGCCAGCTCTACTCAGGCCCTTGGAGATCGCTTCGAACAACGGGACACAGCACAAAGCAAAGTCCTTCCCCTCTCCTTTGCAGCAAAGCAACTGCAGGTCAGCCCACAAGTACACAGCAGGACAGTCCTTCCTCTTCAGTCTTCCAGCTTTCTCCTTGTCAGAGGTTCCTTCTTGATTCCAGGATGATCTAAATTTCAGTGGTCTGGGGCCCTGTACTTATACCCCCAAAAGTCTGTGTTTCGTTTGTGCAGGAGGGCTCTGAGCCCGGTCCAAACCAGTTCTGGAGCACTCTGTTTACATGACTCCTTCTTTCCTTTCACAGTGCAGAGCAGAAACATCCGACGACCCACAGTAGGTGGAGCCAGCTTTGTGGAGGGAAAGCACAGCCCTGGAGCACTTGTTTGACATGATTCCTTCTCTCCTTTCACAGTGCAGGGCAGAGACATCAGACGCACCACAGGGGGTGGAGCCAGCACTGTGGGGGGCAGGCACAGTCCTATTCAGGTCCCAGGTGCAACTCCCATCTAGATGCAGATCTCTCTATTCACCACTGGGCGGACTCATTCTGTCTCCTGGAATCCCCCAGCCCTGTCCCTGACAAACCAGACAGTCAATTCACAAACAGCCAAAGGCACACAGAAAGGTCAGACAAGAAAGCAGCCACTTTCTAAAAGTGCAGCTTTCAAACACAGGATTTAAAAAACATCCTTCCTAAAAGATGTGTTATTAAATTCTGAGTTCAGGGATACCAGACTTCAATGTTCTTCTTGCTCCTATGGGTAGATATGCAGGTAAACATTATACACAGCATTCCCCATTATAGCCTATGGGCAAGATAGCCTTTCAATAGTGAAAAACGAAAATGGCTGTAATTCACTACCAAAGCATGTCACCCACACTAGTACATGCTCTCTATTTCACATACACTGCACCGTGCCCAGGGGGTACCTTGGGCCTTAAATAGGGGTGTCCAATGTGTACAGAAAGGGAAGGGTTAGGCCTGGCCATTGTGGACACTGGTCAGGTAAGCATGGCAGTTAGCAACTGCACACAGGCACTGTGGTGGCAGGCCTGACACACCATTTTAGGGCAACTCATTTGGGTGGCACAATCAGTGCTGCAGGCCCACTAGTAGCATTTGAATCACCAGCCCTGGCACACTCAGTGCACATTACTAGGGACTTACTGGTAAAATAAATATGCCAATCATGGATAACCATTCACAATAACAATTTATACAGAGAGCATATGCACTTTAGCACTGAACAGCAGTGGTAAAGTGCCCAGAGTCCTATTGCCAACAACCACAGGTCATGAAAAATAAAGGAGGAAGAAGCAAAAAGTTTGGGATAACCCTGCAAAAAGGGCCATTTCCTACAGGCGGTCACCATTATTTAGTCCCAGTTGAGATACAATTGCTTATTTTTCGCTTGTAATGGATGAGCCTTTTCAAGTTAAGACATGGCCAGTAATTTAGATTCTGCGTAGGCTTGCCAGTACAGTATTTGACTTGTAAGTGTTTGAAGTCGTTGCGTTGTGTATCTTTCAAGGATATGCCTTTAGTCCAGCAAATATACCAAATAAAATTCAAGGGCACTGTGCACTAAAGGGTACTAACAAAGCATGGAGAATATTCATGAAGGTGTTTTGTTGTGGTATAAACCCATTTTGGCCTTGTGGACCAGTTTTCCAATAACTAGCAGTAGCCTATTAGCCAGGGTGTTTCCCAGTATCTTTTAATCAAGTTTTAACAGAGAGAGTGGTTGAAATGACCGAAACTCCTGCAGATCCCTCCCATGCTTGAGAAGTACCACAATAAAAACTTGCCTGATTGCGCCGGGTATGCCCATACGTGGGTTCCAGGCTCACTGTGCCATGGATTCAAGCTATCCTGGTGGAAGAGGGGTGAAACACTAAAACCGGTCCTAGGACGCTTGTTTCTGGTCAAGGGAGGACCAGGCTGGACTGTTCCCATGAGGCACAGGGTCAAGATGATTTGCATATGGGCAGGTCTAAACTGGGGTGGCATGGTGAGCAACAGAATGGTGGATTTAACCCAGATCGCTTGACTGGGGGTGAATGTTTTGATTTGTTCTGCATTCCGTCCATCAATTGTGTGTCTTTTGCTTCCTCGCTCTAAGTGCGCCGGATATGCCCAGACATGGGTACCAGGCTCACTGTGCCACTGGTTTCAAGCTATCCTGGCGGAAGAGGGGTGAAACTCCGAAACCGGTCCTAAGATGCTTGTTTCCAGTCCAGGGAGGACTTGGCTTAGCAGTTGTAGCTGAACTTTTCCCATGAGGCACAGGGTACAGACTGATTTGCATATGGCCAGGTCTAAACTGGGGTGGAATGGTGAGCAAAAGAATGATGGATTTAACCCAGATCTGTGACTAGGGGTGAATGTTTTGCCATTGTGCAACATTCCGTTCATCATCTTGTTTGTTTTGCTATTCACCCTATGTGGGAAGGGTATGCCCAGACGTGGGTCCCATGCTCACTGCGCCACTGGAGTCAAGCTATCCTGGCTGAAGACGGCTGATAGCCATAAACCGGTCCTAGGATGCTTGATTCCGGTCCAGGGAGGACCTGGCTTAGCATTTCGGGCTGGACTGTTCTCATAAGGCACAGGGTCAAGACTGATTTGCATATGGCCAGGTCTAAACTGGGGTGGCATGGTGAGCAACAGAATGGTGGATTTAACCCAGATTGCTTGACTGGGGGTGAATGTTTTGATTTGTTCTGTGTTCCGTCCCTCAATTGTGTGTCTTTTGCTTCCTTGCCCTAAGTGCGCCGGGTATGCCCAGACTCGGGTCCCGGGCTCACTGTGCCACTGGATTCAAGCTATCCTGGTGGAAGAGGGGTAAAACCCCAAAACCGGTCCTAGGATGCTTGTTTCAAGTCCAGGGAGGACCTGGCTCAGCAGTTTGGATTGGACTGTTCCCATAAGGCACAGGGTGAAGACTGATTTGCATATGGCCAGGTCTAAACTGGGGGGGCAAGGTGAGCAAAAGAATGGTGGATTTAACCCAGATCTCTTGAGTGGGGGTGAATGTTTTGATTTGTTCTGCATTCTTTGCATCAATTGTGTGTCTATTGCTTCCTCACCCTACGTGTGCCGGGTATTGCCAGACGTAGGTCCTGGGCTCACTGTGCCACTGAATTCAAGCTATCCTGGCTGAAGAGGGGTGAAACCAAGAAACCAGTCCTAGGATGCTTGTTTACGGTCCAGGGAGGACCTGGCTTAGCAGTTCGGGCTGGACTGTTCCCGTGAAGCACTGGGGTGGCATGGTGAGCAAAAGAATGATGGATTTAACCCAGATCTCTAGACTGGAGGTGAATGTTTTTATTTGTCCTGCATTCCAGTCCATCAATTGTGTGTCTTTTGAGTTTGGGCAGAAGCACTCTCATCTCAATCTCCTCATACAATTTCAGCAGGTGTGGGGTGAGGAGCGAGCTGAATGATGCCTAATACTCCACCGGAAAACCATTCTTCCCCAGTGTTTTGTTGGGTGTCATCTGAAAGATAGCTTTGTGTATGTCCTCTGCCTTCAGTGGCCCCACCAGCTCCGCCCACTGGAGTGGGTCAAGATGGGGAAGGGGCCCCAGATCTGGGTCACAGAGGCAGTGTCTTGCGCCTCATACAGGGTGCTGTAGTGCGCCCTGAAGGCAGTGTTTATGTCAGCCTGTGAACAGCTCAGCCTCCCCCCATCTGTGTAAATAATTCCCATTGGGGTGCGGTGTACCTCCTTCCGCAGTTACCATGCCAGTGCCTTGCCCGAGCGGTTCCCCTTCTCATGCAAGCGGTTGCGGGATGTATATTGCTTATAGTCGAGCTTCAAGAGCCTAGATACTAGTTCCCTATGCTTCCGCCTGTGCTTCAGAAGTGATTCTACCCTGTCAGCGAGCATTGAGGCCTCAAATTCTAAGTCTCACAAATCTCTCTGTTTCCAACAATTCTCCATACAAGGTCCCACACATCCCCCACATCGTAGCCATACACTGAGCCTGCAGGACCATTTTATGAGCTTCCCATTTTATATGCTTCCCATTCTGATGCCCATGACACAGTGGAACACATATTCTGTTCAAAATATTGTGAGATATAAGGCTATGGTGTCTCAGTATGGTGGGTCCAACAAGTCCTCCACCCTCAACTGCCAAGAGGGGACCACAGCTCACTCCCGACAGTTAGTGATCGGAGACAGTGTGTGCCAAATAGTCAATAGATACCTCAGCACTACAAAGGAAGAGATCCAGTTGTGTGTGCACATCATGCACCGGGGAGTAAAACAAGAACTCGCTGACACCTGGGTATTGTAGCCTCCACAAATCATGCAACCGCATGTCAGCCATCCAACGCTAAAACCGACGAGTCACCTGCTGGCATGTCGCCCCACCCATGGGAGAGTAGAGGGGTCCAGTGCCACACCTAGAACTCAATTATAGTCTGTCTCCCATAAACATAATGCCTGGGCATTCAGCAGTAGAGCTGGGTGGCAGCTGAGTCAGAAAATCAGAGTGATGTACACTAGGGGTGTATATCATAACCATAAAGAAGCAGTCTCCATCAAACAACCCTTCCAGGACCACATACCTGCCCTCCTGGTCAATTGTGTGGGTCTGCTCCACACAGAAGACCCCCGGAGCAATATAGATCAGCACCCCTCAGGAGAAGAATGAGTAGGCTATCCCATATACAATCCCCTTCAAGCGCGCCTGCACCTTCCACCTCCTGCAAGAGAGCCATTTGCATTCAATGGCACATATAAGATAAGAGTACATGGCCTGTTGCCTCTAACATTCCACTTGATGAGGTGATATGATGCGGACCCTGCTTTATCAGAGTGAGGGTGAATATTTGTTATTCCCACCACCCACAGTGCGCCCTGCCAAGCAAACCCATGTACCTGCATGCACCCTGTAAACCACAATGTACCCCTCTCTCCAAGTGGTAAACTCCAAATTGCCAACATTCCCCAAAAGGAAACCCACAACCCCCACCCCAAGGGTTATCACCTATCACATAATCTCCCTGCAAAAAATGAAGTAGTAACCAAACAGGTCTGCATCCAGTAACATTTTGACAATGTCTGAATCAGAAACTGCGGGGATCGTGGCTGTGCCCTTGTCACACTCCATGCAGCCCAGACCCATCCTCTAAGTGGGAACCGGGGTGCCCTCTGGACCTAGCGCCGCAGGCAGTCCCTCGGTCCAGCAGCAAGGGGGCACCCTTCTGGTAGCACTCTAGCAACCCCTAATGGCAAAGAACTGTTGGTCCTCAGATAATATCATTTGCCATTTAAAAAGTAAGGGCCAACCCCTGCGTCCCCCTATCCAGTGACTTCTCAGAGTCTTTGGTGACAGATTCAACATCTGAGCCCCGCTCAGAGGCCAGGGCAGCATAGGAGTTTTGGCTGTTCAGAACAACATCCACAACCACTTGTGCCCTCTCTTGGGCCACTTGCTTACTAGTAGGGTTGTGCTTGGGCCTGCGACTGTGACACTTCTTCGGGCCCTTCACTTCCTAGCAGTCACTAGGCAGAGCTCCTTAAGCCAACTCTGCCCGCCACATTCAAGAATCCAGGGACTGCCTTTTCAGGCATCTGAAAAAAATGAATTGTGTCACTCGCCACCACACGGTCCCAGGATGCTTGTTTCCAGTCCAGGGAGGACCTGGCTTGGCAGTTCGGTCTGGACTGTTACCATGAGGCACAGGGTCAAGACTGATTTGCATATGGCTGGATCCAAACTGGGGTGGCGTAGTGGGCAAAAGAACGATGGATTTAACCCAGATCTCTTGACTGGGGGAGAATGTTTGAATCATTCAGCATTCCGTTCATCATTTGTTGCAGTTACACTTTTCGCCCTAAATGGGATGGGTATGCCCAGACGTGGGACCCTTGCTCATTGTGCCACTGGATTCAGGCTAGCCTGGCTGATGAAGGGTAAAGTACCCCGTAACCGGTCTTAGGATGCTTGTTTCCGGTCCAGGGAGAACCTGTCTTGGCAGTTCGGTCTGGGCTGTTCCCATGAGGCACAGGGACAAGACTGATTTAAGTATGGCTGGGTCCAAACTGGGGTGGCGTAGTGGGCAAAAGAACAATGGATTTAACCCAGATTTCTTGACTGGGGAGAATGTTTGAATCATTCAGCATTCCGTCCATCATTTGTTGCAGTTACACCACACACAACTGGGCAGGGAAGGGCTAGGAATACTTAAGGCCCATCAAAGCATAGTTGCTGCTTCGACTCCCAATTACGACCGGCGACATCACTGTACCTCCGTTCGTTAATTCGGGTATGCAATCACCACTGCTCCCTCACTGTGCCATGGACCATTGAAGATAGAGGCCTGCAAAATTAGGTCTGTCTTTGTTGTTCAGCAGACAAGCAATCACTTGCAATAGGGCCGCATCCGGTGAAGGGGGTCGCCTCAGACACCAATGTGCTGCTCCAATGGAGAAGAATTTAGGGATCTTACCCACCAAAACCCTGGTCATTAGTCACTGTTCAAGAAACAGTTCCATGTTGGGGACCTAGGCCCTTTCTGGTTGACCCAAAAACCAAACAATATTGCAGTGGGACATGCCGGCTGACTCCACCGCTCGTAGTTGGTGGGGTTTAACGTCAGTATTTAGCAGTTGCACCTGCAACTGGACCTCCTTCAGAGAGGGACACATTGTGGTAAGAGGAGACTCCATGTCGACCACTCGAGAAGATGATTTCCGCAAGTCCATTTGCCGCAGGAACACTTTTAGAGATACTGTGTCTATTTTCACCTCCAAGGTGGTCTTAATGTTCTGGATAGCTTGCAAAATCTTGGTAAATTGATCCGGATTCTGTCTCAATGTGACCTCCAACTGGCTCATTATTCCTGTACCCTGGGACATCGCAGTGACAGCCCTAGGACCCTCTCCAGAGGTCAAGGGCAACCACATGTTTTCTTAGGGCATTATCATCCTGGAGGTGGCACCGGAGCCCGATCCACCCGCCCCAGAAATCAAGGCCAGTTCACTGCCACATTTGGGCATCAACACAGGTCCACCCCGAAGGCGCAATTTAACTGTGCCCAATCATCCACTGCCACCCTGCCAGTGTTCAGGAGACTGCCAGGTTCCCATGTCCCAACAAGGGGGCATCTCCATGGGGGCACTCAGGCAGGCGGAGAGGGAGTAGACTGTTTCAGGCCATGGAATCCAATCCTTAGAGCGGGCCAGGACAGTACCCCACCAGGTCACACCACACTCAGGCCGAACCCTCACCTCCAACACCAGGCCTCCACACACACCACTGCACATCTCTGAAGTAAGGGGCACAGGTCATCCATCTCCAGAAACCCTGGATGTGGGCTACAGCATTGGCTCTTCAGCTCTGCTGCTGGCATCTATGGGGCTTGTCTCTCACAGGGACCCACGAGGAGTATCATTTCTTAAAACGCAGCTCCAGGAATGGCCAGTATACAGTAACCCATTTGCACCATAAGGCCTTGCGTTGCCATGAGCAGTCAAATAGGCCCGTGGTTGGAGTGTACCGTACAGGGCTCAGAAAGGGATCCCCTACAACCAGCTCCTAGGGACCTGCTCTCACATGTAGCAGGCCTAGTCAGTATAATATATGTGGCTCCGTCAGGCTGTCCAGCTGAGTAACAGGACAAGCCAGTAGCCACAAGTTTAAGCATGGTACCAGCCCTAGCAGTTTGTCCCTCCACCTCAGCAAAATATGATGCGAGCTGCCATTCATTTGGAGCTGCCAATCCTAGTACGCATTCCAGTTGCATGGCCGCGGTCCCTCACCTCCATTTCAGGTACCACGCAGCCAGGGAGAGTCACAGGCTTCAGGTGGGGGGTGAACATGCCTACACCTGCTACTGTTCTCCAGGCCTGTCCTCACCCTGTCTAGGCTGAGCATGGGCACTGGGGCTAGGTCACCCCTGGTGCCGCAACCACATTCACTAGCTTCTGATGTGGGGCACACCGCTGCTGCTCCTTCATCAGCCAAATCTCTGTGCCAGTGACTCTCTTCTAATCCAGGTAGGAGTCCCAGTTTGCGGTGCCAGGCTCCCTGGTCACAGGCACAGTATTTTGGCAGGATGCAATGGGGTTCAGCACAGAGCTCAGTAGAACTCACCTGCACGGCCACCTACTTGGCCACGCCTGATGCCGGTAAGCTTGATGCAGTGCTTCATATCAAAGGGCAAGAGGACTCTAATCACAATCATGAGTGTGGCTGTGATCTGTTGTGAAATCTAGGACTTTCCTGAGCTGTGGATCTTTCAATCAATCAATCCATCAATCAAAGCATTTGTATAGCGCGCTACTCACCCGGAGGGTCTCAAGGCGCTTGGGGAGGGGGGGTCCGCTACTGCTCGAACAGCCAGGTCTTGAGCTGCTTCCTGAAGGTGAGGTGGTCCTGGGTGAGGCGGAGGTGGGTCGGGAGTGAGTTCCAGGTCTTGGCGGCGAGGTAGGAGAAGGACCTTCCCCCTGTGGTGGCTCTTCGGATGCGGGGGATGGCGGCGAGGGCGTGACCGGTCGTTCGAAGCTGGCGTTTGGGAGCGTAGAAGTTGAGGCGGCTGTTGAGGTATCCTGGGCCTTGGTTGTGCAGGGCTTTGTGTGCGTGGGTGAGGAGACGGAAGGTAATTCTCTTGTTGACTGGGAGCCAGTGCAGGTCTCTCAGATGTCTGGAGATGTGGTTGTGACGGGGGATGTCCAGGATGAGTCGTGCTGAGGCGTTCTGGATCCGCTGGAGTCTCTTCTGGAGTTTGGCGGTGGTTCCGGCGTAGAGGGAGTTGCCGTAGTCCAGTCGGCTGGTGACGAGGGCCTGGGTGACCGTCTTCCTGGTCTCGGTGGGGATCCACCGGAAGATCTTGCGTAGCATGCGTAGGATGTTGAAGCACGACGAGGAGATGGCGTTGACTTGTCTGGTCATGGATAGGGAGGAGTCCAGGATGAAGCCCAGGTTGCGTGCGTGGTCTGTTTGTTTGGGTGCGCTGCCTAGTGCGGGGGGCCACCAGGAGTCATCCCAGGCGGAGGGTGAGGATCCCAGGATGAGGACTTCCGTCTTGTCCGAGTTTAGTTTCAGGCGGCTGTTCTTCATCCATTCGGCTACCTCTTTCATCCCTTCGTGTAGGTTGGCTCTAGCGGTGGCGGGGTCGTTGGTGAGGGAGAGGATCATCTGGGTGTCGTCGGCGTAGGAGATGATGTTGAGGTTGTGCTGGCGTGCGATGGCTGCAAGGGGACTCATGTACACGTTGAAGAGGGTTGGGCTGAGTGAGGAGCCTTGAGGAACACCGCAGATGACTTCGGTGGCTTCTGATCTGAACGGGGGGAGGCGGACTCTCTGTGTCCTTCCGGAAAGGAAGGAGATGGTCCACTCCAGTGCCTTCTCCTGGATTCCGACGTTGCTGAGGCGCTGTACTAGGGTACGGTGGCAGACAGTATCGAAGGCCGCAGAGAGGTCTAGGAGGATGAGGGCCGCTGTTTCTCTGTTGTCGAGCAGAGCTCGGATGTCATCGGTGGCTGCGATCAGGGCGGTCTCGGTGCTGTGGTTGGCCCGGAAGCCAGACTGCGAGAGGTCGAGGGATCCGTTCATCTCGAGGAAGCCGGCCAGCTGCATGTTGACGGTCTTCTCGATGACTTTAGCGGGGAACGGGAGCAGAGAGATGGGTCGGTAGTTCTTGAGGTCGGTGGGGTCGGCTGATGGCTTCTTTAGTAGGGTGTTGAGTTTGGCGTGCTTCCAGTTCTCCGGGAAGGTAGCGGTGTTGAAGGAGGTGTTGATGATGTCCCGCAGGTGGGGTGCGATGACAGCGTCGGCCTTGTTGAAGACGTGGTGAGGGCAAGGGTCGGTTGGAGATCCGGAGTGGATGGAGTTCATCGTGCGGACGGTGTCTTCGGTGCTGATCGGGGTCCAGGCGCGGAGGGTGGTGGTGGGGGGCGGTGGTTCGGTCGTGACGTGCGTCGGTTGAGTGCTGAAGCTGTTGTGTATGTCCGCGATCTTGTTGTGGAAGTAGGAGGTGAGGGAGTTGCAGAGATCTTGCGAAGGGGTGATGTCGTTGCTTCCGGCGTTGGGGTTGGAGAGCTCTTTAACGATGTTGAAGAGTTCCTTGCTGTTGTGTGCGTTGTTGTCCAGTCGTTCCTTGAATGCAGTTTTCTTGGTGGTGTGGATCAGTTGGTGGTGTTTTCGGGTGGCGAGCTTGAGGGCAGTCATGTTGTCCGGTGTTGGGTCTCTGCGCCAGGCTTTCACTTACTACGTGGGAATGGTGGGTGACGTATTTCTGAGACATAGATTTGAGATTGATGCAGGATCTGTTCACCTAGTCACTTAGTTTTAGGATGTAGTCCCATTTATTTATTTTCCTTGGTTATTCTCTCTTGCACTTGGGCAGCCATGTTGCTATTTCAGTAAATTAGGAGATTAGAATAGGAAAGGCATCATTAAATAAAGAGGACCTTAAGGTAAGGGGGCAGGTGAGTATGGAGGGTACAAAGGTAACAATCATGTGCATGGCTTAGTGGTCTGGATATAAGTGGATTTCCACAGATCTTCTAACTGCCCATTATTTGGACTCAAGGCAAGCAGGAAACACTGAGAGTGTCACCTGGAAGAAGTTTTGATAATGTGGTTATATGTCCCAATATGAGGATACTCTGGCAGGGGTGGCCAGCAGATTTTGGGAAGTTAAACATTTGTGTCCATTTAGATGGTAGTATAGGAGAATGCTAGAATTGTTACAGGGTACCTCACCATGCTAGGATGTGTTTCGTATTCGATCTTATTGGATTGCAATGTCTGGTCACTAGCCAATGCAGGATTTCTATGACTCTTGTATCAGGGTCTGACTCTTTAAAGCTAAAGACGCGGTGAAGTATACTCAGAATATTGGGGCATATTACCAAAACTAGCGATAATTATCGCTATGTTGGTTTAGCTGCGATATTTTTATCGCCGAGCTGCGGCGATTTTTATCGCTTAGGAACCTTGCTATTATCAAGGTTTATCTCCTAAGCGATAAAAATCGGCCGAAATGCATGAATATCGCTGAAAACTCAGCGATATACATGCATTACCGTGCTAATGCTCTTAGCCATGTTATCCACCTACCATTGGATAACATGGCTAAGAACTGCTCAGGGGCAGGTGTTAGCTTTTGGAGATATTCGCGCTTAGCGCGAATATCTCCAAAAGTTAGTAATAGGAGATAGCGATGTTAGCGACTGTTTCCAGTCGCTAACATCTTGGCACGCCCACTTTGCATGTCATTAGTGATAAATATCACTGACATGCAAAGCGGGGCCCAAGAGGGTCGCTATCTCCTACTAGCTGTCGCTAACTGGTGTTAGCGACAGCTAGGTAATAGGGAGATAATTTTATCTCCGTTTTCTTGGCTTTTAAAGCCAAAAAAGCGGAGATAAACCCCCTTGATAATATGCCCCATTGTTCAATGTTTTGCTGGTGAGACAAGCATAGATTCCATTGTATTAGATGGGCATAGACATAATGATTGCTACTTTCCATGCTGTAAGGCATAAATGGGAGGAAAGGATAGTATTAACAAACCTCGGTGATGAAACCTAAATTATCCTCTCTATAAAGTAATTATTATTTCGTAGTCTAGATTGAATTATGCTGGGATGTTTTCACTCCTTCCCAAGTATTAAGTTGATATGATGAGTTCTTTGTAGACATTTGCAACAGCGATTGGTGGCCCAAGATGTCTTTTTGAAGGTACAATATGAAAGAAAAGGTGCATATTAGCGTGAAAATCTGTTACATACCAAAGGAGACAGGTCTGTCCAATTAGATACTGTTACCGATTCTGTACTTCTCGGAGACTAAATTTCAATTACCACTCCTGATGAATATTTTTAGTTTTCAAGTGGTACTGAATCTTCTGGACAACCACATCTTGCTTGAACTTTATTGGAAATGTGGGTATGTTGTAGAAGTTGACCAAATGCAGGATGATCGTAGCCTCTTGCCATCCATTTTAGCTGACACCCGATGAAAACATGTGCTAACCAGCTCCATAATATCTGGGGCTGTGTTGATATGGCCCTTAAGAATTGCTGATGAACATCAGTCAACTCGTGGATCAGGATACTCTACTGATTACGCATATGTGATTTGTATTACAAAGCTACAGTGAAATATTCAGGAAGAAAAACGGAAATGTGCAGGCAGGGATTTACATTTCTGCCTGAATCAATCAATCAATCAGAAATGTATAGAGCGCGCTACTCACAAGTTAGGGTCTCAAGGCGCTGGGGGAAACGGGGCGCTGCTACTGCTCGAAGAGCCGGGTCTTGAGGTGCTTCCTGAAGCTGAGGTGGTCCTGGTTCAGTCGTAGGTTAGTGGGGAGGGCGTTCCTGGTCTTTGCTGCTAGGTAGGAGAAGGATCTTCCTCCGGCGATGGCTCTGCGGATCCGTGGGTTGATGGCGAGGGCGAGGTTGGTGGAGCGGAGCTGGCGGGTGGGTGTGTAGAACGTGAGTCGGCTGTTGAGGTATTCCGGGCCCATGTTGTGGAGTGCTTTGTGTGCATGGGCGAGCAGTCTGAAAGTGATCCTTTTGCTGACGGGGAGCCAGTGGAGATTTTTCAGGTGGGTTGAGATGCGGCTATGGCGGGGAATGTTGAGGATGAGTCGTGCGGAGGCGTTTTGTATGCGCTGGAGACGGTTCTGGATTTTGCCGGTTGTTCCAGCGTAGAGGGCGTTCCGGTAGTCCAGTCGGCTGGTGACGAGGGCCTGGGTGACTGTTCTTCTGGTTTCGGTGGGGATCCATCAGAAGATCTTCCGGAGCATGCGCAGGGTGTTGAAGCAGGAGGATGAGACGGCGTTGACTTGTTTGGTCATTGTGAGCGAGGAGTCCAGGATGAAGCGCAGGTTGCGTGCGTGGTCCGTGGGTGTCGGTGCGGTGCCCAATGCCGAGGGCCACCAGGAGTTGTCCCAAACCGAGGGGGTTTGTCCTAGGATGAGGACCTCCGTCTTGTCCGAGTTGAGTTTGAGACGGCTGTCCTTCATCCAGTCTGCTACCTCTTTCATTCCTTCCTGGAAGTTTGATTTGGCGGTTGCTGGGTCCTTGGTGAGGGAGAGTATCAGCTGGGTATCGTCGGCGTAGGAGATGATATTGATGTTGTGTTTTTGTGCGATGGTGGCGAGGGGGCTCATGTAGATATTGAAGAGTGTTGGGCTGAGTGAGGATCCTTGGTGTACGCCACAGATGAGTTTGGTTGCCGAGGAGCGGAAAGGGGGGAGGCGGACTCTTTGGGTTCTGCCGGTGAGGAATGAGGTGATCCATTCCAGGGCCTTCCCCTGGATACCCATGTTGTTGAGGCGGTGTACTAGGGTGCGGTGGCATACGGTGTCGAAGACTGCTGAGAGGTCCAGGAGGATGAGGGCTGCTGTTTCTCCGTCGTCCATCATGGTTCTGATGTCGTCTATGGCTGCGATGAGGGCGGTCTCGGTGCTGTGGTTTGCTCGAAATCCGGACTGGGAAGGGTCAAGCGAGTTGTTGTCCTCGAGGAATGCGGTCATCTGTTTGTTGACGGTCTTCTCGATGACTTTAGCCGGGAAGGGGAGGAGTGAGATAGGCCGGAAGTTCTTGAGGTCCCTGGGGTCTGCGGTGGTTTTTTTCAGGAGGGCGTTGATCTCAGCGTGCTTCCAGCTCTCAGGGAAGGTAGCTGACGAGAAGGAGCTGTTTATGACGGTCCGTAGGTGGGGTGCGATGATGGTGTCGGCCTTGTTGAAGATGTAATGGGAGCATGGGTCGGAGGGGGAGCCGGAGTGGATGGTGTTCATGATGTGGATGGTGTATTCACTGTTGATGGGGGTCCAGGAGTGGATGGTAGTGGTGGGGGTCGTTGGGCTGGTGTCCGGAGGTGGGGGTTGGGGTCCGAAGCTGTTGTGTATATCTGCAATCTTGCGGTGGAAGAACGTGGCGAGGGAGTTGCAGAGGTCTTGCGAAGTGGTGATGTCGTTGTTGCTGGCGTCCGGGTTCAAGAACTCTTTGACGATGCTGAAGAGTTCCTTGCTGTTGTGTGTGTTGTTGTCTAGTTGTTCCTTGTACTTTTACATTTTTTACAATGTACAAATTCCCAGTAGTGTATCTGGAGAAAGGTGCACAAGGGAAGGTTTCTAGGGTTACTCCTGTGAAAGCCATTTGCAATCTTTCAAGAGGTCCTCCTATTCTTTTCGTCAGGAATTCTCGATAGCATTGGAGAATAGAGCTCCCCTCCACGTGCAAATGCATATTTTTTCTAATCCACAGGGAAAGCATTTTTCTAATGGATACATCTCTTCCTCTACACCTCAAGCAAAACTAGTTGAGATTCAATAATACATGCAATTTATCCCTCCCACTGGGAATTCCTGGCAGGCTTAAATGAGTTCTTGTTATCCATAAACTTTTACAACTTTACAGCCAGAAATAGTAAACAGGTCACAACTTGTCTGCATTTCACATAACCATGTTTGCTACAAACAATTTAGAATAGGAAATATCTTTCAGCTTTAACTGCATCTGAAAGTGATTTTAAAATTAGTAACTTAGGGTGTTTAATCAACATACAACTGAAAGGTTTCAAATTGTATATTAGGTGTTAGTTAAGTATTTACATAAATCATATTTTAATATCAAGGCAAGACAGTACATTTGAAGGTTGTGCATGTAGAATTTGTGCTGTGTTGCTGTGGACATTCTATGTACCTATTCTGAACAGTTAACATACAAATCCGTATTTTGACTTTAAATAAAATAAAATAAAAGATATGTGAGAGATGTGTTCTCTTGTTAATTACATCTGTTGATGGAACACAACATTTTTACAGGGGCAATTAGCTCAGTTGCAAAGCTTTGCTCTGAGTGAGGTTGAACTAGTGCTAAGTATCTAATTTGGATGCATTATAAACACGCCAGATTGACGTTTTGCTCCAGGTTAACATTTTTAAATTTGACTTGAGAGTTGATTTTCCTCGCACAGTTTAACTTCTGATGTAGCAGTGACATTCACATCGCTTACAAACGTATGGGGATATTTTCCCTGAATTGTGTTTTAGTAGCAATGCATTGTGTGGAGCAATCCACCTTTTTTTGTTTTCTTGGGCTTTCTATAGCCTGCTTTTCAAGGTAAGGTGCGCGTTTAGGGTCGTAACACAGGTCCCTGCAGTGCATGAAAGACCTCACCCTTCCGGGGAATTTCTGTGAGCTGTGAGAACTACATTCTGCAGGGGGGCTGCATTGTTTTATCTTACACCACTGAGCACATTCTTTCAATATGGCCACATTTGGCTCTCACACTGAATGCAATAGAGCAATTATTGCCCACCTGGAGCACCTCATTATTATGCAGCCAAATGGCACAGCCAAACTCAGGATTCAAAATGTACCACAGCAGTTGGAGTTACCTTTAATGATGGAGCAGCGTAACTTTGGTTCCATTGTTACGGTTCATAAATACACAATATATATGGGCAATTAGCACTTGATACTTCTGTGTCCTAATGTTATTATTGGAAAGTGTTGCACTTCACACCACTATTGAATCGCGTTCTCTATAGCATCAGAGATTCATACATACATTGTGTGCCTTAACCGTATTAAATGGAAATCTAACAAAAAACATCCTCACACTATTAAATGTGATTACTTTAGAAAAGAAAATACTTTTGTAATGTGTGCACTAATGTTTCATATTTGTATTTATAATGTAGTTTTCTTTCATTTCGTTATTGAATGTGCATGTCTATATTAAATGTGCACCATTGATTTAATACTCTAACTTGATATTGCTAGGTTTGTGTTTCTTTCTGCATGGAATGTTGTTTTCCATTTTCCGCTTGCATGTCTTTTCTTTGCTGTTACTTTTACTTGATTTGTTAGTATGAGAATAGATGGAACACGGAGAGCCAGAGTGTTAATTGAAGGTCTCCATTCAGCATTATTCCAAAGGCTCACAGGTGCCCAAGGACAACCATTCCCATGTCTGGCCCGATGTTTCAGCTCATAACGTGAGAATGGAAAGTACAATGGAGCTCCTGATGTCGCGAACAGAGCGGTGTTACTTGGGAGATTCTGATGGAAATAATTGTAGTTTACACTGTCTGAGGGTAAGCTACTTGCCTTTGGACTTTGAGATATTTAGACCTCTGTGCTTATCCCTTTGACTCCTGCTAAGTGTGGCTTAGGCTAACACCCATTCCCCTATCCCAAGAAGACTCTTGACCGAACATCTGAAATACTGACATCTTCCCATACCTTCTTGCATTTCCCCGATTTTCGGCATTTGATTTTTGTGATCCCATCAGGGTTTTGAACCACTCTCTTTAGTTTATACTTAATAAAGATGATTATAGACTCCAACCATGCATAGAAGAGAGAACCAGAACCTCGTCTATGAGCATCAAGTTCTGTTATTGATCTTTCGTATTGCTGTGATAACGTCTTGTCTGCCTTACTCTGGTATGTCTCAACTTATTCAGGAGGTTGGGTTACCTAGTTGTTATTTTGTATCTTTACAGCATGGTTTTAAGATTTCTTTACCTTAACCTAACTGCTAACTTCTAATAAACCTTCTTAACTATAGACACATTCCTGGTCCTTATTGTGTAGCCAAATGTGTTGCACTGTTAATGAGATCGTTTAATTAAATACTAGCTCCCTTTACTTCTCAGTCAGTGAAAAATGGTCCACCGTTTAATAATGGTAAGAGGGTTGGTCCAGCGCTGCATCAATATATTTCTACCCAAACAACCCCTTTTTAGCAACATTAGGCTAATGTAAGACTGGGTTAAAAAACAATAGTTCAAACATATACCAGATATTTTGCAAGCAATTCTTAGATGACAGTTCATAGGTTACTATACTCTATTAAAATTGTAACTTATGGACTGCAATTAACAAAAGTATCTCTTTGACAAAAGTGGTAATTCATGGAGCTGGCTTCATAAAATACAGTTCTGTGATCTGCATGGTACACATTCTTTGCATCAGGCACATTAACCCTCTGTGCTATTTTATGATAAGTCAAAACTGCCACTAGACATAGACTCAATCTCTCTCCAGCAGAAACATTATTCACCAGAGTTATCTTTACATTTTTATTGTTGCTGAAAACTGCTGGACACACATGGAACACTGCAGTGTTTTTAAACCCATTATTTCTAAACTCAGTGCCCCCTACTTCCCCCTGTAGTCAGCACAAGGTGGGGGTGCACCAGTTGCACCCCCCTAAAGCCAGCCCTTGCTGAGGGAGCAGCACACAGCTGCCCTTTAGGTAAATACAACACTTGTCGTTGCAGAGATATATTGCTCTTTGTACTATACCAGACCAGAAAAGTTAAAATTCAAAAGGTTTTCAATATGTTTCTGGAAGAAGTGGTAAAACCAATTAACATTTACCAAATATATATGGTATAACTTATTTGAAATAGGAAAGCTTTCACTACTCAAATGTCTCATGGCACCATGTACAGCCCAGGCTATGACACCCAAAGAGCATAGACACCCTACCCCAACTACCCCAACTACCCGTAAAGCAGACTGCAGCTTTCTTCATACTCATTTAAACTTATTGAATCTTCACACAAATAAAATCTGTGCTCTAATGTCCACAGGAACGTAGAGGTGATTTGGTTGTACTAGTCACTATATACTTATTTGATTAACTTAAATGACAGCAGATTATTTGCATTTGATTGCTTAGTTGTATAGGTTTTACTTCTCACTGCTTAGCACTTACAGTTCGTAGTTCATCGCTGTAGTCTTGGAAGCCACGTTATGTAGCCTGTTCCCCAGTTGTACTTTGTCAGCCACTTGGTTTTTGGCTAGCACACCAATAATTTCGACACTAGACATTGATGTATGCAAGGAGAAAGAACAATGAAGAAAAAGACAACAAAAGAGAAAGGGTGAAGGGCAGGAGGGAAGGCATTATGAAAGGGCGTGCGACAAGAGGGGGAAACAACTATAGATAATGAAGAGGTAGAAAGGGGGGGAACATAACAGCGAGAAACATGGATACTAATTAGAGGCGATGGCGGGAAGGGGCTTAGAGTTTAAATCTGTGTGTGAAGAAGCATAAGTGAACAAGTACGTTAGTAGGCTTGTCTGAGTGTATGAATGAACATACGTAACAGAGGCAGGGGGACTCATCTGTGCTTAAGGATACTCCCCCAAGACACAGTAATTACGAAATGTTGGGTGTAGTTCATATCTCAATCTCTGCCTATGTATGCAGTAGAGGAATGGAAATTAATGAATACACAAAAACAGTGAAATATTTTATTATTTAGAGCTATTGCTGCTTAAAGAATGAAGCCAAATTGTGAAATTAACCAGTATTCAGATGACAAGTTATGCACTATGGATTTTTTGCTGCACGGTAATGATGGCAGACCTTATTTCTATATACTGTCTTCACGGCGTTCCTGGTTTCGAAAGAGCATTTTTCCGAAGGAAGACTGTGTATTGTGGACAGTCTTGACTGCAAGGACGCCTCTCTGGTGCACCCGGCACTCTGCCTCACAGTATGCAGAGTTTTAATTCAATACAGCTGGAAAATGAAATGATGTAGTAATATTCAAAAGTAGGCACAACTAGGCAGGACATTGGTGTAGGCAGCATCCATTTTCACCGTATGGAAATTTGAGAAATTTTTGATTGTCTATGCCTGAGTCAGCCACAGACAATCAAAGTGAGCGCTTCAACGAGACAGCCACAAGAGGTCCTCGTTTTCCAAAAGTTGGGAATTGAGAGATGAAAATATCTGTTTTCACAGCCCTTCGTCAAAAAACTAAAAAAGATCAAATTTTTTAAATTTCGCAGCCAGTTTTTTAAAAATCGCAGCATTTTTACTAAACTGCTGATTTAGTAATTTTTTTTGCAAATCGCGAAATTGCGAAATGCTGTAGGGTCTGACAAAGAAATGGCACATTCCTGCTTTCTCTCTGCACTGGTGCTCTGAGTGCTGCCTAGCACCAATACAGGCACCCCTGTGCTATGGTTCAAGATGGCCTGTGTTACTGGCAAGATTTTTTTGTGCAGGAAGAACACCTTCCTGCACTGAAACAATTCTCAGTGTATACCCGCTCAGGTGATTAGCTGTGCTCTACAAATCCGAGTCAATTGATCGAGAGTCATTTTCCTCTTTCTCTATGTGTCACATTCTGCAGACATACAAATATTTACTTACATATGGTGCAATTCCTTCTGACTCTCTGCACTGGCATACTTGATCCTGCAAAGCACCAATGCAGGCACCCTTACACCATGGTGCAAGGGTGCCGGCATTACAGGCAGGATTGTTTTATACAGGGATGGGCACCTTGGAGGGGTACCGTGCTTCTATGTGTTGCCGTTCTGTGGTCTCCTCAGGAGGGCTGAGGGGGGCCTTAACCTGCGGGGCCTTTTGCAGATGTTTTTTGTTTCTAGAAGGGGGCTCCTCCCTTGTTCTAGACCTAATGCAGAGACTGTTTCATGCAGCTGGAGGATTCTGCTTTTGTGGCTAGCTAGGGAGTTTCAGCCCCATTGTTTCATTGGTTTTGTGTTTTGCTGCTCCAGGTTTCCATTTGTGGTTCTGTGGGGTCTACTGGCCTTCATTTTCTATTTTTGTTTCCCGGCTGGCCTCTGGTACCTTTTTTCCAGAGTGCTGCTGGTACCTGTTTTTCTGCTCACGTGTTTCACTTTTGTGGCTTTCGTTGAGAGTGGCCGGAAATTGCTGGGGCTGGTTTCCTCTGTGTTTTTTGGCATGGTGTCCGTTGGGATCTTTTGCAGTAGCCTTTTCCCTCTTTGGTTAGGGTAGCCTTTCTGCTGACAGGCATTGCTTCATGTGGGTTCCTTGGTCTGCCTTCATTCTGCCTGCATGGTTTTTGCTTGGGGGTTTGCCCCTGCTTTTTTCCGGGTCCAGTCCGCCCTGATCTGGACTCTGTGGGAGTCCTTCAGTCTCTCCCTCCCTTGTCTTCCAGTTGGGGTCTCTCCAGCGGCCTCTGCCTCTCTCTGGTAGACGGTTTCCTTCCCTCTGTGGTTTTCATTATTGCCTCTTTCCTTGACACGGTTCTCTTGTCTCCCCTGCACTTCCTCTGTTTTGCAGTCAAGGGCTTCCACTCCCTGTTCTGGAGCGCGCTCTTCTGGAGGATGTTTTGCATGCTGACTCCGTTGGTGGATGATTTCCGTTTTGAGGGTGTGCTCCTCTACCCTTCTCTGGAGCTTGGTGCCAACATGGTTGCTGGGTTATGGCTATTTGGGCCACTGGCGGGTTGTCCCTGACCAGGCCATCCCCGGATCTCTTCTTCTTCTTGGGCATCCGCTTTCGATATGGCTTTGTAGAGGCTCTTTGTGTTGATGAGACGCTGTGTACGTCTCCACTCCCTTCTGTTCTCTTGCCTTCTTTGCCCCTAGGTGTGGGCATTGCTGTGGCTCTGCCTTCAAGGGATGCTGTCTTCAGACTGGGTCTTTTTTTCCCTTGGGGGGCTGTCTGTCTCCCCCGGTGCTCTATCTCCTATGACTTTGGTGCCTGTTGTCTTGTGTGTGCAAGTTTCTGCTGCTGGTGTCTCCTCCGCTCTGCAGGTCCTCTAGTGGTCGTTGGGTTCTGCTCTTTTGTCTGGTGCCTTTTCATTGGTTCCTCTTCCAGGCATGGTTCTCATGACTGATGCCTGTGTGTTAGAGAGGGGTACCACTCTGGGGGCTTCTGCTGCTATGAGGTAGTGGCCTCGGTTGCATCCACTGGGAAGGGGCTGGTGGCTGTTCTGTTAACCTTCTTGTTTTCCGTCCCCTGTTGTGGCAGTCGGGGTTCTGGTGGTTGCTCAGTTTGTTGGCTCCTTTGTGCATTGGCGAGGCAGTGAGGGGAGAGGTGTGGCGCCGCGGCCAGGATGACTGACTCCGGAATCTGGGGATCACAGTTCGATCCCCGGGTCCGGCGGCAGATTAGCCCAGCACAATGTGACTCTGGGCAATAGCTTGATTAATCTTCCCAAGGGCCCCCAGCACCTAGAGACCCTAACGGGTGACGGTTCGCGCTTTACAAACGTGTGTGTGTGCCTTTCTCTGTTTCCCAGGATTTTTCACCTCTGCGTCATTTCTCTTTCAAGTGCGTGTTTGGGCTTGCTGCTGCCTAATTTCGGTCCGATCTCTGGGCCGTTGGGTTTCAGTCTGGACTGTTTTGGGACTATCTTCTTTGGTTTGGTCTTACTTGGCTGGTCCCATCCTCGGATGCTTGGGTGATGGTCCCCCTGGATGTTCCGTGTCCCAGGATCTTCTTTCTGATTTTTCTGCCTATTCCTCATCTCCCTTAGATCTTTTTTTTTTTTTTTGCAGAGTTTTATATAGCGCGAACTAGACCCGAACCGAATCAGGTATCAGAGCGCTTTACATAGCACCAGTTACGTTACATGAGGACGGACACACATTCATTTTAGGCACGGGTAGATTAAGTGATTTGCGCAGAATCACAGGAGGTTTTGGCGTCGTTACCGAGACTCGAACCCAGGTACCCAGGTCCGAGGTCGAGCGCCCTAGCCGTTAGGCCAATTCCTCTCCCCTGGAATACAGATGGTTCCAATGGTGGTGAGGGCCCTGGCAGTGCTTTGTGGGGCTCTTGGTTTCCTTTGCTTCTCCTTCTGTTGGTGTGGCCACATGGAGTTGTGCCAGTTTTTCTATCCCCACGCTGTCTGCCTTCTCTTCCTATGGCCTTGCTTCTGCGGTTTAGGCTTGTGGTCTGGGTCTTGTGTGGCTGTCCTTCCAGGTACACAAGTTTTCTTAGTTTTTTTCCAGCTCCAATCCTGCTGTCCTGTTGGCGGTCTGCCCTTGCCGCTTCTGGCCATAGTTGGTGGTCATTTTCCATTCGGGTCTGCTTTTTCTATTGCTCCTACAGCATGTTCGAGTCCCTTTGGAGTGGTTTACTGCTGGAATAGGGTGTGTCTGGCCACAGAGCCGGTGGGCAGCTATTGAGGCTTTTCGGGGTAATAGTGTCTGGTGTGAGCTCTTCTTGACGCTTGCAGACAAAGGCCTTGCTTTTCCAGCATCCAGTTGTTCCCTCCCTAGTGCCTGGTTGGATTTTCCTCTGGTTTGGCTCGGTTGGAGGTGTCCTCCAATTGAACCTTTGGGGTCAAGTGCCGTCTGGTTTCCTTCAGCCGCACTTAGGTTTCTGCTGGGTGTTTTTCAGGGTGACAAGTGGGGGTGCTTTGGGATTTGTTGTCCTCCCCTCCATTCCTTTGGCTGGTTTCCAGACCCGTAGTTTCCTCTTTTCCTCTGGGTTCTGTGGCTGTGTTACCTGTCTTTGGTCCTCCGCCTGTCTCTGGTGCTATGGGGCGTTTCCATTTCTGGGTGTCCCTTGTGTACTTTGGTTTTTTTTCTGCGCCCTGCTTTGTTTCGCAGGTTGAGGGCTGTCTTGGCCGCTTTGCGTCTGGTGGAGAGGGGTTCACGCCATATCTCTCTCCTTGGTCCCATTGATTTGGGTTGTGTTTTTCCTTCCTTTTCCGTCACAAGTCTGCCTGTTCAAGTGTTTTTTCTGCGGTGGTTTGCCGGTATGTTTGTACCTTCTGGGTGGCTTTTACAGGTGCTTCTTTTTGGAGGTTGTGCATTGCTGCCATTTGGGCTTGGCTTTGCTTTTTCGTGTCCCATGGACCTTTTCCCTTGGGGATGGGTTTTCTGCTTTTGGGTCGATTGTTTTGGGTCCCAGGGTCCTCTAGCAGTGTCCTGTGTTTGGGTCAATGCCTTGCATATGCTTGTTTTGCTTCGCTTGAGCTATGTTTGCCAAAATCAGTTTTTGGCTTGCGTATGTACTTATATGTAAGAACTGTGAGAAAAAGACGGACAAGGAGGTAATGCTCGGTTACTTACCGTTAATATTACCTACTACATATCCATGTCTTCCTTGTCACAGTCCCGAGTTCCCTTCCACTTCTCCCTGTTCAACTGATTTCTTTCTAGTCTTTGTTATTTCACGAAGCCCTTCCCAGGCAGTGATGAATTTATACCCTTTGGTATGGGGGCCATCTTGGATGTTGAAGGAAAAGTAAATTGTGGTGAATAGGTTCTGCAAGAATGGAGATAAACTCACACATAAGGACTGTGATGAGGAAGACACCGACTCGGAGTAATGAATATTACCAGTAAGGAACCAGGCATTGGGAGCGCTGGTAGGGGCCATAGGTAGTGCACTCTGCAGTGGCCTCCTGACAAGGGCCTTGGCACTTATATTTTCACAAATTAAGCACTGGATATTCCTGATCCAGTTTTTTTCCAGCTAGTCTTATACTTTGGTAGGTTTTAAAAAGTTGAATTAATTTGAGGTGGCTGGAATGTGTGAGTGCAAAAGCGCAATCTGACCCTACTTTTTATGATGGCCCTGATTGCTTCTGTCTAAACAAGAAGGTGCACCAATTGACTAACCCTGGTGGAGGACATGACCTTTCCGATGAGTGAATTGATGTACTGAAGGAGGTCCAAGCAACTACCCGGCTATTGGTGTGGACAGGAGTGGGAAGGAGTCCTTAACCTAAGTAGGAAACCTACATAATGGGGCGCAGGCCTGTCGATGATGTCAATTTCAGATTTGTACCACTTAGTCTACCGACCGGTGAACACAACTTAAGCATCTCCGAGGTGTAAGAATCCAGCATATATTTACCCACTGCTATGGGGGTCACAATGGGATAGCTGTATGGCGTCACAATGGACGATGTGTAGGATTTGCAAAGCATTGTAAGGGTGCAATGTTTCGGCAAAAGGAAACAATGAATTTTTTTCTCCAGGAAACGAGGAATATAAGAATCTATATGAGGAGAATTTAATATCCTTTAGATGAGGTCTGATTTAATCTTCACTTGTACTGGTTGGGATCTCATGCTTTATTAAATAACTTTCATTGTGTGTTTGTCTCCCCTGGAGTTGTGAACTAGCTTCTAAGTGAAAAAAACATTTCAAATCATGTAGGTAGGATAGAACGTCTCCTTGTGTTCCAACCAATGGATGGGTTTAACCCATTCGCCTTTTCGGCCTTCTGTGAGCCAGGTCTGTAGATAAATTAGGCCCGCTGCACGAGGCGAGGAGCGTTTGCTAGAGGCCATGGCGTCCTTCTGTGAGAATGAATATGACAGTTCATGACACGCTCCATGCTATTACTTATGTCTCTAGCTGCCGCGTCCGCAAAGGAGGGAAACATTAGATTTCAAGTTGACCTTTTACTGGAATACAAATGCAAACCATGTAGCAACCTGCAGTGCAGGGGAGGTTTTCAACTACACGCACGCAGCGAGTGTAAATGAAAATAGTGCTTCTGCAAAAAAAAACCTGTTACTAGAAATATCATCAGACATGGGCAGTTCTTTCATGCAAAGGTCTTGCAGAAAAAATAAATCGCTTCAAATGCACATGACACATTTGTGATCGAATACCGATTGTTTTATTCCTAAAAAGTAAAACACGTTTGCTAACTACAGTGATGTTTTTTTAATCCTTTAGCGACGCCTTAATGTGCGTTGCGACTCTTTCCAGTAATTTACACCGGTGCAGATTTGCACGGCACCGCACAAAAAGTCTTTGTGGCACTTATAGGTTGGTGTAAATGTATTTTTTTTGCTACTTCCATGTGGTGCAAATGACAGCGCAAAATTATTGGTGCAAAATTGCCCAACACTGCACGACACCAATTAATACAGTTTTGTTTCCACTCCTTGCGTTTTCAAAGTGAGTTCGTTCTCCCTCACAAAGATAACAGTGAAATAGCTGTATTATTTTAATTTCTTGACAAAGGTTTTTCGTAAATCAGGTGTTCTGTAACTGAATAACGCATTGAATTGTGTGAGAGATGACAGGCCTTCTAGGTCTTCGAGTTCATCTGTGCGGGTCATTGTATCATCTTACGGTTCATGCATGCATAATGTAATTTGCCTTCTGGTTTCTGTTTTTAATTACCTATGCAGTCATGTTTAAATGGCTCCTTTGTATCTATCAACCGTGGCAGCCCTGATTCCAAAAAAAAAGCCTTAGGTCGCCTGGTTATCAAGTGGCAAACGTATGAAAGATGGCAATGCAGACATTTACCAAGGATATGTCCCTTCACCTAGCCGAATCTATACGAAAACAGTGTATTTTATAAATGGAATAACCGAGTTAACAACACAATACAGTACTTTTATTCAATGGATATATTATCTACAAAATAGTGATTTTTTAAAAACAATACACCAATTGATATAAGAAATGAGCATTTGAGAACATGGAGGTTGAGTTTAACCAATAAATATTTTTTGTTTCACATTGGGTTTGTCTGGCTAGAGTTTCTTTAAGCCCGGTTTTCTGAACGGCTCCAGGGTGTTTGAAAGCGTGTTGTTGGAGCACTCCCTCTGTTTCGAACATGTGGCACAAGAAGCTACATTTAGGACACTGAGCCAAACAAGGTCTGCCTAGGTTCTAGGGCCATCGGCCTTCCAAGCAACAGTTGCACAATTAACTCTACCTAAATCTTCATCGTATATCAGTTAAATGGGTACTTTTCTCTGTGGCTGTGCATTTCTTCCAACAACGATCTCCTCAATTTCCGGTGCACCAAGCCTCAGAAGTCAAGCTCAACGTTTATTTATTTATCCCTTCTTATATTGTGGATACTTTACTCAAAGGTGTCAGGGCGCTTTACAATAGAACCAAGTACATTACATAAGAACTTCAGAGTACATGGATTACATATAAAATACAAAACAGATGGGGGTGTGGCCTGCAAGATGGCCGCATAGGATGTGCTTTGCGGTGCTCCTGATCAGCGCAAAGGCATCCAACAGTATCCTGTGGTGCTTCACTAGCACCGACCCGACAACTAACACCGGCCCGGCGAGGAACATCGTCTGGCACAGAAAGTGTTGGACTTGGCCCTTCTGGCAGGTTCACCCCTGAACTTTTTGCCTTTTAATGTTACATCAGTATAATGATTTCTGGTCTTGGCGCAGTGTAAAGTGCGTGCGCTCTCTGAGTGCATGTGTGAGATTGGCCTGCCCTCCCATATGAATGCATGGGGAATGTGTGTGTCCATAGTAATTCCTGATGCGTGGGGAGTGCAAGGTTGAGTTTGGTATGTGCTAACTCGTGAGATTGAATGCTCCGCGATGATGTGTGCGGCGTTCATGTGTCTAGTGTGGAAGTGTCACTTCTAGAAGTTGGCCTGTCTGTGCAGTGACTGTCTGGCTTGTGGTTGGCTGGAGCTGGCTGGTGTGCGTGGCTCCAGAAGTCAGGATGGGTCTGCCCTGGTGGTGAATGGGGAGATCTGCATGTTGATGGCAGGGAGGGGCTGCACCTGGGACCTGAATAGGGCTGGGCTTTCCCTCCACAATGCTGGCTCCGCCTCCTGTGGTGGGACTGATGACCCTAGCCTGTCCTGTGAATGGGGAGAGGGGCTGAGCAAAAAAAAGTGCTCCAGAACCAGCTGCGTCTGGTTTTCCCCCACCCTGCACCCTAGAGACAAAGGGATCCTGTGTATAAAAAGAGGCTGTGACCTCATGTTAAATGTTCTTGTTTTCCTGACTAGAATCTACCAGCGGCGTGCTGCTGCTGGGGCCATGGGGAAGGCTTGCCTCCCTGGGCCCTGCCCAGCCCCTGGATTGCTGATGGACTTATTGTGGACCCTTCTTTCTGGCCCTGAAAGCCTTGTCCTGAGTTGCCAGCTTGTTGCTGGGACCCTGTTCTGTCTTGAGGAGTCCTTCTTTGGGAGGCTTGTGATTACCATGCCCCTAGCGCCTGGTAAGCGCTTTATTTCAGCGGCTGCCTTTATTGATGGCAGCGAGGGTGCCCACCCGCTTATTTTTGCTCTCTAACGGCAGGAGCCTACCCTGCATTGTGCCCGCATTTGTATTTTTGAATTCAGGTGCCTACCGCGATTATGGCCGCAGTTATATTTTTATTTAAGAGTGCCACCCCTTTTTATAGGCGCCTTAACGGGTGCCTACCCCGTTTCTACTTTTATTTATAATTTACTCAAGGGAGCCTACCCCTCTTTTCAGCCGGAGAAATCACCACCGCAGCCCTGAGCTGCTTGTTGACACGTTGCCGGGCTGCTGCCTGCCGCGACCCGGAAGTAGTAGGAGGTGGGCGGGGCCTGGAGACCCTTTGTTCCGCTTCCCCCTGCCTGGGGGAAGCCTTTGTGTGCTTTTCCAGTCTCCCGTATGGAGAAGGAGACCCGAGATGTTGCCTGCCCGCGCTGCCGGAAAGAGAAGCTGGTGCTGCATGGGGAGGCCGGGAGCCTCCCCCGCCTTCCCCGAGTGGCCGCAGGAAGACCTGGAGCCTTGCGGGCTCCATTTTAAAAGTCCCGATCCCGAGATGGGGGACCGGGTGAAGACCAGGGCGAAGTGGGCGCACTTTGAAGGCAGGGCTCTCGGGTGGTGAGAGAGGCCCGCAAAGCGCTACCGCCGCACCAGAGAGAGGAGTTCCCCGCGAGCAGCCCGGTGAGTACAAAAGGGTTGGGGGGCTCCGTGGGCAATATCGGTGCTGCCAGATCCAGGCACAGCACCATGGGAGGCAGTATTCGAGTGGCCCCGTTTGGCCGCTCCTTCGTTTTGCTCATTTTTTGTCCTAGAGCGGCGAAGGCTCCAACGATGGCCCATATTTGTTTTAAAAGTCCCTGTGAGGGCCAGATGGCTTCCAGGGGCCCCGCGATGCCAGAGCCTAGAGGGCTCCCAAAATACACCTATGTTTGTTCCAGAGCCCGAGGGCTCCAACCTTTTGCGCAGTCTTTGTCCTGGGGGCCAGTGAGTGCTCATGCTGCAGTTTTGATTCTACAGCTGCCCAGCAAGTAGTGGGCAGCTGCACCGTTTAGGTTCTTTTCTTTCTAGGGGACTTGTTCCTTGGACTCAGGAGTGAGTCGCACTCCTTCATCCCTACCATGGCCTTCCCCAGCTGCGCAGCACTTAGTGCCAGCTTCAGCATTTAGGCCCCTTGCTATTGTCCCCAGCTGCCCAGCAAGTAGTGGGCAGCTGCTACAGTGAGGTTTTGGCGCAGTGGCGCAACCTGGACCCTAATGTGATTTATGTGATGGTTATGATTCCTGTGCTATTGCTTTTTGGGTGTTAGAAAATGTACTGTGTGTACTATGTTTTGCGCACCCTGTCTGCTGATACCTCTAGATGTATTTCTATGCCTAGGATGTTGTTGTCCCTAGTATAGTTATGCTAGTGAATTCATGGTTCCCTGCGTGATATTTGCCTAAGGTGTTTAGGATTGCGTAGGTAGTACTTACCTTTTACCAGTGGTTACTGGTTGTGTGCTACATT
This sequence comes from Lissotriton helveticus, assembly GCF_964261635.1. NCBI lineage: Eukaryota > Metazoa > Chordata > Amphibia > Caudata > Salamandridae > Lissotriton > Lissotriton helveticus. Next base: position 984,089,041 of record NC_136071.1, on the reverse strand, counting down.
TGCTATTTGGTGCTACAGTTATTATATGTTCTATGCGCTAAGCGTTATTCCTAAAAAGTGCTAATTCTACCAAGTGGTAGTTCTAAAAGTGCTAATTCCTGAAAGTGGCCCACGTGGCCCTGTCCCATGTACATAATCCCCTGTAAATTCTGCCCGCGCCTATGGCACATTGTAAAGTGTGTGTTTCTTATCTAATGTGTTTGGTATAATACAAAGGCTATTTTTATATATAACCTTGTGTGGAGTTCCTTTTGTGGAGGGGGCCTTGGATGTTGTTGCTGGTGGGTGCGTGTGCGCAAATACTTAACTTATATTGCCTCTGGGATAAGCCTTACTGCTCGTGTCACATTACCTAGAGGGTGAGCAGGGATTATCTTTGGCGTGTAACTCCCTTGCCCTGACTAGAGTGGTGATTTCTGCCTGGCTTTGGCGCAAGCATTAGCCAACCGGAAATCCCATTTCTAACAGAAAGCAACCTCTGGGTCCCAGTAATCCAGCAGAACGGGCGCTGGGAGCCTAGCAATCCCAGGAAGGAGGCGCCATCTTAGGCTGATGCAGACTTGCCGCGACACACATCGGGGGCCAGGAATTGCCGGCCGAATCCCTCAGTGGTGACTCTGGCACAGTCAATGAAAAGCTGTGATACGGGCTGCTGGGGCTGAAGTGTTTGTCTTGGAGGAGCGGGAGATAAAGCCACCAAAGGGGGGAGGCATTGGCCCATGCGGTGTCCCAGTTAAAGTGGAGCTGGGATGATCGTGACGCTGAAATTGTTGGAACTTGCCTGCAACTGCAGGAGGTGAGTCGCTGACGAGGCGGGTCTCATAACATTGGAGCTGGCAGGAGGTGATCGATGAGCTTTGGTCCGAACGGGGCTGGCGGTCGGCCCCACCCATGTCTGACACCACGGGACAGACCGAGGCCAATCGGACTCTGCTGGGGAATAAGATTCCTGCCCGCATTCCTGAAAAGTGATACCCTAACATGAGGAAAACTGAGGAAAAGGGAGGTTCACCCCCGCAGCCCTTAGTCACTGGGCAGCAAGCGGTGGTGTGGATCAAGTGGGACCCAGGAGCTCGATAAAGGTGAAAAAGTTTTTTATTGTCTCAGTTAATTAAAACCATAACAATACATTATATAAAATCAACTACTCATTAACAATTTCCTTTTGCATGTATAAATTCTCTATTAATTCATTCTAAACAATCTGAATCTAGTGCAAGAATTTGTTGTTTAAAAACAGTTAAGCAATCCATGTAGTTTATCGTTCCAAGAGTTCTAATATTTATACGTTATTAAGTTCAAAAGAGCCCTCTCACAAAACTGCCGCAGTTATGTTGTTCTTAACGCTTGGGCGTGAGCTACGAGGAACTTTAATAATAAGCAGTTTAGACGGGTGTCTGTTGGGTTCAAAATTGACATAATCGCCGATCTACACGTTCTTATGCCTCGTTCGTTCATTGCCTTTTTTAGGAAGACTGCTCGTGCTTGGGCTAAATTCGGGCAGATACAAACTAGATGGATAAAGTCATCCTTGCTGCTCCCACATAGTCTACAGGTTTTGGGTCCATCATGCACCCAAATTGGTTGGTCCATAGTTGATGGAAGATTTCCCAGACGGAGCTCCATTAATTTCTGTTTTCTGTAAGCTGGGAATGTAATTGTTAGGTATGGGGCTGCAGTGAGAGTTTTGTAGTTTGATATGACCATCCAAGCATGTTTTCTCGTGCTGAACGGGGCTTTGTCAAGTAGAAGAGAATGACATTTTGTTGACTTTTTTATGGCTTTTTTGAACGCTGGGTAAGGCAGATTGAGTTCCCAGAGATTTCTTGTTCCAGTCTCGGTTATGGCCTTCTCAAGGTACTGGTTGTGTGGGGATTTAACATCATTTTTTTTTATTTCTTCCCACAGTGCTTGGTGCAATTCTGAGGTTGCCATGTTCTGTTTCAAGCTGTCCCAGTACTTTATATTTGCGTACTTTCTTCCCACTATTTTGTTTGGTATTCCATATTCTAATCTCGTCTGAGCTGGTGAAGCTCCCCGTTGAATTTGGAAGGTGGATTTAAAGATGGCTGTCTACATTTTATTGAGCAATTCCGCGTCTTTCCCGTGCAGTCCCACGCTGCCGTATGATAGGGTGGGAAGCACTTTTGCTTTTATCGTTGCCAATAGAGGTTTCTATGATGGCCCCGTAAACTTTTTGGCTAAGGATCTAAAATCAAATGACAGTGAGTTTGCTCTCTGGGCGATGTACGTCTTTTGTTGCTGGTGGTTATGTCGATTATCAAAGTAGTAGCCCAAGTACTTGTAATTGGTCACGGCCTCTATTTTTGTTCCCTCCAGTTGTATGTGTGGGTTGACTGATCGTCGTCTGGTGATGACCATTGTTTTTTTTTTGTTGTATTTATCTCCAGCTTGTTATTTTTTATAAATTCCGCCAACCCTACTAGTGACCTTTGAAGGCCAATCTTCGTTAGGCTCAACAATACCACGTCGTCCGCGTAGGATAGATGAGTTAGGGATAAAGAGGCTAGTTTGGGTGGGTGGGATGAGATCTTGTTTAGGGTTGGGGCTAAGTCTGCCATAAAAAGATTGAAAAGATGCGGTGCCAGAACACAGCCCTGCTTGAGGCCTTTACTGGTGTTGATTTGTCTTGAGAGCCGTGTTCCGTTCCCCAATTTTACTTCCATCCAAAAGTTGGAATAAAGTAGTAGGATTCCTCTCAGTGTTTTGTCCGGGATGTTCCAACTGCGCAGTTTTCTCCATAAGATGTTACGATCTACGCTATCGAAGGCCGCCTTTAAGTCGATGAAACATAGGTGGAGGGGCTGTTTTTTCCATAGGTATTTGTCGGCTAACACTGAGAGGGACAGGATGTTTGTCATTGTCCCGGTCCCATTCCTGAAGCCTGTTTGGTTGGGCGGTATTCTCTTTGTGGCATCAGACCAGTTTGTTAGATCTTCCAGGATTAGGGATGCAAAGTACTTCGCCTCCACATCCAGGAGGGCGAACAGTCTGTAATTTGCTGGGGATGTTCTGTCTCCTCCTTTGAAGATGGGTGAAATTATGGAACCCTGCCAGCTTGATGGAATTTGATTTACCCTTACTATTTCGTCAAATAGTTTTTAAAATTTTCCGCTCCAAAAGTCCGGGTCACTTTTAAAGATTATCGGTGGTATCCCGTTCGGCCCTGAAGCTCCACTGCCGCGAGTATTCCTTAGAATTTTCCTTATGTCCTCTTTACAAAGCCTTGTGTGTTTGGGCTTGTTTGTTGTCTCCTTCATCTCCCGTGGCTGAACCATGCCACAATGGAGCTTTGTTATAAGGAGTTCCCCTTCTGATGATTGGTTTACTCTGCGTTCTTCCTTCGGATGTTGTGTTTGCCTGCGACAGATTTTGAGTTCGCCACTGGAAACGGTGCTCGCTTTTCTTTGTTTGTCCCCTTTGTTGGTATTTTGTTGGTTTACTTATGTATTGGGCTGGTCAGGTGTTACTTGCGAGAACCTCTGTGTTAATAACGCGGCCCAATCCGCTTCTTGGACGTTAGATGTTATTGGGTTTGAGGGATGGTTTAAACTGTTTATAATCCTCCAGAATGCGTTTGAGTTGGTGTTTTTTGCCGTGCATAGTAGTGTTACCCAGAAGTCATCCTTCAGAGATCTTTTATGTTCCCACATTTTCTTTTTGTACTCTTTCTTAAGGTTCTGTCTTTGAGACCAATCTTTTGGGGACGTGGTTGTCTTTTTTAATGCTCTGGCGTTTCTCCTTATTTCTGTTTTGAGCTTTACCAGGTTCTTTGGCAGTGAGGTTTTATGAATTGGGGGCCGTGTTTTTTTTGTGATGGACTTAGTTGTTGTTAACTTTTTCGTAAAGTCCTCCCATTTTTGTATTTGGTTGCCTGTAGTTGTTTCACTTTCCATTTTTAATCTCTGTACATTTGCCTGCAACTCATCGATGTTGGCCGTTGTCCAATTGAGTCGTTTCAGGTTAGTGGTAGAGGAGCTATCTCCCACTGACTTGAAGCTACGATGTTTAGTGAGTTTTAGATTAAAGTAAGTGTGCTGGTATGAATGATCGCTTTTTGCTGTGTATTCAATTGAAAATTGCTGGACGAATTGCAGTAATGGAAGTGAGACTGCTGTGTAATCGAGTCTTGAGGTGGTCAAGGTTCCTAAATGGGTGTACTGCGGTGGATTATCAGCTGGAGGTCTTCCGTTGAGGAACCGCAGCCCAAGAAATTCCAAGGTTGTTACTAATTGTTGACCGATTGGATCGAAGCGCTCTGTTTTAAGCTGGCTTTGTGCTTTAACATTCCAAAATTCATTGGCAGCACTTAGCATCTCATCCTCCTCTGGTGTAAAGATTAAATTTGAGTTAAAGTCACCTGTTAGGATGACTTCCCAGGTGGGGTTATTATTTCGAATGTCCCTAATTGTGGATACTAGCTCATCCAGCTGGTCTTGTTTCTCTTTCACCTTTGGAGGTGCATAGAAATTAACCAATAGTACCGGAACTGCTCTCCCAGGTAGAGATAGTTTTATTAATTGCGTGTTTGGCCCTTGCGGTGCTATTTGTTCTGATTTGATGTTGATTTCCGACGAGATATAAACTGATAGTCCCCCTTTTGGTCGGCCGTAGGTGAAATTTTTTCTTGCAGGAATGCTAAAGTGTGTATACCCAACAAGAGGTAGCCCCTCAAGTGCCATAGGGCCAGATGTAGGTGTCAAAATACCGGTCGGAATCGGCCGCAAATACCGATTTTCGGCCGTTTCCGACCGGTATTTTGACATTGGTATGTAGGGGCTCTGAAAACATACAGAATCGGTAATTTTACCGAATCGGTAATTTTTACCGAATCGGTAATCTTACCAAATCGGTAAAATTACCGAATCTGTAAAATTACAGAATCGGTAAATATACCGATTGGTAAAATTACCGAATCTGTATTTTCCTATGTTGGTAGCACTTTTATCACTGCTACAGGGCTTTCAGGATTCGTATTTACCATGCAAAACAATTGCATGGTAAATAACGAATTCTTGTGTACATGCACATCTGTGCATGTACACCTGTGCCATGTGGCACACAGACATGCCCTAAGGGCACGTATGTGTGCCACATGGCGCACAAGCCAGTTACAGGGGTGCAACAGGGTGTCAAAGTGACACCCTGTCCCCCTTTGCAATTCGGTATTTTTACAGATTCGGTAAATACCGAATCGGTATTTGCTATTGAATCCTATGGGCTTCAAGGCCCGTAGGATTCAATAGCAAATACCGATTCGGTATTTACCGAATCAGCAAATACCGAATCGGTATTTGCTATTGAATCCTATGGGCTTCAAGGCCCGTAGGATTCAATAGCAAATACCGATTCGGTATTTACCGAATCAGCAAATACCGAATCTTACCGATTCGGTATTTGTACCGAATATTTTACCTACATAGCAATTACCGAATAGTAAATACCGAATCGGTAAAATTTGGTATTTACCATTCGGTAATTTGCTATTACCTACATCTGGGCCCAAGTTTCTTGAAGAGTGATGATATTGCATGCAGTCCAGTTGTGGGGGGGTAGGCCATCTTCCAGCCACTTCCTGGACCCGGCTATATTCCAGGACAATAGATGGAGGATCTCCTGGCTGTTATCCTTTTCGAGTTTTTTGGATGGTCAGTTTTTCTTCTGTTTGTTCAATGTGTCTGTTAGACCGCACCAATAATTGGCGTCATCTTTGGGGTTTGGTTGTTTACCTGTATTGAATAGTGGATGGATTGCCGGTGGTGGGCTATTCCCTCTTGCGTTCCGTAGTACTGAAACGGCCTGGGCTTTTTGTTCTAGCAGATGTTCTTTTTTTTGTTTTTCCTTTTTCCGCCAGTGGTTCTTCTAGAGGTCCTGAGTAGCGTGGTTTTTCCTGCCTGGAGAGCCTTATGCCCCTTGAGTCGAATTTCTCTCTAAAGGAGAGTATTAACTGAGTGATCTCTGCTGTTCGCCATGTTGTTAATGTTTGTTTCAATGAGTTATTGTTGTCTTGCTTTTAAAATTTGACTAAAAGTAAATCTGCGTTGGTTAGATGTTGTAGCCCTTCAATGTTGGCATAGAGTTTAAGTATATTTCCCCTGTTGAGAATATCATGCCTCCCCTGCGTTACGTATTCTGGGGTGAAGAGGAGTTGTCTGAGATGTAAATCATCTTTGCTAGACCAATTACCAGAGCCTTTTCCCGATTCTGGTCTGCAGTCTGCGCTGGTTCCACAGTGACGCCCAGTCCCGGCGAGAATTTGTGTTCCAAGTGTACCAATTGCCTGTGCACATAGGGATGTCATAATCCTTGTGATCTGGTTGCTCTCTTTCGTCAAACCTCCGCTCGTGCCTGGGCTAGTCTGGGGGGCTCTGATATACTCCAACTCTGTCCCCCTCTCTAAGGTGGCATCCTCCATGCAGTTCAATTTTACACTTCGGCCTCCGCGACTTAGTAGAATTTTTATGTCTGTGATAAGGGGTAGGGCTTTTTTCTCCCCTAACCTGGAGTTTCCAGTTTGGGGTTCTTCCAATGATTTTGGGTGATACATCTTGGTTGTTGGTTTTATTAGCTGGCTGGTCTTGCATAAAGGTCCCACATGGCATACCTTGAGACCTGCTTTGTCTGGGGTGTAATTCTTCTATGCCTTGTGGGCAGCATTTAGTTCCTTTGGGCCGCTTTTCTGATTTCACGTCGGCTTTTTGTCCGGCTGGTGTTGATTTTTTGTTCATGGCCACCTCTCTGCATTTTGCTGTTGTCTCCGAGGATGTAGGTTGCACTGGGGGGCCAGTTGAGTGTGATGAGCTCCCACTTTCTGTGCGAATGCTTTTTTTCGCAGTGTCATCTGTCTGTGTTGAATTCCCCTTGCTTAGCCTCGGATGTGCGTCTCTGTAGTTTGTTTCGCCTGTGGGTGCTGCTACAGTGCATGTGCCAAGGTTACTTGTGACCTCTGCGGGTAGAACATCCCTTCCTTTTTTTGTTGAGAGATGATGTCTTAATGAAATGTATGTTTGGTCATTTAGGTCATCAGATTGTCTTGTCGTGTTTAACGTTTCCTCATTGCTTTTGACTGAGGTCAATATGGGGAACAATCTCACCCCTTCCTACGTGTGCCATGTTAGTTGTTTATTTCTTGCTTTCCTTTCCCGTTTTTTTTGACGTCTGGTTAAGGTGTTTTTTTTATTCGGAATTAATGTTTTTAACGTTGGGCTTACTTCTGGAATGTGCTTTCCTTTTTGTGTATCTATTTCTAAATTCTTGACAAGATTGTGCTCTGTAGTGCTTGTAACTGATTTCACTTTGGTGGGATACTGGTCTGATTTTGTTAGAGCCAGTATTTGTTCTATTAGGTTGGGAAGAAGGTTCAATTTGTCTATGATTGGGCCGCACGAGCCGGGACTTTGTTCCAGTGTGTACTTTGATTGAGCTGTTATTATCAAGTTGTTTAATTTGTCAAGTTTGATGTCAATCCCCGCAATGTAATGAGCTATAGTATTCATTAAGTCAATTTGGGTGTCCATTTTGTCGGATTGCCAATTTAAAGCCATTGCTGATGACTGAAGGGTTTCTATTACTGAGAGAAGCAGCCCTGAGTGGATTGCACTTGTGCTCTGTTCGGGATTTTGATTGAATAGAAGATCAGCGCGCTCTTGACGAAGCGAGATGTCGCCTTGTTCTCTGATTTTTTTCGGTGTTTTTTCTTGGCTCCGCAACTGAGTAGATTGCCCTTCTTCCTTTTTATAGCACTGTTTTTCCTCTGGGTTTACTCCCTCTTTGAGATTGGTTATACCTGTGTCTTGCCACTTTTCTTTATTAGTTATTGGGCTTGATATGAGACTTAGTGACTTTAATTCCTCTGGGTTTTCTTCCCTTTTGTGATTGTTTTTACTTGTATCTTGCATCAATTCTTTGTTTGTAGTAGGGCTTAATATTGGGCTTGATGTGAAGTTTAATAGCTTCAGCCATGATGTTTCTGAGGCGATCTGATGAACGGATTCCATTTGGCTTGTGTTTTGTTCCCTTTGTGTCTGGGCTTTAGATATCTCGTGCTCTTTGTCAAATAATTTCTGTATTCGTATTTTTTTGGGAGGACTCTGTGATTTAGTTTTTAAAAATTTTGTGAAGAAAGTTAATGCTGTTATGGGTGTTATTGATGTTACGTTGGTTGCTGATTTTTCTACACCCGTCTGTTCTTCCTTCGTCCTCTTGCTGTCTAGGGTGGCCTCTATTGTAGCTCCAGTCGCCTGTATTTTACTCTGGCCCAGGATAGGGATTTCTCCTATGCTGCACTTGTGTGACAAAGTTGTTTCCCGGTCGAGGCGCTCCCCTGATTCTTCCTGCTGATGGACCATTACTGTGGTCTTGTGGAGATGCTGACTTCGGCGAGATGAGGTAATTAGATTTACCCCCGGTGCCTGAGGAGTTGGTCTTCCAAATATAGATGATGAGCCTTTGTTGCTGGTGACCTTCTCAGGGGTTAGTGGCGTGGGGAGACCTGGGAGAGATTGTTGAGTCGTAAGGAGGGTAGCTCCTGGGTTTTTCAGAAAAAAGAAAGCTTTGTTTATCTCTGATTTCTCTAGTTTCTCGCTCTGATCCTGCTTTTTATTTTTGAACATTGTTGTGATTGGAGAGATAAGTTGGGTGGATAGCACTGTTGTTAGGGCTTTTTTTATGTCCAGGTTGTTAAGTGGCATTTTTTCCTGGTTTGCATTGCACTGATCGGCTAGTGGGGATTTCTTTTCCTTTGAAGTTCTTTTTTTTTGCTTTGGTGACCTCCTGACCCTGCCTGATCTCATCCTTTTAAAGGCTGGGTGATTGGCTTGGGCAATTTGTTTGTTTATTGCTTGGGGGCTCCCACGAAGAGTTTGCTCTATTTGCTCTGTTTTTCTGTGCTCCCTGCACTATTCTCTACTTGGCTTTGCTTAGTTGTGGTTGGGCTCGGCAGTGATCAAACTTCACGCCGAGGTCCGAGGGTCCCGGGTTCGAGGTCCGGGGTCCAGAGCCCCAAGAGTGTATGAAGGAATCCTCCGACTGCTTCGTGTCTTCTTGTTGAGTCTTGCGATAAGGCCCCCTTGGGCCCCCCTGAGCCCTGAGCCCTAACTCCGAGCCCCTAGCCCTTTGCCCCTTGCCTCTAAGAACCAGACCCAGACCCAGAGGATAGCAGGTTTATCAGTTTTTTCCTGATTCTGTCAGGGTTGAACAGGAGGCTTGGCTTTCTTGTGAGTTTCTCACTCTTTGTTTTTCTGGGGACTCTACAAATACAGCGGCAAGGTTGGGCAATGATGGGGCGTAATGGGGGCGTAATGATTCAAATTAGGAGTTTTTCCTCTAGGACTGAGGCTGATTAGAAGGCAGCTTGCGCGCTTTGCGAGAGTCTGCGAGAGTCTGGTCAGCGAGCGGAGCTCACAGGGGACCGCAGGCGAAACAGACCTGGTTGGATTCCCTCTCCTGGTCGCCCCCCGGCTCTTACTTCGCGGCTGCCTCTACCGGCAGCTGCGCTCGCGTCTCGGCTCGCGGCTCGGCTTGCTCCCGCTCCCGCTCCTTATGCCGACGTGTCTGTGACCTTGCCTCACCTCTTTTTGGCGAACTGAAGAGAGTGGTGGTATGCGGTGGTATTCGCGGAAACCGCAACAATCGGCTATCGGCTATCAGCTGTGTCGGGTCCGCCACCTTCACCTTCTTTCGCCGCAGCTTCCTCCGCCACCTTCACTCAGCACTCTTGCAACTCACAATTCAGTCAGTAAAGGTTTCTTGCCGCTGCTGGCTCCAGCTTTTAGGGGGTCCTACTGCCTGGTAAATGCCACACACAGGATTCCAGCGTCTGTTCTGCGGATAACAGTAAACCACACCCGAGGACTTCCAGCGCGCACGGACCGCCCCACTTCCAGCGCGAACGGACCGCCCCATGGAGCTCGATAAAAAGGAGAAGCCCCAGGAGCTCGATAAAAAGGAGGTGCCGGAGAGGTGAATACTGTCCACTATCAGAGAACTGGAGGGCCGCCCCCTACCCTTCTGTCTGGTTTCGTGGGGACTGTTGATTTCTGGTCTACCGGAGGAGGGGATGGACTAGCCTCACACTGCCGGTGTGTTTACCTTGACAGGCCCTGTTGGAGCTTGTTTTCGGGGGAGAGACCCTGGGGGTGGCATCCGACAAGTGTGGCTCAAGGGACAATGAGCCTGAAGCTACACCTGGGTATATACTCGCAAACGACAGAGCTGATTGCAGGCAGGACTTCTGTACGTGCTAGTTGGGGCTCTAAGGCCCCAGAGAAGAAGGGGCCCATCATGGTTAAAGACAAAGGCAACCAAGCCCAATCCAATAAAATAATAAATTATGCACAGCCCCTACCCCATGACCTTGATCAGGGGTACTCACGTGGAGAAGATGCAATGGAAGAGGTGCCGGGGAAGGATCAGAAGGTCCTTTCACTGAATGATATCCTGGCGCTCATTCAGACTACGAGGGATGAGGTGGTGACCATGATTGATGAGTGGCAATTGATGTTAATCTCCTTCGATGTGACTTACGCAAGGTTTCCGATAGAGTCACCACGATGGAACAGCATATGGACACACTCCAGACAGAGGTCAAATGCGTATGGGAGACAGTTATGGAGCTTCAGAGGAAGACGATAGAATTTGATAAGCGCGCCGAGGACCAGGAGGGACGCTCATGAAAAAAAAAACTTAGGTTTGTATGTTTTCCAGAGCGTGAGGAGGGCTCCTCGGTGGAGTTGTTCTTGGAGGAGTGGATCATAAACGTTCTGGCACCAGGAAGAACGTCAAAGTTCTTCAACATTGAACGAGCACACAGGGCGGGGCCCTTTCAAGGGCCATCATAGCCCAGTTCTTCAACTATCGGACCGAGACGTGATCCTGCAAACCACTGGTACAAAGACTGTCATGCAATTTGAGGGCCATCCTGTTGCAGTTTTCCCAGATTACACGCAACGGATGCAGGACCAGCGGCGCACTTTCCTGGCACTGAAGAGGGGAATGAGAGAAGCCAGGATGAAATACAGTCTCCTCTTTCTGACCACAGTTCGGATTAAACACAGAGGCTGGGCTCTGTTTTTCTACTCGGCTGAGGAGGCCTCTGAATGGATGGAAACTATGGGGAACCAGGATGTCCGGTGGAATTTGCATTATAACCCGAAGACACCCGTGGATTCAACATATCCAGCAGTGAGACCACGCCAACTCTCTAGAGGGAAATGACAAAAGGACACAGGCGGCTCTGGAAGGGCCAGAGTATCTGAGGATGGCTCTTTACAGTTGACCGAGGTATTCTCAGACTCTGACTTGACCTCATTGGATGTTGTCCCCAGACTAACATGTTGAGCTGTGAAGAAGTAGCAGGGTCATTGTTTAGAACAACCAGATAAGTGGGCATGAGAGGACCCAATATAAATGTTTATTTTTTCTTTTATATTGTGGGGATTCATATTTCCTGGATATTTTGTGTCTGAGAAGGAACACGCCCTTCAGTAGAGGCTGGGACCAGCCGGGAGAGCTAGAGGCTATGCCCTCGCACGCCGTCGAGTGTCTATTTACTTGCATCACATATATTTAGTGGGGCATGGCCACTGCACATTTCTGGAGGTTATAATATCGAAATACAGCTATGGTTATTGTAGCTTTGTATAGGTATCATGTTGAAGAAATCTACAGGGTGGTTTAGGGCGGGACATGATATTATTTAAACTCTATGATGTTGGGAGGGGTGAATCTGTTTCACTGCCCAGTGGGTGGGGGGAACAGGGGGAGTCAATCTGTTTTGTTCGTTATTCACTGTTTTAAGGCAGATTCAGGGGATCCATGTCAGGGTTGAAATTGTGCCTTGTCTAGGCACAAGGAGGTGGAGTGGGAACTATGAGCAATGCCAACCACAAGATACTATGGCTTTCTCAATGATGAAACTACTTACCTGCAACATACGTGTAATGGCAATGCTTGAAAAGTGCAGAAGGGTGTACTCTTATTTACGAAGGTATAGAATTTCTATAGCAGGCCTACAGGAAACACACGTATGGGGAGACATGCTGCCATATATTAGACTTAGATGGAGGGGTCAGCTGTTTGCCACTTCATATTCTAGTTTTACCTGAGGGGTTCTCATTTGGGTGACCCCGGGACCCCTGCCCAACACCTGCACCATGTGCTTGAGTCTGAGGGAAGATACGTGATCTTGTATGGCAGACTTGACGGACGGGAGATATGCTTTCTTAACGTATATGCTCCTAATTCAGAGGCCCGCAGCTTCTGTTCATTATGTGATGACTGCAGCAAACCCTTATTTGGCTGGGGAAGTAATTATGATGGGAGATGTCAACTGTGTGATGGATGGGACACTGGACCGGAAGCCCCCAGGCTAATACAAAACCGGGTTTGACTGAGACCCTGGTGGACGTTATGAGGTAGCTGGGGCTGGTGGATGTGTGGAGGACAAGACACCCAGACAGTAGAATATTTTCCTGTCATACCCCTGCAACAAATACATTTAGTAGACTGGACCAATTTCTTATATCCGCAACATTGATGAACAGGATAGAAGAACTAGCGTATTTTCCGAGATACATATTGGATCATTCTCCCATGCTACCATCCTTGGGCAGTGGGAGACCCAGGTCTGCAATTCTGACATGGAGGCTACAAACCGAGGTGCTCACTGACCCACCCTTTGTTAATAAACTGGAAGAAGAGCTCTTTAGCTATTTTTAAACAAATCGGGGCTCAGCGTCCTCTAGGGCGGTGGAGTGGGAGGCGATGAAGGTGGTAGTCTGGGGGATTTGCCCTACTACAACGTACAGGGTCCGTCAACAGCTCGAAGGAGACATTAAGGTACAAGAAAGAAACCTAGCCAAGTTGGAGGCATAGCTACTGACGGTCCCTCACCTTCTGAACGATTGGCGGGAGGCACAGGAACAACTGCTGGCGGCACTTTGTAGGCTGGAAAAGTTTCATTATATTGCGTATAGACAAACGCCTGCATGTAGAGGGGGACCGCTCTGGGACTCTGCTTGCCAAACTGAACAAGACCCAGAAGCTGGTGTCTTCCATAGTACAGATGCAAGCGCTAAGGGGCATACAGTATATAATCAACAAAAAGTTCTGGAAACCTTGGCTGATCATTTAGCCGGGATATATTTGGGGGGTCCTCCTCCGGATATGGAGAGGATGACAGGGTTCATGTCCACTCTGGACTTTCCTCGCTTAGAAAGTGAGACCAGCCAACTGTTAGATGACCCGATTACTAAAGAAGAACTGTTAGGGGGAATAATGGCTCTAAAGCAATCCAAGAGCCCAGGAAGTGTTGGCCTTCCGGCTGAGTTTTACAAAAAAATTGCACCCATTTTATTAGACTGTCCTCTGGAAGTATATAATGAGGCGCTCCAGAGTCACAAAACTGACATCTTCTATAAGAAAAGCATTGGTTTTCATGATACCAAAGGCATATAGAGATAACCGACTGCCGGCATCAAACAGACCAATCTCTCTGTTGAACATAGATATAAAAATCCATAGTAGGGTCCTGGTGGCCCGACTGCAACGGCATGTGCATCATCTAATTAATCCTGGCCAGGCGAGATTTAACCCCAAATGCAGTACTGCTCACAATCTATGGAGACAAGCTCATGTATGGCACTCACCTTTACGGAACCAGGAGGAATGTGCCCTGGTGGTATTGGATATAGAGCAAGCGTTTGATTCGGTTGGTTGGGTATTTCTTTGGGAGGTCTTGTGTGCAATGGGGGTGGAGGTACAATTTCTTAAATGGATACAATTACTCTATTCAGCCCCGTATGCCAGAATAAAGGATGGGGAGGTTGGTCTTGAGTGCCTTTATATTTCAACGCAGCACCAGACAGAGATGCCTGCTGTCGCCACTCCTTTTTGCAATGGTGACAGAGCCCTTGGCGGCAACCATGAGAATCGAAGTGACAGCCTTTGGGATTCCACTGGGAGAGACCAGTCAAGTGGTATCCATGTACGCTTTGGTCTACCTCCGACACCCTGTTCAGGCGACAACAATATTGTCGGATGTCCTCAGGAGGTTTGGGAGTGTATCAGGGTTACTGATTAATTCTGGGCAGTCAAAATGAATTCCAATTGGAAGGTTTGCTTCTCTCCCAGATGGAGAGCTACCAGAGGTGGGGCTCTCATGGGTGAGAGCTGCACCCAGGTTCCTAGAGATCAAGTTGGCTGAGATGGCTGAACAGTACCTGGCACTTAATATTAAGTATGGGCGAAATTTGCGAATGAAATGGCAAAAAAATCCGCGAGTTAGCGAATTTTCTCGCGAACTCGTGGATTTTTGTGCCACTTGCACAAATATGTGACCACGTGTGCCTGTAACTTTGCCAGCGCGCCAAAAGGTGCAGAGGTCCCTTGAGTGAGCTGGCCATTATAGTGGGGACGGGCGGAAAAACGTTTCATACCGCTAGTGTGTGGTGGACGGGGCTAAACGGACGGGGCTTCTATGCAAGTTCACATGCATCTTCTTTATAAAGGGTCAGAGACCGAGCAGAGCAGCAGATGAGGAGAAAGCAGCCTCCTGGTCACAGGAGCTAAACAGGGATGGCGCTCGTGAAACTCATGGATGCAAAAATACGTTTGGCACAGGACCCCAGAATCCTTCAGATGTCCAAGATAGCTCTGCTGCACGTGTTGGTACAAAGCCATTCTGATCCTGCTCAGTGGGTTCAGGCGCATGCAGCTGCTGCTGCTAGACAATGTCCCATCTCATACTAAACTGCCCTGTACAGACATATGCTGGCGCTGGGCAATAGGGTGCAGTGGCATGCTGGTGCTCCACGCCTGGTACATGCGCATACCGGTGCCAGGGGGGACACGTGTTTATTGGTGCTGTGTAGCAAGTTATGACTTTACATTTTGACTGCACCAGATGGTGGTACCACCTACACGGAACAGGAGCATCCAGGCACCAGACTTCATGGTGCAAGAGATAATGGTGCTGTGCGGTATGGGTATATATGTACTGGAGGCAGGCGGTACTTAGCACAATGTGTGCTCACACCCAGAGGGATCCCAGGCAATTGAGCACAAATGATTTTCACACTGAGAGGGCTCCGGGGCAGTTCAGCAGCACGTGGGCTCACACCCACTGGGCCCCGGAGCAGTTCAGTACCGCGTGGGCTCACAACACCTGGGCAGCTCAGCAGTGCGGGTGCTCACACCCACAGGGCTCCCGGGCAGTTTAGCAGCGCCACCCTCTGGTTCATCACTGCCACCCTCTGGTTCATCACTGTCACCCTCTGGTTCACCACTGCTACCCTCTGGTTCATCACTGCCACCCTCTGGTTCACCACTGCCACCCTCTGGTTCACCACTGTCACCCTCTGGTTCATCACTGCCACCCTCTGGTTCACCACTGCCACCCTCTGGTTCATCACTGTCACCCTCTGGTTCATCACTGCCACCCTCTGATTCATCACAGCACCCTCTGGTTCACCACTGCCACCCTCTGGTTCACCACTGCCACCCTCTGGTTCATCACTGCCACCCTCTGGTTCGCCACTGCCACCCTCTGGATCATCACTGCCCCCCTCTGGTTCATCACTGCCACCCTATGGTTCACCACTGCGACCCTCTGGTTCATCACTGTCACCCTCTGGTTCATCACAGCTCCCTCTGGTTCAGCACTGCCACCCTCTGGTTCAGCACTGCCACCCTCTGGTTCACCACTGCCACCCTCTGGTTCATCACTGCCACCCTATGGTTTGCCACTGCCACCCTCTGGATTATCACTGTCACCCTCTGGTTCATCACAGCCACCCTCTGGTGCATCACAGCACCCTCTGGTTCACCAGTGCCACCCTCTGGTTCATCACTGCCACCATCTGGTTCACCACTGCCACCCTCTGGTTGATCACTGCCATCCTCTGGTTCATCACAGCACCCTCTGGTTCACCACTGCGACCCTCTGGTTCATCACTGTCACCCTCTGGTTCACCACTGCCACCCTCTGGTTCACCACTGCCTCCCTCTGGTTCATCACAGCACCCTCTGGTTCACCACTGCCACCCTCTGGTTCACCACTGCCACCCTCTGGTTCATCCCTGCCACCATCTGGTTCTTCACAGCACCCTCTGGTTCACCACTATCACCCTCTGGTTCACCACTGTCACCCTCTGGTTCACCACTGTCACCCTCAGGTTCATCACTGCCACCATCTGGTTCATCACTGCCACCCTCTGGTTCACCACAGCCACCCTCTGGTTCACCACTGCCCCCTCTGGTTCACCCCTGCCATGCTCTGGTTCTTCACTGCCACCCTCTGGTTCATCACTGCTACCCTCTGGTTCACCACTGCCACCCTCCGGTTCACCACTGCCTCCCTCTAGTTCATCACAGCACCCTCTGGTTCACCACTGCCACCCTCTGGTTCACCCCTGCCACCATCTGGTTCATCACTTCCACCCTCTGGTTCATCATTGCCACCCTCTGGTTCACCACTGCCACCCTCTGATTCATCACTGCCACCCTCTGGTTCACCACTGCAACCCTCTGGTTCATCACTGTCAACCTCTGATTTACCACTGCCACCCTCTGGTTCATCACTGCCACCCTCTGGTTCACCACTGCCACCCTCTGGTTCATCACTGTCGCCCTCTGGTTCATCACTGCCACCCTCTGGTTCATCACAGCACCCTCTGGTTCACCACTGCCACCCTCTGGTTCACCACTGCCACCCTCTGGCTCACCACTGACACCCTCTTTTTCATCACTGCCACCCTCTGGTTCATCACTGCCACCCTCTGGTTCACCACTGCCACCCTCTGGTTCACCCCTGCCACCCTCTGGTTCACCCCTGCCACCCTCTGGTTCATCACTGCCACCCTCTGGTTCGCCACTGCCACCCTCTGGATCCTCACTGCCACCCTCTGGTTCATCACTGCCACCCTATGGTTTGCCACTGCCACCGTCTGTATTATCACTGTCACCCTCTGGTTCATCACTGCCACCCTCTGGTTCATCACAGCACCCTCTGGTTCACGAGTGCCACCCTCTGGTTCATCACTGCCACCCTCTGGTTCATCACTGCCACCATCTAGTTCACCACTGCCAACCTCTGGTTGATCACTGCCATCCTCTGGTTCATCACAGCACCCTCTGGTTCACCACTGCGACCCTCTGGTTCATCACTGTCACCCTCTGGTTCATCACAGCTCCCTCTGGTTCAGCACTGCCACCCTCTGGTTTATCACTGCCACACTCTGGTTCACCCCTGCCACCATCTGGTTCATCACTTCCACCCTCTGGTTCATCACTGCCACCCTCTAGTTCATCACTGCCACCCTCTGGTTAACCACTGCCACCCTCTGGTTCACCACTGCCTTCCTCCGGTTTATCACAGCACCCTCTGGTTCACCACTGCCACCCTCTGGTTCACCACTGCCACCCTCTGGTTCACCCCTACCACCATCTGGTTCTTCACAGCACCCTCTGGTTCACCACTGTCACCCTCTGGTTCACCACTATCACCCTCTGGTTCATCACTGCCACCCTCTGGTTCATCACTGCCACCCTCTGGTTCACCACAGCCACCCTCTGGTTCACCACTGCCCCCTCTGGTTCACCCCTGCCACCCTCTGGTTCTTCACTGCCACCCTCTGGTTCATCACTGCTACCCTCTGGTTCACCACTGCCACCCTCCGGTTCACCACTGCCACCCTCTGGTTCATCACAGCACCCTCTGGTTCACCCCTGCCACCATCTAGTTCATCACTTCCACCCTCTGGTTCATCACTGCCACCCTCTGGTTCACCACTGCCACCCTCTGATTCATCACTGCCACCCTCTGGTTCACCACTGTCAACCTCTGATTCACCACTGCCACCCTCTGGTTCATCACTGCCACCCTCTGGTTCACCACTGCCACCCTCTGGTTCATCACTGTCGTCCTCTGGTTCATCACTGCCACCCTCTGGTTCATCACATTACCCTCTGGTTCACCACTGCCACCCTCTGGTTCACCACTGACACCCTCTGGTTCACCACTGACACCCTCTGGTTCATCACTGCCACCCTCTGGTTCACCACTGCCACCCTCTGGTTCACCCCTGCGACCCTCTGGTTCATCACTGTCACCCTCTGGTTCATCACTGCCACCCTCCGGTTCATCCCTGCCACCCTCTGATTCATCACAGCACCCTCTGGTTCACCACTGCTACCCTCTGGTTCACTACTGCCACCCTCTGGTTCATCACAGCACCCTCTGGTTCACAACTGCACCTCCTGGTTCATCAGAGCACCCTCTGGTTCACCACTGTAGATTATGGGGAGAAAGCACACCTGCCCAGCCTCCACCGGGGGCTGGTTAATGTGTTACTGAATTTGAGCTTCAAGTCCGGCACCTGCTTCCTTATCTGTAAGTGCTTCCTGTTGTGGTTTAATTTTTGTGACAACCTGGAGCATTATACCATACTTGTAACTATTCTCTGACCCTGCTTCGAGGGTCAGAGCAGGGTCAGAGAATAGTTGCAAGTAAGCAACAACTCTGGAGGTGCCGCTCAGGAAGCACTTACAGGGTTACTGCAGGTGCCCAAGTTGAAGTTAATTTCTTTGTAACCATTTTGTAAATGGTTACAGAGAAATTAGCTTCAACTTGGGCACCTGCTGTAACCCTGTAGGTGCTTCATGTACTTCAGTTTTTGAAAATCGCAGATTTTTCTGCATTTTCGCGAGATTCGTGGACCGCGAAATTGCAGAAAATCCGCAAATTCCGCGAACGGAACGGATTTTACGCCCATGCTTACTTAATATTGGGTAAGTAATTAAAGGGCTAAGGGGTTTGGTACATTTTTGACAAGGATTGCGCCTGTCCCTTATGGGAAAGATTGCCATAGTCAAAATGACCATTCTACCCAGGTCTCTTTATTAGCCCTGGGCGGAGCTGGTGGAGCGGCACTACACAGAGGTCCACGGAGTTGGGAACCAACTCTATGGAAACTCCGTTATGCCACCCGCCTCTACCCCCCAGGAAGAATGACATTAAATATACTATAAAGGCAAAAAAATAATAAAGACTTCCCTTGACTGCGGCATCCCCGGGCTGCCGTTCTCCTCTTCCTCAGTTTCACGATGATCTGTGTATGCACGTGCACCCGAGCATGCGCATTTCTTGCAAGGAATACGCATGCGCTGGTGCGCGCGCATGCGCAGATCATCCTGAAACTGAGGAAGAGGAAGACGACAGCCCGGGGATGCCACAGTCAAGGTAAGTCTTTATTTTTGTTACCTTTAAAGTATATTTAATGTAATTCTTCCTGGGGGGGTAGAGGAGGGACTGGGCAACTCAGCTCCGAGTTGAGCCTACTCCGCGTTCTTCGCAGAACATGGAGTAGGCACAATTCCGCACACTCCGCTCCGCCCATGGTTAGTCTTTATGCGATGCAACATATCCTCTTCAAAATCCCACAAAATGTTTTGTAACTCTAGACAGCCTTGTGGTAGAGTTATTGTGAGCCACTAAACGTAAAAGCATTAGTCTGGCCACCCTACAGAGAACCTGGCGGGATGGGGGTTTGGAGGTCCGTTGCCTGGAATTTTATTATATGGTAACACAGCTACAAGACGCTGTGCACTGGATAGATGAAGAGGGAAATTAGGAGAAGAGGCTGCTGGCAGGAACTTTTGGTGATAGGACGATACCTGGGCTGCTAATGATTGGGTAACAGGTGACACTGACATGTCCATACATAATTCAACACATGGCGGAAATATGGGAACTCATAGTCAGAAAGGTGCTAGGTCGGGTGCCCTATGCCCCGGATATGCCCCTATGGGTAATACAACCCTTCCATAAAATCTCAGCCTCTATGTCTGAATGTAGATGGCAGGAGGGGAGATGTCTGACTATGGGTGACTTTAACGATAACTAACAGTACATTACCCGAGAGAAGGCGATGGATGCCTTTGGTTTGGGCCCAGGGCAATTCCTGCAGTATGAGAAAATAGCTCAGATGGCTAGGGAGCTGCGGCCCATGTTTCCAGAGGAGCCCCCTGTCACTAACGTGCTACAGGCCATGAGTGGTATGGCACAGGGAGGACGACTAATGTTGCACCTGTTTCAGGCAATTCGGGAAGACAAGATGGTTCAGACTCTCCCCATCCAGACAAGATGGGACACATTGACAGGGGAACCCATGACAGTTAAGGACTGGATTAAAATACACAAGGGAGTAAAACAGGTGAGCTCGAACACTCACTTTAAATTAATACAATCCAACTTCGTCCATCAGAAATATCTTACTCCCAAAATGTTGCATAGGATCTACCCGGATCACTTGGGGCACTGCCCCAGATGTGGAAATGGGGACGCTGGTTTTATACATATGGCATGGTCCTGCTCTGATCTACACCCTTACTGGACCAACGTCTTGGCTACACTACAAGAGGTGACGGAGTGGGTGATACCTCGGGACATCCATACGATGTTGCTTGGTTTATTGCCCCGACCTAAAAACAAGAACCTCAGCAGGAAATTTGTTCTCCTGGGACTGATGCTTGCAAAACAACAGATAACTATCTCACGGTTGAGCCATAGGCCACCTAGAGCAGCGCAATGGGGGCAAGACATGAATGAATGGGCGACAGCTGAAGGGGTTCGAATGCAGCAGACCAGATGGGATGAAAAACTAGAGGATGATTTACAGGCCTGTAGGGCAATGTTGAGGGACATGCAGACTGATGGGATTTGAACTGGGTCGGTGGGTCCCAGACTGAGAATATAGAAACTGAATGGGCATGATCTTGACTCGTTGTTGTTTTTTTTACAGAGTTTTATATAGTGCAAACTTGACCCAAAGGTATCAGAGCGCCTTACACGAGCACTAGTTGTGTTTCATGAGGACACATTAATTTTTCTTGAGGACACATTAATTTTTCTTACGCATGGGGAGATTAAGTGATTTGCCCAGAATCACAGGATGTTGCGTGCCCTTGCCCAGGCTCGAACCCAGTTCCCCAGATTTGAGGTTGACCTCCTTAGCCAGTAGGGCAACTCCTCTCCCCTGGTTAGTTCAAAAACACCTTCAAATAGCTTCCAAGACTCCTAGATGCTAGCCCTGTCCTCACAATCACGCTACATAGTGGGAGAAAGCCAGGCTGTAGTCAACAGCCCCAGGCATCCAGTAGTCAACAGCAGAGCACCGGCCAACTTTTCCCCCACAACTGCACAGGATTCTGATAATTTCAGTAAACTGGGGATCCTCTAGAAATCAGCTGGCCCACCTTCATTCAAAGGAATGTTTTCAAGTAAACGGAAAAGTCTTCATCAGGTCAAGCAGCGCGTCATCATAAAACACAGGCCCTGTTATCCTTGGAAACAACATAAGACGACCATCTTCCCCTGTTCTAGGTTAAGGCCACAGATCAGAAGAACCAGCAAGAGTCGTGAAAACTCTTCCATTGATCCTTGATCCAATTAAAGGGGCTGAGCATTGAAATTCTAATCAAAATCTTGCTACACTATTGATAGAAATATTCATACCTTTCCTTAACTAGTTCCTACCCTATTACAACAGAATGTATTTCCTGCTGTTAGTGAATAGTGTGGTTTTACAACCAGTGGCCCAGGACCCTTTACAAAAGCAAAATATAAAATGAAAAAGTTTCAGAAGTGTTAGTCTAAAAACTAAAAAAAATCTGACAAAACTCTCCCATCTCCCAGAGAACCGAAAAAAGCAGTGGCGTAGGAAGGGGGTGCGGTGGGTGAGGGCCGCCACGGGTGTCATCACTGAGGGAGTTGACAAAATGGCAAAAATATGTGTTTTAGACACATATTTTTGCCATTTTGTCAAGCCGGGGGTGACAAGAATTTTTCGTCACCGGGTACCACCTGACCTTGCTACGCCATGGCAAATAAGGCTCCTATTAAATAGATATGTTTCTCACATCCCAGTCAAACCAACAGAGAATACCCTCAAAAAGTGCTGTTGCTAGTATTGCAATCATGGGGTTCCCAGTGGGAAAAATCAGGATCAAAAGTCTATTCACAGGTTCTTGCAGAAGCAGGTTTATCTGTAAAGTTCTGCCGCTTCTCCCTGCCCTTTGAGAAATATGAAAACATCAAACTCACATATTTCAAAGCTAAAGTAGATATTCAAATTCTACCTGTATTCAGATGTGTGTGTTGCAGGCAAATCTATGTATACTCTATAAAAGAATTACTTTAATTGCCACCAATGATGCATATTATGAATTTTGAGAGGCCATTGACTTTGGCAAGGGGAAGCCTGATGCCGTTGTTTAGCCTGAATTGTGACACTCCAGGTCACAATGTCACAAACACACTTCATAAACTGATCCCTAATAACTATAGGTAACTGGACAGTGCCATGAGCACATCTATTGCCGGAGAGTTAACCCTTTGCAGGTTGAGAGCTCCCCTTATTTGTGTAGCTTTGTAATGACATGCACTTCTGTTTTGTTGCCCCCCCCCCCCAAAAAAAGCTCCCCAGAGCATTATAATTGTTTTGCTAGAAATTTTCTCTAGTGAAGCTTGTGCTTTTTAGACGATGAAGAACTGGCTTGCATCGACGATTCGTGGAGCTTCAGCAGTAAGTTTTCATAAAATACTGGATTTCACATCGCTTTATGGAATGAACTATAGCGCTTTAAGATGTTTAAATATTATGCATCCGCGAAAATGCCTAGACTGCGTGGGTGTGGTAGAGTCGTTTACTGCTTCCTGGTGTGGCGAGCACAACGAGGGGGAGGGGTGGCATGTCATTTCAGTACTGTGCATCCTGCCTGCGAAGATTATTATTTATTCTCCTTTTGTATGAGCATTATGCTGTTTCTCGAACCTTGTTTCTCGTAAACATAAGTACAAAGATCGTCTTCCTTCCATGGGGCTTTATATATTTTTTTATATTTGTTTATATTAAGACTCTGACTTAGTCCGCTCTTCCTGTATACCATTGGTTGCGTGCCTTTAAATGTAGTTTTACTCTCCATGGTTGTCTAGACACTCTCTCCCTTGAGTGCGCCATCACTATGGGTCTCCCATAAAAAATTAACAAGATTCAAGGGAAGAAGGTTTACACAGTCACATCGTATTTTTCTACCAGTTTACTTCAAGAGGACACAGAAAGCAAGAGAGCATGTGACTTCAGTCTACTTCTCTTTATAATCGGGAATAAGACTGTTTCACTTTGCAATTTCTGAAATTCCTTCGTGGACACTGTTAGAGCTTGGCCAGCTGCATAAACGACCCTGTAACAAAAACTGCCCCCACCCTTGCGGCGCACCGGAGGATTGCCCGGTGCCCGCAACGGCCAGTCCGGCCCTGATTTCACTAGCTGCTGCAAGTGTTTGGTTTCTCTTCATCATTGCACTTGTGTGTATTACACAATATTTTCACTTAATTAAATTCAGTTTACCAGTCACAACGCTCCTGCATGCTGGGGGAAAGGAACTGTCTTTCTATTTAACTTACAATGACAGTTTTTATGAAACGATCGGTCCACGTCTCAGTCATTTATTTTTCATTCATTTGGTTACCCTCACATTTTTACTCACCCTTTCGGAGTGCATGGACCTTTATTAACTTGCACCACTAGTGTGCACGTCATAGCCATGCATTTTTAAATCATCGGAACACCCGGTTCACTTTAATCATGTATGCTTGCTTACCCTGTGTTGCTGGTTGTGTGTATTCTACCAACATTAATTTATTACTTTCTAGGAGAGTATATCCCCTCCCAGGCTGGGGGGCCCAATTGATTCATTTTATTGAACACATACATTGTTCTGTGTTACAAATTGCTTCCTCAAATATTTGTAAGTGTAATTCCTTGCTTTATCGTGTTCTCTTGTGCACACAAGCCAGTTTTTTTTTACCTTCGCCGTCTTCCATCCAGGGAATCTCCTATACTTCTTGGTGGCCATAGGAACTTACATATTTGAGTTTCTCTAAAATGTTAACACCGTCACACTGGCCTTTCTCCTCAGTGTTGCCCTGAACACTTTAGTGTTGCATTGGAAGCTGCACATGGAAGCTCTTTATCAATTGCAAAATAGCTGCTGTTTTCTGCTACCTGCCATATCTCACATAATGAACTTTATTACACGGATTACCACCCTTCTTTGATGGTGAAACATTGCTTAAAGCTAAATTCACCCAACCCTCTCCCAAAACCTATTATATACTGCATGGCTGAACACTTACAAGGTACCGTCAGCGACACCTATTGGCTATGGCAATGCTTGTTCTCTTCCATCAACGATTCACTCTCATAATGAGTGGGACCGGTTTGTGCCATGAACAAGGACTTCTCTATCCAGAATGAGAGACCATTGATGGTGCTTTAGAGCAGGAACTGCCATAGGGTGTTCTCTCAAAGAAAACACAATTAACAGAATAAGATTAAATGGAAGGTTGACATTTCTTCCATCCAGGTCAACCTAGAAGGCATCAACAGCCTGATTCATCAAGCTTAATTGCGCTCGCAAAGGGCCAGATTTTGAGAATCTGGCCCTTTGCGAGTGCAATTTTTGCATTTGGGATTCATCATCCCAAATGCAAAATTCACTATTAAAGAATTTGCATATTTACGAGGAATTGCATTTAAGGAATCTCTATTTGAGATTCCTTAAATGCAATTCATGAACCATTTTAAAATACCGAAATCGCTATTTTGGGCCGCTATTTACCGCGAGGTCAAACCTCGTGGTAAATAGCGAAAACTTAGAAAAATGCATTTAAATGTATTTTTTTAAGTTGCATGTTACACACACACATGTCCTTTGGACATGTGTGTGCGCAACAACAATGTAGATTACATTTCAGGGGTGCTACAGGGTGTCCTTTGGGCACCCCTGGCACCCTTGAAATCGCTATCTTATTTGCGATTAGCAAATTGCTATTCGCAAATAAGGAATAACTCCCCATTCATTCCTATGAGCCTTTAGGCCCATAGGAATGAATGGGGAGTTATTCCTTATTTGCGATTAGCAATTTGCTAATCGCAAATAAGGAATGTGTAGGAATCGCATTTCTTTATGCAATTTCTACATGAATCCCGTTTTGAAAGTCCTTAACAGCGATTCCTTATGAATCGCTATTAGGGGCTCGCAAAACGGGAGAATGATGAATCAGGCTGCAAGTTACACAGTCACATCTGCTACTAAGAGCGGGTGCGCTTTGCAGCTTTTATATCACCTCACTCTCTCTCTCTCTCGATCTCTCTCCTCTTCTGCATGAAACTCACCAACAGTTTATCAATCACAATTAGTACTTGACAGGTAGGCCCTCATTTGGAGGTTACTTGGAAAACTGACTACAGGTCTTAAACTTCTCCCACTCCCAGTGAGACACTGATAGCATGGTGAATTTTTCGTCCAGTTCGTAATTCTAGCGGGATTACAAACTGCAATAAAAGCAGGAATTGAGGCTTGCACACAAATTCCTGCATGCATTTCACCCATGCTCTCCCTTTTTCCTGTGCATATTTCACCAAGTGTTAGGTGTCAGAATGTAAATGTGGAAAAACAAACAGCATTGTGGTTTAAACGCATAACTTCTAATTGCACTGCGGACAGAAACTCATTTACACCTTTGAAATTTTTGAATTCATATGACCATAATGTGAATATAGCTGTAAGGTGTATTCTCTAATGAAACCCCCTTCACTGTAGCAAGAATTCAGGGGTATGCGTTCTCCTCAGGCCGGACTGCGTGCGCATAGCGTGACAACCCCTGCCCGTTTTATAGGTCGAGCCTATAGGAGCAGCGCGCATGCGTTGCTGGCTTTCTGAGGAACGCAGTATTCAGTATGGAGGAAAAGCTCTGAGGAAGCTCCGCCCACTCTCAGCCCATCTTTTTCATTGGCTTGTGTCTTTTTCGTTCCTAAATGCTGCCTTCCGATTGGTTTTAGGCTTGTTAGTCCCTCCTTATGATGGCCATGTCGTCATTTGTATCCTTCCATGGCTACTGGCCCCTTTACTTCGAGTGTTGCACAGTATGTTTTATTTACTGTGAGCACTATTTTCTTACCATGCCTCCCCTCCTCCTGCAGTCATTTTGCTATTAACCAACTAGTGCCCGGTTGTTGCAACTGAAATACACCTCCTCCCACTACATCAACACATGTTTTTTTTGGGGGGTGGGGGAATTGGAGCGCTGCCTGCTCTCTATTTACATGATGATAGCGGGAGGCAGCCGGCAGCCCTTCAGACGGGCACTGTCTCGTTTTAACAGCAAGAACCCTGAGGGTGAGGGCAGCGTGACATCCCTCCACTGTGCACTGTAAGCGATCATCTCCAAACTCCCAAAATGCATCAACATTCCATACACAGGAGCATCTCCAAACCTAGATCGCCTGCTGTTGTATGGGATTAGCACTGTGGCAAGCGTCCTCTTCCAAACTACAGCAGGCACCGTGGCGCTGATCTGAAACCTTGCAATATAACTTGCATTGGTGCTCCGTAAACCCTGATCTGGCAGCCACACCCCCACAGGGCCACGTCACAACTTGACGCACCACTCTGAGACATTATTTAATGCAGTTTTCACATGTAACATTCAACCTTGAATACATATCGCCTTCTGCTGGCTCCCTACTCGCCAGCCTGAAAGGCCTGGGGTGAGGGGCACAACTTCACAGGCACATCAACGCTCTGTTTTTTTGTTGTTTTTTTTACATTAATTTGGAGCTTGGTGTCCCTGAAGTGGGCGCCGCGCTTCAAATTAAAGTAAAATAATTAATTTACTATTACTATGCTTTTTTAAATAGTTTTTGTAGTAGTTGTGTTAAGTGCTCATCAAGACTGCTAAGTCACATTGATGGTGAAGCCTGAACCCTCCTCCCCAGTCTTAACTCATTAATAATTAGGCTTCTAGATGCTGATTTCTTAATAACCGCCCGCAGCGGCGCCTCGGGTGGTTTCCTATTTCAGCCTATCTTTTGTGAAGGGTCAGAGACGGGGGCTGGGGCGCTGAAGCTCTCTGTGATGGGACGTGCCTGCCCCCCTGTGGCACTCCACAAGGCACACGCAGCCTTTGGTGCCCAGGCAAACGCCCCACAGGCGGGGCGATGGTGTAAACATGCGCATGCCAGGCATGCCTGTTGTGGACATAAGTCTCTCTGGGAAGGGGGTGTTTGTGGAAGGGCAGGGGGGCCCAATCCCATACAGGGGGATACAGACAACAGCTCTCGTCCCCAATGGGTTTCTAGAGACAGACAGAGTCAGACATGCCCCCTCAGACAGAGAGGGAAAACCAGTGAAAGGGGGGGTGGTCTGTAATTGGGTGGTGTCTGTGAAGTTTTAAAACATAACGACCAATGTTTCTTTTGGGTTTTACAATTTTGTTGGGAAACGTATGGGTGTTACAAGCCTATAGATGTATTGCCATCATTTTGTTAGTGTGTATAATGACCGTGTTCAGAAAGAATAAATGCACAGGGCCAGCAGCTTCTTTGAAATGCAGTAGGTTCACATTTACAAAAGTTTGAGCTATTAGCCTTGTAAATGAAAATGCAATTTATTTATGTGTTAATTATCAAAACAGATAAATAAAAGGCATTGTCATTTACAATGCCAATATCATAAACTCTTGCAAATGCAAGACCTATAGTATTGCAAATGCTTGTTTTTTATCAGGATCAATGCCCATTCTAAAATACTCAAGAGACTCCTGGCCTGTAATACAACAGGCAAGAACATCAATTGCAGCATTTTTGAACCGCATTGTGGCCCTACACAATGCGCTTTTTGCAATCTTTCCCTCATGCATCTTCCTATCCATTCTAGTACGGCTAGACAACCCTTGAGACTTGTGCAAATCAGTCGCTCTGTTCCTTTCAGCCGCGCAATGATCAACATACGCTCTTTAGTAAAGCATTAGCTTGTGTTTGCAAAGCTTGTAGGATCACATAACTTGGATATTGTCTTTATTACAGAAACTTGGGAGGACCAATCGTCCAAACCGGAGCAGGTTCAAGCACTTCCAGGTGACTAGGCTATTCTCAAAGCAGACTGGATAGTAAAGGGGGGGAGCGATTGTCTACAGAGACTGCCTGCCAGTCTCAGGTGTTCAGGTTAATGGAACCACAGAATCTGAAATGCTTACTTTTACGATTGAATTTAGCAATTGCTACACATTCAATGGTCTGCTAATTTAGCATCCCCCAGTCTCAAGAGCTACTTTTTTTAAACAGCATAAGCCCCTTTATTGAGGCCAGTATTTACACATCATACTTTGCCATTTTAGGAGACTTTAATTTCTCTCTAGAAAAATCGGACAACTATGATACTGCCTTCCTGATCAATAAATCAATCAGTGGTTTAAAAATCGCTCTACTCACCCGTGAGGGTCTCAAGGTGCTGGGGGGAAAGGTGGGGGGGAGCAGCTCTGGGTCAGTTGAAAAGCCAGGTCTTGAGGTCTTTCCTGAACGTGTGGAGGGTTGGGGAGCGTCTGATGTTGACCGGGAGCTTGTTCCAGGATTTGGATGCTATGTAGGAGAAAGCTCTAACGCCAGTTCTGTTTCTGCGGATACAGGGGACCTGTGCCAGGGCGAGGTCAGCGGACCAGAGGTTCCTCTTGGGTATGTGGAAACAAACTCGGACGTTGAGGTATTTGGGCCCGATGTTTTTGAGAGATTTATAGGTGTGGGTGAGGAGTTTGAAGGGGATCCTCTTCTTGACGGGGACCAGTGGAGGCTACGGAGGTGTTGGGTCATATGTTCGTGGCGTGGTGTCCCTAGAATGAGCCTGGCTGCAGCATTCTGGATGGTTTGGAGTTTGTGTAGAAGAGTTTTTTTGATTCTGGCATAGAGGGTGTTGCCGTAGTCTAGTCTGCTGGTTATGAGTGAGTGGGTGACAATCTTTCTGCAGTCGGGTGGGATCCATTGGAAGGTGTTGCGGAGGATGCAGAAGCAGTTGAAGCTGGTGGACTCAACGGCGTTGATCTGGCGGTTCATGGTGAAGAAGGTGTTGCGGGAATTCTGCTCGTGCACAGAACTATGCACAGGAAACCAGGACCTCAGTGAATTGTGGTGTACCAAAAAACTCACCTCAGTACCCAGAACCCCTATCCGACTAGCATCAGTGTCCCATTAGCTCTCCGTCCTACAGCGAAGCTACCAATGATTAGACAACTTAGGGTACTCTCAGGAATGGTGGAAATCAAGAATACTCTTTCGTTGTTATTCTCATACCAGTCCACAATGTGAGTAATCAGAGACACAGAAAAGTTTAAAATGTTTATTTTTAACTACGTGCTCTAAGACGCAGTATTTTGGCTAACATAAGCAGGCATATAATTAGAAATAAAACAATCAGCATTGTTACAATTCCATAAAACACAAAGTGAGAGATCATGTTACAATGATAGTGGAAACAGGGCGTATAGCACCTTGTGAACCACCCTCCCCTTCTAGGAACTAGGTTTTATAATAATAGAAGGTCTCTTAGGCTTAAATGGGGAACCCCATACCTCCAAGATCAGCAGAGGTGAATCACATCACAGGATCAGCAAAGCTCTCTGTCACTGGAAAAGGTTTTTCTCTAAGTGCCCAAATCATGCATGCAGTGCACTATTAAAGGCACTAGAATTTCAGTTGGTTGCAGCTGTGTGAGTGTTGTGTCTAGAGCGTGGGCTGATCAACCTGAATAACAGCATGCATTGCAATGGCGACCTTGAAAACTTCTGCACGCAGTGCACAGACTAAGGTCGCAGTGTAAGTCTAGGGATGTGAAAAACAGACGGTTCTCAAGCGAGGAAAATCAAGCAGTTTAACTTACAACAACAATTATATGTAGTGTTGTGTGCAAAAGCAGCAAAGTGGCAAAATGGCGTTTAAACTTCTAATAAGCTTATGCTAACATAGCAATGTGTGTAAGCAAGGCCCTGTCTTCACTACACCCTCCCCTGATTGGACCACGTACAAGAAGGGAAGCAATTTAGGAATGCAGAGTTCAAGTTCGAGTGAGACGGAACCAAGTTACAAATTTGCCAAACTGGATAATTGGAAGTGATACGTTCGAAGCAGTAAAGAAAAAAAGAAAAAACCAAGAAGGGGCGGAATACTGCCCGTCATGGAGATGGGAAAAAAAATAGTAAAAAAATCTTTCCGAGTTCAGTACGCGTTGAAGATGGACAAATGGCAATTCAATCCATCAGCTTATAGGCACAGTATGTTGCAACAGCCTCCAAGAGGAAGTCATTGTTATCATCAGAAAATAATTCAGCCATCCAACTTAATAGTGACAGAACATACATGTTCTTCGATCACTGGAGCCTCTAGCACCATCAGAGGACAACTTGCGTGTTCCTCGAGATAACTGCATGCCAGGAAGTCATGTGCAGCCGCACATATATTCCAATTCCCTAGGACTCCATGCGCCGCCGTACAGGCCATAATCCCAATACAAGAACAGTCCAACTCATGAGCCACTAAGGGACTCATTAATCGATCATAATTCGGAGCAGGAGACACCGTATTGCAAAGACACAAATCCAGAGCCCATTCTAAAGAGCAATCCAGACAATGGAAAACAGGTTGCATGCATGTAAAATAGGAGAACCGGAAGGATAATCCATAGGCTACACTCAAAGGGGCCAGAGGTAGCCTTCCATAGTATTCAAGCATCCGGTCGCGAAGCTGGAGCAGCCGGGGTAGGCTGTCTTGTGACACAGACTGTGCAGCCATTTTTAAGCAAGCAAATCAACAGCAGCACACCGGCAGCCAAGGCGAGAATTAATGGTAGCAACAAAGAAGATACACAAAGTTCCCCGGAAGGACTGGGTGGAAAGGGACGTGTGTGTAGTATAGAAGGGAAATAACCAAGAGGGAAGGGGGAGGGGGGATTCCCTCTTGGGAACTAGAACCCTCACACACCCAGCAAGCTAGGTGTCATGCTTCATCATATGGGTCCTGCTCCTCGTCAGACTGGTGCTGCAATGTCTGACGGGCACCCGCGAAGGGGCTCTTTAGCGGAGATCTTTTGTTCCAGCCATATGGTGCATGCGTGTGAGAGGGTAGGTGAATGTGTAGTCGTGGATAAGTGGTGGTTAATTAAAAAAGGTGGGTTAGTCCACAAGGAACTTTATTGATGTGGCTAACTCCCTTGATTAAAAATGGTGGGAGGGGAGATAGACACCACGAGTATATATTCGGCGAAGATATCTGCAACCCTCAGTTTAGGTCGACATGTTTCTTGCTAATCTAGCAATTCCTCAGGACCTTAGTGTTAGTACTACACAGTGAATGAAAACCTTTTAGTTATACAACCTTTTGTCTCAAGGTCTGTAGTGAAACAGGCCAACTGGTCCTGCCTGGTGTAATGCAACCCAAGATGAAAAAGGAATATAACGGGAGCATTATCAGTATAGCCCTCCTATGTAATCTAGGTGCATACTTCTACATATAACTTTATACACACACTCAAAGAAACATTAAAAAGGCTCAGGAGGAGCCTAATCGAATGAAGAAGGACAAGGGACGCTTACCCTAAGCGAATGCCTAAGAAGCCTCGCAGTCTGCTCTGTGGGACCTGCACAGAAGAGTCAGGGACCTAAGAGAAGAAGGGGGAAGGAGGAAAGGACAATTTGCATAATCAAATGTGAGCCGGTAACAGGTCTTGGTAACGACCACTATCACCCGGGATAGTACAGCCCATAACACTGCTGGTGTCCGCTGTTCACACTATAGACCACCAGCTGTGACAAAAACTGGCCGCCCGAGTGGATTCGAGAGGGGCAGCCGTTACTGTGCTGGTAGCGACTGACAGGACAAAGCATGGGGCACCGTCAAGACCCTCGTGTCCCACACCGTCAGCAAAGGCTGGAAGTACGTGGAACCGAGGAAAGACCGTAGCCATGTAAGTTCGCCAGCGTTTATTTCACCAACAAGCAATGTTGCTATGACCTCCGGATCCTGTTTATGCCGTAATGCCCCAGGTTTAGGGGGTAACAGTAAATACAGGAGACCCCATCGTATCAAGGCATGGCTAGCCTCGACTGATATCATGGTACGGAACGCATAGATAGCCGACGCAGATCTGATAACACTTACCCATGCGGTGTGCGGTCTCTCCTGCAAACCTACCCCCACGCGTCACCCGGGAGGGATCTGGAGCGACTGGTGAAGAAGTTGCGGGAAGCGGAGTGTTCTTGTACCCTGTGCTCTCATAATCCCACGGGTCAGGCTGGGGGCGGGGTTACGCGGTTACTAACCGCGCATGCGCAGTGGTAGGCCGAACGAGCTAGTATCGGTTTGTTATTCCTGATGGCAAGGGAAGGGTTTAGCCGTCGGCCATGTTGGAGGTGAAAAATTTGCCTGGAGATGAAAGTATGCCTAGAGAAACACGATGGGCTATTGTGAGAAATTCACGGCGCTAAATGGGTTAGTTTATAAGACAATCAGAATTTCAATTATTAAACACTTCGTGTAGTATGATGACAAAATGTACCTTAATGGAGATAAGTGTGAAGGCTAGGGTAGTAGCCCATAAGGGAGCATCGAGTTCGTTTTTTCATTAGGCTCGGGGGATTCTTAGTAGAGAAACGGGGGCGAGGGTTCATGACAGTAAACAGACGGTCACTCCAGTGGTCTAGTATCGAAAGGAGGCCCAGGGTACGGCATCGTTGAAACCCACTATGTCCAGTCTCAAACGATGTACCCACCTCTGTTCAATCCTGAACAGGCCCTGATTGGTGATGCCAGGGTGACTTTCAAGAACCAACCAGCGGATGCTATCAGCTGTGTGGCCCTTTTGGTTGTAGTGTTGGTACAGTTTAGTGTGTGTCTTAAGGCATCTTATATTGCTTTTATGTTCTTGGATGCGCAGTTTTACTTGTCTCATTGTCATCCCTATGTAGTGTTGATCACAGGGGCACGTGAGAAGGTAGATACATTTGGTGCTGTTACAATTAGTGTGTCTGTGTAACCGCCAGATGAATGAATCGGTCAGTTGGATCTCTTCGGTAATAAAAAAAAAAAAAAAAGAGAGAATTAATGGTAACCCGCCGAAGATGCTGGAAAAATAGAATTAAAAAATGTGCCAAACCAGTTGTTGACAGGGCATTGAATATAGTGGGAGATCAGTATTTTAAAGCACATGCACCTCGGTGCAGGTGTTTACCACGTGAAGGACAAATGTTTCACGGGAAGAAGCAAGGGCGACTTCTTTCTAGGACAATAGAGCCCTTATTCTACTCATCTTGGTGAACTCTGCTTTCAAGGTCGGAATGGAAGGCCAGATAGACACATCGAGTCTCCCATGCGGGGGCGGGAAAAGCAATTATTTACAGCAAACTACACGTTGGGAGACGGTCACAATGTACAGAATCCCTGACAGCATACGCAGCAATCTTCATTATTTAAAAGTAAATAGCTTCTGTTAGCTAGCAGCGTGAAAGTTGGTGTTATAGCTGGCACTGGATTACC
The DNA here is from genome assembly GCF_964261635.1 of Lissotriton helveticus. Lineage (NCBI taxonomy): Eukaryota > Metazoa > Chordata > Amphibia > Caudata > Salamandridae > Lissotriton > Lissotriton helveticus. The sequence goes on along the minus strand of NC_136071.1, from coordinate 984,055,604 downwards.
TTTAAAAATGCAGGCTAAATTCGGGGCTTGCGTGTTACACAAGCCGTGCAATTGTATGTTCCTGCAAACCAGTGAGTGATCAGGTGTAGAAGTGCACTCCTCGCCCTTTAAATAAAGTTCTTTACCCTCCCTCAGGCATCTATATGTGAATGGCAGAGACCAAACTTCATGGAGGTAGGTGCTTCCCAACGGTTCATATCTACCTTTGGCACAGTGTTTCATACATGAACTGAATTTAAACAAGGGGAAGGGCAGTGTTATTAACCCATGAATAAGCCACACAGCTGAATTAGATTCTGCAACAGAAAAAGGTAAAGGTTCTAATTTTTCAATTTGCAAAAGTGAATATGCAGCATCCTTCATGGACATGAACTGTTGTTTTTCAGTTAAATTAAACAGTAAATGTAAACAGTCTATGTAACAAATGTATATGCACCCAATAAGGATGATCAAGATTTTTGGAAGGAACTTAGCTCACACATAGACTCCATCCCAGACAATGCAAGACACATCCTGGGTGGTGACTTAAACCTACCTATGGACCCCCTCCTAGACAGAGACTCAAAATGTCAATTCAGTTCAAGCAACTCACATGAAGCACTTCTCAATCTCTGTACCCAATTTAACCTAGTAGATTCTTGGAGGCTGATGAACCCAACAGGCAGAGACTATACCTACTTTTCCCCACTGCATGGCTCATACTCATGTATAGATTACCTGCTCACATCTGCACACTCGAAGGGAGATATTGAACACACATCTATAGAAGCGCGAGTAATCTCCGACCACTCATGCGTTACAATGACTCTGGCATTGCACAACGCGGGTAGGAAAATGACCTTGTGGAGATTCAATGATGCTGTTTTAAAAAAAGAAGCAAACAGGTCAGCCATAGAAGCAGCAATCACTGACTACCTTAGCCACAGCAAAAAAGGAGACACCACAGACCTCACAAGTTGGGAAGCGCTTAACACAACGATTAGAGGGGTAATAATCAAAATTCGTGCGGCCATGAACAAAGACGCAAACTCCAATCTGTCACGACTAGAAGAAGAGATAACTGCCCTAGATAAAAAACATATATTATCCAAAGAGCCTTCAGTCCTTAATGCCTTAATGAATAAAAAATATGAATATAATAAAATCATTAGTGAGAGAGCAGGTGTCTGGCTTCAACATCATAAAAATTTTAGGTTGTGCCAAACTAACAAAGCGGGTAAAAGTCTTGCCGCCTATCTGAAATTTAAACTACAGCAATCAAATATCAAATGCCTAGTAGACAAATTAGGCACATCACACTTAGATCCCAACAAAATAGCCGATTTATTTAAAGAATTCTACGACGAACTATACAGCAAAAACAAAGATATTGACAGCTCCAAGGTTAAGACATATCTTGATAAATGTACACTCCCGGCTCTCTCAGCTCAAGATCAAGTTGCACTCAACCGTCTCATATCCGAATCAGAAATTTTACAGGCCGTTAAGTACCTAAAAACAGGGAAAGCTCCGGGCCCCGACGGGTTCAGTGCTTCAGAACCACTCAAGGACCTCTATGAACACTTCAGTACCAGTGGTCAGGTCCTTGGCACGCCGGCAGAAGCCATTATTGCGGTCGTGCCAAAAGACGGGAAAGACCCGTCTGCCCCCAAGAATTATAGGCCTATATCTCTGATCAACCTTGACTGTAAGATCTACGCAGCGGTCTTGGCAAAAAGGATCCAACTAGTCTTACACCCTTCACAAGTGGGATTCCTCAAAAATAGACTTTCAAGTGATAATACTAGAACCCTTGCACACATTTTAGATAGAGCTAAAACATCAGACTCCCCCACCGTGGCCGTGACCCTAGACGCTGAGAAGGCCTTTGATAAGGTTGACTGGGCCTACTTGGAAGCCACTTTACATAAATGTAATATGGGCGCGAATTTCATGCGCATGGCGATGGCCTTATATTCCAATCCCTCCGCGCGTGTTAGAGCCGGTGGATGCCTATCAGACTCCTTTTACTTGCAACAAGGTACGAGGCAGGGCTGTCCCCTTTCTCCGTCACTCTTTCTTTTGGCAAATGAGCCCTTCCTTTTCTCTTTACGGAACAACAACCTAATTAAAGGTATAAACTTCAATTAAACCGTAGTCAAAATTTCGGCTTACGCAGACGATGTCCTGGTAGTATCCGAAAAGGCGGACGAAGCCATACCGGCTTTGTTGTCAACTATTGCAGAATTCTCGACAGTGTCCGGATATAAACTCAACAAGGACAAAACTGGAGTAAAGCTGCTTAGTAACATCAGTGGTAGGAGTGTCCTCGGTGGTACAGGCCTCTGCTGGCAACAGGAGAGCTTTAAATATCTAGGGATCGATTTTGAGTACGCTTAAAATTAATGAGAAATCGTTATTCAAGAAAATCTCCACACTTCTAGAAGGCTGGTCCCCGAAGTTTTTATCGTGGTGGGGAAGGGTGGAGACCCTCAAAATGATGATTACACCGCTAGTAAATTATTTAATCAGTATGTTACCCATGTTGCTTTCGGATGATTTCCTCTTCAGGGTACATGAACTATTCAATAATTTTATTTGGCAGGATAAGAAACCGAGAATTTCCCTGAAAAAACGTCAACTACCAAAAGACAAAGGGGGGGTAGGTCTACCTAACTTTAGATGTTATCAGACGGCATTCTTGTGCAAGCAAGGAGCAAATTGGTTCCTTAAGCAACAAGAATACACTCCTGTGTGGGTTAATGTGGAAAAAGCCATCATTAACAACCTGCCACTTTCCGCTATAATGACTATGGTTTCTTCAGCCTTTACTCAATCAAAATATATATTTCTCAACACTAAGCGGGCTTTACTCAACCTTGAGAGGCATTGCAAAGCTAAAATAAAATTCTCCAAGTCAATCCTATCATCGTTTTGGTTTAACTCGGCTCTAAAGGATGATTGCGGACTTCTCTTTTGGGAAGACTGGGCTAAAAAGGGCTTGAATTTAGGGCAGGACATTTACGAGGGTACTTCCCCGCTCTCGTTTGCCACCATACAATCGCGATTTGATCTCCGACCGCTTGACTTCTACAAGTTTCTACGCCTTAAGGCACTTGTGTCTACCAGAGCCATTGTCCCGCAGCAACCCACTCTATGCACCAGTCTAGCTCACATTATGTCACAAGGCCACACGGTATCAAAAATCTATAAACTCATATCACTGTTACCACAGTAAACACATAGAAAGTGTGAGAGGGACTGGGAAAATGAGACAAGCTCCCCTAACCTGACTTTTGATTGGGAAAATATTTATCTCACTCCTTTCTACAATAAAATATCTCTGATACTATCGCAGACCAAACTTATGCTGATAAACAGATCCTACTGGACACCTGAGAAACGTTTTAAGCTCAAACTCCTGGACAGCCCCCTTTGCTGGAACTGCAAAGCACATGTGGGTAACATGGCACATATGTTTTTTCACTGTCCGCTGATCCAAACATTCTGGGACAAGATCTTTGACTATATCCATCACACCTACCGCTACCAACCACCCAGGGACTTCACATATATTCTGCTAGGTGCAATTGACCCGAATATCCCTAGAGAACATGACAGACACCACCTGGACCTTATGCTCACACTGGCTTGCAAAATTATCCTGAGCAAGTGGAAGAGCGCTTCTGACGTCTCGTTTGCGCACTGGCAGGAATGGCTGTCTTCCCTGAGGGGTGCGGACAATGACTTATTATGCTCATCCCCCTGGCAAAAGCCTCATTCCAAACTCTGGAGTCTGCTTGACTCATTGGAACTCACTTATGACCCACCCTAGGCGCACTGCCAAGGATTCACTGTGCCCCTGCTGGGTCGCTGTTGGTACATCGGGCATTACTTCCGATATGTATGAGGATCTTATTATTTACTGTTGAATGCATTAACTGTATTTGTCCAGGCATTATTCATCGTTTATCTCATGCGAGCTAATTTTTGTATGATTGCCTTCTTTTCTGTGTAATCTTATGTTCTTGAACTTTAATAAAAAAGATTTGAAATAAAAAAAAAATAAACAGTAAAAATAGAGAAGAAGTATTCACATAGTCCCAAGGCACCTTCCCAGATTTAAAAGTTTGTAAAGTCCAAGCAAACTGCATTATGGAACGTAATTGATTCTGACCGTGGTACAAAACAGACACTTCATCCTGTACAATATCCACAACAGACAAAACAATATTATCTAATGTGTAAATTTGGGAAAAAAGAGTATTAATGCTTTTATCAACGACTGCAAGCACTTTTTCTAAATTAGCTTGATCACTTGCCCTTAATCTAGAAGCAGCTTCAATTTGAGATAATTTCCCAAATTTGTTGTAAATAGCATATATCCGTCTTTTTTACCTGCCTCCCACAGGGCCTTTAACAAAGTCATTCAAATAAACATTATCAGTCAATTTGGACAAATTAAGATTAACTCACGCTAAAGTGGAATGATTAAGCCAGTTCTGATATATTTTGCCTATTGAATAGGTAGTAACAGAATGGGGGTTTTCAAAACAGGGATCCTCCCTAACCTGTGAATAGCCAGGGGCCAGACCCAGAAAATGATGTTGGCATGAATCTGAACTTTTTTGCCATAATAACCACCCGTGGGGATCCAAGCTGGAAATATTAAAGGAGGAATTTTTTATTAGGGACTGCAATTTATCAAGGGACCTATCGGTGTGATAGTACCATGTAGGGTAATCCCCTAAATCAGGAATGGAAGGGGCATTTCATTTTTTAGATGTAGCCAATCCAAAGCAAGTAGTTTGTGAAATAGTCGAGTTCAAAAACAACATGTGGTTCGGGATGAGACATGCACGATGCAAAGATTCAGTGTCTTGCACTTGCCAGTTTTTAAAACCCCAAACAGATTTAAGATCAATAGTATCTTTCCACAGCTCCTAGCCCTCTATAGCTAATTGATCGATAAAGGACTTCGAATACAGTAATTTAGTTTGGGTGAGTCTAACTATGAAAGAGGTGTCTGCTTATAGGGACTTTACCGTTTGCTACCGGGTGCTTGTTTGCTGCCTTTGAACCCACGCCTCGCGGCCCCCGAATCGCGGGTGCCGCTTGAGGTATTGCCAGAGTCGGATTGCCGGACTGCCTGACTGGAGAGGTAACCGCCGAGGGAGTTCTACTGCATCAGGGACTGCGAGGACCAGCGGGCGCAGCGTTAACAAACTCGCCGCAGCTGGTCCTCTTCCCGCCCCCTCCCGCCTGGACTTTAAAAGTGGAGGCTTGAACATACTCTGGGTGTCTGCTTATAGGGACTTTACCGTTTGCTACCGGGTGCTTGTTTGCTGCCTTTGAACCCACGCCTCGCGGCCCCCGAATCGCGGGTGCCGCTTGAGGTATTGCCAGAGTCGGATTGCCGGACTGCCTGACTGGAGAGGTAACCGCCGAGGGAGTTCTACTGCATCAGGGACTGCGAGGACCAGCGGGCGCAGCGTTAACAAACTCGCCGCAGCTGGTCCTCTTCCCGCCCCCTCCCGCCTGGACTTTAAAAGTGGAGGCTTGAACATACTCTGGGTGTCTGCTTATAGGGACTTTACCGTTTGCTACCGGGTGCTTGTTTGCTGCCTTTGAACCCACGCCTCGCGGCCCCCGAATCGCGGGTGCCGCTTGAGGTATTGCCAGAGTCGGATTGCCGGACTGCCTGACTGGAGAGGTAACCGCCGAGGGAGTTCTACTGCATCAGGGACTGCGAGGACCAGCGGGCGCAGCGTTAACAAACTCGCCGCAGCTGGTCCTCTTCCCGCCCCCTCCCGCCTGGACTTTAAAAGTGGAGGCTTGAACATACTCTGGGTGTCTGCTTATAGGGACTTTACCGTTTGCTACCGGGTGCTTGTTTGCTGCCTTTGAACCCACGCCTCGCGGCCCCCGAATCGCGGGTGCCGCTTGAGGTATTGCCAGAGTCGGATTGCCGGACTGCCTGACTGGAGAGGTAACCGCCGAGGGAGTTCTACTGCATCAGGGACTGCGAGGACCAGCGGGCGCAGCGTTAACAAACTCGCCGCAGCTGGTCCTCTTCCCGCCCCCTCCCGCCTGGACTTTAAAAGTGGAGGCTTGAACATACTCTGGGTGTCTGCTTATAGGGACTTTACCGTTTGCTACCGGGTGCTTGTTTGCTGCCTTTGAACCCACGCCTCGCGGCCCCCGAATCGCGGGTGCCGCTTGAGGTATTGCCAGAGTCGGATTGCCGGACTGCCTGACTGGAGAGGTAACCGCCGAGGGAGTTCTACTGCATCAGGGACTGCGAGGACCAGCGGGCGCAGCGTTAACAAACTCGCCACAGCTGGTCCTCTTCCCGCCCCCTCCCGCCTGGACTTTAAAAGTGGAGGCTTGAACATACTCTGGGTGTCTGCTTATAGGGACTTTACCGTTTGCTACCGGGTGCTTGTTTGCTGCCTTTGAACCCACGCCTTGCGGCCCCCGAATCGCGGGTGCCGCTTGAGGTATTGCCAGAGTCGGATTGCCGGACTGCCTGACTGGAGAGGTAACCACCGAGGGAGTTCTACTGCATCAGGGACTGCGAGGACCAGCGGGCGCAGCGTTAACAAACTCGCCGCAGCTGGTCCTCTTCCCGCCCCACCCCGCCTGAACTTTAAAAGTGGAGGCTTGAACATACTCTGGGTGTCTGCTTATAGGGACTTTACCGTTTGCTACCGGGTGCTTGTTTGCTGCCTTTGAACCCACGCCTCGCGGCCCCCGAATCGCGGGTGCCGCTTGAGGTATTGCCAGAGTCGGATTGCCGGACTGCCTGACTGGAGAGGTAACCGCCGAGGGAGTTCTACTGCATCAGGGACTGCGAGGACCAGCGGGCGCAGCGTTAACAAACTCGCAGCAGCTGGTCCTCTTCCCGCCCCCCTCCCTCTATATCAAGCCAGTCAAAGTCGCGCTAGCGGGACGCGCGCGGGCCAAAGCGCGGAGTAAAGCCCGGGCAAAGGGCGGGCCGTCTGAGGCCGTCCGAGGTCGGACAAGGTTGGGTTGGGCCAGGGATTCTGCCCTATTTTCCCTAAGCCCACTACCGGATACAGTGCTCCTGAAAATTCGAACACGAGGTAAACAAACATCTTTTATTTTTTGTGTGAGCCAAGATCTTGCATTAAGTTCTACATTCAATTGTATAAATGCCTGGAAAAAAGTTAACCCCAGTTACAAACACCATGGAGAACTACCTTGTCCAAGTTGTGGCGAAAATCAATAGCGAGAGAAGGTCTTCTTTGGGACTAGACTCACCTACACAATCTCCATTGGCAGACAAAGAGACAGAGGATTCTTTTGCTCTGCTAAATAGCAGTCCCTCCGGTGTGGCACATGATTCTCTCCAGGACACAGTTACTATTCAGCCCAGTGGCATAGTGGCTAGTACTGAAGAAAACAGTGACAATTAAGTAGTGACTGTGACCCCTATAAATAGTGAGTCCACCATCTTCACTGCTGTCCCTATTCCTGCACCGAGGGTTACAGGGGGCAAAAGAAAAGCCATACAAAAACGGGGGGGATTAAGGTCAGCTAAAAATAAAGTTGCAACGCCACCTAGGAAAATACTTGTTGAGGACGAGGAGGAGGATTTGACTGGGGAAACTTATGTGACCTTTTCTAACACCCAATTTCAGAAATTCTGCAGCTTGATGGACACAAAAATCATGGGGATAGTCAAACCCCTGATAAGTAAAATTGACAAATTATCTGCCGAGGTAAGCAAATTGGAAGGCTTACTTGGGAAAACCCTGGGGGAGGTGGAGAAACTCCCAGAAGTCATCACGTCCAGTGTTCAGCCATTGGTGAGTGAAATTCAATCGAGCAAATCCAACGGAGTGTTTCCTGCTGTTGCGCCAAACCTTCCAATGACCTCATTGATAAATCCACCTGATAACATCTTTGGTGCTGTTCCTTCTGCCCCTCTTAATGGTGAACCAAATACTTCGAAAGGGTCATTTGAGCTTGTGGTGGAAGCCTCGCCACTAGTTCTTGTATTAGCAAATGTACCCCCACTTGCTACTGGTGAAGCTGAATCTACATCATTACTTCTAAATAAATCCTTATCATGGCTAACTAACAACATGGCCATATCTCCTTGGGGCAGGCAGCAATTATCTGAAGAATTGGTAAATGCTAGAAGGGTTGAGTGGATTGGGAACAGGGAAAAGAAGTTCAAGGGAGATTGCGTTGTGCTCAATTTCTCTGACCCTGAGGTTTTACCAAACATCTTGCCTAATATCTTCCCTCCACAGAGACGATCTACTTCTATTGTCCCACTGACCCTAGACTTTTTCTATCCCCGGAAAGGCAGAGGCCCCAATTCAAGCACCTTAAGAACAAAATGGAACGTTGTAACCAAAAGGGGCAGTAAGAATTTTGGATCCACTGAGTGGGGTCTAGGTCTGGAAAACAGATTTTCTGCCCTCTCCAACTTAGATGCTTGTGATTGACAAACAATTAAACGTACGCCTCTGTTGCAAATCCCTCTGGTTGCTTGTATAATAGGGGAGCACAGTCGTTCTACATGTACTTTAAATGAGACACATAATCCTAATGCCACAGTAGGACTACTTTCTGCAAATGTAAATGATAATGTTAGTGAAGATGCAATGTTGAATGGGTCTGATCACAGTTCTGAATCAATCACGGTATATGCTTCCGGGAACCTATTGTCTTGGAATGTTGCTGGGCTTTGTTCCAAATTGGACTGTGGAGAATGGTTTGGGTTTGTCAGCCAGTATGATGTTTGTATTTTTCAAGAAACATGGGCCTGTGATCCTGTTTTTGCTTTGGGGTACTTGAATTTTTATGTTCCGGCTACAAAGGGTCCCAAAGGGCGTCCGATGGGGGGACTCACCATATGGGTTCGCCAGTCCCTAAAGATCGTAGTGAAAAATCTGGAGCTCCATCAAAATGACATTCAGCTCATTAGACTTACGAGGGACTTATCTACCCCCATTGACATCTATAATATATACGCTAGAGGTGGAAGTGCTGGAAAATCAGTGGTCCTTTCGTCTCTGTATAATTTCCTAGACAATCACTCTTCTGGGAATAACGTTATACTAGCAGGCGATCTAAACCGCACTTTTGAACCGCTAGACACTGGTGAGGCTTTTCTAGGTGCGGAGGAAGATCAGATCTGGGATATTCCCACACTTGATATAACCCCAATAACCCGCTGGACCGAGGATATTCTAGGTTTAAACGCTATGTGCCTTGAACATGGGTTAAGGGCTTTGAATGGTCGGACCAAGTCAGACAGAGTACCAGCCATGACTTTTAACAATGGGAGAAATAAGAGCCGCATTGACTATGTCATATGTAGTATGCCCCTATGGTCATCTGTTACTGATATGGCTGTTATGGAAAGGCCCGAGAGTGATCATAATCCTCTATGTGTCCTCCATAAATGGTGGCTGTCTGATGCTATTGCTCCTAGTAATTGTGCTGAATCCTTGGCCCTGCCAATTGTACCAACTAACGACTTACGCAGGTTGAGGTGGACAAGCGTTAGGACAGAACCGCTGGTTTTAGAAAAAATAAGCATGGCAACTGATAAGGCTATAATGGCCCTTGAGGATGCGGCTGGGCATTCCCCTAGCCAAAACATTATTACCAAGGTTCATGAAGATCTCTTTAATGAAATCAAATGCCATTTTTTAAAACCGGTAAATAAAAAGAGGATCTGTGCCTATAGAGCCGCTAGGTGGTACAATCACGACTGTAGGATGGCACGAACCTCCTTGGGAGACGCAATTAAGAATAAAAACCTGGAGGCTATTAGATCAGCTAGGAAGCAATATAAGCAGTGCATAGCCAAAGCGAAAAAAGATTGGGATGAAGCCCACTGGAACAAGCTAAAAAGTGCAAGTGACCAAAATCATTCTAGGTTATTCTGGCATATAGTTAAATGGGGACACAACAGGCTAGAAGAGGCTAGCACTAACAATGTCTCCCAGGACGCCTGGGTTGAATTCTTTAGTGAACAGTATGTTTTCAGAGATCAGATAGTAGGCAGTAGATGCTTGCCTCTTTTACTAGCAGATGATGACATTTTCACGCAGAGTGAAATACTGACTGCCCTTAAATCTGTTCGAAGTGGTCGTGCCCCTGGCATTGACGGGGTTCCAGCAGATGTTTTCTTGAATGATACTGCAAGATGGTGCAAATACATCCATCTGCTAATAAATTATATCATCAGAGGTGCAGATATCCCAGTAACCTGGGGGGCGCTGTAATCATCCCGATATACAAAAAAAGGAGATCGAGCTCAGCCCTGTAATTACCGCCCTATTAGTTTGATAGACACTATTCAAAAAATAGTGGGGCGGGTGATTGTTAATAGGTTGCTCGACTGGGCCGATGATAACAACATTCTATCTCCCTTTCAGGCTGGATTTCGCAGGGCAACCAGCACTGTGGATCAAGTCTTTCGTTTCCAACTGATCCAGTGGAGGACCGTGGTGCTAGGCGGAGGCAGCCTGTATGCAGCATTCGTTGATCTGCGGGCTGCCTTCGACCTGGTACCAAGGGCAAAACTGTGGGAAGTGCTTGAGATACTAGGGGTCCCCGGGGATTTGCTGACTTTAATTATGCGATTGCATGAGGGCAATTATGCCAAAATTCGATGGGGTGGGTATGGTAATGACACCGCCGAATTCCCCGTTGAGCGCGGGGTTCGGCAAGGATGCTCAATGGCCCCTACTTTGTTCACCCTTTTTATTAATGGTATTGTTTCCCGCATGCAATCTCGGGCAGTGGATGCTCCCTTTCTTGCAGGTGAAAAAGTCCCTATTTTAATGTTCGCCGATGATACCTTAATTTTATCTAAAACCCCAAGTGGTCTGCAAAAAGCACTGGCAATATTTGATGAGTTCTCTGTAGATCACGGACTGGAGGTGAACGCTTCCAAAACAAAACTCATGCTTTTTAACCAACACAGAAATTTTAAATCAAAAATTTCCATGAGTGGTCGTATTCTGGAAGTCGTAAAATCCTTTACTTATCTGGGGATCCTTATTTCTAATGATAATAAGTGGCAGCAACATCTTAACATTGCTACGTTAAGGCACAAGCAACTAGCTGGCACTATTATCAAGGAACATAGGAAATCGCTAACTAAACCCATAAAACCACCCCTGATAATATATGAGGCAAAAGCAATTGGGTCTGCTTTGTACGGTGCGGAGCTATGGGGGCATGAAAATCTTCAGGAACTCCAAACATCAGAAAATAAATTTTTAAGGTCATTGACAGGTAACCCACAGAGCAGTCCGCTACTGCCCCTGCGTTATGAGCTAGGTAGGAGAGAAATTTCGGAAATGGCAAAACTACGCCAGATTTTATACTGGCGTAGGCTCTGGACTACGCCAGAGCTCTCCCACTACGCGGAAGGGTTCATAGATGTTATTAAAGCTGACTGTTATAATAAAATCAGATGGTTTAAAACATTAAAGATTGCATTGTTCGAACTAGGACTAAATGCTTTATGGACCGATCCAGCTGGGGCTTCATTTCCCACCAAGTCTACTCTAAAAAACATTTTTTGGGAATATGTTGTTAATAGGAGAATGCTCAGTACTACCAGTGGGTCTATGACCACCAGTTTCCTAGAAGTTAAGATGTACCCTATTTATGAAATGTACTGGGACTACATATCGAACCCCATGGACAGAAAACTGCTCTTCCAATTGAGGGTAGGTTCCCTCCCCCTCCGTAACTTAACATCTAAGTGGAAATCAGGGGGTGCAGCAACTTGTCCAGTTTGCGGGGTAGGAAATGAAACTCTTGGCCATTTTCTGTTTTCCTGCCCAGTATACTCTGCCCCAAGGCGAGCTTGGTTGGCTCCTATGTGCAGGAACTTAGGCACAAAAAGTAGCATGGTAGCGCTGCGTATTGTAAAATCCACTTCTGTAATTTGGATCATAATTGCCACTGCAAAGTACTTGGGGTGGGCGTGGGTCATAAGGCAGAGATTGTTGGTGGGTTAACTTTTCATTGCCTAGTTAATCAGAGACTGCTAGACTCTTGTCTATTCTCTGTAATTGCTTATTTATAGTTCAGAGACTGCTAGACTAATGTTTATTCTCTGTAAATGTTTATTTAGCTGATCAGAGACTGCTAGACTAGTGTCTATTCTCTGTAAACGCTCATTTAATGTATCATCGGTATGACATTTTAATGATATGAATTTTTGTGCTTTTTTACAGTAACTGTGATTATCATTTTCTGGCATTTTTGATTGTAATGAACTTTGCATCTGTATCTATGATGAGTTATAGTTTTTAAATCATGCCATGTGCTTGTGTCTAAATGACCTTGTAAATTTAATTGTTTTTATTATATGTTTGTACGTCTGCTTTTATGAGTAATACTCGAATAAAGAACTTTTTGAATTTGAATTTGAAAGAGGACTTTGCAGTCATTTTAAAATAAAATGTGTCAGGATTGGATTGATTTAAATCAGTAAAATATGTAAACTTCTTCAAAAGAGTTTTCGAGCTTCCTTCAATGGGGGCTGGGCAATGTTCCCATTGTGCATAATTCACCACATTTCTAAATGTGTTTGCTTTGTGCAGGAAATGATTGCCATCGTTTTGATAGCAGAATAAGTCTGCATAATTAGCCGAGTCTAAGTACAAATCTTCAACAACAAAAGCAGCATAATATTTCAAATCAGAAAAAAAGAGCCTCTACGGCGTGGACATCCCAATCATCAGAGCGGATGTTTTCTCTTACAACATCTCCCAGTGAAACACGAAGTACATTGGGAACATTATTAGCCTCCGTAGGGCCATGAATTTGAAATTTTACAGCATCCTATACAATCCCATCTAACAAAGGCCAGGTCGTGATGTTGATGAAAGTCTGGTCCCTCTTCATGATGTGGGCCGAGGAGTGGGGTTCCATTAATTAACCTAATTGTAGATCTTTCTTTAACATAATGTCCATTCACTAGATGGAAAAATACAACTACAAATCCAATTGATAGTTTCATAAACTTTATTCGACAGTTAAGTCATAAAAGTATTGCATAAACATCTGATATTTACAGAATAAAATACATAAATAACATTTCATTACACTTCAAAGTACAATTATAAAAATATTTTAAATGTAATTAAACTACCACATAACTATCATCGAATATACTATCTACATAAAACCATAATATCACAAATTTATATTTTTAAAATCACAATCACTACTTAGTGGTCCATAATTCATTATAAAAATGCCCTCATATTCAGTTTTATTAGTCCAAGGGGTTCAGGATAGAGCACCATTTAATTTTACTATGCTTACTGCTTCAGGCGGATAACCCACGCCCATTTCAAGAACTTTGCTACAGCTATAGTAATGGGTGGAATTGGGTCTGTAGATAAAATTCTCAACGCCTCTTCATGTCGGCGGATTCCAATTAATTGGCAAATAGGTTTCACCCACTTTTGTCGGGGTGCTGCATATAGTGGGCAGAAAAACAAGATATGACTTTCAGATTCTTGCTCTTCCCTGCACCTCGGACATTTATCATAATTAGTTATTCCTACCCATCTTGCTGTAAATAACCGTGTCGGTAGGGTACCCACCCTGAATTGAAAATAAAGCTTGCGGTCAACTGGGTTCTCTATGGCATCCCAATATAATTCCAACAGTGGTCGAGGTTTAAATTCCAGAAATCGACCCGTGAGGTGAGAAGAGAGACCCTTAGTGCATGTTGTTAGGTTGATCATCTCCCAATATCTGGCCTTCAATATTTTTTGGGAGAGAAATACTGCATTTGATGGATCATCCCACAATTCTCTCATTCCCAATCTCACTAGCAGGGATCTAATTTCCTTCAGCAAGGTTATTTTTTGGAAGGAATCCTTGTCAATAATATCTTTTAGGCCCTGAGCATAATGCAGGAGTTCCTCAGTAGTCCATACTCTACGCCAATACAATAATGGACGTAGAGTAGCTAAATCTTTAACCGCTTTCCTCCCAAGGTCCCACAGCAATGGTATTAAAGGAGTGCTTTGCGGGACACCTGTAGCTTTTCGCATAAACTCATTTTCTGCCAGTGTCAAGCTTTTCAGATTTTCAAATCCCCATAGTTCGGACCCATAACTTAATACTTTCATCCCATATATCTCCATGAGGGGACTTATGGGTTTATTTGTTGACGCTTTAAATCTTTTCAGGAGAAGTCCTGACTGCTGCTGATGCTTTAATACAGCCAAATCAAGTTGGCTGTTCCAGTGCATGTCCCTCTGCAGGGTCACCCCCAAATAGGTAAAGGCGTCTACCTGCTCTAGTGGGCTGTTGTTCATATATATACTTCCTCTAAATGGTTTAAGAAGCTTAGAAGGTTTACGTTCATTAAGGAACATAAACTTTGTTTTTGCAGTATTTACTTCGGATGTATGACATTACAATGCATGCTTTTACCATGCATGCCTTTACATCGCAGTTTTTACAGCGCATGCTGTTACAACGCATAGCACTAAGGGGTGCTGGATAGTGAATAGTTTAATTTACTATTCCAACTCCAGTCCCCGTGGATAGTAGGGAAGGTGTTGGATAGTAAATTGAATCCATTCCCTATCCTAGAGCGCCCCCCAGCGCAATGCGTTGTAATGACATGCGTTGTAATAGTTGCGCCGTAAAGGCACTGCGTGGTAAAAGTTGCGTTGTAAAGGATGTTCCCCATTTACTTCTAATCCGTGCAGCAAACAGAAGTCTCCAAACCGCTGGAGAGCCCCCTGAAGGCCACTCGGTGTTTTGGAGACTATCAGCGTGTCATCCGCGAACATGAGGATTGGAACACGGTTACCTGCCATCGTAGGGGCATCAGTGGGGACCAGGGAGAGGTAGTCCACCACCCCATTCATGAAGAGTGAGAACAGGGTAGGTGCCATAACGCACCCTTGACGCACTCCCCGCTCAACAGGGAAGGTTTCCGTAACCTCTCCCTTTATCCCCCACCGGACCCGGGCAAAGTTATCCTAATGTATGCGCACAACCAAAGTCAACAGCTCTGCGGCCATTCCCAACCCCTTCAGAACTTGCCATAGTTTGCGACGTGGCACTAGATCAAAGGCTGCCCTCAGATCCACAAACACTGCATACAGTGTCCCTTTTCTCAGGACCACCGTCTTCCAATAGAGGATAATAAACCGAAAAACTTGATCAATCGTACTTGTTTTGGGATGAAAACCTGCCTGAAATGGACTCAAGATGTTATTATCTTCCATCCAGATCTGTATTTTCCCCAAAACAAGACGACCCATAATTTTTGGATGGAGTCTATAAGGCTAATGGGCCTATAATTGCCTGCTAAAGATTTATCTCCTTTTTTATACACAGGTACAATTTCTGCACCTTTCCAAGACTCGGGGACCGCCATCCCTTGTGCTATTGCATTTGCTAGATAGATAATATATTGTTGCCAACGTTGCTTGTCATTTAAGAACATGTCGGCGGGAACGCAGTCCATACCCGGTGCACGTCCCTCAGTTACCGAATCAAGCACCCTATCAACATCCACTAGGCTAAAAACGGCATCTTTATAAAACATAGAAGGGGGTATATCGACATTTTCATCACTGTCGCTACAAACATATTGCGGACCAAAATAGTTAACCCATGAATTTTGTGCAACATTGTTCTGTGGGCAGTCCGGACATCCACCCCTGTCCCATTTAAAAAGATCCCAAAAGGCTTTCGGGTTTTTCGATGCACACGCCTCCTTTAGTTTCCGCCATTTGCACTCCTCCCATTCCTTTTTTGGTCCAGCCTGTGTTTTCCTATAGCTACTTCGTGCCACTCTTATTTCAACAGGGTCCCTGGTTTCTAATGCTAGGCCCAGCTTGGCACGTGCTTGCCTGCAGGCATCATTATACCATGTCTCAGGTTTGTTCTTTAGTTTTTCCCTAACTGTGCTAGGCTTACAAAAATACCTTTTAAGGTTAGTAAATAGATTGGAGTGGACATCCATAAAATAGGGGTTCATTGTCCCATTACTCACACCCGCCCCCACAGTTTCCAATGCCTTGTCCACTTCGTTCTTAATAGCTGTCAAGGCATCGGAATCCTTGATGACTTTGCACCACTTAAGGTTGCGTTCATCATTTGCCAAGGCGATTTCTGGTGCTAATGTGCCCAGAATACATGTTCCCACTCCATCTAATCCAAGCCTAAACAATGCAGTCAAGGGGTTATGGTCGCACTCTATGCAAGTCCTTACCTCCATGTCCACAAGAAAATGCCATAGATGTAAGTGGACAAGTAAATAATCTATACGACTAGACCTTGTGCCGTTGTCATATGTTCTGGCACCCATCTTATCTTTCAATGTTCGACCATTAGCGGCCCTAAATTGATTCCCCAGACATAGCCCTTTCAATTGTATTGCGGCCTCTGTCCATATTTTTATGGGTTTCAGCTCAAGTCTTCCTCTTCTGTTAAACTCAGGTCACCTTGCCCCAATGGCTCGAAGGTCGTATTGAAGTCTCCCGCTATTAAGGACAACATGTTACTTGGCAGGGCCTCAACTAAAACGTCTAAGGCGGTTACTACTTCTGACTTTTTCCCACCAGGTAAACCCCTAGCATAGACATTGAATATAGCTGTGTTGGGAATAGAGGGGGATGTAAGGCTCACAGCTAGAATATCACTATTTGAAACGGGAAGAAGCTCGATATTACAATTTAGGTTTTGCTTAACCCAAATCACCAGTCCTCCTGATGGACGTCCTCTATGCATTTTTACAGCGGGAACATAAAAATTAAGATAGCCCAACCTAAATACTGGTTCAATTGTCCAGGTCTCTTGAAAGAGACAGACATCAAAGCTATCAACAAAATCTAACCAGTCTAGGGAGGCGAGTTTTGGGCCCATGCCCGCAAGATTCCATGACATCAATGTTATTAATCGTGTTTCTTTGGAAGCACTATCAGTATTCTCAGCCCCCGTAGTGAAAAAATCTTGCTGGGATAATACATTCGGGTCAGAGGGTGGTTGGGGATTTTCCATGCTCTGTACATGGAGGAGTAGCGCCTCTGTGCCCTGCTCATTACATGTAACACTCCTTTCATTTTGTATAGTTTCAGTTGGCTTAGAGCACAAAACATCCCCCATCAGGCTTACATTCAGATGTTTTATCCTCTTAACTGCATCATATTAGTTAGAGGCCCCTATACTTGCCCCCAGCCACAATCGCGTATTTGCAGTCAGTCGCACTCTTCCAAGCCGTATAAAGCATCAAACCTATTTGCTAACAATATATTAACTGATGCACACCATTTTGTTAATCCCCCATTTGGGAGTTTTTCTCTATACAAAGAATCAGATGGCGCATAGAAATAGGACAAGGGTAGAGATTCAATTATGGACGATAAACCTTTCTGGGCCAGTCACAGATGCATTCGACAGCCCTCCTGTCCCTAAAATTAATAATTAAGCAATCCCCCCTCACAGACTTTGGCTTTTTCCCCACCCAGTCCACTCTTCTTGCAAAGAGAATTTCTGCGCATACATGGGTTGGCAGCGGGCGATTACTATTTAGCCAAAAAATACACTTATTTTTAAGCTCTGTGTAAGTTTCCCTTCTATCCTGATTCAATGGGGCAACACCCACCAGAACCACCACATAAGGGGATGATTCTGGGGGGAGTTCTAAAGTCGGTAGGCTGGCTTCAATGGGGACAGAGGGAGTTTTAGACATGACTTGATTTTGGGCTACTGGTCTATTGGACTCTACTTGCTGTGTCCTATCCTTCTGTAATACTTGTTCTGCCACTCTCAAGCTAGTAGGAGGGGGTACAGGCCAGGGCGCTAGGGACTCAGTCAGAGTAGCAGTCAGAATAGCATTATCACTCCGAATAGCATTATCACTACCTTTGGAAAATACATTAGGAACAACATCTACTACAAGTTCCCCCGCCCACTTGTCTGCTTGCTTTTTGGCCCATTAGCTCGATTTCCCACTCTCCCCTGTATTGAGGCAAGTGAAAGTTCAAGGCACACAAGTCTCGTGTCAATTGAATCCAGTCTATCATATATTGGGAGACATACTCTCTTAATGATGCATTCCAGTTTTGCCCAAAAAGTCGGACCCATCTCAGTCAATACTTCATCCTCATTACATGGTGGGCGGTTATCTCCTTCACTTGCTGGTTGTGTTCTGATAGAGTTTTGAGAGGGGTATAGGGTCGGATTCCCTTTAGGTGAGGCCACTTTCATAGTTTTTACTTTCTTCCCCTTTGCTTGTACTTGTACCCCGGTTCGCTTCCTTTTTTATGCCAAACTCAAAATTTGCTGAGATTTACACATTTTAGCATTACTAGCTGACCGAGTCTTAATATTGGGTGAGAACACAGTCACTGCAGTAGAGCTACAATTTTCCATAGGTCTCGCATCCAATAAAGCAATGGGACAATCTAGATGGCATGTCAGGGGGTCAACGGGTTGTACTATTTGGCTTCTCTCTACATCCTCCAAGGAGGGTAATGAGTCATGAATATTGACCTGCTGGGGAACTGGTGACCGGCTTTCGCCAAACTGCCCATTGAGGATCTCTTGTCAAAAGCAATGTCTAGGGATAGTCTCTTTTCTGTTAATTCAATATCCCGAGCTAGTGCTGTGGACACTCTAACAAGGAAATGATCCAAAGTGCCCATTAATGACCCTCCAGCGGATTTCCTAACATTCCCACCAATGGATGGTGGAGTAGGCATGATTTTACAGGCAAACGGCTCAGTAACCTCCTTCCAAATATAGAGTGGTACTCAATCACTGTCGGACAATAGTAAATACAACCACTCACTGACCTTAATTGAAGATATTAAGGGGGTGGCCCGTCCCGTCCCGTCCTTGACCGTGCTAGAACGGGCAAAAACGGGCCCGCCCTTGGCCCGGGCTTCGCCCGGCTCGTCCCGCGCGCGTCCCCGACGCGGAGGGCTATGTTGGTTAAATGCGCCTCCTGGCGATGCTTTCCGGCGTAAATTACGCTGCGCCGCTAGGGCTGCCGAGGATTGTAGTCCCAGGGCGGCGACGGCGCTGGTGGTGGCGTCCGGTGACTTCTGGCGGTGGCGGCAATAAGGTGAGTCCCCTCTGCACCCCACTATATCAACAGTGACTCTTGGCGGTGTCGGCAGAGTCCGTAGTCACCCTCCTCTTACACAACTCCCCCGCTACACCGAGAGCTATGCTGGTTAAATGCGCCTCCTGGCGCTGCTTTCCGGCGTCAATTACGCCGCGCCGCTAGTGTTGCCGGGGATTGTAGTCCCAGCGCTGGTGGTGGCGTCCGGTGACTCCTGGCGGTGGCGGCAATAAGGTGAGTCCCCTCTGCACTCCACTTTATCAACAGTGACTCTTGGCGGTGTCGGCAGAGTCCGTAGTCACCCTCCTCTTACACAACTCCCCCAATCCAATTGACATGAATAATAAAATTGAAAAAAGTACCAGCCAAATGTAAGTCCAAGGGGGTATGAAAAAATGTCTATTAAACCAAACAGCAAACATATACATTTTCGATGAGGAACTGTAGTGTAGTTCCTATTATCCCAATAGGCTCTGCGCATTGGAATAATATCTTCAATAGTATAGACCTAGGGCAGAGGTTAGCTAGGTCTTCTACCGACGATATTAGACTTAAAGTTTTGTGTTTGCCAGCTAGCTCAGAGTTCACTAGAAACTTTCTCGAATAGGCAAGGAGGATTTTAACCTCCCTGGATAGACAAGAAGGGATTTAGTTTCTGACAACCATAGAACATGACAACTTTGCTCTCCCCTAATCAAGAGTGTATCTCTAGAGTCGTGTGAAAACAATAGGCAACTTATTTTACTCAGTCAGTACGTGCATTCTTAGTTTCACCAGTTTGTAGAGAAATAAGAGATGGGCGTGGTTCAATAAAAGATGTTATTTATTGATCAATCTCTTTTCTCATACAAGAGAAATGAATCGCTATTATTGCAATACTTGTAGTTAAGTAAAGTGCATACAGTAGAGACAGAATTATAAAATAATACTGTAAAAGCATTGATATGGTTTCTGAGCCATATGATACTTTAAAATGGATAAAATAGATACATACATATATACATTTGACTAATCAGACTCAACTGGTGCTTCTAACCACGCCTACCC
This sequence comes from Lissotriton helveticus, assembly GCF_964261635.1. Classification (NCBI taxonomy): domain Eukaryota; kingdom Metazoa; phylum Chordata; class Amphibia; order Caudata; family Salamandridae; genus Lissotriton; species Lissotriton helveticus. The sequence goes on along the minus strand of NC_136071.1, from coordinate 984,035,461 downwards.
CAGTGTACCTGACCTAAGCCTAATACGTGGGCGGGAGTAGATAAATAGCAGTTTAAGTTAAGTTTATTTTGCCAAGGGACTGATTCGAGAATTCTCTGCAAGGGGTTATTCAGTTCTGTACCTGAGATCTAGAATGATGGAGGGCTGGTATCTCTTATCCCAGGTCTTGATATTCCAGCTGCCTGCGAGGGCTGCTTGGAAGCGCCGGAGCTGGATTTCTCGGCAGGAGAAAGGCAGCGTCTCGTTCTCAGCGCGTCAGGAAGGCGGGGCAGCGTCTGTGGGCTTCGCTCTCTGCTGGGCTCCTCAGCACGTCTCGCTGCTCCGATCTCGTCACCACCGCATGTGTTTGCTTAAGGCAATGTCGGTAATATTTATACCTGAAAGGTGCCGAGATTGACGTAAGGATGGACATATATACGTCAATAAGGATGTCATATGAACGGGCTCGTTCGCACATTCTTTGCTGAAGTTCTCGGTGAAATCAAAACAATGGCTATGGGAATTTCCCAGGTCGCTGTAGGTTTGATTTGTTTTGAGAACTCCGTATGCCTTATCAGGGGCTGGAGGAATATCGCTTGTCTAATTAGATGGCATGCGTTATGACCTAATCAGATAACGCGCTTCTGTGCCGTGGTGTGGCTTAATCAGATAACGTTTTTTGCACCGTTGGATGGCTGCTAGTTAATTATTAACCAAACCAGGGTCAGGAATAGGGGAATCGATACAGTACCTATAGGAATACATCACACCCACTCCACGTAGACTATGTCCATATTTACAAATCTAGGCATAGTGAATATCAGTAGCGTTTGTGTATACCGTACCACCCCAAAATACAATCATATGTATTCTGAAAATTGGAATTATGAAATATACGAAACACAATCACATGTACTATCACGTGTACTATATGCACAAGCAGTCTAATAATACTAAACATATAACGCATATTTTAAATTCAGCATGAATAAATGCGAAAACCACACATGAAATGGCTCTTAATACAGAAAAAAGTGCGAGACCATTTCATCACAATCATAAAGTTATGTATAATAGTGCTAGAGGATAGCGAATGTCTCGTGACTACCTAAAATAGAAATTTAGTTCTCTAAGAATAATGTCTACTTTAAGCAGAAGATAAGTGTCCCAAAATTCGTAAATATTTTGGAATTGGGGAAAAAGTGCTTGCAGTTTGAAAAAAATGATGAGAAAATTTTTCATATCGCTTTTCTTTAAAAAGTTGAAGGCCAAATTCAGGATGTGAGGAACTCCAAGTGCCAGTTTGCTCAAAGTTATTCCTGCTGCTCTGGTGAAAACATCATATTATTTAGACTGTTGAAAAAACTGTCAACAGCTTCTTGCATAAGTTCCACTAATTCGGAAAAGGTTGTTACCATGCATTCATGAGCCTGAGCATGTTTGCCTCCATTGATGTTTGGATCAGCATAGCTGACTGAAGGTCGTACCTGATTGATGCTGCTTTCATCTTGTACTTCACTACCCCTCAATCGTAGTGGTGAAGACTCCACGAATGCCGTCATCAGGATTGGTAGCCGCTGGGGACAGCACAATGCATGAGCCGTTACCGGACCCAACAAGGTATCTGCGTCCATTGGCACATCCGATTGTAGTGCCAGACAGGTGTCCAACACGCATTCTTCGCCGCATAGCAAGCACCTTAATACAGGCATAACACAACTTTGCCACATTGGTCTAAATGAAAGAAACCAAGTCATGTTCAGGTCTCTGAGCCGGGATAGTCCAAGGATTTTAGTTACCCGGTCCCGGTAGCCAATGGCTAGGATCATTTCTTCCCTTGTCGCAGGTGTTTTGTCTGTGACATGGTTTGCCATAGCGAAATAACAGGATCAAAAATAGAATACCCGCTACTAGTCCCAAAAGGAGTGGAAGTCCGCCAAAAAAGGAATGGACAAAGTCTGGAAAAATACCCAGGATGGCTTTGAATGGAGTTAAAGCACCCAAAAACACTGCTTTAAATACACTGGAGATACCAGTGGTATCAGAAATATTTAAGATTTCGTTCAGTATTTCTGCAAAATGTATGGGGGAATTAGTTGATAATAATGAATGAATCTCTTCTGTTGTCCTTGCAACTTGGAGATCATACGTTTCTTTTGATGACGTGAGCCTTGTCGGCGTCTGTAGGAGCACAGTCTTCATTCTGCTTAAAGTATCTATTCGAATAGAAGCAATTTTCAAATCGGGCCATAACCTTGCCTCCCTGTCTGCAGGCTCGCTGGGGAACAATACATGTTCACAGCACATGACCTTCCTAGTCACAGTTATGAGATAAGGTTTTCTGGGCAGCAAACTACAACATCTGCGATCTACTATTAGAATGTAACTCCCGTTCCAGAGTCTCCTAAAGAATGGTTCTATTCGTGTTGCAGGTGTGCCTAGCTGGTAACATGAAAGGTTATTTGAAGTCCCTTCACAGGCTCCGTGCAAACTAATACCCTGACACAGAAGTGTACCGCTCAGTGATCTTGCACAATTATCGCCACTGAGAAACACTTTCTGGCCTTTATTGCTGACACATTCGTGTGTATAGGGCAAGTTCCATATTGACTTAATGTATCCTTTACCCAACCTTTCATACTGGCCTGCCTGTATATATTTTTGGCAGAAATGAAACTGGAAAGTAGTTATCGGAATATTTATTATCCCATGTATTATCCATTCAATGACAGGTCGTTCTGACATTGTCAATGGTAATCTCTCAAGTTTTTCAATGCTCAGAATTGTATAGTCAGCACCCTTCTGTGCCAAACTGATTTGTTTATCAGTGAGGTTAAAGATATAAAATAATGACGTTGTGTTGATTAAACGCCAGGGCACATAGCCAGAACGCAAATTTTGTAACGTCCAGCCAAGCTGTACAATAGAACGCAATTGGGACTGACCGTGTTGTAACATCAGTAAGTCTTGCGATATTATATCGATTGCTGAAGACACAATGCTGTCCAGAGAATATATTCTGGAGGACAGAGTCATTAACCCATTGTCCACCACAGAAAGTGATTTTTCCAAATTAATACGGTCAATTTCCCGTATTTTTTCTGCTGTCTCAATTTGAGTTACTTTCCAAACTTCGTTATAAGCTGCTAAAATAGAGGCCACTATGAAACGTTTTTGACGCTGTTTGCGTGGTCCCAATATGAAATCACGCAAGTCAGCACCTTCTGTAAGTAAAGTTAGGTGTTGCTTAATTTCAGCCAGTGTGGACGTTTGTAGCCATTGAAGGCAGAGCTTGCCCACGCTGTAGGTGGTTACTATCCCTGGATGTTGTCTTTGGGAATATCTAGGGTCTGGCCTAGTCAATGTGAACCCCTGTTCTTTGTTCAGGAATCTGTCTTGACAGTTATTTGTATCTGTGGGCCAGATCAACCTTTTTTTCCATTCAGGATGTGTTCTGTTTTGGTTTCATATATGGTTTACGTCTATCTCAACATCTATAGAGCTATTACTGTTCACTGTTGGCTTTGGAATAGACGGTTTGTTCAAATCTTTGATTTTGGCTAAGCCAAGACAGGTAGTTTGTTGAATAGTGTCGTTCAAAAATATAATTTGTTCTGGGATCATGCAGGCTCTAAACAATGATTCTATACCTTGTACTTGCCAATCTCTTGTACCCCAAACAGTTTTTGCTTCAATATTATTGTTCCAGAAATCAAACCCAAATGTATTCATTTGTTCAAAGAATGAATCGGAATATATCAATTTTGTGTTTGTAAGCATGGTCTTCATACCTGTCTTATTTGACAATTTGAAATAAAATGTTTCTGCCTTACTTGTGTTAAACCCTGAAAAGTATGAATATTTATCATAAAATGTTTTTGAGCTGTCTTTTGGAGGAGTAGCACAATGTTCCCATTGGTTATAATTTAAAACATTTCTAGGTTGAGCAGATTTATGTAGATAATGGTTACCATAATGGTTGTAGCAGAACATCTGATCATAATTAGACGAACCCTGCAAATAATCATGTTCTGTAAATTTAGCAGACATCACAAGATCAGACATCATATCATTAATACTTTCAAAGTCCCAATCATCCGCAAATGAGCTTGGTTTTACAAAGTCACTCAATGAGATCTTGAATTGGTGTGGATACTTCAGGATTTCAACCGGACCATATATTTCATAATCAGTTTTGTCCCATGCTACACCGCCTGGTATAGGATTGGCTGTGAAGTTTACTGAAGAACGTTCTCTTTTCTCGATGTGTGAAGATGTGTGTGGTTTAAGGACCAAGTTGATTTTCTGGCTTGCTGTGTCCATTTTAGCATATTTCCCTTCAATGAAATGTCCCAAACATAGTACTAAGATGAGCCAAAGAATGAGGATAAATGCACCGAAGGCCACCCAAAATTCAATCCATGGAGAGATCAGATAGGTTTCTTTCAGCTGTTGAAAAAGTTCCTTAGCTTTGTCTTTAAAAGTTTTTGTTGATGGCTGTTTCTTTGCTTCACTCAGGTCTTCAGATGAATCATCGAAGTTGATGAAGTAGCCGGATGCTGTTCTGTCAATTGTTCCAATTGTTTGGGATTTTGCTTTGTTTCATTAGCAAAGTCTGCAGTTACATCATCATAGGTTGTTTCTTGATGAAAAGTTTTAATTTGGGTTTTAAGAGGTTCAAGTTCCATTGCTTTGTTGCATAGTCCTTGTTGTTTCACTGTAGATTTTCCAAATGTGATCATTCTTCCAGTTTCAGCCTCTGTATTCGTAGCAAACATTGGTGTTCTGCTACTTCTTGGGAGTCCACTTGGCCTACTGTTTGTTATCGGCCACATGATTGTGGTTTAACCAGGTCGATGGATACAACTCGGTTCTCCTTTTTACCAGCAAGGGGCGGTAGTACTACTGATCTTGTCCCGTTGACAGACAAGACAGGAACTGCTTTTCTGTAAGAAGGCCCAAATTCCTTCTTTACCGCGATCTTCTCTCTGACTAGATCCCCGACTTTTGGAATCCAGACAGGCCTTGCTGGGACAGGTGGTTTCTCTTCAGTGGTTGTTGGCTGTTGTTTCAACTTTATGTTGCTCAGGTCTTTTCTTGTTTCATTTAAGTCCCGTAAAATAGCCAAACGATCTTTGATATCAAAGCTTTTGTCTTTAACCACTGAAGTCTGACTATCAAGATCTTGGATCATCATTCTAGTCCCGAACAATAGTTCGTACGGACTGAACCCTTTCAGAGAATTCCTTGGCAGGTTATTTAGACTACGTTGGACACTTATTAGATGTTTGACCCACCCAGCACCCGAACCTAATACCTTTGCTGTTATAGATTGCTTTATGTCACGGTTTTTTCTTTCTACGATTCCGTTTCCCTCGGGATGAAATGAACAAGAGTACCGCAATGCAATGCCCATGCTGGTCATGGCCTCCTTATAAGCCCGGGAGCTAAAAGCAGGACCCTGGTCAGAATGTAGCATGCCAATTGCGTATGTGCCGATAAAGACTCACAAATCTTTTATAACAGTTCTGGCGTCAGCCGATCGCTGGGGCCACATCCATATGAATCTCGTGCATGAATCCACTGCGACCAAGATATATTTATAGTTACCATCCCTTTGTAAGGGACCACAGTGGTCCAGGTAAACACAGGCTAATGGTTTATCTGAGATTAGAAGGGGCGTCTGTGCTGGTCGTTTCACTGTCGATACTTTCATTCGTTGACATGTTTCACATTCTAGAACATAGTTCCTTGTTTGTCTTCTCATTTGTGGCCACCAATATCTCTGTTTTAATAATGATACTGTGGCTGAAACGCCAGCATGTACAGAAGCGAGTCCTTCGTGTGCCGCTATAATGAGTCCTAACCTATGTTCCATGTTTGGAATTGCCCTATCCCCCACTCCAGGGATTTGAGCAAACGGAACATTATTTGCATCAGTTATGTATGAGTACTTTACTGGAAAGCCTTTCGGGAGTGTTTCTATCGCATCTTTTACTGTAGCGCTGACAGCCTGTAATATTTCGCTGTCTATTTTTGTTTTTGACCGGGTGATAGCAGCTACGGAAGCCGTTTGCACTGCTGCCTTCGCTGCTTCGTCAGCCAATGAATTCCCTGCAACGTGAACGCCATCACGTTGATGACTCAGTGTATGTATCACGTGAGTCTTTTGTAGTTCCTTTTGAAAAAGAACTATTTGTTCCCAAAGCATTTTATGTTTGATTGTGCCACCTTTTGCATCTTTAAAACCATTCTGAACGCAGATTTATTTATTTATTTTATTTTAATTTCTTCTATAGCGCTGGAATCAATCCCGTAAGGGTATCTCCGCGCTGAGCCGGATATAGGATTCTCAGTCAGTGCATCTAGGAGGATTAGGTGGGCAGGAATGCTTCTTGATAAAGGAGGGTTTTTAATATTTTCCTAAAAGATAGGTAGTTAGTGGTAGTTCTAACATCCGGGGGCAATTTGTTCCATAAGGCAGGTCCAACTGAGGAGAAGGCCCGGTCTCCTTGTCTGGCTTTCTTTGTGGCCGGGGGTTTTAAAAGGGCTTGATTGCTTGAACGAAGGGACCTACTGGGCTGATATAGCACCAGGGATTGAGACAAGTACTTAGGACCTACACCATAAATGCATCTATGGACCGTGCAGCAGATCTTAAAATCGATGCGCTGTCGTATAGGGAGCCAGTGTAATTCCCTCAGCAAGGGTTTAGAAGGGGTCCTAGCTGGTGCGCCCATGACTAGTCTTGCTGCCGTGTTCTGGACCACCTGCAAACGACCTACTGCATCAGCATTTGCTAGTGTCAGCAGGCCGTTGCAGTAGTCCAGACGACTGGTCACTAGTGCCTGCACAAGTGTCTTTCTGTAGGTGGCAGGAAGATACGGAAAGACACGTCTAAGTAGGCCAATAGTATGAAAGCACAATCCTGCGATGTAGTTGGTGTGTTCCTTCAGGGTTAGCTTTTGGTCCAACTTCACCCCAAGATTCTTTACATGATGTTTAGATGTAGGTGCGGGGCCGAGATCTATTGGCCACCAGTCAGGGGACCAAAGAATACTTGCTTTGCCAAAGAACATGACCTCAGTTTTTGTGACATTGCATTGGAGGCAGTTTGTCGCCATCCAACGTGACACCGCCCTCATACCCTCAGCGAAGTTCTCTTTGACTTTAGAGTCAAGGGAATTGAAAGGGTAGAGGAGCTGGGTGTCGTCAGCGTAGGAGATCGGTGTGAACCCATACTTCCGCACAATCTCAGCAAGGGGGGCCACATATACATTGAACAATGTAGGGCTAAGACATGAGCCCTGTGGCACCCCCTTCGTGAGCCCCCTAGAGGTGGAACAGAAGGGGCCCAGGCTGACAGATTGTGATCTCCCGGAGAGGAAACTCTCCAACCAAGATAGTGCTAGACCTCCGATTCCTACTCCTTGCAAACGGCTGAGAAGGATGTTATGGGCCACGGTATCGAAGGCTGCAGACAGGTCCAGCAGCACTAGAATCATGGAGCCACCTCTATCCTGTGACATTTTGATCTGATCCGTCACAGAAAGAAGGGCTGACTCAGTGCTGTGGTTGGGCCTGAACCCAGATTGTGATTGGTCCAGGCCCCCTGTCGCTTCGATAAAGCTGGAAAGAGTGGTGTTTACGTGCTTCTCTGCCAGTTTGCTGATGTAAGGAAGGAGAGAAATCGGACGGAGGTTGGAGAGTTCAGACCAGGGCAAGGTGGAATTTTTGCGTATGGGATTCACCACCGCTTCCTTCCAGGCTGATGGGAGCAAACCCTCAGCATAGGAGAGATTAAGCAGTTTCTGGATGGAAGGTCCTACTATGTCAATTAGAGGGGAAATGAATTTGGCAGGTAACAAGTCAGTCTTTACTTGGTTGATAAGTATGGTCAGGTCCTCAGTAGTTATTTCTGGGATTACCTGAAGAGTCGTTACAGAGGTCAGCATAGGGGACATTTCAGGGACCTCGTTTCCCAAAGGATCTGAGACTGCAGTGATTTTTTTATATATCCCTTCTATTTTGTCTTCAAAAAACTGAGATATATCGTCACACAAAACCCTGGGTAAAAGTGTCTGGGCTCTCACACACCTCAGGATTAGTGAAGGTCTGAATAATTTTAAAAAGCTCTCTTGTAGAGTTGCCTGCCTCTTCAATTTGGGTTGTAAGGCCTACTTTCCTAGCCTTTTTTATATTTTTATAATAGTAGGTCATTACTTCCAGATAACGAGTCTTATCTTCCTCCTTACCAGTTCGTCTCCAAAGTTTCTCTAATTTTCTGCATCCCTGCTTTTCAGTTTTTAGGGCCTCGGTGTACCAGGCTTCCCTTTTGGCCATGGTAGGTTTTTTTACATTTTTCTGAGGGGGAAGAGTGTCAATAGCTATCATCAGAGTGGAGTTGAACTTGGAGAGAGCAGTGTCGATGTTGTCAGAGTTGGAGAGTATTGGCTGTTCCCATGTTTGCATGAGCTTAGCAGGAGTTATTTTATGCCAAGGTCTGCATTTGATGTGCTGAGTGTGCGGGCGATTCAAGGGATTGGTTAAATGGGTAAAAGAGAAATTTATCAGTTTGTGGTCAGACCAAAAAATGTGCTTAGGGGGATGACAGTGAACATTCGGATGGGAAGATCTGCAAGTATTCATTGTAAGATTGGACGCAGTAATACGAATCGCACACAATAAGTGTGGGGAATTCTCGATCGGTATTTTCAAGCGCCATCTTGAATGCCAGTAGTTCTGCTCTTCGAGCTGTACAGTCTCCTAGAGATTGCGTTTTAGTGACCACAGGTTTAAATTTTCCTTCGCGCCAGCGACCTTTAACAATCGCGCATGCAGCACTGTAGGCTTGCTTACCCCCCACTGCGGGTTGTGCTGATCCGTCTGTATATATTATACAGCCGTAGTTTTCTAGAGGCAGAATTTCGGTCGGCGGAGGACATTCGAATTCATATTGGAGAAATTCTTGTGTTTTTAAAATGGGATCAAATTCGTATACCACGTCTGTTGCAGCAAGAGAGTTAGCCCACTGTATCCATCTTGGATGGAGTGCTTTAGCATTCGGAATGCTTGCCTTGGTTACCGCCTCTAGAGCTGGTATAGGTGTCACGATGATTATTCGTTTACCCTGTGCTAGTGCCCGCTCCTTTGCTACAGCAGTCTGTACAGCGGTCAGAATTTTTTCCGTTGGGCTAAATTTCATTTCAGCTTTTGTGTACAAATGTGATTTGTATGCTGTTGGTACCTTCTCTCCCTCATTAGAGGTCAGGTATGTGAATCCGCATCTTCCTGGGATGACTCGAATCACAAGGTTGCGTGTGTTGTCACGTGTTTGTAATTTTGTTTTAATTAACATGTCTGTTTGTAAAGATCTCAAAATTTCTGTGTGTTTTTGAGTCCAATTGATTCTTTTAAAATCTGGTTTTATTAGATCATAAAGGGGTTTGACCCTTTCTGCATAATTTATAATATAAGTTCTTCCGAAATTCAGGAAGCCTAGAATTGATTGTAGGTTTTTTTGTGTTCTGGGTGCTTGGATTACAGCACATTTCTCTAGGAAATTGTCAGCCAGGCTTTTGCCTTCACTTGATAGTTCATATCCTAAAAACAGGACTGTTAGATGGGCAATTCTTGACTTTTTAAAGTTAAATTTGTAACCCTCTGCTGCGAACCCAAGTATTATGGTGTTCACTCTCTTCAAGTGAGTATCCAAGTCATCGTCTGTTAGATAGATGTCGTCGACATAAGATAATGCCTCGTCATCATAGGTTTGTAGTAACTCTGTTACCCTTGCTGAGAATAACCCTGGGCTGTTCTTGAACCCCTGGGGCAAACGACAGAAATTCTTTTGCGTGCCATTTATTGAGAACGCCGTCAAATATCTGCTCTCTGGTGCTATATTTTGACAAAAGAAACCGTTAGAAATGTCTAAGGTCGTTTTGTATTTTTTGCGCACTATGTTATTCATTAGTGCAGCACTGTGCGAGTTTTGTACTGCAAATGTTTTGCAACATGAGTTAAGGTGTCTGTAGTCCAAAACAAGACGATATGAATTGTCTGGCTTGGAGACAGGAAACAAAGGGTTGTTCATTTGTGAGGTGCAAGTTTCAATCACCCCTTGGTATTCAAGTTGATCTAGGATCTCTTTTACCTGTGTTTTAGCTTCTTGCTTAATCGGGTACTGCCTCTGTGCAGTAGGTTGTGATTTTAACTGGATTTTGTGAGGAGGAGAGTCCTCATCCCATCCCACATGATTTTTATATAAGGCAGGGGCTTGAGCTACTGCCCACTTTCTTGCAAGTGTATATTTTTTATGAATTGGAATATGGTTTGAGAAGGCAGGCATAATTATTTCTTCGCCATGTGGGCACTCCCTGACAAACTCTGGAGGCCAGTCTTGTTCAGCTAGAAGGATGTCATAGCCCTTGGACAGATTATCCCAAAATAGTCCCCTTATTTTTCTAGTCTTATCCCCCTCTATACGCAATGTTATTTCATATAATTTATGAGGTTTGCTAACTCTGGTATCTGCAGTTTCCACCTGAATGTATTCATTCGTGTCCACTGTCTCCAGATGATTCATAAGGACTTTGCGAGCTATGCTCACTTCTGCTGCGCTGTCTAGCATTGTCTGAGCCCATTCTCCGTTTTTCAGCTGTGTCCTCAGTATTCTCGGCATTGTTGATTACTTTAATACTGGCTACCTTCTTTTTTGGAAATTGTCATTTTTTATTCAGATGAGCAGGTTCTTTGTCTTTGGACTTGACGTGCTCTTCCCTTTGTTCTGATCGTCCTCTTCTTTCCGATTTCTGCGAGGAAGTCTGAAAAGATTTAGAGGGACGTGTATCAATATCTTGATATCTATCAGGTTTCTTTATATTATCCCTATTTCTAAGGTTGTATTTTTTCACAGAGGGCTCCCGTTGGGAGACTTGCGTCCTTGGTCGGGAGATCTTTCTCTCTGCCAAGGAGACCTTCCTCTGGACTGGAATCTTTTTCTTTAGGATTGGATTGTTTATTTCCATCCCAGCTCTTTTTTTGATTGTTTAAAATATTTTTTATAAATACCTTTTCGGGACTTTCAACTAGTTGGGGTTTCACTGGTATTCCACCCAAACTATCTCTTCCTAGTTCTTCATAGGATTTTTCTATGATTCTGGCAATTTCAGATGGTTGGTCTGCTATATTTGTCTCTTTTAACCTCTGGCGAATCACCACATGTGCTGCTTCTCCCTTTATGTTGGCTAATAATATTGCCGAGACCTGCTTGAAATCTTTCAGTAGTTTCATACCGAGAGTTAAAGCGGGTTCTGGACCGTATTCATCTTGAATCTGTTTTAGTACATCTGGTATTACTGACATGGATGGTACACCATGTGTTTTTGTGTAAATGGAAGCAAAGACTGTTCCCCAAGTGTCACAGTCCTCCACATGTGGTGCGATTCCCATTGGGAGACAGATAGTCAGAATCCTATGTTTCTCAACAGGGGTGGTATCTGGAAACACCGCCTCTATTTGAGTGATTTTTTGTGCTAGCCAGAAAGGAATTTGTTCCCGTTTTGCGGGTACTTTACCTAGACAGGACTGTATGTTCTGTGGTGTAATTTTATTTGTGTTCCCCTGATGATTGGTCAGCTGTGGAATTTTAATTGCTGGTTGGATTGTTGAAGTCCGCATAACATATTGGACTAATTGTCTATGTATTTTTATTAATTGTTTTAGCTGTGCTAAAAAGCTCTGGTGCAGACATTTCTTCAATGTTTGGATGTGGTGTATATCCGGCTAGGACCGGCCATGTTGCTCCTGGTCTACCTAGTGGACCGAGCCTGGTGATGTGATTATTATGTTTTAGGGCGCCATGAAACAAGAGCAGGTGCTCTTGGAATTTGAGTGGTATTTCCACTTCCTCGAAAGGAGTGTACTCACTAGGAGGTTCCTCTATTTTGTAATAGTGGAAGTCCTTTGTTACAGCGTTTGCTGCTGGAAAGTTTATCCATGAATAGAATACCTCTGTCTGCCGATATTCGTGTGCCTCAATTACGAATATGACTGTACCACCTCTTGGTGTCAGTCCATTTTCTATAAGTTTTAAGGTTATAGATTTCCTTATGTTGACCGGGATGAGTATTGCATTTGGGTCATTTTCCAGCAGATTATTGTCTGCTTCTAGGAGTTCAGCTGCTAGTCTAACTGTCTCCCTTTCTTCTTCACTTTCTGTCATTTTACTGACAGGAAGGTTATTCTGTTTGTTTGCAGATCAGGTTTCTATGGAAACAAAGATTAGATGCACAATATTTTGGAACAGTGTATCCTTCAACGTTGAATTAACCAAGAACCATACATAAGAGTCTCCTCCTGCGAGGTTTGGCGGATATGACCTTTCACCCACTCCAGACGTCTTTGGAGTATTATGGGAAAAAGGGGTTCTGTGTGAAAAAGCACGACTGAGTTACTCTAATGTCTTGCGTTAGTTTTATCGCCTATCCAAACGTTTGGGCGCCATGTAGTGTAGTTCCTATTATCCCAATAGGCTCTGCGCATTGGAATAATATCTTCAATAGTATAGACCTAGGGCAGAGGTTAACTAGGTCTTCTACCGACGATATTAGACTTAAAGTTTTGTGTTTGCCAGCTAGCTCAGAGTTCACTAGAAACTTTCTCAAATAGGCAAGGAGGATTTTAACCTCCCTGGATAGACAAGAAGGGATTTAGTTTCTGACAACCATAGAACATGACAACTTTGCTCTCCCCTAATCAAGAGTGTATCTCTAGAGTCGTGTGAAAACAATAGACAACTTATTTTACTCAGTCAGTACGTGCATTCTTAGTTTCACCAGTTTGTAGAGAAATAAGAGATGGGCGTGGTTCAATAAAAGATGTTATTTATTGATCAGTCTCTTTTCTCATACAAGAGAAATGAATCGCTATTATTGCAATACTTGTAGTTAAGTAAAGTGCATACAGTAGAGACAGAATTATAAAATAATACTGTAAAAGCATTGATATGGTTTCTGAGCCATATGATACTTTAAAATGGATAAAATAGATACATACATATATACATTTGACTAATCAGACTCAACTGGTGCTTCTAACCACGCCTACCCCAGTGTACCTGACCTAAGCCTAATACGTGGGCGGGAGTAGATAAATAGCAGTTTAAGTTAAGTTTATTTTGCCAAGGGACTGATTCGAGAATTCTCTGCAAGGGGTTATTCAGTTCTGTACCTGAGATCTAGAATGATGGAGGGCTGGTATCTCTTATCCCAGGTCTTGATATTCCAGCTGCCTGCGAGGGCTGCTTGGAAGCGCCGGAGCTGGATTTCTCGGCAGGAGAAAGGCAGCGTCTCGTTCTCAGCGCGTCAGGAAGGCGGGGCAGCGTCTGTGGGCTTCGCTCTTTGCTGGGCTCCTCAGCACGTCTCGCTGCTCCGATCTCGTCACCACCGCATGTGTTTGCTTAAGGCAATGTCGGTAATATTTATACCTGAAAGGTGCCGAGATTGACGTAAGGATGGACATATATACGTCAATAAGGATGTCATATGAACGGGCTCGTTCGCACATTCTTTGCTGAAGTTCTCGGTGAAATCAAAACAATGGCTATGGGAATTTCCCAGGTCGCTGTAGGTTTGATTTGTTTTGAGAACTCCGTATGCCTTATCAGGGGCTGGAGGAATATCGCTTGTCTAATTAGATGGCATGCGTTATGACCTAATCAGATAACGTGCTTCTGTGCCGTGGCTTAATCAGATAACGGTTTTTGCACCGTTGGATGGCTGCTAGTTAATTATTAACCAAACCAGGGTCAGGAATAGGGGAATCGATACAGTACCTATAGGAATACATCACACCCACTCCACGTAGACTATGTCCATATTTACAAATCTAGGCATAGTGAATATCAGAAGCGTTTGTGTATACCGTACCACCCCAAAATACAATCATATGTATTCTGAAAATTGGAATTATGAAATATACGAAACACAATCACATGTACTATCACGTGTACTATATGCACAAGCAGTCTAATAATACTAAACATATAACGCATATTTTAAATTCAGCATGAATAAATGCGAAAACCACACATGAAATGGCTCTTAATACAGAAAAAAGTGCGAGACCATTTCATCACAATCATAAAGTTATGTATAATAGTGCTAGAGGATAGCGAATGTCTCGTGACTACCTAAAATAGAAATTTAGTTCTCTAAGAATAATGTCTACTTTAAGCAGAAGATAAGTGTCCCAAAATTCGTAAATATTTTGGAATTGGGGAAAAAGTGCTTGCAGTTTGAAAAAAATGATGAGAAAATTTTTCATATCGCTTTTCTTTAAAAAGTTGAAGGCCAAATTCAGGATGTGAGGAACTCCAATTGCCAGTTTGCTCAAAGTTATTCCTGCTGCTCTGGTGAAAACATCATATTATTTAGACTGTTGAAAAAACTGTCAACAGCTTCTTGCGTAAGTTCCACTAATTCGGAAAAGGTTGTTACCATGCATTCATGAGCCTGAGCATGTTTGCCTCCATTGATGTTTGGATCAGCATAGCTGACTGAAGGTCGTACCTGATCGATGCTGCTTTCATCTTGTACTTCACTACCCCTCAATCGTAGTGGTGAAGATTCCACGAATGCCGTCATCAGGATTGGTAGCCGCTGGGGACAGCACAATGCATGAGCCGTTACCGGACCCAACAAGGTATCTGCGTCCATTGGCACATCCGATTGTAGTGCCAGACAGGTGTCCAACACGCATTCTTCGCCGCATAGCAAGCACCTTAATACAGGCATAACACAACTTTGCCACATTGGTCTAAATGAAAGAAACCAAGTCATGTTCAGGTCTCTGAGCCGGGATAGTCCAAGGATTTTAGTTACCCGGTCCCGGTAGCCAATGGCTAGGATAATTTCTTCCCTTGTCGCAGGTGTTTTGTCTGTGACATGGTTTGCCATAGCGAAATAACAGGATCAAAAATAGAATACCCGCTACTAGTCCCAAAAGGAGTGGAAGTCCGCCAAAAAAGGAATGGACAAAGTCTGGAAAAATACCCAGGATGGCTTTGAATGGAGTTAAAGCACCCAAAAACACTGCTTTAAATACACTGGAGATACCAGTGGTATCAGAAATATTTAAGATTTCGTTCAGTATTTCTGCAAAATGTATGGGGGAATTAGTTGATAATAATGAATGAATCTCTTCTGTTGTCCTTGCAACTTGGAGATCATATGTTTCTTTTGATGACGTGAGCCTTGTCGGCGTCTGTAGGAGCACAGTCTTCATTCTGCTTAAAGTATCTATTCGAATAGAAGCAATTTTCAAATCGGGCCATAACCTTGCCTCCCTGTCTGCAGGCTCGCTGGGGAACAATACATGTTCACAGCACATGACCTTCGTAGTCACAGTTATGAGATAAGGTTTTCCGGGCAGCAAACTACAACATCTGCGATCTACTATTAGAATGTAACTCCCGTTCCAGAGTCTCCTAAAGAATGGTTCTATTCGTGTTGCAGGTGTGCCTAGCTGGTAACATGAAAGGTTATTTGAAGTCCCTTCACAGGCTCCGTGCAAACTAATACCCTGACACAGAAGTGTACCGCTCAGTGATCTTGCACAATTATCGCCACTGAGAAACACTTTCTGGCCTTTATTGCTGACACATTCGTGTGTATAGGGCAAGTTCCATATTGACTTAATGTATCCTTTACCCAACCTTTCATACTGGCCTGCCTGTATATATTTTTGGCAGAATTGAAACTGGAAAGTAGTTATCGGAATATTTATTATCCCATGTATTATCCATTCAATGACAGGTCGTTCTGACATTGTCAATGGTAATCTCTCAAGTTTTTCAAAGCTCAGAATTGTATAGTCAGCACCCTTCTGTGCCAAACTGATTTGTTTATCAGTGAGGTTAAAGATATAAAATAATGACGTTGTGTTGATTAAACGCCAGGGCACATAGCCAGAACGCAAATTTTGTAACGTCCAGCCAAGCTGTACAATAGAACGCAATTGGGACTGACCGTGTTGTAACATCAGTAAGTCTTGCGATATTATATCGATTGCTGAAGACACAATGCTGTCCAGAGAATATATTCTGGAGGACAGAGTCATTAACCCATTGTCCACCACAGAAAGTGATTTTTCCAAATTAATACGGTCAATTTCCCGTATTTTTTCTGCTGTCTCAATTTGAGTTACTTTCCAAACTTCGTTATAAGCTGCATATATAGAGGCCGCTATGAAACGTTTTTGACGCTGTTTGCGTGGTCCCAATATGAAATCACGCAAGTCAGCACCTTCTGTAAGTAAAGTTAGGTGTTGCTTAATTTCAGCCAGTGTGGACGTTTGTAGCCATTGAAGGCAGAGCTTGCCCACGCTGTAGGTGGTTACTATCCCTGGATGTTGTCTTTGGGAATATCTAGGGTCTGGCCTAGTCAATGTGAACCCCTGTTCTTTGTTCAGGAATCTGTCTTGACAGTTATTTGTATCTGTGGGCCAGATCAACCTTTTTTTCCATTCAGGATGTGTTCTGTTTTGGTTTCATATATGGTTTACGTCTATCTCAACATCTATAGAGCTATTACTGTTCACTGTTGGCTTTGGAATAGACGGTTTGTTCAAAGCTTTGATTTTGGCTAAGCCAAGACAGGTAGTTTGTTGAATAGTGTCGTTCAAAAATATAATTTGTTCTGGGATCATGCAGGCTCTAAACAATGATTCTATACCTTGTACTTGCCAATCTCTTGTACCCCAAACAGTTTTTGCTTCAATATTATTGTTCCAGAAATCAAACCCAAATGTATTCATTTGTTCAAAGAATGAATCGGAATATATCAATTTTGTGTTTGTAAGCATGGTCTTCATACCTGTCTTATTTGACAATTTGAAATAAAATGTGTCTGCCTTACTTGTGTTAAACCCTGAAAAGTATGAATATTTATCATAAAATGTTTTTGAGCTGTCTTTTGGAGGAGTAGCACAATGTTCCCATTGGTTATAATTTAAAACATTTCTAGGTTGAGCAGATTTATGTAGATAATGGTTACCATAATGGTTGTAGCAGAACATCTGATCATAATTAGACGAACCCTGCAAATAATCATGTTCTGTAAATTTAGCAGACATCACAAGATCAGACATCATATCATTAATACTTTCAAAGTCCCAATCATCCGCAAATGAGCTTGGTTTTACAAAGTCACTCAATGAGATCTTGAATTGGTGTGGATACTTCAGGATTTCAACCGGACCATATATTTCATAATCAGTTTTGTCCCATGCTACACCGCCTGGTATAGGATTGGCTGTGAAGTTTACTGAAGAAAGTTCTCTTTTCTCGATGTGTGAAGATGTGTGTGGTTTAAGGACCAAGTTGATTTTCTGGCTTGCTGTGTCCATCTTAGCATATTTCCCTTCAATGAAATGTCCCAAACATAGTACTAAGATGAGCCAAAGAATGAGGATAAATGCACCGAAGGCCACCCAAAATTCAATCCATGGAGAGATCAGATAGGTTTCTTTCAGCTGTTGAAAAAGTTCCTTAGCTTTGTCTTTAAAAGTTTTTGTTGATGGCTGTTTCTTTGCTTCACTCAGGTCTTCAGATGAATCATCGAAGTTGATGAAGTAGCCGGATGCTGTTCTGTCAATTGTTCCAATTGTTTTGGATTTTGCTTTGTTTCATTAGCAAAGTCTGCAGTTACATCATCATAGGTTGTTTCTTGATGAAAAGTTTTAATTTGGGTTTTAAGAGGTTCAAGTTCCATTGTTTTGTTGCATAGTCCTTGTTGTTTCACTGTAGATTTTCCAAATGTGATCATTCTTCCAGTTTGAGCCTCTGTATTCGTAGCAAACATTGGTGTTCTGCTACTTCTTGGGAGTCCACTTGGCCTACTGTTTGTTATCGGCCACATGATTGTGGTTTAACCAGGTCGATGGATACAACTCGGTTCTCCTTTTTACCAGGAAGGGCCGGTAGTACTACTGATCTTGTCCCGTTGACAGACAAGACAGGAACTGCTTTTCTGTAAGAAGGCCCAAATTCCTTCTTTACCGCGATCTTCTCTCTGACTAGATCCCCGACTTTTGGAATCCTGACAGGCCTTGCTGGGACAGGTGGTTTCTCTTCAGTGGTTGTTGGCTGTTGTTTCAACTTTATGTTGCTCAGGTCTTTTCTTGTTTCATTTAAGTCCTGTAAAATAGCCAAACGATCTTTGATATCAAAGCTTTTGTCTTTAACCACTGAAGTCTGACTATCAAGATCTCGGATCATCATTCTAGTCCCGAACAATAGTTCGTACGGACTGAACCCTTTCAGAGAATTCCTTGGCAGGTTATTTAGACTACGTTGGACACTTATTAGATGTTTGACCCACCCAGCACCCGAACCTAATACCTTTGCTGTTATAGATTGCTTTATGTCACGGTTTTTTCTTTCTACGATTCCGTTTCCCTCGGGATGAAATGGACAAGAGTACCGCAATGCAATGCCCATGCTGGTCATGGCCTCCTTATAAGCCCGGGAGCTAAAAGCAGGACCCTGGTCAGAATGTAGCATGCCAATTGCGTATGTGCCGATAAAGACTCGCAAATCTTTTATAACAGTTCTGGCGTCAGCCGATCGCTGGGGCCACATCCATATGAATCTCGTGCATGAATCCACTGCGACCAAGATATATTTATAGTTACCATCCCTTTGTAAGGGACCACAGTGGTCCAGGTAAACACAGGCTAATGGTTTATCTGAGATTAGAAGGGGTGTCTGTGCTGGTCATTTCACTGTCGATACTTTCATTCGTTGACATGTTTCACATTCTAGAACATAGTTCCTTGTTTGTCTTCTCATTTGTGGCCACCAATATCTCTGTTTTAATAATGATACTGTGTCTGAAACGCCAGCATGTACAGAAGCGAGTCCTTCGTGTGCCGCTATAATGAGTCCTAACCTATGTTCCATGTTTGGAATTGCCCTATCCCCCACTCCAGGGATTTGAGCAAACGGAACATTATTTGCATCAGTTATGTATGAGTACTTTACTGGAAAGCCTTTCGGGAGTGTTTCTATCGCATCTTTTACTGTAGCGCTGACAGCCTGTAATATTTCGCTGTCTATTTTTGTTTTTGACCGGGTGATAGCAGCTACGGAAGCCGTTTGCACTGCTGCCTTCGCTGCTTCGTCAGCCAATGAATTCCCTGCAACGTGAATGCCATCACGTTGATGACTCAGTGTATGTATCACGTGAGTCTTTTGTAGTTCCTTTTGAAAAAGAACTATTTGTTCCCAAAGCATTTTATGTTTGATTGTGCCACCTTTTGCATCTTTAAAACCATTCTGAACCCAGATCTGCAAGTATTCATTGTAAGATTGGACGCAGTAATACGAATCGCACACAATAAGTGTGGGGAATTCTCGATCGGTATTTTCAAGCGCCATCTTGAATGCCAGTAGTTCTGCTCTTCGAGCTGTACAGTCTCCTAGAGATTGCGTTTTAGTGACCACAGGTTTAAATTTTCCTTCGCGCCAGCGACCTTTAACAATCGCGCACGCAGCACTGTAGGCTTGCTTACCCCCCACTGCGGGTTGTGCTGATCCGTCTGTATATATTATACAGCCGTAGTTTTCTAGAGGCAGAATTTCGGTCGGCGGAGGACATTCGAATTCATATTGGAGAAATTCTTGTGTTTTTAAATTGGGATCAAATTCGTATACCACGTCTGTTGCAGCAAGAGAGTTAGCCCACTGTATCCATCTTGGATGGAGTGCTTTAGCATTCGGAATGCTTGCCTTGGTTACCGCCTCTAGAGCTGGTATAGGTGTCACGATGATTATTCGTTTACCCTGTGCTAGTGCCCGCTCCTTTGCTACAGCAGTCTGTACCGCGGTCAGAATTTTTTCCGTTGGGCTAAATTTCATTTCAGCTTTTGTGTACAAATGTGATTTGTATGCTATTGGTACCTTTTCTCCCTCATTAGAGGTCAGGTATGTGAATCCGCATCTTCCTGGGATGACTCGAATCACAAGGTTGCGTGTGTTGTCACGTGTTTGTAATTTTGTTTTAATTAACATGTCTGTTTGTAAAGATCTCAAAATTTCTGTGTGTTTTTGAGTCCAATTGATTCTTTTAAAATCTGGTTTTATTAGATCATAAAGGGGTTTGACCCTTTCTGCATAATTTATAATATAAGTTCTTCCGAAATTCAGGAAGCCTAGAATTGATTGTAGGTTTTTTAGTGTTCTGGGTGCTTGGATTACAGCACATTTCTCTAGGAAATTGTCAGCCAGGCTTTTGCCTTCACTTGATAGTTCATATCCTAAAAACAGGACTGTTAGATGGGCAATTCTTGACTTTTTAAAGTTAAATTTGTAACCCTCTGCTGCGAACCCAAGTATTATGGTGTTCACTCTCTTCAAGTGAGTATCCAAGTCATCGTCTGTTAGATAGATGTCGTCGACATAAGATAATGCCTCGTCATCATAGGTTTGTAGTAACTCTGTTACCCTTGCTGAGAATAACCCTGGGCTGTTCTTGAACCCCTGGGGCAAACGACAGAAATTCTTTTGCGTGCCATTTATTGAGAACGCCGTCAAATATCTGCTCTCTGGTGCTATATTTTGACAAAAGAAACCGTTAGAAATGTCTAAGGTCGTTTTGTATTTTTTGCGCACTATGTTATTCATTAGTGCAGCACTGTGCGAGTTTTGTACTGCAAATGTTTTGCAACATGAGTTAAGGTGTCTGTAGTCCAAAACAAGACGATATGAATTGTCTGGCTTGGAGACAGGAAACAAAGGGTTGTTCATTTGTGAGGTGCAAGTTTCAATCACCCCTTGGTATTCAAGTTGATCTAGGATCTCTTTTACCTGTTTTTTAGCTTCTTGCTTAATCGGGTACTGCCTCTGTGCAGTAGGTTGTGATTTTAACTGGATTTTGTGAGGAGGAGAGTCCTCATCCCATCCCACATGATTTTTATATAAGGCAGGGGCTTGAGCTACTGCCCACTTTCTTGCAAGTGTATATTTTTTATGAATTGGAATATGGTTTGAGAAGGCAGGCATAATTATTTCTTCGCCATGTGGGCACTCCCTGACAAACTCTGGAGGCCAGTCTTGTTCAGCTAGAAGGATGTCATAGCCCTTGGACAGATTATCCCAAAATAGTCCCCTTATTTTTCTAGTCTTATCCCCCTCTATACGCAATGTTATTTCATATATTTTATGAGGTTTGCTAACTCTGGTATCTGCAGTTTCCACCTGAATGTATTCATTCGTGTCCACTGTCTCCAGATGATTCATAAAGACTTTGCGAGCTATGCTCACTTCTGCTGCGCTGTCTAGCATTGTCTGAGCCCATTCTCCGTTTTTCAGCTGTGTCCTCAGTATTCTCGGCATTGTTGATTACTTTAATACTGGCTACCTTCTTTTTTGGAAATTGTCATTTTTTATTCAGATGAGCAGGTTCTTTGTCTTTGGACTTGACGTGCTCTTCCCTTTGTTCTGATCGTCCTCTTCTTTCCGATTTCTGCGAGGAAGTCTGAAAAGATTTAGAGGGACGTGTATCAATATCTTGATATCTATCAGGTTTCTTTATATTATCCCTATTTCTAAGGTTGTATTTTTTCACAGAGGGCTCCCGTTGGGAGACTTGCGTCCTTGGTCGGGAGATCTTTCTCTCTGCTAAGGAGACCTTCCTCTGGACTGGAATCTTTTTCTTTAGGATTGGATTGTTTATTTCCATCCCAGCTCTTTTTTTGATTGTTTAAATTATTTTTTATAAATACCTTTTCGGGACTTTCAACTAGTTGGGGTTTCACTGGTATTCCACCCAAACTATCTCTTCCTAGTTCTTCATAGGATTTTTCTATGATTCTGGCAATTTCAGATGGTTGGTCTGCTATATTTGTCTCTTTTAACCTCTGGCGAATCGCCACATTTGCTGCTTCTCCCTTTATGTTGGCTAATAATATTGCCGAGACCTGCTTGAAATCTTTCAGTAGTTTCATACCGAGAGTTAAAGCGGGTTCTGGACCGTATTCATCTTGAATCTGTTTTAGTACATCTGGTATTACTGACATGGATGGTAAACCATGTGTTTTTGTGTAAATGGAAGCAAAGACTGTTCCCCAAGTGTCACAGTCCTCCACATGTGGTGCGATTCCCATTGGGAGACAGATAGTCAGAATCCTATGTTTCTCAACAGGGGTGGTATCTGGAAACACCGCCTCTATTTGAGTGATTTTTTGTGCTAGCCAGAAAGGAATTTGTTCCCGTTTTGCGGGTACTTTACCTAGAAAGGACTGTATGTTCTGTGGTGTAATTTTATTTGTGTTCCCCTGATGATTGGTCAGCTGTGGAATTTTAATTGCTGGTTGGATTGTTGAAGTCCGCATTACATATTGGACTAATTGTCTATGTATTTTTATTAATTGTTTTAGCTGTGCTAAAAAGCTCTGGTGCAGACATTTCTTCAATGTCTGGATGTGGTGTATATCCGGCTAGGACCGGCCATGTTGCTCCTGGTCTACCTAGTGGACCGAGCCTTGTGATGTGATTATTAGGTTTTAGGGCGCCATGAAACAAGAGCAGGTGCTCTTGGAATTTGAGTGGTATTTCCACTTCCTCGAAAGGAGTGTACTCACTAGGAGGTTCCTCTATTTTGTAATAGTGGAAGTCCTTTGTTACAGCGTTTGCTGCTGGAAAGTTTATCCATGAATAGAATACCTCTGTCTGCCGATATTCGTGTGCCTCAATTACGAATATGACTGTACCACCTCTTGGTGTCAGTCCATTTTCTATAAGTTTTAAGGTTATAGATTTCCTTATGTTGACCGGGATGAGTATTGCATTTGGGTCATTTTCCAGCAGAGTATTGTTTGCTTCTAGGAGTTCAGCTGCTAGTCTAACTGTCTCCCTTTCTTCTTCACTTTCTGTCATTTTACTGACAGGAAGGTTATTCTGTTTGTTTGCAGATCAGGTTTCTATGGAAACAAAGATTAGATGCACAATATTTTGGAACAGTGTATCCTTCAACGTTGAATTAACCAAGAACCATACATAGGAGTCTCCTCCTGCGAGGTTTGGCGGATATGACCTTTCACCCACTCCAGACGTCTTTGCAGTATTATGGGAAAAAGGGGTTCTGTGTGAAAAAGCACGACTGAGTTACTCTAATGTCTTGCGTTAGTTTTATCGCCTATCCAAACGTTTGGGCGCCATGTAGTGTAGTTCCTATTATCCCAATAGGCTCTGCGCATTGGAATAATATCTTCAATAGTATAGACCTAGGGCAGAGGTTAACTAGGTCTTCTACCGACGATATTAGACTTAAAGTTTTGTGTTTGCCAGCTAGCTCAGAGTTCACTAGAAACTTTCTCGAATAGGCAAGGAGGATTTTAACCTCCCTGGATAGACAAGAAGAGATTTAGTTTCTGACAACCATAGAACATGACAACTTTGCTCTCCCCTAATCAAGAGTGTATCTCTAGAGTCGTGTGAAAACAATAGACAACTTATTTTACTCAGTCAGTACGTGCATTCTTAGTTTCACCAGTTTGTAGAGAAATAAGAGATGGGCGTGGTTCAATAAAAGATGTTATTTATTGATCAGTCTCTTTTCTCATACAAGAGAAATGAATCGCTATTATTGCAATACTTGTAGTTAAGTAAAGTGCATACAGTAGAGACAGAATTATAAAATAATACTGTAAAAGCATTGATATGGTTTCTGAGCCATATGATACTTTAAAATGGATAAAATAGATACATACATATATACATTTGACTAATCAGACTCAACTGGTGCTTCTAACCACGCCTACCCCAGTGTACCTGACCTAACCCTAATACGTGGGCGGGAGTAGATAAATAGCAGTTTAAGTTAAGTTTATTTTGCCAAGGGACTGATTCGAGAATTCTCTGCAAGGGGTTATTCAGTTCTGTACCTGAGATCTAGAATGATGGAGGGCTGGTATCTCTTATCCCAGGTCTTGATATTCCAGCTGCCTGCGAGGGCTGCTTGGAAGCGCCGGAGCTGGATTTCTCGGCAGGAGAAAGGCAGCGTCTCGTTCTCAGCGCGTCAGGAAGGCGGGGCAGCGTCTGTGGGCTTCGCTCTCTGCTGGGCTCCACAGCACGTCTCGCTGCTCCGATCTCGTCACCACCGCATGTGTTTGCTTAAGGCAATGTCGGTAATATTTATACTTGAAAGGTGCCGAGATTGACGTAAGGATGGACATATATACGTCAATAAGGATGTCATATGAACGGGCTCGTTCGCACATTCTTTGCTGAAGTTCTCGGTGAAATCAAAACAATGGCTATGGGAATTTCCCAGGTCGCTGTAGGTTTGATTTGTTTTGAGAACTCCGTATGCCTTATCAGGGGCTGGAGGAATATTGCTTGTCTAATTAGATGGCATGCGTTATGACCTAATCAGATAACGCGCTTCTGTGCCGTGGTGTGGCTTAATCAGATAACGGTTTTTGCACCGTTGGATGGCTGCTAGTTAATTATTAACCAAACCAGGGTCAGGAATAGGGGAATCGATACAGTACCTATAGGAATACATCACAGAACTCGATGTTGTA
Source organism: Lissotriton helveticus (assembly GCF_964261635.1). Taxonomy (NCBI): domain Eukaryota; kingdom Metazoa; phylum Chordata; class Amphibia; order Caudata; family Salamandridae; genus Lissotriton; species Lissotriton helveticus. The sequence continues at coordinate 984,010,897 of NC_136071.1, read as the reverse complement.
GAGTTAGTGTCAAATGAAAAACGTGACTGGTCAACTGCACTTGTCTGCACACCAGGCAACGACACATCTGTGGGATAGGTATACTCAGTATCTTCATTGGGATCACCAGCCAATAGATTCAATAATGGATTAGTAACTGTATGCATCTTGATGGCAACATCAGGCCTGTTGGTATTCGCAGAGGCCAAAACAGAATTTCTCAGCATTGCCGGACAAGAGACCGCTGTAGTCATACTAAGAAGAATCAGCCACTCGTTGTAATTTTACATTGTCAATAGAGACGTACCTGTTATCCTTGCGACTAGAAAGTGGGGGTAAAATTATTGTTCTTGTACCCTGCACTCCAAGCATAGGAACTGATGCACGATATGAGGGTCCGAACTCCTTCTTGTTCTCCACCTTCACACTGACCAGGTCACCGACTCCGGTAGCCAGCCAACTACCAGAATCTGAAGTGTAGCATCAGTTGTGGAGGGCAAGTGTTCCTTTGCGAGACTGTCTCGAGTCTCTTGTAGGTTCTGTAATACAGCAGAATGATCATCTACGTCAAAGGGTGCAGCAGACGCCGCCATGTCTAGACCCTCAAGGTCCGGGACAAACATTTTTATGCAAAAGAGCATTTCGTATGGGGTCCACCCACCCAGAGACCTTCTAGGGAGATTATTAAGTGCACGTTGAATGCTATACAGTTGGGCCAGCCAGTTTCTGCCAGTACCTAAAACCCTAGCTGTCAAGGATTGCTTTAAGTCATGGTTCATCTGCTCCACAACTGAATTGCCCTCAGGCCTGTATGGAGACAAAAATTTGACCTGCACCCCCAAATGTCTCATGGCATCCTTGTATGCCTTAGAGGCGAACGCCGGACCCTGGTCCGAATGAAGGGTGCCACATGCAAGAATTCCCACAAAGACATGCAAATCCCTGACAGTTCGAGCACCAGCACTACGTTGTGTCCAGAGCCATATAAAGCATGTGCACAAATCCACTGCAACTAAGATGTACTTATACACAGTATCTGAGGAGAAAGTACCACAGTGATCTAAATAAACACAACCAAGTGGTTTATTAGATATGTACTGCTGTGTTTGTGGTGGACGCGCAGCAGTCGAAGGCTTAATCTGCTGGCAAATGTCACAAGTAAGGACATAATCATGCGTGTGTTTGTACAATCCGCACTACCAGTAATGCTGCTGTAAGATAGAGACAGTCGTTAAAACGCCAACATGAGCCGAGGCCAAGCCCTCTTGAGCGGCTGTTATCAAGGAGAGCCTGCGGTCCACGTGAGGAACCAATCTGTCACCAACATTGTTAATTCTCACTTAGGGAACTTTATCAGGACTTAAATGATAAGAGTATTTAGAAGGGAAACCTCTATGGTAATTACCTCCCTTCTCTGTCGCAGCAATGGCTGCCAAGATGTCATCATCAATCTTACTTTTGGACCTTGTGACTGCTGCTACTACATAAGTTGCCACTGCTGTCTTTGCTGCTTCATCAGCCTGACTGTTACAAACAGCGTGTACTCCTACGCGCTGGTGACCAAGAGATTGAATTACATTCACGAGAGGCAGACGTTCTTTAAGTTCTGCAACTTGAACCCAGAGCATTTTGGGTTTGATTGTGCTACCTTTGGCATCACGATATTCATTCTGAGTCCAAAAGACTAAATTGTCATTGAAAGACTGGACACAGAAGTAAGAGTCACTTACAATTAGAGTAGTCACACGAGGATCAGCAAACTCCAGTGCAAGCACTAGAGCACATAGCTCTGCCAACTGGGCGGTACAATCCCCTAATATCTGCGTGTGTACGACATTGGACTTGAATTCTCCATTCACAATGGTACCCACCACTATTGCGCAGGCTGCTGAATAAGCATGCTTCAGATCCCGTCGCCATTTGCGCCGAACCGTCAGTGTAAATGATACAATGGTAATCCTCAAGCGGGCGCAAAGACAAAGGAGCAGGATGAACAAATTCATACTGTAAGTACTCCTGAGTCTGCAATGAGGAATCAAAGTTAAACTTTACATCCGGAGACGTCAAGGATGTTGCACATTGTATCCAACATGGATGCAAATCTTTTGAATTTGGTACACTGGCTTTCTTCACTGCCTCAAGGGCAGGATACCGTGTTACAACCAACATGCGTTTCCCCTGCGACAGCGCTCTCTCTTTTAGAATCGCCAATTGTACTGCAGTCAAAACCTTTTCGACTGAGGAAAAGCGCATTTCAGCCGAAGTGTACAAGTGTGACTTGTAAGCAATAGGGACTGTGTCTTCTTTATTAAACGTCAAGTACGTGAAACCCACTGTGCCTGTCACAATTCTTATTACCAGGTTTGTGTGGTTGTCACGTGTCAGTAAGTAGATCAGACTGCAAAGATTGCAGTAAAGCAGAATGTTCTGGCAGCCAGCATGATTTCGTAAAAGTTGGTTGTATCAAGGCATATAGCGGCTTGATACGCTGGGCATAATCGGGAATGTAAGAAGGCCTGAAATTCAAAAACACCCAATAAAGATTGTAGGTTTTTCAGAGTTGTTGGAGCGCGCAACTGTGCGCACTTCTCCAAGAAGTGAGGTGCCAAACCTCGACCTTCGTTGTTGCGCTCATAGCCCAGGAACAACACTGTGTACACAGCAATGTGTGATTTAGCAAAGTTAAATTTGTAACCGAAGTCCGCAACCATAACAATGATGCGGTCAACGTGATACAGATGCGGCCATAATTCGTCGTCTGTGAGATAAATATCATCAACATAGGAGTACGCATCAGGGTCGATCCTCTCTAACAGAGAGACAACACGTGCGGCAAAGACGCCCGGGCTGTTTTTATAGCCCATGGCCAATCTTTTGAACTGTCTTTGTTTGCTGTTTAACACAAAAAGAGCCGCTCCTAGTGCGATGACCTAAGTGCTAAGTGCTAAGTATAAAGGTGTGTAATAATCAATTTGTGAGTGGGGGCATCTCACAAAAAGTAAAAGACTGGTCTCACACACCACCTGGTGTCATTCTTCATCATTGACCAGTCCTCGCCCTCTGAAAACTTGGTTTGATAGAGGGCGGGCATACACCTGTAGACAGGGATGCACTTCTAAAGCTAAGAAAAAGTGAGACTAAAAAACCATTGTAGATGCCATACTTATTTTAATGTAACTGGCAGCCATATGGTGATTAAAATCAGTGGTCGGTGTGTTGGGGATTCTATTGTCCCCCCACCGTGATATAGAAGGTCAACATGTTTCTGCCTGCCGGCACCGAGGGGTCCGTGGCATTCATCAGGACCTATGCTTAAAAATGGCCTCCGCCCTTACCGTGCTATGCTGGTGAGGGTTCCACTGGGTGGGGTGAACACTTTCACACTCCACCGTGTGTATACAGTTAAAGTTAACGCCCTAACTGATGGGACCTACTAGCCCCATAGGAGAGTAAGGAGGAGAGACCCCTTTGGTCAAGCATGTAATAAAGGAGTGCTCCCGCCTCTACGCCTACATCCGGTCTCCTTGCTTCCTCGCTTTGTTTTCTGCCAGAAGTGAAAGCTGTCCATTGACTACTAAAAGAGGACAGGTTATGGCTAAAAAAGCCATTGGATATGTCAAATGTTGTCTTAAACCTTTTTCTCACGAGACTATCAACAACGGCAGAACTGTGAGTATTCTGTACCATGCAGGTCCAACAATGAGAGTTTGTTGGGGCTCCTGAGTATGTCTTCTACATGGTAGAGGAGATGAGTTTGATGGATGCGGGTGCCCAGGAGGTGAGGATTGGTTTCTCTGCAGTGGTTGGTAATGTGGACTTCTCCTCAACTATAATGACAGAGGTATGGTGTTCGGCTAATTAGAGACAAACAGACACTTAATTACTAGAGAAGTTATATATATTTGTAGCCCAACTTTACAACGGCGGTCCAGGTTGCCAAAAGAGATTTCCTTCCAGTAAAGCGGCCCCTACTCAAAACGACTGCAAAATATTTGCTTCTTTACCCAGCCAAACTGCACAGCTTCCACATCAGCAAAACCACGTATTTCACAGGTTATAAGTAAGTATGGGCGAAATTTGCAAATTTGCGGTACGCGAATTCGCGCAAAATCGTAACCGCGATTCGCAAATTTGGCAAATTCCGCGAACTCGCGGATTATTTTATTTTTTGCCAGTTCGCGATGGTTTTTTACAAGTTCGGGAACGCAAAATTACGTGTGTGGTCGCAACGGTCGCGACCATGTTGTTTCCACGTGTCCAGCCTGTTTGCGACCCTGTGGTTCATCATGGCCACCCTCCGGTTCATCACTGCCACCCTCTGGCTCATCACTGCCACCCTCTGGTTCACCACTACCACCCTCTGGCTCATCACTGTCACCCTCTGGTTCACCACTGCCACGCTCTGGTTCATCACTGTCACCCTCTGGTTCATCACTGCCACCCTCTGGTTCATCACAGCACCCTCGGGTTCACCACTGCCACCCTCTGGTTCATCACTGCCACCCTCTGGTTCATCACTGCCACCCTCTGGTTCATCACTGCCACCCTCTGGTTCATCACTGTCACCCTCTGGTTCACCACTGCCACCCTCTGGTTCATCACTGCCACCCTCTGGTTCATCACTGCCACCCTCTGAATCACCACAGTCACCCTCTGGTTCACCACTGTCACCCTCTGGTTCACCACTGACACCCTCTGGTTCACCACTGTCACCCTCTGGTTCATCACTGCCACCCTCTGGTTCATCACTGCCACCCTCTGGTTCATCACTGCCACCCTCTAGTTAACCACTGTCATCCTCTGGTTCATCACTGCCACCCTCTGGTTCATCACAGCACCCTCTGGTTCATCACAGCACCCTATGGTTCACCACTGCCACCCTCTGGTTCATCACTGCCACCCTCTGGTTCACCACTGCACCCTCTGGTTTATCACTGCCACCCTCTGGTTCATCACTGCCACCCTCTGGTTCATCACAGCCACCCTCTGGTTCACCACTGTCACCCTCTGGTTCATCACTGCCACCCTCTGGTTCATCACTGCCACCCTCTGGTTCATCACTGTCACCCTCTGGTTAATCACTGTCACCCTCTGGTTCATCACTGCCACCCTCTGGTTCATCACTGCCACCCTCTGGTTCATCACTGCCACCCTCTGGTTCATCACTGCCATCCTCTGGTTCATCACTGCCACCCTCTGGTTCATTACTGCCACCCTCTGGTTCATCAGTGCCACCCTCTGGTTCACCACTGTCACCCTCTGGTACACCACTGTCACCCTCTGGTTCATTACTGCCACCCTCTGGTTCATCACAGCACCCACTGGTTCACCACTGCACCTTCTGGTTCATCACATCACCCTCTGGTTCACCACTGCACCTTCTGGTTCATCACAGCACCCTCTGGTTCACCACTGCCACCCTCTAGTTCATCACTGCCACCCTCTGGTTCATCACTGTTACCCCCCAGGTTCACCATGGCCACCCTCCGGTTCATCACTGCCACCCTCTGGTTCACCACTGCCACCCTCTGGTTCACCACAATCTGTAAGTACTTCCTGTTGTGGTTTAATTTTTGTGACAGGAGCATTGTGCCATACTTGTAACTATTCTCTGACCCTGCTTGGAGGGTCACAGCAGGGTCAGAGAATAGTTGCAAGTAGGCAACGAACTCGTGAGGCGCCGCTCAGGAAACACTTACAGGGTTATAGCAGGTGCCCAAGTTGAAGTTAATTTCTTTGTAACCATTTTGTAAATGGTTACAAAGAAATTAGCTTCAACTTGGGCACCTGCTGTAACCCTGTAAGTGCTTCTTGCACTTCAGTTTTGGAAAATCCGGTCCGCTCGCAAATTCGCAGATTTTTCTGCAATTTCGCAAGATTTGTGGATCGCGAAATTGCAGAAAATCCGCAAATTCCAGAAGCGGAACGAATTTTCCGCCCAATGTTAATTATAAGGCAGCCAATAAATTTGATAAGACCCTCCCAATTGCAGTGACCAGTGCAAGATCTTACCCCGAGCATACAGATTCTGCTAGTATCAGTGACAATGACTGATCATAACAGCAGCAGCAGCGATTAGGACATCAGTATGTGGCTGGTGACAATGCCTGATTGGAGCTGATAGAATTGTGGATCCTGCAGCAGGATTTCAAACTCGAGGCCCCTGGTGACCAAACACTACATTATGAAGAGCCAAGATCTCCTGCCATCTGGGGAACGCTGACCACCAGTTTCACTGTCTTTTGTGGCTGCCCAGCGTTTTCCTTTGCTGGGAGAGTGTTGCGCCACTGGTGAACCCTGCAAAAGACACACAATTGATGGATGGAATGCAGAACAAATCAAAACATTCACTCCCAGTCAAGAGATCTGTTTTAAATCCATCATTCTTTTGCTCACCATGCCACCTCAGTTTAGACCTGGCCATATGCAAATCAGTCTTGACCCTATGCCTCATGGGAACAGTCCAGCCTGAACTGCCAAGCCAGGTCCTCCCTGGACCGGATACAAGCATCCAAGGACCGGATTCGGGGTTTCACCCTTAATCAGCCAGGATAGCTTGAATCCAGTGGCACAGTGAGCCTGGGGTCCATGTCTGGGCATACCCAGCGCACTTAGGACGAGAAAGCAAAAGACACACAATTGATGGACAGAATGCAGAACAAATCAAAAAATTCACCCCCAGTAAAGAGATCTGGGTTAAATCCATCATTCATCATTGGTATGACTCCCCTTTGGATCTCTACGGTACGCCCCTTGCGGCCGCCATTTGAAGGGATGGCATTATCCAGCCCGATCGGGGGCTGAAGTGGGTGTAGGGTGGGTTATGTTGGTAATTGTTGACTGCTCTTGTCTTGTTCTTTTTTTCTCACTTTGTTTGCCTGTCTTCTCTTTCCCTTGTCACACACAGAAACACTCTGTTACTGCAGCCCAGGACCACACAACACTCCTGATTAATCCTTTGGCATATCCCTACTGTTTTGTTATGGCCTTATTAACATTTATGACCATGAAATGTGTGCAGCTTAAATGATAGGTGCAATCCAAGAGAGGTTTTGGCATACCTACAGTGTCATGGCACTGATATGTGTTCTTAATAGGAGCTACTCTTAACAGATCAGACGTCGTCAGAACTGTGAGCGGGCAAGATTGGGGAAAGACATATTGCTTGCTATTTGAATTATACACATGGCATAGCTATATTTATTAGTAAGGGCCTACCTTGGTGCAGGTTCTATGTGATGCACAGCGGCATTACGTGATGTTTGCTGGTGCTCTGCAGGGTACTCCCCTCTGATTGCTCTCCATCTACTGTCCTAATGTGTCTTTGAGAGTGGTCAATACTCTTGGCCCAGAGTTATTCTATGGGTGGAGACTTAACATGATTTTGAACCCCCTGCTCATTAGATCAGGTTACTCCCACTGCCCCAATCTGAAAGCTGCTCCTTGGTTGCAGAATATTATAGCTAATAATGATCTTTGGAGGGAGCAAAGGGAGCTGGACCATTGAGATACATCACTTACCGTGCACCCTCTCAGACCATCCCCCGGTGCTCCTCTGGCTTTTTCCACCTGGGCTCAGCTTTCGGGCATTTATGTGCTGCTTGCCTTTGGGAGCAATGAGAGAGATCAGGTTTTCAGAGATGCCGGAGTACTTTACAAATAATGTGGGCACAGTAGGCTCTTGCTCAACCTTGTAGGAGGCATTTAAAACTATCATTAGAGGGAAATGTATTGCTAAAAAGGCAGGTATTCTGATGTCGCTCCACTGGGATGAGTTCCATGAATTGGATCTCTCCTACTTCACTGACAAAGATGCTGTGCACACTTCCCAACATTTGCAAAATGATTGGCGATTTTGAGGAGGCAGCACACTGGGAGATACTCTATTTGGGCAGGGAAGCACTCACCATATGTTATTGAGATGGGGACCAGGCGAGCAAGACCTCAGCAGGTCTTTTGCTTCACCCTTGAGCCAGTGACTATATTCTTGATCTTCGCATGGATGAGGATGTCTTGGTTGCTGGCCTCAGAAAAGGTCTGGAGGAGATGAATAGATTCTACTTCTCATTACATACCACGACTTAACCGCATGCCTTTACGGCCCTTGACCTCTTAATAGACCCCATACAATTGCTGTGGCTGGAGAAGGGACACGGTAGTTTTCTAGATGAGCCTTTTTTGGAGGAGGAGGTTATACAGATTATTAGGGCAGTTCCTGGGGATAAAGCTCCACGACTAGATGGTTTCACAGCTGCTTTTTATAGAGAATTTGCACCCCTGCTGCCCTCCCATCTCATTAATATGTACATTGAATCACTGGAAAAGGGCAAATTGCCTACATCTCTCCATGACACATTTATTGTTCCTATTTTATAACCTGATCAAAACCCGCAATGCTGTGACTCATATAGACCGCTATCCATGATTAATGTGGAGAATAACATTCTGGCCATACTGATTACATCCTGGTGGCTCTCTCTGCTTCCTCTTATGGTTCACCATGTGTCTATTCGGATTTTGTACCCCGTAGAGCCACTAAGCATAATATTCATCCTTTCTTTGCCATACTCCAGGTTATAGAATCCTCTATAATTGGAGCCGCAATTTTCATAAACGTTACGATGTAGTTTGATTACCTGGAGTGGTCATACTTTTTTGCTTTATTATCTAGACTGGGACTTAGTCCAAAATTAATTCATTGAATTGGTCTATTATATACAAAACCAACGACACGTGTTAGTATGAATGGGGTGATCTCCTTCTCTTTTTTGGTTTCTAGTAGAACACGTCAAGGATGTTCCCTGTCACCCATCCTTTTTGCCATATCAATGGAATCTTTAGTGGCCCGCATCAGGCAACACCATTCCCATTGCATTTTGTCTTTTACCCCTTGGGTTGTACTAGTGTCCATGTATGCCGATGGTGTCACTTTATATATTAAAAATCCTGGTAAAAACGTAGACCCCATAATTAGGGAATCTACACAATTTGGAGGGTTTTCTGGGATTGGCATCAACTGAGCAAAACCTGCGACTTTCCCACTCACAGCTGCGACCCAGGAGTTTGCCTCAGAATTTCCATTGCAGTGGGTGAAGAGCCCAATGAAATACCTGGGAATTTGGTTGGGCCGTAATATAGATGAACTTTGGAGGTCCATCTATGGCCGCCTGATGGACTGACTTGAGAGTAGAGTGGCACAGTGTTCGAGATTCCCGCTATCTATTGCTGGAAGACTAGCGATTGCAAAGTTGATCGTCCCATACAAGTTCTTATATCTTTTTATTAATCTTCTGCTTCCATTGCTTGGCTGCTTTTGGAGACAGCTTTGATCGCATGTGTTTGACAGAAAGCAACCGAGGATTGGCTTAGAGGTCCTCACTCTCCCATTTGAGCACGGCGGCCTGGGTGCTCTGAGTAGTCTTGAAATGTCACTATGTCGACCGACACACTCCTTTATCTCTGGGTGACCTACTTTCCTTCTTCTGTTTCCTTCCCCCCTAATTCGTCCCTTCCTTGATTGTTGTTTTTCTCCCATCAAGCATAGTATCCTTGATTAGATTTCACTACAACTGAACTTAAAGATACTCCTTACTTTTACTGCCCTTTGTATTGCACGGACTCTGGCATTGCTCTATACTGCATTCTGCACTATTTATGTTCTTGTGCAAAACCAATAAAAAGAAAGGTTAAAAAAAACATAGGATCACATACCAATGAAGAACGCTCTTTGCAAACCACGGTGAACAAGTGATATATTTTTGTTCCAAGTGTTTGGAATGTGTCCTGCCAGACATAACAGCCACGTGAATAGCTATTTCTGCAGTGTTTTTGAGACTAGCAATCAAACTGCGCTGACAGCAACAAGCAGTAAATTGCAGTCACTTGAATACATAGCAACTGATAATGTCTGCCATTTTCAAGCAGAAACTTTTACTTTACTTGATTAGAGGATTTTCAAGTTAGGTTTCAAGCAATCAGTGTCATTTCTTTTACAGTCAACAAACACGTTTTTATCTCCCAGCATTCTAATTATCTGCTATGCTACTTCACCTGCATGCATCAATGAAGGAGAGGACACTGCGAGGGTGTGAAAATGAAAGAGAAAGAAAAAAGAGAATATCTTGCATAATCTTCGGTGTGTATGTCCTTTCCGGTTTCTTTTTATGTGAGTGTGCATGTATATGAGGCACAACAGTGTGTGTTTCTGTGTGCATGCACTATACAATCATAAAATCTATTGACTTTGTCGGGATTAGAAATATTTTCTATTTTCCAAATATATTGTTTAAACTATTTTATCAAAATACCAAAATTAACTGCTGGGCTTTTTAAGGCCCAGTGGTGAGTCTTTTTTGGCTAATTGGGTTAGTTCACATTAGGGGATCCATAACTTTTTTTCCCCACATAAGCTATCCACCCCACATTTTCCCCCTTTTTATCCAGCATACTGGGATCTAATGGTACCCAAGATTTGTGGATTCCCATGGATGGGGCTAAGAAAATAGGCAAAAAATAGCTAAAGTATGAGTTTTGGGAGAAAAGTGGGAAATACGTGCTCTGAATAAAAGGATCAATTTTTTCTCATAACAAATGGCATCAACAAATGGTTTGCTGTGCTAATGTCACCATCTCCCAAGTTTGCAGGAACATGCAGAGTTGAATAAAATATATTTATTTCAATATATTTTTATCACAGCTGTGCCATTTTTCAAAGGTAGCCCTTTTTTTCTTAAAAACAAACTTTATTCGTCAAGTTGCCTAAAAAACGCATGTCTCTGTAATCCAGAGTCCACTGCAGTATCACATTACACAGTTATATGGCAGTAATTGACCTTTTTAAGAAAACAAGACAAGCAGTACATTCGAGAATGAGTATCATTGAGAATAACAACCCCCCGTGCCCCAACTGTTTCCCCCAATGTTGCGCAACCACCACCGAGACCCACCCACCTGAGCACACACACGCCCCAGACCACCTCCCCCCCTGCGCCAGGCCCAACCACCCCATCCCCTTCCTCATACCACCGAAATATCATCAGTTTCGGCCGGCTGCTCCAGCCACAAGCCCCTATAAACAGCCCACCGCTTCCAAATTTTGTAATGCTTGCAAAGATTGGCCCGCTCCGACCCCATGCAGAAGTCCAATCCGTTTTTCCAGGCAGACACCCAGGGCGCCCGCGCATCCTTCCACATCTGGGCAATATCCTGTTTCGCCAATGTGAGGCCCGACTGAAGCAGATGCCGTTTATATATGTTGCCCCCGATCCTTTGCATCACGTGCAGTAGGGCAAGCTGTGGCGTACGTGGAAGCGACCACCCCAGGACTTCAGAGAGGCAGGCCAATATCCCTCTCCAGAAACGGTCTAATGACATGCATTGCCAGACGGTATGTAGAAATGTGCCTTCCGCCCCACCACACCGGTGGCATTCCGGGGAAGCGATCAGCCCCGCCCGCCACAACCGTCCCACAGTAAAATAGACCCGGTGAAGATATGTAAATTGGATGAGACGGAGACGAACTGCTATGGCTGCCCCCCATGGTACGGCTAAGGCTTCCCTCCAGTCCTCTTCCTCCAGGACCCCCAAATCCCCCTTCCAAGCCTCCCGTAATTTCCCTAGTTGGGACGCACTGTGAGTGACCAAGGTCTGGTATATTCTTGATATCTTTTTGGTCTCCAGGTCACCCATGAAAACTTTCGCTTCCAATGGACTAAACTCGGGAATAGAGTCAAGGCCCTCCAAACTAGGGGAAAGCGCATGTCGGAGCTTGAGGTACCGGAAGAATTGTGACTGAGGCATGCTGAATTCCACCTGCAAATCGCGAAACGACTTGAGGGAGCCATCGCGCACAACATCTGCCAGGGTGGAAACGCCAATGGCGTCCCAACCCCGAAAGCCCTGTAGGGCCACCAATGCAGGCAGGCGCCCATTATGCCACAGGGGGGTTTCCTCTGTAAGAGTGTTCCACCACCCCATACGCTTCAGGGATTGTCACCAAATTTGGGATACTATTTTTGACGCCGGCTGCAATGCGCCACGCAACACAGCGGAATAAAGTATTGTATGGAGAGTGGACTGCCCCATCAGGTACCGCTCTACAGCATAGGCCGGGTCCCCCCTGTCCCCATACCACCACTCGTTGAGGACCAGCAGGTGTGACACCTGATAATATGAAAGGATATCTGAGGTCACTAGTCCTCCACAGTATGTAGAGAGAAAGCACGTGTGCAATGCAACACGTACAGCTCTTCCCCCCCAGAGGAACTGCCCCAGGGTCGAGTTGACCAGCCGGAACCATCTGGGCGCGATTGGGTACGGGTGGTTCTGCAATTGATATAGAAGGCGGGGGAGTGCGACCATTTTGAATACTGCTGATCTGCCATAGATCGTCAGTGGCATACGGGTCAAAATTTTGAGACCCGCCTGTAAGCGCTCCCAAACTGGCACCACATTCCGCTCCCACGACACCGCCGGTACGTCAGAGAGGAAAATGGCCAGGTATTTGAGGCCTCCCACCACCACCTGTAGTGTAGACGCCCATGCACCCACCCCATCCCGCGGCCCCAGCACACATAAGGTAGATTTACCAGGGTTCATGCAGAGCCCGGACGCCTCCCCAAAGATTCGCATGATCTCCAGTATCCGCGGCCCCGACTTTTTCAAGGCCGTTAAAAAGAAGAGGATGTCGTCCGCATATAGTGCAATCCTATCCGAGATACCAGTAGCCCACTCAAACCCCTCCAGTTGAGCATCAATGCGCATACAGGCAGCGTGCGGCTCCATAGCCAGGGCAAATAAATAAGGCGACAGGGGGCACCCCTGGCTGGTGCCACGATGGATGGAGAAGCCAGCCGACACCGCACCCGCCACACGGACCGACGCTGTCAAGTCGGTGTATAGTAGCCTCACATATGACAAAAACCGGGGCCCAAGATTAAGCCGACGAAGAAGGGCGAACAGGTAGACTCAGCTCAGGGAGTCGAACACCCTGTCCATATCTGCCAGTAGGAGCGCCGCTTGCACCCCTGTCTGCCAGACCGCTGCCAGAGCTACTTGGGTCTGCCTTATGTTGTGCCGCGTCGCCCTCTGGTGCATGAACCTGGCCTGGTCTGGGTGGACCAAAGCGGAGATATACAGCAGAAGGCGGTTAGCTAGAGCTTTGGCTAGAACCTTTGCCTCCACATTAAGGAGAGAAATGGGCCGGTAAGAGGCATGTTGCCCTGGAGGCCAACCCGGCTTATGGACTACCACTACTTCCGCATGGCGCCAATCTGGGTGGAGCCGACCAGTCTCCCTAGCCTCCTCCTCCACTGCCCGATAGTAAGAAGCCAGCTGTAGATTGTACCGATGATTTAACTCGGCGGGAACCCCATTGGGACCAGGGGCCTTCCCAGTATTCAGTTCTCACAGGGCTTTGCCCAATTCTTCCACCGAAAGGGGGAGCTCAAGCCGGTGGCGCGTATCATTGGACACCACTTTAGGTGGGAGATCCGCGATAAACTTGTTGACCATCCCCTCGGGGAGACACTCCAGCGAAGCATACAGATCAGCGTAATAAGTGGCGAAGCTCTCCGCTATGGCCCTGGGGTCTGTTAGCGGTGCCCCATTCTCATCAAGCACCCCTGGGAGGGCCTGTGGATAAAAAACGCCCTGGCAGAGCCAATGTAGCATTTTGCTCGACTTGTCGCCCCATTGGCAGATTCTGATCCGTGTCGCCAGCCAGACTTGCCGGGCCTCATCTAACAGGAGAGAGGCGTACGACTGATGTGCTTGCAACAGCTAACGCAACAACAGGCCATCACTCGCCCCTCGGCTCCGACGCTCAATGGTCTCCACCTCGGCCTCCGGCTTGACCAACTCCTCCCGAAGCTTTCGAAGAGCCACCTTACACCATGCTATATCCACCCCTCGTAGAGTGGGCTTCAGTGTCTCCCTGAGCGTTACTGCGCTTGAGACCGAACCGTCATTGGCAAGAAAGTAGGCCGCAATCACCTCCCGCATATGCCTCACGTAGTCGGCATTCTGCAAATGCCATACCGCTAGACTCTAGCGCAAGGGCTGTCACCCCCTACCTAGCCGCAACTACACAAATACCGATGAATGGTCCGACAGCCCCCTGGGGTGGATCCCAGCAGCCATCACCGTCGTCACCATTGCCCTGGGGACAAAAACATAGTCGAGCCTAGAGAATGATTTGTGTACCGCCGAAAGGAATGTAAACTCCCTCTTGTCGCCATGCAAGTGTCGCCAAGTGTCCACCCAGTCCAGACCAGTAACCAGGGAGTGTAATTCTGTGGGGTGCGTGCTGCTCGAACCCCCTCTGTGAGAAGTTGGCCTGATGTATGATGTTCACTATTCTAGTGAGCACCTTGTATCAGTCCAAACAATCTTTGGTTGTAAGTCAACCTTATAGACAAGCTATCCTAATGGTAGCATGGACTAAGCAGTCTTAGGCTTAACTCAAGAGGGCATGTGAAGCCAGCTGTTTTACCATAGGCAATCCTGTAATATCAAATGAAAGGACACCACACAAGTTATATATTACAAAGATATATGTATTTATTACTAGAATAATCCTCTGTACTCTTTATGAGTCCAGAGGCACAAGCGTTTAAACAAAAGCACAGTTAAACATACACAAGTTGCACAATTATGGAGAGGGCTGGTGGCCACTCAAACCATATACTAAATAAGTGGTATAAGTATCACTTTACGAACAGTGGTAAGGCCTAGGGCCTTGGGAATCGCTTGGACTACACTGGACTAACAGCAGTTAGGACTGGAGTAGCCCGCGGGAATCGGGTGCAACGCGAAAAGCACACGCATGCACCAATGCAAAGTCAATGGTGCGTAAAAGTTACAAAGTTACTGTTTTGGAAGTCTTCCCACTGGAATAGAATTATGCCACTTTAAACTAGGCCACTGGAGGTGTAAACCACTACAGGAGCACCAGTATGAGATCGTTACCCCACCCACAGGAAGCGGGTGCATAGGTGCCAAAGTGTGTCGGGTTTCATCGTGGAGTTCTCTGGAACCTGGAGATGAAGATGCTGCAGGCGGCCAGGAGAGAAGAGTCCGGTTGGATCCAAGGGTGGATCGAAGATGTAGAGTACCTGAAAGCAGAGGGGACAGAGTCTGGGTCACTAGCCAGTGACCAGGATGGAACCAGGAAGGAACCAGGTGATGTTGGGCGCAATCAGGTGGTTGACGGGAAGCTTGACTCCGCTGCCACGTGGACTCTGGGGCATCGAGGATGACCAGGAGTGGATCACAAGCTGTCCCACAGAGGCTCTCGCTGTCGGCCGTGTCAATTTCCGGATCGGAGTCAACAGGCCTTGGCAAAGGCAACCCACGCAGGATTAGAAGATCGCTTTTTACTCGGACCAGCAAGGTCAGAGCGATGGGTCCTTTTCAGGATTCGCTGGGACTGTGGATCAAGCTGTTAGAAGTCAGGGAAGCTGGGTCTTGTTGATCTCTGTTGCTCGAGTTCCGGCGGGAACTGCAACAAAGCAAACTTTTGGGCGCTGGATGGTGCCTGTTTGCACAGGGTGGTCACTCCTTGACCACAATGGAGATTCTTCAGTCTTCCACGTCGAGTGGGATGTCGAAGGGTCCAGATTTCTGTATCAAAGTTTCAGTCAGGATAAATCTACTGCTCATGGGCACAGCGCCTACCTTTATTCCAAATCAAGGGGCTGGTTTACCTGCTAGGTCCCTCCTATGGGTGGGACCAGGGAAGCGGGTGGTTACACCCCTTTCCCTTTGTCCAGTCTCGTGCCAGAGCTGGGGCTGGAGTGCCCCAGAACCGGTTTGACTGGATTTTGCATGGGACACCTTGTGTGCCCCAGGCAGTGTCTAGTTTCACTCAGCCCTCCCTGCCTCAATCCACTATCTCCTGTCTGGGGTGGTGTAACACCTCCCTGTGACAGGAAACCTTTTGTCCAAGCCTCCCTTACCCAGTTTCGGTCAGCAGCAGGAGGCCAGACTTGTGTCTGTGGCAGCAGCATCCATTTTGTGATGCTGAGGCTCTGGTTAGTTTTAACCGCATTAACTGTTACCCACATGTCTTAGCCCTCTAGAAGGGTGGAATGCTACCCCCGTCGCCAGAACTGGTGAGGGGGTAGTATTTCAAAGTGTATGACACCTTACACGACATGTTTTGATAAAGCCAAACCAAAGTTAGCAATAACCGCGAGGATTATAATGCACTTAAGAGTATATGGTATGGCAGTATCCTAGAACAGCTATAAGGAAATGGTTCCGAAAGCTGCAGACAGGCTCAGCTCATGCTAGAGCACCATCTCACATAAAACCAAGCACTCTGCCTCCAGGATTGTTAAGGCCTGCCATAGGAGTGACTGATAGGTATATATGTGTCCAGATATACGTTTAGATATAGGTATACTATACCTAAGCAAGGGGTGATTACACGACCTTGCCCCAGCTGAGTGATCAGCCAGTTGTGTCAGTTTGGATGGCCAGCCATGGGTGGCAAAAGATATGCTGCAGCCCATGGTAGGCCTTGGATGCACCTATGCCCTGGGTACCTATAGTACACTGTACAGGGGCGGATAAGGTGACCCAATATCCAATTAGTTACGCACCTAGGGTACATGGAGTCCATTTTAAAGAGAGAGCAGATAGCCTGGGACCCTGATTAGCAGGATCCCAGGCCAACTAAGTCGAAAACCAGCTAATCACAAGGCAAAAAATCTGGGGTAACCAAGGTCAGGTATCCACCCTACCCATATCCATAACATCATTCCAATCCCCACCCACAACTGAGGCCACGTCTGGCATATCTGCCCAGAGAGAGAGCAACCGCTCAACTAAGGACCACTGTAAAGGGGGAGGGGCATACACACAACCCAACACATTGGGATCCACACCAATTGTGCCCCGAAGGAAAACGTAGCACTCCTGCGGGTCCAACCACTACTGCGAATGCACATACGGGACCCTGCCGTGGATTAATACCACCACACCCCTGGAGCCCTGTGTAAACCCAGCACGAAAGACCTGCTGGAAGCCATAGCGCTGTAGGCAAAGGACCATGGAGCCCATCAAATGTGTTTCTTTTAGCAGGAGGACATCAGCTCTGGCTCTCTTGGCCTGACGCTGGAGAGCTCCTCGTTTGATCTTATCCAAGATCCCACACACATTCCAGCTTATTACCCAAAGGGTGCCCGCCGACACCCGGACATCTATAGCCTGACTAGCCATCAGGCCTCAAGTATGGTACAATATGGACAGGAGGACTTGTTAGCGTGCATGCGTGTAGGGGTGAACCCAGTGTATAAGCGCAACCCAAACTCCCAACCAAACCCCATTCCCACAACAAACCCCCCACCCCATACCTCAATAACACTGAAGTACCTGTCGCGGCGGTGTCAACACCATACCCCCAACGGGGAGGCACAGTCTGCACCCACCAATGGATCCCCAACTCACAGCCCATAACCCCCTGACACACCCCTCTCACACACCACACAGATAGGGGTGCAGCCCTCCTAGGGGCTCCCTCAATATAACATTATGAAATCAATCACACAGTCCAATTGAATAGGCATCTCGGCGTCGATTAAGACACAAGAGTCAAGGATCCACGAGCTAACGTTGAGAAGCCGGAGCTCCCGGGGGGAGCCCCCGCAGGATACGGAACGCCTGTGGGACCGCGTTCTCCTATGTCCTCTCCAACGCTGTCCACGGGGATTCTTTAACGGCCCTTCACTCAAGGATGAATCAGATTGCAGTCATGGCGGTGTATACACCCGCACCTGCATAGTCTCATCAGTCCATTTGAAGACCTCCTCCGGGGAGTCAAAGAAGTGGGTGCAGGATTGAAACACAACACGCAGGCACGCTGGAAACAACAAGGCATATGGGAGCTTATGTTCCCTCAGTCTGGCCTTTGCCGCCATAAATGATTGGCGCTGTTGCTGCACAAGTCTGGTATAGTTGGGAAACACCAGGATAGGATGGTTGTCATATACCAAGGGTTCTTAGAGGTGGGCCTGCTTCAACAAGGTGTCTCGGTCAAGGTAATTCAACAACTTCGCAATCACTAGTCTCGGGCGAGCCCCCACCAGCGGTTTCTGAATGAGCGCCCTGTGCGCCCGCTCCACGACAAAGCACCAGGACATTGCATTGAGGGGGAGCCAGCTCTCCAGCCACTGAGTGAGAAAGCGCTCCATGTTGCCATTCTCGCACCCCTCCGGGAATCAAACAAAGCACAAGTTGTTCATCCGCGCCCGTCCCTCCGCATCCTCAACCCGGAGTGCCAAACCCTTCTGGAGGCCTTCCAGGTTCGCCACCTTCTGCTTGAGGACCGAGACATCATCTTCCACCCCAGATAAGCGAGTCTCAGCCTCTGTGATGCGGGACACCGCGTTCCGTAAGTTCTGACGTAGCAGCATAACATTCGCGTGATGGGTGATGGCCGCCATCAGGGCCGCATTGTCAGGCCCAGCCTCCTGGGATCCCCCGGCCACGCCGCCCGCCGCTCCCGGACTCGTGAACTTGTCTATAGGACCGTGCTTCGTGGAACCGCTGCTGCCCTTGTCTCTCGTCATAGTGACGTGTCACGGACCCACGGAAGGCCCAAATACGACCTGTCCAGGCACACACACTGGGTTCGCCCCAACTCCGACACGCCGCAGGGCACCTCGGCACCTGCCCCAAGGGAAGGAGCAATACAGAGCAGAAGTGGGGAAGGCACCCCCAAACCGGGGCCCGCAATCCACCACAGGGGGGCCACGGGCAGCCCGCAGAGCACCCGCCGACCCGTCGCACAGGGCCCAATCAGCAGCTAAGGTCAGCAGTCTATCAGACGACTTCTCCTGGCGGCAATGCCTCCACTCTTGGCCGTGCACCCGATCTGGCCTGCCACCACTCCAGATCAAGGGTCCCCAAGCACCAGGGCCTCCACGGTGTCTGTCCGATGCTACAATCCAGGGCCCCCTGGAGCACAAGGGGGAGGCAGGCCACACTCGCTAGGTGCCCCCTACACCCCCACGTGGCCCGGCATAGCCGCCGATCTGCGGGCACCGACCGCAGTCTGAGGGGGAGGTGGAAACGAGGTTCCGCACTCGTGGCTCTCCACCACTAGAACAAGGTCTCAACAATCCCCGGGCCACGCCGCGGCACCCGGCAGATCCCACAGGACTCTTCCTGCCTCCCCACGCGGCCCGACAGAGCCGCCGATCCCCCGGCGCTAGAAGCAGCCCAAGGGGGGGGGGGGGCACCAAATCACCTCCCAACAGCAGCGGACTAGCCAGGAATGGGCGCAAGCTCCCGCCCGGGGTCCCTGAACTGGGCCGATCCACCCCGCGACCTAGCGAGTCACCGCAGACAGTTAGAGCGGCCGTGTAATAGGGCCAAGGCACCTCCTCCACCGCCGGGCCCCTGTAAGTAAGTCAGGATGATGCCGCTCCCACCGGGCCACTCTCCAGCCCCCCACTACACGGCCCGATATGACCGCCGGTCCCCAGACACCAGCGCCAGTCCAGGGGGGATCTCCTTCCCCGCACGTAGAGGTGGGTACAAAATATCTGGGGGGATGGCCCGGCACCCAAGGCCCCAGAATCCGTCCCTTCCTCCTGGCGCGATCCGCGGGTGCACCCGGGCCTCACGCTGCCAGGGCACCCCATCCATCACCAGCTCCTCAACGGCACACGCAGCCCAGACCCTGGGGCCGACTCACCCCCCAAAAGACCACTGCCTCCACCGAGCCGTCAGGATTGCCGACCACCGCCGCAGGCCTCGACTGACAGCCGGGCAGGCTTGTGCCACCTCCAAGGCACGTCAGACTCAACTACCCTGCTCTGTCACCGGAGACCAGGCCGTGCCTCGCAGACACAGCAGCCATGGCGCCTAGCTGCTTTAGATATCTCAGTCGCTCACCGAACTGTCCCTATAGGTCTGGGACGCCAAGATGCCCCCTCCAGGACTTAATTGAGGTCTGAGGGAGCCAGTATATTCATGGGATCAAGGATGGGCTGGACAGAGCTGGCTAGCACATGTCCGCCATGTCGGCCTGCTAGACCACGCCCCTCCTTTTTTCTCTTTTTTGCCCTCAACTGACTTCCAGTTTCTGGTGGAAATAAGTTTAAAACCCATTGGTTATACAGGACAGCCATGGATTTCTGAAAAGTGGACACAATTCTGAATTCAGCAAGGTGCCATATGTGCTGATCCCTCAAGGGTTTTCCAAAGAAACTAAGCGTTGGAATAAAGGAATATTGAAAATAAGTAGGAAAAACAGCCATTTGTGACAACATTTTCATCCTTAACTTCTTGTCATGATGCCCAGTTTCCAAAATCGATATATTATTAAGTCAGCTAGACCCTTCTGGTTGCTGGGATCCATTGCTTTGTAGGGTCTACCAGAACCCAAGGTACCGAAAGCCAACAACTGACCTGCAATGTACAATGGTTTTTATCTTGTGTACAGAGTATTGACTAATTCACATGGTGAAATATGCAAAGTGAAAAATGGATATCCAGGAAACCTATGTATTTCTGAAATGGGTATAAAATATGGAGTTTATGAGCAGTGGTTATTTGTACATCTCTGAATTTGTGGGTACCCGTATTAGCATCAAACTTAGTGGGTATTTTTCAAAATATCTTCTTTCTTACTCACTGGCTTACATTTGAAAGGCACCAATGCAGAAAAATCCAATTGGTAATAACAAGTGTTCTACTATTCTATGCTCCCACACGTCATCCGATACAAATGGTACCTCACTTGTGGCCACAGCAGGAAACAGCTCAAAACACAGCATGGACACAACAATTTGTTTTTCCAGGGAAAACTGACCCTTTTCTTCCATTCTGGGCAGCTATGGATTTTGGGTCCCAGCTGAGCTGGCCTTTAGGGAAACCTAGCAAACATGAATATTTTTGAAAACTAGACTCCTGGGGGGATCCAGGTTGGGATTCCTTGCATGACTCTGTCTCACTATTTTTTTCTTACCCAGAATCCCTGGTAAACCTCAAACGTTGAATAAAAAACACATTTTCCTCACATATCTGTGAGGGAAAGTTCTAGACTCTGTGGGGAACCACAAACCTCCTTACACTCAGCATTCCTCCAAGTCTCCAAATAAAAATGGTACCTCACTTGTTTGGATAGACCTAGTGCCCATGACAGGAAACAGCCCAAAATGTAACATGTAAACATCATATTTTCCCACTCAAAACTGACCCTTTTTTTGCAAATTGGGTAGCTATGGATTTTGGACCATAGCCCAGCCAGCACCTAGAAAAACCTAGTACTCTTTCACATTTTGAAAGCTAAAAACCTGAAGGAATCCAGGGTCGGGTGACTTGCATGGCTCTCATCAGAACTTTTTACCCAGAATCCCTTGTAAACCTCAAACTTTGACTAAAAACAGACACATTTTCCTCACATTTCTGTGTTGGAAAGTTCTGGAATCAGTGGGGAGCCTCAAACTTCCTTCCATCCAGCATTCACCCAAGTCTTCTGATAAAAATGGTACCTCAACTGTAAGAGTAGGCCAATTGCCAAAAGCAGGAAATGGCCCAAACAGTAACATGGATACAGCACTTTTTTCCTCTCAAAACTGGCCCTTTTTTGCAAAGTGGGTAGCTGTGAACGTTAGGTCCTACCCCAACCAGCACCTAGGGAAGCCTAGCAAATTTGCACGTTCTTTTAAACTAGATACGTAGGGGAGTCCATTTGTGAATGGCTTGCGTGGCTTTGACTAGGTAATTTTACCCAGAATAACTAGCAAATATCAAACTTTAGTAACAACACACTTTTCCTCACAATTCTGTGGGGAGTCATCAATTTCTGACCACCCTGAGTTATCATGTGTTCTCTGGTAAGAACAGTACCTCAGCTGTGTGGGTGAGCCAAGAAACCACAACACAAAAGGCTCCAATTCGCTATGTTGCTAGAGATAAGCAGTAGGGGTAGGTGCGGTATTTAGGGCATTGGGTGATAGGACATGTGTAGCTCCCTGCAGATTCCAGAATTTTTCCCCACAGAACTGTCTTGGTCCAGTGGGTTTTCCCAGGTGCCAGCCTGCACAATCCCAAAAAGTGCAGCATTCACCATTGCAAAGGGAGACAATATTGGGAGTTACATTTTCTTTCGTTTTTGTCCTTGATGTCTAGTGGGTTTTTTGCATCCCTAGTGGGAAGAGAAGGCTATTCACACCTATATACCACCCATTGAGGGATGGGAAGACTGTTGCTGCTTTTTTTTTTGGATGAGGGCATTGCCTCGCCCATAGGGGGTAGCCTCCACCCATGTCTTCTTTTTCTAAACTTTCCAGGCCATAAGAAAAATGCCATGGGATGATGGCTTTTTTCATTTTTCCATTCTGGCAATGTCATTTTATTAATAGTTGTGTTGCAATCTATGTTGGTGCATCACTTGTGTGACAAAACCATGGCAAGTTCAACGCTTATCTGTATATACATGCGTTATTTGTGGGAATGTATTTCTCTTTTTTTCATACCCGACATTGTAAAGTTTCCGTTATGATTACGAGCGTATTCCCTCCTGCAAGAGTGGCGCTTATTTTCCAATGTTAAAGTACTCCTGATTTATTCCCCAATCCTTTCTTGACGCCAGACATTGGAGGAATTAGGTACAAATCCCATGGCATTTTTCGTATGGCCTTTTATCAACATCTTTCCACGGCTGGTAGATTTATGATACGTTTTTAAACCATTCAGCCTCGTGGAGTCTCCCTTCCATTAGAGAGGCGTGATGTCTTGCCAAACTGACGGGCATCGAGCGCTTGTCCAGACGCATCACGCTCTTGCACGGTCAAGATGGGCCTTTGTCTTTGAGGTAGCAGTAGTGTCAATGCTTCGTTTTCCTTTCAGCGAGACGGAGACTGGTTGTAGACCAGAGGTGAGTCTTGATTATGCGTTGCCTCTCCAGCATCATTTTCTGCTTTCAGCAGGTACTTGACTCAGGTGAATTCACACTCGGTTTTAAGCCACCTATCTCTTCTTTCCCCCACATTGAGCACTCAGCGGGTCTCCTGTTTGTCAAGAGTAATTCATAAGGTATTTCCCTTTTTGAAACCTGGGCTGCACCACCGTTTATGTAATTGGTTTGATCCACGATGATGGCAAACTTCTGGCTCCGATTTTTCGCTTTCTTCTTTCTTTTTTCCGATTCATCCAACATGGCCCCAATATAAATATGTGGTCCATTTAAATAACTTTGCTTGATCTAACGACTTTTGGAAGGGACAAATCCTTTTCCATTTAATATGAGCAAGTTTTACAATGCTTGGAAGTTCTTACCATGCTATTCCTTTCTTTTCATACTGGAGTTTTTCTCACAGTCCGCACCTTATTTTACAGGTGCCTGTTTGCCGCTCTCTTCCCTCTGGAGCCCACGCGCCCAACCATTTCAAAACCATCTGCAATCCAGGATGGTCATTGGTAATTAATTCAGGCTCTCTGCCCCTTTCACGATCGGGTTTTTAGTTTGTTCTGGTGCTTTTAAACTAAGAATTTTCATGTTAATTTCCCAGGTGCTCCCCTCTCCCCACCACCTCTGTCCTGATGAAGACCGCTCAATAAGGGAATAAGCAACCTATATTTCTTTGGGGGTCGAAACGTCGACAATCTTTCTACTTGCCAGTTTTATCAACAGCGATATTTCACTGTGATATTGTTGTTTCAATCATGGCTATGCATTCGTGTACCTTATTTTTGAAGTGTGTGGCCTAAGGGTAAGCCTTTCCTTCATGTCAAGGATTATGTAATGTATAACATATCCCAATCCTTTCCATATATCTCTTTAACCCTCACTTAATGCACAATACCTCTCTTATCCCTCTCTTTTCCTCCTGTGGGGCACTTGTTTGTAGCAATGTCTTTTTGAGTTAATCGCTGACACAGAAGCAAATGTATTATTCAGTGTGATTAACTAACATTGCACCTCAAAGTATACACTGATCAGTTCTATTTTATTCAATCATGGTCTTCATGTTCACTATGTTGTGTAACTTGTGTTTGTTTTGAATGTTCATTTACTGGGACCAATCTTGCATTGTACTGTCTCATACCCAGGTCCCAGTGACTTATTTTGGGGTTACCCGTTTTTTGTAACTCCCCCCTGAGGTGGGAAGATAGGCGGTAATCACCCCCATCCATCCACCAGAGAAGGCCCCTCTACTATGTCACTGGTGCCTAGTGGATGGATCCCTGCTTGTTGAATGCTCTCTTGCTGCAACCTCCAAGCAAGGATCCAGGAGACAGAGAATTCTTCCCTTTCCAATGATACCTCTCCCAAAACAATCAGTGCTACAGGGGCTGAGCTAATCCCACCGAGCACGGATGCAGTGAAAGTAAAACAAGCCCATTGGCTTGTTTTATTTTCACTTTGTTTTAAGGACATCAGCGCAGCCTGCGCGCCAATTGTCATTATAGCAATTATTTTTTTTTAAAAAGACTCAAGCTGATCATGAAACTCTTCCCAAACATCCAGAGTTTAAAATAAAGTAAGGACACCCTCTGGTGCACAGCACCAGAAGAGGTCTTTACATGACTACCCAGTGTCGGCCAATGGCCAACACCCGCACTCAAGGGGTTATTATAACAAAAGTGCTGATCTAAATTTAGAAACTCCGGTTTTAGGTATGTAACTGAACTGATCAAAAAAGTATAAGGCCACCTGCCAATAAAATATATTTTGAAGGGCATATTACTGGGTAATGATTCTATCTCTGGAATGAATGCTTAATAAGTATTGGGGAGTAGTTTGGATTTTTGTTTAAATCAATAATTGTGAATTTTTACTCAATTACATTTAATAAGCATAGAATGATAAAAAGTGATGCAACAAATAATGAAGAAGGCAAGAAGGCTGCAAGAAATAATAGAATATAATGTTGTGAAAATACAATGTGGGTCAAGGACGAGAAGTGTTTAGGGATTCATTAATGTGCTGCATAAAATAAGGTTGTTAATGGTTGAGGTAGCACAGCACTGTTGTGAATAAGTGCATAGTTTTCAGTAGTTCATTGATGTGAGAAATTGGGTTACTGGTTGAAAGTGGGTGAAACTCTACCCAAGCAGCGGACACAATCCTTGTCAGGGAATGACACAAGCAAACCCTGAATTAAACTGGGCTCATCCCCTTGGTAGCCTGACACCGAGCAGTCAGGCTTAGCAAAGAGGCAATGTGTAAAGTATTTATTCATCACTTCAAACAGTACACTGCTTTAGAAAAATAGAGTAAATGTTCATAAATAACACAAGACCAAAATGACGAATATGCAATCAGCAGACCTAAAGATGTCCAATTTTAAAGATTTCTGTGAAAATAGTGCCAAAAAACACAAATCACCAACTTTGGATATCTGGCCGTGCTAGATCGGGACAAAGTCACAAGTTCAGGTCGACCACAATGAAGCACAGGGCGGCTATGGGGTCCCAGCTAGGCCCACTGAACAAGTGTGCCTTAAATCCTGGTTTATCAGCATTGTGTGGTTCCTCATCAATTGTGCATCGCACAGCCAAGGTAATGTGTTGGTTCCAAGGAAGTGCAAGGTTTTGTGTCGTAATTGAGGATCCCGTTGACGAGGCCTCAAATGTGAAGTCCAGCATCAGGGATGCGCACAGTCAAGGCAATGAATTGGTTCAGAAGAGCTGCAAGTCTGCGATGCAAGAACCTGCATCATCACCAAGGCTGCCATCGACAAGAAATTTGCAATGCAGGGCCCTGCATAGGGAAAGCTTCGCACACCAGCAGTTTCGAGTAAATGCAGAGACCTTGTGCTGAGAGAATCCATGTAGCAGAGGTGATGCATCGGTCCTGCTCGGCTTTTTTCCCCAGTAGAGAAAAGGTGCTGGTTCTGCTAAATCCACAGATGGGATGGCAGATCCATCTTCAGGCCAATTTCTAAGGGTCCAGGACTGGGGTGGCACCATTTGGCAGAGTAGGACTCATAGATGGCATAGCTCAGTTGCTGGGTTCTAGGTTGTTGTGGCCTTCTGTCTCTGAGGCTGTAGTCAGGAGGCCATCCAACTAGCTCTTGGAGTCACTCTGGGATCCTAAGTTCAACAGATTCAGGTTGAGTCCTTCTCAACTTGGCAAGAGGACAGCATTCAGCAGGTCAGCACAGCTGGGCAGTAGTCTTTCAGAGTCGCAGTTCAGCAGAGTGGCTGTCATGTGGCAGCACAGAAATCCTTCTTCCTAGCAGACTATCTACAGTTCCAAAGGTTTACTGACGAGTTGGTGTCTGAGGTCCAATATTTATACCTGGCCCTTCCTTTGAAGTAGGGGAAGTTTCTAGAGGTTTCTCTAGAGGTTTCCCTTTGAAGTGTACAGATTTTCTGCCTGCCCTGGTTCCAGAATAACTACAGGGGGTATGTGCTATGGGTGGAGGCAGACACAGCCTATTCAAGTGTAAGTAGGGCTGTGTCCAGTTCCCCCTCTCATCCTGCCAGTGATGGCCCATTCAGATGCACCTATGGCTCTCTAATGTGTCTGGTTGTCTATGAGGAAAAAAACAAACCCAACTGTCAACCACACAAAGTCATGTGACCTCGACACAGGTTGCAGGCACTAAATACATATGGCAGGAAAATGCCAACTTTCTAAAAGTGACATTTTCAAAATTGTAATTTAAAATTTGACAATTCCAATGATACCCAACATGACTTCGGTACCTGCTCCGGTTGGGAAATTACAGCTTATTAAAAATAATAAGTTAATTCCAACATTATCCTATGCAAGAAATAGACCTTGCAATAGTGAAAAATGAATTTTGGAGGTTTTTAGTATCAGGGCATGTAGAACTATAAGGTACATGTGAACTTTTTGAGTACTCTCCACCCTGCTTTTTATGCTGTCCAGGACCTGCTAATGGGTGACCTATCTATTAAAAAGGAAGGTTTGGACTTGGCGGAAGGTTCATTTTTATGACAGGTGGAAGACACCCATTCAACACAGTTCTGAAAAGTATTGTGATGCTCAAAAGGCCAGGTTTTGGCATTTCACCCTAGACCATGCTCCACCCACTATAAATGAATGCGAATGAATAATATTATATTTTCATTAAAGGCTTTCTGGTTCACTACAGGGCTCACTGATTAGGCAGGTTTAAAGCACATTGTTGTTTTGGGGTTCATGGCACATCATGATGGTTTATGGTCACTTGACGAATTTGGTTTCTGTTAAAATATTGGTAATGATTCTTTTAGTGCCATCCAGGCTTATTGGTTCATGTACACTCTTGTTTTATTAGCGGGCACATTATTTGTCAGATGTGCGAAGGGTTCATTGTTATTAATAACATTATTTTGTGACATGTTACGCATGCGACAATTTCTACGATGTTAATGGCTCATTGCATTATGTATTGGTTCGACTGGATTGACATGATCTTTTGTATTTCAATTACCCCTGAGGAAGGGTAGTTTTGCCTGACGCTGATGTGTGGGGAAAAGTGACTCACCAGTCGTTAGAAAGAAAAGCCTTGATTGGCATCTCTTTGAAGTTGATAATTAAAATGGAGTTTGAAACTATAAGGATTAGACAAGGAAGATATAACGGAAACTGGAATTAGACTCTTGATTGCATTCATTCATATTTGTTACATGGATGTGCATCCTGGCCTTCGGGACCTGACAAGGCTCCAACTTTTGTTCATAAAGGTTACCTTTGCTAGGTTGAAATGGCAGTTTAAGACTGCATACACAGGCTGCAGTGCTGAGACATGTTTAAGGTGCTACTTAAGTGGGTGGCACAATCAGTACTGCAGGCCCACTAGTAGCATTTCATTTATAGGCCCTAGGCACAGGTAGTGCCACTTTACTAGGGAATCGCAAATAAATTAAACATGCCAATTGTGTATAAGCCAACTCTATCATGTACTAAGGAGAGAACACAAGCATTTAAGCAGCGATTAGCAGTGGTAAAGTGTGCATAGTCCTAAGACCATCTAAAATGAAGGTGTGTATTAAAATATGTCCAAAGAGGCTTGGTGGCAGACCAGCAGACTTCTGTGTCTTTGAGATTTCAATTAACATTCAACTTGTTGAGATTAATCTGATTCACGTGAGCCATAGGGAAAAGTCTTCCTTCTTCCATGTTTTCAATAGACCTAGCTTTTGACATCATGAACACCCTTTGGATAGAGCACACCTTTTTCATACTAAGCAAGTACATGTTCTTGTTGGAACCATTCAATAGAAAATCAACTTTCAAGACTCGAGCTTATCATTTGAGATGGCCTAAGAAGCAGCAAGTTCAGCAGTTATATGTCAGAAAATGATTAAAAGAAATATCGTCATCCATAATAAATGTGTTTAAATATTGTTTACAAAAATATTGCCCTTTTGAGTATATACTTTCTAGTATTAATTCCAATTTTGTTGGTACTTTCTCAAACAATACTCTACCAATACTTTTTTGATACCATACAACTCAGGGAGTGTTAGACCTGTCAGCCTTAGGGTGGCCTTCCTCCTAACGTTTTGCCTTCACCCCTACTATTTTTCTGAGTTTATTTTTGCTGGCATTATGACTCTGTGCACTTTACCCCCACTAACCAGTTTTAAAATGCTTGCGCTCACTATCAAAAACATGGTAAAATTAGCTTACACTTAATTTTCATATTTAATTTACATATAAGTTACTAGTAAACTGGTATATCATAAACCCAGTGGCCGTAAATTAAATGCTACTACTGGGTCTGCAGCTCACTTAAGTAGCCCCTTAAAACATGTCACAGGTCTATCATTGGAGCCTGTATGTACTTTTAAACTGTCAATTCGCCTTGGCAAAATAACTCTCACGCCAAACCTCAAACTCTCCTTTTATTGCACATAAGCCACCACTCAGGTCGGTCTTAGAAATCCCATAGGGCTAGAGACATTGTAATAAAAAGGTTAGACATGTACTTTTAAGTTTTACATGTCATGGTAGTGAAAAACAGACACATTCGTTTTTCATTTAATTTAATTTCATATTCCTTTTTCTGGCAAATGCTGCCAGAAAAGTTCATATAAATACAATCCACATAAAAACTTTAAAAGCAGTAAAAACAGCAAAAACCTTACAAATCATCACTGGGGCTATTAATGAGCAGTGCTTAAGTAACGGCGTAGTCAATAAACATTGCCAGTCATGACATTTCACAAAACGTATCCTTCTGGAATCCAGTAGAGAATTAGCCCCTCATTAGAAGGCCAGTAAATTAGAAGGTGTAACTAAACTATTTGTTTGGGTCATGTTGCCAACAACAATGGACAGTGCAGTACAGTATTCAGGGCTCTACACTGGTCTGTCTGGTTCTCCATACTCCCATTAAAAATTGGACAGAGCAAACATGATCAAAGGTGATGTTTTAGATCAGAGGATTCTAGAAACAACCATTAAGTCTCCAATTTCCATCCTCTGACAGAGTGGTAATATTCACTTCTATCTGTGGTTATTGTAACACTGGCAGAAAAACAAGATATGGTTGATACATTCTTTAGTCTGGGGACAGAAGGGCAGGTCAAATCTTGGTCAATATAATGTTGCCCCCATTTAGCAGTGAAAATGCGCAATGGTAAGGTCCGAAACAAAATTTAATGTACAGGGTTTTTGCCAGTTGGGTTCAATGGAGTCCGTGTATTCTTTCATAAGGAAGGTAAATTTATATTCCAGGAAGGCTAGTATCAAAGTCCCCAAACTGCTGTTCCTGCTCAATTGTTCATCTGTATATCTTGAGTAAATCCTCTTAAATGCATCCTTTGACACACCAGTCACAGATCCTGGATTTGTCCATAAGTGTTCACATCCCAACTTTGCTAAGTAGGTCTTGATGTGCCCAAACCAGGGGATCCTGGAAACTCCAGGCTGCCTAAGTAGCTCCTCTGATCCCTCCCGATATGGAATTAGGTCCTCTGCTGCCAAAGCCATATCCAATACATCAAGGGTCTAAGGGCTGCTATATGGGTGATGGTCCTGTGGCCTAGATCAAACCATAATGGCAGTAGTTGGGTACTAGTTGGGAGATTTGCCTAAGATCGCAAAAATTGTTTGTTGCCCACATCCAGTGCAGTGACCCTCTTGTGTCCCCACAGTTCTACACTATACGAGGACTTGCCTAATGCTTGTAGGTTGAAAATGTGGATGGCCAGAGATACTGGCCAAAAGCTGGAACCCTTGAAGTACCTCAAGATGCCCCCTGCATAATTCTCAAACTTCAACATGCTCTTCTGGATCTGAGCAGACGAACCAAAATTCTCCGTCAGAGTGATGCCCAAATTCTCAAAGGTGTGGACACTCAAGGAGAGCATCATTCAGAGATAGGTTTGGGTGGGTTATGTGCTTGGATTAAAGACCATGCACGTAGTTTTTTGAAGGTTGATCTCAAGTTCTCTCGGCTCACAGAAGACACCAAACTGGTCCGGGAGATTTTGGATACCCATAGGGGATTTGGATACCAGTAGGGTGTAGTCTGCAAACAGGTGGGCTGGGAACTTCATACTCACTAAGCTTGACGAGTTGTGATTGCACTTCTGTAACTGAGCTACCAGGTCATTAATATATAATAGAAAGAATACAGGTCTGAACTTAACCCCCTTTGTGACTGGTATCAATGTTTTCAGCTTCCCATGTTTGCCACGCCAAACTGCACATAGTTATTCTGGTGCAGTCTCCTGATGACATCAACAAGATCATGTGGGGCTCCCTGTTCAATTAAAACTTTCTGCAAGGCCTCCCTTGGCACGAGGTCGAAGGCAGTGCGGAGGTAAAAAAAAAACGACATAGAGCTGACTGCCTCCCAGAACTACATACTTCCAGTATATGAGTTGTGGTCGAAATACTTGGTCGATGGTACTGGTCCCTGATCTGAACTCTGGTTAGAAGGGGTTAGAAGACCCACGCCCTCAACCCACTCACACAACCTATCCAACAGTATACGACACAAAAGAGTAATCCAGTCTATGGTTTTAATAACCCCCATTATGGTGAAAAGGTAAATTTATAAGCAGTCAGGGGCCTACTTGTGTAGATCATTCTCTACATACAATTTGTTTTTTCACTATTGTGGGGCCTACCTCTTCCATAGGATAGCATTGGGTTGCCTGGTCACAATTAATAAGTGCTGGACTTGGCTATTTTTGCAGGGTCATCCCGGAACTTTTTGCGTTCCTCCTGTATTTTTTCTGACCTGTTGTTGGTGGTTTTCTGACTCTGGGCAGTTTACCACTGCTGATCAGTGCTAAAGTAAATATGGTCTCTATTGTAAATTGTTGTAATGGATTAGCGACTCCATGATTGGCTTATTTGATGTACTTGTCAGATTCTAGTACTGACCCCATGGAGCACACCGAGGAGGCAGAACTTTTGGTGGAGCTACCAAAGGGGGGAGCAGGGGTTATTGTAGGAGTATATTGCCCTTTCCCTGACTAGAAGCATGGGGCCCTATTTGGACAAAGATGTATACCATTGCCAACTAGAGACCCCCATTTCAAACAATATGTGAAACATTTGATTGAGAACAGTTAGAGATTTAATGTTTGGTGCCTAAGAAATTGTATTTTAAAATCCTCTTTAATGATAAAGTCAGATTTTAAGTTACAATTCTGAAAAATACCACTTTTAGAAAGCACTTTCCTTCCCTGGCTATTTTGTGACTGCAGTCTCTTCCTGGGTCACACAACGGAGTGTAGTTGACAAGTGAACTGTTTATTCTTCCTAACCAGTTGCACAAAAGAGGGAGTAGGAGTGCCTGGATGGACCATGATTGGCAGGATGAGGGGGAAGCTGGAAATAGCCCCACTGGAGAATCATCAGGTTGTGCCCTGCCTTCACAGAAGGAACTTCACACCACTTCATTGTTCAGGTGATCGGGCGTGGAGCTAGGGCAGAGGATGCAGGAAACTCCCATCACTTTAAAGAGAATTTTCTGGAAACATCTCCCACTTCAAAGAAGGCACCAGGTATATAAACAGGACCTTTCAGAACCACTCTTTAGTTCACTTTCTGGATCCGCGGCAGGACTCTCAGAAGACTGTCTGCTGCTGTAACCTGCTGTGCACTTCAGAAGACTGCTTTGCTGTACCTGGAAGGACTGGATTTCTGACTGAAGCCTCCCTTTAACCTTCAAAGGCCTGCCCTGCTGCCTGAGCCCTGTTCCAATTCTTGAACCCAGGACTGCCAGGGTGACTCCAAGGGCTAGTTGACCGACCTTCTGATCAGAGCCTCAGGGAAAGAAAAGTCTCCAACCATCTTGAACCTGCACCTGCAACCAGCTTGAGTGAGTCCCAACCCTCCAGGTAGCACCTCTCCAGCCATAGAGAAAGTGGCCTGAAAGGCGCCCATTCAGCCAAAATTTAAAAGTTAGCTAAAAACTTCTCTGAGATCCAAGAGGAGACGGGGACTAATCTATTCACATATCCTGCTAAGGTGCATCACCAGTCGGAAGGACTTTGCTGTAGCTCCCACTACGTTATTTGCCACAGCAACAAATCCTGCTCACCGGTCCTTAGCAGAAAGGGTACCTGGCCTTGTTATGCCCTCATCGGTTACAGCCTCCAGCCTCATCCCACTGGAGATTTTTGACTTCCAAAAAAGAGACTAAGGGTCTGATTTAGATATCAGTGGATGGGTTGCTCCATCACAACGGGGACAGATATCTTGTCCGCCGAGATTGAATTACCATAGGATATTATAGGATTTTGATTTTGGTGGACAGGATATCCATTCCTGTTATGAAGGAGTACCCCGTCCGCTGATTCTAAATCAGGCCCTAAGTCTGCATGTGAAAATCTTCACTGTTACTTTGCACAGCGGATCCCTGGCGATGAAGCCTCCTCCC
This sequence comes from Lissotriton helveticus, assembly GCF_964261635.1. NCBI lineage: Eukaryota > Metazoa > Chordata > Amphibia > Caudata > Salamandridae > Lissotriton > Lissotriton helveticus. The sequence continues at coordinate 983,978,099 of NC_136071.1, read as the reverse complement.
TGGGACACCGCCTGTAGCCTTGTCTCGCTGAATGTCTTCCTACACAGAGCATTTTTGTTGAAATTACTTCTAAGTGTGATGGTAAGCGCAGGCCGGACCCAATCCACCTCTTGTATCTGAATCGTGCTGCATTCCAGTCAACCATAATATTTTACTTTGACCTGGTCTCTTGCAACTAGATATCTGCAGTTGGCGCCTTGATGTTTTAGGCGCTAGTTTTAGCTTAAATTTTAAAACTTCATAAATCTGCCTAGACTGATTGGTTTTTTTTGTCATACGGTGTCAAATAACAGGTTGGACCATCACTGACAGGGTGGGGTGTGGAGGGCTGGCTACAGCCCGACTTGCAATTCAATAGGTTGTGCCCTGGCTTCACACCAAGAACTTCACACCACTTCATTGTTCAGGCAGTCAGGATGGAGGCAGGACAAAGGATGCAGGGAACTCCAAGCACTTTAAAGGGAATTTCCTGGAAACGTCTCCCACTTCAAAATAGGCACCAGGTATAAAAACAGGCACCTCATCGTAATCATTTTAAGCGTAAAAAGCCTTGGTAATAAAGCTTCTGATGTTTTCACAAAAAAGCAGTAGTTTGTGGGAAGAAAACACTAGTTCTCATACTTACCATGCCTATGCACCAAAAACATGGCTGACATGTTTTCCTTTTTCTGTATGGTACATTCGAGTGTATTATGAAAGTGTTTGCTATTAAATCTTGCCTTATATAGAGTCTTATTATTTCGAATGTATTACATTTACAATATGTTGGTTTTGGATCAGCCGCTCTCTTCTGATTGAACGGCTTAGTTGACGTTCTCACTTGCATTTGCTTCCCTTCCTATTTTGTGTTTTTTTACCCAAGTTCACAGAGCATTTTGTTTACATATTCTAACACAATTCTTACACAATTATGTGAGAACTTGCTTTGCAGTGCATGTGAGGGACTAGTTTATCACCCGCTCTTTCTCTGCTCCAATTTCCCCCTCTCCTAATAACTAAAGCCCCTCTTTTTACCCGTCTTCTTTCGCCTCCTCCACAGAGCATCCTCTTGTCCCTCCAGCTCAACAGCTAATTTAAAGCCAGAAGCTATCCTGATTTTTTCTTTTACCATTTCAAGATGGCATTTCAAGATGGCTTACTAAGCGTTCATAGATTCCTGCTGTGAATGAATGTTCATGCACAGCAGACATCTATTAATGATTTTGATTTACTTTAAAAAATCCCATTGAAAGATGCCTTCAAAATTCTTTTTAATGTGGCCACCGCAAATGTGAGTTCATCAATTGCGATCATTAACAGCATTTCTCAAAACCTTGCAAAATACATTTGAAAATGGATTAGAACAGAGAGTGCATTCAGGGCAGGCGCCTTATAATGCATTTTGTTATGTTTTAAAGCCCATTCCAAGTTAGCTGTGTGGATACAAGTGCATTCACAGCATGTATGTAAACTAAAAAGAGCACTAACTAAGCTAATAGGCCTAACTGCAGAGATGTATTGGTTGTGCTAATGTTTGGCTCTTTTGCATTGCAGTTTTAATACAGCCTGAAAATCCAGAACAAATTCTATTAGGTCTCTTTGATAAAACAGAACAAAGAGGTCGGACTAGTAGCTAACATTGACTGACACTAAAGTAACTGCCTATCCTTTGCTTTTCATAAAGCAATCTTGGATATTGTTAGAAAGCATTACCACAGACTGGGGAATGTGTTGACTAGGAATTACATGCATCAATCAATAGGAAGTTCAGGCAATTCATGTCCTGTCACTCTCGCTTACACTGATCAATCAATTGTTTAAAATGAATTCACACTTTACTGTTGTGTACTTTAATCTTGCTAACCGCTCTTTAATAAAAGTCAGCACAGACAATGTTTGACCTTTACTGTTTGCAAATATGTGCTTTCAAAATATTCTTTTAATTTTCTGTAATAGCTTTTCACCTTGGTACCAATACGGCACCTAATAGTGAGATGGGAGTCTATTACTCCTAAATAATACATAGAAATGGTTTACAACATGAAAATAAGGCCCTAGATGTTTTCTTCATGTATTTATCCAGCAGTTCTGTAAGTCTATTTTATTATTATTTTATTTATTTGAAAGTTTTTATATAGCGCGAACATGACCCTATGGGTATTAGAGTTCTATACAAAGAAGCAGATAAGATTGGCAAGAAAAGCATACATAATAAAAATAAGGTAAATTAACAATCACATGTACAAAAAAGTAAAGAAAAGCCTAGAGCAGCATGCCTGCAAGAATGTACTGCTAACCTGAAATGAGAAAGCAGGGATTTTATAGAACATACAAAATTGCTCAGACTATCTTTTGTAGGAGAGAAAGTAATCTCTTTTAGAGTAATGGAACAAGCTCGTTCTGCTCAACCTTCGGTCTGTGCCAGGCATTTTAGGTATTCCTGTAATAGGAGTAAAAATTATGCTATAACTGCCAGCACGTTTTGGAAGAAAGAAATGCCAGGGGCAGGACATATTGTATGATTGCATCCTTCAATTTTATTCGGCTAAGGTTTCCTTAATACATTCTTATGCATCTCTAGCGATATAAGTAACTCAATGCTGCAAACTTTCACAAAGAATTATAGTAGAGAATGAAAGATGGCAGAAAAGAAGAAAATCGAACGTTCAGGAAGGAAGACTTCGGTAGGGCAACCTAAATAAGCGTCTTCCAAGCATTCCTCGAAGATTTTGGATCTGATTCTCCCAAAAATTTATGGCTGTAGAAAGTTTATCCTTTCCGCCATTTCTGGTTGACAGTTATCTATAAAACTGTACGTTATGGTTACATTATTTACTACTGTGTACTTATCTGCCAAGATTGCAATGTCCATAGTGTTTCCAGTCGGGGACAATGGACTAGGAGGTCATGTCCACAGCCACACCACCGGAGCAACAGCTACTGTGTGGTGCTCCCGTGCCCCCACCTTGTCACACCCCGCAGGGTCAGAGTGTAAGACTTTCCCGGTGTGGGCCCATGGAGGTGTGACCCTCTTGTCAATGAAGCAATTACATCATTGACAGGTTGGGACCCAGGAAACCTCTTCCTAGTTTCCCTGAGTGCACTGAGGGGGATGAAATCATCCCTGCTCTCCGTGCTCCTTGGAAATTGTGCTGAAAGAGAGAAACTCAGCTTTAAAGTGAGCCGTAGGATGTGATTGCCTTGCTTTTCCCCTTGACACAAGGGATTATTGGCAAGGGGAGCTGCCCCCAACAGCACTAGTCTTGCTTCTTCCCTAGGATGTGGACGGGCTGATTATCCCCAGTCTGCTCCCACCTTCACTGAAGGGCAGAAAGCCCACTAGACGCCAGGGATAAAAAATATTTAAAAAACAACAGGATGGGGGTGGCCTACCGCGCACAGCGCCATGACCCCACCCCCAGGGCACAACAGACTTCCTGCTCTGGCTAGGGTGCAGAATACCCACTAGGCACCAGGGAAAATATATATTTTTTAAAAGGTAGGTGGAGGCCCAACCTGTTGTAGGACGATGTGCCCACCCCAAAAGGGGGCAAAACAGTCTTTCTGTCCTCCCTGGGGTGTGGATGGGACTGAATATTCCTAATTTCACACCCCAGAAGGACATAAAGACCTCTAGACATCAGGTATTTGAGATTTTAGCATAAAATGGGTATGGGTATGACACCCAGGCATTGGGCACACCCCCGCCCCAAAAGAAGCAGACCAGTATTTCTGTCCCTCAGGGTTGCAGAGAGGGCGTTTGCCCTAACTGTCCTCGTGGGGAAGCAGAAATCCCTCTGGATGCCAGGATTCGTTTTTTTATTTATATAATGTGAAGAGGGTCTGGGCCATCCTGACAACAAGCCTCACCTTCACCTCTAAAGCCTCAACAGTATTTCTTCTTCCATGGGGATTAAAACATCCCCATCCCCATCCCCAAGCAAGAGGAAGTTTCTTATCTTTGGTGTGTGCATTAAGATATGAACCAGCACAGTGCGGCTAAATTGGCAGGCTGCTAGCTGAGCAACCTGCCAAATTCAGACATTTATGAAAACTATACATCAAGGATAGTCCAGTGTGGTGTGCCATGAGTCAATATCACAATGTTTTTCTACCGACAAACCTCAAACTTTGCCTAAAATCATGCACTTTCCTTGCATTTCTGTGACGTGAACTCCGGGAATCTGTAGGGATTCACAAAATTCCCCCACTTGACCGGGTAATTCTCCAACTTGTGTGGGTGAGCCTAAGGCCCTTGACAGGAAAGCCCCCAGAGCGCATTGTGGAGACATCAACATTTCATGTCAGAAAATGACCTCATTTGCAAATCTCACCAGGCTCTCATTGACCCTGATTTGATCCATTCATCTTGCGGACACTAGGTCCCCCCAAGCATGCGGGGTGCCATTTTTATTGGCAGAATGTTGGTAACGCTGTAAATTTTTAAACTTTCCCTTGGGGAAATGTGTTGCAAATGTGTGTTTTGACGGAGAAGTTTTAGGTTTACAATGGCTTCTCGGTAGGAAAACTTCATGAGAACAACCCACATCATACCACCCTGGACTGACCCAGGTGCCTAGTTTCAATCCGATCAGTAGACCCAAAGTTATGATTTTTTAAATTTACTTGGTGAAAACTATAGCAAAAAATGTAAATTGAAGGACCAATCACGGAAAGCAAGTTCAGCGAGGCAAGGCAGCCAATGGTGTCCGAGGTGGAGATGTTGAAGATGGGAAGCTGCTGTACAGTGAAGATGTCTACATTCAACTTAGTCACCTTTTTTTTTAAAGTCAATATTCTCCAGCAGGACGACGCTGCAGGCTGTAGCAGATGAGGGTTTCACAAGGCCAGATGCCCCTCTGAAGAGGAGCCGCTGAACATAATGTGTTGCTGTGGAAAAGATTTTAGCAGGAGCTACCACGAAGGTAGGCGGACCAGAGATGCACTTGGGGCAGATTAGTGAGCAGGTAGGTCCCAGTCAATTTTTAAAATCCCAAGCTTCCCCTTTTGGCTACTTGGGCACCTGTAATACCACTTTGAAAGGTCCAGGTATGGGTGATGGGAACCACTAGGAGGGTAGGACTCACCTCAGGCAAGGTCCTGGTTCAATTTGTTGGAGCTTATTTTGTCCCTTTAACTCAGACCAGGAGGCCAGCCAAGTAGCCCTTGGAGTCACTATGGTAGTCAAGGGATTAAACAGCAAGACAGGCCTAAGCAGCCATCTAGCTCTCTGAGGGTAAAAGGCAGACTTCTAGAAGCCGGGCAGACCTCGGTTAGCAGCAGGTCAGACCTCTGAAGTACAAAGCAGGCCTAAAGCAGCCCTTGAAGTGCAAGGGAGTACTTCTGGGGTCCTCCGCAGATCCGGGAGTGAACTGAAGAGTTGATGTGAGGGTCCAATATTTATACCTGTTGCAAACCTTTGAAGCGGGCAAAACATCTACACTCCCCCCACATCTGGTTCTGGAATTTCCTTCCTCTCTTGCCCAGACTCCAAGAGGTCTAGGGTGACAAAGGACTGCTGTCAAGTTCTTCGTGAGTGTGCTGAGGCAGCCCTTTGAAATGTATGTGGGACAGAAAACAGCTCTGCCCCTCCCATCCTGGCAGAAATGCCCATCCTGCCAACATCTAGTATTCCTTTGTCCCACTGTCTGGGAGGAATACACAAAGACCACCTGCCAACTATTCACAGTAATGTGATCCAGAGCGCAGACGGCAAGCATCACAGGGAGCAGAATTGTGACTTAAAATTTGACTTTACCATTACAGTGGATTCGATAATGCAATTCTTTTGAGACCAAACATGGCATTTCCACCTGTTCCCCAAAAACGTTATCACTTATTAAATTTAGTAAAGTAACCCAAAAACTTCTATGGGAGAGGTAGGCCTCGCAGTAGTGAATGAATCCAGTAGTTTTTCACAACTAGGACACACAAAACTTTTTCAAATAAACTGCACTGTGCCTTGTGGGCCGTTTAAAGCATACTTTAGAGGTGACTTATATTTATCAAAAAGGGAGGTTTAGGTCTGACAAAAGGTTTATTTTGCCAGGTTCGAATTGGTAGTTTAAAATGGCATATAGGCAGCAATGGCAGGCCTAAGATATATTTGAAAGAGTTTCTTAAGTGGGTGGTACAACAAGTGCTGAATGCCCACTAGTAGATTTTAATTTAGAGCCCCCAGGGACCACTTTACTAGGGACTTATAAGTAAATTAAATGTGCCAATCTGATGTAGGTCATGTTTTAAGGAGTGAGGATAAGCACTTTACCACTGGTTAGCAGTGGTAGAGTGCACAGCGCTCTACAGCCAACAAAACTAATTTCAGCAACAGGAGGTGAGTAGGCAAAAGTTTGGGGGAAGGCCACACTAAGGGCTGTCAGGTCAAGCAAGAGTTGTACATATAACTACTGCTCCAGAACTCAGTATCTTGAATACATCACCAAAATTCATAGGTTTTCTTCATGCCCATTGTTAGAAATTGGGTTTCTGGTTGGCAGAGATTTGCCCTCTGTCCAAGCAGGAACCATAATCTTTGCGAGGGTAAGTCATCTTAACCTCTTCTCACCCCTTGGTAGCTTGGCACAGAACAGTCAAGCTAAACTTTAAGAGTCAATGTGTAAAGTACTTGTGCAACACTTCAAACGGTAAAACAATGAAAACACCACACAAAACGATACCCCACCTGGTTAGGAAAATACAACTTATTTAATAAATAAAAAAGTACCAAAATGACAAAAACCAAATTAGTACAACTGGAGTTATGAATTTTTAAAGATTGAACTGTAAAGTATCACTTAAAAGCAAAAAGAGCCAACCAGGAATATCTGGTGGTACTGAACCGGGACAAAGTCAAATGTTCAGGTGGACCGCAATGGAGTGTGGGTTGGATATAGGGACCAGGTTTGACCCGCTGAAAAGTACCGAGGTCGGGGTAATGTCGGAGATGTGGAGTGCAGGCGAGGTGATGCATCGTTGTCGGTCTTCACAGTGAAGGTGAGGCGTCGGTTCTGAGCCTCACAACGGCGACGAAGCGTCCACAGTGGGGCCGATGCACTGGTATCAATCTTCGCAATGGTGGCGATGTGTCAGCAGGTGGAGATGCGCCGGTTACAAACTCTGCATCGACTATAATGCGTGGATTCTACTGGAGCAGCACTGTTAGACCCACTTCCAAGGCAGACTCACAGATGGCCCAGTGCAGATGCAGGTGAGTTTTATGTCCCTGACAGTTCAGATCACTTCAGATCAGGAATCTAGCGAACTAGCCCTTGGGGTCTCTCTGGATTCTGTGTTGTAGAGATGCAGATGTAGTCCTTCTCACTCCCATGCAAGAGAGCAGCAGGTTAGCACAGCAAAGCAGGAGTCCAGAAGAGTAGTAGTCCAGCAGAGTGGCAGTCCTTGTAGCAGCACAGCAGTTCTTCCTAGCAGAGTATCCACAGATCCAGAAGTGTATTGAGTTTGGACTTTGAAATGAGGGAGACTTCAAAGAGATGCCTCTGAAGAGCACAGATTTCCACCCCTTCCTGTCCTGGCTTCAGACTCACTACAGGGGGTTATGCATCTGCCCTTTGTTTGGGGACAGAACACAGCCTATTCAGGTGTAAGTGTGAGGCTGTGTCCAGCTGCTCCATCACATCTTGCTCAGGATGGCCAATCAGAACACAGATGACCCATCAAGTCACACATAAGTTCCCCTAGTGTGTGGCAGTCTAGAGGGAATACACAAAGCCCAGCTGCCTCCCTCCTCAGACAAGTGATCAGAGACTGGCAGCAGCAACCAAATGTATAAAGTAAGAAAATACCGACTTTCTAAAAGTGGCATTTTCAGAATTGCAGTTTAAAATCTGACTTCACCATAAGCTGTGATTTTAAATTGTGATTCCATATACAGGAAACTCAAAACGTGTATTTCCTCCAGATTGTGAATTACACTTACATAAAAAGGTAGTTCCAATGTTAACCTATTAGAGACTTGGGGCCCGATGTAGGTGGCCATTTACCGACCGGTAACGGCCGATTTCGGCCGTTACCGACCGGTAAATGGGTATTTGGGATGTAGGGGGCCAATTTTACAGATTCAGTAAATTTACCGAATCGGTAAAATACAGAATCGGTATTTTTACCGATTCGGTAACTTCGAGATGTAGGTGGGACTCTTCTGAGTCCCAAAGTCCTTTCAGATTCGGTATTTTACCACCCAATCAAATTGGGTGGTAAAATACCGAATCCAGGTGTGCATGCACATGTGTGCATGCACACCTATGCCATGTGACAGACAGACATGCCCTTAGGGCATGTCTGTGTGCCACATGGCACACATGCCTGTATTTGGGGTGCTAGAGGGTGTCAAAGTGACACCCCCTGCACCCTTGCTTGAATCGGTATTTACCGAATCGGTAAATACCGATTCGGTAATGCCTATTGATTCCTATGGACTTCAATGCCCATAGGAATCAATGGGCATTACCGAATCGGTAAATACCGATTTTTACAGATTCGTTAATTCAATTACCCAATTTACCTAAATCTCCCTCCTTCTATTTTACCGATTCATAAATACCGAATCGGTAAAATTGGGTATTTATGAGTCGGTAAAATAGAATTACCTACATCTGGCCCATAGTCCTTTGCAGTTGGGAAAAAACTATTTAAGTGCTTTGCACTTCCAGGACATGTAAAACCTGAAAGTACATGTCCAGCCTTTTAATTCCAATGCACCCTGCCCATGAGGCTGTCTAGGGCCTATTCTAGGAGTGACTTTTGTGTAATAAAAAGGAAGGTTTGGGCCTGGCAAGGTTGTTATACAAACAGGTAGACATGGCTGTTTAAACTGCACACACAGGCTCTGCAATGGCAGGCGTGAGACATGTTTAAAAGGCTACTCAAGCGGGTATCACAATCAGTGCTGCAGGCTCACTGGTAGTATTTAATTTACAGACCCTGGGCACATGTAGTGCACTTTACTTGGGACTTGTAAATAAGGTAAATATACCAATTGTTTATATGGCAATGTTACCATATTTTAAAGAAAGAACACAAGCACTTTAGCACTGGTCAGCAGTGGTAAAGAGTGCAGAATCCTAAGGTTAGCAAAAAATGATGTCAGCAAAAAAAGGAGGTCTGAAGGCAGAACATTAGGGGAAAACATGCCAAGGATGCCAGGTCTAACACCCATTTTGTAATCTTTATATTTTACCATATCATTTGCTGTACAGTTGTTACACAATAAGTAATCATTGTGTAGTGTTGATAAGTTATTGGCTCTGGGTAGCATATGTTTTTGGATAACCTACAAACACTTTAAATCCCCAAGATGAGAAGTGTCTGTTGGATGCAATGGTATATTGCTTTTGCTAATCGGCCTTTTTGACAACACAGATAAAAACATTACAAGTTGCAGTTTTTTCGGACTGATTTTCTGTATTTTCTTTTTATTCAGCAGTTAATTTCTTCAGGAAAACTTTGAGTAATGCACACAAATGACCCTGAATTCATATTTTTGTCTACTTTTCAGAAATATATAGCTTTTTGGGATCTTGTTTCTACCACAAACTTCTTATAGGCTGGAACCACAAAAATTAGGAAAAATGGAGTACGGTGATAAAAGAGAAAATTTGCTACAACTCTGCTTGTTCCTGAAAGCTAGGAATATGGAGATCCTAGCACAGGAAACCTTTCATTGATGCCATTTTTTGAAAACATTCTTATGCTTTCTAGCTGATAATCTTTTCTCTTTTTTCTCACTAAAGCAAAAACGTAGCTATATGTTGGTGATTTTCGTAGTTCCCTGCACAGGAAACTAGAATCCCTCGGTACCTTTAGAATCCCCAAGACATTGGCAAAAAAGGATCCAACTTCGGTCTGGATCCTTATTGTGGGAAAAACGTTATAAAGGTTTGAAAGCGAACTACCTAACATTCAAAGAAGGGCTCCACCCTGTGAGGCGAGGGAAGGACTGGAGCAGTAAAGCAGTTAAACCACTATTGTCAATGTTGTACCACAACATAGATATTTCAATGCTAATAATCTGGGACAGCAGCCTGATAGAAGTAGGCGAATGTTATACAACTTGATACTACTCATCTACATCAACGTTGATGCTGATTTGAATGGAACCTTAAAAAAACTCAAATTTGAACTTCTGTTGCATGTACATCAACGGAAGGAGGGAGCAGCTAAAACTATTTCTTTGTGATTAGGACAAGTAAAAACGCCATTTTGGCAGTGCGCCCTCTTGTTTTCTTGGGCTATATGATTAAATTGTGCCACGCTGTGCAGACACGACAGCTTTAGATCTGATACTGGCTTTTGCACTTGTCTGTTCAAACCTGCTTTAAAATCTGTTCTGTAAAATGTTACTTGTGAATGTATTGTTGAATTGAATTGCACTTTATTGAAGTTGAATTGAATCGCACCTTAAAAATGCTCTAATTCAAATTTCTGTTGCACGCAAATCAACTGGAGGAAGGAGCAGCTGAAGCTATTTCTTTGTGGGTAGGACAACTAGAGGTGCCATTTTAGCAGTGTGCGCTCTGGTTGTTTTCTTGGGCCATATGCTTAAATTGAGGCATTCTGTGTAGGAGGTGCACCGCTGGAGCGACAAGGGCAAGCCCATCTGCGCCCGTCAGTGTCCCCGAAATGGCCAGTGACAGTTATGCTGTGGTTCGGCTCACAGTAACACAGTAATTCAATATAGTAAGGACTCCCTTCTGAGTGTGAGCACGTCTTGAGCACACGGCGCCCGTGGCTCATGACGGCGTGGTTCCGTCATGAGCAGGGAAAGGGTTAAATGTATTTTGGAAGATAGTGCTCCTTCTTTGGTTGGCTAGGTGGAAGCTGATGTTCTATTGATATATAACTGGATTCAGTTCTTGGTATTCAAGCAGCCTTATAGCTGTGAAGAAAAAATGTAATGCTCTAGAAAGGCAATGGGGGAAAGGCTATAACCTAAAAAATAAGGAGAATTATAAACTGGTACTAAAAAGGTATCATGTTGACATTAAAACTGCAAAACTTGAGCTCTTTGAGGCCAAATCATGGTATGTGCTAATAAAACAAGCTACATTTTTTCTATAGTTAAAAAGTTTTTAATACCCACAGCTTTCACCAATTCTCACTATCCTTCTACTACTTGGTGTGAACAGCTTGCATCCAATTTTCAGTCAAAAATTCTGTCAATTCAGGCTATTTTCTCCTCTGGCTTTCCGCCAAATTAAGAGATTCTTGACTTGATACAGAGCACTAGGATTCTGTCGATCAAGGTGAAACGATCTAATTTTTAGCCTATTTAGTTGGAAAGCTCCCTGTCAGCAATAAGCACTTTAAATCGGGCTTCCTTTAGTCCAAACCTGTCCACCCAATGTGTGTGCGCTAAATGCATATGTAATTAACCCGTTAGTAAATAAGGTATTAACTTCCTCTTTAGTGTAGATAGGGTTCCTAGCCCCTGGAAGCAAGTAAGAATTCTGCCTTCAATAAAGAAACCTTCTGCAGATCCTGGAACTCTGTCAAATTACAGACCAATATCTCTGCTCCATGCATTCTCCAGAATACTGGAGAAGCATGTTTACCTTCAACTCTCCAGGTATCTGGAATCTAATAATCTGCTTCATCCCAGCCAGTCAGGATTTAGGCACCACTATAGTACTGAGACTGCTCTCGTGGAGGTTAGTGAATATATCAAAGGCATATTGAATGGAGGGAGAAAGGGGGTGCTGATAATACCTGACTTATCAGCAGCATTTGATACTGTTTCACACTCCAGCCTCCTTGAGCGCTTGCTTGGATATAGGGTCTTTCCAAGCCCACACAGCCTACCTGAACAGATGCCAGCACTCTGCCTTTGCCCCTGGGTTACCAACGCTGTAGGTCTCGCCGCCATCGACATCCAGGAGCGGCTGGAGACTACAGCTCCCAGTGGGCTTTGCGCTGACTTCCTGTCCCCGCTGTCTTCGCGCCCGGAGGCGCTACAAAGCGGAGCCTTGACCTCGGTGGAGCGGGGGTCTTTCCAAGCCCACACAGCCTACCTGAACAGACGCCAGCACTCTGCCTTTGCCCCTGGGTTACCAACGCTGTAGGTCTCGCCGCCATCGACATCCAGGAGCGGCTGGAGACTACAGCTCCCAGTGGGCTTTGCGCTGATTTCCTGTCCCCGCTGTCTTCGCGCCCGGAGGCGCTACAAAGCGGAGCCTTGACCTCGGTGGAGCGGGGGTCTTTCCAAGCCCACACAGCCTACCTGAACAGACGCCAGCACTCTGCCTTTGCCCCTGGGTTACCAACGCTGTAGGTCTCGCCGCCATCGACATCCAGGAGCGGCTGGAGACTACAGCTCCCAGTGGGCTTTGCGCTGACTTCCTGTCCCCGCTGTCTTCGCGCCCGGAGGCGCTACAAAGCGGAGCCTTGACCTCGGTGGAGCGGGGGTCTTTCCAAGCCCACACAGCCTACCTGAACAGACGCCAGCACTCTGCCTTTGCCCCTGGGTTACCAACGCTGTAGGTCTCGCCGCCATCGACATCCAGGAGCGGCTGGAGACTACAGCTCCCAGTGGGCTTTGCGCTGATTTCCTGTCCCCGCTGTCTTCGCGCCCGGAGGCGCTACAAAGCGGAGCCTTGACCTCCGCGTCGCGGGACGCGCGCGGGCGACGCCGGGCGGAGCCCGGGCAGAGGGCGGGCCGTCTGTGGCCGTCCGGGGCTGTCAGAGGCTGGGCTGGGCTACGTCCCTTACACTCTACCAGCTTTGACGACACACCCTCGGTGCCCGTCCCCGCTGCCCAAACCATGTCCACCCATTCAGGAAAGCCACTCAGGGGCGAGGTTGAAAGGGGGTCAAACGCCGCAAGCCCGGTCATAGGATCAATGGACCGTTTTATCACCAGGGTGGCGGCGGTGATTGACAAGGAGATCGCTATGTCTGAGCGGCGACTATCTGAAGTCTACCTCCCCTCAAGACGCTCATCCTTGGGGGCAGTCGCACAGTCGCTCACACCAGCCATCATCCGGGTTCAAGCGGGTACCCCGCCTAGTATGGTCGGCGTTTCCTCAGACCCCCCTCAGTTGATTGGTATAGAGCAAAATATAGATAGGCTGGAAAATCTGGCCGCTCTCCTACCTATAGATACAATGGAAGATGGTGGCCCTAGTAACTTGTCCACATCATCACCACCTATTCCCACAAGTGATGTCATCACAGATCCCGAGTCCCCAAAATCGCTTGTACCCCCTATAGTGGTATTAGACGGGAGTTTAGTTGGGGCTTCACCTAACACCGTAACTCCTGATATTAGGCAGGAGTCTTTCCCCTTGGGTAGAAAAGTGCGTAAACGTATAAAGGGTAGGCTAGTGAGACAGGCTGCCCTCTACCAAAGAGTAAGGAAGTCCCCTGTATCTAGTACGAGAACTACAAGAGGTGCCCCTATGCTGAACGAAACCGATATAGAAGGGGATGTTTTGAACTCTCCCAAGGGGTCACACTCAGCCAAGGTCCCAAAGTCATCTGACTTAGTAACAGTTGAAAATATTCTGGAGAAGGTATCTACCCTCTTGAAACCGCTACTAGCACAAGTCAAGGGTTTAGGGGAGAGGATTGACAAACTAGAGCAGTCAACACTGGACGGGTTTCACTCACTCAAAACAACTATTAAACAAATAACTAGAGTAAGTGAAAACAAGGCCGTGGGTACAAAGGGGAATGAACTATTAGCTCAGAGAGGCCCTAAGCCCCTATTATCTCAAAACAAAGCTGCTCCTAATAGTCCAGTAATTCCAACACCTAAATCTCCTCCCCATCCCAAAGCAGGCTCAAGTTACAAGGGTCCATTAACACATACAGAGCCTGAGAAAAAAAAGCCCAAGCCTCTTCCACAAAACCAGCAACAGATAACTAGTGGTAAAAAGGAAGTTTAATGACAGGGGAAGCTCCTAGGCCTGTAACCCAACATTCTGCCCCATCTACCTCTCCACCGGTCCCCAGTCATCCAGCACGACGGATCCCCCCAATTAACCTCCCACCAGACTGTCAACCTTTTGTTGCTGTCATGGTCAATGTGCCCCCCCTAAAGGAAGGTCAGTTGGAAAACCACCAATCACTCAAGAACAAGTGTATCCACTGGCTGAAGGCAAACAAGCCAATCCCCTTCGGTGTGGACGGTATTATCCTAAGTGTCCGCAGAGTGGGATGGGTAGGGCAAGGGAAAAAATGCAGGAGGGGGATTGTGTAATTATAAACTTCCAAGACCCCAGAGTAGTATCATCCATTTGTACTCCTATCAAAAATATGGGGGCCCCGGGGGTTAAACTGGTAGATCTTTCGTATTTTTACCCTAGGCACCTTGTTAGCCCAAATGGAGGAAGTGTAAGTTCCCCTAATTTTGGTCAAAACTGGGCTGGGGCTGTAGGGGGCAATAGGGAGAATCAAATGTGGGCAATAGGCCCCTGCTGACTGGAAACAGCGAGCAGAGAAGACTCAGTAGGAGCACCACCCCCCCAAACAAACTTCGTAAGTGGAATGGGAGACTCTATAGTAATTTCACAAGATCCCTGTTCTCCTGGTATATCTAGGAGGACTTCTATAGATAGGGGCATTCAGACGCCCAGCGACCCTCCAGCTGTGACGGACCTAGACTATAAGGTTTTCAGCTGGAATGTCGCAGGGATTGCAGGAAAACTGGCTCTTCCGGATTTTACTGCATGGGCTGATGAGCACTCCTTGCGCCTCTTCCAGGAAACATGGAGCTTGGTGCCGGTCCATAGGGTGGGATTTTCCTCATATTCCTCCCCTGCGCGAGTCTCGGAATCTGGGAGAGGGCGACCTTCGGGCGGCCTTCTCATCTGGGTCGCGGCTTCTCTAAACTGTAGAGTAGTGGACTTTCCCACAGGTTCCCCGGACATACAAAATATCACCCTTATAGATCAAAGGGGAAGAATTGTTTTAAATGTCTATAATGTGTATGCCCGGGGTACAAAAGGTGGGAGAAAGTCTCCAGTAATAGCTCTCCTCGAGACCCTGTTAAACAATACCCCCCATAAGACACGCACTTTGGTTGCAGGTGATATGAACTGTACGTTCGAGCCCTTGGGCTCGGACGTTTCCCTCGACCAAGATGAGGAGGATGCTAGGTGGGGGATCCCGGCACTGGACATCCCACCGATTAAAAGGTGGACAGAAGTGGCGCTCCAGATATACTCCCTGAGCCTTGAATTTAACTTAAGGGCAGCAAATGGGAGGACTTCCTCGGATAGGGGGGGTGCCCACACCTACAATAGACCAGGGCACACCTCTAGGATAGATTATATTCTAATAGATGTGTGCTTATGGTCTTATGTAAGGGATATGCAGGTGGTCCCTTCGACAGAAAGTGATCACAACTCACTCTCCCTAAAAATGGAACAATGGTGGCAACCCTTAAGGACGACCAACATCAACCTGGCACCCGTACCACCAGATGAATCGGAAGTTTCCCCATGTGGTAGAAGAATTAAATGGGCGAAACTGGTTTTATCCGAGGCAAAGGTTGGGGAAATTAAATCCCATCTAAACCGTGCGGTAACATCTCTCGGAACCTCCTTAGAAGGGGTGGGCAACGTTAGTGGGTGTTTTGTCTCTCTGATTGAAGCCTTAACCAACGTGTTTACCCTCTACCCTAAAAAGCCGGGCAATAAAGTAACTAATAAACCAGTTGATGGTTGGTACACCCACGCATGTAGGGGCTATAAGGCAAAGTTAGTTAGGGCAGTTAAATCCAAATCCTCTACTGTGATCCAGGATGCAAGGAAGGCCTATAAAAAGTCCCTTAATTTGGCTAAAAGGGAGTGGGAAAATAAACATTGGGAAGATCTACTCCAGGCTAGTAAAATCAGGGATTCAGGGGCCTTTTGGAATCTCATAAGTAAACGGAGCAAATCCGATGCAGCCATGAGACCCTGTAACATACCGCCTCAAAGCTGGGTAAAACACTTTGGCTCCCTATACCTCCCTCCAGACGGGGAACTGTCCGTGGGGAGTGATCTCACACTAGCAATTGAACCTCATGCCTATGACCTCTTCACCCCCCTAGAGATCGAGGGGGTTATAGGCTGGGTAGCACCCCGAAAGGCACCGGGCCCGGACGGCCTTCCGGGTGACTTAATGAGGGCTTACCCAGCGGATTGGGGAAGGATCATAGCAGCTCTCCTAAATGATATTATGAGGGGAGGAGCAGTGCCAGAATCCTGGAAAGGGGCGGTGGTTGTACCCATTTATAAAAAAGGGTGTAGGGAAACCCCGGGCAACTATCGCCCCATAAGTCTGATAGACTCCACCCAAAAGATAGCTGGTAAAGCTATCCTTGGTAGGATTCTCCATTGGGTGGAGGAGAATAAAATCCTATCAGACTTTCAGGCAGGTTTCCGGGCTGGTATGGGGACTATAGAGCAGGTGTTTAGGCTGTCCCTTTTGGGGTGGAAGGTGGTGGAACTAGGCAAGGGTAGTCTTTACTTAGCCTTTATAGATCTGAAGACTGCCTTTGACCTAGTTCCCCGGGAAGAGCTCTGGAGGGTCCTTTATGAGTTGGGATTACCACCTTACATCTTGTCCCTTCTCATAAGCCTCCATGCCCACACCTTTGCACAGGTCCGTTGGGGTAAAAACGGAGAGCTCACTGATAAGATACCAGTGTCCAGGGGCGTAAGACAGGGCTGCGTCTTGGCGCCCACCCTATTCTCGCTATATCTGAATGGGGTGGTAAAACATCTTCAACAAGAACCAGCCGACGCCCCCTGTCTTGGAGGTGTTCGCATCCCAACCCTGCTTTTTGCGGATGACACGCTCCTGATCTCGAAGACCCCACAAGGCCTGCAGAAATTATTAACACGATTCCAGGAGTTCTGTGAGGCAAAAGGGTTAATAATAAATGTGGACAAAACGAAATACTTAGTTGTAAATCCACCTAAAAAATTGGGCTGCCCACCTACACTTAATTCTATCCCCCTAGAGAAAGTAGCCGAATTCGACTACCTAGGTATCCGGATTACGGACAGGATGTCTTGGGCTAACCACATTGATAAAATGGTCCTAAATCATAGGAGAGTAGGAGGAGCTCTCATGAGGGAATACATGGCCTCAACCAGGAGATCACTTACCCCAGTACTCGACATCTACAAGGCCAAAGTAGCGACATCAGCCTTGTATGGGGCAGAATTGTGGGGCCACTGCCGAATGGATGCCCTAGTGACAGCAGAGAGCAAGCTTCTAAAATCTTTCATCTCTGTTCCATTGAGCACACCATCAGTACCAGTGTGGATGGACATGGGATGTAAAAACATCAAAGACCAGGCCCAGCTTCGCCCGCTCCTGTTGTGGACAAGGATATGGAGGAGCGAAGAATTAAAACCCTATGCTGATGCCCTGGGAGATATAATGAGCCAGGGGGGTTGGGCTAAGATAAGATGGTTAAGTGACACCAAAAAGCTTTTGGAGAACATCGGCCTAGGAGATTGCTGGTCATCTCGTTCAGCCCCTCCAAAAGAAGTTGTTAAGGCGCTTTATTGGAAATGGACTGCGGAGCGTCTAATTACAACCTCTAACCACTGCAGGTCCACTGCCGCCTTTCTACAAATTAAAGACACTGTGGCCTTTGAACCCTACCTGGACTTGATTACTCTCCCCTTTGACCGAGCACTTTATTTTAAATTCAGAGTTGGTTCCCTCCCGCTAGGTGCTTTGGTATCGAAATGGTCTCTTGTGGCCCGTACTTCTCCCAACTGTGCATCTTGCCCGAGTAAGGTTGAGTCCATTGTGCATGTTTTGTTTGAATGCCCGGATTACGCAAGGCCTAGGAGTTTCTGGCTGAAACCACTCTGCCGGAATATGGGCACACGCAGTCATTTAGTAGCCTTGCGTATCCTAAGCACGGACACTTCCCCTCCTATTGTGTGCGGAATAGCTAAATTTTTAAAACAGTTTTGGCTTATTCGATGTAAGAGATTGTCAGTAGCTGTTTAATTCTCTTTTTAGTTAATTTATTAATGGTCTTTCACATCTTCTTATCTCTTTTAATATTTTTATACTGACTTCTTGCGGCAATGATTTTTTGTACATTGTATTGATTGTATTGTAAATGTGCTTATAAGATATCTTGCATATCGAATAAAAGCTTATGACTGACTGGATATAGGTCAGGCCCTCAACTGGCTCTCCTCTTTTTTAGAGGGATATAGTCAGCAGATCTGGATTCCACCTTATTCAACAGGAGACTTGTGAATTGACAGTGGGAGTGCCCCAGGGTTCCACCCTGAGCCCTACATTTTTTTATGTTTATCTTACTCCTCTTGCTCAGTTAGTCGTATCTCTAGGTGCCAAAGTTACATCATATGCTGATGATACCCAGCTATTGTTCTCATGTGGCAAGGGCAAAGAACTCTCCTGGACCTTGATTAAAATCTGCCTAACTGCAGTTTTTCTTTGGTTGGCAATACATCAGCTTAAGTGTAATGCTGAGAAGACAGAGATTCTCCTTTTCTGTGACATCCCACTAAACAGTTGGCAGCCTTTTGGTCCAAAAATGTTTTTCCCCCAGGCCTTCAGGACGGCATTGTGAGGAACTTGATGGTGAAATTCGATATCCATCAGTTATTTAAGCCACAAATACAATCTGTTGTGGGTACATGCTTCAGGGTTTTGTGATCACTCAAAACATTTTATACTTATTGTCTCCCTCTGCAAAGAAAACAGTCATCCAAGCTCTCATTACGTCACAACTAGGTTATGGTAATCTGCTTTACCTAGGCTTATGCCGCATTTTGCACCACCTGCACTCTACAGAGAATGCAGGTGATTCAAAACATGACATCTCGCCTCCTTTTGAAACTACCTGTGAGTGCATGTCTCACCACATTTGCAAGTTCTGCATTGGCTGCTGATTAGGAAAAGAATTGTGTTCAGGGCACTAATGCTGACACATGGGGCTCTTCACCAAATGGGGGCTATGTACCTTAGAGTCAGGTTCATCTTCCATTCTCCCACCCGAAATCCGAGATTTGGCAATAAACTATTGGCAGTGGTTCCCAGAATAAGGAAGACAAGTTGAGGCTCTAGCATGAAGTTTCACATCACATGAATACAACATAGATACACATTACATGGCTAATAGCCAAATATAATGAATGGATGCCAAATTCTTAAAGATCCACTCAGTATTTATCAACACATACATACATACATTTAAAGGCAGAATTTACAGCTGGTGCTGTAAATGCATACTCAAGCAAAATAATGGTTCAACTACCTAAGGACACGTGATGTGTTAAAAAGTAATATTAAATGGAAAGAAATGCACTGATTCATGGCATGTGATTTGTTAACAGTCCATCAGATTCTAATTAAGGACACAATGTGTTGGTGAAAAGCTGTTGCTGCAGAGTTTCTATTGCATGCATCTGCAACTCTAACATTGTACAACAAAAGATGCATTTCAAGAAGTAGAAAGTCTCTCTCCTTGAAATGGGCAGATAAACCAATTTTGCCCTCAGATCATTCCAAGAGTTTCTCTAAACTAACATGTCAAATGTAAATACAAATCCTATTCTAAATCAACAAAAGAAGGGCCCAAAATATTTGCAACCTGAGGATAAAAACTCATTGGTCAGTACCAAAATGAGGGACACACCACATGGAATTTTGAGAAGAGACTTTTGAGTTGGTGAAAATTAGACGCCTGTATCCAAGCACTGAATCTAGATTGTAAACCCACAGGTTACATACCTCACTTAATTAACAGCTGAGTAAGCACTATCCTAGTACTTTACATGTATTTCCTGTAACTGTTCACCACTCAGTAATATATTAGAGGCTAAGTCGACCTGAAGTCTTGGGAAATCCTAAAAGATAAATGAGTGAATAGCACATTTCAAACTGAAGTGACAAATGTTATTCTATAAATGACACAAATGATTAAGTTGTTTACACTTTACCTAGTTGTGTAACTGGTAAGGTTACACTATAAATCCACCCTATGCAAGAAAGGCAAAGACTTAATTGCTGAACATAAGGTGCAGAGTATGCTATTTTAATTGATTTAATTTAATTTAATTGTGGGTTTATATAGCGCTAGAATCAACTCCCGGAGGAGTATCTCCGCGCTTCGACCGCTGGGGAACCCGTCCTGGCTCACCCTGAGAGATGGTCCCTAATGGGTATCTCTAAGGTGCGACCAAGCATCCCCGGCGGTCTGGGGGGCCGTTGTGAAGATGAGGCAAGCTAATGCCCAGAGTTGCCGAGTGTGGTCCCTGACTGGAGTAGGCACCGAGGCGAGAATTATCGAGCCCGCTGACCCTGGTCCACGAACCTGCCGCGTCCGGAATCGAACCCTGGTCCCGGGCCATCCTCTGCTTACGGGTCTGCCGCCTCTAACCAGTGAGCCACACCACTATCATTTTAGTGTAAAACCTACTTTTATTCCCCTTCAACAGGTGAATTAATGTAAAGCCCACAATCTCTGAAGAGCCAAACATTAATTACAAAACTCCTTTTCCACCTGTTTGTAATCTCAATAACAATAGAACTTGTCACTACAGGCAATCTGACTGAAAGTCTGGGAGCTTGTATATCTACCACACAGTTTCTAAATAATTATACTTCATTGACAATTTTGGTGACTATTGGCACTTCACTTTGAGTATGTATTTCTTACCTAGAACTGTGGTGGGCTTACATATTTAAATTGGTAAACAGGGGAGCTACAGTGGGTTCTCATCTGTCAATTTCTTGAGACTCCATTTTTGTAGTCACATCGGCAATCATTTCTTATTATTCTGTTATTACTTCAGGCAAACAAGGGCTTGATTGTGTTTCCTCAATAGATTGAAGCCTAGGAGTTTACTTGTACGAATGTTTATCACAGGTTTTCCATCTCAACTACTGCGCTAATACTGAGAAAGGAAGGTTGTATGCATCAAGAACTCAACTACAATAAGGCCAAAGCAAGGTTGATAGTAGTGCTTTCCATAACCCTAAATTTAAAAAAAAAATAACTTAAAATGATTTTCACCCAAGGGACTGATTTAGAGTTTAGTGGACAGAGTACTGTTGGCGGTAGAACGTTGCGCCACCCACCCTATTTAGTGTGGACAATTTTTCTGTCCGTCATTACCAGGATAAACCTCGCAGTGAAGAAAAGTAAAAAAACAAAAATTACCTCCACACCCTGGGAGAAAACTGCTAAGGTGTGGAGGTCATTAGTTGTTTGTATTTTAGAAACAAACTCCCACTTTAGGCATTTGTTTTTGGAACACAAAAAATGCGTAAAGTTTGATGGATGAACATCAAAACTGACGTTGGCTGTCCACCAAACATTTTGTATCTTGAAGGTAACTGCCCTTTGCGATATAAAGATTACCACTGAGCAGGAGGTTATCTCTTAACCTGATGGATAGCAGTCTGTCAGGATGGTAGCATTAGTGTCCTTCGCCACCATGATGGGCAGAGTGCCATTCGTTAATTTAAAGTCAGTCCCATATCTGAAATGACTGCTACTAGGGAAATTGTATTATTTTAAACATTCCATATTGTAGTTTAGTTCCTATATTCCCAATAGGCTCTGCGCATTGGAATAATATATCCTATAGATGTGATGTAGGACTTAGGTCGACTGGGTAGCTATCGAATATATTAGACTTAATTGTGAGTGCCAGCTAGCTCAAAGGTCACTAGAAACTTTCTCGAACACACAGGAAGGGATTAGTTTCTGACAACCGCATAAACATGACAACTTTGTTTCCCCAAGATAAAACGTATCTTCAGAGTCGTGGAACAATAGATAGATATTTCACTCAGTCAATCATGTATGCTTCGTTTCATCAGAGGTGTAGAGAAACAGAGAGACGGCATTTTCAATAAAAGTATTTATTGAACAGTCTTCTTTCTCATGCAGTAGAAATGAACTGCTACAATCGTAATACTGGCTGTATAGTATAATCGGTACAGCAAGAAGAGTATTATAAAATAATACTGTAAAAGCATGGTATGGTTTCTAAGCCATAAAATACATATATAAATAACAAAGACTAAAAGTACTCAACTGGTGCTTCTAAAATACGCCTAACCCGATGTACCTAACCTAAGTCTAGTACGAGGGAAGAAGTAAGTGAGGTGTAGCATAGGTTTAGTTTCTTTGCCAAGAATCTATCCAAGATTTCTCATAGGGTCTAAGCAGCTCCGTACCTTGGTTTAGAATGAAGGAGGTCTGGTATCTCTGTCTCGGGACTCGATTTCCCAACACCTCTCAAGGAAAGCTTGGAAACACTGGAGCTGGATTCTCAGCGAGAGAAAGGCAGCCTCTCTGTCAGTGCATCAGCTGGAGGGTCAGCTTCCTTCGGCACTTGCTGCAGCGAACAGCATCGGGCAAGTAGATAGTCGAACTGCTCCAAACCACCGTGTGTTTGCTAGGGCAAGTGTGGGCATATTTACACCTTGAAGGTGCCTGGTTTGGCGTAAAGTCGGACATAATAACGTCAGGAAAGAACCCCAAGGAAATGGTAGTTCTTTGAAAACGCCATGAGTTCTAGGAAAATCAATATTCAAGAAAGGGGATGTCCCTGACTGCTGAAGCCGAGTTTTCCAAGAAATCGTTGTGGCTTTTTGGAACTAGTGGAAGTAGCCATGCCTGTATTTGGACTGGATGGGTTATGTCTAAATATGGTTCTGATTTCTATGCCTATATAAGGGCAAGGTGAATTATACCTACATAAGGGCATAAATCGGTAAATTACACTAGGGTCCTAAAACGCTACACAACAATATATGTACTTGAGTAATCTTTTCTGACTTGACATGTCATCACAATATCGTTTAATTTCTTAAGTAAGCCTGGCCACTGAAATATCTGATTATATAGATGTAGAATTTTCCTTATAATTATGAATTACATCAATTGCAACATCTTCCAGTCTCTGATGCATAATTAGCAGATTTGAATAAAAATAATAGCTTCAAGCTAAAAGGAAAAAAGCTTGCAGAGAGAAAAACAGCACTTGCAGTCAATATGCAAATGTTCCCTGTGAAACTGTCAGTCATAGATATCTATATTCAGTTGTTAAACCAACACTGTTAAGATGAAACTATTACCTCAATAGTTATAATGTCCCCGGTCAATGGACTGGGGAAGGGCTATTATGTGTATTGTCAACAAAATCCTTAAATATGTCAATATAGTTGAATCAGGATCGAAATAATGATTCTCTCTTTGTTATGAAATGAAAAATGCATTTGTGAAGCGCATGGCTATCCGAGGGCATCCCAGTGCTGGTAACGGCAAGCAGTAGAGAACCAACCAGGCTAAGGGAAGAGCCAGGTTTTTATCAGTTTGCGAAAGGCAAGATAGTTAGGTGTTTTGTGTAGAGGGAGAGAGTTCCAGAGCCTAGTGGCATTGTAAGAGAACAGACGGCCCCCGCCTCCAGCTTTGCTGATCCTAGGAACTGCAGCAAGTATAAGGCGTCAGTACGAAGGCGTCTGTTGGGGCGGTGGGGTCAAACAATAGAATGACTGATGGAGGGGCCTATTCCGGCTAATGTCTTATGAGCAATGCAAATAGCCTTGAAAGTGACACTCTCCACAATGGGGAGCCAGTGGAGGGATTCCAAAGCAGGTTTTGCCAATTGGTGTTTTGGAATATCCAGAAGAATTCTGGCTGCCCAGTTCTCTACTGTCTGGAGTTATGAAAATGCTTTGATTCACTAAACGTGCACATTTATGTCACACCAGAAGTGTTACTTTCAATAGAAAGTAACACTATGCATAAGGCTTCGTGCACCAAAAAATCCCAACACTTTATATCTGACAGTACAGGCATTGTTTTACATGTCTCTTTATTAAAGAAAAGATGTGCTTCTAAAGATCCAAGAGTTAAGGTTAACTAAACACAAAACTGAATAATTTGTACAGATGTAGGATTGTTTTCTGCTAGTGCAGAAGGAATGCTATTCAAGAGAAAACATGCCTACATGTAGACACTTCAGGAAACACACAATTTTATACTTTTACTAGTTCAATCTTGGGATTAGAAGGTACAGTTTTTAAAATGTCGGTGGTAGAGGGGAGGGGTAACTAGAGGGTGGAGGAGTGGGTAGTAGCACACCAAGTATAATATGGGACAGCGGGAGGCCATGGTATGTATGGCTCTCCCAAGACTCCTCTACTCCTGCAGAGCTGATGACCTCAGCTAGAGGTTAATTGGGGAGCATACATAACTTCAAAGTAAAGATGGGCAACTGTGAATGAAGTGGATTCTTTCATGTTGGGGTTCTGGGGGGCATCATAGAAAAGTCAAGTTGCCCTCTATTTGCCTCTATGATATTACACAGGCCCCTACTCCGTGAAAACCATCTCAGTTAGTCACTGCTGATCATCTGTAAGCATTTATATTTATTTTTATTCTGCTAATGTGCTTTCAGGTATTGTTGATGAAAAACCAACTGCCGTGTTTGTGAGGTTGCCAATCATCTTTCACATATAGATGTAGACAGTGAATTGCAACCTCTTTAAATTGTAGCTATTTATAACTATAGACATTCTTACAGAAAACTATTTACAAGTAAGCTGTCTAGCTATGGTTCTTATGCAGATCATTTTCACAAAAACTGTTTTTTATCTTCTGCTTTGTGAGTTTCTGCCACACACTGCAACAATTGCATGCGGTGAGGCATAGGGAAGAAAGTGATTGTGAGAAAACGGAAAGCAAAGCATCTAAATCAAGGGTGCCTTTTTCATAGGACAGGCTCTGGTTGAAAGAATTGCTGTTACCAATTGTTTAAACTGTACTGAAAGTAGGCTTTGGCTCATCTCAGGTGAGGATTGGCTGCTTTGTTTATTATTCCTTCTGTGAATTCTTTGCATTGCCACACATGAGGGACTAGTTAACATCTGTAAAATACACTACATATTCACACATATGATTCTTTATCGCTTGCATAGTTAAAAAAGATTATACTGGGGTTGGTTTGAAATGTTTTGTCAGTACTGAAGTCCGATCATGCATTTAAGTAGCCACCTAACTGTTTTTTTGTTTCACACAGGACACCACTAGTACCACTGTCATGACCATTCCTACTACCACCACCTTTATCACCACCACAGTGACCACCGCCAACATAATCATTACTACTGACACTATTACCATTACCATCAGCCCCACCAACCTTACCATTGCAACTACAATTACCAACATAATTATCACCACCCTAGTAAAAACCTTTGGCATTTTGCAAAAGGTCCTCTTTTTTCCGGTACTCTCAAACAATTATGTAATACCCCAAGAGGAGCTTCTGAAAGGTGCCGGAGGAGGCTTTTGGAAACTTATTTACAGACACCTTGGATTTCAGTCCATGTTTTTCAGGATATCTCTCTAT
Organism: Lissotriton helveticus; assembly: GCF_964261635.1. Taxonomy (NCBI): domain Eukaryota; kingdom Metazoa; phylum Chordata; class Amphibia; order Caudata; family Salamandridae; genus Lissotriton; species Lissotriton helveticus. The sequence goes on along the minus strand of NC_136071.1, from coordinate 983,952,747 downwards.
ATTTCAGGTTTTTAATGTGATGATTATAGAGCTGTTAAATCCAGAGGAGAGTGTGTTCTAAACCACTTTCTGACCTGAATAGGCCACACATTTTCAGCAACAGGAAACGCAGTACATCATAACTGAAGCAAGCAATGAGATAACTGTTCCCGTCTAGTGATGGAGCAGACTCCTTGTCTGGATGCTCTCATCCTGCAGTTCTTAGACTACCTCAAGGATTTGGATTGACCTTGGTTGTAAAATACAACTTGAAATCTGACCTTTGAAAAATGTAAAGCAACAACACTAGAGTGCTTATGTGTCTGTTATTGTTTTTATGTAAAACACTTTCCTTCCCATTGGGTCTAACTTGTCCTCTATCAAAATATGAATTAACTATATGAACAAAATCAGCAGCACACATAGGCCAATGAAAAAACAAGTCTAACAAATGTAGGTTTTAAATAATGACTGAAAATGTACCCAAGTAGGAGTTAGGCAAATGGAAACGTAGGGTCAGATTTATATATATTTCACAGAGCACAGCAAAACAACTTGCTGCGCTGCATGAAAGGGAGAGGGTTGGAATGCACAAGATTTAACATTATGTGGCATATTCCAGTCCTCTCCTTGTACTGGTGCACTTTTGGCTGCCTAGTGATAACACAGGCACCCTTGCGTCATAGTGCAAGGGTGCCTGCATTTCTTTTTTTTTTTTTTTTTTATTTCAAGAAGATTTTATTGAGAGAGATAATGATCCAAATAGTAAAAATCAAGTGCAATAGAGGTGATACAATCTGACAAAAGCAAAAAAGATAAGCTTATACATTACTCAAGAAGTAAGTAGAATAGATGTAAATAAAATTGAAAAAGACAATCAATGCGAAGTTGAGAATATGAACCGATATAGGCTGTCAGTAATCAAAAGCAAAACGTATCACTCTCTAAATTGAGGATGGGAACAAGGGAGGAAGTAGAAGAAAAGAAAGAAAAAAGGAAAGAAGAGAGAAAAACACAGCAAAAAGAAAGAACGGGACAAGAAGACAGGAAAGGTGGAAGAAGAGAAAAAAGAAGGAATCCCACATGAGCGACCCAATGTAACGCAAAGAACAAACAGCAATTAGACAGACGAGTCAACAGGGAATTGAGGTATGAGCCCTTTCGAGGAGAGTTCCATATAATCATCCAGGGCTCTCCAAACTCCTATAGAGATGGAAGGCGACAGGTGAGCTAGATCTACTGAGGTGTGGGCACTGCGTAAGAAGGATACCCACGCCCACCACGTATGATAAGAGACAGACGAAAAGGATTTCCATTCCATAAGAATGATTTTAACCGCTATAGTTAAAAGAAGATCTAACAATTGTAGGTCTAACGGGTCTAAAGGAAGAGGAGTAGGAGCAGCCAAGGGGCCTAGTAAGACGAAAGGAAAGGAAAGCTGGAGTTCAATATTAAAAATAAGGGATAAATGTTGCTGGATAAGGTCCCAGAAAGGTTTAAGTAAGGAGCAATGATAAAACATATGTGGAAAATCCCCAGCCACCAAGCCGCAACTCCAGCAGAGGTCGTCATCTTTAAGATGGAGCGAATGAAGACGCGCAGGCGTCCAATGGAGGAGATTGATCGAGAAAAATTTAGATTGCATTAGGGAAGGAGCTATTTTATTACGAAGAGCCAATTTACCAATGGATTGCCAAGCTTCGGATGAAATATGATCTGTGATGTTATGATCAAAATGGCGCGACCATTTTTGTTGTGCCACCGTCTGATCAGGAAGCGAAGTGGAAGATAAAAACGTATAAATTTTGGAAGCAACATGACCAGCTTTGAGCCAAATGTGGAAAAGCAAGATGGTTGAGGAGGAGGAGTGAAGACGAGTTTTAGAAACAGCAAACTTGATTTTAAGAAAGGTATAGAAATCAAAATTCGTTAAGGAGTGTACATGTGCCAAGGTAGAGAAAGGTAATGGATCACCAGAATCACTATATAAGTGTTGGACAAGAGAGATTCCCTTAGCAGCCCAGTAAGACATGAGGGCGGGAGAAATATTAATCTTGATTTTGGAGTTCCTCCAGATAGAAGACCACCTAGTGTTATGCAAAGGAGTTGCCATTTTCCTATCTAATTTCTTAATCGCAGTAATTGTATCAATAATGATAGAGCGGGAAAACAGAATATGCAAAGTGGATGTAGTACAAAAAGAGGCAAGTGGTAAAGGTGATGCCAATGCTTGTTCTATGAGAATCCAAGAGGGGGTATGACAAGTTGGAGGAGAGAACCAAAAAGCACCTTGAGATGCCAAGAAAGCAGTTTGGTATTTCTCCCAGTCCGGAAAGTTACAACCACCCATATCACAAGGTCGACGTAAATATTTATATGCTAATCGAGCTCGTTTACCATTCCATAAAAACTTAGAAGTGAGAGCATCAATTTCTCGAAAGAAGGAGGCAGACAGTTTAAGCGGTAACATGGATGAGACGAAATTAATAATCGGCGTGATCATCATTTTAAGGGTTTGTAAACGACCCCACCATGAAATATGTTTTGGAGACCATGTATCCAGAAGACAACGTACTTTGGCAATAGTCTGAGATTCATTATATGTAACGGTGTCATGCAGAGTAGAACAGAAATAAATACCCAAATATTTGAGATGCGTAGATTGCCATTTAAAACCAGCCGAGCCCATATGCGCAGGAAAGCAATAGGCATTTAGAGGGAACAACTCCGTCTTATCTTTATTTAAAGTATACCCCGATACCGTTGAAAACAAGGAGATGGTGTCCGAAATAGCAGGGATGGCCAAGGCGATATCATCTGAAAAAATAAGAACATCGTCAGCGTATGCGGCAGTTTTAAGACAGTGAGAACCAAAAGAAAACCCTTTAATATTAGGATGTAGATCAATCATCCGAAGAAGAGGATCAATAGACAATAAGAATAAGAGTGGGGATAGGGGACAGCCCTGTCTTGTGCCCTAGCAAAGATTAAAAAATGAAGACGTAGCACCATTGACTCTAATGTTAGCTTTGGGTTGGGAATATAAAGACATGACCATATTAATGAAAGAATCTCCAAGGTTATGTGCACATAGGACAGCTCGAAGGAATGGCCACGAGACCTTATCGAAGGCCTTTTCTGCATCAAGGGCCAAGGCAGCGGCCGGAAGCTGGGACCGTTTGGCAGCACCGATAATATGACAGAAGGTGCGGATATTGTCCCTCGCCAGACGACCCTTAACAAAACCAGTTTGGGAGGGATGTACAAGGTGGGGAATAAAGGATTCTAAACGCTTAGCCAGGATTTTAGCAAAAATCTTTGCTTCCATGTTTAGAAGCGAAATAGGCCAAAAGTTTTTAGGATCTGAGTGGTCCTTCCCGTCTTTCGGGATCACAACTATGGTGGCTTCAGCAGCCGTACCAGAAACAGAGCCTTCCTGAACAAAAGAATTAAAGACAGATTGTAACCTAGGGACTAGCAACGGAAGAAAGGTTTTATAGAATAATATTGGATACCCATCCGGGCCAGGGGCTTTCCCAGACCGGGTGGCCTTGATCGCAGCGATAATTTCCTCTGGAGAAATAGGTTCGTTCAGAATGGAGCGATCTTCCTCAGAGACTGACTGAATCGGAATCGATTTTAAAAAATCTTGACACTTATCAAAAGAGGATTGGTTAGATGGGGTATATAGTTTGTTATAAAAATCACGAAAAACTTCAAGAATCTCCTCCGTCTGAAACTTTTTAGAGCCATTGTGGTCTGTAATGGAAGAAATTTGCGAGGACTTAAAAGAGAAATCTTGAAATTTTAGGGTAGCAGCCAAAAGTTTCACAGCCCGGTTCTTTAAAAGTAACTTCTTGGACTTTTGTGCTTGGACACCAATATGAGCCCTTTTAGTAACAATTGTATTATATTTGTATTTTAGGAGCTTAATTTGCTGTAGACTAATCGGATCTTTGGTGTGTCGAAAGGAAGCTTCTAGAGTTTTAATTTTAGATGATAAGTCAGTAAGCTCTTTTTTAATAGCCGAATTACGTTTGGACATACATTTAATGACTTGACCCCTAAAAGTACATTTAAAAGAATCCCAAAGAGTTATTGGGGAAGAAACAGAGTCTTCGTTCTCACGGAAAAAAGTATCTATATCCGTAGAAAATTCCGCAACTTGAGAGGAGTCATGTAACACTTCAGTATTTAAACGCCATGAACGACTACGTGGTTTAGGAGTAAAGGAAGATAGCGTAAAAGTGACCGCGGCATGATCAGAGATGACAATAGGGTGTATAAGCGGAGAAGAAGAAGAGGAGACAAGAGAAGAATGAACTAGGAGATAATCAATACGAGAAAAGGAGGAATGCGGCGAGGAAAAGAAAGAGAAATCACTACCAGTGGGATTGTGAAGACGCCAGATATCGTGAAGATGGGAACTGGAACACATGTTAAGCATATGTTTGTGTGCTTTAGGAGGACGAAATTGGAATGCAGAATTCCTGTCTAAAAGAGGGTCCATTGGTAAATTAAAATCGCCACCAACAATGAGATTTCCAGCATGTGGGGTATCTTGCAAAATTTTAGTAATGGACTTCCAAAACGCTGGATCGTCAACATTCGGAGCGTAAATATTCATAACATATAAGTCATGCTGTCCATCCGACAGTTTAGATAAGAGCCAACGACCGTCAGAATCATGCTCAGAAAAGAGAATTGATAGACCAGAATTCCTTGAGATTAACGTAACAACTCCATTCCGTTTGCCAGAGGCATCAGAACATGAAACATCCGACACCCATTCTTTCTTTAAAAACAGCGCTTCTCTGCTAGTGATCTTGGATTCTTGAAAAAGAACTAAATCTGTAGAGAGGGACTTACAGTAATCCAAGATTTTAGACCTTTTGACCGGGTGATTCAGACCCTTAACATTAAGGGATAACACATTTAAACCTGGCATTCAAAAATGGAGGGATCAAAAGAAGACACCACTGATAACAGAGAAAGAACGACTGTGAGAAAAAAAAAAATAAGGGACCAACTTTGAATCAAAAGAAAATCTGTGGGAGCATCCATGTGGGAGAACCATGAGAAGAGAAAGAAAAGAAGAGAGAAAAATAGAATAGAAAGGAGAGAGAGAAGAGGCAGGAGGGGAGGTCTAAAAAAGACCCATAACATGCAAGGGAGAACGTGGAAGAGGCGAGTAAGGGACCCGTATTAGGAGCAAAAGTGGGTAAAAAAAAGAGATTAGCCCAATATTAAAATACAACGAGTGATAAAGGAAAAGCAAGAAGCAAATAACACCGGAAAACATTATTATAATGCAATTCCTAAACTTGATAAAGAAGAGAGTACATCAATGCAGGATGGATTAACAATATCTATTGAGAATAATATCTATACTAAGCAACAATAGTACCAAAACTAATAACAGTGTAAGTATGTGCGAAAAAACTAATCAGCATATAGCATTAAAAGAATACAATACCTATTGTAAAAGGTTGCAACAAAGTTAAAAAATAACGTATATCAACAATTGATTAGACTATGAAGTTAACTAACAGAAGTAATAAAAAGAGGAGCGTGAGAGAATAGAAAAAGAAAATTGTAGATAAAACAGAGGGATAGAGAAGAAGGAAGAGAACGAGTATAGTAAATAGGAGAGCAAATAAAGAAGAGAATTGAACAGCACCTATAATATAAGAACATCCGAACAGGAAATATATGTGAGTACAAAATTCTAGTGACATAAGTAAGAATACGTTATTTAAATACGAAAAATCTTAAACAGTAGATAAATGTAAGGCAGGCAAATTACATATTTAAAACCATAACATCATAAGTGAAAAGAAAACATGACAAGATGGAGAAGAACATGAAGCTAAATCCAGAAATAAGAAAACAGAGAGGTAAGAGACCTTGGACAAAAAAAACGAAAAAGACACTGAATAAAAGAGGAATGACAATGTTGAAGAAATAATCAGGAGGAATTGAAAAGAAGACGACAGAAAGGAAGTAAGAAGAGAAACAGTGGAAGGATAAGAAAAAGTGTTGATGTAGGATAAACATCATAAACATATAGATAGATTGAATATAAGGAAGAATGAGAAAAACGATATTAACATGGACGAAGAAAGGGCAACGTTAGGACAAACAATGGTAACAGGAAAGACCGAGAAGTAAATTAGCTGTAACAAGAGAGGAGGCAGCTAGCCATAAAAAGATCATGCAGAGAAAAAGAAGAAAACAGTTCAAGTTCCTGAGGCCCCAGGAGGCTGCGAAGTTGCTCTTTGGATTTCCATCTCAATCTCCAACTGGTTGTCCAGGAATGTCGCCAAATCCGCCGGTTCATCGAAGATTCTAGAACGGCCTTTGTGTGTAATGCGAAATTTGGAAGGACCAGAAAACGAAAAAGGAATGCCCATTTCCGTGAGGCGTTTTCGAAGGTTCAGGAATCCCTTCCTTCTTATGACTGTGTCTCTGGCAAAGTCCTGTGAAATAGAGATGCGATGACCATCCCAACTGACTTGCTTAACTTTCCTCATGTGAGAGAGAATCAGTTCAGTGTGCTGATGTCGCAAAGGCTTAAAAATGATTGCTCTTGGCTGGGTTGCTGCCTTAGGTCGAAACGTTGGAACACGGTGTGCTCGTTCTATCTCAAAATCTCTATGGAAAGATATTTGGAGAGTATCCGGAATCCAATGAGATAAAAAGTCTATCATAGAGGAAGATGATTTCTCTGAATCTTCCGGTAGACCAAAAATACGCAGATTAGATCTACGGTTACGGTCCTCCTGCTCAGTGAGGTCTCTGCGCAATGCCGCCATTGAGCGTTCCAAGTGGTTGAGGGATCTGGATTGCTTGTGCATGCCATCCTCAGCAGAACTGATTCGTGATTCTGTCTCTGATACACGAAGAGAAAGAGCCTTAAAGTCATTCCTGATAGCAGACACTTCTACTTGTAACAAGTCTGTGTTAGTTTTCGTTGACTGCGCAATATCATGTACTTCATTAAGGCGTGATAATATTGCGTCCAATGTGGAAGCAGTGTCTGGCTGAGGCGACTCGGGCGTCGGAGAGACCGACTTAAGCCTTTTCAACGACGTTGCAACATCCTTAGAGTCTTTGTTGGTCGAAGACCGATTCATATTGGCAGTGGTGATGTAGTAATCTGTAAGAATACCACTTGAGGAAGAGAAAAACCACAAAAGTTGCGCAGAGTAACCCACAAATATTAAAAATAGAAAAGCAAGCTCAAAGTGCGCTATGATATTCTAGCGGTGAAAGAATGAGCAGAGGAGGGGGGCACCGTAATGAGTTCGTAACCAAAAATGTCAACACTTCTATGAAAAACGGACTGAGAGAAAAATAGCGTGAAAACAGCTGAAACCCAACCAAGCAGCAAGAAAGTAACATAAAGAAGGCAAAATGTTACCAGTAGTGGGCGTTGTGGACGAAATGCATCAGGCAGACAAGCAACACAGCGAAATTGTATCCGCGGCGGCTCTTTTGAAGTAAAATGACAGGAACGTCATGAGCGGGAAAATGGCTGCCGCTCGTGAGGAATGCGAGCGCCTGTGAGGCGAGAGGCAGAAATCATTCAGCCGGAGGTCAAAGCAGCAGGAAAAGAGTGTCATGCCGATCCCCACATGGTCCGCTGATGAGGGTTGCTTTTTCCGTCAAGAAGGGCAGTGATAGACGGAGAAACCGCGTGGTAAAAGTGCGCTATAGAAATATTTTTAAATTCAAATTCAAATTCGAAAAACGCTCGACGGGACCAACTCACCCCGGAGCTCAAGCGCAACACGCCATACTGAAGCGGCGCGCAAGCCACGCCCAAGGGTGCCTGCATTTCAAAGTTAGCTAAGATGTACCCAGCTATACCTACTGAAAAGTCTAAAAAGAATCGGAAACAGGGGAATGGTGATGATGAAGCTGCAAGAAAAAGATACTGATAGCGATTCAGGCAATGACAATTTAGTTATCCTGTCCTCCAGCACACTACCATATGTGACTCCTATCAGAAATATGGAGGGTTCTATAACTGCTAGTACTACAATTGATACGGCCCCCGTTGATCCGAATATAATTCAGATTTAAAGACCACTTCCAACACTTCTGATTATACCTGCACCTATTGAAGCAGCCCCTAATGTAATTGCTATGGGTGTTATTGTTTCAATTGTGACTGTTTCTTTCCCAGTGACACAAGTTATATCAGCTCAGGCATTGATAACCCCTGTTGCCACTGCACCAATAAATATTGTTCTGAATGGTGATGTTGAAGGTGCTGTAGGAGGAGCAGCTGCAACAGGGTTTATCCCTACATCGCAAAATGCCAAATTTTTGCCTGGACCCCACCACAAAATGTTCAGTCATTATGAGAAAGGAAAATAATTGTCTTTACAACACCAATTGCACAGGGAGAGACAGGATCCTTTGGCAATGGGATTTTCCCCCCATGTTTGAAGAAACCCCAGAACATAAAAGGGTGGGAGATAAAGAGAGACAATCTACTGGTTAGGAAAGAGCAGGACCTATAGATGTCCTAAAACTGAAGGTAAAATTAGAAGAGATTATAAGGGGATGCCTAGAGATTTCCCATTTGAATCAATACCAGGAGAATGAATTGGGATATCAAAGTGAACCGCTATGGAAAGGCTAGCGGGGATGGACCATCGTAATCCCTATGGCGGTGCCTGATAGGCACCGCTGCCATTTCAGGAATAGGGAGGACATCCGCCACACCGGTAGGCTCAAGGAGCCTGTCCGATAAGTGGCGGTTGAAGTTTCGGCCTCTCGATGGCAGTGAACCCACCACAGACAGCCTGTCGGTGGTGGGTTCTCCGCCATCGTGATCAGCCCCTTAATGTCTGAAAGCCTATTGAGCTACTATGAGAAAATGGGGAGTTTGCCTATTCCCAGGAATTTACTGCTATTCTATTGGAGTATGAAGAAAAAAAAGGAAAATAATGTTGCAACATGGAATTTTTATATTAGTGCGAGTTCTTAGAGTAGCAGACAGATTTCATTACAAGACTGGAGGCTACATTATGCATATTTCTTTTAATGCAGTCCAAGCAGCTGCATACATCATAAGGAAAAAGGTTCCAGTATAGAACATTAACAGTAGATAAAAGGCATGAGCCCTTAACAATCAGCCTCTTTTAAATGCGGCTCCAAGCAGATAAGTTCATTTACATTAATTCTCTGTCATTTTATAATACTGTTTATTTATTGCCTAATATTGTATATTACTGTTTTATTCAGCTTTTTCCTACTCCTAACTCAATTGGGGCCCTTCACCCCCCCTCCACCTCTCTCTTTATCGGTCAATCGGATCTCCAATTTACGGATCGGCCTCTGACCTTCTTTTTTTCCCATTTTGATTTACTCAACCTAAATCTCTCACCTTATTACTAAACTTGGGGGGAGAGGCCTGCCTCCCATCGGCACCTCTCCCCCCTGACTCTTTACCCCATTTCCATCTCCATGTGCGCGTTTTTACTTTTGCCCGCCCTCACCTGTGAGGGATATTCCTTCCTCGCACCCTCGCCTTCCGATTCAATGCCGTAACCCAGTCTCTGCCTCTCCGGTACTTGCGGCCTACTGATTTCTCCGTCTTTTTGGAGAGTGACGCTTTAGAGAAATGCACCTTAGCAATGCACTCGTCGCGTCCCTGCGTTGCTCGGGTGCTTTCCTATCCTACTCCTACAGCACGCTAGAGCTGATCAGACGCTCAAGCAGTTTGACAGTTGCTCGTACGCTGCTGACATCGCTTGCTTTCTCAATTTTGGAGGCTTGTCTTCTTTATATATTATTTTAATCGCAAACTAAATATTATTCCTTATTTATTCACTTAATTGTGGGCTGTATTTTACAGTTTGTGGCTATATTTTACCGGAAGTCCCTTTGTTCATCCTACCCCTTGACCTATTAACCTTGTATTTATACATCAAAATTTCTTTTTTTAAAAGAGGGGAGCATAATGTATCTAATTTTAATATAACCTAAAAACCTAAAAAACATTTTTTTAAAAGAGGTCAGATAAGGCATTTCTCTTCTTTTACCTATATTCCTCTTACATCTACCTTTGTCTGATATATACTCTGATGGATAGATAACGAAGTGTTCAAATGTTTGATCCATATTGAAATGAAATCCTGTATGTTGGAGACGTTATCCAAAGTTATTGTATCTAAAAGATCACTTCCCTCTGAGGCAGATAACGTCAATGGTAACCAACTTAACCTAGCCAATGACGATTTCATTGAAGTAAGGGGAAAAAGACTTAGAAAAAATAAGAATATTGATCAAACAACCCCCAAGAGCTATATGGGAGGTCCCAGCACCTCAACTTTTATGGAAGGTCACCGCACCGCACCTCAAATACACTGGGGGGGGGGCAGATTTACAAGGACTGGCGCATCCTGCATATCAGTAGGGATGCGCCAGGTAAGATGCGTCATGCAAGTTTACCCTTGCTCCACCACAGATGTGCCACATTTCTCAGCCAGAGAGCCTTAATTCTATTGGGCAATGCCAGCCTCAATTCAGAAAGAGTAGTTCTTACTAACATCTCTCTGAAATTGAGTAATTTGGCTGACAAAGAGCCCACCCTCAACCCCAAAGGACTTCTCTTTGGTGAGGATCTTATCAAGACACTAGGTAAATATGTGTCTACCTTTATAGCATTAGACAAAGCCCATCAAAAAAGGGTTTTCAACACCAATAACCTTTTTGGAAGGGCCGGAAGAAGGGGCCTCTCTTCCGGCCGCTTCAACCACAGGCCCTACTCCAGATCCAGAGAATACAGCGAAAGGGGTTACCAACCCTCAAATACCCCACAAAGAGGAAGAGGATTTTGTTCCAGAAGCTTCAGATCACAGGGAACATCCAGCCACAATAACCCTCAAAGTGAGTAGAATATCTCCTTCTCCTCCCACTTCTTTTCCCCCAAAGGTAGGAGGAAGACTCAAATTCCTTTATCACAATTGGAAATTAATCACTCAAGACCCTTGGGTTCTGAATACGGTGAAAAGATTTATGATAGACTTTATAGAAACTCCTTCTCAAACTTCTTTCCCCAGAGACATTCCTCTCACCTTAGATCAGAAAAAAATAATAGAGGAGGAGATATCCTCCATGCTTCAGAAGGGCGCAATTATAGAAGTTATCCTGGAGATGTTAAGGTTTATAAGCACACTCTTCCTCGTAGAGAAAAAAGACAAGTCATAAACTTAAGGGAACTCAACAAATATCTTGTTTACAGGCAAGATGGAAGGCATTCATCTTCTGAGGGATTTATTATTAGAAGGAGACTGGCTAGTCAAACTAGACCTAAAAGACGCTTAATTTACCATCCCTATGGCCAAGGCTCATCAACCCTTTCTTCAATTTATGTGGAAAAATAATCTTTTCCAATTCCAAGCTCTCCCTTTCGGCCTTCCTCAGGCACCATGGTGTTTCACCAAAGTGATGAGATCAATCGCCTCTTCCCTAAGAGAAAAGGGTATTCGTATGATCATATATCTAGACGACATCCTTATTCTATCACAGGACCATTCTCAAATCATTCAAAACCTGCAGACTGTAATAAACCTCTTAGAAAAACTGGGGTTTATCATAAACAACGAGAAGTAGATACTATTCCCCTCCATTACTCTGGAATTCTTGTGATTTACCGAAGATACCACAAAATGTCTTCTTCGACTCCCATCAAAGAAAATATCCAAAGATATAAGACACGTACTGAAGCAACAAAATGTATCCCTGAGGGAACTAGCCAGGTTACTAGGTCTCCTTTCATCTTCTATCCAAGCTATCTCTCCAGGTCCCATAAATTATCGTGCTCTTCAGAGAGTAAAAGCGAGGGCCCTTTATTCTGCCTTTGGTACAGGATCGCATTTCCCTGGACCAGGAAGCAAGACTAGAACTGTTCTGGTGGTTAGAGAATTTGGATGCTTGGAACGGAAAATCAATTTTTGGTTCAGTACCAGATGCGAGCCTTCATGGCTGGGGAGCCTGTTTCTGAGTTCAGAACACGGGCGGTGTTTGGTCTCAAGAAGAATCCCCTTGCCACATAAACTACTTAGAACTGACCGGCGGTCTCTATGCTCTGATGAGTTTCAAACACTCCCTACAGGGCAGGTCTGTCATTCTAAAAATGGATAATATGTCCGCGGTTGCCTACATAAATCCCCTAGGTGGAACAAAGTCTGCAGACCACTCGAATCTAGCCAAAAAACTTTGGATGTTTTGTCTGGAACAGAAGATATCCCTAAGAGCAGAATATCTTCCAGGGAAAACATACATATCAGCCGATTGAAACTCGAGGTTCCTCTTGGACCATACATTTGGAAGCTCAATGTCTCTGTCTTCCATTCTCTCAGCAATATTTGGGGTCCTCTTTAAATAGATCTCTTTGCCAGCAGATTGACCTTCCAGCTGGAGAATTATTAAACCTCAATGCCAGACTCTGGTGCTCTAGCAGTAAACACCTTTCTTCAGTGCTGGAAGGGGACCAACGCTTATACCTTTCCCTCTTTTGCAATGATCCAGAGAGTTCTTCAGAAAGTGAGACATCAACATTGTTCAATTGTCCTAGTCCAGGGGTCTCCAACCAGTTGATCGCGAGCTACTGGTAGCTCGTTGACACCCTGTCAGTAGCTCGGGACCTGACTTTCAATTTAGTATCCTATCGTCGTTGTTATGTTTATATTTTAGGCTTTTTCAGCCCTCTTAATTGTGTCCTCTGTCATAGGAACCTCCTGCTCCTGCTGGCTAATGGAGTCTATGTGGGGCGGGGTTAAGTGGCTGACGCAGGCCCGGCATGAGCAGTGTCTGCCTGCCCACAAGTACCACTAGGCCTGCCTTATGCTTCCTGCATCGTGATTTGACCCTACCTGACTTTGAGGCGGGAACTGGAGCCTTGCAGGCACAATTGTCTCTGCATACAGCAGCGCGGGAGCTGCATCACTTTCCACATTAGGAACAATTGGACCTGCATCAGGTCTATGGACAAGAGAACTTTTTATATTTGAAAGCATGTGCAACGCTTTGATTGTATTTTGGGCTTTTTCAGCCCTCTTAAATGTGACCGCCGTCATAGAAACCTGCTGCTCCTGCTGGCTAATGGAGCCTATCTCGGGCGGGGTTAAGTGGCTGATGCAGGCCCAGCATGAGCAGTGTCCGCCTGCCCACGAGTACCACGAGGCCTGCCTTATGCTGCCTGCATCGTGCTTTGACCCTACTTTGACTTGGAGGCGGGAACGGGAGCCTTGCAGGCACAATTGTCTCTGCATACAGCAGCGCGGGAGCTGCATCACTTCCCACATTAGGAACAATTGGACCTGCAACAGGTCTGTGGACAAGAGAAACTTTTTCTTTTCAAATGAGTGTGTGAATTGCTTTTTTCTGGCATTTGAAACACGAGCCGTTTCCAATGCTCAAGAATCTTGTATGCCGAAAAAAACACTTGAGGTGGGCTTATACAATACAATTTTTCTGGGTAGAATAGATTCGCACTGAATTTAATCAATAACAACTTTAGTTTCAAATCACTAAATATCGTTTGTCAACTTCTAAATGCGTTTGGAGACAAATCTTTCAATACCTGCAACTGCATCTGCTACTGCATATAAACTGTCATAGATGGAGCAGTCTGTGCTTGACATCTTTCCAAACGTGGCGCTGACTAAGATTACATCATTATGTCGAGTAATTGGGAAGTTTCTCTTTTGATAGCCATGACTGCTCATGTGTGGAGTAGTCCTTGGATAATGGCTATTCTTTGTCTGGTTTAAAATGCGATTTGCGTTGTAATGCAGTTGTGGGTGTATAATGCAATGGAAAGCTTACAATTGATATATTATTATTTTTTAATCCATTTGAAACACTGTTTTGATTTCATCATTACAATTAAGCACCATTTCATAAGCATTCTTTATTTTTAAAGAAATAATGTACCTTGCACATTATTACTGGCCACATACCGGAACCAGGACCATAATTTTACGTGTCTATTCACTAAATGTTAATGAAATTATGGGAGAAATGTAAAATTAGGTTCCTGACTCCAGTTTGTGCTCATGAAGAACTTCCAAGTTCAAGAAGTACTTTATTTAAAAAAAAAATCCATCTAAAATGGTGCCTTAAGTTAATGACATAAAGGGAGAAAAATTAAATGAAGTGTTCATTTTATGACACAATGAGCATAAAAGGCTTGACACTTCACTTTAAATTGATCCCATTTAAAAAAGTAGCTCACCCCGGCAGAGGCCATATTTCACTGTTGTAAATGGAGCCAATAAATAACATGGAGAGCTGAGCATGGGCCAAGTGAAGGACCTGTGGCCCATACCTTCCATGAGCGAAGACTTGCAAATAATGTAAATAGTGATACAAAAGTCGTACAAAAATATGATGGAGTCTTTTTAAAAATCACTGCGTTTATTACTCCTACATGCAGGAGCATTACACGTGAACATTAGATCATATCACTACATTGAGAGGCATTATTAGAAGTAATAGCTTTTGAGCATGAAATGATGTACTCCCACCATCCATGATGACAATGCTATCTTAATAATAACTAAGTGACAATTCATGTGCACCATACTTGTGGCATAAGTAATTATTACATGGAGCAAATGCATAGTCTGGCAGGGGGCATTTTTGTACAGCGCACACCCTGAACTCAGGCATTTCAAGGTCCCAGAGTTTGAGAATTTAGAAAAAGGCATTATGTAATAAAATAATTGTATTGCAGCATTTATATCGTCATATGCTTACTACCCTTATGTAGGGGACTGAAGCACTTACCTACATAATCCATGTAGGTAGGCTGTTTGGTTAGAAAGGTGTTATTTTTTATTTGTGATTCTATGTGGTAAGTGTTTCCATGTTTTGCTTAATGACTACCGAGGTGCAGTTAAAGAGTTATGGAACATAATAGTTTGGTGGATGAGAAGGTGTGAGAGTCAGATGTGAAGTTTATGGTTTTTAGTACGCTGGCAGCTGTGAACAGCACTGCAGGTCTGTTTGGTTTCTTATGATTGTAGTCTTCTTCGCTGGTTACTGCAGAGGTCAGGTGCACACAATGGGGCCGATTAGGATGGCGGTTTTTCCGCATCCTCCGGGCCGGCGGAAGTGTCCGCCGGCCTGGAGGATGCGGAAAAACCGCGGCGGAGACTCCAAAGACCCACCGCCAAATTAGGATGGCTGGTGGGTCTGATAATCTGTCCGCCGCTTTTCCGCCGCGGTCGGAAGGCGACCGCGGCGGAAAAGCACTAACATGTCTGGTGGTGTCTATCAGACACCGCCAGGCATATTAGGATGTCTGAAAATATATGCTTTTCCGCGGCGGCTTTACCGCCGTGGAAAAGCATACGGACCTTCACTTCGGGGGCCCGTTGCGGGCCCCCTGGGTGAAGGTGGGGTGGGGGGTGCACATGGGGGGTACCTATGGTACCCCCCTGCATTTGCGTGCACAATGCAGCAGGCACCGCGCGGTGCCTGCCGCTTTGTGCACGCAAATGCTGTGCATGGATTTTTTACATTGCGGCGGGTGCAGCTTGAAGCTGCACCCGCCGCAATGTTAGAGATAGAGGATGTGACCGCCACCCTGGCGGTCACATCCTAATTTGATCGGAGGGAACGCCGCAGCCCATGCGGACGTTCCCTCCTCCTCAGGGGTTGCGGACGGACTCAAGTCCGTCCGCGATCCTAATCGACCCCAATGTGTTGAAGAGGAAAGCCGGGACTAATATAAGCCCTCTGGTTTCATATTGTGCATTGCAGGCACTAATGAGTATCTCTTTATCCCTAGTTAGTGAAGCTGGGTGTGTGGGGGACTTTGGAAATAATCTGCACATTACTCGGCCTTTAGTAGCTCACGATGATTTTCACGGATCAAAAGTAGCTCTCACCATAGTAAAGGTTGGAGACCCCTGTCCTAGTCACTCCCTTCTGGCCAACTCAGGCTTGGTTCCCCACCACCCTAGTGCTGGCTCACGACCTTCCCTTCCTAATTCCCTCCCTAGTGGATCTTCTTACAGACGTGGACGGACGAATTCACCCCCTAGTTCAAGCAGGGAAGTTGAACCGTCTTGCCTGGAGAGTGTCAGGAGATCCAATGATCTCACAGTCCTTTTGTCAACAGCTTCAACTCTCCTCGGAGAGTCTTGGGCCCCTGGTACACACTACCGGTACAACAACATATGGAAATCATGGGTACGTTGGTGCTTGGAAAGGAATCTGGATTCTGTGACAGCACCTATCGTTGACGTAGTTAATTTCCTCGTTGAACAATTTGAAAGAGGCCTTAACTATAGATCCATTAATTGTTGTAGGCCGGCTAACTCCGTGGGACATGCTCTTGTCAATGGTAAAACAGTAGGTAAAAACACCATTATTTGTAGAGTCCTCAAAAGTATTAGACTCCGGAAACCTCCTAAACCTAGATATCAGTCTCTTTGGGATGTTAAGTTGATTCTTGATGTTTTCTCTAGCTGGCCTGATAATATTCATTTGAATAGGAAAAATCTATCTATCAAACTTGCTACCTTGCTTTGCCTTGTTTCTTGTCGTAGGGGCTCTGATGTTAAAGCTCTTGAAATCTCGAATAGATCCTACAACATGTTTGGAGTCAAATTTGGTTTGTTTAGAAGAACCAAGACTATGTCTGATTCTATATTTTATCCACGCTTTGATTTTTGCAAGAAACTTTGTGTTGTGGATTGTATGAAAGAATACGACTGCAGAATGAATGCTCTTCGTCCTTTAGGTGTGAATCAGTTACTTATTTCCTATGTAAAACCCCACAAAGCTATTACTTCTGCTTCTATTGCTAGCTGGGTTAAAATTGTTATGAATTTAGCAGGTATTGATTTAAAAATCTTCAGAGCTCATTCTATCAGAGGTGCTATGGCCAGTAAGTCCTTCTGGTCTGTAGGTAAGTTGGATGATATTCTTAAGGCTGCCGATTGGTCTAATGCTAGGACTTTCGCTCAGCATTATTTTGAACCAATTACACATATGTCTGATGTAGCCTTATAAAGCTACCAGCATGCATAATGTAGCCTCTGGTCCTGTAATAAAATTGTGATTCACCTATTACCATGACTAGAGAATCTGGATTTCATTAAAGACACAGAGGCTAACATTATCCCTCTCTCCCTTTCCCTTGGATATTTAAAGCCTACAGTATATATATTTACTCTAACATATCTGATAAAATTGTGTTTATTGTATACTTCTTGTTTTACTTGAAGTCTTTTCAATTTATAAATGATTGATTATTTTTCATTATACCTTTGTTTAATTACATTCTTTGCCTCCTCATTTTAGCATTTTTTATTCTGGGATTACTTGTATCTTTCTTTTCTTTTTCAGATAATATCTCAGAACTTCTAGATTTTTACCTTTGGTTCATCCATCTTTCTTCCTTCCTTTGTTTGGTGATGGTTTAAAGAAATTGTTTGATGTCTGGACTCGAAATTCTTTGGGACTTATCCTGTTCTACACTACATTTAAAAGAGGCTGATTGTTATGGGCTCATGCCTTTTATCTACTGTTAATGTTCTATTTTGGAACCTTTTTCCTTTACGATGTATACGGCTGCTTGGACTGCATTAAAAGAAATATGCATAATGTTACCCTCCGTGTCTTTAATGAAATCCAGATTCTCTAGTCATGGTAATGGGAGAATCACAATTCCTTTCCTGCCATTCTGGCCGAGACTCATCTCTGAGCTTCTTAGACTTGTCTACACAAGAAGTTATTTGGTCTATTTCTTAATGTCTGCTGATTTATGACTGTCAATATTTTCCAGTCTGATAGTCAAAGGCTTTATGCTTGTACATTGATTCTCTCACCAAAACTCTTTATTTGGTTTCTGAACTGACACCTTTTTCTCTCATTATTCCAAATTAATTTAGATTAGGGATTTTCCTTTATGGAACATCCTTGCTGAATTATTACTTTATTAGCTTTAATTCTAATGAACATTTTGTTCTATTTTATACTAAAAGAAATTAAAATAAAACCCTTTTAATTCACACTAAGTTCTCTTTATTGATTGACTTGAAAGTCTTTAATGATTTATTAAGTAGATGATTGCTCCTTATTTCTAGAGGTGGGCGTAATTCTGTGGAATTATATTAATATTCAGTGGAATGCCACGAAGGGACAGAGTGGGCACCACAATGTACAGTGCATACCTTTTTGTTCTCTTACATAAATATGTTAGTCATCAAGGGGTATCCACTCCAGTGCATACCCCTCAGTGCCCTTACATACTTATGCAAGGACATTGGGGATATGCAGGGCACTCCAGTGCTGTGCATACCCCTTGGTGCCCTTACACAAGCATGTAAGGGCACTGAGGGGTATCCACTCCAGTGCATATCCCTCAGTGCCCTTAAATAAGTATGTAAGGGCACAGAGGAGTATGCACTGCACTGGAGTATGTAAGGACACCAAGGGGTAACCAAGTATGTGGGGGCATTGAGGGGCTAAAGTGCAGTGCATACCCCTTGGTGCTCTTATATACTTATGTAAGGGCATCAAAGGGTATCTATTACCATGCATACCACTCAGCGCCCTTTCATCCTTACATAAGGGTGCCAAGGGGAATTCACTGCACTCGTACTTTACATGGCTGGAAGAGGGAGCAGTCCCCTTATGTTTTAAAAATCACTGCTGATTAAAGTTTAGCTGTGTTTTTTAAGCATAGAGGAACTGCTCCCTCTTCCAGCCCTGTTTAAAACCATTACAGTGATGATTTTATTCCACCAGTGGAACCGCAAAATTAATTAGTAACACTGCATTACATGAGTAATGCGGAATTATTAAATAACTCCAATTCCATTGGCCTTATTAAAACGTTTGCCCACCCATACTTATTTTTCTTTGTCTATAAACATAGGTCCATACGACCAGTGGCGGGGGATATTCAATGATTATACTAGAAGATTGAGATACAGAAAACCCCACTCTCTCAGGCTGAATGGAGCCCCAGAGGAGATTAGAGGAAACCCTGAAGGCCAGTCTTCCTCACCTCCCTCACTTGCACTGCAGGGGCCTGTGTTACGCCCCGAATAGGACCCGTCATTAGTGATCTTAGCTGGAACTTGATCTGGGAAATTGTTTCACCGTAGTCATTTTTTTCATCACATCACTAATTAAAATGTATTTAAAAAAGAACAAATTAACAATGGATTTACAGTTGAAATTCTGGTTTCCACTGAATTAGGAAGTAACGCAGCCGAAGTTCTACAGATTTAACGTTCTCATTACAGAATTGAGCCAATGTTTCCCATTTAGCATAAGGATGTTAGACTATGCAAAAGGGTGCGATGAGTGTATTTGCCAGTTTTGCCACTCTGCACAGCTGTCTCACAGCGTCAGTGAGTGGCCTTTAAGTTAAAGATGTATAGCTTGTAAAGTTTTCTGGGTGCCCTAAAGTTACCTTGATTGAAGAATGACTTTCGCCAAGGATGTTTCCCAACTCTCAAGGAAATGATTCGGAATTACAAAATATATTAGAAATATACTTCTTATGAAGCCATACACCTAGAATACTAATTATTAGACTTTTTTTTCAAATAAGATTCAAGGGAGCGGATTTGCATTTCACTGGTTGAAAGGTCGTAAATCGCAGCATGTAGATATAAATCATGTAGGATTAGCTTGGAACAAGGTTAAAATCTAATCACTGTCATTATTCCATTCCACCTGCAATAACAGCTGCCACTCTCACTTTGACCTTTGCCTCATTTATTTTATCACGCTTTTTTATTTATAAAGTGTACCAAGACTGATACAACTATTGTACCTACTGTACAAGTGCATACAGCACAATGTTTAAAACTTCATAAAATAATTATTTCAGGAATAAATAAGTGAATTCAAAACCTGTCGGAACAAAATATGTAACATTAATAAAATAGACCCATAAAGGGTATCTGAGGATGTGACTGTAGTGTTCCTCAGCATCTCCCGTCCCATCTACATCTCTCTCAAATAATGAGGTACCATAGGCTGTTGTATGCGGGATCATGATACTGCTCCAGGTAAATAGTCATAGTACTGAGTGTGGTATTGATATATTGTGGTATTTGCCTGTACCCTCAACTTTTCACACCTCATATAACCTTTAAACACTGCATATTTCTTCTAATTTCCATTGCAAAATTCTGAATGTGAATGGTTTACCCCACATATATGCCTACAAATTTTTACCTAATGATATTTTGCCTGGGGAAAAGTTGGCTATCACAACACCAGTTTGCATCTAACTTACATTTCCTGACCTATCTGTAATATTTCCTGACCTATCTGTAATAAAGCCCTCTATGTCTTGTATTCCCCCTGCATAGTTGAAATCATTGCATACAGGACTGTATACTCTTGTGTCAAAGATTCTCCTCGTGGAGCAAAATCTTGGAAATGTATCCTCTCTCTCTAGTTGATGGCTTTCCATGAGCCAGTTAGGCAGAAGAGGCTGTAGTAAGGCTAAGTGAGAGATTACTCTGCCCCGCCAGCTCCCCTTATGTCACAAAAAGTTATGTGCAGACTGCTCCTGTGACAGAAAGACAGCAAGCAGAGACAGCTGTCCCAGAAGTCAAACTCATGACTGGCTTAATCGGTAAACGTTCAACTCACTGAGCCATCCTTTTACCTACAATCATTGGTGGACGGCACAGATAGGCACGGTGAGGAGGTGGGGAGGGGCGTGGAAGTGCTTAATTTGAGCCAAAGATTTCTGATGCTGAGCACTTGCACTTAATTGGTTTCCAGTGTTTGGCACCGGCACTTAATTGTCAACAGCCCACTTTGGGCAGGTTGCCACAGGTGGCTCTGCTCATGTAATTTAGAAATGAGCAGTATAACAGTTGTTTAGGAAAACAATATACGTTAAAAAAATACTAATACCTGTCTCCCCAGCCATTTCTTTGGCTTTGGGGACCTGGAATAATATGAACTGTTGCATTTACATGTGAGAGAGATGGTAAGTAGTTGTTTTGGCAGCAATGACAGGGGCGATGGGTGGTGAAAGCTGCAGTGGCCTCCTGGTCAGAGCCCTGCCACTTAATATTTTACAAATTAAGCACTGGGCGGGGGCAGAGCAGGGTGTGGGGGGAGTCAACAGATGGTGGAATAGGTATAATTAAATAAATAACACTTATTCCCAGGGCTCGAGTCGGGGTACCACGCGGGTGGACAGCGTCCCCCCACTTATTTTACCGGGGGGACGCCGTCCCCCCTGCTAAATAGCTGGACCTTACTGTTTGGCCTCTCTGAGACGAGATCGGAGCTGTGAGCTCCGATCTCGTCCCAGAGGGGACGCAGAGGTAAGGCGGGCACATTCCACGAGCAGATGTGCATTTGAAGGGAGGTGGGGCGGTGCACCTCTTGGGAGCCGTCTCTATCGGGTTTGGAAACACACGGGAGGCAATGAGCTCAATGGTGCAAGCCACCTTTAGTGACGTCACTTCCTGTTGTGACATCACTTCCGGTGACAGCGTCCCCCCACTTCTTTTTTTAGGACTTGTGCCCTGCTTATTCCGTTGTCTGGCGGCTTCCCCAGCCGCACCCTGCCCCGCCTAGCACTTACCTGCGCCAGTCGCCGCTGCCTACAATATACATAGCAAGGAGGCGTGCGTATTCAGATGGAGCAGATTTAGAAGGCTTCATTTAGGATTATAATCCGTTTCTAGTACTAATTCCATAGATGTTGTCATTTTAGGTTGTGGGTATGGTTTTAGCTCCTTATTAAATAAACCTCTGTTGTATAGTAAAAATGAATTCAAGCTACAGCATCGCAAGGTCATAAGAGAGCGGCGTTACCGTACGTGCTTTGGGCATAATGCAACGCTGCACAAATGATGTGCTCCAAGGTGCACAGAGGGGTTGGTCGCCTGCTGAAGGACAAAAGTAATTGCATACAGAGCGAACTAGCAAAGCAAATGATGCACTGCAGGCACTTCATTGCGTTTGACAGTGGAAGTCATGTTTTAACAAGAGAAATTCATTGCTGTACTTATGCGCCTGCAAGTGGATTCTTGTGGCTATCCCATCCCACTTACGTCCTAAATGGCATATTTACAATCATTGCGGCGGGGTACCGTACTTCGACAAAACGCGCAACATTTAATTCGCATGTACCTTTCTAAATATATACAGTGCCAAGCAGGAATAAAATCAATGTTCACATACACATCGACCCACACTAAACTGGCTCCTAAAAGGCGAATCTTATATATTTTGACAAATAAATCAGGAAAAACTGATAAAACATGAGTCTGGTAAAAAAAAAAATATTTTGTTCAGATTGTACAAATGTTAAAATATAACAAAAATTACTTAGCACGTTCAGAGAACACGTTTAGCATTTAAATGAAGAAATAATGAGCCTCATACCTTTAAGTGTAGCAAAAATCATTTTAGTTCTACAAGATCTGACAGCTCACAACTCATTCCTAAAACTGATTTATCACATTGCACTTTTAGTCTAGGCAATCCATCATGGAAAGAGAGTGACACATATTGAGAGAAAGTGGAAACGGTGTAATCAATTCACTGCCTGATAAAAATGTTTTATTGTGTTTCCTCATCAAAGCAATCAATTTGTTATTTGCAGGGTGTTCATTGCACAATATAATATAGCGATATAGTTGCCACTTCGCAAAATGGTAACCTGGGAATAGGGTTCACATTTTCTTGGGGAATGGCTGAAAGTCTACTTTATGTACACCCAAAATTTACATATGTAACATAAACAGCTTTTTCCAGGACAGATGGGGCGTTTGCTGTTACTCATTAATAGGCAAACATCTGTTACATTTATACAGTTTACAAAACTCTTTCCACCTGGAAATATCCATTGACAACACCTGTTCTTGCAATGGTACGACATAAATAAAAATCGCAGGTACGGTCTACACTGTTTTTGAAAAATTAATTCTTTGGTCAATCTCAACTAATTGGGTGGGGTGTCCCTGAATGAAGAAGTGGAAACCAAAGAGTGAATTACCGCAAGTTTTTTTATTGCCAAAATTGCGATTCGAGCCGCAACTACAAACGTCTCTCCTTTCCCTTTCTTCGGCGGAAGACCCCTCCCTAACTCCTCCTTCCCTGACAGGCTTCCTGTTCCGCCCAGGAAGGAGGAGTGGTGTCCTCAGGGTCCTGTTGCCAATCCCACAATGGGCTTAATATTACACTAAATATTATAATGACCCCGGTCAGTGCTAACTCTTCTGTTCCCTAACTCAAATCAAGACACTCTGAACTTTGCCCATTCCTAGTCATGACTGTAAAGTTCCCTCTGACTTTATAGTCATCACTAGGAAAGGGCAAAGTTCATAGTTTTTCTCTTGCCGGCTTCCCTTAATTCTTGTGACTACTACCATTAAAATCCACAGTTCCTGAAGGTTTCTTCATTTTGGTTTTAAGGTAAAAATGTAGACTTTCATTGGGCTTGTAAGCTGTTGCAAGACAAATTAAATCGATAACATCCATGCCGCTCGCAGTACTTGCATTCTTTTACTGCCTTTCACTGAGGAATTGAGCTCTTAACATTGACAGCGAGGACTGCCCTGCTTCGAGGCGCTCTGTGCGGACTTGGGAGCCCGTGTGCTCCACTTCTGAGCTTCCGTGACTGCCGAGGGAGAGAGGCGCTAAAATCAACCAGCGGGAGTGGGACTGCGAGGCCCAGAGGTGCTAGCGCTTGGTCATCGCGCGCACCTGGTGCCTCTTCCCGCCCCCTCCTCCCTGAAGGCCTTATTACGTCTCGCGGCCCCCGCTACGCGGGAGCCGCTCGTAGTGCTTGCATTCTTTTACTGCCTTTCACTGAGGAATTGAGCTCTTAACATTGACAGCGAGGACTGCCCTGCTTCGAGGCGCTCTGTGCGGACTTGGGAGCCCGTGTGCTCCACTTCTGAGCTTCCGTGACTGCCGAGGGAGAGAGGCGCTAAAATCAACCAGCGGGAGCGGGACTGCGAGGCCCAGTGGTGCTAGCGCTGGGTCATCGCGCGCACCTGGTGCCTCTTCACGCCCCCTCCTCCCTGAAGGCCTTATTACGTCTCGCGGCCCCCACTACGCGGGTGCCGCTCGCAGTACTTGCATTCTTTTACTGCCTTTCACTGAGGAATTGAGCTCTTAACATTGACAGCGAGTACTGCCCTGCTTCGAGGCGCTCTGTGCGGATTTGGGAGCCCGTGTGCTCCACTTCTGAGCTTCCGTGACTGCCGAGGGAGAGAGGCGCTAAAATCAACCAGCGGGAGCGGGACTGCGAGGCCCAGAGGTGCTAGCGCTTGGTCATCGCGCGCACCTGGTGCCTCTTCCCGCCCCCTCCTCCCTGAAGGCCTTATTACGTCTCGCGGCTCCCGCTACGCGGGTGCCGCTCGCAGTGCTTGCATTCTTTTACTGCCTTTCACTGAGGAATTGAACTCTTAACATTGACAGCGAGGACTGCCCTGCTTCGAGGCTCTCTGTGCGGACTTGGGAGCCCGTGTGCTCCACTTCTGAGCTTCCGTGACTGCCGAGGGAGAGAGGCGCTAAAATCAACCAGCGGGAGCAGGACTGCGAGGCCCGGAGGTGCTAGCGCTGGGTCATCGCGCGCACCTGGTGCCTCTTCCCGCCCCCTCCTCCCTGAAGGCCTTATTACGTCTCGCGGCCCCCGCTACGCGGGAGCCGGTCACAGTACTTGCATTCTTTTACTGCCTTTCACTGAGGAATTGAGCTCTTAACATTGACAGCGAGGACTGCCCTGCTTCGAGGCGCTCTGTGCGGACTTGGGAGCCCGTGTGCTCCACTTCTGAGCTTCCGTGACTGCCGAGGGAGAGAGGCGCTAAAATCAACCAGCGGGAGCGGGACTGCGAGGCCCAGAGGTGCTAGCACTTGGTCATCGCGCGCACCTGGTGCCTCTTCCCGCCCCCTCCTCCTCCCACTTAACTCCGCCATCTGACGCGAACGCGGGACGCGCGCGGACAGAAGCGCGAACGAAGACCGGACAAAGAGCGGGCCCTCTGTGGCCCTCAGTGGCTGAAGTAGGCTGGGCTGGGCCCACTCACTAATATATGCTTATTAGATTTTATTGTAATTTGTAATCCATTCATTTCATATAGACTTTGGCAATTGCTGCATTATTTGTGTCTCTATAGACGCGTGCCATTGGCTTTGTGTCACTTTGTATATGATATTAATTATCGAGCATATTTTAACCTGTTCACCGGCATTGTATATAGTTTCACCTTTCACTACTTGATATAGCCTGCAATATGACTGCAAAAAAGCTTAGATCTGGGAGACTGTTGGGGGGAAGATCGACGGCTAAGACCAGATCCAACCCCCTGCGAAACAAGAATGTCTCAACTATCCAATTGAAGGGTCAAAATCAGATATTTCAGCTTTGGGAGAAATCGGTGGATAAGGTGCCCCCGGAAAAGACTGACTCTAATAAGGGTGTCACCGCAATTCCATCGCATAACCCATCGCTCTGTCAATTACCGAAGGAGGTGGAATTGGGAAACTTACATTTAAGTTCATTCTCTAATTTGGGTGCTTTATCTTCTCCCACTATATTTTTTGAGAACGATAATTGTTTAGCCTCTAATCCAGATAATTCCCAAAAAACCAAGTCTCCTTTAACACCTGTAAATGTCTCGCATAATGGCACATTATACCTCTCCAAGCTGAGGGAGGTTACTAACGAAGACTTACAGCCCCTGGACATTGACCTAGAGTTATGTGAACGTTATCTGGTCGATGAACCTAGAATACTACTAGATGCTGTAAAGACTCCAATTGGCGCTACCCCTTCTGGTCCTCATCTCTATAGTAGTACCCCCTCCCCCAATTCCCAAGATCTTTCCTTTCAGACAAATATGTCGAAAAGTCCAAGGCTCAATATAACGGGGATTGAGGTTATTAATGATCCTAGTTTAAAATCATCAGAGAAACCAATATCAGAACTCCTGATTTCCTTGGAACATTTGTTATCCTCAATTCTAACGTTACTCAGTAAATTTGTGGGTAGTTCAGATTGTGTATTGGAATCTGTTACTCAAATTTTAAAGGCCTTATTATCAAAAACCTCAGAAAAGAGCTGTGGTTTAGATTCTCCCACTATAACACTTCCTGAAACAATTCCAGCTAATGTACCTTGTTTGTCAACTGAGAATATACTAGTTGCTCCTGTGATGAAGGAATTATGTCCTACTCTTAAAACGTCTGCTTATAATTGTATAAGTGATTTAGATCCAGGTATTGTTTTAGAGGAAAATGGTGTTGTATTGCCAGATGCCAATGCCGAAAAGGTATTATATCCCATTTTTGATCCAGATTTTAAGGGGTTGGAATTAGAGGAAAAAGTGGGAAAACAAAGAAAGCATAAAGGAAAAAAAAAGAGGAAGCCTCTCCGTAGATTTAAAAAGAGGAGGCAGAGACAAATATGTTTTGAGGATTCCCAGGTTTCTTATAATTCCTCCCCCGTTAGGGTTGAGATTGATAATGGAACTTTGAGGCATGACTCTATTATGTTGTCATCTGAATCTTTGGGGCCTTTTGCTATTACTGATGAAATTATCACTAGTTGTTCTAACCCAAATTCGAGAGAACTGGGCGTTGAAAAAGAAAGGCCCATGGTCCACTTTCCAGCAGTGGAAGTAAAGAGCTCTGTCCCTGTGGTATCAACCTCTCTTAACCCTACTGCCCCTTCTTTCCATACATTGGCAGAAAGGGTAGTCTCCGGTCAAAATTCTGTCTATAAGATGATGGAAACCCGTACTGATTCACTGATTTTGGATTTCGTCCCACTATTTGACCTCGATTTGGTACTGAATAGATCTTTTCTCCTGAAATGTTGTATGGACATCGAGGGCCTAAAATTAATCAAATCAAGTGATATTGATCTAGTAACAATTTTAGGAACATGGTCTATGTCATTTATCAGGGTAAGGTTCTATTCAAACCTGATAGCGAATCTTATATTAAATAAAGCAGAAACTTTCCAGAGCCAGGGGATTGATGTGGTGCCCTTTACAGCCATATGTGCTGATAATCACAATGAGAATGGCTATTATAGGGGCCCGGGTCAAGTCAGTTCTTCTCAGCCTTTTGATGACTTAAAGATTCGTGTCTCAAAAATGAAAAGGGTAGTTACACATGTTAGCCCCCCCCCAATAACAATAAATAGGGGTATAACTGAGAATGAACAGCAATGGAACTGGCTACCTGGTGCCTTGTCGTCCAAGGTGACAGACAACCCAAGACTGTTTTCTCACCTTTAGCAGCTTCTTTTCTGTTATTTCCTGGAATGCCGCAGGCATTAACAACAATCCTGAAAAACTATTGTATCTTTTTTCTCTGAATGCCAGCGTAATCTGCATCCAGGAAACATGGTGTATTGACAAACTGAATGTAGGGAAAGACTACTTTGTGTTGGAGGTGGCGGCAACCCCCTCTAGTAGGGGTCATGCAAAAGGGGGAATCGCTTGCCTATTGTCCAATAGAATTAAATGGAGCTTTTCCCACTACGTAGATTCCAGTAAGCTCTTCCAGGCAGTGACTCTCTCCAATTTAGATAAAACGGAGAGAGACACCCTTTTGTGATAATAAATACCTATATACCGCCAGGTGATTCTTTTAATACTTTGTTGAAACAAGTTTTTATTTTTATTAGACAAATTAAAGAGTCAGCTCCTTCTCCCAATTTCCTGTTAGTTGGTGACTTAAATTGCAAAGTCTCCAATTATAGTTTGGAGCTTTTTAGGAATAAGGTAAAAGAGGAGGCTATGTTGATTCCCCAAGCCCTCTTCCCAGACAACATAAAAACAAATAAACGGGGTAAATTGCTGCTGGAGGAATTGTACACTACGGAGGGGCTTATAGCCAATGGTAGGCTTCCTTCCGATGTTCCCGCAAACTATACACATAGTTCCCCCAACAGTAAATCAATTTTGGACTATATAATTGTTGACCACTGTATTTTTCCTCTTTTAAGGGACTTGGTTGTTGTAGAAACTGCCCTCAGTGACCATAATGTTATTATGCTAACTCTTCTAGTAGATCCTCCCAACTCTGACACTTGGGTGCTTGACAGGGACGTGGTCTCTTTTAAAAAAACAGGAAGATGTTTCTGGGATTATAAAGCTATGAAGGGTTTGGAACCTATCCTTGAAAAAACTTTATACAACCTAAATAATTGGCAGGGGTTGGAACAGTCCTCTTTTGAAGCTTTCATGAAGGAGATTATTTCTGCTGTAAAAAAATCCAATTTAACTATGAAAAAAAATACCCTCCTTAAAGTAGTTGTTTCCCTTAATAAGGAAATAAACAAATTGGTGAGGGAACAATATATATGTGGAGCAGCAGAAAGATCTCAGAAAATTTCTCTACTCAAAAGAAGGAGAAGTAGGATAAGGAAAAAAATGGAAAAAGAAAAAGAGGACTCGTTATGGATTGGTTTGCGGGAAGCCGCTGTTCAAGGGAATTCTAGACAATTTTGGACTCTCATTGGGGAGGGATGCGGCTCAAGAGTGCGTCCCCTTCCAATCCCTATTCCAGAACAAACCTGGGTCAATCATATCCTAAGTCTGTATGCTAAGAATGACCTGCAAGTGGAACTTAGGGGAATTGGGGAAGATAGTAACTCCACAATTGAATGCCCCTCAGAATTATCCATAGAATCGGCTATTAGGGATATGCGCCCATCAGGTGCTATGGGACCTGACGAACTCCCGATATCAGTCCTGAAACAAGATCCTGTATCCTGGAGTAAAATCTTATTTCCTCTTTTCAGGATTTGTTTCATTAAAAAATCTATTCCATCATCTTGGAAGGGGAGTATTCTGGTCCCTATGTTTAAAAAGGGCGATAGAAACTTACCTATTAACTATCGTCAAATAGCCCTCTTAGACGCAATCGGGAAGGTTTTTTCTAAATGCCTATTATCCCTAATTAACGATTGGGTGGTACTAAAACAAATTTTACCACTAGAACAAGTAGGCTTTCATAAAGGCCACGGAACCCTGGATAATCTCTCAGCTCTTCAGACTATTACAGATAAATACATAAGGGTACGTGGCGGAAGAGTGTACGTGGCCTTTATAGACTTCTCCACTGCATTCGATAAGGTTGACCGCCCGTTGCTGTGGAGAAAGCTTTCTGCCTTGGGAATGCCGCCTCAATTATTAGATATGATCCAGGCGCTACATACAGACACTTGGTGTCAGGTCCTGCAAGGAGGAGACAGGGGCCTTTCTAAGATTATTCCTTCATGCAATGGCCTTAAGCAAGGTTGTCTCCTGGCCCCGTTACTTTTTTCATTATATATTGCAGATTTACCTGCCTCACTTTCTTCCTGTGATGGTATAGCTCCAATTTTGGGTGGAAAGCACATTTCATGTATGTTATATGCGGATGATATCATAATAATGGATCTTATGCCTAAAGGTCTCGCTAAACGCCTCCATGCTCTACATCAGTATGCTGAATCTCATTATTTAAAAATTAATGCATCTAAGAGTAAAATCATGTGCATCTCAGGCTGGAAAAAACACAAGTTTGTGAACTTTACCTGGTCTGTGGGAGATGACAAACTTGAGGTAGTAAAGAGTTATGTTTTCCTAGGAAAATTAATCTCTGACAATTTAAGTGCTAAACCCCATACCGATAACAATGCCCGGAAGGCTTTATCCCAAGGGAGAAGCTTAAGTGCATTGTACTCGGCAATGGGAAGAAGGCATTTTTCATATTTATTGGAGGTCTTTAGGGCAAAAGTTCCCCCCACCCTCTTGTATGGATTAGAATTAATCGATATTAAGCATTGGGATTTTTTAAATATGGTGGAGGGAAAACTGTTAAGAAGCGTAATCTCTATTAGTTCCGCCTGCTCAGTAGCTGCTTGCAGACTTGAGTTCGGTTTGCGCAGCAGTTGGGTGCAGGGTCTGGCAGCTGTAGTACGTTGGGTCGCAAGCATAGCCAGAGGTGAAGAGGGGACTATGAGATTCCTCTTGAAAACTGAACTATTAGGAAGTTTAAGAGAACATTTTTTAATTGTTAATAACTTCAGAAAGGCTGTATCGCTCTTGCAGTTGGAAGAGAATACTCTCTTTTCTCTATCCGCATCCCAGTTAAAGTCGGTCTTGAAAGAGGCTACTTGGGACCTTAGCTATAGACTAGACAGTACTTTAATCCTTGCTAAGAAGGGTGTTAACCCCCTCACTGACTCATTCGCAAGAAAATTTGTGCAACCTTACGCTACTTGGAATTTACCCCATGGTGTTCGGAGATTTTGGTTTCTTTTGAGGCAGGACTTGTTACCTCTAAATAATCTTTTGTTTAAATGGTACGGAGTTCCTGCAATTTGCAATTTTTGTCATCTGTCTACTCAAGACCGAACGCATGTACTCTTTATATGCCCAGCACTGCGCCCTTATCGTTGCAAATGGTTAAGGCAAATATGTTTGCAAATGGGTATTGTAAATGTTAATGCTTTTATGTTCGCTTTATATAACCCCCCTAATGAGAGATTTTGTTTCAACATTTTTAATTTTTTTTAATGTTTTTTAGATATTTTCTGAAGAATGGCATGTGTATTAACGAGCTACTTTGTGTTGCAGTAATTGTTATAATTTGTCTTTTTTTCATTATGAATGGTATTTTGTATCTGTGTTTTTTTCTTATGTGGACCTCTAAGGAGTTCCAAAACATAATAAAGATTGAAATTGATAACATCCATCAGTTTCAAAGAAGGAATCAGTTTGAAAGCAAACTTTTGTGAAAATGGCACCTCAGTTTTTTAGGTTAACCAGAACTAGCCAGGATATATGGCCAGTTTGCTGGAAAAACTGTGCCAGGGCATGAACAGCGGGAACCCGGTAACTGTGTCTACGAAAGCCAGGCCAAAAACTGAGATCTATGGCAGGTTTTTCTTGCTTTGCAAAATCATTGCACATCCCTACACATGTCCTGATGAAAACCCTGAGGAAGTTATTCTCTGAATGATGTCACAATAGATCTCAAAACCCCACGTGACTCTATCAAACAAATGAGCATTCCACATTCCTTATTGCTGCTAATTACTACAGAAGATGGACTGGGCAAAAATAACTGCTTTTGTCTCTACATCGACTGACCGCACTCAAGTAGTTAGTCTAGGCAATGATGTCCAGTCCATGGCCTGCCTCTTAGGGCCCTCACTGCATGAAGACGGCTGTTGCCTACTTCCTTAGGCGTGCCAGATAGTAATAAATCAATGTGCACGCGTTTTGGAGCTATCCACTGTTCTAGAAGAAATGTTAACGTAAAACATTGCACATTGAAAGTAGGCATGACTCAACTGTTTATGTAATGTTGA
Organism: Lissotriton helveticus; assembly: GCF_964261635.1. NCBI lineage: Eukaryota > Metazoa > Chordata > Amphibia > Caudata > Salamandridae > Lissotriton > Lissotriton helveticus. Next base: position 983,921,417 of record NC_136071.1, on the reverse strand, counting down.
AGCACATGCTTCCATTTTATATTGCTTATATGAGGAGCAAATCTGTAAATGACTGATAGGACATGTATGTAAAGTCTTTATACGTATGTGCGCTTCCATATTCGGTAATGGTATTCACCCATTCCCATCCATCTCACCTCTTACCTTTCCTAAGAACATTCTGGAAAATAACACACTGATCCTCAAAGGGGAGGTTTCTAAGCTATCCTGGGTAAGCATTGAGCAATGAGTCTCAGCGCCATTGCCTTAGGCGCTATGAGCACCAGTGTATTGTTTCTGTAAATTAATGAGCGAGGGACCGGCTGACTGAATAAATGAGTAAGTCATTAGTCAAAATGATTACTGGATGCATTAATAACCTTTTAGAGGAGACACAGTGGTTCACATGCAGATGGTGGACCCAGATGTATCAATCGATTATGGCCAGCATCAGCTCAGATAAAATGATTGGCCTGCAATAGTTATTTCTCTAAGAAGCGGTTTGTTGTGTAGCAACATGGCAAGAGATTTTTAATTGCCTCCATCTTGCATTGTGTTCAGTAGTTTTTCATCATACATTCCTTATTTGAAACGTCTACCACGGCATTCTAACTCATTGCTAAGGTTGAAACTAATACATATATTTGTATGCTGCGTACTGCAAAATGTAATGACCCACACTGAATAATGGGCTAGTGCATGAAAGAATAACTTCTACATCATATAAGTCTTTAGTAACCTTTGATTGTTATTTTTCAGGGACTGCTGGTTGCAACTATATTCTGCTTTTTCAACGGAGAGGTAAGATGTTACAGGAGGCATTGCACAAACATTTTGTTTCAAAGCTTTATTTTAGCATGACACAGCTCATGTTGAACACATTAGTTCCCAGATAGAATTTACGTGTAAGTGGATTATTTGAAACTAACAAGTGCACTCTTACATCTGCAATTAGACTGTATGCTATTTAAACTGTGTTAAACGTTGCACGTCGTGATAGTGGCTGTGTTCATGCAATGGACTGAAGCAGCTTCCCAAATGTTGTACTTCTTTTAGTGGTCCTTAAAGTGTTGACATTTGAACCTTTTTTTATTTTTTGTTCGTGTTGGAGTTTTACTTACCAATGTTCTTTTTCTCTGCCAAATACTAATCCCTTGGAGAGATTAAGAGCTTTTGTTTCATATTATAACTTTTGAGCAGTACAAGAACTGTACAAAATATTTTAGAGCACATTTCCTTTATGGCATAATAATGTAAATAATAGATGGAAAAGTTACAATTAACATAGATGTAATCTGATATTTTATATGGTTATTCTTTTCAATCTTCAAAATGGATTAACTCTGTTGAGTTTAAAATTGAGCAGATGAATTTTTTGTAATATATTTATAATAGCAAAAAGCGCACTGAGATCAGATATTCCGATGTGATTAATGCCATCTTAAAGCGGCAAGATGATTTTATAACTGCTTTCGCATGGCTGTAATGAAAGGAAACAGTCAGGATTATTACAGAAGAAATTCACGGCGATGTGCCCGCGAGCTCTAACTCAATTTCACGAGTCTCAACGTCCTGGACTGTTTTTAAATCAATAGCAAGAGCTTCCACACGCCCATAACATTTAAGCCTCGATTAATACTATGAATTGAAGAACAGATAATGGACATCAGTTTGCAGCACAATTGAGAGCCCAAGCAAAACCTAGTCCGAGTCCTGAAGAGAATCCCGGAATTGCTGGGTATTCCAAACGCATTTCCGAGTCCTGAAGAGAATCCCTGAATTGTTGGAGATTCGAAACGCATTGGCTGTTGAGTGTGGGGGAAGGTAGAACAGGGTGTGCCACGAGGGGACTGAATAGAAATTATTTCCCCCCGTTTTCTAGGTTGTCAACACCCTTAAGTAGGATATGCATCCCCACCCTCCCACAGGCAGGACAGTAGACACGTGTCTTTGAATGAAAAATTGTCCACCTTGTGTTTTCAGTGCAAATGCATAATTTCAGGCTGGCACACATAATTTATCGATGTTTGTTTTGTGACCATTGGTTTGCTGCATATATTTTTGGCACAATTAACGATTTTGTATTATGTATGTATTGTATATATTGTCTCACAAAAGAAATGGTTCTAAATCATGCATACAAATGTGTTGCAATTGTGTGATTTACTAATGTGGTGTTTCCTTTTAAAAGACATGTCCAATTGATATATGAAAGTCTTTTTGAAGTATCAAAACTAAGCAGAATAGGGGCGTGGCTTGGCGGGCGATCATGGCGGACGTGGCCTGCTAGAGCTCCCGCCGGCCCGATAATTATCCTGTGACTTCTCCTGGCCCCCGGACCCGAATTGTGCACCACATCTGGGGTAACAGTAGCGGACGACACTGGGAGTCATCCGGTGCCGGAAAAGACGCGCTGAGACCTCTCTCGGAGGTGAGGCGGCTCGGAGCGGTGGGCGGCCTAGTGCCGGTTGGGCAAGCCGGGGCCTCAATTTTGACACGCCCGGACCGGAGGACTCGATCCGGGGCCTGCGGCGCTACCCCTTGGCCACGATCCGGGGCTGCCTGCTGCCGGCGACCTGCTGCGGGATCCCCTGCCTTTCCTGCCATATCTGCGGTGGGGGCCGGTGCCTGGAGGGGGCCTCGGAAGACCTGCGGCCTACCTGGCCTTGGTGGAGCCGGGACCTCGAGTTTGGTGGTCCCCGCCCGGAGTCACCGGCCCAGATCCTTTGACCGGTGCCAGGACAGACGCGCTGAGCCCTTTCTCGGCGGTGAGGCAGTTCGGAGCAGTGGACGGCCTAGTGCCGGTTGAACGAGCCGGGGCCTCAATTTTGGCAAGCTCAGACCGGAGGACCTGATCTGGGGCCTGCGGCGCTGCTCTTTGGCCGCGATCCGGGGCTGCCTGCTGCCGGCGACCTACAGCGGGATCCCCTGCGTTTCCTCACCATACCTGCGGTGGGGCTTGTGCCTGGAGGGGGCCTCAGACAACCTGCCGCCTACCTGGCCTTGGTGGAGCCGGGACCTCGCGTTGGTGGTCCCCGCCCGGAGTCACCGGCCCAGATCCTTTGACCGGGTGAGTGGACGCAGCAGAGCCCCCGGGGGCTGAGGTATCAGTTGGGCGCCTGGCCCGGATAATTGCCCTTCCCTGCTCCTGTGGTTGCCGGGGCAGCGGCCGGAGGACCCGTGGACTGGACTAGAGTGGCCCATATCTGCGCCGTGCCAGGAGTGCCAGTGGGCGCGGAGACGATTTACTACACCTTGGTGAGGCCGCGTTACCTGGGGGCCTACCCGATCTGTGGGCCGGTGGCGAGGGGATCCCGTGTGGCCTGGTGTGCTCTGGAGGCCCCGGTCGAGGCCTGGTTGGTGGACTATCGCGAGGTGCGACCTCGATACAGGTGCGTGTTACTGATCTGCCGTCTCGGCGGCCGCCATGACTAGGGGCTCGGCCGCCACTAAGACTGGACCCATTGATAAATTCACCGGCCCTGGTGGAGGAGCTGGAGCGGCTGGTGGGGGCCAAACTGCTGGACCAGACAACGCGGCGTTGCTGACAGCCATTACACAGTCCAGCGACATGCTGGATGCGAAGATTGGCGCGGTGGGTGCCGACGTGATGCTGCTGCGTCAAGATCTTCGTAATGCGGTCGCCCGCATTACTGAAACCGAGACCAGAGTCACGGCAGTGGAAGGAGATGTTGGTGCCCTTAAGAAGAAGGTTGCCGAAATGGAACAGACTCAACGGGGCCTGGTGCTTCGTGTGGAAGATGCCGAAGGGCGGGCGAGGCGGAACAACCTGCGCTTTGTTGGCTTTCCGGAGGACTGCGAGAATGGGCCCATGGACGCTTTTCTGTCCCGGTGGCTGGAGAGCTGGCTACCCCCGGACTCCCTGTCGCGATGCTTCGTGGTGGAGCGTGCACACCGCGCCTTGACACAGAAGCCGCCGGCCGGGGAGCGGCCTCGCCCGATCATCGCCAGGCTCCTCAACTTCCACGACAGGGACGTCATTCTCCGGGAAGCGCGGCTTAAGGACACCCTGCTCTATGACAATCATAAGATTATGATATTCCCGGACTATACCAAACTGGTCCACCAGCAGAGGCACTCCTTCCTGGAAGCCAAGGCCAGGCTGCGTGGCCTGAAAATCCAATACTCGCTGCTCTACCCGGCCCGCCTCCGGGTGATCTTCAACTCCAAGACCCTCTTTTTCGATACGCCGGAGGCCGTCTTCAACTGGACCGATGAGGCAGTCAGAATTCGACCTCATGTCCAACCAGGGCTGCACTCTGGGTCGTCGCGTGGCTCGTCTCAGGACCGGAGCAACCCATCAGGCAAAGGGAAACGTCACCGCAAGTCCCGTTCCCGGCGGAGGTCCCTGTCCCGGGACCCCCTTTTGGGGGACACACAGCCCGATACGGATCAATCTGATAAAGGCTCCTGATCACCGTTCACAGGGACTGTCTGCTGGTAGCCTTTCATATGTAACTATATATTGCAGATGCTGAGCTGTGGTCGGTGGGACAGACATTGGCTGGTGCAGTATTGACTTCTTCTTTGGCGAATGCCGGGGCCTTCATAGTCTGGTACTTTCCTGTGGTGCTTTGCTTATGACTCTGCTGTATGTTTGTTGGGGTTCGGGGCCCGTACTATGGGCTGCCTCCTCCTGTTGGGACCGGGGGGTGGTTCTGGGAGTGTGTCTGGTTAGTTCGGGGGGGGACTAGTTGGGATCCATTGGTATGGCTGGCTTTGGGCGCTGTGTTTTGGGCCTGAAGTACCGTATACCGCGACAGATACTTCATCGTTCATTGAGGTATGGGGGTGGGGGTGGGGGGAACTGGGGTGTTTTGTTGCTTGTGGGTTGGGCCGGGGTTAGAGGGGTAGTGGGGTTTAGGGCTGTGTTCTGGGGGGTGCACGTGTTTCTTATGATGTTGGCAACCGGGGTGTTGTGGGCCTGGGTCGGGTACTGGGGTTGGCGGGAACTGGCCCACCGTGACAATGGCTGATGCTCCGCGGCTCGTGTCTCCTGGCACTTCCATGCGTGTACTGAGCTGGAATGTCCGGGGGCTCCTAGACAAAATCAAACGGGGGGCTGCGCTTCGCTGGGCGAAAAGGGACTTGGCAGATGTGCTCTTTCTTCAGGAAACACACATGTTGGGCACTAAGGCACTGAGTCTGCAGAGGTTTGGCTTCCACCAGGTGTTTCATGCTGGCTTCACTAGGGGGTCGAGGGGCGTGGCCATTCTTGTCCACAGACGGCTGGCTTATACTCATGAGCGTCAATGGCTTGATCCTCAGGGCCGGTTTGTGTTTGTGCAGGGTAGGGTTGGTGTGGAGCCTGTGGTGTTCGGTAGTGTGTATGCCCCTCCCCCGCTGCAGTGGGCCCTTGCGGAGCGGCTGTTTGCCTTATGGGCCGAGCTTCCCCGTTCCCTGGCTGTGATTGGAGGCGACTGGAATGATGTGGTGGACATGACCTTAGACAGACAGAAGGGACGAGGGGCCGCGACTGTAGCCTCCCCTACTCGGCTGAGTGCCATGATTGATGGTCTTGGATGGGTGGATGTGTGGAGGCATTTGCATGCGGGGAGGCGGGAATACACATACGTCTCTGCTGTGCATGGCTCTCTCTCGCGCCTCGATTGTGTGTTTGTACCGGGGGCCTTCCTTGACAGGGTGCAGGGGGCGGCGATCCGGCCTCGCGGGCTCTCCGACCACTCCCCTGTGGCGGTGCAGATAGATCTCTGTAAGGCGCGCCAGCCGTTCCGGTGGCGGATGTCTACGTGGCACCTGCAGCGACCGGATTACTCCCAGCATCTGCGCGGTGCAATCGCCCACTACTGGCAGGACAACCTTACGGTGGGGATGGATGCAGTCACAGTATGGGAGGCTATGAAGCCCGCCTTGAGAGGTGTGGATATAGCCTGGTGCGCATCGGCTCGTCGGACTCGCCAGGACAGTATTACTGCTGCCGCGGTGCAGGTGGAGGTGCTGGAGGCGCGGCACAGGGCGGCGGCCGATGATGTGACACTGCGGCTGCTTTTACAGGCGCAACAGTCTTACTCCTCGGTCTTATTAGATGAGGCACGCCAGGCGTGGCTGGCTACGCGTAGTAGGGTGTATCAGTGGGGTGACAAGTCTTGCACCATGCTCCATAGGCTTTGTCAGCAGACTCTGCAACCAATCACCTTGCCAGGGCTTGTTGACGACGCGGGGGTGGCAATTACAGACCCCATGATCCTTGCGGCGAGCTTCGCGCGCTATTATGAACGTCAGTATGCCCCTCGGGAGAGCCTTTCCTCTGATGGCATTGAGGAATACCTCGCAGCGGTCCACCCACAGGCGGTCTCCGATGACGTGCGTGATGCTCTGGAGCTCCCCCTGATGGCGGAGGAACTAGGCGACGCACTGGGCCAACTAAATATGGGTAAAGCACCGGGGCCGAGCGGGTTCCCCAGCGAATTCTATCGGAAATTCCACCTGCAGCTCGGGCCACATTACAGGCGGGCGTTGGAACTGGCGCGGGAGCGTGGCACCCTCCCCCCGGACTGGCGTCATGCCGAAATTGTGGTCTTTCAAAAGCCGGGCAGACCCCCGAGCGCCATGAGTCGTACCGTCCCATATCCCTTATTAATTTTGAAGCCAAGCTCCTGGCCAAGGCGCTTGCGAACCGCCTACTCCCGCATATCTCAACCCTTGTCCACCCGGATCAAGCGGGCTTTATGCCACACCGGGCGACGCGGCACAACATTCGGCGGGCTCAGGCCGCGCTGGACGCGATCGGGACCACCGGGGTTCAAGCGGCGCTGTTGTTGGCAGACATCGATAGTGCCTTTGACTCGGTCAGCTGGACCTATCTCTTTGCCCTCCTACCACTACTGAACTTGGGACCGGTTTTTGTCTCCTATGTACAATTGCTCTATACGGATGTCACCGCATCGGTGCGTGTTTCTGGGGCGGTCTCCGCGCGATTTCCTGTGGCCAGGGGCACCCGACAGGGATGTCCCCTCTCCCCGTACCTCTTCGCGCTGGCTATGGAACCTATGGCCGCCCGGGTGCGCCGAGACGCGCTTTATCGGGGCTTTGTGTGGGGGGCGGACCACTCGGACCGCATTGCCCTGTATGCGGATGATGTGCTCTTCTTTATGACTGATTTGCATTGTACGGGCCCTCGCGTTCTTGAGATCATGCATGAGTTTGGTCAGGCGTCGGGGCTTTTTCTTAACCCACGCAAGTCGACCCTGTGGGTGTTGGGGAGTGACTCGGTGCACTGCCCGTGGGCTGCGTCCCTTCAGGTGGTGGTTGAGGGCATGCAATACTTGGGCGTCTTCCTCTCGGCCTCGGCCACGGTGGCGTGGGATCGGAACATTCGGCCAGTGTGGGATAGGGTCCAGATGGACGTTAAGGCCTGGACACGTATGCCCCTCAACATCTATGGTCGGTCGGCCATCTTTAAGATGGTCGCCCTGCCTCGGCTCCTCTACCAACTGCAGAATCATCCATATAGAATCGACCCGCAATGGTTCCGTAGTGTCAACTCGGTGCTGGGTAGGTTTTTGTGGGCCGGGGGTGCCTCTCGGGTCGTGCTACGTACCTGCTTTCTCTCTACATACTGTGGCGGCTTGGCGTCCACGGACCTCCTGTCTTATTACCAGGCCTCCCACCTCCTAGTGCTCAATGAGTGGTGGTATGGGGACCGTAGTGATCCGGCCTATGCTCTGGAGCACTCGTTGATGGGCGGTGCCACGCTCCACACGTTGCTGTACTCGGCCAGACGGAGGAGGGCATTGCCGAGGGTCACTCAGGTGGTCTTTGCGGTCTGGCGGCAAGCTTTGCACCGTGTGGGGTGGTGGGGCAGACTGACGGCCGAGACGCCGTTGTGGCGTAATGGCCTGCTCCTGGCGCTGGCTTCCCTGTCCGGGTTTGGCGGCTGGGACGCGATCGGGATTTCGTCCCTTGGTCACGTTCTCTCTGGAACTACGCTTAAGTCCTTTCAGGACCTTAGTTCTGAATTCAATATGCCTAAGTCCCAATTCTTTCGGTACCTCCAGTTCCGCCATGCCCTTGGCCCGAGTCTGGTGGGCTTGGAGCAACTCCCCGATTTCAGTCCCATCGAGGCTAAACTGTTTATGGGTGACCTAGGCGACAAAAAGGTCTCTCAGATCTATCGCTCCTTGGTTACGCACGGCTCCCCTTCTCTCGAGACATTGAAGGCCTCCTGGGAGAATGATGTTGGCCCCTTGGATGATGATGACTGGCGCGAGGCCCTTGAATCCCCCCGGGGAGCTGCTATAGCTGTCCGTCTTAGATTTATTCAATTCAAATACCTCCACAGGGCCTATTATACTAGGGAACGGCTGTGGCGGGCGGGCCTTATAGCCGCCCCGGAATGTCTGAGGTGCGGTGATGAGAGAGGGACGCTTCTCCATACTGGAGAAGTGTGGCTCACTGGTCAGAGCAGGCAGACCCTGAAGCAGAGGTCAGACCCGGGACCAGGGTTCAATTCCCGACGCGGCAGGGTCTTGAGCTCAAATGTCCATGGACTCGATAATTCTCGCTTCGGTGCCTGACCTAATCATGGGTTCACACTCTGCAACTCTGGGCATTAAGCTTGCTTAATCTCCACAACGGCCCCCCTGCGGCGGGATGCCTGGCTTTCACCTTGGGGATGCCCTGTAGGGGCTATCTCACAGGGAAAAGCCAGGACGGGTTCCCAAGGCAAGCGCGGAGATACCCCTTCGGGGGTCGATTCAGGCGCTATATAAGAAACATAATAATACTGTGTGGTCCTGTGGGAGGCTGACCAGATTCTGGGCGGGGGTTTGGGACTGGCTTTCGGAGGTGCTGGGGTGGGACCTGCCCCGTACCCCTAGGCTGGGTCTCCTTCATGTCCTGGAAAATGTTGGGGGTAACACTTACAAACGTCACTTGCTGCTGTTGGGGCTGGTGGTGGCCAAGCGAGATCTGGCCCAAGCCTGGAAAAGCGAACGTGCCCCCCCAATTGGTGCATGGAAAGCGGGACTGGACTTCCTTATGGGCCTGGAATTACCTGTTTTTGAGGCCAGAGGGTGTCCCCGGAAACATTACAAAATTTGGAAAAGATGGGCGGACTACAGGGGTCTGAACCTCGATCCCCCGGCTGATATTGATGATGTGTTGGCCCTGGATGTGGACCCCGTACCTTAGACTGTTGGCTGACTCCACCTTTGTTTTACATCTTATGTTGCTACGCTGTGAACACGTGCACTGGGTTCGGGTGGGATAAGGGGTGGGTAGTAGGGGGGGGTGTTGCAGGGCGTTGTTGGGGATGGGTGGTCTGGGAGGGGATTAGGGTATGTTTTTCTATAACTCTGGGTTCACTGCTATGCCTTTTACATGTCTGTTGTTGACAGTCTCCTCCTGACTGTGGAGGGCTGTATTGCATCTTGCTTGAACTCTCAATAAATACGGTTTTAAAAAAAAAAAAAACTAAGCAGAATAAATGCTCAAAAACCTCAGAATTAGTGCTCTCAGGTTTATCGCGACTATTTAAAATAAACCTCTCTTGACACCTTTCTGCGATTTCAATCTTAAAGCGCTGAGGCACCGTCTAGGTGTGGCTGGAGACAGCTTCCACTGAATCATGTGGCTGCTGTCATCTATTCAGAGGAATGGGCAAGAGATCCGCCTTCAGCAATTGCCTAAGGTTTACTCACAAACTGATCAGCCCACAATCATCAGCTATTTTCAGTCTGCACCTTAAACGACTCACTGTTAGAGTCTTTCTTGGACTTACTTTTGCAGTTATGTGAAATTGACTACCTCTTTGAATAATGAGTATTTTGGATGCTCTCTGCCTTATTGTCCGCCATTGTTTGCTGTGTATCAAAAAATGATAGTAAAAAGATTAAAACTCACGATCATCAGTCATTGGTTGACTCATTTCCGCTAGTTAATGCAGAGTGGTTCACATGCAGAACCCAGGCAGAGCAATCATGTATTGCCAGCAGCAGCTCAGATAAAATGATTTGCCTGCAATAATAATTTTCTTAAGGGGTTTGTAGTGTAGCAACATGGCAAGAGAATTTTAATTGCCTCCACTGCGTTTTTTGTTTTTGTTTGATTTTCCATCTTGTTGTTTTCATTTCTACCGAAGTTGTATTTAGAAAAAAGATATATGTTTTGTTAGACCAGAAACGTTTTGGCAGACTTGAGTGCAATTAGCTAGTGAATAATGGCAGTGGCATTTCTAGAACGTGACTGCAGCTTGTGCAGAACGTGATCTGATCAATCTCTTGCATATCATGCGTCCACTACTGTCTAGGTGCTTAAAATGCGACGTTTAAAAGAAAATCTTGTTACTAAGGAAGCATAAAGACAAATTGCACTGCCCCTCTTTGCATCGACTCAAATATATTATACAATTCAATAAGCCAAGCGTTTACTATGAGCGCACAGGAAAAAAGGTGCCCAAAAACAAACTCTCTTCTACCAGCCACATTTCACTTGAAAATAAATGTATTCCTTCTCGGCATTCCATCAAGTCGTGGGATAAATGATGAGATGGGCAACGCGGCGATAGCCGTAGAGCGTATTATTCTGATGGTGAGGAAAGGTTCAAGAGACTGAGCCTGCAGTTAATTCTTACAGAAAGTTAGTGCAAATAAGGGGTGCAGACAAGATTTCTAAATGATGATGCAAATCTAGACAGGCACTGCAGTTTTCTGTGTGATGGTGCAATTATAAGCGAGCCCCCAGACTTGCTGAGTGTGTGCAAAAAAAAAAATATGTGCCTAAAAGTAGCTAGTTATGGTGTCAATTTGAGTACTCCTAGATTTCGAAGCAATGAGGTAAAATTGAAAATGTATATGGTTCACTGAGTCATGGCTTAAATCTGAGCATGCATTTAGGATTACTGAATCAGGTGCAAACTTAATATTGCAACAAGGAATACTGAGCGATGGTATGTTTAGGGTTAATGAACGCAACGAGATGCTAAGCATGTACTAACTAATACTGATTGCTTGGTAAATCAAGGCAAATACTACTGATCAATAGGTGATGGGACCAATTAATACTCATGTGCATGTCCGCACTTCTATTAGGTTGTGAATGTGGTTCAAGGCACAAAGGGGCATATTTACAATAAAATGTCAGAGAGCGTAGCTAGGCCAAATATGGAAGCGCCACACTCCAACATTTTCAAAAGTCAAAGATGCGCCGTATTCACAAGGATACGGTGTAGCCCTGTGTTTCCCCTAGCACTGGCACAAAAAAATCTCCCTAGTGCCAGCGCAGGCACCCTGCCTTCATGTTGCAAGGGTGCCTGCACTGCAAGGATGATTGTTTAATTGTTTAATTACATAAGCAATCAATAATGGCAACTTGCACATTCTAGGTGTGCTGTTTCTGGGGCACACATAGAAAGAGCCAAAAATTCAGAGAAATTAATAATTTCTCCTCATTTTGCCATTCTGACACCTGATATTCCATTGCGTTCGTTTTGGTGCTGCCTCAGCTTTGTAAATCTGGGTGCTTCCGTGGCAGTGAGAGCTAGGAGGTGATGAGTATCAAATCCTACAGTGGCATACCTGTACTTCCCATTTGGAAAGCCAGAGCAAGCCCTGTGACATAGGGAACACAGCAAGATGCTCCGTACCCTTTGACCTAAGCCTACAAATCAGACACAAGGCTAAGGGAGTCACCAAACACCATGGAGAGACCCACTGTGAGGAGGATGGTTTGGGAGAGACAGAACAGTGTCTGCTTTTATAACACATCAGTCACTGTCAGTTTCCTAAAGGTGAGACCTGACTCTCCTCAAGGTGTCCCCTACCTCAGACCACTTCATTGTGCACACACTCTGGAACCTCCCTTCGGCCAACCAACACACCATGGAAAACTCCTCTCAAGTCCTCAAGAAAAGGCCAAATGCAAAATTCTCTTACACCAGAACACCAATCTAAGGAGCCCTCCTCTTACCCATATAAATCAGTCGCTGCCTCCTAGACACCTTCTTTAAGAGTGGACCCCATGCAACTTTCTAACTACGCCGTATACACCTTTCTTGAGATGAGTGCTACGCTGCCAATTTACAATTTGCTTGAACAGACCTACGTTCGGGCTAAGGAGGATATGGTGCATACTATGCAAACATGCTGTGTACTTCAGCAGAAAAGGGGACCTCCTCCTCTTATTCATCCATTCATACATTTACTCAAGCAGTCAGCATTATATCCACTCTTTTATCCATCCACTCCCTCTCACATCTGTTCAACGAATCCACCACCCAGGCACTCACTTTTCAATCTTTTACACACTCCCCCACTTATTCATCAATTCAATCATCCAGCGGTTCGTCTTTCCATGTATCCTCTAGCCAATTCAACCATTCGTTCACTCTCTCACTTGCCCATCCATTCATACATCCGTTCAACCATCAATGCACTTAGAAAAAAGCCAGACCGATTGGCTTTGTCAGTGGTTAATTATCTTAAGAATGTCATCTCCGGTAATCATTTTTTGTTAAACCAACACAGGTATGGAGTAATCAGCAGATTCTTCTAATGTAATAAGATGAAAAACGTAGGATTGTGGTATAAACTTATGCCAATTATCTAAAATTCTGGGCCACTTTCCCAAATGCCATTGAGTACTCTAAGATAACGAATTTAGTTTCAAAACATTTTCAAACATCCTCGCTATAGAGTGTCAAAACAATTAGAATTAAGTGACATTGACAGTAGTAACCTTTTGGCCTGCCATGATTGCAATACATCGCTGTGTTCAGCTACTTCTGACTAGCAAGCCACCTCAATTATTTGGAAATAATGTTCCAGAACTTTCAGAAAGTGAGGGAATGACAAGAATCCCTTTGAAGTGAATGACAACTTGCATTTATTTCACCATATTCAACAAAATCTTTACAGGAACTTTTAAATGCACTTATGCTACCCATAAGTTTTTTCATATCTTACCCGGTGTGGAAAATTTCTTGTCACCCCCGGCTTGACAAAATGGCAAAACAATGTGTTTAAAACACATATTTTTGCCATTCTGTCACCCCCTCAGTGATCCCACCCGGGGCGGCCCGCACCTGATGCACCCCTCTTCCTACGCCACTGGGGTAGTTCATGAATCCTACAATTAGAAAGGCATTTATCTGATGCAGGCTGCCCATACGTAGCACTTGCTAAAGGAACATGCTCAGTGATGCCAATTTAATTTACCTGCAGATCGTAAGGTCTATATAAGAATAAATTCCTAGCTCTCATTCTATGCTTTTTCTTGACCATGACAGGGTTATGGATATTTATTTAAAACAATGGAGTATATTCTCAAGAACATGTGATAACCGTCGAAAAAGTTACTTAACGCAACTTCCAACATCGCAGTCTATCACGGGAAAATTACGGCGTGTTAACCAAGCATTCTCAACACTGAGGTACAATGCGATAGTTTCCAGATAACGCGTCAAATGTTCGCATTAAAGTCAACGCCACACCGCAAAAATGTGAAACGTGAACACAAAAAATCTTGCGCTGAGGCCAATCGCGATACAAAAAGCAGCGAAAACCAGCCACAGGCCCGCAAATCCTACCCGTCTGGCAGGAAAATGCACCATAAAAACTACAGCAACAACACACCAGAAACATTCCAAAGCGCGTAGCAACAGGGATTCACCCTGACCGAGCGCAAAGGCCAACGTGAACCCCACAACCCCCACAGACCACCAGAAAGGAACAACAGGGAGGGCCAAGGAGGAGAGGGAGAGAAAGACGGGTTGCAGTCCGCAGCAAAACCAGATCAGCGTCACGGAGGTGACAGAACACCACCATCAAATGACCCACAAGTAGACCACCTGGAATGCAGTTGGAGAGCCGAGGAGGCCAATAGAGGAGGCCAAGAGGCGCTGGCAGTACGGACACAGCTCTAGAGGACCTAACACAACATCAACAGGGTGAGTAACGACCAGGGACTGGAGAGACGGGGAGATGGGCACAATGGCACACATGCACAATGAGATGTAGCACACTGCACACACACAATGACCCTGGATCATGTCCCTGATCCCCGTGGCACACTGCAGCACACACACATAGCAAGAAGAGCACACCCACATTGACGACAACATGGCACAATGCGCAAACCCAACACTGCAGAACAGAGGACACAAGTGGCTTCTCACACTCACAGTAACATGCCTACTACATCTGACAGAGCTGGAAACTGTGAAATGGAAATATACGCGTACACCTCACATCCGTCATGTAGTCCAAATGTACACTGTCCTGCAGCAGTATTCAGCACCCCCAAACAGTCACAATGTACACTGTCATACAATCTGCATGTGAACAAGAACAATGCACCAACATATGTGTCAACACAATGTCAACATGCATCTCCCCTTCACATTGCAGAGGGGCACACAACACCTCCAGCAGAGCACAGAAGACAAAACATCTATGGTGCCGAGAGGACCACCACACCTACGATACAGACCTCCTACAACAGCCCATAGACATCCCATTCAACTCACCACTAGGACCTGGGGAGCCAAACTACTTAGAGGAAAACACAGACCCAGCAACAGAACACACAGCAGGAAGCAACCGCAAGCACAGCTGGCACACAACACTTCACCCACCCACATATGGCACCCCAAAGCCAGGTGTCAGCATGCCAAAAGGAGGAGGCCGAACAGGTGTGGGTGGGGTCCAAACCCATGGAAGGCCAACTAGATCACATACGTTGGTGTCTATTATCCTTAAGGGACCACCTACACCCCACAAAGGAGACCCACACTGCCATAGAGACACATGCAGATGCAGATTCACAGTACAGAACCACACCCAGGGGCATGCAAATAGCAGTCACACACCTATGTTGGCACTACGTAGGATGACCCAGGCAACCCCCCCTTACGATTTGAGTGGCTGATGACAAAGCTACATGTCCCAGCTCCAACCCCCTGCCTGCTGTGACATGTCTGCACCTGCTGTACACAGCACAATGTAGTGTTTAGGGCCCAGGGCCCTCATGCATACAACAAGACCACAGGGCCATATGCAGATATTATGTTGAACTGGCCACAGGCACATGTGCTAGGCCCGTTTATTGGCAGGGCCACATGTACAGTGAGGCCTGTGCTGGATGTGTGTGGGGTGAGTGTAAGCCAGCCCGCACAACTTGAACAGTGAACACAATTGAGACGGAAACAGAAAACACAAGCATAACAGGGGCAACTGCTGAGCAATATAGAGGTAGCTGGAGCAAGTACATAGGTCACCAAATATGCAAACAGAAGTGTCAGTGAGTTGCAGTGCACTGAGGTTGGGGCACTAGAGCTGAGTGCGCTCATGTGAAGAAAAAGTCTAGGATGGTGTTCCTTCGAGATATTCCTGATGCAGATGCAGTGGAGTGCGTTAGACCTGCATCATCTCCCTCATCGACGTCCCAGGTCGCCCACACTGCTTGAGGAGACATTGCTGCGCAACCTCTCCACAGAACAAAACTCCATCAGTAAAGGTCCATGGGTTGCAGTGCACTGAGTCAGTGGCACCTGGAGTGCTGGGCGGGGATCAGGCAGAAGATGGCATCCACGACAGGTGCGAGCAACTCCATCAGTCTGCCAGTACCACCGTTTCGACTCTAGCAGACAGTGGTTGGAGGTGGTCCTGGCGATGGTGGCATGTGCCTCCTGCGGTGATGCGACGTCCGGGCCTGTTAGGACTCGATTTGATGTGTGAGTACTGGTGGGCCGCAGTTGAGACCGGAGGCACCGGACAGTGCTGGGCCACAGACACATGGTGTTGATGACCCCAAGGCCATCGCCTCGGAGGGCATCCAATAT
This sequence comes from Lissotriton helveticus, assembly GCF_964261635.1. Classification (NCBI taxonomy): domain Eukaryota; kingdom Metazoa; phylum Chordata; class Amphibia; order Caudata; family Salamandridae; genus Lissotriton; species Lissotriton helveticus. The sequence goes on along the minus strand of NC_136071.1, from coordinate 983,905,618 downwards.
CTCAGGAGAAGGAGTCCCCGACCTGACCAGCACAGAGTTAGTGGCCCCGGATGCACAACGGCCGCACAGACTCCCTGCCATGGGACGGTGACTTGCGGTGCACTGAGGTAGGGCCACGCCAACTGGGCAGGTCCTCATCTATGTTGAAAGTGAATGTGGCGGAGGGTTGCGGGGGACAGTAGAAGGTGTCCTCCAGGGCATGATGCGGAAGGTTTGATCTTATCCAGAAGCAGCAAATAGTGGAGTGGAAGGCAACAGCCTTGTTGCCAGGACAAGTTCGGTATCAGATACATGAGGATGAAACTACCCCCTAGTCCATTGACTCAGATGCCACTAATGTACGACCAGTGAGCGTCCATGAATGTCGGGGAACAGACTTAGTGGCACTGGGACTGAGAGGGGATGCAGATTGCAATGATGCCGGTACACTGATATGAACTCCACTATTGCTAGATCAAGACTTTTTGACCTACTGGACCGCAGTGTGGGCCATAGGCAGCGGCAAGCAGAGGCCCACAACCATGTGTCATTGGCTCGCAATGCACAGAGTTAGTGACACCAGGGCAAATGTCGGTAGTGTTCGATCACTTCCATAACAATGATACTTTTGTGCTCCAGACTGCAAAGAGCCATCCTCCTACACCTTTCTTTGCGTGCAATATGTACTCTGCCATTGAAAAATCAATGCTCAGTACCAATTGTGCGACCAATTCGACCGCAGTGTAGGCGGTAGGCGTTTCCAGGGTGTGGTTTTGATGCTATACATAGACATGGTGTCACCACATCGAAGGGAGTATAGTGATTTAAAGTCTGCATTGCCATGTATACCCAGCCATTGCATGATCAAGACTCAGTTCCAATTGTGTGACCTACACAAGTTTTGTGTGGCCCTGGAGCAGTAGTCCGTGTGGGCCCACAGACCCGTGTGGTTGTAATGCTATGCACAGACTGGTGGCACCACATTGAAGGGAGTATAGTGAGTTAAATTCTGCCATAATTAATGTTCTCTGCCATACTGTAATCAAGACTCAGTTCCAAATGTGTGACCTACTAGTCTGCTGTGTCAGCCGGTAGAGTAGGTCAACGAGAAAGGAGTATTGTGTCGCAGAGGCCGTGATGGTCGTAGCAGGTTGCCAAGGTCGCGGGCCTCGGGCCTGAAGCTTGCACCAGCACGGGGTGGACCCTCTTTGACACACGCCGGTCTCAGCAGGTGGGCATTGATGCCTGGGTGTGCAGGGGCGGGAAGGCCTGGTTCGTGGACCAGCGACATGAGGTGCAGCAGGCGCACAGGATTGCAGGCAACCCCGCTCACGGCGTCGGCCTTGTGGCGGGGTTAGGGGTGCCCCCCTGGCAGAGATGTTGGGCATTCCGGAAGAGAACCATGCCCAGAGCTACGTGCCTTTTATTCACACCCCTACGGTGGCCTGGCATACGCCGGCCAGCCTACTCCGCTCACGCTTACGGGGGGGACATAACAAGCTACATTTCTGAGTTCCTCCCCACTTGCTGGGGTGACATGGTTGCGTCCACTGCCCACTATACTCCATACACCAGCAGTGTGTGTGTCAACATGGATATGTGTGTGGTCTGCATACTGCCGTGTGGCCATCTCCAGCTGTCCCTGCTCAGTGTGGGGGAGGTTTAGATGGTGGGGTACCAAGCTGATGGTGTCATCCATGACTGTTGTGAGGGACTTGGATTTACCTGTCTGTGTGACTCCTCCGACTCGTGGGGATGTTGGTTGGAGGGTACCAGTGGCCAACAGATGCATCACAGCCAGCAGCTTGGTCTGCGGTGAGATGTCGGTTGTCAGCTGTGTTGGTACTGTCCGCCTGTGTGTAATGATGGTCAGGATATGGAGGTGGGTTGATCTTTTGTGCCTGCGGTGGGCTATGACATTCTCTGGTGTTGGGTCTGTGAAATTGGTGCATTTTGGGAGGATCGCTCACTTTGTCTGCGCTGCCTCGGTGTTTTTCGTGGCGGCGGTGGAGGTTCAGGGGGTGGGGGGTCTTCCTAGCGGTGGTGGCGGTGGATGTTGTTGTCCTGTTTAACCTCCGAGCTGCATGATGAGTGGCTCAATGGCATCTGTTGCCCTTCAGGTGTGGCTCTGGGCTTGTCTCCCTTTTGTGGTGCAGGCTGTGGTCCGACTTTACACCAGGTCAGAGCAGGTGTTAATTTCCTGCTGCTACTGCACCTTAGTGCATGTTTTGTGTTCTTATCTCTGATCTGTTTGGTCATTGAGAATGTTGCGGAGTGGTGTTGTTGCGGCTTTTTGCTCAGGAACGCCTACTCTGCATCTCATTAGCAATAGATGTGGGGGTTATCTGTGGCAATATTTTTTGCAGCTGCTATCGCAGGTAAACTGTTGCTATGGGCTGTTAGCACCAGCTTAAGAATGGGGCGATAAATTTATCACAACTTTGGCTGCGATAAAGTGCCGTTAACTTGGCGATAGATCCTTGAGAATATGCCCCAATGTTTCTACAACTTTTAAGAAACTCCAAACGAAGCTTGACTCCTTTGTTTTTCTGGGATAAGACAAGAATAATACTAGTTAAAGAGTGGTGAATTTCTTAGAATGTTCTTTTTAGGTCTGGACTTGAGAAAGCATTATCCAGTCATACGTAATTTAAAGAAATTGTAAGTGAAAAAAGCATACATATGTATGCACACCTAGAGCTTTAGGTCATCTTTGTTCACCCATTCATCTGTCCAACTGTCATTCACATTTTGCATTCGCCCACAACAGCATACTGCATTGGGCACTGAGTCAATGTGCATCTGGCTCTGCTGGTGCAGGCATTTTCTCCAGAACACGTGCAGATCTGCCTAAAATAAACACATCTATGTGCTAAGGCTGCTGGCCAGCACTTTACTTTGCCAGTGATTTTTAATTTCCTTTCATTATAATTTATTTGAGGGTGCGTGGCCAAGATAGTGGCTGCGGCAGCTGCCGGGAGCAGAGGTGATGCCTCTACACCCTTCCGCCTTCTCTCCTGTGGCGTTATAGCTTTGGCGGCACAGCGGCCGGCCGAGTGTGGGGGCGGCCCAGCGTAGCTGAACCCAGGACTGGTGCCATTTTCTACAGTGATTCGAGGGGGTCTGGGCCTGCCACCCCCTCGGAGTGATTGAACGAGATCGCCGCTGGAGTCCCCGGACCAGGGGAGAATCACCCCGGGTGCCCACGAGCTGCGGCCTACTTTCCTCACCCCCACGCCAATTTTGAGAGATGCCGGCCTGCCACGCGTGGCGCCAGAGTCAACACCGGGACCCGGACTCAGCGAGGATCACAGGTATTTAGCAGAGAGGGTCGGATGGGGCCCTACCCCAGCACAACTTCCGTGGGAGGCCACCACTAATGTGTAGCGCCTTGCACTAATAGACTTAGGTGACGGCGAGATTTGCCTTGCCTACCACACACGTGCACAGGCTACCAAGACACCTGGTGGGAGCCACTGACCAGGCCGGAAAGGCCTAGATTTGCACCCATCCAACCTCATCCACCCCGAGTACCGGAGAGGTGGCGCTTGCGGGTTCACCTGGGTGGGTCGGGGCCCGATGTCACAGGACTGCGTGCGGTAACCTGCCTGCAGGGCGCAAAACGGTGGGATTGCCGCGCACTGAGAGGATCGGCAAGGGAGACAGCCCGAGGGCTGGTGGAGGAGGCAGGGCCCTACTGAGCGCAATTGGGAGAGCTACTCGTGGGGATGAACTTTTCTACCTGAAGAGAGTGACTAGTACACAGATCACAGGCCTCTACTGCCCATGCGGGGGTGAGCCAAGTGGGACCCTTGAGGATTGAAAGAGACGGTGGCCCACGGTGGTGTAGGCCTGTCTGAATGCCCTGGTGGCAGCTGGATCTCCAAAAACACTTGGAGGGCCTTGAGAACAGATCGCGTCGGCATAACATTCGGATCCGAGGGGTGAAGATGACGGAGGATACCAAGGATCTCTTTGCCGTCTCACAGGGCCTCTTCCGCCATATCTTGGCAGCTGCTCAGGACGTGGAAATTGTCTTAGATAGAGCACACAGAGTCGGCCACCGAGGGCGCCCAACGCCCCCCGGGGGACATTTAATATGCCTGCAGGACTTCAAAACCGAGGAAGCCATCATGGCAAAGGTGAGAACCCTCCACCCTCTCATCTATCAAGTTCATTCTCCTGTGCTATACCAGGACCTAGCCCTCTAACAGAGTCCTGTCAGGTGCTAGGCCTGACGGTGCCGGATGATGAGGACGATGATCACCGCAGTGGCAGCCCTGGGCCCGAGATCACACCCTAAGGATGGCAGAATCAGAGGAGGTGGTGGCGAGTCTGAAAGCCGAACCAGGCAGATGTTGTGGGGGGGCAACAGGAATCCCTTGCCTCCACGGCCGATGCCCTGGCCCGAACGAAACCCGCCACCGAGTGAGACAATGGCCATTATGTACCTTAGTCATGATTCTCTGATTTCTGGCGGATGGCGGGGGGAACTGTTCCTCTCTCCTTGGTCACGTCATGAGCCCCCACTCGATGACCACCCAGCTCCTCCGGGTTTGCGGAATATACCCTAGAGATTGGGTTTTTTCAGCATTTTTGAACTTTTTGTTGCTGGCAGAGACATTAGTGCTAATGGAACTGTTTTGTGTTTTTTTTCTGTTGGGTTTGGGTTTCCTCGTCCTCCTTCCCTGGGTGCCCTTAGCAAACTGTCATATTGTATGCCGCTGGCCGCTTTGTACTCTCTCCCACCTTGAGGGATTAGTGACTGCACAACATGACCAGCGCCATGTATTGCATTCATCCTCTATCCCAGATCTCTGATGGCGCACAATTCTCTTAAACTCCTTACCCATAACGTGCTTGGCCTGAACAACCCAATGAAACGCAGGGCCATACTACATTACCTTGAACATTCTATGGCTGACATATGCTTACTCCAAGAGACCCACCTCCACTCCAAATATCATCACAGATTGAGAGCTAAGGCATTCCCCATCCAGTTGTTCTCCTCCAACACCACAAAATCAGCGGGGGTGGCCATCCTAGTCTCCCGATCCTTCTCGGGGAAGGTTCTACAGAAGCAAGCAGAGATCAGGGGCCGCTTTCTGACGTACCAGTTCTCGCTAGGAGAAACGAACTTTGTCATGGGATCTATTTATGCACCTAACAAGGGGCAGACAAAGTTCCTCCTCAAGGCATCAAGGCAGGCGGCTGCTGCCGCAGATAGGCATTCACTGATTGGGGGAGACCTCAATGTTGTTTTTGACAATGACCTTAGATCGTTCCTGCCAGAGGACGACTCAAGCCGGGGTCTGCTCGCCCCAGGGTAGTCACTGCTTCAGGAGCTGGGACTATCTGACCTCTGGCGCCATTCCCATCCCCACACTCGTAGCTACATCTTTTACTCAGGGGCACACAAAACCTATGCGTGCCTGGACTATCTTCTAGGCTCCTCCTCCCTCCAGACCCTTATGACCAACATTGATATTCTGACGGCCTCTCTCTCTCGGACCACTCCCCTGTCCTTGCCAGCTTTCACCTCCCTTGCTCACCAGGTCCCCTCAGACACTGGCGCTTGCGTGACACACTGCTGCAGTGTCCAGCTCCCACCTGTACTGACTCAAATCCAGAGAGCCATCACAGATTTTAACTCCTTCAACGCTAATCCGGACACGCCCCTAGCTACATAGTGGGCAGCCCTAAAGGCTGTCTTCCGGGGGGAATTCATAGCAATCTCTTCAGCTCACAATCGAGATAGGGAAAGTAAGAGGGCAGAACTCACCCGGACGGTCTCAGAACTTGAGCAGCTACATCAGAGGACGGGGCTTCCAGAGCATGGTGCCAACTTTGCCTAGAGAGAAAACAGCTTGCTGCCCTAGATCAAGATAAAGCGAGATATGCATCCCTTCAGCTGCGACACTCTTATTACACTGGGGTGGGACAGGTGTGGTCACCTTCTTGCTAACAAACTCTCTGAGGCTAGACAGCGAAAAGGGGTCCAGACCATACGTACGCCAGAGGGCGAGCCAGTGATAGATGACACGACCATAGCTGAAATCTTTCGAGAGTTCTACGCGGACCTTTACGCCGGAGACCCGCTTGATCTCCAGTCTAGTGCAGACTATATAGCTGGATCTGGCATGCCCTCCCTTTCCTCAGCGCAGGCTGAATATCTTGACAGGGCCATGCAAGTGGAGGAGGTCATCTCGGCAAATTCCCGCCTCAAAGTGGGTAAATCGCCAGGCCCAGGCGGCTATACTGCCGCCTACTACAAGACCTTCTGCAACCATTTGGCTCCCACTCTGACTCGACTGTTTAACTCTTTTGAGCACACTGGTGCAATCCCGGGAGAGATGCTGGAGGCGGCAGTGGTTGTAATCCCGAAACCCGGAAAAAACAATACGACCTGTAGCGCATATAGACATATCTCATTGCTTAATATCGATATTAAACTCTACACCAGCATTCTAGCGACCCGATTGGTGCCCTACATGACACAATAGGTCGAACCTGACCAGGCAGATTTATTATTCAGAGGCAGACTAGTGACAACACTAAGTGCATACTACACCTAAGAGAGAAAGCATCCCGCACCCAAGGCGAATATATGCTTCTGGCCATCAATGCAGAAAAGGCCTTTGATAGGGTGCACTGGCCCTATTTGAAGATGGTGTTGATTACAGCTGGCTTTGGTGAAAAGCGCCGCACCCACGGTCCAGGTTAACACCCACACGTCTCCTGGTTCTCTATCGGGAGGGGCACTAGACAGGGTTGCCCCCCGACTCCTCTCCTTTTCGCACTTTATATGGAAGCCCTAGCAATCAAAATTCGCCGCCATCCTCTAATTACTGGGATTCAGTTTTGTGGAGAAACCCACACCATTAGCCTTTATGCAGACGATGTCCTACTGTCCTCTCTAACCCGATTATGTCCGTGCGAGTCCTCTTCATGGAACTACACAATTTTACTCGGGCGTCGGGCTTTAAAATTAACATGCATAAATCTGTGGCACTTAGTCTCTCCCGCTCTCCACATGTTATTGCCCACCTCCTAGAGGAACACCCGATACAGTGGTCAAATGAGGCAATTCCATACTTAGGCATCCAGCTTGCTCCCACCATTCAAGCCACCTCCGACATTAACTACTCCAACCTCCGAAAACGCGTCAGGAAGGAATTGAGCAGGTGAAAACACTGCACAATATCCTGGCTGGGTAGGATAGCAGCTACTAAAATGACTGTACTCCCTCAAATTTTACACATATTTCTGACCCTCCCCCTCTGACCAGCATTAGGTTGGATCCAGCAAACACAGGAAGACCTCTCACGTTTTATATGGCAGAGCCGCAAGCCGCGCTTCCGCCATCAGATCGTAATTCTAAGGGAGGAGTAGGAGTGCCCGGCCTCCAGTCATATGTTCATGCCACTCAGCTCAGATACCTGGTAGAGTGGCAGCGGCTGGAATCAGAAAAGAACAGGTTGTTCCAGGACCAGGCGGTGGCTGGCAGACCACTACAGGGCATCCCCTTTCTCCACAAGACTCACCGGCCAGCCAATCTTTATGCATTATACATCACAAGCACCATCAGGGAATCCTGGGTTCGCACCAACACTCATGCACAATTGACCACGTTCCCATCACCTTTCACGCCACTAGTCAACAACTCAGAGTTTAAACCCGGTACTGAAGCCTGAGCCTTTCAAGCCTAACATTCCTCCCCTTGCAGATCCCTGGGACATCTTTTTGACTTAGAGGGTATTATCCCGTTTCCGCAGCTTAGGGAACACTATGGCCTCCCCGAAATGGAACGCCAGTCATACCTTCAGGTCCGACACTGGGCACTACACCCTCACATTAGGCCACAAGCACAACGACTAATATCCCCTTACAAAAAAGGGCTGATAACTCGCACCTCTGATAGGAGGATCATATCTGATCTCTATAAGATGCTCCTAGGCCCCACCATCCATACCTTTAAAGGCACTCGGCATCCCATATGGGTCTCACGGAGACCTTGACCAAGATAGTTACTTATTGGTACTATACGCCGGAGCGCGTGCATCTCTTTGACCCTCGCGCAGTGATCTATGCTGGAGGGAGTGCGGGGAGAGAGGTACACTGGAACACGTCCTTTGGGGCTGCACCCACATACAGCCATACTGGTCCCAAGTGCTAGATGAAATAGATCTTCACTTAGAAACTCAGCTCCCTCGTTTTCCCTCCCTACATCCTATTGGGTTTACCTAACCCATTAATGTACCCACTTAAATCCAGAAGGAGACGACTAATAGCGATTGCCATAAGAGCGGCCTTGCAGAATATCTTGATCCATTTGTGCACCACCCAAATCCCCACGCTCTCTGGCTGGCTTCAACGGCTTTGGATGGTGCTGGGTATGGAGAAACTCACACTCACACTGGCTGGTAGGGGGTCGGAGTTCCCTGAGCTTTGGCGTCCCTTCTTGACCCTTCTGGTGTCCGAATTCCAAGAGTTGATATGCCCCAGATATCTTTGACTACTGCATCTCCCAGACACACAGATTTCAAGTGACAGCTCCACGCAAAGTAGTAAAAGATGACGCTAATCAAGGTGTAGGCTTCCCCTTCTTCCTCTTCCCTTCCAATTTTATGTTTTGTAGGTGGACGAGGGATGGGTGAGGCGGGTGGGGGTTAGTTTGGGAAACTCTTTATTTGTTCTTCTTCTGTTGATTCTGTTGATCCGCTCCATGCTTCTTGCCTGTGGTAATGTTATACATTGCGACCTTTTGGTCTCCTTTGCATTCTGACATGGGAGCTGAGGGTTCTGTTCTTATTCTGCCTAAATATTAAAAAAAGATTTAAACCATAATTTATTTTATTTTTTCTTTATTCTTTGTTTGTTTAAACAGTGTTGTGATGGTACAATAATTCAAAACCAATAGTACAGATTAAGATACACTGCACTAATTACAATCATATTTCCCTGTAGTGTGCCTTAAAGTAAAAAAAGATTTTATATGCTGTTCTAGTTATGCCTCCCTTCTAGTAAGCACCTGTGAAGTTCTGTTTTTTTTATTTAACATTTTTATTCCAAGTTTATGGGCATCATAATAAGGTGGCAACATGTATAAAAAATATTTTTTAGAACATATGTTTGCAATAAAAACTAATAAAGTACCTATTGCTAATGCTTGGCAAGATAAAACACAGGGGCTTTTCCAAAGCGTGTTTATTGATGTAAATAAGGTAATATGATGCTTCCACGTGGTAATTAACCTGTTTGTAGATTCTGAATTCATTGTTCTATTTTGGCATTTCAGGTTTCAGTTGTGATTTATAACCACCGTTGACTGCTTTATAAATAGTGGCAAGTGTACCCTCAACAGTGTAAGGAGGGGCAGTGAGAAATGTCAGTGTAAGTAAAGTTAGTAATGATAGAACCGTCCAACAGAACAACATCAGCTCTTACAGAAGTTCCCTTTACTTTAAACAGATTTTAATACATGTAAATTTCAAATGTAAATCTAAAACTAACAACACAAAATACATAGAAAATAGAAAGAAAAATGATATAGCCGTAGCATATTCCTAATATAAACAACTGAAGAAAAACTTTGAAACTACTTTGAAAACAACTGAAAATATTCTGAAACACCTAAGAAACATTTAACACTTTACGTCTTGTGAAGAAAAGAAAATGTAAATGCAACACGAAGTTTGTAACAGACATTTACAGTAAAATAAATTGAAAATATACCCACAATTTTTAAGTATAACCCTAATACTATTTTTCTGTAGTTTGCATCATTCACAGATTTAGTAATGACCACACCCATTAGAAGTGCACTAAATACTACTACACTGGTTGGCATGACCTTACCGCAGCATTAAATGACAATGTTGGAAATTTAAGAGAGCACAACTTCAATGGCAGAAATTGAAATGTGAAAGTAGGCAAATGAGATTCCACATCTCACTATGGCACAAATATTAAAGTTCATAAACCCATATTCTGTCCTCATGTAGTTAAACAAATGTCATCTATATGAAACCTAAAGACAACAATAAGCAGGAGAGGAGCACAGAGGCACAAGCTATGTCTACACCTACAACATTCTCAAAAATAAACATTCCACCTCATCTTACTAAAACACACACAAAAGAAAAATTAATTATTTATATAATAACAAAAACTGACGATAAAAGAATAATTATGATCTGCACTATTAATAACCTGCTAACCTTGAAATAATTCACTTGTTTTGCTACTAGATAGTACATTCAAATCACTACTCCACCCTTTAGGCAAATATATGAAATCAACTGACAGTAACACAATAAAACCATTATGCAATTTATGTTGGGTTGTAAATCCAAACTTAGGGGGTCATTACGATCGCAGACGGATCACGGCGGACGGAAAGTCCTTCCGCCACTTTTCCACCGGTCGGATTGCCGGTCTGGCAGAAAATGTACACAATATGGTGGTGGTGCCTTGCAGGCACCACCATCCATAATATGATGCATGCAGTGTGTATGCCTTTCCATTGCGGAGACTCCGCCATGGAAAGGCATACAGTAAATGGCTTTGGTGGCCCGTTGCAGGCCACATCGGGCTAGGGGGGTGGGTGGATGCACTTGGGGTGTACCCATGGTACCCCCCTTCATTGGTGTGCACAAGGTGGCAGGCACCACGCTTAGTGTGTCACGTTGTGCATGCCAATGCACAACATGCAACTGTTACATTGCAGCGAGTGCTGCTTACTGCACTGACCGCCACAATGTAAATTATGCGGGATGCGACCGCCTTCCTGATTGGCCCTCCGAGACCGCCGCACCTCTGGCGGTTGGTCCCATTTTCCGTTACGGTGGAGGGCGGATGTTCGTAATGGGGCCCTTAACATTTTGCATCAGGTCTGCATTAAAAAAGTAATACAAACCTCACTCAAAGTCTTGTGAATCTGGTTTGGATGGGAAATTGCAAAGTATTGTCATGTTATGTACTTAGAAATGTCAAGTCAAGTCAACTTATTTTTATTGTACAGTTAAATAAAACCTTTCCAATTAAGTCATTAAAATGAAATTTCTTTAGAACATTTTCTATTAAGATCATACAATACAGATAAGATTTCATTTTCATAGCAATTTGTAAAAATTATACATGAAACAAATTCATATAAAAGACCAATGATTATCCATGCCTATTTCCGACATCCAATGCTGCATCCTTTTTATATAGCCCAAAATGTAAAAAAGGTGCATCTAAATAAAGCGCATAATGCATATTTGATACTTATAGTAGCTTACCCGTTGCGCATTGCTGCGATTTCCGAAGAAAGGAAATTCAAGGAAACTCGTTATGATAACATGCAATTTACATTGTGTCATTTTTATTGAAACTTATTCATTTTAATATGGAAAACATTTCAAAGTGTCGTTTTAATTCTATTTATTTATTCGAGTGCTTGTGGGTACACAATTTTTTGTTTTTCAGTCTGGTGCGTACATCAGTATTTGAAAGATTATGAGGGCCCTGGGGGGCCGATATTTAAAAGACTTTTATGCCAGAAAACTTCGCGGGAGTGAACTCAACAACTTCCCAAAGTTTCCTGGCGATCGGATGAATGCTGATTAAATTCTATTTATTTATTCGAGTGCTTGTGGATACACGATTTTTTGTTTTTCCGTCTTGAGCGTACATCAATATTCGAAACATTATGAGGGCCCTGGGGGGCCGATATTTAAAAAAATGTATGCCAGAAACCTTCGCGGGAGTGTACTCAACAACTTCCTAAAGTTTCCTGGTGATCGGGTGAATGCTGTTTTAATTCTATTTATTTATTCGAGTGCTTGTGCATACACGATTTTTTGTTTTTCCGTCTTGTGCGTACATCAGTATTCGAAAGATTATAAGGGCCCTGGGGGGCAGATATTTTAAAAAATGTTATGCCAGAAACCTTCACGGGAGTGTACTCAACAACTTCCTAAAGTTTCATGGCGATCGGATGAATGGTGTTTTAATTCTATTTATTTATTCGAGTGCTTGTGGATACGCAATTTGTTGTTTTTCCATCTGGTGCGTACATCAGTATTCAAAAGATTATGAGGGCCCTGGGGGGCCGATATTTAAAAACAATTTATGCCAGAAACCTTCGTGGGAGTGTACTCAACAACTTCCCAAAGTTTCATGGCGATCGGATGAATGGTGTAGTAAAGCATAAAGGACAAACAGACAGACAGACAGACATACATTCGTTTTTATATATATAGATTAGGCAATTGGCATCAGAAAAAGTGTATAGTAAGGAAGTGCAAATGTAGGGCATTTCCTTTAAAATCATACAGTACCAATAAAATGTCAATTTTATAACCATTTAGTGAAAATAGGAAAAAAGCAAATTCATATAAAAGTATAAGGTGATCACCCACGCCTATTAACGGCATATTATGACATCAAATGATATTAAAGCTAAGTGCATTTAGGAAAATGCATAATACATATAATGATCTTATTTTCAGAAATTGGTATAAAGAAAAGTGCATAGTTAGAAAGTAAAAATGTGCAGCGGCAATGGAACTGCATTTATTAAGACTGTAAAGCGGTGATAAAATGTTTTAAACAGCCTAAAAAAAAATGTGTTCAGAAATATTGATGAGAATAAACTGTAATTATAAAATGTAACTGATATACATTTTAATTTTATTAAAAGTGTTACTATGAGAAAATTATTTTTGAAGGGGGTCTAATGCTATTCTAACTGTTATTCCATACTCATTCGGGGAAGTGAATATATTAGTAGTCAGACTACAGTCTACTGTAAGAAATTAGGTTTCTGGTTGGCAGAGTTATGCACCCTGTCCAAGCAGGAACCACAACCCTGGTCAGGGCAAGCTAGATACATGATAAAAGATAACCTGTTCTCACCCTCTGATAGCTTGGCACAGAGCAGTCAGGCTTATCTAAAGAGACAATGTGTAAAGTGTTTGTGCAACACACACAGTGACACGCTGAAAACACCACAGAAAGACTCCACACTGGTGTAGAACAATAGACAAGACCAAAATGACAAAAATTGAATAGGTAGAACCGGAGTTATACATTTTTTAAAAATATTTGAAAATATAGTGCTTAGAGTATTAAAGCGCCAACCTGAGATATCTAGTCACGCTTGAATGGGGTAAACCCAAAGGTTTAAGCTGACCGCAATGGAGCAGTGTGGCAGTCCTTGTAGCAGCACAGCAGTACTTCCTCCTGTCAGAGTTCCTCACAGGTCCAGTAGTGTCTTATTTGGTGGGGTCTGAGACTTAGTGCTTATACCCAGTTGTATCTTTGAAGTGAGGATAACTTCAAAGATGGGTCATTGAAGTGTGCTCAGGTTCTTTCTTCCCTGCCCTGGCTCCAGACTATCAGTAGGGGTTAATCAGCTCTCTGTGTGGGGACATGGTACTTTCTATTCAGGTGTGTCAGTGCCGCCCCTCCCTCCCTGCCCTTGAAGAGCCATCAGAATGAAGATGAGTACTCAGACACACCTAAACTTACTGTGTTTGTGGCTGTGTAGAGGGAATGTACAAAGTGTAGCTGTCACCCACCCTAGATGTGTATTGAAGACAGGCTGCAGGCACACAATGCCGTAAGAGCAGAGAAATGTCCCCAGTAAAGAAGATTTATCATTACCATTCCAAAGATATAAAACATGGCATAGCTGCTCATTTTTAATCAGGAATTACATCTAAAAATGGTATTAAGGAATTCCAAAATGTTAACCTATGAGAGGAGTAGGCCTCACAGTAGTGAAAAATGAATGTGGGTGTTTTCATTACCAGTACATGAAAACTTAAAAGTGCATGTCTGACCTTTTACCTACCCAGCACCCTACCCTATGATGTAATCACTGATGTCACTGACTATGTCAGTCAATTAATCAGTTGGATTTTTTAAGTGCGCTGCTCACCCGTAAGGGTCTCAAGGCGCTGGTGGGGGGGCTGGGTACGAGCAGCTCCTTAGGTCATCCAAAGAGCCAGTTTTTTAGCAGCTTTCAAACGGCAAGTTGGTAAGCATGAGCTGCGGCTCGGGTGAAATTTCTACCCGAGCGGCAGAAAGATCAGTGTGAACGAAAGGTCGCTCTGCATTCCACCACTTGCGGAACTCCACAGAGTTTTTTAGTAACTTTGCGGAGTTCTGCTTAGTAAAACTCTGTGAACTATGCCCAGGCCTGCTCTTGAGATCCTTTCTGAATAGGTGCAGTGTCGGCCTTCATCTGATGCAGAGGAGGAGTTCGTTCCAGGTCTTACCACGATGTAGTAGAAGGATCTGCCATCCTCTCTGGTCCTGTGGATGTGGGGGACCATGCGGGGACCATGTCTAGGGCAAGGTCGGCAGAGTGGGGGTTTCTCTTGGGGGCATGGGATGTCGAGGATAAGTCTGGCTGCAGCATTCTGGACGGTCTTGGGTTTGCAGAGGAGTTTTTTGTTGATTTCAGCGTAAAGAGCGTTTCTGTAGTCCAATCAGCTGGTGATGAGAGCATGGGTGACAGTCTTCCTGGAGCCTTGGGGATCCATTTGAAGGACTTGCGGTGTATGGCGAGGGTGCTGAAGCATGTGGAGGACATGGCGTTGATCTGGCGGTTCATGGTGCATGAAGTGCCGAGTATGATGCCGAGGTTGCGAGTGTGGTCCGTAAAGGTGGGTGGGTTCCCGAGCGTGGGGCGGCCACCAGGAGTTGTCCCATATGGTGGGGGTGGAGCCGAGGAGGAGGAATTCTGTTTTCTGTTTTCAGTGAGGTCTCACCAGAGAGGCCAGTTTCTCCACACACTCTGCTACACACAGCCGTCTTTTGAGAGAGAGGTATACAAGGATAGGGTACTCCTTCTACACACCCTACTATGCACACCCGTCATCTGAGAGAGGTGTGGAAGGATAGAGCCATCACTCTTCATACTCTAATATGCACACCTGTCATTACAGAAAGATATTTCAGCAGAGAGGTTAGTACCTCTACACAATCAACTACTCACACCCATCATTGTGGGAGTAATGACACCTCATGAAAAAGATTGCTTGTGAAATGTCAGATATCAGAGTTACAATAACTGAGCAAATAATCAATTTTTTGTGAATTTTTTTCTATTTATTACACTCATTTTACAACGATTTTGCAAAGTGTGAACCATTTCCTGTGGTGATACAATAAAAATTTTTTTATTTTACTTTACTTTTACTAACATAATGTCAGAGCACAACTTATATATTATAAGGTCATTCTACAATACACAAACTCACAAAAATAATTAATTGACTTAAAAACTCTAGAAACACAAAGGTTAAAATAACGTTATAGTTAGGTAGATTTCTCATTGACAACATCAACGTTTTGAAGTATAAAACACACAGAAATTCACCAGTTATATTTAGCAGCCCTAACTATAACTTGTGCACCCGCCTTATACTGCTTATGACCTCACATATGGCATCACTCATGACATGTTCTGTGACATCATTTATGACATCACTCATGACATCTCAAATGACAACATTGATGGCATCACTGATGATATCACAGATGACATCATTCAACCTTTATTTTCCCACTTATTGCTGTATAAATTGCTATGGCTCTATACGTACCAGAGTTCACATTAACCCCTTCCATGCGGGGGGGTTATTCCCTCGCTGTGCTGGGGGCAGGGGGCGCGCACAGCGCCCCGGTGGTCATGACGAGCTGAGATCGTCATGACCACACCCGTTCCCCTGGAATGCTCAGCACAGCAGGGGAATCATCCCTGCGTGTGAGCGTTCCACGGCTCATGACGAGCTGAGCTCGTCATGAGCACCGGCGCTCCGTGCCTCATGACGAGCTCAGCTCGTCATGAGCATCAAAGAGGTTAACAATCAACTACGGATATATGGGTAACCCTCATTGAGTATGGTGTTAAATCTGTATATAACTGTTCAGACAAAGTCAAAAGAGTGAATGCCCATTCAAAAATAACTGCCCTACTACGGATAGCTTTTATCTGTATGAAACCCCTGACACCCACTGAATCTACATTAAGAAATAAAGTTGAAATCAATGGAGATCTGAATACTGTGAACATTGCATACTCTATAGAGAGAGTTTACCTTATATCAAACTGTTTGCAAGCACTGAAACTTTCATAAGAATTACACCACAGACTATTATAACATATCTACTGAGAATAGTACACACTCTACGCGACAGCTATAAAAAATAAACTATTTGCTAAAACTAACCAAGATCTGAAGGGGCTAAACATTCTACTTCAAGCACACGTACAAATGGGGTACAAAGTCTTCTACATTAGTTAGAAATTGTCATGCTGAGACGATTCTTTTCAATAACTGCTTACAATACAAAGGTCCCCATTAGGATGGCGGGCGGACTTTGCCGACCCGCCATTCTCACGGTACCAGGGATCGCCCGCCATAAGGGCGGGGGTCCCGTGCCTGGCATTAGGATGCGCCCGCCACAGTTGCGAGCGCATCCTGCATTCCTACCATTGTGGCGGGCGGTGCACTCAGCACCGCCCGCCACAAACGCAGGAAGGCATGCAGTGCACTTCCATGCACAGCATGGCAGGCACCGCGCAGTGCCTGCCATGCTGTGCATGGAACTGCTGAGGGGTACCATAGGTGCTCCCATGTGCACCCACCACCCCCCGGAGTCAATGGGGGCCCGAATTGGGCCCCAAATGCAGACTTCGCATGCCTTTCAGTGGTGGCATTACCGCCACAGAAAGGCATTTAAAAAAGCCCATCCTAATATGGCTGGCGGTGTCTGATAGACACCGCCACCATAGAAACCCTTTTCCGCTCCGGTCACAAGGTGACCGGGGCGGAAAAGCGGCGGACGGTCTTTCTGTCCGCCGCGAACCCCCAGCCATACTAATATGGCGGGGGGCATTCCAGGACAAATGGCGGGCGGATTGCCCCCTCCAGGCCGGCGATGGCTACCTCCGGCCTGGCGGGGGCGATCCGCCCGCCATCCTAATGGGCTCCTTAGTTTGTATGTAAAATCTTTGCCCTGCCAAAAACATTTTCCGAGGTAGAAAATTACTTATGTTGAACATAATGAACACAAGTCCACTGTCACCTGAAAATATAGTTTCTCTTGAATACAAAGACTTTGAACGTATTTGTTGGACCTGGCATCCTTAGGGTGAACTTCCCCTGGACTTTTAGCCTTTTGACCCAACATTTTGTTGATTCCATTTGTTGGCCTTAGGACTCTGAGCACTTTACCACTGCTAAACAGTGCTAAAGTGCATGTGCTTCTCCTCTAAACATGATGACATTGGTGTATACCTGATTGGCATATTTGTTGTACTGGTAAGTCCCTTGTAAAGGGGTGTACCATATACGCATATACTATGTATCCAGGGCTTGTACTACAAATGCTACTATTGGGTTGCGGCACTGCTTGTGCCACCCACAGAAGTAGCCTTTCAAACCTGTCTCAGGCTTGCCATGGCAGTGCCCGTGTGTACAGTATACTGCCACTTCGACTTGTCATTTAAAACTACATGCCACGCCTTAAACTACCTTTTTATAGGTCACCCCTAAGGTAGGCCCTAATAACTGTAATTCCTGATACAAAAGGAGTGGCTTTTTCATGCTTCATATCTTTGGAATGGTAATGATGAATCCTCCATATTGGTTGGTGAAGTTGGATTTAACATTACTATTTTAGAAATTCCACTTTTAAAAAGTGAACATTTCTCTGCACTTACTGTTCTATGTGCCTAACAGCCTGTCTCCAATACATGTCTCGGGTAGATGACAGCTAAACTTTGTGCATTCCCTCTAGGCCTCCATAAACACAGGAAGGTGAGGCCTATCGGCATTCTGAGCACTTGTCTGCATTCATCTGCATTCTTCCTGGGCAGAGAGTAACCTTTTTAGTTCTACTTGCTTCTAAGCTCTTTACTACATTTATTCCTTCAAAATTCAAAATCTCAATTTCTATACATTGGATTTTTGTAATGTTGGTCTTCTTTTGTTTATAATACAATAATATATTTTTGTAAAGCTGTGTGGGGTCATTTTGTAGTGGATATGTTATGTTACTGTGTATGTTGCCCAGATAATCTACACATTGCCTCTTTAGATAAGCCTGACTGCTCTGTGCCAAGCTACCAGAGGGTGGGAATAGGTTATCTTTTAGTGTGTGTCTAGCTTACCCTGACTAGAGTGCTGGTTCCTGCCTGGCCTGGTTGTCTACCTCAGCCACTACGAATCCCATTTCTAACAGTGTTCAATACTTCTGCACAGCTGTGGAGGACATGCGCTTTCTAAATACTTACACCCATTAGCTGGACGCAAACTGTATAAAATTAAGTAATATGGTAGTTGTGCGCCACAATCTAAACTATAAAACAAACAAGCACTCTCACTGGACAATGTCAACAGTGATGTCATCAATGATGCCATTTAAATAGTCATGAGTGATGTCATGTGATGTCAAAAGTAGTGCATGGCGGGGGCGCACGTTTGGCTGCAACAATCACACTAACAGGAGCTGGCAATAAATACAGACCTTTTGTCTGTGGGCATAATGCAGACTCATGGAGCCCCTTTTTCAGCCTAAGGCCATTAAATAGCTCTGAAAAATGGGTGTCTCAGGGACCCCTTACAGCATTCTACAGGGGGTAGGGGGATCATTTTGCAATTCCCTGTACATTTGTCTGAGGTTAACAAGATGCCAGCTTAGAGATCAGGCGTCATCATCTCCAATACAAATTCTTAGACAAATTAAGGGCACTACTTCGTGTTTCCTTTAGGAAATACACTAACCCCAGATTCATCATTGTCATGTTTTGCGAGTCCTTAATAGCGATTTTTAAGGAATCGCTATTAAAGACTCGCAAAACGGGATGCATGTAGAAATCGCAATATTTTTTGAGATTTCTACTGCTTCCTTATTTGCGATTCGCTAATTGCTAATCGCAAATAAGCAATGACTCCCCATTCATTCCTATGGGCCTTATTTGCGATTAGCAATTAGCGATTCGCAAATAAGGAAGCGATTTCAAGGGTGCCAGGGTGTCCAAAGGACACCCTGTAGCACCCCTGAAATGCAAATGTACACTGGTGTTGCGCACACACATGTCCAAAGGACATGTGTGTGTGTAACATACAACTTAGAAAAATGCACTAAAGTGCATTTTTCTAAGTTTTCACTATTTACCACGAAGTTACACTTCGCGGTAAATAGCGGCCCCATATTGCGAATTCGCAATTTTAAAAAGGTTCATGAATAGCATTTAAGGAATCTCTAATTGAGATTCCTTAAATGCGATTCTTCGCAATTTAGCGATTTCTATAATTGCGATTTTTGCATTTGGGATGATGAATCCCAAATGCAAAAATAGCGCTCGCAAAAGGCCAGATTCTAAGAACCTGGCCCTTTGCGAGCCGATTTCGGCTTGATGAATCTGGCTGCATGTCTTGATTAATTAACTACATTACATTAATTAATGCTTTTTAGTAGCCACGTATTGCTGAAGATAATAGGAATGACCCAAAGGTACCTGAACATTTTTTGCTGGAACTAAAGAAAAAGGCAGTTGTCATGGTAATGTAATTATTCATCATGAAATGCTTAAGCACTGGCTTATCTGACCTTCCTGGCAACTATCCCTCAGGCAGTTTCAAGATTAGATGCATTTCGAAATGAGGAAATCCATTGAATGACGTCATTCTCATCATATACAGCTCCTTGGCACTCATCAACTGGACTCATAGGCATCAAACCTACTTCTCTTAAATTCAAGACATAAGATTAAGCTATAGAACAGCAAGACAACGAATCGCAAACCATTTTAATGCGAAATCGTCCTGTATTTTAATTAATAAGAAAAGGCGGGCTGACACTTTCAAAGTCCCTTGATGATGGTATGGATCGGCATTAGTTTCGTGACTAAACAGGACTTCAGTCCCAGGAATGTAGAAAACGTGGCAATTCTGTATTACTTCACGGATCGTATCACCAAGAAATGGGTATTGCAACACAAAGCAAAAATATGCTAACAAGTGTACGTAGGTGTTATATTTGTACCCTCTGTTCCGCACATCTTACTACTGTGAATCTAAATACAGGAATAAGTTAAGGCCTAAATTGAGAAAAAAGCCTGTAACATGTCTCAGTAATGCACTATGTTAAAATCAACATTCCACTATGCCCATACTTCATTCAAAAAAACATTCTAGGTCCAAAGCCTAACATGTTCGTTGACTATTGAAGAAATGCTCATCAGCAGTTGTGTTTTTTGTCCACAGGTGACCTAAACATCATTGGGAAAATGTAGAAAACAGCATTCTAGTGATTTATAGCAGCCTTTAGAACTGTTGGAAGACCAATGTTTCTAAAAAGCTAAATTGGCGAACATTTTAATGAAAAAGTTTAAGAGGAGCGGTTAGGACTCCAACACCAACACAATTATCTTCTCCCTCCTAAACAAACTGCTTGACAATATAGCGCTTTTTCCAGCCAATCCTGTCTTCGGTGAGGGCGGCTCCACTGACTCCTTTAATACTGTGCATTTGTAAGTCCAATTGCTCCAGAGCTCACATTGCACAGTCACAATACACAACTGCCTATGCAGAATGTAAGGTAACAGGGGTTCAGTGAGGCTTGCCACTCATGTGCCCTTTTAGATACCAGGGTAAAACTGATACAACAAGCATTGGCAAAGCCAGTAGCTCTGGTGTTAGTCACCATCCTTTGCCTTTGCCAGTGACTGATACAACAAGCATTGGTAAAGCCAGTAGCTCTGGTGTTCGTCACCATCCTTTTGCCTTTGCTAGTGCTTCTTTTGTTTTCTTATTGTTTTTGTAAATCTTTATGGAGAGGAAGCTGCCGGGCCCATGTTTATCTGAAAACAAAATTGACTAAAAGCAAGCATATTTTGTGGTCTCGAAAGCACATATTGACAAAATTGTCCCTGATAATGATAGGAACTGAGGGCAACATGAATCAAGCTAAAGAATTGCGATTCCTAAATTGAGATTTATAAGGAATCACAATTTAGGAATCGCAATTCCTTATGCATGTAGGAATCGCAAAGAAAATTGTGAATCCTACATGAACCCTAATAGCGACTCGCAAATTGCTAATCGCTATTAAGGAATGTTTTACCCATTCATTCCTTTGGGCCTCTAAGGCCCGTAGGAATGAATGGGAAGTCATTCGCAATTTGCGAGTATAAAATAGGTACTCTCAAATTGCGAATGCAATTTCTAGGGTGCTAGTTGGCCTAAAGGCCTCCCTGATGCACCCCCAAAACATGCATATGTGCACATGTGGCACACACACATGCCCTAAAGGCATGTGTGTGCGCCACATGGCACTTAGAAAAATACAATGTTATGTATTTTTCTAAGGAATTGCAAATTACCATCAACTTGTAGTTGATGGTAATTTGCTATACAAAATTGCGGAAATGCAATTTGCAAATGCATGATGCATCGCATTTAGGGAATCGCAATTTGCTATACCCTAACTGCATTTACAATTAAGGAAATTGCAAAAATTTGTGATTTCCTTAATTGCTAAGGCCTTTGGGATTGATGCATCACAAATAGCATTTTACCAGTTGCAAAGGGCCGATTCTGCAAATTAGCCCGTTTGCGACAGGTAAAATCCTTGATGCATGTGCCCCTAAATTGTGTGTGGATGTGCTCCTTGTGCAATGGCAGAATCTGGTCAGTTCTCAGTAAAATTAGCCAATGGCTCAAATGGAGTTATCTCTTAGCAGGCTATATGCTCTAGTGGGTAAAAGACAAAAAGCATATTATACAATAACTTACCAATAGATGCATTGATCTTGTGGAAAGCTCTATGTTAGCTCTATGTAAGTATGCTATATATCTAATTAGGACAGGATGCACTTTTTCCTTTGCATCAGGTGCAGTGTGTGGAAGTTTAAGGGTACATGGAAAATACAACATCACAGCCCTTCAACCCACTGCTTACAACAAGCCATGCCCCATTACTTTTTGTATGCACACACATTCTGTCCTGCTGCTGAATCCCTTCCCTTCTCAGCCTGTCGGCTCCACCCCCTGCCTGCTCCTCTCGGCTGCCATAAACTAAGGGTGGTGAGGCGGGAGGAGGGAATGCGGGAGGGGTCACGCTTGGGGGTAGAAACACTTTATTTAAAAAAAATCTTACCTGTTCTTTAGCCGCCAGCCGCCTCCAGCGTTGAATTGCATCGCGCCGCCTCTACTCTTCCTGCTTGGTCTCAGCAGCCCCTGGAACAGTCCGCCATCCAACTCCTGTGCTGCAGAGCAGCGTGAGGATTGGCCTGAATGGACTAGAAAGACGATCTGCTCAGACCAGAGAATCTGGGGGGATCTCCAGCCCAGCTGCTCAATGCTAGAGAAAACCTAAGTGCGCATGTGTGTTTTGGTCGGCCTGAGACAGCCGGCTAAGCACACATGAGCACTTAGGGAGTGGAGTGCACATAGCACTCCTCCTCCCCCTCCCATGGCTAAACCCCACCCCTCCCAACAGCGATGGTTAAGATCCAAATGCAAAATAAACGGATGCAAGAACATCGTTTTATTTTACATATGCTGGCTCTGAGCCAGGCATTGGGGGGACGCTCTTCTGCAATTTCAGAGGAGCCGCCGCCTCCTGTTACACTGCTCTCTGCTTGCTCCTTTCCCTGCATGCACCTCTTTTACCCTGACCTTCTCTCTGCCTGTACCTCTCTCTGCTTTACCACTCTGTGCTGCCCCTGCAGCCATCTCTTGAATCTACAGTGATGTCCTCTTCCGGTTCTGTATCCCCTTCAGTGCAGAGTATAAAGGGATATTAACATGGGGTCAAAGGCAGAAAGATTGATTTATTGACAGGTCCATCAACTTCAGGGACACCATAGTTCCTCACATTAATGTGTTTTGATGTGTACCTAGAGCTAACAGAAAACTGGTTATACAGTTTGAGTCGTTTACCAGTGTGAATTTTTGATCTGTAAATTCAAAAGGAAAAGTTTAAAACTGTTAAATAGCTAACATATTTTATGGAGGTTTTCACTGGATTTCATTTGAGAATAGTTTGATCATATGTATTTTATAGCGAACTTTATATATTGGCAAGTTTAATATCAGTCACGCATTGGCTTACATATGTATCTGCTTCACCTTATCTACATTATATATGTTGAAAATATTTCTACAGAACAGAATTACAACACACAGCACCATAAACAGTGTCAATTCTATGTTGATGACAGACAACATTATTCCAATGGACATTCTACTGTATTATGGGAAGGGCACCTTTAACCATTCGGGGCTTGATATGAGGAAATATTGTGTCTCAGTGAAGAACCTTTTCTTCTACTCCAGACAATACAGTGAAAAAGTATTAACCAGGTTGCATATGATAGTTTCAACGCAACAAAAAAATACGCTGATTCATAAAAAATCTTACTAAATATCTTCATGGGTGAATGATGCATGGATGGATGGCTACAGTCATACCCAAGATATGTGACTAGGGAGAAGGAAGTAAGAAAGGACAGACATGCAGTTGGAGGAGGGTGGACATATGTTAATATATATTAACAAAAAAGTGTGGGACATGCAGATATTTGCAAAGTAAATGTTGTTCAAACCGGTTTTACAAGGTGGAACTAGAGCACCTGTCAAGGGGCATGTGGCAATGTTTACAGAAAAAGCAGCTATTTTACAGGATGGCAAGATATGTTCGATCATTGGAAGATACAGTACTTAATTTGTTGATTTGATGGCAAATCCATGTCAAGTAAAAGGTACTCAGCTAAAGTCACATAGAAAGAGAGTGTAGATCTATGGCAGAGCCAGGTAGGGAGGGAAGGGCAGGTGACGAAATGCACCAAAGGTAATTCAGAGACTCAGGGCCTTATTAAGAGTTTGGCGATCCGACCGCCATAGGACCGCGTCTGCCACCGCCAGCGGTAACTCTTTACCATCCAAGATCTTGAAGCATCTAACTGTGAGTTCCTTAATCATATGTGCTGGCCAAGAGTTAGAGGTGATTTTCATCTTTACCTTACATTATTGATTCAAAGTGGAAATATTTCTAGTTTACAGCTCAGAAATAGTGCAGTTCAGCCATGTAAAAGTTGTTTGATGGACACATTGCTAGATAGCACATTGCAGTTACCGAAATCACCATTACTATGCTTTTATCGACCTTGGCATGATTACATGATGGCTCAGCTACGTTGGTTTTCAAGCTAGTGGAATGTAGGCTGCAGATTCAGGCAGTAAGGACAGTGGCCCACTAAGCTGTCTGACCAGTCTTTAACCTAGCCACAAATATTTCTCAAAGGATAGAACATCACATTTTACAAAAACCTATTGGGAATGCTTATATATAATACATGTTTCCTACAAGTAAATGGCAGTCATTTGCTAAGGTACCAGTCATGGTGTTAACAAGCACGTGTTGTATGGCGTTTTAGATTCCGAATGGATTTTCCCGATTCATGCCCTTATATAGGTGCAATCCACGTTGCCCTTATATAGGCATAGAAATCAAGCCCTTATTTAGGCACAGCCCATGCAACCCAAATACAGGCATGGCTACTTCCATCCGTTCACCAAACGTCACAACGATTTCTAGGAAAACCAGCTTAAGCCGTTAGGGACTTCCCCTTTCTTGAATGTTGATTTCTCCAAGAACTCAGTTAGTTTTACAATGAACATCTGTTCCTTAGGGGTTCATTCATGATGTTCATATGCACGACTTTACGTCAAGCATGGCATTCCTAAACACCTCCAGGGTATGAATATACCTTCACTTGCTATAGCAAAGCACAGTGGTTCAAAGCAGTTGACGATCTACTTGCCCATCGCAGCTCGCTACAGTGCTGAAGGAAGCCGACTCTCCAGCCTACGGACTGATCAGGAAGCTGCCCGCCTCTGATGAGAAATCCAGCTCCAGTGTTTTTGACTCCCCTTGCTGGGTGTTGGGAAATCGAGTTCCCGAGACAGAGATACCAGACCTCCTTCATTCTAAGGTATGGAGCTGATTAGAACCTAGAGAAACCTTTGGTAGATTCTTGGCAAAAATTAAACCTATGCTAAAGACCATACTTACTTCTTCCCTCTTACTAGAGCTAGGTTAGGTACATTGGCGTAGGCGTATTTTAGAAGCACCAGTTGAGTATTTTAGCCTGTGTTATTTATGCATGTATTTTATATGGTTAGAAAACTTACAAAGCTATTACAGTATTATTTTATAATACAATTCTCTCTGTATGCATTATACTTTGCATTCTGTCTAACGATTGTAGCAGTTCACCTCTCCTGCATGAGAAAGAAGACTGTTCAATAAACCTTTTATTGAAACCGCCCGTCTCACTATTTTCTCTGCAAACTCTGTAGAAGCGAAGCATGCACGATTGACTGAGTGAAATACGTATCTATTGTTTCCACGACTCTGAAGATAGTTTTCCAGTCCTAGGGAAACAAAGTTGTCATGTTTATGCGGTTGTCAGAAACAAATCCCTTCTTGTGAATTCGAGAAAGTTTCTATTGACCTCTGAGCTAGCTGACACTCACAATTAAGTTTAGTATATTCGATAGAGACCTACTGACCTAAGTCCTACGTCATATCTATAGGATATATTATTCCAGTGGATCAGCATTTCCCGCTTCTGCATCGCCAGACGGACCATCCCGCTGCCGCCGGACATAGTGAGCCCTGCCGATTATCCTGAGGCAGGGAGATCTTTTAATATCACCTCCCCACCCATCTAGAATCCTTGAAAATCCTGCTAGCACCATCCACACCTTTGAAATATAAGACCTTGTTACCACTGAACACCACTCAATACATCGCATTTGGCCCCAGATCACATCATAGATCACTGAGTGGGCTCAAGAAAATGAAAACTACAGTAACAATAGATATCTAGAAGTCATCTGAGGAGGATTCCGACCTAGTGAATCTTATCCAGCATTTCTTCACTTAAAGGGCTCCGGCCAGCGGGAAATAACTACTTGTGTTCTTGGCAATCAGCTCCTGCAACACTGGATCTAAAAAGATTTGCATAAGAAATAGAAAATCGTCTTGACCAGTGTTCAATAATTGATCTTCATAAAATTGTGTGGCTACTCCAGGAAGAAGGCGCTGGCCGCCGAAACGCGCGTAGAGACCCATTTTTCGCCACTTATCTACCATTGACAGACATATTTTTAACTTGTGTTTTTATTTGTTCTTGTTTTATAATCTTGTATGAAATTTTAACCTTTACGATTGTGTTATATTAATGATTTATTAACTGTGTAACTGCCAAATAAAAATACTCAAGTCTTACAGTCAGCCTCAGCCAATTGTTTATTTAATTCACTATTAATGTGTTCTAGACATTAGTTGCCTAGGTTGTTGCCTTCCAAATGTATTAATTTCCCTGACCTAGGAACTATAAGATCCATATACTCAGGGGGTCCTTGTTAAATACACGTCTATATTATTCCAGTGCGCAGAGCCTATTGGGAATATAGGAACTACACTACACACGTTTACGTAGTGCTTCACTTGGCACTGCACGTGACACATATGTAACTGGGGCACATTGGGGTGTCGTTTGCTAATTCTCTGCCAGCAGTAAATCTGGGGCCTCATTTATGAGAAATGACGCATCGCTGCGTGAAAGCAGCAATGCGTCACTTCTCAGTGCGCGCTCCTTGCAACATTCCTGATGCATCATATTTAATGTATGACGCATCATGTCGCATGGAGTAACAGATACGTCAGTATTTCTGACGTATCTGTAAGCGCAAAAGTGACGCATTGCTGGAGTGTGTCACAAACGTGACGCAACTCCAGCAATGCGCCCTTTCACATGGGGCAAGCCCCATGTGAAAGGGTCTGCATCAGTCTTACGCCTGCTGTGAGGCAGGTGCAAGATTTTGACGCGACGGCATCCTAAAAGTGACGCAGTGAAATCACATAGATTTCACTGCATCACTTCTACGACCCTTCCTTGCGTCAATACGCCCCCTTGCATACATTATACCTGGCGCAGGTATAATGTGGCGCAGGGGTTTACAAAGTGACGCATCTACCTAGATGCGTCACTTTGTAAATATGGCTCATTTTTTACGCCTCTGGTGCGTCACAAAAAGTGACGCACCGGCAGCGTAAAAGTGACGCAAGGCCTCATAAATGAGGCCCCTTGTGTTTAGCACTGTTTTAAGTCACAGCACTGATGGAAGTTCAAAGTTTGCACTCACATCCATGCACTTGTAGCACTCAGAACTTTTGTGGTTGGTTGGTGACTGCACCTGCGTTCGGCCTGAACTAGGTGATGTTTGAAGTTTGACATTTTGGCTTGCTGTCCTTTATCTCCAGCCTTCCTGTGTATGTTACCAATGTTTATTAGAACGAGTCAAGAGCAAGGCAAGCAAATATCATATCATAAATGCAGATATGGGAGCGATATTTCTGTAGTAGAAGGTGACCCTAAATAAGGGCTATGTGTTTTGTTCATTCTGCCCCACCAATATTACATTTCAGTCTTTATGCCTGATAGAGAATCTAGTTGAAAGTTAATGGATGGAAATTTGAAGCGAAGAAATATGCTGTATGAATGTTGACCTTGTTTAACCAGATTATCCTAACTGACTAATACAAATAGATGTTTATCCAACTTTTTTAGGGTATTCTGTAAACAGTTCCTATTGTGCCACCATTCTTCAGTACTTTCTTGGGCAAGAGTGGACCCAACATACCTGAGGAAGTTAAAGCTTTTCTGACATTTTAATATTTCATTGGTGGCCCTTTGGAACGTCCTTGATTTTATCCAATTGACCTGAAAGTTGTACTGCAAAATTGAATATTTGGCCATTTTTTTCTCAAAAATTTCTCGGGGGAGAAACCTGACCCTAGCCCACATTAAGAGCATTTGGACCATTAATTTTGATTCCTCCCTGTTCGAAATCAAGGATGGGATTTATGCCTCACCACTTTCAAACTTCACAAGCTGCTACTGTTAGAGTGGTGCCTAAATAAAAGATTTTGCTGTGACTGAGAGTAACTGGAACACAGAGCAATATAGGGTAATGCTCCACCCGCACAGGGTAGTGATATAACAATCGGCCCACAGGCCCTGTGGTGTGGGGGGGGAACTCCAGGGGGCCTTCTCCGGCACTTTGCATGGACGGTGGGCCCCTGCCTGAGAGCTTCAGACTGGGTCCAGAGCGTGGGAGGCCCCCCTCCATCTACTTTGCAGGGGGGGGCCCTCAAGTTTCGTTACGCCACCAGCACAGGGCTTAGTACTAGTGTACTGCACCAGAAAAGACTGTCCTGTAACATGACGAGGTCGCTGCTCTCATTAGTGCCTGATTTACTGCCCTCTGCTAAATTGTGTACAGCTATTCTTTTCCTTTATTGTGTGTGATAATATTCTAATACTTTCGTTTTTACATATCAAAGTACTGGCAGAAAAATGATTTATTAACGGTTGCCTGATAAGTGGTGAGTGCTCGGTCTCCAACCACCCAACACCTCTCTAACAGCCTGATTCATGAAGCTAAATGTGCTCGCAAAAGGGCCAGATTCTGAGAATCTGGCCCTTTGCGAGTGCAATTTTTGCATTTGGGATTCATCATCCCAAATGCAAAAATCGCTAATAAAGAATTCGCAAATATGCGAGGATTAGCATTTAAGCAATCTCTATTAGAGATTCCTTAAATGCTATTCATGCCACATTTAAAAATTTCGAATTTGCAATTTAGGACCGCTATTTACCGCGAGGTCAAACCTCGTGGTAAATAGCTAAAACTTAGAAAAATGCATTTAAATGCATTTTTCTAAGTTGCATGTTACACACACACATGTCCTTTGGACATGTGTGTGCGCAACACCAATGTAGATTACATTTCAGGGGTGCTACAGGGGGTCCTTTGGACACCCCTGCACCCTTGAAATCGCATCCTTATTTGCGATTAGCTAATGGCTAATCGCAAATAAGGAATAACTCCCCATGCATTCCTATGGGCCTAAAGGCCCATAGGAATGAATGGGGAGTTATTCCTTATTTGCGATTAGCAATTTGCTAATCGCAAATAAGGAACATGTAGGAATCGCAATATTTTTTGCTATTCCTACATGAATCCCGTTTTGCAAGTCCTTAATAGCGATTCCTTATGAATCGCTATTAGGGGCTCGCAAAACGGGAGATTGATGAATCAGGCTGATAGTCTTGAATATGCCAGTTTAATAAGATTTTTATAATGACTGACAGCTTTGTTCCCGTGAAAAACATCCGGTTTGTTATATGCACTCTAATGGATCTACTACAGCAATTGTTTTTCTCAGTAGATAAGAGGACGAATTAATACACATAACCATCCCTACAGTTAGTCACCCGAGCCAACCCCGAGTTGCTGGGCTACTGAACGCTGCCAAATCATGTAATTAAAGGAAGCCCATTCTCCATGCTTCCTGAAGTATAATATTGTAATAATTGTTTTCAAAGTCTAGGAATACAGGCTATGTTCTGAGAAATCATGGCCACTTACCTTCAACTGAGGTACAGGATTGCTTTAGCAACTCAGTGCTAGCAGCTTTGATTAATCAAAATGTAAAGGTCTTTATAATTTAAAGTTAGATTTAAAAATCATGTGGGAGTGAAGAGGTGCATGGAACAACAACACATGAGGGCCTAAGGATTCTGAGAAACGAGGGCATAGCAGAAAGGCAAATGAGGGATGTGATTTAATCGACTAGAATGAATGCTTAAACAATAACATTTCTAGGGTAATTTGGTATGTCAACTTGGCAATTGAAAGAAATGTACGCATCTATCTGTCTGGGTCATGAACACCGCCGTAGAGTATGCGGTCCGACCGTCTGATTACAAGGAAGGTTGGGGTATTGGAGGCGGTGCTGATGCCGGGACCGCCGTAACAATTATGAGTCGCAATTTTGCTGAACTTTTCATGGCGGGTAGCCCGCTATGAAAAGTTTGGCATAAAGGCATGGATGTGGCCTCGAAACAGGACCTCGGGTGCTTTTGCTCATTGGGCATTGTGGCTGGGGGCACATGTTGTGTCCCCCTTTGCTTGCACTGTTGTGCGCACACTGTGTACCATGCTTAACATGGTGCCTTGCACCAGTGCACACATGGTATTGCAGCTGACGCAGTGAGGCGGCATTGCCTTCAGTCTCACTATGTGAGCCGAAGCATGCCGCCACCTCAAGACCACCGCCAGTACAGTGCTGGTCCAGCAGTTTATTCATGAAGCAGATGTCCGGCTTGTCGGTGTTCTCCTGACTGACGCACAGTGGTCTGGCAGTCAGACCGCCACAATCAAAATCAGAGCCTTAGTGCCTACCGAAGCTCTACCTTCTTTGTAGCACTTACAGAACTTTAAAACGTGCCTTAGTAAGAAATAAAAAATGTTAACTATTGAGGCCATGTACTTTTTCGACTAAACTTGACTACCAGGGTAGATATGACAACTATCACACAGTATTAGAACCAATGGAGTCTTGGTGCGTTTTTGAGCTTGACAATGGTTTTTCTGTTCACCGGGGGTTACGTTTATTACAGTTTCTGACGTGACCCAACTGTGCTTACTTTGATTAACTGCGGTGTTGGATGTGTGCACCTGATAGACCGAAGTTACATCTTGTATATTTGCGAGAGGGCTGCTGGTGTGTTTGCTATGACAGTTAGCAGGTGTGTTTTTTTTACATTGCTTGTTCGAGTGAGCCGGGACACCTCACTTGTGTGATTATGATGAAGGAGAACATGTCCCTGTGTTTTGTTTTCCATGTGTGGCTCTTATGAGTCATGCCTGGTTAATATGTGGGTTGTTTTATATTTAACAGATTAGTGGTTAGCTGGTCTGGAATCCCATGATAAACATATAGTGAGGACTTCTTTTAAGTATAGAGCCTGTTTGTTGTCTGCCCTATGCATGGTTGTGTAAAACAGCAGTGTGAAATATTTACCTGAAGGTCTGATCTTGAATTAGGAAAACTAATGCTAAAGTCTACTTTGAATTTCCAAAGAACATTAATCAATACATCGAAAAATCGAACGTGATTCTGATTTCAATGTGGAGGCTGATACAAATGCCTACATTAATCCAGAGAAAATCTATATTTTCCATTTTAGGTTAAGACCATATACCACCCAGAGATTTCGTATTTCTGCCAGCTTTATTGAACAATTCAGTCCCAGAATTTTGGGATCAGCATGTCTTCAACCTGCCACTCTGCCTGCTGGAGACAGAAGAGCTTCTGTAATTCTGCTTAATGGTAACCAGTAAGAAGAAGCCATCTAGAGAATCTGTTGGCCTTCCACTGAGCCTTAATCATCATGAAAGAACTTTAAACTGGCAATGACTCTTTCAACTTTCTTATACATCTTTACTGCAATGACCCATTCAATCTGTCTGACAATATGGGTCCTCAATGTGAGTGGCCTTGGAAGAGGGCTGAATATTTACATCCATGTAGGAGTTACCAATATAGGGTGTAGTGTTTATACTGAGATTGGGGAAAATCCAGCCCTTATTGAGTAGTACATGAGGCACCACTAAATTGAGGAATTACTGTATGAATTTTTAACGCCACGTCTGATTTCCCCCAAGTAAATCTTGGTCTTTTCTTGGACTTCTGCAAGGAGATATCACCTTCTTTCATCAGCCCAAATCTAGGCATGAAAGAAAAAACGTATGACACCGATAATGCCAATAACTGCTGTCATGGGCCCTATCGAAATGACCCGTCCACTTAATGATGGTTTCTGAATCCTCCTTAGTGGAAGTCTTGTGGCCAGGTTTGCCATTGACCTTTGGGCTCTAGAAGGGCTACCCAGTGTAAGTATGTTTACTGGACCTACTTTACAAAATCAAACTACCAATGCAAAGCATACCGGTTTGCATAAGGTGCTAATGAAAATCCCATGCACACAAGTGCACACCATTTGGGTTCATGATTCACAAAATTCATCAGTGATATTATAAAGTCTGGTACACATTTTGAGCCTTCTATGCAATTAAAAAATGACAAATGATAAATCATTCTTAGGTATTGATTGGAACTTCTTTTTAATCTTATCATTGATTAATTTTTCAATATTGGCCTAACTGCAACTCAATATCACAACTAATGAAACGTTTTGTTTAATTTTTTATTACATTTTGCAACAACATTTCAACCATTTGCAAAATAAAATCTGCTAAATGTGTAATGTAGCAACGCTGCATTTGAATAGGTGACTTTAGCAACATATTTTTCATTATTATTCAAGGATTTGTACATAAATCGTAGCTATGTAATCAAGCAGACATGGCAATGCACGTGGATACCCTAATGGATGACAAGCAACATGCTACAAATCCACCTTACATTACATTACAGTGAGAGGATTACAAGTTGTACATTCTACTTTTATCTGTGTTGTACTATCTTTTGGACTTCTCCCTGATCCTCTCACTCACCAAAGACCCAACCACCGCCAAAACAAACCTACATGAAGGGATGAAAGAAGTAGCCGAGTGGATGCAGCATAGCCGTCTGAAACTGAACTCGGACAAAACGGAAGTCCTTATCTTAGGTGCATCCCCTTCCACCTGGGACGACTCTTGGTGGCCAACGGCCCTAGGAAAAGCCCCCATACCGACGGACCACGCACGGAACCTGGGCATCATCCTGGACTCCTCACTCTCGATGACCAGACAAGTCAACGCCGTCTCATCATCATGCTTCAACATCCTCCGCATGCTCCAAAAAACATTTCGCTGGATCCCCACCGAAACAAGAAAAACGGTCACCCACGCACTGGTTACAAGCCGTCTTGACTACGGAAACACCCTTTACGCCGGTACCACTGCAAAACTGCAGAAAAAACTCCAACACATCCAAAATGCCTCAGCC
This sequence comes from Lissotriton helveticus, assembly GCF_964261635.1. Taxonomy (NCBI): domain Eukaryota; kingdom Metazoa; phylum Chordata; class Amphibia; order Caudata; family Salamandridae; genus Lissotriton; species Lissotriton helveticus. The sequence continues at coordinate 983,872,753 of NC_136071.1, read as the reverse complement.
AGACTCATACTAGACATCCCTCGCAAAGACCATATCTCTGGTCACCTAAAAGACCTGCACTGGCTCCCCGTCAACAAAAGGATAACGTTCCGTCTCCTCACCCACGCACTCAAAGCCTTATACGAACTTGGACCTGATTGTCTCAACACACGCCTTTCCTTTTACACCCCCACCCGCCAGCTGCGCTCGTCCAACCAAGCCCTCGCCGCTGTTCCGCGCATCCACAAAGCCACCATGGGGGGAAGGTCCTTCTCCTACCTAGCGGCCAAAACCTGGAATTCCCTTCCCATCCACCTCCGCCTTACTCAAAACCACCTAGCCTTCAGAAAACAGCTTAAAACCTGGATATTCGATAAGTAAAGCTCCCCCCCCCTTCCTCAAGCGCCTTGAGACCCTCTGGGTATGTAGTGCGCTATATAAATTCTGACTTGACTTGACTTGACTCCCTGTTGCATTGTTTGAATTACTTTCCTGAAGCACTTTCATTATCCCTTAAAATATAATAATGATCCAATCATATGATAAAACTATGTATACTTGGGTGCTGAACTCCTTAGATTGAACTTTAGAAGCAAGTTTCCATTAATAGAATGAATCTACAGATCAGGAGAAATATTAGATTATTTACAGCTTAACTTCTTCCTAGAAACAAAAATCACAAAGGTTCATTTACACTTGTAACTTTACTCTTACATTTTTAATAACTTTACTACTTTGGCTATTCACAAAATCTGAGTGTAAAGTTAATCACAAGTATAGACTTACACATCTCTACTCCCTGGAAAAGTGGGTAGAGCCAAATTTACTATTGTATGTTTCTACTGCCAAATAGGAAATAGTAGTAAGGCCAACACCATAGGTGGCCAGTCACTAACACTGTAATACCTTCCAATAGAACATAAAACCCCCCACAGGAAATAATTTAAATAAAATAACATTATTTCAAATTGTTTAAAACTGTGATAAATGAAATGTAATGTAAAAAATATAAAAATATACAATATATTTATTTTTCATAAAATATGTTAATAATGTTTTTCTAATTAAAAACATTAATGCAAGAACAACTTGCAATACAAAATAATTACATTACTTTTGATTATTTGATGCATCTCTTTTAATGATTAGTAATGGATAATGTATATATTTTTTACATTAGGTCTAAAAAAATTGTTTAGACTTCAGAAATATGATTTTGTGTGATGTAATATAGTTAAATTAATACAAAAGTCATTCTAAATTAAGTTAATAGTGCAGTAGCAGTACTTTCTTTTGTTCTACATTTAAATTTAATATATACAATTAATTTACATTAATACATTGTTAATTTACCTTATTTTAGATTGTGTAGAAGGAGTCAAAATGTCAAAGAATTACTTTTATAATTTACAGTTTTTATTTCATGGGTTCTTTCGGCAAATTCATTGTCCTGAAGATTGCTGTCATAAGCAACAAGTGTGATGTTCTTGGAGTCGGGCTGTATGTATGTCGCGATCATTTATTGTATATAATTCTATATAAATTATTCAGGTACTTGCTAAAAAATAACAAAATTAGTCCACTATGATCCACTGTTCTGGGTTAATATTAATTAGTCAATTGCAGCGTTGTATTTTAACTACTCACTCACTTGTAATAGATGTTTTCTGTAGCTCTACTTAAACTCTTAAGTCTATTTATAATTCCACATTGGCCAATAGATCAAAATATATCAGATTGAAGAATTTTAGACAGTGTGACTTTATTTTAGTTTTTTTCATGGTGGGCCTTTGATTGGGATGTTGGTGCAATTACACATGTTTTTACTGAAAGGCATTTGGACCAAAACGTGGTGGATATAGTACCTTAGAAAACTATAAACTGTGCTGTGCAAAGCACTGGGAGACTTGTAAAAGTAGGTGAGTAATTACCATATTTTGTGGTTATTGTACAGTCTAAATTCAAAAGTTGTCCGCAAGGATGCCAGAAAGTCCCAGGAATATTGTATCTCCCTTACTTTCCTCTTTATTGGTTTAAATGTTTTTCTATTGTTATTAACATCTCTTACTCTTTACACTAAGCAACTCTACCCATCAATGTTACACATTGGTGGCTTAGTTTTCAATGATGTCTTTAATGTGTTCAAGAATTAGCAACAGCTGATCACCATCAGTTTGAATTTGTTTTTATGGGCAGAGCTCAAGGTGGCCACTGGTGGCCTACTCTATCTCTCTACTAATAATTGTTGTATTTTCCTTTCACCCGGCAGCAGTGATCTTCACTGTAGAGAAAAGGCTTGATATTTGTTTTCGGAGGTTACTGTGGGAGCTGAGAGAAGACACATGGAGACTGCAGCATGTGACTGCTTGTTAGTTGCCTCTTTTTCATTTCCATTCTGATAATTTGACACAGTATTGAATCAAGTAACTTTGGAGTGAAAAGTGTCTACGGTTGAATTCATGGATCATAACTGTTTCCATTGCCTGTACAGACAGGTGATGTTGAACAATATTCCGGATTTTTCCATTAATACTAAGCAATTTCCATTTTGTTCCGATTTGGTGGTCAACGAAGTTATCATCCCCTTCAGGTTTTCAGGTTCTGTGATAAGTCCTGTGATAATTCTCAAGGTAAATACTGGTGGCAAATGAGGAATGATAAATTATCAGGATCATAATTCTGCATTACTAATAGGGTCCTCAGCGTCCACTCATAATCTGCTCATTACTCCATTCTCTCCAGAGTTACTAGTATCGCTAGGATCAGTAGTTCTGAGGAACAGAGTTGGTGACCAATTTTTTAGGGAAATTGTAATGAGTTCCTGAGTTAGTGGAATAGGGAGGTCTGACAATAAATGTTCAATCTCTTGCAGAAACCACTAATGTGACTGAATATGACCTTATGAATGTTGCCATAATGTAAAATGTATATTCACATTATGCTCCTGGACATCAATTTACAAAAATTCCCGATGTATCAAAAGTAGTTCCATCAAGTATCCCTTCCATCCACTTGTCCTGCATTTAGCCTCCTCAGTATACTCCTGTTTGCTCCTTGAGTGATAGAGGTGCAAGTAAACAGGACTCTGACAAACCTCTTTACTTGCTGTTCCTGATGCCGCCTTTATTACCCTTAGACCAAGTGGAATAAGCATAGGGCCAAAAGTTTACTTGACATCCATGACTTCGTTATAAATGCACATATCACAAAATAATGTCAACGGTGTAGCACAAAGACTGCCAGGTGTGACCAGCCTTCCAATGCTGTGCATACTTCAATTCCAGTTCAATAAACAGAACAGTGCTCCATTGGTCTCAAGTCAGTCTGAGTGCAAAATTTAGCTTTTATAGTTCGCCGCAGCAGGCTACACTGGCCATTAAAAGCCCGCTTCAGCGGGCTATAAGGTCATTAGACCATTGTCCCATAGAAAGTATTGTTTGCAATGTGTTTGGAAAATGCCCGAAGTCCTCTCCCAAATAAACACATTACAATCCCATTGCAGCTCAGGCTGAACACTGTGCGCATGCGCACGCCGATGCCATCATGATGACATGGTAAAAGTGGAGAAATGACTCTCAGTGTTCACCCGACTTATTCGGGATGTCGGGCATTCCCAATAAAAAATATTCCATTTACCAGGCAATGGAGAGGTGTTTTCCAATGACGGGAGTGGGTCACTTTTCTTCGCATGCACATCATATTAAATGAAGCGGGCAGTTTATATATTGAGAAGAGTCCATCCCCATGTTGATCATCCCTGCAAGCTACAAAATGCACCAGTTTCAAATTCCACATGGTAAGTAAGGCCCGGCTTGTACGCAATCAGCGATGCTTGTAAATTGTCAGCTGCACTTTCTAAGTACATTAATGTAAGTGCGAGGCATGTGTAGGAAGCAGTGAGTCCTTTTAAATTTGACTTTCATTGTACAGTACAGAAGTCTGGAACAAAAGGCTGACAACTTTTCCCAGGAAAAAGTCCTGCCATTCGAACACATATTACGTTTTTGCAAAGACCTACACATAGGACTTAAAGAAATTTAATATAAGATCGTCTGTATGCATTTTTAATTGGCTTTTTCTGTCTTTGTTTACTTAAATTGTCAGTCGGGGATCATTAAGGGAGTTGTAGCACATGTTGAAGGGATTTCTTCTTATGTTGTGAAGAAAATGTTTTTAGATAAAGGGAAAGAAAAAACAGCTTTAGGTGATAAAGCTAAGTTTAGTACTGGCCAGGCCTTAAAAATACAGACAATGGCAGGAAAATGGTCAGTTGACAACCTTACGTGAACATAAAATACGTCAGCAGAGGAACGAAAATGTATCCACACAGGAAGAATAAACGCAAAAAAAGAAGACAAGTATGTGCGTGGCAAAACATTCTTCTCTACATTATTAAGGCAAACATGCGATTTGTGCTGTAAAAATGTGTTTTGTAATCATGAAAATTTACAGCCTTCTCCACTCATTTCAAAGTTGTGTAGTAATGGTTTAGAATGAATATGTTCCAGCCATTACAATCATAACTGAAGCTCCCATCCCCTCAATTGTTTCATAGCCTATTGAACAAGAATTTGCCATGACTATTGGTACCCGTATTGACATCTGAGAGATTAAAGGCTGTGTTGGCCCAGTCTGTTAATCAAGCACTTAGCTGCAGTTAACACCCTTATTTCAGCAGTGGGCTTATACCTATATTGCTGATGATTTCTGCCACCACCAGTGATGTGTATTTATGGCTTACACATTTATAAGAAGCATTTGGGGAGAGGAGATGGCCTAACAGTTGACTTCGAATCTGGGGAGCTGAGTTTGAGTCTCGGCAATGACGCTGAACATCCTGTGATTATGGGCAAATCACTTAATCTCCCTGTGCCTAACAAATATGAATGTGTCCTCATGTAATGAAACAGGTACTATGTAAAGCGCTCTGACACCCGACTCGGGTCAAGTTCGCGCTATATAAAACTTTGTAAAAAAAAGAATACAAAAAAATAATAATCATGTGCAGGGCTTTTAAACCAGCATGAGGGTTAAGTGGTTAATTGGTGCAGAGGCTTCAAAAGCATAATGCCTCCCTGGCAGAAAGTAAGGCAAAGCAATGCCAAGCAATGTCTTGCCTAATTTTGTATTTACTAAACTACGCAACTGGCTTTGTGTAGCTTAGTATATGTTAAAAAGGATTTAACATTGGGCACAACCATAAAAGTGACACAACACCGACGCAGAACCATAGTAAATCTGCCCCGCATTATAGTGGGCCTTCACCAGTGATTACGAATGTTAAACTGACACATGGCTTCACTTGCCATCCTTGGTTGCCAGGTTAATGATGCTGACTTGTACCAACCTTGGCTGAAAATTGCAGGCACTGTATAGCTATCACAGGTACGAAATTTCAGTTCAGAAATGAATTTATTTGGTAATTACAGTACTAAATTCATGGAATGACAAGTTAAAAATTCAAAACGTATACATGCACATTAATACCTTTGAGGAAACGGATCTTTTAAAAAACGTGGAAACCATTAAAAATAATCTGTTAAAGTAAATGTTCATTTCATTAAAACTTGTACATTGCATTAAATGTGATAAGACAGTGTGAGAATGTATCTGAAACAATTCTTGTCACATTGTGGTCTGTGCTGCTCCCTGGTATCCTCAAAGAAGCCCTTCCTTCTTTTTCAAGGCTGGTTTCTCGCCCATTTATATATTGTTAATATGTATCTTTGTTGGTACTGTCACATGCATTGCTCGTACAACTGACTATTTTCCAGTAGCTCTGTGCGCTGATTTCGCTTTTGTGACCAGTGACTGCCATAATCTGACACACAACAAGACCATTATATGCAACAATTGCACTACTGTAGCGTGCAAATAAAATTTCTTTGTAAATGGAGCTTAACCCCACTTTTCTGCTGACTTCTTTAATCAGTCCTCCAATTGAATTTTTTCCAAGATGCCTCTTGGAATACCAAACAAAGGCACTTGCAGCCTCCGGCACAGAAAGTTTCATTGATTGGCCATAGAAGCACGTGTAATCTGTGGGCAATGTGAAAATATAAAATGTCAAAGATTTTACAGTACACTGGTTGGGCATAAATACATACTCTGTTTTGATATTTAAGTTTCATATTTACTTCATGATGTTTTTTTTGCTTGTTCTTTAAAAGTTAATGTTGCATAGTTTTCATCTACTTGGAATCTGAATGCATTTTTAGGCAGCTCCCGTAATCCTCCCCGGCCACGTCTTGCCAGGTATAATTGGGTGTCAAAAAAACTTTGTTCTACAGTGACATGGGGCATCAAAGTTCAACTCAATTATCAATGTCATGTTCTGTGCTGACATACATTCTTTTCTTATACTGGTATCTTTGCCCTCTCTACATTGTTTTTTTAAACATAGCTACTAACATGTTCCTACCTCTGCAGATAAATATCTCAAAAGGCTGCAGAGTTCAGGCAGTGGTTTCATCCCACAGTTAGGCACATGCCCTTTTTTTGCCAAGCAGTCTCTGAATATTTAAGGTGCCGATTATTTTGCTGTTCTAATCTTGCATTCAGCTCTCTGCTCGTCAAGTATATCTAGTTCATGTGTAGCAAAGTTTTGGTGGCGTTTTGCATGCATTTCTCCTTATACTTTATCTGAGTTATTCACCCATTTGTCAATGGAAGTGTGTTAAAAAAAATGACTGTTTGGGTAACTGTGATTTTAAACTGTACAATGGATTGCCACCATCATTCTGAAGATTACTAGTGTAGAACATAACATAGTAGAATGGAAAGTTCTTTATCTATGTAGCCCCTATATGTGTCCAAAGGCTTCATTTAACACCCAGTTGTTTTGTCAAATACATTATGTCTTTGGGTGTAATCCATTTTTACGGTACAATATTTTAGTACTTATTAATATTTGTCAGACATGGTACCCCTTAGTAAAGTGGTAAGTAAAAGTTCAAAAGTAGGTTTTTATTCACCAAAATAATCTATATAGTACATACAATAATACGTAGTTTTAATAAAACAAACAGGTGCAGCTTGTATAGTTTGGATCACTCAGTTGAGAGGGCCTTTACCAGTGAATACAGATCTCTGCAGCTTCATTGTCTTCAAGAGCGCTCTCAACATTCCAATGCTCTAATACACAACATTACCTCTGCTGCTCTTTAAAAGGCTTCACATTTCAAACAGTGATCAGCTCTCTGTCGGACAGCTCTGTGGAACACAAGGTGCTTTTTTGCCTTTTAGGCTGACTTCCTTTACCTACTGGCGCTTCCATTTCTTTTTTCTTTCACTTTCCTCCCTTTTCTCAGAGAACTCTGTTAAAATATATGCTTTCTGTTTAATTTGGTCAGGCACTTTTCACAACCCTCCATAGGCAGCGAAACCCATGCTGTGCACAACATAAGGCTAGGTGCATTCTGTAGTTGCCCACAGATGCACCAAACCTCCTGTGAGCAACCATGCCCTGCACGCATGCCCTTCGATCTTGTGCAGTGCGGCGTTGGGCGCAAGTCCTTCTCCTAACCCCTCACAGGTGAGCAACGCCCCACAGATCCTGTGCTGATAACCCCCCAATTTTTTTTTTTATTTTGTCCCTAGGGAGAGTCCCTCTGAACACCCACCCACACAAGCACTAGGGGCTCGGGGTAAATAAATATGTTTTTTTAATGCTTGGTATTTATGACACACAGACTGAGTCCCTAAGTCCTGTAATGACAGTTACAACATTTTTCTTCCTGTTGCAGGCAGCCAAATACAGCTCTCTGTATGGCAGGACCAGTCTTAGTCCCGTGGGTCCAGCAAATTAGCATGCTTTATTTTGCCCTTTTGTATTGCAGGACTCATATTAGAGTCTGTTGGGAGTCCAGTAGGGCTACATATTGTTCTCTAGAACAATTGATCAAACGTACACCAAATCACAAAACACACTTTCTAAATAAAGATCTCGTTTTTTGCTGAATTTGGTGCACTTCTGTTCTGCTGTTTCTTTCTATATCCTAGTCTAATTTACACTATGGATATTGGATGGGGAAATAGTGTTTATGGACACTCCCTTTTCTCTCATGCCACACTAGACCAATCATCCTAAACACTTTCCAGAGAACGTGTCGAGGTCTATGTTTTTGGAAGTTTCATGGAGATTCATCAAACAGTGCTAAAGCTATTAGCAAAACAAAAAAACCCTCTTCCTCTGGAAGCTCTGATTTACGTATAACTGCACTGTGGTGCCCATAACCAGGTGGAGCTGTTTTTTTTACATAGTAGCCATTCTACACTCACAGCAGACAGGTGATATAGTTGTTGGCTCTGCATTCTCTGATTGTCTTTGTTTGTGGCACACTTCAGCACATTATTTAAGCATAAGATATTATTGGATAGATGCAGTATTGAATAGCTATCCGTATAATCTTGTGGTACAAGAATATTGAGGAAATATTATTGAGAGACAAAATATTGAATGGTAAGTTGTAAGTCCATATAGAGAAGTATAGATTTACTATTTCTAACTCCACATCTATGTACCTTGATGTATATTACCAAAGGACATCAATGTACAGTTAGGTATAGAAAATGTAGAGTTACTGAACCGTTGATATTTTAATTTCCATATTATGTCCTTGATATTGTAGCCCATTGTTAAAGAATGGGGGCCTTTAATTGGCAATAGTTTGCACCTTTGGCCAAGTAGGGACCCTTACTTCTAGTCAGGGTAAGGGAGTTACGCCCTTAGACAACCCCTGCTGGGCACGAGCAGAGAGGCTAATCTCAGAAGCAGTGTGTAAAGCATTTGTGCACACATACAGTAATACAGTAAAAACACTACAAATGGACACCACACCAGTTTAGACAATAAATTAATCTTTATCTAAACTATACAAGACCAATACAACAAAAATACAATATACAATAATCAAAATATAAGCTTTGCAAGAATAAACGTCAAAATGCAGTTCCTTAAAGTTGGTAGATCCATCAGGATAATGCACGAAAATAACCAAATCCAACGGTTTCAGTCAACTGCGTCGATGCGGACCGACATCAGTGTCAGAACCCTTGTAACCAGCACCTTTGTTTCCGGCTGACCACGGCGGTGCAGGCCAGTTTCGGCAACTGTTGCAGTTACGGTGTGAAGTGGAGCGGTGCAGCGTGTGTTACCCTCAGGTCACGGTGCAGTCAGCGGCTCGGTGGCTGTCGTTCAGTGACATCGATGGGACTGGGGCAGTAGTGCAAAGTGGGGCGGTGCTAATTGCGTTGCTGATGATTCACGGTGCGGGCGGCGGTGCTGGTTGATGGAAGCTTGCCATGGTGGGCCCAGACTGCGGTGTGGAATGGGGCATTGCGTAATATGACTTACGAGCGGTGCCCCCAAACCATGGTGCAGGCAATAGTGGCTTGGTGGCAGCAGTTGTCTTCATCGGTGAGACTGGGGTTGCGGCTCGTAGTGCCCTCTGTGATGTCTTCAGATCATAGAGCCAGCAGCGGTGTTGGTGACAGTGTCGGACTGCGGTTTCCCTCTGTGGCAACTGGAACGCGCAGATCAAGATATGACATCCAGAGGAAGGTGTCTTTGCTGTTCTGAGACGTCTTGAACAATTGGCAAGCTCTACCTCAAGGCATTCGAGATATTCAGCATAAAAAACGTTAAAAAGTTTGGTGAAGTCCTTTCTCTGCCCAAGACAGAAGCAGCTATTGCAGGCCAACACAGCAAAGCACACAGCAACATGGCAGTCTCTCCTCAGAGCTTCCCCAGCTCTTCTTTTTGGAAAATTCCTTGATCCATGCAAGTTCTAAAGATCTGCCCCAATATTTATACAACGTTTCCCTTTGTTCTCTTGTGGCAAAGAGTCTCCCGTTGAGAATCCCGTTCGCTGACAGCACATTGAAAGAGAAAGAGTTCACCGAGTGCAAAGTCAGCATCGCTGGCTATGGGGCACGAAGAGCCACCATGCATTGCAGACAGAATGGCTGGGGCCTCACGATCGCGAGCAGAGATGCTGCTGTGTGAAGAAACCAACTTGCATAGTCTCGCGCTAATCCTTCGAGCAAATGGCTCAGTTCCAGAGGAAACGGGCCCATTTACGGTCGCGAAGAGCCCAAAAGCTTGATTTAAAGGGGCAGTAGTGCTGAAACCCCACTTCTGAGGATCAGGACTGGATGGGGCACTTGAGGCAAGAGTGGTACTCACAGCAGCTCCAGCAGAGTTGCAAGACATCTTTTGTGACTCAGACTTCAGAGAACAGGAGGCAAGCTAACAAGCCCTTGGAGAATATTCGGTTCAAGGATATAGAGAGCAGGTCCAGTCCCTCTCACGCCCAGGCAAGCGGCAGGAGGCAGCAAGCCAACAGAGCAGAACAAGTTGCAAAGGGGCAGTACCTCTTAGAGCAAAGCAATCAATACACAGCAGGCCAACACAGCAAAGGAAGTAGGAAAGTGACAGTCCCTCCTGCATCATGGCAGCTCTTTTTCCAGGCAGAATGTCCTTGGTTCCAGTAGAATCCTAATTTGGTGGTGTCAGGGGTCCAGTACTTATACTTAAATGTGCCTTTAAAGTGGAAGAGACATCAAAGAGGCCTTTGAAGATCACAAAGTCCCTGCCCTTCCTGCCTGGCTCCAGACACACTACAGGAGGGTATGCAGCACTAGGTGTGGGGACAGGCACAACCACATTCGGGTGCAAGTGTCAGCTCCTTCCTCCCAATCTACCTCAGGAAGGACCATCAGCCTGGTGATGGGCCATAATGATGCAAAGGTAACATCCCTGGTCCCTTGTGTTACTGTCTAGAGAGAATGCACAAAGCCCAGCTGGCACCCTAAGCCAGATGTGTACTCAGAGACCGACAAAGACACAGAAGGGGTAAAGTAAGAAAATGCCAACATTCTAAAAGGGGCATTTCAGACCTGCAATTTAAAAAACAACTTTACCCAAAGATGTGATTTTAAATCGTGATTCCATTAAACTCCAATATTCTATCTGCTCCCAATGTGAAATTACACTTAGAAGTTGTTTTAAGGCAATCCCCATGATGGCTCTCCTTCCTTCAGTGTTAACCTGTCTGCCATGTTGCTTGCTTCCTTTGATGTTTTTCTGTTAATGTGGTCGGTATGTCTTATGTTTTTCTTTTTTAGAAACAAGATTTGATGGGGTTCTTTTGTATTTACACTGGGGGTTCATGCATATGGTATCGATATGTTAATATCATCATTTATCCTAATGGCATGTTCTGCATATAGATTAAAATACCAAGCAACTGTACATTCTGTTTTGCTCTCTATTTTCATATTTAGACATCTGTTTTAGTAAATGTCAATTGAGCATTTAAATCACACACAAATTCAATTATTGTTTAACTGGCGGTTTTAGTCTGATATGTAACATGCAAGACAAAAATGCTTTATGATTCAGCCATTAGCCCTTATCTGAATTATGCCTGAAAATTAGCAATTCTACTCGGCTGCGAACCTAGCCCATATTTACAAACTTTTGGCACAATTTAACGCAGTAAAAGAAGTTACTGTAATGCATTACATGAAAGGGAGAGAGCAGAAATAAACCATATCTACTAACATATGGCACATTTATTCTGTCTTGTAGTGCTGGCGCACTTATGGTTGCCTAGCACCAATGCAGGCACATTAACCCCATGATGCAAGGGTGCCTCTGTTGTGGTCAGAATCTTTTTTGTGTAGGAAGGAATACCAATGCAGCACAATGTGCAATGCAGCAAACATACATGAGGAGAAATGAAGGCATTTCTCCTCATTATGCCAGCATTGGGTAGGTACGCTGTTTTGGCACAAACCCATGTTTTCTGAGTTTAATAAATATTGGTTTGTGTCAAAATACATAGGTAGTTGCATGGGCACGTCCATGCTCCACCCATGTAACACTTCCCTGAGGGAAGGTAACGAAAGGCAGTGCTATGCACTGCTGCATGTTACTTTTGGTAGGCAGACAAAATATCGAAATTAAAATATCGATATACAATAATATCGATGTTTTAATATCGATGGTATAGTATATCGATGTGCCATAATATCGACAGACAGAATATCGAGATTAAGGTATGTATGTTAGTAATATCGAAATTTTGTTGTTTAGTTTTATGTATTTTATTTTGTTGTTTATATGTTTGCTAAATATGTTTAGAAATGTATGTTTGAAAATTAGTAATTTTGTTAACATTTTGCGTTTTAGCATTAGAGCGGGTTGTGGGTTTATAGGGGAATAGGGTGGGAAGTAATTTAATAATAATTAATTAATTAATATATGTTTGTAAATATTTTTAATTAATAATTAATTGGTAATTAATTAATATTAATTAGTTAATTAATTAATATATGTTTGTAAATATTTTTCAATAATAATTAATTGGTAATTAATTAATATTAATTAGTTAATTAATTAATATAATTTTGTACATATTTTTAATTAATTAATATTAATTAGTTAATTACATTAATTAGAGTAATTGTTTAATATATATAATTTTTTTATTGTTAATTAATTATTTGGGAAAAATTAATATTTATTAGTAAATTAAATTAAGTATAGCTAATGCGCTAATATATTTACTTTATTGTTATTGTTAATTAATAATTAATTGGTAATTAAATAATGTTAATTAATTTTGGGTAAAGGAGTATTTTTAGGGTTCAGGGTCAGTTTTCAGTTCTTGGGTAAAGGGGTATTTTTTGGGTTCAGGGTCAGTTTTCAGTTTTTGGGTAAAGGGGTATTTTTAGGGTTCAGGGTCAGTTTTCAGTTTTTGGGTAAAGGGGTATTTTTAGGGTTCAGGGTCAGTTTTCAGTTTTTGGGTAAAGGGGTATTTTTAGGGTTCAGGGTCAGTTTTCAGTTTTTGGGTAAAGGGGTATTTTTAGGGTTCAGGGTCAGTTTTCAGTTCTTGGGTAAAGGGGTATTTTTAGGGTTCAGGGTCAGTTTTCAGTTTTTGGGTAAAGGGGTATTTTTAGGGTTCAGGGTCAGTTTGGGGTTTTTGGGGTACAGGGGTATTTTTAGGGTTCATGGTCAGTTTTGGGTTTTTGGGGTACAGGGGTATTTTTAGGGTTCAGGGTCAGTTTTGGGTTTTTGGGGTACAGGCGTACAGGGTAAAACTAAAATAAATTTACATTTATTTTAAATCAATTAAATGAAATAAAAAAAAATTAAATTACATTGAATTATTACGTTTTTAATTTATTTTAAATGTATATGTATTACTTTTAATTTTTTAATTATGTTTTAATGTTTATATTTAATATTTGTTAAATTATATGTATTTTAAAATTATTTTTACATTATTATTAATACATTTAAAAAAACGATATTTTTAATTTCGATATTTTTGTACTACGATATTATTTTTTCGATATTTTTGTACTTACCATTATGTAGATATAATTTCGATATTTTTGATTTCGATATTTTTGTGTCGATATTTTTGTATGTAGATATTCTGTCTGTCGATATTATGTCAGACATTCGTTACTTTTGGTATGACATCCTACGCAAAGCATCGCAAATGTTGATTGCAGTGGCTTTGTAAATCCAAATACAGATTTTGCATCTGGGCTTTGCAACTAAAGAGACACAACCCTGATGCAAGTGTTTACTAAGTTTGGGCCCTAGTGTACCAGGCATGTGCCATGAATCAAAACATTCATTTTTCCATCACTAAATCTGAAGATGAGAGCACAGTGGAAAAATGGAATTTATTCTTTAGAGCATTACTTCAGATATAAAATGCATGGCCATGAAATAACTCTGTTCATGTAAAATTGTAGTTAGTTTGTTGTTTGTATGTGCCTGTTGGTATCTAGTGTTCAGAGTAGCTTCAGGAGTTCAGGCCCATGGAGCCAGATATTTTACTTTGTTCTTCTCCATGTGCCTGCCCACCATGTGTATGTGTGTGCATTTGTTTGTGTGAGATGGTAGATTATTCGTTTTTCTTCAACTTTTAAAAGTATTTAACAAGGGTAATTGCCTTGTACTGTTTTTGTTCGGAACATTTTTTAAGTTCATTTTAAGCTTTTATCACTGTTTCCATATCAATATGCTCCTATTATAATTTATATCTTGGCTAAATTGCCTTTTATATTATTTTTGGTGCTTCTCTTGTATTGTACTAAGGCGCACAAACAGGCCAAGTTACATTTTGGGTTATGTCATGTTCCTCTGTTTTCCATGCCTCCTTCTTTGCTGGTCATATGGAGAGTGCCATTTTGTTGCGCCAAAGTGTATGTGTTTATATATGTGTGTTTATGTGTTTGTATGTGTGTGTCTGTCTGTGTGTGTGTGTGTTATTGGTGGCCATTTTGTCTTTGTTCTTCACGCTTCCTCCTTTGCTGGCTATTTGGTGAGTTTACGAAATTGGGTTATAGGTTGAGGGGGATGAACCCCTACTAAAGTAGGAATCACAATTGTTCTCAAGGTGAGGCAGAAGCAAAGCTCAAATTAACCTGTGCTCGACCCTCTGGTATCTTGGCACAGAGTGGTCAGGCTTTGCTTAGAGGCGATGTGTAAAGTATTTATGCAGCACTTCAAACAGTAATAAAGTGAAAACACAACACAAGAAAAATCCCACACCAGTTTAGAAAAAATAGAGTACATTTCATAAATAAATATAGAACAAAACAAAATAAAACATCCAATCAGAAAAACTGGAGATATGCAATCCTAAAAATGTCAGTGAATATTGCACCAAAAAGCACAAAGCGACATTTGGGTATATCTGGTCATAATAAACCAGGACAAAGTCACAAGTTCAGTATGACTGTGATGGAGTACTGCCCGGCTATAAGAACCCAGCTAGGCTGCCGTTGACTAGAGGCTTGCGATATGAAGGCCTGCATCGAGGATGTGTTGCACAGCTATGGTTCTGATCGGGCTGCAGGCTGCAACGCAAAGTCCTTGTGTCGGGAAAATCCATGCAGCAGAGACAACGTGTTTGTTCTTCTCAGGGTTGTGCAGCTCAGCAGAGGAGATGCATTGGTTCAGCTGGGGCCACAAATGGGCTGGCAGAGCACATTCTGGCCCACTTCCAAGGGTCCAGGACAGGGGTGGCACCACTTGGCAGGGTAGGACTCACCGATGACAGAGTCCAGGTACTGATTTCAAGGTTGTTGAATCCTTCTTTCTCTGAGACTTTAGTAATTTGGCCATCCAACTAGCCCTTAGCCCATAGAATCACTCCGGGGCCCTGGGCTCAACTGATGCAGGTCCAGTCCTTCTCAGCCTGGCAAAATGGTAGCAGATCAGCACAGTAGAGTGGCTGTTCTTTCATCATCACAGCAGCCTTTCTTCCTGGCAGAGTCCACAGGTCGAGAAGTGTACCAAAGTGTACTGAAAGCTCTTCTTCCCAGTTTACGACATTTAGGCTGCATGAGGGGCACATTACAAAATGCTCAGTTTGCTGCAAGCCAGTTTGTTGTGGTAAGCCAGTTGGACATTACGGTGCTAGGGACAGCTAGCTAATCTGAAAAGTCAACATGCAATTGTTTGGGAAGAGCACCTCAGAAAGATAGCGACAGAAGGGAAGTTTAACTGATAGAAGATGTTTTCATGCGAAGCAGCCCTTTGATTGTTTTGAGGTATCCTCACAAAGAAAACAGTCATAACAACTCACAATCAAGTTTATTTTGGGCAAGGAGTTTGCGTACCATGGAACGCCTGAAAATGTGAATTTATACAAAGGGAAGCTGGCCAAAATGTTATCAAATGACCGCCTGCCTTTTTCTGTGGTAGGAGAGGTATTTCTTTAATTTTTGGAGACCCTCTTTCGAAAATGGAAGGTTTCAAGGTGGACTTATTTTCCATTCTTGCTCTGCCTGCACTGCACCATCAAATGTTGCAATTGATACGGGGAGCAATGAAGGAGAGTGATGTTAAGCCCACACACCTCATACCAAACTGTCATCAAGCAACAGTCTGCATGAGCATCACTGGACAATGGGTCTCCTTCAAGAATGTTATGTAAAGGCTAGCAGCTGGTCTCATCATTGACTATGGTTTGCAGGTATTTGGAGGCATGCAACAGTTACAATGTTTCCAATCAAGAAATCAAATACAGCTCCCAACATCTTGGAACAATTTAATACCAAGATATATGAATGGAGGTGTCAGAACTGGATTTGTTACCACAGGCAGTTTGTTATTGCTATTGTTACGGTCATGGTCAACGTAGGATACTTCTGGGTCCTATGTTTAGTGTATTGCATCTAACTTCAAACTTCTTGTACAGGACTTCAGCAAAAAAGAAGTAAACGTCAACAACATACTGGTCACCAGTCATACAATTAGTTCTCAGTTCAGTCATTCTTTTACAGCATGGATGGAGTGCCTATAGAGTCCCTCTACAAGCTCTTCACCTTCTACATGCATCAAGGCCTGTTTGAGCAGTTCAGGTATATCAATAATTACATAATATAAAGGAGAGAGAATGCAATTGCAAAAGCCATGACAATGGAAGCTGACAAATGGTGAAAAGTGGAGTGCTTGATTTAAAATATATTGCATCTCTTTCCTGTTAGGCCTTGGCTTGTTCATGAAACTTGACATATACTTTTTTGTTGAGATCTCCATTGAAGACAACGAAATGCAGCAGGTCTAATAATGCCTGGAATACGCCTTCTGTTCAAACGTTCTAATGTTTTACTTTCGGTTCCCCCTTTTTTAATGTTTATACATTCTACCCTCAGTGGGTGGAGTGTCCTAATAGCCTTAGTTAAAGGCCCTCTCTCTCGCTATAGGCCCCCGCCAGTAGCAATGAGCTATAACTCAGGTTTAGGGCCTTTAACAACCGGTATAGTCTTTGGGAGCAGGCTACTATAGTAAAGCACTTTCATGTTATGAACTTATTTACACAAAATGGTGAATAAAATGTTAACCAGCTAATTACCACAACCCTCGGTATCACAAATTGAGGGTGTGCATGTAACGCACCAAAGTCTCAACCTACTTAGAATGAAGAACTTAGTGCATATTTTCCTCACAAGTCGAGCATCCATAAATTCAAAATTGTTCTAATTCCTGTCTAACCAATTAGACATGATAAAAATATTATTACCTGATTGTTGTGGACTGTGAGTCTACTCGGTGTATCTTCGATGCACATGTTTAGTGCAGCTGGGGCAACAGTCCCAGGCAGAAGAGGTAGTCTATCTCCTCAAAACTTGGAGAGACTGTCAATGAATAAACATTTCATATCCACGATTTATAAGGCTCCAGAAAGACACAACAGAGGATGAGTGTACTTCCTCAGATAAGTGTGGCAAGTGATTATCTTCCAGAAGGCCTCCTTGAATCTGACAATGAAAGCTTACTTTAGTAAATGACCACCCCTTCTATACTATTTTGATGTATGCTGCTCTTTGTCTTGGATTTTCCAATCACTCTGTTTTTTGTTTTTTATTTTTGTTTCATTTTACAGAATGAGATTCCTTCTAGTTCTTTGTTGTTTCCCCTGCTCCTTTCTGAATAAGAAGAACTTTGTTTTTCCTGTGCTATCTTCCCTGTTTGGGCTTGTTAGGCCCGCCAGCAGACTGCCCTTTCGGAAACCCTTGTGCATTCATAGCAACTCTGGGGAAGGTGGCAAACAATGTGTCTGTCCAGGTGAGAACTGGAAAGAGGGAGTGGTCAGGATTCAGGGTTGGAAAGGATTTTACAGTATGCAAATATAAACATATCTCCTGTATTCCACTTGTTGTTTTAACTAGTATTTTTCCTTAGAGGTGAGTGGAGAATGAAGTGTGGAGGTTATGGCAGCACACAGATATTACTACTAATGACTGATGGGAGGGTTGCTGGTCCCTGGTGACATAAAGTGGAGGAGTGTGGCTCAATGGTTGGAGCGGCAGACCCTGATGCAGAGTTCTGGCCAGGGGACCAGGGTTCGATTCCCGCCTCGGCGGGGTCTCGGGCTCAATTTCCTCGGACCTGTTAATTCTCGCCTCGGTGCCTATTCTAATCACGGGCCCCACCCTGCAACTCTGGGCAATAGTTTGCTTAGCCTCCACACCGCCCCAACAGCACTAATGATGCCTGGCTTCACCCTGGGGGTGCCCAGGAGTGGACATTTCACAGGGAAAGCCAGGAGGGGTTCCACAGCAGTATGAGTATCAGCACCAGGAAGCCGAATAGGCGACACCGCAAGGTGACCGTCTGGTGACAGTGTGCTCTATAAATACCATGACATTTACATTTAAAGTTGTAAAGGGTAGAGGAAAAGGTAATGCTGCATCAGTTTTTCAACTCTGATTGCAGGGAATGGACTGGAGGTCTGTATTGGGGTTATCCTGGTGTTAATGTAGCTCAATTCAAATAGAGAATAGACTAGAAAGAGGACAGTGAGGGTGGACAATTGGACATTATCTTTGTGATGTGGCAGGTTCGGTGCTCAGTGTCTACTCTGGTGGTAGGTAGGCGAAGCATCCTTGTTTACTCATTTTACTTAAAAACACAACTAATGACACAAATATAAACCTTATCTATAATAAAAATGATTATAAATTAAAAACCCTTAAGTCAGAAATAATGTGTTTATTTTTTTATTTTCGATAATCACGCCCACTCCACTGCAGCAGATACACTGCTCTCTCTTAAGTCCATCACAAACCCACAAAACTACACTAAACTAATCGACCCCTCTCTCAACAGTTCCCTTCCACTGCAACAGACCCACCCCTCTCCATAAATACCTCAAACACCCACTACTTTACACTAGACTAAATTAATCTACCCCTTCCAGACCTCACCACCCACAGGTACATCCCTTTCTATAATCATGCCCCTCTAAAATTTCTAGTCTTAAAATATCCCATTGGCCCTCCTTTAGTTCATGAATGCCTTTGACTCCCTTAGAAAGGAGGAACTCCATGGTTGAGTAGGGAGTGCTGATGGCTGCTGTATGGGATGAGCCACTCATCCGCCTGCAGTAGCTGGGCCAACACTGCCTTTCCACCTGGGCACTGGAAGAAAGAACCAGTGTTGTTGCTGCCACTTTATCCTCTTCTTCCTCCTGTATCACATGTCAGTGATAGACTACCACATTTGCCTCTATTTTGTGGAGATGCGACCTCCCTCTTCATTTGTGATATAGGAGTGAGAGGCCAGTCAGTTAGTCAAAGATCTTTATTCAGCTAATTTAGCCACAAAAGAGTAATAAAAACATTTGAATTACATGATTATACATAATAAAATTAATCTTTGACAAAATCAAAACACTGGAATCATTTTTTAACAATTTTACGAAGCCGAACTGCAGAGGAAATATACCTTTACATCATTAGGCAGGTAAATTCATCTTTTAAAAGAAGTAAGTGACATAGCACAGATTGGCACTTTCTAATATTTAAGAATCTTAGTAATGGTTTTAAAAAAGTACGTCTCGGGCCAGAATATAATTTACAAAAAAACATAAAATGTAAAGTGCTCTGTGCAGAAAAAGAATCACATGGGCACAATTCTGGTTTAGTATCGCAGTATGCATCCAATGGGTACGACCCCAGGAGATGAGCAATACCCATCCTGAATCTGATCAAATAAATCATTTTAGCCTGATTGAAATGGAAAGAGAAGTACAGTTCAATTTATGGGGTGCTGACTAATAATGAGTGCTCTACAACCCTTTTTTTTGCCATCTCTTTACCGTCTCTTACATGCTTCAAATAAAGAAGAAAATCCCTTTTCAGATTGTTTTTTGGGATTGCAGAAATGTCACACGGGGTGCTGAAACAATTCTCCATACCCAGTTTCCCTAATTGTTCTTGAATATAAGATAGCCAGGGAATCTTTTTTATAAAATCTAATTTCAAGCAATCCAAAATGATATCGCGATTGAGGACTGGGTACTCCTTTGTCCATATGTTATGTCAGAGCTTCAGGGGAGCTAGTTGCGTATGAAAAGTCAACGGTGTTACACCTAATTCGTTGTGGCACATAATAACAGGAGTACTTTGAGCTAATGTCAATGTGCCTTTTAACATCATATTTTCCGCTCTCTGAAGCTCCAGAGTATTAGTGAAGCCCCAGACTCCTGCTCCATACAAAGTGACGGCACATGTCCGTGCTTTGTAGATGTCTATTATGGCTTTAATTGGACGGGAGCCTAATTTCTTTGTGAATCTGAAGATGGCCTCTGCGTTTTTATTAAAGCTACCAATCCTTGTGTCCATGAATTTTTTTCATTAAAAATTATGCCTAAGTAAGAAAAAGTTGGTACCCGAGACAATATTTTATTATTTATATAAAAAGTTTTTGTTTTTGTCGGAGATTTACCTATTAACATTACATGTGATTTTGCAACATTGGTATTTAGGCCAAGGTCACTCATAAAATCATTAAAACCAGTTAAAAGCCTTTGTAATCCCACCCCAGTCCTCGACATTAAAACACTGTCATCCGCGTATAATAGGGCCGGTAGAGACCTGTTACCTACTGTTGGTGCATCTATTTTACCAGTTCTGATCGCACTTTCTAAATCATTTATATATAAGCAGAATAAAAATGGAGCAAGTACGCATCCCAGGCGGCCCCCACAATCCATCTTTATTGGAGGCGACAACTCACCAGCTGCTCCATAACGTACTCTCCCTTTGACTCCGTAGTGCATTGCTGCTAGGTAATGGACAATGGATGGATTGATGCCCATGAGCTGCATTTTCTCCCAGAGTCTCCCCCTCTGCACCCAGTCAAAGGCAGAGGTCAGGTCCATAAACCCAAGGTAGATGGTCCCTGGCTTCGCCATGGTGTATTTGCTGATGACCAGGTGCAGATTGAGGCACTGTTCAACAGTGCCTAGACCCTTTCTAAATCCATACTGAATATTAGAAAATTTCCCATTTTCTACCATCCAGACCTCCAATCTCTACAATATTATTTGACCCATTATTTTACAAGAACAATCAATTAGGGAGATTGGTCGATAGCATTTAGGGTCTGATCTGTCTCTCTTATTATATATGGGCACTATTATTACCGATCTCCAAGAATCTGGTGGTCCCAAAGCCACATAGCAGCCTAATATATTTGTTAGCACTGGTAACCACAAGGTTGTATCTGCTAGAAATAAATCCGCAGGTACCCCATCAGGCCTGGGAGCCTTGTTCTTTACAGTCTGGCAAAGTGCCCTATCTACCTTGTCAAGGGTCGGCGGTTTCAGGGGAGATGCCTCATATTCAGTGTCAAAGCCACTAGTTGATTCGATGCTGTTACCATAAAGGTCAGTAAAATGTTTCACCCATGTTTCCGGCATAATAGTTACATCAATAATACTATTTTGTGTGTCACGGAAATATTCCTCATTAACCGTCTGCCAGAAGAGTCTAGAGTCTTTGCTCTGTGACGCCTGATGTAGTTTACCCCATGCATCTTTCCTGATCTCCATCTTACGGTGCTCAAGAGCACTCCTATAGTCTATGTGAGCCTGCTGAACTGCCTCCTTAACACATGGTGTAGTTTTTAAAGTTGTAATAATTTATTATGCATGTGGGAGCATTCTCTATTGAACCATCATTCATTTTTTTGTTTCGCGTCTCGCTGACTCTTGAATAAAAGTTCCCTAATCGTCTCGTTTATAGCCTTGTATGATTTAATAATGACTGGGATATTTAATTTTACTTCCAGGCACTCCAGAACTTGCTCAAGATTGCGCTTTATTATCTCTTCTAAAACGAGGTCTGGGTTAATAGTGGACCATTTCCTTATTACCCCTTGTTTTTAGAATGGGACAGAGGTGTTACTCTTTGTGACATAGTTGGCTCATCGGTTGGGACCGTCAGAGTCAATATTAGTGGATAGTGATCACTAAAATATACTTTTGGTATCTTAAGAGTAGCTATGTGTGAATTAAAGTGATCAGACAAAATAATAAAATCAATCAAAGTTCCTTGGCCTTTACCGACGTATGTTACCACATTATTTTTTGTCAAGTCTATAAAATCCAATGTTAAAAAATGTGAAAATGTTAACAACAGGGAGTTGAAAATATTCCCACATAGACTATGTTTGAACTGATATGCCCCCCGCCCCCCATTTCCCTGGGCAAGCAGTGACAGGCCCCAGATTTGGACAAAGAGCATAATGTATTTATTTATTTTTTGATTTTTAAAATCTTTATTCTCTTGCAAAGCAATTTACACAGCGTGCAGCCTAAAACCCTGAGGCCGGCAGCGAGTTATAAGCCGATTGTTAGCATAGATGGTCACCTCTTACACAGCCAATCAGCCGGCATGCCGGGGGCCCGGCGGCGTTCAGTAAGACTGTTATGCTAGGGCCTTCGCACATATCATCAGCTCCAATGCATTCAACTTATCTCAAGCGCCCTGCACCTACGCATTCATCTACAGTTGAATCGTGCTCACGCCAAGCCCAGTGTGCTGCAATCCAAGAGAAGGCTTCCTATAAAACCCTAATCCTAAATTCCAACCCCAACAACCCCCCACCCTCAACACGCCAGCAGCTGCCCTCCCGATTTAATACCTGGAAGTAGGCTATCAAACGACTTCTCTTCTCGCCCATTATGAGTAGGCTCTCACCTCTTCCGGAGCCTGGTCTTCGGCAACTTTAGTACTGCGCCACTCAGAACTCCCCCCGTATAATTCCCCTTATTAGAAGTGCTAGGATGAATGGCTCCCCCCTACCCCTATTCACCCCTTAGGTGCATACAATTCCCCTCCTAACCTCCCCTACTCGGCGCTCCCCTGTCCTTCGGTGGAGACCTCTGTTAATCAAGCTCAGCGTGCTCCTCAAGTGTATCAAGTGTGTCAATTACCTCACTCTGTTCTGCCTCCTCCTCATCTCCTGTGCTCAGATACGTCTGATATAGACCCCAGAAATTCATGGGACGACTCTTAGGTGGGAGTAATTCACTGTACAGGTCCGATTGGGTACAGCAGTACAACATGTCCCTGGCCCATCTCCTCTTAGTTGGTAGCGGTCCCCTCATCCAACAAACAGCAACAACCCGCCTGGCAATTAGCAAGGCCATATCTGCCAAGCATCGCAGTGCCACCGGAAGCGTCTTGGAATACCCCAGCAGCGCCAGCGCTGCGCTTACCGGGATCTCCGAGTCTAATATCAGGCTCAGTTCCGAGAAGACCTCTGTCCAGAATTTAGCAATACCAGGACAGTACCATGCCATATGCATGAAGTCTGCAATCTGTGCACGACAGCGTTTACACTCCACTGATTGCCTAAGTCCGTATCGGTGTAGTCTCTCTGGAGTATAGTAGACCCGTTGTATGTACTTGAAATGAATCAGTCTGTGCCTGCCATTTAGAGACAGTCTCCTAGTGCTGGTGCAACAATACTTCCACATCTCATCATCTATTTGCATTTGCCTATCCCGCTGCCATTCTGTCCTAGCCTTGGAGTATTGGTACTGCTTGTGGTGGACTCCTAGTTTATTAAGATTAGTGACTAGTTTGCGGGACGGCACCGTTTTGATCACGTAAGTGAGCACCGGGACTTCGGGCGGCTCTGCCAGGTCCGGGTCTAAGAGGTCTAGCAACGCACTTCGGACCCTGTGAAATTGAAAGCGCTGCAAAAGCGAGGCCTCTGCTTGCAATGGTAGGACCTGCTCCCAGGTTTTTACCTCCCCATCCTTGAATAAGTCTTCCATCTTTGTAATGCCCAGTTCCCGCTACGCTTTTGTAACACCCTTCTCCTTCAGTGGGACAAGCCATATCTCCCAGTCTATCTGCATTAGTGGGGAGTATAGCAGTTCACAGTTCTCTGCCTGTACCAGCGCATGCCAGGCGTGATTTGTAGCCTTGATCGAGTCCAGTTTACCAATCCCGCGATCAACCGGGTAACAGACAGTGGCCGGCAAAGGAGAAGGGTGCGCGAACAGCCGTTCAAGAATAACATGTGGGATATCTGGGTTTCCATGTATCCACGTATGAAGGTGAGCTGCCTGAGCTACCCTATAATATCTTTCCAAGTCCGGGGCGCCCAATCCTCCCATTTCATAAGGAAGCATCAGAACCTTCCACTGGACTCTGGGTTGTTTGCCCCCCCAGGCGAGCTTGATGAGGAGTTGGGTCAATTGTTTGAAAAAGACCTTGAATAAAACCATGGGGATGTTATTAAACAAAAACAAAAAGCGTGGCAAGATCACCATCTTCATGATGGCTAGTCTTCCCATTAATGATAATGGGAGCTTACACCACGTATCCACATCCTCCACTAATTTCGCGTATGCAACCCCGTAGTTCTCCCTCACAAGTATGTCTGGATCTGTGTGTAGTCGTATCCCTAAATATCTGATCGAGTCAGTGGTCCACTGCAGCGGGTATTCCATGTCAAACGGTAGAGTTACAGGTGTTAATTGGAACGCAACCGATTTGGTCCAGTTCACTTTCAGTCCTGAGAGAGCCCCAAATCTAACCACTTCTAGCTTCCAGCAGAAAGAGGTGTGGTGCCACGGCTAGGGCGACTGACTCCAGATTCTGGGGATCACGGTTCGATCCCCGGCACCGGCGGCAGATTAGCCCAGCACCATGTGACTCTGGGCAATAGCTTGCTTAATCTTCCTGACGGCCCCCAGCGCCTAGAGACCCTTACGGGTGATTGTGCGCTTTACAAATGTGGATTATTATTATTATTATTTAGCACAGATGAGAGGTTCACTTCCCGGTCACGAACATATAGGAGGGTGTCGTCAGCATACGTGGAGATACCAATTTTGTAAGTCGGAAAGCTAACACCCTTCAAACTATGATATTCCCTGATCGCGCATGTCAGTGGTTCCGCGACGAGCGCGTATAGGAGGGGCGAGAGGGGACAGCCCTGCCTAGTTCCCCTGCTTATTTCAAAGGCATCTGTGACACTATCCCCTATCCTTAGCCTCGCTGTGGGTTTGTAATACAATGCTCCCAACATTTGAAGATAGGGTTCGCCCAACCCCATCTTACGGAGGACCCTTACCATAAACGGCCACTCCACAGAGTGCAAGGCCTTCTCCTTGTCTAAGAAAACTGCCAACGCTTTGTTTTCTTGACGCACATGTTGCATGGTCCCAAGCACCGTACGAATATTGTACGTGAGGTTCCTGTCTGGAATTAATCCAGCCTGCTCCGGCACCACCAGCTCCGGCACCAGTAACGCCAGGCGAGTAGCTAGTACCTTAGCGTACAGTTTGGCGTCCACATTTATCAGGGAGAGCGGTCTATAGGAACTACAGGCATTAGGAGGTTTCCCAGGCTTTAAAATCGTAACAAGCAGGGCCTCTCTCATGGAGGCAGGCATGCTGCCCTCCTCACAGATATCGTCAAATAGAGTCATCAGTTGTGGGACCAATTTGTCTTTAAAAGCTTTATAAAAGCCCACTGTCAGCCCGTCTGCCCCTGGAGCACTGCCCATTCTCATCCCCTCCAGTGCTTCCAAAATCTCTTCCTTTTGTACGGGCGTCATCAAAAATTCCCTCTGAGAGTTGGAGAGGAAGGGCATTTTAATGTAGCTGAGGTAGTCGTCTATTTCTCCCTCTACTTGTGCAGACCTGGACCTGTATAGATCAGTGTAGTAGTCGCGAAACTCTTGGAGGATCTCCGTCTCGTCAGTGACTACCTCTCCTGCGGTCGTAATCAGTTCGTCAATTACCAGCGGTCGCCTGTCATTGCGCATCATTATCGCCAACAGCGAACTAGGTCTCTCCCCCTCCCCATATGTACGGGCCTTAGCATACTTGCCCATGTGCTGCACCTTCCTATCTGCCTCCTCATTAAAATCAGTAAGCAGTGTTTTGAGTTGTGCTGCAGTGCCGGCATCAGGGTCACGCCGCTGCCGCTCCTCCAGATCAAACAGTTGGGCCTCAAGGTGCTTCAGTCTTTGCCTTATAGACCTAAGCACACTAGAGTGTTTGGCCATTGCCATCCCTCTAAGATACATCTTAAATGCGTCCCACACCATCTGGAAGCTATCAACGGACCCCAAATTTGTCTCAAAAAAGCTATCTATGTCCTCTGCCAATTCTCCCCTGAACACCTCATCCAACAGTGAATAAGGAGGAAACCGCCATATGAAGGGGGGAATTCTCTTCACCGGGACCGCAAGCACCAAAAGCAAGGGGGAGTGGTCCGATAGAGTACGCGGCAGTATCGCGCACCCCTTAATACCACCCATTAGCGCCTGGGATGCTAGCCAATAGTCTATTCTTGTATGTACATCATGAAAGGGAGAGTAATGTGTAAAACCGCCCTTTGTGGGGTGCTTTTGTCTCCAGATGTCAACTAGGTCTAGTTTAAACAGTTCCGCCTGCATGTGGAGAGCAGCAGCGGCCGCTCGGCGAACCAGTCCCTTTGATCTATCTAGATCCGGATCGAACACGAAATTGAAATCACCCCCCCCCCCCACAGCATTCTGGAGCAAACATGGGGTCTGCAATGAGTAGCTAATGTATCGTAAAACTCAGGGTTGTCATAGTTGGGCCCATAGACATTGATCACTATAAGATTGTGTCCCTTTCCGACACATCTGGCAATAATGTAGCAGCCTTCCGGATCTGCTTTAACCAGTGTCAGTTTTAGTTGAGATCTAGGGTTGACCCACGTGATCACCCCCCTGGAGTGTGTAGTGAACCCTGCCGCCACGCTATTACCCCCAAGCCCTTTAGCTGAGAGCATCCTGCTATTGAGAGGGAGGTGAGTTTCTTGGATAAGGGCGAGGTCAATGTGATGCCTGTACAGGAAATTTAGCACCTTCCAAAGCTTACGATAATCATTAAGGCCTCTCACATTCCATGTCAATGCTCTCAGCAACTCGGAGTCACCCACTGTGGTCCTTTCACTAGTATCTGTCATCCCAGCAAAGAGATGCGATAGTAAGAAAGCAACGGTTTCCCAGTCCCGCTCATCACTCGCTGCCGAACCAAATTTGGCACTATCAGTCTACAATAGGTAAGATCGGGCAACTTATTTCTTGGCGTAACTTGCAGCGCCCCCTCCCCAGAACCAAAACTTTCCCCTGAACCCACTCCCCCCCACCCACAGCTGACCACCCCCAACCTGGCCAGACAGTCCCTCATTGCTCCCCCCCTCTCCCCCCTCCCGCAATTCCCCTTGACATTCCCAAAGCCAGCCCCTCTAGGGGCCATGTGAGCTAACAGCACAAGGGCAGAGGTTGCCAGAAAAAACAAGTAGCCACGTTTCAGCATTGTACTATACAAAAATACCCCTGCACCATTACCCTACCAGTATCTGTCAACATGAGTCAACATCATTACTTCAGGAGTCCTCAGCGGGCCTCTTCCTCATTATCTCTACCCCCCACTCAGTATCTTTAAAGGTCACCCATTGTCTGCAATAGAGTGCACTCTGCAGCAATATTTACATACAAACAATCAGCACATCATGTCCAGTGGGGAACACAACTATAATGAAATGATCTCACCCAGTCATGTCCGCATGATCTCCGTGAAGGCGCTCTTAGGGTCTATAAGTAATGCAGAACAGGTCGCAGGGGACCCTGCGGTAGAGTACCTAGTATCCACCCCCACTTTCCATCACAGCCAACTGGTGGTGGAAAAGTCTGAGTAATCGCAGCATTATTCGTCCTGCTTATCCAAGTGGGTGGCCTCTTCCTGTTCATCCTCGCGCCCTCTAGGGCTTTTCCTCCGCTCCTTAGACCATACCTTCAAGGATTTCTGGACTTCCCTGGGGTCCGTGAAATAATGTGAGTGACCTTGTCTATTAATCCGCAGCTTCGCAGGGTACATCATCGTGTAGTCTAGACCTAGATCACGAAGCTGCTTATTGTATGGGGCAAAGCGTCGCCTTTCCTCTTGGACTTTCACAGTAAAGTCAGGATATAATGAGATGTCCATTCCTTCGTACTGCAGTTTCCCTTTGTCTCTAGCCACACGCAGTGCCGTGCCTCTGTCTCTATAATTCAATAGTTTAGCAATTATTGGACGTGGGGTTGCCCCCGGGCGCGGCTGAGGACCCAGCGTACGGTGCGCTCTTTCGACAATGAACATCGGCGAAAAGACGTCGTCTCCCAGGAGAGTGATGAGGAGTTGCTCTACGAAAAGCTCCATTTTACCCCCTGTTTGCGTCGTCTCTGAAACTCCGGTAATACGAATGTTCGATCGCCTCGAACAGGCTTCCAAGTCCTCCGACTTGTCTTGGATTACCTGCAGTAGTCTACCAAACTGCTTGCGGTCCTTGTCCCACTCCGTTTGGGCTTCCTCCACTTCTGTGAGGCGCCTCTCTGACATGTCGAGACGCTCCGTGTGTTTGTCCACGCGCTCGGACATACGGTCCATACGGTAAGTGAGGGCATCGATTTTGGAGCCAATTGAGGCCATGCTGTCCTGTAAGCCTTTCTCCATGGACACCAACATTTCTCTGATATCCGCACACAGTGAGGCCTCCGGGGCACCACCCTGTGGTGATGATGCAGGAGCCTGGGCCTCCGGCTCCTTCGTTCGCCGTTGGTCGAAGGCCAGCCTGGTCTGGGTCTTGTCGCCTTTGCCCATGGCATATGGGTAGGGTGTCCAGAGGGAGAAACCAGCACTGTTTCACCATGTCCGGAGAGAGAGCAACACGGAAAGGGCGCCTCGACTAGCGGTCACTCATCCGGCAGCCCCCGCAGGCCCGCTCGCGTTCCAGCCCATGGTGCCCCCGGCTCTGTGACTAGTATGTTAACAGGCCGCGGTACAATGGTTCCCGAGGTACGTCTCCTTCTGCCTCACAATCACACTGTGCAAAAGGGCAGTCGCAAAGTCCAGCGCAGGTTCAGAGGGCCCCACCCACAGCAGTAATCAACACAGTTATTTTGCAAACCCCCACGTCCGGTAATGCAGTACTCTACGAAGCAGAAGGGTTCAGCTCGCCAATGTAGATCGATTAGGCTGCCACCCGCATCCGCTGGGCTCAGTAGATCTGTACACTACCCCACAACAGTCGCGTCGGAATGCTGGCGGGGATCCCGTCTCTGCGCGGCAAAGAGGCGCGGAGGGGGGGAGGGGCAGGGCCTCAATATCAGTCAATGACCACAGCCTTATTCCAGTTCCAAGCCCTTACCGCTCGTCCGCTCAGCGGTCCGTGCTCGCCGCAGCTCCCTTTTATCCGGGCCCTCGTCAACTCTGGTCGCTGTGGTGTCCAATAGCCCTGGTGCGGGCAGGCGCTACTACTGCAGAGGCAGCCTCGTGCGAGTCAACCAGAATACGCTGCTGCTGTGCAGTATCTCCGTCACGCGCAGAGAGTGCAGCCTCAAGACCGGGGCTGATTCCACCTATTGTGTAACTGCCTCAGTGAGTCATCCGGTAAGGCCCGCCGCGCGGTCCCAGCTCCGTGCACCTCAAAAAGCTGGGCCTTCACCAAGTCGCCTGCAATTGTTGGGCTGCACGAGTGTATTCCTCCCCAAACCCGCTCCGCACTGCAGCGGGTCCAACCTCTTATGGCCTCCGGAGTCGGCTCCAGCCCGCAGTTTCCTTCGCGTCGGCAGTGGTCCGACGGGACCGGGGCAGCCCCCGCACAGCAAGCCGCACGTACAGCTACGCCGGCCGGATAGCTCCACAGGCGAGTCCGGAGATTGCGGCCTAGTCCGCCACAATGCGGCGCCGGCTCAGATCTCCGTTTCCGGGTATCGTACTTCACCCGGAGACCTCACCTCATCAGCCGCCGAGCTTCAGGGGGCAATACCTCCTGCCGGCCTCATCAGACTCTGTTGATAAAGGATGATTAGCAGGATTTTTGAGGGTAATGGTGTGGAGCTCTGCCCTTAGGCGTCCGCCATCGACGCTGGCAAGCTCCGCCCCCCCAGAGAGCATAATTTACAATTAAAATCACCCCCCATAGTACTACAAAATCCATTTTTATTTCCTCTATATACTTTCTTAATGCAGTTTCCAGTTCCTGTGCAATAATAGTATTTGTATCTTTAAAATTATTATGATAGAAGTTGACAACCACAAACATCAGGCATTTTTTAAACAGAATGTTAACAATCTGGAAATGTGGAGACTCCAACCTCATCACTTTTATACTGCCATTTAGTGTGGTTGAAATTAAAGTTATTAGTCCTCCTGTATTATGTCCACCTATGGTAGCTCTAGCTGGTGTGTGTATGGAATAAAAACCATTTATATAAGCTGCACCATAACACCAGGTTTACTGTGAACAGACTATATTATATTTCAAAACAAAATCTAACCAATCTTTAATTTCTTGTTTACTTTGCAGTCCTGCTATATTCCAGTATAAACTGCCATTTGCAATAACACTTGACTGGCGATGGTGGTCATTCTCTATACAACCAATAGCAGGATTGACTGGAAGATCAAACACTTCCATCGACTTTTCTCGTGACGTGCTGCAAACCCACACTTCAGCCAGTAAAGTGTCAGGACACGCTGACAGTGATCCGTGACATTCTCATGGGTGCTTGGTTGAGGCCCTTGATGTTACTACTGGCACATGATAACCAGCTCCATCTAATATTGTGGGTGCGTGCATCAGGGATAAAGATGCAGCTCCAGTCTTCAACCAGGGCTGATAATTCAGTCATTCCACCTGGTCTAGGGGTGAAAAATAGTTAAATATTGGTATGGAAAACAGGGGAGGCTTATTAATCTGTAAGGGCACACGGCCAGTGCTGGTGTTAAACAATGGCTTGTAAAAGAATCCCAATGGTACGGCTTCAATAGAGCCACCCACACTTTCACTCCAAACAAGCCTATCCATAAGCCAATGTACCAAGTTCTGATCCTTAAAGTTCACCACCATACAATCACCTGCTTCTGTTTTTGTGTGTGAACCTAACAAAGACACACGTTCAACATTATTGATGTTATCATGTAATATATCACAACCGGGCCAGTCCAAGGCTTTTACCAACCAATGCACCGTTTTGTTTTTAAGTTGTTTCTAGTCTTCTTCCTTACCATGAGGCAAGGGGGGACCATTTTTAAGAACAATAACATAAGAAGTTGCTTTTGGGGGTTAATGAAGTGTTCTCATATGGCTTTTCCTCGAATCAACTAAAAGTGAATTAATGTTCCTGCCATTGTGACTAAACTCTCCATTTTCCGCATTTGCTTTGGGGGGACCTGAATCTACTTTATCTGCTTGAGTTGGCTGAGAGTTTGGGGTTGCATTGGTGTCACAATATTATTGGTGTCACCACCCGTGGGGATCGGTATTAAAGGGGGTAAAAAGGGTGTGTGAGCCCGGTTTGTGACCAAATTTGCATTTAGAGAGGGAGTAGTCAGATTAGTGGAGCCCCCTGGGGCAGAGGTGGCCTTTGAAATACTGGACCCAATTAATATTTTTAAGGAAACATCAATACTATTTAAGACCCCTACGAGGGGGTCAATTACTGACTTAATTATGGCTTCCACTGAATTTATTAGGTGTGTTGTTAATACACTCTCTCCCTGAGGCTCAGTGTCCACTGCCACAGCCGGTGCGTGGACCTTTATGGCTATCTTTCGTAGGGGGGCCATGATTTTCTTGCGTGTCGCTGTGGGCAATGTCTCTTTTATGGTTTTTCCACAGGCCTTGGGTTTTTTGCACGGTGGAGGGGCAAGTGTGTCAGT
Organism: Lissotriton helveticus; assembly: GCF_964261635.1. NCBI lineage: Eukaryota > Metazoa > Chordata > Amphibia > Caudata > Salamandridae > Lissotriton > Lissotriton helveticus. The sequence goes on along the minus strand of NC_136071.1, from coordinate 983,841,248 downwards.
AATTCCCCATTCCTGAGTGAAGGCCAAACTAACTTTATCTCTGCTTATACTCAAGCAAGCCAGGACAGTGTCCACTGTGTGGTCTTCATTCTCATGGACGATCACTGACAAATTATGGTTTTGGAGGGATCTTTGTGTTTCCCCCAGTCTCTCCTCCACCGATTCTATCTCACTTGTTATAGCCCCCATTGCTGTTGTCAGAAAGTTAGTAATTGAAGAAGTTAGTGGTCTTGCTTTAGCAGTAGGCATGGGTGTTTTGTTCCTTTTTTCTTTTTCCAGACTCTGCGGGACTGGCGTTGGCCTTTTCAGAGACCGGCAAAGTGACCAGTTAATCTCACCAGTCAAGGCTGGCTGGAAACTCACACTGGTAGTAAGCGCCTTTAGCCAGTGAGAGGAGAGATCAGCAAAGTTCTCACTTCAAAACTTGAAAACATAATAAATCCTTAAGAACGTGAAGTCCACCTTCTTTCTTCCAGGATAAAAATACATCAAAGGCAAAAAAAAAAGGTTTGTCCTCGCTACATATCTAAAAAACAAGGGAACCCTTAATCCTTCCTTACAGTCTCTGTGCCCCCAATAGAATGTGCCCAAAAACTCTATAACGAGAGGAAGCGGTTACAAAAATAATGGCAATCTGATCGTAACTTGCCTTAAGCTCGAAAAGCCAGCAAAACAGTCCTTTCATGCAATTACAAGAGGGTAAGAGGAGAGAGCGAAACAAGCATTCCAAGCTGCTCAAAGAATAGAGGTTGAGGAACCCAAAATCCAGGGAGCCGGTCCGGAGCAAATCGAACAGCCGGCACAAAAGCAGCACGTCCTGCACCAACCAGGGGCAGTTTACGCGGCAGCACCACCTAGCTCCTCGGCTCCTCGGCACCCCGAAGGCTTCCAGTCCGCATCATGTCTCTCCCTCAGACAATCAATTACCAGAGAGCTTGGTGCTTGGTGCTTCCAGGGTACTGTATCTTAGATCGAGCCGACCATTCCGTATTTGAGAAGTTTCTGAATGCCAAACTTCCAACAGAAACAGCAGAATCTTGTCTGAGGAAAGGAGATAAAAGAACATGAACTGCAGAAACCATGGCAAGATTATTTGTGTATGAGTCAGGCACACTGTATTGCTGGTTCTCTAGGACTACTTGAATGCGTACTAATTGCAATACTTTGCATTAATTAATCCACCACAATCCCCTGCATAATTAAAAATATACTTTTTTGTGCTCAAATGGTAGAAAAAGAAAAATATAAAACTTAAAATAAATAATTTTATGGTGTGACACTTTCTTTTACCAGACACATTGTGTGGTGAAAAGAAAAGTGACTAGACTGTGATGTTATTTATAGGTTGCATTGGAACCTTTGGCACTTTGTATTTATGCTGCACAATTTATTTTACTATTCCATACATTATTAATAGAGCCAAGTTGGCAGGGCAGCATGATTTCTGTACATCTATTGGCGCATATCAATTAGTTCAGGGGCCCTACTCTTTCCATACTGCTGAGTCTGCCTACACTGCAACCTTAGCCATAAGTCATTACAATACAACAAATATTATTCCTATGTTATGGAGCAAGTGAGTGTTAGGTAAGGATGACGTTTTAGGCCAGGGCTTGGGCTAGGTTTAAGCTGTGATATATATATACAAGTTGGGTGGTCCATAGAAGGTAGAAGACAGACCAATCTAAGTGATGGTATGTGAGAAAGAAACACAGCAGGAAGTTGCGGGACAACCTGAGTATGTGCTGGCAATGGAAGAAGATGGGTAGGCAGTGGGCAAGGGCAAAATGAATACATCTGTTTTTTTTCTTCATTTAAATGGAAGAAGCACAAAGACAGGAACATATGAAGGTAGATAACTTAAAAAGGATGGAGACTGGGCTTTGGAAGGAGTAAGAAGGGAATGATTACCTTAACAAAACATAACAAATGCAGCAGATGCTATGGAAAGGGTAGTGGGCCTTGTCTTACTGCTTATTTCAGCAGCCACTTGTTACTCCTCACAATGCTCCTAGTAGCCCTCCTCATCAGCATGGTCTGGGACTGCCGGCCACCTCCCCCCTCAACACACTGACTGAGTTACCTGATTCAACCAGTCAACACATGGGGTCTTTGGAAGTCAGGGGGTACAGGGCCCCCCCCTGGCCGTATTTATTAAAATATAAAAACAAATCAAAATTTTAATAAAATAAACATTTCTGACAATTATTAAAAGATGCACATTTCAGAACATTAGATTGACATCCGTTTCGACATGGTATGATGGGCTAACCTTAACAAATATCTAGTACAGCGTGTTTCCTAACCGAATCTAACATCCTGAAAATTAAAATTGCATTCTAATAATTAAGTCGTACGGCAAGGTCGCCAACCGGTGTCAGATCCTTTTACAGCTGCGCTTTCACGTTCGAAATGCGCATGCGCAACCCAGGGCACGTTTCACCCACGTGCGCTCCCTGAACTCCATTTAACCATAACAGGAGGGCCCAGACACTCGCGCACCTTAGTGACGTCATAGTGTTGTGAGGGGTGGCTACCAGCCTGAGGAAAGCGTAGACTCCCTCCCCCGCACCCTTTAAAATACTGGATATCATATCCTGCCCCTGAAGTTCTGAGAGAGGCCAATGGCCCCTCCCGACGGGCGGCCCCTTTTGTGAATGGGTCCGCCCCCCCGTAAGGACCTTAAAATGCTGCTCACCGATTAATGACCTTACCGCCACAGGCCAGGTAGTTGACCGACTATCTGGCCCCCCCCCCAAACCGCCTACACTGAAAGGTCATATCTTCCTAATCCAAAAACCCTCTACCCCTGCTATTTTGTTCCCTATCCATAGGGCATTCCCTGACTCTGTCCCCTGGACACCCCACCCTGTGAGTAGAGCCTCTAATAAACGTCAACTCCTCATTATCAGCCGACTGTTAATCTACTTGGTCCCTCTCAGATGACCCCCTGTGGGATATTCTGCAATTAATGTGTATGAAATAATTTCTCAATCCAAGTGTTGATCCTCTTTACCGAGTGATTCTTCACCGAGTGACTCTGCGCACTCCCCAAGTCCACCCCCCCATTTCAGTCTGGGAAACAACTGAGCCCCCCTATGGTGCAGTCTGTGTTTTATATTTTGCTAACTAGCTAGCTAGTGCAATTATCCCTTCCACCAGAACCCCCTTTGCCCAATTTAAAAAACCCCAATTGTTGTTACCCGCTGTCAGATATTAACTGAGGGTGTTGGGCGTGCCTATCGGGTACTTCACCTTCCCGCTCTGGACGGACAGACCCCATCTTTGGTGTCTCGGGGGTATCCTGGTACTTTACCAATTGGTAACCTTATGCATATGCCATGCTGACACTGGTGGCCCTGCGAGCACAGGCGCCGTTACTGTAGAAATACAATTTCCTGTTTCAGGAAAAAATTACCGCCATTTTGTGTGAGGCAACATCCCGCTCCATTACTGCGGCCAGCCCAATCAAGGGTTTACACACCATAAACAATCAACTCTGTGCTGGCACCTCCTGCGTCTTTTGATCGCTCGCCCATCACACTTGCGTTGTTGCTTGCCATCCTCAACCTGACGTAAGCATCCCTTGGGCTGTCCACCTGTAGCAGCTGTTGTGATGTGGAGCACTCCAGATATCCACCATGGACCCGGCCATACATAAATGGAAAAGATAAACACAAACCATTAGTGTTTCTGGCGATAACTGCTGTACACGTGCTAATCTTACATTGCCATCACTTGCTAAGTTTGAGATACGATTAGCGTCAGATGCATACTCATAAACACTTCGGACTAAGTGTTAAGCATAGCCTCAGTTTGTGTCCCCTGTAGCGTGACTGGATTAGTGTTACGAAGAGTGCCCTGTAAAATGGCCTTCATTAACGAATACTACCCAGTGTGCAGTGCAGTGACACAAAGCATGGAGTCCCCAGTGAATACCATAGCGCCCTCATGACTCCTTAAGAATGATTAGGATATCAGTTTAAAAGGAACAGTCTGTTTGCCAATGCCGCATCCAAGTCTTTAAGCATAGGATTAGCACCCACCAAACCACAACTTGATGAGATATACGTATTCTAAGTATTGAACCCCTCGCGCCTGACTGTTGGCTTCGACCGTGGCTGACAATGGTAATGCGTAATATAACTAAGGGGCAACCATAACCTATATATATTATTGTTATGCTACCAAACTGAGCATCATTCCCTTAACAGGTTGCATGTAACAGGTGGCCCTCCAGCTGCCACACATGAATTTCCAATCAATTCATAGTATACCGCCACCTCTCGTAAATCATGATGCAACATTAGTTTCAACAGATCAGGGTTTAATGCGTTACCGTTCATTAACCCATTCTGCCTCCCCCAGTTCAGCCCTGGTCATATGCAAATCTGTCCGACCCCCCTGCCCATATAAGAGCACCAGCAGTATCAGAGATGGGATTTAGGCATGGTCACGACCTTCCTTTTTAGATCCACTCTACTATAGTGAGTCCTTTGCTTGCTATATGTCCTCTGAGAAGATTACCTGAAACTAATAGGCATACTATGGAATGTCAATTTCCTGGCTGACATTTGGTACGGCTGACTCAATTAGGCAATAAAACAGGGGGGGAGGAATTTAGTGCCAAATGCTGTTAAGTAGACACGCAAGTGCACACAGGTGACCCGGAACTAGTATTGTCAATATTCCCGATAGATATATCCCTTACGTAGCCACTTTACCATGTTACCGTTTGCAAGTAGCATTACCTTGTTCCGGGGGCGGCAAAGGTTTTTTACCACTGAAACCAGGCTTAAATCGCACTGTGCCTAGTAACTTGTGCTGCACATTTCATAGTTTTGTCCTGTGATCAAATCGAGGCCTACCACCTAGGCAAGTACGCACGAAAGTGTAACTTGAATCAGCAAGCCCACAGGTGACCCCGAACTAGTATTGTCAATAATACCGATAGATATATTGATTACATAGACCACTCTGCCATGTTATCGTTGTAAGTAGGATTAGCTTGGTCTGTGGGCGGATACCCAGGTGAAGCGGACACACAATATTGTTTACTGAGATCCCTCCTGTTGAACCAGACAGGATCTATTATTTTATGAACAGTGAGGACGTTCTGTAACAACAAAAATCCCCGCACCCAGAAAGAAATATTGTGGGGTGGCGGGGTCAGTGCAAGGAGGGTGTTAAACAGGGATCAGATTACAGTGCCCGCCCAGCAATTATGGTTACATTGTCTATTTACCAAATAAATAGCAACCACGACTGTCTTGTCGCTGAGTCAGAAAGGAAAAACAAGGGCACAGTAATTGTCATCCTAATGTCACAGCATTTAACCCCATGTGGGCAGCTTTTCATGCTCCTTGCACTCAACCAATCTGACAAATGATCGTTTAAAGTGTTCTTGCCCAAATGTAGGTATACAATGGGCAGCATCTCTGAGATTAGAATTAACATATTAAATGCATTTAGATACAGTGCATCTAAATATAACACATTTTAAAGCGTGTTGATTATCCTGCAAATCTGTCATGGATACAGCCCTCCTGGGCCTACATTGGACATTCTTGATTTAAAGAAAGAGATAAAGATCTTCCAATTTCAGCAGGCAATTATTTGTGGCCCTGAACCATCCTTTTGATTCACTTGTGAGCTAAAAGCCCCACTGCCTTATTGCTATCCCCAGTAGCAGGTGGTCACCCTGGCCAACTATTTACTGAACCAACTTGCTTGTAAACAGGTGTGATAGGATGTGGGATAGTACTTTACCTACCCACACTATTCTACTTAAAAGTCCCACTGCCTTACTGCTATCCCCAGTAGCAGGTGGTCACCCTGGTCAACAATTTACTGGACCAACTTGCTTGTAAACAGGTGTGATAGGATGTGGGATAGTACTTTTCCTACCCCACTATTCTACTTAAATGAAAATTCGTGCACATCAGAGGCTGGCAGTTGCTGGTAAATTGAGCCCAAAACCCGCCAAGACGGGGAATTGACTCCTGGTCCCGGGCTAGACCTCTGCATCAGGGTCTGCCACTCTAACCATTTGAGCCACACTTCTCCACCAAACTGGAGCCAAACAGTACTTGATATAAACGTGTAAACATTAATACATCCACTTTGGGCATTCGAAATTGAACTGGACTGATCACGTCACTTCTAGCATCAAATATTATTCCACTGTGGCTCTTTATACAGAAAGGAGTTGAGCCTATCATTTTGCTTCAGCTTTCGTTGGCTATCCACCTTAACAAGATATGTGTTTTAATGTCAATTTAAGCATAATTGATGTAAAACATAGGGACAGGCTAGAGTTTAGTGTACAGAATACTCTGTCACCCACGTGCAGTAATACTCTATCCACCAACCCTCAGTTTTATAGAGATAATGTCTGACAAAGAGAGACACACAATAGCCGCTAACGATAACCCGAGTACCGGAATGTACAGCAGAATGTCTTATGGCCGTAGGAGAGCTTCACCTGTGAAGCTGCGAAGTTTAACGCATACCGCTGGAGATGAGAGGAATTGTGTACGTTCCGGGCACAAACCAGTTACACCAACATTGGGATCCCTGACTGTCGGAGCATATCCTACTAATACTTTACTTCGTACGCTTTTGTAACCTGCCCAGGTAATCTTCCTACTAAAATGCACCCTCCGCTACCTATTGTATTTTGTTGGCTTACGGTTGCCACTCCTGTCTCATTTAATGTAACGTTTTCTTTTGTAATCTCCTCACAGGAATGTTCTCATGCATTGGCTCCGCTCTACTTGTGAAGCGCTCCGCCACCTCAGAGTAACACTTGCTTTTCTATGACCGCACCCGCTCACTCCTTTCACTGCGGACCGACCCGAAAAGGCGTCCCACTGACTTTGTTCGCCGCAGCGCCTAGAAGCGGTTTTGTCGATGAGCGTGCGCAGGACATAAGACACCATATTTTTTAGCAAGGTGCACCTGATTTTTGTGTTAAGCATTCACGTTTTGCCGCTCTCACAATTTACTGCAACTTCAAATTAACATTTTTGAATCCTCAAAACATTCTCCATTTACCCTTGGTGCACTCTTCTCCCAGGTCTATACTTTCCCTAGAAGCGGTTTTGTCGATGCGCGTGCGAGGACATAAAACACCATATCTTTTAGCAAGGTGCACTTCATTTTTGTGATAAGCATTCACGCTCCTAATTTACTGCAGATTCAAATTAACATTTTTTGAATCCTCAAAAACATTCTCTATTTACCCTTGGTGCATCCTTCTCCCAGGTCTATACTTTGTTTTTGCACCGGTCCCTGAGTATTTAACATTTTGCAAACTCCAACCCGTCTACGTGGGAAAGCCGGTAAAGCTTGAGACCGTCTGAGGCCGAAATTCTGTCTGTGGGCCAGCCTTGTGTCATGGAAGAGGCAGGAGAAAGAAGCTGCTGGCCAATCACCCCCATCGCTGCCCCTTCCCCCCTCTAAACCAGGCTTGGAAAAACGAAAACTGCTAAATGCAAGCCTGCTGAGTGCCTTTCGGCCCCAAACCCTCACCTGTTGGTGGAGGTCTGTCTACAGCCAAACTGCACCCCACACCTGCCTCCGTAACGACTAAAACAGGAAGTTCACTCTGTTACATCTTTTCATCCGTGCTTTTCCTCAATTAAATCATGGAGCCCTTCCTGCAGTTAGTCCGTATGATACGACAGTTAAGAATGCACTTCTACTACTTCTCCCATGTTAATTCAACATATTAAATGCGAATATACCAAATACAGTTCACTAATTTAGCGCTTAAATAGAAACGGGGGGAGGCACTCTCTACACTTTCCCCCCCCCCGGCCTCCACAAGCAATACACAACTCAATAACCCTCCACGATGCCCCACGGTGGGGCGAGGAGCGAGCCTGGGAGCGCGGGCACAAAGAGGCCGCTTCCCGCGCTCCCCAGGCTCTTAACCCCTTCGCCGCCGCGGCCCCGCCCCCCCACCCCGGAAGTGCACAACTACTTCCGGGGCGAGGGCGGGGGCAAGCGACCACAAAAGGAACGGGGTGTGGGAGGGGCCGGGCCCCGCCATGCCTGCGTGGGGGCCGATTGGCCCCCCCTTCTCTTTTCTACTTTAATAGGCTGCAAAAACATGAGGGAGAGGCACTGTGATGCAATAAGGACCAGCACAGCCACCTCCCTGCCTAAAAAATGTTGCACGGGCCAATGCAATGCCCTTGCACGGACATTGGGGTTGCTGCACCTGCAACCAACTGTGGCACAATTCCTGCAACGGGTATTAACGGGAGGAGGGAAATCGCGTTTACATCGCATGAGCTACAACGCATGCGATTACAACGTGGTCGTTACAACGACTGCGTTGTTACAACGCAAACCATTACATCGCAAGTCGTTTCTACAACTTGCTGTAGGGGGCGCGCTAAACTAAGGAATAGGAAGTATAATTTACTATTCCAACACCTTCCCTACTGTTGCACCCGCTGGAGTTGGAATAGTAAAGTATACTATTCCTAAATTCAGCACGCCCCCTACATCAAGTCGTAGAAATCACTTGCGATGTAATGGCTTTAGTTGTAATCGCATGCTATGTAGCACATGCGATGTAACATTATTCCTGGGAGGACAGGGGAATGACAAAAAGACAAAACAGATATTGTAAAAAAAATTACAATTACAGCAGAAGGGCAGGAAACTATAATAAAAGTGAAAATAAAGTTTGCAAAATGGGAGAGATGGACAGGAAATGATTGGGTGGTGCTGGACAAAATGGGAAACACAGTTTGGCGGGAGCGGGGCTGAAGTCAGAATGCCAGTTCCTAAACAAAGTGGCAACATGTATGTGTTGAGTGACATTCTGTTCTACACTTTCTAAACATGAAGATGATTTGTTATTGTGTGCTTGGCAGTGAGTTGCATTTTGCCTAATTGCGGGTAACTTTTCATGATTTTTCTTTTATTTGACATAATTACACTTGTAGTAATTACATGAATTTCGGACACCCCCTAGTATATAATTTTAACATCACATGAATGTAATTTTAATTGCTTACATCTTGTCTCTCATCCATAAGTTGATAGGTTGAGATGAGTACCAGGGCCGGACTGGCTACCGGGCATTTTGGAATGCTGCTTGGCAGGGGGCTGTTTTCGTTGATGGGGACCTGCGGGTGCTGAACGAAATTCGTTTTGCTTTGTTTATTTCAAAGCACACGCAGGTCTCCATCAACAAAATCAGTCCCCACCACAGTGAAATCAGCCCCCAGCTCGGCAGCATGCCAAAACACCCGGCAGCCAGTCCGGCCCTGATGAGTACATCTTGCAAAGTCATTCTTAATTTTCATTATCGGTGCTATTAGGTATGGCCGGACTGGACGAAAAGAATAGATCCCAGCAACGATATAAAAATGGCCCCATTAGCGAACCAAATAGCTAAAAAAGTGGCCCACATTTGTAAACGGGAATAGTATTGAACTTGTAAAGGGTATTTTGCAAGGTCTATGGGGCAGCATACATTTGTGTTTGCTGCAGGCAATGTTTGTGTCAATATCAGTGAAATAAACAGTAAGTCAGCTCATCTGGTCATAAGACAGATCATAAACTGCTAAAACACGATCCCAAATACTGATCTGTCAGACTAGCCCATAAGGCACTGCCTGAGTGTCCTATAGGCTGGTCTGACCCAGGTATTAGATTTTCTTCCACCTACATTTCTAAGCCTCAGTTGATGGAAGTGCCATGGTATTTGAGACCTGTGGAAACCTACTGCATAGTGAAGTCAGAAAGTCTTGTTTTAGCGGTGACAGGTAATGTAGACAGAACTTTTAATTTTCTCTGGTACGGGTAGTGTTGGCCTGCCTTGAGACCTGGGTGGAAGAGAAGAGGGTCTTAACAACCATCCAATTTAGGTTCAGGCCAGGCATAGGCACAATGGAACAAACACTAAATATCCATCTTATCACAAGCAAATATGTGAAGGCAAAAGTGGGGGGCCATGACATATCAAGTGCTTTCGATTTAGTTAACAGGGATAAACTTTGGGTACTGATGCAGAAGTTGGGAGTTGAACCAGAAATTCTCACCCTAGTAAAACGCTTGCATTAATACCTGAAAGTCTCGGTAGGATATGGTCCTCAGGGGGAATTAACATCACAAAGGTTAATACTCCCTAAGATGAGTAAGACAGAGAAGCATATTAACCCAGTTCCTTTTCCTCGTCTAAATAAATTGAATAACTGAAAATCTAGTACAGGTGGGTAAGGACATGCCAAAGATGGGAGAGCGATCATTACATGTACTTTAATATGCAGATGATGCAATAGTGATCTCCCGCCTGCCAAATGGCCTCCAATAGCTGTTAGATCTTTTTTTGGAAAAGGAGAGTTTGGATTTAAAAGGGAATCAGTCAAAATCCTATACAATGACATGTGGGCCACTATGCACTAAAACAAAGCACTTTAATTCGAACAATACTTAAAACGACAAGCAATTTTAGTAATTTAGGAATAATCTTTAGTTCCTCACTAAGGTGGAGGAAATCACATCTCAAATGAAATTACAACAAATGGGAAAGAACGTGGAAGCCATTATTTTGTACTGCACAGATTTGAAAACATAGGCCATTAGCAGAAATGATAGCCCTGTATAAGTCAAAATGCATCTAGCTGCTCTCAACGGGGCAGGGGTGTGAGGCTACCAAAAAGCGGCTGCACTCCAAGGCATATAAAAGGGATTCACACATAGGTTGCTCGCAGTCCCTAAAAATACTGCTAATTTTGGTTGCCATGAGGAGTTGGGCTTACCTTTTATAGGGGATCAGATAAGAATTGCTCCAGTTCGTTTATGGATTAAATGTTAGCGGAATCCAGAGGCGGGTTTGGCGAGAGCGTGTATATCAGACGGCATATCCATAGAAAACGTAAACAGAATACCATGGGTGACGTACTTAAATGTTCCCAAAAACTGGGCCTAATATAAATGTCTACACACCTGTAATGCATTTGGGCAGATGCTAAGGGGATTGTGAAATGTCGTCACACGTAGTGCAGTCTGGATGAGAGATTACGGAACACTTTGAAAATAAAGACTTTTGAGTTTTATTTACAAATATCAACGGTGAAAAACACTGAGCCAGACCTGTTAGAGATAGTGAACACAATTTATCGATCATATTTAACATTTTTTAGAACTCATTTAGTTCATTTTAAAGTTGCTTTTCCAATACAATCTGTATGGCAGCATAAATTACCCCCATGTCACCGTAACACTGCTACAAAGCAGAACACCTACCACTTTACTTTATTTTGTCCTTTATATTTAGCACCATTGTTGCGTCGGACAGGGATTACGCCTTCCACAACATCTAACAGCAATGCAGTTTTTACTAAATTATCTTCTAAAGATATATGCCATGCAGTTTTACATTTTATTAGGAGTGTGCTACAAATTAGACAATGTTATGAGCTTGTGACCCTCTAATGAATGTTTTTTTGTGCAAAATTCTGTGTATTCTGATGAATTTTTAAATTATTGTTAAGAATGGATTTTTAGAATGATATTAAAGATACTGTTTTATTGATGTAATAATATAATGACCATTTTGACAATTTGCTAAGTTTGTTTTGGAGGTTTTTCTGTGCATATATGGCAAAACGCAGAATAAAGATAGTTTGACTTGTATTTTTTTTGCAGTTTTATATAGCGCGAAATTGACCCGAATCGGGTATCAGAGCGCCTTACATAGCACCAGTTAGTTACATGAGGACACACATTCATTTTTGTTAGGCACGTTTTGTAATTGTATGTGGACATTTTGGAAAATGAGCGAATCAGGTACAACAGGTATTAAGAATTCAGGCTTGTTAAGTGTAAGCAAAATGTACTCCGCATAGCCTTGTTCTGCCCAGATGTGTGTATTCCACTTAAGTCGCTAGATTGGTTTATCACAGCTGATTATAATTATACACCGAGAGGAAACAGAATGGGTGAAAAGTGCATCTCTGGCTAGCACAGTAAATAAATGAATGAAATTCTTATAAAGTACACAACAGTTTTCCTAGAGCTTTATGGAGCTGGTTACTGATGAACAAAGATAAGTGTACTAACCAGAAAGGATAGGTCTTGTGAACTTTACGAACAGTCAATAAGCTTTATGATGATGAACAGTGGGTGGAAACCATGATGCAGAAGGCTCAAACACTGTGGAGTGCAGTCAAAAAAGTTGACGAGCTAAAGAATACACAGAGAAGGGTATCTAGGTAGCACGTTCTGGAACAAGGAGGGGCTAGGTTCATAAAACGCTTTATGACAATACATAGCACCTAATTAAAGTTCTCTTTTAAACTGGAACCCGTGAGGGGTTTTGAGTCCCTATCATATATCCATACATTGTTCATAGACTTACTAGTATCTTTTGGATCCGTTGCAGCTGAGGCAGGAAGACCAACATAACATGCTCGGGTAGTGATTTCTGGAATTGAGCTGCATTCACCTTATGGGCTCTAAGAAAATAAAAGGCATAGGTTTCTTAAGAAGTCTCAGTTGGAATCTGTAAAATGGAAAGTTGGCATTAATTTGAGTAGCTAGGGTGAGATCCTTATCAAGCCGGAAGTCCATACTTCTAACCTTTTTAGGTGCAGGTGCTATTCACTTGTTCACTAGACATACTACTAAGTTTTGGATCCTTTGCAACTGCCTGCTCCATACATTTTGATCACAAGTACATGCAATGAGATATTTGAGATTGTTGGTCTAGCCATTAGTTGGAGTTTTCAAATTGATATCACCTGCATTGCAGGATTTTCATTTTGTCTCAACAATGGATGTAAAAGAGGCAAATGTCACTCATTTAAATTGGTCTACAATAGAAATAATCCCAAAAGATTATCAGATAATTATTATGTAGATGAGGTGATTTAAGATGTTTTGACTAAAGAGTATTATGAGACTCAACCCCATCTGACAACAAGCAGTCTTTTGTGCTGGGTACTTCCCTTGCTGGTATTGAAGACTGAACTGAAAAGACAAGGATATGGATGGGGTTTCATTCAGTGAGATGAGGGCTTACTAAATATAAAATCTAGGTTTTGCAAACTTCTTTCTGCTAACTCAGAGTTACCGGCTGCCCCCCTCAATCCGAATAACTTCTAAGAGGTACTGCTAAAATGTATACTTCAACGTATCTACCAGGGAATTAGTGTGACAGACTCCGAGGTCAGGAACAATAGGGAAACATCCTTTACAACGCAACTTTTACAACGCACTACCATTACGACGCAACTTTTACAACGCAAGTCATTACAACGAATTGCGTTGGAGGGCGCTCTAGGATAGGGAATAGTTTAATTACTATCCAACACCTTCCCTACTATCCATGGGGACTGGAGTTGGAATAGTAAATTAAACTATTCACTATCCAGCGCCCCCCAGCGCAAGTCGTTGTAACGACTTGCGCTGTAAAACCTGCGTCGTAATGGCATGCGTTGAAAAAGCATACGTTGTAACGTCATACATCCGGAACAATAGAAGCCTACCAGAAGGATGGGATGTTACATCTCCCTTGCAGGAAACCAGACAGGGAGCTGGCAAAAAAAGGCAGACTTCAAAGGGGTAAGCCACTTATGGGGGGGGGTGGTAATCATACTCCTGTAGATTCGCCCTTTTGCTCAAGTAGACACGCTGGTGATGGGAACAGAGAGGGATCTGAGCAGCCACACAGGTTTTCCCATCGGTGTGTACTCCACTGATAGCCACACCTCTAGGGTGGGCTAGTAAGTTCTAACATCTAAGGAAGGGTTCAAACATCTTGAGAGTGGCAGAATAGTGCATTCTGGGATTGCTATATGCCACACATAGGCAGAAGTTGTCACATGACGGGAAGGATCCTGGTAGCCAATTGGTTAGTGATTGCATCATCCCCCGGGGCACTTTCTGGGCAAAAATATGGAACCCCTGGCAGCTTGAACTTCAGATCATGACAGAACTGTAGAAAGCACAGAAGAAGGACTGCCCTGCTGACCCCTGGGCCTGGCAAAGAGAGGCTGCACCGACTGCTGGACTTCAGCTGTTGCCCATTGGATTAGCAAAGAGAGAACTGTGCCTTTAGCTCCTGGCTTGTGAAAAAGTCACTCCCAAGCCCCAGAACAAAGAAAAGACTATAAAAGTCATTCAACAGACTCTCTACTGAACCAGCACCAGGGCCATCAAAGCAGAAGTAGCTCAGCCTGCTAAGTCAGTCACCACATTCTTTGAATCACCACTGACAGCCGCTGGGCAACCCAGGAGGCCAATCCTCAATGTTGCACCCAAGTCTGTTGGACCTTGGAGTGTCAGCTGAGTTCAGATTAGTCACCAAACACAGACACCAGCCCCACTTAAGGATACAACTGGACCTGCCGTGTACAGAGATCAGTAGCCCAGCCACAGCCACAGCTGGCCTTCTTCTGGCTCAAGGAGGACTTTGAGGGACACCGAGCCATGTGCTCAAAGCCACTCCACCTTACCCGTGGACCGAGGAATATCTGCAAGGACAACCCCAGCATTTGCACAGTGGCCACAGTATAGTTCAGCATCCTGCATCCTGCATCCCCAGCATCAGGACCACTCCATTGAAGTCTATTGTGGTCTTGATATAAAGTGTAGAACTGGGCTTGAGATTGCGTTGGTGACTAGGTAACTGCCTCCTTATTGCCCCCCTGACCTTCTCCCTGTCAGAATTGGTCTCCCCACTCTGGCCAGAGTAGCCAAACACAACTCCTTGAAACTTTTCAGATCTTTCTAAAGTTTACAGTTACCGATGCTTGTTTGAGCTTTGGACTAAAAGGCTGAGATTTATGTTTTACTTAAAAATCAATATCTTTGAAACCCTCTGATGGATTTTGCTCATCTTGGTGTCCACAAATTAAACAATCTATGATCTCTATTTATAAATTGGTGTAGTGTTTCTTTCTTGGTGCGTGCCTTTTTTATTACTTTGTTTGGTGTTTCTAAATGCTTTGCACCAATTCTTTTGTTTAAGCCCTGCTGCTCGAAGCCATACCTACCCAGGTTTGAACTAAAGGTTTTGCATACAAGTCTGACTGGACCCAAGACCGTTTTGCGAGTGTATTACACTGTAAGGTCACACAACCATACCATATAATAAACCACAATCCTCACAGAAACAAGTCACAAAATATTTTGGTATAAAAGACCCTTGTATAGCGGAATGGGCCATCCAACTCACTATTAGGTGAATATGGGTATGCTGAGCATGCTGACAGAGTCCAACACAACCTACAATCATGTTTACTAATGAGACATGCAGAGAGTATCAGGAAAGAATACCATCGGAGATCACATTTTAATTTAGGTTATTCCCTTCTAAAATGGCACATTATAAATGACTGAAAAAGTGGAACTCAACAGGAATTCAGTGTTTGTTGCCTCTCATTGAGCATCACTATTGTAAATACAAGGGACCTTATTTACGAGGCCCAAACAGCTCTTTTGCATCGCCGGAGCATCACCTTTTTGACACTCTGGTGGCGCAATGTGCCGCAGCGTATTTATAAGGCCACGTATAGCCACTTTATGTGACTTTCCATGGCCTTGTAAATAAGTGCCCCTTTCACGCAGAACACTGGGTGAAAGGGGAGTTTCATGGGTGCTGCTGTGGCTGTTCCCGCACAAAACCTATGGAATCTGAAGCATTCACAGATTTATGAAGAATCACAAACATGGGAATGCATCAGAATCCGACGCGTAGGAGTTATGCAACGAAGAGCATAAATGTTTTCCTCTTTCTATGCATTCTGCATTCTGCATTCAATTATTATTTTTGTGCAGGAAGAGGCACCTTTCTACAGAAAGACAATCATCCCCGCAATGCAGGCACCATTGCAACATGACTCAAGAGTGTCTGCATTGACCATGGCTGCTGTTTGTGAGCTGACGCAGGGTAGAAGTATAGGAATGCGCTGTATCTTGTAGTTACGGTGCATTTCTGCCCTTTTTTATTCGACGGACAGCAGCGCAGAATGAAGGCCTGCTGCGCTGACATGCGTCAAAAGTTTGTAAATGAGGCCCCTGATTCCAAATGTTTACTGCTAGACTTCAAAATAGTTGGGAACAAGAGTTCTATGTCACTGTTGCTATGTCAGAAAGGAAATCGAGGCTTCTCTGACAGGGTTCTCTGAGAGCCGGTCAGGGTGATGTGTGTTTCTGCTCCAATTGAGAGCAGAGAATACAGGAGAGAAAAGAAAGACACAGGGTGTACTGGGGGTGTGACACAGAATGCCAGCTACATTTTTTTTAACTACGACACGGAGCAGAGGGAATGTTATGTGTGACTCCCCATCACTCCTCTCTCCCAGGCTAGCAATTAAAAGCAAGGGCAGCTGATTTTGGAGCGACATTCATAGCATAAGATGACAGATGGCTAAAGAGAGAACAACCAGGATGTTTTTCATCTTGGAGTTTTAAAAAACATCATAAACTTGAGATATGCTCTTTGATATTACTCGAAACCACTCAGTGAAAAACGTCCACAAATCCTACCATGATGAAGGAATTTCCATACATTGTGTTATCATTAATACCGACAGTGGAACATCTAGGTTTCATGCCAGCACCAATTTCAACTTACTCATAGTCATTTTGAAAAGGTTGCCAGTAATAAGGATGCAGAATGAAAAATGACAGTCTGCTGTTGTTCTTTCGGAATTACACCATCAGCAACCAATTATATTCCATACCACTTGGTGCTCCATTGGACCACCCTGCTCTAAGGTGGTGATACCTCAAAGAATGGTCCTTTCAGCGCATTTTTTCACCTGGTGGAAATACCAAATACTTATATAATCCTTCTCCAATTGGGTATTTCCACCTAACTTTAGAATGTATGAGCAGCACAGGTGAGTGAACCCTGATGCTAGCATATTGAATCCAATCAATTCAGTTTTAAAATTCAGAAAGCAAAGCCATCAAATAAGGCTAAACCTGAGGTTATCTGAACCACTTGTTCTCCTTCTTCATCTATTGCAACTGTCTAGTTGTTTCACATCTTTCCATCCATACAATAGCCCCTCTTTTTTTTCGTTAAATCCATAAAATATCTGTCCTTTGTAAGTTTCCATTTTTTTTACAATATGCATTTTCTTTTATTAAATCAAATAAAGCAAAATGTCCTGAAATAATAGTCAACTAATAACCGTTATCTCACCAGCAAGGTCTGCAAACATTATCTACAGAAAAAAAAGTCATGTCCTATTATATAGCCAGTCAGTTGTTCCCACAGCCTGTGACATATTTTCCTGTTAACTCCTAATTCCATTATGATGTTTTTGTTCAGCAGATAACCCCTAGTTCATCTAAATTTAAACCGTGGCTTCCTGAGCAGTGTTGCTCTAACCATAATTACTAAATATTCGGAAGTAAATCAGATTGCTTTCTATGAAATACTGTGATTAATTTCAGACCTGCATATGTTTCCCATACTTCACACACACACAAATAGTTGCAAACCTATTCGGCATCCACGCAGCGAGCCCACCCAGGAACACAAACAGAATATTTATTTTATTCCCTCATACAAGGATGTTGTAAATTTTGCTCTTTTAATGTTCATTTAACAATTTCTAAGTGGTGTAATGCAATATGCTCCAACCAGTTTGCAAAACAATCACCTTTTTATTTCTATCAGACACATAGTTTGTGTGGACCAAACAAGCTCACGTCAACATTATAAATTATTTCAAAAGTGTTGGACCTTGCCCTTTCTGCAGGGTCACCACAAACCTTTTGCCTTTCTCCTCCCCTTTTCTGCTGAATTCTTTTTTTTTGGCTTTAGGGCTATGGGCACTTTACCACTACTGACCAGTGCTAAAGTAGATGTGCTCTTTTCACAAAATAAGGTAACATTGGCTTATCCATAATTCACATATTTAATTTACTTATAGGTCCCTAGAAAGGTGCACTAAGTGTGCCCAGGGTCTGTAAATTAAAGGCCACTAGTGGGCTAGCAGCACTGATTTTGTCACCCACTCAAGTAGCCGTTTAGGTATGTCTCAAGCTGTAGTGTAGTTCCTATCTTCCCAATAGGCTCTGCGCATTGGAATAATACTTACAGCAGTAAAGGCCTAGGCCAGACGTTAACTAGGTCTACTACTGTCGATACTAGACTTAAAGTTTTGGGTTTGCCAGCGTAGCTCAGAGTTCGCTAGAAACTTTCTCGAATGTTCAAGGAGGAATTAACTTCCCTGATTAGACAAGAAGGGATTTAGTTTCTGACAACCATAGAACATGACAACTTTGCTCTCCCCTAATCAAGAGTCAATCTCGAGAGTCGTGTGAACAAAAGGCAATTTATTTTACTCAGTCAGTACGTGCATTCTTAGTCTCATCAGAATGTAGAGAAAAGGAAGAGACGGGCGTGTTCAATAAAAAGGTGTTATTTATTGATCAGTCTCTTTTCTCATACAAGAGAAATGGATCGATATTATTGCAATACTTATAGCTAAGTAAAGTGCATACATTAAAAGCAATAGTATAAAGTAATACTGTAAAAACATTGATATGGTTTCTAAGCCATATGA
Source organism: Lissotriton helveticus (assembly GCF_964261635.1). Lineage (NCBI taxonomy): Eukaryota > Metazoa > Chordata > Amphibia > Caudata > Salamandridae > Lissotriton > Lissotriton helveticus. The sequence goes on along the minus strand of NC_136071.1, from coordinate 983,822,694 downwards.
TGTTTAAAATGAATAAAATATATTTACATACACATATACATTTGACTAAACGTACTCAACTGGTGTTTCTAGATACGCCTACCCCGTGTACCTGACCTAAGCCTAATACGTGGGCGGGAATAGAAAGTTACAGTTTAAGTTAAGTTTGTTTTTGCCAAGTGAATAACTAAAGAATTCTCTGTGAGGGGTTATTCAGTTCTGTACCTGGAAGTTAGGATGAATGAGGAATGGTATCTCTCTCTCTGGTCTCGATATTCCAGGCTGCCTGCGAGGGCTACCCAGAAACGCCGGTGCTGGATTCTCGGCAGGAGAAAGCAGCGCGTCTCAGCGCGTCAGGAAGGCGGGGCTGCTGCCAGCGGGGTCTGCTCTGCTCTTGGCTTCGGCAAGTATGGCTGCTCCGTCTCGTCACCACGCGTGTGTTTGCATATGGCAAGATCGGTAATATTTATACCTTTAAGGTGCCGAGATTGACGTAAGGATGGACATAGATACGTCAATAAAGATGTCATACGATTTGCTCGTTAGCACATTCTTTTACTAAAGTTCTCGGTGAAATCAAAACAATGGCCGCAGGGTTTTGCCCAGGTTGTCATAGGTTTGATTTGTTATGAGAACTCCGTATGCCTTATCAGGGGCTGGAGGAATATCGCTTGTCTAATTAGATCGCAAGCGTTATGACCTAATCAGATAACACGTTCCTGTGCCGTAGTGTGACTGCGTCAGATAACGGTATCTGCATCATGGGGGTTTTCTGCCTCATGGGCTGACTGCTAGTTAACTTGTTGGTTTGTTTAACTAGAATAGGGTCAGGAATAGGGGGATCGATTCAGAACCGATAGGAATACATGACACCTACTCAACGCTAACTATGGACATATTTACTAATCTAGGCATAGTATAACATAGTACAACATACTATAGAGTAGTGTGTATACCTTACCACCCCAAAATACATAAATGCATTTCGAAATTTTCAAATATACTGAAAAAAAATTTGCAGACATATATATATGGTATGCACTCAAGCTGTAGAAAAATGCCAAAGTAACTGCATTTGTATACATTATTGCTTATTTGGTATATGAGAATTACACATGAAATGGTTTCTGACAGAAAAAAGTTTCGAGACCTTTCCATCACAGAATAAAATATCTTTATGAACATGCCAGCGGGCAGCTAATGTCTATAAGTTATCTAAAATTTAGAAACCTTAGTTCTCTAAGAATAGTTCTTACTTTAAGCAGAAGATAGTGTCCCGAAAAATATGCAAAAATATTTGGGGCTGCTGGAAAAACTGCTGTCCGTGAACTGGAGCGAAAAATGTTCATGTGACTTTATTTTTAAAGTTGAAGGCCGAATTCAGGGAACGCCGTGTGCGAGCTTGCTCAAAAATCTCTATTTCTGTTCGGGTGAGAACATCATATCATTTAGGCTTTCGAAAAAACTGTCAACAGCTTCCTGGGAAAGTTCCACTAACTCGGAAATAGGTGTGATCATGCATTCTTGCGCATGATTGTCTCCATTGACATTCTGATTTGCATTACTGACAGAAGGTCGTACCTGTTCGATGCTGCTTTCATCTTGAACTTCACTACCCATCAATCGCAGTGGTGAAGCTTCCATGAATGCCGTCATCAGGATTGGTAGCCTTTGAGGGCAGCACAAAGCATGAACCTTAATCGGGCTCAACAATGTTTCTGCATCCATCGGCGCATCCGATTGTAGCGTCAGACAGATGTCTAACACACATTCTTCTCCGCATAGCAGACACCTCAATACAGGTAAAACACATCTTTGCCACATTGGTCGAAATGATAGAAACCAAGTCATGTTCAGGTCTCTAAGCCGGGAGAGTCCCAGGATTTTTGATATCCGGTCCCGGTATCCAATGGCTAGGATTGTTTCTTCCCTTGTCGCAAGAGTTTTGTCTGTGACATGGGTTGCCATAACGAAAAATTAGGACTAAGAATAGGATTCCTGCAATTAGTCCCAGGATCAGGGGAAGTCCGCCAAAAATCGAATGGACGAAATCTGGAAAAATACCCAGTATGGCTTTGAATGGTGTTAATGCCATCGAAAATACTGTCTTAAATACCCCTGAGATCCCATTGGTATCAGAAATATTTAAGATTTCACTTAGGATTTCCGCGAAATGTACGGGGGAATTAGTTGATAATAATGTATGTATCTCCGCAGTCGTCCTTGCGACTTGTAGATCATACGTTTCTTTTGATGACGAGAGCCTGGTAGGCATCTGAAGAAGGACTGTTTTCATTCTGCTTAAAGTATCTATTCGAATAGAAGTAATTTTCAAATCGGGCCATGCCCTTGCCTCCCTGTCTGGGAAGGAGCTGGGGAACAATGTGCGTCCACAGCACTTGACCTTCGCAGTAGTAGTTACTAGATAAGGAGTCCCGGGCATAAGACTACAACATCTGCGGTCTACAATAAGAATGTAACTCCCATTATAGAGTCTTTGAAAGAATGGTTCTATTTCTGTTGCAGGTGCGCCTTGCTGGTGACATGAAAGGTTGTATGAATTCCCTTCACAGGCTCCATGCAAACTAATTCCGTTACACAGAAGCGTGCCGCTTAGTGACATCGCACAATTGTTGCCACTAAGAAACACTTTCTGGCCTTTATTACTGACACATGCATGTGAATAGGGCAGGTTCCATGTTGTTTTAAGGTACCCCTTTCCCAATTTCTCGTACATGCCAGCCTGTATATATTTTTGGCAGTATTGAAACCTGAAGGTTGAGATTGGAATATTTATGATTCCGTGTATTATCCATTCACTGACAGGTCGTTCTGACATTGTCATTGGTAATCTTTCTAGTTTTTCAATGCTCAAGATTGTATAATCAGCACCCTTTTGCGCCATACCGATTTGTCTATCAGTAAGGTTAAAGATTTGGAATAGTGACGTTGTGTTGATTAGACGCCAAGGCACATAGCCTGAACGCAGATTTTGTAACGTCCAGCCAAGCTGTACAATAGAACGCAATTGTGACTGACCATGTTGTAATAACAGTAAGTCTTGCGATAATATATCGATTGCTGAAGACACAATGCTGTCCAATGAAAAAATTCTGGAGGACAGAGTCATTAACCCATTGTCCACTACAGAAAGTGATTTTTCCAAATTGATACGGTCAATTTCCCGTATTCTCTCTGCTGTTTCAATTTGAGTAACCTTCCAGGCCTCATTGTATGCTGCATATACAGAGGCTGCTATGAAACGCTTTTGACGCTGTTTGCGTGGTCCCAAAGTGAAATCACGCAAGTCAGCACCATCAGTAAGTAAAGTTAGGTGTTGCTTAATTTCAGGCAGTGTGGAAGTTTGTAGCCATTGAAGGCATAATTTGCCCACACTGTAGGTGGTAATTATCCCTGGGTGATGTCTTTGGGGATATCTAGGGTCTGGCCTGGTCATTTTGAAACCTTGTGTTTTGTTCAGGAATCTGTCTTGACAGTTATTAGTATCTGTGGGCCAGATCAACCACTGTTTCCAATCAGGATGTGTTCTGTTTTGGTTTAATATATGGTTTACGTCTATCTCTTCATCTGTATCAGAGTTATTGCTAAACATTATTGGCTTTGGAATAGACGGTTTATTTAAATCTTTGATTTTGGCTAAGCCAAGACAGGTGGTTTGTTGAACAGTGTCATTTAAAAATATCATTTGTTCTGGGATCATGCAGGCTCTAAACAAAGCTTCTATACCCTGTACTTGCCATTCTTTTGTACCCCAAACACTTTTCAATTCAACATTTTTGTCCCAATAATCAAAACCAAAAGTATTCATTTGTTCGAAAAATGAGTCTGAATATAACAATTTTGTGTTGGTTATCATGGTTTTTGTTCCTGTCTTGTTTGACAACTTAAAATAAAATGCTTCAGCATTACTTGTGTTAAAACCCGAAAAATATGAATATTTGTCGTAAACGGTTCTTGAGCTCCCTTTTGGAGGTGTTGCACAATGTTCCCATTGATTATAATTTAAAACATTTCTAGGTTGTGCAGATCTATGTAGAAAGTGGTTACCATAGTGGTTATAGCAATACATACTGTCATAATTTGTAGAACCCTGCAAATAATCATGTTTGGTAAATTTAGCAGACATTATTAAGTCAGACATCATGTTATTAATGCTTTCGAAGTCCCAATCATCAGCAAATGAGTTTGGTTTTGCAAAGTCACTCAATGAGATCTTAATTTGGTGTGGATATTTCAGGATCTCGACCGGACCATAAATTTCATAGTCAGTGTTGTCCCAGGCTACCCCACCAGGTATCGGATTGGCTGTGAAGTTGGCTGAAGAAAGTTCTCTTTTCTCGACGTGTGAAGATGTGTGTGGTTTGAGGATCAAGTTGATGTTCTGACTTGCTGTGTCCATTTTAGCATATTTTCCCTCAATGAAGCGTCCCAAAGTAAGTACCATGATGAGCCAAAGTATGAGGATAAATGCACCAAAACCCACCCAAAATTCAATCCATGGAGAAATCAGATATGTTTCTTTCAGTTGTTTCAAAAGTTCCTTAGCTTTGTCTTTAAAGGTTTTTGATGATGGCTGTGTCTTTGATTCGCTGAAGCCCTCAGAGGAATCATCGAAGTTTATGAAGTAGCCGGATGCAGTTCTGTCAATTGTTCCAATTGGTTCAGGATTTTTGTTTCTTGCATTGTCACTTGGTACTTCATTATAGATTGGTGTGTCTCTGCTAAATGTTTTTATTTGGGTTTTCAGAGGTCTGAGTTCTATTGCATTGTTGCATAGTCCTTGTTGTTCTTCTGTAGGCGTTTCGAATGTGATGAGCCTCTTCGTTAGGACCTCAGTACTGGTAGCAAACCTTGGTGTTCTGCTACTTATTGGGAGTCCACTTGGCCTACTGTTTGTTATCGGCCACATGTTGTGGTTTTACCAGGTCGATGGATACAACTCGGTTCTCCTTTTTACCAGCAAGTGGCGGTAGTACAACTGATCTTGTCCCGTTGACAGACAAGACAGGAACTGCTTTTCTGTAAGAAGGCCCAAATTCCTTCTTTACCGCGATCTTTTCCCTGACTAGATCCCCGACTTTTGGAATCCAGACAGGTCTTGCTGGGACAGGTGGTGGTTCTTCAGTGGTTGTTGGCTGTTGTTTCAACTTAATGTTGCTCAGGTCTTTTCTTGTTTTGTTTAAGTCCTGCAAAATAGCCAAACGGTCTTTGATATCAAAGGTTTTTCCTTTCACCACTGAAGTCTGACTATCAATGTCAGAGATCATCATCCTAGTTCCAAATAATAATTCGTACGCACTGAATCCCTTCAGAGAATTTCTTGGCAAGTTATTGAGACTACGTTGGACACTTATTAGATGTTTGACCCACCCAGCTCCCGAACCTAATATCCTTTCCGTTATAGATTGCTTTATGCCTTGGTTTTTTCTTTACACCGTCCCGTACCCTCAGGAAGGAAGTGAGAAGATTCCCGCTGGACTGTGCTCATTTGACCATGTTTCCCCCCAGGCTGGAGGGCTTGAGTGAAAATAATAGTCAAACGTAGCATGCGCTTAGCGTATATGCCATTTAGACTCGCAAATCTTTGTATAACAGTCCGGACGTCAGCCGAGTGCTGGTGATTTACATTATAAGTGGAAACTAGCCTGTATATGTTAATCGCAAGCCATTCTTTTTACTGGTAATATTATCTGCCGTAATACGACGAGGTATCAAACTGTTTCTTTCCCCACTGCGATCTCTGTTGCAGTTTGGGCAGTTTTTTACAAACATGGTATGACGCAGGCTCATGCCTGGCCACCAGTACCGTGATTGTAATTCTTCCAAAGAATCCTTTAGTTTAAGGTGTCTGAGACCCTCGCCCATATGTGCGTCTGCGATTAACAAGTTTCTCCTGTCCATGTTTGGAATCACCCTATCCCCCACTCCAGGGATTCGAGCAAAAGGGACGGAGTTTGCATCGATTATGTATGTATAATTGAGTGGATAGTTGATCGGTAACGCTGAGCAGTCGCCTTTTGATGACGTTTTCACTGCCAGCACTGTTTCACCGTCAATGTATTTTAATGTACGCTTTTTTCGATCTACGGGAGCCGATTTAGTGGCTGCCGCTGCGGCTGTTTCAGCCAATGAATTCCCTACAACGTGAACGCCATCACGCTGATGACTCAGTGAGTGAGTCACGTGAGTCTTTGGTAGTTCTTTTTGTAAAAGAGCTATTTGTTCCCAGAGCAGTTTCTGCTTTATTGGTGCGTCTGTGTCATCTTTGTAACCGTTTTGAATCCATGTCTGCAAATCCTTGTTGTATGATTTGACGCAGTAATATGAATCGGACACTATAAGTGTCGGGAATTCGCGATCCGCATTATCTAGCGCCATTTTTAATGCTATTATTTCAGTTTGTTGTTCTGAATTAGTTTCTACTGAGTGTGATTTTGTTAATAGAGGTTTTAGTTTACCTCCGCGCCACACTTCTTTTGTAATCTCACATGTGGGGTTGTATGCCTGTTCTCCCCAAACGGAGGGTTGAGCATGTCCGTCTGTATAGATTACACAGGCGTAATGTCGTAGAGGCAGAATGTCGATTGGCAGAGGATATGTTTTTTCATATTCTAGATTTTTTAATTCTTCTAGTTCTGGATCAAAGTAGTAGTACACTTTGTCCGTTGTGATTGAATTCACCCATTGTATCCATTCCGGATTCAATGCTGTTGTTGGTAAATTACACGGTGTTGTTAGTGCCTCAAAGGCCGATTTTGCTGTTCTGACTGTGATATGTCTACCGTCTGCTTTATCTCTTTCCTAGCTATTGCGGTTTGAACTGCATGAACAATTTTTTCTTTGTTGCTGAATTTCTGTTCAGCCTCTGTGTACAAGTGTGATTTAAATGCAATTGGTACCTTTTCTCCCTCATTAGAGGTTAGGTATGTGAATCCGCATCTCCCTGGGATGACTCGAATCACAAGATTGCGTGTGTTATCACGTGTTTCTAATTTTGTTTTAATTAGCATGTCTGTTTGTAAGGATCTCAAAATTTCTGTGTGTATTTGAGTCCAATTGGATCTTTTAAAATCTGGTTTAATTAGATCATAAAGGGGTTTGACCCTTTCTGCGTAATTTGCAATGTATGTTCTTCCGAAATTTAGGAAGCCTAGAATCGACTGTAGGTTTTTTAGTGTTCTAGGTGCTTGGAGTACGGCACATTTCTCTAGGAAATTGTCAGCCAGGCTTTTGCCTTCACTTGATAATTCATATCCTAAGAACAGGACTGTCAGATGGGCAATTCTGGATTTTTTAAAGTTGAATTTGTAACCCTCTGCAGCGAACCCAAGTATTATGGTGTTCACTCTTTTCAAGTGAGTCTCCAAGTCATCATCTGTTAAGTAAATGTCATCGAAATAAGATAATGCTTCATCATCATATAGTTGAAGTAATTCTGTTACTCTCGCTGAGAATACCCCCGGGCTGTTCTTGTACCCCTGGGCTAACCGACAGAATTGCTTTTGAGTGCCATTTACTGAGAATGCAGTTAAAGATCTGCTCTCTGGTGCTATGTTTTGACAAAAGAATCCATTGGAGATGTCCAAGGTTGTTTTGTATTTTTTGCGCACTATGTTATTCATTAGTGCAGCACTGTGTGAGTTTTGCACTGCAAAAGTTTTGCAACATGTGTTAAGGTGTCGGTAATCCAAAACTAGACGATATGAATTGTCTGGTTTGGAGACCGGAAACAAAGGGTTGTTCATTTGTGAGGTGCAAGTTTCAATCACCCCCTGGTATTCTAGCTGATCTAGTATTTCATTTACCTGTTTTTTAGCTTCTTTCTTAATTGGGTACTGCCTTTGTGCAGTAGGTTGTGATTTTAACTGGATTTTGTGAGGAGGGGAGTCCTCATCCCATCCTGCGTGATTTTTATATAAAGCAGGAGCTAGAGCCACTGCCCATTTTCTGGCAAGTGTGTATTTTTTATGAATTGGAATTAAATTTGAGAAGGCAGGCATAATTACTTCTTCGCCATGAGGGCACTCCCTGACAAACTCTGGTGGCCAGTCTTTTTCAGCTAGAAGGATATCATAGCCCTTGGAGAGATTATCCCAAAATAGTCCCCTTATTTTCCTAGTCTTATCTCCCTCTATACGTAATGTTATCTCGTAAATCTTGTGGGGTTTGCTAACCCTGGTGTCTGCAGTTTCCACTTGAAGATATTCATTCGTGTCCACTGTCTCCAGATGATTCATAAGGACTTTGCGAGCTATGCTCACTTCTGCTGCACTGTCTAGCATTGTCTGAGCCCACTCTCCGTTTTTCAGTTGTGTCCTCAGTATTCTCGGCATTGTTAACTACCTTGATACTGGCTACCTTCTTTTTTGGAAATTGTAATTTCTTTTTTAGTTGAGCAGGTTCCTTGTCTTTGGACTTGGCGTGCTCTTCTCTTTGTTCTGATCGTCCTCTTCTTTCCGATTTCTGCGAGGAATTCTGAAAAGATTGAGAGGGACGTATATCAATGTCTTGATATCTATCAGGCTTTTTTATATTATCCCTATTTCTAAGGTTATATCTTTTCCCAGAGGGGTCACTCTGGGGTGACCTGTGTCTCTGGTTCGGAGATTTCCCCCTTCGCCTAGGAGACCTTCCTCTGGACTGGAATTTCTTTTCTTTAGGATTGGATTGTTTGTTTCCATCCCAGTTCTTTTTTGGTGAATTATTATTAAAAAATATTTTTTCTGGACTTTCAGTCAGTTGCGGTTGTACTGGTATTCCACCTAAACTATCTCTACCTAGTTCCTCATAGGATTTTTCTATGATTCTGGCAATTTCAGCTGGTTGGTCTGCTATATCTGTCTCTTTTAACCTCTGGCGGATTGCCACGTTTGCTGCTTCACCTTTTATGTTGGCTAATAATATAGCCGAGACCTGTTTGAAGTCTTTCAGTAATTTCATACCAAGAGTTAAAGCGGGCTCTGGACCGTATTCGTCTTGAATTTGTTTTAGCACATCTGGTATTACCGAAATGGATGGAACACCGTGCGTTTTTGTGTAGATGGAAGCAAAGACTGTACCCCAAGTGTCACAGTCCTCAATGTGTGGTGCGATTCCCATTGGAAGACAGATAGTCAGAATCCTGTGTTTTTCTAATGGGGTGGTGTCAGGAAACACCGCCTCTATTTGGGTAATTTTCTGTGCCAACCAGAATGGTATTTGTTCCCGTTTAGCCGGTACTTTACCTAGGCAGGACTGGATGTTCTGTGGTGTAATTTTATTTGTGTTCCCTTGTTGAGGGGTCAGCTGTGGAAGTTTAATCGCTGGCTGAATTGTTGATGTCCGCATCACATACTGAACTAGTTGTCTATGAATTTTTATTAATTGTTTTAGCTGTGTTAACAGCTCTGCTGCAGACATCCCATTGATGTCTGGATGTGGTGTGTATCCGGCTAGGACCGGCCACGTTGCTCCTGGTCTACCTAAAGGACCGAGCCTGGTGATGTGATTATTATGTTTTAGGGCGCCATCAAATAAGAGCAAATGCTCTTGGAATTTGAGTGGTATTTCCACCTCCTCGAAAGGAGTGTACTCATTAGGAGGTTCCTCTATTTTGTAATAGTGGAAGTACTTTGTTACAGCATTAGCTGCTGGAAAATGTATCCATGAATAATATACCTCTGTCTGCCGATATTCGTGTGCCTCAATTACGAATATGACTGTGCCACCTCTAGGTGTCAGTCCATTGTCTATAAGTTTTAAGGTTATAGATTTTCTTTTAATGACCGGGATGAGTATTATATCCGGGTCCGCATTTTGTAGTGCAGTATCAGCTTCTGCTATGTCAGCTGCTAATCTAACTGCCTCTCTTTCTTCTTCATTTTCTGACATTTTACTGTCCTGAAGGTTATTTTGTTTGCAGTTCAGGTTTCTTATGGAACAAAGGTTAGATGCACAATATTTTGGAACTGTTTATCCTTCAACGTTGACTATACCAAGAACCATACATAGGAGTTCCCTCCTGCGAGGTCTGGCGGATATAACCTTTCACCCACTCCAGACGTCTTTGGAGTATTTGGGAAAAGGGGTCTGAATGAGAAAGCACGACTGAGTTACTCTAAATGTCTTACGTTAGTTTTATCGCCCTTTCCAAACGCGTTGGGCGCCATGTAGTGTAGTTCCTATCTTCCCAATAGGCTCTGCGCATTGGAATAATACCTACAGCAGTAAAGGCCTAGGCCAGACGTTAACTAGGTCTACTACTGTCGATACTAGACTTAAAGTTTTGGGTTTGCCAGCGTAGCTCAGAGTTCGCTAGAAACTTTCTCGAATGTTCAAGGAGGAATTAACTTCCCTGATTAGACAAGAAGGGATTTAGTTTCTGACAACCATAGAACATGACAACTTTGCTCTCCCCTAATCAAGAGTCAATCTCGAGAGTCGTGTGAACAAAAGGCAATTTATTTTACTCAGTCAGTACGTGCATTCTTAGTCTCATCAGAATGTAGAGAAAAGGAAGAGACGGGCGTGTTCAATAAAAAGGTGTTATTTATTGATCAGTCTCTTTTCTCATACAAGAGAAATGGATCGATATTATTGCAATACTTATAGCTAAGTAAAGTGCATACATTAAAAGCAATAGTATAAAGTAATACTGTAAAAACATTGATATGGTTTCTAAGCCATATGATGTTTAAAATGAATAAAATATATTTACATACACATATACATTTGACTAAGCGTACTCAACTGGTGTTTCTAGATACGCCTACCCCGTGTACCTGACCTAAGCCTAATACGTGGGCGGGAATAGAAAGTTACAGTTTAAGTTAAGTTTGTTTTTGCCAAGTGAATAACTAAAGAATTCTCTGTGAGGGGTTATTCAGTTCTGTACCTGGAAGTTAGGATGAATGAGGAATGGTATCTCTCTCTCTGGTCTCGATATTCCAGGCTGCCTGCGAGGGCTACCCAGAAACGCCGGTGCTGGATTCTCGGCAGGAGAAAGCAGCGCGTCTCAGCGCGTCAGGAAGGCGGGGCTGCTGCCAGCGGGGTCTGCTCTGCTCTTGGCTTCGGCAAGTATGGCTGCTCCGTCTCGTCACCACGCGTGTGTTTGCATATGGCAAGATCGGTAATATTTATACCTTTAAGGTGCCGAGATTGACGTAAGGATGGACATAGATACGTCAATCAATCAATCAATCAGGTCATTTGTAAAGCGCACTACTCACCCGTAGGGTCTCAAGGCGCTGGGAGGGGGGGGTGCCGCTACTGCTCGAACAGCCAAGTCTTGAGCTTCTTCCTGAAGGAGAGGTGGTCTTGGGTCAGGCGCAGATTGGTGGGAAGTGAGTTCCAGGTCTTGGCGGCCAGGTAGGAGAAGGACCTTCCTCCTGTTGTCTCTCTTCGGATGCGGGGGACGGCGGCGAGGGCGTGGTTGGTTGATCTGAGGAGGCGCTTGGGAGTGTAGAAGTTGATCCGGTTGTTGAGGTAGCTCGGGCCTTGGTCGTGTAGGGCTTTGTGCGCGTGGGTGAGGAGACGGAAGGTGATTCTCTTGTTGACCGGGAGCCAGTGCAGATCTCTCAGGTGTCCGGAGATGTGGCTGCGTCGGGGGATGTCGAGGATGAGTCTCGCCGAGGCGTTCTGGATCCGCTGGAGTCTCTTCTGGAGTTTGGCCGTCAATAAAGATGTCATACGATTTGCTCGTTAGCACATTCTTTTACTAAAGTTCTCGGTGAAATCAAAACAATGGCCGCAGGGTTTTGCCCAGGTTGTCATAGGTTTGATTTGTTATGAGAACTCCGTATGCCTTATCAGGGGCTGGAGGAATATCGCTTGTCTAATTAGATCGCAAGCGTTATGACCTAATCAGATAACACGTTCCTGTGCCGTAGTGTGACTGCGTCAGATAACGGTATCTGCATCATGGGGGTTTTCTGCCTCATGGGCTGACTGCTAGTTAACTTGTTGGTTTGTTTAACTAGAATAGGGTCAGGAATAGGGGGATCGATTCAGAACCGATAGGAATACATGACAAAGCCTGTCATTGCATAGCCCGTGTACGCAGTTTTAAACTTCCATATTGACCTGGCAAGTTAACCCTCTTGCCATGCCCAAACCTTCCTTTTTAATACATATAAATCCCCCCTAAGGTAGGTACTGAACAGCCCCAAGGGCAGGGTGCAGTGTATTTAAAAGGTTGGACATGCACTTTTCTGTTTTACATGTCCTGGTAGTTAAAAACTACTAAATAATTGTTCACGAGTGCAAGGCCTATCTCTCACATAGGTAAACATTAGGATTACCTTGTTACATTTTATAGGTGTAATTTGCAATTGGGAAAATATTGACATTTCAAGTTTTGTGTCTCTGAACTCACAATTTAAAATCACAATTTATGCTAAAATCAGATTTTAACTTGCAAGTCTCAAAATGCCACTTTCCAAAAGTTATGTAAACCAAAACTAGAATCTCGTTGCCTGATTTCAATGGTAAATGACTTCTAAACAAGGGTCCAGTAACTTAATTTTCTTGGCCCTTATGTTTATTCACATTTTTTCTTCATTCATTTCAACATTTACTGTAGCTTACAGCATGTCATTAAATGGCCACTTTTTTCTTTTTGTATATAAACATAACTGTTACAAATAGATACAGTGACACATTGTCAAAAATAAGACATAAAAACAAACATTTGTTTTTTATGTATCAGTTTAGAAAATTTGCAATAGTGACGTTTTATGTACGAATTTTCAAATAGAGAACTTATGGTACCAGTCATCTATTCTTGAACAAAAACTAGCAGAGGATATGAATCACTAAATCTGAGAATTGCAGAGCCTCATGCTGGTGATAGCTCTCGGAGGCTGCAAACTTGACTTAGGTATTAAGTGGGATAGTCCTAGTCTAACAATATTCCCACAGCCTAGTCCATTTTTTGCAGGTTTATTTCCCAAGCGATCATTGCAGGTAATGCGGTTCTCCTAAGGACATGGACTGGTTCTGTTCTGTGGAATAATGATAAATGTTGATTATTACCCTTTCTCCTGGTTCCCCTTGCTCCACAATGTAGTTAAAGTTCAAGTTCAAAAATTTGTATAGCGCACTACTCACCCAGAGGGTCTCAAGGCGCTTGTGGGAGGGAGGTGAATTTATTTAACGAATATCCAGGTTTTTAGTTGCTTTCTGAAAGAGAGGTGGTTCTGAGTGAGGCGGAGGTGGGTGGGGAGAGAATTCCAGGTTTTAGCCGCTAAGTAGGAGAAGGATCTTCCCCCCATGGTGGATCTATGGATGCGCGGGATTGCGGCGAGGGCTTGATTGGACGATCGTAGTTGGCGGGAGGGGGTGTAGAAGGATAGACGCGTGTTGAGGCATTCGGGTCCTAGGTCGTAGAGGGCTTTGTGTGCGTGGGTGAGGAGACAGAACGTTATTCTCTTGTTGACCGGGAGCCAATGGAGGTCTTTCAGGTGGTCGGAAATGTGAGCTTGCCGAGGGATGTCCAAAATGAGCCTGGCTGAGGCGTTTTGGATGCGTTGGAGTTTTTTCTGTAGTTTGGCTGTGGTTCCGGCGTAAAGGGTGTTGCCGTAATCCAATCGGCTTGTGACCAGTGCGTGGGTGACTGTCTTTCTTGTTTCGGTGGGGATCCAACGGAAGATTTTTTTGAGCATTCGTAAGATGTTGAAGCAAGATGATGAGACGGCGTTGACTTGTCTGGTCATCGAGAAGGAGGAGTCTAGGATGAAGCCCAGGTTACGTGCGTGGTCCAAGGGTATGGGTGCAGTTCCGAGGGCCGGTGGCCACCATGAGTTGTCCCAGGCAGAGGGGGATGGTCCTAAGATGAGGACTTCTGTTTTGTCAGAGTTTAGTTTTAAACGGCTGTTCTTCATCCACTCGGCTACTTCTTTCATTCCTTCGTGTAGGTTTGTTTTGGCGGTGTTTGGGTCTTTTGTGAGGGAGAGGATCAGCTGGGTGTCGTCTGCGTAGGAGATGATGTTGAGGTTGTGTTGGCGCGCGATGGATGCGAGGGGACTCATGTATACGTTGAAGAGGGTGGGGCTGAGTGATGATCCTTGTGGTACGCCGCAGATGACTTCGGTGGCCTCTGATTTGAAAGGGGGGAGGCAGACTCTCTGGGTTCTTCCGGTGAGGAACGATATGATCCAGTCCAGTGCCTTTCCTTGTACTCTGATGTTGCTGAGGCGTTGTATGAGGGTGCTATGACAGACTGTGTCGAAGGCTGCGGAGAGGTCAAGTAAGATGAGAGCAACTGTTTCTCCGTTGTCCAGTAGTGTTCGGATGTCATCTGTTGCTGCGATGAGGGCGGTTTCGGTGCTGTGTTTGGCTCGGAAGCCTGATTGAGAGGAGTCGAGGGATTTGTTGGATTCGAGGAAGGCGGCGAGCTGACTGTTGACGGCTTTCTCGATGACTTTGGCGGGGAATGGGAGGAGCGAGATGGGGCGGTAGTTCTTAAGTTCGGTTGGGTCAGCCGTGGGTTTCTTCAGAAGGGCGCTGAGTTCGGCATGTTTCCAGTTTTCTGGGAAGGTGGCGGAGTTGAGGGAGCAGTTGATGACGTTTCGGAGATGGGGTGCGATGATGGAGTCTGCTTTGTTGAAGATGTGGTGGGGACAAGGGTCGGTTGGTGATCCTGAGTGGATGGAATTCGTCAGGCGGATGGTGTCTTCAGTGGTGATTGGGTTCCAGGTGCAAAGGTTGTTAGAGGGGGGTTTTGGTTCGGAGGTGGGTGGAGTGGGCTGGTCTTCCGACTGGTTTTGAAAGCTGTTGTGTATTTCGGCGATTTTGTTGTGGAAGAATGATGATAGAGAGTCGCAGAGGTCTTGGGAGGGGGTGATGTCGTTAGTGCCTGCGGAGGGGTTAGTGAATTCTTTGACGATGTTGAATAGTTCCTTGCTGTTTTGGGCATTGTTGTCAAGTCGATCCTTAAATGCTGATTTCTTGGTGGATCGGATGAGTTGGTGGTGTTTGCGGGTGGCGTTCTTGAGGGATGCCAGGTTGTCAGTGGTGGGGTTTTTCTCCAGGTTTTCTCGAGAGTCCGACAGAACTTCTTGGATTTCTTAAGGTCATCGTTGAACCAGGGGGCTTTTTTGTTCCCTTGCTTGATTAGATGGTTTTTCAAGGGTGCTATTTCGTCTGCGCTGTGGGTGATCCATTGTGTGAGGTTGGTGGCTGCTTGGTTTGGGTCAGATGATTTGGCAGGAGTGTTTTGTTGAAGCAACGAGTAGAGCTGGTCGGTGGTGATTTTGTTCCAGTTTCTTCAGGGATTAGGTTGCGGGGGGTTATGGGACATGGATTTTTTTTGTAGTGGAAGTGAACGCAGCTGTGGTCCGTCCAATGGAGAGCTGTGGTGTGATCGAAGGAGATGTGCTTGCTGGAGGTAAAGATAGGGTCGAGCGTGTGTCCGGCGGAGTGGGTGGGGGTGTCAACGAGTTGTTTGAGTCCGAGATTGGCCATGTTGTCCAGAAGGGTGGTGGTGTTGTTGTCGTTTTTCTTGTCCAGGTGGAAGTTGAGGTCTCCCAATAGAATGTAGTTCTCGGATGGGATGGCATGTGGGCTGATGAAGTCAGCGATGTCTTCACTGAATTGTGAGCGGGGTCCTGGGGGTCTGTAGATAAGGGTGCCTCTGAGTGTGGTTTTGGGGTCGGTGTGAATCTGGAAGTGAAGGTGTTCGGCGGTAGCGAGGTTATCGTCGGAGCTGGTCGTGATGTGGATGGTGTTCTTATGGACGATGGCGATGCCTCCTCCTGTTTGGTTGATGCGGTCCTTTCGGATGATCTTGTAGGTGTCCGGGATGGCTATGGCGATGTCGGGGGCTGATGAGGCGTTCATCCATGTTTCTGTAAGGAAGGCGACGTCCGGCGATGTAGTGTCGAGTAGGTTCCAGAGTTCGATGGAGTGTCTGTGGACTGAGCGGGTGTTGAGCAGTAAGCACTTTAGGTGGTTGGTGTCGGAGCGCTGTTTGGAGTTTGTGGATTTGGTGTGGGTCCTGATGCAGTCGAACTTGCAGGAGTGGCAGGTGAAGGGTCCATGGGTGTGTCCTGGGGCGGCTTGGTAGCAGTTAGGGGGTGAGCCGGAGTTGAGTGCTGAGAGGGTTGCGGTGTCGTACGTTATGCGGGTGGAGAGGATTTTGCGGGGGCCAGGGGGTCTGGCGCTGGGCGCGGTCCAGGCGCGGACGGGCGTAGACGGGCTTACCTTTGGCGCGCCTTCGGCACGCATGGGGCGTGACCGCTGCGTGTAAACGCTGCGCGCAAAGGCATCTGACATATGTGGATAGTGGAGGGGTAGGGGCGAGGGAGGAGCAGCTGGGAGGCGGGATCGTGGTGGAGGGGACGGGCTCCGATGCACAGAACAACAAAATGGCTGGCAAAACGAAACCGGAACGGCCGGGGCACAGACAGGGTTACGCTGTCGGCAGGGGCACTGGCACAATCAGGCTACACACTTCTGCAGGCAAAGCGGGCAATCCCTACAACCATAAGAAATAATTACAGAGGCAATGCGAATTAAATAAGGCCAAACAAAGCGAGCAGCACACGATTTCAGATCAGCTGAATATAGCGAGCACTATAATGGCAGATGCAGCTAGGGAGGCAATTCGAGCAGCGCAGGCACCAGAACGAGTTCTATGTGGCAGAGTAAGTCAGCAGCACAATGCAGCAGTATAACGATACCCAGGTGGGACCAGGGGTCGTGGGGAGCGTCCGCTTCCGAAGGAATCAGGGCGGACACAGCGCAACACGGGACGGAGCGAGGCTAGGCACTCAGTGGGAGGGAGGAGCAGCTGGGAGGCGGGATCGTGGTGGAGGGGACGGGCTCCGATGCACACAACAACAAAATGGCTGGCAAAACGAAACCGGAATGGCCGGGGCACAGACAGGGTTACGCTGTCGGCAGGGGCACTGGTACAATCAGGCTACACACTTCTGCAGGCAAAGCGGGCAATTCCTACAACCATAAGAAATCATTACAGAGGCAATGCGAATTAAATAAGGCCAAACAAAGCGAGCAGCACACGATTTCAAATCAACTGAATATAGCGAGCACTATAATGGCAGATGCAGCTAGGGAGGCAATGCGAGCAGCGCAGGCACCAGAACGAGTTCTATGTGGCAGAGTAAGTCAGCAGCACAATGCAGCAGTATAACGATACCCAGGTGGGACCAGGGGTCGTGGGGAGCGTCCGCTTCCGAAGGAATGTGTTGTTGAGCTGTATATCAAAAATACCTTGGCTTTCCTGTTGCCCGTTTACTCATAGCTTGTTTTAATTTTCACTTTGTGTTCCGTGAGTGGTCAAATTGCCAATTTCATATCTGTGGAGATGAGTGACACACTCATATTACTGTTTGCATGACCGTTCAGGATAGTACATTAATTCGAATGAGATGCATCCATTAAAACTGGTGATAGCAGGCTTAATAACAATATATTTTTACAATAGTAGTCATGCCGTCCCGGGGAGCTGCCCTTTGTTGCCTGCAAGCAAACCGGTCTCTGACAACATTATAAATCACTGCTTCTGAATACATGCGTGAAACTGACATCTTTTGTTTTCGGTCCGTATTAGACAAGTTGTTTCAATGTAGCAGGTTAAAGTATAGCTTTTACTGCATGGGTACTCACAAAGATTTTCCTGGGGGCTGCAAAGTTTGGTTTTGGTGTGACTAAGGGCCGCACTGATGCCAGCAGGGTAGGGGGGTTGTAAAGTGGGTGTAGGGGAAGCGAAGCATGTATATCTACTGGCTGAACTCAATCGCGCAATGTGCAAACAGAAAACCTGGGATAAATTCCGGCTTCTCCACTTGACCAATGTGTGTGACCTTGGGCAATTGCTTTATTTCAATTTCCCTCCTTTTTCTTCATTATCACATATGAAAGGACCTCGAAATATATGACTTCAGGTTGTGTGCTGTACAAAACCATTTCCTGTGCTTGGATGTAATCACTAATGCCATTGTTATTCGGGGGTGGGGGGGGGGGGGGGGGGTGGAAAGCTTGAACGTTTCTAAATTCATTTGTGAAAACCATCACTTTAAAAAAGTACTGCTGAATGTACTGCTATATTTTGATATACTAAGGTGAAATGATTCTACAGGTAAATGAAATACAGTTTTTGAAATTTTCAAAAGACTATTGTATTTTTATGTTTGCTGTCTTTGAAAATGAAGGTGTTCTTAAAGTTAAGGGCCTAGTTACTTCCTTTTGTTTAACTGCAAATAACCTTTCAATAAGTGCTTGCTGCATAGTTAAAAACTTTTTTAATGTTAGTGCTTAGTCGAGTAAACACCAGCCCAGTGCTGCTGCTGCTCAGGGGGATGCATGTAAAGATCTGGAGTGTACTTTGAGTAACACTGTTTTACTGCTTCCGTGCAAATACACCAGTTTACTGAACTACATTAAAGTCATGCAAGTATGACTATAAAAAAGACTAAATCGCAGTTCTTACTTTCATTTAGTTTGTCATTCGAGCCGCTGCTTTGCTTGTCTGCTGTTTCCTCTGATGGGTAGCTCTGTTTTGAGCACACAAAGTTGGCGACGATTCAGATCTAATAAATAGAAATTGTTGCATACTGGTATGTGTAGTTTGCTCATGCAATGTAAAGTCTTAGTTCATGAGATGTATTTGTATTTTAATTTTGTTAGTGTCATGGTCATTATTTGTGAGTGTGTTTTACAGGCTTGCATCCAATTTTAAATGTTTTAATGGTAAGAACTAGCTGGACTTATAATCTGCTGATCTCCGACATTTCATTCAAACCTTGCGTTACTGTATTGAATTTGAGGATTAATTAGGCTTCTCTTTTTGTTTTTGTGAGTGTAACTGCGAGGTCTACACCGCTTGTTTTTATTTCTTTTTTTTTATTCATAAGATTTTTATTGAGAACAAAAATCAAAACTTAGACATAGGATTCTTGTCGTTTCAGATACAATACACAGAAATCAGCACTGTAAGACAGGTCCAGCAACCCCTGGTACACCACATCCACATAATCACTAAACAGAGCACATCAATTATCATAACATTGCAGTGCACTGGTGTCCATAACTAACACTTAATAGTAAATCTGCAGCCTAAACGGAGGGCCCTTAGTATTTGTCCCTCCCTCCAGTCAGCTCCTAGCCACATATCTTGCGGTGCCTACACCCGCACCATGCTTTCAGAGTGTCAGACCGCTTTGTGCTGTTTGTCTTAGTAGTCAAGGAAGCTTGGTAAAGCCCCCAGGAGTTTTTAGATCTATTGCGGGGAGGTAATAACTCACTACAGTGCTCAGTTTGCATAACGCCATCAGCTATGTCATGAGTCCAGCCCGACAGGGTGGGGGTCAGCCCAAGAGACCAACAAATCGCGACCCTAAGTCTGGCAATAAGAAACCCCATATCTATCAGATGTCTGATTTCCTTAGGCAAATGTTTGGTGTATCTTAACATGACAAGCGTAGGGTCCGGATCAAGTGGAGTGTCAGTGACATCACCAAGCGTCTTAAAAATCAATTCCCAGAACAACGCTATCCTAGGGCATAAGCAGGCGAGATGATAAAAATCTGCAGGATCCGATCCACAGCGTTCGCACGCAGCAGAATCCCGTAACCCATACCTTCAGAGTCTCTCTGGCGTATAATATACCCTATTGAACTTGAAGTGTATCAGCCTATGACGCCCATTTAATGATACTCGTTTCGTGTTTTCGCAACGATACTTCCAAGTGGAGTCATCCAACACCCGATTCAGGTCTGTCTGCCAAGCGAGACGTGCCTTAGTGTAGTGGTTTCAAAAGGGGGTGGTGATGGACGGAGCATCTGAATCAATCAAACACTCACACCAGTCAAAAGATCTGGGTTTAATCCATCACCGTTCTTTAGCCCACTCTGCCACCCCAGTTCAGACATGGCTATATGCAAATCAGTCTGACCCTGTGCCTCATGGGAACAGTCCAGCCCGAACTGCCAAGCCATGTCTTCCCTGTACCGGAAAAAAGCTTCCGAGGACCAGTTTCTGGCATTCCAGCCGTCTTCAGCCCGGCTTGCTTGAATCCAGTGGCAAAGTGAGCAAGGGACTCACGTCTGAGCATACCCTGCCACACTTATGGCGGCCAAAAGCGGTACAAAAGGGGGTGGTGATGGATGGAGCATCTGAATCAATCAAACACTCACACCCAGTCAAAAGATCTGGGTTTAATCCGTCACCGTTCTTTAGCCCACTCTGCCACCCCAGTTCAGACATGGCTATATGCAAATCAGTCTGACCCTGTGCCTCATGGGAACAGTCCAGCCCAAACTGCCAAGCCATGTCTTCCCTGGACCGGAAACAAGCTTCCGAGGACCGGTTTCTGGCATTCCAGCCGTCTTCAGCCCGGCTTGCTTGAATCCAGCGGCAAAGTGAGCAAGGGACTCACGTCTGAGCATACCCTGCCACACTTATGGTGGCCAAAAGCGGTACAAAAGGGGGTGGTGATGGACGGAGCATCTGAATCAATCAAACACTCACACCCAGTCAAAAGATCTGGGTTTAATCCATCACCGTTCTTTAGCCCACTCTGCCACCCCAGTTCAGACATGGCTATATGCAAATCAGTCTGACCCTGTGCCTCATGGGAACAGTCCTGCCCGAACTGCCAAGCCATGTCTTCCCTGGACCGGAAACAAGCTTCCGAGGACCAGTTTCTGGCATTCCAGCCGTCTTCAGCCCGGCTTGCTTGAATCCGGTGGCAAAGTGAGCACACGTGTGGCAGGGTATGCTCAGACGTGAGTCCCTTGCTCACTTTGCCACTGGATTCAAGCATGCCGGGCTGAAGACGGCTGGAATGCCAGAAACCGGTCCTCGGTAGCTTGTTTCCGGTCCAGGGAAGACATGGCTTGGCAGTTCGGGCTGGACTGTTCCCATGAGGCACAGGGTCAGACTGATTTGCATATAGCCATGTCTGAACTGGGGTGGCAGAGTGGGCTAAAGAACGGTGATGGATTAAACCCAGATTTTTTGACTGGGTGTGAGTGTTTGATTGATTCAGATGCTCCGTCCATCACCACCCCCTTTTAGTGTAGTGGTTAGCACTATAGCCCTGCGCTATGTTATAGTTTCTGAAAACTATGCGTACCGGCAAGGCAGCTTTGATCACATATGTGAGTAGCGCCCCCTCTGGTGGCTCCTCCAGCTCTGGGTCCAGTATTTTCCTTAGTGCATGTCTTACCCTGTGAAATTGAAACTGGGTTAGTGTAGTTGCCGTACAACCCTCTGGAATCACGTCATCCCACAATTTTGCTTTGCCTTCATCAAACAGCTCCTCTATCGAGTGGATGTTTAAAGCTTTCATAGCCCAAACCATCCCTGCTTCCCTACACGGGGGCAACCAGTAACACCAGTCCAGCGGTGTCATAGGGGAATAAAGTACAGTGCCAGCTTGTATTTCAAGTCAAGTCAATAGCACTTTATTTCGATTAATAAAAATCATAAATGCGATCACACAATAATATTACACACAATGTTGATAAAAAAAATACATAAAAAGATATAATCTTACATGGTATACGGTATTATACATGATAAGAGACATAAAATCAAGTGTTGGTGATGCGGTCATCCACAGATAAAAAATCACATAAGTCATTAACAGAGGGATATAAACTGTACATTGAAAAAAGGGTGTAATCAGATCTCCAATTGCATAAGGGCATACCTCCTATTCTTATTACGTGCAGCAGCCACCAGGAAACTTGCAACCCCAAATATCACCCTCGGTGTACTTAACATTTGTAAGAACATCAGTGCTGGTTTAACCTGGGTGAATCCCGCTTCTCTAAGTATAGGCAGTAGATGTTGCTTCCTGATATCCGAAAAGTACTGGCAAAACATGATGAAGTGCAAGAGGCTTTGGGGGGAGACACTATCACAGCTACAAGGAGGTGTAAGGTCTGGATTCCCCCACACACACATGAGATACCCAAAGTGTATTGAACAATACTCAGTCTAAATCTGATCAGGAGATGTCTATGCTGTGGGATGGAAACAATTCTGAGGTATGGTTCTATTTGTGAAGTAGTTTTCAGAACATAATTTGCTCTCACACGGGGTTTACACATTTCCAGCTGTTCTCGTTCTTGCTCTACCATCCTCAAAAAGTTTGTCTTCACCCACTTCAAATCTTTTTTTTGCAACAAATGCGGGGAATGAAAAAGCTCTGGTCGTCCCAGTTTGGCAAAGACATCTCTTATATAGCATAGCCAGGGTATTTTATTTGCTTTATCAAGAGCCATTACGTCTTTTAGGATGGCATGGTTCAGTGAGATCTCCTTGTTGGTCCATGTCTTAACCCAACACGCTATAGGGGCTAAGTGAATAAGGTCGGAGATGAAACTCAGCCCCAACTCCGTATGAATAGTATAGACAGGCGTTGATTGGGGAACTGCTAAGAGATTCCTTAAAAACTTATTCTCAATTTTTTGCAGTTTTTCCTGTTGCAAATATCCCCATAATGAAGCCCCATACAGTGCAATAGATATACATTTTGATTTATAGATGGATAGGAGTGCCTCCATAGGCCTGGATCCTAACCGCTTAACAAAGTCCATTAAAGCAGATGATGATCTGGCAACTGCAAGGCATTTAGCATTAATTTGGGGAGCCCAGCTTCCCTTTAGATCAAAAATCACACCAAGGTACGTAAACACGGGGACAATTGACAAGGCAACACCATTACAAGAGAAAGACTGTATTCTATATGTTTTTGGGCGCTTTCCTACCACCATGACGTGGGACTTCTTACTGTTCACACTTAGATCTAACGATTCCATAAAGCCACCAAAGGAGTCTAAGAGTCTCTGCAGCCCCAGTCCTGTACGTGCCAACAATACCGCGTCGTCGGCATAGAGCAGGACCGGGACCGCAGAGTTTCCCACAAGCGGAATGTCCTGAGTGGCTTTTATCAAATGTTTGTCAATGGAATTTATATAAAGTGTGAAAAGTAAAGGGGCAAAGATGCACCCTTGCCTTACGCCCCGCTTAGAGTCGAAATAACGGGTGCATCCTCCTTCCCTGTTAACACGAATGTTGGCCTTCAGTCCTTGGTGGAGAGTGTCCAGAAAATTCACTAAACAAGGGTCAATTCCCAAGTTTTTCAGAATTGCCCACAGTTTCCCCCTATTAACCAGATCAAAGGCTGATGATAAGTCCATAAACCCCATATAGAGCATGCCTTCTTTCGCCTGGGTATACTTGCTAATAAGCATTTGCTAGTTGAGGCATTGATCTAATGTACCTCTTTTAGCACGGAAACCATATTGAAGGTTAGAGAGAACCCCTCCGTCTTTCAGCCAATCCTCCAGTTTTGAAAGAATCACTCTGCCCAAGATTTTGACGGCAGAGTCGATTAAGGAGATTGGTCTGTAGCAGGAGGGGTCACATCTCGAGCCTTTTTTAAACACCGGTATTATGGTTGATGTAGACCATGAAGGGGGAAAACCATTGGTACCAGCTGAATTAAAAACATTAGTGAGCACCTTAGCCCATAAGGTTGGTTCTGTCATGTAAAGGTCAGCTGGTACCCCATCTGGGCCTGGGGCTTTGTTTTTGGATGTATCCATAATTGCCTTTTCAACATCAGCCACTTCAAAG
The DNA here is from genome assembly GCF_964261635.1 of Lissotriton helveticus. Lineage (NCBI taxonomy): Eukaryota > Metazoa > Chordata > Amphibia > Caudata > Salamandridae > Lissotriton > Lissotriton helveticus. The sequence goes on along the minus strand of NC_136071.1, from coordinate 983,799,105 downwards.
TGTAACATACGGGGACTATTAATAGATGTAAAATCAGTTGGCGAGAGTGTATCCGTGGCCTCATTGTCATAGATCTTACTAAAGTGTGCAACCCACAAATCATCTGCGATCACACAGTCTAATACAGCATTCTCTGTACAGGAAAAATACGGATGATTAATTATGCCCCAGAATTTACTACTATCCTTCCGTGTATCTGTTGAACTAAGGTCATGCCAGGCTGTGATTTTAATGTCCTTCTTTCTAGAGGCAATGGCTTGCTTATAGGCACTCCTCAGACTAACTACTGCCTCCCTGTTCCTCGGTTTCTGTTTCAGGGCGTGCAATAAGGCCTTATGGGCTTTTGAGCAATTGCCATCAAACCATCGTGGGTGGTTGGATGCTATGGATTTAGTTTTGGTTTTTAGGCCCTCATTGATCTTATTACAAATTGATGAAAAAGAATCAATGATGTTGGTACCATCGGCCGCTTCATCAAGGCAGACTGTAAAGTCTGTTTCTGCTTTGGAGAGTAAATCCAGCATAAATGAGTCAGGAACTACTTTCGCCCAGTTAAGTCTTCTGGATTGATCTTTGAGTTTCAGGGTGTCTTTAGTTATGCCACCGGCATTGCGTCTAATAGTTATATCTCCTAGATCTATCGTCATGACTAGGGGGTTATGATCACTATATACAGAATCCTCAACTGTATATGAGGTGGCTACAGGGATCAGACCAACTGAGACAAATATATAGTCTATGACTGTGCCGGATTCCCTCGTTTTCTCTTCGCCCCTAAACCCATCTACCTCAAAGAGGTTAAGACTCGCTAATAGAGCCTCTAAGGCTTCCCCCTGTGGGGTATGTTCAAAATGTACAGCAAGGGATCCAGCAGGACCCATCTGCTGGTCCGCCAGGCAATCCCATCTACATGGGTGAATATTAAAATCTCCCATCACCACAATTTCGATAGAAGTGCTATGTGAACTTTTATATTCATTTAAAAAACGTTCTAAAGCCATAAAATTAGAGTTGCATACTTCTTTCTCTATGACATTATAAAAGTTGATCAGCAGGATGGTGGTGTGGGTTAAACCCCCCCATTCTACAATCAATATATTATCAGATGCAAACTCCAGTCTATTAAAAGATCCTACCAGATCCAAAGAGACCAGGAGTAACAAGCCTCCCCTTGGTCGGCCTCTCCGGCCTGGAACTGCCTTCACACAGAAGAAAGAGAAACCATCCAGACAGAAATCATTATCTAGGTCCCATGTTTCTTGCAAGGCTATCATATCATGGCATTGAATATAATTAATCCATGATGGATCATTTCGTTTATTATGCAAACCTGCAATATTCCAACTTAAAAATTTACGTAAAGTTTTATTGTCTAATAATTGTCTATTATCCCCGTTACTTGAAGCGTGATTATTTAGTCAATCATTAGATTCCATATCGGTCAGTACTGAGAATCTGTTTTCTGTAGTGGTAGGTATAAGAGAATCATTGACTGGGGGCGGGTTTTTACTATGTTGCACTGTAATCCAATCACCCTGTCTAAGCTCAGTCTGTCTTGCCTGATAGGAATATTTGGATGTGTAAGGCTTCCCTGTAAAACACGTAGGTGGTAGGGTCAGCCTATTCAGGTGATTAACTGGATAGTTGTCAGGTGGATAGAAATAACCCAGTGGTAAGGGTCTAATACAAGTACCTTTAAGTTCAGAACCGTCCCAAAACAGTCTGTGTACAACATTAGGGAGGTTAAAGTTAATAACCACACAATCCCCAGATAGGCATTTACGCCGTCTACCTACACATTCTGCCCGTCTTGCAGAAATAATGTTCTTAGAAATGTCATTTCCCCCACTACAGAATTGAGAGCACCAATTTTGAGTCCTAGCCAATAGATCGTGATCAGTTTCTATCATACCAGGTCTCAAAGGAGGAATTCCAGTTAAGACAGCTACTAGAGGGGCCGCCTCAGGAGGGAGGTGCAAAAAGCGGTTCCTATTCTGGGGAGGTTTACTAGGGGGAAACGGTGGTGAGCTTGTCTTCATGTCACCTGCTTGAGGTAGAACTATGTCGGGCATTCCCTGCTGAACCCCAGGGATTGTCTGAGACTCTCTAGACTCTCTAGACCCCACAGCGTCATCACAAATCTGACTCACAGCTATATCATTAGCTACGCGCGGCCCAGAAAAAATGTTGGGTCTGGTCCCCAAATCCTTCTGGCCCAATGTCCTTTTAGTTTGTGCTTTATACTCTTTAACGAAATGATCAAGATTTTTACATTTGTCCAGGAGTCTGTGTACACAGGAGTTAAGAGTATCCACAATATCTTTAGCAATAGCAACAAGGGCCGGCTCTAGGCGGGACTCAAACATCCCCTCCACTAAGTCTGCCATGTACTTCATGGCCCTTGCATCAAATGGGACGACTGAATCGGCCAGGTCCGGGTCCAAAGTAGACTTATTGTTTTTAATGTGACCTTTCTTTGCAAGGCAGCGTTTTCCCTTTGCCCCCGTACGTTTATGTTCTTGTGGGGGTACCGGTCCATAGTCATGTTCTTGTGCCGTAAGGGATGATACTTCGGATGGTATGGGGGCCTGTGGTGGTTGTACAATAGCAATAACAGGCTCAAGGGGGACAGGGGGTGCACTGATTAGAAGTGGGGCGTGTTGTGAGACAGTAATGGAAGAATCCCTTGAATCAAGGCCAAGCTCCTTTTCAGCGATGGCAATTTCCTCATTTAAGGCTCCCACAGCGGAAGTTAGATAAGAGATTATGGTGTCTTGTTTCTTAGCCACCTTAGGTTTCTTACCGTCCTTGTCGTTATCCTGTCTTATTAGCTTACGTTTCCCCATGACGGCAGCCAAAGGATATGGCCTGTCCTGTCCTCTGTCGTCCCCTGACGGCCACAGACGGCCCGCCCTCTGCCCGGGCTCCGCCCGGCGCCGACCGCGCGCGTCCGCGACGCGGAGGAAGCTGTTCCCTTTTGTGCGCCTCCTGGCGCTTTCCACAGAAAGAGGAAGCGGTGTGGTTGCAGAGCAGGCTGGGAGCTGTAGTCCAGTTACAGCATCAGGAACCCAGCGGCGCTGCGTGGTTTTGCCTGTCAGCGTGCAGCAAGCGGTAAAGCGCTGTCCCCCTCCTGGAGCCGGTGTGCGCTCAGCGATGATCCCCGCTGTCAGGTCAGTGCAGCGTACAGCAAGCGGTAAAGCGCTGTGACCCCTCCTGGAGCCGGTGTGCGCTCAGCGATGACCCCCACTCCTCTGTGGAAGCCGTTCCCTTTTGTGCGCCTCCTGGCGCTTTCCACAGGAAGAGGAAGCGGTGTGGTTGCAGAGCAGGCTGGGAGCTGTAGTCCAGTTACAGCATCAGGAACCCAGCGGCGCTGCGTGGTTTTGCCTGTCAGCGTGCAGCAAGCGGTAAAGCGCTGTGACCCCTCCTGGAGCCGGTGTGCGCTCAGCGATGATCCCCGCTGTCAGGTCAGTGCAGCGTACAGCAAGCGGTAAAGCGCTGTGACCCCTCCTGGAGCCGGTGTGCGCTCAGCGATGACCTCAGAAGATTATACCAGGTTGTGTTGTCCCATTAATCGAGTCTAGATTCCCTGTTCTACAATTATGAGGCTTAAACAGAAGCGCTGGCAACGGAGTCGGGTCGCAACAACTTTTTCTATCTGGAAATGTGGGGCATCCTTGGGACCGCGTATCCGTGATGCGCAACCCTTTAATACAGCTCTACATCCAGCGCTCCCAGTCCGCCCATGATGTATGGGAGTGTGAGTATTTCCCACTTGACTCTAGCGTGTTTCCCAGCCCAAGCTAACCAAACTATCAGAGATGCCAGCACCCAAAAAAGGAGCTGGGTAGGACAATAGGAATGTTAGTGAACAGAAATAAAAACCGTGGTAGTATCACCATTTTCATAATAGCAGTTCTAACCACAAGGGACAGGGGCAACTGTATCTATCTGTCCACGTTGTCTTCCAGTTTGGAGATCGCTGTCCCGTAATTTTCTTTAAAAACCACCTCCGGGTCAGTATGCACTTTGAGTTCCAAGTACCTGACTGGGTCTGTCGTCCAACCTAAGGGGTAATCTGGTTTAATTTGGACTGTCTCTGTTGTTGCTCCCCAGACCCATTCTGGTCAATACATGCTTCAAAAATGTTCACTCCACCGAATAAAATGCCTTCTCCATGTCAAGGAAGACTGCCATGGCTTTGGGTGTCATGTCGAGTGTGTTCTATAGCCCCAAATACGGTTCTTAGATTGTAAGTGAGATTTCTCGCAGGGACAAAGCCAGCCTGTTCTGGCAATATCAGCAGTGGCACAAGGGGAGATAATCTGTTCGTTAAGACCTTTGCATTTATTTTAGTGTCGACATTGAGGAGCAATATCGGTTTATAGGAGTTACAGGCTGTCGGGGGTTTCTAGGGTTTTAGGATAGGAACAATCAGTGCTTCTCACATAGTAGGAGGGAGCGTGCCTGTTTCAATGATATCCTCAAACAGGGTCTGCAGGTGTGGGATCAGCAGGTCCCTGAACTCTTTGTTGAATGAGACATTAAGGCCATCCATCCTGGGTGCACTATTAGCTTTCATTCCATCTAGGGCTGCTGCTATTTCCTCTACCTTCAGCCTGCGCATAAGATATTCCCTATGCCCATTCAGTAGCCTGGGGCAATTTAATATGAGTGAGGTAATCTAAAATAGCTTTGTCATTGCATCCGTTCTCCGTGCTACACAGGGATGCATAGTATTGCTTAACTTTATTGTCTATGTCGACAGGATCCATTAATGGTTCCCCCTCTGCATCATGTAGGTTTGTGACATTGGACGTCTCTCTTCTGGTTTTTAACAGGGAAGCTAGTACCGACCCCGGGCGATCACCCTCCCCATATATGCGGGCTGTCGCATATTTGCCTAGGTGCTGCAACTCAGAGTACACAATCTAATTATACTCTACCAGAGTTCTATGTAATTCTTATGTGACCCTGTCGTCTGCCCCCGCTAGTAATCGTTGCTCTAGGGTAGCTAAAGTGGATTCAAGGTCTGTGTGACACTGACAGATTGTGTGGAGGACTCCAGAGTGTTTGGCCATGGCCAGACCATGGATATATACCTTGAAAGTCTCCCACACTGTCGCAAAAGAGTCGACTGAGCCTAACATAAAAAAATTCTCTTTATTTTCGGCCAGTTCGGCCTTAAATACGGGGTCCAATAAGGAATACGGGGAGAACCTCCAAGTAAAGGTAGGTATGACTATACTTGGGGTTTCCAAGTCAATCTGTATGGGGGTGTGGTCCGACAGTGTGTGAGGCAGGATCTCGCATTCATGGATCAGTGTGAGCCAATCCCTTTCACAAAAAGAAATAATCAAACCTAGTGTGTAGATTATGAAAGGCTGAATAGTGTGTGTAGCCTCCCGGGCCCAGTGAACGTGTGCGCCACACATCGATTAGTCTAATTGGGTCAAGGCTGATATAATGGATCTGGTGGAGGCAGTTGGGCATCAATGGGGGCCACCTGACCTATCTAAAGTGGGGTCTAGCACACAATTAAAGTCTCCTCCCCAGAGTAGGGGACCCAAGCCATAGCAGCTCATGCTCTCTAATAACTTTATAAAAAAAAGCAGGGTTGTCAAAATTGGGGCCATAAACGTTACTCTTAATCAGACCAAACCCTTTCCCACAGCAGCGTGAAATCGCAAAGCGTCCCTCCCGATCTGTCTCCAGTGCTTCCAGGCAGAAATCAGATCTTTAGTTTACCCATGTCAATACCCCTCAGGCATGATATGTGAACCCTGCAGCGTGTATGTTACCCCGTAACCTCTTTATGTTGTAACAGTGCACTGTGTGGGTGTAAGTGTGTTTCCTGCAGGAGTGCTAGGTCTATACCACATCTGGTGAGAAAGGCTATAACTTTCCTCAATTTCCTATGGTCATTAAGACCCCGGACATTCCAAGTTAGGATTTTTAATCTACGAGGCTGTACATGCATCTAGATCAAAAATAAAAATTGAGAGGAAGTGTTCAGGACCGTCTCCATGCATGTGTGTCTTCATGTCGGGCCTTCCGACCACTTTGTGGCAAAGCCATCCTGTCCATGTATTTAAAAACAAACATCATTGGTCCCTGTATAACCCCCCCAACCCACGGTATGCATTCTGCAAACGTGCACACACGGTAGGGTTCCCCTCCCACCCAACACAACATTAATGAGATAGCAGAAGTAGGCTCCAGCACCAAGGAAGATTACCCTGGAGCATATCCCGCCTACTCTCAAGATGTCAGCTAAACACGTAGGCAGATGTTGCCCACCCAGTAGGTTGACAAAACCTAACTAGCGGAAACAAGGCACTCCCATAGCCGTCTGACCACATAAAAATCAGTGCATCATGCAAGTATGCAACTGTGTCCACCCTGTCCCACTGATAGCTAGCTAGGACAGATGAAGAACGTGCGATACATGACTGCCCTGTCTGCATTTGGTACTAGGGCCTAACAACCCAGGCAAATATTACTCGTTAACCTGTACAATGATAATGAACCACCTGGGATGTTTCCATAGTCAAAGTCCTTTGGCCCCCCCCGAACACGCACAACAACCACCATCTTATCTGTATCACAAGCAGCCGAGTCCTCAGTCCTGGTCATCCAGGCTGCCCTCCAACGCTCCCTCCAAAGCACTCCACCCATGTCCTTCTGCTTTTCCCTTGACCACTCCTTCAGGGCTTTTTGTAGCGTCTTGGGGTCTGTGAACATCTGCTACTTGCCTTGACGATTAACACGAAGTCGTGCTGGGTCTAACATAGCATAGTCTAGATTTTGGTCCCGCAACTATCTTTTCAATGGTGCGAATTGTCGGCGCGCCTCCTGCACATGGATGGTGAAATCTGGAAATAAGAAAATAGTTGAGCCCTCAAACTGCAAAGTTTGTTTCTCTCGAGCCACCTTTAACGCTGCATCTCTGTCTCTAAAATTCAGCAATTTGGCAATGATGGGTTGCGGGCGAGCACCAGGCACAGGGCGCGGGCCCAGCGAGCATTGCGCTCTTTCCACTATGAACATGGGGGAGAAAGTCTCGTTTCCTAGCAGTGTCACAAGACGTTTTTCAACAAACAGCTCCATGTTTCCAAACTGAGTCGTCTCCAGCAGGCCTACGATGCGAAGATTACTGCGGCGAGAACTCGCCTCCAGGTCCTCCGCCTTGTCGTGTAGGGATTCCAGTGCCTTACCCATTAGCTTCTGTTCTGTGTCTAGGTCTGTCTGTGCCTCTTCAACCTTCGTGACCCTGTGTTCGCCATATCGAGTCTTTCCACCTGCTTATCCATCCGTTCAGTCATTCTGTCCATGCGATAGGATAGGGAATCCAGCTTATCGCCAAGAATCAATAGGCTGCTCTGCAAACTCTTTTCCATGGCCTTCAAGAGGCCACGAATACCACCATCAGGAACTGCTTGCGGCGCAGCTTGCACGGTGTCCTCTTCCTCGGGGGCCTCTTCACGCACTCTGAACTTGCGTTGGTGAAAGGTGAGTTTGAGTTGCTATTTGTCCACTCTCCCAATTTTGACACGGCAACTGGGAACCATGGCACCCTCACTACCTCGGGCGGATTAGCCATGCGTTTTACCATAGGTGGCAAGCGGTGTGGAGCTACTGCCCACAGGGGGCCAACTTCAGGTTGCCCAGGAATGTCCACGCAGTTTTCCTGTGGCTCTATCCGAAAGATCCTGCCTGCACAGCACCACTGCTGCTCCAGCAGACCACAGGAGTGTCACAGGTATCTTAAAGGTATGTGATGAGCCAGGAAACTAACAAAGCGCCGACACCCTGGCTTGCGCGCAGGGCCAGTTAGCTTGTGTGTACGGTGGTAATGACCAGGATTAGGGTACCACAAGATGGGGCACAGTAACAGTTGGGCACCGCAGGGCCAACGCTCCAGCACTGCCTCGCCCACAGATCACCTTCCCACAGCCACCACACGGCCACCCACGTCATGTTCAGGGCACTCCAGAGCCTCCGACGAGGAGCGCAGGCACCACCTCAGCATGCACAAGGCCTCACCAGTCAGGGCGCAGTCAGAACCAATGGCCCACCGAAAGTCGCAGATCGCAACTCCTCCGCCGCCGGTCACGATTAAGCAGGGATCCGCACGGCCAGCAGCTGACAACGTCAGCAGGGCCCTCATTGCAGCCGCATCAAGTTGCTCGATAAGGCCTAAATCCAGAATCTCCCACCACGTGGGACAGCAGTAGTGGGTTATTGCGTTCAGCCCCCGAAGATGCGGGTGACAATGGTGAAACAACTTGCGGACTCATCCTCGGGCTCCAGTAGAAAGCTACACCGGGCACGATGCGCTGGGCCTCCCAGCACCTGTGTCGGGTGTTGAGTGTTGCTCCACCATCAACAGTACTTATCACGTTTGTCTCACCGCTGTAATTCAGCTCCCAGGGCAGCGATGGCATGCCTCACCCTTGATGCGATCCTCAGTCTTCAGGGGATGGTGCAGCTCGGCGGGCGAAGTGCCAGTGGACGTGCGCCACCTGCACGCCACCTCCGCGCAACTCAAGGCCGGGTCTTACGGCCCAGAGCAGGAGCGCCGCAGTCTTCCTCGGCCGGCTGACACAACAGCGGACGTAGAGCTCCGTAAGCGGCACAACTTGCACGCAACACCTTCCTGACGGACGCCAGTAGGAATCTGGGTAAAAAAAGTCAGCACCAATGACAGATTACTGGAGGATATTACAATGGCTCCACGGATCTATCAAGCTACGCCGCCATCTTGGGTGCCGGCAAGCTCCACTTCCCGAGGTCACCACCTCTTTGGTTTGATTTAATTACACTCAAAACTGTCCACTTCAAATCTTTTTCCAAGTGCCTGTTATCGATGAAATGGTTGACCATTGGGGCTGATACAACCTTTGTTTTTATTTGGGATCAATGCTGGACCACGCTTTGCTTTATCTCTTGATTGGCTTTGCCAATATACATTTTCTGACAAGGGCAAATTATAGCATATATAACGTTGTTTTATCTACAATTGGAAAATTCGATGTGCCTCCACTGAACCTGGCCATCTGTGAAAGAGGAACCTTCATTTGGCAAGCTACAGACAAATTCTGCATTTATTGTGACCCACTACAGGTTTCAAATTCCATTGTGACCGTAGATTGTTCGACTTTGTTTGTTGGGAGTCATTAGCTCTTATTGTTTGCTGCCAATGCTTGTGTTTTTCCTCATGGCAAATAAGGGCAACTCCAGGCAGCATTCCGAGTTTTTTATGAGGTGCCAATTTTTGCAAATGATTTGCGGAAAGTTGTTGGTCTGGGGACAAAAGGTGGAAATGCAAGCTAATTTCTCCATATGTTGCTTCTGTTGCTTCGTCAATGGATACTCCCTTGTTATGTACCTGATCCTTTTCATAGATTGTTTTAGCAGTTTGTGCCGATAACCCCTCTTTTTGAGTTTCTTCTTCAGTGCATCTGCATGCAACTCGTAATCTTCATTTCGAGAACAATATCTTTTTATTCTCAGATGTCTCATGAAAGGCAGATTATCTTTCAAACTGCATGGATGAAAACACTTGCAGTGGAGGGCATTGTTTTTGTCCGTTGGATTTTTATATAGTGTGGTTACTAATCCATTTTCCGAAGGTCTGACTTCCACATCCAAGAATGTGAGACTTGTTTTACTTTTGGACATGCTTAATCTGATGTCAGGGCTCTTATTGTTGAGCTAGTTGTAGAAGGCCATTAGATCCTGCTCATTGCCCTAACAAAGGTACCATATATCGTCTATATATACCAGTACCATTGTGTGATATGCTTCACAAATGGGTTGTTATGAAGGAATTTTTCTTCAAATCTAGCCATGAATAACACTGCCATCTCCAGCTAAAAGGGATAGCCCATGGCAGTTCCCTTTATTTGGAAAAATAAGTCTTCCTCGTTTTGATGTAATTTTTTTAAAGTATTGTAGACGCCTAAGTTGAGGATGAATTGTGTGGGAACTTGATGTGGCCATGCTCTTTTCTCTCAATAGAACTCTATGGATTCCAGTACTTCTTCTTGTGGGATTTGTGTATAGAGAGAAACTACATCTAATGTTACTAACATTATTCAAAAGAATCAAAATGCTGACCCTCCACTTTATTTAGAAAATGCATTGTATCCTGCACGTGTAAGGAATGATTTTAAGAATATATTGACGTGGTTGGGAGATGGTCTCCAATAATGAATTACACCAGGCACAATGGGATGACTTGAGGGTTCTTAACATCTTTGTGCATTTTTGGCAAAAATTAGATCCCCCAAGTCCTTCGATCTTTTTTCATCAAATATTCAAATTCTTTTGGAGGGCAATATACTGATTTATTATTTAAACCTGAGGGTTCCATGATCAAGTAATCTTTTTTATCAAAAAATGCTTTGATTCGGAAAAATAAGTTACTGAACCCTTGTTTTGGAGTCATTTACCATTGAAAACAGGCAGCTAGAGTATAGTTTTGGTTTATTCAACAGAAAGGCCCAATCTAGCTGTTCTCAAGGGCCCAACACCGAGAAATATGTCAACTTTTAGAAAGTTGACATTTTCTTACTTTAATCATTCTGTGACTTCTGCCTGACTCTGAATACACCTCTGGGGTGGGTGACAGCTGGGTCTTGTGCATTACCTCTGGACAGCCACACACAATGGGAGTTTAGGTGTGACTTGATGGGCCTTAATGGACCATTAACTGGCGTGATGGGAGCGGGGCTAGACACAGCCTCACTTGCACCTGAATAGGATGTGCCCTGCCTCCACACAATAGGCCTAACAACCCTGTATTGTCACCCCAGCCAGCCTGGAGCCAGGGCACAGGAGGAAGGGGATTCCCTGCACTTTAACGCCACTGTCTACAAGCTTCTCTCACCTTACAGAACCAGGGCACCAAAGTATAAATACTGCACCTCCGACACCTCCACTTCAGTACACTTCTGGACCTGTGAATACTCTGCCAGGAAGAAGGACTGCTGTGCTGCTACAAGGACTGCCCCTCTGCTGGACTGCTATCCTCTGGACTCCTGCTTTTCTGTGCTGACCTGCTGCCCTCCTTGCCTGGCAGTGAGAAGGACTGCATCTGCATCTCTCCAACCCAGAACCCAAGTGACTCCAAGGGCTTGCTGGCTTGCCTCCTGTTTTCTGAAGTCTCAGAGTCAGAAAATAGTTCCTACTCACATGATACAATGAGCAGAGGTTAATTTAGGGTTTGTATCTGACTTACCCTAACTAGGATTGTGGCCCCTACTTGGACAGGGTGCCAAGTAGATAACCAATTTATAATAAAAAGGATCTATTTAGAAATCAATATGGCAGGACTCACCACACACACTTAATCTTTGAATGATACTCAGACTCCATTCATGGAAAAAATAGCGGATGCTTGTGAAGCTGAATGTATACATTCATTTTAAATTCTGGCCTGTATAGGAAATCTAAACAAGACATGATATAGATGTACGAGAAGAGATGGGGCTGATGTGTATACTGATAGGGGTGACAATTATTGCTGGAAATTAAAATGAGTGGAATCTGACCGTCTATGAGTCACCTGACAATACTGCACTCAAGTGAGTGTTTCCGGTGCAAACCCTGATCCCCAGCTCCTTCCTAGACGATTCGCAATTTGTGCGATTACCTATTTTGCTAATGCATTTGCAATGCAGGAAGCAGGTAAAAAATGCAACCTTGCTTTAAGGAATCGCAAATTATCACCAACTTCAACTTGGTGGTAATTTGCAAATTCCTAGAAAAATGCACATTTTAGAATTTTTCTAAGTGCCATGTGGTGCACACACACGCCCCCTATTACCCTTGCAATTGCATTAGCAATTTGCGATTACGAATTTGGTAATCGCAAATTGCGAATGTCTTCCCATTCATTCCTATGGGCCTCTAGGCCCATAGCAATGAATGGGAAGGCATTCCTTAATAGCGAATCGCAATTTGTGATTCACTCGTAAGGAATACCAAGGAATCGCAAGTGTTTTTGCGAAACCAACAAACATTGCATTTTACGATTCCATAATAGCGAATCGGTAAAATTCACTATTATGGACTTGCACAATTCAATGATGAAACATCTGGCCCTTTGAGCATTCATTTCTCAAAAACTACTGAAAGGCTACACCAAATCACAAAAAGCGAACTTTCTTGACTAAGACCTACCTTTCTTCCCTTTTGAAACTTAAGACCCCCGCGGTGGGTCAGGGCCCTGGGGATCAGCATTTTGGGGAAGGGACATGGCCTCCCTCCCAGAGCCTTTGGAAGACCCTGGAGGCCCCATCTCCCAGGGCCAACATCTTTATTTACGTGGAGTGTGGAGTGAAGCCCCCCTGTCAGTGACATTGAAAGGCCCCAATGACCCCCATCCCCTAGGGCCAATTTAGTGATTTGTGAGAGGGGGTGTGGTTCAGGCCCTCCTCCCTGAGCCATAGGAGGGCACTGAGGATCCCATCCCTCGGCACTCGAAGAAAGCAGTGTCCAGGTAGAGGGTGCAAGTTATAGTTGTTTTAGTGCATGATTTACAGTTATTTGAGATACTTTTAATTGGTAAATTTCAGTGGTTTTGTTAGTTTGAAACATTGCGTTTTAACTTACATTTTCACCTAGCTATAGCGTCCCTTTCACCTTGGTTTTTGTCATCAAATTTGTATGGTTTTATGTATTGTCAAGTAGGTATAATTTCAATTCCTAACTATACTGTCACTTTAACCTCTGTTATTTTCAGAAAATAGATATATAGCACCAGTATAATTGTGGTTCAGGAAGTTTTGAGAGATAAGGCATGTTTTGTTTTCTTAATACCCTTTGGGCCATTCAAAGAATCTGCACAAAACGTTCCCCAAAAAAGTTTATCCAGTTTGTATATTTCATGTCAAGTTCAGTGCAGATCTGTCAAAGGAGACTAAGAAAAAAGGGAGATCCCAAAAAGGATAATTTCCTATTTTAATTTCCCTAGGATTCTTTGCTCTTTGATACAGAAAAAGTGGCTGAACGGAATGACACCAAATTTTCTAAGAAGTTATGCTTTTTTTTCTTCAGTGTGAATCCATTCTGAAGTTTTTGAAAAAATTGAGATTAAAGAGGTTCTCAGATTAGAAATGAAGGGTTAAGTTTTAAAGATATCTTGACAGTTGGAAACATGACATTTTAATTTGCCCATACTTTTAGCGTAGTTTGAGAAATATCTATGAAATGTGGCAGATACTAAGTATGTTCAGCTTACTCTTCGTATTGTTGTGAAGATGTATCAATAAAGTCAATAATATGTTCATTTGCTAATAACTATCGCATCATTCATGAATTCATCTGACATTTGGCAGATATATAACATATTTAAACTTTTATGGGTATGGTAAGTTTCATGCAGCTCCATCAAGGGCCACAAAGTTGAAAGATGGGGCCTTTGGTGCTTTGTAATGAATCTGCATGAAAGTTGTCAGGCTCTTAACATGTTAAGCTCATTGCAGGAAACTCAGGTTTCATGTAGATCCGAGAGGAGGAGGAGGCAAAGTTAAATGGAGGGAAAACAAATCATGCTGATAACTTTGATGCAGTGTTACAGATTTGCTCAACACTTGGCAGACACTAGCAACGGCCATAATTAACTTACGAGCAATTTTTTTTTTAATTATGCCAGCTCATACAGGTGGGATACTGTTAGAAATTGGGTTTTTGCTTGGGGGAGCACCCTGTCCAAGCATGAGCCCCAATCCATATCAGGGTAAGCCACTACACAACCTAAATTATCCTGTACTCACCCTCTGGTAGCTTGGCACAGAGCAGTCTGGCTTAACTTAAGAGGCAATGTGTAAAGTATTTATGCAACACTTCAACAGCAAAACAGTAAATCCACAACAAAAGGACTCGACAACAATTTAGAAAAGTAAAATGTAACTTTATAAATAAAGCCAAACAAAAACAACAAGCATCCAGCATGTAGAAGTTTAAAGGGTTAATTGGTTGCGCCAGACCAGGATAAAGTCAATAGTTCATGCTGACCAGGAGGGAGTGCAGGTCAGATACAGGGACCCATTCAGGAATGCTGAACAAAAGTACCTTGATCTTAGGTTCGTGTCGACAGAGATGGGGTGGAGCCAAGTGATGCTTCGGTAATCCCCAATGGAGCAGCGGTGATACGACGAGAGCCATGAGTGAAGCACTGATCCCGGAGTGCGGCTGGTCCCCAGTGTGATGCAGCAGCTCCAGCTGTGATGCTCTGATACGATTACAGCGACAGCAGGTGATATGTCGATAACACTGCAGCAGACCTCTGGGTCCACATCCAAGGGTCCAGGACTGGGTTGGCATATCTTGGCAGGACAGGCACAACAGCAGATGAGTACACAGGTTGGAAAAGGAGAGTTCTAAGTGTTTGGTGTACCTCAGAAGTAGGCAGCAGCTTGCAAGCCTGCAAGCCCTTTTGAGTCACTCTGGGTTGATGTGATGCAGGTTCAGCCCTTCTCACCCAAGCAAAGAAAGAGTGGCAGCAACAGGGCAACACAGCAAGGCAAGAGTTCAGCAAAGAGCAGATCCAGCAGAGTGGTAGTCCTTTGGCAGTACAGTGGTTCCTCTTCTTCCTGGGAGACTGGTCACAGGTTCAGAGTTATACTACCTTGGTAGGGTCCAAGGCCCAGTTCTTAAACCCAAATGTGTGTTTGAAGTCGGGTGACTTCCAAGAAGGGTATTTGAATTGCACACAATCCTTTCTTTCCAGCCCTGGCTCTAGAATATCATCAGGGGTAATCAGCCCTTTGTATGGGGCCAGGCCACTACCTATTAAAGTGAATCAACCCTTCCCTCCCTCCCTGCCCTGGAAGGGCCATCAAGTTGGAAATGTATGTAGATGGGTACTCAGACACACCTAGCCTTCCTGTGTTTATGGCTGTCTAGAGGGAATGCACAAAGTGTAGCTGTCACCCACCCCAGACGTGTATTGGAGCCAGGATGCATGGCACACAGTGCTAAGAGCAGAGAAATGCCCACTTCTAATAGTGGCATTTCTAAAATAGTAATGTTAAATCCAACTTTACCAGTAAAGAGAATTTATTCTTACATTCCCAAAAATATAAAACATGATGCAGCTACTCCTTTCTGATCAAGAATTACAGCTTGAAAGTGTATTAAGGAATTTCCAATGTTACCCTAAGAAAGGAGTTGGCCTCACAGTAGTAAATAACAAATTGAGCGATTTGTCACTACCAGGACATGTAAAACTTAAGAGCACATGCTGTATCTTTTATTTACACAGTACCCTGCCCTTAGGGCTACCTAGGGCCTCCTTTAGGGGTGACTTAGGTGTAATAGAAGGTGAGTTTAAGGCATTGCAATTGGCTTTAATTGCCAAGTCGAAGTGGCTGTAAACTGCCTACACAGGTCCTGCAATGGCAAGCCTGATACATGGTTAAAGGGCTACTTATGTGGTGGGCACAATCTGTGCTACAGGCTCACTAGAAACATTTAAGGCCCAGGACACATGTAGTTCACATTACTAGGGACTGAAAAGTAAATTAAACATGCCAATTGGGGATGAACCAATATTACCATATTTAGGGAAAGAGCACTAGCACTTTAGCCTTGTTTAGCATTGGTAAACTGTGCAGAGTCGTAAAGCCAGCAAAAACAGGATCAGTAAAATGGAGCAAGGCAGCTTTACTCTGGGAAGTGCCAATGTTTTGTTAGGAGTAAATCCATTATGTAGGTGTTTTAAAATATTGTATCAGCTTAGAAGGATTAAAAGGTAGAGACTGATGTACCATTAGATTTTGGACAGCCTTCTAACCCAGGTTTGCAGACTTTCCATGTATCGACATTTAAAAATAGGAGCCCCCAAAGCATAAAGAAGGTTTCAGCTCATTTTGCCCATTTCAAGTCCACAGTATCAATGTTTGGTCTATGTACCTGTTACAAGGTCCTAAAGTCAACCTATGCTTTTCATGTTTGAAGGCCTTGTTAATAGGGGGGTGGTCAGCAGCAGGTCAGTAAAGTATTACAAATGTAACACCTTTTAGCCCCCATGCTCCCGCCAGTGTACCTTCCTGTTGATGGATTTGCATCAAGCGTCACATACTACGGGTAAAGTAGACAAGCTAGGGTTCTACTAATTTTTATACTCTGCACCAAAGATATTAGTAAATTAAAGCATTTTTGACTCCCACTTTAACTTGACCCCTTTTCCAAATTTGCCTGAAATTTGAGATTTCTGCACTGGACTCAACTTGCTACCAGGCAACTTACTGCTGGGACCACGGTCCATAACTCATACAACACCAAATAAACCCTAACTTGCACACCAAATGCGATGCTCATGAAGACCTCACAATATTTATACCAAGAATTAACACAGCTTAAAAGGAAAATGTGACAAAATAATAACACCTACGAAAACCAATATATAATAGTAAATTCAAAGTCATCCCATTGTAAGTGGTAAGTAATGTGATATCTAATTTAATATGGGTGCTTATTTTTAAAGTTTGTATTTGAATATGCTTCACTAAGTGTAAGGGCATTAGAATTGCATTTGGTGTATGAGGAGCATAGATGTCATGTCCACAAATTGTGATAAGCGCCATATCAAGGCTACTGGTCAGACGTTGGGAGCAGGAATCGGCGCTAGTGACGTTTGATGGGGAGGTCTTTGTTCGGGGGTTTATCTCTACAGATTTTGAGTTATAGGACACATTTTGGTTAGGACACGTGTTTACTTGACTCTTTTCTCTACTCTGGGTACTAAACCCCAGCTTTGCAAGTGGCTTGTGTGTAACTTTTCCTAGCTTGGGAACAGTAGACAGAATAAGTGTAGAGAACATTTTATCAGTTTGTAACTCGGGGTGGCAAGAGTCTATCCACATCTGATTCCACTGTCACTGATTAGGTGCACGTTGAGGAAACTTTAACTACACAAGTGACTGTCCAAGACGAGAGACATACTTCAACACTGGCTAAAAGGTAGTTGAGAAATCAATTTTGACTTAGGTCATATCTCATCTTTGGTCAGCACTGGCATCGAAGATAAAAAGGTTTTAGAGCCCATGTGTACAGACATGCAGTATGTTGATTGCAGTATGAGTAATATTAACTCCTTACATAACTGCAACCCTGACATCTAGTGTAATTACCTCGTAGCGACAGCCATTGAAAATGGATGTGCAGGTAACACTTCTGGAGGAAGGAGGAAAACAGTTGTGAATACGAAACGTGTCATTCAAAGTTACTTTCCGCAAGAACTCTGGTCTAACGCAATTGATTGAGTACAGCATACAGAAAAATAGCTGAATATATGTTGCATTCATAAAATGAAAGCCATAGTTTATGAAAGTGTGATTTTGCAGATATATGTTGGTCCTGAATGTGACTCAGTGATTGCACCTTTGTTCACTAAATACCTCAGGCAATGTCTGAGAATTAATTTTCCATTAAGTTGGCTTGGCTAACTGGGCCCCACTGTGGTTGAGAATATGAATAATGAAGTCTCGCCTATATAGGAGAATGGTATTGAAACAAATCTAGGTGGCATAAAATATTTCAAATATAGAAACCA
Source organism: Lissotriton helveticus (assembly GCF_964261635.1). Classification (NCBI taxonomy): domain Eukaryota; kingdom Metazoa; phylum Chordata; class Amphibia; order Caudata; family Salamandridae; genus Lissotriton; species Lissotriton helveticus. Next base: position 983,781,542 of record NC_136071.1, on the reverse strand, counting down.
ACACTAAGAAGCAGTTTAGGCATGGTTATATTAAAATCCAGTTAAAAATATATAAATTACCAACGACAAAGGAGACAAACCTGTATGTTTAGTAGGCTATATAAAAGAGTATAATAATGCACACAATGTATTGAATTTAGAAGTCTGGCCAAAAGGATTGATAATTATCAATTTACCAAGTAAGCCTGATGCAAGCAGCGTTGCCCTCATGGATGTAATAGCGACCAGTACACTTGCTGCTCTGGACAGTACTGTGTGGGGAGGCTGATCCAAGGGCATCTTCAGAGACAATCATATTGTTCAGTGGGAATTTTCCATCAGTAAGTTTCATATTGTATAAATTATGTAATACCGGACTTTAAGTAAGAATTGCAAAGTTTATGGTACCAGTTTGTTGGGGACATATTCATGAACATTGATGATGTCAATGTTTTTTGCTTCTGCAGATAAGGAAGATCAGGACATGTATGCTTTGGAGTTAGATGATTTTTCGGGTTATATTCTTGTGTCTTGGTTCAGTCGCCATAACAATATATTTATTGGAAAAACTCATACATTTCATGAAGCATTGGTCCTCAGGGCCCTTAATGGTCATTTTGACAAGATGTAAATTGCTAGTACTGAGGCAAATATGAGTTTAGACTATTCATGTGTTGATTTTCGTAATTTTCATGAAAAAATAGATTTCCAGATTGAGGTTTCATGTACTAGTGACCATTCTATGCAGATAATATTAACGCAGTCTTCTAACCTATAAATGCACAACATCATGTAATAGGGTTGTGGAAGGAAACCAAATATTACACAGTTTAGGACCCAATTTAGAGTTTGGAAGACAGGGTACTCTATCGCAAATGAGGCAGAATACCCACTGCTAAACGCTCAGTCTGCCCGCCTCATGTAGAGATGGGCCAACCTTAAGTACTCTCTTGATGGAACCGCCATTGGCTCTGTCAAAATTGTATTATTTTTCTTCCGCCGGCCCAATGGAACATGACCCATCAGATGAAAGGCATGACATCACCTGTCCTATTTAGGGTGGACAGTGTAATGTCTTTTTTCTCACTATTCATCACCAACAGGAAAAATCTGGTAGTGAGGGACATGAAAAAACCTTGGAGAAAACTCCTGTGGTGCAGGGTCATTAGTTTAATTGTTTTTCAAAAACAAACTCTTTGGGAGTTTGTTTATGTAAAATAAGAGAAAGTTAAAGGTTTGGAGATGAACATCAAAACTGACGACGGCTACTCATTACATTTTTTGTTCTCTAAAGGAACTGTTATAACAGTACTTCCTTTCAATGTAAAGTGATGACTGCTGGGCCAGGGGTTATCTCTAATGGTATGGGATGGTAGTCCATCAGGGTGGCAGAGGTAGTGTCCTTCGCAACCCTAACAGTCTGTACACCTGCTGCCAAATATTAAATCAGACTTCTAGTTTGGTCACCTGCCCTGGAAAGGGAAGTAAGCAGATTGCATAATTGCTCGAATGTGTTTGCAGAGAAACATTTTTATGTGTGTTGAATTCGAACATTTTATAGTGTTTCATAGTATGATTCAGATTAGACTCGGGGCAGGAGAGCTCGAATATTTTGGGGTAATATTAAGGGTAGAAATCACTTTTTAAAGACAGTTCTGAATCCCCATACATATGTGTGCTCAAGTGGGTTCAATACAGAGGGCAAAGAGCTGCACAAGGTACTGATAAATATGGGACTCAGAGCAATTAGGGCAAAAGAAAATATAATCTTAGTCACCAGCGTATGTTTGTTAGTAGTGTTTTGCAATTAATCAAGCTAAATTGGAGTTAAATAGTTATAAATGAACTCCATACCTTAAAAAATTATTCTAGAAAAAAGGCATAAATTTTTTTGGTTCTTAGGCTCTAAATCATTTTTTGGAATTCAACAGCTGATTGAGACTGGTGTATCTCTGACGAAAGATAGGCTATGTACAGTGTAATCCTGTAGAAATAACCATTTCTCAGGTCCCAGATCAAGGTTGACACAAAAAGTTTGATATTTTCATCTGCTAAAGTTAGTCTGGCAACCTGTATCGATTTAATTTTCTCAAGTTGTGTTTCATGTGCTACAGAATATCAATACTATTCCCTCAGACTAGCATAAGAGGTTGGTGTCAACCAGGAAATAGTTTAAGTACAGGTCTTTTTACCTGTGACCGATGTAGCAGGTGCCTAAGGGGCAGTTTCAGTTTCCCTTTCCATGAATCTTCTACATCCTTCCTTGTACTAATCGATGCTCAGTATGTCTGATGTCAGACGGAGGGGTTATTGACCTTGTAGGTGTTCACTCAAAGAACACTGCTTTGTTCATGTGAATACACAAAGCTGATGACTCAACAAAAAGCCTTTCTTGCTTCAGGTAAGTCTGATTATGGTGTGTGTAATCAAGGTAGACAACTCTCCTACCTCAGTGGCACCTTTTACTGGAGCTGACCCAGCTGTTCTTTATTTTTGTCACCTGAATAGCAGAGATCATTTTCTGTCCATCAAAGAAATCATTTGAAACAATGATGCCACAATCGGAAACAATCTTAACAAATTGGTCCTGGCGATATTCCTCCCTCCTGTGTTGCTGTGGGGAAAGTCTTAGAAGAAATGCATTTCAAAACGACTCAATAGCCATTCCATTTTCAAAGATGTTAGCCCCATTAATCAGATGAGAGATTCCCCTCCAACTGTTCCACAGCTGTGATAAATACTACTGTCTTTATAGAGGTTCTGATCATGTCCTTTTGCACACAAGAGAAGCTCTGAGCACCAGACACAGGGTAGACAGAGGCGGCTACTGGCACATTAAAGTGGTGTGACGATTATTTTAGCCTGCTGAGAGGCACTGATAGAAACATGTAGAGCATTTAGACTCAATGCGAAAGCTTCCAGTTTATACGACACAGCGATTAAGAGCTGTGGAGTTGACGCTGAAGCCAGTGTGAGTTTCTCACAGTGCCTGTCAGTCAATCAACTTTTAAGTAAAAAACAAAAAATGTACTTACCCACTGCCTTAGTGTTCCTTTTCGTCTGAGTGGAATGTGGCAACCCAGGCTTCCAGAATAACCATCTCCCCTGACAAATCCAGACGCTGCTCTCATGTTCCTAATATTATTAATCTACATGAGAGGAGCACCAGTATTGATTGGAGCATGCTGGCTCGGTGCTCTTTTAGGCACTGTAGGCCTGAGACTGCTCCCCAAACAGCTATCTAGTGCAGGTTGACTTGGAGAGGATTAAAGTGCTCATGTCTGGCTGGCCATCGAAAGACAGATGGCTAAAGTGGCATGCAAACTTTAAACAGAGATGCCCACCACTCCAAGTCTTCCCTACTGCAAATCAGCGATAGCTCCTTCTTCAGATTCAGCTTGGTGGTCAGCATTAAAAATAAAATGGTAATAAAATCATGTTATTATAATTATATTTTTCACTTTTTTTGCACTTGGAGAAGATGACACTCATTTGCCTTAATGGAAAACCCCCGCTGAGGGTGATCTAGTTTTTAGAATCTTTTTTATAGTTGATGTTGATAAAGACAGGAACAGACCACAGCTGAGTGGAAGGCCCCAGATTAGTTGCATCTGTGCAGAAAATTAATATGAGAAATTTGATTAGTGGTTGGCTAGGGTGTGGGCTCTGATCAAGCATTGACCATATTCCCTGGCAGGGTGAACCACAACAAGTCACCAAAATAACCTGTGCTTAACCCTGGATAGCTTGGCACAAAAAGCAGTCAGGTTTAACTTAGAGGCAATGTACAGAGTATTTATGCAGCACACAATCAGTAATAAAGTAAAAACACACACTTAAAAAAATCCTACACACATTAAAAAAATAGAGTCAGATTTAATACATTATTTGACATCGGAATAGCAAGACTTAAAGTTTTACTAAAAACTAGCACCTAAAAGATCAAAGCTTCAACCACAGACATCTAGTCGCTCGAGACTGGGTGAAAGTCGAAAAATATGTCTGACTGCGATGGAGCACAAGTCTGATACAAGAATTGGATTGGGCCTGGTCAGCCCTGATCTTTGGACCTTTCAAGGAAAATTTTCTGAGAATGTAAAGTTCAGTAGGGCAAGGCTCCATGTGGAGCCCAAGGAGGGAGCGTCGTCGTTGCAGGTCGGCGAAGTTGTGGTGAAGAGTTTTACATACGGACGCAGTAATTTTTGGGGAAGTCGGAAATTGCCAACAGGACGAGGCAGAAGGCTAGAGCCGAAGACAATTCCAGGGACTCGGATATCCCTTTGGCGAAAGACCACTGAATAGGATTTGCTGCTGTGGAAAGAATGGGAGAGGGACCAGCTGCAAATTAAGGGCTCAAGCTGCATGACTGTACTCTGAGGTTTCAAGGCAGGCTCCAGTTAGCAAAGCGGTCCTTCCAGCTGCAGCAAAGCAGTCTTGTGGAGTCCTTCTGCAGGTCCAGAAAGTGAACTGAAGAGAGAGTCTGAGGGCCCTACTTTTATATCTGGTGTTTCTTTTGATGTAGGGAGAAGGTCCTAGAGGTTTCTCTTTGAAGTGCTTGGAATTTTAAAACTCCCCTGCCCTGGCTCCAAGCTGACTGCGGAGACAATGTGAAAGTGACAGGCCCTTTGATTGAAGGCAGAGCACAGCCCATTCAGTTGCAAGTGGGGTGGTGCCCAGTTCTGCCCCACCCATTCTGCCAGTAGATGGCCATTTCAGACACACCTAATTCCTCTATAGTGTAACTTTCTGAGAATAATTCACAAAGTTTGTCAGTTTCACCCAGTCATGTAACATATGACTGACAGACACCAAAAGACCAAGGACAGGAAAATGCCTACTTTCAAAAAGTGCCCTTTTAAAATTTGTAATTTAAAATCCGACTTTACCATTAATGAGGATTTTTCATTACAATTTCATAGAAACCAAAAATGAGATGCTTACCTGGTCCCCATTAGAAGTTAACACTTATTAAATGTGATAAGGCAACTCAATTCTATCCTGTGGGACAGGGAGTCCTTGTGGTAGTGAAAAAACACATTTAGGAGTCTTTCACTACCAGGACATGTCACACCTAAAAGCCCATGGTCAACCTTTTAATTACAATGTGCCCTGCCCTATGGGCTTGCTAGGGCCTACCTTAGGGGTGTATTACATGCAACAAACAAGCAGTTTAAGGCTTGACAGTTTAAAAGTGTATTCAGGCTGCAATAGCAGACCTGGGACATGTTTTAAGAGCCTACTTAAGTGGACGGCACTCAAGGAGCTGCAGGCCTACTAGTAGCATTTAATTTACAGGCCCTGGGTATATGGTTTACTAGTCTACAAGGGGGTTATAAGTAAATGTAATACGCCAATTAGGTGTAAGCCAATGTTACCATGTGGAGTCCAAGGAGGGAGCGCCGTCGTTGCGGAGCAGGTGGGTGAAGTTGTGGTGAAGATTTTTACATTTGGACATAGTAATTTTTGGGGAATTTGGGAATTGCCAGCAGGATGAGGCAGAAGGCTAGAGCCTAGCTACCATGTGTAAAGGAGAGAGCACAAGCACTTAACATTTCTGGTTAGCGGTGTTAAGGTGCACAGAGTCCTAAGGCTATCAAAGCTGAATTCAGCAAAAATAGGAGCAATGAAGGCAAAAGGTTTGTGGGGGTGACCATGCAAGACCGACAGGTCCAACAATTATGCTGTGACAACAATATCATTCTGAATTCGAGACCAATGCTTGTGCCCTGCTGTAATGAGTTTGAAGTGAGGGGCAGACCATAGAGAAGACATTCCAGTCAAGCCCAGAGAGCTACTGAGTGCTGTAAGCTTCTTCAGAACTACCTGAGATTACTATCTCTGCTATGGCTTTGTTTCAGTGAGTTTAGTTATAGTACTAGCAATTCATATGTTACCCCTCACTAAAGGTTGGTGAGCTCCATTATTGATGCGTTCCTTAATTTCTGGATCCAAGTTCTCAGAGGTTCAGTTCACCAAGGTCCAGAGAGGCAGCACCCAAAAATGTTGCTGCAGCTGACTAGTTCTGATATATAGCCCTGAAGAGTTAACCACTCTGTTAGTCCTACTGGTGAAGGGACATAAAACCTCAACTTGATATGGACAACATTGACTAATACTGGGCTGAGTTGCCATTGTTTCTCTGGATGAGTATTCTCAAACACCAGTGAGTGACCCCTATTACAAAAGGAGTCAAGAGAGGGGCTGGACATAGTGTCACAGTGTTGCCGTCTATATGCTAATTTAGTGACTGGCCCAGACAAGTTAAAGATCAACTGAATATCTGTTGAATTGGGGCAACGGGGGAGCAGGTGAGAGAAGCAACGAGGAGTGTGCGAGGGGAAAGCAGTACATGAAGGAGAGCAAATTAGGGGACAGAAGAAGCACACGAGCAAGACAGCAACAGAGACTGCAAAAGAGGCAGAGTTTGTCGAGGGAAGAATCACATGAGAGAGAGCTTGCAACATAAGACAGCAGCACAGAGCGTAGGGACATGCATTTGGCTGGGTGAGCAGGAGAAGCACAGGAGGGAGAGAGCTCGAAAACAAATACACTGTCAATGAGTTTTAAAGCTAAAAGAAAAAGTAACTTCCTTAAAAGTGAGCAGTGGAAGGATAGAAACTAGCCAATCAGAGAGCGGTAAAAAGGTTAGGGCCAAACACTGGATGGGCAAGCAGAGAAAAGGAAAGCCATTGACTACGAAATGAGGAAATTAGTACGATAATGAAGCCAACTGATGGAAAGTAATGGGCAAGCGGAAAGCCCCTGTAGGTTCTTGATAAGTCTACAAAAGATCTTATGCAATCTTTGTTATGCTCAACCTAAAAAGGTACTCCGGAGTGTCTGACCTCAGTGAGCTTGAGTAAAGGTCCCCGGCGAACCATGATATATTCAATGAAGAGCATGTATTGAATTTATGATCTGTTTAATGTAGGGCATTCAGTTAGTTTGTGTAAGGGGACCCACAGTATCTCTGATTTATCTAACTAAGGGTACCCAGTGATCCTGATTAAGGTTGCCCAGTGACTTTACTTTCTATTCACTGACAGTCAATCTTCGAGTTTATAATATATTTCAGAAAGGGCATTAAGTGACTTTGAGTAAGATGCCCAGTGAGCCCATGATCTATTAAATGAAGTGCACTCTGTGAGTTTTTAATCTACCTAAGAAAGAACACAGATTGACTGTGAGAATGTACCAAGTGAGTCTAGAATCTATTTACCAAAGGAAACTCAGCGAATTGTAATAAACGTACTCGCTGTATCTGTAGCCTATTTATCAAAGGGTGGGTAGAAAGCCTTTGTTTCTGTTTAGTTCAGGGCACGCAGTGACCTGGTCTCCTGATTATGCTGAACAATCTGGGATAAAACTGTGGCTCCACAAATTCAACACAGCGGCTTTAAAAGCTTATCTGAACACCATAAGACAGAATGAAATGGTACTTAACTAGACTAATGGATACGTCTCCTTTGCAAACTAAAAGGAAACAAAGACATAAACTCTAAATTAAAGTATGTGCAATGAACTGAGCAACTATTTCGGAGAAACCTGACTGGAAATTTGGAAATGAACCTGTTACTAAAAACATATCAATATTGACATGCCTTACTGACCACAACGCTGCCTCATCAGTAATGTGTCATAGCACAGCTTACTATATATTTATCCGGTACAAACATCTGTAAATTTACTTTAAGAATTTGGCTTCAGGATCTCCTCGCTAGAGCTACTAATGTGTCACATCTGTACTAACGTCAGAGCTCAAGGCAGCCACACACATGGCGCAGATGTTACAAGAAAGATTTATGCCAGCTAGAACCATCCGCGAGGAACGGTATGTGCTGTGTTCTTTGATTTATTTCTAATTCTCGTTCCAGGTAGTTTTTTCTTGCAATGTGAATAAGTCACCTTTTAAAACCTACTTTCTCGAATCTGATTAGGTTTATTAGTTTGCAGATAAAAACATGTTTAGTTCAAAGAAATATTATCTGGTTTGCTTTTTAGTTTTGAGCTTGTGTTGAAACGCAGTAAGGCGTTTCTAAAAAAATAATTTTCAAAACTAAAAAATGTTTAAATAAACATAAACAAGGAGACAAGCTTTGCTACGATGGATGCGCAAGCCAGCAGATTCAGTCCTGCTGGCAATTTGGATCTGTTCGTCGCAGCTGAATGTGGTAGAGTTATTTAAAACAAAACCTTTTTGGAAGACGTTGTGACTTTTTTTACAGGGAGGGACTACGATGTCTATGGAAATCATTAGCCCAGCGACATAAAGTCCTGGATCAAAAAACATGGCAGCATGACCCAATACTAAAAATACAATGTAACCAGGGGCTCTGCGTATCTATTTTATTTATTTATTTGAAAAGTTTTATATAGCGCTGGTTAGACCCGGAAGTATCAGAGCGCTTTACATAAGGACGAGCATTGTTTCAGAGCATAGTTACAAATGATATAGTTACACAGTTTCAGAGCATGGTTACATGTTGCTGGAGTGTAGTTACATGCGATAAAAACATAATTAAGGTAAAAAGCAGGTAAGGGGAGAGATTCAGGGGAGAGGGGCTAGGAGCAGGGGAGGTAGACAAAGAATGAAGGAGGGAAAGAGGTGGGGGAGTGTGAAAGAAAAATAACCGGGAGATGACGAGGAAAAACAGTGTCCAATGTGTCCAGTGTGCTGTGATCCCAGAGGATCTACCCAGTAAAGGTACATTTTCTTAAGGACTGACTTCATGCTGTTATACCTAATTACAAATATGCGATTGAGTGATAACACTACTTTCAAGGTTGGTGACTTAAATTGATAAAACACCTTTTTCCCAATTAGGGTGGACTTTTTGCTTGTCATGTATTTTTATTGTTTTTCATCTAATTAGGAAATACACTAATATAATTGGATGCACTCTTGTTTTCACTGACAGAGTAAGAGGAGTGGGCAGGGGGCAGGGGGCAGGCATGGAGGCATGTTATGAGTTAAACATGCTTAATGCATATCTACAACTATTTGCCATATGTCAGCCCCTTTCAAAAACTTGAGTTGGCATTAAACTCCTTTATTTTCAAATGACATTACATCCAATACATGCGATGACATGTTTAAATGTAATTTTTTGGAAGAAAGCATCTGATTTACACCAAGCTCAGCTAGCTCCGGTAATAATAAGCAGATTGCAGCAACACAAGACAGACAACTATTAAAATGTGTGTGTAGAAGGACTTAAAACTCTGGAAGATTTGGGGACATATTCACAAGGACTTACCTCCGATTTATCACCACCTTAACGCATCAAAAGTGGAGATAGAACTAACACCCCATTCACAAGCTGGTGCAAACAGCAGACATCGTCAGAATTCCCGCGGTAACAGCCCCAAAATCTAACACCACGGCGGCACCACCAACTAACGCTAATGAGATGCAGAGGCGTTCCCGTTCAGAAACACATGAAAAAACAGCAACAACACTTTCACAACGAACTGACAGATCTGCGAATCGAACCGAAAACATGTGATAAGCAGCGGTAGCCGCAGGTATTTAACACCTGCCTCAAGCAGGTGTAAAGACGGACGAACACCTGCAGTAGGCAATGGAGCTCCACACACAGCCACATCCGAAGAACGAAGGACGCAATGGAGCTACTCATCATGCTGCTCGGAGCCCCAACAGGGCCACAATATCCACTGCCACCACCCCCAGGACCGCCACCACCCCCAGGACCCGGACCCGCCAACTCCCCACCCGGACCACCACAGAGGCAGAGCAGAGTAAGACAGCAAACCTACCGATAACGCACCACTCTCACTGACCTAACGCCTGAGGAAGTCATTGCCCACTACAGGCTCAAAGGGACAACCATTCACCGCATCATGACCCACATGGCCCACAGGCTGACGGTCCAAACACAGCGGAGAACCAAAATCCCTCCGCAGACAAAGCTGCTGGCTGTGCTGCACCTGTTGGCCTCTGGTACCTTCCAACCAACAACTGCCAGAGTCAGAGGATCTCACAGCAAGCCCTATCAAAGTTCATCACACCTGTCCTGGATGCCATCCTCAGCTTCATACCCTAGTACCTTCACTTCCCCAACACTGCTCAGGAACAGCTGGAGACAAAGAAAGGCTTCTACGCCATAGCAGATTCCCGGCCGTGTTGGGGGCAATCAACTGCACACATGTCCTCCTTGTGCCCCCTGTGGATACTGCACACCACTACGGCAACAGAAAGCACACACATTCCATCAATTTGAAGGCAATAGTGGACCACCGGGGACCCTTCACCAATGTCGTCACCAATTACCCAGGCAGTGTGCATGATTCCTTAATCTTCCAACAGCCCATCATCAACCATCGCTTCCAGGATGGCACATATAGGACGGGACAGCTCATTGGTAAGTACCAAGTCAACACATCACACATTACAATGCCTTCAAAGCACAATGCACTACAGTGGGTATGCACACATGACCAAACCACATTCAACATGTCAAAATACACGAACACCTACCAGACACAACCACACCACTCCATGGTCCTCCTGGCCTACCCCTGCACCCAATACGGACATTTTATGGCACCAAGGCCACACAAAAGTTGTACGTGTGTAGATGTGTATTGCAGCCATAACACATTTGAAGCACAGCTCTGCCCACATGACCCTACCCCCAGTACACCGCAGATCAGCGTCCCGTGGCGGTGGGGCCATGTGACCCGCTGTGCATCTGGGGTCACTAGCCCTGTGCGACTCATGTCATCCATCCATGTAGTTCTGAATTTGCATGTCTGAGTGCCTGATGACTGGTGGTGTAGTTGCCTGCATCAGCTACTCCCTGTGGGCTGGCTTACACTCACCCCACACACAGCCAGCACATGCGTCACTGGATTAGTGGACCTGCCATCACATCCTGCGGAACCAAGTATTGATTCTTTTCTCCCTGCACTGTCAAGGTGATCAAGGATATGCACTATGCCCTTGGATGATGACTCCCCTCCTAGATCTGAACACACCCGCCCAGAGGCAGTACAATGCAGCCCACATACATACCAGGGGCATCGTTGAACGCACATTTGGCATGTTGAAGTTACGTTTCAGGTGCCTGGACGGCACAGGTGGGAAGCTCCTGTACAGCCCGAACATCGTGTGCAAGCTGATTATTGCATGTTGTGTGTTGCACAACATCTGTGTACGCACCAGGGCCCCATGGATCCCAGTTCCAGAGGTGCCGGCCGATGGTGGTGGTGATGGGGCAGGTGGCTACATCCCACTGCAGCGGCGGCAGGAATGGCACGTAGGAATACCATCATTGACAATTACTTCTTATGAGCACGTCACATTGTGACTGTTAGAACTGGGGGTCTCTAGTTGGCAGAGGTAGGTACCACTGTCCAAATAGGGACCCTTGCTAGTCAGGGTAAGGAAGAAACACTCTTTAGATAACCTCTGCTCACTCCCTTGGTAGCTTGGTACAAGCAGTCAGGCTTATCCAGAAGCAATGTGTAAAGTATTTGTACCACCAACACTCACAGTAACACAGTGAAAACACCACAAACTGACTCCACAACGGTTTAGAAAAATAAAGGTATTTAATCTAAACTACACAAGACCAAAACAACAAAAATCCAACATACACAGTTCAAGAATATGGTTGCAAAAGAGTTCTTAAGGTTGCGTTAAAATAATCCACAGTTGCGTGAAAAGTTCACAGTTGTGTCACGTTTTGCCAACAGTACCTTTTAAAAGCGACAAAGTTCCAAAGCAGAAGCTAGTGCGGTGGAAAACAAGCGATGCGTTGATCCTGAGACCCTGGGGAGGCAATGCGACAACCCCGCTGCAGCAGCGGGCGTGATGCTACGAATCCGGTCTGTATGGGGAGAAAGGCGGACTTGTATGGATTCCGGTGCGTAGGTTCCGTAGGAAGTTTTCTCTCGCAAAGGCACGATACGATGATCTTTGGAGTTGCAACTATCTCCGGGGCGACGATGCGCAGACCAGCGGGGATCTCTCTCTCACAGCTCCTCGATTCGATGGCTTCTGCGACGACACCCGCAGCGTCTTGATGCGCTCTGCAAGCAAGCGGTGCAGCGATCTCACCCAGCGACGACAGGCTCTGCGACGACACTCGCAGCGATGGTAAGGTAATCTTCCCGCACCGGTCCGGTGCGTCCCGCAAATGAAGAATGCGATGGCTCTGGCAGCGGCAACAGGCGCTGCGACGATATCGACCTTCGTAACGGCCGGAATTTCCTCGCACTGTCGGGGATGCGCTACACAAGCGAGCAATGCGACAAAACTTGCAGAAAGTCTTTAAAAGCTTGGTTTCCAGCTTCCCAACACAGGTACAACTTCCAGAGGCACCACACATGGGCCACGCACTCCAGGAAGGACAGAACTCTCTCAATAGAGTTGGGGGTAAAGTCATTTTGTTCCTGGGACTTCATAACAGGGAGCCAGCTCTTCTCAGGCCCTTGGAGATTCCTTCAAGCAAGGGGACACAGCACAAAGCAAAGTCCTTCCCCTCTCCTTGGCAGCAAAGCAACAGCAGGTCAGTCCAGCAGAGCAACAGCTGGACAGTCTTCCCTCTTCAGTTTCAGCTTTCTCCTTGGCAGAGGTCCCTTCTTGATTCCAGGATGATCTAATTTTCTGTAGTCAGGGGTCCTTTACTTATACCCCTAAAATACTTTTTTCCCTTTGTGCAGGAGGGCAATGATCCCGGTCTGAACCAGTTCTGGGTGTTCCTTGAGCACTTTGTTTTCCTGGCCTCTCCCTTCCTTTCAGAGAGAGGGGCAGGGTCGTCAGCCGCCCAGCAGGAGGTGGAGCCAGCATTGTGGAGGGAAAGCACAGCCCTGGAGCACTTTGTTGACATGATTCCTTCTCTCCTTTCACAGTGCAGGGCAGAGACATCAGATGCACCACAGGGGGTGGAGCCAGCACTGTGGGGGGTGGGCACAGTCCTATGCAGGTTCCAGGTGCAACTCCTCCCTCCCATCTGGATGCAAATCTCTTTATTCACCACTGGGCGGACTCATTCTGTCTCCTGGAATCCCCCATTCCTGTCACTCACAAACCAGACAGTCAATTCACAAACCAGCCAAGGCACATAGAAAGGTGAGACAAGAGAACAGCAACTTTCTAAAAGTGCTGTTCTCAAACACAGGATTTAAAAACCACCTTTCTAAAAGATGTGTTATTAAATTCTGAATGCAGGGATACCAGACTTTTATGTCCTATCTTGCTCCTATGGGAAGATATGCTGGTAGCCACTGTAGCCAGCATTCCCCATGATAGCCTATGGGCAAGATAGCCTTACAATAGTGAAAAACGAAAATGGCTGTAATTCACTACCAGAGCATGTCACCTGCACCAGTACATGCTCTACCTTTCACATACACTGCACCCTGCCCAGGGGGGTACCTTGGGCCTTCCATAGGGGTGACTGATGTGCACAAAAAGGGAAGGGTTAGGCCTGGTCAGTGGGGACACTGACCAGGATGACATGGCAGTTTCTAAACTGCACATAGGCACTGCAGTGGCAGACCTGAGACACCATTTTAGGGCTACTCATGTGAGTGGCACAACTAGTGCTGCAAGCCCACTAGTAGCATTTGTATCACCAGCCCTGGCACACTCAGTGCACTTTACTAGGGACTTCTGGGGGATACAAATATGCCAATCATGGATAACCAATTATCATAACAATTTACACAGAGAGCATATGCACTTTAGCACTGATCAGCAGTGGTAAAGCCAGCAGAGTCCTATTGCCAACAGCCACAGGTCAGGATAAATAAGGGAGGAAGAAGCAAAAAGTTTGGGGATAACCCTGCAAAAAGGGCCAGTTCCAACAGTGACTGTCCAGGGCAATCAAGCGACAGTAGGAAATGTCCAAATGCACTCCATGTGTGAATAAAACATTTTTGCAGGTTTCAGCTCGTACTTGTACATTTCGATGGTAACGTTTCCCTGCGATTTCAGATGTGATTTGGCAGGTTGTGCACATTTGCTGATCCAGTTGTGTCCTGTGTTCAAATATGGTGGGGGTGCTGTTTGTCCCGGGATGTTGTCACTGCCGGGGTGCCCTCCTGAATGTGTGCGTATGTTGCACAGTGGGTGTGTCACTCCTGTGGCTCTGATTTGTCTGCCACTGGTCTCTTTCGTGCGGTGTGCCTGTCAGTTCTGTTCTCCCACGGTGCTTGGATGTACTGGTGTACATGTTGTCCACTGCAGTTGTCCAGGGTGCATCCGTGGTACTCTGCTGTTGATGAATTTTGTTCATTGGCATTTTCCGTATGCTATTCATGTACTATTTTCACCCATTGCTCGTGAGTATTGCTGCCTTCACACTGATTGTTACTGTTTTCTTTTTACGCTTCTGCCCATCGCAGGCTTTTTCGCATTGGGGTTTGTCTTTTTATCTCCGCCGTGGTGGTTGTTTCGCGGACATTGTTTGCGGTGTCGGCAAACTATTGCATAATACCGCCGTATTGTGAATTCCACGTTGTCACAGGGTTATTTTCCCACAATGGGCTGCAATGTTGAAACTTGTGTTACGCTACTCTTGTGGTAGTTATCACACATTCTTGTGAATATACCCCTTGAATTCTTGGGAGAATGAGGATGCTTCACCGCACCTTCACTCAGATGTACAGTCTGGGACTGATGCATTTATACTGGCAATTTACATAGGGATTTACTCAATCAAGAAATAGTCAAAATGGTTGCATTTGGTGCATAAAGTATGGGATGAATAGCTGTTGTGCGAGCTATGAAATGTGCAGCTAGGTAGACCAGGGCAAAAGTTACACTACGTCAGCATAGTTAGTGTGATTTCAGTAATTATGTGTCACTCTTAGTATGTCAAATTCATGAAATTACACTATTATGCTACATCATTCAATTACGTGCAAGTCACAGTAACCATTTATGGCAAAAACAGCAGAACAATACGAGTGACAGCTTGCGAGCAGTTATTGTAATGTAATTGTTTTCATATGTTTTTAGCATGAAATACATAGTTACATTCAAAGTGGACGAAGGGATGGATTAAGCGCTAAAAGAGAGCACCAAATGCAAGTTTAAATTTTGTATAATAATGCATGATTTTTCTGAAAATTTCATTTAATTACACAAAAGCAAATTATGCAAAAAGGTATTCTAATAGCCTTGATATTTCCGGTGCAAGGGTTCCCAAGCCACATTAAAAGTGATATTCTTGTCTCATGGCAATCTCTTTAGCAAACAGAGTCATTTCTGAGGCCATCCTACTCAGGCCATGATGTTTGCACTGGCAACCATGTAGCACCAGCACTGTAAAGGTGATACAGAAGCTATAAAACAATTTCCTTGGCTTGTATAACGTAGATCAAGTAGATGGGCAAAGTTATCCCCATAATGAACACTTGCAACCATATTATTATTAAGTGTGGGCGGAACTCACAAAGTTTTACTCCGCGGAATTCTGCAGAGTTACCTAAAAACTGAGCGAGATTATGCGGAGCTCCGTGAGTGATGGAATTCCGGTCCTTGGCACTGCTTACACCAATTTGTAGCACCAAGAGTGTGTCTTGTGCTGTAAAATCAGTGTGGACAGCACCATGCTGCGTTCCAGAGGGCACAGCTTCTTTCTGCCGCTCGAGTAGATTTTCTACTCGAGGGCAGCATTTTGAAAGCGAGTGGCAACTTTCTCAACACGAGTGGTAGCGAAGTGTCCCGACCACCCTCATTGAGAAATCTTGCCAGGAGGTGGTCGAATGCTTGTTTTTTCTCGCTCCCCAACTTAACATTAGTGAGCCAGGTGCGAGAACAACTCCACCATGTGGTGGTTGGTGGAGTTTCTGCTGAACTCTGCACTCCAAGTGGAGTGGGCAAAACTCTTTTGGCGGACCAGAGTTTACCCCTAATTATTATTGTAATCAATGACAGGATAGTTTCCTGGACAAAAAGCAATTTAGCTTTTAAATGCAATGCTAGTTAATGAAGATTAAAATATTTCTTCCTATGTATTAATCTATGATTGGCTGGATCTGTTTGAAATGTCAAGTGAAACATAATAACTCTATTTGCAAAGTTCAAGGGAAATATATATATTTTTAGAATATCTTTCTTTCCATGCAACCCTTGTCCCAAAGTTTGTGGTATTTCGTTTTTTAAATCGTTTTTAACCATTTGCTCATATATTGGCTCCAAAATATCAACTTGCATTATACCTTTATGTGATGTAATAGATGTGGATTTAGAAGAGTAAATCTATACTTTCTATGTATGCCTAGTTTGACAATATAGTGGTAATCAAGTTTATGAAGTCTACATATTTGCAGGTCAATATATTTGTAGCAAACACTTTGACATACAACCGATCAAAATAAATCTTTGGACTCATTCTGTAGATTGGAAAAACTCACGTACCCCACCTGGTGATAAGGTCGTTTCACATTGAAAGCTTCCAGTCCTGAAAAAAAAACCTGAGACTACTTCTGCTCACAGAAAAACTGGAAGACATTTCAGTCTGCAGAAATCTGTTGCATTATTAAATAGAGTAGGAGATGTGGTGTTCGAAGAACATTTTAGCCCTAATAGAACCTACTTTGGCAAGTTGTAGGATAGAATAATGGTTTTCAAATAAGTGACACACACCTTTTTATCCTTTCCTAATGCAATGCCCTTTTCAGCCATGGTGTAAAAATAAGTGTATTTACAACTGTAGGTTTACCTTTTGAATTCACAGAAAAGTTTTAATGTACAAATGCCATCCAGCTTTGCTTTTAAACACGCATACATGTACATCAGGCACATTGATTCATATGAAAATTGTAAGGCAAAGTTTTGTGAAAGAACATCATATGCAAAATAAATATTGTATACAAAAATGTTTTCCTACTGGGTGTAGATGTTTTTATTCTTTACACTAAGGGGGACGTTTTTTGTAGAAGATATTTAGGACAAAATATTTATTTCAGGCAATATTCTTGCAATGACATTCTAGTACCACGCCAACACGAGTGAACAAAAAAAACATGAAACAGTTAGACAAATAATCATGGAACTCGATATGGTAAACGATCCTTAGAAATAGTTTCATATTTTTCTGTCAATTCGGAAACTTCACCCAAACTTCAGAGGACAACTGCAGTACATTTCCTATTAAATTGTGTTAATCACAACATGCATTATTATCCTTTGCATTTTGATAGGTCACCTCTAAGTGAACACAAATCGCTGTTGCATATCACCGGAAGCTACAACTACCTCTCTTACTTTTCTTGCTTTAAGTTGTAGTTTCTGAGAGATCACCAAATGTTGCATTTCAATTCTGTTATGGTGTTCATTTTCTTCCAACTCGCACATTAGGCAGGCAGCTAGCTAATAAGAGCATTTGAGATGGTAATATTTTTATTCCAGCTTTATACAGATTGAAAATGTATCACCATACATTTGGTTGAAAAATAAGTGTGTTTTCCGCCACTTCATGCTAGCCACTATGTAGTTGCCCTGGAACAAATAGGTCTACTTTCAATGATTTGAATGAATGAAAGTGTACTAAACCCATGAAAACGGTGTACTGGCACTAGGGGAGGAAGCATGGTACGACAAAAATAAAAAAGGGGGCAAAGAGGGCGAGTTTAAGGCTTAAAAAATAGAGCTATATTGGCATGCATTGGAGCATAGGTGAAGGTGTCAAGCAGTCCAAGATTTTGGAGTAGTGATAGAAAAGGCACACCTTAGCAACTGGCTTTGCAGAACTTAGGAATAACCATGATCTTGACAGAAGAGACCTGGAGGACTGATACTAAGGAAACATAGAATTTATGTAAGATGCGGAGTAAGAATGCAAATCTTTGGAGCAAAGGCACAGTGCCTTGAAGGTATAACATTTAAGATAACACTGTGGTGTTTTGGATTATAGCTAGTGCAGAGGAAGGTACAATAAAAGAATAGAGAGTTGCAATAGTTCAGGCACAAAGGAATCAGCGACTGAATAAGAATTTTCTAGACGAATGGATATGATACTCTTGAGATGTGAAGTATAAAATAGCAAGTGAAATTTTCCAGTTCTGCAGAGAAGGTGAGTTGAGTGCCAAATATGATGTTTAATTTACAGTCAGAAGTAGTAGGGACTAGAGTTGTCCCAAAAATCTAAATGTTTAGGCAGTTTCTATGAACCTAACATTGAGCGTAAGGCAGATAAGAACCCTCAGCTATATCCTATTTTAAGATCTAACTTAACTTTTTTAGTATCATGGCTTCCATAGTACTGTGAATTTATTTCTGGCCAAAGCCTTTTTGACTGTGCAAACTCACTGAACATCAGTCTCAGAAGGCATTAAATATCCTGCAACTGAACATCGCAGAACACTTTAAGCATGAAACATGTGATGAAATTTCATAATCTAGAACATGTATGTTCCCAATGTTCCCAATGCCCAAGTCAGGTTAGAAGAAAGCTACCTTTCCCAGCACTACATACATTGTATAACCCAAAAGCACCTTAGCATAAACTACAGAAGGGCATCACTGGAATATTGCTATGATCATCCAATCAAAATCTACTTGCATCACAAAATGAGACTGATAGTTTGCAACCAAATATTCCATCCATAGAATAGAATTGCTGTGAAATGCTAAAAAGAGGTCAGAAGTGGACTAGAGTTTATGAACCACAAACTGGCAAAGTGCAAGTAGGTTTTCAGAAGGACCAACGGACATGCACATTATCTCTATTGTAATGCATTGTATGTAAATATTCCATCTACAAATTAATTGTGGATATCCTAAAAACTTGACTGGATTATACCTTCTCGAAAGTGACAAGTCCACAACTTTAACTCACCTTCTCTAATGCCCCTTTATTTCACAGTCATGATGAGGTCATGTGTTATACGAGTCAATTAAATAATTATTGATTTAATTAAAACATGCATCATATTTAAATATCCTCCCTGAACCATGTTCAGTATTCCAGAGACATGGTATCCAGAACTAAAATTAATATATCATAGGAGGTCACACCAACAAAACAGTCAATGTACATTCCCCCGTTTTGCAAACTATTATTTTATTTGATCTTGACAATATTTCTTTTGTTTTCACTTAAAATTAATGCAGCATGATAATCCGAATGACCCTCTTGTGTCCTTGGGCAAGTGACAGCTTGCGAGCAGTTATTGTAATGTAATTGTTTTCATATCTTTTTAGCATGAAATGCATATTTACATTCAAAGTGGACGAAGGGATGGATTAAGTGCTAAAATAGAGCACCAAATGCAAGTTTAAATTTTGTATAATAATGCGTGATTTGTCTGAAAATTTCATTTAATTACACAAAAGCAAATTATGCAAAAAGGTATACTAATAGCCTTGATATTTCTGGTGCAGGGGTTCCCCAAGCCACAGTAAAATTGATATTCTTGTCTCATGGTAATCTCTTTAGCAAACAAAGTCATTTCTGAGGCCATTTGTTCCTATATGGCCTCCTACTCAGGCCATTTGTTTTGGGGCTGGAAGGCTGATGTTTGCACTGACAACCATGTAGCACCAGCACTGTAAAGTTGATACAGAAGCTATAAAACAATTTCCTTGGCTTGTATAACGCAGATCAAGTAGATGGGCAAAGTTATCCCCATAATGAACACTTGCAACCATATTATTATTAAGTGTGGGCGGAACCCACAAAGTTTTAATCCGCGGAATTCTGCAGAGTTACCTAAAACTGAGCGAGATTATGCGGCGCTCCGTGAGTGATGACATTCCGGTCCTTGGCACTGCTTGCACCAATCTGTAGCACCAAGAGTGTGTCTTGTGCTGTAAAATCACCACCCCCTTTTCTGTATCATCAGTGTGGACAGCACCATGCTGCGTTCCAGAGGGCACAGCTTCTTTCTGCCGCTCGAGTGATTTTCTACTCGAGGGCAGCATTTTGAAAGCGAGTGGCAACTTTCTCAACACGAGTGGTAGCGAAGTGTCCCGACCACCCTCATTGAGAAATCTTGCCAGGAGGTGGTCGAATGCTTGTTTTTTCTCGCTCCCCAACTTAACATTAGTGAGCCAGGTGTGAGAAAAACTCCACCATGTGGTGGTTGGCGGAGTTTCTGCTGAACTCTGCACTCCAAGTGGAGTGGGCAAAACTCTGTTGGCGGACCGGAGTTTACCCCTAATTATTATTGTAATCAATGACAGGATAGATTCCTGGACAAAAAGCAATTTAGCTTTTAAATGCAATGCTAGTTAATGAAGATTAAAATATTTCTTCCTATGTATTAATCTCTGATTTGCTGGATCTGTTTGAAATTTCAGGTGACATTTGAAACATAATAACTCTATTTGCAAAGTTCCAGGGAAATATTTATATTTTTAGAATATCTTTCTTTCCATGCAACCCTTGTCCCAAAGTTTTTGGTATTTAGTTTATTTAATCGTTTTTAACAATTTGCTAATATATTGACTCCAAAATATCAACTTGCATTATACCTTTATGTAAAATAGATGTGGATTTAGAAGAGTAAATCTATACTTTCTATGTATGCCTAGTGTGACAATATAGTGGTAATCAAGTTTATGAAGTCTACATATTTGCAGGTCAATATATTTGTAGCAAACACTTTGACATGCAACCGATCAAAATAAATCTTGGGACTCATGCTGTAGATTGGAAAAACTCACGTACCCCACCTGGTGATAAGGTCGTTTCACATTGAAAGCTTACAGTCCTGAAAAAAAAACTGAGACTACTTCTGCTCACAGAAAAACTGGAAGACATTTCAGTCTGTAGAAATCTGTTGCATTATTAAATAGAGTAGGAGACGTGGTGTTCAAAGAACATTTTAGCCCTAATAGAACCTGCTCTGGCAAGTTGTAGGATAGAATAATGTTTTTCAAATAAGTGACACACACCTTTTTTTCCTTTCCTAATGAAATGCCTTTTTCAGCCATGGTGTAAAAATATGTGCATTTACAACTGTAGGTTTACCTTTTGAATTCACAGAAAAGTTTTAATGTACAAATGCATTCCAGCTTTGCTTTTAAACACGCATACATGTACATCAGGCACATTGATCCATGTGAAAATTGTAAGGTAAAGTTTGTGTGAAAGAACATCATATGCAAAATAAATATTGTATACAAAAATGTTTTCCTACTGGGTGTAGATTTTTTTATTCTTTACACTAAGGGGGACGTTTTTTGTAGAAGATATTTAGGACAAAATATTTATTTCAGGCAATATTCTGGCAATGACATTCTAGTACCACGCCAACACGAGTGAACAAAAAAAAACATGAAACAGTTAGACAAATAATCATGGAACTCGAGATGGTAAACGATCCTTAGAAATAGTTGCATATTTTTCTGTCAATTCTGAAAGTTCACCCAAACTTCAGAGGACAACTGCAGTACATTTCCTATTACATTGTGTTAATCACAACATGCATTATTATCGGATGTATGACATTACAACGCATGCTTTTACATCGCATGCCTTTACAACGCGGTATTTACAACGAATACCTTACAACGCATAGTGCTTTTGGGCGCTGGATTGTGAATAGTTTAATTTACTATTCCAACTCCAGTCCCCGTGGATAGTAGGGAAGGTGTTGGATAGTACATTAAACCTATTCCCTATCCTGGAGCGCCCCCCAGCGCAATGCGTTGTAATGGTTTGCGTTGTAAAAGTTGCGTCGTAAAGGCACTGCGTGGTAAAAGTTGCGTTGTAAAGGTTGTATACCATTATTATCCTTTGCATTTTGATAGGTCACCTCTAAGTGAACACAAATCGCTGTTGTATATCACCGGAAGCTACAACTACCTTTCTTACTGTTCTTGCTTTAAGTTGTAGTTTCTGAGAGATCACCAAATGTTGCATTTCAATTCTGTTATGGTGTTCATTTTCTTCCACCTCGCACATTAGGCAGGCAGCTAGCTAATAAAAGCATTTGAGATGGTAATATTTTTATTCCAGCTTTATACAGATTGAAAATGTATCACCATACATTTGGTTGAAAAATAAGTGTGTTTTCCGCCAATTCATGTTAGCCACTATGTAGTTGCCCTGGAACAAATAGGTCTACTTTCAATGATTTGAATGAATGAAAGTGCACTAAACCCATGAAAACGGTGTCCTGGCACTAGGGGAGGAAGCATGGTACGACAAAAATAAAAAGGGGGGCAAAGAGGGCGAGTTCAGGGCTTAAAAGGTAGAGCTATATTCTCATGCATTGGAGCATAGGTGAAGTTGTCAAGCAGTCCAAGATTTTGGAGTAGTGATAGAGAAGGCAAACCTTAGCAACTGGCTTTGCAGAACTTAGGAATAACCATGATCTTGACAGAAGAGACCTGGAGGACTGATACTAAGGAAACATAGAATTCATGTAAGATGCGGAGTAAGAATGCAAATCTTTGGGGCAAAGGCACAGTGCCTTGAAGGTATAACATTTAAGATAACACTGTGGTGTTTTGGATTATAGCTAGTGCAGAGGAAGGTACAATAAAAGAATAGAGAGTTGCAATAGTTCAGGCACAAAGGAATCAGCGACTGAATAAGAATTTTCTAGACAAATGGATATGATACTCTTGAGGTGTGAAGTATAAAATAGCAAGTGAAATGTTCCAGTTCTGCAGAGAATGTGAGTTGAGTGCCAAATATGATGTTTAATTTACAGTCAGAAGTAGTAGGGACTAGAGTTATCCCAAAAATCTAAATGTTTAGGCAGTTTCTATGAATGTAACATTGAGCGTAAGGCAGATAAGAACCCTCAGCTATATCCTATTTTAAGATCTAACTTTACTTGTTTAGGACCATGGCTTCCATAGTACTATAAATTTATTTCTGGCCAAAGCCTTTTTGACTGTGCAAACTCACTGAACATTAGTCTCAGAAGGCATTAAATATCCTGCAACTGAACATCGCAGAACACTTTAAGCATGAAACATGTGATGAAATTTCATAATCTAGAACATGTATGTTCCCAATGTTCCCAATGTTCCCAATGCCCAAGTCAGGTTAGAAGAAAGCTACCTTTCCCAGCACTACATACATTGTATAACCCAAAAGCACCTTAGCACAAACTACAGAAGGGCATCACTGGAATATTGCTATGATCATCCAATCAAAATCTACTTGCATCACAAAATGAGACTGATAGTTTGCAACCAAATATTCCATCCATAGAATAGAATTGCTGTGAAATGCTAAAAAGAGGTCAGAAGTGGACTAGAGTTTATGAACCACAAATTCGCAAAGTGCAAGTAGGTTTTCAGAATGACCAACGGACATGCACATTATCTCTATTGTAATGCATTGTATGTATATCTTCCATCTACAAATTAATTGTGGATATCCTAAAAACCTGACTGGATTATACCTTCTCGAAAGTGACAAGTCCACAACTTTAACTCACCTTCTCTAATGCCCCTTTAATTCATAGTCATGAAGAGGTCATGTGCTATACGAGTTAATTAAATAATTATTGATTTAATTAAAACATGCATCATATTTAAATATCATCCCTGAACCATGTTCAGTATTCTAGAGGCATGGTATCCAGAATTAAAATTAATATATCATAGGAGGTCACACCAACAACAGTCAATGTACATTCCCCCGTTTTGCAAACTATTATTTTATTTGATCTTGACAATATTTCTTTTGTTTTCACTTAAAATTAATGCCTTTGCATCAGTTTTATGCTTCCTTTTGTGTTAAAAAATGCTTTATTGCAATAAAAGCGGAAAGTAGAGGTAATTATAAATATTCAAGTGGAAGAGTTACAACAATTTGAAAATCATACAATTGCTAACAATAGAGAACAAGCATTTTATAAATTATAAGTGTTTTTTTCATAAAAAAGAATAAAGAAGGAAAGAAAAAGAAAAGAGAAACAAAAAGAAAATAAAAAGTACAGAAGAAAAGGGGGTAACAGAAAAGAAGAGGCCTGTCAGAACAAAGGCTATCAAACATATATTTCCATGAATGATTTGAACAATATTTATGGTCAATTAAAGGTAATTACAAATAATTTCATAGACTAGGCTTAGAAATAAAATGTTAAAAATTATTGTAAGTTAAGATTGAAACTTTTGTAGTACTTAAGGAGTGTTGGACAATAGTGGTAACAGCAATCGTAGATAAAAAAAAGTCACAGGTTTCCATAGTTTGTCTCTCTTAAGAACTATCAGCACAGATGTGCCTTTACCAGATATCTATTCTATGATGATAGCGTATCATAATTCACCTTGTAATAAAAGAAACATTACTAGTGTCCTTCCAATTAGTAATTTTCTGAAAGGCAATTGACTTATGGAGATCACCAAATTTCTGGTTAAAAATTAGGTGCCCAAAATTTGCATTATCTCCCCCAAACATCTGTAATTCATAAAAAGGATTTTCAACTAAACTAATCTCTAACATGTTGTCCAAAGCTTGTTTCCAGAAAAAAATTAACTCACTTCCTCACCACACAGTGCTTATTACCTCACATATTACATCCTTAATAACATATCCTATCGCATAATTCGTAACATCAATGTGACAGCTGAAGACTGCATGTCAGCAGCACATATTATAGTTACTTCACATGACTATAACTGTGAATGTCGGTGCGTTTAAAATGTAGCATTTTCACCTAACTATGATGTCACTTTTACTGTTGATTTTTTTGTGTCTTTATATAAAATGTAGCACTACTGTGTTTTACTTAAAGAAACTTTGCAACGCAAATCATGATTTGTGTCGGAATGTAAATCTCAGCACAACACCGTACACCAGGTTTGATTCACTTTTGTGCTGTAAACACAGATCGAAGTGTTAATAAATTTCCTCCAAATGTTTCGGGTCCCAAGTCGTTGTTTGATAATTTAGTGTAATGTAAAATGTGCTCATTGCTGTAGAAAAGTTGGCAATTCACATTGGTCAGGCTTTTTGTAGTGGATGAACAATAATGTGATTATTCTGGCAAAGTGTACAGACTTATGGGCTAGAATGTGTATTTGATTATCAAAGGTTGTAGGTCTGCTTTTTACATTGTGAGTGTTATTTGATATGTTGCTTAGATCTGAATGTCTAGCCCACAGCGCCTCCTTGTGTTAGCTTTGGACTGCTTTGTCTAACTAACCTGAAAGCTAAGTGATAAAAGGTGTATTTAGTACCCATTTTGAGAGTCTGTTGGACGGGTTCTAGAGACACTATAGCCAAAAGAACCTAATTGACACAATTACAGCCCGGTATGTTCAGATTGCCTTGAGACACCCTGCCACAGATTTCTCATAACCTCCATGCAAATAATTTATTTGTTTATTATGTTACTTTAGTGTGCAGTGTATGCTTTCTAAGTGCTTTGCTTTGGGAAGCTATGAGATGCACATGATGTGCTAACTGTAATAGATCAATTGTAAATACTTACAGCCTGATTCATGTACGGGCCGTTTTGCGTGTCCCTAATAGCGATAAATAGCGACTCGCTATTGAGGAAACGCAAAACGGCATTCATGTACTTTTCGGGGAAAAAATAGCGACTCGCACGCGGGCGCTAAAGCCGTTAGCGACCGACAAAAAACGCAGAAAAATCGCTATTTCCGGCTACCTGCGATCGGGATAGCGACTCGCAATCCCGATCGCACGGGATAGCGACTCGCAATCCCGATCGCACGGGATAGCGACTCGCAATCCCGTGGGATCGGGAATGCGAGTCGCAATCTCGCGGGATCTGGAAAACGGGAAGACGCATTACGAGCACCGTGATGACATCACAACCAGGAAGCAGCCAAATCCCACCCCCAAACAACACAGTGACGCTATCAGTCGAGTGTTGAAGACCGAAAGCTGCCGCTAAACCGCCGTTAGCGACTCACAACCCCACCGAAATAGCGACCGACATGTCGGACGAACCCCAGCCAGGCCCCAGCAACAGTGCTGGCCGCAAGCGCAAACTGAAATTCTCCGAACAGGAGCTGGAGAACCTCATCGAAGGGGTGGTGGCCAACCACGACCAGCTGTTTGGTGCCAACTCCCGGAGGGTCCCAGAGCAGGAGAAGAGGAGGATATGGGTGGGGATTGCCTCCAGTGTGAACTCTGTGGGCGTTGCGGACAGGTCTCTGGAGGAGCTTAAAAAGCGGTGGTACGACCTCCGAGGCCGTGCCAAGGAGAGGGTGGCGGAGCGCCTTGGTGAGGCATCAGGCACCGGAGGTGGTGGACCGACTGTCCCACCCAACACCCCCCTGGAGGACCAGGTAGAGGACACCTTGGAGAGGGAGGCGTGTGTTGGCGTGACCCCTCTGGACTCCTCCCGCCCCACCCAAGACACCCAAGGTAAGTGGCATGCGACTGCGACCCTGTCCCCTATGACCGCCCCATACCAAATAGGCTCACTCATTGGCCCTTAGTCATGCCTATGTTGTGCATCAGGAAATGCCCTGAAGCATTGTGGGAGACGTAGTATGTCCACAATGTAGTAGTACCACAATGCGGCCAGAAAGGTTCCAAAGTGCGCAAATACACAGCCACCCAGGGAATGACACCCAGCATGCATGTAACATCTGCACGTCTGACAGTCACATGCACCTAATGAGTATCCACTTACCCTCACAGGTGCGGGTGACAGCAGTGACAGTGAGAGGCTGCTAATCGATGAGGAGGCCCAGGAGGAGGAATCCCTACCTGATACACAGCCACCAGCCCCTGCAGCAGCGCCAACACCAGCAGCCAGGCCCCTCTGCTGCTTCAACACCTGCAGGCCCACCGTCTGCCAAGGCCAGGCCCCCCGCCTCTGCTGCTTCAACACCTGCAGGCCCACCGTCTGCCAAGGCCAGGCCCCCCGCCTCTGCTGCTTCAACACCTGCAGGCCCACCGGCTGCCAAGGCCAGGCCCCCCGCCTCTGCTGCTTCAACACCTGCAGGCCCACCGGCTGCCAGAGCCAGGCACCCCACCAATGTGCCTCCAGTGGCTGCCGCACCTGCAACACCAGCTGCTACAACACCTGCAGCACGTCCAATAAGATCTGGGCCTGCCACATCCGCTACACAGCGGCCCAACAGCAGGCGGGGCAATGGGCATCTCCATGCCTGCATGAGCGTGGAGCGGCGCATGCTCCGCATACACCAGCGCCAGTCCCAGCAGCAAGGAGCCATCCAGCTCCAGCTGCATAAGATAGGCCGCAATGTGGCTGGAGTAGGCGAGAGGATGGACCGCATGACGGCGGCCATGGACCGCATGACGGCGGCTATGGAAGACAACACTGCAGCGCTGGTGAAGCACCGCAGTGTTGCAAGCAGGCGCCACCACCAGTTGCTGAGCCGGCTGTCCACCTATAGCCGCTCCAATTATGTCTCGGCAAATGCCACCACCCTGCTTGCGCGGCGCTCCTTGACCCAGCAGCACCAACTGGTCCAGTGCTGCGAGGATATTACCCGGGTGCTGGAGCATTTGACCACCGCCGTCACCGCACTGCACGCACCTGTGCTACCGGCAATTGTGGGGGGTGATGATGCTAGTGAGGGTGCCTCCAGTGTCAGCAGCCACTCTGCCACGCAGGCCCCCCCACCTAGGCGCAGCACAAGGGCTACGCCTGCTCCAGCTGCCCAGGATGAGGAAGAGCCTCACAGGCGCCTGGGAATTGTGCGCCGGAGGCGCCAATGACATTGTGTCAGGGACACAGGCGCAGGCTGAACTTAAGCCTGCCATGGAGTATGCATGAATACTGCATTTTGTAAATAGTTGTTAGCAAGACCCTTTTTTTTTGTGATTCAAACAAATACATTTATTTTGGTGCACACATACGCCTTGTGTAATCATTACAGTTTGCATGCAATTGTGATATGTGGGGTGGGGGAAGGGGGTGGGCTAGAAATTGTTAGCTGTGATGTGGTTGCGACGTCTGTGGCCTTCAGCTGGGTTCTCCCCGCGTGCATGGTGCGCATGTGCTGGTTGCCGGTCGTCCCCCTCAGATTCACTGCCTGAGATGTCAACTGGTATCCGGCGCTTGGTTGCAATGTTATGAAGCATTGCACAGACAGCCACAATGCGGCAGCACGCTGCAGGACTGTAATACATGGCCCCACCTGTCTTGTGCAGTATACGGAACCTGCTCTTGAGCAGGCCAAATGTCCTTTCAATACAGTTCCTTGTCCGGATGTGTGCAACATTGTAGCGGCGTTGCTGAGGTGTGGCAGGGTTGAGGTAAGGGGTCAGGAGGTCAGGAGTGCTCTTGGAGCGTTTTTTTCAGTTTTCTGTTTTTCCTCCCTTCTCCCAGACCTACATTGCAATTTTAGGGGGTACCAACTGTATATTATATTTAGTTTTAAAATGCACCACAGCATCAAGCCTATTAATTTCCCAATATATATTCTAAAGAGTGGGCATTTATAGTTTGGCTATTCCAGATTCCTGTTGCCTCCTGTTAGCTGAAAAGCAATGTTCAAGGTTGCGAATAAAATACTGTAAAATAAAATAACTGAAAAATAACATGAAGACAGGCTGTTTCTACCTCCCCATAAGGCACAAAAGTAAAGATCCGCTTAAGTGCTGGTCTCTGTATTTGATGCTAATTAACTCACCGTCAGTGAATTTGAAAGAGGTAGTGAGACACAAATTCTGGGTAGTCATGAAATATATATTCAGAAAAACTTTCACTTAGCAGCCAGTCACAGGCAAATGTTACAAGTTCATTTAATTGTATAAGCAATAATAAAGAAAGCACATTTAACGTTGCTAAAATACTCTAAAAATCAAATATTTAGTATTAACTTTACACACAACAATGTCTTTTACAGTCATCATTTTGAGTAGTCAAGCTACCATAACACCCTAAACATCTAACCTAAGCCTATGGTAAATTATATCATACCAGTCTAGGTTACGTCTGAGAGCAAAAGTGTTGTGATATGCCTGTTAATGATGTTTCATTCTGAGTTCTTGAGTAGGCTCACTAGAGTGTTTCTCATATTGCCTCTTTTTCACTTACAGTTATTATTTGTGCTCTAACATATTACCTAAGACTATCACATCGCAGTGTAACAGTGACCCAATGACTGCCAAAAATGACAAATGAACCTAGGGGGAGTGTTGCAAAGTCTTCCTGTGCCCTGGGCACCCCCCAACATTTTTGCTGACTGGTACTGGTGGTAACAGACTCTGACTGACCCAGGGCTCTACCTAACAAAGGCCCGGATGTATGTCATTACCACGCATGCTTTTACAACGCATGCCTTTACCACGCAACTTTTACAACGCAAGTCGTTACAACGACTTGCGTTGGGGGTGCTGGATAGTGAATAGTTTAATTTACTATTCCAACTCCAGTCCCCGTGGATAGTAGGGAAGGTTTTGGATAGTAAACTAACTATTCCCTATCCTAGAGCGCCCCCCAGCACAAGTCGTTGTAACGACTTTCGTTGTAAAAGTTGCGTGGTAAAGGTACTACGTTGTTAAAGTTGCGTTGTAAACGCTGTTTACCAAAGGCCCAGGGCCAGTGCTATCCTGAAAGAGACACTTAAAATACATTGAAAAAACCTACATACACTAGGGTACAGTATGGGATAGGGTGCCCCTATGGTTGTCATGGCCTCCCCTATAAGGCCCTAGTACATATTAGGGCAGGGCGATTGAAACTTTCTTTAAGTCCGTTGCATATAATAGAGTATTGCAGTTTAGAGGCTAACAACCCTTTATGTACTTGCATGTGTGCACTGCTGTAGCCTGAGATCAGTTTAAAAGCAGCCCTGTGTTGCAGGACTACTTTTAAAATGCAAACAAACTCACTTTTGTTGTATGGGACACATCAACATTATTAACCTACACTGTTTGGGCATATTAGGTACCCCTAGGTGTGGGGTCCTGTAGATAGAGGCAAGGCCCTTACAAAAGATGTTTTATAAGCCCTGGTATTGAAATATGGCACAAATCATTTTACCCATTACAACACACCGGCCACATAAGTTGACATGGCAAGAAGTTATTGACTTACAATTTTTGGTAGAAGAATCATAAAAATACCATTCAAAGACTTCCTGGAATGGTATTGATAAATCCAACAATATGGTATTGTTCAAATTTGCCTAAAGTATACAGACAAAAGGTTATAAAACGTTATTGTGTGTATTGTGTCCTGATTGGCCAGAGTTAGGTGGATTAGCCAGGACAGTTTGATGAGGTGATAAAGAGCCCTTGGAGTTAGCCAGCTCTTCGGGGATGGCAGGATTCTGATACATAGTAATGCCAGAGGGGGTAGGTGTCGTAAACCATATTCTTCAATGGAAGGAGACAGCCAGTAGAAGTCAGTTTCAATTTACACTTTTCCTCTTTGAACCCAGCCATTTGGTGGGATTAAGGAAAGAATGAGCAGAGGCATGGGAGAGAGACAATGGAGATTAAATATATTGGGGTGTGATTAGCCAGCTCTTCTCTCCTTGCTGGAAAATCAGTCATTATGAATTTTGGAGAAATTATGTTCTCTGGGAGAAAATAGCACCACACTTTGGAGGATGTGGTCATACCCTGGGGTATTTCGCTGCACCTGATTGTACAGGAGCACCTTCCTGCTTGACCCAGGAAACTTGGAATAAGCAGAGCCTCTCAGATCTGCTACTTACACTTAAGAGAGAAGAAGGGTCCATGCTGTGGAGTTTGATTGGCACAAACAAGGCCCTGCACTCTGAAGATTGCACCTGCTGCACAACCAGAACTACATCCCATTAGGCCTAATTTGCTTCAAAAGGACTAAAGACTGAACTCCCTGCAAGTTACAGGTTAACAGAGCTCACCTGGAACATCACCTCCAGGAATCCTCAGCCTGGATTATTACCAATGAATTTGTAAGGGTTTTGTCCAAGTGGATTGTGGGAACTTAAGCCCCAAACTTTCAAGGACTACAGGGCTCCATCTCGTTCTGCCTGAAACTTTGACTTTGACCTGGTCTAGCGCAATCAGATGTCCCAATTGGTGCTATAGGTTTCTATGTACTATATAGTGTTAAATCTTTAGAAAACTCATATCTCCGGTTTCCTACATTGCATTTTTTTGTTTTGGTGTCATTTTAAAGAGAAAAATATTTCCTATGTATATTCCTGTTGGATTTTGATTGTGAGTTTTTTTTTTTTAAATATTTACTGAATTGGTGTTTTTAAATACCTTACATACCTTTCTTTGAAGTTAAGCCTGCCTGCTCGCAGCCAAGCTACCAAGGGTTGAGCATGGGAATAATTTTCTAAGACCTGTACTGAGCCCTATATTGTGGTAGTGGCCTCATCGCCTGTGGTAGATATACATTTGCCTCTACTAATAACCCCCTTTCCAGCAGGGAGCAAGTAGATTAGCCAATCTGCTTGTTTGGATACAAAGCAATCTTATCATCTGTCATCCTGCCTGTTACCTGGCTACACTGATTCCTGTCACTCCCCAATATGACTGACATTTGTTATTGCACCATGATCACACATGAAACTACATCAACGTATTTGCATCAGCGCTGACTTTTCAAGCACAATTAGCCTAATCCGGGGAATAATGATCATGACAGTAACATCTGCATCTTCCTATCAAGCATTTTCCATTCCTATTTTTATATTTTACTGCAACATGAATGATTCTGCAGACCCGAAAGTATAATAAGGCATTCTAACATTCAGCTTGCATGGAGTGAACTCAGTGGAGCAAAGCACTTGGCGCGGAGATAAGTGAAAGTCACAGTAGTAAATTGGCTGGGAAAGGAGAGCATTGCCATTTACGCTTTAAAAGTCAATACAATTGGTGCCAATGGGTTTTGAAATTAAATTTGAACATATGTTATTAAAAGAGAAATTGAACGGCTCAATTTGTCCTGTTCACAAACATTTTCAATAGCTGTCCTATTTTATTTCTCTTTATCTTTTGGTCAGACTTTATAGGGTATTGTGCCTGCAGGGCATTCCTTTGAGTCTCGTAATGTAAAACGATGGATCCACATTTGAGGGAATTATCAAGACTTCTGTACAGAACAAAAGAGACACAGCAGGAAGCATTATTACCTACTATGTGCAAGAACACGTATAATCCATTCTTACTGGAGAGAGGTGGCCCTGCCATGATGGATGAAAAGTACTTCAGGGACCGATATCTGGTGGACACTGAAAATATTCCACTCATTTGGCGGTATTTTTTAAGGCCCCAGATATGATGGTTATTTCTACATGTCCACTCTGGGTGTCGAATTTTCATTATGGAGTTTCACCAGGTAGACACTAGTCCTACCACTCTGTCACAAACTGCCTCAGGTGGGACACACCATACATAGTAGCAGCACATCTTACATGAAGGAAGCCTTCCTTGGCAGGAGTGATAGAGGTGTTCCATTCTGGCAAATCGAACTTCAGTCTGCCAATCTTTAAATGACGCCCTTAGTATTTAATGCTACCCTAGCTAGTGACATTAGGACCATTGTAATGAGTGTTAGTAGCAAAAATATTCAGTAGTTCATAACACCCCTACATATGCTCACAATTCTCTATTTTGGGAGCTATAAGAAAGTGTTCTTGTTTGTGCCTTTGTCAGCTGACTATATTTGAGGACTTACTTGACCTTGTGAAAGCAACCATAGCTCTATTTCAAGACCTCAAGCAAACATATTATTTCTAGTAACAGCTCCAGTCAAGAATGTCTCTGATCTTTTGCCCCATTACTAGTCAAGCACGGATAACCAACTTTGGAAAAAAATATAGATTTCCTAAATGCGTTTCAAATGTGTGAATCCCAACCAGGTGGTAAAGGAGTACCCGCAAGAGCTTTACACTGGGGGCTGCTAATATCTTTGACCCGCGTTAGCAGAGGTGTTGTGGAAAGTATTTTTGGGCATTTAAACTGTTTATCAGTTTGCAGTAGATAACATTGTTCAGTTAGGTAAACATGTGTTGCATATTACTTCCTGGCTGTTTTAATTAGATGCAAATCTTACCTGTTTTACAATAAAATATACACAGCAGTTAAAATAGAAGTGTTGAAGACGATAGCTCAAATAATTATCAGCTGGTAGTCAAAGGAAAATCAAATTGGTAAATTCTGTTTAGAATATTTGATCGTTGCCAACAACACGAACCATTGCGGCAAATGTCATTTGTGCTAATTCAGTTTTGTAATAAAATAAAGAGCTAGCTTGTTGTGAACAGGTAACTTCTTTTTTGCTATTTGCATTAATTGGACGTTCTGCTTTTTTTGCTTCTCCTTTAGAAGAAATATGTCATTACAAAACAGAAAGACTAAACCCTCATTTCCAAAACTCCTAACGGAATTGCTATTGTTGATAAAACAGAACGCTGTTTAAGCTGTAAAAATTAAATTACGAAAACACAATATGTGATAGGGAAATGCATACTCTTAGACACAAACATTAGAGGGTGCATGGCAAATGATAATAAGATGGAAGTCATCAAGTCAAAGGAATTTTCAGACAGCACATTTTCAGCAGACTTCAAAAAACATGTTTCTAAAGGGAAAACTAGTTATGCTTTCAGCGTCTGTTTCATTAGACATGTCTGCTTTTGTTATTTTCAGTTTTCTCTTTCTAGTTTTGTCTAATGTTAAGTCAGCTACAAAAAGCACTTTCTACGGTAATAAGTTTATTACTATTTCAATTATGAGTCTGGTGGATCTCTTGCAGTTTACCTTCCCTGCTTGAAGCGTGGTCTTACCCTACTTGTTACATGCCTCCTATTATCATACTCTTCCTATCATCAATAGTGAAATATATAGTTTGGTTGTTTGCCACCGATTTACTCACCAGCACTGATATCTCCCCTACTCTGACTACTATTAGCTTGATTTATTTCGTGTCGAATAGAGCTGCAATATAGAGTACGATCACATACAGAATACATACAGTGCATAGATCAAGTTTCATACGTGGGGGCAAATACTTGCCGTGACATGGAATGCAACCGAGGTGCTAAAGGCGCTGCGTATCCCTATTTAAGGTGAACAAATAACAGTGATGCAACGATTCATGAAAAACATACCCATTAATAACCGGCAGCAGTTTGCTGGTCCTCACATCAGGGACCAGCATAGTGGACCAGCATAGTCCGACATCTATGTCCATCCCATCTCCCCCTCTGAATGGATCCATTATGTACTCAGTAACAATGTACTGAGGCCTTGCCGCAATAAGCCCCACACTATTTAATATTTATGTGCCCCCCCCCCAAACAAGGTTAATTCGACCATTTGGTTTTGCTCCAGTAGTATATGCAGATGACACAGAAATTGTTGTGTCCATCTCGAAGGATGCTGATGAGACAGACCACTGCTCCAATAGCTGTATAGGAGCTGTTGAGCAATTGAGGAACGATAATAGTCTTCTGCTTAATTCGGCCACCACTGAAGTTCTCCTTCTTGGCAAAAATGTTGTCTCTTGGGATTAATCCTGGTGGCTTCAGATGCTTGGCTCTCCTCCCAGTTAGTCCTTCAACGCACAGATGAATAAACTCCTTTCCTCCTGTTTCGTTTTGTTGCATAAAACCAGGAACATTCTTCCTTTCATACCTTGAGAACTCTTAAAATCAGGGATCACAGCTTTGGTGTTATCAAGGCTGGATTATTGTAAGGCCTTATACTTAGGCATTCACTAGCGCTCTCTGAAAAAACTTCAAGGCTTACAGAATGCAGCAGCAAGACCTTTAAAGAAAATTCTAAAGTTCAAGCCACTATCAGGGACATTACGAAAACAACACTGGCTTCCTGTGAAGAAAAGAGTCCGGCTCAAGCCCTATGTCTGGCTCATAAAACTGTGTATGGGGATGCTCCAGCATTCTTGAAAAAATCAATTGAGAGTAGGTTTAATAAATAAAGTTTCACCACAGTGACAAATATCCTATAATTTAAATTGAAGTTACGGCAAGGACAACGTAAGCCCTTAGTAAATTTGGGCCTTAGCACCCGATTCACAAAGGCATTCTGAGACAAAAGTCTGATTTTTCCGACTTTTGGTATTTACAGCAGTCATTTACAAGTCATATCTTTATGTCCACAGTCAGGCCCGAATTTTCAAACCCGGGCCGCACTTTCCGGCTCAGGCCTTACTCTCTGGCTCGGGCCAAATGAAGTGTAATCAATGGGCTGGAATTCAATTTTTACAAAAAAGAACATTAGGAATGTGTGATAAATGATAGAAGAGGTCAAGAAATTCAGTTTGAGCAGGGAAAAGGGTGTGGCCAGACACTACATCATATCCCAGAAAAGTTTGCTACTTTGCATCATGGTACATGCAGTCCACAATTTGCGCTCCCCTCAGTTTTGACTGTAGTGTTATATTGACTGTAGTGTTGACACTACAGTCAACACCGAGGGCAAGTCCAGTTGGAACCTGTCATCTTGGCAGTTACAGAAAATGCCTCTCATAGATGGTTGAGCCTCTCTTGCTTGAACTGTAGGTCAGCCTTATGACTCTAGGACTCCACTACAGGATGGAGAGCAGGTCTGGTCTTCCAGGCTCTTCTGAAATCAATGACAACAGGTCCATTCCTCTTCTGTTCCTTCACAGCTCCAGGAACTGTCCTAAGGCTTGCATCTTTCGATTGTTTACATTATTTCTCTTTAAATAGTTTGTATTTGTGGGTGTTGCTTTTAAAATATGTTTTCAATCAGATTCAAGCCATGCATTGATTGGAACAGGTGTTCTCGTTTGAAATAGGCACTTTTGTAGCTATGTAAAAAAAAGTCATTGAAATTGTGATAATTTGCATTATACTGTAAAGTTTTAAAAGAATGTGGGTCATATTTGAAGTTCGGCAGATGGGATACTAAGTCACACATATGGCTGATGTCCTGTCCACATTACTGCGTGCATTGTAGTCTATGGCGATGGTAACTCAGCAGCAGGGTATCCTGGAGTATCTTGTCCATCAAACTCTAAATTAGAACCCCATGTCTTAATAAACGTATTTTACCACTGCTACATGGCTTCTGTGGAAATACACGTACATCTTCAATAAGGGAGAATATATTGGCTGCAGCATTTTTCCAAGGACATATTGAGTGTTTTTACAAATTAAGCCCTGAGTCCTGTGGACTCTACCTATTTACATGCACCTATTCAAACATTCGGGAACAGATGGCCACGTTCTCCAGCTAAAGGTTGATCAGGGAAACTAGCTAAAGCAGCATTTCAAAATAAACACTTGCCAAAACTCACCGATGTTGATGTGTCTCATTTGAAAGTCAAAAACGATTATCAACATAATGGTGTTCATGAATACTCCCCAAATGTAATGCTTTGTTTTGTTCTATAGTATATCTAATTTCCATAAAAGTAATTCAGTGGGAAAGCAGATATTCAAATGTGTTGCAGACCAAATGAGGGAGACAAAAGCTTGCGGACACCTTTCCTGTGTTTCTAAAACGCTGTATAATTCTCCTGTTGATGGGAAGTCCCTTGGTTGTTTGTTTCCACATTTGCATGCACTTGGTAGCCATGACTCAAGGTCACCTGCATGCGTTGCCAGGTACAGCGCCATTCATTACACAAACATAGTTTTGTGATACAAAGCCGGCTAATGAAAATCAGAAGGCCCTGAGGACTGGAATACCTGCGTACATTAACCACCAATGTGATTAATCTGCATCCATGCTGATGCTGGGATTTCTATCTGAAATTGCATACTTTGAAAATGATTAGCTTTTTGCCTCCGGGGAACCAAAGAGGCTGATGAATACCAAAGTTAAATAAAATATAACATGTACATGTTGTTTTTAAATGAACCCAGAATTACTACAATCACTGGCAGGTGAGGGAAGGCGTCAGCTTTAGGATGAGTGATTGAATGTTTGGTGAGAATATTTTGTATTTTTTTACTGATATGTACCTGGTGTCAAAAGTCAAGGTTGCAAGGATGTGATTCGTCGCTGGAGCCAGGGGAAGAGAAGAGACTTCTTTTAACAGGAGGACTGGCGCCCTGAAAGCTCCCTGACGTAGCTATTTGCAGAAAAGATGACAGAGAGTAAGGGGGCTCAGAGGGCTAGAGGGTTTAAAAGTATATGAACATCGGTTTTAAATGTCATGCCTGTCATGGGGTTCACGCTGCATATATGCAGGAGCAACAGGCCTGAATTACTGGATGTTGAAAACATATGTTATCATGCATACAAATATGGGATCAGTATCCGCATGCTAAGTTAGAAAAACTGCCCTAGGTTCAAGATGAGCAGTGGCAGCTGCTGTGGTACAGAAGTGGTAAGGTGGTGGGGGGAGGCTTGGGCGGGGGTGGAAAAAAATAAACATTTACTTACCTGCCAGTCGCGGCCGCTCCTCCGTCCCGGTAGCACACAGGCTTCCAGACTCCCCAAAGCCAATCACAACACTTCTATCATGCTGGTAATACTATTACCAAAGCAAAAACAACAGGTGATGGACAGAATGCAGAACAATGTCATACATTCACCCCAGTACAGAGATCTGGGCCTAAATCCATCGTTTTTTTGCTCACCATGCCTTTCCAGTTTGAACCCAGCTATATGCAAATCAGTCTTGACCCTGTGCCCCATGGGAACAGTCCAGCCCGAACTGCCAAGCCAGATCCTCCCTGGACTGAAAACAAGCATCCAAGGACCGTTTTCGGGCTTTCAGCCCTCATCAGCCTGGATAGCTTGATTCCAGTGGCATGGAGAGCACGGGACTCACGTCTGAGCATACCCGTCCCACTCGGGGTGACAAAGCAAAAACAACAGGTGATGGACAGAATGCAGAACAATGTCATACATTCACCCCAGTACAGAGATCTGGGCCTAAATCCATCGTTTTTTTGCTCACCATGCCTTTCCAGTTTGAACCCATCTATATGCAAATCAGTCTTGACCCTGTGCCCCATGGGAACAGTCCAGCCCAAACTGCCAGGCCAGGTCCTCCCTGGACTGGAAACAAGCATCCAAGGACCGGTTTCGGGCTTTCAGCCCTCATCAGCCTGGATAGCTTGATTCCAGTGGCATGGAGAGCACGGGACTCACGTCTGAGCATACCCGTCCCACTCGGGGTGACAAAGCAAAAACAACAGGTGATGGACAGAATGCAGAACAATGTCATACATTCACCCCAGCATGACAGCAGCATCCTGGTTGTTCTGAGCTGCCTGGTTTGCTGCTCAGATTCTCCATGGGAGCCTGGGACTGTTCTCCACCAGCTGTGCAGAACAGCTGGATAGAGAAATGCTAAGTGTCCTAAAACGACTAGCCAAACTGACATGTACATGTATGGTGCCCACCACTCCTCCTCCCTGCTCATCACACAGCCCAGCCCTGCCCCGCCCTAGACTGTCTCAGACTCAGTACTGAAAAATAAAATGATAATAACAATGCATTTCGTTTTTGCACTGCTCAGAGAGCAGTGGGGCGACGCTCCTCAGTCTTAACAGAGTAGCGGCTGTTTAACATTAATACTCAGATTAGACACATCTGGTACAAAACAAAGTTAACGGGGACGTGAAAACTGCTATACTGCATGCACCTTATCCAGGAGGTTAGGATAGGAACCACAATTTTAATAGATCAACATATTTCTCCAAAAATCCTCTGTGAAAATGTATTAAATGTGTAGTTGTAAACAACAATGGCTTTGAAAGTTGTTTCAGAAAAACAAGAAATCAATGACAGATGCATGATAGTATAAACCTGTGTTGACATGAAACTGGAGTGAATGAGCAGGGGGTGTAGTTAGGTGGGCCAAGCTGCATTCATTGTAATTCTTTCATAGGGATCAGGCTTGAAATTGGAATATCAATCAATCAATCAATCATATCATTTGTAAAGCGCACTACCCACCCGTGAGTGTCTCAAGGCACTGGGGTGGGGAATGCAGCTACTGCTCGAAAAGTCAGGTCTTGAGGAGTTTTCTGAAGGTCAGCAGGTCTTGGGTCTGCCGTAGGTGGATGGGGAGGGTGTTCCAGGTCTTGACAGTAAGGTGGGAGATCGATCTGCCGCCGGAGGTTGCTCTTCGGAAGCGGGGGACTGTGGCGAGGTCGCAGGAGCTGGCGGGCGGGGGTGTAGAAGCTGAGTCGTCTGTTGAGGTACGTTGGTCCGGTGTTGTGGAGTGCCTTGTGTGTGTGGGTGAGGAGCTTGAAGGTTATCCTCTCGGTGACCGGGAACCAGTCCAGGTCTCTCAGGTGGGGTGTGATGTGGCTGCGGCGAGGGATGTCGAGGATCAGGCATGCAGAGGCGTTCTGAATGCGTTGGAACCGTCCCAGGAGTTTGGCCGAGGCTCCTGCATAGAGGGCTTTTCCGTTGTCCAATCTGCTGCTGACGAGGGCCAGGGTGACCGTTCTTCTCGTTTCAGTGGGGATCCACTTGTAGATCCTGTGGAGCATGCGGAGAGTGTTGAAGCAGTAGGAGGAGACGGCGTTGACCTGTTTAGTCATGGAGAGGGTGGAGTCGAGGATGACCCCTAGGTTGCGTGCGTGGTCAGTGGGTGTTTGAGCGGTTCCCAGTGCGGTCAGCCACCAGGCGTCGTCCCAGGCCGAAGGGGTGGATCTGACGATGAGGACCTCTGTCTTGTCCAAGTTCAGCTTCAGTCGGCTGTTCCTCATCCATTCAGTGATTGCCTTCATTCCTTCGTGAAGGTTGGTTTTGGCAGTGTGGAGGTCCTTGGTGAGGGAGAGGATCAGCTGGGTGTCATCACCATAGGAGATGATGTTGAGGTTGTGCCGACGGGTGACGTGGGCGAGTGGTGCCATGTAGACGTTAAACAGAGTTGGGCTGAGGGATGAGCCCTTGGGTATGCCACAAATGATCTTTGTGGCTTCAGAGCAGAAGGGGGAAGGCGAACGCTCTGTGTTCTGCCGGAGAGGAAGGAGGTGGTCCAGTCCAGGGCTTTCTCTTGGATCCCAGGCTTGTGGAGCTGTGTTTGTAGTGTGTGGTGGCAGACCGTGTCAAAGGCAGCTGAAAGGTCCAGGAGGATGTGGGCCGCCGTTTCTCCATTGTCCAGCAGGGACTTGATGTTATCGGTGGCGGCGATGAGGGCAGTCTTGGTGCCGTGGTTGCTGTGGAGACTGGGAAGGGTCCAGGATGTTGTACTCCTCAAGGTAGCGGGTCAGTTGTTCTTTGACGATCTTCTCAATGACCCTTGCCGGGAACCGGAGCAGGGAGATGGGCTGGAAGTTCTTGAGGTCCTTGGGGTCTGCCTTGGGTTTCTTGAGTAAGGAGTTGATCTCGGCGTGCTTCCAGCTCTCCAGGAAGGTTGCTGTCTCGAAGGAGGTGTTGATGACTTTCCGAAGATGAGGTGCTATGGATGTGCTGGCTTTGTTGAAGATGTGATGTGGGCATGGGTCTGACGAGATCCAGAGTGGATGGTGTTCATGTTCTTGATGGTGTTGTCGTCATTGATGTTGGCCCAGGAGAGCAGGCGGATGGGGCGGATGTTGGTCGTGGGGGCGGAGGTCTCAGTGGTTGTCGGAGTGGACGTGGCATTGAAGCTGTTGTGGATGTCTGCGATCTTGCGGTGGAAGAAGGTGGGCAGTGAGTCGCACAGGTCTTGCGAGGGTGTGACATCATTGGTGTTGGAGCTAGGGTTGGAGAGTTCCTTCACGATGTTGAAGAGCTGTTTGCTCTTTGCTGTTGTGCGCATTGTTGTCTAGGTGGTTTTTGAAGGAGGCCCTATTGGCAGATCTGTAGAGGTGATGGTGTCTGCGAGTGGCCTTCTTGTTGTCTGCGTGGCTGTCCAGTGTTCGTTCACGGAGCTAGATCTTCTCCAGCTTTCAGCAGGTAGGAGGCCCGGAGGTCTTCTGTGAACCAGCTGGCTTTCTCGTTGGTGTGACTGTTGGAGGGTTTTTTGATCGGGCGAGGGTGTAGGCGGAGTCGTTGATCCACTGTCTGAGGTTGCGGGCGGCGGTTTCGGGGTCAGTGGGGTCGGCGGGTGGGCTCTGGGCGAGAATGGTGGTTAGCTGGCCTTCGGTGACTTTGCTCCAGCAGCGGCGAGGCATCTGTAGGGTGCGGTGGTGCCTGGTGGGTTTTTTGAAGGTGAAGTGGATGCAGCGATGGTCGGTCCAGTGAAGTTCGGTGGTGTGGTTGAAAGAGACGTGGGGGCTTGCGGAGAAGATTGGGTCAAGCGTGTGACCGGCGGAGTGGGTGGGTGTTGTGACAAGTTGTCTGAGTCCGAGGTTGGCTAGGTTGTCAATCAGGGTGGTGGAGTTGGTGTCGTTGTTGTTCTCGAGGTGGAAGTTCAGGTTCCCGAGGAGGATGTAGTCAATAGAGGCGAGGGCGTGTGTTCTGACGAAGTTGGCGATGGAGTCGCTGAACTGTGGTCTGCGTCGGGGGGTCTGTAGATGAGGGTTCCTCTGAGGGTGGTGTTGGGGTCGGTGTGGATCTGGAAGTGCAGGTGTTCAGCGGTGCTGAGGGTGTCATCGGTGTTGGTCGAGACTCTGAGAGTGTTCCTGGGGACGATGGCGATTCCTCCTCCTGCTCCGTTGGGGCTGTCCCTGCGGGTGATCTTGTAGCCTTCCGGGACAGCTATGGCTATGTCAGGTGCCGAGGCGGGGTTCAGCCAGGTCTCCGTCAGTAAGGCGACGTCTGGGGAGGTTGAGTCGAGTAGGTCCCAGAGTTCAACGGCATGTTTGCGGGCGGAGCTGGTGTTGAGAAGGATGCATCTGAGGTGGTTTGGTTCTTTCCTGATCATCAGCATGGTGGGGCGGATGCTTGTAAAGCTGCAGTTCCGGCAGTTGAAAGTTCCGTGGGTGCGCTTCGGGGCGGCCAGGAAGCAGGTGTGTGATCGTCCAGTGTTGAGTGCGTGGAGGGTTCTGGCATCGTAGCAGTGATGAGTGTGGCTTTCACGGGGTGCAGGGGTCCTGGCGCTGGGCGCGGTCCAGGCGCGGACGGGCGCAGACGGGCTTGCCTTAGGTGCGCCTTTGGCGCGCCAGCGGCGCACAACCTCTATATGAGGGGATGTGGGAGGGAGGAGCAGCTGGGAGGCGGGAGTGGGACGACGAATGGGATTACAGGGGGCGGGGCCGCAGTGATGCAGCGGAGGGAAAAATGGGTGGGGGCCGCGGGAGAAATGGCAACAGGAAGGAAAACAAGTCTAGGCAAGAAAACAAGTACAGGCACAGAGGAATAAAAACAAGTCTGGACAAGAAAGCAAGTACAGGCACAGGGGAATAAAAAAAGTCTGGGCAAGAAAGCAAGTACAAGCACAGGGGAATAAAAACAAGTCTGGGCAAGAAAGCAAGTACAGGCACAGGGGAATAAAAACAAGTCTAGGCAAGAAAGCAAGTTAGACACAGGGGAAAAAACAAGTCTGGGCAAGAAAGCAAGTACAGGCACAGGGGAAAAAAACAAGTCTGGGCAAGAAAGCAAGTTAGGCACAGGGGAAAAATACAAGATTAGGCAAAAACAATGTAGGCAGAGCCATGAAGCAGCTTGGGGAGCAACCTGCCTGCGAGCAGGGTCACGGTCATATAGAAGTGCAGATACTTGCTAACCCAAAAACCTGTGACTTCTGGGATGTGCACTTCTTTTCATGGAAGAGTAATAACTCCGCTGAGAAGTACTCACCCTCCCTTTTAATTTTAATAACTTTAAAAGAATTGATCAAGACCATGACGCCACCAGCATGAACGAGAATAAGCTACGTATGATAGTCCCCTGGAACCCCCCTCACTGCATCTGAGGCCTGATTCATTGCATGACCTCTGGTCAGCAGTCAGTACTAAGAGTCTCACAGCACACCACTCACTGTGTAGCTAGATACTGATAAAAAATATCTTCCCCTCAATCAGAGTTGTGAAGGCTGTACTTAGAGATTGCCAGTGCTCAAAGCGCCTCATAATATCTAATGCATATTAATGCATTGCGACGCTGCCAGAAGGGATTTGATTCAAGTATTACACATAAACCCAGATGTGTTACTTCTGAACAGTAAGACGGATTTTAATCAAAAGGCACTTTTGGAGTCGAGCAGGTTGGAATATAAACAGCTTTACATTTGACACTGTCTTTGTGAAAGCCGAAAGCCATTCATGGACGCCAATTTACCAAAATGTCTCGGGTAGCGAAAGTCATATTGTGCCAACCTTTGACCTCCAATGAAAATTTGGAGTTGCAACTGAGGCTCCAAGGGAAGGATAAATATTAGGAACTGCATTAAATATACCAAGCATTGGCAATGCCAGTAAGCCTGCCTTATGAATGCCCTGTCAAGCCAGAACTAAAAATCCATGTATGTTAATAACTGCCTTTGTCTCATCTGTGCTGCTGATAGAGAGAATCACAATAAATGTATCTAGTTATTTATGTCACTTTGTTATTATATAATGGTGTGTGTATGCTCCTATAGTTCAGGCTGCATGATAAATAAATATGACCACAGCTGTGTTGAGGGCAAGCACATTTTTTGTGGAAGCACACCACTGGTGCCCAATCAAAGCATGTACAACTGGCTTCCAACATGTGGGCCAAGCCAAAGCCCCTCCTGGTTGTGGGGTTGGCATAAGGACCCTGAAGGAGGGAATCTGACTTTCTTGACACTAAAGCATGAAGGCAGTCTGAAGTACAAGGGGGTCACGCACCATTGTGGGACCAGAGAAGGGAATTGTGGGTACTTTGGAGGCAGGGAAAAAGGTATAAAGAGCCCATTCTACATGCTTAGCAGTCCACCTCTTTCTTTGTGGCAGCAGCTGGCAAAGAGGCAAAACCACACCCATCCGCTCACCTCCTGCTCCTGCTGCATCGGCTGGTGCACTGTGATGATGCACCGAAGGCCATTTATTTTTGATTGCTATATCCCCAGCCTAGTGTGTTGCTCTCCTCCATCTGACCATTGGACGCACTAGCAACACCATGCGCTCATGAATCTTAGCCACACAGTAATGCTGAATGGCGGAGGTCAGTGCCGCCTGCCTGTCTGCCACAATGCTCCTTAGCACAGTTTATACTCATATAATTGTCTGGTGACAGTCAAACCAGACCATGAAAATGGTCCTTAGAGCGCTACTTACTTTTGATTCTTGGCGGCCTTTGTGAACCACAATGCCATGAGTAGCAAGACAAAGACTAGACATAATAAAAGTCAATCCATGGGTTTGGGCTGCAACCCGCTTCAACTCCATTTGATGCCAAAGAGGTAAGTTGGTTGTGACTGTCAAGACAAAGTTCTGTTGTGGCTATATTTATTCAGACTTAGGGAAATAAAGGGCCATAATTGTCATGGGCTTGCTTTGCGTTTGCACCACGCAACATAAAATACCTTTTATCAAGGCATGCAAGGCCACTTTGCATGACATTGCGTGGCTTGATACATCAGGAGTAACACAATGCAGTGCAAATTGCTGCTCTATAAATGTGTTCCACAGCTGTTGAATGGGTGTTCCCATGAAACTCCCATGG
This sequence comes from Lissotriton helveticus, assembly GCF_964261635.1. NCBI lineage: Eukaryota > Metazoa > Chordata > Amphibia > Caudata > Salamandridae > Lissotriton > Lissotriton helveticus. The sequence goes on along the minus strand of NC_136071.1, from coordinate 983,737,266 downwards.
ATTTTGACATTTTTCCAGATTTATCATCACTGCTAGACCTAGGTGTGCACCAAAAAGATACGCCTTCCCAGGGGAGGCAAAATAAAGAGAAATATCTTAATTTCTCCTCTCTTTCTATGGGTGCTGCATTCTGCAGGACACATAAATAGAGGAGTATGGTTCTGAGACTTCTTTTTGTGCATGCAACGCAGGCACCCTTGCACCATAGTGCAAGGGTGCCTGCATTGGCGCTGGCAGCCCATTGAGCGCTAGCTCTGGGGAAAGTATATAAATGCACCGTATTGTAATAAATAAAGCACACTCCTGCCTTTCCTCTGCAACACAGCGCAGTAAGGTGACTTGCTGCACTATATTACCTTTCAATAACTAGGCCCCCAAGTGTCCTGCTAAGGGAGGGCTACAGATAAATAAACAATGCAGATGATGGCCATAGAAGTCAAAGAGAAATTAATGATCTAAATGACCACTCCCACTATTCACCTTGACATACGTGTACAGGTTCAATATTGCTTTTGCAGTGGAAAACTGAATCTTATCAAGTTTACAATTGTCTCCAGATCTTTAACTTTCACCATAGTGTGTGGGCGTACATGTAGACCTCCAATTTAACATCTTGTTTGGATGGCAGACCCACTGTTTTGTTGTTCACTATAGCATGTCATTTTGATTACTGATGTGCTCTGAAATTGTATAAAATTGATAGCCTAAAATAAAGTTAACCTTCTAGAAGTGCTCTCTCTACATTTCCTACTGTGTTCAGTCACAGACATCCTGCGCATGCTCAAATAGCATGACTCTCACATTGTCAATCACACTGACTCACGCCTGCTCTTTCATTTCAAACACAAATCTGTGATTGGAATCCACAGATAGCTGCATACATTTTTATGCACCAGACCTGTCGCTTATCATAGTGCTGCAATACTGACTTTCCTTCAGCTGGAAATGTGTGTTTGATTTTTAATAAAAAAAATAAACCTCAATACTGCACGTTTATCAGTAAATTGGATCACATACGAAAGACTTTTGTAAAGTAATTTATATGATGGAAAAGCAGTGTACCAAAGAAGAGATATCACATAGCTAAAGTGTCCACTATTAGGATTTTTGGAATAAAACGCGAGCAGTTGAAGTAGTTCATTAACTAAATAATAGGTATGTTCACCATCAAGTTGAAATTGCTAGTATGCAATGGCTCCTATGTATTTCAAAAGAGGTCTGACTAGATGAGGTTTAGCGAGAGATGCTGGAAAATGTATGGAAAGGGTCTGTGGTGTCCACATTTTCAAGTACAGCCAAATTCAATATCCTTACATATCTGGAGAAAAATCAAAGGTGCAAGAGCACAAAATGGCACTACAACAGCAGACAAACACATTGGCCTTGACACAAGAGAGAAGCAAACTTACAAATCAATTCTTAAAGTCAACACAAAGAGGAGTCAGTTTATGGATGCATATCTAAACTCCTTTGCAAAATATTCTACTCAGTCAAATTATATTTAGCTAGCCCAGGTATTAGGAATTGAACTATTAATATTTATGGTGTGTTTCTGCCCACCTCAAGGAAAATAACACTTATTGCCTGGGTGAATCCTCAAAGTTAGTAAACTAATCTGAGCTCACCCCACCCTCAGTAACAACAGAGAGGCTTAATGTGGGCAATGTGTAAAGTATTTATGTAGGACCAAAGTTCTAATAAAGTCAAAACACCAAGCAATAAAAATCCTAAACAAAGTAGAAAATAAAAGTGAGTAAATGGTATTAAACAAAATGACACCAACATAACAACAATCCAATAAAGGGAACCTGAGTTATGAATGTTTAAAGCTTTAAGTAAAATTAGCACCAAAGTCACTAGGTGCCGATGGTAGTCTAAGGAAGCATAGACTGTGACCCAGGCATGATTTAAGGCCAAGCCTGATGCAGCCCTGAATGGATACATCTAGTGCATTGAACCTGGTTAAAGCCGAAAGTCAAAAAGTTTGAAAAGGTTTTCAAGTCTCACTTCAGAAATGGGACTTGTAACTTTTTAGAAGAAAAACATTGACATTTCTTCCGACCAGAATGGAGATTTGTGACTTTTGGAGAGACAATATTGTTGCCACTTCCATTGACCGAAGGCTCAATAATGAAGCAGGTCTTTCATGTTGGAACTTTTTAAATGTGTAGCTGAAAATGTTTCAAGACCCAACGCAGAATAGGACTTAGTTGTTTTTTCAGAGGTGTTGGAAGCGTTTAGTGGGTGAATGCAGAAATTCAAGCTGACACCAAAGAATTGCTTCTCAGCTATCCGGGTACCACTGAAGTACTGGAGCTCCGAAAGAAAAGTTTAAAACAGATTCCAATCTTCCTTCGGTACATGAACAGCCACAGGAGAACAATTATGAGGCCAAAGGACCTCAAATGAGGGTACTTAGAGACTCTCAGTGCGTCAGGCAGTGGCTAACAGCAAAGTCTAATCCTGGTCCAGTTGCCACTGGTCAGCTGGCCACTTCAGGGAAAATCCTTCCTCTAGCTTTTTGTGTCCCCTGTAGCAACAGAGATCATCTGACTGACCCTGTATCCTAGGTACAAGATGGTGCAGGTCCAGGTCTTTAGGGCACCTCACAGGTCACAGACAGCAGCTGGAGGTTCTCTATTGATCTTACACAGGTCAAGTAGGTGTTTTGAGAAGGGTTTCTGGGGATGTCACATTCATGCCTGTCATCCGCTAGTGGATGGGGTGACTTCAGGACATTCCCTAACCGAAGTTCCTGGGGCAACCCTACCAAACTTTTCAGCAGTTCCTGTTTGCCATACTACAAACAATCCCACATTGCCCCTTACTCTCAAAGTTCAAGATGGCCTAATCTATTTTACAGACCTGACATGCCAACCCATTGGTGTTGTCAGGGTAATGAGCACTCAAAGCCAGTTCTGGGGCTAGGTTTCCTCCCACAGTGTTTGGTGCCAGCCTAACCTTGGGGACAGAGGCTGGGCCTATCCAGGTGTCACCTAACATTTGCTTTTGATAGGGGAGATCCCTTTGAAGGTAATGAAGTCCCTAGGTCCATCTTAACTGGTCTTCCTGCAAGGGTAAACAATCACCTCCCCACACCTAGGCCATTATCCTTGCTCTGGGAGCAGTTTTCACCCCTCATTCAGCCCGAGTACAGCTGGAAAGTTGTTGGAGAACCTATGCAAATGAGCCTCTAGTAGATTCAGGCAGGGCAAATGCAACTTCTAAAAGTTGCATTTCCCACATAGTTAATAAAAACGTGACTTCACTAGTAGATTTGTTTTTTATTAAATATAAAGGGGCTGATTTAGAGTTTGGCGTACAGAGGGTACTGGGTCAGGATAGTGGAGGATATTGCCCCCGCCATCCTCACAAAACTCTGTCCACAAAACCTTTAACTGTCGTTCAGCCCTGTGGACAGCTCCTAAAATTAACAAGAACCACCATCAGAGCGGTTCCTGTCTACTTAGTAAAAACTTTACAGACTGCTTTTTCAAACAGGACGGCAACCCATCAAACTTTTACACAAGTTTAATTTTTCAAAACCTGACTCCCAAAGCAGTTTATTTTTAAAATATGAATTAATAATGACCTTTGCATTGGAGTTTTCTCCTCTGGTATGGGGGGGGGGTGTTATGCTTTATGTTTCGGTCCCTCTCAACCACATTTTACCTGGTGGTGACGGTCTGTGAATAAAAGCCAACAGGTTGCCCACTCTAAGTGGGGCAGGTGGTTGGGAGACTAACTCCCACCCAGTGAAGGGCTCAAACTGCTGCTCTAAGGCTCCATGAGGTAGACCAGAGACCATGTTTCTACTGCCTGCTCTATTGAGGGCATTATAGATGCTTCAGTGCTAAGGTGGCATTTCCCATCCAGGCCTTGGGTACATTTTCTATTCCAGCGAATTACAGGCACCACAGATAGAAAAATAATGGGGGGGGGCAAACCATGTGAAACGTTAATTATTGCCTACAGCTTGTGTTAAAGCATTACCCCAGGATCCATTTTGGTAACATGTTTTCCCAGTCTTAGGCCCCTATTGCAATATAGGGGCTGAACGTTTTGTTTGCAAAGGAATCGAAATATGAGTTATATGACTCCCCCAGAGGTCAGCAAAGTATGACTCACCCAGAGGTCAGCCACTCCCTGCTGAGACCTTACATGTCACAGCAGCTTAGCTCAAATAAGACCATGTGAAAGACTATCTTGATTTTGGTAATTCTGTTCTACTTGTTATGATCTTGTGCTCTAGTGGACGATCAAAATTCTAGAAAAATCCCACGACTTAGCTTATTTGCATGGGGTATCCACATTCCCTTACACTCATGGGACACAGAGGATAACACATTAGTATTTTGACAATGTAATATCATGAAGTATGTCCACTGTTAGCAACATATCACTACTAAGTCAATTACATTTATTGTCTGTGGTCAGTATTAGCTTGCAAACACCCATATAGGTAAAGCATAGTGGTGCCCCAGGGGGTACAATTGAGCACTGATACTCAATGTAGTGGGCACTCCTAGGTAGTTATTGGCCATGGTGGAGTCAGAGGGCATAGCATTTGGCAAAACAAATGTTGTATGGTGTGTTTTTCGTGGGGCTAGTTAGGTGGAAAGTCACAAGAATCATACACACTAGAGATTCTGTTGATGAGGTTTACATACTGAATTTTGTTTGGTGTTAAGGGTTCGAGTGCCCAACAAGGAGTATATAGAAAGGACAATAGCAGAGTTTATTCACAATCTAAATATTTGCTTGGCGGTATCTTAATAATTTTAGGAAAATCGTTCAGTTCTATGGGGATTTTAAGTGTGAAACATTCTGATTCTCTGCTGGGATTTTATGAACCATATTTGAGAAATTAAACAGTCATCACTCATGGTTTTCTAATGAAAATTACAGATGGTACCCTAGAGGCTAATATTTGTTCAGACTTTCACTAAATTTACAAATATCTTCCTCATCAATGTGAGATAAATGTGTGACATGCAGAGTAAAAAGTACTACACACAGAAGTGGTGGTCTATCAGGTGAGTCCCCAGTATTTAAATGCAGCTTCATCATAGAGTTCTGATAGACCACTAACATTCCATATCGATGACAAAGCAACGCACTTCTGAATACCATGTAGTTGGAATAAGTGGGGTAGAATTTAAATTGTTTACTTTAGGGCTGCGTGCAGTAAATTAACAAAATGAGGGGTTTCATTTTATCATACGAATTTCGAAAAAGGGTCTAGAAAGTTAAATAAGAACACATTTTCCATAAGTTAGCAACTATTTCCCTCACTCATACCAAGATAAAGTCTGGCATGCTGAGTGAAGCATGCTTCCTCCAACACCAGCATCAGTCTGTCAGTTGACTATCCACTAATATATTGTGCCTTCAACATGGAGTTCCAATGAACAACTAGAGTACTAACATTCCATATTCAAGAAAAACATGAGGCAATCCTAAACATGATTTTTCTGTAGCAGGAGCTTGTGAATTTGAAACTTTTAAAGTCAGCTGAAGTAGATAAGCAATGAGGCATCAGTGTAGATATGGAACCAGGTACCTTAAACATGTGAGGGAACAGTTGGCCTTTTAGTCATTTATGGCATGAGATAATTGGAAAGAGGATGCAATAGTTAATACCTACATATATCCACCACCTTCTTTCAACAACTTGTTTGCTCAGGATAGCCATCCTTTCTGTATCTTAATACCTCCTCAGTTTTAAAATAATAACATTTTAGAAGACAATGATGATTTTTAATGCTCTTTTTAAATGTTTGGGGATTTTTTTATAGACTATAAAAAAAAATATATATAATTTTGTGCTCCAATTGGTAGCCGGAGCCGCAAATGAGTCCCCCTAATCATCTTCCTCCTTTGTGCGTCAGGGCTCGAGTGTTAGGGGCTAATGCCCTGAGCACAAAGGAGGAAGATAATTTAGGGGATACTACACCACCCAAAAAGGGATTTATTACCCATAAACATACTGAAAAAGGAGGCTATACCTTTTGCTATTTAAAAGTCAAGCAATTTTGAAAAGCACAACCCTGATGAATTCCATAGTGGACGAAACACGTTTGCTGGGCTGAGTGAAAAATGTCATGCCTTGACAAATCTATAAAAGTTGGATACTAGACGCATTCTTAAGACTCCTGACAACTGAATCTCATTTTTTGTTCATCATTGGTGTTTTTCTTAACATTGGATTGCCTGAATTTGGGCCGAAAGCAAAACAATATAGTGGTAGCTCCTTTTCTAATTGGTGTGGTGTAAATTGAATAGTTGTGCCTTCAAGGCAATGGGACCATGAAAGCTTGAGCCGTGGGACCACTGATGATATTTGGTATGATGCACTTGTGTAACGGTAGGGACTGCACTGTTTTTGCATATCGTTTGTACCAGCTATGAATCTTCTGTGTAGGATATCGACCAGCTAGCATCCAATCAAAATGCAGGATCTTTGGTAATGTACATCTGTTTGAGTTATAATAGTCAATTATAAGTTGCATTTGATATAGCCAGACTAACTAGCTAGAGGTGCTAAACATTGCTGAGGTAGGCCATGTATTCAGCTCAGTAACTATTCTGTGATTTATTTATAATGGTGAGGTAGCTGAACTTTTGCTTTCAAGGGTACACCTACTTGAAACAGAGATAGGCATATATTCTACTTGGTCTTATAGATTGTCAGTTAAAAAACGTGAGCAATGCAACAAAAAGATGGTCTATTCATTTTTGGAGGCAGACAGGTCTCTGCTAAAGATTATTTAGCTGCTAAAAGGTAGGAAACATGCTTCCATATACCAAGAACCATGTTGAAATCCTTGTGTCATGGATATAAATATACAGCATTAAAACATCTTACAAATGGATTACAAATGTTTATTTAAACGTTGTACTAGATACTATATTAAATATCTATCTGTGTCCATGGCAACGAGGTACAAGAATTTCAGATTTAAAACTCTCCAGAGTGAGTTGTGTGCAAAGAGATATTTTGTCAACACTGGCTAATTTGCTTTCATTTCTTTGCAGTCAACCAGTTTTATATTTTCCATTTCCACCAAACATGAAATGTTCCAGTTACCTTCACTGAAGAATTGAATGTATAAAATAAGAGCATGTGTTCAGACTCAGACTGGGGAAGCAGCCTTGACAAAAATTCTCAAATCGCTTCAGCTTTGTTTCTTTGTTTAATGTCACTCTTTCCATCCATTCTTTCTCCTTCTCTCCTTTTCTCCTCCCTCCCCCGCTGTGCGCCTTCTCCGTTCCATCCCCTCCCTCCCGCTCACTCTTTAAACCTCCCTGTGCTTGTTGCAGTTAACCTTGGATAGGTTTGGAAAGTGACAGAGGCACAAGGAGCAGCACAAGGTTTTTAATGCTAGCCTCCAAGGGCTACAATCCACTGGGGAAATGCCAGATGGAACAAAAGGCCTGTCCAGCCCTGGTGTATTCCTAAACCTAAATGTAAATTAATTTTCCCCATCATCCCCTATGGCATAGTTATCATTGCTACAACTGATGCAATGGTACCGGGCCCAGAGGTTTGAGGCGCCAGTTTCACCAGTTATGTCACCAATTATGTCTGTCTTTTACTACGCCTGCAGAGCAATGAATAATACCCAAATTAGGACTTATGTAGTCTTTGGCACTATAGCTGATTGCTAGTGTTGCCAGATACTAAGTCAGACTAGTCATGATTCCAATTCATGTCTGTCTTTCGTCACCCTCATTTTCTATTCAAGTTACTTTTTCTCATTCTTACAGGCTTTATTTCTACATTGCTTTCCCTCTTTTTATTGTTTTCTTGTGATGCCTCCCTATCCTTCTCCTCCATAATTTTTCTCTTTTATTTGTCTTTCTTTCTGTCTTGATCTTTGACTAATGCTGATGAAACAAAGTAAATTGGGGCCCCCAAAAATGATTGCCAGGCTTAACAGTTTCCCACCTGAGATCTCACACTTGCAGTATCAGGGACAAACCTGGAAACCAGCCCAAACAATACATTTGTGTGGGACATACATTGGACAGACATTTAACCCATCCTCTTGCCACCGCCTTATGTTTGGCCACCCCATTAAAACTGCACCCATTTCTTTTTTAGAAAGCAGATCTCTCCCTGTAATCTTATTGCCACAGACAATTGTTGCTCACCAAATACACCCTTGAGATACATGACATGATATTGCCACATGTGCGGCTAATAGAAACTAATTAAATCCTCAACTTGTCAAGTAGTGGCTATGTGGTGGAGATGCAGTGATCTATTTGAAGAGATTAACTTGAAGCTTAACAGCAACCTTTTTTTAAGCTCATCACACTACATTACTGCTTTATTCCCATTAAGGCCTTTAACCTGCCTGTAATACAACCATCCTAGGAAATATCATAGACGTAGTCTATCACACAGGTTTCTATGGACAGGTTTGTCAAACTGTGGATAGACATTCTCATAAAATATTGAAACCTTAAATCTGAATGTACGTGTACTAAACACCTGCTTCCTCACCTAAATTGCTAACACATAGTTGAATTACTTGCCAACCAGAAGTGTTTTCCGTTCTTCAAAAGACTTTTGCTTCAAATAAACCATTCAACTACTTCCTATATCACATACATACACACTTAGGACCTTATTATGAGTTTGGCATCCAACCGCCGAAGGACCATGTCCGTGACCCCTAGGAGACTGCTGCACCTATCCTCATGAGTTTCCAGACTTCTGACCCTTAGCCTCGGATGGTCCACTGACACCAGTGAATACGGTACGGAATCTGGTGGTCAGTTTTAATGAAAACCTAAATCTTTAGACTCACGTTAACAAACTGGTGGGCAGTTGCTTCACTCTAATACGAGGTCTTCAGAAGCTGCTGCCTCTGCTACCTGTACAGGCAAGAACAACTGTAGTCAGGAGTACCATTCTTAGTTGCCTGGACTACTGTAATGCCTTGTTACTGGAATCACCTGGATATCTGATTGCCAGGCTACAGAGTATCCAGGCGGCAGCAGCTAAGTTAGCACTCTCACAAACTCGCCGATCTTCAACAACACAAGCATTAGCAGACTTACACTGGCTCCCAGTACATGAGAGGATTTTATTTAAGTCCTTATGCAACGTGTTCAAAGCAGTGCATGGTCAGGGCCCTAAGCCACTCCAGGACAAGTTCCAGTGGTATGAGCCCACACGGGCCCTCCGTTCCTCTTCTGCCAACCTTGTCAGAATACCCAGGATAAAGAAAGCGACCCAGGGTGGAAGAGCGTTTAGCGTAGCAGCGGCCCGTCTTTGGAACAGCCTTCCATTTAAAATCAAGCAAATTCATGAATTGCTGCTGTCCCACAAGAAAATCAAGACCTGGCTCTTTCCGAGGGTATAATCCCCCAGGGGCAATAGTAATAGACTCCCGTTGGGACACCCTCCTCTTGCTCTCAGGGCTGATTGCTTCCCTTTGAACCTTTCTCTCAGTGCCAGGATGCCCACAGGGTTACAGTGCGCTCTACAAATGACATAAATAAATAAATAAAATAGAACTGGAAGCATGGAAACTGCAAAGAGACTTAAAAAGTCACTTAATCATTGGTCCATTCAGACCAATGCAGGTTTGTACACGGATGGTCCACCAGAAATATCAGACACCCTCACAAAGGTCCTCAGAGCATCGCCACCTTGAAGTGGTTGAGGAGCTTGCATGTCTACGTGACCTAGAGAGCTATGGTTGGCAGGAGTTTAGTCTCCTGGTAGAGTCCCTAAGGCAGGCAGATCAAAGGGTGGATACCAGGCAAAGAGTGCTCCACCTGTCCTCAAGGCTGGGTGTTGCACCAAAGGCCACCAACCTTGTCTCAAAAAAGCATTTGTTGAGGGAACCTATAAATGTTCTGGGCAGGAGGGACTTCCAGAGTCTCTGCATGAGACATGCATGATTGACAGTAGTCAAAGCCGAAAATAAACTACTGACAGGATGACAGAATTTCTGATTCCCAAGTGCAAGAGCAAAATTGGATTCTGTAAATTACAGACTATGTATGATGCAGTTAATCTGCCCAAGTACCCTCAGAGATGAGGCTCTACATACTACTCATCCTGAGGATCAGCAATAGTAGATGGACTGGAACTGGCAGAATGAAAACCATCACAGGAGAAACTGTACTGTATTCAGGAAGGGGCGATGGTCAACATCACAATGGAATAGCCATCATCCTGAGCAAGGGCACAGACAAATGAAATGAAATTAAATACCAGTATTTGTAAACCGCACAGCTACCTCTGAAGTGGTGTCCCAGTGCTGGGGGCCCTCGGGAAGATTAAGTGAGCTATTGCCCAGAATCACATGGTGCTGGGCTGACCTGCCACCGGTGCCGGGTATCGACCTGTGAGCCCCAGATTCCAGCGTCAGTCGCCCTGGCCGCTGCGCCACACCTCTTTCTCGTTCCTCGTGCCTCGTTGAGTGGAAACAAGTCAACAGCAGCATCAAGGCAGCCAATTTAAAATGCAGACACATCAAAACCACCATTATCCAGTGTTGTTCTCTAACAAATAGTGCAGAGGAAGGAGCTATTCTACCACCAGATGGAAGATTCATGATGAGCTGGAAGCCATGCCAAACCACGACCTTGAAAATTGTGATAGGGGACTTGAATGCTAATGTGGGAAATTATAACACAAACCATGACAGAGCTATGGAAAAGGAAGTTTGAGTAACAAGAACGGCGTGAAAAAAGACTGCTGGAATATTGTGTCACAAATAATCTGGTCACAGGAGGGACTCTCTTGCTTAACCATAATATTCACAAACTAACTTGCTGGTCACCAAATGGCAGAGACAGAAACCAGATTGACCATCTGATGATAAGCAGCACTTGGATACACTCACTGCAAGATGCCAGAGTTAAGCAGGAAGTGGACGTCGAAAGTGATCACCATCTAGTGACTGCTCTGGTGAAGCTGAAGCTCAGAAAAGGAGAATGCAAAATATCAGGTATCAGGACAACAGCACTGCGGTGTAGCACAATGACAAGACGTAGAAGGCATTCGTCTTTCAAATAGGAAACAGGTTACAACTCCTGGCAGACGCAGAAGATCGGTGTGAGCCAGCAAAAAAGAAACTCATGGAGACCAAATCTGAGACACTGCACGAAAAGTACAAACAGTACACTGATGCAAACAGAGCAGTCAAAAGGATGACAAGAACATACAAGCAGGCATACACGGATAACTTTACCCGTCAAGCAGGAGACAGCCAGTGATGGAGAATGAGAAAGGTCTTCAAAATCACAATGCTAGCCAGTGGTAAATCTCGCGTGTTAGAAATAGGATTTCTGGTTGGCTGAGGCTTGCGCCAGAAACCACCACTCTAGTTAGGGCAAGGAAGTTACACTCCAAAGATAACCCCTGCTCACCCCCTTGGCAACATGACACGAGCAGTAAGGCTGATCCCGGAGGCAATGTGTAAAGCATTTGCGCACGCACCCACCAGCAACAGCATCCCAGGCCCCCCACAAAAGGAACTCCACACAAGGTTATATCAAAAAGTGCCTTTGTATTCTCACAGCACATTAGAATAATAATCACAGGATATACATTGTGCCAACTGGCACGGGCAATATTTACGGGGGATTATGTACACCTGACAGGGCCACATGGACCACTGTCAGGATCATCACAAAGTGAACTTGGTAAAGGTGAACTAAAACATACAAGTAAAAATAGGTAATAGAACGTACAGTCCCTAAACACTGATAATCACTGCACTCGCAACAGTCTGTGCCATGAAATCCATCAGACACAGTATCCCACCAGTCTAACTACATTAGACCCTCACCACCTAAGTACAACCTTACACTAGGGGCGGAAATCACACAGGGAAGTACAATCTCCCTAACATCAACCTAAATAGGTAAAACATCCTCCTATGCATACATCGAATCTAGAGGTATCAAGACAGGGTGCGCAAAACAGGCTACACACAGTACATTTCCTAACACCCTAAAAGTAGTACATAAATCACATTAAGGTCCAGGTTGCGCCGCTGCGCCAAAACGGAAACGTAGCAGCTGCCCACTACTACCTGGGCAGCTGAGGACAACGAACAGGGCATAAACGCTGCAGCTGGCACCAAGTGCTGCGCAGCTGTGGAAGGCCAAGGTAGGGGCGAAGGACTACGCCTCACTCCTGAGTCCAAGGACATGTCCCTAGAAAGAAAAGCCTAAATGGTGCAGCCGCCCACTACTTGCTGGGCAGCTGTGAACTCAAAGTTGTGACGGGGGAGGGGGCTCTCACTAGCCCTCTAGAACAAGTTGCGCCAACGTTGGAGCCCTTTAGGCTCTAGAACACATATGGCACACACGGTGGAGCCCTTTAGGCTCTAGAACACACATGTGCCCTCTGGAGCACTCTGGCTCCTCATATACACAGACTGCGCAAAAGGTTGGAGCCACGGGGCTCAACATGAGCTTCACTGGCCCCTCACAGGCTTTTTCAACAACTGCTTTTGGGGCGGGGGAGCCATCTAGCTCCTCGGATAAAAATGCCCCCCAAATGGTTGGAGCGGCCCAATGAGCACACAGGGCCGCTCTGACGCTGTTCCTTTCACTGGCACAGCCAACGGGTCCGCTCCCTCGGAGAGTGGGATTCCGCCATGTCCCCAGCCCAGCCCTTACTCACCGGGCCACTCGCTGGCTGTGGGGCTGTCTCCTCTCGCAGGGGACTCCGGCGGCCATACTTTCTTGTGGCGTGGGACTTCCCTGTTCCTCTCGGGAGCCCCGCGTTGCCAATGGCGGCTGCTGCTGCCTCCTCACTTCACCCAGGCCCCCTCCAGGGACCTGGGACTTTTAAATGGATCCGGCGAGGCTCTGGGCAGATTCTTCATCCGGGGCTCCCTCTTGCTCATGGGAGCCCCGCAACTCTCGCGCTGCTTTCTGCAGCGGGATTTTCGGCCAATCCCAGCGCGGCGGCGGGCGGGACTTCCTTCGACAACCTGGAAGTCCCGCCAACTGCCAGGTGCAATGCTGCCTGACTTCCAGTTTCGCCCACGGATGCGGCGGTGATTTCTCGGGGGCAATAACGAGGGGTGGGCACCCTCGAAGTATTAAACAAAAGTAGAAACGGGGCGGGCACCCGTTAAGGCGCATTTAAAGAGGGGTGGCACCCTTAAATAAGTTCATAAGCGGGCCTGGCACCCGCAGTTAGAAGAATAAGTGCGGGCATAATGCAGGGTAGGCACCTGCTTCCAACCATCGAAATAAGCGGGGTGGGCACTCGCGCTGCCATTAATAAGGGCAGCCATGAGGGGTAGGTTCCCTCAGTCACAGGACAAAGAAGGATAACGCGCTTCTCAGGTGCTAGGGGGGCACAGAGACCACCAAGCCCCCAAAGAAGGATCCTACAGCAAGAAGGGTCCCAGCAACACAGTCCAGCGGGCATCCAGGGGCTGGGCAGGGCCCAGGAAGGCTAGCCTTCCCCTGGGCCCCAGCAGCAGCACGCCCCTAGTAGATTCAAGTCAGGAAACGAACATTTTACATGAGGTCACAACCTCTTTTTATACACACATTTCCTTTGTCTCCAAAGGTGCAGGCAAGAGGCGAACCAGATGCAACTGGTGGAGAAGTGTGGCTCACTGGTTAGAAGAGGCAGACCCTGAAGCAGAGATCGGCCCGGGACCAGGGTTCAATTCCCGACGCGGCAGGGTCTTGGGTCAATGTCCGCGGACTGGATAATTCTCGCCGAGGTGCCTACGCTAACCATGGGTCCCACTCTGCAACTCTGGGCAATAGCTTGCTCAATCTCCACAACGGCCCCATCAGCGCCGGGGATGCCTGGCTTCACCTTGGAGGTGCCCAGGAGGGACCATCTCACAGGGATAGCCAGGACGGGTTCCCCAGCGGTATACAGCGCCAGGACACTCAGAGATGGAGTAACAGTGCGCTTTACAAGTATACTTACTTTACTTTACTGAGCACTTTGTTTTGCTCAGCCCCTCTTCCTATTCACAGGGTGGGTCAGGGACATCAGACACACCACAGGGGGTGGAGCCAGCATTGTAGAGGGAAGGCCCAGCCCTATTCAGGTCCCAGGTGCACTCCTCCCTGCCATCAACATGCAGTTCTCTCCATTCACCACCGGGGCAGACCCATCCTGACTCCTGGAGCCAGGTATACCAGCCAGCTCCAGCCAATCACAAGCCAGACAGTCAAATCACATTCACTGACAGGCCAACTTCTAGAAGTGGCACTTCCACACTAGACACAATAAATCTGCACACATCATCGCGCAGCATTCAATCTCAGGAGTTCGCACATACCAAACTCGAGCCTGTACTCCCCACACATCAGGAACTACCATGGACACACATATCCCCCATGCATTCCTATGGGAGGGCAGGCCAATCTCACACACGCACTCAGAGAGCGCACACACTCTACACTGCGCCACCGTGCTAAAGTGCGCAGACCAGAAATCACTATACTTAGGTAACATTAAAAGGCAAAAAGATCAGGGGTGAGCCTGCCAGAAGGGCCAAGTCCAATATCGGGCAAAAGACAGCACCCACATCATGGACAAACAAGACAGACTACTTACAACAGATAAAAGCAGGAAGCATGCTGGGCCTAGGTCTTTAACACCTTGGGTGCTATGACTTTTCCCCTCCTGTGCTGATTGATTGATAATCCCCAAACAAAATGTTTAACAGACCAGAACCAACAAGTGAAATGGGCATCTTAGAAGCACAGATTGACTTAGTGTGAAAACTGCACCACTACAGAAAAAAGAAATCATCACTACCATTAAATCTCTTAAGAATGGAACAGATCCTGGCCAAGACAACCTGAATGCAGAAATGTTCAAGGCGGACTCTGAAACATCATTCAAGATCCTTCATCCATTGGTTACATTAATTTGGGAGGGACCGAAAGTCACAGATGTCTGGAATCAAGGCATCATCATCAAGATTCCAAAGAAGGGAGAATTATCCTACTGTAACAACTGATGTGGAATCAGCCATCCGTCAATGCTGAGTAAAATCCTGGCATCAATCAATCAATCAGCGAATTTTTAAAGCACGCTACTTACCCGTGAGGGTCTTAAGGGGGGGGTGCCGCTACTGCTCGAAGAGCCAGGTCTTGAGGAGCCTTCTGAAAGTGAGTGGGTGGGGAGGGTGTTCCACGTCTTGGCGGTGAGGAAGGAGAAAGATCTGCCGCCCGAGGTCGTTCGTTGGATTCGCGGGACGGCGGCAAGGGCGAGGCTTGCGGAGCGGAGCTGGCGGGAGAGGGTGTAGAAGTTGAGTCTGTCGTTCAGGTAGGCTGGTCCGGTGTTGTGGAGTGCCTTGTGTGCGTGGGTGAGGAGCTTGAAGGGGAGCCTCTTGTTGATGGGGAGCCAGTGCAGGTCTTTCAGGTGGGAGGTGATGTGGGTGCAGCGGGGGACGTTGAGGATCAGTCGAGCTGAGGCGTTCTAGATGCGTAGTAGTCATCGCAAGTGTTTGGCCGGTATTCCTACGTAGAGTGCGTTTCCGTAGTCGAGCCTGCTGCAGACGAGGGCTTGGGTCACTGTTCTTCTTGCTTCGTTCGGGATCCACTTGTAGATCCTGCGGAGCAAGTGAAGGGTGTTGTAGAAGGAGGAGGAGATGGAGTCGACCTGCTTCGACATGGAGAGGGAGGTGTCGAGGATGAACCCCAGGTTGCGTGTGTGGTCCGTGGGTGTCGGGGCTGCTCCTAGTGCGGTCGGCCACCAGGAGTCATTCCAGGCAGAGGGATGAGGACCTCTGTCTTGTCCGAGTTCAGCTTCAGACGGCTGCTCCTCATCCACTCAGTGAAGGCCTTCATTCCCTCGTGGAGGTTGGTTTTTGCAGTGTGCGGGTCCTTGATGAGGGAGAGGATGAGCTGGGTGTCGTCGGCTTAGGAGATGATGTTCAGGTTGTGCTGTGGGGCCACTTGTGCGAGGGGGGCCATGTTGACATTGAACAAGGTCGGGCTGAGCGATGAGCCCTGGGGTACGCCGCAGATGATGTCGGTGGCTTCGGATTGGAAGGGCGGGAGACAGACTCTCTGGGTTCTGCTGGCGAGGAAGGACGTGGTCCAGTCCAGGGCCTTCTTCTGGATTCCGGCTTCTTGGAGGCGTGCTCTTAGCGTGCAGTGGCAGACTGTGTCGAACACGGCTGACAGGTCCAGGAGGATGAGGGCTGAGGTCTCGCCGTTGTATAGCCTCTGCCTGATGTCGTCTGTGGCAGCGATAAGGGCAGTCTTGGTGCTGTGGTTGCGTCTGAATCCAGACTGGGATGGGTCTAGGATGCTGTTGTCCTCGAGGTAGTGGGGCCGCTGTTTGTTGGCGATTTTTTCGATGACCTTCGCCGGAAGAGGGGAGCAGGGAGATGGGGCGGATGTTCTTGAGGTCTTTGGGGTCCCCCTTGGGCTTCTTAAGGAGGGCGTTGATTTCGGCGTGCTTCCAGCTTACGGGGAATTTCACAGTGTCGAAGGAGATGTTGATGATCTTTCGCAGTTGGGGTGCAATGGTTGTGTCAGCTTTGTTGAAAACGTGGTGTGGGCAGGGGTCTGATGGAGATCCTGAGTGGATGGAGTTCATGACCTTGCGTGTCTCTTCGTCGTTGACGTGGGTCCGGGAGGTCAGCTTGTTGGTGCAGGTGGCGTTCGGGGAGTGGGCTGTTGCGGTCGGGGCGGATGAGGAGTTGAAGCTGTCGTGGATGGTGGCGATCTTGCGATGGAAGAAGATGGCCAGTGAGTCGCACAGATCCTGTGAGGGTGGTATGTTGTTGGTGTTGGCGCTGGGGTTGGAGAGTTCCTTTATTATCTTGAAAAGTTCTTTGCTGTCGTGCGCGTTGTTTTCTAGTCGGGTTTTGAAGGACGATCTCTTGACTGTTCTGATGAGGTGGTGGTGTCTGCGGATGGCGTCCTTGTGGGCTGCGTTGCTGACTGGTGTGCAGTCGTGGAACCATTTCTTCTCCAGCTTCCGTCATGTCCGTTTGGAGATCTGAAGTTCTTTGCTGAACCAGGTGGCTTTCTTGCTGGGGTGGTTGGTGGGGGGTTTCTTGATCGGGCCGAGGGTGTTGGCGCAGTCGTCGATCCACTGTCTGAAGTTTCGGGCGGCGTCTCTGTGTCGGTGGGGTCGGTAGGTGGGTTCTGGGTGAGGGTGGAGATCAGTTGGTCTTTGCTAACTTTGCTCCAGCAGCGTTGAGGAAGCTGTTGGGTGCGGTGGTGCGTGGTTGGTTTTTTGAAGGTGAAGTGGATGCATCGGTGGTCAATCCAGTGGAGTCCGGTGGTGTGGTTGAAGGTGACGTGGGTGCTTGTGGAGATGACGGGGTCGAGCGTGTGGCCGGCGGAGTGGGTGGGTTCGGTGACGAAGTACCGGAGGCCGAGGTTGGCGATCAGGGTGGTGGAGTTGGCGTCATTGTTGTTCTAGAGGTGGAAGTTCAGGTCCCCGAGGAGGTTGTAGTCCGTGGAGGTGAGTGCGTGGGTGCTGGAGAGGTCGGCCGACGGAGTCCAGGAGGTCTGTAGATGAGTGTTTCTCTGAGTGTGGTGTTGGGGTCGGCGTGGATCCGGAAGTGAAGGTGTTCAGCGGTGTTGAGGGAGTCCTCGTTGGTGCGGTCTCTGCGGGAGATCTTGTAGCCGTCCGGGATGGCTATGGCTACGTTGGGTGCTGAGGAGTCATTCCACCAGGTCTCGGTCAGGATTGCGACGTCTGGGGCGGTGGTGTCGAGCAGGTCCCAGAGCTCCACGGCGTGTGTGCGTGCAGAGCGGGTGTTGAGGAGTATGCAGCGGAGGTGGTTGGGTCCGGTCCGTGGGGGTTTGGTGGTTCTGTCGCATGTTAAGCTGTAGGTGTGGCTGGAGAAGGGTCCGTGAGTGCCTTTTGGGGTGGCCTGGAAGCAGCGGTGGTCTCGGCCGGTGTTGAGAGCGTGGCGGGTGTTGGCGTCATATCGGAGTCTGGCGCTGTGGCGTGTGAGAGGTCCAGGGGGTCTGGCGCTGGGCGCGGTCCAGGTGATGACGGGCTTGCCTTTGGCGCACCTTCGGCGTGCAATTGGCGCGCCCGCTGCACGCGTCCGATGTGCTCGTCCGCTGCGCGTCCAGGCATCAACACCAAGTTGAAGCGTTACCAGAGCTCAGTTCTCTCCGGACTCTTGTTTGGATCAGAATGCTGGTGGCTGACAAAAAGCTACATGATCAAATTGTTAGCCTTCCACGCCAGTAACTTGGGAAGAATATTGCTCATTTTCTGGCTGCGAATCATCTCCAACCAGGACCTGCTCATCAGATGCAAGAGATAATTGATACCATCATTATATGAAATAAATTGAGATGAGTAAGACACACCATCAGAAGAGTACAAGACTCCATCACAAGAACATCTCTCCAAAGGACCCCAGAAGAGATGCAGTCCAAAGAACCCCTGGAGGCAAAATGTGGAAACAGAAATAAAGACCCTGAGCCACTGCTGGGGCATGGTACAGAAACTTGCCCAAGACAGACATAATTGGAGGTCCTTTGTTGCTACCATACTTGTCCTGGACATAATGGGCAATAAGTAAGTAAATATTATCTTTACAGTGCACCTTCCCTGGCCGAGAGATTGGCGGCATGACTTACACTTCTCATGACCAACTTAACAAAAATATTAGATATGGTGGCATGGAAGTATCTCTTTGTATTCCTGCAGAAGATTAATATATAACACTGATACCATGGTTACATCCAGTCACTGTAAATCAACTTATGAGCATGGGTCAGGGTGGGTAGCGAGTTGTTAGATTCCTTTTCCATTGGTGGGGGAATGAGAGGGAGTGTGCATTGCCTTTAGACCCCTGCTTTTTCCAATCACGATCAAACCACTAGCAAAATCCGTGTGAATAGATTGTCTCATCTGGCGGTTTTGAGTTGGCGGCATAAGTTGCCAACATGGTATCTTTATGTGCAGATTATGACCTTGTGTTTCTGCAAAACCAGAATATCTCTGGCCTAAGAGCACTACAGATCCTTAAGAGTTTAATTGAGTTTACAAACCTTACTATCAGCAATACCAAATCCACAGTGCATAGAATGGGCAAATACAGTGAGCACCCTGCAGCAAGATCTGCTATGGGCCAAGAATTTGCAGGTGGTCAGTTAAGAATCTGTGGGTGTTTATAGCCATTGACCGGACAATCACATGGCACAGGAATGTCCAATCACAAATAGACTACGCAGTGTTATTGAGCTCTGGTTCCTACTTCCTGTATCGTTACTGGCAGAGCAGTCATATTTAAGGACTACTGTGACTATTATATCAACTCCAAAATGGGTGTCGTCGGCGTAGGAGATGATGTTCAGGTTGTGCTGTGGGGCCACTTGTGCGAGGGGGGCCATGTTGACATTGAACAAGGTCGGGCTGAGGGATGAGCCCTGGGGTACGCCGCAGATGATGTCAGTGGCACGCGTCCGATGTGCTCGCCCGCTGCGCATCCAGGCATCAACACCAAGTTGAAGCGTTACAAGAGCTCAGTTCTGTCCGGACTCTTGTTTGGATCAGAATGCTGGTGGCTGACAAAAAGCTACATGATCAAATTGTCAGCCTTCCACGCCAGCAACTTGGGAAGAATATTGCTCATTTTCTGGCTGCGAATCATCTCCAACCCGGACCTGCTCATCAGATGCAAGAGATAATTGATACCATCATTATATGAAATATATTGAGATGAGTAAGACACGCCAACAGAAGAGTACAAGACTCCATCACAAGAACATCTCTCCACAGGACCCCAGAAGGCAAATCGAAGAGATGCAGTCCAAAGAACCCCTGGAGGCAAAATGTAGAAACAGAAATAAAGACCCTGAGCCACTGCTGGGGCATGGTACAGAAACTTGCCCAAGACAGACATAATTGGAGGTCCTTCGTTGCTACCATACTTGTCCTGGACATAATGGGCAATAAGTAAGTAAATATTACCTTTACAGTGCACCTTCCCTGGCCGAGAGATTGGCGGCATGACTTGCACTTCTCATGACCAACTTAACAAAAATATTAGATATGGGGGCATGGAAGTATCTCTTTGTATTCCTGCAGAAGATTAATTTATAACACTGATACCATGGTTACATCCAGTCACTGTAAATCAACTTAGGAGCATGGGTCAGGGTGGGTAGCGAGTTCTTACATTCCTATTCCATTGGTGCGGGAATGAGAGGGAGTGTGCATTGCCCTTAGACCCCTGCTTTTTGCAATCACGATCAAACCACTAGCAAAATCCATGTGAATAGATTGTCTCATCTGGCGGTTTTGAGTTGGCGGCATAGGTTGCCATCATGGTATCTTTATATGCAGATTATGACCTTGTGTTTCAGCAAAACCAGAATATCTCTGGCCTAAGAGCACTACAGATCCTGAGGAGTTTAATTGAGTTTATAAACCTTACTATCAACAATTCCAAATCCACAGTGCATATAATGGGCAAATACAGTGAGCACGCTGCAGCAAGATCTGTTATGGGCCAAGAATTTGCAGGTGGTCAGGGAGGGAGTTAAGGATCTGCGGGTGTTTATAGCCATTGACCGGACAATCTCATGGCACAGGAATGTCCAATCACAAATAGATAGACTTCGCAGTGTTATTGAGCTCTGGTTCCTACTTCCTGTGTCGTTACTGGGCAGAGCAGTCATATTTAAGGACTACTGTGACTATTATATCAACTCCAAAATTCCCTATTTACAATTCCAAATTACATCTCTATACTACTCAATTCTATGCAGAGATACTTTCTTTAAAATCAGGGGGGGGCCTAGAATAACCTTAACGTAATGCTGATATTATGCCATATTATAGGAAAACCCACTTAATAAGTGATAAGTGGTGGTATGATATGAATTCCGACCCCGTGATTTTGGCTGACAAATGGGCCCGAAAAGTTGTCCCTGTTACCTATTCTATGAGGGAAAACCCAGGCCTCTACTCCCACCTGGCTCCCTAAGTCTGAAAAGTATATGCTTTTTTATGTATAAGATCATTACTACCAGTCATCATATCACCACTTGCAAAGTTGTGCGAATAAATAATGCTAATACTGCTGCTACTATTGCTGGGCTTAATAGCACACGTTTGATCAACATTAGAAGGATCAATTGCTAAATCAACCCCGCTGAATTGGCATTTGCGACCAGGGTGTCTCACACACACAGCACTGCTGTGAATACTTTATCACTAAGGTACAAATAAGAAAAATGGGAGGGAGAGATAGAAGTTGATATGTAGGCCTCACTCTTCTACCATCTGTAGTCACGTTACTAATCAATGGGGAGGGGTGGGTGAGTGCTACCAGTCTAGGTGTTATCAATGTTATGCTAGAACACACTTTTTCACTAAGCCATCTGACTTTATTTTACTCCTAGAATTTGATTATATTTGTTCTTGTTCTGTGACGTATTTGGGTCCATAAATGAAAATGACGAACCATAGGAAAATCCGATTTGACAATTCAAAGAATATATATGTACGTGAGGAATTACCACAACCCAGAAACTGATTAATGGGGCCCAAGGAATCCCATGATCTCATTTCTAATGTGAAAGAAAAGACCATATCTCTTTAAAAAAAAAAAAAAGACATTCATTAATCATTGTCACCCCTGGACCCTGAACGTCTCATTCTTATGGGAAGTGGTTTGTAGGAGAGAAAACAGGAAGGCATAAATTCCCCCATACTTAATTCACCATAACGGTCAGTCGTGCCACCATTCCTTTCTTTTCAACAAAAGCCCTTTTTGTTCAACATACAAACATTTGTTGGTTACCAATCTTAAACTGTATTTTTGTAATGGTTCATTGAACATGAAAATGTAATCTAAGAGGCAGCAGTGGCAGCACTGCAGGAGATTCCACTGAATGATAACGACTTCCAGTGCCAGGAAACAGAAAAGGCAATTGCTGCCAAATAATTGAATTATTACCAGTTTCGCTTATGCAGAGAGCCGTGTTGGTACCAATTTTGCGTTGCATTTTTCTGTAGGCGAACACATTTTTATTTCAAAGGACAATATTTTGTGAAGTTCACAGTTTTCACCCTTTGCAAAGTTTCCAATTCTCCCAGTTAAGCTACACATGAGCAAACATTTCCTCATCGATTAGTAATTTGGAACAAATGCAACAGAGCACTTTTATTTAAATCAACCCCATCGCAGGAGCAATCCTAAACAGAGGACTCATAAAAATAGATATGAAAATATGAGTGATGCTAAAGGCACAAGAACACCAACATGTTTTAACTAAAGTAACAGTAGTTCACGTGTAAGCATGAACAATCAAAGGGATGCAAATCATATGCAAAGGTAAACAAATCTACAAAAATAGTAATACTGAAGCAGTAAAAAGGGTTATTTCCAACACATTAGGGACGCCCAGTCACAATATAAAGACAAGCATTTGTAATGCAATTGGTCTCGCACTCGTTAAAGTTAGAGCTACTGGCGTTCAAAATAAAATGACTGTGTTTTTTACTTGCGTTTTTTAATACCAATGGTAATAGAGCAATGCAAATATAATTACTCTACTGCAAATAAAAAAACGAAAGTAAAAAATGTAATTTGTAACGCCAGCAACTCTAACTGTAACACACACGAGCCATATTGCATTGCAAATGCTAATTTAATTTACCAATTCGAAAAGATCCTTAAATTAATAATTAAAAAAATAGCGGGCAAGCGAATGGGGTTGTTAAGTTTAAAAACAAATTTAGAAAATAGGACTTTGGGGCTGCCGTGCAATGGAGGAAGGGATGGGTCAGGAAGGAAAGCACACAACAAGTAGAATAGGGGGCACTGGGATGTAAGCACTTGGGTGTGCACATAAGCGAGGGAGAGCAACACGGGGCACAATGGAGAGCAACACACTAGCCAGGGGAAAGAATCACAGGCTAATTTATTAATGTGTAAAGGTTCCTAAATGAATATTAAAAAAGATAGCAAGTAAGCGATTGGTTTTGTTAAAAATAATTAGAAAATAAGATTAGAAAATGGGGCCGAAGAAGAGAAATGCAGCATTGGAACAGCTGCTTGCAACTTATAATTCAGTGTGGAAAATGCCCAGTTACTCACCGGTAATATTCATTACTCCGAGTCCTGATCTTCCCGTCCCATTCCTAATCAGTGAGCAGCTAGTCTGCTCCCCAGAACCCTAAACCTAGCAGAACTTTTTAGCATTTCCCCCAATATGGCGCCACCAATCAGGCGAGCATATAGGGGGAAGTGGGTCACTCAACTTCCTGGGAATACCAAAGAAACCCAGAAAACAAAGAAACAATCACCCCACAAAAACAACCCAGGGAGGGAGGTAAGGCTCAGGAATGGGACGGGAAGACCAGAACTCGGAGTAATGAATATTACCGGTGAGTAACCGGGAATTACCTCCTCGTCCAGCCTTCCCATCCAATTCCTAATCAATGAGCCCATACCCAAGCACACGGTGATGCAAGAAAAAAGACCAGAAATTGAAGCAAAGCAGGTCAATTTAATCAAATGAAAGCAGTATGTTAAAAGGAAGTACTGAGAAACCCATTTCGACATGTAGTCAACTAGTAAAATAACAAATCTTTCGGAGGGAGTAAGAAGATCAAAAGGTCCCATGATATCTAAACCTAGTTTGGACCAGGGTTGGTCAGGGACCGACACTGGAGAGAGGGGAGCTTTACTTATTGATTTGGACTTGTCGTTAGTGGCACACTGATAACAATCTTTTACGACTAGCTCAACATCACTGTCCATGTTAGGCCACCAATACCTCTCTCTCAGGCGATTTTTAGTAAAACTTCTGCCCATATGTCCATCATGGGCAAGATTGATGAGTTTTGAACGTAACACAACAGGAGGGATTAATCTATCACCTCGCATAAGAATGTCATCAATGATGGTGAGTTCATGTTTAACTGACCAAAAAGGCAACAAATCACTGGAGATGTCTCTGCTGTTGCTAGGCCAGCCTTTAACTAACAGATCCTTGACTAAAGGTAAAACTGTGTCATTGGATTGAGCGACTACCCAATCATCCAGTGAAACCGTACTCTCACAAACCCAAGCCACTTTGACTGCACCTAAGTCTAATTCTTCATCTAATTCCTGCAATGGTAAACGTGAGAGGCAGTCGGCAGTCTTATTCAATGAACCAGGAATATATTGTACAGTGAAGTTAAATTCTTCTAACCCCTCACTCCAACGTTTTAATCTGGGAGTTAGTCTTTCACTTTCCATACATGAAAAAACTTGAATTAAGGGTTTGTGGTCAGATTTTACTACAAAAGGAATGCCCCACAAATAGAATTTAAAATGTTTGATGGCCCAAACAACGGCAAGAGCTTCCCTTTCAATACAAGAGTAATGTTGTTCCGCCTTTTTGAGAGCTCTGGAGGCAAATGCCACAACTCTTTCATTGCCTTTTTCAAACTGAGAAAGTACAGCTCCCAATCCAGAAAGACAAGCATCAGTAGAAAGAATGGTCTTTTTCTTGGTATCAAAGTGACCTAAACTAGGTAACTGACTGATGGTATTCTTCACAACCATGAAAGCATTATTGCAATCAACACTCCAATCAAAATGAACACCTTTTTTGAGAAGACTTCTGATGGGTTCAACAATACATGCAAAGTTTTTGATAAACTTGGAATAAAATTCAGCTAAACCAAGAAATGACCTAACTTGGTCTTTATCAGTAGGGGTGGGAGCCTCAGCTATACTTTTTGCTAATTCAAGTTTGGGTTGTATACCTTCTCCAGAGATCACATGGCCAAGGTAAGTAACAGAAGTTACACCAATCCTGCATTTGGCCTTATTAACTGTTAAACCTTTCTCAGCTAACTTGACTAGAACTGCTCTCAGAATTTCTTCATGTTCTTCATTATTTTTGCCAAAAACCAAGATGTCATCTTGAAAAAATATGACATTAGTGACATCCCCTATTACCATCTTCATTATTCTCTGAAAGCAGGCAGCGGCAGATGCCAACCCAAATGGCATCCTAACAAAACGATAAGCACCTAGGGGGGTAACAAACGAGGTGAGATGCTTGGAATCTTCATGAAGTGGAACCTGGTGGTATGCTGAGGACAAGTCAAGAACAGAGAAAATCTTAGCCCCAGCAAGCATAGTTATGGACTCAGGGATGTTGGGTAGGGGTTGTCGGTCTACCCAAATGCACTTGTTCAAACCCCTGAGGTCCACACACATGCGAATGTTCTTCCCACCATCCTTGGGTGCCAAAACCACTGGGGCCAACCACTCTGATGATTCAATCTCCTCAATTATATTCAATTCTATGAGTCTGGCAAGTTCTACTTTGAGGGGAGCAAGCATCATGTTGGGAATTTTTCTAACTTTGAATACACATGGAATAGCATTTTTCTTTAAAATAATACGGTGCTGAAAACCCTTCAATAAACCCAATTTGTCAGAGAAAACATGTGGAAAATCATCAAAGAAGATGTTGGAAATTGAGATTTGGTCAATCAACATGACTTGGTCTGTGGGTTTAAGTGCATTGGGGTTGAGGATAATTCCCAAATCTTTCTGATGTCTCCAGCCTAAAAGATTGTCTCCTCTATAGGCAACATAAATTTTTCCTACAGTTTCCCGACCTTTGAAATGGATTCTCATGACAGTGTAGCCAGAGACCTGAATATGAGAACCATTGTAGCTTACTGCATTAATGTCGGGTTTGTACAAGTCAATTTTGGGAAAAACTTTGTTCCAGTTATCATTTCCAATTAGAGTAAAGGGGGAACCAGAGTCAGCTAAAAGAATAAAGTCTTGGCCACCAATGATCACGTTACACTCAGGCATGACAATAGGATCAGCATCAATACTCCCATCACTTGTAACACTGGAAACAACAAGACGAGGAGAGTCTGAGGAAGGTAAAGAACATTCAACAGAGTGTACTTTGGTGGAAGATTTACAAACCCTGGCATAATGTCCCTTTATACCACATTTAATGCAAGTGGAGGATTTAGCATAACAGTTAGGAAAGGAGGAAGAGTGATTAGGACTGCCACATCTATAGCATTTGATTTTAGAGCGATCAAAATTAGGTTTTGACTTGGCGCTATGCATGACTTTACAAACAGCATTTTCAGAATCAGTAGGTTGAGCAATTTGATGAATGCTACTGGATGAAGTAGAACCATCAGGCAAAACTTTTTGTTCTTTCATTTCCTTGGCCCAACCAGAAGTATTTTCAATACCTTCAACAATAGCCAAAGCATCTCTGAGAGAAGGATTTTTGGAGAGGAGTTTCTCCTGCACTCTGGGATTATTTGTGCATCTGACCAATTGGTCACGAATCAAGGAATCAGTGAGTTCTCCAAACTCACAAGTACGAGCCAATGTTTTTAACGAGGCTACGTACAAACCAACTTTTTCTTTAGGTTCCTGTACCCTAGCAAAAAACTTATGACGTTCTAATACTACATTAATTCTGGGACCAAAGTAGTCTTCTAGCATTTTTAAGGACATATGGAAAACATCTGTAGGGGAATCACCCGAACCATCATTGATTGGAATTTCGTCAATACTGTCATATATATTGCGACCTTCTACACCAAGGTTATGTAGTAATATAGCTTGTTTTCTGACAGCAGAGAATTTTTCACCTCCTATAGCTAAAAGATAAGAATCAAAAAGGTTTTTCCATCTTTTCCATGGGAGAATAGGTTCACCTTTTTCGCACAAGAAAGCGGGAGGTTGGGTCATGGAGGAAGAAGAAGTCATTGTGTGTAGAGGAATTTACAATAATAATATTAAATTAGAATTAATTATACTCGTGTATTATAGAAGATAAACAGTCAAACATCAATGTGTGTGCATTTCAGAAAGTACACAGTTAAAAGTCAATGTGTGTGTACCACAGGAGATACACAGTTAAAAGTCAATGTGTGTGTATCACAGAAGGTACACCATCAAAATCTAGTAAAATAGCCAAAAACCTGAAAAGGAGGTAAATCAGGACAAATGTCGCTGGAAGACTGGTGGTGGCAGCGCTGAATGGGGTCGGGAGTCGAAGGAGTGGATCATTAGCGAAAACGCGTTAAATTTCCTTCACTTGGTTGCTAGGTAACTACAGCCAAAGCAACAAGTCATCAAAGATGGCGGCACGTCGTGTATGCGCGGTGACGTCACGCGCGTCTGTCAATGCGCAATGCGAGCTGGGAGTTGGGTGACGTAGCTCTGCTTGGGAACGACGCGTAGTCGCGAATGCCTGCAGCACTCCAGCGTCGATGATGGCCGAATGGAGAGAACAAGAGAACTCTCGAGGTAGAGGCTGGAGCGCGGAGAATGGCAGGTAAGGCGGTTTGAACTTGAAAGTAAGCAGGTTACACGGAGATCGCTTGGAGCAGGAAAAACATGGAAATAGCGCTGAAATGAATCAGAGGAAAACAGGAAACTTCCTTTAAGTCGTATTTCAAAATCCTGAGGCAATGGGTGTGTAGAGAATAAATCTAGGGTAATAATCCATGAAATGTACGATGAAAAATCCAAGTAAATCCATAAAAGTCAAATCTAGGGCTGAGAAAATCCAATGTTTTGAAGATTAAAATCCATAAAAGTCAAATCCAAGGCTGAGAAAATCCAGTATTGAGAGATAAAATCCACAATGTCACAGAGAGAAGGCAGGGCAAGGCGAAGTCCACAAAGTTTTAAATCCAAAGTAGTGGGTTCAGGGTTGAGTGGTGATGTAGCTTGTCCCTTCCAAGCAGCCAACGTCGCCAGTGTTAAAAGGAAGTACTGACACTGGATTGAAGAATTAATTGGTTTAATGGTAATAACATCACCAACAGCTCTGCAAGGTACAACTAACTGCTCCAGACTCCAAAGCTCCAATGCTCTTGGAATGACAAGCAGTGGAACTTACTGTGGTGGAATAGGAACACTACTATGTCATAACATGAGAAGGAGAAACAAGCATTTGTACATTACAACACAGTACAACTTAAACATCATGTACAGCAGACAAAACAAGGGAGCCAAAAGCAGCCAAGGCCGCCATCCCCAACTGAAGACAGTAATGAGAAACAAACGTATGGGGAGAGACCCAAGTGGCAGCATTACAAATGTCACGCAAGGAGACACCCTTGAACATGGCCCAGGAGGAGGATACACCCCAGGTAGAATGACCCTGCACTAAAGAAGGAAGAGGACAGTGAGCGGACTCATAAGCGGAAATCACAGCACAGCACATTTTACTCAACGGGACAAGGTGGATAAGGATGGACTAAGCCCAGTAACTACTGGTAAGACACAGTACTTAGTGCATTAGGCACCATCCTAAAATATCATAGCATGACATTAATCATCAGCATAAATACATTATGCAACATTACATTAGGCAATAACATTAGGCATGAACCCATTAGGCAATCCTTTAGGGCCTTGCGCCCTCCTAGCACACTCAGGTACCAACCAGGACCCCAGGCCAACTGGCCTTCCTTTGGGGCTCAAAAAGCCCTCTGTCCAGAATGTCAGGTCCTTTCAAGTAGCCCTGTGGCGGCAAAAGCAGCAAAGCCAAGGTGCGCAGTGCGCTGGGGCGTGGGGTGCGTCGAACCCCCTTCTTCTCACCAAAAGAAAATGCCCCCTGCAGCTGTCTGCTCTCTTGTGGTGCAGCTGTGCGAATTAGGCCTGGCACCACAGTGCCTGGGGAACCACACTCTGGGACTCTCAACACAAAAGTTCCCAATGTGGCAACTGCCCGCGCTCTACCGGTGCAGCTGTGCCCTCAGCTCGGCACCACTGTGCTTTGGAAACCGAACTCCTGTGCTTCAATACAACGTGCCCCCAAAGAGAAATGAGCACGGCCACTCCTAGAGCCCCCAGGGAGCGCCAATACTGCTCCCCTCTGCCCTTCTCACCGGGACTCCCCTTTATTCACTACAGGTCTCCCCCTCCGTCTCGGGAGAGAAGTACCGACAATGTGCCTCGGTAGGCCTGCCTCACGGAGAGAAGTCTCTGTGGTATGGGACTCTCACCAGCACCCAGCAGGACTCTGCCATGGAGCACACAAGGCTCCAGTTTCCTCTCCCTGGGGCCGGTGAGCCCGATGGGCTCCTCCTCCTTCTGCCGGCACACAGAAGCTTCCTCTCTGGGACTCAAGCTCTGCCCAACCTCAATCCTCCTGGGGACCCATAATGCGGGGTAGGCTCCCGCTCAAGCACGGAAAGCCCAGCATGCGGGGTGGGCTCCGGCTCCTCAAGATACACGCAATTGCAGGGTGGGCTCCCGCTGGACAAAGTAAGGCACCAGCTTGCAGGGTGGGCTCTCGCTGGACAAAATAAGACACCAGCATGCGGAGTTGGCTCATGCTGGACAAAGTAAGACACATACATGCGGGGTGGGCTCCTGCTTCCCCCTCCAGCAGCACGGCGAATCCCTATGCCAGGATTCCCTCCCGATCCTTTGCAGTCCAGCGCTGCAGAGCGCACCATGCTATGGGAATTAAAGATATAGCGCTCACGAGGCGCTAAACCCCCAAAAGGTCCAGGCCAAAGCTGGGCCCAGGCAGGCCAGCACACAGGGCCCTACAGCAGGTGGCAGTCCCTCGTGGCGGTTCCTCCTGGGACCCAGCAGCAGCAAGTCACAAGGAAGCACCAAAACATGGGGTCTCTGCCTCAGTACTTTTACATCATTTTTCCTTTGTTCTGCCCTTGGCCCAGGGCTTGGGGAACCAGCCTGAACTGGTTCTGTTTTTTTTTTGGAGAACTCTGAATACAGGGCTCCTCTTCCCTGTTGTCAGGTGGAGGCTCGGTCATCGGACCATCACGGGGGCGGAGCCAGCATTCATACAGACAGACAGACCAGCACAGACCTATTCAGGGTCAGGAGACTACTCCTCCTATTACTCCAAATGCAGATCTCTCATTGAGCCTAGTGCTGACTCACCCTGCCCTCCCTGGAGCCACACACACCTCACCAGCCCCTGTCACTCCAGAGCCAGACATGCAATACACATCAGGTAGGCAGACACATAGCACACAGAAAAGTCAACTTCTAGAAGTGGCATTTCTAAAATAGGTATAATAAATCTGCGCACACCATTGTGTAGCATTTATTATCACTATTCCAAACATACCAAACTTGACCACGCTGCTCCTCTCATATCAGGAATTACCACTGAAACACTTATCAGAGAATCCCCAATGGATTCCTATGAGAGAGCAGCCTCACAGCAGTGAGAAGCCACAATGGTGGTTTGTCACTACCAGGACATGTCACACACTTAAGGTACATGTCCTACCTTCTACCTACAATGCACCCTGCCCATAGGGCTAGCTAGGGCCTACCTTAAGGGTGACAGACATGCAGTAAAAGGGGGGTCACAGACAATGCACACACTTTATGTGCCATATCACAGCAGCAGTAACACTGCATGAACAGGCCCTGCAATGGCAGATGCCTGAGACAGGTTTGAAAGGCTACTTTGGTGGGTGGCACAATCAGCGCTGCAAGCCCACCAGTAGTATTTAATTTACTGGCCCCGGGTTTCTGAAATACCACTTTACAAGGGACTGACAGGTAAATTAAATATGCCAAACAGGTGTAGACCAACCTTACCATGTTTACCTTAGAGAGCACATGCACTTTACACTGGACAGCAGTTATATAATATTAACCACCAACACCATGTCAGACAAGCATTTGCAATGTAATAGGTCTCACATTTATTAGAGTTTGAGTTATTGGCATTGTAAATGACAATAGCTTAAATTCTCGCAAATGCAAGACCTATAGCATTGCAAATATTCTTTGTTTCCAGGCACCCCATGCCATGCTTGAGCATCAGGCCCCCTTCTTTAGATGAGCAGCATTTAAAGAAAGGGGCTCGGCCGCCATTAAAATGAAAGCACTGTTTGGGGCGCTTATACAAATAAAGCATTTTTTTTCAGCCAAGAACCCATTTAAAGATGTAATACTTTAACCAAGTGATGGGTTTTACCTCCTCCCGGTCCCACCCACTCAGTCGGGGTGGAAAAATACGACAAGGGGTCAAGGGATGAGTATTCCTGAAGAGACTGGCAGGATGCTCTGAGCATTGTCTTGCATGGTTCCAAATTGCACCCAAAACAGGAAGTCACTGGGGTATATATTCCACCAATCACAACATACAACATAAACATCCCAAGCTGGCACCGCTCATGGTTGGAAGATCTGGGGGCCGAGTTACCCAGGAAGCCACATCAGCATCAGGCGTTGCTTTCTTCCCTGGCAGAGCTCGAACCTGGTACAGTGCCAATGTGGACATGGCCAGTGCTTTCAGAATGGCCACACAACCTTGCAATGTGAAGCTGAAAGGGGGCTATCAGGCCCATAAGGGCAACATGTAGGGGATCCTCCACCTCGTTCTGCATGTTCTTGTGTATAACACCATACAGGCAACAGATGGACCTTCAGGTACTAACATGCAAAGAGAAAATGCACCACACATGTGCCACATGTCACGACCCGCCAAATCCATTCCGGGTGAAGAGAAAGAGCCCACTTACCGCAGTGTGACTGTAGGCATCCAGGCAAAACAGACTGTCCCTGTACAGTTTATTCAGTCGACACCAACGAGCTGTTCCTCCACATCTTGGCAAGGGGCAGTAGTCATGCGCCACAATATATATATATATACACACACACACGCACGCACGCATGCATGCGCACACACACACACACACACACAAATGCTCTTTCTCTCTCTTTCTAATTCCTCCTGCCACCTCCCCAAGTTAACCATACATATGTTGACGAGTTGTGGGCACATTAATAACATGTATCCTATAATACCAGGACACCTGGCTAAATCACCATCTGTGCTTGACCAAAGAATCGTGTTACCACCTACCCACTCAATTATCCTGTTGGCTAAATTTTAGAGTGCCTAGAAACAGTGTAGCCCAAGTAGTAGGCGCTACCAAACAATATATACAGTTGAATAACATTGCATTTCCATGTCTGATAGTTTGGTATTGTTTGTTTCACTGTTTGAACATTTTGATGACAGTTCATTAGTGAGACCATGTGGTGCAGTCAAACAAGGCAGTGGAAAACCCGCCACGGAGCGAGTTTTAAGGGAAAAGACACGGAGAAGTTCTCTCTTAATCTATGAAGGATATAGTGAACATATTTGTTTTGTTTTTTTAAATGAATAATCAAAGATTTTTGTTCTATGTCGCAATTT
The DNA here is from genome assembly GCF_964261635.1 of Lissotriton helveticus. Classification (NCBI taxonomy): domain Eukaryota; kingdom Metazoa; phylum Chordata; class Amphibia; order Caudata; family Salamandridae; genus Lissotriton; species Lissotriton helveticus. Next base: position 983,705,103 of record NC_136071.1, on the reverse strand, counting down.
CGTCCAACGGGAAGTAGAAAAACTAGTTTTCCAACATGCCTGCTCAATTGATCAAAGACAGCGTTCCCGATTCTCCTGACTCAGTAGAAAACCGGCAACGAATGGCTGCAGTTTCATATTTCAGTTTCTATAAGGCACTGCCCCAAGAGTACTTGGGCATATCCAAGGTAAAAAATATAAAACATACTAGAGCTCTCACACACCCACTGCAAGGCAACTAACACACGACCAGTGCTGCATTCACCACCACAGAACCAGCCCACGCTAGGCCCAAAAACACTCCACCCAGCTCTTCACACATTAGTCATACTTACACTACAACCACACACCAGTCTCACCAAGCACACAGGTTCGCCTGTTATGGGCCCAATATAGTTAGAGTACCACAATGCTGCACTAGTCCAGTGGTGCGCTATACAAGTGCCTGAAAGCATGAAGTGAGGTTTTGAATGTTTGCCCAATAAAAAAAAGAAAAATCTATGGAGTCCAAATGTTGATTTTTTTTCAGTCGCTAAAAGGGACTAAAACGTCAACTATTTCAGACAGTTCCGAAAAGAAAGGGGCGAAGTTTGAAATATTATTTACTTGTACAGGTTAGCTTTGAACCTTGTAGCACTGAATGATGAACGTGCCATTAGCGAAATTATACCAAGAGCATTACTGGTGAGTCCAGACGACATTTCACAAACCGGAACCAAGCTGTAGCAGGGTAATGTTGCACTGCATGTACTCTACCTCAGCCTGCCAATCATCAAAAGAGAAACATTTGAGTTTAAAGACCCCAGATTATACAAAGAACATGCCACCCGTAACACCACTATGCACGCGAGCAGCCTACCTCTCTTTCCTTAGGAAATGGATCCAAAACAGAAGAAGCCTGCGAGTGGTGCTCGCGCGCGCCACAGCGAGTCATGGGGTTTCAATTATCGCGCCCGTGTCTGGGCACGATAATTGAAACCTCATGTTGGCCGGTTCACGTAATAGACAGGGTCGACAATGAATAGGATTCATTGTCGACCCTGCGGGAGTGCTGTGCTCTCTTCCGCCTGCCTGTTTGTACAGCGTCTTTTCCGGGCACTTCGCCGCCACGCCTCGCGGCCCCCGCTCCGCGGGCGCCGCTCGTAGGCGAGAGACTTTGTTGTTGTTGGGGATCCAGCCCCGGTCCAGAACGTGCTAGGAGCACCATCGCCACCTCAGGGAGCGCACCACAGGACTGCAAGCACTGAGGCGGGACTGCGAGGACCAGCGTGCCCAGCGGCGTTGATCGGCCGCAGCTGGTCCTCTTACCGCCCCTTCCACCGTAAAGCCACCGCGGTGTGAGTGCTGCCTGGGATTCATTGTCGACCCTGCGGGAGTGCTGTGCTCTCTTCCGCCTGCCTGTTTGTACAGCGTCTTTTCCGGGCACTTCACCGCCACGCCTCGCGGCCCCCGCTCCGCGGGTGCCGCTCGTAGGCGAGAGACTTTGTTGTTGTTGGGGATCCAGCCCCGGTCCAGAACGTGCTAGGAGCACCATCGCCACCTCAGGGAGCGCACCACAGGACTGCAAGCACTGAGGCGGGACTGCGAGGACCAGCGTGCCCAGCGGCGTTGATCGGCCGCAGCTGGTCCTCTTCCCGCCCCTTCTGCCTATCCTCTTGCCTGATAAGCAGCAACAGCAACGCGCACGCGGGATGCGTGCGGGGCAACGGCCGGGGCGAAGACCGGGCAAAGAGCGGGCCGTTTGAGGCCGTTCGAGTACGGCAGAGTCCGGCCTAGGCCCACCCACCCTGGACGCTAGGAAGACCATAGAAAATGCCATTAAGATCAGGGAAGGAACGTACTGTCCAAATTAATACCACCAGGGGCGTCGTTTCTGGTCCCCTTGACGTTTTTATAACACGGGCCACTGGTATTCTGGAAAAGGAAATCGCCATGGCTGAGAAAAGACTGTCAATAGACCTAATTAGTGGAAAGCGATCCTCGCTGGGGGCTATAGCCACATCTATCTCTCCTGCACCCTCTGCACCCCATGCTGCCTTCAATTGTGTCCATACCACCTTTACAGACGCAATAGTCCACTTAGAAAACATTGGGGGCAGCCCAACAAGAGATAAAACTAAGGAAGAAAGGAATAGTATAAACGCTTCCCAAGACAGTCAGGGGGACGGGGAGGAGGATAATGATTCCGTGATTAGTGAGGAGCAGGATTTTAGCCAGCTTTCTGGATCTCCTCTCCTCAATCAGTCCAACATGTCCAACCCTGTCGAAAGTGTTAATCTCCCTATATCCAATCGCGGCCCCAATACCAAAAAGAGAAAACGGGATTCTAGATTGTCAGGGGAAAGAGACCTAAAAACCAGTAAAGTTAATAAAGTCCAAGAGGTAGGGGGTCAGGGGTCCGAGCCTCACTTAAACCCACTAATACCCTCTGTGCCTAATAACATGTTATGCCCCTCCCTTTTGACTCTGGGCTCCTCAAGTACTTGTCCTATGTGCCTTAATAGTGACGAGGTTTTGTTGGCAAAAATGGAGGCCATGATTAAAACATTACTCTTACCAGTCCTGGAGCGGACTAGGCTCATGACCTCTAAAATTGATAGTATGGAGGATTTGATCCGTTCAAACCATACGATGCTTCAAACATTACTTGGTCCAAATAATACGGGCGCTATTATTAACACATCAGTATCCAGCAAGGCATCCAGTAAGGTTACCAGTAACAACTATATGGAAAAGGGTAATAATTTCCCTAATAAAACCATAGGAACGAATAGCACCATACTTAAAGGGGGCCAAGAAATTAATACCACCCTTATTACCTCTTCTAAAATAGGAGCTAGCACTCACACTCAGGTACAAAAGCCCCAATCGAAACCAGCGGCTAAACAAAATACTGGTGGGCGTCAAACAATGGGACCACCCACACAACCTAATTTAAATCTTCCACCCCCCTGTACCTCAAGAGCCCCACGCACCGCCTCCACTACCCACAGGGAGGGGGGGCGTAAAAGACCAGTTATTCCCAGTGTTGATTTACCACCTGAAGCAGCCCTACACACCATCGTTTTGACAGGTGTAGCACCATTAAAACCGGGTGCAAGGGAATCCTATAGTGACCTTCGCAATAAAGTCACTTTTTGGTTGAACAAAAATCGCCCGCTACCCCCCTCTACCCCCACGGAAATACTATATGTGAGGAGAGTAGATTGGGTGGGGCCGGAGGTAAAAGATTTAGAAGGAGATTGTATACTTATCTCGTTCAAAGATTCGTGGGTGGTAGATGCTATCAAACGAGAACCCAGGTTTGCTAGGCTGGGGGATGTACAAACCTTAGCTCTATCCTATTTTTATCCGCGCAGGCAAATACCCTTTCAGTCTTATCCCCTGTTTCGTAAAGGCCCTGCTGCAAGAAATCCCCTGGCATTAACCCCGCTTGACTGCCAGCGTCCCTTCCTTTTCAATCATTTTGGTCCCCTTTCTGGCCTTGAAGCTATAGACTGACTCAATGTCCCATCTAGTGAGTCTCTGATTGGTAGTGTAGTAGCCCAAGAACCCATTGACCAAAATATGGTCTGCCCAATCCAAATCACCAATCGAGTAGATGGGGAAGGAGGTCAAATGTCTTTGTTAACCAGCTCTTTACCATATGTAGCTACTCAGGGGTCCTTGACCGAGGACAAGATCACAGTCCCAGCAGATCGCGTTAAGCATTTAGTGGTTAATGATGATACAGGGGCGTCTCATGGACCTGTACAGCCCCTATACCCTATGTTGCCAGACAACCTGAAAGATCATTTGAAAATTTTGTCCTGGAACATAGCGGGTATTAAGGCGCGCCTTGTGTGCACTGATTGGTCGAACTTTATGGACAATTATGATATCATCCTGTTGCAGGAAACATGGGCAACGGAGCCTGTTCATAAGTTGGGTTATATTAATTTCTTCAAACCCGCAATAAAAGGAGGCAAAGGGCGGGCCGCTGGTGGCTTGTTGATCTGGGTGAAACAATCCTTGGGTTTTTATCCAATGGAATTCCCGGTGGAGAGTCAGGATCTCCTCTCCATCATAATAAACAAAGGGAACAAGCAAATCATGAACATTGTTAATATTTATGCTAGAGGTCTGCCTGGCGGTCGAAGCTCACCCCTGCTGAACCTTGTTGATCATATGGTTACGAAAATGGACAGAGGCATTACTACCATTCTTGCTGGCGATCTAAATTGTACTATAGAACCTGTGCTAGATATGGGAGATACCTGGATTATGGCAGATGATTCGGTATGGGGTATCCCGGATTTACAAGTGGAGAAGAGGGCTAAAGCAACAGAGGCTGCAGTTTCCTGGATGGCTTTTTGTTTACAAAATGGGTTCCGTGCATGTAATGGCCGCTCTGCCTCGGATGTGAAGGGAAATTGTACTTTTGACAATGGGCAGAGGCAGAGCCGCATTGACTATATCTTACTGAACATGGAACATTGGTCTTTGCTAATAGACATGGTAGTATTAGAGCGCCCGGAAAGTGACCACAATCCACTATCTTTATCGCTGAAGATACCGGGTCTAAATAGACACGAGGAGCCATCTGCCACCTATACAGGGGACGCCCAACTTACCAATGACAGGAGGAGATTGAAGTGGTCACGGGTTTTGGAAGATGAGTGTTTACTAGACAATATTAATGCTGTGGTGGAGGATGCGCTTAATGAAATGTCGCAAATAGATTTGTTGGGGGTGGATATTGGATTAGCCAATAATGTGATGGGTGTTCATACTAATTGTTTTGATCGCCTAAAAACTCTCCTATCTAAGCCATGTGGGAGTGCTACTACTAAAACTAATCCTTTGCCCCAAAAATGGTATAACAAGAAATGTAGAGAGGCACATGCAGCTCTCATTTCAGCCATTAAATCTCGGGATATGGCTGGAGTGAGAGCTGCAAGGCTCCACTACAAAAAAAACCTTAGTAAAGCTAAACGGGAGTGGGAGGATGAGTTTTGGACAGACCTCTTGGAGGCATCGTCCACTAACAACCAGAAAAGGTTTTGGGATTTGGTTAAATGGGGTAAAAACGTAGACTCTTCAACCCCGGGAAATAATGTGCCCATTGAGGATTGGGTTTCATTCTATTCGGCCCAATTTAGAGCTGGTGATGATGAGGCTATAAATCCCTTGGGCAATGCACCCCTGTTGACCCCACAAGGTGAAAAACTCACCTTTACAGTTGCTGAGGTTGAGTTGGCGCTGGCATTTACTCTCCGAGGCAAAGCCCCCGGTATGGATCTGATTCCGGCTGATCTATTTAAGTCTAATCCTACTTTGTGGCTCCCGTATATTACCAGGATAGCTAACACTTTGGCCCTTGGAGCTACAGTTCCGAAATCATGGAAAGGGGCCGAAATTGTCCCAATTTATAAAAAGGGTGATAAATCCATCCCGGGCAACTACCGCCCTATCAGTTTGATCGATTCGATTCAAAAGATAGTGGCACGCATGGTCCTAGGACGGGTACAGGGATGGATGGAAACTGCGAACATTCTGTCACCTATGCAGGCGGGCTTCAGATCGGGAATGAGCACCATAGATCAGGTTTTTAGATTCTGCCTGATCTATTGGAAGGAGGTATGGTTGGGTGGTGGCACCATCTATGCTGCATTCATCGATCTGAAGTCCGCCTTCGACCTAGTGCATAGGGACAGGCTATGGGGTGTGCTGAAAAATCTGGGGTGCCCACTAGAATTATTGGACCTTATTGTAAGACTCCATGAGGACAACTTTGCGAGGGTGAGGTGGGGGGGTCAGGGACAAGTGACGGAAACATTCCCCGTAACTCGAGGTGTCCGCCAGGGGTGTGTCCTGGCCCCCACCCTCTTCCTCCTTTTTATCGACCAAGTTGTTAAATTTTTCATGGATACCCCCACTGATGCACCAATGCTGGCAGGGATGAGGTTCCCTTTACTCATCTTCGCAGATGACACTTTAATCCTCTCAAAAACACGCAGTGGACTCCAGCAGGCTCTTGACCGCTTTGAGGAGTACTGTGCCATCAATAATTTGGTAGTTAATGTGGGGAAAACAAAATTTATGGTTTTTACAAAAAACCATTCAGTCCGAAGCTCAGTAAAGTTGAATGGAGTAAACCTCGAACAGGTCGACACCATGACCTATTTAGGGGTTACCCTCGATAGACGTTTAAGATGGAAAGACCAGATCAATATGCAACATCTTAAACTTGCTAGGCTGACTGGCTGTCTTGTTAAAGAGCAGAAGGAATCAATTACAAAACGGGTCCTACCGGCCCTTAAGATCTATGATGTTAAAATCTCTACAGCCATCTTATATGGCGCGGATCTGTGGGGCCACATGGACTTGCTTAACCTGTTTAAAACTCAATGTAGATTCCTTCGAAATCTTGTGGGCCTCCCACAGTCCACACCCTTGATCCCCCTCTGTTTGGACCTTGGTTCCCCACCTATTAATGAGATGGCAAGATTTAGGCTAGTGGCATTGTGGAGACGGATATGGACATCCCCAGATTTATCCCTTTTTGCAAAAGAATTGTCGGAAGTCAGGTCTATTAGGGGTTCAGGGAAAATACCCTGGCTTTCTGCTGTTAAATCAATCCTTAAAGATATGGGTTTAGAACAACTCTGGACATCCCCGCAATCTAATGTTTTCCCACCTAAAGATGAGTTCAAATCATTATATTGGGCCACAACTCGCCTAAAAAGAGTCTTGCTTTCCAACAAAAACGGCCTTACAGGCAGGTTTTTAACATTCAAACTTGACCTATCAAGAGAGCCATATTGGGATGTTATATCTCGACCGTTAGATAAGAAGTTGTACCATCAATTTAGAGTGGGCGCTTTGCCCTTAAACACCTTTCTAAACAAACGGTCTACAGGGATATCGCCCTACTGTACATGTTGCCCAGGTCATATTGAATCTGAAGGTCACTTCCTTTTTGCCTGCCCAAGGTATGGCGCACCCCGAAAGAAATGGTTAAAACCTTTGTTCCAAAAACTACCATTTAAAACAGCAATGGAGGCCATATGGGTGCTTAGGACCAACTCCTCAGAACTCTTTGTGGTAACTTTGGCAAAGTATTTGGGATGGGCTTGGCTCCTAAGACTAAAAACCAGCATGCCCTAGCACCAAGTACAAAGGTGACTCGCAAATGGCCATAAACTGTTTGATTATGTACCTGATAATCATTCCACGACTTTGTTTCATCATTCGCATCCCTTGTTTCTTTCTCTTTCATTGCCATAATAAGGATCCGTCCACAATGATTTTGAACTGTAATTTTGAAATGTAATGTTGACTTTTTAATGTACATTTACTTATTCTCATACAAAATTATTCAGGTTTCTTTATTTATTAATTGTAATTTAATCCTGTTTTATCTGTTTTATCAATTTGTCATGAAATGTTCTTTATTCTTATTTGTATACTTATTTTTGTACTTTTTTGTTAGTGTTTAAATTTCTTTTATAGTATTGTTTTTTGGCTGTTTTAATTGAATTGATTCAGTTATATTCTTTTGTATTTATATGTGTCTTTTATGATTTGTTAAAAATCGAAATAAAGACTTTAAAACCTGAACCTGAAACCTGACACCAATAGGCCATGGGCGGAGCAATGCGCACGCCTTTGGCCAATTGCGTGCTGTCTTTTATGAAAAGGCGCACGCAAAGGCCAATAGCCTGGCCCAAAAGGAAAAGCACACGCACAAGCCTGTGCGATTCCTAGGGCCGTTTTCAAACCCCCTCCAAGACGTCCCTCACTGCGCTAGCAGTGCTGCGCACTGCAACACAAGGCGTGAGACCTAAACAAAGGCTAGGAGGAAGGCAAAAAGTTCTGGAATCGCCCTGCAAAAAGGGCCAAGTCCAACAGTTCCCATTAAAGGGAAGTTGCAAACATATTACTTGTGAAGGACTCACATTCTTTGCAACTAATATACACAATTTCTTACACTGAGCATACCTGGTACATATGGAAATGGTAAATCCCTGTTTTGCCTGTATGAAGAGATAAGTTAATTACTTTATTGTGCTAGGTTATCATAGGTGTGTAATGCTTGTTCTGCGTCCTGTTTAAAATCAGCAAAAAAGCTTGACAAAAAAATCTAAAAAAGTATTTATGCAGACAAATTTGATCCACTTAAGTCTTCTGCGGATCAGTCAACATGAAGAAATGGGTCAAATGTTTGGTTTCATATTATAATTTCTATAGGACGTTTTGCTCTTCAATTCACAAACTTCTTGCAAGAATTACATCATACCTAGCATAAAGAGAGTGTTTATCTCAGTGGAGTGACTACCCTTAGTTTGGTGTGCATCCTGTCAACAATTAAAATATATATATAAATATATATATATATATATTATTCCACAAAGTTCCCATCGAGATGAGAGGGCACTCGACACCGCTCAGCCATCCGGCAATTAATTGCAGCTAGCATTCATGCCCCCACGTGTTTATTAATGCCAACGCGTTTCACGGTCCTACGCCGCTTCTTCATGGGCTGCTTCCGAACACAGAATGATGCACGCATTTTAACATTTCTCTGCTTTATTGACATGCTCGCCCTTCAATGGGCGTGTGCTAAAGAGCATTCACTATTGCATGCTGGGCTATGAAGTTCCCAAATGCGTGTCACAATTCAAATTGTGTCCAGTGTTTAAAAGCAAATATTGTTTTGTACCTTTAGTAAGGGTCGATGCAGTGATTTTTAGATACCTGCGTTTTATCACAAGTTATGGAAACTAAAGCTTAGATCACAGATCCCTTTTTGCCAGACGTACAGTGCAATGGCATTAACTTCTCTCTCTATTATACTCCTATGCCGAACCCTACCCATAAACCTATCCTTAACCCTAACAGTAACTATTCACTGAAACCAAATACCACATACATAGCATTATTATGTGGTCTTAGTCAAGGATTGTGAGGTATCGGCAGTGCCAGTTGGTACTGGTCGGCACAAGTGCTGTCAGAAGCCACTGTGTCACATATTTTGGAGTGCCTATAACTTTGGCCATATATCTTTCATTTGCAAAAAGTTTTGTTATGAACTAGTTGTTTACCTACATTTGATTCCGGAAAGTAAGGTGCTGATGATCAACAATCACGAGCCTCAGTGCTGCCACCAAAAGATGCATTTTTCATTGGAATTGTCATAGGTATTTCGTGAAAGTGAAAATTTTAAAAAACTGTTGCCCAAGATCCTTGTCCATAGGGTGATTTTGAGAGGGAATTGTGGCACAAATTGGGCCTAAACACCAAATGATGTGCCCATGGAACACTTTAAGGTGAGGTACGAGGTACAGCATCTGGCCAAAAGACATATCCTTTTTCTACTGCACTACTCTGAATGGCAGCAAGCCTACCTGGTTGGCGTTAACATTGGAAGTGTAGCACTCCTAATCTATGTCGCCTTCTAGCCCCCTAGTTTGCCTATTTTTATAATTAAATGTTTTATTACAGAAACTTCTATTTATCGTGTCCTACTGTGTAGACACAAAATCATGTACATGTTGCCAACACAAATTATAGAGCCCTCGCTTACGCGGACGACATAATAGTGCTTACAACTAATATTCAGAAAGCTTTGCCAGTGATAGAGGACCTGGCCACTCAGTTTGGGGCTTTCTCCGGCTACAAGCTGAATATCACGAAAACTCAAAATGTATTTGTTGGCCAGACTCCTCCTCCACTGATTAAGACAGTCCCTGTAGTAACATACTTGGGCATTAAAATTACATCCCCCGTTTCTGCTATCCCAGATTTAAATTTTAACCGAGTTCATCAAAAAGCAAACTCTACACTCGAACGCATTGATCATTTTCATTTATACTTATTTGGCCGGAACAATGTTTTAAAAATGGTTATACTTCCCAAATTTCTTTATATGTTTCGATCAATCCCTCTTGAGTTTCCCCTGAGTTTCTTCAAACAACTGGAAAGAACAATGTGTAGGTTTATTTGGGGCTATAAAAGACATCGTAGATCATACAAAAAGATGATTTTACCAAAATCTAGGGGGGGGTGGGGTATTCCACATTTTTTGTACTATTATACTGCATCTGTTTTATAGGGATGTATGACGTTACCACGCATACTTTTAGCATGCATACCTTTACAACGCAACTTTTACAACGCAGGATCCATTAAAACGAATACCATTACAACGCATTTTTTACAACGCAAATACCTTTACAACGCATACCATTACAACAGAAGTATAGGTAAGTATATAATATTTTAAAAAATGTAAGTTATTAAATTTAATATAATTTAATTTTATTTAATTTTAATTTAATTTAATTTAATTATTTTGAAAACCCAAACCTAGCCCTGAACCCTAAAAATACCCCTTTACCGAAAAACCCAACCCTAGCCCTGAACCCTAAAAATACCCCTTTACCCAAAAACCCAAACCTAGCCCTGAACCCTAAAAATACCCCTTTACCCAAAAACCCAAACCTAGCCCTGAACCCTAAAAATACCCCTTTACCCAAAAACCCAAACCTAGCCCTGAACCCTAAAAATACCCCTTTACCCAAAAACCCAAACCTAGCCCTGAACCCTAAAAATACCCCTTTACCCAAAAACCCATACCTAGCCCTGAACCCTAAAAATACCCCTTTACCCAAAAACCCAAACCTAGCCCTGAACCCTAAAAATACCCCTTTACCCAAAAACCCAATCCTATAACATTTTTACTATAATTATATACTTACCTATACTTACGTTGTAATGGTATGCGTTGCAAAGGTATTTGCGTTGTAAAAAAATGCGTTGTAATGGTATTCGTTGTAATGGATCCTGCGTTGTAAAAGTTGCGTTGTAAAAGTAGTCCGTTGTAAAAGTTGCGTTGTAACGGTTACATACCGTTTTACAGTTTATCTCCCCTCTGATTATTGGTGAAAAAGCAAGGATCCTGCCGTGCCATTCACCATCAATATATGAACTAATACTGGGAGAGGAGTGTCGAGGCTGCTTCTCAAAAATATAGAGCTAAGCTACTAAAAAAAACTAAATTTAAGACGCTGAAAGCGGCCTTTGGAGTATGGAAGATAGTCAGGCGCCAGTTGGGGATCATGAAAGTGCTGATTTATACACCTCTTTCTGCATCTAAAATACTTCCCCCTGTGTTTCAGGATTCAGTTATGTCTCGATGGCGAAATAAAGGAATTCACTGTGTGGGCGATCTATGGCAGAATAGTCGGTTACTTTCCTTTTTGGAATTAACAGACAGATATAACCTTACAACTCAGGACTATTTTAAATACCTTCAGATCCATAGCTTTTTTAATACCTTGTCAACATTGGAAGTTTCCGGTCTCATTACGATCTCACTCATTGACAATTTGTTTACTAAAAGAACGATCGGCCATTATTATAGAGTCCTCCTGGCCGCATGTTCAGATGATTTAGCACTTCATTCAGCAAAATGGACTGAAAAGCTAGGTACTGAAACTGTCTGTCTAGAAGAATCTATCGCTTTGGCTACTACTATTTTGATTACAGGTAGATCGCGCACACAGCACTTTATGGCCTTATATGATTTATATTATACGCCCTCAAAAATCTCAAAATGGGGGGTGACGGTAGGAACAGCATGTAATAGATGTGGCTTTTTTCGCCTGCCCTCTGCTAGCTTCCTTCGTAGCAGCAATTCAGACATTTCTGACTACAGTGCTAGGGTCTACAGTTACGCTAACGGGGGAACATGTTCTAATTGGTGTAACTTTGGACATTCTACCAGAGGGGAAAAAAATCTATTATTTTTATCCATGGCAATAACTAGGGCTTGTATTACACAAGAGTGGATTAACCCCTCGCCTCCTTTGTTTGATGTATGGAGAGCACGTCTTCTAGCCTCTTATAATATAGAAGAAGCCATATATAGAACGAAAGGCAGAAGAAAAAGATCTCTTGGAATGAAAATTTGGGACCCTGTTCGGCAATGGATTCAGGGGGAGTTGGACTGACTATAATACTTTATATCTTATTTCGCTTGATTATTTTTAGGTATCTATATTTTTTCTCCTCATGCATAGATTGAGGAAGGCTTTACTGTTTGTATACACTCTATGTTGTTCTCTGAATTGTTTTCTTTTTTTTTTTCTCCCCTGCTTTATTTATGTCTCAGCTGTTTAGAGTTTCTGTTAAATCCTTTTTTTTTCTTTTGTTTGCTCGATGTATTGATAATCCTGTATTGCTTGCAAAAAAGAGTGTAAAAAACAATAAAAATATATTTTTTTTAAAAACTCTGTGTGGTATAGTAAATGGTATTTTAACATCTTTTTGGTTCAATATCCAAAACAATCACCATGGATATTATAATGATGATTAATAAACAGGTTAAGTCACTACACAAAAAATACAGATGTATATGAAGATGATGCTGCACGGTACAAAAAAGGGACCTCCCTCAACAAGTGCAACTTTAAATATCAGGTTTGAGGACCGGCAGCAACACGGCACAGAACTTGCAAAATAAAATGTCCTACTACCCTGATTTGCTTTTAACACTGGAAAAATCACATCATGAACTAGTCCATAATAAATGTTATAATGTTATTCTCATAAGTTTCTGATTTTTATATTTAATGCCAAAAATATTTCTTTCATAATTTTATAGCATTATTTAAACTGACACATGATTTCTCTTCTTATTACAAAAGACAAAAACATTAATTAGTTTAAAACAGACACTTTGACAGTACTAAGAACAAATACATAACACCCCATACGTTTTCCTGTAGTACATTACCATCTCACACACTTTTCATTCTACATCACATATCTATATATATCACACACATTGGTCCAGAAAAAACTGCGTCCCCTATACTCCAGCTAAATCTGGATGTATTTTCTCCTTTTGGTGTATGAGCCCAGACAGGACACTCAAACAGTCAATGACGTTTCAGTGGATATATTTGTATTTCTACCCCCTTCTTCAGGACAGTATTGGTTTAAACGGTATTCATCATCAGGAGGAGATATTAGGCGATATCGTTGTCTGGTTTAAAAACACTAGGTCCATAAATAAATCCAAAGAAGAACTGGAAAAATCTCACGCCCTTTAGATGTAAAATCGCACTCTTTTTTCATTCTTTCTCTGTTTTGCTTTCCAGATGATATCCATGCATGTGAACAGGGGTGGGTGGGGAGGGGGTAATGCATCCATAGATACAGATTGATGCCAAAGTGATATTGAGTAGAATCCGAAGTTTATCTCCCCTAGAGAGGTCAAATAAGTAAGTTTGTTACATTTTCCTCTCATATTTCCAAAACATTATAATCCAAATAGCTCAGAATAACATTATAATCAGTCTAACCACCTGCCAGTATTCATAACTTCACTTTAGATTTATGTATGAAATAATATTCTGGATTTCCTAAAATGTTAGAGAAATCATACCATCCTAGCCAATGACTGGTTTTGTTGTTAGGTGCTATATCAATCAATCAATGACACTTATAGAGCGCGCTACATACCCGTAGGGTCTCAAGGCGCTTGGGGGAGGGGGGGGTTGCCGCTACTGCTCGAACAGCCAGGTCTTCAGCTTCTTCCTGAAGGAGTGGTGGTCTTGGGTCAGGCGCAGGTCGGTCGGGAGGGAGTTCCAGGTCTTCGCGGCCAGGTAGGAGAAGGACCTTCCTCCTGTAGTTGCTCTTCGGATGCGGGGGACGGCGGCGAGGGCGTGGTTGGCTGACCGGAGGAGGCGTTTGGGAGCGTAGAAGTTGATCCGGCTGTTGAGGTAGCTCGGGCCTTGGTCGTGTAGGGCTTTGTGTGCGTGGGTGAGGAGGCGGAAGGTGATTCTTTTGTTGACGGGGAGCCAGTGGAGGTCTCTCAGATGTCCGGAGATGTGGCTGTGTCGTGGGATGTCGAGGACGAGTCTGGCTGAGGCGTTCTGGATCCGCTGGAGTCTCTTCTGGAGCTTGGCGGTGGTGCCGGCGTAGAGGGCGTTGCCGTAGTCCAGTCGGCTAGTGACGAGGGCCTGGATGACGGTCTTCCTGGTCTCGGTGGGGATCCACCAGAAGATCTTCCGTAGCATGCGTAGGATGTTGAAGCACGCCGAGGAGACGTTGTTGACTTGCCTTGTCATGGAGAGGGAGGAGTCCAGGATGAAGCCCAGGTTGCGTGCATGGTCCGTCGGTTTGGGTGCGGTGCCCAGGGCGGGGGGCCACCAGGAGTCGTCCCAGGCGGAGGGCGAGGAGCCCAGGATGAGGACCTCCGTCTTGTCCGAGTTCAGTTTCAGGCGGCTGGTCGTCATCCATTCGGCTACCTCTCTCATCCCTTCGTGCAGGTTGGCTCTGGCGGTGGCGGGGTCATTGGTCAGGGAGAGGATCAGCTGGGTGTCGTCGGCGTAGGAGATTATGCTGAGGTTGTGTTGGGGTGCGATGGCCGCGAGGGGGCTCATGTAGACGTTGAAGAGGGTGGGTCTCAGAGAGGATCCTTGAGGGACGCCGCAGATGACTTCGGAGGCCTCTGACTTGTACGGTGGTAGGCGGACTCTCTGTGTTCTTCCGTCGAGGAAGGAGATGATCCATTCCAGCGCCTTGTCCCGGATTCCGACGTTGCTGAGGCGCTGTACTAGGGTGCGGTATATCAACCCACGTTGTCCACGTTGTCCACCAGGTTGAATCCCCATATGATGGGCTTCAAAAGCATGCTATTGATCACCTCCCAAATGTGCCTACATTTGCAAAGTATAAAAACATAAGTTACTCAACACAGATCATATCAGAAGTCCATAGCCTGCACTCAGGGTCCACAGTGTACTGCCAAGTTATTGGCAGCTGGCTCCGAATCCAGGTAAGTGGGCACAGAGGTTGTTTCAATCAATCAAGATTGATAAAGTGCAGTTAATCACCCAATAGGATATCCAGTTGCTTGCAGGTCCCGAAGGCTCAATCTAACAGCCAGATCTTGAGGGCCCTTTGGAATTACAGAAGTGAGGTGACGGTCCGGAGCTGAGTGGGGAGGCTATTTCAGGTCTTTGCTGCCATGAGGAGAATGATCGTCCTCCACTTCTGCTTAGGTAGATGTGGGGTTTGTGGGCACATGATAGGGAGGCAAAGCGTAATCTTCTCGACGGTTGATGGAAGTTCAAGCTGTGGTTGATATAGGCATTTCCTTGGTTTTGTTGAGCCTTGTGTTCGAGGGTCAGAAGCTTGAATTGGCATCTGTTCTGTACGGGAAGCCAGTGGAGTTGCCTGAAGAGGGGTGCAATGTGGGTTCATCATAGAGAACGTTGCCGTAGTCCAGTTGGCTGGTGAAGAGTGCCTGTGTCAAAATGCATCTTTTGTGCAGGGATTACTTGCGTCACATGTGGAGGATTTTTAAATATCATGTACTTTGTGCTGATGCATGAAGACCATGAATAAAGGTAGTGCTTACCAGGTTTTGTCAGATGGAATACAAGCAGAGAATTGATAGGCTATCCAAGGTGCCGGGGCCTTCAGAGCATAACTAAAAAGTTCAGGAAAGTCCTGGGCAGGGCGAATGTGGATTCAATCAATGTTAGAGCAGTAGCTAAAGTATACATGTACAAAATCCTCAAACATCAAAGTCTTTTTATTGAAGGAAGTTACAGTAATCTACTGAAATACGTTCAAATCAATGGAATGAAAAACTGTAAACATTCTATTTACAATGTTTGGTCCAAAGGACATTATGGTTTGAACACAAAACTTAAAGAACAAAGAAACCACCAGAATTTTGCTTAGCTCTGTCACCTTCATGTCACCCCAAGGTGCTGCTCATGACATTACCCCAAGAGTTACATCAAAGATAACATAACAAAGACTATCATCAGTTTAGATTGAGAAAGGCTGAGATTCTGTACTACCCTCCAGGTGTTCCCCTGCTTTTACCGGACTTTAAGGAAGCTGAGAAGGCTTCTGGGGTCTGGCTCCCCACAGACTAAGATAACAAGCATTTGCAATGTAATAGGTCTCCAATTTACGCAAGTCCTATTGCATTGCAAATGGTTGGCAACTTACCATCACGGAAACCGGGAGGGGAGAAGGTACAGACATCGGGAGGGCGGGTGGGGCGAGAAGGCATGGCCTACAGGAGGGCAGGCACGGGAGGGGGAGAAGGCATGAACATCGGGAGGGAGGGAGGGAGGGCAGGGGAAGATGTCATGGAAAAACTGGGAGGGCGGCGCAGGAGGGGGGAGGAGAGGGAATGGACAAAGCTGCGTGACGCTATCTGTACACAAAGGAAATAGTACATGCCCCATGCAACAACCAAGTAAAGAGGCCAATAGCCACGGTAGGATACAAATTACGACATGGCTTTACTAAGGAGAGATTAACAAGCCTCATAATGAATGAGAAGCCAGTATTTAAAAAGGACAAACACACAAGCCAATGAAAAATAAGGGCGTGGGGAGTGGGAGAAGCCTCAACTACCCCATCTCTTCGCAGAGCAGGGCTTGCACGCTGGCTCATGCTCAACCTAAAAAACGACATTTCCACACTGCCATGTTGTGCCTCACCACTACTTCGGAGAGCAAAAATAAATAAATCATAAGTTTGGTTTGTACACTTAAATCTTATCTGAGAATGAAGTCCACTGCCTAAATGGGCCCACAATTATTTATGGCATCCCATAATTTCCCCTAGAAAACCAAAATATATAATGTCTCTCTCCAAATAAAAAATATTCCTTGGGCCACCATGTAATACAAGTCTTTTAAGATATATATGAAAAATATAGAAAATGCTCCTTATTCACAGGAAGTGTTTTTCTGCGTCTTTACTCATGGCATTGTGTGAAATAACAACCCACAGATTCATTTGCAAAAAGAAAAGCAAATGAATCAAAATAGTGTTCAGCTGAAGGTCCAAAAAGCTTTTTCTATTGAAGGTAAAAATAATGTCACAAGCTATCTATTCTATCTTCATGACCTTCTGCTTCCTTTCTAGTTCTGTTTGGTCAGAGCAGGAACCTACAACTCCAAACTGTAAGGACCTCAGGGCAATAGCCTATGTTGAAGTAATCTCTACTGAGGCCCTGTACAGAAATATATTTAAATAAAAATGCTGCCTTTTTAAAAATAAGCACTGAAAGGGATTAGGAATAACACAGCTGCACTCAAATCAAATCAAATCAAAATTATCTTTATTCGGTTTTCATATGATGGTAGAGAAAACCATAAAAGTACTGTTTAAAAAACAATAGTTAAAAACAATTTTTCAGTCTCATTATACATTAGGATTTTAAAATACAATGCAATTAGCAAATTCATAACTTCATTATTAAGCATCGTAAGCAAGCAGGAAGTTTTTGATAAAAACTAATACATAGTTAAAAAAAAGAAGAAACAAAAAAGGCTTATTCACAGTACGGAATTCATAGTAAAAATCATTTTTCATAGATGTTTTCTATGCCTAATGCTGGTTTTCAAAAACTGTGCAATATTTCTCGTAAAGCATTCTGCATCTAAACATTGCAATGCAAGATAGGCTGGGCGGCATTGTCTCAAGCACCAAATTTGTAGAATAGGTTTGATCCATTTTTTTCTTAGTTCTTTATAAAATTTCAGAACAGGACCACATGCATTGACGTTTGGGGTAATACCTCGTCACAGGGGCAATTTGATAAATCTTTGGCCCAATCGTTCATTTTAGGGAAGCTGACCAAGCGATGAAATACATGTAGCCTACTAGATCGTAACCAGTCCTGTCTACTCATCCTCCTAGACTTGTCATCAGCGTTTGACACAGTTAACCACGAAAAACTTCTAACCAGACTTCAGAACAGGATGGGAATTTCAGGCACTGTATTGAATTGGTTCAAATCATTCTTACAGAATAGAACTCAGAGATTCCTAGAAAACCAATCTCTTTCCAATTCTTGCCCTAATACAATCGGAGTACCCCAAGGATCGACTCTATCTCCTTCACTGTTTAACTTATACATCGAACCACTTACAGAAATTCTACGGAACTCTAAAATATCTTACCATATGTACGCGGACGACACGCAACTTTACATCAAGATCGCATCGCTGGAAGACACTACCATTATGAATGAGGCCCTTAAAATGTCTCTAAAGTGGCTATCTTGTAATCACCTCAAGCTAAACGCGAACAGAACTGAATTCTTACTCATCGCACCTCAAAAGAATCAAGCCGAAGTGAAAGAATGGTCCAAAATGATCACAGCACTAAACTGCACCCCAACACTAGTTGAATCAGCTAAGTCTCTAGGAATCACACTGGATGAACACCTTGATATGAAAACCCACATCAAAGTAATGGCAAAAAACGCACGCTTTCATCTGAACTACTTAAGAAAAATGAAGTCATTTCTATCAGAGAAAGACCTAAAACTAGCAGTGCAATCATTGGTGATCTCAAGAATTGAATATGGATGCACAACACTTCTTGGCCTTCCAAAAATCTCTACTGCTCCCTTAAAAGCATGCCTCAATGCAGCACCTAGACTTATCACAGGATCGAGGAAATTTGATCACATCTCCCCTCACCTGAAAGCTCTAAACTGGCTACCCTACGAAGCTAGAATACAACTAAAAATGGCATGTATCGCCCATAAAGCGATTCATCATAACACACCCAGATATCTTGCCAAGAAAATAAAAATTGCAGGAGGAAATAGACCTATCCTGAGTGCTAATCTACTGATGCTGAGACCACCTATCTTCAGGAAGAAAAAAACTTATGAGAGATCTTTCTCTGGTGCAGCCCCTAGAATATGGAACTCCCTTCCTGCGAACATCAGAAAGATCTCGAACACTGCAACATTCAAGAAGGAAACTAGGTCGTTTCTCATGAACAAATTCCACCAGTAGATAGTCAACTTGCCTTCGGCGACTACAGCGAGGGTCACCTGGATTACATATTGGGAAGCATAAAGAAATTGACCCTCGGCAAGAAGTCATTGACGGTACTCTTGCATCTGCCCTTTATGTGCTCGTTTTGATATATACTTTATTTTTTACAGGCTACATATGTGCGTGTTATTATCCTTGTTGTTCTTATTATATACCATATGTTGTTAAGCGCTCTGATACCCAAGGGTCTAGTTCGCGCTATAGAAAACTGTTATAAATAAATAAAATTAATAAAGCGTGGTAGCACACATCTATCATGCCCACTTAAAATTAATGTTAAATAAGGTTAATGCTAAGGTTAGTTTGCATCATTAAATTATTTTGAACTGTTCGCTTTGTTGCCTCTGCGGTAAAGCTAAGCTCCCCCATGTTACTCATGCATTGTTTTTAAAGATATTCCTAGGGATTTGAGCTAGTGATGTAGGATTTTTATAATAATTTAGTAGCCCTAAATCAGACAGGAAGTTTTTTACATACTTGAGCCACCCAATCTTAAGAACATTCTCAAGGCCTAAGAGATCTTTCAACACCTCCCGGTTAAATGATGTTTTTGGACATGACCAAATACGATGCCATAATAAGACCGTTTGGACTTTTATTGTGTCTGTGATATAAGGTATTCCCAGTTCTGTGTGGCACAAAAACGTTGAAGTGCCTTGTGGAACTGCCAATAAAGACCTTAAGGCATTCTCAACTTTCTGAAGTTCGTCCACAGCTCCGTATCCCCAAACTCCTGCCCTGTATGTCGCTATGCTGAAACATTTGGCTTGGTATATTTGGAGCATCTCCATCGGAGGTCTCTTGCCCAACCTCTGCAAGAAATTAACCAAAGCTGTCGTTGTCCACATAAATAATAACTTCCTGGCTTTTGTAGCTTGGCGCCATGAGCCTTTATTATCAATTAGGATACCTAAGTAAGGGTATGTTTTGATAAGCTCCACCATTGTATTTTCAAAGAAGATATTCTTCTGTTTACTCCTACCTGTCCCACAGCTCATTACAAAAGTTTTCTTACTGTTTGTTTTTAAATCTAAGTTTGCCATATATTTGTAGTAAGTATTAAGGGCGGGTTGTAACCCTATTGGTGTCCGAGCCATAATTACGGCATTGTCCGCATAGAGAAGGGTAGGTATTGGGTGTTTCTGCAAAAGTGGTATGTCTTGTCACCCTTCCAACATGGCTTGTTCCAGACCATTTGTATAAAGTGTAAAAAGGAAGGGTGCCAGGACGCAACCCTGCCTGAGCCCCCTCTCCACTTTGAACGACCCTGAATGCTCCCCATTAATACCAAACCGCACCCTGGCAGTTGCGTTTCCATAGAGTTATCTTAAGAAGTTATTTATGGGGATCTCCACACCCATTGATTCCAGGGTCCTCCATAGTTTGACATGGCTTACACAGTCGAATGCAGCTGTTAGATCGACGAAAGAATTGTACAAGTTTCCCCCTTTCGCATTTACATATTTTCCCCTGAAGAGAGTCAGGTTAAGGCCTTGCTCGATAGTGCCCAATCCTTCCCTGAATCCAAATTGTAGATCCGACAGTACATTGTTGTGCTCTGCCCACTGTTGGAGACGGTTGAGGACTATACCGCCTGCCACTTTACCCAATGAGTCTAACAATGAAATGGGGCGGTAACAGGCCGGGTTCTGTCGGTCTCCCTTCTTAAATATCAGGACCAAAATAGATTCCGACGATGATTCAATAAGCCCAACTGTACAGGAAGCTTCTAACACCCTCGTTAGTATTGAGGTCCATAACTCCATGTTGTATTTGGAGAGATCAACTGGGACCCCATCGGGTCCCGGAGCCTTTCCCCCTTTTCTGGCCTTAAGGTCAAGCTCGACCTCTGTTAAGGTGACATCAAGGGCTATAGGGAAGTCTGTCAAACTGGCACTGGAACTGATGTTAGCCGTGCCTGCTATTGTGTGATTCTCCTCATTATCCAAGCCGAAGACTTGAGAAAAGTTTTCCACCCAGTGTCTTTCGTCTATTGCAATTTCTACAGACGGTGTTTCCTCAGCTGCTGAGAGAAAAGGGGAATTAACCATTCGCCAAAATGCAGTGCTGTCCCTATTGATACAACTTTTATGTAACTCCTCCCAGGATTCTTTTTTTAATTCACCTTTTCTTGATTTCACTGCCTGGTTATATGCCTTTCCAAGCTGTTTAATCTCCAATCTATCCCTATCCTTTTTATGTAGGGCAAATTTTAGATCAGCATATGCTTTTGTACAGTTCTTATTGAACCATCCCTTGCGTTTATCTTTCCTCTGTTTTAGTTGGATTCTCAATGTTTCCTTAATTTCATTAGTAATCTTCCCATAGCTTCTTAAAACTTCATAATGTGGAGTTAATGCATCTAAGCACTTCATAATGGAGGTTAAGGATTTTTTAACCACTGCTTTTGTAAACTCCTACAGCTGCACTCTCCTCTACTAATATCAAGGTCCATTCGATATTGAAAGTTCATTGTCAGTAATTTTATTTTATTTCAAAGGCAACTGCACATTTTTAAAATATATATGAATTGCATTACCTTTCCGATATATAGCATTAAAAACATATTTGAGGATTAAAATGAATATAACTTCTAACAGCATTTGCACTGAAACACCAGCTATCAGCATCACCCTACGAGATTCTAAGTATACTTCAAATTAAGCTACCCATAAATGTCCAAACCATATGCATTGATCATTTGCAGTGTAGGGCTTAACCTGTGTCGGTGCTTGTCGGTGGTAATCAATTACATTCATTTTTGGGGACAGACAAATGATAGAGGAGGCAGAAAAAAGAGGCAGGGAGAAAGTATTAGGAAGAAAAAGAGAACACAATAGTGACAAAGGCAGAAAGCATGGAATGGATGAAAACTACCCTGTCAGAATGAGATAAAAAAAACACTAAGTGTTGGGTGATAAAGGACATAAGCATGAAATTGAATAATGGCTAGAACCAATCCCTGCACTTGAAAGCGCCAGTTCTCTGCACTCTAAGAAATATTCCCCCTAACTTACTTATAATATATTTTGCACAGTATCCTCAGCTCTCCTCTGCTACACTGAGAAAGATATGGCTATCCTCTTTGAAATGGACATACAGTGATGTCCGTCCTTAGATTGTCCATATCCATACACTGGATAATTTGGTCACTTAGGTTTTAAAATTCTCAGAAAACTCCAAGTTTCAACTCTCACCTTTTTATAATTGGGATTCCTGGTTGACTGAGGTATGCACCCAGGCCATGTGAGAACTAGCACTCTAGTCGGGGTGAGTTAGATACACTGAAAGATAACCTGTGCTCATACTCTGGTAGCTGGGCACAGAACAGTCAGGCTTATCTGAAGAGGCAATGTGTAAAATATTTTGGCAAAACACACACAGTAACATAATGAATACTCCACACAGGTTTAGAAACATAGATAATCATATTCTGAACAAAACAAGACCACAATGGCAAAGATCCAATGTATGGAAGTTGAGATAGTGAATTTTAAAGGAATAAATGTTGTAAAGCGCCTAGAAGCAAGTATCGCTAAAACAAAATACTTTCGGTAGAGTGGGACTGGGGTAAAGTCAAGGTTCGGGCCAACTGTGATGGAGTGTCAGCCAACTACAGGACCTACACACACCCCGGTGAGCAAAGTACATTTCCTTGTCACAAACAGGAAGATGTATTGATCTTCTCCACACAGTGAAGACAAAGCGTCAGTTCCAAAGATGTATGTCTGAGTCCAGAGGCTGATTGTGCCACACCTTCAAGGAGATATGTTGATCTCACCAAGCTGCAGCAGTGTTGGTACGCTATCTGATGCATAGATCTCTGGAGTCAAAGCGCTGGTTCTGATGTGATGTGCGAATTTTACTCACGGAACCGGGTCAATGCACCTGGTATGCTACATATAGACAGGAGATGTGTCAAAATCCATGTTGTAAATATCTGGGCCACTTCCAGTGAGCCATGCACAGGATCCGGGGTAGAAACTTTGATATCCCCAAGTCTCAAGCAACAGGAGACAAGCCACCATGCCCAAGGAGATCACTTGGAGTGAAGGCAGAGTCCACCTTTCGTTCAGCAG
Source organism: Lissotriton helveticus (assembly GCF_964261635.1). Classification (NCBI taxonomy): domain Eukaryota; kingdom Metazoa; phylum Chordata; class Amphibia; order Caudata; family Salamandridae; genus Lissotriton; species Lissotriton helveticus. The sequence goes on along the minus strand of NC_136071.1, from coordinate 983,682,164 downwards.
AGTCAGACAGCAGCAGACTGCAGGGTAACAAACAGAATAGCAGGTCTTTCAGATCAGCAGCCCAGTTGAGTCCTTTCAGGAACACAGCACTTCTTCTGGCAGATCTTCAGTTGCAAGTCAAGTATTGTCTGATTTTGAGGGGGTCAGAGATCCAGTGCTTATACCCAAAAGCCCCTTTGATGTGGGGGTGACTTCAAAGCATCAGTATCCCTTTCAACCCAGTCCTGTCTGCCAGGCTATCTGTGGAGAGTAATCAGTCCTTTGTTTGGAGACTGGACAGGACTATTCAAGTGAGGTGTTAGCCCTTTCCTTCTCTCCTGCCCAGGCAAGGCTATTAGAATGCTGATGTATGTAGATGGGTACTCAGACACAGCTATCCTTCCTGTGTTGTGGTTGTCTAGAGGGAATGCACAAGTGTAGCTGTCACCCTCCCAGATGTGTATTGGAGACAGACTGTCAGGGACACAGAGCAGTAATGTTAAATCCACTTCAAGAGTGAGTAGGGGTTATCATTACCATTCCAAAGATATGAAACATGAAAAAGCTACTCCTCTATGATAAGAAATTACAGCTTAAAAGTGTATTAAGGAATGCTAGCCTATGAGAGGGTTAGGCCTCACAGTAGTGAAAAATGAATTTGGTTGTGTGTCACTACGAGGACATGTAAAGACTAAACACACATGCACCACCTTTTATTTACATGGCACACTGTCCTTAGGGTTACTTAGGGCCTACCTTAGGGGTGACTTGTATGTAATGAAAGGGGAGTTTGAGGCTTGGCAAGTAGTTTTAAATGCCAAGTCGAAGTGATAGTAAACTGCACAAACAGACACTGCAATGGCAGGCCTGAGACAGGTTTGAAAGGCTGCTTATGTGGGTGGCACAATCAGCGCTGCAGGCTCGATAGTAACATATAACTCACAGGCCGTGAGTATATGTTATACCACTTTACAAAGGACTTACAAGTAAATCAAATATGCTAATCAGGTGTGCACCAATGTCACAATATTTAGAGGAGAAGCACATGCACTTTAGCACTGGTTAGCAATGGTAAGGTGCCCAGAGTCTTAGGGCCAACAAAAAAACTCAGAAAAAACAGGAGGTAAAAGGCAAAAACTCTGGGGAAAGACCACCTTAAGGATAACAGGCCTAACACACCTCTTTTAGCACTGATATCCACATAGAACCTGAGGTGTAAAACATTCAACAAGGAGCAATGATGCTTTCTGAGAACATTTCTCATCCTTCATTTGAAAAGTTCTTCTCCTCAACCTAGAGACTGGTTGCTAATCAATCCTCAACCTATATGTGACTTGGAAAATGCAACATTCTATGAAGACCTTTTTAATTGAGGAATATTTCCATGAAGAACCTGGCACCTGCACATTTCTGATGCAATCTCCATGCTTCATTGTTCCTGAATACTTAACCCCATCAATGTATCATTGTGGCGACCAGACCACATCAATATGTCCAGGAGTAGTAGGGAAGGCAAGGAACAGATAAGAGTGTTGACCAAAGCAGGCCCTGCTTTTATGAAAAGCCAGTAGTCATGTGCAATGTATATTAGACACATGGATTCCAGAACAAATATGCAATTCACCCAAAATATCTTCTCCCTACTCATCTCATATTTGAAGTTACCCTAAATAAATTGTAGTTGTCGCATATTGAATTGGGTAAGGGATGAAACAGCAAAGTGACAAACATATTTTCCTGGGCTGGTAAACAACCATTGTATAGTTTGATCGCAAAACACCCTAAATATTAGGGCAGGGTAAGTGGAGTCACAAAACAGGAAAATCCTGTTTGTTTTTCAGGTTATTCATAATGAATAGGTATTGTATGAGTTTACATATCATAACTTATAATGGTTATAATTTGCATGTGTGTTGGTCATATTGTCCCCCTGCTTTCTATATTTAAAAATGTTATCCTCCATGATATGTTCCAGAGCAGAATTTTTTTTTAAAATGGAAATGCAAATCACATCAAATAACATTTTTAATGATGTTATATTTCATTTGTCTTTCATTGTAAATTGTACATTTATGGTGAAATGTTAACTGAATAAAGCTATTATTAGTTGATTGAGACATTAGTCCATACATTTGACCATGTGGCACAACACATGCCACTGCATACTGACTGCCCCAAATTACTTGCTGCTATCTCCGCCCTTAGAAAGTAGCCCTCAGTCTCTAACAACCCATCATTCCTTCTCTATCATCATGAGGTTGAAAAGAGTGTGCAATCCTCCAACTCCATTGCATGCTTCTCCTATGTGTTAACGCGGGATTTCTGGTCTATAGTTATTATTCCAGATCCCAATTCAGGTCGACTAAATCGTTGGTACCTGTCATAGAGTAAAAGGCAATCCACTACTAGGTCAATCAAATAAGGACTTACTCCACTCTAAATAACCACTTACTACAAATAAGTTTAAAAGTTTATTATAAAGCCAAAGTTATCTGGAGATACACACATCTCAGAATAAGATTCAAAAGATATACGGGAATCAATACAAACAAGAATTCTCTAAATGCTCTTAGTCGGCAGAATGATATTACTAAAACAAATTCAAATAGCATCAAAGTTGCAAGAATCGACACAAGCTGTAGCTTGGAAGTCATTTACAGAAAGGAAAAGTTCAGGTTAGACTGTCCCTACACTAGACTAAGTGACATCCCTACTTAACAAGATCTTTACCTAAAAAGGTGTCAGCCGTGGTGACTTCCAAAGAAGATTACACACTTCTCTTAGTCTTCGTTGCAAAGTCGATCTCTTACAGTTAACCTATCTGCCTACCCATCCGCTCTCTTAGGCTCCTCAGACCATCTGCTCTAACTCCACTCTGGGGTGCTGTCCCTAATACAAAATCACATTTCCAATAGAAACGCCCTTAGAGACGCCCCTCACGTGGTGTTGGTTCTGGCGGCAATTTCCATGCTGGTACTCCTCTGGGTCCATCGTTAGCGTTGACCTTGCTTCCCAGGCTCCTCTTCTGATGGACGGTACCCCCCAGGAAATTCCTGAAGCCTCCTCCAGGCCTGCGCCAGGCTTCTCTGAACAAAGCCCATTCATCACTTTCCTGATTAAACCCCCTCGCACCTGCAAACAGACACTTTCTCTGTGGGCCCCAAATTCCGGCCTCCACCATATCTTTTAGGTCGTAAACTATCGAGTAGGCTCTGCGTCTGGTGCCTAACATGACCTTTCTCTAACGAGCACATGCAGATCAAACGAAATGACTTTATCTATTCAGGCCTACTAGAATTACATGAAACAGGCCTCTGCACTCTGCAAACATTTCAATTTCTTTCGTTTAAACAGTATTCTTAACTATAACACACAATGTTTAAGTGTAACACTTATATAAGACATTTTTCAGTTCTAAGATCAATAACACTTTGAACTACAATAACATTAAGATCCATGTTGTGTGGAAATGCACCAGCCACTTGTATTCTCTGTGAACTGCCATGTGGCCTACACATTTCTACGTTTAGCAGAATTACATTTTCCCTACAGCAGCCACATAACATGGGATTTCAACATCATTCTAACATTTCTACAAACCTCTACATTAGTTTTCACACTGATATATGTATTCTTACCCTAATTTAAACACTCTTATATATTTCCACTCTATATATTTTACACTCTAATAAAGGATTTACTAAGCTAATGCAACTTGCTTGTAAATATGGTGCACTTCTACATTTTTTCTTAATTTGCGCTCTCTCAGTCCCCCCTTTGATGACTTTTAGTAGTCATCACAATCACAACACCATCCCTAAGATGTGAATTTTCAAACTGAAGTCGTTGCAGTACCCCCTCGTTTCATCATCTCTAGAGCCTTCAAACTCCTGTATTGCGTATCCTGCATTGCAGTTAATCTCCTCTCCTGCTCTCTCATGGATCTCTGCAACCTGTTTGATCTATACCATTGGTACAGCCGCACCAATCCCCACAAAGTGATTACACAAATCACTATTATGATGATAGGTTTCAGTATGTACCAAATGAAACCCTTTCCTAGGTTGGCAAGCCAACCTCCAACTTTACCCATTCCTTGTCCTACTTTCTCCCACACATTTACCTTTGTCAAATCTTCAATCTCATGATGTATTTCAGTAATGTTCCGTATGTATTTTTCTAGAGGTTTTGAATTGTCTGGAATGTAAGTGCAACATTCCTGAACCTTCAAAGCCTTACAGACTCCTCCCTCTTTGGCTAACAGAACATCTAGAGCAAGTCGGTTCTGAAGAACCATTGCCCTTATCGATTGCATCTCTCCCTCCACCAGCATTAATGATCTAGAAGTACTGGCGGACAACCTATCTACGACTGTTGCCAATCTTCTAATCTTGATGTCATTTAGTATTACCCCCAAAAGAGGAAGTGCAGCACCAAATACGTCTCCAACTATCTCTTCAGTGCTTACATCCCTTCTTCCTCTAGCTTGAGTTCCTCCCTCTTTAATTTCTAAATCCCTAGCATGGTATATTTTGGGGAAGACAATCGCTAAATAGCATGATCCATACCAATTATCTGGTAGTTTCACGTATGCATTCCTCCCACACACAAAGTATACATTTGGGATCACCTGCATTTCCTTCAAGAAGTCTTTAGAATAGTACTCTAATTGGAAAGCATGTTCACAACTTACTTCTCCCACAAACACATTTTCGTAATAGGTTTCACCCCTATGTATACACAGTTTCCCCTTTTTTTCTCGATCCAAAGCTATTGGACCATTACTACCCTTTCTTTTGTGTGACCTTTCTTCCTCAGTCCAATCTGTTTTCCATTGTCCTGAAGCCTTTAGGATCTTTTGTCTTCTATACCGATCATCCACCTGCCCTATAAACTTTTTCTCAATTTCTGACACTTTACAAGTCAAATTATTTCTTCGGGCATGTGAAGTATCTAAAGTTTTCCATGGAAGGAAAAATTTCTGTAACCTGTCTTCACTCTTATAATAATCCCATTTATTGAGGTGCTTGTAATTTGGCACCTGTGGCAACACGGAGTCAAAGTTTGAGAAATAGTATTCGAAACCATCACGCTCATAAAATATGCTCAACAACAAACTACATGTGATTCCATAAGTTAATGGAAGATGATGGTACCTAATACCTTCGTCTACAGAGGCTGGTAATTGCATGCAGACATAGCAATCTTTAGCCTCCATAACATCGATATATTCATAAAGCAATTTAGCATATGCATTTGATTTAAAATTTCCCTGGGATTCATCAACATGTAACCTACGAGTCTCAGCGCAAAGCTTTCTCTTTCTTGGTATTGTCCCCCCTTTGACCAGCAGTAATAGGTTTCTGTGTTGATGTACTTTTTGCTTCCTTTGTTGCTTTCACATCATTTTCATGTCCCACTACATATGATATAGTAACCACTAATACTATAAGAGAAATCACTCCCACTAAAAGTGTGCCTACTATGCATTTTGTCCTGCGGTTCGGGTTGCCAGCCTCCATGATCTCAAAACAGTGTAGCTCTGCTTTCTCTTTCACAGCACAAAGTCTCTTCCCTTTGCTTCTTCAGCCTTTTCGAACCACACCTGGAAACTGATAATCCCCTCCGCAAAATCAGTCTATGAGTTCTGTAGCAATAGACAACCCTAGCCCTTCTCCATCCGCTAAAATGGAAGTCCCTAGTTTCTTCTTCTTCTTCCACTTGGCGCTAGGTTATCTCTCAATCGGTTTATTTACAAAGTTTTTCAAAGTCTTTAGCAATCCGGAATTATACGTGTTCCAACAACTCTCATCACGCATTCTAATATTTCCAAACGAAGAAGGAGTTCCTCAAGTATTGGACACCTTGAACAACAAGCCGGAAATTCTACTTTGTTTAAAACCAAGTCTCTTATTCCGCTCAGGTAAGGAGGATAAACGATTTTGAGTGTCAGCAACCCTTCGACCTCCACTCCTGGTATCAGCAAATTTATTTCCACTATTATAATGGGGTCAGTACTGGTCAGGGTCACTTCCCTCACCCTCCCCGTTCTGCGTGCTTCGGACATCTGCAGCGAGGTAGGTCCACTCAGGAGTAGCGTATCTTCTGCTAGGCACTCGCACCCTCCTTGATCTTCTCGGACCTTCCTGTTCCTGTCCTTGTGCACCTTCGTCTGGATCTGAGTCTTCGGATATAGGAGCAAGGGTTCTCTCTGGAGTTGGCTTTAAGTTCGGCCTCTGTTTTCTTTCGGGCCAACTAACTTCTCCACGCCTTGTTCTCCTATTTCTCGTCCTCACACTCTGTTTTTGATCACTCTGGTACTGATTTGTATCTGAGCCGTATTCACAGCAACTTTCTCCTTCTGTGGCAACTTCAGTTTCACTGCCGTTCTGCCTTTTTTTCTTCTGGATCTGTAGCACTCCCAACTTCTTCTGACACCCCCACAGCTTGACTGATCCCTTCTAGTGGTTCGTCATCCACAGCTGGATTTTCATCTGCGAGAGGAGCTGTTTCTTCCAGGGGTGCTGGAACTCTTCGAGTATGGGAAGCGTGGATCCAATTAGGCAGACCTCCACACTTCACTGCAGTGTTCGTCGTCAAGATAATCTGATATGGCCCCTTCCAGCGCACGTCTAGGCAATTCTTCCGGACGTGCTTCTTTATTAGCACCCAGTCCCCTGGACACAAGTCGTGACATAGATCTCTGGAAGATGGAACTTCAGCGGCCTGCACCTGAAGAGACACAGAATGAATGGCGTCAGACAGTCCCTTGCAATAATCCAGGATCAAGTCATCTGTAATGTTCAACAAAGCAGTGGTTGGGACAGACGGAAGTCTCATGGCCCTTCCCATTAGCACCTCGTGTGGAGAGAGACCTGTCCTCCTGTCGGGTGTGCTACGCATGCTCATAAGCACCAAGGGCAAAGCATCAGGCCAACTTAAGGACGTCGATGAACACACTTTGGCAATTCTGCATTTCAAAGTCCCATTTATCTGCTCCACGATACCTGAAGCCTCTGGTCGATAGCTACAGTGCAACTTGTGATCAATGTTCAATGCAGAGCAAAGCATCTTCACAACTTCACTGTTAAAATGAGTTCCTCGATCTGATTCCAGGGAGTTTGGCACCCCGTAGCGCGGGATCAACTCTCTAAGTAACAACTTTGCTACTGTGAGTGTATCGCACCTGCGTGTAGGATATGCTTCAACCCATCTGGAAAATATGCATACAACCACCAGAACATACCTGAGGCGGTTGACTTTTGGCATCTCGATAAAATCTAATTGCATTCTATTGAAAGGCCCCCCAGACCTCCCAATGTGACTCATTGTAACTGGTGTTCTTTTCCCAACGTTCAGTTGCTGACATGTAACGCATCTCCTACAGACTGCTTCTGCTGCAATCCTAAACTTCGGACAATACCAAGTTTGTCTAAACACCCTCAGCATGGCATCCCTTCCTAAGTGTACTGGACCATGTATCTGTCTTGCCATTGGACTCACTAATTCCTCAGGTAACACTGCCCTTCCATCTGCTGAAACCCAAAAGTCCATTTCACTTTTCACACAACCTGCTGTTTCCCATGCCTTTTTCTCAAAATCAGGTGCATTGTCTTGCATTACCTTCAAATCCTCCCAAGTATCCACTGTTTCTAACATCATGTTTAATTCTGTCTTTTCCTGAGTCCCACCTACTTCCACCTCCATGAAAGAATATCCGTGCTCCGCGCAGTAACGGGCAACTTCGTCTGCGTATCTGTTACCTTGTGACACAAAATCTGTATTTTTGGTTTGGGCTATACATTTAACTATTGCTATTGCATCCGGACCTTGTAATGCTTCTAACAGCAGTCGCACAAATTCTCCATTTCTAATGGGCGAACCAGAGGAGGTCATGTAACCCCTCTGAGACCACAATTGCCCGAAATCATGAACTACACCGAAACCATATTGGCTATCGGTATAAATGGTGACTCTAATTTTTCTACCTGCTATGCAGGCACGTGTCAATGCAATGATTTCTGCTACCTGTGCGGAGTGTACTCCTTCCAGGCAAGCGGCTTCCACAACTCCAGTAATGGTGCAAACAGCATAAGCTGCTCTCAACCGACCAGTATCGTCTCTTAAACATGAGCCATCAACAAAGAAAATTTCATCGGGGTCAATCAATGGCTCATCCACAATATCTGGCCTGGGCTTTGTGCATAGTTCAGTCACATCAAGGCAATCGTGATCTTCACAATCTTCGCCTTCTATATCATTAGGAAGTGGCATCAGTGTAGCAGGATTCAAAACAGAGCACCTCTTAAGGGTCACGTTTTCCGCAGCAAGAATAACTTGCTCGTACCGCGTGAGCCTATTGTTGGTCATGTGCTGTGTCTTGGTCCTGGTCATTAACAATTCCACAGAATGCGGTACATACACCCCTAACTGGTGTCCCATCACTATATTCTCACAACGTTCAATGCTGACACCTGTTGCAGCAACGGATTTGAGACATCCGGGCAACGCTGCGCCTACCGGATCTAAAGTAGCCGAGAAATATGCAACTGGTCTACGGGCATTCCCATGAGTCTGTACTAACACTGACAAAGCACACCCTTCTCTTTCGCAGCAGTACAGTGAAAATGGTTTCTCATAGTCTGGCATCCCCAAAGCTGGAGCACGACACAGGTCCTCTCTCAGCTGTAGGAACGACATCAAACACTCTCTGTCCCATGGTACCGGATCACTCACCTCTTTGTGCGTCAGTTTCTGTAAGGGTCTTGCTTTCAGTGAAAAGTTAGCTATCCACTGTCGGCAATAACCAACCATTCCTAGGAACATCCTGACTTCTCTCTGTGTCGTAGGTGCGTTCATTTTCATTATCGCCTCTATCCTATCTGGTGACACTTTGCGCTTTCCCTTTTCTATCCGATGACCCAAGTACTGTACTTCGGTCAGACAGTACTGCAATTTGTTCGGGGATACCTTGTGTCCATTTTCAGCTAAATGGTTCAGCAAGGCAATGGCATCTGTCTTACTAGCTTCTTCTGTTCCTGACACAACAAGTAGGTCGTCTATGTACTGGACCAGAACCGAGTTCTGTGGCAGTACTAGACTTTCAAGGTTTTTCTTCAGTATCTGATTAAAAATTGATGGGCTATCTGTAAACCCTTGTGGAATACGACACCATGTTAAAACGCGATCTTCCATTTTAAAAGCAAAGAGGTACTGGCTTTTTTCATCTAATGGGATTGAAAAGAAAGCCTGACAAAGATCTATCACTGTGAACCACTCAGCTTGGAAAGGTATCTGAAACAATATCACTGATGGATTCGGTACCACTGGACAACATGAAACAACTATGTTATTAATTTTTCGAAGATCCTGTACTATTCTAAATTTCCCACTAGGCTTCTGCAAACCCATAATCGGGGAGTTACATGGACTACCCACGATTTCCTTCAGTATTCCTTGTTGAATCATAGAGTCGATCACAGGTTTTATTCCTGCTATCGTCTCCTGGGACAATTTGTATTGAGGCGTTCTTGGATAATCGACATTTGGTTTCACCATGATCTTTACTGGTTCTACACCTTTGATCAATCCTATCTCTTCTCCAGTAAAATCCCATACCTCTGATGATACTGCATCACGTAAGTCCCAAGGAAGGACCTCCACAGTCAGGGTAGGATACAGTTCTATGCATGTTCTCGAGTTTGTAACTTTAAAGGTAGCATCATCGTCAGTAGTCTGTACCTCCACTCCCTGAGGTGTGCAGTATATTGTGCAATTCAGTTTGCACAATAAGTCCCTTCCTAACAGACACACAGGACTAGAATCACATACCACAAACTGATGTTCATTGGTGTAGTTTCCTATTTTTACTGACGCTGGTTCCGTCAAGGGGCTAGTCCTTCTCCTGTTTGCGACTCCTACCACTTGAATTGTTTCCCCCGACATCGGAAGATCTGGAACCACTGCTGATCTCAGAGTTGATCAAGTAGCTCCAGTATCCACTAAGAATGTTGTAGGACACCCTGCCACTTCAGCCTCAACAAACGGACCTCTTTGATCCACCTCTAGAACTGCCCCGAGGGTACAGTCCTCTTCTCTGCTTACGCGTTGTCCTGTCAAGGGATCAATGTAATAACATTTTTCTTCCTCTATAAAAAGAGGCATTTGTCTATAGACCTTTCCTCCTGTCGCAATCTTTGGTGGCTGCGGGAACTGAGCTCGTGGAGCCGAAGTCCCCCCTTTGGCCACATTACTTCTTGTCACTGTCACCCTTTGGACTGGAACTTCCTGGACTTCCTCTTCTACCTGTAGTTCTCCGTTTTCAGGGTTATAGGGACACTCGCGTCTCCAATGTCCCACCTGGTGACACTGGTGGCATTTTGTCGTTTTCTTCAGCGTAGCAATGTCTATTCTAGGTCTCAAGCTTTCCTCGCTGTCTTTATTCTGATTACTCGATTTCCGTCCCATTGTCCCTGTTCCCTGTTGCTGTACACCCTTTCCAGCTGACTGCATCTGCACCATCATCAGCTTTTCCTTTAATTTCTTTGCTTTAGAATCTATTTCATCACTACAATACCTTGCGTACCTCAAAATCTCATCCAATGGTTTGTTTTGCCAACAAATTAAATGTTGCTGAATCATCAAACAAATATCAGGTCTCAACCCCAAAACGAACTTTGATACAAACTGTCCTATATCCTTGGGATCCATTACATCTAATCCACTGTATTGTTTGAATGCTTTCAGCAATCTCTCATAATACTCATGTACTGTCTCCTTGGGTTCCTGCCTTGTTCGGTCTATTTTTACCCAATCTATATCTTGTGGTGGCACCTTCTCTTTCAGCCATGTCATCACCCTTTCATATTTTAACATTACACTTTCTGACGGTCCATTTGTAAGAGCATCCCTCTCTGGTTCTGCAGTGGGCCATTCGGCACTGGTCTTGCATGTTGTCCACAAGTCCCCTGGAACCACAATGTCAAACAAAGTGTTCAAATCAATCCACAATACCTTTGAAATCTTGACAAACCTCTCTACCTGCTTGTACCACTCTACAGGGTTCTCCCTTAACTTTGGAAATAAGTTGGTAAATGCGGCCAAATCTCCTCTACTCCAGGGCACATGTACATAATTCCCATTTGCTATTTCTCGCAAAGGGAATGCCTCCATCTGCATTAGCCTTCCCTCTGGAGACATCGCATTCACGCTCCGTCTAACCGTTCCCTTTTTGGACCATCTCTCTCCCCATTTGCCCAGATCTCTCCATGCTCGTATTCCTGTGATCAGTTCCCTTATGTGTGTTTTTAATCCAGTTGTCCTTCTCTCATCTAAGTCCTGATCTGAATAATGTAACCTATGGTTACCCTGTAATGCCTTGGTTCTGGACAAATCTACCATATATTTTTCTGCTAGTTCAGACAGTTTCTCATGAGTTGCTCTTGCCTTTCGAGTGATGTCCTTTGCTATAAACAGTAGCTCATCTTGCTCGTACGTCTCAATCCTTTCTATTTGCAACGTACCATCTATTATATCTTCCAGATCAGATCTTAAGCTGGACACATCGAGTCTTTTAGCTTTCACCACAGCTTTCAGTACGCCATCTCTAGAGGGTCCATTTACATCTCTCCCATCACAGCTCTGAGTCCTACGTCTGGGCTCAGGCGTGTTATGGGGAGTCCTCCCTTGCTCCCATCTCTCTAGGTCCCATGCAGTTCCATCCTCTCTGGGTGTATGGTGAAACACTTTTCTATTTCCCATAGTCCCAGAATGTCCATCCTGCCTGGTTCCCCTGGGTGCATGGTAAGACATTTCATTATTCCCCATTCCTTCACAATTTGGCGGTGACCTCTGATCCCTCGACTCATGGCAAGACCCCTCACTGTTCCCTGTGTTCCCATGATTCCATTGCTGCACGTTTTCATCAGGTGCGTGGTGAGTGCACCTAAACCTGTCCCTGTATTCTTGTGTTTCAGTCTCCCTCACTTTGAATGAGACGAGACATCTCTCCACATCCTGTACTTCTCTCTCTTCGCTCCTGCCCATTTCCTCCGTCAATGTGACCTATAACTCCTCTACTCTCCTGACTTTTACCATCCCACTCCTGACTGCTTGCGCTAGCCCCGCAGTGAGACAATGTCTCTTTTCCTCGATTTCCCCATTCTGCTTCCTCTCTTGACCTGTTGCTCGGTGCTTCTGTGGACCCATCCCATTCTCTCAGGTCAACCCTCAACTCCTTATAGGATTTCGGCCGTGGTCCCCTCAGGTCCATCGGTCCTCTCTGACCCCCCTGCTCTGTTACGGGACCCACTGCTGAATCTAATGGGGTGCTCCACGTTATCGGTCCTGGCAATTGCCTCCAGGCATTTGTCGTGTTATTCCTCCTTTCCATCTCAACTCTTTCCCTGTCTAACTGTACCTGTTCTCCCTCTTTCCCCTTCTCTGGGTGATAAATCGACCGTATAGGACCTATGGTAACGGGTACTTGAAGAGCATCTGGCAATTCATAAGACTCAACCCTCTCTGTTGCTGGCGTCTTCTGTACCACAACCCTTCCGACTACACTCTGTATGATACTATGTTGGGGTGACCCTTCAACTTTGGTAGGTAACCAATCCGCTAAAGGGAGTGGCCTATACCCTTCTATGCCAACCCTGTCTTCCCTTGGGAGCTCCGTGCCTTCCGTCTCCCTTTTGTCCGGAGGTGGTCTATCCATCAACAACCTATTTATTACATTGTCTTCCGACTCGCTCTCGTCATCCTCTTCCATGGGTTTCTTTCCCCCAGTGACCTCTCTCATTGGGTATAACTTGTCCACCTCAATCGCCTGTATCCTCCACATCTTGGCTTCCGCATCCCATTTGGCATCTTGCACTGCCCTTACTGATCGCCGTACCCTTTCTTGGCGTCTGTTCTGACTCCTGTCGTGCGCCGCCCTAATCCACGCATTAAGGGCCTCAAACTGTGTTGGGCTAGGCAAAGGTCTCAGTGAGGACATGACTGCTTTCAACTGATGTAACACTTCTAGTCTAAACGTTCCGTATTTCGGAAAGGTCAATTCCTCATTCCCTTCTGTAATCTTACTCCAAGAATCAATCCACAGTATAGTATGCAACCCAACATTCGTTGCCATATAGTGAGCTGGTGTACCCTCTGGCGGTGCCTCTTCCCCGTAATAAGATTCTCTTCTCCTCCTCTTAAAAATCCCTCTCAAACATTTAAAACACTTCATTTTCAAAACTACAATATTTCTATTTTCTCCGCGTTCGCTTACTTCCTGATGACAATCCACCAATCTCAGCGCGGTTTTCGCTAACTGGCCTATCAGAGCGCGGTTTCCCGCCGACGTCACACCAACCGCCCTATCACAGCGCGGCTTCTAACCAACCGCCCTATCAGAGCGCGGCTCTCGCTGACGTCACACCAACCGCCCTATCACAGCGCGGCTCCCGCTGACGTCACTCGTCCCCCTTCGCAGCAGTTCCCCTCTTTTCTCCGCGGTCATGCATGCGTCCCATTTATACTCCGAAAAGTGATTACTTCCGTCCAAGCGATCACTTTCCTTGACTGTACGTCCACAGTCTAACTGTAATTGTCACCTTAACCGACGAAATGTCTTTCCGTGTACGTCCAGACAATCGCCTTCTCTGATAGGTTACTTACACACGGTAACTTTCGACCTGCGTCCGTTACCCACACACTCACTCTTGCATTCCCCCTATCTCGGTCCTGCGGGCGATCAATGGTACCTCATGACCCCCTTACTCTGGTCGACAACTACTCTGGATGTTCGATACACCCGAACCACTTAAGCTCTACCCCGAACTTAAGATTTTACCAGTTCACTCGTTTACCAGATTACCAGTTTACCAGGTTGCGCGCGCTCACAACCTTCTCTCAATCGCACTACAGGCATTCAACTCCGCATGACATCACAATACAAATACAACACAAAACTGCGCAATCTGTCAACGCATGACCCTTGTTATACTCACTCTCTTCCGACACTGCTGCTTCTCTCGCACCGTCAGCACCTTCTTCGGCACGCGATTCTTCCGATGCTCATCTCTCGATCTCTAGGGGCCTTGGGATAATCTAACCTAGTCTAGATCACCCTCCTCAAGAAGGTAACCATCCTCACTCTGCTACCAACTGTTAACGCGGGATTTCTGGTCTATAGTTATTATTCCAGGTCCCAATTCAGGTCGACTAAATCGTTGGTACCTGTCATTGAGTGAAAGGCAATCCACTACTAGGTCAATCAAATAAGGACTTACTCCACTCTAAATAACCACTTACTTCAAATAAGTTTAAAAGTTTATTATAAAGCCAAAGTTATCTGGAGATACAAACATCTCAGAATAAGATTCAAAAGATATACGGGAATCAATACAAACAAGAATTCTCTAAATGCTCTTAGTCGGCAGAATGATATTACTAAAACAAATTCAAATAGCATCAAAGTTGCAAGAATCGACACAAGCTGTAGCTTGGAAGTCATTTACAGAAAGGAAAAGTTCAGGTTAGACTGTGCCTACACTAGACTAAGTGACATCCCTACTTAACAAGATCTTTACCTAAAAAGGTGTCAGCCGTGGTGACTTCCAACGAAGATCACACACTTCTCTTAGTCTTCGTTGCAAAGTCGATCTCTTACAGTTAACCTATCTGCCTACCCATCCGCTCTCTTAGGCTCCTCAGACCATCTGCTCTAACTCCACCCTGGGGTGCTGTCCCTAATACAAAATCACATTTCCAATAGAAACGCCCTTAGAGACGCCCCTCACGTGGTGTTGGTTCTGGCGGCAATTTCCATGCTGGTACTCCTCTGGGTCCATCGTTAGCGTTGACCTTGCTTCCCAGGCTCCTCTTCTGATGGACGGTACCCCCCAGGAAATTCCTGAAGCCTCCTCCAGGCCTGCGCCAGGCTTCTCTGAACAAAGCCCATTCATCACTTTCCTGATTAAACCCCCTCGCACCTGCAAACAGACACTTTCTCTGTGGGCCCCAAATTCCGGCCTCCACCATATCTTTTAGGTCGTAAACTATCGAGCAGGCTCTGCGTCTGGTGCCTAACATGACCTTTCTCTAACGAGCACATGCAGATCAAACGAAATGACTTTATCTATTCAGGCCTACTAGAATTACATGAAACAGGCCTCTGCACTCTGCAAACATTTCAATTTCTTTCGTTTAAACAGTATTTTTAACTATAACACACAATGTTTAAGTGTAACACTTATATAAGACATTTTTCAGTTCTAAGATCAATAACACTTTGAACTACAATAACATTAAGATCCATGTTGTGTGGAAATGCACCAGCCACTTGTATTCTCTGTGAACTGCCATGTGGCCTACACATTTCTACGTTTAGCAGAATTACATTTTCCCTACAGCAGCCACATAACATGGGATTTCAACATCATTCTAACATTTCTACAAACCTCTACATTAGTTTTCACACTGATATATGTATTCTTACCCTAATTTAAACACTCTTATATATTTCCACTCTATATATTTTACACTCTAATAAAGGATTTACTAAGCTAATGCAACTTGCTTGTAAATATGGTGCACTTCTACATTGTTTCTTAATTTGCGCTCTCTCATATGTGGAGATAATGTTTTATTTTTTATTGATCCAATGTGGCCTTAAAATGAAGCACTAGACCAATAAAAAAATCCCCTTTAGAGACATATAGTATGCTCTACGACCCTGTGTTCTCATATGTAGTTAATAACAATAGAATTGGATGTTTCTTCTGGGCCTATGCTGAACAATATTGAACTTAGATTGAAAAATACTCCCTAGACCGAAGCAGCATTTTCTAAGCATTCTCCCTTGATAGAAAGAACTCTTCAAGGGCATGTCAAATCCTTTTCTATAATTCAGTTAGCAGCATGCATCAGCTCAAGAATGTATGGTAAAATACAATCTGTAACATCCAACTTCTGTAAGATGCTATTTGATTTAAATTAAGCCTGGTAACCTCATCATAAAGATATATCGTGTTTCATTAGATTACACATAACTTCGCTGTCAAGTTGATTGTTTGCTCTTGATATCAATCTTGCTGTGCTTTTAAGAGTCTGCAGCAGAAGAGGATTGTATAACCATTAGATTAGTATGGTATTCTCTAGGAAAAGTCTCCCAAACGAATGGGATGCATTGAGCAAGAATTACTGACCCCTTTCCATCCTGAAAAAATGTTAAACATGTTCTTGTCCATGTTCAGTTTCAAAATTAATTTATCTTTTTTAGAATGTGTTGCCTTCTTGATTCACATCTTCCTCAGTCCAGCTTGTAGGATGCTGGTTGTCCTGGGGCCTAAAGTGTCAAATATATTCGTTAAGCCTGTTGTGGGGCAGCCGGGCCCAGCTTATTCATGTGTAAAGGTGTGAATCACCACTCCCTCCTCACAGCTCAGGAAGACTATCAGCATGCAGATGGGAGGGGGGAGTCTGCAGTGCACAAAATGAGTGCAGGCAGGAAAATGTCAATTTCCTAAAAGTGGGATTTCTAAAGTTGTAGTGCCCAAACCCCATATATCACTAGAAAGAGTTCCCCGCTACGATTCCCACTATACCAAACATGGCATACCTATTAGGTCCCAGTCAGAAGTTATCTCATAGGGGGGCTCCCCAATATTAGCCCATGGAGGGGTAGGCCTCACTGCGGTAGCAGGGGCCTGTGGCAAGTATGCCAGTGTCAACATGTTTTTAGGGGAGAGCACCACGTTTTTGCACTGCAATGAGGACGCACTCCTCTGCCGATGATTTTACATATCCTTTATTGCAAAACCGGCATTTCATCCTGATCTCTTCCTCTGCCTGACGGGTTTCTGGGTTCCAACCCCTTATTCTTAGGCTTTAATTGAATTCACAGCAGAACAACTTCCCTGCATGGTTACAATTTTATGCACATCCGGTGTGCCTCTCAGGTGAGTTCAGTTTCCATTGCATGGCGGAATTTGTAGTTTACTATCATGCCGATTCAACCCTCCAGTGGGTTCTGTGCAGGGCCGGACTGGCTACCGGGCAGTTGTGTGTGCTGCTGAGCTGGGGGCTAATTTCTTTGTGGTGGGGACTTATTTCGTTGATGGGGACCTGCGTGCGCATTGAAATAAAAAAAGCAAAACGAATTTCGTTTTTCACACACAGGTCCCTATCAACGAAATCAGCCCCCAGCTCGGCAGCACACACAACTGCCCGGTAGCCAGTCCGGCCCTGGTTCTGTGTAAATCCAATGAGAAATCCTTATCCATTTATTCATAAGCCCTCTAGAGGGCCTCAGGAATTAAACAACAGTTTCGTATTTCATTCTCTGCTGCGCCGCTTGTGATTAGAATAGTTCTGAAATCCAGCAGCCTCACATTCCATTTTTCAATTGGTGCAGTCCTCTATGGCTGGACCTGCCATAAATTATGTCTCCAAGTTTTTGCCCTGCAATGAGGACACACTCCACTGCAGATGATTTTACAAAAATCCTTTATTGCAAACCCGGCATTTCATCCTGATCTCTTGCTCTGCCTGACGCGTTTTGGGGTTCCAAAGCCTTATTCATAGGTTCGCATTGAATTCACAGCAGATCAGGATGAACTGCCGGTTTTGCACTGTTTTCAACTCACCTGTTAAGTGAGGGTCAATTGGAATAATTAACATGCAGAAGAGGATGCTTTTAAACACACTGCGTGCACCATGAAAGTCTGTGAGCAAGGAGCGGAGCTCCGAAACACGTAAGACAAGTAAAAGATTTCTAAATACAGAATGCTGGTCGCTTTTTAATTTCTCTGCTGTGGAGTGCGTTGTCAAAATGCGGAGGCATATTGTGGAACATAAATGTAGCTGCAGCCTGGTCGTGAAGACTGCACCACCCCGAGTGGGGCTAGAGCCTGGAAATCCAGAGCTTGATGGCACAGCTGACAAGCACAATGATCGAAATTCAGCATTTGGAGGCCCACTGAAGGGTAATGTAAAAATGAACAATGCATGTTGAAGCGCAGAGTCTACTAAAACTTAACAGTTTAAAAAGGACTACATTTCCCAGCATGGAGCACTGTTTTCAACTCACTTGTTAAGACCCACTGGGGGTCAATTGGAATAATTAACATGCAGAGGAGGATGCCTTCAAACACACTGCGCACCATGAAAGTCTGTGAGCAAGGAGCTGAGCTCAGACACGCGTAAGACAAGTAACATTTTTCTGAATACAGAATGCTGGTCGCTTTTTAATTTCTCTGCTGTGGAGTGCCTCTTCGAAATGCAAAGGCATATTGTGGAACATATATATATACATATATATATATATTACCTACTGGCGGTCGCCAGTAGGTAGTTATAGTTAGGACCTATTTTCCATAGCAAATCCGCAACATTCTATTTGTAATAACTTTGGCGCCGGTTGATGAATGTTCAGTTGGAGCCATAGTGCCATTTGCTGCTTTATCAGATTTTGTTTTATGTTGCTTCGCATTGGGTGGTGGTGGAGCACAACGTGTAGAGGGCTACTTGGTGTCTTCCTTTGATGTGTGTTATGTAAAGAAATATTTACAATTGTTTAATTCTTTTGCCAAGAAAATCATGGAAGATAATGCCTATACATTTACAATATGATAACCATTGACCATGTTTTGGTATAGGGATACTGGTAGCCCTGAATCTATGAATCTTACTTAATTTCCCATATCAAATAGAATATGTTTTTGTGATTGTTCTGTGGATGGTACAGTAACTGCCTTGAAATAGCGGAGATTTAATTAAAGGCATATTTTCATAATCAGTTCAAATTGACACTCAGTATTTAATGTACTTTAAATCATTTTTGAAGGGGGATTCTTATGAATACAGGGTACATTGTTGACTGTACAGTGGTAGTATTATATGTAAATGTGTGGGACTTGTAAAGCGCACTGCTGCCCGTAAGCGTCCTGGCGCTGAAGACCGCTGGGGAAGCCCGTCCTGGCTTTCCCTGTGAGATGGTCCCTTCTGGGTATATCCAAGGTGAAACCAGGCATCCCCGGCGTCTGTGGGGGGCCGTTGTAGAGATGAGGCAAGCTTAATGCCCAGAGTTGCCGAGTGTGATCCCTGGTTAGAGTAGGCACCGAGGCGAGAATTATCGAGTCCGCTGACCCTAGTCCACGACCCTGCAGCGTCAGGAATTGAACCTTGGTCCCGGGCCGTTCTCTGCTTCTGGGTCTGCCGCCTCTAACCAGTGAGCCACACCACTCCATAACATATGTTCCCTTGAGAATGCTGCTGAGGATCAGTGTAAGGCAGACTGGTCTGATTGTAGGCGCAGTGATGGAGTGCACAGATTCACTAGTTTTTGCGCTGGGTTAGCAATTTCTACGCAGTCGCGGCAACAGTGACATTTGATTTTTTCAGATTTTGTTTTACAGTTCTTTCTCGGAGGTGGTGGTGGATCATATCTTGTAGAGAGCTATTCCAAGTCTTCCTCTTATGTGTGTTCTATAAAGACATATGTAACTCACTGATTTGATATTTCACTAAAGCAATCATGGAAAAGAGTACAGGTAAATTTACAAAATAATAATCATTGTCTGGAACATTATTAAATGATTGTTCTGTGAAAGCTACAGTAATTGCCTTGAACCAGCAACAAATACTTACGTATGTGCATAGTTTCAAAATCAGTTGAAAAAGCAATTGGTATGTACACTACTTTAACTTATTTTGAATCTGTATACGTTGGATTCAGTGGGGGTTGGGGGTTGGAGGTTGACTTGCGGTAGGGGCATCAGTTCAGTGCATATGTTTGACTGTAGGGGATAGCATTATATGCTCCCTTGAAAATACAGCTGATGTATACGGTAGGATAGACTAAGAGTCTGTGATGCTGCCAACAGCTCTTTAGCTAAAACACCTGAATTGGCCTATTGCTTTCCCCATTTATCCATGGTGATTGTTCTTTGAGGAACAGATAATTCCATATTGATCAGAAATATGCAGTGATTTTTCCTAAACAGGTGGACTCTAATCTGTCACCCCCTTTCGCAAGTTTCTTTGATATGCCCACATTCTACATCTTCCCCCTAAGCCATGGGCAAATTGCAACTCTTCAGGAATGGGAGTCAACAACAGTGATTTAGTAATAGACTTTGGGACTGTGGTACTGCTATCAGGTGGAGCTTGTGCAGTGGTCACTCATGCTGTGGGAGGCTGACTTGGTGTGATTGCACTAGTTGTGATTGCAGGCACAGTGATTGAGGGCACAGATTTACTTGTTTATACTCGTGGAATTAGCACTGTCTGTACAGTTGCAGTAATAATACAATTTGCTGCTTTTTCAGATTTTATTTTAGGCTGCTTAGCAGGGGGTGCTGATGGACCTAAATCTATGAATCTGGATATATTACTCATATCAAATAAAATATTATTATATGATTATTGTTTGGAAGGTCCTTTATCTGTCTCGAACTAGCCACAGAGTTATTTATGCGCATAGTTTAAACCTTCCGTTGAAACACTTAGTATGTACAGTACTTTACATTTTTTTGGGGGGGAGGGGCAGGGCTTGATTGCAGTGTATAGATTTGGCTGTAGGGGGGTAACATCATATGCTTCCTTGAGAACGCTGCTAAAGTTTAGTGTAAGGCAGACTTGTATAATGCCAACAGCTCCTCCACTTAAAGTACCTAATCAGGCTGATTTATTTATGGTGAGTGCAATTTGAGGAATTGAAAAATCAAAAGTTCACATAGATTTATACTTAAGACATTAGTTATGTGACCCTAAATTAACACTACAGTCGAAAAATCCACCATCATCATTATTCCCTTAGTCTTTTTTAACACAATACTTTTTTTTGTTAATAGCAGCTATTGTAAAAAATAAGTAAGAGGCATGCAACCAGTAATTATTACAGCTTAACATGATACACAAGCCAATGTTATATATTGACACATAGCCGTATTTGATATGTTGTTGCTTGTCACTTGTCTGGTTCCTCTACACCGCCAGCTCCTCCTCCAAACCCATAATGATGGTTATCTGCTTTCTACGGTTCACCGTTTCGTCCCGACCTCGATGTTTGAGGTTTTTACATTATCTATTGCACTAACTCTCGGTCCTTGGGCGCGCAGACACAATATTCGCTTTATCCTTGATTTGTTGCCTCAGTTTCCATCGTATTTTGGCACTTGCATTGGACAACAAAGCCCCATTAGTTTCTCCACTTTGACCACTTTCGCCTCAAGAAATTTTATTTCGACTTTCACTTTTTCAATCCCTCAGGAGCCATGCTGGATAATCGAAGTTGAAAAATAGATGGATGGCTTTATTTAGTTGTGTAAAAAAATGCCTGCAAGCTGGCTAAGGGTCTAAAAGTGGCTATCAGGAAAAAAAGATGCTAGTAATCCTCAAACAAAATCCCCTCCTTTGTCCTGGCACTAAGATGCAAACATTAACTTACATGCATCAATTTCAAACTGCATGTGTTTCTGGCATGCACAGTTTTTATGAATGCTATACAATTGCACAATGTAAAACTGGGTGTAGAAAAATCACACCCAGTAGAATGGATTCTGCTGGATAGATAATATACTCGTAATTGACTTAAATCACAGTTGATTTTACTCGACAATATTGGTAAAATCGAGTACGTTTTGACCACACTCGATTTACCAGTCAACTCGTAATCAGGGCCCAATTGTTTTGCTCGAGTAAGGTGGGCCTTTAATCTAAAAGGCATTTCACCTAAACATTATCATATCTCATAGTACTCAGTGGATTACTCTTCTTTTACTATTCTGAGTGATGGACAGGCCCCTAATAATCTCTTTTGAAGAGACATTATTGTATAATTGTTCCTATACACCTTCCTGCAAAGTGATACTGAGTGTAATTTTAAACACTGGCCAAGAAACAGCATCTGTAACATTGCACTTCACATATACACATACCCTTTACCATATGTTCAATTTAAATGTACGTTTGCTGGCAGAGAAGAGAATATTGTTATAGATTATGGGTTATTCTCCAATGGTTATTGTTAGATCTGGGGGTCTCTAGTTGGCAATGGTATTCACCTTTGTCCAAATAGGGACCCTTATTTCTAAGTCAGGATAATTGGATTACACTCCTTAATAACCCCTGCTCACCCCCTTGTAGCTTGGCACGAGCAGACAGGCTTATCTCAGAGGCAGTGTGTTAAGCATTAGTGAGTATACCCAGTAATACAGTGAAAACACTACAGATGGACACAACACAGGTTTTATAAAAAATAAGTATGCTTTATATAGACCTAACACAAGATCACAAACACCAAAAATCCACCATACTACACTTAAGATTACTTAAAAAGATGACTAAAGTCTCTTAGTTCAAGTTGTCGGTAAATGCGACAAAGTTCTCAATGAAGTACCTGGATGCATAACGCAAAGTGAACAAAACGGTCGCAAATGGGGAGATGCGTCGGTTCCATGAGCCGGGTGAACGGTTGCGTCCTACCTCAAGGTTTGCGCAGAGTAGGGGACTCGTCATGAGCCTTACCGGTGTGGAGGTGATGCGTAGATTCTCGGCTTGCGTGCCCGTTGCGGTGTGCAAGATGGCGCCTTGATGCGATGAGACGATCCGGTTGCGATGCGAGAAGATGGCGCCCTTGATGCGGCGATGCGATGACGCCCTGGCAGCTTTGCGACGACTCTGTACTTTGGAGCCGCAACAGGCCCTGGAATGTCCGTTGATGCGACAGCAGACAGCTTTGATGAACACACGCTTCCAGGGAGATGTGATGAAGGCTCGCTACTCCGGCCTTGCGACGATTTCAGCTGCGGCGGCGACACGCTTCTTCTCGATGCTTCGTGCTTCTAGCTCCCAGCAGCACGCAAGTGTCTGGAGTCAGAATTCCCAGCAAGGAAATTCAGGCCGTTGTAGAGATGAGGCAAGCTTAATGCCCAGAGTTGCCGAGTGTGATCCCTGGTTAGAGTAGGCACCGAGGCGAGAATTATCGAGTCCGCTGACCCTAGTCCACGACCCTGCCGCGTCAGGAATTGAACCTTGGTCCCGGGCCGTTCTCTGCTTCTGGGTCTGCCGCCTCTAACCAGTGAGCCACACCACTCCACCAGTGAGCCACACCACTCCATAACATATGTTCCCTTGAGAATGCTGCTGAGGATCAGTGTAAGGCAGACTGGTCTGATTGTAGGCACAGTGATGGAGTGCACAGATTCACTAGTTTTTGCGCTGGGTTAGCAATTTCTACGCAGTCGCGGCAACAGTGACATTTGATTTTTTCAGATTTTGTTTTACAGTTCTTTCTCGGAGGTGGTGGTGGATCATATCTTGTAGAGAGCTATTCCAAGTCTTCCTCTTATGTGTGTTCTATAAAGACATATGTAACTCACTGATTTGATGTTTCACTAAAGCAATCATGGAAAAGAGTACAGGTAAATTTACAAAATAATAATCATTGTCTAGAACATTATTAAATGATTGTTCTGTGAAAGCTACAGTAATTGCCTTGAACCAGCAACAAATACTTACGTATGTGCATAGTTTCAAAATCAGTTGAAAAAGCAATTGGTATGTACACTACTTTAACTTATTTTGAATCTGTATACGTTGGATTCAGTGGGGGTTGGGGGTTGGAGGTTGACTTGCGGTAGGGGCATCAGTTCAGTGCATATGTTTGACTGTAGGGGATAGCATTATATGCTCCCTTGAAAATACAGCTGATGTATACGGTAGGATAGACTAAGAGTCTGTGATGCTGCCAACAGCTCTTTACCTAAAACACCTGAATTGGCCTATTGCTTTCCCCATTTATCCATGGTGATTGTTCTTTGAGGAACAGATAATTCCATATTGATCAGAAATATGCAGTGATTTTTCCTAAACAGGTGGACTCTAATCTGTCACCCCCTTTCGCAAGTTTCTTTAATATACCCACATTCTACATCTTCCCCCTAAGCCATGGGCAAATTGCAACTCTTCAGGAATGGGAGTCAACAACAGTGATTTAGTAATGGACTTTGGGACTGTGGTACTGCTATCAGGTGGAGCTTGTGCAGTGGTCACTCATGCTGTGGGAGGCTGACTTGGTGTGATTGCACTAGTTGTGATTGCAGGCACAGTGATTGAGGGCACAGATTTACTTGTTTATACTCGTGGAATTAGCACTGTCTGTACAGTTGCAGTAATAATACAATTTGCTGCTTTTTCAGATTTTATTTTAGGCTGCTTAGCAGGGGGTGCTGATGGACCTAAATCTATGAATCTGGATATATTACTCATATCAAATAAAATATTATTATATGATTATTGTTTGGAAGGTCCTTTATCTGTCTCGAACTAGCCACAGAGTTATTTATGCGCATAGTTTAAACCTTCCGTTGAAACACTTAGTATGTACAGTACTTTACATTTTTTTTGGGGGGGAGGGGCAGGGCTTGATTGCAGTGTATAGATTTGGTAACATTATATGCTTCCTTGAGAACGCTGCTAAAGTTTAGTGTAAGGCAGACTTGTATAATGCCAACAGCTCCTCCACTTAAAGTACCTAATCAGGCTGATTTATTTATGGTGAGTGCAATTTGAGGAATTGAAAAATCAAAAGTTCACATAGATTTGTACTTAAGACATTAGTTATGTGACCCTAAATTAACACTACGGTCGAAAAATCCACCATCATCATTATTCCCTTAGTCTTTTTTAACACAATACTTTTTTTTGTTAATAGCAGCTATGGTAAAAAATAAGTAAGAGGCATGCAACCAGTAATTATTACAGCTTAACATGATACACAAGCCAATGTTATATATTGACACATAGCCGTATTTGATATGTTGTTGCTTGTCACTTGTCTGGTTCCTCTACACCGCCAGCTCCTCCTCCAATCCCATAATGATGGTTATCTGCTTTCTACGGTTCACCGTTTCGTCCCGACCTCGATGTTTGAGGTTTTTACATTATCTATTGCACTAACTCTCGGTCCTTGGGCGCGCAGACACAATATTCGCTTTATCCTTGATTTGTTGCCTCAGTTTCCATCGTATTTTGGCACTTGCATTGGACAACAAAGCCCCATTAGTTTCTCCACTTTGACCACTTTCGCCTCAAGAAATTTTAATTCGACTTTCACTTTTTCAATCCCTCAGGAGCCATGCTGGATAATCGAAGTTGAAAAATAAATGGATGGCTTTATTTAGTTGTGTAAAAAAATGCCTGCAAGCTGGCTAAGGGTCTAAAAGTGGCTATCAGGAAAAAAAGATGCTAGTAATCCTCAAACAAAATCCCCTCCTTTGTCCTGGCACTAAGATGCAAACATTAACTTACATGCATCAATTTCAAACTGCATGTGTTTCTGGCATGCACAGTTTTTATGAATGCTATACAATTGCACAATGTAAAACTGGGTGTAGAAAAATCACACCCAGTAGAATGGATTCTGCTGGATAGATAATATACTCGTAATTGACTTAAATCACAGTTGATTTTACTCGACAATATTGGTAAAATCGAGTACGTTTTGACCACACTCGATTTACCAGTCAACTCGTAATCAGGGCCCAATTGTTTTGCTCGAGTAAGGTGGGCCTTTAATCTAAAAGGCATTTCACCTAAACATTATCATATCTCATAGTACTCAGTGGATTACTCTTCTTTTACTATTCTGAGTGATGGACAGGCCCCTAATAATATCTTTTGAAGAGACATTATTGTATAATTGTTCCTATACACCTTCCTGCAAAGTGATACTGAGTGTAATTTTAAACACTGGCCAAGAAACAGCATCTGTAACATTGCACTTCACATATACACATACCCTTTACCATATGTTCAATTTAAATGTACGTTTGCTGGCAGAGAAGAGAATATTGTTATAGATTATGGGTTATTCTCCAATGGTTATTGTTAGATCTGGGGGTCTCTAGTTGGCAATGGTATTCACCTTTGTCCAAATAGGGACCCTTATTTCTAAGTCAGGATAATTGGATCACACTCCTTAATAACCCCTGCTCACCCCCTTGTAGCTTGGCACGAGCAGACAGGCTTATCTCAGAGGCAGTGTGTTAAGCATTAGTGAGTATACCCAGTAATACAGTGAAAACACTACAGATGGACACAACACAGGTTTTATAAAAATAAGTATGCTTTATATAGACCTAACACAAGATCACAAACACCAAAAATCCACAATACTGCACTTAAGATTACTTAAAAAGATGACTAAAGTCTCTTAGTTCAAGTTGTCGGTAAATGCGACAAAGTTCTCAATGAAGTACCTGGATGCATAACGCAAAGTGAACAAAACGGTCGCAAATGGGGAGATGCGTCGTTTCCATGAGCCGGGTGAACGGTTGCGTCCTACCTCAATGTTTGCGCAGAGTAGGGGACTCGTCATGAGCCTTACCGGTGCGGAGGTGATGCGTAGATTCTCGGCTTGCGTGCCCATTGCGGTGTGCAAGATGGCGCCTTGATGCGATGAGACGATCCGGTTGCGATGCGAGAAGATGGCGCCCTTGATGCGGCGATGCGATGACGATGACGCCCTGGCAGCTTTGCGACGACTCTGTACTTTGGAGCCGCAACAGGCCCTGGATTGTCCGTTGATGCGACAGCAGACAGCTGTGATGAACACACGCTTCCAGGGAGATGTGATGAGGGCTCGCTACTCCGGCATTGCGACGATTTCAGCTGCGGCGGCGACACGCTTCTTCTCGATGCTTCGTGCTTCTAGCTCCCAGCAGCACGCAAGTGTCTGGAGTCAGAATTCCCAGCAAGGAAATTCAGGAGGGAGTTGGAGGTGAAGTCTTTTGTCCCTGAGACAGCAGCAGGAGGCAAGCACAGTTTAAGCCCTTGGAGAATATTCTGTAGATGAAAGTCCTTACAAAGTTCCTTCTCCTTTCCCTTGGCAATGAAGCAACCACTGCAGGCCAACCCAGCAAACAGCACACTGGCAGAGGGGCAGTCCAAACTCCTGCAGCTTCCTTGGTTCTTCTCCTTGGCAGAAAGGTTTCTTGTTCCAGAAGTGATCGAATTTCTTCGGATCAGGGTCCCAATATTTATACCCCAGTTTATAAACCAGTTCCTGAGCACTTTGTTTACATGACTCTCTTCTTCCTTTCACTGTGCAGGGCAGAGACGTTAGCCGCCCCACAGGAGATGGAGCCAGCACAGGGGAGGAAAGATACAGCTCTGGAGCACTCTGTTGACATGATTCCTCCTTTCCTTTCACAGTGCAGGGCAGAGACATCAGACAAGCCACAGGGGGTGGAGCCAGCAATGTTGAGGGAAGGCCCAGTCCTATTCAGGTCCCTGGTGCCACTCCTCCCTCCCATCTAGATGCAGAGCTCTCTATTCACCACTGGGCTGCCCCAGCCTGTCTCCTGGAATTCCCCAACCCTGTCACTCACAAACCCAGACAAGGAATACGCAACCCAGCAGAGGCAGGCTCAAATGGTTAGGCAAGCAAATACCTGCTTCCTAAAAGTGGTATTTGCAAACACAGAATATTAAAATAAACTTCACTAAAAGATGTATTTTATCATTCTGAGTTCAGGCATACTAAATTCTAATTCCTACCATGTTACCTGAGTCAGTTAGGATTATAAGAATGTAATAATCTAACTGCCCATTCTGGCCTATGAGAACAGGTAGCCTTCCATAGTGAAAAACGAAAATGCGTGTAATGCACTATTAGAACATGCTACACACATCAGAGCATGTCCTACCTTAAACTTACAATGCACTCTGCCCTTGGGCCTACCATAGGGGTGTCTAATATGAGGCAAAGGGAAAGTCTAGGGACTGGCAAGTGGGTGCACTTGGCCAAGTCGACATGGCAGTGCTAGACTGCACACAGGCCTTGCAATGGCAGGCCTGAGACACACTTCACAAGCTGCTTCTGTGGGTGGCACAACCAGTGCTGCAAGCCCACCAGCAGCATTTGATTTACAAGCCCTGGGCACACATGGTGCACTGTACTAGGGGCTGACAGATAAATCAAATAACCCAATCATGGAGTAACCAATTAGTATATCAATGTAACATAGGGAGCACTTGCACTATGGCACTGATTAGCAGTGGCACAGTGCCCAAAGCATAAAACCAGCAAAAACATATCAAAACAGAAGAGGCAATCTGTCAAAAATGGAAGGGAGACTCACGCCAATGATGCGAGGTCTAACAGTTATCCTGCTTAAACCTTTAATTTTATTACTTACAGCATTTCGATTAGCGACAACTTCCTGCAGAGTGTTTACCATAACATTAAATATTGTATTAACTGGCCCAAAACCTTATACATCTTGTGTAGTAGATAACATTGAGATTGCTGCCTTTAACTGATATTCTTTGGGATGGACCCAAGTTGAGGACAATAGACTTTTAGAATAGCTAGTTAAAACCCAAACAGAGGCATTTGAGACAAGCTTAGACAATATAGCTGACCCTAACGAAGTTATTGAGTCATTTCTGTCTATAACGAAAGGGATTAAGGATGGCCTATCTGCCACTCGAGGCTGGGTTGATTCTGCATGCTCAAAAGCTCACAGGAGAGTAAAGGAAGCCCTGCACAAATCGCCCAGATGTATGCATGAAGTTCAGACTGCTAGACAGGAATATAAGCTACTCGTACAGCGGCAGAAGAATGACCTGAAGGATGAAGCATGGGAGTCCTTGCATAAAGCCAGTCTCTGTAATACCAACACAGCGTTTTGGTGTGTAATTAACACCCCCTTCTTGAGAGCAGCAGGTGGCCCCATTCGGAGTTTGCTATTACTGAGGCCAAACGGATAGCCTACTTCTCCAATATTTACTCAAAGCCCACTGAGAAGTTGGTAGAATTATGGCCTTCTATACCTTATCCGCTTGAGGATGCCACACCTCATAGCATTACTAGCCTCTCTTTCATATTAGAGGAGGTCAATTGGGCCCTTAAAGCGAGAGAAGGGGGGAAAGCACTTGGTCCTGATGGTATCCCTGTCGATCTTTTCAAATGTAATCTTCGACTGTGGAGCCCCCTACTGACTCTGGTTTTAGACATGAGTTGCACACATGGCCAGAGTAACTGATTGTCCCCATTTACAAAAAAGGCAACTGTTATAACCCTGCCTGCTACAGTCCGATCTAACTCTTAGATTCACTGGTAAAGTTAGTCGGCCATATTAGTTTGAATTTACTACTGGAATGGGCAGAATCCAATGAATCTAATGAAATCTTTTCAGTTTTACAATATGGATTTCAAACTGGTCTGGGGACGATTGACCAGGGACTGAACCTTAATCTTTTAATCCAGAAGTATTCCCAGGTCAGACGTGGTAATCTGTTTTCACCTTTTGTAGACCTATCCTCTGCATTTGATTGTGTTAGTCATGAGAAGCTGTGACTGTGATCCACTATGGTTGACCTTGACGAGGATTGTATAGTTTTGTTGGGAGCTGTACTCGGGAAATAGGGCCAGGGTACAGTATGGTGTTAAGGGGAATTTAACCAAACATTCAGTATAGAGAGGGGGCAGGCAGAGCTGTGTACTCACACCCTTCCTGTTTACATTGTATATAAATAGCCTGGGAAGTGTGCTAGTAAACAAAGACAAAGATCTCCTTCAAATTGTCCATCCCGGCCCTCCTCTACGCTGATGACACCATGCTACCATGCTCATGGCATGAACCCCATTGTGACTGCAGCGTCTACTTACTAAGGGCATATTAGCCAGGGCTGGCGATAATATTATCGCCGCTTTAGCGTCCATTTCCGGGCGAAAAGCAGCGATAATATTATTGCTCTATCTACAAGGACACACTAGCTTGTGTTTCCTTGCATTAGCGCCGGGTTTCTTGCCGCCTCTTCTCGCATCCCTAATGAGATGCAAGGTGGGCTTTCCTCGTGAAACTTCATTGTGAAATGTTGCTAACAGGGCTTCGCGATATTTACAGCGCAGCCCTGTCCGGTGTAGCAATATTCTTTTCAGTGCTAACTCGCCCTTAACTCTGCTTCCAGACATCTGCAAAAAACATGAGTTATTTATGTTTTAGATTGGAGTGGATTATGGAGATACGACTACAGGGTCGTATCAGCAAGGTTATCGCCCTATTCAGGAAATCAACGCTGGTTTTCCAGCAATTTCCCCTCTATCGCTGGAATTTTATCGCCCTGGAGAAACACGTTGTTAATAACGCGCTAACTGGGCGATAAATTCCAGCGATAGACAGCGATAAATAAAAAAGCGCTGAGCGCGCTTTGCCATATTTATCCCCGTCTATTGTTGATATGCCCCTAACTTTGTTATTTTTGTGCAAGACTTAGGATTATTAGTCAATGAAAATAAAACTTTTATTATGAAGTGTGGGAGTAGGTCTTTGAAGTGTCGCAATGTAATGATTAGCAGCACTAAGATTATTCCACCGCAACATTTTCATATTCGGGAATTGTATCCAATAAGGAGGCTTCATGTATATAAGCCATCAATGCTAGAAAACTTCAGTTCATGAAAACCATAAAAGCCCTGTTTTTTACGAGGAAACTGGGTAAGAAGCCTCCAAAGACATGCTATCCATCTATACATCTGTCTGCCCACTGCCCTACATGAGGCAGTTGTGTGGGGCATACTAATTAGCAAACCTTACAAAAAAGGTACCTTTCTTCTGTTTCCATTTCCATTTATAAGTCATGCGGAATTAAGGATACCCTCATTAGCAGACATAGTTAAGACCCAGCTAATTCTTCTCTGACATAATGTTATGTTAGTTTATTTTCATATAGCGCAAATCACCACTGGTCTCTAAGCGCTTTTAAAGAAAGGAACAAAACGGATAGCCACCGGTGATCTGCCAGCAACCAAGCTGGCAGTTTAAATTGAGGCTGTTGTCTTTTTAAACAAGTGGGTCTTCAGAGACTTCCTGAAGTATAATAGCACCGATTCCCCTTGTAAGATTTCTGGTAGCTCGTTCCAGATTTGAGGAAGGCGGACCGACAGAGCTCTACCACCCTTGGATTTGAGTTTAAATCTCGATGGGGCAAGCTTACAGGCCTTGGAGGAGCGCAAGGCTCTGCCTGGGGTGTACTTTACCAGTCGATCTTTAATGTATTTAGGAGCCTCTCCATAAATAGCTTTGTGGGCTATACAAAGGCACTTAAATTGCACTTTGTGTTCAAAGGGCAACCAGTGCAATTTATGTAGAAGGGGGGTAGCTCGTGTTCTCCTCGGTAGGGAGAAGATGAGCCTGGCTGCATCATTTTGGACTATGTGCAATTTCCTGAGGAGCTTCCGAGGGAGGCCTAGATAAAGAGCATTACATAAGATCTGGAAATCTGAGCATACTAGACTTAATCTTGAAATTATTAGGTACTGTCTTAAATCCTCTTTTGCCTTCAAATCCCATGGCTGAAATACATGAGAAATCTCTCCAGGGACCTGGGGCACCCACAATACTTTGATCACCCTGAATCCCTGGTATGCATCAATCGAAAATACCTAAAGATGGAATGTTTGACACAGCTTGAGGATTTAGATTGTCTACAGAACTGTTGAAGCCTAGTGTACTTAAAAGCCAAAAGATGCTTGTTACATCTGACATGCAAACCTATCTCACATTAGTACTCTATGTCAGACATAGGTTTGTTCTACCTCGCTTTAGAATGGATATATTTCACAGTCTAACTAGCTTCCCTTTTACAAATGACTGGTCCTTGCCTTTAGTAAATTTGCCCCGTGACTCTGCGTCGTCTCAAAGCACTATACATATCGTTTTCTTCTGTAAATGTTATGACTTCCAGAGGAAGCGTTTTATTTTACCATTGTTAAGGTCTTAGAATGTTGTACACTGTCGGCCTGCATATCTATTTTTACAAAATCTACCAATCCTTACATCTGTAGTATCATGTCAAGATTTTTATGGGAGAAAGTCCCAAAAGTTTGTAATCCTGTTTCTGTCTAACTCTTATTCGCACCAGCTCTTAGCAATTGAAGAATGTAATCTGAATTGCGTACCTATGGTTTTTTATTAATGTTGTTCTCAACAATAATTTTTTGCTTTTATGATTTTTAAAGTGAAATCGAATAAAGCACATGGTTTGATTGCTTAATTGTTCCCATATGTCTTCCTGCAAAGTGATACTAAGGGTAATTTTAAACACTGCCCAAGTGTTTCATTACTTTGAAAAAAATAGCATCCGTGACATTGCACTTCACATATACACATACTTATTGCATATTTAGAAACAAACGATATCAGGTTGATCATCACAGAGAAGTACTTTGATTTATATTGCAATATATATAGACATTGTCATTTCCTTTCTGTTTGCTAGCTGTTCATCTACCTCATTAAGCATTGTAGTCCTTGTAAACAGTGTAATGACAATGGTGGCATGGGCCCTTATCCTGGCAAGCAATGTAGGCCCTTCTGCTACACAACTAGGTTGTGAAAGAGCCATAATCAATGTGCAGAGGGCTCTTCACAGCCCTGTGTTGTGGTGCCACAGACCATTGTGCACTACTAATAGCAACCCACGGAGTGTTTGCCAATGCTGCAAATATGGGTGGTTACTGTAAAGTCACTAAGATTCACCTGCATTTAGATGATACAAACAGACTAACCAGCCACACACACGCTTGGATAGCCCTAAAGACTTATGAAAAACTCAAAACGGTCTCATGCCGAAGTATGACATTCTCGGCACACATAAAGAGAAACTCGTGTTGGCACTCTGCGGTCCTTGGCTGGCCAACCTTCTTAGAAATACAATGGCCCAAAGACATGTAGTGTATGTGTTACTGCGAAGGAGTATTTTCATCCATCTGATTTGTATATGCCCCTTTTTAAAAGAAGCATGTGTTTTATTATTGAAAAATATTTTTAACACATGGAGCACTCAAACCTGTAGGATGGCGATAATAAAAGGACTTGTTCCGACCAACCTTCAGCTCAACTGCAAAATAATGAAATACTTGATTTCCTATGAAAAAGCTATTTGTTCTAAATCCACATCCCCTACAGGTCCATAGGCACTTAGGTTGGTCAAAGAATAAAGGCAGATATAGACTCTATGTTTGTGTATGATGATCTTTCACTTAAAAGAACGGGGTGCCTAGGAGCGCCACAGCATCTTATAAATGGCTGTCTGCCAATAAGTCATGCGATTGCATATTTTATTAATAACCCAGAACTGTGATATCCTAGTGATTTAACTTTCACTGATGAAATGGCTGTTTATGATGATTTTTACTTACTATTGATTTAGGCACTAATAGTACTATGGCACTTTACTGATGATAATCATGATGCTTTAATGTTCCTCAAGCATTTATAAAGGTCCCGGTCCCCGGTGAGACTGTAACGCCTATGATTATTTAACCAATTATTTCATTTAATATACTTTGGTATATATTGTAAAATTGTTAGGGTTTTTATTATCCTAAACAATAACGTTTTGGCTTTGAATGTATGTAGTTTCTGAAAGCTGGGTTGAAGCCCACGAAATCTTCAATTTCCATCAGCATAACTCTGGCGCTTCTGTGAGACTTAGAAGTGTATAACAGCATGTTGGGGCCCACCTTGATTAGGTCCCATTAAAACCTTCTGCAATGGATGTAAAAACCCTCACTGGAAGAAGACAGTGAAGATATACACCTAGGTTTCACAATACTGACTTGACATGTGCATGCCTTTAGCTCAAAAGAAGATCAGGCATGTATACAGTCGGACAAAAAGAATCACTTATACAAATGATTTTCTTAATATTGAAAATTATTTTTGTTTGCCACTTTGACTTTGTGTGCTGCTCCCCCATACTTTGCTTTAAAGTTCCTTTTAGGATCTAGTGGGGAATGGTGTGAGGACATTTAATGTTCCAGGCAAAATATGTTCTGCTGCAGCATTCCTTATACAATGATTAAAAGGCTAGTGTCCGCCTTGTTATTTTACGTTATGCAGATTTGTAGAGCCATTATCACCCAAGAGGTTATCCTATCACTGAGCAGGTGTGAGTTCAGCCAGACCTAGGGCTTAGTACGACTACTTGGAGACCCAGGTCTTCAGCTTTAGTTGGAATCAAGAAGTGATGAAGAGGCTCTTATCCATAGCAACAGGTTGTTCCAGGCTTTAAATTCGATGTGAAGGCTCGACTGCTAGATCTGGTTTCCCGTATGCTTGGGATTCTGGATGAACGGTGGTGTCTGGAAGGTTTGTGAAAGCATATGTGATTGTTGAGGTATGCTGAGCCAGTGTTATGAAGTGCTTGAAAGTGTGGGTGAGGAGTTTGAATTGTGCTAGTTTGTGAATGGGGAGCCAGTGGAGCTCGTTCAGGTCTGGTACTGGAGTCTAAGAGTGATCCTGGCCATCAAGATCTGAAGGATCTGCTCATTGTGATGAGTTTTTGTTGATTGTGGCATAGAGTGTGTTCCAGAAGTCCAACTTGTTTGTGACCAGGGCATGTGTGATGATTTTATGGGTGCAGATTGGGAGCCATTCGAAAATCTTCCTTAAAACCTTCAGGATGCGGAAACGTGATGTGATGATAGCATTAACTTGGGCAGTCATGATAAGCTTGCTGTCAATGATAATTATGAGGTTCTTGGCATGAGTTGTGGGGGTGGGTGCTGGTCCTAGCTCTGTTGGCCAGCAGGTGGAGTCCCACGATGATGTGCCCTTCCTGAAGATCAAAAATTTGTTTTTGCTGGTGTTCACTTTAGACAGCCAGTCTTCATCCAGTGGGCGATTTCAGACATGCAGGCATTGACATGATCCATGTATTCAATCAATCAATCAATCAATGAACTTGTAAAGCGCGCTACTTACCCGTGAGGGTCTCAAGGCACTGAGGGTGGGGTGCTGCTACTGCTCGAAGAGCCAGGTCTTGAGGAGCCTTCTGAAGGTGAGCAGGTCTTGGGTCTGCCGCAGATGGGTGGGGAGGGTGTTCCAGGTCTTGGCGGCGAGGAAGGAGAAGGATCTGCCACCGGTGGTTGTTCGTTGGATGTGGGGGACGGCGGCAAGGGCGAGGCCGGCGGAGCGGAGCTGGCAGGCGGGCGGGAGTGTAAAAGTTGAGTCTGTTGTTCAGGTAGTCTGGTCCGGTGTGGAGCGCCTTTTGTGCGTGGATGAGGAGCTTGAAGGGGACCCTCTTGTTGACGGGGAGCCAGTGCAGGTCTCCTAGGTGGGAGGTGATGTGGGTGCGGCAGGGGACGTTGAGGATCAGTCGGGCGGAGGCGTTTTGGATGCGTTGGAGTCGTTGCAGGTGTTTGGCCGGGATTCCTGCGTAGAGTGCGTTGCCATAGTCCAGCCTGCTGCTGACGAGGGCTTGGGTTTTGGTCGGGATCCACTTGTAGATCCTGAGAAGATGGCATTGACCTGCTTTGACATGGAGAGGGAGGAGTCGAGGATGAATCCTAGGTTGCGTGCGTGGTCCGTGGGGGTAGGAGCTGTTCCCAGTGTGGCCGGCCACCAGGAGTTGTCCCACTCAGAGGGGGTGGGGCCTAGGATGTGGACCTCCGTCTTGTCTGAGTTCAGTTTCAGACGGCTGCTCCTCATCTACTCGGCAACGGCCTTCATTTCCTCCTGGAGGTTGGTCCTGGTGGTGTGCGTGTCCTTGGTGTGGGAGAGGACGAGCTGGGTGTCGTCGGCGTAGGAGATGATGTTCAGATCGTGCTGGCGGGCCACTTGTGCGAGGAGGGCCATGTAGACGCTGAACAGGGTCGGGCTGAGGGATGAGCCCTGGGGAACGCTGCAGATGATGTCGGTGGCTTCGGATCGGAAGGGCGTGAGTCAGACTCTCTGGGTTCTGCCGGAGAGGAAGGACGTGGTCCAGTCCAGAGCCTTCTTCTGGATTCCGGCTTCTTGGAGGCGTGTTCTTAGTGTGCGGTGGCAGACCGTGTCGAAAGAGGCTGAGAGGTCCAGGAGGATGAGGGCTGAAGTTTCGCCGTTGTCTAGCTGGCGCCTGATGTCGTCTGTGGCGGCGAGAAGGGCAGTCTCGGTGCTGTGGTTGTGTCTGAATCCGGACTGGGATGGGTCTAGTATGTTGTTGTCCTCGAGGTGGCGGGTCAGCTGTATGTTGGCGATTTTCTCGATGACTTTCACCGGGAAGGGGAGCAGGGAGATGGTCCGGATGTTCTTGAGGTCTTTGGGGTCCGCCTTGGGCTTCTTGAGGAGGGCATTGATTTCGGCATGCTTCCAGCTTTCCGGGAATGTCGCTGTGTCGAAGGAGATGTTGATGACCTTCCGTAGTTGGGGTGCGATGGTTGCGTCAGCTTTGTTGAAAATGTGGTGAGGGCAGGGGGGGAGGGAGGAGCAGCTGGGAGGCGGGAGCGGGGCGGCGAGGGGGTGTGGCCGCAGGGGGCAGCGGTGGGAGATCGGCAACACAGAAGAGAAAAAGGGGGTGGTGGGGGGGCTCGACTTGGCTACAACTATACAGAATAGCTTACAAGGGGGCACAAGACAGTACAAATGGAGGAATAAAGCACAAGAATACAGTACAAATGTGAGGGGGTGTGAACGCAGGGGGCAGCGGCGGGAGAGCGGGGACACAGTAGAAAAGGGGGTGGTGGGGGCTCAACTGGGCTACAACTATAAAAAATAACTTACAAATATGCTCAACAAACAGTACAAGAGGAGGAATACAGCACAGGAATACAGTACAAATGGAGGAAATAAACACAAGAAAGGCAGTCACCAGATACTCAGCGGCGGTCCAAAGCACGCAAGGATAGAACCCACGATCAGGCGGCAGCAGCGGGTGAGTGCGGACCGGTGGAGCTGTTCGGCAGTGGAGGGCGACCTGGCCTGCAAGCAGGGTCAGGGGTCACTCCCACTGTCAGGCAGTGGTCGCCATTTAAGGCGGGGGAAGGGAAGAGCAGCTGGGAGGCGGGAGCGGGGCGGTGAGGGGACGTGGCCGCAGGGGCAGCAGCGGGAGAACGGGGAAACAGAAGTGAAAAAGGGGCGTGGTGGGGGGCTCGACTGGGCTACAACTATACAGAATAGCTTACAAGGGGGCACAAGAAAGTACAAAGGGAGGAATAAAGCATAAGAATACAGTACAAATGCGAGGGGGCGTGACCGCAGGGGGCAGCGGTGGGAGAGTGGGGACACAGAAGAAAAAGGGGGTGGTGGGGGGGCTCAAATGGGCTACAACTATACAAAAGAACTTACAAGGAGGCTCAACAAACAGGACAAGAGGAGGAATACAGCAAAGGAATACAGTACAAATGGAAGAAAGAAACACAAGAAAGGCAGTCCCCAGATACTCGGCGGCGGTCCAAGGCACGCAAGGATCGAACCCACGATCAGGCGGCAGCAGCAGGGTGAGCACAGACAGGTGGAGCTGTTCAGCAGTGGGGGAGGGGGCGACCTGGCCTGCAAGCAGGGTCAGAGTTCACTCCCACTGTTGGGTAGTGGCCGCCATTTAAGGGGGGCGAGGAAGGAGCAGCTGGGAGGCAGGAGCGGGGTGGCGAGGGGGCGTGGCCGCAGGGGGCAGCGGCGGGAGAACAGGAAGACAGAAGAGAAAAAGGGGGGAGGTGGGGGGGCTCGACCGGGCTACAGCTATACAGAATAGCTTACAAGGTGGCACAAGACAGTACAAATGGAGGAATAAAGCACAAGAATACAGTACAAATGCGAGGGGGCGTGACCGCAGGGGGCAGCGGCGGGAGAGCGGGGACACAGAAGAAAAGAAGGGTTGTGGGGGGCTCAAATGGGCTACAACTATACAAAATAAATTACAAGGAGGCTCAACAAACAGTACAAGAGAAGGAATACAGCACAGGAATACAGTAAAAATGGAGGAAAGAAACACAAGAAAGGCAGTCACCAGATACTGCGGCGGTCCAAGGCACGCAAGGATCGAACCCAAGATCAGGCGGCAGCAGCGAGGTGAGCGCGGACAGGTGGAGCTGTTCGGAGTGGGGGGGCGACCTGACCTGCAAGCAGGGTCAGGGGTCACTCCCACTGTCGGGCA
Organism: Lissotriton helveticus; assembly: GCF_964261635.1. Lineage (NCBI taxonomy): Eukaryota > Metazoa > Chordata > Amphibia > Caudata > Salamandridae > Lissotriton > Lissotriton helveticus. The sequence goes on along the minus strand of NC_136071.1, from coordinate 983,644,274 downwards.
GTGGCCGCCATTTAAGGGGAGGGGAGCAGCTGGGAGGTGGGAGCGGGGCGGCGAGGGGGCGTGGCCGCAGGGGGCAGCGGCGGGAGAACAGGAACACAGAAGAGAAAAAGGGGGGTGGTGGGGGGCTCGACTGGGCTACAACTATACAGAATAGCTTACAAGGGGGCACAAGACAGTAGAAATGGAGGAATAAAGCACAAGAATACAGTACAAATGCGAGGGTGTGTGACCGCAGGGGGCAGCGGAGGGAGAGCGTGGACACAGAAGAAAAGGGGGGATGGTGGGGGCTGCTCAACTGGGCTACAACTATACAAAATAACTTACAAAGAGGCTCAACAAACAGTACAAGTGGAGGAATACAGCACAGGAATACAGTACAAATGGAGGAAAGAAACAAAAGATCACCAGATACTCAGCGGAGTTTCAACGGCACACAAGGATCGAAACCACGATCAGGCAGCAGCAGCGGGTTGAGCCCAGACAGGTGGAGCTGTTCCGCAGTGGGGGGGCCACCTGGCCTGCAAGCAGGGTCAGTGGTATTAGGTGCCTTGTCCATGAGGGAGAAAAAGAGTTGTGTGTCATCGGTGTGGGAGAGGACATTGATGTCATGAGAGTGGATTATGCTGGCTAGAGAGATCATATATTCTTTGAAGAGGGTCGGGCTCAGTTAGGATCCTTCTGGAGCAGATAAGGTGACGGGCGTCTGAGGTGTACAGTAAACTCTGCTCTGCCCACGGAATTAGTGGAGTTTTTTCCAACAAAATCTTTGCCTCAACTGCATGGTGGAGTTTTACTGGTGCCCACCCTGACTTCTTACACATGCTTGAACACGGTGCACTGGGCAGCATTCAAGCACCGGCACAGTCCCTCCAAAGGAAAAGCTGTCAGCTGAGGGGCAATTAGGCCCTCTCACCTGGTCCCGGTTTCTAATGGAAGTGTTATCATCCACCCACCTCAGACCTGATGCAGATCTAGCCTAAACACACTGTAGCGCTTCAGGAGGGTTTCTATGCACCGCTTCAGAGGTGCAGTTGCCAGTGAAGCACAATAAACCCTTTTGCCTTTCTGAAGATGATCACCATGCATGGAAGAGACAGCTGTTGGGTACCAATGTAATACTCTGTGGCAGCAGCAATGGTTTGGAATCACAAGGCGCTTCTGTGAGGGGCTGTGTATGGACTGTTTTTCACTCAGCCTTTGACGACCAGCAATATCATGAATGAATGAACCCTTGTGTTGGTTAAACCAACAGCAACAGTTTAACTAATGAATCGGCTAGTACACTCACATAAACCACCACATAGGATGACCTATATGACCTATTAGTATTGTGAAATTTATTTGACCTTGAATTGGGTGGGGAAATTTATGTTATTTTGGAGGATGGCCTTGGGAGTCCTGTCAGCTGTCCAACTGAGGGGTCGCGGACATTGTATAAAAACTCATGACTACATTAGCACACCTGACGGCGCTCCGTTCCCACCAACTTCTTTTTTCCCTCTCTGGCCTAGACTAGACCCCAGCTTGTGCTCCTGCATGGGAAACGGGTCATTCTACCCTGCTGCATGGCCCATCGTTTGATCTAAACACTAGAAAATATGTGGGTCCTCCCGTCCCCGGGCACCATGCCTGATGTTCCTTGGACTGAAGCTCAGTTGACCCTGAAACCACTACTGCTCGGTGCACTGCTTCCCTCTAATGGTGGCCGAACAATACTCTGCCCACACGCAGAACTCTGCAGAGAAATCGGCCGAGTGAAACACCGCGAGCTCAGCCCAGGTCTAATGTACAGATCCAGGCAGACTGACTTGGTCCTCTGGTCAGGAAGGATCAGATCCATTGTCCTGCGTGTCCTTGGATTCCAATTTCGTGTAGGCATTGGATAAGAATTGGGTAATGAGACTATGTCAATTACTGCGGGAGGTCAAGGAAGATGAGGGCTACAGTGTCTCCTCTGTTCAGAGTCATGCAGATATCATCCGTGGCTGCAATGAGGGCAGTTGCTGTTTGTGGTCATTGACGTATTCAGTGAGGTGTCTGTTAATGATTTTCTCTAAACCCTTGGCCAGCAATGGAATTTTTTTGAAATGCGATGGCATCCTAAGGCTGCTGTTTTGCCTCCCCCATCAAAGCATTAGCCCAGCAAATTGTCACAAAATGTGCTATCACTACTTCTACAAGACCAGTATGGAAACGTTCTTCAATAAAGAACAGCCAATTCACTTACCAAACAGTTAATAATTGGACGAAACATCTCCAGTGAGAAAGAGGGATGAGCAAGAAGCACAAAAAGGGGTATGCCATTAATATGTATACCTTAGTGCTATACTATCCCAACCCAACTAAGCAGCAAGGGACCCGTAGAGGGGATAAAATTAAAGAGAAATTAGAGAAGGAAAAAATAACAAATAAAGTGCAACATGGTGGGGAATATATATAGCGGAACAAAAACAAACAAAAGTGGCCCAAGTAATAAATAAAGTGTTTTGGATAAATAGAGAAAGAATAATCAAAAGCGATAGCGTCAACATTGGTCGCCATGAAATGTTTTAACAAAAATGTTCTAAGCCTCACTTGTTTCTGTAAAAGTAATTATTGAAAAATTATTTAATGTGCATTATTGGAGATGACGGGTGTTAAACCATGAGTCCTGAGGACTCCTGTGAAATGGCTAAACACCAAGGAGGCCTAACACTGGTGTAGCGTCAGTAGAATGCTGAGGGAAACACTCTCTTAAGCTGTCCTGTAGTAGAAGAGATACAGACAAGGTCGCCTTTCTGTAGAAAGTTGAAGAATTTCGCACAGCAAGAGGTTGATTGTTATCTGGTCAAACGTGATCTCAGGGTTCTCCTACTGTATTGAAGCGCCCCTGTATTCAACATTGCAAATATATTTTGCTGGACTGGGCATTGCCTGTGATTTTCTGAACAGCCAATTGTGCTTGTCCTTTTGACTGAAACTGCTGAATTAAAGTTGCGTGAGATGCTGGAGGTTCATCATCCTTTAGGAGTGTTCCACAACCCCGAAATCAAATCTTAATATTTATTTATTGCCCATGCAAGACTAAGGGAGGAGGTACAAAGTGAACAAGACATGTTTATATGGTTTATATGATTCTCAACGGGTCCTGTGACTGAGATCAGTATTCATTGAAGGCAAGTTGTGCCTCGGCTCGAAGGCTGGGCTGAACCAATGTAAAAAGCTAACTCCAAACTTTGACATTTTCTTGTAGCTCAAGTTAATCCAGTCTGCATTTGCACTGTACCTGACGATGGCATCTCGGGACAACCTTTCCTGGTCTTGTAGTATTTTATTAGTGTATGACTAGTTTACAAAACCATGGTTACACATCACATAATTTGGTACACTGCATATTTGAAATATCTAAACAATCATTATATTATATACTCCCAGTGCATGAAAACCCCTTCTTATTCTTTTCACACAGCTTCAAAGTTACATTTAGGTACCTAAGAGATTACACACAATAGTATCCATGTTATATGTGTTACCCAAAAGATGACACCCTTAATTATTGTTTATTTCCAGGCAATCAAAAATAGGGTAGATGGATTGCCACTTAACATCACCCAGATCAATGAAGTTATCCACTGCCAAATTCAAATAATGAATTAGAATCCCCCTTCTAATTCACATATTGCTGAACCTGTCAATTTGTTAAGAAGAGCATAGAGTTCCATGAACAGCCCAGGCTAATCATGCTTGACCTTCATTTATAGCAAGATTAAGGCTCATTCATGCTATCCAAACAGGATGTTAGTTTCTTAAGCACTTAAAGAACCTTGAAAATACATGCCTTTCTAAGGGCCGCATTTACATTATCACTATCCTACTTATGGAGGTGAGGGAGGCCTTCTGTACCTGCAAAGACACTTTGGGGCCCATTAGGATGGCAGGCGGTGGCACCACCGTGGTGCTGGTGGGGCGGAAAAACACCTTTTTCTGCCCATGAGCAGCGGTACTGACGTCCGCCATATTAGTATAGCAAAACATAGGCTATTTCCCGTCCGCCGCGGAGCGCCGCGCACCGCCATCAAAGTGTGCCCGCCACTGCGGCGGTGGGAGCCAATGGTGACTCACCGCAGTGCGGAATGACTTCCGCCCCGCTCCACAAATTAGGATGGCCCAAAGAGGCAGACGCACCGCAGCGGAGACACCGCCCAACCAGAGATGGCGAAAACTCGACAGCAGAGCGTGATAGCAGAGACCCAGTCCACACCACTCGGTCACGACCGCCATGGGCCCAGCTCTACATGTGTTTCCGGTGCTGTACCTGCTACACCACTATTATCTAATGGGCCGCCGCGGACGCAGCCGCAGGTACGCAATTACACAAATACAACACACAACACACGGGCTGACACATGGTCCAAATCCATAACAGACACCCTGCTGGGGGCACCAACACATTCATAAGGGCACCCACACAGGACCCACCTGCCACCATGTCACCCCACTGCATCCTGGACACACAACGACCGCGAACCTGCGGCAACGTCTCGGTCCCAGTCATGTCACAGCAGCGGTCAACACATGCACACACTGCACAAGGCAGGGCCATTCCAAGGCATGGGCAGGGCACAAAGTCCACAGGGACACACCTCCCCCAACCACACATCAACACACCCCATCAAGTCATAGGGAAGGTGCCCATCCTGGGCACCCGCATGCACAGCAACAAGCACAGCAACAAGCAAGCACAATACACACCTTGCACCACACAACAAACAACCAGGGTGACAGCCACTGCAGGAGTGGCTAAAAAGGAACACACAGCACCAGTGCCTCACACACTGAAGGCTGCCAATACTTGCCAGCACATACACACAAACAAACACACACCCTGGGTGTAGCCATAAACAGAACACACACACAGGGATGCCTGAACAGATGCATGCCCAAAAACAACACACAAACACTACAGGAACACACACAGAACCACATCAGAAACAGACATACCCTGTCAGCCAAACTGTGGAAAGGCAATGGGAGCACAGACACAACAGGAGTGCACAACCTCATCACACAGGAAAAAACACACACAGCATACCAAAAATCACACAAGAGGAGCACCAGCACAGAACTACACTGCCACATGAAACCAATCACAGATGCAAAGGAAATAAAAAAAACGGACACCACAGGACATCAGGGGATGAACATCAGGCAATGCCAAGGCCATATACACACATCACTGTATGTGCACACAACAAGCAGTGTGTGCACAACAAGCAGAACAGTCACACACAGACATGACTGACACAACTCAACACCCACAACACCAATCAGCACAGCACAAACACAACAGCACACCCAGGAGGTGAAGCAAAACCACAGCCAGTACACATACATCCAACACAACAACCACAGATGCACCACTCTGGGACACAAGAGCAGAACCATCTTGACCAGATCACTGGGCAGCACACACAGCTGAAGTGCACATGAGCAATCCTCACTGATTGATAGCACAAGAACACCACACATAAACCATAGGGGCATTGTCCAGAGTAGAACATATGCCCTGGCCCAAGAACTGCACCACAAAGCACAGTGTCACAAATGAAGTGATGGGGAGGCACACACAAATGGAAACTAAGGGGACAGCTGACATCAAAGTTAACTCACTTGCTTGTCAGTAGTAGACATGGAAGGGGTGTACCATACACAAAAAGAGGGAGTGCAGACCCACAATGGGTAGCCATAAGTGGCACACATAGCGGATGGCATCACACCATGCACACCATGCCACACAGGAGGAGAAAAGGCACCATGTGTATGCAATGCATGAGAAACAGAACCACAATGGCAGTGTGGACAGTCCACACAAACACACTCAAGACACATTGATGATCAAACAAATACAACACTGATGTGCAAGTCACACACTTTGCACACTCACAAGTGACCAAAACAACAAGGAGGAGTCACACAGAACAGCACGGAGACACCAACACACTGCACAGTGCACAACAGACAACTCACACGTATGCATACAGCCATATCCACAGGGCACAACAATACAAACAACAGGCACATTAACTCCTGGGTGACACATATGTGTCTTTCACAATCCAGGGGCACACACACATCCACACCCCCTACAAAGTCACACCCTTCACACTGCACACTTCTTGACTACCCAAGAGCACGCATCTCATGTAGGTCATGGGACCAGGACTAAGGACCAACACAGGATGACCATACACATACACAGCTGGACACACATAAAGGAATAACACACATACATCATGACAGTGCCCAGCCTGCATGCACACCTGTGCACAGCATCACACCCTGTGCTGGCAGTGTACCCCAACCTGACATCTGAACAATGTATCCAAGAATAGAAAACCACTAAAAAGAGAACGGCATGACAGGTAACAAAAAACATCACAGATAACACTAGTATCAGTGTCTGAATGGCCTGAAGACCCTGTCACCCCTGTATAAAAATAATGTGATGCGGGCAAAGACCTTGGCTATGTTGAAGTGACACACAGAGCATGGGGCACAGGCAACCAAATGTACACACCAAAATAACTTTAATCAGCAAGGACATGGACAAAACAGACAACAGGAGTAACTGTCTTTATTCACATATTGCACAGATGTCACAGTAGAACAACCGTAGACAAGAGCAACGCACAAAATACTGATCATATGCAAGAGAATCTGCACAGGCAAATTCCAAAAAGGAAGGCCAGTGTCCAGGACAGGTGGCAGAGCAGGTACATGAGAGGCTGCACAGGTAAGAGTACAACACAGCAAAGCAACAGGGCCAGTGTCCATGGCACAGGGGAGAGTAAAACACAGCAGAGCAACAGGGCCAGTGCCCATGGCACAGGGAAGAGTCCAACACAGCAAATCAACAGGGCCATTGTCCATGGCACAGGGGAGAGTCCAACACAGCAGAGCAACAGGGCCAGTGTCCATGGCACAGGGGAGAGTCCAACACAGCAGAGCAACAGGGCCAGTGTCCAGGGCAGGTGGCACAGCAAGTACATGAGAGGCTGCACAGGTGAGAGTCCAACACAGCAGAGCAACAGGGCCAGTGTCCATGTCACAGGGGAGAGTACAACACAGCAGACCAACAGGGCCAGTGTCCAGGGCACAGAGGAGAGTACAACACAGCAGAGCAACAGGGCCAGTGTCCATGGCACAGGGGAGAGTCCAACACAGCAGAGCAATAGGGCCAGTGTCCAGGGCAGGTGTCACAGCAAGTACATGAGAGGCTGCACAGATGAGAGTCCAATACAGCAGAGCAACTGGGCCAGTGTCCATGGCACAGGGGAGAGTACAACACAGCAGACCAACAGGGTCAGTGTCCATGGCACAGGGGAGAGTAAAACACAGCAGAGCAACAGGGCCAGTGCCCATGGCACAAGGAAGAGTCCAACACAGCAAATCAACAGGGCCATTGTCCATGGCACAAGGGAGAGTACAACACAGCAGAGCAACAGGACCAGTGTCCATGGCACAGGGGAGAGTCCAACACAGCAGAGCAACGGGGCCAGTGTCCAGGGCAGGTGGCACAGCAAGTACATGAGAGGCTGCACAGGTGAGAGTCCAACACAGCAGAGCAACAGGGCCAGTGTCAATGTCCCAGGGGAGAGTACAACACAGCAGACCAACAGGGCCAGTGTCCAGGGCACAGAGGAGAGTACAACACAGCAGAGCAACAGGGCCAGTGTTCATGGCACAGGGGAGAGTCCAACACAGCAGAGCAATAGGGCCAGTGTCCAGGGCAGGTGTCACAGCAAGTACATGAGAGGCTGCACAGATGAGAGTCCAATACAGCAGAGCAACTGGGCCAGTGTCCATGGCACAGGGGAGAGTACAACACAGCAGACCAACAGGGTCAGTGTCCAGGGCACAGTGGAGAGTACAACACAGCAGAGCAACAGGGCCAGTGTCCAGGGCAGGTGGCACAGCAGGTACATGAGAGGCTGCACAGGTGAGAGTCCAACACAGCAGAGCAACGGGGCCAGTGTCCATGGCACAGGGGAGAGTACAACACAGCAGAGCAACAGGGCCGGTGTCCAGGGCAGGTGGCACAGCAGGTACATGAGAGGCTGCACAGGTGAGAGTCCAACACAGCAGAGCAACAGGGCCAGTGTCCATGGCACTTGGGAGACTACAACACACCAGAGCAACAGGGCCAGTGTCCAGGGCAGGTGGCACAGCAAGTACATGAGAGGCTGCACAGGTGAGAGTCCAACACAGCAGAGCAACAGGGCCAGTGTGCAGGGAGATGTGCAGAGTCAGGACCTGAGAAGCTGCACAGGCAAGGCCAGAACAGGAAGGCAAGTGTGCAGGGAGAAGTGCAGAGTCAGGACATGAGAAGCTGCACAATGAGTGTGTTTGACGGTACCCTTCCATGGCCAGCAACACACCCAGGTTGTAAACAATGGGCAGGACTAGCACACCTGTATGAGAGACAGGTGTATGAGGGGGACTACCACTCACTCTTGACTGTCATGCGGACTTGGAGCTGGCTGTGTGTGCGGGATAGCAGGACCACTTGACTGTGGAGACAGAGGCCCCTGTGATGTAGGGCTATCAGTGGCCTTGTAAGCTGGAGGGCTATTTGTACCAGGTGGTGTAGTGGCACATGGAGGCGGAGGCATGCAGACCTGTGACACAGTGTGGCTGGGAGAGGTTGGAGGGGTGCCTTTCCACTTCTTGGGAATGGGAAATGGATTGGAGGCTGGGCACTGGCCGCTGTGCGGTAGTATATGATGCAGATTCCGCATTCCCTGTGCCTTCCAACATGGATGATCCCCGCTGGCATCAGATGATGTTGTACTCTGTGTCTCAGGCAGGGATTCCTCCTGCATACTCCGGTCCCCCTCAGATGCACTGGTGGGCTCTGTGTCACTGGCCTCCGGTGCAGCCGTAGTGCTACCCTCGGCACCACTGGTTTCCGGCTCCTGTTCCTCCATGTCCACTGTTGATTCTGCATGAGAGAGAGGTGCAAGGTTGTGTCAGTGTCATCATCAGGACAAAGCAAACCAATCAATGCAGTACAGGAGATGCCCAAATCTACATGGTGATACCACACCCTGCAATCACATTGCAACTGCACACTACATAGGCCACAACAGTGCCTGTAACCCTGAATATCTCTCATGTTGAGGCCACACAGCACAACACCCTGTCCATGGATGAAGTGTACCAGACACACAACTTGCTCTGCACACACCTAGGGACATGATGTGGAGACACCACTTATTACCACTGACAGACCTTGAGGGAACAGGAGGGGACAACACACACACCTATTAGAACATGACAGTCCACATTGGTAAGTAGTCTATACCAAAGACCATGTGGTACTCTGGGGCACATTCTTGTCTGATGTGTGTGCCTCACCGATCGTGGTACATGCAAAGTAGGCATACATGCAGTCACACTCCGATAGTGGACACTGCTGTTCACCCCCTAATAGATTCCCCACACCATCCCAATGCCGAATGACCATGTAGATGCTAACACATCTGGCATTGGGAAATCACAGCAGGGAGGCTCACCCTTGTAAGGGCAGTTTTGGCCAATGCATGACACTGGCACCCATCCAAGTAGCCACTCACATGACACAGCACAGCACCATCCCACGAACATCACATGGGCCACCGCTGCCCCAGGCCCTGTACACATGCATCCGCTCACAGGCAAAGTCACCCTCCCCAAATACTCACCCCTGCTTTGCTGCTGGTGCTCCTTCAGACGTGAATCCAGCTCAGGATGAGTCACTGCCATCAGTGGTGTCATGTTGCGCCGTGCCAAATGCCCAGTGCGTGGTAGCAACCCCAATGTCATCTCTGCCACGTTCTTAGCCGACCGGCTGATGTCGTCCCACCTTTTGTGGCAGTGGGTGTGGCGTCGGTTGGATACCCCAGGGCTCGCACCTTTGCTGCAAAGGCCCTCCACACGGCCTTACGCTGGTGTACCTTGAGCTGCAGGCATGGGAGAAGAGAAGGGGAAATGATCAGTGAGACAGTGTCATGGGACAACATCTATCAGTACAGTAGCAAGACACAGACTCATTACCAATTGTAATCTCCTTCCATCCCAAAATGGGGTACACCTCACAAGGGCACTCAGCATGTGCCAAACAGATGTGATTGCATGCATTTATGAGGGTGTACAGGGTCCCTGATAATCTCACACACATGCAGGATGACTGCCCTGAACACCCTCAGTGGCTTGCACACATCTCCAGTCCTATGCACGTCTGGCCACTACATACATCACATATCTACCTGTGCCTGTGTGTAGAATCACTGTGTGCATTACTGGGCAGCATTCAATGAGCATGGGCTGTGAACATATGTGTATGTAATGTGTGTGGCATCGGGATACATGGACTCACCAACAAAATAGCCATCTACACAAGTGGGGTTGTGTGTAGTTATACAGGGCTGAGATGGTGCATATCTTTATTGCGTTGTGAATGAACAAGAGTAAGGACACAGTAAGTACAGTGATGTCATCTCATCTTGGTGGGTGGGCACTGGGCATAGTCTCTGGGTTCAAGCTGTGTCGGACAACAGGGGCACACAGAAACAATCACCCAAGCAAATGCTGTCCTGGCACCTGCATGTCCAACATCATGTGGCTTTGTATGGCTGACAATGTAACACACTCCACTAAGACATACAACTGCAGGCAGGGTAAATCGTGACATTGGGATACACACATTCCTTCACCCTGGAGACAGCATGTTTGTCAGTGTATGACACAACCCCACACCCTCAGGCATATACTGCAGCTGTACAACTACATCTCTGACCCCCCCAAGCCATACTCCTCCCTTTACGATGACTTACCACAACATTGGGTGCCCCATATAGCCTTGGGTACTGTGCCAGCAAATCGTCCACAAGGACCTCCAGTTCCTCGCTTGTCAATCGACTGGCACAGATCTTCTCTGTCCTTGCCATCCCTGTGGACATGGACCACCTGTGGTGGAAGTGGGTGGTGAGGTGTCCCAGGCAGCAGGCTCTGGAGGCAGAAGCAGGAGAGGGTCCCAGGCATCAAGGCTCTAGAGGGAGCAGCAGGAGAGGGTCCCAGGCAGCACGCTCTGTAAGCAGTGGAAATATGAGGCTCACTCCCACAGATTTATAGCCCCCTCAGATCGTTTCTTAGGTGCCAAGATGCAACAATTGGTTGTCCAGGTCTGCCTTTTTCAAACACATCCAATGACCACCTTCGCGGTGGCGCAGTACGCCTTCAGCGATTTTCAAAACTGCTTCATGCCACCGCAATCATCGCTCCCATTGGCTGTAGGCAATGCTCGATGGTGGTGATGCACCGCAGGGGCCCGGGGTGCGCTACCGCAATGGTGCATCTTTCAAAAGCATCCAATGATTGCCTGGCTGTAGGCAATGCCCCATGGCGGTGTCACACCGCCGTGGCCAGGCGGTAGCTACCGCGATTTGGGTGGTGGAGCATGCCCACTGCCATCTACCCATGTCTCCATGCCAATGACTATTGCACTTGTAAAGGGGGTGGTGCTGGTGTCACACCGCCAGGGCCAGGCGGTAGCTACCTCGATTTGGGTTGCATGCTATGGCAATGTCCATCGTGAACACTTCTACGGTACACAGCGGAGACATGGTTAAGGGCACATCATCGTACATTCAATGACATTATTCCATCATACCACAGGTGGACGCACGTGCCATGGGTGACTATGTTGGACCTACATTGGTCTGTGCTCCCTGCCATGTCAATTATGCATTTGATGGTTGAGGATGCATGACAGTGTTGTAGTGGACTCAACAATCTGTAACAAATCAATGTGTTGTATGTCATTGCTGACCTTGGCAAGGCTTGTCTCACTGTACGGTGTTGTTACTTACTTGTGCTTTCATATCTGATCATGCACACAAATGACAGTTAGCCGCCTACTGTGATCATTGTGCTGTGGATTTGTGCCGAGTTTACATGATGCATTGAGGTGTGACAGGTACAGCAGATGAATATGAGACAGTCATGTTAATTTTACACACATTGGCTGGGTGGTACGCTACAAGGCTTGCACATGTGAAATGTGGGGTTCAGTATGTGTGCATTCACATTGACCTATGTGTTCTTTGCGGCACTTGTGCATGATAAATGGAGAGGAGTGCCCTCTGTGTGTCTCAAATGTACATCCATGTAACCTGGAGTGTCACGCATTTCACATGGCAGTCTTTCTTTTTCCGTGACATCCTTGACGGGATGTGCTGTGGGCATCTCATGAAGGTTGTCATTGACCTGCGTCCATGTTCTTCTCAACTAGGAGGAGGCCTAATCTCCTACGTCACTTGACACTGCTGGAGGTCATGGAGGATGTTGCGATCATTCGAAAATTCCGCCTCGACAGACCTACCCTGAAGACCCTTTGTGATCTGTTGGAACCCAACCTACAGCCTCGTTGCCACTACCCAAATGCTTTCACACCAACGTACAAATTGATGGCAGCCCTCCATTTTTTTGCAACTGGTTCCTTCCAGGAGACTGTGGCCAGCGCTGCAGTGATGTCACAACCCATGTTCAGTCTGGTGCTGAGGGATATACTTGCAGCCATGATGATCTATAAGGATAGATACATACATTTCCCCAGGGGAGTAGAATTGGCCGTTGTGAAGGGAGACTTCTGTCCACTTGGGAACATCCCCAATGTTGTTGGTGCCATAAATTGCACCCATGTTGGTCTGGTGCCACCAAAGGCGAGTGAGCACATCTTTAGGAAGCGAAAACATTATCACTCGATCAATGTGCAGGTGATGTGCCTTGTGGACATGACCATGTTGCATGCGTGTGCCAGATTCCCCGGCTCAGCCCATGACTCCTACATCCTGAGGAACAGCATTGTGCCTAGGCTGATGGCTAATCTGCTTCATGAACGTGCTTGGATTATGGGTGAGTATGCCTAGTGATATGGCGTGCTGTGTGTGTGACCTGCTGCGCTCTGCCTGTGCAACATTGCAATGTGTGTTTGTCATTCATAGGTGACTCTGCATATCCCAGGCGTCCATGGCTGCTGAGCCCACTATGGAATCCCAGGACCCCGGCTGACGTCAGGTACAATGAGGCCCATGGCAGGACCCGTCGTGTCATTGAGCGGACTTTTGGCCTGCTCTACCCAAGATTCCGCTGCCTTGACAGGACTGGAGGTGCACTGTCATACTCGCCTGGGAAGGTCTGCAAGATCATTGTGGCATGCTGTATGCTCCACAACATGGCCATTCACAAAGGGATTCCCCTGCTCTTGGATGATGGTGAGGACCCCAGGCCCCGCCTGTTCAGTGATGAGGACAGTGGAGAGGAGGAAGGTGTGGACATGCGTCAACACCTCATCACCCGCTACTTCACTTGAAGGTGGGTGACGAGGTACGACTTGTACATTGTCTGGTGTGATTGCTGTTGTTGTGAAGGGCTATGTGCCGATGGTACAGACAGGCACATGTTGAGTCACCTGTGTGTGGCAATGTGGCAGTGACATTTCACATGTGAACGTATACAGAACTCTGTTGACACTTGTTGCACATTGTGTTGTCTGCCTGTAGACTTATGTGGATGTTTGGTGTACTGTTATGTCTGTGATGTCACACTAACGCCAGTGACTGTTGTTCTGTTGTGTCTCCCTAGGTGCCTTAAAATTATACAGGCCTACATACTGTACATCTTTTGGACACATCATGGACATTTTGAACACTGTAAATATTGCACTAAAGACAAAGCTGCACCAATTGAAGTTTGTAAGGTCTTTTATTTATTTATATTTTATTTATTTACAAAGTTGTCTTTTATTTACAAAGTTGACATGTGAGGGGTGTGGGCATATTAACATGAAGGTGGTGATGGAGCAGTGAGTTGACAGTCATGGTAAATGAGATGTAGTGACTGATGTGGTGACCCAGTCCAACAGACAGGTGCCATTCACAAGGCAGTGTGGGGAAGGACAGTGCAAACAGTCAATGCAGTGGGGAAGAGGGTTGCAATGAGGGCTTGCTCAGTGACTGGCGTGTGGCTGGTGCTGTACCTCCAGAGACTCCCAGGCTCTTCTTTGGACGCCCCCTTGATCACTTTGGCGGGGGGCCTGCTGCATGGCCAGTGGTGTCTGAGGACTCACCCCTCTCTGTGACCGCAGGGGAGGATGGTGCACTGTCATCCTGCAGCACAACAGAGGGGGGCGGAGGTGTTGTTTGGGACGCAGGCCTGTCCCTCAGTAACGCCACTTGCTGGGCCATGAGGTCCACCATTTGTCCAATGCGTGTGTCGATGGACCTCATCAGCAGGATGAGCTCATGTAATAGTTCGTCAGGCCGGCCACTTTGTCATTGGACCTGTTCATATGCCCGGATGACTCTGGTGAAGTGGTCCAGGGATGGTGTGCCAACGTCCTGAGGTCTGGGGGTGACCTTGGCCCTCCCACCTGCCCTGCTGCCATGGACCTGTTGCCTCGCCACTGTGGGTCCCCACGCACTATCCCTGCTCTCCAAAGTTATTGGTGTGGCCTGGTCATCGCCTAGGACAGGGAGGGTGCTGCAGGTGGTTCTGGTGGTGGTGGTGGAGGTGGCAGCGGTGGAGGCACAGGCCGTGACTGCAGGGGTCTGCTGTGCTGTTGGTACAGCAGACATGGTGGTGGGGAGGATGGGGGCCTGGGACCTGTTGGTCCCTGGCACACCAGATGGGCCGGCCTGGAGCTCATCGTCCAAACTATCCTGGGAGTCAACATCCGAGAGTCCATGTACCGGGAGTGGAGACTGGCTCTGCTGGACGTTGTTGTCCTCAGCAGTGAGTTCTTCATCACCTGTGGATTAGATGGGGAATGGTCAGTGTTAGGCACTGTGCAAGTATTCTGTTAGCTGCGTGTCCTCCACTGTCTGTACACTACACAATTGAGAGATCTTCACTAATATTAAGTGCAATACTGTGCCTCATTACTTGGTGCAGAGGTACATCAATTACTCGTACATGTCAGGTATAGATGCATTCCATGCAATTGGTGCTGTGTCTAGTGATGCAGGTCTCCCACCCATACACAGCCAGCCCAGAGAAGATGGCTACCTACCTGTCAGTTTGTTTGGTGAACAATGCAATGGCTTAAAAGTGCTCCTGCGAGGGGGAGGGCTCTATCCTGCTGGGGTGTGGGACAGAGGGCATGGTGGGAGGAGTAGTGCAGGCCTCCCTACCACATACAAGCCTCCCAAGCAAGATGACTACCTACCTGTAAGGTGAGAGTGGACAATGCAATGGCTTCCAAGTGCTCCTGGGAGGGAGGGAGTGCCCCATGCTGCTGGGGTGTGGGACAGGGCCCATGGTGGGAGTAGTCGTACAGGCCTCCCTCCCCCAGACAGGCCTCCCAGGGAAGATGGCTACCTACCTGTAAGTTTGTTTGGTGTACTGCAATGGCTTCCAGGTGCTCCTGGGAGGGAGGGAGTGCTCCATGCTGCTGGGGTGTGGGACAGGGCACATGGTGGGAGTAGTGGTACAGGCCTCACTCCCCCAGACAGGCCTCCCAGTGAAGATGGCTACCTACCTGTAAGTTTGTTTGGTGTACTGCAATGGTTTCCAGGTGCTCCTGGGAGGGAGGGTGTGCTCCATGCTGCTGGGGTGTGGGACATGGCGCATGGTGGGTGTAGTGATACAGGCCTCCCTCCCCCAGACAGGCCTCCCAGGGAAGATGGCTACCTACCTGTAAGTTTGATGAAGGTGTTGCAATGGCTACCAGGTGCTCCTGGATGGAAGGGAGTGCTCCATGCTGCTGGGGTGTGGGACAGAGGCCATGGTGGGAGTAGTAGTGCAGGCCTCCTTCCCACATACAGGCCTCCCAAGAAAGATGGCTACCTACCTGTAAGGCGAGGGTTCAACAATGCAATGGCTTCCAACTGCTTGTGGATGGGGGAGTGCTCTTTCCTGCTGGGGTGTGGGCCAGGGAGTATGGTGGGAGTAGTGGTACAGGCTGCCTGTGCTCATGCTCCCGTGGTAATATTGGTGGCTGTGTTTAGGGTAAATGGGAGTGAGTGAAAGTTGGACCTGTCAGACAGGTTTTTGGTGTGTGTGTGGTGGGATTTGTCTTGGGTGGTGTGGGTTTTTGTTTGTGCAAGACAGTGCATATCGGTGTGTTGGGTAACATTTGTTTGTACTTACCAGCCTCCACTCCCCCTGATACTCCTGTGAGACTCTCAGGATGCAGTATGGCAAGCACCTTCTCCTCCCATGGTGTGAATGTTTTCTGTGGGATGGGAGGGCCACTGCCAGTCCGGTTAGCCAATTCTTGCTCCTCCTCTCTTTGACAACCCTCTTCAGATCATGCCACCGCTTCATGATCCCCTTCTTGGATCGCAGGGTGGTCTCTACTGCATTGACCCTTTGAACTATCCTTTCCCACATTTGTGTCCTTGTGGCTAATGGTGTCTGTTGGACCAGGCTACCAAACAGTTGTAGTTCCACTCTCACTATCTCATTTACCATGACTGTCAACTCACTCTCTGTGAATTTGGGCATTTTCTGTGATGCCATGGTGTGTGGTGTTTGAAGTGTTTGTGGGTGCAGGGGTGTAGGTGGTGGGTGTGGTGTTTTTGTGTGAGGTGTGTTATGTGCTGATGGATTGTTGGTGCTGGTGTGCTGGTGGTGGTAGTGGTGGGTGTTCTGTGTTGTCTTGCCTCTCCTGTCAGGTCTGGTGTGTGCCCTTCGCTTCTGGAGTGTTGCAAAGGAGTGTGGTCAGTGAAGGGGCTGTTTTTATACTCAGCTGTGTGGGTGTGTCATAATGGGGTATTGCTGTCAGGTGTGTTGTGGGAGTTGTCCTCAAATTTGTATGTTTTTGTTTGGCATTTATTGATTTTTTTCATTTGAAGTGTTTTGTGTATTTGGGGGGCATAGCTAAATTTTTTGGGTGCACTGTTTGCCTTTGTTGTGGTGTTTTGCATCGTCCGCCATGTTTTATGTGGAATGTCCGCAGCGGTGGCCATGCTGCAGCTCTCCCGCTAGTTTAGGTGAGAAGAAATCTCAACTAGTTGCGCACTGTTCACTGTGTGTTATCCAACACTTATCAATATAAACACAAAACTGATCAAAAACTTCAGTTATTTTAATTCATAACTTCATATTTTTATAATCATCTGCACGTTTATACAAAATCTGATAATGAATCAATTCAACATATAATTTTCTGATTCTCAATTCTGTACATGAAACATTTTCATTTTTGAATCATCACAACGCAAAAATATATGATACTTGATTTACACATTTTCAAATTATGCCCAATGCATTTCGGCACATACGGTGTGCCTTCATCAGGGGCTGATCTGTAATAAAGATGGAAACAATAAGACAAGTAAGTGTATTATGTGTGATGTGTACCATGGGGGTGTATATTCACTAATAAAATGTCACCATACCTCTAGTGAACGTAAGTCTCGCAAATTACACTGTAGAAATAAAACAACAAGATCGAAGAAAATACCAGTATTAAAGTAACCTGTACCAAATAAAATCAATGTCGCTCATAGCACAAACAATAATGATGCTGGTCCAACAAACACAAAAATAAGCTTACCTAGATGAGAATGACTTGCCCTGTAGATACAAGTAACAACCAAAACATTCTTATTATCCACATGCTGTTCGTGACATAGAGTCTTAATAATGAAAATCTAGGGTCCTACCTGCTTTGCGTTGTGTATTCCAATCTATAAAATATATAATAGAATATAGTTGACAAAATATCCAAAGCGGACTCCAAATGTCCATGAACAATCCTTTAAATTTCAACTCACCCACCTCATACGCGCTAAGTTCTGACCTAAAACAAAAGCAAGTACTTATTAGCTTCTAGATATAGCACTCAGCTTGGCCTACAACAATAAGACTAGTGTGATACTCAATCACGCGTTCATCCAAAATTTTTTTTAATTTACCTTCTTACAATGTCGCCTGTATTTTAAACAGTGATTCCCAGCCTCGAATTTTCTAATCCAAACAGCCTTGTAACAGGACGTCTCACGCCATTGCTTAAATCCACCGCGTTTGTAGTGTATCTTCGTCCTCAACACTAAAAACGGACTATCACAGTCAGAACGCCAATAATCCAAGGTAACAAAGTCGCCATTTTAAGCCAGAGTGAAACATTATAGTCTGAGTGTTGAATCCTAATTAAAAAACCGCCATGCAATATGTACTGTTCAGACTCTATGTAAGATTTCCGTTATAAACGAAGAACACACTGTGCTGCCGTCACATTTCTAAACTCTGTTCTCAACTTACATATTTTTCGGAAACGACACTGAAAACGGACTATTAGCTCCGCGATCAACAATTTGTAAGCCTTCCGAACCTGAACAACACTAAGTGTGAACTCCCAACCGCGACTATGACTTATGAGAAAATTATAAAATGTGTTTCTACACTAAATAAAAACGATGTAGTATGAGAAACTGTGAGATGTTGTCAGGCTTAAAACGGCAATTAGAGTTATAAAACGCAGCTCCAAAGTATGCATGCTCAAAATAAATCATGTGAATGAAGAAATATTATAAGTTCAATGCATGATATAACAACTTAATGATAATCCTGAATTGATCCATTACAATACAATAATGAGGGATGAAGGGTAACAGGCAATACAATTCAGTTAATGTCTTTCTACGTTCACTATGCATGTAATAAATAGACTTTCATATTCACCTGACCCACTTTGTCATTGCTTAATTCCAATATTGTCGATATAGGCTGAACCATATTTACTCATTTTACAAAACTTTATGTACGATAGAGCATTAATAAATCACTTGTCAATGCTGTTGTTCAGTGCGTAGTAATATACTATTATCATCATTAATATAAACATATAGTTTCGCTAATCATTTGTGGATATTTCAGCTATGTACATGCATGTGTAAATGGTGCTTTGGATAAGAAAGATTTGCATCACAATTTGATTGAAACTTGTAAAATATCACTACAATAACTGTGTATTTTCTGGAGTAAGCCATAAAAAATATATTGCGTGAAAAATCTCAACATAATATAAACAACATTTGGTATTCTGCAGTGCAATAAACTCAAGTAAGACTGATGTATAGAATTGTCCAATATATAGAACCCTATAAATAACACGAAAGGTCATATCTATCATTTAATCCCTTAGGCTGCATTGTCTGTAGAAATTTAATCCAATACAGCTCGCGTTGCAAAAGACGGAGTCTGTTGTCAATGCCTGATTTAATCTCTACCTTCTCAATGATAAAGCATCGTAATTGAGAGATTGTGTGACTGGACTCTTTCCAGTGGGTGGCTAGTGGAGATGATAAATTCTGATTCCTTATCCGACTCTTGTGCTCATTTAATCGTGTTTTGAGCTTGCGCTCCGTCTTCCCTACATATAGCCTGCCACATGGGCACTTGATGCCATAGACTACATTAAGAGTGTTACAGTCACTACTGTGTCTGAGTTTGATTGTTTGGCCAGTTGTTGGGTGTGAGAAAGTGTTTCCAATGATTATATTATTACAGTTCACACAGTTCAAGCAACGAGTAGTTCCTTTATGATCTCCATGTTGGTCATCTTTTCTCCCTTTCAGGATTTGCCGTATATTGGGTCCTCTTTTGTATGCGTGCATTGGTGGTTGTGCAAATATCCCGTTGAACTCTGTTTCTGTGGAAAGTAGTTCCCAACGTTGGTTGACAATCCGTTTAATCTTTGGTGAGATTGTGGTGAACTTGGTCACAAATACCATTCTGTCCTGGCTAGCTTTGACTTTTGGTTGTAACAAAGTATCTCTATTCATTTCTACAACTCGCTCTCTGCTCCGTTGTATGATAGCATCTGGATATCCACGACTTTGGTATCTTTGAGCAAACTTCTCAATGTTAGTTTCACATGTTGTAGTCAGTGAACAAATCCTTTTGATACGAATGAATTGAGACAAAGGTAAATTCTCAATCAATCTTCGTGGATGAAAACTGGCGTAATGTAAAGCACTATTACGATCCGTGTCTTTAACAAACAACTCGGTCTGAAATCCTGTGGGCTTTTTCTGAATCCTCACATCTAGAAAATCCATTGTGTTAAGATCAATTTTATAGGTGAATTGAATCCTGGGATTTACGGAATTCAAATACTTAATTGTGTCCAATAATGATTGTTCAGTGCCTCGCCATATTAGAAAGATGTCGTCTATGAAACGATAGTACATCTTGATATGTGTCAACGCTGCCGTGTCAAACACATGTTCAGCCTCAAACTGCGCCATAAAAATATTCGCATATGCAGGAGCCCCTGCAAAGCCCATAGATGTTCCGGTCATTTGAGCATAAAACCTTCTGTCCCATTCAAAATAGCTGTTGTGCAAACAGAACTTCAGTAACTGTAAAAGAAAAACTTTCTCCGTGGGTAGATCCTCCATTTGTAGAAGAGCCCATTCTACTGCATCTAATCCATCAGAGTGTGGAATCGAAGTATAAAGAGAGACTACGTCAATAGTACATAGGATCCAGTTCTCATCTATTTCACCACCAACTTCTACAATTTTCGATAGGAAATCACTCGTATCTCGAATGTAGGATCTCCAATTTTGAACAAATTGCTGCAAAAAGAAATCCAAAAATTTCCCGAGGGGGTCAAAAAGAGACCCGCATCCCGAGACAATAGGTCTGCAGGGTGGATTCGTCAGGTGTTTATGCACCTTAGGGAGCATGTAGAGCTTTGGACAGCGTGGATTAGTAGTCATCAGAAAACTTTGGATCTTCTCATCTATCCATTCTTGTTCTCGTGCTTCCACTAAAAGATTTTTGAGCATTGACTGCAATGTTAACGTAGGATCTCTGTCCAAAAGCTGATAGGTCCCAGTATCTGCAACATGCTCCTCAACCTTAGACGTATAAAAGTACTTATCCATCACCACCATTGCGCCTCCTTTGTCTGCAGGTTGTATCTGGATGTTGCTATTCATTGCCAAATTATGCAGAGTACGTTCTTCTGATCTTGTGAGGTTACCACGTGTACGTGACTTGTAATCCAGACCTCGTAAATCTTTTTTCACCATTGTCTCGAAAGTATCAAGCATTTTATGAGAAATAGGTGGTTGGAATGTACTTTTTGGTTTGAACCGTAAACTGTATTCAGACTGCCTTGTGTCTGTTATTGGTACAATATTATGAAAAAAATGTTTGAGTCTCAATGTTCTCATGAAGCGGTAAAAAGCTGCTTCCAACTCCATTTCATTTGCTCTAACCGTCGGAACAAAAGATAAACCTTTGTTAAGGACCCTTATTTGTTGTTGGTTCAGAGTGATTGAGGATATATTAATTATCAAACTACTGTCCTCCCACTTCTTAACGATTTTCCTGTGGCCTCCTCGTCTGGTTTTCCGCTTGATGTTGAAACTTCGCGGCGGTCCGTCGGTTGTAGCCCTTGGTTCTGGGTTTGTGACAAAAAAGCCACATTGCCACTAGTAGTCGGTTGGTGTGTACCTTCTGTGACTGTTAATGCTGTTCGATCAGTCAGTTGAACTGGTCCACGGGTGATTGATATCTCTTTATCTGTAACTAAACTCTCTTCAGAAGAGTGTGCCGGTGTTTGTTGTCTCTTTGGATGGTATTGTCGTCTGGCGTAAATTTCTGCCCAGGTATACACCTCATTCAATTTATAATCAATGGTGTCTCTTTTATACTTTCTCAATTTGCCCTCCTGCAGTTCTTTGCTATATTTCTCTAATTTCTGTTTCAGCCCTTCAATGCTTATCTGCCATGAATCATTTTCCATCCTGGACTCAAGTTCAGCTTTCAAAGTAGAAATTTCCTCCTCAAGATCTCGTATAGTCTTAGCAAGTTCCTCGATTATCAGGAGAATTAAATCAAGAGAGCATTTGTTGAGGATATTATACCACTTCTCCATAAATTTCGCGTTCAAGTTAAACCTGAACAACATGGGCTTAATTGATAATCGCAATCCGCGGGGAATTCGTTGAGCCTTATGATATTGCACCAGTGTGGATGCGTGCATTTTCTGGTTCAATTGTCGTCTTGTGAGGTATTCTAATTGCCTTAATTGTTGACTGATGGAACCCCCATGGGCATCCATAGTCCTAACTTCCTGTATCATGGCATAGATCTTATCAGCCTGTTCTGCAGTGTAAGCCAACGTGCTGGCCCTATTGTGCGTCATTCCTGTAATGTTATCAAACTGCATGATTGGTGTTGGGTGCCTCCCCTCTAGTGACTGGTAACTAAATGAAGTTTAATGGGTGTGTGAGGAGCACTCCGTTGTAAACAATGTATTCAACCTAAAAAATGGTGCTGCAACTAATCAGGTGTGTCACGCCTGTGACTGAATGCTAGTTTAGGTGAGAAGAAATCTCAACTAGTTGCGCACTGTTCACTGTGTGTTATCCAACACTTATCAATATAAACACAAAACTGATCAAAAACTTCAGTTATTTTAATTCATAACTTCATATTTTTATAATCATCTGCACGTTTATACAAAATCTGATAATGAATCAATTCAACATATAATTTTCTGATTCTCAATTCTGTACATGAAACATTTTCATTTTTGAATCATCACAACGCAAAAATATATGATACTTGATTTACACATTTTCAAATTATGCCCAATGCATTTCGGCACATACGGTGTGCCTTCATCAGGGGCTGATCTGTAATAAAGATGGAAACAATAAGACAAGTAAGTGTATTATGTGTGATGTGTACCATGGGGGTGTATATTCACTAATAAAATGTCACCATACCTCTAGTGAACGTAAGTCTCGCAAATTACACTGTAGAAATAAAACAACAAGATCGAAGAAAATACCAGTATTAAAGTAACCTGTACCAAATAAAATCAATGTCGCTCATAGCACAAACAATAATGATGCTGGTCCAACAAACACAAAAATAAGCTTACCTAGATGAGAATGACTTGCCCTGTAGATACAAGTAACAACCAAAACATTCTTATTATCCACATGCTGTTCGTGACATAGAGTCTTAATAATGAAAATCTAGGGTCCTACCTGCTTTGCGTTGTGTATTCCAATCTATAAAATATATAATAGAATATAGTTGACAAAATATCCAAAGCGGACTCCAAATGTCCATGAACAATCCTTTAAATTTCAACTCACCCACCTCATACGCGCTAAGTTCTGACCTAAAACAAAAGCAAGTACTTATTAGCTTCTAGATATAGCACTCAGCTTGGCCTACAACAATAAGACTAGTGTGATACTCAATCACGCGTTCATCCAAAATTTTTTTTAATTTACCTTCTTACAATGTCGCCTGTATTTTAAACAGTGATTCCCAGCCTCGAATTTTCTAATCCAAACAGCCTTGTAACAGGACGTCTCACGCCATTGCTTAAATCCACCGCGTTTGTAGTGTATCTTCGTCCTCAACACTAAAAACGGACTATCACAGTCAGAACGCCAATAATCCAAGGTAACAAAGTCGCCATTTTAAGCCAGAGTGAAACATTATAGTCTGAGTGTTGAATCCTAATTAAAAAACCGCCATGCAATATGTACTGTTCAGACTCTATGTAAGATTTCCGTTATAAACGAAGAACACACTGTGCTGCCGTCACATTTCTAAACTCTGTTCTCAACTTACATATTTTTCGGAAACGACACTGAAAACGGACTATTAGCTCCGCGATCAACAATTTGTAAGCCTTCCGAACCTGAACAACACTAAGTGTGAACTCCCAACCGCGACTATGACTTATGAGAAAATTATAAAATGTGTTTCTACACTAAATAAAAACGATGTAGTATGAGAAACTGTGAGATGTTGTCAGGCTTAAAACGGCAATTAGAGTTATAAAACGCAGCTCCAAAGTATGCATGCTCAAAATAAATCATGTGAATGAAGAAATATTATAAGTTCAATGCATGATATAACAACTTAATGATAATCCTGAATTGATCCATTACAATACAATAATGAGGGATGAAGGGTAACAGGCAATACAATTCAGTTAATGTCTTTCTACGTTCACTATGCATGTAATAAATAGACTTTCATATTCACCTGACCCACTTTGTCATTGCTTAATTCCAATATTGTCGATATAGGCTGAACCATATTTACTCATTTTACAAAACTTTATGTACGATAGAGCATTAATAAATCACTTGTCAATGCTGTTGTTCAGTGCGTAGTAATATACTATTATCATCATTAATATAAACATATAGTTTCGCTAATCATTTGTGGATATTTCAGCTATGTACATGCATGTGTAAATGGTGCTTTGGATAAGAAAGATTTGCATCACAATTTGATTGAAACTTGTAAAATATCACTACAATAACTGTGTATTTTCTGGAGTAAGCCATTAAAAATATATTGCGTGAAAAATCTCAACATAATATAAACAACATTTGGTATTCTGCAGTGCAATAAACTCAAGTAAGACTGATGTATAGAATTGTCCAATATATAGAACCCTATAAATAACACGAAAGGTCATATCTATCATTTAATCCCTTAGGCTGCATTGTCTGTAGAAATTTAATCCAATACAGCTCGCGTTGCAAAAGACGGAGTCTGTTGTCAATGCCTGATTTAATCTCTACCTTCTCAATGATAAAGCATCGTAATTGAGAGATTGTGTGACTGGACTCTTTCCAGTGGGTGGCTAGTGGAGATGATAAATTCTGATTCCTTATCCGACTCTTGTGCTCATTTAATCGTGTTTTGAGCTTGCGCTCCGTCTTCCCTACATATAGCCTGCCACATGGGCACTTGATGCCATAGACTACATTAAGAGTGTTACAGTCACTACTGTGTCTGAGTTTGATTGTTTGGCCAGTTGTTGGGTGTGAGAAAGTGTTTCCAATGATTATATTATTACAGTTCACACAGTTCAAGCAACGAGTAGTTCCTTTATGATCTCCATGTTGGTCATCTTTTCTCCCTTTCAGGCTAATGGTGTCTGTTGGACCAGGCTACCAAACAGTTGTAGTTCCACTCTCACTATCTCATTTACCATGACTGTCAACTCACTCTCTGTGAATTTGGGCATTTTCTGTGATGCCATGGTGTGTGGTGTTTGAAGTGTTTGTGGGTGCAGGGGTGTAGGTGGTGGGTGTGGTGTTTTTGTGTGAGGTGTGTTATGTGCTGATGGATTGTTGGTGCTGGTGTGCTGGTGGTGGTAGTGGTGGGTGTTCTGTGTTGTCTTGCCTCTCCTGTCAGGTCTGGTGTGTGCCCTTCGCTTCTGGAGTGTTGCAAAGGAGTGTGGTCAGTGAAGGGGCTGTTTTTATACTCAGCTGTGTGGGTGTGTCATAATGGGGTATTGCTGTCAGGTGTGTTGTGGGAGTTGTCCTCAAATTTGTATGTTTTTGTTTGGCATTTATTGATTTTTTTCATTTGAAGTGTTTTGTGTATTTGGGGGGCATAGCTAAATTTTTTGGGTGCACTGTTTGCCTTTGTTGTGGTGTTTTGCATCGTCCGCCATGTTTTATGTGGAATGTCCGCAGCGGTGGCCATGCTGCAGCTCTCCCGCTGGCTCTCCTATTCACTGCAGTGTGCGACCGCAGCGGTCGGACACAGCGGTTCGTACCGCTGGAGCATCGGAGATATACTCATTTCCCGTGCGGTGTGTCCTCTTTGCTTGCGACGGGTTGTAGCTTTTCCGCTGCGTTCCCGACCGCCGCGGTCGGTTTTTGGACGTCACTGCCTGCGTAGGGCGGTTTTTGTTGGCTTGCTACCGCTACGGTCAGTCTTTTTTGGCGTTTGTTCCTAATCTGACCACCGGTTTATCCGTAGTCCCGGCGGGCGGTTGTTTCCCACCTCCATGGCGGTCGGGGTGGTTTTCCGCCCACCATCCTAATGGGGCCCCAAGTTTCTTGGTTGCAAACAGTTGGCCTAAATCAGATTACTATTGACTTGAAAGTATAGATTGAAACTAATGACCAGCTCCAGTTTAGATGTTTGGAAGTTCCACATATGCTTTATCTGACTTGGTCAAGGTACATGTGGTGTTCTATATGCCCACATGTTATTTTATAAAGGGAAAAGACTGTAAATGAACTAAACTTTATTCAAGACCTGTTGATGTGGAGTCAAGAAGTATCATGCAGGCTGCAGGGAACAGGGCTGGCAGAGGCTTGCTTCTCTATCTAGGAGGGAAACATCCTCTCTCACTCGCCTCCTTCTCTAGATCACTGTTGTAAATGGTGCGAGGGTGGGAGTAAGTACCTGGTCTTGTGTCTAAGCAGCTTTTAATATACTTCAGAATGTTTTGCCACCAGTTTGCTCATGGCCCATTATACAGCTCAGCCAAAATATAGATAATTAATTTAGGCGCACCTCATCTGAGCATCTCAAGCCAAAGATAGGTGTAAGTTACCCTCTTAAAGACTGCAGAGAAGTCAACATATGCACAGTTCATCAGTTTAGGTCCTCCCCTAAGAGCACATCTTACCATAAGGACTAGTGCCACTCCGCTGTGCACAGTAGATGCACCCAGGCAAAAGCTGATGAGTTTCACCATTATAATCTTATCCAGGTTGACTCACTTCATCAAATGGTCCAGTAGTTTCCGAAAAAGAGCTAAATATGTAAAGGAGCTGATAGTTATAAGAGCAATCCATTTTGCTCTTTCTATGAATCGGTGCCAGTGTTGCACCCCTCCAAATTTCAAGCATCCTACTCACCGCAAAGATTAAATAAACTGCAAAGAAGAAGGATCCACTATACTGAGTGTGTATTCATAGCTATGAGTGACCATCTAGCCCGACCACAAACCATAGAATTTTTGCTCCCTATTATTTTCCATATCATGACAGCTCTCCCCATATTTCGCAAGCATTACCTGCTCCACCACATGCATAAACTAAGATGAACTATGTTTTTTCTATGATTTTTCCGGGGGGCTAAGCAATGTTCATGATAGGCCAACTCTCCACCAATAATTAAATAGTTATAGAATTTCTTCTACATCTCTTCATTCTCCAGTACAGTTGAAGAAGGATTCTCAGTAAATGTCCTTCAAGTAGAAATAGACTGGGAGCCTTTGGTTGTAGCATACTCACCTCTTTAAGAACCTCTAGCCTTCAATAAGGAATGCTCAATGACTCAGTCCTTCTTGAGCAGGGCCACCATAAAATTGAATTTTCTGCCACAGGTTTACCAACCACATCCTCTTTGACAATCATCAAGAAAGAGCATACCCTCAAGGCTAGCAATGACGAAATAGTAAGGAAACTGCCTACCATCTTAGATTTGTATAGTTGTGTTAATTTATTTACCACTTCTCTGTCTTCATCTATTTCATGAGGAAATAGCTATTAAAGATTAGGGAACAGATCTTTTGGAGACACTGGCTGGGCAAGAACCTCAACAGCCAAAATGTACTTGAAAGATGCTATCAATAAGGGTGCCTTCCAATTTAAGGGTTTTGGAAAGGTTGATTGTAAATGTCCTTTGGGTAGCTCCCTAACTAAGGCAGTGGAATGCACAGTAAAAATATTACACACATGTTTAGGTTTTGCCTTCACAGTCTCTTGTATTAAATATATCTTAAAAGGGGGTTCTTATCAGTTCCCATAGCCGATTTTACTGTGTTAACTTCCCCTGACTGCATGCATGTGTGATACTTCTACTAAAGCTGTTCACACTGTTTAAGCCCCATTTACTGCCAAGATTAGATCCCTTACAACAGAAAAGACAGACAGCTTCTAACAGTATACTGAAATGCTTGGTTTTTAGGTCTCGCCTAGCAATCAACGCATGTGCAGTCCACCTTGGCGAGACCTATAGTCGTCAGTTTCCCTGCCGAAGGGGGACAGGAGATGTGCACGAATACGGACAGGAGATGTGCACTCCGTACGCGTGCACATCTCCTGTCCCCGCGCGCTCCCCGCGTGAACACTGTGCACGCATGGCACGCTTTCACTTTCCCTCCCTCCCTCCCCCGTCCTCCTAGTTAGTTTCAGTGTTGTACTGAAGCCACGCCCCACGAATTCCCGCTGGGAGGAAAACAGCCCACTCACTACCCTGGTGCTTCACGCTGCCAGAAATCTGTCACTTACAATCACACATGCAGAATGGCCAGACCTGTTTGGTTTGCCAATGTTTGTCCCAACGCGTCATCCTTGTCAGTTTACCATCAGTTAAGCTTGTCAAAACGAGCATCTGATACCAAGTGACCCTATTGCTTCTACTTTATACTCATATCTAATTCTTTTTTTCGGAAAGCCGCCTATTATCCACTGGATTAAAAATTGATACATTAAAATATGTAAAACTATCCTTATCTTTTTTGCAAAATGAGCATTTAACGGCTGGCCCATTGAGTGCATGCTCTCTAGTGTAGTAACAATCAATTTTCTAGTGCATATGTTTACATAAGTTTTGATGTGTAGGTACTGAGTTTCAATTTCCTTTTTTTCAAGCACTGTTCATACTATTGGTGATGTGTTTGTAATTTGGGTTTGTTGCATTTGTGAACGTTAATGTGAAATCCGTTCAGTTGCATTTCTTGTGTAATTCATTTGCTTTGTTTCATGTTACGCCTCTGTTTAGTACACACGGCAGGGCGTCCGATTTATTTGATGGATTGCAAAGGGAAGAAAGTGGTTCAATTGCCGATGATATAACTGTCTTGCTTCTTACTTAGACATGTCCTGGTGTTTTTATTGCAATGATGCCTTGTGATTTGCTTTACTTGTCCGCCTGCTTGATGCAGGTCATACACTGCCTGATGAGCTGTAAGAAGCCAAACGTACACTCCCTCACCTTCATCTCCTCTTGTGAATACAAAATGGATCATCCCTTTTTGTTGCCGTTCTTTCCACAACAACTTTGCAGGCTTTAATATCCGACGCAGAGGCTAATTTCAAAAGCAGCTGTCCTCATATTGCGCTGTTCAACCTAATTTTCCACAAGACTCATCACCTTGTTAAATGTCCAAAGGACAAAAGCATTTTGATGAGTTTTGTGGCCTGCAAGTACACACAAAAAGCATTTAATTTACGTTTTCTTGTTTAGCCTAGGGGTTAAACTGTAGTTTGCTCTCCTATAGAAGTCCAACATAAAGCTTCCAAGCCGCATTAATTGACATTTCCGGCATTTTTAGTATACTGAACTCATTTGATGACCTACACATATTAACAGTATTGTTTATTTCCACCAAATTCATATTGAGACATTTCCACTCTTGGATTCACCTGATTTTCATCTCGTCATCTCATCGATATGAATGTTTGTAGGGGCAGATTTACAAGAAAGTCACGCATTTGAACAGATGCGTCACTCTCCCTGCGCCACCATTAGAAACCCTTGCGTCACTATGGATGCGCCGTATTTACAATACGGTGCACCATGGCACAAGGATTGCCAGATGCGTCAGGAATTCTGGCGCATCTGTAGACGTAAAAGACCCGCATTGCTGGAGTTGTGTCGCAAGCACGACGCAACTTCAGCAATGCAGGGGGGAGCCTATCCTCATTGTGCTTCGTCACTCCTTACGCCTGCTTTAAGCAGGCGTAAGAATTTAACGCAGTGGCTTCCTAGAAGTGGCGCAGTGAAATCTTGTAGATTTCGCTGCGTCACTTCTACGAGGCTTTTATGCGTTGGAATGCCTACCCTGCATACATTATACCTGACGCAGGTATAATGTGACGCAGAGCTTTACAACGTAACGCATCTCCCTAGATGCGTCACGTTGTAAATGGGCCGCAGTTTTACGCTGCTGCTGCATCACAAAAAGTGACGCAGTAGCAGCGCAAAAATGACGCAAGAGGCTTGTAAATCTGCCCCCAAGTCTTTATACCACCCCGTCGCTGTTATTCCTGAGTAGATTATTGTTTTTGCCCGCCTATGTTCGATTGTAAGAAGTGTCTACTAAAACCTTTAGAGCAGATTGTAAGTACCTCAGGATTTTTGCGCGATTTTTAGTTTCACTTCTTCAACTAGCTACTTTGTGGTTAAGTTGATATGGTTTCTTTTTGTAGAAATTTCAATATGCTTGTGCGTGGACATAAAAACTGAATGTGCGCTGCTGCTGTTTAGCATCACATAAGGCAACATTTTATCCTAAACATATTTAGTTTTTGTATTTTAAGTTTTTTGTATGTTTTTTATAAACTGTCGTACAAAACCCCCATTATTTCCAAATTACAATATGTAAAATTATATATAGCCTCCATTACCTAAAGCATGTCCCTATACCAAAGCTTTGGAAAGTCGTTCAAAGAAACCAAATCTCTTTGAATAGCTAATAGCTCTAGTATAACAGGCTGGCGATCCATAACAGACGGCCACAGATCACCCACGATTGGAGACATAATATGATCTCTAGACTTAGACAGTATCCTCCAGGACATCATTGGACAGCTGTGAAGCATATCATGGATTGCCCCTCTCAATGTCAGTCCAAGATACTGTATGCTGTAGGAAGGGTAGGGCACCTGGTCGGAACACCACCGTAGCTGTTTCTGACACTGTGGCCCAAAACCATTCCAAAGTATGGTTGACCCTGTCTATATAAAACGGTGGGTCAGCATATTTCCCCAGGGTTTGGGTACATTGCAGTGAGTTCAGCATATTATGGGAGCTCTTTAATTCACTGCAGTGTTTGGGACTAGCATTGTACCTTTTGTAATAGATTGACCCACAAACTCCTTCAGCATACCAAGCCATGACCAAAATAAAATCGAGACATTCATTTTTTCCCATCTCAACTAGAACCCCTTTAGTTGTTTCAACTTAGGTTAAGCAAAGCGCTGGCATGCTCCCTAGGATGGTTAAGTTATTGTCAATTAAACGTGCAGACAAAGCACTGTTGTTACAAAGACGCTCTCACTGGTAAGGAAGTTACATGGGTTTATTGAGTTACACCACCAACAGCTGCCTCCTGCTCATCCAAGCTCCAATGTTCCTCTGAGCCCAGGGAATCATCAATGAATGGAATGCAGGACATAGAACATTAAGTATGTCACAGGATAATAACAAGCCCAGTGTCATGTACATTACAACACATCCCCTATACTAAGGAAAACAAAACTGAAAGAATAAAACGTAAAAAAGAATAATACACATTACACATTATAATACTTGAACATAAAGGGTAATAAAGGAAAATTAAATATAATCTCTGAAACGTACAGGAGGATGATGAGATCTCTGTGGAAACCTGTTTGATTGAACATCGCCTGAATTAAAAAAGGAAAAGCACAATCATAACTAGATGTAGATGGAGCTTCGACATCAGAAAATTTGACCAGCCTAGACATGCTCCATTTACAACCATTATGCATGGTAACCACATTCCTGTGTATACAAGTGATCTTAAAAGGACCAATGAATTCAGTAACACCTGGAGAAGTGTGGCTCACCGATTAGAGCAGCAGACCCTGAGGCAGAGGTCTGGCCCGGGACCAGGGTTCAATTCCCGACGCGGCAGGGTCTTGGGCTCAATGTCCACGGACTCGATAATTCTCGCCTCGGTGCCTACTCTAATCATTGGTCCCACTCTGTAACTCTGGGCAGTAGCTTGCTTAATCTCCACAACGGCCCCGAAAGCGCTAGGATGCCTGGCTTCACCTTGGGGGTGCCCAGTAGGGGGCATCTCACAGGGAAAGCCAGGAAGGGTTCCACAGTGGTATACAGCGCCAGGATGCCTGAAAGGTGATAGTGCGCTTTACAAGTATACATACATTTACATTTACATTTACATTTTTACATTTACATTTACATTCTTGGAAAATCTAGGTTTCTTCACTAGTACCCACTCACCAATGCTCCACAAGTTGTCTCTTGTAGAATTCTTTAAATCATAGTGTTCTTTGTATTTTTTTTTTTATAAAAATGAATCCTACCCTCAACATCCTCCCCATCCAATGGCACAAAAGATTGAGAAGGAAGCCAAGTGGGATTCTATTTAGAACAGGCTTGTCTACCACGTAACAAAAAAAATGGAGAAGATTTTAAAACACAATTAATTGTGGTGCGGCGAGACCACCATGTATCTCTCAAAACCTCCTTGAGTGGAATCTTCATATTAAGAGCTCTCTGAACACAACCTTTTAACACACGATTCATGTGCTCCGCAAGACCGTTAGCGAGGCGCATACAGTGCAGTTTTAAAATGTAATATTCCATGATCCTTCAAAAAGGTCTCCATTTCAATTGGAGACAAACTGAACACCATTGTCTGTTATGATGCACTTAGGAATTCCTTCACAGACAAACTCATCCTTTAAAAAATCCACAACAACCTTGGTATTAACCGAACTCACACATCTTGTGGAAACCCACTTGGACGTATAGTCCACTAAAAGAATTACAAATCTTTCAGCGAGTAGTAACAAATCAAACGGACCCATGATATCCAAGCCTAACTTAGTCCAAGGTTGACTAGGAATATCAACAGGAGACAAAGGCGCCTTACTAACCACCTTAGACTTGTCATTAATGGAACATTGATAACAATCTTTGAAAACACATTCAACCTCACCATCCATGTTGGGCCACCAATACCTCTCCCTTAAGCGTGATTTAGTGAGACTCTTCCCCATATGTCCATCGTGGGCAACATTAATCCACTTCGGTCTTAACAACATAGGAGGAATTAATCTGTCACTTCTCATTAGAATATCATCAATTATGGTCAACTCATCCCTAACTGACCAAAAAGGCAAAAGATCTGGGTCAATACCCTTGCTGCTAGCAGGCCAACCATTAATAACCATATTCATTACAAGAGGGAAAATCTGATCAGAAGATTGTGCGTTAACCCGTTCATCCAGAGAGATAAAACTTTCGCGTACCCAAGAAACATTGACACAACCAACATCCATACAGTCATTATGATCTTGTAGTGGTAATCTTGAAAGACAATCAGCAGCTTTATTCAAAGAGCCAGGTAAATACTGCACTTGAAAATTTAACTCTTCCAACCCTTCACTCCATCGTTTAAGTCTTGGAGTTATTCTCTCACTTTCCATGCAAGTAAACACCTGTACAAGAGGCCGATGATCTGACCTTACAATAAAAGGAATACCCCAGAGATAAAATTTAAAGTACTTCACAGCCCAAACTATAGCAAGAGCTTCCCTTTCCATGCATGAATATTGTCCTTCAGCCTTCTGCAAAGACCTTTAAGCAAACGCTACTACCCTTTCACTTCCACCATCACATTGAGTAAGAACAGCTCCCAATCCAGACAAACTTGCATCCGTAGTTAAAAAGTTTTCTTTTTCGTGTCAAAATGACCCAAACTAGGCAGTTGGCTAATTGTCTTCTTAACAATCAAAAAAAAAACATCATTACATCCATCATTCCACTCAAAATGAACACCTTTTTTTAAAAGGTTCCTAATGGGCTCAACAACAGATGCAATTTCTTTTGTAAATTTCGCATAAAATTCAGCCAAACCAAGGAAAGATCTGACCTGATCTTTGTTAATGGGAGTTGGAGCATCAACAATACTTTTAGCCAACTCCAACTTAGGTTGTATTCATTCACCAGAGATTACATGACCCAGGTAAGTCACCGAGGTCACACCAATTTTACATTTGTCTTTATTTACAGTCAAACCCTTTTTAGCCAACTTACCCAAAACTATTCTCAACACAGTGTCATGCTCATTATCATCCTTGCCGTAAACAAGAATGTTGTCCTGAAAGAAGGTAACATTAGAGATATCACCAACCACCAACTTCATGATCCTCTGAAAGCATGCTGCCGCCGACGCCAACCCAAAAGGCATTCTCACAAAACGAAACGCCCCTAGAGGTGTAACGAAAGACGTAAGATGCTTAGAATGATGATGGAGGGGCACTTGGTGGTAAGCAGAGGATAGATCTAGTACAGAAAAAACTTTGGCCCCTGACAACATAGTGATGGATTCCGCAATATTTGGGAGAGGTTGGCGATCCACCCATATGCATTTGTTTAACCCCCTGAGGTCCACACACATGCTCTTCCCACCATCCTTAGGGGCCAAAACCACTGGGACCAACCACTCCGAAGACTCAATTTCTTCAATAATATTCAATTCGATAAGTCTGGTGAGTTCTTGTTTGAGTGGAGTCAGCATCATATTGGGAACCTTTCTTAGTTATAAACACAAGGCATAGCATTTTTTTTTAAGAATGATACGATGCTCAAAATCTTTCAATAAGCCTAATTTGTCTGAAAACCTGAGGGAAATCATCAAAGAACCTATTTGATGAAGAGATTTGATCAATAAGCATTACCTGGTCAGAAGGTTTGAGAGCATTAGGATTGAGAATAATCCCCAGATCCCTCTGATGTCTCCATCCTAACAAATTGTCTCCTCTGTAAGCAACATAAATCTTACCCACGGTTTCACGACCCTTGAAATGTATTCTCATCACCGTGTATCCCGATACATTAATGCGGGAACCATTATAGCTGACAGGGTTTATATCAGGTTTAAACAACTCCACTTTAGGAAAAGTTTTGTTCCAGTTTTCATTTCCTATCAGTGTGAAAGGTATACCTGAATCAGTTAGAACTACAAAGTTTCCCCCCCCCAATCACTACATTGCATTCAGGCAAAGTAATAGGATCCGCATCAATGATACCATCACTAGTAACACTGGAAATAACTAATCTAGGATTGCCTTG
This sequence comes from Lissotriton helveticus, assembly GCF_964261635.1. Taxonomy (NCBI): domain Eukaryota; kingdom Metazoa; phylum Chordata; class Amphibia; order Caudata; family Salamandridae; genus Lissotriton; species Lissotriton helveticus. Next base: position 983,609,645 of record NC_136071.1, on the reverse strand, counting down.
TACAGGTTCAACATTTTCTATACATTGTATCTTTCCTGCAGATCTACAAACCCTGGCATAGTGTCCTTTTATTCCGCATTTAATACATGTTGCAGCCTTGGCATAACAATTGGGAAAGGAAGAAGAATGATTGGAACTACCACAGCGCTAGCACTTGATCTTACTACGATCCAATGGAGGCTTAGTTTTAGGATTTTGGATAACTTTACAAATACTATCCTCTTAAGCAATAGGTTGAATATTACTATGAGGACTAGACGTATTTGATTGAGTGATTTCATGAATGCTGCTGGGAGAGGGAGAACAATCTGTAGAAACTTTATGTTCTTTCATTTCTTTTGCCCATCCCGAAGTGTTTTCTATTCCTTCTACAATAGATATAGCCTCTCTCAGAGAAGGATTCTTTGACAAAAGTTTTTCTTGTACTCTCGAACTGTTTGTACATCTCACCAGCTGATCACGAATCAACGATTCTGTAAGATCGCCAAATTCGAAAGTCCGTGCCAGAGTTTTTAATGAAGCCACGTAGTTTCCAACCTTCTCTTTAGGCTCTTGTGTTCTCATGAAAAATTTATGTCGTTCAAGAACCACATTGATTCTGGGTCCAAAATAATCTTCCAACATTTTTAACGACATTTGAAAAACATCAGAGGGAGAATCACCAGAACCATTACCTAAAGGTATTTCATCAATGCTGTCATAAATGTTACGACCCTCTACTCCTAGATTATGAAGCAAAGTAGCCTGTTTCCTTAAAGCAGAAAATGTTTCCCCTCCAATAGCCACTAAATACGAATCAAATACATTTTTCCATCTTTTCCATGGAAGTAGGGGTTCACTTTTTTCGCATAGAAAGGCTGGAGGTTGAGTCATAAAAGTGGAGCTCATGTTGAAAAGGTATATGACTCAAATAAGTAATAGACACTTAAATACAAGTATTTAAAATGGTTAATTATGCTTTACATTAAAAACTAAAATAGAAAGAAAATGAGAAAACTGTTTAAATACTTAGAACAGTGTGCGTATCACTGATGTGACACGCAGTCTGCAGAATCAATGGTGAATTTAAAGTTGAAGAGAAGTTCAGATAAAACAAAGAAATGGCCTTGCGATCGCTGCGATCGTTGCTTGCACTGTGTAATGTTGTGCTCGTTGCTAGGGAGATCCAAAATGGCCGTCACGCTCACTTCCATAACGTGATGACGAGAAGCATCATCATAGCTAGTGCCAGAGCGTAGTGCGCAGTGCGCAGTGCTCCGACGATGATGAAAGAAGAATGCCGGATGGAAGCATGAGTCAGAGCAGTTCAGATTCAAAGAATCACAGCACGAACACAGCACCAGTCCAACTGCCAAGGTAACTTCAAAGGCCAAACACTTTCTTCTTTGTTATTTGCTAACAGGAAGCTTCGAAAATTGTAATTTAAAAAAAAATTACAGTGTGAAACACGATACCGCAACAGTCACCATAAATCCAAAAATACCAAACAGTCTATAGCGCAGGTAGGCAGACATCCGATGAGAAATAATGAAAGTTAATAAGTAAATCCAATACTCCAATACTCACGAAGGTTGCAACCTCAAATGTTTATTCAGTGCGGTGTTTGAAATAAGATTAAAAAAATAATTTTTTAAGCACATACGAAAATTGAGAGGAATTACGCTACGTGGGTTCCAGGGTTAGAGGTGGTGTAAAAGCTTGTCCCTTCCAAGCTGCCCGTCGTCGACAGTGTTACAAAGACGCTCTCACTGGTAATGTAGTAAGTTGGGTTTATTGAGTTACACCACCAACAGCTGCCTCCTGCTCATCCAAGCTCCAATGTTCCTCTGAGCCCAGGGAATCATTAAAGAATGGAATGCAGGACATAGAACATTAAGTATGTCACAGGATAATAACAAGCCCGGTGTCATGTACATTACTACAACTGACTAGTGTAACTTGAGTGAAGTGTGATTTCTTCAACAGCAAGTGGTTTGCTCATTCCCTGTACCCTCCTCCAGATTGGGGCTTTTAATTGAGCACAAATTAGCTTTTCCTGCTGAAACCCACATCTCTGCTCTACATGTCACAGTTGGGGCATCACCATGGCCATGTAAGCCTTCTTTTGCTAACTTTCATTTATTTGATTTTATTGCTGTTGTACCAATATCATGTCTGCTCATTATTATGGCCCCACTGTTTGGCATTACAAAATAGAGCCATTGAATTAATAGCAAGAACTATACTATAAAGTATGGAACAGTACTCTGCAATCATCCAAGGAACTGGTATGAAAGGGAGGGTCTGGAAGGTAAGTGAGTCGCTTGTGTGCCAATTTAAAGCTCGCCTGTAGATGGAAGCAAGGGTTTTATAAAGTAGAGAACTGGAGGGGTAGGTAGATGATTTGGGGTGCACACTTCATTCTAGCTTCTGTCATGGGTAGTGCATTTGTCCCCCCCCCCTGTATATCACCACTGTAAATCCAAGGCCGGGTAGATCAGCACTCATCCCTGCATGTCGACCTAAATGTTCGGGAGGTGTGAAGTCCAGTGAGTGAAGGCTAGAGAGTGAGTGAAGGCTAGAGAGTGAGTGATGGTTAGAGACTGAGGTGGGTTTTGGGCTTCTCTATGTACAAAAAACAATAAGTCGTGTGATAGCCTCCCATTACTAAGCTGGAATTCGTACCAACAATTACAATAGGTTTCGCCTTTGATTAAGTTAAAGCTATTTGCTTTGCTATACAATACCATTAGCAAAGCAAATGGCTTTAACTTAATCAAATGCGAGACCTATTGCATTTTCAATGCTTGTTATTACTTAGTTGTGGAAAGCAGATGCTTTAGCTTTAGAGCGTTTGTGGCATTTCCTATTCATGCCTCAGTACCTTTCTTTGCAATTTGTAGGCATCATTGGATTGCTTTTTTTTAAATAATTTGGTCACTATGATAAAACTCTAGGGGCCAGATGTAGGTAGGCTTTTACCGGGTGGTAACGGCCGAATTCGGCCGTTACCACCCGGTAAAAGCAAAATGACATGTAGGTCCCTGTAATTTACAGACTCGGTAAATTTACCGATAGGTAAATTTACCGAGTAGGTAAAATACCGAGTCGGTATCATTACTGATTCCGGAAAATTGGTATGTAGGTGGGACTCTTCTGAGTCCCACAAGCAGTACAAAATCGGTATTTTACCATCAAATACTACTTGATGGTAAAATACCGTTTCTGGTGTGCATGCACATGTGTGCATGCACACCTATGCCATATGACAGGCAGACCTGCCCTTAGGGCAGGTATGCCTGCCACATGGCACCCGAGCCTCTTTTGGGGGTGCCAGAGGGTGTCAAAGTGACACCCCCTGCACCCTTGTGACAGTCGGTATTTTCCGATGTGGTAAATACCGACCGGTATATGCCCAATCAATCCTATGGGCTTCAAAGCCCATAGGAATGCATGGGCATTAACTGGTCGGTATTTACCACATCGGAAATTACCGACTGTTTCCGAATCGGTAATTGCACATCTGCAATTACCTACATCTCGGTATTTTTATTTTCCGACCTCTTAAATACCGAGTCGGTATGACTCGGTATTTAAGAGGTCGGTAAATAAAAATTACCTACATCTGGCCCTAAATGCTGTAATAAACATTGCATGTTAAAAATAAAGTTAATAAGCAAGGGCTTGCTATATGTTACTACAAAACAGACAGCCACAAGTGAAGTTACCTTGCAGACAACATAACATGTGTATTTGTAAATCACACATTCACCAGGAGGCATCTTGGCGTTATAAATAACAGATGTTTCTTATAACCCAACGTTACTCATTTTATTGATCTCAGATGGATGAAAGGCTGAGTGGACCTGTCGCGATTTGAACCTGTGACGATGAGGTCGAACACAGGCCCCTGCAGTGGATGCATTAGTCCACTGAGCCAGCAGACCCGGCTTACAGGCTCATGATTTTGAATGGTGCAGCAGGTGCAGTAGCACTGGGCCCATAAGTTGCCAGAATTCCTCTTAACACATAATATTCCTGTATTTAACGATTTAACAGGCAGTCACAATTGCAGGTACTTTGCAGTTAAAAGAACCTTGATTTAAATGGTGCATCAGGTGAAGTGGCACCAGGACCGAAAGCTCTAGGGACCATACTAAACCCAGAATATTGCCATGATTTAAATGGTGCTGCAGGTGACTGGGCCCGCAAGTTGTCAGACCCCAGCTAAAAACCTCATATTGCAATACAGGCAGTCACAATTGCAGTTACCTTGCAATTAAAAGGGGCTTGATTTAAATGGTGCAGCAGGTGCTGTGGCACCAGAGCCAAAAGTTGTCACAGCTCCACTAAACACCAAATATTGATATATATTTTACTACTAAACAGGCAGTCACACGTGCAGTTATCTTGCAGGCAACAGGGCCATTATTTGAATGGTGCAGCATGTACAGTGACACCGGGCCCAAACGTTGTCAGAATTCCTCTAAACACCTAATATTGCTATATTTTACTACTATACAGGCAGTCACAATTGCAGTTACCTTGCAGTTAAAAGGGGCTTGATTTAAATGGTGCAGCAGGTGCAGTGAAACCTGGCCAAAAGTTGTCATAACTCCTCTAAACACCTAACACTGCTATATTTTACAACTAAACAGGCAGTGACAATTGTAGTTATCTCACAAGTGTTAGGGTTATTTTTTCAATAGTGCCAGTGGTGCAGTGGCACAGGTACGAATAGCTCCAAGCACCCACTAAACACTGATTATTGCTATATTTGACAGCTAAACAGGTAGTCATCAGTGCAGTTATCTAGCAAGCACTAGGGTCATGATTTCAATAGTGCAGCAGGTGCAGTGGCACCGAGACTAAAAGCTTCAGGCACCCCACTAAACATCTAATATTGCTATATTTTATTTCTAAACAGGCAACCACAAGCGCAGTTACCTTGCAATACAACAGGGTCATGATTTGAACGGTGCAGCAGGTGCAGTAGCACCGGGCCCTAAAGTTGTCAGAGCTCCTCTAAACGCATACAATTGCTATATGTGACTTCTAAACAGGCAGTTTCAATTGCACTTGCCTTGTAGTTAAAAGGGACTTGATTTGAATGGTGCATTAGCACCAGGACTAAAAGCTCATGGGACCCCACTAAGCACAGAATATTGCTAAAGTTTACTACTAAACAGGCAGAAACAAGTGCAGTAATCTAGCAGGCTCTAGAGCCATGATTTCAATGGTACTGCAGGTGCAGTGGCACTGGGTTCAAAAGCTGACTGAACTTCTCTAAACACTAAATATTGCTATACTTAACTACTAAATAAGCATTCACAGGTGCAGTTACCTTGCAGGCACTAGGGTCATGATTTCAATGTTGCAGCAGGTGCAGTGACACCGAGACCCAAAGCTCTAGGAACCCCTTTAAACACCAAATATTGCAACATTGTACTACCAAAAGGGCAGTCACAATTGCATTTACCTTACAGGCATTTGGGTCATGATTTGAATGGTGCAGCAGGTGCAGTGGCACCCGGGCCAAAGGTTGTGCTACCTCCTCTGAATGAAATGAAATGAAATGAAAGCAGGATTTGTATAGCGCATGGCTGCCCGAGAGCGTCCCAGCGCTGAGATTGCATATACAGCTGAGGGGAGGAAGAGGGGGGGGACAAGGGTAAAAGAAGGGAAAGGAGATTATTGTGGGAAGAGGTGCGTTTTGAGTAGTTTTCGGAACTTCATGTAGTTGGGTTCGGCCTGGAGCTGTGTTGGAAGCGCGTTCCAAAGAGTAGCGGCTGTGACCGAGAAGCGGCGTCCTCCAGTGCGGGCTTTCTTTGCTCTGTGGACCGTAGCCAGGTTCCTTTGAGAGGAGCGGAGGGGCCTATTGGGTTTGTAGGGGTAGATCATGGTCTTAAGCATTGGTGGCCCTAGGTTTTGCAGGGCCCTATGGGTGGTGCATAGGGCCTTGAATATGACTCTTTCTCGAATCGGCAGCCAATGGAGTGCCTTAAGTGCTGGTTTGGCAGAGAGTCTCCGGGGTGTTCCTGTCAGAATCCGAGCAGCGGCATTCTGTGTCCTTTGGAGAACATTAAAGGTAGCTTCTGGGGCTGCCAGGAAGAGGGCGTTACTATAATCTAACCTCGATAGTATTAGTCCCTGTATCAGCAGTTTTTGAGATTGTGCGGGGAGCAAAGGGAGAATCTTCCTGGCTGAGCGGAGTAGGCCGACACAAGTGCCGGCAGTTTTTTTGGCCTGTGTCTTCATGGATAAATCCTGTTCTATCCAGAAGCCTAAGCTCTTGAGTTCCGTCTTAGGCTGAGGAAGGGGACCTAGGCAAGAGGGCCACATGGCGGACGGGAGAGGTGATAATTGGTGACCCAGCAACATGAGCTCGGTCTTGGAGCCATTGAGTTTCAGCCTTGATTTAGACATCCACTTGTAGATTCCCTCAAGGCAATCATGGAGGTTTTTTATTTTTTCACCTTCAAGGGAAAAAGACACAACCATTTGGGTGTCGTCGGCGTATGTTACAGCTGTTATCCCAAAGGGAATTACCACATCCTCCAGGGGGGCCATGTAGGTGTTAAATAGTGTGGGGCTCAATGAAGAGCCCTGTGGAACCCCACACTGGAGGTGGAATGGGTCTGATCTTATATTCCCTTCACAGACCTGGAAGGTTCTGTCCTTCAGGAACGATGAAAGCCAGCTGAGTGCCTTGTCTCTCACTCCCAGGTTGAGTAGTCGCTGGATCAAGATCTTATGGTCCACCGTGTCAAATGCAGCGCTTAGATCCAGGAGGATCAGTAACACCGATCCCCCTGAATCCAAGATGCATCTGGCTTCCTCGACTACCTTTACAAGGGCGGTCTCTGTCCCCTGCCCGGGGCGAAAACCTGTTTGTGATGGGCGTAGGAGATTATTACTTTCAAGAAAGTTAGATAGTTGCTGGTTAACTAGTTTCTCTGCAATCTTACTCATACCTGGTAAGAGAGAGATTGGGCGCAGGTTCGAGAAGTCTAAGGGGTCCTGGCCTGGCTTTTTTTGAAGGGCTTTGACGATCGCATGTTTCCAGTTTGGGGGGACTACTCCTTGAGTAAGGGAGGCATTAATAAGATTTGTTGCTAGGTGTGAAATGACAGGGCCAATTTGTTTAAGGATACGGATAGGGGCAGGATCGATGGGTGAGCCACTTTTCATGCCTGAAAGAGTTTTTAGGAAGTCTTCGTTGGACAGTTGGTGAAAGCTATCTAAGGTCGGGCCAGTTGTGAAAGGCACCTGTTCCTCAGAGGGTTCATTGTTCGTTATGGGTGGGAGGGATTGTAAAATATTGATGATTTTGTTCTGAAAAAAGGATGCAATTTGATTGCATCTGGAAATTGTGGGTTGCTCAGAGGAGGGTGGATTAGGGATTTTGAGTAGCTCTTTGAAGATTTTATAGGTCTCTCTGGATGAGTTGGAAGCATTTTTTATTTTTTCATTAAAGAAGGATGATTGTGCTGATTTTCGTGCTAATTTGTAAGTTCTCATTGCTTTTTTATATTCATCTTTAATGATGGGGTCCCAATTTTTCCTCCAGTTTCGTTCTTTGATCTTACATATTTTCCTAAGGTTCTTCAATTCTTGGGAGTACCATGGGGATTTGAAGGTGGTATTTTTTTTAGTTATATTTTTTTTGGGAGCAACTGTATCCAGAGTAGATGTGAGCCATTTGGTGAAATTTTCGTCTGCTTTTATGGGGTCAGAGAGAGCAGAGGGGGCCGAGCTTATCAGTTCTTGGGTCCAGCGCTCAAGTGAGAGTTTGGACCAAATTCTGTCGTGTTCTCTTACTGATGACGTTAGGGGGGTGTTAGGGTCAATTTTCCAAATAAAAGGGATGAGGAAATGATCCGACCATGGTAATGGGAGGATTGGTCGTGTTTCTATTTTAGACAAGTTGGAGAAGATAGGGTCTAGCAGATGGCCCTTGGTGTGGGTTACCTCCGAATTTAAGAGGTGTAAGTCCAGTGATTTTAGTTCAGAGATAATGTCCTTAACGGTGCTGTCTGATCTGTCCTCAAAGTGGAGATTAAGGTCTCCCAGCAAGATAAAATTGGAGGATGTGGTGCAGGATGAGGTCGTGAAGTCAAGAAGTGACCCAGCAAAATTTCCTAAGTTGCCAGGTGGACGGTATACGAGGGTACCCGAGAGGGATTTGTTAGGAGTAATTTGGAGGGAAAAGAGGGCGCTTTCGCAGTCATCAATTCCTCCTTCTTGTATCCTGCAATTAAAGGAGTTACGGTAAACAATCGCTATACCGCCTCCTTTTCCCTTTGGTCTATTAAGATGTTGTATAAGGTAACCATTTGGTAACATATTCACCATGTCAGCTTCTGAATGGGGTGTAAACCAGGTTTCCGTAAGGAAAAGTATGTCCAGATTGGTATCTTGGATTAAGATTTTAATTTCTAGGGAGTGTTTGCAAGCGGATCTACAGTTGAGAAGGGCAAGGCTAACAAGGTAAGGTGAGTGGCAAGTGGCTGTCTGGGGGGGTTGGCCCGGCGACGGGGATGAAAGGGTAACGGTAGGTGAGGCTGTGTCAAATTGTAGGAGGTAGTCCCGGGAATGGATGATTCGCTGAATCTGGAAATTGGGCATAGTGGATGGCCCTGTGCCCGGCCTGGCCCGGACGGGCCCAGACGGGCTTGCCTCTGGCGCGCCTCCGGCGCGCCATCGGCGCGCCCGCTGCGCCCGCCCGCTGCGCGGACGAGATGAGGACTTCATTTTGTAGTGGTTGGGGCCAAGTCGCCCAGCCACTAGAGCGCTGTCCAATCCCCCTTCAAAGATGGCGCCTGTGGAGTCAGTGCCTCGAGGGGTGTTGCTAAGGGAGACCGGGAGCCCTGAGAAGCTTCAAGTCATGCAATTGTTCTGCATGAGAAAGCGGCTCGCTACGGTCAGAACGTGAAATTTGACTTCTGCCACAAGTTATAAACAGAATAAGCAGTGACACACTAAAACAACAAGTGAGAGTGTTTTAAAAGGCGCAAAGCGCTATTAAAAAGCAGCGCTTGTGAGATTCAGATCGTAATTTTTAAATTCGTGGGTTTGGCCTCCCGGCTTCCGCCTCAGGAGAGATGCAATCAGGGAATGGAGAGGAACTGGTTGGAAGCTCTTTTGTAGTGGTTGGGGCCAAGTCGCCCAGCCACTAGAGCGCTGTCCAATCCCCCTTCAAAGATGGCGCCTGTGGAGTCAGTGCCTCGAGGGGTGTTGCTAAGGGAGACCGGGAGCCCTGAGAAGCTTCAAGTCATGCAATTGTTCTGCATGAGAAAGCGGCTCGCTACGGTCAGAACGTGAAATTTGACTTCTGCCACAAGTTATAAACAGAATAAGCAGTGACACACTAAAACAACAAGTGAGAGTGTTTTAAAAGGCGCAAAGCGCTATTAAAAAGCGGCGCTTGTGAGATTCAGATCGTAATTTTTAAATTCGTGGGTTTGGCCTCCCGGCTTCCGCCTCAGGAGAGATGCAATCAGGGAATGGAGAGGAACTGGTTGGAAGCTCTTTTGTAGTGGTTGGGGCCAAGTCGCCCAGCCACTAGAGCGCTGTCCAATCCCCCTTCAAAGATGGCGCCTGTGGAGTCAGTGCCTCGAGGGGTGTTGCTAAGGGAGACCGGGAGCCCTGAGAAGCTTCAAGTCATGCAATTGTTCTGCATGAGAAAGCGGCTCGCTACGGTCAGAACGTGAAATTTGACTTCTGCCACAAGTTATAAACAGAATAAGCAGTGACACACTAAAACAACAAGTGAGAGTGTTTTAAAAGGCGCAAAGCGCTATTAAAAAGTGGCGCTTGTGAGATTCAGATCGTAATTTTTAAATTCGTGGGTTTGGCCTCCCGGCTTCCGCCTCAGGAGAGATGCAATCAGGGAATGGAGAGGAACTGGTTGGAAGCTCTTTTGTAGTGGTTGGGGCCAAGTCGCCCAGCCACTAGAGCGCTGTCCAATCCCCCTTCAAAGATGGCGCCTGTGGAGTCAGTGCCTCGAGGGGTGTTGCTAAGGGAGACCGGGAGCCCTGAGAAGCTTCAAGTCATGCAATTGTTCTGCATGAGAAAGCGGCTCGCTACGGTCAGAACGTGAAATTTGACTTCTGCCACAAGTTATAAACAGAATAAGCAGTGACACACTAAAACAACAAGTGAGAGTGTTTTAAAAGGCGCAAAGCGCTATTAAAAAGCGGCGCTTGTGAGATTCAGATCGTAATTTTTAAATTCGTGGGTTTGGCCTCCCGGCTTCTGCCTCAGGAGAGATGCAATCAGGGAATGGAGAGGAACTGGTTGGAAGCTCTTTTGTAGTGGTTGGGGCCAAGTCGCCCAGCCACTAGAGCGCTGTCCAATCCCCCTTCAAAGATGGCGCCTGTGGAGTCAGTGCCTCGAGGGGTGTTGCTAAGGGAGACCGGGAGCCCTGAGAAGCTTCAAGTCATGCAATTGTTCTGCATGAGAAAGCGGCTCGCTACGGTCAGAACGTGAAATTTGACTTCTGCCACAAGTTATAAACAGAATAAGCAGTGACACACTAAAACAACAAGTGAGAGTGTTTTAAAAGGCGCAAAGCGCTATTAAAAAGCGGCGCTTGTGAGATTCAGATCGTAATTTTTAAATTCGTGGGTTTGGCCTCCCGGCTTCCGCCTCAGGAGAGATGCAATCAGGGAATGGAGAGGAACTGGTTGGAAGCTCTTTTGTAGTGGTTGGGGCCAAGTCGCCCAGCCACTAGAGCGCTGTCCAATCCCCCTTCAAAGATGGCGCCTGTGGAGTCAGTGCCTCGAGGGGTGTTGCTAAGGGAGACCGGGAGCCCTGAGAAGCTTCAAGTCATGCAATTGTTCTGCATGAGAAAGCGGCTCGCTACGGTCAGAACGTGAAATTTGACTTCTGCCACAAGTTATAAACAGAATAAGCAGTGACACACTAAAACAACAAGTGAGAGTGTTTTAAAAGGCGCAAAGCGCTATTAAAAAGCGGCGCTTGTGAGATTCAGATCGTAATTTTTAAATTCGTGGGTTTGGCCTCCCGGCTTCCGCCTCAGGAGAGATGCAATCAGGGAATGTAAGCACCGAATATTGCTATATTTTATTACTAAATAGGCAGTCCCAAATGCAGTTATCTTGCAGGCACTAGGTGCAAGATATGAATAGTGCAGCAGGCGCAGTGGCACCGGGCCCAAACGTTGTCAGAACTCCTCTAAACTTATAACATTGTTATATGTGACTACTGAACAGGCAGTTACAATTGCAGTTGCCTCGCAGTTAAAAGGGACTTGATTTGAATGGTGCAGTTGCACTAGGATCAAAAGATCTAGGGACCCCACTAAGCGCAGAATATTGCTAAATTTTGCTACTAATAAGGCAGTCATATGTGCAGTTATCTAGCAGGTACTTGGGTCATGATGTCAATTGTGCGGAAGGTGCAGTGGCACTGGGGTCAAAAGCTGTCCAAACTTCTCTAAACTCCAAATATTGCTTTATTTAACTACTAAATAAGCTATCACATGTGGAGTTACCTTGCAGGCACTACGGTCATGATTTCAATGTTGCAGTAGGTGCAGTAACACCGGGGCCCAAAGCTCTAGGAAGCCCTATGGTAGTAAAATATTGCAATATTTGGTGTTTAAACAGGCAGTTACAAGTGCAGTTACCTTGTAGGCATTAGGGTAATGATTTGAATGGTGCATCAGGGGCAGTGGCACCGGGGCCAAAGGTTGTCATAGTTCCTCTAAACACCAAATATTTCTAGATTTTGCTTCTAAACAGGCAGTCACAATTGCAGTTATCTTGCAGGCACTAGGGGCATGATTTGAATAGTGCAGCAGGTGCAGTGGTATTGGGCCCAAAATTTGAGGGAACTCCTCTAAACACATATTATTGCTAATACATCAGTTAATTCTATGATTTCCCTCTTTTCTTTCATTTTTCAGACTTTCTTGAACTTATATTGTACAACTACTCAGCAAACTACAGCTTACGACAAAAACAGATTATTGTTAATTGCATAGGTGAAACCTAATTCATTTACCGATGCTTGTTGTAAGTGTGGTTGGTCAATAGCCTACGCCTTTCATTGAAACATCGTATCATGTTCACATATGAAGGACAAAAACTTAATATAGGTGATGACTTAAACCAGTCATTTCCCAAAAAATAAGGTTAATAAATGTTCCTCATTCATTGCTAGAATTTTTTTTTCTCATTTATTGCTTGCTATGTAACATCATCATCCCTTCTAATCAATGACGTAGCTAACTAAGACCAGTTGTTGACTGAACCATGTTCCCCCCACACTACTCATTTCGGTCCCATTAGCATCTTGTTCTTAAAAAAATGATTGCCTATAAAATGCAGTTATGTATTTGCCAATACATGTATTTACCCGCACTAGATAACATTCAAACCTCATATGACTTTTGAGAGATAGCAACGTCAAAGTACAGGATGCCACCTCACTATTTATCACGCAAACTCATCTGTCCATCTTCTCTCTTGGGTCTGGGTTTACAACATCCATTGTTAGTAGATCACTTTCTAAGTCATTAGTGTAGCAATAGGTCTGGGTCATATTAGCTGAACTCGGCACTAAATTGCTAAGAAAATGCTCAAAGTTAGTGGGTCAAGCCAGGTTTATGTAGCAAAACCTTGTCCCTGCTTTGGTTGGAATTTTAAACCCTAAATCAGCCAATTATGTTTTAAACACCAACCAAACACAGCTTTTAGCGAAATTAAGTTGATAATTCTCAATGGAACCTCATTTTCTATAATCCCAACCTAAAATGTACCTATCCAGCCATCCGATGAATCTTTTCCGCCTCATTTTCATGCAAACCTCATTAACACTTTGATCTATCTTCCATTTGACAGTCTACCTGCAATGGGGACAGTGATGCTCTAGGGAGGAGCAACATGTGGGAAAATGGTTGCATGGATCACAAGCATAAAATGGTGTAAGATGTACGGTAAATGTTTCTGTCTAATACTATTCACACAACTTAGGGGCCGATTACGATCTCGTTAGGAAGGTCTCTAAACAGGATTTGGAAAAAGCAAATCCGATTCGGAGCCTATGTTTCCGAACAACCAAGTACGATGCGAGGAAGCTGTCAGCGCTGCCTGAATCGGTTCTGAACCCTAATCAGTCAATCCGAGTCGTTCAGAGCCGAATCGTGCAGCTCAATGGGGATGTCTTCCAAACAAGCATGTACGATGATCGATTCTGACAGCCGTACCGACTCGGTTTTGCCGAGACGAAACAGCTGTGGGAATCCGACTTCTGGTGACCGTAGCAGACCTCCTTCACCCAGGGCCCTCTGATTCGGTCGCTGGTGGGTACCCATGGGTCCCCCTTTTCCATGCATGCACAGTGTGGTGGCCACCATGGGGTGCCTGCCACAGGGTGCACAATTTTCCCCACCCACCCCTTTTTTCAATGGGAGCCTGTGCTCAGGTTGGGACTCCCAGAGCGCGATTCGTACGGAAAGCATTCCCAACCCGATTCAGTGGGAATGCTTTCCAAACAAGATCATAATCGGCCCCTAGAGGATAAAGCTTCCTGACTTGTAACTCATTTGGCAGGTCAGATAGAGCTTGCAGAAAACCATTATCGTTGTATTCGAGAGACATGTGAGTTCACAGACCTTTGTTTTTATCTAAATTGTCACCAAAGAATCACTGGATCTTAGTTCTAGTGTACACACGCTGCATTCATTGTTATTGAGCTTTAGTAATAAAAACAATTAATTAAAAGGTCATCATACATATATACACACTATATAGGTTTCCAATCTTAGGGGATTAACCTCTGCTGTATGTTTGCCTGCCACTGGTGGTACTGTATCTTTATTGGCTGTACATTTCTAGCTGGGAGCAGATTCATGTCTGCAAAACAGTCAGCTCTGGCAGGTCCCTGGACCTGTGACCCTTGCTGTGTTGTTCAGATTCCTCTAACCCTGGAAGCTGACATCTCTTATTCCACTAGAGCAGGCTGTGTCAGCCTCCTACACTTTTTCTGCCACAGGAGCCCCTCCTGTCCTTGCTCACAGCCCGTGATGTTGTTTGCTTCTTTCAATATTAGTCCAGTCAGTTCTTGCAGAGTGATACAAATATCTGAGCGTACAGAAAAGGGCAGATGGGCTTCCTAAACGATTAATTTTATGCTCGTATTCATAATTACATCCTGATCTTGTGGGCCCCTTCTCTCTTCACAACAGTGGACCTTGCACATATGTCGTTCCCATGAAAGTCTTGCAGATGACTCCGCAGTTTCAGTGGACAATTAAAGCTTAGCTTACCAAAGAAATAAATGAGCAGAGAAGGCAAGAACTGCTGGAATGCAGTAATGCATCTCAATTCAAGCAGTGGTGCATCACTTGACAAGAAAAGGCAAGCCTCGACATGCACTGTTCCTAATGTACCTTGACCCCAACGGGGCTGCTCACCTAAACAAAGGAGGCCGTGACTCTCCGCCTGCCGAATGGTTGTGATTGTTTTACTGGAGGCAGGACGTATATTTGATTGCCTCAGAATGTAACGTGAATAAAAAGGGAAACATTTGAGACTTGAGTCAATGCTTTATTCCACAGTGACGGGTGTTTATAGAACATGTCAAGCAAAGCCTCTGAAGTGCAGGGCATTCAGCACGTGCTTCGCGCCTGTTCTGCAGGAAACTAACAGTATCGCACTAGAAATCAAACGTGTCTGGAAGAATGGCTTTCATTTAACCTTGGTAAAGGCTGGCCCGCCTCGCTAGCCCTGCTCTCTTTACCTTGGCATCAACAGCAATACAAAAGCGCGACAGGTTTCACTCAGTTAGTTTCACGTGCAATTGAACAGCGCTCCTTCACTCGGCGCTTGCATTTACAGCGATGGCAATCAAGTGACGAATTACTCTTTACCTCGGACCTTTGTTTTCCCACTTACGCAGGTCAAAGAGTGGCTGGAATGTCATTTATTCTCACCCCTGATTAAAGGGCTGTTGTGCCTTCATTCAAACGTATAGCTCATTGATTTAGAAGTAACGCACAACCACGGCTATCAGCATTTATCAGCTCACATGAATATTATAGCAAAAGGCAATAACATTGTATTAAAAGACTAAATATATAGCATCCATTTACCAGAAAATGATGTTGAATTTTTACTTCACAAATAAACCCAGCCTGTCTCTGAATTCCAATCTTACTCTCTGGGGATAGTGAACTCTAAAGCAAAGCAAAAGGCCTTAACACCACACCTATTTTCTTGGGGTGTACAGATCCAAATTAATGTTTTAGATTACAGGAGCACATTCAGGATGTTTACATTTCAAAAAGGTACAAATAGCAAAAATGGCCCCCAATTCCTGATGAAGCCGTGCTCCAGAAAATAAACTCTTAATGTTCAATTCTTACACAATTGACTATGGGCCAGATGTAGGTAATCTCGATTTACCTACTCTTAAATACCGAATCATACCGATTCGATATTTAAGAGTTTGTAAATGGGATGTAGGTAATTTCTCTTTTTAAATTACCGAATGGGTAAGATTCGGTAATTACCGAATCAGTATTTACCGATTCGGTAATTGCCATTCATTCCTATGGGCCTCCAGGCCCATAGGAATGAATGGCAATTACCGAATCGGTAAATACCGATTCGGTAATTGGGGGAAATATTCAAGGGTGGCAGGGTGTCACTTTGACACCCTGTTGCACCCCTCAATCGTGTATGGCATGTAAGGCATGTATGTCTGCAACATGGCAGCGTTTGAAAAGCAAAAAAAATGCTTTTTCAAGGCTTTTCATTATTTACCACCAAGTTGGTGGTAAATAACGAATTCTTAAAGCCCTGTAGCACTGATTACAGTGCTACCTACAACTCATAATACAGATTCGGTAATTTTACAGAATCGGTAATTTTACTGAATCTGTAAAATTACCGATTCTGTAAAATTACCGAATCCGTATTTTAGGTGGCCCTACATCTCAGTATCCAAATACCGGTCAGTAACAGCCGAAAATCGGTATTTTCGGCCATTACCGACCGGTATTTGGATACCTACATCTGGCCCTATGTGTGGGGGTGAGAGATGTAGGACGTATGATAGGTGTTGAAATGCATCTGTGCCTTTAGCCACAGCTTGTACTCAGTCCCTGGGACCCTACAAGGTGCTGCGCTTAGCCTTTCACCATGTGTAGTAGGTACTGAACATTGAGACTGATTTGCAGTTTGGCGAGCAGGTTACTTTGCCAGACGTGGCGGATATCCCCTCCATTGTATTACAAGTGCCATAGCATATATGGCACTTGTAATATGGGACATCCCTCTGTAACCCTTATTCAAACTCGAAATCAGGCATTCACTGCCTCTGCTCCAAGAACCCACTTTGCACAGCTCGAAGCCATGCCTGGTATGTCTGGAATACCCAGTCCTAAGGTCCTAGAATTTATGTCATGTGCAGTGGGCACTGAGCAGGCACCTGTGCACACTGCATGGATTAGATATGGCATTCACCGTGCATTGCTTCCATCTGGTTCCAGGATTTGTACACAGTCCTGATTCTTTCAGAATAATTTGTAAACCTAGTATCTTTAAATATACAAAGCAGTAACCTATTGACAGCCCAATGGCAGCTTTCTCTAATGCAAATGTTTTCTAAACTACCCAGATTTGCACCAAAAATGTCTTCTTAGTACAGTTCTGTCTTCTTGTCAGGTTTGGTGGGATTCCTGTTTGCGCAGTTAACCTGACATCCACAGTGCCTATTGCCAGAAGGTACTGTGCTGTGCTTACTGAAAAGGTGGTTTACGTTACAGAGTGAGTGCACAGCTTTCTGGTCCAAAGCTGAGAGCAACAAACTAGGAGGGATTGCCACTGATGGAGATGGATACTGCTTCCTTCAGATGCTCCAAGTTCACCTGTTTGCAAAAATTAGTTCCAATTCCCTCTTCTCTGTGTCTGTGTCCCAGTGTTTGAGCCATGCTCAGTGCTTGTTTCCAAGGATCCATGTCACCATGTCATTTATGTATGGGGATTTTTTATCGCAGAAAAAAGTAGAACAGGGTAATTTTCTGTTGTAATTGAATTCACCAACAACATATTGTTCTCACAAAGATGACTGCAGCGTTTTATTGAAAGGCTACTAATTTTTCTTGAAAAGACGTTTAGACAAATGTCAATGACAGCCAGATTTAAAGAAGGCCACCCTTCTAAGCCTGTGTAACTTCATTTCATGCCACAAATAGTTAGTGTCAGCAGAACTTGGAGAGGAGTTGAAGAGCAGGTGCTTCATCATATAAATCTGGGATCTCAGAAAGCAAGAGATTGAAACAAAGATGTTTGGTGAGGAGAAATAAAAGGTAGGCAGGTGGGTGTTAAAAAGAAATGTGTCAGAGAAGAAAGTCATATAGAAGATTTGATAACCTCTTGGAAGGTTATTCATTGAGTCTCTCTCAGTAAAGGTTAATTCTTAAGTCTACGGATGGGGGGTGCATTCTGCTTTTGATATGGCTCCCCTACTATTCAGCACAGTTCCATCCCTAGCATATGTTATAATACGGAAGAAGCAGTAAGGTGAAGCTCTTCTTTGCCACCACTGAAGATATCCTGCTCTGAGGACACATCTTCATTGTTTAATGTTAAATAGAACACATCCATTTCAATTAGGTGTAAATTAAACAAATGAGTGTACTGACTCACAGACTCTGAACTATTCCTTGATTTGAACCACACAATAAAATGAATATCAGGAATTAAACCAGAGAAGTTGTATTCTGATTGATATGTCACAGTCATTGTCCCACAGTCAAATTCTGTAACTCCAAAAGTGTGAAAATTGAAATTAAAAATGAGATACCCACGAAACTCAAATTAGCAGCACCATGACCTCTCAGTAAGTGGAGGGAGTGAAGTACATTTCTCAACTGTTTCTTTTAAATTTCACCTCAGAATCAGTTTAATACCATACCAAATCACAAAAACATTTTTGTGATATAAATTGCAGGTGGCGCAATCCCTTAATCTGATTTTTCATGTTTTCATTGATAAAAAAAATGCTTCTTCGAGATGCACTGTTGGAAATGGGGATTTTGTGATATATTTAAGTCGAACAGGGAGAGTGTCAAATGATGAAGGGGACACGCATTGCAACACCACAATTTTTTTTTTTTTTAACTGTGAACAACTTTTCTGTCCAAGAATGTTTTTGCATAGCACTTTTCCTTCAGAAAATGTTGTGAAGCATTTTATCACAATAATTACAGTCTGTTGATTTTCAAACCACTAAACCTTCTTTTGATGTATTTTTTATTGCCTATTTTTTTGTTTCGCCAACTTTGTGAAAGCAACACAGTTTTATTAATATGTTCATGAAGACCAATTTTACTAACTTTAGTGTAAGAAATGACAACTTTGTGCCTCAAGTCTATGTCATGTTATGGAAATGCATCGTTCAAGTTTGGAAGCCAATTTCTTCCCCGCTTTACAGTAGACAATGTTTCTAAACATCTTTCTATGAATCCTTGCAGCAAGGTGCCCTCCGAAGAAGCTAGGAGTTTCAGCTTCAGTTAATTCACTGTCCAGCAAATAAGGGTTCTGTTCTACTACTTTGGTCTACTCCGAACCACAAGTGGCAGTGGCACCCACTGCTGAAACCTTTTCTTTCTGTTTTGCGGGGCCCCTTTTCATTTTTTTTTTATGTTCCCAACTTCACACTTGACTAAGATGGAGCAGGTTAAGAAAGTCTTATGCCGTCTTACGAAGACATTGACTTTGCAACTTTGCACATCCTTTCTGTGACCCGCCATGAATTTAATAATAACTTAATGCACAACTAAGGGCCCGATTATGATGTCAGTCGCATGAGCGTCTGACTGGCATCGTTGAGGTAAAGGGACTGGCCGACGGGTAGTTGGGGGGGGTCAAAAACAGGCCTCTTTGCTTTGAGGCTCGTGCTGCAGCCCAGAAAAAGGCCGCAGCAGAAGCCCCAATGCTAAAAAGCAAGTTTTTAAACAATCCCTGCACCCTGTGGCAGGTTCTATTGGGGTCCTGCCACACGAGGCCGGGATGTTTAGGTGCCCACCAGGGCCCATAGAGGATGGCCACAGGGGACAGGGGCCCCACTAGGGACCCCAAAAAGCCTTTCCACTAGCCTTTTTACGTAAGATGAACCAACATGAAATGGCTGACGGAAAGGTGGATCACAATCCCCATTGTGGTGTGTGAGAAGGCATGGCCTCCATTGTGGGGAATGCGATCCGACAGCCCTCCCGACAAGCTCAATGACCCCATGGGAAGCTGTGGCTCAGCCCCCGGAGCAATGCGGTCCGACCAACCTCATCATAATGCGCCGGTCTGACTGCAGACATAGAGATCGGTGGGACATACACCAATGGCACGTAGGTGTCCATCCCACCGACATCATTATGAGGCCCTAAGTTGTTATCAAAAGTAATTTTTATTTATTTATTACTTGTTTGTGGAGATCCTAATTAATTTGGATCTTTTTAGAGATATTCAATATGTCTCAATACCTAATACAAAATACTTTCGCTAAGGATTAGCAGTAATTTATTAGGGTGAATGATGATCAAAGTTTTTGACTTGATTTCTTAAAAAAGCTTCTGAAAAGATTTACACCAAATCAAAAATGATAAGGGCTTATTATTAGCTACTGACATTACCCACTTGAACGTAATAACTATAATGTCAGGGTCACTTTAAGGCATTAACCATTGCTAATACAAGCTGGTTATCATAAAAAAAAGCCAGCATGGTTGGTCTAGTAATCAAATCTACATCTGATTGTGTTGCCTGGGCACCCTGATATTGTAGATTTCTGTAAATACATTTATATACCAAATTTAATCATGGCTTAGCTATTCTGAGGTCCAGTCATGTGTGTTTTTCCAATGTTAAAAGTAGCATTCCTCCTACACCTTTTGAAAAGAAGTTTGCCCGACTAGACAAAGACTAACAGACATTATTGAGAATGTAGCTGATAATTTCACGTATGTTTAGCGGTGAAACCTATGAAACATTTTACTAATGCACAAATATGAAAAAAGGGAGATAAATTACAAATAACACTATGTGGAGTCTTTTTTTTAATTATAGCACATTTGAAGGATGAAATCTGATAACTTTCCACCATCGCATAAGTATTTTTTATTGTGTTTTTTTAGATAGATTATTGTTTATGTAAAGCAGACAAACATACTGTTCAAATTTTGAATACTTAAACATCATTGTGCATGAAGTATAAGATTCTTTTTAAGCCTACCAGTTACATAAGATTCTTTTTAAGCCTGCCAGTTACATAAGATTCTTTTTAAGCCTGCCAGTTACAGAATATCAACACATCTAATAAAAATATACCCTGTAGTAGAACCGATCATTATTATGTTGCTTTCTATCGTTCTATAGCAGTGCTTGTTCATAGAAGATGGCAATGCACTTAGATCTCAGGTTCTTAATGGCCTGATTTAAACTGTGAAGTACAGTTTGTACACTGTCAGAGTGACGGAGCAAAATACTCTTTGACCTTGCTGGAGTACCATCCTCCACATTTAGAGATGTCTGCCAGCCCTACGGACATCTCTATTCATTTGCAGGAACCACAATCATGACCGTTCATTGCCAATGTGTTGGACTGGCAGCTCTATCAAACATGACAGATATGCGTCAAATTTTAACACAATTCCAAAGCAGGATTTTGTTTTGAAAAAATGCAAATAGTCGTTCGGAGGAAAATCTCACAGATAGAGTCAGAGTTGTCTCTGTCACTGACAAAGGTAAGATCTGCCTGTCTGCATGCGCCCACCTGTAAATCAGGTGAAAATACTGAGGATTTTGCAGACAGGATATTTTGTCGCAGTTGTGAATAAGTACCTTCTCCGCTAAACTCTAAATCAGTCCCTAGATGTGCCACAACATATAGTACATATTGTAAAGTCTTGGTGGTTACATTAAAAAACTTTGCAATGTCTTCAGCAATAACGGGTGGCTATAATTTTCAAAAGAAGCGGCAGGAGATTTTCCTGTCTCATCCTCATCGACTTTTTTATTAACTCAACATGAGCATACCAGATTCTTACATATGGATGGATAGAGTTCACCAGGATAGTGATCACACAAGTTTGAATAAATCTGTTATTGAACATATATTCAATATCTGATGCATTAGTTGGTTACAGAGTACCCTCTTCATCAGTACTGTAAAAGTATTAAACTTAGTGAGCATCTTTACTGGCAGCAGCGTGGCAAGCCTTCGCCTGCTGCTAAGCGGAGTATGATCTGTATTTCAAGGTGCAGGAGGGACTGTTGCTGTTTTTGGCCGCATTTGAGCAAGCAAGGAACTACAAGGACCTGGAGCAGTGGGCTCTCGCACACCTGTGCCGCCACGCCCCCAGCCCGCAGCGCTACTTAACTCCTTGCGGCCCCCGCTTCGCGGGAGCCGCTCGTAAGAGGGACTGTTGCTGTTTTGGGCCGCATTTGAGCAAGCAAGGAACTACAAGGACCAGGAGCAGTGGGCTCTCGCACACCTGTGCCCCCACGCCCCCAGCCCGCAGCGCTACTTAACTCCTCGCGGCCCCCGCTTTGCGAGAGCCGCTCGTAGGAGGGACTGTTGCTGTTTTTGGCCGCATTTGAGCAAGCAAGGAGCAACAAGGACCAGGAGCAGTTGGCTCTCGCACGCCTGTGCCGCTACGCACTCAGCCCGCAGCGCTACTTAACTCCTCGCGGCCCCCGCTACGCGGGATGCGCGCAGGCATGCGCCGGGCAAAGCCCGGGCCAATGGCGGGCAAGTTTGAGCCTGTTCGAGACCGGGAGAGGCTGGGCTGGGCCACCCCTCTAAGATCTTGGAATTTATGGCGGAACTAACCGTCTAGTAAGTGGGCCTTTCACTTTTGATTTCAATACTTGAATATTTGTAAATACTTCCACCCTCGCTAACAGGAATTGCACTGACTGCTTCAATATGACGTTGTCAAAACATTTCATTTATAGATCAGAATAATAAAGCCCTGAAGAGAGTTTGGTGATTAATTACCTGACCTCGAAACGCGTCGGCACAAGCCTCGTAGTACAACAAGGCGCATTGATTCGTATTTCATTCCAAATCGACAAGCTGGTCTTTTTTCTGTCTAAAAAAACTTCATTGTTTATAATGTATTAATGTCATAAAAGTGGTTGAATTGTTTTTATCAACTTGCATACGTGTTTTGACAAGTACTATTATTATTTTTTCACTGTATGTAAATTATTTGTCCTTCATAGATATCATTTGATTAATTTTTCACTGTATGAAAATCACTTGTCTTTTATAGACATAATTTATTGATTTTGGGATTGTGGTATGTGAGTAGAAGTTGAAAAGCCAATGGTAACCTTTTTCACGTACAAATACATATTTAAAAAATAAAAATAACGAATGGAATGATAAATAAATTTCCATGATAAACAGAAGAAAGGTGTTTATCATTTGTTGCTTCAGTAATTGCAAAAAACAAAATATATGAAGGGTAGGCAAATCCTTTTTGTTTTGCTTCAATATGACAGCACATGAGGGAAGAGGGAGGAAAGGTACAGGACTGAGGTATGTTGCTGGAACCCTTGACCAGTTCATAACCAGGGCTTCATCTGTACTAGCGCACGAGATTGCCATTACGGAAAGACGCCTCTCTTTGGATCCGGCGTCTTCTAAACGCTCGTCCCTGGGAAGCATAATCAACGCTCGCTCCCCGGAAAGGCTGTGCAACACTGTCGCCACCATGGAACCTCAGTCGGAGAGCGCAGCCTCACATCGAGCCCTGACCCAAGCAGCCACCAATATGGAAGGTGACCCTTTGAATGCCCGGGTGTTGCAAGGAGGAATTATGCTGGCCCAAACAAGGAGCACATTAGTTTGCGTGGCAGAAGTCCACAATTAACTCTCACAATCGATGGACCTAACAAAGAGAGGGGCGGGAAGAGAAAAAGAGGGGGCAATCGGGAAGGCTCGCAGCAAAAGGGAAAGAAAGCGAAGACTGTCAAGTCAACTAAACCAAGCAGATTACCGCCCATGGACACGTCAATTATTGAGGCCCCACAAGAGACTGCATCTACCGCAATTACCACTACAGTGGATGAAAACATAGTTGACCTGGTGGGCCCAGAAGATACGCACTTGCAGAAATTAGGCAACCTCGTATCATCGTTATTGGGGCCACTAATGGACAAATTGTCACAGATTGAAAATAGACTTGAGAAACTGGAAGGACTATAATGCCCACTCCAGGACGTATTGAAAAGGAAGTGGCAACTGGGGGTCGTGGAGGGAAGGAGGGAAGGATTCTGTTGCCTGCTCCAGTGGGGAAACAGCCCCACTCATGGGCCCGGTTATTCATCCCGCGGGCCAAGACAACATAAGGGGAGATGTAATGAGTAGAGGACCCTTAGCACCGCAAAATGCACGGGGTACATCTTATGGCAAGGATAGCGCCACGGATAAGCAGGAGATGAAGAATTTGTGTCCTTACCTAAATTTACCCCCCAAATGCACCCCCTATGTGGTCATCTTGACCGGTGTGCCAGTACTGAGGGAGGGCAAAATCGAATCCCATGAGGAACTTAAAAATAAAACAACGTACTGGTTAAATCTAAACAGAGCATTGCCCCAAGATACATGGCGCAACATACTCTCAGTAAGGAGAGTCAACTGAGTAGGAAGCAGGGAAAAAAATATCACAGGAGACTGCATTGTCATTAACTTCAACAACCCCAGGGCGGTGGAGCATGTTTGTTGGGGTCCTTGGATTAAAGAACTATCACATGTCCAAGCCCGGAATTTAAGATATTTCTACACTCCACCGGTCTGTAGCCCGAACCTTGAAGGCCACAATGAGGATAGGGGCAGTTTTGACAGGACAAGTAGGCCCAGAGAAGGGATGGTAGGGGCAAGAAACGACGCCTGGTTTGATATGCCCGGCAGGGGAAAAACTCATGTTCAGCAGACAGCGTTATCAAGGGAGGGGCTTGGACTGACTCTCCCTTTATACAATAGATACGCTCCGCTGCAATGGGGAAGACACCTCAGTGAGGTGGACTGACTCCAGGGGTGGTATCAGGGAGTGAGAACGCCCGGATCCCGGTCCCGCCAAATATAAACTTGCAGGTAGCGGTGCAGGATAGGGAACCCAAATTAAACACACACCAGACCGCACCCCGTAGAACAAGGATCCCCAAAATATTGGCACCTCAAAGTAATGAGAAACCTAGAATAGGCCCTACTCCCGACGCCGGGTGCACCATTAAATTAGTATCATGGAACGTTGCAGGCTTGGCATCCAAATTCCAGAACCTGGAGTGGCTGGAATATATCAGAAAGTACCAAATAATGTGCTTCCAAGAAACCTGGGCGGTAGATTGCACGGAGTGTCATATAATGGGGTACAAATCCTTCTCGATACATGCATGCAATTCCACAGCCAGAAGACCGAGGGGAGGACTCTTAATTTTTGTAGATGTGTCATTAGGGGGGAGCTAATTTGATTTAAAATGGAATTCGGAAGACCTGTTAGGGCTTGGATTTAAAAGTAGGGACCTTAACATAAACCTGGTCAATTTCTATAACTCAAGAAGTTCAAGAGCGAGAGAACTAGAGAAGAGATTAACCCACCTGAAGGAGCAGAAGGAGGGTTTAACGGTACCAATGCTCCAGGTTGCGGGGGATTATAACTGCCACTTGTGCTCAAATCTGCTACCCATTAATGAAGTCTAGTCCTCTTGTAATGTTGAGGACGGACCGCATTTTGAGCACACATTGGATGGCAGGGAACTGAGTAGGCTGATGGGTAAACATGCGCTTGAACACACAATGGACCAACTGGTTGTAAATCCCAACAAGCGGGCAATTCCAACTTTTAAAGGGAGGGGACGGAGCCCCTTCATTAATTTTATTCTAGTATCACATAAGTTAAAGAAAAGGGTAAAAGATTTCTCTATAGACTCAAGTAGTTTCAGTGACCATAATCCCCTAGTTTTTTCATTATTAGCACCAAATGTAAGTAGGGAAAATACGAGGGAGGGGGGCCTAAATAGAGTAAAAATCACCGATATGGGTAGGCGCCTGAAGTGGGCAAGAATTAATGAGGAAAATTTCTATAGACCATTTGTAAATGAGGGCGGACAACTTTTAGAGAAATGTCTTGACCTATCAGTGGAAGGGTCACATTTAGTGGCTGCTTTTGAACAAATGGGCCAATTAATAGATGCCCTTCTAAAAACATCGGGACAATTAAAACCCAAAAAGGACCCGCAATGGTTTGATAAAGCCTGCTCCCTCGCACAAAGAAAGCTGAGAGCTGCCCTGAGGTGTAACCCAAGGGACAAACAATGGGTGGTGCAATGTAGGTCAAAATACAAACAGGCTCTAAACCGACGTAGGAAAACCCTCCAAATGCAAACATGGGAGGACTTAAGAGAGGCGGCAGAACTGCAGGATACAACTGCCTTTTAGAATATAATTAATAACCCTTGTTTCCAAGAGGCCAATAGTCCACAGATAGGTTCCAACGTTCTCCCAGAACAGTGGGTGGCGCACTCTGGAGCCCTCTTTAATCGAAGTCATAAGGAGCAGTTAGATAAGGGTGAGGGGGCTGGGCGGTGGAATGTAACACTACAATTTTCCTTAGAGGAGGTTACGGCTGGCATCCAGGGCCTTACCAAAAACAAGGCACCAGGACCAGATGGGATCCCACCGGACCTATACTTAAGTAAGATAGACCTCTGGGCCCTAATTCTAACAAGAATAATAAATGCCGCCGTAGCCACAGGGCTTCCGCGCTCTTGGTCCACTACCACAATAGTGCCCATTTTTAAGAAGGGTAATAGAGATAATCCCCAGTGTTACCACCCAATATCCCTCATAGATGTCACTGCTAAAGTCCTGGGACGCGTAGTCCTAAACCGCCTTATGGATTGGGCTGAGGAAGAACATATCTTTGTGACATCCAATATGGGTTCAGGGCTAATAGATCGACCACTGATCAATGTTTAAACCTCTATCTATTGGTGGCCAAATACACTATGGCTGGTACTGAAGCTGTCTATTTAGCCTTCATGGACCTTCACACAGCATTTGACTGCGTTAATAGGGAAAAGATGTGGAATCTAATGAGTAGTCTAGGGGTAGACCAGGACCTCATAAAGATTTTAAAAGCCCTACATTGGAACACGACGGCCAATGTAAGATATAACTTGGAGGGCAGATGCACAGATCCCTTTACTTGCACGAGTGGTGTGAGACAAGGCTGCATCCTGGCACCATTTCTCTTTTTGCTATATATAAATGGCCTAGAGCAAGCCCTATTAAGCCTTAATGTGGATTTGCCAAGAGTAGGCAGAAGAGCAATCCCAGTCTTAGTCTACGCTGATGACGCAGTATTGTTGGCACGTACACCACAGGGTCTTCAAACATTAATAGATGGCTTTGTGGGTTTCATGAATAATTTAGACTTATCTGCCAACTTACCCAAGTCATATGTTATGAAAGCAGGGTTAAAATCCAAAAAAAGTTTCAACTACAGAATAGGAGATCATAAATTGGAGAAGGTGAAATCCTTCTCCTACCTAGGCCTTTTAATGGATGGGCATTTGAATTTTAAAGCTCTACTTGAGGAGCGTTGTAACAGGATACTGTCCAGTTCAGGGGCAATAATGAATTTCGGCCGCAGATTGTGAAGGTGGTCCCTGGAGCAAATGATGATTTTATATAACTCCATCTGCTACTCCAAGGTGGTTTACCAATTTAGACAAACTGAAGGTTGAGGAGAACAAACACATGAGAAGGCTTCTTAGTGTCCCAAAGGGTGTCCCTGCCTATATTGTTCATGAAGAACTGGGGGGGGGGCATTTATAGAGGATAGAATCCAAGTCAGACCCCTGTTAGCATGGCTAAAGATTTGGGACAATCCGGAGGCTGAACTAACCAGGCAAATAATCATTGACTGCCTTGGTAGGGATAAGGGAATGGACATCCCATGGCTTAAGTCTATTAAGGCTGTATGCGAAAAAATTGGCTGCAAGGAACTCTTCTCAAACCTGGCTGGTGGAGCAGTCTGGGATAAGGCTAGTGTGAAGAAGAGGTTCATAATTTATAAAACAGCCTACAAAGAGGAGAAGGAACATGGCAAACAGTCTATCAGAGCCTATAACTTAGTGAGGACTAGCAAAAGAATGGAACCATACCTCGTCCTCACATACAATGCTCAGGATAGATTTTTAATCACACGTTTAGGCTCAACATTTTACATTATTTATTAGCCGAACCGGCAGGTTTTATAAGTCATGTTGAGCCAAAGGGTCCCTGCGGCTGCGATTATCGATCTCCACAGAATACCCTTCATTTTGTACTACTTTGCCCTTTTTATTCATTGGCCAGGTGCCTGTATTTAATAAGTTTATTAAAAAAATTGAAATTCAGGCATGCAAAGGTCGCCCTTTTACATTTACAAATGGTGCAAGATCCACTTACCCTGCTTTTCATTACAAGTTTCTTAAGGGTTGCCTTAAAGCTAAGAGAGACAAGAGGATCTGTGTAACGACGTGGGGGATAGACATGGGATTAATGAACTGTAACGAACTGTAACGAAGATTATCATACCCTTTTCTTTTCTTTTTAAAATTTCTCTCTTTTAAAGAAAATCACTTGTACAGATGATAAATATGTGTGTATCATTGGTATTTCTATCTGAACTTTTATGGTGTTTTGCATAATGCCGAATAAAGGAATTTATCTATCTATCTAGTTATTAGTTCTTTGAGGCATCTCTCAGGGCTAGAAATGTTACCCACGATGGGTAGGTTTAGACATATTTGCTGTAGCTACTCTTTCTAGTGCAATTAGGTCACAATAAAGCAATCTAGAGAAGGTATATGGCTGTGGTCTACTTAATATAAAATATCTCATATATATTATATAAAAGTGACTACAGAATATTGGTTGACTATAGAGTATGATCATTTTGCATGATGTTTATAAGTGCTACATATTGGGACAAGTAATGTCCCGCTCCATCTTTTAGGTATATAAATCTCTTGATAGAAAAAAATAGAGGTATAACATTTGTACCCCACCATTCTGGTGATTGCTTCGGTGTGATAAAGTGTGGGGCCATGAGGCATTTGAAGCATACTTAATGCTTGGAGACCCAAAGTTTCTCAGTGGTGTTGGGAGATATTTCTCCTGGATGACAGGTATGTGATTATATGCCACCTCAAGTTACTGACCTTGCGAAGTTGATTTGTAATACTATCTTCATTGCTGCAAGATTCCATTAGTCATTGCCATAAGATACGGTTTCCTACAAACTGAGAGTGCCAACATTTAACACGTTTTTTGTTACAATTTAAATAAGTAATGTTGCACAATTTATCTTTTTCCATTTTTATGTGAAGAAAATCCTTATCTGAAGGCAGCCATGGGAAAAACATAATTTTGCTATATATTCATATTTTAAGTGACTTCTGAAATCCCTTTGCAAGCATGACACCGCTACAGCAATTTGATTTCCTGGAATCCTTCATCAACCTTTGTTAGTGGGGGAGTTACCGAAGAAGCACTTCCATCATCATAATAGTTCTTCTCGCTAAACATCCTTACAGTCATTCTGAGAATGTTAAGTTTCCACAGACAGCCACTCTAGTGTCTGCCCACTTGAGAAAGCATTATCCAGATAAACAAATATTTGAGGAACTATCTGAGAACAACTACCTCATAGAAATTTACATTCTGCTCCAGCTGGTGGTAGCATATTCCCAAATAACAGCTTCCTTCAAAATGATCTGAGTTGCATGACATGTTATCTATGATATACCCATCCCTAGTTCAGATTTTATCAGTAAAAGGAGGCTAGTCATTAATAAGAGTAAAACTCACACTATGGTCTGTGGTGCCAGAGTTAAGAAAAATCATGCCTTTTTTATTGATGGGGTGAAAGTTCAGGACGTGGACACATTTTGTTATCTGGGCGTTCTTTTTTCTCATGATGGCAGTTGGTCTTCTGATTTGACGAACGTCAGGTCTAAAATGAAGAAAAGTGCCTATGGTATTGTTAAATTTGCCACTAAGATCGGCGACAGAAGAATCAGTGATATGATCAAAATATATAATGCTAGGAGTGTTTCCATCGCTCTATATGGGGCAGAGTTGTGGGGCTATACCAACACTGACTCCTTGCAAAGGGAAAAAAACAGTTTTGTTAAAAAACTGCTTTGTGTCCCCACATCAACCTCCACTGATATGACCCATAGGGAAGTTGGGGTTGCCCACTTAAATGACCTGATTTCGTTTAGGCCGCTAATTGCATGGCGTGCAATCTGGATTAAGGAAGAGAGAGCCTTTAATCAGTCAGTTATCAGGGACTGCCTCAAACTGGATAATTTTCTGAAGATTCCATGGCTCAAATACATTGTGGACAGCTTTCAAACTATATATGGACTCAATATAGTGGCTGATCCAGGTTCTGCTGGAAATTATTCTAAGTTGGACATGAAACAAACTTTCATGATGTATAGAGCAAAAAAACGTGCAGCAATAAGTGGACACCTCACTTCAGTTATTCTGTATAATAAATATATGCAAAGTGAGGGCTTCCAATTGTATTTGAGCCTGGTAACCAAACCAACTCATAGGTTTGTCTTGACTAGACTTAGACTTGGGTTGGCTCATGTGTTTTGGTGGCTTTCCCCGAATCAAAAAAGCATCCAGTTGGACCATGCCCTTGTGATGGCCATACGAAACAAAGCACCCTGCACTTTATGCTAATTTGTACTCTTTTCATGAACTTGAGGATTGTTTACTTAGAACCAATTTAAAAATAATATGCCATCTTTACCGTGGAGGATGCCATGAAATTGATCTATGAACTGAATTCTCCGGACAAATGTTTTTATATTGCCATGTTTTTATGTAAGTCAATGCAGCTTAGAAATAGCTTTATTTTTTAAATAACTGTACAATTGTGTGATCATTTTGCTTATGTGCTTTTATGGTAAATGTTCTTTTAATGTCTTTATGGTTTTTTTTTGCCTATGTGCCTTTATGGTCATTGTTCTTTTAATGCACCGAATAAAGCTTAATGAAATGAAAAATGAAATTATATACCTATCCCTAGTTATAAGACTCACACTAACACATATTTTTTTGAGCCAAAGACTAAAGTGCCTACTGTCAAATTGCTTTATAGGGTCCTATTGTTCTAAAGATATGATAGACATGTTAAGATATTATTTCAAGTGATCCTTTGCAGCCCAAACGTTTAGAGGAATCAAGTTAATACATTCTCTCTTCTTTTGGAAAAGATTTAGCTGGACATTTTGGTCTTTATCTCTTTACTGTTTTACATTTTGTTTATTAATCCCTGGATGCCCTAAAATCCAATAGCTAAGCTGTAGAAAGGAGAGACAAGGGTACAGTAGCAAACATTTATCACCCCACTATTTATGAACAGTTATGATTGAGTTTTGTAGATTCTTGGACATTGAGCACTAAGCCTTTACGTTTACTTCCATTTGTATCATTTGTATTAGAATATTGATTTGTAAAGCGATAGCTAATGGTTTACTATTTTTCTCTTTTACATGAGTTAGCTCCAAAACATTCAAATAAAAACTCCAAAATATTGAAATTGGAAACAGTGGTATTGCATAAATGAGTCCCAAAAATAAACCTTTAGGATGTTCTTGTGTCGAAATATAGACTTCCTTAAATGTGTATTGGAGTTCCGATGAGGTAATTTCATACCAGGAGTCCCATGTACTGAGATGTATCAAAGTTGCATTGTGTGTGGTGCATGGTCACCCTGGATTGTAACATTTATTTTCAACCCTATATTTACTGGTAAACTGGCTCTGTAACATTGCAATTCATAATGGATTGCTTCTAGCCCTAAAATGGTATTGTTACAATGGTTTACACACCAATTTCCTCTAAGGCTTTGATAAATGGCAAAGACTTTGCATCAATGTTGAGAACATTAAATGTCATATTTGGGCTGCAATGTGTATTTATACCACCTACATATATGACAAAGATATATGGCTACCAGGATCACTAGTGTCCTCTGTTTGGTGTTCACTTTAAAACCACTGTAGTATTCAATGGCAAGGAAAAGTGCCATTGCTATGTAAGAAAACCTATTTTTATGTATATTAATAAGTCACCCATAAAGTGTGCTTGTAAGCCCACTAGACTGGAAGCTTACGATATAAAAATTTGGCACCCTATATACTTAGAAAGTGTGCTAATGTAATGACTCAAAGTCTAAAAGGTGTTTTGGCTGTGTAGGTTGAGCGAGAATTTCCATAAGACAGGTCTAGGTATGATTCAATATGTATCTTCCTGCTGCTTGGGCTGGCTGAGCCATGACCGGCAAAACCCAGTTCTGCAAAGCGTCACACCTCTAGAGCCAAATACCCATTCCTGGATGACATGTCACAGAAAGAGCAGTAGTCAACAACTGGCCACTTTGCAAGGTTTAGCACTCTCGAAGTGGTCAGGACAGCTGACAGAATAAAGAGAAAGCCTTACAATGTATTCTTTTCACTTACTGATCCCAAATGGGTTTGACAGTATCTACTCGCATTTATAATCAGAGCCCTACTAGGCAATTCGGCTTCAACCCCAGCTGGCAGGAGAACCAGTTTTGGCCATGACATAGGAGTAGAGCAGTCCTCTAAATTGCGTTGTTGCTAAAGGTCTATCTGCAGCTTCTCCAGAGAAGAACGGGTAAGCCATTTTAGAATTAAGGCTTCTGTGAATGTCTACAATAAAACAAGGATGAAGTTATCTAAATAAAGAAGTGAGCATATGGTGAGAATGCAATCAAGATTGAGTATGGAAATTTCCCAATTGGGTAGGGAAAATACTGCATGTTAGTAAGACTTAGATTTTCTTTTTTGTCGTTAAAGATATATTCGACAAACAGTTCCTTTAAATTTTTCAGGATTTAAACTATAATAGATAAATATATATTTACTATGCATTGGTCCCATTTCCTAAAGGGTGTGTAAGTACTATCAACAGTGTCCTTTCTCTGCCCCATGTCTTAGTACATATCTTCATCAATGGCCCTTACACATTTTTAAACAATACTCATATTATGCATCCTCTGTATGAAAATTAGATAGCCAAGTCACAGTGGCGGACTTGGGGACAATTCTCCATTTAATTGTCTAATGCACAGGGTAATACTGACACCTCATTCCCAACTCTCCAGAACATTCCTGGAGCTGGGAATGCTATACCTGATGAAGAGGCACTACTGGAAGAATAGAAGATAAAGACTCCTGATGAAAAACAGGTCTCCTGACACCTGCTAGAGGAGCAGGTCACCAGGGTTCCTGACTCCTACTTGCCCCAAGGGACTGGTAGTGCTCTGCATTTGCCATATGGCTGGCCTCCTGTTTACCTGCTCCAGACGCACAAAAGCTAAAGGGCACCTGACTACAAGAGGGCCTAGATGACCGCAGAGGCCCAGACCCATCAGAAGCCTTGGCTGGAAAGAGGTATAGTACCTAGAAGTCTACACTCAGGATCTGGGGGCTGTAGGGCTGACCAGATATAACTGTCCCAGTAGTGGGAGAAAGGTTGGGCATTATTTTCTCCTCTGGATGACTGGGAAAAGGTCCTGAGTCTTGTCCGCTTACGTTCACCCAAGATAGGAAAGAAAACCATGTTTGTCCTGTCCAAATGTTTTTTGCCACACTGAAAATGGGTCCAGCAGACTTTGAAGTAAAATTATATGAACGTGTGGAGCCATGCCTGGCTACAGCACCAGCCTTGCCCCACTGGAGGATTTTTAGAATGAATAAAGCAACTAAGTCCAAAGGTAAAAACATTGACTGAGATGACCCACTTGATGTATCTGACCTCCGCTCTATAACAGTCAGCCTAAAATATGCCTCAGACTTGGTCCACTACAAACTGTTGTTTTTCAATGAAGCTTTACTTTTTGCTTTGAAATGTTGAAAGCCATATCTCCAGTTTCCTATACACAATTTTAATAGCCTTGGTCTATTTTTGATATATATAATTCAAACGAGTTGCCTCATTAGGAAGGAGCCGCTGCAGGTAGGTGATTGTCCTTAAATAATTCACGTAGGCTGCATGTCAAGTAGAACAAGGATGGTCTTTATTGATCTCAATTGGAAGGTAGCCTATCGACACGTGGGCAGGAATTTGCAGCAAGTTTGAAACATGAGATGCGCCTTGACCCACTTGGGATTGTATAAAAGAGGTAAAATACTCTGTTCAGACCGAACTCACTGAAGTTGTTATAAGGTGCAACTACGAAGACCAAGATGCTTCACCATAGACCACGCCCAAAAGGGAAGTCATGTTTAATTAAAAGCTGCGCTTTCCGGTTTGAACTTTGATATTCTTTGCTGCCACTGAGGAAAAATCGGAACAGATTTGAAACGCGTCTGGCTAAAGCAATTAAGATCAATAAAGACCATCATTGTTCTACTTGACATGCAGGCTACGTGAATTATTTAAGGACAATCACCTACCTGCAGCGGCTCCTTCCTAATGAGGCAACTCTTTTGAATTATATATATATTCACTGAAAAAACCATAGGTTTCACACCAGTTATAGTTACGAATTAGCATAAAAAAACCTATTAAATTCACTGAAAAAACCATAGGTTTTACACCAGTTATAGTTAGCTGGAAGTTTTACTCGCATAAAACCAATGAAATTCCCACGTTATAGTTAGTTGGACTCACTATAACTTGCGCGTGCAATGCACTGCTGATGATGTCACATATTACATCACTCATGACATGGTCAGTGACATCACTATAACTGGTGTAAAACCTATGTTTTTTTCAGTGAATTTAATAGTTTTTTTTAATGCTAATTCCTAACTATAACTGGTGTGAAACCTATGGTTTTTTCAGTGAATTTCAATGGTTTTTTAATAGCAAATCTTTGTAGGTATATAAAATATTACATTTTAAAACGAATTTTATATTGTATAATTATGTCATTTATTTTAATTTTTTTTTATTTTTAACCCTGGTGCGCTCCCGGGGCGCGTACCGGTGAACGCACGAGTAAGCGCAATGTTACGGCGCGCCCCGGGGCGCGTACCAGGGAGCGTCCCGTTAGCGCTATTCCCGCGAACGAAAACAACATCGTGACGTTTCGCGTAGCCGCGTGATGCGTCATATGACGCACTGCGTAAGCGCACCCGGAAGCACGCGAGCGCATACGATCACGCAACGTCCTGACGCGCTTTCACTGCGTGCCCCGGGGCACGCCCCAGGGCGCGACTACGGGCGCGCCCCGGGGCGCGTAGTGTAAGCGCGTCGGGTCATGTGATCTGAAAATAACACTTTTCATTAGTGCAGATCAGTTTTGGTTTCCAAATGATGAAAGCCCGGATCATGTGACTTGAAAATAACACTTTTCATTGGTTCCTAACTTTTTTTTTTTACAAAGACTGAAATCCCCACCCATTTCCTTCACTTCTTGTTTCACTTTTGTGAGTGCAAGACCTGCTTTTGGCACCTGTGTCATATTTACTTCTATTATCATGGCTGCAAGAGCATCCAGCAGCAGTGATGAGACTGAGGATTTCATTGATGAGGAGGATCCTGAACGAACTGTGAAGGAACATTTAATTTGGAAATTTTTCAAAATTCCAGAGGGGGAGAAGAAGGTAAATGCTCCAAAGGTGGAGTGTCAAATATGCCACACCATCTTATCGAGC
Source organism: Lissotriton helveticus (assembly GCF_964261635.1). NCBI lineage: Eukaryota > Metazoa > Chordata > Amphibia > Caudata > Salamandridae > Lissotriton > Lissotriton helveticus. The sequence goes on along the minus strand of NC_136071.1, from coordinate 983,574,930 downwards.
GGAAATCCCAGAAAAAAATACAGCTTCGGGAACTGGACGATGATACGCCACGTGTCAAGGAAACATCACCAGAACTATGCACGGAAGAGTGTCAGGGCTCTGGCACGAGAGGCTCCCAGGGATGGTGGCTCTACTTCTACCGGTGGAGTAACACCTTCTGTGCGTCGGCGTGAGCAGGAGATGATACCAAATATTCAGCCTGCTTTTAATCAGGCTATATTAAAATGCCGAAAATGTGACCATCTTCTTTGCTATGGGGAGCAAAGTGTCACACTCATGGTTCGAGCTCTCGAGAACCACCGCTGCCATCCCCAGGCCTAATTATTATTTTATTTGGCTCCTGTTGAGCTGTTTCCAGTTCCCTGTTTTTGTTTTTGTTAAAAAAAAGAAAAAAAAAAAAGTTCTTTTCAGAGCTACCTCCAATTCTCATCAAAGAGCTGTGTTCTTAAAAAAATGAAAAAGAACTCCCTCCAATGTATTAAAAAATGCTACATTTGTAAAGAAGTCTGTCATTGTTTTTTCTCCAGGGTACGCTCCCCGGTACGCGCACCGGAGCGCGTACCGGGCGTTCCCCTAGTGAAAATCTAAATTTTTTAAAAAAATGTTTATGCGGCGGGGCCCTTTTATGACCCCCACATCAAACCTAGGGGATCAGGGGGGGTCTACCCTGCCCCCTTTTGGTTATTTCCCCCTTTGTTTTTGCCACCTCTTATGTCTCGATCCTACCGAGACACAAGATGGCGGCCGCTCCGGACTGTTTCGAATGTTTACAGACGAGCGAGAGCCAATCAGCTTTCCGTGCGCAATTCGCGTGGCGCGCCCGGAGCGCTCCCCGGTGCGCGTACCGGGGCGCGGCTATAGATATATACATTTTTTGGAACCTAAATTACTCAAAATCCTCTGGAGCACATATCTTGAGACATAGCAAAGGCACATCGGGCTACCAGTCCCTACAATTTTGCCAAGTTTGGTGAAAATCCATTCAGCCGTTCGGGCTAAAAGTGAGTCCGACCGCCCTATGGAAATTAACATGGGGAAAACACGTTTTGGGACCCCCCTTTTATCTCGGCCCCCGCTTGACGGATCCCCCCCAAACTTTCAGGGAAGGACCGGAGCGTCGCGAGGCAAAGTTGAGGACAATTTCAGGCAGATTCCTCAACCGGCGCCAAAATTATTCCCAATAGAATGTTGCGATTTCCCTATGGAAATCAATCCTAACTATAACTACCTACTGGCGACCGCCAGTAGGTAATATATATATATATATATATATATATATATATATATATATATATATTTTTTTTTTTTTTCAGATTGGTTTGTAAATTTGAATGTATTCTTCACTTTAAACTTGTTGGCAATGCACACTTCTCTGGTAATTGCCTAATGTTTGTGCCACATTTACCATGGACAGAGAAGAGATTCTATAAAACAGTGTTTGACCTAATAAGATTGTGTTTATTTGGTTGGTAGGGGTCCTGTCCCCCCCCCCCCCCACATTTATAAGTCAGTTACTGTCAAGGAGTTGTCATGAGTTGGAGAAATGGGGTAAAGCCAGAGAAATCTATACTACCACACTGATTATACCCCAATCGTGTTCACCAGAGATTGTGGCTGCTTTTTTGTAGTTGAAATAGTTGGGGTAGGGATGAGGGGTAATTATACCCTGGATGTGGTGCTTCTGCATCACCTGGATCACTTATGCAGTTCTTAACTTCCATTACCTACAGTATCAGGATTATCATCCACTTCTGATTGGGCACAAATATTTTGCAATTAATAAACATGCTTCAACAAGTCATTCAGATTTAGAGGTTCCTTGTTCTGCATTGACATATTTGAAGAAATGATTGCTTTACATTTCTTTTTCAGGAATGATAAGGTGATGTATTATATGTTCTGTGCATTGGCTCGATATTCTAGAGGTTGTTTAAGTATTGTCAACAGTGGTAACCAAATGCCCATTAGAATAATTCTCTATCTGTCCGTGGTTTAGTACATCTGCTCATAAATGACTGTTACACGTGTTTGCCCAATTGTCATATATTATGCATCCTTTGTATGAAGGTTAGATAGCCAATGATTCACCTGCATTAAGCTTTCAACCTTGTCTTTGGTGTGTGGCTCTCTCTGCATTTTAGTTGTTAGCAGTTTGTAAGGTAATATTGTGTGTATATAGATAGAGATTATCATTTGGATTATCATATCAGTAGCGGCCCATGGTGGGAGTGCTGCTGGGCGCTGACGTGGGGTGGGGAGGGGCGGGGTGGGGGGTAGTAAGCTCCGGAATACGGCTGCACAGAGGTAAGTACTCAAACAAATAAATACAACAAATTTCGTTGCGCTCGTTGCATCACATTTGGCGATGCAGCGCACGCGCAACAAAAGTAGTTTTATTTATTTGTTGTAATTACCTCTGTGCGGCCGCATTCCGGAGTTTACCAACACCCACCCACAGGCTGCTACTGCTATTAAGGTCAAAAGTTACAAGATACATTAATATTGCTTTTTGTTTGGTGATAAGGCTCCACCATTTTTTTCCTATTGAAATGCATAGTGATTTCCTGGTTTTGAGGGTCACAAAAGAAGCATACACAAAGAGTGATAATAGGTTTTAGTCACAATATGAATCATTAATTGTGCTGTCATATTAATTTTAGGAATCGTGGTGAGGAAGAAAGTGACTTCACCATGTGAAACAAAGATAAACTGCTGTTTTATGATGAACCATCTTTGAGAGACAGTGGTTTCCCCAAATAGCATTCTCATGGAAATTAAAATTAACATTTTTGATGCTAAAATGAGAACATATTTTCCATAATTTAAAAAAAAATGTTTTCGATTCATGTGAGAAAATATCTAACGTGCTGAGCAAAATATTTACTTCAAACATCATCAGCAGTATGTCAGTTAATTCCCCAGGGTTCTACTGCTGTGTCACCACAAAGAGCTATCATTTTACTTTCATTACAAATGTGAAGCACACAAGAATACCATTGTGCTAAAAACCGGAGCTGGAAATTGAAAGCATGTGAATTATGGTTAGTGCTAAAGAAAGCTATAACGAGGACGCCTTTTCTATAATTTAAAAACATATCGTGCTCAGCCATATGAAAAAAAGGTCTGGCACGTAAAGTGGACAATGTACTTCTAATTATAGCAGCAGGATGTCAGTTGATTTTTCATCACTCTACAGTAGCTTCACTGCTGAGTTCTAATGAACAAGTAGAAGAGACTCAGGAGCATCATGTTCCTTGAGTTTTAAGCCTTTCTTATGAAGGAGGTGCCCACAGAGGTAGTGAGATCCTCTACATGAATTGCTGTTTGAATATTTTATTTTTAGTTTTTACATCCCCGCACTTCCTTTTGACATAAATATACAAAAGAAAAACACTGGGAACCAAAGTATCATGTTTACGCACTTTTTATATAAACTATAATAATATTCAGACAAAAATATTGTGGGCCAGAAGATGATCAAAAACAGGTAAGTATATTGAATGAAATATATATATGGCATCATATGTACGTCTCATTAACTTGGAAATTGATGATTAGAGTAATAATCTAATTATAAATATATTAAATTATAGTAAAAATATTATGAAATTAAATGCAATAAATAAAAAGATATTTAAAAAAGTATATAAAAAATAATTAATACAAAATAAATCCATCATTAATAATAACAATGAGAGCGATGAATAAACATATACAACAACATTATATAGCACAATATATGAACACAATATAATTTAAAAAATGAAGATTTAAAAAAAAAGAAAATAAAACATTTAAAATTATTTAAATTTATCAATAATTTCAAAATATGAAATAATTAAAATAAAAATGTAAATAAATATTAACAACCCTAAGTCAGCAGCAATATGAAAAATGGTTACACTTTGAAGGAGTCAGATTTACTATTCCCACTCTAATCTTAGCAACAGTCAGGAAGATTTTTTACTTTTGTAGGGGGAGATTTACTATTCTTACTCCAACACAAGCAGTAGCAAGAACTGTGTAGGACTTTGGAGGGGTAATATTTACAGTTCCTACTTCAATCTGAGCAACAGCAGTGAAATTGTTTTACATTCAAGAGGTCAAATTTAATATTCCCAATCCAACATAAGCAAAAGTATGGAACGTGTTAGAGTTTGATTGGGCCAGATTTACTATTCCCACTCCAATGTAAGCAAAAGTAGGGACATTGTTGGACTTTGGAGGAGTTAGAGTTACTATTTCTTCTCCAATGTAAGCAAAAGTAGAAAAATTATGGGACTTTACTGTATTTACTATCCTGGAGGGATTAGATTTACTATTCACACTCCACCATAAGCAAAAACAGCAAAAGTGTTATACTTTGGTATAGTAGGGGAAGTGTTGGACTTTGAAGGGGTCAGAATTACAATTCCCAATCCGATTTTCTTTTAAATAAAACATTTAAAGATATGCTAAATAATGCAAAGCATTTTTAAATCAATGAGTTCATACAATAAATATAAAACAAATACAATTACTTTCAAAAAATATAAATGTTATATTACAAATAAAAAATGATAATTACTAAGACAAATGGAAAATATTTTAAATTAAAACATTTCCAAGTATTACTACTCTAAAAATTAGCATTGACAAACAACTAATTTTCAAAATGAATACTAGATCAATAAAAAATTATTAATATTACATTAAATATTAAATACAACTATTCAATTCGAAACAATTCATAGTTATAATATTATTGAACACAATTTAATAATTAAATAAACTGACATTTCTCACCCTTGTCACATACAAACCTAACAACATGCTCTTAAATTAACCATTTCTAATTAAATTATAAAAATTACATTTCATATAAAAACCTACAAATTATACTAAAAAAATTAAACGTACATATTGTCATCATTTTTTAACATATGATACTAAAATAACTGATATTTATCAAACTAATTGAAAAACAATATTTCTCACAACTATATTAAATCAAATTACATTATACACAATTATATTTAAAAAAAGAATATTAAATACCTAAAGAAAATGATTTTTTACCTTCAATTTTAGGTCATTACATTATTTTGGCCATGGTATTTGAGTATTTTTTATTCAATATTGTAGTCAAACACCTTCATCTCCATGCATGATCATGCACTGACTTCAGAATCCCTTTTGTTGTAAGTTAAATATAAGGAAATTATAAAACAGACTTAAAATATGTATTTATTGTCTTTGAAAATGTATCCTTAACATGCGTACAACTACATTCAAATATAATTAATTTAAATGTTTCAAAATGCAACGTAAATCAGATAGAACAGTGAGGCAACTATTTTAAATCACACTGAAAACTGGTAGGGACTGCATGGTTTTTAAAGACCACTTTCCATATATAATACAAACACAATGGAAGGAATATCCTTGGAAACAAATTTTACAGACAGGTGACTTATTTTGATTTCCATATTCATTCTTCTGCATAAAAAAGTAAATGATTCAAAATTAGACTTCTTCAGCAGCATGTCTCTCGGTGCAGGCAAATACTTTGAGCTAGGCGAACACCCTAGCTTTTTTATTGCAACTCTGATTTTCACAGGCAGCTATTAGATTAAGAAGGCATATTGATATGTGAGTCAATACTGTAATGATACTAAGGGCCTGATTACGAGTTTGGCAGGCTCTCCGCGGGCCGCCATGCCATCGCCCAGCAGGAAGGCTTCCAAACTCGAAGTCGGACCGGCCACCGGATTACAAGTTTAATCCTGGCAGGCGATGTGTGCTGCTGCTGTGCCTTTCTAAGGCTGAAAGGAGAGGCAAAGAAAGGCAGTGCCTTAGCACTGCTGAAACACGTTATTGCACACGAAGAAATGCACCATGTCATGTATTTCTTTCCGAGAAGGAATTGGGAGCGCAGAAATACAGGGGGCACAATATGTGCCCCTTTGCATGCACGCCCATGCACAGAGGTGAAAGGGTGGCATTTAAGGGACCCCTGCATTGCCTCACCACCACCCTTTCTATGGAAGGATCACCGCCTTGGAAAGGGTTGCAGTTAGGCAACTTGTTATATGCTAGGCGGTGCCCCTGTGGCACCACCAGCATATTGCAGCCTCAGACAGCAGTGCCACCTCCGCAAGATCAGGGATCCCCGGCGATTGCTGCATTCCAGTGGTGGTCCACGCCACCGAACTACGGTGTTCTGATGGACTTCTGTAGTCGTAATTAGTCCCTAAGTATGAATCTCTCATGGATATCAAGATGCTAGAAACCAATAAAAAATAGCATTTTCGAAATGTACAGCTGTTGGATTTACAGTGTGAAGTTATTCTTGTGAATATTTTAACTTGCCTTCTAGTTTGTGTTTTCTAATCATAATTTTTGCTTGGGTAACATAAGGCTCAATTAAAAAACTATGGCTATATCTAAGGCAAATATTTTTTTTTTTTAATAAAGATGCTTACATTTGTTATTCAATACTAACATAAATTTCACTCTATGGAATTGCAATAAGTATTTTTGTCATCCACTGGTAATTAACTTGTATTAATGCAATATATAGATACACAGATATAGAATGTTCCAAAACAAGATTCAACAGAGATTCATGCATTCATTTTTCAATTGTACATAAGCTGCTCAATATGGGAAAAAGGGAAGAACTAGCAATAGGAATCAAGACAGGTGACGGAGCATCAGTCTGAAGGGGCCCATTAGGATGATGTGCGGACTTTGTCCGCCCGCCATCCCATCGTAGAAAGGGACCGCCCGCCATAAGAGCGGGGGTCCCGTGGGGAAAATTAGGATGCGCCCGCCGCAGTGTCGGGTTCATCCTGTATTTTTAACATTGCGGCGGGCGGTGCTGAAAGCACCGCCCGCCGCAATGCTAAGAATACATGTTGTGCATTTCAAAGCACAACATGACACGTTGGTCTTTGAAATGCAGGGGGAAACCATAGGTACCCCCCATGTGCATCCCTCACCCCCTGGAGGCCTGCAACGGGCCCCAGCAGGTAGACGCTGCATGCCTTTTCGTGGCGACCGGGGCGGAAATGCGGTGGACGGTCTTTCCATCCGCCGTGGCCCCACAGTCATAATAATATGGCGGGGGTCATTCCTACAAGGATGGCCGGCGGATCGCCCCCGTCAGGCCGGCGGTGGCTACCGTCGGCCTGGCGGGGGCGATCCGCCTGCCATCCTAATGGACCCCTAAGAGTTTATTTGTGCACCCTACTTTAGATGAATACGTATCTAACTAAATTTGCTTACCCACATCATATACTTTTCTTCATTAACTTCTTTCCAGAGAGCAGAGAATTTAAAGCATGACCAAGACGTGATTTAAAAGACCGCCTCCCACTTGCGACCCTCACAAAGACTTAGGTCTGACTATCATCCCTTTTGCATTTTTTGTCAGTGACATGCTTATTCCCAAAAATGCATGTATCTGCATCCAATAGCTCCTATGATCTCTGGCACACCTATAGATATTAATATTACTACTTAACACATCATTTAAGATAATGTTAATACATAATTAATCAACCCTTGAATGTGATCAAGACTCATGTCCAAAACACATGTTTTTTGTGCACACAAATGAATTTATGCTACACCACATCAGCTCTGAGTTAGCGCTCTGCTGTTACTAATGAAAAGCTGTGTTTTAAGGTGATTATAGTGCTGACATGCTCCTCCAGCTATTATAATCTAGCTTAATAAGCTTTTCATCAAAATATAACTATAACTATTAAAGCAAATAATTGAATTAATTTAAATTATTCTAAACATTTCATGTACTTTTTGATAGATATTTAGTTAAATCCAAACATTTAAAGTTAGGTGGTATTTTTAAATAAATCTTTAAACATTATTTTTAAACTAATTCTATATATTTAAATTAATTCAATATTTAATTCAATATTAAGTTAATCGTGTACAATTATTACTAGTAACTTTTCACAGATATACAGATTTCTTCACCACTGAGATGGATTTCACACAATGGTACAATATGTGGATATTTTACAAAGTTTATTAGCCCCTAAAAATGTTTAACTTTCTGTTTTACATAGTAATGTAAATTAATTGTATACAGTTATTTATATTAAACTCGGAGCAAAATAAAAATTCTACAGCACTATTAACTTAATTTTGGATTAAATATTTAATAAATATAATAAATTAAATTAAAATTATTTTTTTAACGATTTAGAAATAAATCCCACCTAAAATAGAATGTTCATATTGACTGATTTTGAATAAATTCCAAAAAGGTAAGTGCAGAATTTAAATGAATTTAATTATATTTCATAAAAATGTAATTACATTTATTTCTAACATACAACAGGTTACCAAAATAGTTCTCCATAAAATAATACTTAGGTTGTATTTATATGTATGGTTTCACATTAGATTAAGTTTAGATATAATTAAAAAGAATCAAAATGATATAATGTATTTTAATTTTATTTTCTATGGGGTTTATTTCAAGTCTATTTCTCCATTATTTTCTACAAGACGGTGCTTCAGTACCAGTGGTTGGCCCTGTGTGGTGCTGAACTTACTCCAGGTCTCAGCTGGAGTGCATTTACTACTGTGTTTTTTTGGCTGTAGTAACTTTAGAAGTGCAGTTTGTGAAGAACAATGGGCTTACTATTTTTTGGGATGGTGGTTGTCCCTCCACAAACTCCATGTTAGCCCTCCGTAAACCCCTCCTTGCACCTCCTAACACCCCTCCCCAGTCCCTACCACATTTTCTACTAAGAAGTACACTTATATGTGTGAAGATATCCCCATATAAAAGAAAGGAGAGTTGGACATGGAGATTTACACTCATAGGTTTATGAAGTACTTTCTGTAGTATCTAAGTAGCACTTGATGTAGTACCACTTTATGCACTAGAAAATACAGTTTGGGAATCAGGCCTCTAGTTTAAGTGATAGGTAGGCAGAAAGAGGGAAGAGGGTAAGATAAATAAACAGAACTGATTGAGAAAAATCACTTTCGTGATGGCCCCTCAGGAGATGCCAATGTCTTTAAATGTCTCTGGGGACAAGATCAATTGTATTAGTACTCCAAAAGTCAAATCAGGCAAAAACAACCAGTCACACTAAGGGCCTGACTACCACTTTGGCGGTGCGCTGCCAGGTCTGCACCACCGCTGCACCGCCAAAGCCTTTGTCAGGCCCCTCACCAGATTAGGAGTTTCCTGTCTGTCTGGCTTTGTTTTTGGTGCTCTGAAAATAAGGACCGCAATGGGAACGCCAAAAACAGTTCCTGCATGGCATAGGCTATAAAGTCTATCCCGTGCAGGAACTGGTGAGCATGCACACTAGGGGGGCACAACATGTGTGCATCCACAGGGCGGGAGGCCCCAGGGCCCCCTTTGTGTCCCCTCCACCATAGCCGAGAAGAAACTTATATGCTTGGTGGGACCACGGTGGTCCTGCCAAGCACATTACTTCCTCTACACTGCTGCAACACCAACAGGGAATGGCACTTCCCTGGCGGTTGTGGTGGTCCAACTGCCCTAATCATAATAGGGCAGTTGGGAGGCTGCCACCGCCGTGCCAATATGAGTCTGGTGGTCACTTTTAATAGAGCTCTGTGTTTGATATTTTAATTTGGGCAGAGTTATGGCTGAGTTTTTGAGTGTTAAATGGAACTTGTCTGGATCATGATATTAAGTATTTATTATGCAGTGTATTTTACATATTGATAAGCAAGAATGAGCAGAAAATGTGTCATCTTAAATAAATGTTCAGACGGTATGAACCATTTTAAGGAGTAGCAAATGTCTAGGGCCTGATTCACAAAGGTAAATTTACACTTTTGTGTAAGTTTACACTTGCTGTAGTACCTTTACTTCTGTTTGGTATTCCCAAACCAAGAGTGTAATTTTATTCCTAATAAAATTACTAGTAGTAAAATTACACTCATAGTTTGTGAATACCAAAACAGTAGTAAAGTTACTACAGCAAGTGTACATTTACACAAAAGAACAAGTTTACATTTGTGATTCAGACCCCAGTACTTTCCATGTACTGACTTAGGGCCCGATTATGTGTTTGCCACACCACCCCCCTGCTCCCACCCTGCCAAACTGGACCGCCACCCACCCTTATATGTGAGCCTTAGAACTGCACTGCCGCGGGACCTTAATTGCACATTCCTGCACGGCATGGACTTTGTAGTCGATGCCGTGCAGGAACGGGGGAGTATGCACACAGGGGGGGTACAACATATTCCCCTCCGCATGTGCCCAAATTCCTATGGGAAAGAGGGGGCATGTAGGGCTGCCTTTGTTTCGCACCGCCAGCAGTTTCATGGCGTGAGAACAGCCATGAGACCGCTGGCAGAGAGGAAACGCGTAATATGCTCGGTGGTGCCTCAGCAGCACCACCAAGCATATTGGGCCTTCAAGACTGACACGCCACGTCCAGGGATCATGGATCCCTGGCAGTTGCAGCAGTTCTCCGGAAGTCCGACCACCGTGCTCATAATATGGCAGACGGACCGCATCTACACTGGACTGCCAAACTCGTAATTAGGCCCTTAGAGATTGCTGTCCTTTGACTACTGCTGTAGCCTGTCACAATGATGCACCTATGTATGTTGTTTTCACAGCAATGCTCATATTTCTGGGGTGGGTGGGGCACCAATTTTCCCTTTTGAAAAAGTGTGACTGATGATCAAGTGTGTGGAGGAAAATGCGAAACGTTACCATGACCCACGACTTCTAACAATGGTTTTCTTTTCATTACATCCAGGTGCAAGGAGCCTTGAAAAGGCAATGGATGCAATATAAAACCCAGTGGGGCCAAAGGAAACGAGAACACTGCTCCATGCGCTCTACATCCTACACGGCCACATCAATAACGGAGGTGCCGATTTACCTGTACAACCAAGATTCAAACAGTGAACAGTTAAACGGAAGATACGGGGACGACTCGGAGATCACTGCACTGAACTCCGGGGAGACGTTTGCCTGACTGCTGTGGAGAACAAAGGCGGGCTGTCTGTTCTGATTGCTCTTCACATGGAAAGTTCTGGAAGGTCACTGTCACAGGATTGACCACAGGGGCTGGCAGAAGCACTCAAGCAGGCTATTGGCGGGTCTGGTAGTCCTTGCCCATGACAGCCTAACAAATATGGGTATAGCTGCAACCTGACAATGCTGTTTCTAAAAAACGGACTGAAAACAAGAAGTTATCCACTGCGGCACAGGAAATGACTGAGCAGTGGGCACAAAACTGTGAAATAAATAGAAAATATTTAAGCCGAGCGATTGTACCATGCACACCAAACACGGAACAATAAAGCCATTCGTCGAAGGGTATTACTCCAAGTACTGCTGAGCCAAATACAGGCACATGTAACAGGTGGCTTGTGATGTTTTTTAAAATGCCTTGCTCTTCTTAGGCGCATTGTCCTGCAGAACGGATACCACAGGCTTACAACACCTAGATCTGGCACAGAACCCTTTATCCAATTCAGTATGATTTCACAATCATTTTCTCGAAAAACCCAAAGTCTGAGAATCAGTATTCCCAACACCAGTCTGCTCAAGACGACAGAGAACATTTTGGGGCATGTTGGCTCCTGTGACATTATGTGACTTGATGCAAGAAATGTATTTTAGAAAAAAAGTTTGAAACTCATAACTACTTCTTTGTCAGGAAGAGATCAAATGTATTCACACGTTTTTCCACTTTACCTGATTACTATTTCTATGTTTCTCATTTGCACCACATCTAACAGTACCGCTCACTACACCCGTTCCTCTGTAGACGATTGTCTCTCCAACTAAACTCTGTTTTTGGTGTGTTTAGCTCTAAATATCTCTTCAGGATGAGGGCTTTCTTGTCTTGATGTTGAGGCCGTGACAAAGATTGAAATATTTTCAAAGCGATAATGACAGCAGTCACAGACAACCCCGTCTTGTGAGACCACTGTGTGAAAGCGTAAACTGAATTCACAGATACATAAAATGCGAAGGCGATATTTTCAGACAGTAATGAACTCTCTATTGTTATTTCTATTTTTGTTAGAGGATTATGAAATTAAATGATTTTTAGTAGAAAAAGGGAAGTAAGGCAGCTTTAATATATATGTCTCTATAAATGTATCGATATTGTGTAGCGTAAGTCTGACCATTGTTAAAGTGCAACATACTCCACAGCAGGGCTCAGGAATGTAAACCTTTTCGCTTTATGAAGGAACTATATTAATAAAAAAAAATGCACAGAGATGGTGATGGAATCTGCAGGTTAAACAAAGCTCGTTTTCAAAGCTATTATTTTCCAATACCGTAGACTGGTTTATTTTATTGTTTGTACTCTGTTCATTTAGCACCAGTTTCACGACAGTGTGATTAATTAAGTGAACAAAGTAGACATATATTATGGAGATCACGACACAGCAGACTGCATGTGATGTTCGTGCATGGATTTATATGACCTCTGATTTTATGTATCACATTTATTTATTGCAAGAGGTGGGCGTGTAAAGGACTTCAGACCCAGTGGAAACATACTTCACAAGGAGCTTTTAAGAGGGCCACTGAAACAGCGTATTTTGGCTTGTCTGTGCTCACCATGCATTAAGGATGGCAGCAGCAATGCCCATCTCAGGCTGGGGAATTCATCGGAGGTCTACTCTTGACATAGAGCGGCACAGGGTCCTTAAATTTGAGTTGAGAATGATTCTGACTTTGAAGAGCCATGCCACTTTTGGGGTGGGGTTTTACATAGGCCATTGAATGCCAGATGCCTAACTCTGGTATGGGACTAGAAGGGAGAAGGGAAGATCCAAGTCTATGGGGCTTATTATGAGTCTGGCGGCCCACAGACGGCCAGGTTCATGGTGGCAATCTCCCGACCACCCTACTACAACTCACGCAGTTGGGCTACCCTGGGACCACGTATCTGCCCCAACTGTCAGGGAACTGCCATTCTCTGGTGGTTGCATGGTGGTCCTGAGATGGCAATATGCTTGTTGGGGCGGCTATGGCACCACTAAGCATGTTAAGAGTTTCCGCACCACCACACATTTCATGGCAATGCGACCACCTTGAAAAGTGTGGCAGTGAGGAAACCAAGGGGTCCTACAGGGAATCCTTGTGCCTCAAGACAAGTGGATTCACAGAAGGGGGCACAACATGTGCCTCCCTGTGTATACACACACCGGTAACTGCCAGCATGAACTGCAGCAGTCCATGCTATGCAGGTATGGCCTTTGACGTTCCCATTGTGGTGCCTATAGGCACCGCCCTGGGAACGCCAAAGAACCTCCCACCAGACAAGGATGAAACGCCTGATCTGGCAAGCGGTTCCTACATGGGTTTTGGTGGTGCGGCCCTAACTATGGTCTTGGTAACAGGATGTCTTTAGAATATGCACACACTTTCCCCATATCTAATTGAAATTGTAGTACAGTATGTGTGTGTGTCTGCCCAGTGCCTAATTTGAGACAGTGGTTGCTGATGGGGCCGATTAGAACTAATTTTTGGGGACTGGCACTTTTTTCCCTTACTGGACATTTCCGAGAACAAGAAAGGGAAAAAACAAACAAAGGGGAAAGCAAAAGAAAAGGAAAGACCAAAAACCATCACAGAGGGAGAAAGCAGGAACTTTCAAGAGTGAGATTAAGGGACAGGTAGTGTGTGGCATGAGGCAGATTCGGGACTATGTAGCCTTGGTTTCCTGCATGCTGACATGTAATAGTGCCAACAATAGACTTCTGAGTAGAGCTTTGGGAATAGCACTAATTCTTATACAAATTAAACACTGTGTTCATTTGTGTGTGGCTCACACTAAATGCCAGTTCTCTTAGAGGTGGAAAGTCTGGCTATGCTTGACAAACACTACCTGTATAAAGACATGAGTGCCAAAGTGAAAATTGTCCCTTGTAAATCCGTTTAGGGATGGCATGTGAGTATTTTTTTACATAGGTGTGAACATTATTGCATCAGAGGGTTGCCACTTGCCTAGTTTGATACCAACACAACTGACATTGTAATGTCACTGCTGATTCAAAAATTAATAAAACCACCCAAAGCTGTTATTTTTCCCCTGATCAGTAAACACTCTAACCAGTACATATTACAAGAAAATATTTTAAAATATGGTCAGCGGTTGCCTAATGACCCCTGACTGATAATTAAAGTAAATGAAGAGAGAAAGGCCATGTTAAAAATGAATACAGATGAGTTCATGAAAAGGTCTACCTAAGGCACATTACAGGAGCTATTGCAGAATCTTAAAAGGTGAACAGATGGCTGGCATTTTCTCTGAGAAATGTTGAAACCCTATTGCACCCATAAAGAGCACCTCACTTCATAAACACATTTGAGAATGAATGCAAGCGGGTATGAGGACACCAAACAAACACCAAAGTAAATCAATCTAAAATATAAATAAATCCATGTACATCTATGTTCCTTTTTTAAATCCTATACATTCATAAATTGTTATATTTTATTTTGTAAGCGAATTTAGCACCAACATAATCTATCTTAATCAGTTCAGTGCCATTTTTAATTGGCTATTACCATAAAAGTGCACATCATCAATTTGAAAAACTTTAGTAAACAATGTATTATTCATATGAATGCATTCATCATAGTCAAATTTTTACATTTTTTTAGAAAGGCTTCAGCTACAGCAATACAGGCTGTTTAAAACAATTACAAGTTAAAAAAAAGAAGCATCATCATAATAATCTGTCTATACAAATACCAAAAGACCTCAATTGCAGCATTACTTTGTTTAGCCATAGAAAAAATACTTTTTCCTGATGGTTATTGCACATGGTATAAAGCTAATATCAGCACATTTTGTGATTCCTTAAATGCAATGCATGAAACTTTAAAAATTTGCGATTTCGCAATTAGGGGGAGCAAATTACCATGAGGTTGAACCTCATGGTAATTTGCGAAAACTGTGAAAAATGCACTTTTGTGCATTTTTCAAAGTTTCATGTTGTGCACACACATGCCCTTAGGGCATGTGTGTGCACAACATATGTGCACAGATTGATTTCAGGGTTGCAACAGGGTGTCCTTTGGACACCCCTGCACCCTTGAAATCGCATTCTAAATTTGCGATTCGCTAATTGCTAATCGCAAATTGAGAATGTCTTCCCATTCATTCCTATGGGCCTCTAGTCCCATAGGAATGAATGGGGAGGTATTCCTTAATTGCGATTTGCAATTTGCGAGTCACAATTAAGGAATATTAAGAAATCGCAATTTTTTCAGCGATTTCTTGATGCATTGCATTTTGCGATTCCCTAATTGCGATTCCTTATTTTTCGCAATTAAGAAATCGCAAAAAGCAATATTGATGCATGTGCCTGTTAGCTCCAGAAATACACTGTAAAATACAATGGGTTAAGAATGTACTCAGGAAAGTCATTGATGTTATGTATGGCTTATCTTGATATCAGAAACAGTTCATATTGTTTCTCAACAAGACCTCTCTCATTGTATTGTTCTCACTAAAACAATAAATGCACTTGCATACTTAAAATTAATAAATCACACAACTTTTCAAGAGAATAAATGATCAAACAACAAAATGTGCACTGATAGCCAATAAAAGGTGAAGACACAAAGAAAACACTAACATTGAAGGAAGAAATCAAAAAGCAATGAATCACACTAATAACAATTTTAAAATGTAGCCCCTGTATTGCCATAATGTGGCTTGATCTGTGGAAGTTTTGATTTAATTCAGCAAAACATTGGGACAGATATCAGTAATTTCTTACAACAGATGTACTACATAATATACGTCACATATACAAGATAAAGATTATTTTATGGACAATGATGAATAGGCAGATTGCCAATGAGAATCATTACATATCATACACTTGGGTGGATTTACAAAGATTTTGTGCTGGGTTGGCATCACAAAATGTTTTTTTCTAATTTACTTTCTCGTGCAAAACTTGGTTTGTGCTGGAAAGTACCAAAAGTAGTGCAAAACAACGTGAAGCAATACTTTGCATTACTTAGCTCAAGGGGGCGTTACGTGGGCGTTCCCATGCTGCCACCCATGCCTTTTGATGCAAACCCCTATCTTCAAACAATAGTAGACAGGGTTTAGCACCAAAAGTTAACGCCATTTGAAAGGAGGCATTAAAAGGAGAAATGTTTTTATTTCTACTTTCTTTGCTGACTTTACATGCGTTCTACACTGTGCTGCACACATACAAAGTTGGAAAAGTTTTAAAGTGTGTCTAAGCATATCATTTTGTACTGGAAGCGTACCCTTCCAGTACACAACCTATGGTAGATTCATACACTCACCCTTGAATTATGGCACAAAGTTGTGTGCCTGGTGCACAGCAGCTAAAATTTGAACTGCACTGGGTAAAGGGGAGGAGATAGCCATATCTCTGTAGATATTGTGCTCTCCCGCTCCTTCCCTGTCACACAATGCAGCTCAGCATTTTTGGCTGCTATGCTGCATTCTGTGAATGTTTTGAAAATCTGCCCCTTGGATGTTAATTTCCTATGCATATCTATCCCTAACAATGCTGGAATAAAACAGCGAAATGATCTACTTTTGAAATCTGGAGTGTTTGTAGTGAGCGATATATTTCTTGTAAATTTATAACATTATACCTTTCATTCCAACAGCTTTGGAGGATCTGGAGAAATTTTTCGCAAAAGGTAAGGCACATCATCAGGTTCAAGCTCAACTTTAATATATCCTAATTTAATCTTCACTCAAATTTGAAGAAGATTTTATCTACAATTTAAGTTTCAAAGCTTATCTTAGAATCAGTTATGACTTTCTTGGTTTGGTCAGGAACAGAAGAAGAACGATGTGAAAAATGTAGACCGTAATGCCAGTAAGCAACAGATTTCATTACTGCAGTCATTGAGCACAACACATAATAATTTCTTAGATGTATTTATAGGAAACGAAGATGGGAAATTAATGTATATACATATAAGACACACAGAAATAGTGTTTTGCGTGCCCAGAGCTTTTATCCATCTTGATTTGTACAACACTGCCATTTTTAGAAATAAAAACCATAAATTGAAAAATATTGAATAGCACAATTTACCTGCTTGAACCAAAAAAGATGGGAATGAATATTAAGAAATGGAGACAGTCATTTAGCTATCAGTAGAGCTATTGCCAAAGCTGAAACAGTTATACAGCCATATGTTAAAATGAAAACAATGGAAAAGAAAAATGAAAAAAAAAGAGATAAAACTGATAGGGTCTGTATTTTTGGTAAATATTCAATGCAGATATTAAACATTGCATATTGATAAAATGGACCTTGAATAAAGGACTATTTTAAAAGAAATTCCTGCTTTTGCCCACCATTGAGGTAGAAATTAAAACAATCATTAACAGGAACATGACATTGCAGAACTTGTGACATAAAGAACAAAAGCTGTGTTTCTGTACTTCTCATAACTACTTTGCAACAACACTTTCAAAGGCAAGGCAATACTACATCCCCAAAAGGGTGAAGCAATTGCAATTTAAAACTAAAAGACACGTGGAACCTCATTTTGCATGTATCATATTAACTGTCTGCTGGGTCAGCTGCATGTTGAAAAAATGGGGTAAAAAATGAAAGTAATGTTCATACACGAATGACAAATCCCTGGTGTCTGTTCATTCTCAAGAATTTGGCCACAATTTTAGTGAACCTAGATTATAGATAGTGGATGTAGTTCCAATTCTTATACCCACAAGAGGTTTGGCAGGAATAATATCTCACTAAATCATGAAATGTGTAGTATCAATTGGCTTAACATATCCACAATGGATTGGTTAAAAGCTGTGATTCATTTTATTTTGGACAATCTTTGAAAGATATATTGACCAAAAACAGAAGAGAAGATTTCATACCAGTGAGGGAACTATTGATTGCATGATTGTCATGATGAAGGTCAATATATGGTTTTAAATGCTATAAATTCTCAGACACCATCACAAATATCAACAACTGTACTCTTCAAGGGTTCAGTTATTGACAATAAATATACAGTGTAATTTGTGACTTTGCACTAACTCATACCCACCGAGTTTGATATCCCAATAATCTATCCCATATTTCACACTACATGTAAAGTTGTATCACAAGAATGCTGCAAAAGGTGTGGAATATCTTTCTTACAATCACAAAATTGCTTAGTAATTGGTACAATATGTAATAATAGTTGTATGTTTCTAAATTCATCTATTAAAAACAATAATATTATATATATTAAATACAATTTTGTAAAACTATTTGCATTGAACACAATCAGATTGTTTAATTTCTTTCCAAATGTGTTAAATTCCGTAGCCACAAAATTAACAAAGCTTGTTAAGAGATTGGACAGCCAACAAGTGTTTCTTGGTGAAGAGTCCTCTGTGTCTTCTCAGCTAATTATAATCCCCAAAAAAGGTTTCAATAATTTTCAAAACTTCTACCTAATTGGTTTCACCATTCTCATACCAGAGTTGCAATGTTTTCAAATAAATTCAACCTCTATGTTCAAGCATCTCCAATCTCTTGCTAATTCTACTACTAGACAGGAGAACAGATTTAAGACATTTTCAAAGAACCAATCAACATATAACTATGATAAGGCAATATCTTTCTTCGCAGTACTGTTCAGTTCCCTTCAAGCAAGTAGCATGACGGAGGCAAACTCTCAAATTTTGGGAGGCATAATCTGTTGGGTCCCACCTCCATTATAATCAGGCCCTTAGTTACAAAGCACACTTTGAAGTACAGTTAGTAGTACAAACTAGTGCTACTAAAGTAACACAAAATGCTAATTGCAAACCTCTGAGTGTAAAGCTCCATCTCCATATGTTCTATCTTTTCAAACAGGGGAACTTCAAACATGTAAGTTTACTACTAAGGGCCTAATAACAATAAGTCCACCCAATATTATTTCAGTACTGGGACCGACTGACCTCCTGTTGACGGTCCCGACCGACCAATTAGGATGTGACTGAATACTGTCTGGCCTCACTCCTATTCTTTACAATGGGAGCATGCTTTCAGACTGGAACGCATTTTCTCATTGTAAAACGAAGCGGTGCAGTTCATCCCTGCACCCGTGGCAGGCATCTCAAAGTACCGGCCACGAGGTGCAGAGATCAAGGGGGGGGCAACATAGGTGCTGGAGCCCCCAAAGTTGACTTTTGACAGCCTTTCTGTGTCGGAAAGGCCGGCACAAAAAGGCTGTCGGAATCTGACATTGTAATCCTCGGGTGGAAAGAGCCGCCCTTCGGATTACTAACATCATTCCAACTGGTGGACAGGCAATCCGAGCACGTCAGAAGCCAGGTGGGAATGATCGGTCGGATTCCTTTCTGACCGACGCCATCATAATGGGTCAGTCGGAAAGGAATCTGACCGTCTGATTATGATGCTTTAGGAACAGCTCTGAACGTCGCTTTCCTAACTCATCGTAATCAGCCCCTTATTAGTAATGTCAGAGGGACCAGGGAGTTAGTTGAATACGGGGTATACTTACTACAAAATATGTGGAGCTTAAGGAGAAATAAGGAGGTGTTAAGGTGGGTTAACGAGGAGTTTAGTGAGGGACAACCACCCACCAAATAAAGAATGAGCTCATTGCTATTCAAAAACTGCACTGTTAAGTTTCTACAGTCAGAAATAACCCAAACAGTGTTACATGTAGTCTACCTCAGAGCTCTAGTAAGTCCAGCCTCACACATGGCCTACCACTGGTACTGCAACACCCACCCATAGGCATCAGTGGAGGTAGGGACTTATATATTTTTTTATCAAATATGATGATGTAATTCTGTTTATAATTTTTAATAATTATTAACACATCATAAAAAACATTATTTTATAACCTTAGGTGGGATTTGTTTTTTAACTTAAACTACAGAGAAATATTTGTATTTAATTGTTTCTTTTATTTTTGCTGTTTTATATAGCGCAAACTCAACCTGAAGGTATCAGAGCGCTTTACATGAGCACCAGTTTCATTACAGATGGACACATTTCTTTTGCTATTTTTTCTTCCTTTTTTTTAGGCACAGAGAAATAAAGTGATTTGTCCAGAATCACAGAATGTTTGAGCCTCAAGCCAGACTCGAACCTAACTCCTCAGCTTCAAAGTCGACCTCTCTAGCCATTAGGCCACATCTATAATTAAAATAATGAGATATCTACTTCACAATAAGGGGTCGATTCCGATTCGGGAAAAAATGCCTTCCTAATGCTATTCGGAGGTTTACTTGACAACCGAATCGTATCCAGAGCTTTTTTCTCCTAACGTGCAAGTATGATGCGAATTCCAGTCAAATTCCGACCGAATCGTCGGGTCCGTTTTGTGCTAAATGTCAGTACATAACAGGCATAGAAAACACGGAGTACGCATCGTAAGGAGGCTCCAACCAACACATTTCCGGATACGCAAGTACTCTGCGTATTGAAAACGTGTCGTACAGGGCTCCGCTTCCCGCAAATCTCAGTATTCGGACGAGGCGTATTGATGCTCTGAATCGCACCAGAACACGAAAAAAGGGCACAAGACAGTGCAGCGTATGTGTCTAATGTGCTGTTTTAATACTGGACTAAGTGGCATAGTTCGCCAACGAGTCTGTCGTGTCTGTTGCCTCGGGTTGTCACTTGGCTATCTCGATGCTTCCACTTACGAGTCTGACACGACAGGCTCCTTTCCTACCAAATCGTACGTAGAGTTTATTACCCAACCGATTTGTTAGGAACTTTACACTTCGCATCGTACTTGCACATTCTGAAGGAGTGTGTACGATTCGGTCGGAAAAAATAACTCGTCTGTGTCGGGTACAACTTTGCATTACAATTAAAACTACATATTTATAATTAATTGACTTTAATATTTAACATAAAAATATTTGAACAATTTTTTTTTCAAGTTAAAAAACTTTTTTTTGCTTTCCCTTATACTTCACCATTTGGGAGATCTCAGTCAGGTTTCCCTAAGGTACACTATAGGAAAAAGTAAAAAAGTTCAAAATCATTAACAATACTTTTATGTTAAACAATATTGCAACTTATATGTATATTGCTGGACTTGGTGCTTTCTGCAAAGTCATTCCCAAACTTTTTGCCTTCACCCTCCTGTTTTATGAACCTGTTTTTCTGGTTATTAGGTCTTTACCACTGCTAACCAGTGCTTAGGTGCTTGGGCTCTCTCTTTTAAACATGGTATAATAGGCTTACAACCAATTGGCATATTAAATGTACTACTAAGTCTCTAGTAACGTTGTGCTACCTGTATCCAGGGACTGCAAATGTAATGCTACTAGTGGGCCAGCAGCAATGATTGAGACACCACTTAAGTACCCTCTAAACATATCCCAGGTCTGACATTGCAACTTGTGTGTGCAGTTATAAATTGATACTTCAACCTGGCAAGATAAACCTTCTCTCTGTAAAAAGATGTATGACTGTAAGGATATAAACGTGAGCACGCCTGTAGGCAAAATGAATTGCAATCTCTTATGAAGTCGATAAAGCGTTAATCCAATTCGATGAAAATTTATACTTTTATTTCCACCTGAAGTATTTAATCATGTTACGCCATATGATACATAGTTCCTTAGGTAACTTTGTACAGTGGAAACCATAGGATCGCGATAGTGGTCTGTAATCCATTGAAAAAATGTATCAACAACCCCAATGCATGTTGAGCCGTAGCTCTTCTTTAGGGGGTAATATGTCACAAATTAAACGTAAAGAAACATGCAAGATACTAAGAGCGTCCGGTCGAGGCAATGTTGGAGTGCAGCGGTTCTCAACCTTTTTTCAAGATAAACCTTTTGCCAGTTCCAAAACTCCCTTTTTAAAACACATCACCGGTAGGGTAGGCCATACACAGCCCAGTGGGCAGGGTACATTGTATTTATGAAGTTGAACATGCACTTTTATGTTTTACATATCCTGGCAGCAAAAAAGTCCTAAATTCATTTTTCACTACTGCAAGACCTATCTCTCCCACAGAACAATATAGGGTTTCCTTATTACCTTTAACCCCTTCGACGCTCATGACGAGCCCAGCTCGTCATGGAGTTTCCATTGATTTCAATGGAAATTGCATTAATGATCCAAAACAGCCTTAGCATCCAAGTGGTTAATAAGCGATAACATGTGTATGAGAGCAGGTAGGAATGTTGAGTTTGATGTCTATGTAATTGTAATTTAAAACCCTGTTTAATGGTAAAGTTGGATTTAAGTCACAATTCTGAAAATGTCATTTTTACAAAGTTCAGAACACAAAACAATGAACCCGACGCCCTACTACCGTATGCTCCTACTATACATAGAGTAACAAACAGTCAACTCTTTTATCTGTCCGAACTGAATTTTTATTAGACCATTCCTGTTAAGTTAATCAAAACATTTTGTGGTCTGAAAAAGAAACATAGACTTATAAAATTCACACATGAACTTAAAGATAAAAATGGACTTAGACACTGTGAAAAAAATGATTAGCAACAGCTTGCAACATGACAAAATTAGCAAATGAATTCATACATTAATCTGATGCAAAATACATTTTTAGAAAAATTTACATCATATACA
This sequence comes from Lissotriton helveticus, assembly GCF_964261635.1. NCBI lineage: Eukaryota > Metazoa > Chordata > Amphibia > Caudata > Salamandridae > Lissotriton > Lissotriton helveticus. Next base: position 983,552,346 of record NC_136071.1, on the reverse strand, counting down.
CAATTTAGTAATAAACATAAACATATCCAATGTTATGACCCACATATGTTGTCCTAGTTCCAGCGTCACAAGAGTATCTGAATAGTGTATCAATCCTTTATCCAATAGTTTCCTACAACACTCGCCGCATTCAGAATTAACTAAATACCTCCCAAAATGCCAACGCATTTCAAAACACAGGCAAATAGTACTGTGACTATCATCAGGGCTTCATATAAATGGGCAGGATGGTCTACAAAAACCATAATAAATAAATGATGCAAAAACAGCGTCAACCTGAACTGACTCCCTCTCTTGTTCATGTAACTAACTCAGTGTGTACCTGTTTTCTAGAGTTGGAGCAGCCGTTCGAGCTCGTTTACTCCAAGAGTTTTTAAATTTTCTGCCACTGAACTAGTTTTTGTTACTGCCTACGAGGCTCCCTTAACTTTGGCAGTATACATTTCTGAAAAGAAAGAACCAAAGTATTGAATATATCTACTTCTACTCTTGACTTACAACCCCAGAGAGAAGCACCAAAAAGATATGTACCTTTACTGCAGAGTATGGGCAGGACTGAGTTCCTTGAAGAATCTTTATTCTACAACTAAAAAAACGGTATTGTCCTCATTTAACAATGTATTCAAACTTGCAAAATGCATTAAGCACTTTAAAACACTATTAACAAGCGGACTTACTTTACCGCATCTTCACCAATTCAAAACTCTGGGTGCAATTGACTATCCTTTTGCTCATATACAGACATGCTTTCCCTCACGGGTATTACCTATAAGAAGTACAAACGTAAGCACATTTAAGCATACGGTCGCATGTTTTTTAGTATTATAATTTTTTACCAAACAAACACAGGAGCAAAACAGTGACTTACTTTTCAGTCAAAAACGAGAAGCAATATTCAACTTGTGCACCATGCTGGTTGTGACTTAACTCAGCATCTTAAACCAGAGCACTTCCTGAGGTATTGTGGGATTTTGCCCAATCAAAATGCTCTGAAGTCCCTCTTTTTGCAAATGCTCAAGAATTGCATTATGGGATTTGTAGTATACACACTACACTCGATAAGTCAGTCATACCATTCAATACCGTGGAGGCACTATCAAATTTTAAAATTAGATAAGCTTCCTTTCTCAATAATGCAGCGTCAATGTCAAAATAGCATTTACTTGTTTCAAAGCTAAACAAAACCGTCCATTTAAAATCCTTCTCAGTATAGGAATTGTCAATAAAGTGTTGCACCATAGGGGGAGTCAACACTTTCTTTTTAATCCTAGAGCGGTGCTGCGTGATCCTTTGATTTATTTGTTGATTTGTTTTGCTAATATATAATAAGACAAACGGGCAGACAATTGCATACACTATGTTTTTTGATTTGCAGATAGTGAATTCTGAATGGCGCCATTTGGTAGCATTATGGGAAAATTCAACACCTTCAATGATTGAATCGCAAGCTGCACACGTTCCACTTATGATGGCCCTCAACAGGTTTAAATTGCCATTGCGATCTTAAAGACTGTTTATTTTGGATCGGAAAGATGTCTGCTCGTACTAGTTGTTGACCAATACTCTTGTTTTTTCTCATTGCAAACAGAGGTTTTGGAAAGCCGCATTCTAATTTTTCAAGCAAGTGGCAATTTTTTATTATAACTTGCCTGAATCTGTTTGTATCCAGACCAAACGTGGTCGCACAAATCATACGTTCCAATGGTGGTTTCTCCTTCTTTTGTAAAAGATCTTCCCGGGGCATGTACCACGCTCTCTTTATTGGGTGCTTCAAAAGCTTTTTTGGGTACCCACAAAGGATCATCTGTTCTTTAAATAGCGCCACATGGTGTTCAAAATCTGATTTTGATGAACAGTTGCGACGTATTCTTAATAGTTGTCCATACGGAAGATTTTCAAAGCTTAATTATGGTGGCTATGGGTGAAGTAGAATGACAGAATAAATACATATTTTGATTGTTTAGATGAATAAACAAAGCTGCTCTTCTTCTCATGAGGCGCATGCTGCTCACCTCCTGTGGGATGTATGTCATTACAACGCATGCTTTCACAATGCATGCCTTTACCACGCAAGTTTTACAGCGCAAGTCGTTACAACGACTTGCGTTGAGGGGTGCTGGATAGTGAGTAATTTAATTTACTATTCCAACTCCAGTCCCCGTGGATAGTAGGGAAGGTGTTGGATGGTAAATTAAACTATTCCCTATCCTAGAGCGTCCCCCAGCGCAAGTCGTTGTAATGATTTGCGTTGTAATAGTTGCGTGGTAATGGTATGTCGTTGTGATTTTTGCCTTTCAAATTGTACAGTGACTGAACAAATCAAAGATGATGAATCGATGATCAGTGTAGTGGCCCCTATTCTATATATAAAAAAAACTCTACCCTACCTGTCTGATCCCTCTGCAATAGCCCGTGCAGTAGAGACAATCAAGTTTCTTTTCCTTGGTTACTGCCCAGCAAATGATTTTGTTGGAAATATGATGTGGCAGGCAAGGTAAAAGAGTAACGCGGGAGTAAGTACATGCTTTGATGTCAATTTTGTCGTATTGGATACACAGTGACAATTGTGCCACATAAAATCCTTAACCTGTAGTGCAGTTCATTAGATTCATTTTCCTCAGTGCCTACTCACGGCAGACAGGATAATATATTAATTTTTTTAAAGAGGTGTGTGACTTAGTATCTTATTTATTATTCATCTATCTCTTTTTAGACATGGCAGAAAGGAAAATGCATTTGCCGAAGAGCAGGCCCATTGGAATTAAAAATAGATGATTGTGAACTACAGCTGCAGACAGTAGCAAACAAGCTGAGGCACTGGCTAGCAATTAGCATGGCTTCATTATTTTAGCACCACATGTAACTTGTACTCCATATAGTCCGTAATGCTGTGCTCATTAACTAGAAGTCATTTCTTTTTCAATTCAAAGTGTCTGACTGTTTATATTTACTTCAAAAAAGCATTTAGAAGAAAAAAACGAATCAAATCATTGTTTTTTTCATCCTGTGATATTATTCTCTGCCTTTTAATACTTTTCTGTCACATAGTCAGTGCTTTTTAATGTTTGGCAACATATGTGGGCAAAATATAAAATTGAAATTGTGACTCTCCTAATCATAATCACATCAAATAAATTCAAATGGCCATAGGGGACCAGCAATATACTGCTACCGTGCCAACCAGTAATTGAAAAAAATTGTTTGCACAGAGCATTATTTACAACTCGACTTTTTTGTTTTTCTCATTATAGCAGCTCCTGTTGGTCCAGTCGGAACCCACAATAGGCAGGATATAGCGACCCATTTGGGTCGGCAGAGGCTGGAGCGTATCCCACTGGAATACCGATGGCTGGTGGTCCTGGAAGAAGAAGAAATGAACACACAACAGCTGGGCCCCAGTGCAGCCGGTCCTTCTCAGCCTCCAGCCTCCCAGCCATCCCATTGCCTGTGCTGGCCTCAAGCCCACTGCTGTCACCCCCTACCACACGGACAATAGGCCATTGCTGTGCTACATCCAGCAGCGGCTGAACACCATTGAGGGACGGCTCACCACAATCGAGCAGAGCCTGGACCAGCTCCAGACTGACATACATGATGCTCTCTTCTAGCCCTTTTTTTATTTTTTGGTTTCGGTGGGAGAGATTTGTAGTTTGTTGGGTCAGGGTGGAGAGGGTGGCAAGGGAGTTGGGACTGGAGATACTTTATCTTGAAAAATTTGAGTTTTGGGGCTTGGGTCAATTTTGTTTGAGGAGAGGAGTGGGCATGTTGTTTGGGTGGAAAAGGTGGGTTTCTTAGTAAATAAATAAAGGAGAGAACTATTTTATTCAATCTGAATTTATGCCTGAAGTAGTTTATTTTACTTTTACTTTGCCCTGTTCCCTTCAGGTAGTTGTATGCAGCCTGTGTATGTGCTTGTAACTCTTGAGAGAGAGCAGCACTTAGTTATTAAGTCTAGAATTATACTTCTCTATCTTCATCATTATAAGGAATGCTAATATGATGACCTATATTATTTATTTATTTAATGGTTTGTGTAGTGAGAACATGACCCAGGCAGGTATCAGAGCATTTTACGTAAGGGTTGATGGGGACATAGATCAAAAGCTATGGGATCATTTAAGGTCAGAATACATCAGTTACAACAGTGACAAATTGGACTGGACCATGACATGGGCCAGTTAGCAATTACATCAAGATAGAACGGGGTAGCAAAGTAAGGTAAAATCAGGCTGGGCGATAGAGGAGTAACGTTTCTAGTTCAGGTTGTTGTTCATCCATAGAGCTTTCACTTCCCTTTTGAAGATGTACAACTATCTAGATAAACAACAGTAGCAATTAGTTACTTTCTTACTAAGTAAAATGTCATCCATACTAGCTGTCTTACCTGAATATACATGCAGTAATAAAAGGGGAGGCATCACAATTTCACAAACGCGTTCCCACTTCCAGTTCCACCAATGTGGGCTCCAACTGTAGGATTGATCGGAATGATTGATTGATTATCCATTGTGGGCAACTAAATGGAAGTTGAAGGACAGAGTTAGTGGGTTATGTATTTATCAACGATTTAAATAGAATTGACACCACTTGAGTAGTACGTGATGACACAATGAGAATGTCTGATTATGCTAAAATAGAAAAATTAGCAATACTAGTAAGTTTTGGCTAATGTGGAGCTAGCACTAGCAGTATTATTTGTGAAATCCTCAAGTTATAAAAAATTGACTCAAAGTCCGTAGTGGACAGGCATAGGCTACTCATTTATGGTTAGGCAGCACAAGGACTGAATGGTGATGCTGACGACTGATGTTCTTCATTCTATATCGAAAATATGGATACTTTTTAATGTACTGGTTGGTAATGGGCCGGTGTGGGCTACTGCTTAGAAGATTCTACGGTAAGTTGGTGTTGCTTTCACCACATTCACCCCACCAAGTATGTGATTTGTTAATGGTGTAATTTAAGCCACACCTCGATAAATCACACAACTCATTGGAATACGGTTATGGGCTTGATGAATGGCTGACTAAGGAAATTTGGGGAAAGGTTTGAGCAAGACAGACACTACAACACAAGGAAAACATTCATCTTGGCAATAAGCAGCAGCACATCATTTGCCATCAATCTGTTGTTAGAAGGAAACAAAGGAAAAGAGTATGACAGAGTATAGAGTATAGATAAATGCATTGCAAACAGTCCTTCTGCCCCGAGCCCCAAGTTATCAGGTATCTTAATGTTCTGTCTTCTAGGTTAGGGAGTGAACTGACCCACCCCTTTCTTTTAGCTAATATGAATGTTAAAAGAAACATTATACTGTATTGCAATATTGGGTGGTGCATCAGCATTCTCCTCAGGGATGTCCACTTTCTGGGGCCTGTCTGCAATGGTCCGTTAAGTAAACAGGAGTGTTGTTTAGCTCAGCTAGCTTTCGCCTTTTGTTTGTAAAGAAGACTCGAAGAAGGCCTGTGGATTGTAAAAAAGAAACTGTATTTTAGAGTGAAGGAGAAGGACAGAAGGAAGGCAAGCTTCATGAGGAGTGCATCAAGAAGAATCAGAGGCAGAGAAAAAAAGTAAAAGGGAGACTCAGAGTTTCACTTTTGCCACAAGTCCAACACACAAATACAGCAGCATTTCACAAACACACATCTCTCTATTCCACACAGCTGTGCACTAGGCCATAGACCGTTGGTTTACCTTTGAAGTTGATACTCGATAACTTCTTGCTTCTAGCTGTGGATGAGGTACTCCTGCAGCTCCTGCCCTGAGTTCTTCCATGACCTCCTCCTGACTCAATAAATGCTGCACCCAGGCAAATCATCATCTTCATTAATCATATTGACCCTAGCAAGATAGACGTGGGGTGCACTGCTATTGAAGAACAAATAGATAAACAGAATTGCAGTATTTTGCATAGGTTTTTGTTTGTTAACTAAACTGACTGTTCTGGTCTGTGGAGAACCAGAAAAAAAGGAGAACACCCTGCAAATAAATCTGGCTAAGTGTGAAAGGTCTGATCACCCACAGGGAAAAAAATGAGCACACATCACTCAAGCCTTAAAGTATGCAAATCAATAATCATCTCAAGAAATTTCCCATATTATAGTTCAACACACCCTCCCTCACTTTCAGCCTCCACATCAATCATCACTCACAGTCACTCAATAATCTAATCACCTATTGGTGCAATGGTAACCTGTTCCACTCCAAGCACACTGGTAGACACGCTTTCTCTCCTTTAATGCAAGCAACATTTTGGAATTTGACAGTCTTGTAAATAAAACGATTGTCTGTGGCAGCCATCCTAGATGATGAAAACAACAGAATAATCATAGGAAAAGACCATACAGGTCATTTTTGCTAAGTACATTTGCTAAGTACATTTGTGAAGGCCAATCACCTCCCGGGGAAAAATGATCACCCACCCCTCAGACCCCAAACATTGAAAATCTGTCATCTCATGCAAAATCCCACATTACAGTTCAACACCCTCCCTTTCTGTCAATAGTAAAGTTACCCCTTCCAATCCAAGCAGGGGTAGTTCAGGTATTAGGTATTCAATCATCTTTGATGCAGGCAACACATTGGAATTTGGTATTGGCAAGCAGTCTTGTAGATACAAAATGATTTTAAGGGGCAACCCTTCTACTGCTAAGAGGTGCAAAAGGGATAGGCATTAGGCAATAGACATGGCTTCTTCAGTGAAAATTGGTCCAACTGCAATCCGGCCATTTATATATGACTAATAAAAAAGGTGGTGCAGGATATATCTGATACAAAAATAATAATGTTTCTCTAACTAAGTCTTTTTTTTTTTTGCAAAGAAAGAACTCGGTTTAATGAGAAAAAATGTAATAGTTCTATCGGGGCACAGGCATACATAGTGCAGAAAGTAGAGTCCATCCTCAAAATCAGGTTGTTACCCAGAAGATGGTCAGCTAACACATTTGATTCAATTTTGGACCAATCACCCTCCTCCTCCTCATGTGCTGCAGTTTCAGGAATGGTGTAATTGTGTGGTATAAAATGCTGGTTAATTTTGATCAAAGTCAATCTCTCTTACTTTTTGAGGCGAGAGACTGATCCTTCTCAGTGTGACAAGTGTCCAGCTGCACTAAACACACGTTAAGCAGACACATTGGTGATAGGACAAGCCAAATACTTTATTGCCACCCTGCTGAGCTCTAGCCATTGGCGCATCTTCCCATACAATACATAAATGGATTTTCATCCACATAGACCTCTTCACCATGTGGAAGGTCATTGGTGTTGCCACTTGCTCAACCTGTTTTGCAGAGTCAGTTGGCTCAGTGGACTAATACGTCCACTACAGGGGCCTGTGTTTGATCTCATGGTCACAGGTTCAAAGCCTGTCAGATGCACTCAGCCTTTCATCCATCTGATGTCGATAAAATTAGTACCATGGACTTGGGTAAATATCTGTTATTCAGCACCAAAATGCCTACGGATCAACATGTTCTGTTATGTTTGCGATCGCCTGTGCTTGAGCACAGGCGATGGCAAACATAACAGAACTTGAGCCCTGCCAATTGAAACTAATACAATGCTGAGGTTGGGTCCAGTCCTTCTGTTGCTATTCTTGCCAATGTTCTTGTGAGACAAGACTGTTGTCTCTGGAAGTTGAAGATAGCACCACAGACCTGCGGGTGGGACTCAAAGTTCCAGCTGTTCTTCTTCCAAGTCTCCGACTTGCTCTGCAATTCACCTCTTGTTTTTTAAAATATCCCCTTCAGAAAAAGGAATGGAAGAAATGTTTTGTACCATGGATCAAGTAGTGTGGCACAGATGTACTCTTTGGACTCGATAATGTCATGTTGCAGCCTTATATTAGAATCCAAGGGAAGGACTAAGGTCTCAACCAAGGCCTGCTCATCTGTGTTTTCATTCACACCTGTGAGGGAAAACCTTTCAGATACCTTCTTTACCTGGTCTTATGGGAGATGTGACAACGGGATAGCTTGGCCCATCATACTGTCCTCCTTGCTAACTTCCCTTGTGAAAACTTCAAAAGGGAGTAGCATCTGTGTCAGGCATTTGACTTGGCCCCATTTGTCGGCATCCATGGTCATAGCTTTCCCAACTGCATCCCCTCCTCTTTGAATTACATAGTAATTTGTTTGTGTGTACGGCTTTAACTGATGCTCTATTCTCACGTTAAAGAATCTGCAGCGGCTTCTGGGCTTTAAAAGAATTGAGTGCAAATTCTTCCTCAGGTGGTCAGTATGTTGCTGACTACGTCTTCCTTTTTGAGGAAGTCTTGCACCACCAGGTTGATGCAATGGGCCAAATACAGGACCCTGAAGTAGCCTCCGTTTGACATGGCCTTGACTATGTTACTTCCATTGTTCATGGCAATTCTAAGACCTCTGGGTCGCAGCCATTTATACACCTTGCTCTTAAATTTCTCCAAGATGTTTACAACTGATGTGATTTCTCCATCACGAACATGGCCACTGTTGCATGCCACTGAAATCTCTTAAAACTGTCTTCAGGGCCAAGATCTGAAGATATATTTTGCTTTACCCCTGCAAAAGAGCTCTAGTGTGCAGTGATGCGCAGGTAATCAGTCACCTGACAACTGGTCCACATGTCTGTCATCAGGTGGATGGTATGAACAACACTGTGCTGCAAAGCTTGTACAGCCAACTGTAGCACATCATGATGCAATGCTGGAACAGCCCCTCTGGCGAAATAGGTCCTACTTGGTCTCATTCCATTTTTGGAAGATGGTTGCCACATATTCTAAGAATCCCACTCCTTTCACAAAAGAAAAAGGGAGGCACACCAGCCCTAACATTCTTGCCAGCTTCCCATTGTATAAACATGTTGTTAGGTTGTTTCGCACCTAGAGCCCATCCTGTCTAAACATGCCTGTAATAGTAGCCAGGATGTTTTTCTTTTCTTGGGGCACTGACACAGGCCTCTTTTGAAAATTAGATGCTAGTAGTAGACTCAATGTACATCTAGGTGGTGGGGCAGTCACTGTATGCCGTGGTATCTACATCTCACTCTGAGTCTTCGTGTGCCATCGTGAAATCGCTGAGGTGGGTGAATCTACTAGCACACTGCTTGGCATATGTCTGCTTTGCATGAATATGCCACCCTCTACTCCCTCATAATCACCTTCCACCATGATTGGACTAATAGCTGAGGATCTCCAGCTTCCCCCCACCACCACCATGTTCAGCAATTTTTTTAAGGTGCTCCTACTATTTGATTGTGTGGTGTTTTTTCATGTGAGTCATCTGAGCTCCAGTACCATAATGTGTACCAGGCTTCCCTCGACTAGCATTTGTGTGGCAAATAGTGCATACGGCAATGTGCTCCCCCTCTTTGCTAATGGTAAAAAGTCCCAAACTGGGGAGGAGTACTTTTTCACTGTACCACTGTCAATGCCTGCAGAAGAACTTGCGCATGCCATTGATTGCCTCTTTGCTTCTCCTGAGGCAGGGATTGGTGCAGGTCTCAGCTAGGGCTTTGCAAATATGAGAGCTGGTGACAGTGCTACCTGTCCCACATTCCTTGGAGCTGGTTGAATAACAATGTGATATTTCTTTGTGTCACCTTCCACCATGACTACTTCATCATCGTCATCCTCCTCTTCATCCCCTTCCATAAGACTATGTCTTTCTTGTACTTTTCTTTTCCCTTGCCTCTCCTGTTGTCACCTGGTCTCTGTCAGGGTCCACTCCATGTCCATATATCTTCATCAAAAGTGGTGCTTGGAGAAGATGGTACAGTAATACCCTTCCTTTTCCTTGCTAGAGATCTGGGAGCTAATGATTCCAAAAAAAGGAGATTCAACTTCTCTCTCAGAAAGAAGCTTAACCTCCTCTTCTGCATAACATCAGACAAATGTACTATTGCTGGCTGCGGCTGCTTTCCACTTTGCTGTGTTTCCTGAAAGAATTGTGTACTACTTTGCTAAAGGGACAAATCCAATTCGATATCACTAGTCATCGGCGATAACATGATTGCACTAGCTGCCTCACTGACCAACATGGTCCTGGGCTTAGGTTCGGGGGGGTGGTGGTGGTGTTGATGCATGAGTGCTGCTCTCAGCTTGCTCGCAGGAGGACTGTGCAGCAGGTACAACTTTCCATGAAAGAGGTTTCAGTCTGCACACCAGTGGTGGAAATCTGCTTCTTCTCCTCTCAAATAGCTACTTTCTTTGCAGCACCTTTCTTTGGAGCCATTTTGAAGCTGTCAGTTGGCAGGGGCACTTAGCAGCTTCACACCAAGCTGAAGAGATGACAGTGTTGCATGGTCAGTCACGCATCTTCTGTGTGGCAGTACAGTGGGTGATGTCTTATCTTTTCTGCACCTAAAAACAAACAAGCAAGAAGAACATCAGTGAAACATGGCTTTGTTGCAGTTCAAGTAGTAGTACGAACAAACAATGTCATTTAGTGTGGTGACTTAGTAATAATACAGTCTAACTATCCATTCGTAAAAACACACCAACATAAACTTTCATTGTATGTAGTACACTCAGGAAGGATCAAAAAGCAACCACAACAGCATACAGATGTAACTTTTTTCTTTATGTGCATCACGTTGAGGATGTGGCGCACAGGGAGGTGCAGTAGAGAAAGGAATAATCCTTAGACAATGAATGCTGCGGTGCAGTGCACCTATTTCAGTCATAGGGTTGATGCCAGATGTTAGGAAAATGGAAAAAACATTTTTAGATCAAAATTTATAAAAAAGTTAAATAAAAAATTGAAACAAATAAATGTAAAACGTGTAAAAAAAATAAGAATAAAAATGAATATTTTTTTACATTAAAACTCTCCACCCCCAAAAAAATAAAGGATTTTTTTACAAGTTAAAAAGAAAACACATAAAATTGAACAAACGTAAATTAAAAAAATCGAACTAAAAAAATTCAGGATAAGTGAAAATATCCACAAGCATATTCATTTTATTAAACTGCTATCATTGTCAACCATCCATGCCAGCCTATGGCAATGGGCCATACTGGCTGGATGCCCAAAATGGCTGCCAGCCAGTGCCACATGGTCATCAATAACAACTAACACTGAGCAAGGAGGCGTGGCCACAAACAGAGAAGACATGCATGCCTATGGGGATGGCACACTGGCTGGCAATACAAAATGGCAGTAAGCCACATGATCAGAACAACACCTACCAAGGAGGCATGGCCACAAACAAAGAAGACATGCAGGCCAATAGCAAAAGCACACTGGATGGCTACACAAAATGGCCGCAAGCCACATTGTCAGAGCAACAACAACCAGCAAGAACGCATAGCCACAAACAAAGAAGACATGCAGGCCTATGGCCAAAGCACACTAGCTGGCTACATAAATTGTCCGCCAGACACAAGGTCAGAACAACAAAAACCAGCAAGAAGGCATTGCCACAAATAAAGAAGACATGCTGGCCTATGGTGAAAACACACTGGCTGGCCACACAAAATGACCGCTAGCCACATGGTCATAATAACAACAACCAGCAAGGAGGCATGGCCACAAACAGAGAAGAAATGCAGGCCTACGTGGAAAGCACACTGGATGGATACATAAAATGGCTACAACAACAAGCAAGATGCCTGGAAAAGAAAGAAAACATGTGTGCCTATGTTGGACATGGACTATAAAAAATGGCCCCCTGCCTCATGGCATGGGGAACAACAACGGCAAATGGTGGTCTATGGCAAACATGCGTACTCTGGCCAGACAAATGAGTCATGGTAACATGGAGAACAGAGCATTAATTTAGCAATACCAAAAATGAAAATTAGCAAGGCTAAAAATGTTTAAAACAAAACACATTCACCAAAGCCATTACCCCACCTATACACTGTTTGCAGGAGGAAAAAGTGAAATACCACTAAAATAAACACACTTTGTATTTTAATCCAATGTCATCCATAATCTAAATGATGTTTCAATTCTACAGACACCACACAAACAGTTCTTTTATGCACTTATGAATAGTCCATGGCCTACTGGCTGGAAGGCCTATTGGCAGACTAGGTCGGAAAGTGAATTAAATCAATATTGAATATTTATTAAAAAACATGGAGAAAATTTAGTAAACTGTGCAACATTTTTCCTACACAAAAGTAGAAAAATTTTATGAAAAAAATAACTCGGCCCTTACTAAAACTGCAGGTCACCCACCACAAAAATAAATATACATCGAATAAAAGTACAAATAAATCCAGGTGCATGCCCCAGTCAAACAAACAACACCCTTATGCACCAGTTTTTCAACTCAAAAACAAAGTCCTTAAATCCAGTGGTGGGACGGGTATGCCCAGACGTGGGTCCCATGCTCACTGCACCACTGGATTCAAGCTAGCCTGGCTGATATGGGGTGATACCCCGAAACCAGTCCCAGCATGCTTGTTTCTGGTCCAGGGAGGGCCGTGTTTGGCAGTTCGGGCTAGCCTGTTCCCATGAGGGACAGGGTTAGGACTGATTTGTATATGGCTGGGTCCAAACTGGGGTGACGTGTTGAGGAAACAAACAATGGATTAAACCCATATCTTTGTGACTAGGGGTGAATGTTTACATTGTTCAGCATTCCATCCATCATTTGTTTCTTTTGTATTTGTCACCCTAGGTGGGAAGGGTATGCCCAGATGTGGGTCCCAGGCTCACTGTGCCACTGGATTCAAGCTAACCTGGCTGAAGGGGGGTGATGCCCCGAAAACAGTCTCGGGATGCTTGTTTCCGGTCCTGGGAGGACCTGGCTTGGCAGTTCGGGCTGGACTGTTACCATGAGGGACTGATTTCAATATGGCTGGGTCCAAACTGGGGTAGTAGGGTAAGCAAAATAAACATTATTTAAACCCATATATTTAGAACTGGGGGTGAATGTTTGCATTGTTCAACATTCTATCCATCATTTATTCTGTTTGCACTTTTAGAAAGTTGGCATTTTCTTGTCCCAACCACTAGTGCCTTCTGCCAATGTCCTGGGTCACAAGACTGTATATGGCCCTGCTGTTGGGGTTTGTGTATTGCTCCTAGACAGTGAAACAAAGGGGGCCTAAGTGTGGATAGTGTGGATAGTATGGGCCATCCCGGCATGGTGACTGGGATGGGCTGTACCTTGCCCACTTACACTTCAAAGGTCTTTGCCTCCTGCACACAAAAAGGAAACTGACATAATGCATGCCTGCCTTTTGTCACTCCCAGATAGTTTGAAACCTGGACAGGGAAAGGGGAAGAACTTTCCAGAACCAGAGATGGAGGTAGGACAGGGAATCCCTCCACACAAAGAGTGGCACCAAGTGTAAATATAACATCTCAAGTGCCACTCTTCAGAACACTCTTGGACATGTGTAAGGTAAAGAAGAACAGCCCCGCAGTCAGAGGACTGCCCTGCTGCTTGAAGGGCTTCCTTGCTGTCTGAGAAGGAAGATTTGAACTGCTTGCCTTCATTTCAGGCTACCCAGACTGAATCCCATGGTCACTAGATTGACCTCTTGTGTGAGCTAAAGGGACACAGCTTACCTACTGCACTGGACAAGCCTGGGCCTGCCACTGGACCTGCCTGAACCCTGCTAATGGCCTCTGCCTAGAGTGAGTCCTGATCCCCAATACGTGTCCCTTAGGTCCTGGGCCCTTGGCTGGAATCAAAGTGTATTCCTGACTGCTTATCTGTGGATCCCATCATATCCAGCCCATCTTTACGCAGCTCAATGCCTCACCTCGCATAGCAGCCCATCGCAGTTCCTGAGTGGCACCTTCATCTGAATCGACGCGCCTAGATGCAGCTCAACACAGGATCTAGCAGTACAGCACCTTACAGCTCCTGTTCAGTGGTCCCATCGGAACTAACGCAGCATGAAGCACCTCAATGTGGGACCTCGCATCACAGCCCTCAGCCCTCACACCTCCTCATCAGAACCGATGCAACACAATACAACTCAATGCAGGACCTTGCATTGCAGCAACCGCAGCTCCTCATCGGAATTAACGCAGACCAACGTGAGCCACAGTTCAAGTACATGAGGAACAACCCTTAGAAGAACTAACCTGGTCCCTGTATCCCACTCGCACTCTATCGTTGTCAGCCTGAACTTATGCATTTGTCTCTGTACAGTGCACCCAGATAACCACAGTTGGCACTTAGTGCTTTTGGTTCTATTTTCAATAGCTGAATAGCTCCAGTTGTTGTACTGATTGGCGTGCTGTGAATCAGGTAGCATTTTATTTACCAAATCTGCTCTATTTTTCAAAATTAGGCTGGGATTTCTTTAGTATTATGTTTTCACTTTATTACAGTGTGTGTTCTGAATAAATACTTTACATATTGCCTCTAAGTTAAGACAACTGTTTTTAGAAGGCTATCCCCTGAGCACAGTTGCTCCAGACAATACCGTTTTTCTACAGGATTGGAACGGCTATAGGCAATACACTGTATAAGGTGTATTTCAGAAATATCAACAGCAATAGAAAGAAAAATGCTGTTTTAGAGCTCTGTATTTTGCTTGCACGTATAATCCCTGGCATGAAGGTCAGCTTATCATAACCATATATTTCCAAATTAACACACCCTAAAGTTTCTATTGCTGTGTGCCAGCTTCTTCTTGTCCTGGATGGCCAGTCAGAACTAAGCATTGAACAGGATGTTTGTGAGATATATGCCATTTAATCTCCAAAGCATCACAATTCTCTCTACTCTCATCAGTACAGGAACATATCTCAGTCAGAGCTTAACCCTCCATTTGTGTTTGATGGGTCTTCTGAGTGTATAGGGTATAAGACATGTATGCGGGTATAACGCATGCATGGAATTTCAATGAGTTTGAGAAAGGGTTACATACTAGGCAGCACTGAGTGTTTTTAATGATAAGAACTTCCATTGAATAACTGCAGTATTTGGTTTCAAAGTTAGCCGGCAACTCAGGAAACCTATGAGCCTTAGGTGTCTATTAAAACTGAAGGCCAGGGTAATCCAAAGAGAGCTATATTATGTGAATCTCATCAATGCATGAAATTTGGCTACGAAGAATGTCCAGCAAATGTCAAGGTATTGTTAAAAACATCACAATTGAATTTTCTATGTCAAACACTCTCAAATTTCTTGTAAATAGCATACCTACTACCACCCATTCTTCTTACATATCTCTCTGTAAAAACAATAACTCGCATGTGTAAGTGGACATATTGCATGGGAGAGAAATATGCAAAAACCTTGACCATGTGAAGACCACACTACATTTGTGTCACAGGGTCAAGGTTATGACCTGTTCATTTCAATTACAATGGACATATCCACACATGTGGTGTACTATTTTTATCATTAGAAGTGTAGGAACATTAAGGTGTGAGACAGTGTAATTCAAATTCAAGATTTTATCAATGCTAAAAACCTGGCTTTTCACTCCACTACGCTAAGATTTGCCACCTGGCATATGGTTCGTCTGTTCTCACAGCGCCGGGACACCTCCTTGTGAGGTAGCTGTTCGCGCTGTACAAAACCCATTATTATTTATCTCACAGAAATATGAGTAAATTCTGTTTTTCCGAACCAAAATTTGATGTTTGCCTGTCATTTATGGTAAAAAAAAAACATGGTGGTATCCACACAAAACATTCCACCCAGTACTCCTGAAGGTGTCTAGTTTTTAGAAATGTCATGGACTGGTCAGTGTTCTTAGGTGCTGGCTGACCCTGGCCCAAATATTGCAAACACCTAAATCCCAAAACTCAACCTAATTCCAAGCCTCTTTCTCATGCTTTCAACAGATTTTTTGTATCCTATGTGTTAGGCCTCTTCACATTTGTGGAGAACTGTTAAATTGGAACACAGAATGGTAAGTCATTTGCTGTGATCTATTGACTTTGTCTATATGTTTTTTTTTTGTTTTATAAGTTGATGTACCCAAAAATATTTTTTGAAAAATACTTTCTCAGAATCACCTTCCATTATTGGTAAGTAAAAGTTCGGTGGGACACACATGTCCCCATTCCCTACACTCAAATTCCTGGGTACATTTTAAAAAATACATAGCTTTCATGTGAATTCATTAAATGTTTTAATGTTGAGTGACACATTTATTGGCACACAATGAAAACATTGTAAACCATGACTTAATTGTTGGCTCTGTGTATTGTGGGCATTTCAAATAAACTACAGACAGTAGTCTAATGGGCATAAGAGTGTACAATTTTGTGGATCTGGTCTTATGCAAACAGTTACAGATAAAATTTTGACACCCATTTCTATTTTATCCCATTAGCATGCACAATTTTTTTTATTTCAGCAGTGACTTCCTTTGGGAAACTCTTTAGTAAGCTAAATGTAGATATGTGCATGCTTTTTAGCAAAGTATACCAATTAGAAAGTAGGGATTGTGTAAGAAAGTGAATTATTATTTGGGGTGCATTTTAGTCCGCCATTAGTAATAAGGTCTCAATTATTTAAACTTGAGGTCAACCCCTGAGTGATATGGCAAAGAGCAGACAAACTCTGTAAAGCATTTCCAGGTACCAATATATTAACTCCTTCGCTGCGGCGGCTATTCCGCCGCAGTGCTAAGCCGTTGGGGCGGCCGCGCGGCGGCCGCATGCTGGTGACGGAGCCGCTCCGTCACCAGCGTCGGCTGAGCTGTGCTCATGACGGAGCGGTTCCGTCACGGCCCGCCCCGCTCAATAGAACGCTCAGCGCAGGCGCGGAATTCGCGCGGCGCAGGCGTGCCGAGCGGGCCGTGCCGGAACCGCTCCGTCATGAGCACAGCTCAGCCGACGCTGGTGACGGAGCGGTTCCGTCACCAGCACCGAAGGGGTTAAAAAAATTAAACAAAAACACAAGACAATGACATCTAACTCCAATTTATAGCAATAAAGCAAAATGTCATAATCAAAATAACATGAAAACTAAAAAACTCCAGCAAGGGAAAGCAGAGATATGAATTGTAAAAGATTTAGGAGAAAAAGCATTAAGGAAAAAAAGCACCAATACAAGGTACTGTTAGCATGCTATGGGGTCCTACAGGGGATTTGAGGGTAACTGCAATGGAGCACAGGTCGGTTACATCAAGCAGGTTTGTCCCATCTTAGTCCAGGGTTAAATTCTCATCCTTATTCAAACCTCTGTTTTCGCAGGGATCAGAATTACAAGCAGTGTGATAATTATCACACTCTCATAGTTTTCCCCTGTTAAATTCTGGCCCATCAAACCTGCTGAAATTTATGGAAGGAAAGGCCTGGAAAAAAGACAAAACATGCAGAATTTTATGTGTGTTAAAAACTGATTCCACATTATGCCTCCGTTTCCAGCTCAAAACTCATTGTAAATACGTCATCTTCGGGTAATGGCAGGTACCCACCCCTATTTGGTGAAACTTGTAAGGAGGGCCCAAGACTCTGAAATGGAAGTCAAAATCCTACAGCAGTGCAAGGTTGCAGAATGGATCTGAGAAAGTTCTCTTGAAGCGAGGTAGCTGTTTAATGAGGTCCCGCTGAAGCCATTGGCTTTGACGGGAAAAACTCTGCGTGTCAAAAGTTGGAATTACACACCCAGAGAAGTTTCTTCATTTACACATAGCTTTCTTTAGAGTTTAAAATCCTCTCGTAGGGCAAGGCGGCAGGCTGATCTGAATAGGTCACACTGAAGTCAAATCTGCATGCTGCAACACTTTGCTGAACTGGATTTTCAGACGGCAATACATTTTGAATGGGACCAACCTGATTTTTTGCCCAGCGAGGTTGCACCTTGGGCATTTTTATTTGGGTGATTGGTCCCAATCTTCCACAGGTCTGAAGTCTAATACGTTTTTTAAGTTCCAACTTTTCAGATATTGTTGGAAAAGTCCAGCTTTACACAGCCAAGGGCTTCTTGCAGCTTGTTGTGTCCCTATAAATGTAAAACTGTAAATGTAAATCTGTATTTGTAAAGCGTGAACTACTCACCCTTGCAGGTCTCAAGGTGCTGGGGGCCGTCGTGGAAATTAAGTGAGCTATTGCCCAGAGTCACATGGTGCTGAGCTCAGCTGCCGCCAGCCAGAGCCGGGGATCGAACTATGTACCCTGTGCTCCGAAGTCAGCTGCCCTGGCCACTGCACCACACCTCTCCACTATAGCCAAAGGAGGACGGACAACTGACCCTTGGAAATCACTTTACTGTCCTGGGTAGAAGTGAGAGAAGGTACAGCCCTCCGGTAGCAATCCTTCTCTACTTCCAAAGGTCCTGAAATTGTTAGAAAGAGCTGGCAGTGAGGTCCACTTTTGCACAATTCAGTAGCTGGTGGGTGGGCGTGACTCCTGTGCACTCCCTAATCACTGAGAAAAAAGGTACTGGGCACAACCCTACCTACTTTTACAGAACATTGTGTGTGTTACTGAAAAACAGTCCAGAATACACTATGGTAGGGGGAATCCAAGATGGTGCCAACATTCTACCCTTGGCAGAAGCTTGTGTGCCAGGCAGTGACATATTTAGGAAATTGAGCAGTCCACACCTTCTAAGCTACCCCAAATCGGAACTAAAGCCAGCTTCTCCTCCCACCGGGCTGGTGCCCAATTGGATTCCTTAGGGCTAAAGAACAGCATCTGTTCCTTCCTGAGGCCTCCTCATACACTAAATTCTAAATTGAGAGGCTTCACCTCTGCCCAGTTCAAAGTAATAGCAGTCCTGGAACTTCCCAAGCTGTTTTTCCTGGGCAGATATGTATCCAACCTCAACCTGTCCTTGTGCCTAAGCGATTGTTTCTGCTCGGGGGGCAGTATTCAGACCTTGACAGGGTCTAGCACTGGCAGAGCAGCTACTGTCAGACTGATGTAAATAAGCCTCCAAGAGTGTCAGGCACAGAAAATGTAACTATTTAAAAGTTACTTTTCTTAATTTTCTTTTAAGATTCTAAATTCGCCATTAGATTTGTGTTAAAAATCATTTGAAAAATAGTGGTTGAACCATTTTTATGTCTGGTCGTAAACTCGAGATAGCAGATGTGCTTTAGCTTGTAGATACATTGCATTCCTTGCCCTTTCTGCAAGAGCCACCGCACAAACAGTAGGCGTCCGCAAAAGCAGGGACCCTTGCACCATGGTGGAAGGGTGCCTACGTTGGCGCCAACCAGATGAATTTGCACCAGCATGGAGGAAATCACAGTGATGTATTGCATTTTCGTAACCACAGCACAACCCTGCACTATTATAATCACAGATTGGTGCAGCAAGGTGGTTTGTGGCGTTGTGTTGACCCACCTAAACAAATTGCCCCTCTGGGAGACTTGTACCTCTGCACGTCAATCTAGCCTGAAAATCCATAGCATGGAATTGGTATTTCAGAAGAAAACAACACACTTGAGGGGTGGGGGATATGTGGGCAATGGGTAGTACCTACACATAGGGACATTACAAGAGTCACGTCCCTAGTCGCCTAGATTAAAATACATTGTACACAGCTGTCCTGGCATGCAGACTAGGAGCACACAGGTGTCAGCTGCCATGGCAGGGACCACCTGAACTCCTCTCCTCTACTCAATATGACTGGGTATGGGGTGAATGCAAGTTATGTACACCAGAGGACCATAGGCCATATTTACAGTGCAATGACACACAGTGTTGATGTAAACAAGTCAGCAGCGCTGAACTGCGTCATTGCAACTAGATTACTCATGTCATCATCTAAGAGAGATCAGCAATACCATTTCTCTATCATTGCAGAGGATGAACCCTTACCTCCTGGCCAGCACGCTGCCCTGTACTTCAGGAATGAGGGGAATGATGACAGCATGCAAACCATCACCAAGGACATCCTCCAAGAACTCCTGGACTCCATTGTGATACCATCTTCGGCCATGGGGAGAGTCACCAACATTGTGGGGTCTCCGAATCCCCCATCTACCAACCAACAGGCACAATCTATTACCCCACCCAGACCTCTGTATTCTAAGGACCCACAGATTACCTTCCACCATACTACAGTAGGAATCCAGCGGAGTCGGTAGAGCAGATGCGGGCAGGGATGGAGACCATGTTAGCCACCTTAGAGGGAGTCTGTAGGTGCCTCAGTCACAATTGAGGCACATACTCTCTGCTCCATTGCCTACAGAAGTCCGTGGCTGACATCGCTGGTGTCATGAGGTAGAAGCATGAACAAATGCCTTGCCAAAGTGGCACTAGCTGGGGGCAATTAGAACCATCTTGGAGTCCATGGAGCTGAAGCAGGACTCCCACTTTGCTGCCGTGGCTGCCTACCACTGAGATGTTGCTGCTGTGTTGGAAAACCAACAGATCCTCCTTGCTGCTGTGCAGCCTCCTGTGTTGGCACAGATGAATGCTGCTTCAGGCACAGGATCCACATGTTCTGCCCCTGATGTGTATGTACCCCCTAAGGCTGCAGCAGCTACAAAACTACTCTCACGAGAGGCCCCAGACACATCAGAGGAGGAAGATGTTGACAGCACTTCCTTCCAAGTGCCCGGTAGCAGTCATCTTTGCAACATATCCAGTTTCTCCTTTGCTCTTTGCTTCTGAACATGCCATGGACAATCAGATGCCACTGTCCTCATTTTGATGATTTCACCCTGTTCACCTTGACCATTTGGGGAATGTCAATGTGACCTATCCTCCCTAATGACATTGTGGTCATCTTCACTGAAGCAATCCTCTCCTCCACATGTACCATGAAATCAGCAGAGTGTATCCATGTTCCACTTCAAAGATAGGAGGTGTACAATTAGGTAAGAGTCCTCATAAGGGAAGGCCCAACATTCAAGTCCATGTTGTTATGTGTTCCGATTGACTCATACACCGCCACAGCCCGTGCAAGTAAGAACGGTGGGGCATGGGCCCGGGTTGGACTCCACAGACGACCACCAGGGAAAATGAAACAAATAATTAATTTTCCCACATTGTCTGTCAAAGCCTCCCCCTACCCGGCCCGCCGCTCTTAACTGCAAGGACCGCGTCTGCTCAAACACCTTGCTTACTGTAAGAGACATGCTTTTACATTGTGTTGCATACCTGTACAAAGGGACTGGAAATGACTGACACTATACTACACATACAGATGTGCTGTCTTCTGTAATTCACTTACTATTTGTCATACTGGTGGGTGCCAATGTCATGCAGTTGATGAATTGTCACCAGTAAGGAGAGATCATTTGCCATTGAGTAGGGACATGTATCACATTCATCTATTGTGTATAGTATTGGCTACTATTGCTGTACCAGAACTGAGACATGCCTGATTTGACAACATGTAACTGGAGCAGGTGATGTGGAGTACTTCAGTCATACATACTTGGCATTGAGAGTTGAAGTAAATGTTCTTCAATGTCTACTGCCATGGGAAGGATAGTGAGTGGATATCAATGTGGGACATGATAGTATCCACTATGGTGACAGTACACAGGGGTTTGCGATATGTGTTAATCGTGTGCTGTACAGTGCAAATGGAAGACTAACTGCACTACAGTGCCACACTGCATGTGGACAGTGTAGGCCATGTTTTACACAAAATTTAGTGTCCAGGACTCTGTGGCTGTGCTGACAAAACCTGTGCAGCATTGCTTCAAGACAGGCACATAATTCCCAAGATAAGATTTAGTTTGTGCACGAGGCTGCTCCTTGCTTCCCAGTCTAGGGCCTTTGAGGACTGATAGAGTGGTTTTGGCGCTACAAAAGAGTGTGCACATAGAATGTGATGTGTGGATATGATGAGTGCTGTAATGCAGCATCGTACACATGATCTTGTGAGATTCATATATGACAACATTTCTCATTTTCACATATCTAGGATACATTCCATGACCAGGGGATTTGCATGTGGACACACAGACTAGAGACAGGGATTGCCTTACTTCAACAGGGTGTTAGATGCCTCGTTTTACATGGTGTTGCATTAGTGAGGCTATTGAGTGCACACACAGGGCCTCATTTAGCAGTTGTTGCCATTAGGCAGCAATTGATTTATTATGGCCATACTGACCTGCTTCCTAAGTGAAGGCGTAGAATGTGCCTTTTCCTAACATACAACACATCCACGGTGTGTCCGCATATAAATCATGACATGCTAGTGACTAGTGCCATCACCTCCCTTGCACCAAGATGCACGTGGGTCAGCTTAGTGTCCTCACATGATGTGACGTCATGCTTTAGTGGACACATTTCAGCACTAGAAACACCCAATCTATGCAATTCCCTCATTCTATATGTCCTGCGTACACATAGTAATTGGACATGAGAAAGAGGCATGTAATTATGTATTCTCATTTAACCTCCTCTTGAGAGTCAAGCAATAGTCCCTGAGTCCTTGCACACATGATATCTGGAAATGTGTGAGATCTTCATTGGTGTTGAATGGCAAACGCCACCGCAAGGCCCATGATACACATCCTTCACATATGGTGAAGCAATGCTGTACTTTGCTGTGGTCTGCTTTACTGCATACCTATGATGAAATGCAATGTCATGCAGGCAGGCTTTGCATTGCCACATTGATATGATTTTGGGAGCTGCTCCACCAGGGCATCATGAAAAGTGATACTCCATCAGCAGAGTTCATTTGTATATGTGGCCCAAAATAGTGTAGGAGGTCTCGACATGTGTTATTGTAGGATTATGTTCCGCATATGCCTTGTAGTATGGTGCAAGTATATAGGCCCTCACCAACTGCGTATGCATTGTCTCATTCAAACCAAGATTGATTTGCCAACATATTCCAACAAAATTGACTGTCATGTGGTCTATCATGTGCTTGGGAAGTACCTATCAACCAGTAGGCCAGTCCCCTAAGTCCCATCTGGAAGTGCTCATTGATGGTGGAATGTCTGAAGATGAAGGAGTCATGAGCACTGCCAGGGTACTTCGCCAGGACATTTATGAAGAAGCCCAGATGGTTGACGATTTCCTGCATGTTCATTGAATAGGTGCGCTTAATGTTGCGGTAGAGGTGTGAGGTAGCCACTGGAGCCACAAGTTGCATATTGTCCCTAACACATGTGGAAATCCTGCAATACCATAAAAGCCTTTCTTATTCCCTGTTGTTGCTGCATAGTGTTCGGAGAAGTAGAAGTACTGGGGTGTGAGGTGTATTATGGCATCCTAGACAGAGGGGAGGGATGCTGAGAAGGATGGCTAGGATACTCCTGTCAGTCTGGCTGTGGGGGTTTGGAAAGTTCCAGACTCCTGCATGTGCAGGGCGGCCAGTAGCTTGGCCTGTGGAGATCTGTTGGTGAATTGCTGCGATGTTGTCTGCCGTTTTGGTGCAATCTGGTGTAGGAGGTGGACAATCAACTCTCTCCCGGACCTGTAATGTGCTATGACCTCTTCCTCCCTGAGGTCGATGAGGGTAGTCCTCTGGGGTATGTCTGCTCCCTTCTCCTGCTCTGACTCAGTGATGGTGGTGATCTTCTTCTTAGTGCTGCGAGCTGTAATAGTAGTAGATCCATGGTGTAGTTGAACATGCCTTAGTGATTTGAGTATGTTCTGCTTTTATACCAGTGTCCAAGAATCATTTTTAACCCTTCTTTTCTGTAGCGGTAAACAATTGCCACCAATGGGACATTTCTGAAATTCCTTTTAAATGTGGCTGCATCAAATTTGCGATGCTTTTTCTGGGGTATGCCTACCTTGACTAGGATTGTGGTCTCTACTTGGACAGGGTGCATACCTCAACTAGAGCCCATATTAATGACACCACATATTTTTTTGTTGCACTATTAAATGGCACATTAAGTGCTGTGGTCCACCATTGACATTTAACTTTCCATGTCATGGGTGTAGTTACGACTCCATATACTTTGGCCTAATATGTGTGTTAGATAAGCAAATCAGGTTAGCATTGTTTTCATGTTTTAGTGGTCAGAGTGCATACACTGGACATTGAATGGTAGCTCCCCAGTAAAACGAATTTTTTTTTTCAGGTCTCGAAAAATAGTCATTTTTTCAGGAGTAATGTCTTTACATAGCATATCGCTAACTATCTTACAGATTGTGTTAAAAACATTTAAAAAATATGTAGTTGGTTGGCCGAGACAAATGAGAAGTTTATTTTTACATCATCTTTAATGCTTGCTAGTGTTAAATTAAAATCATACAATAATTAATAATGATGTCATGTAATCATGCCTAAGGCAAAACTTAATGCATAGTCAAAAGGACATGGTAGCCACAATAAACATTTTGATGATCACATGTTACCAGGTCAATCCCTATTTAACAATAGATCAACACATGGAATTGAAGGAATATTAATGCCTAAAATTGAAAAGAGAAAAGGAACCTTGTTAAAAAGGTAGATGGTTGTAGCAGTTGACCGCAATACACTCCGATTTATATATATATATATATATATATATATATATATATATATGAGCTCCAAAATCCCAGGAAAATCAATCCTAAAGGAAGGTAGCACACTCAGGGGAGGTTTCACAAAGGATTTAATCAGGAAACCAACAGCAACGACGCGCTTCGCCTTAGGGCTTCGTCAAGTTGTGCAGAGAGCCGAGGCGTGCGTCGGTTTAAAAAGAGGACAACATGCGAAATCAATTGAAATCAAAATGGGACTGCGCAAACTGATACATGGTCGCCATATTGGAACGGTGTTAGATGAACATACAGTACAGGCAATAGAAACATGATGATTCGAATAAAAGCCTAGACCAGGTGAAATATTTAAATCAAAGAAAATCCAAATACGGATAACCTTGATAGCACAGTCATCACAATAAATCATAATGCATAAATCTAGCCCGAAATGGGCGTGTGATTATAACCAAATTAATCTACGTCTCGGTGCTATGAAATCAAGCACCATAACATACTGGAATACATTGTCGCAATCTAGCCCAAGATGGGCAGGCAATTAGAGCTGAAACTCGACTAGAATCTGTCAATTCCTCTGCTCCACACCAATGATGACAATGTCCATATCATGAATAGTAAATACTACAACAGGTTACATCACACAGTTATAACGCCCTGGATGGGCAGTGCATCAAGAGTAAGCATGTGTCACCAAATTCATTTGAATGTCATAAATATAAAACTTGAAAACCTATTTTACATGATCAAGGTTCATATAGAGCCAAATTAATAAGACACAGTCATGGAAATATGAGGGAAATACATATATAGATACCTAGAGCACAAGACCACCCAGTCAACCTAGATGGACGGATAATTCTTCATCCATATTAAGGCCTAGCGGATGCTTAGTCTGTAAATCAATAATGTATCTGGATTCCAGACGTCTGAGTCTAAGTAGACGGTCCCCTCCTCCGATGCTCAAAGGCACGCTGTCTATGCAAGTATAAGCTAACAGGTCCCTGTTACTTTTATGCATTTTGGCAAAATGCCTAGCCACTGGATAAGTATCATCCTTTTTAGCAATCGCACGCATGTGCTCTAGTATCCTAAGTTTTACTGCATTGGTAGTGCTCCCAATATAATTTAGGCCGCACGGACATGTTAAACAGTAAATGGCATATGGCGTGGAGCATGTTAAAAATTTATTAATTCTTTTAGGGATGGTAACACCAGGTATCTTGTAAGTAAGCGTCCGCTTACTGAATTTGCAGGCCTTACAGCGGCCACATGGGTAAAAACCCTTGAGGACAGGCAAGTTGGGGATCTTTTCAGGAGCGGTATAATGACTAGAAACCAAATGATTTTTTAAAGATCTCGCTTTTCTAAATGTGATCAGGGGGTTCGACGGTAAGTCTGCTTAAATGGTGTTATCAGACAGTAAGATGTTCCAATTTTTTCTCAAAATTTGCTTTATCTGGCCTGCATTATGGGAGAAAGTGGTGATAAGTCGAAAACTTCCATTTTTGGATTTATCTTGCTTTTTAGATTTTAGTAACTCTTTACGTTTTGTTTTTTGACTCTCTCATAGGCCTTGCTAAGCACACTGTCGCCATAGCCCCTGGTTTTAAACCTTTGCATGCTGGCATGGGCTGCTCTCTCAAAATCACTGTCATTGGAGTTATTCCTACGTATTCTAAGTAACTCCCCATAAGGTATACTCTCCACTAATTGGCGGGGATGATTGCTGGTAGCAAACAAGGTAGAATTACCCACCGTTTCTTTTCTAAACAGTTTCGTCTGTATGCACCCACAGTTGTCTATATATATAGTGAGATCAAGATAATCAACAGACGTGTGGCTGATTTGTCCGGAAAACTTGAGATTGATGTCATTATCATTCAGGGCGTCTACAAAACTCTTTGCAGCTTCTTCTGGACATTCTAATATGATGAATGAATCGTCTATATAACGATACCACCTTATTATACGGCTGTCCCACTCTGGATATTTCTCGCTCCAGGATGCCTGCTCCTCCCACCACCCCACGAAAAGATTCGCGAAGCTGGGGGCGGAGCAGGCTCCCATCGCGACACCGAACATTTGTTGGTATAATTGCTTGCCAAATAGAAATATATTATTGTTAAGGCTAAACATCATGAATTCCAGCAGCATCTTATTATGCTCATAAAATCTTATGGGCCGTTTATCCAAGAAGCTGGCCATAGCCTTGAGACCATCACCATGAGCTATACACGTGTATAGACTGGTGATGTCAAGCACCAGCATACAATATGTATCTTTCCAGACAATTTCTTCAACACAGTTAAGAAAATGTTTAGTGTCTCTTAGATAAGATTTGAGGGACATCACCAAAGGAGACAAAAATGAATCTACATAAATAGAAAGATTCTCGGTCAAACTACCATTGGATGCAACAATAGGCCTACCAGGAGGATTTAACAAATCTTTATGAACTTTGGGTAAGTAATAAAAGGTGGGGATCACAGGACTCAAACACCTTAAGAATAAATATTCATCTGTGTTTAGCATGTTGACATTATGCCATTTCGAAATCATCTCATGATAATTAGCCACACTTAGATTATAAGTTTTTTCATTCACAGTGGCATAGGTATCAGTGTTTCCCAAAAGGCGACCAGCCTCTGTTTCATATTGGGTGGCTGTAAGTAAGACAATGTTCCCCCCTTTATCAGAAGGCTTAATTACCAATCCCGAATTTTCACAAAGAGTGGTAAGTGCAAGCTGTTGAGTTTTGGAAAAATTGTCTTTTTTAGGAGCATATTTGCAGGTGATGCGCAGTCTAGTGAGATCCCTCAACACGGCATCAGAAAAGGTATCAATTGCATCGGCACCCATCATTGGCATAAATGTTGAGACCGGTTTGAATTCACTGGCCCCACCTTTTTGCTGTACATCCCAATTGTCGAGCATTTGGGTGTTGGTTACCTCACCATCACCATTAGTATTGTTTTCCAAACGGAGGCCTTCTACTGCTCTAAGGCCTCGCAGCTCGCTGCAAATCAGTTCGGTATCCTCCACAGGTTTACTGGCTGTATGGCGCTCACTAGGCGGTTTGAGTTTGAAGAATTTATGCAATTTTAATTTCCTCACAAATTTGAAAATATCAATACGCGTTTGTGCAAATTCAAAATTTCTACGAGGACAGAACGATAAACCTAATTGAAGTGTTGAATTTTCTTCATTCGTTAACACTTTCTCCGTTAGGTTAATAATAGTTAGATTGTCATGGGGGTTGATTGGCGCTGGAATACTTCTCAGTTCCTTTTCTTAAAGAACTTCTTCATGCTGCGGGTCACAGGAGGAGAGCTTAAAGGATTTCTTCCAACGGCCCCCCCGCCGCGTCTTCCTCTTGGTCCTTGATTGTCCGGGGGCTTCCCTCTTCCACCCTCCAGTTGGTTGTTGCGCATTATTTCGTATTCCACTTGAAAAGGGGAAGCGTCATCACTGCCATCTTCACTAACCAAATCTTCTGGATTAGCATCGGACTCGGAAGTTGCCGGTTCGGCAGTTGTTGAGACGCCCGCCAGAAGGCAAATAAAGAATAAGAAAAAGACGGGCGTCTCAACAACTGCCGAACCGGCAACTTCCGAGTCCGATGCTAATCCAGAAGATTTGGTTAGTGAAGATGGCAGTGATGACGCTTCCCCTTTTCAAGTGGAATACGAAATAATGCGCAACAACCAACTGGAGGGTGGAAGAGGGAAGCCCCCGGACAATCAAGGACCAAGAGGAAGACGCGGCGGGGGGGCCGTTGGAAGAAATCCTTTAAGCTCTCCTCCTGTGACCCGCAGCATGAAGAAGTTCTTCAAGAAAAGGAACTG
This sequence comes from Lissotriton helveticus, assembly GCF_964261635.1. Taxonomy (NCBI): domain Eukaryota; kingdom Metazoa; phylum Chordata; class Amphibia; order Caudata; family Salamandridae; genus Lissotriton; species Lissotriton helveticus. Next base: position 983,524,220 of record NC_136071.1, on the reverse strand, counting down.
AGAAGTATTCCAGCGCCAATCAACCCCCATGACAATCTAACTATTATTAACCTAACGGAGAAAGTGTTAACGAATGAAGAAAATTCAACACTTCAATTAGGTTTATCGTTCTGTCCTCGTAGAAATTTTGAATTTGCACAAACGCGTATTGATATTTTCAAATTTGTGAGGAAATTAAAATTGCATAAATTCTTCAAACTGAAACCGCCTAGTGAGCGCCATACAGCCAGTAAACCTGTGGAGGATACCGAACTGATTTGCAGCGAGCTGCGAGGCCTTAGAGCAGTAGAAGGCCTCCGTTTGGAAAACAATACTAATGGTGATGGTGAGGTAACCAACACCCAAATGCTCGACAATTGGGATGTACAGCAAAAAGGTGGGGCCAGTGAATTCAAACCGGTCTCAACATTTATGCCAATGATGGGTGCCGATGCAATTGATACCTTGTCTGATGCCGTGTTGAGGGATCTCACAAGACTGCGCATCACCTGCAAATATGCTCCTAAAAAAGACAATTTTTCCAAAACTCAACAGCTTGCACTTACCACTCTTTGTGAAAATTCGGGATTGGTAATTAAGCCTTCTGATAAAGGGGGGAACATTGTCTTACTTACAGCCACCCAATATGAAACAGAGGCTGGTCGCCTTTTGGGAGACACTGATACCTATGCCACTGTGAATGAAAAAACTTATAATCTAAGTGTGGCTAATTATCATGAGATGATTTCGAAATGGCATAATGTCAACATGCTAAACACAGATGAATATTTATTCTTAAGGTGTTTGAGTCTTGTGATCCCCACCTTTTATTACTTACCCAAAGTTCATAAAGATTTGTTAAATCCTCCTGGTAGGCCTATTGTTGCTTCCAATGGTAGTTTGACCGAGAATCTTTCTATTTATGTAGATTCATTTTTGTCTCCTTTGGTGATGTCCCTCAAATCTTATCTAAGAGACACTAAACATTTTCTTAACTGTGTTGAAGAAATTGTCTGGAAAGATACATATTGTATGCTGGTGCTTGACATCACCAGTCTATACACGTGTATAGCTCATGGTGATGGTCTCAAGGCTATGGCCAGCTTCTTGGATAAACGGCCCATAAGATTTTATGAGCATAATAAGATGCTGCTGGAATTCATGATGTTTAGCCTTAACAATAATATATTTCTATTTGGCAAGCAATTATACCAACAAATGTCCGGTGTCGCGATGGGAGCCTGCTCCGCCCCCAGCTTCGCGAATCTTTTCGTGGGGTGGTGGGAGGAGCAGGCATCCTGGAGCGAGAAATATCCAGAGTGGGACAGCCGTATAATAAGGTGGTATCGTTATATAGACGATTTATTCATCATATTAGAATGTCCAGAAGAAGCTGCAAAGAGTTTTGTAGACGCCCTGAATGATAATGACATCAATCTCAAGTTTTCCAGACAAATCAGCCACACGTCTGTTGATTATCTTGATCTCACTATATATATAGACAACTGTGGGTGCATACAGACGAAACTGTTTAGAAAAGAAACGGCGGGTAATTCTACCTTGTTTGCTACCAGCAATCATCCCCGCCAATTAGTGGAGAGTATACCTTATGGGGAGTTACTTAGAATACGTAGGAATAACTCCAATGACAGTGATTTTGAGAGAGCAGCCCATGCCAGCATGCAAAGGTTTAAAACCAGGGGCTATGGCGACAGTGTGCTTAGCAAGGCCTATGAGAGAGTCAAAAAAACGAAACGTAAAGAGTTACTAAAATCTAAAAAGCAAGATAAATCCAAAAATGGAAGTTTTCGACTTATCACCACTTTCTCCCATAATGCAGGCCAGATAAAGCAAATTTTGAGAAAAAATTGGAACATCTTACTGTCTGATAACACCATTAAAGCAGACTTACCGTCGAACCCCCTGATCACATTTAGAAAAGCGAGATCTTTAAAAAATCATTTGGTTTCTAGTCATTATACCGCTCCTGAAAAGATCCCCAACTTGCCTGTCCTCAAGGGTTTTTACCCATGTGGCCGCTGTAAGGCCTGCAAATTCAGTAAGCGGACGCTTACTTACAAGATACCTGGTGTTACCATCCCTAAAAGAATTAATAAATTTTTAACATGCTCCACGCCATATGCCATTTACTGTTTAACATGTCCGTGCGGCCTAAATTATATTGGGAGCACTACCAATGCAGTAAAACTTAGGATACTAGAGCACATGCGTGCGATTGCTAAAAAGGATGATACTTATCCAGTGGCTAGGCATTTTGCCAAAATGCATAAAAGTAACAGGGACCTGTTAGCTTATACTTGCATAGACAGCGTGCCTTTGAGCATCAGAGGAGGGGACCGTCTACTTAAACTCAGACGTCTGGAATCCAGATACATTATTGATTTACAGACTAAGCATCCGCTAGGCCTTAATATGCATGAAGAATTATCCGTCCATCTAGGTTGACTGGGTGGTCTTGTGCTCTAGGTATCTATATATGTATTTCCCTCATATTTCCATGACTGTGTCTTATTAATTTGGCTCTATATGAACCTTGATCATGTAAAATAGGTTTTCAAGTTTTATATTTATGACATTCAAATGAATTTGGTGACACATGCTTACTCTTGATGCACTGCCCATCCAGGGCGTTATAACTGTGTGATGTAACCTGTTGTAGTATTTACTATTCATGATATGGACATTGTCATCATTGGTGTGGAGCAGAGGAATTGACAGATTCTAGTCGAGTTTCAGCTCTAATTGCCTGCCCATCTTGGGCTAGATTGCGACAATGTATTCCAGTATGTTATGGTGCTTGATTTCATAGCACCGAGACGTAGATTAATTCGGTTATAATCACACGCCCATTTCGGGCTAGATTTATGCATTATGATTTATTGTGATGACTGTGCTATCAAGGTTATCCGTATTTGGATTTTCTTTGATTGAAATATTTCACCTGGTCTAGGCTTTTATTCGAATCATCATGTTTCTATTGCCTGTACTGTATGTTCATCTAACACCGTTCCAATATGGCGACCATGTATCAGTTTGCGCAGTCCCATTTTGATTTCAATTGATTTCGCATGTTGTCCTCTTTTTAAACCGACGCACGCCTCGGCTCTCTGCACAACTTGACGAAGCCCTAAGGCGAAACGCGTCGTTGCTGTTGGTTTCCTGATTAAATCCTTTGTGAAACCTCCCCTGAGTGTGCTACTTTCCTTTAGGATTGATTTTCCTGGGATTTTGGAGCTCATTTGTAACTCGGGCACACCCCCGATTTGGCGTGCACCCACTCGTGTGTGCAACTGGCTGGTGTTTGAAGCTTCCTCATATATATATATATATATATATATATATATATATATATATATATATATATATATATATATATATATATATATTGGCTCAACAGAATAGGGAGTTGAAGGACGACACTGAACGCCTCAAAAACGACTCCAGGAAAAACAACGTCAAAATTCTAAACGTACCTGAAGATCTTGAAGGGGGGGATATAAAGAATTTTGTAGTCTTTCTCCTGGAAATAACACTTTTAAAAGACTCCTCAGAAGCGGATTTGGATCTAATGGGGGACATTCGAAGGGTCCATTGTGACCCATGTAGGAGAAACCCCGGGAAAGAGCGTCCTAGGAAAATCCTGGTGAAGTTCCTCGCGTACGCCATCAAGGAAATTTGTTTGTCTTTGGCCCTGAAAGCTGGTCATTTAAAGTGCACTTCCTATTCCAGCCCTATTTCCTTTTCTTTCCGTTCGGATGTCTCCCATATTACTGCCAGGAAACAGTGGGAGTTGGGCAAGAGGATGGTAACTCTGAACTCTTTGGGGGCTCGGACTCAGCTAAAATGTCCCCGCATCTCTTTGGATCATGTGGAACAATCACATGTACAATTTGCGCCAAATTGAGGAAGTCGATATCTTAATTGATAAGATCAGAAAAGGAAGTGGGAGCGGAAGTGACAGTGGGGTTTAACTATTAGGGACCTGCTTGGTATTTAGCTATTAAGGTGAAAAATAATAAAACCAAGAACACGGAAAGTTATTGGGGAAGAGTATAGCTCAATAAATGCCGCCGCTGCTTTGACAGGTTCATTATATTTCTGATTGTGCACTTATTACTTAGCCACACATGGGGGGGGGGGCTCCCGACACTAGAGCGTATGCTCAGAGAAGAAGGGAGGGTTCCCCAGGGTCGTATGGGATCATTGGGGTCACGGGGGCAGGAGGAGGGGTGCACGGGTGGGGATGCAGTGGGAGAAAATATAAAAATGAGTCCTCATTCTCCTTTTTTCCTTCTTTTTTTGAGTAAGTCTTTTACAGGGTGCCTAGCCAATGGGAGGGAGGCAGATGAACTAATAACCCATGACAACTGCTAGGATAAGGTTTGTCTCGTGGAACGTCAACAGTGTTAATTAGAACAGGAGCCGGTGGCACCATAATGTCCATGTTGACAGATCAAACGGGCAGATGGGTCATGGTACAAGCCGACTTTGGGGGGGATTGAGCTTACTATGGTATCTTACTATGGCCTAACATTTACGACCCTGCCTGTTTACTCAGAGCACAGACCAAACTAGTAGAAGTCACCTCTCTGGTGGTAATCGGGGTGATTTAAATGTTCCTCTCAATCCCCTTCAAGACCGGTCAAACTATAGCCAGAACGCTGCTGCCCCCCTGCATGGGTCGGGCTATGATTAATATGATCCATGAGCTTGGACTGGTAGACGTTTGGAAGGCTAAGAAGGGGGCAGAGCTAGGCTTTACATACTTTAGTAAAAAGCATGGGAACTCCTCAAGAATTGACTATATCATTATGGATAGATCGGGCTTAGAAAATTTAGAGGATATTGCCATTCTTCCAAGCATTTTATCTGACCATGCCCCTATTTCATTTTCATTCTCCATGAGACGGTCTAAGCCTAACCTTACACCCAGGTGGACCTTAAAAAGGGTAATGTTATCCAATCAGGAAATAGTCTCCGCCATTAAAACATGCACTATTAACTATTTTCCTGATAATATGGGTTCAACGTCATTTGATTACGTCTGGGACGCATTTAAGGTCCATACTTGCGGCTTATTACACAGCCTGACACGCGCTCAGAATAGGGAGGAGGCGCTAGAATTCCAAAACTGGAAGATAAGATATCTATGCTAGAAAGAGCGAGACTGAGTTGCCAACCGGATAACTAGCCACAATTTCTTAGCGATCTGGAACACCTGCGAATCGAGTATAGGGGAAAGTTGAATCAAAAAGTGAAGGCACAATGGTCTGTTCATAGCATGAATATTGAGAAAAAGCTGGAGCCATCTTAGCATGAAAGATAAAGGCAGACCGAGTAAAAAATAACATTAATATTCTGATTATAGATGAGACAGGGGCTACCTCTTGTAATCAAGAGGACATGCAGAAGTGTCTACTTACCATGTTTTCTAAAATCTACGAGGAGGAGGCCACTCCAAGTATTAATAGTTTTCAGGAATGGCTGAAAAATAAGGTGTTACCAATTCTAACAAGCGAGGGCCGAGATATGCTAGACGGTCCCATCACGGAAGAGGAAATTAGGTTCCATATAAAGAAAATTAAGAATAATAAAGCCGCTGGGACTGATGCCCTTCCAGGAGAAGTTTACAAGGTCCTCCAGGGGGTTATAGCTCCAAGGTTATGTGAGCTTTTTAATTACATATATAGTTCAGAAGGGAGGGTCCCTCCGTCATGGAATTAGGCAACAATAGTGCTTATATTGAAGCCGGGAAAAGACCCCCTCAAAGCAGACTCCTACAGGCCAATCTCCCTGTTCAATGCAGATTATAAGATCTTTACCAGCATATTGGCAGGGAGATTGGTCAAGATAGCTCCACAGCTGAATAATGCCGATCAAAAGGGCTTCATCCCGGGCAGGTTCATCCAGGAACAAACCCTGCAGCTAATAAGCAGTATTGACCTGGCATTGGCACGGTCGGAACCCTGGGCAGTGGCTGCGTACGATTCTGCCAAGGCGTTCAATCGTGTCAACTGGGCCTTTCTTTGGGAAGTTTTAAGAACAATGGGATTTGGCTCAACATTCGTACAAACTCTCACTAGGTGTTATGAGGGTGCCTCCGCATTTATCCTCCTAAACGGTTTCCTGACATCGAGGTTTAGTATAAAAAAGGTAACACATCAGGGGTGTCCCATCTCGCCCCTTCTGTTCGATATACATATCGAACCCCTTGCGCAAGAATTGAGATTAGACGATCAAATCACGCCCTTTAAAGCCTCTGAATATAGTTGCAAATTAGCTCTATATGCAGACGACCTGCTGGTTTACACTAACAATCCAGCGGAGGTGCTACCTAGGGTAGAAGCTACCCTGAATGAATTTGGTTTGTACTCTGGGTACTCAGTCAACTCTACCAAGACCGAGGTAATTTGCTGGGGTGTCAACAATTGGCTAGGTACTTGTAGTAAAGAGCTCAAGTACCTGGGGATAACCATAGTACAGGATCTAATCAATATCACCATGATTAACTTGAGGAAAGTGGCCAAGGAGATCGACCACCTCTTCTCTAGATGGCAGAATTTACCTCTCACAATTTATGGCCGCGTAAATCTAGTTAAGATGGTTATCCTTCCCAAATTGACATATTTATTTAGCACCATCCCTCTTGATTTTCCAGATAAGCTTTTGGGTAGAATCCAGAGCAATATAGGCAGCTTCATATTGTCTAATAAAAACTCCAGGCTGTCCTGTAAAAAGATAAAACGAAAACTCTTAAAGGGCGGTCTTGCTCTGCCGGATGTGCTCTGTTATTCATTTTCCTTCCACTTAAAAAATTTACGTTGTCTATTTTCAAGTCCAGATGATTCCAACTGGGGTAGGATCTTGATCGTAATGGCTAACTTCGAGGGAGGGGATACTGGATTTTTATATACGTTCGGGGCGCCAAGGTTTTTTAGAAGGTTTGTTTAAAGGTTTTAAAATCAGCACTCAATGTGTGGTACAAAGTCAAGGTGGGATGGGGTACAAGTTATTATTCAGACTTGGCCCCAATCTGGGACTTCCCGGGACTGCCCAAAAGTCTGAAAGACGGCTTAGCATCCCCCATCAAGAAGGCAGGGGTTAAGATCTGGTTTGACCTCGTATCACCTGAGCGGGTTCTTCCCTGGGAAGTCTTGAGATCAAAAATTGGGGACTCCTTTTTCAGATTCGAATATTTGCAACTGTACTCCTGGTTTTCTCAGAGAAGGAGCATATAGGTGGGAACTGTGGGATCGAAAGTTCCCTCCAATGTGCAAAACCAAGAAAAAAAGAGGTGGGATTCTGGTATAGGAGCCTTTTAGATGCTGGGGATGTACAGCTCCCCCCCCTCTTATCTTGTATGGAATTCAACCATTTTGGAAAATGTATCTGTTAGTTTATATGCTCTATCTCTTCAATGTTTATATAAGTTTGTTAGACCAGCTTCTCTTAAAAAGAATAATTTTTACGTTCTTAACCGCATCGCTGCGGCGGCTTTTCCCGCTGTGCGCGGCAATTTTAAAAACCCCGCGGTTCATGACGAGCTCAGCTCGTCATTAGCGCACGGCAGGTTACGCTCATGACGAGCTGAGCTCGTCATCAGCCTGGAAGGGGTTAATAGGCTGTACTACACGCCCAAAGGAATTGCAAAATTCGTTTCCTGTCCCCCTCACGAGTGTCCTAGAAGCGACTTGGTTGAGGCTGATGATATCCATATTTTTTCTGATTGTTTTCCTTTGAGTGATTTTTTGGCTTATGGTGGGGAGTGCCCTGGAAGGTATTTTTAAAATCAAGCTGTGTCTCAACCCAGCCCGAGTCTTTTTTGGCCTGGATAAAGATCTCATAAGCCTGTTACCTGCGGCACAAGTGGGTCTGTTTTTCTGTTTGGCTTTGATCGCCCGCAGAGAGATTTGTAAACTGTGGAAAGAACCTAGACCCCCGCTTTATGAGAATTGGTTGTGTGCTGCATTGGGCATGGCGCGTTTAGATCTGGGCTTGGCAGATAATGGCGATAATAATGTCTGGGCACCACTGATCTCGTGGGGTAAGGAAATGAGGCTGGTCTAAGGCCTCCGAGGTCCTATGATTACACCGAGCCTGGTACAAAGATGCAGGCCTGGTTGGCTCAAGGCAAACACAAGAACATTGGCCCTGGGCGCCCAGGGTGGAATGGGTCTTTATTGTTAACTATGCAGATGCCAATGGTGAAATGAGGACAAAAAAAAGTAAATCATTTCAGAAATTGGAAATTCTAAATCGGTTGAAAAAGGACAACAATTTTAAAAATAGCACCTAGGTGACACTAGGATATAGATGTCACTTAAAATGGCATATATGTTATAACATTTTGAAATCTCACCCCAGACTCTACAGATTGTTTGATGGATCTTAAATTTGATTTTTTTAAAACTGTCTCTGACATGGCCCTCTTTTCATTTCTCTAGTATGATGCCATCCACACACCAGAAAGTGTGAGCTCATCTTTTGAGATTTGCCCTATTTTTAAGGGATTCTCACAAACCACATCCTTTCACATCCAAGATGGCTATCATGCCTCCTGCAGACATCTACTGGACAACTGAGCTGTTTCCCTAGTCAGTGATCAAAACCCCTAGCTCTACAAAGATATCCCTCTTACATGGGAGAAAAGAGAATAAAGATCTCCCTATGGACGACAAAATCACAAATACTGTTAATGCCTAAAGTGGATGAAATGTGTGAACTGCTTGTGATCTGTGAGTGGCACTTCACCCAAGGCTGGGCAGGTGCCCCAGGCATACCCTCACCCATAGTAGTCCTAAATTACAATGGAAGCCTTTGAAGTGGGGGGAGGAAATTGACCACTGGCATCCAAATCTGTACTTCTTAGTTCAATTCCTACCAAAACCAAAGGATGTGATAAAGTCCCTAGCCACCTTTGTCTGGGCAACGTACAATATATGAAAACATTCCTACTTTTTAACAGAATGACATTATTGATATCTGCTTTCAGCCTTTGGATTTGATAATCAAATCAAAATAAACCATTTACATAAGAAAGATGTACCTGAACCATCCCTCTAAGTACTGTGCGATACATTCGATGAGTACCAATCAACATTAAAATAAAAAACTGTTCAGTAAAATTCCTAAACCAATTTATAAAAATAATGAGAATTGTAATATGAAACGACTCACATGAGGGCTTTATTCACAAATGTAGTTGCAAACTAAAGTATATGACCATATTTTCCTGTTTTGTGACCCATTAATTCACAACGGAGTTCTTGGATTGTGTTAATTCTCTGTACTTATTCATTTTAAAAGGGGCAATTCACAGGAACATGGCCATATGAGCCTCAAAGGATGAAAGACCATAGAAAATACAGAAAACCTTCACAAGACGATATGCAAAGTCTAAACCATAAAGGTTTTTGCTAAATGTTGGAATCTTTACAGACAGCCATAACATTTTTTTTTCTTAAATATTTTTTATTGCCATTTTCTGTATTCACGTACATCACAGTATTAGGAATGGCATTGGTAGACACGAGAAATCTCACATTCATTTTACATCTTGGTATGAGGGTAGGAAATGTCGTGGTTTAAAATCTCTCGGGTGGCCTCAGAGTCAATTGTGGGCTGAAGGGATAAGCGGTGGGGTAGTGTCAGCACCCATGTGAGTCAGCGTTTGGTGTACGCTAGGGTGAGAGGTGTGCTCTCTCTGCTAACACTATATCATAAGGATGGTGGTATGCCAGCATTAACATAAACTGAAAAAAACTTGGGGTGTAGAACTGGGGTACACTGTGTTGCACATTGCTGCAATTTGGGGGTGATCGCCTGGTTGGTGCACTGTAGCAGGTGGCTGGGTTTGCATGCGCAGGGGGGAGGGGGTGGAGTGCTGGAGGTCACCTCCATGGAGACATAGTTATGCTCACTCGCGTGCGCTGGTTGCGGCCCGCCGGGCGACCCGGCCCTCCGCGAGGCACCCCGGGCAGCCACAGGGGCCACAAGTGCCCCTGGAGGACTGGCCGGCTGGAATCCCGGTGTCGTTAGTGTTTCTTGCGCGAAGGAGTGGAGTAACAGGGCCCAAGGTATAGAAATGGGATGTTTACGAATTATTTTATCCTCCTCCGAGAGTATTCCCCCTTCAGCCATGCCCCATTTCTTAACAGGACCCACCCATGCCGCCAGGGAAGTGCCAATACAGAAAGCCATAACATGGTTAGTTAGTTGATAGAACAAGAGAAAAAAATCTGAACATAAGGTCAAATGACAAACTGTAATAGAGTTTTGCTTCATAAAGCTGACAAAAGCTTCAAATGTGAAGTCAAATGACAATCCAACATAGGGACTGTCCAGTATGAAAGCAAGGAAGAGTCTAAATCAAATAAGCACACTGTTGTGGACTTTATCTCCCTAGAAGCAAGCAAAATGTCTGGCACAAATCCCAGAAAAGACACATTTCATACGTTCAGAGGAGTAGAAAGCCATGCTTTCAGCATAGTGCGAAGTGGAACGATAGGGCTGAAGTAATACATGTACATGACATAAACCAATCAGCATCAAAGAATTGTTTTACGTAAAAAAGGCTACTCTAGAAACCACCCAAATTTTTAATAATGAATTATCCCTTTTATCCAACATACAAGGCAAATTGTATTGTATTGTATGACATATTTATATAGCGTTATACTGTCACCCTTAGGGTATCCTGGCGCTTGACTTGGTCTGCCAATGCATGATTCAGCAATTTTAAATGAAAAAACTAAATACTTTGGCTGCAGCTGCAACAGCCTTGATTATCGCAACATGTGAGAACTTCTCCATCCTGGCTTTCTTGGAAACACAAGTTTGATACAGCATAAGAATCTGTACCACAAAATTAATCCTATTTAGACTTCGAGCCTGGTTCTGATGCGGTTAGGATGGTCTCCTAACAGCTTTTCCTCCGTCCAAATCGGACCAGGAACGTGTCTTTCCAACTGAAGGCACTATTACGATGCGATTAGAAAAGCATTTCCACCCCGGGTCCGATTACAATGCAGTTAGCAACTTAGGCTCCCATTGAAGTCAATGGGAGTCCAACCAAATCATATCTGGAAGCATCCGGATGCATCATACTCGGTCGGTTGGACTCTCCCGATCCGATTCGGTTGGAAACCATTCCCAAACCCATTTGGTCTGGAAGCTTTCCAAACCACATCAGAATCGGGCCCTATATATGTTATTGGAAAAGAAGTCCAGCAGGTCTTTTTAACGTGAAGAATAAAACAGCATTATTTACGTACTTTCAAAACTGCCTGTCCATACAGGTAGTCTGAGGTCCAGTTATGTCAACTCAAGGCCTGGTTATGCTAACTTAAAACATGCGTAGATATTCATTATTTTAAATTAATAAATCTACTCTAGCACAGGCATAAGCCAATGTACTTCTCTACAACTGTAAGGCTCAAGTGGTGAGAAAGCGAGCATTTCTAGATGTGGTTAGGAATGGATTTTTGTGAACACCCATAAGCATGGTTGTCTGCTGATATTCACATACTCATCTCCTTCCATTTCCTCCCTGAAATGGGTCAGATTTGTACACCAGTCAAGGGCTATCAACGGTAGGAAGGGGAAAGGATAACCCCAAAGATTTGATATGGGGATAGGGGAAGAGTTTCTCCACCCGGAAAAATAATTTCCCTCTGTAAAAAAAATATGCAGGTAGACAGGAGATATAATTCTCCCTGTCTGGATTACTCTGCTATGGAGAACATGGCACAATGAGTAGAGGATCCAACTGGCAACCTCAAATAACCTTACATGGAAACCTGCCTGTGGTGCTGCTTTCCTTGTGCATTCAGTGGAATGTGTGTGCGATCAAGAAAATAGAAAATCTACCATTGAATGTAGGTTAAAATCTGTGAATGCACATTTATTACTTTCTTTATGAATTGGGCCTATAAATTGTTACACGAATATACATTTCATAACATGTTATGAAAAAAGCACAAAATATTTCGATACATATTTTTAAAGGCAATGTTTGCGGTTGACATGGACGGAGCCATGAATGCAGGCATGACCGCAATTGAACAAGAGCTTTGTAAGCCTTATAGATTACACTGTTTAAAAGTAATGCATTATAATTTAGTGCCTGATTTAGGCTTTGGAGGACAGTCCCCCGGCAATCAGGGTGGCGGGGGACACTACCACCTCCACCCTGACTAACTACAGTTTTCCAAATTTGAGATGAATCTCGGTCCACCAGTCACCTTTGTACCTGGAAAACAACCACCAGTAAACTTGAGTTTGTTTCTGAAAAAAAAAAAAATGAATGACCCGTACACCTTGAAAGTTTTCATCCCGGGAGTTGGGGAGGTAATTTTGTTTTTTATGTCCCTTTCACCAGTTGTTGACTGGCAGTGAAGGACAGGAAGAAAGACATTACACCATCCACCCCAAGTATGGTGGGCGGTGTATTGTCCTTAATGCTATGACCTCAAGTTGTCAGTCTGTCAGAGATTGACTATTAGAGGCAGTTTTCTCTCAATGGCCCAACAGGGTTCTGTTGACAGAAAACTTAAGGTACGTCCATTTCTAAAAGAGACGGGCAAGCCAAAGGTTTTCAATCAGGCTCTTCGTTTTTTTTCTAGAAGTCACAATCCTCAGTTGGGACAAGGCAGAATGATGGAGCTGATAAGCTCCCCTCAAAGTCAAATATGCTAAATATGGGCTCCCACTGCAGTTTTGGCACCAAAAGCGTTAAGCAGGACAACATTGTATTTCAAAGCTGCTAAGATAGCTTCATTTCTGAGATGGTTAATCACTTACCCCTTTTCTATATTCAGATGTAATATCTTTTTTTATTCTTATAAATCTCCGGTAGGGCAAGTCTATTAGGCAGGAGGCTGTAGCTAGCATGGTGTCCTATGGCAGCCTTGAAATTTGGTGCAAAATCTTTCCCAAGGATATTTGGTGTCTGTTTGTGGTACTCCTGACTCCAAAAAAGTGACCCATTCATTTTGATGCTGGTACCACTGCTCCCAGACCTTCAGGGAAAGATATTCCATAGTGAAGGTCTCCCTCCATGCAGGACTCTCACAAGGTTCAGTGCAGTCAGCTCTCAATGAGGTAGCTCTATACATACTGGGCCCGTTTTAAGGCTTTTGTGCCCGCCAGGCACTAAAGGGCCAGCCTATTGGCCTTGGGATGCACATACACTCTCTAGATTCATGTTGAGAGAATGAGTTATTGATTGGTTCTTCATTTACTGTTAAGGTAAGGCTCTTTATTTTGCTAAGTCTTCCAGTAGTGTACCAAAGAGCTGGGGAACTAGTGCTATTTTCTCAAATACAATATCCAGTGATTTCTGACATTCTTGATTGTGTCTCTGCTAAATTCCCACCATCATGCATCCCAAGTTTACTGTTGTTAGCTGTTTTGCCTGAAAGGAAAAAAAAACATAAGATTAGGGAGGAAAGCTACCAGATCATGAGCAGACAATTCAAACAATATGTTATGAATTGGGTACAACCGATCTGTCTGCCAACACAGATTTAAAAGAGCAGAGACTTCAAAGGGAACATTGAAGAAGCTTTTGAGAGTTTCCTGGCTGATATTGTGAAAGTATGCTTTTAATCACAAGAAGGCCTCTTGTTAGAAAAAAGACACTTTAAGTAATATCTTTGTATTTACTTATTATGTATTAAAAATTGCGAAAGGTTTTATATATACATGTATATATATATATATATATATATATATATATATATATATATATATATATATATATATATATATATATATATGTCAAACAACCGCAAAGGTGCACCACAAAGAACAAGAAACAGATTCAAATGTTATTGATAAACACAGAAGAATGTTTTTTGCCAACGAGATGTTGATAATCTTCAAGTAATCTTTATTTTCAATTTATTCAATACAACGTACAGCCACGTTGTATTGAATAAATTGAAAATAAAGATTACTTGAAGATTATCAACATCTCGTTGGCAAAAAACATTCTTCTGTGTTTATCAATAACATTTGAATCTGTTTCTTGTTCTTTGTGGTGCACCTTTGCGGTTGTTTGACTTGTATTTGGATTCCTTATGGAATAGGCACAGTAACGATGGGTGCCAGTCAGTGTGCACACAATTCCCTTTAGTTATTTTAGGGCTATTTATCATTTTGGGGAGAAAGGTAGTCAGGTGCTGGCATTAGGAAGGGTCCATTGTTATACCTCTGGTGTTGATATATATATATATTCACTGAAAAAACCATAGGTTATAGACCATATATAGTTAGGAATTAGCATTTACAAAACCTTGAAAATTCACTGAAAAAAACATAGGTTATAGACCATATATCGTTAGGAAATAGCATTTACAAAACCTTATTTTACTCACACAAGACCATTGAAATTCCATATATAGTTAGTTGCACTAACTATATATCGCGCACCCGCAATCCACTGCTGATGATGTCACATATTACATCATTCATGATATGGTCAGTGACATCACTGATGACATCTCAAATGACATCACTGATGACATGACTGATAACAACATCCAGTGATTTTTTGTTTCTGTAAAGTTTAAATATGTCTTACATATTGAAGATTGAGTGTCTGGACGAAGGATTTAGTAGGTGCATGACTAACTGTATGAGTGAGTGATTAAATGTGTCTCACTGAGTGCATGGGTTAGTGACTAAACTGTCTTAATTTGTGCATCATTATGTCTGTTGTTCTGTAAACTGCTGCATGTGTTGATCAGTAGCTGTATGAGTAACTATATGGGTTATTGATTGATTGCCCAAGTATTTGTATGGGAGACTGAGTGTGTGTGTGGCTGGCTGGGAGGTGTGTGACTCTGTGCAGATCAATGTGTACTTGTATCAATGATTGTATAAGAAGGTAAGTATGTGTTAGTATATGCACACCAAAATACAGTAAAGAGAGAGATGCCTCATTGGACATAAAAGTACAATTAACAGTGATCGAAGCAGAGGAAAATGATTGTTGGATGAGTCCTCTTTTATTGCATGAATGGCCAGCCGACACGTGTTTCGTCGTCAAGCGGTAACAGTGCTTGCACGACTCATCAGGGCTGTAGCGAGAAGAGGAAGGACCACAGGTCGCTTAGCCGGTGATACTTCCGACCCGGCCCTTGCTCGGGACCAGGCTAAAGGTGGTAAATGGATGTTGCTCCAGATCCAGTAGAAAGATGTGGTGAAAATGATGCTCAACGTTAGGAAAACAGTGCTCCAAAGTCCTGAAGTGCGTTTATGCCACCCAATGGTAACGAGCATTCACATTAAGATACAGGAGTATCTGAGTGGTATATTCGGTAGTGATAGGCAAGACATCGCTCGGTTCAGCGGGATCCGATATCAGGGCGATAGTCAGCGGGGAGGGTGCTCCCACACAGCAGTTCCGGGAGCACTGTTTTCCTAACGTTGAGCATCATTTTCACCACATCTTTCTACTGGATCTGGAGCAACATCCATTTACCACCTTTAGCCTGGTCCCGAGCATGGGCCGGGTCGGAAGTATCACCGGCTAAGCGACCTGTGGTCCTTCCTCTTCTCGCTACAGCCCTGATGAGTCGTGCAAGCACTGTTACCGCTTGACGACGAAACACGTGTCGGCTGGCCATTCATGCAATAAAAGAGGACTCATCCAACAATCATTTTCCTCTGCTTCGATCACTGTTAATTGTACTTTTATGTCCATTGAGGCATCTCTCTCTTTACTGTATTTTGGTGTGCATTTGGTTTTTGTTCTTGCTTTGTTTTGCGTGTGCTCCGCACACACTTGGAGGGGTTTAGGGCCTTTGTCCCCTCACCTACTTGCACCCAGACCTACCTATACTCTACACTAACGTGCGCTGTGCGCCTAGTATTTCCCTGTACCCCAAAAAACCCCATTTCTCCATAGGCTTTATGTGTTAGTATATGTTTGAAAATGTAAGGTGCTCTATGTTTAACGGTATAGACAAGAAAATGGAAGTGTCATTGATTCTTTACATGACTGACTAGGTGAGTGAGTAACTCCATGGATGAGTGGCAGACTGTGAGTGTCTGTATAGGTGTATGAGTGCATATGATAGTGTTGTAAAGATGAGTGATTGTATGTATGAATGATTGTATGGGTGAATGAGTGAAGGTGTGTGTAGACGTAGGAATCAGTGAGTGCGTATGTAGTAACTAGTATTGGTGTGTCAATGGTTTAAAAAATTATACTCTGTATTTAACACTGGGTGAAACAGAGGTTATATTAAAATGTGAGGAGATGCATTGTATTGTCACATGAATGATATCATCAGTGATGTGGTCATTGATGTCAAATGAGATGTCATCAGTGATGTCATCAGTGATGTCATTTGAGATGTCATCAGTGATGTCATCAGTGATGTCACTGACCATGTCATGAATGATGTAATATGTGACATCATCAGCAGTGGATTGCGGGTGCGCGATATATAGTTAGTTCAACTAACTATATATGGAATTTCAATGGTTTTGTGTGAGTAAAATAAGGTTTTGTAAATGCTAATTCCTAACGATATATGGTCTATAATCTATGGTTTTTTCAGTGAATTTTCAAGGTTTTGTACATGCTAATTCCTAACTATATATGGTCTATAACCTATGGTTTTTTCAGTGAATTTTCAAGGTTTTGTAAATGCTAATTCCTAACTATATATGGTCTATAACCTATGGTTTTTTCAGTGAATTTCAATGGTTTTTTAATAGCAAATATCATAAGCTGTCGAATGTCAAGTACGTGGTAAGTAAAAACATTTTCGTGTTTATGCACACTGATCTGCTTTGAATGGTGCCCCCCCCTCATTTCTATTAGGAGTACTCTCTCTTTGCAGATAGTGAAAGGTAGTTAACGCAGGCCTTTGCCCCCATTGTAATACGTCGTGCCTGCTTCTCTCTCCATTTGATTGATTGTTGTCCAAGCATTTACTGTTTTAGAATTGGTTCTCTTTGGTTCATTCTCTATTTACAAACAAACACAGAGTCGCAATACTCTGTTTAGTCTTTGCAGATAACGAAAAATCGTGTAAAAAAAACAAAAGGAATCGAGCAAAATCAGTAGGCCACTAATGGGATCTCTTTTTGACCTCGCTAAAATAGAAACATTAGGAACAACCCCTCATGACAAATACGAAACTAGTGAGATGAACTGAACTCCACACAATGATGGCTGCAAAACAGCTCGGCTCCGCCACCCAACCCGCCCAAAATAACGATAAAGAGCGGCTGCCATGATTGGTTGCGGAATGGCCACGACGGAGCTACGAAATGGTGGTGCTCTCATGCTAACCCCAGCTTCAGTCTGAAACATCCAGAAACACTGTAGACTACCAATTCGATCAGTTCCGGTAGCGCCCCAATGTAACCCGGTAGAGAAGAACTAGCCCTCCCCTCTTTGACTGATGGTTCTTGTTGCCTGTCCCTTCTGTTGTCATTTAACAGAACTATTTAGCCTGCTGAAAGGGGTTGTGTTCCGACCGCTGGTCTGTGGAGACATTTTGACTATATTCTGGACCTGCGTTGTCGCGTAATGCGTCATATGACGCGCCGCGTTAGCGCATCCGGAAGTCATCCGGGGCGCGACGCGCAGCGCGTAACGTAAGCATAACAAGTCATGTGACTTGTTAATAAAACTTTTCATTGGTTCATTTTACTTTTCTTATTCTAATGATGAAAGGCTTGGTCATATGACCTAAAAATTACGCTTTGTATTACTTCCGAACATTATTTTTTCTTAAATATATGTTATAATGTTCCAGGCTAATGTACTTTCCCGGAAAATTTACAACTGTCCTGCAAGTAAAATATATTCTTTTTTCGAGAAAAAGAGCGTTTCTTCGTCCCATGACGGAGCCGTTGAGCAAAAGAGGGTCGACCTGCTGTCTTAGTCGCCGATACGCCTGAATATGAGATTCTTATCGATCACTTTATGTTGCAGGAGTAGAAAACACAACAGCCCTTGACCATTTATCTTTACTGCGTTCCTGCATATTATACCTTTTACCCTTCATGTAATTAGTCTGCTTTATTTCACTTGCCTTTTAATGATTCTAAAACAGTGACTATTACTAAAAACTTAACCAATGTATATACTACTACCATGTTTTCTTTTAAAAACCTTTATTGTGAAAATTTCATTATACAAATACGAGCCTATAACCACGTGGGCCGGCCACGGAGCAAACTGTAATCGTATATGATGAGTAGACATTTACACTGTAGAGGAACGTAACGGGCGGGCCATTAGGTTGCAAGAACTAAGATGTCTAACAGTTGCGGAATTGGTGGACGTACATTTTATAATTAAAATACGACAGGGCCAGTTACAATAAAATTATCTAGATATACATTTGCGGGCAAGTACCATGGGTGACGTTAATTCGAACTTTCAATAGTACAGTAATCAATAACACATCAGAACTTAATATCAATAGGGATGTCGAAATATTCAATCAATTCTCGTCCCCGCCCGCCATGTGCTTCAAAACTGCATACGTATCTCGTGATTTCAAGGTTCTGCAACCAGTACACAACAAGGAGTTACGAGTCCCATTTATTCCGGCGCCATTTTGGGCGAGGACGGGCAGGTCCAGGATATAGTCAAAATGTCTCTACCAACCATCGACTATGATGATGTTCATATGCTGTATTTATTAGAGTAACACTCATCTGTCCACATGAAATTAATTTGCCACAATCTAAACATGTCATTTTAATCTTTCCAAAGTTCTTCTAAATATTTGGGACCGTTTCCCTTGCCTCTGATGCTGTCAGTGCCACTTCTTTGATGAATGTACTGGCAGGTCGGGGGTTCTCCTCCAAATCTCTCTTTTATGCAGCACTATAATTAATTGGTGCCACCTCTCCATATGACGATGCATGGATAGTTACCATAACTATATTTTTTTTTGGTTCCTCTGGAGAGTACATCGTGGCAGATGAAGCGTGTAACGTACCGGGCATTTACCTTTTTTTGCATGTACAGGAAAGGAAAAAAAATCGAGCGTCCGAGTTCTAAGGTGTCCCAGGGCCATTTTAGTGGACCAGGCCCAAATCCAAAGAACAGGCCACCATTTTGAGAGTCCTGTTGCAGCCGCCTGTCGCTGTAGCATCAAGAGCAGCCGAAACTCAGCTGAATGGCAACTGAAACGGTAAAGGGGCGCCCCACTACAGCAGACGAGCCTCCAACTAGGAAGGCCCGTTCACGCCGCCTCCCCCCCCCCCTTCGGGCACCCCACGCCGTTATTCGGAGCAGTATTGTAGGATGGCCACACCAGTGCGGCAACTTGCTAGACATCACCTCGGTGGTAACCGAATCTCAGCGCCTTGTGGTGTCTTCTCTTCAGAAAATAATGTTGCGCTGCCTTTGGCCCCATTCGCACATCGGTCTGCTACTGACGTCATCTCACAGGCTAATGGGGCGCCCCACGCCGAGTTTCAGCATTGTAGGATGGCCACACCAGTACAGCAACTTGCTAGACATCACCTCGGTGCCATCCGGATCTTGGCATCTCAGCGCCTTGTGGCGTCTTCTAGTCAGAAAATATTGTTGCGCTGCCTTTGGCCCCATTCGCACATCGGTCCGCTACTGACACCATCTCACAGGCCAACAGGGCGCCCCACGCCGACTTTTACCATTGTAGGATGGCCACACCAGTGCCACAACTTGCTAGACACCACCTCGGTGCCATCCGGATCTTGGCATCTCAGCGCCTTGTGGTGTCTTCTATTCAGAAAATATTGTTGCGCTGCCTTTGGCCTCATTCGCACATCGGTCCGCTACTGACGCCATCTCACAGGCCAACAGGGCGCCCCACGCCGACTTTCAACATTGTAGGATGGCCACACCAGTGCGGCAACTTACTAGACACCACCTCGGTGCCATCCGGATCTTGGCGCGTTGTGCTGCCTTCGGCCTATTCGCACATCGGTCCGCTACTGACGCGAACTCACAGGCCAACGGGGCGCCCCACGCCGACTTTCAGCATTGTAGGATGGCCACACCAGTGCTGCAACTTGCTGGACACCACCTCGGTGCCATCCGGATCTTGGCGCGTTGTGTTGCCTTCGGCCTATTCGCACATCGGTCCGCTACTGACGCCGCCTCACGTGCCAACGTATTTTCTCCGCATTTTATACCCTATGCCGCATAACAGGTCATGTGACTTGTTTATAAAACTTTTCATTGGTTCATTTTACTTTTGGTTTCCTAATGGTGGAAGGCTTGATCATATGACCTAAAAATAACACTTTTCATTGGATGAAAACTTTTTTTTTCCCAAACGATGAAAGCCCCACCTTGTTTCTGGATGTTTCAGACTGAAGCTGGCGTCAGCATGAAAGCACCACCATCTCGTGGCTCCGTCGTGGTCATTCCGCGAGCAATCATGGCAGCCGCTCCCCACCGGAAGCCTACAGGAGTCGGGGGCCCCCAAAACTTTTGATGAATCCTCAAGGCGGAGGGGACGCTTTCGAGAATGGGGTCCAAGACCTAGCAGACAAGCGTCCGATTTCCAAAGTGTCCCAGGGCCATTTCAGTGGACCAGGCCCAAAAAGGAAACAGCCTGCCGCCATTTTGAGAGTCCTGTGACATCGCTGCACCGCAAGAGTGGGCGCAACTCAGCTAAATTGCGGCTTTTGACACAGTGGACGAAAAGCGGACGGAATGGCAACTGAAACGGTAAAGGGGCGCCCCACTACAACAGACGAGACTCCACCTGGAGAGGCCCGTTCACGCCGCCTCCCCTCCCCCCCGGGGCGCCCCACGCAGTTATTCGGAGCAGCATTGTAGGATACCAAAACCAGTGCGGCAACTTACTGGACATCACCTTGGTGCCATCGTTCTGCTGCCTTGGAACTATTCGCACAACAGTTTGCTACCGATGACCCACCCACCGCGACGCCCCACGCCGGATGCCGAAATCAGTGCGGCACCCAGGCAACATCACCTGGGTGCCGTCCAGAAATCTGGACGTTGTGCTGCGTTGGGACTATTCGCACAGCCGACCGCTACTTCGTTGTTTTTCCCTAAAAATGTTTATATGTTATTACTGTTTTTGTTTTGTTGTATATATTTATAAGTTATTAAAGTTTTATAATCTTACTACTTTGTTGGAGTGCTATATATTTTTAATGTGACACATAATTGTAAAAACTTTGATGTACAAAGAGTCATCCCTGGAATCTTCCGCTTCAGGCTCGGTCCCCTCCCCAATCACAATACAGGATGGTTTTCAGATAATAGGAACGCGTCTGCTGTGACGGAACTCATCGAGTGTGGGCCTTGATCTACTATAACTCCTTTGAAGAGGGGTGATTCTTTACAGCTGGGGCCATAAACTACATCTGCAGGGCTAGCTGATACCCTAGGACCAGCCTGGACAATCTGACACAGAGGAAAAGGAGTGTCAGAGGGTGCGGTAGTGAATAGGGCGAAAGGGAGGTGTCGGGCGGGCACAGGGTGTGATTCTCAGGGAAGAGCAGCGCAGATGGGGGGTGGTTTATTACCCATGCATAAGACAGAGAGCGGGGGTGACCACTGCCTGGGGGAGATGCTTGCGAGGGTGGGGAGCCATGCTAAGGATCGACAGCGTGCAGAGAGTGGGTCTGGTCAAGGCATCTAAAATGACTGCCGTGCACGACAAAAGTGTGGCATTTGAAAAAAGGCAAGATGGCGCAGACAATGTTTTTCAACACTTCCTGATTTCCTTTGAATCGAACGTTAACAGACGTTGGGGCATATTACCAAAGTTAAGCGATGTTTATCCCTAACGATGCTTAGCAACGAATTTTTTACCGCTAAGCATCGTCAGAAATTATCGCAGATAAACCTTGCTATTATCAAGGTTTATCGCAAATACGATAAAAAACGACCGCAATGCATTAATATCGCTGAAAACTCAGCGATATTCATGCATTACCGAGCTAATGCTCTTAGCCATGTTATCCACCTCCCATTGGATAACATGGCTAAGAACTGCTCAGGGCAGGTGGTAGCTTTTGGAGATATTCGCGCTTATCGCGAATATTTCCAAAAGTTGGTAATAGGAGATAGCGATGTTAGCGACTGTTTCCAGTCGCTAACATCTTGGCATGCCCACTTTGCATGTCATTAGTGATAAATATCACTCACATGCAAAGTGGGGCCCAAGATGGTCGCTATCTCCTACTAGCGGTCGCTAACTGGTGTTAGCAACAGCTAGGTAATACAGAGATAATTTTATCTCCGCGAAGCGGAGCGCTGTTACAGATATATATCTTTTTTTGAACGTTAATTTCTCAAAATCCACTGAAGCACATATATTGAGACCTAGCAAAGGCACATCGAGCTACCAGTCCCTACAATTTTGCCAAGTTTCGTGGAAATCCATTCAGCCGTTCGATTATTATTATTATTTTTTTTTTTGCCCCGCGGGGCCCTTTTAAAACCTCCACATCAAACCTAAGAGGTCAAGGAGGATCTACTATGCCCCCTTATGGTCATTTGCCCCTTCGCTTTGGCCTCCTCTTGTCTCTCGATCCTACCGAGAGACAAGATGGCGGCCGCTACGGACTGTTTGCAATGTTTACAGACGCCGGAGAACCAATCAGCTTCGCAAAGCTCCGTAACGCGAAAAGTACGCGAAGCGGAGCGCTGTTACAGATATATATCTTTTTTTGAACGTTAATTTCTCAAAATCCACTGAAGCACATATATTGAGACCTAGCAAAGGCACATCGGGCTACCAGTCCCTACAATTTTGCCAAGTTTCGTGCAAATCCATTCAGCCGTTCGATTATTATTATTATTTATTTTTTTGCCCCGCGGGGCCCTTTTAAAACCTCCACATCAAACCTAGAGGGTCAGGGAGGATCTACTATGCCCCCTTATGGTCATTTGCCCCTTCGCTTTGGCCTCCTCTTGTCTCTCGATCCTACCGAGAGACAAGATGGCGGCCGCTACGGACTGTTTGGAATGTTTACAGACGCCGGAGAACCAATCAGCTTCGCTTCACAAAGCTCCGTAACGCGTAAAGTCCGCGAACCGGAGCGCTGCCTGGTCCGCTGTTACAGATATATATCTTTTTTTGAACGTTAATTTCTCAAAATCCACTGAAGCACATATATTGAGACCTAGCAAAGGCACATCGGGCTACCAGTCCCTACAATTTTGCCAAGTTTCGTGGAAATCCATTCAGCCGTTCGGCCTAAAAGTGAGGCCAACCGCCCTATGGAAAACTCAATGTTAAAAACACGTTTTGGGACCCCCCTTTTTTCTCGGCCCCCCCTTGACAAACCCCCCCCAAATTTCCAGGGGCTGCTCAGAAACAAAATGTGCCATTTTTCTGAAAATTTCAGCCAATTCCGTCCACAAACGCCAAAGTTATTAGACATAGAATTTTCAAAAAACCCATAGAGAAAAAATCCTAACTATATATACCTACTGGCGACCGCCAGTAGGTAATATATATATATTTTTTTTTTTTTCACTGAAAAAACCATAGGTTTTAGGGGTGTTCATCAGTGATGTCATCAGTGATGTCACTGACCATGTCATGGATTATGCAATATGTGACATCGTCAGCAGTGGATTGCGGGCACGCGAGTTATAGTTAGTACAACTAACTATAACGGAGGAATTTCAATGGTTTTGTACGAGTGAAATGTCCAGCTAACTATCACACCCCTAAAACCTATGTTTTTTTCAGTGAATTTCTAAGTTTTTTTAAAATGCTAATTCCTAACTATAACATGTCTGAAACCTATGGTTTTTTCAGTGAATTTCCAAGGTTTTTTAAATGATAATTTTTAAATATATTTCTTGTTCTTTTTTTTATATTGTTTAACTACATTTTCTTAATCTACTTACTTTTAGATGTTTTTTTTTTTTTTTTTTTTTTTAAATATATATTTTTAAATAAATATATATATTTTTTAATATTTTATATTCTTTTAAGCGCACCCTTCTTGTTCACTGCGCGGAATTTGTCCGCCATTTTAGGATTGATGTGTAGGATCCGTATACGGTGTGCGACGAGTACGACTTTCCCAACGCGGACCCTATGCGACTGGTACGCGACTTGTAGTGCATACGCGACATGTACGTATTACGCAATGCAACGGTCGCGCGGTTGCGTGTGACATCATATGCATATCAGACGCGGTGGGTGTACGACCACCGCAAAAAAAATGTATGTTCAAAAATGTATATTTATATATTTAATATAATTATTAAGACAAGACATTATCTGAGCTAATCTTAAAAATAATATTCTTTAACTTTCAATAAAGTTAAATTTCTGTTAAATGCAATTTCTTGCTGGGAGCGAGTTGGGTGCGAGCTGCGTGCGCACACTCTGCGCAGACCCCATGTGACCAGAAAAAAGAGATTTGATTGGTGCATTACACTTCCTATTGTAAGTATTGAAGGAGCCCACCCATTTCAATCACTCTTGTTAGACCTTCCTTAGGGGAAGACATCTGCTAGCAAGAACTGCTCTTTTTGGTTATTGCACAACTGTTTGTCCTCAAACTTGGAGAAATGGCAGCTAATCAACCATCATTAGAATCAGAACATCCTGAGAATGAAGAATTTGTGCCTGAACCTCCCCTTCCAGAGAAGTACACTTCAATTGTCTGGAAGTTTTTTACTTTTCCACCGGGGCAGAAAAAGGTTATTGCAAACAAAGTTACTTGCAAAATCTGCAAGGCGGTCCTCTCCAGGGGAGACCCTACTAAGAAGTACTCTTGTGGAACGGCGAGTATGAAGAAACATCTTCAGACACGGCATCCGGTCAACTTCTCAAGAGAAGAAATTAGGAGACTAAGGGAAAATGCTCCTGCACCACCGGCTGTTGCTAGTACATCTGGGGCAACACCAACGACTTCAACATCCCCTCCTGATATTTGTCCCCAATTTGGGAGAGTTAGGATGCATTGTGTTCAATGCAACCGTCTAATTTCATATGGGGAGCAGTCAGTGGACCTTGTTTGTCGTGCCATCTACAACCACCGTTGCTAGTTTCCTTTTTTTTTCTCCTCCTAGTTTTTAGTTCTGTTTGTCCTGTTGACATTTTTCCCTCTTTTAAAAAAAAACACAAAATCGTTCAAAAAGGAAACAAAAATATAAAACAACAAAAAGAAAAAAAAAGTTATTTTCAGAACTAACTACTATGTAAATGTAAATTGATACTTGTATAGCGCACTACTCACCCGCAAGGGTCTCAAGGCGCTGGTACGAATACCGCTGTGGAACCCATCCTGGCTTTCCCTGTGAGGTGTCCACTTCTGGGCACCCCCAAGGTGGAGGCCAGGCATCCTTAGCATTGTGGGGGCCATTGTGGAGATTAAGCAAGCTATTGCCCAGAGTTGCAGTGTGGGACTCCATGATTGGAATAGGCACCGAGGCGAGAATTATCAGGTCTGTGGAATTTTGAGCCCAAGACCCGCTGAGGCGGGGAATTGAACCCTGGTCCCGGGCTAGACCTCTGCATCAGGGTCTGCCGCTCTAACCATTGAGCCACACTTCTCCTATGGTTAAAGAAAGAGCTAAACTTGTATGGTAGTGTGTGAAAGTTTACATGAATGAATGTCTAGTAGATAATTGACTGAAAGAAAGCATTTGTGGTGTATGGTGAATGGATAAGTGCACAATTATAAGGAAGTGCTGCAGCATGACACTGTAAAGTGTTTAGCTAAAGCATGCTGTGGTACATCCGAAGCACAGGAATGTAACATATGTACATAAATATGTTGCAAGTCTGTGCTTCCCTCTGCACAGCTGCTTAAACTGCAGCCATGTGGTGACACAGGCACCCTGGCACCATGGAGCAAGGATGTCTGTGTCTTGCGGACATTGTCTTTGTGTAGGAAGGCACACCTTCCTACACAAAAACAATCAGCAAAGGTATTTTTCTCCTTCAATATATGCTGTGCATTGTAGTATATATTGAAAGAGAAAAAATGAGGAGAAGTGAAAACAATTCTCCTTGTGCCTTGCTACACAAATTGGAGGATGGTGCAGCATTCACACACACGTCCAGATTTATGATTTTTTATAAAACTGGAGATGTGTCTTGTTCTAAGAGTTTTCTGTGCAAACATGCACAGCAACATCTATAGAACGCCTTTTCAACGCTAAGTGGTGTGTATGATGAGATTGTATTTACATGGAAAACAAAAGGTATACAGAGTACCTCTTCCTTTCCTTGTAAATATGAAAGAGAGTTAATGGCAAGGCCAATTCTTATTATAGGAGTACATTTTTGTACTGCTAACAGAGAACAAGATGAATGTATAAGTACTTACGTTTTAGGAAACTTATAGGACATGTTTATATATTGCTGAAAGGAAGAGATGGGGCCTAATATGACATGTGCAAAAATACTTAGTGATGTGCTTTAAGTAAAAGAGTTGTATTTCTTTTAATTCTGAAATTACCAGGCCCTACAAGTCCACCATATCTCCCTATTGTATACTATACCATGTGTCTTGCAAACAGATGCTCTGAAGCTGTGTCCTATTTGATACCGGTCCACAATGGAATTCTCTGGCACAAATCTCCTCCATCCATCTTCCCTTTTTTCAACTGTGTGCAAACACACGCCATTGTGCATTTTAAGACTTACTTAAACTTACCTCAGCAGCAATGCATCTAAAAAACGCTACACATTTTATTCAGTTGTTTTTTATAATATAAATTCTGGTAAGCTGCTTATTTTAGAATGAGGATCTGTGAAAGAAAAGAACAAATAGTTACAACATGTAATAATATATTTTTAACAACACAGCATAATTTAAACATTTTCCAAAGTAATTTCTTTGCCTTTTTTGCTGTTCTCAGAATATATTGAATTTCACTAGAAACAGTAATTTCAATCGTACTCATCACATAACAGCGGGCAAAATAAACCAATCAATAAGATTGTTTAAAAAAAAACAAGAATCCATCCTCAAAAATATACCGTATAATACAAATCACACATATATAAAATCCTTACTGTTAAGAACATTTTATAACTTAAATTTATAAACCCTGTAAATGTTGTCGCTTAAAAGTATACTCTGAGACAATGTGCAAGAAAAAGTCCATAATTCAAACATATACCTCTCCATGAGGCCAAATGGTATTTTTGCACCACCTTTTTATGTAAATTGTCCAATGGTAATCCTACTAAATCATAATAATAAATTCCTCAGAGGCTGAATTATCTTCTTAAAACTTTGGCTTTAAAAATATTAGGTAGGAATTTGGTAATTCGCTAGGCAAACATTGTTTGAAAACCAAATGAGCATCATTACAAAGTGTCCAGCCTTTTCCACATTTTAGATAGGCAGTGTAGTGTCCAGATGTTGTGGAAGGACCATGATGGAAAATTATTGCTACTGCTCCAAAAGTCCTTCCTGATATTGATAATTGAGTTGCTACAAAATGTTTTATTAAAGTGTCCAATTTTCTCCCATCTGTTGTACAACGTTACATCATTAAAATTATATATTGTCCTTGATCTTTCTATAAATAATGTCGATAACATTTCTGATTTGCATTGGCTACACTCCATGTTTTGATTTGCTGCTTTAACTAATTTATTGAAAGACACTGATTTACAGTCCGGTAATGTTAAATATAGAAATCTTTCACTGTTTACATTAGTGCTAAATGTATACATACAATATTCACAATGGTGTTCCCATTTATAACAAAGGCCAAAAATATTCTCTATGTGTACACCTTAATTTTCCAATAGAGTAAGCATTTTTATTAGAAATTCCTGAGCATCTTGGTGGATATTTTGCGTAAATTGCGTAGAACCAGAACATACATCCAAAAGATCACAAACACTTTGTATTTCACTAGTATCAGTTCTCAATTTTTCATAAATGGAATGCAACAAGGAACAAAATCTTTTTTCCCGATTCTCCATAATTTGCTGTTGCAAACCTTCAAGAAAGAAAACAAAAACAACATTGACCACTACATTAGCATAGCAGTTGACACCTGAACTATTTTCAGACGGATAACCAACAATCTCTTCAACAGTGTCCTTTTTCTTTTTGCTTGCAGTGACAACATTATCTTATTTTTTTTCCTTCTTCATACCTTCACTACAGATATTCTCATACCTTCTTTTTCGAACTACTACACACTTTTCAAATACAGGATATTGACCTAAATTAGGAGCATATGTTCTTCTTAACCTATTATACTCTTTTACACAGTTTGCATCTGCAGTGACCTTTGTGTCATCAAAATCAATCAAAAACAAACCATATAATGTTCTGACTCACGACATAGCAACATATGCCATACCCTCTTTAAACACAGTATGTCCAATGTTCACCAAAGCACTGTCAACACTTAATCCTTGAGATTTATGAATAGTCACTGCATATGCCAGAGAAAGTGGAAACTGTTTTCTACAGACATATAAATCTTTAACAAGCAAAAAATTAACTGAACAACAACCAATTTGTTTAAGGTCTTCAATCTGATCAAATTTAATTTTTAAGGAATCATTAAAAAAAAAAAATGTTTATTTGTGCTTGATATAACAAAGACATAATACAAGAACATAATCACCGTGGCAAAACATTACACAAAGCAGGCAAAGCACCTGCACATATGTAAAAACATTAAAAAAGAGGGGGGAATGGATACATACATAATCCTAGGCAATAGAGCGAGAAAGTAAGAAAAAGAAAAATTATAAGCAAAATAGAATACCGGAAGTAGATAATTAAACAACCTAGAAACCTCTGCTACTTTATTCACTAAGCCACTCCACCACGGGAACCCAGATCTTCTGGCCGTCTCCCGCCTCCTTCTACCCCACCTCTGCCAAACTGCTGACTCTAGATTTTGAAGAGCCAGAATCCTCGCTCTCCAATTAATAAAAGTAGGCACATCTGGACTAATCCATTCTGAGGTAATACAGAGGCGGACTAAGGACAGAGCAAAAAACAGAAGGGCAGAGGCATGCCTCGATCTCTCTGGTGGTCTATTACTTTCACATCCAAATATCAACACCTCTGGTGAGAGGATAACCGGAATACTGAGCCTAGAGTTTATAAATTGCTCTACATCCAAAAGAAAAAGCCCCAATTTTGGGCAGCCAAAAAACATATGTACATTAGCAGCTGAAAAGCCACATCTCAGACAACAATGGCCGCCACTGCCCCCCATTTGGAAATTTTAGCCGGAGTGTAATATAAATTCAATAGGGCCATATAGCATTGAGAGCATAAACTTCCATAAATTAGCACAATACTAGACTGTTCGAGAGCCTGAGTAATGTCTACCCCTGTCACACCCAGCTTAGCCTCCCACTTAGCATTCTGTAGAGTGAGATCATCCGGAAGGCCAGATAGTAAATGCTGATAGACTACACCAATTTTTGATCTCCTCAAAATCAATTCAAACAATGTGATCCTATCGAACATGGTGGTGGCTTGGCCCTTCATTCTATCAACAAAACTACGGATCTGCAAATATTTTTAAAAATTGTGCGTATTGAGATGGAATTTCTCCTTTAAAAATGAAAAGGAGGCCATTTTCCCATCCAAGCCTAAATCACCCAGGGCTCCTAACCCTAGCGAAATCCACCTGAAGGTGGTCTGATCTTGTAAAATCGAGGGCAGGAGTCTAGCAGCAGTGAAAGGTGTATAAAAATGGATGTTAGAGATCGACCATTTACGCCGTATCTTACACCAGACTGAAAACATTGCCCCAATAACCTTGAACTTAGTCTTCTTATAATAACCAGGCTCAAGAATCCGCAATAAGATCCCCTTAGCATCCTCTCCTAGCCTTATTTTGTAGATTGAAGGCCTACAGAACAAAGGCACCACCGCCCTGTCCCCAAGCAGTGGCAAGCCAAAATTTGGAATCAGTGAGGACCAGAAATAGAGCAAAATATTCGGGACTGACCAGCCCCCCGTTCTCTCGGGAGGCGCATCCACTTAGCTGCCCTGCGAGGGCGATGATATCCCCAGAGATATATATTACAGGTCCTTTCTGCTCTAGCCAGGCTTGATTGAGAGAACTAGAATAAGTATAAGAACTAAGGTAAAACCAGCATTTTAAGGACATTACACCTACCATACAAAGATAGATGAAGATTATCCAGTCTTACTAAGGTAGAATTGACTGATTCAATAACTGGCAGAATATTCAAACCTAGATATGTTGCAGATTGAACCACTGGAGCTCGGGACGGGCCCATGGCGGAAGTTTGAATAACCTGAGTTTTGGTAACATTAAGTTTGTAGCTAGAGAGCTGACCATACTGTTCTGCTAAGTTCGTTAAGGCGGAAAAGGCAGATGCAACATCACTGGTCAAGACAACAATGTCGTCAGCGTAAGCCAACGTGTTGTATTCTATAGCATTGACCCTAACTAGCAAAATATCTAAAGAGCACTCAATTTTATTTAGAAAGGGGTCGATGTACAAAGCAAAAAGAAGGGGCCAGCAGGGGCAACCCTGCCTAGTGCCCCTGCTAATGCTAAATGGAGTTGACAGTAGACCTGAAACACATAAAGTGGTCGCTGGAGCAGTATAAAGCGATTGAAACACTTGGATAAACTTAAAACTAAAACCGTTCTATCGGAGAACTGCCCATAAAAACCCCCAAGCGACCTTGTCAAAGTCCTTCTCGGCATCCGACAAGATCGCTCCGAGAGGAGATCCGGTAACCTGAGTCCAATCCAGAAGTGTGAAAACCCGGCAGAAGTGGTCGGCCGTATCCCCACCAGGGATAAAGCTGTGCTGGCGTAATGATACCAAAGGAGAGATCGCCAAGGCTAATCTGGAGGACTAAATTTTGGACTACATTTTACTGTCAGTGTTTATAAGAGATATAGGGTGAAACGAGGAAGGGTCAAGCTCTGGCTTGTCTTTCCTCTTGAAAATAATAATATTGGTTTGAGGCCAAGAGTCTGGTATGCAGCCATCCTGTGCAGCTCTAAGAACTGAGAGAAAGTCCACCCGGACCTCCGAGCGGAACACTTTATAAAATTCCAAAGGAATTGCATCTGGCAGCTTTTCCATTGGCTAATGAATTAATCGCTAGTTCAACCTCTTCCCATTCTGTTGGAGCAGAAAGGGCTTCATTCTGTTGGGCCATAACATACAGGGTATTAATGTCCTGAAGGAAAGCCCCAGCTTCTGGCTCTATATCCAAACCAACATTTCCCTCAGTATACAATGTATGAAAAACTCCCATAACCCCCTCCGGTGCATCGTGAACCTGGCCTGGATAATCTTGAATCTTAATAATGCGATTGGCCAGACTCTGCTGAAGTCGTTTGGCCAAGACCCTACCAGCTTTTTCACCAAACTCAAACATCGTTGTACAAAACTGTACAAACTTCACAGCCAGGTCTTGACCAAAAAACTCCAGCAGGCCAGCCCTAGTTTTGGCGACCAATAACTGACTTTGAGCTGTATCCCGGCCCTTGATAGCATCTATTAACTGGGCCTCTGCAGCCCTCAGCTCGTCCACACGCCTAACAGTTTGTTCTCGGGTTGTCCTCCGTCGAAAGGCCGAAAAGCTCTTTGTCTCCCCCGAACAGCAGCCTTAAGTGTATCCCAGACCATGGTACCAGGGGCTGTCCCACTATTGATATTTAAAAACTCAGGTAAGCAATTCCTCATGTGATCTAAGTAAGACTGTTCCAATAAAAGTTTTCTTTCAAATGTCCAGACCCTTGGGACACCAGGATCATGAAAAAGAGGGCATTCAGCAATCAGGGGATTATGGTCCGACAAAATCCTTGGGGGGGCTGAATAGAAGAGACCTAAAAAAAATAGTCCAGCCAGACCATTTTATTATGAGGGGCAGAATAATATGTAAAAATATGTAGATGTTTATTATGGCGAAACCAAAGGTCAATCAAACAGTGCTCTTGAACCAAAGCTTGGAGCGCTCTAAAAACCCTAGGCTTCATGCCCACATAACTTCGACCACCTGCTAAATTAAAATCAGCAAGCAGATTGATATTCATGTCCCCCACAAAAACAAATAGGGTGGGGCCATAATGCCAGCTCTACATTCAGGTGATGAAATACTGCCGGGTCATCTAAATTTGAGCCATACACCGTGCAAACGGTTAAGGGCCTGCCATTAATTTTCAGCTCAGTGATTACCCATCTCCCTGCGCTGTCTTGGCAAGTTTTACTACATGATCCAGTCCCTCGTCTCAATAAAATTGCAACCCCTCTGATCATACATGTTTGGCGGGAACATCCGATTAAATCAAACCCTGAAATTCTCAGATAATCCCGATTGCTCCATGGAACATGCGTTTCTTGCAAACAAATTAAATCTATTCGCAAAGCCTGAACAATTCTCGAGAACAGGGCCCTTTTCATACCATATGTTCGAAGTGCCTAGACGAAATTTACCATGTGCCATCTACTTTCATAAAGGAGCCTAGCCCAACAAGCATATACAAAGCAATTTAAATCCGCCCTTCTAACCATAAACATGCCCTAATAATACTGATACCAACAAAAGTGCCACAATTAATGTAGATTCAAGCATTTCTATATTTATGACCCCCAGCCCCTCCCACTCCCCCCTGACCACCCTCCCAACCCTTGCCCACCCTGACCCCACCCACCTGAAGCCCCCCTGCCCCACCACCCCCTATATAAGGCAACAGGACCAAGGTCCTTGTGATGGAAGGGCTGATCTAGCGCAGTTTTCCCCGGTATCATCGCCAGGCTGTTAGAAAACAATGGGAGATATGGCCGTGGGGAGAGAAGGAGAGAGAAAAAAAGAAGAGAAGAAAAAAAAATACAGGACCCACACTCTTCCCCACCACACGGTCAATACCCCCCTTAAGGACCCGTAGGCTCCTGAAGAAAAAAGGGACTTGAAAAAACAAAGCATTACCCCCTAAAGTGAGTTCAAAAACTCCTTCAACTGAACTTCAGAGATAAAGAATCTAGTGTGGCCCTGATAAATAATTTTCAGCTTAGAAGGAAAGAGCAGAAATACTTGAGCTCCTTATTACAGAAAGGGTGTTATTAACTGATGGAGCTGCCACCCCCACTCGACAGTAGCTGGACAAAAGTCGGGCCTGACAAAGAACTCACATCCCTTGCCGGCCCACCTCCTAGCCAAATCATAGATCTTTTCCCTTGCTAGAAAATTGCTCAAGCATATTAAGATAGCATGAGGCTTGTCCTCAGTTTAGCCAGTCCGTTTCTTCTGCTTAAATGGAAAACGATGAGCCCACTGGGCTTCAAGTTGCAAGTCCCATTGTTTGAACTCAGGGAATGCTTCAGTGAACAGTTCGACCAAAAACTGCCTGGTGTCCGACCCTTCAATCCCTTCCGGAACTCCCAAAACTCTCAGGTTGTTTCTCTGTGCTCTGTTTTCAAGATCTGTGAGTTTCCACGCGATGTCATCCCTTTGAGTCTTGATAAGGTCTGTGATGCCTTTCTGGGTGACCATGTCATCTTCTAGGGTGGCAATCCTCTCTTCCGCCTCCACAATTCTGGAGGCAATATCTGAACATGTTTTGGCTATTCTACAGATAGAGTTTTGAACCCTACGGCACGCACCCTGAGTACGGACACTTTCTTGCCGGGTCTCTTCTCGGTGAGCCATGAAGTTCTGGTAGATTACCGCCAGTGCCATCTCGCCTGGAGGTGGATGGGGGAGATTGGCCCCATTATCCCTCCCTGCATCAGTAGCATTACCCCCCAGACCAGACTGTATAAAGAGTGAATAATCCCAGACTAGTGAACCTGTAATCGGGCAAGATGCTTGGAGCCCCTGATCTCTAGCTGCTCCCCATACTGTACGAGGCGCAGAGGGTGAACTCAATGCTTCGCTGGTTTGGCCAATCACCCAGCTCGCTATCGTCATCCGTCCAATCTTTATCATCACCGACATCTTCCTCGGATGATCCAGTATGGTCAGATAAATAATAAAATGTATTGCCGCCTTCCGTGTCTCCGTTTAAATCTAACAAAGCTTTCTGTGAGACCCCCTGAGATGCCTCGCCTAGAATAGTCTTATTTTGCTGTGGCAGCTCTGTGACCCCTTGGTCGGGGGGATTCCTGTAGTTCCTATAGACACCACTGAAAATACAGCTCCCAGAGTCCCACTTGATTGTGCCAAATGGTCTGCACTGTTGGAGGGAGCTCCGGATTCAGCATCAGTTCTCTTCCCTCTTACCTCCGACTCCCCGGCCTTACTTGTAGAGGCCCCTTTGCTGCCAACTGATAACAATGACCCCAGAGGAGACAGAGAGAGAGCAGCATCAATTTTACCTGAACTTGAAACTGCCAAAGATTTTGGGGATGCAAATGCAGACGGACCTCGTTTATTCTTAATAGGCTGCTGCGGCATCTTATTCTTGTTTGCCTGCGTTTTAAACATCGCTGGGAGGGTCTATTTGGATTTCGCCGTCGCTGGGGCCACTGTTTCCACAGGAGCCTGCCGCCTGCACACCACATCCCCACGAGTTCCCGCTCCAGATATCTGCAATGTAGGGGACTGTTCCACCTCACCGGCGGGCCTCGAGCAGCCAGCCCCCTGGGCTGACAAGGTGCGTCCTGCGATGGCAGAGACAGAATTCTTCTCCTGAGCTTTAGGCGGCATACCTTTGCACGGAGAGCCAAGCAGCTGAGACACGAAGCCGCAGCCGGAGCAACAAGCAGGGGAGCCCGTCCGCAGAGAAAGAATCCAGCAAGTAAGTTGATTCCTAGAAACCAGTGACCGCCAGAGCATAAAGTTGTTTTTTTATTTTTGAAAAGGTAAAGTTGCTGAAGTATGTTGCATCAAATTGATAAAATCCAGCTTAATTTCAGTCTTCAGGAACCATAATACGCCGTAGATCGGCAAGTTAACCGGGAGCGAGTGTTTCAACCAGCTCGCCCGGCCTTGTAACCGGCTGCCATCTTGCCTTTAACTCTATTTCTCCATTAACTAACCTTTTTCTACGTCCAACTTACGCCTAAAAATGACTCAACAGTTTCTACATGCATTTTCTGTCAAAATAATAGTGATTCCTTCATGCTCTATTTCATCAATGGCTTCCATTTTTATTATTTCTTCATTTTCAAGTTTCAAAAGTTGTTTGTTGAATATACAACACTCGCGTAGTGTTGGCATTAAGCAGATTACAGATTTGTTTTCTGCAATTTTCATGTATATTTTCTCAGGAAGTATATCTTCATTTGGAAACAAATTGGAAAGTAATCGACGCTTCAAAGCTCGTTTCCCATGTTCTGTCAGTAGTCCAATTCTTATATCTTGTAGAATAGTTCCGTAATCAACATCATTTGCCTGTCGCATATTTGTAATGAGTTCTTTGTATTCAAAATATGACCAAATGTTCAGGTTTCCAACAAAACCCAGAGACTTTCTGGTGTCTTCATGTGCAAATGTTTTAAATACTGGTTGTCCTTTTACGGGAGTAAGTTACAGAAGATCTCTGAAAACTGTGACATGTTTTCCTCCAAATAACACGTCATACTATGTTTTAAGAATTTGATGCATTCTTAAATGCACAAAAGCAAGCATTAAGTTTGAGACCATGCTTACCTCATCAATAATCAGAAGTTTCATTTTTTGGAGCACTCTTGAAACTTCACAACAAGCTATTCCAGATAGCTTGTGATATTCCAATTTGTTTTCATGCTCCACAGGTAGCATAAGTAAATGATGCAATGTAATTCCTTTAATGTTGTGTGCTGCCAACCCAGTTGGAGCAGTTACAACACAAGACAAATGTGACTCAGTTGTTTTCTGTAGATAACTGGTGATTACTTTAATTAAGAAACTTTTACCTTTTCCAGCTTGTCCACTCACATACATTCGGATAGGTTGAAATTATGTACATGTGTATTCTTTCTTTTCATGAAGAAATCCATGGTCAATCTGTTGTCTCACTTGCTGATATATTTCTTTCTGTTCAACGTTTAATTGTTCTTCCAAGTTTGCTAAGTCCGTTACATCTTCTTGAGCTTGATGCATTGCTGTTTCCACCTTATTTATTGCAATGGCTGCTTCATTTTCAACAATTGGTTGTCCTAGTGGATCCTGACTCAGCGCAGCAGAACTTTGACTGTCTTGAGAACTGTCTCTAGCAATCTTAGCTTTAATTGTAGCTTCTTGATCAATTTCATCGTTCAACATTTCCACATAATTTGCAAAAGCACTGCATTCTATGCTATCTTTACAAGCATTGAAGGAATCTTCATAGCTCTGGAAATCTTCAAGTAATTCCAGTTCTGAACGCCACAGTTTGAACAGTTGCAAAAGGGCTAAATAGTAAAATACCCTTTTATCAGCAATGTAGCAATTCAGCTTCCTGTGGTTAATCAAATTTCCTTTTGTTTGTTTTACTAGACATCCTTCGGAACCAATGACTCCATATTTTCCATCATTGATATTCTCTGTAATATTCCGTTTAAAAGTGTAGTTTTGCAGCACTTCATAGAGACATATGGTCTCAAAATGATGACTTATGTTTGGGTAATATGTGTCCAACATATTCGTTTTTAAAATAACTATACTTTCTGGATAATTTTCTGCTAAATATTCAATTTCTTGAACAGTTTTCAGTACCCGATTTCGCATTGCTGCAAGACCTAGACTCACCCAAATTATTCTTCTAGATTTGGAGTAAAGACTTGCAGATGATAACCGATCTGAGCATTCATATGCTCCAATTTCTCGATGTGATAACATTTTCAAACTGAAACTGTATAATTTCTTACTTAGAGTCTTCTCGTAAGAAAGTTCTTCCCACATTTCTTTCAAATCCGTCTTTTCTGATTTTGTATTGTAGGACGTTACATATCGAGCAACAGTAATGGAGTTGTCTGCACCATACTGAATATTCATGTTAGCATTCCACATGGACAGAATAACTGGATTGTAGTCATTTATGTATTTTGACTCTTCACTTCTTATTACGTTGTAAGTATTTTTTTGAGACTTTCTTGTGATGGTATATCACAAAGATGACATAAAACTGTTCACTCTTCCTTTGGATATTACAGGACATGGAAATGCAAAACGACATTTGATGTAGAACTTATCCTTAGACTTGTACTTTCGTCAACAGTATTTTCCACATCGGTGGCTTTGGAATTGTAAGACTTGTTCTATTAAGTGGTTTTCTTCTGTGCTCTTGGGTACTGCACATGTGGCATATTGTTCAATGAAAGATAAAACAGTATCATCCGCATCTGTTCCAAATTTGGGGGCTTCCTTGATCCATAACAGCATATGTATATGAGGAGCACCTCTTGCTTGATACTCCTCTCTCCAAAAGAAATCCACAACTTCTCCAAGAGGAGGTTTTTTTTTATTGCAGATGAAAGACATTATAGCTTCAAATCTATGATTGAAATACCTGCATACAGTAACAGGATCCAAAGAGCACAATTCCCCAGGTGTCTTGTATTCAATATTTTTTATATTGGCATTTGCCACTCGAAGAAATTCAAGTAAATCATACCAAACGTACTCAGCACAGCTTAGGGTAAGGAACTATGTAGGAGTGCCTAAGTTCCGTAGCATACATTTCAGTTCTCCATGACAACGGTACCAATATCCATTAGTCCCACGCTGACATGCCATAAGATTAATCAGCTGGGATTCTAAATGATCCTCTCTCTGGTGCACTTTATCCATAAAATCCTTTGCAGATACATTTTGCAGATGTATTCTTTTAAAATGTGATTGACGGCATATGAAAGTCCAGACAAGTCACTTTCAAACAAAAGATGAAATATATAAGGGATACATTGTCGAAATCTTGGATCTTCTACATATAATCTTGTTGTCCGATATTCAGGTGCCGGAATCTGCACAGGACATTCATCATATCGTCCTCCTTTTCCTCTTGGGAACAACTGCGGAAAACAACGAGCTTCCAAGTTCTCTTCCCATACACTCATGGGACTTCCTTTTGCTTTTTTCATTTGGAACAACTCAATAGTGTTCCCCATCACTTCTTTTGAATGAAGTGGATGCACACTGTAATGTTCATAGATTTCTTCACATCTTAACATGTCCACTTTTTCAATGTATCCACTTGGCGTTTCCGTATCTTCTGCTAAAAGTATTTCTTCTTCTCCCATATAAACATTTTTATAGTATGTATTATTTTTATCAAATACAAAATTACCTTCTGTACTTTCCTAACGTCCACTAACTCCTGCCAGATTTTCTTATTCTTAGTTGGCACACCATTAACAAGAATAAGTAGTGGTTCATTTTCTACACTCTCTACACCAATAGTTTCAATATTTTTCTTTAAATCTAACGGTAAATACACAACTCTTCCTTTTAATCCTCTTTGCAAATCTGAAGGAGGCAATTGGCCTGTTTTAGGCTCCATACGAACAGCAGCCTGAAACAGGCGCACACATTGAATGAGAATAGACTCATAGGTGTTTACATCTATCAATTCTGGAGGAATAGCAACTAACTCTAAATTATTATGCACAGCTCGAGCTGGCATTTTATTCTCATCTAATTTGTTATACCAATATTTACAAATACTGTGATCAGAACCCAAATCAAAACAATTCTCTACCAACAAATAGTTTGCAAATTCCTTGCACTTATCATTATTTTCTTTTTCACTTTTTAAGTACAGATCAACACTCCTAGTCTGATTTTTATAGTGAGTTCGCCGACAACAAATACAAGAAAATTTGGCCTTTCACCTGAAATTACATTAAACTTTGTAATTTCACCTTCAAAATTTTTGTACAACTATGTTCAACATTCTTTACAACATTTTCTTCTATTAATGTCTGAGTTTCTTCACTCTCTTGTTCAGGACCAAAGTAACCAAACTCAATGTCATCACAAATCTTCTTCACATCTGAAACTGACCTACGCAAAAGAGCACTGTTCAACTCATCTACCTTTAGTGCTGGACTTTTTGCATAATACAATCTTCTGACTAACTTCCGCATTTGAAAATAATGTACTGCCAACATCCTGAAATGGTGAAAAACACTTTGATAAACTTTCCTAGAAAGACAAGCCAGAAAATGACCTTGCAAACCAGTATTTTTTCTTACTCTACAAAGGTCTGGTCCTTGCAATATCTTAATCTTTTGTTTAACATTTTTATTAGTATATTCTCGTAAGAAATTGCGGAAAAGATTAATAGATTCTTGTCGTACACTACAAATACTATTGCAATTCCAAGAGTACACAGGGCCTTTAGGACGACTGCCTAGAACTTCATCAGCTATCACTTCTTCTGCATTTCTGGGAACCATTTTCTCTTTCTCAATTGGACAACCATTTCTAACCTCATAAGCTCGACCACTGGTTTCAACTGCATGCAACAAATCATTGGTCTGAAAAAAACTCTCCTCATTAAAGAAAGGCTCAGAACTTGAACTGTGTTTCCATTCCTCTAACAAAACATCACAAAAATTGTTTCTGTTAATTACTCTTTTCCTCTTACTTTTGGCCTTCATTAAATGGATTGGTTTATCTAGTGATCAAATTCTATTTAAAATAAAAATAAATCATTTCTTCTTTACTTCAAAAGCCTTTAAAACTATAGATTCAATATGCTTCTTCTTTTTATAAAACAGTGCTCTCTTTATATATTTCTTCATATCTTTCAGCAAATTATGTGCTACTCTGTTAAAAAATATCTTTTTACGGATTTCTTTATATTGATTTTCTCTTCTTTTGCTATAAGTTGTATCCTTTGCATAAATATTGCCTTTTTTTCCTTTCCTGTTTTGTGCTTGGAACATTTTCAGTGCTTTCAACATTTTCAGTATTCTTTCTGAGTCTAGTAATATTTTTAATAAAGTCCTTTGTCATCTTACCAGAAATTTGTAGCCACATTATGATGGTCATCCAATACTTGAGGTTGAGTTTTCTTCAAGTAAGTATCCTTTTTCTGTCCTTTTCTTTTTCTTACTTTGTCCGGCATGATAACTTTATTTTAATGATGATAAACAGTATCTGTAAAAAACAATCATAAATAAATGTATATTAATACCTTTATAAATTATACTTTTGTATTACTATTCAAACACATTTTATATAAATACTGACTAAGAAATTGTCGATCTTAAATACAAGTGTCAAGGTGGTTAGAGCACTACATGCATATTGCATAGGAGTTTGACACATTCTATACCCTAAAGCCTCGCTTGATTCCGTTTTACTTTACTAAAAGGATTACTACATGCTACTGAAAGAGTCACTATAACAATCTAAGAGCACTCATAGGATGTTTGTTGGAGTGTTTGGATACTGACTGGGGACCTGTAGGCCTGAAACACAAGTGTGAAGCTTGTTAAACCAATACATGCACAGTACATAGGAATTTGAAGCACTGTATGCCCAAAAGCCTGGCTCACTGCATTAGTACATGTACTTATGTGTCAGGGTGTTTGCTGGAGTGTATGAATACCAACTGGGGAATTGTAGGCCTGAAACACAAGTGTGAAGGTGGTTAGACTACTACATCCATAGTGCATAGGAGTTTAAACCACTCTGTGTGCTAAATCCTGGCTCACTGCATGAGTACATGCATACTGACTAAATGATTACACTACTATAAGGAGAGTCAGTGGCTGAATTCATAATTCATTGAATTTTACTTTAGTGAAAGGATTAGTACATGGTACTGAAAGAGTCACTAAGGTTTTGCAAGAGCAGTTACAGGGTGTTTCCTGGAGTGTATGGATACCAACTGGGGAATTGTAGGCCTGAGACACAAGTGTGAAAGAGGTTAGAGCACTAGATGCATAGTTCATATGAGTTTTAAGCACTGTGTGCCCTAAAGCCTGGCTCACTGCATGAGTACGTGTACTTATGTGTCTGCAAACACATCAAGCAACCAAATGATTCTCTCCCAATTTTCCCAAATGCACACTGACTAACAATGTGATTCTACACAAATAAAAGTATCCCTTGCACTTTACTGAAAGGATTACTACATGCTACTGAAACAATCACTATGGGTTTGCAAGAGCAGTCACAGGGCGTTTCCTGGAGTGTTTGGACACTAATTGGGGAATTCTAGGCCTGAACACAATTGTGAAAGAGGTTAGATCACTACATGCATAGTTCATATGAGTTTGAAGCACTACACGCCCTAAAGCCTGGCTCACTGCATGAGTACATGTACTTATGAGTCTACAAACATATCAAGCAAGCAAATGATTCTCACTCATTTTTTTCCCAAATGCACACTGACTCAAAGTGTGATTGTAGACAAATAACAGTATCCCTTGAACTTTATTGATAAGATTACTACATACTACTGAGAGAGACACTATGGGATTGCAAGAGCACTCACAGGGTGTTTGCTGGAGTGTATGGATACTAACTGGGGAATTGTAGGCCTGAAACAAAAGTGTGAATGTGATTAGATCACTACATGCATAGTCAATAGGAGTTTGAAGCACTGCATGCCCTAAAGCCTGGTTCACTGTATGACTAAATGTACGTATGTGTCTACAAACACATCAAGCAAGCAAATGATTCTCTCTCAATTTTCCCAAATGCACACTGACTCACAGTGTGATTCTAGACAAATAACAGTATCCATTGCACTTTACTGAACAGATTACTACATGCTACTGAAAGAGTCACTATGGATTTGCAAGAGCAGTCAAAGGGTGTTTCCTGGAGTGTATGGATACTAACTGGGGAATTGTAGGCCTGATATACAAGTGTGAAGGTGCTTAGATCACTACATGCATAGTCCTTAGGAGTTTGAAGCACTGCGTGCCCTAAAGCCTGGCTCACTGCATGACTACTTGTACTTATGTGTCTACAAACACATCAAGCAAGCAAATGATTCTCTCTCAATTTTCTGAAATGCACACTGACTCACAGTATGATTCTAGACAAATAACAGTAGCCCTTGCACTTTACTGAAAGGATTACTACAACCACACACACCAAATGCTTCTCTCACAATGCATTACAAATGAACGCACACTCACAGTGGGATTCTAAAGAAGCAACACTATTCACTAGTCTACAAGAGTTAGATGACTGCACGCATTTCAAATATTTCATTACTACATTTTAAAATACATAAGCAATGACTGCTTTGAAATTCTACCAAAACTTGGCAACAGCATACGTTTTTAACCAGTACTAGAACTGCAAGCACATGAAATATGCACATGCTTCTCTCACAACATTTCCTAAACTTACACAGAAACACAGTGTGATTCAAGACAACCAAGACTATCTCTTGGACTTCATCAAAACACATTTACTGACCTACAAAAACTAAAGTGTCAACACACATTTCACTTATTTCAATACTGCATTTCAATGTTAAAGCCTAACTCATTTTCTAAATACATAAGCAATATCTATTTTCTAATTCTATCAAAACTTAACATCACAAAACGTTTTTAAGCACTTATGTGTCTGCAAACACATTAAGTAACCAAAT
Source organism: Lissotriton helveticus (assembly GCF_964261635.1). Classification (NCBI taxonomy): domain Eukaryota; kingdom Metazoa; phylum Chordata; class Amphibia; order Caudata; family Salamandridae; genus Lissotriton; species Lissotriton helveticus. The sequence continues at coordinate 983,481,787 of NC_136071.1, read as the reverse complement.
GCTTCTCTCACAATTTTCCCAAATGCACACTGACTCACAGTGTGATTCTAGGCAAAGAACAGTACCCCTTGCACTTTACCAAAAAACATTTAGTAGTCTGGAACAGGAAATATGACTGCACACATTCCACATATTTTAATACACAGTCTCACAAACTGAATCTAGACATGCAACACTACTCCCTGCAGTTTACTAAGAGAAACACATTAATCTTATTAAAAAACAAATATATCAAATACAACCTCTCACAAAACAATAAGTTACCTTTGAAATTGATTTGTAGGTTAAGAAGTATGTCCGTCACACACTGGATTTTCTTATACAGAATCTCTGCTCTGTGCATCTGTTAGCAAAACCAAAAGTATGGCAAGCTTTCCCTCTCATTCTCCACACATATACATGTAAATATCAAATCGCATTGCTTCCCACAATAATTCAAAAGCTAACACACATTTCTATTGGTAACACAATTCAGCCCTTTCCAAGTGACATAAATTTGAACCCTACTCCCAATCTGCTCACTGCCTGTTGTCATAGAAACAGTTCATGGAACACTTAACTGAACTCATAGGTCAGAAGTTCAGCACACAATGTTGCAACTCCAAACAGCAAGTGTGCTTGACTATTCAAAATATCAGCGTCTCCTATGTAATGTTCCTTTGAAATACTTTTTCTAAACCAATAAAAAACATGCTTTCAAAAAACAGAAACATGCACCCTACTTTTGAGACTAGAATGATCTCAAACACCCAAACATTTCTTTTCTTTTTTCAAAACTTTATATTATCCACCATTTTAGAAAAATCTCACTTCTCAAACTGCCATTTCACATACAGAGACCATCTGAGTGCATCCAGACCTGCCTTCAAGATGCTTAGAGTGTGGATTGTGGGACACAGCTTTATTTTCTGGAGCCAAAGGTATGCAGAAAACAGAAACATGGACAAAGACCTAGCTTTACCAAATGTAGACATTAAATGGATTGGACAGAGAGGGTTAAAGTGGCTCCAATCGATGCCATTGGTTAAATCCTTTTTGCATCTCCAACACCCTGACCTCATAATTGTGCACTGTGGTGGCAATGACCTAGGAACTTTCACTGGGGTAAGTCAGAAAATTATTATAAAGGAAACCTTTACTGAATTGATGTCACTTTTCCCCCAAACTGCCTTTGTCTATTCTAACATATGCCAAAGGCAGAAATGGAACTGGTCCAATCAATTTTGTCCACAAATTGAGAAAGCTAGGAAACATGTCAATACATCTGTTTCTGCTGTTCTCTGAGATTATAGAATGGGGTCTATTTACCACAACAATCTGCGTTTCAATATGAATGGCATCTATAGGAGAGATGGTGTACATTTTACAGATGAGGGTAACAGAGTCTTCCTCTTGAACTTTAGACTCTGCATAGGTACTTACTTGTAGGTACCAAAATATCTCAATAAAAACAAGGTCTCTTTTTTGAGCCACCTAAGAACTAAACACAAAAGCTTGATGTATATCTAAAAACTGTTGTTTGATTTTTTGCTTGGATTTGCGCACCCAATATGTCAAAGTCATGCACTGAACGCATAGAAGCCGTGCACCAAACACGTTGGGGTCACGCACTGAAGGACTGGACTTTTAACAGAACCAGCGGTGCCAGGGAACAACACCTATAACCTTCATGGGATACCTGTTTCGGCGCACAACTACAGAGACACGGGACACTTCCTTCGGCGTCAAAGATCAGCGTTTATTACTGCAGGGAAACAAGAGTCATTAGAAGTACATAGGCATGTAGGTTCTGCGAGTCTGCTTCGAATTGCATATGTAGGTCGCTCTCTTTTATACAAAAATGTTGCCATTGCACAACATGCGAAACAAAAGATTACAATTCAGTTCCCACAGTAAACTTCAAAAGGGTCGCTTTCATGTGTTCAGAATCCCGGAACATAATTACAATAGCAATGCCGGTTCCCAACTGTAAAAGTACATCTTCCCACCATTTGGCATACCCATTAGAGTTGTAAATGACAAAGAAGAAGAGACAAGAGCAGCTGCAAGGAAGTCAGACACATGTAGAGAAAAGAGTGTGGGGGTAATATCGGAAGCATGATCGTAGGATCAAAGAGTTGGATCCCATCTCCTGCACGGCTGTCACAATAGGCCGGCACGGCCAGATTACCCTCAAGCTGAGCCATCTGCCTCTGCTGTGTCATTCCTCCGGCCATAAAGACGCATGAAAGGAATATGCGTCTTCCGCAAGGCTTGGGAACTAGAGGGTCAGGGAGCGAACAGTTACCTGCTCGCTGACTACGTGAGGGCAAGAAACAAAATGGATGCCGTATCTAAAATGGAACCCGAGGGTTTAGATGAAGAACCCGTAATATTAGGCGAACCCTTACAGGTAGTGTAGCGAAAATGCATACACTTATCGAACTCGCTATTTACGGTTCATAGATACTAAACTCGTCCATATTCGGTAATGCCCAGCACGTTGTAATAATTTTTACGGAACCTCAGACGGTCCTTTTGCCCTCATGTAGGCAAGCACTAGTCGGAATCATAAACGATTTCGATACTCATCAGATCATTGAGATGTTGCTGATACATTATTCTATCCTTCAATGCCTCTTTGGTGACAACGGGCTGTCTTATACACGTCGTAGCACAAAGGCCACATAAGGCAGGACCACATTGCACACAAAGACAACATGTGAACAGAAACGTCACAACAACCCCCATGATCATCAGAAACTTCCAACCCCAAGTCGATATCAGACCCCAAAACCATCCCAGAAGCGTCCAATTCCCTTCGTCCACGTGTATGGACTCCGAAATTTTGTGCAACTTAGAGATGGCTTGATAAACCGTTGGGGCGTTATCAGGTATGAATACGCAGCAGCTCGAATGGATGACTTTACAAACCCCACCTCTATCTGCTAGAACGATATCTAGAACCATACGGTTCTGCAACGTCATTAGTCTATCCGCCTGAAGTTCGGCTGTCAAATTACCAAGGGCACTTGCAGTTATGTTGGCAGTTGATTCTACTACACGAGTTAACTGCCTCAGGTTCCTGCTATTGACCATTGGTCCCCAGAACGGTAGGAAACCCTTAAAGAAGTCTCCCGCTTCTTGTCCGGCAGTATCTTCTTTGCTAACCACACCCCTCACAATTCTAGTTTTGTGATAATCAGAGGCCACAGTGAAAGTCAGGGGCAAAAGATTCTCAATATTGCAGGTACCCGAGAAATCATGAGGTAACCATGTATAGGCTCGATCATAACATACAAAGTAAGTACCCTTGGCAGGCAGGAAGACAGGGGAGGAGAGTGTTGGTAAGACATATGTCTCAGTACACGCGCTCTCCCCAAACTGAGCTCTCGGATTTCGACCAAGACCTTTCAAGCAGAAATTACCTAGGTGAGGTACAATCCATATCGGTGACGAGCTTTTAAGCTGCCTCTCACCCACTGATAAGCTGTACTCAGCCTCACTTAGTTCTTTATATGCTCGCACCTCTTCCTCTGGGATGAGCGATGCGTCAAAAATATCTCTATCTAAGTCTGCAATAGCTCTCGCCAGAGTCTTGTGGTACGGGCCAGGACCAAAGTTTGCTGAGCGTGGTTCTCGATGGGGGTAGGAATCTAGTGCGCTACGGAACATAGTTTGCAATGCTCGAGCTGACCCTTGGGCACTATAAGGCAGAACTAAGTACGGAATACCCTTATCCATGGTATGTGGCATTAACCCACACACCCAACAATTGGTAGTGTTTACCACTAACTGATGCTGATGCAAGAGTTGAATAAAAGAGTTGTTTCTGAATTCCGCACGTCTGACTTGTTTGTGTTGTGGCAGAAGATAAAAGGAATGTGGAGAGACAGTTGAAACGAAATATAGATCACGAGATGGGAGAGTAGGCGTAGCAGAAGACAATAAGAATTGGGACCCATAATATACTCCCCCCACCAGTAACATAGATATAGTCAGGAACAGTATGACCACATGTAAGAAAAACCATTTTGTATGAAATATTTTATGCAATGCAGATCTTTGCGCCAACATTTCCTCTCTTTTCGACAGTTCAGATAATAATGATTCCATCCCCTAACGACCGTCCGCGACGTTCTTGACGCACTTCGTTCTGAGTAGCGATTACCAATTCCCAGGAGTTCCCAGAAATCGATAAAAGAAACCGACCTTGTGTCGATAGCTGCTAAACAGAAGGAAGTACCCGCACGGCCCTACGGCCCACCTGGATGGTAGGTTCTAGCTAAATAATGTTCTTGGCTGTACGAAAAAAGGGGAAAAAAATACATAATATACAATGTCCACTACGTTCAGGGCAAATGTAGAACCTAAAAACAAAAAAATCTTTTTATTTGTGGCTTGTTCGTGGACGAAGAAAGTACCGGCTACTTCCAGGGCGAGTCTGATCTTCAAACAGTGGATTGGACGGCAAATGAGTGTTCAATTGTTCAGGCAATTTTTCAGAGTTCTCCAAATGGCGATGGCAAAGAAATTGTTCGAGGGGTGTCAGTTATGGACTGAGCTTCGCTGAATGGAACAAAGTGTTGTGTAGTGTATGTTTCACATGAAGAAAAACCTCTTCTTATCCAGGTGTCCGACGGCAAAGGAAGCGGGACTTTTTTGGTGTGGGTAGCATGTACCCAATTTTTGCGTCCCTGCAGTCGAACCGCCGTCCTCGTAGCTAGCTGTACTTGGAACGGACCCACAAATCTCGGTTCAAGATTCCGTTTTCGTCCGAAGTTTCGGACGAGAAGCCAATCTCCGGGTTGGAGCCGATGACCAGGACCCTCTGTTTGTGATGGCAGAGCCTCAAAGACCTGTTGATGAATCAAACTCAATTTAGCAGTCAGATCATAGAGATAATCAATCAACATAGGATATTCGACTCTATCAAACTCCTTAGGCCTTGGGACTCCCCATACATTAGCAGGACGGCCGAACACAATCTCGTATGGGCTGAGCCCTACTCGAGAGTGTACAGTTGCCCTGGTCGACAGGAGAGCTAGAGGCAGAGCGTCGGGCCATGATAGACCAGTTGTCGCCTGAATTTTAACCAATTTTAGTTTTAGGGTGCCATTATATCCTTCCACCAAGCCTGCTGATTGTGGATGGTTTGCACTATGAAACTTTTGCACTATCCCTAAACCACGACACACACTCTTCATCACACTCCCAACAAACTCACTTCCGTTGTCCGACCATACGACCCGAGGCATTCCGTAGCGGGGAAAATACTCTTTGAGCAAAATTTTTGCCGTGGATAAAGCCGTATTATCCTTAAGGGGGTAGGCCTCAATCCACCTAGAGAATGCACACACCACAACCAAAACATACTTCAAGTTGTTACATCGGTCCATGTGGATAAAGTCCAACTGGATGACTTCGAAAGGGTACGTAGGAGGGGCAAAATGGCCAGGCGGAGTGGGGGTGCCCTTACCAGGATTGTGCATCAAACACACCATACAATTCTTAACCACTCTCTCTGCACACTTAGTAATCCCATCATTCTTCCATACATGAGACAACAACTTGCATATGCCTTTCGTGTTGATGTGCGCCGTACCATGAGCCATTGTAACAACAGCGAGCACATACGCATCCGGTAACATCCATCTCTGCTTCTCTGATAAATCAACCCAACATCCATTCTCATCCAATCTTCCCGTGCTCTCTTTCCATTTAGTCCTTTCTGTCTCAGTGGCTTCATTCTGTATGCCCTTCACACTCTCAATTGTGTCTTCACACATACCAGTCTCTGTTGGCCATCGCACTGAGTTTGTAACATACATTCTGTTCGTCAAATCTTTAGCTGTCTCTTTAGCCGTTTCATCCGCAAACGCATTACCACGACCCACATCGTCCGTTACTTTCTGATGTGCACTACATTTGACTACGGCCACCTGTTTAGGCAATGTGAGTGCATCTAAAAGATCATTTACAAGCTGACCATGCTGAATCTTCGTGCCATGCGACGTAAGGAATCCTCTCTCTCTCCACAGTCGCCCAAAACTATGTGCCACACCAAACGCATACTGGCTATCTGTAAACACATTCACCCGTTTATCTCTAGACAACACACACGCTCTCGTCAATGCGATCAACTCAGCAGCCTGAGCCGAATTCTGACTTAATCTTGCGCTTTCCACAATCGTACTCAATGTTACTACAGCATACGCAGTCGTCACATCACCATTCGATAACTTAAAACAGGAGCCATCCACATATAAAGTACCATCGGGATCTGTCAATGGAGTATCTTTAAGGTCAATACGACCCTTGGTTTCCTCTTCAGTTCTAAGATAGCAATCATGTACTGCTTCACCACTTGACTCCGTGTCGATCGGCAGCAATGTTGCTGGATTCAACACATTACATCGTTTTATCCGTATGTGACTGGCCAGCAACGTCAACTCATATCCAGACAACCTTGCGCTCGTCAAATGTTGAGTTTTCGTTCGATTCAATAGAGTGTCAACTGCATGCGGAACCATCACCGTAAGCATATTATCCATGACTAGACCTGCGGACTGTCGAATGGAGGCCGCAGCTGCCGCTGTTGCCCTCAAACAACTCGGCAAGGCTCTAGCTACTGGGTCTAAAGTCGAAGAAAAATAGGCGCATGGGCGTCGCTTGCCGCCAAAAGGTTGTGTCAGAACACTCAACGCACAACCATCCCTCTCGTGAACGTATAGTGTAAACGGCTTACTGTAGTCAGGAGTACCCAACACAGGAGCCGAACACAACGCATTACGTAATTCAGAAAAACTTTTCTGACACTCTTCAGACCAAGGCAATGGGGATGGAACATCCTTGCACGTAAGGGCTATCAATGGTTTCGCCAACAATGAAAAATTTGGAATCCATTGTCTGCAATAGGACGTAATACCTAAAAAGGCACGAACATCTCTCTGGCTCTTAGGCACAGTCATTCGGGAAATCGCTGCGATTCTTTCTGGGGTCAACCTTCTCCCCTCTTTTGACAATAAGTGACCTAGATAGGTACCTTCTTGACAACAATACTGTAGCTTTGAAGGCGATACCTTGTGGTGTAAGTCATGTAGATAGTGTAATAATGATACCGTAGCCGTTTTGCAAATAGCTTCTGTATCAGCTGCCACTAAAAGATCGTCAACGTATTGAATCAAAGCCGCACCCGTTGGTAAAACAAAGGCATCAAGCTGACCTTTAAGTGCTTGGCTGTAGATTGATGGACTCTCACAGTAGCCTTGTGGAGCGCGTTTTAGCCTAAAACTGCGACCACCTAATGAGAATCCGAATAGGTCTCTGCTTTCCTCTGCGATCGGGATGCTAAAGAAAGCATTCTTTAGATCGATCACCGTGAACCAGGAGGCAGATGCCGGAATCATTGTTAGTAAGGCCGTGATATCGGGAACCACAGGAAATTGTGGAACCACTATTTTATTTGCCTCTCTCAAATCTATTACGAAACGATACACAGGAGGTTTAGTTGGGTCAGTTCGTTTCAGAATAGGCAATACAGGGCTATTACACACGTTTCCACGAGTTTCTTCAACAACACCCTTTCCAATTAAATCATGAACAATCGCTAACAGCGCTCGTTCGCCATCAAGAGAGATACGATATTGAGGTAAACGTTGTAATCGCACATTTGGTTTCAATTGAATCACATAAGGTGGAATGTCTAACAGGCCCACATCATTGGGACCTGTGGCCCAGAGGGACGCAGGGAGGGAATTCAATTCCGGTGGGAATTTATCGACCGACAAATACATGGGAGAGATCACTTTCCGCCCTAATGTAAGCTCCACTCCTTCGGGGGAACAATACAAAGTTGCATATAGTCGTTTCAACAAATCCAGGCCCAAAAGATTCTCACCACAACCTGTAGATAGAATCAGTGGAGCCGTTAGCTCACGAGGTCCAATCATAAGGGGCAAAGGACTAGAGACTGGGTTGCTAACAGGGGCGCCGGAGAATCCAACGGAAATGTTTGTTAAGCCAGACAAAGGTGCGCCAGGGAGTTTCGAATGCATGATGGAACTTTTCATCGCACCAGTGTCTAACAGAAAAGGCTCAACTACGCCCGATGTAGCCACTGCAACGTAAGGCCCACTCTGATCGACCGGAATTGATACTACTCCCTCTCTTTGTCGTTGGCTGTCCTAGTAATGGTCGTTTGCAACAGTCTCATGTTCTACGTAATAATCGTCTACATTATATTGTGCAGATCGAACTGACCCCGCGTTTCGCTGGTCAAAGCAATTATTCGCATCCGATTGATTTTGATGGCGATCAATCTGATTTTGGGGTGCACCACGACCTCTACCTCGTGATGCCTGTTGAGGACCACCACGGTTTCCTCGTGTTGACACACCATTCAAACGGTCCCGTAAGGCAGGACAATCATATTTTATGTGTCCCTCTCTCCTACAATATGCGCACTGATTATACCCAAGTGAAGGTCTATAATCAAAGTTATCAGAGCGCGGCTGCATCCTATTGGGCTGTGCTCGTGGTCGATACTGCTGTTGTGAATCATTTTGGTTTGATCGTGGAGGATATGCTTGCTGCAACAAAACCTTCGTTTTGAGCTCCTTCGTTTTCTTTTCTACACGATCACTTTCTTCCTTTTCCCTATTCTCATAGTATTGGGCCGTTGCTAATATCTGTGCAGTGGTTGAAACCGCCCACGCACTTTCTGAATTCTTCAATTTGTTGCTTAGCTCAGGCAACAAATTCGACACGAACTTGTCAACAAATAACCGCTGGCCTCCCTCAGCGCCCATGTCCTGGCCGCTGTGGTCGACAAACGCTTCCTCAAACCTTGTGAAGAAATCCGAGACACTCTCGTCTTTCTTTTGCTTACAAGCTGATAACTTATCCCAGTTCACCTTCATCGCTGGCATGAGAGTTTTCATGAGCGTAATGATTTTCTGAGGCAAATCCAAGATCAGCTGTTCAGGCTTAGCCCCTCCAACTTGTAATACATCAGCCGCTATCAGTGCAGCCCAATCACCACCTAACTCATTTGCGTGGTTGGCTTGACGAATTTTCGCCCAAACTGGTTGCGGTACAACATTACCGAACAACATGTCGATGTCGGCAAGGTTCATAATAGAAGCTTCCACCAATTGGGATAACTCCTTATAATAACCAGCCGGATTCTTACGCGGATCAGGCAAGGATTGCTTCACTTGCAAAACTTCCGATCGTTTCCATGGTAGGTGTATCCACACCCTTCGAAAATGCGGTAGAACCACAGGGTTTGCATTAGGATCACCAGGCACCCAAAGTGGCGGAACCTCTCTCATGGGATACTGACCAGGAGCCGCTTTCCAATTCTCAGTGGTATCATTTAATGACACCCGAGAATGCGCTGTGGATCTGACTGCTAACAAGCGTTCCAAGGCACGTCGTATATCTCCACCTACAATCATACCATTCGAAAAGTGACTCTGGAGTTCAATTATATCGGGTGGTACATTATTTACATCATCGTTATACCATTCTTCCCTCAAAAAGTTACACATCTCTTCAAACACGAATCTCTGCGTAGGCTCATTAAACTGAGAAAACGTGTCAAAGACCACACGAGGAGTGTAGTTAGCAGGATGTCTTATCCACCTATGTGCCATGGTTACTAACGTCTCTTTCTCCCTACCACTAGGGATCTGACTCCGTCTCTGAGGAGTTTCAGATAAATCAGACGGGAATAACGGACCAGAAAGTGGTGAATAAAGGGTAGCAACAGAGTTAGGAACACGCTTACGAACAGAAGGAGAAAGAAAAACAGGGGCAACAACACTGGAGGTTAAGGAAGGCATAGTAGGAACGGACAAGGTAGTCGGAGTAGCAGAAACAACAGTCTGCGAAGGTACAGGTACAGGAGCAGTAGGAACAAGGACAGGTGGTGGGACAAACGTAGGGTTAACAACGGGCTGACCCGCAGCCGCTGGAGCAACAAGAGGAACAACAGGAGGAGCTACAGGAGGAGCTACAGGAGCAGTAGCACCCTGTACATAAGGAGGTGGTGATTTCATTAAATACGATAACAAGGAATCCTCCTTCGAATCTTCTCCTTTCTTATCCAGACTAGTCGGTAAAACCGGATAACATTTATCTATTTTCATGTGATGCAATCTAGTAGAAATTTCCATTTCCTTTTCTTCTTTTTCCTGTTTACATTCTCGTATAGTTTGCATTATTGGAACGAACCCTTGTTTTTGATCCTTTTTAAGTTGTTTGATTTCTTTCTGCTTGGCCTCTTTACGCCATATCCGAAAGGAATCAAACATAGCTGGCCTAGCTTTCTTTAAAAATAATTTAGCCTCAAGATTGTCTAAAATCGAAAGTTCAAAAGTTCCATGTGGTGGCCATCTAAGGTCACCGTCTTTCTTTGTATAGCGGACCCAGTAATCATTATATATTATAGGACCCACCCCATGTCGACTATAAAGATCATGTATCGGAGTTCCAACTGGAGGTATCCGACACGAGTCCTCCAACCGGGAATCCATTGCGCAACATTTGAAGATACGAAACAAACCACTATGGCTAGGCATCGTGCACACTAACCTAGTATCAAACTTCAAGGATTACCGAAGTAGTTAAACCTCATGTAAGTCAAAACCCTCGGTTTTTGGCAATTGCAACTGTCAAATAATACTAAGAACCAATACTAAGAACCACAAATGCAATGGAACCATGCAATACAACAAAGCCTTAAGGCTACCACAAAGCTCGGAGAGCTAACAACAAAGCCTGAGGAGGCTACAACAAAGCTCAGTGAGCTATTACAACGAAACCTTAAAAGGCTACAACAAAGCTTTCGAGAAGCTAGAACAACCACTAAGGACTGGGGGCGACCCACAAATACTTAACTCAGAACTTCAATGGCGTCACCAGGAAGGCCCGTCTATCGTCTCGCTTGTACGTAAGGTCTGCGCCGGGCGTCGAAGACAGGTCGACAGTCAGGGCATCGGTCCGTCGCAGCCGTCAGGTGGCGGGAATCTTCGCAGGGAAAATCTTCGGGCCACTTATTTCGACAACAGGATCGATGAAGCGGGGTGCACCTTCCCTCGGAGATTTCACACGAAGTTCCTCACTATCATCAGGCTTTGGACCGGTACCGCTGAAGTCGCCCCACGTTGGGCGCCAACTGAAGGACTGGACTTTTAACAGAACCAGCGGTGCCAGGGAACAACACCTATAACCTTCATGGGATACCTGTTTCGGCGCACAACTACAGAGACACGGGACACTTCCTTCGGCGTCAAAGATCAGCGTTTATTACTGCAGGGAAACAAGAGTCATTAGAAGTACATAGGCATGTAGGTTCTGCGAGTCTGCTTCGAATTGCATATGTAGGTCGCTCTCTTTTATACAAAAATGTTGCCATTGCACAACATGCGAAACAAAAGATTACAATTCAGTTCCCACAGTAAACTTCAAAAGGGTCGCTTTCATGTGCTCAGAATCCCGGAACATAATTACAATAGAAATGCCGGTTCCCAACTGTAAAAGTACATCTTCCCACCATTTGGCATACCCATTAGAGTTGTAAATGACAAAGAAGAAGAGACAAGAGCAGCTGCAAGGAAGTCAGACACGTGTAGAGAAAAGAGTGTGGGGGTAATATCGGAAGCATGATCGTAGGATCAAAGAGTTGGATCCCATCTCCTGCACGGCTGTCACAATAGGCCGGCACGGCCAGATTACCCTCAAGCTGAGCCATCTGCCTCTGCTGTGTCATTCCTCCGGCCATAAAGACGCATGAAAGGAATATGCGTCTTCCGCAAGGCTTGGGAACTAGAGGGTCAGGGAGCGAACAGTTACCTGCTCGCTGACTACGTGAGGGCAAGAAACAAAATGGATGCCGTATCTAAAATGGAACCCGAGGGTTTAGATGAAGAACCCGTAATATTAGGCGAACCCTTACAGGTAGTGTAGCGAAAATGCATACACTTATCGAACTCGCTATTTACGGTTCATAGATACTAAACTCGTCCATATTCGGTAATGCCCAGCACGTTGTAATAATTTTTACGGAACCTCAGAACCCTACAGCTCATGACTTGTGCATCCAATGCATGCACACCAGGGGGCTGAACTGAGCGCTGCGCTAGGTGCCTGACTCCTATTTTTACAATAAAATAAATTCCCCCTATCACTAATTTCTAATATCCCCAGGGACCCCATCCCCCGGGGCTTAGAAAAAACATTGGGGACCGTGGGGGGAGCCCCAATGCCCCCACGGTCCCGCCGCCCCCCCGCGTACTTCGGGAGCAGCATTGATTTTCCACATGGGGAGCTGCTAACATGCAGCTCCCCATGTGGAAAAGCAATATGGTTTGGATTTTGAAAGAGAGAGCAGGTTTCCCTGCTCTCTTTTTCAAAATCCAAAGCAAGTTTGCTACGGGAGGGCGGGAGCCACGAGACTCCCGCCCTCTCATAGTAAACAGCAGTAAACCGGGGGTGGGCACCCCGGGACACTGCAGGAGTTGGCCCTGGGGGGTGGCGGTCCCCAGGGCCAACGAGGGCTCCAGGAGGGGGGCCATGCAGCCCCTCTCCCAGAATACAGAAAGCACCGGGTGGTGGTGGTCCCCGGGGCTTGGGGGGGTCATTGCGGACCCCCAACCACTCATTTTGCAGGGGGGAGCCTTGGAGCGGTCCCCGGGGCTGGGAGGCCCCTCTGAGCCCCCCATACATTTTTTTATTTTTCCCCAGGATTTGTCCCCCCAGGGGCTAATTATAAAAGAAGCCTTGTTATATATATATATATTTTTTTTATGGCAGGATCCCCACACCCTGCCAGCACTTGCTGGTTTTCTTTTTTTTTTAATTACATTTTGGGCCCTGGGGGTCCTTGTGGGACCCCCTAAGCAGGTCTAGAGGATCAGAATATTTCTACCCTGCCCCCTTTATACATTTAGCACACTTGTTCCACTGACTTCTTCAGCCTCGCTTCTACCGAGGCACAAAATGGCCGCCAACAGTTCCTGGTTTCGAATGTTGACAACCACTTGACAGCCAATTAGCATTATTATTATTTATTATTATTATTATTATTATTATTATTATTATTATTTTGACATTTGTTCAGCGCTCGGCTACCCCCAACGGGGGTGTCCCGGCGCTGTGGACAGCAGAGACAGCAAAGACCACAAGAGGGCTAGAGGATGGAAAACAGCCAAGTCTTCAAACTGTGCCTGAACAGGGATTCTGATTCAATAAGCCAGAGACTTAGGGGTAGACAGTTCCAGAGCTTAGCCGTGACCACCGCAAAAGCTCTACCCCCTTTCCTGGAGTGTTGGAAATGGGGGGGAGGAATAGGCAGAGGTGGTTGGATCTAAGTGCTCGAGATGAGTGCACCAGCTTAAGCCTTTCGACTGAGATATCCTGGTCCCCTGCCATTCAGTGCCTTGAAGGTCAGGACCAGGGCTTTAAACTGGATGCGGGGGATACAGGGAGCCAGTGGAGTTTCTTCAGATGCGGGGTTATTGAGTGATGGTAGGGGATGTTGCAAATCAGCCTAGCGGCCACGTTCTGTATGATCTGCAACCGGTGGATGAAATAGGCTGGAGCTCCCACATATAAACTGTTGGAATAGTCAGGTGGGAGGTGATGAGGGCATGAATGACCGTCCTTCGAGAATCCAGGGGGAGATAAGGGAAGATTTTTTTAATCATGCTCAATTTGCCGAAGCAAGCGAAAGTGACTTTATTGATTTGGGCCTTGCACGACAGTTCGTTGTCGATTACATAGCCCAGATTCCGGACAGATTCAACAGGGGGCATTTAGCGCGTGATCGGAAAGGGTGCGCTCAATGTGAGCGGATCCACTGCGGCCATAGATATATATGTACTTTTAATTGTAGTTTTCTCAAAAACTACTGAACAGATGTACACCATTTAAGCAAAAGGGACGAGTCTGAACTGAGGACTACATCTTTGCCAAATTTGGTGTCATTCCGTTCAGCAGTGCGGGCTGTAGCTGCAGCTAAAGATCCCTATGGAAAATTGCATGGGGAAGACACGTTTTGGGACCCCCTTTTTTCTCAGCCCCTGCTTCACGAATCACCCCAAGACTTTCAGGATAGGAGCGGACTGGAGCACTCCACCAGTTTTGAAACTTTTGCGAAGATTCGTCAACCGGCGCCAAAGTTATTGCAAATAGAATGTTGTGGATTTCCTATGGAAAATAGGTCATAACTATACCTACCTACTGGCGACCCCCAGTAGGTAATATATATATATATATATATATTCACTGAAAAAACCATAGGTTATAGACCATATATAGTTAGGAATTAGCATTTAAAAAACCTTATTTTACTCACACAAAACCATTGAAATTCGCGCACCCGCAATCCACTGCTGATCATGTCACATATTACATCATTCATGACATGGTCAGTGACATCACTGATGACATCACTGATGACATCTCAAATGACATCACTGATGACATCACTGATGACAACATCCAGTGACTGTATGTTTCTGTAAAGTTAAAATATGTCTTACATATTGAAGAATGAGTGGATGTATAAGTGTCTGGATGAAGGATTTAGTAGGTGCGTGACTGACTGTATGAGTGAGTGATTAAATGTGTCTCACTGAATGCATGGGTTAGTGACTAAACTGTCTTAATTTGTGCATCATTATGTCTGTTGTGATGTAAACTGCTGCATGTGTTGATCATTAGCTATACGAGAGGCTATATGTGTTATTAATTGGTTGCCCAAGTATTTCTATGGGAGATTGAGTTTGTGTGGGGGTGGCTGGAAGGTGTGTGACTCTGTGCATAGATGTGTGAGCAGTTTATTCACTAGGTGTATGAGTTCAAGAGTGCATGTGGAAACAGCTACATGGGCAGTTGACTGTGTGCATGAGTGTATTGATGAGTGAATGGATATCTCAATGCTACATGTCATAGTAAGTACATATGTAAAACACAGTACATGTGAGAGTTGGCATATATAAATAACTGTGCATGAGAGCCACTGAATGAGTGAGTGGTTGTATCGATCATTGTGAACTTGTATCAGATATTGTATAAGAGAGTATATATGTGTTAGTATATGTTTCAATAAGTAAGGTGTGGTTAACTGTATAGTTGAAGAAATGGAGGTGAGATTGTTTCTTTGCATGACTGACTGGGTGTGTGAGTAACTCCATGGATGAGTGGCAGTGTGTGAGTGTCTGTATACACTGAGTGTATCTAAGGTTATATTAGAGTCTGAAGAGGTTTATCGTATTAGCACAAGAATGATGTCAAATGAGATGTCATCAGTGATGTCATCAGTGATGTCATTTGAGATGTCATCAGTGATGTCATCAGTGATGTCACTGACCATGTCAGAATGATGTAATATGTGACATGATCAGCAGTGGATTGCGGGTGCGCGATATATAGTTAGTGCAACTAACTATATATGGAATTTCAATGGTTTTGTGTGAGTAAAATAAGGTTTTTTAAATGCTAATTCCTAACTATATATGGTCTATAACCTATGGTTTTTTCAGTGAATTTCAATGGTTTTTTAATAGCAAATATCATAAGCTGTCGAATGTCAAGTACGTGGTAAGTAAAAACATTTTCGTGTTTATGCACACTGATCTGCTTTGAATGCTGCCCCCCACCCCTCATTTCTATTAGGAGTACTCTCTCTTTGCAGATAGTGAAGGGTAGTTAACGCAGGCCTTTGCCCCCGTTGTAATCCGTCGTGCCTGCTTCTCTCTCCATTTGATTGATTGTTCTCTTTGGTTCATTCTCTATTTACAAACAAGCACAGAGTCGCAATACTCTGTTTAGTCTTTGCAGATAGCGAAAAATCGTGTAAAAAAACAAAAGGAATCGAGCAAAATCAGTAGGCCACTAATGGGATCTCTTTTTGACCTCCCTAAAATAGTAACATTAGGAACAACCTGTTGATAATACCAATGTGTATGTACATAAGCGGCGTTCATTTGTGTTCACAGTACCCCTTCTTGATTGTTTGAATCGAGCATTGAATTGTTCGAAGTTGGTTCTCTTAAGAATCTTCTCTGCCTGCAAACGAGGAAGAATAGGAATATTCTCTCTCCCTTTGCAGATAGTGAAGGGTAGGTAACGCAAACCTTTAACACGTCGTGCCTATTTCGTTCCTCATTGATTGATTGTTTCCCCAAACATTGACTGTTTGGGAATTGGTTCTTTTTGGAGGTATTCCCTGTTTGCAAATATACGTAGGAAAATCTTTGCAAATAGTGAAAGGGTACGTAATGCGGACCTTTCTCCCCCGTTGTAATCTGTCATGCCTATCTACTCCCCACTGATTGATGCACCTGTTTCACCCGGACCATTTACTAGAGATACGTCATCTGGCCCGACCAGAGAGCACCCCTAGTGAAAAGGACATATGCAATAATAACGAAGTGATCACTGTATCCTGTTAACAGAAACTTTAGCATGAAACAACCTGGAAAGAAAAGAATAGGAAAACGAAAATCAGTAGGCCACTGATGAACATGAACTTTTATTAAACAACGAACAAAGAAACGATAACATAACGTAATGATAAAACCTATTAATGTCCTAGAAACAAGAAAACGTTAGAAATATGCCAATGGTGAGAGACCAGAAAAACAGTAAGAGAAACCAAATCACCCCTCGCTGTCCCACCGCCTGCCACGCCAAAAAAATCGATAGACTAGGGAAAATGCAAGTCAGTAGAACATCCGCCCCCACTCTGGAAACTTCCAAGGTGGGGCAGGGTTGCGGCTACGCCCAGCCGGGAGCAGCCCATATAAGGCGGGTCCTGCTGCCACGCCTCTGCCAGGAGGTCCTAACGTAGGGTGTAGCCGGAGGAGAGGCCGAGGCCAGCGGGACCCGGCCAGGGGATTGCCTTTACAACGCTGAAGAGTTGCAGGGGGGGGAATGTCTCCTCGACCCTCCCCTCTCTCTCCCAGTCCGGCCGCGGTGGCCCTTGAGAGTTTCAGGTAGTCCCGCCACATGCTCTTCCGGTCCGGCCACCAACGGTCGGGGGGCCGAGGCCGACGGGATCCGGCTGCAGCCGATAAACCAAGGAACCCGTTCATGGGGCCCGAGCCAGGGGCGTCCGGCCGACATCCACCGGAAGCCCGGCCCGAAGACGGACGGGACACTTCTTCTTTCTTGAATAATGGCTGCGACAACACTGGGGGGGGATGTCTTGCACATGCCTCCGACCCCCCCCCCCCCTCGTCCTCATCGCCTGGTCCGGCCATAACAAATCTCAAGCGAGACGCCGTGGGGTGCACTGGGAGGGAGAGACGATGCGAACAGGCCTCTCCCGCCTCCCCAGTGGAGGCTTCCCACCTGCACCCTCAGCGCTCCAAGCGCCCGGAAAAGGGTTCTTCCACTGTGGCGATGCTGCAACGTCTCGCCCGGCAGGGTGGAGCCCGTCCGCTCATTTGACCCCGCGATCGCCAGTAGCTACCGAACTCTCAAAATGGCGGTCGACCTGGCAAGAGCAGGCCCAGCATAAAGAAATGGCCCGGTCACTGGTTGACTCCACCACCGTAGTCCTCCACGACCTTGAAGATTCTAGAGGAGCCGCGGGAGTCTCCGACCCCCGCAGACACCCCCGATGGGGAATGACTGCCATGATCGCCCGTGGAGTGACGAAACTGTATCCGCGGGACGTCGGCGCTCCCATGCTGGCGCCAGCCTCACTTTGAATTACTAGAATCCTGCAGACCTCAGTTCCGGTGAAAGCACAGTGTGACCCGGTAGGAAAAATTGTTGCACCCCCTCCCCTTTTTGACTGATAGTTCAAACCACCGATCCTTTCCTTTGCCCTTTTAACGGAACTTTGGACTGCCTCCCCCTCTTTTACATTTTCTAGAGAAAACAAAACATTAACCACTACATTAGCATAGCAGTTGACACCAGAACTGTTTTCAAATTGAAAACCAACAACATCTTCAACAGAATCCTTTTTGTTTCTGCTGTGACCCTGCTACAGCACAGGCATTGTCCCCAGCAGTAATTCTGCAATGCCGGTAAGAATAGCTGTGGTGCCTACTGGACTCACTCACCCCCGCGGCGCCCCACGCCGTTATTTGCTGGGCGGCAACTTACTAGACATCACTTTCGTGCCATCTAGATTTCAGAGCGTTCTGCTGCCTTGGAACTATTCGCACAACAGACTGCTACTGATGACCCACCCCCAGGCAACATCTTCTGAATTTTCATAATTTGAAAGAACTAGTAACATGTCCTCATCAGGAATTCAAAAGAAATTGCCACGGTCTCTTCGTTGTTTAAATGTTTTTACTGTTTTTGTTTTGTTGTATATATTTATATGTTATTAAAGTTTTATATTCCTACTACTTTGTTGGAGTGCTATATATTTTTAATGTGACACATAATTGTAAAAACTTTGATGTACAAAGAGTCATTCCTGGAATCTTCCGCTTCAGGCTCGGTCCCCTCCCCAATCACAATACAGGATGGTTTTCAGATAGTAGGAACACGTGTGGTGTGACGGATCTCATCGGGTGTGGGCCTTGATTTCACTATAACTCCTTTGAAGAGGGATGATTCTTTACAGCTGGAGCCATAAACTACATCTGCAGGGCTAGCTGATAGCCTGGACAATCGGACACAGAGGAAGAGGAGTGTCAGAGGGTGCGGTAGTGAATAGGGCGAAAGGGAGATGTCGGGCGGGCACAGAGTGTGATTCTCAGGGAAGAGCAGCGCAGATGGGGGGAGGTTTATTGCCCATGCATAAGACAGAGAGCGGGGGTGACCAGTGCCTGGGGAAGATGCTTGCGAGGGTGGGGAGCCATGCTACGAATCGACAGCGTGCAGAGAGTGGGTCTGGTCAAGGCATCTAAAATGGCTGCCGTGCACGACAAAAGTGTGGCATTTCAAAAAAGGCAAGATGGCGCAAACAATGTTTTTCAACACTTCCTCATTTCCTTCGAATCGAACGTTAACAGACGTTGGTGCATATTACCAAAGTTAAGCGATATTTATCGCTAACGATGCTTACCAACGAATTTTTTACCGCTAAGCATCGTCAGAAATTATCGAAGATAAACCTTGCTATTATCAAGGTTTATCGCAAATGCGATAAAAAACGGCCGCAATGCATGAATATCGCTAAAAAGTCAGCGATATTCATGCATTACCGAGCTAATGCTCTTAGCCATGTTATCCACCTCCCATTGGATAACATGGCTAAGAACTGCTCAGGGCAGGTGTTACTTTTTGGAGATATTCGCGCTTAGCGCGAATATCTCCAAAAGTTGGTAATAGGAGATATATATCTTGCATGTTGTAATGCAAATTATTGTGGTATATGGAACTCATACCATAATCTCTCAGGAAAGCAGAAACTGATCCTTTTGGGACCGCCTGAGAAGGCCTAGGGGGTGAGGGGTACTCTACTTTGCCCCCTTTTCACGTTCCGAACTATTTTATTTTACTCTCTTCTGTAATTACACAAAATAGCAGCGATAAGATGCATCAGAGACACACAGTGAGAGAAAGGAGGCCGGAGATGAAGAAGAGATGTCAAATACACATTGGAGATAATATAGTGGGAGAAGGGAAGTAAATATGAGTAAACTTACCATGTAACATAAAAATGTTGCACTCTATACTATAAGTCTCATTTTATACTACAATCACTTCGCTACAACCTCATAAATTAAAAATAAAAATGAATAATGTCTCAAACTATTTTTGATTTCTAAATATAAATTTATTCTTCAGAATTTTCTAAATTTGAAAGAACTAGTAACATGTCCTCATCAGCAATTTCCTCTTCAATCATCTCATCTGGAATCTGCTCATTAAAAGTCTGCAATGATGATTCTTGTAACTCTATGGTCTCCAAACATTCGATAAATTCGCCATCAACAGATTGATCAAAAAAATCATTCAAGTCATCTCCTCCTTGTGACAATATTTCATTATTGGTGCTGTCAATTTCAATCAATGTAGTGGAATCATTCAAGTCATCTCCTCCTTGTGACAATATTTCATTATTGGTGCTGTCAATTTCAATCAATGTAGTGGAATCATTCAAGTCATCTCCTCGTGACAATATTTCATTATTGGTGCTCTCAATTTCAATCAATGTAGTGGAATCATTCAAGTCATCTCCTCCTTGTGACAATATTTCATTATTGGTGCTGTCAATTTCAATCAATCTAATGAAATCATACAAGTCATCTCCTCCTTGTGACAATATTTCATTATTGGTGCTCTCAATTTCAATCAATGTAGTGGACAATTCAAAAGAAATTGCCACGGTCTCTTCATTGTGAGCCATTGTATTTTGAAATTGCTTGCTGTAAATTGCAGAAAAAAATAATCACTTTCATTTATCGTTTTTAGTAATACATAATATAAAACTAACTTTATCAAGTATTTAGTATAACAGAAGGACTGCAAATAAATAACAGAAAACATTTTTCAAATTATCTTCAAGTGTACAACATAGTTCCCCTTACAAAGAAATTGCCACGGTCTCTTCATTGTGAGCCATTTTATTTTGAAATTGCTTGCTGTAAATTGCAGAAAAAAATAATCACTTTCATTTATCGTTTTTAGTAATACATAATATAAAACTAACTTTATCAAGTATTTAGTATAACTGAAGGACTGCAAATAAATAACAGAAAACATTTTTCAAATTATCTTCAAGTGTACAACATAGTTCCCCTTACAAATTAACAACTCACCTTTTTAAAAGTAGGAGAAGTGTTAGTACTGTATAAATCAAACACCAGAAATTCACCACCAAAAATTCCTCACAAATGTACCTCAGACAGTAGTATCACAAAATGGCTATGGTTTCCTCTCATTTGAGATATATACATAACCAATTAACTTTCATCACACACAAATACAAAACCAAAGTAACATTTTAATTGGTTCTAAATTTCAACACTTTCAAATGTGTTTTCCCCATGCAATTTTCCATAGGACATTTACATACGTCTACAGCCTGAATGGCTGAACGGAATTACACCAAACTTGGCAAAATGGTACATCAAACCTAAGAGGTCAGGAAGGATCTACTATGCCCCCTTATGGTCATTTGCCCCTTCGCTTTGGCCTCCTCTTGTCTCTCGATCCTACCGAGAGACAAGATGGCGGCCGCTACGGACTGTTTGTAATGTTGACAGACGCCGGAGAACCAATCAGCTTCGCAAAGTTCCGTAACGCGAAAAGTACGCGAAGCGGAGCGCTGTTACAGATATATATCTTTTTTTGAACGTTAATTTCTCAAAATCCACTGGAGCACATATATTGAGACCTAGCAAAGGCACATCGGGCTACCAGTCCCTAATATTTTGCCAAGTTTCGTGCAAATCCATTCAGCCGTTCGATTATTGACATTTAGATACGTCTACAGCCTGAATGGCTGAACGGAATTACACCAAACTTGGCAAAATGGTACATCAAACCTAAGAGGTCAGGGAGGATCTACTATGCCCCCTTATGGTCATTTGCCCCTTCGCTTTGGCCTCCTCTTGTCTCTCGATCCTACCGAGAGACAAGATGGTGGCCGCTACGGACTGTTTGGAATGTTTACAGACGCCGGAGAACCAATCAGCTTCGCTTCACAAAGCTCCGTTGCGCGCAAAGTACGCGAACTGGAGCGCTGCCCGGTCCGCTGTTACAGATATATATCTTTTTTTAAACGTTAATTTCTCAAAATCCACTGGAGCACATATATTGAGACCTACAAAAGGCACATCGGGCTACCAGTCCCTACAATTTTGCCAAGTTTCATGCAAATCCATTCAGCCGTTCGGGCTAAAAGTGAGGCCAACCGCCCCATGGAAAACTCAATGTTAAAAACACGTTTTGGGCCCCCCCTTTTTTCTCGACCCCCCCTGGAAAACCCCCCCCCCAATTTTCAGGGGCTGCTCAGAAACAAAATGTGCCATTTTCCTGAAAATTTCAGCCAATTCCGTCCACAAACGCCAAAGTTATTAGACATAGAATTTTCAAAAATCCCATAGAGAAAAAATCCTAACTATATATACCTACTGGCGACCGCCAGTAGGTAATATATATATATATATATATATATATATATATATATACATATATATATTCAAAACCAAGGTTGCCCTTCTTATGGAAACGCCACTAAGGTGAAGGATGAAGTCTCTTTTATTGCAGATTGGAACAGAGCGCGTTTACACCTCCATGCAGCGCCAAACGCGTTTCGGGCAATGCGCCCTTGCTCACTGGCTATGAACACAGCCGCTGCAGCTGCGCTAAACTTGTACCACATTCCCCGCCCTGATGGGACTTCACACAGGATTATGGGAAGAGTAGTTTATGCATGTTCCCAATGGTAGCCGCAGTCAAATGCTGTGTGCATTAAAATGATCCCCAAGTGGGTCACAGGGAGGAAAGCAACAAAGTCCCGCAAATGTTTTTTCCTGCAATAGTGGTCCTCCAGCTCCACAAGGTCCCCAGGTAAGAGAACCGTGGTCCGCAGGCTGTGCGGCAGGGCGTTCCCGCGACGAAGGCTCGCCGCATTTCAATTCAAAACCAAGGTTGCCCTTCTTATGGAAACGCCACTAAGGTGAAGGATAAAGTTTCTTTTATTGCAGATTGGAACAGAGCGCGTTTACACCTCCATGCAGCGCCAAACGCGTTTCGGGCATTGCGCCCTTGCTCACTGGCTATGAACACAGCCGCTGCAGCTGCGCTAAACTTGTACCATATTCCCCGCCTTGATGGGACTTCACACAGGATTATGGGAAGAGTAGTTTATGCATGTTCCCAATGGTAGCCGCAGTCAAATGCTGTGTGCATTAAAATGATCCCCAAGTGGGTCACAGGGAGGAAAGCAACAAAGTCCCGCAAATGTTTTTTCCTGCAATAGTGGTCCTCCAGCTCCACAAGGTCCCCAGGTAAGAGAACCGTGGTCCGCAGGCTGTGTGGCAGGGCGTTCCCGCGACGAAGGCTCGCCGCATTTCAATTCAAAACCAAGGTTGCCCTTCTTATGGAAACGCCACTAAGGTGAAGGATGAAGTTTCTTTTATTGCAGATTGGAACAGAGCGCGTTTACACCTCCATGCAGCGCCAAACGCGTTTCGGGCATTGCGCCCTTGCTCACTGGCTATGAACACAGCCGCTGCAGCTGCGCTAAACTTGTACCACATTCCCCGCCTTGATGGGACTTCACACAGGATTATGGGAAGAGTAGTTTATGCATGTTCCCAATGGTAGCCGCAGTCAAATGCTGTGTGCATTAAAATGATCCCCAAGTGGGTCACAGGGAGGAAAGCAACAAAGTCCCGCAAATGTTTTTTCCTGCAATAGTGGTCCTCCAGCTCCACAAGGTCCCCAGGTAAGAGAACTGTGGTCCGCAGGCTGTGCGGCAGGGCGTTCCCGCGACGAAGGCTCGCCGCATTTCAATTCAAAACCAAGGTTGCCCTTCTTATGGAAACGCCACTAAGGTGAAGGATGAAGTCTCTTTTATTGCAGATTGGAACAGAGCGCGTTTACACCTCCATGCAGCGCCAAACGCGTTTCGGGCATTGCGCCCTTGCTCACTGGCTATGAACACAGCCGCTGCAGCTGCGCTAAACTTGTACCACATTCCCCGCCCTGATGGGACTTCACACAGGATTATGGGAAGAGTAGTTTATGCATGTTCCCAATGGTAGCCGCAGTCAAATGCTGTGTGCATTAAAATGATCCCCAAGTGGGTCACAGGGAGGAAAGCAGCAAAGTCCCGCAAATGTTTTTTCCTGCAATAGTGGTCCTCCAGCTCCACAAGGTCCCCAGGTAAGAGAACCGTGGTCCGCAGGCTGTGCGGCAGGGCGTTCCCGCGACGAAGGCTCGCCGCATTTCAATTCAAAACCAAGGTTGCCCTTCTTATGGAAACGCCACTAAGGTGAAGGATGAAGTCTCTTTTATTGCAGATTGGAACAGAGCGCGTTTACACCTCCATGCAGCGCCAAACGCGTTTCGGGCATTGCGCCCTTGCTCACTGGCTATGAACACAGCCGCTGCAGCTGCGCTAAACTTGTACCACATTCCCCGCCCTGATGGGACTTCACACAGGATTATGGGAAGAGTAGTTTATGCATGTTCCCAATGGTAGCCGCAGTCAAATGCTGTGTGCATTAAAATGATCCCCAAGTGGGTCACAGGGAGGAAAGCAACAAAGTCCCGCAAACGTTTTTTCCTGCAATAGTGGTCCTCCAGCTCCACAAGGTCCCCAGGTAAGAGAACCGTGGTCCGCAGGCTGTGCGGCAGGGCGTTCCCGCGACGAAGGCTCACCGCATTTCAATTCAAAACCAAGGTTGCCCTTCTTATGGAAACGCCACTAAGGTGAAGGATGAAGTCTCTTTTATTGCAGATTGGAACAGAGCGCGTTTATACCTCCATGCAGCGCCAAACGCGTTTCGGGCATTGCGCCCTTGCTCACTGGCTATGAACACAGCCGCTCAGCTGCGCTAAACTTGTACCACATTCCCCGCCCTGATGGGACTTCACACAGGATTATGGGAAGAGTAGTTTATGCATGTTCCCAATGGTAGCCGCAGTCAAATGCTGTGTGCATTAAAATGATCCCCAAGTGGGTCACAGGGAGGAAAGCAACAAAGTCCCGCAAATGTTTTTTCCTGCAATAGTGGTCCTCCAGCTCCACAAGGTCCCCAGGTAAGAGAACCGTGGTCCGCAGGCTGTGCGGCAGGGCGTTCCCGCGACGAAGGCTCGCCGCATTTCAATTCAAAACCAAGGTTGCCCTTCTTATGGAAACGCCACTAAGGTGAAGGATGAAGTCTCTTTTATTGCAGATTGGAACAGAGCGCGTTTACACCTCCATGCAGCGCCAAACGCGTTTCGGGCATTGCGCCCTTGCTCACTGGCTATGAACACAGCCGCTGCAGCTGCGCTAAACTTGTACCACATTCCCCGCCCTGATGGGACTTCACACAGGATTATGGGAAGAGTAGTTTATGCATGTTCCCAATGGTAGCCGCAGTCAAATGCTGTGTGCATTAAAATGATCCCCAAGTGGGTCACAGGGAGGAAAGCAACAAAGTCCCGCAAACGTTTTTTCCTGCAATAGTGGTCCTCCAGCTCCACAAGGTCCCCAGGTAAGAGAACCGTGGTCCGCAGGCTGTGCGGCAGGGCGTTCCCGCGACGAAGGCTCGCCGCATTTCAATTCAAAACCAAGGTTGCCCTTCTTATGGAAATGCCACTAAGGTGAAGGATGAAGTCTCTTTTATTGCAGATTGGAACAGAGCGCGTTTACACCTCCATGCAGCGCCAAACGCGTTTCGGGCATTGCGCCCTTGCTCACTGGCTATGAACACAGCCGCTGCAGCTGCGCTAAACTTGTACCACATTCCCCGCCCTGATGGGACTTCACACAGGATTATGGGAAGAGTAGTTTATGCGTGTTCCAGATGGTAGCCGCAGTCAAATGCTGTGTGCATTAAAATGATCCCCAAGTGGGTCACAGGGAGGAAAGCAACAAAGTCCCGCAAATGTTTTTTCCTGCAATAGTGGTCCTCCAGCTCCACAAGGTCCCCAGGTAAGAGAACCGTGGTCCGCAGGCTGTGTGGCAGGGCGTTCCCGCGACGAAGGCTCGCCGCATTTCAATTCAAAACCAAGGTTGCCCTTCTTATGGAAACGCCACTAAGGTGAAGGATGAAGTCTCTTTTATTGCAGATTGGAACAGAGCGCGTTTACACCTCCATGCAGCGCCAAACGCGTTTCGGGCATTGCGCCCTTGCTCACTGGCTATGAACACAGCCGCTGCAGCTGCGCTAAACTTGTACCACATTCCCCGCCCTGATGGGACTTCACACAGGATTATGGGAAGAGTAGTTTATGCATGTTCCCAATGGTAGCCACAGTCAAATGCTGTGTGCATTAAAATGATCCCCAAGTGGGTCACAGGGAGGAAAGCAACAAAGTCCCGCAAATGTTTTTTCCTGCAATAGTGGTCCTCCAGCTCCACAAGGTCCCCAGGTAAGAGAACCGTGGTCCGCAGGCTGTGCGGCAGGGCGTTCCCGCGACGAAGGCTCGCCGCATTTCAATTCAAAACCAAGGTTGCCCTTCTTATGGAAACGCCACTAAGGTGAAGGATGAAGTCTCTTTTATTGCAGATTGGAACAGAGCGCGTTTACACCTCCATGCAGCGCCAAACGTTCAAGTTTAGCGCAGCTGCAGCGGCTGTGTTAATAGCCAGTGAGCAAGGGCGCAATGCCCGAAACGCGTTTGGCGCTGCATGGAGGTGTAAACGCGCTCTGTTCCAATCTGCAATAAAAGAGACTTCATCCTTCACCTTAGTGGCGTTTCCATAAGAAGGGCAACCTTGGTTATGAATTGAAATGTGGCGAGCCTTCGTCGCGGGAACGCCCTGCCGCACAGCCTGTGGACCACGGTTCTCTTACCTGGGGACCTTGTGGAGCTGGAGGACCACTATTGCAGGAAAAAACATTTGCGGGACTTTGTTGCTTTCCTCCCTGTGACCCACTTGGGGATCATTTTAATGCACACAGCATTTGACTGCGGCTACCATTGGGAACATGCATAAACTACTCTTCCCATAATCCTGTGTGATGTCCCATCAGGGCGGGGAATGTGGTACAAGTTTAGCGCAGCTGCAGCGGCTGTGTTCATAGCCAGTGAGCAAGGGCGCAATGCCCGAAACGCGTTTGCCGCTGCATGGAGGTGTAAACGTGCTCTGTTCCAATCTGCAATAAAAGAGACTTCATCCTTCACCTTAGTGGCGTTTCCATAAGAAGGGCAACCTTGGTTATGAATTGAAATGCGGTGAGCCTTCGTCGCGGGAACGCCCTGCCGCACAGCCTGCGGACCACGGTTCTCTTACCTGGGGACCTTGTGGAGCTGGAGGACCACTATTGCAGGAAAAAACATTTGCGGGACTTTGTTGCTTTCCTCCCTGTGACCCACTTGGGGATCATTTTAATGCACACAGCATTTGACTGCGGCTACCATTGGGAACATGCATAAACTACTCTTCCCATAATCCTGTGTGAAGTCCCATCAGGGCGGGGAATGTGGTACAAGTTTAGCGCAGCTGCAGCGGCTGTGTTCATAGCCAGTGAGCAAGGGCGCAATGCCCGAAACGCGTTTGGCGCTGCATGGAGGTGTAAACGCGCTCTGTTCCAATCTGCAATAAAAGAGACTTCATCCTTCACCTTAGTGGCGTTTCCATAAGAAGGGCAACCTTGGTTTTGAATTGAAATGCGGCGAGCCTTCGTCGCGGGAATGCCCTGCCGCACAGCCTGCGGACCACGGTTCTCTTACCTGGGGACCTTGTGGAGCTGGAGGACCACTATTGCAGGAAAAAACATTTGCGGGACTTTGTTGCTTTCCTCCCTGTGACCCACTTGGGGATCATTTTAATGCACACAGCATTTGACTGCGGCTACCATTGGGAACATGCATAAACTACTCTTCCCATAATCCTGTGTGAAGTCCCATCAGGGCGGGGAATGTGGTACAATCTTAGCGCAGCTGCAGCGGCTGTGTTCATAGCCAGTGAGCAAGGGCGCAATGCCCGAAACGCGTTTGGCGCTGCATGGAGGTTTAAACGGGCTCTGTTCCAATCTGCAATAAAAGAGACTTCATCCTTCACCTTAGTTTCCATAAGAAGGGCAACCTTGGTTTTGAATATATATATATATATATATATATATATATATATATATATATATATATATATATATATATATATATATATAAGAACAATCCCTGCTTGCTCTCGCCTGGAGCCCAATCCTGGATACCACAGCGCAGCGGAAGAAGAGAGGAGACCCAAGTGCAGGTGAGCAGTGTATTTATTTTCTCAGAGAGACGGCACACCACAGCATGACGTTTCGGCCTTCACAGAGGCCTTGATCACATGACGCATGCTAGGGAGGAGGCTATTTTTAAAGTGCAAGTGCTAATTGAAATGGACACCCATTGGTGCAGCGTAGCCACATGTGGAGTGACTGGTATCATAGACATAGACAACTAGTCATTGTGAGTAACATCTTGGGATAATCCCTATTGTAAGAATGCGCAAATAAAGTGCAAAATGCTGTCTTAATCACAATAAACAAGCCACTGAAACAATTCATGCATTGGATAATCCAAAGCTTCAAGAATGCAGTGCAAAGAAGGCAATGTGCAAAATACTGAAAGCGTCATTAAAGTGCAATTGGTGTCTTGTAAACATTAGTCATAATAATAATAAATATCAGAAAAACATATTAGATACACAAGTTCATGGTAAAAACAAGTGTAAAATACAATATATCAACTCTGAATATTTACAAATATAAAATACCTGTATTAAAAAGTCATAATGTACAAGCATATTTACAATAAATATATATACACCAATTATACATCTTTTTATGACAGGATGAGACCTCAGGTGATATGCAGAATACTGGCTGTGTGGATGCATTTGTAGCCTGTACCCCGAGATCGCAGCATCCTGGCTCTACTTTAAGCACTAGCCAATCTTGTGTCTGTGTACTTAAAAAGTATATTGGGAGGAGAGGAGATGCCACCAAATCATACGATTTGGGGACCATCGCAGCCTCGCCTCCCATACCACCACTCCTGAACATGTGACCACAATTTGCACAACACCATAGTAGTGATAAGCAAAAAAGTGAGCAGTGAAAAACGGTGTTAAAAGTGCTCATTTTTTAGGTGGTTTGTTACTTTCTAATCTACAAACCTTTTTCTTTTATGTATAATTAAAAAATGCTTTATCATAGTCGGTGTTATACTGAGCATCGGATATGGAATGCAACCTAAGCCTAGGCTGCATTCCGCTCTGTCACCATTCACAACGCTAGACATGTGCTGGTTAGTGGCTAGGTGTTATCAGAAATCCACTACCAGCCAAATAACTAGACAGACACAACGGGGAGATAGGCTACAACTGGACAGCTTGGAACCTCAGGGAACACTTGTAGAACAATTAAAGACAAGTGTAAAAATCTTCTGTGGAATTTAGTCCCCCTGGGGCTCGACTGTCCATTTCCAATATATACCTAGTCTCCAACTTCCTAAGGGCACCATCTCTGTCACCACCCCTTCTCAGTGGTCCCACACAATCTACAGCATAGTAACGTAGAAGGGAGCTATCATTATTATGGTGCTCCTTAAAGTGGCGGGCCACCGGATAGGCCGGATCGTTGGTGTTGATGGCCCTTATGTGCTGGAGTATCCTCTTGTGCACCTGCAGCTTGGTACTGCCCACATACCGCAGGGCACACGGACACTCCAGCACATAAACCACATATTCACTCTTGCAAGTCAGCTGTTTTGTAATCTTGCGAGCAACCGGGGTGAAGGGCACTACGTATTCTGTTTTGTTCAGCCCATGCTGGCATGCCTTACAAGAAGCACACTTCCTGAAACCTTTGCTCTTGTCTAGCCAATTCTTTCGTATAGATACTTCTGGGCTAGATTTCACTAAAGCATTTTGCATGGAATACGCTTTCCTGTAGGTGATTAAAGGCCTGATGGAAATTTTATCACCTATCACTGGGTCGCATTTAATGAGACCCCAGTGTTTGGAAATGATTTTACCTAGTGCCCCATGCTGCTTGTTATATGCCCAGATAAGTCTCACTTTTTGATCCTCGTTGGCAGAAGGCGCAACCTTGACCTTGCGTTGCAATGCCTGACTGCGTGACAGTGCATTTGCCTTGGTTATAGCCTTATCAACCATTGCAGCCTTGTACCCTCTTTCCAAAAACCTGGATCTACTGGCTTGCTGAGCTAGCTGGCATTGAGCTTCAGTACTGCTCAATCTTCTTATGCGCAGCATCTCGCCATACGGGATACTGCGTATGAGGTGGGCAGGGTGGTGACTACTGGCATGGAGTATAGTATTTCCAGCCGTCGGCTTTCGGTACAGCCTGGTTTCAAGTCTCTCCCCTCTTGTAGTGACTGTCATGTCTAGAAAATGTACCTGTTCTCTGCTAATTGTCGAGGTGAACTTCAAGTTGTAATCATTGCAGTTCAATTTGTCAACAAATTGCTCAGCTTCCAGACGTGTGCCCCTCCAGACAAGGAACACGTCATCAATGTAACGATACCATCGTATAATGGACCGCCTAGCAGTGTCAGAGTGTTCGCCAAAGAGGACCTGTCTCTCCCAGTAGCCCATGTGGAGACAGGCATAACTGGGAGAGAAGCAGGCCCCCATGGCCACTCCTCTGACCTGCTGATAGTATCTGTTGTTAAACATAAAGAAATTATGATGTAAACAGAATGAAATCATAGATAACAACATTCGATTGTGGTCAGCCATAATCATTGGTCTTAAGCCTAGATAAAATTCAATGGCTCTCAGTCCGTCTTGATGAATGATACTTGTATACAAAGACGTGACGTCTAATGTAATGAGCCACGACTCCGAATCCCATTGTATGTCCTCAATTTTCCTTACAAAGTCATTAGAGTCCTGAACAAAAGAGGGTAGACTCTGTACGAACTCTTGTAGGAATTAGTCCACATAGACAGTTGTTTTTTCAAGTAAGCCCCCACATGCTGCTATTATTGGTCTGCCTGGGGGTTTATTAATGTTCTTGTGGACCTTAGGGATTAGGTATAACACTGGCATGACTGGGTTGTTGTTTTTCAAATACTTGAGCTCATCCATACTTAGCAACCCAAAGGATCTCCACCCCATTAGCAAAGAGAAGAACTCCTCTTGGGCTTTTTTGATTAGGGTGATGTCACTGTGTCGATAGCAATCTGTATCAATTAACTGGGAGAGAGCTTCTTCCAAATATAGTTTCCGCGGCCATAAAACTATATTTCCTCCTTTGTCAGATTGCCTGACAATGATATTCTCATTGGATTGGATTTTGTGGATGAGTCGCGAGTACTGATCATTCTGTATGTATTTCTTATGTTTAGAATTGAGTAGTTTGGAGTGCAGCAACTTGATGTCTTTTACAGCAGCATCATGGAAGATGTCAAGATTGTCATATAACATCACAGGTGTATAAGTGGAACGCGGTTTAAAGGAAGTGAGACCCCCTACCATGCTCGGTTAACATCCTGATGCCCCTTGGGAAGTTGATTGGGAAGTTGATTGCTCCAATCTTAGCGATTCCAAGGCCTCCAACCCTGGAGCATCCCGAACTTGCAGTCCCACATCAGTTGGCTCTGTCCTCATCGGGGCGCTACGTGTCTTGGCACCCATAAAATGTTTCTGCAACTTAATCTTGCGGACAAATTTATACAGATCAATTCTTGTGTCCACATAATTAAAGTCACATGGAGGACAAAATGTGAGACCCTTAGATAGTATCTGATGTTCAGTTTCTGATAAAATCATGTCGGACAAATTGATGATAGAGGGGGCAATGTCCGTTACTCCTGATTGTAAGCTTACTTCCTGTTCCATCTTTTCGGATTTTTCTTCTTCTTTTTCTGCTGATTTTTTTCCTCCTCTCGATCTAGCCTTTCGGCGTTGGTAGCGCTTGGCGTTGCGGATTTTGTTCCGGAGCGCAGTTGGGTTCTCGGACGTAGAGTCTCGCGCCAGTCCTTCCTTATGCAGTCGGGTTCCTCTGCTAGTGTGAGCCTGGTAAACCCCAATCGTCCATCATTTTGTGACAGATTGGAGTCAGAGTCACTATTCACGCAAGAGCTCAAATTAGACTCTGATGATTCATCCTGTTGGGCTGCCTCTGCTCCATGTCGTTGGGCAGGGCGGTTCACTGTTGCTGCAGTTTTGAGTTGTCTTGAGGCTTTGATGGCATCATATTTTTTGGCGAAAGTAAAAATGCGCCCTTCCGCATAATCCGCCTTGTCCCTTTGAAATTTACAGGCTTTTCTTTTACTAATGATCTCTTCTTCCTTTTGAAGCCTTGCCATCATGTCACTCCTCAGCTTAGTGCATTCACTCATATATTCCTCACAGGATGATTCAATTTCCTGATTCAGCTCATCGATTTTGGTCTGTGTTTTGAGGCGGTCACTCTCCGCATATCGCACCAGTATTTGAACCAGTTTGCGCGATGACTCCAAATTGCAGTCCGCCCACTCCCTGAGCATTTCTGGGTCTGGGTCTTCATAGCTGGGAGCCAGCATCACGCGGAGACCCCGTGGTATCCTGTTGACTTCCAAGTATCTGCTCAGGGAGCGGTGCTCCCACCATTTAGACAGCTCGCGCTTCATTAGTTTTTCTAATTTCTTAAATTTATCACGAACGCTGCCAGCTTCGTTTGCTGGTACATTTTGTGCCGATGGTGCAGAGGACCCCCCAGCCGGGGAGTCATCGAATGCATTCAGCGCCACTCGTTCCCTTGCCTTCAATGCGTCAGCTGACATGCCGCCTCCCTGTTTTGTATAATGCACAATGCGTTCTCAACAGCCGACGTGTTTCGTGATCAAAATCACTTCTTCAAAGGCAGAGAACATGCAGGGAAACCAACACAGCGATTTAAATGCACCACACCTATTATCAAGGCTCCGCCTAAGAGGGCGTGGCTACACCCGTAGTCTGATGGTCTTCAGGAGCCTGTTGATGGGGCCTTTGAAGAAGTGATTTTGATCACAAAACGCGTTGGCTGTTTGGACAACAATAGGGGAGGCATGGCTGTTTTTCCTCGTTAGAATACCCTCCATTAAAGAATGTTGGCAAGAGAAACTCCTGTCTTGAGGCTCCTCAATCTGAAGGAAATCGTTTGGATATATATATATATATATATACATATATATATATATATATAGATAGATAGATAGATAGATATATATATTACCTACTGGCGATAGCCAGTAGGTATATATAGTTAGGACCTAGTTACCATAGGAATTTCCGAACATTCTATTGAGAATAACTTTGGCGCCGATTGAGGGATCTGCCTGTAATGTTCCTTAAATTTGCCTCGCTCCGCTCCGCTCCTTCCCTGAAAGTTTCGGGGAGATTCGTCAAGCGGGGGCAGAGAAAAAGGGGGGTCCCAAAACGTGTTTTCCCCATGTTAATTTCCATTGGGACATTCTGACACGGGTACAGCTCGAACGGCTGAATGGAATTACACCAGATTTGGCAAAATGGTAGGGACTGGTATGCAGCAGTGCCTTTGGTATGTTTGGTGTAAATCCCTCCAGTAGTTCTTGAGAAAATTGAATTTACAGTTTTTCAAATGGCATTTTCTATGGGACCTTTAGACACGGCTACAGCCCGAACGGCCGAACAGAATTACACCAAACCTGGCAAAATGGTAGGGAAGGTATGCAGTAGTGCCTTTTCTATATTTGGTGAAAATCCCACCAGTAGTTGTTGAGAAAATTGAATTTGAGCAAATTATATTTCTATATGCGCTCAACATTCTATTGGGAATAACTTTGGCGCCAATTGAGGTATTTTCCAGAATTTTGTCCAGCTCCGCTCCGCTCCTTCCCTGAAAGTTTCGGGGGGATTCGTCAAGCGGGTGCCGAAAGGGGGGACCCAAAACGTGTTTTCCCCATGGTAATTTCCATAGGGACCTTTGGACACAGCTACATCCCGAACGGCTGAATGAAATTACACCAAACTTGGCAAAATGGTAGGGCCTGGTATGCAGATGTGCCTTTGCTATCTTTGGTGAAAATCCCTCCAGTAGTTCTTGAGAAAATTGAATGTGAAATTTTTCAAATGGCATTTTCTATGGGACCTTTAGACACGGCTACAGCCCGAACGGCTGAACGGAATTATACCAAACTTGGCAAAATGGTAGGGACAGGTATGCAGTAGTGTCTTTTCTATGTTTGGTGAAAATCCCTCCAGTAGTTGTTGAGAAAATTGAATTTGAGCAAATTATATATCTATATGCGTTCACCGTACGCGCACCGTACGAGTACCGTACGCGTACCGTACGCGTACGTGCGCATACCCTTACGTGCGCGAGCATGTTTCTGATTGGCTGGCAGTCGACTGTCAACATTCCAAACTGTCCAAACCAGGAAGTGTTGGCCACCATCTTGTTTTTCAGGAGAACTGAGGCACAAGAGAGCCCAAAACAAGAGTGGAAAACACAAAAAGGGGGCAGGGTACAGACCCCCCAACCCTCTAGCCCTTCTCAGGGGGTCCCAGAAGGACCCCCAAGGGCAAAAAAACAAACAAAAAATTTCGAAAAAATCACGGGGTACTCGCACCGTACGTGATTTAAAAAAAGAAATTAAAAAATGTTTTTGCACTTGGTGGTCCTTCTGGGACCCCCTGAGAAGGCTTGGGGGTCAGGGGTCTCTACCCTGCCCCCTTTTCGAGTTTTCCACTCTTGTTTTGTGCTCTCTTGTGCCTCACTTCTCCTGAGAAACAAGATGGCTGCTCAGGTGGTCCCAGAAGGATAATAACATATTTAAACGTTATCCGCTAATAGAATTAGCATTTAGAAAACCTTTGAAATGTATTGAAAAAAACTATAGGATTCATGCCTGATATAGTTATGAATTAGCATTTAAAAAACCTTGCAAATTCACTAAAAAAAAAATTAGGTTTCAGGCCTTATATAATTAGGAATTAGCATTAAAAAAAACATTGAAATTGCTCCTATATAGTTAGTTGGACTAACTATATTTCGCGCACCCGCAATCCACTGCTGATGATGTCACATATTACATCATTCATAACATGGTCAGTGACATCACTGATGACATCACTGATGACATCTCAAATGACATCACTGATGACATCACTGATGGCATCTCAATTGACATCACTGATCACATCACTGATGGGGAAACATCCTTTACAACGCAACTTTTACCATACAGTGCCTTTACGACGCAACTATTACAATGCATGTCATTACAACACATAGCGCTGGGGGGCGCTCTAGGATAGGGAATGGATTTAATTTACTATCCAACACCTTCACTACTATCCACAGGGACTGGAGTTGGAATAGTAAATTAAACTATTCAATATCCAGCACCCCTCAACGCCATGCGTTGTAACAGCATGCGTTGTAAAACCTGCGATGTAAAGGCATGCGTAGTAAAAGCATGCGTTGTAATGTCATACATCCCACTGATGATATCATTCATGTGATAATACGATGCACCTCCTCACACTCTAATATAACCTTTGATACACCCAGTGTTAAATACAGACTATCATTCTTGAAACCATTGACACACCAATACCAGTTACTACATACGCACTCCCTGATTCATAGGTCTACACACACACATCCACTCATTCACCCATAGAATCACTCATACATACAGTCACTCATCAATACAACACTTACATATGCACTCATACACCTATACAGACACTCATACACTGCCACTCATCCATGGAGTTACTCACACACCTAGTCAGTCATGCAAAGAATCAATCACACTTCCATTTCCTCAACTATACAGTTATACACACAACACCTCACTTATTCAAACATATACTAACACATACTTACTCTCTTATACAATCACTGATACAAGTACACAATGATCCATACAGCCACTCGCACAATCACTGGCCCTAATGTATAGTCATTTATATATGCCAACTCTCACATGCACTGTGTTTTACAAATGTACTTACTTGGACATGTAGCACTGACATATCCATTTACTCACCAACACACCCATGCGCACAGTCAACCGCCCATACAGCTGTTTCCACATGCACTCTTGAACTCATACACCTAGTGAATAAATTGCTCAGACATCTATGCACAGAGTCACACACCTCCCAGCCACCCACACACACTCTCAGTCTCCCATACAAATACTTGGGTAACCAATCAATAACCCATATAGCCACTCATATAGCTACTGATCAACACATGCAGCAGCTTAAACAAAAACAGACATACTGATGCACACATTCAGACAGTTTAGTCACTAACCCATGCATTTAGTAAGACACATTTAATCACTCACTCTGTAGTGTTTTTATGTAGGGACCTGAATCGATATTCCTATTTTATGCACTTGTCCGGTTATAATCAATAATATCCCTACAACGGCATAGTAATCATATCCAGAATTCAGTCATAGCACATGCTGTCATATTAAGCAAGGCTACTTCTCCGGCCCCCTAGAAAGCACACCGAGTTCTCTAAACAAAACCAAGCCTCCAGCAACCTGGGAAATCCCCCTTGCTTTTGTTTTGATTTCATCCTAGAACTCCTGTAAAGCACTGTAAGAACGGCCAGTTCTTAGTGACTTCTTTATTGACGTCTTATGTCCAACCTTACGTCAAACCCAGCCACCTTTCAGGTATAAATATACCATCGTTGCCTTAAGCAAACACACGGTGGTGATTTTGGAGCAGAGCAGCTATCTACTTGCCCTTAAGCCCAGCTGATGCGAAAGCCCACGGATGCTGCCCCTCCTCTTTGACGCGCTGAGAAAGACGCTGTCTTTTCTACTGCCGAGATATCCAGCTCTGGCGTTTCCAGCCTACCCTTGCGGGTTGCTGGGTTATCGAGCCCTGAGAAAGAGATACAAGACCTCCTGCTTTCTAATTACCCAGGTACGGAGCTGACTAAACCCTTACAGAGAATTCTTGAGTCAGATTCCTGGCAAAACAAACTTAACTTAAACTGCTACTTACTTACTCCTTCCCACGTATTAGGCTTAGGTCAGGTACACCGGGGTAGGCGTATTTAGAAGCACCAGTTGAGTGCGTTAGTCAATGTATATATGTATATATGTTTTATCTATTTTAAAGTATCATATGGCTAAGAAACCATATCAATGCTTTTACAGTATTATTTTATAATCCTCCAATTACTGTACGCACTTTACTTTACCATGAGTATTACAATCGTGGCAATTCATTTCTCTTGTATGAGGAAGAAGACTGCTCAATAAATTACACCTTTTATTGAAAACGCCCGTCTCTCTTTTCTCTGCATTCTGGTGTAACTAAGTACGCACATTTGACTGAGTGAAATAGTTGTCTACTGTTTTCACACAACTCTAGAGATACACTCTTATTCAGGGAGAGCAAAGTTGTCATGTTTTATGGTTGTCAGAAGCTAATCCCTTCTTGTCTATCCAGGGAGGTTAAACTCCTCCTCATTTATTAGAGAACGTTTCTAGTGACCTCTGAGCTAGCTGGCAAACCTTAAGTCTAATATAGTCAGTAGAGACCTACATAACCTCAGTCCTACGTCTACACTGCTGAATATATTATTCCAATGCACAGAGCCTATTGGGAATGTAGGAACTACACTACATGGCGCCCAACGTTTGGTAAGGTGATAAATCTAACGCAAGACATTAGAGTAACTCAGTCGTGCTTTTTCACACAGGCTCTTTCGTAAATACTCCAAAAGATGTCTGGAGTGGGTAAAAGGTTAAAATCCGCTGGAACTTAGTAGAAAGAGATTTCTATGTATAGTTTTTGGTTTAGTCAACGTTGAAGGATAGAGTGTTCCAAAATATTGTGCACCTAATCTTTGTTTCCTTGAAACTTGATCTGCAACAAAAACCTTTCTGTCAGTAAAATGTCAGAAGGTGAGGAAGAAAGGGAGGCAGCAAGAATAGCGGCTCGACTCCTAGAGGATGACACAAATCTCCTACAGAATGACCCGGATGCAATACTCATTCCGGTCAACATAAGAAAAACTATAACTCTTAAACTTATAGAAAATGGACTGACATCGAGAGGTGGTACAGTCATATTCGTAATTGAGGCACACGAATATCGGCAGACAGAGGTATTCTATTCATGGATAAACTTTCCAGCAGCAAACGCTGTCACACACGAATTCCACTATTACAAAATAGAGGAACCTCCGGAAGAGTACACCCCTTTCGAGGAGGTGGAAATCCCATTAAAATACCAAGAGCACCTGCTCTGGTTTAAATGCGCCCTAAAACATAATAATCACATCACCAGGCTCGGTCCACTAGGTAGACCAGGAGCAACGTGGCCGGTTCTAGCCAGCTACACACCACATCCAGACATTGATAAAATGTCAAGCGAAGAACTCTTAGTTAAAATAAAAGAATTAACAAAGGCATATAGAGAGTTTGTTCAATTGGCAACGGAGGATATAACTTACCTCCAGAAATTGAAAGAAACAGATATAGCAGAATAACCATTTGAACTTGCCAGAATCAAAAAAAAATCCTATGAAGAACTAGGAAGAGATAGTTTGGGTGGGAAACCAGTAAAACCCGAACTAACTGAAAATCATGAAAAGATATTTATTAAAAATAATCTAAACACTCCAAAAAAGAGCTGGGATGGAAATAAACAATCCACTCCCAAAGAAAAAAGATTCCAGTCCAGAGGAAGGTCTCCTCGGCGGAGAGAAAGATCTCCGGACCAAGGACACAAGTCTCCCCAGAGGGAGCCCTCTGAGAAAAGATACAACCTTAGAAATAGGGATAATCTGAAGAAACCTGAATGATATCAAGATATTGATGCACGTCCCTCTCGCTCTTTTCAGACTTCCTCGCAGAAATCGGAAAGAAGAGGACGGTCAGAACACAGGGAAGAGCACGTCAAGTCCAAAGACAAGGAACCTGCTCATCAAAGTAAAAAATTACAATTTCCAAGAAAGAAGGTAGCCAGCATTAAAATAGTTAAACATGCCAAGGATACTAAGGACACAACTGAAAAACGGAGAGTGGGCCCAGACAGTGCTAGACAGCGCAGCGAAAGTGACCATAGCTCGCAAGATCCTGATGAATCATCTGGAGACAGTGGACACGAATGAATACATTCAGGTGGAAACTGCAGACAGCAGAGTTAGCAAACCTCATAAAATATACGAGATAACATTACGTATAGAGGGAGATAAGACTAGGAAAGTAAGGGGTCTATTTTGGGATAACCTTTCCAAAGGCTATGATATTCTTTTAGCTGAGAAAGACTGTCCACCAGAGTTTGTCAGGGAGTGCCCTCATGGCGAAGAAATTATTATGCCTGCCTTCTCAAATCACATTCCAATTCATAAAAAATATACACTTGCAAGAAAGTGGGCAGTAGCCCAAGCTCGTGCATTATATAACAAGCATTGGAAATGCAATAGGTCTCGGATTTATTTGAGTTAGAGCTAATGGCATTTAGCCATGTGTTATGGAGTGTATGCATGTGGTGTGTAATGGAATTATGTGGTATGGATTGGAATTGTTCACCCTGCACGCTCGCACACTGTTCACCCTGCACACTCACTACTCTGCACTCACTACTCTGCACTCACTACTCTGCACTCACTACTCTGCACTCACTACTCACTACTCTGCACTCACTACTCTGAACTCACTACTCTGCACTCACTACTCTGCACTCACTACTCTGCACTCACTACTCTGCACTCATTACTCTGCACTCACTACTCACTACTCTGCACTCACTACGCACTACTCTGCACTCACTACTCACTACTGTGCACTCACTACTCTGCACTCACTACTCTGCACTCACTATTCACTACTGTGCACTCACTATTCACTACTGTGCACTCACTACTCACTACTGTGCACTCACTACTCACTACTCTACACTCACTACTCACTACTCACTACTCTACACTCTGCACTCACTATTCACTACTGTGCACTCACTATTCACTACTGTGCACTCACTACTGTGCACTCACTACTCTGCACTCACTACTCTGCACTCACTACTCCGCGCTCACTACTCTGCGCTCATCACTATTCACTACTGTGCACTCACTATTCACTACTGTGCACTCACTATTCACTACTGTGCACTCACTACTCTGCACTCACTACTCACTACTCTGCACTCACTACTCACTACTCTGCACTCACTACTCACTACTCTGCACTCACTACTCTGCACTCACTACTCACTACTCTGCACTCACTACTCTGCACTCACTACTCTGCACTCACTACTCACTACTCTGCACTCACTATTCTGCACTCAATACTCACTACTCTGCACTCACTACTCACTACTCTGCACTCACTACTCTGCACTCACTAGTCACTACTCTGCACTCACTACTCTGCACTCACTACTAACTACTCTGCACTCACTACTCTGCACTCACTACTCACTACTGTGCACTCACTACTCTGCACTCACTACTCACTACTCTGCACTCACTACTCTGCACTCACTACTCACTACTCTGCACTCACTACTCACTACTGTGCACTCACTACTGTGCACTCACTACTCTGCACTCACTACTCTGCACTCACTACTCACTACTGTGCACTCACTACTCTGCACTCACTACTCTGCACTCACTACTCACCACTCACTACTCTGCACTCACTACTCTGCACTCACTACTCTGCACTCACTACTCTGCACTCACTATTCAGCACTCACTACTCACCACTCACTACTCTGCACTCACTACTCACCACTCACTACTCTGCACTCACAACTCACTACTCTGCACTCACTACTCTGCACTCACTACTCTGCACTCACTACTCACTACTCTGCACTCACTACTCTGCACTCACTACTCTGCACTCACTACTCTGCACTCACTACTCACCACTCACTACTCTGCACTCACTACTCACTACTCTGCACTCACTACTCTGCACTCACTACTCACTACTCTGCACTCACTTCTCTGCACTCACTACTCACTACTCTGCACTCACTACTCTGCAGTCACTACTCTGCACTCACTACTCACTACTCTGCACTCACTACTCTGCACTCACTACTCTGCACTCACTACTCACTACTCTGCACTCACTACTCTGCACTCACTACTCACTACTCTGCACTCACTGCTCTGCACTCACTACTCTGCACTCACTACTCTGCACTCACTACTCACTACTCTGCACTCACTACTCTGCACTCACTACTCACTACTCTGCACTCACTACTCACTACTCTGCACTCACTACTCCGCACTCACTACTCACTACTCTGCACTCACTACTCTGCACTCACTACTCACTACCCTGCACTCACTACTCTGCACTCACTACTCTGCACTCACTGCTCACTACTGTGCACTCACTACTCTGCACTCACTACTCTGCACTCACTACTCACTACTCTGCACTCACTACTCACTACTCTGCACTCACTACTCACTACTCTGCACTCACTACTCTGCACTCACTACTCTGCACTCACTACTCTGCACTCACTACTCTGCACTCACTACTCACTACTCTGCACTCACTACTCTGCACTCACTACTCACTACTCTGCACTCACTACTCTGCACTCACTATTCACTACTGTGCACTCACTATTCACTACTCTGCACTCACTGCTCACTACTGTGCACTCACTACTGTGCACTCACTACTCACTACTCTGCACTCACTACTCACTAATGTGCACTCACTACTCTGCACTCACTACTCTGCACTAACTACTCACTACTGTGCACTCACTACTCTGCACTCACTACTCACTACTGTGCACTCACTACTCTGCACTCACTACTCTGCACTCACTACTCACTACTCTGCACTCACTACTCACTACTCTGCACTCACTACTGTGCACTCACTACTGTGCACTCACTACTCTACACTCACTACTCACTACTCTGCACTCACTACTCACTACTCTGCACGCACTACTCTGCACTCACTACTCACTACTCTGCACTCACTACTCTGCACTCACTACTCACTACTCTGCACTCACTACTCACTAATGTGCACTCACTACTCTGCACGCACTACTCTGCACTCACTACTCACTACTCTGCACTCACTACTCTGCACTCACTACTCACTACTCTGCACTCACTACTCACTAATGTGCACTCACTACTCTGCACTCACTACTCTGCACTAACTACTCACTACTGTGCACTCACTACTCTGCACTCACTACTCACTACTGTGCACTCACTACTCTGCACTCACTACTCTGCACTCACTACTCACTACTCTGCACTCACTACTCACTACTCTGCACTCACTACTCACTACTCTGCACTCACTACTCTGCACTCACTACTCACTACTCTGCACTCACTACTCACTACTCTGCACTCACTACTGTGCACTCACTACTCACTAATGTGCACTCATTACTCACTACTCTGACCTCACTACATTGAACTCACTACTCACTACTGTGCACTCACCACTCTGCACTCACTACTCACTACTGTGCACTCACTACTCTGCACTCACTACTCACTACTCTGCACTCACTACTCTGCACTCACTACTCTGCACTCACTACTCACTACTCTGCGCTCACTACTCACTAATCTGCACTCACTACTCTGCACTCACTACTCACTACTCTGCACTCACTACTCACTACTCTGCACTCACTACTCTGCACTCACTATTCTGCACTCACTACTCACTACTCACTACTCTGCACTCACTACTCTGCTCTCACTACTCTGCTCCCACTACTCTGCACTCACTACTCTGCACTCACTACTCTGCACTCACTACTCACTACTCTGCACTCACTACTCACTACTCTGCACTCACTATTCTGCACTCACTACTCACTACTCTGCACTCACTAC
Organism: Lissotriton helveticus; assembly: GCF_964261635.1. Taxonomy (NCBI): domain Eukaryota; kingdom Metazoa; phylum Chordata; class Amphibia; order Caudata; family Salamandridae; genus Lissotriton; species Lissotriton helveticus. The sequence continues at coordinate 983,439,356 of NC_136071.1, read as the reverse complement.
TCTGCACTCACTACTCACTACTCTGCACTCACTACTCTGCACTCACTACTCTGCACTCACTACTCACTACTCTGCACTCACTACTCTGCACTCACTACTCTGCACTCACTACTCACTACTCTGCTTACTACTCTGCACTCACTACTCTGCACTCACTACTCACTACTCTGCACTCACTACTCACTACTCTGCACTCACTACTCACTACTCTGCACTCACTACTCTGCACTCACTACTCTGCACTCACTACTCTGCACTCTGGAAACTCACTCTGCACTCACTACTCTGCACTCTGGAAACTCACTACTCACTACCCACTACTCACTACTCACTACTCACTACTCACTACTCAGCACTCTGCACTCAGCTGGTGGTCTCTGTGTGTGCATGGCAGTGGTGGTGTCTGTGTATGCATGGCAGTGGTGGTGTCCGTGTGTGCCTGGCAGTGGTGGTGTGCGTGTGTGCATGGCAGTGGTGGTGTGCGTGTGTGCATGGCAGTGGTGGTGTCCGTGTGTGCATGGCAGTGGCGGTGTCTGTGTGTGCATGGCAGTGGCGGTGTCCGTGTGTGCATGGCAGTGGTGGTGTGCGTGTGTGCATGGCAGTGGTGGTGTGCGTGTGTGCATGGCAGTGGTGGTGTCCGTGTGTGCATGGCAGTGGTGGTGTGCGTGTGTGAATGGCAGTGGTGGTGTCCGTGTGTGCATGGCAGTGGTGGTGTCCGTGGCAGTGGTGGTGTCCGTGTGTGCATGGCAGTGGTGGTGTCCGTGTGTGCATGGCAGTGGTGGTGTCCGTGTGTGCATGGCAGTGGTGGTGTGCGTGTGTGCATGGCAGTGGTGGTGTCTGTGTGTGCATGGCAGTGGTGGTGTGCGTGTGTGCATGGCAGTGGTGGTGTGCGTGTGTGCATGGCAGTGGTGGTGTCCGTGTGTGCATGGCAGTGGTGGTGTGCGTGTGTGCATGGCAGTGGTGGTGTCTGTGTGTGCATGGCAGTGGTGGTGTGCGTGTGTGCATGGCAGTGGTGGTGTGCGTGTGTGCATAGCAGTGGTGGTGTTCGTGTGTGCATGGCAGTGGTGGTGTCTGTGTGTGCATGGCAGTGGTGGTGTATGTGTGTGCATGGCAGTGGTAGTGTATGTGTGCATGGCAGTGGTGGTGTCTGTGTGTGCATGGCAGTGGTGGTGTATGTGTGTGCTTGGCAGTGGTGGTGTATGTGTGCATGGAACCTACTTGCAATCAGACGTGTTGGTTGTCACCAGAATGCCTCGTTGGCATTGTATGATCACGTGCACTGTTACTCACTGCACATTGATTCGGTGTTATGTTTGTATTTACAGGTATATTTGCATACATGTTCTAAAATCAATCATGTTATAAAACTGTAAGTAAACCGTTTTGGTGCTGTGCACTTTAAGCTGTGTTGGACGTCAGCCTCTTTAGCAGCGCCGCACGCCTCTCTGCAGACTCCCCCTGCATTCCAGAGAGGCGCGCGACGCGATCCGGTATGCCATGCAGCTGTGGACACAAGACATGGCCGCGCGCACAATGTTATCCTATGGGACAACGCTGCGCGCGGCCAGGTCTTGTCTCCCTTCGGCGTTCTCAGACTGCTGAGACGCCGACTATAGTTCTCTGGCGAGAACGCGCTTTCAGCGCGTTACTAGCCGAGCCCTAAAAATCATGTAGGATAGGATGAGGACTCTCCTCCTCACAAAATCCAGTTAAAATGTCAACCAACTGCACAAAGGCAGTACCCAATTAAGCAAAAAGGTAAAAAACAGGTCAGGGAGATCTTAGATCAACTTGAATACCAAGGGGTGATTGAAGCCTGCACCTCACAAATGAACAATCCTTTGTTTCCTGTCTCAAAGCCAGACGATTCATCTCGTCTAGTTTTGGACTACAGACACCTTAACTCATGTTGCAAGACATTTGCAGTACAAAACTCACACAGTGCAGCACTAATGAATAGCAAAAAATAAAAAACAACATTAGACATCTCTAATGGATTCTTTTGTCAAAAAATTGCACCTGAAAGCAGGTATTTGACCGCTTTCTCAATAATGGCTTCGCAGAAAAATTTCTGTCGACTCCCACAGGGGTTCAAGAATAGCCCAGGATTATTCTCAGCAAGAGTAACAGAGTTACTACAAATGTATGATGATGAGGCAATATCTTATGTCGATGACATCTATCTAACAGATGATGACTTGGATACTCACTTGAAAAGAGTGAACACCATAATACTTGGGTTCGCAGCAGAGGGTTACAAATTCAACTTTAAAAAGTCACGAATTGCCCATCTAACTGTCCTGTTTTTAGGATATGAATTATCAAGTGAAAGCAAAAGCCTAGCAGACAATTTCTTAGAGAAGTGTGCTGTACTCCAAGCACCTAAAACGCTGAAGAACTTACAATCAATACTAGGTTTCCTGTATTTCGGAAGAACTTACATTCTAAATTATGTGGAGAGGGTTAAACCTCTCTATGAACTAATAAAACCTGATTTTAAACCAATCAATTGGACTCAAAAACACACAGAAATTGTGAGATCATTGCAAACAGACATGTTAGCAAAAACAAAATTGCAAACTCGCGATAACACACGCAACCTTGTAATCCGAGTCATCCCAGGAAGATGCGGATTTACGTACCTGACCTCTAATGAGGGAGAAAAGGTACCAATAGCTTACAAATCACATTTGTACACACAAGCTGAAAAAACATTCAGTCTTGCGGAAAACATTGTAAATGCGGTTCAAACAGCTGTAACAAAGGAAAGAGCCCAAGCCCAAGGCAAAAGGATAACTGTTTTAACAGCAGAATCAGCCTTTGAGGCATTAACAAGCCCACGCAATTTAACTACCGTGGCATTAGATCCAAAATGGATACAATGGGAAAATTCTCTTGCTACAGAAAAAGTGAAATACTATTTTGACCTGGAAATGAAAAAATTGAATATCTAACATATGAAAGAGAATATCCTCTGCCAATCGAAATTCTGCTAATACAACTTTACGCCTGTGTAATATATACAGACGGATATGCACAACCCTCAGTTTGGGGAAAACAAGCTTATAGCGCTACATGCGAGGTTGTCAAATGCCGGTGGCGCGGAGGTAAATTGAGACCGCTGGTAACAATATCACAATCTGTAAAAGACAATTCAGGTCAACAAACTGAATTAATAACATTAAAAATGGCGCTCGATATTGCTGATCGCGAATTCCCGACACTAATAGTGTGCGATTCGCATTCCTGCGTCAAATCATATAATAATGACTTGCAGAAATGGGTTCAAAACTGTTACAAAGATGACACAGGTGCCACAATCAAGCAAAAATCGCTTTCGGAACAAGTAGTTCTTTTGCAGAAAGAACTACAAAAGACTCACGTGATACATACACTGAGTCATCAGCGTGATGGCGTTCACGCTGCAGGGAATTCATTGGCTGAGACAGCCACAGCGGAAGCAACTAATCCGGCTTCCGTAGCCACAAAAAAGCGTTCAGAAAAATACATAGACGGGGAAACCATGCTAGCGGTAAAAACGTCTTCAAAAGGCGACTGTGCAGCATTACCCATGAACTATCCACTCAATTATACATACATAATCGATGCAAACTCCGTTCCTTTTGCTCGAATCCCTGGAGTGGGGGATAGAGTAATTCCAAACATGAACAGGAGAATCTTCTTAATACAAGAAGCACATATGGGATTAGGTCTAAGGCATCAGATGATCAAAGAATCTCTGATAGAATTACAGTCAGAATACTGGTGGCCGGGAATGAGCTTGCATAATCACAAATTTGCAATAAACTGTGAAAACTGCAAAAGAGATCGCAGTGGCGAACCGGCCGAAGTAGTGCCAGAACACCTAATAGAAAGCATAATGCGATCTATACGCATGATTAAACAATTAAAATGCGTCTCAATGTATATTATTTAGGACTAGATCCACTTAAAATGTAGACACCAGCGCTCGGCTGATGCCAGAACTGTTATAAAAGATTTGCGAGTCTATATCGGCACATACGCAATTGGCATGCTACATTCTGACCATGGTCCTGCTTTTAGCTCTCGAGCTTATAAGGAGGCCATGACCAGCATGGGCATTGCATTCCGATACTCTTGTCCCTTCCATCCTGAGGGAGACAGGATTGTGGAAAGAAAAAACCGAGACATAAGGCAATCTATAACGGCAAGGTTATTAGGTACGGGTGATGGGTGGGTCCAACATTTAACAAGTGTCCAACGTAGTCTTAACAATCCGCCAAGAAATTCTCTAAAAGGTTTCAGTCTGTATGAACTATTGTTCGGTACTAGAATGCATATTCAGGACTTAGATAGTCAGACTTCAGTGGTAGAAGAAAAATGCTTTGATATCAAAGACCGTTTGGCTATTTTACAGGACTTAAATGAAACAAGAAAAGACCTGAGCAACATAAGGCTAAAACAGCAGCCAACAGCCACTGAAGATAAACCACCTGTCCCAGCAAGGCCTGTCTGGATTCCAAAGATTGGGGATCTGGTCAGAGAGAAGATCGTGGTGAAGAAGGAATTTGGGCCTTCTTACAGAAAAGCAGTACCTGTCTTAGCTGTCAACGGAACAAGATCAGTTGTACTATCGCCCCTTGCTGGTAAAAAGGAGAACCGAGTTGTATACATCGACCTGGTAAAACCACAATCATGTGGCCAATAATAAGTAGTAGGCCCAGTGGACTCCCAAAAAATAGCAGAACACCAAAGTTTGCAACAAAACAAGAGGTTCAAACTGAGAGACTAATCACATTTGATAAACCTACAGTGAATCAAAAAGGACTATGCAACAATGCCATGGAACTTATGCCTCTTGAAACCCAAATTGCAACAGTTCGTCAAGTAACACCTGTCTACAACGATGTAGCCTCAGACTATGCTAATGAAACAAAAAAAATTCCGAAAGCAAATAAAAATCCGGAAGCGATTCCAACAATTGACAGAACTGAATCTGGCTACTTCATCAATTTCGATGACTTTTCTGAGGATCCAAGCGAGCCTGAAGAACAGCCAACAACTAAATCTTTAAAAAACAGAACGCTTTCATCAACTCAAGGAAACCTATCTGAATTATCCATGGATTGAATTTTGGATTGTGTTAGGTGTACTTTTCCTCCTGCTTTGGCTCATCATGGTTCTTTGTTTGGGAACATTCATTGAGGGGAAATACAGTACAATGGACAGAGCAAGTCAGAACATCAACTTGGTCCTAAAGCCACACAAGTCATCTCACATCGAGAAAAGAGAACTATCATCCGTGAATGTCACAGCCAATCCAATACCCGGTGGGGTTGCTTTGGACAAAACTGATTACGAAATCTATGGCCCGGTCGAGCTCTTGAAGTATCCACACCAGTTTAAGGTTTCATTAAGTGACTTTGTAAAACCGAGCACATTCTCTGATGATTGGGACTTTGAAAGTATTAATGATATGATGTCAGATTTAGTAATGTCAGCAAAATTTACAGAACATGATTACTTGCAAGGTTCATCTAATTATGAAGAAATGTACTGCTACAACCACTTTGCACATCACTATTTGCATAAATCTGCTCAACCTAGAAATGTTTTTAATTATAATCAATGGGAACATTGTGCAACTCCACAAAAAGGCAGTTCAAAAACATTTTATCAGAAATTCCCATACTTCTCAGGGTTTAACATTAGTAATGCAGAAACGTTTTATTTTAAACTGTTAAATAAGACAGGAATGAAAACAATGCTGACAAATACTAAATGTATTTATTCAGAGACATTTTATGAAAAAATGAATACATTTGGTTTTGATTTTTGGAAAAACAATATTGAAACAAAAACCATCTGGGGTACCAAAGATTGGCAGGTCCAAGGTATAGAATCAGTATTTAGAGCCTGCATGATCCCAGAACAAATTATATTCTTGAATGACACAATTCAACAGACAACCTGTCTTGGCCTAGCCAAAATTAAAGACTTAAACACACCGTCTATTCCAAAGCCAACACCTGACAGTAATAGCACTACAGATGTTGAGATAGACGTATCCTATATTTTAACCAAAACAGAACACATCCTGATTGGAAAAAATGGTTGATCTGGCCCACAGACACAAATAACTGTCAAGATAGATTCCTGAACAAAATACAGGGGTTCAAATTGACCAGGCCAGACCCTAGATACTCCCAGAGACAACATCCAGGGATAGTTACAACATACAGTGTAGGAAAACTCTGCCTCGAATGGCTACGCACATCTACACTGGCAGAAATTAACCAACACTTGACTTTACTTTGGTGACGGTGCTGACTTGCGTGATTTCATAATGGGACCACGCAAACAGCGTCAAAAACGTTTCATAGCGGCCGGTATATACGCAGCTTACAACGAAGCTTGGAAAGAATCGCAAATTAAAACAGCAGAAAAAATACGGGAAATTGACCGTATTAATTTGGAAAAATCACTTTCTGTTGTGGACAATGGGTTAATGGCTCTGTCTTCCAGAATATATTCACTGGACAGTATTGTATCATCTGCTATAGATATAATAGAGCAGGACTTGCTAATGTTACAACACGGTCAGTCCCAATTACGTTCTATTGTACAGCTTGGCTGGACGTTACAAAATCTGCATTCAGGCTACGTGCCTTGGCGTTTAATCAACACAACGTCATTATTCTCTATCTTTAACCTTACTGATACACAAATCAGCTTGGCACAGAAAGGAGCGGAATATACAATTCTGAGCATTGAAAAACTTGAGAGATTGCCATTGACAATGTCAGAATGACTTGTCATTGAATGGATAATACACGGAATAATAACTATTCCGATAACAACTTTCCAATTTAAATACTGTCAAGAGTATATACCAGCAGGCCAGTATGAAAGGTTGGATATAGGGTACATTAAGTTATCATGGAAATTACCTTACACACACACATGTTATAGTGAAAGGGAACAGAATGTATTTCTTAGTGGTAACAATTGTAAACGATCACTAAGTGGTATACTTCTGTGTCAAGGTATTAACTTGCATGGGGCCTGTGAGGGGACTTCAAATAACCTTTCATGTCACCAGCATGGCACACCTGCAACTCGAATAGAGCCATTCTTTAGACGGCTTTCTAACGGGAGCTATATTCTAATAGTCGACCACAGATGTTGTGGCATGGTGCCAGGAAAAGCTTATCTTGTGAGCGTCAGTTCCATGGTCACTTGCTGTATGCAAGTATTGTATCGAAACAGCACTTCAGACAGGGAGGCAAAAATGTGGCCCTTTTTGAATATCTCTTCTATTCGAATTGATACTTTAAGCAGAATGAAGTCTGTCCTTCTACAGACAACTGTGCCTTTGACGTCATCAAAAGAAACGTATGATCTTCAAGTTGCAAGGACAACGGCAGAGATACATACACTTTTATCAACAAATTGCCCCCTGCATTTCGCAGAAATGTTAAGCCAAATCCTAAATATGTCTGATACCAGCGGTATCCCACATATATTTAAGAAATTTTTTTCGGAACTGTTATGTTATGTTATGTTATGTTATTGATTTTTGTACCGCGCACAGCTGCCCCAGCAAAGGGGCGTCCTGGCGCCAAGGAAAGGTCAACACAACATCACAGAGCGCACCTGAATCCAGAAGTGTTAGTTAAAAAGAAAAGTTTTAATGGCGCGTCTAAATAGGAGTAAATCCTCCATAGCTCGAATTTCACTGGGAAGCGAATTCCACAATTTGGCCGCCACTACTCGAAAGGAGCGGCCACCCATCCTGCTCAGCAGAAAGCGAGGGACAACAGACAGATTCTGCCCCATCGATCTCAAGGATCGAGCGGGAACATATGGGGTCAATAGGTTCATCAGAATAGGTGGAGCTCTACCTTTCAAAATTTTAAAAGCTAGGCAGAGCACCTTAAACTCGATCCGACGAGCAACAGGGAACCAATGGAGTGATTGCAATGCTCTGGATACTGAACAACGTTTAGGCAACCCTAGTACCGCTCTTGCGGCGGCATTCTGCACTCGTTGCAGCCGCATGAGTTCTGCCTTGTTCGTACCTGCTAAGAGGGCACTGGCATAGTCTATCCTAGACAGCACAGAGGCCTGAACCACGAGCTGTCCAGTAGGGGCATCGAAAAATTTAAGCACCGGCCTGACGCCCCTGATTATACCAAAACAAGAGGCAGCTACCCTCTTAGTTTGGCAGGTAAAGCTCAGTGTAGTGTCCAACCATACCCCGAGATTTTTTATCTCCATAACGGGAGATGGGATCATTCCTAATTCGGGGGGCCACCAATTGTCGTTCCACCATCCAGGTTGCTTCCCAACCACCATCACCTCGGTTTTCTTTGTGTTCAATTGGAGACAATTTTGGGTCATCCAATTGGCCAACGCACGCAACCCCTCACGAAAATTAAAGGCGTCCACAGCTGAGTCCTCACTTAGTGTGACCGCCAGCTGCGTGTCATCCGCATACGACACCATTGTCAGGCCCCAGCGTTTGACTACCGCAGCCAGCGGACTCACATATAAATTAAAAAGAGTGGGGCTCAGAGATGACCCCTGTGGAACACCCGTGGTGAGCGGGTGCGAGGTGGATTTACCAGGTGGTATCGCGACCTGAAAAGATCTGTTGGAAAGGAAGGAGCGGAACCACCCTAGAGCCATGCCCCGACTCCAGCATCCTCTAACCGCCGCAACAGGGTCTCATGGGATACCGTATCGAAGGCGGCACTCAGATCGAACAACAGGAGTGCCGCTGTTCGTCCGGTGTCCAGCACAGAGCGCAGATGTTCTACCATGTATAGCAAGGCGGTCTCTGTACTGTGGCCTGTACGAAATCCATTTTGCGTGGGATCCAAGATGTTAGCTTTGGCAAGATGATCGGCCAGGATCCTGTTCACGTGGGCTTCGGTAACTTTAGCAGGCCACGGCAGCAGTGAGATGGGGCGATAATTCTCGGGTTTTTTAGGATCTAGGGTAGGCTTTTTTAAGATTGGTGTAACTACCGCTTGCTTCCACTTGGTGGGCATCATTCCAGAGGTCAAAGACTCGTTAATCAGGGCCAACAAAGGTGAACGACAGATTGCCTGCATATTTTTAAACTGAGTCGGCATAAGGGGATCTGCAGGAGAACCCGATTTAATTTTTTGGCTCAAAAAATCAAAGCCCTCCTCAGAAAGGGGGGCCAGTTTATCCAGGGTCATAGCATTTCCCCCTAGACAGACATCAGAGTCCAAGTGGTGCACGGTGGTAGGGAAGGTACGATAGATTGCTTGCACCTTGTGAACAAAAAAAGAAGCCAGGCTCTCACAATGATGGTCTGTGCAAATTTCTGCTGCAGGAGCCCTCTTAGTCGTCAGGTCTTTTAGGACCTTGAAGATTAATTTAGAGGGATTAGGGCTGTTCTGAAACTCCTGCGCATAGTAAGCGGCACGCGTCCGACATACCGCTCTATGATAGGCCTTAGATAGAGTGAGGTAGTAAGTTTTTCGCAAAGGATCATAGGCTTTCCTCCATTGCCTTTCTGCTTGTCTACACTCTCTTTTGAGAGACACCAAGGTCTCATCGTACCACGGGCTATGGGTCTTGGTACGACACTTGGAACGAACCAGAGGTGTAAAGGAATCCAAGGCCGTTCCAATCCAATCACAGAATAAGTTATACCCACAATCGACATCCAAAGAGGTAGGTAAGGGTGTCTTTTCTAGTAAGGAGTAAAAGTCTTCTAATTTCAATTTACTCCACTGGCGGGAGAAAGAGGTTTTGTTCTGTGCCACAAAAATAGGGTCTGTCACCACAATCGATGCCTTCACCAGCATGTGGTCCGTCCATAACAACTGGACCGGTGGGCACATAGTTATGTCCTCTAAGGTGGTAAAGAACGGATCTAGTATGTGCCCGCCTGAGTGGGTGGGGGTCGTTACTCTTTGTGAGAGCTGCAAAGCTTCTAAATCGGCAAGGCAGCTCTTAATAGCAGGCTGAGATATGCAATCAAAATGTAGGTTGAGATCACCTACCACATTAAAATTCGCACAGCCCAAGGCTTCTATGCTTATGACGTCCGGGAGAGCGGCCCTAAAGGCGGCATCGCAGCCCGGAGGCCGGTATATAAGGAGACCTGAAAGGCTGTAGCAATGGGAAAAAGAGATTCTAAAACGAGCACACTCACAGCCCGGGAGTTTTAGTTCTTTCCATTCGCTAGAAAAACGACGTTTCACTGCCATCTCAATGCCACCCCCTCTCGAACCGCGGTTGAGAGTGAACACGGTATAATTAGGAGGGAAAGCAAGGTTTAAAATGGCAATATCCATATCCTGAAGCCAGGTCTCGGTCCTAAAAAACACATCCGGGGAGTCATTAGTCACGATATCAAAGATCTCCGCCTGATGCTTGACCAGAGATCGGACATTAAGGCTGAATATACTGACAGAATTCGCCCCAGACACGTTAGACCGGCGGGCTGAGGTATCTAAAGGACAGATGCGAGAAGGGGGGGGCAGGCACCAACAACAATAAGTGCACCGATAAGGACCTCTTAGCGGCGCGACGAGCGGAAGAGGACATATGGAAAGATTGTCCCGTATGGCCAATAGATCTGCGCTAGCATACCTGATGATGGAGGAGGTCATCACGAGGAAGAGAGTTTACTGCCGCACGCCGCACTTCCTTAGCGCTGACGGGCGCAGACGGGCAGACTCTGGCTCGACTCAGGCGCGAGTCAGGCGCTCCCGCTGCGCGTCACCGCTGCGCGGGAAAGGTGAGCTTTAAATACAGCCTCACCTGTTCTCCAAACGGAGACTAGAGCGCTGCTTGAGGTGGCGCGCTGAGAACCAGCACCCTTCACAACAGTTCTGGGCATTTTTCCTAATTTTGTCCATTCTGTCTTTGACGGCCTACCACTCCTGTTGGGACTCGTAGCAGGCATTTTATTTTTGTTACTCCTGCTTCGTTATGGCAAGCCAAATCGCAGACAAGACTCCTGCAACGATGGAAGAAACAATCCTAGCTATACGCTTTTGGGACCGCATAAATAAAGTCCTTGGATTAGCCCGGCTAAGAGATCTGAATATGACCTGGTTTCTTTCATTCAGACCCATCTGGCAGAATTGTATCTTACCTGTGCTTCGATGTATGCTATGCGGAGAAGAATGCGTGTTGGACGTCTGTCTTACACAACAATCAGCAGTACCATTGGATACAGATACTTTGCTAAGTCCTGTAAAGGCTCATGCATCGTGTTGTCCCCAGCGGTTACCAATCCTGATGACGGCATTCGTTGAGACTTCACCACTGCGATTAAAGGGTAGTGAAGTACGAGATGAGAGCAACATCACCCAGGTACGACCTTCTGTGAGCATTGCTGATCAAGACATCGATGATAGCAATCATTCTCACGACTGCACAGTTGCGGCATTTTCCAACTTGGTCGAACTTTCACCTGAAGCGGTAAACCACTTTTTTGAAAGTCTGTCTAAAATGATGTTCTCCCCTGAACAGAAAGAATAACTTTTAAGCAAACAAGCACACAGCGTTCCATGAACTCTGAATTCGGCCTTCGGCTTTGTTAAAACAAAAAGCTACTGAAAATATTTGGAACTATTTTTGCCCCTAAAGAGAAAAAAAATGTTCTCCATCTCCCCTTCCAAAATATTTACCTTTTTTTTGGCAATTGTACTCTGCTTAAAGTAGAACTATTCTTAGAGAACAGAGCTTCTATTTTTAGGAACTCTAGAGACAATATATTACCTCAGCCTCTAGCATATTTACAATTAACCGTATTTATATGTGATGGAATGGTCTCGCACTTCTTTTCTGTATTAAGAGCCATTTCATGTGTATATTTCGCAAATCATTCATGCTGATATATATATGCATCTTTTATTGAATGATTACACTGCTTGAAAAGCGTACAGTACCTATAATCATTTTCATGTATTTCGTATACACCATTTCAAATGCAAAATTGTATTTTGGGGTGGGATGGTATACACATGCACCTTTTGAATGTTTACTATTGCTTAGTTTTAGTAATGATGGACATTAATTCGTGGAGTGGGTGTAGTGTTTTTATCTAGGGACCTGAATCGATATTCCTATTTTATGCCCTTGTCCGGTTATAATCAATAATATCCCTACAGCAGCATAGTAATCATATCCAGAATTCAGTCGTAGCACATGCTGTCACATTAAGCAAGGCTAATTCTCCGGCCCCCTAGAAAGCACACCGAGTTCTCTAAACAAAACCAAGCCTCCAGCAACCTGGGAAATCCCCCTTCCTTTTGTTTTGATTTCGTCCTAGAACTCCTGTAAAGCACTGTAAGAACGGCCAGTTCTTAGTGACATCTTTATTGACGTCTTATGTCCAACCTTACGTCAAACCCAGGCACCTTTCAGGTATAAATATACCAACGTTGCCTTAAGCAAACACACAGTGGTGATTTTGGAGCAGAGCAGCTGTCTACTTGCCCGTAAGCCCAGCTGATGCGAGAGCCCACGGACGCTGCCCCTCCTCTTTGACGCGCTGAGAAAGACGCTGTCTTTTCTCCTGCCGAGAAATCCAGCTCCGGCGTTTCCAGCCTACCCTTGTGGGTTGCTGGGATATCGAGCCCTGAGAAAGAGATACAAGACCTCCTGCTTTCTAATTACCCAGGTACGGAGCTGACTAAACCCTTACAGAGAATTCTTGAGTCAGATTCTTGGCAAAACAAACTGAACTTAAACTGCTACTTACTTACTCCTTCCCACGTATTAGGCTTAGGTCAGGTACACCGGGGTAGGCGTATTTAGAAGCACCAGTTGAGTACGTTAGTCAATGTATATATGTATATATGTTTTATCTATTTTAAAGTATCATATGGCTAAGAAACCATATCAATGCTTTTACAGTATTATTTTGTAATCCTCCTTTTACTGTACGCACTTTACTTTACCATGAGTATTACAATCGTGGCAAATCATTTCTCTTGTATGAGGAAGAAGACTGCTCAATAAATTACACCTTTTATTGAAAACGCCCGTCTCTCTTTTCTCTGCATTCTGGTGAAACTAAGTACGCACATTTGACTGAGTGAAATAGCTGTCTATTGTTTCCACACGACTCTAGAGATACACTCTTATTCAGGGAGAGCAAAGTTGTCATGTTTTATGGTTGTCAGTAGCTAATCCCTTCTTGTCTATCCAGGGAGGTTAAACTCCTTCTCGTTTATTCGAGAAAGTTTCTAGTGACCTCTGAGCTAGCTGGCAAACCTTAAGTCTAATATAGTCAGTAGAGACCTAGATAACCTCAGTCCTACGTCTACACTGCTGAATATATTATTCCAATGCGCAGAGCCTATTGGGAATATAGGAACTACACTACAACTCATACAGTCAGTCACGCACCTACTAAATCCTTCATCCAGATACTTATACACCCACTCATTCTTCAATATGTAAAACATATTTAAACTTTACAGAAACACACAGTCACTGGATGATGTCATCAGTGATGTCATCAGTGATGTCATTTGAGATGTCATCAGTGATGTCATCAGTGATGTCACTGACCATGTCTTGAATGATGTAATATGTGACATCATCAGCAGTGGATTGTGGGTGCGCGAAATATAGTTAGTCCAACTAACTACATAGGAGCAATTTCAATGTTTTTTTTAATGCTAATTCCTAACTATATAAGGCCTGAATCCTATGGTTTTTTAAGTGAATTTGCAAGGTTTTTAAAATGCTAATTCCTAACTATATAAGGCCTGAAACCTATGTTTTTTTAAGTGAATATAGATATATATATACTCCTATGGAAAATAGGTCCTAACTACAACTACCTACTGGCAACCGCCAGTAGGTAATATAGATATAATAACCCCCACACTGCCCCGGGGACCGCCACCCCCTGGGGCAAAGTAAGTATAATAGCGGGGGGCATTCGCCCCCCCCGCAGCCCTGGGGACCACCACCCCCCGGGGCTTAGATATGAATGACGGGATCGAAGGATTGGATGAGCAGGTGTTCCGAGAGGCCCCTCTGGGCCCCACCAACAAGTACTGAGAGGAACTGGCTCTGTCTCCAGCCTCCTGCAGAGCTGTCCACCCCGTCCCCAGCCTTACCTCACACACATGCCTCGAGTTGACTCTCGCCACACTAGGCGCTATAACGAGTAAAGTGCTGCATAAACACCTCCTCTCAGGAATTCGAGGGTGCGCAAAAGGAGACCTGTGCACAAGGACACATGGATGGTTCTGCCGCAGCGGGCCCCGGGGTGGGGCATAAGGGGGGCAAGGATATTCATAGGTGGGCACCGGACCCATCTGCCCCTCACCCCAGCGATGCCCCCAGAGCTGGCATCCGCAGGGCACCCCTTCGGTGGGTTTATGCCCCCTGGCATTAGCAACAACAGTGCAAGGGGCTTAACACAGGCCCCCGCGGTGTGGGTCCACCATCCTCCAGGGTCTCCTGGTTGAGTTTGGAGGGGGGCCCCTCCTTGAACCTTGTAGGGGGCCCCTGAAGTTTCTTTACCCAAGTGGACATTTACAGCGCCCCGTCTAGCGTGAGAGGGTGGTGCCCCTTTAGACAACACACGTCACATGTAACATGTTGAGCCTTTATCTGTCATTAACAAAACACACAGTTGTTTGGAAGGAGTAAATCACGCTGAGCCCCGTGGGCATAGCTCCGGTGCCAAGAGACTGTACCATCCCGAGGGGGCACTGCAGGTGCTCTGGGGAGGAGGGGGGGCATGGCGTCCGGCAGACAGACACGTGCCCGTGGATGGATCGACTGAAAGGCTGACAGAGGCACTCACAACTGAACAGAGAGACAGGACAAGAGATAAATGCACAGACAGACAGGCGAGCGTACCTGCAGACAGACAAATAGAACAATAGAGAGATGCACATAAACACAGATAGACCCGTAAATAAATACACACATATGATAGACGGACGGTGGGTAGGTAGGTACGCGCAGAGGCAGACAGACAGACAGGCGCACACTCAGAAGTCCTCTGCAAAGAGACATAACATTCAAATACAATATTCGAAGTATACAAATATTAATATTAACACCAGTCGCTCCCTTCATGTTTGCCATTTTTCTAGGCACTTTCTGGGGAGTTTGGAACGCCCTCCATATTTACTATGATGTGATTATTATAATGACCCGGTCCAGGGCTGGGGACAGGGGGCAGAAGCAGAGGGTTTCGCCGGGTCACGCCCTTCACACGTGGAGCTAGGAGATAGCTCAGTTGGTTCCGGCATGCATCTGAGCTCCGCTTGGAGACGCCTGGTGGTTCTGGTGGGACTGGTTCTGCCTTTCGACCACCCGAGGCCGGAGGGTGGATCTGGGTGCTTGTAGCACCTTTACAGTGCCTCGACCCCTGCAGTGAGTTTTACGCACTGGGCAATTTCTTTTTTTTTAGATAAATAACGCGAACCCGCTCAGAAGGTGTTGGGGGCTTTAGGTGCGCACCGATTACATTGTAAAGGCTGTGATGGGCCCTAGGCCCTCATGCTGGCAGTCAGGCACACGCAGACACAGGACACACTGGAGGTATGGTGCAGCTGGCCCAGAGCACGTGGGCTCGGCCTCTTTTATTGAAGCTGTGTCACCTGACCAGTGACATCAGTGGTGGGTGGGTGTTTAGTGTGAATACAGGCTTCAGCACTAGACTGGTGACTTATGCTGGGCATTACATCCCTCCCCAAATTGGTTACAAATTAACCCAAACAGAAAAAGTCCAAAAACCTGTGGGGGAAAGAAAACACAGAAAATAACATTGGACTTGCGCTTTCAAAATGAGTCTCTTTGGCTGCTTGCAAGCCGCAGGCAGTATAGTTCTTGTGTTCAGGACCAATAGTTCTCGGTGGCACGGTTCGCAGTTGTTCGGCGGGTTCACTCTTTGTCTGTGCTGTCTGTCTGCTGTTCTGAGCCCTGCCTTTGCTTCACTCCGTTGGTGACGAGAGATAACTGGATGACCCAGGTGTCACCAGTCTTCTGGTTTTGTTCTCTCTTCTGGCTTCGTGATGTTTTCCGGGAAGGCTTTAGTGTTGACTCTTGGCAGGTGAATAGAGTAGGTGCACACATCCCTCTCACTAGGATGCCCCTCTCTCCGGTATTCCTCTCTCACCAGATATCCAGGAGGACCTCTTTGCCAGGCTTCCACTGGACTGGTGTTTTCGGTCGTGTTGCTCCACCATAGCCTTCGGGCCGTGAGCGGGGCGCTCCACGAGCCTCACCTTCGTGTCCTAGTTCCACCTGAATGTTGAGTTGTCGACTCTCTTCATTGCTCTCGATGCTTTCATCCCCTTGGGTCCTGCAGACGCGCTTCTGTAGACCTGTCTCCCGTGCGGGACTTGCTGCCACCAGAGTCCCTTGAGGCCTCTGATTCTGGGTTGCCACAGGCTGGTGCGAGGTGGTCAGTTCCTCAGCTTCCGGAGTCCTGATTAGTCTCGCCATCCAATCTTCCGCTCAACCCCAGAGGTAGATGTCGCCAACCGTCTAGCTTGCTCTCTTCTGCGATCGCCATGTGGATGGATGGCTCGTAGGTGGTTGTGCTCTTGCCAGGCTTGTCTTCCATTGCACTCAGGTGTTCCAGTGCCTGTCACCTTGCTTCATTCCGCAGGGGCGGCTACTTCTTTCAGTGGCAGCGTGCCATTCCGATTTCTCCCTTCTTCCTTTCTTCTTAGTGGCGGTGGCCACTTTGTTCTTTCTTCCTTCTTCTTCTCTTCTCCTCTTCTCGCAACGTACCCTGGTCCCCTTTTCTTCATCTTCTCTGGCCAGGCTTCCCCATGCAGCGCGCACACTCTGCATGTGTCATCCTGGTCTTGTCCTAGTCCTAGGACACTGTCTTCTTGTCACTCACTTCCCAGGGTTAGCGTCGTGACCTTCACTTCCTCTTTCTGTCGCTTTCAATAATTACGGGGTTGAATTTCGTGGGTCCATGTCCTTTTCTTTACGGCGTCGCGCCCTTCTTCTCCCTGTTCCTTCTTGCGACGTGACCTTGTCACTGTACTGCCTTGGTCTTTCCAGCCAGTCTTCTCCAGGTAGCGTGCACTCCACCTGTTTCTCTCTGGTCTGGGCATGGCTCTCAGACACTGGTCTTATCTTCTAGTGACTGGACCGGTTGTCGCCATCTTCTCAGTTGCTTCTTTTCTTTCCTTGTCGACCAGACTGGGTGGTCGGCTTTCACCTTCGGCATGAGTCGTCATGCTGTGCTATCTTCTTCGTGGTCGCTAATCCCCGGCCCGGTGTTTTGGTGTTGGCGCGTCGCTGTGTAGCGTCACTCTGGCGCTCCTGATTCCTGGCTCTCCTGGCACGTTCCGGCGCAGTGCTGCGCCGTCTTGTCGTGCGGGTGTGGAGTTCTTGCACTCCTGTCGCGTTCCTGCGCTGTCTCCTGGCGTCTTCCTTGCGCTTTCTGGAGAGTACCTGCGCTTCTGGCATCGCAGTGCAGACCTTCGTTCATCGCTCTCTTCTATGAGCACTTTGGGCACTCCTGGTGCTTTCTTGCGCTTGACCACTGTCACTGTCTTTTCACTTGCGCAGCTCCTGGCCGTGTCGCACTCTAGATTCTCCTCTTACTCCTTTGGTGCCGTGTGGCGTTGCTGCAGCACTTTTGCGTTGCTGCGTGGCGTTGCTGTGCCAGTCCTATTTCCCCTTGACACAATTGAGGTGCTGCCCTGATGTCCTTGTAAACTTTTCTCAGTCCTGTAGCTGAGTTCAATTCTGGTGGCAGGTGCACTTTTCCCTTTTGGCCACTAGATGGCAGTGGAGCATTTCCTCAGGCACCGGCAGCCTTCACCTTGTTGTGAGCTTCCTCCCTCTCTATGGCCAGTGCTGGGTCCCAGTGTAGCTTAAATGGTGGGGTGCCGAGCCTCTCGAAGGGTCAGTGCAAAACCCTTGTGTTCCCTGTCCCGTTTTGTATCCACCTATTTATCCTGGCAGATCAGGGAGTACACACGTCACTCCCCACTTGCTTGGTGCTCAGCAGCTGCTCCTCTCTGCCTCTGGCGCCTTCCTGATCCCAGGCACCAGGACTATGGTAGGTGCTTTAATAATGTTATTATTATTTTCGCTCTCCCCACCCGAAGCAGTCTTTTGGCTTACACGCTGCGCTGGGTGGGGGAGAGTCGGTTCAGCTGCTGGGGTAGGCTTCGCTGTCTGCAGCGTTCTAGTTGGCCCGAGCAGCTTTTCTCAGGCTGCGGGCTCCCTCTGGGGTGTTCCTTTGTTCTCACTGTCGCTTAGCTTGCCCTTCTCCCCTGCGGGCCGGTAAAAGGCCTTGCCTCCTCTTCAGCGCCTGACGGGGTGGGCACCGCTCAATGTGGTCCTCACGGGGGCCAGGGGCGGTTAGCTATTCCTCTCCCCGGTTCCCACGGCTGGTGGCGCCTCCATCCTGTAGCGGCTTCCTTTGGGGCGGTGTGGCACTGTCATCTGCGGTTACCGCTTTCCTTCTGTTGCCCCTCCGCCGCCGCGGCTTCACTCTCCACATGCAGCGCGGTGGGGGAGGGGTGTTGGCGCTTTTGTCCGGGCCGCTCTGCCTTCGGACATACACGGGTGCTGCCAGTGTCCTGAGGCTGCTTTCAGCCGGATACTGAGTTTCTCACTTCTCCACCCCGCCGCAGCCTCACGCCACACGCTGCGCGGGGTGGGTGGGGGTGACGGCACTGCTCCTCACAATCGCGGGTGGGCTCCGCTTCTTAGTCGGCGCCCTGCAGCTTCCCTCACGCTGCGGGCGCTCTCGGGTACGGTTTCTTCCCTCGCCGCCGCACTTCACACACGCGGCGGGGGATGCTGCAGGCAGGCCGCGGGTGGGCTCCGCTGGTCCTGCTTCACTTCTACATTCTTCCACCCTCGCAGCGGCAGCCGCGCACTACACATGCTGCACTGCGGGGGTAGGAGGTGCTACAGGCAGGCCGCGGGTGGGCTCCGCTGGCGCTGCTTTCTTCACTGTTCACCGGGGGCCACCATAACTATGCGGGTGGGCTCCGCTTTATTGTTCAGTCATAGGGGGTCGCTTCAGGCTCACGCGGCCCCCCAGTCAGTCTATCGACAGGGCTCACCTCCGGCCTACGGGCCTTTCACGTCGTCGCAGGTGGCTCCGCGTTGGTTGCCGAATCTGGGGGGGCATTCAGGTCCGGCTCGATGGCAGTCGATGCGGGTGGGCTCCGTACGGCTCTCACTTCACCCCAGGCAGGGGGGCACACACGCTGGGCACGGGAGGTGTGTGGTCGGCTCCCGGTCACCTCTTTTCCTTCTCTGGCCCCGGGGCTCGTCACATGCCTCGTGGGCCTCTCGGCAGCCGGCGCTTCCTTTAGGGGGTGTGCCTTCACTGCTGGCAGCTCCCCTTTCATTTTTGCCCGATGTTCTGCAGACGCGGCACGCGTGGCTAGCGTTACCGCCTTGTCGCCATTGTAAAGGCTGTGATGGGCCCTAGGCCCTCATGCTGGAAGTCAGGCACACGCAGACACAGGACACACTGGAGGTATGGTGCAACTGGCCCAGACCACGTGGGCTCGGCCTCTTTTATTGAAGCTGTGTCACCTGACCAGTGACATCAGTGGTGGGTGGGTGTTTAGTGTGAATACAGGCTTCAGCACTTGACTGCTGACTTATGCTGGGCATTACATACATCACACAAGGACACATTCGTTTTTAGGTGCTAGGAGATCCGGGTGTCAGACGTTAAGAGTGCATGGGGCCCACGCCCTGTGCGTGACCTGTCTGCAAAATGTCAGCAGGGGGTGTTCAGGGAGAGCAGGGCCTGTTTCTGGGGATGGCATAGGATGCGGGGGGAGGGGGGCTGTTAAATGTACATAGTGCATATTACAAGGTGCGCTTAGCGCGACCAGAAGTGCCCCCAGGGCACACCCTCGTGTGTATTATTTATAAGAAGATGTACAGATGATGCCTGTAATGTGTGCATGGAGGAGCTATGACTAACATATGGTGCACGTGACGTGCTCGGCCCTATTTATGGAAGGTACATACGCGCCTAGAGGCTGCAGGTCAAGTATGTACCCCCTCTATAGCAGCACCTGTGTAATGTATACAAAGCAGGGGAACTCTGGCCCCGAGCCCACGGCCAGGTGTGGGAAAGAGTCAAACACGTGGCTAAAAAATAATTTACTGCAACTGTTTGTCTTTCAGGTGAATGAATGTGGAGAACAGATGAACGCACCTTAGAAGAAACGGAAAAATAAACGCTGTTTTATGATCTGAACCTTTAGTGGGTGAATGCGACCCCTGCAGATGTCTTTGTGAGACCAGAGTCACAGTAGTGAACCCTTCTCTACACCAGGGAGGAGTGCGACCCCTGCCCTACACCAGAGAGGAGTGCGACCCCTGTGGATGTCTGTGTGCGACCAGAGGCACAGCAGTGAACCCTTCCCTACACCGGAGAGGAGTGCGACCCCTGCGGATGTCTGTGTGCGACCAGAGGCACAGCAGTGAACCCTTCCCTACACCATAGAGGAGTGCGACCAGAGGCACAGCAGTGAATATTGTCCTGCACCGGGTAAGAGTGACCTGTGTCCTTATAGTGCTACGAGGCCGTACCAAGGGACAGACTCAATCTGTAAACGTAAATCATATTAAACGCAGTATTAGACTATGGAAAATCTGTCAACACATTTCATGTTTGAGACCACAGAATTAGTTTCAAATATATATTTTGTTAATATACAATCAGCCTGTATCTGGTGCAAATATTTATGTAAAAGTCCCTTAAAGGCACGCACCCCAGAGCTCACTGTTGACAGCTTTGGGCTCTTCTAAAAACTACACATTTTAGGTGCCAAGAAGCCTCAAGTGACTCTGTCAATCACAGCCTGTACAGGCCCTGAAACAGCCACGGCATTTGCTGAGTAACCGGTTCCTTCAAAATATATTTCTCGCCGGCACTGGGGTGAGCCGGGGGCTTTCTGATTGTCCTTCTGTACCCCCTCAGCTCCACAGTATAGGAGATCCCTCCCACAGTCCCTTCCTATAAATGCAGCCCACTTCGACTAGTGCCTATAATATTTATAATCACCGAATTTATATAGCGCCTTATAGCATGCACTTTCGTTTCTATTTACATTTTTCCATTACCAAATGGGATGGGAGTCAATGTACCGACCTTGGATGGCTGAGTGTGGCTGTCAGGGCACCGCGGGTGTCAGCAGCGAGCGTTGAACTGACAGAATCCTCAAGGCGCCCCGCGAACGCTGCGGGTCGTGCACAGCGCCTCGAGTAAGGGTCACGCATATATAAAGCGCCGACTGGGTGCCTGAAGGGGTGAAGCTCCCTGGGGTGGAAAGTGAAACCCCTGCTGTCTGAGTCCAAACCCCTAGAAGTGAGGGTTCACACCCCATCACCCCCACCCGACCAAGATGCCACCGTCCCTCACTCACCCCTCCCACCGTGAGGTGCGTGTCCGCACACGGCCCTTCCCACGACACATCGGAGCAGTCCTATGTAGCCCCCCACACACATACACACAAAGTGCGCGGGGAATTGAACAGGAGGACCGGGGTCATCCCCGAAGCATTATAATAAATCAGGACACATCACAATATTAACAATTTGTTGCATGCTCATAGCGCCTCCAGCCCGCCAGCCGCTTACAAGCGTTGTAAGCAGCGGGTGTTAAACTCCCTCTTTGAGTCTTGCGTCAAGTTAAAGATGAGCGGGATTTACCCTAAAACTGCCAATAAATAAATAAATTAATTGTAGACAAATATCAGGTTTTAGATTAGAAGGAAGGGTGACCGACGGCGGTGAAATAATAATACTAAATATAGGAATACTCAATGTCATAATATATAAATGATCTGAATATTATTAATAATAATATCCATTTGTTGTTCTCATATCTCCGTTAATGATCCCAAATCTGGGCGCAGAGCACCCGTTTAACCCGAGTTCCTACTGCGCTGCCCTCTCCCCCACGGGTCATCGAGGTTCAGATATAAAAATTTAAAGAAAGGCCCCCACCGCACTCCCCCATCCAGCCCCAGACCCAGAGTTTGAAGTGGGCTTAAACAGTTTTTTCACAAGCCCCTTTCACTGGGGGTGAATATTTGTGACCATCCATCCTCTATCTGAAGGAAGAACCGTGAAATGAGGTAATATCATAGGAATTAACAGCGCTTAGAAACAGCAGAAGCGTGACATGAAGCGCTATTCAAGAGTCACTGGAATTAAGTGGCAGGGGAGCGCCATATTATGTGGCAAGAAAAGGCATTTTATGCGAAATAATGAGACACGTTTTTACTAGATTCGTTTGGACGTTTTACGCATGGCAATACTGTCCTAGCAAAGATTTCACCCTTTTAGTGGCACTTTAGCGACCGAATCAGAAACAAGCAACTGAAAGACCGCATGAACCTTGGTGAAAAGTCTTCACTGCAAGCGAAGCGTCCCACTTTTTTGTGCCATTTGACCTCCTGCAGTGACAAGCATTTATTTGTGTCAATATCTACAGATAAATAGGCGGATGATGAATTATGTGTCAAAGGTAGAAAACCCATAATAACTCGAAAACATAGGAGCGGTGGCAGAGTCGCATAACTCCGGCCCCCCCCACACACCCCTAGCTATATATTGTTTTAGTGTTGTGTCACCCCACCCCCGGCGGAGCTCCCACGCCTAGTATTGGACCCCCCCTCCATTGAACCCCCTATTTTTAAACGCCCGTCGTTTCTTATTCTCCGAAAATTCATTAACAGTGTGGGTGCCCAGGTAGTCTCGCAGGCTGTGGGGGTTCGGATACTGGGGGGTGGGAGGGTGTCAGCAGCAGGCTCTTCGACTGATACCTGCAGAAAGTGCCTGGACACCCTTGCAGAGCTTTAGAAGTACCACTTGATTGATTGGTGGATTGGGGGAGAGGGGGGAGCCCCGGGAGGGGGTCAGGACACTGGGCACTGTGGCTTCTGAGACAGAGTGTACATTCGGGGGAAAGGGGGTGGATCCGATGACATCCTGCCCATACACCCGACAGGACACTCCGTACGGGTCACTAGTCCAAGGGTGGAGGGGCTGCAGGAGTGGTGGGCGCAGCCTGGCATCACCAAAAATTAAGCACCAATACCACCCCTCAAATACAAGAGCAGGGGTGCAACCATTCCCCACCTTTACTGGGGACCTGAACCCCTCTAAGCTCTCATGTGTGCACAGAGCTCTTCTTTTTTATCCCAAACTTGGGGGTGGGGTTGAGGGGTTGTATTACCCTAATACCCCTCCCCCACCCCGTGCAGAGAGCAGGTGAGTGAAGGGGGGCATAGCCAGGCCTGCAGAGGAAATGCTTCCTTTAACTCTAACAGGCCTCAGCTACCGCCTTCTCCTGGTCCCTGCCCCCACCTCTCCCCCCTACATGGTACGCCGCCACTCTGCGTCACGTAGGAGTTTCAGGAAGTTTGGAGGCGTTTCCCAGACTCTGAGGAGAGGTTCGAGACTGGGAGTGGCTGGTCTCAGTGTCCAGAGCCCCCCTCTGCTCTGGTGCCACACCGGATGTGCAGCCCCCTCCCCCTAGCTCCTGGCCCCCCAGCCCGGTGTCGGTACTCTGTGCCCAGACAGCCTGCTCCCTGCCATGCACCTGTGCCCCTCCATCCTGCAGCTCCTGCCTGGCACAGCTCCTCCTGTTCTGTCCCTTGTTCTGCCCACTGCCTCTGCACCCCAGCCCCACCTGGTTGCCCCCACTGCCCCCCAGCCCTCTCTGCCTCCCTCCTTGTCCCCAGTCCCTTCCTTGTATCCGGATCCCCTGCAGGCTGCCGGCTGGGCCCAGGGCTAGCAGCGCCGAGAAGGTTGAATAGCGCCACCTGGCGGCTTCGGGGAGCACTGGCAGGGCCAGACATGGGGACATGTGGCGAGACTGGACCTGCCGGTGACAGCAGGTGGGAACCAGACCCCTATACCGGCTGCGCCTGCAGGAACCCCAAGACCGGCTGTGCCTGCAGGAACCCCAAACAGGAACCCCAAGACCCGCTGCACCTGCAGGAACTCCAAACAGGAACACCAAGACCGGCTGCACCTGTAGGAAACTACAGGTACCCCAAACTGGAACCCCAAGGCCGGCTGCACCTGCAGGAAACTACAGGTACCCCAAACCGGAACCCCAGGCCGGCTGCACCTGCAGGAAACTACAGGTACCCCAAGACCGGCTGCAGAGTGTTGTAAAAAGGGGGCGTGCCCTCTGAACACCTCTCTGCAACGCAGCACCTCGGCGCATACTGGAGGTAACAGGTGGGCTAGTTGGCTTTAATTCCCCAACCTAAAATGCGCCACAGGGCATGTTTGCACACATATCACCTCAGGCCCTGCTCCCTTCCTTCACTATTGAGCGAAATATTCCTCTAAAATCATCCGAACTACGAATTCCGATTTACTCACCTGTTATCAGGAGAGACCTCAGGGCTGCATCTTTCAGCCCACTTCTGATCCTGAAAAGTAATTCTAACCATACTTACAGTAACTTGAATTTCCTTCCATAGGCTAACATTGACTGGTTTCACTTGGAAATTTTTCGATGTGTGGAGTTTAGGAATTTAAAAAAAATCCTCAAAAATCAGCTGAACTACGAATTCCGATTTAATCACTTGTTATCAGGAGAGACCTCAGTGCTGCATCTTTCAGCCCACTACTGATTCTGAAAAGTAATTTTAACCGTACTTACCATGTATGTAATAAATTCTTTATTTAGATATAAAACATATCTTTAAAAGATTCTTCCAGCACGTTAATACAATCTTACAGCTTAAAAGAGATTAAAAAATAAAGAAAATAAAAACAGAATAAAATGTGACTTTCTTATCAGTGCTTACTGCAACATATCAATTTAAAAATAGCACTCCCGGACAATGC
Source organism: Lissotriton helveticus (assembly GCF_964261635.1). Taxonomy (NCBI): domain Eukaryota; kingdom Metazoa; phylum Chordata; class Amphibia; order Caudata; family Salamandridae; genus Lissotriton; species Lissotriton helveticus. Next base: position 983,414,519 of record NC_136071.1, on the reverse strand, counting down.
AAATGGGGTTAGGTACACATTATGCTACACAGCAGTCCAATTTTTCTAGAAGCCTGTACGCATACTGAACAAATTTGGCCAATTTTATGTTTAAGGCAGTGTTTTCTAAGGACAGAGCAGCAGTAATGGCGTGTCTGCAAGTCCAAACTCCCAGCCTGTTCCATTCCAGCCTGAGTAGGCGTCTGCATTGGGAAATGAAGAAGGGGCATATGCAAAGCACATGCAAAAAAGTTTCGCTTACAGACCCACACCCTCTACACGTTTGATCAGCCCTTTTTTGCCGCCATACAGGGAGATTTTGTAGGAAGCGCCAGTCTCCCAGTCTTAGGGCGATCAGACATCGCTTTAGATGGTAGGAGAATGTGATCGAAAGATAATTTGCCGGGTAAAGTCGTTTATAGGAGTTGGCTACTGCCCAAGCATGGCTGCGTTTCGCAAGGAGAGCTTTGTCCATAGTCAGGGATTTCAGTCTTATAACTTTTTTGATTGTGTTTTTGAAGGCAGTCTGACTTGGGTTGAGGGCCCAGAGATCCGCAGCAGACGTTTGTTGGATATAGTTATTTAGGAGGCGGCCGTATGTTCCTCCCGGATTGCTCATACTAATTTCGTTCCTGACCAGGAGTTCCAAGGTGCCAGCTTCTGCCTTCCTTAGTTTGTGGATCAGATTAAGATATGAGCCAACATTGGAGGATTCATAGTTAGTTAAGCCCAGCTCTAGTCTGACCTGTGCTGGCGAGGAGGTACTCGGCAGGTGAAGCAGTTTCTTATAGAGTTTGGTTGTCAGTTTGTTTAGGGATTTGTTCATTTTTCCCTTAAAGATCTCTATGCCATACGAAAGTGTGGGCCCGATCTTTGCTCTAAGCACTTCCAGTAAGGGCAGAACCGTGGGGCCTGAGAGTCTCCTCGATAGCTTAGCCAGGGATATCATTAGCGTACTTACCAGTAACTTGAATTTCCTTCCATAGAATATCATTGCCTGCTATATAAAATATATATAGATTAAAAAAAATACAAATAAAAAATTAATATCAAAATTTCAATATTATTAAAAACATTTTTTTTTCAATTTATATTAAAAATATGTAATGTAATTTAAAAATTAAAATATCTAAAAATAAATACTTTAAAACAATGTAGTAAATCAGGATTAAAAAATAACAACTAATACATTTAAAAATTATCATTTACAAAACCTTTGAAATTAACTGAAAAAACCAGAGGTTTCAGCCACGTTATAGTTAGGAATTAGCACTTAAAAAACCTTAGAAATTCACTGAAAAAACCATAGGTTTCAGCCACGTTATAGTTAGGAATTAGCATTTAAAGAACCTTAGAAATTCACTGAAAAAACCATAGGTTTCACACATGTTATAGTTAGCTGGATATTTCACTCATACAAAACCATTGAAATGTCCCCTTTATAGTTCGTTCAGATAACTATAACTCGCGCGCCCGCAATGCACTGCTGATTTTGTCACATACTACATCATTCATGAAATGGTCAGTGACATCACTGATGACATCACTGTTGACATCTCAAATGACATCGCTGATGACATCACTGATGACGTCATCCACGTGACAATCTGATACACCTCATCACACACTAGTATAACCTTTGATCACTCACTGTAAAATACAGAGTACCATATTTGAAAGCATTGACACACACATACCAGTTACTTCATACGCACTCACTGATTCCTAAGTCTACACACAAAACGGTCCATTCACCCACAGAATCACTTATACATGCAGTCACTGATCACTGGTAACACTATCAAATGTACTCATACACCTATATAGACATTGACACATCAGCAGTCATCCTAGTCGGTTATGCAGTGATGCTATTTACTCATGAAAAGAATCAATCACACTTACATTTACTCACCTACACAGTTATACACACAACACCTGATTTATACATACACGTAGTAAATCATAGTTACTATGTTTTAAAATCACTATTATACACTCATTCATACAGTTACTCTCACAATCACTGACTCTTACTTATACTTATTTATGTACACCAACTCTCATATACAAAGCCTTTTATTTTTCTACTTTATTGGAGATGTACCACTGACACATATATTCACTTACCAACACACAAATAAAAACACTCAGACACCCAAACAACTGTTTCCATAAACACTCCTAAGCCCATATGCCTAGACAATCAACCACTCACACATCAATCCATAGAGTTACTACTCCCCCACCCAACCACAGATATATAAATATATATATTCACTGAAAAAAGCATAGGTTTCAGGCCTTATATAGTTTGGAATTAGCATTTAAAAAACCTTTGAAATTCACTCAAAAAACTATAAGTTTTAGGGGTGTTATAGTTAGCTGGACATTTCACTCATACAAAACCATTGAAATTGCTCCTATATAGTTAGTTGTACTAACTATATTACGCGCACCCGCAATCCACTGCTGATGATGTCACATATTACATCATTCATGACATGGTCAGTGACATCACTGATGACATCTCAAATGACATCACTGATGACATCACTGATGACATCATCCAGTGAATGTGGTTTGCTTAGTTATTTAAATATGCATTATATATATAGCAATTTGCATTGAAGAATGAGTGGATATATAAAAATAAATATTTGGATGGAGGATTTAGTAGCAGTGTAATTGACTGTTTACTTGTCCAATTTATAGTGTCTCACTAAATATAGTGGATAGTGCCTAAACTGTTTGAATATCTGTATCACTTTGTCAGTTGTTGTGTAAACTGGTTCTCCAGTTGGTTACTAGCTATGTAAAAGTCTGTATTAGTTATTGATTAGTTAACTGAGTATTTGTATGGGAGAGGTAATGTGTGTGTGGTTCGGTGGAGGGTGTGTGACTGCCCAAAGATGTGTGAATAGTTGATTCACTAGATATATGAAGTTAAAACTACATGTTCTAACAGTTGTTTGGGGGAGTGAATATCTTTATGGGTGTGGTGATGAGCGAATATATTTCTCAATGGTACATGTCCAACAAACTAGAAAAATAAAAGGCAGTGTATATGTCAGTTGTATATTAATAAGTGTACATAAGACTCAATGATTGTGTTAGTGACTGTATGGATAACTTTATACTTGTAATAATGATTTTATAATTCACTAAGTATGACTTACTATCTAAATGAATAGATGAAGTTGTGTTTGTATAAGTGTGTAGCTAAGTAAATATGTAAGTATGATCCATTGTTTGCATAAGTGAGTAGGACGACTTCTTATGTGAATAGGATGTGTGCTGGTGTGTAATGTCGATTTAGGTGTATAAGTATTTTTGATAGTGTTCTATTGTTCATTGACAGCATGTATGAGTGAATCTACAGGTAAGTGATTAGATGTGTGTATACATCTAAAATCACTGAGTGGGTTTTTAGATACTTGTATTGCTGTAACAATGGATTCAAACATGATACTCTTTATTTTACAAAGAGTGATGAAAGATTTTACTAGTGTATGAAAAGGTGTATGTGATTGTCACGTGGATGATGTCATCAGTGATTTCATCAGTGATGTCATCAGTGATGTCATTTGAGATGTCATCAGTGATGTCACTGACCATGTCATGAATGATGTACTATGTGACATCATCAGCAGTGGATTGCGGGTGCGCGAAATATAGTTAGTACAACTAACTATATAGGAGCAATTTCAATGGTTTTGTATGAGTGAAATGTCCAGCTAACTATAATACCCCTAAAACTTATAGTTTTTTGAGTGAATTTTAAAGGTTTTTTAAATGCTAATTCCTAACTATTTAAGGCCTGAAACCTATGGTTTTTTCAGTGAATTTCAAAGGTTTTTTAAATGCTAATTCCTAACTATATAAGGCCTGAAACCTATGGTTTTTCCAGTGAAGTTGCAAGGTTTTTTAAATGCTAATTCCTAACTATATAAGGCCTGAAACCTATGTTTTTTTCAGTGAATTTCAAAGGTTTTTTTAATGCTAATTCCTAACTATATAAGACCTGAAAGCCCACCAGGAATCTCCAGTATGCGCCAGGGGACTGCATTGCAGAGAGGTGTAATGAAGCCACGCCCCTTTTTACACCTCTCTGCAACGCAGCCCCCGTGCATGTTTAAAGAGGGGAACTAATTCCCCTTGCATACTGGGGGCCCCTGGGGGACAAATAGCCCACCTTGAACCTCCAGTATGCGCCAGGGGGCTGCATTGCAGAGGTGTAATGAGGCTATGCCCCTTGTTACACCTCTCTGCAACGCAGCCCCCTGGCGCTTTTGCAGAGGGGGAACTAATTCCCCATGCATACTGGTGGTCCCTGGGTCATATCTGCCCAAACGCCAAAATTCCGAACGATTGAAAATGACTTTTCTTGAGAAACATTTGGATTTGGATTATCATGTCCTATACTTTGGAATTTTTGAAAGACTGACTTTGAGGATGCTATAAATTACTCAAGTCTGCCCGAATTGTGTGGGTAAAATTGATACCTAGTCACTTTGAATAAGAATGTACTTACATCTCGTCTAACATTTGGAAGAAATATCTAGATATATGACAACAGGATACCGACATAACCTGAAGGAAATAAGAACGCCCTGAAGAAGTTCTGTTGTACAGAACGAAACGCGTCAGCTGGCTGTGGTACATAAACCTAAGGAAAATAAAAGCATTTGAATATACACCAAGATTCAGCGCTTCAATAAAGACTCTTAAGTGATATGATTTGATTGGAATTATTGTGCAAGTGGTGCTGTGCCAAACTTTGGAATATTCTCCACTACTCTCTACAACTTACTCTCTACTACTCCACTACTCTCTAATACTCACTCTCTACTACTCATTCCCTACTACTCTACTACTCTCTACTACTCTCTCTCTACTACTCACTCCCTACTACTCACTATCTACTATTCTCTACTACTCACTCTCTACTACTCTCTCTCTACTACTCACTCTTTACTACTCACTATCTACTACTCACTCTCTACTTCTCACTCTCCACTACTCTCTACTACTCACTCTCTACTACTCTCTACTACTCACTCTCTACTACTCTCTACTACTCACTCTCTACTACTCTGTCTCTAATACTCTCTACTACTCACTCTACTACTCACTCTCTACTATTCTCTCTCTCTGCTACTCACTCTCTACTACTCTCTACTACTCACTCTTTACTACTCTCTACTACTCACTTTCTCCTGCTCTCTACTACTCACTCTGCTATTCACTCTACAACTCTCTACTACTCATTCTCTGCTACTCTCTCTACTGCTCTCTACTACTCTCTACTACTCACTCTCTACTCTATTACTCACTCTCTTCTCTCTACCTCTCTACCTCTCTCTACTTCTCTCTCTACTAGTCTCTACCTCTCTACCTCTACTTCTCTACCTCTACCTCTCTACCTCTACACCTCTACCTCTCTACCTTTCTCCACACACACACATATACACATATATATATGCATATATATGCATATGCATTTATGTATGTGTATATATATATATATACATACATATATATACATATGTAATCTGCATATCTATATAAATACAAATATAAATGCATGCATACATATACATATATGCATACATATGCATGTTATTTACATGAACGTTTTAAAAACACTAATAAAAGCAAAGCTAAAAAGCCACCTCATTACAAACCGAATGGCTTTAACTTAAACGAGGGCGAGATCTATTGCATTTTCAATGCTTGTTTTCTTTGGTTCCATCAAGAAGGCATTCAGATGTGTCACACATTTGCCATAAATTCTGAATGTTAGCACTCTAGTTGCTCATTAGATCACTGTAGTAAAGCTACTGCTCACCAGGGAAGTCTGCTGCTAATCATACTTTCTATGGCAAAATGAACCCCCTCATTTTAAATTAAATGTTTTCAGACTTACCACTTCATTCCAATCAAGATAGCTTCTGGTGTGCCATACTTTTGTCATAAGTAAGACTGTTAGCGCTCTAGTTGTTCTTTAGAACACTCTGGGACATTCTGTCATTGGGCTATACTTGGGCTACATCTGGGTGATATTTGGGTTACATTTGGGCTCTTTTGTCTCTGGTGGCCATCTTGGGAGACTGCATGTCAGAATTTTTTAATGAAATAGAAGAGATTTGGGAAGTCACTCAAAATGTGCCCTAATTTTTCTTTCTGAAGCACTAATCATACTTTCTATGGCAAAATATACCCCCTCATTTTGTTCCTTTTTAAATTAAATGTTTTAAGAGTTACCATTTTATTCCAATCAAGATGGCTTAAGGTGTGCCATACCTTTGTAATAAGTAGGACTGTTAGCGCTCTAGTTGTTCTTTAAAACACTCTAGGAGGCTGCAGTAGAACACAAAGGAATCAACTGACAGTCTCTGTCCTTGTTGGATGTACATGTTTTACTGAGAATGTCAGACTTCATGCACACATGACTGAGAAAGATAATGTGAATTTACAGAAAATATGCTTTCAGTTTAGCTTATAGATCCCCTTCCAAACCACTGTGGGAAAAGCATGAGATAATAGTTTTCTTTCAAACATGATTCATGATATCCCAGCAGAATGCTTTTTCACTTGGTAAAATCACCTTAGAATGCACCACAATTCCTAAAATGATTAAGGTACCATCAACAAATGATTTATAATGTAACTAAAGTCCTAACCCCCCCCCCCTGGTGCGTGTGCTTCTTTTGCATGCACTTAGAAGTAACAAGTTAGGAGGAACATGGCGGCAGGCTGACGTCTGCCGTGAGAGCTCCGGACCGGGAGGTGGTTTCTCCTTTTCAAGGCTGAGCTACAGGCACCGAAATGGTGAGAGAGCATATGTAGGCTCATTTTCAATAGCGTGCCTGCTCTGATGAGCTTTCCCTATTATTCCCTTTCAAGTTTAACGTGGAGAGTCAACTGCACCGCGTCCGCGTCCTGGTCGTCCCCGCACTCAACGAGCGCTAGGACCCCGCAGACGAGGCGAGTGGGGCAAGGCGAGGCAAGCGTGCGACGCAAGCACCCGGGCTATGGGCTGGTGCAGACACTCTTCCTGGAGTGCGGCACACCGGGACCCGGATCAGGCGGCTGGAGAGGCAGCAGACGTTTGTTCTGTCGGCTTAAGGAGGGAGCGTACCGGTGAACCAGCGAGGCACACAGGAGACCGGGCGAGTATCTGGCGGCGCTCAAGGCAGCTGTTGGCAAGAGTCAGCCTCAGCTCTCCCTTAACCAGCAGCCGCTCATTCTGACATCCAGTACGGTCAGTCAAGGGGGCACGGGGAGGTTTTCCAGGATTGAATTGCCAAACTGTGGGGGCAGCTGGCTTGGAGTTCTTTGGAAGGGGGCCACAGAGGGCTGATATAATACATTGTGTGGATTCTGTGAAGTGTGCCCCTGCTTTTCTAACCCTGACGCAGCGTGAGGGCATGGACTCAGGTACAACCCCTGACACAGTGCATTTGTACCCCCCCCAGACAATAGAAACTGACACAGCCTCCCTGATTAGCCCCTCTAAGTGTAGCCTGGGAGGGGGGAGGTGCAATTCCAAGAGTAAGGGCAAGGAGCCTCCGCACGTCCCCCCTGCTCCCCAGACCAGGAATAGATACCAGCTAAGGTCTAGATTAGAACTCCAGAAGATTGGGACTGGGTGTCTGGGTACCTCGAGGGTAGAAACCGCACCGTTAACCCCCAAACAAAAGAGGAGAGAAAGAAGGGGGAACATCGCAAGATCTGGTGAGGTTAAGAAGCCAAAACCCCCGAAAGTGTGCTCATCTTTTCCGAAGCCTACACCCTCTCTAAAATCCTATTTTAAAATCATGGAGAAGGTGGTTGGTCCCAAGGAGGGGGGGTCTATCACCCTGACCTCAGAATCTAGTATAGGCAAGGGAGTTACGGCTAGTATCCCTAGTACTCTAGGCATGCTCAGTATCAATATACCCAGCCCCCAGTTGGCTGATGGTCCGAATGCGACAGATTCGCCAAGCCTTCAAAGCCCTCCTATCCACAGTTCACCCAGTGTACCTGATGTGCTCAGTATGTCCCCCCCAGTGCCTCTTAAAAATAGATACACTGTTCTGGCAGAAATAAAAAATGTAGAGGGGTTGGTTGAACGGGCAGAACAAACAGAAATGGAAGGGACAGAAGGGGCGCTTCGAAGTCAGAACTCCCTGCAGGCAGATCAAGTGGATCCCCTTATTCCTGCGATTAAACCAGCAGTTGAAATCGGGAGCGATAAAACTACAACAACTCCACCAGTGACAGCAGAAGGGGGCATATCACAGGTAGAGACTCTTCTTCTTAGCCTGAGGGATACCTTTTGTCAAAACTAGACAAAAAATTTGATACATCCGAAGCAAACCAAAGAAGCATTCACGAGCAGTGTGCCAATTTGGAGATGAAGTTAGACGATGTCTGTATACGCACTGATGTTTTGGAGGAGGAAGTTAGCCTGCTTACTGGGGCCTCAAAAAGGCATGACAGAAACATTAAAACCCTTAGAGTGCAGAACAGAGCCCTGCAGATGGTCGTCGAAAGATTAGAAATTCACTCAAGGAGAAACAACTTAAAATTCTTGAAAATTCCTGAGGGAACAGAAAATGGTGACGTCAAGGGTCTCATCTGCAAACTCCTAAGAGAGGGAGTCCTAAAAGACAGCCCAGATATTAATCTAGAGGCCGAGATCCAAAGAGCGCACAGGGACCCATACAGGCTGCATGCGGGGAGGTCGGGCCCAAGAAAGATTCTGGTAAACTTTCTCACCTTCACTGTGAAAGAGTTGATTCTGAGCAGGGCACTGCAAGATAAAACATTACAAATCGGCTCGGCTCATTATCTCATATGCTCGGATGTGGGGAAGGTAACAGCGCAGAGGCAGTGGGAGCTGGGGAACCGGATGCCAGAGTTAAAGAGCATGGGCGCACAAGTGCAAATGAAGTTCCCAGCCTTTTTGAGAGTGGTGTGGAGAAATAAAACACATAATTTCAGTTCCCCACAAGAAGTTGATGCTTTTCTCACCCTAATGCGCGATAGTGCACGTTAACAAAATATAAAAATAATCATATTTGAATATATCATCTGGGGTCAGTTAACTATCAATAGCGTAAGACCATTAAGATATATATTTCAAGATTGTATATGCTTTTTTTGAAAGTCCACAACAGAATGTTGGGGAGGAAAACAAAAAAATATATATATATATAAATAAACAAATATATATTTTTGGGGAAATTTGAAATTAAATTACACACAGTCGGGTGCTATGGGAGGGGGAAGAACGAAACAAGTAGGAAAATAAAAAAATAAAAATAAAAATATATAAAAAGCGCACTTGGGTTTATCCGAACACATGAACCTACACACATAGAAGAATTAGGATTATCCAATAGTTTTAGGGTGTATAGGTAGGATTTAAGGATAACGTTTAGGTGTCTGTATTTAGTTTAGTGCACAATAGAGGGACCACCAACCAGGGTTCTGGCGAGCTCTCAATTGGCGACAAGATCGCCAGAAGGAAAAAGGGGGGGGTTCCTAATGGGAGGTGGGTAGGTTGGCTGGGGGCAGGGGAAAAAGCAGAAAAAAATAATCCTCATAAACAAAAACAAAAAAATCATCTCTTCTGGGAGCTGGTTAATGAATCATTCTGTGGATACATCATAATTAGGCCAATATGACATGTAAAATAAAACTCATCAGTTGGAATGTCAATGGGCTGTTAAAGCCCCTGAAGAGAAGCATATGGAGCTTCGAAACGCGTCGGGCAGATCCATTACGGAGCGGCATCTACAAGCGGATCCCCGTCCTCACCTACACATAAATCAAGCTGCTGCTCGTGTGCTACTCAAAGGTGGACAACCTTGGAGCGACAATATATATATATATATATATATATATATGATGTATTTATACACACATACATATATTACCTACTGGCAGTCGCCAGTAGGTAGTTATAGTTAGGACCTATTTTCCATAGGAAATCTGCAAAATTCTATTTGGATTAACTTTGGCGCCGGTTGACGAATCTTCGTGAAATTTTCAAAACTGGTGGGGAGTTCCGGTCCGCTCCTATCCTGAAAGTCTTGGGATGATTCGTGAAGCTGGGGCTGAGAAAAAAGGGGGTCCCAAAACATGTTTTCCCCATGCAATTTTCCATAGGTACCGTTCATCGCGGCTACAGCCCGAACGGCTGAACGGAATTCCACCAAATTTGGCAAGGTTGTTGTCCTTGTTTCAGACTTGTGCCTTTTGCTTATATGGTGTAAATCCGTATAGTAGTTCCTGAGTAAATGACAATTAAAAGTACATATATATCTATGGCCTCGATGGATCGGCGCATCTTGCGCGGATTATAAGCGCACCAGTCCGATCACGCGCTGAATGCTGATTGGCTGTCAAGTGGTTGCCAACATTCAAAACCAGGAAGTGTTGGCAGCCATTTTGTGCCTCGGTAGAAGCGAGGATCTAGAAATTAGTGGAACAAGTGTTCAAAACGTATAAAGGGAGCAGGTAAGAAATAGTTTGACCCTCTAGACCTTCTTAGGGCATCCTACAAGGACCCCTAGGGCCCAAAAAAGATTTGTTTCTTTTTGAAAAACTCGAGAAATGTGCGCTGGCTGCATGGAGCCGGCGTAACAAATTTAAAATGAAGCGCAGACTCCTGTGCTAGTTTAAAAATTAGCTACGTGGGAAGGAAAAATCCCGGGGTAAAAAAAATTGCATTTGAAGCGGGGGCCGAGAAAAAAGGGGGGTCCCGAAACGTGTTTCCCCCATGCAATTTTCCACAAGAACAGTTCATCGCGGCTACAGCCCAAACAGCTGGACGGAATTACACCAAATTTAGCAGAGTGGTAGTCCTTGGTTCAGACTCGTGCCTTTTGCTTAAATAGTGTAAATCCGTTCAGTAGTTCCTGAGAAAATTACAATTAAAAGGTCATATATATCTATGGCCTCGGTGGATCCGTGCATTTTGCGCGCACTCTAATCGCACCGTCCCGATCACGCACTGAATGCTAATTGGCTATGAAGTGGTAGTCAACATTCGAAACCAGGAAGTGTTGGCAGCCATTTTGTGTCTCGGTAGAAGCGAGAATCTAGAAATTAGTGTGACAAGTGTTCAAAAATTATAAAGGGGTCAGGTAAGAAATATTTTGATCATCTAGACCTGCTTAGGGGTCCTACAAGGACCACAAGCCCCCCCTCCCCCAATTTATTATTTTTTTTTTTAATGTGCACTGGGTGCATGGATCCGCCTTAATAAAATAAAAACGAAGCGCGGGCTCCTGTGCTTGTTAAAAATTTGCTAACTGGGAGGGCCAAATCCCGGGGTCTAACATATTACATTTGATGGGGGTCCAGAGGGGCTCTGTAGCCTGGGGACCGCCATTCCTCGGTGCTAGAAAATAAATAGGTGAAAGAGTTCAAAGGTCCTTCTAAGCCCCAGGGTTTACCACCCTCCGAGGCTTTTTATATTTTGGGAGGGGGGCTGCGTGGTCTCCATTCTGGAGCAGTCGAAAGCCTTGGGGAACACCACCCTCCAGGAGCGGCTCCTGCTGTGTCTCGGGGTGTCTACCCCCGGGACACTGCTGTTTGCTATGGCACGGTGGGAGTCGAGGTTTCCGCTCTGTTATAGCAAACTTGAGGGCATAATAACAAGTGCCATTTCGCCTCAATTTTAAAAAAAAAGCCCAAAATGCGGTGAAAATGATCTCGTCCTATTTACTAGGCGACGCTAAGATGAATTAATGCATGTTAGCAGCGGGTTCGCTATGGGCTCGCCTCGTATCTCCAATGAGTTGCAATGTAGGCCTTCACAGTGGCAAGGTAGGTGATCCTATGACAATATAAAAAGGAAGAGGGAGGTATGACAACAGCGTTGTATTTACAAGGCGGCCCTGGATTTGAGGACCAATAGCAAAACTCTCGCTAATTGCGGTTTATGTCGGAACATCTGTTCTGAAGTAGACTTAAGCATGTTTAATACGCGAAGTGAATTGTTATGTGAAGTCCACAGTCTTATATTAACAAACCTTTCACTTGCGAAAATAAATTATAGCTATATTTCTTGCGATATTGGAGGCATATTTGCAAGGACAGCGTTAAAATGATCATCGCTTTAGCATTAGGAAAGTGTCGTCAAAGCGGCCATAATGGCTTAATAATAGGTTTTCAAGAATTTGTGAGAATTCCAATAGAAGCCCAGGTTTACACCAGAACATTTTAACACTGTCCTTGTAAATATCCCGTCTTCCATTTAAATAGGCACAAAGTATTTAGTGAAGTGCATTGTAAATCGTGAAGCAACACTGTCTAATTGTGATCGATAAAGATTTCGAAGAGTTATGTACTTCTTTTGCTCATAATGTACATGGGGCAGATTTACAAGTCCCTTGCGCCATTATTGCGTCACTTTTAACATGGAAAAGGTGAAGCAAAAGTGGTGCAAGGGACTTGTAAATCTGCTACACAGTGTTCTGTCGTCTTAGTTTGCTTTCCTCTCTGTCATGTAGAGGATCCTGGGTAAATATAATGGTTTCTGTACAGCCAGTACCTTTCAACCCTACCCCCAAACTGCTTACTGCCTGTTACCATAGTAACAGTTCATTGAACACTTAAGTGAGCACACATGTCACAAGTTCACCACACAATGTTGCTAATCCAAACAGTTACTGTGCTGGAGTTTTTAAAATTTTCCATAGGAACAGTTAATCGCAGCTACAGACTCTGGTAAAGAGCTGTTAAAGAGTTAGCCTCAGTATTATACTTCTAGTTATAAACATCATTTGACTTTAATTGTTAAATCTTCTCTTAGCATATGATTATCACACTAAATAATAGTGAAATGTTGTCAGAAAAAAATAGGTTTGCACTTTTATTTATTAACTTTTATTACAACAAAAATAAATAACTAGAAAAGTAACTTTAAGATAACAATATAATAAATAACTAGAAACGTAACTTTAACATAAGAATATAATAAACAAAATGTGAGATGGACTCCAATGGAAGGAGGGTAAGTAACCTGCAAAACAAAAATGAAACTACGTTTTTAAAATTAGATCGATGGGACTGAATGAGGTCAAAGATCACACATTAAGGTAATACTTGGCAATATTTGGTTATTTGCATGTCTGCAGTGTGCCTCATACATCCCACCCCTCTCATAGGCCTGCGTGGAAGAGGTGTCTGCGGGGAAGTGCCTACTGCGTCAGATTTACAGTATGGACCAGCAGGTCTTTAAAATGATTCAGAGATGAGACAGTATTAGGTGAGAGATCACGTCATTATGCAGGACAGTATTGTTTATTTCAAACGCATTTAATTGGAGGCATTGTGTACCTAGGCCACCCTGCTTACCTTGTGTAAACACTGTGGTGAACAGAGTCTGCTTTGTTTCTACACTGCAAACTGTATAATTTCAGCCTTGATTTATTTATCTGCAGAGTGGACAGCAGCATCCATAACTTTAAAAGAGAAGGAGAAACATTGTGAGAGAGAGGGAGAGAGAGAAAGAGAGAAAAAATGACATTGAAAGTGTGAGAGAGAGAGAAAGTAATAGATGGAGCAGGTGAGGTAGTGTTAATACTGGAGAAAATCTTCTTAGCTCACTTCTTTGCCTCCGTTGTGTGTCGAAGCACGTGCCGGTTCATAGTGCACCCTCAAGTTTAGTGATCTGAAAGATAGTATAGAGTTAGTAATAGCAGAGTACATACAACTGCACACGTATATTTCAGAATTATGCCTTTGGACACTCAGGATACTGTATTACATCAACTTCCACTGCAAGGTGGTGTCTGTGTGCTCTTTTTCTCCCACAGTACTATACCCCATGCACTCCCACTGCATAGCGGTGAGTTCTCATTACTGCATACCCAGACTGTGGCACCCCATTGACTCCCAGACTTTGGAGGTGAGTGCCTTTTCTTGAGCACCCAGACTGTTCCAACCTATCCATTCTCACTGCCCGGAGGTAATTGTACATTCCTACGCAGTCAAGCTGCTGCACACTATCCACTCTCTCCGCCCACAGGTGAATTCTCATTGCTTTGGAAACAAGCTTCTTTGCTCACCTTGTGCCATTGGCATGATTCAAAGAGGGTGCACCACGTGTCGAAGCAGCCTTCTAAGGTGTTGTTACAATGGCAACGCATCATCGCAGAATCATCAAACGTCGAGCTTTGGAGGTGTAGGGGAGGGGGACGCCAATTTGTGAAACACAACCTGTTAGATAAAAAGAACGATAAGATTGTGCGTCATTTCTTTATCAAAGGAGAGAGAAAGTGAGAGAGTGACTGAAAAGAATATTCGCAGCTCACCTTTCTGTCAACGGTGTGTCTTCCACACATGCCAGGACAGAGTGCGTACTGAAGCTCTATATCTAAAAGATAGTAAAAGAAAGATGTTATGATTGGTAATTGTCACTATCTTAATGTGGAGTAGAATAACATTGCTCTTTCACACGCCTTCCCTCCCACATTAAAAATACAGCTATTTGTACAGTTCCAACTTGTTTAATGGGCTTTGATTTAGGAAGAATTAGTAGGGTAGTAATGTTTCCCATCCAGATGTGAAAGCAAGTGGTGTGCAATGATACATGTGGTTTCAATCATCACGAGCGACGGACTTTTGACGCACTATAAAAACTTTCCTGCTATTAGAAAAAAAACTACAAATGCAATAAGATATGGTATATAGGACTGCGTATGCCTAAATCGCTCCGTCGCCTTTTTGTATCCAGTCGGCTGCACCCCATCGACTCCCTCCACTGGACACTTAGGCCTCACTGCTCACCTTTTCACAGACAGGGTACATTCCACATCATGCAGGCCCGCTCCTCCACCAAGAGTCTCACATTCGGTGCTGAGTCTTGATATCAATATGGCAAAGGACATACTCGTGCACCCATCTTCATCGCAGGTTCCTCACCCGCTCAGTCCTTACGGTACCACTAACTCAGTGACCAAAGAGGCCACGCACATGGTAGTGGGCCCCCTTGTTCTGTATTTCAGGTCTACATGAGGCGTCCAAACCACTAAGACGGGCCATCACAGTGCTTGCGATGGGAGCAACTCTAAAATGGCGTAGAGCACGTGCGCCCCGACATTTTTATTGGTAGGGTCACGTGTGTAGTGACGTATGTGCTGGATGGGTGTGGTGTGTGTGTATACCAGCCATGATAGAGTGTGTGTGTGCCATTCTGACAACTAAACCTGGAAGTAAGAAATCACTACAATCAAAATCTGGGCCATGTAGAGTTGTTGTGTATTCCTGGTAGCGTAAGCGGAGTGGGCTGGACTGACGTATGCCAGTGCTGCGCGAGGCTGTGAACGATGACTCTGGAGCTATGGTTGTGGTTCCGCCGTGAACTATATGAGAAATCAACTGATCAGGTGTCCGTGTTGTAGTGCTGCCGTCACCCGGGTCTTAAACGCAAATGTGTCATTATGTCTGTAAAGTCCCAAAACATGGCAACATGGAAGGTACGGGGTATCACTGAGCTTATATTCATCCATAGTTGCACACATAAAAGATGGTGGACATGACGCATTTCTGCGAATATGAATGTTTGTTGTAGCTGTAGTAATACAGGGCTGTGAAAGCATTAGGTTGCAGTTTTTGGCACATGAAAGGTAGTAAATATATATAAATATGTGGTCATTTAGGTATACTGTCGAACTTGGTGCTGGAAATCAGTGTTCGAGGCGAGTCCCCATCCTGTTATTGTAGAGAAATGAAGTAATCTACACGTGTCTGAAAATGTACTGTAAATACGGTGCTCATGTAAATTGCTGATATAGTTTTGGGTCGAATTGGCGCTATATAAATATGCTAAAAAAAAGAAATAAAAAGAAATAGGACACACTTATAAATTGACTATACACTTTCTTTGCAGTGTTGTAATGATGATCCACTTTGTACGTTCAAATTTGTAGAATGAGCGAGAGAAAGTTATATAATCAATGTTTTTGTTACTGGCAGATGTAAGATGGTTGCATACGCTTCTCACAGTACAATATAATGTAGTAGGGCGCAGGAGCAGCATTTTACAAACATAATAAGTACACAGACACAGATAGATAGCTGAAGTGGGTACGGGCATGTGTGCTGAACTCCATTTTATTACGTTGCTGTTTGTAACAAGTAGAATAGTAATCCTGTCAATTCCTGTCAATTTTGCACCTGTGACTTATGGTTGGATGTATGTGAACATATGGGCAGTGTCTGCTAATTTATGTAAGTAAGTAAGTAAGAGCTTTATTTCGATATAGTTCATATCATAAAAAGCAATACATGTATATTAAGAAACAGTAAAAAAACAGTGCAAGGCAAAACATGTATGGTAAAAAACAGTAAAACCAGTGCATAAATAATAACATACAATTCAGACAGCAGGTTACATAAGAAGTTGCATAAAAGCAGTCTAAGATACATATCAAGCAAGGTATGAGAGCCTGTTAAATCTAATGCGCCATGCCCAGCCTAAAAATTTCGCCAGTCCACTTGCAAACAGGGGCCGAGGGTCCGTTTATAAAATTCTTAAGGCCTCCTTATGGGATCTAGTCCCGAGATCTCTGCAGCCGAGGGTCTGTTTTTAAAATTATTAAGGCCTCCTTATCGGATCTAGTCCCGAGATCTCTGCAGTAGAATAGTAATCATGATATCATACACTGATATTCAATCATAAATGGTTTATGACTTCTGGTGTACAAAGGTAGGAGCACTATATGTGAAATAATACACAGAAGATTCTATAGTAAAGGGTTCATGAGTTGTGGTGCACTAAGGTAGAGTCGGTTTGTGTGGATCCTGCAATGATGCGTGATTCAGGCAGAGAGCACTGGTAAGAATGTCTTTTGGCACCTGAATTTTGCCTTAATAAGGCCAGGTGGTGATTATTTATGGTGCACTGAGTTAGTGGTACATCTGGTGAAAAGCGTGTTGCCTACTGGACTGTATCATCTATAATCACGATTGAAATAAAAGATGAAACAAGTATGGAATACATTGTCGAAATATGTATTTTCAGGGACAATATAGTTCAAGTTGTGACCTGTGCTGTCCGCAGTGTAGACTATCATTGAGTGTGACTTTGCAACTAAACCTAGAACTGATATAAAAGAAGATTTTGAAGGAAGGCTACTAAAGGGATATTGTGTAGGTTTGAGGGACATTATACTTTGTTTGGTACTGCACTCTATAAATAATGAATGAAGAGTCAGTTGATTTCTGCCTGAATACGGCCACATGGCGATGAATTATGGTGCACTGAGTTAGTAGTACCTTTGGGACTGAACATGTACCTAACCTGTGATGATGCGTGGTCCGGGCAGGCTGCACTGGGGGTTATGTTTTTTGACTACTGAATTTTACCTTAATAAAGCCTCGTGGCAATTATTTATGGTGTACTGAGTTAGTGGTACGTCTGGTATTTAGCGTGTGCTCTCCCTGCGCTGATGCATGGTCTGAACGGGCTGCACTCAAAGCATTGACTGTTGCATACTGGACTGCATGTACTTTGAGGGGGGAAAAAGTACCATTGATGGTTATCAATTCTTCAGTAACAAAATGATCAGAAGCGAATTATTCTTCCAGTGGTGTAGCCATTTTTCTCTCCAAAAAAAGAAATTCAGGTTTCCAATGAAGAGAAATTGAGGTTCAAATTGTGACCTATGCTGTCCGCAGTGTAGACTGTCATTAAGTGTGCTTTTGCACTTGCAGCGTGCATTGTATTATACAACTAAATATATAAGTGATATAAAAGAAGTTTTTGAAGGAAGCATACTAAAGGGATATTGCATAGGTTTGATCGGTGTTATAATTAGTTTGGTATTGTACTCTGTAAATAATGAATCAACAGTCTATTTAATTGTGAGCTCTGATGGCCGCAGTGTAGGCAGGAGGCCGCGGTTAGCAAGAGCCAACGGCCATGTGGGGTTGACTACAGCTGCACAGTATTGGTAATTTAGCAGGTGTGCAGCCAGCGTTGATAAGTGGTGCACTGAGTTAGTGACACCTGAAACAACAAGGTTCCGTGGAGCCTGCGATGATGCACGGGAGGGGGAGGGGGGAGCACAGTAATTGGAGTAATGTCTTTTGGTAATTGAATTCTGCATAACTTTTATTTAAAAGTGACAGTATGTCTGACTGTGGCATAAAACCGCTCACTCTTCTTTGCGATGATTTGTGGTGCACTGAGTTAGTAGTATCTTTGGCGCTGAGCTTGTACGTAGCCTCCGATAATGCGTGGTCCAGGGGGCTGCACTGGGAGCAATGTTTTTTGCCTTGGGAATTCTGCCTTAATAAGGCCATGGGGAGATGACTTGTGGTGCAGTGAGTTAGTGGTACCTGAAGAACTCAGCGTGAGTGCACCCTGCAATGATTCGTGTTTCGGGCGGGTCGCACTGGTTCAATGTCTCTTGCCTACTGGAATGCGTCATGTGCAATCGTCATTCCACCTGAATCGTGAGACCTCAAAATGTAGATCGAAGGCAGTAGTCAGCACAGACATTGAGGAATGTTTTTTGTCGCATCGTTTAACAAAATCTGAACAAAAACAGTACAATTGTCTCTGCATTAAATAAATCAAAGATGAATTCCCTCCTGTCCATAGTGTAGACGTAAAGCTGAATTCAAGTTGTGAACCCTGCTGTTCGCAGTGTAGATCAAAGGCAGTAGTGGACACAAACATCAAGAACTGCTTTTTGTCACATCCTTTAACAAAATCTGAAGACATATAGTACAATTGTCTCTGCATTAAATAAAGAAAGGCTTAATTCAATGCTGTCCACAGTATAGATGCAAAGCTGAATTCAAGTTGTGAACCCTGCAGTCCGCAGTGTAGATCAAAGGCAGTAGTCGAGACAGGCATAAGTCTGAGGTGCTGTGGCGCTGAGTTTGCAATGGGCCTGTATCAAGGAGGCACATGGTCATGGCGGCAGCCACGTGGCAGGGTGAGGACCTTCGCTGTGGCAGACTCTTTTCTCTTTGTAGAAGTTAACCAGGCCCAAGGTATAGGCTAGTTATATATAGTCTTACACTGGAGTTGCGTACATTGGACTAGCCCACTCCGCTTCTGCTTCAAGGGGGGGGAAGCACAGCTACATGACCGAGATTTTCCCAGTGTCTAAGACAATATGGTTGCGTCCACTGTGCAGTACACTACACGTATCAATAGTATATCTACACACGGAAAAGTTTTTGGTATGTATAGTGAGTATAAAATATCACCGGTAATGTTAGGATTGCGTACATTATTGTTGATGTGCAACTTCCTTTCACTTATACATAGTTGATTGCCATATCTCTGAACATTGAGCTAGTGTGCTCGTGAAGAGATATATTACTTTGGGAAGGCACTGCCTCTGAGGTAGTAAAGGGGGAGGTGTCAGGAGGGGTGGTTGTAGTGGTGGTGGCGCTAGGTGTTGGGATTTTGTTGGGTGTTTGAAGTGCATAATTAGTACCTCTATCACATATTCATCTTTAAATATGGGTGTGAGTTGGGTGTAATTCACGCAGTAGATAGTCAACCTCATTACACCAGTTAAATGATGATGTTAATTTGTTACTGGTAAGTGAAGCTATCGCCTGTTTTTTAGTGGTTTGTGGTGATTTTGTTGGTGGAAGGAATCAATTGAAGAGTGGTGATATTTGCAGTTTGTGCTAGGTTGAGATTGAGATGATAAATAAAAAAGAAAGAAAAAAACAGATATGCTTAATGAACATTATAATTAGTAATTATCATTTAAAAAACCTTTGAAATATACTGAAAAAACCATACGTTACAGGCAGGTTTTATTTAGGAATTATCATTCAAAAAACCTTTGAAATTCACTGTAAAAACCATAGGTTTCAGGCAGGTTATAGTTAGGAATTATCATTTAAAAAACCTTAGAAATTCACTGAAAAAACCATAGGGTTTAGGGTGTTATAGTTAGCTGGACATTTCACTCCTACAAAACCATTGAAATTCCTCCGTTATAGTTAGTTTTACTGCGCTCGCAATGTGATAATGTCACATATTACATCATTCATGACATGGTCAGTGATATCACTGATGACATCACTGATGACATCTCAAATGACATAACTGGTTTGATTTTGCACTAATATGTTTCTCATGAGTGAATAATGACAAGTTGGTAAATAAGTACAGAGGGAAAACATGTTCACACACAGAAGTTTGTGAAAATAACTTACTTCAAAAACAGAATACTAAAGGAAACCTTAAAACCATGATCAGATAATTGGGTGTCCATGGTTTAGTTTGAGACACAATGTTTAAAGATACTTTTCAGATGTGAAAATTTAACACACCATGGGGGGGATTTACTAAGATTTTGCGCCATGTTTGCATTACAAAAGTGACGCAAAACGGTGCAAAATCTTTTTTTCCTAATTTACTTTCCAGCGCTAAACTTGTTTAGCGCTGCAAATAACATAAAATAAATGTGAAGCATGGGTCATCAGAGGATCTTTTGGATTGATGGAGACAATGGTGGCATCTCAACAAAAAACTTAAGGCCTGTCCATCTCTAGTTGATGTGGAAGACCTAGGATTTGCAGCCGGGTACTCTGACGTGTTTGCACTCGA
The DNA here is from genome assembly GCF_964261635.1 of Lissotriton helveticus. Taxonomy (NCBI): domain Eukaryota; kingdom Metazoa; phylum Chordata; class Amphibia; order Caudata; family Salamandridae; genus Lissotriton; species Lissotriton helveticus. Next base: position 983,393,947 of record NC_136071.1, on the reverse strand, counting down.
GTACCCTGTCTGCCAAACTCTATATCCGGTGAATGTCTTTTTTTCTAGTCCCTCACCACCAGGAAACGTCTGGCAATGAGGGACAGAAACAAAAATGATACCTGCACCCTGGTTGAAATACCCCAGGGTGTGACGGTCAAGCTTTTTTTGTTTTCAGAAACACACTCCTGCTTTAGGAGATTAATTCTGAAAAACAAAAAAATTAAGAATGTTTGGTAAATATCCATCAAACCCTACTGTGAATTTCCACCAAACGTTTTATATATTGAAAGGAACTGTCATGAAGGTGATTACTTTTAATGTAAAAGAGATGATCACTGGGCCAGTCTCTAAATTCTAAGGGGCTCATTTATGAGCCCTTGCGTCATTTTTACGCCCCTGGTGCGTCACAAAAAGTGACGCACCAGCGGAGTAAAAAATGTGCCTGTTGCACCATATTTACAGAGTGACGCATCTAGGTAGATGCGTCACTTTGTAAACCCCTGCACCACATTATACCTGCCCCAGGTATAATGTATGCAAGGGGGGCATTTTGACGCAAGAAAGAGTCATAAAAGTGACGCAGTAAAATCTATAAGATTTCACTGCGCCATTTCTTGGACGCTAATGCATCAAAATCTTACGCCTGCCTCATGGCAGGCATAAGACTGACGCAGGCACTAACAACATGGGACTTGCCCATGTGAAAGTGCACATTGCTGGAGTTGCGTCACTTTTGTGACACACTCCAGCAATACGTCACTTTTGCACCTACAGATACGGCAGAAATACTGACGTATCTGTAACTCCTTGCAACATGATGCGTCATACTGTAAAAATTATGCATCGTTAGTGTCGCAGGGAGAGTGCAGTGAAAAGTGACGCATCGCTGTTTTCGCGCAGCGATGCGTCACTTTTCATAAATGAGGCCCTAAATATGGAGGATGATTTCCAGGCAGGGTGGCACAGGTAATGTCTTCCATCACTCTAATAAAATATCTAAGGTAATTTGACATCATTTTACTGCAAGAAACCTGGGAAATAGATGAGATAGCCCTGGAAGGTTACATGACGCAAACTGTCCCAGCAACCAGGTCCTCATCGTTTGGTCACAGCTCAGGAGGACTGACGATCCTTGCCTCAATACTCACAATAGGAACAATGAAGGAAATCAAAACAAAAACCATAGCCCCCAACATGATACAGGCGGCAGACATTACATTCAACCCCATGAAGCCCGACCACCACCTCGTAGTAATCAACTCATATATACACCCGAAACACAAGCAGAAGGGCGCAAGAGAGTTGGTTAAGGAAACAGCAAGAATCCTGGAAGAGGGGGACGCCGATGACCTGATCTTGGCAGGAGACTTTAACCTCTTTCTATTTGGAAGTACAGAGGACGAGGAACTCGCACAAGAACTCAATAGAGCCTGGGGAATCCCACCGCAAGCACAAGTGCAGGTGATTAAACAAACAAAGTGCTCAAAGCAGTTATTAAAAGATCTAGAGCAACTAAACCTGAGGGCGCTGAACGGCCGGTTTAAAGAAGATATCCCCCCAGCATCAACTTATCACACCTCCGTAACCTCCACCTACCTAGACTATACACATTTGTAACCCTCCCTTTCTTCGACAGCATCAGATCATTTCAACTAGGTGCCAGTAACAAGGATATTAAAAGGCAAACCCCCTAAGATCATATTAAGAAAGACAGTCACACCGGAGATAAAAAGCCTTAAAAAGGACATAAAGTATACCCTAAAACAACTGCGAATAAGGCCTATAAAAGAGCCTTTACAACACACCCTACACGGCCTAAAAGCAAGCCTAAAAAAAGCAACTTGGGAAAATAAAAGGCAGGCGAATGACGAATTCTGGGCAAAAATAAAGCACGATTCCAAACTAAAAAACAGCGCCAACTTCTGGAAAACAATTCATAGCTTGCAACACCCAGGGCACCAAGGGATAAGCTCATACATAGCAGAGCCAGTCTGGGCAGATTATCTGCATAACCATTTTAACAAACCAAACGAAGATACAGCCACAGGCTCGTCAGCACAAAAAAGAGACCATAGCAATGAGGACAGAGCAGCAACAAAGGTAGAAAAAGGGCTCAGTAATGTAGCACAAGAGCACTAGTCAACGAAAAGATGGCAGGGGGAGAAAAGGATAACAGCACCCCAACATCCAACATTGAATATGACATCAAAATACTCGCAAACCGGATAAAAACCCAATTAAAGAATGGGAAAACGGAGGGAGCCCCGGGTCCTAATGGGATTCCACCGTTAATATTCAAGCACGATATCGAGTTCTGGAGCAACACACTAGTGCCGCTTTTTACAAGCACACTGGAACTAGAAGCATGCCCGGAATCCTGGAAAGGCTCTATTATAAGCCCAATTTACAAGCAAGGAGACAGGAGCAACCCAGGCAACTATCGGCTGATAGACCTTTTAGACATAGAGGCAAAGTTTTACGCCGGTATAATACTAGAAGAACTGACACTCTGGGCGGAGACAGAGCATATAATCCCACCAACCCAAACAGGATTCTGCAGAGGGCAGGGAACAACTACTAACATCATGGCTCTATCATTACTGACAGACGCGGCAAAACTAGGAAAAACCCCACTGTTCCTATGTTTCATAGATTACAGTTCAGCGTTTGGCCACGTGGACCGGGGCACATTATGGCAAAAGCTCAAAAAATTGGGGATTCCAGAACTGCTCTTGAAACAAATTATCCTACTCCAGACCAACACCTGGGTCCGGATCAAGCTGGGCAAAGGGACGCACCTTTCAAGGTGAATCAACACCCATAACGGCCTGAAACAAGGGTGCGTCTTAGCCCCTACCTTGTTCAACCTTTACCTGGCAGACCTCCCAGAGGAACTGGATAAAACCAACTCGCATGCACCCCGGTTGGGGGACATTACACTGACCAATCTCCTTTATGCCAATGACCTTGTTCTAATAAGCCGCACTCCAACAGGCCTCCAACATCTCCTAAATACCACCAGTTCTTTTTCACAACGTAACGGCCTAACTATCAACTTGAAAAAAACAAGAACCATGGCAGTGAACTATAATAAGACCAGGAAGAACACCTGGTTCTTGGATGGTCACAAACTGGACCAAGTGACGAGCTACAAGTACCTGGCTGTTCTGGTGGACAGCAGAGGGTCATTCAAACCCCATTTAGAGACACTTTACCAAAAAGGAACCATGAACTATCTCGCAATGAAACCCCTTAAGAAGATCCTGCCACACCACACGCTTGATCCCCTCCTACAAGTACTGAGAGCTCGCCTCCAACCAACACTAACATACGGGAGTCAATCAACCCTCGGAAAGGATGCACAGACACTAGACAAAGTGATCGGTAAAACCTACAGGTCAATCTTCCAGCTTCCTAGTTATGCATCACCAGCACAAATTCGTCTGGAATTTGGGTTACAAAAACAAACGATGGAAAGAAGGGGCAGCTTTATAAAATGTTGGCACAAGATCAGAAACGGAGAGCCAGGTACTCTAAACACCCACCTCTGGACCGAACTGCAAAGACACGAACGATCACACGCTATAGAGTACTTGATGCAATCACTAGAAAGCCTAGAACTGACTGGCCTCTGGAACAGCTCAGTAGATCACAAAAGCTTTAAAAAGCAAGTAACAAAAACAACGAAAATAGTATCGCTACTTGAAGACAAAGAAACCCTGGCGAAAAGGGCCCACGGCTGGACAGTCTTAAACGACTATAAAACTCTCAAACCACAAGCATACCTAGACCACGGCTTCAAGCAGAAGACAAAGGAGAAATTCTTAAAATTTCGACTAGGCGTACTACCGATCCTCCCTCATCTGGAGCCATGGGAAAGGAACCATAAAGATCAAACCTGCCGTCTCTGCGGGGCAGGACCCGAAGACCTAACCCATATAATATGTATTTGTCCCAGCTTAATGGATATAAGGAGAACACTACTACGCGTAAAATAGAACCAGGAGGGAGTCAGGACCTGCCGACAGGCAGTTAAACTGTGCTTCAACCCAAGTGAGGCCCAACTAAACTGCAGAAACACAAAATTCCTTGACGCAGTGGCAAATAGAATCAAGGAGGCACAAAAAGAAGCAACAGTCTAATAGCCGGAAATATGTCCTAGGTCATCCTTTGAACTCTTGGCCCAAATGCAGAACAAGCTGAACCATTGAAAAATTTTAACTATTGATAATTATTCCTTTATCTCTCTTATTAACCACTTTTTCTTCAAACAATGTATTTTACATTGTGAGTTTTAATTAACTGTGCAATACATTTAATCTAATCTAATCTAATCCATCACTCTAATGGAAGGAGTACATCCGCCAACGTGTAATTCAGGTCCTTAGTTCTGGGATAATGTATTTAATGTTCAAATACCAAAATGATTAGGAAACTAGTAGCCTATTTCCGAGGCTTAGAGAACTTGCCTTTACCAAGATATCATGCTATGTGCATTTGTATTGTCATTCCATGTTTTAGGAGCGAGGTAGGACAAAGCAAGACCACCAGATCTGGTTCCTCGGATACAGTTTGATGTGAATGAAAGCAAACACATCACAGTTTACAGACTGAGATGTTCTTTTTCAACTTATCTTCACACCTCTACTCTCAAAATCAGTGTTTGGTAATGGGAACGTTGTCACTGCTATATCAAGAAGCTTTTATACTTTTCCCAGGAATAGGTTAGAGAAATATAGACACATTTGAGAGCTGTTAAAAATCAGTCTGAGGATGTAACTTTACTCTCAGGGGCCCTTGTCTTGCATCTCAGGCTCAAAAGAGACCACCAAAAATGTCTTGATGAATTGAATATCCATATATTTCTCTCTATGTACAATTGAAAAACACCTCTACACATCACAATCATTGGTGCTTTTCTGGCCTATCTTATACTTTACAGCACCCATTGCTCATACCCAAATGTGCACCCCTTTCTTATTTAGAATAGAAATCGAAGACAGCATTGTTGCCCTAACTTGAGAAGATGCATTAGAAACTCTAGCGGACACCTGATCAGTCCTAAGGTGTTTCCATAATTCTAACACATTTGATTGATGCTAATGAGGAACTTGCATTGTTTCACCTTTTATCTAAACAGTGGTTGTTGTGGTCCTCCTTGAAACATTGCGCTCTGTGTTTGTGTTCCATCACCCTGTATTTCTCATGCAAAGCTGCCTATTGCTGCCAAATTACTTACAAAACATATGAATCACTCAATAATTACATTCTAGTTTCCTGCAATAAGTGAATGCTAACCTACTTTAGTAAAGTGTTGTAAATATGGAAAAGTCAAACGTAATCATCTGAACCGAACAAGGAACAAAGGGGCATATTAGCAAGAACCTCGTTAAAATGATCGCCGTTTTAGCAGCAGGAAGATGCCGCTAAAACTGCGATAATGGGCTTGATAATATGCGTTATAGAATTCCAAAAGAAGCACAGGTTAGATTTTCTGCACATCGAACCTGGGCTTCTATTGGAATTCCATAACGCATATTAGCAAGCCCATTATCGCCTTTTTAGCGGCAGTTTCCTGCCGCTAAAACGGCAATGATTTTAATGAGGTTCTTGCTAATATGCCCCGAAGTCTGCTACAAGCATCTGCAAAATCTAACCTAATTTAGAGCATCCTGTCTAAAGCAAGACATTCAACATGACACAGCAATTGTATGCACATTTACATGCTTTATTTTAAAATAAAAGAACATTAGGTTGTAAACACAACATATGCCAACATATTTTAAACATTTTCCCTGGACAAACCGAATTGTGGGATAGCTGCTTCTTGTGTTGCAGTTGAGTGGAGCAATACTTTTTCAACAATAGCTTTATGAAACTTAGAAGATCCATTAAGAACCAGCAGGCTTTAAGGAAGGCATAAGGGCCTGCCGATCAGTGACCCCTCTTTCTGACCATGATCTTACTTCTATGTCAAAAAAGAATTTGAATGCAACTGCTCCAAGGCCTGTCCCCAATTGTATGTGTGCCCGTTGTCTGAAGAAAGAATTATTCATAACTGTTTCTTAGGGCCAGATGTACAACCCTGAATTGCAAGCGCAACCGTTTGCGCATGCAATATGGCCCTGTGCCATGTACAATTCCTAAATAGCGAGTCACAATTTATTTGCAATTCGCTATTTAAGAATTGCGAGTCGCTATTAGGAAGAGGTGTTCCCTTCCCAATAGCGTCCGCAATTCAATGTATGAATGTTTTGTGACCGCAATTGCGGTTGCAAAACACTTGCAAATTACCACCCTCTTCAAGAGGGTGGTAATGCAGTCGCAACTTGGAAGGGATCCCCAGGGGACACCTTCCACTTTGTGACTGTCTCGAGCAAAATGTTTTTCCTTTTAGGAAAATGGGATGCATTTATAAAATATACATGCTTTATTTAAAAACAGTCCCAGACATTGTGGTCTGCTGAATCCAGCAGGTCACCATACCTGGGAGGGCCTGTCATTCCCAATGGGCTCACAAATTGAGAAAGGCTCAATATTAATGAGCCTCACAATTTGCGACACCACCAGGAACCGTAAACAGTGTTAAACACACTGCTGTACATGGCATATTGAGCCTCACAAATTGCGACTTCGTTGTGCATCTGGTCCATTGTCATTCAGTTTCTCCTAGTCTTTCTGTCCAACAGAATGCTTTATCGCACCATTAGATCCAATACCCCAGTATTAGGAATTTAACAATTGTGATAAATAGCCCACATTACGAGTGTCCCCTTCAAATTGGGGCATAGCAATCACACTGTGATGCCTTCTGTACCCAAATCCTCATGTCTTGGTATGTACCAGACATTTTCTCCCCCAGTTTATATCAGCAGCTATGACCTGCAGATATGTCCATAGGGAAAACTGCCAGGGTGCAGACTTCATCACACCACTCATATTACCAACCAGCGGGCAATAGAGATTTTAGCAGGGGTTGACATGTTATGAGTAGGTCAAAATTCTAATACTTAAAATGATATGACAAGACTACATATATTAGGATTTTTTTCAAATACTGCAGGTTAAAAATAATCATGATGAGAGGAGATCTAATACACATCTAAATCTAAGAATTAAAAAAACATTCATTAAGCGTTTGGTTACAAGTGCCTCCTTATACTATGGTTGTAAGAAATGGGGTTACTAGTTGAGGGGGGTACACCCTACTCAAGCAGCAACTGCAGTCCTTATCAGGGTCAAGTAACAAATAAACATCAGCTTGGCACAGAGCAGCCAGGCCTAACTTAGAGACAATGGGCCTCATTTACAAGCCCATTGCGCCGCTTGTGCTTCACTTTTGTAAATGCACTGGCAGTGCAATGTGCCTGCCCCTATTTACAAAGAAACGTAAAGTCATCCTAAATGACTTTTCATGGCCTTGTAAATATGGGCCCCTTTCATGCATTACTCTACGTGAAAGGGGTGTTCCATGGTGTTGCTTTGGGTGTTCCCATGCAACACCCATGGAACCTTTCACATTCCCTGATTTGAAAGTGTCATGAACCTGGAATGTGTCAAAATTCTATGCCTCCCCAGGGGAGGAATAGGAGTGGTGCAACAAAGAGAAATACTTTTAGAACCTTCTGTAGCAAACAAAGAATGAGAAAAACACCATTAATAACTATTTAGGTGCAGGAATGTGTCCCTTCCTGCACAACAACAATCATCCATGCAAAAAAAGCACCATTGCGCCATGGAGAAAGTATGTCTGTGTTGTCACATGGCTGCTCTTTGTGTTCCGGCATAGGGGAGAAGGACAGGAATGCACTCTATCTTGTAGCTATGGTTTATTCCTGCCCTTTTAATTTGACACAGGGCAGCAGGAAGGCTTACTGTGGTGATGTGCATCAAAATATAGTAAATGAGCCCCAATGTGTAAAGTATTTGTGTAACACTTCAAACAGTAATAACATGAAAAGACAAAACCATAAGAATCCCATGCTGAATTAGAAACATGGAGTAATGTTTAATAAATAAAACAAGACCAAAACATCAAAAATCCATCAGTAGAACCAGAGATATGCAAGTTCATAGATTTTAGTGAAAATAGTGCGAAAAAGGACAAAGCGCCAACTGCGGTTATGTGGGCGATTTGGACCAGGACAAAGTCAAAAGTTCAGGCCGACCTTGATGACGTGCAGACTGGCTACAGGGACAACCTTTACCCCGCTAAGCACAGTACCATAAACCTAGTTGCGGAGAGATGCAGAGTCCCGAGTTGAGGAAGAGTCTTGCAGCAGAGGCGACATGAGGTCTGGGTGGAGAGGTGCATCACGCAATGACAATTCTGAGGAGATGAACAGTGCAAGGCGATGTCTTTGCAAAGAGATGCATCTTGCAGCAGCAGTTTTGACCAACTGAGTTGGGCTAGACGGTGTTGTCTGTGGAGATGAGTTGAGCAGTGGTAGTTCCAATAGGCTGCACTGGCAATGTGAAGTCCTTGCATTGGGGAAGTTCGTGCAGCAGAGGTGATGCATTGGTTCCGAGTGCGATGTACCAAACAGCAGAGGCAATGTAGCAGTTCTGCGGGATATGCACCATGGAGGAGATGCGTAATTTTTGCTGAGTCCACAGATGGGCTGGCACAGCACATTTAGGCCCAATTCCAAGGGTCAAGGACTAGGGTGCCACCACAATTAGGAAGGCAGGACTCAGACATAGCAGATCTGGGTGTTGAGTTGAAAGTTATTGGGAGCCTGTTCTGTCTCTGAGGCTTCTGATCAGGGGTGTGCAGAAGGTTTCATTCAGCCCACGGAATTGTGGGAATTTGATGACTCCGCATCACTCGTGTAGCTCAGAATTGCAGCCAAATTCTGCCAATCGCTGCATGGTGAGGCTCCAGAAGAGTGAGCATGAACGAGATATGGTTTCTCTTAGCACAACTGTCAAACACAGGCAGTTGCAAGCAGTTGCTGTCAGATGACCACTTCTCAAGTAGATTTGCTGCTGATCAAGTAAATGTTCTATTCGAGCAGCAGTTAAATCAAATTGAATCGACAAATGCTCTTCTGCACCTCATGGTGACATTCGCACACATTTTTCAGCGCTGCTCCTACTACCAGCACTAAATTGCAGCACCAACAGTAGAATGTGCATATTTTCCACCTGTTCGTGCGTGAAACTCTGCAGAATTTCTCCGAGTTTTTATGTAACTCTTTGGAATTCCACGGAGTAAAACTCCATGAGTTCCTCCCACCCCTACTTCTGATCAGGAGGTCAGCCAACTAGCCCTTGGAGTCACCGTGGGTTCCTGTGTTTACAGCTGCAGCTCCAGTCCTTCTCACCCAGCAATATGGCAGCAGATCAGCAGGTCACCACAGCAGGACAGCAGTCCATCAAGAAAAATAAGGTCAAATATTTATACCTAGTGCCCACTTTACAGTTGGAGAAGCTCCTAGAGGTTTCCACTGCCCTGGGATGTCTGACATCCTCTTCCTCCCTGACCTGGTTCCAGTATTGTTTGTTGTCACAATACACCAGTGTCAAACCCTTTGTGAGTGTGTTCAAGCAGAGCCTACATGATGTGCAAGTGTGGTAGGTGAGTGCTCCTCCCCCTCGTTAATTCTGAGTGGCCCATCCTGCCAACACCTATCTTCCCTTTGTCACACTGTCTGGGAGCAATATTCAAAGATCATCTGCCAGCTTATGTGACCCAGGATCAGGCTGTAAGCACCAAATGCATAGGACAAATAAATGGCAACTTTCTAAAAGTGCAATTTTTCTGAATTATGACTAAAAATAAAAATCCCATTTTACCATTAAAGAGGTCTTATTAAATGTAATACGCTAGCTCCAAAATTATCGTGTTGGAGAGACAGGCCTTGCAGTAGTGAAAAACAAATGTAAGGGTTTTTGAGTGCCATGGCAAGTAAAACTTAAAAGTGCATGTCCTATTTTTTAAATACACTGCACGCTGCAGAATGGGTTGTTTAAAGCCTACCACAGGGGTGACTCATACGTATTAAAACAAAGGATTGGGCCTGGCAAAAGGTTTATTTTGTCCGGTTCAATTAGCAGTTTTAAAACTGTACACACAGGCTGCAACAGCAGGCCTGATACATGTTTAAAGGACTCAAGTGAGTGGCACAATCATGGCTGCGGGCCCACTACTAGCATTTAATTTACTGGCCCTGGGCATATGTAGTGCCATTTTACTAGGGACATACAAGTAAATTAAATAGGTCAGTTAGGTGTAAGCCTATTCGACCATGTTTTAAGGAGAGAACACAAGCATGTTAGCACTGGTTAGAAGTGGTAACGTGTGTAGAGTCTTAAATCCAGCAATCACAAACTCAGCGAAATGGAGGATTAAAGCCAAAAAGTTAGGGAAGAACCATACCAAGGATGCCAGGTCTAGCAGTGCCCCTAAAACTTTTGACCAGGAATCACAATTAGAAATATATGACAAAGTTCACACTGTCCTTTTTCCCTCTTGAACCTGCCAACATGTAATAGGTGAAAAAAGACGCGATAAGTACAAGGACTTGCATATTTCAGTGCAAAAGGCATGAACATAGGAATATTATCCCCCATTTTTATGAGGAAGTTGATGATTGAAACATGTTAAACAAGCATTGGCATAGCCAATCGGTCTCGCCTTTGGGACCTTATAAGTTGAGCCATGCAGCAGATTATCCCCTATTAGCATGCCCACACACTCAACATTTTGGCAATATTGCAGGGGAGAAGTAAAAGGGTGAGTGGAGAGAATAAACAAAATGGTGGGGGGAAGAGCACAGGTGAGAGAGACCAATACGAGTGAGGGTGGCTGAGTAAAGCACATCGGTGAGAGAGATAGAGCAACATGGGGGAGAAAAGCACATACGGGACACCGATGGAAAACACATTCCCTCCCATGGAGACAATAAGTAAAATGCAGATTTGTTAAAGTGGTCAGAGCAGGCATAGAAGACAGTTAATCAAAGAGATAGTAAAGAGGCTGTGTTACATGGGAAGGACAAACACAATATGGACAGGCTGGAACAAGGAAACACACCCAGCAGAAAGCAGGCAGCAAAAGGCGGACTGCAAGCCCCTGTATGTTCTTGGGAAGCCTGTAATATGTCTTTCGTAAGTAGACAGCTTGCTCTGCCTGGTAGACTCAACCGAAAAAAAAAGATGCTGCATCTCCTCCAACTACAAAAACTTTGACATACTCGAGATAATCTGCATAGTCTCACCCACCCAGCAATATCTCGACACGCTGAATTTAAAAGAAACATTCCGTACATTTCCACTCAGGATCGTCCTACCTGAGCTAAAAAGAATAATCATTGCCAAAGCTTAAATGTTTTTCCTTTTCAGCCTATTTATTGGCTTTGGCATTTTCTTTGCTGATGCTGTGCAGTACCGGCAAAAATGGAAAAAAAGATTGTGATGATATGCCTCTATTGCAGCTCCGCAGCATGATGATGTAAACAGTGTGACACAGTCACTATTTTACTTTTTATTTAACACTTCGGGTGGTGAACACCATTTTTGGAGCTTTATATATTTTTGGGGGAAAAGAAGAATTTGAAGGTGCGCAAAGGCCCACCAGCAAATAACAGTGGCAGGGTCCGAAAACATTTAGAAAAAAAAAATCTATTTGTTTATTTTTAAAGACTGCAAGGAGAGGGGCCAAGGAGGAGCTAGTGATGGGGATCAGAGGGGGCAGAAGTAAACTCTGGGAGCCCCAGGGTGCTGGTGAGGCAGCAATGAATGAGCACAAGGAGGGGGGCGAATAACAACGCAACAGAAACTGTATAGGGAATCAATGGGAAACAAGCAATGGGCAAGGTGGGATCGGAGGAAGCAGCACAGAGCGGGCAAGGAGGGGTATAGTAATTGAGTTGGAAAGTGGCACGAAGTGTGCATAATAACACAGCACACAGTCACAAGCACAAACGCCATGTATTTTAACGTCCAGTGTCAGAGTGTGCATGAAAGGCACATGTGCTCGCCTTACCACAGAGATTATCACCATCAATTGCCTCGCAGACCCCTGTATGCTGCTTCAAGGGAAGAACCACCCATATTACTCACGTGTGCCTCTCAAACAATCTCATTTGCAGGGTGTGCACCAGCTTGGACACCTCTTCATTCTCCTAGCAAGCGAGATTCCTCCCTTACATCTCAATGGGGTCGCACGCCTCAAACTCAGTTAACCCTTCACAAATGTCAGCATTTTACAAGAGGAAAGTGGGAGATAAAAAAAAACAAGAGCTCGCCATTGCGAGAAGGCAGCTGCTGTTTATTTTTGCATCGCGCTTTCAGAACGCGCGATGCAAAAATAAACATGCGGCGCCCTGTCTCCTTTTGGGATGGCCCATCCAGATTGGATCTCAGGGCTTGTTTATATAACACGCCTCTTGAGATAAGAAACTGCTTCACGACAGCCGTGAAGCAGGCGATTCTGGGCCGGACCAAAACGCGAAAGGGAGGCAACGCAAACAGCTTATTCCCAATGGCAGGCCACCATTTAGCATAAACGGTGACGCCAGCCAATTGAAATGAGGGGCAAGGATTAAAGCCTGAAATCCCTCTCTCACAAAACGCAGACGAGACCTAAAAACCTGGTGAATTCTAAATAGCAGGATATGAGATGTCATTGGTTGTGATGACTGGCACTATATTTTCCTGGGCACTTCTAATCAAGGTCTAAAACAGTGAACCAGTGTATAATCAGTGTGAGTGAAAATTGCAAGTTTACAAATTACCTACCTGCTTAACAGGAAGGTATAAACATTATTACAGTGACACACATAACAATGGGCTCTTAGTTCGAAATGAGTCAATATACAAATAATTTATTGGCGCCTCAGTTTATGAACTTGTACTTGTGGCTGTATATCAATACAAATTATTGATGTTTTGGACGACCTGGTTTATTAACACAACTATCTTCCTCAAGAAATTAAAATAAATGAAACCTACTTTAGTTTCACTGCTTTGTTACCTGCAGACTTATAATACTGTCCATTAATAGTCCCTATTCACAAAGGTAAATTTGTTCATAAATGTAGGTTTTTTACACAAAAATACCTCTTTTACACCTGCTAGGGATTTCCCGCAGGCATAAATGCACTTACTACTATGTATTTCTCCTCCACAAGTGTGGACAAAGTTGCAGTAGTAAATTCGAATTAAGGGGTGGAATATGTGTGTTTAAAGGTATGGCTTGTTTTGGAAGTTTGGCAATTCCTGCAAACATGGGCATTTGTGGGCACTCCCCAAACTTTAATCCAACCCTCATCTCATCCTGGACTCCCGTTCCAGGATGGGAAGGGGAAAACAGTTGCTTCCATATTTGGTGGGAGTACAGGGGAAGGGCTTTCTTTGAATGGAAAAATATTTTTCCTGTAGAGAAAAAAAGTGCATTTGAACAGGGACTTTCGTTCTCTCTGCTAAGCCTAGTGGAGTTTCCAGGCACACTACCAGATATGTTGGTGCATAGGGACTGAATATAAAAATACATGAGGCAGAAAAGCATATCTCCACCTGAAGTTTTGCATTTATTTTTGAGAATCATGCTATGGGACATTCCAGTTACACCAGAAACATTAAGGGCCCGATTATGACTTTTGGCGCAGCAGGAGTGGGTGGTATGTCACCGGCATGCTTCCACTGCCCCAGAGCCGTGATCGGGCCAAATGCCAGATAAGGAGTTGCCTCCTGTCTGTCTGGCTGTTTTTCGGCATTCCCACGGTGGTGCCCCTGTTGTGCATGCACATAGGGGGTCACATTTTGGCTCCCCCTGTGTGCATCCACATGGCATGAGACACAAAGGGTCATTCTAGGGCCCCCTTTGTTTCCTCTCCTTCATGGTTTTCATGGTGGTGGAACTGCCATGAAAACCTTAGTGGAGAGGAAACTTGTAATATGCTTGGCGGGACCGCCGCAGTCTCACCAAGAATATTGCGGCCTCAGGACTGCCATGCAACTGCCAGGGACCGGTTCCCTGGCATCGGCGCCAGTGTCATGCAGGTCTGACCGCCCAAGTCTTAAATGGGTGGTTGAACCCCTGTGTGGCGGTGGCCCAATTGCCACCGCCACAAAAACACGAGTCAGACTCGTAATCTGGCCATTAGTAATTAGGACATATCCATGTTATGCATCTCTCAAGCAAACATAGCAAATGCCAGTTTGCAAACAGTATCCTCATGGATGGTTAAAGAGAAACATAACTAGAGCACTGTAAGGAAGTAGGTCCTGACACCCCCCAAGAAACTCGGGGGCATATTATCAAGTAACAGCGTTGAAATTATCGCCGCTTTAGCGGCAGGAAACTGCTGCTAAAGCGGCGATAATGGGCTTGATAATATGCCCTTGTGAATTCCCATAGAAGCCCATGTTCTGGTGTGAACATGGGCTTCTATTGGAATTCTCAAGGGCATATTATCAAGCCCATTATCGCCGCTTTAGCGGCAGTTTCCTGCTGCTAAAGCAACAATAAATTTAATGCTGTTCTTGATAATATGCCCCTCAGTTTTTTTGCTTTTGTGACTCCGCTTTGGGGGAGACATCTAATGAAGTGTCACTCACTCTCAGCCTCTGTTTATAATGGGTGCTGTGACTACCAGGAATCACCTTTTTAAATTATGTCGGCTTCTACTTAGCCGTACAGGTAAACTTGTCTGATTCAGCCTGGCACCAGCACACAGTTAGCTCTCTTTGTGATGTGACTATTCGTTGGGAATTTTGACTAAGTTATTTTTGCGCTTGGGATATAGTATGCTTAAATTATGACTTGATTCGCAAGAGGTAGCAAACAATGTCATTGATTTGTCTTTCCTTGTTAAAATGTGAGTCTTCGACATATATCCATAGTTGACTTTACGCTCCCCATGCCGCACAGCTCCTCCTGTGTGTGAGTGCCTTCCCCCTTCGCTGCCGCTCAGTCCGTGAGCTCGATCCTGCTGTTCGTTTTCCACTGTACTTGTGCATTTTCTAGTTGCCGCTGCTCCCCTGTGGCCCGCCTCCTCGCCATCCGATCGCCGCTCCGCTGCCACCTCCCAGCTGCTCTTCTCTCCCTCTCCGCCTTAAATGGGATGCGCGCAGCAGGCGCACCCCTGGCGCTCCAGAGGCGCGTCAGAGGTAAGACCGCCTGTGCCCGTCTGCACCTGGACCGCGCCCAGCGATAGAACTCCTGGCCCCCGCGAACACAACGAGGCCAGACTCCGCTACGATGCCAGCACCATCCACGCACTCATCGCCGGCCAAGTCCGCACCTGCTTCCAGGTCGCCCCAAAACGCACCCATGGACTTTTCTCATGCCGCAACTGCAGCTTCACCTGCGATAGAGCCGCCAAACCACCAAGGACTGGACACAACCTCCTCCGCTGCATACTCCTGAACACCCGCTCAGCGCGCAAACACGCCGTCGAGCTCTTGGACCTGCTCGACACCTATGTCCCAGACGTCGCCTTTCTGACCGAGACATGGTGGACCGACTCCTTGGTACCCGACATTGCCATAGCCATCCCGGACGGCTACAAGATCTCCAGCAGAGTCTGCACCAACGGAATTGGAGGAGGAATGGCCATCGTCTACAAATCCTCCCTCAAGGTCTCCACCCACTCAGATGACGACGCTCTCAGCACCACCGAACATCTACACTTCCGGATCCACACCAACCCCAACACCACCCTCAGAGGAACCCTTGTCTACACACCCCCCGGACCCCGACCACAGTCCAGCGACTCCATTACGACCTCGTCAGCACCCACGCTCTTGCCTCCATGGACTACATCCTCCTCGGGGACCTGAACTTCCACCTCGAGAACAACAACGCCAACTCCGCCACCCTGATCGACAACATCACCAACCTCGGCCTCAGACAACTTGTCACCACATCCACCCACCCCGCCGGCCACATGCTTGACCCCATCTTCTCCGCAAGCCCCCACGTCTCCTTTTACCACACCACCGAACTCCACTGGACCGACCATCGCTGCATCCACTTCACCTACAAGAAGCCCACCATGCACCACCGCACCCAACAGCTGCCCCGCCGCAACTGGAGCCAAATCTCTGCAGACCAGCTGATCACCACCCTCGCTCAGAACCCACCCACCGACCCAGAAACCGCCGCCTGCAACTTCAGACAATGGAACAACGACTGCGCCAACGGCCTAGCCCCGATCAAGAAACCATCCAAGAACCGCACCAGCAAGAGAGCCACCTGGTGCACTGAAGAGCTCCTAACGTCCAAGAGAGCATGGCGGAAACTGGAGAAGAACTGGCTACACAAACGAACACTGGGCAGCCACACAGCCCACAATAACGCCACCCGCAGACATCATGACCTCATGAGATTAGCCAGGAGATCATCCTTCAAAAACCGCCTGGACAACAACGCACATGACAGCAAACAGCTCTTCAGCATCGTGAAGGAACTCTCCAACCCCAGCGCCAACACCAACGACATACCTCCCTCACAAGAACTGTGCGACTCACTGGCCACCTTCTTCCACAGCAAGATCGCTGACATCCACGACAGTTTCAACACCACGACTGCCGCAACAACGCCAGACTCCTCCAACCCTGCGAACACCTCCCGCACCAACCGCCTGACCTCCTGGGCCAATGTCAACGACGACGAAACATGCAAGATCATGAACTCCATCCACTCAGGATCTCTCCTGCCCTCACCACATACTCAACAAAGCAGATGCAGCCATGGCACCCCAACTACGGAAAGTAATTAACATCTCCCTCGAGAGAGCCACATTCCCGGAAAACTGTAAGCACGCCGAGATCAATGCCCTTCTCAAGAAACCCAAGGCGGATCTGTCACTGTCTCACTCACCTGCACATCCAGTAAGTTCTGCCTGAAGGATGAGATGATAATTCGCACCCTGTCTTCCACCTTAATCCCAACTGCACACCTGACAGTGATATGCAGTAGAGAAAGAAGCCCAAGGGAGGGGGAAGTGGATAAAATAACAAAAGAGAATCACTGCTCCTCTTGATACTCTGGACTATTCCTTTCACTCTGCCTTCATCATTTAGGAGCGAGGAACGTTTTGTTTGTGGAGCGATGTCTTTAGCACAAGAAATGAAAATAGAATAACCATTACTTATCTGCCTGTGTTTGTAAAAAACACTACACAATTAACACAAAGCAGTTACACAAATCACATCAAGAACAGTCTAGGTATTAATGTACCTCTCTCATCTGGTGTTTTGAACGTCACCAGATAGGGCACTTTAGGGAAGATATAATAGTCTCTTTCCTAAAGAAACATGAACAAAAGAAAAAGAAAACACATAAAACTAACCATACAGTCTACATGACAAAGTTCTGAACCTTAAATGTCTCTGTTCTTTGCTTACTTTTCTTATTACCCTGATAAGATGTCCAATAATAAAATATCACATATGAATTAACTGTATTCACAAAGTCATATCGCTTCCAAGGCAATAACCAGCAAATGAGTCATAAAAGGACTGTTCAAAGTCACTTTTCCACAGTCTTGTAATGTCTCTTCCAAACTCTGTTAGAACGTGTTTCACGCTGTCTTGAAATCCACATTCGCTTTGTGACAAATTGTGCTTTGCGCTTGTTTTTAAAATCAGGATAATGTACTTATAGTTAGATGTCCTCTTATTCGGAGCTTTTAATTTTACCGTTCTTTTGTTTTTTGTTTTTTGTTTTGCAGGGTGCAGTGTGCAGGAATCGTTTCCGGGTCTTCGGAGGACGGGTGCCGGAAGGAACAAGCCAAAAAAGAAAGAGGGAGTCTGTAGCCGGAAGAAGCAGGGAAGATAATGTCGTCGGGGACCAAGGAGCTGCCTCGGCCGAGGAGCGCTGCAGGGGAAGTCACCACGTCAGTTTCACACGACCGCAGAAGCTGGATCGCATGTGAGCCGAGCCGGAAAACCGAAGACGAACACAAGCACAGACTTGTTTTCCGCGCTGCCTTTTATAAGCGCTTAAGGGTGGGGTGGGGTTTCTGCACGTATAAACGGCGGAAGAGAACTTTCCGTTTACACGTGAGGCACAGCTTTACCTAAACAGGATTATGGATGCTGTTTGAGCCTTGGGACCAGGGGCCAGATGCAGGTGAAATAGATTTACCGATTTTAAATTACCGAATTTTACCGATTCGGTTATTAAAAATTGGTAAATCTATGGGGTCGACATGTAGGTATTCCAGATGTGCTGGAATACCGAATCGGATGATTTCGGTATTTACCGATTCGGTAAATACCGAATCGGTAATGCCCATTCATTCCTATGGGCTATGAAGCCCATAGGAATGAATGGGCATTACCGATTCGGTATTTACCGAATCGGTAAATACCGATTTCCACAAGGGTGCAGGGGGTGTCACTTTGACACCCTCTGGCACCCCCAAAACAGGCTTGGGTGCCATGTGGCAGGCATACATGCCCTAAGGGCAGGTCTGCCTCTCACATGGCATAGGTGTGCATGCACACATGTGCCTGCACACCGGAATCGGTATTTTACCATCAAATTTATTTGATGGTAAAATACCGATTTGGTAAGGCTCCTGGGACTCTGAAGAGTCCCACCTACATATGGGTGGCTCAGATTCGGTAAATTTACCGATTTTTTATTTTACCGAATCGGTAAAATTACCGAATCGGTAATTTTACCGATTCGGTAAAATAAAGCCCCCTACATGCCAATCACCTATTTACCGATCGGTAACGGCCGAAAATACCGATTTTCGGCCGTTACCGACCGGCCTACATCGGGCCCCAGGTGCCATAGACAGAGTGAGCAAGAAAAGGAACATGATGTTTGCTCATTAAATACAAAAGCATGCATTTAAAGGATGTGCTGAGGATCGTCTAAAACAAAACATAATATATGTACTCCTACTGTGCATAAGTACATGAACAAGAATCAATAATAAAATAATAACACATGATACATGCCTAATTAATGAGCGGTAAAAGGACAAGCTCTTTGCCGAGAACATACCCCAACAGTCGGTCCCCTCAAAGGCCCCCCCACAGGCCATGGTTTAGTTGGGTTAGCGAGATAAAACCGTCTAAGAAGTCTCGGGGCATGCACATGAGATGCTGGTTCCCATGAGTTTTCGGTGTCAACATAACCTTTCCACGCAATCAAGTAATACAAATGTCCTCTCAGCCTTTTTGCGTCCAAAATGCGTCTCACTTCATACTCTAAATGGCCTTGTATTGGGATTGGTGGAGGGGGTGGTTCAGGTCTGGTTTGAGGGTTATAGGGTTTAAGCAGGGACATGTGAAAGATTGAATGTACTGGGAAGTCATCAGACAAGTCAAGTTTTACTGTCACCGGGTTAATAAGTGCTGTGACGGTGAATGGTCCTACAAATCTGGGTTGCAATTTACGAGGTCCATCAATATTCAAATTCTTTGTAGAGAGCCAGACTGTATCCCCTACCTGGTAAACAGGAGCCTCTGTTCTATGCTTATCTGCTTGTTTTTTCATTCTAGTCTTGTACAGAACGAGGTGTTTCTTGGCAGTTTCTTGGATGTTTGATAGAGACTGCAATCGTTTCAGAAGCAACAAAGCATTTATGTCTATCGGTAATGCTCTTGGATGATATCCTTGCATGAAGAAGAATGGCGTGCAATGTGTTGCTGAGTGTGTAGTATTGTTATAGACAAATTCTACCACAGGTAATGCTTCTACCCAATTGTCAGTGAATTCAGTCATGAGACACCTTAGAATTTGCAACAACGTCTGGTTTAACCTTTCCGATTGTCCGTCAGTTTCTGGGTGAAACGCTGACGACAATGCTGCCTCAACCTTTAACTTTTTACACAAGGTTTTTCAAAATTTGGAATTGAACTGACTCCCTCATTCTGACACTATCTTACTCGGCAATCTATGCAAGCGTATCACTTCTTTAATGAAAATATCTGCAAATTCTACGGAAGTTGGTAACTTCTGTAAGGGAACAAAATGAGCCAACTTAGACAAGTAATCAATCACTACCAAAATAGTTGTGCACTTATTTACTAGAGGTAGGCCTACCATAAAATCTACACTGATGGTGTGCCAAGGGGAGCTTGTAATAGGCATAGGTTGTAAAAGTCCTGCAGGGGCCTTATGCAAGGTTTTTTGTCGAGCACATGTAGGACAAGCTAACACATATTACTTGACGTCTTTTTCCATTGCTGAGCACCAGAAGTGTTTACGAATGTTTGCTAAAGTTTTCTCCCACCCTGGATGACCTGCTAAAGCTGCTGAATGATGCCACTGCAGTAACTGGTTTTGTAATTCTAGGATAGGGACATACAATAAAGACTTATGGTATAACAGCCCTTGTTGAATGGTGTTGTGTGTATCTTTCAACCAGTCTTGTACTTGTACCTGTAAATGCTCTTCATATAGTGTTGAAGAAAGTCTTTTTGGAGGGTTGGTGCTACAATGTTTTGAAGG
The DNA here is from genome assembly GCF_964261635.1 of Lissotriton helveticus. Taxonomy (NCBI): domain Eukaryota; kingdom Metazoa; phylum Chordata; class Amphibia; order Caudata; family Salamandridae; genus Lissotriton; species Lissotriton helveticus. Next base: position 983,373,540 of record NC_136071.1, on the reverse strand, counting down.
GGTATTATTGGTGGTGGATTCTCTTTTCCTGAACTCAACTCGGTGGTGTGCCCATACCTAGAAAGTACATCTGATTGGATCTGTTGAGTACCAGGCCTGTAAGTGATTACGAAGTGAAATGTGCTAAATAAAATGTAACCATCGCATTTGACGCTGGGTCAAAGCCTTTACCGAACTAAAAAACTGTAGATTCTTGTGGTCACTAAAAATAGTGACCGGGAATTTCGCACCCAACAGATGATTTCTCCACTCTGTAAAGGCTGCTTTTATTGCCAGAAGTTCTCTTTCTGCCACAGTGTAGTTCTGTTCGGCAGGTAGCAATTTTTTAGAATAAAAGGCTATTGGGTGTAGTTGACCATCCTTTGGATCTCTTTGAGAAAGAACCCCACCCACCGCTACTTGGGAGGCATCTGCTTCCACGAAAAAAGGATGAGATGATAATTCACACCCTCTCTTACACCTCGATCCCCACTGCACAGCTGACAGCGATATGCAGTAGAGAAAGAAGCCCAAGGGAAGGGGGAAGTGGATAAAATAACAAAAGAGAAACACTGCTCCTTTTGATACTCTGGACTCTTCCTTTCACTCTGCCTTCATCATTTAGGAGCGGGAAACATCTTGTTTGTGGAGCGATGTCTTTAGCACAAGAAATGAAAATAGAATAACCATTACTTATCCACCTGTGTTTGTAAAAAACACTACACAATTAACACAAAGCAGTTACACAAATCACATCAAGAACAGTCTAGGTATTAATGTACCTCTCTCATCTGGCGTTTTCAACGTCTCCAGACAGGGCGCTTTAGGGAAGATATAATAGTCTCTATCCTAAAGAAACTTGAACAAAAGAAAAAGAAAACACATAAAACTAACCATACAGTCTACATGACAAAGTTCTGAACCTTAAATGTCTCTGTTCTTTGCTTACTTTTCTTATCACCCTGATAAGATGTCCAATAATAAAATATCACATATGAATTAACTGTATGCACAAAGTCATATTGCTTCCAAGGCAATAACCAGCATATGAGTAATAAAAGGACTGTTCAAAGTCACTTTTCCACAGTCTTGTAATGTCTCTTCCAAACTCTGTTAGAACGTGTTTCACGCAAGCGCAAAGCACAATTTGTCACTTTGTGACAAATTGTGCTTTGCGCTTGTTTTTAAAATCAGTATAATGTACTCACAATTAGATGTCCTCTTATTCTGAGCTTTCAATTTTACCGTTCTTTTGTTTTTTGTTTTGCAGGGTGCAGGAATCGTTTCCGGGTCTTCGGAGGACGGGTGCCGGAAGGAACAAGCCGAAAAAGGAAGAGGGAGTCTGTAGCGGAAGACGCAGGGAAGATAATGTCATTGGGGACCCAGGAGCTGCCTCGGCCGAGGAGCGCTGCAGGGGAAGTCACCAGGTAAGTTTCACACGACCGCAGAAGCTGGATCGCAGGTGAGCCGAGCCGAAAAACCGAAGACGAACACAAGCGCAGACTTGTTTTCCGCGCTGCCTTTTATAAGCGCTCAAGGGTGGGGTCGGGTTTCTGCACGTGTAAACTGCGGAGGAAAGCTTTCCGTTTACACGTGAGGCAGCTTTACCCAAACAGGATTATGGATGCTGTTTGAGCCTTGGGACCAGGTGCCATAGAAAGAGTGAGCAAGAAAAGGAACATGATGTTTGCTCATTAAATACAAAAGCATGCATTTAAAGGATGTGCTGTGGATCGTCTAAAACAAAACATAATATATGTACTCCTACTGTGCATAAGTACATGAACAAGAATCAATAATAAAATAATAATACACGATACATGCATAATTAATGAGCGGTAAAAGTACAAGCTCTTTGCCGAGAACATACCCTAACATGCGTACCCCAAGGACCTCAAGAACGTCTGTCCCATCTCCCTGCTCCCGGCGAAGGTCATAGAGAAAGTCATCAACATGCAACTGACCCACTACCTCGAGGACAACAACATCATTGACCCATCACAGTCAGGATTCCTAAGAAGCCACAGCACCGAGACAGCCCTCATTGCCACCACGGACGACATCAGAATCCAACTAGACAATGGTGAAACATCAGCCCTCATCCTCCTGGACCTGTCAGCCGCCTTCGACACAGTCTGCCACCGCACGCTCATCTGCGGTGTTCCCCAGGGTTCATCCCTCAGCCCAACACTGTCCAACGTCTATATGGCCCCCCTCGCCCACGTCGCCCGCCAGCACAATCTCAACATCATATCATACGCGGTTGACACCCAGCTGATTGTCTCCCTCACCAAAGACCCGCACACCGCCAAAACCAACCTCCACGAGGGAATGAAGGCCGTCGCCGAATAGATGAAGAACAGCCGACTGAAGCTGAACTCAGACAACATGGAGGTCCTCATCCTTGGATCCACCCCCACAGCCTGGGGCAACTCATGGTGGCCAATCGCGCTGGGAACAGCACCGACACCCACCGAGCACACATGCAACCTGGGAATCATCCTCGACTCCTCCCTCTCCATGTCGAAGCAGGTCAACACCGTCCCCTCCTCCTGCTACAACACACTCCACATGCTCCGCAGAATCTACAAGTGGATCGCCACCAAAACAAGAAAAAAGGTAACCCGGGCCCTCGTCAGCAGCAGGCCAGACTACAGCAACGCACTCTACGCAGGTATACTGGCCAAACACTTATGATGATTGCAACGCTGGAGTTCTGGACTTTTTGGTTCTGTCCAGAGGTGTCAGGGATAACACCCGAAGACCCCGGAGTTCTACCTGCCTCGGTGCACAAACAAACAGAAACACGGGTTTCTCGATGGTGGCGTCAAAGACCAAAGGTTTATTACTGCAGGGACACAGAAGTCACAGAAACTACACATGGGCAGTATCTAGGAGCCTGTTCAATTTGTACAAAGAGGGTTGCTCCTTATATACTGAATATTGGGCTTCAGGCAAATTCTTTACATGTTAGCACATTCAAAAACCTTTGTATCTTAAACAATAAATATTTGGCGTTGCACAGGAATCGTCAACAATATCTGATGTCAAAACATTACGAACGAGGGGTTCCCACTATTCCATCATAATCCCATGTCAATTTCTCATTCAAGACCCGGACCGCCTCATCGTAAATTTCGTTACCTCCCCCTAATAAAGGCCCAGAAGGAAAGGAGCAGAGCCAGGTGCAGAAGATAGAACAGTAGGATAAGAGATGTTTGTGGGTCGTAAATGGGCAAGGCTACCAGCTTCCGCCGCCTAATCATGATCAGGCCAACGGACACGAGAACCAGTATAGCAGGACTGGCCTCAGGCTGGGGAGGCAGCTCTTGCTGAGTCATGCTGCCACAGTGTTGCTTGCCTAAGGTGCATGTGTCACTAGCAAGGTGAATTGCCGGCTAAAGCCTACGTGTCCTTAATTGAAAGAGGTTATTGCGTGTTCATTGACTATGTGAGGGCAAAGAATACAAAATGGCTTCCGTGTTCTAAGATGGATGCCACGGGTAGATCAGAAATGTGTTTGTAACAGGAGTGCTCTTGCTCGTAGCATAGCGAAAACACCAGGATATACTAAATGGATCATTTGCGGTTCACTGATACCAAAATTATATATTTGCGACAATGTTAAAAACACGGGTTAAAATCGTCACGGAACCTCAGACCCTCCTTTTGCCCTTACATAGGCAATTACTCAGTCTATGTCAGAGTCTAACTCTATGCTCATTAGGTCAGTGACATGTTGTTGCATCATCATCTTGTCTCATATCTTCTCTTCAAATGCAGGTGGTTTTCTGAAACAGGTTGTAGCACAGAGACTACACAAAGCGGGACCACATTGGATAATAAGGCAGCACGAGAACAGAAATACTAGGATGACACCAATGACCATCAGAACCTTCCATCCCCACGCTGATACCAGAGTCCAAAACCACTCCATAAAGGACCAGTTTCCCTTGTCTACGTGTATAGAGTCGGAAATCTTGTGTAACTTAGAGATCGCTTCATAGACGGTTGGAGCATTATTGGGAATAAAAACACAGCAGCTTCATTGGATCATTCTGCATACCCCACCTCGATCTGCAAGTATTACGTCTAGAACCATACGGTTCTGCAACGTCATGAGACGATCCGCCTGAAGCTCAGCTGTTAAGTTACTAAGGGCACCAGCAGTTTCTGTAATAGTAGATTCAACTACCCGTGTTAGTTGACGTAGATTTCTACTATTGGCCATAGGCCCCCAAAACGGAAGGAAACCTTTGAAGAAGTCTCCAGCTTCCTGACCAGCGGTATCTTCCTTGCTGAAGACACCTCTTGCTACTCTGGTCTTGTGATAATCTGAAGAAGCAGTGTATGTCGGAGGTAACAATCGAGCAATATAACATGAACCTGAGAAGTCAGCAGGCAGCCATGTATACGCTCTGTCTTGACAGATGAAGTAAGTACCCCTAGCAGTAAGGAAGGCCGGGGAGGAGTTAGACGGAAATACGTAAGTCGCAACGCACTCACTCCTCCCTAGCTGAGCTCTCAGATTTCTCCCATTTCCTTGCAAACAGACCTGACCTCGGTGAGGCACGACCCAGACTGAAGTGGAGCTTTTACGCTTGCTTTCTCCCAAACTAAGGCGATACTCTGTAGAGTTCCAACTCAAATACACCCGTAATTCATCTTTAGGGTAAGATGGAGTATTATTGACGTCTTTAATCATGTCAATAATTCCCTGGACTAAAGCTTTGTTGGCTGAGTTGTATTTAGTAGACCGTGGTGGACGCGGAGGATAGGTCTCAAGGGCATAGGAAAAAATGGTCTGAAAGGCCTGGAATGATCCATTATAGCTAAAAGGCAAGACTAGATAGGGAATGCCTTTATCCATAGTGTGAGGTATCAAGCCACACACCCAGCAGTCTGTAGTATTAACTACCAGTTGGTGTTGATGCAAGAGCTGTACAAATGTATTGTTAATAAATTCTGAGCGTCGAGCTTGTTCGTGTTCAGGAAACGAGTGAAAAGAATGCATAGAAGAAACCGTAGAAGTAGTAGGATCAAGGGGAGGTACTGTAGTTATTGGCATAAAAATCAAATGCACACCAAAGATGATTCCACCCACCAACGTTATCAAAACAATTAAAAATGTAACTGCACATTGCATTAGAAAGCATTTGCTGTGAAGTATTCTGTACAGTCTATTTCTGCGAACATAAATTACATTCTTTCGTTGCAGCTCAGGAAGCTCCATCTTCTACAATCCGCTCGTGACCACTGATGATGTGTACGTAGATGAAAATGCCTCTATCAGCCCTGGGAGTTCCCAGAACTAACAGAAAGATCGACCTTGTGTCTGACCCCCGCAGATTCAACTAGGCACACAGCCACGACCCTACGGCTACCCAGACGGCAAGGCAATTTTAAAACAACAAAACAATAGCAAACTTCCTGGCTGGAGGCAAGGTATCAAAAAATTCAAATGTGAAAATAGGCAGTTTCCTGCTTTATTTGTCCATATTGCGAGATCGCAAGTTGTATCTCAGTTTTGCAGGAGCTGTCTGATCTGGAAACAATGTATTTTCAGCCGACGTTGCAATGTTCACGTTTGCAGATGACAAATGTTCTTTTGGTGCAGATGGCAAATGTTCAGGGTTCAAAAGAGCAGTTTCAGGAGGAGAGTCAGAGTTTGATGTATCAGTGATCAGTTCTGCATCACTGAAAGGGATGAAACTGGGTATTTGTTCTGCTTCAGAGGCACTGATTCCTTTCTTTACCCAGTTGTCGTAAGGAAGTGGCAGAGGCACACGTTTGACGTGTGTCGTGTGGATCCAATTCTTCCGTCCGGCCACACGAATAGCAGTTCTCGTCGCCAATAAGACTTGGAAGGGGCCAACGAATCTGGGCTGAAGATTTTTCGTTCTTGCAAAATTTCTAATGACTACTTGATCCCCAGGTTTCAGCTGATGACCTGGACTCTCCGGTGGCTTTGGCAATGCATCGAAAACCTGTTGGTGAATAAGGCTCAATTTAGCAGTCAAGTCGAAAAGGTAATCAATTAACATTGGGTATTCCAGCTGCTTAAATTCTTTCGGTCTAGGTACCCCCCAAACATTTGCAGGACGACCAAAAATTATTTCATATGGACTAAGCCCTACTCTAGAATGTACAGTTGCTCTTGTTGATAACAAAGCCAAAGGCAGTGCATCTGGCCAGGGCAAACCCGTGGACGCTTGTATCTTAGCAAGTTTCAGTTTAAGGGTGCCATTGTAACCCTCAACTAAACCCGCGGACTGGGGATGATTCGCACTGTGAAACTTTTGTCTAATCCCTAGGCCGGCACACACACTCTGCATAACTTTCCCTACGAACTCACTTCCATTATCTGACCATACAATCCGTGGCATTCCGAATCTGGGGAAGTATTCTTTAAGAAGGATTTTGGCAGTGGACAAAGCGGTATTGTCCTTCAGTGGGTATGCTTCGATTCATCTGGAGAACGCGCAAACTACCACTAGGACGTACTTTAGATTGTTGCAACGATCCATATGAATGAAGTCTAACTGAATCACTTCAAAGGGGCAGGAAGGAGGAGCGAAGTGACCTGCAGGTGTGGGGATTCCCTTGCCAGGATTATGCATCAAGCATACCATACAATTTCTCACCACTCTCTCTGCACACTTACTAATCCCATCATTGTTCCAAACTGGAGCCAACATCTTACAAATCCCTTTAGAACTGATGTGCGCTGCTCCATGTGCCATCGTTACTACTGCAAGCACATACGCATCAGGCAACATCCAACGCTGTTGTTCCGACAAGTCAATCCAACACCCACTCGAGTCCAATTTACCCGTGCTCTCTTTCCATGCAAGCTTTTCCTCCTCAGTCGCCTCTTTCTGAATTTCTTTCACGCTTTCCACTGTGTCCTCACACATTCCAGACTCAGAAATCCATCTTGCAGACGTTGCAACATACATTCTACTCATCATATTTCTAGCTGTCTGTTTTGCAGTCTCATCAGCAAAAGCATTCCCACGACCAACATCATCCGTGACTGCTTTATGAGCACTGCATTTCACAATCGCAACTTCAGTCGGCAAGGTTAGAGATTCCAACAAGTCATTAACTAGCTGACCATGTTGAATCTTAGTCCCATGGGACGTAATGAAACCTCTCTCTTTCCACAAACGGCCAAAACTATGGGCTACGCCGAACGCGTACTGGCTATCTGTGAACACATTCACTCTCTTTCCCTTAGCTAAAACGCACGCTCTTGTTAGCGCGATCAATTCTGCAGCCTGGGCAGAATTCTGACTCACTCTTGCAGTCTCCACAATCGTACTCAAAGTCGTTACTGCATAGGCAGCAGTCACATCACCATTCTCCAATTTGAAGCAAGACCCATCAACATACAACGTGCCATCTGGATCTGATAACGGAGTGTCTTTTAAATCAATTCGTCCTTTTGTTTCTTCCTCAGTTCTGAAACAACAGTCGTGTGGTTCGGAATCACTCGACTCTTGACTAGTCGGCAACAATGTTGCTGGATTCAATACATTGCATCTTTTGATCTGAATATGACTCGCTAGCAATGTCAGTTCGTAACCTGATAATCTAGCACTGGTAAGGTGCTGCGTCTTGGTTCGGTTCATGAGTGTATCCACAGCATGAGGAACCATAACCACTAGCATGTTGTTCATTACTAAACCAGCAGATTGTCGAATGGAGGCTGCAGCTGCGGCTGTAGCTCTCAAGCAACTAGGCAACGCTCTAGCTACCGGATCTAACGTTGATGAAAAATACGCACAAGGGCGTTGTTTATCACCAAATTTCTGTGTCAAAACACTCAACGCACAACCTTCTCTCTCATGGACATAGAGCGTGAATGGCTTACTGTAATCGGGTGTACCCAATACAGGAGCTGAACACAGTGCATTTCGTAACTCAGAAAAACTCTCCTGACATTCGGCAGACCATGGCACTGGACTCGGAACATTTTTCCCAGTCAAAGCTACCAACGGTTTTGCCAAAAGAGAAAAATTTGGGATCCATTGCCTACAATATGAGGTAATACCTAAAAAGGCACGTACTTCTCTCTGCGTGCTAGGAACATTCATCTGTGTAATTGCTTTTATTCTCTCTGGGGTCAACTTCCTTCCCTCCTTTGACAAGAGATGACCTAGGTAGGTCACTTCTTGGCAACAGTATTGCATTTTTGAAGGTGACACCTTGTGATTCAAATTTGACAAATGATGCAATAAAGAAATTGTAGCTGTTTTGCAAGTTTCCTTGTCATCGGCAGCCACTAGAAGATCATCGACATATTGTACTAAAGCAGAACCAGGAGGAAGTACAAAGGAATCTAACTGGCTTTTTAATGCTTGACTGTAAATGGATGGGCTTTCACAATAACCTTGTGCAGCACGTTTAAACCTGAAGCTTCGTCCTCCTAGAGAGAAACCGAAGATATCTCTGCTTTCCTCGGCTATCGGAATGCTGAAAAAGGCATTTTTCAAGTCGATAACCGAAAACCATGCTGCTGTAGCAGGAATCAACGTTAACAATGCAGTAATGTCTGGAACCACAGGAAACTGTGGAATCACAATTTTATTAACCTCTCTAAGATCAATTACAAACCTATATACTGGAGGTTTTGTTGGGTCAGTTCGTTTCAAAATAGGCAGTACAGGACTATTACAGACATTACCTCTAGTTTCTTCTACAACGTCTTTCTTGATCAGATCTTGTACTATCAGTAGGAGCGCACGCTCACCTTCACTCGAGATCTTGTATTGTGGTATTCGTGGAAGTTTGGCATTTGCTTTCAAAGTTACTACATATGGTGGAATTTGTAAAAGACCTACATCATTAGGACCAGTCGCCCAAAGAGTGTCAGGGAGAGAACGCAGCTCTGGTGGGAGCGCATCCATCGACAAGTACATCGGAGAAATTATTCTTTTACCCAACGTAAGCTGTACTCCTGCCGGAGAACAGTACAATGTCGCGTACAGGCGTTTTAATAAGTCTAAACCAAGCAGATTTTCATTACAACCTGTCGTCAAAATCAGGGGAGCTTTCAAGTGGCAGGGTCCAACAGAAATAGACAAAGGACCAGAAACAGGGTTGTGAACAGGGGCGCCTGAAAAACCTACTGAAACGTTTGTTGAGCCAGACAAAGGTGCGCCAGGGAGTTTCGCATGTATGATAGAACTTTTTGCTGCACCAGTATCCAAGAGAAACGGTTCGACTATACCTGATGTTGCTACTGCGACATAAGGCCCACTCTGATCTACTGGAACTGATACTACTCCCTCTCTTTGTCCATGGCTGTCCTAGTACTCTCTTGGCTGAACTTCATCACTAGCTTCATAGTAGTCTTCAACATGATACTGTTGAGACCTATTTTGTTGGGCAGATTGTCCATTTCGCTGATCGAAATGATTAGAAGGGCGATCACTTGTCTGTGGAGGCATAGCACCTCGTCCTCGACCTCTAGAGTTTTGTATAGAACTACCACGACCTCTCTGAGCTGTCGCAGCATTATTTTGCGCTAAGACTGGACACCCATTTTGCAATAAGCACACTGATTCCATTGGTACTGTGGCCTCTGAGAATTATACTCCGTCCTTTGATATGACCCTTGCTGTGTATGAGAATTATTCATGCGAGGCGGATATGCTTGCTGTAAAAGAACTTTAGTTTTTAAATCTTTCGTCTTTTTATCTGATTTTTCTTTCTCCTCTTTATCCCTATTTTCATAGTACTGGGCAGTCGCAAGTATTTGCGCAGTCGTAGAGACAGCCCACGCACTTTCAGAATTCTTTAATTTACCACTAAGTTCTGGCAACAGATTGTGCACAAATTTATCAACAAATAATCTCTGGCCTCCTTCTGTGCTCATATCCTGACCACTATGATCCACGAAAGTCTCCTCGAATCTTGTGAAAAAGTCGGAGACGCTTTCGTCTTTCTTCTGTTTGCACGCGGACAATTTGTCCCAGTTAACGCGTAATGCAAGCATCAGGGTTTTCATTAAATCGATTATTCTACCAGGCAAATTAGCAATTAAGGGTTCAGGTTTAGAACCACCTATTTGTTGACCATCCGCTGCAATTATAGCTGCCCAATCACCACCTAGGGCAACTGGATGATTCTCTTTACGAATCTTAGCCCAAATTGGTTGCGGTACTACATTACCAAATAGCAGATCTATGTCAGCTAGATTCAATACACAAGCGTCGACTGTCTGAGCCAACTCTTTGTAGTATCCTGCAGGATTTTTACGCGGATCTGGCAAGGCCTGTTTCACTGCTAATACTTCAGCTCGCTTCCATGGAATATGTATCCATACTCTCTGGAATTGGGCTGGAGCAGCTGCAATACCAAGGTTTACATTAGCTTGCACAGCTTCACGCCAAATTGGTGGAACCTCCCTCATTGGGTATTGACGATTTGTTTCGTACTACGTTTCTCTAACTCCCTCGGTGAACGAAGGGATGGGTCATTCCTATAACTTAAAATCAGTTCCATCGCTTCTTTTATATTTTGACCAACTATCATACCTGCAGCAAACTCTTTCTGAACATTAATTAATTCTTCCCTATTTGATTCAGAGTCATCCTCTTCCAATTCCTCACGTAGAAGGAAGCACATTTCATCGAACACATATCGTTGTGTCGGTTCGTTCCATTGCATAAATGTATTTAATACATCTTGTACATTATATCTTCCAACTTTCGAAACCCATCTAAGAGCAGTGGAATCTAATATTCCTCGCTCTACAGTACTGGGAAGCTGACTACGTCTCTGCACAGAGTCAGAGGTAGGAGTCTTAATCAGAGTTTTATAGAAGGGAGATAGAATATTAGAGACAGAATCAGTGACAGAAAGCGGAGTCATAATATTAGCAGAAGCAGTAAATAGAGTAGCAGTTGGAACAGATAGATCAGGAACAGTAGGAGTAGCGGGCAAAATAGCCTGTGAACTAGCAGGTGTGAGCGATACAGGTATAGGTAAAGAAGCCGGCAACCCTGGAAGAGGGGGTGTCGAAGGAACATTAATATTGACCACAGGAGGTACAGGAACTTGATTCAGAGGAGCAGGAACACCAGGTTGTCCAGCAACCGGTAATTGAACATTCGGTATAGGTGGAGCCGTAGCACCCTGTGCATACGGTGGGGGTGATCGTAACAAGTAAGACAACAGGGGATCCTTTTCGGGGTCCTCTACTATCTTAGCTGTACTCGATGGCAAAGCAGGATAGCACTTGTCTATCGCTAAATTACGCTCTCTATTGGCCACCTCCATCGCTTTCTCAGACTCGTTGAGTTGCAGCTGCTTAGCAGACTGTTCTAAAGTCAACTCTTGCTTTTTCTGTTCTTTCTTCAACTTTTTAATTTCTCTCTGTTTAGATTCCTTTCGCCAATAACGGAAAGAATCAAACATTGCCGGCCGGGCTTTCTTCTTGAACAATTTCGTTTCTAAATTATCAAGAACTTGGGGTTCAAAACTACCATGCAGTGGCCAACTAAGGACACCATCTTTCTCTGTATAGTGGATCCATACCTCGTTATAAGAGATAGGGCCCACACCAAATTTGCAATATAGATCATAAAGGGGAGTTCCAATCGGAGGAACCGAACACGAGTCCTCCAACTGGGAATCACTGTTGCAACTAAAACAAGACAACATACAATTTTTCCGACTTACCATTTTATAATCCGGAACACAGAACAGACAAAACACAAACAAAAAGGTGCGCACTTGAACCAAGAACTTAGGCCTACCAAAGCGAACAAATGTATCGATACCCAAACTAAACCAAATGATTATCTTAACCGGAACAACCAGTGATAATCTTACGAAACCAAACCAAACCAAAAACTAAAAGGATTATCCAAACAGGAGCAACCCTTACGAAGTAACCAACTAGCAACCACTTAATACTTAACTGAGGCACTGAAGACGTCACCAAGGAGAAACCCGTCACGTCTCGCCGTACTAAGGACTGCACCTCGGGTCCAAGACAGGGCGACGGTCAAAGCAACGGACCACTGTAGCCATCCGAACGGGAACCCTCTGGAAGAGAACGTCGGGCCACTTTTGCGATATGCCGGGATCGATGAAGTGGGGCGCCTCCCTCTGGAATCTTCACACGAAGCTTCTCGAACTCTTCAGGCTTTTGGACCGGTACCGAATGACGTCGCCCCACGTTGGGCGCCAATTGGAGTTCTGGACTTTTTGGTTCTGTCCAGAGGTGTCAGGGATAACACCCGAAGACCCCGGAGTTCTACCTGCCTCGGTGCACAAACAAACAGAAACACGGGTTTCTCGATGGTGGCGTCAAAGACCAAAGGTTTATTACTGCAGGGACACAGAAGTCACAGAAACTACACATGGGCAGTATCTAGGAGCCTGTTCAATTTGTACAAAGAGGGTTGCTCCTTATATACTGAATATTGGGCTTCAGGCAAATTCTTTACATGTTAGCACATTCAAAAACCTTTGTATCTTAAACAATAAATATTTGGCGTTGCACAGGAATCGTCAACAATATCTGATGTCAAAACATTACGAACGAGGGGTTCCCACTATTCCATCATAATCCCATGTCAATTTCTCATTCAAGACCCGGACCGCCTCATCGTAAATTTCGTTACCTCCCCCTAATAAAGGCCCAGAAGGAAAGGAGCAGAGCCAGGTGCAGAAGATAGAACAGTAGGATAAGAGATGTTTGTGGGTCGTAAATGGGCAAGGCTACCAGCTTCGGCCGCCTAATCATGATCAGGCCAACGGACACGAGAACCAGTATAGCAGGACTGGCCTCAGGCTGGGGAGGCAGCTCTTGCTGAGTCATGCTGCCACAGTGTTGCTTGCCTAAGGTGCTTGTGTCACTAGCAAGGTGAATTGCCGGCTAAAGCCTACGTGTCCTTAATTGAAAGAGGTTATTGCGTGTTCATTGACTATGTGAGGGCAAAGAATACAAAATGGCTTCCGTGTTCTAAGATTGATGCCACGGGTAGATCAGAAATGTGTTTGTAACAGGAGTGCTCTTGCTCGTAGCATAGCGAAAACACCAGGATATACTAAATGGATCATTTGCGGTTCACTGATACCAAAATTATATATTTGCGACAATGTTAAAAACACGGGTTAAAATCGTCACGGAACCTCAACGCATTCAAAACGCATCCGCCCGACTGATCCTCAATGTCCCTCGCCACAGCCACATCACACCCCACCTGAAAAACCTACACTGGCTCCCCGTCAAAAAAGAGGATCACCTTCAAGCTACTCACCCACGCACACAAAGCCCTCCACAACACCGGACCAGCCTACCTCAACGGCCGACTCAGCTTCTACACCCCACCCGACAGCTCCGCTCCACCGGCCTTGCCCTCGTCGCTGTCCCCCGCATCCGCCCTACAACATCCGGCGGCAGATCCTTCTCCTTCCTCGCCGCCAAGACCTGGAACACCCTCCCCACGCAACTATGACTGACCCAGGACCTGCTCATCTTCAGAAGACTCCTCAAGATCTGGCTCTTCGAGCAGTAGCAGCACCCCCCCACACAGCGCCTTGAGACCCTCATGGGTAAGTAGTGTGCTCTATAAGTACTATGATTGATTGATATTAATCCACTATGCATATATATATATATATATAATAGAACATATTTCCCTTAATGTGTTTTAATTGAATTAAGGCTGTGAGCTACCCTGAGTTAATTACTTTGATGGCTAGTTGGCAGTTCAGTGCTTCTCCTGAACAAAACCCCCATCTTGAAAGATTAGCCTTCTATTGGAAGAGGAAAGGGACAGAACTGAAATAATCAGAAAGTAATTTGCTTCCTCTCTTTAACAAGCATTCACAGGATAGTTTCATGAAGGACAAACAGAAAGCCGTCAGAGATCTGCCACTAGTCTCCTCAAGAGTTTCTTGGAACTCTTGGTGGAAAGAAATCAGACATGACTATGAGTAGTCAAGTGGTTCAGGGTTGACACCCCAGTCATCTCAAGAGTTAGAAATCTTATTATTTGAAAACATCGTCTTGAAACAAGTGAAGAAGTTGGAAAAACAGAAACGGTTTGTTCCATACAACATCTCAACATGTGAAAGGAAGGCTCTTAATATCTTAGCACATAACTGAAACATAACCATGAAACCAAAAGATAAAAGTGTTGCTATCATAATTCAAGGCACTCAGAACTATAATGAAGAAATATGCAGATTACTTTAAGACCCCAGACATTACCAAAGATCCACCTTAGACCCACTCAAGAAAATTCAGGAAAAGATCAGGAGTATTACCACCATAGCTCTGGAGGAAGGCACAGTCAATGAAAAATAATTTGCCTTCCTCAACAAAGCCTACCCTCGGGCACCAGTGATTTATACCCTACCCAAAATACACAAAGGTCTGTCCAATCCCTCAAGCCGCACCATTGTATCTGGATGTGGCTCAATTCTAGAACCTGTTTGCAATTCATTGAGCAATTTATCAGAGATGCTGGTCCCAAATTACAATCATAAGTTGGAGACAGTATACAGTTCATTACTGATATAGAGAGTCAGTGATTTGAGGAAAGTAAGGACCTTTAAGGTATTTTGAATGTGGAATTTTTGTATATTAACATTCCACAAGATGAAGCCAATATTGTGGTCAAGAGAACTGTAACCCCAATGAATAAAGACAACGCATTATGCAAACTAATTAATGATCTAGCCGGAGTAGACCTCAAAAAGAATTACTTTATGGTTAAAAAGGAATACTACTTATAAGTCAAATGTGTAGCCTAGAGATTGTTTGCTGCAAATGTGGATAATTTGAATGCAGGGAAATTTGAGGAGAAGGTGCTCAGTGACCTTAACAACCCCTGCTTGAGCAAGATTAACATTTGGTAGGGCTTCATTGAGATTTCTTCCTCCTCTGGTGCGGAAGTGTGACTGGCCTCAAAAAAGTTAGTACTTGTTCACAAAAGTCCGATCAAGTACAGAGTTGAAGGAGCCTCTTTGGTAAAACATTTTGAGGAAAAGGGGGCATACCGATGATCAAATCTACTAGCAGGTGGTGGAGGTCATAACCCTGGACAGCAGAGGGGGCAAAATCTTGGCACTCCTGAATTGTAATGTGTGCGAAATTGTGTTGGCCGTTGACTGGGGTATGAGCCCAGTCAAGCAGCACGCACAATCCTAGTCAGGGTAAGAAACATGCAAACCCTAATTAACCTGTGCTCACCCTCTGGTACCTCGGCATAGAGCAGTCAGGCTTAATTTTAGAGGCAATATGTAAAATACTTGTGCAACACTTCAAACATTAAAACAGTGACAAGACCACACATAAATAATCCACACCAGATTGGAAAAATTTAGCTTAATTTAATAAGTACAGCAAGTCCAAAACAACATAAATCAAATAAGTAAGATTTGAGCAATGAATTTATAAAGAATAAACTGTAAACTAGCGCTTAGAACCAGGAAGCCTCAACCAGGGATAGCTGATCATGCTAAAATAGGACAAAGTCAAAAGTTTAGACCGATCACAACGGAGCACGTGTCACCTACAGGGACCTAGTTAGGCCAGTGGAACCAAAGTACATTAATCCTGGTTGCGGACCTCTTGCATGGATCAGTGCCTAAGATGTGTCGCACAGCCGAGGAGAAATGTCGGTTTCGAGGTGCAGTGAGGCTGCGGTGCAAGGTTCTGATGTGTTAAAATCAAGGATCCTGTCAACGGGGCTTGTTATGCACAGTCCAGTGTTGAGGATGCGAGGCGCAGCAGGGACGGTGGGTCGGTTCCGATGAGTGATGAAGCTGCGATGTGGAGATCTGGTGTCATTATTGAGGCTGCAGTCAATGAGGGATGAGAGGAGCTTGCATTGGGTAAAACATAGTGCAGAAGCAGTTCTGAAGGTAATGCATCAGTTGCAGTTGCGGGAGGCTGCGGTGATGTGAGTCTTTTGTGAAGGGTCCAATATATGCAATAGTGGTGATGCAACAGCTCTGCTCAAATATGCTCTGCTCAGCAGAGGGTACGGGTCTGTTCAGCTCGGGAATGAGTCACTCAAGAGGATGAATCAGTTCCATTGGAGAATCACCTTAGGGCCACTTCCAAGGGTCCAGGACTGGCGTGGCACCACTTGGCATGGTAGACTCATAGATGGCAGAGTCTAGGTGCAGGAACAGGT
Organism: Lissotriton helveticus; assembly: GCF_964261635.1. Taxonomy (NCBI): domain Eukaryota; kingdom Metazoa; phylum Chordata; class Amphibia; order Caudata; family Salamandridae; genus Lissotriton; species Lissotriton helveticus. The sequence goes on along the minus strand of NC_136071.1, from coordinate 983,357,392 downwards.
TATTTGGAAGTCTTTTATGTCCCTGATACTTCAGATGAGGAGACCAGTCAGCAAGCCCTTGGAGTCACTCTGGGTTCATGTGAGGCAGGTACAGGCCCCTCACCCAGGCAGGAGGGCAGCAGATAGCAGGTCAGCACTGAAAGGCAGCAGTTCAGCAGCTCAGCAGTCCTTCTTCCTGGCAGATTTCCAGAAGTGTACTGGATAGGAGGTGTCTGAGGTCCCATACCTATACCCTTGCATCTTTGAAATAGTTTAAACTTCAAAGAAATGCCTTTGAAGTGCACAGAGGCCCTCCTTTCCTGACCTGGCTCTAGGCTCACCACACGGGAGTATGCAGCCCGTTGCATAGGGACAGGACACAGGCTAAGCCAGGTGTAAGGGAGACTGCGTTCAGCTCCTCCCTCCCATCCTACCAGGATTGCCCATCAAGTCATAACTAACTTCCACTGCAGAACTCAACTCTGAACCAAGGACTATTGGAGGGCTCAATCACCCTTAACACCTTCAAATTGGAGATATCATCCTTGATACTGGCCTTCACCCTATCTGTCAAGCTGTAAATGTTGTTCTTCACCGGTAAGCTATCTCCTCTGTCAATATAATGGACGCACAGGTGTGTGAGTCCAGGGGTGAGGGAGAACAGAGAGGCAACCCATCCCAGTAACTGGTAACAGTCACCCTGCTGCTCTGGGGTCAGGGAAACAGATAGGTTGACACCTTCCATGGAGATGTTCGCTCTCCTCTTCCTCTCCCTTATCTGTCATGAGGAGCATGCTCACTTCAGACATCTTGAGGTGAGGCTTAAGGCCATTTGCATGAAGCACCCTTAAGGGGTTGTTAGGGGGCTGGAGGTCTGCCAAAGCTTTGAATAACCTTGCTGGGTCAAGTTAATAACTTTGCTGACCAGCCCCACATAATGGTCATCTGGAAGTCATAAGGTCTGGTAGAGAAAAAGTATGGGTTAGGAAAATTGGGATCTGGTCCCAGAAGAAAGCTTGGGACTCTCTGAAGGTTTGGTTTGTTGTCGGCCCCTACAGATGCAGGGATACTAGCTAATCCCTTGCATCAATATAGTTTTTATTCATCCCCTAGATCTGCCCACAATAAAGGTTAATCCTCGGGATTAAATGCAGAGATTTCTATAGTGTTTAGATCCTGTTTCCATATTTGCCCACCCTCTCAAAAGTAATCCTCATCATCATGGGGAGCCCAATCACCATAGGAAGATTCTCTGGTGAATGAGGTGTGGCTAGTCATGAATCTTGACAAAGGCTCCCTGTTTGCCGTTTTTACTGATTTTTACAAATAAATACACACTGAAATAAATATGTTTTTTGTCTGTGTATATTTTTTAAAGTGAATACATATAGAAAATTGTGCTTCTTTTGAATGACTCTCCGTGCTGTCTTTCATGAACTGTAGCCCAATAGCTGAGCAGATGGACAGCATGGGAAATTCAAAATCTGGATGAAATGTCTTTAAATATTGGCATATGTTAACATACATTTGTGGTATCATGCTAGTATTTGGTGGATGTATTGTTTCGTAATATTTGCCAGCTTGAAAAGCTAAATCACGACAGACATCAAAGTATGAGTGCGTGTCTATCAGTTAAGTGAATATGGAAATGTACAGTTTTGCAACTTCATTTATACACAAAAGACAAAATAAATATGGATCAATACAGATAAAATTACCCAAATATAAATATGGATAAATACAGATGGAAATGTTAAATAGATAAATCCCATAAGACCCGGAGCCCTAATGAGACCACACCTATCAATTTTCTGAAATTCTGTGTGTCCCGCACATGTCTGTAGATATTATCAATCTGTATTGAAGGTAAATTATCACTTATTGAGGATTTTTGCTCCAACGTTTATCACTTTATTTACTTTGTTTAGTTTTAGTTCAGGTGGGGATGACGCAATTAAGTGCCCACCATTTTTCCTCTTGTTTCCCAGGGCCTTTACCTTGATTGGATTTTAAGTTCCTCCAGTTTGTGATATTTTCAGATAAATTCAGTTTAGTCAAGTTTAAATAACTGTCTTGTAGTGTATTTATTTATATTATAAATACTTGGAAATTGAAAAAGCAATCTCAGTTTAGAGTAACAGCAAATATCTGCTTTGTTTCATCTACTCTAAAGTAGAAGAATTGATTGGACTATGGCATTGTGTTCATGAGCCACTTTGAAATAGGTTATTATTGTAAATTGGCTGGCCCTTGTAAAAAGAAAAGTGGAAAAAGCAATAATATTCAGCGCGCAAATCCAGTCAGGTGTTCCAAACTAGTTTATTGTGTCATCTGTCATAAAAACAAAAAATAAAAATTGTATCTCCTTGAGCTGATGAACCAATGAAAACCACAGTAATTTCAGAGAAATCTGTGGTAGTAAATGCATTTATCCCAAGCAAATCCTGGTAGGCATAATTGATGTATTTTCTGCTGTGAAAGAAATACCTTTTCGAGTACACACCCACCCCCTCCGGGAAACATAATCTGTTGTAAGGAGGCAAATAAATAGAGACATTCAATTTAGTTTCCTATCACCAACAGAGACAGCAGCAAAACTGTACAGTTGTATTTAACAGCTTCGTGATTGTTGACCCATTTCAGTCGGCAGCAGTTTATTCACATTCCTGCTAGGAGCAGAGAAAGAAATACAGTAATCTTAAATCAAAAAAGAAGTGTATACTGGTTTGGAAATAATAATGTCACAAAGACAACACAAAGGGCCTCATTACGATGTTGGGTGGACGTTTTAGCGGTCTCTGGACCGACCGACCGACCGACCAACGATGGTCCTGACACTGGTATTACAATGCGACCACACATGGGGAAATATTCTCAAGGAGGTATCGCCGAGTGAATGGCACTTTACCACAGCCAAAGTAATGATAAAGTTATCAACCTATTCACAAGCTGGTGTCAACAGCCCATAGCACCAGTTTACCTGCCAAAGCAGCCGCAAAAAACATCTCCACAGACGACCCCAGGAACTATCGCTAATGAGATGCAGAGTAGGCATTCCCTTGCAAAAAGCCGCGACAACACCACTCTGCAACATTCTCAATGACCAACCAGATCGGTGAAAAGATCCCAAGACAGGTGATAAGAAGTGTTAGCAGCAGGAAACTAACACCTGCTCTGACCTGGTGTAAAGTTAGACGTCAGCCTGCACCACAAAAGGGAGGCCAGCCCAGAGCCACACCTGAAGAACAATATGTGCCATGGAGCCACTGAACATGCGGGCCAGACACCCAAGATGGCCACAACACCCACTGCCACCACCTCCAGGTCCCCCTCCCCCGGACCTCCACCGCCCCCCGGACCAACACTGAAGCAGCGCAGGCAAAGACAGCGACCCTCAGAAAATCCACCAACCTCACATACCCAACAACAAGTGAATGTCATTGCTCACTACATGCTCAAAGGGACAACCATCCTCTGCATCCTGAACACCATTGGCCACAGGATGATGGTACCAACACAGGGGACAACCAACACCCCACCTCAGACCAAGCTCCTGGCCGTGATGCACCTGTTGGCCTCTGGTACCCTCAAACCAAAATCCACACGAGTCGGAGGAGTCACACAGCCAGGCCAATCCAAGTTCTTCACAGCGGTCATGGACCATCAACTTGGTACCCCACTATCTATACTTCCCCCACACTGTGTAGGGACAGCTGGAGACCAAGCAAGGTGTCTATGCCACAGCTGGCGTCCTGCACATGTTGGGGCAATTGACTGCACAGATGTCCTACTTGTGGCCCCTGCTGAAACTACACACAATAAGCGCAACAGAAAGCGCACGTATCCCACCAATGTGCAGGCACTAGTGGACTACCGGGTAACTTCCACCAACGTCGCCGCCAACCACCCAGGCAGTGTGCATGATTCATACACCTCCGACAGCCCATCATCAACCAGTGCTTCCAGGATGGCACCCACGGAAATGCACTGCCCGTTGGCCAATACCAAATACACACACCTCAACTCCACAATCATACAACACAGTAAATGGACATGTCACAAGCTCACATACAACATGCACACCCACCACACACGACAGCACAACTCACTGTGGGAACGTGGCCCAGCCATGGACATTAGCCATCAACAGCATGGCACCTCAGACACACATTAGCAGAATGTCTTAAGAGGTGGGGACCAGGCATGTGCAAAGGAGGCTAGTAACCAATGAATGAGAATGTACATAATGCCAAGTGTGGCGTGGAAGTGATGGCCAGACTGCGGTATGCAGACCACACCCACATAGCCATGTCGACACACACCACTGGTGTTTGGAGTGTAGTGGACAGTGGACCCAACCAGGTCACCCAGCCAATGGGGAACATCACAGGACTGTAGCTTGTTACATCCCCTTTGTAAGCATGAGCGGAGTGGGCAGCCCCTGCGCACCCAGGCCACAATGCCCACCTGCCGACACCGGCGTGTGTCGAAGGGGTGCCCACCACGTGCCGGTGCATGCTCCAAGGCCGAGGCCTGTGACCCTGGCAAGCTGCTACGACCATCACGGCCTCCGCGAGCAAGGCGGCTGACACAGACGACTAGTAGGTCACACATTTGGAACTGAGTCTTGATTACACCATGGCGCTTTGTCAGGGTGCATCCATGTTGCTGCGCACTTTGGATTGTTTCTGGTGTGTTGTTTCTGTAGTTTTCATAGTGCATTTTCCTGCCAGATGCATGGGATTTGCAGGCCTGTCGCTGGTTTTCGCTGCTTTTTGTACCACGTTTGGCCTCATCGAAAGATTTTTTGTGTTCGCGATTCGCATTTTTGCAGCGTGGTGTTGATTTCAACGTGACAGTTGATGCGTTATCTGGAGGCTATCGCACGGTACCGCCGTGTTGAGAATGCTTCGTTAACACAGCGTAATTTTCCTGCGATAGACTGCGATGTTGGAAGATGCATTAAGTTACTTTTGCCATGGTTGTCACACGTTCTTGAGACTATGCCCCTCGCTGTGGTCGCATACTCACATTTCTCTATGAGAGCTTGTGCTGCAGCCATAAACTGTCCACAGCCCAGACTCCCATAGAGAAATGGGAGTGTCTGTTAATCCCTGCACCGCGTGGGCTGGCACCTCAGTATGCCTGCAATACAGTGCAGGGATTAACAGGGGGGCCGCATAGGTGCCTCCTCAGCCCCCAACTGGAGGCTGCAGGGAGAAGGGGGCACTGCTAGGGGCCCCCAAAGTCACTTTCTGTAAATCTTTCCTTGTCGTAAAGCCCCACATGGGAAGCCTCTGGGAAACTGACATGGTAATTCCGCAGGCGGAAACGCCGTTCTTATGGGATTACGTTTATGCAAAATATTAAGGTAAAATAATTGTATATTATTATTTTAAAAGTTGAAAAAATAGACAAATGCTACAGCACAATTACGTTAATGAATGGAAATACATAAAATATATAATCCTGAAGTTTAAATTAAATCCCCCAAAGTAAAAAATACACTTTCTATTATACCGTAATAATTATTAAAATGGATGTATAGAATTAGTTCAAAGCAATTTAATTATATTTTATAAAAATTAATGTTAGATTAATATATTATTTATCATAAGGTTATCAAACTACTTTATAATGAAATAATAAATAAAATTCATTTATAATTATTTTGAATCATTTTAAGTAATTTGACGTTATTTCCCATAGGGTTTTATTGTAAGGTCAATGAAAAGGCCTTCCTACTGTTTCTTTTTGGCAGTATTAACTGATTTGCTCCAGCCCCTTTTTCAAGGAGTGGAGAAGTGTATGTCTACTCTTTTGAGTACCTTAACACTCAGGCAGATTTGCTAATATTTTGCATCGTGGGTGCATTACTTTTTGACATAGCCAGGACACAAAATGCTACCAGAGAGTTTCAAAGCCATGCTGGGTCTATTTGTGGCTCCAGTCCTTGTGTGGCTTTGCAAAAAGAAAAGTAGCACAATGCAGTGCATTGGACTGCCTTGTGTTACCTAATGCCAGGGAGAGGCTCCATGGGAGTAGAATAGCCATTCATATGCATACACCCATGGATTTACAAAGGTCCGTAAACCTGGGATTGTGCAAAAATAGTGATCCTCTCAGACCCAGGAGTAACAAGGAGAAATATCTTTATTTCTATTCATTACTTCCTTTTTCTATGTATGATGCATTCTGCATCACACATAGAAAAAATAATATGCCTTTAAGGATTGTTTTAGTTCAGGTAGGTGTTCCTTCCTGCAAAAAAAACAATCCTGATCACAACATAGGCACCCATGCAGCACAGCACAATGATGCCTGCTTTGGCGCTAGACAGCCTCAAGTACACCAGGGTAAAACGGGAGCAGAAGTGCATAATATTACGGTAGATATGGCATATTTCTGGTCTCTCTATTTATTGCAATGCAGCACAGCAACAGTGCTTGCTGCTTTGCTTTATGTGAAACCTTAGTAAGTATGCCCCTCATATTTTGTGAATGGTCTAAAGAAGTAAAGCTACTCAAAATTCAAACAGTAAACTTACATGTGTAAATTACTCATAAGCAAAACTTACCTTTGTGAATAGCCCAATAGGAGCATTACTTGATTAGCATTAGTGGTAATTGCACTACACCATCTCTTGGTTGTTCTGAAACTTCCCAGTTTACTCACACAAGTAAGACTAAAATTGTGGATGTCATGTACAGACACAGACATACTTACAGCCATGCACACACACAAACACGCCCAAACACACGCTTTTATTAAGATTTTTCCTTGGGACATTTGACCTCTGCACGATCCTTCCTCCAAGATTCTGTCTCCCACGGACGCCACAATGTACAAGTAGAAGCGGCTATGACTGATACCATTTGATAGCTGCTCTATCAGATGCAAGGATAGGGCTGGAGCAGGTTCCTCCTTCTCTATCCTGACCTCTGATAGGATATGGGTATGAAGAGTGATAAGCTCCACCGAAGCCATATTTGCAGACATGCTGCACTGCCTGAGGCACGTGCTTCATGTTGGCTAAGTATTGCAAATGTGTCAAGTGGGCTGAAGAAGGGACCGCCTAACACAATGCCAGGTCAAAGGAACAGTGGAGCCCCTTTGCTGCTGGTATGATTCTGCACTTTAATTTGGGAACAAAAATTATTTTCATGAAAAAATGAAACACAAATCAGCAACTAGGTGGAGATGGAGGCAGGCTTGGTAGGTCGACGTCCTGGAACCCTCTATGGGCAAGCAGCGGATCGCGTTGTTGACGAGAATTGCAGAATAATGTTAGTCAGAATAAAAAGAAAGACCTCTTGAACAAGAAAATAAAGTGAATTCTCCTTTTTCTCTCCTCTGCTCATCACTCTCCCTCCTCCATTTTTTCATCTCTGTTCTCTGTTGGCACTTGGCAGCTAACATGTCATGACAACATACTTATTTGGACAGAACCTTACTCGTTTGCACTATTTATTTGGGCCCATTTATTCTAAAAATATAAATTGTTTACCCCAATAATATTCATTTGCAAAAGAATGCTTGTTCAGCTTTCTTTACGCTTATTTGTTTTGAAAAAGCACTGCGTTGACCAATAATGGTGTAGTTATTACTACATTGTTATTATTAAGGATTTTGTTAGAACATTCTGCCCTCTAGGGGCAAAATGGTCTAATAGCCTTATAGCCCTTCATAGCGGGGCTAAACCGGCTACTCAAGTCCCGTCCCCTGTTAAAGTCCTTTGCCTTCGGCTCGGGCCTTTAACGCGGGAGCGGGCCTTTAATAGCTGGTATAGCCAGCTACGGCGGGCTATAAGGCTATATTATACCTTTAATAACCCATTGCTTTCAGAAGATGGTACGGTTCGAAATTTTTATGTATTTATAATGCCAAATAGAAAAATCCCAAAAATCTTGCAATGGGGATGCAGAACCTCTAAGAACCCATAAATCTAACATAGTAGAGTACTTAGTAGTCGGAGCAGAAAATGCTCGGGGAGGGTTGGGAAAGTATCTTAAGGAGTAAAAAGGAAAGGGTGACATAAGCAAATCTTCCAATTTATACCAAGTAATATTAGGTAAAGAGTTTGCATCTCCTATGCGAGGCAGAACCTGTTTTAAAACGAAGGCAGTGTAATATTGCTGAAAATTAGGAAAACGTACGCCACCCAACTCTTTAGGTTCACAAAGATATGCTAAGGAAATGCCAGGCTTTTCCCCATTCCATAAAAACCCAGAAATCAATCTATTTAGTCACTTAAACATTTTTTGGGGAAGTTTAATAGGTAACATGGACAAATAAAAATGAATGACAGGCAAAAACATCCTCTTGATTGTGGCTAACCTGCCCCACAAGGACAGATATAAAGGTGACCATTTTTCCATCATTTGATTAATTATATTCTGAATATCATCTAAATTAATCTGAATATTCTTGGCCAAGGAAGTAGAATGTTTGATTCCCAAACATTTAATAAATTGTGGAGATCATTTAAGGCTAGTGTCATTAAACATGTCTTTTAAACAGTATGTATTAAAAGGAAGGACCTCTGATTTGGAGAAATTCAATTTATATCCAGATCATTTTGAAATCAAATGTAACACACATTAAGCGTTGTAGCGCATCATCCTTTTTAGTTGTGAAATATTCATGCTCAAATTGTTTAATAGAATTAAATAATAAAAAACATTCTTTAATGGCTTTCTTCTTTTTAGCCGACACATAATTCATTATATATTCTTATGCTGATGCCTTAAATGCATCCCATTCTATATGAAGTGGAATATCAGGTGTGAGGTTATTTAAAAAGTATTCTTGGAGAAAACAGTCAAAGTTTTTAACAAATTCTTGGTTTAGAAGTTACTGGTAGTAACTCAAGAACAATTATAAATGGAGCATGATCTGAAATTAGTATTGATCCAATATCAGCATGAGTAAGTGTAGGAACTAAAGGAGGGGAGAGGAATACATAATTAATTCTGGGTTGTGATTTGTGAGTGGGTGAAAAGAAGGGGTATCCAGAGAATACAATCTCCAGGCCTCAACCAACCCTCTAGAATGAATAAATCTTGCAAATGTTTTCTGCATCTTATTAGGAACATATTTTACCTGTGACTTTTTATCCAGAAAGGGGTCTCCAATTTGAATAAAATCCCATACGACTATAAGATTTGCCTCCGGGCAAGAGCATAACAGAGTTAACATTTGGACCAAAATTGTACATCAACACCAATGAGACCATAAACATTTAGAATAGATAGGTGTATCGTGAATAATAGCATGCAATAGTAACCACCCCCCCTCCGTGTCCCTTTCCTCCTTTTCAATTACCAAAGGAAGAGATTTATGTATCAGAACTACAACCCAGTTTTTATGATCAAGAGCTGGAGAACATTATACCTGACCAACCCAGTTTCTACGCAATGAATTTAGATCTTTGTCGATAAGATGCGTTTTCTGTAATAGAGCAATGTTACATTTGAGTGCCGATTGAGTGGAGAGCTCATGGGGAGGTAGGCGGACCAATCAGGGACATTACAGCAAGCCGGAGGGCGGAGACAGGTGACCGCGCCTCCCGCTACCCCTAATCTTTTTATTTATCAGCATGTGCTGGTGGGGGCGCAGCGGGCGGGTGCAGCGGGCGCGCCGAATGCGCGCCGAAGTCGCGCATAAGTCAAGCCCGTCTGCGCCCGTCCGCGCCTGGACCGTGCCTAGTGCCGGTCCGGCTGCCCTTACTCCCTTAGACATCTTGAGTCCCCTGTCTTACAGCCGCGACACCCTGATCTCCCTGAACCCTGGTTCTCATGTGGGTCTGCAGAGGTGCTCGCTGAGCTCTGACACCATATGGGATTGTAAGGTCTGTAACTTTCACCTCCCCTCATGCCTATCTCATTCATCTTCCAAAAAGCAGAATGAGCATCCTATCAAGGCAGCTCTTATAAATGCCCGTTCTATGGTGAAACATGCAGAGAATGTATTCGAGCTCATTAGAGACAACAACCTAGACATGTTATTCATCACAGAAACGTGGCTAAGCGACTCATGTGCCCCAGTGGTTGCACTAGCAGTTCCACGCGGATATCGTCTGGCCAGAGCCGATCGCTCCTCAGGTAGAGGGGGCGGCACTGCTGTTATATTCAGAGATACATGGGCCTTTTCCTGTGACAAATCTCTGAGTGTGCTGGATGGTGAAGCCCTTGACTTCTCCTTTACTCTCTCTCCCCATTTTACTCTCGGAGGGACCTTGGTATACAGACCGCCGGGGCCGATCAGCTCCTTCCTAACCTCCTTGGGTGACCCTTTGACGGACCGTGTATTACGGTTCCCAAGGTTTCTCCTTCTAGGAGATTTTAACATTCATCTAGATTCCGTTAGCTCCTCGGACACATTGGGTCTTCAAGACCTCTTGGCCTTAACGCACCTAACTCAGTGGGTCTCTAAACCAACTCACTCACTAGGTCACGTGCTGGACTTGGTTTGTTCCAATTTTGCTTTGGTCCTCAAAGATCCCCAGCCAGTTACCTGGTCTGACCATGCTGTGATTATGTTCTCCTGGCATGTGACACTGTCATCCCACCACCCTCCCACCCAGTCAGGCCCCTTAGCACGAAATATTAATATTCCTGGACTGGTGGAAGCCCTCACGCACTCCCAAATCGACCGGTCCACCGACCTAGAAGGCCAAGTGGATCTTTTCAACAGCTGGGTCAGTCGGGGGGTTGAGAGTGCTTCCAAACCGGCTCGGAACATTTCCCAACGCGTGCCACCTTCCCAACCCTGGTATACGCCAGCATTAAAAGAACTAAAAAGGTCCTGCAAAAAACTCGAGCGGCTCTGGAGGGTTGCATACTCTCCACAAACTAAAGCAGACCTCCGTACAGCCCAAAGAGAATACTACACAGCAGTTAAGACTGCGAAAGGTGCTTACTTTGCGGCTAGGATCCAAAAAGCAGTTAACAATGATAAAGAAATCTTTGCTATAGTTCAACGCTTTCTTTCACCTATAGCGGAGCATAAAAAAATCCCGGTTTCCGCCGAATGGTGTGAGGAGCTCTCTTCCTTCTTCATTAATAAAATCAGGCTTATTGAAGAGGGATTAGCTCTGAGTACTGCTGTCTCACACCCCCCGGAGCTGGCACCTAGCGTCCCCGCTAAAAGCTGCCTCACCGAATTCACTAGGGTGGATCAATTGGACATCCTAACACTTCTAAAATCTTTAAAATCAGGCTCCCCCTCAGATCCTTGCCCGGCAAGAGTTCTGGCGGGAGTAGCAGACTGTGTAGGCCCTGAGGTCACAACTTTGATCAATTGGTCTCTAAAATCGGCAGTGGTACCTAAGCAGTGGAAGCAAGCCAAACTCTTGCCTCTCCCGAAGAAACCTTCGGCAGACCCCGCTACTGCAGCTAACTACCGCCCCATCTCCCTGCTCCCGGCACTGGCGAAAGTCTGTGAAAAGGTTGTCTTTCGGCAGCTGAACGCTATTGTTGAGGAGTCTGGTGCGCTTCATCCAGCCCAGTCGGGCTTTAGGTCATCCTTCAGCACTGAGACAGCTTTGGTGGAGGTGGTGGAAGCCATTAGGGAGTGCACGGACAAGGGTGGCAGAGCGGCGCTAATTTTATTGGACCTCTCTGCCGCCTTTGATACGGTTCCTCACCGACTCCTCGCCTCACCGAGATTGGTATCACTGGGGCTGTGTGGTTCTGGCTGGAATCCTTTCTGGACTCCCGCTATCAGCAAGTCTGGATGCCCCCGTACTCTTCCTCGGCCAGGCTTGTTCAGACCGGGGTCCCACAGGGCTCTACATTGAGCCCACTTCTTTTTAACATCTATATGACCCCGTTGATCTACCTGGCCGAGGAGCTGGGTGCAAAAATTATGGCCTACGCCGATGACACCCAGCTTCTGTTTACATGGGGCAACTCGACATTAGAAACTGATGTAGCACAAAAATGTCTGGCAGCCGTTTTCACCTGGTTAGCTCATGCCAAACTCAAATGTAATGAGGGAAAATCAGAGATTTTACTATATGGTCAATTCCCAAGCCAATTCACTGAACTAATTTGGCCCCCTGATTTTCCCCGTCCCCTCTCTGAAGGTGGCCCAGCCAAGAACCTGGGCATATGGTTTAATGAAGATCTGAGGTTCGCAGAGCAGATCAAGCGTTTGACGGGTGCCTGCTTCGGGACCCTCAGATCTCTGAGTAGATTCTTTCCTCTCCTACCCCAGCCAGCTAAAGAAACGGTCGCTAGGGCCCTTATATTGTCCCGCCTGGATTATGCTAACGCCTTGTATCTAGGTTCCCCTTCCTTTCTGGTTAATAAACTTCAGCTTATCCAGAATGCTGCCGCAAGACTCCTGCTGGGTATCTCTAGACGAAACAGCATAAGACATCAATTGGCTACCCTTCACTGGCTGCCGGTGGCCCAAAGAGTCCAATTTAAAGCTCTGGTACTCACGCATCGAGCCCTCCATGATACAGGCCCTGCCTACCTCAGGAAAAGAGTGACCTTCCATGTCCCAAGTCGCCACCTAAGGTCGGCTTCCCAACGCAGGATGGTAGTTCCCCGCTTCCGGCGAACCAGACTGGGCGGTCTATCTTTTTCGGTTAAAGCCGCCACCCTCTGGAACTCCCTCCCATTCACTCTCAGGAACACCAGAGACCTTGGCTGCTTTAAGAAGCTCCTTAAGACCCATCTTTTTAACATAGCCTATTAAAGTTGCTTCGCTCTGCTGCTCAGCCCTGACTTCTCTGTGGTTATGCTTCGCGCCAGGATACTCTTGAGTAGTTGTGCGCGCAATAAATATTCATATAACATATAACATAACATACATTTAAGGCGAGATAAGCGAGTAACCACTCGCTGCTTTTTAATGGGATTCAGTTAGCCTTTGACATTCCAGTAAATAAACCTTCAAATTATTTACCATTGTAGTGAGTTAACATACATATTAAATGACCATAAATATGTAAGAAGACCCAAAAAAAACATAAAAACTGAAATATGTCAAGCAGTAATCTAACATTTATATTCAGTGAAGGTCTATGTTTTATATTAAATATACCACGAAAATCATTAAGAAAAATGATCAACATATAAATATTGCTATCAATATCTTAACAATTGCATTTGAAGAAGAAATGTTACATATAATTAGATCAAAGAAAAAGAAGGTAATAGAAAAGTGAGAGAGAAAAGAAAGAGAGAAAATTGAAATGAGAATAAAGGGGAGAACAATGAATCTAAATAGAAATGAGAAAGAGGACAGAGAACCAAAGGGCTTCAGTCAAACAGAAAATGAGACACATCCAGTGTGAAGAAAATTCAATGAGGGGGAGAGAACCACGACTATTGAAGATGAGCAGCAGACCAAAGTCAAAAGAGGCTATGTAATATTGCAGACAGAGACATTCATTATAGCAACGAAAAGAAAATATAGAATATAAAAGAAAGACAGTAGTTGGTCATAAGAATGAAAAATGCAAAACAACAGTGCAAAATACATCAACGCATAAGATTCGAGACACATAGAAGACCATTGATATCAAAAGGTGCCACTTGGGGGCGGTAGGTGGCGCTTGACCTGTATGGCCACCATTGTGTAGAGCTCTCGCCAGGCCGGGAGTTAACCTACACTTAATCCTCATCCTGCCTTAAATACACGCACCCTAACCTGCATCAAATCTCGGCGGAAAACCTTCTGCTGCCGTGGGGTGAATTCCGGCTCGGTAGCTGCAACGATCGTCCTGCAATCGGCCGGCGAATACTCTGGGGCCGATCGGGCGCGAAGTGCTGGAGCGCGAGGGCGGATCGCAAATCTACGCAAGACCGGGGTCGCATAGGCCGGCTGTGTGCGGTGCTTATCGCGCGGCGTACCCTAGGCACACGGGCGGACTGCCCCTGGACCCGGCAGAAACTGCGGATGGCCTGGAGGTGAGGCTACCAACACCACATACTGAAGAGGGAGGTGAGGAGAAGGCATCGCGGCAGGGAAACGGCGCGGCCCTTGGCGGAGGAGCGACGCGGCCGCCATTTTGTGGACGGCGGGCCGTGTAGGCTACGAACTTGCTGCCTGCTGCCCGCCTGGATCTGGGGGAAGCTTTCCTACCCCAAGAGAGACAGACACGCACAGGCAGGTGTGAATGGACCTGGGAGGTACACGAGACGCTACCCCTGACAGTGGCGAGATCAGAGGAGCCTTGCAGTCCCCCAGCCCCCCTGCACCACACAGTCAAGTCTCCTCAGACTGTCCATGGGGTTAGAGAAATCTGTAGCGCTGTTGTGGGAGGATACTCTGCCCTGGAAGATGGATGTGGGGCGAATAGAGCGTGATCGGATCCCTCCACACAAGACAACTGCCCCCCTAACCCTGTTATTCCTGTGCCACCGATTGTGGTTGGGCCAGCGCACCATTAATAACCGGGTCCGCCTCAGTACGGCGCCCAGAGATAAGCCGGGATGGGCCAACCGGAGCAGCGGCAGTCTAAACTTCCGTTTGACACACGCAGAATGCCGGGTGCGACCTCCAGCACCCAGGGCGCTACTTGCTCTCCTGAACCACGAGATGACAGTTGGGAGGCCCTTCTGGTCAGTATGCAGCAAAGCCTCACGTCCATAGACTCAAAAATATACTCCATGACCCTCCGCTTGGATAACGTGGTGGCGAAGCTAGATGGCCACGAGGAACGTATTAAGGGAGTAGAGCAGAGAGTGTCGGATTTGGAGGACGGGGCAACGACTAGCAGACAACACATGGCGCACATGGACAAACTCCTAAAAGTCATTGCTGAACGAAATGAGGATTTGAAATCCCGTTCCCGACGAAATAATGTACGCATGCTAGGCCTGGCCGGAACCACCAATACAGGGCGCCTGGAAGACTACATGGATTGTTTGCTGATAGAACTTTTTGGCCGCGACGCCTTTTCGGCGCATCTTGTTATCGAGCGCACACCGCTCCCTGGTGCCAAAGCCCCCTCCGGGCGCAACGCCGCGCCCGTCATTATGAAATTTCTAAACTACAGAGACAGGGACACGCTTCTTCGCCTGGCAAGAGAAAAGGGTGAAGTGCGCCATGAGAACACTACCTTGTCGTTCTACCCTGACTTCACCCAAATGGTGCAGGACACTCGACGAAGGTTCCTAGCGGTGAAAAAACAACTTCAATCCCGCAGCATCAAGTATGCGATGCTATATCCAGCGCGCCTATGGATCCATCACAGAGGCCGACAACATATCTTTTCCACGCCCCAGCAGGCGGAAGAATTCCTGAAGCATGACAGGCGCTCAGTATCCCGAGAGACAGCTGCGGGGAGGAGATCGCGCTCTAACTCGCCTTCATCGGAACCCTCTTGAGACTTGTCACCTAAGTTGCTGGGACTGCGGCCCGGAGAGCCCTATGGCGACATCAGGCTGAACATCGGGAGGGTGAAATATGACACTATTATAGACTTGAAGGCATGATATGACTCTTGGCCGCCCGCCCCCGTCCCGTCGAAGCGACCCCTGAAGCCCAGGTGGTTGTAGATGGGTGAAATAGGGAGGTGTGACGGTACTGGCGGGAGCTCCTAGCGGCCCCCACTGAGGGCATAACCCCTTGTTTGGCTAACACTACTGTGTTTTATTTAGTCAAGGTTTGTTGGTCGTTTGGGTGTATGTTGACATCTGGAGACATGTTTTCGGCTAGGGAGGGAGGGGGTATCATACTCTGGCAGGTTGGGGCAGCCGGTGTGGGAGGTAAGGGGAGGGCGGGGAAGGAGGGAAACAGTTTAATGCAGGATGTCAGGTTTGTGGAGGGTAGTGGACGGGTTGGAAATCAAAAGGGACGTGTGAGTCGAGTGGATGAGTGTTGCGGATGGAAGAGAGTCCTCAGCGGGAGATCAAATGATGTTTTTTTCCGTAAATGCAGGATAAGCAGGTAGATACTACTCCAGGCGTTAGCGTGATATCATGGAATGTGAGAGGGCTTAATGACCCCCGAAAACTGAGGCAAGTACTAGGCTATCTAGATAGACACCATGTTAATGTTGCTTTCCTGCAGGAAACGCACCTGGCACGGGGATCCGCCCCTAAATTTGCATCCAGGTGGGCTTCGCATGGTTGTTTTGCATCATATTCCTCCTACGCAAGAGGGGTGGCTATTTTGGTTAAACGCGGGCTGTATTTTGTGGAGAGGGGAAGAGAAGAAGATCCAGATGGAAGGTACTGCTTGTTGTGGGGTTCCCTACAGACGCATGACATTGCTCTTGTGAACTACTATGGGCGTAATGTGGATGATCCTCACTACCTGCAACTGTTACATGGCAAGGTGAGAACGCTGGGTTGTAGATAACTCATCTGGGGTGGGGATTTCAATACTGTAGTAGATCCGACATTGGACAGGACACAGGCCGCACCAGCACATTATACCACCTCTCAGCGCGCCTTGCGGGATATAGTCATGGGGGAGGGATTAATTGATGCATGGCGTTTCTTACATCAGTCACACCGGGAGGGCACACACCACTCCTCTGTCCATAATACCTGGGCTCGGCTGGATTATGTGTTTTTGGCGAAGGTAATGACGAACTGGGTCCAAAGGGCGACGCATATGGCTAGGACATTTTCGGATCAATCCCCTGTGTACGTCTCCCTACAAATACCTGTGGATACTGCTCCCCATCTTGGCTGGCGGTTGAATCCCTCACACCTGCAGGATGCTGCTTTTAGGTCTGAACTGGAGCAAGAGATAGTTGACTTCTTCCCTAGGAACACTGGCTCAGTTGCGAGTCTTACTACTGTCTGGGAGGCCTTCAAAGTGACTGTCAGAGGGTGGTGCATTGCTAAGGGAGGGGGCATACTGAAAGCATTGCGCGGTACCCTACACACTTTAGAGACTGAGCTGAGGGCGCTGGAGCGAGTGGCTAGGAGCGCCGCGGATACCTCCCCCATACAAGCGCGTATTAGGGAGAAACTGTTGGAATACACCGGGAAAAAAAAATGGCGGCTGCAGCCGCTGGTTCGGAGGCGGCCAACACAGGAGAGCCAGAGCAAGGTATTAGCGGCAAAAAATTTGACAAAAATAAAAATACCTGCTCTCTCTGAGTACGCGACCCTGGACCTCCAAAGCATGCTCTCCCTGGAGAAAAACCGCTGTCAATATGTCCTGAAAGCCTCTGGCGACATACGGAGCTCTACAGTCCCGCGGCCATCTCGCGCCTCCCATCTTTCTTTATTCTAAGGTTGCTGAAAAGGGCTCCACTTCTTTTTTTAGTAATAAAGTCCTATTATTTCAGACAAGCTTGTTTCAGGCAGGGATGTCTGCAGAGACCAGCTGATAGGGGACCAGCACCGCACAGTACCCTGCCTGCTAAACCCTGCTTCCTTCTTCTCTACCTGACAGGTAAGAACTGGAGTCAAATGTGTGCCTTCATGGCCACATGGCTAATAATTGTTGCTGTGTTGTGATGTCCCATTTCTTGATGTGTAGGATCTGCAGGAAGACGTGGGATTTTTGTAAACGCCTTGCCTGCTGTCATTTTTAATCCTTTTATAACTGTCCGAACCAAACCAAACTACAAGTCCCAAAATGCAAAGTGTTGTTCGTGCAAAAGCCAGGTCCAGTGTAAAGTTATGATGTGGGGCTCTGACAGGTCTCTCGAGTGATTCTTTATAGCTGTGCTATGTCTTATTTCACAACACTCTACTGTGCAGTATCCCTCACAGCTGCCTTTAGCATGGCCTTCCATTCACTATACTGTGCTTAATCCCTTACTGCTGCATTTGGCATATCCATTGAATGCTATACTGCACTGTGTCCCTCATAGCTGCCTTAAGCATGGCCTTCATCACTATTCTGTGCCTTATCACATGAAACTGCCTTATTGCATGGACTTCTACCACCATACTGTGCCTTTTCGGTTACAGCTGCCTTTATTATTGTTTACCTTTACCTTATTGCTCATTGTGCCTCTCCACTGCATTTAGCATAGCTTTCCATCACCAGGAGCTGTGAGGGGCAGAGAAAGAACTATCTGAGGATTCAGCTCCATGTGATTCTTATGACGGTTGGCCTAGCTGGCTACGCTCACTCGCCATAGAGCACTCATCCCGACCTTTTACACCCCACCACTTTGAAATGTTACTAGCCTCAACATTCAGAAGAAGATTCAATGTCTGTGTACGTCTATAGCCAATACGCCTCAAAGCCTCAAAGAGGCCTACCTCTGTGGACTAGAAAGGGGTAAATAATTTATAACAATGCAGACTAATGGCTTGAGTGGCAAGTCCTAGGTGGTTGTGGCAGACATGATGAGAAGCACAGCTGAACTTTTTTATTACTTGTGTGATTGATTATTTAGGGTTCTTGTAGTTAGTTGTCTAGGGTCAATGTTATTAGTTTGGCTCTTAGTTGATTGCACTCCAGCTTATTTTCCACTCCGTGCCTCCAAGCTCACCAATTATAGCTCGACACTTAAATATTGTTGTTTTCTTGTCTCATTCTACCTACCTTCTTTTCTGTAAAGAAATGTAACCCCCATGGTGCTCCTACTCTGCAGTTCACGGTTCACCCCCACTCCCAATATGGACTATACCAGATGACAGTACATCATTTGTATACAGTATACTTTTTCCTAACATTTATTATGAATATTTTTGAACTGTGAATATTATTGCCAGTTAGGACCCACCTTAGATAACTTTAACAGACATGGTAGTCTATTGGCTAGTATAACCGAGTAGGTTAACTTTATCTTCCTTTAATATCAGATGTGGTACTCATGAACTTGCTGAATGCTGTTTTTGTCATGTACATTAAGTTAATTGTATTAATTGTTCTTAGCAGAAGCCTTAACAATAGATATTATACAAACATTAAAATCACTATAATTCCTTTTCAAAGTCCTATCTGCTCGGTCATAGGCTACAAATCCCATTTATTCAGTTATATGACTCAGATAATACAATGCAACAGTACATCAAGCTCTAAAACATAGTAAAGGAGCTAAAACTAGCCTGGCTTTCACTTATTCTTAAGTTTGCCAGTCGCAATCCATGCAGTCCAAATATAGGTGGAGACTGCACGATAAATTGCAAGCTGATCCATCCTATAGCACAACACTAAAGCGTCTGCCTCACTTGATATATTATGAGCACTATATAAGAGGACAAGCCATTTCATGGGGGCTATTGATGTATTTGGGCAGACTAGCATGCAATGAATGATGGTTTCATTATCTCCTTAGGAAGATGCACATAGTTCATTATTACCCTTAGCATTATTCCATCTGGTTTTTATACGTTCTAAATGAAAGTATAAAGAGACACAACTTAATTTAGAGGGAAAACATATCTCACGAGAGTTAATATCTAGGTAGGTTTCATAAAATGCATAGTCTTTATGTTTAATAAATATATGTACCAGGAGCCACTCTTAATACATGACTAGCTGGCAATCAGAAAGAATGCCTTCTTTCCTGAAAGAGGCCGAGAATTCCTTCCTCCTGGGGCTTCCCTTCTTTGGTGTTACTCCACGGAGGAAAGAAAAGGAAGACACCAATGAAGTGTGACAGACCATATGGACACCAGCTGCTTTACCAATATAGTTTTATTGCCACATATATGTATAAAGACGAGTAAAACATTAAGAGAGCCCAGGAGAACACATCCAGGTCCAACTGCTTCTCCTTCTTGTTTGCCAACATTCTTATGGATCTTGGACATGTCACCATGTAACTTAACCTATGTTATTACACAATGAGCATAAATGCAAATACCTAATACACATGACTATCCCACAACTAATTATTAGTAATAGTATCTACAATTACATTAATAGTTTAGAAACAAATATACTACTTGATTGAGCTCAACTCTTTAACCCCTACCCTTAAAACAATTGCCTGTTGTACGACTCAGCTATAATGCAAATGATGTTGCTCCTCTGTTACCATCATGAGTTTTTGCTATCATCATACTAAAACAATATTGCATTGCAATTCATGGAGAAGACTGTGTAGTGACAGAAGAGTCACGGAGGAGCCTCACCACCATTGAGATATTCCATCTGTCCTCCCCACACAAAAGGAAAATGTGGTACTGATGCCAGGAATTACTTAAGATCTTTATTGTTATGAAGAAGTAAGCAATGCTTCAATGCTTCAGTAGGTTCTGTCTTGATCTTAACGGGGTATAGTCTTTTTGACAAAGGTGAAAATGTACTATCTTTACACTTGTAGATTCAGTCTAAGGAGGCTCCACTCTGTCACCCTGCACTATATAAATCTACACTTGCAAATGTACCTTTGTAAATAGTGTCCATAAAGTTACTTGTATAAATTCATATTTCCACCTGAAAATGGAAAACCTGCAAGTTTGAATGTTGACCAGTACTGGAAATGTTCCTTATTTAATGAATTCTTGGATAAGTCCAAGGGATGCCTATAAATCCCTCAAACGCAAGAAATCTATGGGGGTAGATTTACGACTATGTTAACAGGGCTTTTTAGACTGAGTCCTTAGTGGCAAATTTACAAGAAAGTGGCGCATCTGTAGAGATCCGTCACTTTCCCTGCGCCACCCTGAGAAACCCTTGCGCCACCATGGATGTGCCATATTTACAATATGGCGCACCATGGTGCAAGAATTGACAGATGCATCAGAAATTCTGGCGCATCTGTTGGTTCAAAGGTCACACATTGCTGGAGTTGTGTCGCAAACACGACGCTACTCCAGCAATGCATTTTGAGGCCTATGCTTGCGACACTGCTTCGCTCCTTATGCCTGCTTCAAGCATATCTCTTTTATTGCCAACTCAGAGCAGCATCTACAAAACAATGCAAAGATCTTAGAATAGTAAACGTAACATTCTAAAGTCTATTTAATCCTGTGTGTGGCTGCCATCTTCCTTTTTTTCCTGCGAATATCTTGACACATCGATCCGCGAATAAAACTGTTAAATAAACCAATCCTTAAACGTCCAATTAGAACAAATAAATTAAATTTTCCTTCTTAAAATTACTTCTTGTAGTCTCCTCCTGAAAAGAATATTAAACAATATTTTAAATGATGGGAATCAAAAGGGAGTGATAATATGAGCCTCAGTGTCTTTCATAAAATCATGATTTTCTACCCATCCCAGCTAATGAAAGGTCATGTGACTCAGGTGGCTAGGGTGAATATTTTCAGTTTCCTTTGGGGTATTCTAATTCACACTGTTACCTTTACGTTTAGGGTGCATTTTCTGCTCAGACTTAGAGAGTTGTGTCAACAGGCAATCACTTGGGGGAGGTTGAGTCTGTTTCTCCAACTTTCGCTTTCCTATGTTTTCCATGTCCCTATCTTTCTCCATGTATCTCAGTGTCTTCTGTTTCCCAGGTCTCCTATTGTTTTTCCCGTCCGCATTGTTTGCGATCTTCCCCATATCTCCCCTTCTCGGCTGTTTTTCCCAGCTCTTCCTAGCCCTATTCTCGTATGGACCGTACCTCCATGTATGTGCTTGCTATCAGGGATTGGCTCACCTGCATATCTACAGTAATGGAGTTCAGAAGTGGGCAGGCAAAGGGCACCTTATCTAGTCCATGAATTATCTATTGAAGAACCACTTATCCCAGTGAAGTTTGGCCACAGTCCAACATGTTAGATGAAACATTCATGTAGGTTTCTTCTTGTGCCCATTTCAGTAAACATATATTCCCCGTAGACAACATAGTCATATTCACCAGACCAACCGGACACAACCATCAACACACAAACATACCCCAAAACAAATCACAAGCCAGGTGTTGCCAAAACATCAAGTTTTGTGTATAAATGGAATACTTCTACAGAAGTGAACCTGTGAAATATCATTGACCCATAAAGTGGAATACTCTGCTAAAACAGCTTCCATTTATTTCAGCCTGAAAAGGAATGATGAAGAGTAAAATAAAGTGCTGCAATAATGCCACAGAAATTCCATTTGTGTGCCTCAAAATTTGCAAATCTGTGCTGCAATATCCGGAGGGGGAAGGGTCTGATTTTCACCTACTGACTGGGTTACCTGATTCGATTTCCCTTAATGAACATAAAATGATGCTTCATGCAAAGAATGGGAAGTTGAAATCTGAATTTTCAGAAACAAAGCTCATAGCTGAAAAAAAGGCTATAGTTTTTCTTCAAATGCAATGAATTTAACAAAAGCAGACAGTATTATAGGCAAAGCAGTTTTTGTACTAGTAACCTTAGTTCACTCTTTTGGAAATCTGCTATAAAAACACGAGGGAATATTAACCTCAAAAATACTTCAGCTGCACTCGAACACGGCACTGTGAAAAGTCATATTGGACTCAGAGTGATTATTAATAAAGTGACTAGACATGATTTTGAATGATGCATCTATCATGTAAAATTCGTTTCGCGCTGGTATTCCCAATTAAAGAAGTGCAGATCATGCTGGAGTGCATGTCGAGGCTTGACACTTTGAATCCTGTTCATTTGCAAATGATTCAGAACGCACACCAGCAAAACTGTTTCCACATGAGGTGATTGATGGCAGGAAGAAGCAAGTCATAGGGACGTGGAGCATGTGTGTGTCATTAGAGGTGAGATAAAAATTGAGTTCAGCCAGCTGTCCTTTGTTATGCGGGTGTTAATCAGGGAAATGCTGCTCATTGGCTGCGAAGCACAGACCTGGCAGGGTCACTTCCTCTTAAAGAGTCATTGGCACTGTTAAAAGAGCACACTGCAATCAACCCAGGGCTGCCAGTTCGTTTTTTTTCCAGCAAACAAGCACCGACTATTTGCACTTGAGCAGCTACCAATGAACACTGAGCACTGCCACGCATTGCAATCAACAAAATGTATTCCAGTTACCTCACCCTCCAACCGCATGAGATTGATTGAATGAATACAACTGGGCGACATTGTAAGCAGTATATTCTTTCCAGGGATATCTAGAACTGTTTTGACCTTAAATCATTTCCGATTGACAGAGATGTATTATTGGTCACGATAAAGTCCGGAATGGAAAAATAGAAAATGTAATGTTCATTCATTTCAATATTTGCATTCAGGTACATTTGTGAGATAGACCGTAGAATAAGCAGCAGCAGGCCTACATTCCATGAGCAAAAATAAAAGAAGCATGACAATGAGCAGGGTAAATAAAAACGAAGGGACCAATGCGTCATTTTTGCGCCACCGTTGCGTCACTTTTTGTGACGCAGCGGCGGTGTCAAAATGAGGCCCATTTACAATACCTGCGTCAGGTATAAGGTATGAAGGGTGGGAGTTCCCACGCAGGAAAGCCTCGTAAACGTGACGCAGTGAAATCTACAAGATTTCACTGCGTCACTTCTAGGACACCACTGCGTCAAATCCTTGAAGTACATGTTAATATTGTTGTTTCATCAAGGTACATGTTTAAACTCTATAGGCATGTCGCAGACCTTTTCCTTGAGCCTTAGAGTGTCTGAGTGGCGGTGTTAACACAGGGTCTCTCTGCAACGGCCCGGGCGGCAGAGATAGGGCTGCCTGGGCGCAAGGTCTGCCGGGAGACCTTTCTTTCTTACTACCCACTGCATCTGCCGGCAGATATTTTTGTGCCCAAAATGCTAATTATTGCAGTCATTGCACTCCTTTGCTGATTTTGTGATTAGTTCTGGAAAATAAAAACTGAGGGCCGCAGGTAACAAACACCAGTTGCAAACCAGGCATGAGCAATTTGCACACTGCCTCATTTGGGAATAGGAATGCAATTTGCAATGTACTAATAGGTGGCATAACACATTGTCCAATCGCAGGAACTGGCATAATGACATTTTTTAATGAATATTACCTAGCTAGGTTATAACTAGTGACTCCTTGTTATTGGCTGAAAATGCAGGCAGGGACGCTTGTAGCGGACAGCAGGCCCCCATCTCTGTAGAGTGCATTCTAAAAAAAAGGAATTACAGTTGCAATTGGAAACACTATTAATTTGCAAATTGTATAGTTTGTGACTGAGAAATGGCTTCGTAAATCTGTCTCATAAGCATTTAAAGCTAAGGAAACAGTTAAATGTGAGCACAGGAACGCAAAAGGGCCAATTTGAACATAGTTGATGCATGTTGGAATTACGTGTTGAAAAATTAATAATGTATAGCTGCTTCACTCTGTATTAATCAAAAAAGAAAGTAGACATTCAGTATGTGCATTCTACCTGTTTGTAATTGACACAAAGGGCCTGATTGGCAAACATTTTGCTGTGAGTAGTTTATTCTTGTAGTACACCTGGTTCCTACTGATTCCAAAGAGTAACGAAGAATGAACCAGGAGTGCCTCTCACGTACCATGGAATTCAGGATTAAGCCAAGAGTTTAAAAAGAGCTGGTCATGGCAACATCATTGTGAATTGGGCACTGTTGGAAAGTTGCCCATCCTGCATGGACACCTGGGATTGTTTTGCTTTTTCACTAAACCCTCTTCTTTCTGACTGCATAACTCTGTGTGATTTACTCCTGATAACCAGTGGGAAAATTGACATACATCTAATTGTCACATTAAATGTATTTTAAATGTCCTACTATTTTGTACTACCTGTACCAAGGGCTTAGAAATTAAATGCTATTAGTAGGCTGCAGCCCTCATTGTGTCACCTACTACAGCAACACTGTGTCTCCATGTTGGCCACTGTAGCCTGAGTGTATAGTTTTAAACTTCCCTTTCTTTTTTTAAATTCTTTTTTTATTATTTTTATAAAGAATACAATTGCAACCGCTGTTACAGGGTTAGCATATAATGAGTAGTAGTCATTTATACATTGGTGTTTATATAGCTAGCTCCTTCTGTCTGTATTTTGAGAGCAAAAGAAAAGCAAGAAGGAAAGGACAGAAAAATTAGTTATGAAAACAAAAGAGGTATAGAACAGGCACGGAGTGAGAAACAGTCACTGTACATTACATTTGGCATCAGCTATACATTACACCTGACACACTTTGAGGATGTTTGAGTCCACATGCAGGGCCAACCGGGCTATAGTAGGGAACACCTGTTGGGGTCAAGGACCAATGCGTTGTTTTGGCATCCTAGCGGTTTCATAGGGGTTTATAAAAGTCTAGGTAAGTGTCCAGAGCTTCCCACATCCCTCTGGAGGGTGATTTCCAGGGTGAGTACTGTAGCACAATATTGTCCACTCCTCTGAGATGCGTGATCCAGTTTATCCATTCTTTGTAGCTAGTCTTGCTTGTGTCTTTCCTGTTGGTTAGGACCATTTTCACAGTTGCTGTCAGTAAAAGGTCAAGTAGATCCCTATCTTGTTCAGTTCTCAATTTCGTGTGCATAAATGCTGAGGTGAGGGTGGAGAATTCCATTGCTAGTGTGCACTCAAACATATCGTTAATGAAACCAAAGATTTTACCCCAAAATACCTTGAGTGTTGGGCACTGGAAGATAAGGTGTGCTAGGTCCCACTTCCCCTTGTTACAGTTCCAGCAGAGTGCGTCCTCCCTGAGTTCTAATGAGCATACTCGTGCCGGGGTCCAAAATGCCTTGTGAAGCAGCCAAAGTTTAGTTTGTTCTAGTACTGGGGTAATCTTATTATGCGAGGCTGAGGTCCATAGTGTTGCCCATTCCTGTTCGTTGAGTGCAGTTTTAGATTGTTTATCCCAGTAGGCGACTGTCTTCATCAAGTTTGAGGGTTTTGGGGCGCAGGAGTTTGTAGAGCTGTGAGACTTGGTGTCCTAGTTTGTTAATGTTTGACACATATCAAAAGATTGAGGGTTGGGGGGTAGATGGTTTAGTTTTTTATAGGGCCAGTCTTATTTTCAGAAAGTTATAGAGTTCGATGTAATTTAGGTAATGTCTTGATTTGAAGTCTGAGAATGTAATAGAGTACTTCCCATTCTCTAGTTGGTATGGGTAGTAAATACCTTTCTCCAGCCTGGTATTGAAGGTAAGGCTTTTCCCCTTGTGCTTAACCTTGCTTTTAGCCCAAAGTGATTCCATCTTAGACCCTTTGATACTAACCTCCAACTTTTTATCTACTTTTAGTAGTGCGATTTTTGTGTTTTTCAAAGGTAGGTTTGGATGGGTGGGGATATCTATTAGCTGTTAGAAGGTCAAGTGGGCTCTGATTGTTCAAGATGGCCTTCTCTACCTGAAGCCATACTGAGATGTAGGAGGCCTTCGGGGAAATCCAGTGTGAGCCCTGTTTTGCTAGAAAAGCTAATTGGAACAACCTAAAGTCTGCCAGGTTTACCCCTCCTTGGGTTTTATCCAATCTTAGTTTCCTAATGCGTATCCTTGCCTTCTTTCCGCGCCAGAGGAATTTAGTGAACATGATATCAACTTTCCGGTGGAAATTATCTGTGAGTAGGAGTGGGAGCATACTAATCAGATAGTTAATCATTGGGGTGAACATCATTTTGATGGTTTTGCGTCTTCCCCAGCACGTTATGAATTTTGGGGACCAAGAGTCCAGAAGTTTAAAAAAAAAAAAATTCTAGTAGTGTCTTCTCATTGTGGTGTAGTATGTCTATTAGGTCGCTACCGAAATATATGCCTAGGTATTTTGTCTGCCAGGCCAACCCCATGTCCCCTATAATGTCTTTCATGCAGTGAATGTTTAGTGGTTTACATTCAGATTTGTCCTTGTTTAGCTTATACCTTGATAGCCTGGAGTATTCTGCTATGGTAGTCATCAGTGCTCCGATTTAGGACTTCAGCGGTTCCGTTACTATCAGTATATCGTCTGCATAGGCGGCTAATTTTATTTCTAAGCCATTGATATTGACCCCTTTTATGCTAGTGTTTAACTTTATATCCTGGATAAGGGGTTCAAGGGCCAGTAAGAATAGCGCAGGCGACAGTGGGCATCCCTGTCTGGTTCCTTGTTGCAGTGTAAAGGGGTCAGAGAGTGTGCCATTAACTATAATACGGGCTGAAGGAGCACAATATAGGGCCATAACCATCCAAATGAAGCCCTCCCCCAAGTTTAAGGAATGCATGCAGCGCTCTAGGAAGGCCCAGGAGACTTTATCAAAGGCCTTCTTGGCATCTAATGTGATAGCTACTGTCGGTTCTGGTTTAGTGGACACTTGTTCCAATATGTGGCAGAGAAGTCAGGTGTTGTTGTTAGACAATTGGTTGCGCAGGAATCCGACATGGGAGTTACTTATTATTTTGGGGAGTACCGTATTTAGTTTAACTGCCAAGATCCTGGCATAGATTTTGCAGTCCACATTAGTGAGGGATATGGGTATGTAGATTTTTGGTGATAAGTGGTCTTTACCCTCCTTGGGGATGACTATTATATTAGCTTCTGACATGGATTGAGGAACTTCACCCTTAGCTGCAGCCTGGTTATAAACCTTTTTCAGGGTTGGTTTGAGCCGGTTTATGAAGGTCTTGTAAAAATCGGTTGTATACCCGTCTGGCCCGGGTCTTTATTTTTTTTCAGTGATTTGACTAATTTTTCCTGACCTAACCTGATTGTGTCTTCGGTGCTTAGCTTCGGAAGCCCGATTCTGTCAAGGTATTTTGTACAGTCCTCTTGGTTGAGGTTCTGGTTGTTTTTGTAGCGCTCTGAATAGAATTCTTGTAATATCTTGAGGATGTCTTTGTGCCTTGTGTGGGTTTTGTTGTTTGAGTCTGTGATAGATGAAATAGCAAACTGGTTGCGTTTGTGTTTTAGGTAGGAGGCAAGAAGTTTCCCTGCTTTGTTGGCTTCACATAAAAAGGGCTTTGCACTTGTTAAACCACAACCCTGCTCTCTCGCTCAGGATTGTGTTATATTCATATTTGTTTTGTGTTAATAGTATTAAGAGCTTGTTGTATTGTGTAGCGTTTGCATGGGCTGATTCTAAGCACTTGATCTCCTGCTCGAGTTGATTTAATCTCAGGTTTGTATTCTTGTTAATTTTTGACTTAATTCCAATTATTGTGCCTCTGACAGTTGTTTTAGGGAATCCCATGTTGTGTTGACGCTAGTCTCCGGGGAATTGTTATGACTTAGGTAGTCAATTATGGCCTCCTCAATCTTTTTTTTGTTCTTGGGGTCTGATAAAACTTTGCTGTTAAATCGCCACCTCTGGGGGACGGCTTCGTTATGGCATCCGCTCAGTTTTAGACTGATACATGAGTGATCTGATACTAACCTTGGTGCTATTTTGGAGTGTTTGATTAGATGTGTGTGCGTTCCCGGGATAAGTATGTAGTCTATCCTGGTGTAGGAATTGTGTGGGTTAGAATAGAATATGTAGTCCCTTGTATCGGGGTGCTATAGACGCCATGCGTCTTTAAGACTGAACTTGGAGCAGATATTTTGGAGTGTAGCGGGCAAGGTATTGGAGTGGTATTGACAGGAGGATGGTCTGTCCGTTATGTGATCCAGTGGGATGTTAAAATCCCCCACCACAACCATGAGTTCATATTGGGGGAAACTGTCTAGCATGCGTGACACCTCCCCCCAGAAGGATGGGTCGTCTGCATTGGGGCCGTATATGTTCGCTACGTGAATCCGCTCCTCCCCCCCTCTGATGTGTTACTAGAAGTCTGCCCTCATTGTCGTGAGAATGTGAGTCTATTGTTATGTTTGATCTTTTGGATATTAAGGTCAAGACCCATCGCTTCTTTTTGTTGGCTGGTGAGCAAGCCATCTGTGTAATCCAATTGCCTCTGACTTGTTTGGCATCCTCCATGCATAGTTTGGTTTCCTGCAGGAGGACTATATCACCTTTAGTTTTAGACAGGTAGTCTATTATCTTCCGGCGCTTAATAGGGTGATTCAGACCTTTGACATTGAGGGACACTATGTTGAGGCCCGTTGTCAGGGTGAGTGTGTTGTTAAGAGCAATCGGCTATAGTGTGGTGTGGCGGTTCTGTATGTCCAATACTCAGATGTATTTTGCCTCTCAGGTGCATTCTCATGGGGTGTGTGTCTAAGCTCCCCAGGTACATCGCCAGCCAAAATTGATTTTCACCAGTTGTGTACGTCTGGTTGGTCTCCCACATGCGTTGGCTATCAGGATCTGCCAGATACAATTTGTAGTGAAAAAAAGGTATAAAATAGGAAAAAGGCTAGAAAATACAGAAGACAAAGAGCTGAGAAACCCTAGTATAGATTTCTCCCCACCCCCACTCCTCGCTTCTAGCCCCCCCATAACCCCTCATTGGAAATACTCGCATGTCAGAGGTGCGACGGCAGGATCGCCGTTCCGCCTCACAGAGAACTGCTGTCGGGTAATTGGCATGCGATACTCCCATGCACGCATTTTTATCTATGATACATGCATACAAGGTGTTGTGGGTATAAACCCTATACAGTATAATTGTCCAAAAAGGATACGATGCTGTGCTTCCAGTGGTTCCTTGAAGTTGGCTCCTTGAAGTTGGCTTCTTACATTTGGTCTTTCATCTTTGCGAACTTGTTGAGGACTGTTAGCAAGTCTGTTGAGGACTATTGAAATAAGCCAATCGAGGTAGATGTTGCATCATTGTTGAGGTAGATATCGGTTGTAGACCTTGGTAACTTTGAGGTAGATATGGTTGCTGGATCCTTCTTGAAGCGGCTAACTTAGAGCTGCTGTTCACCCAGTATTCAGCTCCGGCGACAGTCTTCTTTTGGCGGAGCCGGGTTGTGACGTTTCCATGTCTAGAGCTGCTGGACCGTCCAGGAAGTTCGCCAGGTCCTTGGGATCAGTGAAAAAGTGGTGTTTGCCTTTATCTATTATCTTGCATTTTGCTGGGGCCACAATTGAGAATTGGATGTTTTTGCTCTTGAGCTTGTCGCGTAAGGCAAGGAAACCCTTCCTGGTGTCGACAGTGTGCTTAGAGTAGTCTTGTATGAGGATGATCTTGTGCCCTTTCCAGCTGATTTGGTGATTTTTGCGGACATAGTTAAAAATGTGCTCCGTATGCTGTGATCTCAATTGCTTGCAGATGGTAGGCCGTGCTGTTTGGGCTGTTGAGGATTTGAATCTGGGAATTCTGTGAGCCCTATCCAGCTCAAATTGGCAATCGAATTTTAGGTTGGTGAGTTTGGGGATCAGGTCTTCGAGAAAGGCAGAGCAGGACCCTGCTGCATCCTCTGAACCCTCCTGGATCCTTTCTATGTGGATGTTCCCTCTGCGATTGCGGTCTTCAATCTCCGATGTCTGTTTCTGGAGTGACGCGGTCATTTTAGATATTATTTTCATCTCCTTGCTTGAGCTGTGGGTAGAGTCCTCTACATCGCTGATCTTTGTTCAGCTGCTTTTGAGTCTGATGTTCACTGAGTTTAGGTGTGGTATGTTTCATAGTTTTTACCAATTCGTGTACCTTGGCTAGCTTTTTTAGGATAATTTCTAGTGTGCTGTTGACGTCTGGCACTTGTTTGATAGGGGAGTCAGATATCGCCGGCTCACCTTTGCTCTTCTTTAGTTGTTGTTGTACTTTTGTTTCTCTGTCTGTCATGTTTGCTTGGTGCCTTAAGGACCCTCTGACTCTCTGTACACTTGCCATTGTTGCCGTTTCTTCCCCTCACTATTTTGACTGCTATCAGCAGCGATCCGCTTGCTCGTCTTTTTCTAGTAGCTTCTTCCGGATGTCTTTTCTCCTGGGGTGATGTAGATAACCCTAACGTCGACCTCTGCATCCAACAGCTGTTGGTCTTACAGTTCCTTCAGGTTCCTACGAGCGTACTGCAAGGCGGAGGAGGCAGTATGTGGCAGTGTGCGGCCAGAGAGCCTAGCATGTGTCTACTTCCAATCTACGGGTAGTGCATTTTCCTTTTCGCGCTTTCCACCTTCCAGCTTGGTCCCCTACTGCGATACTGGGTACCTCAGACTTTAAGCGGTTATTGTCTGACCTCGCTTGGTTCGCTAGACTTCCCCTGTTGTCTCTCACTGAGTTCACACTGCGTTCTGCACCCACCACTTTGCCAGCTGCTGTTATTTGGGGTTACGTTCCTTAGTGTGTACGTGGGTGAGCCAGCGGAGCAAGACCCTGCTGTGCAGTACCAGTATCTACCCCTTGGTCTTTGTAGAAAGGGCGGTTGCAAGATTGAATGTGTACCGAGTTAGCTCTCTGCTCATTGGTCCACTTGCCGGTTTGGTTTTCGCTCTGGGGTCTGTACATTTATGAGCCTCCTATAACTTGTAGCTTGGAGCCCTCTTCAGTGTTTGTTCTTATTGAAAACACTTAAAAGCAGGGTGCACTTAACTTGATTCCAATTGGAGGGCTTGCCGTGCTGTGCTGGTTAGCACCCGACACTTCTGACTGGGCGTGAATATTTAGCGTTGTGGCAGCCTTTGCAGACTTCACAGTGTTGTGTTTGCCGGTTCTAGTACCATCAAGGGCTTTTACTCTCTTGTTGTTTGTCCCCTATTGTCTTGTGTCCCCCTATAGTCCCGTCCTGCTTCTTCTATCTGCCCGGGCTTGTTTGGTTCTGTCGCCTCGGCCGCCATTACAAGAAGTCCGCACAGAGCCTTGTTGTTCAGTTTCAGTTTTGTTTTCAGGTTGAGGGGGACCACAAACTTATCGTCTTTAGGTTAAATGCCCCCTTATTCCCTTACGACCCTTGTGTCACTTATGGGGTCATGCGGCTCACACAGCCCCACCACTCCTGACGTCCCAGTGTTCCGTGTGGGTCAAACCGGGTTTCAAGTGTTACGGGCGCCTTTGTTGTCTGCTGCTGCCACCATTACTTTCGTCCTCTTGCTTCAGTCTCTCGCTGCTGCGTGCTGAGGTTCCGTAAAAATTATTACGATGTTCTGGGCATTACCGAACATGGACGAGTTTGGTATCTACGAACCGCAAATGACGAGTTCGGCAAGTGTGCGAATTTTCGCTACACTACCTGCCAGGGTTCGTCTAATATTACGTGTTCTCCATCTGAACCCTCGGGTTCCATTTTAGATACGGCATCCATTTTGTTTCTTGCCCTCACGTAGTCAGCGAGCAGGTAAACTGTTCGCTCCTTGACCCTCTAGTTCCCAAGCCTTGCGGAAGACGCATACTCCTTTCATGCGTCTTTATGGCCGGAGGAATGACACAGCAAAGGCAGATGGCACAGCTTGAGGGTAATCTGGTTGTACCGGTCTATTGTGACAGCCTTGCAGGCGATGGATCCAACTCTTTGATCCCACGATCATGCTTCCGATATTACCCCCACACTCTTTTCTCTACACGTGTCTGACTTCCTTACAGCTGCTCTTGTCTCTTCTTCTTTGTCATTTACAACTCTAATGGGTGTGCCTAATGATGGGAAGATGTACTTTTACAGTTGGGAACCGGCATGGCTATTGTAATTATGTTCCGGGATTCTGAACACATGAAAGCGACCTTTTTGAAGTTTACTGTGGGAACTGGATTGTAATCTTTTGTCCACATGATATGCAATGGCAACATTATGTATAAAAGAGAGCGACCTACAAACGCAATTTGAAGCAGACTCTCAGAACCTACACACTGTTGTACTTCTTGTGACTTTTGCCTCCCTGCAGTAATAAACGCTGATCTTTGACGCCGAAGGAAGTATCCCGTGTCTCTGTAATTTGTGCGCCGAAACAGGTATCCCATGAAGGTTATAGGTGTTGTTCCCTGGCACCGCTGGTACTGTTAAAAGTCCAGTCCTTCAGTTGGCGCCCAACGTGGGGCGACTTCAGCGGTACCGGTCCAAAGCCTGATGATTGTGAGGAACTTCGTGTGAAATCTCCGAGGGAAGGTGCACCCCGCTTCATCGATCCTGTTGTCGAAATAAGTGGCCCGAAGTTTTTCCCTGCGAAGATTCCCGCCTCCTGACGGCTGCGACGGACCGATGCCCTGACTGTCGACCTGTCTTCGACGCCCGGCGCAGACCTTACGTACAAGCGAGACGATAGACGGGCCTTCCTGGTGACGCCATTGAAGTTCCGAGTTAAGTATTTGTGGGTCGCTCCCAGTCCTTAGTGGTTGTTCTAGCTTCTTGAAAGCTTTGTTGTTAGCCTTTGAGGCTTTGTTGTAATAGCTCACCGAGCTTTGTAATAGCCTCTTCAGGCTTTGTGGTTAGCTCTCCGAGCTTTGTGATAGCCTTAAGGCTTTGTTGTATTGCATGGTTCCATTGCATTTGTGGTTCTTAGTATTGGTCCTTAGTATTATTTGACAGTTGCAATTGCCAAAAACCGAGGGTTTTGACTTACACGAGGTTTTATTGCTTCGGTAATCCTTGAAGTTTGATACTAGGTTAGTGTGCACGATGCCTAGCCATAGTGGTTTGTTTCGTATTTTTCAATGTTGCGCAATGGATTCCCGGTTGGAGGACTCGTGTCCGATACCTCCAGTTGGAACTCCGATACATGATCTTTATAGTCGACATGGGGTGGGTCCTATAATATATAATGATTACTGGATTCGCTATACAAAGAAAGACGGTGACCTTAGATGGCCACCACATGGAACTTTTGAACTTTCGATTTTAGATAATCTTGAGGCTAAATTATTTTTAATGAAAGCTAGGCCAGCTATGTTTGATTCCTTTCGGATATGGCGTAAAGAGGCCAAGCAGAAAGAAATCAAACAACTTAAAAAGGATCAAAAACAAGGGTTCGTTCCGATAATGCAAACTATACGAGAATGTAAACAGGAAAAAGAAGAAAAGGAAATGGAAATCTCTACTAGATTGCATCATATGAAAATAGATAAATAATACCCAGTTTTGCCGAATAATCTAGAAAAAAAAGAAGAAGATTTGAAGGAGGATTCCTTGCTGTCATATTTGATGAAATCACCACCTCCTTATGTACAGGGTGCTACTGCTCCTGTAGTTCCTCCTGTAGTACCTCCTGTTGTACCCCTTGTTGCTCCAGCGGCTGCGGGTCAGCCCGTTGTTAACCCTACGTATGTTCCACCACCTGTCCTTGTTCCTACTGCTCCTGTACCTGTATCTTCGCAGACTGCTGTTTCTGCTACTCCGACTACCTTGTCCGTTCCTACTATGCCTTCCTTCACCTCCAGTGTTGTTGCCCCTGTTTTTCTTTCTCCTTCTGTTCGTAAGCGTGTTCCTAACTCTGTTGCTACCCTTTATTCGCCACTTTCTGGTCCGTTATTTTCGTCTAATTTATCTGAAACTCCTCAAAGACGGAGTCAGATCCCTAGTGGTAGGGAGAAAGAGACATTAGTAACCATGGCACATAGGTGGATAAGACATCCTGCTAATTACACTCCTCGTGTGGTTTTTGACACATTTTCTCAGTTTAACGAGCCTACGCAGAGATTCGTGTTTGAAGAGATGTGTAACTTTTTGAGGGAAGAATGGTATAACGATGATGTAGATAATGTACCGTCCGACATAATTGAACTTCAGAGTCACTTTTCGAACGGTATGATTATAGGAGACGATGTACGACGTGCCGTGGAACGCTTATTAGCGTTCAGATCCACAACACATTCTCGGGTGTCATCAGATGATACCACTGAGAATTGGAAAGCGGTTCCTGGTC
Source organism: Lissotriton helveticus (assembly GCF_964261635.1). Taxonomy (NCBI): domain Eukaryota; kingdom Metazoa; phylum Chordata; class Amphibia; order Caudata; family Salamandridae; genus Lissotriton; species Lissotriton helveticus. The sequence continues at coordinate 983,323,029 of NC_136071.1, read as the reverse complement.
AGTATCCTATGAGAGAGGTTCCGCCACTGTGGGTGCCTGGTGATCCTAATACAAACCCTGTGGTTCTACCGCATTTTCGAAGGGTATGGATACATCTTCCATGGAAACGATCGGAAGTTTTGCAAGTGAAGCAATCCTTGCCCGATCCGCGTAAAAATCCGGCTGGTTATTATAAGGAGTTATCACAACTGGTAGAAGCTTCTATTATGAACCTTGCCGACATCGACATGTTGTTTGGCAATGTTGTACCGCAACCAGTTTGGGCCAAAATTCGTCAAGCCAATCACGCAGTTGAATTAGGGGGTGATTGGGCTGCACTGCTAGCAGCTGATGCATTACAAGTTGGTGGGGCTAAGCCTGACCAGCTAATCTTAGATTTGCCTCAGAAAATCATTACACTCATGAAAACTCTCATGCCAGCGATGAAGGTGAATTGGGATAAGTTATTGAGCTTGTAAGCAAAAGAAAGACGAGAGTGTCTCGGATTTCTTTACAAGGTTTGAGGAAGCGTTTGTCGACCACAGCGGTCAGGACATGGGCACTGAGGGAGGCCAGCGGTTATTTGTTGATAAATTTGTGTCGAATTTGTTGCCTGAGTTAAGCAACAAATTGAAGAATTCAGAGAGTGCGTGGGCAGTTTCAACCCCTGCGCAAATACTAGCAACGGCCCAGTATTATGAGAATAGGGGAAAGGAAGAAAGTGATCGTGTAGAAAAGAAAACGAAGGAGCTCAAAATGAAGGTTTTGTTGCAGCAAGCGTATCCTCCACGATCAAACCAAAATGATTCACAACAGCAATATCGACCACGAGCACAGCCCGATAGGATGCAGCCGCGCTCTGACAACTTTGATTATAGATCTTCACTTGGGTATAATCAGTGCGCATATTGTAGGAAAGAGGGACACCTAAAATATGATTGTCTTGCCTTACGGGACCGTCTGAATGGTGTGTCGACACGTGGAAACCGTGGTGGTGGTCCTCAACAGGCACCACGTGGTAGAGGTCGTGGTTCATCCCACAATCAGATTGATCGTCATCAAAATCAATCAGATGCGAATAATTGTTTTGACCAGCGAAATATGGGGTCAGTCCGATCTGCACAATATAATGTGGACGAATATTTCGTAGAGCATGAGACTGTTGCAAACGACCATTACTAGGACAGCCAACGACAAAGAGAGGGAGTAGTGTCAGTTCCGGTCGATCAGAGTGGGCCTTACGTTGCAGTGGCTACATCGGGTGTAGTTGAGCCTTTTCTGTTAGACACTGGTGCGACGAAAAGTTCCATCATGCATTCGAAACTCCCTGGCGCACCTTTGTCTGGCTTAACAAACGTTTCCGTTGGATTCTCTGGCGCCCCTGTTAGCAACCCAGTCTCTAGTCCTTTGCCTCTTATGATTGGACCTTGTGAGCTAACGGCTCCACTGATTCTATCTACAGGTTGTGGTGAAAATCTTTTGGGCCTGGATTTATTGAAACGATTATATGCAACATTGTATTGTTCCCCCGAAGGAGTGGAGCTTACATTGGGACGGAGAGTGATCTCTCCAATGTATTTATCAGTCGATAAATTCCCACCGGAATTGAGTTCCCTCCCTGCGTCCTTATGGGCCACAGGTCCCAATGATGTGGGCCTGTTAGACATTCCACCTTATGTGATTCAATTGAAACCAAATGCGCGATTACCACGTTTACCTCAATATCGTATTTCTCTTGAGGGCGAACGAGCACTGTTAGCAATCGTTCATGATCTCATTGGAAAAGGTGTTGTTGAAGAAACTCGTGGAAACGTGTGTAATAGCCCTGTATTGCCAATTCTAAAACGAACTGACCCAACTAAACCTTCTGTGTATCGTTTCGTAATAGACTTAAGAGAGGTGAACAAAATAGTGGTTCCACAATTTCCTGTGGTCCCTGACATTACGGCCTTACTAACAATGATTCCGGCATCTGCCTCCTGGTTTACAGTAATCGATCTAAAGAATGCTTTCTTTAGTATCCCGATTGCTGAGGAAAGCAGAGACCTATTCGGATTCTCATTAGGTGGTCGCAGTTTTAGGCTAAAACGCGCTCCACAGGGCTACTGTGAGAGTCCGTCAATCTACAGCCAAGCACTTAAAGGTCAACTTGATGCCTTTGTTTTACCTAAAGGCGCAGCTTTGATTCAATACGTTGACGATCTTTTAGTGGCAGCTGATACAGAGGCTATTTGCAAAACGGCTACAGTATCATTGTTACACTATCTACATGACTTACACCACAAGGTATCGCCTTCAAAGCTACAGTATTGTTGTCAAGAAGTTACCTATCTAGGTCACTTATTGTCAAGAGAAGGGAGAAGGTTGACCCCAGAGAGAATTGCAGCGATTTCCCGAATGACTGTGCCAAAAACCCAAAGAGATGTTCGCGCCTTTTTAGGTATTACGTCCTACTGCAGACAATGGATTCCAAATTTTTCATTGTTGGCGAAACCATTGATAGCTCTTACGTGCAAAGATATTCCATCCCCATTGCCTTGGTCTGAAGAGTGTCAGAAAAGTTTTTCGGAATTGCGTGATGCGTTGTGTTCGGCTCCTGTGTTGGGCACTCCTGACTACAGTAAGCCATTTACACTATACGTTCACGAGAGGGATGGTTGCGCGTTGAGTGTTCTGACACAACCTTTTGGTGGCAAACAACGCCCATGTGCCTATTTTTCTTCGACTTTAGACCCAGTAGCTAGAGCCTTGCCGAGTTGTTTGAGGGCAACAGCGGCAGCTGCGGCGTCCATTCGACAGTCCGCAGGTCTAGTTATGGATAATATGCTCACGGTAATGGTTCCGCATGCAGTTGATACTTTATTGAATCGAACGAAAACTCAACATCTGACAAGCGCAAGATTGTCTGGATATGAGTTGACGTTGCTGGCCAGTCACATACGGATAAAACGATGTAATGTGTTGAATCCAGCAACATTGCTGCCGATCGACACAGAGTCAAGTGGTGAAGCAGTACATGACTGCTATCTCAGAACTGAAGAGAAAACTAAGGGTCGTATTGACCTAAAAGATACTCCATTGACAGATCCCGATGGTACTTTGTATGTGGATGGTTCCTGTTTTAAGTTGCCGAATGGTGATGTGACGACTGCGTATGCTGTAGTAACATTGAGAACGATTGTGGAAAGCGAAAGACTAAGTCAGAATTCGGCTCAGGCTGCCGAGTTAATCGCTTTGACGAGAGCGTGTGTGTTGTCTAAAGATAAACGGGTGAATGTGTTTACAGATAGCCAGTATGCGTTTGGTGTGGCACATAGTTTTGGACGATTGTGGAGAGAGAGAGGATTCCTTACGTCGCATGGCACGAAGATTCAACATGGTCAGCTTGTAAATGATCTTTTAGATGCACTCACATTGCCTAAACAGGTGGCCATAGTCAAATGTAGCGCACATCAGAAAGTAACGGACGATGTGGGTCGTGGTAATGCGTTTGCGGATGAAACGGCTAAAGAGACGGCTAAAGATTTGACGAACAGAATGTATGTTACGAGCTCAGTGAGATGGCCAACAGAGACTGGTATGTGTGAAGACACATTTGAAAGTGTGAAAGGAATACAGAATGAAGCCACTGAGACAGAAAGGACTAAATGGAGAGAGAGCACGGGAAGATTGGATGAGAATGGATGTTGGGTTGATCTATCAGAGAAGCAGAGATGGATGTTACCGGATGCGTATGTGCTCGCTGTTGTTACAATGGCTCATGGTATGGCGCACATCAACACGAAAGGCATATGCAAGTTGTTGTCTCATGTATGGAAGAATGATGGGATTACTAAGTGCGCCGAGAGAGTGGTTAAGAATTGTATGGTGTGTTTGATGCACAATCCTGGTAAGGGCACCCCCACTCCACCTGGCCATTTTGCCCCTCCTATGTACCCTTTCGAAGTTATTCAGTTGGACTTTATCCACATGGAGAGATGTAATAATTTGAAGTATGTGTTGGTTGTGGTGTGTGCATTTTCTAGGTGGATTGAGGCCTACCCCCTTAAGGATAATACGGCTTTATCCACGGCAAAGATTTTGCTCAAAGAGTATTTTCCCCGCCACGGAATGCCTCGGGTCGTATGGTCGGACAACGGAAGTGAGATTGTTGGGAGTGTGATGAAGAGTGTGTGTCGCGGTTTAGGGATAGTACAAAAATTTCATAGTGCAAACCATCCACAATCAGCAGGCTTGGTGGAAGGATATAATGGCACTCTAAAACTGAAATTGGCTAAAATTCAGGCAACCACTGGTTTATCATGGCCCGACGCTTTGCCTCTGGCTCTCCTGTCGACCAGGGCAACTGTACACTCTCGAGTAGGGCTCAGCCCATATGAGATTTTGTTCGGTCGTCCTGCTAATGTATGGGGAGTCCCAAGACCTAAAGAATTTGACAGAATTGAATACCCTATGTTGATTGATTATCTCTATGATCTGACTGCTAAATTGAGTTTGATTCATCAACAGGTCTTTGAGTCTCTGCCGTCACAAACAGAGGGTCCTGGTCATCGGCTTCAACCAGGGGACTGGATCCTCGTCAGAAACTACTGACGAAAACGAAACCTTGAACCAAGATTTGTGGGCCCGTTTCAGGTACAGCTGGCTACGAGGACGGCGGTTCGACTACACGGACGCCGGAACTGGGTACATGCTACCCATACCAAAAAAGTCCCGCTTCCTTTGCCATCGGACACCTGGATAAGAAGAGGTCTTTCTTCATCTGAGACCGACACTCCACAACGTTTCGTTCCATTCAGCGAAGCTCGGCTTGTATCTGACACCGTTGTTGACTCCCCTCAAACAATTTCTTCCACGTCAACCTTGGAAAATTTGACTGCTGAACAATCGCCTGAACAATTGAACACTCCTTTGCCGTCCAATCCACTGTTTGAAGATCAGACTCGCCCTGGAAGTAGCCGATATTTTCTTCGTCCACGAACAAACCACAAATAAAAAGATTTTTTTTGTTTCTAGGTTCTACATTGCTCTGAAAACAGTGGACATTATATATTGTGTATCTTTTTCTTTTTTCGTACAGCCAAGAACATTATTTAGCTAGAACCTACCGTCCAGGTTGACCGTAAGGCCGTGCGGGTACTTCCTTCTGTTTAGCAGCTATCGACACAAGGTTGGTTTCTATTATTGATTTCTGGGAACTCCTGGGAATTGATAACCGCTACTCAGAACGAGGTGCGTCAAGAACGTCGCGGACGGTCGTTAGGGGATGGAATCATCATTGTCTGAGCTGTCGAAAAGAGAAGAAATTTTGGCGCAAAGATCTGCATTGCATAAAATATTTCATACGAAATGGTTTTCCTTACAGGTGGTCATGCTATTCCTAACTATATCTATGTTGCTGGTGGGAGGAGTATATTATGGGTCCCAATTCTTATTGTCTTCTGCTACATCCACTCTCCCATCTCGTGATCTATACTTCGTTTCTACTGTCTCTCCACATTCCTTTTATCTACTGCCTCAACACGAACAAGTCAGACGTGCGGAATTCAGAAACAATTCTTTTATCCAACTCCTACATCAGCATCAATTAGTGGTAAACACTACCAATTGTTGGGTGTGTGGGTTAATGCCACATACCATGGATAAGGGTATTCCGTACTTAGTTCTGCCTTATAGTGCACAAGGATCAGCTCGAGCATTACAAACTATGTTCCGTAGCGCACTAGATTCCTACCCCCATCGAGAACCACGCTCAGCAAACTCTGGTCCTGGCCCGTACCACAAGACTCTGGCGAGAGCTATTGCAGACTTAGATAGAGATATTTTTGACACATCGCTCATCCCAGAGGAAGAGGTGCGAGCATATAAGGAACTAAGTGAAGCTGAGTACAGCTTATCAGTGGGTGAGAGGCAGCTTAAAAGCTCGCCACCGATATGGATTGTACCTCACCTTGGTAATTTCTGCTTGAAAGGTCTTGGTCGAAATCCGAGAGCTCAGTTTGGGGAGAGTGCTTGTACCGAGACATATGTCTTACCGACACTCTCCTCCCCTGTCTTCCTGCCTGCCAAGGGTACCTACTTTGTATGTTATGATCGAGCCTATACGTGGTTACCTCATGACTTCTCGGGTACCTGCTATATTGCAAATCTTTTGCCTCCAACTTTCACTGTGGCCTCTGATTATCACAGAAATAGAATTGTAAGAGGTGTGATTAGCAAAGAAGATACTTCTGGACAAGAAGCGGGAGACTTCTTTAAGGGTTTCCTACCGTTCTGGGGACCGATGGTTAATAGCAGGAACTTGAGGCAGTTAACTCGTGTAGTAGAATCAACTGCCAACATAACTGCAAATGCCCTTGGTAATTTGACAGCCGAGCTCCAGGCGGATAGACTGATGACGTTGCAGAACCGTATGGTTCTAGATATCGTTCTAGCAGATAGAGGTGGGGTTTGTAAAGTCATCCATTCGAGCTGCTGCGTATTCATACCTGATAACGCTCCAACGGTTTATCAAGCCATCTCTAAGTTGCACAAAATTTCGGAGTCCATACACGTGGACGAAGGAAATTGGACGCTTCTGGGATGGTTTTGGGGGCTGATATCGACTTGGGGTTGGAAGATTCTGATGATCATAGGAGTTGTTGTGACATTTCTGTTCTCGTGTTGTCTTTGTGTGCAATGTGGTCCTGCCTTATGTGGCCTTTGTGCTACGACGTGTATAAGACAGCCCGTTGTCACCAAAGAGGCATTGAAGGATAGAATAATGTATCAACAACATCTGGATGATCTGATGAGTATCGAAATCGATTATGATTCCGACTAGTGCTTGCCTACATGAGGGCAAAAGGACAGTCTGAGGTTCCGTAAAAATTATTACGATGTTCTGGGCATTACCGAACATGGACGAGTTTGGTATCTACGAACCGCAAATGACGAGTTCGGCAAGTGTGCGAATTTTCGCTACACTACCTGCCAGGGTTCGTCTAATATTACGTGTTCTCCATCTGAACCCTCGGGTTCCATTTTAGATACGGCATCCATTTTGTTTCTTGCCCTCACGTAGTCAGCGAGCAGGTAAACTGTTCGCTCCTTGACCCTCTAGTTCCCAAGCCTTGCGGAAGACGCATACTCCTTTCATGCGTCTTTATGGCCGGAGGAATGACACAGCAAAGGCAGATGGCACAGCTTGAGGGTAATCTGGTTGTACCGGTCTATTGTGACAGCCTTGCAGGCGATGGATCCAACTCTTTGATCCCACGATCATGCTTCCGATATTACCCCCACACTCTTTTCTCTACACGTGTCTGACTTCCTTACAGCTGCTCTTGTCTCTTCTTCTTTGTCATTTACAACTCTAATGGGTGTGCCTAATGATGGGAAGATGTACTTTTACAGTTGGGAACCGGCATGGCTATTGTAATTATGTTCCGGGATTCTGAACACATGAAAGCGACCTTTTTGAAGTTTACTGTGGGAACTGGATTGTAATCTTTTGTCCACATGATATGCAATGGCAACATTATGTATAAAAGAGAGCGACCTACAAACGCAATTTGAAGCAGACTCTCAGAACCTACACACTGTTGTACTTCTTGTGACTTTTGCCTCCCTGCAGTAATAAACGCTGATCTTTGACGCCGAAGGAAGTATCCCGTGTCTCTGTAATTTGTGCGCCGAAACAGGTATCCCATGAAGGTTATAGGTGTTGTTCCCTGGCACCGCTGGTACTGTTAAAAGTCCAGTCCTTCAGTGCGCTTTGTCCCTGCCCTCAGTGTTTGTGCCTGTCTGCCGGTGGGTGGTAGTACCTGGTGTCTTTAGGGGTAGCCGGGCGCCGTCCCTCTGTTCCGTGGTTGGCTTCGGTACACAGCGGGCTAGGGTGTCACCATTTTCCCCCTTGCGTACCTTCTTGTTTCGCTTTCCTCGGGCATCTACGTCTTCGGAGGGTGCATCGTTTCTGGTCCGGTCCCCTCCGGCATTCGATTTTATGATGCTGGCCCCCTTTTAGACAATATCAGTTGGAGTATTTAGGTTTGTTTTCTCTGTTTCTAGCGGAGCAGCAGGATCAGCCAGCCATCAGCTCTGCCGTCCAAGCCACGCCTTTCAACGTGACAAATATAAACTGCTTGCCATGCCTAAGAAGATTCCTTTTTAGCACTTCAGCCTCAATCCTTTATATGGTCATGCAACTCCCCAGTGCCTTTCACTATCCTTATAATGTACAGCAGCGGGTACTTCATCCCATATCATACACCAGGATCACTCAAATTTATATAGCCACGTTTCACATAATCACCTTGGCCAATCTAGAAGGAGATCACATATTATATTTGTAATTATCATACTGAATTTTCAAACTTCTAAATTAACATTCTAAGGTGTATGCAAAGGTTTTAACCAGGATTCTGCATGAAATAATGCATTATGGGCCAAAGCTGGTTAAAGCAACCCACCTCTCTCTCTCCTCAGACCCTCACTTTAAAGGACGCTCAGTTCAGGGAAAGTATTAAGTGGTGTATTGAGATGACTCTCCTGACATCACAATTGTTTATGCGAGTACATTTATTTGGGAGGTCTTGGCCTGGGGTTGGCTTTGTCCCGCTTACAGTGGCATCAGTCTGGCTCTGGTACAAATACAATCCTCACCTAGTGATATTTATGTATGAAGGTACCTAGCTAAATATAATTCTCATCCCCTGTTTTTGCTTGCAGGACTTCACAGAGGCTTTCCAGGAGCAGAAACACAAGAAAACGTTCAGCAGAATACATTTATTTCTAAAGAGGCATTGCTAGCTATATAAACATGTTACTCTGTGGTCAAATCAGCAATGACCCAATATCATCTTACATATTTATGGACATAAAAATCTTTGTAATGTAACATTGATACACATCCCCTTTACTTGCAGCATAATTGATATATATCTTGAGCATGTCAAGTTGCAGAGTTATTGATATGTGAAGTTCCCTTTAAGTTAGGTGCATTTTAAATATGCTGCAAAACCACAATTGATCCTCTAGTTGACTTCAAATCGTTGGCACGCACAGCTGTCACACTTCATACCCATATACTGAATTTGAACATGGGCTTAAAAGGGGTTCAGGTCAGTGCTTAATTTGCGAAAATGAGAAGTGCCTCGCAAGCGCAACGCAGCTCTAGCAAAGCTTGGGGGTGCCCTATCTCTAACATGCTGAATCAATCCTTACGCCAGGGTTTTGACACAGCATGGCCCTTAAAGTGACTGAGTGACATCTTGTAGATTTCACTCAGCCACTTTTAGGAGGCGTTCCTACACCGGAACGCCCCCCCCCCTGCACAGGAGTGCCTTCTTGTGGTGCAGGGCTTTACAACGTGATGCATCTCCCAGAAGCGTCACGTTGTAAGTACCCCACACCATGGCGCTGGATTTGCGCCACCTCTGCATCACAAAAGTGACGCAACAGCAGCGTAAAAGAGGCCCAAGGGGCATGTAAATCTGCCACTTGCAGTTTACCACCTACTTCAAGTAGGTGGTAAACCATTCACAAATGGAAAGGGGTCCACAGGGGACCCATTCCCCTTTGTTAATGGGTGCGGAAATATTTTTTAAGAGCAGGCAGTGGTCGCAGGGATTACTGCCTGGCCATTAAAAATGAAACTGAAATGTTTCATTTTTCTTTTTTAAATGCATTCCAATTTCCTTTAAGGAAAACGGGCTGCAATAAAAAATACAAAACAGCTTTACTGAAAAAGTAGTCACAGGAATGGTGGTCTGCTGACCCCAGCAGGCCACCATAACTGTGAGTGCTAGCCATTTCCAATGGGGTCACAAATTGTGCTTGCCTCCTGAATATTGATAAGGCATGCCGTTTGCGACACCATTAGGAATCGCAAACAGTGTGTGAGACACTTTTATACATTGCATTTTGCGAGTCGCAAATTGCGAGCTGCAAAGCAACGCAATTTGCGAGTGTGAAGAAGCCACACTTACCTCCCCGGGGTGGCGACCCAGTGAGGACTCCCTTGCCATCGGCACCACGCCTGCCACAACTCCGCCAACCCGGGCTACTTCTCTCTCTTTCTCCCTACAGGCTCCGACAGCAGCAGCGGTGCGCAGCGGACCGGAAGCAACCTATCGTGACCCCGGAAGTGGGGCAATTCAAGAAGGACAGGAAGTGATCGCACCCGACCCTGGAAGTGATTCCTCAGGTTCCCGTCCGCAGGATAGAAAAACCGACAAGCAGGAAGACGAGGGTAGCCCAGCAGTGAACTCGTGGCAGGAGTTACCAGGAAGCAAAGAACAAGCAGCAGAGAGCGGAGGAGAAGGGAAGAACCGAGAGAAGGAAGAGGAGGAGGACGTTTGGTGCGAGGATTGGTGGCGACCTCAGGAGGTGGCTGGAGAGCGGCCGTAACTTGGAAGAGAGTCACGGCGGGGCACGTGAGTACCTTGTCACCGTCTCCGTGTTTCCCCTTGTAGTTAGTGTATATAGAGTGTAAATATAGAGACACGAGTAACACCCACTGTAAAATAGATGCACCCCTGGCACTGTATAGTACTGGACACCAATTCCTCACAAGCAACACTCTCTCCCCGTTACCCGTCTTTTACTTACCTTCCCACCTACCCTACCGTCCCTCCCTCACGCTCGCCTTACAACCCCCTCACTCCCTGGTGCGGGTGAAAGTACTCCTAGTCCGTTTTTGCTCAGGACTAATCGCCCTGTATTTCTCTCTTGTATCTCCGAGGGACACACCGTTATCTATACCTCGGCAAGACGACCTCAGCCCAGCAGCCGACCTCAGCCCAACAGCGAACCTCAGCCCAGCGGCGGACGTCTTTAGGATACCCCTCACCGGACCCTCATCACAACGACCCAGTCTGCATCTGCTGTCTGGACTTCATCCTTGGCACTTGTACTCCAGAGACCTGTACACTCAATAAATTCTCGCTAATCATAGCACACTTCATCCGGCCTCCGCGCTTGTTATTCCGGCCCGCCCCAACCCCCACTCCACAGTTGGTGTCAGAAGTGGGATCTCCCGGAGGCATGGAGGCCCCAGTCAAACAGCTGGCGGAAGGCCAAGAACTTCTTGGGAAATTGATGGAACGGTTCCTCAAGACAGCGGAAGATGACCGTGGCCAACTGCATGACGTCCTGAAGGGACAGGGCACTGCGCAGGACCAAGCCCTCGAGAAGCTTACGACTGTCATGGGGCAACAAAGACCAATGGCCTCTCTACCCTCCGTCGTTTTACAGAAATATGTGGCAGGTGAAGATCCCGATTTCTTCTTCACAAATTTTGAGCGCCTGGCCCAGGCCGCCGCCTGGCCCGCCGACCGCTGGGGTCACTACCTAGGTCCCCTTTTAACAGGGGAACTCCAAGCATCCTACCAACAAGCCAATATACAGGGACAAACCCCCTATCCAGACATAAAGGCTTGCATTTTGGAACGTCTAGGAATTGACGACGAAACTTATAGGGTGCGGCTACGCCAGGCACGGGAAGGGCCCCAGGAAAATCCCAGGGCATTGTCATTTCGTATCCAGGACCTAGCTAACCGATGGTTGAAACCCGCCACTTCCAGCAAGGAAGAGATTCTATCTAAGATTTATCTGGAACAGTACCTAGCATCATTACACCCGGCCACACAGAAATGGGTACGCCAGCACGCTCGACTGACCCTCGACAGTGCAGTGGAGATCGCCAGCGCCTATAGCCGAGCACAAGAGTCACAGCGGGTTAAGGATGAACACCCCCCACGCATGCACCAGGGCAGCCATCTCCGGCCACAAAGGCCCCCTCCTGTGGCCAGAAAACCAGACCCTGTTCCTTTGATGCCCTATCCTGTCATGTCTCGGCCACCACAACCCGGTCCACAGTGCTATCATTGCGGTGGGTATGGACACATAGCCCGCATATGCCCCCAGAAGGAGGAGCCCATGGACATAGGACTAGCTAAGAACTATGTTTGTCTCACTACCGAAACAACTCCTCCACCATTCCGCTGTCCTGTCCAGATTGATGGACACCGATTGATGGCGCTTGCCGATACGGGATGTCGACATAGCGTTCTGCGACCACAAGAACTGCCCCACCCCGTTGGACCCGTGACAGGGACCGTGGCCATCAAATGTGTCCACGGCGATACTAAGAGCTACCCGACCGCAAGAGTGCGTGTGCAACACCCCACTGATAAAGGAAGCCTGCTAACGGTCGGTCTGGTACCCAATCTTCCCGAACAAGCTATTCTAGGCAGTGACTACAGTGGTCTCCCCCACCTCCTACAGGACACAACCGACTCCCTGAAGAGATGGTGGGCAGAAGCCCCTTTTTCCCAGGACTCTCCTTCTTCGGACTTCTCCACCAAACCGCTTTAATCCAAAACCCAAAAGAAAAAGGAGAAAAGAGACTATACCCTGGCTTGCCCCGCTCAAGTGGACACACATCCATGGGAAACAGACCGGGAATTCCGCACAGCACAGCAAGAAGATCCTGTGTTACACGATGCCTGGGGGCGTGCCCTCCCCAATGAGGATCCGTTGCAAGTAGGTCCTTACTTCTTCATAAAGAATGGACTCCTATACAGGAAGGGAGGGCCCCAGACAAAAACCCAACTTGTTATCCCTGGCCTGTTTAGGGAAAAGGTATTGTTTCTGGCCCACAGTCACCTACTAGGAGGACATTTCAGCGACGAAAAGACTGGAGAGACGATCCTGGAGAAATTCTATTGGCCAGGCGTATATGCCCAAGATAAACGGTATTGCCGGGAGTGCCCGGTGTGCCAGAAAACCAGCCGGTATCGACCCCCGAGGGTACCACTCCAACCCCTCCCTCTCATAGACGTCCCCTTTACTAGAGTAGGGATGGACCTTATAGGCCCCATGTTACCCTCTAAGAGCGGATGCAGGTACGCACTGGTATTAGTAGATTACACCACGCGATTCCCGGAGGCAGTGCCCCTGTGTCAACCCACCACACAGAACATAGCCAAAGCCCTCATTGCCATCTTCTCTAGGGTGGGTTTTCCCCGCGAGATATTAACCGATCAAGGTACGCCCTTTGTTTCGTCCCTTATGCGCCAAGTTTGTTCCAGTCTGGGTATCAAGCAAATAAGAACATCTGCTTACCACCCCCAGACAGATGGGTTGGTGGAGCGTTATAACGCTATCTTGAAAACCACACTCAAAAAGCTATTAGGCCTTGAGAGCAAAAGGTGGGAGGAGATGCTTCCTCTCGCTCTTTTTGCCATCCGCTGTAAGGTACAAAGCAGCACGGGTTATTCACCTTACGAACTGTTATACGGACGAGCCCCCCGGACTCTCTTGGACATGGCTCGCGAAGCCTGGGAAGCTGAGCCAGATCGGACTCGTCCTCTACCCGAATATGTAGACAACCTCAAGACACACTTAGGCGAAATTAGAGAGATTGTGAGACAGAATCTGTTAGCCGCCCAAACCACCCAGAAACGCCAGTATGACAAAGGAACCAAAGCCCGATCCTTTGTTCCTCGAGACCTAGCGCTACTGCTCCTACCATCTTTGGACCATAAGCTGCTTGGGCAGTGGCAGGGCCCGTTCCCCGTCCTAAGACAAGTGACTCCGGTCACCTATGAAATAGAAACAGACGCCAGCCGAGGGGTTACCCAAATTTACCATGTTAACCTCCTAAAGAAGTGGGAGGGACCCCGTCCCGTCTTAGCCGGTAGTCCACCCCTTCCATTCGAGAGATGCTTTGACCCAGACCTCCCGGAAGGCAATAAACAGGACCTCTGCCAGTCCTTATTCCCTTTGCAACCAGTGTTCTCCTCCTTACCTGGACACACCACCGTGGTGGAACATGCCATCCACACGGAGCCAGGAAAGACGGTAAGACAACAACCTTACCGAATCCCTGAAGCCCGTAGAGCCATCATTAAAGAGGAGACCCACCTGATGTTGAAAATGGGCATAATAGAACCCTCCAGCAGCAGCTGGAATTCGCCCATCGTAGTGGTTCCTAAACCCGATGGCTCTACTAGATTCTGCATCGATTTCAGGGAGGTGAATAAAATCTCTACCTTCGACTCCTATCCCCTACCCCGTGGAGACGAGATGGTGGAGAGCATTGGCAAAGCCAAGTACATAAGCACCCTTGACCTGTGCAAGGGCTATTGGCAGATCCCATTAAAAGAAGAAGACAAACAAAAGACTGCATTCTCAACCCCAGAGGGCTTATTCCAATTCAAAGTAATGCCCTTCGGGCTCCATGGAGCCCCGGCTACATTCCAGAGGGCTATGAACCTGGTCTTACAGCCCCATTCCCATTACTCAGGGGCTTACCTGGACGACATCGTCATATACAGCGATACGTGGGAACAACACCTGTCACATTTGACGTCTGTTGTCGCCTCCCTTGGTAAACATGGCTTCACCATTAACCCCTCCAAGACCACTTTAGCAGCACAGAGTGTAAGGTATTTAGGATACTTGTTGGGAGAAGGACACATCCGCCCTCAGGACAACAAGGTCATGACCATCCAAGACATACCCTTCCCCCAAACACGGAAAGAACTCCGTGCCTTTCTAGGGTTGTTGGGCTATTACAGGAGATTCGTCCCCAACTTTTCCCAAACCGCAGCTCCTCTGACCGATCTACTAAAGAAAACTGCAAAAACAGAAGAGATACTAAAACAACCTTCTCCCTTGCTGTTACACGCCTTCAACCTACTCAAACATTCCCTGGTTTCTGAACCTGTGTTAATGAGTCCCGATTATTCCCAGCCTTTCATCCTACAGACCGACGCGTCCGATCAGGGTTTGGGGGCTGTACTGTCCCAAAAGGATTCAGAGGGGGCGGAAAAACCAATCCTCTATCTCAGTAGAAAGCTTTTTCCACGTGAATTGAACTATTCAGTTGTTGAAAAGGAGGCACTGGCTATTAAATGGGCAGTAGAAAGCCTTCGGTACTACCTGGAGGGACGGGAGTTCCTCTTATACACCGATCACGACCCACTCGAATGGGTGACACGTAACAGAGGCCACAATGACCGAGTACTCCGGTGGTTCCTCTCTCTGCAACCCTTTCGATTCAGAACTTTACACCGGAAAGGACTAGAATAGGGTAATGCGGACTACCTCTCCCGTTATCCGCCACCCACAACCCCTACAAGAAAGACTGCTAGGGAATGGGGATGTGAAGAAGCCACACTTACCTCCCCGGGGTGGCGACCCAGTGAGGACTCCCTTGCCATCGGCACCACGCCTGCCACAACTCTGCCAACCCGGGCTACTCCCCTCTCTATCTCCCTACAGGCCCCGACAGCAGCAGCGGTGCGCAGCGGACCGGAAGCAACCTATCGTGACACCGGAAGTGGGGCAATTCAAGAAGGACAGGAAGTGATCGCACCCGACCCCGGAAGTGATTCCTCAGGTTCCCGTCCGGAGGATAGAAAAACCGACAAGCAGGAAGACGAGGGTAGCCCAGCAGTGGACTCGTGGCAGGAGTTAACAGGAAGCGAAGAACCAGCAGCAGAGAGCAGAGGAGAAGGGAAGAACCGAGAGAAGGAAGAGGAGGAGGACGTTTGGTGCGAGGATTGGTGGCGACCTCAGGAGGTGGCTGGAGAGCGGCCATAACTCGGAAGAGAGTTACGGCGGGGCACGTGAGTACCTTGTCACCGTCTCTGTGTTTCCCCTTGTAGTTAGTGTATATAGAGTGTAAATATAGAGACACGAGTAACACCCACTGTAAAATAGATGCACCCCTGGCACTGTATAGTACTGGACACCAATTCCTCACAAGCAACACTCTCTCCCCGTTACCCGTCTTTTACTTACCGTCTCCACCTACCCTAACGTCCCTCCCTCACGCTCGCCTTACAACCCCCTCACTCCCTGGTGCGGGTGAAAGTACTCCTAGTCCGTTTTTGCTCAGGACTAATCGCCCTGTATTTCTCTCTTGTATCTCCGAGGGACACACCGTTATCTATACCTCGGCAAGACGACCTCAGCCCAGGAGCCGACCTCAGCCCAACAGCAAACCTCAGCCCAGCGGCGGACGTCTTTAGGATACCCCTCACCGGACCCTCATCACAACGACCCAGTCTGCATCTCCTGTCTGGACTTCATCCTTGGCACTTGTACTCCAGAGACCTGTACACTCAATAAATTCTCGCTAATCATAGCGCACTTCATCCGGCCTCCGCGCTTGTTATTCTGGCCCGCCCCAACCCCCACTCCACAGCGAGTCACAAAATGTACGAGTCGGTCATCTGGCCCCTAGAGTATAGAATCCATTTTTATTTTATTCATTCCTATTTTAGCATATATATTGCGTAATTGCACAATTCTATAGTATAAAAGACATACAGTATCCTCATATAAACTCTTCCTTTACATAGACAGACCATGTATACCCATCCAATTTTACTTGGATACAACTTTAGGTCATTCACTGGAAGAATCAATAAACCTGTTGCTTAATATCCATACGTTCTAAATACAATGTGATGAGGCTAATGGTCTTTGAATCTTGAAACTTTTTCATTAGGTGTGGACTTCTTTTCAACAAATTTGATGCGTTTGGGCCAGTAATTTCTATGCTTTCACAGGACCATATGAGGGGTGTGAATCCTTTTGCTTAAAGGAATAAACATTTTTCTCCCTATATCAATATAAACTAATTGTAATATCGTTAGCTGTATATTTAGACAACTGGTAATCTTTGTGTGTACATATATACACAGCGAATGGCAGCACATACCTATATACAACGTAATGTACCCATCAGTTTATCCTAAAGAACAGTCCAGCATTTTTGTTGAGTCCCATGTGTCGAGAGTCATTGTTGTGTGAGAGGGAGCATATTAAGTATATTAATGTACTGAGTACCTCATCTAAAACTCCTGCCGAATTTCAAATCACCATATCTTGAGATATCAGGCACACATATGTCTAAGGTCTACATGCATTTGTCCTAAGGCGGCAAGCATCTTTAGTAAAGCAACTGGTCAAGCTGAGTCTATAGACGATATGCACCAAAAAATGTAGACAGCATAGCGTGCTGCCATTTCTTCCTGCTATTAAACCAACACTTGTTAATGCTGTGAGAAACAGGGTGTCTATTCACAAAACAGCGTGCATCACACATGAGCGTTCATCCACAACCACATTAATTTTATTTATTAACAGAATGTGACCAAGGTCGTTCTTCGGGTCAAGAAATCCACTTCGCAACCTCTACTTTTGTCTCTCTCCGAAAAAGCAAATAAACCATTACAATCTACAACATGCTATTGATGGAGCGTAAATCTCAGGATAATCTCTCTTTGGAAATCTAGAAATGTAGCACCATTACCTTTAATTAACATTACCCTTGTTTCCGCTTGAGAGGATGGATCTTGGCCACCATATTATGACCAATAGTACTCCTTCGTAAATGTGGGCAAATAATCAAATGCAATAAACATTTTAGCCAATAATGAGAGTTGTGAGTAGTTTTAAAGGGATTTAAAATTCTAATTAATATTTAAGATTCTCTGACTCTTCATTCATCAATCAGGTATCAATCAAGTTCCAGAAATGATAAAAAGAAAAATTAAGTTAGTACAGAGTATATAATAAATTGCATACAGCGCATCGCATAAGGAAAGAATCCCTATTCTAAGAAAATGAGGCACAAATAATGTCAGTCAGAACTCATGAAGAGTTCGATAATTAATAATTGCTGAATCTCCCATAAAGAGAAATAAAGCATAGAGCAAGTGAGCCTAGGCAAACCCCGTTTATCAAAGCATAAAGCTTAGAGATTTTAATAAAAGTCAGAATGGACAAAACCTGCATCTAATCTGCCTTCGTCTGCCTCCGTTCTCCTCTCCATCAAGGCCTGCCCTCTCCTTCCCTGCATCTGCAAATCACATATGCTCTCCTCCCTTCAGTTCTGTATCGAAGTCTGAAACTCCTCTGCAGCCTCTCATCTCTAAATCTGTCTGCAGGGGTTCTGAAACTCCTAAACTAGGAACATGTTTATCAAAGAATAATATTATGAAGCATGTTGCTTGACTTCATCTTTATCCAACTGGAATCCAGCATTTTCCAAAAAGACACGCCCACCCCTCGGCAGACTGCATACTTCATCTTATCAGACAGGTGAAAATCCTTCCCACAGCATATACTGCATCTTATTTAATACAATTTCATCACCTAACCTTCCTTTGAAGAAACATTTTATTTCTAACTAAACACATAACTTGAGATGCAAAATAACTTTTTAGTTAGAAAAGAAACATTAAACTTAACATGGTAATGCACTTTTATAATATGTGTGTTTTCTATTCTCTCTAAAATAAAAAATTAACAAAAGACTTGTTTAAACATTTACAGCAACTAAATAGTTAAGATTCCGAGGTTACAAGCAGTTCATTATTCCAAGAGTTCTTCTTTCACACAGAGAGAGAAAAATGTCTTTGCTTATCTGGAAGGCCAGCAGAAGCTTTCAGAGCAAAAGTTAAATCACAAGCTGTTTCTGTGGTTCTACATTATAATAGGTTGTGTTATTTCTAGTACAAATTATGTTCTACTGATGCACATTTAACATTTTTGCAAGTTAAAATCACATTTTCGTAGTGAGGACAAATTCTAAACTAAACAAATTTAAGTCAAGCTATAAATTACTTGTACATGGGTTACAAGCAGTGGCGTCACCTTCTGTGATATCGCGAGCAGAGCGCCGTCGTCTCCCCTTCAAATTTGGGACAGTGGGACTGACTTCTTGGGTCACGGTGAGAACAGTATATCCTTTTTATGAATGAACTCAAATTATGAAGTTCAAAATGTGGCAGTGCAGGCTGAGGCGCACAATCCGATTCAGATCACAATCACATTACTCCCAGACAGTCCCCAAAGCCGAAAGAAGACAGACAGTCACACACACAGTGCTATAAACAAGCATTTGCAATGCAATGGTCTCGGCATCATTAAAGGTAGAGCTATTGGCATTGCTCATGACATTTCTTTTTTTTTCTTTAAATCATAAATAAATGGCATTGTCATTTACATTGCCAATACACAGCACTCTGCACTCAACAGCACACACCACTCTGCACCTGCACTCACTACTCTGCACTCACTACTCTGCACTCACTACTCTGCACTCACTACTCTGCACGCACTACTCTGCACGCACTACTCTGCATTCTGCACACTCACTCTGCGCGCACTACTCTGCATTCTGCACACTCACTCTGCACGCACTACTCTGCATTCTGCACACTCACTCTGCACGCACTACTCTGCATTCTGCACACTCACTCTGCACGCACTACTCTGCATTCTGCACACTCACTCTGCACGCACTACTCTGCATTCTGCACACTCACTCTGCACGCACTACTCTGCATTCTGCACGCACTACTCTGCATTCTGCACTCACTACTCTGCATTCTGCACTCACTACTCTGCATTCTGCACTCACTACTCTGCACTCACTACTCTGCACTCACTACTCTGCACTCACTACTCTGCACTCACTACTCTGCACTCACTACTCACTACTCTGCACTCACTACTCTGCACTCACTACTCACTACTCTGCACTCACTACTCTGCACTCACCACTCTGCACTCACCACTCTGCACTCTCACCACTCTGCACTCTCACCACTCTGCACTCTCACCACTCTGCACTCTCACCACTCTGCACTCTCACCACTCTGCACTCTCACCACTCTGCACTCTCACCACTCTGCACTCTCACCACTCTGCCCACTCACCACTCTGCACTCACCACTCTGCACTCACCACTCTGCACTCACCACTCTGCACTCACCACTCTGCACTCACTACTCTGCACTCACTACTCTGCACTCACTACTCACTACTCTGCACTCACTACTCACTACTCTGCACTCACTACTCACTACTCTGCATTCTGCACACTCACTCTGCACTCACTACTCTGCACTCACTACTCTGCACCCACTACTCTGCACTCACTACTCTGCACTCACTACTCTGCACTCTGCACTCACTACTCTGCACTCACTACTCACTACTCTGCACTCACTACTCACTACTCTGCACTCACTACTCACTACTCTGCACTCACTACTCACTACTCTGCACTCACTACTCACTACTCTGTATTCTGCACACTCACTCTGCACTCACTACTCTGCACTCACTACTCTGCACTCACTACTCTGCACTCACTACTCTGCACTCACTACTCACTACTCTGCACTCACTACTCTGCACTCACTACTCTGCACTCACTACTCTGCACTCACTACTCTGCACTCACTACTCTGCACTCACTACTCTGCACGCACTACTCTGCATCTAGCCGAGACCTAAAAACTCCACACATATTGCTTAACAAGATCCCTGCACTCCAGGCTTAACCCATTATTGATGGTACCTCCACTCAGTAAGGCTCCAACTCGGGGGAACTCCTTTCTGTCTAAGAAGCTAAAGTGTGGAATTCAATTCACTGCTCGAATAAGAAGATTGACAACCACCCCCAATTTCGAAAAGCACTTCGGACTTGCTTCTCCCCACCTCTGATAACACAAGCTACTGACCCGATACTCAAACAAACGGCAAGCGTAAATGCATGGCTGCATCTCCTCTCACACACACCGCAACCTTCCACATGTATGCGCCATGAGATAAGCCGAACCCTATTTGGAGCATGATTTCGAAACTCATGCACCTCAACCAATCTCTCCCACATAGGACTGTACCTAGGGTAGAACCAGATGTAAATGTATGTATAGGCATTTATATAGCGCACTACTTACCCGTAGGGTCCCAAGGCGCTTCGACCGCTGCGAAACCCTTCCTGGCTTCCCTGAGAGATGGTCCCTTATTGGGTATCTCCAGGGTGAGACCAGGCATCCCTGGCGGTCTGGTGGGGCCGTTAGTGAAGATGAGGCAAGCTAATGCCCAGAGTTGCCGAGTGTGATCGCTGATCAGAGTGGGCACCGAGGCGAGAGAATTATCGAGTCCGCTGACCCTGGTCCAGAAACCTGCCGCGCCGGGAATCGAACCCTGGTCCCGGGCCGTCCGAGCAGTGTACTTTGATATTCAATACACTGACTGACTCCGCTAGCCCCTCATATGTCAGGAGCCTGGTCCATAACTTTACCGATCTCACTGCACTAAATCCTTACTTAATGACGTTATTCATCCTCCAGTCCAGGCGATGAGCATTGTTCTGTAAATGAGCAGGTTCTCTGTTACATCTCAGATGTCCAATTTACATAATTCTAAAATCAGTCAGCCACCTCCTGTCAGCAGCAACAAGTACAACCACCACACACAGCGCTTCTGCACATTCTAAAGCATTTGGCGACCTTCAAATAGTGTATTTAAAGAAAATGATAAGTTCCTCTTTGGAGACTCACGGAGCTGCAGATAAAATTATTTGAGAATCCTGTTGCTGGCAATGCACCGTAAAACCCCAGTTCGCAACTATGTGTCAGGAAAAAAAACTTGAGAGACCTTACCTAATAAATATTTCACCACCAACCACGAACAAATGCAATGCAAAGCCTAGTTTTACACAGTTGCACTGGTTCAAAGTGATATGAAATGCCAGCACCTTTCGTAAACATCCTCTCTCTGGGAGAATAAACCCCAAACCACCTCCATAAATTGTCTTTAACATCTATGCATTGTTAACCGCGGCTACTTGCCGGCCCAGGCTATTGCGCTTGAATGGTCCATTAGCCACTAATATACTCAGCACAATGCCTACCTGCCTACGCACCTGTGCCTGGGGCACTGGGCAGGCGGGGGCACTGTACCCGGAAAAAGAACCCCCACCCCTATCAACTGCTACAGGACTTTTGGGGAGAGGGGAGCCGGACAGAAGGACAGCGACGCGCACCGTACCTGGGGTATGGCCGGCGGTGGTCTCAGGAGGCAGCCGCTAGCCGCTTCGAAATCCTCCGCGGTCCCCCTCACCCAAAGTCGCCCTTCAAATGTAAGGAGGCGGAGGACCCGTGCAGGACAGCACCTACTTCCGGTTTGGCCGGCAATGCTTCCGGGTCGCCGCAGGCAGCGCGGCGGCCCGCCCTGCACGGGGAAGGGAGGCAGCTTTCGAGGAGGACAGCACCTGGCTGCGAGCGCGTTCTCGTGCGCGTGGCCTTAACAAATCGGCGCGCGCGGCCAGTGCTGTCCTCCTGGGAAGCTGAGCCGTTAACAATAAGGTCTCTGGCGAGAGCGAGCTTCGCTCGCTTCTAGCCGAGACCTAAAAAGGAGAGCTTCAGCTTTAAAGAGACGTGTCAGGAGCGATCTCTAATCATGATTTATTTCAGATCTGGACGCCGGTGTTCGCTCTCTAGTATTTATGTGTGACTGCATGAAATGTTCCAAAAAAACAAGCTCTCTTGCTTTGGCTCTTTATTGGAAGGTTTCCAACTGATCTGTTAAATGTGGTACTGGTACAAGCAAAAAAGGGAAGTCCATTTTAATTCCCATTGGAAACTGACTGTTCTCTGATACTGAAAAAAACAACTTGGCAGAAGTTAGGATTTTACTCAGAAAGAATGCTATTACTTATGGTAAATCTGTTTAGTAGTTTTAAGAAATATTTGTTGAAATAAGTCCTTGGTGTGCTTATGAAGGGGTGCATTTTTCAGAAAAGTTAGTGTTATCTGGAACGTTATGCACTAAAAATAAAAAATTACTTGCTAAGGGAGCATTTTTTCCAGTCTGCCAATGGGGTACTGCAAAACTGGGTATGGTACTGCCGTAATTGGTGTTCTGATTGGCCAGCCGTAACTTTTCATGAAAATGCTGTAGTGGTCATGTCAGTACTCTGGGAATCTCGCAAGCTTCCACCTCATGGTACTATGTCACCACTCAAGCTTCACGAGGAAGCTTACATTGTTCTGTGGTACCATGAGGTGGAAGCTTTCGATAGGGATGCCATAAGAGTACAGCAGTACCTGAAATGTGTTTTTTTTTTTAAAAGGAGGAAGACATTGCATGATGGGTGCACAAGGCCAAAGGAGGTGCACTGTTGGGGCTGTGTGCATGCAAAAGGAGTAGGTGCTGTGCCTGGCCAAAGGCCACACCCTGCAGCCAACCCCTGCAGCACATGGACAATGATCATACACAGCTGGGGTTTGCTGAATGTGAAGGTTTCGGACTTGGTCCACTTTAGAATATGATCAAAGAACCCCAGAAAATCAGTGAAAAAAGCAAAGGTTAAAGTGACATTTTAAGTTTCTAATACCTTAATTTACATAAAAAAATAAAAACAAAAATTCACGGAAAGATTAAAGTTAAACTGGTGTTGTAGTTAGTTGCTGGAATGAGGCATTAGCTAATGTTTAAAAAAAATCGAAAACTTTGGAAATTTACCAGTTATAGTTTAGTCAAAAAGCTATATAACTTCTGCCCAAACATGATCACGTGTGACCTTATGACCTTAAATAGTACAACACTCATGACATGATGATGAATTTTCGTTTTTAAGAGGACAAGAATATGGATTTGGTGTTTTCCTGTATGTGGATGCACTGCCTGGCTGAAGGCCAGTGCATAATGGGGTGGAAGTTATAGTTTTTTCACTAAACTATAACTGGTGTATTTCTGTTGTTTTCAGGTTAACGTTATCTTATGGTCCCGTTATTTGCCATCTGTGTCCACTGGCGGACTCGGAGCGGAGGAGGTCCATGCGGTAAGTCGTGAGGGGGTGACACCATGAGTTACCCGCATCGGGTGACACCAACCCTAGTGAAGCCACTGGTTACATGAATTATTTATTGGCGTTGCAGAGTGCGCAATGTAATTCATTTTATTCATTTATTTCTTACTTACCTCTGTTCAGCCATATGCCGGAGTTTACGACACCCACCCTGCTCCCCCCCGGCCCCCCTTACCACCTCACAGCACTCCCTCGAAGAGCCGCTACTGGCGAGAATTAATTTATTGAGACTTGACTGGATCTTATTTGTAATTGTGTAGTTATTCCTAGTTGTAGGTACCTACCTACACCTAATAATAAACTACCTCCCAGTATTTTTGTGTTCATCTCTAATTTAGACAAACCGCCACCAGTTGGCAGACTGTCATATGTGCTGGTGTTGATAATTTAGAGGCATATTTTTTATTGTTGTTGCGTCGCCCTTGTGCCAAACAAGTGGGCACAAGGATGACACAACTACACGTTCAGATTTATCAAGCTATGAAAGGACACCCTGTGTGGCTCTGCATGGCTTGATAAATCTAGAGTAATGCATCGCAAATCTCTGCATTGCATTACTTTGCCCCAGGGAGTCATTTAATGGGTGGAGTGTAGGTGTTCCCATATATCCACTTATCGATTTTGGCGCACTCACAGATTTACCATTAGTGGTAGACCTGGGAATGCGTCAAAATTCTATGCCTCCCCAGCTGCACCGTAATCAGGAGAAATATCTTTATTTCTCCTAGTTTTTTCCTCTCTGTTTATGCTGCCTTCTGCACCACACACAGAAAGAGGAAAGTACCTCTCAGGATTTTTTTTCTGTGCAGGAAGATGTTTCTTTCGTCACAAAGACAATCCTGCTTACATCTCAGTCACCCATGGTGCAAGGGTGCCTGCAAAGGAGCTAGGCAGCACAGGATAGGAATACCCTTCACACAGTGCAGCAAGGTGGCTAGCTGATTGATTGATTGATTGATTGATTGCGGGTTTCTAAAGCGCTAGAATCGACTCCCGAAGGAGTATCTCTGCGCTGTAGACCGCTGGGGAACCCGTCCTGGCTTTCCCTGTGAGATGGTCCCTACTGGGTATCTCCAAGGTGAAACCAGGCATCCCCGGCGTATGTGGGGGGCCGTTGTGGAGATGAGGCGAGCTAATGCCCAGAGTTGCCGAGTGTGATCCCTAGTTAGAGTAGGCACCAAGGTGAGAATTATCAAGTCCGTTGACCCTGGTCCAAGACCCTGCCGCGTCGGGAATTGAACCCTGGTCCCGGGCCGTCCTCTGCTCCCGGGTCTGCCGCCTCTAACCGCCTCTAACCAGTGAGCCACACCACTCCACTAAAGCTGTGCTGCACTGCTTGAAAGTTTGATAAATGCACTCCTAAGTGCTGGTGCTGAGCACCTGAAGCTACCAGCTAATATTAAGCACTAATTCAGGGTCACTCAGAAAGATCAGGATGAAGCCTAGCCAATTTTCCAAAGTGTCCAGTGACCCAACACAGATACAGTCTCAAAATTGAATATAGGGACACACATCGAGTCATAAGGCTTATGGGCCTATCTGAGCATCATCAGTATAATTTGCATAATTTGTTAAATCACCCCCAAAAAACATATAGTTGAAAATAGAAAAATGTGAGAGCAATATAAGATTATGAGTCCCATCCTGAAAAATGTACAGTTGCAATGGTTATATATTTATATACTGGAATGCTTTAGAGTTACCCTATATGCATCTTGGTTTTGGTTCTATTTCTTTTTCATTTACTTAACTTATATTTTATTTGTGGGCTGCTAAATTTAAAGGGGTCTAGGGTGTGAAGTTAAGTAATAATGAATTCATAATTTAATAATAATGTGTAATTCATTATGTATTCAATGTTTAATTAGGTAAAATATGGCATACTGAATTATTGTACTAATAATTTAGCTGTGAGATGCAAGGCTTGTAGGGGTATAGGATGGGAAGTTATTTAATTAAACATGTATTATTAATTATTATTTGTAATTTAATTATGTAATTACATTTAAACTAATTAAATTATCGACTATTAAAATATTTAACCAATATATTTAGTTGAGGGCTGCTAGGTTTGTAGGAGTTAAGGCTTTGACGCTAACAGAATAATTAATATGAAAGTAATTATTAATCATTAATCAATTATTTAATTGATTTTAAATACATTAATTATGGAATTCCTATTTTTAAAGTTATATCTTAGGTGTCGGCTGCTGGGTTTGTAGGCATCTAGTGTAGGACCTTAATTAACTAATAATTGAATGACAATTACGTAAAATGATTAGTGTTTTTTATTTGTTGTTGACTGACCAGGAATTCTGTACTAGAAAAGCAAATCATGCTTTCTATAGGTAAACTCTCACCCACTAGTGTTGGCCCTTGGTGGCATGCTTCATCATTGCGTTCCTTTCCATTCCTCTGTGGAACAGGGCGTTCTGCAACCTGTGAACTACAAGGGAGCATTAGATAGTATTCAACCAATGTATCAAACAGGAAATGGAGGAGTTATGTGGTAGGTTAAAAATACCTGACTAGTGGTTGTTAAATGCAGTAACTCGTGCCGTAAGGTATTTATTACTCGTGCCCTTGCCATGCTAACTATAAATTGTGGACTAAGGTAACTATAACTTGTGCCCTTGCCATGCAGTACTAATGGCCCCACATATTACACCACTCATAACATCTTCCATGACATCATTGATAATATCACTGCAACATTTGCTGTAAAATTACTAAAGAGAAAAGTGTACATAGTGGGGGCATGAGTTATAGTTACTTGAGATAACTCTAACTATAACTGCTGGATTTCTATTGTTTGTGTGTGTAAAATAAGAACCTTACTATTGACTTGTGACACCACTCAGCTTTGAGAAAGTCATCTGTGACGAAACACGTGTTGGCTGTTCTGCTTAGTGTTTTTGTCTATTTGTGCACACGCTACTGTATTGAGTACTTACTTACCCTGTATCTTGAATGTGCAAGTTAATCTGTTTATCACTGCTACCTTCTTTCTTTTTTGTAGCTTAAATTCTGACTGCCTACAAGCATAGTGCCCGTCTCAAGTAACATGGGGCTTTATTACAGAGAGCGCCCAGGGGGTGCAACGGCCATTTGCACCCTCTGTGCGCCCCTGGGGCACTTTCATATTACAGAAGGGGCCGCAGATGCTTGTGCAGCCCCTTCTGTAATACTGATCTGCAGGGGGCTTTCCCTCATTTGCATGGGGGCCTGCCCCATGCAAATGAGGGAATCCCTTTACCTCTGCACCAGCGCTTTATTACAGACGCGGGGGCAGAGACAAAGAAGCTGACAGGAGGTGCACTGATTGTGTGCCACCTTTGTGGCCGCCTGTTTGCACCAGGGCGCAAACAGGGAAAGTGTGCCCTATACATTATAGGGCCCTTTTGTCTGTAAATTTTCTAACCAACTATTCACAACCAGCTTTTCAGATGAGTTGAGAAGTGCTAACTGCCAATTGGTGTTTGGTGTGTTGCATAGTCTTTTTTCATTGATGCTGATTGTGATGCTACCCTTTCAAGTCCACCTGCACCTGAAACATCACAGTGAGAAACAAACTGGTGCCAAAAAGGTAATCCCTAAGGCTGGGTCTATCTTAATCACAGTTCTCGAATCAATCAAGGATCACAGCACTTGAAAAACTCCTCTTAACAATATGCCTACGTAACTGAACAGCAGGAGGGGCATAGCTAAAATGAGATTCTAAATGTTAATCAGTAACAGAAGTAACAGGACTACAGTTTAAAACATTATTGGCATCATGAGTATCAAACACATATTTAATTTATATAATCTCTGTTATTGATATTGGATACACTTTTCTCATTCTGCCTACTTATTAGGGTGCGATTCACAGGAAATTCCGGGTTTTTTCCCGCTGTGTTTGCTTACGCAGATTTCACCTCTTCATATTTTCTTGTCCATGCTTGCAATAATTCCAATATTTCCTGAGATTTTCCAAAGGGTCCAACTTTGTTTTGTTTGGTAAGGCAAACATTTTTTCTTACTACCTACAATTCCTGATTATTTATTTCGGAGGTATTTGAGTATTTAATTTCAACCTAATGCACAACAAGCTTTAGGCTGCCTAATTTCTTCTTTCCCTGCATTGTTGATACAAGACTTGATATGCAGGCGTTGTATTCTACAATCGCATTTGCCCAAGAGTTAGCGTGAATTATGTTATGCAGTCTAGCAATATTTTCTGGGTTATAATATATTCGAATGACGGACACTTGTACTGTTAGGGTACCTCACCCAAGATGTCATTTTGAAATTACACAAGTAGAGAAACTGAGCCCCCGTTGTAACATGCAATGATGACAAAACATGTTAACTACTATCTTCAAATGTGTTACAACTGGAATGGTTTGTATGTTGTTGTAACATCAATTCTTAAAGAGCAGGTGTGGTCCTTCCAGGTTACACCAGCTGGCTTATAGCTTTCCAGACAGTAGTTCATTACATGACAACCCCCCCTTTCTAGCAAACTTGCCTACTCTATTTTACAGTATGAATAATGACCTGGGAGCATTAGATGCCCATTCTCAATATACTCATTAATAAAGCCATCAACCATCTGATGTGAGACGTTCACATGTATGTCACACATAATCATGAGACATAATCAAGAGTCATTGCACTTTTTCTTTATGTATGATAGTGGTATTGGTCCAGAATGTCCCCAAATTCTATGTTTAACTTTTATTAGGGGGTTATAACTATTGAATAATATTATAGACGTTTAAGAATCACTCAGACGGCCTTGCTGTCTAAATATGACACCTAACATGTTTTGACTTGTTATATCTAATACTGCTTACCAACAAAAATAATTGCATAAAGGGCAACAACGAGGCCCTAATTAGTATAACCTTGAATGTATTTATATTTTGGTCGGCTAGCAATTATGTTAATACAACATGTCTATCCAAGGGTCTAAAAGTAATTATCTGAACACTATGAACTCCGGAAAACAGATATTATGTGTATGGGCCAGATTCCTAGATTAAGAACCCTACAAAGGAAAATCCTATTTAGGTGGACGGATTTCCATCACTCACCAAAAAGGTGACATGCTTCATCATCTGGGTCTCCTCTTGATGTCACGCTAGTGACACTAAGGGCTACAACCTCATCAGAAGGATGGGAGAGAGCCCGAGGTTGTTTCAGGAGTAGCCAGAGGGAAACTATACTTCTGTCTAAATAACCAGATGAGAGCGATTGAATTGTGTGGGAAAAGACTGCAGTGCATACTAATAAGATGCTATGTGAATTTAAATTTGAACTATGAGAGACCCTACCTTTATTAATGCCTCCCACAGTCCAAACAAAAAACAGTGCAAACGACAGTCTGTAACAAATAACTGTCTGGTGTTTGAAAAAAAAGGTCAACATGTTTCAGCACATACGGACAAATTTGCATCCAGTGCCTTCTTCAGGACCACTACTATGTTGCTACTGCGAATGTGAAAAAGAAAATACATATAATAATAAATAAAAGTACATCTGAAACGGTTGGAACCGATACAACCGAATCACCTGTGATCAGGAATGTACAATCCTTCCTTTGCAAAACCCGTGTAGCTGACGGTATTTGTAACACAGTGAAAGGAAGGGCGCAACGATTTCAATAAGCACAGAGTTCACCTATTCAAAACAGAACATCATCAGTTGTAGTGACATTCTTATTATCATCTACATAAACCCAATGATGGGTAGATGCCATTCGTTCTTACTCGATATGCATGAGGAAGATACCTCACCTGGCAACGGTTCAGGGGAAAAGGAGGCACCGCTCTATGAGACAAAGTACCAAAATATCCTATTCATTATGGTTTTGGTTAGATTCGGGGGTCTCTAGTTGGCACAGGTAGGTAATTGTGACTCTTCTAGTCAGGATAAGGGGATTACACTCCCAAAATACCCCTGCTCACCCCTTGGTAGCTTGGCACGAGCAGCAGGGCTTTACTTCAGAGGCGTTGTAAGTTAAGCAGTTGTGACCACATAGAGTAACCCAATGACAACACTACAAATGGACACCACACAGGGTTTACATATAAAAAATAAGTAGACTTTATATAGAGTTACCACAAGACCATAAACGACAAAAATACACACTATGATTACTTTAAGATGGTAGATTTAAGCTTAGTTCAGTTCAGTTCTTGGATGAGACACTCTGCGTCAATGTACCTTAGGTTGCGTTGCGCTTCCACGACAAACAATGTCGCAGCGATGGGAAATGCGGCAAAGTTCAGATACAAAGAAATAAAGACAAGAAGATTTCCAGATGCGGCATGATTCTCGGGGATACAAGAAGTCCTCGGTTCGATGCGTGGACTGCAGTGGCGACACCCTTATGATGCGACGACAACAGCTCCAGCAGCGACGCTCTTCTCCCACGATGCGTGAAGCTTCCGCTCGATGCGACAACCACGGCGGCGACATCCAAGATGCGACGGCAGCAGCTCCGACGGCGGCGCGCTTCTCGGGGATACGAGGTGCTCTTGGTCGATGCAGTGCAGTGCGACAGTTCCAGCGGTGACACCCTCCTTTGGAGTTGCGACGGCAGCTGCAGCGACGGCAACACGCTTCCTCTTCATTGCAGCACGCTACTCTCTGACACGGTGCAGTGTGACAGTTCCAGCGGCGACACCCTCCTTCGGAGTTGTGAGGCAGGCACAGCGACAGCGACAGCGACACGCTTCTTCTCGTTGAGTCGCGCTTCGAGCTCCTCGCGACACGCAGTTCCTCAGAAGTCCCAAAACAGCAGCAGGAGCTTCCAAAAGAACTCTGGGGAGCTGGGGGTTGAAGTCTGTTGTCCCTGAGACCTGGAGATCCTTCCCAAGTTGAAAGCAAAGTACACAAAGTTCCTTTCTCCTTCCTTTGGCAGTAAGGCAACCACTGCAGGCCAATCCTCCAAGCAGCACTTCAGCTTGGGAATAGTCTCCTTTCAGTTTCTTCAGGAGCCTCGCCTCAGTAAAGTTTTCTTCTTGTAGTCCAAAGTGATCTAATTTCATGGGATCCGGGTCCTAATATTTATACCACAAAATCCTTTGTTCTCTGAGGGGAGAGGGGCCTTTGCCCAGTCCAAACCAGTTCTGAAGCACTCTGTTTACCAGACTTCTCCTTTCATTTCACAGTGCAGGGCATGCACTTCAGACACCCCACTGGAGGTGGAGCCAGTATTGTGGAAGGCAAGTACAGTCCTGGAGCACTTTGTTTACAGGACTCCTTCTCTTCTTTCAGTGTGCAGGGCAGAGACATCAGCCCCTCCCATCTAGATGTGGATCTCTCTATTCACCACTGGGTGACTCAGCCTGTCTCCTGGAATTCCCCAGCCTTGTCACTCACAAAACCAGACATAGGAATACACAACCTAGCAGAGGCAGGTTTGAATGGTTAGACAAGCAAATACCTACTTTCTAAAAGTGATATTTGCAAACACAGAATATTAAAACCAACTTCACTAAACAATGTATTTTATTATACTGAGTTCAGGCATACTAAACTCGAATTGCCACCATGTTCTCTGAGACAGTTAGGATTATAAAATGTAATAACTCTAACAGCCGTTCTGGCCTATGGAGAACATGTAGCCTTGCAACAGTGAAAAATGAAAATGGCTGTATTTCACTATTAGGACATGCCACACACACCAGGGCTTGTCCTACCTTATACTTACAATGCACCCTGCCCTTGGGCCTACCATAGGGGTGACTGATATGAAGAAAAGGGAAGGTTTAGGGGCAGGCAAGTGGGTGCACTTGCCCAGTGCAATGGCAGACCTTAGACACATTTTACAAGACTGCTTCTGTGGGTGGCATAACCAGTGCTGCAGGCCCAACAGCAGCATTTGGATTTAAACGCCCTGGGCACACTCAGTGCACTAGACTAGGGTCTGACAAGTAAACCAAATAGCCAAACATGGAACCACTAATTAATACATCAATTTACAATAGGGAGCACTTGCACTATGGCACTGGATAGCAGTGGCACAGTGCCCAAAGCATATAACACCAGCAAAAATACATGAGGCAACAGCAAAAATGGAAGGGAGACCCACGCAATGCTGACAGGTCTAACAGTTTCCTACTGATCCCAACATCCTATAATCTGCCTCTATACAACAGCCGTAACATGTAAACATACACATAATACAGGACTAAAAACTCTTTGGTATAAATGTCATGCAGACTACATACACTTGAATGAATCTGATATTTATCAAGTAGTCTTGTATATGGATACGAAGGTGGAACATGCCTCCTTCCTGCTTGTCAATCTGTAATAGACTATGGTCTCATGCATGTGCATCTATCTTAAAAAAATAGACTCATCCTTCATATCTATGCTTTAGCTCAAAAACTTAGCGCGCCAGTGCTATATTCTTTCACTCGAAAAGCCCTATGCACGCAACTCGTAAGCAACAGATGTTCAGTGCTTGGAAATAGTGTTTGAGTCAACACGCCACTCCTTCAAAAATAGTGTAAACAATCACACAGCCCTTCAAAATTAACGCTACAGGCTTTGCTGCCCAACCAACCTAGAAGGTCCAAGCGAGCGGTATAATCCATCCGCTCTTTTAAGCGCGGACCTTTTCACAAAAGATTATGAATATCCGAAAACGGAGGGGAACACGCGATTCTGATGTATATCCCCGAGATCGCTAGGACCATACTCTACAGAAATGTCATGCCAAACACATCACAATGCAAGGAGAGCAATCTCGCTTACCTATCCGTCGGTACCTCTTGACGGTCATCCAAGCCGTCTGGGGAGGTACCGGCAGTGGAGCGCCATCATGTATTTAAGCCCCAAGTTGTGTACTCCGCATTGCACTCTGCGCGTGCGCGTCAACTACGCTGCACCTATAACGTATAATGACAGCGTCATAGGCATGATGGAAGTTGTAGTTTATCCTTCCGTCTCTCATTATGAATCTACACTGGCGTTCATGCCAAGATTAGTAGCACGTGCTACTAATCTTGGCATGAACGCACTTGTATGCGCTTTTGTGTTTAGGAATAATAAAGTACGCCAGTGTGGATTCATAATGGGAGATGGAAGGATAAACTAAACTCCAATTCTAAAATGGCATATTATATTTGGATTGTGCTTCTGTGTGCCAGTGCATTTGCCGCTATTCTTGCAATGAGCTGCATGAAATGGGCTTCAAAGGCCTATTACTCTCTCTCCACATTCTATTGGATATTTGCTGAGTGGAAATGTAGACATTTCTGCTAAGGCCTTACTCCATGAGGCTGTCAGAAAGGTTTGGCTATGGCGATGACAGAGTAGTCACCTCTGTAGCCAAACTAAAAGTCCGTCCACATTTAAATCAGGCAGGCAGACCTTCAAGTTGGCAGTATGTGTACTCGGTCACTGTTACAATGGAATATACATTCCACCATGGTACCCTTATTGATGAGGAGGAATAGAGATTTTCAATGTTGTAAGGATATTGATGCAATCTCATTCACGCCTTCCAAAACGTCAGAAGGGAAGTTGGTGGTTACAGCCCAGTTCATGGTCATTCCATCCCACTTATGGATGGAGCCGCTATAAACCCAGAAACCTTAAAGGAAAAAAATTCAATCTGTAGACCAATTGGAGTGGTTGATGATCAAGTAAGGACACGGTTAGCAGGCACCTTAAATCTAAACAGGCATCAGTGTGAATTATATGCCTTCATTTAACCAAGGCCTAGCATCAGTATTGACTGATCTTCTACAGAAAGGTTTTTCATTTAGCTAGAAAGCAGCAATAGATTGCTTACAAGAGATGTGGGCTTGTGACTTATTTTGCAATAAATGGCTAACATATTTGCTACAGGGAAAAAAGATAAAACTCAATTTTGGATAGTGTCTGAGGCAATCTTCAAAGACCAGACCTGGATACCTTGCCCCAAAGCAACACTAACACAACACAACCCATGTAGCCACTGACAACATGTACAAAGAACTCTTAGTAATGCAAATAATAAGGATGCCTTTCTGTTATCTGGAAGTTTGCTAAAACACCAATACCATTGGCATTTTCTTTGGGTAATTTATGTTGTGCAGTCTGTAAGAAACTTATGTTGATAGCTGACTTTGAGATCAAAGGCGCCCTGCAGTACTATGCCACAGTATCACTAATTTTATATTCAGATCTTCCTAGATCCCCAATATGTCTGCTATGGAGCCCTCGTTTCACATAAATCAAACACCCAGGAGCCTCATTGCTTCTTTTAGAAAGGCATTCATTCTCAATGCAGAGCGCCCAGGAGCCCAAGCATCACAGCACCTTAGCCGCTAATTTGGCAACTGAGCTAAAGACTTTTGGGTGACCCAAAGTACATACTGATGGACTTCTAGCAGTCATATTCAAAGAACACCAATGTTCTAGCCGTGATCGTTGTGCCATAGAGGCAGCACCATGTTTCAGGCAGAGCCTCACCAAATATTTTAGCTTTTCAAAACCAAACTCTCCATGAGGGGGGTTCTTTTTGAGAAACAAATAACTAATGACTCTGACACCAAAAGATTTTTCTCCCAGGGTGTAGGGGGTCATTAGTGATTTAAGTCTGTTCAGGACCATCAGGCTTTCCCTGGCAGTCCTGAACAGAATAAAAATCATCAGACCATCTGCTCTAAAGAACACATGCCGCCTAAAGCTCCAACTTTGGCAGGTTTCTGATGGTGGAGACATCAGGAGTACCAGAATCAGAAACCTGGCAGTCTGCGTCATTGATAAAGGAGCACACAGACCGAGGGTTTGAGGGGCAGCTTACTTCTCTACATTTGTCACAAAAAGCTTGCTGCCAGTATTTTAACAGGATTCCCCTTGCAACAGATCTGACAGACTGGATCTCTTAATGCTGAATCCATATGTAAGTTGTAGAAAGCAAAGCAAGTCCCTAACTGGAATTTATAAAGCCACGTGAGTGGTGATTTGCACCACCTTGCCTGACCTTCTAAAGAACTGCAATGCACCACATCAGCTTGCACTGCATTGTGTTTCATTTTGTTGTGTTTGACGTTCAATGGGTGGAGCATGGAATGTCCCTTGCATTGACCCAAGGAATTTGATGCTTTCCCAGATTTACTAAAGGCAATACACCTGGGATTATGCACAAAATGGTACTCCTATCATAACGGTATAACGGTTGTTTAAATATATGTTTACTTCTACTGAACGTGCTTTCAGGTACTGCCTAGACACCTCAGGGTATTCTTGTGCTTTTTAAAACAATAATGTATTCATTCTCCTTGTCATTTCCTATTTACATGTGACCTGCATTCTGAGGCACGCACAGAAAGAGGAATACGTTTCTAAGTATTTTATTTTGTAAGGCCTGTATGCAGGAACCCTTGTACCATGGTGCAGGGGTACCTGTGTTGGTGCTAGGTTGCCACAAGTGTGCCAATGCTAGGAATGTGTTGAACTGCACCATATCTATCTATATAATCGTATGCAGTTAAGCTCTCTCCCTTTCATGCAAAGCAGCATGCGACTGCGTTGTATTGCATTAAATATTAGTAAATATCCCCCAAATGAATTGAGCCTGAGCTGCAGTGTTTATATGTTGAGACTATAGTTCCCTACAGGCATTATATGGACATCTTCACCTTAAGACAACTCATTTAATCGAAAAGCACATGAGCGACATTAGTATTCTTGAGAGTATTCCATCACCTGTGAGTAATTTACTATACTTATCTGATTCCCAGGCGTTTCACATCTTTTGCTTTAAGTTATGCATGTTAGATTTCTACTTTAAAGGATTTGAAATGCATGATATAATATTTATAAGGGAGCATCCCTCACTGAGAACTAAATTCCAAATTTGCATACAGAGGCCATTTATAGGTGACCGAGAGCCCCCTGAATACTGCATGAACTGGGAATTTTCATTTTTAAAACTCTACCTGGTGTTGTTTAAATTATTCAAAGTCTCCTTTTTCAGTAAGCGAAGGCTTCTCCTAGTATTTCTCATTTAATAAAACATGGCATTTGTCTTACGAATATACCCCAAGTGACCATTTAGTCACATAAATGCTCTGGAAATCTATTGTACTGTTTTTAACTATACCTTCTCTAGGAAATCAAAAGAATGCATAAAATAGAAAAAGAATCACGGACTTTCTGCATCAGGATGGTGCATTTAGGGCAAACTGGATCATCTCGCTTGTTTGTTGCCTCTCGTCCAAACCTTTATACATAGACATTTAGGGACAATTGCTTGATGCTAAAACTATTTTAGTATTAATATTATTATTTTGCTTCTCAATGTAAACCTAACTGAATTCTTGCATCAATTCCATTTAATGGGAACTAAAACAAGCTACTAATTTGTACCATTAAGGCACCTACGGGTTTATTTTCCAATATTTCATGCAAAACAATGCAGCAATACAAATTGATGCTCTGTGTTGTGTGAAAGGGGGACAGCTTATCTACTAAGATATGCCACATTTCTTTTGTCTGCCAGTGTGGACACATTTGTGGAAGCCTAGCACCACTGCACCGTGCTGAAAGGGTGCCTGCATTATGAGCAAGATTGTTAGGTGCAGGAATAGAACTTTGAGCGGCATTTTCCTCTTTCTATGCATGCTGCAGAATGCGGCACGCACAGAAAGAGGTGGTAACAAGTTGAAATAAAGATAGTTCACCTCTTTATGCCTTGGTCAGGTAGATGTCGCATTTTCACACAATCCCAGGTTTACTGAGTTTTGGAAATCTTGGAATGGATCTAAAAGCCATGGGTGGATACTCGGGAATGCCCACACTCTACCCTCAATGCCGCCCTGCTGCAAGGTAAAGCAAGGTCGCAATATGCACTGCCTTGTGTAGCTTTGGATTTACTAACTCATGCGGAGCCAGGCTCTGCGTGGCTTAGTAAATACCACCAAATAAGGACTTGTGTTGCCTTGCGATGACTTGCGTCACGTAAGGGCAACGTAAGACTGTTCTAAATGTGCCCCTTAGTTGTTTTTTTAAAACACTCTTCTCATTTCACAAAATATGTGGTCCTGAGTGTCCAGAAATTCAATTTATGTGCAAAAGACATTCCTCTATATAATAATTTATGTATGTCATTCTTCCAAAGACTATTCTAGATCTGACTAAATATTCTAAACAGTTTTGCCAAGACATGAAATCTGGCATATGCATTGACTTGAATTACCACATAGGTTAGAATCTAGACAATAGGCGTGGTTTCGGTGCCTTTCAAGATGGCCGACTGACGGGGATGCTCTGCCGCAACGGGACTTTTCATGACCCGCTGGTGCGCTTTCCGCACCTTCTGTCATCGGGCATCACCTTCACCACAACAACCGGAATATGTCAGGACTCTGGTGAGGTGTTTTGCAGCATAAAGCGCACTGCGCTTCTATTCCTTTTTGCCGCCAACAGACTTTCCTCAGCGCGTCTGCCATTTTAGTTACATGCCGAACCTCCGATAGAGCGAGCATGGCTTATCACCGTCTACTTACTTTCCAGCGCTCTGTAGTTGGATAACAGTTTTACTGCCTGCAGCACGCATTGTCAGAGCGGGGAATTACATGTCCTCTGCAGTGCAATGTTTTTGACATCTCCTTTGCTGACTCGCTCGCCTCAGAGAGCCCACCATTTTGTCTCCATTACCCTGTCAGCTGATTTAATGAACCACATGCAGCGCTGCGCTTTTAAAGGTTCGTTTCACATCTCCACTGCTTATATGGAACTCTCATGACCTTCTTGAATGGACATTCCTGCATCTACTCATCTTTGACATAACTTTGAATGCGTCATTTCTGCTGGTTCCTCAGTTATGGTATTTCAAATTCAAAAGTACTCAATCTTTTCCCTCATTTAACAAATGCCTTCTTCAACATTATAGTTATTCTTTGTCATTTTTCTCGGAATCTTCTAAGTGGACTTCAATATTTATGACTTGTTATTTTCTCTTATTGCTTGTTCACAAATGGCTTTTTTATCCATAATGCTTTTAGTCACCACAAGTGGTCATTCTACATTACTTCTCTTGTGAAGTTTGGATACTATGGCTGCTGTTTAATTCGTGCAACGGACGCCGTGCTACTTGGTTGGCTCTTGTCTATGGGAAGACTGCGTAAACCACAATTTGTGTTTGTACCTAAAATACACACTTCATCGACAACTCCACTTCCTTCTTCAGCACTAAATTCATCTCTTACCGCAGGAACGATGGCTAGACTTGCTTCCAATCGCAATTCCTCATCACAGTCTACCACTAATAAATCTTCTCTGACTTCTTCATCTACTAAACTTCTGAAGCATGATCCTCCCTCTCCTGACAAGTCGCCACCTCCCATTTCCTTGGAGCTGCTGTTGGAGGAAATCCACGCCCTATGTCCGTTTGTAGAGGAAACAAACAGCAAAATGCAATTCCTAGAGGAAATGTGGTTTATAATGGAAAGTAGAATTTCTTCAATGGAACAACTTTCGGTGGTCAGAGAATTTCTTCTCTAGAAAAGGAGGTTTGCAATCTTCAACAACATACTGAGGATTTGGAAAACAGAAATATGAGGGATAATCTACACATTTATGGATTGCCTGAAGCTTTAGAAGGTGACTACCATGTCTCTTTTTTTTTTCTCCTTTTTGCCGAAGCTCTTGGACATGCCTTCTTCTACGTCCCTCAGTATTCAGAAAGCTCACAGACTTGGTACTTGTCCTCCAACTTCTAAATCTCCAGTCAAACCAAGGGGAGTCATCACTCTCTTCTTGAAATTTACTGACTTGCTCTCAGTACTCTCTGCAGCTAGAGCCAAACAACATATTTCATGGCTTGTTCAGAAGGTGTTTCTTTCTCAAGATGTCTCCAATGCTACGGCAGTAAGAAGGAAGGTGTTCCTTAATCTTCAAGCACCCCTCCTCTCTCATGGTGCTCAATATGGCCTTTACCATCCCTGCATTTTGAAGGTGACATTTCAAAACCGGACTTGGTCCTTTCAAGATCCTGTGGAACTTCAGAACTGTATTCACTCCCACACTACAGGTGTCATGGACACTGCTGGTTCTTTTCTTCTTTTTTTTTTTTTTTATAAATATTTTTATTGTTTTTCTTGACAGGATACATACATGTGAAAACATATAACAATTGTGGCAATTGGAGCAAACCGCTTATCTTTTTGTAGTACATGAATTGCGTAGATAGCGTTTTGTATGAGGCTGTAGGATGGCTGGTTCAATGTCACGTTAGGCTGGTCAACTTCATGGCTACACCGCACGGACCTATTCTTTTAGCCCTGTGCCTGGTTTTAAACATATAACATGAACATATAACATACAATTGTTTGGCAGCTGGTTGGGGATCGGCCCTCTAGCACTGTGCATGGTGATCGCTATTTATGTTGTCTAGGGTGGTTCGAAAGGGTCTAGGTAGCTATCCAGACGTGACCACATCTCTCTATTGGGTTTTCTCCAAGGTGTGTGTCTTAATGCCAGGCTGTCTGCTCCTCTTAGGAACGTTACTCAGTTTAGCCATCCCGTGTAGGTGGCCTTGGTGGTATCTTTCCACTTGGCTAGTACTGTCTTTGTGGCACTCGTTAGGAGGAAGTCGGGAAGGTTTCTGTCTTGTTGTGAGATAATGTCGGTATTGAGGTGTGCTGTAGTTAAAGTGCTGAACTCGTGTTTGAGGGTGCAGCCTAGTGTTTGGTTAGTAAAGTTGAACACTGTATCCCAAAATTTCTTGACCTTGCTGCAGTGGAAGATTAGGTGTGCTAGGTCCCCTGTTGCGCTGTTACAATTCCAGCATTGGCTGTTCTCTCTTAGGCCTAGTTTCGCTAGTCGTGCCGGAGTCCAGTATTCTTGGTGCAGCAAGCAGAATTTTGTTTGAGCTAGTACTGGTGATATCATGTTATGTGTAGGGGAAGACCACATGGTAGCAGATTCCTGTTCAGTGAGTTTCAAGCCTATTTGAGTTTCCCAGTAGCCCGTGTTTTTAGCGTTTAGCCTTGAGGTTGTTGGGCAGAGGAGTTTATATAGGTGTGATACATGGTGTCCTGTCTTGTTTATGTTTTCCATAAATTGGAAAATTGAGGGGGTCAGTTTGCTTAGGTTTGCTTTTGTAATTGCCGTTTTGATGGCTAGGAAGTTGTATAGTTCCACTTCTGGGAGGCCAAACCTTCCCTTCATGGTGTTGAAAGTGAGGGGTGTGCCATTCTCTTCTAGGTGTGCCGGGTGAGATAGGCCTAGTTCTTTCCACTTTCCTATTTCTAGGGGTTTGCCTCTGTATTTTATCTTGGGGATTGCCCAAAGTGCTACCCATTTTGAGTTTTTGATGCTTATCTCTAGTTTTTGGTCTACTTTGAGGAGGGCCTGTTTTGTTATCTTGAATATTGGGTTTCCTTTTAGTGACCATTTGTTGGCTGTAAGGAGTGTAGGAGGGTCTGTGTTGTCGAGAATGGCTTTCTCTAGAGATAGCCAGGTAGGTGTGTATGTCTGGTTTTGCCGTAACCAGTGCATCCCCTGCCTGGCCATGCAGGCTGTCTGGAATGTTCTCAGGTCTGTAACATTGAGGCCTCCCTGTTCTTTTCTCATTCTTAATTTTTGGAGGGCTATTCTTGGCTTTTTGTCCCTCCAGATGAATTTGTTCAGTGCCTGATCTATTTTCTTATGGAAGTAGTCCGTAAGTGCTAGGGGAAGCATGCTGGCCAGGTAGTTAACTATTGGTGTTACCATCATTTTGACTGTTTCTGTTCTTTCACACCAGGTGATAAATTTGGGCGTTCAGTTCTCTAGTAGGCCTTTCATCTTTTTCAGTGTATTTTCTAAGTTTTGTTCGAAGGTAGTTCCTAGGTTCCTCCCGAAGTTTATTCCTAGGTATTTGAACGATGTCGTTTGCCATGCTAGCCCCGAGTCTCCTAGTACTTCTCTGGTTGTGTGAACGTTCAGTGGCATGCACTCTGACTTATCTCTATTTAGTTTGTACCCGGAGTGGGAAGCGTAGGTGTCAATGGTGCTCATGAGCGCTGGTATGGATTCAGCTGGTTCTTCTGTAATGATCAGCAGGTCGTCCGCGTAGGCCGCATGCTTGGCCGTGGTGTTGTTGATGGTTATGCCTGCTATGTTCTTGTTTGTGAGGATGTCTTTGATCAGTGGTTCTAGTAGGAACAACAGTGGGGATAGTGGGCAGCCTTGTCTTGCCCCTCTTTGGAGGTTAAATGGGGTTGATGTTGTACCGTTTATGGCGATCTGCGCTTTTGGGTTTTTGTACAGGGCCATGACTTTATTGGTGAACATCTCCCCTAGGTTATATGCCTGTAAGCATTCCCCTTGGAAGTGCCAGGTTACTCTGTCATAGGCCTTTTCTGCATCCAGCGTGATTGTGACTGCCGGGTTGTGCGCTCTCGAGCAGTGTTCTATGACTTGACAAAGGAGTTTGGTGTTGTCTCTTGACATACGACCTTTCATGTACCCTACCTGTGTGTTCCCAATTAGCTGTGGGAGCAATCTGCTGAGTCTTGTTGCTAATATTTTGGCATATAATTTGCAGTCAAGGTTTATGAGTGATATTGGTCGGTAGTTTTTTGGCCATTGTGGATTCTTGCCCTCCTTTGGTATGACTATGATATTGGCCTGTGACATCGTTGCAGTTACCTCCCCCTTTCCTCCGCAGTGATTGAAGGCTTTTGTTAGGATCGGTGCTATTTGTTCTTGGAAGGTTTTGTAGAATGGTGCTGTGTAGCCGTCTGGTCCTGGGGCCTTATTATCTTTTAGTGACTTAATGGCTGTCCTGACTTCAAGGGTCTTGATGTCTTGGCCTAGCGCCTCTGCTTCTTCTATCGATATCTTCGGTAGCTTTAGATTCTCTAGGTATGTTTTAGTTCCATTTGTGTCCAGACCATCATCCTTGTTGTAGAGCTCCTTATAAAATTCCCTGAAGGTGTGTACGATGTCCTTGTGACGGGTGTGTGTTTTCCTAGTAGTATCTGTGATTGATGTGATGTTGTGCTGTCTTTGCTTGTGCTTGAGGTATGATGCTAGTGTCTTCCCTGCCTTATTAGCTTCGCATAGGTTGATTTCATTGTATTTTTTTATCCATAGCCCTGCGAGTTCGCTAAGTATTCTGTTGAATTCATCTTTCCTCTTTGTGAGTTCTGCAAGTGTATTTTGATTTGTTGTCTCCAATGTGTTGTGTTTCAAGCGTTTTGATGTCTTTTTCCAGCTGTGATAGCTGAGCTCTCGCCTCCCTGTCTCTTCTCGCTTTTATTTATATTAGTACCCCTCTGATAGTTGATTTGAGTGCCTCCCACAGAGTGCTGGGTTCTATGTCTGGAGTGTCATTCTCTATGATATAGTCGGCAATGGCTTTCTGGATTTTCTCTTTGTCTTCTTGTTTGGCTATGGTTGTGGGATTGAGTCGCCATCTGCGTGTTACGTGTTCATTATGTCTCCCTGCGAGGTGTAGGCTGATGCAGGCATGGTCTTATATCGTTCTGGCCGCGATGTCTGTGTGTTCGATTAGGTGCGTGTGGGTTCCTGATATGAGTATGTAGTCAATGCTGCTGTATGAGTTGTGTGGGTACGAGTAGAAGGTGTAGTCTCTGGTGTCGGGGTCCTGCAGACGCCACGGGTCTGCTAGATCGAGTTTGTTGCATAGGTTCGTTAGTGTTTTGTGTGATGTAGGGGTACGCGCTTTGTTTTTTGCCTGTCTGTCTAGTGTTTGGTCTAGTGCCATATTGAAGTCCCCCACCACGACCATCATGTTGTGTGAGCTGCAGGATTCTAGATCTTTGGTTACTTTCTCCCAGACTGGAGTGTCGTCGGTGTTGGGTTCATAGATGTTTGCCACGAGTATTGTCTCCTCTCCTCTTTTCATCTGCGTTATCAATAGTCTACCCTCCTTGCCTTGCTGCATGTTCTCGATGGTTATGTTAGATTTGCTACTGGTCAGAGTAATGACCCATCTTTTTTTCCCCAATGCTGGTGAGCAGGCAACCTGACCTATCCACCTGGCTCTGAGTTTGTCTGCTTCCTCTGTGGAGAGTTTTGTTTCTTGTAGTATGATAATGTCCCCCTTTGTTTTGGCTGAGTACTGTAGTGTTTTTTTCCTCTTGATAGGGTGATTGAGACCTTTGACGTTGAGTGAGATGATCTTAAGGTCTGTTGGCAGTGACTTGCTATTAGACTGTGTCATTGTTAGTACGCAGTGGGCCAGGCTTGGTTTGGCCATGGGTAACCCACTCTGACTGTGGAGTGCTGTACACTATCTGTGTCTTTAAGGTTTTGTGGCTCAGATGCTTAGGACGATCTGTATAGTGTGTTGGTTTCGGCAACGACGTGGACAAGACAAACGTGACAGACATAAAAAACGGAACAAACGTAAAAATCTGGCCAAACGACCCTCCCCCCACTACTTTCCTGCCCCCCTGCCTTACCCTCCCTCCCCCTTCCACTGCTACTTCGTGGTGTGGGCGTGCGACAGCAAGATCCTCGCCACCACGCCCTGACCCCGGGAGCTAGCTTATAAAGGATATATCGTAGTAGATTGTGAGTCTCTGAGGTAGATTTGTTGTAAAGTTCTTCACTGCATAGTCTTTATGTGAGGTACCTGTGCTTTCCCTTCTCTATGAGGTAGGTTTGTTTTCGTCGCACTAGACCTTGTCTAGGGAGGCTTTGTGCTTCTTTTCCTTTGTAGGTCGACTTGGCGGCCGTGCCTCCATTTGTTTTCTTTGTCTGTATAAATTGTTCGGTGCATAGTCTCAGTTTGTTGCTGTGCTCGGTGAGGCACTTCTTTTTCCCGTCGGCGTCGAATCTTCCATTTCCTTCATTGGTGGTCCCTGTAAGTAACGTGACAGCTCAGGTGGGTCTTCTAATATCATGGCGATCCCTTTGTTGTATATTCTGAATTTTGCCAGGCCCGTGAAGGAGAAGGTGATGTTTTCTCTCCTGAGCCTGTCTCTCTGGGCTAGGAACCCCTTTCTGATGTCGACTGTCGCTTTCGAGTAATCCTGTGTTAGGATTATTTTGTGACCGTTCCATATCAGGTTGGGGTTCTTTCTCGCTACTCCAAATATGGCGTCTGTTTGGTGTGAGCGTAATGGTTTGCATATTATCAGTCTTGGGGTTGCTCTGCCCGATTGTCTGCTTGCTGGGACTCTATACGCATTGTCCAGCTCGAATGGTCCTTCGAACTTGAGGTTGGTTAGCTTTAGGATGAGGTTTTGAATTAGCGACACACATGAGCCGGCTTTTTCTTTCTCTCCTTCTGGTACTCCCAATATCCTTATATTGCCTTTCCCGTTGAGGTCTTCGAATTCTGCGGCCTGTCTCCGGAGTTCTGTTGTTGCTTTGGCAATATTTCCTATTGCTTTCCCTTTGAGTTGCGATCTGTCTTCTATATCGCTAACCCTTTGCTCTACGGCTTCCAGCTTGTTGTTTGTTGCGTGAATGTCCGCTCTGATGGCCGAAAGTTCGAATTCTATCTTGTCCGTCGTTTTCTTTGTCGACTTGGCTAGGTCATGG
Organism: Lissotriton helveticus; assembly: GCF_964261635.1. Classification (NCBI taxonomy): domain Eukaryota; kingdom Metazoa; phylum Chordata; class Amphibia; order Caudata; family Salamandridae; genus Lissotriton; species Lissotriton helveticus. Next base: position 983,278,883 of record NC_136071.1, on the reverse strand, counting down.
ACTTCAGCCAGTTTTTTGAGGATACTGTCCAGTGTGCTGATGATGTCTGCTTTTTGCTTAATTGCGGAGTCCATGTTGCCCTCGAGCCTATTTTTCTTTTGTTGTTGCGTCAGTTTGCCCTCGCTGCCGGCCATTTTCTTTGTTCCGGTTTTGTTTTTTATGAGAGTCTTTGTGTGCTTGGACCCCTTTTGTTGTCCCAGCCTGTCCGGACTTGGTCTCCGGTTGTGATTGTGGTTGGTTTGGTTGCGAGTCGGTTGTTTGTTTTACCTTCTCCCGCTTCCTTTCGCAATCTTGATGCTTTGTGGTAATATTGGCGTCTTGTGTTGGTGCTTGTGTCCACTGATTTTGTATCTTTGTTTTAGCTGCTGTTACTGCTACCTATAACCTTGTACTCAGGTATTGGTTGGTATGTTTGCAGGCTTTGGTCGCTCTCATGTGAGCGCTTGCTGTTCTTGTGCTTCTCCAATTTGGCCTCGCCTTGGGAGGGTCTCACTTTCTGTTTTTCTGCTGTCCTCTGCTGTGCTCCGTGCCTTTGTTACGCTTTTGAGGGATGGATATTGTACTATGTAGCACATTAACGATTTTTTGTCGCTAAGCACTGATCTCCTGTATTCTATTCAGGTGCACCGCCCTCGGCGCTATGCTTTTGATTTCCTTTGATTTTCCTTGCATTGAAACGGCGGCGCTCGGAGGATCGTCTCTCTCTTATTCCTCGCTTGCTTCAGGGGATGTCAGGGGGTGTCCGCGTCTGCACTCTGTTTTTGACTGATTTGTTTCTCTTCTCCCCTGATCTGTTGGAGCGCTTTTTATTTCCCTTTGCCCTTCCCAAAATGGCCGCACCTTGTGTGACTTTCAGTTTCGTCTTGCTCACTGCTTGCTCTAGCGGTTTCACAGTGTGCTTGTTTTGGCCTATGGGGGTGGAGATACCGTGCCTTATTCCTCGCTTGCTTCGTGTTGTGTTGCTTCTTCGTGTTGCGTCTCCCTCTGATTTCTATTTTTTATCTGACTTGTTTCTCTCCCCCCCCGATCTGTTGAAGCTGCTGGGGTTTTCTTTCCTCGTGACCCTCCAAAAGGGCCGCCAACGAGTGAGTTTCAGTTTCGACTTGCTCTCGGCTAGCTCTCGCGGTACTTTGCGGTTTCACGTCGTGCTTGTTTGGCCTTTGGCTTTTGAGGGATATCGCTCCTCAACGTTAATTTTGTTTCGCGCTCCAATGCACACTCACCTTTAATGTGCTTTAGGATTGTTCTGCCCGCAGTGTTGCTGTCTCGTAACACTTTTTGTGCCACTTCCAATATTGCCACGCTCTGGGTGAGTTTCGCTTTTGGCTTGTTTTACTCGCTAAGCGCTGACCTCCTGTGTTCTATTTAGGTGTACTGCTATTGGTTCCTTGCCTACCGATTTTTCTTTTGCAAGATGTCTGCTTCTGTTTCTGATTTAACTGCATTGTGCATCTTCTCATTTCTATCCGTTGGAGCGCTTTTCCTCTCTTGTGTCACTCCCAATATGGCCGCGCCCTTGGTTAGTTTCACTTTCGGCTTCCCCCCGCGATACTCTGCGGAACTCGGGGTATTTGTTTTGGCCCTTGGAGGGGGGATACTGTGCCTCAACGTTAATTCTGCTAAGCGACCAGCGCGCACTGACCTCTAGTGTCCTTTAAGATTTTCTGCTCCCGGTGCTTAGCTTCTCGCATAGTTCTTAGGTGTATCTCCTCCCAGCTCCATTTTGTTTTCATTATTATTTGGTCCAATGCGAGCGTGGTAGATTCTGATAGATTTGACTCGCCCTTTCTCCCTCTGCTGAACTTCTTGTTGTTCCTGCCTCCTTCCGATGTAAGCCGTGCCATTTTATTTGATTGTGCGATGACGCCTTCTCGCTGTTTGTTCTGTTCTAATCTGGGGGTCAGACGGAGCTCTGGATTTAGGCAGCTGCTCCCCTTGCCATCCAAGCCACGCCCCGGCAGCTGCTCCCCTTGCCATCCAGTTTGATATAAACAATGGTTCTGTCGAGTATGTAACCTGATTCCTTCAATACATGAGTTATATTTCCTTATTAATGCAATTTCGTCTTTTAATTACTCAAGACAGAGCTCCCCCTGAGAGCTTGCTCACCATGCAAATCCAACACCAACGAGGTTCAGGGTAATCATCCGTTTTTAATCTATGAATTAGTTTTTTTCATTCATAAATACCCCTTATACATATCAAATTTTTAATCAGAACTTATTCACAATTCATAAATATTTTTTCAAAAAGCGGCGCAGAAACTTAAGTGATTATGGTGTGACATAAAGTGAAATAGTGACATTCAAACGTGTTGTATACAAGTGAGTGAAAGAAGGGGGGGAAAGGAGGCAAAAAGTATTTTGGCCAGTTCCAGTATTTAGTTAAAATTATTCCAGTAGTCCACTCAGATTGGTTATCATGAAACTGAATATTCTGTACTGGTCCAATAATATCAGTCTCGTCGACGTTTCGACCCTACGGACGCCTTAGTTGTGGGTCTAAAGCAGGTCTTCTTCAGGACATGGGGATGTGGTAAAGCGCCTGTAGGTTAGATAAGTTAATTGTCAGAGCTGATTTGTGAAGTTTATGGTGAGACATATAGTGACGAGTGACATTCATTACTTGTACACTCACCGATGGGCCTTCGTGAATTGGACCCTGAGCTAGCGTTATGGAAGTCAATTCGGCCGAGGTGGACTTTTAATCTGTTGAATTAAATGAGCATTTGATGAACATTAATCCATATCCATCGGAATTAAGTCATGCCGTCCCTAATAAGTTCCAACTAATTCCAAACAAAACCATGTATAACTCACCCCTTAGTTGACACTGATAGTGCCCACAGAAATTTCCAACGGAGGGGGGACCACGTGGGGCTTGGAGTAATTATATCGCTCCTTTAGCTCAGAGTCGTCGTGTTAGTCCGACGAGCTGTAAGGACAAGGTGCACATAATAAGCACGACATTCCATATGCATAAGGAAGAACCATTCTACACAATATTGGGTATACACTCACCCAGTAACCAATATTAGTGGTTCCCACACTGCATGTCAACGGTGACCACATAGGGCTTGAATCGAATTTAGCACTCCTAGGGGCTCAGCTCGCCGTACTAATCAGGCGCTCTGTAAGGAGAAGGAGTATGCTGTGAGCATGATATTCTACCTGTTATTAAAGAACCAGCTGGTTCTTCATACCATTATTAAAAACATTGGAGTGGTCTCACCTATTTATAGAAAAATGCAGTCTCTTACTCCAGGTCAGCCAGCGAGATCTATTTTCATCTCGTCGCTCCTGCCATGTTCGAATGGCGAATGAGCACGGACTCAGCCAGTTAAAGGACGCTGATTCGTCTCGAGGACGCAAATGCACGTCAGCGTCATGTCGTCGCTAGTCAGCTGATCAAATTACGTATCGCTGCGTGTAAGCGTTTCTGGGTTGCTAAGCAACCCCTTGCTTCCCCTCTGAGACGTCATTATGTGCAAGTGTTACACTGCTTATAAACGTAGTAGCATCGTTATGAAGCAGAACTCACTTGCGTGATGCCTTTGCGGAATATCACTAGACAATGCAACACATATTGCCTCTGAAATGGCATTGGTGGAGTCAACCAAGTTGAGATAAGCTGTTTTGGGTTATATAGCTTAACAGAGCTGGGGTGTTTGTGACAACAGCAACCATGCAAAACAAGTTATGCTCAGTTCACATAAAGCTTCACAAGCTGTTACTCACTTGTTAGCATGTTAGACTTCAACCATAACAACAATGGAGTCATGCAAATGACAACATCATTTTAGGATATGTAAAACAAAAGAGCCAAGGTATTCACGACAATGATAATGACACACGTTGAAGGCAAACAAATGGCAAACATATGGACTAACAATATTCATACAGTTCAAAGATTTTTAAAATGTCATCATAATGGGATACCAAGCATTATATGATATTACATTCTCATAGCACCCCTAAACACCCAAATGGGTGCAAGAAATACACATCGGATACGGATCTATGTAATCAGAGTTGTCCCATCTGTTTTGCTGTCTCCTCACGTTCATTTAACCCCTCCTGTGCGGTATTAAGGGTGTCTATCCACCTACACTCCTTGTAAATGAGTGATTTAGTAATGGATCCACCCCTTGCGCTGGATATTACCTTGTCTAAGACCCTCCACCTGATGTTTTCCGGTGTATGTTTGTGTGCGTGGAAGTGTTCTACCAAAGGCGCACCCACCGTGTTGCACCTAATCCTACTCATGTGCTGTAAAATTCTAGTCTTTACCTTCTGTTTCATCTGTCCCACATATGTCAGGGCACAGGGACATGTGATGGCATAGATAACCTGTACACTATTGCAATTTGTAAATGATGTTCATTTAAATGTTCTAGTATTCAGGGTAAAGCTCGAGCCCTCAAGACAGTAGTCACAGGCTCTACAATTGCCACATTTATGATGACCAGCTACTGGTGGCAGGTTAAACAGATTCCTTAGGTCGGGCTGCTTCGGGGATCCAAGAAAGCTTTCACCACAGTGTCTTTTATGTTTCTGCCCCTCTCGTGGGCACATAGGGGTTGCTGTGCCATTTGTAATTCTCCTTGGACCAGATTCCAATATTTTTTAATGATTTTCTGTATCTCATTACTTCTGGTATTATATGTTGTTACACAAACAATCCCGCTAGGTTCCTTAGGCTTCTCTTTCGTCTCAAGTAATGTTTCTCTTGGTTGATACCATGCACGCTACTTAGCACGCTTCAAAAGGCCCGAGGGGTATCCCATGTCCGGATCTCATCACCCCAGAGCTAAGAGAAAAGACTTTTTCCAAGAGGCAGATGAATTGACAAAAAGATTGAAAAATCGGGGATACCCCTCAGGCCTTTTGAAGCGTGCTAAGAAGCGTGCATAGGTATCAACCAAGAGAAACATTACTTGAGACGAAAGAGAAGCCTAAGGAACCTACCAGGATTTTTTGTGTAACAACATATAATACCAGAAGTAATGAGATACAGAAAATCATTAAAAAATATTGGAATCGTGTCCAAGGAGAATTACAAATGGGCAGCAACATAAAAGACACTGTGGTGAAAGCTTTCTTGGATCCCCCGAAGCAGCCCGACCTAAGGAATCTGTTTAACCTGCCACCAGTAGCTGGTCATCATAAATGTGGCAATTGTAGAGCCTGTGACTACTGTCTTGAGGGCTCGAGCTTTACCCTGAATACTAGAACATTTAAATTAACATCATTTGCAAATTGCAATAGTGTAAAGGTTATCTCTGCCATCACATGTCCCTGTGCCCTGACATATGTGGGACAGACGAAACAGAAGGTAAAGACTCGAATTTTACAGCACATGAGTAGGATTAGGTGCCACACGGTGGGTGCGCCTTTGGTAGAACACTTCCATGCACACAAACATAATCCGGAAGACATCAGGTGGAGGGTCTTAGACATGGTAATACCCAGCGCAAGGGGTGGATCCATTACTAAATCACTCAATTACAAGGAGTGTAGGTGGATACACATCCTCAATACGGTGCAGGAGGGGTTAAATGAACGTGAGGAGACAGCAAAACAGATGGGACAACTCTGATTACATAGGTCCGTAACCGATGTGTATTTCTTGCACCCATTTGGGTGTTTAGGGGTGCTATGAGAATGGAATATCATATAATGCTTGGTATCCCATAATGATGACATTTTAAAAATCTTGCAACTGTATGAATATTGTTAGTCCATATGTTTGCCATTTGTTTGCCTTCAACGTGTGTCATTATCATTGTCGTGAATACCTTGGCTCTTTTGTTTTACATATCCTAAAATGATGTTGTCATTTGCATGACTCCATTGTTGTTATGGTTGAAGTCTAACATGCTAACAAGTGAGTAACAGCTTGTGAAGCTTTATGTGAACTGAGCATAACTTGTTTTGCATGGTTGCTGTTGTCACAAACACCCCCGCTCTGTTAAGCTATATAACCCAAAACAGCTTATCTCAACTTGGTTGACTCCACCAATGCTATTTCAGAGGCAATATGTGTTGCATTGTCTAGTGATATTCCGCAAAGGCATCACGCGAGTGAGTTCTGCTTCGTAACGATGCTACTACGTTTATAAGCAGTGTAACACTTGCACATAATGACGTCTCAGAGGGGAAGCAAGGGGTTGCTTAGCAACCCAGCAACGCTTACACGCAGCGATACGTAATTTGATCAGCTGACTAGCGACGACATGACGCTGACGTGCATTTGCGTCCTCGAGATGAATCAGCGTCCTTTAACTGGCTGAGTCCGTGCTCATTCGCCATTCGAACACGGCAGGAGCGACGAGATGAAAATAGATCTCGCTGGCTGACCTGGAGTAAGAGACTGCATTTTTCTACAAATAGGTGAGACCACTCCAATATTTTTAATAATGGTATGAAGAACCAGCTCGTTCTTTAATAACAGGTAGAATATCATGCTCACGACGTACTCCTTCTCCTTACAGAGCGCCTGATTAGTACGGCAAGCTGAGCCCCTAGAAGTGCTAAATTCGATTCAGCCCTATGTGGTCACCGTTGACATGCAGTGTGGGAACCACTGATATTGGTTACTGGGTGAGTGTATACCCAATATTGTGTAGAATGGTTCTTCCTTATGCATATGGAATGTCGTGCTTACTACGCGCACATTGTCCTTACAGATCGTCGGACTAACACGACGACTCTCAGCTAAAGGAGCGATATAATTACTCCAAGCCCCACGTGGTCCCCCCTCCGTTGGAAATTTCTGTGGGCACTATCAGTGCCAACTAAGGGGTGAGTTATACACGGTTTTGTTTGGAATTAGTTGGAACCTATTATGGACGGCATGACTTAATTCCGATGGATATGGATTAATGTTCATCAAATGCTCATTTAATTCAACAGATTAAAAGTCCACCGCGGCCGAATTGACTTCCATAACGCTAACTCAGGGTCCAATTCACGAAGGCCCATCGGTGAGTGTACAAGTATTGAATGTCACTCGTCACTATATGTCTCACCATAAACTTTACAAATCCGCTCTGACAATTAACTTATCTAACCTACAGGCGCTTTACCACATCCCCATGTCCTGAAGAAGACCCGCTTTAGACCCACAACTAAGGCGTCAGTAGGGTCCAAACGTCGACGAGACTGATATTATTGGACCAGTACAGAATATCCAGTTTCATGATAACCAATCTGAGGGACTACTGGAATAATTTTAACTAAATACTGGAACTGGCCAAAGACGTTTTGCCTCCTTTCACCCCCCTTCTTTCACTCACTTGTATACAACACGTTTGAATGTAACTATTTCACTTTATGTCACACCATAACACTTACGTTTCTGCGCCGCTTTTTGAAAAAATATTTATGAATTGTGAATAAGTTCAGATTAAAAATGTGATATGTATAAGGGGTATTTATGAATGAAAAAAACTAATTCATAGATTAAAAACGGATGAGTACCCTGGACCTCGTTGGTGTTGGATTTGCATGGTGTGCAAGCTCTCAGGTGGGAGCTCTGTCTTGAGTAATTAAAAGACGAAATTGCATTAATAAGGAAATATAACTCCTGTATTGAAGGAATCAGGTAACATACCCGACAGAACCATTGTTTATATCAAAATGTATTGCCCAGGTTCTGAGGGATACTGGGTCACCCCATGGTGATTTCCCCTTGCCATCCAAGCCACGCCCCACACTGCTGGTTCTTCTAATGGTTGATTCAATTGAACTGTTTCTATTGCATAGTTCATATTAGTTTTTCCCATTTCTTCTATTTGTTTAGTGATGCAATTTTTTGAATTTTTCTAGTTATGACATGGACTTTGCTGATCCTTCTCATGGTTCATTAGTTGTTTATTTATTGTTCTTTCGGTGTATTATATATTTTTTCAGTTCTTCCAATGTTGTTCAATTAAAGTTCCATTTGTTGCTCATGTTAGTCTTTTTGCCTGTCTTGTGTTTGCTAGTCGTGCAATTCTTCTTGTTTACCTGATGTTTACTGTCTCTCTTTGTATATCCCTACAGGCTCGTCCGTTCATTTTCAAATACATTTGGTCCGTTTCCTTTCTCTTCCTCGTCCTGATGTGGTCCAGACTCCCAGGGTTCAGGCGTTTCATCTTTTCGTGTGTCGCACTTGCCCCAGTGTATTTCTCTTTGCCCCCCTCAAGTATGTTTTTTCAGTCATCCTTTTCTCTTTCCCTCATCCCTCTTCTCCTTCTCTCTGTCTTCTAATGGATATAATATTCCCTTCTCTTCTTCTAATTGAATCCCCCATCTCCATCCCTTGTCTTTTTTCCTTACTTTCATTTGCTTCTTCCTTTTTTGCCGCTTGATGATTATGCAGTTTTCTTTACTACCACCCCTCTTCCAAATTTTCTCCTTCTCATCTACTTTCTGTATCCTGTTGCTTTATTTCTATCCTTCCTCTCTCTCACTACTTCACATGCTTATTCTCGATTGTATGCTCATTTGCTTTTTCAACTTGTACTGATGTATATATAATGGTATTCTTTTTCATTCAAAGTTATTTCATGGAATGTAAAGGGTTTTAATAATCATATAAAGAGACAGAGAATTATCTCACATTTGGCCTTCTATAAACCTGATTTAGTTTTATTACAAGAAACTAATTTTTCTGAGACTGAAGCTCTTAAACTTAAACGTAATTGGGTTGGCTCAGTTTTGGTATCTCCTACAAATACAAAAAAGAATGTGGTTGTTACCCTCCTCCTTCCTCTTCAGATCTAGATTTTGCCTCTTTAGATATAGATCTTTCACTCCAAGAAATCTTCTCTTCCGTGAACTCTTTAAAGAAAAATAAATCCCCTGTTCCTGATGGTTTTTCGGTAGAATTTTAGCTTAATTTCTCCAGTCTCTTATTACCAAAACTCTTAAAAATGTTCAACACTTTTGCTCGACAGGTGCAGCAAGTAGTACTTTTCTAGAGGCTTCTATTTTTCTTATTCTGAAAGATGGCAAAGATCCCAAATTCTGCAAGAATTAGCTCGACATCTCCTTGATAAATGTTGATTATAAGATCTTTGCCAAACTATTAGCATTACTCCATGAATCATTTCTCCCTCATTTAATAGGCCTAGAACAATGTGGATTTATCAAGGATAGGCCAACCTCTGATATCGCTCGTCTATTTTTTAATGTTCTAAATAATGCTTCTACTCTACCTTTTCCTCTTGCGGCGTTCTCCATTGACGCAGGAAAAGCCTTTGATAGGGTGGACTGTTTTGTTTTGTTTAAAGCTCTCTGATGGCATGGTTTTGGTGCTAAATTCATTTCTCTCATCTCCCTCTTTTATTCTGCTCCCTCCGCATCCACCATCGTTAATGGTCAAGTCTCACAGCATTTTTCACTTCATCAAGGTGTTAGGCAGAGTTGTCCATTATCTCCCCTTTTATTTGTTCGATCTCTTGAGCCTTTTCTCTCTCGTAATCGTCATAGCTTCTCAATTTCTGGATTCCCATATGGAGATCATCACCTGAAATGATCTGCTTATGCCGATGATATTTTACTTTTAATTTCAAATCCAGAGTCTTCTATTCCTTCATTATTATAAGAAATCTCTATTTGCTCAGCGGAGTCAGGTTGTAAACTTAACTCTGATAAGACTGAGGTCTTACCACTGACCAAATTTTGTCTTAAACAACAATTTGATTCTACTGTCTTTCATTGGAACAGATCTAAAATCAAGTATCTCGGTATTTGGTTTTCCAACTCTATTACGGAATCTATTAAAATAAACATGACCGTTGCTCTAGATCATATTTCCAAACTTTTCTCTTCCTGGAACCCTCTTTGTCTCTCCTGGTGGGGTTGTCTTGACTTCATTAAGAGGATGATTACTCCAATCCTACTATATTATTTTTCAATGATTCTAGTCCGTATTCCCATCAACTTAAAAAAAAAATAGACTCTCTTCTTTCCAAATTTGTATGGAAAAACAAAAAGGCCAAAATGTCTTTATTTCATCTCAGAAACCCGAGACTTGTTGGTGGGGTAGATTTTGCAGATTTTCGGTTATATCATAAGGCTTTCTGCTTAGAACAAGCTTCTCATTGGCTTCTTACGGAATCCTCTCCCTTAACTCCTTTATGGGTCAATATCCAACGCTATTCATTTCTCCCTTTTTCGACTAATGAAATTCTCTCTTTTACTGCCAAGACTACCCTCACATCCCTTCCACTATTTCAACACACCTGCTCACTGTTAAGACCCCATTTTGAACCAAAAATAATCTCCAGAAATGCTTGAAAACATTCTCCTCTTTGGCATAATCATCTTATCCCCATTAATAATAGACCTCTGTACTGGTCCTCATGGTGAACTAGGGGTATTATATGGGTCAAGGACTTGTTCGATAGTACTTCTCCCTGTTCCTTTCCTGTTTTTCAAGCTACAATCAACTGTCCTTGTTCATTTTTATATAAATTTTCCATACATATGGAAACAATTCTAAGTATTTTCTATTCCCTTCCTGCGGATGAATCTTCAATTACACAAGACCCACTTCTTAAAATCTTTGTATCACTTCCAAAATCTTCATTAATTTATAAATTCTTTATTCCACGATTCCAGAACGCATTAAGACTAAGGTGGAACTCACTTGGGAATCTGACTTAGATTTTCAGTTGAGCACTGATATGTGGAATAAGATTTGGGCTTGGTCGCTGAGGATTTCGAGATCTGCTTCCACCACTCAATCTATGTTTTTTCTATATCATAGATTATTTTTCACTCCCATTTCTATAGCTAATTTCTCACACACACACAGATAATAAGAAATGTTGGTCCTGTGATTGATTTTTCCTCAGCAGATCTTTCACATCTCCTGTTTTTTATGCCCCCCTGTAAATTATTTTTGGATACAAATTTGGGCTCGTCTATCCAACATTTTTAAGATCCATATTCCCATGTCCACTGTTCTTCTCTTTATGGGAAATGTATCAGAATCCATTACTTTACCATCCCATGGAAAAGGGTTGTTTGAGCTCATGTTAGCTTTATCATTTCAACAAATTACGATGAACTGGAAATGTTTGACCAAACTTTCAACTAAGTCATGGTGGAATACTGTGTGCCAATATCACAGGTTAGATGTTGCTTATGCCTCTCAATGAAATCCACATGTAAATAGAGAGGTATTTTGGTTGCCATTAACTACTTACTTAAATAAGGTTTCAATCAATACTGTTTCTCATCATCAATGTCCAACCCCCTTGAATTCCTTCCTCTTTATTTTACTTTTCTTCTTCTTTTAAAATTTGGCAGAGTTTTATTCAGTAGTTAACCTCTTTCTTATACCTTACGGTTTATGGAGCATAATATTACTATTTATTTACTGTTTGTAAAATATATTTTCTACCCCTTCTTTCCCCCTCTTTCCTCTTCTTTCCCATCTTATTCCTAAGATGTAAACAGCTTCTACTATGATTGTGTTGTCTTCTCTACCTTGCTCACAAGTTATCCTTTACATTGGTATACTTTAGGCCTATGTTGTATTGTATTGATATTTTATGACTCAATAAAGCTTATTAAACTTAAAAAAAAGAATCTAGACGATAACCACATCCCACAATTTCTTTCAACTAAATTTAAAACTGTCTAACAGGCCGAAATGTACTGGGTGAATATCTGCTGAAAATAATATGCAAAATTTGGGGTGGTAAACACCAAATGTCTCCTTTTCTCCAATTAGCAGTAAAAACGTGGAATAAGAAATATACAACACACCTGGTTAATTCCTCGCCCTTTGACGTTAGCATTTAACAAATATGGTAAACATCCCACCGCATCCGGCCCACTCACACTCATGGGAAATATGTTCTTCATTTGTAGTGCAATGCAATGTGTGTGATGGTGTTATCACTAAAATGATAAAATGGCAGGAAGTATTTCATATTGGTTTGGTCAATATGAGAGGCATTGAAATGTAAAGAGCGATCTGGCATTTTTTCATATCATCAACATCATAACAAAAAGATTTTAAATCTATGACTTGAAGATCCCTGAAAGGGGATACTGTTTGCTTACTGTGAGGTGCCACAGCAGGCAGTAGGTTTCAATTATTTTAAGCTATGCATGGTAATCTTGTTAAAGATGCCTAGAATGTCATGAGCGACGACAATCCACACAGGATGTACTTGACCATGTATTCGGTCTGAGGTCACAAATTGCACAGTGCCGGATGAATGGCAGTAAGACAATGGAGGACAATCAAAAGCTTATAAAGAAGGTGTATGATCAGAATCTACTCTGACTGAATACCAACCTGAACGAGTAAATACTGGATTCAGAAATATTTCTTACAAACACTGTAATCGTTTGTCTGATGAATCTGCCTTCTGTTTATATTGCAATAGCAGGTTGACTGAGATGGCTAAAATTAATTTAACTTTGAATACTTTATTTTGGTCAATAGACCATGAAAGTGCATTATTGGAACAAAATTAATTTTTTTCATTTAATGGGAACAATTCTTACAGCCCTGTGGCATAGTCGCATGCTTTCTACTTTCCCCATTATGCCCCTGATTAAAGGTTATGCAGAACAAAATCCACATACGCTAGTGTGAACTCATTTTGTTCAGCATAGTTATGAGATTATTGTTTCCTCACCCAGTTCTACTGTGTGTCAGAGAACCAAACACAATTTAGCTGACTAGTAATCCAACCAGAAAATTGTAAATGATTCGGCTACAGATAAGCCACATTCTTTCTTTTTGTCTAATGTGTAAGCATTGAAAACTCCCATTAGGAAAAATATTTTTGCTTCCTTCCTTCCCCTCACCTTCCCTCATCCCAACACCACTATTTGGCCTGTGCACACATTTACTAGCTGCTCACATCAATGGGAAGTTTATGGGGTAATAATTTTTGTAATTGTGAATCCATGTACTTTTAAAGTTCAAAAACCAGTCCCACATGGTGGAGACTACTAACTCCCTTGTTTAGCAGAGCTATATTTTCCCAGACACACCACAGAAGAAATTACCCAATGTTTATTTTTTTATGTGCTATCAATAATTGCATGTTTCATGATAACTAGATAATGGTCACTAATGACATGATGCCTAAGGTTAAAATGTGGGATTACCATAGCAAACAAACTACATACAAACAGCTCCAATAAGATATTATTCTTGCCAAAGATAATTCATATATACAAAAGAAAATTGGCATTAGATTATTGATTAAATACACTAATGTGAAAATATAGGTTAGTAATCAGATAGGGTAGAGCACCAACCAATTTATTAAACCACTGCAGCATAACAGAGTTCTAAAGGAATCTCAGTGCAAACACTCGCAGAAATGGCACACGCAGTAGCGAATTCCCTCAAAAAACATGCGGCACATTGAAGCAGTAACAGATCATTCTAAACCCAAGCAAAAACATAATAACATCCCCCTCACCCTGACAAGAATTGTGGTTGCTGCTTTAGTAAGGTTTCACCTCCCTCAACCAGTAACCCGATTTCCTACATCGGGGTTAAGTTGTGAGATTCATTATTTGTGTTTGTGCAGTGCTATACTGTAATTTAGTGAACACTAAAATCCTAGCGCTGTCACCAATGTTGGAAATTGGTTGAGAGGGGTGAAACCCTACTCAAGAAGCAACCACAATTATTGTGAGGGTGAAACACAGGCACACCCCAAATTAACCTGTGCTCAATCTTGTGGTAGCTTGGCACAAAAGCACTCAGGCTTAACTGAGAGGCAATTTGTAAAGTATTTATGCAGCACTTCAAACAGTAATAAAGTGATAACACAACACAAGATAAATCCCACACTAATTTAGAAAAACAGAGTAAAATCCAATACATTATTTGACATCTAAACCAAAAAAAACACAATTAGTAAAACCAGAGACCTGTAAATATAAAGGTTTTGTGAAAATCAAGCACTAAGAAACAAAAGCGCCAACTTCAGTTATCTGGTCATGGTAGGGTGGGTCCAAGTCACAAGTTCAGGCTGCCCATGATGGAGCATGAGCTGGAGACAGGATTGAGTTCAGTCAGCTGACAAACTATCTTGTGGGTCTGGGCATCGTGATTTAACATCCTTCCATTGAGATGTGTGGGCCTTCATCGAGGAGCCATTAACAAGGAACTGTGATGTGAAATTGGGCATTGGCATGTGTCACACAGCAGCGGAGTCATTAACAATCAACAAGGAGCTGCGATGGGAGGTACTACTTCATCTTGGAGGAAGCCGATTGGGCTTGCAGAGACTTGTGTTGGCATAAGGGATGAGATGCGTCGCACTTGGCCAGTGTAAGCATCAAGCTGCATTGGAGAAGGGATGTGCACTGAGATGCTTGAGTGTCCATTACGAGGCATGTTGCGCTGGGCCAGAGTCAATGGCGGACTGTCTCGTGGTGCATTGAGATGTGCGGAGATTCAGCGTCTTATGACCCTATGGTTTGAACAGGGGGCCAGTCAACTGACCATTGGAGATTTCCAGGAGTCCTGGGTCCATACAGGCAGGCTGTGTTCAGCAGTGAAACTTATAGTAGCAGATGAGTCCTGGTACAGTAAAAGCAGGCCTTGGGCAGCAAAGAAGTCCTTAGTCAGCAAGCAGGTCATACTTCCCAGCTGGGCAGTCTTTCTTCCTGGCAGAGTCCACATGTCCAGAAGTGATCTGAAGAGTTGGGTCTGAGGGGCCACTATTTATACCTGGTGCCCAGTTTGAAGTGAGTGAGGCTTCTCAAGTCCTCCCCCTACAGAGTTGTCTGGAAATGTCTGCCCCCCTGATCTTGCCCCAGCTTGTCTTGGGGCACAAAAGACTATTGTGGAACCCTTTATGAATATGCTGAGGCAGAGCCTTTGTGATGTGCATGTGTAGACAGATGGCTCCTCCTGTCTACACCTATTCCCCAGTTGTCTCATTGTCTGGGAGCAATACACAAAGACCAACTGCCAGCTGCACCGAATCCTGTGACCAAGGATACAGACTGCAGGCACCAAATGGTTGGGACATCTTTCAAAAGATACTTTTTCAGAATTGTGACTTAAAATCCAACTTTACCATTATAGAAGGTTTTAAATTACAATTCTTTAGACACCAAACTCACATTTCCTACATACACCCAATTGGAAGTTATCAGTTACTAAAATTCAATAAGGGAACCCAAATGTATCCTATGAGTGAGGCAGGGCTTGTATTAGTGAAGAACATATTTAATAGTTTTTCATTACCAGGACATATAAAAGTTAAAAGTACATACCCAACTTTTTAAATACATTGCACCCTTCCCCATGCGATGTTTAGGGCCTACCCTAGGGGAGACTTAAATGTATTAAAAATGAAGGTTTAGGACTGGCAAAAGGTTTATTTCCAAATTGAAATGTCAGTTTACAACTCTACACACAGGCTGCAATCGCAGCCCTACGGCATGTGTAAAAGGGATACTTAAGTGGGTGGCACAATAAGTGTTGCAGGCCTACTATTAGCATTTAATTTACATGCCCTGGGTACCTGTAGTCAAACTTTACTAGGGACTTACAAGTACATTCAATGTGCCAATTGGGTGAAAAACAATTTCACCATGTCAAAGGGAGAGAGCACAAGCACTTCAGGGCGGGTTAGCAGTGGGAAACTGTGCAGAGTTCTAAAGGCCAAGACAACTGGTTCAGAAAACAGGGGGCTGAAGACAAAAGGTTTGGGGATGACTTTGTAGAGAGAGCCAAGCCTAACACATAGCAATATCTTTTCTTGAGTTTAGATATCAACTTGCTTGCAGTGCAGATCAAACCCAGCTGTGCAACCTAGCAGTGTGCTTATATCCAGGGGTATATTTACAAGAAATGCTGCTCCACTGTTTATCACTGCCATATTCCAATTCCTAACACCATGTGAGCACAGTATTATACAATACGACACTATATGGCGTTAGGAAAAGCTAGCAGGCTAAATATTTTAAGCTAACCTAAGTACCAAGTCACTAGACAAATGCATGCTACCATGAAAAATGTGACATTCAGGCAATTAGCGGCAATAAACATCATGCTAGCCAACCGAGCATCACACATCTGCATCCAGCATGAGAAAAAAAGACCAAAATGCCGCTAAGGTTAAAAAAATAACGCAATTCTGTATGAAGCAGCCGGGAGCCAGCACAGCACAGGACAACAACCCCCAAAACCCACAAACAACTTGGATGACCACCCAGAGTCCATGGGAAAGAAGAAGAGGAAATGCAGGTTCATTCAGGAGGAGAATGAGATCTTGACTGCGGAGGTGACGGAGCATCAACACCAGCTCTTTGTCAGCTCCAAAGTGTCCCTGGGGACTAAAAAGGCCATATACCAGTACATAGCGGACAAGGTGAACTGCATAGCTGAAGTCAAGAAGACAGTAACAGACTTCAAAAAGCGCTGGCATGATGCCAAGCGCAAAACTAAGCAAAAACTGGCAACCAATCAGTAGGTAGTATTGCAGACTGGAGGTGGTTGTCCAGCACCACAGGATGAGCTCGATCCCTTGGAGGAGCAGGTGTCCGCAGTCATCTGTCAGGAGTTGTGGTTGGAGTGGCGGGACAGGACAGTGCAAACTATGATAAACTACATCAGCAACAGAGTAAGTACCAACATAGGACAATATGGGGAAATACAGTGTTGGGCAGTCCAGACACATATGTCTCAGCTCTCTGTTGCACTGTCTGCAGGTCAATCAGTGGCCACCCCGCTACTCTTGGCATATATATGAGATTAATTGAAGTTTCATGTGTGTTTTGATAAAATGTTTGCATAGAGCAGTGTTGCAAAGGAAACAGCTGGGCTATCCTAACACACAATGTAAGATCAGCAATGTGCTGTGTCCACAAGATAAGGCACATTCCTGTAGTAACTGCATGCGCTGTGGCACATATGGCAGACATACACCAATGTAGGAATCCCTATTCCATAGGTCAGTAGGCACTGAAGTCCTACTCAGCAGATTGTGATTGTAAGAATGCCCCTCAATATGTACATTTCACCATTTCCAAAAACACTAGCATCTGGGATGATGCCTGACACATGCCACCCTGTAACAGCATTCCATGTCAGCTTGTTGTAGGGAGTCACACATGAAGTAGGTGGTGTAGGAAATGGACAATATATGTATGGTCAGGCTCCCATTACTGTGTGGCAGTAAGTCTGCTGCCGGGACCTTCTTTGACACAACCAGAGGGGACAGTGGACACATACAAGTGTGTGTAACAAATCAAAGAGATTTCTGACACACTGCAGATGACCAACTCAGCAGATGATGAATTGGCATAATCGTCAATGATTCCATTTTGATCACTAGGATAGGACTCATCCACTCAGATTTGGCAAACAGTGGCACTGATCATAATGCCGAGGTCCTAAAATGTAATCTACATTGCTAACTGCCATCCACAGCCTAGTGTAACAGCTGCACTATCAATGGAGAACAGAAATGTTGATGCCATGCACGTTGCCAACTGATTAAAAGCATGCCAACATGTAGCAGACAGCAACAAAAACATTTCCAATTTACTTTACCTCCTGGCCAGCACCCTGTCCCTGACATCACCGATGAGGACGATGATGACATCATACCAACCACTAACCACAACACCCTCCAAGAGCTCCTGGACTCTTTTTGGACAGGGAGGGCCAGCAGTGTTGTGGTATTTCCACATACCTGCCTAACAACCAACAGGCACCACCTCCCACCACACCCATGCACCTGGATCCACAGATTACCTTCCAACAGACCGTGGTAGAGGTCCAGTGGGAGATTGCAGACAAGGGCGGGCAGGATGGAGACCTTGGCTGACACCCCAGAGGGGTTCTGTGCGTGCCTCGGTCCCAAAAGAGACTCTGCCACCATCAGAGGCACCTACTCACCGCTCCGTGTCCTCCAGCATTCCCTGGCTGATATCTCTAGTGCCATGAAGCAGAGACATCAACAACTGCCCTGCCAAAGTGGCACAAGTGATGTTGTCAATAAGCTGGGGGCTATATGAACCATCTTGGAGACCATGGAGCAGAAACAGAACTCCCACATTGCTGTTATGGCTGCCTACCACTGTACTGGTGGCAGTGGTCTGCCCAGCCCCATGTGACTCTGGGCAATAGCTTGCTTAATCTTCCCGAAGGACCCCAGCGCCAGGAAACCTATGGGTAGCTGTGCGCTTTACAAATACAGGATTATTATTATTAACATTTCTGCTGCATGCAAAACCAGCAGATCCTCCTTGCTGCAGTAATGCCACATGTTTTGGCACAGACAAATCCTGCTGCAGGCTTAGGATCAACAACTTTGGCCTCTGAAGTGTGTGTGCTATACCACATATATCAGTGGAGGAAGATGTGGACGGTAAATCTTTCCAAATAAAAAGTCTGCGGTAGCATTCATCTGTGTCATGTCCAGTTTCTACTTAGCCCTGTGTTGATCAACATGCCAGGGAACATCTACTGTCACTGTCCTAGTTTTGACTTTGCCTTTTTCACCTTGCACATTTGTGGAGTGGCAATGTTACCTATTCTCCCTAATGACTCTGCAGTCATCCTCATGACTGATTCATTTCAAATCTTCAACATGTCCCATGACATGTTCACCTCAAGGACTCTGTCTGGACATACACTGGCTTGGAACATCCTCTGGGGTTGTAATCCTGTGAATGGTCCCTGTGAGAGCAAACTAAAATTGCACATGTAAATAAATGCACCAAAACTTACTAGCTGTGTGTTGTCTGTCAGGACAAGTGTAACCATTGGCTAATCAGAGTGGCCACTACATCAAATACTGCCAGGGAATTAATTCTGCAGTGCGCCACCCTAGCACTTAAACGTAAGTATTTGGAATTCGAAGGAGAGTACTACTTGCAGATGAACGGGACGTCTTTTGGCAGTGTTTTCACCCCCAGCGTAGCTGGCCTCTACATATACCACTTTGAGAAACAACACATCCTGGCAGCTGCCAACCCATACAGCACCAATATCCAATTTTGGCGACACTACATTGACGATATCCTTATGATATCGACAGGGCCGACCGACATCCTCGAAAATTTCCTGACGTGGCTTAACCAGCGGGACCCCTTGTTCACTAGTAGTGCCAGCAACTCCACAATAGCCTTCCTGGACCTAAACATTGAGGCAACAGAGGGTAAACTACAGACTACCACATATCACAAACCTACATCACGCAATTCCTTACTGCAGTTCGGTAGTTTCCACCCGAGGCCCCTCAGAGAAAACCTGCCCTTCAGCCAATTTCTACAGATACGCTGTAACTTCAGTCCCACCGGAGACTCCAAACAACAATCCTATGAACTAGTGGACAAACTATGAGCACGCTGGTACTCGGAGAAGATAATTACCACCACCAAGAAGAGGGCCCGCAAACAACAAAGGGACGCTCTCCTAGAGGACACCACACGGGGCAACACCATGACACGCTTGACCTGCATCACCACCTACAATGAGGCCTCTAATCAAGTAGCTTAGATACTTAACAAGAACTGCCACATAACAAAGAGTGGCACCATGAAATGGGAACGCCCACTATTGGCATACAAAAAAGCGGGCAGTCTTCAAGAACGTCTGGTCTCCACCAGAACACCTTTACCCAGAACTCCAGCAGCTAACACTGTTCTTAATGCGTGGGGGCTCCCAGGCATCATAGGTCACTACCCCTGCGGTGACTGCAGTGTCTGCCACCTTACAAAAGCAACCAGAAGCTTGAATATGGAGACAGGTAAAACATGGCAACAGCTTCACCACACTAACTGCAACTCCCACAATGTCATCCACCTGATTACATGCACATGCGGCCTACGGTATATAGGCATGACAAGCCGAAAAGTCAGAACACGCATTGTGGAACATCGAAGCACCATCCAATGTAGAAAAAAATAAGCAAACTAACAGACAACTTCATCTAAGCAAACCATAACTCAAATGACCTACACTGGACAGTAATAGAACATATCAACAGCCAGACCCAGCCAAACAACAGGACTGTACTACTTAAGGAGCATCATTGGATCTATCACCTTTCTACGAACGTCACAGGATTAAATGACAACATACCCTGGAATAGTCTGAATCCTACCTGAAACCACAGCATCATGTGCATTGGAACTTCCTTCTGCCAAAGCGGCCAAATCTGGACATCATACTATCACTACTATGAGAATCACACTATAAAACCACTTGTATTTTCTCCCAGTTGGCCATCAGGTACGACATTACCACCTGAGTGCCAAGAGCACCACTTGACCCATAGACTGAAATATCCTCTTTCCACACTACAGTGTGATTTCAAGTGTGCGTCTACACTAGACCCAACTTTTTTCCTCTTTTCTGTGATGTGTTCCAAATTAATATAATTTTTTCACCAGCCAAACTAAGAAGATAATAACACCTGATGACTTTAGCGGTGCCTCCAGGTCTTTAATAAATTCAAATTTTTTTTTTGCACACACATGCTCTCGAAACACAGGGGCGTGTCGTTTTCTATGTCTACACTCCCACAGGGGTGTGTCTTTCCTCTATGTCTATTCTCTCCTGCAGACTCACCGGAAGACAGCCTCAACCTGCACCTGAATCCCATTAACCAGTCAGAGCGGTTCCCTACTAACTGAACTTGCTGACTAAATTGAAACCAGCAGAGTATTTAAACACCCGCTCAGCTTCACTCATTCTACCACGGAGCTCCACGGCGGCTGAAGCAGGTATCGAGGATGGTCCTGGACCTTGACAAAGTAAGTGGGAACTTCCTAAAGGGGGGGTAAGCTCTAACACTTTTCTTCCACCCCGCTGCTGGCAGACTCTCACAGCCTAGCATGCGGGTCAGTTTTTAAATCACTTTTGTCTTCTCTTTTAACTTTAGTCACAAAAAGTGTGACTACAGGTCGGGCCCCCCGCATGGAACTCATGGGGCATTTTCCGGATATTGCCTGAGTAAGATATTTTGCTTTTCTCGCCTTTGGTCAAGTCACACGATGCACCACGCTATGCGCATCCTTGATTATCACTCGGTGCCGCATAAATTACCAGGCGTCTACTTTAACCAATTACGCCACACTCCGTCCTCACTGTGCCTTTGAATGCATAAGAGCATGGACACTCCACTCCTGT
Organism: Lissotriton helveticus; assembly: GCF_964261635.1. Taxonomy (NCBI): domain Eukaryota; kingdom Metazoa; phylum Chordata; class Amphibia; order Caudata; family Salamandridae; genus Lissotriton; species Lissotriton helveticus. Next base: position 983,257,751 of record NC_136071.1, on the reverse strand, counting down.
AACAACTATCAGCTAGATTCATGAAGCCAAATTGCGTTCGCAATAGCTGCGAATTCGCTTTTGCGCTCGCAATTTGACGGGAAGGAATTCAAGAAACCCAAACAATCAAAATTGCGAATTCGCAAATAAAAAATAGCGAAATCGTTATTACATTCGCAGAATCCTGGAGGATGGGCATTTGCGAATCGGAAATAGCGAGAAGCCATGGATTCTGCGAAGTTGCAAAAAAGTCGCAATTGCCATTCATGAAAAATCGCTAAAAGCGAAAAACGAGAAAATCGCTATTTGCGACGCGCAAATTGAGCAGAACTCAAATCAGGTGGTAACCAGTACCGAAAAAAAATATTTTTCAAAAAACAGTCAGGTCACTCCCAACAGGTGCAGGGCTGACCAAACACATTTAAGGACATGCAGCTGGAGCCTGGGAATTCCCACAATGCCTGGACTTTACATGCTGGTGAGGCGGCGAAGGCTGCAGCGAGCTGCACGCAACAGACGGAGGATACAGGAGCGGATATTCCGCCAGCGGGTCACCCTTCTGGGCCAAATCAGGGAGCAAATCTATGCCAAGTACCGCCTGAGTGGGGCTATGATAATCAAGCTCATCCGGGTCCTAGACCCCCTGATGCAGCACCCTACAAGGATGACCAATGCCGTGCCCACACATGTGCAGGTATTGTGCTGCCTACTCCTCCTGGCATCCGGAAGCTTCCAGGGGATGGTCACAGTTGCAGGGGGGGTATCCCAGCCCGCTGCCTAAGGAGTTTCCTGGAGGCAATGCTGACCCGGCTACACCACTATATATCATACCCCACCAGCCAACAGGACCTCAATGATACAAAGCCACAATTTTACAATGTAGCTCAATTCCCACACGTCATTGGATGTATTGACTGTACGCACGTCCATATTTGCCCACCTGCTGAGACGGAGTACATGTACCGCAACCGGAAAAGCTACCACTCCCTCAACATCCAGATGGTGTGCAATGCCAAAACAATAATCATAGACATTGTGGCACAGTACCCGGGGAGCACACATGACTCCTTCATCTTCAGGCACAGCGGCATCCACACACGACTGGCCAGGGGAGACTTTGAGGAAGGACACCTACTAGGTAAGTACACATGCCCCAAATGTGTACTTTGTGATCATGTAGCTGCGCAGAACAGGCACTCACCCTCTGCTCCTCACATACAGGTGACAGCGGCTATGCTCTCCGTGAGTACCTCCTCACCCCATACCTCAACCCTGCAACACCGCAGCAACGGCGATTTAATGCATCACACATTCGCACAAGGAACTGTATTGAAAGGACATTTGGCCTGTTAAAAAGCAAGTTCCGCATACTGCACAAGACAGGTGGGGCCATGAAATACGATCCTGAGGTCTGCTGCCGCATCGTGGCCGTGTGTGCGATCCTTCACAACATTGCTACCAAGCGCAGGATCTCTGGCAGTGAGTCGGAAGGGGACAACCACCCACCTGCTCATATGCGTCACGCACGCGGGGAAAATCCTGCAGAGGGACACAGGCGCCGTAACGAAATCTGCATGAACCATTTCTAATGCACCCACTCCCCACACCCATTACTTGACTCATGCATGAGGACATTAAGAATGACATGAGTCAGATTAAGGTAGTCAAACCAATTGTATTTGTTAAATCACAATAAACTTGGCATTCAGCTAACTTGTACATCACTGACATATTGCGTCATATGCCTGTCCTTCAGGAGGGCATGCTTGTACCAGCAGCATGGCCCCACAAGTCAATGTCAATGTTCAATGGCGCCTCCGGGCAAATACTCCCAGCCTCCTTTCCCCATCGTCCTCCTGATTAGGACGTGAGGCAGCAGAGGGCCTGCTGCTGCGGTGGGGTGCTACCACCGGAGGGATGGACTGGCTGCTATGGCTGGATGTAGCCTCACTTGTGTCATCCCCCCCACCCCCGGCCATGGTTGGCAGCCTGCATGGCCTGGACCGCAGTAGCCACATGCTCAAGAGCTGTCGCGACGTCCTGGCAGCACTGGACCATTTGAACCTGCATTGCCAAGGAGCGTCGCGAGAGCTGCGAGGTAGTGTTGCCGATGATGTAGTTCGAGCGCGTGTACGCCGACAGGCGGGTCAGCAGTTGGCGGGGTCTGCGGCGATTGAGTTCCCACTGCCTGTTAATGGCCTGTGTGTTGGCTTCCATGGCAGCTGTCATCCGCTCAGACATCAATGCAACAGTCTTGTCCAGTTGCAGGTGGATGGCCCCAAGATGACGTGCCTGTGTCTGATGCACATGCAGCATCCTGCGCTCGATGGATAGCCCACCTGCTTGCAGATTTAGCCCCCTACCAGCACGGGAAATGTTGGAGCGCTGACCCCTCACCAGTCCGCTGGACTGGCTCTTCACAGCCGCAGGGCGGCGGGTTGGTTAGCGAACTGGAGCTTGTGTAGCTTGTCCCACTGGGGACTATGTGACAGGCAGTGCTACTGCAGCGCGTGCTGGCACAGGGGTGGCACTGGCCACAGGGGCAGGTGGTGTGATGAGCGCCGGTGCGGGAGCTTGCACAGATGGTCCGGGCTGTGGGGAGAGATTCGCGTCTCCCTCTGTGTCCTCCGTGATATCCATGACCAGGCCATCGCTGTCAGTGCTTGGGACTTCTGCGCCACCTGTGATGTAAAGTGGACGTTGATTAGTGACATGTTTTGTACCCATTTAGACTTCCTACATGCATGCAGACTACCATTCCATGACTGGCTGCAGGATTGACTCTCACTAAACATGTGTGGCTTAATGGGGCAAGATGGTAAATGTGGTCAGACTACATGTCCCACAATGCATTAGGGCTTTAGTGGTGTGCTTTGGCTGCATGACTTGGCTTTGATATGGGAGGCTCTGGAGTATTCGACATTGTTAGGGGACAGGGGGTTGCAGTCGAATGGCACTTACCTGGTGTGTCCTGTGTGGGTCGGGAGGAGTCAAACTGTGTCACACCCACACATGCCTGTGGATTGTGTCCTCCACTCGGTCCTCCAGTGGTGTATTCGGTGGGACAGTGGGCTCCCCTCCACCTGTCGCCACACGCTCCCCCAGCCTCTCCGCTATCCTCTCCTTTGACCTCCCTCTGAGGTCATACCACCGTTTTTTGAGTTCGTCCACGGAGCGCTGGGTCACCCCCACAGAGTTAACTTTTGCGCAGATGCGCAACCATAGCCGCCTTTTGTCCGCCTCGGCCACCCTCCTCGAATCTTTGCCAAACAGGCGATTGTAGTCCTTGCAGACTTCTTCTATCAGGAACTCTAGCTCCTGCTCTGAAAATTTGATCTTTCTTTTGCGCCCACTAGCAGATCCAGCTGCAGCTTCCTCAGTCATGCTTGCCACTGGGGTGTATCCTGCACAACTCCTGTAGGCACACTGGAGGGGACCTCTGAATGTGATGCTCCCTGTACAGGCTCTCACTGCTGAATGAGGGTGGAACCTGCCTACTTCCTGGTTGTGATGTCATCACTGGGCTCAAGATGCGATTTCCCGTTTTTGCGATATCGCACTTAGCGAGATCGCAATTTGCTATCTCGCTATTTGCGATATCGCAATTTCTAAACGGATTTCGGCCGGTTATGCGAATATTTAGCGATTTTCGGCAAATCGCAATTGGCAACTGTGGCCGATTAGGATTCGCTTTTTTTTCACGCAATTTTTCATGAATCCCAATCTGCGATTTCTTATTTGCGATTCGCTTTTTCTCGCAATTAAGGAATCGCAGATTGGGAAATTGATGAATCTAGCTCTATGTATGTTAAATGCTTCCCTGTATGTTTGTTTGTCCTTTTCCTTCCCCACAGGAAAGCGCCATTAGAGCAAATCCTCCTCCACCACATTTTTAGCACGTGTGTCACATATATGGTCTTCCAATAACACGGTTTTAGGCCTTTCACTCTGCACTAAACATAGGTCCTGAAGAAAGCTTCCCACTAAGAGAGCATGGCTGAAACTTGTTTACCGACTGGGATATTAGAGTTACCTAACATCTCCTTAAATATCCGCCTCTCGTTTTTATCAACTGCCAAGGGTCCATTGATTAAAATAGTCTTTTTCATCCCAGGGACCCTTAGGATGGCTTTTTTAACAATCACTCACTCCTTCTCACTGCACTCTCACGGCACAATACCAGCTCCGCTGTATCCAAACGTTGTAGCACACCCAAGGCGCACTCAGTGCCTTGGGTGGGGCCCGATGATGAAGCATGTCACCAACTAGGTTGGAGAGTGAGGGCTTTACTATAAACATAATGTTTTTTCTTTCCAAAACAAACATACGCTAGGAGCACCCTCCCCATAGCTAGATCTCTTTGATAAAACATATATACATGGGGAAGTGAACTGGCTCCAGTACCTTTCCTCCCTCTCTTTTTGATTCTTAATACAAGCATAAAATACCACATAGGGTGGACACGTACATCTAGCAAGTGTAGGAGTTTATGAGGCAGCCATCAGAGTATCAGTTCATATAGGTGAAGAAGTCATTGGGCACAACATCCCTCAAAGACATGTTGCATTAGCTACATACATTGATCCTGTATGACCACAAAATGACCACAAAATGAGCACCCTGTCATCATGTCTCGATGAAAGCCACGTCACGTTGTCGACAATATCTGCATGTAAGATCATGTGAAGTAATGGCTAGTAGGACAGATCACTGTCCACAGATCAGATAACCACTCACGCATGGTAGCAGACATTGCAAGCTAAGACTGGTGAAAGTAAATAACTTGAGATGTGCACAGTAGATCACTGATGCACAGTAAATCATGACATACACATATATGTATCAAACCTGGATATTTAATGGAATAGGAAAAGTGACTAGTTCAACGCCTATGCTAAAGACCTATCCAACACTACCTTATCCTAGCTAAACTTAACACTTCCTGACCATAGCCTAACTTAACCTACACACTTAGCATGACATTTGAAACAGCAGCCCACCCACCCCCTTAAGTCACATCTTAACACAAGACAAAACTAACTATGCCAACAAATATCAACTACCTACACATGTAATCTAAACAGGTATATATATATTTTGATTTTTTTAAATCTGTATAATTTATTTTACATCAACCCCCCACCCCATAAACAACTCAAAGAAATCCTATACAACTACAATGAAACCCACCCTTAAGAAAACCCCTAACTATACTAGCATAACACTATACTAACTAAACTCTAACCTAACCGATCCTATCTACTCCATGAATAACAAGGGAGCTTCTCAAGCAAGCTGAAATAGATGGAGGTGACATGTTCTCACCCTGTCCCACTGCCTGGTTGATGTCCTGTAGCAGGGACAGGGCCTGGTCCACCTTGTTTTTAACGACTTCCATGTGTAGTTTACACCAGACATTTCTTTGCGCATGTCTGCCTCAAAATTTGATGGTCCTCCTGTGTGCTTTTGTGTGGATGGCATTGCCTGTGAGGGGACACTCCTAGATGTGATGGGTGTTGCTGCCCGTGATATGTTGCTAGTCTAGTCTAGTCTAGTCTAGTCTGGATACTTGTATTGCGCAACATATCACATCCCGAGGGAGTCTCATGGCGCATGCGGACGATCCTGAGGTGGGAAAATGATCCAGAAGATGGAACTAGCAGAAGAGCCAGGTTTTCAGTTTTTTGCGGAAGCGCATAAGTTCCGTTGTTGTACGTAGGCTTAAAGGAAGTTCGTTCCATAGGGATGGTGCCATGAAAGAAAAGGCACGACCGCCATTTCTGGCAGTTTGAACTCTGAGCGGCATGAGCTGTGACTTAGTGCTTGATCTCAGCTGTCGACCAGGCAGGTACCAAATCAATTTCTGAGTCCAGTATTTTGGTCCTCGACCGTACATGTGTTTATGAACCAGACACATGGTCTTGAAAATAGTTCTTTTTTTTACAGGAAGCCAATGTAGGATTCTCAGGCATGGCAATGAGGGGGATCGTCTGGGTAGGCCTAGAATCAGACGAGCAGCCGTATTTTGTACAACCTGCAGTTTCCTGATATGGCACTCGTTTATGGCGAGGAGGAGTGAATCGCCATAATCTAGCCTATTTACGATGAGGCCCTGAACCAGAATTCTGCGTGCTTCGGTTGGTATCCATTTAAAGACCTTGCGTAGACTCCGCATGATTCCGAAGCAGGTGCCCACCGTATGATTTACTTGGTCCTTCATGGATAATTTGTTGTCCATGCGGAACCCTAAATTGCGGACTGATTCTATTGGGATGGGACATTCCCCTAGTTCCGAAGGCCACCAATCTTGGGTCCAGTGTTCACTTGCTCGCCCAAAAATCATGACTTCAGATTAGGTGCGATTCAGCTGGAGATGGTTTTGACCCATCCAGTTTTTTACCTCTACCATACACATTCTAAAACGCCTTTTGGTGTCACTTGCGTCAGGGCCAAGTGTGACCAGTATTTGCGTATCATCCGCATAAGATAACACATCAAACCCGCATGCCCTGATCACTTTGGCCAGGGAGGCCATATAAACATTAAAAAGCGAAGGGCTCAAAATAGAGCCCTGAGGCACACCTCTTATGACGGGCCGAGTACTGGCCAGAGTATTGTCTACTTGTACTGTGGTTGTTCGGTTCGTCAAGTAGCTGACAAACCATTTTAAAACCTGCCCTCTGACACCACACTCCCACAGTCTTCTAATCAAGATCTGGTGGGAGATGGTGTCAAAGGCAGCCGTCAGATCTAAAAGGACAAGAATAGAGGATTGACGTTTGTCCAGTGCAAGCCTAATGTTGTCGGCAACTTCGATCAGTGCTGTTTCCGTGCTGTGGGCAGCACGGAAACCTGACTGTGAGGGATCGAGTAAGTTGTTGGTCTCCAAGTAGTTTACCAGTTGTTCATTTACAAATGCTTCCAACACTTTCCCTGAGTATGGCAACAAGGAAATAGGGCGATAGTTTAAAAAAGCATTTGCATCAGCGCCAGGTTTTTTTAATATGGGTTTAACTCTTGCCGCCTTCCAAATTTTTGGGAATTCTGCTTCTTTCAGGGATTTGTTTAAAAGGCCAGAAAGAGAGTCTACTAGCGCTGGGGCAAAGATGGCAAATAGTTTGGAAGTTAGTTGGTCACTAGGGGAGCCTGATTTAATTTTCCGTCCTACTAGCATAGTTTTTTCGTTGTCCAACAAATCGAAAGTGGCCCATCTCGGGGAAGGATCATTTGTATATACAGATTCTTACGTGTATGGGTCCTGTTCTGAATATTGAAGGGGTGTGTTATCCAGTTCGAAGGATTTGCATATGTTTATGATTTTATCATCTAACAATTTAGAAAGGTCTTCCGTCCATTCTTCAGTTTTTGGTGTTGATTGTGGACTTTTAAAGGAGGTCAATTCCTTTAAGATGTGGTGAAGCTCCTTAGATGAGTTCTCAGCTTTGGTTATTCGTTCAGCTAAGTGTGTTCTTTTTGCTGTTTTTATTTCCCTCATATATTTAGTGTGTAGGGTTTGATAGGTTTTACGGTCGTTTGGATTTTTACTTTTCCGCCTGGTTTTCTCAGCATTTCTTGTTATGGTTTTAAGGTTTTTTAATTGGTCAGTGAACCCGGGCGAAATTTTCTCCCTACAATGGACCATTCGTAGAGGGGCGATCTTGTCCAGTGACTTGCCGACGGCAGACTCCAGATGCATAGCTGCAAGATTAACACTTTCCTTCGGATCTGTTTGATCTGCCACAAAATTCTCAGAGAAGGCAGCTAAAGTAATCTTTTTCATATTTCTGCAAGATTTTTTGTTTTTATTACTTATCATTTCTGGTCTGTGGCTGTTTATGGCGAATTTCACCAGATAGTGGTCAGTCCACAGTAGTGGAATAGGGGTGGCCGTCGAGACATTAGGAGAGTTAGTAAATAGGAGATCAAGCGTGTGGCCATCTTGATGGGTGGGACCTGTGATCTTTTGAGTCAAATTGAGGGTGTTCATAGAAGAAGTTAATTTTTCTGTGTCAGTATTTGACGGGTCGTCAGCGTGATAATTGAAATCGCCCAATAATAAGAAATAGTCCGCTGTCAATACATGAGGGGCTATAGTTTCCAATAAGGTGTTGGCGAAGTCTCCTTTATTCCCTGGGGGTCGATATAGCAAAGCCCCTTTCCATGTTTCTTCTTTTCCCAGGCCATTCACTCTGAAAACTATAATTTCAGATTCATTTACCACAAGGCTTTCTATGATGAGAACATTCATGCTCTCCTTAGCTGCTATCAGTACTCCTCCCCCCCCCTTCCCCCTATTCTATCAGACCTGGCTATAGAGTACTGCTGGGGAAAGGCTATGTGAAGGTCGGGAATGGCGTGCTCATGTAGCCATGTCTCAGATATAAAGCACAGATCTGGATTTTCGAGGTCAAGAAGGCTCCATATCTCCAAAGCGTGTCTTGGGATGGATCTAGCGTTGAAGTATATGGCCGTATATTTTGCCTGTGCGGGGCTGGTGGGAATGGTCTGAGCATCATCTGTCTTAGTGCGAGTCTTCACTAATGGCTCTAGGTTGACAGCATAGGGGGCCTTCCGAAGGTCAGTTAATAGTGTCTCTGATGCCTTAAAAAGAGGACAGTTTAATTCTAGAAGTTCATTACGTGCATACCTGATATGAGGTGAGGTCGTTGTAACCATTTTCAAAGGGTGAGGGTGACTGGGTAAAATAAGAAGACCGGCCAGAGCTGACGATAATGGTGTGGCAGCTGGCAGCGTTCTGGTGCGGACGGGCGCAGACAGGCTTGCCTTTGGCATGCCGCCGGCGCGCCGCTGCGTGCGTCCGCTCCTCCCTCGAGGTTAAATAGGGAAGGGGGCCGGATCTGCTAGAGCGCTAACTGTCTCTTCCGTCTTGGAAAGCGGAAGTGAGTATGCTGCCTGTGTGACCCTCCGCAACAAACAGCATACGCAGCGGCGGACCGGGGTCTGGGCAGGTGAATGCACTAGTTATTCAGTGACATTTTAAGCAATTTAAAAAAATAGATTACAGTCAATTGTTACGGCGCAGAAGGAAACAAAGACATGGGGATTTTTAAAATTGAGTACAGAAATCTATAATAGACATCCACAAGTAGCGTCTAACAGTTTTTAACCACTCATGTAGATGATTTGTTCCAAAGGCGACTCACCCTCTTAGTCAGGGTGCCGCTGCGTGGGATTGGCTGGCTAGACTTCTGGTGCTAGTGGGTGATGGGTCCCTGGGGAACAACGACCACCGCCCCTTGGCCTTTTCGGTCCAGTACCGATGCTTCGTGGCCCTGTTCGATTTTGAAACCTGCTTGATGTGCTGGTAGCACACCTTATGCTTCTGGAAAATTGTGCAGTTCCTCTGGGGTCATATTGTCTATGGAAAAGCTTAACATCATATGTCAATCGTAGGCAGACTAGGTACAGGTAACAACATTTTGAACTCTCATATTTTACAATACAGCTGAGTCAGTTGATCCAACAACCAATATACACCTTGCTGCTTTGATTGACAACACACATACCTACACCTAGCATATCAGATGTAGATGGACCTAATTGCAAAGGAAGCACATGTGATAGACTGTGCAATACCAGCACCATAGGCAGATGTTGTGATGACCATCTCCACACAGGATATGTTTTGAAACATAAATGTTTCAGTACTCGTGGAATGGTACACATTTTCACATTGACTCTGTATTGGTGTACCTTGGGGATCCTGCAATGGCCTTTATACCATAAGCATTTAACCCCTTCAGATGTGTCATGTCTTGACAGCACATTTCTTGTATCACAAAGTTTTGGAATTGATGGGACAATGAGCCATTTGTGGACACATGTGCACCTCTGCAGATACCTTTGTAGGCATAACATGTAAAATGGATGCATGAAATGTACCCCACATCATACAGTGGCATATAAACAAATTCATTTTTGACATGATGTCACTCTATGGTGGACCATACCACCACTGAATACATGTACACAGTATATTGATATGTGCAGAGGAAATGCATACTGTAGTAATTATACCCTAATCATGGTCTGTTGTGTTTCCACTACCACATACATTGGCATTGTCTGACACTTGGAATATGGTTTCCCTCACATGCAATTTCCATTTTGTCATTTCCAGATAGGTAACTTGTACTCCACTCCACCTGTCTGTTGCTGATACACGTGAAACGTGTTACCACGTCATCCCATTAAATATTCCTGCTCTTAAAAAAAGTCAATATGGGAGTAGGATGCACAAAGAATCAGGCAATTTCCTACATAGTTGACATCACACTCATTCCTTGCACTACACTTATTACACAGATGAAGGCACTCACCAGTGAAGTTTGGGTTGCTAAAGTTGATCATCTCCGCATCTGAGTAAGGGAGTGGTCCAGCTACAAGACCTAACAAGTACAGCACATCAGTAAACTGTTATAGACAAAAATGAGAAGCAACTACACCACAGTACAATTACAAGGCTATTGCCCATGTGGACTTTGAGGTTGTAAGTGTTCAGATGACACAGTTGGCATGCCAGGATGGTACACATTAGTTAGGCTGGCTGAGTCATACATACATGTTAAACTCTTAACAGTGCACCTGTTGGCAACGTCGCACATCCACATGCTGAGCGACATCAATACCTAACTACCCACATGTCGAAGGCTTGGATGATGCTGTGCACCAAAATAATTCACATACTGTACTCAGTAATCGTGTCTGGAGCACCTCTGTAAACATGCACCAGTAAATAGTTAGCCTACATACATCTGTATTCATCCATACTAGGCCACAAAGTAACTTGTTTAGTTTACCTGTCAGTGCTTCTGAGAGCATGTCATTGTACACTAATATTCCATCCATCCATGACCATATTAAAAAAGATGACAAATAGAGGTAGGCTAAACAGAGTAAGCCATGATCAAAGTTGCTAGCCATCTCCGGGGAGGTATGCCAAAGATTAAGAATGTCACTTCACTATGGTACTCCTTCACAAGGTTCTAGCACAGATGCTGCATTTATTAATACATTGGAAGATGGGAAATGTCAGCTGTGCAAGGGCCATTTTAAACAGCCCCTTTATGTATGACATAGGTAATGTAATGCACAATCAGAACTGGAAATTACACATGCCGGCAACGGAAACATAATCTTTGTAGCACATGTGCAGTACCAGCCATGTAATCACAGGAGGTTTCTGGACATGCATGGCAATGCATATCAATTCCATGCTTTCCTGGATGCATTTTGCTCACTGACAATAATAGTGACAATAGTAAGGGCCACACTGTATCACAAAAAACACAGGTGCACATTTTTTTCCTGCACTATTGGCATGTGTCCATTTTGCATGTGCGTAAGACAATTTATCAGTAAACATCACAGTGAACCATACTTAATGATCCCTAAAAGTGACAATGGTAACATGAGACACATTTCATAGCTCAAACTATATATGTATTTACATGTTTGTCCACCAACTGCAATCCCCACGTACAGCAGCAGGTCAGCCTCCCTGCCCAAAACATCTGCCTAGCGATGCTTCAGTTGTGGGGTCTCACGGTCGACACCATGTATACTCAGCATCTGCTGGCTGATGTTCTCCCACCTCAGCTTCTGGACCTTCACAGGGTAACCCTGTAGAACATGTCCCTCATGTGGCAACATATTAGGCAGATAGTGACACCCCAGCCACAAAAAAGTACCCAACTCCTGGAAATTCATAGGCCAGTAACGTCTTAGGCCGGGCATTATCCCACCCACTTAATATGATCCTAACCTTAAGTAAACCCCAAACAAAACCCTAAACCCCCAAATACAAAGATACCCCAAAAGACAAACACCCAACACTGAACAGTACAGTTGACAACAAAATACACAATATACACACACAAATGGACAAAAAGAATACAACAGGGGCACCAGACACAACGCACAAACTCTGCAAACTCAACAAATCACTCCCCAGCTCCAAACACACCACCACTCCCAAGCACAGATAGATAGACTGTGAGTGATTGTGAAAGTAATTTTACAGCTCCTGGTTTCCAGCATGCAAGATCGATTACATCACTTCCCTTACTCCATTACTCCATTTCCTGTGCGGATGCGGGACATTTTCAGCGTATGCTTAGTATTTTTAGATGGTATGGCACATTGCCTTTATTTCAATAGAGTTCTTCCAAGTGTAAACACTGTAGATATGTGTATATGTGACAGAGCACTTTTTTTCCTGCATGCAGCGGGTAAAAAGAATTCCCTCTGAAAGATGTAACGTCATTTTTATTGGGGGCGAAAGCTAAAAAAAACTTTTTCCCCTTCTGATGTAGATCTCATGTTCCATTGACAGTGAATGATGTTTTCTGTCTGATCTGCATTGTTGGTATGTTGCCCCTATTAGCTCATGTGTGTTATGTGTGTAAAGAAGTCTACTCATGTGTGGGATAATCCAATGACATTGTATGTTATGTTATGTTATGTTATTATAGACTTATAGAGCACACTATCACCCAGGGGTATCTAAGCGCTATTAGCAGACATACACCACCTGCGAGAGACGCAGAACCACCAGCTCAGAGGGGCACCCAGGCCTCCAGGAAAAGCACAGTCTTCAGATTCTTCCTAAAAGGGAGGAGGTTAGTTTCCTTCCGAAGTTTAACTCGAAGGCGGTTCCAAGCCTGAGGGATAGTGCTGGAAAAAGCTCTACCGCCCATGGATGCAAGGTTAAACCGGGGACAGACAAAATTACATGCCTCAGCTGACCGAAGGGCCCTGCTTGGCATGTAGTTGATCAGTCGGTCCTTGATATAGCTAGGGGTTGAGCCATAGATGGCCTTGTGTGCTATACAAAGGCTTTTGAATTTAGTTCTCTGGGTAATTGGGAGCCAATGTAAATCCTGTAGCAAGGGTGTGGCCTGGGTTTGCCTAGGTTTTTTGAAAATGCATCTGGCAGCATCGTTCATTACAACCTGGAGCCTCGCCAGGAGGTTTTTGGGTAGGCCATAATATAAGGAGTTGCCATAGTCAAGACGTGCCAGAATCAGGGCAGAGACCGCCAGTCTGAGAGTGGAGAAAGACAGCAGTGAGGATAGTTTCCAAAGCTGGCGCAACAGGCTAACACATGTACCCACCACAGCCGACACCTGCTGTGTCATGGATAGCAGTGCATCAATTTTGATGCCCAAACTTTTTACTGCCACTGCAGGTTCTGGAGAAGGCCCCAATTCTGCCGGCCAGAACAGATCACTCCACGGATTTGAAGCTGTGGTGACTGCTAGGACTTCAGTTTTGTCCGGGTTTATTTTTAATGAATTGCCGACATCCAGTTGATAGTGAACTTGAGAATATCTTGCATTCTCAAGTAAGCCGTAGATGAATGGTCAATCTGGATCAGAATTTGAGTGTCGTCGGCATAATTATAAACCCTGCAGTCCATAATGTTCAGTGCTGCTATCAGAGGCTGCAAGTAGATGTTAAAAATGCAGAGGTGATAGAGCTGAACCCTGGGGCACTCCACAAGTCAGCTTGGCTGGTTTGGACACTAGATCCGCTAGTTGAACTCGCTGGGAGCGTTCTTTAAGAAAAGAAGTCAGCCAGGCCAGAACCGAGCCCTGTATCCCTTGATCCTTGATCTGCGATAGTAGTCAGCCATGATTGATGGTGTCAAACGCCGCGGATAAGTCCAATAAGACCAGGGCACACAGAGTTTTCTTATCAGCCCTGAGTCTCAGGTCATCCAGCACGGAAAGCATAACCAATTCCGTGCTGTGATGAGCTCTGAACCCAGCCTGATTGGGCTCAAGGAGGTGATTACATTCTAGAAAGTGGGTGAGAGAATGTAAAACATGCTGTTCTAAAATTTCAGCCAAGAAAGGCAGCTGAGAGATTGGCCTAAAGTTCTTTAAATTATTTGGATCTGCATCAGGTTTTTTTAAAAGAGGAACCTCCATCCCTGACCATCCCAGCTTAAAAATTTTAGGCGGACAGGGGTCGGCTGGAGAGCCTGATTTCACCCGGCCCACTATGGTGGACAGAGACAGCCTAGTCAGAAAGTTCGTTGTCAGCCTAAGGAGAATAGAGGGAGGCTCGATTGAACATGGGAAGTTAGGAGTATGACTGATTTCTATCATCAGATCATTTATCTTGTCCAGGAAATAGGTTTGGAAATCTTGACAGTCCTTTTGATTAAAGGTCGGGTTTGGCACCCTAACCGTCCGCAGATCGATTAAGACCTTAAACACTTCTTTCTGAGGGTTGGCAGCCTCAGAAATTGTCGCCTCATAAAATTCGGCCTTTTTTATACGCAGCAAACTTCAGTGTGTAAGCGGCAAAAGTACTGGGTTTGTGAGACTTACGCCATGCTCTCTCGCATTGGCGGAGGACTTGTTTTTGTTCCCTAAGAGCATTATTGAACCATAGTGTCCCCTTACCCTTGTCTATCAGTCTGATTTTATGAGCCGGTGCTACTACCTCGATGGCATCCTTAAGTGTAGACAACAGGGTAACACTTTCAGTCTCCAAATCATCCTTCGAGGACGGAGGGTTATCAGAATGTAATAGAATAGCTATCAGGTCAGTCGCTTTGACCTGTTTCCAACTACGCAGTATTTTCCATTCTGGTTTAACTTTTGCTCTTGTAAAGAGTGGATATTGGCCTTCAATCAGATAGTGGTTTGACTAAGAACATGGAGAAACCACTAATGGACCTGTCAGTGGGCAGGTTGACCAAACTAGATCCAAAGTGTGGCCCCTCTCATGTGTGGGCCCACCCACCATCTGACTAAGTTCCCAAGATGTTAAAACCTCTTCTAAGTGTTTTGTCTGACCGTCCTTCGGGGTTAATTCCCAATGAAAATTAAAATCCCCGAGCACCACCAGTCCTTCATAGCGGGTGCGGAAATCATGAACCAATTTCAGAAAAGGTTCCATAAACCTAATAGTTGTATTAGGTGGACGGTAAACTAAGAGAAATACCACGCAGTCTGTAGGGGAGCAGAACTTAACTCCCAGTACATCAGCGCCTTCAATACATTCAGAGCAAAGTGTTTCAGTTTTCAGTGTGTTGTTGAAAAGGAAGGCAACGCCACCCCCCTCATGTTATCAGGTTGGTTAGCATAGATAGCAGTGAAATTAAGGGGCAAAGCCGCCACCAGATCCGGCATGGACGATTCATTGAGCCAAGATTCAGTGACACAGAGGAGGTCCAGATTGTCCTCTTGCAGAAGCAAAAAACCTCAAGGCAGTGCCTCTGTTGTGAGCGGGTATTAAGTAATGAAAACCTACACCCTTGACCGTTTGCCTGCTTTGGAGGAATAGCCGGTGAAGGGGGCGTGGTTACATTTTGTAGATGCTGCATGGGGTCTCCACAGCCCCTCTCGCTCGAGTTTAGATATCACTCTATCAGGTAGCGGATGAGCTACAGACTTCAAGCACAACAAACTCTACTTAGAGTATACCAAGGGGGGGGCCAGGGGCGGACGGGCGCAGACGGTCTCGCCTTTGGCGTGCCCACTGCGCGCGTCCGCTGCACGTCAGTGCCGGCATTTCCCAGATGTAGTAATCACACGGGAAGGCCCCCCTGCTTCGTCCCCGGAAGTGCGTCACTCCGAAGGAAGACCCGGGTATAGGTCGAAGAGCCCTCCACTCAAACGGCACAAGCCGTGGTGGACCGGGGCTGATGACCACGAATAGAAACAGAGAAAAATGCCGAGTAAGTTAAACACATAAACTGCACACTGAACAGCAACGAATTAAAAGGAGTGTAGCTCGGGTAGGATTAAAATAATGTCAGTGACTGTGCAAATAGCAGAAGTGTAGATCTGGTAGGATTAAAATAATGTCAGCGACTGTGCAAATAGCAGAAGTGTAGATCTGGTAAGATTAAAATTAAGTCAGCGACTGTGCAAATATCAGAAACAGGAAGCTTAGAGACAAAGCAGCTAGCGCCTCACCAGGGAAGCGCGTCCACCTATGTTGCAAGAATCAACCTATGCAATGGGGTCAGTGTAATATATGTACAACTACTCTGTGCAAGGGCAACTGACCCCATGTCGCCCAGTGGAGGCATCAGGTTGTAGTCCTGATGTGTAAGTATGCAACTATTGCATGCGCTGGCATGCAAGGGAGATTATGAATGGGGCTATTTGATTAATCACATGAGTACCATAGGCATCCAAGGGCCGTATCACACACAACAGTGAGAGTTTTAACAATTGTGGCCACCTTGACCATTATTCATGGTGATTGTGCTATGGTAGGTCACCATGCATGCCTTGGTGTGTTCTCCTACATTTTACTCACAGCATGGCTACATATATGACTCAATTTCTACAGTATATAACAAGACGTTGTAGCTTTTGCATTGCAGTGAGTGTACATATGCAACACTGTGACACTGGCAACGTATGATTTATAGAGTTAGTCTGTGTTAATGGAGGAATCTTTCTGGATGGGACATGTTGATATGTTTTTATCAATGGCATATGTAGATAGTAGTTTTGGGAGTGTGTTCCCATGGACATCCTATGTGGAACACTGCAAAGTACTTACATAATAAATTGTCCCTCCTGCTAAACATAGGTTTGAGGCCTGGCACATGGCTAGCATCAGGAGAGACACACATACAGTTGTGGGCCCCCATATATCTTAGCACACCAATATCACAGTGTCTACCAATGGTGAACCATCTGCTACAGATATTCGGCATGCACTATTTATCATTTGTACCAGATGATGTTATAGGGTGTTTCATAGATTCGCAAGTTCACTAATCTGTGTGACAGACATCAGTGGAACAGATGGAGTATGTCTATGCCTTCAGTACAGTGTGAATAGAGAATACAAATGCTTACAAGGTGTTAGTGCGCTGGATCTTTATTCATAGACAGAGATTCATTGTGTCACTTTAGTCAACTTTTCAAGTTGAATAATTATTCAGTGAAGAAATGGTTAATAATATAGTCCCTTCGCCTTATTGCTGCAGCAGATGTAGCAGGTAGCAGAGGATCCTCATCTCCTTCCTCTCCATCATCCGGCAGTTCCTGTTCCACATTGTCCTCTGGCCACAGCACATTAGTCCTGACTCATATGTTATGCAGGATACAGCATTCCAAAATGATCTTACAGAGCATGGGTGGGGGGTAGAGTGATCTACTCCCAGATGCATCAAGGCAGCGGAACTGTGATTTGAGGACTCCAAATGTCTGTTCAACAATAGACCTGATGTGGTGTAGGGCTTGGTTGTATGCCATCTGGGCTTGGTTTTGTGGAAACTTCAGCAGTGTCATGACCCACGGCATCAGTGCATAACCTTGGTAAGCTGCAAAGAACGAAGATGTACAATTAGTCGGCACTCATTATGAGGGTGAGTCCAACAATTATCTGTGTCCAGCTTTAGACATTCACCTTTTAAAGTGTCTTGTCCATGAAATGACAATGTGTGGCTTACAAAAAAGTTAGTATTGTAATGGCAACTCATATAAGTAAGTTATCCTCTGTGATGCCTTTATTGATTTACATTCAGCTGAGTGGCAATGTCTTGCAGGTGATGATTACTCACCAATGAGGACAGTTTCTTTGATATTGAGTAGGCAATTGTCTAACAAGCATTTATTGTGATAATGTATGGGTCCCATGTCAATTCATAACTCATTATCTTCCTGATTGGATGACAATTGACAGTAGCTGTTGAATTGCATATTTTATATTTATTGTTTAATCTACATTTTTCTATGTGTCAGGCATGGAAAGGATAATGGATGTATATGAACATGTGACATGGTAGCCAACAGATGGTAGTGCCCAGAGTACATTGTGGTGACAGTTTACATAACTTATTAGATGTGTTGTGATGTTGCACTGTACAGTTGAAAAAGTAGACTGCATACACTACTTTGCAACACATCTTGGGGACAACATAGGGCATAGCTTTCATAAGATTCAGTATCCTTTGGTTGTCTATCTGCACACTCAGAAGCAGTGCAGCTTTTTTCCCTGACAGTCATGATATTTCCCTGGAAACGTAGTTAGCAGTCATGGGGGATACAGTTTGTGCATGAGGGTGCACCTTGCTGCACAGTCTGGGACCTTGGATACCATCTCTAGTGATTCTTATAACATACTTTTTTACATGTAGTGCACATTGGATATGATGTGTGTATATGATTTGTGATATGATGCTTCATTCTTGAGGGTGGCCATTGGGTTGTTTATGTTTGGCCATGTTTCTCAATCTCACAGATGTGTGATATATTTTTTTTCCTCTTGCTCATTGAATTGACATGTACTACACAATATTCACACAGGCACTACCTTGTTTCAGCAATGTTTGTTGGTGCTTAATTGTAAATGTGTCTTCTTATGTGAGGATCGTTGCCACAATGGGATGGGCACATAGGTACTCATGTTGTTTTTCTACCACTGGACATCGATGACTGTGGAAAGGGCTGCGCTAACCTGCATCCAAAGTGAAGTGGTTAAATGTGCATTTCTTTTTACATACAGGACCACTATGTTTTCTAGGTTCACCTATTTACATAATGGTGTGTAATGGTAAACCGCTCTCCCCGCACCATGGTGCACATGTATCAGGTTGTCGTTCTGAAATAACAGTATGTTTTAAGGAACAGATTCCAGAACCAATATCATACTATCTGTAATGTAATGTAATGTAATGGTGTATTTGCACCGCGCAACAGTCGCTTCAAGGAGCATCTAGGCGCCGCTGCTGACCGTAAAGATGTAAACACTGGTCATACTGCTTATGGTGCTTCATCCAGGCTATCACACTAGTGCTCTGACACAAGTATTCGGTAAGTTATAAATCCACGTTTTCAGTGCCTTTTGGAAATCCACTTCTCGCTCCAGGGTACGGAGATGAGGGGGAAGAGTATTCCAGGCTTTTGACCCTAGGACTGGTAGAGATTTACCACCTCTCGTGCTTAGTCTGAAAACAGGGACCGACAGAAAGTTAGCTTTTGAGGACCGCAAAGTACGTGTGGGATGATACCTGGAAAACTTCCCCCATAGATACTTTGGCCCTCGAGAGTGAAAGGCTCTAAAGGTAATAATCAGGATCTTAAAAAGGACCCTTTTGATTATTGGGAGCCAGTGCAAGGTGTTTAATGCTGCGGATGCTGAGGATTATTTCGGCCATTTCAGCACCAGCCTGGCTGCTGCATGTTGCACCATCTGAAGTTTATGTGTGACCACTTTATTAGTCCCTGCATAGAGACTGTTACAATAGTCTATCCTTGATGTCACAAGGGCGACTGTTACCATTTTCCTAGCCGCCAAAGGATGCAGGTCAAAAAATGTCCTCAGTCCCTTGATGATATTGAAGCAGGTCCCGGCTACTGTTAGTGCCTGTTGTTTAAATGACAGAGCGGTGTCAAACTTTATACCCAAATTACGAGCCGTATTGGTGGTGTGGGGCGGTATCTCAACATTCTCCGGTCACCATAGTTTAGGGACAAAGTCATTTTGTGGACCCATTGGCATAATCTCCGTTTTGCCCGTATTACATTTCAAGTACGTGTGGGATGATACCTGGAAAACTTCCCCCATAGATACTTTGGCCCTCGAGAGTGAAAGGCTCTAAAGGTAATAATCAGGATCTTAAAAAGGACCCTTTTGATTATTGGGAGCCAGTGCAAGGTGTTTAATGCTGCGGATGCTGAGGATTATTTCGGCCATTTCAGCACCAGCCTGGCTGCTGCATGTTGCACCATCTGAAGTTTATGTGTGACCACTTTATTAGTCCCTGCATAGAGACTGTTACAATAGTCTATCCTTGATGTCACAAGGGCGACTGTTACCATTTTCCTAGCCGCCAAAGGATGCAGGTCAAAAAATGTCCTCAGTCCCTTGATGATATTGAAGCAGGTCCCGGCTACTGTTAGTGCCTGTTGTTTAAATGACAGAGCGGTGTCAAACTTTATACCCAAATTACGAGCCGTATTGGTGGTGTGGGGCGGTATCTCAACATTCTCCGGTCACCATAGTTTAGGGACAAAGTCATTTTGTGGACCCATTGGCATAATCTCCGTTTTGCCCGTATTACATTTCAAATGGTTCTTCCCCATCCATTCAAATGTTGCCATCGGGCAGCATTTAAGATTTTCTTCCCAGTCCTGAGTGTCTTTATCAAGGACTAGGATCAGTTGAGTATCATCGGCGTATGCCACCACATCGATGCTGAAAGACGATATCAACCTGATGAGAGGGGCAGTGTACACATTGAAAAGTGTCGGGCTTAGACAAGACCCTTGCGGTACTCCCGTCGTAAGAGATTTTTCCTTCGAACAGAATTCACCCAAGGTGACCACTTGCCGTCTGCCACTCAAAAAGTTCTTAATCCATTCTAGGACCCTTCCAGTTATGCCAGATGTTATTCGCCGGTCAATCATGATGGTATGTGAGACCGTGTCGAAGGCTGCCGACAAATCTAATAAGATTAGGACAGCCTTCTTACCCTGGTCCAGGGCCATTCGGATGGTGTCGGTGGTAAACAGGAGAGCTGACTCGGTGGAATGTTGTGCTCTAAAACCTGATTGGTTGGGGGCCATGCCTCGCTATCCTCAAGAAACTTAGTAATTTGTTTATTTGCAAAAGACTCTGTTGTCTAACATAATGCAGGGAGCAATGAGATTGGTCGAAGGTTGGATAAAATGGTGGGGTCATGCAGCTGTTTTTTCTGCAGTGGTTTGACCGCCGCCAGTTTCCATTCTGAAGGGATGTTAGCCGTGGCCAGTGATGCATTAATAATATTATTAATCGCAGGATTGACAACGTCACGATCATATGTAGGAGCAAAGGGGGGCACGGATCAAACGGTGATCCCGATTTGATCGCCAATATTGCCCGATGAGTCTCCTCCAGACTAATCGGCCGAAAGAGCGTCAGATGGTCTACAGGACAATTCTACATACTGCCACCTTCTCCTGACTCTATGATAGGTACTGCAAAGTCTTTCGTAAGGCCCTGTACAATTCCCTTTTTTAATGTGTAATGCATATTCCTGTACACATTCAGATTGGGAATGGGAATGAGACTTATGCTTATGTATCCTCTTTTGCTGGTCCCCTAGGGTGTCACGCCACTTGCACACTGTGACAGCATCCCTGTACATAGGACGTGTGTAAGAATGATGTGATCTACCTTGGTATTGGATGGGATTCGCCACCACATTTTCCATAGTATCCAATCCTAATGTAGGGTGAATGAGAGATGAACTTTGTTGTGGCATGTCATATGTCATTCCAATGAGGCCTTACAATGTAATACAGACATATTTCTTTTTGCCAAATTGACATGTATTGGCATGGTATCCACCAGAGCATCATGATAGATGATGATAGATGATGGTCCCTCAGCCAATTATACTTGTACCTGTACCTGTGGGCCACATTGGCTTAGTCAGTGTCAACATGTTTGACATGTGGATTACATGTTGTGCAATTGCCATGTTGTATGGGAAAAGTATATGGGACTACACCAACAACATATGCACAGTCCACTGCTACCCAACACTAACATGTCAATGTGTTCCAATATGATTAAGTGCCTTGTGGGCTGTCGTGTGCTTGAGAAGTACTTATCAACAAGCAGGCCAGTCCCACAGTTTGGCACATCCTTTTTGTAAATGTTGCTAGTTGAGCTGGTGTTGTTGAAAATAGACTCTTGCTGTTAAAAAACTGACAGAGTTTACATCATTTTGTAAATAAGGTGATAAAAAAAGATGCAGCGTCAAAAGAAATGCAGCTACAGCAGCGTTAAATTCTTCTAAATATGCCCCCAGTGTCTGTTTCTCTTGTCCATTTCCCCATCCCCAGGTCTACTTCTAACATAAATGTTGTTATTGTAAGGTTGGCAGTCTGTTCAGAGGAATTTAGAAGCCTGCTTTGCTTTTGTTGCATCTAGAGTGCAAGGTTAATGCATATTGTCATTTTTAAAGTTACTTTTAATGTATCACCCTGGCTATGTTGCTCCCTGTTTTGACCAGAATGGATGATTTAATGGATATTAGTCCTTAGCTTATGTCTATGTTTTATAGTCTTGGAAGACATCCTGCTGTCATTCTCCTGTAACCCCACTAAATTGCTTTATAGGCAATATAGTGTTTTTGATTAAAATGAATCTTTTTACTCAGGGTTTTGATTAAGCTATAATTAATTTAAGAGTATGTGAGTACACAAAAATGTCCAAATTTATCAAAGAGTTGCTTTGCCCTTGCACCATGCAACAGGGCGCAAGATCAGTGCAACTCTTAAGTTAGGTTTATCAAGCGCAAAATTCCACCCTGAATTGCTTGATTACTCTGTAGTAACACAATACAGGGCAAATTGCTCATTGCATTACTTTGCCCCAGGGATATGTTCCATGGGTTAAGTGTGGGTGTTCCCACGCATCCACCGATGGATTTTGGTGCATTCCCTGATTTACCAACACCTGAAGACCTGGAAATTCATCAAAATGCTATGCACCCCTGAGGTGGGGGTGTAACGATGAGAAATAACTTTTTTTCTCCTTGTATTTTACACTTTCTATGAGTGCTGCAGAATGCCTCAGGGGATTATTTTTGTGCAGTAAGGTGTTCCTTCCTGCACAAAAACAATCCTGTTTACATCGCAGGCCCCTTTGCACCATGGTGCTAGTGTGCCTATGTTGGCGTTAGGCAGCACATTGTGAGCCAGTGCAGGGAAAAGATGCAAATGCAACGAATAATGTTAAATACGGTTCATTCCCACCCTTTACCTATCACACTGCGCAGCAAGGTAATCACTGGGGGAGTTTTTTACAAATATGCCCCCACTTGGTTTTAAAATTTGTTGCATATGACCCAATATAATATACTAATTTATGCTCAGAATCCCTCTCTTCTTTGCTCTTTAGTGGGTGGTGGTGTGGGTCTGCTGAAGTGTATCTAGTAAGGCCTTAGTGATCTCAGGGTAGGGGCAAAGGATACCTCAAAGTGACCAGAGTTTTAACCTAATACATCCCTTAGTGATAGAACTGCCTTTTATTTTCTATTAGAGGGCTAGAGGAAAGGCAAGTAGCATACAAAAGTAAATATGATTTTCTAAATCCTGAATATTAGCCCACACGGTACGGTGCATTTAATGATGGTGCATCACGGTGAGGCAATTTTATTATCATTCGATGATCCTGAGTTGTATGATTTTCCGTGCTCAATCAAGCCCTAGGTCACACAAACCAGCACTGAGTGCCATGTGGTCTAATATGATTGTTGGCTTTTGTTTACTGTAGGCCCATATATATTTGGGGTCTACCACGACTTTGCTATAGAGCAGGAATTGCAGATTTGCAGGCATACAATTTGCTCCCCAGTACAAGGAATAAGAAATAACACACAAATAGTGAATGCTAATTACCATCTCTACATGTGCTGGCAGTGCATTTGCGTAATTTACATCACCAATCTCAAACCGCAGGTGCAAACACTCGCAAAGAGCAGACAGATAATTGGCTTTTGTGAATTTTGGCCGCCAAAAAAGGGTATTATGGGGGCCGTCGTGATATATGCAATATATAATTTAATTTAGGGAATTACATAGTTCTGTAAAAGAGACCATGTTTTTTGTTTTCCTTTTATGTGTATGAAAATAAAACCTAACTCTCCTTTCACGTTGTTTTTTCTGATTAACGTTAGTAAACATTTGTTTTCAGATACTCGTTTCTTGACAGGAACAAATACATTGTAGTCCCGGTAGGCACACACTATAACCTCGCACTAAACATCTGAGCAGTGAGTCTGCCCTGTGCCGCCTGTGGGTATAATTTCAAAGTGCTTCCCCTCAGAACTCTTGATTTAGTGTGCTGTAAGTAGGCAGAGAGAAAGCTGCAGGCAGTGGGAATTCAAATAGTTTGTAAGATGAACGAGGCAAGAGCATGCCATTACTAAGGTAATAATTACCTTTGGGGCGCCTGGACATTTCCTTCTTCAGGGCAGTTGGATTACTGCCGTCCCTTTTACTACGCGAGAACGATAGCAGCACCTTACATCCTTATGTTATGGGTAGAAATTAAGGACATACTGGGACAGCAACCAGCCCTGGCAGATTGCTGCTGGACAGGCCCTGGGAGCCGGTAGGGGGATGGGGTGCTAGTAAAAAGCACTGCTCCTGATTTTGTTACAGGGCGCTGATATTTCAGCGCTGCTCCAAAATTGCTCTCCAATGATTAACCAGCCTCTCCTCCAGGGCTGGACTGGGAACCGAAACTGGCCCTGGCAAACTGCTCGACCGGGCCCCCCTGGGGGGGAGGGGCTGCAGCTGAGCGGTTTGCTAGGACCAGTTTCGGCCGATTTTGTTACAGAGGGCTGATTTTTCTGACCCCGTAACAAAAACGGCCCCCAGTGGCCCAAAACCGTCCCCCACCCTGGCGGTCCATGGGGAAACGCCCGGCGCCCGCGATGGCCAGTCCAGCCTTGCTCCCCTCCATACTTCTCCTTATCACCGCTTTCCTAGTAACACCCTTCTCATATCCCCCCCTCCCTCTTCCTCCTCATTTTCCCAACATGGCCACCTCTTGAGTTAAGGATGGAATTAATTGATACAAAATCATTTATCCTCCCGACCAGACCAAAGCTTCAATAAAACGACTGAAGCATAACACTATTGAATGTTTCCCTGATTCCCTTTTTGTTGATCAATTCTACAATGGTCGTTTTGGGAGGCTCAAAAACGATTTCATTTTCTTCACTCATGACACCCCCTCTTGGTCCACCAGTTTATATAATTCCCTTAATGTCACCTCCTCCTCCTCTATCCCTCATGGGAAACAACTAAAAATGTCCTCCTCTGCATGTTTCAATGGCTCCCTCACTATCTCACTCTATAACAACAGTACTGTGATGATCCAAGGCAAAGAAACCTGTCTCTCTCTCTTTGACCACCTCTTCCCCTCCCTACGCCCCTCCTCCGCGGCCGGGCTATCCCCTGACTATTCATCTAGCTCCACCCTTTACTCCCTCTCTCCTCCCCTGACACCCCCAAACTCCAATAGACTGCACCCTCAAGAAGCACAGGTCTGCCCTCTTCCCTCCCCGGGCCCTCCTCCTCCATTCCTCCACCCTCACAGTATGCCCCCCCTTCATCACTTCAGTCTTACCTCTGGCTAATACGCTCCTCATCCAATCTGCATCGTCCCAGCATTCCAATCTCATCTCCTCCCCCCTAATCCTACCTACCAACCCCCTTTTTAGTCCACCTCTCCTCCAACCTTCTCCCCCAGTTAACATTCCTTACGCTCCTCTTATTCCTCCCATCCCCCTCTTCTCTACCCCCTCCTCCCCTTGCTATTTACCCAGATTTCTCCACATACCTTTTGCATCTCTCTCCTTCCCCCGATCCTCCAGCAATGCTGTGCTACCCCCTTTCGCCCTTAGGTAACCCTGTCCATCTCTCTCCCTCGGGCCCAGCAGAGCCATTTCCTTTCTTCAACTTCTCTATCTCCCTACCCCCTCACACTGCCGGATGACCGTTCCCTCATAGCCACCTCTCCTAGCTGACGGGACCTCTCCAACCACCTCCCCTCTTTTCCTCTCTAACCTCCTACATTCCTATGTCTCCACACAGTCCTCCCCTCTCCTTCTACCCCACAGCCTTGATCCGCACCCATCTCCCTCTAAATATGCCCTTAATTCCGTTCCTTCTGTCAACACCAACAAACACAACTCTCCCTTCACCTCTGATACACCAACCTCCGCTCTCAACCTCCACCTTTCCCCACCTAGGAACCCTATACCCCAGCTCTCCTCATGTCCCCTCACCTCTCCTTCCCTTCCACCACCAATTTCACTTCCTGCTTTCATCGAGCCACCTAGCCTTCCGTGTTCTACCCTACTCTCCCTGGAAAATAAGCTAGGCTCTCTTATCACCTCCATCTCCCAGCTTGTAGCTTCCATTTCACTTTTAAGCTTCAAGATTTCCACTTTTCCATACACCTCAACTCCTTTGGAAAACTCTTATCTTCCCACGAGTTGCACCTCGCCCCCTCACCCCTTTATACCCAAGCATAACCTGTCGTCTGCAAACATCTTCAACTCACACAAGCCCCTGAACGCCACCCTTCCTCAACTTGCACCTCCTAGTAACCCTACTATCTACACTATTCCGACCATCTCCTCTGTCAGAACCAAGCATCCACCCAAACCCACCCGAGCACCCCCGTATAAGAACAATATCCCTATCATCCTTCATAGCCCAAGTGCCCCCGTCACCAAAACAGTTGTGACAGAGCTGCGCTGTCTGCTCCACAACTGCATATCTGCAATTAAACACAAACTTGAAATCTCCGATATCATCACCCTTCACAATATCGACATGCTCTTCCTCACAGAGACCTGGTTTAACGATACCTCTCACTCTATGTTTGATCTCCTATTACCCACAGACTACTATATATTTATGACTGACAGAATTGACAAAGTTGGGGGAGGTGTTGCAGTCAACTTTAGAAACAACCTTCAACTTAAGGCTTTTCCTATCAGCTCCTTCCGCACTTTTGAATGCCTATCACTTGAGCTTGAATTACATCACCGCTCACCCCTCAGATTCCATGCCATTTACCACCCACCTTGTAGCGAACCTTCGTTTTCTGAGGAACTCACTGACTTCATCAGCGACCAATACTCGCAAAGTCACAATCAGACCTTTGTGGGTGACTTCAATCTCCACTGGGGCGCAATGCAAGATGCTTCTGTGAATCTGCTGGCCACCTTCCTCTCTGCAAACGATCTGATCCAACACTGCACAGAATCAACACACTCCACGGGCTCAATCCTGGACCTTGTTATCTCTAAAGCAGACATGCTTTCCATCGCTACCCCTATTCATGTAGACTGGTCTGACCACCTCCTCATCCCTTTCGCTCTTCACCTATCACACTCTATAACTCTTGGCCAACCTAAGAGGGCTACCTCCTGGTTCCGTGACACTAAAAATATTGACGTCGGTTCCCTCTGTGAATCAGCTTTGCTATCACTTCCAAGGCTAGATCCGAACCTAGATGCTGACGAGCTCACCTCCCTAAGCCTCACAGTCCTTGCAGTCCAAATCAATAACGTCGCTCCTCTCCAAAGCAAAAAGAAAAGGCCCACTCCCTCAGCACCTTGGTTCAACAAATCCCTCTATGAAGAAAGGAAGCACCTAAGATGCCTTTAGAAACAATGGAGGCAAGCGCCCTCCACCGATAATTTGACCACGCTTCGTTCAGCAAGATCCAAGTACCACAAGCACATCTTCCTTGGGAAAGCGTTGCACTTCAGAGCCCTCCTTGACTCTGCCAGAAATAGACACAAAAAACTATTCGATCTCCTCAAGAATCCCAAACGCTCTCCCCCAACCTCCAAGTTGGAGGATTCCACAAAGAAAGCAGCGGATTTCGCTATATTCTTTGAAGGAAAAATGAAATCACTTGTGGATCAGGTCGTTCATCCTACCCCTCCAGAGGAGGGGAAATCCTTAGCCATTTGGCAGGACTTTGACCCCATCTCTGAAGATGCCCTTCTCAATTGCATCCTCGAAACAAAGCCCTCCAGCCATTCTCTTGACCCCATCCCTAGTGCCATCGCAATTGACTTCTATACCCATTCTCTTTCCTATTGGACCACTCTGGTCAACCTCTCCCTCTGTCATGGCTCCCTTCCTGTCTCCTTCAAAACTGGGCAGGTCACCCCTCTGCTTAAAAAATCCACTGCTGATGCAAATGACCTCAACAATTTCCGCCCCATCACTAACTTATCCTTTCTTGTGAAGATCACAGAAAGATGTGTAGAGAAACAACTCTCTCGTCATATCAAGGACAATGATCTTCTTGACAATTATCAGTCCAGCTTCATCCAAAACTGCAGCACTGAAACAGCCTTGCTGCAAGTGATTGATGAAGCGCTGCGGAAACTCGATTTGGGGGGGTCCTGTCTTCTAATCCTCCTTGACCTTTCTGCAGCCTTTGACAATGTCAATCACAACACTCTCCTCAACACTCTTCAACAGAGAATGGGCATGGAGGGCACTGTGCTTAAATGGTTTGCTTCCTTCCTCTCTGATGGATCCCAAATGATCAAAATAGCAAACAGTCTTTCATCTCCTTTGGAGGTAGGTCAAGGTGTTCCTCAAGGCTCCATACTTGACCCACATTGTTTAATCTCTACTTAGAACCACTGGGAAATCTCCTAAGTAAATCCGGGATCCACTATCATCTCTATGCAGACGACACTCAAATCTACCTCAAGGTTGCCTCCACTCACGATCTCTCTCTCCTAAGCTCTACTCTCGACTCCATTCGTAACTGGATGTCAACTCATCAACTGGTTCTGAATCCCTCCAAAACTGAATTCCTCCTCCTCTCCTACTCACTTTCTCCTCCCCCAGTTCAATCTTGGATGGATCAGATGAATCTACTTAACAATAAACCCATCATTGTCGACATCGCAAAATCCCTTGGTGTCATACTCGATAAAAAACTCAATCTAATCTCCCACATCAATTCCGTTGCAAACTCTGCTCGATACCAACTGTGCCTTCTTTGGGGAATTCGTCACTTCTTCTCAGAGCAAGATCTTAAAACCCTAGTCCAATCGCTGGTCCTCTTCAGACTGGACTACTGTAAGTCTCTTCTTACTGGCCTACCCAAATCCCACCTGTCCCCCCTTAAATCTGTTCTCCATTCATCAGCTCATTTCGTTTATGGGGCTAACAGAAGCGACCACATCACACCCTTGCTATCCACCCTCCGCTGGCTTCCCATCTAGGCCAGATCCATCTACAAGACTGCCTGTATCACCCACAAAGCCTTGCACTCCTCCTCTCCTAGCTACCTGACGAATAAACTGAAACTCTCTGGAGG
Source organism: Lissotriton helveticus (assembly GCF_964261635.1). Classification (NCBI taxonomy): domain Eukaryota; kingdom Metazoa; phylum Chordata; class Amphibia; order Caudata; family Salamandridae; genus Lissotriton; species Lissotriton helveticus. The sequence continues at coordinate 983,228,900 of NC_136071.1, read as the reverse complement.
CTCTAGACCATCACGTAATGCAGAAAATCTACTGCTTGAACCTCCCACTTTCAAGAAGGAAAGATCGATGGCCCAATCCTTTTCAGGCAACGCAGTGAGAATCTGGAACTCACTTCCACCGCAGCTCCGGACCACAACCTCCTCCCAGGTCTTAAAAACTGACCTCAAAGTTCTCCTTCTTCAAAGACACTTCCAAATATAATTCTCGCCCTCTCTATTATCTGAAGAAAGACCTTCCAATATAGGAAATTCTATTCTCCATGACTATGGAAGTGCCTTCCCAGTGTGTTCTTGTGGTTTGAGTGGTGTTAAGTGATCTGCCATTTATTGAAGTATTATCCTTCTACCTGTGTCTGCTACGCTAAACATGCACACATCACTTTTCTCTTGTAACACATTGTTTGCTACCTCCTTCATTTTGTTTGCTTTAGATACTTGCACGAGTGCCATCATTGCCTACGTAACGTTTGTTCTTGCGTTTGAGTTTCTGCCATTTATTGAAGTAGTATCCTTCTTCCTGTGTTTGGTACTCTTTTGTAACCTGCACACGTCACTTTTCTCTTGTAACACACTGTTTGCTACCTCCTACATTTTGTTTGCTTTAGATACTTGCACAAGTGCCACCATTGCCTACGTAACGTTTGTTCTTGTGTTTGAGTGTCTGCCATTTATTGCAGTATTATACCTCTACTTGTACTTTGTACACCATTGTAACTTGCACATATGTCACTTTTTTTCCTCCTGTAATGCACCGTTTGCTACCTCTTGTATTTTGTTTGCTCACAATTGTCACTTTTACCTCATGTAACTTAACGTTTGCTTTTGTAATTTGTTCACTTGTATTTTCTCCTCGTGTATCATTAACGTTCCTATTGTGAAGTGCTCTGAACCTCAGGTAAAGTCCGCGCTATATAAAAACGCATAAATAAATAAATAAACCTCCCCCTCCGCCCCAAGATAAAACCTGCCTCCACCCCTCCAGCCTACTACCTTCAGTCCGGACCTGGCAGGCAACACTATTTGATATGGATTCATCCCCTGTGAGTACTTTAAGACTTATTAACTGTTATCAGTGTTATCTAGTTACATGACAGTCACTTGATTTCGTGGCTCATCATGTAAACTGTGCCTCAATACAATTATAGCGGTACAAAAGGGGGTGGTGATGGACGGAGCATCTCAACCAATCAAACACTCACACCCAGTAAACAGATCTGGGTTTAATCCATCACCGTTCTTTAGCCCACTCTGCCACCCCAGTTCAGACATGGCCATATGCAAATCAGTCTGACCCTGTGCCTCATGGGAACAGTCCAGCCCGAACTGCCAAGCCATGCCTTCCCTGGACCAGAAACAAGCTTCCTAGGACCGGTTTCTGGCATTTCAGCCGTCTTCAGCCAGGCTTGATTGAATCCAGTGGCAAAGTGAGCAAGGGACTCACGTCTGAGCATACCCTGCCAACTTATGGCGAACAAAGCAGTACAAAAGGGGGTGGTGATGGACGGAGCATCTGAACCAATCAAACACTCACACCCAGTCAATCGATACAATTATAAACAAATAATAATCTTTGCTGGAAAAGTGGACCTTTAATTTCGTATGTATGTAAAATAGAACAAACAATTTATTATTATTATATACACAAGCCCTGATTGCAAGTCTATCGGAATATGGCAGTGTTTAACACACGAGATAAATACTATGACCACAAGATGAGCTATTTACTATATCTGGTAAACACGACCTATTCCGAATTTTGAGCTGGAACTTAAGGGTGAAATGCGCAATCGGTTTTTTACACACCAAACTCCACGATTTGTTTCCCCCCCCCAAGTAAATTTGATCTGCTGATATTTATAAGGTGTCGTCTGTATGTAAAATAGAACAAACAAATTATTATTATCGACACAAGCCCTGATTTCAAGTCTATCGGAATACGTCACTTTTTAACACACGAGACAAATACTATGACCACAAGAAGAGCTATTTACTATATCTGGTAAACACGACCTATTCCCAGTTTTGAGCAGGAACTTGAGGGTGAAAGGCGCAATCGGTTTTTAACACACCAAACTCCACGTTTTGCTTCCCCCCAAGTAAATTTGATCTGCTGATATTTATAAGGTGAAACTTAAAAGGGTGTGATAATTGTCACACAAGTCGAAAATCCCATCCCTGAACAGGGAACATCAAAATCAAGCTCTATGCTCGTAATGAGGCCCCTCGTGTTACATTCCCACTTAATTTTCTTCTACTGCTGAATAAGATATTCTAAAGGACACCTGGCAGAAGGAAGAGCTTTGATAAGCACTCTTGAAGGCCTAATTGAACAGCCACGTCTTGGGATTGGCTTGTTGGTCAGTGTTTAAGGTCAGACCCAGATGCAGACAAATGAGGCGTTCCAGGTAGAGGGGCTCACTGTCACAATGATTTGGATGTAGGATTCCAGTGTGTACAGAAACAGGATAAGAACTAACAGCAGAGAGCTCTTCAGATTAAAGAAAATGTGTTGTTGATACTTACATTTGGTATCTGTATATAGAAAAAGTAATATATTTATATGTGTTCACAATATGTACATTGTTTTGTGTTCCAAATAAAGCAAAATTGTTTATACAACCCCTGTGCAATACTGAATACACACATAGGCCTATATAACCATCAAGAGGGTCTAATGACCTGAAAGCCGAGATGGCAAAATAGGACCATAATATATAACTTGGGGCCTCATTATGATGTTGGTCGGAAAGTCTCTGAAGGGCATTCGGATTTTCCTAACCTGTGTCCAAATCCACGTATCCAACCGACTCTGTAACATTTCTGACCGATCGATTACAATAGAAGTTAACCGTTCGGTCCTTCCGACTCGGCTCCGGCCGGCATTTAGAGACGCCGAGTTGGTCATACATCTCTATGGATTGCATTTCTGACCGACTTATAACACTGTCAGATTCGGACAGACTTTCCAAATCGGTCTGTCCGGCATGGAACGGCTGCAAAAAAACGGACTTTGGGGGTCGGTAGCAGGCCCCCTTCACATCGAGGTCTCCAGTTGGGGCCCACGGGCGTACCCACAGGACTTCACTTTACAACCATGCACAATGTGGCAGGCATTATTGGGTGCCCGCCACAGGGTGCAAGGTTTTCCGCAACCACCCATTTTTTTCAATGGGATCCTGTGTTGTCGGTCAGAACACAGGCTCCCATTGAAGTGTAATGGAGACAAACATGAACATTTTTCAGAAATATCATAATCCATCGGTCGGACTCGCCGAACCTGAGTTGGTCGGAAACGATTCTGACAAGGAGTCGGTTGGATTGCTTTCCAACCGACATCACAATGAGGCCCTTAATTGTTTTGTATTTTTTATATTACTGGATTTATTCTTTGATTTTAGTACTCGTTAGAAAGAGTCACAGCATTGACCGTCAGTCATATAGTATTCATTGCTTCCCTGAAATTGCACATATATTTCACTGTTTAGAGAAATATTTGCTTTTGTTGTGAATAATGTAGTAGTATTTAAAATATGTTTTAGGCAATATTGTGTAATATTATAAGTCACATTTAAAGTGTAAAGCACTTTGTAGGGAATATTAAAGCTTGTTTTCTAAAAAGGGCTTTTCTTTTGTACTAAATGTGCACTGTAGAATAGGTTTAATGAGATATTTATAAAGAAAGACTATAGAGTGCATTGTGGGACAGTGTAAAATTTTGCAACGTTTATTTTCACACTGAGGGGAGGATTCATTGGTAAAGGCTTGCAGGAAGGATTGGCCCGCAAGTGTGAGCTTGTCAAGCATGCTGACACATTGTCTGACAGCAGCACTGTCATTGTGAAAGTGTTTTTCTACTATTACTGAATATATATATATATATATAGACACTGTTTGGCGCATGAAAAGGGTACTAAGGCAGGATGATTTTAACCGGCAAACACAGTCCAGAGGCCCAGGAGGGTTTGAATGTGTTTTTTATTGAATGACATTTTCACCGCGCCCACTTGGGAAATACAGGACAGAATATTGAAATACCTACGAGTACCAGCATGCCAAGAGGAAGGCCCAGGTGTGGGGAATCGGAATATGCGCATGCAATTACGTACTTGTTCAAGCTGTGAGCGGAGAACTGTAATTTTTTCCTCTGATGAAAGAGCTTGGTGTGCTCTGAAACGCGTAAGGAAGTTATATTTTACTCAAGACTGCAATGCTGGCTTTCCTTAATAAATGACTTCTGTCAATCCTTTGTGTAGCTTAATTCCTGCATCAGGGCACCTTCGAATTGGAGATATATATATATATATATATATATATATATATATATATATATATATATATATATATATATTACCTACTGGCGGTCGCCAGTAGGTATATATAGTTAGGATTTTTTCTCTATGGGATTTTTGAAAATTCTATGTCTAATAACTTTGGCGTTTGTGGACGGAATTGGCTGAAATTTTCAGGAAAATGGCACATTTTGTTTCTGAGCAGCCCTTGAAAATTTGGGGGGGGGGGGTTCGTCAAGGGGGGGCCGAGAAAAAAGGGGGGTCCCAAAACGTGTTTTTAACATTGAGTTTTCCATAGGGCGGTTGGCCTCACTTTTAGCCCGAACGGCTGAATGGATTTGCACGAAACTTGGCAAAATTGTAGGGACTGGTAGCCCGATGTGCCTTTGCTAGGTCTCAATATATGTGCTTCAGTGGATTTTGAGAAATTAACGTTCAAAAAAAGATATATATCTGTAACAGCGGACCGGGCAGCGCTCCGGTTCGCGGACTTTTCGCGGTACGGAGCTTTGTGAAGCGAAGCTGATTGGTTCTCCGGCGTCTGTGAACATTCCAAACAGTCCGTAGCGGCCGCCATCTTGTCTCTCGGTAGGATCGAGAGACAAGAGGAGGCCAAAGCGAAGGGGCAAATGAGCATAAGGGGGCATAGTAGATCCTCGCTGACCCCCTAGGTTTGATGTGGAGGTTTTAAAAGGGCCCGCGGGGCAAAAAAAATAAATAATAATAATAATCGAACGGCTGAATGGATTTGCACGAAACTTGGTAAAATATTAGGGACTGGTAGCCCGATGTGCCTTTGCTAGGTCTCAATATATGTGCTCCAGTGGATTTTGAGAAATTAACGTTCAAAAAAAGATATATATCTGTAACAGCGCTCCGCTTCGCGTAACGGAGGTTTGCGAAGCTGATTGGTTCTCCGGCGTCTGTAAACATTGCAAACAGTCCGTAGCGGCCGCCATCTTGTCTCTCGGTAGGATCGAGAGACAAGAGGAGGCCAAAGCGAAGGGGCAAATGACCATAAGGGGGCAGAGTAGATCCTCCTTGACCTCATAGGTTTGATGTGGAGGTTTTAAAAGGGCCCCGCGGGGCAAAAAAAAAAAAATAATAATAATCGAACGGCTGAATGGATTTGCACGAAACTTGGCAAAATTGTAGGGACTGGTAGCTCGATGTGCCTTTGCTAGGTCTCAATATATGTGCTTCAGTGGACTTTGAGAAATTAACGTTCAAAAACAAGATATATATCTGTAACAGCGCTCCGCTTCGCGGAGATAAAATTATCTCTGTATTACCTAGCTGTTGCTAACACCAGTTAGCGACGGCTAGTAGGAGATAGCGACCATCTTGGGCCCCACTTTGCATGTGAGTGATATTTATCACTAATGACATGCAAAGTGGGCATGCCAAGATGTTAGCGACTGGAAACAGTCGCTAACATCGCTATCTCCTATTATCAACTTTTGGAAATATTCGTGATAAGCGCGAATATCTCCAAAAGCTAGGACCTGCCCTGAGCAGTTCTTAGCCATGTTATCCAATGGGAGGTGGATAACATGGCTAAGAGCATTAGCTCGGTAATGCATGAATATCGCTGAGTTTTCAGCGATATTAATGCATTGCGGTCGTTTTTTATCGTATTTGCGATAAACCTTGATAATAGCAAGGTTTATCTGCGATAATTTCTGACGATGCTTAGCGGTAAAAAATTTGTTGCTAAGCATCGTTAGGGATAAATATCGCTTAACTTTGGTAATATGCCCCAACGTCTGTTAACGTTCGATTCGAAGGAAATCAGGAAGTGTTGAAAAACATTGTCTGCGCCATCTTGCCTTTTTTCAAATGCCACACTTTTGTCGTGCACAGCAGTCATTTTAGATGCCTTGACCAGACCCACTCTGTGCACGCTGTCGATCCTTAGCATGGCTCCCCACCCTCGCAAGCATCTCCCCCAGGCAGTGGCCACCCCCGCTCTCTGTCTTATGCATGGGTAATAAACCACCCCCCATCTGCGCTGCTCTTCCCTGAGAATCACACCCTGTGCCCGCCCGACACCTCCCTTTCGCCCTATTCACTACCGCACCCTCTGACACTCCTTTTCCTCTGTGTCCGATTGTCCAGGCCGGTCCTAGGGTATCAGCTAGCCCTGCAGATGTAGTTTATGGCCCCAGCTGTAAAGAATCACCCCTCTTCAAAGGAGTTATAGTAGATCAAGGCCCACACTCGATGAGATCCGTCACACCACACGCGTTCCTATTATCTGAAAACCATCCTGTATTGTGATTGGGGAGGGGACCGAGCCTGAAGCGGAAGATTCCAGGGATGACTCTTTGTACATCAAAGTTTTTACAATTATGTGTCACATTAAAAATATATAGCACTCCAACAAAGTAGTAAGATTATAAAACTTTAATAACTTATAAATATACACAAGAAAACAAAAACAGTAATAACATATAAACATTTTTAGGGAAAAACAACGAAGTAGCGGTCGGCTGTGCGAATAGTCCCAACGCAGCACAACGTCCAGATTTCTGGCGTGGGGCGTCGCGGGGGGTGGGTCATCAGTAGCAAACTGTTGTGCGAATAGTTCCAAGGCAGCAGAACGATGGCACCAAGGTGATGTCCAGTAAGTTGCCGCACTGGTTTTGGTATCCTACAATGCTGCTCCGAATAACGGCTTTGGGCGCCCCGGGGGAGGCGGCGTGAACGGGCCTCTCCAGGTGGAGTCTCGTCTGTTGTAGTGGGGCGCCCCTTTACCGTTTCAGTTGCCATTCCGTCCGCTTTTGGTCCACTGTGTCAAAAGCCGCAATTCAGCTGAGTTGCGCCCACTCTTGCGGTGCAGCGATAGGCGGCTGTCACAGGACTCTCAAAATGGCGGCAGGCTGTTTCCTTTTTGGGCCTGGTCCACTGAAATGGCCCTGGGACACCTTGGAAATCGGACGCTTGTCTGCTAGGTCTTGGACCCCATTCTCGAAAGCGTCCCCTCCGCCTTGAGTATTCATCAAAAGTTTTGGGGGCCCCCGACTCCTGTAGGCTTCTGGTGGGGAGCGGCTGCCATGATTGCTCGCGGAATGACCACGACGGAGCTACGAGATGGTGGTGCTCTCATGCTGACGCCAGCTTCAGTCTGAAACATCCAGAAACAAGGTGGGGCTTTCATCGTTTGGGAAAAAAAAAAAGTTTTCATCCAATGAAAAGTGTTGTTTTTAGGTCATATGATCAAGCCTTCCATCATTAGGAAACCAAAAGTAAAATGAACCAATGAAAAGTTTTATAAACAAGTCACATGACCTGTTATGCGGCATAGGTTATAAAATGCGGAGAAAATACGTTGGCACGTGAGGCGGCGTCAGTAGCGGACCGATGTGCGAATAGGCCGAAGGCAACACAACGCGCCAAGATCCGGATGGTACCGAGGTGGTGTCCAGCAAGTTGCAGCACTGGTGTGGCCATCCTACAATGCTGAAAGTCGGCGTGGGGCGCCCCGTTGGCCTGTGAGTTTTCGTCAGTAGCGGACCGATGTGCGAATAGGCCGAAGGCAGCACAACGCGCCAAGATCCGGATGGCACCGAGGTGGTGTCTAGCAAGTTGCCGCACTGGTGTGGCCATCCTACAATGTTGAAAGTCGGCGTGGGGCGCCCCGTTGGCCTGTGAGATGGCGTCAGTAGCGGACCGATGTGCGAATGGGGCCAAAGGCAGCGCAACAATATTTTCTGAATAGAAGACACCACAAGGCGCTGAGATGCCAAGATTCGGATGGCACCGAGGTGGTGTCTAGCAAGTTGTGGCACTGGTGTGGCCATCCTACAATGGTAAAAGTCGGCGTGGGGCGCCCTGTTGGCCTGTGAGATGGTGTCAGTAGCGGACCGATGTGCGAATGGGGCCAAAGGCAGCGCAATAATATTTTCTGTATGGAAGATACCACTAGGCGTTGAGATGCCAAGATCCGGATGGCACCGAGGTGATGTCTAGCAAGTTGCTGTACTGGTGTGGTCATCCTACAATGCTGAAACTCGGCGTGGGGCGCCCCATTAGCCTGTGAGATGGCGTCAGTAGCGGACCGATGTGCGAATGGGGCAAAGGTAGCGCAAGAATATTTTCTGAAGAGGAGACACCACAAGGCGCTGAGATTCGGTTACCACCGAGGTGATGTCTAAGCATGGGCGGATCTAGCGGATCTCGCGTACGCGAACTTGCGGATTTACGGATTCGCAATCCGCGAAGATCCGCGAACTCTAGCGGATTTGCGGATTTTCCCGTTTTTTGTGTTGGCGCGCGTTCGCGCCGATTTTGGGACAAGTTCGCAATTGCGAACTTACTTTTCGGCTCGCAACGGCCGCGACTATGTTGTTTCAACGTCTGGTTTATCATCACAGGTTCACAGCACCCTCTGTTTCACCACTGCCACCCTCTGGGACACCCATGCCACCCTCTGGTACATCCTCACTGCCACCCATTAGGTTTATTTATCACTGTAGATTATGGTGGTTGAAAAAAGCAAGCACACCTGCCCTTCTTCAACTGCCATCAATTAATTTGTGTTTCATTAATGTGTCAGTTATTTAGAAAGTTCCAGTCTGGCTGGCACCTGCTTCCTTCCTTATCTGTAATTTGCTTTTTGTTGCAGTGAAATTTTTTTTTCACAGGACCTTTATGGTCTACTTGTAGCTATTCTATGAGCCTGCTGTTTGGGTCATAGCAGGGTCATAGAATAGTTGCAAACTTTGGAGGGGCCCATCAGGAAGCACTACCTTGAATGTTACTAATGTTAAGTTTGAACTTTTGCACCTGCTCATTGCTTTCAGTTTAGCTAAAATCGTTTTTTTCTGCAATTTCGCGCGTTTTTTGGGGCGCGAATCCGTGCGAGATCGATTTCGGAAGCCGCGAATACGTGCGAATACAAAATTGTTTTTTTTGCGACGTGTATGTTCGCGTGATCTTGCGCGTGTTCGCGAGGCGCTTCTAGCTATACGTTTGCCAAGTTACCCTATCGGTCGTACACGGGCGCGGCCATCTTGTTGGCGTGACGTAATTCCGTTTCCGCCCGCTATGTGTAATCTCGCAAAGTGTGCTGCTCGCTAGTACAATTTCGCGCGTACTCGCAAGGAAAATCTCGCGCGAACTTACCCACGCGGTCGTGAACGGGCGCGGCCATCTTGTTTCTCATTCATTGCTATGGTTCTGGGCATGCTTTCTCTATCCTCTCTCAATCTCTGCCATCCTTTGCTTGTTTGAAGTTTTTTTGATCTAATTTTACTTATTATCTATCCCTCTATTTTTCTAGCTCTATATTTTTGTGTTTTCTGCAGCTTTTAGTTACTTTTAAAGTACTTTTTTAAACTCTTTTCTTTTCTTCTTCACTATTCTATTTCTTGTTTATCATTTAACTCTATTTCTGCCCAGACCATGGTAAAGGGAGCCGGGAAGCACCCTGAGAAGGGGAAGGGTCCCGCACCCCGTGCCCGGCTCCCGTGCGGGCGTTTAAGGGGGGAGCAAGTGATCCCGAGGGAGATCTTCAGCGCGGAGGAAGTGGCGGCACTGATCTTCCATGTCCAGCGCCGCCTCCCCAAGACGATCCTGGGAGGCGGCAAGATCGCGACCGGCTATGGCATCCGGGAGCGTCGCAAGCGGTGGGAGAAGGTGTGCCGGGCCATGTACAAGATCTCTGGGGTCCGGCGCACATATAACCAGGCCACCCACCGCTGGACCGATGTCATGGACCGGGAGCGGGACTTGCTGGACGCGCTCGGCGTAGAGGTCCCCGGGCTTGGTGAGTAGTAGTAGTAGTACATTTACTACTCTGTTTTATCCTGCTCTGTTATTTGCAAATCTTTGTTCTTTACCAAGAGCATTAATGCTGCCGATTACATTGAGGTAAATTATATTTCAAAATCTTCTATGCATTTCAGGTGCACTGCTCTCCTTCTCAGTAGCCTTGCTTGCTACTATGCTTCTTTGTTTTGTATGTTGTGTTCAGAAGCATTTCATTGGCCTGAGAAATTATGTATGAGTGTAGTGTAAAGAAAAGAACTGCGTAATGCTAGACAGTAAGGGTCATATTTTCAATTACCGGCGCATCCCTGCAAAGTAGCAGGGATGCGGCAGTAATTGTGTGCCATGCCACCACCACCCATTGGCCCAAAACGTCACAGAAGCCTTACGCATCTGTGCCGTAAAGGCAGCGCATTGCTGGAGTTGCGTGCCAACGATGGCGCAGCTCCAGCAATGCTCTGGGGTACCCTATCTCCCCAATGCTGCATCAAGCCGTACGTCGGCTTCAAGCGCGCAGGGTTTGAGTCATGCATCATTGTCCTAAAAGTGACTGATTGACATCTTGTAGATTTCCCTCAGCCACTTTTAGGATTCGTTCCTGCGCAGGTACGCCCTCCCTTGCGCCGGAACGCCCCCTGATGGCGCAGGGCTTTACAACGTGATGCATCGCCCATATGCCCATATGTGTTTTTTTTTAATATATACGCCGCACCAACACCATGGCGAGTCTTTTGTTCTGCCGCTGCGTCAGAAAAGGCACGCAACAATGGAGGAAAATGAGCCGCAACTTCCGCAAGGGACTTCTATCAGCCCCAACAGACTGACGTCCAGTCCTTCCTTTAGACACATGGCTATAAGAAGAAATAGTGGCGGTGGTGGCGGGTGGATTGATAGTTTGAGTATTCACTGATCTGCAAGCAGGATGGACTTTGTCTGTCACGTGTTGCGCACTGCTGCCTGCAGTGCCAGGCCTAGGCAAACCTCTTTAGTAGTCTGTTTATTGAGTTACATAGGAACTTTCTAAGTCAACGTTCCGCAAATCAGGCAATACGAATAACGTAGTATACCACATGAGATAGATCCCGTGGAATAGTTGTCTATCTATTTCCTATTTTTCCAAAATATGTTGTTATTGTTCTTTTGAAATGTTTGATTTGGTTGAAAAATCTCATCCATGTTTTCTGGTTTTTCTTTCTTTCATGTTGTACATCAGCTCCCCCCAAGGGCAAGAGGACACAGGAGGAGGGTGCTGAGGATGCAGGCCAGGATCGGGCAGGCGAGGGCTCCTTTGCTGGCCCCAGTAAGTTTACATTTTAATAAACAGTACCTATTTTTTCCTAGCGTTCCTCATTCGATTTTTTCTAAATCGTCTTTGATCTTCTTGTAGACTGGATATAAATTCTTATCCTGCCTCGAATATGACTCCCTGTGGTATTACTAGACTATTCTTATTAGTCTGTCTGTGTAGCTAACTAAGATTGGACATTTGGCAATTCCATTGGACTCCCATTATATTCAGCAATACCTCTATGCACTGTCTCCTTACTGACTAGATAGTGTGGCAGAGTCATTCAGCTCCCGAAGTCACCGATTATAGATCCCCAATGATCTCTAGATTATCGTACGCAGGACAAGAGAGTAGTACGGAGTCACAGCACAGTCAAGAAGTGTCAGAGGCACTCATGCTTGCAAAAATTCCAAAACCTTTAGCTCATCCACTCTAGTCTGGAGGAACAAAAACCACAGAGTCTATTTAAGTTTAAAAGCTTTATTAAAAGTAAACACATTTATTAAAATCTACTTTGTCATAAAACTATTTAACAGAAAACGGAAAAGTGGTTAGTGCTGACGATTAATTGGACACATTTCTTGTGGTCGAGCCGAGCTCTCACCTGGTTTGAACTTGATCCTGGTCGTGTTCTTAGGACTCAGGAGTCAAGCTTCTGTCTGTTAGGAGAAAAAGTGGTGCGTGTTAAAAATCAAAAGCAAGCATTCATCAGTTGTGCATAAAAGTGCAGCAAGACAACAGCCTTCCCTGGAAAATGGGACATTTTTACTATGGAGTAGACAGTCACAAATTATTACATTGTATTCTGTTTTTTTAACATTTCTCCTAGACCAAATATTATATAGTAGTGAGTGGTGTATTCTAACATTCTTAAATGTACTTTGTAGGTGTAACATCTGGTGACGGGGCCAGCGCGGAGGTGGCTGTGTTGGACCAGGACTCGGAGGCCTCTGGGGAGGAGGCGGTACAAGAGCCGGCGGACGTTCCTGTGGGGGATCAAACGGTGGTGGCGGAAACAGGTAAGCTATATATTCCTTACTTATTGAGATTGAAGACTGCATAGTGTGCTTTCTGCACGGGTGTATTACAATTACAAATCAACCAGGTAGTAGCCTCCTCGAAATGTACTTCGACTTAGCTGTGAAGTTTTTGGTGAGAAGAATCCCAATAAGTTCTTAGACGAACGTGATGGATGGGATGAACGAAAAGCGAAAGAAGGGTGTAAGTAAGTGGGACGCGAACTTGTATGATGGCTGGCAAAGAAGAACGATATGTGTTTGCTTGGCCCCCGAGGTGGCTGGGAAGGAAAGAATATGGTATGGTGCATGGCTGGGTCAATGATGAAGCAAGGATGGGTGGAAGGACAGCAGCCTGGGTGGGTGAAACAGAAACTGTATGTGTGCGTATACTTTGACTGAATGGATGCCTGGAGCATGGTATTCTCTGACTCTTAGATAGCACATGTGTATCTAGAGAGAGTAGATGGTCGCCAGGTGAAGTAAGTGTTACCTTGAAGAGCATGTACCACCGCACCCGCACGTCCGTTCCAGTGCAGGGAAGGCAAGGAAAAGAAATTGTAAATGTGTCCAATACTACCATGAATAGTAGCAGTACTTTGTATTGCGTTTGCATTCACAGCATATATCTGGTTATTACGGTGGACACTCCGTACCTCTCTTAATAACTTTAGTTTACTTGTAGTACGTCATTCATGTGTGGGTGTATCACTGTTCACTCAATATTAAGCAAAGCACCTAAAGTCATCTCATCTGTCATTAAATACGTCCCATGTGAAGTGATAGATAATCAAATTAGTTAGCTTCTTCATTTTCCTTTTCTAGTACTCATTTGCACTGTAGGGTGAAAGGTAAATTAATTAAGCAGTAGCCCTTGTAACAGAGTATTCTCAGTGCCACCCGTAATAGAAAAGTAATAGCTTCACCACCTGCATGTACTGGACCGGTACAGTAACGCAAGTCTGTCTCACTCATCATGGTGTGCAACTTTTTTTCTCGGGTGCAAGTTCACTGTGCTGTCCATGTCATTCTGCCGGCTTGCATAAGATAACGTACCCATTTCCCTAAACAAGAGAGAAGAAGAAGAATAAGACTGGTGTACTGTCATAGTCGACTGTAATGGAAGTCCATAGTGGTCGTAGAATTAGTTCATTAAACTACCACTACTGTTAGAGCAAGGATGCAGAAGTGGGAGGTTACATAGATACTGTCCTCAATAGTTATGTACTGTGCTTTCAATTTGCTACTTGTACTCTGTGACCCAACTTTCGGCTCAATCACTTTGTGTTATTAATAAGGAGCATTGGTTACAGACTATGTCTTTCTTTCTTCATATAGTTGCTCCTTCCAAATCAACAACAAGGAGGGAGCAGGCTAGATTGGCCCGGCAACGGAGGCTGGAGGCCACAGTCGCCGAATATCGGCGGCTGGTGGCCCTGGAGGAGGAGGAGGAAACGCAGTCGAGCGGGGGTGCAACAACGACATCCTCGACTGTGACCACTGCATCCTCCTCCGTGACTAAGCCAGCGGGACCGAGCCGGGCTAAGAAAGACGACCGCCACCGCCAAGCAACCGAAATACCAGCTGCCCCCCACAGGAGCTGCAAGGACCGCCAACGCCGCCTACGAGTCCGCATGTCCAACCTGGAGCAGGAGGTCCTGAGGTATAAGAACTTGGTTAAGGGCCTCCGCTCCGAGCTTGCCACCCTCCGCAAGGAGTATGATGCCCATGCCGCATCATGCACCAGCACCAGCACCCTCCAGTAGTGGAGTGTCCCTTGCCCTTTTTTTATAGACTTTTGGGGGGTGGGATTTGGGAGTTGGGATCGTTTTGGGACGTTTCAGAGACAATCGTTGGGGTTAGGGTGGGTGAGGGAGATTATTTTGTTAGGGCTAAATAAATATATTTTTCAACTTTATCTGACCATACCTGTTTTTTACTGCTTTTCAGTCTGGTGGGTGGGGGGCGGGGGTGTAACAGTAACTTTGTTTTCCTGAACAGTCGTAGGACTTTAGTAGTACAACCGTCAATCTCTTGTCTACTCCGAAATAATACTCCATTATACTACCTCCCACCAAACGCTTATCTTACCTGTAATTTGTGTTAGAAATTAGGGCTAGGCCCAGGGCTGGCTCCAGGTGAAATGGGGATTAACGTTGTCAATCCTGGGCGGGTGACATTTCCTCATTGCGGTGGTACTAGTGGTGTGACACAGTGGCAGTTGCATGCCTATGGAAAAAAAGAAAACGAAACCTTGTTTGTCCTCCTTACTGTAGCATTACAACGGTTACGGTATGATCGAGAAAATAGCAGGTGACAGTACACTAGAACAGTGCCATAATGTAGCCTAACAAATGGTAAAGTATTTGCTTGCAAGTATAACTAGTACTTGCGTTGAATTTATTTGACATTGGCTACTACTACTAGAAGATATAGTACTGAAGCTGAGTAAGTCTAGAAGATATCCTCGTATTCCTTCACCAGCCTGTTGCTGCTATGACCTTATCCTCCCCAGCAAGTGTGTGGAATTATTGATGTCATTTTAGTCAGACATCAAGCAAAACAACACAGCCCGGGGGAAGAGGGTTAGGGTTTGTAAAATGGATGGGAATGGGGGTTTCTTTTTGGGTAGGTTTTGTTGAGAGAAGAAAAAAAAAGCAGAGCATGGACAAACAATAATTGAAGATACAGACAATCTTTGGTTACAAACTAAAGGTAAGCACATGCAGTCACACTCATAGAATAAAAGACAACAATGGATACTGTATCTGTATTGCGTATGTTGTTGGAGTTGTCCTGTTGAATTTGGTAAGTAATAAGCATGCAGCAAACAATTCCTCTTATTGGCGGCACTCCTCCATTCCAGCTGACGCTTCGTCCATCAATGTGGTGACCACTGACAGAAGACACCCTGTCCACTGCCTGCCTGGCGGATGTTGACTGAAACCCGGCCTGTAATTATTGAACGGAAAACAGGAAGTGCTATTACAATACCACTGATAAATAAATAAAAGGTATGTACGCTGTGTGGTGCAAAAAGTCACACTTTGATTTCCCTAATAGACAGTACAATATTTTTGAAATTGCGTGCTCTGTCTGAGTCACCTTTTTAAGGATCAATAAGTATGGCCAAAATATTATAGCGGATCTTTCCCCTCAAGGTAGGTGTACTACTGTGTTTTAGAACAAAATTTGACCTTGAAAAAAAGGCTGTTCCTTATGGATTTTGTCCAAAACACTTCTATCCGGTATTAGACCTTCCCAGGAATGCCCCAGGCAAGACCCGCCAACCCACCCGCAAAAAACCACCCGACAACACCCCCAAACAGCGAAAAAGCTAAATCTCATACTTACAATATCTCTCGGCCTTCTGTCCAAATGCGGCGCTGTTCAGCTAGGTCATCATCATCAATCATCATAACTCCTGTTTTCCACCACGGATTTCCTGAAAAGCAAATGCAATCAAGATTAGACTGTCGCAGCAGTGCTTCGACAGAGACCCCGGCCGCAACCCACCCACGAACAGCAGGAAGCCCCCCAAAACGCTACATTGAGCAAGATGTCAGAAGAAATAGCAAAAAAAGGCTGTTCCTTATGGATTTTGTCCAAAACACTTCTATCCGGTATTAGACCTTCCCAGGAATGCCCCAGGCAAGACCCGCCGGCGCCAACCCACCCGCAAAAAACCACCCGACAACACCCCCAAACAGCGAAAAAGCTAAATCTCATACTTACAATATCTCTCGGCCTTCTGTCCAAATGCGGCGCTGTTCAGCTAGGTCATCATCATCAATCATCATAACTCCTGTTTTCCACCACGGATTTCCTGAAAAGCAAATGCAATCAAGATTAGACTGTCGCAGCAGTGCTTCGACAGAGACCCCGGCCGCAACCCACCCACGAACAGCAGGAAGCCCCCCAAAACGCTACATTGAGCAAGATGTCAGAAGAAATAGCAAAAAAAAGGCTGTTCCTTATGGATTTTGTCCAAAACACTTCTATCCGGTATTAGACCTTCCCAGGAATGCCCCAGGCAAGACCCGCCGGCGCCAACCCACCCGCAAAAAACCACCCGACAACACCCGCAAACAGCGAAAAAGCTAAATCTCATACTTACAATATCTCTCGGCCTTCGGTCCAAATGCGGCGCTGTTCAGCTAGGTCATCATCATCAATCATCATAACTCCTGTTTTCCACCACGGATTTCCTGAAAAGCAAATGCAATCAAGATTAGACTGTCGCAGCAGTGCTTCGACAGAGACCCCGGCCGCAACCCACCCACGAACAGCAGGAAGCCCCCCAAAACGCTACATTGAGCAAGATGTCAGAAGAAATAGCAAAAAAAGGCTGTTCCTTATGGATTTTGTCCAAAACACTTCTATCCGGTATTAGACCTTCCCAGGAATGCCCCAGGCAAGACCCGCCGGCGCCAACCCACCCGCAAAAAACCACCCGACAACACCCCCAAACAGCGAAAAAGCTAAATCTCATACTTACAAT
The DNA here is from genome assembly GCF_964261635.1 of Lissotriton helveticus. NCBI lineage: Eukaryota > Metazoa > Chordata > Amphibia > Caudata > Salamandridae > Lissotriton > Lissotriton helveticus. Next base: position 983,212,034 of record NC_136071.1, on the reverse strand, counting down.
ATCTCTCGGCCTTCGGTCCAAATGCGGCGCTGTTCAGCTAGGTCATCAATGTCATCATCAATCATCATAACTCCTGTTTTCCACCACGGATTTCCTGAAAAGCAAATGCAATCAAGATTAGACTGTCGCAGCAGTGCTTCGACAGAGACCCCGGCCGCAACCCACCCACGAACAGCAGGAAGCCCCCCAAAACGCTACATTGAGCAAGATGTCAGAAGAAATAGCAAAAAAAAGGCTGTTCCTTATGGATTTTGTCCAAAACACTTCTATCCGGTATTAGACCTTCCCAGGAATGCCCCAGGCAAGACCCGCCGGCGCCAACCCACCCGCAAAAAAACACCCGACAACACCCCCAAACAGCGAAAAAGCTAAATCTCATACTTACAATATCTCTCGGCCTTCTGTCCAAATGCGGCGCTGTTCAGATAGGTCATCATCATCAATCATCATAACTCCTGTTTTCCACCACGGATTTCCTGAAAAGCAAATGCAATCAAGATTAGACTGTCGCAGCAGTGCTTCGACAGACACCAAAAATTACCCACAAACCCCCGGAACCCCGCCAAAGAGCACCTCAAAGGCAAGCAAGTCAGCAAAAACGGCAAGAAATTTCCACCTCATATTTGGTCCAAAACACTTTTGTCCATTATTAGAGCTTCACAGCAATGGGCCCAAATCCGTCAACTCACCCGCAAAGAAGTACAACACCCCCACAAGTGCTGAGTCTTTCTTCATTGGGCGTAATCCAGCTCTCTGCTTGGAGGGAAATCGCAGTCTGGAGGAGGAGGATAGAGGAGCATGTTCTTCGGAACTTGTGAACCTGAGGAATGTAGACTGCGGCACCTTCAAAGCAATAAGCAAACAAGTGAAGACAGTTCTGATGATGGTCTTGTTTTTGGGATTAGGTGATTAAAGTTTGAATTTAATTAACTGTGCAAAACAAAGAAAGAGAGACACAAAGCACACAGGAATAAAAGTGAATAAGGACGAAAAAGAAAGTTCTTGATTGATTGTCTCATTTTCAGGGCTCGGTGTCAGGGAATAAGAACAAGATTTCGTCATCATACTCTGCGAATTCAGGCTGGATGAGGTCAGTGCCACCGAACAGAGAAAAAATCCCCTCATCTACGTTGCCGTCCTCCTCGTCTTCATGCGGCGTGCTTTCTCGTACTTTGTAATCTGGTGGTATGAGGTGCTGATTCATCTTGATCATTGTCAGCCGCTCCACATTTTTGGGCGAGAGGCGGCTCCGTTTGGGAGTTACAATGCCACCAGCAGCACTGAAAACACGTTCAGAAGACACACTTGCGAGTGGGCAAGACAAATAGTTTATAGCCAGGTTGTAGAGCTGTGGCCACAATTGTTTTTTGCCATGCCAATACTGCAATGGCTCCTCATTAAGAAAGACCACTGTTGAGTCATTCATATAGTCCTGCACCATCGACTCAAGGTCATCAACGGTTCCTCCACTTTGCTTACTTTTTGCTGTGGCTGTGACATTTTTTCGAGAACCATACCCAAGCAAACTTAGCCAATCCTCTACAACAGCCACTGTTTTTGTTGTGTGTGGTGCAGATGATCCAGTTGCCGGTGTCTTTAACGGCTGAGAGGTCACTTGTGCCCCAGCCACAGGTGCAGAAGTGGATTCTTGTGACTGGGGATGGCCTGCTGATGCTGATGCTGATGTACTGGCTTCTCCTTCAATAACCTGCCGTTCTTTTTCAAACCTCTTGGCTGACAAGGCTAACCAATGTTTGTACTTTTGAACATCTGCATCATCAAAAGGAAAGAATGCTTCGCCTGCCAGCGCCTTTTTGTAGCGTGGATCCAGAATAGTAGCACAAATGTAATGCTGATCTGACTTGATCTTTTGAAGACGTTCATCACCACGTAGGCGCTCTAATAATTTCTCTGACAAAATGAAATGGTTTTTTTTTTCTTCATCTTCTTTTTCAAACTCAGAAGACACCGCCATCAGTTGGTGCTCCAGCATGCAAAACAATGGGATAGCTTTTCCCAAATTACAGTCCTCCTGGCTGACTGCACGCGTGAAGAACTCAAAAGGACGAAGCATGTCTGTCAGGCTTTTAACTATGTCCCATTGCGCCGCACTCATCCGCAGGTCCTCCTTCTGAGATGTACCCTCTGTGAAGAAATAGTGATCGAGTACCGTATACTGCTCATACAAACGCTCAAGCATGTAGAAGGTTGAGTTCCAACGTGTTGCCACCTCCTGGATGAGTGCTTTCACTGGCATTCTACGTTGAAGTAGCAGTCTCCGCAGATGCTTCCGGGCCTTAAAAGAATGGCTGAAATGGTTGCACATTTTGCGGCAGGTGGCCATTACCGCGAACGCTGCACTGTCTCTATCACTCAAGAATTTTTGAACTACCAGGTTGATACAGTGCGCCAAACATGGCACTCTGAAATAGCCACCCTCCGACATGGCCTTAACTACATTGGAGCCATTATCCGTGGAAACATAACCAATCTTGCGTTTTAGGGGGGATAGCATTGTCAAGACCTTTTTGTTAAACTCTTGCAAAAGGTTTTCTGCTGTGTGACTTTTCTCCAAGCCAAACATGGCTAGTGTTGCATGTTTCCGAGCAGCTTTGAAAACTTGGTCCGGGTCAACACCTGCGTTTAGCTTTGCTTTAACACCTGAAAAAGAGACCCAGTGTGCAGTGATGCACATGTAATCATGGCCTGGGCCACTGGTCCACATGTCTGTTGTCAGATGTATTGTGTGAACAGCACTCTTCTGCAAAGCTGCCCCAATCGCCTGCAGCACATCTTCATGTAGTGCTGGAACCGCAACTCTGGCAAAATAGAACCGGCTCGGAACTTTCCATTTAGGGCAGAGCGTTGCCACTAATTCAAGAAAACCTACCGCTTCTACAAAAGAAAAAGGTAGAAGGTCCACAGCTAGCATTTTAGCCAGCTTAGTGTTATACAGACGCGTCAGTGGGTGGTTGCGTTCATATGGCACGTCTGAAGTAAGCATTGTTCTAATGTTGGCCTGGACCAAGCATTTACGGGCTGATAATGACTTCGTTGACCCAATTTTGCTCGCTGGTGAACTTTTGTGCGTTGGTGTCTCACTCGCTCCAACACTCTTAGTGTGCCTCACATTGGGTGTGCTGCTGACAGGGGTACTGGGTGTAAGGGACGTGTTTGACACGTCTTCTTCCTGCTCGTCATCATCAGATGAAACATCAACGTTTCCTTGATTTTGGCCTTTCTTGATCGCATCTAGGTGCGCAAACCATTTGACAGCGTGCTTTCTCTCAAGATGACCACTCTGGCCGCCGGTACCATAGTTGGTACCTGACTTACCACGACTAACTGCAAGCTTACAAAGGGTACAAATGGCAAACTTTGGATTTTTGGGACAAACAGTAAAGAAGTCCCAAACTGGGGACTTGAAGTGTCTGTGGGACCTGGAGGAGGCGGCGATACTGGTGGTGGTGGTCATGAAGCTAATGCCAGATGAAGTGGAGGATCTGGATTGCCCAACATTTGTACGTTTTGCACTTTCACCGCCACTAATTAAGGTCGAGGTTGACGGAGGTCTCTTCTTGCCAGAAAGAAATATGGAAGCGGGACGAGTTGGTGTACTACTTAACTCCAATGATTGTGGTGTTTCCACTGCCTCCTCATCGACAACATCATCATCATCATCATCACGCGCAGCAGCTCTTCGGGCTAGGGTCAAAATGTCTGTTTGCTGCATGCCCGCTGGGGCTGCAGTGACCTTTATGATGACTGGGTCGTCGTTGGCAGAGTCTTCATCAGCAGCAGTATCCGCCACTTCTTGTTGAGCCTCATCACACTCCATAACTCTGAGACTTTGGACGAGCTTCCTTTTACGCTTAACTACCTTTGTTGGATCATGGTGTGCCTCACTCTCAGACGGCTGTGGTGCTGGTTCCCAAGTTTGATCCGTATCATCAGAAGGAGGTGTGCTTGAAGAGGATTTAGACACCACCCTTGATCTCTTCCTTGCTAGGGGTGTGGAAGACAATGAAGGATCATCAGGAGGAGTGGCTTCCTCAAATGATACCTCGCCTTGATTGTCGATTTCCTGATGTGCCCCTACTTCGGGAGGAACAACTATTGTGGGCACTTGTGACCCTCCATGCACCTCTGCTTGCGCATCTCCTTGCGCTGCCTCTCCTTTCACATGTACTTGGGCTTGTACTTGCACATGTGATTGTTGTTGCGGCTGTGGTTGTTCAACACTCGTCAGATGAGCTACAACAACCTGTGTTGATTGAGGGACATTGCTGCTGCTTTCTTGCGATGAGCCAACATCACTGGTCGATGGTGATTGAAGAACTATACTGGCTGCCTCTGCAGCACTCAAGGGCTTGGACTTAAGTTGGCGTGGTGGTGGTGGTGGCACTGAGCCCAATGGAGCGGGGGTGCTGCTGCCAGCTTGGTCCCCAGCAGATCCCGCTGCTGCTGCTGCAGGCATACTTTTTTTTTTACTCCCAAAAAAAGGGGCGGGCGGCACACCAGTCTCCTTGGTAACTTGCTTCTTCTGCTCCTTACTGGCACCTTTCTTGCTAGAGGAGCTACGGGTTACTTTTTTTGGGGCCATCCTCTTCAGAGCAGGTCAGCAGGCAGCAGTTGCACGAGTTGCAGAGGGTTCTGTGTCCAGACGTGACGTCGCGTGACGTTATGCTGCACACACCGCTGCAGGACTTCTTCCTGGCACTGGTGGTTCTCTTGAGTCTTCTTGTGCACCTAAAAGCAATGGAAGACAGAGGAACATCAGTTCAGTTATACACCCCAAAACATCGACAAAACACAGAAAAATGAGCACAATCCCATGCCATCCTTGATGTTTACATTGAAGACACCCCACAGAAAGACTACGGACATGCAAGTATGCAACACTCACTACCCCTGGGCATAATGGATGAAAAGTAGGCAAAATAAGTGCAGGCCTCAGACACTGCCTCTCCTCAAAATGGCCCCCTTACACCCCAAGCACATGTTGCCTGTACCAGCCAGCACTCAAGATGGCCACCACCACCACCCACATGGCCAGTCCACATCAACAGTACACCCCCAAAAAACAGAAAAACAGCCAGAAATCACCACAATCCAATGCCATCCATGATGTTTACATCAAAGAGAGTGAGACCACACCACAGGCACACTCAGTCCATGCACCACCACCACCCCTGGGCAAGCAAAAGGCCACACCAGCAGCCCCCCAAAAACGACAAAAAACAATAAAATAAGCACAATCCCAGCCCATCCATGGCCTCAATTATGTTTAAATTCAAGAAGACACCCCACAGAAAGACTAGGCCCATGCAACACTCACCACCCCTGGGCAAAGGGCCACACCAGCAGGCCCAAAAAAACGACAAAAAACAATAAAATCTGCACAATCCCCGCCCATCCATGGCCTCAATGGTGTTTAAATTCAAGAAGACACCCCTCAGAAACACTAGGCCCATGCAACACTCACTACCCCTGGGCATAAGGGATGAAAAGTAGGCAAAATAAGTGCAGGCCTCAGACACTGCCTCTCCTCAAAATGGCCCCCTTACACCCCAAGCACATGTTGCCTGTACCAGCCAGCACTCAAGATGGCCACCACCACCACCCACATGGCCAGTCCACATCAACAGTACACCCCCAAAAAACAGAAAAACAGCCAGAAATCACCACAATCCAATGCCATCCATGATGTTTACATCAAAGAGAGTGAGACCACACCACAGGCACACTCAGTCCATGCACCACCACCACCCCAGGGCAAGCAAAAGGCCACACCAGCAGCCCCCCAAAAACGACAAAAAACAATAAAATAAGCACAATCCCAGCCCATCCATGGCCTCAATTATGTTTAAATTCAAGAAGACACCCCACAGAAAGACTAGGCCCATGCAACACTCACCACCCCTGGGCAAAGGGCCACACCAGCAGGCCCAAAAAAACGACAAAAAACAATAAAATCTGCACAATCCCAGCCCATCCATGGCCTCAATGGTGTTTAAATTCAAGAAGACACCCCTCAGAAACACTAGGCCCATGCAACACTCACTACCCCTGGGCATAAGGGATGAAAAGTAGGCAAAATAAGTGCAGGCCTCAGACACTGCCTCTCCTCAAAATGGCCCCCTTACACCCCAAGCACATGTTGCCTGTACCAGCCAGCACTCAAGATGGCCACCACCACCACCCACATGGCCAGTCCACATCAACAGTACACCCCCAAAAAACAGAAAAACAGCCAGAAATCACCACAATCCAATGCCATCCATGATGTTTACATCAAAGAGAGTGAGACCACACCACAGGCACACTCAGTCCATGCACCACCACCACCCCTGGGCAAGCAAAAGGCCACACCAGCAGCCCCCCAAAAACGACAAAAAACAATAAAATAAGCACAATCCCAGCCCATCCATGGCCTCAATTATGTTTAAATTCAAGAAGACACCCCACAGAAAGACTAGGCCCATGCAACACTCACCACCCCTGGGCAAAGGGCCACACCAGCAGGCCCAAAAAAACGACAAAAAACAATAAAATCTGCACAATCCCAGCCCATCCATGGCCTCAATGGTGTTTAAATTCAACAAAACAGTTGTATCATGCACCCATAACCAACCCTGGTCCTACTGGATACTGTGGCTACCCACAATATAATTTATTTAATTTTCTGAAAAAGTTCAAAAATTGTACTTGCAGCAACTGTAATGCCCCAAACAAACTTACTTGTGAAAGTTGATTTCTAATCCAAAAGTGATCCAAAGACAGTCAAAAAGGCCTCAAATCCAAATATCCAGCAGCACCCACAAAAAGTAATCCTTCCAGCTCCAGATCCAAATGAAAGTGACCAGGAGATGGACAAAGCACTGGGAGGAGCCTGCTGGACAGGAACAGGAAGTTGGAGACTGTGGGGCACTTCCTTACTCCCCCCCCCCAAAATGGACTCCTTGCAAAAAAAAAGGCCATGCAAATGTCAACCTGAGGAGTGATTCTGATAAAAATCATAATTTTCTGAAGGTTTATCCTGTTTGCTGGTGATTTTCTTGTGCGAAATTGCAAAATCTCTATTTCGCAAGTGCGAGATTGTTCCTTTCCGCCGCAACTACGTGTTCGCAATTGCGAACTCTCGCGAGGTGTGCTGTGCAAGGTGGCAAGCCGCGAGTACGTATTCGCGGGCGACAAACTCCCGCGGGAACACGCAGCAAGATCTAAAATGGCGCGTCACTCGCAAAGAAAAACAACTCGGCAAACGCTAAAATGACGGAAAGTGAACGCCGTGCACCACGCCGCGCGCCGCAACCAAGCAAAAAATCCGCCGCGAGCGGATTCACGGATTTTCGACAAATTCGCGAGCGTTCGCGGATTGCGAATTTGCCGAAAATCCGAAAAATCCGCGAGCGGAGCGGATTTTACGCCCATGCTTAGTGATGTCTAGCAAGTTGCCGCACTGGTGTGGCCATCCTACAATACTGCTCCGAATAACGGCGTGGGGTGCCTGAAGGGGGGGAGGGGGGGCGGCGTGAACGGGCCTTCCTAGGTGGAGGCTCGTCTGCTGTAGTGGGGCGCCCCTTTACCGTTTCAGTTGCCATTCAGCTGAGTTTCGGCCGCTCTTGATGCTACAGCGACAGGCGGCTGCAACAGGACTCTCAAAATGGCGGCCTGTTCTTTGGATTTGGGCCTGGTCCACTAAAATGGCCCTGGGACACCTTAGAACTCGGACGCTCGATTTTTTTTTCCTTTCCTGTACATGCAAAAAAAGGTAAATGCCCGGTACGTTACACACTTCATCTGCCACGATGAACTCTCCAGAGGAACCGAAAAAAATATGTTTATGGTAACTATACCATGCATCGTCATATGGAGAGGTGGCACCAATTAATTATAGTGCTGCATAAAAGAGAGATTTGGAGGAGAACCCCTGACCTGCCAGTACATTCATCAAAGAAGTGGCACTGACAGCATCAGAGGCAAGGGAAACGGTCCCAAATATTTAGAAGAACTTTGGAAAGATTAAAATGACATGTTTAGATTGTGGCAAATTAATTTCATGTGGACAGATGAGTGTTACTCTAATAAATACAGCATATGAACATCATCATAGTCGATGGTTGGTAGAGACATTTTGACTATATCCTGGACCTGCCCGTCCTCGCCCAAAATGGCACCGGAATAAATGGGACTCGTAACTCCTTGTTGTGTACTGGTTGCAGAACCTTGAAATCACGAGATACGTATGCAGTTTTGAAGCACATGGCGGGCGGGGACGAGAATTGATTGAATATTTCGACATCCCTATTGATATTAAGTTCTGATGTGTTATTGATTACTGTACTATTGAAAGTTCGAATTAACGTCACCCATGGTACTTGCCCGCAAATGTATATCTAGATAATTTTATTGTAACTGGCCCTGTCGTATTTTAATTACAAAATGTACGTCCACCGATTCCGCATCTGTTAGACACCTTAGTTCTTGCAACCTAATGGCCCGCCCGTTACGTTCCTCTACAGTGTAAATGTCTACTCATCATATACGATTACAGTTTGCTCCGTGGCCGGCCCACGTGGTTATAGGCTCGTATTTGTGTAATGAAATTTTCACAATAAAGGTTTTTAAAAGAAAACATGGTAGTAGTATATACATTGGTAAAGTTTTTAATAATAGTCACTGTTTTAGAATCATTAAAAGGCAAGTGAAATAAAGCAGACCAATTACATGAAGGGTAAAAGGTATAATACGCAGGAACGCAGTAAAGATAAATGGTGAAGGGCTGTTGTGTTTTCTACTCCTGCAACATAAAGTGATCGATAAGAATCACATATTCAGGCGTATCGGCGACTAAGACAGCAGGTCGACCCTCTTTTGCTCAACGGCTCCGTCAAGGGACGAAGAAACGCTCTTTTTCTCGAAAAAAGAATATATTTTACTTGCAGGACAGTTGTAAATTTTCCGGGAAAGTACATTAGCCTGGAACATTATAACATATATTTAAGAAAAAATAATGTTCGGAAGTAATAAAAAGCGTAATTTTTAGGTCATATGACCAAGCCTTTCATCATTAGAATAAGAAAAGTAAAATGAACCAATGAAAAGTTTTATTAACAAGTCACATGACTTGTTATGCTTACGTTACGCGCTGCGCGCCCCGGATGACTTCCGGATGCGCTAACGCGGCGCGTCATATGACGCATTACGCGACAACGCAGGTCCAGAATATAGTCAAAATGTCTCCACCAGCCAGCGGTCGGAACACAACCCCTTTCAGCAGGCTAAATAGTTCTGTTAAATGACAACAGAAGGGACAGGCAACAAGAACCATCAGTCAAAGAGGGGAGGGCTAGTTCTTCTCTACCGGGTTACATTGGGGCGCTACCGGAACTGATCGAATTGGTAGTCTACAGTGTTTCTGGATGTTTCAGACTGAAGCTGGGGTTAGCATGAGAGCACCACCATTTCGTAGCTCCGTCGTGGCCATTCCGCAACCAATCATGGCAGCCGCTCTTTATCGTTATTTTGGGCGGGGTGGGTGGCGGAGCCGAGCTGTTTTGCAGCCATCATTGTGTGGAGTTCAGTTCATCTCACTAGTTTTGTATTTGTCATGAGGGGTTGTTCCTAATGTTTCTATTTTAGCGAGGTCAAAAAGAGATCCCATTAGTGGCCTACTGATTTTGCTCGATTCCTTTTCTTTTTTTTTTACACGATTTTTCGTTATCTGCAAAGACTAAACAGAGTATTGCGACTCTGTGTTTGTTTGTAAATAGAGAATGAACCAAAGAGAACCAATCCTAAAACAGTAAATGCTTGGATAACAATCAATCAAATGGAGAGAGAAGCAGGCACGACGTATTACAACGGGGGCAAAGGCCTGCGTTAACTACCTTTCACTATCTGCAAAGAGAGAGTATTCCTAATAGAAATGAGGGGGGGGCACCATTCAAAGCAGATCAGTGTGCATAAACACGAAAATGTTTTCACTTACCACGTACTTGACATTCGACAGCTTATGATATTTGCTATTAAAAAACCATTGAAATTCACTGAAAAAACCATAGGTTATAGACCATATATAGTTAGGAATTAGCATTTACAAAACCTTGAAAATTCACTGAAAAAACCATAGGTTATAGACCATATATAGTTAGGAATTAGCATTTAAAAAACCTTATTTTACTCACACAAAACCATTGAAATTCCATATATAGTTAGTTGCACTAACTATATATCGCGCACCCGCAATCCACTGCTGATGATGTCACATATTACATCATTCATGACATGGTCAGTGACATCACTGATGACATCACTGATGACATCTCAAATGACATCACTGATATCACTGATGACATCTCATTTGACATCAATGACCACATCACTGATGATATCATTCATGTGACAATACAATGCATCTCCTCACATTTTAATATAACCTCTGTTTCACCCAGTGTTAAATACAGAGTATAATTTTTGAAACCATTGACACACCAATACTAGTTACTACATACGCACTCACTGATTCCTACGTCTACACACACATTCACTCATTCACCCATACAATCATTCATACATACAATCACTCATCTTTACAACACTATCATATGCACTCATACACCTATACAGACACTCACACTCTGCCACTCATCCATGGAGTTACTCACACACCTAGTCAGTCCTGTAAAGAATCAATCACACTTCCATTTTCTTGTCTATACAGTTAAACATAGAGCACCTTACATTTTCAAACATATACTAACACATACTTACTTTCTTATACAATCATTGCTACAAGTACACATTGATCTGCACAGAGTCACACACCTCCCAGCCAGCCACACACACACTTAGTCTCCCATACAAATACTTGGACAATCAATCAATAACCCATATAGTTAATCATATAGCTACTGATCAACACATGCAGCAGTTTACAGAACAACAGACATAATGATGCACAAATTAAGACAGTTTAGTCACTAACCCATGCACTCAGTGAGACACATTTAATCACTCACTCATACATTCAGTCATGCACCTACTAAATCCTTCGTCCAGACACTTATACATCTACTCATTCTTCAATATGTAAAACATATTTAAACTTTACAGAAACACACAGTCACTGGATGATGTCATCAGTGATGTCATCAGTGATGTCATTTGAGATGTCATCAGTGATGTCATCAGTGATGTCACTGACCATGTCATGAATGATGTAATATGTGACATCATCAGCAGTGGATTGCGGGTGCGCGATATATAGTTAGTGCAACTAACTATATATGGAATTTCAATGGTTTTGTGTGAGTAAAATAAGGTTTTTTAAATGCTAATTCCTAACTATATATGGTCTATAACCTATGGTTTTTTCAGTGAATATATATATATATATATATATATATATATATATATATATTACCTACTGGCGGTCGCCAGTAGGTATATATAGTTAGGATTTTTTCTCTATGGGTTTTTTGAAAATTCTATGTCTAATAACTTTGGCGTTTGTGGACGGAATTGGCTGAAATTTTCAGAAAAATGGCACATTTTGTTTCTGAGCAGCCCTTGAAAATTTGGGGGGGGGTTCGTCAAGGGGGGGCTGAGAAAAAAGGGGGGTCCCAAAACGTGTTTTTAACATTGAGTTTTCCATAGGGCGGTTGGCCTCACTTTTAGCCCGAACGGCTGAATGGATTTGCACGAAACTTGGCAAAATTGTAGGGACTGGTAGCCCGATGTGCCTTTTGTAGGTCTCAATATATGTGCTCCAGTGGATTTTGAGAAATTAACGTTTAAAAAAAGATATATATCTGTAACAGCGGACCAGGAAGCGTCCCAGGACGCGTACTTTTCGCGCAACGGAGCTTTGTGAAGCGAAGCTGATTGGTTCTCTGGCGTCTGTCAACATTCCAAAAAGTCCGTAGCGGCCGCCATCTTGTCTCTCGGTAGGATCGAGAGACAAGAGGAGGCCAAAACGAAGGGGGAAATAACCATAAGGGGGCATAGTAGATCCTCGCTGACCCCCTAGGTTTGATGTGGAGGTTTTAAAAGGGCCCCGCGGGGCAAAAAAAATAATAATAATAATAATCGAACGGCTGAATGGATTTGCACGAAACTTGGCAAAATATTAGGGACTGGTAGCCCGATGTGCCTTTGCTAGGTCTCAATATATGTGCTCCAGTGGATTTTGAGAAATTAACGTTCAAAAAAAGATATATATCTGTAACAGCGCTCCGCTTCGCGTACTTTTTGCGTTACGGAGCTTTGCGAAGCTGATTGGTTCTCCGGCGTCTGTCAACATTCCAAACAGTCCGTAGCGGCCGCCATCTTGTCTCTCGGTAGGATTGAGAGACAAGAGGAGGCCAAAGCGAAGGGGGAAATGACCATAAGGGGGCATAGTAGATCCTTCCTGACCTCTTAGGTTTGATGTACCATTTTGCCAAGTTTGGTGTAATTCCGTTCAGCCATTCAGGCTGTAGACGTATGTAAATGTCCTATGGAAAATTGCATGGGGAAAACACATTTGAAAGTGTTGAAATTTAGAACCAATTAAAATGTTACTTTGGTTTTGTATTTGTGTGTGATGAAAGTTAATTGGTTATGTATATATTTCAAATGAGAGGAAACCACAGCCATTTTGTGATACTACTGTCTGAGGTACATTTGTGAGGAATTTTTGGTGGTGAATTTCTGGTGTTTGATTTACACAGTACTAACACTTCTCCTACTTTTAAAAAGGTGAGTTGTTAATTTGTAAGGGGAACTATGTTGTACACTTGAAGATAATTTGAAAAATGTTTTCTGTTATTTATTTGCAGTCCTTCTGTTATACTAAATACTTGATAAAGTTAGTTTTATATTATGTATTACTAAAAACGATAAATGAAAGTTATTATTTTTTTCTGCAATTTACAGCAAGCAATTTCAAAATAAAATGGCTCACAATGAAGAGACCGTGGCAATTTCTTTTGAATTGTCCACTACATTGATTGAAATTGAGAGCACCAATAATGAAATATTGTCACAAGGAGGACATGACTTGTATGATTCCATTAGATTGATTGAAATGGACAGCACCAAGAATGAAATATTGTCACAAGGAGATGACTTGAATGATTCCACTACATTGATTGAAATTGAGAGCACCAATAATGAAATATTGTCACAAGGAGGAGATGACTTGTATGATTCCATTAGATTGATTGAAATGGACAGCACCAATAATGAAATATTGTCACAAGGAGGAGATGACTTGAATGATTCCACTACATTGATTGAAATTGAGAGCACCAATAATGAAATATTGTCACGAGGAGATGACTTGAATGATTCCACTACATTGATTGAAATTGACAGCACCAATAATGAAATATTGTCACAAGGAGGAGATGACTTGAATGATTTTTTTGATCAATCTCTTGATGGCGAATTTATTGAGTGTTTGGAGACCATAGAGTTACAAGAATCATCATTGGAGACTTTTCATGAGGACATTGCTGATGAGGACATGTTTCTAGTTCTTTCAAATTTAGAAAATTCTGAAGAATACATTTATATTTAGAAATCAAAAATTGTTTGAGACATTATTCATTTTTATTTTTAATTTATGAGGTTGTAGCGAAGTGATTGTAGTATAAAATGAGACTTATAGTATAGAGTGCAACATTTTTATGTTACATGGTAAGTTTACTCATATTTACTTCCCTTCTGCCACTATATTATCTCCAATGTGTATTTGACATCTCTTCTTCATCTCCGGCCTCCTTTCTCTCACTGTGTGTCTCCGATGCATCTTATCGCTGCTATTTTGTGTAATTACAGAAGAGAGTAAAATAAAATAGTTCGGAACGTGAAAAGGGGGCAAAGTAGAGTACTCCTCACCCCCTAGGCCTTTTTAGGCGGTCCCAAAAGGATCAGTTTCTGCTTTCCTGAGAGATTATGGTATGAGTTCCATATACCACAATAACTTGCATTACAACATGCAAGATATCTATCTCCTATTACCAACTTTTGGAGATATTCGCGCTAAGCGCGAATATCTCCAAAAAGTAACACCTGCCCTGAGCAGTTCTTAGCCATGTTATCCAATGGGAGGTGGATAACATGGCTAAGAGCATTAGCTTGGTAATGCATGAATATCGCTGAGTTTTTAGCGATATTCATGCATTGCGGCCGTTTATTATCGCATTTGCGATAAACCTTGATAATAGCAAGGTTTATCTTCGATAATTTCTGACGATGCTTAGTGGTAAAAAATTCGTTGGTAAGCATCATTAGCGATAAATATCGCTTAACTTTGGTAATATGCCCCAACGTCTGTTAACGTTCGATTCGAAGGAAATGAGGAAGTGTTGAAAAACATTGTCTGCGCCATCTTGCCTTTTTTGAAATGCCACACTTTTGTCGTGCACGGCAGCCATTTTAGATGTCTTGACCAGACCCACTCTCTGCACGCTGTCGATTCGTAGCATGGCTCCTCACCCACGCAAGCATCTTCCCCAGGCACTGGTCACCACCGCTCTCTGTCTTATGCATGGGCAATAAACCTCCCCCCATCTGCGCTGCTCTTCCCTGAGAATCACACTCTGTGCCCGCCCGACACCTCCCTTTCGCCCTATTCACTACCGCACCCTCTGACACTCCTCTTCCTCTGTGTCCGATTGTCCAGGCTATCAGCTAGCCCTGCAGATGTAGTTTATGGCCCCAGCTGTAAAGAATCACCCCTCTTCAAAGGAGTTATAGTAGATCAAGGCCCACACCCGATGAGATCCGTCACACCACACGTGTTCCTACTATCTGAAAACCATCCTGTATTGTGATTGGGGAGGGGACCGAGCCTGAAGCGGAAGATTCCAGGAATGACTCTTTGTACATCAAAGTTTTTACAATTATGTGTCACATTAAAAATATATAGCACTCCAACAAAGTAGTAGGAATATAAAACTTTAATAACATATAAATATATACAACAAAACAAAAACAGTAAAAACATTTAAACAACGAAGAGACCGTGGCAATTTCTTTTGAATTATCCAATAGATTTATTGAAATTGACAGCACCAATAATGAAATATTCTTGTCAGTAGCGGTCTGTTGTGCGAATAGTTCCAAGGCAGCAGAACGCGCTGAAATCTAGATGGCACGAAGGTGATGTCTAGTAAGTTGCCGCCCAGCAAATAACGGCGTGGGGCGCCGCGGGGGTGAGTGAGTCCAGTAGGCACCACAGCTATTCTTACCGGCATTGCAGAATTACTGCTGGGGACAATGCCTGTGCTGTAGCAGGGTCACAGCAGAAACAAAAAGGATTCTGTTGAAGATGTTGTTGGTTTTCAATTTGAAAACAGTTCTGGTGTCAACTGCTATGCTAATGTAGTGGTTAATGTTTTGTTTTCTCTAGAAAATGTAAAAGAGGGGGAGGCAGTCCAAAGTTCCGTTAAAAGGGCAAAGGAAAGGATCGGTGGTTTGAACTATCAGTCAAAAAGGGGAGGGGGTGCAATAATTTTTCCTACCGGGTCACACTGTGCTTTCACCGGAAGTGAGGTCTGCAGGATTCTAGTAATTCAAAGTGAGGCTGGCGCCAGCATGGGAGCGCCGACGTCCCGCGGATACAGTTTCGTCACTCCACGGGCGATCATGGCAGTCATTCCCCATCGGGGGTCGGAGACTCCCGCGGCTCCTCTAGAATCTTCAAGGTCGTGGAGGACTACGGTGGTGGAGTCAACCAGTGACCGGGCCATTTCTTTATGCTGGGCCCACTCTTGCCAGGTCGACCGCCATTTTGAGAGTTCGGCAGCTACCGGCGATCGCGGGGTCACATGAGCGGACGGGCTCCACCCTGCCGGGCGAGACGTTGCAGCATGGCCACAGTGGAAGAACCCTTTTCCGGGCGCCTGGAGCGCTGAGGGTGCAGCTGGGAAGCCTCCACCTGGGGAGGCGGGAGAGGCCTGTTCGCACCGTCTCTCCCTCCCAGTGCACCCCACGGCGTCTCGCTTGAGATTTGTTATGGCCGGACCAGGCGATGAGGACGAGGGGGGTCGGAGGCATGTGCAAGACATCCCCCCCCAGTGTTGTCGCAGCCATTATTCAAGAAAGAAGAAGTGTCCCGTCCGTCTTCGGGCCGGGCTTCCGGTAGATGTCGGCCGGACGCCCCTGGCTCTGGCCCCATGAACGGGTTTCTTGGTTTATCGGCTGCAGCCGGATCCCGTCGGCCTCGGCCCCCCGACCGTTGGTGGCCGGACCGGAAGAGCATGTGGCGGGACTACCTGCAACTCTCAAGGGCCACCGCGGCCGGACTGGGAGAGAGAGGGGAGGGTCGAGGAGACATTCCCCCCCCCTGCAACTGTTCAGCGTTGTAAAGGCAATCCCCTGGCCGGGTCCCGCTGGCCTCGGCCTCTCCTCCGGCTACACCCTACGTTAGGATCTCCTGGCCGAGGCGTGGCAGCAGGACCTGCCTTATATGGGCTGCTCCCGGCTGGGCGTAGTCGGAACCCTGCCCCACCTTGGAAGTTTCCAGAGTGGGGGCGGATGTTCTACTGACTTGCATTTTCCCTAGTCTATCGATTTTTTTGGCGTGGCAGGCGGTGGGACAGCGAGGGGTGATTTGGTTTCTCTTACTGTTTTTCTGGTCTCTCACCACTGGCATATTTTAACGTTTTCTTGTTTCTAGGACATTAATAGGTTTTATCATTACGTTATGTTATCGTTTCTTTGTTCGTTGTTTAATAAAAGTTCATGTTCATCAGTGGCCTACTGATTTTCGTTTTCCTATTCTTTTCTTTCCAGGTTGTTTCATGCTAAAGTTTCTGTTAACAGGATACAGTGATCACTTCGTTATTATTGCATATGTCCTTTTCACTAGGGGTGCTCTCTGGTCGGGCCAGATGACGTATCTCTAGTAAATGGTCCGGGTGAAACAGGTGCATCAATCAGTGGGGAGTAGATAGGCATGACAGATTACAACGGGGGAGAAAGGTCCGCATTACGTACCCTTTCACTACTTGCAAAGATTTTCCTACGTTTATTTGCAAACAGGGAATACCTCCAAAAAGAACTAATTCCCAAACAGTCAATGTTTGGACAATCAATCAATCAATGAGGAATGAAATAGGTACGACGTGTTAAAGGCTTGCGTTACCTACCCTTCACTATCTGCAAAGGGAGAGAGAATATTCCTATTCTTCCTCGTTTGCAGGCAGAGAAGATCCTTAAGAGAATTAACTTCGAACAATTCAATGCTCGAATCAAACAATCAACAAGGGGTACTGTGAACACAAATGAACGCCGCTTATGTACATACGCATTGCTATTTTCAACAGGTTGTTCCTAATGTTTCTATTTTAGCGAGGTCAAAAAGAGATCCCATTAGTGGCCTACTGATTTTGCTCGATTCCTTTTGTTTTTTTACACGATTTTTCGCTATCTGCAAAGACTAAACAAAGTATTGCGACTCTGTGCTTGTTTGTAAATAGAGAATGAACCAAAGAGAACAATCAATCAAATGGAGAGAGAAGCAGGCACGACGGATTACAAAGGGGGCAAAGGGCTGCGTTAACTACCCTTCACTATCTGCAAAGAGAGAGTACTCCTAATAGAAATGAGGGGTGGGGGGCAGCATTCAAAGCAGATCAGTGTGCATAAACACGAAAATGTTTTTACTTACCACGTACTTGACATTCGACAGCTTATGATATTTGCTATTAAAAAACCATTGAAATTCACTGAAAAAACCATAGGTTATAGACCATATATAGTTAGGAATTAGCATTTACAAAACCTTGAAAATTCACTGAAAAAACCATAGGTTATACACCATATATAGTTAGGAATTAGCATTTAAAAAACCTTATTTTACTCACACAAAACCATTGAAATTCCATATATAGTTAGTTGCACTAACTATATATCGCGCACCCGCAATCCACTGCTGATCATGTCACATATTACATCATTCATGACATGGTCAGTGACATCACTGATGACATCTCAAATGACATCACTGATGAGATCACTGATGACATCTCATTTGACATCAATGACCACATCACTGATGATATCATTCATGTGACAATACAATGCATCTCCTCACGTTTTAATATAACCTCTGTTTCACCCAGTGTTAAATACAGAGTATAATTTTTGAAACCATTGACACACCAATACTAGTTACTACATACGTACTCACTGATTCCTACGTCTACACACACATTCACTCATTCACCCATACAATCATTCATACATACAATCACTCATCTTTACAACACTATCATATGCACTCATACACCTATACAGACACTTACACTCTGCCACTCATCCATGGAGTTACTCACACACCTAGTCAGTCCTGTAAAGAATCAATCACACTTCCATTTTCTTGTCTATACAGTTAAACATAGAGCACCTTACATTTTCAAACATATACTAACACATACTTACTTTCTTATACAATCATTGATACAAGTACACATTGATCTGCACAGAGTCACACACCTCCCAGCCAGCCACACACACACTCAGTCTCCTATACAAATACTTGGACAATCAATCAATAACCCATATAGTTAATCATATAGCTACTGATCAACACATGCAGCAGTTTACAGAACAACAGACATAATGATGCACAAATTAAGACAGTTTAGTCACTAACCCATGCACTCAGTGAGACACATTTAATCACTCACTCATACATTCAGTCATGCACCTACTAAATCCTTCGTCCAGACACTTATACATCTACTCATTCTTCAATATGTAAAACATATTTAAACTTTACAGAAACACACAGTCACTGGATGATGTCATCAGTGATCTCATCAGTGATGTCATTTGAGATGTCATCAGTGATGTCACTGACCATGTCATGAATGATGTAATATGTGACATGATCAGCAGTGGATTGCGGGTGCGCGATATATAGTTAGTGCAACTAACTATATATGGAATTTCAATGGTTTTGTGTGAGTAAAATAAGGTTTTTTAAATGCTAATTCCTAACTATATATGGTGTATAACCTATGGTTTTTTCAGTGAATATATATATATATATATATATAAATATATTACCTACTGGCGGTCGCCAGTAGGTAGTTATAGTTAGGATCGTTTTCCATAGGAAATCCGCAACATTCTATTGGGAATAACTTTGGCGCCGAATGAGGGATCTGCCTGTAATTTCCTTAACTTTGCCTCGCTGCGCTCCGCTCCTTCCCTAAAAAGTTTCGGGGGGATCAGTCAAGCGGGGGCCGAGATAAAAGGGGGATCCCGAAACGTGTTTTCCCCATGTTAATTTCCAGAGGGCGGTTGGACTGACTTTTAGCCCGAACGGCTGAATGGATTTCCACCAAACTTGGCAAAATTGTAGGGACTGGTACCCCGATGTGCCTTTGCTATGTCTCAAGATATATGCTCCAGTGGTTTTTACGAAAATTAACTTTGAAAAAATATATATTGGGCTACATTGGGCTATATATATGTTAGAGCCCAAATGTAGCCCAATGTAGCCCAATGTAGCCCAATGTAGCCCAAAGATGGCCACCAGAGACAAAAAAAAACAAATGTGTCCAAATATCAGCCAGATGTAGCCCAACTATAGCCCAATGACAGAATGTCCCAGAGTGTTCTAAAGAACAACTAGAACGCTAACAGTCTTACTTATGATCAAAGTATGGCACACCTGAAGTCATCTTGATTGGAATAAATTGGTAACACTTAATACATTTAACTTGAAAAGGAACAAAATGAGGGGTTTCATTTTGCCATAGAAATTATATATATATATATATATATATTACCTACTGGCGGTCGCCAGTAGGTATATATAGTTAGGATTTTTTCTCTATGGGATTTTTGAAAATTCTATGTCTAATAACTTTGGCGTTTGTGGACGGAATTGGCTGAAATTTTCAGGAAAATGGCACATTTTGTTTCTGAGCAGCCCCTGAAAATTTTGGGGGGGTTCGTCAAGGGGGGGCCGAGAAAAAAGGGGGGTCCCAAAACGCGTTTTTCCCATGTTAATTTCCATAGGGCGGTTGGCCTCACTTTTAGCCCGAACGGCTGAATGGATTTGCACGAAACTTGGCAAAATTGTAGGGACTGGTAGCCCGATGTGCCTTTTGTAGGTCTCAATATATGTGCTCCAGTGGATTTTGAGAAATTAACGTTTAAAAAAAGATATATATCTGTAACAGCGGACTGGGCAGCGGCCCAGGACGCGTACTTGTCGCGCAACGGAGCTTTGTGAAGCGAAGCTGATTGGTTCTCCGGCGTCTGTCAACATTCCAAACAGTCCGTAGCGGCCGCCATCTTGTCTCTCGGTAGGATCGAGAGACAAGAGGAGGTCAAAACAAAGGGGGAAATAACTATAAGGGGGCATAGTAGATCCTCGCTGACCCCCTAGGTTTGATGTGGAGGTTTTAAAAGGGCCCCGCGGGGCAAAAAAAAATAATAATAATAATAATCGAACGGCTGAATGGATTTGCACGAAACTTGGCAAAATATTAGGGACTGGTAGCCCGATGTGCCTTTGCTAGGTCTCAATATATGTGCTCCAGTGGATTTTAAGAAATTAACGTTCAAAAAAAGATATATATCTGTAACAGCGCTCCGCTTCGCGTAACGGAGGTTTGCGAAGCTGATTGGTCATTCTGTCACTGGGCTATAGTTGGGCTACATCTGGCTGATATTTGGGCTACATTTGTTTTTTTGTGTGTCTGGCGGCCATCTTTGGGCTACATTGGGCTACATTGGGCTACATTTGGGCTCCAACATATATATAGGCCAATGTAGCCCAATATATATTTTTCAAAGTTAATTTTCGTAAAAACCACTGGAGCATATATCTTGAGACCTAGCAAAGGCACATCGGGCTACCAGTCCCTACAATTTTGCCAAGTTTCGTGGAAATCCATTCAGCCGTTCGAGCTAAAAGTGAGTCCAACCGCCCTATGGAAATGAAGGAAATGAATGGGTAATTTGTAATTAGCAAATAGCTCATCGCAAACTAGGAATGGTAAAGAATCGCTATTTATTCCTTAAAGTTCGCTATTTAGGAAATGCAAAAAACTTTGATGATACATATGGCGGTTCATCTCTAACAAGATAAGAAGCATAGGGATACATTTATGATGACTGGCGCATCACCAGGGATGTGTTAGTCATTCTGTGCCGCTGTTCCGTCACCTATGGTGTGCTGCATTTACAATGCGGCGCATCATGGGGCAAAAACAGCACAGATGCGTGATGTATCTGTGCCGTAAAGGTGGCGCATTGCTGGAGTTGTATCGCAAGTGTGATGAAGCTCCAGCAAGGGTCGGGGGTGCCCCTGTCGCAGGGTTTCTGTTCTCACACAGAACTGTGGACAGAGGATTGGAACCTCGGCGAATTAGGGTGTCCCAAAACTCACGTTAGTAATCAAAAACTCCTTAGCAAGCTAGGTACAGTGTCACATTGGATATAACAAACTCTCAATGTTTAGACAATCCAGAATATGAACTTATAGTACCTCAGGATACGTGGAACTCATGAACAGTCGGTCGTTATATATTTCTTAGAAACCAGAACATGGAGTTAAGAAGAACACATGTGTATTTGAAATGTTTATTTACTAATGCCGTCTTCACAGGCGTAGTATCTTAGATAATACAAGTACACATATTATCAGTAGCAAAATTACCAGCATAGTTACTAGTACATAAAAAGCGAATGGTGATAGTATGTTAACATGCTGTAAATGAATAAGAGTTAGCAACACTTATAAGCAGCCGCGGGCCGTGGAGGGAGTTACGGTGGGGCAGGGAGGCGGGGAGGGGGAGGGGCAAGGTAGAGAGGGCTCCACCCTGCTTCTCCCCCTCCCCGCCTCCCTGCCTCACCGTAACTCCCTCCACGGCCCGCGGCTGCTTATATCTCACCCTCCCTAATACACATATTATATTATTTGCTAAGAAGGTCTCTTTGTGTTGGTTTAGGGCGTGCCCATACTTTAGTGTCTTAGATTTGAAGGAATCACATCAGCATACACCAGCTCTCTCTTCATGTGAGCCGCATCAACTGTTGTGTATGTGTGTTCGGCAAAGCAATATAAAACCCGCCTCATGCCCAGAATTGGCAGAAGTTGCACTTATGTTATGAGTATGAAGTCGTGGAGATCAGACCTCATAACAATTCTGTATCGTGTTGTTCTTGAAACTTTAGCACTCGCTGTACAGATATAGTTTAACAAGCAAAGCAGATAGTAGAGCAATAACATATTATTCTCATGTAAACCACGATGAACTACTAGGTGGAAAGCTAAAGCAACAACTAAGTGTCGTGTGCAGAAGTTGCAAAAAAGGAAAAATGGCGTTTAAACCGGTAATGAGCCCATGCTAACTTAACACGGTGTAAAGATATCCAGGACCTAGATGACACCTCCCCATGATCCGGAAACGAACTGAATAAGATAATAGAAGTGCCATCTCATGAGAGCAGATTGCAAGTTTATATGTGGACGGTCCGCAAGGTAAAGCATTAAAAACTAGGAAAATTTAATGCTAAAGAAAAATAAAACAGCCAAGTACTTTATCGAGTCTTAAGCCAATAGGCAAGGTAAATAATAAAAACTTGACAAATAAGTCAATGAATTGTCAATGAAATGCTAGTACTCAGCATATCAAACATGAAAAAGGTCTATGACATAACTGTGTATGCAAAATAAGCTGCAACAGCCTCCAATAGGAAGTCACCGTCTTCATCCGAAAACAGTTCAGCCATCCAATTTAAAAGCGGAAAAGAACATACGTGCTCTCCCAGCACCGGATCCTCTATCACCATCAGAGGACAGCTCGGTGGGTTTTCAAGAAAGCTCTGTTCCAAGAAAGACTGTGCTGCCGCCAGTAAATTCCAGGGACCAAGTAGTCCATGCATCAATGCCACAGCCATAATCCTTTCGCCAGGACAAACCAACTCGTGAGTAATGATAGGAGTCATCAGCTGATTAAAGTCGACGTCAGGAGAAACCGGTCCGCAGAGACACAAATCAATGGCCCAATCGAAATCACAGGTCAGGCAGTGAAATACAGGCTGGACACAGGTGAAGTAGGAGAATCGAAAAGATAATCCATATGCCGTGCTTAATATCGCCAACGGCATTGTGCCATAATATTCTAGCATGCGATTGGGGAACAGTGTCAGCAGCTGCAGGGTGGGAGGCTGCATAGGAGGGACATCCATATTTAAAAATGTAAAAAAGCACAAGAGCGTCCGCTGGTAATGCAAGTAAAAATGCCAATCCACGAACCAGAGTGGAGAAAATAGAATGAAAGGAAGCAGGGATGAGTCCAAAGATTTTCTCAAATGAAGTCACGAGACCACTGGTAACAACTTTAAAAAAGTGCGCCAGGGACTTTGCGGAGGATGCGTTAAAGATAGTCGGAACCATCTTGCTGAATTTGAAAGGCAAATCTGAATTGAAAAGTGTGTGCACCTCTGTACGGGTGTTCGCTATGTGAAGCACGAAAGTTTCACGGGCCGAACTCAAGGCCACCTCTCTCTGAGACAAAAGAGCTCTTATTCTTGCCATGCCGTTGAAATCTGTCCCAAGGTTGGTATTTGTGGCCAGATTGAAAACTCCCTATGTTCATGTGTGGGAGGAAATAGAACATTTCTGCAGCAAATAACCCGTTCACTTACTGTTACGATAAAAGGAATACTTTTAATTAACTCAAAACAATCTTCATTATTGAGCATCAAATAACTACCATTTTCCAACAACTTGAACGTGGGGATGATAGCAGGAACTGGCGTGCCTTGCAACACGCAAGCCATATTTGGTCGGTGTTTGTTGCATGAACCGTGTAACTGTATGTGCCTACACATTAGTGAATGATCTGGCGTCTCAGTGCATTCCTCTCCATTCAGATAAACTTCTTGATCATCTTTGAAACATCTGTATGTGTATGGAAGCGACCAGACCTCATGAAGAAAAGCACTACCTAAAGGTTCATAACGACCTATTGGTATATATTTCATACAATTTGAAAACTTATATAAAGCAAAAGGCAGCGTTATTAAACCGTGGATAAGGCACGTTGCCAAAAAACCCGCAATCCTCTGCTGATGATGTCACTGAGCATGTCATGAATGATGTAATATGTGACATCATCAGCAGTGGATTACGGGTAATAGTATCTCTAGTTTACTCCCCTATAGCTGTCTTTCTTTTAACATAAGTGTCTGTTTCCTTCCCTTATACTTACTGTTTTTGGTTCGCTTCCGGTTCGCCTACCGGGGAGCGAACTGGGAAGCGAACTAAGAGAAATAGAGGTTGGCACAGTTCCAAATATTGTACCAATTTTTTAATAACGGGGAGGTAGTTCTGAAAAGAACTTTTTTTTTTATTTTTCAGAACATTTTTTTACTTTTTTTGAATTTTTCTGAACAGTTTTATATTTTTTGGGGTTTTTCTTGGAGGGGGCAATGAAAACGATTCATTGTAAAGGGCTCAACAGGAGCAACAAAACAAAAAAAAGAAGTATTTATTATTTTGGGCGTTTCGTACAAACTTGCATATGATAGTCAATAGCTCTGTTGATCAGAGTGATGCTTTTTTCTCCGTAGGAAATGAATCCATCGCAAAATACGCAGATGTGTTTTACATCACCAAATCTCATTTGTATATTTGGCACCATCTCCCTGCCCTCTGGTCCCGTTACTTCCGGTACAACAGATCTTCTGGCCATAATAGGGAGATTATCTAGGTCGTTCCGAAACTGTGCAGCACTGTAGTTGTTAGGATGCCACCTAGTCATATGGCGATGCATTGTGTAGTTTCCGAAACTGTATTTTTTGTCGGTCCCTCTGGACAGTCTATCTTGACATATAAGGCAAGTTACGTATCTTGCATTTACTTTTTTCTGACCTTTGGGAATTTTAAAAAATTGCCAAATGAAGTTTTCTTTCCGGTGAGACGTCCTGGGCTGCTCAGGCAAAAACTGCCTCTCTTCGTGCTCGTCCTCCTGTTCCACTTCTTCCTCTCCTTGTTGAATTATAACTTGAGCAGGTGGTCCACTCTTCCTTGGATGTGGTGGAGGTGGTGGGGAAGCACCAGCTGAAGCTACTAAAGAAGCCATTGCTCAGTGATCACAAAGGGTCTTTCTCTCACAATGATGAAAGTCAGAGTGAGGAAAGAAGGAGGGATTTTCATCATTTGGGAAAAACAAGAGTTCTCAACCAATCAAAAGTGTTCATTTTAGATTATATGACCTAGTCTTACATCATTAGGAAACCAAAAGTGAAATGAACCAATGAAAAGTGTTATTACCAAGTCACATGACTTGCTGTGTTTACGTTAAGCGCTTTGCAGGGCCTCCCGGTTTGCTTCCAGAAACCTGCGCTTTGCGACTCGCTTCGCGTACCAGTTCGCTAACGTTGTACGTCATATGACGTATCACGCGACAACGTGAAACGTCATGCGGACGGGAGGCGTCACGATGTTGTTTTCTAACGCGGCACTTGCGGTAAAGAAACGTTTACCGGCTCGCGGTCTATTTCGCGGCATCAAGGTCAGCTAACGGGAAGCTTCCCGATTCGCGAAGCGGGAACGAAGAAAAAAAAATATTTAAAAAAAAAATTATTCATAAACATATAAAATATATTTTTGGATTTAAAGAAGAATACATTTTACAGCTACAGATATTAGCTGTTAAAAAACCAATGAAATTCACAGAAAAAACCATAGGTTATAGACCATATATAGTTAGGAATTAGCATTTACAAAACCTTGAAAATTCACTGAAAAAACCATAGGTTATAGACCATATATAGTTAGGAATTAGCATTTAGAAAACCTTATTTTACTCACACAAAACCATTGAAATTCCATATATAGTTAGTTGCACTAACTATATATCGCGCACCCGCAATCCACTGCTGATGATGTCACATATTACATCATTCATGACATGGTCAGTGACATCACTGATGACATCACTGATGACATCTCAAATGACGTCACTGATGACATCACTGATGACATCTCAAATGACATCACTGATGACATCATGACACACCAATACCAGTTACTACATAAGCACTCACTGATTCCTACGTCTACACACACATTCACTCATTCACCCATACAATCACTCATACATACAGTCACTTATTATTACAACACTATCATATGCACTCATACACCTATGCAGACAGTCACACACTGCCACTCATCCATGGAGTTACTCACACACCAAGCCAGTCCTGTAAAGAATCAATCACACTTCCATTTCTTCATCTATACAGTTAAACACAGAACACCATACTTCAGTGACATCACTGATGACATCACTAATGACATCTGAAATGACATCACTGATGACATCTCAAATGACATCACTGATGACATCATGACACACCAATACCAGTTACTACATACACACTCACTGATTCGTACGTCTACACACACATTCACTCATTCACCCATACAATTACTCATACATACAGTCACTTATTATTAGAACACTATCATATGCACTCATACACCTAGTCAGTCCTGTGAAGAATCAATCACACTTCGATTTCCTCATCTATAGTTAAACACAGAACACCATACTTTTCACACATATACTAACACATACTTACTCTCTTATACAATCACTGATACAAGTACACATTGATATGCACAGAGTCACACACCTCCCAGCCAGCCACACACACACTCAGTCTTCCATACATCCAGTCATTCTTCAATATGTAAAACGTATTTAAACTTTACAAAAACACACAGACACTAGATGATGTCATCAGTGATGTCATTTGAGATGTCATCAGTGATGTCATCAGTGATGTCACTGACCATGTCATGAATGATGTAATATGTGACATCATCAGCAGTGGATTGCGGGTGCGCGATATATAGTTAGTGCAACTAACTATATATGGAATTTCAATGGTTTTGTGTGAGTAAAATAAGGTTTTCTAAATGCTAATTCCTAACTATATATGGTCTATAACCTATGGTTTTTTCAGTGAATATATATATATATATATATATATATATATATATATATATATATATATATATATATATATATATATATATATATATATGAAAAAACAACACAGCTTCTTCCGGAGTGCTGGAACCCAAAGGAAGTTGGCGCAGATACCGGCGAAGCAGTCCGGTTAAATTAATATATCAAAAAGTACACAAAGTGTTCGTCTTGCGCTCTCAGGCAAAAAGGCAAAGGGGTCCCAGGTATCAAGTTAGCAGTTTATTACACATTTTTTTGTAACGCGTTTCAGCTAAGAAGCCTTGTTCACGTGTAACTTCACACAGGGGACACCGACATTAAATAAAGTTTCAGTATTACAAACATGTAGTCGACATAGAAGTCGGACTAACAAACGTAAATGGCAGACATATTGTAATGGTAAAAAGTGTTGTTAACATGATTCTCAACTTGTTACAGCAAATTCAGCTCGCATACGGTGTTATTCATCACACCTTAGCTAAGAATATGTGTATCCATACATGAAAATAAACAATCTCTGTAAAATACATTTTGAGTAAGCATAGATCATTTCCAAATACCGTATCCTTGAAATGATAACAAAATAGTGAATTACCTATGGTGGAATAAGTGCTGCTGCAGTGTAAAAGTGGTAATTTATACCGTAATGGCAAACATGTTAGAGTGGCACAATGGGCCCCGCTTTGAACGTAATGGGTGATGTGTTCGCAATCAAATCAGCATGGTATCATGATGCAAGCTTCTGGATATAACTATTCAAGTCTAATTCAACAATCTGAGTGAAATACTGATAAAATATATCTATATACAAGCCCCATACTTCAGTGAATCGAAGTTTCAGAGTGCTATCGGTCGGGTTTAACATGTAAAATACATTGTTGTAAATAACGTAAGCCATAACGTTACTTCAAAAGCTGACTAACATCATACTCCACAAGAGATGTACATATCTCCAAAAGTCCAAAGTCCAAAAATGGTTCCCTATGGTGTTCTCATAGGGCAAAGCTAATGACATCCCTGCAGATAGCCAAGTATGTTCATGAATCTCAAGTATAGTCTGTACGTGGTTACCAAAGTCTTATACGTTGAAAATCAAACCTTATGAGTCGGTGTCTCAAACTTGTGATTCAACAACGAGCAGTGATTCCTGGAGTGCAAAGGTTGGGTACGCCCGTGCAGGTGAAGTCCAGTGGTGGGCCCCCTCCTTTCTTCCTACGAAATAAGAAAACAAAACCAAGGTGCAAGTTAAAAACAGTGTTACAGAAATTGAAATACAATGTCAGAAGGAATAAACTGCTAACTTGATACCTGGGACCCCTTTGCCTTTTTGCCTGAGAGCGCAAGACGAACACTTTGTGTACTTTTTGATATATATATATATATATATATATATATATATATACATATATATATATATATATATATATATATATATATATATATATATATATATTCACTGAAAAAAACATAGGTTTCACACCAGTTATAGTTAGGAATTAGCATTTAAAAAACCTATTAAATTCACTGAAAAAACCATAGGTTTCACACCAGTTATAGTTAGGTGGAAATTTTACTCGCATAAAACCATTGAAATTCCCACGTTATAGTTAGTTGGACTCACTATAACTTGCGCGTGCAATGCACTGCTGATGACGTCACATATTACATCACTCATGACATGGTCAGTGACATCACTCATGACATCACTGATGACATCTCAAATGACATCACTGATGACATCATCAAGTGAATGTGTATCTTTCTGAAAAATAAATATTTTTTATATATGTATATCTAAAGGTTGATGGAAGAATAAATGGGTAAATAAATGTCTAAATGGATGTTTTTTTGTGTAAAATTGATTGGTTAACTGACTTATTAAATGTATCTTAGTGAATACATATATTAGCGAGTAATGTTTAAATATTTAAATATCTGTATCTGTGTCTCACTTTGTGTATAAGTGGCTGCATGGGTTGGTGAGTAGCTACATGAGTGTGTATATGGGTTATTAGTTGGTTTTTTTGAGTATCAGTATCAGTGTATGTATGGTTCGGTGGGGGATATTACTTAGAGCACAGATGCATGAATGAGTGACTCACTATTTGTATGTATTTTGAAGACAGCATGTGTGCAAGACTGTATGGGTGGATGATTGTGTGTATGGGTGGGTTAGTGAGTATGTGTTTTTATAATTGATTGTTTAAGAGAGTAAATATGTTTCCGTTTCGGTAGAAGTATGTGTAGTGGTGTGTATATAGCAGTATAATCAAGTAAATGGTTTTTTGATAGTTTATTTGCATGTGTGAATTTGTGTGTGAGTAACTATATGGATGAGTATTAGTGTGTAACAGGATGTATAGGTGTATGAGTACATATGATGAGTAAGTACATGCATGAGTGACTATATAGAACTGTTGGTGAATGAGTGGATGTGTATGTAGATGTTGGAATTACCTAATAAGTTGTTGTAATTGGTATTGGTTTCTCCTTTTTTAAGAAAATGTTAGTTTCTATTTTTGAATGTGTGTCAAAGGTTATTTTATGCTGATAGGAGGTTTGCCACTTTGTCACAAGGATGTTGTCATCAGTGATGTCATTTGAGATGTCATAAGTGATGTCATGAGTGATGTCACTGACCATGTCATGAGTGATGTAATATGTGACGTCATCAGCAGTGCATTGCACGCGCAAGTTATAGCGAGTCCAACTAACTATAACGTGGGAATTCCAATGGTTTTATGCGAGTAAAATTTCCACCTAACTATAACTGGTGTGAAACCTATGGTTTTTTCAGTAAATTTAATAGGTTTTTTAAATGCTAATTCCTAACTATAACTGGTGTGAAACCTATGGTTTTTTCAGTGAATATATATTATAGTTA
Source organism: Lissotriton helveticus (assembly GCF_964261635.1). Taxonomy (NCBI): domain Eukaryota; kingdom Metazoa; phylum Chordata; class Amphibia; order Caudata; family Salamandridae; genus Lissotriton; species Lissotriton helveticus. The sequence continues at coordinate 983,182,142 of NC_136071.1, read as the reverse complement.
TAGTTAGGACCGAGTTTCCATAGGAAATCCACAACATTCTATTTGGAATAACATTGGCGCTGGTGGACGAATCTTCGCGAATTTCTCCGCTCCTTTCCTGAAAGTTTGGGGGTGATTCGTCAAGCGGGGGCAGAGAAAAAAAGGGGGTCCCAAAAGGTGTTTTACCCATGCACTTTTCCATAGGGACCTTTAGCCAGGGCTACAGCCCAAACGGCTGAACGGAATTGCACCAAATTTGGCAGAGAGGTAGAGTTCGGTTCGCAGATTGTGCTTTTTGTTAACCCCTTGCCCGTGGCTGGAATTCCGCTCCTGTGCTGGACATTCCAATCGCGGGCGTGGTCATGACGGCCCCCAGCCGTCATCAGCACACGAGCACTGTGTGCCATGATGGCTGGGGGCCGTCATCAGCATGGAAGGGGTTAAATGGTGTAAATCCGTTCAAAAAGAGAAAATCAAAAGCGATATCTAGAGACGAAGTACAGCACACCTACAGAAATCCGTACAATTACGAGCACGAGCTGCATGCTGATTGGATGTCAACTGTCTGTCAACACTCCAAACCAGGAAGTGTTGGCAGCCATCTTGTGCCTCTGTAGCACCGAGTCACAAGAAAACAAAGTTGACAAATAAGGAAAGGGGGTATGGTAGAAACATGTTGACCCTCCAGGCCTGCTCAGGGGGTCTCACATGGATGTTTAGGCGCAAATATTATTATTTTTTTTTTAATAAAAAACCCGCGTTGTACGCGTATCGTACTCGTGTGCGGTGGAAAAGGAAAAAAAACGAAATTTGTTTTATTCCTAATTAGCTCCCGGGGGGGCGGGGTGGGGAATCCCTGGGGCAATTTTTTTCTATATAGGGGGGCTTGGTAGTGTCCAACAGGAAGAAAAGAATGAAAAAAAAAGTAATGTCGAGAACAGTGATGCTCCTGCTTCCTGCGTTTTATCAGGTCAATAGACTGTTTCCATAACACAAAAGTTTTTTGCAATAAGTGTATAGAATTTGAACTTGAGCAAAATCAGGATGAATTTGTGTGCGTGGACTGTTTGCTGAAAATGCTGGTGCAGCAGTTGATGTGCTTGCTGCTGTAGCCGGTGGGTTGTCCATCAGCCTCTGTGTTGCAGCTCGAGCAAAGTTGTTGGGGTGTAAGTTCTTTACGTGTCGCTCCATATTTGCTGCGCTAAAGGAGTATTTTTGAGATGGATCACCCCTTAAAAGAGCTTGGAAAATTTTACAGGTTACTTTTGGAGCATTAACCTTTTTTTGCCCTTTTGGAAAAGTAAAAGACTGCCAAATTAGATCTTCGTTCCTCTTCTTTGAAGTTTCTTTAGGAATGAAATATTCTTCTGAAGAATGGCTGGAAGATGAGTCCATTGCTGTTAATATGGTAAACTTTGTTCTATTTGACAAGATTCTCAAAAGAGATGCTTCTTTTTAGAAAGTCAAAGTAGAATTTTTAAAATGGGACGGAAGTTTCAACATTTGTAATAGGAAGTGTTATGAACCAATGAAATTTCTTCGTTTAAAGTCACATGGCTTTACGTACAGTTACGCTGTTATTACAGTGTTCTTAGGATGCGAGTACACATGACTTTTCACCGTGTTGGTGTAATTGCTTTTAAAAGTAATGTAGGATTATTGGAACTTACATTTTTTTTTCATTATTATGCTAGATAATGTGTTCTGTTAGTATGTTCAATAAATACATAAATATATGTTTTTAAACAATTAAAAATATTTGCGTCTTTGCGTACGGGGCATTGTACATGATGTCACACGGAAGCTTTTATGCGACGTGTAACGTGAAAGCGTATTCGTAGCGTGTGGTGAGAATGATTAGCAGTACAAACTATGGTGCGATCACTCACTCACTGTCAAATCAGATCACAGGGCGCGCTATGAGAATGGTTAGAAGTGGTCACTCAATGGAAATCCGATTCAGCTGTGTGGCTTATCCACGGTATCATATCGTTACTTTTTAACCTGTTTAAGTTTGAGGTTTGCATGTAATACTATGGTATAGGCAGATATGGATGTTTAGGCAGCGGTTATCTGCATTAAGCTTGGTTATTATCATTTACATATAGGTGTCTGAGGGAGGGAAAAGAAATCTATGTGAATGGCGAGGATTGCAGAACAGCACCACATCACTCCTTAATTTGTAGACACATAAAATTGCATGGCTCTTGTAATCAAGATGCGCCTAATTTGGCCTGAGTTTTACAAGGCACTGCGACACCTGCTATCATACCAACGTTCAGTGTACTGGAAACGTGAGTTACTTAATTTGAAATAATGCAGATTGTTGTACAATGTTACCAGGCATCGGTTACATGATTACGGTAACTGAGCGTGTGGTTTGCTAAAAAAAAGTTGTGTTTACTCCTCTTCATAGGAAGCTGGATGTTTCCATCTGGCCGTTGATTCCGACCTTGAAAGCAGAGTCAACCAAGTGAGCTGTATAAGAGCGTTATTGTCTCAAAAATAGGTCGCTCTTACATCTGCTAGAGAAACATTTATCCTTCATGTAGTAAACACCCGCCCAGAAGTGTATGATTTATTAAATACAGACGTGCCTTTGTATTTTGGGGAGTGAATTCAGAGTATCTTTAATGCATCTTTGACTACGGGGTTCTTACTTTTTTAAAGTTAGAAGCAGTCGTCTTGTGAGTTCTTTTCAAACTATAATTGGTGTCTTTTCGGCATTTTTTCATTTGATGTTTTCCAGCATCTTTGGTGGATTCCCCTTAATAGTCGCATTAGTTGCCGGTGTGCTTCTATTAATTTGTTTACTTAAATATGGATGCACATCCTCCAGCACCCGACAATATGTCCCGGCTGTTGCTGCTGCGCAACCGAATGCGTAGTTATTACGGAGCGCTGCCTCTGGCTACATTGAGTGCAGTTTATGGATTATCGTTTCGATTCTCCTTTTTTACATGCGTTCAGCCTGTCTTCCATTGCCTTCCTTTGCCTGAGCTGCGATTTCGGCTGGGCCCTGGATTTGTGTCTCTGCAGTACGGTGTCTCCCAACGCGGATTATGACCAGCTGATGAGCTCCTTAGTGGTTCAGGATTTGCTCTGTTCTGACGGCGGGATTATGGCCTTAGCAGTGATACATGGAATAATTGGGACGTTGGAATGTTTTTGCAGGGGCGCATGACTTCTTGGCACGCAGTTACATTGAAGATGACATGAGTTTTCCTCCGATGGTGATAGAGGCTCCGGTCGTTGAGGAACATGTATGTTCATTCTCACTATTGAATTGGATGGCTGAAATGTTTTCATATGAGAACAATGACTTCCTCTTGGAGGCTGTTACTACATACTGTGCTTATACGCTGTTGGAATAAGACTCTTTGATTTTTCTACCTATTCTTTATTTAGTTACTGTTTTCTATCAAACAGCGAATAATTTTTTATGCAAATTTGAACTTGACTCTGCTTTTCAGGCTTGTACTCTGCGTTCCTAGTTCGCCCATGTTATATCACGTGGTTCTATCGAGGAGGGTGTCGTGGGCTGAGCCTTGCACTCACACCGTGTTAAGTTAGCATGGGTTCATTAGAAGCTTAAACGCAGTATTTTGTTTCACATGAGAATAATTTGCATGCTACATTTCTAGACTGCCTCGCTAGTTTAGTGTGTATAGTGAGAGCAAGGAACATCAAGGTTATCTTGGATACTGTGTCTGTTATTCGGAATGATCCTCGCACGTTTGACCTATAACACATATGCAGGTGTGGCCACGTCTGATACTGGCGTGTTTAATAATGCATTGTGGAGGCATAATTACACACAGTTGGAGAACATTGGTATCCTGACAGTTTGTGCAGAACTCAATGTGATCCACTACTGCAGAGTACCAGAGGTATGGGACCATCCCTGTAATCCTATGAGACCTTCTGTAGTTATAAACTAACCTGGTAGGTAGGGAGGGTGAAATGCAGGTATATTTTAAACCTGTTTCCCGTTGGCAATATAAGATGCTTTCTCACTTCGTATTTTATGGAATAGTAACAATGCTGACAACCTTGTTTCTGATAATATGCTAGGTTGTATTATCTAAAGTACTGTGCATGGGATTACGGCCTTAGGAATAAACATTTCAAACTTGAACGTGTCTTTATTTACTCCTTGTTTTGGACTGGTGTGAGATTATAATGAAAGAGTGATCTTTTTATCTACCTCACTTGAGGTAATCTAAGTCGCATGTTCTGGGTTGACTAGTCATTGGTGTTTTTGATATAGGACGAAGAACCAATGAGTCACTGATTGCTAGTCTGGTAGGGGGTTTGGGTACTAAGGTGGGTTTTGGTACACCATAATTCACCGAGGTCCTAAGTCTTTATGCACAGTTCTGTGTAGGAGCAGAATTCCTGCAACAGTAGTTACAACAAAAAGGCTAGATAAAGGGCCTTGAGTTTGAATCAGAATATGAAATTGAAGAATAATTGATGATTCCAGCCAAGAAAGGGAGCAAGTGTGCAAATGTACAATGTCTTCGGCTGGGGTACTTGTTGCAATAAAAATGTTCGATAAAGGCCTGCACTTTGAATAGGTATATGAAATAGAAGAATAGTTGATAATCACAGCTAAGGTATGCAGCAACTAGTTGTGTGTATGTGTGGATGATGTGTTGATTGAGCGGAAAATGAATAAGGTGAAAAATAAGAGAGGCTGCAGAGATGCAAACTTTCCATTTCTTTGTATGGGAAGTGGGTGTTTAGTTTTCCAGTGCATATATATATATATATATATATATATATATATATATATATATATATATATATATATATATATATATATATTACCTACTGGCGGTCGCCAGTAGGTATATATAGTTAGGATTTTTTCTCTATGGGATTTTTGAAAATTCTATGTGTAATAACTTTGGCGTTTGTGGACGGAATTGGCTGAAATTTTCAGGAAAATGGAACATTTTGTTTCTGAGCAGCCCCTGAAAATTTGGGGGGGGGGTTCGTCAAGGGGGGGCCGAGAAAAAAGGGGGTCCCAAAACGCGTTTTTCCCATGTTAATTTCCATAGGGCGATTGGCCTCACTTTTAGCCCGAACGGCTGAATGGATTTGCACGAAACTTGGCAAAATTGTAGGGACTGGTAGCCCGATGTGCCTTTGCTAGGTCTCAATATATGTGCTGCAGTGGATTTTGAGAAATTAACGTTCAAAAAAAGATATATATCTGTGACAGCGTCCCGGGTAGCGCTCCGTTTCGAGTACTTTTCGCGTTACGGAGCTTTGCGAAGCGGATTGGCTCTCCGGTGTCTGTAAACATTCCAAACAGTACGGAGCGGCCGCCATCTTGTCTCTCGGTAGGATCGAGAGACAAGAGGAGACCAAAGCGAAGGGGCAAATGACCATAAGGAGGCATAGTAGATCCTCCCTGACCCCCTAGGTTTGATGTGGAGGCTTTAAAAGGGCTCCGCGTTTTTTTGGTGGGGTGCGCCCGGTTAGCGTAACGGGAAGCGGACTGGGGAGCGTACTACAAGGAAACAAGAATGATTGACTTTTAACTTATTGTATGTTTATAGACTTTTTTTTCTTTTTTTTCTGCTGAGTGACGTCTCGGCCTATCTCCACGGGATGCAGTCCCTACCATCTCGGCGTTTAAGCCCAGGGGGACCGGTAGTGTGGGAGAGATAACGTCTGTTAACGTTCGATTCGAAGGAAATCAGGAAGTGTTGATAATTGACATTGTCTGCGCCATCTTGCCTTTTTTCAAATGCCACACTTTTGTCGTGCACGGCAGCCATTTTAGATGCCTTGACCAGACCCACTCTCTGCACGCTGTCGATCCTTAGCATGGCTCCCCACCCTCCCCACCCTCGCAAGCATCTCCCCCAGGCACTGGTCACCCCCGCTCTCTGTCTTATGCATGGGCAATAAACCTCCCCCCATCTGCGCTGCTCTTCCCTGAGAATCACACCCTGTGCCCGCCCGACACCTCCCTTTCGCCCTATTCACTACCGCACCCTCTGACACTCCTCTTCCTCTGTGTCCGATTGTCCAGGCCGGTCCCAGGCTATCAGGTAGCCCTGCAGATGTAGTTTATGGCCCCAGCTGTAAAGAATCACCCCTCTTCAAAGGAGTTACAGTAGATCAAGGCCCCCACCCGATGAGATCCGTCACACCACACGCGTTCCTACTATCTGAAAACCATCCTGTATTGTGATTGGGAAGGGGACCGAGCCTGAAGCGGAAGATTCCAGGGATGCCTCTTTGTACATCAAAGTTTTTACAATTATGTGTCACATTAAAAATATATAGCACTCCAACAAAGTAGTAGGATTATAAAACTTTAATAACTTATAAATATATACAACGCAACAAAAACAGTAAAAACATTTAAACATTTTTAGGAAAAAAGAAGCAACAATGGTCAGTAGCGGTCGGTTGTGCGAATAGTCCCAAGGCAGCACAACGTGCTGAGTTCTGGATGGCACCCAGGTGATGTTGCCTGGGTGCCGCACTGGTTTTGGGTATCCTACAATGCTGCTCCGAATAACGGCGTGGGGCGTCCCGGGGGGTGGCTCGTCAGTAGCGGTCTGTTGTGCAAATAGTCCCAAGGCAGCAGAACGCGCTGAGATGTGGATGGCACCCAGGTGATGTCAAGTAAGTTGCCGCACTGGTTTTGGTATCCTACAATGCTGCTCCGAATAACGGCGTGGGGCGCCCCGGGGGGGGGGGGGATGGTGAGGCGGCGCGAACGGGCCTCCCCAGGTGGAGGCTCGTCTGCTGTAGTGGGGCGCCCCTTTACCGTTTCAGTTGCCATTCCGCCCGCTTTTGGTACACTGTGCCAAAATCCGCCATTCAGCTGAGTTGCGCCCGCTCTTGCGGTGCAGCGATAGGCGGCTGCCACAGGACTCTCAAAATGGCGGCAGGCTCTTTCCTTTTTGGGCCTGGTCCACTGAAATGGCCCTGGGACACCTTGGAAATCGGACGCTTGTCTGCTAGGTCTTGGACCCCATTCTCGAAAGCGTCCCCTCAGCCTTGAGGATTCTACAAAAGTCTTGGGGGCCCCCGACTCCTGCAGGCTTCCGGTGGGGAGCGGCTGCCATGATTGCTCGCGGAATGACCACGACGGAGCCACGAGATGGTGGTGCTCTCATGCTGACGCCAGCTTCAGTCTGAAACATCCAGAAACAAGGTGGGGCTTTCATCGTTTGGGAAAAAAAAAACGTTTTCATCCAATGAAAAGTGTTATTTTTAGGTCATATGATCAAGCCTTCCATCATTAGGAAACCAAAAGTAAAATGAACCAATGAAAAGTTTTATAAACAAGTCACATGACCTGTTATGCGGCATAGGGTATAAAAAGCGTAGAAAATCCGTTGGCACGTGAGGCGGCGTCAGTAGCGGACCGATGTGCGAATAGGCCGAAGGCAGCACAACGCGCCAAGATCCGGATGGCACCGAGGTGGTGTCTAGCAAGTTGCCGCACTGGTGTGGCCATCCTACAATGCTGAAAGTCGGCGTGGGGCGCCCCGTTGGCCTGTGAGTTCGCGTTAGTAGCGGACCGATGTGCGAATAGGCCGAAGGCAGCACAACGCGCCAAGATCCGGATGGCACCGAGGTGGTGTCTAGCAAGTTGCCGCACTGGTGTGGCCATCCTACAATGCTGAAAGTCGGCGTGGGGCGTCCCGTTGGCCTGTGAGGTGGCGTCAGTAGCAGACCGATGTGCGAATAGGCCGAAGGCAGCACAACGCGCCAAGATCCGGATGGCACCGAGGTGGTGTCTAGCAAGTTGCCGCACTGGTGTGGCCATCCTACAATGCTGAAAGTTGGCGTGGGGCGCCCCGTTGGCCTGTGAGTTCGCGTCAGTAGCGGACCGATGTGCGAATAGGCCGAAGGCAGCACAACGCGCCAAGATCCGGATGGCACCGAGGTGGTGTCTAGCAAGTTGCCGCACTGGTGTGGCCATCCTACAGTGCTGAAAGTCGGCGTGGGGCGTCCCGTTGGTCTGTGAGGTGGCGTCAGTAGCGGACCGATGTGCGAATAGGCCAAAGGCAGCACAACGCGCCAAGATCCGGATGGCACCGAGGTGGTGTCTAGCAAGTTGCCGCACTGGTGTGGCCATCCTACAATGCTGAAAGTCGGCGTGGGGCGCCCCGTTGGCCTGTGAGTTCGCGTCAGTAGCGGACCGATGTGCGAATAGGCCGAAGGCAGCACAACGCGCCAAGATCCGGATGGCACCGAGGTGGTGTCTAGCAAGTTGCCGCACTGGTGTGGCCATCCTACAATGCTGCGCCGAAAGTCGGCGTGGGGCGCTCAGTTGGCCTGTGAGTTCGCGTCAGTCAGTGGGGGTTGTTTGAGGATCTGACTGCATTGGAAAGCAATGTGATGCTGTGCGTCGCCCCCAAGATGAAGGTTCCTCGGCTGCAGTGGGGCGCCCCTTGGTGTTTCACTCGCTATGCAGCTGAGTTGCGTGCGCACTTGCGGCGAATAGGCCGAAGGCAGCACAAAAATATTTTCTGAATAGAAGACACCACAAGGCGCTGAGATTCGGTTGGCACCGAGGTGGTGTCTAGCAAGTTGCCGCACTGGTGTGGCCATCCTACAATCCTGCTCCGAATAACGGCGTGGGGTGCCCGAAGGGGGGGGGAGGGAGGCGGCGTGAACGGGCCTTCCCAGGTGGAGGCTCGTCTGCTGTAGTGGGGCGCCCCTTTACCGTTTCAGTTGCCATTCAGCTGAGTTTCGGCCGCTCTTGATGCTACAGCGACAGGCGGCTGCAACAGGACTCTCAAAATGGCGGCCTGTTCTTTGGATTTGGGCCTGGTCCACTAAAATGGCCCTGAGACACCTTAGAACTCGGACGCTCGAATTTTTTTTCCTTTCCTCTACATGCAAAAAAGGTAAATGCCCGGTACGTTACCTGCCTCATCTGCCGCGATGTACTCTCCAGAGGAACCGAAAAAAAATATAGTTATGGTAACTATACCATGCATCGTCATATGGAGAGGTGGCACCGATTAATTATAGTGCTGCACAAAAGAGAGATTTGGAGGAGAACCCCCGACCTGCCAGTACATTCACCAAAGAAGTGGCACTGACAGCATCAGAGGCAAGGGAAACGGTCCCAAATATTTAGAAGAACTTTGGAAAGATTAAAATGACATGTTTAGATTGTGGCAAATTAATTTCATGTGGACAGATGAGTGTTACTCTAATAAATACAGCATATGAACATCATCATAGTCGATGGTTGGTAGAGACATTTTGACTATATCCTGGACCTGCCCGTCCTCGCCCAAAATGGCGCCGGAATAAATGAGACTCGTAACTCCTTGTTGTGTACTGGTTGCAGAACCTTGATATCACGAGATACGTATGCAGTTTTGAAGCACATGGCGGGCGGGGACGAGAATTGATTGAATTATTCGACATCCCTATTGATATTAAGTTCTGATGTGTTATTGATTACTGTACTATTGAAAGTTTGAATTAACGTCACCCATGGTACTTGCCCGCAAATGTATATCTAGATAATTTTATTGTAACTGGCTCTGTCGTATTTTAATTATAAAATGTACGTCCACCGATTCCGCAACTGTTAGACACCTTAGTTCTTGCAACCTAATGGCCCGCCCGTTACGTTCCTCTACAGTGTAAATGTCTACTCATCATATACGATTACAGTTTGCTCCGTGGCCGGCCCACGTGGTTATAGGCCCGTATTTGTATACTGACATTTTCACAATAAAGGTTTTTAAAAGAAAACATGGTAGTAGTATTTACATTGGTAACGTTTTTAATAATAGTCACTGTTTTAGAATCAGTAAAAGGCAAGTGAAATAAAGCAGTCCAATTACATGAAGGGTAAAAGGTATAATACGCAGGAACACAGTAAAGATAAATGGTCAAGGGCTGTTGTGTTTCTACTTCTGCAACATAAAGTGATCGATAAGAATCTGATATTCAGGCGTATCGGCGACTAAGACAGCAGGCCGAGCCTCTTTTGCTCAACGGCTCCGTCATGGGACGAAGAAACGCCCTTTTTCTCGAAAAAGGAATATATTTTACTTGCAGGACAGTTGTAAATTTTCCGGGAAAGTACATTAGCCTGGAACATTATAACATATGTTTAAGAAAAAATAATGTTTGAAAGTAATAAAAAGCGTAATTTTTAGGTCATATGACCAAGCCTTTCATCATTAGAATAAGAAAAGTAAAATGAACCAGTGAAAAGTTTTATTAACAAGTCACATGACCTGTTATGCTTACGTAACGCGCTGCGCGCCGCGGATCGCTTCCGGGAAGCTGCGCTTCCCGCACCGGATCACTTCCGGATGCGCTAACGCGGCGCGTCATATGACGCATTACGCGACAACGCAGGTCCAGAATATAGTCAAAATGTCTCCACCAACCAGCGGTCGGAACACAACCCCTTTCAGCAGGCTAAATAGTTCTGTTAAATGACAACAGAAGGGACAGGCAACAAGAACCATCAGTCAAAGAGGGGAGGGCAAGTTCTTCTCTACCGGGTCACGTTGGGGCGCTACCGGAACTGATCGAATTGGTAGTCTACAGTGTTTCTGGATGTTTCAGACTGAAGCTGGCGTTAGCATGAGAGCACCACCATTTCGTAGCTCCGTCGTGGCCATTCCACGAGCAATCATGGCAGCCGCTCCCCACCAGAAGCCTGCGGGAGTCGGGGGCCCCCAAGACTTTTGTAGAATCTTCAAGGCTGAGGGGACGCTTTCGAGAATGGAGCCCAAGCTCTAGCAGACAAGCGTCCGAGTTCCAAGGTGTCGCAGGGCCATTTTAGTGGACCACGCCCAAATCTGAAGAGCCGGCCGCCATTTTGAGAGTCCTGTGGCAGCCGCCTATCGCTGCACCGCAAGAGCGGGAGCAACTCAAGTACATGGTGAGCGAGACGCTGTAGTCGAAAGAGCGGGCGGTAAACAGCTGAATAGCGGAAGAGGCACAGTGTAGCAAAAGCGGGCGGAATGGCAACTGAAACGGTAAAGGGGCGCCCCACTACAGCGTGTCTTTAGGTGAAACGGATTGTGGGACAAGGTCAAGAATGGAAGAGTCACCAAAAGGCAAAAAGTTCCGCTTGACCCCGGGAGCCGGCCACCTATGTCGGGGGCGATCTCAGGCCACACCAGGGCAACACGACTTGCGGAGGGGGCCGGAGCCAAGCGCCCCCTCCGAGTCCGCGCCATCACACCGTCCCTCGGGGGCCTCCGTCAAGCGGTTCAGGGTGGCACCGCATCACATTGTTTTCAAATGCAGTCACGTCCTCAAACAGCCCCCACTTACATTGAGAATAGTGAAGCTGTGGCAAGTGCAAATAGGCTTCAGACAGTGTTACAAGCACTCCTCAAAACTTTGAACTATCAGAGTGCATGAGTTTCATGCTCAATCGATTGAGCTAGCCGGATCGGGCAACAAAAAGTATAAAATAGTTATGTAAATAGTTATTTAATAAAATGTTTTACCCTGTTACTTTGCTGGTGTGTTGTATATATTTGTAATATTTGCATAGAGTTTATCGTTATTTTGGGCGGGGTGGGTGGCGGAGCCGAGCTGTCTTGCAGCCATCATGGTGTGGAGCTCAGTTCATCTCACTAGTTTCGTATTTCTCATGAGGGGTTGTTCCTAATGTTTCTATTTTAGCGAGGTCAAAAAGAGATCCCATTAGTGGCCTACTGATTTTGCTCGATTCCTTTAGTTTTTTTACACGATTTTTCACTATCTGCAAAGACTAAACAGAGTATTGCGACTCTGTGCTTGTTTGTAAATAGAGAATGAACCAAAGAGAACCAATTCTAAAACAGTAAATGCTTGGATAACAATGAATCAAATGGAGAGAGAAGCAGGCACGACGGATTACAACGGGGGCAAAGGCCTGCGTTAACTACCCTTCACTATCTGCAAAGAGAGAGTACTCCTAATAGAAATGAGAGGGAGGGGGGGCAGCATTCAAAGCAGATCAGTGTGCATAAACACGAAAATGTTTTTACTTACCACGTACTTGACATTCGACAGCTTATGATATTTGCTATTAAAAAACCATTGAAATTCACTGAAAAAACCATAGGTTAGAGGCCATATATAGTTAGGAATTAGCATTTAAAAAACCTTGAAAATTCACTGAAAAAACCATAGGTTATAGACCATATATAGTTAGGAATTAGCATTTAAAAAACCTTATTTTACTCACACAAAACCATTGAAATTCCATATATAGTTAGTTGCACTAACTATATATCGCGCACCCGCAATCCACTGCTGATGATGTCACATATTACATAATTCATGACATGGTCAGTGACATCACTGATGACATCACTGATGACATCTCAAATGACATCACTGATGACATCACTGATGACATATCAAATGACATCACTGATGACATCTCAAATGACATCACTGATAACATCTCAAATGACATCACTGATGACATCTCAAATGACATCACTGATGACATCACTGATGACATCTCATTTGACATCAATGACCACATCACTGATGATATCATTCATGTGACAATACAATGCATCTCCTCACACTTTAATATAACCTCTGTTACACCCAGTGTTAAATACAGAGTATAATTTTTGAAACCATTGACACACCAATACTAGTTACTACATGCGCACTCACTGATTCCTATGTTTACACACACATTCACTCATTCACCCATACAATCATTCATACATACAATCACTCATCTTTACAACACTATCATATGCACTCATACACCTATACAGACACTCACACTCTGTCACTCATCCATGGAGTTACTCACACACCTAGTCAGTCCTGTAAAGAATCAATCACACTTCCATTTTCTAATCTATACAGTTAAACATAGAGCACCTTACATTTTGAAACATATACTAACACATACTTACTCTCTTATACAATCATTGATACAAGTACACATTGATCTGCACAGAGTCACACACCTCCCAGCCAGCCACACACACACTCAGTCTCCCATACAAATACTTGGGCAATCAATCAATAACCCATATAGTTACTCATATAGCTACTGATCAACACATGCAGCAGTTTACAGAACAACAGACATAATGATGCACAAATTAAGACAGTTTAGTCACTAACCCATGCACTCAGTGAGACACATTTAATCACTCACTCATACATTCAGTCATGCACCTACTAAATCCTTCGTCCAGACACTTATACATCTACTCATTCTTCAATATGTAAGACATATTTTAACTTTACAGAAACATACAGTCACTGGATGTTGTCATCAGTGATGTCATTTGAGATGTCATCAGTGATGTCATCAGTGATGTCACTGACCATGTCATGAATGATGTAATATGTGACATCATCAGCAGTGGATTGCGGGTGCGCGATATATAGTTAGTGCAACTAACTATATATGGAATTTCAATGGTTTTGTGTGAGTAAAATAAGGTTTTTTAAATGCTAATTCCTAACTATATATGGCCTATAACCTATGGTTTTTTCAGTGAATTTTCAAGGTTTTTTAAATGCTAATTCCTAACTATATATGGTCTCTAACCTATGGTTTTTTCAGTGAATATATATATATATATATATATATATATATATATATATATGATATATTATATATATATATATATATATGATATATTATATATATATATATACACACAAAGGTTACCCCACTGGAAGAAGCCACAGGTAATTGCAAATATTCCATTTATTTCAGAGCAACTGCATTCAGTGAGAGACGGAGTGAATCATCACGGAAGTTCAAAATTGCCAGACCGGTTTCGGGATTCCTTTCCCTTCATCAATGGCATGCTGTGAATGATGAAATAGTTTTCACGTGCACTGATGTATTTTAAAGAGCCTGCCCCGGTGGGCGTGGCTGCGCACACAGCCCTCTGGTTCCTGTAGTGCTCCGTGATTTCTTACTCGAGTGAGTCATTCACCAACACAGAAAGATTACAAGTCTTTAAAAGCCCATGTGGGTTTGATGTTCACTCACATTTAAACACCAATGTCTCGTTCAGTCACTTTGTGGAAAATACCTCCCAATAACGATAGCATCCTCATGGCGCCATCAGGGTCTGCTACAGCAGCGGGCCTCTCCCGCGGCCAGGCACAGCCGCTCCATATAAACACACAAAGGTTACCCCACTGGAAGAAGCCACAGGTAATTGCAAATATTCCATTTATTTCAGAGCAACTGCATTCAGTGAGAGACGGAGTGAATCATCACGGAAGTTCAAAATTGCTAGACCGGTTTCGGGATTCCTTTCCCTTCATCAATGGCATGCAGTGAATGATGAAATAGTTTTCACGTGCACTGATGTATTTTAAAGAGCCTGCCCCGGTGGGCGTGGCTGCGCACACAGCCCTCTGGTTCCTGTAGTGCTGCGTGATTTGTTACTCGAGTGAGTCATTCACCAACACAGAAAGATTTCTGTTGGAGCTGAAATTGCCGGTTTGACAATAAATGGCTTTCACAAGCACTTTGCAGTTGGAGGCATTCTTGCATCAGGGCAACTGTTTTTTGGATTTAAGCACGGCAGCCTGGCCGTGAAGGATGCCACACCCCTGAAGCTGAGAAGGGGGCCTCACAGGTTTCGAAGGTTTGGAGCCTCAGGCACAGCAAAGGTCGCATTACAAGACCGGAGTTTCTGTTCCAAAGCCCACTGGGGCTGATAATATTTTATTTTAAAAGGACACTGAAACAAACTGAGCCCACCGGGGAAATACTTACTTCATATTAAAACTACATGTACCAGCATGCTAAAACCGGAACTCACTTGAGAGAGCCATGAGGGGCTTTAAAAGAATGCATGCAGCCAATGGTGCTTAGGAGTCATTCAGTTTCATCAGCTGCCATCCTCTGACGAAGGAGCCCTTGAGCTCTGAAACGCGTAAGGAGAACATTTCTGTTGGAGCGGAAATTGCCGGTTTGACAATAAATGGCTTTCACAAGCACTTTGCAGTTGGAGGCATTCTTGCATCAGGGCAACTGTTTTTTGGATTTAAGCACGGCAGCCTAGCCTTGAAGGATGCCACACCCCTGAAGCTGAGAAGGGGGCCTCACAGGTTTCGAAGGTTTGGAGCCTCAGGCACAGCAAAGGTCACATTACAAGACCGGAGTTTCTGTTCCAAAGCCCACTGGGGCTGATAATATTTTATTTTAAAAGGACACTGAAACAAACTGAGCCCACCAGGGAAATACTTACTCCATATTAAAACTACATGTACCAGCATGCTAAAACCGGAACTCACTTGAGAGAGCCACGAGGGGCTTTAAAAGAACGCATGCAGCCAATGGTGCTTAGGAGTCATTCAGTTTCATCAGCTGCCATCCTCTGACGAAGGAGCCCTTGAGCTCTGAAACGCGTAAGGAGAACATTTCTGTTGGAGCTGAAATTGCCGGTTTGACAATAAATGGCTTCCACAAGCACTTTGCAGTTGGAGGCATTCTTGCATCAGGGCAACTGTTTTTTGGATTTAAGCACGGCAGCCTGGCCGTGAAGGATGCCACACCCCTGAAGCTGAGAAGGGGGCCTCACAGGTTTAGAAGGTTTGGAGCCTCAGGCACAGCAAAGGTCACATTACAAGACCGGAGTTTCTGTTCCAAAGCCCACTGGGGCTGATAATATTTTATTTTAAAAGGACACTGAAACAAACTGAGCCCACCGGGGAAATACTTACTTCATATTAAAACTACATGTACCAGCATGCTAAAACCGGAACTCACTTGAGAGAGCCACGAGGGTCTTTAAAAGAATGCATGCAGCCAATGGTGCTTAGGAGTCATTCAGTTTCATCAGCTGCCATCCTCTGAGGAAGGAGCCCTTGAGCTCTGAAACGCGTAAGGAGAACATTTCTGTTGGAGCTGAAATTGCCGGTTTGACAATAAATGGCTTTCACAAGCACTTTGCAGTTGGAGGCATTCTTGCATCAGGGCAACTGTTTTTTGGATTTAAGCACGGCAGCCTGGCCGTGAAGGATGCCACACCCCTGAAGCTGAGAAGGGGCCTCACAGGTTTCGAAGGTTTGGAGCCTCAGGCACAGCAAAGGTCACATTACAAGACCGAAGTTTCTGTTCCAAAGCCCACTGGGGCTGATAATATTTTATTTTAAAAGGACACTAAAACAAACTGAGCCCACCGGGGAAATACTTACTCCATATTAAAACTACATGTACCAGCATGCTAAAACCGGATCTCACTTGAGAGAGCCACGAGGGGCTTTAAAAGAATGCATGCAGCCAATGGTGCTTAGGAGTCATTCAGTTTCATCAGCTGCCATCCTCTGACGAAGGAGCCCTTGAGCTCTGAAACGCGTAAGGAGAACATTTCTGTTGGAGCTGAAATTCCCGGTTTGACAATAAATGGCTTTCACAAGCACTTTGCAGTTGGAGGCATTCTTGCATCAGGGCAACTGTTTTTTGGATATAAATATATATATTCACTGAAAAAACCATAGGTTATAGACCATATATAGTTAGGAATTAGCATTTAAAAAACCTTACTTTACTCACACAAAACCATTGAAATTCCATATATAGGTAGTTGTACTAACTATATATCGCGCACCCGCAATCCACTGCTGATGATGTCACATATTACATCATTCATGACATGGTCAGTGACATCACTGATGACATCTCAAATGACATCACTGATGACATCACTGATGACATCTCAAATGACATCACTGATGACATCACTGATGACTACATTCAGTGACTGTATAAATGTGTAAAGTTAAAATATGTCTTACATATTGAAGAATGAGTGGATGTATAAGTGTCTTGATGAAGGATTTAGTAGGGGCATGACTGACTGTATGAGTGACTGATTAAATGTGTCTCACTGAGTGCATGGGTTAGTGACTAAACTGTCTTAATTTGTGCATCATTATGTCTGTTGTTCTGTAAACTGCTGCATGTGTTGATCAGTAGCTATATGATTAACTGTATGGGTTATTGATTGGTTGCCCAAGCATTTGTATGGGAGACTGAGTGTGTGTGTGGGTGGCTGGGAGGTGTATGACTCTGTGCATAGATGTGTGAGCAGTTGATTGACTAGATGTATGGGTTCAAAAGTGCATGTGGAAACAGCTGTATGGGCGGTTGACTGTGTGCATGAGTGTATTGGTGAGTGAATGGATATCTCAGTGCTACATGTTAAAGTAAGTACATATGTAAAATACAGTACATGTGAGAGTTGACATATATAAATAACTGTGCATAAGAGCCAGTGAATGTGTGAGTGGCTGTATGGATCATTGTGAACTTGTATCCAGGATTGTATAAGTGAGTAAATATGTTTTAGTATATGTTTGAATAAGTAAGGTGTGTATAACTGTATAGTTGAGGAAATGGAGGTGTGATTGATTCTTTGCATGACTGACTAAGTGTCTGAGTAACTCCATGGATGAGTGACAGTCTATGAGTGTCTGTTTACACTGAGTGTATCTAAGGTTATATTAGAGTCTGAAGATGTTCATCGTATTATCACATGAATGATGCCATCAGTGATGTGATCAGTAATGTCAAATGAGATGTCATCAGTGATGTCATCAGTGATGTCATTTGAGATGTCATCAGTGATGTCATCAGTGATGTCACTGACCATGTCATGAATGATGTAATATGTGACATCATCAGCAGTGGATTGCGGGTGCGCGATATATAGTTAGTACAACTAACTATATATGGAATTTCAATGGTTTTGTGTGAGTAAAATAAGGTTTTTTAAATGCTAATTCCTAACTATATATGGTCTATAACCTATGGTTTTTTCAGTGAATTTTCAAGGTTTTGTAAATGCTAATTCCTAACTATATATGGTCTATAACCTATGGTTTTTTCAGTGAATTTCATTGGTTTTTTAAAAGCTAATATCTGTAGCTGTAAAATGTATTCTTCTTTAAATCCAAAAATATATTTTATATGTTTATTAATAATTTTTTTTTTAATACTTTTTTTTTGTTCGCTCCCGGTTCGCGAACCGGGAAGCTTTCCGTTAGCTCATCTTGATGCCGCGACCCAGTCCGCGAACCGGTAAACGTTCCGTTAGCGCAACTGCCGCGTTAGAAATCAACATCGTGACGCGTCGCGGAAGCGCGACGTATCACGTTGTCGCGTAATGCGTCTTATGACGCGCTGCGTTAGCGCACCCGGAAGTGCTCCGGTACGCGAACTGAGACGCGAAGCGCAGCTCCCCGGAAGCAATCCGCGGCGCTTCGCGAAAGCGCGACGTATCGCGTTGCCGCATAATGCGTCTTATGACGCGCCGCGTTAGCGCACCCGGAAGTGCTCCGGAGCGCGAACCGAGGCGCGAAGCGCAGCGACCCGGAAGCGATCCGGGGCGCGTTCCGCAGCGCGTAACTTAAGCGTAAGAGGTCATGTGACTTGTTAATAAAACTTTTCATTGGTTCAATCCCTTTTTGGTTTCATAATGATGTAAGGCTAGGTCAGGTGACCTAAAAATACCACTTTTGATTGGTTTAGAACTATTGTTTTTCCCAAATGATGAAAACCCCTCCTTCTTTCCTCACTCTGACTTTCATCTTTGTGAGAGGAAGACCATTTGTGATAGTTGAGCAATGGCTTCAGTAGTTGCTTCAGCTGGTGCACCCCCACCACCACCTCCACCTCCTCATGGGAAGAGAGGACCACCTCCCCAGTTTATCAGCCAGACAGAGGAGGAAGAGGATGAACTAGAGGAAGAGGAGACCGAAGGACCACAGTTCTTACAGGAGGTGCCCCGGGTTTTCCCGTCGGAAAGCCAGCTTTATTTGGCAGTTTTTTTCACTCCCTCGAGGGCAAAAAAAAGTAAATGCTAGGTATGTCACCTGCCTGATTTGCAAAGACCGGTTATCTAGAGGCACTGATAAAAAATATAGCTACGGAAACTATACAATGCATCGTCACATGAACAGGTGGCATCCATTGAACTACAGCCGGGCGGAGATACGTGACATGGAAGATAACCCAACAACAACTCCTGTGGCCAGGTCAACATCACTAATATCGTTGACAGCAGCAGAGGCATGGGAAACCGTGCCAAACATCCAGGAGAATTTTGCGCATATGAAATATACTTGTCTGTACTGCGGTGCATTGATATCATGTGGTCACATGAGCATTACGTTAATCAACGTAGCTTATGTAAATCACAATTGCCCTAACCGCCCCAGACAGTAATTTTTTTTTTGCTCCTGTTGAGCCCTTTTCAATGCCTGTTTTTTGTTGTTTCCCCTCCATCAAAAACAAAAACAAAACATAAAACTGTTCAAAAAATACAAAAAAACAAAAAATGTTCAAAAAAAATAAATATATAAAACAACAAAAACATTAAAAAAAAAAGTTCTTTTCAGAACTACCTCTCCTTTCAAAAAAAAATTGCTAGAATGTTTAGCACTCTGGCAACCTCTATTTCTTTTAGTTCGCTTCCCCGTTCGCTTCCCGTTTCGCGAACCGGGAGCAAACCCCAAAAATAAAAAAAATAAAAAAAAAGAAGAGTAAGTATAAGGGAAGTAAACAGAGAGTAATGTTAAAAGAAAGACAGCTATAGGGAGTAAACCAGAGATACTGTTTAATAGATCTATTTACCGAAGAAAAGATGGAAGAGGGTATAATTGTGAAAAACAAAATAGATAAGGAAGTGAAAGAAAAAAAAGAGAGTAGAACAATAACAAAGAAGAGTTTCTTGGAGAATGTGAGTGAATGTTCAAAATCAGAGTAAAACATGTGGAATAACAGAGAGAAAAAACAGAAAACAAAAATGAAAAAATAACAGAAAAAGATTAATCGAAACAGCAAAAAAATGTAAATAACATAGAGCCATATCATCAACATAGGCAATAAAAGTTTTGCAGCTTTTATCGGCAGAAATGTGTCGCTAAAGCTGCTTTTGCGGCGGAAAACTGCCGCTGAAACCACTTTTGCAACACTTTTCTGCCAATAAAAACAGCAATAATTGTATTGGCTATGTTCATAATATGCCCCTTAGTGTGCTTCAACTACACAGAAGAAGCATAAAGAACAAGTAGTGAAAGAGTGATCAGTCAAAGACACTAAGAGTAATAGAGACGGAGTGAGTGAACAAGAGTGAGGAACTATGAGAAGAGAGGGACTGAGAAAAGGAGTGGAAGGAGTAGAGTAAGTAGGTAATAGAGAAAGGAATGAGGGAAGTAGCAAAGGCAGGAAACTGAGGGTTAAAGAAATAAAGCTGTCAAACTACTAGTAGGTGAATGTGATAGAAATGTAACGAAAAGAGTACAAAACATTTACCTTATAATTGTCATTAACTTACTCACTTTTTGTTTTTAGACTTTCAATCTGTGAAAGAGAGAACAAACATTTGAAAAATATTAAAACATGTATTTAAAAATTAGAAAAGACAAGGGAAAAGATTGAAGGACAAACAGTTTTTCAACAACTTTGACACTTACAGAAGCTTCTGCTTCTCCAGGCCCCCTACACAGTCCTAAAGATATACATTTTAAACTAACAGTATCTTGATGCAGATGAAGTGAGGCCTATCTTAAAAAATGGTGCATCTTTTGCACTGCTGTTGTTTCACAAAAGTGTTGCAAGACACTAACATTTTAAATGTTTGTTTCAGGATGCCAATAAGATGTGTCCTATCCAGAGGTTTGTTTGAGGTGAGGCCTACTCAGGGTTCCAAATGAAATTTCGAGTTGTTGAAGAGAACAGAGGACATAATACATGTGAAGGCCTACCAATGAAGTAAGCCATGTCCACTTCACTCTTGAACAAAGGCCAGACCTCTTCTGTGTCTGTGGACAGACCTAAACTTCATCTGCACAATGTCATTCGTAAACTTAGGAAACACAGGTGATGTAATTGAAAAATGTGGAGTTTATTTTCCTCATTTCACAATCACATCACCTGTGTTGCCTTTGGTTAGGTATCTCATAGTGCAGATGGAGTCTAGCATATCAAAGAGTACATAGAAGTTGAGCAGTATATACATCAATTTTGACATTTACAGAAGACTTAGCTTCTTATCTTGTTGGAGATGAAGTCAGGCCTGTCTTGCAACATGGTGCATCGTTTGCATCACTGCTGCATCGGTTTCATGTGGCACGGGTTTTTTACAGCATGACACATCTGCTAGATGCATCAATTTGTAATTTTGTCGCCTCATAGCAAATCTTTTGCACCGCCGCTGCATCAGAAAAGTGACGCACAGTGGTGCAAAAGAGGCATACACCTATCATAAATCTGTCCCTAACATTTGAAATGATTGATTCAGGATGACGATAAGGTGTGGCCTCTCTAGAGGTTTGTTTAAGGTGAGGCCTACTCAGGATTGCATATCAAATTTATGCTTGTTGAAGAATACAGAGGAGATAATACATGTGAAGGCCTACCAATGAAGTAAGTCATGTCCACTTCACTCTTGAACAAAGGCCAGACCTCTTCTGTGTCCGTGGACAGACCTAAACTTCATCTGCACAATGTCATTCGTAAACTTAGGAAACACAGGTGATGTAATTGAAAAATGTGGAGTTTCTTTTCCTCATTTCACAATCACATCACCTGTGTTGTCTAGGCTTAGGTATCTCATAGTGCAGATGTAGTGCAGCATATTAAACGGTAACCAGAAGTGCAGCACTGCATGCAACAACTTTGACACTTACAAAAGCTTCAGCTTCTGCATGCTTCCTACACAGTGCTAATTATATACATTTTAAACTGATGGTATCTTGCTGGAGATGAACTGAAACCTATCTTGCAACATGGTGCATCTTTTACACAAAAGTGACCCACAATGCAGCAAAAGAGGCGCACGGCCACCATAAATCTGACCCTAACATTTTAAATGATTGTTTCAAGATGCCAATAAGGTGTAACCTATGCTCAGATTTGTTTCAGGTAAGTCCTACTCAGGGTTGCAGATGGAATTTAGGTTTGTTGAAGATTACAGAGGAGATAATACATGTGGAGGCCTACCAACGAAGTGAGTCATGTCCACTGCACTCTTGAACAAATGTCAGACCTCCTCTGTCTCCAGGAACAGGCCTAAACCTCATCTACACAATGTGATGTGTAATGTTAGGAAACACAGGTAATATAATTGAAAAACGTGCAATTTATTTTGCTCATTCCACAATCATATCACCTGTGTTTCCTTTGCTTAGGTATCTCATTGTGGAAATGTAGTCTATCATATGAAAGACTACGTAGAATATGAGCACTGTATGCAACAACTTTGACACTTACAGAAGCCTCTCCTTCTCCATGCCTCCTACACAGTTCTAAATGTACATCATAAATGCAAACAGTACAGAATTAATTATACACGTTAAATGGTTTATTTTTGCTGTTCTCAGAATGTATCAAATTTCACTAAAAACAGTGACTTGAAGGTATTCATCATATAACAGCGGGGAAAAAAAACCACAATCAAAATGATTGTGTTTAAAAAACCCATACAACATAACAAATCAGAATTCAGAACTCCTTAAAGTTAACTTACTTTCCATGACGTCGAAGGATGTCCTATGAACAGCTTACACTCTTTTGTGCTGTTATTACTTTCAGACCGCCACTTTCTGAAAGAAAACCTCCATCGTTTTGAAAAACATGTTACATACAATAAATGACTTCTTGCTCTCTACCACACGTTTCCACAAGGCCAAATCATGTCTGAGCCATTTATAACTCTTAGAATTCTTGTAAGCCAATCCCGTCATGTTGTATTTCCGCAACTTTCACAATTAAAATGTTGAAGATCATTTTCACAATCCTGGACTAGTAATATCTTCCCCTTCTTGCTCAGTCATGTTCTACATTTCCTATGACACTGATACTGCTTACTATGAAGCAGACTTACACTACCTCTATGACTACTACAATTATTTAATTCTCTACATCACTTTTAATCACAAAGCAATGTAAAACAGTAGACAGCATTGCAGACTTACATTCCCTCTACTCCATGTTTTGATTGGCTGCTTCAATTAGCTTATAAAAAGAAACAGTTTTTCTGAACTCATTCAAAGTGCACTTATTTCTCCATGACGTCCAGTGTTATGGTAAGAAGTTATGTCTCTGTACTACACTTATCCTCAAGGCCAAATCGTGTAGGAGCCATTAGAACTTCTTGAAATTCCTCAGAGCACATCCCGAGATTCTTTCCCTAAAATTTTGGTTTTAAAAACACCAGGTAAGAGTTTTTAAGGTCATACGGCAATTTTTTTTTGAAAATTAAAACAGAATCATTGCAGAATGACCAGCCATTTC
The DNA here is from genome assembly GCF_964261635.1 of Lissotriton helveticus. NCBI lineage: Eukaryota > Metazoa > Chordata > Amphibia > Caudata > Salamandridae > Lissotriton > Lissotriton helveticus. Next base: position 983,158,897 of record NC_136071.1, on the reverse strand, counting down.
TAGACTTTAAATAAGCTGTGTAATGTCCTGATGTTATTGAAGGACCGTCATGATATATAATTGCTGCAGTTACAAAAGTCCTTCCTGATATTGACAACTGTGAAGCCACAACATTTTTAATTAAAGTTGTCAATTTTGTTCCATCAGGCCTACATCGTTGGAACATTAAAATAACATACTGGCCATATGTTCGTATAAATAATGTGGACATCATTTCAGATTTACATTGGCTACACTCCATGTTGTGATCAGCTGCTTTTACTAGTTTATTAAAAGAGACTGATTTACTGTCTGGCAAAGTTAAATATATAAATCTTTCTGAGTCTACACTAGTAGTACTTGATACCCTACAGTTCTCGCAGTCATGCTGCCATTGATAAGAAAGCCCAAACAGGTGATCTACATCTACACCTTCAGCATGCAATACATCAAGCATATACATTAAAAACTCCTGACAATCTTGCTGAATATTTTGAGAGAATTGTGTTTGGCCTGAACATCTGTCTAACAGATTTCGAATTTCAGACACACTTTCTATTTTTGTTCTATCAGTGCTACATTTCTCTAACACAGAATTTAACAAACTGCAAAATCTTTGATCAGAATTGACCACAATCTCTTCTTTTACATTTTCTAGAGAAAACAAAACATTAACCACTACATTAGCATAGCAGTTGACACCAGAACTGTTTTCAAATTGAAAACCAACAACATATTCAACAGAATTCTTTTTGTTTCTGCTTATAATTTCAGGTTCATCGATTTTTCGTCTTTTTGCTACAACCTCCCCAGTATTGGTCACATTTCTTCGTTTCCGGCCTACCACACGTTTCTCAAACAAAGGATATTGAGGCAAATGTGGCGCATACTCTCTTCTTAACCTATTGTATTCCTTAACACAATCTAGATCCGCACAAATGTTTGTGACATCACACTCAATCAAGTACAATCCCGATAAAGTTCTAACTCGTGACAATGCCACATATGCCATACTATTGTAATGAAAGATGATGTGTAGTCTGGGTCTTGTAGTTACATCATGTACGTTTATCCACCAGGAGCAGCCTCCTGGCTGCTCAGCCATCCAGATCAACTGACACTCCACTCATCCAAACCCACTCCAACATTCTACATGACCTCATCACAAGCTGAGCAGGTAGGCAGAGAACTATTGAAAGGAGAGTGCAGCAGGTAAAAGGAAGACTACAACACATACCCTCCTTGAACACAGAACTGCCAATATTCACCAATGCCCTGTCTACACTTAAACCTTGCGATTTATGGATTGTCACCGCATATGCCAAGCAAACAGGAAACTGCTTACGGCGAACATATAAGTCTTTTACAAGCAAAAATCTAGCAGAACAACGACCAATTAGCTGTACTTCCTCAATGCCATCAAATTTAATTTTTAAAAATTCAATTCCATCTCTATTTCTGTATTTTACAAAATCAACAACATTACCCATTGATCCATTTACCAGACCTCTTTCAACATGTAAATTCCTTCTTAAAATTATACGGCAGTTCAAGCACACATTCAGAGTCTTTTCAAAACCTGCAGTTTTAGATATAGTCTTCTCTAATGAATCCAATTTTGTTTTCAAATTCTCAGACAAAATAATTGTTGATCCCATATGCTCTACTCTATCAATAGCTTCCAGTTTCACAATCTCTTGCTTTTCTAAATGCAACATTTTGTGGTTAAATTTGGCACATTCTGCAAGAGTTGGCATCAAACATATTCCAGATTTCTTCTCAGTAATTTTCTGAAAAATATTCTCAGGCACAACATCTTGTTCTGGATATAAATTTGTCAGTAATCGTGCATGTAAAGCTTCTTTCCCATGCTCGGTCACTTTTCCAATTCTAACATCTTGTAGAATAGTCTTGTAAACTTCATCCTTCGCCTGATGCATATTTTCATGCAGTTCAGCATAATTGAAGTTTAACCATATATTGACATTGCCAATGCTCCCTAGGCACTTCCTGGTATCTTCATGCGTGAGCATTTTGAACACAGGTTGCCCTTTCACTGGTGTCAGCTGCAGAAGATCTCCGAAAACAATGATGTGTTTGCCACCAAATAACACATCATACTCTGTTTTGAGAACTTCTTGCATTCTCAAATGCACAAAGGCAAGCATGACATTGGAAACCATGCTTACTTCGTCAATGATAAGAAGTTTCATTTTCCTCAAGATTCTTGAAACTTCACAACAAGCATCTCCAGATAGCTTGTGATATTGTAATTTGTTGTCATGCTCCACTGGCAGCATCAGTAAACGATGTAAAGTAATCCCTTTAATGTTATGTGCTGCCAGTCCAGTTGGAGCGGTGACAACACAAGACAGCGATGACTCTGTCCTTTCCTGCAAATAACATGAAATTGCTTTAATAAGGAAACTTTTTCCAGTTCCCGCTTCTCCACTCACGTACAGTCGGACAGGCTTCAACGACGTACATGAGCACTCTTTCTTGTCATGACTTAATCCATGATCAATTTGCATGGTAACTTCGTCATATATTTTCCTCTGCTCAACGTTGAGTTGTCTTTCCAACTCTTCTAAGTTAACCGCATCCTCCTGAGCATGTGCCATGGCTCTTTCCACTTCATTCATAGCAGTGGCAGCTTCATTTTCGATAACAGGTCCTCCTAGTGGATCCTGACTCAATGAAGCAGAACTCTGACTGTCCTGAGAACTGTCTCTGGCAATCTCGGCTGCAATCGTTGCTTCCTGCTCAATTTCCGCATTCAACATTTCTACATATTTGGGAAAAGCAGGACATTCTATGGTCTCCTTGGCAGCATTGAAAGAGTCTTCATAACAGAGGAAATCTCCAAGCAGTTCCTCTTCTGCACGCCAAGGCTTGAAAAGTTGCAAAAGTGCTAAATAGAAAAACTCCTTTTTTTCAGGAGATTCGCCACTCAATTTTCGATGGTTTACCAAGTGGCATTTTCTTTGCTTGACCAGACATCCCTCACTTCCTATTACAGCATACACTCCTTTCTCAGTATCTTCTTTGATGTTCCTCTTGAATATGTAATTTTGAAGAACCTCATACAGACAAACATTCTCGAGGTGACTGCTTCGATTTGGATAATATGTATCCAACATGTTTGTCTTCAAAATGTCGGTACTGTTTGGCTCCTTTTCCGCCAAATACTCAATTTCCCGCACAGGTTTGAGAACTCGATTACGCGTTGCAGCAAGACCAAGACTCGCCCAAACGATACTCCTGGACTTGGCATAGAGACTTGCTGAAGACAACCGGTCAGAACATTCGTAAGCTCCGATTTCTCGATGCGACAACATCTTCAGACTGAAACTGTTCAACTTCTTGCTGAGGCTCTTTTCATGGGAAATGTCTTCCCACATATCCTTCAATTCTGTCTTCTCTTTTTTGGTGATATAAGATGTCACATACCGAGCCACAGCCATACAGTTATCAGCCACAAACTGTATATCCATGTTAGCATTCCACATGGACAAAATCACCGGGTTGTAGTCGTTGATGTACTTAGACTCTTCGTTCCTCTTCAAATTGTATGTGTTTTTAGGTGATTTCTTCATCACATTATGTCGCAGCGAAGACATCAAACTGTTCACTCTTCCTTTAGAAATCACCGGTCGTGGAAAGCCGAAACGACATTTGGTGTAGAACTTGTCCTTGTTTCGGAATTTACGACGACAGTACTTTCCACATCGATGGCTTTGGAAACGTAGAACTTTTTCTCTTAGGCTTTTCTTCTCCTTTGCGTTTGGAACAGCACACGTAGAATACTGTTGTATGAAACTCATCACTGAGTCTTCTGGATCCGTTCCAAATTTAGGTGCATCCTTGATCCACAGCAACATATGTATATGAGGAGCACCTCTTGCTTGGTACTCCTTTCTCCAGAAGAAATCCAACACCTCTCCAAGAGGTGGATTCTTCTTATTCATGATGAAAGACATCATAGCTTCAAATCTATGATTGAAGTACCTACATACATTGACTGGATCCAAAGAGCACAGTTCTCCGGGTGTCTTGAATTCGATGTTTTCTATGTTAGCATTTGCCTCTCGTAGAAATTCAAGTAAGTCTTCCCAGCCATACTCGGCACAGCTCAGAGTGAGGAACCATGTGGGAGTTCCTAAGTTCCTCAGCATACATTTTAAATCACCATGACGACGGTACCAGTACTCATTAGTACCACGCTGACACGCCATGAGATTAATCAGGTGAGAATCCAAAATACTGTCTTGGACATTGACTTTATCCATAAAGTCACTTGCCGAGATGTTTTGCATGTGTATACCACTTTTCAAGATGTGGTTCACTGCATATGACAGTCCAGACAGATCGCTTTCAAACAGGAGATGAAACAAATAGGGAATGCATTGTCGAAACCTAGCATCTCCTGCATACAATCGCAAAGTCCGGTATTCAGAAGCAGGAATTTGATGAGGTCGCTCATCATATCTTCCTCCCTGACCTGTTGGAAAAAGCTGTGGGAAACACCGAGCTTCCAAACTTTCCCCCCAAACACTAATGGGACTCCCTTTGGCTTGTTTCATTTGAAACAACTCAATAGCATTCCCCATGACTTCCTTGGAATGCAAAGGATGAACACTATAATGTTCATATATTTCTTCACTAGTAGAGGGTTCTACTTTCTCAATTTGACCAGCACACAAATCGCTATCCTCTTCCTCACTTACTTCCTCTTCTGCAACATATACATTCTTATAGTATTTATTATTTTTTTTCAAATACAATGTTGCCTTTTTAACTTTCCTAACATCCACTAAATCTTGCCATATTTTCTTATTCTTTGTCGGAACCCCATTAACTAAGATAACCAGAGGTTCCTCTTCCACTTTTTCTACTCCAATTGTGTTAATGTTTTTCTTCAAATCTAGAGGCAAATAAACAACTCTTCCCTTTAATCCTCTCTGTAAATCTGATGGAGGCAATTTCCCTGTCTTTGGCTCCATTCTTACAATAGCCTGAAAGGGATGGATACTTTGAATCAAAATAGATTCATAAGTATTTAAATCCTTCAATTCAGTAGGAATCTCAACCAATTCCAGATTATTATGAACTGCTCTAGCAGGCATCTGGTTTTGATTTAATTTGTTACAACAATAAGTACACACACGTTGATCCAATCCCAAATCAAAACAATTTTCTACCATCAAGTATGTTGTGAAATCCTTCCATTCACTATTATTTTCCCTTTCACTTTTTGCATATAAATCCACTAACTTAGTCTGATTCTTATAATAAGTGCGTCGACAACACACACAAGTGAAATTTGGCCTCTCACTTGATTTGACCTGAAACGTCGCAATTTCCCTCTGGAAATTATCTGTACTGGAAACCTGTACACTATCTTCCACATTACCCGCTTCTTCTTGGTCAATTTCAACATTCTCCTCTTTACTTCCAAAGTAACAAAACTCAATTTCTTCACATATATTCTTCACATCTATTTCAGAACCATGCAAAAGAGCAGCGCATAATTGTTTAAGCATAATTGCTGGACTCTTAGCATAATACAACATTCTAACTAATTTCCTCACTTTATTATGATGCACTGCTAGCATCCTGAAATGATGAAAAACACTCTGGCATACTCTCCTGGAAAGACAAGCCAGTGAATGACCATGCAAACCTGTCACTTCTCTCACTCTGCAAGGATCTAATTCTTGCAACAACTTCATTTTCTGCTTCAAACTTTTCTTATTAAATGACCGTACAAAATCACAAAGCAAATTGATGGAATCCTGTCGCACACTGCAAATACTACTACACTTCCAGGTGTACACAGGACCCTTAGGACGTCTTCCTAAAACCTCATTACCTAACACCTCTTCTGCCTCTGTTGTCACAAGTTTTTCTTTTTCAACTGGACAACCATCTTTCACTTCATAAGCTCGACCACTGGTGTCAACTGCATGCACCAAATCATTATCCTGGAAATAACTCTCCTCATTAAAAAATGCCTCACAGCTTGAACTATGCATCCATTCTCCAGAAAAAACTTCACAAAAATTACTACGATTAACTATTCTCTTCCATCTACTATTTCTTTTGAAATCATAAATTGCCTTGTTTAGCTTCCTAATTCTATTGATTATCAAAATAAATAACTTACATTTAATTTCAAATGCCTGATCAATAACTTTCTCAACTTTTTTTTTCTCTTATAAAAAACCACTTTCTGTTGACCTTTCTTAATATTTTTTAACAAATTGCCAATTATCCTGTTGCGGAACATTCGTTTACGAATGTCCCTAAACTGTTGTTTCCTTCTACTATCATGCACAGAGTTATCTCTTGCTCTAGCAGTAACATTTTTCATTGGCCTTTCCTTTCCGTTTGAATTGCTTCTCTTTTTCTGGACTGAAACATTTTCTGTAGTAATATTTTTTTTACTACAGATATTTCTTATGAATGTTTTTGTACTCTTACCCGGTGCTTTCTTGGTGACTTGACAAATCTTTTTGTTAGAGGACTGCTGCTTTTTTTCATTGACCTGCTGTCTTTGACGTTTTGCAGCCTTTCTCAGTCTTTCTTTGGTTGGCATGGTGAAATCTTGAAATGATCTGCAGTTGAATCTGTGGTAAAATATATTAAAAAATTTTATTAACCACTATTACCCAACAGTAAATCAATAACAGTAATCAAAAACTTAAAACACTACTTGACATTTTTACATAGAAGATTTTTTAGTGCTTGGCAAATTTAGAATACAGAAATAGCAGAAAAGAAATGGAATTTATATTCATTTTACCTGTGCTATTTTATATGTGAATCTGATCTAATTTTATGAGCATATTTTAATATTTTATTGAAGACACTACACATAACCTGTTTTTGAAGGTGTCTTTATTTTTAAATTAAACGGTTTACATTTTTACTTTTTATTTATTATAAATTTTTAAAATAAATGTTTATAGTTCCATAGGCTCAAGCACGTCAGCTTCCCATCCTATGTCATATAATTCTGACAAATCTGCATCCTCATCACGTTCTTCTTCACCCTCAGGATTTAAATCATCCAAGGGATCAACATCCACTGATGTTTCAATTACGAGTTCAATGATGAGGTCGAAATCAACTGATTGCTGATTGTCGCTCATGTTGACGTTGTCTTTATCTTTAAAGAAAGATAACAACAATGAGATGTTGCAGAGTAAGAGACAAATCTCAGAGATTATAATAGTAAAATTGTTTAACAAGAGTAACATTTTGCAGCTATTATTTAGCCATGTCCAGCGATGCTGAGAAGGTGAAGCCTATGTCTAATTTTTCAGTGAACAGGACTCATCTCTTCTTAACCTTGGATAAGCCTCACCGACTCTGTGTCCCCTGCACATACTTAAATGTAAAGGGGCAGATTTATGTTAACTGGCACATCCCAAGGCATGCACCAGTTAACGTGCACCGCTGCTCTGCCACCCATGGTGTGCCGCATTTACAATCAGATAGGAGAAAGCTGCGTCAAAACCCTGCGCCTGCTTGAAGCAGGCATAGGTCTTGACGCAACATTGTGGAGATGGGGCACCCCTGAGCCTTGCTGGAGCTGCATCGCACTTGCGATACAACTCCAGCAATGCGCCACCTTTACGGCACAGATGCGTCACGCATCTGTGCCATTTTTGCCCCATGCTGCGCCGCATTGTAAATGCAGCACACCATGGGTGGCGGAACAGCGGCGCAGGATGACTGGCACATCCCTGGTGATGCGCCAGTCATCATAAATCTATCCCTAAGCTTCTTATCTTGTTAGAGATAAACTGCCATATGTATCATCAAAATATTTTGCATTTCCTAAATAGCGAATTTTAAGGAATAAATAGCGATTCTTTACCATTCCTAATTTGCGATGAGCAAATTGCTAATTGCAAATTACCCATTCATTTCCATGGGCCAGGAGGCCCATAGGAATGAAGGTGCAATTTGCGATTAGCAATTAGCTCATCGCAAATTAGGAATTTTTCCAAGGGTGCAGGGGTGTCTCAAGAACACCCTGCTGCACCCCTGAAAAAGAAATTTGGGGGCATATGGCGCACATACATGCCCTAAGGGCATGTATGGGCGTCATATGGCACCTTTTGTTTTTTGGAAAAAAAGCTTTTTGAAAAGAATTCGCAAATTACCATCAACTAGAAGTTGGTGGTAATTTGCTAATCCTTAATGACATTTTTTGCATATTTTTTGTTTGATACATTGCATTTAAGGAATCGCAAAATTTGCTAATCCTTAAGTGCAATCGCAAAATAAGGAATAGCAAATTTTGCTATTCCTTATTTTGCATCAAACTTGTTTGATACATACCATTTGTCTAATTAGCATTCGCAAAGGCCGAAATTCGCAGAATTTTGGCCTTTGCGAATGCTAATTAGCTTGATACATATGGCCCCAAGTGAGGCCTGTCTTGCAACATGATGCATCTTTTGCATCACTGCTGCATCGGTTTCATGTGGCACGTTTTTTTTACACCATGACACATCTGCCTAAATGCATCAATTTGTAATTTTGTCGCCTCATAGCAAATCTTTTGCACCGCCGCTGCATCAGAAAAGTGACGCACAGTGGCGCAAAAGAGGCATACACCTATCATAAATCTGTCCCTAGCATTTTAAATGATTAATTCAGGATGACGATAAGGTGTGGCCTATCCAGAGGTTTGTTTAAGGTGAGACCTACTCAGGATTGCAGATTAAAGTTACGCTTGATGAAGAATACAGAGGAGATAATACATGTAAAGGCCTACCAATGAAGTAAGTGATGTCCACTTCATTGCGCCAGTCATCATAAATCTATCCCTAAGCTTCTTATCTTGTTAGAGATGAACCGCCATATGTATCATCAAACTATTTTGCATTTCCTAAATAGCGAATTTTAAGGAATAAATAGCGATTCTTTACCATTCCTAATTTGCGATGAGCAAATTGCTAATTGCAAATTACCCATTCATTTCCATGGGCCAGGAGGCCCATAGGAATGAAGGTGCAATTTGCGATTAGCAATTAGCTCATCGCAAATTAGGAATTTTTCCAAAGGTGCAGGGGTGTCTCAAGAACACCCTGCTGCACCCCTGAAAAAGAAATTTGGGGGCATATGGCGCACATAAATTTGAACAACATTCCTTTACCTCAAAAACGATTTTCAAGTCATAATTTGAAAACACTGCCCACGGGGAAATGACTTAAAATGTCCTTAAGACACATGAAAGTGTTTTTTTAAAGCCTTTGCAACTTTTTTGGGTCACTTTTAACATGGCTATGTAACTCAAACAGTCAAAATCTAAATTTACCATGCACAGGTGGGACCATATTTACAAGGAATGTGCTCCACGGGGAAAGGTCTTTTAATGTAATATGGGAAAAATGACATCAGAGACACTGAAATGCCTTATAAAGAAGCATACACCATTATGTCCTTGTCATAAATTTAAAACCCATTCCTTTTCCCCAAAAACGATTTTCAAATCATAATTTGAAAACACTGCTTATGGGGAAATGACTTAAAATGTCCTTAAGACACATGAAAGCGTTTTTTGATTGCCTTTGCAGCATGTTTGTGTCACTTTTAACATGGCTATGTAACGCAAACATTCAAAATCTAAATTTGCCATGCACAGGTGGGAGCATATTTACAAGCAATTTGCTCCACAGGGAAAGGTCTTACATTAAAATGGGAAAAATAACATCAGAGACACTCAATTGCCTTATAAAGAAGCATACACCATTATGTCCTTGTCATAAATATTAAAACCATTCCTTTTCCTCAAAAACGATTTTCAAGTCATAATTTGAAAACACTCCACAGCTCCTATGCACAAAAAAACCCTGTCAGTACTAATACTTCACATTTTCTCCAATTACAATTTCTCAAAGAAACAAAATCTATTTGTAAAACACTTGAGACAAAGCAACATTTGAAAAACACAACTTTCTTCACAATTTTCTCCTTAAAGCACACTATTCTCTATCTAAATTAAAGAAATCTTTTCTCACCTTAGCAAATACTTTGAGTTTCAAAACAGTCTCAGAAACACACCAATTTGTCTTCAGCAGAGCAAAAGGTATGCACTCCAGAGTCTGCAGCTATCAAAAGCTCAGAAATGCTGTAATTCTTCACACATATCTCTCATGTCACCCAATCAAAACTCTTCCCTCACTTTTTTTCAAATCAAAACCCTTCCCCCCTCTGCCCTCTCTGCCTTTTTTTGCATAGCAACCACCTCTTGGAAGACCTCTGGTGTTTGCAAGTTCACACAACAATGTTGCAATTGAACTCTGAACTCTCAGTGCACCTCATATCCAGTGCATTCTTTCATTTAATGATTTTTTCTTGACCACTCAAAATACATCTTTCAAAGAACTCATCCATGCACCCTAACTTTCTGTTTTCAGCAATCAAAATCCACCAATCACTGTTACTGCTTCATTAACACAGAAACTCCACAGTTTTTTTCATTTTAAACTCTTATTTTTTCAACTGCCATTTCATTGCCACACTTCATCTGACTGCAGGAGAACCTTCTCTCACCATGTTTTCTGTCTGGATTGTTGGACATAGTTACATCTATTGGGCTCAGAGGTATGCTGAGAACAGGAATTTACCTAACCTCAATTTACAAGATGTGGAAATTAAGTGGTTTGGCCACAGAGGATTAAAATGTCACCAATTGATACCATTGGTGAAAACCTTTATGCATTTGCCAAAACCTGACCTGTTAATTGTGCACTGTAGAAGTAATGATTTGGGCACTTTGACTGGGGTAGGTCTGGAAATGCTTTTAGAGGACACCTTTGAGCAATTAATGGCACTTTTTCCTCAGACTGCCTTGGTATATTCAAATATATGCCAAAGACAGAAATGGAGGTGGTCAAACCAATTTTGTCCACAAATTGAGAAGTCGAGGAAGCATGTAAACAAATCTGTTTCAGCTTACATGAGAGACCATGGAATGGGCTCCGTGTACAACAATAACTTGCGTTACTACATGCAAGAAATCTACAGAGGAGATGGAGTTCACTTCTCAGATGAGGGCAACAGAATTTTCATTCTGAATTTAAGACTGTGCATTGGTACCTACATATAAGTACCTAAATGTACCATAAACCCAAAAGCTCTTCTCAGAGCTACCCTACATCTGATCACTCACAATTATTATTTTACTCTAACTTTTTTCACAAATTTTCAACAAAGTACGCTCCCCGGGGCGCTACCCGGTACGCGAACCGGAAGCTAACCTCACGAAATTTTAAAAAAATTTTTTTTTTTTTGCACATATAAGCCTCCTCAGCCACCCTCAGAAAACCTAGGGGGTCAAGATAAGTCTACCATGCCCCCTTCTACCCATTCTGAACATTATTTGCCCTCCATCTTGTATCTTAAGTCGACCGAAACACAAAATGGTGGACTCCCGTAACGCTTAAGGTTCGCGTACCGGGGTGCTCGCCAGTTCGCGTACGGGGGCGCTCCCCGGGAAGCGCACCATCAAAAAAGGTGGGAAAGTAATTTACAGAAAAACGACTGGAGACACTCTCACCAAATATAGATTAGCTCATACTACATACCAATCCCTACCATTTTCACAAATTTGGTTGGAATTCCATTAAGCCATTTAGCCTGTAGACCTCTCTAAATACCCTGAGGTAAATTACTTCACAAAACACATCTGAAGTGTTGGAATTGACAACCAATTAAAATGTTACTTTCATTTTCTACTTTTTTTACCTAACATTTGATTGGTTATGTACCTGAATATATATAAAAAAAAGAGAGAGAAACACAGCCATTTTGACTACTACTTCCTGAAGTACATTGCAAGTGCATTTTCACTGACAACTTAAACTTGTTTTTAAAAGGTAAGATGTCATTTTATAAATTTGAAAGGAGAACTATGTTATGCACTTTAAATTAATTTGGGAAAACATTTTCAGATAGTTATATACTGTCCCTCTGTAAGAGTTAGACATTGAGAAAGGCGTGTTTATTATAATTATGGATTGATTTAGGTTTCTGTGCTATAATTATGAATTTACTTAGACTTCTTCACAGGCACTTTTTAATAGTACTACTTCACGCCTGAAACCATACAGTGCCCATAGATAACTTCTCTGTTATAAACTCACAAGTACCTGTCTGAACTTAAACCCAACAGTGCCCTATCTCTACTGATATATTTATTTTTTATGCAAATTACAGCAAGAAAATGGAAGGAGAGCAGATTATTTCCTTCAAAATTGTTCTGGAGAACAACACAGAAGAAGTTATTGAGGACAATGATGACTCAGATTTCATGGATGAATCACGGGACCATGAATTAGTTCAATGTGTAGATGCAGTAGATTCGCTGATTGAAAATGAGGACATTTCCGACAATTTGTTGTTAAATGTTCTGTTAAATTTCGAAAAAGAATCACAAAAATAAAATTATTTAATAATCAAAAATTGTTCGAGACTTTAATTATTTTTATATGTAATTCATAAACTAGTACCTAATTGATTATAATGTAAAGTCAGACTTATAGTATACTGTGCAACTTTTTTATGTTACATAGTAATTTTGCTCATAGTTACTTCCTTTCTCCAACTATATTATCTCCAATGTGTATTTAACAACTCTTTTTCATCTCCTGCCTCCATGTTCTTTCTGCTTTCCTGACAGACTATGATATGGATTCCATATTCCACAATAACTTCTGAAACAACATGCAAGATATCTACAAAGGAGACGGTGTATATTAATTTTTTGACTCTGCATTGCTACCTACATATTGCTACTGAAATAAAAAAAGAAAAAAAAACGAACAAAACGAACAATCAATAAACATACAATATTTTAAAAGTCTATCATTCTTTTTTCCTCATAGTACGCTCCCCAGTACGCTTCCCGGTTCGCGAACCGGGCGCTCCCCACGCAAAAAACAAAAAAAAATTATTTTATTTTTTTGCCCTGCGGGGCCCTTTTAAAGCCTCCACATCAAATCTAGGGGGTCAGGGAGGATCTACTATGCCCCCTTATGGTCATTTCCCCCTTTGTTTTGGCCTCCTCTTGTCTCTCGATCCTACCGAGAGACAAGATGGCGGCCGCTCCGGACTGTTTAGAATGTTGACAGACACCGGAGAGCCAATCAGCTTCGCTTCGCGAAGTTCCGTTACGCGTAAAGTACGCGAACCGGAGCGCTGCCTGGAGCGCGCTTACAGATATATATCTTTTTTTGAACGTTAATTTCTCAAAATCCACTGGAGCACATATATTGAGACCTAGCAAAGGCACATCGGGCTAACAGTCCCTACAATTTTGACAAGTTTCGTGCAAATCCATTCAGCCGTTCGGGCTAAAAGTGAGGCCCTATGGAAATTAACATTGGAAAAACACATTTTGGGACCCCCCTTTTATCTCGGCCCCCCCTTGACAAACCCCCCCCCCCAAATTTTCAGGGGCTGCTCAGAAACAAAATGTTCCATTTTCCTGAAAATTTCAGCCAATTCCGTCCACAAACGCCAAAGTTATTAGACATAGAATTTTCAAAAATCCCATAGGGAAAAAATCCTAACTATATATACCTACTGGCGACCGCCAGTAGGTAATATATATATATATATATATATTTAATCACCAAGTTGCTCCGTTACCAAAGGCACACCATTAAACAGCCGGTGCAAGTTCCAGGGACGGGCTTTCCCTGTTAAACAATTTTTCACCAAATAATTACTCGCACTCCGCCAGGAATATAATTCTTAATGCAGGTTTATTTTGATGCCTTTACAGCAACAGCTTCACCAACGCGTTTCACAGCATCCGCTGCTTGATCACGGTTACAAACATTGGTCCCTTTTCTGTTTCTCCTTATATACCAGTAATTCACATTAGCCTTATTATGAGGCATTGTGGTACTTGTAGTTACTTATTTACATTTTTTACATTTTTACCAATCAAGAGACGTACTTTGCTTGCCTATATTTACACACAATTGTTCTGTTTTGCTGACTTTGAATCAGTATGCATGTGCTGTAATTCGGGTATAATTCCAGTGAAATATGTAATTATATTGAGAACCCCATATTCTCTGTAGCTCAGTGTCTATTGTTTAACATTAGTTGGCGGTGATGTGGACATCTACATGTTTATAAATATAGGGACTTAGTGCCCTTATTTTATATTAGAAGATATAAGCTCCATTCACATACCAATATTTGCTAATGGGTATACAATTACTTCTCACTCTATTGTTTCACATATATGTTAGGGACTCAGTGTCCTATAATCCCCCACCCTGTGCACATTGTCATATTCATTTATGTAAGTCCATTTCCAGTCTTTAGCCTTTTACAGGTGCACATGAAGTTCCTCGTCTCCATTGAGACCCCCAGGTATCTTAGTTTTGAAACGAATGATTAACCTTGATTCCATACGCCGTAGCGTCATCAGTCTGTTTCCCCCTCTTTCCTTTATTGGAACTGTGGCCAAGCCACTATATGTCATGTCTTTCCAGGTCTTTTTTTCTTTGTCATGAGTTAGCATGTGTTTTGCAATAGCATAACTCAAATCATGGTTTTCTATAGCTCGGATGTGTTCCAATATCCTTTTCTGGAGAGGGCAGATGGTACTCCCGATATATCTTTGTCCACAAAAACACTGCAACAGATAAACCACATGAGTTGTTTTACAAGTGATTGTACTTTCTATTTTGAAAGTCTTTCCTTTTGGATCCTTTAGTTTAGTGAGATTGCATCCAACTTGACAGGCTTTACATTGGCTACATTTAGTAAAGCCATTTCGTTTTTTCTCTAGCCAGTTTTTAGATTTTGTTGTTCTTTCAAAGTGGCTATTGACTAATTTGTCAGATAGAGATGGAGCTTTCCTGTATGTTATTTGTGGGAACTTGCCAATCTCCTTCCCTATATCAGGATCCTTTTCTAGGACATGCCAGTATTTCTGTAGAGCTTTGCGTATTTTGTGACTTTCTTTGGTATAGGTTAGTATCATTCTGATTGGTTCCCTGGTTGTCTCATGTATTTCTTTTTCTTTTTCTTGTTCTTTTTTAGGAATTAATGTTTCAAGTCTGCTTTTTTCTCTTGCTCTTCTCTCACCTTGATCAATATCACGCTGTTTGTATCCTCTTTTCTTGAATCTGATGGCAGTTTCTTTGAATTTTTTGTTCATTTCTTCCTGATTAGAGCAGTTTCTCCTCATTCTTATAAATTCCCCATAGGGTATATTCTTTTTCAAAGATGCTGGATGAAAACTTTGACCATGTAACACGCTGTTCGTGGTAGTTGTTTTCCTGTGGACTGTTGTCTCCATATGACCATTTTCAACATATATTCTGGTGTCCAAGAATATTATTTCTTTCTTGCTGATGTTGTGAGTAAATCTTAATCCTTCTTCATTTTCATTTAAGATTTTCAAGTACTCCAAGAATTCTTCATTGGAACCATTCCAGATTATGAAAAGATCGTCTATAAAACGCAGCCAGAGAATCACTCTGGCTGTGTATTGGTCGTTTTCCTCTCTCCAAGCTACCATTTTCTCCCACCAACACATGACCAGGTTGGCGTAGCTTGGAGAGAAAGAAACTCCCATTGCTGTTCCACACGATTGGGTGTAATATACCTTGTCAAAAAGAAAGACGTTGTTATTCAGGCACATTTCCACCATTTCCACGATCATTTTACAGTGTTTCAACTGTTCTATAGGTTTTTGTTTTAAGAAGTATTCTGTTGCTTTCAGTCCAAGTTTGTGATTTATTGAGGTGTAGAGAGAGACTACATCGATGGTTACCAGCCGGTATCCTTCCATCCATTCTATGTTCATTAGATGTCTCAAAAAGTCCCCAGTGTCCCTTATGTATTAGGGTAAGGAGGGTACGATGGGGGCTAAAAAATGGTCTACATAGTTTGCCACATTCTCATAAAGTGAACCACAGCTCGAAATTATGGGTCTTCCGGGGGGTCTGTTTAGTGTTTTGTGCACTTTCGGGAGAAAGTAAAGTGTAGGGGTGATCGGAGTCTGATTATTTAGGAATTGTGCTTCATCTTCACTGAGTAGATTCAGATCTTGCCATTTTTTTAGACGTGTTTCCAGGTCTAATATCATGTTGTTAATTGGTTTTTTGTCCAATTTCTTGTAACTTTTAGTGTCACTCAGCTGTCGCATTGCTTCCTTCATATAGTCTTCCTTGTTTTGAAGTACTATATTTCCGCCTTTGTCCGCGGGTTTAATTTCCAAGTTGTTATTTGCCATTAAAGATTCCAAAGCATTACGTTCCTCGATTGTCAGATTTTCTTTTTTCTTTGTTTTGATGTTACTCAGCTTATCCAGTTCTTCGTCCACCAAATCATAAAATAAATCAATTTTATTACCAGGATGTAGTGTCGGACAAAATCTAGATTGTTTTTTAAAGTCTGTCTTTAAGTGTTTAGAGGTTTCTTGTCCCATTTCTAACAGGATTTGGGTATCTGTGGTTGCCTCGTTATTTGTTTCATGTAACAACTCATGTGCTGTTCTTAAAGCTGGTATATCTTGGATATTCAACGTTTGATTTTCCACATTATCAGTGGTAGTTGATTCTTTTTTTCGTTTTCCTTGTTTCTTGAAGTATTTCGATAATTTTATCTTCCTAACATATTTATAAAGATCAATTTTGGTTTCAACTAGATCCCAATGTTTTTCAGGGCAAAATGTCAACCCTTTATTTAGAAGTGTTTCCTCTGCTCGTGTTAACGTATGTTTGGAAAGATTGATTATCAAATAAGGTTCTTTTTCTCCGTCTTCCTCGTCAAGCTCTTCTAAGTGGTTGTTACTCTATTCCTCAGATTGTATCCCTTGTTTCCTCCTTTTACCTCGTCTTGTTTTGCGTTTTGTCCTCCTGGTATTGATGCTCCACTTCCTCTCCCCCGCCCTCTTGAGAAGCCCCTGCCTCGGGCCCTGCCTCTTCCCTTTGGTTGTTGTTGGTCGTAGTACACCAGTTGCATTTCCTCTAAAAAAGACGGTTTTTTTCCTTGTGCTAATAAGTCTTCGGTGTCACTGAAGTCTGTATCAGATTCACTTGGGGTTGTGTTGACAAGTTGATTCAGAGGCATTTTGTTAATTTTTAATTGTTGTCTCAGATTTGTAAAACGTTTTGCAACGGTTAGGATAGTTCCTGACGCATAGTCATGTTGGTCCCTCCTATACTTCCTTTCTTTTCTTTCCTCTACTTCTTTTTCATGTTTGTCCAGATTTCCTTCCATTGTTTTACGTAGTTTTTTTGCCTCTTCATCTTTATTAATTTCCTGTATTTTTGCTTCGATTTCTTCCACTTTACTCTTGATTTCATCAATATCTATTTTTGCATATTTTGTTATAATCATCATACTGTTGTAAGAACACTGCATGTTGTTATTCCTCCAATCAATTAGCATATCTGGTCTTGTATCCGGGTGATTTGGGAGACTAAAAATTCTCAATCCTATAAACATGTAGATGTCCACATCACCGCCAACTAATGTTAAACAATAGACACTGAGCTACAGAGAATATGGGGTTCTCAATATAATTACATATTTCACTGGAATTATACCCGAATTACAGCACATGCATACTGATTCAAAGTCAGCAAAACAGAACAATTGTGTGTAAATATAGGCAAGCAAAGTATGTCACTTGATTGGTAAAAATGTAAAAAATGTAAATAAGTAACTACAACTTGTCAACACAACCCCAAGTGAATCTGATACAGACTTCAGTGACACCGAAGACTTATTAGCACAAGGAAAAAAAACGTCTTTTTTAGAGGAAATGCAACTGGTGTACTACGACCAACAACAACCAAAGGGAAGAGGCAGGGCCCGAGGCAGGGGCTTCTCAAGAGGGCGGGGGAGAGGAAGTGGAGCATCAATACCAGGAGGACAAAACGCAAAACAAGACGAGGTAAAAGGAGGAAACAAGGGATACAATCTGAGGAACAGAGTAACAACCACTTAGAAGAGCTTGACGAGGAAGACGGAGAAAAAGAACCTTATTTGATAATCAATCTTTCCAAACATACGTTAACACGAGCAGAGGAAACACTTCTAAATAAAGGGTTGACATTTTGCCCTGAAAAACATTGGGATCTAGTAGAAACCAAAATTGATCTTTATAAATATGTTAGGAAGATAAAATTATCGAAATACTTCAAGAAAGGAGGAAAACGAAAAAAAGAATCAACTACCACTGATAATGTGGAAAATCGAGCGTTGAATATCCAAGATATACCAGCTTTAAGAACAGCACATGAGTTGTTACATGAAACAAATAACGAGGCAACCACAGATACCCAAATCCTGTTAGAAAAGGGACAAGAAACCTCTAAACACTTAAAGACAGACTTTAAAAAACAATCTAGATTTTGTCCGACACTACATCCTGGTAATAAAATTGATTTATTTTATGATTTGGTGGACGAAGAACTGGATAAGCTGAGTAACATCAAAACAAAGAAAAAAGAAAATCTGACAATCGAGGAACGTAATGCTTTGGAATCTTTAATGGCAAATAACAACTTGGAAATTAAACCCGCGGACAAAGGCGGAAATATAGTACTTCAAAACAAGGAAGACTATATGAAGGAAGCAATGCGACAGCTGAGTGACACTAAAAGTTACAAGAAATTGGACAAAAAACCAATTAACAACATGATATTAGACCTGGAAACACGTCTAAAAAAATGGCAAGATCTGAATCTACTCAGTGAAAATGAAGCACAATTCCTAAATAATCAGACTCCGATCACCCCTACACTTTACTTTCTCCCGACAGTGCACAAAACACTAAACCGACCCCCCGGAAGACCCATAATTTCGAGCTGTGGTTCACTTTATGAGAATGTGGCAAACTATGTAGACCATTTTTTAGCCCCCATCGTACCCTCCTTACCCTCATACATAAGGGACACTGGGGACTTTTTGAGACATCTAATGAACATAGAATGGATGGAAGGATACCAGCTGGTAACCATCGATGTAGTCTCTCTCTACACCTCAATAAATCACAAACTTGGACTGAAAGCAACAGAATACTTCCTAAAACAAAAACCTATAGAACAGTTGAAACACTGTAAAATGATCGTGGAAATGGTGGAAATGTGCCTGAATAACAACGTCTTTCTTTTTGACAAGGTATATTACACCCAATCGTGTGGAACAGCAATGGGAGTTTCTTTCTCTCCAAGCTACGCCAACCTGGTCATGGGTTGGTGGGAGAAAATGGTAGCTTGGAGAGAGGAAAACGACCAATACACAGCCAGAGTGATTCTCTGGCTGCGTTTTATAGACGATCTTTTCATAATCTGGAATGGTTCCAATGAAGAATTCTTGTAGTACTTGAAAATCTTAAATGAAAATGAAGAAGGATTAAGATTTACTCACAACATCAGCAAGAAAGAAATAATATTCTTGGACACCAGAATATATGTTGAAAATGGTCATCTGGAGACAACAGTCCACAGGAAAACAACTGCCACGAACAGCGTGTTACATGGTCAAAGTTTTCATCCAGCATCTTTGAAAAAGAATATACCCTATGGGGAATTTATAAGAATGAGGAGAAACTGCTCTAATCAGGAAGAAATGAACAAAAAATTCAAAGAAACTGCCATCAGATTCAAGAAAAGAGGATACAAACAGCGTGATATTGATCAAGGTGAGAGAAGAGCAAGAGAAAAAAGCAGACTTGAAACATTAATTCCTAAAAAAGAACAAGAAAAAGAAAAAGAAATACATGAGACAACCAGGGAACCAATCAGAATGATACTAACCTATACCAAAGAAAGTCACAAAATACGCAAAGCTCTACAGAAATACTGGCATGTCCTAGAAAAGGATCCTGATATAGGGAAGGAGATTGGCAAGTTCCCACAAATAACATACAGGAAAGCTCCATCTCTATCTGACAAATTAGTCAATAGCCACTTTGAAAGAACAAAAAAATCTAAAAACTGGCTAGAGAAAAAACAAAATGGCTTTACTAAATGTAGCCAATGTAAAGCCTGTCAAGTTGGACGCAATCTCACTAAACTAAAGGATCCAAAAGGAAAGACTTTCAAAATAGAAAGTACAATCACTTGTAAAACAACTCATGTGGTTTATCTGTTGCAGTGTTTTTGTGGACAAAGATATATCGGGAGTAGCATCTGCCCTCTCCAGAAAAGGATATTGGAACACATCCGAGCTATAGAAAACCATGATTTGAGTTATGCTATGGCAAAACACATGCTAACTCATGACAAAGAAAAAAAGACCTGGAAAGACATGACATATAGTGGCTTGGCCACAGTTCCAATAAAGGAAAGAGGGGGAAACAGACTGATGACGCTACGGCGTATGGAATCAAGGTTAATCATTCGTTTCAAAACTAAGATACCTGGGGGTCTCAATGGAGACGAGGAACTTCATGTGCACCTGTAAAAGGCTAAAGACTGGAAAAGGACTTACATAAATGAATATGACAATGTGCACAGGGTGGGGGATTATAGGACACTGAGTCCCTAACATATATGTGAAACAATAGAGTGAGAAGTAATTGTATACCCATTAGCAAATATTGGTATGTGAATGGAGCTTATATCTTCTAATATAAAATAAGGGCACTAAGTCCCTATATTTATAAACATGTAGATGTCCACATCACCGCCAACTAATGTTAAACAATAGACACTGAGCTACAGAGAATATGGGGTTCTCAATATAATTACATATTTCACTGGAATTATACCCGAATTACAGCACATGCATACTGATTCAAAGTCAGCAAAACAGAACAATTGTGTGTAAATATAGGCAAGCAAAGTACGTCACTTGATTGGTAAAAATGTAAAAAATGTAAATAAGTAACTACAAGTACCACAATGCCTCATAATAAGGCTAATGTGAATTACTGGTATATAAGGAGAAACAGAAAAGGGACCAATGTTTGTAACCGTGATCAAGCAGCGGATGCTGTGAAACGCGTTGGTGAAGCTGTTGCTGTAAAGGCATCAAAATAAACCTGCATTAAGAATTATATTCCTGGCGGAGTGCGAGTAATTCTTTGGTAAAAAAAAAAATAAAAAAATATATAACTGAAAAAAACCAATGGTTACAGTGATGTTATAGTTAGGAAATAGAATTAAAAAAAAACTTCGAAATTCACTGGAAAAACAAAGGTTGCAGTGTCGTTATGGTTAAGATCTGATTTTACTTGTACAAAACCACTGAAAATCAGCAGCTATACTTACCTGAGCTAACTATAACTTACGCCCCGCAATGCACTGCTTATGACCTCACATATTACATCACCCATGATATGGTCAGTGACATCTCTTATTATATCATCCACAGAACCACTCACATACCTACTCACAACTCTATACAACGTTCTATACACCTACTCACACACCCACACACCAGCTCACATACCTAGTCACAGACCCATACAACTACTGACAATCAATCAATCAATCATGCCATTTGTATAGCGCACTACTCACCCGGGAGGGTCTCAAGGCGCTTGGGGGGAGGGGTATGCTACTGCTCGAACAGCCAGGTCTTGAGTTGTTTCCTGAAGGCGAGATGGTCCTGGGTCAGCCAAAGGTGGATGGGGAGGGAGTTCCAAGTCTTGGCAGCCAGGTAAGAGAAGGATCTTCCTCCGGCGGTGGCTCTTCGGATGCGTGGTACGGCTGCGAGGGCGAGGCTGGTGGACCGTAGCTGGCGGGTGGGCGTGTAGAAGGTCAGGCGGTCGTTGAGGTACTTGGGGCCCAGTTCGTGGAGAGACTTGTGGGTGAGGAGCCGGAACGTGATCCTCTTGTCGACGGGGAGCCAGTGCAGGTTCCTCAGGTGGCTGGAGATGTGGCTGCGTCGGGGGACATCCAGGATGAGTCGGGCGGAGGCGTTCTGGATGCGCTGGAGTCTTTTCTGTAGCTTGGCTGTGGTTCCGGCGTAGAGGGCGTTTCCGTAGTCCAGTCGGCTGGTGACGAGTGCCTGGGTGACAGTCTTCCTGGTCTCGGTCGGGATCCAGTGGAAGATCTTGCAAAGCATACGAAGGGTGTTGAAGCACGATGAGGAGACGGCGTTGACTTGTCTGGTCATCGAGAGGGAGGGGTCCAGGATGAAGCCCAGGTTGCGTGCATGGTCGGTTGGCTTGGGTGCGGTGCCCAGGGCTGGGGGCCACCAGGAGTCGTCCCAGGCGGAGGGCGAAGATCCCAGGATGAGGACTTCCGTCTTGTCCGAGTTCAGTTTCAGGCGGCTGTCCTTCATCCACTCGGCAACGTCTTTCATCCCTTCGTGTAGGCAGGTTCTGGCGGTGTCGGGGTCTCCGGTGAGGGAGAGGATCAGCTGGGTGTCGTCAGCGTAAGAGATGATGTTGAGGTTGTGCTGGCGTGCGATGGCTGCGAGACGTTTCATGTAGATGTTGAAGAGGGTGGGGCTGAGTGAAGATCCATGCGGGACGCCGCAGATGACTTCGGTGGCCTCGGAGCGAAACGGGGGGAGGCGGACTCTTTGTGTTCTACCTGCGAGGAACGAGATGATCCACTCCAGTGCCTTCTCTTGGATACCGATGTTGCTGAGGCGCTGGACTAGGGTGCGGTGGCAGACCGTGTCGAATGCAGCGGAGAGGTCCAGGAGGATGAGGGCCACTGTTTCCCCCTTGTCGAGCAGAGTCCGGATGTCGTCGGTGGCTGCGATGAGGGCGGTCTCGGTGCTGTGGTTGGCTCTGAAGCCGGACTGCGAGGGGTCGAGGGATCCGTTCGTCTCGAGTAAGGCGGTCAGCTGTCTGTTGACGATCTTCTCGATGACTTTAGCAGGAAAAGGGAGGAGCGAGATGGGGCGGAAGTTTTTGAGATCGGTGGGGTCCGCTGTAGGTTTCTTCAGGAGGGCGCTGATCTCGGCGTGCTTCCAGCTCTCCGGGAAGGTGGCGGTGTTGAAGGAGGCGTTGATGATGTTCCGGAGTTGGGGTGCGATGGTGGAGTCGGCCTTGTTGAAGACGTGGTGTGGGCAGGGGTCGGTCGGTGATCCGGAGTGGATGGTGTTCATCGTGCGGGCTGTGTCTTCGGTGGTCACCGT
Organism: Lissotriton helveticus; assembly: GCF_964261635.1. Taxonomy (NCBI): domain Eukaryota; kingdom Metazoa; phylum Chordata; class Amphibia; order Caudata; family Salamandridae; genus Lissotriton; species Lissotriton helveticus. The sequence goes on along the minus strand of NC_136071.1, from coordinate 983,135,818 downwards.
GGCCCAGGTGCGAAGGGTGGCGGTGGGGGGCGTTGGTTCAACGGTTGGGTACGTGGGTGGGGCGCCGAAGCTGTTGTGGATGTCGGCGATCTTGCGGTGGAAGAACGAGGCGAGGGAGTCACAGAGGTCTTGTGACGGAGTGATGTCATTGGTGCCGGTGCTGGGGTTGGAGAACTCCTTGACGATAGTGAAGAGCTCTTTGCTGTCGTGGGCATTGTTGTCCAGTCGTTCCTTCAGGGATTTCTTCTTGGTGGTGCGGATGAGCTGGTGGTGCTTGCGGGTAGCATGTTTGAGGGCGGTCATGTTGTCGGTGGTCCGGTCGAGGAGCCAGGCTTTCTCGAGGGTGCGGCAGGTCTTCTTGGAGTCCTTGAGGTCGTCGGTGAACCAGGATGCCTTCTTGCTTCTAGGTCTGCTGGGTGGGTTCTTTAGTGGCGCGAGGTCGTCGGCGCAGGCGGTCAGCCACTGTGTGAAGTTGCGGGCTGCTTCGTTGGGGTCCGTTGTGTTGGCGGGTGGGCTCTGGCTGAGGGAGGTGGTGAGCTGGTCTGCGGTGATCTTGCTCCAATTCCTGTGAGGTACCTGTTGCGGGTGGTGGTGGGTCGTGGATGTTTTGAAGCTGAAGTGGACGCAGCTGTGGTCGGTCCAGTGGAGTCCGGTGGCATGGCTGAAGGTGATGTACTTGCTGGAAGAGAAGTCGGGATCAAGCGTGTGGCCGGCGTAGTGGGTGGGGGTGTTGACCAGTTGCTTGAGTCCGAGGTTGGCGAGGTTTTCCAGCAGGGCGGTGGTGTTGCGGTCCTTGTTGTTCTCCAGGTGGAAGTTGAGGTCCCCGAGGAGGATGTAGTCAGTGGAGGGGAGGGTGTGCTGGCTGATGAAGTCTGTGATGTCTTCGCTGAGTTGTGTGCGTGGTCCCGGGGGTCTGTAGACGAGGGTGCCTCTGAGGGTCATCTTAGGGTCGGTGTGAATCTGGAAGTGGAGATGTTCGGCTGCGGCGAAGGAGTCGTTGGCGTCGGTCGTGATGCAGATGGTGTTCCTGTGGACGATGGCGATGCCACCTCCGGTCTGGTTGATGCAGTCCCTCCTGATGATCTTGTACCCGTCCGGGATGGCGATGGCGATGTCGGGTGCAGAGGAGACATTCATCCAGGTTTCCGTGAGGAAGGCGACGTCCGGTGATGTAGCGTCGAGGAGGTTCCAGAGTTCCACGGCGTGTCTGTGGACGGAGCGGGTGTTGATCAGGATGCACTTGAGGTGGTTGCTGCTGGTGTTTGTCTTGGCGGGTGCGGGGCAGGTTCGGAGGCAGGTGAACTTGCAGGTGCAGCAGGTGAAGGGTCCGTGGGTGCGTCTCGGGGTGGCTCGGCAGCAGGCGTGGGTCCGGCCGGCATTGAGTGCGTTGAGAGTGGCGGCGTCGTAGGTCAGTTGGGTCGTCTTGCCTCGGCGGGGAGGGCCAGGGGACCTGGCGCTGGGCGCGGGCCAGGCGCGGACGGGCGCAGACGGGCTTACCTTTGGCGCACCTTTGGCGCTCAATCGGCGCTCCCGCTGCGCGCGTCCGCTGCGCGGTTGCTCTGGGGGCGTCATAAGTAAGGAGCCGGGAGGGAGGAGCAGCTGGGTGGCGGGAGCGGGGTGGCGAATGGAATCACAGGGGGGCGGGGCCGCAGGGAGGCAGCGGCGGGAAATTCCAAGAAGCAGCGGGCAGCGGGAAATTCCCAGGAGCAGCGGGAAATTCCCAGGAGCAGCGGGAAATTCACAGGAGCAGCGGGAAATTCCCAGGAGCAGCGGGCAGCGAGCGAAGGAATCTGCAGGCAGGAGGCGGCAAAGGCAGGCAGGAGCGGCAGCAGTGAGTGGGGCGACCAAACCCTGTGGAGGGCTGAGCGGTCACCCAAACACCCATTCACTCACTCACATAGCCACTCACACAGTCACTCACTCACCCATACCGCTACTAACAGAGCTACTCACAGGCCTACTCACTCACCCATAGAGCCACTCATACATCCATTTGTTCTCTCTCAAATCCACTTGTATAGCCATTCACACATTGATCCAAGCACTCAAACACCCACTCTAGCCACACACAGATAGTTGCTGAGCAAAACAGCTACTCACACACCCACTGATTTACCCACATACTTACCCATACACCCACTTATACACCCAGCCACTCACTCATAGAGCCATTCATGCAGACACTCAGTCAGACATACGGGCACTCACACACACTCACCCATCCATAGAGCCACTCACATAGCCACTCACTACCCTATACAGCCCTAACATATAGCACTAACTCACCCATATAACCACTCACACCTCCACTCACTCTCCCATACAGCCACTAATGTACCCACTCACTTATCCATACAGTCACTCACACAACCACTCACTCTTCTATACAAAGACACTGCAACTCACTTACCCACACAGCTACTCACACAGACACTGACTATGAAATACCCACTTACTTACCCATATACCACTCAAACAGCTACTCGCTCACTCACCCATACACCCACTTACACACTCAGGTCACTCTCTATAAAGCCACTCACGTAGTCACTCAGTCACCCACTCAGTTACCCATACACCCACCAAAACACCCACTCACTCACTCACATAGGCAGTCATTTACCCATACAGACTGACACACCCACTCACTCACCAATATAGCCACTCAGTCACCAATACATCTAATCACACACCCATTAATTCATCCCTATAGCTACTCACACACAAACTTATTTACTCATACATCCACTCATATAGCCACTCGCACACCCATACAGTCACTGACACATTCACTCACACACGGATACACACAGTCACACAGCCACTCACCTAATATATGCTACAAATAGTATCACTCAGTAGTACACAAAATATACTAATTCAACTTTTGGTAATTTGTTAGTATATATATTTAACACTCATTAACGTTTTTAAAACACTCACAATCATTTAGTGATGTCATCAATTATGTCCTTTAAGATGCCAATGTGATGTTATGAGTGATGTCACTGACCATGTCATGAGTGATGTAATATGTGTGATCGGAAGCAGTGCATTATGAACACGTAAGTTATAGTTAGCTCAGATAACTATAACTGCTGAAATTCAATGGCTTTGTACGAGTGAAATCTGAGCCTTAATATAATGACCCTGTAACCTTTGGTTTTCCAGTGTGTGTGTCTGTGTGTGTGGTTGTGTGTGTGTGTGGGGGGGTGTATTTGCATGTGTATTTGTATGGGTGAGTGAGGGGTTGTGTCAGTGGCTGCATGGGTAATGTGAGTGGGTGTGTTAGTTTCTCTATAGGTAATTGAATGGGTGTGTGAGTGGCTTTAAGAGTGTATCATTGAATGGGTGTGTAAGTGTCTGAATGTCTGTATGACTGGATGTGTGAGTGGCTGTATTGGTGAGTGAGTGGATATATGAGTGGCCGTGTAGGTGAGTTAGGAGGTATGTAAGTGGCTTTATGAGTGAGTGGATGTGTGAGTGGCTCTATGGATGATTGGTTGTGTGAGTACTGGTATGGGTCTGTGAATGGGTATGTAAGGGGTTGTATGGCAGTGGGATTGAGTGTATGAGAGGTTCACTGGGGATGTTAGTAGCTGTCTGAGTGGGTCTGTGGATGATGTCATCAGTGATATATCATTTGAGATGCCATCAGTGATGCCATTTGAGATGTCATCACTGATGTCACTGACCATTTCATGAAAGATGTAGAATTTTATTGTACGATTAGTTTAATCATCACAATTGATATAAAATAAATTAAAACATAGTTGACAAAATGTTTCCTAAGCTACTCCCAACACCTTCACTAAAAAATAGGCAATACAATAATTAAGTAGAAATTATCTTCTGGAACAAGATTACCTTCACTTATATACAAGCACAAGGTAGCATCCTTCTAAAAATGAGACAGCCACCAAACTGGACAAAGTGCAACTTAGTGCAAAAAAGGGCTACATATTGTGGGTCAGTAAAGAGTCAGAGAGTGTTAAACACCTGGGTAACTTAGGGCTAAAATATCTGACAATTCGACCATAGATTGGTACATGAAGGTTTAGCTTAATCTGTATTGTACTACCCCAGGATTTATGTGAGATTCAAAGTTACAGTGGGCAACAACAAAGCGTTAATGTTGCATCATTTCCTCAGTCACACCACTTAAAGTTTCTTGGAGCCTTTGGCTTGATTCCACTATTATTAGTGGAGCACAAATCTTTAATGTAAAGGATGGATTCAAGATTGTGAGTGTGATTAGACTAGGTCGAATGAAGTATCAGCCCAAAATTGAAATGTTAGGTAATAGGGTATTTTAGTTGTATAGAGCTGTGGCAGGAGTCCCCAAGGTAATGTGTCAGAGAACAAAAATGTAGGAGGGGCTACTTCAGAAAAGATGTGTTGTTGCTATGTCCGCTAGTAGCTGTTTCCTCAGATTGAGACAAAACCTGAGTTTTCTGGGTGACCAGTAACTTGTTGAGTTTACGATATACAAGATCGACAAAGATTGTAAAGCTGATGTTAAGAGCCCTATTTTCAGGCTCAGTGCAAGGTTGATGCCCTGCTTGCAGGACCAGACACCTGGTCTGTTCCACTCAGGCCTCAATTTTGACCTACGCAAGGTCGTCAATGCTGGCCAGAGACATGCAACGTGCTCCCGAGACTCAACTAATTACCTGTAACCGCTCACACACGCTCATCTGATTTGTACCGCCAAAGTGGCAGATGTTTCAAAAGATGCTGCTCACCCAGTCTGAGTGCTAAAAATCGCTGTTTTAAATACAGGGGATATGTGCAGGCTAGGCATGGTGGAAGAAAGGCCAGCTGGTAAGAAATCAGTACTGCCCACTCGTGCTTGAGTTTGGCGAGGATTGCCTTGTCAGAAGAGTAGGAACACAGTTGAGTACGCTTCTTGATACTTGTTTTAAACTGCTTTGCTTGTATTTAGGTTCCACAATTCACTTATTCATTCATGGAAAAAACAGCTATGTGACCCACCAGGGTTGCTAGTGCTGATATCTAACCATAGCAAGGACTCGAGGGAGCCAGCTCTAGCCTGCCTTAACTTGTGGCACAATTTTACAAAAGTACCCACACTTTGCATTTTGTGGCTGAGGAGACCTAGCTCTAATCGAATCTGTGCTGAAGATGCAGATTTTGGCAGCTGAAGAACCTTTTTATAGATCTTATTCGTGTGTTGGTTTAGTGTGGGGCCAACATTGGAACTAGGCTCGGACCTGTCAGTTTTTTGGAAAGTTTGGATAGGCTGACTTGAGGAGCTCTTGCTTTCATAGCGATATCACTGCAGTGCCTGACAAATGTGCCCCTAGGTTAATCCCCAGGTATTTATATGTTTTTCCCACTGAGAGTTCATAGTTGTTGTATGACCAGCTGCCAGCTCTGTAATAGTTCCTACCAAATATGACCACTTAAGTTTTTTTTTAATTTACCTTCAAGTCATGAAATCACTAGCAGTGCATTGTGTGGATGTAAGTTATAGTTAGCCCAGGTAACTATAACTGCTGATGGTTTTGTACAAGTGAAATCTAAGCCTAATGATAACATCACTGTAACCTTTTGCTTTTTCAGTGAATGTCTACGTTTTTTTAATTACATTTCCTAACTAAAACGTCCCTGAAACCTTTGATTTTTTCAGTGAATCTCCAAGGATTTTTGATTCAATTTCCTAACTATAACATCCCTGTAACCTTTGTTTTTAATTGTATTCCTACTTTTTTTAATTGTATTTCCTAACTGTAACCTGTAATCTTTTAGAGTGAGTATGTGACTGAGTGCATGAGTGCCTCAGATGGTATGTGAGTGAGTATGTGAGTATCTCAATGTGTGTGAGTTGGTGCATGTGTGTCTGGGTGGGGCTTTGAAGGAGTGTGATAGTGTCTGAGTGATTTTGACCCTACCTCTATGTTTGTGTTAGTCAATCTGTATGTGGATAAGATTCAAAGTGGGTAAGTGAGTGAGCGTCTGAGTGTCTCGCTGGGTGTGTGAGTGGGTGGGTGAGTGAATGGGTACTTGCATCTCTATGTGGATCTGTGAGTACGTGTATGAGTGTCTGGTGCATCTGTGAGTGTATGTGAGAATATCTGAGTGGGCTTGCGAGTGCCTCCATGTGTTTGTCAGTCAGTTAGTGAGAGAATGCATGATTGTCTCAGTGGGTCTGTGAGTGGGCACATGAGTCTGTGAGTGGGTCTGTGAGTGGGTGTGTGAGTCTCTGAGTAAGTCTGTGAATAGGGGTGTGAGTCTCTGAGTAGGTCTGTGAATGGTTGAGCAAGAGTATGAGTGATTCTGTCTGTGGGTGCATGGGTGTCTGACAGGTTCTGTATGTGGGTGTAAGCGTATCTGAGTTGTTGTGTGAGTGGGTGTATGAGTGCCTAAGTATGTCCTGCTCATCCACAGCTCATTTTCTGCCTTCTTTCTGTTCATATCTGACCTACATGTTGCCACTTTCTGCTCATTTCTGACTTGTATTTTGCCTCTTTCTGCTAATTTCTAACCTTTACTTTGCTTCTTTCTGCTCATTGCTGACATTTATTTGTCTCTTTCTCCTCATTTCTGAATCTATTTTGCCTCATTCTGCTTGTTTCTGACCTCTGTTTGCTTCTTTCTGCTCATTGATATTTTTAAAATATTTATTTATTTTTCAGATAATTTAATTGTTTTTAATTTTTTAAATGGTATTAGTCACTTTTTCCCTACTGTATCACTCATTGGAGTGGGAATAGTAATGTTTACCCCTCCGCTATCCAGCACTTTGCCTACTGTTGCACTCACTGGAGTGGGAATAGTCATTTTTACTCGTCCACTATCCAATCCTCTCCTTACTGTTGCACTCACTGGAGTGGGAATACTAATGTTTACCCCTCTGCTACCCAACAGTTTACCTACTGTTGCACTCTTTGAAGTGGGGATAGTATTTTTTACTAACAGTGGGTGTAGTATGCCTAGTGGGGCTACGCAAAGCTACGTGAAGTGGGCATGATGCTATGCCCACTCACACGCTTCGCATAGCCCCACCACGGGCCGCCCGCCTCCCTCCCACCCTCTTCTACATACATAATTTCAAGTAACAACTACAGTAAAAGTACATTAAAACACTTAACCTGGTCCGCGGTGTCCCGGGGCTCCCTCTTCTATTTCGTGCTGACTTCTCCCACCCAAATGCGCATGCGCGGCCGCCCGCGCATGCGCATTTCTCGTGAACAATGCGCATGCGCGGGCGGCCGCGCATGCGCATTTGGATGGGAGAAGTCGTCGCGAAATAGAAGAGGGAGCCCCGGGACGCCGCGAACCAGGTAAGTGCTTTTAATGTACTTTTACTGTAGTTGTTACTTGAAATGAGGTATGTAGAAGAGGGCGGGAGGGAGGCGGGTGGCGGGCAACTTCGCTCCGTCCACAAAGCATGCGTAGTGTTGCCTACTACGCCTACTTAGGCAGCACTACGTACACTCCGTGGGTGGAGCGTAGTCTTGCGCCCAGGGTTAATTTTTACCCCGTCGCTATCCAGCACTTCCCCTACTGTTGCAATCACTGGAATGGGAAGAGTAAATTTTACCCCTCAGCTATCCAATACTTTCCCTACTGTTGCACCCACTGGAGAGGGAATAGTAATTGTTACCACTCCACTATGCAACATTTTCTCTACTGTTGCACTCATTGTAGTGGAAATAGTACATTTTACCCCTTCGCTATGCAGCACTTTCCCTACTGTTGCAATCACTAGAGTGGGAATAGTAATGTTTACCCCTCTGCTATCGAACACTTTCCCTAAGGCTGCACTCACTGGAGGGGGGTTAGTAATTTTTCCCCTCTGCTATCCAACACTTTCCCTACTGTTGCACTCACTGGAGTGGGGATAGTAATGTTTACCCCTGCGCTATTCAATATTTCCCCTACTGTTGCAATCATTGCAGTTGGAATAGTAAATGTTATTATTTCGCTATCAAACATTTTCCCTACTGTTATATTTATTGTATTGTGAAATGTACGTTTTAATTTTGTTTTAATAGTGTAATGTTTTAATTAATGATAGAATGTTTTTTTATTTCAAATTATTGATCTATGTATATATTTTATTTTTAAATAATGTAAAAGTTTAAAAATTAAATAAAGATAATAGGTAATAAATTATTTTAAAGTAAATATATGTATACATTATTATGTTTGCGTGTTTATGTTTTTTAAATGATTGCTATATGTATATATTTTGTTTTTCTATAATTTAAAAGTTTAAAAATTAAATAAAGATAATATTTCCTAAATGATTTTAAATTAAATATATGTATATGTATAAATTATTATGTTTGCGTGTTTCTTTTTTTATATTAGGTTTAATTTTTATATTTAGCTAAAATGTATATTAAATCAAATTTATAAGATAATATTAATATTAATATTTTATATATTTATTATATATTATTTTATTTTATTCATATTTTGTAATCGATTTTTTTACATCTATATTTGTAAGTTCGATATTTTGATTCCACATTTTTGTACTTACCTGTTTAAATATATAGAGTCGATATTTTTACACTCTATATATTTTTGGGGATACTTTTTACCATCAATGTCAGTGAACCAATGGTCTCTATTCCTTAAAGCAACATCTCCTAGACTGTCTTACTTTCCTTGCTCTTCTTGTCTTCTTTCCTGGCAAACCGGGGATGTCCCGCCATGGAAGCACAAGCCTAAAACAAACAGAAGAAGGAGAAGATTACCAGTGAAAGGAGAAAGACTCAAAGCCTCAGTTATTTCCAGCCCTTCCTTATTTTCCCCTTGGTATTATTTGGTTCGCAGTTGTTTCTCCAGACTTTCCTTAAAATAAACGCCAACATTGAGAAACTCATCCGGCCTCCTAGATTAATCTTTCGCCCAACCCTCACAGTGAGCCATTAAGGAAACTCAGCTGATTAGCAGTGGCAGGTGACCCCTTGACTCTTCACTTCTCACATGATGAACAATGCTAAATATACAACCAAGCTGGGTGTTTGCCTGTATTAGACACAACTAGGCATTGGAATGGAAAAATAAACATGTTATGACTACATTGTGTTTGTAGCAGAGTTTTGACGATGTCGGGTCTATCATTGAGGTCAAAATGTCATGTATCTGGACATCTAATGAGCTGATGAAATCTACTACATCTACTGAGTGTCAATAAATGCAAACAGATGACAATACTAATCTCTATCTATTTGGCTCAATTCTAAGTACACATTTACTTTGACACAAGCAACATGGATGTAGATACCTCACTTCAACCATTAACAATCTTCTTTATTTCTCAACAGGTCGATCCACCACTGTACCTGAAAAGAGGTTGGAAACCGAACAACGTTCCTCTCTCCACCAGGACAAAGCCCTCAGTGATGACAACACTCCTGAAGAGGTGGACGTTAATTACTGTCCTGGTCAATCTAGGCAGCCTGGGCAAATGCCAACAGTGGGGCTCACTGTGCCTACAACAACACATCCCACCACAGCAGCAACATCTCAGCCAACCGCCGCCCTCTAACTGGTGCACCTAGCATAGTCAGTCCCATCCTGTGCCCCCCAGTCCTGGATTCTGATATAGCTAACACCACCCCAGTCACTGAGGAACCAGAACCCAGTGAGAGGGTGCAGTCTGTGCGAAGGGGCACAGGGGTGTGGGGTTTGCATTGTGGGAGGGTAACTGTGGGCCTGCAGAGTGAGCCCACTGAAGACATAGACGTGGACACCCAGGCTGCCCTCACCCAAGTACTGGGAGTCTACCATGACTCCCAAAGTATCATGGGTCAAGTATTGCCTGAAATCTGGGATATAAAGGAGCTGCAGAGGGAAACATACTAGGAGGTTGCTGCCATCCACACCAAGATGGCCGGCATCCACACCGAGGTGGGCGGCTTCCACACTGAGGCGACCTCCTTGGTTGGGGTACTGCAGCATATCAACACCACCCTCTGCAGGACTTTTCCATCTGCATATTTTCCTTCCTGTGGTCCAAGTACTTTCACAAAATCAACATCTGCCACAGTTAAAGGAAGGGAGGCCCTGTCAGATGCACATGTCTACACTCAGCAGCTTTGGATCCCCCTCCTGTAAAAAGAGGGGATGTCCACCCAAAAATCCAGGACCTCAAGCTGGAAAGACAACCACCATCAGCAAGAAACTGTTCCCCTAAATTCCTCCTGTATGTGTTACACATTCACTTTGTTGGACTATTCCCACTTTTCCATATCTGATGGGAGGAGTGTGTTGGACTTTGGACTCCTGACCATTTTGACTCTACAGCAATGGTTTTTTCCTCAGTGGCTGAGGAATTTACTTTCTGTTTTCACTGTTGAATGTTAGGTTAATTTCAATATCTTATCCTTTTTCACTTCATTAAATACATATGTCACCAAAGCATTGTTTCCTGTTGTAATTATAACATATAGCAACGTGTATGTACTACCATGTGAACTTTGCAACATCAAAACTAGGGACTTCTGGAGGGATCACTACCATGTCACAACAAAACATACATACAAGAATCTGGGCTGAGAACATCTTTATTCCATTGTTCAAATCATAGGCGGACATGATGCCAGATACATAGCAAATAAGGCATATTTCAGTAGCACTGGGTCAGTGATCACATAATCACTTGAAGACTTTCACAACATGAAAGGAGGGGACACATCTGACAATATCACATACAATAGGCAACATTAAATTAGGTTTGCATCATCAGCTGCAGCCATGTCGCCTACCTCACAAAAGGAATCCTACATCAAGTAAATACAAAAAACAGACTTCAATCAATCAATCAATCAATCAATTATGTCAGTTAAATAGTTTCTGACCACAGGGTCATTTCAATCCAGTGTTGCTTGCACATTGGATTGAAAAGAAGTCTGATATTGTGTGGTTACATGCTCTGGAGAATAAATGAAGACAGTAAAGCCTAATCCTCACCTCCAGGTATTGATATTGAACTTTGATTGCAACTACAGGAGGAGGTATTTTAAAGGCTATACTGATACCAGTACTAATAAGTGGGATTGCTTGTTATGCCTTGTCAATGGCCGTAGATATTACTTACATGAAGGAAGGGAAGAAGAAATGAGCAAAAGATTTAAAAAGTGTCTACGCTTAAATCACATTATGAATAATTACTATAGAATGTCAATGACAATTTAAAGTTTGAAAAGAAAGAGAAGGGATTCAACAGATGATGATGAGTGCCTTTTGAACAGAACTCACATGTGGAACAAGGATAGTGTGATGGTTGATAAACCAGATAGGGGACTAATGGAGTAAATTAATTAGAATGGAAAATCAATTAACTTAGTAAGCTAAATGCACAACGAAGACTGTACTAACCTAGATAAACTGTGTTTAGTAATCCTACCTATTGTAGGCAACAAAGGAAGTCTTCAATTTCTCTTCCTCATTTATATATACATGTGTGTTTTATACGCTAGCACTGGTGAGGTTTGCTGAAGGTTCTCTGGCCCCCTACACTTGAAAGTTGTTGTGAACTTATTTATGTGTGGTGCTTTGAGGTGGAGAGATCACCCACTCCCGAGTTGGACGACCAAAATCACCCAGTTTGTACAAGAAATTGGTTTCCCCAGCACATACAAATAGCACTAACATAACATAACATGCTAATGTCAGCATGTATTACATAAATCATAGATATCAACAATTCTTGTCTTTCTTTGTATTTGTTAGATTTATTCTTATATGTTCTTGTTGAGGACTTTTTAGTCAACACGTGTTTCGTCGCCCATAGCAGGTGGCCGCAACTTCCTCAGGGCTGTTTATGGTTGGTGTTATCTTTTAATCGGTTGTAATTCCGTCCTAGTTTCCCCAAATAGTTCCATGCCTTCATTCGTTTTTCTCTCCCAATTGTGTCAATATTATCCCTTATTATTTGTTGTCATTCGTTTTACCGACTTCTGAGTGTTTGCTCATGCAGCCTTCCATCGTCAAAGCGGATGGATTTAAAAATTACACATCTGATGTGCTTTGGAAAGTGGACACACCTGCAAATCAAACTATAAAGTACACTCCAACCCTGGCCAGCACCGTGTGCTCCCAACAGACAGGCACCAGCGTTTTCTGAATTTTGACCTAAGGCACCCCTATTTTGATCTTACCCTTTAGCACTTTCCACCACCTGTAATTTTTGTTTTGCACCTTTTTACCTCAATCATTTGTTTGTTGTTCATTCATATACTTACTCTCATTTTATTTTTTCAACATGCCTGGGAAAAAAACAAGCTTTACTGAGCAAGAATTAACGGTCATGGTGGATGAAATCATTAGAGTAGAGCCACACATTTTTGAAGCCCAAGTCCAGCATACTCATCAGTAGGACAACTGAAATGGTAGTCAACAGAGTGAATGCTGTTGGTACCACCCTGTGCACTCAGGGCGACATTAGGAAGAGATGGAACAACCTTGTTCTGAGGGTCTATACCAGGTACAACAACTACCACCTGGAGTATCATACGACTGGTGGTGACACTCCCAGCACACCATCACAACTCATTCCCTGGGAGGAGAAGATCTTGCCATCCTGCATTTTCAGGGCTTGACAGGAATAGAGGGAGTAGTGGACGCTGCTAACGTACACTTCAATAACTGCCACATTATCACAATGTCCTGTTTGCTCTTAACTCTGCTTTTGCTATTGTATTCTCCAGCTACTTTCCTAATATGTTATTCTCAAAGTATCTGGAATGTTGGTTTGTCTGTGGCAATGTGTATTGCTGCATATAAGAGCACATGTATCCAACTCTGTGACATCCCACACATTGCAATGCTGTCTGTAAGTGCATTACCATCAAAATATCAATCCAGGGCCCATCATATGTGTTAACATGTAAATGTGTGGCCCATCCCAAATGCATGTTGCCAGCAGCTAAGGTACACTAACCGTTTGTAAATTGTTTGTAAGGTGAGATTGAAGTGACTACATCTACCATGAGGCCTTGACACTCCAACTCTAACCAAGATTCTACACTCCTTTTGCCCCTTCTCACTTGCCTGCCATGTCACTACTGATCTTCACTTGTCTTGCAGATTACCATTTGTCAAGTGTTGTTAAAGTGAGATTGAAAAGGGACATCTACTACCATGTGGTCTTGTGATCTGAACTCTAATCAAGATGCTGGTCTCCTATTGCCCCTTTTCACTAATCTGACATGTTACAACTGATCTACACTTACCATGCAGGTGACCATTTGTCAAGTGTTGCTAAAGTGAGATTGAAAAGCTGCCACTACTACCATGAGGCCTTGTGACTGTAACTCTAACCAAGATGCTAGAATCCTATTAACCCTTCTCACTGGTTTCTCATATTACAACTAACCTTCACTCATCATGGACTGTACAATGAGCAGACAATGCTCCACTCAGATATATGTCTGAATACTTTGCTTGATGGTGTCCTGGACGCATCAACTAAAACTATTAATGGTTTGAGTGAAACCATTACAATGGTGTACCCCTAATTTGTGTGAGTATGGGGAAGATCAGACTGTCAAGGAATAAAGCTTCAGGTCTCACCTATACACATTTTGGACAAAATGAAGGCCCATCATATCACTCAGATGATTGTAATTGGGGTTATTACTTAGAACAAAAAATGTATTAACTTTGTAAGTCAAATGTGCAATGAATTGTAAAAATTAACATTAAACTGACACGCATTTGAAATGTGCTTACTCGTAATAGACACTTATTCCTATGTATGAAACCCATAGAAAGACTATGAAGCAAGCTTTAATCAGAAATGAACTTAGTATCGAGGAAATGTGAACAATTGTTATTTAGAAATTTGGCCCTAAATTGACATGCTTAGAGATGTTGTCATACCTATATGATATTTAGGTTTAGCAAAATGTATTATTTTCATAAGCAACATATTATTCTTGAATGTCATGAACTTCCTATTTTTCTTATAGTTACTATAATGATGAGTAAAATAACCTAAACATTATGCTTAATTTGCTTTTGAAAAGATGTATTACACAATAGTAATTTTTCCGTTTAGTTGGTAGTTCATTGTACTTGCAGTGAAACTAGTTTAGATGTAGAAGGTGTTTGAGGCCTAAGGGGAGAATGCCTGTTGCTTCCAGGAGACTGGACTGCTGTAGTTACCGAATGATAAAAAAGTAAATGCTGCATATATTTCCATGGGAACGGAGGAGCTCAACTTGCTTACCTAAGAATCCTGCCTCCCGATTGATCCATGGAGAAAAGAGCATGTTACAATGTTTTTTGACATGTTTTCTTGACTTTTATATTAGTGCGTGTCTCAGCTTCACATCAGATTCTTTGAAACCTTTTCCCGGACCCAGACCATTGACTGGTGTGGCTACTGCTGCTGTTGTCCCCTTTGACACACTCTGCTATTTTATTTGACAGATTGCAACTGCAACTGTATGCATATTTACTTCGATGTATTGAGACTTGGCTGAATTTGATGAATTACTATTTATGGGAAGTTCTGCTTCTTTAAATTGGTTTTGAAGTTTCATAGTCCTTGAATTACTCTTTTTTCCTTGAATTCAAACTCTTCATGGGTTCTTTACATCTAAACTCTAATCCTGATTCTATAGAATAGGGAACTTGGGGGCATATTATCAACAAATAGCGATATTTATCGCTAAGTAGACAGATTTTATCTCTGAGATAACGTGCTATTAGCAACGTTTATCTCAAAAGAAATAAAATTCCCGGCGATAGCGGCAAAATCCGAGAATATCGCTGAGAATACAGCGATATTCACGCATTATCGCTAACAGGGTCATAGCCATTATATCCACCTCCCATTGGATATAATGGCTAAGAACTAGTCTGAGCAGGCGCTCGTTTTTGGAGATATTCGCGCTTAGAAATAAAGACAAAAATATAGAAAAGAACCTTACGGATCTCTTAATAAGAAATAAAGGTATTTGTTGGACCTGACCCTTTTGGCAGGTTCACCCCGAAACTTTTTGCTTTTTCCTAGCCTGTTTCTGGAACCTGGTGTTGGTGATTTTAGGCCTCTGCACACCTTTTCACTGTGGTACAGTGTAAAGTGCGTCAGCTCTCTGTGTATGTGTGGTGAGTGATCTGCCCTCCCATAGGAATGCATGGGGAATATGTGTGACCATGGTAGTTCCTGATGTGTGGGGAGTGCAAGGTCGAGTTTGGTATGTGCGAACTCGTGAGATTGAATGCTGCGTAATGATGTATGTGGCATCAATGTGTCTAGTGTGGAAGTGCCACTTCTAGACATGGGTGTGCGTGTGTAGTGAGTCTGCTGGCACGTGATTGGCTGGCACCTGGCTCCAGGAGTGTGCCTGGGCCTGCTTGTGGATTGACTGTCTGGTTTGAGGGTGACAGGGGCTGGGGAGCCCCCAGGAGGTTGTCTGAGTCAGCCCTTGGTTGAATGACTGCATCTGCAACTAGAGTGATGGGAGGAGATAGCACCTGGGAGTGAATAGGGCTGTGCCTGCCTGCCACAATGCTGGCTCCACCCCCTGTGGTGCTTCTGATGTCCCTGCCTGGCCAGTGAAAGGAGTTCCCTGTAACCAGTTGTAGCTGGTTCTCACATTGCCTGCACCCTGCTAGACCAAGGATTTTACTGTATAAAAAGGGGCTGTGTCCCCTTACAAAATGTTCTTGTTTTTGCCAACTTGAATCCTGCCAGGGGCGTGCTGCTGCTTGGGCCCAGGGGAAGGCTTGCCTTCCTGGCCCCTGCCCAGCCCCTGGATACCTGCTGGACTGCATGGCTGGGAGTCCTCCCTTGGGGGCTTGATGGACTCGGCCCCCCTAGCGCCTGGGAGGTGCTTTATTTTGGAATTGCCTTGTTGCTGAGGCCCTGTTGCTTGTGGGGCCATTCCTGAGGGGCCTGGCGCTGCCTGTGCCCCCAGCGCCTTGAGGGCGCTTTGTTTTTGATTGCTGAGCAGAGCACTGTCGTTTCTCTCCTTAGGGAAGCGCTCCTGCCCTCTGTGTGCCCCGAGTGCCGGTGCCCAACCGGCGTCTTTATTTGCCCTCTTTTTTAGGTAGTTTTACGGGTGCCACCCCGTTTTTATGGCGCCTTAAGCGGGTACTCTTCCCGCTATTTACTTTTTAATTACGAGGGTGCCTACCCCTCTATACCCCTGAAAGAAATCACCGCCGTGGCCCGACCCATTTTTATTAATGGACGCCGCCGCGGCCCGCCTGGTTGTGGGCGGGGCCAAAGACGGGAGAGGAAGCCGGCAGGAGGAGAAGTGCGGCAGAGATGGCGCAGGGCTCCCATGAGGTTGGGAGAGCCCCGCACCGAAGGAAGAAGCCGTCCTGTGCGGGCCGCACCTGGCTGGTCTCCCGTGAGGAGAGGGAGACCAGCGCCAATCCCCGCAACCCCGACTGGAGTCAGACTCCCACGGCGGAGGCATCACAGAGAAGAGGAGCCCCGCCGAAGGACAGCCCGGTGAGTAGGAAGGGCTGGGGGGGCTCCGTGATGCTGCTGTTGGTGCCATTTTGAGGCACTGAGTCAGGGCGGCCCCGGATGGCATGGGCCGCCCCACCGTAGTTACAGAGCCCGAGAGGCTTCCGGGGGCCAGTATTGTTAGAGGGGGCGTCAGGGCACATTGCCGGTGCCAGCCCCCTCCTGGTAAGTAGTGCTCCTGATTTGGGGCCATTGTCCTGAGTCCCCCGAGTGGGACTCCACCGTTATTAAGGGCATTTGTTCTTCAGAGCCCCGAGAGGCTCAAGGACGCATTTCAGTTTATTTAGAGCCCGAGAGGCTCAGGGCACCAGTTGTTGAGGAGCCCGCATGGGGCTCTTGAGTGCCCACATTGTTGTCTATGAGCCCAGCGAGGCTCCAAGGGGCCAGTCATTTGTTTAGAGCCACGAGGCTCTTGGGGGACACGAGTGCTTTGGCCAGAGCCTGCAAGGCTCCAGCGTTGGCCCACCAGTGTTGCTACAGCTGCCCAGCACTTAGTGGGCAGCTGCTCCGTTTAGGCCCTGACATTTGGGACAGCGATGGTGTTGTGCCTATGTGCACCATGCGCAACTTGTGATTTACTTGCCAATGTGATTTTGCGCTATTGAGTTGTGTCCAGGCACCTCTGAATGTTTTTATGCATCATGTGTCTTCCTTGTTCTTACACCTCTGAATGTGAATGTTTTTAGGCATCATGTGTTTTCCTTCCCTGCACCTCTGAATGTGTTTGCATCATGTGTAATGTGTTCTTGCTTATACCCCTAATTGTATTGTGATACTTAGGTGGTTGTTCTTTCCAGTACAGGTGGTCCTAGTGAGGTCCTCGTTCCCTGCGTGACATTCTCCTAAGGTGGTTAGGGTTGCGTAGGTGGTACTTACCTGTTACCAGTAGTTACTGGCTGTGTGCTATACTTGCTAATTTGTGCTACAGTGATTTTATATCCTATATTCTATGTCCTAGAAGTGCTATTTCTACTAAGTGCTTATTCCTGACAGTGGTCCAGGTGGCCCTGTCTTGTACATAATCCCTTGTGAATATTGCCCGTGCCAGTTGGCACAATGTACATGTGTGATTAATATCTGATGTGTTTTTGACAATACAGAAGTTGTTTTTATATAACCTTGTGTGGAGTTCCTTTTGTGGTGTGCCTAGGATGTTGTTGCTGTTGTGTGCGTGCGCAAATGCTTTACACATTGCCTCCGGGATAAGCCTGTCTGCTCGTGCCAAGCTACCAAGGGGGTGAGCAGGGGTTATCTTGGCGTGTGACTCCCTTGCCCTGACTAGAATGGTGGTTTCTGCCTGGCTTTGGCGTAAGCCTCAGCCAACCAGAAATCCCAGTTCTAACAGTATTTTACTAAAATACAACTCTCATTATTGACTGAACTTAAAGTGTTAATGGCATTTGATTTAAAATGCCTGTTCTTGCGCCTTGACTCCTAATACGACATTCCGAGGAGAACACAGATTTAGCATGGAAAAAAAGGCTTAATACTGACCTGGGGAATTAGCGTCACTACAACTGCAGAACAACTCATTAAAACCTTTGATATTCTCTCCTTTCAAAAGTATTATCACTGCCCAAAGTATGACTTCCAACACCAGAAGTGCCTGGGATGTCAGAGTTGTTTGCCCACCTTTCTAGGACAAGAAAAATAGACAAGGTGGTAATGATTTACACTGATGGTGCCTTATGTTGCCATATTGCTTTTATGGGTCAATACCTGTTAAAATCAACAACTTAAAGCATTATTATAGTAAAAAAAAAAGGCCAGATTATGCCACAGGGTTGTGTCCATGAGCACCCTCACAGACTTCCCCTCATGCTTACTGATACTGTGTCTGTCACTACAATAAAAATCTAAAAATCTACTGCATGTGGTGCCTGTGCTCAGTGGGGGGAGCGCTGTGCTGTGGGAAAGACGGAGCAGCAGCTGACCTCCTCCCTAACGCAGTGTTCTTTTGGAGATGCCCATATGCCATGACAGAAGGTTCTGGAAAGTTCACAGGACTGGGTGCCTTCAGAATACAACTCACCTCCTGTGGTATCCTTTAGGGCCCTCATCAGGGCCAGGGTACATGGGGCGCTTGCACAAACACTGACGGAACAGCCAATGATTTACTGTTAGTGTCTCAGCAGGTAAGTCATGGTCTGACTTAGATGGGAGCCTGTGACAAATCTACATCCTAGCAGTGCCTCTTTGAAAGGATTCCACGGGACTTGATTCAATTCAATTCATGGCATTGGTAAAGCGCACAGCTACCTCCAAGGAGGTGTCCCAGCGCTAGCGGACATCACATGAGAGGAAAGGAGAAAGTGACACTTTACAGAGCCGTAAGCGGGGTATTGAACAAGAACGTTTTGGGAATGAGTCTAAACACTGATTCCGAAGGACTGCTGTGAAGGCAATTTGGAAGCCCGGTATGTAAGGAAGGATCCACCTGGTCTATCTTTACTGATGCGGAGAGCATACAGAAGCTTCAGGTTGTTGGACCTCAAGGTTCTGGACTGGAAGTAAGGCCTAAGTCTCCTCATAAGATATAGTGGGCCCTTGTGGGTGTAGGCTCTAAAAACTAAAGTAAGTGCCTTACATTGGATTCTCTTAATCGTGGGAAGCCAATGACGATGCCATAAATGAAGAGAAATAGATAAAAGAGAGTAAATCTTCAGAATGAGGCGGGAGGCAGAGTTCTGAATGATCTGAAGCCATTGAATAAGAAAGGTCGGAAGGCCTAAGGAAAGACTATTGGTATAGCCAATTTAGCCGTAACCAAAGTGTGGACAACCATTTTTCGGGAGTCTGCCGGAATCAATAAAGCATTATTACTTGATTAATACTGCTCCATCTGGACAGAAAGTTACCTTATTTATTTTCTCATCAAAACAGTCTTTAAAAGTAGAAGCCAAGCAAGAGGATTTCATTTCACATCACCCAACAGCACAGGAAATTACATGACTGGCTCTTCCATCATTCACATGCACAGGAAGTGACATAACTGAATTTCCCATCATCCACCCAGTCAGGAAGTGACAATACTGTTTTTTCCGCCAAACCCATCTTAAAAAGAAAAATCCAGGGGACGTGGCCAACCAGCATGGCCTATCGGATGTGAATCCGATCGGCTCCTTCCAAGGCCCTGCTGTAATCGCACGAGAAGGTGCCTTCTGCAATATAAAGAGCACTTCCCAGCAATGCCGAGGTGGCGGTGCCATAGGGGAGCCACTCCGCAACATGAAGGTCCCCTGCCCTAGGACTGAGAAGTTCTGGGGAGCGGAGGGCTGCGCAGTTGCGAGGTGGAGGAAATGGCGGGCGCCGACTTCAGGATAGAGGATACGGGCACCTCGCGCCCTCTTCCCGCTGAGCCATACCGCGAGCCTGCCTTTTGGGGAGCCCACCTATTGTAGTGGCCCCCCCTGCTGCCATTGATGTAGAGGCAATGGGGTGATCTGGCCCGGACTCTGCAGTGTCTAAAATGGCGGGCTGCTGCCGCGGAGAGCCTGCGACCCTCTAGAGGGAGAGGCAATGACTGTAGCGGTCCTCCCACGTAACTCTGAAGCACCCCCTCATGTCTCGTACCAGCCTCATCCAAAAGAATGCTCGGCAGATGAAAGCGACCTACTGTGAGTCCTTCTTTGGCTGCGTTAGTCTACGGCTGAGATAATACTGATACTTGGAGCATCCCTGGGGAGATGAGTACCTTCCTCCCTCCTGCTAAGTGAAATTCTTCAGGTGATCGGGGTGGTACGCTGAGATTGACAACCCACTTGAAGTAGTGTCCAGGGTCGCTGCCTGACCATAAGATGGCCACCATGGAGACATCTACTAGCACACATCCACCACAAGGTGCTTGCTCGGCGAGACTGGGCACTGCTGAAGTGGCCAAATAAAGAGTCCATAGCAGACATGCGGCAGCACCACCTGGAGTCTTGGCTAGCTGTGCCTCTCCTCCTGCAACACCCAGCTGGATGCCCAGAATGGTCTGACCTGGTGGGGCGCTTGGAGGTGAGACAGAGGGGTCCGGACTTGGTGGAGTACTACACACGGCCAACTGGGGTATATTGATTCTATGCAACTAAAGGGGCGGCCGAGCGCTGGTCAGGTGGCCAAAAAGACACCCAACAATAAGGTGTCCAATTACTTTGCATCATCTGGATCAGGGGCGACAGACGGAGAGTCGACACCACGACCGGCAAACATGTTGCTTGCCCGGGACGATCTTATGGCCTCCCTTCGATAGTTCAAGCAGGAGCTGTGAATGGAACTCAGAGCCAACATTAAAGCCGATATGGAGGCCTCATTCGAGACATTCCACACTGAGGTGAGAGTGAAATTGGCAAAGCAACAGGAGGTGCCAGACAGGATTAAGACCTTGGAAGATGGAACTGTGGAGCTGCAAGGCCAATTGCGAGATACAATACTCAAAGGCTAGGACTCTCGCCGCGACAACATAAGAGTCCGTGGCCTGGTGGAAAATTGTGAACGGCCGGACCTGGAAGCATTCATGGGGGGCCTCTTCTCCTCAGCTTTAGGGGAAGATCATGGGGGGCCTCTTCTCCTCAGCTTTAGGGGAAGATGGCCCTGAAGTACGGTTGGAGAGGGTGCACAGAGTTGCTACAAGAATACCGGGGTAGAATTGTTGTCCAAGAGACGTCCTGGAGAAGTTCAGCTCCTTTAGGATCAAGGAGCTGGTTCTGCAAAGGGCGAAAGCGGCAGACACGATCACCTTCAAGAATGCCACTTGCACGCTCTATCAAGATGTCGCTCAAGCCACACTGCTTCAACGCCAGCGGTTCCACCTAGTCACCGAACATCTCCGAGAGCAGAAAGTTAGGTACAGATGGATATACCCATTTGGGATCGCTTTCCAATGGCACAACAAACAGCCCCACTGTGTGAAGCCACCAGTCCAAGCCTGCTGATCAAGGGGCTCCGAGAGGTCCTTCATTTTGGCCCACGGGGTACAACCATCTAGCAACTCCTCTGTTCAAACCCATTGCACATCTGAGGGGGTTTCAGGCCCCTCCGCCTCCTCTCTTTCCTAAGGGGGCATCCGGCTGCAGACAGGGAGATTTTGGATGGAGCAGAAAACTTGAATTTTTTCGTGCCTGAACTGATCACCGCTCGCCCACGTCGCCCGACTGCATGACCTCAACATCATCCCCTACACCCACGACACCCAGCTGATCCTATCCCTAACCAAGGACCCCCTCACCGCCAAAATCAACCTCCACGAAGGAAAGAAAGCCGTCGCCGAGTGGATGAAGAACAGCCGCCTGAAGCTAAACTCGGACAAGACAGAATTCCTCATCCTCGGGTCCACCCCCTCGGCTTGGGATGACTCCTGGTGGCTGACCGCACTGGGATCAGCACCAACACCCACCGACCATGCACGCAACCTGGGGTTCATCCCCGACTCTACTCTCTCCAAAACAAAGCAGGTCAATGCCGTCTCGTAGTCCTGCTTCAACGCCCTCCGCATGCTCCGCAAGATCTACAGGTGGATCCCCACAGAAAAAAGAACGGTCAAACAGGCCCTCGTCAGCAGCAGGTTGGACTACGGAAACGCCCTCTATGCAGGAGCCTTGGCCAAATTCCTGAAATGACTACTACATTCAGAACGCCTCCGCACACCTGATCCTCGACATCCCTCACTGCAGCCACATCACACCCCACCTGAGAGACCTGCACTGGCTCCCCGTCAACAAGAGGATCACCTTCAAGCTCCTCACCCACGCACACAAGGCACTCCACAACACCGGACCAGCATACCTCAACAGACGACTCACCTTGTACACCCCCAACCGCCAGCTCCACTCTGCCAACCTCACCCTTGCCACCATCCCCCGCATCCGAAGAGCGACCTCCAGTGTCAGATCGCTCTCCCACCTTGCCTCCAAGACCTGGAACACCCTCACCATCCTCCTATGGCAGACCCAGGAACTGCTAACCTTCAGTAGACTACTCAAGACCTGGCTATTCAAGCAGTAGCAGCATCCCCCCAGCGCCTTGAGACCCCCACGGGTGAGTAGTGCGCTTTACAAATGTTCTGATTGATTGAATGATTGACCCAGGATGCCTCCGCGCTACACAACACCTTCACTTCAGCGTTTGGCCTGGGTGCCAGGCAAGATCGCTATACCTGCGTTGAGAGGTCCAGGGGACTGTTTGATCCACATGGGGGTAGGTGGATTCTGGTGGGGGTGGGGGTGACAAGGGACTTGCATTCTTCCGGATGTCTCGTGTTGCACCTGGGGATTGTTGAAACTCATATCTATTGCGGGGGTTCAGACTCCAGTGTGGGGTGTTGTTCAGTCGGGGAATTTGGGGTTTATTATGTAACACATGCCTTGTTCTTTGCTATGATAAGGGCTGAGGGAATGGAAATGGTAATGTCCCTTGAGTGTATCTTGATTCTGGGTTGCCCCTCTAGGAGGGGGATTCTACACACTCAATTTACGTATTTGATCTGGTTCTTTAAATCAGTTTGATGTCATGGTGTCTTTTTTTCTATTGTTTATGGGTGGGGAGGGAGGTGGGGCGGGAGAGTAAACGTGGTTCTTCAGCAGAGCCCTTCACCCGGAGGGAGCCAACCTATCCAAGGTGATAATGGCGATTAGAACTATAACTTGGAACACCCGGGACTGAATTCACCCAATAAGCGCCACAGCTTTTGAAGGTACCTGCTAGATCATAATGTCCAAATAGCGACTCTTCAGGAGGCGCATCTCAAACCATGAAAATTATCCTCTCATATTACGCTCTTCCCACACCTCGAAACACAATGGGGTGGCACTATTGTTCCACTCAGGGATCCCATTTCAGGCCCAGGACATTAAAGCAGACAAAAGCAGGCAGTTCCTTATGGTGCAGGGGGAATTGAGAGGCCACCATTGCACATTTGCAGTTCTCCATGCTCCTAACATGGGTCAACAGGACTTAATTCTCTCCTTCCTTATGTCTCTGGAGAACTTTGCTCAAGGGGACATTTTACTCCTTGGGGACTTCAATCTAGTATGGGATCTGGGCACAGACACAACACAATCACAGAGGGTGCCGGGAGGGTCATTTGGAAAGGCTCTCAGCTCACAGCTTCAGCTCATGGAGTTGGTGGATGTATGGAGGGAGGCTAATCCCACGGCGCAAGATTACTCGTTCTTCTCTCAATCCCACAAAACTTTTTCTCGTATTGACCACATCTTCATGAGCCAATCCCTGCTCCCCTCAGTGCTGTAAACTCAGTTTCACCCAACTGCCTATCAGATCACGCCCCCCTAGAGATGACAAACCCATGACCAAAACACGTCCAATGGTATTTCCCCAATTTCCTATGCAGGGACAGAATTAACCAAGACAACATTAGGAAATCCATTAGGGAATTCCTCGAGTTAAACGACCCTGAGGCCACTTTCCATGCCACTACATGGGACGTCCTCAAACATTAGTCAGAGGCAAGTGCATAGAACTGGCCACTACTTACGCTCTCAGCAACGCGAAGAACGCCTCTAATTAGAGCCAATCCCTCTGTTCAGGCATAGAGGAAAGTCACGGCCTTGAAGGGGAAACTATAGGCCATTTACACTATTAGGGCGGGGACCACCATCCTGCGCTTGCAATCCAGGGGCTTCTGAGGCCAGGAACAAAGTGGGGTCCCTATTGACGTGCCAATTATGGGCCAAGCAGGAAAGAGCATACATCAAACTTATTGTAGACAAAGATGGCGTTTCTCACAGGTCAGAGGAAGGGAAGGCACAGGCCTTTGAACAATTCTAAAAAACTCTTCACATGTCAGAGCTCCCATGAGTGCATGACCCATTGGGGTATTTGGTCCCTCTGGGCCCCCCGCAGGTCGGGGCTAGTACCAATGAAGACTTAGCGAAACCCATAACCACCGAGGAAGTACATACAGCAATTGATTCCCTTAAACTACAGAAGGCTCCAGGTGGATGGCTTTTCAGACCATTTCTATCTCACCATCACGCCGGAGCTCGTCCCCTTCTTAACCGTCCTGTTTAACATCATCGCTTCCACGCAACAAGTTACTTCCTTCATGGGGGAAGCGATAGTGGCAGTGCTTGTAATGGTCCACAACCTCCTCCCGATCCGGGCAATGCACAAAGGGGTCCACCTCTTAACGTCCTCAACTCTGGAATATGAACACAGAGTCTTGAGGCAATCAAGCGAGGGAAAGGAATTAGGAAGGGAACAGCAGGGGCAAGGATAACTGTAAACAAAAGAACACAAGGTCAATACACATCTAAAAGAGGCTACACTCAATAGATCTCACTAAACGGGTTAAACCTGTAAAAACAACCTAGTAATGGCCGCTGTGTTCCTCTCTATCACCAGTAGAGATTCGTCTCTTAAACTGAAATGATGTGTAGCTAGAACACAAAACGATGACAGATTAAAGGTGCGTTCATTCCCAAGTCTCGGCAAATGTACTCCCAACCAGCTCATACATACCCTATAATTTCTTTCAACCGAAAAAGAAAAATATATATCTTATTAGGATACCAAGTTCCTGCCCAAAAGTATCACCATCAAAGTCTTCATCATGAGCAAACAAAAATAGGAACGAAATTGATGACCACAGTTCTTTTAGAGATCAAGTAAGTTCAACACAATGTCAGCAGAAGAAATGGTATTCAGGGAAAGTATATGGCCTCAGCAAGAAAACTGAGAATGATACCTGACAGGGAGTTCAACGCAAGGAACAATACAGCACATTTGTCTTCGGTTACTTGAGCCCAGGTAACCCTGTGTTCCAATCCCCGTTGAATCCACGAAGAATCAGAGAAGAGAGTCTTCGGAAAACTCTCAGACAACTTCACTGAGTTCTTCCTCCTCCTGGAGAGAGCGGACGCCAGTACAAACAAACCAAAGAGAACAAAACCTTTTCCCTGCAGCCTCACAGGAAACAAGGCAAAACGAGACTCAGCGGAGCCCCCAGAAACAGCAAGTGAATCCAGAAGAAAGACTGCAAAACAGGAGTGCCACCGTATCCTCGGGTGGCGCGAAACAGGAAGGTGCAACGGGAGAGAACCAAAAGCCGAGTATCCACACGGCTCGAAGCAAACAAAAGGAATTACGCACGTCACCCAATGCGTACTGCTGGCAGACAATCCCTAAAAGCCACTTCCACAAGTCTCGATGGAATCCTGGGAGACGTAGTTCAGTACAATTCCCGTTCATTCTCATAGGAGCCTATGGTCGATGCCTGACAGTGCTCCCTAAGCCGGGTAAAGCCCCTTCAGCTTGCTCTTCTTACCGCCCAATTGCTCTCCTGAACCTAGATGCAAAAATCCTGGCCACTCGTCTCGAAGCGGTTCTCCCTGGCCTTATAGATCCGGATCAATCCGGATTTATTAAGGGTCATCAGGCCTATGATAACTTGCGACGCATAGTCCATATCATTGAAAAGGCCCACAAGAAAAACATCCCAATAGTGCTTCTCTCCCTAGACTCGGAGAAAGCCTTTGATCGTGAGGAATGGACTTTCTTATTTAGGGTGCTCCATTGCTTTGGCTTCAACTACACCTTTATTGGGATGGTTTGAGCTAACTATCTTTCCCCCAGCTCTCGGGTCCTGGTTAATGTTATTTCGTCTTCCACCCTTAGCTTGGTTCGTGGGATGAGAGAGAGCTGCCCCTAATCCCCCATCCTTTTTGCCTTGAGCACTGAACCCCTGGCCCACAGGATCAGAGGAAACCTGGAGATGGGGAATACGTTTTGGCACAGACAATCATAAAATCTTGCTATTTGCCGATGATGTGCTTCTCCCAATGTCAGACCCTCCTCTCTCGCTTCCGGCTATTCAGGAAGAATTGGAGACGTTTGAACTGGTGGCGGGATTCAAGAATAATCTAACCAAATCCTTCTAGCTGAACCTGACAATATCAAAAGAAGATTGGTGTAGGGTCGAAGGGATGTCGCCATTTCGTGACACCACTACATCACGTACTTAGGTGTTAAAATCACCCCGTAAATACGGGACCTGTACAAAGCTAACTCCCCCCCTTCTGCGTCAGCTGAAGACCAATTTGGGTAAAGTTGAGTGTGGCATACACCTCCTGGTTGGGTAGGAATAATGTCCTCTCTCGCTTACTCTACCTTTTCAGGGGCTGCCTATTCCAGTGGAAGATGGTCATTTTCGGGAGTTGCAACATATGTGTATCAAATTTATATGGCATGGGAAAAGGGCACGCCTTCCCTATAATTTGCTCATATGACCACACAAAGACGGAGGTCTAGCATTACCGAACTTTCGGTCCTATTACCGAGCGGCACAAATGCGGGTAATCACGGAATGGTCATTGCCGGCTTCAGAGAAGCATTGGTTACATATGGACAGACAGATAACAGGGCGCACTATATGGGATCTTCTGTGGAAACCAAAGCAGGGCAGACCTCTCAATACCTACATTATCACGCCTATATCCACCACCTTAAAGCTGAAATACTGGGTACAGCAGCAACTGGTGCGGCTGGCTGCTACCAGGGAGTTGCTCCCTGTCGAGAAGTTCGCTCAATCTGGGTCCTCATCCAAGAGTTGTACCTCCTATTTATATGCTCTCATACAGGCGGTAAGTCAAAGATCGACTCCGAGTTTCATAAGCTTTTGGGACACAATCACGAATACCCCATTGGAAGAAAGGCACTGGGAACATTTAGGCAGGGACATAGTGAAATTCAACCAATCAATGCACCTTAGGGAGACACTCTACAAGAATATGTAAGATTGGTACCTGTACCCTCCGAAACTTCACAAGATTTTTCCCAATTCATCGGACAGGTGCTAGAGGGGGTGTTGGATATTAGACGATTTCAAACACATATGGTGGGATTGCTCTCCATACAGCCATTTTAGAAGGAGATTCTATCACAAATTAAACTTATCCTAGGCTACCATATTCCCAATTCAATGGAACAAATCCTGTTGGGGGTTTGAGATCCCATTTTGAAACGCCAAACTCAGGGGGACAAATCAGGGGTGTGACTCTGTTTGGGGGCCGCTAAAATGGCAATTGCCGCTGCTTGAAAAAAACATGAGGCCCCATCCATAACCCATTGGCACACAAGACTGTGGAGAGCTTTGGCGTTGGAGAGCATGGCTGATATAGCTATGGACACTAGGAAAAGCTTTGATTACATTTGGTCTCCGCTGGTCAGCAACTTATCAGAGGGGCTCCCTTTGATGACATGCAGTCCACGGCTTAGGGCCCTCAACCTCACACTGATGGGCTCACAGATTGGTGCGTCGCGCACCTGAATGACGACCCCAACAGCCCATTCCTCATGCTCACTTTAGTTTATTTTACACCATGACATCACAGTTGTTGTTAATTTTTAGGTAGATTTAAGTTTCCTTCCATTGTTACTCTCTTGGGCGGGTAGTTTGATGCTCAGAACCATGGGCCTGAAGGTTCTATGACATAGAGAAGCAGGATTCTTTATCAGAGTTAATTCGCCACGGACCTTGTGGAAAAGCTGTAACCCTCATGGGCAAACTGTACATCTGGGTTGAATGTGTTCTGTGACTGATGTGGCCTATGTAATGCTTTTTGTTGCACTCGCTGGAGAAAAATTTCAATAAACAGATTTTGAAATAAAAGAAAAATCCAAGCAAGAGGACTTCATTTCCCATCACCCTTCAGCTCAGGAAATGATATGATGGAACATTGCACTCCTCCCTCCCAGGTCCTACTTAATGGCAGTTACTACACAAATGTGCAGTGAAGACGTGCAGAAAGCACCCAACAGCAGGAACCCTCATCTGATGACCTCCCATCTATCCACGACAGCACTCCTTAGGTTGCTAGACCCAAGACTTTGCTCCCCCAACTGCGGCCACATCACACTTCACACCAAGGTAGAAGCTTTCACCTGCACCCACTGCTGGTTCTCCACCAGCCACCCATCAACACCCCTTACCCAAACACAATGACCTCAATACCCCCACCCAAGACACACACCGCACAAGCATCAACAATACCTAAACCTCACACTACACCACAGCAAACCCGCACATAAACACTCACTTACATTCATGCTTCTCAACACACAATCACTCAGCAAGCACACAACCCAAATATGGGACCTACTGAGCAGCGATGCACCCAACTTCCTCTTTATCACAGACACATTTCTCAATCATTCATTGGCCCGACATCACCACTGCAATCCCAGTGGGCTTCAAGATCGCTCTACAGGGCCACGTTTGCAAGTCAGGAGAAGGACTATCATCTAGAAGGAATCCATAACATGCAAAACATCCACAGAGCACATCACCCCATTCATGGAACACTTTCACTTCAAACTGCAAATCTCTGAAAACTTTACCCTGAATAGAACCTTAAACTACTGAACACAGAGACCATGAGACACCTTTACCAATCTCATCACCTCAACTTTCACCTGGAAGACTGAATGACCCCTGTTCCACGAAAGCTTAAGCAACATTGGACTCACCCAGCTTGCCTCAGAACCAACACACACTGCAGGACACACACTGGACCTTATCTTCACCAGAAGCGACAGCATCACATACAACTCCACTACGCTGCTCACATAGACTGACCACTCCATTAACCCCTTGCAAATCAACACACCTCAAGTCAACACACCTTCCAGGTTCAGAATTCTTAGGCACATCTGGGGTAAAATCACAGAGGGAGACTGGCTCAGTGCCCTCAGCACTGAACAACCTAATCCCACAAAGTGTAGTGTATTTCCTATATTCCCAATAGGCTCTGCGCATTGGAATAATATATCCTATTGATTTGACGTAGGACTTGGGTCGACTAGGTCGCTATTGAATATATTAGACTTAATTGTGAGTGCCAGCTAGCGCAGAGGTGACTAGAAACTTTCTCCAATACACAAGAAGGGATTAGTTTCTGACAACCGCATGAACATGACAACTTTGTTTCCCCAAGAATAAACGTATCTTCAGAGTCGTGGAAACAATAGATAGATATTTTACTCAGTCAATCGTGCATGGTTTGTTTCATCAGAGGTGCTGAGAAAATAGAGAGACAGGCGTTTTCAATAAAAGAATTTATTGAACAGTCTTCTTTCTCTTGCAAGTAAAGTGAACTGCTACTATCGTAATACTGGTTGCAAAGTATAATGCGTACAGTAAGAAGAGTATTAAAAAATAATACTGTAAAAGCATTGTATGGTTTCTAAACCATAGATAAATACATACATAAATTACAAAGGCTACAATTACTAAACTGGTGCTTCTAAAATATGCCTACCCCTATGTACCTAACATAAGTCTAGTACAAGTTCAAGTTCAAGTTCAAGTTCAAGTTCAGGAATTTGTATAGCGCACTACTCACCCAGAGGGTCTCAAGGCGCTTGGGGGGAGGGGGTGCATTATTTATCGAATAGCCAGGTTTTAAGTTCCTTCCTGAAGGAAATGTGGTTCTGGGTAAGGCGGAGGTGAGTGGGGAGAGAATTCCAGGTTTTGGCAGCCAAGTAGGAGAAGGATCTTCCTCCCATGGTGGATCTTTGGATGCGTGGAACTGCAGCGAGGGCTTGATTGGAGGATCTTAGTTGGCGGGTCGGTGTGTAGAAGGATAGTCGTGAGTTGAGGCATTCGGGTCCTAGTTTGTAGAGGGCCTTGTGTGCGTGGGTGAGGAGACGAAACGTTATTCTCTTGTTGACGGGAAGCCAGTGGAGGTCTTTCAGGTGACCGGTGATGTGAGCTTGACGCGGGATGTCTAATATGAGTCTGGCTGATGCGTTTTGGATGCGTTGGAGTTTTTTCTGTAATTTGGAAGTGGTTCCGGCGTAGAGGGTGTTTCCATAGTCCAGTCGGCTAGTGACCAGAGCGTGGGTGACAATCTTTCTTGTTTCGGTGGGGATCCAACGAAAGATCTTTTTGAGCATACGAAGTACGTTAAAGCAAGAGGATGAGACGGCGTTGACTTGTCTGGTCATCGAGAGGGAGGAGTCTAGGATGAAGCCTAGGTTACGTGCGTGGTCTGTGGGTGTGGGTGCCGTGCCCAGGGCCGAGGCCACCATGAGTCGTCCCAGGCAGAGGGGGATGATCCTAGGATGAGGACTTCCGTTTTGTCTGAGTTAAGTTTTAGGCGGCTGTTTTTCATCCATTCGGCTACTTCTTTCATGCCTTCATGAAGATTGGTTTTGGCGGTGTTAGGGTCTTTGGTAAGGGAAAGGATCAGCTGGGTGTCGTCAGCGTAAGAGATGATGTTGAGGTTGTGTTGTCGCGCAATGGATGCGAGGGGGCTCATGTAAACGTTGAAGAGGGTGGGACTGAGTGATGTTCCTTGTGGTACTCCGCAGATGACCTCGGTGGCCTCTGATTTGAATGGGGGGAGTCGGACTCTCTGGGTTCTCCCAGCGAGGAACAAGGTGATCCAGTCTAAGGCTTTTCCTTGTATGCCGATGTTGCTGAGGCGTTGTATGAGGGTGCTATGACAGACCGTGTCGAAGGCGGCGGAGAGGTCGAGTAGGATGAGGGCAACTGTTTCTCCGTTGTCCAGTAGTGTTCGGATGTCGTCAGTCGCTGCAATAAGGGCGGTTTCGGTGCTGTGTTTGGCTCGAAAGCCGGACTGTGAGGGGTCGAGGGAGTTGTTGGATTCAAGGAAGGCAGCGAGCTGTCTATTGACGGCTTTCTCAATGACTTTGGCAGGGAATGGGAGGAGGGAGATGGGGCGGTAGTTTTTGAGTTCAGAGGGGTCCGCTGTGGGTTTCTTCAAGAGGGCGTTGAGTTTGGCGTGTTTCCAGCTTTCTGGGAAGGTAGCGGAGTTGAAGGAGCAGTTGATGACATCACGGAGATGGGGTGCGATGATGGAATCTGCTTTGTTGAAGATGTGGTGGGGACAGGGGTCGGTTGGCGAGCCTGAATGGATGGAGTTCATTAGGCGGATGGTGTCTTCAGTGGTGATTGGGTTCCAGGCGTTAAGGATGTTAGAGGGCGGTTTAGGTTCGGAGGAGGGTGGAGTGGACTGTTCCTTGGGAATGTTCTCAAAGCTGTTATGTATGTCGGCGATTTTGTTATAGAAGAAAGAAGATAAGGAGTCGCAGAGTTCTTGGGAGGGAGTAATGTCGTTTGAGGCTGTGGTGGGGTTGGTAAATTCTTTGACGATGTTGAATAGTTCCTTGCTGTTTTGGGCGTTGTTGTCGAGTCGATCCTTGAATGCTGACTCCTTGGTGGATCGGATCAGTTGGTGGTGTTTGAGGGTGGCTGTCTTGAAGGTGGCCATGTTGTCAGTGGTTGGGTTTTTTCTCCATATTTTCTCGAGAGTACGGCATAGTTTCTTGGATTTCTTAAGGTCCTCATTGAACCAGGGGGCTTTTTTGCTACCCTGTTTGGTTTGGTGGTTTTTCAGGTGTGTTAGTTCGTCAGCGCTGTGAGTGATCCATTGTTTGAGTTTGGTGGCCGCTTGGTTAGGGTCCGATGGGAGGGCGGGAGGGTTTTGATTGAGCGATGTGCGGAGTTGGTTGGTGGTGATTTTGTTCCAGTTTCTTCGTGGAATAGGTTGTGGGGGGTTGTGGGTCGAGGTGGTTTTGTAGTTGAAGTGAACACAGCTGTGGTCCGTCCAGTGGAGAGCTGTGGTGTGATCGAAGGAGATGTGCTTACTGGAGGTGAAGATTGGGTCGAGCGTATGTCCGGCTATATGGGTGGGGGTGTCAACAAGTTGTTTGAGACCCAGATTGGCCAGGTTTTCCAGAAGGGTGGTGGTGTTGCTGTCGTGTTTCTTTTCCAGGTGGAAGTTGAGGTCTCCCAGTAGCATGTAGTTCTCGGAGGCGAGGGCATGTGGGCTGATGAAGTCAGTGATGTCTTCGCAGAATTGTTTACGCGTTCCTGGTGGTCTGTAGATGAGGGTGCCTCTAAGTGTTGTCCTGGGGTCGGTGTGGATCTGAAAGTGGAGGTGTTCGGCGGTTGTAAGGTTATCGTCGAAGCTGGTCGTGATTCTGATGGTGTTTTTATGGACGATGACGATGCCTCCTCCTGTTTGGTTGGTGCGGTCTTTACGGATGATCTTGAAAGCGTCCGGGATGGCTATGGCGATGTCGGGCGCTGAAGAGGCGTTCATCCAGGTTTCTGTAAGGAAGGCGATGTCCGGTGAAGCAGTGTCGAGTAGGTCCCAGAGTTCTGTGGCTTGTCTGTGGATCGAGCGGGTGTTTAGCAGGATGCACTTCAGGTGGTTAGGGTCGGAGCTGTGTTTGGAGTTAGTGGATTTGGTGGGGGTCTTGATGCAGGTGAACTTGCAGGAGTGGCAGGCGAAGGGACCGTGGGTACGTCCTGGGGCAGCCTCGTAGCATTGTGATGTGCGTCCGGGGTTAAGGGCTAGGAGGGTGGCGGTGTCATACGTTATGCGGGATGAGTGCGGTTTGCGAGGCCCAGGGGATCTGGCACTGGGCGCGGTCCAGGCGCGGACGGGCGTAGACGGGCTTACCTTTGGAGCGCCTTCGGCGCGCATAGGGCTCCTCCTCTGCGCGTGAACGCTGCGCGTGAACGCTGCGCGCAAAAGCATCTGACATAGATGGATGGTGGAGGGGGAGGGGCGAGGGAGGGGCAGCTGGGAGGCGGGATCTAGGTGGAGGGCCGGGCTGGGGGGCACAATCAACAACAACAAAAACAAAATGGCAGCGAGTCAACAGCCAAACGCGGCAATACCGTGATCCCAAAAACGCTTAGTGAGGCAGAAATTATTCTACACAGGTCCAAAATGCACACGCAGGTGAGGCAGCAGAGTACAGTCACATAAAACGATCAAAGCGCGGCTCAATGGTAAAGCGCTACGCTAACAAATGCAATCACGAAAAGCGCTACAATCCTATTGTCTTCAGGCACATAGATGGTTGCAGGAGCAGTGAAATCGGAAGCGCAGATAGTCTTGAAAGGTGAGGAGCAGTTTATTATTAAAGCGCAACGATACCAGTCTTCGGCAGGGCAGGGAGCTGCGTGAGGAGCGGCCGCTTCTGTGGAGCACAGGGCGGACACAGCGCTATCTCGGGACAGTATAGCCTACACGATCTGTGGGAGGGAGGAGGAGCTGGGAGGCGGGATCTAGGTGGAGGGCCGGGCTGGGGGGCACAATCAACAACAACAAAAACAAAATGGCAGCGAGTCAACAGCCAAACGCGGCAATACCGTGATCCCAAAAACGCTTAGTGAGGCAGAAATTATTCTACACAGGTCCAAAATGCACACGCAGGTGAGGCAGCAGAGTACAGTCACATAAAACGATCAAAGCGCGGCTCAATGGTAAAGCGCTACGCTAACAAATGCAATCACGAAAAGCGCTACAATCCTATTGTCTTCAGGCACATAGATGGTTGCAGGAGCAGTGAAATCGGAAGCGCAGATAGTCTTGAAAGGTGAGGAGCAGTTTATTATTAAAGCGCAATGATACCAGTCTTGGGCAGGGCAGGGAGCTGCGTGAGGAGCGGCAGCTTCTGTGGAGCACAGGGCGGACACAAGGGAAGTACAAGGGAAGAAGTAAGTGAGGTGTAGCATAGGTTTAGTTTTTCTTTGTCAAGAATCTAACCAAGATTTCTCATAGTGTCTAATCAGCTCCGTACCTTGGTTTTAGAATGAAGGAGGTCTGGTATTTCTGTCTCGGGAGTCGATTTCCCAACACCCGCAAGGGGAGCTTGGAAACACTGGAGCTGGATTCTCAGCGTGAGAAAGGACAGCTTCTCGAACAGTGCGTCAACTGGAGGGTCGGCTTCCTTCGGCACTTGCTGTAGCGAGCTGCGTCGGGCAAGTAGATAGTCGAGCTGCTCCAAACCCCCGTGTGTTTGCCAGGGCAAGATTAGGCATATTTATACCTGGAAGGTGCCTACTTTGACGTAAAGTCGGACATAATAACGTCATTAAAGAACCCCAAGGGAATGGTAGTTCTTTGAAACTCCATGAGTTCTTGGACAAATCAATATTCAAGCAAGGGGATGTCCCTGACTGCTGAAGCCGAGTTTTCCAAGAAATCATTGTGGCTTTTTGGAACGAGTGGAAGTAGCCATGCCTGTATTTGTACTGCATGGGTTATGTCTAAATATGGTTATGATTTCTATGCCTATATAAGGACAATGTGAATTGTACCTATATAAGGGCATGAATCTGTAAATTTCGCTATACAACAAAAGACCCTCAATAAGTACATAAACAACTGGATGAAGAACTGCGTAGAATTCCTCTCACCCATCAAACCCAACAAGCATAGTATGTCAAACAAGCAGGCCAGCTGGTACACAGAAGACCTCAAAGATACCAAATGACATTATAAACAGCTAGAAAGGAAATAGAGAGCGATCCACAACACCACCACTAGAACTACATATAAGGCTGCACTCAGACACCATCACCAAAAAATAAGAGACACCAAGAAAAAAGCACTAGTGGACCACATCAAAGGTAGCTCCACCAGCTGCAACAGATGCAAGGAGATCTGAAGCATCAAGGATTGCCACCCTCGATGACACCATTGCCTCCCAAAAACTAAGCAACAAGTTATCCAACTTCTTCTACAGAAAAATCACGAACATCTACAGCAACTTCATACACCAAGCCACCCCAGAGAACTCATCACTAACCTACCCACAACCAAACAAGAGGCCACCAGACAGAATGGACAACCCTCACCGAGAACAACACAATGGCAAACATGTGAACTAGCCACTCAGGGTCCCAATTAACCCATGCTCCCACCACATCCACAATCTGGGAAAATCGTCAATCAGCACCACCCTGACCCACATCATCAACACCTCCATCACATCTGCCACTTTACCAAATTAATGGAAACTTGCAGACATTAACACCCTCCTCGAAAAGCTCCCAGCCAACCTAGTCAACAGAACAACTTCCAACCCATCTCCCTTCTTCCCTGTGTAGCCAACATAATTGAGAAGGGAAACTCACAGCCCACCTTTAAAGTCACCATCTTCTAAACAATATTATATCAGTGTTCATAAAGAGCACAGTTCAGAAAAGGAATGCATCGCAGCCACTGACTACATTTAAAACATCCTAGACTGGGGCAAAACAGCAGGCATTATCCTGCTTGACCTGTCTGTTGTCTTGGACACTGTCACCCACACAGAAGACTCCACAACATTGGCATACAAGGATCCGCTCTGAAAAGGCTATCTTCCTTACTCATGGGTAGAGCCCAAAGGGTCAGGCTTCCACCCTTCACATTAGATACCAAGAAACTAATATGCAGAGTCCAATGGGGATCGTCACTCAGCCCCACCCTTTTCAACATTTACATGACATTGCACACCAACATCATCCAATATAAAGACATCACCCTCACTGACTCATCCTCTCCCTGACAGATAAGACAACCACCAGAATAAAATTCATCAACTGCATGAACATGGTAGCAAACTAGGTGCAAATAAACTGCCTGAAATACCACTCCAACCAGACAGAAGTACTGGTCTTTAGCAGCCAGAGCTCCCCATGTGACTCCACCTGGTGGTCATGGGAGCTAGGACCAACACTAACAAAAAACCAAGCAGAAACCGCTTGACCTAGCGCGCTCTGTTGCACATCCAGCTGGAGTGTTACTATTTCTATACTAAACTTGTGATACACATTCAATAAACACCGTAATTTTTTAGTGATCAAAAACCATCAAAGTGTTATGACTTTCATAATTATTTACTTTGCGTTTCCAAAAATTAAACATTTAGTAACCAATTGTAAATATCATTGAGTTACAAGTTAAACATTTCATAATCATGACATTCACATTAAGAACATATTTTCAATGCCCGCCCTATGCATTTCGGGCCCCTTGGCCCTTCTTCAGGGGCTGTATCTAGAAAAAATCAAAATAAAAATAAATCTTGTTGTAGATTGCGGTCCTTCATTCATGCAGAGTATACAGTCTACACATATGTTTGTGGGCCCTTCTGTAATACAAATTGCTCTACATGACCGAATTGAGTAAAAATATCCCTTCTGCTCCCAGGGCAATTTCAGTGATTGGGCTATGAGTTGCCGGAGTCCTACAAATGAAGTCATCCATCTAGGTTGTAAAGACTATTATAGAGCAGCACTTTATTTGAACATATACTAGCATTGACTGACTGATTAGATCACCCTTATTTCACTGGAATAGTAGTTTCTGTGATTGTTCTCATGTAAAATATTTTCACATGCTAGGAGTTAAGTTTTAATTTATTTTCATTAATGTATTCCAGAAACATATCGGACAACAATTATCTGTAAAAGTAAAGTGCAGGGCTGAAAAAGTTAGGTAATTGATAAGTAACTATCTGGTCACACTAAGGGGCAGATTTATCGGGCGTGGTTTCGCCAACAGCAAGATGGCTGTGCTTTAAGTGAGCTCTGCCGGCTGTGCAAAATATCCTGCATCATCCTGCTAGAGCGAGTGGGCTCGACCGATGAAATAAGCGAGCCTCACATCCACATCTTCCCAGGCACTGACTGCTCAGCCTATTGTGGGTAATGGGCCGCTTATGACGCCATAATCACCGCTTCAAGAGTCCTGCGGACTGCCATTTTGCATGGGACCATACGGCTGCCTGCCTGACCCGCGCGGCCTATGATCCTGCCATCAGTGCAAGGCTGCTGAGCCCCGACCTCTGTCGGATCTCCCTGCGGTGATGTCCCAGCCCAGCGACGGACACAACTGCTGCAAGGTTGCTTGGATGCCCAGTCGGGCCCTGAGCCCATACTCCACTAAGTGCCTGTGCGGGGTACATGACTCCGTCTGTCTGCCTGCAGGCCTGTGGGGATGTGCTGCGCTTAGCCGGGCACCGCAACACTACGCCTGGTAAGGAGTGGAGGTGGTGGGAGTCACACACGCTGGCATCTCATTACCTCATCCAGGTGGCCCCTTTGAATCCTGCTGGTGCCCCGACGTGGGCGGTTGCTCGCTGAAGAGTGAGCACACTGGCCTACTGACCTGCTTACTGGGCTCGTCGGGCAGCTCTCCCTTTGATCCTCTTCCTCAGCACTCATCCACCGGCACGCTACTCTCTGCGCAGGGCAGACTGAAATATTACTGTGGCCTTAGTTGGACACTCAGCACCAGCACCCAGCCGCTGCCAGACTGCACCACTGCTAACTCTGTGGGAGGCCCCCACACTCACTGCAATGTCCAGGGCTTGGCCTTTAATCCCTGGGTGGAACATCCACTGGCCCAACAGGGGGCCCCATCACCTGCGGCCCTTACAGTGTTTGAGGATTGGTGGAGGAGGGGTCACTGCTCACCTTCTTGGCCTGGGGGCCTTCGTCATCCACCCTTCCCTCTGGTCTGACTCCTGAATACTCACCTGTACACCGCCTCTACTCTCAAATTTGTCTATGGCTGAACTTACTGGCCCTTGCCAGCCATCTACACGCTTTCCCCATGCTGCTCAGGCACAAGAGGCTCCTGCTCCTCAATGACACTGTTGCTGTGAGTCCCGGTCCCCAGGCTTGACGTTCAGCATGAGGAAGGACGACCCAAAACAAACCAGGCTTACCTTTGAGGGGCGCATGGCTGGCAGGCTGGTGGAGTTGTCTCAAGATGCTGGGGAGCACGCCACACAGACAGAGTCCACTGAGACCCAAGACAACAGCATCTGCTCCTTGCTCCTTGAGTTAAAATCTAGTTTAAATACCATCGATGCGAAGATTGATAACCTCACCTCTCGCCTGGACCAGGTAAACCAACTTGTAGATTCGTATGATGCCCGTATTACACAGCTGGAAGCAAGGGTCTAGGATCTTGATGATGATGGGGCAGCAGACAAGCAGCAATTCCTAGAAATGGACAAGGTGCTAGAACTTATTCGGACCATTAGTGAAGACCTTGAATCTCGTTCCCGTAGGAACAATATACACACCGTTGGCCTCCCGGAATCCACCGCCTTAGACAAAATGGAGACTTATCTGGAAACACTTTTGAGAGAGCTGTTCGGAGAAGACCTGTCTGGCCTATACATTGTTGAGCGCGTGCACAGATCGCTGGACCCAAACCCCCCTCCCCGGGCTCTGGCTAGGCCAATAGTGGCTTGCCTACTGAATTATCATGACCACGATGCAATACTCTGCAGGGTGAGAGAGCTCGGTGACGTCTAACACCAAGGCAACTCATGATCCTTTTATCCCGATTTCACTATGACTGTGCAGGCTGCCCACAGAGACTTTCTCCCAGCCAAGTGTATCCTTCAACAAATCCACGTTTCATATGCGCTCTTGTATCATGCTAAGCTGTGCATTGACTCAGGAAATAAGCCAGCTATTTCACGGATCCAAAAGATGCCCTGGCATTTGCCAAGCAATTGCAAAAGCCACGCTCCGTTATCGCCAGTCGCCCTTCAATGAAGATCGCACGAGTGACAATGACTGAATCCATTCCTGCTTGTTTCCTATCAGGCCTGGTTTCTTCTTGCTATTTCTGTCTATATTCTTATGTTCCTGTGCTGAATTAATGGTTGTGCCTGGCTCACTGCCTTTCCTATTGTTATTGTTATTGTTAACTGTGACTTATAGAGCGTGTGTTCACCAGCAGGTCTCTTAGCACTATGAGAGGGAGACTACACCTTACCAAGATCAGCATGTACATGCTCCGGGACTTGGCCTAAGTTGTTCCTCAGGCTTCAGTCAAAAGAAGCGTCTTAAGTTTTTTCCTGAATGGCAGGAGGGTAGGTTCCC
Source organism: Lissotriton helveticus (assembly GCF_964261635.1). Classification (NCBI taxonomy): domain Eukaryota; kingdom Metazoa; phylum Chordata; class Amphibia; order Caudata; family Salamandridae; genus Lissotriton; species Lissotriton helveticus. Next base: position 983,096,693 of record NC_136071.1, on the reverse strand, counting down.
TATGAAGGCTTTCCGGCAGCCCGTTCCACAGTTGAGGGATCACTACAGAAAATGCTCTGCTCCCTTTGCCCCTGTTTCCTATGCTCCAATTGCTTGTTCCTTCTCCGCCTGCTCGCAAAGTCAACCATGGCCACCATGGCCACCATGGCCAACCTGCCTCATGGCTTGGGGGATGACTGGTTGAGCTCACATACCCCTACTGGGATAATTCCCACCACAAGTTTGCGTTTGCCAAGTTGGGGTCCCCTGGGAGGCTGGAGGGTAACGTCTCAACTATGTTGGGGGGTTGGTGTGAGTCGGGCATTGGGGGCTACTCCTGTGATGCACCTATCAGGTTATTTTGCAGAGACAAGTTTTATAAATGTTTCTTCACATACTCTTCTTTAAATATGCATTTGTTGGCACACACACAGTACTCTCTCTCGCTCCTACTCCCTTCATCAGGGTAAATACTCATGGAACTGTGCACATAACATCCTCGCAGGTACTCAATGACTGAGCTAAAACTTCTGACATGGAAATTAGGGGTATGAACTAATTCTGAAAAGCCCGACTCATACATACATACCTTACCAGACATAAAACCGATATTTGCTTTCTCCAAGAGACTCACTTGACAGTTCAGAACGCTGCTAGGCTCGGATCGAGACACTGGGGCAATACTTACTCCTCCTTTTACTCTAGCTACACTAGGGATATTACGAGTTTGAAAAGGTCTGTCATGGCACCCCTTGCATACCGTCATTGATACTGACGCACGCTATGTGATCAATATGGGCACTCTGTATGCTCAGCCTATGATCCTAGCAGCTGTCTATGGCTCAAACGCTGACATTCCAGAACTCTACACCCACTTTTAGAAACATAACTCCTCATTTTGCCCACTCCCACTTCTAGGGGCGGAGATTTCAACATTGCCCCACATAACACCTTAGATTGCTCTGGCCCACGCATACTCCACGCACAGGCTACTGCCACACTGCGTTCCATAGTACAGAACAACTGCTTGATCAACGACTGGAGACACCACCACCCTGAGAAACGCGAAGGCACTTGGATTTCCACCACTCATAACTCCTGGTCCGGCATTGATCTTTGGCTAGTAGCCCGGGATGTACTGGGCTGGAACACCTCCACTTCACACCTTGCACATACACTTTCGGATCATTCACTGGTGCTCCTGGCTATTTGGCTTCCTCACATACCTAAACACATGTTTGCATGGCACCTTCGCCCACACTCACTTCGGGATGCAGTGTTTCAGGAAGAGGTCCGCGAGGCCATGGCTGTATTTTTTAAATTAAATATTGGCTTGGTGGATTACCCCTCTTTTCTCTGGGAAACTCATGAAAAGTCATGTTTAGAGGTGAATGTATTGCGGGGCAATCTGGGGTCCTAAAATCTCTCAGGGGTACTCTGAAGAGATTAGAGGCTGAACTTAAACAACTTGACCTAAATTACGCAAGTAATCCTTTCCCTTCCCTACGGCAAAAAATAACCAAATACCAGACTGAGGCCGAACGCGAGGTCACACACCTAGGCTGTGAGACGCAGGTGCGCCGATATGGTGAGGGCGACCGCCAGGCAAGACCCTCACACATTTGCTAAGGAAGCTGCATGCCTCCACAAGTCCATCGAGGTGGGCCATTTCCCAACTACTCTCCACAAGGCAGTAATCACTCTCTTACTTAAGCCTGACAAATCTCCCGAATCCTGCAACTCATATCGTCACTCTCTTTAATTAACACGGATAACAAGATCTATGCTAAACTACTTGCTAACCACCTTCTCCCCCTCATGTCACTCATCGCTCACCTGGATCAATCCATTTTTATCTCTGGCCGGGCCACTTCGCACAATTTGTGTACCATCTTTTACATTATACACCAGATTAATCCTGATCTTCCAGCTGTCACAGCCTTGTTGGATGCCACTAAGGCATTCAACTCTCTTGAATGGCCCTTCCTCTTTGCCCTGTTAGGCCGCCTGGGGTTCAGTCCGCCCTTCATTAGTAAAATCAAGCTTCTATATACGCTGCCTGCAGTATGTATCCTTATAAATAGCCAACTTACCGAACCTATACGCATCACCAGAGGCATCAAAAGAGGATGCCTTCTGTCTCCTATGCTTTTTGCCATTGCCTTGGAGCCGCCCGCGGCATGGATGCAGCAGCATCTCACACAGATGGGCATCAGGTTTCATCCCGCGGTCTGGTCATGTCTATATATGCAGATGATGTGGCACTTTTCATTCGCGAACCTCAAGAATACTGAGCCCCTATGACCAGAGAGGTCATCCGGTTCGGCAACTACTCCGGGATGCAGATCAATTGGAGAAAATCAATCCTGTTTCCTTTAACCGATGCAATCCATCCCTTCCCCACGGAATACCATATACAATGGGCAGCTGACCTGACTAAATACTTTGCATCTGGCTTACAAGGGATACAGAGGAGCTGTGGAGAGGAAACTACTGCAAAGAGATGGATTGGCTTGAGTCTAAAATTCTTACTTGGAAAACCCTCCCACTCTCCCTAGCGGGTAGAATCGCTATCGCCAAAATGATGATCCTGCCCAAATTCCTATACCTTTTTTTAAATATCCCCATGCCGCTCACATCCTACAATTTCAGAGGTTGTGAATTAGCTTGACCTCGCTATATTGGGCGGGCTGCCAACCACGTATAGCATACAAACACTGACACTGCCCATTTCTCGTGGTGGGATGGGCCCTCCCAACTTCAAGCTTTACGCCTTCTCTGCCAAGGCTAGCTTTCTCTACTTTTGGCTACATGCCACACCATTCCAACCTCACGTCGAGGTCGAAACCGACCTCACCTCCCAGTGGCCACTGTGGATGTCTCTGTTCCTCCCCTACACTGCCCGAGGCGTGAAATAGACACTGTAGAATGCATGTGCTGAGGCCTGGGATGGGATTCGCAGACACTTAAAAGTTAAGATTATATATGCTCCGGCGATGCAACTGACAAACAACCCTTAATTTCCTCCTCTGCAGACGACTGGCATGGCACGACGTGTGGCCACACTAGGCATCAATACCAACACTGATCTGTATTCCAATGGGCAATTTGTCTCCCTCCCAGAGATCTCAACCCCGCTAGACAAATTACTATACTATCAGATAAGAGCTACCTGCATGGCTGCGAATGACTCCTTCCTCAATTCCCCTCCCCGTGCGCTGCACTAGAATATATTCATACTGCTACTTCTCCGCACAAACTGGTTACTAGGCTCTATGCACTGACACTTGCAGCCTCCCCAGACGATACCGAACTGGCACGTCTCGCCTTGCTGACTGATCTAGGAGATGAGCTCACACCTGAACGGTGGCTGTACTGCTGTAACCAAGCCCAAAAACTGTTTCCCAACTATCTGTTACGCCTTATACATTTCAAATATTTACATAGATTGTCCCGCACACCCACTGCTCTCTACAAAATAGGACTGACTGCAGATGGAAACTGCATGAGATGCTTCGCCCCCAATGCATCATTCGTGCATTTGGCTTTGATGTGCCCTAGAATCGCGTCTTACTGGCAAGACATTTGCCGTATCATCAGTGTGAGAACCACGGGCGCTATTGCACCAGAACCCATGACTTGTCTCTTAGGGTTTGTCAAGGATATCCCAGACTCCAGCTGACGATTGGTCACGATGTTGTGTATTCTTGCCCGGCACGGGGTGGCAATCCACTGGGGCTGGAGTCCGGCTCCATTCCCAGAGGCCTGGTTGGCTGATGCTGCACTCTGCCAAACCCACTTAAGCGAATACTCGTGCCTAATACCACCGCAAGCAGACCGCACGACATATGGGCTCCCCTGGTGTTCCATTTGCAGCAGACTGCTGAAGACATCCAAACCACTGGCAGCGCTACAGCTCATTCCTCCACGACTGACCAAGTTGAAATAGAAAAGGGTGATTTTAATCCCTATGCTTATGACACAGTGAATCCTGAATGTCGTTCTTATGCTCAGATTTTATACATGTTGACATGCGTAAATGTTAACCGTTGATGCTTTCTCACCCATGACCCTGATGCCGGTAGAGTAATTGTATATTCATTTGCATAACTTGTAATGCTTACTTACCCTAATAAAGATTTTTTTTTAAAGGGCAGATTTATCAATCTTTCACGTAGCGCAACACAGCATGCCACCTAGCTGCGCTGCGTAAAATGGCAGAATTGCACAGTATTAACTAATGTACGGTTCATTCCTATCCTGCCCAAGCGCCAGCACCCTTTTGGCTCCAATGCAGGCCCCTTTGCGTCATGTTGCAAGGGTGCCTGCATTATAGGCAGGATTGCTTTTGGGCAAGAAGGCACACTTTCCTACACAAAAGCAATCCTGAATGCAGCATACATAGAAAGAGGAAAAAATGAAGAGAAATAAAGATATTTCTCCTCATTACAATTCACCTGGGGAGGCAAAGTATTTTTACCAATCCCAGATCTACCCCTATGTTCCCTCCTAATGGGAAGAGCCTAAGGTCAGGCTTCCACCCTTCACATAAGATACCAAGAGACTGATATGCAGAGTCCCACAGGGGTCGTCACTCAGCCCCACCCTTTTCTACATATACATGACATTGCTCACCAACATCATCCAATATCAAGACATCACCTTCACCAACTCATCCTCTCCCTGACAGATAAGACAACCACCAGAACAAACTTCCTCAACTTCATGAACATGGTAGCTGACTAGGTGCGAACCAACTGCCTGATGTTCCACTCCAACAAGACAGATGTACTGGTCTTCAGCTGCATTGTAGGCAGGATTGCTTATAGGCAAGAAGGGACACCTTCCTACACTAAAACAATCCTGAATGCAACACACATAGAAAGTGGAAAAAATGAAGAGAAATAAAGATATTTCTCCTTGTTACAACTCACCTGAGGAGGCATAGTATTTTGACGCATTTGCAGATCAACACCTAATGGTGAATCGTCAAATGTGCCAAAATCCTTAGGTTGATGCCTGGGAACACCCACACACCACCCATGAAACGGAATAACACACCACCCATGAAACAGAGTAACGCAAGGTAGTAATTTGTGCTCCCTTGCATTACTCTATATTCTTCAAGCCATGCAGGGCCACACAAGGTGGACTTGCATAGCTTGATAAATCTCACTTAGGTTTTGTGTCTCCCTTAAACCCCCTTGTGTAGAGCAGGGGTGGCGCAAAACTGTGATAAATATGGGCCTAAGTATTTATAAAACTCCACTATAGTCCAAAATAGTGACTGAAATGGGAAGCGGATCGACACACATCATACGCTCCTGCAGGGAATGAAACTGTGAGCTCCAGAAACTGACACTAAGTAGCTCACGCTTCAGTAAATAATGAACCTAGTCAAGGTAATATTTTTACAATTTCCAATTAAAGTCTTAGAAGAACTTGTATTGTTCTAGAAATATTCAGAAAATGTGCTTAATGCCAAAAACATAAATATTGTGTTGGAGTCATCTTTAAACTTAACAGTTGCCGCTGTCTCCATGCCTAATTTATATCCATCCTTCTAGCAGCAGTGAATTATTTAGAGAGCAATCCACACTTAGATACATATTAATGAATTTCCATATATTTAATAGGGAATTCAAAAGCAATCAAACCTGTTCCCAGTAGCAGATGTAAAATAATTGCACCCCAAACCATACAAAGATAAATGAAACAACTGCAAAGCTGTTTTTCAGTGCAAAGTTTCCTGTAGCTAAAGCATCCAATTACAGTAAAAACAATCTTAAATGAGGCATACAAAATTGGTTGGACATGAGAGAGCTACAATAATTTCCTCCCCACTCCTGTTAACATTCATCAAAACCTTTTTATCATAAGCATTGACAATTGTTTCTGTATGAGAAATTCTTGATGACAAATTCAAGGTGTTTCTCAGAAATGCTTTCTGCATGTGGTTTTTTACCTTCTTCACGCAATTCTCCCACAGATTTTCAATAACGCATTCACTTAATATTGGAACTTCAATCAATCAAATTGACTTTATTTCGGATATATTGCAATCCATAAAAGTACACAATAGATAAAACATAATAAAAACATCACAGTAGTCACAAAGTCAATCTTAAATTACATACACTCAAATATATCATAAAAACGAGTGCATTGACAGAATCAGAATAAAAAGTGCAAGTAATGTCCAATACAGAATATACAAAATAAAGTGCGATAGTGCCATAAACAGCAGTTAATGCACATTTACTCATCCAGACAATTTCTTAGTCTCATAGTCATTTTTAAAAATTCTAACACCTGAAGAACACTATCAGGATGCAACAACTGTAAGTACACAAGGGCGGGTCTAATTTGGTTAAAATTTAATTTCTTTAAAAGGGTAACCAGAAACCGCTTACGGGGATATTCATAAAACGTACATAAAAATATAAAATGCAGCATATCCTGTGGAGACTTCCCGTCGCAGCCACAGGGAGCTGCTGGTTTCTTAAAAATGTCCGACTTGGGTCTAATTAAAAGCTGATGAAAGATGTTAAACCTGAAACGGGTCAGCAAAAATTTTTTATGGGTGGTGAAGGAGCATGTTAGATACAGTTCCATTGAATTACAGGTACTCAGCATAATGTACGTTCTAACATTAGGTTTCAAGAGCTCAACTTCATCTCTTACAGCATTACGGTTCAGGTAAAAAGCACTCTTAATTGCAGCAACATCACCCTTAACTATGTCCCCCGGGTTATCAAACAAGTTTACTCGGCCAAGCTTCAAGAATTGAGACTTCAAATATTTGAGCCAGGGCACTCGCATTGCGTGGTCAAGCGATAAAAGATCCTCCACTATCAAGTGGGTCAAAGGGATTGCATCACTTAACCATAATTTTACCCAGCACAGCAACGGTTTTAGTCCAACTATGTCAGATAAATGCAAACAGCCAAGTTCTTCATGAGCAACTAAATTCGGTGTGCTCCCAGGGACACACAGCAGACGCTTTAAAAATTTATTTTCAACTATTTGAAGTTGTTCATAGTTTGTGTAGCCCCATATCTCACTTCCGTATACTGCAGTGGCTATGGATTTAGCGTTATATAATTTCATCATGGCCACATTTGGCTTTTTGCCCAGTTTAGAAGCAAGATTGAAGATAGAAGCATTTACCCTAGACATTTCCCCCTTTTTCTTGGCCAAGTGTGGGGCCCAACACATCTTCGTATCAAATAAGACCCCCAGGTAGGAAAACGACTGGGTGATGGGTATCGGGACATCATTCAATTTAAAATTGAACTTCTTCTTTGGTTGACGGCCAACATGCATTATGAAAGATTTTGTATTGTTGACCGTAAGGTCCCTATCAGACATAAATTTGTTAAAACCATTCAAAAGTGCCTGAAGACCTAGTTCTGTTCGTGAGATTAAGACCGCATCGTCGGCATATAAAAGCAAAGGAATACCCCTCGCACCCGCCCTTGGACAATCAGATTTTATCTCCTGTAATTCAGCCTCCAGGTCATTTATATAAAAATTAAAAAGATAAGGGGCCATAATGCACCCCTGACGTACGCCTTTATTGATTGGAAAACAACCCGTGGTTTCCCCAGTCGAAGAATACCTCACGTTGGCTCTTGTTTCATTGTGCAGATCCGCAAGGAACTCCACAATACCCCCATCTATTCCCTTCTCCTTCATGGTCCTCCACAGCCTCCCCCTGTTGACACAGTCAAAGGCTGAGGAGAGATCCATGAAGGCAAGATGAATTACGCCCTTCTGAACGACCGTATATTTATTCAGAATAAGGAACAGATTGAGACACTGCGTTATAGTAGAACGCCCCTCACAAAAGCCATATTGAGAAATTGTCAGAATGTGGTTCTCATTCGACCAACTTATTAGGCGTTGAAGTATAACTCTCCCCATGATCTTCACCATTGAATCAATTAGGGATATGGGTCGATAGCAAAGTGGGCTTCCCCTATCTCCCTTCTTGAATACAGGAACTATAGTTGATAGTCCCCAAGATTCTGGACATCCCACAGTGGCCGCAGCATTAAATACTGCGACCAGAATGGGCGCCCAGAAAGCTGGATCCGACCTGTAAAGGTCAGGGGGTATTCCGTCAGGCCCTGGTGCTTTATTAACAGTGAGGCCCATAATGGCTGCCCGAACCTCACTTTCATAAAAAATAATAGTGCTAACCCTGTCGCAGGGGGCATCAGTCATAGAGCTAGCATTTTCAGAGTAGTATAGACTTTTAAAATGGCCTTCCCATTCCTCTTTGGATATACAGCAAACAATTCCGTCCCCGGGGTCCTCGGACAAGAAAGGTTTCTTAACCAAAGCCCAGAATTTGGTGCTGTTATTCAAGGTAGAGGGGTCAAGCAATTCCTCCCACGCCTCTTTCTTCAATAGCTCCTTACGGGAGATAGTAATAGCCTTATATTCCTTTCTACAGAGTTTTACAACCTCCCGATCCCTCGGGGAAGCTGACAAAGCAAGCCTCAGCTTGCGAGCAGCTACAGTACAATCATGGCTAAACCATCTCGGCCCTACTTTTGTGTGGGTTTTATTAGGAACGGATAGGAACGCTGACACCTTCTCCGCTATATTTTGATAAGCCTCTAGAACCGTTTTAGGTTCACCTCCCCCGTTAATACAAACGTCAATGTCCTCTGCACACCCTTCAGAGATGTTTTTATAGAGTGTATCCGCTGAGTCAATTGACCATTTTAACCGCCTCCTCCCATCTGTTGTGCCCAAACTTCCTTGAACAGTATTTTTGGGACCACTTTTCCCCCACGGACAGTTCAAACAGATTGTGACAGGATTATGGTCACTAAATTCACTGGGGAGGATGCAAAAAGAATCTACAAAGGTTTGCACAGTCCTCGAGACGAGAATATGGTCAATGAAGGTGCCCCTACCATGTCCCTTAAAAGTAGGGATATCAAAACAGTATGAAGGATCCTTTAAAGACATAGCCAAAGAGAGGTCAAGGTCATTCATTAAGTCATTACACATTTCCCCCTCTACAGTGTGTTCCATATGCAGACAATCTGCGCGCGCACAGATCATTTCTGGTAAGCATTTGTGCAATGGATCAACACATGGATGCAGATTAAAATCCCCCAAAATCATGAGGTTATGGCCCACTTTTTCCATAAAATTAGAGACAAAGGAATTAAGAACATGGATGTGTTTCGGACCTGCACTATCAAGAGCAGCATTGTAAAAATTCACTAGTCCCACAAGAACATTGCCACCAGATAGAATTAGTCCCATGACCCCCGCATGCTGAGCTTCCAATCTCCGTACTACACATGGTATCAGTATGGAGACAAAGACTACAAGACCCCCCTTGGGCCTTCCCCGCACAGAAGGCAGGGCCGGCACAAAGAAGGCCCTATACCCTTCTAAAAACAGATCACAGCCCAACTCCCAGGTCTCTTGGAGACAAATAATAGAAAACTGCTTGATGTAAATAACCCAGTTTACATCAGACATTTTGGCCGCAAGACCAGCAATATTCCAGGAGACAGCAAGGATTCCTGAGGATCTGCCCACCGGGTTCAAAGAATTTGTAGTTTCACCTGAAGCCCTAATAATCTGAGCCGCAGGTGCCCCCAGTCAGTCACACTGCTCAAGACCGGATAACATTTCGAATCTATTCTGTATATTTACATTCGACCCATGATGATAATGGCCGTTACTTGAACTCCTATTATGAGTTCTAATGGGCCCACCAGACCCACAGGGATCAGTAACATTATAAAAGAACTGAGACTCCTGCACAGGAGTATAAGGTTCTAGCCCCCGCCTGGTTAAGTTCTGTTGTGATGTAGGTTTACAGAGATGCGCATAAAAATAACCCAAGGGAACTTTATGAGACGTAATGCCACCATTTCTGGAGGATTAGGAACAGCATAGCTCCTCAAGAACAGACTGCACACTCGTTCAATACTGATTGAGTTGGGTCTTGATGCAATTTGCACGTTGATTTGGTTTTCACGCCTCATATCGGGAAGAACACTCTATGGGACAGATGTTTCAAAGGGTTTTACCCATTCAATATCTATGGAAAATGTTTTAGTACATATGGCCCTATGTGCATATGTCATTCCCCATTCCGAGGCCGCAAACAGGAGTTGTGCTGTAGACTGTCCTTGATTTGCATCGCAATTAATCTTCCAATAAAATATAGGCAAAAATGCACCATGTTTCAGATTTTTTGATGCACTGGTAGCGCAGAATGCAGAACCATATCTACGAGGCCATGTGGCCCCGTAGATATGGATTAAGGGAAAGCAGCGCAAGTCACTGGGTTGTCGTACTCTGCACCAGAGACGCTCCAAAGACGTTGCCAGCGTGTTCCTTTAAAACACATATCGATTTTGATGTATTCTCAGGTTTACAAAGACTTGTAAACCTGCAAATGCGTCAAAAACTAGCGCTTCCCCATGGGAGGCATAACAGGGAGAAATATCTTTATTTGCGTTCAATGCCGCTGCCTCGAATGTAGAATGCAGCACATATAGATAGAGGGAAGTGCATCCATTTGTGTCCCTTCCTGCACAAAAACAATCATTCCTACAATGCAGACACTCTTGCAGCCAATTGTGCCCCAGCGCAGTGGAAAAGGATGGGAATGCAGCTTTTCTTAGATACATGCACATTTCTGCCCTTTTCTTATGAGGCAGAGCAGCGCAGCAAAGTGACTAACTGCGCTGCCCTGTGTCAAAAACTTTTGCAAGAGCCTGCCACCATGCTTTTCTCGCACTGCATCGTCATATTTTACTAGGGCGACCATAGATTCCTCAATGGCATATAGTAAGGTGTGAGTTTCTGCAGCTTTTAGTGGCTTTATATCCATTACGCTCTATGAAGGCTACAGAGAACTTTGAATTTGAGTTTTACTTCGACAGGGAACCGACCATTCAAAATAATTTCCGCGAGGTCACTCTTTGAATGGTTCAGGCATTCTGACATTCTTTGATGTGCAATATAGATGTGCATTGGTGTCGTGTTATCCAGTGCATCCAGGCAAGAGTGGTAAGTTTGGGTTAGAATGACAGGGTGAGGCAGAAAAGAACTCCTGGGCTTTTTAGCTTCAGCTTCTGTAATGTGGCTGAGGCTTGAGGATCACCCCTGCCTCAGTTCTTTCGGTAGCATAGCAAGGGCACCAAGGAATCTAATGTAAGCAAGGCAAATTGCCTCCTATCTACGGGTTGGGTAATAAAGGGCAGCCATAATTTAGCATTGAGCCCCCACACTGTTGTGAAAAATTAGATCCACAAAAGTATATTGGTTCCAGGAACATCCACAGAGACTGGCATCAGGCGCCGTCAAACTCCAACTGACTCTCACAGAACCCCCGAGTCAGAACCCCCAAGAAAGAACAGAGATAAAACATTCTAAGTTCCACGCAGCTTGTATGCCAAGTGGCAAACAAGTCATACAAATAGCATACAAGTAGCATACAACACACCTCCCCCCATTGAGAAAAAAAAAAAAAAAAACTAAGAGCAAACATAATCTTTCATCTTTACAGGTGGATGCGAAACACGTGAACTTCTCCTAATAACGCAATCCGCAACATCATGCACTGAGTCATCTTGTCCCACAGAATTGCCATCAACAACCCCACTACCACTCAAAACTTCAGAAGCATCATTGGTGTTGTTGATGACAACCTGTGAATCAAGAACAGTAACAAAAGGCTCATTGGAACAAGCAATATCGTGAAATGTAATGAAATTGGTTAAAAGGTCTGCCGCAGGTGCTACCATGTGCACGTAATTAATACACACCCGCAGTAGAATTCAATACTAAAATAGAGTTCCTAAGAAGTCAATATAATTTACGAATGAAACAAAATAGTTCCGCAGCCGCTGGTGCCATCAAGGCACAGCTAGTAAAACAGCCGCTGGTGCTATCAGGGCACAAGTTTAAATAAATGAAATTTCTTACTTCCCACGAAGCACGAAGTGAGCGCTGTATCCTCTTCTCAGTTGTATCTTCTTTAGTACAGTCCTGGAACAGTACTCCCACTGTCGCCAATATGTTGTGAAGAATTAGGTCCACAAAAGTATATTGGTTCCAGGAACAGGTTTTATTCGTAGATATTAGGAACAGCTTAACATCCACAGAGACTGGCATCAGGCGGGTTCAAACTCCAACTGACTCTCACGGAACCCCCGAGTCAGAACCCCCAAGAAAGAACAGAGATAAAACATTCTAAGTTCCACGCAGCTTGTATGCCAAGTGGCAAACAAGTCATACAAATAGCATACAAGTAGTATACAACACACACCTTTGGGTATTGGTGCTGCTACATCTATGCTTTAATGATAGCTACTATCTCGCTTGAGTGCAGAGGAACGTCTCTCACTAACTGTAGTGCAAAATGTTTAACCATGTAGTAATGTTGCCATCCATAGTGTTATGTAGAGTTAGATGTGATCATTATACACTGCCTCTTGGTCTTCTGATGCCTTTAATAGACAATGACAAGCACGGGTGAGGGGGAGATACTGGTTTGGCTCCACATGACTCAATGTAGCTCATGTCACTGTCACAATATTCACTTGTTGGCTCTAGCTGGACTGTCGCCTCACTTTTAGCATTGATACTGGCCTTCACTGTACGGTATTTCCATTTCTTACTACTTTATCATTCAGAATACCTGCTCTTATACAATCGTATCTATGTATTCCATGATTTCTCCTATTTTGTGACCTGGGAAATCATAAGCATATCATTAAGTGAGGTGGTGAATCCGTACAACTGCAGTGCTGTAACTTTTTTGCATCAGAAATAAAAGGTGTATTTTATGCAATCATCCCCAGAAGCTATTAGGGACCTGGACTCACAATATTTATTTTGATTTCCAGCAGTCAAATATACTGACATGAAGAGACTGTGTTATCTTACCTAACTGGTAAGAATTGTTTTGTCTTTGCAGGGGAGAAGAAAACAGGCAAGGAGCACTGCATGCCCAAGATGCTGTACAAGACTGGCCAAGCATCTGCTTGCAAAGTACAAAGATAAAACCATAGGCTAGTTAAGATGGATTTAAAATTCTATATTTTAACTCCTCTTTTCCCCAGTAGGTCTGATGCATTTTAGGGAGTATACAGATTGACAAATTGAACTGCAAGAATCTCACACGTACTCTGGGGTATATATACAAGAAATGATGCATCGCTGTGTTATACAAGAAATGATGCATCGCTGTGTTGCCCCAGCGATGCGTCAAAAACCTGTATGTCTCGGTACGACAGATTTTTATACCATGGAAGTGTCACATTTAAAATACGCCACACTCTGGCATAAGCTGGTAGTTTAAGTCCAAAAAATGACATATCCTGTAGCCCGCGTTGTAAGGAAATCTGACACTACGGCTGCAAAAGTGGACAGATTAGCAGTTTGTTAAGAAAGGCAAGATGTCCTAGCATCAATTTTAAGTGCATAAATTAGCCAAAAACAAGCTTTAAAACCCTAATTGTGAAAAACAAAATACCAACACTTACCAGAAGCAGTCATGGAGGAAAGAGCAGATCCCAGGGCAACAATCCCAACAACCCCAGTACCAGCCAGGATGTCGAGACAGACTCCTAGGAGAAGAGGAAGGGGAAGTGCAACTTCAGTGAGAAGAGGAATGGCATCCTGATCAGAGGTGATGCAACACCAACATTTTTTTTTTTGCAGACTTTTATATAGCGCGAACTAGAACCGAACCGAATCAGTTATCAGAGCGCTTTACATAGCACCATTTACGTTACATGAGGACGGACACACATTCATTTTAGGCACGGGGAGATTAAGTGATTTGCCCAGAATCACAGGGGGTTTTTGGCGTCCTTACCGAGACTAGAACCGAGTTCCCCAGGTCCGAGGTCGAGCGCCTTAGCCGTTAGGCCAACCCCTCATCAGCTCTTTATCTCCTCAAAATTGCCATTAGGAAGGAAAGACACCACAAGGCAGTCCATTGTGGCCTAAGTCAACAGCGTGTGATAAGCAAAGAGGACAGTGAATGACTGTCGAAAGCGCTGGCATAATTGCAAGCGCAGGATAAAGGAGAAACTGGCCAACAACCTCAAGGCAGCATTGCAGGCCAGAGGTAGAAGCCCAGTGACCCAAAAGGAGCTGGATCCCTTGAAGGAGCGGGTGGAAACCATCATTCTAAGTTGGTAGGTGGAGTCCTGGGACACAACAGTGCTAGCTATGATGACTCACAAGACCTACAGGGTAAGTCACAACAGTGGGCAATGTGGGCAACTAGGTTATGTTGTCAACTATAGCCAGCCTGCCAAGTTGCCCAGCTCCATGTATAATGTACTGCTCCAGTCTAGGCTCTTTTTAGGGCTCGGCCTACATCCCACGAAGTGGGCGTGGCTTAAGAGTCCTTTAGTGAGGGAGTCGAAAATCTAACCTACGAATTCCAGAGAAGCTCGTGATTTTTGCTCGTCATTCATGTCAGCTGCATGGCAATTGGCCCTCGCATGGCTGTGTTTTTACAAGCCAGCACGCAATAGGCCTCAGGCTGTAGAGTTGCTCCCCTTCCTGCATATTCCGTGTGGACACGTGCAGCAGAAGGCTATATTTCATCAATTACCAGCTGTCAGGGGCTGCGGTAATTGAAGCCAGATGCTCGGCGCGCATTCACCTCTTTCCAGTTACTTTTTTTTCAGCTGTGTGTGCGCACATGCTTGCTCCCTGCCAAAGCTTGTGTGTGTAGTGGAACGGTGAGCACGATGACTGCGCTGCCACCCCCGTTGCACTCGCCCCAGGCAGCATCACATAATTATAAGCATTAAACTTCGTAAACAGGTTACATGTAGTGTTCTATTTTGTATTAAACATTAACTTGTAATGCAAGTTGTTTAATGTTTAGGGGTTCCGGGACATCATCTTTTTTAGATTAGCGGAGGGAGGCTGCCTGCTGTTCAGAGTCGGGGCACAAGTGATGAGACCAAGGTCGAGATGCTTTGATGGAGCTGGCACATTTACATGGCTCTGGAAGTGCAGCGCCGCAGCCCCTGATACTAGCCGCTACATCGTGTTTTTTAGATTAGTGGAGGGAGACTGCCTGCTGTTCAGAGTCGGGGCACAAGTGACGAGACCAAGGGCGAGATGCTTTGATGGAGCTGGCACATTTACATGGCGCTGGAAGTGTAGTGCCGCAGCCCCTGACACCAGCCGCGTTTTTGAGATTAGCGGAGGGAGGCTGCATGCTGTTCAGAGTCGGGGAACAAGTGACGAGAGCAAGGCCGAGATGCTTTGATGAAGCTGGCACATATACATGGCCCTGGAAGTGCAGCGCCGCAGCCCCTGCCACCAGCCGGTACAACATCTTTTTTAGATTAGCGGAGGGAGGCTGCCTGCTGTTCAGAGTCGGGGTAGAAGTGACGAGACCAAGGCCAAGATGCTTTGATGGAGCTGGCACATTTACATGGCACTGGAAGTGCAGTGATGCAGCCCCTGACACCAGCCGCATTTTTGAGATTAGTGGAGGGAGGCTTCCTGCTGTTCAGAGTCGGGGAACAAGTGACGAGAGCAAGGCCGAGATGCTTTGATGAAGCTGGCACATTTACATGGCCCTGGAAGTGCAGCGCCGCAGCCCCTGCCACCAGCCGGTACATCATCTTTTTTAGATTAGCGGAGGGAGGCTGCCTGCTGTTCAGAGTCAGGGAACAAGTGACAAGAGCAAGGCCGAGATGATTTGATGAAGCTGGCACATTTACATGGCCCTGGAAGTGCAGCGCCGCAGCCCCTGCCACCAGCCGGTATATCATCTTTTTTATATTAGCGTATGGAGGCTGCCTGCTGTTCAGAGTCGGGCACAAGTGACGAGACCAAAGTCGAGATGCTTTGATGGAGCTGGCACATTTGCATGGCCCTGGAAGTGCAGCGCTGCAGTCCCTGCCACCAGCCGCTACATCGTGTTTTTTAGATTAGTGGAGGGAGGCTGCCTGCTGTTCAGAGTCAGGGAACAAGTGACGAGACCAAGGGCGGGGTGCTTTGATGGTGCTGGTACATTTACATGAGCTGGAACTGCAGTGCCGCAGCCCCTGACACCAGCCGCGTTTTTGAGATTAGCGGAGGGAGGCTGCCTGCTGTTCAGAGTCGGGTAACAAGTGAAGAGAGCAAGCCCGAGATGCTTTGATGTAGCTGGCACATTTACATGGCCCTGGAAATGCAGCGCCGCAG
This sequence comes from Lissotriton helveticus, assembly GCF_964261635.1. NCBI lineage: Eukaryota > Metazoa > Chordata > Amphibia > Caudata > Salamandridae > Lissotriton > Lissotriton helveticus. The sequence goes on along the minus strand of NC_136071.1, from coordinate 983,080,499 downwards.
CCCCTGCCACCAGCCGGTACATCATCTTTTTTAGATTAGCGGAGGGAGGCTGCCTGCTGTTCAGAGTCGGGGCAGAAGTGACGAGACCAAGGCTGAGATGCTTTGATGGAGCTGGCACATTTAAATGGCCCTGGAAGTGCAGCGCCGCAGCCCCTGCCACCAGCCGGTACATCATTTTTTTTAGATTAGCGGAGGGAGGCTGCCTGCTGTTCAGAGTCGGGGCACAAGTGACGAGACAAAGGCCGAGATGCTTTGATGGAGCTGGCACATTTACATGGCCCTGGAAGTGCAGCGCCGCAGCCCCTGCCACCAGCCGCTACATCGTGTTTTTGAGATTAGCGGAGGGAGGCTGCCTGCTGTTCAGAGTCGGGGCACAAGTGACGAGACCAAGGCCGACATGCTCTGATGGAGCTGGCACATTTACATGGCCCTGGAAGTGCAGCGCCGCAGCCCCTGCCACCAGCCGGTAAATCTTCTTTTTTAGATTAGCGTATGGAGGCTGTCTGCTGTTCAGAGTCAGGCACAAGTGACGAGACCAAGGCCGAGATGCTTTGATGGAGCTGGCACATTTACATGGTGCTGGAAGTGCAGCGCCGCAGCCTCTGACAACAGCCGCTACATCGTGTTTTTTTAGATTAGCGGAGGGAGGCTGCTTGCTGTTCAGAGTCGGGGCACAAGTGACGAGACCAAGGCCGAGATGCTTTGATGTAGCTGGCACATTTACATGGCCCTGGAAGTGCAGCGCCGCAGTCCCTGCCACCAGCCGCTACATCGTATTTTTTAGATTAGGGGAGGGAGGCTGCCTGCTGTTCAGAGTCGGGGCAGAAGTGACGAGACCAAGGGCGAGATGCTTTGATGGAGCTGGCACATTTACATGGCGCTTGAAGTGCAGTGCCGCAGTCCCTGACACCAGCCGCATTTTTGAGATTAGCGGAGGGAGGCTGTCTGCTGTTCAGAGTCGGGGAACAAGTGACGAGACCAAGGCCGACATGCTTTGATGGAGCTGGCACATTTACATGGCCCTGGAAGTGCAGCGCCGCAGCCCCTGCCATCAGCCGGTATATCATCTTTTTTAGATTAGCGTGTGGATGCTGCCTGCTGTTCAGAGTCGGGCACAAGTGACGAGAGCAAGGCCGAGATGCTTTGATGAAGCTGGCACATTTACATGGCCCTGGAAGTGCAGCGCCGCAGCCCCTGCCACCAGCCAGTACATCATCTTTTTTAGATTAGCGGAGGGAGGCTGCCTGCTGTTCAGAGTCGGGGCACAAGTGACGAGACCAAGGCCGAGATGCTTTGATGGAGCTGGCACATTTACATGGCCCTGGAAGTGCAGCGCCGCAGCCCCTGACACCAGCCGCTACATCGTGTTTTTGAGATTAGCGGAGGGAGGCTGCCTGCTGTTCAGAGTCGGGGAACAAGTGACGAGACCAAGGCCGACATGCTTTGATGGAGCTGGCACATTTACATGGCCCTGGAAGTGCAGCGCCGCAGCCCCTGCCATCAGCCGGTACATCATCTTTTTTAGATTAGCGTGTGGATGCTGCCTGCTGTTCAGAGTCGGGCACAAGTGACGAGAGCAAGGCCGAGATGCTTTGATGAAGCTGGCACATTTACATGGCCCTGGAAGTGCAGCGCCGCAGCCCCTGCCACCAGCCAGTACATCATCTTTTTTAGATTAGCGGAGGGAGGCTGCCTGCTGTTCAGAGTCGGGGCACAAGTGACGAGACCAAGGCCGAGATGCTTTGATGGAGCTGGCACATTTACATGGCCCTGGAAGTGCAGCGCCGCAGCCCCTGCCACCAGCCGGTACATCATTTTTTTTAGATTAGCGGAGGGAGGCTGCCAGCTGTTCAGAGTCGGAACACAAGTGACGAGACCAAGGCCGAGATGCTTTGATGGAGCTGGCACATTTACATGGCCCTGAAAGTGCAGCGCCGCAGCCACTGCCACCAGCCGCTACATCGGGTTTTTGAGATTAGCGGAGGGAGGCTGCCTGCTGTTCAGAGTCGGGGCACAAGTGACGAGACCAAGGCCGACATGCTTTGATGGAGCTGGCACATTTACATGGCCCTGGAAGTGCAGCGCCGCAGCCCCTGCCACCAGCCGGTAAATCTTCTTTTTTAGATTAGCGTATGGAGGCTTCCTGCTGTTCAGAGTCGGGCACAAGTGACGAGACCAAGGCCGAGATGCTTTGATGGAGCTGGCACATTTACATGGTGCTGGACGTGCAGCGCCGCAGCCTCTGACAACAGCCGCTACATCGTGTTTTTTTAGATTAGCGGAGGGAGGCTGCCTGCTGTTCAGAGTCGGGGCACAAGTGACGAGACCAAGGCCGAGATGCTTTGATGTAGCTGGCACATTTACTTGGCCCTGGAAGTGCAGCGCCGCAGTCCCTGCCACCAGCCGCTACATCATATTTTTTAGATTAGTGGAGGGAGGCTGCCTGCTGTTCAGAGTCGGGGCACAAGTGACGAGACCAAGGGCGAGATGCTTTGATGGAGCTGGCACATTTACATGGCGCTGGAAGTGCAGTGCCGCAGTCCCTGACACCAGCCGCGTTTTTGAGATTAGCGGAGGGAGGCTGTCTGCTGTTCAGAGTCGGGGCACAAGTGACGAGACCAAGGCCGAGATGCTTTGATGGAGCTGGCACATTTACATGGCCCTGAAAGTGTAGCGCGGCAGCCCCTGCCACCAGCCGGTACATCATCTTTTTTAGATTAGCGTATGGATGCTGCCTGCTGTTCAAAGTCGGGCACAAGTGACGAGACCAAGGCCGAGATGCTTTGATGGAGCTGGCACATTTACATGGTGCTGGAAGTGCAGCGCCGCAGCCTCTGACAACAGCCACTACATCGTGTTTTTTGAGATTAGCGGAGGGAGGCTGCCTGCTGTTCACAGTCAGGGCAGAAGTGACGAGACCAAGGTCGAGATGCTTTGATGGAGCTGGCACATTTACATGGCCCTGGAAGTGCATCGCCGCAGTCCCTGCCACCAGCCGCTACATCGTATTTTTTAGATTAGTGGAGGGAGGCTGCCTGCTGTTCAGAGTCGGGGCACAAGTGACGAGACCAAGGGCGAGATGCTTTGATGGAGCTGGCACATTTGCATGGTGCTGGAAGTGCAGTGCCGCAGCCCCTGACACCAGCCGCGTTTTTGATATTAGCGGAGGGAGCTCCATGTATAATGTACTGCTCCAGTCTAGGCTCTTTTTAGGGCTCGGCCTACATCCCACGAAGTGGGCGTGGCTTAAGAGTCCTTTAGTGAGGGAGTCGAAAATCTAACCTACGAATTCCAGAGAAGCTCGTGATTTTTGCTCGTCATTCATGTCAGCTGCATGGCAATTGGCCCTCGCATGGCTGTGTTTTTACAAGCCAGCACGCAATAGGCCTCAGGCTGTAGAGTTGCTCCCCTTCCTGCATATTCCGTGCGGACACGTGCAGCAGAAGGCTATATTTCATCAATTACCAGCTGTCAGGGGCTGCGGTAATTGAAGCCAGATGCTCGGCGCGCATTCACCTCTTTCCAGTTACTTTTTTTTCAGCTGTGTGTGCGCACATGCTTGCTCCCTGCCAAAGCTTGTGTGTGTAGTGGAACGGTGAGCACGATGACTGCGCTGCCACCCCCGTTGCACTCGCCCCAGGCAGCATCACATAATTATAAGCATTAAACTTCGTAAACAGGTTACATGTAGTGTTCTATTTTGTATTAAACATTAACTTGTAATGCAAGTTGTTTAATGTTTAGGGGTTCCGGGACATCATCTTTTTTAGATTAGCGGAGGGAGGCTGCCTGCTGTTCAGAGTCGGGGCACAAGTGATGAGACCAAGGTCGAGATGCTTTGATGGAGCTGGCACATTTACATGGCTCTGGAAGTGCAGCGCCGCAGCCCCTGATACTAGCCGCTACATCGTGTTTTTTAGATTAGTGGAGGGAGACTGCCTGCTGTTCAGAGTCGGGGCACAAGTGACGAGACCAAGGGCGAGATGCTTTGATGGAGCTGGCACATTTACATGGCGCTGGAAGTGTAGTGCCGCAGCCCCTGACACCAGCCGCGTTTTTGAGATTAGCGGAGGGAGGCTGCATGCTGTTCAGAGTCGGGGAACAAGTGACGAGAGCAAGGCCGAGATGCTTTGATGAAGCTGGCACATATACATGGCCCTGGAAGTGCAGCGCCGCAGCCCCTGCCACCAGCCGGTACAACATCTTTTTTAGATTAGCGGAGGGAGGCTGCCTGCTGTTCAGAGTCGGGGTAGAAGTGACGAGACCAAGGCCAAGATGCTTTGATGGAGCTGGCACATTTACATGGCACTGGAAGTGCAGTGATGCAGCCCCTGACACCAGCCGCATTTTTGAGATTAGTGGAGGGAGGCTGCCTGCTGTTCAGAGTCGGGGAACAAGTGACGAGAGCAAGGCCGAGATGCTTTGATGAAGCTGGCACATTTACATGGCCCTGGAAGTGCAGCGCCGCAGCCCCTGCCACCAGCCGGTACATCATCTTTTTTAGATTAGCGGAGGGAGGCTGCCTGCTGTTCAGAGTCAGGGAACAAGTGACAAGAGCAAGGCCGAGATGATTTGATGAAGCTGGCACATTTACATGGCCCTGGAAGTGCAGCGCCGCAGCCCCTGCCACCAGCCGGTATATCACCTTTTTTATATTAGCGTATGGAGGCTGCCTGCTGTTCAGAGTCGGGCACAAGTGACGTGACCAAAGTCGAGATGCTTTGATGGAGCTGGCACATTTACATGAGCTGGAACTGCAGTGCCGCAGCCCCTGACACCAGCCGCGTTTTTGAGATTAGCGGAGGGAGGCTGCCTGCTGTTCAGAGTCGGGTAACAAGTGAAGAGAGCAAGCCCGAGATGCTTTGATGTAGCTGGCACATTTACATGGCCCTGGAAATGCAGCGCCGCAGCCCCTGCCACCAGCCGGTACATCATCTTTTTTAGATTAGCGGAGGGAGGCTGCCTGCTGTTCAGAGTCGGGGCAGAAGTGACGAGACCAAGGCTGAGATGCTTTGATGGAGCTGGCACATTTACATGGCGCTGGAAGTGCAGTGCCGCAGCCACTGACACCAGCCGCGTTTTTGAGATTAGCAGAGGGAGACTGCCTGCTGTTCAGAGTCGGGAACAAGTGACGAGAGCAAGGCCGAGATACTTTGATGAAGCTGGCACATTTACAGGGCCCTGGAAGTGCAGCGCCGCAGCCCCTGCCACCAGCCGGTACATCATTTTTTTTAGATTAGCGGAGGGAGGCTGCCTGCTGTTCAGAGTCGGGGCACAAGTGACGAGACAAAGGCCGAGATGCTTTGATGGAGCTGGCACATTTACATGGCCCTGGAAGTGCAGCGCCGCAGCCCCTGCCACCAGCCGCTACATCGTGTTTTTGAGATTAGCGGAGGGAGGCTGCCTGCTGTTCAGAGTCGGGGCACAAGTGACGAGACCAAGGCCGACATGCTCTGATGGAGCTGGCACATTTACATGGCCCTGGAAGTGCAGCGCCGCAGCCCCTGCCACCAGCCGGTAAATCTTCTTTTTTAGATTAGCGTATGGAGGCTGTCTGCTGTTCAGAGTCAGGCACAAGTGACGAGACCAAGGCCGAGATGCTTTGATGGAGCTGGCACATTTACATGGTGCTGGAAGTGCAGCGCCGCAGCCTCTGACAACAGCCGCTACATCGTGTTTTTTTAGATTAGCGGAGGGAGGCTGCTTGCTGTTCAGAGTCGGGGCACAAGTGACGAGACCAAGGCCGAGATGCTTTGATGTAGCTGGCACATTTACATGGCCCTGGAAGTGCAGCGCCGCAGTCCCTGCCACCAGCCGCTACATCGTATTTTTTAGATTAGGGGAGGGAGGCTGCCTGCTGTTCAGAGTCGGGGCAGAAGTGACGAGACCAAGGGCGAGATGCTTTGATGGAGCTGGCACATTTACATGGCGCTTGAAGTGCAGTGCCGCAGTCCCTGACACCAGCCGCATTTTTGAGATTAGCGGAGGGAGGCTGTCTGCTGTTCAGAGTCGGGGAACAAGTGACGAGACCAAGGCCGACATGCTTTGATGGAGCTGGCACATTTACATGGCCCTGGAAGTGCAGCGCCGCAGCCCCTGCCATCAGCCGGTACATCATCTTTTTTAGATTAGCGTGTGGATGCTGCCTGCTGTTCAGAGTCGGGCACAAGTGACGAGAGCAAGGCCGAGATGCTTTGATGAAGCTGGCACATTTACATGGCCCTGGAAGTGCAGCGCCGCAGCCCCTGCCACCAGCCAGTACATCATCTTTTTTAGATTAGCGGAGGGAGGCTGCCTGCTGTTCAGAGTCGGGGCACAAGTGACGAGACCAAGGCCGAGATGCTTTGATGGAGCTGGCACATTTACATGGCCCTGGAAGTGCAGCGCCGCAGCCCCTGACACCAGCCGCTACATCGTGTTTTTGAGATTAGCGGAGGGAGGCTGCCTGCTGTTCAGAGTCGGGGCACAAGTGACGAGACCAAGGCCGACATGCTTTGATGGAGCTGGCACATTTACATGGCCCTGGAAGTGCATCGCCGCAGCCCCTGCCATCAGCCGGTACATCATCTTTTTTAGATTAGCGTATGGATGCTGCCTGCTGTTCAGAGTCGGGCACAAGTGACGAGAGCAAGGCCGAGATGCTTTGATGAAGCTGGCACATTTACATGGCCCTGGAAGTGCAGCGCCGCAGCCCCTGCCACCAGCCAGTACATCATTTTTTTTAGATTAGCGGAGGGAGGCTGCCAGCTGTTCAGAGTCGGAACACAAGTGACGAGACCAAGGCCGAGATGCTTTGATGGAGCTGGCACATTTACATGGCCCTGAAAGTGCAGCGCCGCAGCCACTGCCACCAGCCGCTACATCGGGTTTTTGAGATTAGCGGAGGGAGGCTGCCTGCTGTTCAGAGTCGGGGCACAAGTGACGAGACCAAGGCCGACATGCTTTGATGGAGCTGGCACATTTACATGGCCCTGGAAGTGCAGCGCCGCAGCCCCTGCCACCAGCCGGTAAATCTTCTTTTTTAGATTAGCGTATGGAGGCTTCCTGCTGTTCAGAGTCGGGCACAAGTGACGAGACCAAGGCCGAGATGCTTTGATGGAGCTGGCACATTTACATGGTGCTGGACGTGCAGCGCCGCAGCCTCTGACAACAGCCGCTACATCGTGTTTTTTTAGATTAGCGGAGGGAGGCTGCCTGCTGTTCAGAGTCGGGGCACAAGTGACGAGACCAAGGCCGAGATGCTTTGATGTAGCTGGCACATTTACATGGCCCTGGAAGTGCAGCGCCGCAGTCCCTGCCACCAGCCGCTACATCATATTTTTTAGATTAGTGGAGGGAGGCTGCCTGCTGTTCAGAGTCGGGGCACAAGTGACGAGACCAAGGGCGAGATGCTTTGATGGAGCTGGCACATTTACATGGCGCTGGAAGTGCAGTGCCGCAGTCCCTGACACCAGCCGCGTTTTTGAGATTAGCGGAGGGAGGCTGTCTGCTGTTCAGAGTCGGGGCACAAGTGACGAGACCAAGGCCGAGATGCTTTGATGGAGCTGGCACATTTACATGGCCCTGAAAGTGCAGCGCGGCAGCCCCTGCCACCAGCCGGTACATCATCTTTTTTAGATTAGCGTATGGATGCTGCCTGCTGTTCAAAGTCGGGCACAAGTGACGAGACCAAGGCCGAGATGCTTTGATGGAGCTGGCACATTTACATGGTGCTGGAAGTGCAGCGCCGCAGCCTCTGACAACAGCCACTACATCGTGTTTTTTGAGATTAGCGGAGGGAGGCTGCCTGCTGTTCACAGTCAGGGCAGAAGTGAAGAGACCAAGGTCGAGATGCTTTGATGGAGCTGGCACATTTACATGGCCCTGGAAGTGCATCGCCGCAGTCCCTGCCACCAGCCGCTACATCGTATTTTTTAGATTAGTGGAGGGAGGCTGCCTGCTGTTCAGAGTCGGGGCACAAGTGACGAGACCAAGGGCGAGATGCTTTGATGGAGCTGGCACATTTGCATGGTGCTGGAAGTGCAGTGCCGCAGCCCCTGACACCAGCCGCGTTTTTGATATTAGCGGAGGGAGGCTGCCTGCTGTTCAGAGTCGGGGAACAAGTGACGAGAGCAAGGCCGAGATACTTTGATGAAGCTGGCACATTTACATGGCCCTGGAAGTGAAGCGCCGCAGCCCCTGACACCAGCCGGTACATTATCTTTTTTAGATTAGCGGAGGGAAGCTGCCTGCTGTTCAGAGTCGGGGCACAAGTGACGAGACCAAGGCCGAGATGCTTTGATGGAGCTGGCACATTTACATGGTGCTGGAAGTGCAGTGCCGCAGCCCCTGACCCCAGCCGCGTTTTTGAGATTAGCGGAGGGAGGCTGCCTGCTGTTCAGAGTCGGGGAACAAGTGACGAGAGCAAGGCCGAGATGCTTTGATGAAGCTGGCACATTTACATGGCCCTGGAAGTGCAGCGCCGCAGCCCCTGCCATCAGCCGGTACATCATCTTTTTAAGATTAGCGGAGGGAGGCTGCCTGCTGTTCAGAGTCGGGGCACAAGTGACGAGAACAAGGTCGAGATGCTTTGATGGAGCTGGCACATTTACATGCCCCTGGAAGTGCAGCGCCACAGCCCCTGCCACCAGCCGGTACATCATCTTTTTGAGATTAGCGGAGGGAGGCTGCCTGCTGTTCAGAGTCGGGGCACAAGTGACGAGACCAAGGCCGACATGCTTTGATGGAGCTGGCACATTTACATGGCCCTGGCAGTGCAGCGCCGCAGCCCCCGACACCAGCCGCTACATCGTGATTTTTAGATTAGCGGAGGGAGGCTGCCTGCTGTTCAGTGTCGTGGCACAAGTGACGAGACCAAGGCCGAGATGCTTTGATGGAGCTGGCACATTTACATGGCCCTGCAGAGTGACAGCAGAGTGAGAGTGACAGCAGAGTGAGAGTGACAGGAGAGTGACAGGAGAGTGAGAGTGACAGCAGAGTGAGAGTGATAGCATGAGAGACAGCAATGTGAGAGTGACAGCAGAGTGAGGGTGACAGCAGAGTGAGAGTGACAGCAGAGTTAGAATGACAGCAGAGTGACAGACAGCAGAACGAGAGTGACAGCAGAGCAGAGCGAGAGTGAGAGCAGAGCGAGAGTGACAGCAGAGCGAGAGTGACAGCATGAGAGACAGCAGAGTGAGTGACAGCATGAGACAGCAGAGTGAGAGTGACAGCAGAGTGAGAGTGACAGCAGAGTGAGAGAGACAGCAGAGTGAGAGACAGCAGAGTGAGATTGACAGCATGAGAGAGAGAGTGACAGCATGAGAGAGAGAGACAGCAGAGTGAGAGTGACAACAGAGTGAGAGTGACAGCAGAGCGAGAGAGACAGCAGAGTGAGAGAGACAGCAGAGTGAGAGAGACAGCAGAGTGAGAGTGACAGGAGAGTGACATCAAAGTGAGAGTGACAGCAGAGTGAGAGTGACAGCATGAGAGACAGCAATGGGAGAGTGACAGCATAGTGAGTGTGACAGCAGAGTGAGAGTGACAGCAGAGTGAGAGTGACAGCAGAGTGAGAATGACAGCAGAGTGACAGACAGCAGAGCGAGAGTGACAGCAGAGCAAGAGTGAGAGCAGAGCGAGAGTGACAGCAGAGCGAGAGTGACAGCATGAGAGACAGCAGAGTGAGTGGCAGCATGAGACAGCAGAGTGAGAGTGACAGCAGAGTGAGAGTGACAGCAGAGTGAGAGTAACAGCAGAGTGAGAGTGACAGCAGAGTGAGATTGACAGCATGAGAGAGAGAGTGACAGCATGAGAGAGAGAGACAGCAGAGTGAGAGTGACAACAGAGTGAGAGTGACAGCAGAGTGAGAGAGACAGCAGAGTGAGAGAGACAGCAGAGTGAGAGAGACAGCAGAGTGAGAGTGACAGGAGAGTGACATCAAAGTGAGAGTGACAGCAGAGTGAGAGTGACAGCATGAGAGACAGCAATGTGAGAGTGACAGCATAGTGAGTGTGACAGCAGAGTGAGAGTGACAGCAGAGTGAGAGTGACAGCAGAGTGAGAATGACAGCAGAGTGACAGACAGCAGAGCGAGAGTGACAGCAGAGCAGAGCAAGAGTGAGAGCAGAGCGAGAGTGACAGCAGAGCGAGAGTGACAGCATGAGAGACAGCAGAGTGAGTGACAGCATGAGACAGCAGAGTGAGAGTGACAGCAGAGTGAGAGTGACAGCAGAGTGAGAGTAACAGCAGAGTGAGAGTGACAGCAGAGTGAGAGAGACAGCAGAGTGAGAGACAGCAGAGTGAGAGTGACAGCATGAGAGACAGAAGAGTGACAGCATGAGAGACAGCAGAGAGAGAGTGACAGCAGAGTGAGAGTGACAGCAGAGTGAGAGTGACAGCAGAGTGAGAGTCACAGCAGAGTGAGAGTGACAGCAGTGTGAGAGAGACTCTGCTGTGAATGTTCCAGAGAGAGCAGGGTATGCTTGTGCGCTTAGAGTGTGCACTGACACACAGGAGCTAAAACAAAGAACAGCTGAACACGTGTCTTGGGAGCATCATGGACGCAGCCGGCCCTCTGTGAGGGGAGCAGCAAGGAGGGGATGCCCCAACCAATCATGCGCAACGACTCACAACCTACTGTACGATTACAACACAGGCCAAAGGGCAGAGCTAGGTCTTTTCGCATTACGTAGGGTGAGCAGTGTGTGAGTGTGTAGGGTGAGCAGTGTGTGAGTGTGCAGGGTGAGCAGTGTGTGAGCGTGCAGGGTGAGCAGTGTGTGAGCGTGCAGGGTCAGCAGTGTGTGAGTATGCAGGGTTAACAGTGTGTGAGCGTGCAGGGTGAACATTGTGTGAGTGTGCAGGGGGAACATTGTGGGAGTGTGCAGGGTGAGCAGTGTGTGACTGTGATGGGGCAGTGTGTGACTGTGTAGGGGCAGTGTGTGAGTGTGCAGGGTACGAAAACTCGAACTAAGTCCACCACACACACACATAAGACCACACACATAAGACTACACACATAAGACCACACACACAAACAACACCACACACACACTCACCACCACACACGCACAACCACACCGTCAGTGCACGCTTTCACCGGGCACAAACACCACCAGCCGTCAGTGCACGCTTTCACCGGGCACACACACCACCAGTCCTCAGTGCAGGCTTCCACCAGGCACACACCACCAGACGTCAGTGCACGCTTTCACCAAACACACACACACACCACCAGCCATCAGTGCACGCTTTCACCAGGCACACACAACACCAGCCATCAGTGCACGCTTTCACCAGGCACACACACCACCAGCCATCAGTGCACGCTTTTACCAGGCACACACACACCACCAGCCGTCAGCGCACGCTTTTACCAGGCACACACACCACCAGCCGTCAGTGCACACTTCCACCAGGCACACACAACTCCAGCCGGCAGTGCACGCTTCCACCACCACCCATCAGTGCACAATTTCTACAAACACACACCACCAGCCATCAGTGCACACATCAATTGTTAACGCATCCACAATTAACTATTGTAGCAATCGCAGTATGGTGCACTTTACTTTTAAACATATTCATCTAAAGCGCAGCATGCCACCATTGCTACAATTTCAATTCAACCCATATAATTCCACTACACTCCACATGCATACACTCCATAACACATGGCTAAAAGACATTGCCATTTACAATGCCATTAGCTCAAACTAAAATAAATCCGAGACCTATTGCATTTCCAAGTCAGAGTCAGGGCGCAGAGTCAGGGCGCAGAGTCAGGGCGCAGAGTCAGGGCGCAGAGTCAGGGCACAGAGTCAGGGCGCAGAGTCAGGGCGCAGAGTCAGAGCGCAGAGTCAAGGCGCAGAGTCAGACTGACTGACTGACTGACTGAAATGCTTATAAAGCGCACGAATGCTGCGGCGTCTTGGCGCTATAATATACAGAAAAAGCAATGGAGCAGTTAAGTCTGGGTGAAAAGCCAGGTTTTCAAGGCCTTCCTAAAGCTCATTTTAGATTTTTGGGAGCGTAATAATGGGGGTAGCGAGTTCCAGATTTTTGACGCCTGATGGGAGAAAGATTTTCCTCCCCATCGGGCTCTGCTTATTCTGGTCTGACAGACTAGGTCGTGATTGGCTCACCTCAGAGTTCGAGAGGGTACATAGCGGGGCAATAATTTGGTAAAGTCGTCAGGTCCCTTACCATGTAAAGACCTATGTACTAAACAGAGAGCCTTAAATTGAATGCGGCGCCTGACCGGGAGCCAGTGAACCTCTCGAATGGCTTTAGATGTGGGGTGATGTTTGAGGAGGTTTAGTAGCGCCCTGGCCGCTGCATTCTGGATTGTCTGCAGTTGGGTCAGTTATTTTTCTCCTGCTCCCAAATAAAGGGAGTTGCAGTAATCAATTCGGGACATTATAAGGGCTCCCATCACCGTTTTTCTTAAAGTGATCGGGATGTAGGGCAAGACTTTTCTGATCACCTTAATACTGTGGAAACATGCCGATGTCACCTGGTTAACCTGGGCCTTACATGAGAGATCCTTATCCAGTAGGAAACCAAGGTTCCTAACCTTGTCTACAGGGAGAGGGCAAGATCCTGCCTCGGGAGGCCACCACAGATCACCCAAGATAGATGGTTTGTGACCAAACTCTATAATTTCGGTTTTATCCGTGTTTAATCTGAGAAAGTTGTGGCTCATCCAGTTCTTCAACCCAGCAAGGCAGTTTCTGAAGCGTATTGCCGTGGCTTCGAAGGAATGGGAGATTGACACTACAATTTGAGTGTCATCTGCGTACGACACCAATTGTAGGTCATAGGATCTGATCAAAGCTGCTAAAGGGGTGACATATAGGTTGAATAATGTGGGTGATAATGCCTAGCCTTGCGGGACCCCACCCGGAAGGGAGAATTCAGTTGATTGTAATCCATTCCAGATCACTTGATGAGTTCGAGCGGCAATAAAGGAGGTGAGAAGGGCCAGAGCAGTGCCGGTGAATCCTAGAGTAGTTAGTCTTTTTTTCAGGACAGAGTGATTCACAGTGTCGAAGGCCGCTGTAAGGTTTAATAGTATCAGGGCCGTCCGACCACCCTCATCCATAGTCTTACGTATTTTTTCGGTGGCCATGATCAGAGCGCATTCTGTGGATTGAAGGGGTCTGAAACCGTGCTGTGATGGATCTAGCAGCTTCTTTTCATCCTCATGTCTCATGATTTCCTGATTCATGGCTTTTTCCAAGATTTTAGCAGGTAGAGGCAGGCAGGATATAGGACGGTAGTGCTTATGTTCAGAAGGATCAAGAGTGTCCTTCTTAAGAATAGGTCTAATACAGGCCATCTTCCAGCTTTTGGGGAATTCACCATAATTAATAATCTTGTTTAGCAGGGGAGTCAGCACATTAGCAATGCTCTCTGGAATCATATGTAATACGTAGGGGGGGGCAAGGATCTAGAGGAGAGCCCGATTTCATCTGGATGAGTAGATCACATACTTGCTTCTTCTCTAGCAAAGGGAAACTAAAGAAGCAGGAGGTGGTCAGGGTGGACTGACCGACATCATTGGTGGTTGTATCTGATACCATAGTGCTAAGCTCATCATACACCATTTGTACTTTATTTTGAAAAAAAGTAGCAATGCCATTAACAAAGTTCTGATGCGGACTGAAGACTGTGTCCCGGGGGCTTTTGACTAAATGGGCTACAGTCTTAAATAGTTCCCTGGAGGAATTAGAGGAGTTTTGAATTTTATCTGTAAAATAGATAGATTTAGCATGGACAATTATTTGTTTATACTCCTGAAAGACTTTTATGTATTCAAGTTTGTTTTTCTGACTATAGTCTGAGCGCCACATCCGCTCCACTCATCGACATTTAATTTTAATTGCTTTCACCTCTGCCGTGTACCATTGAGCTGTGGTGGACCGTTTCGTGTTTTTTTTACATCCATTGGGGCCAGTTCATTAACCGCCTCATTGATCCATTTAGTGAAGTTAGTAGCCCAATCGTCACTATCTCCACTTTCAAAATCCGGGGGGTTTCTGGCCAATGCCTTAGCTAAGGGGTTTGGTTCAAGCTTTTTCCAGGGGCGGGTTTTTTCAGGAGGCATGAAGTATCTACGCTGATTTACAAAGTTTTTCCATTGCAAGTTGAAAAGGGTAGCATTATGGTCCGACCATGGTACAGAAAGAATAGACGTGATCTTGATGTGGTTACTATTGGTGAAGATCCCGTCAAGGGTATGCCCTGCTAGGTGAGTGGGCCTATCAACTAGCTGCTTCATGCCAGAGCTGAGGAGATTGTCAAGTAAAGTGGCTGAGTCAGAGTCACTATCCTCCTCAAGATGATAATTAAAATCACTGAGAATAGTGCAAGTGACTGCGTTAAACGTTGTTTCTAAGAAGGAATGTAGTGCTCGGGTAAAAGGACCTCTCGGACCGGGGGGGCGGTACACGAGCAGTCCTTCAAGGATGAGGCAATTATTCTCTTTGATTTTAAAGGTCATAGCTTCGGCCTCTAGGTCCTTTGGGGGCATACAAATAGTTTGAGGTGTGATTTATAAATTATCGCAATTCCACCACCCACAGAATCAGTTCTGTTTATGCATTCCACGGAGTAACCTTCAGGGGTAGCAGTGTTCCAATCTGGACCAGAGGCGTTTGATGCCCAGGTCTCTGTAAGGAACAGAAGATCGGCCTTATGATCAATGATCAGAGCTTCAATCTCATGTTTGTGCTTTGGCATGGACCTTACATTCAGCAATATACATTTCAGAGATCTGTTTCTGTTATTCGCCGATTTTGAGCAATTGTTCTTATTTATAGCCTGCTGGTAGTTATTTAAATCAGTATACTCCTTTGTAACTGGAGGGGACCTGCCAAATTGAGTGAGATGCCCGGAGGGTTAGTGAGTGCTTGAAAGCCACAAGAGGGACATCTAGGAGTCATACAAGTATCACCAAAGTTAACTCTTACCGGGTGCCCACAGCAGCACTGGTCCAGCCTGCACAGTTCAGCTTTGAAGTATCGGAGCCCGTGAAAACGGGCATGGATTCCGGCGCTAGGCGCGGGACTGGCGCGGACGGGCGCAGACGGGCTTGCCTTAGGCGCGCCTTTGGCGCGCTGCCGGCGCGCCCGCTGCGCTTCCGGTAGAGCATAGCGCTATATAGGCTCGTGGCCCTGAGAGTGCTAGAGCGCGTCCCTGCACTCCCGCTACTCCTAAGATGGCGGCGATATTCACGACGACCCATATCTCCCTCCGCAGCAAACGGGACTTCCCACGGCGGACCAGGGATGGAGTGTCAGGTAGGAACAGTACAGCTTAACTATCAATTGTGCTAAAGTGCAAATGCAATGTGAAAACAATTATTAAAATCAATTGTCACACACGCGGTCAGGAGGACGATCCTTGGCAATGTGCAGTTTAAAAACAATTATTGATCAATTGTCATCTCACGCGGCTGTTGAGATCTCACTCGGCTGTTCACCACTGGATGGCGCCAGAGAGCTAGAGAGAGAGACGCCGCAGTGAACGCCCAAACGCCATTCTGTCTGGACGCCAGGTTGCTGTGGCTCCTGTGGGCCCCTGTGGGTTGCCGCAGCTCCCTGTGGGTTTTCGAAAGCTTTTGAAAAGCTTCCAACGCGGCAAAAGTGACAAAAGCGGCAAAAGCGTTCCGCTGCTGAGGCCGTCGTACCTGCAGCAAGGCCAGAAGGTCCTTCTCTGCTCGATATCGGGACAGCATCGGGACCGCACCAGCAGCCCGGGAGGGGCCCGGTGCTGCGTGTGGGCCGTTGGAGCCAAGCGGAACGGAGCTGGTAAGCAGAGTGGGGGCCACGGGCAGTGCAGTCAGCAGGCTAAGTCAGGCCGGCGATTTTGAAGCCTGAAAACAGATAGGGACTGTGACATTGCACGAAAAACAATATTTTTGAGAGGTGGCACTGTTGAGACGAGACAATTGGAGTCAGACTCGAAGTGAGGAGCGTAGTGAAAGGAGTGGTGAGAGGAGCAGAGAGAGGAGCTGCCACTAAGGTATTGCGAATCGAAGGCAGGGGCAAGGGCATCCACTCTTAGTAGTAGTCAGCCTCTACCTGTGAGGAGCTGCGAGGAGGAAGTAGCTGCATTAGTGGTGAAAGGTGAGGGGGGCTACGAGAGGGTAACCTGGGCCGCGAGCGCTGCTTCTAGCTGCCTCCAGCTGCCTCCAGCGGTCAGGACACTCATCCTCATCTCCAAAGCACTCACCTCAACCCGCCACTCTGATAATAAAACTTTAAACTGAAAACGCCAGAATCTAACGCCCTTCCCGTGTGTGGGGGTGGAGTGCTGCAAATTCCCCCACAGAATTTCGGACTCGCCTCAGTGTAGCGGAGAACCGCGAGCCGATCTAAAAACACAGCGGAGAGCCCCACAGCGCCCCACAGCGCGACAGGAGCTACAACTTGCCTCCCAGTCCTAGTGTGGCAAGAGCAGTGAGTCCGCTTCCAGCACTGTGGGAGGAGTGAGCGGAGAAGAAATAGCCTCCAGCACGTTTCCAGTGCTTCATCCCCAACCCTAGCACTCTAGACCAGGCGAAGGAGGCGGTGAAGAGGGCGCACCGACCAAGCATACCACTCTCAACAACTAATCAAGGAAGTGAAGTGAGGTTGTGTAGGGTGCGGGAGTCGAGACGTGACGCGAGCTTGGCTGCCGGTAGAGGCAGCCGCAAAGTAAGAGCCAGGGGATGACCGGGAAGGCAGTCTGACTAGGTCTGATTTGCCTGCGGTTCCCCCGCGTGCTCCGCTTGCGGGCCGGACTCTCTCAAGCAACCCTCCCGCCGCAGTTTTGCCAAGGAAGTACAAAGAAGGGGAAAAGAAGAGGCAGCAGCTCGAATTCACGTAAGGAGGAAGGTAACACCAACGTACCAACCAAAGCAGAGTCCTAATTACAACAAAAAGGGGAAGCGACGGTAGAGAGATGAGGTCAGGGAGGACACGAAAAAAACGCCGCAAGTACTTAAAAAGAAAGCCAAGAACAAAACCTCTACCACCTCCACTGTGGAAAGTACGGTTACCACATTAATACCCCCGATCTACCCCATCTTCGGTACAATGAACTCCACTGGCAAATTTACTTTCTTAAAAGACCCAGTATCCGTAATGTACACTATTCCAGCAACACCGAGCGGTCTTCAAAAGCCAATGTCTCCAATGTCACCAAGCAAACCAACAAAAACAACAAAGACAACAGACATAAGGGCATTATCACAATCTAGCTCTAACCTGACCCCAGGGAGGGTAAATGATGTGGAGGTAAAAACCGAGGGTGTGCATATGATTTGGGAAAATAGCAAACACACGATACAAACTCAAGCCCAAGTGCACACAGAAAATAAAAATCAGGATGGAGACCCGGGACAAGTAAAACACCAAATATTACCAGAAGCAATCAATAGGAGCATGGATAATATACGTGAAGGGACCTCACCAATAACGGAAATAAGTAAAAAACAAAACAAAATTGAAAGGAAAACCACATTTTCTGTCTCCCCGACATTTGATATAAATTTGGATGACTTAATGGCCGAAACTCAAGAGGCCTTTTGCAGTAACGAAGGGCAGTGCAACATCAGCGCCTACAACGAAGTACATAACGAACATCCAAACAGTCACTCCACTCCAAGGCACGAATCGTGGCTTAATCAAGCAACGACAAACCACAACAAAGAGACAAAGGTCAATAAACAACCCTCGGGAGGTCTCCCACCCCAAACCCAAACGGACAACAAAGGCAGTACACCAACACACATGGTGAAACCAAACGACAAAACAAAAGCATCTAACCCGGAGCAAACAAAACCCCATAACAAATCACAAGGGACGAACGTGGAGCCCCAATAAGTAATTTTGAAAAATATAAACAACACAATAACCATGGATACCGTAAACTCAAACATAATCAAGATATCCAGCAGGCTGAATCATTGTGCAGACATTGGGGACACGGATGTAACCTCACACCCGCCTGTAGGCCACAGTGAAAAGGGTCTCAAAGAAACATCAGTAATCGAAATTTCAAGTGTGTCAGTGGGGATTGGCCTATCAACAATAAAAAGTCTGGGCAAATCACAAAAAAAAGATAAGGAGCTGCATATAGTCAAGACCCCTAAAAAGCATGCATACCGGAAAATTGACGTAACTTACAATAAACTAAACCAACGTCAGCAAGACCAAAGGAAAGAACTAAATGCAAATCTGGAATCAATAATTGCATTACATAGTGCACTGGGGAGCATACTGGAAACCTCAATTTAAACCTTAAATATGCAGTCTGACAAACTAGACATACTAATACAACTAATGAGCACCATGGCCGGATACATATCCGGCATAAACAAAAAACTAGACACCATGGTCAGCACATTAGATACGCTCCAGGAGCAAACCCGACTGTGGCGACCAACCAATATATGTACTTGTAACCCTATATTGGAAAAATTGAAAGATCTGCCAATCATACTAAAAGATATTTTGAATGAATGCAAGCTAGTTAACCAGGGAAATATCACCACACCAAATGGAAGCGACCTTATCTCTTTTGTGCAGTGTATAAAAACTCCAATCAAAGACACAGTCACGCCCAAAAAGAGCCATGAAAACAAAACAGAAGTGTCAGCACAACAAATACAGGATCGTAAAACCAGGCAGAACGAATTAATAAAGCTTAATGACGCTCCATCAGAGGATACCAAAACATCAAGAACCAATTTCCCTGTGGGACACTCCAACAATTATAAATCTACTGATAACAATACATCTAAAATGGATTATCACACA
This sequence comes from Lissotriton helveticus, assembly GCF_964261635.1. NCBI lineage: Eukaryota > Metazoa > Chordata > Amphibia > Caudata > Salamandridae > Lissotriton > Lissotriton helveticus. Next base: position 983,061,718 of record NC_136071.1, on the reverse strand, counting down.
CCAACTGAGAAAGATAAACCCGAGTCGGATGGGAAAGAAAAACAAATAAATCAAAAAGGGCTAACAAAGCGGCAAAAAAAACGAGCAAGAAAGAACAGAAATCAGCTGGCCGAGAAGCAGGTGCTGATTAGCTACCCCATTTTTAACCGTGTAAACACTCATAAAAAATCAGAAGTTGACCTTAATCTAAAGGTGCAACCATCACCCACAAGGATAATGGAAGAACATAAAGATTTGAAGCTCATACCCCAAAAAGAGAGAAGCAAATCCATGTCCAAAAAAGCAACTGAGCAGATGCACAGGGTGTCTTCTAAAACACTAATGCACTCTGAGGGGATTACACAACCACACATTTTAGGTGTTGGTAGCATAACCAATATTGACACTTCAACCCTATCATCCGCCCTAGGTGAGGTGGATTGGAGCATGGAACAAGTGGACAGCGACGCAGCACAACTGGAAGAATCTGCAGCGAGTCCGCAAAGTGACCCGCAACACAAGGTGATAATTCGCAACAAAAAAGCATGCACACCACCGAAGAGCAAAAACCACAACCTTAATGAGCCTGCTCAAAATAAGTGTGAAGACATTAATCAGGGATGCCAAAGGACAGCCATTAAAGGACCGGTAAACAACAAGAAGGTATCATCCATCCAGAGTACTGTCCCAAACGCCGACTCCAGACCAGGCAAAAGTGATAACAAAACCATTAGATCATTTACAGTCAAGGTTGATAGGGGTCGCTACGATGAAAAGCAAGTAATAATAAACTCAGGCAACACAGAACTACTACAAAACATCGATTTAAAAAATGTAGTAAAACATAGATCGAGTCCCACGTCAGTTGCTAGGGAAAATGGACGGCATATACAAAAAGGCGGCCTAAAAGGAGATTGCAGGGATGGAACTTCGAAAGACAGAATGTCAATGGAACAGTCTCAAATGGACGCTAACAAGCAAATAATAAACCACCCGTGTGTTGATACATGGGTTCACGGAAGTAATCAAACAAGATGGACAGGACCAAATGACAACGTACGTTCCACCAGAGTCTTATCACCAAATTTGAATACCCCAACAGTTGGAAGGCTACTCTTCATTCCCAATTATAAAGTACACGGTAAGCAAGACTACTTAAATCGAGGAAACATTCTTCATCTAATATCTACAATTACAAGCCTGAGCCGAATAACAACAGCCGACCTACTGTCAATAGAATTTATCTCCATCGGAGATAATGCAGCAAAGGAAATCACACTGGCTACATGGAGGAATGAGGGAATCGTTACGAGCATTCTTGCCGAAACTACTAAATTTGAGGAGTGGGGAATCAGTCTGAAAGAAGAGGCAAAACCGGGATATCCAACCCCCCTTTTAAGAAAGCAGACCAAAAGAGGAGATCATACACGGACAAGTCAAACCACGTACACCGTACTACATGGCGCTAGGGGAGCAGATAATGACAACTATGACAGCCCAAGATTGACACAGCGCTCCAACAATGATTGAACCAGTCATGTAAAAGGCACACTAGAGGGAGATACAATTAAACTTCTCTCCTGGAACATCGCCGGAGCAAAAGATATTTTAAATGACACTAGAAAAACAGACACTTGGAGCACGTATGACATTATAGCCCTCCAGGAAACATGGTTAACGGAGCCAATCGATGTACCTGGTAGACTATGTTTCCATGCCAACGCGACGCGAACTCAACGTTACGGGCGTGCGAAAGGGGGACTCTCGGTATATGTTTCCACCGCACTTAATATCAAGGCCTCTCAATTGCCCATATCCTCGGCGGATATGCAAATTATCAAATTGGATGCGAAGACCCAGGGAGAAACTCGAACAACTATCCTGATTAACGTTTATGCCCACCCGAAATATGCAGCCAAAAAAGAATTTTTCAAACGCATTAATAATGTCGTTTCTGACTTTCGGCTCGAACAACCAAGATGGGACATCATACTGACAGGCGATTTCAATGCCAATCTCATGCATTGGCCGGAAGAAGAGGATAACATCATTATAGCAAACGAGCAGTGGGGCGTTGACCCCCAAGAAATCCCACCTGTAAAGAAGACCGATTCAGCCGGCAGGCAATTGATGTGGGATCTCGAGCATCTTGGGCTAAGGGTGATAAATGGTAGATGCAAGCAAGATAAACCACCATCTACAACCTATACAGGTCAAGGCACAAGCACTATCTTAGACTACACGATAGTCACAATACCCTTGTTAAGACTGATAAAAAACTTTCAAATAATCAGTTCATTAGATAGTGATCATTCAATGCAGCACATCGAAATGAACCTGACTTTATCAAGGTACAAGCAAGCATGAACAATGGTAGGCGAAGTATCTACAATCAATTTGAAGCGATTGAGGTGGACAAGCACCACCCTGCCACAAATAGCGCTGGATGCCAAGAACGAACTTCAATCTTTGATCCAAGATAAAAATCGGTGCTCTGAGACCTGGACTAACTATCTAAACAGGTTTTCCAGGAAAAGTACCAATATCAAAAAGAACACCAATTCATCAAGTAGTACTGCTTTTTCTAAGGCAGCACTCACCCTGAGAAAACGCTTGCGGAAACTCACAAGACGAACCCAAGGCCATACTGCCAATTCAAGTGCTTGGCAAGAAGTTCGAACAATAAGAAAACTCTACAAGAAGCTAATCTGGACAGAGAAAAAAAAATCAAGCCAACGAGTTCTGGACTAAAATGTTGTATAACATAAAAAAATCCAATAGCCGGGCCTTTTGGCAGCAAATAAATTCCCTGAGCAGACCGTCACAAGTCATAAGTATGACCTGTATAACTGAAAGCGTATGGTCCCAACACATAGCCGACACCTTTTCAATAAGACCCGCTTTTCAGCCGTCAGCAATAACTTCAAGTACTGCTGCCTCGAAAGATAAGCCTCATGATTGGCAAAACATGTCCAGAACCCAACAGGCAAGTATAGATCAATCGTTGCAGATTAGCGATGAACTTCAAATAACACAAATAATGAGTAAAAGTAGGCAAGACAGTGCGCCTGGACCAAATGGCATCCCGCAAGCAATATACAAGGAGGACCCTCAATACTGGGCCAGTAAATTTAACCATCTGTTTAGATCCATAAATAACGCACGTCAGCTCCCAGAAAGTTGGAGAGGAGCAATCATCAATCCAATTTACAAAGGCGGTGACCGCAAAAATCCGGCCAATTATCGTCTGATTGCCTTCATTGACGCAGAAGCTAAATATTATGCATCCCTGGTACTAGCGGATCTCGCAAAATGGTCTGATACCAACAATAAAATACCGGTAAATCAGAAAGGGTTTCGCCGCGGAACAAGCACGATGGCAAATATAATGGCCTTAAGTCTAATCGCGGAAAAAAGCTTACAACATCACCAAACATTATATGCCTGTTTCGTGGACTTCAAGGCGGCCTTTGATCGTGTTAGCAGGCATTTACTTTGGACCAAACTGAAACAGCAGGGCCTGCCAGATTCAATCTTAACTCCAATCATCGATCTACACACCGACACCTGGATGCAGGTAAAGATCGACAACGGACAGCGGCTAACCCGAAGGATCTGCACCTTCGACGGTCTCAAACAAGGCTGCGTGTTGGCACCTCATCTTTTCAATTTATTCATGGCCGACTTAACATCAAATTTAGACCAGACCAACGCTCATCCACCACGGCTTGGTCACCTGCGTGTTACACATCTATCCTATGCAGATGACGTGGTTTTACTGAGCCAGACGAAAATCGGCCTGCAACGCCTACTACAAGCACTGACCAGATACACAAAATTAAACGTACTCGAAATAAACAGTAAGAAGACCAAGATCATGGTCATAACTCGTCGCCATAAAGTGTCATCAGCATTTGCAATAGAGAACAGCAAATTGGAAGTGGTTGACAGTTATAAGTATCTGGGAATACAAGTAGACAAACGCCTTAACTTTGCAACACATTTCAAAGCCATTGAAAAGAAAGGGACCGCCTTGTTACATGCCTTCAACAACTTAGCAATCAAACTTAGAGGTCCCATGTTCAACCCGCTCCTAAACGTAATGAAAGCCAAATTACTACCAACAATATCTTACGGGAGCGTACTACATCACGGGAGGAGTGCGCAGCTAATAGAGAAAATACAAACACTAATCTATAAACGTGTATTTGGTTTGCCAATTGATGCATCACCTGCGCAAGTACGATTAGAATTTGGCCTGCAATCCCAAGTTCTGCTAAAACAATACGAGTTTGTCAAAATTTTGGTACGACGTCTGGATGAACCAGAAAGTAGAAATTTATCGCGCTATGTGGGAGGTAATCAACAACAACTCGAATTCCCAGTACGCTAAATTTCTAAAACTCTCTCTAGAAACAACAGAATTGGCCCCACTCTGTGAAACCAGGCTTCCAGTACCGTTGTTCAAACAAACAGTAAAAAAAGCGGCCAGCAGGCATTCGTTACTCAACGATAAGTCATCCCTGAGTCATCGCGAACACGCATGGATGACAACACAATCATATAAAAACCCGGCTCCGGCAGCATATCTACAACTTGCCTTCTCAGCGTATATCAAACATAGATACCTAAAATTGAGGCTGGGTAACCTCCCAGCAAATTTTGATCAACCGAAATGGAGGATGCAAGTAAATAAAGGGTGCGAATTATGTGGAGCAAGAAAACAAGACCTAATCCATCTGACCTGTATCTGTCCCACCATGAACTCGGAACGCCGGAGTAGACTAAAGGCGAAGTTTAATGAAATTGGAGCACGCACCTGTCGGTCTGCAATCATATTTGATATTTGATATTTGTGGGGTATTTCTAGAGCGCGACGTTCGCTCCGGAGGGTGCATCTTGGCGCTTGGGAACCTAAATGAACCAGTCTAGGGGGTTAGATGGAAGCTTTGAAGTAATCGTCCGGAAGGTTAAAGATCCATGTCTTTAGCAGCTTTCTAAAGGGTTTTTCCTGGGTTTGTTGTCTGAGGGTTTTGGGCAGTTTGTTCCAAGCTTTAGATGCAAGGAAGCTAAGGGTCTTCTCACCCTTTGTTTTCAGATTGTGTTTCGGGAGAAGAATGAGGTTGTCATTGGTTGAACGAAGGTGACGGCTGGGCACGTAGTGGGGAAAACGCCTGATGAGGTATTTAGGGCCTGTCTTGTTGTAGGCACGGAAGGCTATAATCAGGATTTTAAAGAGAATCCTTTTGTGAAGTGGGAGCCAGTGAAGTGAATGAAGCGCTGCAGAGATGGAGGATCTGCGGGGTAAGCCCAGGACGAGACGGGCGGCTGTGTGAAGTACGCTCTGCAGTTTAAGGAGGGTGCTCTTCTTAACTCCTGCAAGCAAGCCGTTGCAGTAATCCAGTCGCGAGATTATGAGTGCGACTGTCACCGTCTTTCTGGCATCGATGGGGAGAAAGTCGAAGAACTTTCTCAGGGATCTGATCGTTCCGAAGCATTTACCTGCGATGGTTCTGGCATGCTGGTCAAAGGAGAGATCGGAGTCAAAGATTACGCCGAGGTTCCTGGCTGACGACACCGTCTGGGGGGGGGCAACAGAGTTATCCGGCCACCATAGTGCTGGACAGAAAGAGATGTTTGTGCCAATCGGGAGGATCTCTGTTTTGCTCGAATTGCATTTCAGGTGGTTGTTGTCCATCCATCGAAATACTTCGGTCAGGCAGTGTTTCAGGTTGAGTTCAGCTTTGGTGGATAGTTTGTCAAGTGGCACAATGAGTTGTGTATCATCGGCATACGAAGTGACAGGTATGCCGAATGATTCTATCAGATTAAGGAGGGGAATGAGATATACGTTAAAAAGGAGAGGGCTTAGGATAGATCCTTGCGGGACACCCGAGGAGACAAGTTTGTCTTTGGAGTGGAATGGGCCCAGAGTGACAGTTTGGGAACGGTCCAAGAGAAAAGACGTAATCCAGGATAGGGCGGCATCGGAGATACCAATGTCCCTGAGTCTACTGATGAGGATGGTGTGGGAGACGGTGTCAAACGCCGCCGTTAGATCGAGAAGGATTAGGATGGAATTTTTTCTCTGATCTTGTAGAGTTTTTATGGTGTCAGACAGTTCAATGAGAGCGGTTTCTGTCGAGTGCTTGGGGCGGAACCCGGATTGTTGGGGATGAAGAAGGTTGTTATCATCCAGGTAGCGTTTCAGCTCGCTATGGACTAGGTGTTCCGTAATTTTTCCCAAGGCCGGGAGTAGCGAAATTGGGCGGAGGTTGGTGAGATCCGTCAGGGGTTTATTTGCTTTCTTCATAAGGGGTTTGACTGTACCTTTTTTCCAACAGCTGGGTACTGAGCCTGAGCTAAGTGAGGAGTTAATTAGTCTGTTGATGGTCGGGTTGACCTCATCAATTAGCTGGTGAAGTATCATGGGGGGACAAGGGTCGGTCGGGGCGCCAGATTTGCAGGCCAGGATGGCTTTTTTCGACTGCTCAAGAGTGACAGGGGAGAAACGACTTAGAGCAAGGCCTGGGGGGACCAGTGGAGGGGACACTGGGGGAGCAATGGGGGGGGGAAATTGATTTGGAGCGTGGCAATCTTTTCCTCGAAATAATCAGAAATTTGATCGCAAAATTTCTGGGAAGGGGGGATTTCAGGCTGAAGTACCTTTGGATGCGTGAATGATTTGACAATCGTGAACAGAACCTTTTGTTTTTGGCCTGCGTTTTTTATGGCATTGACATAGTGGTTTTTTTTAGCCAGTTTAATTTCCGAAAGGTAGTTTTTCCTTGTTGCGATGTAGGAGGAGCGGTTAGTAGCCTCGTATCATACAAACACTGTGTTCTGTGGAGCCTCAACTTATTTGCGGTGCAGTCCAATTCATAATCAATTTTGAGAAAAAGAGAGGAATTATGATAAAGTCTTAATCAAAAACACGAACTCGTATACATAGCACGAAGTATTCCATATTTCAGTCACGGCATTCTTTAAAAGAATAACTTTTTACAAATCTTAAGACTTATCACCAGCATATTGTGGTTTATTTTTCATGTTCAGATTTTTATTTATTTTTATTTTTTTTCTCTTTCTCTTTCGTTTCTTCCTTTTTAATCCCAAAAAAAAAAAACATTCAGGTATTGCATATTTTTGTAATGGTTTTTATTAACTGTACAATAAAGTGTTACTCACCAATTGTCATACGCAGGTTAAAAAGAAGTTTTACGAATTGTGCAATTTAAAACAATTCTTACATCAATTGTTACACACAGTTTTAAAAAGAGGGGGGCTTTCCACAGTTACACGCAGTATCGCCGAGTTTGAGAACAGCTGATAGCCTCTGGCAGTGTAAGTGCGGGGGAATTAAAAAATAAGTGTTAGCCACTCCGCTGGTTTCTCAGTAGTGAAGCGCTAGTGCCAAGTTCCTGCCTATGTAGGCTCATGGCCCTGAGAGTGCTAGAGCGCGTCCCTGCACTCCCGCTACTCCTAAGATGGCGGCGATATTCACGACGACCCGTATCTCCCTCCGCAGCAAACGGGACTTCCCGCGGCAGACCAGGGATGGGGTGTCAGGTAGGAACAGTACAGCTTAACTATCAATTGTGCTAAAGTACAAATGCAATGTGAAAACAATTATTAAAATCAATTGTCACACACACGGTCAGGAGGACGATCCGTGGCAATGTGCAGTTTAAAAACAATTATTGATCAATTGTCATACGCAGGTTAAAAAGAAGTTTTACGAATTGTGCAATTTAAAACAATTCTTACATCAATTGTTACACACAGTTTTAAAAAGAGGGGGGCTTTCCACAGTTACACGCAGTATCGCTGAGTTTCAGAACAGCTGATAGCCTCTGGCAGCGTAAGTGCGGGGGAATTAAAAAATAAGTGTTAGCCGCTCCGCTGGTTTCTCAGAGTCAGTGTTAACGCATCCACAATTAACTATTGTAGCAATTGCAATATGGTGCCCTTTACTTTTAAACATATTCATCTAAAGCACAGCATACCACCATTCCTAATATTCCAATCCAACACACATATTTCCACTACACACCACATGCATACACTCAAAAACCCACAGCTAAAAGATATTGCCATTTACAATTCCATTAGCTCTAACTCAAAAAAATACGAGACCTATTGCATTTCCAATGCTTGTTTTTTATTGAATTCTGGGACGTGTAGTCCAGTTTATTGCATTGTAAAACAGGAATACAAATCCCACAATTTAAAGAAAAAGCAGAAGAGGAGCAGCACATCACAAATGAACTTGAAAAAATTGGCAGCTGTTTATGTCTCACTGCTCCGTAGCACTGTCTGCTGGCCAAAGGGCAGTATGCTGGCTCATCTAAGTTAAACATTAAATAAATGTAAATCTCACTGACCAGTTATACATTGCACACCCCAGTCCAACTCCATCACCTTTCTCCCTTCAGTGTGTGAAGTGCAGCATCAGTCTACGTTTACCTTCCTTGTATACTGGCACTTGCAGTGAAATGTACATCAGTCACCATAGCTACACCTCCCAGATGTCAAACCAAAAAACAAGGACTGGAACAACACATCATGCATGCACAGTTCAACCCTTCACAACTTGACTGGGACAATGTAGGCCACCTTGCACCATAAAACTACTCAATCTCACTTGGGCCTGTGCATACTAATCAAGTCTGTAAATCCATGGAATGGAATGGCCTTGTCAGAGAAGAAACCACTCACTGGAGAAGGGGGTCAGGTATGGGCCATGGGAAGTAACTACACATAGAGACATGCTAAGTAGCCTGCATGAAACTACATTGCACCCAGCCGACCTGTCGAGCAGGATGAGAGCACACATGTGTCAGCTGCCATGTTAGGGGGCAAATTAACTCGTCTCATCTACTAAATCTGACTGGTTGTGGTGGTGAATGCAAGAGATGCACACCACAGGACCATGTGTGTTCAAACTAATAATGTGTGGGTCTGGTGGGCCCCTGCTAGATCAGTACATTGTAGGTGCTCGCTGTGCAAGTACAAGTGACACTCTGTCTGAATGGGGAGGCTCTGGAAAGCAAGAAGGTGAAAACGGACATGGGTACAGCAAGGTAGCCTCACCAATACACATACATTGCTGTGTTTGAATGTGTCACACGTAGCTGGGAAGGGATGACAGATAACAGCCCATTGTGGGACTACATTCTACATGCCATGTGGAGTTGGGGGAAGATGTAGCACGTGCCAGGAGGGAGTCTGATGCAACATTGTCTCACATGTATAATGCGCAGGATGTCAACCAGGGATCTGTCAGGGGATAGGGAAAACTACTTAGCCACCACAAATCTCAGGAGTCAGGGTAGGTTTGAGGCTGAGGTGGATTGACCTAGTTGTGTGGGAAACATCGGTAAGTACATGTCACCCTTTCCATCACTACTACCATGTGGGGTGCTGCCTGACCCATGGCCCTCAATAGCAGCCTCACATGTCACTCTATTGGATATGGTCACACATATTTTAGGTGTTATAGACACATGATAGTCAATGTATGATCTGGGTATCATCACTGTGTGGCAGTAAATGAAAAGTGGTTTCTAGTGTGCTAAGATGTACCAAATAGGTTTATTACCTATTAATTACATGTCCCAGAACCAAGCCCCGCTAAATATCACAAGTGTGCTTGAGAAAATGTGCATGTTGCTCCCGCATTCTAATAACGTTTGTCCAAAAGCATCTATTTATAATTCTTAGTATACCTTCTTGTATTGACAAGCTTTGAGTTTGGCTACATTACTGAATGTTGAGCCAAAGGTGCCTTAGAGATACTTTCTGTCCATGAATAACTGGGCCAAGAGCGGTGAAATTCTTGGTATTTCATAGTAAACTTTTCTCGCTCTTCAAAGCATCTACAAATATCATCCTCTTGTAGGTTATTGCAATGTTTGACTTCTACGCTCTTTCTTTCTCTCCTAATATGATAAACTATGTATGCAATAGTTTCCTATCTACTCGATTTAACACATCTAAGTATACTATTCTATCAAGACATACCAAAAACTTTAATTATATGAAATTCCTGATTTCTTTTTGCATTGTTTCCAAAGTTAGATTAGCCCTGTCTTAAAAAAAAATGTAAAACAAAGATTTTGTGCCTTTCATATCAGTGATCTATTTGTTTGAGCTATTGTGCTTGTTATTATCAGCTTACTTTTTGTTCTGATTATAAATGTGCTGTTTAAATATTCTAGAAATTATAATGTCTTGTTTACATGCATGTGTTGCATCTAATAATTCAATCATATTTCTTCATGTTCCATTGTGTTTGTGTTTTAAGTGATGTATGCCACTAATTAACAGTAAACTATTTCGAGAGCCATGGGGTCGCTAAATCACAGCCAGTCACTACACTGGGCATGCAATTAAATCACAATTTCACAGCAAAATTATGTATTTATGTATCTATCTATCTATATCTCTAGCTCCCTCGCTAAATAAATATATACATGGGAGAGGAACAAATGATGTGACAAGGTTGACCAAATTATACAGCGAGAAAAAGCAAATTATATAATGTAATGCGGCCCATTTTGTGAAAGTATCACTATATTATCATTTTTGCACTTCTTTACACTGCCGGTGAATAGGTGTTAGCTTATAAGTATCAGTTTAGTATCCAAATATAGCAATGCACAACAGAAATGTGACAAGTCAATGTTTGTGAAGGGGCCCTCCCACAGCGCAGCAAATTGTGTCCCTGCATTTTTGGTAACTTTTAATCAGTGTAAGCTAGAAACAAATTCTTTTGTGTTAGAATCTGCAGATTTTGCAGCAGATGGTGGACAATGTGCCAAAGATGTGCAAAACATATATAAATATACAGGGAAACAACCTTTACAACGCAACTTTTACAACGCACTACCATTACAACAAAACTTTTACAATGCAACATCCATTACATCGCATGCCATTACAACGCAACCATTACAACGCATGACACTACAACGCATACCACTACAACGCATGTCATTACAACGCATACCATTACAATGCATAACATTACAACACATAGTTTTTTCACGCAACGATGCGTCATTTCTCATAAATGAGGCCTTCAGACTTTATCAAGTTGAAATGGTTCACCCACCATTTGTGAAAATAAATGTTTTTGTTCATGGGCATAAAAAGCATATTCAAATGTATTCACACCATAATTAATTCAATGATAATCAGCAACAGTACTTAATTTGTGCCGGTGCTTTCCGGTGCTAAGCACCGCCACTTATTTCTCAGGGCCGGGCCTACTAAAACAGGTGGCTGCCTCACTAATCAAAAGAAAAACCCAGCTTGGACGAGAGTGTACTCACCCTCGAGGCACAAGGCAGGGTTGTGTCATCAGGATGGTGACACAGCTGGATCCCTCGTGGAGCCCTGTTTCTGGGCCTTTCCAAGGCCCCTGCTGTGCTACTTTCTCCAGGACTCTTTGGCCCTCCTCAGACCTTGGCTGCCCGAGCTCTGCTCCTTTCTCTGGGGCCGCCATGGCAGCTGGGGCGGAGGCTCCCACCTTCAGTTCCGGGCATGGCCTCCACGATGAGGCACAAAGTGCGAGCTGCAAGGCCATGCTGAGGGGCCCTGGACCCGAGACCAGCTAGCCCTCTCCCCAAAGAGGCTGAAACTCTACCGGAGCTGAAGGCACAGGTGCTGTGGCCGATGCCCGAGGCCCGCATGCCCATGGGGTGGGGAACATCCTTTACAACGCAACTTTTACCACGCAGTGCCTTTACGACGCAACTCTTACAGCGCATGTTATTACAACGCATAGCGCTGGGGGCGCTCTAGGATAGGGAATAGATTTAATTTACTATCCAACACCTTCCCTACTATCCACGGGGACTGGAGTTGGAATAGTAAATTAAACTATTCACTATCCAGCACCCTTTAACGCTATGCGTTGTAACAGCATGCGTTGTAAAAACTGCGATGTAAAGGGATGCGTGGGGCACCACATGACCCTATGCTGAGTGAGGTGCTACAGAGGTGGAAGGACTTGGAGGCGTGGAGGGTGATAGTGAGTTGATGGGGTGAACTGGATCACTGCACTAAATGGGGGCCTGAGGTGAGGGAGGGCAACCCGAGATAATCAAGATCTTTGTTTAGGAGCATTAGTTATTTTGGGGTGGGCAGGGTCGTCATTTAGGGGCGGGGGGGAGGCAGTGGGGGTCACCTAGCTCTTGCTGCAAATGTGTGCTCCGACCAGAGCCACAAAAGTGTCAGAGAGAACGGAACCAAGTTATGGAGAAAAACACTACTTACATTAAAAACGATAGGAGAAAATAGCTGTAACAGAAGGTTGTTTTGTTTCAGAAATGTTTCACGCAAACAACATTTCAGACGAAAACTCTACCCACCAAAATCGTTGTCCTCTACCGAAGAGAACAATTTTGCAAAGTGCAAAAGTTGTCCGATTTCTGGCAGCGGTCACATTTGTTTGTCAAAATTGTCAAACATAAATAAAGGCAGAGCCCGAAAAGCTGCTCGACCTGGACAATGTAACAACAGTTTAACCAGTGTTAAAATTGAAAAGAATGTTACGCCTTGAAGGCATAAATTGGGGTGGTCAAGGTGTGGCAGAGAAAACAGGGTAGCCTCAAAAAGCATCCTGACCTGTAAATTCATACATTTATTTTATTTTAAAATCTTCTTCCATAAAGGTATTGGCAACAAAATAAAACGTGACAGTGAATGTGAGCACCATTAATTCTCTCACAGCAGCCCCCTTGCATAAATGGTCACAGGTCTTTCAGCTTCTATTAGTCAAATCATTGCAAACTGGGAGAAACTGACGCCAATCAGTCTCATGTATGCCAGATATATTGGCTTTGTTAATGTTTTTTTAGTTTTATTTTGCATTGTGGTGTTGTATGCAATGGCCTGTCATTCCATAGTGATTTATGGTATGGTCTGTCATTCTGTAGTATAGTATGTGAGCAGTGTGCCTGTATCAGTGCAGGATGACTCGTGTGGCTGTATGAGTGCAGGGTGAGTGATGTGCCTATAATGCTGCAGGTTGACTTGTGTGCCTGTATGAGTGCAGGATGAGTGGTGTGCCTGTATGAGGGCAGGTTGACTCATATGCCTGTGTGAATTCAGGATGTGTGATGTGCTGTATGACTGCAGGCTAAGTGATATGCCTTTATGCAGGCTGAGTGGTGTGCCTGTATGAGTGTAGGGCGAGCGGTGTGCGTCTTTGAATGCCAGGTGCGCACTGGGCCTGTATGAGTGCAGGGTGAGTGGTGTGATTGTTTGACTGCAAGGTGAGTGTTGTGCCTGTATGAGTGCAGGGGGACTGGCGTGCCATATGAGTGCAGGGCGAGCACTTTGCCTGTAAGAGTGCAGTGACTCGTGTGCCTGTATGATGGCAGGGTGAGTGATGTGCCTGTATAACTGCAGGCTGAGTGGTGTGCCTGTATGCAGACTGAGCGGTGTGCCTTTATGAGTACATGGAGAAAAGTGTGCCTGTATGAGTGCGGGCTGAGCAGTGTGCCTGTATGAGTGCATGGTGAGCTGCGTGGCCTGTATGAGTGCATGGTGAGCTGTATGAGTGCAGGGTGAGCACTGTGCCTGTAAAAGTGCAGGGTGAGTGGTGTTTCTGTATCAGTGCAGGGTGAGCATTGTGCCTGTATGAGTGCAGGGTGAGCACTGTGCCTCTATGAGTGCAAGGGGAGAACTGTGCCTGTAAGAGTGCAGTGGGAGCGATGCACCTATATGACTGCAGGCTGAGCGGTGCAGCTTCATCACTGCAGGCTGAGCGGTTCTCCTGTATGAGTGTAGGGTGAGGAATGTGCATTTATGAATGCAGGGTGAGGACTGTGCATATATGAATGCAGGGTGAAGACTGCTCCTTTATGAGTGCAGGGTGAAGACTGTCCCTTTGCAAGTGAAGTGGGAGCACTGTGCCTGTATGAGTGCAGTGGGAGCGATGCACCTGAATGACTGCAGGCTGAGCAGTGCGGCTTTATGACTGCAGGCTGAGCGGTGCTCCTGTATGAGTGCAGGGTGAGGACTGTGCATTTATGAATGCAGGGTGAGGACTGTTCCTTTATGAATGCAGGGTGAGGACTGTTCCTTTATGAGTGCAGGGTGAAGACTGTTCCTTTATGAATGCAGGGTTAGGACTGTTCATTTATGAATGCAGGGTGAGGACTGTTCCTTTATGAATGCAGAGTGAGGACTGTTACTTTATGAATGCAGGGTGAGGACTGTTCCTTTATGAATACAGGGTGAGGACTGTTGCTTTATTAATGCAGGGTGAAGACTGTCCCTTTGCGAGTGACGTGTGAGCACTGTGCCTGTATGACTGCAGGCTGAGATGTGCAGCTTTATCACTGCAGGCTGAGCTGTGCTCCTGTATGAGTGCAGGGTGAGGACTGTTCCTTTATGAATGCAGGGTGAGGACTGTTCCTTTATGAGTGCAGGGTGAAGACTGTTCCTTTATGAATGCAGGGTTAGGACTGTTCATTTATGAATGCAGGGTGAGGACTGTTCCTTTATGAATGCAGAGTGAGGACTGTTACTTTATGAATGCAGGGTGAGGACTGTTCCTTTATGAATACAGGGTGAGGACTGTTGCTTTATTAATGCAGGGTGAAGACTGTCCCTTTGCGAGTGACGTGTGAGCACTGTGCCTGTATGACTGCAGGCTGAGATGTGCAGCTTTATCACTGCAGGCTGAGCTGTTCTCCTGTATGAGTGCAGGGTGAGGACTGTGCATTTATGAATGCAGGGTGAGTACTGTTCCTTTATGAATGCAGGGTGAGGACTGTTCCTTTATGAATGCGGGGTGAGGACTGTTCCTTTATGAGTACAGGGTGAGGACTGTTCCTTTACGCATGCAGGGTGAGGACTGTTCCTTTATGAATGCAGGGCGAGGACTTTTCCTTTATTAATGCAGGGGGAGGACTGTTACTTTATGAGTGCAGGGTGAAGACTGTCCCTTCGCGAGTGAAGTGTGAGCACTGTGCCTGTATGAGTGCAGGGTGAGCAATATGCCTGTAGGACTCCAGGCTGACCGGTACGCCTTCAAGACTGCAGGGTGAGCACTGTGCCTGTATAAGTAGAGGGTAAGCACAAGCCCTGTGTGAATACAGGGTGAGATGTCCAAACAGAAGCCTGCATAGATGGACATTTCTGACTAGGGTATGTGCAGTTTACAGACCTCCATCATTTCCGTTGTAGTGCCTAAGTCATTTGCACATCTGAAAAGTGCCATTTTCATATACCACAGCATTACATATTATGCATATTAAGGGTTTGCATTGTATACTTTAGACATATTTTTGACATTGCATTTTACATGAGCTTATGCTATATGCACATTTAGCGACCTGATATATGCATATAATCAGAGGTTTTAGATGTCTATATTGGGTGTATTACAGGATTGGATGATGTGCCAAAATCAGTTACAAGTCCTGCAAATGCCAGAGAGGTGCATATTGTGCATCTATCAAGGTCCAATATATTCTTCATGTGATAGATGCCTTCATTTTGGGCTTGATCCTCTGAACTCTATCATGCCATATATCCGTTGGCAACAAAATGTACACATATGGTGAATGTGCTTAATTCTCAGAGCAAAGGAATTAAGAAGTGTGTAAGGTGGTGTTACTGTCTTTAACTACTATATTTGTCCTAGGCAGTTTAGAGTGTTATTTGAAAATCAAGCTTGGGGAGACACAAAATACAACAGAAGTAGATACTCATTTCAGCATACCCTTAGAGTCTGGGCTTTCATGGTCAGAAAGGTTCATTATGAATGGTTTTAAAAGGTATGATTTTATTAAGATATCTTTCCCAAAAAGCTGGAAAACCAAAAAGTGTTTTAAGTCAACCATCATGTTACCAAGGTAGGAATTCAGATCAGGTATAACATCTTGCTTTCAGTGCCAGTTGAGGATGTGGATGGAGCCAATCGCATAAGTGGGTGAAGCCAGTGAAGGAAGTGGGTGGAGCCAGGGAAAGTGGGTGTGGCCTCGTACAAACATTTGAGCACCTGGACTTAATATTTTACAAATTAAGCCGATCAGCAATTAGGCATTCCATAAATATCCAAATTGGAGAACAGATAATATTGATCAATTTACAAAAGTTAAATACATAAGTGCCAATTTGTCATGAACATAGAACACTTGGGGCACCACCGTATTATTGAGGAGCTGATAAAACAATAATCACAATCGTGCAAATGAATCACTATTGTAATCCCCTGGAAATTACAATGGGGGCCAAACAAATGAAAAATTATAAGAAATATATATATACGCAAAAATTAAAAGGTCCATGATCAAGTATCGTACATGTGAGGTCATATGGAGCAAAGCTTGATAGGTCATGTGCAAATTCGTGAATGTGATAAAAGCACTTGCTTCAAAACCATCATTGAAAACATGTCTATAATTAATACTCATAATCAAAAGGATGCATCAGACATTAACAATGGAGTCCTCGCAACTGTCACCAGTCAAGCCTGAGATGATAATAGTGATCAAAGTGCTTTCAGTAATCATAGGGCAAGGGCCCTGTATTTATGCTGATGGTGGAGAAATGGAGGGGGGTAACAGGAATGTACAAAGGGGGAGAGTAAAAACAAGAAAGAGGGAGAGGGAAGGTAGATAAGAAATACAACATGGTACAAATATATCCTCAAAAAAGAGGTGCTTATTGCATGACTGTGTTCATTGTTAAATGAGTTGACCACCTAGCAGTTGTAATTCTCCACATAACAACCAGGCTAACTAGTGCTAAAGTGCTTGTACTCTCACCCCTAAACATGGTAATATTGGTTCATCCCCAATTGGCATTTTTAATTTACTTATAAGTCCCTAGTAATATGATACCCACTGTACCCAGGGCCTGTAAATTAAAAGCTACTAGTGAGCCTGTGGCATTGATTATGATGCCCAGAGAAGTAGCCCTTTAATCATGTCTCAGGTTTGCCCCTGCAGAGCCTGTGTGTGCAGTTGTTAGACCTGGCATCATTAGGGTAGTCATTCCCTGGATTTGCTGTCTGTTGCCTCCATGGTTTGCTTTTATTTTGTTGGCCTTAGGGCTCTGAGCACTATATCATTGCTAACCAGTGCTAAAGTGCATATGCTTCTCCCTTAAACATGATGACATTAGTGCATACATGACTGACTTATTTGTTGTACTGGTAAGCTCCTTGCAAAGGGGTATACCATATACCCAGGGCCTGTATTTCAATCGCTACTAATGGGCTGCAGCACTGATTGTGCCACCCACTGATAGAGCTCTTCAAACCTGTCTCAGGCCCGCCATGGCAAGGCCTTTGTGAGCAGCTGACTGCCATTTTGAATTGGCATTTAAAACTGCTTACCAAGCCTTAAACTCCTTTTTTATTGTATATAAGCAACCCCTAATGTCGGCCCTAAGTAGCCCTAAGGTCATGGTGGCAGAATGCAGCACACATAGAAAAAGGAAAAACAAGGAGAAATAAAGATATTTCTCTCCTGGGGAGGCATAACTTTGTGGCCCTGCCTCAGATTTATGATTTCTCATAAATTGGGGGCAGTGTCAAAAAGCCATGGATGTTGCTGGGAACGCCCCCAACAACACACATTGCATGCCCCTTTAACGCAGAAAACTGCGTCAAAGGGACCGTTATTTATCAGGCAGTATTAAGCTAAAAAAAAGTGGCTTAGTGCTGCTTGATAAATAGCAAGCAGGCTTCTGTTCCACGGGAAGTCACAAAAAGTTATGTTCTGGCAGCGCAAGGGGACTCATAATTGAGGCCCCTCATATTTTGTGATTGTTATTCTTCTAGATAGGTGAAAGGCGCTACTAATCTTACTTGTTTGCAAGTTTGCGCTCGTTTGAGCTGATTATGTAACAGAGGTTAGAGAACTTAAGTTAGGTAATACAGACTAAAGAGACTCCTTTCCTTAGTCCTGTCATTGAGATAGTGGTAGGTAGTTATAGATAATTACTTATTATTAGTTGTTAAGTTTTTAGTGGTCCGCATGACTCGTCCTCCGCCACATGCTGCTGACTCCTTAGTTGAAACTTTTGTAGTTTGTTAGTGAGTGAATAATATAGCAACTCAGCACATCAGCAACCAACCAACACTTTGGTGTATGCAATATGCATGTGTGTATCTAAGCATTTTTGAGGACTAAAATGAATGCAGACTTAGTGAATTTGCTCATCAAAGGGGGTTGATTAATTGAAGATTGCAAATGAGATCGGAACTTAGAAGAAGCAAATATAATTTTTGGCAATTCATTCCAAAGTCTTTGGAATAGGCGGGCTAGGTAGTACTTAGGTTTAGGATTCTGGAATCGGAATTGAACAGTGGAATTATAAAGAGATAGGATGGTCCTCGACAGTGATACTAGTCTACTATTACTAGTCGATCTGATTAGGTAGCTCCATTTTATTGCAATTGCCGTTTCCTCTCAAAAAATCTTTATGGAGCTATTTAAAAAAAATTATTATTTGTTTCACACCAATCAATTTTTGTCTATTATTATGTCTTACATGATCAGCATCCAGGGGCAAGTAGACAACGAGGTCTGCCAAGGTGGGAGCTGGAGGTGCCTCCGAGTATCGCTCCTTCATAGATGGCTCTGCTGCTGGCCCCAGTAAGTCCTCCTGTTGATAATACTAATAATTATATTTGCCTATCTTTTACTGCACCTTATTTTTTTTAAACCATTATTTCTGTTTCCTAATCCTATTTTTTACCAAATCTTCTTTGATCTATCCGTTTCTAAATTCTTGTTATCTTTGCATTACTTACCAACTTATCTATTTATATTTCTAGCGTCCGATGTTTTTTACATCAATCTAACTGCCTCTGGCTTTGTGCTACTATTAGTCTGTCTGTAGCTTGCTTTATAATTTATTCAGGTTAAAAAGTCAGATTTCCCTCTCCCCTTATATTTTGTGGACAGCCTAGTGGTGGTACTACTGTAAGACACATTGGTACTTTACTACTGCTAGTACTACTACTCTGCTGTGCAGATTGCATGTCCAACTAAGGTATTTTATGTATGTTTGCTGAGATTAGAAGGCTTTCTTTTACTTTCTTTCTCATGCTCAATCAGTAAATAAAATGATGGTGACGTTGGACACCAAAAAGTGGTGTATTTTTACTTTTTCCTTGTCTAGGCCTAGTACTATTATTATTATATTATTATTAGCAGCAGTGGATTTTGAACTACTGATTACAATGCGCCATGGCTGGAAGGAAGTATGAGGAGGAGGAGGGCACAATTATATTTTCCTACCATAATAATCTGAAGACCTGGTCTGTTGTACTTTTTCTCACTCTAAATCTGGCTTGATATAGGGACAAGAAATTGTTTTCTTCTAGCCAGATATTAAGCCTAAATAGTATCTCTTTACCATAGATCTTCTGTAAGGTATCTATTAAGCTCATTGGCCTGTAATTGGCGGGGTCTTAATGATTCCCCTTCTTAAAAATGGGAATTATTTCGGCCCCCTTCCTTGGTTCGGGTATTGGTGCACCTGCAGCAAGAGAATTGCAGAGTACATTTACATACAGTGCCCAAACCTTATTATCATGCCTCAACAAGTCACCTGGGCTCTTATCCAGGCCTGGGGCTTTCCCTGGCTTAACCGCTTTTATTGCTGCCACTGTAACGTCTAAGGTAAAATAAGGAGTGCTGTTTTGTCCACACCAGTCAGCTATCCCGGTGCTTGTTCCCTTAGCGGGATTATTACCAGATCTACAGGATCCGAGTATATGATTATGCCAGCTACCTGGGTCCAAATAAAGATCCGGGCTAGAGTTGCCGATTTTACTACCCTGGGCTAATAGTTTCCAAAAATCCTGTATGGTCCTTATTTTTTGCTGCCACAATCAATGTATTCCATTACCTTCCTTCCAATCTTTTTTTTGCCTGTGCTAATAGTTTCCTATACCGTGTCCTTTTACCTCTTATATTTGCTATGTTGTTGGATCGAGCAGCCAGCATCAATTGATGCTTTGCCACACGGCATTCCTTGGTAAACCAGGGATTGTGAGAGGAGTGCTTAGTGGTATTTGATGACTCTTGCTCAGGAGGGATTTTACGCCAGAGAATTTTTAGCTTTTCAGCCACAGTGTGGTGTATTTGCACAATCAGGATATCACATGGGGGAGTGTTTATATAAGGAGTTAAAACATCTGCAAAGGTATTATAGATTTTTGCCATGGCTTGAGAATTCCCAACAATGGAAGGCCATTTTAATGCTCTGTGGTTATTGCTGATCAGTGGGTTTATATGTGTATTTTTCTTTGTGCAGCTTTTTCCCAAGGCCCATGTTACAAAAAGTGTTCCCTCCATTGTCAAGCACAGAGGAAAATGGTCACTATCATCTCTTTGTTCTACTTTTAAATCGATTAGGTTTCCCCACAAATTGGTAGTCACTATTATGTGATCGATTTTACTCCTGGTAGTGCCTTTTTTAAATGTGTATGCACTCGGGCTGTCTGACGGCAGCCTACCATTGCAGGCCGTAAGTCCTTGCCCTGAAACCAATCAAACCAGCTGCATTACAGCCATTGAGCAGGGAACAGAGATTCCGGCTTTCAATGTTGGAATACCTCTTGCCATATTCTTTACTTCTAAGAGGGTTTCTAGGCCCACCACAGGCTCAAACTTACAATTAAGATCTCCGCCTATAATTACTGGTACCCTAGGATCAATAGTATTTAAAAAGTTAGCCAGTATCTCCAATACTGGAGATTCAGTACTAGCTGCTTTTGGTCTACTATAGACATTTAACAAGAAGATTTCTCCTTCATTTTGTGTTTTTATTTTTACCACTAGAAAGTCTGGAGATGATAATTCGAGTTGGTTGATTTCTATCTTTAGAGAAGTTTTGGCCCATATGGCTAGGCCTCCTGGTGGTCATTAACATATTTTGTTAAGAAAAGTAGTATAATTAAATACTCTGAGGCATGAAGTCGACTGCTCCGCTGCACTGCATATTTATTTTCCCATGCTGTATTTTTTCTGTGGTTTGCTTCCTTACTGCCAGCCTACTTTGTAATGTAATGTCCTTCTGTTGTTTATTGTGTGTATGTAAAGCGCTCTGATACTTACGGGTCAAGCTAGCGCTATATAAAACTTTTAAAAAACTTTTAAAATAAAAAAATATATATAATTTTGGAGACAGTTGGTTTTTGGTAGTTGACCGATGTTTGCAGGCGTTACTGTCTCAGTTCTAGGTCTGTTTAGCTTGAACCTCACCACAGACTTGGAGTTTAAGGGTGTTGTTAGGTCCAATGCTATCAAGCCGTCGACTATACTTTTGGATTTAAGGACAAGGAGTATGGTGTCTTAGGTTCATGCGTACTCACTATACGTTCCGCTTTTATAATGTTGGAACGTATAACTGATAGGCACTCACGCTTAGATCTTATCCAGTGGATTACCTTGTTTTTTAATTACTCTTCATCTTCCCTATAGGACGAGAGAGTCAATTTAGAGACATTAATCATAAATAGCGTCTGGTCCACCTGACTATCTTTGTCATTGGCTACATTACTATTGTGGTTCTGCCTAAGATCTAGATTTCTATTACCTAGTTGATGTTTCAACTGCTTGCTTTGTGGGTCCTGCTCCCTTCTGGTTATTATGGGCCCTGTAGTGTAGTTGAAATGCCCCCCCCACGTTGTAATTGTGTCGTAATGTGTTGTTGTAGGTGTGGTTTTGTCCAGCATCCCTCTTGTTCTATCGCACATCCCCTCTCTCCAGCCTTGCTCCCATAGTGCCAGAAATACTCCACTCATAGCCTTTTCCCTCTACATAGGTGAGGTCTTGTGTGCCAGTGTTCCTACTTCTTGCTGATTTTATTGCATGACTATAAGGTTGCGTCAAAGTTTTAGAAGTATTGGCAACCTTGGACTCATCGTGTTATTTCCTATTAAGGCCTTGCGCCTCCTCTGAGTTGGCCTGGCTCTCCAACATGCCTCGAGATGTAAGATTCCCAATTTGTATTTTTAGGAAGGCAACTTCCTCTGTCAGGGCATCTAACTTCTGCACTAGTTTGGTTACCAACTGGGCGGTGACATTGGTTTGGGCCCTTTGAGCCAATGTTTCAGGGTCGTTCATGGAACAGGGGGGGAGGCGATTTTTGAGCCTGCAGGTTATTGTGGTTTAAGAGTGTTATTGGAGTCAGATTTTGGTTTGGTGAGAGTACATTCCCACTATCTGACATTGGACAAGAGGCTAATGGTGAATATCTATTAGTACACGCAATTGTTGGCATAGCCTCCATAACCCTATTAAGACAGGTTGGATCTTTTGAGGTTTTTGGGTCCCTAGAGTTAGCTAACTGTGATCTTTCTATGTCAGTTTCTATTTCAGGCTGGACTACTGTTGCAAGCAGGGGGTTCCTGCTTCATGGGGTGAGATCTCAATAGTTGCAAGTGTTTCACCTGGTCTTGAAATAATTTTGTTCTGGAAATGTGTCTCTTGTTTCCCATAAAATGCAGTGATCTTGGATTTGTGAGTGCTAACTGGCTTGTGTTGGTACTTAATAGTGACTCTACTTCTTCTAGCAGGTCATCAATCTCCTCTAGGGTGCAGTTCTCTGCTGCACTTTTCCTTATTTTGCGCGGCGTCCCTATGTCTGAGCCGTCCGTAGCATTCCACTTGCCCATGCTAATACTGTTTATGAAGAAGAATCCTTCTCTACAAATCCTCCCCTTGTTAAATGATTGATGTTGCTATTTCCCATTCAAAGGATGGCATGTGAGTAAGAAATACAAACATGCCCCAATTAGCAGTGAAGAGAAAAATACTTTTAACAACAGGCTAACAATGTTCTTTGAAATCAACCTCTGTAGCCCCCCTCTTGCTACAAGTGATGAGTGGAATAAAGTTACAAGGTAATCACACACCAAAGATGGTAATTAGGGGTGAAGTTCAACCGTTTCCGAAGTTAAGCCTTGCAACTGTAACAGCTTAGGTCAAAAATAGGAGTTTTCACTGGAAGTTGGGTCTCCCCTTGTGGATGACAAAGTACTTTAACAAGTGTCCTGTCGCAACCCAAGAAGCAGAGGATGCAACACAAAAATAAGCAAAAAGATTTTCCCAGTGAAACAAATTTGTAAAGTTGGAGCCAAGGGGTGCGGCCCTGCCCTGCCGTAAGAGGCATGTGAGGCTGGAAAGCCAGTTTGAAGATATGAACTAAACATCCTACCAAAGCATCAATGGTTAGGATGATGACATTATAGATACTTGGTTCTCGATTTAGTAACCGATTACTGTGAAGGACATGATGTTCATGTCCTCTGCATAATCTCTGGAATGTGGGAGATATGAACTAGTATTCCTCAGTATTTGGACAGAAAATCCTTTTGGTCTTGCACCAGGAGAATTATCTTTGTAAAAAGGGTGTTTCAGAATATGAGGGAAGACCTTCCCTCATGTGCTGAAATTGTTACTTTTGTAATACTGTGATGCAAAGTGTGAAACTGAATGCAGCCTGGGCTGTTTGATGCTGGCTACCTTTAGATTAGTAAATCTTTGCTCAGGGGCATACCTCTGTTTGCCGAGCATCAATCTGAATGGGAGAAGTACTGCTGGAAATTGGGTAATGACCCCTTTCCGGAGCTACCCACCCAATTTGATCTCTGCCTGAGGATTATCCAAAGTGGGCGATCCCCATGCAGGTGTTAACCCCCACTCTCTAGAGGGTCAGAAGGTGCACGAGCACCAGAGATTTCTTTTTCAGAAAAAGGGTGTAGCAGCCCACCCAGGCATCAGGCCATGCCTCCACTCTATACCAGGCACATCAAACATTCTACCCTTTTGGAAAATTTAAGTATTTTTCTATGCCTGACTCCTAGAGAACCTGAGACTGATTCCTGATAGAAACTCTCCATAAAGGCTCCCCACTAAGCATGGGCGTAAAATCCGCTCCGATCGCGGATTTTGCGGTTTTTCGGCAAATTCGCAATCCGCGAACTCTCGCAAATTTGTCGAAAATCCGTGAATTCGCTCGCGGCGGGTTTTTTGCTTGGTGATACAATATTGCGGCGCGCGGCGTGGTGCACGGCGTTCACTTTCCGTCATTAAGCGTTTGCCGAGTTGTTTTTCTCGATCATATTTTGCGAGTGCTGCGCCATTTTGGATCTTGCTGCGGGATCCCGCGGGAGTTTGGCGCCCGCGAATACGTAATCGCGGCTTGCCACCTTGCACAGCACGCCTCGCGAGATTTCACAATTGCGAACACGTAGTTGCGGCGGACAGGAACAATCTCGCACTCGCGAAATAGAGATTTTGCAATTCTGCACAAGAAATCCACCAGCAAACAGGATAAACCTTCAGAAAATGATGATTTTTATCAGAATCACTCCTCAGGTTGACATTTGCATGGCCTTTTTTTTTGCAAGGAGTCCATTTTTTTTGGGGGGGGGAGGAAGTGCCCCACAGTCTCCAACTTCCTGGTCCTGTCCAGCAGGCTCCTCCCAGTGCTTTCTTCATGTGCTGCTCACTTTCATTTGGACCTTGACCTGGAAGGATTACTTTTTGTGGGTGCTGCTGGATATTTGGATTTGAGGCCTTTTTGACTTTCTTTGGATCACTTTTGGATTAGAAATCAACTTTCACAAGTAAGTTTGTTTGGGGCATTACAGTTGCTGCAACTATAATTTTGGAACTTTTTCAGAACATTAAATAAAATATATTGTGGGTAGCCACAGTATCCAGTAGGACCAGGGTTGGGTATGGGTGCATGATACAACTGTTTTGTTGAATTTAAATACCATTGAGGCCATGGATGGGCTGGGATTGTGCTGATTTTTGTTGTTTTTGTCGTTTTTTGAGGGCTGCTGGTGGGGCCCTTTGCCCAGGGGTGGTGAGTGTTGCATGGGCCTAGTCTTTCTGTGGGGTGTCTTCTTGAATTTAAACATCATTGAGGCCATGGATGGGCTGGGATTGTGCCGATTTTTGTGTTTTTTGTCGTTTTTTTGGGGCTGCTGGTGTGGCCTTTTGCCAAGGGGTAGTGATGCATGGACTGAGTGTGCCTGTGGGGTCTCACTCTCTTTAATGTAAACATCCTGGATGGCATTGGATTGTGGTGATTTTTGGGTGTTTTTCGGTTTTTTTGGGGTGTACTGTTGATGTGGACTGGCCATGTGGGTGGTGGTGGTGGCCATCTTGAGTGCTGGCTGGTACAGGCAACATGTGCTTGGGGTGCAAGGGGCCATTTTGAAGAGAGACAGTGTCTGAGGCCTGCACTTATTTTGCCTACTTTTCATCCATTATGCCCAGGGGTAGTGAGTGTTGCATGGGCCTAGTCTTTCTGTGGGGTGTCCTCTTGAATTTAAACACCATTGAGGCCATGGTTGAGCTGGGATTGTGCTGAATTTTGTGGTTTTTGTCGTTTTTTGGGGCTGCTGGTGGGGCCCTTTGCCCAGGGGTGGTGAGTGTTGCATGGGCCTAGTCTTTCTGTGGGGTGTCCTCTTGAATTTAAACACCATTGAGGCCATGGATGGGCTGGGATTGTGCTGAATTTTGTGGTTTTTGTCGTTTTTTGGGGGCTGCTGGTGTGGCCTTTTGCCCAGGGGTAGTGGTGCATGGACTGAGTGTGCCTGTGGGGTCTCACTCTCTTTAATGTAAACATCCTGGATGGCATTGATTGTGGTGATTTTTGGGTGTTTTTCGGGTTTTTTGGGGTGTACTGTTGATGTGGACTGGCCATGTGGGTGGTGGTGGTGGCCATCTTGAGTGCTGGCTGGTACAGGCAACATGCGCTTGGGGTGCAAGGGGCCATTTTGAAGAGAGGCAGTGTCTGAGGCCTGCACTTATTTTGCCTACTTTTCATCCATTATCCCCAGGGGTAGTGAGTGTTGCATGGGCCTAGTCTTTCTGTGTGGTGTCTTGAATGTAAACATCATGGATGGCATGGGATTGTGCTGATTTGTCTGTGTTTTTCGATTTTTTGGGGTGTATAACTGAACTGATGTTCCTCTGTCTTCCATTGCTTTTAGGTGCACAAGACTCAAGAGAACCACCAGTGCCAGGAAGAAGTCCAGCAGCGGTGTGTGTGTGCAGCATAACGTCACACGACGTCACGTCTGGACACAGACAACTCTGCAACTCATGCAACTGCTGCCTGCTGTTCTGACCTGCTCTGAAGAAGATGGCCCCAAAAAAAGTTACCCGTAGCTCCTCTAGCAAGAAAGTTGCCAGTAAGGAGCAGAAGAAGCAAGTTACCAAGGAGACTGGTGTGCCGGCCGCCCCTTTTTTTGGGAGTAAAAAAAAAAGTATGCCTGCAGCAGCAGCGGGATCTGCTGGGGACCAAGCTGGGAGCAGCACCCCCGCTCCATTGGGCTCAGTGCCACCACCACCACCACGCCAACTTAAGTCCAAGCCCTTCACTGCTGCAGAGGCACTTAGTCTAGTTGTTCAATCACCATCGACCAGTGATGTTGGCTCATCGCAAGAAAGTAGCAGCAATGTCCCTCAATCAACACAGGTTGTTGTAACTTATCTGACGAGTGTTGAGCAACCACAGCCGCAACAAAAACCACATGTTGAAGTACAAGCCCAAGTACATGTGGAAGGAGAGGCAGCGCAAGGAGATGCGCAAGCAGAGGTGCATGGAGGGTCACAAGTGCCCACAATAGTTGTTCCTCCCGAAGTAGGGGCACATCAGGAAATCGACAATCAAGGCGAGGTATCATTTGAGGAAGACACTCCTCCTGATGATCATTCATTGTCTTCCACACCCCTAGCAAGGAAGAGATCAAGGGTGGTGTCTACATCTTCTTCAAGCACACCTCCTTCTGATGATACGGATCAAAATTGGGAACCAGCACCACTGCCGTCTGAGAGTGAGGCACACCATGATCTGACAAAGATAGTTAAGCGTAAAAGGAAGCTCGTCCAAAGTCTCAGAGTTATGGAGTGTGATGATGAGGCTCAACAAGAAGTGGCGGATACTGCTGCTGATGAAGACTCTGACAACGACGACCCAGTCATCATAAAGGTCACTGCAGCCCCAGCGGGCATGGAGCAAACAGACATTTTGACCCTAGCTCGAAAAGCTGCTGAGAGTGATGATGATGATGTTGTCGACGAGGAGGCAGTGGAAACACCACAATCATTGGAGTTAAGTAGTACACCAACTCGTACCGCTTCCATATTTCTTTCTCGCAAGAAGGGACCTCCATCCACCTCGACCTTAATTAGTGGCGGTGAAAGTGCACAAAGTACAAAAGTTGGGCAATCCAGATCCTCCACTTTATCTGGCATTAGCAGCATGACCATAACCACCAGTATCGCCGCCTCCTCCGGCCCCCACAGACACTTCAAGTCCCCAGTTTGGGACTTCTTTACTGTTTGCCTAAAAAGGGAAAAGTTCGCCATTTGTACCATTTGTAAGCTTGCAGTTAGTCGTGGTAAGTTTGGTACCAACTATGGTACCGGAGGCCAGAGAGGTCATCTTAGGAGACAGCACACTGTCCAATGGTTTGCGCACCTAAAGGCGATCAAGGAAGCCCGAATTGGAAGTCAAGAAAACGTTGATGTTTCATCTGATGATGACGAGGAGGAAGAAGACGTGTCAAACACTTCACTTACACCCAGTACCCCTGTCAGCAGCACACCCCATGTGAGGCACAGTAAGAGTGTTGGAGCGAGTGAGACACCAACGCGAAAAAGTTCACCAGCAAGCATAATTGGGTCAGCGAAGTCATTATCATCCCGTAAATGCTTGGTCCAGGGCAACATTAGAACCATGTTTTCTTCAGACGCGCCATATGAACGCAACCACCCACTGACGCGTCTGTATAACACTAAGCTGGCTAAAATGCTAGCTGTGGACCTTCTCCCTTTTTCTTTTGTAGAAGCGGTAGGTTTTCTAGAATTAGTGGCAGCGCTCTGCCCTAAATGGAAGGTTCCTAGCCGGTTCTATTTTGCCAGAGTTGCGGTTCCAGCACTACATGAAGATGTGCTGGAGGTGATTGGGGCAGCTTTGCTGAAGAGTGCTGTTCACACTATACATCTGACAACAGACATGTGGACCAGTGGCGCAGGCGCGGATTACATGTGCATCACTGCACACTGGGTCTCTTTTTCAGGTGCTAAAGCAAAGCTAAACGCAGGTGTTGACCCGCACCAAGTTTTTAAAGCTGCTCGGAAACATGCAACACTAGCCATGTTTGGCTTGGAGAAAAGTCACACAGCACGAAACATTTTGGATGAGTTTAACAAAAAGGTCTTTCACTGGCTGTCCCCAAAAAAACGCCGGATTGGTTATGTTTCCACGGATAATGGCGCCAATGTAGTTAAGGCCATGGCGCTGGGTGACTATTTCAGAGTGCCGTGTTTGACGCACTGTATCAACCTGGTAGTTCAAAAATTCTTGAGTGATAAAGACAGTCCAGCGTGCGAGGTAATGGCCAACTGTCGAAAAATGTGCAACCATTTCAGCCATTCTTTTAAGGCCCGGAAGCATCTGAGGAGCCTGCTACATGAACGTCGAATGCCAGTGAAAGCACTCATCCAGGAGGTGGCAACACGTTGGAACTCAACCTTCTACATGCTTGACCGTCTGTATGAGCAGTATACGGTACTCGATCACTATTTCTTAAAACAGGGTACAGCTCAGAAGGACCTGAGGATGGGTGCGGCGCAATGGGACATAGTTAAAAGCCTGACAGACATGCTTCATCCTTTTGAGGTCTTCACGCGTGCAGTCAGCAAGGAGGACTGTAATTTGGGAAAATCTATCCCATTGTTGTGCATGCTGGAGCACCAACTGAAGGCGGTGTCTTCTGAGTTAGAAAAAGATGAAAAAAACAAAGACCCTTTTGTTTTGTCGGAGAAATTATTAGAGCGCCTACGTGGTGATGAACGTCTTAAAATGATCAACTCAGAACAGCATTACATTTGTGCTACTATTCTGGATCCACGCTACAAAAAGGCGCTGGCAGGCCAAGCATTCTTTCCTTTTGCTGATGAAGATGTTAAAAAGTACAAACGTTGGCTAGCCTGGTCAGCCAAGAGGTTTGAAAAAGAAAGGCAGGATATTGAAGGACAAGGCAGTACATCAGCATCAGCATCAGCAGGCCATCCCCAGTCAAAAGAATCCACTTCTGCACCTGTGGCTGTGGCACAAGTGACCTCTCAGCCGTTAAAGACACCGGCAACCGGATCATCTGCACCACACACAAGAGTAACATTGGCTGCTGAAGAGGATTGGCTAACTTGTCTTGGGTATGGTTCTCGAAAAAAGGTCACAAGCACAGCAAAAAGTAAGCAAAGTGGAGTAACCGTTGAGGACCTTGAGTCGATGGTACAGGACTATCTGAATGACTCAACAGAGGTCTTTCTTAATGATGATCCATTGCAGTATTGGCATGGGAAAAAACAATTGTGGCCACAGCTCTCCAACCTGGCTATAAACTACTTGTCTTGCCCACTCGCAAGTGTGTCTTCTGAACGTGTTTTCAGTGCTGCTGGTGGCATTGTAACTCCCAAACGGAGCCGCCTCTCGCCCAAAAATGTGGAGAGGCTAACAATGATGAGGATGAATCAGCACCTCATACCACCAGATTACAAAGTACAAGAAAGCACGCCGCATGAAGACGAGGAGGACAGCAACGTAGATGAGGGAATTTCTTTTCTGTTCGGTGGCACTGACCTCATCCTGCCTGAATTCGCAGAGTATGATGACAAACTCTTATTCTTATTCCCTGACACCGAGCCCTGAAAATGAGACAATGAATCAATAACTTTCTTTTTCGTCCTTAATTATTCACTTTTATTCCTGTGTGTCTGTCTTTCTTTGTTTTGCACAGTTAATTTAATTCAAACTTTAATCACCTAATCACAAAAACAAGCCCATCAGCAGAACTGTCTTCACTTGTTTGCTTATTGATTTGAAGGTGCCGCAGTCTACATTCCTCAGGTTCACAAGTTCAGAAGAACATGCTCCTCTATCCTCCTCCTCCAGACTCCTATTTCCCTCAAAGCAGAGGGCTGGATTACGCCCAATGAAGAAAGACTCAGCACTTGTGGAGGTGTTCTACTTCTTTGCGGGTGAGTTGACGGCTCTGGGCCCATTGCTGTGAAGCTCTAATAACGGATAAAAGTGTTTTGGACCAAATATGAGGCGGAAATTTCTTGCCGATTTTGCTGACTTGCTTGCCTTTGAGGTGCTCTTTGGCGGGGTTCCGGGTGTTTGTGGGTGAGTTTTGGGGTCTGGGAGCGCTGCTGCGACAGTCTAATCTTGATTGCATTTGTTTTTCAGGAAATTCGTGGTGGAAAACAGGAGTTATGATGATGATGACCTAGCTGCACAGCGCGTTTGGACCGAAGGCCGAGAGATATTGTAAGTATGAGATTTTGCTTTTTGGCTGTTTGGGGGTGTTGTCGCGTGCTTTTTTGCGGGTGGGTTGGCGGGTCTCTTGGGGCATTCCTGGGAAGGTCTAATACCGGATAGAAGTGGTTTGGACAAAATCCATAAGGAAAAGCCTTTTTTTTGCTATTTCTTCTGACATCTTGCTCAATGTAGCGTTTTCGGGGGCCTGTTTGGGGGGCTTCCTGGTGTTTGTGGGTGGGTTTTGGTGTCTCTGTCGGAGCACTGCTGCGACAGTCTAATCTTGATTGCATTTGCTTTTCAGGAAATCCGTGGTGGAAAACAGGAGTTATGATGATGCCCTAGCTGCACAGCGCATTTGGACCGAAGGCCGAGAGATATTGTAAGTATGAGATTTTGATTTTTGGCTGTTTGGGGGTGTTGTCGCGTGCTTTTTTGCGGGTGGGTTGGCGGGTCTCTTGGGGCATTCCTGGGAAGGTCTAATACTGGCTAGAAGTGGTTTGGACAAAATCCATAAGGAAAAGCCTTTTGGCACTTTTTGTAACTTAGGGTTCGTTAGGGTTAGCCCTAGCAGCAGGATTGTATGTGTTTCGGGGTGTTCTAGATTTTTGCAACTGAGTTCTGGGGTCTTAGAGCACTCTTGGAGCGATGCTGGCTATGGATACTTTTGCTTGCTTGCAAGTGGTTTGAATACAATCCACGGTGGGTAAGGGGGTATTTGGGCCTACTTTTACTTTCAAAGTACGTTTTGTCACCATGTTTCTGCTAGGCCTCGTTTTTTGAGATCTGATTGGGGGTCTTCTACATTTTTGCGACTGGCTTTAGTAAGGGTCTGGGTGGGAGCACTGCTGGGAAGGTCTAATTTTGTTCTAAAACACAGTTTACAGTACACCTAGCTTGAGGGGAAAGATCCGCTAAATTAATTTGGCCATACTTATTTATCCTTCAAAAGGTGACTCAGACAGAGTACGCAATTTCAAAAATATTGTACTGTCTATTAGGAAAATCAAAGTGTGACTTTTTGCACCACACAGCGTACATACCTTATATTTATTTATCAGTGGTATTGTAATAGCACTTACTGTTTTCCGATTAATAATTACAGGCCGGGTTTCAGTCTGTGCAATGGGGAAAAAAGATGGAGTCAGGCTTCACATTAACGAGCCGCAATTCAACATCCGCCAGGCAGGCAGTGGACAGGGTGTCTTCTGTCAGTGGTCACCAACATTGATGGACGAAGCGTCAGCTGGAATGGAGGAGTGCCGCTAATAAGAGGAATTGTTTGCTGCATGCAACTTACTTACCAAATTCAACAGGACAACTCCAACAACATACAGATACAGTATCCATTGTTTTCTTCTATGAGTGTGACTGCATTTCTTGGATCTCTCTCTGCTTCTAAATTGATCCCTACAGCCATTCTATAGGTTTTACTTCGGCTAATTTTTAAACCTAATTTAATGTAAGAAGTGTTTCTCTGAGTGCAGAGATAGGCTAGTCAAAACGCTGCAGCCCTGTACTGTCGCATTCTATTACTACTTACTTTTCAGTAACTAACAATGCATGCAGTAGGGCATGCACTTCCTTTATGTCACTTAAAAGATTTGTGGTTAGCTTTAGTTTGTACCCAAAGATTTCTTTATCTTCAATTATTGTTTGTCCATGCTGTGCTTTTTTTTTCTTCTCTCAACAAAACCTACCCAAAAAGAAACCCCCATTCCCATCCATTTTCCAAACCCTAACCCTCTTCCCCCGGGCTGTGTGGTTTTGCTTGATGTGTGACTAAATGACATCAATAATTCCACACACTTGCTGGGGAGGATAAGGTCATAGCAACAGGCTGGTGAAGGAATCCGAGGATATATTCTAGACTTACTCAGCTTCAGTACTATTTCTTGTAGTAGTAGGAGCCAAAGTCAAATAAATTCAACGCAAGTACTAGTTATACTTGCAATACTTTACCGTTTGTTAGGCTACATTGTGGCACTGTTCTAGTGTACTGTCACCTGCTATATTCTCTATCGTACCGTAACCGTTGTAATGCTACAGTAAGGACAAACCAGGTTTCGTTTTCTTTTTTTCCTTAGGCATGCAACTGCCACTGTTTCACACCACTAGTACCACCGCAATGAGGACATTTCATCCGCCCAGGATTGCCAACCTTAATCCCCATTTCCCGTGGAGCCAGCCCTGGGCCTAGCCCTACTTTCAAACACAAATTACAGGTAAGATAAGCGTTTGGTGGGAGGTAGTATAATGGAGTATTAGGACTAGACAAGAGATTGACGGTAGTACTACTAAAGTCCTAGGATTCTTCAGGAAAACAAACTTACTGTTAAACCCCCACCCACCAGACTCAAAAGCAGTAAAAAACAGGTATAGTCAGATAAAGTTTAAAAAAGTATATTTATGTAGCCCTAACAAAATAATCTCCCTCAAGACCCTCCCTAACCCCAACGATTGTCTTTCAAAAGTCCCAAAAAGAACCCAACTCCCAAATCCCACCCCCCAAAAGTCTCTAAAAAAAGGGCAAAGGACACTACACTACTGGAGGGTGCTGTTGAATTTAGCGGCCAGGGCATCATACTCCTTGCGGAGGGTGGCATGGTCGAAGCGGAGGCCCTCCACCAAGTTCTTATAGTTATGGACCTCCTGCTCCAGGTAGGACACTCTTAGGGATAAGCGGCGCTGGCGTGCCTTGCAACTCCTGTGGGGGGCAGCTGATGTCTTTGCTGCTTGGCGGTGGCGGTTGGCTTTGGTAGCCCGGCTCCGTACCGCTGGACCACTGCGCTGGCTGGCAGCCCGTGGACGGAGGAGGATGCAGCTGTCCCAGTGGAGGATGTTGTGGTTCCACCGGTTGACTGCGTGTCCTCCTCCTCCAGGGCCACCAGCCGCCGATATTTGGCAACAGTGGCATCCAGCCTCCATTGCCGGGCCATTCGAGCCTGCTCCCTCCGTGATTTCGATTTGGAAGGAGCAACTATATGAAGAAAGAAAGACATAGTCTGTAACCAATGCTCCTTAACATTAATAACACAAAGTGAATGAGCCGAAAGTTGTGTCACAGTACAAGTAGCAAATTGAAAGCACAGTACATAACTATTGAGGACAGTATCTATCTAACCTCCCACTTCTGCATCCTTGCTCTAACATTAGTGGGAGTTTAATGAACAAATTCTACGACCACTATGGACTTCCATTACAGTCGACTATGACAGTACACCAGTCTTATTCTTCTTCTTCTCTCTTGTTTAGGAAAATTGGTACGTTATCTTATGCAAGCCGGAAGAATGCCAGCGCAGTGAACTTGCACCCGAGAAAAACAGACGCACACCATGATGAGTGAGACAGACTTGCGTTACTGTACCGGTCCAGTACATGCAGGTGGTGAAGCTATTACTTTTCTATTACGGGTGGCACTGAGAATACTCTGTTACAAGGGCTACTGCTTAATTAATTTACCTTTCACCCTACAGTGCAAATGAGTACTAGAAAAGGAAAATGAAGAAGCTAAATAATTTGATTATCTATCACTTCACATGGGATGTATTTGGTGACATATGGGATGACTTTAGGTGCTTTGCTTATTATTGAGTGAACAGTGATACACCCACACATGAATGACGTACTACTACTAAACTAAAGTTATTAAGAGAGGTACGGAGTGTCCACCGTAATAACCGGATATATGCTGTGCTTGAAGTTGCAATACAAACTACTGCTACTATTCATGGTAGTATGGGACAAATTTACAACTTCTTTTCCTTGCCTTCCCTACACTGGAACGGACGTGCGGGTGCGGTGTTACATGCTCTTCAAGGTAACACTTAGTTCATCCAGTGACCATCTACTCTCTCTAGATACACATATGCTATCTAAGAGTCAGATAATATCATGCTCCAGGCATCCATCCATTCAAAGTATATGCACACATACAGTTTCTGTTTCACCCACCCAGGCTGTTCTCCTTTCACCCATCCTTGCTTCATCATTGACCCAGCCATGCACCATACCATACTCTTTCCTTCCCAGCCACCTCGGGGACCAAGCAAACACATATCATTCTTCTTTGCCAGCCATCATAAAATTTCTCGTCCTTCCACACTTACTTACACCCTTCTTTCGCTTTTCGTTCATCCCATCCATCAAGTTCATCTAAGATCTTATTGGGATTCTTCTCACCAAAAACTTCACAGCTAAGTCGAAGTACATTTAGAGGAGGATACTACCTGGTTGATTTATAATACACCCGTGCAGAAAGCACACTATGCAGTCTTCAATCTCAATAAGTAAGGAATATATAGCTTACCTCTTCCCGCCACCACCGTGTGAACCCTCACAGGAACGTCCGGCACTTGCACCGCATCCTCCCCAGAGTCCTCGTCCAACACCACCACCTCCGCGCTGGCCCCGCCACCAGATGTTACACCTACAAAGTACATTTAAGAATGTTAGAAATACACCACTCACTACTATATAATATTTGGTCTAGGAGGAATAAAGAAATGTTAAAAAAAAGAAATACAATGTAATAATTTGTAACTGTATACTCTAAAGTAAAAATGTCCCTTTTTCCAGGGAAGGCTGTTGTCTTGCAGCACTTTTTGGCACAACTGATGAATGCTTGCTTTTTATTTTTAACACACACCACTTTTTCTCCTAACAGAAGCTTGACTTCTAAGAACACGATCAGGGTCAAGCTCAAGTTCAAACCAGGTGAGAGCTCAGCTCGACCACAAGAAATGTGTCCAATTAATCGTTAGCACTAAGCACTTTTCCATTTTCAGTTAAACGTTTACTTTTATGACAAAGTTGATTTTAATAAGTGTGTTTAGTTTTAATAAAGCTTTTAAACTTAAATAGACTCTGTGGTTTTTGGTCCTCCAGACTAGAGTGGATGAGCTAAAGGTTTTGGAATTTTTGCAAGCATGAGTGCCTCTGACACTTCTTGACTGTGACTCCGTACTCTTGTCCTGCGTTGGATAATCTAATCATCATTGGGGATCAATCATCGGTGACTTTGGGAGCTAAATGACTCTGCCACACTATCTAGTCAGTAAGGAGATTGGGGGTTCTTCAAAGTCTGATATCACTGAGGTATGTGGAAAGAAAGTCTACCTGCGCCTATTATAATTGATAAACAATGCACTATTTAGTGTTCATAGTTCGGTTTGTGCAGATTTGTCCCTGCAACAGTAGTAGAATGGATTGTCCTCCTATCCAAACCAAAAGTAAAGTAGTATCTTATTCTTTCTTGGTGGTCATTCACCTTTTTATTGCTGGCAATTGTCAAAGCATAAACATTTAGAAGACTTGAAAAGACATTATGGACAATCCCAGAGGACTGCACTCAGTGCATAGAGCTATTGCTGACTAGAATGGGAGTCCAATGGAATTGCCAAATGTGCAATCTTAGTTAGCTACACAGACAGACTAATACGAATAATCTAGTAATACCACAGGGAGTCATAGTCGAGGCAGGATAAGAATTTAGATCCAGTCTACAAGAAGATCAAAGACGATTTAGAAAAAATCGAATGAGGAACGCTAGGAAAAAATAGGTACTCTATATTAAAATTAAAACTTACTGGGGCCAGCAAAGGAGCCCTCGCCTGCCCGATCCTGGCCTGCATCCTCCTGAACAGCACCCTCCTCCTCCTCCTGTGTCCTCTTGCCCTTGGGGGGAGCTGATGTACAACATGAAAGAAAGAAAGACCAGAAAACATGGATGAGATTTGTCAACCAAATCAAACATTTCAAAAGAACAATAACAAAATATTTTGGAGAAATACCAAATAGATAGACAACTATCCCACGGGATATATTGACCAATCTCATGTGGTATACTACGTTATTCGTATTGCCTGATTTGCGGACCGTTGACTTTGAAAGTTCCTATGTAACTCACTAAACAGACTACTAAAAAGGTTTGCCTAGGCCTGGCAGGCAGCAGTCCGCAGCACGCGAAGTGACAGACAAAGTCCATCGTGCTTGCAGATCAGTGAATACTCAAACTATCAATCCACCGACCACCACCACTATTTCTTCTTATAGCCATGTGTCTAAAGGAAGTACTGGACTTCAGTCTGTTGGGGCTGATTTAGAAGTCCCTTGCGGCTCATTTTCCTCCATTGTTGCGTGACTTTTGTGACGCAGCGGCAGAACAAAAGAGGCGCCATGGTGCGGCGTATATATAAAAAAAAATGACGCATATGGGAGATGCATCACGTTGTAAAGCCCTGCGCCATCAGGGGGCGTTCCGGCACAAGGGAGGGCGTTCCTGCGCAGGAACGAATCCTAAAAGTGGCTGAGGGAAATCTACAAGATGTCAATCAGTCACTTTTAGGACAATGATGCGTGACTGAAACACTGCGCCTGCCTGAAGCCGACGTACGGCTTGATGCAGCATTGGGGAGATAGGGCACCCCAGAGCATTGCTGGAGCTGCGCCATCGTTGGCACGCAACTCCAGCAATGCGCCGCCTTTACGGCACAGATGCGTAAGGCTTCTGTGACATTTTGGGCCCATGGGTGGTGGTGGTGGCATGGCGCACAATTACTGCCGCATCCCTGCTACTTTGCAGGGATGCGCCGGTAATTGAAAATATGACCCTTAGTGTCTAGCATTACGCAGTTCTTATCTTTACACTACACTCATACATAATTTCTCAGGCCAATGAAATGAACACAAAATACAAAACAAATAAGCATAGTAGCAAGGCTACTGAGAAGGAGAGCAGTGCACCTGAAATGCATAGAAGATTTTGAAATATAATTTACCTACAATGTAATCGGCAGCATTATTGCTCTTGGTAAAGAACAAAGATTTGCAAATAACAGAGCCGGATAAAACACAGTAGTGATGAAATAGCTAGAAATAGCTACAACTACTCACCAAGCCCGGGGACCTCTAAGCCGAGCGCGTCCAGCAAGTCGCGTTCCCGGTCCATGACATCCGTCCAGCGGTGGGTGGCCTGGTTATAGGTGCGCCGGACCCCAGAGAGTTTAAACATGGCCCGGCACACCTTCTCCCACCGCTTCCGGCGCTCCCGGATGCCATAGCCGGTTGCGATCTTGCCGCCTCCCAGGATGGTCTTGGGGAGGCGGCGCTGGACGTGGAATATTAGTGCGGCCACCTCCTCCGCACTAAAAATCTCCCGGGCTGTCACTGTCTCCCCCCCTCAAACGCCCGCACGGGAGCCGGGCACGGGGTGCGGGACCCTTCCCCTTCTCAGGGTGCTTCCCGGCTCCCTTTACCATGGTCTGGGCAGAAATGAAGTTAAATAATAAAGAAGAAATAGAATAGGGAAGAAGAAAAGAAAAGAGTTTAAAAAAGTAGTTTAAAATTAACAAAAAGTAGCAGAAAACACAAAAATATAGAGCTAGAAAAATAGAGGGATAGATAATAAGTACAATAGATCAAATAAACTTCAAACAAGCAAAGGATGGCAGAGATTCAGAGAGGATACAGAAAGCATGCCCAGAACCATAGCAATGAATGAGAAACAAGATGGCCGCGCCCATTCACGACCGCGTGGGTAAGTTCACGCGAGATTTTCCTCGCGATCACGCGCGAAATTGTACTAGCGAGCAGCACACTTTGCGAGATTACACATAGCAGCCGGAAACGGAATTACGTCACGCAAACAAGATGGCCGCGCCCGTGTACGACCGCTAGGGTAACTTCGCAAACGTATCGCTACAAGCGCCTTGCGAACACGCAAAAAATCACGCGAACATACACGCCGCAAAAAAAAAAATAGTGTATTCGCACGCATTCGCGGCTTCCGAAATCGATCTCGCACGGATTCGTGCCCCGCAAATCGCGCGAAATTGCAGAAAAACGATTTTTGCTAAACTGAAAGCAATCAGCAGGTGCAAAAGTTCAAACTTAACATTAGTAACCATTCACTCTAGTGCTTCCTTAGGGGCCCCTCCAGAGTTCAGTTGCCTATTTGCAACTATTCTATGACCCTGCTATGACCCAAACAGCAGGCTCATAGAATAGCTACAAGTAGACCATAAAGGTCCTGTGAAAAAAAATTGCACTGCAACAGAAAGCAAATTACAGATAAGGAAGGAAGCAGGTGCCAGCCAGACTGGAAGTTTCAAAATTACTGACACATTAATCACCCCCAAATTAATTCATGGCAGTTGAAGAAGGGCAGGTGTGCTTGCTTTCACTGCAACAGAAAGCAAATTACAGATAAGGAAGGAAGCAGGTGCCAGCCAGACTGGAAGTTTCAAAATCACTGACACATTAATCAACCCCAAATTAATTCATGGCAGTTGAAGCAGGGCAGGTGTGCTTGCTTTTTTTCACCCCCATAATCTACAGTGATAAACAAACCTAATGGGTGGCAGTGAGGATGTACCAGAGGGTGGCATGGGTGTACCAGAGGGTGGCAGTGGTGAAACAGAGGGTGCTGTGAACCTGTGATGATAAACCAGACGTAGAAACAACATAGTCGCGGCCGTTGCGAGCCGAAAAGTAAGTTCGCAATTGCGAAATGGTCCACAAATCCTCGCGAACGGTCGCCAACACAAAAAACATAAAAATCCGCAAATCCGCGAGAGTTCGCGGATTTTGCGGATTGCGAATCCGTAAATTCGCAAATTCGCGTACGCGAGATCCGCTAAATCCGCCCATGCTTACTCCCCACTTATTTACTATATGCCTGGTTTCCCAGAGAACCTCTTCGCAAATACTTTGACCAACCTAGGAGCTCTTACAAATAAAGCAGGTACCTAGGATTGCTCTGAAAAGTCATCGTCCGCCAATGACATCAAATATTATCACTGGCCCCAAACGAATTGAGAATCTAACAATTCCTCCACTTCACATTCAGAAGACCCATCAATAATTACTGGCCATAGTTACATACTGGCTAATATGTGAGCCTTTTCTACCAGACAGCCATGAACCACAGGTTGCACAAGCCAGTTGGAGGCAAGTGCTAGTCTAATAGTTGTGAAACCTTTAGTTTATTTTTTATCAGCTTCACTGTGTGAGTTAAAGGGAAGCGGGAGGGTGGCGTGCCAACTGCTACATATCCCCACATAAGCATCCTGCTTTGGTTGGCTCTTATTAAATATGCTCTTGATTAAGCATGGGCGGATTTTGCGGATTCGAAATCCGCGAATTTGCGGATTTGCGGATAGCGACAATACGCAAAATCCGCGAATTCTCACGGATTTGCGGATTTTTTTGGGGGGGTGTATGTTCGCACGGGTTTATGCAAGTTCGCGAGGGTTTTGTACAATTTCGCAAATTGCGAACTTACTTGTCGGGTCGCCAGTTTTGCGAACTTGTTGTTTCTACGTGCCCAGCCTGTTTGCAAGGCTTTCTT
Organism: Lissotriton helveticus; assembly: GCF_964261635.1. NCBI lineage: Eukaryota > Metazoa > Chordata > Amphibia > Caudata > Salamandridae > Lissotriton > Lissotriton helveticus. The sequence goes on along the minus strand of NC_136071.1, from coordinate 983,022,057 downwards.
CATCACTGCCACCCTCTGTCACCACTGGCACTCTCTTTGGTCACCCATGCCACCCTCTGGCTCACCCATGTCACCCTCTGTGTCATCACAGCACCCTCTGGTTCACCAGTGTACATTATTGGGGCAAAGCAAAGCACTGCCATCCTCTGTCAACACTGGCACTCTGGTTCACCCATGCCACCCTCTGGCTGGCACACCCATGCCACCCTCGGTGTCATCACAACACCCTCTGATTGACCAGTGAGTGTACATTATTGTGGCAAAGCAAAGCACACCTGCTAAGTGCTTTAAGTTTTGCAAACAACAACACCTGCCCTGCCCCAACTGACATTAATGAAGGCTGGCACCTGCTTGTCTGCTCCCTTTCCTTTTTGTTGCAATAACAGGATGCAATGGCATACTTGTAACTATTCTGTGACTGTCAGAGCAGGGTCACACAATAGTTGCAAGTAGGCAACCGGATTCTGGAGGGCCCCTTCAGGAAGCACTACAGGTAAATGGTTACAAATGATGAGCTCGAACTTTTGCACCTGCTCGTTGGTTTTGCTTTTGCAAAACTCGTTTTTCGGTAATTTCGCCCTATTCGCGAGGCGCGGCGTCGTGCGAAATCGACCGCGGAAGCCGCAAACTCGTGCGAGTTACCCCAAGGTTGAGTATGGGCGCCGCCATTTTGTTTGCGTGACGTATTTCCGTTTCCGCCCGCTATGTGTAATCTCGCGCAATGAGCGCCTTGCGAATGCAAGTTCCTCCCATCCAAACGCTTATCTTACCTGTAATTTGTGTTTGAGGGCTGGCTCCACCTGGAATTCACAGAGTCCTAAAGCGTTCTGCAGCAGGGCCACAACTGGCCAATTTCATCCCTTAATAGACCTTGCCAGCAATGGCCCAGCCAAGACCCGTAAACCCAAGCGCAAACAAGTTTGACACCCCCAAACAGCTAAAAATGCAAATCGGGGAAAAAAAGTCACACTTAGCAAAATGTATTTAAATGAGGACTCACTACTTCCAGTCCCTCTTTAGGGGACTCAACGTAAGTTTCTTCATTGTGCAGAATCCAGGCATCAGCATTACGGGAAATGGTGAGTGGAGGAGGAGGATAGACGACCAGGACTGAGTTCTTGTCAACTAACTGTTGTGAACATGAGGAATGCTCCGGCATCAAAATCAAGACAGTTCTGCTGATGGGCTTGTTGTTGCTTGTGATGGGGTGATTACAGTTTTGTTGTGAATGTGATGAAGCACTTGCTAAACAAAGAAAGACAGACACACAGGAATAAAAGTGAATAAGGAGGACTAAATTTACAGTTAATGAATGATTGACTCATTTTCAGAACTCGCTGTCAGGGAAGCAGAACTCGTCCTCATACTCTGCTAAATCATCAGTCGGTTGTACTTCTGGTAACTGAGGAGAACTTTCCTCAGGTAGGTCGGTGTCCTCTTCTTCCTGCGTGCATTCTCGTACTTTGTAATCTGGTGGTATGAAGTGCTGGTTCATCTTTATCATGGTGAGCCGCTCCACATTTGCGGGCAAGAGGCGGGACCTTTTGCAAGTCACAATGCCACCAGCAGAACTAAAAACACGTTCTGAAGACACGCTTGCGAGTGGGCAGGACAAGTAATTGATAGCCAGGTTGGTGAGCTCTCGCCATATTTTTCTTTTCCCATGCCAATACGCCAATGGGTCCTCAGTAATATTGACCGCTGTTGAGTCATCCAGATAGGCCTGCACCATTGAAAGAATGTCCTCCCGCATTTCTGTACTTTGCACTTCTGTGTCCTTTCTGGGACAAGGAAACCCTAGCTCACTTAGCCAATCCGCTTCAGACATATCGCCTGGGCCTGGTGCAGATGATACGGTAGCTGGTGTGGTTAACGGCTTAGTGGAAAAGTCACTCACTTCTGCCAGAGGCACAGATGCAGAAGTGCTTTTTTGGGACGCCTGATGGCCTGCTGATTCACTAGTAGTACTGTCTTCTCGTACAGTTTCCTTCCGCTCTCTTTCAAAACGAATGGCTGACTGAGCTAGCCAACCTTTGTACTCTGTAACATCTGATGTTTCAAAAGGAATTATTACTTTGCCAAACAATGGCTTTTTGTAATGTGGATCCAGAATAGTAGCACAAATGTAGTGCTGTTGTTTCTTGATATTTACAAGCCGTTTATTGCTAACTAGGCGTTGTAATAATCTCTGCGCCAACTCATATGCTTCATTCTTTCCAGCATCTTTTAATTGTAAAGACACCACCTTGACTTGGTGCTCGAGCTTCAGCAACAATGGGATAGCTTTGCTCAAAGAACAGTCCTCCCTGCTGACGTCACGCGTGAAGACCTCAAAAGGACGAAGCATGTCTGTCAGGCTTTTAACTAGCTGCCATTGCTCCACCGCTAGCATCATTTCAGTCGTATCGCCACCCAGGTTGTAGAAATACTCATTGACTACTGGAAACAGCTCATGCAGACGCTCAAGCATGTAGAAGGTTGAGTTCCAACGTGTTGCCACCTCCTGGATAAGTGCTTTCACTGGCATACTACGTTCATTTTTCTTGCGCCTCAGCTCCTTCCGGGCCTTAAACGAATGGTTAAAAAGTGTGCATATTCTTCTGCAGATGGTCAGTATTTTGTCGACTGCAAGTTCTTTTTTCAAGAACTTTTGCACGACAAGGTTCATACAGTGCGCCAAACACGGCACTCTGAAATAGAAACCGTCCTCCATGGCCCTAACTACATTGCTGCCATTATCAGTAGAAACATAACCATGCATGTTTACGAGCACCCTTAAAAATCTCGACCAAGTCACCACCTGCATTTATCTGTTTTGTAACCCCTGAAAAAGAGACCCAGTGTGCAGTGATGCACATGTAATCAAGGGCTTGGCAACTGGTCCTCATGTCTGTTGTCAGGTGTATAGTGTGAACAGCACTCTTCTGCAAAGCAGCCCCAACCAACTCAAGCACCTCTTTATATAGTGCTGGAACAGCAACCCTGGCAAAATAGAACCGGCTAGGAACCTTCCATTTAGGGGCCAGTGTTGCCACGAGTTCAAGGAAACCCACACCTTCGACAAACGAAAAAGGGAGAAGGTCCACCGCTAGCATTTTAGCCAGCTTAGTGTTATACAGGCGTACAATTGGGTGGTTGCGTTGAAATTGCACATCTGAGGAGAACATGGCTGAAATGGTGTGCTGGACAAATTTACGGGATGATGCTGATGCCTTCTTCCACCCACTTCTAATCAGTGTTGACATTTTCCGGATTGGTGTGTCTCCCAGACTCTCAGTGTGCCTCCTATGTGTTCCGGAGGGTGTGGTGCTGCCAGGGGTACTGGGTGCAACCGGACACATGTCTGACGCTTCTTCTACCTCCCCGTCATCTTCAGATGAAACACTTAGTATGGGTATATTTTGGCCACTTGCCCTTTGGGATTGCTTTCCCTTGATGTTTGCTAGGTGCGCAAACCATTCGACAGCGTGCCTTCTTTCAAGATGACCTATCTGGCCTCCGGTTCCATAGTTGGTACCAGTCTTACCACGGCTAACGCTAGTCTTACAAATGCAACAAACGGCTATGTTATCATACTTTGCATGGACACTAAAAAAGTTCCAAACTGGGGACTTGAAACCTCTGGTTTTGGCGCACGAGATGATACTGCCAATGCCAGATGAAGCAGTGGTGGATGAGCCTTGCAGACATCTACTGGGTTGTGCAATTATTTCAGCAACCCTACTTGAGGGAGTCAAGCTGGATGGAGTCCCCCTCTGGGGAGAAAATATGGGAGCTGTAGATTTTGTTGAACGTGTTGTACTACTTGACTGCATTGGTGGTGCTACCAGTGGCACGTCGCCAGGGTCACGCTCAGCCTGACGTCGGGATAGGGTATAAATGTCTGTCTGCTGCATGGCCGGTGTGGCTGGAATGACGTGTGTGATGACTAGGTCATTGCTGTCATCCTGTTCATCAACATCAGAATGAACCACTTCATCAAGTCCGACGTTCGGATCCATAAGTATGAGCTTTCCGGGGCCCTTCCTTTTAACATTTGATACCTTTCGCAGCTCATGGTGTGCCTCCCTCTCAGACGTCGGAGATGGGTGCCAATCTAGATCCAGATCATCATCTGATGGAGCGGGGCTTGAAGAGGAACTTCTACACACACTCCTTGATCTTTTCTTTGGTGGGGAGCTGGGAGAAAATGAATCATCAGGAGGAGTGCCTTCGTCTTCCTGACATGATACCCCGGCTCCAAAGTCAATTTCCTCCTGTGCCCCTACTTCTGGAAGAACAACCATTGTGGGCACTTGCACCGCTCCATGCGCCGCTACATGGGCCTCTTCACTGATCGCTACTTGCAACTCTCCATGGACCTCTCCTTCTCGGCCTTCTCCTTCTCGGCCTTCTCCTTCTCGGCCTTCTCCTTCTCGGCCAGCTCCTTCTCGGCCAGCTCCTTCTCGGACAGCTCCTTCTCGGACAGCTCCTTCTCGGACAGCTCCTTGCGCATGTACTTGTGCTTATACTAGTAGCCCATACAGTTGTTGTTGCGGCTTTGGTTGTTGAATAGTACTTGTGAGATGAGTTACAACCTGTGTTGATGGTGTGCTGCTACTTTCTTGCGATGAGCCAACATCACTGGTCGTTGGTGATTCAACCACTAAACAGGCTACCTGTGCAGCACTCATGGTGGGCCTTTGTTTTCCCCACAAAAATTTAGTGGTGGTGGTGCCACCAGTCTCCTTGGTAAGTGGTGCCACTTGCTTCTTCTTCTCCTTAGTAGAGACATCTTTCTTGATAGAGGACCTACGGGCACCTCTTTTTGGAGCCATCTTCTTCAGATGTCGGAACAACAGGCCGCAGCAGGACTTCTTCCTGGCACTGATGCTCAACGATGATGCGGATTTATTGACTTTATGCACCTACAAGCAAACGAAGACAGAGGAACATCAGTAAATATATGTTGCATATGTAGCACTTCAATAAATAGTTTGCAAGTAGGCATTTATGAATACACTCGTGCACACCACACAATATGGAAATTTCAAAATTAAGAATTGCTAAATTTTTGGGAAACAGGAATTTAACATTGATCCAAGAGAGCACACACAGAGAGGGTTATAGTTTCATGTACCACTGACTCCCCCTGGGCACAATGGGTGAAAGCAAGGCAAAATGGGTGCAGGCCTATGGCACAAAGCTCACTGCCTGCCTTCAAAATGGCCGCTTGACCCCCATCCACATGGCCAGGACCATGCCTCAAAATGGCCACCACCAACATAGCCAGCCCCCAACCCCTACTCCAAAAAGTCAATAAACACAACACAAATCAAATCACCACAATCCAATGCCATCCATCAAGTTTCAGAAGGCTTATGCTGCCTGCTGGTGGTTTTCTGGTGCAAAATTGCAATTTTTACAATTTCGCGAGTGCGAGATTGTTGCTTCACGGCGCGAACGTGCCGAAAACCAGCAAAATCCGCGAACAGACCGATTCTGGGCCCCCTGGCCATAATGGATGAAATCAGAGCACACTGGGTGCAGGCCTATGGCACAAAGCACACAAACTGGCTTAAAAATGGCCCATAGACCCCCACCCACACGGGACCAGGCAATAAAATGGCCCCCACCCACATAACAAGCCCCCAACACCACCCCAAAAAGTCGTAAAACACACAAAAATCACCACAATCCAATGCCATCCATGCCCTGGCCAGAATCATGTTAAAAATAAAATTCAACAAAACAGTTGTATCATGCATGCACCCATAACTAAGCCTGGTGGTTTTCAATTCATGTGCAGAATTGTAATTTTTACAATTTCGCGAGTGCGAGATTGTTGCTGCGCGGGACGCGAGCAGTGCGAACACAAGCAAAAAAATCCTCAGCTCGCGAACTTGCAGATTTTCCCCCCCAAAAAGTCGAAAAACAAGCAACACACACAAAAATCACCACAAACAAACAACATCAACTTACTTCCTTGTGAAATAAAATTTCGAATCCAAAAGGCTTCAAATCCAAACATCCAGCAGCATCCACAAAAAGTAATCCTTCCCAGTCAAGATCGAAATCAAAGTGGCCAGGAAATGGACTAAGCAATGGGAGGAGCTTGCTGGACAGGAACAGGAAGTTGGAGACTGGGGCACTTCCTTCACCCCACCCCTATGGGAGGAGCTTGCTGGACAGGAACAGGAAGTTGGAGACTGGGCCACTTCCTTCACCCCTCCCCAATTGTAATTTTTGTACTTTCGCGAGTGCGAGATTGTTGCTGCCCGCGCCGCGGACCGCGAGCAGTGCGAACACAAGCAAAAAATCCGCTTCGCACGGATTTGCGTATTTTCGCCACATCCGCGAGAGTTCGCGGATTGCGGATTTACCGAAAATCCGAAAAATCCGCGAGCGTAACGGATTTTCCGCCCATGCTTACTCTTGATATCTCTTAGAAACAAGTTATTATTTTGTAACTAAGAGTGTTGATTGAGGATCAACAGTGTGTCTCATGATAAGTACAGTAAGTTAAGCAAGACTTTAGCTTGATCAGTTGTAAATGGTCATAGACAATCTACGAAATGTATGTTAGACTGGGCCAGTAATACGGAGTAGATATTACGATATAATAAGATTTCCTGAATATTTCTTTGGAGGGGCCTTTCTGGTACTGTCACTAAATCCTTTACCTCCAACACTAATCCCTCCAATGCTCAGTGAGTTCGATTTATTGAAGCTGTGAAGGAAATAGGTGTGGTAATGGTGCTACTGGAAGGGGAACTTTTGGTCCAGGCACCAGGTTGTTGATATTGTCTAACAAGTATGTCTTTTCTTGACTAGCAGTATCTCATTTATTGTGGACTTTGCTTTTACTTTGAGCCATTGCCTCTAGCAGAATCACCTCTGATTTTATGACAACCACTATGGACTGGCTTGGCAAACTGTGAGAACTTGAGCCTGGTAGTGGTTTCTTAGGAGTGGAGGGAGAGAATCTCCCTGTTGGAAGGTAGGACAGTGTGGTTTTGACCTAGTCTGCTGGGATCCTGCTAATCAGGACCTCAGTAACTGTGCTTTCTCCCCTAAATTGTTAATGGGAAGTGCTTTCGCACCTCCACAATTGGCTACTGAGTACTCTTATAAGTCCCTAGTATATGTTACTAAGGTACCCAGAGCATAGGTACACCAAGGGTGTCCCTTGGGCTGCAGCATGTATTTTGCCACCAATGGGAGTTCACTTAAGCTGTGGCTCAGGCCTGCCATTGCAGCCTGTATGAGATGGTGCTTATACCTGTAACAACAGATATATATTTCCTTATATGTGAGGTTGCTGTACTTAAAACCTTTAAGACACCCCTATGGCAGGCTTTTACATCCTAAGGCAGGGTGCTTGGTTATAGGTGTGAGGGTGCCCCTGCATGTGCAGGACACCCATACAAACTCCGGAGTCGATTCTCCAGGCTTTGTAAGTGCGGTCAGCCATGTTAATATATATACAGTAGACATCAGTCATTATGAGATGTCTAACTATATAGTCTCTGCACTGAACCCAGTCATGTTTGGTATCAAACGTGTTGGAAACATACCCCAACACCATTTCCAGTGTTGGAAATATGATTACATGTAAAAGGGTGTTTCTTAGGGGACCCCCCCTGTACTCCCGGTAACAGCCTTTCAGAGTCTATAAGCAAGCTAGTGCTGCTGCTGACCACATACATGATTCTGCCCTCCTGCTGCTGAGCCAAGCTCGAGCAGGGGAAGTATGTTTCCTGTCCCAGAGAGGTGTGACCATCTCCCAGACAGGACTTAGTGTATTGAGCTGGGGTTGGAGAGCTTGCCAGTGCCCCCTGCCAGCTTTAAGGGCACATTTGTTGCCCTACTTGCATACTCCCGTTTGAGTAAACTCAGAGAGTCCTTGGACAAATGGCATGGGATTATCCTCCCCACTGTCCAGCCCCTCCTCTGGGAGGGACCCCAACGTTAGTTGTTCCAACCCTTACCTTAGGGTACTTAAGGCCTTACCTGCAGGTGGGTCCTTAGATTTGTCGTGGGACAAGAGGTCAACCCTGAAAACGTCACTCCTCTTCCTTCTGGACACTTGGACTTCATTGGACTTCTACTGGAACCGAGATTGCACCAAGGAAGACTCCTGCTGCTCTTTGTCTCACTGTTCTTCAAGTCTTCTTTGTTGTCTACATCTGTGCTACATCCATGTTCTTCAACAGATCTGTGGGCATCAAGACACCTGAGGAAATCTCCCTTGGAGTAAAAGAGTCACTCGCCTGCATCTGCAGGCACAGCGAGAAAGCTGACCGGTCTGCTGCTCCTGTTGTCTTACAGGCCTCCGCACAGGTGGTGGTTCTTCAACTCTTCCTAGGCTAACCTGTCCTCTCTGCAATTTTGAGGCCAGTATCCCTCGTCGAAACAGCTGGGACCCAACCTCTTTGCACCGCATCGACTTGCCATTGCCAAGGCTTGTTGGCTCTGCACTCCAGAGATCTTCGGGCTACAAGAAGCTCCACCATCTTTTCCCTCCAAGATCAGCATCCTCAACCTATTCTCGGCACTCTGGGCCTTCATCTTTGGTAAACTGCTTGAGGTTTGCTGGTCCCAACTTTGCTACTTCTTTTTCTTTCGCGCCAGTTGCAGCTACCAAGACTTGTTGGTGGTCCCACTAGACACCGACCACCCTGTCACTGACATCTGACATGGGTCAGGTTAGCATGGCTCCTGGTCTTCCTCAGCACTGCCTGGTCTTCACAGCTGCTGCGACAAGGTGACCTTTGACTCTCCAGAACCTCCTGAAATCAGTGGGTATTGTGTCTTTGTGCCTCCTGGTCACTTCCAAATGGCATGCAGGCTGTCTCGTCTGCTTGCAGGTTCTTCTCTTCCATAATCCACCCTTGGATTCCACCGGACTCCTTCCTGAACTTTTCCAGAGGTACTTTCTTCTAATTCTTCCGTTGTTGTTTACGGCAGATTCTGATGTTTCTTCTCCCCTGTGCACTTGGCTTCCCTGGTGTAGGTAACCTGGTGCCTGGCAAACCCATGGGTGGGGTGGCTCTCCAACCTTCCATCCTCCAAGGGAATTATTTGGGCTCCTCTGGCAAGGGGCCTTTTTCTTCAAAGCTGCAACTGCTGCTTCTCCATTGACTTCCATTGGGCACGCGGCTGTGTTTCCACACAGCCTTTGTGCGATTTCTGGGCACTTACCTTGGGTAGTTCCTCGTGTCCCTGGCTCCTCTGGGTCTTCTGGTCCAAGTCCCATTCGCCCTTGCAGTTCATATTCCACTCTTTTAGTCTATGGTTTGGTCTCGCCCTGGAGACTACTGTATTTCGTGCTACTTACCTGATTGCAATTGAAGCATTCTTGTATATTGTGTTGATATCTCTGGGTAGGAGATATGCCAATGTGATAGTGATAGTATGCTGTGATAAACAGACTTATTTTTGCTAAACACTGTGTCGTTTCTTTTAATCTAACTTACACTACAGAATAAAATGGTTAAAAAAACTGCTTACCACTCCTCCTAGATAAGCTTGAAGGCAGCTCTCCACAGTCACCACTTTGAGAGCTTTCTATGGTTATCAAAGACCACTAAATTCACCATAAGGGTTGCCTGGATTAGTGCAAGGTGCACCACTTGAACATGTGTGCACCATATACTAAGCTAGCCTCCTACACTCCCTCTGCCCCAAAGACTGGGCACTCTCAGTGTCATAAAGAACACTCTTGAAGACAACCCTACCCATGAAATAGAAGAGTCAGGGTAGAGAGAAACAGCTGAGGTCCTGATAGTGAAGTGTCTCAGCACTTATCTGGAATTTACAAAGACTCACTAGACCTTCGGGTGTCTATAGCAAATGCAAGCAGCAAATTAGAAACAACTCTTTAACAAGTGTACTTCACTCCAAAGTGAATACTCAGTATGGTGCTTACTGAGATAAAGTAAGGAAACCTTTGTAACTTTCTGCCAGGATACAGCCAGAAAACCAAAAGGTCAGGGAGCATTGGCCCAGCAGAGGTTTAGTTGTGGATCTATTGCTAAGAAAGCACCAACAATTGAGCCACACCAACTGGTAGGTAACACAGGACTTCAGTGAAACAGAGGGAAATGGGAGAGCTGGTAAAGTGCTACCTAATAGGGAGCTGTTAGATTTGGGGGTCTCTGGTTGGCACAGGTAAGTACTTGTGACAAGCAGGGACCCTCTCCTCTAGGCAGGGCAAGGGACTTACTCTTTAAAGTAACCCCTGCTCGCCCTCTAGGTTGCGTGGCGCGAGCAGACAAGGCTAATCTCAGAGCGTTATGGGTTAAGCATTTGTAAATACACACAGTAACTCAGTGACAACACCACACATGGACACCACACCAGGGTTGTATCAAAAATAGGTATTCTTTATATAAAAAGGCTTAGCCCAAGATCCAAATAATGTTTTAAAATGAGGCCACAATACTATTTTAGAAAAGAGCGTTCTTAGTTACAAAAATGCATAATTGTCGTGTTCTGTGCGTGTCGCGCACTCTTATCCGACTCTCACCGGGTGGGAAACAGTGTCTAAAGGGACTGCACAACCTTTGCGGAATCCTTCGTCTGTGGCGTACACACAGGGGTGTGAATTGGGTCACAGTACCTTTAGGGTGATGAGTCCGGCTCAAAATGCGGAGTACGGGAAGTGAAGGCGAACCAAATGATGCTGTCGGCTCCTCTGCGAGGCAGGCCCCGGCTGCTGCAGGCGTCTCGATGCGAGGCGTAGAGCGGGGGGGCCTCAAGGAGCGAGGCAGACGATGCTGGTTCTGTTTCACGGTGTTGGGCGGCGTTCGAGCCGTATCTTTGGTTCGGGGCTGTTCTGTTAATGCGGGCGGCGCAGCACGAGGCGGCCGGTACGGAGCGTACGGGCTAGGCTCTTCAGTCAGGCGCGGCTTCAGGGATCAGGAGCGCGGTGCGAGGCGGGCAGTACGCTTCGTGCGTACGGGCCGTACTTTGCCTCACGATGCGCTCTGAGCCGGCTTCCAGCGGTGGGGCGGCAAAACGAGCAGTGCGGCTCCAAAAGAGGGGAGGGTGAGGCAAAGTGCGGGCGGCCCCAGCGGGATGGTGTGAGGAACGGCTCGTACCAGAGCGGGCTCACATGGTGCGGGGCGGCTGGGCACAGGCATCACAGTAAACGAGGGGGCGAGGCGCACTGGGGTCGCGGCTCCAGCGACAGGGAAGGTTGGGCAAAGTTCAGCAGCCCGTCAGCGAAGGCAGGAGGAGTCCAATAGTCCTGGGACTCCGTTCAGGGGGCAAGCTCACCCACAAGCCCTTGGAGATCTTTCAGAAGGCACAAGCAGATAAAAGTTTCTTCAATCTTTTCCCCTCCTCTCGCCGCAAGGCACCCACTGCAGGCCAGTCTCCCAGGTCAGAGACAGTACTCCTCCTTGAAGCTTTTCCAGGTCCTTCTCGTCGGGCAGAGGTTCTTTTTGGCTCAAGCAGGATCTGATTTCTTAGGAGCAGGGCTCCTATATTTATACTGCAAATCTTTTGTTCTCTAAGGCCAGAGGGCCTGTGCCTAGTTCAGTCCACCTTCTGAGCACTTTGTTGACATGATGCAGGCTTATGCTTTCAGTGTGCAGGAGAGAGACATCAGACGCTCCGCCGGATGTGGAGCCAGCATTGTGGTGACAAGTACAGTCCAGGAGTACTCTGTTGACAATCTTCTCCCTCTCTTTACAAAGTGCTGGGCAGAGACCTCAGACGCTCTACAGGGGGTGCAGCCAGCATTGTGGTGGCAGAGCACAACGCTATTCAGAGTCAAGGGGCACTCCTCCCACCCATCCTGGTGTAATCTATCTATACACCACCTGGCTGCCCAACCTGTCTCCTGGAATTCCCCAGCCCTGTCACACACAGAAACCAAACAGCAAATACACATCCTAGCAGAGGCGGGCTGAAAAGGTTAGGAAAGCAAATACCAACTTTATAAAAGTGGTATTTGCAAACACAGAACATTAAAATAAACTTTACTAAAAGATGTATTTTATTATTCTGAGTTCAGGCATACTAAACTCTAATTTTGACCATGCTCCTTGAGTCTGCTAGGAATGTAGAATGTAACAATTCCAACAGCCCATTCTGGCCTATGAGAACAGGTAGCCTTACAATAGTGAAAAACAAAAATGGCTGTAATTCACTTTTAGGACATGCCACACACATCATGGCTTGTCCTACCTTATGCTTACAAAGCACCCTGCCCTTGGGCCTACCATAGGGGTGACTAATATGAAGTTAAGGGAAGGTTTAGGGACTAGCAAGTAGATGCACTTGAGCAGTCAGCATGACAGTACCAGACTGCACGCAGGTTCTGCAATGGCAGACCTTAGACACATTTTACCAGGCCGCTTCTGTGGGTGGCACAGCCAGTGCTGTAAGCCCACCCGCAGCATTTGTATTTACAAGCCCTGGCACTCCTGGTGCACTTTACTGGGGTCTGACAGTAAACCAAATAGGCCAATCATGGAAACCAATCAACATATACACTTTTTACAGGGAGCAGTTGCACTGTGGCACTGATTGGCAGTGGCACAGTGCTCTGAGCAGCTAACACCAGCAAAACACATGAGGCACAGCAACAAAAAATGGAAGGGAGACCTACGCCAATGGTGCCAGGTCTAACAGGAGCTAACTATTAAGGGATCTGTGGGATGGGAAAATACAAAAACATGAGAATTAAACGGTTGCGAAATTTGTCGAAAGTGGATAAAGTTGAACAGCTGCTGTTGCCAAGCACAGTACTCCATGCTTGCTGTCCTTTTAACTGGAACTGTCCCTCATAGCATGGAAGTGAAACCAACAGCTGACCCTTCATGCATGAGCTTCACAGCCCCAGCCATGAAGGACCTTACCAGCTCTTATCTACCTGTTCTGCAGAGCGTCCAGGCCTGTGTATGTTTAAGCCACTGGGGCAACTTGCAGGGCCCTTGAAGATCAATGTCCTAACTGGCTGAGACTGTATTTCTGTATGCCTAACTCCGAGTGTGAGACTGATTCCTGACAGCCTCTTTCTCATGTGCAAATGGTGGAGCGTCCCTCTTGTGCCAGGCAAAATGCATCTTTTCAGGTGTGTCAGCCAATTAGAAACTTAGGGGCTTATTTACAAGCCCTTTGCACCTCCGGTGCGTCACTTTTCTCCATATAAAATTTAGCGCAGCAGCGGCACAAAGGACTTGTAAATAAGCCCCTTAGATTGGTCTTTCATTTCCTAATTAGTAAGGAAAAATCACAGGAATTACAGCCCTTGTAGCTATTTGTTCTGGGTCTGTGGTCGCACAAGAGAGATATGGATCAGGCACACTTTTAAAAAGTTGGGTTCACTAAAGTAGACCACCGCATTTTGGAGTGTCAATATAGGGCATACCTATGGGGACTCTTTTTATAGTTAAACAACATCCAAATGTCGTGGTAGACCACAAACTAGTTTCTGTGGTGCAGATTGTTGATTCACCAGTGGTTTTCTGGGCAGCATTCAATGTGAAAATGTGTGTGGACAAGAACTCACACACGTTCACAGACTAGAGGGCCGATTCACAGAACTAACTTAAGACAAAATCCTAAACTTACTACTTTTAGTATTCACAGAAGGCATTTAGTAGTAGTAGTAAAGTTAGGATTTTGTCTTAAGTTTGACTTAAGACACACTTAAGACAGACTTAAGACATATTAAGACAGACTTAAGACAAACTTAAGAAAGACTTAAGACAGACTTAAGACAGACTAAAGATAAACTTAAGATAACATCCTAACTTAAGTCCATCTTAAGTCCGTCTTAAGTCCGTCTTAAGTCTGTCTTAAGTCTGTCTTTAGTTTGTCTTAAATTTGTCTTAAGTCTGTCTTAAGTCTGTCTTAAGTCAAACTTAAGTTTGTCTTAATTCAAACTTAAGACAAAATCCTAACTTTCCTACTGCTAAAGGCCTTCTGTGAATACCAAAAGTAGTAAGTTTAGGATTTTGTCCTAAGTTAGTTCTGTGAATCGGGCCCTATCTCCTCAATGTTTGGTGCATGTAGTCCATAACCCTCAAGCATAGTCTACGGACTTCCACACACAGTTGATTTATTTTTTTACTCATTGGATGATCATTGACGGACCCCCAACTTTAACTTGGGGCCAGGGGGTGCCCATCCTGCTCCCATACGTGGTCCACTCTTTAGTTGCAGAGACATGGGGCAGATTGACAAGACCCTTGCGCCACTTTTGCTTCACTTTTAACATGGGAAAAGTGACGCAAAAGTGGCACAAGGGGCTTGTAAATCTGCCCCATGGTGTCTTTGTCCAGGGCCTTAAAACAGCTGACGGAATTTTCTCTTGCAAGCCATTAATCGAGCTTTTCGGGTGCACGGAATGTGCTATGCTTCCTCTGAGTGGAAAGGCTTGGCGGGGAAAAAGGGTCTCTCGTCCAATGGGAGACTTTCTTTTTTTAATATCTTAGTCTGCAGATGGATGTGGACTTAGCCCTCGAACCTGTGTGGACTAAGATGGCTAAGATATGCAAAAGTGTTTCTGAAGCCCGCACAGGGCCTTTTTTAAAAGCTTCTCCCTCAAACACTACTAAACTGATTTTCACCAAAACAACATGAGTACATTCTTTTTTCCTTCCAGATTGGGGGTATATATGTTCAGCAGTTCTGTTATAGCGGCGAGCAAAGTTTCTTATGAGCTAATGTGGAAAAACATATCTTTTTTCACCACTCCTGTTAACTTTAGGGCCCCTCAACAGATTTGCATGAAAACTGACGGGAACTTAACTTGCTGCACCAAGTTATGTCATATGTGTTCCAAAACTGCCAGTGGGGTGAAGAGTTATAGGCAAATTAAAACCATACTTTTTTAATGGAGAGTGTGGCTGCAACATAACTAACCAGTGGCGTAAATACATACATAAATGATATCTTTTTTTCACAAATCATAAATCATGGTCAACTAACATGAACTAAAAACCTAGCTAGCGCCTGATTCACAAACTGCATTTTTGAGTAAGTTTACACTTTTGAGTAAGTTTACTACTTTTCGGTGTTCACATACTGTACTTTTGTAGTTACTTACACTCTTGCAGGTAGTCCTGCACTTCACATGGCCAACCACTGGTACTGCAACCCACATTACTCAAAGTATAAACTTACTCAAGAGCATAATTTACCTTTTAGAATCAGTCCCATATTTGGCAAATGGCATAGATACAAAAACTGTTAGCTCAAGAACAACATGGCAGTTGCCCATGAGTTGTGTCTTGTTGCGTGCCTGCCTAAATATGACAAAAGAATTTCAGAGGATATGTGCATTTAAGTCTCAAACATAACTGCTTTTTAAAAGGTTTTTTTTTCAATGAGCATATATATAAATGTAAATATGTGTATACTTACATACATATATATGTAACATGCATGGAAAGGCTAAGCTTTAGAACATATATTATTTTAAGATAATACTGCATACTTAACTGAGATGCCCCACCGATGTAGTAACTCCCTATGTAAAGGTGTGAAAACTGGCCTGCGATGTTGTCACTGCCGATGAAGTACTTGTAATGCAGTAGCTCCAGATGTAGTGGGGGTACACCATTCTTCCCTTTAATTCTGGACAATTTCCTTGACATTGATAGAGAGAGCTGCCTGAAAGCAGGACCCTGAGTGATGCAAGTATATAAATTCAGTATCTCAGCCCTTCTTCTCTTTTCTGCGTGGCTGAACATAAATAGGCCTGCTGGTCTCCTTAACCCCATGCTGCTGTCTGGCTTCTGTAGTTCAGTTAATGGCTGCAACTCCCACCCTGACTCCCCCATCCTATTCCCTGATGATTGTTGTGATGGTGGTAGGATCACATGAAAACTTTTGGTGCCTGCTAATGGAAAGTGTCAAGCGGGTAGGGCGCCACAGGAACTTCATGTAATGAAAGCTGCCTTTTATAGCATTCTATTTCAATGGAAGCTAAGTAGTAGTAAATTGAATTGCTCTCTCACAGCCAGTGTTAGACAGTGTCTCACTCTGATGAACACCTGATTAGCAAATGTCAAATGCTTGTTGTCCAAACATTTCAATAAGAAATCCAGCTTCTCTTCATCCTTCTATTGGTATGAGTTATGATACTGATAATGCTTGCAGCAGCTGATATGGTGAGAGCCCCCTTTTCGTTTAGGCCTGGACTCACCTACTGTTAATTATTGGCATGTTTTCTAATTGTCCATGCAACAAAACTAGAGGCATATTTACAAGATAATGATGTAGCGCTGCTCTGCAAACCATCGTGCTGTGCTGAGCTGCTCCATTAGGAAAGTGAAGGGATGCGTCTGATTTACAACAATCAGACACATCCCTGTGCTTTCCTCTGCGCTGATGTTCAATAGACTGCCTTGCACCAATGCAGACACCCTTGCACCATGGTGCAAGAGTGCCTGCATTGCAGGGATGATTGTTTTTGTGCAGCATGGGCACATCTGATGGAATTCTCCTCTTTCTATGTGTGCTGCAAAATACAGCACACATAGAAAGAGGAAAAAACAAAGAGAAGGAACAGTATTTGTCATCATTGTGCCACTGTTATGCCTCCCCTCGGGAGGTGTTAGAATCTGATGCAATCCCAGGTTCACGAAACCTTGTAAATCTGGGAATGCATCAGAATCCATGGGTGTTGCATGGAAACATCCACAACAAAACCCATGGAACACCCTTTCACACAGAGTGTGAAAGGGGTCCATATTTACAAGGCCAAGAAAAGTCATGCAGGGTGGCTTTGCGCAGACTTTAAAATATGGGTCAGCACACCGAGCCACAGGCGTATCGCCAAAAATGACGCCCAGGTGGCAGAAGGGACTAAATACCCCAAACTGTCTGAACAGAATTCGTTGACAAGGACCCCAATTCCATGTCTTAGACCTACGCATGTATTCATAATTGCTGCTGGCTGTCTTAATGGCAGTCTTGGTCCCCAATATCTTCTTTTTTTTAAGTTTAAAGTTTATTGAAGAAAAGATTATAACATAGAGAGAAAGAAAGATTATAAAGGCAAAATTCAATAAAACACTGCTATGACTATTAAAAAGGGGAGAAGGAGAGGGGGGAAACAAGAAGGGTAAACATTACCTGAATTGTAACCTAATACATCAGTAGTAACAGTATAAAATATATTATGAAGTATACACAAAATAAGTTATGCGAAGAAAAAAGGAGTGATATCGGAGAACAATCATCAGGGATATAAAAATAAAAAACAACAGAAAATTACGGAGGCTTCCTAACATCATCCGGAGTGTTAACTATAGTGGAAGATGCTGAGGCTAAGTTTGTTAGCTATGAGGCTAAGGGAAGCCATAAAATATCTCTTTTAATACACAAAGAGATGGGGGTGACAGTGCCAGTATCTAATCTATGATGAAAACAAACAGCAGTCCACCAGGCCCTGAAAGTGATTTTCTCAGCGTATTTCCAGTTAGAAGTGATTAGATGAAGGGCTATTGCTAATAGCAGATCAATGAGTGAGGGGGTGGGGGTTGAGTATGGCCAGGAGGGTGATAGTGAGCCTAAAAAGATATTAGAGATCGAGAACGGGGCTTGGGTATTAAAAATTTTATTAATTTGAGACCAGACTAAAAGCCAAAAACGGGAAAGAGAAGGGCAATCAAAAAGCATATGTTTTAAATCAGCTGAGGAGCCTTTACATGACCAGCAATCTGAGGAATGATCTGTGGAAAATGAGGCTAGTTTAGCTGGAGTGAAAAGAAGGTGTTTGTGGATGAAAAACAAAGTCTGGGAGGTGCAAGCTGCTCTAGACGTTGTATGAATTTTTAACCATAATTTGTCCTAAAGTGAAGTAGGCCAACATTCCACAAGATCTTTTTCCCAGGCCAATTCACATTTCCCCTTAGGCCTATCAGAGGAGAAAAATGAATTACGATAAAGAGAAGAGGCAGAAGTAGTAAAAGACAATAAAGGAAAGAGAGTAGAGCATTTGGCAGGAATGGTAGGAGTAGATGGCAAGGAAAGAATATATTGCAAAAGGTTGAGGAAGGAGCGATTTGTATTGAGGCCTACAGGAAGAGGGTAAAGAAAATTTTAATTGAAGATCCGAAAAAGAGAGAGGAGAATTATTAGATATCAATTGAGAAATCCAGAGTAAACCCTTGGATCTCCATGTTTTCCAATAAATAGTACGGCCCTTAATACGTAACAAATGATTATACCAAATAGGTTGCTGATCTAATGAGGAAATACCCGTAGGAGGTTGGGAGAAGAGGTATTAATATTTTACGTGTATGAGAAATTACTTGAGAATGAAATGAAGAAATAGTGTTAGTAAAAGTAAGCGATTCATTGAAATTAAAAGGGGCTATAAAGTGGTTCTCAATATTCAACCAAATAGGAGGGTGAACATCATGATCTGGATCAGAAGAGAGCCAACGAGAGGATTGTCTCAAGGAAAATGCATAAAGATAAGATTTAAAATCGGGAAATTGGAGGCCGCCAGAAAGTTTATCCGCTTTAAGAGCATTAAGAGCTATTCTAGGAGACTTGTTCTTCCAAAGGAATTTGTATAATATAGAATCAATAAAAAAAAAGAAAAGCAGGTATATGGACCGTAATCATAGATAAAAGATAAAGAATTAATGGAGAAAGCATCATCAATAGAATCTAGATGCCAACACCAGGAGAGAAAAAGTGGATGCCAACGATCAATAGATGCAGACAAAGTTTTGATCAGATTATCAAAGTTTCCTTTCAAAGTTTCTGGAATGGTGGGAGAGAACCATAAGCCTAAATATTTCATTCTAGTTGTTTTCCAAGAGAAACCAGTCGAGATGAAATCTTGCTTTAAACATAGAAAATTCAAGGGAAGAACTTCACATTTATCAGAGTTAAGACGGTAACCAGAAAGTTAAGAGAAAGTATTAACTGGAGCTAGGAAAGCCGGGAGAGAAGTAGAGGGATTAGAACAATAAAGAAGGATGTAATCGGCGTAGACAGACATTTTAACATGTGAATTACCTAGTTTAAAGCCAGAAATACTATACTCTAAACTAATTTTCATTAAAAAAGGCTCTAAAGCAATTATAAACAAAAGGGGAGATAAGGGACAGCCTTGTCGAACACCTCTAAAAAGGGAGAAGTATTCAGAGGATTTCCCATTAACAAAAATAGAGGCTTTCGGTCCTGAATATAATAATGAAATGAGAGAAATTAATTTAGCAGATAACCCAATACATTTATGTGCCTGGAACATAAAATCCCATCCAATTCAATCAAAAGCTTTTTCAGCATCCAATGCTATAGCAGCAATGGGATAAGTAAGAGAGCAGGCCTTACTAAGAATATTAAAGAAAACCCGGGCATTGTCGGAAGATATTTGGCCTTTCGACAAAGCCAGATTGTTCCGGTCCAATAAGATTGGGCAAAACAGGGTCAATACGGAGGGCGAGAAGCTTTGCAAAAATCTTGTAATCTAAATTAACCAAAGAGATCGGACGATAATTTTTACAGAAAGAAGGATCTTTATTGTCTTTGGAAATTAAACAGATCATGGCCTTTTGAAAAGAACCTGAAGAGGCACCATCCTGTATAAAGAACTGATAAAGCGAAAACAGATGGTGGAGTAATAAGGAGGAGAAACAGGCATAAAATTCAATAGTAAAACCATGAGGGCCAGGTGCTTTCCCCCTTTTTAGTTTTGAAATAGCATTTTTAATTTCAGATAAGGTGATGTCGGAATCCAATGAGGTAAAGTTCGTGTCATGAGCGGGAGGGGGAAGAATCGAATGAAAGTAAGAAGAGAGTGCATCATAGGAAGGTTGTTGCTCTGGTGTATATAAAGTTTTGTAAAAAGAAACAAATTCATTAAGAATATCATCATCCTTAAATAGTGAATCACCAGCATTGTTACGGATGGATTAAATTTTAGTCTGTTCCCGACGAATCTTCAAATAATTTGCAAGTAATTTACCCGTTTTATTCTGACCGCCATAATATCGGGCACTGCTTCTTAAAAGATAAGAGGAGGCAGCTTCTGTAGAGGACTTATTGAAAGATATTTTTGCCTCAATGAGATTCTTTAAGGAAACCTCAGAGTTGGAACGATAATAAGAATATTCAAGATGTTTAGCTAATAACTGGGTATTTTTGGTTTCAAAGAATTTCTTTTTCCGAGAAACAAAGTTCATAATAAAACCTCTAGCCACTGCTTTAAAGGAGTTCCAAATCATTACCGGAGAAG
The DNA here is from genome assembly GCF_964261635.1 of Lissotriton helveticus. Classification (NCBI taxonomy): domain Eukaryota; kingdom Metazoa; phylum Chordata; class Amphibia; order Caudata; family Salamandridae; genus Lissotriton; species Lissotriton helveticus. Next base: position 983,001,857 of record NC_136071.1, on the reverse strand, counting down.
AACCTGTAGTAGAATTAATAGAGAAAAATTCAGAAGCAAAGGAAGTGAATTGGCCTGTGAAGGTAGGATCTGATAGTAGTGAATTATTATTATTATTATTTTTTTTTGTAATCCTCATCTGCCCTACACTCGTTCCATAGATGCAAAGAAACACACCAACCACCTCACTGCCTTCGGGAGCAAGGCCCTGATAATTGAGCCGCTTCGCAAACTAGGCAGAATTTATTGCGGGTTGGCGGGAGATGTAGTGCACCTTGTTGACACTCCTCTAGGCAACTTCATGCCTGTAGGGCCAGTAAATAAAAATCGGAATCGGGGCAAACCACTAGACTGAGCCATGGAGTAGGTGGGCATAATCATCGGACCTTTGGGGAAAAAAAAAAAAAAAAAAGATTCACTTCCAGTCTATCAAGGGTTTCCAAAAGGATGGACACTGGGTGGTACAGGATCTGGCCAGATCTAGCTTGGATGTTTCAAAAAGAGACGTGAGCCAGGCGGAGTGTGTGGGGGGGATGGTATCTACCCAGTGTATACATATCTGCCGTCTCGCCAGAAGGATAGGATAGAATAAGAAAGACCGCACAACCCCGATGATGTTCTGATCTAGGCCGAAAATAACTAATGATAGCGTAAGGGGAATGTTGGTTTTGAGAATTGAATCCAGGGTGACTTTAACCTCTTTCCAATAGGCGATTATGTGGGGGCAGTTCCAAAACATGTGGATATCTGAGGCTGCTGGAAGTTGACATTTGTTACAGCATTTCCCTTCCTGATATTTAGAAAGACGTAAAGGGGAGAGGTATGCCCGGTGTAGAGTGAACAAGTGGTTTCGTCTCAGCCAGGCAGGTTTGAAAAGTATGTATAAAAGCGAAAAAGATTTTATCCACAGGTCCTCGTCCGATAACACGATTTCACTTCCCCATAGCTCCATTGGGAGGTTGAAATCTCCATCTATCTCCTCCTGGATGGACCAATACCAAAAAGCAACCTCCTTGCCTCCTGTCTGTTTTTCGACTAAGTGTTGTTCAAGGGGGCTAGATCTCCCAATATTAGAATTGAACCATTGAATGGTTGAACTTGATATATCATGTAAACTTCTGAAGGAACCACTGGGCTATAGCTGACCGATAGTAGTGAATTATTGAAACGCCATCTGCCAGCATGAGGAGAGAAAGGAAGTAGCTCAAAGTCAACAAAAACAGGGGCATGGTCAGAAATTAGGATGGAGCCAAACTCAGAATGTGAGACAAGTTGGGACAAAGATTTGCTAAAGAAAGAATAATCAATTCTGGATTGGGAGTTATGAGGGGGAGAATAAAATGTATATTCCTGTAGGTCTGGATTGCAAAGCCTCCAAATGTCAGTTAAAGCTTTGTGACGTATTGCAGAGGTGAATTGTGAGTGCATCTTAGTGTTAGTGAATTTAACAGAGGAATGTCTGTCTAGAATAGGGTCGAGGACCTGATTACAATCACCTCCAAAAATAATATAATCATCATCAAACATGACAAGATTGTCTGAAATTAGCTTCCAAAACACATTATCAACAGTAACAGGTGCATAAACATTGAACAGTACTAAGGGTATTTGATCGATTAGTAGCTTAACAATTACCCAACAACCTTCGAGATCGTTTTCCTGATGTAATATTGAAAATTTGTGGTTTTTATGACATAATATAGAAAAGCTATTCTTTTTCCCCAAGGCTGGGGAGGAAAAAACATGACCCACCCAACCTCTTTTCAACTTGGCAGCTTCAGTATCTGATAAGTGGGTTTCCTGAATAAAAGCAATATTAGTATTTAATCTAGCTAGATGAGTTAACACACATTGTCTTTTTATAGGATTATTAACTCTTTTAACGTTCCAAGTTAAAACTCAAAATGAGAGTATTTAAAGTGAAAACATGCACAATTGTTATAATAAGCAGTAAAATGATACTATCAAAAAGAACATAAACATGAATGCTTAAAAGATAAGTATCAATATAGTTCAAGAAACGTCTGCTAACAAAAACATGCACAATTCCTGCAAAAACAATTAAAAAATGCCAATGAACTGTAATATTGACAATAAATGAGTAAATACCATAATTTGGTAAAACATTCTTACTGAGAGGAAATAAAAGAAAGAAAATAAGAAGGAAAAGTGAAGTCAGGAATGAGTATGAAAACAAGGTAAAGAGAAGAGGCAAAATGATGAACAGAGTAGTAGGTAATGTAGAAACAAGAAAACATCGAAAGTTAAAGGAGAGAAACAGAGAGAAAATACGAAAAGAGAAGGAAATAGAGATCGAAGATGTGATTCAAAATTAATACATAAAAATGAAGAAAGACAAAAAAGATACATACCACAGGAAAACATTGAGAATGGGGATGGTGGAGCCACATGAGGAAATTAACACACCGGACCGAGGAGACCACAGGGACGAGCGCAGGGAGAACAACTTCCAAGTGAACATGAAGAAAGAACAAGTCAGGTCAAGGGGTCACACAGCCGCATCTAGAAAAAGCCAAAAGAGAGAATGTTAACAGAAGAGGATCACAACCAAACCAAAAAACAATACAAGAATACAAACGACAAAATACAGAGCACATAACAACAAGATGCAAAAGACGAAAGGGGAAGAAGTGCAGAGAGGACATCGGGATAGGCCATCACTGCAATACATATAGAAGCTCCGCACGGTATTTATGAATGAGGAATTTCCATCGATTCATTTGTACAAGAGTCAAGAAATTGCTGAAGTAGAACTAGATCTTCATAGTTGGTTGTCTTGTTGTTACAAGTCACTTTAAATAGGCATGGATGGAATAAGCTATAACGGGCATTCAGGGAATGGAGAGCAGGTCTCATGTCCAAAAACCTCTTGAGACGGTCAGCGGTACTCTTTGCGTAATCCTGTGCAAAGAAGAGATTGGCGCCATTCCAAGTGATTTTCCCTTTCTGCATGACAGTTTGAAGAACCTTGAGTAGATCAGTATACTCCAAAAAGTATAGAATAACACCTCTGGGTTTCACTGTAGAAGACGAAGAGGTAGAGGTACAAGAAGGTGCACCTAGACGATGGGCTCGCTGGATGTTTAGAGCTGGAGAGCCTGGAAAATCAAGAAGCTGAGGTAAAAAAGTTTGAAAAAAGGATATGGGATTTGACCCTTCAAGACCTTCTGCCAGGCCGTAAATGTGAAGATTGTTGCGCCTATTGCGATTTTCCAAATTTTCCAGTTGGGTCTCGAGATTTTGATTTTCTCTGTGCATATTCGGAACTTGATCAGTAAATACTTGAACTGAAGAGATATTTTTCTCGAAGATCTACCTTTTGCTCCGTATGGGATCAGTTGTCTTCAAGACTTTGAAGACGAGCATTAGTGTCCGCCATGTAAGGTTTGAGCGAGCGGATTTCCTCCATGTATGGTTTGAGGGAACGAATTTCTTCTACTAGAAGCTCCAAAGAGATAGAAGAAGTCGCGTTAGGATGTGATGGAGGATTTGTTTTTACGTGTTTCCCTGTAGAGGCAGACGACGAAGGTACTTTGGAAATACTTTTGTTGTTTGAGCGAGAAGGAAGAGGAGATGAGCACTTAATGGAAGAAGAGTCATTGGCTGTGTCCTCTATATTATCTTGTAAAACACTGAAGGGATTGGCATCTTCCAGAGAAATTGTAGTCGAATTAACTTGTTGCACAGAATTACGACTGTGGCGCGACATTGACATTGCTATTGAGAGAGCAAAAAGTTGAGACAAAATGCAGCAAGTTTCAGAGATTGAATGGGTCAGTAGCTTGAGAGGAGAATGTAGCACTAAAACATTTGTTGAATATAAAAATTAATTCTCAAAAAGAGAAACAAACATATTCAATGTGAGAGAAAGGATAAATCAGAACTGCCAAAATGGTATTAAGGATTCACAAAGCACAGTCAGGAAAACGAATAAATATGTAAAAAAAAAATGCAGGTGAAATATCCAGTAATATAAATTTCTTGAAAGTGTATGTGCAGAGACTCACATAATAAATCTTCTTGTCAGCAATGCAAGTCCAAGTGGAAGCATATTAGGAGAGACCAACTGCTAGCTTGAGAGAAAAGGTTCCTTCCAAAATGGCGGTGATACAGCAAAATTGAGGTAAATATATGAAGAAAAACATTCCAGGAGCAATAACCTCTTTAGGGCCAAAAATGTCATCAGAGGCAGACAAAAAATTTAAACGGAGGGCATAGAATGTTGTATCCAGCAGCTAGTGAGGTGGCTCAAGTAGGAAAAACGTGCAGCGCTCGTCGGGGTAAAAGCGCATCAAAATGGCGGTCGCATCAGATGCGAACCGTCATTGCTGAGGGAAAAACATCAAAAACGCTGCATATCGCTCACCCCGTAATTCGGCCGAGACATCAAAGGAGGCAGCCGGCACTCCTAAAATGAATATTGCGGCCAGCGGACCCCACAAAGCGATGGAAGCACTCAGAGTGCTCCTGTTACCTTCACGCCACTGCGGAGCTCCTCAGCGAGGTCGCCATTCCTGACGGCTCCGAAACCACGCCCCTGTCCCCAATATCTTCTACAGTCCTTTTTCAATCAATGGACTAGTGCACCCTGAAATTCTGCATTGAGACAGTATATTTTTGGTCTTTTAGCCAAAAGCACATTTTCTTTTTGTACTATTTGTCTTGCTCTTGTTCACAGTCATATCACCTCTTAAATTTCTAGGAGTATTCTTATTAATTGGGGTTTTTCTCCTTTAGCATGTGGCTGTCTCCATCAGTACTCCCACTAACTCTCCATTCCTTTGGCCATGCCATGCTTAAAATTTGAGCATCTCCTAATAGTGCTTGAAGTGCACACCATGCACAATTAGTGTAGACTACCCCTAGATATCTCTAGCATGGATTTATCCTTCTAGGATGTGACCACCAGGAGTGGGCACAATATGCAATGCAATTGAGTTCTCAGCTTTTACTGCATTTCTCTGTGTAATTTACCATTCCTTATGTTTTCTTCAAGACCGGCCTATTGGTTAGGTCAATTTGAATTGATAAAACATGAAAATGCTAGGACATCTATATTATTAAATGGCTTCACAATTTCACTTTGTAACAGGAATGAACTTACAATTCATGAAAAAACGCAAATCCAGTTGACTGCTTTTTAATACACTCAAGTGCTCTAAACCAAGATGTAGCAAATCTGAAAAACTTGAAATGACATGGTTCAAATTCGAGCTATGGTGCAACTTCACAGCAATCAAGGCAGCTCACAAAGCACGCAAATACAACATTTGCAGAACTAAGTTTAACTAATGCCTAAAATCATCCTTGATTTTCACAATGAATGAAGGTTTTATTCAAGGACTAGCAGCCCGTCCCGACGTTGTCCGGGTATGAAATAGAATGTGTGTAATGTGTGTATTTGGCAAGGGCAATTTATTTTAAAATCTCGCGGTAGACAACATTTTTTGTTTCATTAGAATAGGGACGGAGAAGGCCCAGCTGCAGCCCTGATTGATGTTAGCAGGCGCGTGTAATTGGTGTAGTGATCCGCCGCCTGAGCCCGGCTACAGCCCTGGTTGATGTTAGCAGGCGCGTGTAATGTCGTTGAAGGAGAGAGTTATCAGCCGTGGGTAAATCCATTTAATGAGAGAGTTGAGTGACAGTGAGTAGGAGAGGCTGCAGTAATTGTCCCCGCAGACACGCTCATTTGCGTGTTCCCCCGCTTGAGGCCCAGCTGCAGCCCTGGTTGATGTTATCAGGCGCGTGTAATTAGTGTACTGATCCGCCGCCTGAGCCCGGCTAGAGCCCTGGTTGATGCTAGCATGTGCGTGTAATTTCGTTGAATGAGAGAGTTCAGTAACAGCACGCAGGAGAGGCTGCAGTAACGTTACTTACCAGGCCTCCAGGTGAACACGTTTGTCACGCCCCCAGCACACGGCCACAGCAGACGATCTTCTGATTAATGTACGACCCACATGGCATGAAGGGCGGAACATAGCACACGCCCCCAGCGTTTCTCCCGCCCCAAGCGTGCCCCTTGATGCGGCGCGATTGCGTTCACGTGGCATGAAGGTCGGACACACGCCCCCAGTGTTTCTCACGCCCCCAGCGTGCCCCTTGATGCTGCGCAACAACGTTATTGGCGCTTGTATATACGACTCACATGGCATGAAGGGCGGACACACGCCCCCAGCATTTGTCACACCCCCAGCGTTTGTCACATCCCCAGCACACGCCCACAGCCCACCATGTGATGGCCGTACCACACGCCCCCAGCATTAGTCACGCCCCCATCCCACGCCAACAGCACAACACAGACACGCCCACAAGAGACTACTTTGCTGGCACGGTTCTTTTACCTTTTAAATGTATAGAGGAGTTGGCCTAACGGCTAAGGCGCTCGACCTCGGACCTGGGGATCTGGGTTCGAGTCTTGGTAACGACGCCAAACAAAAATGAATGTGTGTCCTCATGTAACGTAACTGGTGCTATGTAAAGCACTCTGATACCTGATTCAGTTTGGGTCAAGTTCACGCTATATAAAACTCTGCAAAAAAAAAAAATATATGGTGGCCGTCTGCATAGCCTATGTTCTTCTGCTGCAACTGCCCATTCCAAACGGTGTATTGGGTGTTGTGATTGGTGCTGTGGTTACTGAGATTACCCGCCTCAAAGGTTTGGGCTCTCTCTTTATAATATTAGTATGGATTTCCAGTACTTCACACTCAGCACTCAGTACAGGTGTCCACCATTTAATGAATAAATTCGACACAAACTGGACGAAAAGGGATGCCATAAACTTTCATTCTGGCAGTTTGCCCATGCCTCCCCATTCAGGGCGGGTTCATACTTCTCTCTTTCTCAGTGCCTTTGTACACATATTTTAACATCATCAATCATTCATTTCCAGCAGGCACCTTCCGACACTTGTACTAGATACAAGCCCAATTATGAAACTCATGATACTTCACCTTGGCTCAATCCTACTGCATTACCCACCTCTTTTCCTGCAGAATCTTTTGAAAGGGACATTGCCATTCATCTCTATGAATGCATTGGCTAATATTGTTTTCTCCTATACTGCCAACTGTATTTGCCCATTAGCACTGAGACAGCAGTCATCATTGGGCCATATTTTCCAAAGTTCCCTGTGGGTGCAATGGGCATTTGTGACTGTTTTGCTCACCCCTTGGTCACTATGGTATTACAGAAGGGGCCACATACACTTGTGTGGCCCCTTCAGTAATACAGATATTGTGGTGCGCATATAGTTCTGCGCTATCATCCAAGGGTGTTCCTTCATTTGCAAGGGGGCATGGCTCTATGAAAATGAAGGAATCTCTTTGCCACTGTTCCCACGCTGTATAATAGACACAGGCGCAACGGGAAAGAAGCTCTCAGGAGGTGCACCGGTGATACACTGTCAGTGCCCCCTGATGGCAGCCCTATGGAGGGAGGTGTTGTAGGGGGTCTCCAGACATCCCCTTGCAGGTGGGTACATTCTCTCACTGCACCCGCCTGCAAGGGATACTCTCACACCTCTTAAAAGTGCAGGCAGGTTGCTGTCTGAAGACTGAAACATCGAGCGGCTGCTTAAAAACCACTCCATGTTTCACTTGAAAGCATTGCGAGTTCGCAGCTGCCCTAGGGGCAGCACATTCATCCTAATCTGGCTCACTTTCTTTGTTTGGGCAAGGTGCAGTTTTTGAAAGGTGCGCCCAACACAAGCAAGGAAAATGCGTAATACGGCCCAAGCTAGTCAAGGACACCTTAGGATTTGCTAACAATAGGAACAGCTGTCTCCGTGTACCCTGACCTGCCTTAAGCCTTTGATACCACTGTCCAACAGAGTCTCCTGGTGACACTCCAATGTAAGACAGTCTCAGCATTTTCCCCATTGATAGCTCAGCCTTCTTTTGTGAGGGAACAAAATCTACAAGGCATCCACACAATGTATCAAAAACCTCTAACACTCCAGAAACCTCGACTCTGTTCACAGCTCTTGCCTATGAGACTTGCGATGCTGAGACCCATAAGACAATTAATACTGAAACATGGCTTTTGTCCATCTTTAAAGACGGTGAAGCACACTATCTCTGCAGCCCCTTTCCATCACGGTTTTAGGAAGGAATTTAAGACTTCCTTTTTATTAAGTAGCCTTTCCTGAGAACATTTGACTGGCATATTCCCTCATCTCCATAGGTAATGTATTCTACAACATCCATTGTTGACTCGTTAGTGTGGTTACACTTAACCTTCCACCCACTGCAAGAGTTACAACAAGGTGTGCCTATCGTTTAAAATATCCTCGCGTATTCTGTGTGTGTCACTCCGTCTATGTCTATAGTGTCTACTCTCAGTCAAAGCTCATGCAACCCCATGCAAGGAGACAGAGAGAAATAAGTAAGACCAAATCAGTAAAAAATGTGTGGATGGTGGGTAGGAACCTCACGGGAGTAACCACCAGGGAACTACTGACAGGTTCTCATCAGTGTGTTCCATTTCTCATCATTGGCTCCTTCCCACCAGAAATCAACAAAATGAAAAGTAGGAAAAATATTTAAAGCAAATCCTAATCAACTCAAAGGTGTGTATCCCTATAGCACTCATGTGCGTCTACCCCCACGGTATCAACACAGCTACTCAGAGTGATCCTGTGTGGTAAAAATGGAGTTAGATATCCCTAGCTAACCAAACAACTTTATTCTATGCTGGGTATCTATTCCCATTAAAACCAAAACCTTGCCGTTGTGCTTTGTTTTGTGTTATATGAAGCCAACATGTTTCATTGCCTATCAGAAATGGTCGGCAACTTCTTCAGGGCGGGGGGTATTTCCTTCGCCACACACAGCTGGACACTGCCAGCATTTAAATCTGTAGACACAGAGGTACAGACACACAAACAAAGACATAAAAACATAGAGTGACACACATTAGTATCATGCCCACCTCCTCTGAATGTACTTAGACTCCAACTGTTTCAGGGACATATTAGGGGGTATTACCTTCATATAGATGCCTACTGGCATACCTGGGGTTATTCGTACCCTCTTGCGCAGTTCTGGTCCACCTTTTAATTACATGTGGTGGTCGCTTCACGTCGACCTGTAATTATGGGCATAGTCAGTACCTAACTGCCCTTTCATAGCTGCGCCCATTCTCCCCGCTTGCTATTGGATATGCAGCCTAATTAATGCCGTGTTCTCAATCATGCCCCCAGGACTTGCTACTCTTCTTGCCCCTTTAGTATCGACCGCGTTTACACATGCCCGTTCATCCTGCGAGCATCAAGCATCTCTGGATCTCCCATTTGTGAGCTCTCAGGATCGTACCTCTTAGCACGAATGTCACTTATTAAAGCGAGTCTCTACTCCACCCGACTGCTGACCTACGGGATGGGGGCACTCAGAATGTGGTCACAGCCCACTTTGTTAGGGTTTAGAAGCCTTGACTTGTGTGATTACTATTGGTCTGATATTTCTCCCCTACCCCTCAACTTGTGAGCAGGAACATTTGTGGACGCTCCCTAACGAGAATAAGGAGGAGCGGCAGACAGTAGCCGTTGCTTGGCTTACTTCCCCGTGACCACGCCCCCTCTCCACTTCCTGGTTCCTGCTCGCGTCTTGCTGGCGTCTTTCGGACCCTCCGGTTGTTTAAGGAGGATTCCTTCGCCTAATCTTGATGCTGCCTCCTTGCCCAGCTTGATGTCAGCCCTGTGTATGCTCTGTGTGAGTGACTGCCGGTCTTCGACATTTCTCTGTGTTTACGTGAGCAAGTGCATGCGACGTCCCTACCAAAGCTCACGCATTTTGCGGGCGTCTGCTGCTCGTTGCCTTCATTTACTTCCTGCTTAGTGGCTGAATCCAATCCTTTTCTTTCTTCATTCTTGGGTGACCCTTTGAGAGTGAGCGCTCCTCCCTGGTGCTCCCTAGGGGCCGTGTGTCTCGCCTCCTGAGTGAGTACTGCTCCGCTGCAGTGGCCCCCTTGCAGCCGGTCGGTGCTCCTCACTCCCTGCATTCATTTTGTTTGTGTCTGAGGTGTGGTTGTACTGCTCCGCTGCACTTGCCCCCTTGCAGCCGGTCGGTGCACCTCACTCCCTTTATTCATTTTGTTTGTGTCTGTGGTGTGGTGAGTCCTTCGTGAGTTCTGCTTATCCTGGCCTGTTCAGGGGCCTCCTGCCTTCCCCTGATTCCTGAACTCATCGTTGAAGCACGCCTGACCTACAGTTGGGGTAAGATTAATTGGATTAATCACACATGTCAATGTTTTCTTATTTATAGTCAGAGTAACGGTGGGATTGTTACAGTTTATGACTTGGTTTTGTTTCCTAGCCTGGACTATCACCTGAGACACCTTCTGTTATCCGTTGGCCCCTCGTATGAGGAGAGTGGTGGACACTCCTTTGGTAAATTCCCTCATACTTTTAGGGGACAGTAGACAGGAGTGTGTTATATTTCGCATTCTTGCTTCTGTGTCCTGGAGGTGGAGGGATTCTTCTTCGCTCCCGTGGAAGCTGGTCCTTCTCCTAACAGAAAGCCAAGCCCACGAATTATCCTTCCCCCTGAGCGAGGATGAATCCCGACCCTTGTATGGATGCCACTGGCCTTGACCCCTAGACCCCTACCATGGAAGAGCTAACTGCTGCTTTAGTGGCCATTCAGACAGAAGTAGGCAGATTAGGTAGGGAAAACCAGAGATTACTGGCAGAAGTACATCAGTTGAGAACAGGTGAGAGAGAAACAGGTACAATCCCTAAATCACGCAAAAGTTATATACAACCTGCCAGATTTACACTAGCTCCCTCAGAAAAAGACACAAGAGCTAGCAGTGATCCCACGGTTTCCCCTGTTCAAGTCACGGTGAATACCCCTAACCCTGTTCCTTTAGCAATGCCCGAAAGATTCACAGAAGATAGTACCAAATTCAATGTCTTCATGAATCAATGCCAACTCCAATTCTTATGCAAAGCTGCCTCATTTCCAGATGATCCGGCCAAGGTTGCTTTTATAATTTCTTGTCTTGCAGGGAATGCAGCAGAATGGGCAGTACCTCTGGTGCAGAATAATGATCCCTTGTTATACGATCTTGATCAGTTTAAAGAAAAGATGAGGAGTCTTTTCGCTAAACATTCGTATATGCAAGCTAGCGATACTGAGCTACTCAATCTTAAACAGGGTTCTAAGGACCTCCTGTCCTACATAACTAATTTCAACCGATTGGTGGCAGAAACACATTGGCACAAAGACAAGCGAACCTCCTTGTTTTACCGTGGTTTATGTGATGAAGTAAAAGACTTACTCTCCCAGATAGTGAACCCCCCAGAAGACTGTGCCTCCTTTATCGACCTAGTAGTGAAGTTAGATCATCGACTGCATGAGAGAAAAGGAGAACGGAATCGTAATGTTGTCCCCAGAATTCTGTTTCCTAGAACCGAGAAACCCCTACCTAAAGATGCCCCAGAACCCATGCAAATAGGGGGAATCCGAGGACCTCTGTCCACAGAAGAAAAAGAGAAGAGAAGGAGATTGAATCTTTGCCTGTATTGTGGTAAAGGGGGGCATTTTGCTAGAGACTGTCCAGTGCGCCCTAAAACCTCAAGACAATCAGTCAGCAGCCTTTCCAGTTTGGAAAACTAGAAAGCTTGAGGAACAGAGAGGTCGATTCCCCAAGCTATACACCTCAACAGATCTCCTCCAACAAGTTACTAGTGGTAAAACACTTTACATTACCCATTACCCTCACTTACATGAGCAAAAGACAATACACCATGCCTGTTCTGTTAGACTCCGGAACTACTGGGAATTTCTTTGACATCCAACTCGCTAAACAACTGGGCCTGTCTTTTTTCGCTAAACCTCAGCCTGAATCCATCTGGGCTGTGGATGGGTCTGAGTTATCTTCAGGAATGATAAGTTATCAAACCCCGCCGTTGGTTATCGTTTTCAATAACGGTCACTCCGAGAGCCTTGTGTATGATTTCATTGATGCTCCCAATTTCGGTGTCATTTTGGGAGCACCATGGTTACAGATACACAATCCCTCTATAGACTGGGTGAAAAGAACCGTCACCTTGAGTTCCCCACTATGTAAGACTCACTGTTACCAGGAAGCCAGAGAACTGGATCTCACGTTATATTGTGCAGTTCAATCAGGGGTCAACTTGCGATTACCTGATCAGTATTCGGATTATACCAATGTCTTTAGCGAACAAGAAGCTACCAAATTACCTCCGCATAGGAGTTATGATTGCAGGATTGACTTAATACACGGCGCAGATTTTCCCTGCAGTCGTATATATGCATTGACTCCCTCAGAAAATGATTACCTGAAAGACTACCTAGATGAGATGCTTGCCAAAGGATTTATCAGACACTCTACTTCACCTGTGTCTTCCCCTTTGTTTTTTATTGATAAAAAGGAAGGCGGGCTCAGGGCTTGCCTGGATTATAGAGCCTTGAATAAAATTACTATAAAGAACAAATACCCTCTTCCCCTGATTCCTGTCCTCCTCGACCAGATTAAAGGAGCAAAAATTTTCACGAAAATAGATCTCAGGGGTGCATACCATTTGATCCGTGTAAAGCAGGGGGACGAATGGAAAACCGCCTTTCGCACCAAATTTGGACTCTATGAGTATTGCGTCATGCCGTTCGGTTTGTGTAACGCACCAGCGGCGTTTCAATACTTTATTAACGATATCTTGAGAGAATATATCGATATATTTGTAATTGTCTATATTGATGATATTCTTATATTCTCTCAAAATGAAACCAACCATGTGGAGCATGTCCAAAAGATTCTACACAAGTTACAGGAAAATCAGTTATTCACCAAATTGGATAAAAGTGTGTTTCACACTTCAGAAGTGGACTTCTTGGGCTTCACCATTAAAACTAGTGGCCTTCAGATGGATCCCAAGAAAGTGGAGGCTTTGGTTGAATGGAAAAGTCCTACTCCAGTCAAAGAAATACAATCTTTTCTAGGATTTGCCAATTTTTATCGGCGATTCATTGACCGTTTTTCTGACACTATTTCCCCAATCACAAAGCTTCTGAAAAAAGGGGTACCTTTTCTATGGACGCCCGAGGCAGAACAAGCCTTTTGTGACTTAAAGAACAAGTTCACCTCAGCCCCTATTCTCCGGCACGCTGACAATACTCAACCGTTTTATGTGGAGGCGGATGCCTCTCAATATGCTGTAGGGGGTATACTTTCCCAACGCGATACTGAGACAGGTCAAATGCATCCTATAGCATATTACTCAAAAACATTACTACCTGCGGAAAGAAATTACACCATCGGGGAAAGAGAACTGTTGGCCATCAAGTTGTCCTTTCAAGAATGGAGACATCATTTGTTAGGGTCTCCCCATGTGGTTACCATTTATTCCGACCACAAAAACCTTCAGTTCTTTAAGTCTGCTAGAGCTCTTACGCCAAGACAAATGAGGTGGTTGTTGTTCTTTAGCGAATATGACTTTCTGATTACCTATCGTCCTGGTACACAACAGGGAAAAGCTGATGCCTTGTCGCGTCTCGGTCAGGATAAAAGCACAACCGAAGAACAACCACTTCCTATAATTCATGAGAACAAGATCCTTGGGGTGGGGGGAAAAGGACCACAATCTTCTGGAAGAAATCCAGGGACTACTCTTGGACTTGGCACCAGAAGAGTGGTTGCACAATCCCCTACATACCATCAAAGAAGGGTTGTATTATCATGAAAACAAACTGTTTGTCCCTGCTTCTACCCTGAGACAAAATATCATAGGATGGTGTCATAGTAGCACATTGGCGGGTCATCCAGGCTGTCGTAAGACTATTGAACTATGTCATAGATGGTTTTAGTGGGACTCTATGTCCAAAGACGTGTTAGACTATGTACAAGCTTGTGCTATTTGTGCTCGCCAAAAGGCTTCGCATTGTGCACCCACAGGGCTCTTAAAGCGCATAGCCATACCCCCCGCACCCTGGCATACCATCAGTATGGATTTTATGACAGATTTGCCCCCCTGTCAGGGTTATACCACAGTCTATGTAGTAGTGGATCTGTTGTCCAAAATGGGACGTTTCATTCCTCTAAAGAAAGTACCTTCCTCTAAAGAACTAGCGTCTGTTTTCTTGGAGAATGTTGTCAAATTACATGGGTTACCTACAGTCATAATCTCTGATAGAGGTCCCCAGTTTGTCTCTAAATTCTGGAGAGGAATGTGTGCTGTTCTGGGTATCGATCACAGGCTTTCCACCGCCTATCACCCCCAAACTGATGGGCAAACAGAAAGGACTAATCAAACTTTGGAACAATTCCTCCGTTGTTTGTTAACATCTATTCCTTCCACTTGGGTTCAAGCTCTTCCTTTGGCAGAATTCGCATACAACAATTCTAGCCACTCAGCCACAAAGGTCTCTCCTTTTTTCATTTTACATGCACAACACCCTAGAATGATTCCCATTGTGTTACCCCCAGATGACATTTCTGTGCCCGCACTAGAGGAACACCATGCCCACATCCAGGAAATATGGGAATCAGCAAAGACAGAGCTAGGGAAGGCTAAAGAAGCGATGAAGAAACAAGCTGATAAACACCGGAGAACAGAGCCTATGTACACGATAGGAGAGAAAGTGTGGCTGTCCACTAGAAACCTTAGAATGGAAGGGTCGAAAAAATTCCAACCTAGATTTATAGGACCATTCCCAATAGAGAAAATCATAACCCCTGTCACCTTGAAGCTTCAACTACCCCCGTGCATGAAAATACATCCCGTGTTCCACAGCTCATTGATCAAAAAATACATACCCTCCAGTGTCCCTGAGATCCCTCCCCCTCCGGTACAGATAGATGGTGAAGCAGAATATGAAGTATGCAAAATTCTGGATTCCAGGAAATCCAGAGGTAAACTCCAGTACTTCATAGATTGGGTGGGATATCCCCCAGAAGAGAGATCCTGGGAACCTGCTGAATATATACATGCAGTCAGATTGATCTGACAGTTTCACAGACTTCATCCCTCAAAACCTGGTCCTGGGAATAGGCCTTTGAGGAGGGGTACTGTTAGGGTTTAGAAGACTTGACTTGTGTGATTACTATTGGTCTGATATTTCTCCCCTACCCCTCAACTTGTGAGCAGGAACATTTGTGGACGCTCCCTAACGAGAATAAGGAGGAGCGACAGACAGTAGCCGTTGCTTGGCTTACTTCCCCGTGACCACGCCCCCTCTCCACTTCCTGGTTCCTGCTCGTGTCTTGCTGGCGTCTTTCGGACCCTCCGGTTGTTTAAGGAGGATTCCTTCGCCTAATCTTGATGCTGCCTCCTTGCCCAGCTTGATTTCAGCCCTGTGTATGCTCTGTGTGAGTGACTGCCGGTCTTCGGCATTTCTCTGTGTTTACGCGAGCAAGTGCATGCGACGTCCCTACCAAAGCTCACGCATTTTGCGGGCGTCTGCTGCTCGTTGCCTTCATTTACTTCCTGCTTAGTGGCTGAATCCAATCCTTTTCTTTCTTCATTCTTGGGTGACCCTTTGAGAGTGAGCGCTCCTCCCTGGTGCTCCCTAGGGGCCGGGTGTCTCGCCTCCTGAGTGAGTACTGCTACGCTGCAGTGGCCCCCTTGCAGCCGGTCGGTGCTCCTCACTCCCTGCATTCATTTTGTTTGTGTCTGAGGTGTGGTTGTACTGCTCCGCTGCACTTGCCCCCTTGCAGCCGGTCGGTGCACCTCACTCCCTTTATTCATTTTGTTTGTGTCTGTGGTGTGGTGAGTCCTTCGTGAGTTCTGCTTATCCTGGCCTGTTCAGGGGCCTCCTGCCTTCCCCTGATTCCTGAACTCATCGTTGAAGCACGCCCGACCTACAGTTGGGGTAAGATTAATTGGATTAATCACACATGTCAATGTTTTCTTATTTATAGTCAGAGTAATGGTGGGATTGTTACAGTTTATGACTTGGTTTTGTTTCCTAGCCTGGACTATCACCTGAGACGCCTTCTGTTATCCGTTGACCCCTCGTATGAGGAGAGTGGTGGACACTCCTTGGGTAAATTCCCTCATACTTTTAGGGGACAGTAGACAGGAGTGTGTTATATTTCGCATTCTTGCTTCTGTGTCCTGGAGGTGGAGGGATTCTTCTTCGCTCCCGTGGAAGCTGGTCCTTCTCCTAACACACTTCCCACTCCTTACCGTCTAAAGCTACGGCGTTGTCTTCACTTGGGGCTCCCGTTCCCGCTGCTGCATTCGGTGTTCTCGCCGGTTTCCTCAAAGTAGGCGTGTGACGTCACGCGTCACATTACCCGATGCAGCGCGGCGGCCATCTTGGAGTGGGGAGATCTCTCTATTTCCTAAGTTGCGGCACTATCTATTATTAATACGGTTTAGTGTTACCTTGATTTTTATTTTTAACTACAATTCCCTTTCAGGGGGGATGACAAGGTACTACCCCGTTCATTGTCTTCTTAAACCCACGTAGCTGCTTTAAACATTCCACACGGTACTGCCCCATTATACTCCCTTTATCTATATGCACAAATAAGATATCTATATTTTTGGCAATCTACAAGGGTGAACGATTCTGGGGTGGTGTCATATGTTGCATTTTCTGGTCAATATGCTCACTTGAAGTGTGTTGACTCCCCTAAGTATATTCAACCTCTTATGAACGGGGTAACCCAGAGGACCCTCCTCCCAGTGCTCACTCATCTTGCAGAAATTTTGTTCCATTCAATAAGGTCATTAAGACCATTCTTGTCTGCCCTCTCCTGGTAGATCCAGCGAGCTTCTTTGGACATCAGCCTCGTTTCTATTGTTCTGGGGTCCCCCGTGATTTTTTCCAGGATCACCCAACGTATCTCTTTTGGTTGATATTTCGTAAGTTTGTAGTGCTGTACCAGCTTTGTTGTTAGTCGTCCTGCTCTCAGCGTACTGAGGTGTTCTTGAATGCGGATCTTGGCCTTTCTAGTTGTTAGCCCAATATAGTGTAGTCCGCATGGGCATGTAAGCCGGTATATAACATTAGCTGTGTTGCAATTTGTTAGGCTGTTCAAGTTCCATATTTTCCCACTCATCAGTTGGACACTCTTGGTCTTACCAGTGAGGCCACACACCGAGCAGCATCCACATGGGTGATGCCAGCGAGTGCCTCTGGTGCTACACCTACCTGTCTGGGTCGCGAATGCACCAATCTGTCCTTCAGATTTTGGGATCTTCTGAAGGCGAACCTTGGCGGGGGCATCTTAAAGCTGCTAGTACTCAGAAGGTGCCGGTGTTTTCTTAACATCACACGGATCTTTGAGGACAGCGGGTCAAATGTGGTGACCACCGGTAAGCTATACTATACCGGTAAGGTATACTTTGAAAGACAAGTACTGTATGATTCTCGCCTTGCTTACCCTTCTCCTTTTACACAGTAAAGGAACTAAAATGCATTTGCATTATACAATCTCAGTCTAAAATTTGGCTTTAACAAGCCTCCTTCTTGCAACTTCTCCCCTTAATAGATTCTCGAAAAACAACATCCTTCGGCCCCATTTCTGTGACTGCTGAAACTGTGCGAAGAACCATTACTCTCACTCTCAGTTGTTCAAACTTTTAGAAAGTTTGACAACTTCTTTGAGTACAACATAGCATAAAAATATGTGTAGTTGACACTTTTCCTGTAAATAAACATAATGAAATGCATTGGAAACTGAGTTTATGCTAACAGGCTGCATTTGGAAAACACAATTGACTTCGACATTTGATTGTGCAATGTATTCAGCTGATGCTTTGAAAATCAGATATCAACCAAGATCACACTTAAGACTGCAGTAACAGACTAGTCACAAAAGAAGAGGTAAATAATATGGCTAGGTAGTGCTCACTTTGTGATACTTCAACATATTAACTATGAGCAGTAAAACATTTTTTTGACCAGAAACTGAATTTTCATCATAGAAAATTCGCCTATAGTTTTCTGAAGAGATTAAGAAGTCCCTTTCCAGTGTAAAGTAAAATAGCAAACATCATCTCTCACTGCTCCGGCCTTTGCCAACAGCATCCCAGAACACTTTCCAAGAGCACCTCACATTCGAGAACTGTTTCTGTTTTCATTAGCAAATGGCAATGAATAATACATGAATGTTTTGAATAATAGATGAATTTGAATATGAACTCACCGAATTATATATTGTGAGA
The DNA here is from genome assembly GCF_964261635.1 of Lissotriton helveticus. Classification (NCBI taxonomy): domain Eukaryota; kingdom Metazoa; phylum Chordata; class Amphibia; order Caudata; family Salamandridae; genus Lissotriton; species Lissotriton helveticus. The sequence goes on along the minus strand of NC_136071.1, from coordinate 982,983,718 downwards.
TTATTAAACTGTGTATAAGGAATAAGCAATAAAATGCATTTAACATTAATATACCACTGTGAATATTAACTTATCGATATGCACTTCAGCAAATATTCTAGCAGTGCGTAGGGTGTTTAAATAAATCCCTAAATGTATATTGAAAGGCAGTTTTATATAAATGGCGAGTGGCCGTAAAAGATTAGGTACTTTAAACAATGTAATAATTTTCATTCCTCTCCCTACACAGTCCGTCTGTCCATCCATCCATCCATTCATCCATTGATAAAGCAATTATGTAGCTACTTGCTGATTCCTCTTAGCAGTTTTAGGTTTATAACTTAAATGCACATTTGCAGAATGAGCAACGTTGGAAATATATATAATTCACAATGTACTTCATGATTCAATATATAATGCGGTACTGTGCAGGCGAATTCCAGAGAAAACAGTTCAGTTTTTACAAAGAGGGAACGGGAAGGAACTACTTAGGAAAGGGTTCTTTAGCATGCATGGAGTATTTGTTGAAATTCTGTTTATTGAAGTCAAGCAAAGCGTACTTACATATCGCTGCAATGATAACAATAAAGAAACATCACAGGTTAGGGAGGAAAGCATACTAGAGGGGCATAGTTCTACCCATCGAAACAGTCCCCTCCCATCAAACAGGATGAGGTAACATAGAGCATGATATAGAGTCTGAATGAATGAATGAATGAATTTTTATTTATAATGCACAGTTACTTAAAACCATTTGCAATACTACTTGTATGCCAAATATAAAAGGTTTAAAAAAACAGCGGTTTATAAAAGAAAACATTTGTGTACAACAGTCTCGAAGCAATTAAAATACAATAAATATGTAAATATTTATGTCTGTCCATTGATGATAAGAGTCCTCCCGGGGCACAAGCCACAAAGCCGAAGGGCCAGAGACTCTGAGGAGGGCTTGTGAGTAGGATCCAAATAAGGCTGCCCATACAAAGTCTGAATGGCCAGTAAGAAGGTGACACAGCAATGTGACTGAACATGCAATAAAGGTGAAGTGACTAGAGCTCCTACATCCTGGACGGTATCCCCATCCGGAGATTAGCTATATTACATTGCAGCATTAAAAAAGACAATCTGTGCTTCATATAAAACAAACAAAGATAACCAACCAAAGGAAGACAGAGGCAGTAAAGATAAGAGGAGAAGAATAGAAATAGAAAAGAAAAAGGATTCAACAGGGGGCGAGAAGAGCCTCCTTGTCAAGGGGGGAGGGGGAGAGGGTTAGGGGGAGAAGGGAGAAGGGAGTCAATGTCAGGTGCGCCATGGGGAGACGGTGACCAGAGTGGGGGCAGTGGGCTCAAGACTAGGGGGAATCCATCCATTGAGCTCGGAGATTCCAGCCTCTGACCCAGAAAGAAGGGGTCCAGGGAGTCCTCAAAGAGCTGCAGGGCTCGTAACCTGGTGGGCATCAGGCAGGAGTGCTCAGTTTTAGTGAAGTGTTCAAGTGGTTGCCAAATACGGTCAAACCCAGGGGTTAAGACAAGTTGTAAATAGTTCAAAAGCCAGGACATCCCACAATCGCAAGACCCAGGCTGCTATGGAAGGGGGGTGGGGCTTCTTCCAGCTGGCTGCAATGGACTGTCTTGCCGCCCCCAATAAGTGGAGGATCAGGTGCCATTCCTTTGTGGTCATGACCTTAAGCATGCCTGGTTTAATGCTCAGTATCAGTAATGACGGGTCAGAAGGGATCGGGAACCCCACTACATCTTTATAATGACTGAGGACCTCCTTCCAAAACAGTGTATGGCCCGGGCAAGACCACCAGATGTGTAGGACGTCCCCCCTCGGCATTCTGGCACCTACAGCAAAGCAATGTAGAAATCGGAAACATCCGATGTAAGCGAGTGGGGGTATAGTACTATTGTGTCATCAATTTGTATGCTGATTTGCGCTGGGTGGTACTACAATACACCTTGGGGATGTCCCTCCACAGGCGAGCCCACTCCCCTGGAGAAACATTGGCGGCCAAATCAGACGCCAACCGTGTCTGGTATCCATGAGGAGGGAGTTGTTGGGAGTGCTGCAGGACAGAATAAGTTCTGGAGATCAGCCCCCTTGAGCCCTCAAATCTGTGGACCAAAGACTCGAAGGGGGTAAGCTGCTGGGTTGCCTCAGGGGCGTAATCAAGAGAGCTAAGCCGGTGGCGCAGCTTACAAAACTGCAGGCGTGCGGTTTCAGAGAGGTGAAAGGTCTGTTTACACTGCTCAAAGGTGCATAGGGCAGTGCCCTGAAAGAAATCTTGGATGACACGGCGTCCCGCCACAGTCCAGGCATCAAAAGCAGTAGGTGCTAGGGCAGGGGGGAACAGAGGGTTACGTGTTGTTCGGAGAGGGGAAGGTCGTAAGGCCCCGGTACACTGCCAACCTATCCCAGATCTCCAATACCGTTCTCTTTGGAGTGGCTATGTGAGCACTACGGGGCGAACCATCCGCAGGATCCAGGCAAGGTCCCATTAGGGCTGACATATGAAACCAGTGTTTCTCGCTCTCAGGGACGATCCATTCAGAGATAAACCGGAGGTGGCAGGCCCAGATGCATGGATTTTAAGGATTTCTGTGGTGGCATGTGATCTACAGGGACACATTTTCAATGATCTGTATCAGGTCAAGTGTCTCCTCCAAATTGAGTTATTCCTTACACTCGTCATTCACTTGACTATGCATCTTTTCACAGTGGAATAAGAGACTATGGGGTCTGCCACCGTAACGGTACACGGGACCGACCGCCCATGTGCGTCGGTCCTGCCATGGCAATTAGATGCCACCGCCACGGTGGCGGTGGCATCCCGCATCAATTGCATTGTGGAGGGCGGTGCTGTAGGCAGTACCTGCCTCAATGCAATATATGCATGTTGTGCATTGGCATGCACAACATGACAGGCACTGCGCGGTGCCTGCCACCTTGCGTATGCCAATGTTGGGGAGTACCATGGGTACCCCCAAGTGCATCCCCCACCCCATGTCGGCCCGCAACGGGCCCCCAAAGTGAACACTACATGCCTTTCCATGGTGGACTCTCTGCCATGTAAAGGCATTAAACCGCCAACATCATAATATGGAGGGCGGTGCCTGCAAGGCACCGCCACAATATTGCAGGCTTTTTCCACAAGTTAGGCAATCGCAATGATTGCCTACCAGCGGAAAAGCGGCGGACGGTCTTCCATCCACCGCGGTACCCCCTGCCATGCTAATGTGGCGGGGTAAAAGACCGTCCGGCAGGGTGTTTTGGCGGGCGGATCGCCACTGCCAGTAGGGTAGTGGTGATCCGCCCGCCATGCTAATGGGCCCCTATATGTTTGGTCAGAATCCCTCCCTAGGCAGAGAACATTAAGGGCCAGATGTACATACTTTTATTAAATTGTATTTATTGTATAGAGTTTTATATAGCGCAAACTTGACCTGAATCCGGTATCAGAGTGCTTTACATAGCACCAGTTGCATTACATGAGGACACATTCATTTTTTGTGAGGCACAGGGGGATTTAGGGGTCCATTAGGATGGCGGGCGGACTTGCCTGCCTGCCATCCCCGTGCAAAATGGGAGCGCCCGCCACAGGAGCGGGGGTCCCGCCTTGGCCATTAGGATGCGCCCGCCACACTGCCGGGTGCATCCTGTATTTTTACCATTGTGGCGGGCGGTGCTGAAAGCGCCGCCCGCCGCAATGGTAAAAATGCACGTTGTGCATTTCAAAGCACAACATGACAGGCACCGCGCGGTGCCTGCCATGTTGCACTTTGAAATGCGGGAGGTACCCCCATGTGCACCCCCACCCCCAGAGTCCCAGGGGGCCCGCAACGGGCCCTCGCATGTGCCGCCACGGAAAGGCATGTCTGCAAGCCCATCATAATATGGCTGGCGGTGTCTAATAGACACCGCCACCATATTAAACATTTTCCACCCTGGCCGCAAGGCGACCGGGGCGGAAAAGCGGCGGACGGTGTTTACGTCCGCCGCAGTCCCCCCGCCATAGTAATACGGCAGGGGGAAATGGGTGGCGCTGGGAAGGAATATCGGGCGGATCTCCACCGCCACCATGGCGGTGGCGATCCGCTCGACATCGTAATGGGCCCCTAAGTGACTTGCCCAGAATAATAGAATGTTCAGCATCATTGCAGAGACTCGAACCCAGTTCCCTAGATCCGAGGTCGACCGCCCTAGTCCGGTAGGCCAACTTCTCTGCCCTAACATACCTTTAGAATAGTGTTTTCCAAATAGCAATTTCTTCCGAATTCTGATTTGGTAATCTCTATTATAAATGTATGAAGATTTCTTTTTAAATTAGCGGCTCCTAGTGGGTCCCAAATTGACCTACCTCATGAATATTAATAAGGCATGTCAAAACTTTCAACCAACCTCACAGAGATGATGAGCTGATTAGGTTAGCAGACCACTACCTCTGTGAGTGCTTTTTAATAAATGTATATATATGCTCTGCGCATTAGCTTGCCTCATCTCTACAAAGACCCCCACAGACGCCGGGGATGCCTGGTTTCACCTTGGAGATACCCAGAAGGGACCATCTCACAGGGAAAGCCAGGACGGGTTCCCCAGCGGTCTTCAGCGCCGGGACGCTCACGGGCAGCTGTGCGCTTTACAAGTCCAACACATTTACATTTACATTTATACATGTGTGTATATATATATATATTCATTGAAAAAACCATAGGTTATAGACCATATATAGTTAGGAATTAGCATTTACAAAACCTTGAAAATTCACTGAAAAAACCATAGGTTATAGACCATATATAGTTAGGAATTAGCATTTAAAAAACCTTATTTTACTCACACAAAACCAATGAAATTCCATATATAGTTAGTTGTACTAACTATATATCGCGCACCCGCAATCCACTGCTGATCATGTCACATATTACATCATTCATGACATGGTCAGTGACATCACTGATGACATCACTGATGACATCTCAAATGACATCACTGATGACATCACTGATGACATCTCAAATGACATCACTGATGACATCACTGATGACATCTCAAATGACATCACTGATGACATCACTGATGACATCTCAAATGACATCTCAAATGACATCACTGATGACATCTCATTTGACATTACTGATCACATCACTGATGACATCATTCATGTGATAATACGATGAACCTCTTCAGACTCTAATATAACCTTAGATACACTCAGTGTAAACACAGACTCGCAGATTGTCACTCATCCATGAAGTTACACACACACCTAGTCAGTCATGCAAACAATCAATCACACCTCCATTTCCTTAACTATACAGTTAAACACACCTTACTTATTCAAACATATACTAAACATATTTACTCACTTATACAATCCTGGATACAAGAGCACAATGATCCATACAGCCACTCACACATTCACTGGCTCTTATGCACAGTTATTTATATATGTCAACTCTCACATGTACTGTGTTTTACATATGTACTTACTTTGACATGTAGCACTGAGATATCCATTCACTCACCAATACAGTCATGCACACAGTCAACCACCCATACAGCTGTTTCCACATGCACTTTTGAACCCATACATTATGCACAGAGTCATACACCTTCCCAGCCACCCACACACACTCTCAGTTTCCCATACAAATGCTTGGGCAACCAATCAATAACCCATATAGTTACTCATATAGCTAATGATCAACACATGCAGCAGTTTACAGAACAACAGACATAATGATGCACAAATTAAGACAGTTTAGTCACTAACCCATGCACTCAGTGAGACACATTTAACCACTCACTCATACAGTCAGTCATGCACCTACTAAATCCTTCATCCAGACACTTATACATCCACTCATTCTTCAATATGTAAGACATATTTTAACTTTACAGAAAAATACAGTCACTGGATGTTGTCATCAGTGATGTCATCAGTGATGTCATTTGAGATGTCATCAGTGATGTCATCAGTGATGTCATTTGAGATGTCATCAGTGATGTCATCAGTGATGTCATTTGAGATGTCATCAGTGATGTCATCAGTGATGTCACTGACCATGTCATGAATGATGTAATATGTGACATGATCAGCAGTGGATTGCGGGTGCGCGATATATAGTTAGTACAACTAACTATATATGGAATTTCATTGGTTTTGTGTGAGTAAAATAAGGTTTTTTAAATGCTAATTCCTAACTATATATGGTCTATAACCTATGGTTTTTTCAGTGAATTTTCAAGGTTTTGTAAATGCTAATTCCTAACTATATATGGTCTATAACCTATGGTTTTTTCAATGAATTTCATTGGTTTTTTAAAAGCTAATATCTATAGCTGTAAAATTTATTCTTCTTTAAATCCAAAAATATATTTTATATGTTTATTAATAATTTTTTTTAAATATTTTTTTTGTTTCGCTCAATTTGATTCCGCGATCCGGTCCGCGAACCGGTAAGAAATCAACATAGTGACGGTATCGCGTTGCCGCGTAATGCGTCTTATGACGTACTGCGTTAGCGCACCCGGAAGTGCCCCGGGGCGCGGACCGAGGCGCGAAACGCAGCTCCCCGGAAGCGATCCGCGGCGCGAAAGCGCGACATATCGCGTTGCCGCGAAATGCGTCTTGTGACGTATCGCGTTAGCGCACCCGGAAGTGTCCCGGGGCGCGGACCGAGGCGCGAAGCGGAGCGACCCGGAAGCTAACCGGGGAGCGTTCCGCAGCGCGTAACATGAGCGTGAGAGGTCATGTGACTTGTTAATAAAACTTTTCATTGGTTCATTTCACTTTTAGTTTCATAATTATGGAAGGCTAGGTCAGGTGACCTAAAAATAACACTTTTCATTGGTTGAGAAGTATTGTTTTTTCCAAATGATGAAAACCCCTCCTTCTTTCCTCACTCTGACTTTCATCATTGTGAGAGGAAGACCTATTTTGCTTGTTGGAAGACCTATTTTGCTTGTGTGAAAATGGCTTCATTGGTTGCTTCAGCTGGTGGACCCCCACCACCACCTCCACCTCCTCATGGGAAGAGAGGACCACCTCCCCAGGTGATTACCAACACTGAGGAGGAAGATGAAGAAATGGATGAGGAGGGAGAAGAACCACAATTCCTGGAAGAGTTGCCCCGGGTTTCCAGAAAGAAAGCCAGTTTCATCTGGCAGTTTTTTTCGATGCCTCGTGGACAAAAAAAAGTCAACGCGAGGTATGTCACCTGCCTCATATGCAAGGAACAATTGTCCAGAGGGACGGACAAAAAATACAGTTATGGTAATCACACCATGCATAGGCACATGACGAGGAAACATCCCCTAAATTACAGCCGGGCGGAATTAAGGGATATGCTGGACAATCCTAGACCAACTCCTGTGGCCAGACCAACAATACCGGTTTCTTTAACACCAGAGGAGGCACGGGAAACTGTGCCAAATATCCAACAAAATTTTGGGCATATGATACATTTATGTATGCACTGTCGTGCATTATTAGCTTGTGGCAACATGAGCATCAATGCACTCAACCTTGCATATGAACACCATGATTGCCCTAACCGCCCCCAGTAATTTTTTTTTGCTCCTGTTGAGCCCTTTTCAACGCCTGTTTTTTGTTGTTTCCCCCCCCCAAAAAAAACCAAAAAAAATATAAAATCGTTCAAAAAATACAAAAAAAACAAAAAATGTTCAAAAAATAAAAAAAAAATATAAAACAACAAAAATATAAAAAAAAAAGTTCTTTTCAGAACTACCTTCCCTTTCAAAAAAAATTGCTATAATGTTTAGCACTCTGGCAAGCTCTATTTCTTTTGGTTCGCTCCCGGGTTAGCTTCCCGGTACGCGGACCGGGAGCTAACCCAAAAATTATTTTTTTTTTTAAAAAGTGTAAGTATAAGGAAAGTAAACAGAGAGTGATGTTAAAAGAAAGACAGCTATAGGGAGTAAAGAAGAGATACTGTTTAATAGATCTATTTACCGAAGAAAAGACAGAAGAGGGTATAATTGTGAAAAACAAAATAGATAACGAAGTGAAAGAAAAACAAGCATTGGCATAGCCAATAGGTCTCGCCTTTGGGACCTTCTAAGTATTTAGTTATGCAGCATAATATCCTTGGTGCAGCAACATCAACTGTTGCATGGCTAAACACGTATAAGGTCCCAAAGGCGAGACCTATTGTCTATGCCAATGCTTGTTTCTTAAGTAGTATTGCAATACGTCTGACTCTTCCATGTGAAAAGATCTTATCTTGTGCTCTAAAGATTGCTAAAGTCTCGACAGAGAACAGGCTAGGCTGTAAGTAGGGTAAATTGCGCTTGGTGATCTGTTTGAGGGAGCGTCTGCTTTGCCTGGTGTCTTTGGAGAGCAATTTTGATTGGTATACTGGACAATGTTAGTTTTATTGGTACAGTAGACAATTAAACTGCTGCATGACCACACTGTGTGATCCTGGGCACACTTTACAAATCCTACCTACCATCCAGCGGCTGAAGTGCAAATTGTAAAACCTGATAGCTGGGCACAATTACAGTGTCATTGCAGGCACACCCTGTGTGATCTTGGACATTTATCACATCTCAAAGTACTTTTAAATGCTTGAGCTTGGGATAAACCCTAGAAAAATACTCTCATGCATTTGACCTACCCAGGTGTTTGCTGCTACGTGCTTGATAAGAAATAATGCAACACACAATTGCAACTTCTGTGCCCCTTCCAAATAAACACTAGAAATCAGAGTTGTAATTAGTCTCTAGAATGAGTAAGATGCCCTCCAGCCTCCACTTGAAAGCAGGGGTGTATAGTTTGAGGGGAGTGAGGGGGGGGGCGAGGGAGGCATGCAATACTTTAACGCAGGTAAAAGTGTCCAAAGTCACACCAACTGCCCACTAAAGAGCGGCTCGCAGTGGCCGGCTGGCCCGGCTGATTAGGGGAGCTGTTGGTGCCGAGCCTGGTGGGGCAGGTCCCAGCTGTGCTCTGCCGGGCTGCAGGCAGCTCAGTTATTAGGCAGCTGGTGGCGTGGGGACCACTGCTATTCCGTCTGTAATGTGCCCGAGCCTCCCGGCAGGCGGGGGGATCACAAGAGCGACCGCTCCCACCATCGGAGGCTAATTAATTGGCAGAACAAGAGCGCATTAAGGCGGATATAGGAGGGAGCCCTGTGCTGGCACCTTCTGAGTGTATGAGCTAAAGGCAGGTGGTTGTGTGTTTCAAATGCCTCTCAGACTACAAAACGCAGCGAATGCTACGTCCAAATCTGAAATTAGGAGTGCTCGTGTGCACGTGCCTAGGTATGTCTATCTAAGTGTGTGTGCTTCATAGTAATAGTCTATGTGTCACTGCATCTTAGACTGTGTGCCACTTTAAGCATGTAACAGTGTGAGGGTATGCACTACTGCGCTTGTGAGTCACGCTGTTTGCGAGTGGGTTTGTACCTGACAATTACTGACCTTGCAGTTGTGTGTGACTCACTCTGTGTCTGTGCCACTTTATGCGTGTGCATTTAACCTTGAGTGCCTGTGTATGTGGAGCGTGATGTACTGCGTGTGTGTGCGCGTGTGTGTACAGCGAGTTACTGTATGTGGCCTACTGTGAGTGTGCGTGTGTGAGCCACTGTGTTTGTGTGCGTGTCCCACGCTGTGCTGTGTATCTATCTATGTTTGTTAGTGTGTGTGTGCTGCTGTGTAGGTACCACTGTATGTGTAAGAGGGTGCTGGAGTGTATAGACAAACACACGTGAATCCTCAGTTTGTATGCAATGTACGTCACACGTAATTTACGGTCCTGTTCCGCTTTATTTTATTTTGATTGCAGTATAAAAAATGCTTGTTTATATTAGACTGGGGAATACAAACAGGAATCTAGTCTTCAAAGGGAGAGCTGCATGCCAATGTAGAACAAGCACCGGCCAGCTTAGAACCCTACTCTGCGATGTTCTTGACTCCCATGCCATTGTTCACCATTTGAGTGAAGTCATGACCCCGCCTACCGAGCGGGGTAAGAAATGCTGTTCACAAGTGTGGTTGTAGCTGTCTGGGCACTTAAATATGTTGCAGCTGTCACGTTAATTAAAAACATTGTGAGAGCCTAAGTAAAACTAGAGTGAATTATCGCATGGCATTTTATGTACAGCCCTAATGCTGCTGCGGCAGAATGGCACCATGTCCTGGAAATACAATAACAGAGACCAGAGTGTCTGTAAATGTCCATGAATCGGGCACCACGCTGAGCCAGGGAAACACTCGAACAATAACAAGGAGAAACACGAGAGATGGCCTGCGGCCGTCAAAGTGAAAGTACGGCCGGCGGAGGAGAAATGCGACACGGCGGGCAGGGGAGGGGGCGGAGCGGGGAGAGCGGCATGAGGGTGTGAAGCAGCAGGGGCCTGAGACGAGGCCGCCTTGCCTTTGCTGTGGTAATGCGAGGCAAGCGGCTGGTGGCATTGTGCACGCGCTTTCACGTGCACTGGAAGAAATCGCCTGGGAATCGCCTGATCTCGGTAAGCTCTGTTTAAGCTGCAATAGATCGAGCTCCCGCTCTCAATGCGCACATGCGCATTGAGATAGGTCGCTCGACCTAAAAAAGAGAGTATAACATTAACAAAGAAGAGTTTCTTGGAGAATGTGAGTGAATGTTCAAAATAAGATTAAAACATGGGGAATAACAGAGAGAAAAAATAGAAAACAGAAAACAAAAAATAACAGAAAAAGATTAATTGAAACAGCAAAGAAATGTAAGTAACATAGAGCCATATCATCAACATAGGCAATAAAAGTTTTGCAGCTTTTATTGGCAGAAATGTGTCGCTAAAGCTGCTTTTGCGGCAGAAAACTGCCACTAAAACTACTTTTGCACCAGTTTTCTGCCAATAAAAACAGCAATAATTTTATTGGCTATGTTCATAATATGCCCCTTAGTGTGCTTCAACTACACAGAGAAAGCATTATGAACAAATAGTGATACAGTGATCAGTCAAAGACACTAAGAGTAATAGAGACGGAGTGAGTGAACAAGAGTGAGGAACTATGAGAAGAGAGGGACTGAGAAAAAGAGTGGAAGGAGTTGAGTAAGTAGGTAATAGAGAAAGGAATGAGGGAAGTAGCAAAGGCAGGAAACTGAGGATTAAAGAAATGAAGCAGTGGAACTAATAGTAGTTCAATGTGATAGAAATGTAACGAAAAGAGTACAAAATATTTACCTTATAATTGTCGTTAAATTACTCACTTTTTGTTTTTATACTTTCAATCTGTGAAAGAGAGAACAAACATTTGAAAAATATTAAAACATGTATTTAAAAATTACAAAAGACAAGGGCAAAGATTGAAGGACAAACAGTTTTTGAACAACTTTGACACTTACAGAAGCTTCTGCTTCTCCAGGCCCCCTACACAGTCCTAAAGATATACATTTTAAACTAACAGTATCTTGATGCAGATGAAGTGAGGCCTATCTTAAAACATGGTGCATATTTTGCATTGCTGTTGTTTCAGAAAAGTGTCGCAAGACACTAAAATTTTAAATAATTGCTTCAGGATGCCAATAAGATGTCTACTATCCAGAGTTTTGTTTCAGGTGAGGCCTACTCAGGGTTGCAGATGAAATTTCGAGTTGTTGAAGAGAATAGAGGACATAATACATGTGAAGGTCTACCAATGAAGTGAGTCATGTCCACTGCACTCTTCAACAAAGTCCAAACCTCCTATGTTTCCCTGGACAGACCTAAACTTGATCTGCACAATGTGATTCGTAATGATAGGAAACACAGGTGATGTAATTGAAATACATGCAATTTATTTTGCTCATTTCACAATCACATCACTTGTGTTTCCTTTGCTTAGGTATCTCATTGTGCAGATGTAGTCTAGCATATGAAAGAATACGCAGAAGTGCAGCACTGCATGCAACAACTTTGACACTTACAGAAGCCTCACCTTCTCCATGCCTCCTACACAGTTCTACATATACATCATAAATGCAAACAGTACAGAATTAATTATACATGTTAAATGGTTTATTTTTGCTGTTCTCAGAATGTATCAAAATTCACTAAAAACAGTGACTTGAAGGTATTCATCATGTAACAGCGGGGAAAAAAAACCACAATCAAAATGATTGTGTTTAAAAAACCCATACAACATCAGAAATCAAAATTCAGAACTCCTTAAAGTTAACTTACTTTCCATGACGTCCAAGGATGTCCTATGAACAGCTTACACTCTTTTGTGCTGTTATTACTTTCAGCCCGCCACTTTCTGAAAGAAAATCTCCATTGTTTTTAAAAACACGTTACATGCAATAAATGACTTCTTGCTCTCTACCACAATTTTCCACAAGGCCAAATCTGGTCAGAGCCATTTATAACTCTTGGATTTCTTGTAAGCCAATCCCGTCATTTGGCATTTCCGCAACTTTCAGAATTAAAATGTTGAAGATCATTTTCACAATCCTGGAATAGTAATATCTTCCCCTTCTTGCTCAGTCATGTTCTACTTTTCCTATGACACTGATACAAGCAGACTTACACTACCTCTATGACTACTACAATTATTTAATTCTCTACATCACTTTTAATCACAAAGCAATGTAAAACAGTAGACAGCATTGCAGACTTACATTCCCTCTACTCCATGTTTTGATTGGCTGCTTCAATTAGTTTATAAAAAGAAACAATTTTTCTGAACTCATTCAAAGTGCACGTATTTCTCCATAATGTCCAGTCCTATGGTTAGAAGTTATGTCTCTGAACTACACTTATCCTCAAGGCCAAATTGTGTAGGAGCCATTAGAACTTCTTGAAATTCCACAGAGCACATCCCGAGATTATTTCCCTAAAATTTTGGTTTTAAAAACACCAGGTAAGAGTTTTTAAGGTCATACGGCAATTTTTTTTTGAAAATTAAAACAGAATCATTGCAGAATGACCAGCCATTTCTAGACTTTAAATAAGCTGTGTAATGTCCTGATGTTATTGAAGGGCCGTCATGATATATAATTGCTGCAGTTACAAAAGTCCTTCCTGATATTGACAACTGCGAAGCTACAAATTTTTTTATTAAAGTTGTCAATTTTGTTCCATCAGGCCTACATTGTTGGAACATTAAAATGACATACTGGCCATATGTTCGTATAAATAATGTGGACATCATTTCAGATTTACATTGGCTACACTCCATGTTGTGATCAGCTGCTTTTACTAGCTTATTAAAGGAGACTGATTTACTGTCTGGCAAAGTTAAATATATAAATCTTTCTGAGTCTACACTAGTAGTACTTGATACCATACAGTTCTCGCAGTCATGCTGCCATTGATAAGAAAGCCCAAACAGCTGATCTACATCTACACCTTCAGCATGTAATACATCAAGCATATACATTAAAAACTCCTGACAATCTTGCTGAATATTTTGAGAGAATTGTGTTTGGCCTGAACATCTGTCTAACAGATTTCGAATTTCAGACACACTTTCTATGTTTCTTCTATCAGTGGTACATTTCTCTAACACAGAATTTAACAAACTGCAAAATCTTTGATCAGAATTGACCACAATCTCTTCTTTTACATTTTTTAGAGAAAACAAAACATTAACCACTACATTAGCATAGCAGTTGACACCAGAACTGTTTTCAAACTGAAAACCAACAACATCTTCAACAGAATCCTTTTTGTTTCTGCTTGTAATTTTAGGTTCATTGACTTTTTGTCTTTTTGCTACAACCTCCCCAGTATTGTTCTCATTTCTTCGTTTCCGGCCTACCACACGTTTCTCAAACAAAGGATACTGAGGCAAATGTGGCGCATACTCTCTTCTTAACCTATTGTATTCCTTAACACAATCTAGATCCGCACAAATGTTTGTGACATCACACTCAATCAAGTACAATCCCGATAAAGTTCTAACTCATGACAATGCCACATATGCCATACCCTCCTTGAACACAGAACTGCCAATATTCACCAATGCACTGTCTACACTTAAACCTTGCGATTTATGAATTGTCACCGCATATGCCAAGCAAACAGGAAACTGCTTACGGCGAACATATAAGTCTTTTACAAGCAAAAATCTAGCAGAACAACGAGCAATTAGCTGTACTTCCTCAATGCCATCAAATTAAATTTTTAAAAATTCAATTCCATCTCTATTTCTGTATTTCACAAAATCAACAACATTACCCATTGATCCATTTACCAGACCTCTTTCAACATGTAAATTCCTTCTTAAAATTATACGGCAGTTCAAGCACACATTCAGAGTCTTTTCAAAACCTGCAGTTTTAGATATACTCTTCTCTAATGAATCCAATTTTGTTTTCAGATTCTCAGACAAAATAATTGTTGATCCCATATGCTCTACTCTATCAATAGCTTCCAGTTTCACAATCTCTTGCTTTTCTAAATGCAACATTTTGTTGTTAAATTTGGCACATTCTGCAAGAGTTGGCATCAAACATATTCCAGATTTCTTCTCAGTAATTTTCTGAAAAATATTCTCAGGCACAACATCTTGTTCTGGATATAAATTTGACAGTAATCGTGCATGTAAAGCTTCTTTCCCATGCTCGGTCACTTTTCCAATTCTAACATCTTGTAGAATAGTCTTGTAAACTTCATCCTTCGCCTGACGCATATTTTCATGCAGTTCAGCATAATTGAAGTTTAACCATATATTGACGTTGCCAATGCTGCCTAGGCACTTCCTGGTATCTTCATGCGTGAGCATTTTGAACACAGGTTGCCCTTTCACTGGTGTCAGCTGCAGAAGATCTCCGAAAACAATGATGTGTTTGCCACCAAATAACACATCATACTCTGTTTTGAGAACTTCTTGCATCCTCAAATGCACAAAGGCAAGCATGACATTGGAAACCATGCTTACTTCGTCAATGATAAGAAGTTTCATTTTCCTCAAGATTCTTGAAACTTCAAAACAAGCATCTCCAGATAGCTTGTGATATTGTAATTTGTTGTCATGCTCCACTGGCAGCATCAGTAAACGATGTAAAGTAATCCCTTTAATATTATGTGCTGCCAGTCCAGTTGGAGCAGTGACAACACAAGACAGCGATGACTCTGTCCTTTCCTGCAAATAGCATGAAATTGCTTTAATGAGGAAACTTTTTCCAGTTCCCGCTTCTCCACTCATGTACAGTCGGACAGGCTTCAACGACGTACATGAGCACTCTTTCTTATCATGACTTAATCCATGATCAATTTGCATGGTAACTTCGTCATATATTTTCCTCTGCTCAACGTTGAGTTGTCTTTCCAACTCTTCTAAGTTAACCGCATCCTCTTGAGCATGTGCCATGGCTCTTTCCACTTCATTCATAGCAGTGGCAGCTTCATTTTCGATAACAGGTCCTCCTAGTGGATCCTGACTCAATGAAGCAGAACTCTGACTGTCCTGAGAACTGTCTCTGGCAATCTCGGCTGCAATCGTTGCTTCCTGCTCAATTTCCGCATTCAACATTTCTACATATTTGGGAAAAGCAGGACATTCTATGGTCTCCTTGGCGGCATTGAAAGAGTCTTCGTAACAGAGGAAATCTCCAAGCAGTTCCTCTTCTGCACGCCAAGGCTTGAAAAGTTGCAAAAGTGCTAAATAGAAAAACTCCTTTTTTTCAGGAGATTCACCACTCAATTTTCGATGGTTTACCAAGTGGCATTTTCTTTGCTTGACCAGACATCCCTCACTTCCTATTACAGCATACACTCCTTTCTCAGTATCTTCTTTGATGTTCCTCTTGAATATGTAATTTTGCAGAACCTCATACAGACAAACATTCTCGAGGTGACTGCTTCGATTTGGATAATATGTATCCAACATGTTTGTCTTCAAAATGTCGGTACTGTTTGGCTCCTTTTCCGCCAAATACTCAATTTCCCGCACAGGTTTGAGAACTCGATTACGCGTTGCTGCAAGACCAAGACTCGCCCAAACGATACTCCTGGACTTGGCATAGAGACTTGCTGAAGACAACCGGTCAGAACATTCGTACGCTCCGATTTCTCGATGCGACAACATCTTCAGACTGAAACTGTACAACTTCTTGCTGAGGCTCTTTTCATGGGAAATGTCCTCCCACATATCCTTCAATTCTGTCTTCTCTTTTTTGGTGATGTAAGACGTCACATACCGTGCCACAGCCATACAGTTATCAGCCACAAACTGTATATCCATGTTAGCATTCCACATGGACAAAATCACCGGGTTGTAGTCGTTGATGTACTTGGACTCTTGGTTCCTCTTCAAATTGTAAGTGTTTTTAGGTGATTTCTTCATGACATTGTGTCGCAGCGAAGACATCAAACTGTTTACTCTTCCTTTAGAAATCACCGGTCGTGGAAAGCCGAAACGACATTTAGTGTAGAACTTGTCCTTGTTTCGGAATTTACGACGGCAGTACTTTCCACATCGATGGCTTTGGAAACGCAGAACTTTTTCTCTTAAGCTTTTCTTCTCCTTTGCGTTTGGAACAGCACACGTAGAATACTGTTGGATGAAACTCATCACTGAGTCTTCTGGATCCGTTCCAAATTTAGGTGCATCCTTGATCCACAGCAACATATGTATATGAGGAGCACCTCTTGCTTGGTACTCCTTTCTCCAGAAGAAATCCAACACCTCTCCAAGAGGTGGATTCTTCTTATTCATGATGAAAGACATCATAGCTTCAAATCTATGATTGAAGTACCTACATACATTGACTGGATCCAAAGAGCACAGTTCTCCAGGTGTCTTGAATTCGATGTTATCTACGTTAGCATTTGCCTCTCGTAGAAATTCAAGTAAGTCTTCCCAGCCATACTCGGCACAGCTCAGAGTGAGGAACCATGTGGGAGTACCTAAGTTCCTCAGCATACATTTTAAATCACCATGACGACGGTACCAGTACTCATTAGTACCACGCTGACACGCCATGAGATTAATCAGGTGAGAATCCAAAATACTGTCTTGGACATTGACTTTATCCATAAAGTCACTTGCCGAGATGTTTTGCATGTGTATACCACTTTTCAAGATGTGGTTCACTGCATATGACAGTCCAGACAGATCGCTTTCAAACAGGAGATGAAACAAATAAGGAATGCATCGTCGAAACCTAGCATCTCCTGCATACAATCGCAAAGTCCGGTATTCAGAAGCAGGAATTTGATGAGGTCGCTCATCATATCTTCCTCCCTGACCTGTTGGAAAAAGCTGTGGGAAACACCGAGCTTCCAAACTTTCCTCCCAAACACTAATGGGACTCCCTTTGGCTTGTTTCATTTGAAACAACTCAATAGCATTCCCCATGACTTCCTTGGAATGCAAAGGATGAACACTATAATGTTCATATATTTCTTCACTAGTAGAGGGTTCTACTTTCTCAATTTGACCAGCACACAAATCGCTATCCTCTTCCTCACTTACTTCCTCTTCTGCAACATATACATTCTTATAGTATTTTTTTTTTTTTTTCAAATACAATGTTGCCTTTTTAACTTTCCTAACATCTACTAAATCTTGCCATATTTTCTTATTCTTTGTCGGAACCCCATTAACTAAGATAACCAGAGGTTCCTCTTCCACTTTTTCTACTCCAATTGTGTTAATGTTTTTCTTCAAATCTAGAGGCAAATAAACAACTCTTCCCTTTAATCCTCTCTGTAAATCTGATGGAGGCAATTTCCCTGTCTTTGGCTCCATTCTTACAATAGCCTGAAAGGGATGGATACTTTGAATCAAAATAGATTCATAAGTATTTAAATCCTTCAATTCAGAAGGAATCTCAACCAATTCCAGATTATTATGAACTGCTCTAGCAGGCATCTGGTTTTGATTTAATTTGCAACAACAATAAGTACACACACGTTGATCCAATCCCAAATCAAAACAATTTTCTACCATCAAGTATGTTGCAAAATCCTTCCATTCACTATTATTTTCCCTTTCACTTTTTGCATATAAATCCACTAACTTAGTCTGATTCTTATAATAAGTGTGTCGACAACACACACAAGTGAAATTAGGCCTCTCACTTGATTTCACCTCAAACGTCGCAATTTCCCTCTGGAAATTATCTGTACTGGAAACCTGTACACTATCTTCCACATGACCCTCTTCTTCTTGCTCAATTTCAACATTCTCCTCTTTACTTCCAAAGTAACAAAACTCAATTTCTTCACATATATTCTTCACATCTATTTCAGAACCATGCAAAAGAGCAGCGCATAATTGTTTAAGCATAATTGCTGGACTCTTAGCATAATACAACATTCTAACTAATTTCCTCACTTTGTTATAATGCACTGCTAGCATCCTGAAATGATGAAAAACACTCTGGCATACTCTCCTGGAAAGACAAGCCAGTGAATGTCCATGCAAACCTGTCACTTCTCTTACTCTGCAAGGATCTAATTCTTGCAACAACATCATTTTCTGCTTCAAACTTTTCTTATTAAATGACCGTACAAAATCACAAAGCAAATTGATGGAATCCTGTCGCACACTGCAAATACTACTACACTTCCAGGTGTACACAGGACCCTTAGCACGTCTTCCTAAAACATCATTACCTAACACCTCTTCTGCCTCTGTTGTCACAAGTTTTTCTTTTTCAACTGGACAACCATCTTTCACTTCATAAGCACGACCACTGGTGTCAACTGCATGCACCAAATCATTATCCTGGAAATAACTCTCCTCATTAAAAAATGCCTCACAGCTTGAACTATGCATCCATTCTCCAGAAAAAACTTCACAAAAATTACTACGATTAACTATTCTCTTCCATCTACTATTTCTTTTGAAATCAAAAATTGCCTTGTTTAGCTTCCTAATTCTATTGATTATCAAAATAAATAACTTACGTTTAATTTCAAATGCCTGATCAATAACTTTCTCAACTTTTTTTTTTGTCTTATAAAAAAACCAGTTTCTGTTGACCTTTCTTAATATTTTTTAACAAATTGCCAATTATCCTGTTCCGGAACATTCGTTTACGAATCTCCCTAAACTGTTGTTTCCTTCTACTATCATGCACAGAGTTATCTCTTGCTCTAGCAGTAACATTTTTCATTGGCCTTTCTTTTCCATTTGATTTCCTTCTCGTTTTATGGACTGAAACATTTTCTGTAGTAATATTTTTTTTACTACACATATTTCTTATAAATTGTTTTGTGCTCTTACCCGGTGCTTTCTTCGTGACTTGACAAATCTTTTTGTTAGAGGACTGCTGCGTATTTTTTTTCACCTGCTGTCTTTGACGTTTTGCAGCCTTTCTCTGTCTTTCTATTGTAGGCATGGTGAAATCTTGAAATGATCTGCAGTTGAATCTGTGGAAAAATATAATAAATAATGTTATTAACCATTATTACCAAACAGTAAATCAGTAACAGTGATAAAAAACTTAACACACTACTTGACATTTTAATTAGAAGATTTTTTAGTCGTTGGCAAATTTACAATACAGAAATACCAGAAAAGAAATGACATTTATATTTATGTTACCTATGCTATTTTATATGTGAATCTGATCTAATTTTATGAGCATATTTTAATATTTTATTGAAGACACTACACATAACCTGCTTTTGAAGGTGTCTTTATTTTTAAATTAAACGGTTTACCTTTTTACTTTTTATTAATTATAAATTTTAAAAATAAATGTTTATATTTCCAAAGGCTCAAGCAGGTCAGCTTCCCATCCTATATCATATAATTCGGACAAATCTGCATCCTCATCACGCTCTTCTTCATCCTCAGGATTTAAATCATCCAAGGGATCAACATCCACTGATGTTTCAATTACAAGTTCAATGATGAGGTCAAAATCAACTGATTGCAGATTGTCGCTCATGTTGAGGTTGTCTTTATCTTTAAAGAAAGATAACAACAATGAGATGTTGCAGAGTAAGAGACAAATCTCACAGATTATAATAGTAAAATTGTTTAACAAGAGTAACATTTTGCAGCTATTATTTAGCCATGTCCAGCGATGCTGAGCAGGTGAAGCCTATGTCTAATCTTTCACTGAACAGGACTCATCTCTTCTTAACCTTGGATAAGCCTCACCGACTCTGTGTCCCCTGCACATACTTAAATGTAAAGGGGCAGATTTATGTTAAATGGCACCCAGGCATGCACCAGTTAACGTGCACCACTGCTCTGCCACCCATGGTGTGCCGCATTTACAATCAGATAGGAGAAACCTGCGTCAAAACCCTGCGCCTGCTTGAAGCAGGCATAGGTCTTGATGCAACATTGTGGAGATGGTGCACCCCTGAGCCTTGCTGGAGCTGCATCGCACTTGCGATACAACTCCAGCAATGCGCCACCTTAACGGCACAGATGCGTCAAGCATCTGTGCCGTTTTGCCCCATGCTGTGCCGCATTGTAAATGCAGCACACCATGGGTGGCGGAACAGCGGCGCAAGATGACTGGCACATCCCTGGTGATGCGCCAGTCATCATAAATCTATCCCTAAGCTTCTTATCTTGTTAGAGATGAACTGCCATATGTATCATCAAAATATTTTGCATTTCCTAAATAGCGAATTTTAAGGAATAAATAGCGATTCTTTACCATTCCTAATTTGCGATGAGCAAATTGCTAATTGCAAGTTACCCATTCATTTCCATGGGCTAGGAGGCTCATAGGAATGAAGGTTTAATTTGCGATTAGCAATTAGCTCATCGCAAATTAGGAATTTTTCCAAGGGTGCAGGGGTGTCTCAAGAACACCCTGCTGCACCCCTGAAAAAGAAATTTGGGGGCATATGGCGCACATACATGCCCTAAGGGCATGTATTGGCGTCTTGTGGCACCTTTTGTTTTTTTTTTTAAATTCTTTTTGAAAAGAATTCGCAAATTACCACCAACTAGAAGTTGGTGGTAGTTTCCAAATCCTTAATGTCATTTTTTACATATTTTTAGTTTGATACATTGCATTTAAGGAATCGCAAAATTTGCAAATCCTTCAGTGCAATCGCAAAATAAGGAATAGCAAATTTTGAATTAAGGACATTTTAAGTCATTTCCATATGTGCAGTGTTTTGAAATTATGATTTGAAAATCGTTTTTGGGGAAAAGTAATGGTTTGCAAATTTATGACAAGGACATAATGGTGTATGCTTCTCTATAAGGCATTTCAGTGTCTCTGATGTCATTTTTCCCATATTACATTATAAGACCTTTCCCCATGGAGCACATTCCTTGTAAATATGCTCCCACCTGAGCATGGCGAATTTAGATTTTGACTGTTTGAGTCACATAACCATGTTAAAAGTGACCCAAAAAAATTGCAAACGTTTTAAAAAAACACATTCATGTGTCTTAAGGACATTTTAAGTCATTTCCCCATGGACAGTGTTTTCTAAGTGGCGCAAAAGAGGCATACACCTATCATAAATCTGTCCCTAGCATTTTAAATGATTAATTCAGGATGACAATAAGATGTGGCCTATCCAGAGGTTTGTTTAAGGTGAGGCCTACTCAGGATTGCAGATTAAAGTTACGCTTGATGAAGAATACAGAGGACATAATACATGTAAAGCTCTACCAATGAAGTAAGTGATGTCAACTTCATTGCGCCAGTCATCATAAATGTATCCCTAAGCTTCTTATCTTCTTAGACATCAACCGCCATATGTATCATATAACTATTTTGCATTTCCAAAATAGCGAATTTTAAGGAATAAATAGCGATTCTTTACCATTCCAAATTTGCGATGAGCAAATTGCTAATTGCAAATTACCCATTCATTTCCATGGGCTAGGAGGCTCATATAAATGAAGGTGCAATTTGCGATTAACAATTTGCTCATCGCAAATTAGGAATTTTTCCAAAGCTGCAGGGGTGTCTCAATAACACCCTGCTGCACCCCTAAAAAAGAAATTTGGGGGCATATGGCGCACATAAATTTTAACAACATTCCTTTACCTCAAAAACGATTTTCAAATCATAATTTCAAAACACTGCACATGGGAAAATTACTTAAAATGTCCTTAAGACACACAAAAGCGTTTTTTGATTGCCTTTGCAGCATGTTTGTATCACTTTTAACATGGCTATGTAACACAAACATTCAAAATCTAAATTTGCCATGCACAGGTGGGAGCATGTTTACAAGCAATTTGCGCCACAGACAAAGGTCTTACACTAAAATGGGAAAAATAACATCAGGGACAGTCAATTGCCTTATAAAGAAGCATACACCATTATGTCCTTGTCATAAATTTAAAAACAATTCCTTTTCCCCAAAAACGATTTTCAAATCATAATTTCAAAACACTGCACATGGGAAAATGACTTAAAATGTCCTTAAGACACATGAAAGCGTTTTTTGATTGCCTTTCCAGCATGGTTGGGTCACTTTTAACATGGCTATGTAACACAAACATTTAAAATCTAAATTTACCATGCACAGGTGGGAGCATATTTACAAGCAATTTGCGCCACAGAGAAAAGTCAGGGACAGTCAATTGCCTTATAAAGAAGCATACACCATTATGTCCTTGTCATAAATTTAAAAACAATTCCTTTACCTCAAAAACGATTTTCAAATCATAATTTCAAAACACTGCACATGGGAAAATTACTTAAAATGTCCTTAAGACACATAAAAGCGTTTTTTGATTGCCTTTCCTGCATGGTTGGGTCACTTTTAACATGGCTATGTAACACAAACATTCAAAATCTAAATTTTCCATGCACAGGTGGGAGCATATTTACAAGCAATTTGCGCCACATAATTCATAATTTTCTCCTTAAAGCACACTATTCTCTAAATTAAAGAAATATTTTCTCACCTTAGCAAATACTTTGAGTTTGAAAACAGTCTCAGAAACACACCAATTTGTCTTCAGCAGAGCAAACGGTATGCACTCCAGAGTCTGCAGCTATCAAAAGCACAGAAATGCTGTAATTCTTCACACATATTTCTCATGTCACCCAATCAAAACTCTTCCCTCACTTTTTTTCAAATGAAAACCCTTCCCCCCTCTGCCCTTTCTGTCTTTTCTGCATGGCAACCACCTCTTGGAAGACTTCTGGTGTTTGCATGTTCACACAACTTTGTTGCAATTGAACTCTGAACTCTCAGTGCACCTGCATATCCAGTGCATTCTTTCATTTAATGATTTTTTATTGACCATTCAAAATACATCTTTCAAAGAACACATCCGTGCACCCTAACTTTCTGTTTTCAGCAATCAAAATCCACCAATCACTGTTACTGCTTCATGAACACAGAAACTCCACAGTTTTTTTCATTTTAAACTCTCATTTTTTCAACTGCCATTTCATTGCCACACTTCATCTGACTGCAGGAGAACCTTCTCTCACCATGTTTTCTGTCTGGATTGTTGGACATAGTTATATTCACTGGGCTCAAAGGTACGTTGAAAACAGGAAATTACCTAACCTCAATTTACAAGATGTGGAAATTAAGTGGTTTGGCCACAGAGGATTAAAATGTCACCAATTGATACCATTGGTGAAAACTTTTATGCATTTGCCCAAACCTGACCTGTTAATTGTGCACTGTGGAGGTAATGACTTGGGCACTTTGACTGGTGTAGGTCTGGAAATGCTTTTAAAGGACACCTTTGAGCAATTAATGGCACTTTTTCCTCAGACTGCCTTGGTATATTCAAATATATGCCAAAGACAGAAATGGAGGTGGTCAAACCAATTTTGTCCACAAATTGAGAAGTCGAGGAAGCATGTAAACAAGTCTGTTTCAGCTTACATGAGAGACCATGGAATGGGCTCCCTGTACAACAATAACTTGCGTTACTACATGCAAGATATCTACAGAGGAGATGGAGTTCACTTCTCAGATGAGGGCAACAGAGTTTTCACTCTGAATTTAAGAATGTGCATTGGTACCTACTTATAAGTACCTAAATGTACCATAAACCCAAAAGCTCTTCTCAGAGCTACCCTACATCTGATCACTCACAATTATTATTTTACTCTAACATTTTTCACTAATTTCCAACAAAGTACGCTCCCTGGGGCGCTACCCGGTACGCGAACCGGGAGCTAACCTCGCGAATTTTTTTTTAAAAATGTTTTTTTTTCGCACATATAAGCCTCCTCAGCCACCCTCAGAAAACCTAGGGGGTCAAGATAACTCTACCGTGCCCCCTTCTACCCATTCTGAACATTATTTGCCCTCCATATTGTATCTTAATTCGACCGAAACACAAAATGGTGGACTCCCGGAACGCTTAAGGTTCGCGAACCGGGGCGCTCAACGGTTCGCGTACCGGGTCGCTCTCTAGGAAGCGCACCATCAAAAAAGGTGGGAAAGTAGTTCACAGAAAAGCCACTGGGGACAATTTCACCAAATATAGATTAGCTCATACTACATACCAATCCCTACCATTTTCACAAATTTGATTGGAATTCCATTTAGTCATTTAGCCTGTAGACCTCTCTAAATACCCTGAGGTAAATTACTTCACAAAACACATCTGAAGTGTTGGAATTGACAACCAATGAAAATGTTACTTTCATTTTCTATTTTTTTTACCTGACATTTCATTGGTTATATACCTGAATATATATAAAGGAAGAGAAGAAAACACAGCCATTTTGACTACTACTTCTTGCTGTACATTTCAATAGTATTTTCACTAATTCCTTCAACTTCTTTCTAAAGGTAAGTTTTTATTTTTAAAACTGAAGTATATTGTGCACTATAAGTTAATATGGTAAACTTTTTCTGATAGATATATACTATCCCTCTGTAGTAGTTATAGATTTAGAGAGACTTCTCTGTTATAGTTATGGATGTAGTTAGGCTTCTCTTGTATAATTATGAATTTACTTACGTTAAATCACATACACTTTTTTATATTCCTACTTCCACTCTGATACTATACACTGCCCAAAGATAAATTCACTGATAAAAAATGCCTATCTAAAATTATTCCCAACATTGCCCTATCTCTACTAATATATATTTTTTTAATCCAAATTTCAGGCAAAATGGAAGGCGAAAACCAAGTTTCTTTTGAAATGGACCTGCAAGAGAGCAGCCAAGAATTGATTGATACAATTGATCAAATTGACATTGAATTTTTCGATGAAACTTGGGACAATGAACTACTGCAATGTGTACAAGCAGTAGATAACCTCCTTGCAAATGAGGACATTTTACACCCTCAGAGACTACAATGTATATTCCATGATAATTATGAAATTTCTGACAATGAAATGTTAGAAAGTTTAATAAATTATTAAACACAATCACATTAAAAAAAAATGCTTAAAAAATAAAGAAAATAAAAAATAATCAACAAAAACAACAATCAATTAACATACAGCATTTGAAAAGTCTATCATTCATTTTTCATTGCAGTACGCTGCCCAGAACGCTTCCCGGTTCGCGGACCGGGCGCTCCCCACGCAAAAAAAACAAAAAAATTTTTTTGTTTTTTTTGCCCCGCGGGGCCCTTTTAAAACCTCCACATTAAACCTAGGGGGTCAGGGAGGATCTAGTATGCCCCCTTATGGTCATTTTCGCCTTTGTTTTGGCCTCCTCTTGTCTCTCAATCCTACCGAGAGACAAGATGGCGGCCGCTCCGGACTGTTTAGAATGTTGACAGACACCGGAGAGCCAATCAGCTTAGCTACGCGAAGTTCCGGTACGCTTAAGGTCCGCGGACCGGAGCGCTGCCCGGAGCGCGCTTACAGATATATATCTTTTTTTAAACGTTAATTTCTCAAAATCCACTGGAGCACATATATTGAGACCTAGAAAAGGCACATCGGGCTACCAGTCCCTACAATTTTGCCAAGTTTCATGGAAATCCATTCAGCCGTTCGGGCTAAAAGTGAGGCCAACCGCCCTATGGAAAACTCAATGTTAAAAACACGTTTTGGGACCCCCCTTTTTTCTCGGCCCCCCCTTGACGAAACCCCCCCAAATTTCCAAGGGCTGCTCAGAAACAAAATGTTCCATTTTCCAGAAAATTTCAGCCAATTCCGTCCACAAACGCCAAAGTTATTAGACATAGAATTTTCAAAAATCCCATAGAGAAAAAATCCTAACTATATATACCTACTGGCGACCGCTAGTAGGTAATGTGTGTCTGTGTATATTGACTTAAAAAAACAAAGGTTATTGGAGGGTGCCACATGGCCCCCCTTCTCTGGGCCCAATTGGGCCCCAGGGGACCCCATCCCCTGGGGCCAGCCCTTCTTTTAATGAAAGAGGGGAGCAGCGCAGCTCTCCTCCTTGGCCAATTTTGGCCCCGGGGACACCTTCCCCCTTGGTCTGGCCTGTAGTGTGGGTGCCTTGGTCCCACCCAGGGCACCCACTTCCTACTGTTGGGGACCACGGTCCATGCCGGCAGACGGAGCTGCTAACATGCAGCTCCCTCTCTGTAAAAGCAATTGTGCGCCTCTTTTTGCTCCGCAGTAATGCTCCAGCCAAGCTATAGCAAACAGCTATGTCCCAGGAGTTGGCACCCCAGGACATAGCAGGAGCAGGCCCTGTGGGGTGTTGGTCCCCAAGGCCATGTTGGCTCCCATGAGTCCCCCGTCCTTTGTTAGATTTTGCCCCAGGGAGGTGGTAGTCCCCGGCGCTCCGGGGGGAGAGTACGCATGGCTCCCCGCACTCATTTCTATTAAAGCCCCGGGGAGGAGGTGAGCCCCAAGGATTTGGGGGGTCAGCATTGCCCAGCACTGTATTTAATTAAAACCCAAGGGAGGTGGTGGTCCCTGAGGCTGGGGAGGGTCCACGCGCCCCCCCACGTTTTTTAGTTAGAGCACCTGGGAGGTGGTGGTCCCCGGGACTGTAGAGGAGTCCGAGTGACCATCCCACACTCATTAAAAGCCCTGGGGAGGTGGACTTCTCTGGGGCTACTATAAGCCCTTTGAGGAGGGCCCTGTGAACCCCTCCTTTTGCAGCCCTAAGACCTGGCCCACCAGGGGACCAAAGAAAGTAAAAGCACAGGACACTGCATTTTACTTTTGTGAATCTTGGAAAAAGTTGTGTATCCGGTGTGTATTTTTCTGAGATTTGTTTTTGGGGGGATCTTTAGCCATGGCAGAGTCCCTGGGAGACCCCTGTACCACAGCCAGGGTTATAGGGTGTCCCTACCCTAGCCCCTTTCATTGTTTTAATTTTTTTTCGGGGAGACCAGCGACTTGTTGGCAGCCAATCAGATGGATGAAAGCACAGGGACAGTTGAATATGCACATAATCTGTGTCCTCAGATATACACATTTCTTTACAAGTTAATATCTCACAAACTACTGAAAATATTTAAACCAAATCACAAAAAGCACAATCTCTGTTCCAACATCTGGCTTCCTGCCAAGTTTGGGTTAATTGCTTTGAAAAATGTGTTTTGGGACCCCGCATTATTCCTCAGTTCCCACTTGACGGATCACCCTAAAACTTTGCAAACGTTATTTGTAGTACCAGGGAAATATTTTGGGAATATGTCATGGAGTTTCATCAAGCAGTGCCAAAGATATAGATATCTGAAAATGACCTCTTCCTGTGGAAACTAGGTCCTTATATGAATCACTGAGAGAATGTCGACTCACAGAATATCGTCCTACAGAAACATTGACGCTAGTATATCGAAGGCAAGTATATCGACATCCTATCTACAAGGTAAGTACAAAAATATCGAAACCAAAATATCGATGTTAAAAATATCGGAATTAAAAATATTGTTTTTTTTCTGTTACAAATAAATGTGTACAATAAAGTAAATAATACTAATAAATAAAATAAACATAGTTAAACATATTTAATAATGTTTAAAAGTAATAAATAATACATATATAATAATAAAACATTAATTAAACATATACATAAAATATATAACATATACTCACCTAATAATAACTTTTAATAATTATTTTAATTACTTATAAATTACTTATAAATACTATAAATTACAAATACATCTACACACATAAAATAATAACATAAATAAAAGTATATAATTATATAATAAATAAAACAATTAAATACATTTTCAAAATATTTAAAATTAATTAAATACCACATTATCTAAAACAATACAAAAAATATTAAATAGATAAATAAATAAAATTGGGATTTAAAGTCCCAAAAAAACTACAATAATGAAACATTGGATAGCGTAGAATGTAAAATTACTATTCCCACTCTAGAAAATGCAACAGTAGGGAAAGCGTTGAATAGCGTAGGGGTAAAAATTACTATTCCAACTCCAGAGTGAAACAGTAGGGTAAGCGTTGGATAGTATAGGGGTAAAAATTACTATTCCCACTCCAGAGAGTACAACAGTAGGGAAAGCGTTGGATAGCCGGTTGGTAAAAATTACTATTCCCACTCCAGTGAGTGCAACAGTAGGGAAAGCATTTGATAGCGTAGGGGTAAAAATTACTATACCCGCTCCAGAGAGTGCAACAGTAGAGAAAGCGTTGGATAGGGGGTGGGTAAAAATTGCTATTCCCACTCCAGTGAGTGCAGCAGTAGGGAAAGCGTTGGATAGCGTAAGGGTAAAAATGACTATTCCCACTCCAAAGAGTGCAACAGTAGGAAAAGCGTTGGATAGCTGGAAGGTAAAAATTACTATTCCCACTCCAGAGAGTGCAACAGTAGGGAAAGCGTTGGATAGCGTAGGGGTAAAAATTACTATTCCCACTCCAATGAGTGCAACAGTTAGAAAAGCGTTGGATAGCGGGTGGGTAAAAATTACTATTCCAACTCCTGAGTGTGAAACAGTAGGGAAAGCGTTGGATAGCGTAGGGGTAAAAATTACTATTCCCACTCCAGAGACTGCAACAGTAGAGAAAGCGTTTGATAGTGGGAAGGTTAAAATTACTATTCCTACTCCAGAGAGTGCATCAGTAGGGAAAGCGTTGGATAGCGTAGGGGTAAAAATGACTATTCCCACTCCATTGAGTGCAACAGTAGGGAAAGCGTTGGATAGCAGGTGGGTAAAAATTACTATTCCAACTCCAGCGAGTGAAACAGGAGGGAAAACGTTGTATAGCGTAGGGGTAAAAACTACTATTCCTACTCCATAGAGTGCAACAGTAGGGAAAGCGTTGGATAGCATAGAAATTAAATATAACATACTTATAAATAATGTTTGTATTTAATATATTTAATAATTTAAATTTGAAATAACTCAACATCAGTTACAAATACCCATAAATAAATATTAAAAACACACGAATAACTAATTAACAATAAATTAACAATAAATACCAATAAATATTAATTAATTCATATTATTTACGAAATAATAATTATCGAACAATAACATATTTTTCAAAACAAAAAACATATTTATTATTGAAAATTGATTAGCAATTGAAAAACTTTAAACAATAAAATTATTTTTTATACCAAAAATACTTTTTATAAAACATGAATTACCAATTATTAAAAAATAGTGTCCAATTAAAAAAATTACTTACCAATTTAAAAAAATACCAATTACAAACAATAATTACCAATTACTAACATTAATTACCAATTAAAACAATTAATTACCAATTACACACATTAATTACCAATTTTAAACATTATTACCAATATAAAAAGTAAATTAACAATTAAAATAATTAAATGCTAATTAAGTATATAAAAATGAATTCATTATCAATACCAATAAATTTAAATAAATCATTACTTAATTACAATTAAAATACTTCCCACCCAATTCCCCTATAAACCCACTACCCGCTACAAAACTTAAACGCAAAAATGTATTACAATTAATTTGCAATTCCTTAAAAAAATTAATATATTTAAATTACTTCCCACCCTATTCCCCTATAAACCCACAACCCTCTCCAGTACTAAAACATAAAATTGACTTAAAAATAACATTATTAATATATAAAAATAGTGCACATATAATTTAATACAAGTAAAATACTTAACAAAAAACATAAAACACATACATATTAAATACATAATAAAAGACATAACAATAATACAAATAAAGATATTAGTAACAGCAAAATTAGTAACATTGATATATTTGATGTCAATATTACTGACTTTTTTTGATCGAAGAACATGGCGGCAGCAGGCTAGCTGCCACGGTGCTCCGCTCTGAGCCCTCACAGAGCGTCATGCAGAGATAGCTTCGGGAGCTAGAAACCTTGCCAAAAAAAGCCCGTGGAGGTTTTCATGTGAAGGCGCATAACCATTTTTGAAAACCCCTTTCTTTTTCCCAGTAATAGTTACCTTCTTAGGATAGCCGCCGCAGTATCGCGGTCTCTTTACTGTGTCTATGTGCTTCCGTCTGGGAGTGCTTCTACCAAGTCCGGAGGCCCCTGGTGTTCATTCACACCCGCCTCTGCCTCTGTCTTCGCCCTTGCAGACGGGTCTGTGGCCGTGGAATCGGGCCGCCCTGAAGCTCCGTTGTGGGAGGCATCTGCTCTGTCTCCGGAGAAATCCGTGTTTCACTGTGGGTGCGAGGAGGTGTGAGCCGGTTGAGGCGGCTGGAGCGGCGGACATAGCAGCGGAGGTGAGGGGAAAGGCGGTGGAGGTGGGAGTGGTGGAGCGCGAGGTAGTGCATTCTCCTGCAGTGGTGGCAACAGGTTTAGGGCTAGGTGGTGTGCGGGGGGAGAGCTTCACTAGAGTCACCACACAAGCTACTACTAAAAAAGAGCTTAGTTTAATTTCAGTTAAATCCCCATCAAGGTGCTGCCCTCTCCACCTGTCTCCGCTACCAGGGTTCTTCTGGCTACTGCAGGTCAGGGGGCACGGTGCAAGGGAAAAAGCAGAGGGGTCCAATTCCGCAAAAAACAAGGAGAGGGAAGGAGGGGGCTGACTGCTGAACCTGTTGTACCGGCTCCTACAAGGCACTGAAGGGGGTCGTGAGCCGTCTAAATCTCCCTCTAAATCCTCATCATATTTGTATACTGAGGTTAAAGCTAAGCGAGCAAAGAGAACTGGCAAATCAGTTAAGTCTACCAAGTCTGTGCTTGACTCTAGCTCTAAGATAACGCCCTCTTTGCGTTCTTGCTTCAAAGTTATCCCCCAGGTCTTAGACTTGGTTCAAAGCTATCCTCCCCACGAGTACAGTCCCTCTGTCCTACCAACAACTCCTGGGATCCCGGTACAATCTAATCCTTTCGGCTCTGCTATCCCTCTAGTATCACCTGCTATCACGTTAGTTCCTCAATCAGTTTCTCTGTTTGTCTGCACCCCCATTGCTGTTTCAGCTCAGCCATCATTCGCGACTATGGAAGAGGCCTGTAAGGAGTTTCTTACTGAGGTGGGAGATACATCCAATAGCTGCCTTGTACAAGACAACTCTGCTTTGTCTTCAACATCACTAATAAAATCACCTGTCAATGTGAGTGCCACCCAGGCAGCGGCACCATTGGAGCCCAGGAGTTAGCAGAGGAGTGAGGTAACCAATCCCAACTCCCTAAGTACTCCAATCATAACAGGAGTTTACAGCAGCTTTGTTGTGCATAGCAACGATATATGCAATGGAGAAGGTGTGGAAGCGGAGCTAGATGGTCAGGGGAGCAAAGTTCAGAGGGAGCACCTAAACCTAAATATTACTCAGCAAATAGGTTCCAATACTCATCTTGTTATAGATTGCATCAGCGCCACCACCTCTCCCCCCTTAGTCACCACTGCGGGCATGCCTCCAAACATCTCAGTCTCCTCCTTACAGCTTATGTTTTCCACTCTGTCGGCTGACATTAAAAGGGGCTTCGAAGAATCTGCATTAAATCAGAGAGAGATCAGAAGTTATTGTGAGTCCCTAGACAGTAAGATTGATGGTCTTTTCTCAAGAACGGGAGTCTTAGAAGAGACAGTTGCTGTCATGTCTGTCCATCTGGATAATGCAAAAGAAGAAATTGTGAAGCTAAAGAAAGTTGGCACTGCCTTGGCAGAAAGGATGGAAATTTTGGAAAACAATGCAAGGCGCAGCAATATTCGTATTTTGAATGTACCGGAGGGTAGCGAAGGATCAGACATCAAACGTTACATCATCACGCTTCTAAAGCAGTCTCTCAATTTGGACCAATCTGAAGAGGAGTTAGCAAAAGACATTCAGCGGATACATAGAGACCCCTTCAGGCGAAACCCACAAAGGACAAAGCCAAGAAAGATTCTTGTGAATTTTCACACATATGCATTAAAAGACCACATCCTCAACCTAGCCCTCAAGCAAAAATCCTTATCGGGAGTAGGTTTTACTTTCCAAATAAGATCTGATTTATCGGGAGTTACCCTGGAAAAACCGTGGGAGCTAGGTAGGAGAATGGAGGCCTTCAGGAAGTTAGGCGCAACAGTGCAAATGGGGTTTCCCGCTGCGCTGAAAATAATGTTTAACAACAAAATGTTTAACATCCGTTCAGTTCAGGCGGCGGACGAGCTACTGATGTCCTTTGGGGGGGGCTGAGGGGGGTTCTGGTTGAGTGAGTATGTTACTAAGGCAGGAGCCTAAGTTTAGGGTTGTATAATCTCTTGTCTTTCCTTTGGCTTCCATTTTCTTTCTTTTTTTTTTTTTGACACATGACGACAAAGATAGGGGGTGAAAGCACTAATGGCAGAATAGAGAGAGAAAAGAAAAAGGGAGAGGAAAGGAAAAGAGAAGGGGAAGGGAAAAAAAAGAAAAAGAAAAAAAGGAGATCCTTACAAAAGAGGAACGAAAAGAGAAAGAAAAAAAAAGAGAAAAGAAACAAAATAGAAAAAAGGCAGTTGTACCTCCACATTTAAAATGGGTCTTAGTTAAGCAGAAGTAACACAGTAGAAAAAGTATACAAGTTACTAAGTTACTAAGTTACTACAATCTAGCTCACAAATATTTAGCTTAAGGCGCTTTTTGGGGGCCCGGAAAGGGTAGGGGGTACCACCAACCGGACCTGCTCCGGTTAGATAGTACAAGGGTTCCTCATGGGGGGGGGGGCACTGGGGTGAAGGGGGTTGGGTAAAAAGCAAAATTTGTTCCTCATCTTTGGTTTGGTTGCTGATATTCCTTTTAACATTTTATTGGCAAGGGTTACATTATTGGTAACAGCCAAGGCCTGTAAGTCATTCCTGTATAGGTATAGTGGATGTGGTAGTATACATGAGTAATCTCAGGATCCTCTCCTGGAATGTTAATGGCCTGCGCACCAAACCAAGAGCAAATAGGATCCTACAATATTTACAGGATTCGGATTCGGATGCGCAGGTCTTTATACTCCAGGAGGCACATCTAGTTGAGGCTGAGTTACTCGACTTGGTTAAAAAGAATAGATGGATAGATCTTTCAGTATCCACCTCCCAATCACTTAATGTAAGGGGTGTGACTATTCATTTCAGAAGGACGATCACTACAAGATTACTCAGGCAGAAGGTAGACTCGGGGGTAGGTGGGCAATCACCACAGTGGAATTAGGTGGCTCACGTATAACCTTGGCGGGTTATTATGGGCCCAATCTAGATGACCCCTCAGCTTTGGAATCCCTATTTTCCCAGCTTTTGCACTTCCCAGAACCTATTATAATAGCAGGGGATTTTAACATCGTGCTCGAATTATTCTTTAGATAAGACTCCATCTAGTTGTCAACAAATATTGTCTAAATCTAGAGCTTTCTTACTTAACTGCATGCATCAATATGGCTATATAGACATCCAGAGGGTAAGGGCTGGTCAGCAACCTGGCTTCTCGTTTCGGAATCTTAAGTGTCACCATCAATCCAGGATTGATTTTTTCTTAATAAGTCGTAACTTAGTTGATTCTGTAAATAATGTTAGCTACTTACCCTTGCACCTGTCAGACCACTCTTCAGTATCTTTGGACCTTGTCGGCATTATTCAACCCCCGACTAGATCATGGTCTTTTGACCGGTCCTTCCTTTCATCGTTGGATGACGTCTCATACCTCAAATCAGAAGCACAGGAATATATGCGAACTAATATCGGCACTGCAGGGCCCAGCACTGTGTGGGACGCTTTTAAGTGTACCCTGCGAGGTGTCATTAAGAACAAGACCGTATTTCGCAGAAGGCAGTATACGCAAAAAGTTGCATCTATTGAGGCTAATCTATTAACAACGCAAGCTGAATTAGACGCCTGCAGTAATGTTTCCAACCCCATCTTATTAGCCATGCAGGAGAAACTGCTGGAACTTGAAAGGCAACTGGCTTCTGTTCTAAGCCAGCGCATCCTTCAGAAATGGGAAGCGAGCAAATTAGCCCATTACGAATATGGAGAAGGGGCCGGCAAATTGCTGGCCTGGAAGTCTAGAACCGATCAGGCTCGTAATAACATTGATTCAATTACAACTAGCGCAGGGAATGTGTCATCTGATGTAGAAATTAGATCAGCCTTCAAAGAATTCTTCCAGAATATATGTCAGGAGGATAAGAACATCTCCCCTGAAAGTATAGGTGAGTGGCTGAATGGTATCTCTCTACCATCACTATCCCCAGAACAAAGTGCCTTTTTAGATATGGCGATTACAGAAGAAGAGGTGGCAACGGCGATACAAAGCAGCAAGGGGGGTAGGGCCACAGGCCCTGACGGCTTGCCAGACGAAATCTATAAGAATTTGGCAGTAGAAATATCTCCCTTCCTTACTGTGCTTTTCAATCAAATATTGCAGGAGGGGGTTCTCCCCCCAAAATCCTGGAATAACGCATCTATTACACTGATTTTGAAACTAGGCAAGGCTGCTACTGACTGTGGTTCATACCGTCCCATATCAATTCTTAACGCAGACTATAAAATCTTTACGTCACTCTTAGCTAACAGATTGGGTCAGCTTGCTCCCGAAATTTTACACCCTAACCAGAAGGGCTTTGTTAAGGGTCGCCACCTCTTCGAATTGACGTACGATCTAATAGGAGCTATAGATATGGCGACCACCACCTCAATGCCATTGGCTATCCTCACGTTGGATGCCGCCAAGGCCTTCGACAGGGTCAATTGGTTGTACCTGTCGGGGGCCCTGGCTAAGTTCAATGTGGGTGAGAGCTTCTGCAGAGCGGTAAAACTTTTGTACCATAGTCCGACTGTATCTGTCCTGGTTAATGGAGGTCTGTCCGAACCCTTTGATTTTACAGGAGGAACCCGACAGGGCTGCCCTCTATCCCCGTTGCTTTTCGACCTCTATATTGAGCCATTTCCTCAAAAACTACGAGAGAATAACACCATCAAACCTTTTAAGTATAGAGATTGGGAAAAGAGGGTGGCCCTATACGCAGACGATGTCATGATTATGACGTCAGAGATCAGCATCGCGTTTCCTGCAGCCATCAAGTTAGCCCTGGAATTCGGGAGTGTCTCAGGGTATGAGGTAAATGCCTCAAAGACTGAGATAATGGGGGGGAAATAGTGATGGAACAGGATTTAATGAGCAACTCAGCACAAACTTGAGATATCTGGGGTTAAAAATTGTTAAAGATATTAATTTGATCACTTCCACTAATTTTGCTATAGTTGCTAAAGAGTGTCAAAAGTTAATGGGTTCCTGGGGGCACCTTCCCCTGACTGTCCTGGGTCGTGCAAATTTGGTGAAAATTTCCATTCTACCTAAGGTGTCTTTTCTACTTAACACAATCCCACTTTATTTTGATACATCTATCCTGGCTAAGCTACAGGGGGATATTACCTCATTCATCTGGAATAAGAAAAACGTAAGGATTGCTTGGAAGAAAATCAGGCGGCGTAGGGAGAAGGGTGGTCTGGCAGGCCCTGACCTGCAGAAATATGCGTGGGCATTTCAACTATCGCACACACGAATGCTGCTAAAAATGCCAACTGATCAGGGTATAGGGACGATGTTTTTGGCCCTGTTGGCGGGTGAAGGAGTCGGGCAGTCGGGTTTCCTGTTTAAGTTTGGCGACCCCAAATACTTTAAGAAGGTCAATCTAAAGGTGCTGCAGGGTTTAGCAAGAACTTGGTCTAATCTCAGATCCTCTATAAAATTGGGATACAATTCTAACATATCCCATATGGGATCTCCCTGCTGCTCCAGGTTGGGTGAGTGACACACTAGCAATTCCAATAAAAGAG
The DNA here is from genome assembly GCF_964261635.1 of Lissotriton helveticus. Lineage (NCBI taxonomy): Eukaryota > Metazoa > Chordata > Amphibia > Caudata > Salamandridae > Lissotriton > Lissotriton helveticus. The sequence goes on along the minus strand of NC_136071.1, from coordinate 982,947,752 downwards.
GCTGGAATATCAACATGGGGAGATTTGTTTGCAGAAGGAATTTTGCTGCCATGGGAATATCTAGTGAGCAAAGTGGGTCCCAACTTTTCAAGATTTAAATATTTGCAAATATCAAGTTGGGCTCAAGCCTTTTCCACCCAAACCCCTCGTCGGAACAACTTGCCGCTAGGGGGAGGCAGTCAACTGGAATCTCTCTTGCTGGATAAACCACCTGTAACAAAAGAAGTTTCTTTATGGTATAATTTAATCCTGGAAGAGATTGACGGGGAATTCCATCTTCCCGAGCTTCTGTGGGGTTCCTTGATGCCTAGCCTGAATGTGAATGACCTGTGGCTAACGTCTTGTAATGTCTTGTGGGACCTAGTTAAATCAGCCTGGCTCCGCAGAAACCATTTATTTACCCTACGTAGGGCTTACTACTCTCCACAGAGGTTGTCTAAGTTCTCAGAAGGAGCCCCGGTGGCCTTTGCTCGTTGTGGCTTAGTTTCGACCTCTGATGCGCACATGTTTTTCGATTGTCCTCACTTTATGTCTTTTTGGGACTCCATAAGCAGCAAACTTACATCTTCCCTGGGCTTTACAGTCGTGATTGACCTCCGCCTCGTAATCTTCGGTGTAGTGGATCAGAATCGAAGCCCAGCCAAGAATCTTCTGTTCTATTCCATCCCGGTGGCTCGCAGAGATATCTGTAAGCGATGGAAGGAGGCTTCCTCTCCTTCTCTGCATGACTGGTGTACATCAATCTTTCAAATATCGAAACTAGACCTCGCCAGGGCTGGGAAGCCAGATAAGAGAGCTTTCTGGCACCTACTTGACTGGTTCCACTAGGTATACTGTTTTTTTTTTTCCCCCAGGTCCGATGATTACGTAGCCATGGTACAATCTCCCTGCTAAGCCACTTCGCCTTCCCTTTGGCACGCTGGTGGTAAAAGCAATGGTGATAATCGGCTAATGGTTAGTATCTGCCAACCAGGTAGCAAGGTGTCAAGATTGGTATGGTACGAGTCGTAGCTGTTTGGATATGGTTGCCCCATTCACCTGTCTATCCCTACCAGTTTTCTGACTGAGGCTGTCTGTACCCCCGCACGCCTTTCTTCCTTGTTCAGCAGCTCAGCAGATCGCAACCATGGTGGAGATGAGGACAATATAAAAAAAGCACAAAAAAAAATATTACTGACTTCGATGTTACTTACATCGATATAAAAAAATTCGATATTACTTACCTTAGGGTCGATATTCTGTCCCACGATATTCTTGACCTCGATATTCTTTACCTTTGTTATTTCAGACTCGATATGTCTGTAGGTCGACATTACAAACACGATATTTAGACAGTGTACCATCCTATGTACATATACATATTTTTCGTTTCACAGAAAAAAAGGTTATATGTGCATTATAGTTAGTAAATAGAATTAAAAAAAATTTTTTTAATTCAATGAAAAAAACAAAGGTTACAGCTTATAGTTAGACTGACATTTCACTCGTACAAAACCAGAGAAATTCAGCAGTTATGGTTAGCTGAGCTAACTATAACTCACCCCCCGCAATGCACTGCGTATGACCTCACATATTACATCACTCATGACAAGGCCAGTGGAATCTCTCATGACATCACTGATGACATCTCAAATGACATCACTGATGACATCATTCTGTGACTGAGTGTTTTTAAAAAGTTTATGAGTGTTAAATATATATAGCAAGATGTATTGGTGAATCAGTGGGTGAATGAGTGCCTGTATGATTGAATCAGTGGCTGCGTGACTGACTGAATAAGTGAGTGATTAGGTGTCCAAGTGAATGTATGGGTAAGTGACTGGTTGTGTGAATTTCTGTATCAGTCTGTCAGTTGGTGTCTAAGTGGTTGCATGGGTGTGTGAGTGGGTACATGAGTTTATGTAAGGGTGAGTGATTGGTTGTCTGAATACCTCTATGGGTGTCTGAGTGTCTGTGTGGGTGGGTGAGGGTGTGTGTGACTGCCTCTATGGATGCCAAGTGGGTGAGTCAATGGTTCTATGGGTTAGTGAGTGTGTGTGTGTGAAGGGCTGTGTCTGTGACTAAGTGCATGCGTCAGTGGTATGTGGGTGAGTAACTGGGTATGTGAAAGACAGTACAGATGAGTGATGGGGTATGTGAGTGACTGTATGGGTGATTGAGTAAATGAGAGAGTGACTGTGTGAGTGAGTGTGTTAGATGTGCAGACACATTTTACCAAATATAAAACACACACTTTGAAGGCAGGCAAACAAAGACTTGTAAGCACAGGCACTTTTACTTACTTAGGCTTAACTTTTAACAACTGTGGCTCTTGGAAAACACATATAGCTAACAGCAAAATAAACTGTCCAGAGCCATAGGCTCACTACTTAGCCTGCCGTGCCCTAGGATGGGGAATGTTTTAACTCCCTTACTGCAGATTTATAGATTACAATGCCTGCCGGCAGCGACCTACGGGGCAGAGGTCTGGGGGATAGAGAGTAGTCCCTCAGTACAGATAGCGGAAAACAGATTCTGTAGAAGGGTGTTAAGAGCACCGATCTCTAGCTCCAGTTTTATTTGTCACAACGAGCTAGGCCTCCCTTTTGTTGAGGATTACATCAGTGCCCGCCCTTTGTTTTTTTGGCACGCTATTTGACCAAACACTGATGGAGCACTAACAAAAGATATGATAAAAGATTGCCTTGCATGTGACAATGGGAAGGAAAATCCTGTGGTTAAATTATATCGAATCTTGTTTGCGCAAAATTTCCTTAACCAACTATATGAAAATCCTGAGGGCCCTCACCTTGTTACTAAGAAACAGCAGCAGGTGCGCTGGTATGAATATGTGCAGGAAGAGAGAATAAAAAGGGAGACAGCAAAAACTACCTTACTAGGAATCAGGGACGAGTTGGCTCACCACAAAATTATTTGACTGGTAATACGAGTGATTGGGAGCGCAGCTATTGTTTCGCCTTAGAGAAGGCACCATAAAATATTCATTGAACTTTCCATAAGTCTTCCAAGCCAACCTAGACACCTGTCCTTGTCCCTGTGATGGAAAATCCGGGCAATCGATGCTGCACTTTTTATTCTATAGTAGTTTTTATCTTGCATACACTAAGGGCCCCATTAGGCGTAAAACAGGACCGCCCGCCAAAAGGGTGGCGGTCCCGTGGGGGCCATTAGGATGTGCCCGCCACACTGGCGGGCGCATCCGGCATTTTTAACACCACCCGCCGCAATGCTAAAAATGCACATTGCGCACTTCAATGCCCAACGTGACAGGCACCGTGCGGTGCCTGCCACTTTGTACAGTGAAGCGCAGGGGGGTACCATAGGTACCCCCCATGTGCACACCAAACACCCCGGAGTCCCTGGGGGCCCGCAACGGGCCCCCACAAGACATTCCTGCATGCCCCGCCATGGAAAAGCATGATCCCGCCAACATCCTAATATGGATGGCGGTGTCTAACAGATACACACCACCATATGATACCCTTTTCCGCCCCGCCCGGTCAACTCGTTGACCGCATGGAAAAGCGGCGGGTGGTCTTTCCGTCCGCCGCAGTCCCCCCGCCAAAGTAATATCGCGGGGGAAATGGGTGGTGGGTGGTGAAGGATGTTGGGCAGATCGCCACCGCCCGCATGGACGTGGCGATCCGCCCGACATCCTAATAGGGCCCTAAGTGTTTTCTTCTTCCTTTGATTAAGATCTGTCATTTTAGCAATTGCAGAGAATCGAATGAGGCATTTCTCCGATTAGAAGATGAGGATATTATTAACTGTGTTAAGCTGTTTCTGAAAGTTGCAATGTGGGCACAAAAATCATTGTCTGCATTGGAAATTTAGTCTGCTCAAGAGTTTGCATTTGCACTTTAAAATCTGCTCTGATATGCACTGTACTGTTTTTAATATATTTTTATCACGATTTTATTCTGAACTTTTATGGCTCAAAGATATGCACCGAATAAAGAATTTATTGATTGATGAGTGAGTGTGGGCTTGTGTCAGTGACTGTATAGGTGAGTGAGAACATGTTAGTATCTCTATGAGTAAGTGAGTGAGTGTATGTTACTGTATGGGTGAGTAAGTGTCTGTGTGATTGACTGTATGGTTGAGTGAACAGGTGTTTGAATAACTTTATGGGTGACTGAGTCAGTGAGTGAGTGGCTGTATGCGTGTATTAGTGGATATGTCAGTGACTGATTTAGTGAGTGAGGGGGTATGTGAGTGGCTGTATGGGAGAGTAAGTGGATGAGTTTGTTTATCTATGAATAAGTGATTAGCTATGTAAGTAGTGGTTTAGGTGTGTGAAAGAGTTTGAGAATGGTAGTGTGGAAGTTGGAGTGGGTGCATGAAAGGTTATATGGGGGGGTAATGTCCCTGTAACCTTTTTTTTTAAATTCTATTTCCTAACTATAACATCCCTATAACCTTTGCTTTTTTCAATGAATTTCTATGTTTTTTCATAATCTATTTCCTAGCTATAATGTCCCTGTAAACTTTGGTTGCTTTCAGTGAATTTCTATTTTTTGTTCAATGTTATTTGCTAACTGTAAACTGTAACCTTTGAGAGTGGGTGTGCACTGTGGTCACAATGACCTAGGCATATTAACATATGCCAAAGACAGAAATGGAAGTGGTTTAATATATTTTGTCCACTGATTGACAAAGCCTGGAAACATTTTAATAAAACAGTTTCAGCTTTCCTAAGAGACCATAAAATGGGCTCTAGCTACAACAACAACCTATGTTTTAACATGTATGGAATTGTAGAAGCAATGCATTTTACTTTACAGACGAAGGGAACAGGGCATTTCTAAGCAACCTCAAACTCTGCATACAGTCTTACCTGTAACTGTCTTATACACACTCTCAACACAAAGGGCCATATGTAGGTAGCTAAATACCGGTCGGTAACGGCCGAAATTTGGTAAATTTCCCGTTACCGACAGGTATTTAGGCAATTGAGATGTAGGAGGCCAAAAATAAGGATCCAGTAATTATGAATCGGTAAATACCGGTTCATCATTACCGAATTCTAAATTACCGAATCGGTATTTACCGATTTCTTATTTACTGAATTGGTAAATAAGAAACGGTAAAAACGAGAAAAGAGATGTAGGTAAATTCTGAAATACCGAATTTCATGAAATTCGGTATTTAAGAGTCGGTAATTAACACTGACTGAAAGCAGGTGGTAATCATCAACAGTGTATATAAGCAATCCCAAAATGCAACAGTGTGATCACCATGGCAGGTTTCTATGTGGTTGCAAGGCGGCTACGTCTACAGGCAGCAGGAGTGAGGATCTGGAGATGGGAGGAGCGCATTTACAGACAGCGCATCACACTCTTCTAAAAGACTGAGGCTGAGATACATGAAAGGTACAGGCTACCCCCCCACACCATCCTGGACTTAATAAGGGACCTGCACCCACTCCTGGAGCACCCAACACCAAGGGAGCACGCCATACCACCACATGTGCAGGTGCTCTGTAGGCTACATCTACTTACATCTGGCACTTACCAGGGGGTGATAGCTGCGGTAGGCGGGGTGTCTCAGAGTTACCTGTCCCATTTCTTTAGAAAGTTCCTGGATGCCATGATGCAGAGAATGCATCACTACATTAGCTTCCCAAACACACAGGTGGAACTGCAGAAAACCAAGACAGACCTTTACCAGATGGCACAGTTCCCGCACATCATAGGCTGTATTGATGGAACACACATTCCAATCTGCCCACCTGCAGCCACTGAGTACATCTACAGGAACAGAAAGTCCACCCACTCTATAAATGTGCAGGTAATCTGCGATGCTGGCAACATAATCACTAACATTGTGGCAAAATTTCCTGGGAGCACCCATGACTCCTACATCTTCCAGAACAGTGGGATCTACACACGCCTGGCTGTGGGAGAATTTGGGGAAGGATACCTGCTAGGTAAATCACTGTGACACACCCTGATAGATACTGCAGCTGAATGTATTTTGTTGTATGCAACTAATGGCACTCTCTTTCTCACCTAGGCGATAGCGCATATGCTGTGCGATCATTTGTCCTCACTCCCTATCTAAACCCAACAACCCCGAGAGAGAGGTGTTACAGTGTGGCACACAAATCAACACGCAACGTTGTGGAGAGCACCTTTGGACTATTGAAAAGCAGGTTCCGCTGCCTCCACAATAGCGGAGGTGCACGTCAGTACACACCCCTCATCTGCTGCAAAATCATTGCGACCTGTGCTATGCTGCACAACCTTGCCACAAAGAAAGGTACAGAAGTAGAATTAACTTATTTTGAGGACAATGATGACTTGCACAGCCAGAGCCCCATGCAGCAGGAGTAGCGCCAGCAACAGATGGGATACTAAGGGCCCCATTAGGTTGGCGGGCGGATTGCCCCCGCCGAGCCTGTGGAGGTCATCGCCGGCCCAGTCGGGGCAATGCGCCCGCCATCCGTGTTGAAAAGACCCCCGCCATATTATTATGGCTGGGGGGTCCGCGGCGGACGGATAGACCTTCCACCGCATTTCCGCCCCGGTCGACTTGCGACCGGGCGTAAAGGCTGCAATATGGTGGCGGTGTCCTTCGGACACCGCCAGCCATATTACAATGTTTGCGTAGGGATGCCTTTCCGTGGTGGCATTGAAAGGCATGCGGAGTCTGCTAGGGGGGCCTGTTGTGGGCACCCAAGGACTCCGGGGGGTGGGGGGTACACATGGGGGGTACCTATGGTACCCCGCTGCAGTTCCATGCACAACATCCCTTGATGGAACTCATGGGTTACTTCACCCAATTCAGTTATGAACGTGCGGGCTGCATCAGCGTCTTCGGCCACGCACAACAGTGCTGGAGACTTTCAGCTGTCTGTCCTCACTGGCGGTGGATCCAGTGCCTGTCCTGTGCCGTCTGCTGCTCCTCCGGGTGTCTGTTGGTGGGGGGGGTAATGCTACTCCGACTGGCCGTCTCCGAGCTGTCCCCAACTTCCACAGCACCAGTAGTGGCAGACTGTGTTGTCAGCAGCCCTTCAAGCGCACTGGTTACCCTTACCAGCCCCCTTGAGACATCAGTGCTGCACTGTGCCAGCCCCTCCTGCATGGACACGGAGCGCCTGCATAGCAGAGATGTGGCAGTAGCTAGGCGGTTCACTGTCCTTGTATGGCGTTCAAACTTCTGCCTCTCCCTGCACCGTGTTTGCCTGTCTTCATACATCATGCTGCACATCAGCATCACTGAATGGGACATGTCCCGCATGCCCTCTGCCATCTCCTTCATTCCCTCAATCATTGAGCTAATGCCCTTATCAATGTTGCTCATGTTGTCATTTAGGTGCTTCATTTGTCGCTGGACTGACTGAATTGCCTTTCCTTGTAGGCGCTGTACCTTTACCATGGTCGACTCCAGCCCTCCGAAGACACCATGGCTCTCACCCTGTGGAGGTGCACTGCTCTCACGAGCCCTGCGGCGGCGTCTGGCATCTGTGGGTGCTCCCTCAGCAGTGGACAGCAAAGCAGCATTGCTGCCATCCAGTGGCACAGTAGATGTTCCCCCCCTGGAGTCTTCTGAGGAGGACTCAAACTCCGGCAGTCTGACAGCTGCATGCCTCCTAGGTTGAACCACTGCAGGTGGTGTTGCTGCTGGTGAGGCTGGCTGTGGTGGTGAAGCTGGCTGTGGCGGTGAAGCTGGCTGTGGTGGTGTTGTGTGCCCTGCACTCGTACTGGCCTTCTCAGTGATGCCCTTCCGGGGTGCCCTCTTTCCCTTGTCCTGAGCTGTCCTGCGTGATGTTTCGCCTGTGGACAGGAATTGTACATTAGCTCAGTGTTTCTGCTGGCCTGCATTGCAGTAATTAGAAATTACATTTCTGGCGCACTATCTCATTGTCCTCTGATTGCTTATCGCTGATGTGTCTCACATGCCTTGTTGTTCAGTGTAATTCCTGGCACGATAGGGGTTTCACTGACTACATCTCCCATAATGCAGTGCTGGTCTGAATAAAAACCTGTACAGGAGTGGGATACACATAGCCCATTTGGGGATTTGGGATAGGGGAAGGTGGTTGCACAATGCTGTGCATGCTTCTTACCTTGTTTGGAAGCAGCTCTGGCAGAGCTGTCTGCATCACCAATTCCACAGACACTTTCCGGCTCTATCGTGGATTCCACGAGCTGCTCCAGTTCAGTCAGGGCAGGTGCCCTGTTCCTTCCTTCTCCTGTCTGGCTGGATTGTTTCCTCACATCAGCCATCTTCTTTTTGGTGATGATCCTGAGATCATACCACCGCTTCTTCAGCACATCAATGTCCTGGGGGGTCACTCCGATGGCATTTACCTGAGACTGGATTCCGAGCCAGATTTTTCTTTTTTCTGACTCTGCAACTTGCAGGGACTGCTTTCCAAAAAACAGCTTTGTGTGCTGCTTCACTACCTCCTCCACAAGGACCTGCAGTTCCTTTGGACTAAACTTAAGTTTCCTTTTTCTTTCCCCTCCTTCTCTTTCTGTGTCCTGGCTGGCTGTTGTGAAAGATTTTCAGGAAAAAGTTTAGGCTCTGTTTCTCTCCCCTGCACTCACAGCCTCTCCAGAAGGTTCTGATTGTGTGCACCTGCCTGTGTGTGGCCACTTCCTGGTTGGTAGGTGTGGTGGTTGCACAGGATTGGCTGATCCCTCAATTGCTGTTCTTTTGAAATTCCGAATCGGTATTTACCGATTCGATATTTACCGATTCGGAAAAAACGATCAGTATCGGTAAAATTCGATATTTAGGAATTGGTATTTCGAATTTACCTACATATGGCCCAAAGTCTCTTGTCAGAGCCACCCAAGATTTTTTAGAACTTTTGAAATTTGCGACAATGGTATGATGATCGCGAATTAAAAGGAGACATTTAACGACCACATTCAAACACTTTTAATGAAAGAATTCATTCTATTAAAGTAAGCACCTTTCTAACCATATCACTGCTTAAAAAATGTTTGTACACTTTTTTCTAGTAAGTGTTTTACAAAATTGTTGGAAAATTTCATGACGTTTGGTCAAACAACGCTAGTTATTGTCAAGTCAAAAATGCTTTTCTTATGGAAACTTGGTCCTAACTATAACTAACTACTAGCAACTGCCAGTAAGTAATATATATAAGTCGCCAGTAGGTAGTTATAGTTAGGATCTAGTTTCCATAGAAACAGCGATTTTTAATTTGCCAATATCTTTGGCGCCGTTTGACGAATCTTTGCACATTTTTCACAACTAATGGGGCTCTCAGGTCATTTCCTGTCTTGAAAGTTTTGAGGTGAATCGTCAAGTGGGGGCTGAGAAAAAAGAGGGGTCTCAAACTCATTTTTTACATGTTAATTTCCATTGGAAAGTTTTATCGCAGCTACAGCCCGAACTGCTGAACGGAATTACACCTAATTTGGCAGAAAGGTAGCTCTTGGTCCAGAGTGCACTCTTTTTGTTAAATGGTGTAAATCCGTTCTGTAGTTCCTGAGAAATTCCTATTTTTAGAAATATTAGTGTCGGGTGATCACAGTGGATCCGGGAACACTCCTGATCTTGAGGTTGACTCTGATTGGCTGTCAACTTTTCAAACCAGTAATTGTTGACAGCCATCTTGTGACTCGGTTGAACTAATCACAAGAAAAAAGGTAAAAACAAGAAAAGGGGGCAGGTTAGGAACACCCTCGCCCACTAGGCCTGCTCAGGGGGTCCAAGTGACCCCGAGGGCCCAAAAAAGCATTTATTTTGTAACATTTTTGGCAGGATTCACATAGGATCTGCAAATCCCGGTGATTTAAAAAAAAAAAAAGCTCTGTCCTCTGCGCTTCGTTTAATTAAGCCCCTGGGTCAGCCAGGTCCCAGGGGCAATGATGTAGTATGATATGGGCACAGCCCCAGGGACCGCCACCTCCCTGGGCCAATTATAATGATATGCTGGGACACCCGGCCCCCCAAAGGCCACAGGGACCGCCACCTCCCCGGGAATTTCTAAAAAAAATAAAACACATGGTGGAGACTCCTGCCCGCCCCCATGGCGCCCCCAGGAACCACTACCTCCCTGGGGCTTTAATCTTTAAATGCAGGGGCCTTGCACCCCCCAGAAGGCCTGAGGAACACCATCTGACTGGGCCTTTTAAAAAAAAAGGTGTGGGGGTGACTCCTGCCCCCCCACACTTCACAGTGACTACCACCTCCTGGGGCAGGCATTATGTAAATGCGGGGGTCTGTTGTGGACCCCCAGCCTCGGGGCTGCCTCCTCCCTGGGGCTATCCACAAAATGGGAGGGGGGCCCCACGGCCCTCCTTCAGGAGCCCTTTATGGCCCTAGGGACTGCCACCCCTCAGGACTGGCTCCTGGAATGTCCTGAGGAGCCCACCCCATGGACATTGCAGTTTGCTATGGCAGGGCGGGAGTACTGCTCCTGTCATTTATTTGAAAAGCAATCACAGACATGGTGGTCTGTTGACCCCAGCAGGCCACCATCCCTGGGAGTGCTAGCCATTCCTAATGGGGTTGCAAATTGCACCTGCCTCATGAATATTAATGAGGCATGCAATTTGCCACCCCATTAGGAATCACAAACAGTGTCGGAGGCACTTTTGTACATTCCTATTTGCGAGTCACAAATTGTGAGTTACAAAACAACTCAATTTGCGACTCGCAAATTGGTAGGGTTGTGCATCGGGCCCCAAATATCTATTTTTTAGCAAACCCAAATTGCGATTCAGTAACGTTTTACTGAACCACAGTTTAGGTTTCAAACATTTAAGTATGAATTTCTGTGAATGCAGCGATGATGCCTGTGAGGGACCTTAGATTTCCATCCCTGACATAAGTGGAGCATGCTGTGGTCGCCTGGACAACTGTCTAAACATCGTCCCCTCAATGCTGCTCTACACAATGCTTAGGTTTTGGAAATCATGTATTCCTCTATGTTCGGTGTCATGAATGGCTTGCAAATGCCAGTGCAGTCACAAATAATTGATACAGTGCAGATAGAATAGCAAAGAAGATTTGGGGTGTTCCTTTCTTGTCCCTTCCTATTCACGATGTGGAATGATTTGAAAAGGCAGTTTGCTATGCAGAAAGACTCTAGTGCATTAAACAGTGCCCTTGAGATTATGAAGACGTGATTTACCAAAATATGGGTTTTACAAATGCAGTTGAACTTTGTACTTAGGTCCCACGTCATATCCTAGAACTAGTATGTATTGATAATTTGTGTTGAACTTTGTTCTTTCTATGGCTGAGTCCCTGTATTTGAATCAGAGAACTGATACATAGGTGCTGTCATCTCTGGCGAATGCAAACACAACAGTGATGGACAGAATGTGGATCAATGTCACACATTCACCCCAGTCCAAAGATCTGGGCCCAAATCCATTGTTTTTCCACTCCACACCACCCTGGGTTAGACAATGGCGATATGCAAATCAGCGCTGACCCTGTGCCCCATGGGAACAGTCCAGTCCGAACTACAAAAGCCATGTCCTTCCCAGAACGGAATCAAGCATCCGAGGACCGGCCCGGTTTCGTTTTGGAGTGGAAAAACGATGGATTTGGGCCCAGATCTTTGGACTGGGGTGAATGTGTGACATTGATCCACATTCTGTCCATCACTGTTGTGTTTGCAGTCATCTCTGGCAAAAGCATATCCTGCTCTACTCCAGTGGCACAAGGATCAGAAAATTCACGTAGACTTGCTCTTTTTGGTTCTGAAGACAATTATTTTTTTGAGGCAAAAGCTCCCCAAAACCTATTTGAAGGTTTTTTAGCATTCCGCGTGCAAATGCAATGTTGAAGTATCAGACATCTGTTCTGTTTACCCAGTGTTGGGGCAGTTCTGTCATCCATGACAGTGGTGATGGCCATGCAAGCTAATGACACAGTCCCTTGAAACATAGCCATGTTCCAGATGTGCAGAGGAGAGCTGTCGATGACAAGGAAGACCAGATTCCTCTGAGACACAAGACTATGAAGAGAACCTTCAGGAATTTTGATCAAGTTCACCACTTGAAGCAGTGCCCATGGATCCAGCTATTGATTCCATACTAAGTAAAATAGGGGCCAGGCTTCAAAGCACCTATGAAAAGGGAAACTGAACCTTAAAGAGATTTGGATTCGCAGTGTCATCTGCAATCTCACCAGCACCATCCAATAAGACTAAAACATTATGTGACATGAGATGGAGAGTAGGTTATTTTGTTGAAGCATTGATACAGAATCTAAGTTGGTTGTTTTCAGAAGTAATGCCACTGCTGATATTTTATAGAAAGCAGTGAAGAGAGACCATACAATTGCTGCACTATAGTCAGGAAGACAACAGTTTAGCTCTGCTGGGAGGAACAAAGCAGATGGGATCTATCTTGGTGATGTTTTTATTGTGTGCTTTAAAAAATATGACGTTCTTACGGCATTTCTTCATCAGAGCATTACCTCGTATGTATGACTTCTTCTTCCTCCATCTTCCTTGCCAATCACAACTTATTTTTTTTGTGTTGACATTTTTTATTAGAAATTTGAAGATAAAAGTACAGATGCAAATAATGATACAAAGAAAAATCTTTGGTAAGTAAAAAATAGTACAGATGAAGAAAAGTATTACGCAAAATATAATAAATATGAGAATATAAAAATAGTGTATATTCCATAATCCTAAATGCAATGATAATGAAAAGATTATAAGACGGAAGAAGAATGAAGGAAAGGAAAAAAGAATGGAAAAAAGAAAGAAAAAAAAGAAAAAATAAGAGAAAAAAGAAAAGAAAGAATTGACAAAAATCCCAGAGCAACACAACACAAAGTTACATAAAAAGAGGGAAGGAAAGAAAATGTAAAGCTGAGCAATACAAAAGGAAGAACTCAAAAGACTAGGATTAAGAAGGGGGAACAATCAAAGGAGAAGGAGGAGTAAGGCCAGGATCCTCATGCACAGTGGCTTCCAGGAAAGGAGACCACACCTGGAGAAAAATGGAAGCTTGATCCTGCAAATTATAAATTGTACGTTCATGTAGAGCTGTTTGCATCATCGCCACCAACCACTTTTCCTGCGAAGGAGGGAGAGGAGCTTTCCAGTGCCATAGTATGCAGATTTTTGCTGTGGCCAGAGCGGTATGGAGAAGACGAGTTTGTGGTCTAGAAAGCTTCGGAAGGCCATGAAAATCATGCAAGATAATATTCAGAGAGGTAAGGGGTAGAGGGAGTGACATAGTAGTGACCAACGTCTTCCGCACAAAAAGCCAAAAAGGTGTCACAAACAATATGCGTAATATCACAACCAGAGGCTGAACACCTCCAACACAAAGTATGTGATATTAACTTAGCATGGTGTAACTTGACTGGAGACCAGTGCCATTCGTGTAGAATTTTAAAAACACAAAATTTAAGACGGGCTTCACAAACTCCCTTACGTAACCCTTCCAATATTTGATCCCATTGAGTATTGGAATATGTAACCGAGAGGCGAGACTGCCATTTCAACTGGAGAGCTTGTGAGAGAGGTTGTGAAAATAGAGGATGCAAGAAAGTTTTATAAAGACCAGAAGTCACACCTTTAAGATTCCCCCACAACTGTAGATAAGACAAAAGAGGAGATACAGATATCAAGTCAGGCGGGGGACCCAAATGTTTCTTGAGAGCTTGTTGGAGCTGGGTGTATTTGTAGGATTGAGTGGATGGTAGATTGAATTCCTCACAGAGTTGAGAAAAAGATTTAAGAGTATTATTGTGAAACAACTGATCTATTGTCTGAATACCAGCTTCCTGCCATATAGGCCAGGACAGAGTGCGACCACCTACCCGAACGGCAGAATTAATCCATAAAGGAGCTTTAATATGGATGCGTGAGTTAGCTTTAAGTATACGATGACTCCTCCGTCAAGATTTGGACATTGCAGATAAGATAGGGTTTTTAGGATCAGAAGAACTGACCCCTTTACCATAGAGAAGGGACAAACCTGGACCAGAAGCTAACAAGTGTCGTTCAAGGGGGACCCATTGAGGTATATCTTCAGATTTGGGTAGGAAAAAGACAAGTTGCGAAAGATGAAGAGCAAGTGAGTAATGCTCGATAGAAGGGAGGACCAATCCACCTTGCAGCTGATGAGATTTTAATTTTGCAAAGGCAAGACGCGGTTTAGTCGTGCCCCAGACAAAAAGTTTAATTTTGGAGTCAATGGATCTCAGAGTGGTTAAGGAGATGTGAAAAGGAAGCATACCCAAGACATAAAGGAAGCGAGGAAGAGTAACCATCTTGACCGCCTGTACTCGCCCCCACAAAGACAAACCGAGAGCCTTCCACTTATCAAAGTCTCTTTGCATATGCACGATTAAAGGAGTCAAATTGTCCGTGACTATGTTCTCCAATCCTCTATTTATTAGGATTCCTAAGTACTTAAGCCGGGATGGTTGCCAATGAAAAGGGAAACCAGAAATCACATCTTTTGTTGTACCAATAGACATTGGTAATGCTTCACTCTTATCCCAATTTATCTTGTAACCAGAAAAAGAAGAGAAATCATTAATGATGCGGAGGAGAGCAGGAAGGGAGCGGGGAAGATCAGTGAGTGTAAGGAGAACATCATCTGCATATAAATAAATTTTTGAGTGACCAATTGGAAGGGGAACACCTATTACCTCAGTAGATTGCCGTATCGCAGCGGCTAAGGGTTCCATTGCGAGAAGAAAAAGAAGAGGGGAAAGTGGGCAACCTTGACGAGTACCTCGTCTGATTGGGAATGGAGTGGATAGGAAACCGCCGCAATTGACCTGAGCTGATGGGTCATCGTAAAGCAGCCGCACTTTATCTATAAACTGAGCACCTAACCCAAACCTTTGCATGACAGAAAAAAGGTATTCCCACTCAATACGATCAAATGCTTTTTCAGCATCTAGAGAAAGAAGTAACGCATTGTCAGTAAGATGTTTAGCTGACCATAAAGTATGAGACAGAGTGCGTAAATGGTTACGAGATGACCTACCCGGAACAAAACCTACCTGCAAATTATGGATTAAAGAAGGTAGGACTTTATGAAGGAGTGAAGCAAGAATGCTGGCAAGTATCTTAACATCAAAATTTAAAAGAGATATGGGCCTATAACTACTGCACAGCAAAGGATCTTTGCCAGGTTTCGGTAAGACAGCTATGATGGCCTTGTTGGAAATAGGACCAAGAGAAGATTCCTCTACTGCCTCCCCAAATGCCGCATGTGAGGTGTCGATCATATTCTGGCCGGTCCATGTAAAGAATTCAGGAGGAAAACCATCGTCTCCCGGAGCTTTAGGATATGGCAATGCCGCTATCGCTGAAGACATTTTATCCTTTGTAATAACACCCTCCAGTAGGGCTCTACCCTCATCGGAGAGTTTTGGGAGATGGACTGTATCTAAAAAATTAGACATCGCAAGTGTATCTATATGAGTGCTTGGAGAGTAAAGAGATCTGTAGAATGAAGCGAATTCATCAACAATCTCTTGTGGTCGAGTGAGCACGTCACCATTACTTGATTTAATAGCTGGGATAGCCATATTGGCCTCCATCTGTCTCAATTGCGCAGCCAATAGCAGACCAGCCTTTTCCCCCTGTTCATAATGACGTCTTTTAATCCTTTGTAAAGCGTATTCAGCTTTAGAAGTAAAGAGACTATTAAGGGACATTCGTGCCTTCTCCAGTGATTTCCAAACCTGAAGGGTTGGATTTAAAATATATGATTGAGAAAGTTGGCGAATGTCCTCTTCCAAGGCAGTCTGTTTATCTGCATTTTCCTTATTGCGAAAAGCAGCGTCCCGCATGAGTTGACCTCTAAGCGTTGCCTTGGACGCTGCCCACACCATTCTCTTAGAAGAGACTGATGTATCATTGAGAATAAGATAATCTTGGAGTTGTGATTGCAAAAGGAGTTTACCTGCTGGCGCTCTATACCTAGCTATATTCAAGCGCCATGGTTTACGTCCTGGTTTAGGAAGACCCAAGTCAAGAGATAGGAGAACAGGGGAATGGTCGGAGATGGCTGCTTCCAGGATCTGGGACTGTGCAACCAATTGGACTGCCCGTTGTGAAAGAAGAAAATAATCGAGATGTGAGAATGTACCATGCGAAGGGGAGAAAACAAATATTCTTTGTCCTGAGGATGACTCAATCTCCAATGATCAACTAGACCAATATCAGCAAGAATGTCCCGGAAAATGGCTCGATCTGGAGCATTAACAGTGTCAAAACAAACTGTTCTGTCCAGAGCCAGATCTGGCGCCAGATTCCAGTCTCCTCCAATAAGAAACTGGGAGGCATCGATTTCCGTGAAAAGGCGGTTCAGTCGGAGAAAAAACTGTTTTTTGGAGCCTAATGGGGCATAAATGGAACCAAGACAGATGAAAGAGTTTCCAATCTTCAACTTGGCAAATACATACCAACCTTCTGGATCAGACCACGTTATGAGAATTGTGAAGGGAAGTGACTTACGAAGAAGTATGGCTACCCCGCACTTACGAACAGGGTTAGGGTTGGTGGGATCATGTTTGGAGACACTACTATGAATCACCTTACCGACCCAATCTCTGCTGAGTTTACTAGATTCATTGTCATCTAAGTGCGTTTCCTGCAATAAAGCAACGGCCACATGTTTAGATCGTAAGTGTGTTAGTATTTTATTACGCTTAATATAATGAGTGAGACCATTAACATTCCAGGAAATCACTGACAACGAATTAGGAGAGGACATGGTAGGGGAGGTCAAGAGGTAAATAGAAAGGAAAGGAAGCAATTGGACGAAAATTAGAGAAGAAAAATGTTGCACTGGGAAGTAATAGACAAAGTGAGTCGAGGAAAAGGAAAAGAAGAAAAGAAAAGAAAGGAAGAGAAGAAGAAAAGAAAATACAGAAGTAGTTTAGAGAGGCAAAGTAAGTATCTAAGATAAAGAAATCAGGAAAAAACGAACAAAAGAAAAAAGACAATTAAATAGAAAAAAGAGAAGAGAACCTAGACTGTTATCTACAGGTCTGGGCGCACTGAAAGCAGCGCCAAGGGGTAATCGGACCCCTCCGAGGAAAGAAAACTGGGGATCTAGAGAGCAAAGGATAATATGGAATATACGAGACAAAATAGAGCAAGGTAACATTATCAAAAACGTGTGAAAACCTTAAGTATCATCATAAAAAACAGCCAATGAGTAAAGAGAATAATTAAATGCACGGTATAAATACCATGCAATCAATAATAACTCGAGAAGATAAGAAAAGAAGACTAAAGGAAGTGAAGTAAGTGAAGGAGTCCCCATAGCAAACAGTAAAAGGAGAAAAAATAAGATATATAAAGGAAACATGAGAAATAATGTATGAAACAGAACAAAGTAAAGAATGCCATAGGAAGAGAGAAAGAAAGAATTAGTGTAGAAAAGAAGAAAAGCACTTATGGGGAAACATGAGAGCAGGATTAGAGACAATATATATATATAAGTGAATAGAACAATATAATAAAAGTATATCATGTCAAAACCCAAAGTATCTGATAAAACAGATGAACAGTGTACATCTAAACACAATAATCAGAACATGGAACAAGGCATAAATGGGGAGTAAGTCCCATATGTAATAAGTAATGCATATACAGTACATAATGAGCGAGACCTACAATGCATAAATACTCCAATTTGTTGGAAACTCACAGTAGAACAATAAAATATATATCGCAAAATGAAACAATGCGCATAGTTCATAATACTATAGATCCACAGGTGAAGAAGTAACCAGTTAAAACATCAGATAATAGGAATTATCCTAATCCAAAAAATAGCAATAATACAATAAAGCAAAAATATCAGTCAGCATCTAATAATATCGAATAGAAAAGAACCGTAGAACATGTAGCAACATAGAAAAACATGAAGTAGAAGGAACCTTATTGTATTATGCATTAAAGTCGCAATAAGCGAAATAAGTAGCAAAAACATGATGAACAACAGACACTGCTATAGGCCTTCAATCAGCATCAGAAGGCGTCTTAAGAGGTGATCTGGACGTGTCTCTTTGCTGCGTGTTAGTAAGGGAGATTACAGAGTGTAGAGCTGATTCCCTCTCATCTTGAGAGCGAGGCAGGCGAGTAGGATCTCTTCTGCGTTGTCTAGATTCAGGGGATGTATACAAATGAGACGTTGGCATATTCGTCGATGGAGACTTGGACTGAGAAGGGTGGATATTCGAAGAAGACTGGGTTTCCATATCATCGGACTTGATATCATCCAGAAACTGTTGTAGAAGTGCAGGATCATAAAAGTCTCTGGATACTCCATTCCTGGTAATTCAAAAACGTGCAGGCTCAAATAAGCCATACTTGATGTCCATTTGACGTAGCTGTGGTCGCATGGAAAGAAACGCCTTCCGCCGTTCATTTGTTTCTTTAGAGAAGTCTGCAGCCATATGGATGGTATGACCTTGAAATATAAAGGGGCCACATGTACGGGCCAGTGATAAAATCTGTCTGGTTTGTTCAATCCGAAGAAAACAAGCAATGATTGGTCTGGGCCTGACAGAAGGTCCAGAACGTGGTGGACCCAGTCGATGAGCACGTTGAAGTTCAAGAGGAGGAGTAAAAGAAATACCAGTCAAAGTAGGAAGAGCATCACAAAGAAAGGACTTCATATCTTGTTTTTCAATGTTTTCTGGAAAACCAAAAAAACGGATGTTGTCTCTACGACTGCGATCTTCCAAATCGACGATCTTACTGTGAAGAAAGAGGAGGTCCTGATCCGAACCCTGAACAGAGTCCAGCTGGCCCTCCATTGCCAATATTTTGGAGTCAATGACATCAATCCGTGTGTGAAAAGTAGTGAGTTCTGCCCTAATAGACTTAGTTTCCGTAGTCAATGAACTCATGGCAATATCCAGACCCTCTAGCCGTCGGTTGACCCCAGAGAGCTCCAGTAAAATGCGGTCCATAGTGTCAGATAGTGATTTACCGTTCTGAGGTAATGCAGCCTGTGAAGAAGAAGGTGACGCAGAGCCATTGCCTTTAACTGTTGAAGTAGAGGATTGTTTGACCA
Source organism: Lissotriton helveticus (assembly GCF_964261635.1). NCBI lineage: Eukaryota > Metazoa > Chordata > Amphibia > Caudata > Salamandridae > Lissotriton > Lissotriton helveticus. The sequence continues at coordinate 982,928,742 of NC_136071.1, read as the reverse complement.
CGCCAGTGAAAAGACTCTGTTTAGGCCCCCGGCCGCCATTCCTGTTATTAGACATTGCCGCACACCGTTGTAGTGGCGGTCTACAATAGTGAATAGAGGTAATATAGGAATTGGAGGCAATGATGAAACCAGAAATTCACTAAAAAAATATGAGCATTCAGTAAATAACCAACATGAACAGCATACAATTAGCATCAAAATCACCTCAGAAGCAAGACATATAAAGGTCAAGTCAATCTGACACAAATGTCACTTATGGCACAAAAAGCAGCTAATCAAAATTGCCAAAAATCAGTAGTTAGAAGTTAAAGGGAGAAAAATAGAGCAGTACTACTGCATGTGAATCTGCTAGTACCGTTAAAATTTGCCCCTTAAAATAACAGTCACAAATTGCCTCCGCTTACAGAATAAATAGTAGAAGGAATAAGTCAGGCAATATTTAGCTGTGCCATAACTGATAGGACCGCTGGGCACATATGCACAGTTAATAGAGTAAACACTCTTCAGTGAAGTAATAGTTATGACAGTCTGTTAGCTCTGCCTGCATTCCTGTCATGGTGCCTCTCCCAATTAAACTGCATTACTGACAGCTCGTGGAGGGGCAAGAAAAGAGCCTGAGGAGAGCGCAGCTTATCGGAAACATGAGCAGTGAGGAAGTTCACAGAGAGGCAGCCTGCAGCAGTCTGAAAGCGCGCCTCCACCGTCTGAGGAGGCGCGGCCTTGGAGCGGAGGAGGCGCGGCCCTGGATCAGCTCTGATGCCGCCTCAGCTGAGGTAGAGGCGCGGCCACGGAAGCGCGCGGATGTCGAGGCGAGCACAGCCAATGTCGGTCACCTCACCGTCACTCCGCTGACGAAGAAACCAGAGCCGCTATCCGGGAAAGAAGATTACCGCTGTATCCCACACGGACTCCGGAGCTCTGGGATCGCTGGAAAGACGACCCACTGGAGCAGGTGAGTCCTAGAAGCTCGTCAGGGGTCCGTCCCTCGGCGGAGCTTCCCTAGCAGGCGGCCATCTTCCTGCGTGGCCAGACCACGCCCCCCCCACAATTTATTTTTGACATTTAATGATTTTTTGACATTTAATGATCTCATTTCTTCTTACTTGAAGTAGCTGTATTGTCTCATGTATGTGCTACCAGTAGACTTAACTATTTCTCCTCATACTATGTCCCCAGATCCATTATCTTGCTCCTCTTTAGATTATCACTATCCTGAGCTTCAGCACCGTAATTATATCTAGGGGTGGGCGGACATTTCCGTTCCGCCAACGGAATGTGCGGAAATTTGCACCTTCCGCCAAGAAGGCGGAAAAACGGGGCAAATTTCCGCACATTCGCGGCCGCCCGCCCGCCTCCCGCTTGCCTTATTAAATTATATTTTAAGGACTAAAATCCAACTTAATTAAAACTTACCTTATTGCGCCGCAAACTTCCCCATCGCTGCTTCATCTTGGGAACTGCGCATGCGGGGTAGCCTGCACATGCGCAGTCCTGGCAAGGAATGTGCATGCGCAGGCTCCCATGCATGTGCATACGCGGGCGGCGGGCATGCGGGCTCGTGTAACAGAAATATCATGGAGAGGCACGGATATTGGTTCAATCTCCGTGTCTCTCCGCAATAGTCCCTTCCGCGACTTCCGCCCACCCCTAATTATATCTATAACAAATAGGCTTTAACCAGTTGCTATATTCTTGCTATGTGCTATGTGTTTTGTTGAAACATATAACTTAGCCTTGTTCTAGTCAATGTACACTGATTTCTCTGGTTAATTGATGTGCACAGTTTAGCCTTAATAATGTCTTGTGCCAGCTGTAAATACATTTTCATGGCCCATTTAGGAAGGGACGATACACACACTAATCAGACCACTTTTATAGTGTGCTGAGCAAATGGGATAGTAATATGAGGTTCCCACAAACTGGTAGGCACCCCACACCCTATCAATGAACTGGAATGGAGTGGGAACATTAAAGGCGACCCTTGGTAGGCCTCTAGAAACAGTGATTTATGGGAAATTGAGCTTGCTCATAAATAGAGATCTGCTCAGTATGGATCAGCCAGTCTGGTTATCCAGACCCCAGTTCGAGAGGGCTTAGGTGGATCTCAGAAAAATCACATGGCAGAGTGTATTGGAGGAAGTTGGCAGCGTTGGGGGTGCACTTGAGGGGTACCCATGGCACGACATGCATATATTGCATGTGGGGGGTGCTGCTTAGAGCACCGTCTTCCACAATGCAATAGATGCCACAGTGGCATCCTAATTTCCATGGCGGGACCGCCGCACCTTTGGCGGTCGGTCCCGTTTCCTGGTACGGTGGCGAGCGGACAAAGTCCATCGCCATCATAATAGGCCCCAAAGTCTCTCAGCCTGGCGCTTGGCTGGGGATTGTCCCTTAGTCGGTAAGGGCAGCCTCCTCTGGTGTTGCCCCCTACCTCGGCCTCCATGGCTGTGCTGACTGGTATCTTCCTGCTGGGTGGTTCTTCTTTCTCACCCTGGGACTCCTTGCTCTCCAGGTCTTGACCATGGCTTTCTTCCAGAGGTGCATGGGCCACTGTGGATGGCTCCACTCCCTCAGGCTCGCCCGGGACGGGATTCACCACCTTTTTGAACCACAAAGCTTTTCTGGATATCTGACGTTTCCCCATTATTTCTGTGACCATGGAACCCTTCACCTGAATCACTTCTCAGGGCTCTTTCACGAAAGGAGGGCAGAACTTTGAACCAGAGTACCGGTCATTCACAACCACTCGGTCTCCTCATCGAAGATGGCAGTCCCAAGCTTGCCATTGTTGACTTGACCGATCATTTTTCTGCTTCCTTTTGCCTTGTGATCGGTCGCTGTCTTGGACCCCATCGCTGGCTAGTGGGCACCAAGTCTCTCACCACTCGATGCATCAACAGCTCACTGGTAGCGCACCCCGTGGTAGAGTGATGGGTTTGACGATATGCCCATAGGCATCTATGAAGACAGCCTTCAAGATCTTCTTCTTGGTCAACACAGATCCTCAGAGCCTTGTTCACAGTCCTAATGAACCCCTCCACATCACCGTTGGCCTGGGGCCACTGGGAAGTTATCCTGCAATGACGGATGTTGTGGGGGCACAGATAATCTCAGAATTCCTGCCCCTGGAATGGTGGTCCGTTGTCCTTGTGTATATCCCCGGGCATTCCTAACAGAGCAAATGTTTTCTCTAGCACAGGCTTTAACTACTCAAAGGCTGTTGATTGCACCACTTCCAGCATTGGGAATTCGGAGCATCTGTCCATCATGACGATCTTATGCCTCCCATCCGGGAAGCTTCCAAAGTCCATGCTAATGTTGGCCCAGGGTTTAGTCCTGGGTGCTTCAGTGATTACGGGAAGTATTGGAGGTTCTGCTCCTGTTATCAGACATGCATAACAACCCCTTACTTTCTCTTTGACCATTCCGTCCACCCAAGGGAACCACACTTTGGATCGAATACGGGCCTTGGTATTCTCGATCTCTTGATGGCTCTGATGGGCAAGGTCTCCTGTCCTCCTCCAGAACCGGGTTTGTATTACCAGCCGAGCACCTCGTAGTATCACTCCATCGCTCCCTTCACTCAGCTCTTCTCGACACCTCCATAGGCCAACCATTGGCCTCCCGCTCTTCCTCAGTCAGAGTACTTAACCCCTGAAGGAAAGTTTTCCACTGGTGGTTGTGCAAAGTTTCCTTCACCGCCTGGAGACAGGCGTAGTCCTGAGTGGCTTGTACTATTTCCTCCATTGACAGTGCCCGGGGACACGTCGCTTCCACGATCTGCTTTACAAATGATGCTGAACCTTCTTCCACTTCTGAAGAACCCCTGCCCGATCGGCAATGGGGTGTCTGGACAGGTAATACAACCAGAGGCACCAGTGGTTTGTGATTGCTAACTACAGTGAAATGATGTCCACGCAGGTAGATGTTGAAATGCTGGCATGCCCCCCTTACGGCCAGATCCTCTCGTTCAATCTGGGCATACTTGGTTTCCACAGGTGTTAAGGCCCAGCAGGCATAGGTAGTGGGCACCCATTGTTCACCGTTTCCTTGTTGTAATAACACCGCACCCAACCCCACCCGTCTGACATCGACCACTACCTCCGTTGGCTGTCAGGGTTTGAAAAAAGGCCACCCTTGCCCCCATTAGCAATGCCTCCTTGATGTCCTTGAATGCCTTCGCCTCCGCACTGGTCCACTGCCATCTGATGTCCTTCAGCTCCGACAGTGTGGCCAGATGTGGAATGAATCTGCCACAGTAATTCGCAATCCCTAGAAAACGCCTCACCTCAGACTGATTGTGGGGTACTGCTGCCGCTCATATGGCTTCCACCTTGGCCGGGTCCACCTGCAACCCTTGGGCCGAGAATTGATACCCGAAGAACTCTACCTTATTCATGTAGAATTCACACTTCCCCTTGTGGAGTGTCAGGCCTTGTTCAACGAGTCGCTGCATCGTCGCTCGGAGTCTCAGGTGATGCTCCTCGAGGAAACTGGAAAAGAGAAGGACATAGTCTCTGACATTTGATAATGCCCACCAAGCCAGACAGTGCTCCCCTATTGGCATCCTAGAAAACCTCTGCCACCGAGGACACTCCGAGACTGAGGCGCTTGAATCTTCGTCTTCGAAGTCCGACATGGGTCGAGAACGTTGTTATGTAGCGACTTTTCTCCTCCAGAACGAATTGGTGATAGTCAGATGATAAGTCCACTTTGGAAAACCATTTGGCCCTGTTAATGTCTGCAACAATCTCATCTATGGTGGGTGTGCTGACGCTCCCTCTTGATGGGTTTGTTGGTCAACCTCATGTCCCAGTTCCTTGGTTTGGGGCAATCACCAATGGTGACACCTAGGGAGTGGGACCCAATACTTTTTCAATGACTCCATCCCGTTCCAGTCTCTCCAACTCTGCTTCCACTGGGGGTCTTCGGTGGAACGGTACCCTGCGATGTCTGAGGACTATTGGCCTGATCATGTCGTCTATTTGGAGTTTGACTTCGACCCCTTTCAAACAGCCTAAACATCGAACAGCTTGGGAAACTCTGCCATCACCGACTCGGCGTGAAAATGATGAACTTGTTTTGCAAACATCACTATCCCCAGATCTTCAGCAGAGTGCCATCCCAGGAAGGATCCTGTGCTGTCTCGTGTTACATGGAATGGGAGACACCTGATCGAGCTTGGAGTGTGTACCTTGACCGAGTGCACCAGAGGGATACTGTTTTGCCGCGTTTAAATCACGTACGGATAAGAGTTGCCGGACTCTAGAGAACAGGAAGAGGAGCCGGTGGGTCGCTAACATAGGGCTTTTAGCAGACAGGCTGTAACTGTGTTCGCCTGCAGCGTGAAGATTTAATTGAGTATCTGCGGTATTACCTGACGCACAGTGAAGTTTGGGAGAGTAGTTCTTTATTCACCCTTGTCCTTAGGAGGCCAAGATTCCTGGAGGCCGAAACGCGTCGACATGCCATTTTGACAAGAGGAGTCTTTGTGATATTTTGTATTTGATTTAATTGTATGGATGTACACAATCTTTGAACTGAGGTTCTGAATTTATTAGAACGGATTGTGGGAATACACAACTTCCTCTTGAGTGTACTACCTGATCTTATAGGGGGACACCTCTTTGATTTTGTATATCTTATTGGGTGAAAATACGAGAACAATATGTATTAGTTTGTTGTTCAATGTTAGTTTCCTTTGTTTGTATTTCATTATGAGGTAATGATGTGTATATATATACGTGAATTGGGTATGACTAATAACATCATATATAAAAAAAGAAAAATACTACTTTGGAGTACAGATTGCCATAAATAAAATTGGTGATCGTGATGACTACACGGTATGTGATCATTGTGTATAAAGTTAAAAACTAAGATAGATAAATAGGTTTTCAGTGTAGAGGGAATTTATGTCCCTGTACTCACAGTAAAATACGTGATCGATCCCTTCCTACCACTCTTTGTATTTTGCAGCTCCATGGAATGCAAGTAGCGCCTCTTGTTCACCGTGTCTCACCTCCACCTCCACCTCGATGACTCCCAAGAGTGGAATGGGGGTATCTCCCCCATAGGTGAAGATCTTCACTTTGGTTTTGAGAAGTGTCAGTTTTGGTTCCAGCCGCTCATACTGAGCGGCATCAAGGATGTTGACAGACGCTTCGGTGTCGATGAGTGCCCTTATGCAGTTGTCTCCCAACTACAGTTGACACATTGGGGGCAGTCGTTTCTTGATGATCGCACCTCTGGTGTACGAGATCACAAATACATTGTCCACCTCATCATCCTCCATTACATTCATCCTGCAGCACCTACTCTCCACCTCTTCCACTTCCTGCATGGTGCGCACTGTGGGTTTTTGTCTTCTCTGTCGGCTTCCCCCTGTCATAGATCTGGTTGCGCCCATGCAGACTTTGGCAAAATGCCCATACTTGTTGCACTTCAAGCATTGCCTGCCCTGTGCTGGACATTCTCTTGATGGGTGGCTCTGCAGACCACAATTTCCACAGCCTCTCCTACCAGTGCGTTCTCCTCTTCCGCTGGTGCCCTCCTTGCTACGGCCGCTGAACTGTCTAATGGCATCCGCCCTCTCCTCTTTAATGGGACTTGGGTATAACAGCTTTTGAGTAGCCGGTCTTCGTGCCAGGGCTGATTCCATCTCCCCGCTCTCGCATCTGCCAGCTCGTGCTCTTTCCCCAGCACTAAATTGTCATTCAGTGATATTCCAGCTTGGCGCAGTATGAGTGTTTGCAATTCCGATGACTTGTACCCTAATATCAGCTGCGCCCTGATCTCCAACGGTCAGTCAAGCCCCATGCACGAACTCACCAGTTTCCTGAGGAGTGCATGGATCATATCGATGGACTCTTCCTCCTTCTGCTTCACCTGGCGCTGTTTGAAATGTTTGAAATCTGGGTTTGACTTGGGGATCAAAGTGGCGATTAAGAGCTCTTACAGCCTTTTCATTGTCATTACTGTCCCCTGTGTCCAGGAGGTCCTGAAATGTCCCCTCCATGTGAAGCATAGTTGAGTGCTTTACCGCGTGTTCCTTTTCCCTGGTGGTGATAAAATGATTTTCTAACTGCCCGATCCACTTGTGCCAGCGCGGTGCGGCCGTAGCCGGGTCTGCCAACTGGCTGAATGGGGTCAGCGTCCTCAAGGACATGCAGGAAACCTGGTCTGTTGGCTCTGTGGCCCCTCCATCTGTAGGTCTCGACATTTCACCTGGTGTGCTGGTCTCCTGCCTGGCAGCCTGTCCCTGTGCTCATTAAATCACAGGTGTTCCCCCTATTGTTGTCCCAGCAAGGCCTGCCTCTATCTGTGGTCTTATGGGGGCCTAGCATCTCTCCCTCCACACACACAGCATCTGTCCCTGTGGTGCTCAGCGTCGCCCTCAGTAGCACTGTCACGTGCGCAGTCTCCTCTTGTCTCAGCACCATGTGCTCTTAGCTGCCTCCCACGTGGCTGTCCCTCATAGCACCTCTTACGCAGGGCCTGCTCTCACTCCCTCACACCTCCCAAGCACAGCCTCACCGTCTCTGCTGGTGCCCCGCACTCGCCTCTGTGGCCGCAGACAGGCTCAGGTGTCCCGCTCACTCTGAGGGCTGCAAGCACAGAGAGGCCATATCAGCAGCGCGCCCTGCGTGCACCGGCTTCCTCACCACACTCGCTCCCCCGACAGGGACACACACCTCCGGCGCTCACCTGCCTCAGCCCACGGTCTCCGCACTGCACCAGCGCGATCGCCGATCCTCGTCCCCCTGTTGTGGCTCCGCAGAAACACCGGATCGCGCCCTCTAAGCAGTAGTGCGTAGCGAGGGGCACACGCGGGATTGAAGCACCCACCTCATAGCCATGGTGGGGTTAGGGGATGGTACTGCTGGGGACACTCAGGGATTGGGCCGGATAATACTATTAAATGAGGCCTACTCAACCAGGGCACAAAGACACAGCCACACTCTAACTTGGCTCTGTGTAGTCATCCACGAGTGCTTACGTCACTTTTTATTCATATTCCCCGATCAGCGCCCGGTCCAGGGAGTTGAAGTGGCAACAAAGTATTGTACGAGCCGGGTGGCTCACTACAAGAATATACATGAATTGAATCAATCCCTATGCATTTCGGGACACAGCCCTTCATCAGGGGATTTTTTCCTATGAGGTAACAGAAATACATATGTTCAAAGACACAAGCAGAAAAAGAAGATGAAAAAGAAAAAGAAAACGTTTATCGTGGTATTTTCAATAGTCAAAAAACGACTGTGCAAATAGAAAAAGTCCTGAGAGTTCGACGCTGAAAGTAGTAACACCATAATTTGAGAGTAAGTAGCGGTAGAATAGTGCACGGGCTCAAAACTGCCCAGAAAAAGGGAGTTCAACCGCGTGTATTTGGAAGGTCAAAACCAAAATGCAGAACCTAAGTGTAGTAACTTAGTGTGTCACGATAGTGTAGAAAATAGAAATGGAGGTGGCCCGAAGGAGATAACATATCATGATAGTGTGAAAGTGAGCTTTAGAGAGCCACATGCTCCCATACTGTTCCAATACGAGCCCGCTGGGTAAGTTTGTTCATTCACAGTGCAATGCAAGTCAGTGAATTTCACATCCGTATGTACAGTGTGGTTAGAGAAGGTAAAAAGAGGACTGGGCGAATGCCTGTAACCGACATCTAAGAAAAGGCAACAGCCTAATGCTAGAGTGATCAGAAAGAACTGCGGAATCGATAATGATGCAAAGAAAATGCAACTTGGGGACAAAACAGTACATGGGCTGTTTCCGGGTCCAGTAAAGTATAAACATCCGTTGGCATAACTTATGGAAGTGTCAGACAGATGTCTAGCACGCATTCCTCTCCGTGCGCCAAGGGTAAGCCCGTCTACGCCCGTCCGCACCTGGACCGCGCCCAGCGCCAGACCCCCTGCCCCTCACGCTCCCCAGCCCTCCCGCATTACCTACGATGCCGCCACCCTCCTAGCCCTTAACCCCGGTCGCGCTCCCAACTGCGTCCAAGCCGCTCCTGGACACACTCATGGACCTTTCTCTTGCCACTCCTGCAAATTCATCGGCACCGACAACATCCCCGCTACGACCACACCACAGATTCCCGACCCCAATCACCTACAATGCATCCTTCTCAACACCCGATCGGTCCACAGGCACGCCATTGACCTATGGAATCTACTAGACACCATCTCTCCAGACGTCGCCTTCCTAACAGAAACATGGATGAACGCTTCCTCCGCCCCAGACATCACCATTGCCATCCCCGAAGATTATAAGATCACACGCAAGGACCGTACCGGCCACACAGGAGGAGGAATCGCTATCGTCCATAAAAAATCAATCCGCATCTCTACCAGCTCTGACGTCAACCTCGCCAACTCTGAACACCTTCACTTCCAGATCCACATCGATCCCAAGACCACACTCAGAGGCACTCTCCTCTACAGACCACCAGGACCCCGCGCAAAATTCAGTGAAGACATCACAGACTTCATCACCCCACACGCGCTCCCCTCCAAAGATTACATCCTTCTGGGTGACCTCAACTTTCACCTTGAAAAGTACAACGACCGCAACACCACCACCCTCTTGGACAACCTCGCAAACCTCGGACTTAAACAACTGGTCACCTCCCCCACCCACATCGCAGGTCACACACTCGACCCCATCTTCACCTCCAGCAATCATGTCTCCTTCAGCCATACTACGGATCTCCTCTGGACTGATCACAGCTGCGTTCACTTCACCTACAACAAGCCGAAACCCATCAACCACCTCCAACCAAATCTGCAAAGAAACTGGAACAAAATCACCATCGACCAGATCTCCTCATCGCTCCTTCTAAACATCCCAGCCCACTCTTCTAACCCAGACCAAGCCGCCGCCAACTTAACCCTATGGTTATCCAACACCGCCGACACCTTAGCACCACTGAAAAAACGTCAAAGCAAACCGGGCAGCAAGAAGGCCTCATGGTTCAACGATGATCTTAAGAAGTCCAAGAAACTCTGCCGCTCCCTTGAAAAGGCCTGGAAAAAAAACCCAACCACCAGCACCAAGGACGCCTTCAAAAACGCCACCCGCATACACCACCAACTAATCCGAAAGGCCAAGAAAACAGCATTCAAGGATCGACTAGACAACAACGCCCACAACAGCAAGGAACTTTTCAACATCGTCAAGGAATTTACCAATCCCTCGGCCAACTCCAACGACATCACCCCCTCTCAAGCCCTCTGCGACTCCCTAGCCTCATTCTTCCACAACAAAATTGCAGACATCCACAACAGCTTCGACAACCAACCCGGAGACCAACCCACCCAACCATATGATGAACATTCTCCCCCCTTGAACACCCTTAACGACTGGAACCCAATCTCCACTGAAGACACCATCCGCCTGATGAACTCCATCCACTGAGGATCCCCCACAGACCCATGTCCTCACCACATCTTCAACAAAGCAGACTCCGTCATAGCACCGCACCTCCGAGACGTCATCAACTGCTCCTTCAACTCCGCCACCTTCCCGGAAAGCTGGAAACACGCCGAACTCACCGCCCTTCTGAAAAAACCCACAGCGGACCCCACCGAACTCAAAAATTACCGCCCCATATCACTCCTTCCTTTCCCGGCCAAAGTCATCGAAAAAGCTGTCAACAACCAGCTCGCCGCTTTCCTCGAAGCCAACAAATCCCTCGACTCCTCACAATCTGGCTTCCGAGCAAAACACAGCACTGAGACCGCCCTCATCGCAGCAACAGACGACATTCGAACTCTACTGGACATTGGAGACACAGTCGCCCTCATCCTTCTCGACCTCTCCGCAGCCTTCGACACAGTCTGCCACAGCACCCTTTTACAATGCCTCAGAAACATCGGAATACAAGGAAAAGCACTTGAATGGATCACCTCGTTCCTCACCGGAAGAACCCAGAGAGTCCGCCTTCCACCATTCAAGTCCGAGGCCTCTGAAGTCATCTGTGGCGTACCACAAGGATCCTCACTCAGTCCCACCCTCTTCAACGTATACATGAGCCCCCTCGCGGCCATCGCACGCCAACACAACCTCAACATCATCTCTTACGCGGATGACACTCAACTGATCCTTTCTCTCACCAATGACCCCAACACCGCCAAAACTAACCTACACGAAGGAATGAAAGAAGTTGCCGAATGGATGAAACACAGCCGTCTGAAACTGAATTCAGATAAAACTGAAGTCCTCATCTTAGGTACATCCCCATCTGCATGGGACGACTCTTGGTGGCCGGAAGCCCTTGGAAAAGCACCCATCCCGACAGACCACGCACGGAACCTAGGCGTTATCCTGGATTCTTCACTTTCAATGAACAGACAAGTCAGCGCCGTATCCTCATCCTGCTTCAACATTCTTCGCATGCTCAAAAAAACATTTCGCTGGATCCCCACCGAAACCAGAAAAACAGTCACCCATGCTCTGGTCACGAGCCGTCTGGACTACGGAAACACCCTCTACGCAGGTACTACCGCTAAACTCCAGAAGAAACTACAACGAATCCAAAACGCCTCAGCCAGGATCATATTAGACATCCCGCGTAACAAACACATCTCTGGTCACCTGAAAGACCTCCACTGGCTACCCGTCAATAAGAGGATCACTTTCCGACTGCTAACCCACGCACACAAATCACTCTACGACATCGGACCAGAATGCCTCAACTCACGACTGTCCTTCTACACTCCCTCCCGCCAACTACGCTCTTCCAGCCAAGCCCTCGCCACTGTACCTCGCATCAACAAGACAACCATGGGAGGCAGATCCTTCTCATACCTGGCTGCTAAAACATGGAACTCACTCCCCACTAACCTTCGCCTTACCCAGAACCACCTAGCATTCAGAAAGCAACTTAAAACGTGGATATTTGACAAGTAATCCTCTTCCCCTCCCTAAGCGCCTTGAGACCCCCTGGGTATGTAGTGCGCTATACAAATTCTTTGACTTGACTTGACTTGACTCTCCCCATAGCAGGCAGCGTAGAACAGGTAAGATGCAATCTTGCCAGGTTGGTCTGAATGAAAGAAACCATGTGGTATTTAATTCTCGTAGACGAGTTAATCCCAAAATTTGGACTATGTGCTCACAACACTTCATCTCCAAAAGAACTCTCTCTATGGTTCTTGGAGTGGCGCTGGTGACTTGGCTTGCCATATCGTAGCAGAATGATCACAAATAGTATCCTTGCAATGAGTCCCAAAAGGAGAGGCAGTCCGCCAAACACAGAGTGCACGAAGTTTGGAAATATTCCGAGGACTAAATGAAAAGGTCCTAACGGTCCGTAACATACGTTCTTAAATAGATGTACAATACCGCTCGTATCAGACATGTTTAAGATACGACTTAACATTTCCAAGAAATGTATAGGGCAGTTTGCAGTTAAGATGGCATGTATCTCGGCAGAAGTCCTTGCGACTTGTAGATCATAGGTCTCTTTGGCCGAGGTCAGTGGCACAGTTTTTTGCAAAAGAATGGCCTTCATTCTGCTTAAAGTATCAATTCGTATAGAACAGATGTCAGTGAAGACCATAAAGATGACTCCCTGTCTGTCTTGGTTTTTGGAAACAATACTTGCATACAGCAAGTGACCCTGGCTGACACAGTTACTAGATATGGTATACCTGGCAACATGCCACAGCAGCTGTGATCGTTCAACAAGAGGTAACTTCCATTTGAAAGTTGTCCAAAAATTGGATCAATTACCGCAGCTGGAAAACCTTGCAAGTGACAGGATAAGTTGTTAGAGGAATTATCGCATGCCCTGTGTAAGTTTATACCCTGACAAAGGAGAGATCCACTTAGTTCTGTTTTCACAGTTTTTACCTCTAAGAAACACTTCACGCACCCACTCCAACATCTGTGTGTACGGTAATTCCCAGGATGTCTTGATGTATTCTTTACCCAACGTTTAATATGTGCCTGCTGGTGTGTGTTTTAGGCAATACTGAAAATGGAAAATTGTAACAGTCAGAGTGATTGTTCCATGTATTATCCATTCAGTAGCTGGTTTCTCTGCTACCGTAAATGGCAATCTTTGCAGGTTTTCAATGCTCAGCACTGTATAGTCTGCTCCCCTCTGTGCCAGTTTGATCTGTTTATCTGTGAAATTGTATTCTGAAAACAGTGATGTGGTATTGATTAAAAGCTAAGGCACATAGGCTGAATAAAGGTTTTGCAACGTCCAGCCTAATAGCATGATAGAACGTAATTGCGACTGACCATGTTGCAACATGACCAAGTCCTGTTCCATGATGTCTATGGTAGAAGACACTATGCTGTCCAATGAATATATCCTGGATGACAGAGTCGTTAACCCATTGTCAACCACAGAGAGAGTTTTCTCTAAATTAATACAATCAATTTCTCGTATTCTTTCTGCAGTCTCTGCTTGCGTAATCTTCCATGCTTCATTATAAGCAGCATAGATACCAGCATATGTAAAACGTTTATGACACGGTTTTCTTGGTCCTAGCAAGAATTCCCTAAGATCAGCGCCATCTTTAAGTAAAGATAAGTGTTGCTTTACATCCTTAAGTGTAGATCTTTGTAGTCAATCAAGGCAGACCTTTCCTACACTGTATGTTGTTACTATTCCCAGATGCTGTCTTTGAACATATCTTGGTTCTGGCCTATGGAATGTGAAACCCTGTGTTTTATTCAGGAATCTATCTTGACAGTTGTTTGTGGCTGTGGGCCTGATTAACCATTTATTCCAATCTGGATCTGTTCTGTTGTGATGCAAAATATTATGTACCTCGACCTCCCCCTCCGAAGTGTTACTACTATCAGGTGCAGGTGTAGGTATGGACGGATTGTTCATGTCCTTGATCTTGGCTATCCCAAGGCAAGACGTCTGTGGACAGTGTCATTCAAAAACATAATTTTCTCAGGAATGATACAGGCTCTTAACATAGCTTCCATCCCCTGCACCTGCCAATCATTCGCACCCCGGACAGTTTTTGTCTCATTGTTATCTTTCCAAAAGTCAAAATCTAGTTTAGGCAGTTGGGAATAAAAAGCTGCAGAATAAATTTGTTTTGTATTTGTTAACATACGTATCATTCCTGTTTTGTTTACATTTTTTAAGTAAACCGATTCAGCATTGGATACATTGAACCCTGAAAAGTATTCAAATTTCATAGCAAAGGTTTTTGAACTACCCTTTGGTGGTGTAGGACAATGTTCCCATTGATTATACATGAAAACATTTCTAGGATTTGAAGATTTATGCAAGAAATGATGACCATAATGATTATAACAATACATTTGTTCATAGTCTGAGGAACCTTCTAAATATTCATCATTTGTGACATTTCTAGGTCAGACATCATATTATTAACAGTCTCGAAGTCCCAATCATCAGTAAAGGTACTAGATAAAATAAAGTCACTTAATGAAATCTTGAATAAGTGTGGAATCTTCAACAGCTCAGACGGGCCAAAAATGTCATATTCTTTTTTATCCAAAGCTATACCACCTGGTATAGGAACGGCTGTGATGTTCACTGATAATAAGTCTCTCTGTTCACGGTGAGATAATTGGTGGCTTGAGGAGTAAGTTGATGTTCTTACTTACTGTTTCCATTTTGACATATTTTCCATTTATCAGTATACCCAGAGTTATTACCAGAGTCAACCAAAGTAGAAGAAAAAATATTCCCAACACAATTCAAAAGTTCAATCCATGGTGAAACCAGATAAGTGTTTTCCAGGTGTTGAAAAAGGTAATTTGCTTGTTCTTTGAAAGTTCTTTTTGCTGGCGTAGTGTCAGGTTTGCTGGGATCCTCAGAAAATGTATCAAAGGTAATGAAATAGCCAGAGGCTGTTCTGTCAATTGTTGGGATTGCATCAGGATTCGTTGAAATCGCTGGAACAACTTGATCACTTGTTACTTCATTGTAGATTGGAGCTACTTCGTTGTAGGCAGGTGTTTCTTGACAAACTGTTATTTGGGTCTCAAGAGGTACAAGTTCCATAACTTTGTTGCATAGTCCTTCTTTTCGCACTGCAGATTCCTCAAAAGTGATGAGTCTCTCAGTTTGAACCTCTTGGATTATAGCTAGAGCTGTGCGTCTGCTACATTGGCGGAGTCCACTTAGCCTACTGTTTAGTATCGGCCACATAGTGTGGTTTTATCAGGTCGATGGACACAAACCTGTTCTCCTTTTTACCAGCAAGGGGCAGCAGCAATACTGTTCTTGATCCGTGGAAGGTAGGACAGGTACTGGGTGTCTGTAAGAAGGCCCAAATTCCTTCTTGTCCACGATCTTTTCTCTGACTAGATCACCAAGCTTTGGGATCCAGACAGGCCTTGCTGGGACGGTCAGTTTTTCCCCAGTAGTGGTTGACTTCAGGAACACGTTGCTTTGTTACGTTCTTAATTAATTGAAGTCTCGTAAAACAGCCAAACGATCTTTGAAATCAAATTTCTTTTTGTCCACCACTGATGTCTGATAATCAAGGTCCGCAACCAACATTATTGTCCCAAAAAGGACCTCATATGGAGTGATACTTCCTAGAGGACTTCTTGGCAAGTTGTTAAGACTACGTTGGACACTTATTAGATGTTTGACCCACCCGTAACTCGAACCTAATACCCTAGCTGTTATAGATTGCTTTATGTCCCGTTTTTTTCTCTCCACAACCGAATTTCCCTCAGGATGGAATGGACTAGAATACCGCAATGCAACGCCCAATTTGGCCAAGGTTTCCTTGTAAGCTCAAGAGCTAAACGCAGGACGCTGGTCAGAATGTAGCATGCCGATTGCGTCTGTGCCAATAAAGACTCGCACACCTTTTATACCAGTTTGAGCGTCAGCCGAGGGCTGAGGCCACATCCAGATGAACTTTGAACACTAGTCGAATGCGACCATATATATATTTATAGTTACCATCCCTCTGTACGGGACCGCAGTGATCCAGGTAAATGCAAGCTAATGGTTTATCTGAAATTAACAGGGGCGTCTACGCAGGACATTTCTCAGTAGAGACTTTCATCTTTTGGCATATTTCACATTCCAAAACATAGTTTCTGGTTTGTTTCCTCATGCTTGGCCACCAATATCTCTGTTTTAACAATGACACTTTGGTGGAAACACCTGCATGAGTAGAGGCGACCCTTTCATGTGCTGCTAGGATTAGTCCTAATCTATGTTCCATGTTTGGAATTATCATATCCCCCACTCCAGGGATTCCAGCAAACGAAACATTGTTTGCATCAGTTATATATGAGTATTTGAGTGGAAACCCTTTCGGTAATGTTTTACCACTGTCTTTGCTTGAAGCTTTGACAGCCAGCATTATTTTGCAGCTACGGAAGCCGTTTGCACAGCTGCCTTGGCAACTTCATCAGCCAATGAATTCCCTTCAATGTGAACGCCATCACGTTGATGACTCAGCATGTGTATCACATGAGTGTTTTTTAGTCCTTCTCGTAACTGAACTACTTGTTCCCAAAGCGTTTTATGCTTGATTGTGCTACCTTTTGCATCTTTGAAACCGTTTTGAAGTCAATACTGTAAATATTCATTGTAAGATTTGACACAATAAAACGAATTGCACACTATGGGCCAGATGTAGGTCGCCAATTACCGGTCGGTAACGGCCGATTTCGGCCGTTACCGACCGGTATTTGGGATTTGGCATGTAGGGGGCATTTTATTTACAGAATCGGTATATTTACCGATTCGGTAAATTTACAGGTTCGGTAAAATACAGAATCAGTAAATTTACCGATTCTGTAAATCAAGATGTAGGTGGCACTGTAATCAGTGCCACAGGCCCTTACCGAATCGTTATTTACCATGGAATACTATTCCATGGTAAATAACGAATTCTAGTGTACATGCACATCTGTGCATGTACACCTGTGCCATGTGGCACACAGACATGCCCTAAGGGCATGTCTGTGTGTCACAAGGCACACAAGCCTGAAACAGGGGTGCAACAGGGTGTCAAAGTGACACCCTGTCCCCCTTGTAAATTCGGTAATTTTACCGATTCTGTAATTACCGAATCGGTATTTGCTATGGAATCCTACGGGCTTCAAGGCCCATAGGAATCAATGGCAAATGCTGATTCTGTAATTACAGAATCGGTAATTACCGAATCTTACAGATTCGGTATTTTTACCGAATTTTTTACCTACATAGCAATTACCGAATAGTGAATACCGAATCGGTAAAATTCGGTATTTACCATTCAGTAATTTGCTATTACCTACATCTGGGCCTATGAGTGTGGGGAATTCGCAATCTGTATTCTCAAGTGCCATCTTGAATGCTTGTAGTTCAGCTCGCTGAGCTGTACAATCTCCTAAGGATTGAGTTTTTAGTGACCATTGGTCTAAATTTGACATCGCGCCAACAACCTTTAACGATCGCGCAAGCCGCACTATAGACTTGTTTACCTCCGTAGTGGGTTGAGCTGATCCGTCAGTATAAAATATACATTCATACTTGTCAAGAGGGAGAGTTTCAGTAGGCAGAGGACATTCTTCTTCGTATTGTAGAAATCCGTGTGTTTTTAAATGAGGATCAAAAATGTATTCAACCTCTGTTGCAGTAAGAGAATTAACCCATTGTATCCATCTTGAATGTAAAGCTTTAGCATTAGGAATGCTCGCTTTTGTCACCTCTTCTAAGGCAGGTACAGGTGTCACAACCATAATTCGTTTTCCCTGTATGAGGGCTCTCTCTCCTTTGCTACAGCAGTTTGAACAGCTGTCAGTATTTTTTCTGTTGAAGTGAACTTCATTTCTGCTTGTGTGTACAAATGTGATTTGTAAGCTATTGGTACGATTGGTAAAAGTTAGGTAGGTGAATCCGCATTGACCCGGAATTATTCGGATCACTAACATGCGTACGTTTACGCGTGCAAATGTTTAGTTGCTAATATGTCTGTTTGCAATGAACGGAAACATTTCTGTGTGTTTTTGTGTCCAATTTACTGTTTTGAAATCAGGTTTGATTAATTAGTAGAGAGGTTTAACCCTTTGTGCGTAGTTTCGAATGTAAGTTCTTCCGAAATTCAGGAATCCTAGTCAGAAACACTGGAGCTGGATTCTCGGCAGGAGGATGGCAGCTTCTGGTCAGTGCATCAGCTAGAGAGTTGGCTTCCTTCGGCACTTGCTGTAGCGAGCTGCGTCGTGCAAGTAGGTAGTCAAACTGCACCGAACCACACCGTGCTTTGCCATAGGAAGTGAAGTTATATTTATACCTTGAAGGTGTTTAGGAATGCCAGTATTGACGTAAAGTGGGGCATATGAACGTCATGAATGAACCCCTAAGGAATAGATGTTCATGCATAATAAATGAGTTCTTGGAGAAATCAATATCCAGTCAAGGGGAATTCACTAACGGCTTAAGAGTCTGGTTTTCCAAGAAATCGTTGTGACGTCGATGAACGGATGGAAGTAGCCATGCCTGTATTTGGGTAGCATGGACTGTGCCTAAATAAGGATTGGATTTCTATGCCTATATACGGGCATTATGAATTAAACCTATATAGGGCATGAATCGCGAAATTCATTCAGAATCTAAAATCGAACACAACAGTACCATGTCTATTATCCTATTAGAACACAAAATCTTCCTGCAAAAAATCTCTGATCAATGAACGCATTACAGTCGTCTTTGGTAGGGAGAAGGAGTAGTCTTAGTCAGTGACCATACATAGCTCCATCTGCAGCTCTGATATAGAAAAATGCTGGCAACAACATCCCTGCCATGTGAATGAATCAGTGGCTTCCAGGGTTGTACTTTCTAGTCACCGTCTGACGCACACAATTACCCCAACTCTGCAAGATGAGTACCAGCTGGGTATATTTTAGATTCCTCTGACGGTAAAACATATTTCAAACACTGCAAATTCCAAAACCGGTTTTCATACAAAATATTTGTATGTAATAAATTAACTTCTTCTATACACTACACAGATGTTTGTAGGCCTGCCATCAACATGTTATGTCATCAATATTAATCTCTATTCAGTGAGCGGCTTTCTATTAACATCCTTCAGCTATTGCTTTTTATATCAGCCAAGAGGATTCATAATTTTGCTAGCTTTAGACAGCTACCAGAGCTAATATCAATCCAATTAAATTATACATAGAGAGGCTTTAGATTATTTCAGATATTCGTTGGCACTGGTCAGCATCCTTCGACCCTCTTTTGAATAAAGCTTCATTCACTATTAGATCAGCATAAGAAGTACTTTACTTTCATTGTTATGGCATTGGGTATTAGATGTCTTACTCTGCATAAGGAGTGCGGCCATTACAATGCATGCAAAGTGATGCATCCATGCACTGCTATGGATGTTCACCCCTAGCGTACTACCAACCTAAACCTACCCATACACCAGCCACTTCACCTGCTCTTACTCCTACTCCGACCAATACCCCTCATCCTATTAATATCACTAAAACTATTCCTACCTTGCCACATAACCACTGCCTACTCCTATCTCAGCTCCTCTTCCCATCCCTATGTATACTTCTACCTCTATTCCCACTCCTACCCCTGCTCTTGGTCCTACACGTGCCCTGACTTCTCGTCCATCCCTACTTTTATCCCTACCACTATTATTACTCATACTAATATTATTTCCTGTCTCCTGCTTGTCATACCTTTACTCCTACTCGCCATCTTGTTATATTAAGATTGCTTTTTCACAAATGTTCAACCTTGCCCAGCCATAATTTAGCTTTACACTTCAGAGTGCTTTAGTGAAATATTTAAAATCATAATACACAATAGATTAATATACAGAAGAGATGAAAGGTTGGAAGTACATGTTGCATACGGTTGACGGAGTGACACATGAAACAGAGTCAGGTGTGGTAGAAGCATTGTAAAATCATGCTTGAAAACTTCAGATGAAGCAAACAGATTTATAAGGTAATATTAATACATAGAAACAATTTGCAATAATGTTTTTCGAATGCATATGTTGCTCATTAATGAATACTTATGACGATTTTGATGTTATGTGAATTGGCCTAGTGCTTTTTATGCTTTCTGCTGAGAGTGCACCAGTTAGAAAAATCAGTGCAAATATGTGTAGCAATGAAATACAAGCTTGACATTTTGAGAGTTTATGCTAGAGACTATAAAGTTTATGAAAATCTAAAAATGATATTAGAAAATTATAATTTGAAAAACGTGCATTTTTATAAACAGGGTACAAATTTCTGGTAGAAGGGTATTTCTAACGTTAAACATTTCAATGCAATAATATTTTGGGAATGTTTATATATTCTTTATTTGATATGATATAATTGAATTATATTTGAAGTAAAGTCAAAGCTTATTTAATATAAATGTGTGATGCTATCCTAAAGGCCTTCTTTTTTAAATACTTTTCTCTACTTCTGACGTTTTCCCTTGTTTAATACAATGGATTGTTCTTTGCAAGTGAAATGTTGTACATTTGCCTGTACACTTCTACACCCTGACATTCTTGAGAGCTTTTTCAATGTTTATAGCAACATTTTCCCTTTGGATAGAATTTTAGCTATGCCTTATATTTGACTAGGTCCAACACTCTGAGTAGTGGTAGAATAGTGAAGCTGCAGCACAAAAGTCAGGTTTAAGACATGTTGGCAGAGCGATTAGAGATTACACTACTTTGTATGTGTCTGTGGAACGATACACTTGAAGTATGCCACATACATTTTGATGTCTGCTTGAAATGGGAAGTGCAGTCTGTCAAGTGTAAGGGACTTGATGGTCTTGTGACTGAGGAATGTTTCTACTTGCTCATGTATTCTCACACATGTTATACAACTGAAGATGCTAGATGTATATAACACAGCTATACATCTTTTTGTATACTTGTTTTATATATGATGCCACTAGCACAGAGTACAGACACATGTATGCTAGCTTTTAGGAATATATATTGAGATTTACAACAGACAGAGAGGGTTGCTGTTTTATATTTGGCTAGCCGTAAACACTCTCAGTGGTCGCTGAATAGTGAAGCTGCGGCACAAAAGTGAGGTTTAAGACATCTTGACAGATGGAATAGTGATTAAGGTACTTTGTAGGAGTATGTGAAAAGGTACACTTGAAGTACGCCGCATAAATATAGGTGTCTCTTTGAAATGGGAAGTGCAGTCTGTCAAGTTTAAGGGACTTCATGGTCTTGTGACTGAGATATGTTTCTACTTGCTCATGTATTATGCATCGGAAGATGCTAGATGAATAAAACACAGGTATACATTTATTAGAATGTTTCTTGTATATATGATGCCACTAGCAAAAGGTACAGACACATGCATGCTTGCTTTCAGGAATATAGTGAGAGTTACAACAGATACATGTAAAGGGTTACTGCTTTATATTTGGCTAGGCCCAACACTCACAGTAGTTGCAGAATAGTGAAGCTGCAGTACAAAAGTGAGGTTTAAAAGATGTTGGCAGATGAATGAGTCTGAGTCTGTGAAAGGTACTCTTGAAGTACGTTGCATAAATGTAGGTGTCGCTTTGAAATGGGAAGTGTAGTCTGACAAGTTTAAAGGACTTCATGATAATGTGAGTGAGGTATGTCTTTACTTTCACATGTATTCTCATACATGTTATGCATCTGAAAAAGTTACAGGTGTGTAACACAGATATACAAGTATTTGTATGTTGCTATTATGTTAGATGGCACCAGCAAAAGGTCAATCAATCAATCAATCACATTTGTTTTTTTTTTGTTTTTTATTATTTTTTTTTTCTCCCCGCAAATTTTTCCATGCATTCCTGTATATGTTACAGCACAAAACAGTTTACAATTTATGTTATACATTACATTCCGTTGTTATAGTTATAGTGCATTATAACTGCAGAATTCTCCAAGTCTGTCCATGACAGCGTATTACCTGTATATTGCCTATTTAAATTCAATAGTACACAGATATATACCCATTAAGAACTTGACAGCCTACTGAACACTACCCTAGGTTTAACCTGTTGCTTTTCCACCTAGTAATAGGTTGCCATATTCTGCTACCTAGTACCTTAGCTCTTTTGCCTTTCCTCGCATAGATTGCTTTTTCTAGATTGTATGTAGATAATAGGCTTGCTATCCAGACCTGAAATGAAGGGGGAGCCTTGTCCACCCAGTTTCTTGCTATACAAATACGATAGACTGCAAGTGCAACAAAAGTAAACTCTACAAAAATATCATCCACCGTATCCCCAACCCCCAAAATAATTAGTTCATCCGTCATTTTAATCTTAATCCTAAGTGTTTTATCAAAGAACTCTTCGATAGCCATTTTCAAAGTAAACAATTGTGGGCACTGAGAGAACATATGTACAATGTCTGCTCCCGCTGAATTACATCGGGGACACGTTATCCCTGTTATGCCGCCCCACTGGGCGATCCTAGCCGGGGTATGGTACAGAGAGAATATTGTCTTGAAGTGTTGTGATTGCAGGGTAGCAGAGCATAACACTGTCCTAGCAAGATCCAATGACAGCTGAAAGGATTCAAGCCCTGACCCCAGTTTACCCGTCCATTTTTGAGCATATTTCTCTCTTTCATCCGTTTTGGTACCTTTCAGCTCTGCGTACAGTTGTCTTATTGTACAGAGACTAGTTGTTTCTATGTAATCCATAATTTTACATTGTCCCAGCCCTGCCGGGCCGCCTTGTTTTTGCATTAAGAAACTTCTGATTTGCAGATATTTGTAAAAGTTGTTATGTTCTATCCCGAATTTCGTTTGTAGTGCCCCAAACTGTAGCACATTCCCCTGACTGTCAAGGAAATTCCCTATTTTCACTATGCCCTTATTGTGCCAGACCCTCATAGTGAAGTCCCTGAAGATGTCTCTTGGTAGTGAGCAGTTTGTGTATAATCTCGTATAGTTATTAAATCTGCCTAATCCAAATTTTTTTGTCAATCCTTTCCAAACCCTATAAGCCGCCTTTAAAGTCTTAAACCGTGTGTGTTTAAAATAAGTAAAGTCGGTTGTGTTTAAAAACCCATTCACCGCCCCTTCGCCCAATAGTGTAGTATATACATTAGTAAACCTTGGCCTAGCTTCTGCTGTGTGATCTGCATCCCCCCCGCCAATTAACCCCTGACAATACTGTAACACGGCAGCCCAGTAATAGAGCCTAAAGTCGGGGGCCCCCCATCCCCCCTTTTCTCTAGATACTGTTAAGTGTCTATAGGCTCTCCTTGTCTTCCCTTTAACCCAGATAAATGGGAAGTGTAGTCTGACAAGTTTAAAGGACTTCATGATAATGTGAGTGAGGTATGTCTTTACTTTCACATGTATTCTCATACATGTTATGCATCTGAAAATGTTACAGGTGTGTAACACAGATATACAAGTATTTGTATGTTGCTATTATGTTAGATGGCACCAGCAAAAGGTCAATCAATCAATCAATCACATTTGTAAAGCGCGCTACTCACCAGTGAGGGTCTCAAGGTGCTGGGGGGAGGGGGGGGGGGGGGGTGCTGCTACTGCTCGAAGAGCCATGTCTTGAGTTTCTTCCTGAAGGAGAGATGGTCCTGGGTCAGCCGTAGGTGGGTGGGGAGGGAGTTCCATGTCTTGGCCACCAGGTAGGAGAAAGATCTTCCCCCAGTGGTGGTTCTGCGAATCTATGGGAAGGTGGCGAGGGCGAGGCTGGCGGATCGTGGAGAGCCTTGTGTGTGTGGGTGAGGAGGCTGAACGTGATTCTCTTGCTGACGGGGAGCCAGTGCAGGTCTCTCAGGTGGGCAGAGATGTGGCTGTGACGGGGGATGTCCAGGATGAGTCGTGCAGAAGCGTTCTGTATGCATTGAAGTCTTTTCTGTAGTTTGGCTGTGGTTCCCGCGTAGAGGGCGTTCCCGTAGTCCAGTTGGCTGGTGACAAGGGCCTGGGTGACCGTTTTTCTGGTTTCGTTGGGGATCCACCGGAAGATCTTTCAGAGCATGCGTAGGGTGTTGAAGCATGATGACAAGACGGCGTTGACTTGCTTGGTCATTGTGAGGGAGGAGTCCAGGATGAAGCCTTGGTTGTGTGCGTGGTCCGTGGGAATGGGGGCGGTACCCATTGCAGGGTGCCAACAGGAGTCGTCCCATGCGGAGGGGCATGGTCCAAGGATGAGGACTTCCGTCTTGTCCGAGTTCAGCTTCAGACGACTGAGCTTCATCCATTCCGCGACGTCTTTCATTCCTACCAGGAGGCTGGCTCTGGCGGTGGAGGGGTCGTTGGTGAGGGAGATGATCAGCTGGGTGTCGTCAGTGTAGGAGATGATGTATTGGTTGTGTTGGCGTGCAATGGCTGCGAGGGGGCTCATGTAGACGTTGAAGAGGGTGGGGCTGAGCGAGGAGCCTTGAGGATCGCCGCAGATGATCTTGGTGGCCGCAGAGCGGAAGGGAGGGAGGCGGACTCTCTGAGTTCTGTCTGAGAGGAAGGAGGTGATCCATTCCAGAGCTTTTCCTTGTGTCCCCATGTGGAGGAGGCGGGCTGTCAGGGTGCGGTGGCAGACTGTGTCGAATGCTGCTGATAGGTCGAGGAGGATGAGGGCGGCCGTTTCCCCGTTGTCGAGCAGGGACCTGATATCATCGGTGGCTGCGATGAGGGCGGTCTCGGTGCTGTGGTTTGCTCGGAAGCCGGACTGCGATGGGTCGAGGGAGCCGTTTGTCTCGAGGAAGGCGGTCAGTGTTTGTTGATGGTTTTCTCGATGACTTTAGCGGGAAAAGGGAGGAGCGAGATGGGTCGGAAGTTCTTGAGGTCCATGGGGTCCGCGGTGGGTTTCTTCAGGAGGGCGCTGATCTCCGCGTGCTTCCAGGTCTCTGGATAGGTGGCAGATGCAAAGGAGTTGTTAATGATGTTCCGGAGTTGGGGTGCGATGATGGAGTCGGCTTTGTTGAAAATGTGGTGTGGACAGGGGTCGGCTGGGGAGCCGGAGTGGATGGTGTTCATCACGAGGGTGGTGTCTTTAGTGCTGACGGGGGTCCAGGTGCAGAGGGTGGTGGTGGGGGGTGTTGGTTCTGTTGTTGGGTGCGTGGTTGGGTGCCTGGTCTGGGCGCTGGGGTTGGAGAGCTCTTTGACGATGCTGAAGAGTTTCTTGCTGTTGTGGGTGTTGTTGTCCAGTCGTTCTCTGAATGCTGTCCTTTTGGTGGTGCGGATCAGCTGATGGTGTTTGCGGATAGCGTTCTTGAGGGCTGTCATGTTTTCTGTTGACTGGTCATGGCGCCAGGCTTTCTCGTGGGTATGGCAGGATATCTTGGAGTTTTTTAGGTCGTTGATGTACCACGAGGCTTGCTTGCTGCGGTGGAGACACATGTATGC
Source organism: Lissotriton helveticus (assembly GCF_964261635.1). NCBI lineage: Eukaryota > Metazoa > Chordata > Amphibia > Caudata > Salamandridae > Lissotriton > Lissotriton helveticus. The sequence goes on along the minus strand of NC_136071.1, from coordinate 982,903,416 downwards.
ATGTTTTCTAGAACTTGGCGAGACTTACAACAGTGACATTGCAAACATTGCTGTTTTGCATTTCTGGAGATCTCTTGCTTCTTTCTGGACTTTTCTTGACTATTTCTGCACCTCTTTTACTTCTTTCCACAATTATCTTGCCTCTTTCTGTACCCATCTTAACTCTTTCTGCACCTTTGTTGACTCTTTCTGTACTTATCTTGTTTCTTTCAGCACCTCTTTTGCTTCTTTGTGTAACCCTCTAATTTCTATCTGCACCAGTCTTTCCTCTTTCTGCACCTCTCTTAAATGTTTGCCGACCTCTGATGCTTCTTTTTGCACGTCTCTTGAGTAAGCCTGGGAGGAGTTCGCGGAGTTGCGCTACACGGAACTCCGCAAAGTGGCAAAAAAAAATCAATTGCGCCAAAAAGATGCAGTTTGCGGTGATTGCACAGTGCGGATGCTTGTCCGCCTCGTGCAATCATCGCGAATGGCACTTTGCACAGTGCAAGCGGTCCCTACTTTCCCTTTTCTGCCGCTCGAGTAGATTTTGACACGAGCAGCAGCTTTCTCAATGTGAACAAGCTGTTTCTCAATCTGAGTGGTTACGTGCATACGCGACCACTCGTAACGAGAAACCGGACCACCCCACATTGAGTAATCTCGCCGAGATGTTTATTTTCCACGCTCATGGTCACCAACTTAAGGTTGACGATCAGGAGCAAGGAAAAAAAACTCCGCCACGCGAAGTGGAGTTTTTCGGAACTCTCCCAGCTCCATGTAACGGGGAGTGCAGGAAACTACGCCAGCGGTGCGTAGTTCACCCAACCAGGGTTACTCTTGAGTCTTTCTGCATCTTCTTTTACCACTTTTAGTACCTCTCTTGTCAATTTTAGAAGCTTTATTTCTTCTTTCTGTATGTGTCTTGTTTGTTTCTGAACTTCTGTTAATTTTATCTGTACCTCTTTGCCTCTATGTCCACATGTCTTGCCTTTTTCTGCACCTCTGTTGCTTCTTTTAGCATTCCTCTTGTCTCTTTCACCATTATTCTTTCCTCTTTGTGCACCTCTGTTGCTTGTTTATGCACCTTTTTTGCACATGTTTACTCTTTTTTTGCACTGCTCCTGCCTTTTCCAACTTTTCTTTTCTGTCTTTCTGCACTTGTGTTGCATGTGTTTGTACTTTTCTTGCTTCTTTCTGTACTTTTCTTGCTTGTTTGTCTACCTCTTATGACTATTTTTGCACTTCTTTTAGTTCTTTGTACACCTGAGTTGCTTGTTTCTGCAGCTCACTTGCATATTTCTGTACATGTCTTCCTCCTTCTGCAGTTGTCTTGCTTCATTCTGCACTTCTGTTGCTATTTCTGAACATCAGTTGTTTCTGTATACACTTTTCTTGCTTTTTTCTGTTCCTCTCAAATGTCTTTCTTCACATCTTTGGCTTTTTGTGTACCAGTCTTTCCTGTATTGCATTTGTATTGCCTCTTTGCACATGTCTCTAGCCTCTTTGTGCACCTGTTTTGCATGTGTCTTTACTTCTATTGTTTCTTTGTGGACCGCTATGGTCTCTTTCTGCACCTATGTTGCCTCTTTGTGCATTTCTCATATTTCTCAGTAGTTGTGTTGGTGTTTGTGTTTCTAAACCTTTATTTTTTTCTGTCCCTTTCTTTCTTTGTCAGCACCTTTTCTTCTCTTTCTGGAATTGTCTTACTTGTTTCTACACTTTTCTTTTTTTTATTTCTTATAAATACAATAGCAACATAATTGTAATTAATTGCTTACTAGTTATTATCAATATTGAGACGTAATGCTTTTAAAATTGTTAATTGATGTAACAAACTATTCAACCTATTCTTTGTTTTTTAGAAAATATTTTGTTTGGATTATAAATGGAAGATGGCAAGAAAACATGAAAAGAGAAGAGAACAAAGATAACAGGAGTACTTAAACAAAACTAAAAAGAGTGCACTAGAAAAAGACCAAAATGTTACTCAGGATAAAGTCTGGTCTGGTAAGAGTACTAAACAATTTCCTAAAACAGTTGCAGAGAGATTAAAAAAAGACAATAGTAATGAAAGGAAAATTAAAATGTGTACAACAAAGCACTAGGAGTAGAAGAATTATAAAGGTAAAAAACATTTATTTTTGGAAAAACAACACGTCACAAAATGATAAAAACAATTTAAATAGATAGGTGTACGAACCTTTGGAAGTAGAGTAATTCAGAATGTATTAAAAGACTGTAAAAAGTATAAAAGAAGATTAAAAGCATATAAGAAGAAGCAACACATTGAAAGTGTAGTAGATACTGCTTTTGAATTGAAACAAAAATTATTCATATTAGTATTAAAGATTATGAAAACATTGAATAAAACAATGCTGTTTATGAAGGAGAAAAGCAAAAGAAAAAGACTGGTTAATAGAAGTAACTTTTCTAAAACTTTTACTGGTGAATGGAAGCACACTTCTAGTACTGAGCCTTTCTATAATGAAGAAAGCTATTTTCAACAGAACACATTAGTACATGCAGTGGATACTAGTGGTTGATGCTATGAGATGAAAGATGGTTGTCCTATTCCAAAATAAGCAATAGTTGTTAGGAGTGTGGAAGAAGTAATAGCTGAAGATGTTCAAGGGACCCGTACACAAGCTCCTGTATATAAGTGGGATGGTAGCAGTATTTGCAGTATTCGACAGGAATATATTACGAGGATGTGCCAAAAAATGTCTTAAACAGAAGATTAAGATGTTACAAGGACTAGAACCATATAAAGTAAGAAAATATACTAACTTGCAGGGTCATTCTCTGGCTTGTCCTTCAAGAGAAGTGTGTCAAAGTACTTTTCCTCATTTAAGAATGTTAGCAGTACACAACTCAGAAATGCGGAAGTTAGTAAAGAAACTCTACTATGTAAAAAGTCCTGCATTATGTTTAAGTGAAATGAACACAACTGTTCTGCACAGTTCACTATCAGATGAACAAAACGTTTGTGATGATATACAGTTTCGTTTTTAGGTTCACAAGAGGAGTGTAGAGAAAGTAGGAGCTTGATAAGTGTAGGTGTTGCAGAACGGGTGAAAATTAGTATTGATGTGTTTGCTGAAGAAACTACAAAGTTTAAGACAGTTTTATCTGAAAAACCAAACTATGTTTGTATTTGTTGTTGACATACTCACTATGGAAGTCAAACTAGGAATATTGATTTATATTTAAAAAGTGATAAGGAAAACAAGTATAAGTGGCAGCAATTTAGTGCCTATGTTTTGGTAAAAGGTATGTTTGAGTTGCATACTGATCAACGTATTTGTAAATATTGTTACAACAAATTAGAAGAGAACAAAATGCCAGCTAGAGCAGTAAATACCAACTTAGACTTGGTAACTATTCCTCAGAAAGTGGAATATTTGAATGCATATGAGTCCATTCTTATTCGATCTGTGCACCCATTTCAGGCTATAGTTCGTATGGACCCTTAAGCAGGCAAGCCTGCAACAGATTTACAAAGAGGATTGAAAGGAAGAGTTGTGTACTTACCTGTGGATTTTTAAAAAAATATTGAAACTGTTGCTGTAGACAGGGAGGAAAATGAGCCGGTAGTTATTATAGTATGGTGTACCAACAAAGAGTTAAAAAATATGACACGAGTTTGAAGATGTTAATACATTTCAAAAGGCTACATTATATCTGGTGCAGAATAATATTTATTATAATAATGTAAATGTTGATGAACAGGTAATATGCTTAGAAGATGAATCAGAAATTTCAAGTGGCCGAATGAAAAAAGTGGAAAAGTCCAGGAATGAAGAGATTTATGAACATTATACTACATATCCTCTACATTCAAAAGAAGTGATAGGAGGTAGTATTCAATTATGTCAAATGAAGGAAGCAAAGGGAACTCCCATGAGTGTATGGGAAAAAAATTTCGAAGCTTGTTGTTTTCACAGCTGTTCCCTACTGGTGAAGGTTGAAAATTTGATGAGCAAGCTGTACAGATTCCAGCTTCAGAATACTGCTTGACAAGATTGTACTCTGAAGGTCCAAGATTTCGACAGTATATTTCATATATACTTCATCTTCTGTTTGAAAGTAATTTGTCTGCACTTTGCTGTACAGTGAACCACATATTAAAAACAAGAGTTCATCTTCCACATGTTTCTGCAAAATAATTCTTGGGCAAAGTTCAACAAAGAGATGAAAATTTAGAATCACAATAAATTCATTTGATGGCATGTCAGCGTGGTACCAATGAATATTGGTTTTGTTGTCACGGTGAACTTAAATGTATGTTAAGATGCTTAGGTACACCTACATGGTTTGTAACACTTAGCTGTGCTGAATATGCATGCTAAGATTTATTTGAATTTCTACGAGAAGCAAATTCAAATGTAAAAAATATTGAATTGAAAACACCTGGAGAACTCTGTTCCTTGGATCCTGTAAATGTCTGCAGGTATTTTAACCCTAGGTTTCAAAGTAGGATGACATTTATCTGCAATAAAAATAGTCTTCCTTTTGGAGAAGTTACTGGTTTCTTTTGGCTTAAACTGTTGTGTCTTTCACCGAACAGTATGTTACATGGGTCATTCCAAGAGAAGGAGGAGAAAAGAGCATGAGGCAACAAGTTTTACGGTTTCAAAGTCATCGATGTGGAAAATACTTTAGACGAAAATACAAGTGTTAAGAGAAATTTGATACAAAATGTCATTTTGGGTTCCCGCGTCCAATAATTTCTAAAGGAAGAGTAAATTATTTTTTGTCAGCAGTAATGCATATAATAACTCGGAAATCTCAGAAGAATATATACAACTTGAAAAGAACCGAAGATTCAAAGTATATTAATGACTACAATCCGGTTATTTTGAAAATGTGGAATGCAAACATGGATATTCGATATGTAGCAGATCATTCGATTGCTGTTGTTCACTATGTTACATCATATAAAACCAAATCTAAAAAGAGTTGACAGAAATTTTGGAAGAAATTTCACAAGAAAAGACTCCTAGTAATAAATTGTACAGCTCTAGTTTGAAGATGTTTTCCCATCAAGAGAATGGATCCTACAAATTTTTATATTCAAAGTCAAGAGGAATCATTTGGGTAAGTTTAGGTCTTGTCCACACAAAAGAAGAGGTGAGGGTACGGACTCACCCACTCCAAACCCCCTGTCAATACTTAGTACACCAGTAGGGAGTAATAAAATGTTTATATCTCGTGATGGCACGTGCTGTGTGTGCTAATACTGCCCTCACTCACACAAATATGTGACATGCTTAATCATAGGGCTGCTTACAATACACCCCAGCATAGCAACGCACGGGGTGGAGCAATAGGGTGGTGAAAGACAATACAATACAGAGAGAAAAAGTTTATTTCACTGTGGCTGGGAACAACTGTAATGAAAGTGCAGTGTTGTGTGAGTTAAAACTAGCTCAGAAGTGTCGCTGTGCCTAAAACTTTATTCCTGGACCCTCCGGCCAGGGTTAAAAACATGAACAATGGTGGTGATTGGGTGATGCTATGTGCTCCTAACACCCCTTCTTTACTGCCAGGTGGTCGACATGTTTCGGCCGTATGTGTGTGCCCAACGTTTAGGGTCACGCCGGCCTTCCTCAGGAGTCTACCTGTCCCAATGTATTCATACTCTCACCTCCAGTTGAGATAAGAGGGTATCTTAAAAACCTGCTCTTCCATATTGAGGGATTTCCTCTAGCAAATAGTGGAATTACTAAAAAGGGAATAAAAGGGAACACCAGTATAATGGGGGAGAAAAGAGAAGAAACAAGCAGTTAGGAATAATCTTTTCCTCAGGACATAACAAGCTATGTGTATAGTGATTTGTCTACACATAAATACACTCTGGTGTATCATTCATTCCCTACAAGAGATCAATAGTGCCTCACCCTCCTAGTTTCACGTGTGTATGTGAAAACTGGAGGTGCAATGACCTAATCAGGTATACAATCTTATCTATAATAAAGATTTCAGTGTTTGCATACATCCTGCTATAGTCAAAACAGTCACATCCACTGCCCTATAGGGGTCCGGTGCATGTCTACTCACCGAGTTTAACCCTATTTCGAGTTAGAACTGGCGGCGGGCAAGGTGAGACCCCCTCTAGTCACACTCTTAATTGCAGGAAAGAAAAATCACAGGGAGAGAGTTCGTCATGTTAGTAATCACAAAATGGCAAGATACAGTACAGACAAATAGTAAGAAGAGGCCTCAGATATTGACCATCAGTCGCCTCATAATCAGTGGTCAAGCTGGAACAGGAAAACATTTTTTAATTAAAGTTTTGACCAGTTATCTACAGAAAAATATAGAAACAAATTTATCTTGTGCTGTAACAGCTCCAACTGGATTAGCAGCACACAACATTAAAGGGTTTATTTTACTTAGATTACTTATGCTACTAGTTGAACTTGATAATATATTGGAACACCAGAAGCTAGCTGGAGAAGCTTGTTATGAAGTGTCAAGAGTTCTGAAGAAATTGAAACTTTTAATCATTAATGAGGTGAGCATGGTCTCAAACTTAATGCTTGTCTTTGTACACTTGAGAAAGCAACTGATATTAAAAACAGATTACATTGTTCTGTTTCGAGGAAAACAGTTAATTGTATTTGGAGATCTACTACAACTAACTCCTGTAAAAGGACAAACTGTTTTTTAAAACACTTGTCCATGATGACAAAAGGAAAACTTTAGGAAGTATTGGAAATATGAACATTTGGTTATATTTTGAATATAAAGAACTTATTAGGAATATGCGACAAGCAAGTGATGAAGATTATGGAAATATTCTTCAAGACATAAGAATCGGTGTCTTGACGAAACATGGCAAACAAGCTTTAAAATGTCGGCTACTAAGGAACTTGTTTACAACTGGAAACACAGCAGCTGAAGTAATGTACAATAAGCTTGGAGAAAATAAGTCGATAGTTTGCCTAATGCCTGCACTGCAAGAGGTTTCTACATTTAATCAACAACTTTTGAAACTAGAAAAATAACAAATAATGGAAATTGAAGCTATTGATAAAATTGAACACCAGGGAGTAACTATTCTTCTTACAGAGAAACTACAGGCTAAATTGGATTATTTGGAAAAGCCTGTATCTAAAACTGCTGGCTTAGAAAAGACTTTACATGTATGTATAAACTGTCAGGTAATTTTATGGCATAATTTGAATGTAGAAGAAGGTTTAGTAAATGGAACAATGGTAAAAGTTGTTGATTTTGTAAAATTTCAGAATAGAGATGGAATATAATATTTTATCATAAAATTTGATCAGATTAAAGAGGTAAGACAAATTGGGCATTGTGTTGTAAGTTTTTTGCTTGTAAAGGATTTGTATGTTCGCAGACAACAGTTTCCTTTAGCATATGCTCTAACTATTCATAAATCTCAAGGTTTAAGTACAGATACTGCTATTGTAAATATTGGAAGTACAGTGTTCAAAGAGAGAATTGTATACGTTGCATTGTCTCGAGTAAGAACATTGTCTGGTTCGTATTTGTTAGATTTTGATGACATAAAGGTTAGTGCTGATGCAAATTGTGTAAGAGAGTACAATTGTTTAAGAAGACTTGATACTCCTGATTTAGGTGAATATGCCATATATCAGAAAAGTATAATGTGTCCAAAACTGAAATATGCCAAAGATGTAATTGAGGTTCAAAAAAAGAAAACAAATGAAGAGAAACTTAAAGGCATATAGAAAAAGAAAATTGAAAGTGTTGTTGACATTGTAGGATACCAGTTGGAAAACAGTTCAGGTATCAACTGTTATGCTAATGTGATTCTGAATGTTGTGTTTTATCTATCAGATCTTCAATATGAAATCACGGGAAATCCTGCAAAAAGATTCTGTTCTTTACTACTTCATGTATTTGAACAGTTGGTAACTGACAGAAGTAAAATGCATACTGCTTCTGGCATTGACATCTTTTGGATATATGTACTGATACTTTGACATTTGCTGTCAATATACAACAAGAGGCACAAGAATATCTAATGATTATGCTTAGAGTATTAAAACATAAAGGAATACAGATTGAAAACATATATGGACTAAGTTAAAGATGGGATCATAAATGTTAAGAGTGTTCATTTACTTCTACCAATGAAATACAAACAGAATGATTCATATACTTGATGATACCAGACTACAAATCAGTACCTTTTATCAAATTGATAATAACAGCCAAAAAGGACATGGAATGTTTGCATTGTAGATCAGAGATGTTGTCTACATTACATATGGAAAATTTGGAGAATATCTGATTTTAATGCTTCAACGTTGTTGAGCAAATGGAAGAAAAATGGAAGCCTAAATTTAACATTTTATTGCAAGTCAAATATCTATTTCATGAAGAACTTTTACAGCAGTGGCTATTATTTTCCATGATGGACCTACAACAAAATCTGGACACTATACTGTGTACTTAAACTGTAATAAAGGATGAACACATTGCAATGATGCCCACTTGGAATTCAAACTTAGATTTCCTATGAAATACCAAATTCATATTTGATATTTTTGAAGCCAAAGTTTTGAATACATCATTCGGCCTATTGGGAAGATGTGCACAGAAAGTAGACAGGACTGCAAACAATTAGTATCTATAATTAGTGTTTGGATTATTATTTGCGCTAATTGATATTACATTTGGACAATTGTGTTTAAAAGCACAGAGTTTATATATATGTTATCTATATTGTCCCAGATGTAAATGCGAGTCTACATTTTGGCAAATGTATTTGGGATAAATAATACAGTTAATGTAGATAAAGGTAGATGAAGTGTAGATAGAAAAAAAACACATAGCTACACATACTGAAATTATGCTCTACACTGATTATTTTTTTTCTACAATCAAATTCATTGTATTTTCTCCGCTGTTCAATGATGATACTACATTAAAATCACCATATATGGTAAAATTAAGTGGAATCTGATAACATCAAAAAAGGGAAACTGAAAATGTAATGTAATTCTAATTTATGTTGTGTTCTTAAAAATATAATATAATTTCTGTAATATATTATCATTAAATAACTGTTTTTCTTCTTTATAGTAGCCACTGTTGAAGTTTGAAAAGAGTTATAATGCTGTTTAGGTAAGAATAGATAATATAATATACATGATAACGTGAAAAAAGTAACGTTTATTTATACGTTATTTGTTTTTAATATAAATAATGTTGATAATTTACACTATTTGAAAACTGCCATCATGTTGCTCATGTAATCAGTCAGGCAGTCATCCTTTCATGTAGACTCTACCTATGCTCTCATTCATTCTCTCTTGTACTAATAGGATAACCTAGGCATTAGCCCTGTATTCTTCCTTTCACACATGCACTACCCATGCACTCATCCAATTACCCAGACAGTTCCCCTGCACTTATTCAATCACATAGAAACTGCCCATGTACTCATGCAACCACTCAGGAATTATTCTTGCACTCAACCATTCACTCAGGCACTACCCATGCACTCATATATTCTCTAAGACGCTACCTATGCACTCATGCAATGACCCAGGGATTACTCTTGCAGTAGTTCTTTTTCTCAGACACTACCCGTGCACTGATCTAAGCAGCCAGATATTATCCTTGCACTCATAAAGTCACTCAGGCACTACCCATGCACTCACACAATCACCCAGGCAGTACCTCTGCACTCATGCAATCAACCAGGCACTACCCATGCACTCATCCACTCACTCAGGCACTGTCCATGCACTCATCCAATGATCCAGGCATTACCCTTGCACTCATACTTTTACTCAGGTACTTCTCAGCCACTCATCAAATCACCCAGGCACTACCCCTGCACTCATGCAATCACCTAGGCACTACCCATGTACTCATGCAATCACTCGGGCACTACTCTTGCACTTAACTATTCACTCAGGCACTACCCATCCACTCGTCCATTCTCTCAAGCACTACCTATGCAATCATGCAATGGCCCAGGGATTACTCTTGCAATAGTTATTTTACTCAGGTACTACCTGTGCACTTATCTAAGCAGCCAGATATTACCCTTGCACTCATGAAGTTACTTAGGCACTACCCATGTACTCATGCAAGCACCCAGGCACTGCCCATGCACTCATACAATCCCCCAGGCAATACCTTTGCACTCATGCTTTCAATCAGGCACTACCCTGAACTCATGCAATCATCCAGGCACTACCGATCCACTCGTACAATCACTCATGCACTAATCTTGCACAGGCCTATTCACTCAGGGACTACTCATGCACTCATCCATTCTCTCAGGCACTACCCTCTAAGGTTTTTTTAAATTATAATTCCTAACTATAACCTGCTTGAAACCTATGGTTTTTTCAGTGAATTTCTAAGGTTTTTTAAATGATAATTCCTAACTATAATCTGCCTGAAACCTATGTTTTTTTCTATGAATTTCAAAGGTTTTTTAAATGATAATTTCTAATTGTAATGTTCATTAGGCATATCTGTTTTTTCTAGCTTTTTTAATTATCATCACGTTCTCAACGTTGTAAAACTGCAAATATGACCATTCTTCAACTTATTCTTTCCTCCAAGAAAATTGCTTAAACCAGAACCACAACTAACATTAATGATGTACAAACTAGGCGTTCCCTTTGTAAAACAACAGAAAAAACACCACTTCCCCATATACCAACAAGCCAAATCTTCACTGCTACCTAAAAAAACAGGCTATAGTTTCACTTACCACCAACAAATTAATATCAACATTTAACTTGTGTAAGGACGTGGACTATGTACTGCGTGAATTACATCTAACTCACACCGATATCTAAAGGCAAATATGTAATAGAGGTATTAATTATGCCCTTCCAACAGCCAAAAAAATCACAACACCTAGCGCCAACACCACTACAACCACCCCTCCTGACCCCTCCACCTCTTCTACCTCAGAGGCCGCGCAAAACAGGACTACAGACCTTCCTAAAATGCTAACACTACCTGTGATATGGTATACACAACTCAATATACAAACCAAAGACTTTTCCTTGTGTAGATATACTATTGATACGTGTAGTGTACTGCACAGTGTATGCAACCATATTATCTTAGACACTGGGGAATATTTTGGTCATGTAGCTGTGTTGTCTCCCCCCCCCCCCTTGAAGCAGAAGTGGAGTGGGCTGGTCCAACGTACGCAACTCCAGTGTAAGAGTATAAATAATTAGCCTGCACCTTGGGTGTGGTTCACTTGTGCAAAGACAAAAGACTCTGTCACAGCGAAGGTCCTCACCCTGCCACGTGGCTGCTGTCATGACCACGTGCCTCCTCGATATAGGCCCATTGCGAACTCAGCACCACAGCACTGCAGACTTATGTCTGTATCGACTACTGCCTTCGCTCAACAGTGAGGACAGCAGGGTTCACAACTTGAATTCAGCTTTCAAACAATCAATCAATCAATCAATCATTTGTAAAGCGCACTACATACCCCCAAGGGTCTCAAGACACTGGGGGGGGGGGCTACTGATCGAACAGCCAGGTCTTGAGTATCCTCTTGAAGGTCAGCAGGTCTTGGGTCTGTCGTAGGTTCAGTGGGAGCTTTGGATCTACACTACGCACAGCATTGAAGTTAGCCTTGATTTATGTAAGGCAGAGACAATTGTAGTCTATGTCCTCAGACTTTGTTAAAATAAGTGACAATAATTCTTCATCAATATCTGTGCTGACTACTGCCTTCGATCTACAGTGCGGCCAGTAGAGTTTACAACTTGATACCAGTTTCACATCAGCACTACAGAAAACATTGAATTCAGTATCGATTTATTTAAGGCAGAGACAATTGCACTCAGTCCTCAGATTTTGTTGAAGGATGCAACAAAAAACATTGCTCAATGTCTGTACTGACTACTGCCTTTTATCTACACTGCGGTCAGTAGAGTTTACAACTTGATACCAGGAGCGCATCAGCACTACAGACAACATTGAATTCAGTCTCGATTTATTTAAGGCAGAGACAATTGTACTCAGTCCTCAGATTTTGTTAAAGTATATGACAAAAAGCATTCCTCGATGTTTGTGTCAACTAATGCCTTAGATCTACACTGCGGAAAGCAGGGTTCACAACTTGAATTCAGCTTTGTATCTACGGTACAGACAGCATTGAAGTTAGCCTTGATTTATGTAAGGCAGAGACAATTTTGTTAACCACTTGCATGCTAATGACAAGGTGAACTCGTCATGAGGCACACTGGAGCTGTGCTCATGACAAGGTCAACTCGTCATGTATAATGGGGTTCATAAATAAGCAGCACAGGAAGGGAAAACCCCTTAGCAGCCAAGTGGCTAAAGGGTGCGACAAAAAACATTCCTCAATGTCTGTACTGAGTACTTTCTTCAAATGTACACTGCGATCAACAGAGTTCACCACTTGAGACCAGGAGCGCATCAGCACTATGGACAACATTGAATTCAGTTTTGATTTATTTAAGGCAGAGACAATTGTACTGTGTCCTCAGATTTTGTTAAAGTATGTGACAAAAAAGCATTCCTCGATGTTTGTGTTGACTGCTGCCTGTCGATCTACAATGCGCACAGCAGGGTTCACAACTTGAATACAGCTTTGGATCTACACTACGGACAGGATGAAATTCAGCATTGATTTATTTAAGGCACAGATAATTGTACTCTATGTCCTCAGATTTTGTTAAACGATGCAACAAAAAACATTCCTCAATGTCTGTGCTGACTACTGCCATCGATCTACATTGTGAGGGCTCATGATTCAGGCGGAATGGCGATTGCACATGACGCATTCCAGTAGGCAAGAGACATTGTACCAGTGTGAACCATAAATCATCGTAGGGTGCGCGCACGCTGAGTTCTTCAGGTACCACTAGCTCACTGCACCACAAGTCAACTCCCCATGGCCTTATTAAGACAGAATTTACAAGGCAAAAAACATTGCTCACAGTGTGGCTGGTCCACACCAGGCATCATTGCTGGCTGCGTAGAGCCTGAGAGCCACACCTACCACTAACTCTATTCAGCTTAAGTCAATGCCACATTGCTCTGGGCCCTTCCTGACGACTGCTTCCGGTCTATACTGCGAACAGTAGGGCTCACAATTCAAGATTAGTACCGATGCAAATTGTGTAAGAGACTATAATCGTTTAGGAAAACTAAATGCTCCCAATCTGCAACATCGCCAGCAGACATGCGTACCGATTTTGAGAAAGTTAGAATGCACTGCATGAAGTACAATTGTTTAATTTGTTATAGGGAGCAATCAGTAGACCTAGTTTGCAGAACAATTGATAACCATCAATAGTAGTTTTTTTTTCCCTCAAAGTACATGCAATCCAGTATGCAACATTCAATGCTTTGAGTGAAGCCCGTTCAGACCAGGTATCATTGCAGGGTGAGCACACGCTAAACACCAGATGTACCACTAACTCAGTACACCATACATAATCGCCACGTGGCTTTATTAAGGAAAAATTCAGTAGTCAAAGAATATTACCCCCAGTGCAGCCTGTCCAGACCACGCTTCATCACAGGTTACGTACACGCTCAGTCCCAAAGGTACTACTAACTCAGTGCACCATAATTCATCGCCACGTGGCCGTCTTCAGGCAGAATTCAACTGACTCTTCATTCATTATTTGTAGAGTGCAGTGCCAAAGTAAGTAAAACGTCTATCAAACCCTATACAATATCTCTTTAGTAGCCTTCCTTCAAAAACGTCTTTTATATCAGTTCAAGGTTTAGTTGAAAAACAAAATTCACGCTGCAAGTGCAAAGGCACACTCAATAGCAGTCTACACTGTGGACAGCACAGGTCACAACTTGAACTATAATGTCCCTGAAACATACACATTTCGACAATGTATTCCATGTATGTTTCATCTTTTATTTCAATTGTGATTACAGATAATGCATTCCAGCCTAAGATCTGCACTGCAGACTACAGGGTTTACAACTTGAATTCAGCTTTGGATCTACACTACAGACAGTAGGGAATTCAGCATTGATTTATTTAAGGCAGAAACAACAAATACTCCTGTGGGACTGCTACTATGCGCAAGCACCTTTAATCCCTGCATCCTGTGAACTATACTCACAAAGAATGTAGAACACAGCGCCAAAATGTACCTCCACTACCGGCAAAACCAAGTACCTCTGGTGCATCACCTTTTACATCGCCACCAGACATATGTCCCCATTTTGAGAAAGTTAGAATGCACTGCGTGAAATGCAATTGTTCAATTTTTTATGGTCAGCAATCAGTAGACCTTGTTTGCAGAGCAATTAATAACCATCAATGGTAATTGTTTTTCCCCTCAAAGTTCATGCAGTCCAGTATGCAACAGTCAATGCTTTGAGTACAGACTGCTTGAACCACGCATCATTGCTGGGTGAGCACACGCTGAGCACTAGATGTACAACTAACTCAGTGCACCATAAATATTCACCATATTACCTTATTAAGGCAAAATTCAGTAGCCAAAAGACATTCTTACGAGTGCGCTCTGCCTGAACCACGCATCATCGCAGGCTCCACACAAACCGACCCTACCTTACTGCACCACAACTCATGAACCCTTTACGATAGAATCTTCTGTGTATTATTTCACATATAGTGCTCCAACCTTTGTACAGCAGAAGTCATAAACCGCTTATGATTGAATATCTATGTATGATATCATGATTACTATTAAACTTGTTACCAACAGCAACATAATACAATGGAGTTGAGCACACGTACCAGTAACCACTTCAACTATCTATCTGTGTCTGTGTAGTTGTTATGTTTGTGAAATGCTGCTCCTGCGCCCTACCACATTATAATATGCTGTAAACAGCGTATGCAACCATCTTACCTCTGCCAGTAACAAAAACTTTGATTATATAGCTTTCTCTGGCTCATTTTTCAAATACGAACGGATAAAGTGGATCGTTACAATACTGCAAAGAAAGCGTATAGTCAATTTATAAGTGTGTGCTATTTCTTTTTTTTTAGCATATTTACATAGCCCGAAGTCGACCCAAAACTATATCAGCAATTTACATGAGCACTGTATTTATAGTACATTTTCAGGCACAAGTAAATTACGTCATTTCTCTACAATAACAGGATGTGGATGACTGGACGTGCCTTGAACACTGATTTCCAGCACCAAGTTCGACAGTATACCTGAATGACCACATATGTATATATATATATTAACTGCACTTCATGTGCCAAAAACTGCAATCTAAAGCTTTCACAGCTCTGTATTACTACAACTACAACACTCCACTGAATGTACAACAAACATTCATATTTGCAGAAGTGCGTCATGTCCACCATCTTTTATGTGTGCAACTATGCATAAATATAAGGTCAGTGATACCCCGTACCTTCCATGTTGCCATGTTGTGGGACTTTACAGACATATTGACACATTTGCGTTTAAGACCCGGGTGACGACAGCACTACAACACAGACACCATCAGTTGATTTCTCATATAGCTCACAACGGAACCACGCCCATTGCTCCGGAGTCATCGTTCACAGCCTCACGCAGCACTGGCATACGTCAGTCCAGCCCACTCCACTTACGCTACCAGGAAAACACAACAATAGTACATGGCCCAGATTTCCATTCTAGTGATTTCTTAGTTCCAGGTCTAGTTCTCAGAGCGGCACACACACACTCCCTCATGGCTGGTATACACCCACACCACACCCATCCAGGACATGCATCACAACACACGTGACCCTACCAATAAAAAAGACGGGGCGCACGTGCTTTACGCCATTTTAGAGTTGCTCCCATCGCAAGCGCTGTGATGGCCCATTCTAGTGGTTCGAATGCCTCATGTAGGCCTGAACTACTGAACAGGTGGGGGCCACTACCAAGTTTGTGGCCTCTTTGGTCACTGAGTTAGTCGTACCGCACGGACTGAGCGGGTGAGGAACCTGTGATGAAGATAGGTGCACGACTATGTCCTTTGCCCTAGTGATATCAAGACTCAGCACCAAATCTGAGACTTCATGGTGGCAGAGCGGAACTGCATGATGTAGAACGTACCCTGTCCGCAAAAAGGTGAGCAGTGAGGCCTGGGTGCGCAGTGGACGGAGTAGATGGGGTGCAGCATACTGGATACAAAAGGCGACGCACCGATTTAGGCATACGCAGTCCTATATACCTTATCTTATTGCATTTGTATTTTTTTCTGTAGCAGGAAAGTTTTAATAGTTGGTCAAAAGTCCGTCGCTCTTGATGACTAAAATCACGTGTATCACTGCGCACCACTTGTTTTCACAACCAGATGGAAAACATTACTACTCTACTAATTCTTCATAAATTGAAGCCCAATAAACAAGTTGAAACTGTACAAATAGTTGTATTTTTAATATGGGAGGGAAGGTGTGTGAAAGGGCTACGTTATTCTACTCCACATTAAGATAGTGACCATTACCAATCATAACATCTTTCTTTTACTATCTTTTAGATATAGAGCTTCAGGGTGCACTATGTCCCAGCACGTGGTGTAAGACACACCGGTGACAGAAAGTGTCTTTTCAGTCACTCTCTCACTTCCTCTCTCTTTTGATAAACAAATGACGCACAATCTTATCTTCCTTTTTATCTAACAGGTTGTGTTTCACAAATTGGCGTCCCCCTCCCCAACACCTCCAAAGCTCAACGTTTGAGGATTCTGCGATGAGGCGTGGCCATCATAACAACGCCTGAAAAGGTTGCTTCGACACGTGGTGGACCCTCTTTGAATCACGCCAATGGCACAAGGTGAGCAAAGAAGCTTGTTTCCGAAGCAACGAGAAGTCACCTGTGGGTGGAGACAGTCATTAGTGTGTAGCCGCCTGATTGCATAGAAATGTACAATTCCCTCCGGGCAGTGAGAATGGATAGGTTGGAACAGTCTGGGTGCGCAAGAAAAGGCACTCACCTCCGGACTCTGGGAGTCAATGGGGTGCAACAGGCTGGGTACGCAGTAACAAGAACTCACCGCTATGCGGTGGGAGTGCATGGGGTATAGTACTCTGATAGAAAAAGAGCTCACAGACACCACCTTGCTGTGGAAGTTGATATAATACAGTATCCTGAGCGTCCAAAGGCATGAAGCAGAAATATACTTGTGCAGTTGTATGTACTCCGCTATTACCAACTCTATACTATCTTTCAGATCACTAAACTTGTGTGTGCACTATGAACCAGCACATGCTTGGACACACAACGTAGGCAAAAAAGTGAGCTATGAAGATTTTATCCAGTATTAACACTACCTCTCCTGCTCCATCCATTACTTTCTCTCTTTCACACGTTCAATGTCGTTTTTTATCTCTTTCTCTCTCTCCCTCTCTCTCACATTGTTTTTCTTTCTCTTTTCAAGTTACGGACGCTGCTGTCAACTCTGCAGATAAATAAATCAAGGCTGAATTTAATACAGTCTGCAGTGTAGAAACAAAGCAGAACTCAAGTTGTGAGCTCTGTTGAACACAGTGTTTACAAAAGGTAAGCAGAGCGGCCTAGATACACAATGCCTCCAATTTAATACATTGCAAATAAACGATATTGTCCTGCATAATGATGTGATCACTAACCTAATTCTTTCTCATCTCTGAATCATTTTAAAGACCTGCTGGACCATACTGATGATCTGATGCAGTAGGCACTTCCCTACAGACAACTCTTCAACGGGGGCATATGAGAGGGGTGGGATGTATCAGGTACACTGCACACATGCAAATAACCAATATTGCTGAATGTTATGTTAATTTGTGATCTTTGACCTCATTCAGTCACATTGATCTAATTTTAAACACTTATTTACATTTTTGTTTTGCAGGTTACCTACCCTCCTATCATTGGAGTCCATCTCACATTTTGTTTATTATATTGTTATGTGAAAGTTAAGTTTCTAGGTATTTATTTATTATATTGTTATGTTAAGGTTTTGTTTCTAGTTATTTATTTTTGTTAAAATTAAAGTTAATTAAAAAAAGTGTATATGTCTTCTTTTTCTGACAACTTTTTACTATTATTTAGTATGATAATCATATGCTTAGAGAACATTAAACATTAAAAAGTACAAATGATGTTTAAAACTAGAAGTATAATACTGAGGCTAACTATTTACCAGCTCTTTACCAGAGTCTATAGCTGTCATTAACGGTTCCTATGGAAAAAAAATTAAACTCCAGCACAGTTATTGTTTGGATTAGCAACATTGTGTGGTGAACTTGTGACCTGTGTGCTCACTTAAGTGTTCCATGAACTGCTACTATGGTAACAGGCAGTAAGAAATTTGGGGGTAGGGTTGAAAGGTACTGGCTGTACAGAAACCATTATATTTACACAGGATCCTCTATATGACAGAGGGGAAATCAAACTGAGACAACAGAACACGGTAGAGCAGATTTACAAGCCTCTTGCGCACTTTCGTGTCACTTTTCCGATGTTAAAAGTGGCACAATGGTGGCGCAAGGGACTTGTAAATCTGCCCCTATGTACATTACGAGCAAAAGAAGTACACAACTCTTCAAATTCTTTCTCGATCACAATTAGACAGTGTTGCTTCACAATTCACAGTGAGCACTTCACTAAATACTTTGTGCCTATTTAAATAGGTGACGGGATTGTCGACATTACAAAACTTAGGGGCATATTTACAAGGACGGCGTTAAAATTATCGCCGCTTTAAGGGCAGCAAACTGCAGCTAAAACGGCGATAATGGACTTCAAAATCTTTTGTTGTCCTATCGAAAGATTTTTTCAACACTGCTGTTTGCTATGGCAGGGTGAGAGCCGGTTTGCATTTTGAAAGAAAGAACACGAAAACCTACTCTCTCTTTATGGCGGTTTCTTCCATTTTATATTGTCATAGGAACACCTACCTTGCCACTGGGAACGCCTACATTGCAACTCATTGGAGATACGAGGCGAGCCGTTAGTAAACCGGCTGCTAACATGCGTTAATGCATTTTAGCGTGGCCTAGTAAATAGGGCGATATAATTTTCACCGCATTTTTGGCTTTTTCTAAAAAATTACAGAGAAATGGCAGTTGGTAATATGCCCTCAAGTTTGCTATGACACAGCGGGAACCTCGACTCCTGCCCTGCCATAGCAAACAGCAGTGTCCCGGGGGTAGACACCATGAGACACAGCAGGAGCCGATCCTGGGGGGTGGTGTTCCCCAAGGCTTTCAACTGCTCCAGAATGGAGACCACCCGGCCCAGCTCCCAAAATATAAAAAGCCCCAGAGGGTGGTAATCCCTGAGGTTTAGACGAACCTTTGAGCTCCCTCACCCATTTATTTTGTAGCGCCGAGGAATGGCGATCCCTGGGCTACAGGGCCCCTTGGAACCCCTATCAAATGTAATATTTTAGACCCCGGGATTTGGCACTCCCAGGTAGCTAATTTTTAAACAAGCACAGGAGCCGGCGTTTCATTTTTATTTTCTCAGTTTAAAAGAAAATTATAATAATTTGGGGGCCCTTGGTGTCCTTGTGGGACCCCCTAAGCAGGTCTAGAAGGTCAAAATATTTCTTACCTACCCCTTTATACATTTGGAACACTTGTCCCACTAAATTCTAGATCCTTGCTTCTACCAAGGCACAAAATGGCTGCCAACACTTCCTGGTTTCCAAATGTTGACAACCACTTGACAGCCAATTAGCATTCAGCACGTGATCAGGACGGTGCGATTATAGTGCGCGCAAGATGCGCAGCTCCACCGAGGCCATAGATATATATGTACTTTTAATTGTAATTTTCTCAGGAACTACTGAACGGATTTACACCATATAAACAAAAGGCACTAGTCTGAACCAAGGACTACCACTTTGCCAAATTTGGTGTAATTCCGTTTAGCCGTTCAGGCTGTAGCTGCGAATAATGGTTCCTATGGAAAATTGCATGGGGAAAACATGTTTTGGGACCCCCTTTTTTCTCAGCTCCCGCTTCACGAATCACCCCAAGACTTTCAGGATAGGAGGGGACTGGAGCGCCCTACCAGTTTTGATAATTTTGCGAAGATTTGTCAACCGGCGCCAGAGGTATTCCAAATAGAATGTTGCAGATTTCCTATGGAAAATAGGTCCTAACTATAACTACCTACTGGCGACCACCAGTAGGTAATATAAAGGAACCGAGGCACAAGAAACCCCCAGAAAATGTCACAAAAGATGAAAAGAGGGCAGGGAAGAAACACCCTGACCCCCTAGGCCTGCTCAGGAAGCTGCGTTGCAGTGAGGTGTCCAGAGGCCACGACCCTTTTTACACCTTTCTGAAACGCAGCTCTGTGGCACTTACTGAAGGTACCTGGTGGGCTATTTGGCTCCCAGGTACCCACAAGATTGAAGAGGAATTAATTCCTCAACTTAAAATGTACCACAGGGTGCGTTTGCACAATGGTGAATGTAGGAGGCGAGGCCTGAGGTGACATGTCTGCAAACACGCCCTGTGGCGCGTTTTAAGTTAGGGAAAAAAATCCACTTCAAACCTGAGGGACCATGGGGCCCAAGTATCCCACCAGGTGGTTTCAGGAAGCGCCACTGTGCTGCGGTGCAGAGAGGTGGTGCAGGCGTGCCCCTTTTTACATCTTTCTGCTACACAGCTCTGTGGCGCTTACTGGATGTACTACGAAGACCTCAGTGATACATCTTTGAGCCCAGTACTGATCCTGAAAAGTCATTCTAACCATACTTACCAGTAACTTGAATTTCCTTATATAGGCTAACATTGACTTGTTTGACTTGGAAATTCTTGTAACTTGAATTTCCTTATATAGGCTAACATTGACTTGTTTGACTTGGAAATTCTTATAAGTGTTGAGTTTTGGAACATTAAAATATTCACCTAAAAAACCCGAACAACGAATTCCAATTTACTCACCTGTTATCAGGAGAGAACCCAGTGCTGCATCTTTTAGCCCAACACTGACCCTGAAAAGTAATTCTAACCATACTTACCAGTAGATTGTATTTCCTTCCATAGGAATCCATTGTCTGGTTTTCACCAGAAAAGTCTCAAAGTGTCTATTTTCACAAACTACAAATGTTCCTAAAAAATCGTATTTTTTTACTTAAACGCATGCTTTCAACTGTTTACTGGAGATGCACCAGTTCTGGATCCAGGATCCACCACTGAGTAAGAAAAAGTAACGATAACACTTCTTACCTGTTAAGTGAATTTCCTTCCATAGGCTAACATTGACTGGATTCACTTGGAAATTCTTCTAAGTGTGGAGTTTTGGAACTTTTAAATATTCACCTAAAATCATCCGAACAACGAATTCCGATTTACTCACTTGATATCAGGAGAGAACCCAGTGCTGCATCATTTTGGCCCAGCACTGACCCTGAAAAGTAATTGTAACCATACTTACCAGTAACATGTATTTCCTTCCATAGGAATTCATTGTCTGGTTTTCACCAGAAAAGTTTCAAAGCATCTATTTTCGCAAACTAAAAATATTCCTAAAAAATCACATGTATGACTTAAACGCATTCTTTCAACTGTTTACAGGAGATGCACCAGTGCTGGATCCAGGATCCACCACTGAGTAAGAAAAAGTAATGATAACACTTCTTACCTGCTAAGTGAATTTCCTTCCAAAGGGTAACATTGACTGGTTTTACTTGGAAATTCTTCTAAGTGTAGAGTTTTGGAACTTTTAAATATTCACCTAAAATCATCTGAACAACGAATTCCGATTTACTCACCTGTTATCAGGAGAGGACCCAGTGCTGCATCTTTTAGCCCAGCACTGACCCTGAAAAGTAATTGTAACCATACTTACCAGTAACTTGTATTTCCTTCCATAGGAACCCATTGTCTGGTTTTCACCAGAAAAGTTTGTGTCTAGTTTCACAAACTACAAATATTCCTTAAAAATCGCCTGTATGACTTAAATGCATTCTTTCAACTGTTTACAGGAGATGCACCAGTGCTGAATCCAAGATCCACCACTGAGTAAGAAAAAGTAACGGTAACCCTACTTTCTTGCTAATTGAATTTCCTCCCATAGGATATCATTGTGATTGTATGTGAAAAAGTTTCTAAGTGGCAACTTTTAAAATACAATAATATTCCTTAAAAATCACTACTGTAACCAAAACGCTTTTACGCAATTGTTTACAGGAGATGTCCCAGGAATGAATCTAGGATCCAGTCCTGTGGTTAGAAAAGTAATCCATAAAGTAATTAATTGCATTTAACTAGAAAATCCCTTTCAGCTCAATGTTGCATTCTGTTTGAAATTGTGTTGCCCATTGCAACAACTGTAACAACTGTACTTAAAAGTCTATTGCCTATTTGTAAAGTATTTAAACTATAGTAATTCATTCTGAGAAAGTATATTTTGTAATGTATTGTATAATGTAATTATATTGTAATGTAAAAAAAAAAATATCTAAAAATAAATAGTTAAAAAATGTAGTAAATCAGTATAAAAAAATAAATATAAGAATTAATACATTTAAAATTTGTCATTTACAAAACCTTTGAAATTCACTGAAAAAACCCATAGGTTTCAGACATGTTATAGTTAGGAATTAGCATTTAAAAAACCTTTGAAATTCACTGAAAAAAACATAGGTTTTATGGGTGTGGTGTTATAGTTAGTTGGACATTTCACTCCTACAAAACCATTGAAATTCCTCTGTTATAGTTAGTTGTAATAACTATAACTTGAACGCCCGCAATCCACTGTTGATGATGTCACATATTACATCATTCATGACATGGTCAGTGACATCACTTATAAACTAAGAAAGCGGGGTTGAAACCTCCCCAAATTAGTGGTAAAATAGCAGAAAGCATATGGTACAGCACTGGCACCTCGCAGGTTCATAAATTGTAAGCCTGTGTGATCTCTAGACAAAACTAACGGTTTTCCATGTAGAGACTAATTAAGCACCTTACTCCATCTAATCAAGAGTACATCTGGCCCGAATCCATGACTGTGTACAAATGAACAATACTAGCACCAAGTGGCAGAAAAGTCCATACTGGTTGTCCTGGGCACTTTGCAAAGCATCAGTGATAAAACAGTGATAGATAAGTGAAAAATTATTTTAGAAACAAGTATTATCTATCTGTAGGTAGTGCACTCCCGAAATATGGGGAAGGAAATGGTAGGCGGCCCGTGAAGTGCCCATAGTGAATCGGTAAGCCCCTTCCTTTCCTCCTGTGAAGAGAGAGAAAAAAGAAAAAAACATATTAAGATAAAAGATTACAATTGAAAATACATGTGTATATAACAATATGCACTTAAAAACATAACAGTTTACATTCCTCATGGAGGAGATAGAAGAGGATAAAAATTGGCATGATACAGAATTGCACAGGAGAATCAGAGCACACATGATACCCCAACCTATTCTTATTCATCAATAAGGTGTATTGCCAGTTCCTCATCAACGATATGCCCTTTTGGGTATAGGGTCTCAAGGTCAAGGATCCATTTGGATTCCTTTTTCCTTATCTTGAGTTCTCTGTTACCTCCTCTTGGGTCCACCAATATTTGTTCAATGGCATAGTAGTGCGAGAGTGAGCTATTAGACAAGTGATAATCAGCAAAATGTCTTGCTACCGGATAATGGGGGTCTTTATTATTGATGGCTCTCGGGTGTTCCATGACTCTCTTCCTAGCTATAAGTGTTGTACTGCCTACATATCTTTTGTTACATGGGCATTCTAGGATGTAAATGACACGTGAACTGTGTTATAGTTCTGTTTTTCTCCGAGTTAGGTACATTGAACTCCTTCACCATTTGACTTGTGTGGCATGCCTTGCAGTTGCCACATGGGTAAAAACCCTCAAGATTAAATATGCCACTGTTTTGATGTTCCATGATGTCACCATGAATAAGTATGTTCTTATAGACTGAGGCCTTTACGATATGTGATTTTGGGTCTCTCACTAATGGTGGGTCCTACTATGTTGTCACTCTTCAAGATGTTCCAGTTTTCCGAAGGATTTTCTTTCATTTTGTGTGAGTCTGTATTGAATGTAAGGATCACCGTTGTTTTAGGGAGTTCACTGCTTTCTTTTGCTTTGACTTGTAGAGTGCTCTGTCTGTCGATGTTTCTAACTTTGGACACTGTCCTATTGAGTAGCCAGTCAGGATACCCACGTGTCTTGAAACGTGACAACATGACATTCTCCTCCCTGAGATAGTTTTCTTCTGTACTGCAGTTTTTTCTGGCTGCCAGCAGCTCGCTGAAAGGGATACTCTATTTCAGAGTGTCTGGGTTGCTGCTGAGAGCATGAAGGAGACTATTGTCCGCCGTCTCTTTGCAGAACAAACTGGTTTCTAGTGTGTTATGTACAGCTCTGACTTTAACATCCAAAAATTCTATTTCTTTTCTACTCATGGTGGAAGTGAGTGCAATGTTATAGGTGTTAGAATTGAGTCTGGAAACAAATTCTTTAGCTTCTTGTTCATTCCCTTTCCAAATCAGGAGAAGGTCATCTATATACGTAACCAGACTGCGACTTTCTCAAAGTCAGATGTATGTCTTGTGTCTTTCTGTATCTCCTCCTCCCGCAAGCCTAGAAACAGGTTGGCAAAGCTAGGGGCAAAACATGTGCCCATTGCTGTCCCTAGTACTTGCCTGTCAGATCCCCATTGAACATGCAGGTGTTATTTTGGAGACACAGGTACATCATGTCAAAAAGCATAGTTGTATGGTCAAGATACATTATATTTCGTTCAATCAGAAATAGAGTGCATGCACGAATGCCCTGATCATGGTCAATATTGGTGTAAAGAGAGGAAACATCCAAGGTGATAAACATGTAGTTTTCTTCTTATTGGATGCCCTCTATTTTACCCCAAAAGTCCTGTGTGTCTTGGACATAAGAGGGAAGTGTTGTGACATAATTCTGCAAGAAATGGTCCACATACTTTGAAATGTTCTCGAAAGCACTGCCTATAGATGATACAATTGGTCTTCCTGGGGAAGATACAGGGTTCTTATGTATTTTGACACTCAAGTGCTTCAGACTTCTGAATCATATCTATGAGGTGAATCAAAGTCACCCTGCGTCACTTTCATGGCCTTATAGATATGGAGTAAGGCAAGGTAGTGTAAATACATTGCATTCCTGCCCTTTCAAATTGGTGTAGGGCAGCACAGTAAAAAGGCTTGCTGCTCTGTCCTACACCAGTTTTTTTGTAAATGAGGCCCTAGGTGTTTTTACAATTTCGAAAATCATACATGTTTTACATTCAAGATTTAGCACTCACGTTCATTTTTCATATCCGCTCACAATGTTTGTATACATTGGATCACACACTTTTAGAGAAGTGACAAAGAAGTTGTCATGGTTAAATATTAAGTTAGGTTTTATTTAAAAAATATGTGTATGGTAGATTATGTTCATATATTACCTGTCTGAAGTCTTTCTATAATTAAAAATGTTATGAAAATCTCCATTGCTGGCAATTCATACTTCATTAAAGACATTCATACTTTTTCTTTAGATTCATACATCTGAGGTATAAATGTACATGATTCTCCACCTGATAATAGCTATCAGGTTAAGTTTGCTTGTAACATTCCAGAAGTGCTTTTCCCGCTGCTTATTTATTCCACTTCCAATGTTATTCATTGCTTAATGTGAGTTTTAGAAACAGTTTTTATGAGCAAAATCTGTCTTTTACAAATTATCTACTTTTTATCTAAAAAGAATTTGACTAATTAATACTACTTTTTTAAAATACAAAGCTCGATTTAGAGTTTGGCAGATATAGTACTTTGGATATGGATATGGTACTATGCCCAAACCCTCGGTCTGCCTGCTCTATTTATAGCTGGTTGGGCAGTCAACTTTCCAAAGACAGTGTCCATGTTGGGTCTGTCTTTAGAAAATGTGCCCTAACTTGCAGATGAGTTAGGACCAATCAGAGTAAGGAAGTTAGTCTGTCCATGATATTTAGGGCAAACAGTCTTTAGACTGTCCATCGATGATGGTACTAGACACAAAACTCCCAAGGTGTGGAGATCATTATTTATTTGCAACAAACTCTTACTTTCAGACTTTACTTTTGAAAAAAAGTCTGGATTGCCAAGGTGCACTTTCTTTTCTCCTACTTGAGTCTCTTTCATTGATTCTGAATGACGTTTGCTGACACCTGGAGATGGAGATTGCACCTGAATTTGTATTCTGTTTTAATGTTATTTCCTAACTTTGATGTCCTTGCAACCTGGGCATCCTGTGAAGCCCCCTATTGCTTCCCAAATACTCTCTGGATATTACAGGTCACAGAGGCTGATGCACGCATAAGTACCTGAGTGGGATTTCTGACTTGCACAGCCTCTTAGCTTTGTTTTGACCTGGCAATCCCCCTCCCCAGATTCCTCTGTATAGAAACTTCACAGAGGATGCTGCACTCTGGGTGTAAAATGAATAGACTCTGTGCTGGCTGCCCTTCGTAACAGCACACTACCAACCCACTTCCCGCTCAGGCAGCAGACATATTGTCAATAGGCAATGTTTAGGCCTATGAGTATTTAAGTGGGAAATTAGACCCTTTTGATTTTTCTAGATAGATGTTTACTCCTTTTAGATACATTCCATTCTGAATTATTGCATCTAAAGAGGTTTTCCCTCCATGAGCCCATAAGCTTTCTATCTGAAAAGGATATCATACCAACACTTTAAGATAATTCCACCCACACTGGGGACCGTGTTTTATCTGAGTTTCCACAGCTACACCCACATTGAGTGGAGAGCTGTACCAGCTCATCAAGGCTCTTCCAAGGAAGACGTTTCTTTCTTTCTCTTTTCACTGCAAAACTCAAATATCACTTTAGTGATGATCACTGTTGGTCTCTGCTGGCCTTCATTTTAGCCTCTTACGCCACCTGGCATCCTTAATGTATGTCTCCATTGATATACCCCTCAAGTCTATAAAACCCAGACTGTCCTACAATTCTACCTACAATCTGAAAACAGGCCCTGAATACAGCTGACCCATATTGTCCTCATAGGCCTCTCTGCTCTGCCAGGACCTGAAGGCCAGCCTCCCTCCCCAAGCTAGCAGAGGATGGCAAATTTAAGGAAACCCTCCCTCAACAAACAGTCTGTTAAAAGCTGGTCATAATTCATTCAAATCAAATATCTCCCTAATCTCAAAAACATACCTTGAAGAAGCACAGACAGAGACTGATTGAAAAAGGTATCGAAATATTTATCACTGATTAATATTATGGCACAAGGAAAGTGAGGACTAGAATTTGCACCCTAGCCAACTTCCCTCTCACTCCTAACTGAACAACTGTATAAAGCGCTAACACACAACCAATACTGTCAATATGCTCCAATACAGGGGTGTATTAGGCCCATGCTCCATGCACCAATCCAACACCAATACATCCTATGGTTCAGTCCCCGGATCTCTTAAACTTACACTCCTCTTTCTATAGCATCTCATCCAAACTAGACAGTGTTATCAGTGAAGTTGGCTCCCTGTCTACACTACAGATCAAAACATTAAATCACCTCTACCGCTCTGTCTCTTCCCAGAATGACAATATGCAGCCACCCACGACCAGCCCATCCCAGAACATGACAAATACCACTGTCAAGAGAGCTCACAACTATCTCTCAGAAAAGGACATGTACTCACTTCTAGTAACTTACGTCAACCAATTTGATTTACCTGTACAAGAACAAGTACACAATGTCATAGATGTTAACAGGAATAAATAAGAATCAGGCTGATCCGTGTTGGTTTAACAATTTAAGAGCCCTCATGAGGCTTCAGCATCTTGGTGAAGTAAATGAGTAACCTGTTGGTGATCATCTACTATATGCTTACAATATTGCAACCTGTTTGCACATTTCGAATCCATCTTTCACAGAGGCTGCAGCACTGAAACAGCCACCATAAAATACTTGATGGCGTTCACCTCATATTGGACAAAGTGATGTCTTCCTTTTAATCTTTCTTGTTCTCAAGGTACTTTTAATACCCTTGATCATGTGAGGCTGTTGCATATCTTTGAAATCTCCAAGTGTCTTAAAGAAGTGCCATGCAACTGCTGATGATCAACCTAATCAATTGCAGAGTCGACTAGGTTCTATACTGGTACCTGTGCTATTAAAACTGTTCATGAATCCACTGAGAATTGTAATTGATGAATCAGTTCTCAATTTACCAATATGTGAACAACACCCATATTTACTCAAAGTCAACTAATTCAGTGAAAGCGTGTGAAAAATGAATTCAATTTTCATAATTGATAGTCAACCAATTTCTTTTTTTAATTCTCAAAAGACAGACTTTTTCCTTCTTCATCGACAATACAGGCGCGAATTAAACTAACCCTGCTTATCTGATCTTGACACTAACAGCCATCCTCTATTTGCCTAATATGTATAACTTCATACACTGAGCATACACTACAATTGCACTATAAACTCTTGCAGATTTCCATCTAGTAGTTGAAGCACTTGTCATCTCATGATTCAATCATATAACTTTTCATTGAGAACATCACTAGGTGGCTCTACAAGCCAGAAATCAATTCAAACTTGCTTGCACCATGTTTAAAGCCCTTCATCACTATGCGCCTTTTTACCTGTTTTCCTACTTGAATATCTCAAGAGGAAACTAATCAGGAGCCAGCGATATTTAGTCTTGAACCAATGGCAATCAAATAACACCTGCATATGTCTCAATCATTCTGTAGGTGCAGTTCTTTTGAACTCTCTCACCAACAGTCTCAGATGCCAGGAAGTCCTTCAGTTCTAGAAACAAATATCCTCCAAGGTCAAATTTTGTAACAGCAGACGTGGTGAAGAATGTGCTTAGTGGAAATAGCTTTTTTCCAAGGTTTCCTACCAAATCTTGGATTTAATTCTTTAGGTATTGTCCGCAATTATGCTAGACAGCCTTTTACCAGCCATCAGAGGTGACTATCTGATGATCCAATCAAACCGCTGCAAAAAGTGACACCAGTGTTGATTACATTCTCGTTATATAACAGTTGATTATAAATCTTGAAGGTCACTTTCTGTTATGAAAATGGCTTCCCTAATAAAGATTGATCATCACCCTGTTGGACAGGTATTATGCTACATTTTTATTATGGCAAATACACATCAGTCAACATCAGAGTCTTAGAAACTCAAGCTTTGCGTCAAAACCTAATTCGGTGACAACAGGCATCTACAGGAAGGAGGGGGCAGAAGTGCAAGCAAATAATATATTTTTAAAAAGTGCATACACAGAGTTTATAAATAAAAAAAGCACATACCTTACAGAACACAACGTCCTTCAGCCCTGACCTCCTCTATCACTGGAATGGGATGCCACGCCTCGCTTGGCCAATCCTCACTCTGCTCTCATGCAGCATAAGAGCAGCGCTAGGACTGGTTGGACGGCCTCTCTCGGTGCTCCGCAGCGCTCTGGATGCTTTGTCTTGTTCTAACCCAGCTGTCTTAAGACAACTGGGTTGGAGCTGTTTAAAGTGCGCATGTGTGGCTGGCCATCGCAAGACGGCCGGCCAAAAAGACACGTACACTTGAAACAATGCACAACCAGCATCCGTCCTGATCGTCTGTTCAGGACAGGGCATGAAAATGACCACTTTATTTTTCATCTCTGGGGCTTTGGGAGCTTTTAAGTGGGGTGACGCTCCTCCGCTCCAAATGAGGGGCCGCCCCTCCACTAATTAGCCCAGTGACAACCCCTTGGTGTAAAGTGATACTAAACTGCACAAAGTGGTTTTGTGATGAGAAAAGTGCACCCCTGCTGTGCAAATCACCTTTTGTACTGGAAAGTAAATACTGTGGCAACTTACTGTCACTTTGAATCACTTTGAGCTGGTTCTGGCCCTCTGTGCTTCTGGAGTAGCCGGTATTAAGTGTTGGGGAAGTTCAAATATTGGAAGAAATGCTATTTCAGATCCTGGCAAAAGAAAATCTTTTGGTTTCCCTTTTCTTTTTCCAAGATTTAGTTTCTGGTCTCGTAAATTACTAGACTCTGGTGCAATGCCTTCGACCTGACACAGATCCTTTCTAAACCAACTATGGAAATGTGTTGGTCATGGTGTAAAATGAGATCCAAAATGTTGTGAGAATTTCTAGATCTAATGCAACCTTCTACGTCAATGACCCACTCTATACTATCAGGTTTCCAAGGTAGGTATGTAAGTTAATCAAATCAGACATATTCATATTATCAAACTGTATTCAAAGCAGCTGATGGTGATGAATTGAAGGAATAGGAAGCATTAGAGAATGTCATCAGATTGATTGATGTAATGTGGTAACTTCCGTGACTGTCTCGGCCTGTGTGAATTTTTAAAAGATAGAGTTTAATTTCTGGTTTAGTTTTCAGGTAGATTCAGATGAGAGTAATTTGGCTGTCCAGTGTTCTTTTGCAAGTTCAGCAAGCTAGGAAGGATTGTGTGAGATGTGGGAGCTCGAACAGTTCCCACAAGATATGCATTTGTAGGTGTGTAAACACAGCATGGCTGCATATAAAACAGTGAGGAAATACCAAAACCAATCCCATAGATCCTTGTCTAACCAACATTATAAAAAACTAATTACAACTTTGGCATTGGCTGTAATGGACATTGTTAACTTTTCACTGTATTACTGATAGTTCCTGACAGGATGAAAAAGAGCCAAAGACGTCGGGGTCAAAGGGCGATGAGTCGGTTTCAATTGCTGCAAAGGTGATGATGCCTTGGTTTCGTTGCAATGCAGCTGCAGAGCCCACTTCTGGGGCCCAGAACTCGAAGAGGGCAGCTCAGTTAAGGATAGGACTCACAGAAGGCAGAATCCAGCAGCACCAGCAGAATTTCAGGAAGTATTTTGTGTCCCTGAGACTTCTCAAAACATGAAGCAAGCCAGCAAGTCCTTTGATATCACTCGGAGAGAATGTGGAGGTTGATGTTGTCCACTTTTCCTTTGGACTTTGAAAGATAAAGTCCTCTTTGCTTACTCCTTTGATTCTTTGCTAAGTGCGGCTTAGGATAACACGTATTCCCTTATCCCTGGAGACTCCTGATAGTGCTTCTGCAATGCTGACACATTCCTGACATTTTCCCATTTTATGCATTACCCAACTTTTTGAGACTTCTTTAGATGTCATCACTTTTGATGGTTTTAGACTCATAGGGCCAGATGTACTACCATTCTATTTTGCGAGTCACAAATTGCGAGTTTTGTGACTCACAATTTAAGACTCGCAAAATGGAATGTAAAACAGTGCTTCAGACACTGCTTGCGATTCCTAATGGGGTCGCAAACGATCTGCCTCATCAATATTCACATGGCAGGTCACAGTTTGCGACCCATTAGGAAGGGTCAGCAATGCAGGGATGGTGGCCTGCTGGGATCAGCATACCACCATGTCTGTGACTGCTTTTTCAATAAGCAGGTTTTTGTTTTAAATGCAGCCCTTGTTCCATAAAGGAAAACGGGATGCATTTAAAAAAGAAAAATTGAACGTTTCTGTTTCACTTTTTAACAGTAGGCAGTGGTCCAAGGCACCATTACCTGCTCTTAAAAAAATATTTTTGCATCCATTCACAAAGGGAAAGGGACCCCTTCCTGTTTCCGAGTGGCTTACCACCTACTTGTAGTAGGTGGTAAACTGCGAGTGTTTTCAACCGCAAATGCAATCTCAAAACAATGGTACATACCATTCTGACTCGCTATGAAGAAGGGATGCCCTTGGCATGACCCTTCCTAATAGCGACTCGCAAACACTATTTTGTGAGTCACTGACTCCGAAAATAGTGTTTGTAAATACCACCACCCTTTTTTGCAGTTGCAAACTGGCCTATTTCCCGTTTGCGACCGCAAAAAACAGTGGTATATCTGGCCCTAAATTAGATTACTTTAAACATTACTCATGTTTAAGAGGGTGGATTGGAGACTCTTCACTGAGTACCAGATTCTGCTGTTAAATCTTTGTATTGCTGTGACTGCACTTCTTGTTTGTCTCATTCAGGTGCACCTGAAATTCTTTAGGCTTTTGGTTATCAACTGTTATTCTGTACTGTTACAGCATGGTATTGAGATTTGTGTACATTACCTCATTTACATTACCAAACTGCTAACTTGTAATACAACTCCTTGACTTTATGTACTTATTCCTGGTCCTTATTGTGTAGCCAAATAGGTTACACTGTTCATTAGATGTGGTTGACTAATGCTAACTCCCTTCACCTCTCAGTCGACAAAGAAAAGACCTATTGGATAATTAATGGTAAAAGGTTGGCCCAGCAATGGATCAGTGGTATTGAGAGTGCTGCACCTAAATCATATCAACCTCGAGGCCTGAGAATAGCTCAGGAAGAGGGGTGAAGCTCATTTTTATTGTCTCTTCATACACTTCTAGCTACTGCTGTTCACATTGTTCTGGTGAATAAGGTATTTTGTACCATGCCTCTTTTCCTTGGAATGTCAATGTTAGTCCATCAGCAGTCAGATGCTCCTATTTAGATTTGAAAGTTGGCTATTTCTTCCATCTCACCTACTCAGCTGTTTAACACATAATTGCCTAAAATAAAAAAGAAATTTAGGAAATATATTTGATTTTGCATTTTACAAGTCTAAAGAGTGGCACTATGACATATTATACCATCATCCATTCCTAGCCTTGTTGCATTATGGTGCTTGTAGAATTGCTTTTAAAACTTTCATTATGGTCTCCAAACTCCAGCAGGCAAAGTTATGTTGGCTAAAATGCCATAATTGGACAAAGGTATTGTATGTCACATGGAGCTGCTTGTCAGCAATGTTTTACATTTTCACGTAGCTGTCTGGTCCATTTAAAAAACGACTTGATTCACATGTAAAAAGAAAAGTAAACTTTACTTACACAGTTTGTGCTGTTTTACTCTTTTGTTCACGGCATGCTTTAAAACAATTATTGAAATGGAAATCGTATTGTCGTTCGTATAGTGGAAAGTTGTATACTGATTTTCACAACATAATAATATTCAAACAACATGGCTGTCATCAGGGAAACCTTTCCTAACACAAAGAATAAATAAAATAACAGGTGGTAGCAGCAGAAGAAACACCACACAATTCTCACACACTTACAGGAAAGGTAAAAGACTTTTAAATAACACACTAACGAGAGAGTGAGAGAAGTTAAAAGACAATTGAATGCTCTGTAAACACAGACAAATATAAACGAAGTATGAAACTCTGTACCAATTAGCCAAATTTACCATGGACATTCATGTACATGAGACTTCACTTACCTAGCATGGTATTCTTCCTCAGTATGTTCCAGATTTTGCACTAGGAAGTTTCAGACAGTACTTCTATTCATTGGTTACGGGTTCCTTAGTTTGATTGAATTATGATCATCATGTCGACAGTTATATTTTCCCTTTGTTAAAATGTCAAGCTTATAATAAAACTTTGTGTGGGTGAGCTAAATTTGTTTTTGAAGTTGTCTCCCTACCATAATATTAAAAACAGGTGGATCGAGCAGCAGACTCTGCTTCTGTTTTCAGTCAACATGTTTCGCCGCTGAATATTGCCCCTACAGTGTGAGGCACTTTCCTCTGGCATAGAGGTACCTCACTTCAAATATTATGGCATAGTACCTGGTTCACAGGACATGATACGCAAGTGCATTCAATATATCCTAGGTTTTTCCACAAGTTGGGGCAACAGCTTTAGAAACACCTTTTCTTCCTCGGACAGGTGCACCTTGGGCAGAAACAGTGACAACTTTTCTCCTTCAGAGAACAAGTACAGCGAATGATTTGATTGATTTTTGAATGTGTAGAGCACAGCAGTTACCCGAGGGCATCAAGGCGCTATAGACTACCATCCAGAAAGCCAACCCTTATGAGAAAGTGGTAGCAGGGGTGGCTACATGCAAAATAGCCAAGTCATTAGGGTCTTTCTAAAAGAGAGGTGCTGGGAAATGGCTTTTATATTTTTGGCAGGGTATTCCAGAGCTTACTGGCGGCCTTCGAGAAGGCTCTGCCACCCCAGCTCTTCCTTATTGTTCTGGGTACCTGGAGATGTAGATTAGAGGATAAGCGAAGAGATCTGCCCGGGGAGTACCATGTGAACATGGATTTCAGTCTCATTTGGTGGGGGAGATAAAGAGCCTTATGGACTATACATAAATATTTGAAGCTGATGCGTTGGTTGATTGCAAGCCAGTGTAGGGTTTCCAGTCCCTTAGCCACAGAATGTCTTTTGGGAATGTCCAGAACCAATCTTGCATGGGCATTCTGCACTAGTTGGAATTTGTGCTGTGCATTCTTGTTCGAGTCTAGGTAGAGTGAATTGCCTTTAATCCAACCTGGACATTACCAGGGCGAGAGCAAGCTGCTTGCGTGCAGGGAGCGGGATAAAAGGGAAAACTTTCTTCAACATCCTTAGGATCCTGGTGCATGTGGAAACTGTGCGGTTAGTTTGGGCATTGAAATTAAGGTCAAGGTCCATCAGAACTCCAAGGTTCTTGGCCTTGCTTCCTAGAGTAGGACATGTTCCTAGAGAATATGGCAAACAGCTGCTGTTCCAGCTGGTTGCCCCTGGGCCAAAGACCATCACCTCCGTCTTATCCCCATTCAATTTTAAGAAGTTGGCAGACATCCATTCTGCCACCTTAGTCACACAGCATTGACCCTTCTCAGCCAGTGATCCTATATTCTTAGGAACTGATACCATGATCTGTGTATCATCAGCATATGACCCTACCTCCATTCTGCAGGAGTGAATGATGTTCGCTAGGGGTGCCACATAAAGATTAGAAAGAGTGGGACTTTGGAGCAGAGCCATGAGGAACTCCACACGGCATGGTGAAGGATTCAGGATAGAAGTGCTGAAGCTTCACCTTTTGAAATGGTTCCCTGAGAAAAGAGGACAGGAGGGCTAAGGCTTGATGTGTGATGCCCAGTCCTTGGAGTCTGTCTAGCAGCAGGGTAGGAGAGATGGTATCAAACACTGCAGACAGATCCAGAAGTATAAGCAGCAGTCCCTGTCCTTCATCCACTCAGCATCTAATACTGCCCGTGGCTGAGACTAATGCTGTTTCTGTCCCATGATGTTTTCAAAAGCCAAACTGGGACTCGTTGAATCAGCGTTGTTTTTCAGCAGTTTCCATCAACTGAATATTAAGATGCATTTCCAGAACCTTAGTAGGTACGGGTAGTAGCGAGATTGGACTATAGTTTTTACAATCTGTATTGTCAAGATTCGTTTTTCCAGCAGCCCCTGAGAGGATATCATTATTTAATAGCTCACAGAGCGGGGTAGCCATATTACTGGCAGCCATATGGAGAACTGTAGGGGGGCAGGCTTCGGAGGGCGAGCCTGCATAGGTTCTCAAGAGATATTGCTCGACCAGCATAGGAGTCCGGGCCCGATTCACAGAACTAACTTAAGACAAAATCCTAAACTTACTACCATTGTGGTATTCACAGAAGGCACTTACTCATTTTGGTATTCACAGAAGGCACTTACTCATTTCGGTATTCACAGAAGTTAGGAGTCCTAACTTTAGGACTCCTAAATGCCTTCTGTGAATATCGAAAGTCTTAAAGTTAGGATTGTTCTCAATTTAGTAGTAGTAAAGTTAGGACTCCTAACTTTAGGACTCCTAAATGCCTTCAGTGAATACCGAAAGTCTTAAAATTAGGATTTTTCTCAGTTTAGTAGTAGTAAAGTTAGGACTCCTAACTTTAGGACTCCTAAATGCCTTCTGTGACTACCGAAAGTCTTAAAATTAGGAAGTTTCTCAATTTAGTAGTAGTAAAGTTGAGAAAAATCCTAATTTTAAGACTTTCGGTATTTACAAAAGGCATTTAGGAGTCCTAAAGTTAGGAGTCCTAACTTTACTACTACTATACTGAGAAAAATCCTAATTTTAAGACTTTCGATATTCACAGAAGGCATTTAGGAGTCCTAAAGTTAGGACTCCTAACTTCTGTGAATACTGAAATGAGTAAGTGCCTTCTGTGAATACCAAAATGAGTAAGTGCCTTCTGTGAATACCACAATGGTAGTAAGTTTAGGATTTTGTCTTAAGTTAGTTCTGTGAATCGGGCCCAGAGAGTGGAGAAGACAGAGAGGCCCTTGGTCTCCTGGCTCATGTCTGGAAGTGTGTCCTGCCATACTTGAGGGGAGCAACGGGGGTGGGATGATGAAATGGAGCCAAAGCCTGAGTGAATGTCCATAGTCTTAGAATAAAAGAAGGTGGCTAGCTGATTCTAGAACACCTGTGGGCGCTCTGGTTCCACTCTGGAGTGTGAGGCTGAGAGCAGTTATGCTAGCTTAAAAAGCTCTTTTATGGACGCAGCATATTCAATTTTTCGGGTGCAATACTTGGATTTTTCCAAATTTTGCGAGTTTATATTCTTTGATAGTGAGTTTTTATGAAATTTTATCTTGGTTTTTCCTCTATGCTTGCTCGTGGTGGCGGCATGTTTGTTTAAGTATCCTAAGTTTATCCTTGAACAAAGGAGCAGAAGGAGAGAGTCTTTTATGTACAGTTGTCTTCATGATAAAGACCTCTGCTCCACTATCCGAGTTCTCTGGGATCACACAGAGTATATCGTTTAAAGTTCTGGTTAATGCCTCAGTAGAGCCCCCTTTCCAGTTTCTGTGTTTCTCCACAGTGTGTGGAGTGTTTGTAATACAGCCTGTGGATATTGATGATATGTTAAAAGCCACTACATTATGATCAGACCAGACCAGCTGATGGGGAGTGTGTTTAGATCGACCACTCTGGGGTTGTAAATAAAAATACCATCTAGGATGTGACCAGCTTTGTGGGTAGCGGCGGAGACCAGTTGTGATAATCCATGATTAGCGAGAGCTTCTAATATATTCTTTGACTCATGATTATCCCCCTCCTCTGGGTGGAAATAAAAGTCCCCCATGATAGTCATCTAATTCTCTGCTAGCAGTGGTTCGAGATGTATTTTAAGATGCCTGAGAAATAGGGATCTGAGACCGGGGGGCCTGTATATCAGCAACCCACCAAAGGAGCAGGTGGGTAAGGTAATTAATTTGAATTGGAGGACTTCACACAATGGTGGATTAAAGCCTGATTCTATCAGAATTTATAGTGCACTTCAAAGACCACAGCCAGGACTCTGCCTCTGCGTCCCTACCTATCCACCCTCTGGATGGAGTCATTGGTCGGGACTGCCTCTACCAGGTTGGTTCCTGAAGCGTTATTTGCCCAGGTTTCAGTGATGAGGATCACATCTGGATCAAGATCTGCTACAAGAATGGCAAACTCCAGCTTATGCTTGATGAGGGAGCGGGCATTAAGGAGAAAGCCTTTATGATTCTCTTCAGTGACCGGACCTATTTCCTCAGGGTTATTAATGGATTTATTCACGCTGAACAATCTGGGCAGATTGTGGCATGTAGGCATTCTGTAACAGCAGTAGTTGCAGAAAAGATCACCATGAAAGAATGGTTACAAATCAGGAATCAGCAGTGCACCCACTTTCTCCATGAAACAATGGGTACAAATCAGAGAAAGAAGCGGTGCAAGCTCTGCTTTCTTACAGAAAAGGTACAGCATGGCAATAACAATAACAAAGCAAGTTTCCCTTTAGCACATAAGGCAGCAATTGTAATCGTATCGTCCATTCCCTGCAGAACAGACTCATCAGGGTAGACAAATTCATTGCTCTCGGAAGATGTACAGTTAAGCCATGAGTAATATATAGGTTGCAGACAGATCTCTGGAATGTATGCTTAAGTCACTGAGTTGTATGCATAAGTGGATGAGTGATTAAATATGCGCGTTCTGATGTAATTATCTCTTGGGTGACATTCCCTGTCAGAATCCTGAATGTCCTGCTCCTGTCACTTTGAGACTTTCTGTTTGTGATTATTCTTTGGCATTCCACGTGTTAATAAGATGCCGGTACCCAGTAGGTAATTGCTTTTTAGAGCAACCTAAGTAACTATGCCGTAGACAGGCATACATGTGAAATCTCTTTGAAATTATTTTGAATACCCACTCACCAGGAGAAGTCTATCTTTATTGGCATTGTCTCTGCTTTTAGTTTTTTTTGTCATTATGGTTTTAATTGTTTTTAAGCTAATTCACAAATTATGTATTTTATTGTGAAAATATTGGGGTCTCGATGTGGAGAAACAATTATCACAATAGTATATCTTTCATGTTTACGAATTGTTTGTTATTTGTTTTATGAGGTGATGGGGTCACTCACTGTGGAAAAGGTTTTTTGTAAGCTGAAACTTCTCCGGGATTGGAACTGGCTGCAAGACTAGAAATAAAGAAACCAGAATTGTCCTCATATCGGTTTGCATTAGAATATATATGTTTATATATTTACTAAAAAACAGAAGTTACAGGGACCATAGTTAGGCTCAGATTTCACTCATACAAAACCATAGAAATTCAGCAGTTATAGTTATCCAAGCAAATTATAACTTACACCCATGCAATGCACTGCTTATGACCTCACATATTACATCACTCATGATGTGGTCAGTGACATCACTGATTGCATCTCAAATAACATCACTGATGAGATCATCAAGTGAGTGTGTTTTCTAAGAATGTATGTGTGGTAAAAATATATTCTAAGCTACTACAAACTTTAATAAGTATTCTAGGGGTACTACTAATCAATTATGCTACTTTTAACATGCAATATGTGAGTGGCTGTGTGTATCCTTGTGTCTGTGTGTGTCTGAGGGGCTATTTGTGTGTGTGAGTGGTTGTATGGGTGTACAAGTGGGTGTGTGAGTAACTGTGTGGATGGGTAAGTGGCTGTGTGAGTGGCTGTATTGGTGAGTGAGTGGGTGTGTTAGTGGCTGTATGGGTGGGAGAGTGGGAGTGTGAGAGACTGTATGGGTGAGTGAGTGGATATCTGAATGACTAGGTGAATGACTGGGCATGTAAGTGTGATGCTATATGGGTGAGTGAGTGACTGTTTGAGTGGGAGTTTTGTTAAGTGAGTAGCTATATTATAGAGTATATGTGTGTGTGAATGACTGCATGGGTGAGTGAGCGGATGTGTGAGTACTTGTATGGATGAGTGATTGGGTATGTAAGTGGTTATGTGGGTATGTGAGTGAGTGTGTGATTGGTTTTATGTTTGAGTGAGTGGCTGTATTGAGAGGCTGCATGGGTGAGTCACTGGGTGTGTGAGAGTCTGTATAGGTGAATAAGAAAATGTGTAGTAGCTGTATGGATGAATGTATACCTGTGTGAGTGACTGTATGGCTGAGTGACTAGTTGTATGAGTAGTTGGATCTCTAACTGTGCCGACACACTGGCTCCTCTAAAGAAAGCCCCGGGCAAGCTACACTCTAAAAAGGCAGCAGGTTCTCTCCAACCCTTTATGAGTCCAGGCACACCTATAGACAGCTCAAGAAGAGCTGGAAGAGCAGCGAGACCCCAGAGGACCACTTACCCTTCAAAACCTCTGTCACCACACACCACTAACTCATTAGAACAACAAGGAAAGCTGCCCTTCAAGAAATGGTTAAAACCAAGGCACTCAATGGCAAATAACTTTTCGTCATGATCAAAGAGTTCACCAAACCCAGCACAGAGACAGCAGACATCCCACCCTCCGAAGACCTCTGCAACAACCTCAGCACCTTCTTCCAGTACAAGATTAAGGAGATCAATGACAGCTTCAACAGCCTTGATACACAAGATCCTCTCACCCCATCCACAACCACCACAGCCAGCGACACCAGACTCCAGCAGACCCTGCTCAGTTGGATTCCCCATACCACTGACGACACCCTCAAGAGCATGAAGAGCATCCGCTCCAGAGTACCCTCTGATCCCTGCCCGCACCACATCTTCAACAGAGCTGGCACCTCCATCATACACGAACTCTGCTGCACCATCACCCGTCCATCAACTTCGCCACCTTCCCAAAAGACTGGAAACACGCAGATATCAACCCTTTGCTGAAGAATTCCTCGGCAGACCCGAAGGACCTCAAGAACTTCAGACCCATCTTCCTGCTCCCCTTCCCAGCCAAGGTCATTGAGAAGGCCGAAAAAACAAACAGGTGTGTGGAGGGTCGAGGGGAAATATTTACTGACCTTACTGTTCGCGCCCCTGTACCAAGGTAAAAAACAACGAAGAACAGACAAGGTCTTCAGATGGTGTGTAACTACACATGCAACCGTAAGGCACTGGTGGAGAGCGCATGGGACAGAGGGTTGTTAAAACTAGGAGACTATTAGTCACAAACAGGCTAAAAAAATTCCCATCAGACCACCCATGTGGTGGAATTGCGTCATATGGGAATCAATGATCATACCAACACGAATCTGACCAAATAGTGTCGATTCGGGAAGGATTGTCAAAAAATAGTCCTGTTGTGACACCATGAAGTGTTGTGAATGGACAAAGTGCAGTGCTAACAAAGGGAGTGTGAAATAAAATTAACTACCAAGACACCAAAGAACATTACAATAGGAGTCTCAGTGTGTAAGATTAAAAACACGCCGAGTAGTAAGACTACTCGAAGGCGCTGGGCAGTGTGGTCGACATGTTTCAGCTGTAGGAGACATTGGCTCAGCTTTCTTCAGGACCTTAAACAGGGGAAAAGCTACTGCAACTACATTAGATTATAAGTGAAAAATAATATCAATGTACTGATATAGAGTTACATATATACCAGGAACTAGTATACTTAAATGTCCACTGGCAGGAGATAGAAGACTCTTCTTCCTATCAAGAGAGAAGGAGAGAACACAAAAGACAATTTGTCAAAACAACACCAAACCCCACACGCTAGCCCACCGTACACACACAGAGACCGTGCAGACACACCTGCAGAAATAATTTATATTCTGCATTCTCACAAGCATATTAGCTATAGTCACTCAGAGGCATTTCCTTTGAGTGATACTCACCCAGCTTTGTGTGGGTGACGACCTCACCTCACCCGGCAACCGCTCGGGAGTATGAGGCCCCGCTCTGTAGTATAGAGATAAAGGACACAGTAAGCACACAACTTTACTGGGTCCTACCCAATGGTTCTATACATGTAACCCAACTGACGTGTGATAGTAAACAAGATGTCGCACCCAGCCCTAAACACCCTAGAAATTCATAAGGGATACTTAAAAATCGCACATCCTGCGATCCCTAACACCACACAGAGAACTGATATCTATGTGTTTCTAAAGAAAACTCCTTTGCAAGGTATTATATGCCCTAAACCCTTAAGTAGATGATTGCATCATATGGAATGTCCCAGTCTCTTGGGGACTCCAGCGTAACTATATGGGGGGGAAAAATTCATTCATATCATTGAGAAGGCCACCAACACTCAACTTTTGGAGTTCATCGAAGCGAACCACATCCTGGACCTCTCCCAATGCAGCATCTTAAACAACCACAGCACCAACACAGCCCTCCTCGCTGGCACAGATGACATTGGCACCCTCCTCGACTGAGGCAAAACTGTAGTCCTCATCCTCCTGGGTCTCTTTTGACTCAGTCATAAGAATTCACAACGCTGCCATATGCAACAGAGACCTGGAATGGTTC
Organism: Lissotriton helveticus; assembly: GCF_964261635.1. NCBI lineage: Eukaryota > Metazoa > Chordata > Amphibia > Caudata > Salamandridae > Lissotriton > Lissotriton helveticus. The sequence continues at coordinate 982,861,914 of NC_136071.1, read as the reverse complement.
GACTCCTTCCTCACTGGCCATACACAGAGTCAGACTACCACTGTTCTACTCTGAACCCACAGAGATCAGCTGCAGAGTGCCTCAGGGCTCCTCCCTGAGCTCCACTCTTTTCAACATCTACATGGCCCCGCTCGCAGCCATCATCAGGGACCACAGACTCAACATCATCTCCTATGCTGACGACACCCAGCTTATCCTCTCCCCACGAACGAAGCCTCAGTCACCCAGAACAACTTCCACAATGGGATGAAGGTTGTCACCAACTGGATGAAGCACAGCTGCCTCAAGCTCAACTCAGAGAAGATCAAAGTCCTCATCCTGGGTTCCACCTCTTCTGCCAAGGATGCCTCCTTTTGGCCCCCAGACCTAGGAGCCCCCTGCACCCAGAGACCATGCACGAAACCTCAGCATCATCTTGGACTCCTCACTCACCATGACCTCAGATCAACATTGTCTCATCATCCTGTTTACACACGCTAAGCTTGCCACAAAAGTTCTTTAAGTGGATCCTGACCGAGTCCAGAAAGACAGTCACCCACACACTCATCAGCAGCAGACGCACCTCTGGCAAAACACTCTATGCTCTATCTCCCAGAAATTCCTCAAGAAACTGCAGAACATAGAGAACGCCCCTGCCAGACTTCTCCTCAGTATCCCTCGCCACATCACAGGCCATCTGAAAGAGATCTCCACTGTCTCTAAGTCAACAAAAGGATCACCTTCAAGCTCCTCACACTTGCCAACAAAACCCTATATGATGCGGGACCTGCGTACCTTAACCACCGCCTCTCATTCCACTGAGCCACCAGAGATCCCCGCTCTGCCCAACTGGGCCTAGCCACCGCCCCATGTATCCACATGACCATGGCCGGAAGAAGATCATTCTCCTAACTTGCAGCAAAGACCTAGAACACCCTGCCTCTCCACCTCAGGCAATCACTGGCACTGCCTCAATTCAGGAAGGACCTCAAGACTTGGCTCTTTGCCGCACGACCCTGCATTAATGGCATATTTAGCCCCAGGGAGGAGGCAGCCCCTGGGGTGCAGGGCCACACCAGGAAGGTGGAGGCCCCCAGGGCTGCAGGGAGGCTGCACAGGAACCACCCCATTAATTTTAGATTTGCCCATGGGAGGTGGTGGTCCCCAGGGCATGGGGGTTACTGTGACAGCAACCCCTGCATACATTAAAAACAGTGCCCTTTGGAGGTGGTGATCCCTGGGGTTTTTATAAGGCACAGGAGGGGAGTCCAGTGCGCCCCCCTCCTTTTTATACTTCATCATTCCCCAGGATATGAAACACCTGTGGGAACAAGATTACAAAAGCGCAAGGCCCACAATTCTTTTTTTAAAAGATTCTTCCGGAGCCACAGATGCTTATTTATTGCCACTGAATTCTTTTTAAGAAACATGCCTTTTGGGCCCTTCGGGGTACCTGTGGAGCCCCCAAGAGGCCTGGGGGTCATGGTATTCCTTCCCAGTCCCCTTTTCTTTCTGTTTTTTTCTGGACTCGGCTTGATGGTGGCAACACTTCCTGGTTTGAAGTGATGGCAGTCAATCCGATCTCAGCACGATATCACGGATCCTCTGCATCCCTGTATATACAATTGAAAATTTATTTTAATAACTCCACAACTACATAATGGATTTACTGCAAATCACGAAAAGGCACTTCCCTGGACCAACATCTACCTTTCTGCCAAATTTGGAGTAATTCCGTTCAGCATGTCGTGTTGCAGTCTTTTCTAAATTTCCTATGGAAATTAACATGTCGAAAATGCATTTTGGGACCCCCATTTTTCTCAGCCTCAACTTGACAGATCACCACAAAACTTTTAAGACAGCAGCTGAAGTGAGTCGCAAACTAGTTTTGAACATTTTGCGACGATTCATCACACAACACCACAGTTATTGGCAAATAAAAAAGGTCTCTTCCTATGGAAACTAGGTCCTAACTATAACTATCTACTGGCACCTTGCAGTAGGTAATATTTTTTGGGGAGGGGTGGGTTACCCCTAAACTCCCTTTGTTAAATATTTTTTCTCAGTTTTCTATTTTGGGGGTGTTACCTCCAAGCCCATTTTTTTTAACTCTTTACCTACCTTTACCTCTACCCACTAAAAACGTTAAAATCCTTCTCTCACTTTGCCATTCTGCATCCATGAACCCTTAAAAAATCCATACCTCCATTTACCACTTCCCACCCTTGAACCCTAAAAAGCACTTACCTCACTTTATTGATACCCCATCAGACCATGAAAACCCCTAACCATCCACACCACTATCTCCCCTTTTCCCCAAATACCCAACCTTTGCCTGAGGGAAGGAGATGCCCGTTGTAGAGAAGCCCAAATAAATTAAGATGATCCAAAAAATTGTTCCTCAGATTGTTTGTGTACAGTATTGGTGAAAGTAAGTTTTTAGTATGTATAATAGTGTTAATATGTGTATATACATTTTTCGATGTGCCTATCTTAGCTAATGTTTGGTATGCCAAGTTTCATTCAGTTCTGTCCAGGGTAAATACAGTTAATGAGAGGCTCAGAAAATATGTATTTTTCCACTTAGGCTCCCTTGAGAAATTTTGCTCACACTTTCAGCCAATTCCTCTGAATGGATGTTCACCAAACCTGGAATGAAAGTAGGACTTTACTCACAATGAATGCATTTGCTGGTTTGGTATAAGACTAAAATGGTAATTTTTAAGACACTAACATTTGTCAATGTGGCAGGGTGGATTCAAAGGGATAACATATTTATATACCTTGTGAGTTGCAAAGCCATTTTTGAATGTGTTTATTAAGCCCGGTTTGGTTACTCTGCTGTGCCAAGGGAGTTTACAGAGTTTTGTCTACTCCGTGCTCTGTTGAGAATGCAGAGTTCAGGCAGAACTCTGACTCAGTGGCAGAGCTGAGTTAGCCAGCTCCTCCACCCTCCCTAATGTAATTACAATAAAAAGGCACTTACCTGCTGTGGCTGCCTCCTCCTCGGCATGGTCTCTCTCTCTCCTTCCTCCTCCTCGCTGTCCTTGTCCATTGAAACCCCTACGTTGTAAATCTTGCGAGGAAGGAGAGAGAGACCATGGCGAGGAGGTGACAGCTACAGCAGGTAAGTCCCTTTTTTAAAAATTATAATTACATTGGGGAGGGTAGAGAGGAGCGAGCAGAGTTTCTTTCCAACTCCACCCAGGGTTAGTGTTTATTACTTGTCAAATAGTCACAACATTTAGCATACACTTAGTAGTTTAAGATTACTCTTGGTATTTCAAGGTTGATCCACAAAGGAGGAGCGGTTAATAAGAGGCAAACAAAGTGTTCATCTGCTAATCAATCTGTATCAAATTTAGCAAATACTTGGTAAGGTTAGATTTCTATTGGTGTGTTACGTCTTGTGCCTATACATAAATGGTACAAAGTTAAAGTGGGATGGTACAATTTAAATTTGCTTGTACCTTTCACTTTGATGAATTTGCATCAAGTCTGGTAGACCATGAACAAATTCCACCCAGTAAAGGTATTTCAGGTTTCATCCTGCAAGGGTGGCAAATAAAAGTGTGGGGGGCAAAAGTTTTTCATTAACTAATAACATGGGAACAACTTGACAGATATCCATGAAATTTGGCAGAGACTTATGCATGTTTTGCCTACTCTTGACCCTCTCATTTTTATGCAGGCCCATCAAGGGGAAGCAGATTTAAAGGTGGAGTTAACATTTGTTGACTTGGTAAAGTATTTACCTACTATTTAATGAACCTGCTCAAACTTTGACAGACATTTAGCAGGTTTCTTTTCTATTAATGTCAAAGTTTGAGCAGATATGTCAGGAAGTGAATGTAAAAGGGGGCAATAAACGTTTAATTCTGTAATAACTTGGGTGCTGCTTGACAAATGAGCATGAAATTTGGCAGGCAGTCAGAAAAGAGACAGTCTTTTAAACCAGTTTAAACTATTGAAGGGGGTTGGGCAGAGGACCTGGTCGAAACCGAAAATTCCCTGAAATAATTTTTGGGGGGTGACCCAGCACTGTATAGGCAAAAACAACAAAAAAGACAGTGGTGGAATTATTCATTCTTTTTTATCATCAAGATTTAAGGAAGGCACAAACAATTAATATCAAATAAACATCCATAGGTACATACTCAATTAGTTTGAATCACATTTGTGTTAAGCCACAGAAAAACATTTGATTGAATATGGAGTATTGTGCACATGACACGTCAATTGTGAATCAATCTGTGCAGTCTACAACAGAAATGGCAAGAGAAAAAAAGAGGAAAAAAGAAATAAAGTGGAGAGGGCGAGTTTTCATTTTTAAAAGACTCATGAACAGTCTCTTTTAATTTATGAGAAACCGTCAGCTGAGCTGCTTCATGTGGAAAACAGGATGCAGACAAGGATAGTTCTAGGTTGGGGCAGGGGAGGGTTGTTAATTTTCCTATAAAGGAGGTAGGATGGGTGTGTCCAGCTTCTTTCTGACTCCAGGCACCATCTGGAAGGGTTAATAGAGGGTTTTTTAGAGAGGAGGTGATATTTTCTTGGGGCCTAGCAGGTTATATTGTCGGGCTACGCGTCCATGAGGTACACTGAAGAAGTGAGGGTAGCCCTTATCACCTAGGGAGCTGCAGGTAGAGTGGCTCTACTCAGGCCTGACATTTTGGACTATGCCTGGGTGGGGCTTAGGCTCCCGACGCGTTTCAAATCCAGCAGGGTGGTTGCAGCCATTGAGGCAAGCCCTCCCCATGGCGGGGGCAGTATGTCAGGAGGTCGTGGCGGCTGGAGGAGTGTGCAGCACTCCTTGGCACCCCCCATAAAAGCAGAGAGATGGAGCAGCTTTCCCCAAGCTACAAATGCCAGAGGAAAATAGGGAAGCAATGGCATCTCCAGAGGGGGCGGGTCTATCACCCCAAAGGGACTTGCAAACAAGTGTCGTGCTGGATCCGGTCAAGGAGGGTCCTGGACTCCCTAGATGTAAAGGGCCTCTGGATCTCTTACCAGGACGGCCCATGGGGACATTTCTGTGGCTGTGGCAGGGTCTCAGAGCCCAGCTAATAAAAAATACAAATGTGCTTCTGTGGGTATGACAGACATGGGAAGAAGGGGGACAGGGAGTGCCAGGATGTGGTGCATGATAGAGAGAGACAGCGCAGAAGGCAAAAGCAGAGGCCCCATGGCACTGGGGCACCTATTAGCAAATGACACCGGGTAGACATTGAGACCAAGATAAGGGCAGTACAAAAGGGGGTGGTGATGGACGGAGCATCTGAATCAATCAAACACTCACACCCAGTCAAAAGATCTGGGTTTAATCCATCACCGTTCTTTAGCCCACTCTGCCACCCCAGTTCAGACATGGCTATATGCAAATCAGTCTGACCCTGTGCCTCATGGGAACAGTCCAGCCCGAACTGCCAAGCCATGCCTTCCCTGGACCGGAAACAAGCTTCCGAGGACCGGTTTCTGGCATTCCAGCCGTCTTCAGCCCGGCTTGCTTGAATCCAGTGGCAAAGTGAGCAAGGGACTCACGTCTGAGCATACCCTGCCACACTTATGGTGGCCAAAAGCAGTACAAAAGGGGGTGGTGATGGACGGAGCATCTGAATCAATCAAACACTCACACCCAGTCAAAAGGTCTGGGTTTAATCCATCACCGTTCTTTAGCCCACTCTGCCACCCCAGTTCAGACATGGCTATATGCAAATCAGTCTGACCCTGTGCCTCATGGGAACAGTCCAGCCCGAACTGCCAAGCCATGCCTTCCCTGGACCGGAAACAAGCTTCCGAGGAACGGTTTCTGGCATTCCAGCCGTCTTCAGCCCGGCTTGCTTGAATCCAGTGGCAAAGTAGGCAAGGGACTCACGTCTGAGCATACCCTGCCACACTTATGGCGGCCAAAAGCAGTACAAAAGGGGGTGGTGATGGACGGAGCATCTGAATCAATCAAACACTCACACCCTGTCAAAAGATCTGGGTTTAATCCATCACCGTTCTTCAGCCCACTCTGCCACCCCAGTTCAGACATGGCTATATGCAAATCAGTCTGACCCTGTGCCTCATGGGAACAGTCCAGCCCGAGCTGCCAAGCCATACCTTCCCTGGACCGGAAACAAGCTTCCGAGGACCGGTTTCTGGCATTCCAGCCGTCTTCAGCCCGGCTTGCTTGAATCCAGTGGCAAAGTGAGCTAGGGACTCACGTCTGAGCATACCCTGCCACACTTATGGCGACCAAAAGCAGTACAAAAGGGGGTGGTGATGAACGGAGCATCTGAATCAATCAAACACTCACACCCAGTCAAAAGATCTGGATTTAATCCATCACCGTTCTTTAGCCCACTCTGCCACCCGAGTTCAGACATGGCTATATGCAAATCAGTCTGACCCTGTGCCTCATGGGAACAGTCCAGCCCGAACTGCCAAGCCATGCCTTCCCTGGACCGGAAACAAGCTTCCGAGGACCGGTTTCTGGCATTCCAGCCGTCTTCAGCCCGGCTTGCTTGAATCCAGTGGCAAAGTGAGCAAGGGACTCACGTCTGAGCATACCATGCCACAATTATGGCGGCCAAAAGCAGTACAAAAGGGGGTGGTGATGGACGGAGCATCTGAATCAATCAAACACTCACACCCAGTCAAAAGATCTGGGTTTAATCCATCACCGTTCTTTAGCCCACTCTGCCACCCCAGTTCAGACATGGCTATATGCAAATCAGTCTGACCCTGTGCCTCATGGGAACAGTCCAGCCCGATCAGCCAAGCCATGCCTTCCCTGGACCGGAAAGAAGCTTCCGAGGACCGGTTTCTGGCATTCCAGCCGTCTTCAGCCCGGCTTGCTTGAATCCAGTGGCAAAGTGAGCAAGGGACTCACGTCTGAGCATACCCTGCCACACTTATGGCGGCCAAAAGCAGTACAAGATAAGGGAGCAGAGCCTCCTGAGTCAGGAAACAGAAGAAAGATGGGAGAGCATGTGCAGAGACAGGGAGGCCGTTTTGAATGTGAGTCTGCCAAAAAGAGGGGACACAGTCCTAGGCAATTATAGGCAGGCTGCTGGGGGGTTAGAGAAGAAAGGGCATTGGCTCTGGGCGCCGAAAGGTGAAGAAGTACGACCACATTGGCAGGGGGTTGGTGAGGCTCAAGGGCCCTGTGGAGCCTGGGACCCCTCAGGTTGGTGCAGCGTGGCAGAGCATTGTCTACCAAGGCCAGAAGACGAGGGTGGAAGGAAGTTAGTGTTGTGACAAGGGCTCAGGTTTCCACACACCGGCTGAAATAGTAGGCCTTGCCTGAAAAAGATGTGCATGTGAAAATGTGTGGTGGTGCGGTGTATAGGTCTGTGTGCGAGGATGATGAAAGTGAAGATAAGCTAGTTCTGGCCTACACTGCTGTGACACAGACGCCTTTGCATGAACGAGACACTTGGAGCACTTGATTTGTCAAGCCCACGAAGTATATAAAATAGAAGAGAGACAGGATTTCAATTGAATAGCCTATTATCACGTACCTTTTTGACTGTGGAGCCGGAAGGCCCATCTACACCAAATTCTCCACCGCTTGCATCGGTGGCCCTAGGATGTCCTGACTTCGTCCTGATGAAGACCCTACTGTAAGGATCCTACTTACAATCCCTGGGTCGATAATAGCGGGCTATATTTTGTGTTTACCTTTGTGGATAACAGTGATAGATTCACCGTATCCCCATCTGACACAGTGGGCTCACATGCAGATTGGGGGGAGGTGCCTAAGGGGAATAACCATAAGAAGAGGTTGTTCTTTCATGAGTGTGGCTATGCCACTTGGGTCTCACCTTTCTGATAAGACAAAGAACAGGGTCTGAAGACATGGATATGTGGACGTATTCAAATTGTTACACGGGGACATACAGGCTAAAGGAGAGTCTAAGGAGAAAGAGTGGGCGTTGACTGGGAGTCCCAGAGTCCCAAGCAATATGGAAAATTGGACTGCTGCATTTCTGATATATGCCAGTATATACTGTGAGAAACGCACAGAGAGGGTGCTTGCTCTGTTCAAATACATAGACATCATCGGAAGGTCCTGATGCACTTTGGTGGGTATGCGTGCTTAGCTATGATAAGGAGCTATGTGCATGAGAAAGCCTGAATCCTGACAAGCCCTTGGGGGAAGTGGACTCAGAGCTATGGATGTAGTGGTTGTCATTTACTCAATCCTCGGCCCCTACCAATACCAGTCACGCATCAGTCTTTTCAACCCCGTCCCACTCCACATGGGTGGGTTACACACAGAAGCCAACTGGACCCAATGATACAGCATGTTGGAACTTTAACAAAGGTATCTGCTCTCGATACCCATGCAAATTTAAACATGAGTGTTCCAAGTGTGCAGGGAGGCATTCCAACACACAGTGTTTCACACTGGCTAGTCCCACGGAACAGGGCAGGGCTTCCCTGGGTCAAGGTCAGCTGGGACAGTCTGGGCCAGAGGATGCCTGCGCCCATTAGGATGGAGGTCATGATAGAGTGGCTTGCCGCATATCCAGATAGAGAAGCAGCTTTGCCTCTGGAATGGGGTTTCAAATATTTTTTTCAGGTTTGTTATCAAGGGCCAAGGGACCGCAGGTGGGCTGATAATTTGCTGTCAGCAAAAGAACTCCCTGGGGTGGTGGTGACAAAATTGGAGAATGAGGTGTCAGAGGGGAGAATAGCAGCTCCTTACTTTGAGTGGCCACTCACAGACTTTACCGTTTCTCCCTAGGCGTGGTACCTAAGAAAGTGGTGAGTGAATTCCAATTGATATTTCACCTGTCATGGCCGGACGGTGCTTCGGTGAATGATTTTATTGTGAAGGAGGACATTGTATGCTTCAGTGGATGACACCATTAATTTGGTGAGAGAGTGTGGGCAGGGAGCCGTACTGGCTAAATGTGATGTGAAGTCTGCGTTTTGGTTGCTGCTGATTCATGCCTCTGATTTTGAGTTGTTTGAGCTAGCCATATATGTGGACAGCAGTTTGCCAATGGGCTGGGCCATTTCCTGTGCATTGTTTGAATCTTTCAATACCTTTCTGTAATGGGTATTCACGAGGTCAAGTGGGCATCGTAAGGTTTCTCATTGCTGGGATGACTTCCTGTTTGTGGGTAGGAAGGCGTTGGGTGAATGCCTCAAAGCGCATCTCTATTTTCAATCTATGGCACAGGTTTTGGGGTGCCATTGACCCCAGAGGAGACAGAGGGTCCATGTGAAATCCTGGCGTTCCTTGGGATTGAACTAGATACAATGCAGTTAGATACAATGCAGTTAGAGGCTCAGCTGCCAGAGACGAAGGCGGAAGAGATGCAATATTTTCTGTCTGAGGTGATTGGTGAACCGAAAGTGGAGTTGAAAGTGGTGTAGAAGTTGCTCAGGTTTTTTAATTTTGCCTGTTGAGTCGTGAGATCTGGGGCAACTTTTTGCAGAAGGCTGGGTATGGCAATGTTGTGGGCCGTTTTGCCTTGTCACAGGGTGTGGATCTCTTTGGCAGTCAGGGCAGGCCTTTGTGTGTGGAAGACCTTCTTGGAGGTGTTCAATGGACTGTCTGTAATTTCTGGATGGCAATAGAGTTTGGCTGGTTCCGATTTTTTCAGGTGCGGCTGGGGTGCAAGGTTTTTGTCTTTTCTGGGATGGGAGGTGGTGTGTAGAGCAATGGCTGGCTCATTGGTCGAGCCAGGGTTGTAGTATCGCTTTTCTGGAGTTTTTCTCTATGTTGGTGGCTTTGACCATGTGGGGTGGTGAGTTGGCAAAGAGGACACTGTTGTTTCATAAGGACAACATGATGGTGGTTGACCTGGTGAACAGGCAAAGGGCACATGATTTTAGAGTACTGCAGCTGCTGAGGATATTCAAGATGAATTGTTTGCTTTTGAACTTTGTTTTCAGAGTCAAGCATGTACCCAGACATTTGGGCTGCAGGGGAATGGGAGTAGTGGGTCTGGTCAAGGGCTCATTGGCTGAATCCACTCAAAGGAGCTACCTCATGGCCTGGAGAGATTGGGGCATTTGAGGGTCGATCGCTGATGTCTGTGTTGCAGGAACCACAGAAAACTGAAGGAACAGTGTCATGTTTTGTTCTTTTCTGAATTGATAAGGGACTACTGTCCATGACCATTACAGCCAAGTTGGCAGGGCTTTCATTCTGGTCTGGGGTTTTGACCCTCCGAGAAATGAGAATCTAGGCTGAGTTCTAAAAGGTGGGGTAAAGAACGGGGTGGGGGTCTGCATTACAGATCAGATTGAGTTGTTGCCGGAGTTGCTGGCTGTGTTGCTGGGTTGTTGTTATGATCTTTTTCAGGTGTCTGTGTTTTGGTCATGCATGATTTGGATTTTTTGGTGCTTTTTGCATGTCTGAGCTGTTGAGGTCCACACGGGAGGCAGGTGTGTTGTTTGAAGAAGCGCATCTGGATCCGGGTTGACTGGGTATTTGGCTGAGATGATCTAAGATGGATCAGCAGGGTAGAGGAAAGTGGGTATGGTTGCATGAAGGGGGAGAGGTGGAGGTTTGCCCAGTGCAGGAGTGGTGCAGGTTTCAGGTGTGGCCTGGTCTGCAGCACATCAGTTTTCTGTCATGAAGAGGGCAGCAGTGTGTCAGCTTTTTGGATGTTGGAAGTTTTGCGTATGGCTTTGTGCAGGCAGGGGAAGGACCCCGTTGGCTTTGGGGTGCATTCTTTTCGGATTGGGGAAGAGAGGGAGGCTGCATGTATTGGGGGAGGGATTGGAGTAAGATTCGGCAGATATAGGTACTGCGAGCACTATGTGAGGGTCTCTCGGTTGGGGCAAGGGCATTTTGCCAGAGCTAATTGGCTATTTTTATACTACAGGGTGGGTGAGCGGTCCAGGGACCAAGATGGTGACTTGGATTGTTAGTCATTAATTTGTGCACCGGGCGGCACAGTACACGGACCAGCAAGTGTATGGACAACATTTGGTACTGCAAAGAAGCCAACATGATGTGCTATGGTGGGGGATATTGCATAGGGGCATTATAGAATAGGATGTGATGAGGTGGTTGTGGAGTGAAAAGAGGATATCGTAGATCGGGAAGTATGGCTAAAGGATGAGAAACTGCCAGCTTCTTTCGGGTTCAATCAATCAATCAAACATTTGTAAAGCGCACTACTCACCCATAAGGGTCTCAAGGCACTGGGGGGGGCACTGTTACTGCTCGAATAGCCAGGTCTTGGGTAGCCTCCTGAAGGTAAGTAGGTCCTGGGACTGTTGTAGGAGGATGGGGAGGGTGTTCCAGGTTTTGGCAGTGAGGTGGGAGAACGATCTGCCGCCGGTGGTCACTCTTCGGATGCGGGGGATGGTGGCGAGGGTGAGGTCGGCGGAGAGGAGCTGACGGGCCGGGGTGTAGAAGGTGAGTCGTCTGTTGAGGTATGCCGGTCCAGTGTTGTGGAGTGCCTTGTTTGCGTGGGTGAGGAGCTTGAGGGTGATCCTCTTGTTGATGGGAAGCCAGTGTAGGTCTTTTAGGTGGGGTGTAATGTGGCTGCGGCGAGGGATGTTGAGGATCAGGCGTGCTGAGGCATTCTGTATGCGTTGTAGTCGTTTGAGGAGTTTGGCCGAGGCTCATGCGTAGAGGGCATTACCGTAGTCTAGTCTGCTGCTGACGAGGGCCTGGGTGACTGTTCTTCTTGTTTCGGTTGGGATTTACTTGTAGATCTTGTGGAGCTTGCCAAGGTTGTTGAAGCAGGAGGATGAGACGGCATTGACTTGTTTGGTCATGGAGAGTGTTTAGTCGAGGATGAACCCTAAGTTGAGTGCATGGACGGTTAGTGATGCTCCCAGTGCGGTCGGCCACCAGGAGTTATCTCACACCGAGGGGGTGAAGCCTAGGTTGAGAACTTCCGTCTTGTCTGAGTTCAGTTTCAGAAAGCAGTTCTTCATCCACTCGGCGACGGCTTTCATTCCTTCGTGAAGGTTGGTTTTGGTGGTGAGGGGTTCCTTGGTGAGGGAGAGGATCAGCTGGTTGTCATCGGCATAGGAGAAGATGCTGAGGTGGTGCCATGTAGATGTTGAACAATGTCGGGCTGAGGGATGATCCTTGGGCTACGCTGCAGATGATCTCGGTAGCATCAGATCGGAAAGGGGGGAGGCGGACGCTCTGGGTTCTGCCAGAGAGGAAGGAGGTGGTCCAGTCCAGTGCTATGTCTCGGATCCCTGTGTTGTGGAGGCGTGTGCGTAGGGTGCGGTGGCAGACAGTGTCGAAGGTGGCTGACAGGTCCAGGAGAATGAGGGCTGCCATTTCGTCATTGTTTCAGTGCTGTGGTTGCTACTGAACCTGGACTGGGATGGGTCCAGGATGTTGTTCTCCTCGAGGTGGCGGGTCAGTTGTCTGTTGACGAACACTGTGCTATACGAGGGAACACACTGTTTTCCGAATAGGACCCCGCACTCGGAGGGATTTCTACAAACGACTTTGGGACTGAACTGTCCTTCATCTATGATAAATTGCATGAGCAAGACGCTTTTTATATGAAGATTGAAATTTATGGTCTGAACAATACGCCTACACATACCTATGAGAAGTTCTGAATAAATAATTTTAGCCCTGACGAAGTCAAATGGTCTTAACGACCTAGACGAAACACGTGTTGGCGGCATTTTGTGGTTTATTTGTGACTATATGAAGATTGGACCATATCAATTGAAGGAATGAAACACTTTTCTATGAAGAATAAATGAAGAGCACCTAAAATATTGGGACTTGCTGATTTGAATTGATTTGAATTTCTTGTAGCTCAGGATCTGGCTTATGTTTGTACAGTTGTCTGTTGATGCCTTCTCGATGACCTTCGCTGGGAACAGGAGCAATGATTTAATTGTGGGTTTATATAGCGCTAGAATCAACTCCCGGAGGAGTATCTCCGCGCTTCGACCGCTGGGGAACCCGTCCTGGCTCACCCTGAGAGATGGTCCCTAATGGGTATCTCTAAGGTGCGACCAAGCATCCCCGGCGGTCTGGGGGGCCGTTGTGAAGATGAGGCAAGCTAATGCCCAGAGTTGCCGAGTGTGGTCCCTGACTGGAGTAGGCACCGAGGCGAGAATTATCGAGCCCGCTGACCCTGGTCCACGACCCTGCCGCGTCGGGAATCGAACCCTGGTCCCGGGCCGTCCTCTGCTTACGGGTCTGCCGCCTCTAACCAGTGAGCCACACCACTCCACTATGAGATGCAATGAGATGGGTCGGAAGTTCTTGAGGTTCTTTGGATCAGCCTTGGGTTTTTTAAGTAAGGCGTTGATCTCGGCTTGATTCCAGCTCTCCGGGTAGGTCGAGGTCTCGAAGAAGATATTGATGGCCTTGCGAAGAGGGGGTGCGATGGTGGCGCTGGTTTTGTTGAAGATGTTGTGTGGGCATGGGTCTGACGGAGAGCCGGAGTGGACGGTGTTCATGATTTTGAAGGTGTTCTCACTGTTTATGTTGGTCCAGGAGAGCAGGGGGTCAGAGAGGATGGTGGCTGTGGGGTCAGAGGTCTCGGCGGTTGTCGGGGGTTCTGGGTATTGAAGCTGTAGTGTATGTCTGCGATCTTGCGATGGAAGAAGGTGGCGAGGGCGTCGCACAGGTTTTTCAAAGGTGAGATGTCGTTGGTGTTGGAGCTGGGGTTGTAGAGCTTCATCACGATTTTGAAGACCTCTTTGCTGTTGTGTGTGTTGTTGTCTAGGCAGTCTTTGAAGGAGGTCCTTTTGGCGGATCCAATGAGGTGGTGGTGTCTGCAGATGGCGTTCTTGTAGGCTGCGGAGCTGTCTGATGCCTGTTCGCAGCGCCATTTCTTCTCTAGTTTTTGGCAGGTTTGCTTGGAGGCCTGGAGGTCTGTGGTGAACCAGCTGGCTTTCTTGATGGTGTGTCTGTTGGAGGGTTTCTTGATTGGGGTGAGAGTGTTGGCACAGTTGTCGAACCACTGTCTGAGGTTGCCGCCGGCGGTATCGGGTCGGTGTGGTTGACGGCTGGGCTTCTGGTGGGAGTGGTGTTTAGCTGGTCTTTGGTGACTTTATTCCAGCATCGGCGAGGGATCTATTGAGTGCGGTGGTGCGTGGTGGGTTTCCGGAAAGTGAAGTGGATGCAGCGATGGTCGGTCCAGTGGAGTGACTGAATGAGACTGGGGTCAAGCGTGTATCCGTCAGAGTGGGTGGGCGTTGTGACAAACTGTCTGAGTCCGAGGTTGGCGAGGTTGTCGATCAAGGTAGTGGAGTTGGTGTTGTTCTCAAGGTGGAAGTTCAGGTCCCCGTGGAGGATGTAGTCTGTGGAGGCGAGGGTGGGGGTGCTGACGAAGTCGGCAGTGGTGTCGCTGAACTGTGGCCGGGGTCCAGCGGGTCTGTAGAGGAGGGTTCCTCTGAGGGTGGTGTTGGGGTCAGTGTGGATCTGGAAGTGCAGGTGTTCAGCGGTTCTGAGGGTGTCGTCCCTGCGGGTCGAGACTCTGAGCGTGTTCCTGTGGGCAATGGCGATTCCTCCTGCTGTTCTGTTGGTGCGGTCTCTACGGGTGGTCTTGTAGCTGTCAGGGATGGCTATGGCAATATCAGGTGCCAAGGAGGGGTTCATCCAGGTCTCCATCAGGAATGCGACGTCTGGGGAGGTAGAGTTGAGTAGGTCCCAGAGTTCGATGGCGTGTTTGCGGGCGGAGCGGGTGTTGAGTAAGATGCATCTGAGGTGGTTGCGTTCTTTCTCGGTGGGTGGATTGGTGGATCGGATGCCGGAGAAGCTGCATCTCTGGCAGGAGAAGGGTCCTTGGGTGTGCTTTGGGGCGGCCAGGACGCAGGTGCGTGATGGTCTGATGTTGATTGCGAGGAGGGTGCTGGCATTGTAGCGTAGGCGGGCGTCCATGGCGTTCGTGGGCCATGGGTTTGGGCGCTGGGCGCTGTCCAGGCGCGGACGGGTGCAGACGGGAAAGTGAGAGGGAGGAGCAGCTGGGAGGTAGGAGCGGACGGTGAATGGGCCAGCAGGGGGCCGGGCCGCATAGGAGGCAGCTGCGGGGAAACGAGCGGGTGATACAGAAGGCAAGGGGGACAGCAGAAATACAGTGTAGAACAAAAGTTTAGGCAAAAACAGCTAAACACAGCTAACAAGTACAATTAAAAATTACAGGAGAGGCAAAAAATACAATAAGGCTTGAGAAGGCGGCAGCGGACTAACAGCAGCGGCGAACGTACATCAGCAGCGGGCTGAAGGCACGAACACACAAGTGGGGCTGTGCGGCGTGGGGAGAGCCCTAACCTGAAGACAGGGTCAAGGGTTGAAAATTCTAACGCGGTTGCATTGACTAGGAAACAGAGTCTTCTTTAAATAAAGCCAGGGGGCACTCTATGGCTTCACCTTCATGTATACAGCCATAAAAATTGGCCTAAGTATACCTTGCAACTAGGGGTGGGCGGACATATCCGTTCCACCCACGGAATGTGTGGAAATTTGCACCTTCCACAACGAAGGCGGAAAAACGGGGCTAATTTCCGCACATTCGCGGGCGGAACGGAAGTTGGCCGCCCGCCTCCCTCCTGTCTTATTAAATTATATTTAAAGGCTAAAATACAACTTAAATAAAGCTTACCTTATTGCGCCGCAAACTTCCCCATCGCGGCTTCATCTTGGAAACTGCACATGCGCGGGAGCCTGCGTATGCGCAGTTCTGGCGAGGAATGCGCATGCGCAGGCTCCCGCGCATGCGAGGTTTCAAAGATGAAGCCGCGATGGGGAAGTTTGGGGTGCAATAAGGTAAGTTTTATTTATGTTGTATTTTAGCCTTTAAATATAATTTAATAAGGCGGGCGGGAAGCGGACGGTGGGTGGGCTCGCGTAACGTAAATATCGTGGAGAGGCACAGAGATTGGTTCAATCTTCATGTTCCTTCTGCGACTTCCGCCCACCCCTACTTGCACCCCAATAGATTTCAGTTTTTCTTTGCAGTTTTCTATAGAGCGAACTTGACCCAAAGGCACTAGAGTGTTTTACATGAGCACAAACATTACACAAGCACACATTTTTCAGCCATATTGCTGCTTGAAAATCACCAGTTGTAGTTATTACAAGTAACTATACCTCGCACCCTTGCCATGCTCTGCCGATACCCTCACATATTTCATCACTCATGACAGGTTTTGTGACATTGTTGATAACATCACTGATGAGATCTGAAATTACATCATTGACTAAAACATTGTGCTTGGTGGAGGCTTGAGTTTTACTTAATTAAAATAACTGTAACTTGTAAAGTCCAGTGTTTTTTTTGTTGAAAATGTTATATTTAAACTGACATTTGCAACTTACTTCACATGACAAAGCATCAAGGCATACACCATATATGTAAAGGCACAGAGAGTTATATTCTATTTATTACCATTGTTCGAAGATATGGGGAACTATAGGCCTTGCCTCTCTTGAGTCATGGCCCCTCCCCACACGGAACCAGGGTAATATAATAAAACATATAATATAATTCAATTAAAACACCACAGTCAAAGTGCAGTTCTGATTCTGAAGTTATACTGAAAACCCCTGATACTTCCCATTTATGGGTAGCTCACATTACTATAACTTAAACCGAACAATTCCCCATCCCTGTCAGAAACTCTATAAAAGATGCATGATCTTAAATGAATGTAAGGCAAGGGCCCCACTGGGGTGCTGTTTCTGTTTGACTTTTTTTACATAATGGACAACTACTACACTTTTGACGGAAGGAGAAACTGTATGTAGACATTTGAGCTGCTTCATCTACTGTTTATGAGAGGGAACCTGCAAGCAGCCACTGACTCTCATTTGTTTTGATCAACAGGCATTTTGGGGTAAGCAATTATTCTTAAATGCATAATACCAAGCCAGCAATGGCCAACACGCGGTCACATTAGTTAGGTACCATCGCTAATAGAAACAACGTCAGCTCTTTAGACCCTGCCCTGCAAAGAGTGATGATTGTTGCATCCCGGTTCAGTATTTTATGCACCATAGTTGGACCAGAATGAAAAGAGGTTTTGTCTGTTTTGTGAGCACTGATAAATGCCACCATTTTTCAAATGAATTGCAGCTTTCCTTAATCAATAGTGCTATGTTGCTGATAGATGAAGAAGTGAAAGCTTAACCGGGATCAATGATATCCTTTGTGGACTTGCAGGTAAAGCACTTATAAAATATTGATTCACCAAAACTGTTTCTCAATTGTGCAGTTTTTAGACAGTTATTTATTTCTGGATTACAGCACAGCTTTGCTTTAAAACTTCACAGTACGACAGAGGACTATCTTTAGATATGACATTGTGCTTATATACAATGGTCTAACATTGCTTGCACACCTCTTCTCAAAAAGCTGCACCATCTCCCTGCATGTTATCATATTGCCTATATGTACAGCGTGTTAACACTTTAACCAGTCTATTTTACAACTCTTTAAAGTAATGGCAATTCTACACTTTATTTTACAGAGTTTTATATAGCGCGAACTTGACCCGAATCGGGTATAGGAGCGCCTTACATAGCACCAGTTGCATTACATGAGGACACACATTCATTTTGGTTAGGCACAGGGAGATTAAGTGATTTGCCCAGAATCACAGGATGTTCAGAGTTTCCCAGATCCGAGGTCGACCACCATAGCCGTTAAGCCAACTCCTCTCCACTTGAACATCTGCCTCCGGTTCCTAAGTAATGTGTTTCTTCAGATGCATGTTCTTTAATCCTAAGGATTCAGGGGACCAATGCCACAATGTAATTGAGTATTAAACATATGACCACTTTACCACCATTATTTATCATATTTACCGGCAAACCTATAAAATACAGCAGCAATGCATTGTAGTAATTGTATCACTACCACTTAGCAATATTGCAATGTAACAAATGGGTTTCACTTACTGAATCTCACTTGATATTTTGCTTTCAAGCTATCCAGTTTTGGAGCTTTACTGTGGATGAGACTCACCACCTGAGTTTCATGGTAAGTTCTGTGGAAATTGATTAAGAGTTCTAAGCACCATTGTCTGCTTTTAAGGTAAGGCCACTGCTGCACAGCTGTCACGATCCTCTCTTGTGCCCTCTACATCACGTCCCCTTTCTGCGACCCCTGCATAGTGGTCTAACATGCAGGGCTCATGTGGCTTTATTCCAATGGTGCTTTATGTCACGCTATGAATTCATAACCGATATTTCCCCAAAACCCTCATGACTGATGTTTCCCCAGCATCCTCATGACTGATGTTCCCCCAGTACTCTCATAACTGATGTTCCCCCTAACACTCTCTTGACTGATGTTTTGCCAGCATCCTCATGACCAGTATTTCCCCAGCACCCTCATAACTGATATTCAACCAGCACCCTTATGACTGATGTTCCCCCAGCACCCTCATGGCTGATGCTCCGCCATCACCCTCATGACGGAAGTTTCCCCAGCACCCGTAATTCCATTGTGCTTAAATCCCTACAAGTGATCCCAAAGTCCCATGAACCAATGGATTAACTGCTCTCGCTGTTACTAGGACCTTGGTGTGGTGTTCCAAGGAATCCCTGCAAGCATCCCCTAAATTCCAAAAACCAATGGCAAGCCTTGCTTTCTCTGTTACTGGGGCCTTGGTGGTGTTTTTCATTAAACAAGTCTAGAGTAAAAACAATACAATTTGGTCCTGATCAACAAGTTGTACCTGCTCATCCTCAAAGGTCAAAGAGAGTGTACTAACAACTCTTTTCTTCAAGGTTCAAGAACCTTCCAGACAGCCATGTGTCCCATTTGATCTAGCTACTTCCATTAGGCCTTTGAGATGGTATATAAACCCCACCTAAACCTGAATCGTGGCTCGGCCTCACTCCCTGCGGAACAAGCTTCACCCTTCCCACTCACCTGATGAATCATGCCAGAACCAATAAGCGCTCTAGTCTTCTTTAAGTCTATCTAAACCAATGGTTCCCTTGGCACCATCTTCCACCTTCACTCCCTCATGCACAGCGATTTCAGACCCCCTCCATCTGCCTGAGTCAAAGCTATGAGAACTTCCTTGAACTTCCATCAAATGGAAGAACTAGGTTAAGTATTTGATATCAGGTTAGTGCACACTAAACCTCCACAGGGCCAAGAATCATCATCTTCAGAGACTATAGACTTTTCCTCCACGTCTTCTTTGTGATTTACTCAATAATTTCTTGTGTGTTTATCCTTCTGACCCTTCCAACAACATTGATGCTAGAATTGTCACATGGCAAGGATTAAAGACGGTAAGAATGTGTTTCTCTGATGAACAATAGTGACAAGAGAAAGCACTTCAGAGCCTTTGATATATGCATCAACCATGTCCCCCTTCCTGTGTTCCAATTGTATCCTTAGGAGTGCAAGTAACTACAACCTTTGCTCCAAGTGTATCTTTAGGAGTGCATGTAGCTTTTGCTCCAAGTGTATCTTTAGGAGGGCAAGTAACTCCAACCTTTGCTCCAAGTGTATCCTTGGGAGTGCAAGTAACTCCAACCTATGTTCCAAGTTTATCCCTGGGAGTGCCAATAACTCCAATCTGTATTTCAAGTTTATTCCTAGGAGTACCACACTCCAATCTGTGATTTTGATTATTCTGCTTTCATGCCATGCTGCTGATGAAACCTCTACGTTTATGCCACTGAAGTTAATCCATATTCATTGTATGTAGAGACCTGTTAATGTACTTATGGTACCTGCCCCCTCTAGTTATTGCCAGTGAATTGCATCATCACAAAGCCAGAGGTTCTGGTCCAGTACACATCTACCTTGCAAACGTAGAATGTCTGAGAAGTGACAAATCCTGTTATGCAGTGTTGCACAGCCGCTGAGCCGATCCAGAACCGCAAGCCTCTCTTTTCTTATTTTATCCCAAACCGCTTTCCCTCCAGGGGGACAGTGTGAGTTCTAAGGTTTTGGTTCCTTGACTTGCATTGAAACTTCTCAATAGTTGGTCTGTAATTTGTTTCTCAGAGCTCAGAGACTCCACCTCTGCTGTTGATCGTGGTTCCGGGCTGCCGTGCGACTTGAGACGTGAGGATGAGGACGCGTGTATGCGTGTACGCAAGTGCAGGAGAGACGAGACGGGACGAGTCACTTCCGGTCACTTTCGGTCTCGCGGCAAAGCCGAAATCTATCGGTGCCGGTGGCCGTACGCTGGTTGATGATTGCCGAGTCTAGTGCCTGGGAGCCCTGATTCTATACGGGAGGTTGGCGCCTGCCCCCGTGAGTAGTCCCTGGCTCCCTGGATCCGAGAGGCACAGAGCACGGAGAGCGGCACGGAGCGAAGAGCAGGTGCCAGCGCTAGTGCCTGAAAGAAAGAGTGCAGAGCACACAGAGGAGAGCATATTTGGGAAAGAGCTGGAAATCCACCCCTTGGCCAGGGCCCCTATAGATACGCTCGCCCCAAAGGGGGGGGGGGGTGAGGCCAAAGAGGCCAAGAAATAAATCCAGAAAAAAGGGGAAGCGAAGTAGGGGTAATATAGCCCTAGCTTAAGAAAGATCACCCCCGCTGGAAAATGGGGGAAATCATCACGGCACGCCCGACGTACCACCTCAGCACAGCAGAGGTGTGTGAAAGCATTTTAGTTTTTCGTTTGACTACAAGACATAACAGTATTTTAAAGTATTTTCAGTAGTTACGTGATGCTCACATATAGAAATTGAAAATCAAGCCTGCAAAGTTAAAGGATTGCTGGACTTTACCTATAATAAAATGGCCCCTAAGAAAGCGAAGAGTATTAAAACAAGAAAAAACCCACAGTCTATGCATAAGGAGACAAGTGAGTCAAACCCAGTGGGAACCCCAGAAGAAGTAAATGATAGGAGGGGTCAATCCAGAGATTTATGGAAGGAAAAAACGCCGAACACACCAAACACTCCGCATATGAGCACGAAGGGAAGCAATCCTGTATCGAGATCAATAAGAGATTTTGTGGGAAAGCATTTCACTAAGTAACATACTGCAAACAAAATGCAAGAAGTTGAGACAGATTTAAACTTATCTCAGGAAAAAAGTGCTGAATGTACTGAAGTTTCATTTTCTAATCAATGTGACCTAAGCAATATGAACATCAATCTGGAACCAAGACTTTCGTCATCACCCAGGATGTTTCCAGACTATGATACTGGTGACAGAGAGGATGAGGAGTCCTCAAAAGAGTGTTACATCCAGAATGTCAGCGGTGTTCGGGAGGAAAAAACTAATTCAGCTCAAAGCCAGAGGCAAAGGACAAAGGGTGCTTCCAAGTTTATGGAAGAATTGTCATGTAATAGTATTGAGAACTTAGACTTGTCGGCAACTCCATCTACTTCATTATTGGACATTATACTTATGTTACAAAAGATCTTGCAGGGATTGCTAGAAGTCACACTCTCAAATAATAAAATATTAAAGGCACAAGAAACGAGCCTAAAGCTCACGGTTTGTGAGCTGCAGGGAATTAGGGGTTTAATGCCATCTGTAGTCAGACCGGTGTCAGCCACACCTAATGGAGGGGGCATAGGAGACACAGAGGTATTAGACCTATCGAATCAAGTCCATGATGTGTATATATCAAAACAACCTATGTTGATTAGAAGAAGAAATGACTATAGGTGGCAAAAGTTTAGATTCCCCCCAAGGAATTATACCCAGTACTTAGGAAAGCACGAAAAGGGAAGCAAACTAATGGTAAAAAAGCAAAGTGTAGTGAAGACAAATCGTGTGCACCAAAGGTAAAAGCTGAAAGAAGAGTCGCACCCCTTACTGCTAAGAAAGGGAAATTAAAGCAGAGGAAAGAGAGTCCCCATAAAAGTGAGCATGAAATAAGTATGAGGGAAATGAGGGAAAGATGGCCCCAACTAAGAAATTACCAAGGAGGAAATAAGGGATGAGAAATGGTCTGAGAAAAGGGTAAACTTAAATGATAAGTAAAGTAATCCAGAAAATTTAAGGAAAGTGGGGGTTAAGATATTAGACCCAAATAGAAAAAGAGATATAAGGGGAGAAAAAACTAGAGATTGGGGAGTCGATGAAGTAAGTGGAAAAAAGTGGTAATACTTCAAACCCCAGGAGGTACCTAGGGGCAGAAAAAACAAAGGAAAATCATGCCTTTAAATCGTTCACAACTACTTTTTTCCTTTGCAAAATGTCCAAGCTTATGTAAAATCGGGGTTGGATTTTTAACAAATAGTAAAGGAAAGGACTTGTCAAAAGTCGAGGTATACTCAGGGATGATTAAATCTGAAATAATAAAGGCTGAAAAGGAGTTACTAAACAAAGGAATAAGATTAATCACAGAGGCAGAAATAGAAAGTGTATGCCAACCTGACTGTAACTTCCTGAATTGCCATGCAGGATTGGGGAAAACACATGCTAGATTAATAACAGGAACTTGTGGTGTGAGAGAGGAAATTAAAATAACTTTGGGAAACCATGAGTTGAATAAGAATTGGGGAGATTGGAGTAGGGAGGACAGAGAATTTCAATGATTCTTGGTGGGCAGTAAATGAGTCTGGCAATCTTAGTGAAATAGATTAGGAAAGCGGGTCGTCGCATAACCTAAGAATAATTTTGTGGAATAGTAATGGTTTAAAAGAACTGTCAAAAACGGAATATGTAAAAAATATTTCACGCAAGGCCGACATCATCTGCTTACAAGAGACCTGGTTATGCGACAGTACCCCGATAGTTGATGTTTCACACAGTTTTCTAAAATGGCGACAAAAGCCGACTTGGCCGCCCTTCGGGTGGAATCATGTCTCTAATCTCTACTAAAACAATAAACAAGGCCCCCCTAATAAATACTTCTTGTAAATGGTTATTAGCCAGTGAGATACGTCTACAGGACCAGGGAAGGCCAAATGAATATGTGATTGTGGTTAATATATACGTGCAGTGGGGTACCCCAGGAGAATATGCAATAGAATTGAGGTTCTTCAAAGCTGATTTGAAATCCTTATACGATAAATATGGGAAGGAATTTATAAATATCATGGGAGATTTTAACCACAAGTTACACCCAGAAAAGGTGGATCTTTGGATGAAGGAAATCCTGGACGCATATGAGATAGCGCCAGCCCTTTTTCGTAATAGTAAAATTAATAAACAAGATGTAGAGTTAGGGAGACTATTAGGGTCACATGGATTCATTAGTCTAAATGGTAGATCAGAATATGATAGACCAGCAGAACAAACATTTAGAAGGGGCAATCAATGTTGCCCAATAGACTATTAGTTCGTACAGGCCTGGAATTTTGATCTAGTAAATAAGTTCAAGGTAATTAAACGTAAAGGAAGTGTCGACTATCCACTATACTGTGAAATTGAAAGAGGCCCTCCAAGAGAATGTGATCATGTTTTACCTCAACTGATGGATTACCCAAAAAGACTAACCACAAAATTGACAGAGGAATATATTAGAAAATTGACTAGTTTCCAAAAAAATGTAGACCCGGAGATAGTTTGGAGCCAGAAGGTTGCATGGTTTGAAGAAAAAATCAAGCAGGCAGCTCTATGTCTGTCCGTCAATATAAAGAAAACAATTACAGGGGGCAAAAATGAGCAAGGAGGTGGTAGACTGCAAACTGTTTGGTTTGATTCTGTATGCAGGCAGAAAAAAAGTCTGCTAAGGAGAGAGGAAAGAAAGATGAAGTTAAGATATAATCAGGAGGGTTAAAACAAACTATTAAAATTAAGGAAGGAATATGAAATGTTAGTGACAAGTAAAAAAAGATGCTTCAAAGAAAAATGTTGGATTTCCTTACTAGAAACCATAGAAAGCAAAAATATTAAAGGGTTTTGGAGGTTGATTCAAGATGCATCGGGTCGATCCCCAGGAACTATGAGTTGTGAAGTCGATGAGGCATTCTGGGAGGAGCATCTAAAGCAACTATATGAATCAAAAAATGAGGCCGAAATTAGTGAGGGGAAAGTAGTAAATAGCCTAATTCCCCTATGCTCCTTTGAAAATGTAAAAGATACTATTAAGAATGTAAACTTAACCCGTGCAGCAGGGCCCGATAGATTACCTGCCGTAATAATAAAAACAGAGTTAAAATGGTGGGCCCAATTTTTCTCAAAAATGTTTACAGCAGTGTTGCAAAAGGGGGTGGTGATGGATGGAGCATCTGAACCAATCAAACACTCACACCCAGTCAACAGATCTGGGTTTAATCCATCACCGTTCTTTAGCCCACTCTGCCACCTCAGTTCAGACATGGCCATATGCAAATCAGTCTGACCCTGTGCCTCATGGGAACAGTCCAGCACGAACTGCCAAGCCATGCCTTCCCTGGACCGGAAACAAGCTTCCTAGGACCGGTTTCTGGCATTACAGCGGTCTTCAGCCAGGCTTGCTTGAATCCAGTGGCAAAGTGAGCAAGGGACTCACGTCTGAGCATACCCTGCCAACTTATGGCGAACAAAGCGGTACAAAAGGATGTGGTGATGGATGGAGCATCTGAACCAATCAAACACTCACACCCAGTCAACAGATCTGGGTTTAATCCATCACTGTTCTTTAGCCCACTCTGCCACCTCAGTTCAGACATGGCCATATGCAAATCAGTCTGACCCTGTGCCTCATGGCAACAGTCCAGCCCGAACTGCCAAGCCATGCCTTCCCTGGACCGGAAACAAGCTTCCTAGGACCGGTTTCATGCTATTACAGCCGTCTTCAGCCAGGCTTGCTTGAATCCAGTGGCAAAGTGTTGACCACAGGGATAATCCCAAACTCCTGGAGGGGAGTCGTAATCAGGCCCTTACGTAAGAAAGGGGATAGAAAGGACCCTAAGAACTATAGATTAATTAATCTTTTAGATATTGGGGTTAAAGTGTTCTTTAAAATAATCCTCGGTAAACTGAAGGAATGGGTTGATTCAAATGCAATTGTCCCGGTAGAACAGGGAGGGTTCAAAGAGGGGCATTTGACTTAGTAGATAGCGAATGCTTATGGGAGACGTTAAAAAGATATAATATCCCCATTGACATCCTAGAAGTAATTCAAAGTCTGCATAATGAAAATTGGGCACAAGTTATCAAAGATACAGCAGGAGGCTTAACCCAAGAGATAAGAATTAATAATTGGCTAAGACAGGGATGTGTTTTGGCCCCACTATTATTTTCTATTTTTCTTGCTGACTTACTGAAACTATTAATAACTGAAAGAGGAGCAAGCCCTAAGGTAGATGGAAAGCATCTGTCTCTGCCTGCTATACGCAGCCGACTTAGTTATTCTAGACCAAACGGAAATAGGGTTGCAACGAAAGCTAAATGTTTTTGAGACTTATTGCTTACCCAAAAATGTAATAGTAAATATGGATAAAACAAAAATATTGTGCTTTGGTAAGAAAAAATATGATTATAGTTGGGCTCTGGGCCATACAAAATTAGAAGTTGTAAATGATTACAAATATTTAGGTGTATGGTTTGAGAGAGCGTTAAACTGGAATATGCACCTTCAGGCCCCAAAAAAGGTTTAGCAGGTATTTGTGGGTTGAAAATATTCAATCGTATCTATGGAGATATATCTCATAGACTATTGCTGAAAGCATTTAAGGCTATGATTTCCCCGCAAATGCATTATGGGGCAGAATCCTGTGCTTGGGGGGGAAATGTGCCTGGGAGAAGGAGGAAGGTAAATGCTTAAAATCTCTTCTCTCCTTGCCTAACTCCTCAATGATACAGGCTATTAGGCTAGAACTGGACTGGCCAGCATGAAATATACAAGCTCAGGTAAATCTGAGCAGACTTTTGAAATGGTTGGGAGCTGGAGAAGAGGAGAAAGTGTCGAGTTGGTGTAGGAGGGAGATCCAACAAAGTGAATTGAAGTGGTCAATAGCTACCAGAAATAAATTGTACTCTATTTGTGAAACCTTGAAAGCAAAAATTGAGCCAGAATCATTGTGTATTGACGAAGGTAAGAGTGTCCTAAAAAACTTGGAAAATGATAAATCCAGACAGATCGATATGGAGTATTTGAAGCAAAAAAAGTATGTGCAATTTATGATAAAAACCTGGAGTAAAGATAATTCATACTAACCCTGGGCATAGCACTTCGCTACGCCCACGGAGTGGGTGTAGTGTTGCCTACTTCGCCATTTGCGAAGTAGGCGTAGCAGGCAACACTACGCCCACCCCGTGGGCGTAGCGAAGTTGCCCACCAGTTGCCCGCCACCCGCCTACCTCCCGCCCTCCCTAAATACTTAAATTACATTTTAGAAATGATTAAAAACCACTTACCTTGTCCGCCGCGTCCCCGGGGCTCCCTCTCGTCATTGCGCAATTCGCGCCGCTGTCTTGGATAGTAATGCGCATGCGCGGCCACCCGCGCATGCGCATTTCTCGTGAGAAATTCTCATGCGCGGGCGGCCGCGCATTATTATCCAAGACGGCGGCGCGAATCGCGCGATGACGAGAGGAAGCCCCCGGGACGCGGCGGACAAGGTAAGCGGTTTTTAATCATTTCTAAAATGTAATTTAAGTATCTAGGGAGGGCGGGAGGGAGGGAGGCGGGTGGCGCGTAGTGGGGCTACACGAAGTGCAAAGGTGGACATAGTGTCTCGCCCACTTCGCGTTGCTTCGCGAAGACCCACTACGCCCACTACGCCCACCGTTAATTCATACCCATATTTAGATACTGTACCAGATCATAGGATGAGATTGGAATTATTAAAAGTGAGAATAGGTATTAATCCCACCCGTACAAATGAGAAAGTAAAAAATATGCTAATGGGTGACTACGGTAAATGTACATGTGAGCTAGATTTAAAATGTACTAGCGTTCATTTTGTAATGGATTGCCCAAAATTGATATTAGTACGGCGGATGATTTTAAGGCCACTCTTTTTAAAATATGGAAAAAGCACAAGGTTGCAAGCAATTGAGCTACTTATGGATATGCAGAGTTTAGAGAGTGCAATCGCCTTGGCGAAATTTATACAAGTAGCCAAAAGATTTCTTATGGAACAATGATATAAAATAGGATGGTCTAAGGGGTGATAAATTGATAGAAATAGAATGTCTGTAATCATTTTATATATTGCAATTTTTAGGTATTTCACCGGGATTTATAGTGTGTTATTACACAAATATGCTTTTATGAGAATATAATGAAATTGTTTTTTAGACTTTTATTGAATTTTTAATAATTGTATTTTTATTCTGTGATAAGATGAATATGTAGTTTAAAGGGCAAACGGTCATAATAAACTTATCTTTTGATTGATTGATTGATTGACTTGCATTGTCCTTGGGAGGGATAGGAGGTCCAGCATCAGCTCCAGTGTTGACTCTGCGGTAGGGACCGGGTGAGTGCATGACAACAACTAAGATAAAAGGCACTGGTCTGCTAACATGTGAATCAAAAACTTTCAGCGAGTACTCCCTCAAAGCAAGGGCACAAGTTTGTCTAGACCAAATTTATAAATGCTGCATTAGATATCCAAAACCTGAAAGCCAATAGCAGTCCACATCATTCCATCTCACACCAATCTCATACATAATCCCATAATATGGCAAAATAGAACACCTCAAAAGCATAAACATATATAGGGTTTTAATCCCATACAAATATATATATATATATATATAAAAAGACATATATGAAATATCACAAAACACAAGGAATATCCTTCAAAGACAAGTCAATCTCTCTTCAAATATATACACGTCTATTTCATGTATCACTTAATGTCCATGATTTTTTATTATTAGCATATAAAGACACTCAGTGTCCACAGATCATATCTTAATATTTAGTCAATATGTTTCAGCGGGAGTTGACTTATAAATTGTACCTTCTTTATGATTAATACACAAATGAATCTTCCATAAATAAAAAAAAAACAATTTCATGCACATCTATAAAGTGAAAACAGACTTAAACAACCGTAAGTAAAAAGTCTTCCTGCCACTGATATGTGAATCCGTGAATGTTAGCATATTGAGTGTGTTTTATTCTTGCTAAGTATGGATATTGTGATTACTGAATGAAGGGATGTAGTGTGGAAGCGAAAGGAATTTTTATTTGCAATGAATACCATGTAATGGGGATAGAAATATATGGTTTGTGTATTTTTTTAATCCAAAGAGGTTTTATTTAAAGCTTTTAAGCATACAATTATTTTAATCAATTTGGAAAAGTATATGAAAAATGTTTTTGTATGAATTAGTTTGAATTTTGAATGCTGTTTGCCTGTAAGGTAGATGTGATGATTACACATAGACATACATGCTCACATACACATGCTCTCTCACATAAACATGCTCTCAATCGCATGCACATGCACAATCCATTTAAAACAATTTGTACTTACCAGAGCTGCCATCAATTGGCCATTCACTATTAGTATACTGAAAAATGGGTTGAAAATAAGGAATGTGGAGTCCCCCTTGTGTTTTTGGCATTAATTTTGTCAAGTGCCAGGGGTACAAGAAAGAAACAAGCTTTAGCAGCTACTACTCCTGGCTACTCCTAAATGATGTCCATTATGCTCTATAACAAGACAATGTAGGACGGTTCTCATACCAGTATTTACTGTATAAAGTGTCCCACCTCCCATTCAGGCACCACGTGACTGAGCTTTAAACATTAAAAAAATTACTAGCCCTACCCCCATCTTCCCTTTGTCAGTACCTAGCCAATAAAGAGAGAAGTGGTTCAGCACACTTACTATCAACACAAAGCCAGAATCAAGGCTGTGCTTAGGGCAGAGAGGAAGGTTCCTTATTACGGGTATGGAAAGGGGTATGCAGAGTAATGAGGATTAGCAGTAATTGACCAATTAATGCAGTCAGGCCAACCAGCAAGGCACACTCAGTTGATTGGCTTGCAGGTAGTTCTCAGTCTCCTGTCGGGTCTCCAGGCAGAAATCTCTGAAAAAGTTACAAAGTCCCGGGTTTTAGGTTTATGTAGGATGACTACACTCTAACACTTGTCTAGGGGCACCATGACCTCAAGGACACCATCTAGGGGTCAGGACTCATTCCAGTAGAACCCACCCCTGAGGTCTAGGGCAGGTCCGGTTGGGACTGGTTAGCTTGGCTCCTCAGAAAAGTGGGCTTCTTGCAGCTTTTGTGTCCCTGAAGCTTAAAAGGAGGCCAGCCAACTGACCCTTGGAGTATACTTCTATGTTGTTGGTATAAGTGGAAGTAGGTCCAACCTTTGGGGTCTCTCTCTACAGGTTCAACAGTAGATGCCGTCTTATCCTGTCTTCCGCAGGTCCAGATGTGTTCTAGTAGTGCCATATTTATGCCCAGTGCCAGCCTGTGGGTGGGTAAAATACCTGGCCACTGCCTAACCAATAGGATAGAAGTTCACAGGCGTAACCCTACCCACTTTTTCAGCATTGACTAGGAGGTTTACTGTAAGCTATTCCACAGTGCCCCTCTCTACCTCATACCAATAGGACAGAATGTTTCTTCCCCTTGCAGAGCTTTCTGGGTTCACCTAGAGGGTTGGCTATGATAATGGCAAACCCTCCCTTGTGGTCACTTAAAATCAGTTCCAGTTCTGGGGGCAGCCCCTCCTCCACTTGGAGATTGCAGCAGGAGGGCCCAGGTGAGATCTGCATTTGTTTGTGACAGGTAGTCCTCTTTTGAAGGAAATAAGGCTCCTGGCCACAGCCCAAATGGCAATTGTGTCAGTGGAAGATTTTACACTGCCAGGGCACATAAAACATAAGTACCCATCCCCTAATTTACAAACAACAGGCACCATGCCCTGAGGGCATGCAGAGCTGGCTTTAGGGATGATATATAAGTATTAAAAAAGAAGGTTTGTCTTGGCAAAAGGTTTACTTTGCTACATCGAATTGGCAGTTTTAAAACCTGCCTATCCAGACTACCGGGGCAGGTCTGAAGATATACTTTGCATTGTCATTTTAGTGGTGGCACAGTATGAGCTGCTGTTAAATATGGTACTCAGGAGTGCAACCAGTTTTGACATATGTAAGGGGTCAGAGCACATGTATGGGCCTAATTGGCCTGGTCCCGGTGTACAGAATCTAAAAACGAATAATAAACTCTGATATTATTGAATAGTCCATCTCAAGCATAAGAGATGTAATGGCTTTCCTAGAACTATTAATGTATTACAGATCCTAGCACAGATTTATAAAACTAATTCTTGTTTTTGAAGACTGTTTCTAAGATTCTATGGTGGAGATTGGCTACAGCTGTCATTTGGAAAAGAAAGGCAGCAAGTCTACAAACACGAGGTGTGCTTTCAGAATTATCTGAATGCACAAACTTGATTAATTTGCCTTTTGAAAGTATTTATTTTAAATGCAGCCCTTGATGGGTGCTGTGATTAGTCTTACTTGGAATGGTGGTATAGGCAATAAGGGGTAGGTAATCGGTAATTTCACACTATCAAAATCTATGGTTATGCTCTGATTAGTAAGGGTGCTGAAGGGATTGGGAGAAACACCTGCCTCCCTAAAGTATGAGGCCGAACAAACAAGGGAACATAGTACACATTCCCCAGCACACGTGATATCAATACATATCCATTTCTGATGTTATTCACATATGATTCAAATGTACATTAAATTAAACAGTCGTTTGTTTCTTCTTTTCGTCTTTTTCCAAGCCTTTAATGAGTAAACTGTCACAAAGCCAACACATGTTTCGTCACTTCAATATGTTTGTACATGCGACTTGTTCACTGCTGAATCGATTGACTGAATAGCAGTTTCTAATGTGGTGATACTTCCGGGCCACACTAATTCTGTGGCATGAGGTGAAAATTACAATCTGCTGGGCATATAATTCTGTTTCCACAGTTATCCTGGTTTTCTTGTTCCAAAAACTTTCTTACTCGCAATGCCGATCCGCGTCCTCGCCCCTCACGCCATCTCTCCTAGTGTGGCCCGGAAGTATTTCTACATTAGAAACTGCTATTCAGTCAATCGATTCATGAACAAGTCGCATGTACAAACATACTGAAGCGACTAAACACTTGTTCGCTTTGGAACAGTTTACTCATTAAAGGCTTGGAAAAAGACTAAATGAAGAAACAAACGACTGTTTAATTTAATGTACATTTGAATCATATGTGAATAACATTAGAAATGGATATGTATTGAAATCACGTGTGCTGGGTGATGTGTACTAGGTGCTGTGATTAACATAAATACTTTGAAAAGGCCCATAATCAGCCCTGCAGTTGTGCTGCATTAAGAAAAGAAATGCAGCAAGTTTACAAGCACAACGTGTGCTTTAAGATGATCCTGGATCCTTAAATCACACTTTGTGATATTAAACTTACTGCAATGCCTATTGGTCTAACAGCGCCCTCCGCCCTTCCCGGCGTGTGCCAGCCCAGCTGCTGCGGCTCGGGCAGGGCAGTGTCTGGAACCTTCATTCCGGCACGTCTGAGTTTTTCACAGGTCTTTAAAGGCCATTTGCATATTTACTCACCTTTGTAAACTGGTTACCCAGGCTTTGCTTTTTTTCTGGTCCCAGTACCCCCTGGGCCCCCACTCTGCCTATTCCTTTCATTTGTATTTTACATTTAATCAATCATAGCATTTGTAAAGCGCACTACATACCTGTGAGGGTCTCAAGGCTCATTAAAATGAGTATTAGTAGGGTTTCCAAAAGAAAAAAGCAAGCCATGTGTTGTTTAAAGAGCCTGCAAAGACCTCGCCTTGACAATAGGGTTATTAATAAAAAAGGGTGTATTCATTTGTAATGTGACTTTTCTGTCTTTGCTCCCTTTAATTATCAGTCAAGGGTCATTCAGGCAGCCCTAGAAAACAATTAATTGTGCAATCTATTTATATTTGCTACTGGAAGTATGCACTGATAAGTGCTGAAAATACTGCCAGATCACAGATCTGAGTGTGAGTAAACTAGGAGCAGCTCTATTAAAAAATGGAATGTTTGTCAGAAAGGTGCTATAGAGAGATGAGGTGCATTGTTGGTGAGCGGTAGTGAGGGAATTCATGGAGGAGGAGGAAATGAGGGACCGGTGCCAAAAAAGACTGTTGCACAGTGTGTGACCAGTGCTAGGGCCAGCCCTGGCTGGGAGTGTTACCCCCCCCCCAAGTTTTATATAGTGCAAACTCAATCCAAAAGTATTGGAGCGATTTACATGATTTTATTTTTTGTATGCATGGGGAAATCAATTGATTTGCAGAGAATCACAGGATGTTAATCTGACCTGAGACTCAAAACCCATCTCCTAAGTCGGCAGATCTAGCATTAAGCCACAACCTCTACCACAAGAGCAGAAGCATTTTCAATATTATATACAACTTTATGCAACAAACAACCATTGACAAAGCCAATAGTGCTGGCTTCATTTAGGTGTAATGCTATTTGTATAATATATCTGCTAACCAGTACTAAAGCTAATGCGCTCTCTGCTTAAAACATGGTATCTCTCCCAAAAGTTAAAAATGGGATTACCCTACTACATTTTATAAGTATAATTTCCAATCAAAGAAGAAATTGGACCCCCAAGTTTAGTGTCTCTGCAACCACAATTTAAATCAACAATTTATGATGAAGTTGGATTTTAAATTGTATTTCTGAAAATGACACTTTAACAAAGTTGGCATTTTCTTACTTTAGCTGTTTGGTGTCTTTTCGGCATGTCTCTGAATACATGTCTAGGATGGGTGACAGTTGGCCTTTGTGCATTCCCTCTAGACAGCCACACAAAAAGGGAGCTTAGGTGTGACTAATGGGCCACCCGCATCCTGATGGGCCATTTTGGGCAAGATGGAAGGGAGGAGCTGACAGTTACACCTCAATAGGCTGTGTCCTGTCCCCACACATAGGGCTGCATACCCCTCCTGTAGTGAGTCTGGAGCCAGGACAGGAAGGGCAGGGACTCTGTGCACTTCAAAGGCCTCTTTTTGAAGTCCTGTTCATTTCAAAGGCACAACTGTGTATAATTACTGGAACCCTGACACCACCAACTCAGTCCACTACTGTACCTGTGAGGAACTATGCCAGGAGGAAGGGCAGCGGTGCTGCTACAAGGAATGCCACTAGGCTATACTGCTGTTCTGGAAAAACTGCTTAACTCCTGTGCTGGCCTGCTGCCAGCTACCCTCTGCCTTGCTGAGGGAGGACAAGGCCCATCTCACTTGATCTCAGAGTGACTCCAAGGGCATGCTGCTGTGTCCCCTGTTCTAAGTATCAGGGACATCAAATACTTTTCATCAACCTACAACAGCACCTGGACTTTGCTTGCTGCAAGTCTGCCAAGTGGTGCAATACAGTCCTGAGCCTTGGTAGTGGGAATAAAGTGCTGCAACTGCTAGAATCTATGCATTGATGCTGTTGGAACCGATCAGAGCAAGTGCAACGTCCTCAACACCAATGCATCACCGCTGCTACTACAAAGACAGCGGACACCGCATCACTGACCCTGCAGCGCATCATCTCCAGTTTTCAGTGCATCTCTGACTTTGTGCGGCTCAGCATTGGCGCATCATCTTCAATCCTGTGCTTCGACGACGACACATCGCCTTTTGCTTCTCGCATCTCGGCTCCATCAACAACGCATCTAAGATACTGTTCTGCGGATCAAGGCTGGTCCCTGTATCCAACACATGCTCCATCACAGTCAGCCTGAACATTTGGATTTACCCCAGTCTAGTGAGACCAAATAGCCTCAGTTGGCACTTTATGCTTGTAAGCACATTTCAAGATATTCTTTAAAAATTCATAACTCAGTTATACTCATTGGATTAATGTCGTTTTCATCTTGTTTCATTCATTAAATTGAGCCCTACTTGTCTAACCAGGTGTGGTATCTTTTTGTGTGGTGTTATCTATGTTTTACTGTTTGAAGTATTGCACAAATACTTTACACATTGCTCCTTAAGTGAAGCCTGACTGCTCTGTGCTAAGCTACCAGAGGGTGAGCACTGGCTAATTTAGGATGTGTATCTGACTTAACCTGACTAGAATTGGGGTTCTTGCTTGGATTGGGTGCATACCTCTGCCAACCAGAAACCCAATTTCTACCACAATTTTTTATATAAGTAGGTGGCCTATAAAAGGTTGGGCATAACTCACACAGTTCTGTGGGGCATGATCATGTAGAATGCCCTATAAATTCCTTGAGATTTTACGGAATTAAGCAAGAAATGTAATTCTGTATTCAGCACTATGCCCTCTCATGTCACCCATCTCTTGGCTCTCTTTCCTAACTCCCCGGTCCACCGCAAGCCTGGCTCGATTGGATCGGAGGGAGGTTCCTTACTATCCCTAATTCTTCCTACACTTCCGGTTGTGGCGCGAGTGAGCGGTCTAGTGTTAAGCCGCTTCTCTCTCTCCATAAATACGGATGTGCTGGCCGACGTGCAGCAGACGCGCTCTACTCATTTGGTAGGCTTCCAAGGCGAAACGTAATGCGATTTTGGCATTAGTGTTTTTAATTGTGTTCTTGTTTTTAATTGTACACTTGGGAACTTTCATAGCAGCGCTAGTTGCGCATTTAACTGCTACTCACCCACCTCTTGGCTCTCTTTCCTAACTCCCCGGTCCACCGCGAGCCTGGCTCGATTGAAGTGGAGGGAGGTTCCTTACTATCCCTAATTCTTCCTACACTTCCGGTTGGGGCGTGAGTGAGCGGTCTAGTGTTAAGCTGCTTCTCTCCCCATGAATACGGATGGGCTGGCCGACGCGCAGCGGACACGCGCAGCGGGTGTGCCAATGGCAAGCCCGCCTGCGCCCGTCCGTGGCAGACCGGGGCCAGGGGCCAGCCATCCTGCCCGTTTTCCGACATACTCGGCTGATCAGCTGAAACTTCTTCAGGGCAATTACGGGATAGACAAAGCTCTTTTGAACACCTTAGAGCAGCAAGGACTTTTGTCCCTTGCTCTCAGACCGGTCATCTCTGGACATACCCTGCCTAATAGTGCAGCACCCGTCCGCTTTAATTTACATGACAAAACTGATACCGAACCTACTCCCCGCATGAACAAGGGTCGCGACCTGACAATTTACTATCTCAACACTTGCTCCCTTGGTAAACACCAGCTAGAGATATTCTCCCTGATTGATATAAATAGGCCGGACATTCTATTCCTGACAGAAACTTGGTTGTCCCCTGATTCCTCCCCAGACATCTTAGCGGCTATCCCCGAACCTTACTATATACTACATGCCGACAGGGTTGCAGGTAAAATGGGAGGGGGAGTAGCCGCAATAGTTCACAAAAAGCACCAGTTTACTATACTTAAAACCACACAAGTCCCGCACACGGAAATCCTGACAATTAAATTGGAATCTTTGGCATGTGTGGTCGCCTAGCGACCGCCTCTACACATGCCGTTGTTCCCGCAGGACTTTGGCGACTTGATCGCCCATATGGTGATTAATCATTCCAGAGTGCTGATCGTTGGCGACTTCAACTATTGCCCTGGTGACAAAAACGAAAGTCCACTCTCTTGAGAATTTACGGAATCCCTGACCAGTCTAAATTGCTCTCAGCACGCACACGCCGCCACGCACAACAAGGGACATATTTTAGATCAAGTGTGGTCATTAAATCTAGATATCACACAATTTGCAATCCTCCCTTGCACTTGGTCAGATCACTGCTTAATAACCTGCACGATCCCGGACATTGTTGCGGCCCCTACCGCCAGACCAAGCAGCATGAAAGCGAGGAACTGGAGTCAAGCCTGTATCGAGACATTCCAAACCATCCTAATTAACACAGTCCCCCCCATCCCAAGCCACCCCCCTTTCCACTCAGTCGAAAAATCTCACTACCTGGCTTGAATCGGCCAGCGATATAGTCGCTCCTTTGAAAAACATCAAATCACGCAGGACACACGACACTCAAAAATGGTTTTCAATTGCCTTAAAGAAACTCAAACTAAGTCTCAGACAAGCTGAGCGAAAATGGAGAAGGCACTATGAGCCTCAACTGAAATTAATTTACCTGTCTCTCTTTAAGGAATACAAAACCTCTGTTCTCTTATGTAAAACAGAGTTCATCACACTGAAAATCTTGAACTCTGCCAATAAAACTAGAGAGATTTTCTCAATTGTAGATGAACTGGCATGCCCGAGAGAGTCTCTGCACAACCAGTGCACTCTCAAGAACTATGTGATTCACTAAATCACTACTTTTAAAAAAAATTATTTCAATAAAAGCCAGCATCCCAGTGTCCAACATGCCCGCCTCACTCTCTCCATCCTGCCAAAATCGAGCCCAACGTAATCATTTTCCTCTCATCACTGCAGAATCTTTCTCCAAATTGATGAATAAAGTCAAGTCAGGCTTCCCCCTCGATAGTGCCCCCCCCCATATATTACGCGAAGCTTTCAGTGCCTGCCCTGATCCCCCTATATCTCTCCTTAACACTTCAATCAGCAGCGGCAGTGTTCCCGACTCTTTTAAAAATGCGGAGATTCTCGCCATCTTAAAGAAACCCGGCGCCAACCCCCAAGTGATGAGCAATTATTGCCCGATATCCCTCCTGCCCTATCTGAGTAAGATCTTGGAGGCACATGTGGCTGGTTGCATGAGCTCCTTTGTCGAGGAGTCACTCCATCTGGACCCCCACCAGGCGGGCTTCAGGCCTGCTCATTCGACCGAGGCTGTCATTCTGACAGTCATGGACGAATTACGCAAAGGAGCTGACCTTGACTCACCCAGGCCCTGATCCTCCTCGACCTGTCCGCTGCATTTGACACGGTCGATCATAACATCTTGATCGAACGTGTCCACATCGCAGGCATTTGGGGCCAGGCCCTGAGGTGGATACACTCCTTCCTGACGGACAGATATCAATCCGTCCGCCTAGGCAACTTTTGCTCAAAAAAAGGTCTACTTTCTTGTGGAGTCCCACAGGGCTCCTCCTTATCCCCCTTTTGCTCAACGTGTACATGCAGCCCCTGGTCACCGCATTAAAGGAAATGAACGTTCTGGTGTTCAATTATGCAGACGATCTGCAATTAATCTTTAATATCCAACCTACAAGTTTATCTGAATCCAATCTGCAGGCTACTATGACTTACATCAGCAACTGGATGAACGCTAACCAATTAAAATTTAACCCAGACAAAACTGAGCTGATCTTGACAGGCGGCACCCTAAATCCTTGGAACGCCAACTTTTGGCCTCCCTCCTTAGGCCCTCCGCCTGATCCAGTATCTACGGCAAAAAGTCTGGGGGTCATGATAAGCAAGGACTTATCAATGAAACCCCAGATTAGCTCCGTGGTGTTGGTCTGTTTCCTGATGCTACGGAAAATAAAGAAAATAAAAAGATTTTTATCAACAGAAGCACTAACCCTGGTTCTTCTCGCGCTTATCATCTCGCGACTGGATTATGCTAATTCACTCTATGTTGGAATTCCAGCATATCAATTATAACGTCTGCAATTAATACAGAACCACGCGGCCAAGTTCATTTTTCAACTCCCGGCCCGCCAGCACGTAAAGCCACTGCTCAAACAATTGCACTGGCTCCCAGTGAGACAACGCAGTGTCTTCAAGTTAGGCTGCATCGTACACAAGGCGCTGTCAGATGAAGGTCCTAAGTTCATCTCCAAAAGGATCAAGAAATACATCCCTCCCCGCACCCTCCGCTCCTCTGGTCAACATCTCCTGACCGTCCCTAGATATAAGCGTCTTGAACATGGCGGGATCCGGTTTTCCACGTTGGCTCCTCAAACTTGGAACTCTCTCCCTCTTCCAATACGGGCTACTGATTCCCATCTTCAGTTCAGGAAACAGCTAAAAACGTGGTTATTTTTACAAGCCTACTCCATCTAAGCCTTCAACTTATTTAGAGCTTTGTCCCCGAAGCGCCAAGAAACCTACCCGGTGAACGTTGCGCTATACAAGTATTTTAACATAACATATTTTAGCATAACATTTCCAAAATGAGCGCAAGGATACATTTTATGCTTAAAATAGCGCTAAATTCAAAAGCACATGAATAGTGAGTGTGAGCTTCTGCTCACACTCTCTAAATGTGCACTTGGGAAAGGGTTTTCTCTCAAATTAATCCTGGCATTTAGTGCTAATTTCTTAGAGCAAAATACACCCTCACATCCAAAATACTAAATGCAACAGAACATTGACAGAAGCATGAGCAGCCACTTACACTCACTAAATGTACTCTTGCAATCTTACAATTAGTGAGTGTGAGTGGCTGTTCATGCTTCTGTTAATGTTTTCCCCTAAATACTCTTAATCACGCTAGCAGGCATAATTGTGTTATTGTCGGGAATTATACGCCAAAGAGTAATGCAGAGTTACCAAAACTATTTCAATTACTCTGTATAATTAAAATAACTCCCAGGTCTAGCATATATCCGCAACCACATTGTTGTTTTGCAAAATCTGGTCACCCACTGCCTGTTTCTCCTTAGGGTGGACAGTATATTAGATATTAGGATGCACTTGGGACTCCCGACAGAGAATGAATTCTAAATATGGCATCCAGATGAAACCTAGAGTATGCAAGTGACAGCATCTGGAGGAAGCAGTACATAGCTGCACTCCTCACTTACAGAGCGACAGTCCCCCTAATGCTGCAGAGATGGCACCAACTTAAAAGAAATTAGTATATTTAGAACTAGTTTATAAAATGCAGCGTAACTCAACAAGACAAGTTGCTGTGCAGGGTTGTGTGGATGGGAGAGGGCTCAACAGCATCGTATTTTCCAAGACATGGCGATGCTCAGCTCCCTATATGCACTCCCACACTTGTTGCTGCCTAACACTAACACATGCACCCTTTCACCATGATGCAATGGTGCCTGGGTTAAGGGCAAAATTCTTTTTGTGCATTAAGGGCTACCTTCCTGCACAAAAACAATCCTTGGAGGCATATTCCTGTTTCTCTGTGTGTTGAAGAATGCAGCACACATAGAAAGAGAACGTAACGATTAAATAACAAAAGAGTACAGAGGTCAGATAGGCACACCATTTTGGTGAAACCCAGGTTTACAACTGTTTGTAAATCTCAAAATACATGGGTGGACACATTAAATTGCCCATGCCCCACCCATGCGATGTCTACCCAACGCAAAGTAATATAAGACAGCGCTGTATTGAGTTACTTTGTAGTTACTAAACCGTGCAAAGCCATGCAAAATGATTTTGTCTGGCTTAGTAAAAGCCTAAATGGATATTGATTGGGGGTGCACCATAAAAGTGACGCAACCCCAATACAAATTCTTACTAAATCTGGGCCAGAGAGTAAGTGTTGTTCTAGCAGGCTTACAGCTCATGTGTTGATGTGGTATACGGCTGCATGTTTCCTTCCAGGATACCAGCATGCTGTTATGGAAAGGGAAGGAGAAGAGAAAGGAAGCAATTGTCCAGGCAGGGGAAAATCCCTCCTGGTAAAAGAATTCAGTTCATATGGAAGAAACCCTTGGCGACCCTTGACCCCACCAGGTAGGTCGCTCCCCCTCCGCACAGCACCCCCTGTACCTCCCTGCCCGAGCTGCCGCTTCTGAGGACGTTCGAGGCCCTCAACCACCCGCAGGCTGCCACCTGCGCCTCATCCCTGGTGGCCAGTGGTAGGCCGTAGGTAGGTTTGTTCATCCTCCGCTTTATTGCTTTTATTGTATTGCCTGTATTTACATTGTCGTGTCTGTGACTGCTGTTGTCTGTCTTCCTCCGCTGCCTGTACGTGGTTTGTGCCCCTTTGTCTTCCCTCTGTTCCTCTCGCTGTCTCCGTGCTCTCCCTGCCTGGTCTTTCCTTCTGTACCCCTCGCTGCCCCTGTGTCTCTGCCCGGTTATCCCTTCTGTTCCCCTTGCTGCCCCCGTGCCTCTCTGCCCGTTCTGCCCTCTATTCCACTCGCTTTTCCCTCATTTTTTGTGCCTCTCCGCCCTCTGTTCCACTTGTTTTTCCCTCGTTTTCTGTGCCTTTCTGCTCTCTGTGCCACTCGTTTTTCCCTCGTTTTTTGTGCCTTTCTACCCTCTGTTCCACTCGTTTTTCCCTCGTTTTTGTGCCCTTCTGCCCTCTGCTCCACTCGTTTTTTTGTGCCCTTCTGCCCTCTGTGCCACTAGTCTTTCACTCGTTTTTGTGCCTTTCCACCTTTGTTCCACTCGTTTTTCCCTAGTTTTGTGTGCCTTTCTGCCCTCTGTTCCACTCGTTTTTCCCTCATTTTTTGTGCCTTTCTGCCCCCTGTTCCACTTGTTTTTCGTGCCTTTCTGCCCTCTGTTTCACTCATTTTCCCCTTGTTTTTGTGCCTTTCTGCCATCTGTTCCACTCGTTTTTCCCTCTTTTTTTGTGCCTTTCTGCCCTCTGTTCCACTCGTTTTTGTGCCCTTCTGCCCTCCGTTCCACTCATTTTTTGTGCCCTTCTGTACTCTGTGCCACTCGCTTTTCCCTCGTTTCTGTG
This sequence comes from Lissotriton helveticus, assembly GCF_964261635.1. Lineage (NCBI taxonomy): Eukaryota > Metazoa > Chordata > Amphibia > Caudata > Salamandridae > Lissotriton > Lissotriton helveticus. The sequence goes on along the minus strand of NC_136071.1, from coordinate 982,821,659 downwards.
CCCCTTTTTCCTTCTGTTCCGCTCGTTTTTTTGTGCCCTTTTTCCTTCTGTGCTACTCGTTTAACCCTTGATTTTTGTGCCCCTTTTCCCTCCTGTTACCTTTGTTGTTCCTCACCACCCTCGCCGCTGTGTCCCCTGCAGCCCCGCCCCCCTGACTGCCCACTGCCCATTCGCTGCCCCTCCTCCCTCCCCCCAGCTACTCCTCCCTCCCACCTCCCCATATATGCCAGCCGCTGCGCGGCCGCGCCGCTGTCATGCAGAAGGCATGCCTAATGCTAGCCCGTCTATGCCCGTGCACGCCTGGACCATGCCCAGCACCAGAACCCCTGGCCCCCGCACCCGCCACGACGACCGCCGCCACTATGAAGCTAGCACTCTGCACGCTCTCAACTCTGGAAGGAACCACACCTGCTTCAAGGCCGCCCCGAAACGCACACACAGCCCCTTCACCTGCCGGAACTGCAGCTACACCAGCCTCAGAGCCGACGAACCACCCGCCAAGAAAGACCCCACCCATCTCCGATGCATACTACTGAACACCCGCTCTGCACGCAAGCATGCCTCGGCAGAAGCGCAATGCAACCATGTCCTCGGCAGAAGCGGTCGCTCCCACCACCTCCTCCCGACCTGGCATCTTACCATAGCACTTCAACTTAGCTAAGTACTCCTTTCTTCCGACAACCTCTGCTAAATTTACCGCACTGCTGGGCATTTGTAGCGCTTGCACTGCTGGGCATTTGTAGCGCTTGGTGATATCGCACTGCTGGGCTTTTGTAGCGCTTGCACTGCTGGGCTTTTGTAGCGCTTGGTGATATCGCACTGCTGGCCATTCGTAGCGCTTGGTGATATCGCACTGCTGGGCATTTGTAGCGCTTTGTGTTTTACTGATCACCGAGTACACCTCACAGCTCTGAAATATTCTGCGCTCTGCTCACTGCTGGGCTTTGTCATTGCTGAGTAAATCTTGCCTCGACTTACTGGCTGCACAATTCGATACCTTATTGCACATTACCTATAGTACTGCCAAATCTCGTAGCGCTTTACCCTCCCCCATAAGCGCTCCACTATTATTACTGCCTGTGCCTAATCTCGTCCTGCCTTGCAGCATTTGTTTACTGTTGCTGCCATTTTGTTTGTAGTGCCGTCCTCCCACACCGTCACTCCACCGCGACCCCACCTCCCAGCGGCCCCTCCCACCCACAATAGCTAATTGGCGTCCGAGCCCTCGTGGAGAGCTGTGACCGTCCTGTCCTCGGCAGAAGCGGTCGCTCCCACCACCTCCTCCCGACCTGGCATCTTACCATAGCACTTCAACTTAGCTAAGTACTCCTTTCTTCCGACAACCTCTGCTAAATTTACCGCACTGCTGGGCATTTGTAGCGCTTGCACTGCTGGGCTTTTGTAGCGCTTGGTGATATCGCACTGCTGGGCTTTTGTAGCGCTTGCACTGCTGGGCTTTTGTAGCGCTTGGTGATATCGCACTGCTGGCCATTTGTAGCGCTTGGTGATATCGCACTGCTGGGCATTTGTAGCGCTTTGTGTTTTACTGATCACCGATTACACCTCACAGCTCTGAAATATTCTGCGCTCTGCTCACTGCTGGGCTCTGTCATTGCTGAGTAAATCTTGCCTCGACTTACTGGCTGCACAATTCGATAGCTTATTGCACATTACCTATAGTACTGCCAAATCTCGTAGCGCTTTACCCTCCCCCATAAGCGCTCCACTATTATTACTGCCTGTGCCTAATCTCGTCCTGCCTTGCAGCATTTGTTTACTGTTGCTGCCATTTTGTTTGTGGTGCCGTCCTCCCACACGTCACTCCACCGCGACCCCACCTCCCAGCGGCCCCTCCCACGCACTATAGCTAATTGGCGTCCGAGCCCTCGTGGAGAGCTGTGACCGTCCTGTCCTCGGCAGAAGCGGTCGCTCCCACCACCTCCTCCCGACCTGGCATCTTACCATAGCACTTCAACTTAGCTAAGTACTCCTTTCTTCCGACAACCTCTGCTAAATTTACCGCACTGCTGGGCATTTGTAGCGCTTGCACTGCTGGGCTTTTGTAGCGCTTGGTGATATCGCACTGCTGGGCTTTTGTAGTGCTTGCACTGCTGGGCTTTTGTAGCGCTTGGAGATATCGCACTGCTGGCCATTTGTAGCGCTTGGTGATATCGCACTGCTGGGCATTTGTAGCGCTTTGTGTTTTACTGATCACCGAGTACACCTCACAGCTCTGAAATATTCTGCGCTCTGCTCACTGCTGGGCTTTGTCATTGCTGAGTAAATCTTGCCTCGACTTACTGGCTGCACAATTCGATAGCTTATTGCACATTACCTATAATACTGCCAAATCTCGTAGCGCTTTACCCTCCCCCATAAGCGCTCCACTATTATTACTGCCTGTGCCTAATCTCGTCCTGCCTTGCAGCATTTGTTTACTGTTGCTGCCATTTTGTTTGTAGTGCCGTCCTCCCACACCGTCACTCCACCGCGACCCCACCTCCCAGCGGCCCCTCCCACGCTCCGCCCCCTCCACTACCCATTTATGACAGATGTCCCAACGCGCAGCGTCCACGCGCAGCGGTCGCGCCGAAGGTGCGCCAAAGGTAAGCCCGTCTACGCCCGTCTGCGCCTGGACCGCGCCCAGCGCCAGACCCACTAGCCCCCGCTACACCCACCCCACCCGCATTACATACGACGCCTCCACCATCTTAGCACTAAAACCCGGTCGACTCCCCAACTGCGCCCAAGCCGCACCTGGACACACCCATGGACCCTTCACTTGCAACTCCTGCAAGTATGACGGCACCAAGACCAACTCCTCATCCACAAACACCAAACAGAGATCTGACACCAACCACCTAAAATGCATCCTGCTCAACACCCGCTCGGTCCACAGACACGCCATCGACCTTTGGAATCTACTAGACACCATTCCTCCGGACGTCGCCTTCCTAACAGAAACCTGGATGAACGCCTCATCAACTCCAGACATCACCATAGCCATCCCGGAAGGCTACAAGATCATCCGAAAAGACCGCACCAACCAAACAGGAGGAGGCATCGTCCATAAGAATTCCATCCGCATCTCAACCAGTTCAGACGTCAACCTCGTTAGCGCCGAACACCTTCACTTCCAGATCCACACCAACCCCAAGACCACACTCCGAGGCACCCTCCTCTACAGGCCACCAGGACCCCGTGCACAATTCAGTGAAGACATCACTGACTTTATCACCCCACATGCCCTCCCCTCCGAGGACGACATTCTATTGGGAGACCTCAATTTTCACCTGGAAAAGAGCAACGACAGCAACACCACCACCCTCCTGGACAATCTCGCCAACCTCGGACTCAAACAACTTGTTAATACCCCCACACACTACGCAGGACACACACTCGACCCTATCTTCACCTCCAGCAAACATATCTCCTTCAGTCACACCACAGTTCTCCATTGGAGGGACCACAGCTGCGTTCACTTTGTCTACAAAAAGACCACAACCCACAACCATCCTCAACCCACTCTGCGAAGAAACTGGAACAAAATCACCATCGGCCAGATTTCCTCATCGCTTCTTCAAAACCCCCCTGCCCACTCATCGAACCCCAACCAAGCAGCCATTAACCTCACTCAATGGCTAACCAACAGCGCCGACAACCTAGCACCGTTGAAAAAACCTCAAATCAAACTAGGCAACAAAAACGCCCCCTGGTTCAACGATGATCTTAAGAAATCCAAGAAACTCTGTCGCTCCCTTGAGAAGGCCTGGAAAAAAGACCCAAACACCAGCACCAGGGACGCCTTCAAAAACGCCACCCGCATACACCACCAACTGATCCGGACTGCCAAGAAAGCCGCATTCAAAGACCGACTAGACAACAACGCCCACAACAGCAAGGAATTATTCAACATCGTCAAAGAGTTTACCAACCCCACTGCCAACTCCAACGACATCACTCCCTCTCAAACCCTTTGCGACTCCTTAGCTTCGTTCTTCCACGACAAAATAGCAGACATCCACAACAGCTTTGACAACCAACCCGGACACCAAGCCACCCAACCTTCTACCATACCTTCACCCCCCTTGAACATCCTTAATAACTGGAACCCAATCTCCACTGAGGACACCATCCGCCTGATGAACTCCATCCACTCAGGATCCCCCACAGACCCATGCCCTCACCACATCTTCAACAAAGCAGACTCCATCATAGCACCACACCTCCGAGACGTCATCAACTGCTCCCTCAACTCCGCCACCTTCCCGGAAAGCTGGAAACACGCCGAACTCAGCGCCCTTCTGAAAAAACCCACAGCTGACCCCACCGAACTCAAAAACTACCGCCCCATCTCGCTCCTTCCATTCCCGGCCAAAGTCATTGAGAAAGCTGTCAACAACCAGCTCGCCGCCTTCCTCGAAACCAACAAATCCCTCGACTCCTCACAGTCCGGCTTCCGAGCCAAACACAGCACTGAAACCGCACTCATCGCAGCAACAGACGACATTCGAATTCTACTAGACAATGGAGACACAGTCGCCCTCATCCTCCTCGACCTCTCTGCAGCCTTCGACACAGTCTGTCATAGCACCCTGTTACAACGCCTCAGAGACATCGGAATCCAAGGAAAAGCACTGGAATGGATCACCTCGTTCCTTGCCGGAAGAACTCAGAGAGTCCGCCTCCCACCATTCAAGTCAGAAGCCACCGAAGTCATTTGCGGCATGCCACAAGGATCCTCTCTTAGCCCCACCCTCTTCAACATTTACATGAGCCCCCTCGCGACCATCGCACGCCAACACAACCTCAACATCATCTCCTACTAAGCATGAGCGCAAAATCCGCTCCGATCGCGGATTTTGCGGATTTTCGGTGAATCCGCGATCCGCGAACTCTCGCGGATTTACCGAAAATCCGCAATCCGCGATCGGAGCGGATTTTGCGGTCAAAAGTTCAAGCGAGCCTAATTAACGATGGCGCCGGCAAGCTGCCAGCGCCATCCTGCAATAGTTACTTAATTAGCTTCAACAGGAAGCTCTAATAGATAAGATACAGCAGGGGCTCGAGCGCCTGCTTTATTTTAACAGTTGGAGCTTCCTGTTGAAGCTAATTAAGTAACTATTGCAGGATGGCGCTGGCAGCTTGCCGGCGCCATCGTAAATTATTTCAACGGTGGTGTCTTCTTGAATAAATATGAAGGGCAGGGTTCATTCGGGCACGACGGTCCTGGCACAAAAAAATAAACCTCAACAGGAAACACTTGCAGATATCAATAAAGCATGTGCCCTAGTTGAAGCTTAAATTCAGTGACTCATTCATCAGCCCAAAAATTAATCTGCTGCTCTGATCGGTCTCTGCCCTTTTATACACACAAGAGGCATGCTCGCATGGACGCCCCGTCCGTTTGGCCCCGCCCACACACTCGAGGTGTGCACCGTCTTCCCGCCATTTACCCACTATGATGGACATTTCACTCAAGGGACCCCTGCGCACTTCGGCGCGATTGCATAGTAACACACACTTGGTCGCTGGAACTAGTTGAAGCGCAAATGCAGTGACTCATTAATCAGCCCAAAAAAAATCGTGAGCGTTGGGAGGCTGGGCAGATGTGCCTTCTTCCCAAATATATCATCGAAAATCCGCTGTGATGCTGCTCTGATCTGTCTCTGACCTTTTAGACACACAAGAGGCATGTGCGCTCGCGTGGAAGCCCCGTCCGTTTGGCCCCGCCCACACACTCGATGAAGCCCCGCCCCCAAATCCGCAAATCCGCTAAATCCGCGGATTTTGCGGATCCACGATCCGTGGATCCGCTAAATCCGCGAATCGTGGATCCGCAAAATCCGCCCATGCTTATCTCCTACGCTGATGACACTCAACTGATCCTCTCACTCACCAATGACCCTAACACCACCAAAATCAACCTACATGAAGGAATGAAAGAAATAGCCGAGTGGATGAAGCACAGCCGTCTGAAACTGAATTCAGACAAAACAGAAGTCCTTATCTTAGGTACCTCCCCCTCCGCCTGGAACGACTCTTGGTGGCCAGAGGCCCTTGGAAAAGGACCCATCCCGACGGACCACGCACGGAACCTGGGCGTCATCCTGGACTCCTCACTCTCGATGACCAGACAAGTCAACGCCGTTTCATCATCTTGCTTCAACATTCTTCGCATGCTCAAAAAAACATTTCGCTGGATCCCCACCGAAACTAGAAAAACGGTCACCCACGCACTGGTTACAAGCCGCCTGGACTACGGAAACACCCTATACGCCGGTACCACCGCAAAACTTCAGAAAAAACTCCATCGCATCCAGAACGCATCAGCCAGACTCATACTAGACATCCCACGTAAAGACCACATTTCTGGTCACCTGAAAAAGCTCCACTGGCTCCCCGTCAATAAGAGGATAACTTTCCGTCTCCTCCCCCACGCACACAAAGCACTTTACGAACTTGGACCCGAATGTCTCAACACGCGACTTTCCTTCTACACCCCCTCCCGCCAGCTACGCTCTTCCAACCAAGCCCTTGCTGCTGTTCCTTGCATCAACAAAACCACCATGGGAGGAAGATCCTTCTCCTACCTGGCGGCTAAAACCTGGAACTCACTTCCCATTCACCTTCGCCTCACTCAAAACCACCTAGCATTCAGAAAGCAACTTAAAACCTGGATATTCGACAAGTAAATCCCCACCCTTCCTCAAGCGCCTTGAGACCCTCTGGGTATGTAGCGCGCTATATAAATTATCTGACTTTGACTTTGACTTTATGCCGTCGAGCTCTGGGACCTGCTCGACACAACATCCCCGGACATCGCCTTACTGACAGAGACCTGGTTTAACGACTCCTCCCCACTCGACATCGCCATAGCCATCCCAGACGGCTACAAGATCACCCGCAGAGACCGCACCAACGGAGTCGGAGGAGGAATTACCATCGTCCACAAGAACAGCATCAGGGTCTCGACTAGCACCGACAGCGCGCTCAGCACTGCCGAAACACATGCATTTCCAGATCCACACAGATCCTAATTCCACCCTCAGAGGCACCCTCATCTACCGACTCCCCCGGACCCCGCCCCCAGTTCAGTGACTCCATCGCTGACTTGTTCAGCACGTATGCCCTGACCTCCACCGACTACATCCTCCTCGGAGACCTGAACTTTCACCTTGAGAACAACAATGACAACAACTCCACAACCCTGATCGATAACCTCGCCAACCTCGGACTGCAGCAACTCGTCACAACGCCCAACCGCTCCGCCGGCCACACATTCGACCCAGTCTTCTCAAGCCCGAACGTCTCCATCAGCCACACCACCGAACTCCTCTGGACCAACCACCGTGGCATCCTCTTCGCCTACCAGAAACCCACAAGACACCACCGCACCCAACAGATCCCCCGATGCTGCTGGAGCAAAATCACTGAAGACCAACTACACGAAACCTCGCTCTCAGCCCATCCACCGAACCCTCCAACACCGAGGACGCTGCCCACAGCCTCAGACGCTGGACTGAGGACTGCGCCAACAACCTCGCCCGCTGAAGAAACTCCCCCACAGAGACACCAGCAAGAGGGCCAGCTGGTTCACCCCAGAACTCCTAGCCTCCAAGCAAGCTGCCGGAAACTAGAGAAGAAATGGCACAGTGAACAAATTCCAGACAGCCACGCAGCACACAAGGATGCCATCCGCAACCACCACCACCTCATCAGGGCGGCCGAGGGGACCTCCTTCTAAGACCGCCTCGACAACAATGCACACAATAACAAGGAGCTCTTCAACATCGTGAAGGAACCCTCCAACCCCACCTCCAACACCAACTACATCTCGCCATCGCAAGCCCAGTGCGACTCCCTCGCCACCTTCTTCCACTGAAAGATAGCAGACATCCACGACAGCTTCAACACCCAGACAGCCCCAACAGACAGCAACACAACCGACCCTCCATACACCATCGACCACGACTCCCTGCTAGCCTGGGCCAGCGTGAGCATCGATGACACCATCAAGACCATGCACTCAATCCACTCCGCCTCTCCGTCTGACTCAGACCCAAGAGACCTCAACCACTTCCGGCCCATCTATCTGCTCCCCTTCCTGGCCAAGGTCATTGAGAAAACCGTCAACAGACAGCTAACCCGATACCTCAAAGAAAACAGAATCCTGGACCATTCCCATTAAGGGTTCCGCACCACAGCTCCGAGACTGGCCTCATCGCCGCCACCGACAACATCAGGACCCTGCTGGACAACAGCGAGACCACAGCACTCATCCTCCTAGACCTCTCTGCCGCCTTCGACACCGTCTGCCACCGCACACTACACGCATGCCTCCACGCCGCAGGGATCCAAGACAAAGCTCTGGATTGGACCACCTCCTTCCTCTCCGGCAGAACCCAGAGCGTCCGCCTCCCCCATTCCGTTCCAAAGCCTCCGAGATCAACTGTGGCGTACCCCAGGGATCCTCCCTCAGCCCGATGCTGTTCAACATTTATATCGCCCCGCTCGTACACGTAGCCCGACAGCACGACCTCAACATAATCTCCTACGCCGACGACACTCAGCTGATCCTCTCCCTCACCAAGGACCCCATCACAGCCAATACCAGTGCCACTCATAACGTCACACATTCAGCCAAAGCAATATCCGCACTTCCTGTGTTGGCCGAAGCTGTAGCTATTGTTGCAAGATGTCCATCTCCCATTGCAAGGAATGTATGCTTCACGGTCCATACACTGCAATACAATAATTCCTAAGGATTTGTGGTAGGTCTGGCTAATTGCTATTAGGTGTCCTTTTTTGCAAGAATAGAATCCAACAGTTTCCCCTGAATGACTCTTAAGTACGCCCCCACACAAAAAATTGAATTTGTCTGTGCTCATGGATAATAATACTCAGTGGCTCAAATTATCCATCACCTGCTCAAAAATGGATTTGTCTCCAAATTGAGCACCAATGGAAATAGTGAGAATGCCAAAAGTCAGAAAAAAATAATGTAGTACTCCCTGCTAAACCCTCAGAGTCTCTGATCCATTCTGTATTTTCAAAATAACCATGGACTATGCAAATGAGTTCCACGGTCTATGCAAATGAGTTCCATTTAGATTTTCTATATGTTCTTATGTGAACTTCAAGCCAGTCTGGATTTTTCAAGATCTAGAACCAAGACTGCTGGGACTCGTAGTTCACATTCCCGTCTACGGCTTTTAAGTTGCAGATTACTTTACGCTGTTGGCTACAAAAATTAGGAGTGGCTACTGTTATCTTTATTTCCTTGGGCCAGTGGGCAGCGGTATAAACACAATATGATTAACACTGAGAACAACCAACATTTTTACTCCTGAAATTCGTGTTAATCCTAGTGAAGTGGCAACTTGACCGAACCAAAATCCGGCTCAAGCATTCAAATACCTTGTCACCTAAGGACTCTGTAAAGGGAACGGGGTCAATGCTCAGACTTACAGAGGTGCGAGTAAAACATTTAACCACCCATCTACAGTTTACAGTTTTTTTCAGTGCAAGCCAGAAAGATATTATTCTCCCTCTCTGCACTCAAGCGAAAAATATCTTTCTGACCCAGGAAAACACCAGAGACTGATCCACTTCATATTTTTGAGAAGGTCCGACTTTGGAGCTGGGGAACCAGGTTTGAGTCTCGGCGTCGGCTCAAAATCCTGTGGTCCTGGGCATATCACTTATTCTCCCTGTGCCTACCAAAAATGAATGCGTCTTTGTGTAACTTAATTTGTGCTCATGTAAAGCGCTCTCCTACCTTCTGGTTGAGTTCGTGCTACATAAAACTGCAAAAAAAATAGACAATGGTCTCTAGTGCTTATATAGCCGGCTATGGTTCTAATTCCGGCTTCCTCATGTGATTGCATGGCGTGACCCTGACCAAAGTGTTTAATCCCCTTGAGTTTCAGTTGCCTTAGCTGCCACAATTGGGAGCAATTTAAGAGAGGGAAATTTTAATCACTGCTTGCTGAAAACATCGGCATATTCAATATCCCTTGTTCCTCCTCAAGTCCAAAATAATTAGCAAATGTCAGCAAAGATCATTTGTGTACTTTTTAGGAGGTATAGTTAAAATGCGGTAGTTTAAGCCATTCATTTAGAAGCGCGCCCCAGAAAATAAACAGATGCTCAACGTTTATACAACCACTGGACCGATTCAAAGAGCTGTGGGAGAATGGGATAAAAAAAGGTACGCACGAGTATGTTTTCGGGGTTCTATTTCCGGTGCACAGTTCCATTTGATGAAATACCTCTCATACAGCCAAGCAGAGAAGTGCCAACATAGTTGAGCTGTTCACTTTCATATGCGAGTTACAGATTAGGCCACCCTGAGCCGAACACTAAAAGGCATCACAATTAACTTCATTACGTATTGGAAACTCATTGCAGTAACTCCTGGTCAGTACTGGCAGACTACTGTCTCTTGCACAAAGGCAAAAAGGTTTTGTACTCATAATTTGCTCCCACGAGTATGGGAAAATGCTGTAACTGTCAAAATAATTCTATGGGTTAGAGCCAGATTGCATGGGAAACTTTCAACTAAGTAGCTCTAATCCCACCAAATATGTTTCTTAAACATGCTCTCAATTTAAGCATGTAAGGGAACCGAAGGTGATGTGCTCACATTGGTGTTGAGGCGGAAGCAAAAAAGTCAACAACAAGCCCGCGAGTGGTGCGAGAGAGTGCACGCACGCTTGTGTGAGGGATCTGTTTCCAATTATCGCTCTCGCGTCTGGGCACGATCATTGTAAACAGATGTCGCCCGTGCGGGAAACCGCAAGCAATAGGCTGTGGGCGGAGCAAAGGCGAGACTTGCACCAGCCTTTGCCCAATTGCGTGCTGTCTTTCTTAGAAAGACGCACGCAAAGCCCAATAGCCTGTGAGAAAAATAAAAGCACACGCAATAGCGTGTGGTCAGCTTTCTGAAGCCCCTTACTAAAAGTCTTGCAGAGCAGTGCATGCATGCTGCGCTAGGCTCGACCTAAAAAGGCTGTCCCGCAGTGCCTGTAAGTAAGCCCTTTCACCAGTGTTATATTTGTCTGCAATGTAAGCTTTTAAATGTATTTTTATTCAAAATAACGTTTTCTAGTGTGGGGCCCTTGGTTGCAGCTCTTCCTCCACTGCTGCTGTCTTTTAACTTTTGCAGCGAAATCTTTTTTTAAAGTTAAAAGTCAGATGCAGTGACGGAAGAACAGCAGCTGTGGGCCCCACAGGATAAAACGTTATTTGGCAAAATAAGCAATTTGAATGCTTTGTAGACACATATAACACTGAACACTAGTGCACAGCTGATGGCAGAAATACAAGACTATCTGAAACCTGCCACTCAACAAAAAATTGCCTTGAGTGGCACGTTCAGGTAATCTTGTTTTTCTCTAATCAGCTGTGTGCCAGTGTTCAGGTTATAATTGTCTACAAAGCATTCACATGGCTGATTATGCTAAATAACAGTTTTAGTGTGTGGGGCTCAGGGCTGCAGCTTTTCCTCCACTGCTTCTGGCTTTTAACTTTTGCGGTGAAAGAAATCTTTTATTAAAGTTAAAAGCCGGTAGCAGTGGCGGAAGAACTGCAGCTGTGAGCCCCACACACTATCACACGTTACTTAGCATACTAAGCCATTTGAATGCTTTGTAGACAAATATAACACTGAACACTGGCACACAGCTGATGGCAGAAAAGCAAGATTACCTGAACGTGCCATTCAAGGAAATTTTGCGTTGAGTGGCACATTCAGGTAGACTTGGTTTTCTTGTTTTTCTGCCATCAGCCGTGTACTAGTGTTCAGTGTTATTTATCTGCAAAGCACAGAAATGGCTCATTGTGTTAAATAATTTTTTATAGAGTGGATCCACGGATGCAGTTATTTCTCCACTGCTGCTGGCTTTTAAGTTAAAAAAAAAGATTTATTTTGCCTTGAGTGGCATATTCAAGTATTTCTGTTTTCTGTCATCAGCACACATGCTTGCAATTGAATGAAGTAAAACTAGAAGTCCTACAACTCATTGTGTTATGCTAGTTCTTCAAAGCCTTGTACTGGCTAAAGGAACCACACATTATGGGTCCTATTCGCCGCTATTTAGGACAGCTCACCAACCGTGCCGTACCATAATGCTGCTACATAGACTACACAGGCAGTCGTCACTGGAGTTTCACCTTCCTGCAGAGCAGGCTCAAATCCATTGGTGTGTTTAACTGAGTGTAGGGGGGGTGGTTTTGGAAGTGGTGAGCTGCCAACTGGTAGTGTCTTGTGCAACGGCTTCCTCTGCCAGTCTTTAATGGTTAGCCAAGGCAATTTGGGAATCAGGGAAATAGGTAGGTGGAGCCAGTGGAGGAAGTGGGTGGAGCCAGGAGAGGAAGAGGGTGGATCCAGGGACGTGGGTGTGGCCTCCTACAAAAATGTGAGCACCTTCACTTAATATTTTACAAATTAAGCACTGTGTCCACCCTCCTGTAAATGAAGCCCTAAGTCGAAAATAAAGCACTAGTGTCTTACCCAAATGCAGCACAGACCTGTATTTGTATTACTTCTAGTCATAAGAATTGTATTTAATAACGTTTTACAACTTTTTAGCCCGAATTGTCTGAGTCTGTGCGCAGTCAATCCACGATAATTTCAAATGCTGGTTCATTTTGCTGACAAGAATCCGCTCGTTTTCTTCGAAATGTTGTGGTGTTTTAAAATTCAAGTGTTTCCTTTTATCAAGTACGTGCACTCTCTTTCTTTTCACAATCTCTGAAGGGCATCACGACCGGTTTTCCTGCCCTTGTTTCTAAACCATTTAGATTCTTATCGTATTTCGAACATTCATCAGTGTTCCTTTAATCAAATTTTTTACTCAGCTCAAAAAAGCTAGTTATTTAGTGGTTGAGAGTATTGTGAAGACGAAGGAGAATAACGAGACAAATAAAAAATAAAAGTCTTCGTCCCAAAACATGACGAAGACGGGCAGAATATTTGACATGGCTACTCTGGTGTTTGGCACAGAGATCAGAATATTCAGACTTTGAAAATGCCTCTTTTTATTACCATACTTCATTCTTATAACATCGAATTAGAACCACCACCGGCCCCAACGGAGAAACAACTGACCAACATCACGGACGAGGCCTATTGAGATATTTTATAGCAGGGCGCATGATGGCCCCCTCCTCCTTCCAATCTAGAGCACATCTTCATAGGAAGAAAACGAGGTATGCACAATGTATAAAGGGCCCTATTTACAAGAAACTAATGCAGCGTGGTGCCGCAAGTCATTGGTCTGCGCCTCTCTGTGTTAGTTTCAAAGCACAGTGATGCAACATATTTACAACAATATGTCACATCTCTGTACTCTTCCCTGCACTGGCGCACAAACTACTGCCATGCGCTGCTGCAGGGACCATTGCACCATGGTGCAAGGATGCCTGAGTCATGGGGAGATTGTGTTTGTGCAGGAAGGGGCACCTTTCTGCACAAAAACAATCATTTGAGGTGATTTTGTCTTCCTATATGTGCTGTAGAATGCAGCATGCACTTAAAGAGGAAAAAAACTAGGGGAAATGAAAATATTTCTCCTCATTGCGCCTAACAACGCCTCCCCTGTGGTGGGGTGGCATTCTGATGCATTTACAGGTTTATGATTGCTCGTAAATCTGGAAATGCATCAGTGGACATAGGTGTTGCGTGAGAACACCCACAGCAACACCCATGTCAAGTCCCTAACACGCAAAGTGTTGCGTAAAAAGGGGCAATATTTACAAACACATGTAAAGCCACAGAGGGTGGCTTTACGTGTGCTTGTAAATGTCATGCAACAGGTTGCACCGCTGGTGGCGCAAGAGGCCTCTAAATAAGCCCCAAAGTGTCTGTGTAGTAGGCAGTATGGGGTTATGGTTGTAAAGAAGGAGTTATTCGTGGAGTGTGTTGAAGTCACAGAGTAGCTTGGAAGGGAGCAGATTGTTCCCTTCAGATAATGTGCTGTTCTTAAATTCTATTGGGTGTTGTGTAAACATAAACAGTGAAAGTATAGTGGACAGGTAGCATAGGTCAAATCTTGATAGGATTTCTAGGCTCCTTTAGAGGAGCCTTTTGTAAATCAAATTGCTAGAAAAGGAGTGCTAAATAGTGAACTTTGAATCTGGTTGTCCAGGTTTCTATAAATAGAAATTCGCTGTGCTGGTGCCACTGTGTGTCCTTATGGAGGAGAAACTGGGTACCTCTGCAGCCGCCCTGATAACCAAGGAAACAATTACCGTTTCCAGGGCAGATCTGCATGCTTTCCTTGATGACCATGTCCATGGCTTTGGAACAACCAGCTTCAAAAAAATGTAAACCTTGTCTGAAGATGATGATGAGGTTGACTCCTCTTCAAACCGGAAATATGTACAAGGGGCACAACTTCAGGCTATGTTGACACACATACGAGACATATTGGGCTTTCAGCAGAAAAACAATCACGCTGATGAATTGTTGACAAAGTAAAGCTGAGCCAGCTGATGACCTCCCTATGCATGAGGTCATTGAGAGGATGTACTTGAAAGAGTGGAAAGACATAGAAAAAACAGGATTTCCCCGTTTTCTCTCAAAAAGATACCTTTTAGAATCATCTGAAGAGATATATGCCTAAAATTTAAAAAAACAATACAATATTGGCAAGTATGTCATCACCAGCCTCTCTGGTTTCAGAAGAGGCATCGGTATCAGATGGTATGGACCAAAATGTGGAGGCTACCCTTAAAGGCCCTTTACTGCCATACATTTTTTGCTTTGAGCTGCTACATACTCTTCCCAAACTACATTGAAAGACTTCCAACTGCTATTTGACTGTTTACGAGATAATAGGATCCAACAAATGTTCTAGCGAACAAGGATATCCTGGCTCAAATTTTTTCGGGTATCTTCTTTGATTTTTTATGGTCCTCAGCAACATTGGTAGGGGCTTCTACCACAGCCATTCGTCTCATGAGGTGAAAAACTTGAAAGCTTGGACAGGCACTGAAAGCAGTGATTCTTCACCCACCATTCACTGGGCATAGGTGTTGCAGACATCTAGACATTTTAATGCGAAAATGTAATTCATTCAAAAAGCCACAATTAAGCTTTCTACAAAAACTGCATTTTCGAGCTGGGATTGGAGTCAGGGTGGCCGCGGCAAGAGAAAAATCCTGATCACAACTGTTGGAATCCCAACAACAGCATCATCATAACAAATTACAATACAAATAAGTAGGGTGGGTGGCTAAATAAGCCATTATTTCAGCCTTTGGTAAGAACTTATTTCAGACTAATTAGTTCTGGACGTGGTTTAGCAAATATAGAATAGAATTTGGGAGTCACCCGTGAGTACCTTTTTTCATGACCTACATCTCCTCCCTCAAACCTCATCGTAATCGCCGGTTCACACCCTCCACAGGGAACCCGGCTGGGTTTCCCTGTAAGTATCTTCCCTTTTACTTCACTCACAGTTGGCACTCACTCACTAGAGCTGCACGATTGACAATCCAGATGCCCCTATTATTATAGATCCTGATGAGACCCCACATTCTAAAGACGTTCGAAACGCCATCGACATTATTGAAGAAAGCAAACCACTGACACAACACTTATTACTGTATATTACTGTATATAGTCACTGCATATTGTATGAAAACTTCAGATATGGTCGTTTTGGGTAGAAAAAGATTTGTGAAACCTTGTAAATATTGTCACACTATGTCACTCAACTGTTAGGTTCATGTTACACTTGGGACACTTTGCACAAATTGCTTCCTTTTTTGTATAATTTTTGTATACTTTGTGAATAGTACATACATATATGTTCAAGAAAACCTTTGCTGTTTTTGGTTCCATTCTCTATGACATCATCATAACCCTCCTATCGCGATTGCGCACTGGCATCATATATGAATATATACTATTTCACAGGAACCATTGTTTTCTTGTTATAATCAGTTACCCTGGTTCCGTAGTGAGTAGGGTTCCCTTGTTCTTCGCTTTCGGGCAGTTATTTTGGTGGTCCACCCTTCACTGGGCAGCAGAATACCTGATAAGGTAGTGTACCACAGAATATCTGACCTTCATTCATTGAGTATACAGACCACAGCGCTATGAACTGCGCTAAACATGCTTGGTGTCTTCCTGATGCCTGTCTATCATATACTGTGTTATACAACTTCTGTCCTCTTTGCCATTTTTCTTTCCATGTGTCTGTCTTGCACAGTCTCCCATTCAGTTTCTTCCATCCCACTATAACTTCCTGAGCATCTATGACCCTCCTCACACTCTCTCACATTCTTTCGTGCTTGTATTCTGTCATTAACCCTCACTCTGTCACTCTCTCTAACTAGTCTATTCTTGCAATATAAATCTGCTTCTCACGTGTTCACTCACCCTGAGTTTCTTGATTTATAACGCTGACATTGTCTTATAACTCCACAGTAGCTCTCTTTCTGGATCTCCCTTTCCACCTCTGTGTTTGTTTTCTTTTTCAATCAAGGTGTTCCATTTCCTTTTCCCCACGTTTGTATGCACATTTATGTCCGTAATTGCAAATGTCAATGGCACTGCAGCCATGCAAGCCAGCAATAATTATTTTTTTCTTGATTCGGTAGGCAAATGGATCATCATTCTGCATGGGGAGGTGGTTAAAGACTGAGGAGGGCAGGGTGCTGCATGTATGTATGCGGAAAGCATCTTTTTAGATTCGCCTTCACAGCACACATGCGCTGTCAGCAAAAGCCATCATAAATGTTTTAAAAAGCATAAAATCATAAAATGGGTTTCCAGTCTGCCACATACTTACCATTCCCCTCCCCCCCCCCCCCCCCCCCCACACACACACACACACATCGTTCTCATCTCCTTGCTTCTGATTGGTCAGATCCTGCTGCTTACACTCTCTCTTCGGTGCTTGCTGATGTCTGGTAGTACATGGAAAATGGGCCCAGTGCAGATTCCGGCCTCTGCAGCCAGTGTCCTTCCATTGATCACGGCTTGTACTGGTACATTTTTTTTCTTTTTAATCCGCATCTCCATAAGAGTGCATGTCTTCGCAGGCTCTATCTACATCTTTTCATCCCTCCCATCCACTCCCCCGTCCTTGTTGTTTTCCCAATCCATTCCACCCCATCCCACTTCGTTGTTGTCATCCATCTCGACCACCTCACTTTTCCACATTACTACAAAAAGTGCTATGACGGCCAGTGATGGCCGCACCATAGCGCTTTGTTATAGTTAATGTAAGCCAATCCTTAAAAATATTAACAACGCCAAATAGCTCACGCTGGCTTGGTTAATGTTTTTTTACAGATAACACAGCAGAGCGAAATAAAAACAAAGCATTTTTAATCGGTCTCGCAGTCAGGTCACTTTTCAACAATTACGTCCCAAGAATTTGTCCCCAAGAAAGGTTAAAGCATCAGGAAGTTGCATAGTTGCATGTTGTTGGCGACTCTCTGCTGCTGCATTATAGTCCTTTGCGGAGGTGGTTAACGCTGGTGATTTGATGCTACAGTTTTCCATTCTTATTTCATTCCCCCCCATGTCCTTCTATTTCTCTTTCAGGACACATTGTCTCACTCTAATTTCTTATTTATGCAGTGTTGCTGGCACGGCCGCCCTGCACAAAGAAAGCAGCTCCCGGGAAGCATTTAATTAGGAAGAGGGATTTCTTGTGGGGATTCATCTCTGACAACGCTAAGCAGTGCAGCCAAGCTACAAACACATAAGAGCTTTCAATAGAGACGTTTGACATAGCAGATGGCTCCAGTTTTTAAACCTGTGACCTTCAATTCGCTCGCTTTCTGTATGCTGTACAAATGGCTATCAGTAAAACAAGCACTGGCAAAGAAAGAGGTCTTGCTTCTGCAAAATCTATTGGTTTTGTCAAAGCATTTTTGACATGCTGACTCAAAGTTTCAAAAAATAAACTGCAATGATGTGGCCAGCATTGACTTGGTCATAGCCCTTTATTTCTTTTAAGACATGTTGCAAAGCATCGCAGTGCAACATGGCTGAAAAGCAAAAAAAGAAAAAAAGCAATATGACACGGACAATGCATGCTGAGACATAGCAGTTTTCCTTTTTAACTTTAAGCTTGTGCTGCTGTGCAACATGTCTAGAAATACATTGACAAAACCTTAAGATTTTGCAGAGGTGTAACCTATTGGCTTTGCCAAAGCTTGTTTTCACAGTAATCACCTTTCTTCTCTCTCTGTTATGCCTTTGAGTCACCTGGGTTGTAGAGGGGGAGCAGGGGATGGAATATCTGGTGGGCGAGAGTGCAAGCACTTGAATTTGCAGAGGGCTTCCAGACAGATTCTTAAGATGCAGGCAGCCAGAACTAGACTGGAGATGTGTGCAGTGACAAAAGCAACAAAAGGCCAGCTTTATTTGGTGTGCTCTCAACAATGAACATCTGTTTCCTAGCTTTCATCTTCTTCCTGCTTTCAAACATCTCTTCTTCCCTTCAGTGTTTTATGACCCAGCAAAAGCTTGCATAGTGCTCGCCCTCGATGACCTCTTGAAGGTTGAACAATCTCTCTCTGTGGGGGTGCACAGGTGCACGGCTTAGAAAGAACACAGGCCACGAGAATGAAGATCATGCAGCAGTCTCTATTTCCAATATTTGTGTCTGGTTTTAGTTGATGCTGGGTATTTTTTTGCAAAGACAGATTGTACTATGTTACCATTCTGGGCTTGTATTGAGTCCTAGAGATTGAGCGTCATTCTCTCCCGCCCCTTCAATGCACCCCCTTTGCCTACATTATTATGAAGATGGCACTAAATATTAGTGATTTTTGCACACTGGTTCAACCAATGTCTGAAGTAAAATGGTTGCGGTACTCAAAAGTTGTTTTGCGCTGCCATTTGCAGCGGGTGGCGCTGCTTAGTGTTGCATAAACACCGAAGCACAATGTTAGTAAATCTGGGTCATTGAGTACAGAAAGCTACCATTTTCTTCAAATACTGTTTGTGTCTTGTTATCCATATGAACTGCAGTACTCTGTACCTAAATAACCTTAAATACTCACTAAATAGAGTCCAACTATATATTAAAGTAGGATTAAATGGAATGGATAATTGCATATTGTCCTCCATAAAGGATGTAAAAGCAGAAATTTGTAGAATTGTACAATATCCCTGCGAATCAGAAAAGTCTGGATGTTATAAGATGGTACTGTCTGCTCTCTTACACATTTCCGTTCAAATGTTTGGCGTGCTGCTGGGTGTTAAAAAGTCTCTTTGACCTCAATTTTGGTTGTTTAAGCTTGGGGAGATAATATCTTCTGGTCTTTTTCTTTTAAGTTTTTTCCAGGAACCTTGTTTTTTCTTTAAATAAACAATAATAAAATAGAGGATGACTCAATCATAACCTCCCAAATCTAATCCTATTTTTGTTTAATAAACCTTAAACCCAATCTTAAATCCTACACTCATCATTCAACTAAATATAACCATAAACCTAGCCTTTTCCTTAACTACAAACTCAAATTTGAGCACTTCCTGAATCCTAACATAACACTCACCCTAATCCTTCATCTAATTCCATTCCAAACTCAATTCCTCTCTAATGCTTACCGTAACACTGATGCTAACACACCATAACCCTACACTGAAAACGCCCTTTTCCCATTTTTAACTCTTCCCTACACACATACATTACGTAATCACTGTCTCTATCCCTGGAGCTAACTTCTATCTGTATTTGAGCTCAAGCTTTCTTAACATTTTGGAGTCCAACGATTTTATCCTAAGATTTTTGTGTCCAGGTATTTTTCAATGGATGTAAATATGTAATTGTGCAAGATTCCGTCCATCAATTGTTGTTGTTGTTTTTGTAATTATGTCACCTTAACACATTAAGCATTCTTATATAAATTTCTAGTGTATGTGACTGTAGACCTGTGTGATGGTGTGAGAACCTGTTGTCCATAACCGTGTTATTTGAAGGTCACACCTAGGTAGATTTCCCTAGAGCCCAGAGGTAGTCTTTGCTTCCAGGAATAAAGGTAAATTGAACTTGGATACCCAACCTCTATGTCCAGACTATACTCTCCAGAGTGCAGGGGTGCTTAAAATCTCACAGATTTACTGAAGAAGCTCATACTTGTAGGGCGGTCATACAAGAACTCATCCTGAACCCCCAGAATCAGTACACACACAAACCATATAAATGATATGAATTAGCATTAATACCATACTAATGTTTAACTCAGCAGTTGTAAATGTATCTAAACTGAAGAAAATATATATTTTGGCCATTATTCAGCACACCTTCTTAACAGATGAGTTTCGATCTATCTACTTTCATTGCAGCATCTTATTTTGATGTCTGATGCAGAATAATAAGAAACCGCCACATGAAAAGTAAACATTCTCCTCGTTGTTTGCCCCAAGATGACATAGGATTTTGACACAACTCCCTGTCTTTGATTCTTTGTAGATAGACATTTGCATCAAAACTCATAGTCAGTTGCATAGGAACACACATGCACCACCAATGGAATGCGCCATTGATGAAAAGTAATGGAAGGCAGTGCATTGAACAACTTTAAGTTACTTTGGGATACATGTACAGATTTACATAAGAGGGTAAATCCCACCTTAACTCTTTGTGTTGGGTTTGCATTACAAATATAATGCTAACTAAATTCAAATCATTAGTGCAACTGGGCAACTAAGTTCATGTTTTGACCTGATAGTTATAGCTGGTCAACATGCTTGTAGTGTGGACTTGTTCAGAAGAACCCTGTGTGTGGTACAATTGTGGAAAAGTAAATTTTGCCATGTTCTGTGTCCCTACGTGTCATCCATCATATGTTATATGTGCATGATTAATATGCATATGTTATTCCCCATGTTTGATTAAAGACGCAATTATAGTTGTGTCCACCTCTAGTATGCCAGTTTCCAGTTCTCGTGAATACTACGAATATCAGGCCTATGTAAAGCTACGTTGCCACGTTTCTCAGTGTGCACGTTATTTCATTGTAAAATCTCCGTTTCTAGGCCTCAAAAGGGCCTGGACACCAGATTCAGCTCCTGTCCCCTGAAGCCTCGCTGAGGAGCGATACAGCCCCCACCTGTATCCTCGACCCTTCACTTACTTCCTGCCTCACAGTGCCCGGTTCAGGCTGGCTCTGCTTCTGAGTCTGCCAAGAGTATGTTATGATTCCAGTTATCAGTTTAGTCCTCCTTCTCTGCATTCCTAAAGCTACTGAATCGCATCAATAGTTTCCGTCATTGTCTAGCCTTCACGTCTCCACGTTAGAGAAATACTGTATTTAATGGTCATTTAATACTCTTCATCACGCACTACATGTAGAATAATGCATGCTCCAGTCTTAGAGTCTGTTAGCCTTTCCCCTCCTGACTTCTAGTTTATATCAACATGTTCCCTAAACATCAGATATTAGATACTGCTTAGGTACATGTCGCCCTGACTCTCCAGACTTCAGTCTCTGCTCCTAGCACAGAGTTCATAGCCCCCAGCTTCTCCTAGTAACACGTCATTGCCAGTTTGCGCGCACCATCAGGTTAGAGGTCCCGGCTCCTTAGGTAGCCCCCTCCATGGGTTCCGCCCCATTCATGACATATTCTGTTACGTTTGCATCACATGTCTATGTATACGCCCTGTTACACCTACTTTCACCCTTATCTTTCGCGACTGCTACGCGTCACGCTTTTGCTCCACCCACTGCTACGCCTATTGCAATGTAATGCTATGTGTTTGCGCTATGTATATATGCTCATGTACCGTTATTAAAAAGTTATCCCTTGTCCCGATCCTGTCCCCGGCAGCTGCCATTCTGTTCCCGTGCAGGTTGTCCTGTTCCTGTCCTTATGCTGTATTAAACCTGCAAAACTCCTACTACCTCGAATCTTGACTCTTATTTATTGAGCTATCTGTTATTCATTTATGCATTCAAAAATAGGGTATTATTTATTTATTTACCACATAATGGCGCCCGAACAGGGACTTGCCCTTTCCCCACGCGTCGGTGAAGCCACGCCGACCCCCTGACCCTCTGCAGTCGTGACGGAACTCTTCTGCGCACCGGCAGATATTTCTGCTTCAAGTATCCCTCAGGCCCACGGAGGAGACGGAGGAGGCGGTCCAGCATCCAGACGAGACGGTGGAGGAACGCGGCGAGTCCCGACCAGAGCCCAAGCCGAGAGTCCAAGGTCCGAGGTATCCGGAGGTCCACCCGTAACTGAAGTCCGAAGTTCGTCGTCCGTCGTCGTAGCAGTCCAGTCCAGTCCGAGGCCTTCCGTTCTTACTGCCCGGTGAGTACCATTACTGGGGTAGTATCTAGACAGGGTCAATTTAATTGACTCTGGTCCGTGGGTTGGTGGTACACAAGCCCACAAACGAAGTGTCCACTCCGGTGGATACGGGTCCTGACGTGTCTCTTGATGAGACCGGTAAGTTTCGTACTGTTTCAGCAGTGCATCTAGTTTCTGTTCTAGTCAGTTCTGTTCTCGAGAAAATTCATGTATTCTGTGTTCCGTATTCCAGGTGGTATTTCTGTTCGAACTGTTATTTTAAATGTTCTTCATGTATTTTAATGTCGTGGTATGAATGGGGAATAAGTATCGTGTTCATTGTGTATTGTATTGTGTCTAGATTACAGTTCAGTCATGCCCTTGTTTTCCAAGTTACGTCAGTTAAAAACTAGAAAGGGTCTGCTGGAAGCAGCAGTTCCAGTCCCGCCTAGGGACAGTCCAGGTCATTTCATGTATCAGAAGCATGGCATAAGTGCCATATTATATCTAGATTTATGGGTAGAGTACACCAAAGAGTTGGAAGAAAAGTATAGATGGCCCGTATCAGGTACGTGGGATGCCGAGTGCATCATGAGAGTAGAAGAGGCATTATGGAATAAGAAAGCCAGACAGTCACAGAAAGATGCCATCGAGTTATGGCGCAAAGAAGCTCATAAAAGAACCGAAAAAGAAATCCGAAAGTCAGAATTAAGTAGAGAATTTCAAGAGCGAGCCCAAGAAAAAGAATTAATCGAGATAGGTGAACAAGTTAAAGCCGAACAGTCAGACAGACGGAGGAATGCCCTTATTAAGGGTATGTATCCTCTTCTTGCCGAGGGCTTGCCAAAAGCGACCCCAGAGGCATCCAGTAACTTCCCGCCACCATTAGTTCCGACCAAGCTACGTCACAAACCGACCGCAGCTGATATTTTTATCTCGTCCTATTTGGACGACACAGTCCCAGAATATGCAAATCCTGTTCGCGCTCCGCCAGTCCCTGTAAATCAGGCACTTCCCGTTCCTCCAGACACCGGGGCACCCCTTGCAATACCTGCTACGGCCCCCCTGGTCCAGCCCGCCATACCAGTTCAGCCCGCATTTCAATTTCCTGCCACACTAGTACGAAGAGGATCAGTCGACGATTCTAGTTTAGGGGCCGCAGGAGGAGGTCCTCCTCAGACCCCGCCGCCACATAAGCGTTTAACGTCAGCCGAATTACATGCACAAGCGTCACAGCGTACGCCCAGACATCAGACTGTAGCAGAAATAAGAAAAGCCCTTAATGAATGCGGCTATGATCCAGTCCCAGGCGAGGATAATATGGTTTTATATTCATTCCGCGTAAGAAAGGTGGCCGAGTATCTAGTCACCCTACCGAATATGAAAGAAGATCTAGACAGAATATATCGTTTCATCCGTACAGGGGATGATCCAGAAAGCATTGGCGAAGTCATGTTTCAAAGGAAAGCCGAGATCCAGCTCATGATACTAAAGTTTTTGATTAATTGTTTAATAAGAGAACAAGATTACCCGTCTAAAGATCCGGCCGAAATGAAAATCCTGACAAGGTGGAGTGATAATATAGCCGAGGGTAAGCACAAGACCGTCGGTGCTATGGAGAGTATGTACAAGAAAATCCGTAAAGAGATAATAAAGTTACACGAACAGCGTAAAGCAGCACAAGTAAGCGAGAAAGAAAGTAACTCTGATACTGAAGAGGTAGAGGACGAGAATCCCGCCAGAATAGCTTATGTAGGAAAATCTAGATTTCCAGATCGCCATTTACGCCTAGAACACAAGTCTACTTTCCATCATCCAGCACCAGAACAAGGTTCTCTAGAACAAGTGTTTCAAGCCACCGATTACATTCTGAAATCACGAATCGGTTACAGTGAGTTAAGTACTATGCATGAACAAGAACTAGCCCGATCAGCAGTCCGATGGATTACTGATTCTACCACTTTTCCAGACGAAATAGTGGCACAAATGTTTCTGAAACTGCCCCCAGCCGAGCAGCGACTGGTGGGTATGTATATGATCCAGCACCTCATTACATTGTATGAGGGTCAGCACTCTGATCCAGGTCCGTTACATGATATCCTGAACGAGTTACTCCAGTATAGATGGAAAGGTCTAGGTACCGATTTAATTAGTGTCATTCTAGAACAGCGCCACAAATATAGAACGTTTTTGAACCCGCATTTTGTTCATGTCTCACCCCCAGAAAGTAAACCATTTTACATGGAAAGACAGAATCCGTTACGAGAAGTCCACCCAGTTAGAGGAACGGGTGGCGAACTAGAACGAGTGTTTGTTTACACTCCGATCACAAAGATGGAACTCTTAGAGATGAAAAAATTAATTCCCTGTCATGATAAAGATCCAGCAGGGTTCCACCGAGAATTAAAAGACATGCTCCGTATGGGAGAATACACGTATCTAGATATAATTAAAATGTTAAAGGTTCTGTTGCCCGCAGGGGTGTATGAAAAGCTCAAGGAAAAAGAATGGGAGGTGGGAGAGAAAAAGATCGATTGGGCAGTTCTAGAAGCTGAAGATAAGGCACGAGTACCAGGTACCGGTCTTGGAGCGAAATGTAAAGAATTACCTGAACTATTGATTCAAGTTTTACCCAGATTGTTAACAACGAAAAAGGAAGACTGGGATGCAATCTCAGCCTGTAAACAGAAACAAGACGAAGACATTAGTGATTTTTATTCTAGATTTGAGAAATGTTTTAGCATCAACAGTGGCCTCAAGACAAGTAGTGAGTCATACCCTCACCTTTTTGTTACTAAATTAGTCGAGAATTCAAGTCCACAAATTAAGAATCGAGTTTTGAAAGTCGAAAGTACCTGGCAAGCTAATACCCCGTCCCAGATGTTACAGATGCTCCAATACCACCAGAATAGAATCAGAGAAGAACAGGACCACGAAAGGAAACGTATGAAAGACACGAAAATGAAAGTACTAGTTGCACAATCTGTTCCTCAAGACAGTCAGAAGAGGGGTCCGAATCAAGCCAGTCATCCTGCAGCTCCCGTTAAAGGGAACTGCAATTATTGTAAACAGCCAGGTCATTTTATAAACGAGTGTGCAGTTCTGAAACACAACATAGCTACCGGTAAGACTAAAGAAAGACCACGTCCGCCTAGACAAGAACAAGTTTCACAGATTCCTCAGCCACAGAATGCACCACAGACAGTTACAGCACCGCAGCCTATTGCTGCAACACAGCATGTTACACAGCAAATGTATCAGTATGCACAGTCCGAGTATCCAGAGTACCAGCAGTATTCATGAAACAGCCTAGAGAGGGAGGTAGGCTTGCCTCTCATCGAGATACCTGTAGATCAAGAAGGTCCCTATGTTCATAGTCAAGTATTAGGGAAAGACAGAAAGTTTTTGATTGATACAGGGGCAAGTAGGACCACAATTAGTCACGCCGAAGTTCCAGGGGCTCCGCTCTCAGGCTCTAGAAATGTTTCCCTTGGATTTTCAGGAAAACCCATTGTAAATGAAATATCAAAGCCAGTTACTCTAGAAGTAGGTCCATTGTCCCGTACTACTGATCTGTTACTTACTAAGTCATGTCCAGAAAACCTATTAGGAATTAAAACACTGAAAGAGTTAGGTGCAGTTATATGCTGTTCCCCAGAGGGAATACGTCTGTTCCTACGTGACTTTAAGGGTCACTATGTATTACGAGATTTTGATCCCAGATTGTCTAATGTTCCGCAGCATTTATGGGCGCAAGGTCCAACTGATGTAGGGTACATGCAAATCACACCCCATCGTGTGACTCTCAAGCCAGGTGTAGTGTTACCACGAATCAGACAGTACAGATTGCCACCTGAGGCTGTAGCAGCCTTATCCAAAATTATTGACGAGCTCATCGCTCAAGGAGTAGTTGTAGAAACTGACTCCAACGTATGCAATTCTCCGATCATTCCAGTCATGAAAAGGACTGATCCAAATGCACCCCCAGTATATCGATTAGTGATTGACCTACGAGAACTTAACAAATGTATTATTCCTCAGTACCCAGTTGTCCCAGATATCTCTTCCCTATTGACAGCCATTGATTCCGAAGCCACGTTCTTTACTGTAATCGACCTCAAGAACGCATTTTTCAGTGTTCCCATTCATCCAGACAGCCAGTTTCTTTTCGGATTCTGTTTAAATGGAAGGAGCTATATGTTCACACGGGCTCCTCAAGGTTTCACAGAAAGTCCTAGTATTTATAGTCAAGCACTTAAGAGACAACTTGATAATGTTCACATGCCAATTGACACTGCCCTGGCCCAGTATGTCGATGATCTACTGATCACAGCCCGTTTTGAACGTGACTGCGAGCGAGCGTCACTGACGGTTCTGTATTTCCTAGCCGAGATGGGGCACAAGGTGTCCCCTTCGAAGCTTCAATTCTGTGTCCAGCAAGTGGTATACTTAGGACACTTACTGTCCAAGAGGGGTAGGCAGTTGACACCTGACCGTATCCAGTTAATAGCGAGTCTTCCTCAGCCCAAGACCCAGAAGGAGGTACGTGCTTTTATCGGCCTCACTTCTTATTGTAGACAATGGATTCCTCAGTATGCATTTCTAGCCAAGCCACTGATACAGTTAACGACACAGGAGGCAGCCGCACCGACTGTCCTCCCTTGGACATCTGAACATACACTTAGCTTCAATGAGTTAAAGAAAGCTTTATGCCAAGCACCAGTCCTAGCCACACCGAACTACAGTAAGCCTTTTACACTTTTCGTCACAGAACGTGAAGGTACAGCATTATCTGTTCTCACACAAGATCAAGCAGGACAATACAAGCCATGTGCTTATTTCTCGAGCACATTAGATCCTGTAGCCCAGGCTCTGCCTGCGTGCCTCAAGTCAGTTGCAGCCACAGCACTAGCTATCAGACAAAGTGATTCCATAGTATTAGGACACTCCCTGACAGTACAAGTTCCACACTCCGTGGAAGTTCTTTTAAACCGAACACAGACTCAGCACTTGACAATTGCACGTTTAACAGGTTATGAATTGACACTGTTCCAGCCACACATAGAAATCAGACGCTGCAACATCCTGAACCCTGCTACACTGTTACCATCAGTTACTTTAAGTCCGGACACACACGACTGTGTGGAAGTAGTTAATATTACGACAAAGCCAAGACAAGATCTGACAGATATTCCGTTACCAGATCCCGACCTGACACTTTATGTGGATGGTTCATGTATGAGAACAAGTACAGGAGAACTAGTCGCCGCATATGCAGTGACTACTGACACCGAAGTTATTGAGACACACCGTATTGACACTCTGTCCGCTCAAGCAGCAGAGCTAGTTGCTCTGACTCAAGCCTGCATACACGCCAAGAACCTGAAAGTCAATGTTTACACAGATTCACGCTACGCATTTGGAGTCGTACACGACTTTGGAGTGCTCTGGCAGGAGAGAGGTTTCATGACTTCTCATGGAACCAAGATTCAGCATGGTCTCCTTATTCAAGCTCTGTTAGATGCAATACATTTACCGACATCCATTGCTATCATGAAATGCAAAGCACATACGAAAGTTACTGACACTATTTCCCAGGGTAACGATCTAGCAGATCGCACAGCCAAGCTTACAGCTCAGACTCCAGACATTCCAGTTAACAAGACACTGACATCCACTCCAGATCCGACTACATGTATGACAGTTAAGGACCCCACTCAAGATGTCATAGACATACAGTTACATGCTACTCCCGAAGAAATCAAGAAATGGTCCGAACAAGGAGGGGTCCAGACAGATCAAGGATGGTTAACGAAAGGAAAAGCCACTTGGTTTCTCCCCGACTCTATGGTTCAAGTCATTATCAACACCGCACATAGTCCAGCACATTTAGGAGAAAAAGCTATGTTAGACAGTATCCAGAACATTTGGTTCAACAAGCATCTACGAGCTGCAGCCAAGCAGAAAGTCCGTACCTGTATGATATGTTGTCAGTTTAATCCAGGTAAAAGTGTCCCGGTGGAACAAGGTGGATTCCAGCCTCCTGACCACCCTTTTGAAGTCCTCCAGATGGATTATATTCAGATGGAGCGATGTCGAGGTTTCAAGTATGTTCTTGCAGTTGTGTGCGCTTTGTCCAGGTGGACAGAAGCATATCCAGTCCCAGATTACACAGCCGCGACCACTGCCAAGCAGTTGGTTCGTGAGTTCTTCCCCCGTTATGGACTCCCTAGGGTCGTATATTCTGATAACGGCCAGCCATTCTCCTCAGAGTTAATGAAGCACGTTTCCCTTTTGTTAGGATACCAGTGGAAGTTCCATTGTGTACGCCATCCTGAAGCAGCAGGTCTCGTAGAGAGACATAACCAGACCCTGAAAATTCGCATCGCCAAAGTATGTAAAGAGAAAGGTGTGGACTGGCTAGTAGCTCTGCCAGTCGCTTTGTTCTATATGCGCATGGTCGCACATTCCAGATCAGGTCTGTCCCCGTACGAGGTCGTTTTCGGCCGCCCCCCTAACATGTGGGGTACTCCTAGACCCCGAAGTATTACCGATGTTTCAAGTAATATACTGACAGATTACCTAGCTTCCTTGATGTCTGCCCTCAACTCTTGTCGTTCACAGGTTGCCGCCGCATTTCCAGACAATACCGAGGTGGCACCGCATGAAATCGTTCCCGGATCCATGGTCTTAATTCGCAATTTTGATCGCTCAAGTCCGCTGGAGCCACGCTGGAAGGAGCCCCGACAGGTCCTCCTCGCCACCCGTACAGCCGTGAAGTTGGAGGGTCGCAAAGGCTGGGTGCACCTTTCGCACGTGAAAAAGTTTTATGGACTGAAACCCGTCTCAAAGAACATTTCCCAGGATTTGAAGGACTGCCAAAGTACAATTCTTAAGGACTGTCCCGCAAAGAACAATGATACTGCACCCTCCCCGTTAGAGAAAACTCCGCAGCAGGAGTATAAGTTGAAACTCCGGTCTAGTAAAATAAGTCAGCCAGTTTGATTGTCTAAGTCCTCCCCTAGGTGAAACGGTTAGACTGTTTCTGACATGTATAAAATAGACCCCCATAGTGAGAGAGTTAGTCAAAACTCAATCCGATGTATCGTTTTTCTAAGTTTCGTTTTATTTCTCAGCATTATGATTTCCTGCACCAGTTATGCATTTTACCTGTATCTTCCAGTTCCTCATGTAAATAAGTCTTCTAATGTTACAGTAGAGCACACGTTTAGTGATCTGCCTCCTCATGAACTCTCTTACCGCCTTGCTATGCGAAATAATACTTTCATCCGCATGTTACATTACTCACACCAGACCAGCAATGCTACAAATTGTTGGGTGTGTGGTCGACTCCCCCCTTTCCAGACGCCGAAGGGAGTTCTGCCACTCTTTCCTTATCCGTTTTCCCATAATGGTTCGTGTGGAGCATGGTCCACGTTAACGTCATCCTCAACAGATATGTCTTTTCTTAACAGTACATGTTTTCCAGACAAGCAAGGTCTTCCCCACAGAACGGGGTTAGATCTAGAAAATGAAGTTTACAATTTAGGTAACTATTCTTCGAATTTCATGGTCCTGAATGTTCAGTCTGATACTACTCCAGACTTACCTGCAATTTCAGTACTACCAGTCAAAGGCGAATTATGTGTCCGAAATAATGGTTCTACACACGTAGGACATAGTGATTGTACTACTATTGTCAAGTATAGTGACAGTAGGAAATCTATTTTCAAAGCTTCACGTCATTCTTATTTTATTTGTGGTCAGACCGCATATGTTCGTCTGCCCCTCGATTGGGAGGGAACCTGTTACATTGCCTTCCTACTGCCACCGGTTTTTCTAGCCCCACCCGATTACCATAGGAATTCCCACCTAGTACATACTAGACACAAGAGAAACCTCCCGATTGTCGATTATACTGAAACTGCTCTAGAACAATATATAGATATCAATAAAGGTGTCTTCCCTTATTTAGGTACAGTTGTGAATAGTAAACTGATACGTAGGTTAACCAGAACCCTTGAAGCAGTAGTAATTGAGACTACTTCTGCTCTAAGTAATTTAACCGAAGAACAATCCTTTATGAGAATTGTCGTGCTCCAAAATCGTCTCGTCCTTGACGTCATACTGGCCGATAGGGGCGGGGCCTGTAGAGTCATCGGATCCAGTTGTTGCATTTTCATTCCAAATAACGCGCCGTCTGTTTATTCAGCTATAACCAGACTTCATAAAATTGCCCATCTGTTACACCAAAATCCAGGCACCTGGACATGGTCCGGTTGGTTCTGGAATATAATTTCCGCCTGGGGATGGAAAGTCTTGTCCTTTCTAGGTATTGCAGTAGCGATTATATTCAGCTGCTGCCTCTGTATACAATGTGGCCCTGCGATTTGCGGCATTTGTGCTACATCATGTATTCCTAGTCCCAAGCCCCGTTCTAAATCCCGTTCCAAGAGAATTCGAGACGAGCAAATGATACTGTATGAAATGATAGATGGTATCATGAATATTGATGTTTCCTGATGGAAACGTAGTGACAAGGAGGGAATGTGGAAAAGTAAATTTTGCCATGTTCTGTGTCCCTACGTGTCATCCATCATATGTTATATGTGCATGATTAATATGCATATGTTATTCCCCATGTTTGATTAAAGACGCAATTATAGTTGTGTCCACCTCTAGTATGCCAGTTTCCAGTTCTCGTGAATACTACGAATATCAGGCCTATGTAAAGCTACGTTGCCACGTTTCTCAGTGTGCACGTTATTTCATTGTAAAATCTCCGTTTCTAGGCCTCAAAAGGGCCTGGACACCAGATTCAGCTCCTGTCCCCTGAAGCCTCGCTGAGGAGCGATACAGCCCCCACCTGTATCCTCGACCCTTCACTTACTTCCTGCCTCACAGTGCCCGGTTCAGGCTGGCTCTGCTTCTGAGTCTGCCAAGAGTATGTTATGATTCCAGTTATCAGTTTAGTCCTCCTTCTCTGCATTCCTAAAGCTACTGAATCGCATCAATAGTTTCCGTCATTGTCTAGCCTTCACGTCTCCACGTTAGAGAAATACTGTATTTAATGGTCATTTAATATTCTTCATCACGCACTACATGTAGAATAATGCACGCTCCAGTCTTAGAGTCTGTTAGCCTTTCCCCTCCTGACTTCTAGTTTACATCAACATGTTCCCTAAACATCAGATATTAGATACTGCTTAGGTACATGTCGCCCTGACTCTCCAGACTTCAGTCTCTGCTCCTAGCACAGAGTTCATAGCCCCCAGCTTCTCCTAGTAACACGTCATTGCCAGTTTGCGCGCACCATCAGGTTAGAGGTCCCGGCTCCTTAGGTAGCCCCCTCCATGGGTTCCGCCCCATTCATGACATATTCTGTTACGTTTGCATCACATGTCTATGTATACGCCCTGTTACACCTACTTTCACCCTTATCTTTCGCGACTGCTACGCGTCACGCTTTTGCTCCACCCACTGCTACGCCTATTGCAATGTAATGCTATGTGTTTGCGCTATGTATATATGCTCATGTACCGTTATTAAAAAGTTATCCCTTGTCCCGATCCTGTCCCCGGCAGCTGCCATTCTGTTCCCGTGCAGGTTGTCCTGTTCCTGTCCTTATGCTGTATTAAACCTGCAAAACTCCTACTACCTCGAATCTTGACTCTTATTTATTGAGCTATCTGTTATTCATTTATGCATTCAAAAATAGGGTATTATTTATTTATTTACCACACAATGCTTAGTGTGAAGTGAGATGATGCATAATCCATTTGAATGGTTTGACAGATGTAGTGATTGGGAACTGTGGTCTGAAGTGAGGACAGTTACTCTTATGAAGACCGAAGGTCGATGAACAGGGCTTACTCTGTAACATCATTTCCCCACTTGTGCTTGTGTTCTTGGCGTGCCTGATGCCTAGTTGGAATTCCTGCCTTTGGTTGGGTTGTACCAATTGTTTCATTTACCCTCTTGTAGTTTCAATACATTTTTCTGGAAGCTTGTTACTTGCCAATGATATATCTGGCTTGGGCTTCAGATCTGACATTCTCTGCTGCTGGCTTCTCTGTATG
Source organism: Lissotriton helveticus (assembly GCF_964261635.1). NCBI lineage: Eukaryota > Metazoa > Chordata > Amphibia > Caudata > Salamandridae > Lissotriton > Lissotriton helveticus. The sequence goes on along the minus strand of NC_136071.1, from coordinate 982,789,310 downwards.
GTTTGTATGGACCCCAATCAATGAAGGGCAGCAATTTACAAGGTACTTACATGAGCCACAGTAGCTTCTGAATTGATATCTTGTTGCATGCTTTGGGTCCACATGACATGGTGGTGCACAACAATTTTACCTCCCTCTTTCACCGATGCTCCTCCCCTCACATTTAATGATGCACTCTGAATGGTTGACTGTTTCTCTGTATTACCTCGCTCCATCTATCACTGAGCCTACCACCACCAGTTCTCCTGAGGTAAAACGTAATGGACGGGCTGTGAATAAACATGGACTATAGTATGTTTATGAACAATGAGAAAATGAGAACAAAAATATGAGGTTGGTATGTGCTGGGGCATGAGGTAGTCCTTTAACATTGATCACCAATTAAAGTATTTGCTGCTTGTGGTGCTTGTGTGCACTGCAATGCTAGCCAGAATATCACAAATGAAATATTATCTTCTAACTATCCGTTATAAAGATTTCACCCCATTGCAGTTAATAATGGAAAATCAACCCCTTTTTGGAGAACATTTTAGTAAACAAATTTAGGACACAGTACTGCAGATGCAGATGGTTAATTTACAAGGTTAAGTTATAGTTCTACCATGCTCCTATTGTTGACCAGGTAACAACTTGCCAAGCATTGAGGGAGGAGGTCTGTATCTAGGGTCATTTCCTGGTTGCAAGACACAACATACTTTCAGGAACAATTGGTCACCTATTGGGAATTGATGCTCCTGCCAGCCCGATCCAAAGACATCTGAGAGACATTTTTAACATATTTGATGCTGCAGGACTCCCCTGCACCTCAAACACATGTAGACTGTTTTTTAAAATAAATAAATAAAAATAAAACAAATAAATATATTTAGGTCGCAAATAGTTCAGTCATACAAAATATTTTCTATCAGTATTCCTACATGAATTACTCCTGGGTTGCTTGCACTTTATTAAGGCATATTTTGGTGTATTTATATATAGATACACATAGTTATGAAAAGAAAACTGACCATCTGTATGGAAATTCAAAAAATGGTAATCTGTGCCTAGTTGGCAAATAATATGATACCTTCTGTGTTTTTTCAGTAAGCACAGTAGCATACCTGAAGAGGGGTTTTCTTTGGGATATGGGTCAGATCGTCTTTCACGACCATGCCTTTCCATTTCACATTTACTTTTCAGGATAGCCATTCTCTAAAGAGAGGCACTTTTACATCTAGCCTTCCTAACAGATTAATGACCTCTGTCTAGTGCTTATCTGTCTAGGAAAAATATCTAGGACCTCATTGATGGCATTTTGGCATGGAGCAGTGCAGCAAGGCACCGTGCTGGGCTGCCCTTCACCAAAGTGAAAGGGCAAAAATGCAAGGCATTTTAGCAATACAGTGCATTCCTGTCCTTTCTTGCACTGGGTCACCTTACTCTTGATTTATGAGGCTCCTCAAAGCCATGCAGGGTTAATAAATCTTTATGAGAGCCCCGTGTCCTGCATGTACCATTTTATGTGGTGCAAATGTGACTCGGGGCTCTCATAAATAAGCCCCCTAGAACCTCATTTATAGAATGTTGGTGTGAGGCAGAATAGCAAGGCACCTTGCTGCCTTGCCCCACACCAAAATGTAAGGGCAGTGCATTTAATCAATATGGTGCATTCCTGTTCTTTCTGTCTGTGCCTTCACTAGTTCAGCAGCCTAGCATCAATGTAGGCACCCTTACACCATGGTGCAATGGTGCCTCAATTGCAGACAGGATTGTTTTCTGCAGGAATAGTCATTTGCCTGCACAAAAACAATCCTAAGAGGCGGTTTCCTCTTTCTATGCGATCTGCAGAATGCAGCACACATGGAAAGATGAAAAAACGAGAAAGAACGACGTTATAACTCCTCTTAACACCTCTCCTCATTAGGTGCACGGATTTGGCACTTCCCAGGTATATATTTTTGGGTATTAATCTGTGGAAGTGTCAAATGCCACGGGTGTTGCTTGGGAAATCCCACTGCAACACCTCCGGGACGCAGAGTAAGGTGACGTAGCTACTTGCGCTGTGTCATCTTACTCATGATTAATGAGGCCACTCAAAGTTATGCAGCATGGCTTTGCGTGGCCACATTAATAATGAGAGGGTGGGAGAGCTTTATCCTACATCGCACCCAAGACCTGGAACGAGCTCCCAATGAACATCAGATGCTCCCGACCCTGCACACGTTCAGGTAGGACCTCAAGACCTGGCTCTTCGACTGATCCCGAGTTGCCCCCCAGCACCTTGAGACCCTCACGGGGGTAGCGTGCTTTATAAGTCCCCTGATTGACTTATTGATTGATTGAATTGTGTGTCTATCTTTATGAGAGCCCTGCTTTACGCATGTACCACTTTACGTGTTGCTAATGTGATGCAGGTCACTCATAAATAAGTCCTGTAGTGTATGGTCTGAAATTGATGTTATTTTATGAAAGGAAGTTGATAATCCTATAGAGCTGAACACTGCCTTTGTTTTTAATTATACAGCATAAGTACACTCTGCGGCAACATCCCTTTCATGATGTTGAACATTTTTGATTTTACTGAAAGCCTTGCACATGTTGATTATGTGTCCCCAATCGCCATGAAACAATGTTTTGTTTTGATGTGCACTAGTAACAAGGTATCATGTCGCTGCCATCAAAAATAAATTACCTTTTTGCACACTGCCTAGCTCTTACTAATGTATTGGTGTTTATTGCTAATAAACCTATTCTTGAAAACGTGATGCATCAGGGAAACTCCTGCAAGTCCTCGAAGTGGTGTGAGTTTAGGCATATCTGCTAAGGTGGAATAAGGAACAGGAGCTGCCTGGACTTGAGAATAGCTATACATGTGTTGTGAGCTGCCTTGACCCAGTACCACCAGAGAGTGAGGGGCAAGAAAAGATTGCAACACAAACTAATGACGCTTTTAAATATGTCAATCCCTTAGCTGCATGGCCAGAGAATGACACAATCAGTATGAGGAGCAGGCACGTACATATTTTAACATTGGTTATCTACATGCACCTGTGCCCATTCAATTTTTCTATGTATAATATGCTTGGTAAATATAGCTATTGGTAAGGAATATCGGAGGGGAAGATACATATACATGTTATTTAAAATACCTGACCAACACAGTGAAAACAGAGAAAGAAAAGAAATGTGTGAAAAGTACTCAATGTGGGTAGCTGGCAATTCAGAGACATAAACTGCCTCTTGACCCTGCATCTTACGCCAATATGAGTGAGTGTGAAGGTGAGGAGGATTGCTTAGGAGTGATGCCATCAACATTGTATCCCCCTGGCTGCAATGGATGCATCGCATAAGCATACTGATAAATGCTGACCAATTTCAACTACAATTGATTTTCTCTGTGACTGATCGCAGCCACTCAATTAGTCTCTGTATGGGAGGGTGAATCACACTAAGCCATGTTGGTCAGACCTCTTAGCACATGATTTCCCAATCGGTCAATGTTCTGGAGGTGTGTTTCCACAGTGAAATGATGAGGTAGGCCTTCAGAAACAGACTACCCTCTGAATGTTACAACCAGAAAGACTGCACATGGATCTGTTCATGTACTACAGGAGACTTATGCTGGATGAATGAAGACATTCTCCTAGCACCCAAAATGCCAAAGAGATTAGGCTGGGTGAACATCACATATTGTATACAAGGACACATAGTGGCAAGGGCTTGCTCGGGGATAAGAGAAAGGGCAACAGAACATCACTTTACTCCCAGAGGAAACTGTGATATTGATTGGAGAAGACAGTTTAATACAAGTGAGTAACAACTTTGAGATACAGGACATTCAGGAACTCTTAATTAAAAATCAAAGCCAACAACCATTACCGAATGCAGTTGTGGAGTATTTGTTTGCACCAATCCAAAAGGTTGTTTTTATATGTATGTATGTTTCAAGCAATGAGATGTTATTAGTGATGTAATGAATTTCAAAATCAATTTAACCTGGCATGAATGATGTAATATGTGAGGTCAGGAGCAGAAAATGATGGGTGTACAAGTTATAGTTAGTTCAATAAAATATATCTGGTGAATTTCTGTGTGTTTGTTTTAAAATGCTAGTTTTTATACTACTACTAGACTTAACTATAGAGTCACATATGCTTTTGTTGTTTTCCTTTAATTGTTTTTTTAACATAAAGTAAGATATTATTACCATACCTAACTATAACGTCACTTTAACCTTTGCTTTTTTCAGTTAATGTCTATGTTTTCTTTTTTACATAAAGTAAGATCTTATTCCCGTAGATGAATATTTGCTTTGCTATTTTCAGTGAAGTTCTGTTTAAAAAAAAAATCATATTCACAGGAACTGATCATTGCTTTTAACCCCTTCGATGCTCATGACGAGCTCAGCTCGTCATGCAGTACACTGATCGTGTGCTCATGACGAGTTGATCTCGTCATGAACAATGGTAAATAATGGTCTTCAGCACAGCAGGAAAATCTCCCTAGCAGCCAAGGTGTTAACTGTATACAGCAGGGGATTGTATTCAGGGCCTGGCCGCAACCCCTGCAGGTGGCCAATGATGCCCTGTTGCTTGACAATCCACCACAGTCAGCAACCACCTCATAGACACCAAGCCAATGTTGTGAATAGTTTGTGCTGTACCTCTGTGCTACTCCGGTTTCATCAGACAAGTGTACCCCAAAATACTTCAGGGCAGTGCAAACTTCACTTTTTAATGCTTGCACAATCCCACGAAACTGCTGTGAGACCACATAGGAGGATGGTGCTAAGTCACATGAGAGTTCCTTGGTACTACATAGGTCCATGCTGAGTCCCAAGAGCGTGCACGGGGATCTGTTGCATGAGATTTATTTAGTTCTGTTTTGGCCCTGGGAGAACCCTCTTTGATGCCCCCTGCAAGGGCCAGGGAATGAGGGTGCCCTACCCTGCCCCCTAAAACATAGTTTTTTTTCTTGCTTCAGTACACAGGGACCGAGTCCCTGTGTCCTGTAATAGCCGCCGAAATATTCTATTGCTCTTGCAGCTAGCCAATCAGGTTGCTTGATACCATTGGCGCAGTACCAGTCCCACGGTACAGAAGCAGCTAACAAAAATACGCCCTCTCAGCCAATCTGAAAGCTCTATTTTTTCAATTTGTGGTACATCAAGAATACAGCGGGACCCATGCTACGAATATATCACTATATTTTGAAGCTTTATTTCTTAAAAATCACAAAAAGCAAGCTTTCTAAGTAAAGATCTAGCTCTCTGGCAAATTTGGAGTTCAGCACAATTTTCCCTTTCGGTTCTTAAAAATCCTATGGGAATTTACATAGAGAGAACATGACTTGCCCCCTCCCAATCCCCGTTTCTCGGTCCCTGCTTGACGGTTCATCCCGCAATTTTCCCAGAACTATCTGCGGTGAATAGATTTTTTAGTGGAAGGTTTCATGAAGATTAGTCAAATTGCTCCAAAGTATTTAGCAAAACAAAAAACAGTCTTCATATGGACACTTTGATGCAACTATAACTATTGCCACTGAGTAAAGTGATATATGTGTGTGGGTGTATGTGCGTGTGTCTGTGTGTGTGTGTCTGTGTATAAAAAAGGAAGCAAGGAACTCAGGGGAACTCTGGGTAGGTCACAGGTTTTGGGGGAGAGTTGCTCTTTTATATAGAGCACACTACAACACCATACAACTTCACTGACATCTGCTCAACTCAAATGTCTGTGTCTCTAGCAGAGTTTTAAATCATAGGAGTAGCACAGTGCCACGCACACTGAGCTAGAGAGTGTCAAAGTGTTTAGCTATAGCTAGGATGATCTGTACAAACTTAGATGCATCTACTTCAATGCCCGCAATGTAGCCAATCACCCTCTCAATATCTGGGACATCATAAAGGAAATGCACCCTGATCTGGTTTTCATAATGGAAACATGGCTGGATGAAAGTAACTCTCCTGACATTGCCACCGCCCTACCTTCAGTGTACAAAATTTTAAAACAAGATAGGCAGGGACGGAAAGGAAGCAGTCTGGATATACTTTTTGAAGACTACCTCACTTGCCTCTACGTTGCAGTGGCACAAGTAGGGAAGCACAAGGTATTATCATTTCAAGTAGCCAGAGAGGGTCATATACTGCTTGGAGGACCCATAATTTACAATTCCCCGGCGCATCAATCTGAACTCAGCGCCCATTTACTAACTCAATTATTTTCCCCCGCCTGAAATATAAACATTATCCAGTCATAGGGGATTTTACCATCCATTTTGAGGAAAGTAATAACTCTGCAGCCCTGCACCTGGAGAACGATATTCAGATTCTTCAACTAAAGCAGTGAGCTACAGGGCCCACGCACATTGCAGGGCATACTCTGGATCTGCTTTTTTCAAACTTTGACTCAATTTCTATCCAGGAAATCAAACCCCTCTCCTGGACAGATCACTCACTTATATCCTTTGTAATCACGCTCCCAGCAAATCCTACTAAGCCCTTGAGGCGCTCACAGGGGACATGGCGAGTATGCAGGTTAGTTCCCGAAGATTCCTTTCGGTCCCATTTTTGCCCCAAGAACCTAGAGGCCTTAGGTATGCTCCAAGCCAATAGGGAAACAACGTATCTCAAAAAAGAAATCATTAACACCTTAGACTTATTTACACCTAAGCTGCCATTAAAGATATCGAACAAATGTCAACCTGGAAAGTGGTATACACATGAACTCAAGACACTTAAAAGAAAGTGCCAAATCACAGAGCATCACTGGAGGCTATCTAAACTACAAACAGATAGACAGACATACAAGACAGAACTGAGGAACTACAATAATGCCATTACGAAAGCTAAGAAGTCCTGTTTTGCAAGAAGAATTAATGAGAATTGCAACTCAAGTAAGGAGCTGTACAAAATAGTAAGGGAGCTATGCAACCCAGTGAGCCTATCTCAAACTCTGTCACCCTCAGAGGAAGGCTGTGAAGAAATCAGCGAGTTTTTCTCAGACAAAATTATTAAAATATACTCCACATTTAACCCTAACACCTCACTGCCAGCAATCAACAGCGAAATCTCAGCCACCCCCACCGATAAATCTGCCTGCATGGGCAGCTTCTCCCCATTCACAGAGGTAGAAGTCGAAAAAACAATGGGGGAAGTTAAGTCGGGGTCTTCCCTTGACCCCTGTCCTCACTCTGTCTTTGTCCGGATCATTCCTATAATCTGCCCATCCGTTACCCAGCTATTTAACAGCTTGCTGGATACCACAGTGTTTCCAGAAACATGGAAACGGGCTGTAGTAACCCCCCTTCTGAAGAAAGCAGGAATAGACGTGGAAAACTACCAACCTATTTCCCAACTGCCGTACCTCTCCAAAGTCATGGTAAAATTGGTTAATAGACAGCTGTCGAACTATCTTGAGTCAAATGATCTACTAGACCCCTCCCAAACTGGCTTTACGGCTACCAACAGCACAGAAGCAACTCTCTTAGCCGTGTCAGACAACATAAGATCCCTGGTGGACCAAGGGAAAGCTGTTGCCTTGATTTTATTAGATCTATCGGTAGCGTTTGACACTGTCTCACATAATCATATATTGGAGATTCTTTATGGAAAATGTGTCTATGCTAAAGCCCTTCAATGGCTGAGCTCCTTCTTAAATAATAGAACACAGAGAGTACAAATGGGGGAGTTTTCTTCTAAAAAAACAAATGGAGGAGTACCACCATAAGACCTGTCAAGGTCTCAGCAAAGTGGGAGAAGAGAGTAGAAGCAAAAGGAAAGGGAATTATCCTTTTCTAAGAAGACCCCTCACTCACCAACCTGGTTGGTGACATGTTTCATCATCGGGGTCCCACCCGAACAGCCGAATGCCATCCGGGTGTGCTGCGACCCCTGATTACAGTGGAGTGGGTTATTGTTTTGTGAAGAATTGTGAAAAAAGTGAGTTAAAAATTGTCCTGGTATAACTCAGTTGAAAATTCTAGAGCTACTGGACAATATTAAAAGGGTATGTCAGATACATGTATGGATGTTATTGGTCCATTGTTATCTATAAATAGTGAGAAAAGTGCAAAGTGACGGTCTACATGTTTCAACCTGTAACAGGAAATTGCCAGGTTTTCGTCAGGACCAGAATATGCGTGACCTGGGTGGTGCACACACGCTAAGGTGTACCCTGCCCTTGATCACTGTTGACCAACTGTATACTCACAGTAGGCGTCCTTTCGTCCAGTGTGAGAAAGAGAAAAAGCCTGAAATAATAGAAGTACAATGACAAGCAAACCAAATACATGGCTGTAACGTAGTGTCAGGATGATCAAGTGCTCCTTGCTCTCCCAGTGTGGTATCATGCCTGAAACAAGCGAAATACTGGGTGTCAGGCACCTTAGATGAGAGGCAGTGACAATTTCTATCATGTGTTCATTGATTTGTGACTAATGCAGTCACAAAGGGAAAAAAAAAATCATCCACAACCGGCAGTAGATTGCAATTATATCCAGTTATAGACACGCTGTCAATTCATAAACATGTGTTCTCTTTTATTACATCACTTTCAGACATTATGAAGTGGTTGACTACGCTGTAAAGACATAGGTGAGGGCGTCTGGAGTCATTCAAGCATGCCAGGCAACAGAACGTAACAAAGAAAATCAAGAGAAACAGGGGGAGAAGTAAAACTTACTCGGATTTTCAGTCTAGTGTGCCTCATGGGAGTCGGGATCATAAGGCTAACCCTATTGGTACGATCTAAACATTAAAAAGTGTGGTAAGTATCACAACAAGGGAGACTCTTGGGTAATGGAAAGTTAGTATTGAGTCCATGATTAAATGAAGCCCCTCGTGTATCTAAACTGCGGGCGGAGCCCACCTGCAGGACAGTAGAGGTTGGAGCCATAATGCTGTGTTTGCATTGGTTCTGAATTGAGGAGAGGCGTTAATGGCCGCCGCGGAGCCCACGCGCATAGGTATATATTGGGAGTCCAAATAGCCACAGCGGAGCCCACCCGCATAGGTATATACTGTGAGACCAAATCGCTCGCCATTATGCCCTAAAGTGAGGTGAGCGTGTTGGAGACAGCGCGGAGCCCACCCGCGTTTCTAAGTGCGAGCAGTTCTCGCATGTTTTAGATGGTACGTTAAGCCATAGCTTAATTAGTCCCAAAATGAGGTGAGGCGCTTAAGGCCAGAGCAGAACTCACCCGCATATGTATATTGTGTGAAGCCAAAATGCCCGCCGTATCACCCTAGAATAAGGTGAGCTAATTACAGACAGCGCGGAGCCCACCCGCGTTCTGAGTGCAAGCAGTTCCCGCAAGTTTTAAAGACGAGTTTGTGCGGTGCTCGTTTGTGGTAGTGATATGAGCGCGGCCCGTTGGTTACCATAGTACTCACTGTGCCAGAGTTAAACGTCAGCTGCTGAGCCTAGTCCACAAGCTCCGCTCCCCGTGGTTACCAACAACCAACACCCGAGCGATACTGCTGTAGAAATGCAATGCGGATCGCTTCTGTGTGAGCGTGGCCACGTGGTCATGTGGTACACGGTACGTGGCGTCTACCAGTGCATCATCCTGGTGGTTCCCCAGGCAACGAAGTAAACTGGAAATCAGTGCGGAGCATACACTGTAGCTAAACATGTGTGTATTTACACTTGTTAGGGAATAATGTTAGTCCGAGATTTACAACCCATTACAATAACTATATAAAATGAAATAAAAATATATAGGTAGCCCTAACTATTTTTGTGAGTGAGAGTGAAAAATTGGGGGAATAAACATGGATTTGAACACCTCCCAACCCTCGAATCTCGCATCAAAGCGCAGAGTGATATTAGCGGGGCAAACTACGTGATCCTAATTGACCTGAGTGTATGGATCTTAAGAGATTGTCATAACCAATGGGCAGGTACAATTGGGCTTAGTTTAGAAAAGCAGTACAACAGGTGACTCCGTCTGTGTGCTCAGCTCCATAGATCTAGAAGAGCATTTGGCTATAAGGGGAAGTGTCACTGACGGAGACTAGTGGGGCTATCTTTGTGGTCCAAATGAAACAGAGTGAATGGATCTTAACAGAATGTTAGGACCCGTGGGCAGGTATAATTGGGCTTCGTTTAGAACAAAAGTGCAACAGGTGACTCAGCCTATGTGCTCAGCTCCATAGATCTTAAAGAGCTTTTAACTAAAAGGGGAAGTGTCACTGAATTCATGGTCTAGGTGCGCCTTATCGGAAAATTGGTATTATCTCTGAAGGACTGAGTTCCAGAAATATTATCATTTAATCGCACTTTATGTGTAGATAATCTGTAAATCCATCTTTGTTCTATTCAAACAGCTGTTGATGTATTTTTGTTCCTGTTTGGATTTGTTCAATTATTGTCCATCTGATGTCGTTGGTGGTATGATTCTGGGCAAGAAAGTGCTCAGTGAGTCTGGTTGTTGTCTTTTTGCACCTGATGGTGCACCTGTGTTCACAGACCCTCTGTTTGATCTTCCTGTAGGTCATGCCTACATAGGCCAGATCACATGGGCATTTTATCAGGTAGACAACGTTAGAACTGTTACAATTCGCGTGGACACGTTGGCTCCATATTTTTCCTGGCTCTAATGATAGTGTCTTCGTACTGCATGTTAAGTGACAGACACTGCAGTTTCCGCATGGAAAGTGTCTATGATACTCTGAAGGCCCCATGCCGTGGTAATTGATTCTGTTGTTTCTCTTTTCTGCTCTTTTGGACGTGTATTCACCAGGGAGTCTCTCAGGCTTTGTGACTTCTTGAAAGAGAACAGGGGTTTTTCCGTGTAAATCGCCTGTGATGATGATGGACCAATGCTTGTTGATAGACCTAGTCATCTAGTTCAATGCTGTGTTGTAAGTTGTAACCAAGTCAAAGGTATCTCCGTTTCTGTCTGTATTTTATCTTCCAAGAGTGCATCCCTCGGCCTATTATGAGCTTTTTTTTGGCATTTATCCAGAATCTTCTTGGGGCAGCCTCTGTTGGTAAGTTTGTTAGTGAGGTCCATAACCTGACTTCGATAATCACTAACTTTGCTGCAATTTTTGGCGTAGCCTCAGATATTGAGAAGCAAACCAAATACATGCCTGTAACGTGATACCACACCGGGAGAGCAAGGAGCACTTGATCATCCTGACACTACGTTACAGGCATGTATTTGGTTTGCTTTTCATTGTACTTTTATAATTTCAGGTTTTTTCTCTTTCTCGCACTGGACGAAAGGACGCCTACTGTGAGTATACAGTTGGCCAACAGTGATCGAGGGCAGGGTACACCTTAGCGTGTGTGCACCACCCAGGTCACGCATATTCTGGTCCTGCCGAAAACATGGCAATTTCCTGTTACAGGTTGATACATGTAGACCGTCACTTTGCACTGTTTTTCACTATTTATAGGTAACAATGGACCAATAATATCCATACATGTATCTGACATACCCTTTTAATATTGTCCAGTAGCTCTAGAATAAAAAAAAATTCAACGCAGTTATACCAGGACAAATCTTTAACTCACTTTTTTCACAATTCCTCACAAAAAGATAACCCGCTCCACTGTAATCAGGTGTTGCAGCACACCCGGACGGCATTCGGCTGTTCGGGTGGGACCCGATGATGAAGCATGTCACCAACCAGGTTGGTGAGTGAGGGGTCTTCTTAGAAAAGGATCATTCCCTTTCCTTTTGCTTCTACTCTCTTCTCCCACTTTGCTGAGACCTTGAAAGGTCTTATGGTGGTACTCCTCCATTTGCTTGTTTATCTGTCCATTAAGGGGACCAGGAGTATTCCCCTCCACATAGTAGAAATCCATTTCTCTCTTCTATTGTTTTACACGAGTTTTCATCTAAACCAAAACCCATCAGCTATGGTGTTCCACAGGGGGCATCCCTGAGCCCCACACTTTTCAATGTCTATGTGTCATCTCTGGGAAAAATCAGTGAGAAGTGGGGATTTAGTATCTGCTCCTATGCAAATTACACTCAACTGCTGATAACCATTGAAGAACAGCATGAGAACACAAGATTAAAACTGAATAACTGTCTCACAGAGATGGCAACCTTGATGGCAGAACACTCTCTCAAATTAAACGCAGGGAAATCAAAAATGTTACTCTTTGGAGGAGCTAAACTTGTCTGGAATACCACTTGGTGGCCACAGACACAGGGGGATGCCCCAGCTCCAAAGCAATGCGCAAAAAATCTGGGGGTCCTCATGGACAATACCCTATCCATGCAGACCCACGTGCGGGTTCTATATGGAAGAAGCTTTGTGATGCTGAAACTTCTAAGAAGGCTATTTCCTTGGATCCCGCAAGATTGTAGGAGAACTGTCACGCAGGCATTACATACCAGCAGACTGGATTATGGCGATGCCTTATTTATAGGCATGGCAGACTACCTTTTTTACACGACTACAAGTGGTGCAAAATGCTGCCACCAAACTGGTATGCAATAAAGACAGACTCAGTTCATCGTCCACGTGCCTTAAACTACTTTGTTGGCTGCCAATGCGTCAAAGAGCGAAATTTAAGCTGCTCAGCCACACACACAAGGCCCTGCACCAACGGGGACCGATTATCCTAAAGAGGAAAGTTGAATTCTATATACCCACAAGGTGCTTAAGATCACGGTCCCTAGGTCAAGCCAGAACAAAACGCATTAAGAAAGTAAGAACAGGGGGTATTAGCTTTTCATACTTGGCAGCAAAACACTGGAATGATCTACCACAAGAACTCCGTCTTACAGAGGACTATCTTGTCTTCAGATAAAAACTTAAGACTCACCTGTTCTCTGGAAAATAATACTGGCCAAATTCATAAATCACTCAGTTACACACCAGGAGTCCTCTGGATGAATGTTGCGCTTTACAAATACAAATACAAATACAAATACAGCAAAGTCTTGAAGCATAGAATTAGCAAGTGCTATCCAGGCTGATCTGAAAAATGACAAAAAGCCTTTTACCAATTTATGCGCAGTATTTCAACTTTGGATTGGTAAAATACTATCCAAGCCAACCTGGAATGAACAAAATCAACCATTGACGTGTGTTTTGTTCTAATTAGAGCTCATCAAAGAGGTATAGCTTTTTCCAGACAGAAAGGAGCACCCAGTATAACTCAATAGGCTCAAACCTAGGATGCACAGGTCCCTGCACCTGAAGGCACTGCACTGGCTTCCTATGAGGACAAGGATCAAATTCAAGACACTGGTCCTGTTCTTTAAAGCCTATCTCAAGAAAAGAGTTAGCCACTATATGCCGGCCAGAACCCTGAGGTCATCGTCTATGAGCCTGGCATGTCTTCCTAGAATACGCTGAGCTCACTCGGGAGGTAGTTCCTTCAGGTTCCTGGGAGCCCAAGCCTGTTTCAAGTTTGTTTATTTATTTGATTAATTAAGATCTTAATAAAAATGTGATCTTAGAGAAAGTATCAGCTTCAATACACATTTATACATCATGCAAATAGTAAATGTCATTAAAAAAGAAAAAAATAATAAAACTAGATAAAAATGTTCTTAAGACCCTTGGCAATCACATTTAAAATTTTTACAAAAGCAACATTCATTGGTAGGTCATTCGGGCTTATACACGCCATTATTGCTTGTCTACAGGTTCTTATATCTCGTGCATTAAACAACCTCCTGAGGATTAGTCTCCTTTCTGAGGCTATGGCAGGGCACACGGGAGCCCAAGCCTGGAACAAACTCTCAGCAACCCCCAGATCAATTTCTGACCTTGCGGTATTCAAGAAGCTGCTTTAAACTTGGTTATTTAGTGGTTAGGGGTGTTCCCGGTGGTTAGTGGGATGGAGACTGCTAGTGCTGGGACACTCGTTTCGAGTAGTCATTTGCTCTATGAATGCAATAATTCATTCATTCGTTAATTTAGTATAAGTCAGGACAATACCCTCTGCATAGCCTGGAAATAGAGACTTTTTGAGAGGTTGGGTATGTTAAAGGGCTCTCTTAACATATCTATATAAAACAGTTTTTTTTGCACTGATAGGAGGACTTTAACACATGCTATACAGCCAGTTACCCTCACAAAAAACCTTGTCTAGATACTTTGAACCTCTGAGCGTGTTTTTCTTCATTTGGGAAGATGTGTCTACTGTGCTGCACATTATTGTAAGGAGCTGACTTATAGTCCAGTAAGACCTTTGCAACAGCTGAACTCACTCCTCATCAATCTGCTGGATTCAAATTTTGAGCACATCTCGTGTGGAGAATCCTGACGAAATCTCATAAGAAACCAAGATTGACAGTAGCACCTAAAGCCTTCCCACATTCTGTCAAACCCCATACGAAGGAGAGCCACTGACTCTCCTACTATTGTCTGATTTAAGTGCGGGAGTTTCAGGCAACAAAGTACTTCTGGAGTCCCTCCCACTAAGCGAGCCTCCAATGTGAGACCATTGCTCATCTGGCATTTGTATGACTAGAGTTAAATTTAATAATCTGGCAAAAAGAAAAGGGATTTCTCAAGTTGAACCACAACAAGCAATTAAACTTCCAGTAATTCAATGCTGGTACTTATAATTTGTTTTTCATTATAACTGCTGGGCTACAATTGTAAGAATCAATCCCAAAACAGCACTGGACAAGCTAGTTAAGCCAATTTTGGCCGATCAATTAGACTCTTCATATTGGTGGAACTCTGCTAATTTGAAATAAATGGCAAAATGCAAAGCATGTACAGGTGTTTCTATAGTGTGCATAGTTAGATAGAAATCAGTAGAGCAATGTACATAGTAATAGATCTGGTATAGGAACTCTGTCAGGGAAGGGGTTAGAACACCTGCTGTGGGGAGCTATAGCAGTGGGTGTATCTGACAAAAGAAAATCTTTGAGCTTGCACTTTTAAAAATTCATGTTTTCAAATAAATAGTGGGTGCAAGGGACAGACAGCATCACATATATAGCTGTAATGTTTAGTTTGTTAAAAACAATTAAGCACAAGGGCTTGCCTCTGGAGCTACAGAATGCCAGAATTACTGCATACCAAGGCTGCCCAGCTTTCACTCCATCCCATCTCTCTTTGCTCTATCACCATACATTTCTTGTTGCTTTACATCACTCTTGCAGGTCCTTTTTAGGTTTTGAGATCTCTTATATTTAAAATATCTTAAAAGAGGGCACTTATCAGTTCCCACCACCAAATTGCTGTGTTCATTTGCTTTTGTGTGGAACTTCTTTTGTTTGTTAACTTCCCCTGGATGCATGCATTTAAGATACTTCTACTAAAGCTGTTCACACTGTTTCAGCCCTATTCACTGTTAAGATAAGATCTCTTCCCATGGAAAAGGCAGACAACTTCTAACAGTATGCTGGAATGCTTTCTTTTTATTACTTACCTGTGTAAAGCAGATGCTTTAGCTTTAGAATGTTTGTGGCATTTCCAATTCTTGCCTCAGTACCTTTCTCTGCACTTTGTAGGCAATATCGGATTGATAAACATTGTGTGTTAAAAATAAAGTTAATATACCGGCTTATGCTTTATTTTACTACTAACCAGGCAGCCACAGGTGCAGTTACCTTGCAGACAACTGGACCATAATTTGATTGGTGCAGCAGGTGCAGTAGCACTGGGGCCAAAAGCTCTAGGGACCCCACTAAACCCAGATGATTGCTATATTTGACTACTAAACAGGCAATCACAATTGCAGTTACCTTGCAGTTAGAAGGGTCATGATTTGGATGGTGCAGCAGGTGCAGTGATACAGAGCCCAAAAGTTGTCAGAACTCCGCTAAACACCTAATATTGCCATATTTTAATACTATACAGACAGGGACTGTTGCAGTTACTTTGCAGGTAAAAAAAGGCTTGATTTAAATTTTAAATGGTGCAGCAGGCACAGTGGCACCCGGGCCAAAAGTTATCAGAACTCCTCTAAAGGTGTGGTGAAACGGCCAGAGCGTCTGATTCCGGAGCAAGGGGCTCATGGTTCGATCCCTGGCGGCAGCTCAGCACCCTGTGACTCTGGGCAATAGCTCACTTAATCTCCGCGATGGTCTCCAGCGCCTTTAGACCCTCCAGGGGTGATTAGTTTGTGCTTTACAAATACTGAATACATACATATCCAATATTGCTATATTTAACAACTAATCAGGCATACACAGGAGCAGTTATCTAGCAAGCGTTAGCGTCATGATTTCAATAGGGCTGCAGGTGCAGTGGCACCAAGACCAAATGCTCCAGGCACCCCACTAAAAACAGATTATCGCTAAATTTTACAACTAAACAGGTAGTCACAAATGCAGTTATCTTTCAGGCTCTAGGATTTGAATGGTGCAGCAGGTGCAGTGGTACCAGGCCAAAAAGTTGTCAGCACCTAATATTGCTATATTTTACTACTAAACAGGCAGTTGCAATTGCAGTAACCTTGCAGATGGGGCTTGATTTAAATGGTGCAGCAGGTGCACTGGCACCGGGGCCAAAAGTTGTAATAACTTGACTAAACACCAATTATTGTTATATCTTACTACTAAACAGGCAGTCACAAGAACAATTATCTTGCTAGCAACAGTGCCCAAAAGTTGCCAGAACTCCTCTAAACATATAACATTGCTATATTTGACAACTAAACAGGCAGTCACAATTGCAGTTATCTTGCAGTTAAAAGGGACTTGGTTTGAATGGTGCAGTAGGTGCAGTGGCACTGGAGCCAAAAGCTCTAGGGACCCACAAACCTAGGTTATTGCTAATATTTAAAATAAGCAGGCAGTCACAAGTGCAGTTACCTTGCAGACAACACAGTCAGAACTACTCTAAACACCTAATATTACTAGTGCAGTTTTCTAGCAAGCACTAGGCTGATGATTTCAATAGTGCAGCAGGTACAGTGGCACTGAGACCAAAAGCTCCGGACACCCCACTAAACACCTAATGTTGCTATATTATACTACTAAACAGATAGTTACAAGTGCAGTTACCTTGCAGACAACAGGGTCATGATCTGAATTGTGCAGCAGGCGCAGTGGCACCGGACCCAGCAGTTGTTAGAACTCCTCTAAACACCTAATATTGCTACAGTTTACTACTATACAGGCAGACACTATTGCAGTGTTCTTGCAGTTAAAAGGGGCTTGATTTGAATGGCGCAGTAGGTGTAGTGGTACCGGGCCAAGAGCTCTAGGGACCTCACTAAACACTGAATATTGTAAATTTTACTACTAAACAGGTAGTCACAAGAGCAGTTATCTAGCAGGCACTAGGGTCATGAGTTCAATGGTGCAGCAGGTGCAGTGACACCGATGCTCAACACTCCAGGCACCCCTCTAAACACCAAATATTGCAATATTTTACTACTAAACAGGCAGTCACAAGTACAGTTACCTTCCAGGCAACAGGGTCATGATTTGAATGGTGCAGCAGGTGCAGTGACACTGGGGCCAAAAGTTGTCATAACTCCTCTAAGCAAGAAATATTGCTGTATGTTACGACTAAACAGGCAGTCACAAATGCAGATATCTTGAGGCACAAGGGGCATTATTTGAATGGTGCAGCAGATGCAGTGGCACCGGGCCCAAAGATTTTCAGAACTCTTCTAAACAAATAATATTGCTATTACATCAATTAATTCTATTATTTCCCTCTTTCATTTCATATTTGTTATTGCTTACCAACACTATGCCACTAGTAACAGCACAATATATTGCCTTTTTGTACATAAACAAGTCATAGCACTTTAACAGACTTTCTGTGACTTGTATTGTACAACTACTCAGCAAACTACAATTGACAACAAAAAAACTGCTATTATTAATCACATGGAGTGGTGTGGCTCACTGGTTAGAGGCGGCAGACCCGAAAGCAGAGAACGGCCCGGGACCAGGGTTCAATTCCCGACGCGGCAGGGTCGTGGACCAGGGTCAGCGGACTCGATAATTCTCACCTCGGTGCCTACTCTAACCAGGGATCACACTCGGCAACTCTGGGCATTAGCTTGCCTCATCTCTACAACGGCCCCCCACATTCGCCGGGGATGCCTGGTTTCACCTTGGAGATGCCCAGTTAGGGACCATCTCACAGGGATAGCCAGGACGGGTTCCCCAGCGGTCTACAGCGCCAGGACGCCTCAGGGCAGCAGTGCGCTTTACAAGACCACATACATTACATTACATAAGCGAAATGTAATGCATTTACCAATGCTTGTTTCATTTTGACGTTCCCTTAGTCACTATTTGTGTATGTTCCTCTCCCTTCTTCTTGTTCTCTCTTGATTCTGGTCAAAGTCTGATGTTGAAAAGTAGGTCCCAGTCTCCCAAAATGAGTGCCAGGACCCCTTTGCAACCACTTGCACAAATTATCCTTTTCCTACCCAAATAGGACAGAGGGGCCTCTTCTCCACGCAGGCATTAGTCTCTAAGGCATCTTTGATGGGCCACTGTCTGATGTATTTCTTTTTTAGATAGCCCCGTATCTTTTACCCTTCATCCTTGTATTCAACATTGGTGTGGTGAGCGGTCACAGTTCATGAAGTTTCTTAACATTAACTTAACTAGTGTGGCGGGAATATTTTTCTAAACTATTGACTGTGAACTCCCATCCTCTTTTAATGTGGAACTCATGCACCTGAGGAATTTCACTGCCTCTGCAAAAAGTATTTAGAAGAAAAGTAAGCAAAATAGGCAAAAGCTAATGAAGTAAGTGTTTCTGTTCTTGGTAGAAACAACATCATTTACAGCAGGGAGGTGAATATGCGAGTGATTTGTTCTTCTGAAACGCAATCCTGATTTATATCTCAGTTCCTGGAGCTCAGAATGCTTGAAAGGGAGGCAGGCCATAAATACTTTTGACAGCGAGGAGAAGAGAAGGGTCAGCCGCCCTTATCAAGTGCAGCCGAGCGCACAGACAATTTGTTCTGGACAGGTTTTGTGACTGGAGGGACTGAATCCTCCTTCCTTGTTTATCTTCTTCATCTGTGCCCTCCAGGGCCCTGAGCAGAGAGTCTGAGCCCTTCACTGTGCCACCCACTCTAACCAGAGTGAGCTTGACACAATGATCTTTGACGCTTCTTTGAATGAAGGCAGCATGCGAGACTCACTCTCTGAAAACTTCACATGATGATCCTCTGCAAAGGAAAAAGCGAATCAGTTACTCCAGGCAGATGTGCGCCATTCCTGCTTCCGCTGGAGCTGATATGAAATGGGAGCCTGCCTGGGCAGTGTTCAGTGTTACATTTGTATAAGAATGAGTGCCTGCCGGACCATCTGCCATTGGGCCACTAGCTGTGGCATACGAAGGGGGTGCGGTAAGTGCGGGCCGCACCGCGTGTCATCACTGAGGGGGTGACAAAATGGCAAACGTGTGTTTTAAACACATATTTCTGCCACTTTGTCAAGCTGGGGTCCGCACCAGGTAGCACCTGACCTTGCTACGCCACTGGCCGCTAGATAACAGTGGCTCTCTGGCAGCACCAATCAATATTTGTAAAACAGGACAGGAATGCACAACCACTCCTAGGGTTCCATGCATAGCATGAGCACCTTAATTCGCACGACAGTCTCTGCTTGAAATCCAAAATGCAAATAAAGTTTTGCCGACTTCTGTGTATCCAGGGGTCTGGAGATAAACCTTGATAAAACCAAGTTCATGGTTTTTAACGCCCCGATACAGACAAGCCCGAATCCCCTTCTGGGTGGAATCCCGCTGGAGAGAGTATTGATCTTCGATTACTTGGGCATCACCCTGGGTGAACACCTGGACTGGGATTCGCAGTTGGCGAAAGCTGCACTCAAGTTAACCAAAGTGGTGGGGGGGATCCAGAGACTGCACAGAGAGTCTGAGTTCAAACCGGTGGCGCCAGTAATTGAAATCTACAATGCCCAGGCTAGAGCGGCAGCCTTATATGGGGACGAACTATGGGGTCATCAGAAATCTACCAGTTTAGCCAAGGTAGAACATGCATTCATGAGAAACATATTGGGCCTACCGGTGAGCACCCCTCTTGTACCCCTTCGCCTGGACCTGGGGCTACTCCCCATTGAGGAGGTTATGACATTTCGCCCTCTAGCATATTGGAAGAGATTATGGTCCGTGCCTGAACTCGTGTGCTATAAGAACGAATTCAGGGATATTTGGGATTCACTGAAAAGGAAGAATATCCGGTGGCTGACCCATATAAAGTCTACTAGTATTCGTATTGGCCTACCGAAATTGTGGGAAACTCCTGATGTATTCTGTTTGGAGCTATCCAAAGCTAATCTGGTCACCCACTTTAGGAAATATAACCTAGCTTCCCTACACGCGAGCACCGATGGGGGAAGATTGACCACTGAATTCCTCCAAGTTAAAACATAATATAAAAAGGAGGGATTCTTAGACCTGATATACCCTGCTCTAGCCAGGAAACTATACATGCAATTTAGGATGGACACTCTCCCTTTAAAGGCATTTACTTGTAAATGGGATACTAACAAGAGTACTGATTGCACCGCATGTGGATCTTGCCTGGAAACCGAAATTCATGTTTTATTTTTCTGTCCAGCTTACCAGGCTGCACGGAATCACTGGGTGTTAGCAATTTGTAGGAACCTAGGTTTCCTCCAGTGTCCCCAAGCTTTTCGAGTGCTTAAATATAACACTTACCCGCCCATCGTTTTTGCCGTCTCACGTTTTTTTAATGCTATGTGGCACAGACGTAGGATCCTGAATAATGCAGCCATTGGCCAGTAGCTCCCACCCGTTTAATGATGTTTGTGTTCGATAATATAACCTATGTTTAATCTACTCTTAGCCTGATACAGAATTGTAGTTTTAATCGGTATTTTCCATATTTTTAATGTCTTTTCTATTTATTATCTTATCTCGTATGTATCTATTTTATTCTGCACTTTTATGGTCCTCAGTGGCCGAAATAAAGTTATCGAACGACTTCCCACACCCTTTGACATTCACTTTCACTCACACTTCCATAACACATGTTCAAACTTACACACACACTCCTACACGCTGCCTACACATGCACACACATTCACACATACACACTCTCTCTTTAAAAACTCACTCAAATCTGCAACTTACCTCAGCTGCCAGGGAAAGTCATATTCCAGCTATAAAACAAGTTGAGTGAAGCCCCGACCGACATCCATAAGGACGAGCTGCTTCTGTTCCTGCCACGGCTGACGATAGGGGCCGCTAAATATTATTGTTCCACACTAAAAACATACAAAAATATTGTTTCTTAACATATATATATATATATATATATAGATTAAAGTATTAAATCTTAAATAGTTAAATTAATCTCATTATTATGATTTTAAATAAATAAATATCACTAATATCTAATACTATATATAAATATACCTATATGTATCTTTATATATGTATACATATGTTGCAACACAATTATAAAAAATTTATAGTTTGCATCATATACAGTTTTTGGTCAATTATTTACATTTATTTCTATAAAAAGCACATTAAATAAATAAATACAAAATATATATATATATATATATATATATTCACTGAAAAAACCATAGGTTATAGACCATATATAGTTAGGAATTAGCATTTAAAAAACCTTATTTTACTCACACAAAACCATTGAAATTCCATATATAGTTAGTTGCACTAACTATATATCGCGCACCCGCAATCCACTGCTGATGATGTCACATATTACATCATTCATGACATGGTCAGTGACATCACTGATGACATCACTGATGACATCTCAAATGACATCACTGATGACATCTCAAATGACATCACTGATGACATCACTGATGACATCATCCAGTGACTGTGTGTTTCTGTAAAGTTTAAATATGTTTGATATATTGAAGAATGAGTGGATGTATAAGTGTCTGGATGAAGGATTTAGTAAGTGCGTGACTGACTGTATGAGTGAGTGAATAAATGTGTCGTACTAAATGCATGGGTTAGTGACTAAACTGTCTGAATGTGTACATCAGTATGTCTGTTGTGATGTAAACTGCTGCATGTGTTGATCATTAGCTATACGAGAGGCTATATATGTTATTGATTGGTTGCCCAAGTATTTGTATGGGAGATTGAGTTTGTGTGGGGATGGCTGGTAGGTGTGTGACTCTGTGCATAGATGTGTGAGCAGTTGATTCACTAGGTGTATGAGTTCAAGAGTGCATGTGGAAAAAGCTACATGGGCGGTTGACTGTGTGCATGAGTGTATTGATGAGTGAATGGATATCTCAATGCTACATCTCATAGTAAGTACATATGTAAAACACAGTACATGTGAGAGTTGGCATATATAAATAACTGTGCATGAGAGCCACTGAATGTGTGAGTGGCTGTATGGATCATTGTGAACTTGTATCAGGGATTGTATAAGAGAGTAAATATGTGTTAGTATATGTTTGAATAAGTAAGGTGTGTATAACTGTATAGTTGAGGAAATGGAGGTGAGATTGTTTCTTTGCATGACTGACTAGGTGTATGAGTAACTCCATGGATGAGTGACAGTGTGTGAGTGTCTGTATACACTGAGTGTATCTAAGGTTATATTAGAGTCTGAAGAGGTTTATCGTATTAGCACAAGGATGATGTCAAATGAGATGTCATCAGTGATGTCATTTGAGATGTCATCAGTGATGTCATCAGTGATGTCACTGACCATGTCATGAATGATGTAATATGTGACATCATCAGCAGTGGATTGCGGGTGCGCGATATATAGTTAGTGCAACTAACTATATATGGAATTTCAATGGTTTTGTGTGAGTAAGATAAGGTTTTTTAAATGCTAATTCCTAACTATATATGGTCTCTAACCTATGGTTTTTTCAGTGAATTTCAATGGTTTTTTAATAGCAAATATCATAAGCTGTCGAATGTCAAGTACGTGGTAAGTAAAAACATTTTCGTGTTTATGCACACTGATCTGCTTTGAATGCTGCCCCCCCCCACCTCATTTCTATTAGGAGTACTCTCTCTTTGCAGATAGTGAAGGGTAGTTAACGCAGGCCTTTGCCCCCATTGTAATCCGTCGTGCCTGCTTCTCTCTCCATTTGATTGATTGTTATCCAAGCATTTACTGTTTTAGAATTGGTTCTCTTTGGTTCATTCTCTATTTACAAACAAGCACAGAGTCGCAATACTCTGTTTAGTCTTTGCAGATAGCGAAAAATCGTGTAAAAAAACAAAAGGAATCGAGCAAAATCAGTAGGCCACTAATGGGATCTCTTTTTGACCTCGCTAAAATAGAAACATTAGGAACAACCCCTCATGAGAAATACGAAACTAGTGAGATGAACTGAACTCCACACCATGATGGCTGCAAGACAGCTCGGCTCCGCCACCCACCCCGCCCAAAATAACGATAAACTCTATGCAAATATTACAAATATATACAGCACACCAGCAAAGTAACAGGGTAAAACATTTTATTAAATAACTATTTACATAACTAGTTTATACTTTTTGTTGCCCGATCCGGCTAGCTCAATCGATCGAGCATGAAACTCATGCACTCTGATAGTTCAAAGTTTTGAGGAGTGCTTGTTACACTGTCTGAAGGTTATTTGCACCTGCTACAGCTTCACTATTCTCAATGTAAGTGGGGGCTGTTTGAGGACGTGACTGCATTTGAAAACAATGTGATGCGGTGCCTCCCTGAACCGCTCGACGGAGGCCCCCGAGGGACGGTGTGATGGCGCGGACTGGGAGGGGGCGCTTGGCTCCTGCCCCCTCCCCAAGTCTTGTTGCCCTGGTGTGGCCTGAGATCGCCCCCGACATAGGCGGCCGGCTCCCGGGGTCAAGCGGAACTTTTTGCCTTTTGGTGACTCTTCCATTCTTGACCTTGTCCCACAATCCGTTTGACCTGAAGACACGCTGTAGTGGGGCGCCCCTTTACCGTTTCAGTTGCCATTCCGCCCGCTTTTGCTACACTGTGCCTCTTCCGCTATTCAGCTGTTTACCGCCCGCTCATGCGACTACAGCGTTTCGCTCACCATGTAGTTGAGTTGCTCCCGCTCTTGCGGTGCAGCGATAGGCGGCTCCACAGGACTCTCAAAATGGCGGCCGGCTCTTCAGATTTGGGCGTGGTCCACTAAAATGGCCCTGCGACACCTTGGAACTCGGACGCTTGTCTGCTAGGGCTTGGGCTCCATTCTCGAAAGCGTCCCCTCAGCCTTGAAGATTCTACAAAAGTCTTGGGGGCCCCCGACTCCCGCAGGCTTCTGGTGGGGAGCGGCGGCCATGATTGCTCGTGGAATGGCCACGACGGAGCTACGAGACGATGGTGCTCTCATGCTGACACACAAACAACAAGAAACCTGTAAGTCGGAAAGTTCAGAGAAAGATACGCTGACACTGGAAGAATGCAAAAAATAAAGTGATGTGTATAGAATGCTACTGCAAGTACACTACTAAATGTGTTCTAATGAAGGCGTGTGAAAAAAAAATTTCTACCAAAATCAAATCAAATTGGTCATACAAGACCGTCCTACCGCATCTTCTTATTTAGTCCACAAGATGCAGTTGGTCTTCCCCATCAATTTTTGGGAAGTGAGCCTCACCTCACCCGGCAACTGCTCGGAATGATAAGGCTCGAGTTCCCGCCGTGAGGTACCGACGGACAGAGCGGGGCCTTATCATTCCGAGCAGTTGCCATTCTAGCTTGGCCCTGAAGAATGCCAGTGGACTTTCACGATATGGCAGAAACATGTTGGCCCTAATTCTTGATCTTTACCAAGCAAGTTAGACAGTGATTTTGTCACACTGTCATTTCACTATTTTTTAATCTGACGTTCAGGCAAACGCCATTAAAGTTTATTTGTTTGCTTGTTCAGCCATTTTATACACATCCCTTTATTTTTTGCACTGCACATATCAGTCTCACCATCCATATGAACAACTGCGGTGACTAGACCATGGCCGAGTGATGCAATGCCAAAATACGTCTGGGCACTTGCACACAAACCAAGGTCTAGGAGTCCTACATGATGAGGCTCCGCCATTTGGGTGGTCTGATAGGACTTTAACAGCTTTTGTTGATAGCTAGTTCAATCACTCTCTCTGTGCAATTCTTCCAGTGTCAGCGTATCTTTCTCTGAACTTTCCGACTTACAGGTTTCTTGTTGTTTGTGCATTCACACTGGGGGTATTTACCTGGTTTGTCGTTAAATAATCTCCCTCTGACCCTCCCCTACGAGTAGTTGTTATAGCTCTCATGCTGACGCCAGCTTCAGTCTGAAAAATCCAGAAACACTGTAGACTACCAATTCGATCAGTTCCGGTAGCGCCCCAACGTGACCCGGTAGAGAAGAACTTGCCCTCCCCTCTTTGACTGATGGTTCTTGTTGCCTGTCCCTTCTGTTGTCATTTAACAGAACTATTTAGCCTGCTGAAAGGGGTTGTGTTCCGACCGCTGGTTGGTGGAGACATTTTGACTATATTCTGGACCTGCGTTGTCGCGTAATGCGTCATATGACGCGCCGCGTTAGCGCACCCGGAAGCGATCCGGGGCGCGGCGCGCAGCGCGTAACGTAAGCATAACAGGTCATGTGACTTGTTAATAAAACTTTTCATTGGTTTTCATTTTACTTTTCTTATTCTAATGATGAAAGGCTTGGTCATATGACCTAAAAATTACGCTTTTTATTGCTTTCGAACATTATTTTTTCTTAAACATATATGTTATAATGTTCCAGGCTAACGTACTTTCACGGAAAATTTACAACTGTCCTGCAAGTAAAATATATTCCTTTTTCGAGAAAAAGGGCGTTTCTTCGTCCCATGACGGAGCCGTTGAGCAAAAGAGGCTCCGCCTGCTGTCTTAGTCGCCGATACGCCTGAATATCAGATTCTTATCGATCACTTTATGTTGCAGAAGTAGAAAACACAACAGCCCTTGACCATTTATCTTTACTGCGTTCCTGCATATTATACCTTTTACCCTTCATGTAATTGGACTGCTTTATTTCACTTGCCTTTTACTGATTCGAAAACAGTGACTATTATTAAAAACTTTACCAATGTAAATACTACTACCATGTTTTCTTTTAAAAACCTTTATTGTGAAAATGTCAGTATACAAATACGGGCCTATAACCACGTGGGCCGGCCACGGAGCAAACTGTAATCGTATATGATGAGTAGACATTTACACTGTAGAGGAACGTAACGGGCGGGCCATTAGGTTGCAAGAACTAAGGTGTCTAACAGTTGCGGAATCGGTGGACGTACATTTTATAATTAAAATACGACAGGGCCAGTTACAATAAAATTATCTAGATATACATTTGCGGGCAAGTACCATGGGTGACGTTAATTCGAACTTTCAATAGTACAGTAATCAATAACACATCAGAACTTAATATCAATAGGGATGTCGAAATATTCAATCAATTCTCATCCCCGCCCGCCATGTGCTTCAAAACTGCATACGTATCTCGTGATATCAAGGTTGTGCAACCAGTACACAACAAGGAGTTACGAGTCCCATTTATTCCGGCGCCATTTTGGGCGAGGACGGGCAGGTCCAGGATATAGTCAAAATGTCTCCACCAACCATCGACTATGATGATGTTCATATGCTGTATTTATTAGAGTAACACTCATCTGTCCACATGAAATTAATTTGCCACAATCTAAACATGTCATTTTAATCTTTCCAAAGTTCTTCTGAATATTTGGGACCGTTTCCCTTGCCTCTGATGCTGTCAGTGCCACTTCTTTGGTGAATGTACTGGCAGGTCGGGGGTTGTCCTCCAAATCTCTCTTTTGTGCACCACTATAATTAATCGGTGCCACCTCTCCATATGACGATGCATGGTATAATTACCATAACTATATTTTTTTTTGGTTCCTCTGGAGAGTACATCGTGGCAGATGAGGCAGGTAACGTACCGGGCATTTACCTTTTTTGCATGTAGAGGAAAGGAAAAAAAATTCGAGCGTCCGAGTTCTAAGGTGTCCCAGGGCCATTTTAGTGGACCAGGCCCAAATCCAAAGAACAGGCCGCCATTTTGAGAGTCCTGTTGCAGCCGCCTGTCGCTGTAGCAGCAAGAGCGGGCGAAACTCAGCTAGACGGCGCTCCACTGCAGATGAAGTGCCTCAACCTGGAGAGGCGGGAGAGGCTCGTTTGCGCCGCCTCCCCCCCCCCTTCGGGCACCCCACGCCAACTTTCGGCGCAGCATTGTAGGATGGCCACACCAGTGCGGCAACTTGCTAGACACCACCTCGGTGCCATCCGTATCTCGGCGCCCCACTGCAGATGAAGTGCCTCCACATGGAGGGAGAGACTCATTTGCGCCGCCTCCCCCCCGCTTTTCAGAACTCTCAACTATGACACCACCTCGGTGCCATCCGGATCTTGGCGCCTTGTGCTGGTTCTGGCCTATTCAAACATTGGTCCGCTACTGACGCCACCTCACAGGCCAACGGGGCGCCCCACGCCGACTTTCGGCGCAGCATTGTAGGATGGCCACACCAGTGCGGCAACTTGCTGGACACCACCTCGGTGCCATCCGGATCTTGGCGCGTTGTGCTGCCTTTGGCCCTATTCGCACATCGGTCCGCTACTGACGCCACCTCACAGGCCAACGGGGCGCCCCACGCCGACTTTCGGCGCAGCATTGTAGGATGGCCACACCAGTGCGGCAACTTGCTGGACACCACCTCGGTGCCATCCGGATCTTGGCGCGTTGTGCTGCCTTCGGCCTATTCGCACATCGGTCCGCTACTGACGCCACCTCACAGGCCAACGTGGTACCCCACGCCGACTTTCGGCGCAACATTGTAGGATGGCCACACCAGTGCGGCAACTTGCTGGACACCACCTCGGTGCCATCCGGATCTTGGCGCGTTGTGCTGCCTTCGGCCTATTCGCACATCGGTCCGCTACTGACGCCACCTCAGAGGCCAACGTGGTACCCCACGCAGACTTTCGGCGCAGCATTGTAGGATGGCCACACCAGTGCGGCAACTTGCTGGACACTACCTCGGTGCCATCCGGATCTTGGCGCGTTGTGCTGCCTTCGGCCTATTCGCACATCGGTCCGCTACTGACGCCACCTCACAGGCCAACGGGGCACCCCACGCCGACTTTCGGCGCAGCATTGTAGGATGGCCACACCAGTGCGGCAACTTGCTGGACACCACCTCGGTGCCATCCGGATCTTGGCGCGTTGTGCTGCCTTCGGCCTATTCGCCGCAAGTGCGCACGCAACTCAGCTGCATAGCGAGTGAAACACCAAGGGGCGCCCCACTGCAGCCGAGGAACCTCCATCTTGGGGGCGACGCACAGCATCATATTGCTTTCCAATGCAATCAGATCCTCAAACAGCCCCCACTGACTGACGCGAACTCACAGGCCAACAGGGCGCCCCACGCCGACTTTCGGCGCAGCATTGTAGGATGGCCACACCAGTGCGGCAACTTGCTGGACACCACCTCGGTGCCATCCGGATCTTGGCGCGTTGTGCTGCCTTCGGCCTATTCGCACATCGGTCCGCCACTGACGCCGCCTCACGTGCCAACGGATTTTCTACGCTTTTTATAACCCTATGCCGCATAACAGGTCATGTGACTTGTTTATAAAACTTTTCATTGGTTCATTTTACTTTTGGTTTCCTAATTAGGAAGGCTTGATCATATGACCTAAAATAACACTTTTCATTGGATTAAAACATTTTTTTTCCCAAACGATGAAAGCCCCACCTTGTTTCTGGATGTTTCAGACTGAAGCTGGCGTCAGCATGAAAGCACCACCATCTCGTGGCTCCGTCGTGGTCATTCCGCGAGCAATCATGGCAGCCGCTCCCCACCGGAAACGTGCAGGAGTCGGGGGCCCCCAAGACTTTTGTAGAATCTTCAAGGCTGAGGGGACGCTTTCGAGAATGGGGTCCAAGACCTAGCAGACAAGCGTCCGAGTTCCAAGGTGTCCCAGGGCCATTTCAGTGGACCAGGCCCAAAAAGGAAAGAGCCTACCGCCATTTTGAGAGTCCTGTGGCAGCCGCCTATCGCTGCACCGCAAGAGTGGGCGCAACTCAGCTGAATGGCGGATTTTGGCACAGTGTACCAAAAGCGGGCGGAATGGCAACTGAAACGGTAAAGGGGCGCCCCACTACAGCAGACGAGCCTCCACCTGGGGAGGCCTGTTCACGCCGCCTCACCCCCCCCCCCCCTAGGGCGCCCCACGCCGTTATTCGGAGCAGCATTGTAGGATACCAAAACCAGTGCGGCAACTTACTGGACATCACCTGGGTGCCATCCACATCTCAGCACGTTCTGCTGCCTTGGGACTATTCGCACAACAGACCGCTACTGACAATGCCTCCCCCGGGACGCCCCACGCCGTTTTTCGGAGCTGCATTGTACGATACCAAAACCAGTGCGGCAACTTACTGGACATCACCTGGGTGCCATCCACATCTCAGCGCGTTCTGCTGCCTTGGGACTATTCGCACAACAGACCGCTACTGACGAGGCCTCCCCCCGCACCCCCCGGGACGCCCCACGCAGTTTTTCGGAGCTGCATTGTAGGATACCCAAAACCAGTGCGGCACCCAGGTAACATCACCTGGATGCCGTCCAGAACTCAGCACGTTGTGCTGCCTTGGGACTATTCGCACAAAACACAGCTACTGACCATTGTTGCTTCTTTTTTCCATAAAATGTTTAAATGTATTTACTGTTTTTGTTGCGTTGTATATATTTATAAGTTATTAAAGTTTTATAATCCTACTACTTTGTTGGAATGCTATATATTTTTAATGTGACACATAATTGTAAAAACTTTGATGTACAAAGAGGCATCCCTGGAATCTTCCGCTTCAGGCTGGGTCCCCTCCCCAATCACAATACAGGATGGTTTTCAGATAGTAGGAACGCGTGTGATGTGACGGATCTCATCGGGTGGGGGCCTTGATCTACTGTAACTCCTTTGAAGAGGGGTGATTCTTTACAGCTGGAGCCATAAACTACATCTGCAGGGCTAGGTGATAGCCTGGGACCGGCCTGGACAATCGGACACATAGGAAGAGGAGTGTCAGAGGGTGCGGTAGTGAACAGGGCGAAAGGGAGGTGTCGAGCGGGCACAGGGTGTGATTCTCAGGGAAGAACAGCGCAGATGGGGGGAGGTTTATTGCCCATGCATAAGACAGAGAGCCGGGGTGACCAGTGCCTGGGGGAGATGCTTGCGAGGGTGGGGAGCCATGCTAAGGATCGACAGCGTGCAGAGAGTGGGTCTGGTCAAGGCATCTAAAATGGCTGCCGTGCACGACAAAAGTGTAGCATTTGAAAAAAGGCAAGATGGCGCAGACAATGTTTATCAACACTTCCTGATTTCCTTCGAATCGAACGTTAACAGACGTTATCTCTCCCACACTACCGGTCCCCCTGGGCTTAAACGCCGAGATGGTAGGGACTGCATCCCGTGGAGATAGGCCGAGACGTCACTCGGCAGAAAAAAAAAAAGGTCTATAAACATACAATAAGTTAAAAGTCAATCATTCTTGTTTCCTTGTAGTACGCTCCCCAGACCGCTTCCCGGTTCGCGAACCGGGCGCACCCAACGAAAAAAAACGATTTTTTAAAATTATTTTTTTGGCCCCGCGATGCCCTTTTAAAGCCTCCACATCAAACCTAGGGGGTCAGGGAGGATCTACTATGCCCCCTTATGGTCATTTGCCCCTTCCCTTTGGCCTCCTCTTGTCTCTCGATCCTACCGAGAGACAATATGGCGGCCGCTACGGACTGTTTGGAATGTTTACAGACACCGGAGAGCCAATCAGCTTCGCTTCGCAAAGCTCCGTAACGCGAAAAGTACGCGAAACGGAGCGCTACCCGGGACGCTGTCACAGATATATATCTTTTTTTTAACGTTAATTTCTCAAAATCCACTGGAGCACATATATTGAGACCTAGCAAAGGCACATCGGGCTACCAGTCCCTACAATTTTGCCAAGTTTCGTGCAAATCCATTCAGCCGTTCGGGCTAAAAGTGAGGCCAACCGCCCTATGGAAATTAACATGGGAAAAACGCGTTTTGGAACCCCCCTTTTTTCTCGGCCCCCCCTTGACGAACCCCCCCCCCCCAAATTTTCAGGGGCTGCTCAGAAACACAATGTTCCATTTTCCTGAAAATTTCAGCCAAATCCGTCCACAAACGCCAAAGTTATTAGACATAGAATTTTCAAAAATCCCATAGAGAAAAAATCCTAACTATATATACCTACTGGCGACTGCCAGTAGGTAATATATATATATATATATATATTCACTGAAAAAACCATAGGTTATAGACCATATATAGTTAGGAATTAGCATTTAAAAAACCTTATTTTACTCACACAAAACCATTGAAATTCCATATATAGTTAGTTGCACTAACTATATATCGCGCACCCGCAATCCACTGCTGATCATGTCACATATTACATCATTCATGACATGGTCAGTGACATCACTGATGACATCACTGATGACATCTCAAATGACATCACTGATGACATCACTGATGACATCTCATTTGACATCATTCTTGTCCTAATACGATAAACCTCTTCAGACTCTAATATAACCTTAGATACACTCAGTGTATACAGACACTCACACACTGCCACTCATCCATGGAGTTACTCACACACCCAGTCAGTCATGCAAAGAAACAATCTCACCTCCATTTCTTCAACTATACAGTTAAACACACCTTACTTATTGAAACATATACTAACACATATTTACTCTCTTATACAATCCCTGATACAAGTTCACAATGATCGATACAACCACTCACTCATTCAGTGGCTCTCATGCACAGTTATTTATATATGCCAACTCTCACATGTACTGTGTTTTACATATGTACTTACTATGACATGTAGCATTGAGATATCCATTCACTCATCAATACACTCATGCACACAGTCAACTGCCCATGTAGCTGTTTCCACATGC
The DNA here is from genome assembly GCF_964261635.1 of Lissotriton helveticus. Lineage (NCBI taxonomy): Eukaryota > Metazoa > Chordata > Amphibia > Caudata > Salamandridae > Lissotriton > Lissotriton helveticus. Next base: position 982,757,437 of record NC_136071.1, on the reverse strand, counting down.
AGTCTTGAACTCATACACCTAGTGAATAAACTGCTCACACATCTATGCATAGAGTCACACACCTTCCAGCCACCCCCACACAAACTCAATCTCCCATAGAAATACTTGGGCAACCAATTAATAACACATATAGCCTCTCGTATAGCTAATGATCAACACATGCAGCAGTTTACATCACAACAGACATAATGATGCACAAATTAAGACAGTTTAGTCACTAACCCATGCATTCAGTGAGACACATTTAATCACTCACTCATACAGTCAGTCACGCACCTACTAAATCCTTCATCCAGACACTTATACATCCACTCATTCTTCAATATGTAAGACATATTTTAACTTTACAGAAACATACAGTCACTGGATGTTGTCATCAGTGATGTCATCAGTGATGTCATTTGAGATGTCATCAGTGATGTCATCAGTGATGTCACTGACCATGTCATGAATGATGTAATATGTGACATGATCAGCAGTGGATTGCGGGTGCGCGATATATAGTTAGTGCAACTAACTATATATGGAATTTCAATGGTTTTGTGTGAGTAAAATAAGGTTTTTTAAATGCTAATTCCTAACTATATATGGTCTATAACCTATGGTTTTTTCAGTGAATTTTCAAGGTTTTGTAAATGCTAATTCCTAACTATATATGGTCTATAACCTATGGTTTTTTCAGTGAATTTCAATGGTTTTTTAATAGCAAATATCATAAGCTGTCGAATGTCAAGTACGTGGTAAGTGAAAACATTTTCGTGTTTATGCACACTGATCTGCTTTGAATGGTGCCCCCCTCCCCTCATTTCTATTAGGAGTACTCTCTCTTTGCAGATAGTGAAAGGTAGTTAACGCCGGCGTTTGCCCCCGTTGTAATCCGTCGTGCCTGCTTCTCTCTCCATTTGATTGATTGTTATCCAAGTATTTACTGTTTTAGAATTAGTTCTCTTTGGTTCATTCTCTATTTACAAACAAACACAGAGTCGCAATACTCTGTTTAGTCTTTGCAGATAACGAAAAATCGTGTAAAAAAAAAGAAAAGGAATCGAGCAAAATCAGTAGGCCACTAATGGGATCTCTTTTTGACCTCGCTAAAATAGAAACATTAGGAACAACCCCTCATGACAAATACAAAACTAGTGAGATGAACTGAACTCCACACAATGATGGCTGCAAAACAGCTCGGCTCCGCCACCCACCCCGCCCAAAATAACGATAAAGAACGGCTGCCATGATTGGTTGCGGAATGACCACGACGGAGCTACGAAATGGTGCTGCTCTCATGCTAACCCCAGCTTCAGTCTGAAACATCCAGAAACACTGTAGACTACCAATTCGATCAGTTCCGGTAGCGCCCCAATGTAACCCGGTAGAGAAGAACTAGCCCTCCCCTCTTTGACTGATGGTTCTTGTTGCCTGTCCCTTATGTTGCCATTTAACAGAACTATTTAGCCTGCTGAAAGGGGTTGTGTTCCGACCGCTGGTTGGTGGAGACATTTTGACTATATTCTGTACCTGCGTTGTCGCGTAATGCGTCATATGACGCGCCGCGTTAGCGCATCCGGAAGTCATCCGGGGCGCGCAGCGCGTAACGTAAGCATAACAAGTCATGTGACTTGTTAATAAAACTTTTCATTGGTTCATTTTACTTTTCTTATTGTAATGATGAAAGGCTTGGTCATATGACCTAAAAATTACGCTTTTCATTACTTCCGAACATTATTTTTTCTTAAATATATGTTATAATGTTCCAGGCTAATGTACTTTCCCGGAAATTTTACAACTGTCCTGCAAGTAAAATATATTCTTTTTTCGAGAAAAAGAGCGTTTCTTCGTCCCATGACGGAGCCGTTGAGCAAAAGAGGGTCGACCTGCTGTCTTAGTCGCCGATACGCCTGAATATGAGATTCTTATCGATCACTTTATGTTGCAGGAATAGAAAACACAACAGCCCTTGACCATTTATCTTTACTGCGTTCCTTCGTATTATACCTTTTACCCTTCATGTAATTGGTCTGCTTTATTTCACTTGCCTTTTAATGATTCTAAAACAGTCACTATTATTAAAAACTTTACCAATGTATATACTACTACCATGTTTTCTTTTAAAAACCTTTATTGTGAAAATGTCATTATACAAATACGAGCCTATAACCACGTGGGCCTGCCACAGAGCAAACTGTAATCGTATATGATGAATAGACATTTACACTGTAGAGGAACGTAACGGGCGGGCCATTAGGTTGCAAGAACTAAGGTGTCTAACAGTTACGGAATCGGTGGACGTACATTTTATAATTAAAATACGACAGGGCCAGTTACAATAAAATTATCTAGATATACATTTGCGGGCAAGTACCATGGGTGACGTTAATTCGAACTTTCAACAGTACAGTAATCAATAACACATCAGAACTTAATATCAATAGGGATGTCGAAATAGTCAATCAATTCTCGTCCCCGCCCGCCATGTGCTTCAAAACTGCATACGTATCTCGTGATTTCAAGGTTCTGCAACCAGTACACAACAAGGAGTTACGAGTCCCATTTATTCCGGCGCCATTTTGGGCGAGGACGGGCAGGTCCAGGATATAGTCAAAATGTCTCTACCAACCATCGACTATGATGATGTTCATATGCTGTATTTATTAGAGTAACACACATCTGTCCACATGAAATTAATTTGCCACAATCTAAACATGTCATTTTAATCTTTCCAAAGTTCTTCTAAATATTTGGGACCGTTTCCCTTGCCTCTGAAGCTCTCAGTGCCACTTCTTTGATGAATGTACTAGCAGGTCAGGGGTTCTCCTCCAAATCTCTCTTTTATGCAGCACTATAATTAATTGGTGCCACCTCTCCATATGACGATGCATGGTATAGTTACCACAACTATATATTTTTTTGGTTCCTCTGGAGAGTTCATCGTGGCAGATGAAGCGTGTAACGTACCGGGCATTTACCTTTTTTTGCATGTACAGGAAAGGAAAAAAAAATCGAGCGTCCGAGTTCTAAGGTGTCCCAGGGCCATTTTAGTGGACCAGGCCCAAATCCAAAGAACAGGCCGCCATTTTGAGAGTCCTCTTGCAGCCGCCTGTCGCTGTAGCATCAAGAGCAGCCGAAACTCAGCTGAATGGCAACTGAAACGGTAAAGGGGCGCCCCACTACAGCAGACGAGCCTCCACCTAGGAAGGCCCATTCACGCCGGCTCCCCCCCCCTTCGGGCACCCCACGCCGTTATTCGGAGCAGTATTGTAGGATGGCCACACCAGTGCGGCAACTTGCTAGACATCACCTCGGTGGTAACCAAATTTTAACGCCTTGTGGTGTCTTCTATTCAAAAAACATTGTTATGCTGCCTTCGACCTATTCGCCGCAAGTGCGCACACAACTCAACTGCATAGCTTGCTAGACACCACCTCGGTGCCATCCGGATCTTGGAATGTCAGCACCTTTTGGTGTCTTCTCTTCAGAAAATATTGTTGCGCTGCCTTTGGCCCCATTCGCACATCAGTCCGCTACTGACGCCATCTCACAGGCTAATGGGGCGCCCCACGCCGACTTTCAGCATTGTAGAATGACCACACCAGTACAGCAACTTGCTAGACATCACCTCGGTGCCATCCGGATCTCGGCGCCCCACTGCAGATGAAGTGCCTCTCAACTATGAAACCACCACGGTGACATCCGGATCTTGGCGCGTTGTGCTGCCTTCGGCCTATTCGCACATCGGTCCGCTACTGACGCCATCTCACAGGCTAATGGGGCGACCCATGCCGAGTTTCAGCATTGTAGGATGACCACACCAGTACAGCAACTTGCTAGACATCACCTCGGTGCCATCCGAATCTTGGCATCTCAACGCCTAGTGGTATCTTCCATACAAAAAATATTGTTACGCTGCCTTTGGCCCCATTCGCACATCAGTCCGCAACTTAGACATCACCTCGGTGCCATCCGGATCTTGGCATCTCAGCGCCTTGTGGTGTCAGTCAGAAAATATTGTTGCGCTGCCTTTGGCCCCATTCGCACATCGGTCCGCTACTGACGCCATCTCACAGGCCAACGGGGCGCCCCACGCCGACTTTCAACATTGTAGGATGGCCACAGAAGTGCGACAACTTACTAGACACCACCTCGGTGCCATCCGGATCTTGGCGCGTTGTGCTGCCTTCGGCCTATTCGCACATCGGTCCGCTACTGACGCCATCTCACAGGCCAACGGGGCGCCCCACGCCGACTTTCAGCATTGTTGGATGGCCACACCAGTGCGGCAACTTACTAGACACCACCTCGGTGCCATCCGGATCTTGGCGCGTTGTGCTGCCTTCGGCCTATTCGCACATCGGTCCGCTACTGACGCAAACTCACAGGCCAACGGGGCGCCCCACGCCGACTTTCAGCATTGTAGGATGGCCACACCAGTGCTGCAACTTGCTGGACACCACCTCGGTGCCATCCGGATCTTGGCGCGTTGTATTGCCTTCGGCCTATTCGCACATCGGTCCGCTACTGACGCCGCCTCACGTGCCAACGTATTTTCTACGCATTTTATACCCTATGCCGCATAACAGGTCATGTGACTTGTTTATAAAACTTTTCATTGGTTCATTTTACTTTTGGTTTCCTAATGATGGAAGGCTTGATCATATGACCTAAAAACAACACTTTTCATTGGATGAAAACTTTTTTTTTTTCCCAAACGATGAAAGCCCCACCTTGTTTCTGGATGTTTCAGACTAAACTGGCGTCAGCATGAGAGCACCACCATCTCGTAGCTCCATCGTGGTCATTCCGCGAGCAATCATGGCAGCCGCTCCCCACCAGAAGCCTGCAGGAGTCGGGGCCCCCAAAACTTTTGATGAATTCTCAAGGCGGAGGGGACGCTTTCGAGAATGGGGTCCAAGACCTAGCAGACAAGCGTCCGATTTCCAAGGTGTCCCAGGGCCATTTCAGTGGACCAGGCCCAAAAAGGAAAGAGCCTGCCGCCATTTTGAGAGTCCTGTGACAGCCGCCTATCGCTGCACCGCAAGAGTGGGCGCAACTCAGCTGAATTGCGGCTTTTGACACAGTGGACCAAAAACGGACGGAATGGCAACTGAAACGGTAAAGGGGCGCCCCACTACAACAGATGACACTCCACCTGAAGAGGCCCGTTCACGCCGCCTCCCCCGGGGCGCCCCACGCCGTTATTCGGAGCAGCATTGTAGGATACCAAAACCAGTGCGGCAACTTACTGGACATCACCTTGGTGCCATCGTTCTGCTGCCTTGGAACTATTCGCACAACAGTTTGCTACTGATGACCCACCCCCCGCGACGCCCCACGCCGTTATTTGCTGGGTGGCAACTTACTAGACATCACTTTCGTGTCATCTAGATTTCGGCGCGTTCTGCTGCCTTGGAACTATTCGCACAACAGTTTGCTACTGATGACCCACCCCCCGCGACGCCCCACGCCGGAAATCTGGACGTTGTGCTGCGTTGGGACTATTCGCACAGCCGACCGCTACTTCGTTGTTTTTCCCTAAAAATGTTTATATGTTATTACTATTTTTGTTTTCTTGTATATATTTATAAATTATTAAAGTTTTATAATCTTACTACTTTGTCGGAGTGCTATATATTTTTAATGTGACACATAATTGTAAAAACTTTCATGTACAAAGAGTCATCCCTGGAATCTTCCGCTTCACGCTCGGTCCCCTCCCCAATCACAATACAGGATGGTTTTCAGATAATAGCAACGCTTCTGCTGTGACGGATCTCATCGAGTGTGGGCCTTGATCTACTATAACTCCTTTGAAGAGGGGTGATTCTTTACAGCTGTGGCCATAAACTACATCTGCAGGGCTAGCTGATAGCCTAGGACCGGCCTGGACAATCGGACACAGAGGTAAAGAAGTGTCAGAGGGTGCGGTAGTGAATAGGGCGAAAGGGAGGTGTCGGGCGGGCACAGGGTGTGATTCTCAGGGAAGAGCAGCGCAGATGGGGGGAGGTTTATTACCCATGCATAAGACAGAGAGCGGGGGTGACCACTGCCTGGGTGAGATGCTTGCGAGGGTGGGGAGCCATGCTAAGGATCGACAGCGTGCACAGAGTGGGTCTGGTCAAGGCATCTAAAATGGCTGCCGTGCACGACAAAAGTGTGGCATTTGAAAAAAGACAAGATGGCGCAGACAATGTTTTTCAACACTTCCTGATTTCCTTCGAATCGAACGTTAACAGACGTTGGGGCATATTACCAAAGTTAAGCGATATTTATCCCTAACGATGCATTGCAAAGATTTTTTTACTGTCAGAAATTATCGCAGATAAACCTTGCTATTATCAAGGTTTATCGCAAATACGATAAAAAACGACCGCAATGCATTAATATCGCTGAACACTCAGCGATATTCATGCATTACCGAGCTAATGCTCTTAGCCATGTTATCCACCTCCCATTGGATAACATGGCTAAGAACTGCTCAGGGCAGCTGTTACTTTTTGGAGATATTCGCGCTTATCTCGAATATTTCCAAAAGTTGATAATAGGAGATAGCGATGTTAGCGACTGTTTCCAGTCGCTAACATCTTGGCATGCCCACTTTGCATGTCATTAGTGATAAATATCACTCACATGCAAAGTAGGGCCCAAGATGGTCGCTATCTCCTACTAGCCGTCGCTAACTGGTGTTAGCAACAGCTAGGTAATACAGATATAATTTTATCTCCGCGAAGCGGAGCGCTGTTACAGATATATATCTTGTTTTTGAATGTTAATTTCTCAAAATGCACTGAAGCACATATATTGAGACCTAGCAAAGGCACATCGGGCTACCAGTCCCTAATATTTTACCAAGTTTCGTGCAAATCCATTCAGCCGTTCGATTATTATTATTATTATTTTTTTTTGCCCCGCGGGGCCCTTTTAAAACCTCCACATCAAACCTAGGGGGTCAGCGAGGATCTACTATGCCCCCTTATGGTCATTTGCCCCTTCGCTTTGGCCTCCTCTTGTCTCTCGATCCTACCGAGAGACAGGATGGCGGCCGCTACGTACTGTTTGGAATGTTTACAGACACCGGAGAGCCAATCAGCTTCGCTTCGCAAAGCTCCGTAACGCGAAAAGTACGCGAAGCGGTGCGCTGTTACAGATATATATCTTTTTTTGAACGTTAATTTCTCAAAATCCACTGAAGCACATATATTGAGACCTAGCAAAGGCACATCGGGCTACCAGTCCCTACAATTTTGCCAAGTTTCGTGCAAATCCATTCAGCCGTTCGATTATTATTATTATTTTTTTTTTTTGCCCCGCAGGGCCCTTTTAAAACCTCCACATCAAACCTAGGGGGTCAGCGAGGATCTACTATTCCCCCTTATGGTCATTTGCCCCTTCGCTTTGGCCTCCTCTTGTCTCTCGATCCTACCGAGAGACAAGATGGCGGCCGCTACGGACTTTTTGGAATGTTGACAGACGCCAGAGAACCAATCAGCTTCGCTTCACAAAGCTCCGTTGCGCGAAAAGTACGCGTCCTGGGACGCTGCCTGGTCCTCTGTTACAGATATATATCTTTTTTTAAACGTTAATTTCTCAAAATCCACTGGAGCACATATATTGAGACCTACAAAAGGCACATCGGGCTACCAGTCCCTACAATTTTGCCAAGTTTCGTGCAAATCCATTCAGCCGTTCGGGCTAAAAGTGAGGCCAACCGCCCTATGGAAAACTCAATGTTAAAAACACGTTTTGGGACCCCCCTTTTTTCTCGCCCCCCCTTGACGAACCCCCCCCAAATTTTCAATGGCTGCTCAGGAACAAAATGTGCCATTTTCCTGAAAATTTCAGCCAATTCCGCCCACAAACGCCAAAGTTATTAGACATAGAATTTTCAAAAATCCCATAGAGAAAAAATCCTAACTATATATACCTACTGGCGACCGCCAGTAGGTAATATATCTATATATATATTCACTGAAAAAACCATAGGTTATAGACCATATATAGTTAGGAATTAGCATTTACAAAACCTTGAAAATTCACTGAAAAAACCATAGGTTATAGACCATATATAGTTAGGAATTAGCATTTAAAAAACCTTATTTTACTCACACAAAACCATTGAAATTCCATATATAGTTAGTTGCACTAACTATATATCGCGCACCCGCAATCCACTGCTGATCATGTCACATATTACATCATTCATGACATGGTCAGTGACATCACTGATGACATCACTGATGACATCTCAAATGACATCACTGATGACATCTCAAATGACATCACTGATGACATCATCTAGTGTCTGTGTGTTTTTGTAAAGTTTAAATATGTTTTACATATTGAAGAATGAGTGGATGTATAAGTGTCTGGATGAAGGATTTAGTAGGTGCGTGACTGACTGTATGAGTGAGTGATTAAATGTGTCTCACTGAATGCATGGGTTAGTGACTAAACTGTCTTAATTTGTGCATCATTATGTCTGTTGTTCTGTAAACTGCTGCATGTGTTGATCATTAGCTATACGAGAGGCTATATGTGTTATTAATTGGTTGCCCAAGTATTTCTATGGGAGATTGAGTTTGTGTAGGGGTGGCTGGAAGGTGTGTGACTCTATGCATAGATGTGTGAGCAGTTTATTCACTAGGTGTATGAGTTCAAGAGTGCATGTGGAAACAGCTACATGGGCAGTTGACTGTGTGCATGAGTGTATTGATGAGTGAATGGATATCTCAATGCTACATGTCATAGTAAGTACATATGTAAAACACAGTACATGTGAGAGTTGGCATATATAAATAACTGTGCATGAGAGCCACTGAATGAGTGAGTAGTTGTATCGATCATTGTGAACTTGTATCAGGGATTGTATAAGAGAGTAAATATGTGTTAGTATATGTTTCAATAAGTAAGGTGTGTTTAACTGTATAGTTGAAGAAATGGAGGTGAGATTGTTTCTTTGCATGACTGACTGGGTGTGTGAGTAACTCCATGGATGAGTGGCAGTGTGTGAGTGTCTGTATACACTGAGTGTATCTAAGTTTATATTAGAGTCTGAAGAGGTTTATCGTATTAGCACAAGAATGATGTCAAATGAGATGTCATCAGTGATGTCATCAGTGATGTCATTTGAGATGTCATCAGTGATGTCATCAGTGATGTCACTGACCATGTCATGAATGATGTAATATGTGACATGATCAGCAGTGGATTGCGGGTGCGCGATATATAGTTAGTGCAACTAACTATATATGGAATTTCAATGGTTTTGTGTGAGTAAAATAAGGTTTTTTAAATGCTAATTCCTAACTATATATGGTCTATAACCTATGGTTTTTTCAGTGAATTTTCAAGGTTTTGTAAATGCTAATTCCTAACTATATATGGTCTATAACCTATGGTTTTTTCAGTGAATTTCAATGGTTTTTTAATAGCAAATATCATAAGCTGTCGAATGTCAAGTACGTGGTAAGTGAAAACATTTTCGTGTTTATGCACACTGATCTGCTTTGAATGGTGCCCCCCCCCCCTCATTTCTATTAGGAGTACTCTCTCTTTGCAGATAGTGAAAGGTAGTTAACGCAGGCCTTTGCCCCCATTGTAATCCGTCGTGCCTGCTTCTCTCTCCATTTGATTGATTGTTATCCAAGTATTTACTGTTTTAGAATTAGTTCTCTTTGGTTCATTCTCTATTTACAAACAAACACAGAGTCGCAATACTCTGTTTAGTCTTTGCAGATAACGAAAAATCGTGTAAAAAAAAAGAAAAGGAATCGAGCAAAATCAGTAGGCCACTAATGGGATCTCTTTTTGACCTCGCTAAAATAGAAACATTAGGAACAACCCCTCATGACAAATACAAAACTAGTGAGATGAACTGAACTCCACACAATGATGGCTGCAAAACAGCTCGGCTCCGCCACCCACCCCGCCCAAAATAACGATAAAGAACGGCTGCCATGATTGGTTGCGGAATGACCACGACGGAGCTACGAAATGATGCTGCTCTCATGCTAACCCCAGCTTCAGTCTGAAACATCCAGAAACACTGTAGACTACCAATTCGATCAGTTCCGGTAGCGCCCCAATGTAACCCGGTAGAGAAGAACTAGCCCTCCCCTCTTTGACTGATGGTTCTTGTTGCCTGTCCCTTCTGTTGTCATTTAACAGAACTATTTAGCCTGCTGAAAGGGGTTGTGTTCCGACCGCTGGTTGGTGGAGACATTTTGACTATATTCTGTACCTGCGTTGTCGCGTAATGCGTCATATGACGCGCCGCGTTAGCGCATCCGGAAGTCATCCGGGGCGCGCAGCGCGTAACGTAAGCATAACAAGTCATGTGACTTGTTAATAAAACTTTTCATTGGTTCATTTTACTTTTCTTATTGTAATGATGAAAGGCTTGGTCATATGACCTAAAAATTACGCTTTTCATTACTTCCGAACATTATTTTTTCTTAAATATATGTTATAATGTTCCAGGCTAATGTACTTTCCCGGAAATTTTACAACTGTCCTGCAAGTAAAATATATTCTTTTTTCGAGAAAAAGAGCGTTTCTTCGTCCCATGACGGAGCCGTTGAGTAAAAGAGGGTCGACCTGCTGTCTTAGTCGCCGATACGCCTGAATATGAGATTCTTATCGATCACTTTATGTTGCAGGAATAGAAAACACAACAGCCCTTGACCATTTATCTTTACTGCGTTCCTTCGTATTATACCTTTAACCCTTCATGTAATTGGTCTGCTTTATTTCACTTGCCTTTTAATGATTCTAAAACAGTCACTATTATTAAAAACTTTACCAATGTATATACTACTACCATGTTTTCTTTTAAAAACCTTTATTGTGAAAATTTCATTATACAAATACGAGCCAATAACCACGTGGGCCTGCCACAGAGCAAACTGTAATCGTATATGATGAATAGACATTTACACTGTAGAGGAACGTAACGGGCGGGCCATTAGGTTGCAAGAACTAAGGTGTCTAACAGTTACGGAATCGGTGGACGTACATTTTATAATTAAAATACGACAGGGCCAGTTACAATAAAATTATCTAGATATACATTTGCGGGCAAGTACCATGGGTGACGTTAATTCGAACTTTCAACAGTACAGTAATCAATAACACATCAGAACTTAATATCAATAGGGATGTCGAAATATTCAATCAATTCTCGTCCCCGCCCGCCATGTGCTTCAAAACTGCATACGTATCTCGTGATTTCAAGGTTCTGCAACCAGTACACAACAAGGAGTTACGAGTCCCATTTATTCCGGCGCCATTTTGGGCGAGGACGGGCAGGTCCAGGATATAGTCAAAATGTCTCTACCAACCATCGACTATGATGATGTTCATATGCTGTATTTATTAGAGTAACACTCATCTGTCCACATGAAATTAATTTGCCACAATCTAAACATGTCATTTTAATCTTTCCAAAGTTCTTCTAAATATTTGGGACCGTTTCCCTTGCCTCTGAAGCTCTCAGTGCCACTTCTTTGATGAATGTACTAGCAGGTCAGGGGTTCTCCTCCAAATCTCTCTTTTATGCAGCACTATAATTAATTGGTGCCACCTCTCCATATGACGATGCATGATATAGTTACCACAACTATATTTTTTTTCGGTTCCTCTGGAGAGTTCATCGTGGCAGATGAAGCGTGTAACGTACCGGGCATTTACCTTTTTTTGCATGTACAGGAAAGGAAAAAAAAATCGAGCGTCCGAGTTCTAAGGTGTCCCAGGGCCATTTTAGTGGACCAGGCCCAAATCCAAAGAACAGGCCGCCATTTTGAGAGTCCTCTTGCAGCCGTCTGTCGCTGTAGCATCAAGAGCAGCCGAAACTCAGCTGAATGGCAACTGAAACGGTAAAGGGGCGCCCCACTACAGCAGACAAGCCTCCACCTAGGAAGGCCCATTCACGCCGGCTCCCCCCCCTTCGGGCACCCCACGCCGTTATTCGGAGCAGTATTGTAGGATGGCCACACCAGTGCGGCAACTTGCTAGACATCACCTCGGTGGTAACCGAATCTCAACGCCTTGTGGTGTCTCCTATTCAGAAAACATTGTTATGCTGCCTTCGACCTATTCGCCGCAAGTGCGCACACAACTCAACTGCATAGCTTGCTAGACACCACCTCGGTGCCATCCGGATCTTGGAATGTCAGCACCTTTTGGTGTCTTCTCTTCAGAAAATATTGTTGCGCTGCCTTTGGCCCCATTCGCACATCGGTCCGCTACTGACGCCATCTCACAGGCTAATGGGGCGCCCCACGCCGAGTTTCAGCATTGTAGAATAACCACACCAGTACAGCAACTTGCTAGACATCACCTCGGTGCCATCCGGATCTCGGCGCCCCACTGCAGATGAAGTGCCTCTCAACTATGAAACCACCACGGTGACATCCGGATCTTGGCGCGTTGTGCTGCCTTCGGCCTATTCGCACATCGGTCCGCTACTGACGCCATCTCACAGGCTAATGGGGCGACCCACGCCGAGTTTCAGCATTGTAGGATGACCACACCAGTACAGCAACTTGCTAGACATCACCTCGGTGCCATCCGGATCTCGGCGCCCCACTGCAGATGAAGTGCCTCTCAACTATGAAACCACCACGGTGACATCCGGATCTTGGCGCGTTGTGCTGCCTTCGGCCTATTCGCACATCGGTCCGCTACTGACGCCATCTCACAGGCTAATGGGGCGACCCACGCCGAGTTTCAGCATTGTAGGATGACCACACCAGTACAGCAACTTGCTAGACATCACCTCAGTGCCATCCGAATCTTGGCATCTCAACGCCTAGTGGTATCTTCCATACAAAAAATATTGTTACGCTGCCTTTGGCCCCATTCGCACATCAGTCCGCAACTTAGACATCACCTCGGTGCCATCCGGATCTTGGCATCTCAGCGCCTTGTGGTGTCAGTCAGAAAATATTGTTGCGCTGCCTTTGGCCCCATTCGCACATCGGTCCGCTACTGACGCCATCTCACAGGCCAACGGGGCGCCCCACGCCGACTTTCAACATTGTAGGATGGCCACAGAAGTGCGACAACTTACTAGACACCACCTCGGTGCCATCCGGATCTTGGCGCGTTGTGCTGCCTTCGGCCTATTCGCACATCGGTCCGCTACTGACGCAAACTCACAGGCCAACGGGGCGCCCCACGCCGACTTTCAGCATTGTAGGATGGCCACACCAGTGCTGCAACTTGCTGGACACCACCTCGGTGCCATCCGGATCTTGGCGCGTTGTATTGCCTTCGGCCTATTCGCACATCGGTCCGCTACTGACGCCGCCTCACGTGCCAACGTATTTTCTCCGCATTTTATACCCTATGCCGCATAACAGGTCATGTGACTTGTTTATAAAACTTTTCATTGGTTCATTTTACTTTTGGTTTCCTAATGATGGAAGGCTTGATCATATGACCTAAAAACAACACTTTTCATTGGATGAAAACTTTTTTTTTCCCCCCAAACGATGAAAGCCCCACCTTGTTTCTGGATGTTTCAGACTAAACTGGCGTCAGCATGAGAGCACCACCATCTCGTAGCTCCGTCGTGGTCATTCCGCGAGCAATCATGGCAGCCGCTCCCCACCAGAAGCCTGCAGGAGTCGGGGCCCCCAAAACTTTTGATGAATTCTCAAGGCGGAGGGGACGCTTTCGAGAATGGGGTCCAAGACCTAGCAGACAAGCGTCCGATTTCCAAGGTGTCCCAGGGCCATTTCAGTGGACCACGCCCAAAAAGGAAAGAGCCTGCCGCCATTTTGAGAGTCCTGTGGCAGCCGCCTATCGCTGCACCGCAAGAGTGGGCGCAACTCAGCTGAATGGCGGATTTTGACACAGTGGACCAAAAGCGGACGGAATGGCAACTGAAACGGTAAAGGGGCGCCCCACTAAAACAGATGAGACTCCACCTGGAGAGGCCCGTTCACGCCGCCTCCCCCGGGGCGCCCCACGCCGTTATTCGGAGCAGCATTGTAGGATACCAAAACCAGTGCGGCAACTTACTGGACATCACCTTGGTGCCATCGTTCTGCTGCCTTGGAACTATTCGCACAACAGTTTGCTACTGATGACCCACCCCCCGCGACGCCCCACGCCGTTATTTGCTGGGTGGCAACTTACTAGACATCACTTTCGTGTCATCTAGATTTCGGCGCGTTCTGCTGCCTTGGAACTATTCGCACAACAGTTTGCTACTGATGACCCACCCCCCGCGACGCCCCACGCCGGAAATCTGGACGTTGTGCTGCGTTGGGACTATTCGCACAGCCGACCGCTACTTCGTTGTTTTTCCCTAAAATTTTTTATATGTTATTACTATTTTTGTTTTCTTGTATATATTTATAAATTATTAAAGTTTTATAATCTTACTACTTTGTCGGAGTGCTATATATTTTTAATGTGACACATAATTGTAAAAACTTTGATGTACAAAGAGTCATCCCTGGAATCTTCCGCTTCACGCTCGGTCCCCTCCCCAATCACAATACAGGATGGTTTTCAGATAATAGCAACGCTTCTGCTGTGACGGATCTCATCGAGTGTGGGCCTTGATCTACTATAACTCCTTTGAAGAGGGGTGATTCTTTACAGCTGTGGCCATAAACTACATCTGCAGGGCTAGCTGATAGCCTAGGACCGGCCTGGACAATCGGACACAGAGGAAAAGGAGTGTCAGAGGGTGCGGTAGTGAATAGGGCGAAAGGGAGGTGTCGGGCGGGCACAGGGTGTGATTCTCAGGGAAGAGCAGCGCAGATGGGGGGAGGTTTATTACCCATGCATAAGACAGAGAGCAGGGGTGACCACTGCCTGGGTGAGATGCTTGCGAGGGTGGGGAGCCATGCTAAGGATCGACAGCGTGCACAGAGTGGGTCTGGTCAAGGCATCTAAAATGGCTGCCGTGCACGACAAAAGTGTGGCATTTGAAAAAAGACAAGATGGCGCACACAATGTTTTTCAACACTTCCTGATTTCCTTCGAATCGAACGTTAACAGACGTTGGGGCATATTACCAAAGTTAAGCGATATTTATCCCTAACGATGCATTGCAAAGATTTTTTTACCGTCAGAAATTATCGCAGATAAACCTTGCTATTATCAAGGTTTATCGCAAATACGATAAAAAACGACCGCAATGCATTAATATCGCTGAAAACTCAGAGATATTCATGCATTACCGAGCTAATGCTCTTAGCCATGTTATCCACCTCCCATTGGATAACATGGCTAAGAACTGCTCAGGGCAGCTGTTACTTTTTGGAGATATTCGCGCTTATCTCGAATATTACCAAAAGTTGATAATAGGAGATAGCGATGTTAGCGACTGTTTCCAGTCGCTAACATCTTGGCATGCCCACTTTGCATGTCATTAGTGATAAATATCACTCACATGCAAAGTGGGACCCAAGATGGTCGCTATCTCCTACTAGCCGTCGCTAACTGGTGTTAGCAACAGCTAGGTAATACAGATATAATTTTATCTCCGCGAAGCGGAGCGCTGTTACAGATATATATCTTGTTTTTGAACGTTAATTTCTCAAAATGCACTGAAGCACATATATTGAGACATAGCAAAGGCACATCGGGCTACCAGTCCCTAATATTTTACCAAGTTTCGTGCAAATCCATTCAGCCGTTCGATTATTATTATTATTTATTTTTTTTGCCCCGCGGGGCCCTTTTAAAACCTCCACATCAAACCTAGGGGGTCAGCGAGGATCTACTATGCCCCCTTATGGTCATTTGCCCCTTCGCTTTGGCCTCCTCTTGTCTCTCGATCCTACCGAGAGACAAGATGGCGGCCGCTACATACTGTTTGGAATGTTTACAGACACCGGAGAGCCAATCAGCTTCGCTTCGCAAAGCTCCGTAACGCGAAAAGTACGCGAAGCGGTGCGCTGTTACAGATATATATCTTTTTTTGAACGTTAATTTCTCAAAATCCACTGAAGCACATATATTGAGACCTAGCAAAGGCACATCGGGCTACCAGTCCCTACAATTTTGCCAAGTTTCGTGCAAATCCATTCAGCCGTTCGATTATTATTATTATTATTTTTTTTTGCCCCGCGGGGCCCTTTTAAAACCTCCACATCAAACCTAGGGGGTCAGCGAGGATCTACTATTCCCCCTTATGGTCATTTGCCCCTTCGCTTTGGCCTCCTCTTGTCTCTCGATCCTACCGAGAGACAAGATGGCGGCCGCTACGGACTGTTTGGAATGTTGACAGACGCCAATCAGCTTCGCTTCACAAAGCTCCGTTGCGCGAAAAGTACGCGTCCTGGGCCGCTGCCCGGTCCGCTGTTACAGATATATATCTTTTTTTAAACGTTAATTTCTCAAAATCCACTGGAGCACATATATTGAGACCTACAAAAGGCACATCGGGCTACCAGTCCCTACAATTTTGCCAAGTTTCGTGCAAATCCATTCAGCCGTTCGGGCTAAAAGTGAGGCCAACCGCCCTATGGAAATTAACATGGGAAAAACGCGTTTTGGGACCCCCTTTTTTCTCAGCCCCCCCTTGACGAACCCCCCCAAAATTTTCAGGGGCTGCTCAGAAACAAAATGTGCCATTTTCCTGAAAATTTCAGCCAATTCCGTCCACAAACGCCAAAGTTATTAGACATAGAATTTTCAAAAATCCCATAGAGAAAAAATCCTAACTATATATACCTACTGGCGACCGCCAGTAGGTAATATATATATATATATAAATATATATATATATATATATATATAGATATATATATATATCTTCACTGAAATTAGGCATTAGTTAGAAATTAGCATTTAAACAAACCTTAGAAATTCACAAAAAAAACATAGGTTTCAGGGGTGTTATAGTTAGCTGGACATTTCACTCATACAAAACCATAGAAATTCCTCCGTTATAGTTAGTTCTGCTAACTATAACTCGCGCCCCTGCAATGCACTGCTGATGACGTCACATATTACATCACTCATGGCATGGTCAGTGATATCACTGATGACATCACTGATGACATCTCAAATGACATCACGGATGACATCACTGATGACATCATCCAAGTGATAAATTGACAGGTGACATGTGTGCAAACACGCCCTGTGGCCGTTTTAAGTTGGGAGATTAAGTCCCCTTGAATCCTGACAGTCCCTGTGGTCCAACTAGCCAACCAGGTACCTCCAGTAAGCGGCACAGAGCTGCATTGCAGAGGTGTAAAAAGGGGCGTGGTCTGGACCACCTCTCTGCAATGCAGGCCTCTGATATTTACTGGAGGTACCTGGTGGGCTAGTTGGCCCCCAGGGGCCCTCAGGATTGAAGGGGAATTAATTTCCAAACTTAAAACGCACCACAGGGCGTGTTTGCACACATATCACATCAGGCTCAGTCCCCTTCCTTCACCACTGTGCAAACGCGCCCGTGGTGGATTTTAAGTTGGGGGATTAACTCCCTTGAATCTTCGGGGTCCCTGGGGTCCAACTAGCCCACCAGGTACCTCCAGTAAGCGCCACAGAGCTGCATCGCAGAGAGGTGGTCTGAGGCCACGCCCCTTTTTACACCTGCCTTACCATTTAAGTGGCGAGCGATCTATCAGAGTTCAACTGTGCTACTGCTTAGCATGTTCTGAATAATTTCTACATTTGCACAAACTGCCTGCAGAAATATCCGTGACAAACCTTTGAAAAAGGACTGAGGCACTTTCATAGGTCTGAATGGTGAGCTCAATTATGTGACATCGCTCTAGTGAAATACTTTTCCTCAGTCTAGAAGCACGGAAACAAACTATGCTAAAAGCGGAACTGTTAAACTGCAAACAGACATGTTTGTAAAGGAGGATAAGAAACGAGGCACTGCATAATTTCCTCATCATGTAGGGGGCCGTGCTGGAGTAGTGTTTTAGGGTTTAGGGTAGGGCAGGGGTACTTGTGTAGTGTAGGGGGTCATGCAGGGGTAGTATTTTAGATTTTAGGGTAGCACAGTGGTGTTTGGGTAGTGTAGGGGGTCATGCTGGGGTAGTGTTTTAGGGTTTAGGGTAGCGTAGTGGTATTTGGGTAGTGTAGGGGGTCATGCTGGGGGTAGTGTTTTAGGGTTTAGGGTAGTGCAGTGGTGTTTGTGTAGTGTTGGGGTAGTGTTTTAGGGTTTAGGGTAGTGCAGTGGTGTTTGGATAGTGTAGGGTGTCGTGCTGGTGTAGATTTAAGGTTTAGGGCAGTGCAATGGTGTTTGTGTAGTGTAGGGGTCGTGCTGGGGGTAGGGTTTTAGGGTTTTGGGTAGTGCAGTGGTGTTTGTGTAATGTGAGGGTTGTGTTTTAGAGTTTAGGGTAGCGCAGTGGTGTTTATGTAGTTTAGGGTGTCGTGCTGGGGTAGTGTTTTAGGGTTTAGGGTAGTGCAGCGGTGTTTGGGTAGTGTAGGGGGTCATGCTGGGGGGTAGTGTTTTAGGGTTTAGGGTAGTGTAGTGGTGTTTGTGTAGTGTAGGGGTCTTGCTGGGGATAGTGTTTCAGGGTTTAGGGTAGTGTAGTGGTGTTTGTGTAGTGTAGGGGTTGTGCTGGGGGTAGATTTAGGGTTTAGGGTAGTGCAGCGGTGTTTGTGTAGGGTAGGGGGTCATGTTGGTAGTAGATTTAGGGTTTAGGGTAGTGCAGTGATTTTTATGTAGTGTAGGGGGTCGTGCTGTGGGTAGATTTAGTATTTAGGGTAGTGCAGTGGTGTTTGTGTAGTGTAGGGGGGTGTGCTGAGAAATGTTCCCTCTAATTTTGTTCCTCTGTGTGCGGCAAAGAAGAGTGTTTGTGCACCAAAGAAGGGTGTTTGTGCACCACAGCTAAGGCTACATGCGCCAACATGCAACAAATCCCTATGCAAGCAAATACTGTGTATAAGCTACCAAGTACTTAATGTGTGTTTTGATTTGATTCCAATTACCCTGTCAGTCGCCATAGGGAGGCAAACCTATTTAAATTCATTTGTAGGCTGGTCTGTCACCTATAGGGATCTCAGGACTTGAACAATGGAATATTTAAGATCCAACAGTGTGGAATCCATTGAAGAAATGACATAACTCCACTACTTGTTCAATTTCAGAAGATCTCAAGTTCTGGCACACACTACTGGAACGAATAAGGATAATCAACAATTGTCAAGATCACCAAAATGCAAAGAAGAAGTACCTGCTCCCTAGCAAACGCTCCATCAGGTGCAGGTGACAGGATGAAACAGGAGGTGTAGGCAACTCAATTTGCTATTTCTGGCTCACATTCACTTCCATGCATAAATATTCCTACAGACTAACTGCTTCTCAATTGGAGCACACCTTCAACCTCCCTTGTGGCACTAAATATACTACCTTTAGGTCAGTGCAAACAAACACTCTGCCACTTATACCGCACTACAACAACATCTCTTTCTCAAACATCCAGAAAGATACTACAAATGCAACAGCATGAGTTACTTGCATTGGAAGGCCTTTTGCAAAGGTTGAATGGTCACCTTTCTCTTGCTTTTATTTTGAATAAACTTTATTGATTTGGGGTAAAGTTCGCCAATCAGTACAATGTAGGAGTCTCAGTTTCATACATAACATCACTTTCCACTGCTCAAGCTCTGCAAGCATGAAAATATGAACAGGAATTTCAAATTCAACACAGATTAATCACTTGTTATTTGCTTTGGGGTCGGCATGCTGGATATACTCGTACAAGAAACATGTTTTGCAGGCTCTAACTGAACACAAATAAGTAAGCAGGATCTCAATAACAGTAACAAATGAGCATTATTGGTTATGTGAGGCAAACAGTTGTACACATAACAATCCTAAAACCAGAACCTAAAAGATAAAAAAAACAGCAACAAAAAAAACACATTAACCCCCTCCCCCCTCACTCTTGTGTATAGTCTCAATATCATAAGGGGAGACACAACCCTCTGTCATCAAGGGAACTTTCTGTTGCTTATTGCTAAATGTGAGTGTTAAACCTATACTAATGAGATGCAACTTATGTCCAAAGAGACAAAATAATGAGGTAATACTATCACTAAATATGCAGCAGTATCCCGCAATTGTGCCTTTTCGTGCTGCCTAATTTAGACAACCCTGCCGCATAATTTGGCTCTCTCCTGCTGCATAATTGAAGTGGTCTTCACCAGGGGCTACATTAACACTTTGCTCAGTCTGTCTCATTTAGTGAAGCAGTTTATATTCCTCAGTGGCATCTAAGTGCTTCAGTACTTTGGGTTTAAATAGGATTCATAACTACTGTGCCATATAATTTCCAGGTAATGTACTTTCTTTGTGCAGGATGCATGATGGACTGTAGCAAGGGTAGCCACCTAGTTGGTTTTCTACCACATTTATTTTAATGTCCCGGTGGCTACAAAAATAAGCAATCACTTAAAGCCAGTATTTTTAGCCCTTATCTGTACAACTTTAAACAGAAAATATAAATAGAAAACACTTTCAAAGGTGTCCCAGAGCAGAGTTAACAATGCGTTAAAAATAATTAAGGTAAAAAAGGGAGAAAAGTAATGTTACTAATTGTATCGTATTGTATTGTATTGTAGTGTAATTGCATTTGTATAGTGCTTACTACGCCTGATGAGGCGTCGAAGGGCTTTTTTTGGCGAGTAGCACGCTACTCTGAGACCCACAGAGGATTAGTGTTGAATTAGTATAGTGAAACATGTAAGCACATTTTTAAGTGGTGGATAGGTTAGCTAGTTATTTGGATTCAGAAGGATAGAAGAGGAAAAAAGGTTTGTATTTATATAGTGCTTGTTACCCCTGATAGGGTGTTGTAGCATGCTACTCCGGAAACCCATAAAGGATTGGTGAAATATGGAAGTAATTTCAGTGGTGGATATTAGTCAGTTATTTGGAGTGAGAAGGCTTGCAGAGGGATAGAAGGGAAAGAAAGGTTTGCATTCATATATCACCTGTTACCCCTGATGGGTGTTGAAGCGCTTTTCTGGCGAGTAGCACGCTACTCCGGAACCCATAAAGTATTAGCTTTGAAAATTAGTATAGTGAAATAAGAAGTAATTTGAGTGGTGGATATGTTATTCAGTTATTCGGATAGAGAGTGGTAGGTGGCGGGATAGAAGAGGGAAAAAGGTTTGTATTCATATAGTGCTTGCTACCCCCGATGGGGTTTTGAGGCGCTTTTTTGGAAAGTAGCACTCTACTCTGAAACCCATAAGGATTAGTGTTGAATTAGTATGGTGAAACATTAAATTAATTTGAGTGGTGGATATGTTAGTCAGTTATTTGGATTGAGAAGGGTTGGGGAGGGGTAGAAAAGGGAAAAAAAGGTTTACATTTATATAGCGCTTGATGTACGGTGGGAGGCTGGGATTTCACCTATTTAAATCACATAGTGGCAGCTACATGTTGCCTGCACTGGTGATATCGGCGACAACACTCATTATTTGAAGCACTTGTGTGTGATTAAAAAGAGTGCCATGGCTTCTATGCACTAGGGCGGTGCATGGGCTCGTGGTCACAAGCTGAACGTGGCACTTTACCTACCCCCGTAAATTTAGTTCCTGATTTCAAGGGAACGTAACTAACGTATTGTGGCCGTGGCTCCACACAAGTGTTAATATTCTTGACTTCAGACATGCACAGTAAGTGGAAAACATGTCCAGAGCTCGAAAGTGATAATCCGCAGTCTTTTTCACCATTGCTTGAGCGGGAAAGATGTTAACTCAGGCTTTGAATACAGGCTAAATTCTGAAGATTTCTCAGGGGAGAAGGTGAACAATAATTCCTCACATGGACAACATATTGTCCAAGATGGAATGTTTTAGGTCGAATGCTGAGAGCAGAGATATCCTTGTTTTGCACCTTTTGGGATCTTAATAAAATAAAGAAAAAAAAACAGTTATGTGAAAAGTAGCACCAACAGTTGCCACGAGACAGACCTGTATAGCGACGTTTAGGTGCTCTTGGAAAATAAACAGACTTTTGTTTACTCCAGGACCTACCCTCACTGAGGTGCAGTCTATCTCTAAGGTACATAGTAGAAGGTCTCTCACTGGCTCCTTATTTGTCTCTCTAGCACACACACCCTTTTATCTCACTAGCACATTCCATTATCTCTCTTTAACACACACACACACACTTGCCTCTCGCTCTCACACACATATACATACTCGTGTTCTCCTATCCACTCCCTTTCCCTCCCCTCTACTTCTCTTCAGACCCCCTCACTCCCCTGCTCCGAAATCTGCCACCACCTTCTACTCCACACAGCCGATTCTGCCACTTCTGCCACCTGCTCCCTTTCTTGGCGCTGGCATCCTCTGCAAGGGACCTCCCTTCGTCCACACAATCACAGAATCTGCTTCTCTTGAAGGGCAACTCTTGACGCCTCTTGATCTCTTATGCCCCAACCAGTGACTCTTTAAATAAAAAAATAAAAAAATAAAAAACAATCCCAAAAGTTTGGTCTGGCCTATTTTGACTGTGTTCCCTCATGGACTATCACATTAAGACCCCTCCCCATCTTATCCTTCCTGGCCCAACACTTACCACGCACCCTCCAGCCCGGTTAGCCCCATACTTTCATACGTGTCTGGTCTGTGGCTGCATTCTTTCATGTTAAGCAATGTTTCACCAAACTCGCTGCATGTCTCGAGGGAGGCCAAAGATTGCTCCAGTTGTCATCCAAGTCCCTTTCGTGCGAGCCTGTAGTAATCACTGCACTGACAGGGGTTCCAGCCTCGTCATCAGAACATGCACGACGCCTGCCGCCCTCTTAGAACCCACCCCCACGGCATATAAAACAAGGGTGTCCCCCTCCTGTGAATACCCTGCATTAACGGATGTCATGTTTGGGGGCATATTTAAGGAAGGTGGCAGGACTGCTGCCCTGGCACAATTCTCACCTGCATTTTTGTATTACACACCCCTTGAAGTTCCAGTATAAACAAGGGGTGTGCGCATCCTGCGAACAGGCACCAATAACAGGAGGAAGGGCAGAGAGGAAAGAAGAGCTGTGGCAATGCTCTCCCCAGCTTCTCATCTCACCCCTCGACGCCTCCATGCCCCCGGGGAACAGAAGCCCTCTCCCTGTGGGTTCCCCACACCTCACAATGAGGGCCTCTGATTACCCCTACTGCAGTTTTCGGGGATGTTCGAAACGTTCAGCTCACCCACCTCTGTTTCAAGCAGTGACTCATCAGGCGACTTGACAGTGCACTAATGCTTGCACAAGGAAGGTAACACCAGAACAAGTGCTGTGGGAAGAGCAGGACTGCCTATGAATAATACACCTTTTCTTGACACCATATGTCCCTTGTACAGCGTGGAGTTTATTTTGTGTACTGAGCAGATTAAATAAATAAAACATGCAACACAAATACCTTTCTTTTCGCAGGATTCCTTCTGTCTGGAAGGTGCGCGGAGTCCCTTTGCCGGCCACGGGCATTCGGTTTTGTTTACATTCCTATTTAGTGTCATGCCCTTGCAGACTGTTAAACATGGCTAATATGTCCCCCCTTGAAAGGTGGCAACCCTAACTGCAGCTCCTTCTTGATAACAGCCCTGTGAATAAATGCTGCCACTTCACAGCTCTGTCACTTATTTATTGTCTTTCAAAAACAGGTCATTTTGTGTTTATACCACACAGATGTGGCAGGAGGCAGACCTTGTGAAAGCCCCTCTGCGCAGCTCATACCCCCAGGCTAATAGTGAAGGCGGTGTACGTTAAAACTGCCTGCTGGGTCCCTCGGTAGCCCCATTGTGTGCTTTGCACGCCCAGGCTAATGTGCAGTGTTCTATCACCACAGGGGTCCGACACCTCCGATCCCCTTCCCAGCGGGGACGCTTTATCTTTGTCATCGAAAAGACACACTTGCCTTTCACACTGATCGTCTTTCTAACACTCTCCTTCTTTAGTTCCTTGAGTGATCTGCGCGCATTCAGATTAACTCTGAGCGCTTGGTGAAGGCTGTGTGCGCGCGCGCACAGGCGCGCAGGTTGAAGGGATCATAGGGGCTGGGTAGTGTTTTAGGGCAGTGCAGAGGTGTTTGGGTAGTGTAGGGGTCGTGCTGGGGTAGATTTAAGGTTTAGGGTAGTGCAATGGTGTTTGGGTAGTGTAGGGGGTCGTGCTGGGGTAGTGTTTTAGGGTTTAGGGTAGTGCAGTGGTGAATGGGTAGTGTAGGTGGTCGTGCTGGGGGTACATTTAGCGTTTAGGGTAGTGCAGTGGTGTTTGTGTAGTGTTGGGGGTCGTGCTGGGGGTAGTGTTTTAGGGTTTAGGGCATTGCAGTGGTGTTTGGGTAGTGTAGGGGTCTTGTTGGGGGTAGTGTTTTAGGGTTCAGGGATGTGCAGTGGTGTTTGTGTAATATAAGGGCGTGCTGGGGGTTGTGTTATAGGGTTTTGGGTAGTGCAATGGTGTTTGTGTAGTGTAGGGGGTCGTGATGGGGGTAGATTTAGTATTTAGGGTAGTGCAGTGGTTTTTATGTGGTGTAGGGGGTTGTGCTGGGGTAGTGTTTTAGGGCAGTGCAGATGTGTTTGGGTAGTGTAGGGGTCATGCTGGGGGTAGATTTAGGGTTTAGGGTAGTGCAGTGGTGTTTGTGTAGTGTAGGGGGTCGTGCTGGGGGTAGTGTTTTAGGGTTTAGACTATAAATTGGTCAAGTAAACAGTCAATTACACTGCTACTAAATCCTCCATCCAAATATTTATTTTTATATATACACCCATACTTCAATGCAAATTGCTATATATATAATGCATATTTAAATAACGAAGCAAACCACATTCACTGGATGATGTCATCAGTGATGTCATCAGTGATGTCATTTGAGATGTCATCAGTGATGTCACTGACCATGTCATGAATGATGTAATATGTGACATCATCAGCAGTGGATTGCGGGTGCGCGAAATATAGTTAGTACAACTAACTATATAGGAGCAATTTCAATGGTTTTGTATGAGTGAAATGTCCAGCTAACTATAACACCCCTAAAACTTATCGTTTTTTGAGGGAATTTTAAAGGTTTTTTAAATGCTAATTCCTAACTATATAAGGCCTGAAACCTATGGTTTTTTCAGTGAATTTCAAAGGTTTTTTAAATGCTAATTCCTAACTATATAAGGCCTGAAACCTATGGTTTTTTCAGTGAATTTGCAAGGTTTTTAAATGCTAATTCCTACCTATATAAGGCCTGAAACCTATGTTTTTTTCAGTGAATTTCAAAGGTTTTTTTAATGCTAATTCCTAACTATATAAGACCTGAAAGCCCACCAGGAATCTCCAGTATGCGCCAGGGGACTGCATTGCAGAGAGGTGTAATGAAGCCACGCCCCTTTTTACACCTCTCTGCAACGCAGCCCCCGTGCATGTTTGAAAGGGGGGAACTAATTCTCCTTGCATACTGGGGGCCCCTGGGGGCCAACTAGCCCACCTGGAACCTCCAGTATGCGCCAGGGGGCTGCATTGCAGAGGTGTAATGAGGCTATGCCCCTTGTTACACCTCTCTGCAACGCAGCCCCCTAGCGCGTTTGCAGAGGGGGAACTAATTCCCCTTGCATACTGGGGGTCCCTGGGGGCCGACTAGCTCACCAGGAGCCTCCAGTATGCGCCAGGGGGCTGCATTGCAGAGAGGTGTAATGAGGCCACACCCTTTTTTACGCCTCTCTGCAACGCAGCCCCCGTGCATGTTTGCAGAGGGGAAACTAATTCCCCTTGCATACTGGGGGTCCCTGGGGGCCAACTAGCCCACCTGCAACCTCCAGTTTGCGCCAGGGGGCTGCATTGCACATAGGTGTAATGAGGCTATGCCCCTTTTTACACCTCTCTGCAACGCAGGCCACTGGCGCGTTTGCAGAGGGGGGACTAATTCCCCTTGCATACTGGGGGTCCCTGGGTCATATCTGCCCAAACGCCAATATTCCAAACAATTGAAAATGACTTTTCTTGAGAAACTTTTGGATTTGGATTATCATGCCCTATACTTTGGAATTTTTGAAAGACTGACTTTGAGGATGCTATAAATTACTCAAGTCTGCCCGAATTGTGTGGGTAAAATTGATACCTAGTCACTTTGAATAAGAATGTACTTACGTCTCGTCTAACATATGGAAGAAATAATTAGTTATATGACAACAGGATACCGACATAACTTGAAGGAAATAAGAACGCCCTGAAGAAGTTCTGTTGTACAGAATGAAACGCGTCGGCTGGCAGTGGTACATAAACTTAAGGAAAATAAAAGCATTTGAATATACACCAAGATTCAGCGCTTTAATAAGGACTCTAAGTGATATCATTTGATTGGACTTATTGTGCAAGTGGTGCTGTGCCAAACTTTGGAATATTCTCCACTACTCTCTACTACTTACTCTCTACTACTGCACTACTCTCTAATACTCACTCTCTACTATTCATTCTCTACTACTCTACTACTCTCTACTACTCTCTCTCTACTACTCACTCCCTACTACTCACTATCTACTACTCTCTGCTACTCACTCTCTACTACTCTCTACTACTCACTCTCTACTACTCACTCTCTACTACTCTCTACTACTCACTCTTTACTACTCTCTACTACTCACTCTCAACTGCTCTCTACTACTCACTCTACTACTTACTCTCTACTACTCTCTACTACTCACTCTCTACTACTCACTCTCTACTACTCTCTACTACTCACTCTACTATTTACTCTACTACTCTCTACTACTCACTCTCTGCTACTCTCTCTACTGCTCTCTACTACTCTCTACTACTCACTCTCTACTCTCTATTACTCACTCTCTACTCTCTACCTCTCTCTACTTCTCTCTCTACAAGTCTCTACCTCTCTACCTCTACCTCTCTACCTCTACCGCTCTACCTCTACACCTCTACCTCTCTACCTCTCTCTACACGCACACATATACACATATATATATATGCATATATATGCATATGCATGTATATATATGTATGTGTATATATATGTATATACATACATATATAAACATATTTAATCTGCATATCTATATAAATACAAATATAAATGCATGCATACATATACATATATGCATACATATGCATGTTATTTACATGAAAGTTTTAAAAACACTATTAAAAGCAAAGCTAAAAAGCCACCTCATTACAAACAGAATGGCTTTAACTTAAATGAGGGCGAGATCTATTGCATTTTCAATGCTTGTTTACTTTGGTTCCATCAAGAAGGCATTAAGATGTGTCACACATTTGCCATAAATTCTGAATGTTAGCACTCTAGTTGCTCATTAGATCACTGTAGTAAAGCTACTGCTCACCAGGGAAGTCTGCTGCTGGTGTTCAAAGTGCATGTTTCAGTCTGCATGTCAGAATTTTTTTAATGAAATAGAAGAGGATTTGAGAAGTCACTCAAAATGTGCCCTAATATTTCTTTCTGAAGCACTAATCATACTTTCTATGGCAAACTGAGCCCCCTCATTTTGTTCCTATTTAAATTAAATGTTTCATACTTACCACTTCATTCCAATCAAGATGGCTTCTGGTGTGCCATACTTTTGTCATAAGTAAGACTGTTAGCGCTCTAGTTGTTCTTTAGAACACTCTGGGACATTCTGTCATTGGGCTATACTTGGGCTACGTCTGGGTGATATGTGGGCTACATTTGGGCTCTTTTGTCTCTGGTGGCCATCTTGGGAGACTGCTTGTCAGAATTCATTTATGAAATAGAAGAGGATTTGAGAAGTCACTCAAAATGTGCCCTAATTTTTCTTTCTGCAGCACTAATCATACTTTCTATGGCAAAATGAACCCCCTCATTTTGTTCCTTTTAAAATTAAATGTTTTAAGAGTTACCACTTTATTCCAATCAAGATGGCTTCAGGTGTGCCATACCTTTGTAATAAGTAGGACTGTTAGCGCTCTAGTTGTTCTTTAGAACACTCTAGGAGGCTGCAGTAGAACACAAAGGAATCAACTGACAGTCTCTGTCCTTGTTGGTTGTACATGTTTTACTGAGAATGTCAGACTTCCTTCTCACAGGACTGAGAAAGATAATGTGAATTTACAGAAAATATGCTTTCAGTTTAGCTTACAGATCCCCTTCCAAACCACTGTGGGAAAAGCATGAGATAATAGTTTTCTTTCAAACATGATTCATGATATCCCAGCCAGCAGAAGGCTTTTTCACATGGTAAAATCACCTTAGAACACACCACAATTCCTAAAATGAGTATGGTACCATCAACAAATGATTTATAATGTAACTATTAACTACAATGCTTTTAATGAGGTGCTATCATGTATATTGGTCCCAAGATGGCTGCCAACACTTCTTGGATGAAGTGCTGACAAGCCACGATGAGATGTATGGTTAGGCTCCGCCCAGATATATATGTGTTTTTGAAGTTAATTTTCATAAAAACCACTGGAGCAATTTTCACCAAATATAAAAAAGGCACTTCTGCCAGTCCCTACAATTTTGCAAAGTTTGGTGTAATTCCATTCAGCGGTTTGGGCTGTAGCCTTGTCTATTCGTCCTATGGAAATTAACATGGGGAAAACACGTTTGGGACCCCCCTTTTTTCTCGGCCCCAGCATGACGAATCCCCCCGAAACTTCCCGGGAAGAAGCGGAGCGGAGCTGGCCTAAATTTTGGAAAATTACACGCAAATTCCTCAACCGGCGCCAAAGTTATTCCCAATAGAATGTTGCGGATTTCCTATGGTAGCTAGGTCCTAACTATATATACCTACTGGCTATCGCCAGTAGGTAATATATATATATTATATATTATATACTATATTTATATATATATATATATATATATAAAACTTTGATAGAAAAACAGACATTTGAGGTGAGCAGATCTAGAGTGTCGCTGGTGTTGAGAGTGCTCTAACAGGAGCTACTTTCCACCTAAACTGAGACCTACCCAGAGTTCTCTCCTTCTTTTTTGCATAATTTATGTGTCACTCTATGCCTGAAAGGGTTTTGTTTTGACTTAATACTGGGTGCTCCCTTGTGTCTGGACAAAGCTATACCTCTCTGAAGAGCTCTAATTAGAGCAAAACACTGTATCAGGGGTTGATTTTACTCATTTCAGGTTGGCTTGAGTTGGTATTTTACCAATTCAAAGCTGTAATATTGTGCCTGGAATGATAAATGGCTTTTGTTATTTTACAGCTCGGCAAGGACTGCACTGTACTAGTCCTATGCTTAAAGACTTTGCTGTTTAAATGGCAAAAGACTTTGTCATTTTCTATCTCGGCGTGGATAGCACTGTGCTAATCCTATGCTTAAAAACTTTGATAGAAAAACAGACATTTGAGGTGAGCAGATCTAGAGTGTCGCTGGTGTTGAGAGTGCTCTAACAGGAGCTGCTTTCCACCTAAACTGAGACCTACCCAGAGTTCTCTCCTTCTATTTGCATATATATATATATATATATATCTCCAGTGTCCATGCTCCCAAACATTCCATACTGCAACAGGAAAGAAAGGGTACGGACTCCACTTCAGTGCTAAAAATTCAGTTTATTCCAAATTGCTCCAGCTTGCCAAGACACGTTTTGGTCACCGCCATGACCTTTATCACATGTATATATATATATATGTATATATATATATATATATATATATATATTCACTGAAAAAAACATAGGTTATAGACCATATATAGTTAGGAATTTGCATTTACAAAACCTTGAAAATTCACTGAAAAAAACATAGGTTAGAGACCATATATAGTTAGCTGGACATTTTATTGACATAAAACCAATGAAATTCCATATATAGTTAGTTGCACTAACTATATATCGCGCACCCGCAATCCACTGCTGATGATGTCACATATTACATCATTCATGACATGGTCAGTGACATCACTGATGACATCACTGATGACATCTCAAATGACATCACTGATGACATCACTGATGACATCTCAAATGACATCACTGATGACATCATCTAGTGTCTGTGTGTTTTTGTAAAGTTTAAATATGTTTTACATATTGAAGAATGAGTGGATGTATGGAAGACTGAGTGTGTGTGTGGCTGGCTGGGAGGTGTGTGACTCTGTGCATATCAATGTGTACTTGTATCAGTGATTGTATAAGAGAGTAAGTATGTGTTACTATATGTGTGAAAAGTATGGTGTTCTGTGTTTAACTGTATAGATGAGGAAATCGAAGTGTGATTGATTCTTCACAGGACTGACTAGGTGTATGAGTGCATATGATAGTGTTGTAATAATGAGTGACTGTATGTATGAGTGATTGTATGGGTGAATGAGTGAATGTGTGTGTAGACGTAGGAATCAGTGAGTGCGTATGTAGTAACTGGTATTGGTGTGTCATGATGTCATCAGTGATGTCATTTGAGATGTCATCAGTGATGTCATTTGAGATGTCATCAGTGATGTCATCAGTGATGTCACTGAAGTATGGTGTTCTGTGTTTAACTGTATAGATGAGGAAATGGAAGTGTGATTGATTCTTTACAGGACTGACTAGGTGTGTGAGTAACTCCATGGATGAGTGGCAGTGTGTGAGTGTCTGCATAGGTGTATGAGTGCATATGATAGTGTTGTAATAATGAGTGACTGTATGTATGAGTGATTGTATGGGTGAATGAGTGAATGTGTGTGTAGACGTAGGAATCAGTGAGTGCGTATGTGGTAACTGGTATTGGTGTGTCATGATGTCATCAGTGATGTCATTTGAGATGTCATTTGAGATGTCATCAGTGATGTCATCAGTGATGTCACTGACCATGTCATGAATGATGTAATATGTGACATCATCAGCAGTGGATTGCGGGTGCGCGATATATAGTTAGTGCAACTAACTATATATGGAATTTCATTGGTTTTATGTCAATAAAATGTCCAGCTAACTATATATGGTCTCTAACCTATGTTTTTTTCAGTGAATTTTCAAGGTTTTGTAAATGCAAATTCCTAACTATATATGGTCTATAACCTATGGTTTTTTCAGTGAATTTCATTGGTTTTTTAAAAGCTAATATCTATAGCTGTAAAATATATTCTTTATTACGTGACGTATCACGTAGCCACGTGAGACGCCTCATGACGCGTCGCATAACCGTGACGTATCGGCTCTGCAGCGCAAACAAAACCCGTAACGTAAGCGTGCCGGAGCACGCTTACAGATATATATATTTTTTTATATTTAGACAAAATCCACACGTGCACATATCTTGAGGCCTTGCAAAGGCACATCAAACAAACAGTCCCTACAATTTTGCCAAGTTTGCTGGAAATCTATTCCCGTAATTTTTTTTTTACTGTTTCTCTTGATTTTCCCCTTGTTACGCTTACCGGGACGCTACCCGGTACGCGAACCGGACGCTCCAAAAACACAAGATGGCGGACTCCCGCTACGCTGCCGGTTAGCTGCCCGGTTCGCGTACCGGGAAGCGCCTCTACCGCGAAAATTCGCGGGGGACTTTAATATCCCCCTCATCAATCCTAGGGGGTCAGGAGGGGTTTACCTTGCCCCCTTTTCTTCATTTCCCCCTTCTTTTTTCACCACATCTTGTCTCAGGAACCTACCGAGAGACAAGATGGCGGCCGCTCCGGACTGTTTACAATGTTGACAGCTACGCTGCCGGTTAGCTGCCCGGTTAGCTGCCCGGTGAGCTGCCCGGTGAGCTGCCCGGTTCGCGTACCGGGACGTGCCTCTACGGCGTAAAATCGCAAAAAACATTTTTTTATTATTTTTTGCCCCGCGGGGCACTTTAATATCCCCCTCATCAATCCTAGGGGGTCAGGAGTGGTCTACCTTGCCCCCTTTACTTCATTTCCCCCTTCGTTTTTCACCACATCTTGTCTCTCGATCGTACCGAGAGACAAGATGGCGGCCACTCCGGACTGTTTAGAATGTTGACAGACACCGGAGAGCCAATCAGCTTCGCTTCGCGAAGTTCCGTTACGCGTCCGGTACGCGAACCGGGGCGCTAACCGGAGCGCTGTCACAGATATATATATTTTTTTAAACGTTAATTTCTCAAAATCGCCTGGAGCACATATATTGAGACATAGCAAAGGCACGTCGGGCAAACCATATCTACAATTTTGCCAAGTTTCATTTAAATCTATTCAGCCGTTCGAGCTAAAAGTGAGTCCAACCGCCCTATGGAAAAATGAATAGGAAAACGCGTTTTGGGACCCCCCTTTTTTCTCGGCCCCCCCTTGACGAAACCCCCCCAAATTTTCAGGGGCTGCTCAGACACAAAATGTGCCATTTTCCTGAAAATTTCAGCCAATTCCGTCCACAAACGCCAAAGTTATTAGACATAGAATTTTCAGAAATCCCATAGAGAAAAAATCCTAACTATATATACCCACTGGCTATCGCCAGTAGGTAATATACATATATAAACATATATACTCTGCATATCTATATAAATATAAATGCATGCATACATATACATATATGCATACATATGCATGTTATTTACATGAAAGTTTTAAAAACACTAATAAAAGCAAAGCTAAAAAGCCACCTCATTACAAACAGAATGGCTTTAACTTAAACGAGGGCGAGATCTATTGCATTTTCAATGCTTGTTTACTTTGGTTCTATCAAGAAGGCATTCAGATGTGTCACACATTTGCCATAAATTCTAAATGTTAGCACTCTAGTTGCTCATTAGATCACTGTAGTAAAGCTAGTGCTCACCAGGGAAGTCTGCTGCTAATCATGGTTTGCAGCCATTTTCCCGCATTTTTTATCCCGCAGACTTTCAGTCCGCATACCATTATCCCGCAAGGTCATTGACCTCGCATACCATTATCCCGCATTTTTTCAAAACGCATGTGCATTTATCGCGCATGCCTTTACAAAGAATTACGTTTTAAAGGCATGTATGGTAAATGCATTTGCGTTGTGAAAACCACGATGACGAGAGAGGTAAGTGGGTTTGTGTTAATTTTTTCGTGGGTTAGTGATTGTGTAGTGTAGTGTAGTGTTGTGTAGTGTAGTGTAGAGTTGTGGTGGTTGTTTAGTGTAGGGTCATGCTGGGGGTAGTGTTTTAGGGTTTAGGGTTGTGTTGTAGTGTTTGCGTAGTGTAGGGTCATGCTGGGGGTAGTGTTTTAGGGTTTAGGGTTGTGTTGTAGTGTTTGCGTAGTGTAGGGTCATGCTGGGGCTAGTGTTTTAGGGTTTAGGGTAGTGTTGTAGTATTTGCGTAGTGTAGGGTCATGCTGGGCGTAGTGTTTTAGGGTTTAGGATAGTGTTGTAGTGTTTGTGTAGTGTAGGGTCATGCTGGGGGTAGTGTTTTAGGGTTTTGGGTAGTGTTGTAGTGTTTGCGTAGTGTAGGGTCATGCTGGGGTGTAGTATTTTAGGGTTTAGGGTAGTGTTGTAGTGTTTGCGTAGTGTAGGGTCATGCTGGGGGTAGTGTTTTAGGGTTTTGGGTAGTGTTGTAGTGTTTGCGTAGTGTAGGGTCATGCTGGGGGTAGTGTTTTAGGGTTTTGGGTAGTGTTGTAGTGTTTGCGTAGTGTAGGGTCATGCTGGGGTGTAGTGTTTTAGGGTTTTGGGTAGTGTTGTAGTGTTTGCGTAGTGTAGGGTCATGCTGGGGGGTAGTGTTTTAGGGTTATGGGTAGTGTTGTAGTGTTTGCGTAGTGTAGGGTCATGCTGGGGGTAGTGTTTTAGGGTTTTGGGTAGTGTTGTAGTGTTTGCGTAGTGTAGGGTCATGCTGGGGGTAGTGTTTTAGGGTTTTGGGTAGTGTTGTAGTGTTTGCGTAGTGTAGGGTCATGCTGGGGGGTAGTGTTTTAGGGTTTTGGGTAGTGTTGTAGTGTTTGCGTAGTGTAGGGTCATGCTGGGGGTAGTGTTTTAGGGTTTTGGGTAGTGTTGTAGTGTTTGCGTAGTGTAGGGTCATGCTGGGGGTAGTGTTTTAGGGTTTAGGGTAGTGTTGTAGTGTTTGCGTAGTGTAGGGTCATGGTTTTAGGGTTTAGGGTAGTGTTGTAGTGTTTGCGTAGTGTAGGGTCATGCTGGGGGTAGTGTTTTAGGGTTTAGGGTAGTGTTGTAGTGTTTGCGTAGTGTAGGGTCATGCTGGGGGTAGTGTTTTAGGATTTAGGGTAGTGTTGTAGTGTTTGCGTAGTGTAGGGTCATGCTGGGGTGTAGTGTTTTAGGGTTTTGGGTAGTGTTGTAGTGTTTGCGTAGTGTAGGGTCATGCTGGGGGTAGTGTTTTAGGGTTTAGGGTAGTGTTGTATTGTTTGCGTAGTGTAGGGTCATGCTGGGGTGTAGTGTTTTAGGGTTTTGGGTAGTGTTGTAGTGTTTGCGTAGTGTAGGGTCATGCTGGGGGTAGTGTTTTAGGGTTTAGGGTTCATGATTCATGATATCCCAGCCAGCAGAAGGCTTTTTCACATGGTAAAATCACCTTAGAACACACCACAATTCCTAAAATGAGTATGGTACCATCAACAAATGATTTATAATGTAACTATTAACTACAATGCTTTTAATGAGGTGCTATCATGTATATTGGTCCCAAGATGGCTGCCAACACTTCTTGGATGAAGTGCTGACAAGCCACGATGAGATGTATGGTTAGGCTCCGCCCAGATATATATGTGTTTTTGAAGTTAATTTTCATAAAAACCACTGGAGCAATTTTCACCAAATATAAAAAAGGCACTTCTGCCAGTCCCTACAATTTTGCAAAGTTTGGTGTAATTCCATTCAGCGGTTTGGGCTGTAGCCTTGTCTATTCGTCCTATGGAAATTAACATGGGGAAAACACGTTTGGGACCCCCCTTTTTTCTCGGCCCCAGCATGACGAATCCCCCCGAAACTTCCCGGGAAGAAGCGGAGCGGAGCTGGCCTAAATTTTGGAAAATTACACGCAAATTCCTCAACCGGCGCCAAAGTTATTCCCAATAGAATGTTGCGGATTTCCTATGGTAGCTAGGTCCTAACTATATATACCTACTGGCTATCGCCAGTAGGTAATATATATATATTATATATTATATACTATATTTATATATATATATATATATATATAAAACTTTGATAGAAAAACAGACATTTGAGGTGAGCAGATCTAGAGTGTCGCTGGTGTTGAGAGTGCTCTAACAGGAGCTACTTTCCACCTAAACTGAGACCTACCCAGAGTTCTCTCCTTCTTTTTTGCATAATTTATGTGTCACTCTATGCCTGAAAGGGTTTTGTTTTGACTTAATACTGGGTGCTCCCTTGTGTCTGGACAAAGCTATACCTCTCTGAAGAGCTCTAATTAGAGCAAAACACTGTATCAGGGGTTGATTTTACTCATTTCAGGTTGGCTTGAGTTGGTATTTTACCAATTCAAAGCTGTAATATTGTGCCTGGAATGATAAATGGCTTTTGTTATTTTACAGCTCGGCAAGGACTGCACTGTACTAGTCCTATGCTTAAAGACTTTGCTGTTTAAATGGCAAAA
Source organism: Lissotriton helveticus (assembly GCF_964261635.1). Taxonomy (NCBI): domain Eukaryota; kingdom Metazoa; phylum Chordata; class Amphibia; order Caudata; family Salamandridae; genus Lissotriton; species Lissotriton helveticus. The sequence continues at coordinate 982,722,054 of NC_136071.1, read as the reverse complement.
GACTTTGTCATTTTCTATCTCGGCGTGGATAGCACTGTGCTAATCCTATGCTTAAAAACTTTGATAGAAAAACAGACATTTGAGGTGAGCAGATCTAGAGTGTCGCTGGTGTTGAGAGTGCTCTAACAGGAGCTGCTTTCCACCTAAACTGAGACCTACCCAGAGTTCTCTCCTTCTATTTGCATATATATATATATATATATATCTCCAGTGTCCATGCTCCCAAACATTCCATACTGCAACAGGAAAGAAAGGGTACGGACTCCACTTCAGTGCTAAAAATTCAGTTTATTCCAAATTGCTCCAGCTTGCCAAGACACGTTTTGGTCACCGCCATGACCTTTATCACATGTATATATATATATATGTATATATATATATATATATATATATATATTCACTGAAAAAAACATAGGTTATAGACCATATATAGTTAGGAATTTGCATTTACAAAACCTTGAAAATTCACTGAAAAAAACATAGGTTAGAGACCATATATAGTTAGCTGGACATTTTATTGACATAAAACCAATGAAATTCCATATATAGTTAGTTGCACTAACTATATATCGCGCACCCGCAATCCACTGCTGATGATGTCACATATTACATCATTCATGACATGGTCAGTGACATCACTGATGACATCACTGATGACATCTCAAATGACATCACTGATGACATCACTGATGACATCTCAAATGACATCACTGATGACATCATCTAGTGTCTGTGTGTTTTTGTAAAGTTTAAATATGTTTTACATATTGAAGAATGAGTGGATGTATGGAAGACTGAGTGTGTGTGTGGCTGGCTGGGAGGTGTGTGACTCTGTGCATATCAATGTGTACTTGTATCAGTGATTGTATAAGAGAGTAAGTATGTGTTACTATATGTGTGAAAAGTATGGTGTTCTGTGTTTAACTGTATAGATGAGGAAATCGAAGTGTGATTGATTCTTCACAGGACTGACTAGGTGTATGAGTGCATATGATAGTGTTGTAATAATGAGTGACTGTATGTATGAGTGATTGTATGGGTGAATGAGTGAATGTGTGTGTAGACGTAGGAATCAGTGAGTGCGTATGTAGTAACTGGTATTGGTGTGTCATGATGTCATCAGTGATGTCATTTGAGATGTCATCAGTGATGTCATTTGAGATGTCATCAGTGATGTCATCAGTGATGTCACTGAAGTATGGTGTTCTGTGTTTAACTGTATAGATGAGGAAATGGAAGTGTGATTGATTCTTTACAGGACTGACTAGGTGTGTGAGTAACTCCATGGATGAGTGGCAGTGTGTGAGTGTCTGCATAGGTGTATGAGTGCATATGATAGTGTTGTAATAATGAGTGACTGTATGTATGAGTGATTGTATGGGTGAATGAGTGAATGTGTGTGTAGACGTAGGAATCAGTGAGTGCGTATGTGGTAACTGGTATTGGTGTGTCATGATGTCATCAGTGATGTCATTTGAGATGTCATTTGAGATGTCATCAGTGATGTCATCAGTGATGTCACTGACCATGTCATGAATGATGTAATATGTGACATCATCAGCAGTGGATTGCGGGTGCGCGATATATAGTTAGTGCAACTAACTATATATGGAATTTCATTGGTTTTATGTCAATAAAATGTCCAGCTAACTATATATGGTCTCTAACCTATGTTTTTTTCAGTGAATTTTCAAGGTTTTGTAAATGCAAATTCCTAACTATATATGGTCTATAACCTATGGTTTTTTCAGTGAATTTCATTGGTTTTTTAAAAGCTAATATCTATAGCTGTAAAATATATTCTTTATTACGTGACGTATCACGTAGCCACGTGAGACGCCTCATGACGCGTCGCATAACCGTGACGTATCGGCTCTGCAGCGCAAACAAAACCCGTAACGTAAGCGTGCCGGAGCACGCTTACAGATATATATATTTTTTTATATTTAGACAAAATCCACACGTGCACATATCTTGAGGCCTTGCAAAGGCACATCAAACAAACAGTCCCTACAATTTTGCCAAGTTTGCTGGAAATCTATTCCCGTAATTTTTTTTTTACTGTTTCTCTTGATTTTCCCCTTGTTACGCTTACCGGGACGCTACCCGGTACGCGAACCGGACGCTCCAAAAACACAAGATGGCGGACTCCCGCTACGCTGCCGGTTAGCTGCCCGGTTCGCGTACCGGGAAGCGCCTCTACCGCGAAAATTCGCGGGGGACTTTAATATCCCCCTCATCAATCCTAGGGGGTCAGGAGGGGTTTACCTTGCCCCCTTTTCTTCATTTCCCCCTTCTTTTTTCACCACATCTTGTCTCAGGAACCTACCGAGAGACAAGATGGCGGCCGCTCCGGACTGTTTACAATGTTGACAGCTACGCTGCCGGTTAGCTGCCCGGTTAGCTGCCCGGTGAGCTGCCCGGTGAGCTGCCCGGTTCGCGTACCGGGACGTGCCTCTACGGCGTAAAATCGCAAAAAACATTTTTTTATTATTTTTTGCCCCGCGGGGCACTTTAATATCCCCCTCATCAATCCTAGGGGGTCAGGAGTGGTCTACCTTGCCCCCTTTACTTCATTTCCCCCTTCGTTTTTCACCACATCTTGTCTCTCGATCGTACCGAGAGACAAGATGGCGGCCACTCCGGACTGTTTAGAATGTTGACAGACACCGGAGAGCCAATCAGCTTCGCTTCGCGAAGTTCCGTTACGCGTCCGGTACGCGAACCGGGGCGCTAACCGGAGCGCTGTCACAGATATATATATTTTTTTAAACGTTAATTTCTCAAAATCGCCTGGAGCACATATATTGAGACATAGCAAAGGCACGTCGGGCAAACCATATCTACAATTTTGCCAAGTTTCATTTAAATCTATTCAGCCGTTCGAGCTAAAAGTGAGTCCAACCGCCCTATGGAAAAATGAATAGGAAAACGCGTTTTGGGACCCCCCTTTTTTCTCGGCCCCCCCTTGACGAAACCCCCCCAAATTTTCAGGGGCTGCTCAGACACAAAATGTGACATTTTCCTGAAAATTTCAGCCAATTCCGTCCACAAACGCCAAAGTTATTAGACATAGAATTTTCAGAAATCCCATAGAGAAAAAATCCTAACTATATATACCCACTGGCTATCGCCAGTAGGTAATATACATATATAAACATATATACTCTGCATATCTATATAAATATAAATGCATGCATACATATACATATATGCATACATATGCATGTTATTTACATGAAAGTTTTAAAAACACTAATAAAAGCAAAGCTAAAAAGCCACCTCATTACAAACAGAATGGCTTTAACTTAAACGAGGGCGAGATCTATTGCATTTTCAATGCTTGTTTACTTTGGTTCTATCAAGAAGGCATTCAGATGTGTCACACATTTGCCATAAATTCTAAATGTTAGCACTCTAGTTGCTCATTAGATCACTGTAGTAAAGCTAGTGCTCACCAGGGAAGTCTGCTGCTAATCATGGTTTGCAGCCATTTTCCCGCATTTTTTATCCCGCAGACTTTCAGTCCGCATACCATTATCCCGCAAGGTCATTGACCTCGCATACCATTATCCCGCATTTTTTCAAAACGCATGTGCATTTATCGCGCATGCCTTTACAAAGAATTACGTTTTAAAGGCATGTATGGTAAATGCATTTGCGTTGTGAAAACCACGATGACGAGAGAGGTAAGTGGGTTTGTGTTAATTTTTTCGTGGGTTAGTGATTGTGTAGTGTAGTGTAGTGTTGTGTAGTGTAGTGTAGAGTTGTGGTGGTTGTTTAGTGTAGGGTCATGCTGGGGGTAGTGTTTTAGGGTTTAGGGTTGTGTTGTAGTGTTTGCGTAGTGTAGGGTCATGCTGGGGGTAGTGTTTTAGGGTTTAGGGTTGTGTTGTAGTGTTTGCGTAGTGTAGGGTCATGCTGGGGCTAGTGTTTTAGGGTTTAGGGTAGTGTTGTAGTATTTGCGTAGTGTAGGGTCATGCTGGGCGTAGTGTTTTAGGGTTTAGGATAGTGTTGTAGTGTTTGTGTAGTGTAGGGTCATGCTGGGGGTAGTGTTTTAGGGTTTTGGGTAGTGTTGTAGTGTTTGCGTAGTGTAGGGTCATGCTGGGGTGTAGTATTTTAGGGTTTAGGGTAGTGTTGTAGTGTTTGCGTAGTGTAGGGTCATGCTGGGGGTAGTGTTTTAGGGTTTTGGGTAGTGTTGTAGTGTTTGCGTAGTGTAGGGTCATGCTGGGGGTAGTGTTTTAGGGTTTTGGGTAGTGTTGTAGTGTTTGCGTAGTGTAGGGTCATGCTGGGGTGTAGTGTTTTAGGGTTTTGGGTAGTGTTGTAGTGTTTGCGTAGTGTAGGGTCATGCTGGGGGGTAGTGTTTTAGGGTTATGGGTAGTGTTGTAGTGTTTGCGTAGTGTAGGGTCATGCTGGGGGTAGTGTTTTAGGGTTTTGGGTAGTGTTGTAGTGTTTGCGTAGTGTAGGGTCATGCTGGGGGTAGTGTTTTAGGGTTTTGGGTAGTGTTGTAGTGTTTGCGTAGTGTAGGGTCATGCTGGGGGGTAGTGTTTTAGGGTTTTGGGTAGTGTTGTAGTGTTTGCGTAGTGTAGGGTCATGCTGGGGGTAGTGTTTTAGGGTTTTGGGTAGTGTTGTAGTGTTTGCGTAGTGTAGGGTCATGCTGGGGGTAGTGTTTTAGGGTTTAGGGTAGTGTTGTAGTGTTTGCGTAGTGTAGGGTCATGGTTTTAGGGTTTAGGGTAGTGTTGTAGTGTTTGCGTAGTGTAGGGTCATGCTGGGGGTAGTGTTTTAGGGTTTAGGGTAGTGTTGTAGTGTTTGCGTAGTGTAGGGTCATGCTGGGGGTAGTGTTTTAGGATTTAGGGTAGTGTTGTAGTGTTTGCGTAGTGTAGGGTCATGCTGGGGTGTAGTGTTTTAGGGTTTTGGGTAGTGTTGTAGTGTTTGCGTAGTGTAGGGTCATGCTGGGGGTAGTGTTTTAGGGTTTAGGGTAGTGTTGTATTGTTTGCGTAGTGTAGGGTCATGCTGGGGTGTAGTGTTTTAGGGTTTTGGGTAGTGTTGTAGTGTTTGCGTAGTGTAGGGTCATGCTGGGGGTAGTGTTTTAGGGTTTAGGGTAGTGTTGTAGTGTTTGCGTAGTGTAGGGTCATGCTGGGGGTAGTGTTTTAGGGTTTAGGGTTGTGTTGTAGTGTTTGCGTAGTGTAGGGTCATGCTGGGGGTAGTGTTTTAGGGTTTAGGGTTGTGTTGTAGTGTTTGTGTAGTGTAGGGTCATGCTGGGGGTAGTGTTTTAGGGTTTAGGGTAGTGTTGTAGTGTTTGCGTAGTGTATGGTCATGCTGGGGTGTAGTGTTTTAGGGTTTTGGGTAGTGTTGTAGTGTTTGCGTAGTGTAGGGTCATGCTGGGGGTAGTGTTTTAGGGTTTAGGGTAGTGTTGTAGTGTTTGTGTAGTGTAGGGTCATGCTGGGGGTAGTGTTTTAGGGTTTAGGGTAGTGTTGTACTGTTTGTGTAGTGTAGGGTCATGCTGGGGGTAGTGTTTTAGGGTTTAGGGTAGTTTAGTTGTTTAGTGTATGCTAAAGGCATATTCGTTCTAAAAGTTTTCGTTATTTTAATTTGCGGCCTAATAGTACATGCAGGATTTTTTTTGCGGACTGATGGTATGCGGGATTTCGTCATATATTCGCTAATCATACTTTCTATGGCAAAATGAACCCCCTCATTTTGTTCCTTTTTAAATTAAATGTTTTAAGAGTTACCACTTTATTCCAATCAAGATGGCTTCAGGTGTGCCATACCTTTGTAATAAGTAGGACTGTTAGCACTCTAGTTGTTCTTTAGAACACTCTGGGACATTCTGTCATTGGGCTATAGTTGGGCTACATCTGGCTGATATTTGGGCTACATTTGTTTTTTTTGTCTCTGGTGGCCATCTTTGGGCTACATTGGGCTACATTGGGCTACATTGGGCTACATTGGGCTACATTGGGCTACATTTGGGCTCCAACATATATATAGCCCAATGTAGCCCAATATATATTTTTCAAAGTTAATTTTCGTAAAAACCACTGGAGCCTATATCTTGAGACATAGCAAAGGCACATCGGGCTACCAGTCCCTACAATTTTGCCAAGTTTGGTGTAAATCCATTCAGCCGTTCAGGCTAAAAGTGAGGCCAACCGCCCTATGGAAAATTGCATGGGAAAAACACGTTTTGGGACCCCCTTTTTTCTCGGCCCCCCCTTGACGAAACCCCCCCAAATTTTCAGGGGCTGCTCAGAAACAAAATGTTCCATTTTCCTGAAAATTTCAGCCAATTCTGTCCTCAAACGCCAAAGTTATTCGACATAGAATTTTCAAAAATCCCATAGGAAAAAAATCCTAACTATATATACCTACTGGCTATCGCCAGTAGGTATATATATATATATATATATATATATATATATATATATATATATATATATATATATCACAACAAAAGTACCTTCTGCTTAAGGACGCCACTCCACGAAAAATAAGTTCACAGAACCCTTTATTTTTTAAACCGGCTCAGCTTTCCAATTGTTCATTACCATCCCTGACGCGTATATATATATGAAGTGAATAAATACCTTCCTGCAACATATAAATCCTGTGTGGGACTCTCCTTGTGCCTCAGCAGCGCGAGATATTTGCATATATATACACACACGCACATATGTATATATATTTAACTGATGGCCGACGGTCTGCCACATCTCCCGGAGGATTTGGACTTGGCTCTGGAGCAGTTCAATAATTGGATCAAGAAGGTGGTTTGTGATCTCTCATCTCAGGTCAGACCTCGACGCCTTAATATGCCACTTCCAAACCATAGTTTACGCCTTTGCTTAAATCCCAGAAACAGCAGTGCAAAAGGCTGGAAAGAAGATAGTGACAGAGCTACAATATTCCTGACAAGATTGAATTGAAAAAAGCCCAAAAAACTTACTATGCGGCGATCACTGCAGCAAAACGCTGTTATTACGCTGATCGTATCGCCATGTCGGGGAATAATAATTCCAAGCAGTACAAAAGGGGGTGGTGATGGACGGAGCATCTGAACAAATCAAACACTCACATCCAGTCAACAGATCTAGGTTTAATCCATCACCGTTCTTTAGCCCACTCTGCCACCCCAGTTCAGACATGCCCAGCCCGGACTGCTAAGCCCGAACTGCCAAGCCATGTCTTCCCTGGATTGGAAACAAGCTTCCTAGGACCGGTTTCTGGCATTTCAGCCGTCTTCAGACAGGCTTGCTTGAATCCAGTGGCAAAGTGAGCAAGGGACTCACGTCTGAGCTTACCCTGCCAACTTATGGCGAACAAAGCGGTACAAAAGGGGGTGGTACTATTCAACATTGTAAAAAGTTATGTTTCTCTCAAAGCTATGACCACCTCAAATACACCTTCTCTTATTTAGCGCGAAGAGCTTTCTGACTTTTTTATGAATAAAGTTAGATCACGTCAATTGCTCTTTAATACACAAGCAGGCCAGTCCATGCAAGTGCCTGCAGATTTCAATTCCGCTTTAGACACTGAAACTACTTTCTCCTCTTTCTCGACCATACCCCTAGAGGAGTCTCTGGCTACCTTGACCTCCTTAAAGTCTGGTTCCCCTCTCTATCAGTGTACAACCATACTTATGGCTAGCACAGCTCAAGTCATTAATCCTCTGGTAAACCAGCTGATTAACACTTCCTTATGATCGGCCTTGATCCCTCCTGCATGAAAGCAGGCCATGCTCGTCTCCCTCATAAAAAAGCCGATGCTGGACAATCACACTCCTGCCAGCTATCGGCCTATCTCTTTGCTTCCGGGCGTGGCCAAAGTCTGTGAGAAACTAGTGAATAAACAACTGACCTCTTATATTGAACAACATGGCTTGTTACACGCTGCTCAATCTAGTTTCCGTGCTTCTTATAGAACTGAGCCTGCCTTAGTGGAAATCTCAGAGGCCATATGGGAGTTGTTAGATGCTGGGAGCAGGGCAGTTCTGGTCCCTTTGGACCTATCTGCCACCTTTGATACTGTCCCCCATGCTCTCCTCCTGGCCCGATTGCAGGGGCTTGGTATCATTTGTGCTGCTTGGGAATGGCTCAAGACCTTCTTTGACTGTAGAACCCAGCAAGTGTGAATCCCCTCTTTCACACCTACCACCCAAGCTGTGCAAACAGGGGTCCCTCAGGGATCCATTACGAGTCCTTTGGTATTTAATCTATATATGACCCCTCTAATCTAGCTAGCCGAGGACTTTGGCGCTAAAGTAGTAGCATATGCTGATGATACCCATCTTTTATTCACCTGGAAAAAGCATGAGTCCCTAACGGACCATGTTAGAACCTGTCTGTCTGCGGTGTTCGACTGGTTTACTTCGACCCAGCTGAAATGCAATGAAGACAAAACAGAGTTACTGTTTTTTGAGGAATTCCGCTGTTTTTTCATGACTGTTGGTCCGCTGATGCCCCACGACCATCCCCTACGGATCTTCCTGTGAAGAACCTGGGGATCTGGTTCGATGAAAAACTTAGCTTTGTCAATCAGATTAGGAAATTGACAGGTACCTGTTTCGGCAGTTTGAAGATGCTTAGAAAATGTCTCGCCCTGTTGCCTCTGTCCGCCAAAGAAACAGTAATAAGGGCTTTAGTTCCCGTCTTGATTATGCCAATGCATTTTATGTAGGTCTCCCTAATGGATAAGTTGCAAGTGGTGCAAAATGCAGCTGTGCGATGGCTGCTGGGCCTACCCAAACACACTAGACTGAGGCAACATCTCCGTAATTTGCACTGGCTGCGGTTAAAAGCTAGGGTCTTGTTCAAGGCTCTAGTTACGGCCCATGCAGCACTATATGAATACGGCTCGATGTATCTGAGGAAACGTTTTTCGTTTTATGTCCGGGCAGACACTTGCGTTCCTCGAATACGTGCCTGGCCTCCATACCCAAAATCCGTTTGAAGAGAAAGGGGGGCAGCTCATTGTCTTATTTGGCAGCTAAGTCGTGGAACTCTCTCCACCTGGAGCTCCGTAGCCTTCAACACCCCTCTCAGTTCAGGAAAAAACTTAAAACTTTCCTATTCAACTAATGTCTGTTTCCCTTTTTCTTTCACCGTTTCTCATTTGCTGGTTCGCGCCGGGACACTCGTATGAGTAGCCGTGCACGTTGCAAATCTCCAATAACAATAACAATAAAAAATATTAGCAATTCAATTCCAAAACATTAAATAAATTGCCAAACAAAATATAAAACATTTAAAAAACAAAGACATTTGCTATTTTTTTATAAATTATGAAAAAAAGCACCTAAACAAATAATACAACATTAAAATTCCAAACAATAATTACATATATTCATATTTAACCAATATTAGGAAAAGTATTGGAGTCCAGGAATAATAAATATGCTTGTCCTACCCCAGTTTATGCAACAGTAGAGAAAGTGTAGGCCTTTGAGGGGTTAAACGTATTATTCCTATTACAAACAGTGCAACAGTAGGTAAAACATTGGACTTTCTTTTTTTAATTTGAAATACTTCTTATGTACAGAACTTATGGTAAAACATAGGTTAAGACTGTCAAAACAATAATACAAAATATCCCATAAGAAGAAAAAAAAAGCGACAGGTCAAAAAGGGGAGACTGTCTCAAGGTGTGATAAAGAGAAAAGAGGTAAAAGAAAAGATTCATCCAATCCATTCCGTAATTGGGCCACAGATTTTCTGACCCCTTTCACATCTTCTGCGTCCTTTTAGTCTATATACAGCTGATTCCATGTTGTAAATAGCCAACAGTCGAGCTCTCCAATTTATGAATGTGGGGGAGTCAGGACTGATCCATTGGGAAGTTATACCCGCTCTCAGAATAGAAATAGCAATAAACAGGAAACCTTATTCAGCTTTGTTTAGCCCTGCAGAATTTAGCGTCTGATCGACCCCCAAGATCACTAAAGTTGGTGTTAGCCTCAGTTCTTTACCAGTAAACTGGACTAAAAATTATTCAATATCTTGTAGATATTTGCACAGTTGGGGACAGGAGAAGAACATATGAATCGTGTCAGCCAAGATGCCACATCTGCTGCACGAGTTCCCACGATTACTAGACCATCTCGAGATTTTCCCAGGGGTATAGTATAGGTCAAAAGCTGTAGACATGTAGTGTTGGGCCCTCAGACTACCAGTTATTAAAGTCTGATTGGTCAACTCCAAGGAAGCCACTAAGTCAGTACCTTCTTGGCCAAATTATTTGTCCCACCTCTCATTTTGGATAATTAAATCATTGGGTAAGCCAGAGATAAGTGTTTGATATATTTGCCCAATCCAAGATCTTTTTTCTATAATCCCCACCAAAGGAGTTTTCACAAACTTGTCTTCTCCTGATGTTACTTGCTTAAGCAAGCAGCTTCTGATTTGTAAAATCTTTAAAAAATACTTGGTTGGGAGCCCATATTTATCTTGAAGGTCAGAAAAAGAGGTAATTTGGCCCTCAGAAAAGAAATCACCCAATACAATAATGCCTAGAGTACCCCAGCTGATAGTAATCAAGTCCTGAAAGATTGGAGGCAGCAGGCCATGTGACAGCAGAGGGGTATGAGCATTGATGTTCGATATGCCTAATCGCCGTCTGATTTTTTTCCAAACAGAGTAGGCAGATTGGATGACTTTAAATTTGATTTTCTTATAATAGCTTGGTTCCACATTTTTGACTAAACAGTTACAAGCGCCTTCCCCTAGTCGAACCTCAAAAATTGTGGGTCTGGCAAATTCCGGCACCAGTACCTTACCCCCAGCCAATAGTATTCCCTTTTGCTGTAATAGTGCAGCCCAATGATATAGGATTAGGGAAGGTAGACCCCAACCACCCCTTAATCTAGGGATTATTAGCCATTTAGCTCCCCTTCTGGCTTCATGATAACCCCACAAGAGTCTTGTACAAGCACTTTCTGCACAAGAAATACAATGCACTGGAAATTCTATGGGGATAGTCCGAAATAGATATAGAAATTTAGGAAATATGGACATTTTTATAACATTGGAGCGACCATGAAGTGAGAGGTGCAAGTGGTCTAATCTTTCCAGAATCTGGTTCACATCTTTGACAATCGGTAGCATATTGATTTCTGGTATCTGCTCTACAGATGGCTTAATCTTCACCCCCAAAAAGGTTGCTACTGGGACTATTGGGAACCCTTCCGTCTTTGAGAAATCTGAATGTATGACTTGGGTTTTGTCAACATTCAGCCTGTAATCCGAGACTGCACCAAATTGTATGGATAAATCATAAACTGCTGGGAGAGCAGAGCTGATATCCTTCGTGCAGATTGCCACATTGTCGGCGTAGGCTAGAGTTTTATAAGCCATGCCATTAACAATAGCGGCCTTAATCCATAGATTTTTGTCCAATTTGCTCAGGAAAGGGTCAATATAAATTGAAAATAGAAGCGGCGAGCAGGGGTACCCTTGATGGGTTCCTCTGCTGATAGAGAGGGTGCAAGATTCTTGGCCAGCAATACAAACAGAGGCTACTGGGGAAATATATAAAGCTTGTATAGCTGTGATGAACTCCTGTGGGAATCCCTTGGTTTTTAACAATAGCCATAAAAAGCCCCAGGAGACCCTGTTGAACGCTTTTTCGGCATCCAACAGGATAATTTCCAACGGTTGTTTGTGAATCTGGGCCCAATCAAATAGTGCTATTGCCCGCCTGATATGATCTGAAGTGTCACGGCCAGGTATAAACCCATGCTGATGGGTGGAAACCAGGGGGACAATAAACTTCCCTAACCTGAGTGCAATGATTTTAGCATAGATGTTGCTATCGGCACAGATTAGGGAAATCGGACGGTAGGAAGAAGGGTTGAGTTCTGGTTTATCTTTTTTCTTAAAGACTACGATGGTAGTCTTATGCCATGAGTCAGGTGTCCGGCCGTTCTGAGCAAGTGAAAACAAAGATTCAACCTCTCCAGAAAGAATATGCCTGAATGTTTGGTAAAATTCGAGGGGCAATGAGTCAGGGCCAGCGGCCTTCCCTGCTGCAAGTAAGGTTATCGCTAGTTCAATCTCCTCCCTGGTTATCGGGGCGGAGAGCATAACCCTCTGTTCCAGTGTGACCTTGGATGTTATATAATCACACAGAAATTCCTCACCCGATATAACTTCATCGTCCTCATCTGGAGAGTAGAGCGTCTTATAGAACTCTTGAAATACCTCCAACACCTTGCCCGGTCGATCCTGATTCTGGCCCTTTTTTGGCCAGCAAACTGCCTGTATTTTCACCAAACTCATAAATGTCCGTTTTGTATTGAATAAATTTAGCAGCGAGTTCATCCCCAAAATGTTGGTGTATTCTATTTCTACCAATTGCTATCTGGCGTTGACATTCTTCTCTTTTACCCTGATCTGCAATCACTCGGGTGAGCTCTTCCTCTACTGCTCGAAGCTGATTAACCCAGCCATTAACCCTTTCTTTGATCACCTTCTGACGATGAAGGGAGAAGCTAAGGGTCTCCCCCCTCACAGCTGTCTTAAAGGTGTCCCAGACGATTAACTTGGGGGCTGTGCCCTTATTCCTACAGAAAAAGTCAGTTAGCCAGTTTGTCATATAGCTGCAATACTCTTGATCTAGGAGTAATGTTCGCTCGAATGTCCAGGTTCCCGCAGCTTGTTTTGGGCCACTAGACGAAATTTGCATTATTAACGGATTATGATCCGAGATTAATCTAGGATGGACCTCACAGCTAGTCCCTTCCAGAATCAGGTCTGATATAAAAAAATAATCTAAACGTACAAAATTGCTGTGTGAGCAGGAAAAAAAGTATAGCCAAGTTCAGCCGGTCGCAATCTTTGCCAGACATCTACCAAGGCATGTTCGTGAATAAGCCCGCGAATGGCTTTGAATGTCTAGCATTCCTCCCAGAGTATGGGGTATTACTATACAAGTCAAAGTTAGCATTCAGATGGATATTAAAGTCCCCACATAGAACTTTGGGAGAGGGCCATGAAGCAAGTTCGATACTCAGGAAGTTTAAAATAGAAGGGTCATCAAGGTTGGAACCATGCAGAGAGCAAACAGTATATGATGACCCTTTAATTAGAATATCAGCAATTACCCAACGGCCTAGATTATCCACCTTCACTTGCTTAGTGATAAATGTGCCTTGCCTGACCAATATAGCTACCCCCCTAGTAGTCGTGGCTTGTCGAGTGCATGCAATAAGACCGAGGCCCAACTTTTTTAACCAAGCCCGGTTGTTCCAAGAGATGTGAGTCTCCTGTAGGCATAGTAAGTCTATATCCAAATGCCTAATAAGTTTTGCTAAAATGCCCCTCTTCTTTTTGTCATTCAACCCACAGCAGTTTAAAGAGCAGATTTGTGTGTAATTATGCCTACCTATCATCCTTAAATACTGTCCAGACCAGCCCAGTGTGCCCAAAACAGATCAGTTCCGTTTTTCTAATCAGAATGTCGCCAAGAATAAACTTAGCCCAATACAACTTTTGAAATACTTTGTGTTGTTTGCCATAACTGCTTTTGAAAAGGACTGGTTGCACCCCCACCCCCACCCCCAAACTCCCTTTGAGCCCCCCCTAGACCCCCCCTACCCTTTTACCCTTACTACCCCTAAATCCGTCCCTCCCACCCACCATCATCAGAGGCATGGGCACCAGTGGTCCCTAGTGATGCTGAGCTGGGCAGCCCCACTCTCTCACCACTACACACTAGGTGTATTCATAGATAGATGCAAAATAACAATGAAGAGGATCGAAGTGAAAAAAAAGAAGAAAAGGAGATGAACCAGATCTAAGAATCAAAGATTAGGCAAGGAAAACATTGGACTTCCAAGCGTTAAGATCTACTATTCGCACTTAGGCCCCGATTACGAGTCTGGCAGTCCACGGACCGCCAGACTTTCAGGGGCATTGCAGTGGCAGTCTTCCGATCGCCATATTAAAATTAGGGTGGTTGGACCGTCATTGCTCTACCACAGCTACCAGGGAACCGCCGTACCCTGACGGAGTTGTGGCGGTGTAGGGGCAGCTATATGGTCCTGCCAAGCATATTACAAGTTTCCTCTCTGCCACGGTTTTCATGGCGGTTCCGCCTCCATGAAAACTATGGCAGAGAGGAAACAAAGGGGGCCCTGAAAGGCCCTCTAGTGCCTCAGGGCCATGAGGTGCATGTGGGGGGACACAACATGTGCCCACTGTGCGTGTGCACCCCAGATCCAGCATGACATGGACTTTATAGTCCATGCCGCGCAGGATCTGTTTTTGCTGCACCTATCGCGGTGCCTACTTTCAGAAGAACCACCGGGGGAACATAAAAAAAAACGTCAGAACGAGAAACACTAGTAATCTGGCAGGGCGGCCCGGTCACGGGTTTGGCGGTGCGGCGCCGCACCACCAAACTCTTAATCAGGCCCTTTGTCTGTGTAACAGTAGGGAAAGGTTTGGACTTCAGAGCGGTTATATGTACTATTACAACTCCCAGACCCCCCAGGATATAGTGGCATAAAAGTGCAAATTTTGCGGCACAAAAATGTAAATTTAGCGGCATTATAGCGGCACTTTATTTTACTCGTAATAATTCCTTTTCAGCCCTAAATCAATGGAACCTCTTTTAGCATAGTATTCCTCTTTGAAATAGGCATGTGTAAAGTTTCTGCAGCTCTACGGAGGCACAGCTCCAATCTACTAACCTACTAACCTTGTGGGAGGGGGCGTATTTCTCCCTGGGATTTTCTAGTGCCCATGAGTGCACCCCTGCCGGGGCACCACTTTCACTGCTTCCTGGGTGCAGTCGCACAGCTCCCCTTTGCTCCTTGCGTGCAGTCACACAGCTTCCCTTTGCTCCATGAGTGCTGTCACACAGCCCCCATTTGCTCCCTGGGTGCAGTCATACAGACCCCACCATTGCTCCCTGGGTGCAGAGGTACAGCCTCCTCTTGTGTTGCGTGCACTGACTCCCTTTTATGGGTAGTGTTGACAGGGCAGACATCTCGCAATAATCATCCTTCAGAACCAGGTTCCCCAGTTCCAAATTCAGTAGCTCTGACCATGGTGTCACATCCTCTCCCCCACTAAATACCATACCGCCCACTGAGAGAAACTCGCACTGCCTCTACTATAACCCAATTGTGCCCGCTATAAACACCTGGATGCGGCTCAATTTAAATTACGCACTAGACAAGAGCAATATGCTGCCTACAAAAAAAGTAACATCATCCTGGAAAAAGCAAATACTCATAGTGAATACAAAATTAAGTAAAGCATGTGAAATGTAAGCAGGA
The DNA here is from genome assembly GCF_964261635.1 of Lissotriton helveticus. Taxonomy (NCBI): domain Eukaryota; kingdom Metazoa; phylum Chordata; class Amphibia; order Caudata; family Salamandridae; genus Lissotriton; species Lissotriton helveticus. Next base: position 982,706,777 of record NC_136071.1, on the reverse strand, counting down.
AAAACATGGTTACTTTAACACTTTTACACTAACTATTCAGAAATCAGTGAGTGCTTTTGCCTGCAAAAGTTAAGGACATGACTACAGGGCACGGAATGGACCCATTTCAATGTCCATTGCTTATATCCTTACAGAATGTAAGCAGTATAGTAAAAAGACCAATTCCCTGAACACCGAGACGCAGTACATATTTTGTTTTCGAATCCACGTGTTGCAGTGCCTCCAGCACTTGTGCACTAGTTCCCCACCAAGGGGGAAACATCGCTATTAAAAGAAAGACAAGTAAACAAAAGTAGAGCTTCACTTGCAAACTCTGTAGAGTGGCGCAAATGTGTTTGGGTATGAATAAAATCAATCTGCCCACTTTGCTATCACTCTGTTTGGCTTTATTTAGTTATTTTTCATGCGTTGAACCTTTTATTCCCACAGCTACACTTTGGAACATTGCTTTCATTGGGCCGGTACTGTCCAGTACGAAGTACCCAGCACTTTTTTATAGAGAGAGAGAGTGCCGGCACTTCTCAGAAACAAGCAGGTACTTTGTTACAGAGTACCTGCACTTCTATTTATCCATTTCAAGCACTGCTTTGGAATAGTAAAATATCACAAAAAGACGTCAATTACAATGTTTTCCTTTTTTGGATCCATTTCACAAGGGCACAAATCACCGAACGAAGAAAAGAGAGGGGGAGAACCGTTTCTGAAATCAGGGTTTTCAGTCAGAGTGAAGGTGCTAGACAAAGAAAGGGAAGAAAAGGGAGAAAGAAAGAAAGGCGGGAGGGCAGTTGAAGCGGCAGAGCAGACACACACAGTGTATTGTGTGCGCAAGAAAGGAAAAGATAGTCCTTTTCCTTATCTGCGCGCCCCTCGCGGCCCGGGGCTGGAATCCTAATTTTTTATTTACATTATTTCCAGTCGAGTCTGCAGCTGGAGAGAAGAGAAGCGCTACTTTGCTTTTCTCGCTCCTCTTTCATAATTATTGTAAATAATCGAGGAAGCAGGCAGCTAATATGGCTGTAAAGCGCAGTTTGACGGGGTGACGTATGGGCGCACAGCCAATAAAATGGCATAATTTTTTCTTGCCTACCGGGAGAGTGTTTTTCCGCGGGCAGTTTGGTAAATATCGCGCTTGTCGAGCTTTCCAGCTGATTTCGCGATTTTTTCGTGAATCGCGAAATCCCAAAATGCTGGAGGGTCTGATTATAAGCATTAGATTTTGCGCAAGTTGCATTTACTATTCCTGCTCCAGTCAGTGCAACAATAGGCAAAGTACTGGACTTCAGAAGGGTTACATTTATTATGCCCACTCTAAGCACCAGAATATCAGGAAAAGTGCTAGACTTCAGAGGGGTAAGATTTACTATTCCCACTCCAGTCCGTACAACAGTAGTGTTGAACTTGGGAGGGGTTAACTATTGCTGCTCATTTTAAGCAACAGTAGGTAAACTTCTTCACTTCAAACATATTGCATATTTTAATAAACCTTACACTTAGAAAACATATAAAACTCTTAATATAAATATTACTTAACATAAAATATATATAAATATTTAAAAAAATAAAAACAATTTACAAAATTCATAAACAATGTAATAATTAATTTTCAATAAAAAAGAATGGGCATTTAATTATTATGTAATTAAACTTTCCAACACATACCCCTACAAACCGAGCAACTTACAACTAAAATATAATAAGAATGTGTCAGTGTTACATAATGTACATAATGAATAATCTATTCAGAAATTTATAATAAATGAATAACTTAATTATTACTTAATTCGCTGGCCACCATATCAAATATATTATTATTACACAAATTTCATAACTAATAATCAATTAAATAATTTATAATAAATTAGAAATTAATTGTTAATTATTTATTACAAACTAACTTCTCACCCTATAGCCCAGCAAACATAGCAAACGATTCCTAAAATCTAGGTAAAATAAATCAGTATTACATAATCTACATGATTAATATCGATCATACTTAAAAATTATTAATTAACTAATAATTAATTATTACTTAATTAACTTCCCACTGTATCCCCTACAACACCTACAACCTGCTACAACACTATAAATTAAAATTAGCCATTACATTAAAAGTTATAAATTACTTAAAATTACAACTAGTAAAAAGAGATTATACAAACAATAGTAACACATAAAATTAATATATGAACTAAAACATATTAAAATACGTTTTTACAACTACCTCTACTTTTCTCCTTTTATATTTCTGACCTTCCCTATGCTCTGTCTCAAAGTGAAGGCATCGCCCCATTATTGGGGGGGAAATCAACTGTTTGTTTACTCTATGTGGACGATTTGACGCCAAGGGGATTAAATAGCCGTCTTCAGGTGCTACATGAATATGCAGAGGCCCATTTTTTAAAGATAAATGTAACTAAAAGTAAAGTAATGTGCATGCACGGTAGAAAAAAGTTGAAGTATGTAAACTTCGTTTGGTCTGTAGGTGGTCAAAAACTGGAACTTGTAAAATCCTATGTCTTCTTGGGAAAAACAGTGTGTAGCCATATAAGTGATAAAGCACACATAGAAAATAATATTCATAAATCAATTACACAGGGGAAAAGCTTGGGTTCCCTCTATAGGTCAACTGGAAGGAGACACTTTGGAATTCTATTGGAGGTATTTCGTCCTAAAATTCCTGCCTCTCTGTTATATGGTATGGAATTATTTGACTTAGGAAAATGGGGTTTCCTAAATACAACAGAAGGCAAAATTTTATGGAGCCTAGCCTCAGTTAACTCTGCTTGTCCTGTGGCCGCTTTAAGGTTGGAATTTGGATTAAGAAGCACCTGGGTACAGGGACTTGCAGGGATAGTACGTTGGTTTATAAGCCTTGTAAAGGGTGAGCTAGGTACAATAAGATATTTTATCCGGAAAGAATTATTGAGAGGTTTAAATGAGCAATCTCTAATTGTTAAAAATGTCAAAGCTGGGGTAGACTTACTTCAACTGGATCAAACCGTACTTTTCACCCTATCACCATATCAATTAAAAGCCACTCTGAAACAGGCTACCTGGAAATTGAGTTTCACTAGGGATAGGGAAGCCCGCATCCTAAAGAGAGGCACCAACCCGTCTATTGACTCCTGTGTGATAAACAAAGCACAGGCATATATTACTTGGAACCTGCCTCATGGAGTGCGCCGTTTTTGGTTATTAATGAGGCACGGTCTACTCCCTTTAAACAACCTACTATCTAAATGTTATAGTTCCTCTCCAGCCTACAATTTGTGCAATAATCTTGTCCAGGATATTACGCATGTACTGTTTATTTGTCCTGCCCTATTATTATGTCGACGTAAATGGATAAGGCCTATCTGACAGATTCCATTTATGTACCACCGAATGCAATATTTTATCATAGAATTTTTAACTTTTTTAAGTGTTTTTTAGACATATATTAAAACATTTAATTGCTGGCCATTTTATCTAAAATTGGTTTTATCTGATGTCTTCTATATTTATAGCATTTGTATATTATAGTTGAATGTTTCAAAATGTCAATTTCAATTTTATGTGGATCTCTTCGGTGTTCCAAGATCATAAATAAATAAACTTGTAAACGTGTAAAAACTTGTTATTGAAAATGTTATTAACAACACTATTCTTTTTTCGAGTTTAGAATGCTGTATTGGGGTAATAAACAATGTAAAACATCAATACAAAGTCATGTAGTGACAGGATATTGATAAAACAAAACATGTTATGAGAAGCAGTATAAAGCAATATCCTCATAGAATAAAAACTGTACTAAGAGTAAATGCATTTTAAAAAGATTTTAAGTTGAAAAGAAAGAGAAATAGGGAAAGAGAGAAGACGAAAGAGGAGGAGAAAGAGAGGAAGGAAAAGAAGAGTCCTAGAAAACATGCAACACAAACAATTTAAAAACACTATTAGGTATATGATAAAAAACAAGTGGGATCATTTTGGTACTCTGAAAAGAAAACGAGTTAGTGGTAACCATAATAAATCTCTTTTAATCAGCAGAGAAGTAGAGGTAGCATAAACTTGGTCCAATCTGTGATGAAGACACAATAAATTCCACCAGGCTTGATAGGAAATGTTTGAGGTTTCTTTCCAGTTAGTGGTAATGATCTTGAGCGAGACGGCTAAAAATAAGTTAATACAATTGCCATCATTACTGTGATTGACCCAAGCAGGGGAGGGGTTACCCAGAAAAACTTGTGTAACGTGGAAGGGGGCGTTAGAAGATAACATGTCATTTAATTTCAACCAGATACGTGACCAGAAGGATTTAACAAAAGGAGGATGAAAAAACATGTGAAGAAAATCTCCTTTTTCGTTAGGGCAAGACCAACATTTAGGAGAGTCCAATAATTTAAATGTATAAAGGTCATTAAGAGTCAAAAATAGTCTATTATAAAAATAGTATAAGATCTGCATGGTGCTGGCTGAGTGTGAGGTGGGAATCCCAAGTGTGAAATGGGAGGTCAAGGTCTAAGTCTTTTTCCCATAAAAGTTCCACGGTGGATTTGGTTCTAAAAACAGGGTAATGAGATAGTATCTTATAAATGGTGGCAGCTTTAAATTGAGTGGAGAAGTCAATAGAATCAATAAGAGGGGATGAGTGCTCGGGTGCAACAATAGAGTTTTCCTGAAAGTATTAACGAGTAAGATCATCCTTGAGTAAAGTATAATGAGGAGCGTGTTGAGGGGAGATATCATATAAAGTTTGGAGTTCAGAAAACGAAATAAAAGAGCCATCTTTCATCAGTTGTTGGGGGCAATAATGCCCTTATCAATCCACTGCTTCCAAAATAAGGCTTGATTATTGATCTTAAAATGTTTATTATACCAGTTCGGGATGCATAGGGAGCGATCAGCCGAAGGAAGATGAAAGTCACAAAAGGAAACCGTGAGAGCCCTGCAGTGAATGGAAGTAGGAGAGAACACGCGCTTCAGAGAGGAAAGAAAAAGGAGAATACTGGGCCTGTCCTAAGGAGCTCCATGCTGTACATGGTGGTGCAGTGGAGTTAGATAAAAAAGTCCAAATTTATTTCAAGGTGAAAGCTGAATGGTATCGTCTGAGATTAGGAAAGTTAACCCTGCCCAATTCTTTAGAAAGTTGAAGACAAGTCAATGAAATTCTCGGTTTACGTTTATTCCAAAGGAACTTAATCAGTGAACTATTGATGGTGTGGAAAAAAGTATTAGGAAGAAAAACAGGGAGCATAGAGAGATAAAAGTTAATGATTGGGAGAAGCATCATCTTAATTGCAGCTAATCTACCCCACCAGGAAAGGAAAAGTGGAGACCAACCATCAACAGGGCAGAGAGTTTCTTAAGAATGTCAGTATGGTTAAGACTAATGATTTCTTTGATATTATTGGAGTAAAGAACACCTAAACATTTAATATGCGAAGAGTTCCAATCAAAGCCAGAATAAAAAAACATGGAGGGAAGACAAAATGTATTTAAAGGCAGGATTTCGGATTTATCAACGTTCAATTTATAACTGGAGACATTGGAGTAGTCATGTAAGAGGGAAAAGAAAGCTGGTAAGGAAACGGATGGGTTAGAAATGAATAACAAGATATCATCTGCATATGCAATAAATTTGATATCAAGGTTATGAAATTGAAACCCCGTATATTGTGGTGAACGTCTAAAAGTCTCTAAAAAAGGTTCAAGGGCGAAAATGAAAAGAAGGGGGAAAGAGGATAACCCTGCCTAGTTCCCCTGAGAAGAGGAAAAAATTGAGATTGGCAGCCATTTACCCAAACGGATGTAGAAGGTGCAGAATATAAGGGTTGTATACATTTAATGATAGAGAGACTAAAACCATGGCATCTTAAAGCACCAAATATAAAATCCCAATGAACCCTATCAAATGCTTTTTCTGCATCCAACGTAATGGCCGCTACAGGAGAGACGGTCTTCGAAGTAAATGTATGATGTTAAGAAAAGTACTTGAAATATCTGTGTTTGACCGTCCTTTAACAAAGCCAGATTGATATATGTTGACTAAATTGGGGATAACCTTATTGATGCGAAGGGCAAGGAGTTTGGCGTAGATTTTGCAATCAGTGTTTATTAAGGAAATAGGCCTATAATTCTTGTACAGAGTGGGATCTTTATCTTTCTTGGGTATTAACCAAAGCATCGCTTGCATGAAGGAACCCTGCGACTTACCAACAAGCAGAAAAGAGTTAATCAGTGACATGAGGTGGGGAACCAAAAATTATTTGAAATGTAGAAAAAATCGAACAGTAAAACCATCCTGCCCCATGTTTTATCTTCGGGTAGGAGAGCAAGGGCCTCTATAAGTTCTCGTTCAGAAATAGGGACATCAAGAGATGAAAGATCGAGGGAACTATCAGTGGTTTTGGAAATATTTTGAAAAAAGGAGTCAATGAGATCTAGAGAATGGTGGGTTTCAGGGGTGTAAAGGGAGGAATAATAGTTAGTGAAGCATCCGAGTATCTTGGAATCTGAAAGATGCAGATTCCCAGATTCAGCTTTTATGGCTACAATTTTAGATTTTTGTTTCTCGATTTTGAGATAGTTTGCTAAAGATTTTCCTGCTTTGTTACGACCACCATACATTTTTACATTAAATTTGAGAAGAAAGTTGCAAGCCGAATCCCAAGATGACTTGTTATATTGCATTTTGGCTTTAATAAGAAGGGGTAGTGTATCGGGGCAAATGTTAGTGAAGTACTTATGCTCTAAGGTTTTGATTTGTTGTAGAAGCAGTGTAGAATGTGAAAGAGCTTTCTTTTTTCCAAGATACAAATTCTATAATGACACCCCTAGCAGATGCTTTGAAAGCATCCCAAACAAGATGGAATTGAAAAACGGAGGAGAGGTTCTGAAGAAAAAACTCTTGAGTGAAAAGGTTGAACTGTTCAGAGAATTGTGGGTCTAAAAGGAGGGAATTATTAAAGCGTCACCGCATAGATGTAGGAGAGGGAGAAAGATAATTCATGTCTAGAATAACAGGTGCAAGATCAGAAATAAGGATAGAACCAATTTCAACCTTGTTCATAAATTGTAAGGCTGTGTGAGGAAGATGTAGTCGATGCAGGAAAATTCTAGAACATCAGGGTGAGAAGTGCACCAAGTGTCTATCAATCTACTTGTGGTAATGGCTTTAAGAAATCCTTTTTGCATCTTATTTGGAATGTATCTGGTTTGGAATTTCCGATCAAGGAAAGGGTCCATAAGTTGATTGCAATTCCCAACCATAAACAAATGTTCAGCGGAGTGTGAGGAAAGGAAGGTGGAAAAGTCACTCCAAAAAGTTAGATCAATACCGGTTGGACCATAAAGATTACAGAGAGAAAATTGGTATAACCATCTACCAATAGTATCTGTAAACCTATTTTGTAAGAGAACATTCAAAGATTTATGAAATAAAATTATCACACCATTCTTGTTATTAACAGCTGGTGAGTAAAAAATTTCACCCATCCATTGTTTACGTAACAAAGGTAAATCTTGTAACTTGAGGTGTGATTCTTGCAACATCGCTACATGACAGTTCAATCTGGCAAGGTGGGATAATAACCGTTGTTTCTTAACATGATTACGCATGCCTTTCACATTCCAAGAAATAATACGGAGTCCTTTCATGAGTGAGAGGTATAGAGAGATAGATAGTAGGGGAGTACACTAGATTGGGAGAGGATATTGAGTAAGAAAGACTGAAAAATCAGTAGGTAGATAGAAGGTATGTGCAAGGAATCAAAACGGTATACACAAATGAAAATGTAAGGGAACCAGTAGATCATAGAAAAGAAAAGAAGAGAGCATAAAAGAAGAAGAATATAAAATTTGAGTGAAAAGAAACAAAGTAAGAGACGGAGGAAAGAACAAGGATAAAACATAAAATAAGTGTACAAAAGTCTAAAGAGAGGAGTGATGTGTGTGGACCCGAAAATTAAAAAGAAGACAAGGAAAGAAAGAAAAGAAGGAAATACAGAAACAGGAAGAGGAGGACAAGATTCCTCCAGAATAGATATCAAAAGGAAGATGACAAAAAGCCCGCAGACTTTACCAATGGAACAGTTCAAAGAAAAGGACATTGAAGTGTCCTCCGGGCACGGCTGGGAGCCCCCAGAGGGTGGTTGCTGTGCTTTGCGCTCTCTTCCTGCTCTGCCCAGGTCTCCCGCACCCCAGGACCAGACTCCACATTTTTCTTGTAAAGCTTGGTGGTCGCCACTCGCGGATATGGCTCGTAGACATCAGAAGTTTCAGTCTCAGCAGAAGAATGCCAAAAAAACAAGCTGAACAAAAGAAGAAACAGGGACATGATCAGAAGGCAGCTGCCAAAGTTGTGTTAGTGTATTCCTGTGCTATTTGTAGGACTGCAAAGCCGAGGGCAGCAACTTCTCTGACAATCGGCATACTTTGACTGCAACTGCCTGAAGCCAGCAACTTTGACTTACCGTACTCAGGACGGGCAATCTCCCTCTTCTGGTGATAGCCCCCTATCGGGCTGAGGTACGACAAACCTACCCTCTTCAGTGCCTTGAGACCTGAGGGTGTCTCATTTGGACTTCCCGGTTTGGTCTGACCTCGTCCTACCTTCATGTGAATACGGGCCGCCGAGCAGGATGCGCGCCTGTACAGATATCGATCCGAGCTGCTGACGGAGAAACCGCCCCCTCAAGCTGGTCCGGGCAGGAGCTCCACACACACGTGGTGGGTTTCCTCATCTTAGCCGTCCTGATGGCCCAGCGGACCTCTGCCCCCCCATCCCGACCAGCGACACAAGGAGGTGAGTGGACAAGCTCCATTCTGCGACGAATCCCGCTACCTGGCCAGCCTCGGCGGGGATTGTGGGTGAAACACTGCACCTTCTTTAGCACACGAGCTGGCTGGCTCACACTCTAGTCCAGGTCTGATTCTATTGTGCGCTGCATCCCCTCTTTGCGGCTGGTGTCTGTACAATCCCAGGAGATACCAATTGATGCTCTATGTCTGACTAGAGAACCTTCGTTTCAACATGGCCCCCTCATCTACTCTTCCAGGGGTGACTTCATGACTAGAGCCGGGGCTCTAGTGAGCGCATGCGGAGTAAATTGCGGAGGGGTTTAACAGTTACCGATGCCCCCAATTCCTTCATCAGACATCGTTTCCGAGAGACTAAGTCTCGGCGCACACTCGACAAGGTGTTTGCGGCATTGCTGGCATTATTAGAGGCTATGGTGATGTTTATTCATCTTTAGCAGCCGGATCACAAAATGGCGCCTCCACGCTAAATAAAGAGCTTTGCTTTACAGATTTAAACATTGGTGTCCTTCTACCGCTATGCTAGTTAAGGGCTAAAATAGTAATGCCTGCAACTTGCAATATATTTTGGCATTTTACATCCAAATGGGGCTTTAAGATGATTTTCAGATGAACAGTGCCTGACTTTAAAATGGCAACCGTGTAAGACATCGATTACAGATAATAACAAGAGGCGTCCGACTGTCACACTGCGGAAGTACAGAGCCCTAAAGAATATTGCAGCACTGATAAAAAAGATAAATGCACTTCCAATGCCTCAAAATCCGGAATGTAGGAGTGGAGACAGTATGAAGACATGTTCCTGGTTACTCCATGTCCCCACCATTAATCTTCTGCATTTATCACCTTCAGTTCACTTGACGCTCGATATCCTTATCTCCATTGCTACCAGACCTTAATGAGGACGACCTGCAACTGAGGGACAGTAAAAATTACAAGGCAATGAACCCTAACAAGTTCTCCAGTTCAGTCATTTACCCCCCACCAACACCTTAAGCGATACTTTTGATGGAACTTTTGACAATGCCTCCTGGGCAGAAACGAGAACTTGTCTTTTTTTTCCGCGGTGCCCGAGCAACCTTGGCTGATGCTCGGTGGAGCTGTCTCTTGCAGCTAAAGAGGAGTTTGGTTCTGGTTCACCCTTGGCCGGCACCTACCCAGCCGGACATCGAACAGTCTTCTCCTCGCCTCCCCGTTGTGCTTACTATTTGCATTCCTTACCCCTGTTTGCCTTCTCCCCTCTACCTTTCCACCCCCCATAAGACGGGTGTACACGTTAATAAGAAACTGATATAACCATGTAACAATGTTTCTGATGCAATGTCCTATCTCATGTAAAGTGCTCTGATACCTTCGGGTCTAGCCAGTGCTTTATAAAACTCTTCAAACTTTCCCTCTTTCATTCTTTGTCTTCCTCCCCTGCTCCTATCCTCCCTCGCCTGAATCTCTCTCCTTGCCTCGATTTTAACGCATGCAACTGCGCCCCAGCTACTGGTCTCTATGCTCTCAAACTGTGTATCTTGTAACTATTGTTAGCCATGTGCCCTTTACCTAAGCGCTCCCTCTCCCCTTGTTGGGGAGGGCGCCAGCATTTATTCCCTGGAGTCTCAGAGACCCCTCTGAGAGAGTCCACAGCGTCAAGGGAGTTCACACACAGCAGAGTTGGGGGAATGACACTCCTTGCCAAAGCACTCCCTTTACCCTTGTTGGGGAGGGATCCAGTATTTATGCCCTGGAGTCTCAGTAACCCATCTGAGAGAGCCCACAGCATATAGGGAGCCACACACAGCGGAGTTGTGGGAACAACACCTTTTTCACTGGGATCACTGCACACCGGACATTGGACACTGTTTTTCCGTGTCACCCGGTTAAATTGCCTTCTCCCTCCGCCACCTCTTTCCCTCTTTCATTCTTGGTCTCCCTCTCCTGCTCCTATCCTCTCTCCCCTTGGCTGCTTTTTCCCTTCAGTATTCATTTTTAACGCATGCAACTGCGCTCCAGCAACTGGTATCTATGCTCTGAAACTATGTTGTAACTTGTAACTATGCTATGAAACATTGCGTGTCCTCGTGTAAAGCGCTCTGATACCCCTGGGTCTAGCCAGCGCTATATAAATCTTTACAAATAAAATAAAAATTAAAATAAAGTGTGAGGGGGCGGCGAAGAACAAGACAACCACACAAAAGAAGAACACCGAGAAGGAAGAGGTTACCAACTGGGACTAGATAGAAGTATAGTGTAGGACCCAGATGAGAAGGAGATATATATATAACAAAAAAGAAGAAAATAAAGTGAGACAAAATAAGGGGAGCTTACCATACATTAGGGTAAAACGCAGCAGGATAAGTTATACGTTACATACACGAGGGCAACATGGGTAGGGGACATCATCAGCAACACCGGAGAGGATATAACTGGGAACATGAGAAGGAATAAGGAAGAAAGTGTTAAACAATTGTATCAAACAAACCAAACAATTCAGAGAAACAGTGACAACACAATTATGGTTTGCTCAGTTCCATAAGGTCTCCTTTAGGAGAGTAAATAAACTTTCAGAGGTCGGCTGGGTCTTCAAAACTGAAAGTTCTGTCTTATTGTTTTACAGCATTGAGAATTGCCATGAGATCTGAATATAGAAGGAAGTATGCAATTATACCTCTCGGTTTTGAGGAGGAAGATCCACTCTGAGGTCTCAATCTGTGAGCTCTTTGAATATTGAATTCCATGGATTTTGGGAGGCCATTGATTTGAAGGACTTAGGTTTTCAAGAAAGTAATCATGTATGAGCCTTCAGAACCTTCTGGAATACCATAAATAGGCAGATTGTTGCACCTGTTACAATTTTCCAAGCCCTCCATGTTTTTTTTAAGTTGATTGACTTCTTTAGTGAGGCTTTCAACTCTAGCTACGACATCCTGAGCGTCACTGACTTTTTGCTCGACATCTGAAAGCCTGGAAACAAGACCAGACCATTTATCTTCAATCCGTTGAAGGGTGGCAGCAGTACCAGTCATAAATGGCCGAATAAGGCGCAGTTCCTCCATAATATCCTCCAACGTGAGGGGAAGCGGTGACTTGGAGGGAGAAGGCAGGTCTTTTTTAATGCATTTACCTGCTCCAGCATTTGAATCCTTGCGCCCTCCAGATAAGGTCCCCTGGGATTTGTGAGTATGATCCATAGTCACGTAGAGGCTGAGATAATGTAAGTGATGAGCCAAAGTGAGAGAAAAGAGGCAGTTGCCGAGACAGCTCTGGCGTGAAGGGAGAAGATGCCAGAGATTAAGGTCACAGCAGATTGAAGGAGAGTAGCTAGGAGCCAGCCAAATACATTTTAAAGGGCTTATTAGGAATAACAATAAAAGTAGACGATGAAGAATTAATGTGAAAATAGTGCTATAACATCAGCCATATAAATGAGACTAAAGTTAAATTGTTAGCCTCCAACTTCACAGCATGACGTGAGGCGAAACATGCATCGTAGACTGCCAGCAAAAAAGACTAAGAATGATCCCTCCTGTGTTCCACCGCATGTAGGTTCAGGCTGCTTTGAAGAGAAAAAGAGACTTGGAAGAGAGGTATTTACTTGACAGCATTGCGCTAGTGAAACTTGCTGAACAGAAAGAAAAGCATCCAAAATGGCGGCCACAATAAGGAAAAAAAATTGGATCAAATAAATAGTTATCCAGACCATTTCATGGTCTGTAAACTTGCCAGAACAACCTCCATGTGTTCCGACAACAAAATCTGTAGTCTGGGTGAAGTTGCGTTGCCCCAAAGAGGTCCCTTCATAATCGAGCGCAGCTCGATGTTGCAAAGCTCCTCATGTGGTGGCCATCTTGCGTCGCCGCTGCCACGCGCCTCAACAACAATATTCTTAACAACGATATTACTCACCTGAAAAAAACAGTATTCTTGACAACGATATTTGAGCATAGTGATATTTTTGTATCACAATATTTGTTTCTGATATTTCTGCCTCCCGAAATTTCCAACTTGATATGTTGTGCAAATACCAGAATTTACACCTGCTGTAACCTTTTATACAGCACCACATCAGATCACTGCTATTTGTGCTGCCTGTGAAAGGGAAAAGGACAAGAAGAGAGGTGATCAGAATTAAGGAATTCACGATTATCCCCACCAGGAAATAATAAACTTCGAAACTTCAAAACCCAAAGTCCATCTATATCAAAGCTTGCTGGTGCAAGTGGAGAAATCCTAGCTCTGCTTCACGTCAAGAAGCAAGCTGAACGCAGCATTTTAAGGTATTTTATTTGGACTTTGGTGAAAATTGGGTGAATGACGAGGTTGTGCATGTCACTCAAAGACCAAAGTAGGTTGTACTGGACCCTCGATCCTTCACCTGTTATCCAAATGGTCGTCGAGATAAAGTCCTTCCTCCTGCTGTTCATCACTGTCACAGTAAAAGAATGTAGACAGAATATGTATTCATGAGAACTGCTTGACTGACTTGTGCCACCATTTATCTGTTCTTGGCTGTAGTGAAAACACTGAGGAATTAACAGCCTGTACCCTTAATTGTTCGGTATCTTCAACTGGGAACTATCCAACAGCAACAGGAGAGGCTCAGCCTAATAACCTTTTCTTGCCAGGTTGGCATCCCACTACCTTGCTCAGGTAGCTCAACGCATAGTTAGATGTAATGGGGCAGATCTACAAGGAAGTGGCGTAGCGCGGCAATGCAAGCCCTTTGGCTGTGCCAGGCTGCAGCACTTCTGAAGCACAGGAATGCAACATATTTACAATAATATGTCGCATTCCTGTGCTCTCCCTTGTGCTGGTGCACAAACTGCTGCCATTCGCCGGCGCAGGCACCCTTTCACCATGCTGAAAGGATGCCTGTGTCATGGGGAGATTGTTTTTGTGCAGGAAGGGACACCATCCTGCGCAAAAACAATCACTACAGGCATTTTCCTTTTTCAATGTGTGCTGTATAATGCAGCACGAATTGAAAGAGGAAAAAACAAGGAGAAATGAAAACATTTCTCCTCATTGCGCCCCGCGTAGCAGTGACACGCATTTCCAGATTTACGATTGCTCATGGATCTGGAAATGTGTCTCGTTCCATGGGTGTTGCATGGGAACACCCACAGCAACACCCATGGAATGCACCTTCCACGCAAAGTGCTGTGTGTGAAGGGGCCATATTTACAAGGAGAGGAAAAGTCACGCAAGGTGGCGTTTCCTCTCCTTATAAATATGGAGAAGTTAAATGCACCACCAGTACGTCACAAAAAGTGATGTACAGGTGGCGCGGTGGGGTTGTAAATCTGCCCGAAAGACTTTTGGTTTTATTCAAAACTGTTTTCAATGTTGCGTTGTTCAAAAGCGTGAAAATTCTGTAGCATCATATTTACAAAGAGTCATGTGTAGATAATGTCATCTGGTACGCAAGGGTAAAAAAAAAACATTTTCGGGCAGATTTTCATTTCTCCTCTTTTTTTCACTTTCACTGCGTGCTGCATTCTACAGCACGCATTGAAAAAGGAAAATGCCTGTATTGGTTGTTTTTGTGCAGGAAGATGTCCCTTACTGAACAAAAACAATCTCTTCATGACACAGGCATCCGTGCAGCATGGTGCAAGGGTGCCTGCGCATGGCTGCAGTTTGTGCGCCAGCGCAGGGGAGAGCACAGGCATGCGACATATTATTGCAAATATGTTGCATTCCTGTGCTTCGGAAGTGCTGCATTGTGGCGCAGCCAAAGGGCTTGCGTTGCCGCGCTGCGGCACTTCCTTGTAGATCTGCCACTCTGTGCGTTGCTAAGTTTTGCGCTATGGCAGTGGTGTCTTGCATTACATTTCACCGTAGCCACACAAACCCTCTAGTACAAATTTCAGTGCAACGTCAACTGGCCCAAGGCAAGCCATGTAAAATATATAATTTTGCTGACAACATTACACATTATGCATAGGAATATCATGCAACACTTCGCTGGTCCATTGTTTGCAGCTAGTTTCATTTAGTGCTAGGAATTTCCGCAAATTCAGGCCATTCTAGTATAGTAGACTTTGAAGAATGTTAGGGCTATTTGTGAAGTTCCCGTCTCATCATCCTTTGCATATTGTATCCAGGCTTGGTGCTCTGAAACGGAAGTGTTTTCAGCATGAAGACATTTAAGGAAAGAAGGGAGAAAGAACGTTGAACAGATAATTAGCAAGAAGTAAAAAAAGAGGGATAAGGGGAGAAAAGAGTAGAGTAAGGGGGAGAGGCAAGAAAGAGGATGAAATAAGGGTGGGAGGGAGCGAGAGGAAGGACAGATAAAGATGGGACTGCATAGAAGTGAGGAGAACACAGAAGTAAGAGTGAAATAAGAAGACGGGATGTAAGATGAGAAGGATATGGTGCGATTAGTGAGGTGGGAGGACAGAAAACAAGGATAGAGAGGCAGGAAACGAGTGAAAAGACTAAGGGCCAGATGTAGGTAGGCAAATACTGGTCGGTAACGGCCGAAATTCGGTAATTTCGGACGTTACCGACCGGTATTTGGAAAATGAGATGTAGGGCCACCTAAAATACAGACTGGCAGATGCATCAAGCAAAATACCGGGAGCAAACGGACAGATTCTCAGAATCTGGCCGTTTGCTCCCGGTATTTCTGCATTTGGGATGCATCATCCCAAATGCAGAAATCGCAATTTAAGGAATCTCTAAATAGCGATTCCCTTAAATTGCTCTTGCATTTAAGGAATCCCAAAATGAGATTCCTTAACTGCAATGCATGAAACCCAAAAAAATAGCGAATTCGCTAATAGGGGGAGCAAATTACCATGAAGTTGAACTTCGTGGTAATTTGCTAAAACTTTGAAAAATGCACATTTGTGCATTTTTCAAAGTTACATGTTGCGCACACACATGCCCTTAGGGCATGTGTGTGTGTAACATTTGTGCACAGGACCATTTCAGGGGTGCAACAGGGTGTCCTGGCACCCTTGAAATAGCGGAACATTAGCGAGTCAGTAATAGCTAATCACTAATAAGGAATGGCTTTCCCATTCATTCCTATGGGCCTTTAGGCCCATAGGAATGAATGGGAAAGCCATTCCTTATTAGCGATTAGCTATTACCGAATCGCTAATAAGGAATCTTTAGGAATCGCTAATAACATTGCGATTCCTACATGCATCCCGTTTTGCAAGTCTTTAATAGCAATTCCTTAAAATTCGCTATTAAGGACTCGCAAAACATAACTTTGATGCATCTGCCAGAGATTCGGTCATTTTACAGATTCGGTAATTTTACAGATTCGGTAAAATTACCGATTCTGTAAAATTACCGAATCTGTATTATGAGATGTAGGTAGCACTTTAATCAGTGCTACAGGGCTTTAAGAATTTATTATTTACCACTAACTGGAAGTTGGTGGTAAATAATGAAAAACCTTGAAAAAGCATTTTTTTTTGCTTTTCAAACGCTGCCATGTTGCAGACATGCATACCCTTAGGGCATGTATGTCTGCAACATGTGCACCCATACATGATTGAGGGGTGCAACAGGGTGTCAAAGTGACACCCTGCCACCCTTCAATGTTTCCCCCAATTACCGAATCGGTATTTACCGATTCGGTAATTGCCATTCATTCCTATGGGCCTGGAGGCCTCCAGGCCCATAGGAATGAATGGCAATTACCGAATCGGTAAATACCGATTCGGTAATTACCGAATCTTACCGATTCGGTAATTTAAAAAGAGAAATTGCCTACTTCCCATTTACCTACTCTTAAATACGGTATGATTCGGTATTTAAGAGTAGGTAAATCGAGATTACCTACATCTAGCCCTAAAGGAGGGCACAACGGAGGGACGAAGACAGAAATAGCTAGCGTGAGGCAACTGAGTGAGGGGAAGTGAGAGGTGAGGGGTCATACGTAAGGGTGCTGGAGAGACAAAAGAGAGGAACGACAAAGGGAGCAAGGGGAACATTTAGAATAGCCTTATGAGAACAAATGTGGCAACACGAAGTGAATTACGACTGGATAGCAAGAACAGAGAAAGAAGAGTCAGAAGAAATAATAAGTTCTATGTGCGTCTGTTCTTAACAATGATTACTCCTAAAGGGGTACTGACTGCCAATAAGTATAAACTTTGACCCACAGTGCTGAGACGGGATTGCCATCTGCATGGTGTACAGTTGCCATCCCTGCCCTGAGTACCCATATGTGAGAATCCTATATCTTTGTTTTTGATGTTGGCTCTAGCCTCACACTACTCTACTGTGTGTGCAGTGGCCTAGGCCTGTCTCTTTACATATATTAGGTCCTGTACCTGATTTGTGACCTGGAGATGAGCGTCAGGTGCACCCTCATTTATTTGAGCAGAGGACTACCATCAAGTCATGGGTTTAGCATGTAGAGCAATCACAGCATCATAGCGTTTTTTTGTAAATTTGTAGCTGTCCCCGGACCTTTCATGAATGAACGATCAAAATTGTAAAGCAGGTGCATCCCTGCACTGAGTAGAACAAACAAGCTAAGATATTTTATCATTCACCATCTACTGGGGGAAAAACAACCATGGTTTTAGCAGTTTTATAAATATAGATTTCTATTGAGGCCTACTGATTCACATGTAAAGTACAAAGTGTAGAGTGCGCAGTAGAAAATCCCGCGTAGCCGCAGCCATTTTAATGCAAGCGGATAATAGTTAGTAAAAGCACATATGCAAGCTTCCCTCAGATGTCATGTAATGCGATACTAGTAATACAAACATGTTGATTAGTGTATTAACTTTATGTCGAGAGAACTGAATACAAGCAAGTCGCATTACGTGCGAATCCTTGCTCCATCAAATGCCCTGAAGAAGCCCGCAATGGGTGAAACACGCTGGCTGTATTTATTTGGCTGTACTTGTTTTTTGCATCTTAAACCATTGAAATAAAGGATCAAGAAAATGCAAGACCTCCCCTCGCTCAATATCATCTTTGCTAGGCACTTATGCCATGCACCTTGTTGAAATGCTTACATTGCCTCTGAGTCTTTTTGTGTATAGTCTAATATTTGTGGTTTAGTGGTGGCAAACCATGCTCTGAGGTGGGCATATGTAAACTTGTTTTTTTGTGTCTTTACATTAATTATAACTACACAAGTCAGTGCTTTGGTATGCTCCCCTGGCCATCATTGTTCATTTAATCTCTATGCCTAATTTATGTTTAGTTTAAGGATATCACCCTCTTCTACTGGATAACAGAAACTGTAATGCAGCAATCTACTTGAGTTCACTCCTCTAATGCTGGACTACAGTATTTAAATCATGAAAAATAGTAAAAATCGGCACTCCAGATGGTATTTGCCCTATACACAGTACCAATGATTGCACCAATGCTATGCAGCCTAGTCAACACCTTAAATTAATATGTCTCTATCTGTGCCTTAAAAGTGGAAAGAGGCCTGTGTCATTTAATTGCAAACAACATTTCTGGATTCAGCTACTCAGGATTTAGAGGCCAATATCTTTACTTTCTATACACTACTGAAGTAGCGGAAATTCAAACAAAGTCGCTGGAATCTGCAGTTGCCGTGCATGGAACACCCAAAGACTCGATGCCCAACCTCATCATCAGTACCGTGAAACCAACCACACACAATTAGCAACCCACCGTGCTCTTCTTCATTATCCTTATAATAAACTATACGTTTGGGATCCCATTACTATTCCATGACACCAGCACCTAATGCAAACACCTCCATTAAACCCAACCCCACTTCTGCAGGATTTGGTTAGTTTCCCATCGCAGTGCTCCCTAAGGATGCCACCTACCAGCAGAACCCTAAAGTGCTCACCTGAACTTCCCCACGCTAATTCTCTCTAGAAACTTATAGTGCTCTTTTGGTCTTTTTATCACCTTTATACCACATATCTTCTGCTCCTTAACCCATTCCGTGCTGCCATCGGCCATTGGCCGACGGCAGCACTACCTCCTCCGTGCTGCCGTCAGCCAATGGCCGACGCGGCCCGCCCGTTTTGCGGAAGTGCCGCACTTCCGCAAAATTGCGGCCGCCGTTAAGGCGTTAATTACCTCTGAGCTGAACAGTGTGCTTGTCTACTTGCTTTTGAATCCTGATGTCCCACACACCTTTTCAACACCCTTATTTCATTACAAGACGGGAGGCTATCATTATGCATAAAACCTTTATTGCTGCTGATGGAGCATGATTTTTGCAAAATAATCTTGCTTGATCAAGTCTACTCATAAGTGTGTTATTAACAATACAAATGACTAATAGTGTGAACATTAATAAAAACGGGGATATGAAAGAAGTATTGTGAAAATGTGCAAGAAAGAGATGGCACAATTGGTAGTTTAAAGGCCGCAATCATTTTTGTGCAGAAAGAAAAAGCTATTGAAAACATGAGGTTCTTGTGTAAACAAAAAGAGAGACCTTTTTCTATGTATAATAGAAATTACACAAGTAGCATAAAAGTGTCAAATAATGGAAACGCATTCAGAAAAAGATTGCGTGAATGTTGCTTTCCCTTCAATAATAACATGAGAGCATTAATCGTCATGGACAATATTAGAAATATTTATACATATTATGTATTCTTCTTTGTGAACATACAATTGAAACTTGTTTTATTTTCCTAGAGAAAAGATGCTTTGCAATTTCTCCAGAAGGCCTCAAAATGCTGCTAGAGTTATTTTCCTTTCAATAATGTAGGGCTTTGTAGGATGTATTTGTCCTTCATTATTTCTAAATGATTGATTTACTTGTTTAGTTGTGTAAAGCGTATCTATGCCCGAAGAAAATATTCAGTTTTGAGGATGTACCGTGTCAACAAATGTTGCAAATAAGACGAGGATTTATGTGTGAGAGTCGAAAGAAGAATACTATGATTTTCTCCGCTGCTGAAGGACGATGACAACATCCTGTGCTAAAAGAACCTTAGAATTCTTGGCGAAATGAAGTGAGATGACTATCACCTTCTGACTTTTGTCCAATGAAAATCGAGGGTTTTAGCAATATGCAACATAGAGAGGGACGGATTTTATCATTTAGAGTACAATTACTAGTGTACGAAATTATGGTATTTTTGGGAGTAGCTGCTTCTGTGAGAGGAGAGCCTTGCTGCTGTTTTCTCTGTGCTACTCTGGTTGGCTACTGTTTTGCTATTCCTGACTGAGGCTGTCCTGATACTGTGCACTTCATCCGCTGGTGATGTTGCTTTAAGCTATACCTTTCCTGCCGGAGGGTGGGATCTTCTGACTATTTGCACGCTGTGCATCAGTTGTTCTTGGTTCGTATGTTTCTTTAATTGCATATTGATAATTGCTATGAACTTTTCTTTAGTCTCTTCTTCTGTCCACTCATGTCTGCCATTGCGAATCGTATGATATCATTATAAACTGTATTTCTCTTATTGTGATTTTACCTGTGACTTTGAGCTAATGACTGACTGACTGACTGACTGATGGTATTTCTAAAGCGCACTAATGCTGAGGCGCCTTGGTGCTGAGTAAAGTAACCAACCAAGTACTGACCGATGCATCATTGAGTGAAAAACCATGTCTTAATTTCCTTCCTAAACAACCTACGGTTAGTGATCTGTCTGAGGTGTAATGGGGCTGAGTTCCATAACCTTGAGGCCAGATAGGAGAAGCCTTTGCCTCCCCATCGTGATCTTTTGATCTTAGGAACATTGACCAAACATTGCATAGCAGACCTAAGGAAACGGCTTGGCTGGTATCGAGAGAATGGGGATTGAAGATCTAAAGCCCCGTCTCCGGCCAAAGCCTTATGAACCAAGCATAATGCTTTAAACTCCACCCGTCGTACTGGAAGCCCGTGCAATTGTCTGATTGAGCGGGAAGTAGGATAATGCTTGGGCAGGTTGAGAAGTACTCTCACTGCTGCATTTTAGACTGATTGCAACTTGGCCAATTGAGCAGTGCCAGCTCCCAGATAATGGGCATTCCCATAATCGATTCTAGAGAAGATAGTAGCAATTATAACTGTTTTCCTGAGGGAGAAGGGGATGAACGGCAGTATCTTTCTCAGCCCTTTTAACATAAAAAAGCATGCTGAGGCCACTTGATTAATCTGTGGCCGCCAAGACATGTCTTTGTCAAACACTATGCCAAGATTTCTAACTTTAGCCACTGGGAGCGGACAAGCCCCAGCTGATCTAGGCCACCAAAGCTGATTCCAGATGGAATCTTTTTGGCCGAACTCAAGGACTTCTGTTTTTGCAGTGTTCAGCTTTAAAAAGTTCAGATTCATCCAAGACATAACCTTGGACATACACAAGGAAAAGTCGGCTGCCTTGGCCTCAATTGAATGAGAAACTGACACTATCAGCTGAGTGTCATCTGCATAAGACACTAGCTTAAGGCCTTGTTCTTGAATTAATTTCGCCAAAGGGGCGACATAAACATTAAATAAAGTAGGCGACAGAGCAGATCCCTGCGGAACTCCTCCTGGAAGGGTGAATTTTTCTGATTGGTAGCCATTCCAGAGGATAACTTGTTCTCTGTCTGACAAGAAGGAGGTGAGAAGATCCAGCCCTAAGCCCTTGACACCAGAGTCCCTAAGCCTTTTAATAAGTACCTCATGATTTAAGGTGTCAAAGACTGCTGTTAAATCCAGCAGGACCAGAGTGACTCTGTGTTACATTCAGACGATACCTCAGAAGTTGGTAAAAGAAGTATCTTTATTGTAAATCTATCGGTACAGCATCAACGTCCAGTCAGCTTCAACTCCTTCTCTGAACTGGTCCCGTGAAGAGCTCACATTCCATGACATCACTAGGTTCCTTAAACACATACTCAACATCAGATTATAACACATCCCCCTCACCGAATTACACAAACACCATAAAATATGAAACTGTAATAATTAACAAAAGACAAAGAAAGAAAAAAAATGACGAATTTAGCACAATAAAATATGAGCAATGACAATGTATCTAGTCTGTAATTCAAGTCATGACATAATCTTTAAATTTAACTGGAACATGGCGTTGTCTGCTGGTGAAATTACCTGAATTTAAACCTGACGATGTCCGAGGAACACGCATGCATCTCCTCTTATGCGGGAGCTGCACTGGCTGCCAGTGAAGCAGAGGGTTCTGTTTAAAGGGCTCTGTATTGCATACAAGTCCCTATACGGAAAGGCACCAGGATATCTGAAGGCCCGCCTGACTTCCTATAGGCCGGGCAGGAGGTTAAGATCGTCGGAAGCTACTCTCCTCACCCAATCACGTTTTAGGCTGGCCACTGTTGGCGGCCGCGCTATCTCTAGTACCCTTCCAACAGCCTGGAACAAGCTACCGGTGGAATTACGGAAAGAAACTAATCTGCTGTGCTTCCGGAAGAAATTAAAAACTGTGCTCTTCCAACAAGCCTGGATGGGGCTGTAAACTTTCGGATGGCCCTGTTGAATGTCTGCTGTGCGTATCTGACAAAGTGCTTAGAGACCCCCGGGTTATAACGCGCTATATTAATTCGAAATAAATAAATAAATAAATAAATACATGTTCCTGAGGTTCCGGCATTATGGTCACTACTTGACAAACTCTTTTC
The DNA here is from genome assembly GCF_964261635.1 of Lissotriton helveticus. Lineage (NCBI taxonomy): Eukaryota > Metazoa > Chordata > Amphibia > Caudata > Salamandridae > Lissotriton > Lissotriton helveticus. Next base: position 982,684,442 of record NC_136071.1, on the reverse strand, counting down.
AGAAAAACTTGGATGATTTTTGAGACATTTGACTAACCTAGACATACTCCATATGCTACCATTACTGACCTTCACCACATTTTTCTTTATGGAAACAATAGTGAAAAGACCAATAAAGGTACTTTTGCCTTTAAAAGTGTGTCTAGGATTCTTTATCAACACTCTGTCTCCAACATTCCACTTCCTTCCCTTCACATGCATTTTCGAATCATATCTTGCTTTATATTTGCATTGATAATCCAATATCCTATTTCTTTTGGTTTTTGCAGAAATTGTTTCACCTTTAATAACAGGCATCCAAAATGGGTTTAATTTAGAAATTGCTTTCCTTCCTCTCAAAGCTTCAAAAGGCGATGTCAAAGTAACAGCATTAGGTGTGGTACGATGTGCCCACAAGGTATCTCTCAAAATTCCCTTGAGAGAAGTTTTAGAATCTAAAGCACGCTGAACACAACTTTTTACAAGTCGATTCATTCTCTCTGCTAATCCATTAGCCTGAGGTGAATATAATGCTGTTTTTTGATGAATCACATCACAATTTTTAAGAAACTCATACATTTCACTATAAACAAATTGTACACCATTATCTGTTATCAAGAATTTAGGTAAACCTTCAAAAGCAAATACACCCTTAAGAATCTCGATAACAGATTTAGCATTTGCAGAAGATATACACTTTGTCACCACCCATTTAGATGTGTAATCAACCAATAAGATGACATAGCGTTCACTAGGTGGTAACAATTCAAATGGTCCCATTATATCTAACCCTAACTTTGTCCATACTGCCTCTGGGACATCAACAGGTGACAAAGGCGGACGACTAGTAGCATACGACTTGTCATTAGTTGCACATGATATACAACCTATAACCACATCCTCAATCATGCGATTCATTGTAGGCCACCAATACCTCTCCCTTACTCTTGCTTTTGTGAGGCTCCTGGCAAGATGACCATCATGGGCAGTGTTGATAATTTTGTTCCTAAACTCAACTGGAGGAATCACCCTCATACCTCTCATTAGATTTCCCTCAACGAAAGAAATCTCATCTTTAATAGACCAGTAAGTTTTCATTTCTTGGTCTAAAGTTTTGTAATCCGGCCACCCTTGACTTATCCAGGTTTTAAGCTCCGTTAAAATCCTATCTTTGTTCACACCATCCACCCATTCATTTTGTGACAAAGCATGCTCAGTAACCCAAAATACACTCTCCTCCTTGTCATTACACAAAGCTTCCTCAACAGGTAACCGAGACAAACAGTCGGCAGACTTGTTATTGGACCCAGGTATGTATTGTACTTGGAAATTATATTCTTGTAGATCCTCACTCCACCGCTTAATTCGTGGAGTCAAATGTTCACTATGGCTGCATGAAAAAATCTGAACCAGAGGTCGATGGTCGGTTCTAACAAGAAATGGGATTCCCCATAAGTAAAACTTAAAATGTTGAACTGCCTAAAAAACACTATGTGCCTCTCTTTCAATACAGGAATAATTTGCTTCTGCTTGCCTGAGTGCCCTAGAAGCGAATGCAACTGTTCTTTGTTCACCATCTATTACTTGTGAAAGTACTGCACCTAAGCCTCTGAGGCTAGCATCAGTGGTCAGTATGGTTTTTTTGTTCACATCAAAATGTCCCAGGGTAGGCATTTTTCCAATTTCTATTTTGATCTTCTCAAAAGCTTCTTGGTAATCCCCTGACCACACAAAATGTGTTCCTTTTTTGAGTAACATTCTAATTGGTTCTGTTACACTGGCAAATCCTTGAACAAACTTAGCATAGAACTCTACAAGTCCCAGAAATGACCTCACTTGGTCTTTATCACATGGCACAGGGGCCTTCACTACACATTCTGAAAGTTCCAACTTTGGCTGAATTCCTTCGCTAGAAATTACATGACCCAGGTAAGTAACAGTTTCCACACCAATTCAACACTTTTCTTTTTTCACCGTCAATCCCTTTTCCTTCAATCTTTCCAAAACCTCAACCAAAACTTTACTATGTTCTATCTCTCCCTTCCCATAAATCAAGATGTCATCTTGGAAAAACATGATGTTATTAATTCCCTCCAAAACCTTTTTCATGTCCCTCTGGAAGCATGCTGCTGCCAACGCCAATCCGAAAGGCATCCTCTTGAATCGATATGCTCCCAAAGGTGTCACAAATGAAGTGAGGTGTCTTGACTCCTTATGTAATACAATCTGATGGTACGCGGATGATAAGTCCAAAACACTGAATATACGCGCACCCTTCAAAGTACTAAGCGACTTCGAAATCTTAGGTAACGGTTGCCTGTCAACCCAAATCCACTCATTCAATCCTCTCAAATCCACATACATCCTAACCTTGGCCCCACCATCCTTTGGGGCCAAAACAATGGGGGCCAACCATTCTGATGCCTCAATTTCCTCAATTACATCTAGCTTCAACAACCTTTCCAACTCTAATTTCGGAGGATCCATCATCATGTTGGGAACCTTCCTAACTTTGTGTACACAGGGTATGGCTTTGTTCTTAAGGATGATTTTATGCTCAAATCCCTTGAGACAACCTAAATCATCAGAAAAGACTTCCGGAAATTTCTTATAATACATACAGTTCTGATTGTCATGTGTACCACATTACCTTCACAATCTACCAACATGACCTGATCTTTGGGATCTTTTGCAGATGGATTAAGCATGATCCCCAGATCACGTTGATGCCTCCAGCCTAACAAGTTGTCCCCTCTCACTGCCACATAGACTTTTCCAACAGCCTTCTTGTTCTTGAATCTAATGCAAGCCTCCACATAACCAAGCTTGCAAAAAACACAGTTGATGGACAGAATGTAGAACAATGTCATACATTCACCCCAGTACAAGGATCTGGGCCTAAATCCATGGTTTTTATGCACTCCACACCACCCTGGGTTAGACACTGGCTATATGCAAATCAGCTCTGACCCTGTGCCTCATGGGAACAGTCCAGTCCGAACTACCAAGCCATGTCTTTCCCAGACCGGAATCAAGCATCCAAGGACCGGTTTCCGGCTATCAGCCTTCATCAGCCTGGATAGCTTGACTCCAGTGGTGTGGAGAGCCTGGGACTCACGTCTGAGCATACCCAGCCCATTAGGGGTGAAAATTGCAAAAAACACAGTTGATGGACAGAATGTAGAACAATGTCATACATTCACCCCAGTACAAGGATCTGGGCCTAAATCCATCGTTTTTTTGCACTCCACACCACCCTGGGTTAGACACTGGCTATATGCAAATCAGCTCTGACCCTGTGCCTCATGGGAACAGTCCAGTCCGAACTACCAAGCCATGTCTTTCCCAGACCGGAATCAAGCATCCAAGGACCGGTTTCTGGCTATCAGCCTTCATCAGCCTGGATAGCTTGACTCCAGTGGTGTGGAGAGCCTGGGACTCACGTCTGAGCATACCCAGCCCACTCGGGGTGAAAATTGCAAAAAACACAGTTGATGGACAGAATGTAGAACAATGTCATACATTCACCCCAGTACAAGGATCAGGGCCTAAATCCATCGTTTTTTTGCACTCCACACCACCCTGGGTTAGACACTGGCTATATGCAAATCAGCTCTGACCCTGTGCCTCATGGGAACAGTCCAGTCCGAACTACCAAGCCATGTCTTTCCCAGACCGGAATCAAGCATCCAAGGACCGGTTTCTGGCTATCAGCCTTCATCAGCCTGGATAGCTTGACTCCAGTGGTGTGGCGAGCCTGGGACTCACGTCTGAGCATACCCAGCCCACTCGGGGTGAAAATTGCAAAAAACACAGTTGATGGACAGAATGTAGAACAATGTCATACATTCACCCCAGTACAAGGATCTGGGCCTAAATCCATCGTTTTTTTGCACTCCACACCACCCTGGGTTAGACACTGGCTATATGCAAATCAGCTCTGACCCTGTGCCTCATGGGAACAGTCCAGTCCGAACTACCAAGCCATGTCTTTCCCAGACCGGAATCAAGCATCCAAGGACCGGTTTCTGGCTATCAGCCTTCTTCAGCCTGGATAGCTTGACTCCAGTGGTGTGGAGAGCCTGGGACTCACGTCTGAGCATCCCCAGCACACTCTGGGTGAAAATTGCAAAAAACACAGTTGATGGACAGAATGTAGAACAATGTCATACATTCACCCCAGTACAAGGATCTGGGCCTAAATCCATCGTTTTTTTGCACTCCACACCACCCTGGGTTAGACACTGGCTATATGCAAATCAGCCCAGATCCTTGTACTGGGGTGAATGTATGACATTGTTCTACATTCTGTCCATCAACTGTGTTTTTTGCAATTTTCACCCCGAGTGGGCTGGGTATGCTCAGACGTGAGTCCCAGGCTCTCCACACCACTGGAGTCAAGCTATCCAGGCTGAAGAAGGCTGATAGCCAGAAACCGGTCCTTGGATGCTTGATTCCGGTCTGGGAAAGACATGGCTTGGTAGTTCGGACTGGACTGTTCCCCTTGAGGCACAGGGTCAGAGCTGATTTGCATATAGCCAGTGTCTAACCCAGGGTGGTGTGGAGTGCAAAAAAACGATGGATTTAGGCCCAGATCCTTGTACTGGGGTGAATGTATGACATTGTTCTACATTCTGTCCATCAACTGTGTTTTTTGCAATTTCACCCTGAGTGTTCTGGGGATGCTCAGACGTGAGTCCTAGGCTCTCCACACCACTGGAGTCAAGCTATCCAGGCTGATGAAGGCTGATAGCCAGAAACCGGTCCTTGGATGCTTGATTCCGGTCTGGGAAAGACATGGCTTGGTAGTTCGGACTGGACTGTTCCCCTTGAGGCACAGGGTTAGAGCTGATTTGCATATAGCCAGTGTCTAACCCAGGGTGGTGTGGAGTGCAAAAAAAGATGGATTTAGGCCCAGATCCTTGTACCGGGGTGAATGTATGACATTGTTCTACATTCTGTCCATCAACTGTGTTTTTTGCAATTTCACCCTGAGTGTGCTGGGGATGCTCAGACGTGAGTCCCAGGCTCTCCACACCACTGGAGTCAAGCTATCCAGGCTGATGAAGGCTGATAGCCAGAAACCGGTCCTTGGATGCTTGATTCCGGTCTGGGAAAGACATGGCTTGGTAGTTCGGACTGGACTGTTCCCCTTGAGGCACAGGGTCAGAGCTGATTTGCATATAGCCAGTGTCTAACCCAGGGTGGTGTGGAGTGCAAAAAAATGATGGATTTAGGCCCAGATCCTTGTCCTGGGGTGAATATATGACATTGTTCTACATTCTGACCATCAACTGGGTTTTTTGCAATTCCACATAACCAAGAGCAGTAATTTTAGCCCCTGCATAGCTGACCGGATTTATGTCAGGAGGTAGCAAAATAGTATTATTTAAGCCAACAACTTCATCCCACTGTTTATTACCTATCATGGTGAAAGGAGACCCTGAGTCAGCTAAGACTACAAATTTGAAATCATTCACCATAATATCACACTCTGGCATTGAAATTTTGTCAGCATCAATCTTACCATTCTCATCACTAATGCTAGATACTACAATGCGTACCGCATCAGAATTTTTTTTCTCAATAACACGTGTTGCCTTACAAACTCGAGCGTAATATGTCCCTTAGTGCCACACTTCATACATACAGCATCTTTAGCATAACATTGTGGATATTTTGAAAAATGTGTAAAACTCCCACATCTTAAACATTTTGGTTTAAGTGGTTCTTTTCCACTCCTGTACCCGCCACTTCCACTACTTGAATTTGGTCTAACAAAATTACGTGTGAGAACATCCTCGTCTATTTTCTTAAATTTGTCATTAGAAACAACTTTGCTCACAATCCCATGCTGTTCAATACTGTGTTCCTCATTAACAACATAAATTTCACTCTCTAACTCCTTTTTCTCCTCGTGACCTTTTTTCATCTCTTTTACCCAAGATGAAGTGTTTTCCATGCCTTCCACAATTTTAATAGCCTCATCAAGAGTAGGATTCTTTGATAAGAGCTTCTCTTGGACTCGAGAACTATTTGTACACCGTACTAATTGATCCCTGACTAATGAATCAGAGAGTTCATTGAATTCGCAAGTACGTGCTAAAGTCTTAAGAGACGCTACATAGCTTTTAACTCGTTCAGTAGAGCCCTGTGTCCTAGTGAAAAATGTATGTCGTTCTAAGACAATATTTATACGAGGACCAAAATACATTTGTAACATCATCATCGACATTCCGTACACATCACAAGGTTCACCTTCCCCATTTCCAATTGTAAGTAAATCCATACTGTCATATATATTAAGTCCCTCTACTCCTAAGTTATGTAAGAGAATCGCTTGTTTTCTTACTGCAGAAAATTTTTCACCCCCAATAGCTAAAATATAAGAGTTGAACAAGTTTCTCCATCGTTTCCATGGTAAAATCGGGTCTCCCTTCTCTGCGAGAAAAGGTGGGGGTTGAGACATTGATGTAGATGATGCCATTTTATGAACCAAGTAAAAATATTGGATACTGTCTAAAAAAATAAATATATATATAAACAATAAAAGTGGTCACCGTTGTCACAAAGATGGTGCAGCAAATCAAGCCTTTAAAACAGTTCTACTGTACAATGTTACCCAGGCTTGAAACACGAAAAATAAGCAAGGAAATACCATGCATTTGTGGTTTATTCGATTGTCCCAGTGTCGCATCCAGATAATGGTTGTTGAAAAACTGCGTAGTCAGAAAACCGCTGCACATATGATTACATTGTAACTGTGAGGAAACGCGATCACAGAAACTTTAGCAAATTAAGATGGCGCTTACGTAGGGTCACGTCTCGACCTTTCACGCAATCCTTCGTAAATCCAAGATGGCGCTTACGCTTGCGCAGGGTCATGTTATGACCTAGTGCGCAAGATGACGCTTGCCGGTCCTTCTGCTTAGGTGTCTTGACGCGTACAGAGGAAGAACACGTGCAGAGAACACTCGGAGTCCCAGTCATGGAATTTTGTCCACGATCAAAAAACGCAGAGGCAGTTAACTGCGTTGTACAACACAGAAGAATGTAAGTCTTGAACAAAATACCTTAGAAGTTGCACACGTAGGTTGAAAAGTAAAATTTGATCACGAAGTCCAATCAGTATTCCGAATCAGTCCAAGATGTATTCCGAATGTTGTTTTCAAATTTAACAAATCGGAAATAAGTCCCAAAAATGTCGCGTTGGGGAATTGATGCTGTTCACTTGTCCCCAATCAAGTCAGGTCGTCCTCGTCACCATTGTTACATTCAGACGATACCTCAGAAGTTGGTAAAAGAAGTATCTTTATTGTAAATCTATCGGTACAGCATCAACGTCCAGTCAGCTTCAACTCCTTCTCTGAACTGGCCCCGTGAAGAGCTCACATTCCATGACATCACTAGGTTCCTTAAACACATACTCAACATCAGATTGTAACACTCTTCTTCCCTCATCCATGCCCCTTCGTATTTCCTCTGCTGCCATTATTAAAGCTGTTTCCGTGGAGTGTTTTGCACGGAAGCCATGTTGGGTATTGTCGAGCAAGTTGTTAGTCTCCAAATATGATGATAACTCCGAATTCATGGCTTTCTCCAGCAGTTTGGCAGGCAGAGGCAAACAAGAGGCAGGGCGATAGTTTTTTCATCAACAGGGTCTAGCTTTGTCTTTTTTAGCAGCGGGCGAATGCACGCCTTTTTCCATACTAATGGGAAGACTCCTGAACCCAGTGCCTGGTTCAAAACCGGCATTAATAATGCACTGATCTCTGTGGGAGCCAGGTGAAGTACATACGGTGGGCAAGGATCACTGGGTGATCCTGACTTGGTTTTCAGCAGCAGATCTGCCACCATGTTCTCATCAAGAGGGGAGAATTGTAACAGACCCCCCTGAGTATCGCTAATAGTAGCTAGCGTACCTTGGTTGATCTCTGTACTGTTTGCTGCGTTTGACAAGTCATAATAGACAGATTGTACCTTGTTTTGAAAATAAGAGGCCAGTTTATCCACAAATGCTTGGTCTGGTCTAAAATTTACATCACAAGGGCATTTCATCAGAGCACTTACTGTAGAAAACAGTTCTCTGCCGGAATGCTCAGCATCCTGTATCTTCCTTGAATAATAGGTGGTTTTAGCTTGAATAATTAGGTTCTTATATCCCTCAAGTGCCGCATAATAGATCTTCTTTTGGGCTGCATCGTAGTGAGATCTCCAGGCACGCTCTTTCTGTCTGCAGTTGATTTTAGCTGTCTTTAGTTCTGCTGAATACCAAGGTGACGACAACCTTTTCTGCCGAGCTTTAAATAGTCTTTCCGGCGCTACCTTATTGGCAGCTCTGTTGAGGCTATCTTGCAGAGCCATGGCCACCTGGTTTGCATCTGTCCAGGCCGTGGATCTGTCCTCGAGGACCCCTATCAAGTCAGACCTGGTGACTGCCTTCCATGCGCGGTACTTCTTGGGAGGAGACCTAAGTCTCCTCCTAAGAATGGTGGTACTTAGTGTAATAGCGAAATACACTGCGCAATGGTCAGACCATGGAATTGGTGTTATTTTACTGACTGCCAGATTAGGATGGTTGGTACAGATGCCATCCAGAGTATGACCTGCCGTATGAGTAGATTCTCTAACAACTTGCTCCATGTTGTGGCTCGTGAATATTTCCAAGAGATTGGTCGTCTCCGAGTTGTTATTATCCTCAAGATGAAAATTAAAATCTCCTAACACAGTTTAGTAATCATGCTCCAAGCATGTCTCCAGATGAGTTAGGATAGCAGCTGCGAAAGGGGCTCTTGCACTAGGGGGTCTGTATATTGGTAGGCCGGAAAAAGAGGAGGTATTGTTGGATTTAAGTGAGAAACTCATTGCTTCAGAACCCTCAACAGTCTCAGCTATGGTAAGGAGAGTAAGGGAGGATCTGTAAATTATAGCTAAACCTCCACCCCTTCCTTCAGCACTGTTGACACTCGCAATCGTATAGCCTGGAGGAATAGCTATGTTCCAGTCTGTGTCACGGTTATCATTTTCCCATGTTCCTGTAAAAATTATATGTCATGGTCTTACGTATGTATTAAGCATTCCAGTTGATATTTATGTTTGACCATTGATCTAACATTGAGGAGAAGGCAATTGATAACCCTGTCGGTCCCGTTGGCCCTATTGTTGTAAGTTATGGCACTATTCCGTGAAAGATGACCCTTTGACAATGAGTTATGCCCATCCATGGCAGCCCAGTTACAGCATTTGCAGCAACAAGACCCAGCAAGATTAGAGATATTATGAAGGTTGCACACACCTGTGTTAAGTTCTAAAAGAGCTTTTTTAGAGTATAGGATCCTATTAAAAAGACCAGGGGGTTTGGTGCATGGCGCATTCCGGACACTGACGGGCGCAGACGGGCTTGCCTTTGGCGCGCCTTTGGCGTGCCGCCGGCATGCCCTCTGCGCGGGAGCTGCATGGCTGAATTTATGCCCTGTCTGGGATCTGGGGTAGGAGCTAGCGGCGAGACCGTAACTGGGACGCTAATCTTCACGTGGGTCGAAGAAAATACCCGGTCCCCGCGTTAGCGATTCCAGTCCAGTGCCAGACGTGAGTATTTATTGTTTATTTTAAAAATACAGCATTCCAAAATAAAAGTAACAAGAAATAAACCTAGGCAGTTAAAATGAGAACAGATCCAAGCCAACACGATGCGGGCAGCTTAGCCAGTTACCTTACAAAGTGCGCGGTCGCTGCATGGCTGAATTTATGCGCTGTCTGTGATCTGGGGGAGGAGCTAGCGGCGAGACCGGAACTGGGATGCTAATCTTCAGGCGGGTCTGAGAAAATACCCGGTCCCCGCGTTAGCGATTCCAGTCAGGTGCCAGACGTGAGTATTTATTGTTTATTTTAAAAATACAGCATTCCACGAATAAAAGTAACAAGAAATAAACCTAGGCAGTTAAAATTAGAACAGATCCAAGCCAACACGATGCGGGCAGCTTAGCCAGTTACCTTATGAAGAGATTTATGCAGTTAATTATGTTCTTGTGATGACCATTCATATTCTGAAATAATTGATAAAAGTAACTTGATAAGTAATCAGAGTTTATCATTATTGATGGTTTATTGACATTTTGTAATACTCTAATAAGTTTATTAGTTAAGTATTGTCTTTATTGTGGGTCCTCATGAAGGGAATATCATCTGTCTTATCATTATCGAGTCCCTATTAGCTCTACAAAAAGGTCCATCGGAGTACCTAATATTGTAAGTACTTATTGAGTTCCTATGGGCCCAAATTCATGGTTATGAAGGATTGAGTACAATGAAATTAGTGATATTATATATTACCGTTTCCGCTGCAAGACTGTCCCAACATGCAGCCATTGAAAGAACAAACATACAACACAAAGTAAAAAGTTCCATTCTGGAATAATGGCACAGCATAAATCCCCATAGCAACAACCAATTTCCTCTTTTATTAGCTGCTCCTCAGACAGATGAGCACTTCTTTATACCTCATGTATATGTGCTTGTTTTTCTTGTCACTATGTATGTTGTATAGATACATAGAGGTTGTTGGAGCTATTCCAATTTATGGAGTAAGCTCCTATTTACTAATGTACTATCTAATAAGTCAGGTGTAAGGTTTTTCTATCTATTATTGTTGTGTACCAATTATGTTTTTGTACAGTATGTTACCATACTAGAGCTGTCGTACTTTCCATTCAATTGTAGTTTCAATAGTTATTTTTCTGTAAGCGCTTAACAAGATTTGGACACTAACAGTTTCATTCAGGCGTGTGCTGCTTGGCCCGCACTGGTAACTGCCCTGCTCGAGCCCTTTGACCCGGAGCTCTTGTGCCATTTTCCCTTCTCCCGCTGAAGCTCCTGTCAAACATATGGGAGCCCGGATGCTATTAGAAGCCCACGCAGCTCTGAGTGTTGGCCGCTTACTCATATGATGAAGTTTATTATGCAATGGGTTTGACATCCTCTTGAGAGACGACAGTGTAACTTGATGAGGGCTGAATGCTCCAGACCAATTTTAAACAATAAGGCAGGTCTGATGCCTGGCTTGGACCCAGAACTCATTATGTTTTTATTTAAGTCTGGCAAGAACACAAGGAAGGATCTGGAATGGTGCCTGAAATAATGCCAGGACCGTCGATTGGATGCCCTGGGACTTTTTGGCTTGGATACTGGATATGGCCAAGGAGGCACATATCAATGATTCAGAAATAGACCTTAAACTCAATAGAGACTGGAGCCAGCAGGCAGTCTAGTCTGCCTGTTAGCCAATGCAGGGCTCATAGCTGATAGTAAGAAGACCGCCCTTATGAGGATAAGCCAGAAGCTCGAAGAACTGGCAAATAGAGAGACAGAATGTAACCTGGGAGGCCATCTCTCTGGGCAGGATTTCTTTAAGTGGTTTTCCACCTTTAAAACCTTAAGTGAAGACCAGTACTATTTGCGGCACGTGTTTGGGTCACATGTTTTTGGAAGGGCCACAGGACCGAAATGGCTGTCGGCCATGGAACCAGAAGGTCTCAATTCTACTCCCAAAATCAGTACAGTCAAGGCTCCAGAGGCTACAGCCGAGATTTTCAAACCAGAACTATTTGCTGCCCGTGTTTGAGTCACATGTTTTTGGAAGGGCCACAGGAACGAAATGGCTGTCGGCCGTGGAACCAGAAGGTCTCAATTCTACTCCCAAAATCAGTACAGTCAAGGCTCCAGAGGCTACAACCGAGAATTTTAAACCTTGCCGGGTGCCTACCCACAGAGAGGTAGATCCAGATCTAGAAAAGGAAGAGCAAGAGTCGCAGCTTCCGAAGGTAGGAGGAGAGATTTGTGCTTGTTCTCACCCAGTAAGGGTTGTCAGAAGTCTAAAGTCTTTTATCTACAGTTGAGAACGGTGTTACAAACTACCACTGGTTTTGGGGGGCAGATTCAGGTTTTAAAATAGATTTCTGGGAGACCCCCATTCAAACTTCCCAACCCTGAGAGATTGTCTTCAATAAATAGAGAATTGATTTGGTGGCTGTGGAAGTTTTCCAGATGTTGCAAAAGGGTGCAATAGTAAGAGTGGTAGACGCTCACAATGGGTTTGTGAGCATTATTCTTCTGTTGAGAAAAAAGGACAGGGTGTCATGTGTCTTAGTTATGCCCAGGGAGAAATGCTGCCATTTTAAATATGTACACATTTCCTAAGTAGCCTTCCATTTCACACAATTACTTTTAACACACATTTGCACTCATGACAATGCAGGATTAGTTTCTCTGAAACCACACTTCTTACAAATTCTACTTAGTAAGAATATTATCACAATACCTTGAACATCCCATACAATGTCTGAACATACATTGAGCAAATGCAGTTGTTTATTGTTCCTCCATGTGGTGACACAGCTATCTATAGAACATAAACAATGGTGGCCTTACTAGAGGTCCTGGCTCAGGTCCTGGGTGTTTTTTGTTATAAATAATCAAGCATTTCTGGGTTTTAAGGCAGAGGACCATGTACTGTCATTTGAGAGATCACTACACGCTGAAACCTCAGCCCGGCCGCTTCCTCATCCCTTTGGAAGATGTCCAACTTGTGACCATTTCCTTCAGGTAATGTGGTTGAATCATCCAGTGGGGATTCCTGGCAGAACACCGCCAAACACCCAGGCATCTAGATTAGGGAACCCATAGTAGGAGTGCACTATAAATATATATTCCAAAAGACCAATCTCCTCCTACGTAAAGAAAATCCACGAGCGGCTCTGGTCAGCAAAAGGCATTTTATTCCTTGGCAGCCGTGGTCTTGATCACATGACCCTGACATAGGGTCATGGGGTTCCTAAAGGCACAAGTAACAGTGTCAGGCACGACACAATAAATAAACAACATAAACAAAATATGCATATAGATAAAGTGATAAGTTTAACTTCCCATAAACCGTTTAACATGACTTATCAAATCCTACCATATGGTAAGTAATTTATCAAGAATAAAATGCATTTTCAAAAGGTATTTGGATGTACTGTTGTCAATAAAGTTATGTTCAAAAGGAGAAGAAATACTAATTATAAGGCATTATATCAGGGGAAACACACATATAATGGTGATGATGGTGTTACACAAAACATCTGCGCTATCTGCTGACACATAAATAATATTCTCAGTGTATGGATGCATACAGTTGTGTCAAAACATTCATTGCATTGCATTGTAACGTATCGGTGTTGGGATGATTAAACTAATGCTAGATGCCTCAATAAAGGTATAGTACCCGAGTGCAATTGCTGTTGGCATGTTTCAATATATTAGAAGTAATTACGGTATAGTACCATGAATCAAATAAAACATCATTATCAGTGAACAAATAACCATAGTGAATACAATTTCAGACAAAGAAAACCTCATTATCAGTGAACAAATTACCATAGTGAATACAGTTTCATACAAAGAAACTACAATTTAAGAGGTCTCAGATCTCTGTCAATATGAACCCACAGTCGTATATGTGTGATTAGGGCAACGGGCTATCTCAGTAGACACGGGATAACTAGGAGTGGTCGTTGTCCGCTGGAACATCTGTCCACTCAGGTGCACATTATTTCTATTGTGGTGAATTCACAGCAGATCCTCACTCTCATCTACCTAGATTCATACAAGACAATAAAGAGAGATAAGTTAGTTCAGCCATGGAAATATACGACATCACCATCCTATATTGATAGTAGGTTAAAATTCTCCTTGTAACTTCTCACAAATAACATTTAAACATCCCAGGATAAAGAAGGAAGAAAAAACATAGTAAACGAGAAAAGATGAATTAAGGCTGAAGGAGTACATAGAAGTGTGAGAATAGAAAGTGGAATTTGAAGGAAAATTATATAAATATATATACGTATGTTTGTATTGCTGTATTGTTTTATATGCCTGCATATATACATTGTCTTAGCAAGATGGTGGAACTTTTCATTCTGGTCACTGTCCTGATATTGCTTATCACTTTCATCTGCTTCTATCTATTAATCATTGCAGCACATATATTCTATACAAGAATCACATTGGTTCAACAAATATTGAAAACACCCCACTGTGCATTCCTTGAATGCTTTTCTAAGAGAAAGAGAGCACGGGTGACTGAGCAAAAGGAATCTAGATCTGTTACCATGATCCCTGAGAGAACTGAAAGTTGTCATGTTCTGTGGTTGACAAAACCATTTGCCATCTGTCAAGGTTTAATGGTACATATGGTGGCAGTGTGGGCTAGCTGGTGTCCGGGACGACATATCCTTACAGGGTGCACAGAATCTATCTTGCACTATCCCTATGTTTATGATGCCCAAGAAACGCAAAGTTCCTCCGGGGAAGTGGGAAACTACACAACAAGGGTTTGCGCCCAGTTATAACCTTACAGGATCTCAACAAATATTTGGTCTATAGCCACTTCAAAATGAGAGGAATCGCCCTTCTTCTGGATACTTTGCAGTAAATAGATAGATTAGTAAAGCTGAACTTAAAGGATGCATATTCCCCGATCGCTATGGCAGAAAAGTCAGAGAAATACCTCTGTTTCAGGTGGAGGGGAATGGTTTCACAGTTTAGTTGTCTTCCTTTTGGGATTTCCTCTGCTCCGTGGTGTTTTATCAAAGTTCTTAGACCCACAGTGGCCTCCTGGAGGGATATAGGAATTTGGCTTATAATATATTTGGATGACATCATGTTGATAAATCAGGTAAAAACAGAGCTGCTGGTAAAGGTAGGAGAAACAAAGGATATTTTGGAGAGCCTGGTTTTCATTATCAATGTGGAGAAATCAGTACTGATACCTAGTCAGTCCTTGGTGATTCTGGGTTTTCTGGTACATACTCTGCGATCACTGCTTCTTTTGCCCCAGAAGAAGGTAAAGAAAATATGGAAGGAAGTGAGAGGGATGTCCAGGGTTTAAAGACAGTTGGTTTACACAGGGACCTTTGGTATGTGAACTCGATACGTTTATCTCCAGAGGCTCTTTGGGACCTCAACTTGTGGTTGAACAGACTAGAGTAATGGGACGGATGATGGTTGTAACTATGGGGATATATGGGGTGCCATTATTCCAGAATGGATTATTTTACTTCATAATGTACGTTTGTTCCTTAAAGGGCTCAATGTTGGGGCAGCAATAAACGTTTTATATATAATTATAGCCTCCATTGTATTTAATTAAATCACTATGCTTATTGAATGTTAATTGGAGAATCATCATTCTTTCTTACTCTGTCAACACAGATATACCTCAGCACACTGATGCACTCAGCTTCTTGTTGAGTACTGTGATGTCAAACGATGTGATGACTCACAATCAGACAACACAGCTACTTTCCTTTCAACAATAGCACATTTGTACCCACTTACCAATCATCACTGTAATCGTTTCCATTTCTCCATTAGTAACCAGGGCAAGCTGTACATAGCACTTGTTGGAAAATTCTGGTCGTAATTTGCAACCAGTATTTCTGTGGATAGTGTGCTACTTTGTGAACTGACCAATGTACTAATAGGTTGGTTAGCAAAATTCAGACTTTCTGTGGGTCGTAATTCAACCTTCCACATGAATATTAAGGATGTAGGTTGCAAATTACAACCCACTTGGGCATCGCAGCCATCACAGGGTCATCATACCAGCATATCTGTGATTTCTTTTAAATAAATATGTTTTCTTAAATGCACCCCATTTTCCTCAAAGAAAAATGGGATGTGCAAAACAAACAATAAATAAAAATGTTACTAATACTTTTTTTAAGATTAGGCAGTGGTCCACAGTTCCTTCACATTTGTTACCACAACCTTTCAGCAGTATATAAAGCATTAATGTTTTGTGACAGATTCTACCTGCAAATGATCTTGGCTGCAAAACATTATTATACACCAATCTGATTCAGTATTTGGAAGAGATGCCCTAATCGTGCCCCTTCCAAAAATCAATTCGAACTTTGGCCATAAACACAAATTGTAATTCGGTAATCTGTTACCATATTGTAATTTGTGGTTTGTAGATATCAAAAAGCCTTTTTGCTATTACAAACAGCCCAATTCAATGAATCTGGCTGTTTGTGACCTAAAAAAGACTTTGAAAGTCTGCCCCATTGTGCCTTCAGCCTCCTTTCTGCACACTGAAGTTTCACTTGGCCCGTGCCTTGTGCCTGTGCCCTGATCTGTATCCGGTCCTCCGACCAGGCCAGCCCTTTTGGGCCCATCGCAGGGATTGTTACAAGGCTACCTGCCTTGCCTGCCCTGTCTCTCTTCTTAAACTTCCACTTCTGTCGCTAATTTTTGTGCACTCTCTCCAGTTTCAGCATTTTCTCTGCCTCTTTGCCCTTTAACCTCTTTTGCTGCTTTCTTGGACTTTTCACTTTTATTCCGCACTGCTTTCTTGAGAATTTGTCACACTTTTCTTGCGATTTTCTTTGCATCTCTCGTTATTTTTCATTCATTTCTTGCTGCTTTTTGTGCATTTGTCAGACTTTATTTGCCGCTTCTCTGTGAATTCTTATTCTATCTCATTCATTTGTTGACCTTTTTGTGAATTTCAAAGTCTTTCCCTGTTGCTTCTCTGTGAATTTCTAATTCCCTCTCATTCATCCCTTGCCTTTTTTGGGAATTTCTCATTCTCTCTGCCGTTTTTATGTGCTTTGCTCAATCTTTCTCACACAAATCTTTGTTGCCTTTTGAGCTTTGCCGCTTTTGCACATTTCTCACTCATTCTCTGCAGCTTTTCTAGACATCACTTTTCCTCATTAATTTGTTGCTCCTCTTTGTGCTTTTGCCTTTTATCCCTTAACATTTATCTCTTCCTTTTTTAATCAATCTTGCCACCATTTGGCCTCTTTTAGTCTCATCCCTTTTCCCCTTTCTTTTAGTTTTGCACTCTCAAGTGCTCTTTTACCTCTTCTCCTCCTTACTTTTTTCCTTTTTCCTGTTCTTTTGCTCTCCTTTCAGCCTTCCTCCCAAACGCAGTGCCTGTCCTGTCTCCTCTCTCATGCTGCGCTTGCTTCCTGCTTCCCCCACCCAGCACCCGAAGCTCCTCCCGCTCCTGCCTTGTGGACAATACGCACCTGACCTGTGCTACCTGTTCACTTCCCTCCTTACCCAGAACCCCTCATACAGCTTCCCAGTGCTGCTGCCTAGTGTCACTGGAAGGTGCTCCACCAGCCACTTCTCCTCTATTCTCCCACACCCTCGCACTACCCTACATCTACCACAAACAACACACACCTCAGACTCACCGATGCAAACCTGACCACCAGCTCTCCCTACCCCCACAGCCACCATCCTTCCTCCACCACAACATCCACTCCCTCACCGAGCATGCCACTGAAATCTGGGACCTGCTGCATGACTACACAGGAACTGGCTCTTCCTGACTTAAACCTGACTGACTGCAGGCATTGCCATAGCTATCCACCCCATATACAAGTTCATAGGACAGGACAGGACGTATAGATCTGGAGAAAGACTGGCCACCATATTCAAAGAACATACCCAGTGCTTCATTACATTGGCCAACACTTAAAGCAACATGGAACATCTGAAATTCAAACTAATTGCCATCTACATCTTAAGCGGCTGCGTCATCTATGATCCCTCCCCCAGATCCAGAGCATACTTCAGAAGCACACTAACAGACTCTGTTTCTCCCTGATACTTTTCTCTAGCACCTTCATCCTCTTCAGTGGCCTCAACTACCTCCTGGATGACCCTACCGACCCTAACACAGCCACTCTCCTAGAGGACATGACAAACTATGGTCGCACCCCTGTATCCCAGATTATTCCAATGTAGCTGCGACTCTAGTTCCTGGATCCTCCTGAGACTTGCCTTTGGTTTACAGGAGGAGACACTGCTCCTGTGGCAAATCCCAAGGGGGAGGGGGTTGGGATGGAGAGAGCGTGTGGAGTCAAAGATGCAGTGGCTTGTCTACTCAACAGCAATACGGCAGCTGGCATGCACATCAATCTGATGAATTGTACCGGCAGATACAATACCTATAAACAATCAAATAATAAGGCTTTAGTTTAGTATCAAATCTATCTGTTAAGGTATCACCTTATGAAAACTTTTCAAATTTTAACCAACCTTTAGTTTGGTTGTTGTTTAGTTTTCATTTAGATTGTCTATAGAGGCTCCTTCATCAACATTTTCAACACTGTAGTGAGTATGATTTGAGCATCAAATTGACAAGTACATTTGGAAAGGGTTAGCTTCACCCAAGTCCTCTCTGGCCGAGCTCTGCCAACATTATGTACAAGTTGAACAAATACACTGGTTACATTTGTTTGCAGCACAAAGTTGTGATACGACTGAGCTGAGCACGCAGTAAAATCAAGTCTGTTAATGCATCTCTCCTTTTCTTCTTGTTCTTTTTTCCATCCATGTGTGAAACTAATTCAGGACATTCATTGTAGTGAGGTTTAAGTGGAAAGATCAAGAGAGCTGGCAAGACAGAGTCCTAGAAGCCGGGAAACAGGTATGTGGCAGGCGAAGAGGCTAAGTGAAGGGAAGGAGTGGTGACGGTCTGCAAATACCACTGCTTTAGAATGTTTAGAAAGGTCACATTCTCATTGTTTGTAAAAAGGAACAGGTGCAGATAAATAACATCATGAGGCTGCCTTCTAGAAGATCTTTTAGAATGTTCACAAAGGTCACGTTATATTTGCTTATAGCAAGGAACAGGTGCAGATGATTAATTTGATGAGGCTGTCTTCTAGAAGATGTTTTAGAATGTTCACAAAGTTCACATTCCAATTGCTTACAGCAAAAAACAGGTGCAGGGTATTAGTTTGATGAGGGCTGTCTTCCGGAAGGTTCATTTTGAGGTCATCTATGCCTGTTGCTTTATGCTTATTCTGATGGATAATCTGGATGTTTCCATGGTGCCTGAAACTCGACCTTGCATATGCATGGTAAAACATTGGTAAAAGCTATTAAACCTTTTCAAACAAACCGGGAATACCAGCTGTAGCTAGCTATTACAAACAGCATGTAATATGGTCAAAATTCAGGGTACAAGACGTTTGTTCATTCATAAGTGTTGGGAGGAATGATATGAGTAATGGTGGTATATTGTGATGGTCAAGAAAGTTGAGCCATGCTAGGAATCCTGACAGCTGCCTCTCTAAAATAGAGTCTTACAGGTCGTGGTTTAGTGGGATGGAAGGCATGAAATTGTCTCACCAGACGGGGGCATGAACCGAGGAGATCTATTCTCAGCAATGATTTGAAGGGTCATAATCCTTAGGTGATATAGTTTTCCCTGTGATCGTTTAGAGTCCAGGATACTGTGAACTTCATATTCTTGTTGGACATTAATCAGTATGGGTGGGGGTGGGGTATGTTTTCATTTGGCGGCGTAGTATGGCTTGATCAGTGAAGCATGAAACATTAGGTGGATAGTGTATTAAGGGGAAAGCTGTAGCTTGACAATGACTGCATTAATTATCTTGATATTGTCAAAAGGACCTATAAACTGTGGTTGTAGTGTCTTTGGGCCTTCTAGTTGTAGGTGTTGTATTGATAACCATACCCTGTCTCCTTCCTTGTATATAGGGGCTGGGGTTCTATGCTTGTCAGCTTGTGCCTTCATGAACAATTTGGATTTTGCTAAACTTGTCCTGGTGTCCGTATTAATCTCATGCAGTTGTTCTAATCTTTCTGTGGCTAAAGGCAGCATAGTAGAAACTTCTAATATGTCAATGGGAAGGACCTAAGGGTGTTGTACTGACATGAAGGAGAAGCATGTGAAGTTTGTGGGTGAATGGGTGAATGGGTGCTGTTTTTAAAAGTGAATTCAGCTAGGGGTAGGGCCTGATCCCATTTTCCTGTGTACGTGGAGAGTAAGCATCTTAGTGTAGTTTCTAGGGATTGGTTGACCCATTCAGTTTGCCCATCTGTATGTGGGTGGAAGGCAGATGACAAGGCCAATTCTATTTGTAAGTTATCATAGAGTGGTTTCCAAAATTTAGATGTGAACTAAACATTGCGATCTGAGATGACTTTAGTCAGTAGACCATGCAGTCTTACGATATGATCAATGAATATTTGACTAAATTCTGTGGCGTTGGATTTCTTACTGAACAAAAGATTTGTACATTTTCATGGTATGAGATTATTATGACTGTATGTTTAGACCCTTGTAGGTATTGTCTCCATTCAGTGAGCACCAGTTTTATGGCCAGAAGTTCTCTTTCAGCCACCGTATAGTTTTGCTCCGCTGGTAGAAGATTTTTAGAATAAAAGGCTATGGGATGCATGTGGCCAGTTCTTGGGTTCTTTTGAGATGAAATTCCTCCCACGGTTACCTGCAAAGCATCAGCTTCAATGTAATAGGGCTGGAATGGATTGGGAGGCTGAAGAATGGGTGCAGTGGTGAATTTAGTTTTTAAGAGTTGCAATGCCTGATTGGCTTCTGGAGACCATGTAAATAATTGCCATCTTTTTAGCATCTGTGTTATGGGCACCACTATCTCTGAAAAGTACAGGTTTGAACAACAATAAAATCTGGAAAAGTCAAAAATCTGTTGAATTTCCTTGACATTGGTTGTAATTGGGTAATGACTTCTACACTTTTGGGGTCTCTAGTGATGCCTGTCGGAGATCAGTGATACCCCAGAAACTCTACCGACTGTGCATGGAAGGAACATTTGTCTGATTTACCAAGAGAATGTTTTCCTTAAGACTCTGCACGTACATGCTGTTCTTGTACTGAGTTTGAGTAAATCAGAATGTCATCTATGTAGACGATTGTACGAACATCCAAAAACTCCCTCAACACCTCATTAAGGAAATATTGAAAAGCTTTTACATAGCCCGAAGGGCATAACAGTATACTCAAACAGCCCAAACTCAGTCCTAAAGGCCATTTTCTATTCATCGGTTACTCGTACACAGATTAAGTGGTGAGCTCCCAGTAAATCTAGATTTGTGTAAAAAGTGGAAGTTCTAACCTGATCAAGTAGTACTGGAATTAACGGAAGAAGATAGCAGCTTTTAATAGTCACCTTTTTGACTACCCTATAATCCACACAAGCCCTCATCTACCCATTCTTCTTGGGTACAAAGAAGCATTGGGAAGACACAGGTGACCTGGAGTGGCACATAAAACCTATCTCTAGTAGTTCATCCAGATATTTGCGCAGATATTAAGTTCTAGGCTCTGTCAACACGTAAACTCTACTGCACTGCAGCATTGCTCCAGGAAGGAGATCTATGCAGAAAACAAAGGCTCTGTGTGGGGGCAGTTGCATGGCTTTCACAGGGTCAAAAACATCTGGTGCTCACGATGATCCGGCACTCTTCACCAATGCTCTGCTTGCACCTCAACATGCACCCTGCGTGTTTGAGCCTCTCCTCTTCTCCCGGTGCACACGATGTCCAGGCGCTTTTCACCAACGCCCTGGCTGCACCATGACACTCACTCTTGCTTGTCCGAGTCTCCCCTCTTCTCCCAGTGCACACAATGTCCAGGCGCTCTTCCCTAATGCCCTGGCTGTACCAGGACACGCACTCTTGCATGTTGGAGACTCACTTCTTCTGTTGGTGCCTACGAGGCCCCGGGGCTCTTCTCCAACACCCGGGCTGCACCACGACATGCACCCAGCGCGTCCGAGACTCACTTCTTTTGTTGGTGCACACGATGTCCAGATGCTCCTCACCAACGCCCTGAATGCATCACGACACGCACACTGCGTGTATGAGTCTCGCTTCTTCCTTTGGTGCACACGAGGCCCAGGCGCCCTTCACCAACAACTGGGCTGCACCACGATGCACCCAGCGCATCCGAGACTCACTTCTTCCGTTGGTGCACACAATGTCCAGGCGCTCCTCACCAACACCCTGGCCGCACCATGACACGCACACTGTGCGTCCGAGTCTCGCTTCTTCCTTTGGGCAGACGAGGCCCAGGGACTGTTCACCAACACCCCCTTGTGACACACACCCTTGCGCATCCTCGCCTTGTCTCCCTGTGCACACCACAACAGACGCTCCTGACCAACGCCATGGCCTGCACCATGTCACGCACTCTGCGCGTATTAGATTTAGCTTACTCTTGCATGACCACGATCACAAGACACAAATTCTGAGGGTCTCAAGGGGCAAAAAGCACGCGCACACCACATTGCTTGCCACTTCTCCAGAAACTTTTATGATCCTGTATTTCAAAACAGGGAACCAGCTCACCTCGGGCTCTTGTGGTTACAAGACACAGCACCAAGCACAGTCTTCTTCAAGCAGGGGGACCAGCGCCTCCAAGCACAGTCCCAACAGCCTCTTCCTTAGTTAGAACAGCATACTGCCGACCAGCCCCAGATCACAAAGCAAGGATTGGTCTATCCACAGCAGTCTCTTCAGTTATTCCTTCTTTAGCAGAGGTTACTATTGACCACAGAATGGGTCCAAGCCTTTTCATTCTCAATCCATATCTGTGTCATTCCCACATTCAGGGGCTTCAGCTCTCATAGTTATACCCCTTGATGTCTTTTAAGTTTGTATGTGCTCAGGGGTCCCTGACCCCTCCCTAAATCAGTTCTGGGTGTCTCCCTCCCATTGTCACCTCTCTCCCTTTGATACAGGGGGTCTGGAACCTTAGTCTCTCAGCAGGAGATGGGTCAATTGGTTTATAGCACCAGCCCAGGCCTTTTCACCTCCCGGGCTTCTCCTCCCCCTACTCTCCAGATGCAGAGCAGCCTGGTGTCATCTCAACCCCTCCCTGGGTCAAGACCTCTCCTAGCTCCTCTCACCTTTCAGTTCCAGACAGACAATCTACATTTCAGAGACACACAGAAATGCTCAGAGCACAGAACCCAGCCAATTTCTAAAAGAGTGGTTTATAAACACACAGTGACAAAACAACCTTCACAGAAAGATGCATTATGACACTGTGAGTCCACACATACCAAACTTCACCTCTCTATTATAAACTGACAGGAAACTAGGCTAACACACACAACACCCAGCCTCCTCCATTCTGTCATATTGGCAGAATGGCCTTTCAGCAGTGAAAAACAGAAATGGAGAATTTTTCACTGTCAGAACATAACACACACCTCATTTTGTCTTCTGCCTTTTACCTACACTGCACCCTGCCTAGGGGTTACCTGGTACCTACCACAGGGGTGCTCCATGTGTATATAAAAGGGAAAGTCAGACCTGACAAGTGTTTGCACTTGTTAGGATACTTGCCAACTTAGCATTCTGTGCACAGGCCCTACACTGAAGGCCTGATTTCCCTTCTCTGTGCACCCTTGCATTACTAGCCCTTGCACACACAGTGCACATCACTAGGGACTTATATTAGTAAGGCAAACATACCAATCATGGCCAACCAATCACCATTATATTTTATATAGGGAACTCCTGTACTTTGACACTGATCAGCAGTGGCAAAGTACCCAAAGCTTCTAAATTGGCATCTCTAGGTCAGGAAAACGGTCTAGGGGGAAATCAAAACGTTTAGGGAACTTTAACCAAAAAGGCCAAGTCCTACACAACCCCCTCCCATGCAAAAGCCAGGAGAGACCAATCATTACTTTGATGGACTTCCAGGCTTCGGGTGATAGAACCAGGATGCAGGCCCTCTACCACAGGGCCACCCTCCCGGATCTCGCCTGCCTACACCCAGGGGACTTCTTCATCACTACCCTCTGAGCCAACAATACCGTTCCGTGGATCCCTCCCTGCCAGGGGGACCTCTCCAGGGGTGCTGGACCCATGCCAACCCCTCCCTGGAGTGGTAACCACGGAGCAACCCATTGGTCATGATATTACCTCCAATCATCCTGTCCTCCAGATTAATAGTGGGCCTACCTTGGTCAGTCCTAGGGGACCCAGCCCTACTGGCTGGACCATGTCCCCTCGGTGTCCCCACCGGGGAACACAACCCTTTCTTAATCTTCCATTTAGTTTTCTGGGCCTGCCACTTAGGATTGGCACCTACAAACTTCAGAATGGCAGGAGCTCTGGCTACAGACTCCCCACGCCCTCCTGATGCTAGGTGTTCTTCCCCATACTGCTTGCAATCAGGCACGAGGCCTCCACACAGGGGCTCTCCTACGCCCCCCAGTTTCCTGGGTGGGGCTGTTGATCCCTGGGGGTGCTGCTCACTCTGCCTCCCCCTTATGGAGACAAGGGGCTAACCATAAACCCCTCTTCCCTACTCTGGGATCTCCTCATGACACCTGGCCCTTCTTCCCTCTCTGGTTCCCCTTCAGGCCCCTGGACCCATGACGAGGGGTCCGGTTCTCGTGCAGGCTCCCGGGAATCAAGGAACCCACACACTAACCCGGGGTGGCTCAATCCTGGAAAATAATTTCTGAGCCTACTGCCTGACTACGAGTTCAGAATTTGGCCATTTTTCTAGCAGTTCCTAAGTCAGAGGGTTAAGAATTTACTTCGATGTTTTCTTTTAGGACCTTCATCGGGATCTTGTCTGGTCCCATTGCTGCTGTATCTCTCACTTTCCTTATGTATACGGCAATTCGCTGATCAGTAGGCGACTGTATCTGCTGGTCCGTCTTGCTGTCAGTTCCATCGCATAAATATTTACCAATATCAATAGATGGTAGATTTTTTTTCACATAATTTGGATAAATGCGTGACCCATTCTTTTTGTGGGACTGGAGTTGCTCTCAGGTGTGTTTTGTTTCCACAAGCTTCTGCAACTATGTCCGAAAAGGCTTTAGCGTTTTTCAGACGCACTGCTTCTTGCAGGTCTACCCATTTTGTTATATTCTCTTCCATGCAGAGCCTTTTTCGTCTTATCTTTAGGGTGGACATTTCGGCCTTCCTAGCCGGAGAGAAGTTCATAAATTGCAACATGATCAGCTTATTTCATTTCTCAGAAAGGAGGTTTACTAGATATCAGAATTTAAAATCTTTCAAAAGTAGAGATTGGGTTGGCACTCTTGTTGGTTGAAGCTCTTGTTGAAGCTCAATAATCTTATTAATTTCTTTGTAAATTTGCTAGTGGTTCTCGCTGCTCCAAAGCATTCGGGCTGACTTTTGTTGGAATAATACCTCTCACTTACCATCTGATAGAGACCATGTAGAAGCTGGCTGAATATGGAGGTCTATTTCTAAAAGAAGTATTGGGTGGCATATGGGGGTATCTTTTCTTGAACAGCACGGATCAGCGCAGAGCACCAGGTTTGGAGGCTCGAAGAGCGAGTGAGCAAGCCGGCGTTGGTGACAGGGGGCAGCCGCCTCCTTTGACTGTAACACACTGCAGCCTCTCGCAAACATAGCCTTCCGCAGTCACCCGGAGAGAGAGCTCCGAGAGCAAGAGCAGGTGCCGCTGGAGCTGTGGTGGCTCGTACGGCCCATCAGTGGTGCAGGACGGGAGGTAGTGTGTTGTGCGGTGCATGGAGAAGGGGGTGACGGCTGTGAGTGCAGGTGAGCATGAGCAGAGAAACCAGCGGGGGCCATTTACCAAAAGCCAATCGCTAACCGCGAATCACCCCTTCGCCCCCCCCCCCCCGCCCTCCTTCACATTCTGGTCCTGGTCCCTTTAAAAAATCTCTGCTCAGCCCCCCCACTCGATTGTGGAGGACGACCACTAGGGGAAAGGAAGCCTCCAGGGAGCCTGAGAATGATGAGAGGCTGATGAGAGAGGAGCAGATTAGTAGAGCCAGCCAGCCGTGCCGGAGAACTTACAGATTCCAGTCTTGGTTTGCAGTTTGTAAGCTCGTTGCTCGACGGAGCTGGTAGTGGAGCGCCGGAAAACTTACCTGTGGGCCAAGAAAATTACCTGTGGGCCAGAAAAAAGCAAAGGAAAAGGAAAGCACGCTCTTTTTTCTTAACCAGGAAGACGTAGGTCAGACGGAGGTCAGACTGAGGAGAGAGTACTTTCCACCCACCCTCTTCCTTCCCCCACCTTACTACTAATCGCATAACCCATCCATTTGCAGTACCAACTCCTGTTTCTCTACAAAACGGTATAAATCTGTATAAATCTCTATAAATTGAGTTGAACTTATTGTACTTGCCTGTCTGCATAGCCCTCTTCTCTGGCGCTGTTGGAACTTGCCCCAGAAGTGATACCCATAGCTTTCTAAACGATCTCATCAACTCCGCTTGTCATAGTGCTTGTATATATTTTCACTACTGGCTCTGTGTTTATTTTGTGTTTTCTTTCTTTTTCCTTTTGGCGAACCTGCGAATTGGAGAGTGGGAGTCCTGCGTCTGGTTTTTGGTGTTGCATGAGCAGCGCATCTGTGGTCTGGCGCATTGGATTTATACCTCTCTAAGTGGTCGGCTAGCCTAAAGGTTTTCTATTTTTTAAGTTCTAAGTAATGACCGCAAAAAAATTGTGCTCTGGTAGATTGGTGTACTCTAGGGCATGCAAAAAAACCAGAGCTAATCCTCTAAGAAATAATTCATTGCAAATAAACATCCTGAAGAGTTTTAATACCATTCCATCTTTTTTTCAAAAAAAGGGAATAAGTCTTGAATCAGCAGAGATGCAGCGTTCTCTTCAACACAATCCTGTAGATCATGTAGGAGCCAATGATTTCATTGGTAAGCCACTGCCTGAAGTAACCTCTAATTTATTGTCCGAAAACAGGGCCACACAACCTATAGATTTTCAGCTCTTAGAATTTGGGGAGAGTGATTCCTTGTTGGCTAACCTAAATATTCATTCTCTATCTAATGGAATTGTTGAAACCAACGGGACGCCTCGCCCAGTTTTCGATCTGGGTGTACATATTTTAGAAGACTTTACGCTTCCAGATATTAATTTAGATCAGTCCCCTAAGCAGCCCCAAGTGTCTAACAAGGAATCATCTAGGATAATTGCTCCTGCTCCTTCTCTCTCTGTCAAGCATTGCCCAGCTAAAATGTGTCTGTTCAGCAGTACACCTAGCGAATCAGGCTCAATTGACTCTCGGCGTTCCTTCACTCCTGTTTTGTACCCAAGTTGTTTTCCCTCTATCAATAATCCTGAATCTAAAATACCTATGTCAGAATCACTATTTTGTTTAGAAAGAGTGCTGTCTTCTATTTTAGCTTTCTTGGAGAGATCAGTAGGTAACTCCGACCTTATTCTGGACTCCGTTTTGTCTTTGACAAAGTTTATAGCTTCTGAACAAAAATCTTTGACAAACAGAGCCCACACTGGGAAGAGATCATCAATTCCACCTCTTATAGAGGATAACTTAGTCAAGTCTAATTTTATTGTTTCTGCCCCTATTACAAATGGTAAAAGTCGGGACTTTGGCACTCAAGTTGGGAAGCCATTCTTTAGGGGGAAAAATAAAATCAAAGGCAAAGAAAACTTGGATCCCGTAGATAATTTACATCTATCCTTTTTGCAGCAATATTTTGATCCTGAGTCTTCAGCCACAAAGGCTGCACCGTTGTCCTGTCCACAAGTTATGCCGGAAAAAATAAATACAAGTATATCCCATAAGATGTTCCCCATTTTTCTTAAAACAATCAAAAAGCCCTGTAAACAACCTACAGAGTCAGATTAAAAAGTTGGATGTTCATTTGTCCAAGAAACAGCCACTATGAATACATGTAATACTGAGTGTAAAAAAAAAAGAAAGAGAAAAGCGCCGAAGGATCAGTAAAAAAATGACAAGATGGTTACGTTTTGATCCCAATCCTACCCAAAAATGCCCATAAATCTGGATTCAAATGTTTTGAAAGAGGATGATGGCCATCCAGGAAGTAGCCAATTGGGCAACTGCTGCTTTGTTCCAAATGTAATGGTACCTAACGAGCCGTCACAAGAAGCAGTGTTGACGGACTTAAATGTTTCCCCTATTGTCCAGAATACTCTGAATCCCAAAGCTTCTCTATTTGTTTATTCCTTAGGAACTGATGTCATTTATAACCGACATGAACATTTTCCCAAGGTGACCACTATTGTCGATTCCATGCAACATCTCGCCCCCAATATTTTGCTTTTTTCATTTATTTTCGACCTGGAACTACATATGAATAGGTCCTTTTTGTTGGGGCGCTTTGCTTTAATTCCAGACCTTGAATTGATTGAGACTAATGACATTGCCTTGGTAGAGATCCTAAAATATAATAATAATTTTAGGGGTGCAAGAGTAACATTCAAATCCAAACTTATCTCATATTTGATTCTGTCACATAGTGATAAATTACGATCTAGTGGCATTGATGTGTTAATCCCAGACTTGGAGCAAGCTTAAAAAAAAGTGGCTCAACGTAAGCTGCCTAACTTTGAATTGGAATCTTCCAATAAGGTTAAACCTTTGCTAGAGAGAGAAAGTACATTACAGATCGTTCTCGGTAAAGAAGGTAGGAGATTTTCCCTACACATAGAGAAAAATACTGAGCACGTGCTTCCAGTAGAGGAGGAAAATATGAAATGGAGCTGGCTAGCAGGTACACTTAACGCAAATTGATCCCTAAGCCTAAAAGGTAGGAATTCTTCCTAGCAAGGACAATTGTGTGCTATCCTGGTACGCTGCTGGCTTAAGTACTAGCAAAAACAAACTGTTAGTTTTAAAAGAGCAGCACGCCGATATTATTTGTCTCCAAGAGACGTGGACCACAAAGAATTGGTCCACTGATGATTACATAGTACTAAGCAGGACTCGCCAAAGGAGGTATTGCCTTTCTGTTAAGCACAAGTCTCAACTGGTCATATAAAGAGTTTCACCATGCCTCCAACTTAATTCAAGCACTTAAGCTAAACCACAAGTATGACCAAGGCAATTTCGATTCCTTGCTGATTGTAAATGCATATCTCCCCCTGATAGATCTTATTCCTTCCTATTGAATGGTTTATTTGCTTTTATCGCCTCTACTTTGGAGAGGGAAAACTGTAGTTCCCTCATATTAGTGGGAGATTTGAACCCTAAAGATTCATCATATAGCATAAAGATATTTGCTAATTCTGTAAAAAATGAGGCCCTAAATATCCCCAAGGCCCAATTCCCGACTTAATGCAGGACTGACAAGAGAGGAACCCAACTACTTGAAGGTTTGAGAAACCTAGATCTTATAATTGTTAATGGGAGGCTAGAAAAGGATACTCCAGCAAACTATACTCATAAGGCCCCATCTGGGAGATCTGTCATAAACTATTTAATAACTTCGGCAGATTTTTTCTGTAAACTTAGAAATATGGAGGTCATGGGAAATGCTCTTAGTGATCACATGTTGATTTGTTTTAATTTTGAATTTAGTTGCGCTAAGGTAGATCCCTGGAATTTCAAAGGTAGTATAGTTGGGTTTAATGCATCTAATGGTAGAATCCACTGGAATTCTCAAGCTTCCACGAAATTAAAAGCAGCTTTAACGGTTCTAATTAGGGACCAACAGCAATTACTGACTGGTGATTACTACCCTTCCCAATTGGATTTATTTGAAGTTTATTCCCACAACTTAGGTGCTTCGGTCAAATCTTGTAAACTTCAGCAAGCTTCAATAAAACGAAGAATACATTTTAATCT
The DNA here is from genome assembly GCF_964261635.1 of Lissotriton helveticus. Taxonomy (NCBI): domain Eukaryota; kingdom Metazoa; phylum Chordata; class Amphibia; order Caudata; family Salamandridae; genus Lissotriton; species Lissotriton helveticus. The sequence goes on along the minus strand of NC_136071.1, from coordinate 982,655,010 downwards.
GTTATTAAAATTAAACAGGGAAATAAATAAACTAGTGAGAGCCCAGTTTTTGATTTTTTCTCATGAACGAAGTAACCTATTAAATCTACTTAAGAGGAAGCGACAAAGGAAAAAACGCTCTCTAAGGCGAACAAAAGAAGATGGAGTATGGGTTCAATTAAAAGAGGCTGCATCAAAAAATCATGCCAAAAGATATTGGATAATAATCGCTGATTGCTGTGGCACAAGAGTAAATTCGCTTCCAATCCCCATTACAGAAGAGAAGTGGAAAGTTCATTTATTAGAACTAAACTCTGCCAATCATAATTCTACTAACTCAAACCTTGCAACTTCTGGTAAGCTTTTAACTCCTGAATCTAACAATGTATATGTAATCAATGATGTAGTCGGAGCAATCAAAACAATGAGATCCTCTGGAGCGATGGGTTCCGATGAAATTCCCATGACAATATTTAAGAAAGAACCACTTCCGTGGGCTACCTATCTAACTCCCCTGTTTAATCAGTGCTACTCTCAGGGAAAAACTCCCCCTTCGTGGTCCGGAAGTATTCTAGTCCCCCTATATAACAAGCATTTACAATGCAATGGTTTTGCCTTTGTTAAAGTTAGAGCTATTGGCATTGCTCTTGACACTCTGAAGCTCCACTCTGAAGCTCCACTCTGAAGCTCCACTCTGAAGCTCCACTCTGAAGCTCCACTCTGCACTCTGAAGCTCCACTCTGCACTCTGAAGCTCCACTCTGCACTCTGAAGCTCCACTCTGCACTCTGAAGCTGCACTCTGAAGCTCCACTCTGCACTCTGAAGCTGCACTCTGAAGCTCCACTCTGAAGCTCCACTCTGAAGCTCCACTCTGAAGCTCCACTCTGAAGCTCCACTCTGCACTCTGAAGCTCCACTCTGCACTCTGAAGCTCCACTCTGCACTCTGAAGCTCCACTCTGAAGCTCCACTCTGAAGCTCCACTCTGAAGCTCCACTCTGAAGCTCCACTCTGCACTCTGAAGCTCCACTCTGCACTCTGAAGCTCCACTCTGCACTCTGAAGCTGCACTCTGAAGCTCCACTCTGCACTCTGAAGCTGCACTCTGAAGCTCCACTCTGAAGCTCCACTCTGAAGCTCCACTCTGAAGCTCCACTCTGAAGCTCCACTCTGCACTCTGAAGCTCCACTCTGCACTCTGAATCTGCACTCTGAAGCTCCACTCTGCACTCTGAAGCTCCACTCTGCACTCTGAAGCTCCACTCTGAATCTGCACTCTGAAGCTCCACTCTGAATCTGCACTCTGAAGCTCCACTCTGCACTCTGAAGCTCCACTCTGAAGCTCCACTCTGAAGCTCCACTCTGAAGCTCCACTCTGAAGCTCCACTCTGAAGCTCCACTCTGATGCTCCGAAATTCGTTTTCTTAATTTAATTGTTTACTTACCTGCAATCATCCAGATTCCTGTGCTTATCACCCCCACCCTGCCCCTCCTCCGCCCCGCCTGCCTGCTCCACCGCAACTTCCTCCACGGGCCGCGGCTGCAGGTGGGTCTGTCTCTGGGTACTCCTCGAGAGAGGGCTAGTGGGCATTGGGTGGTCATTGAGAGTCCCCTTTCTTAGACTTTGCAGTGGAAGCTGGGTAGTCTCTCTCCCTGACCACCTCCTTAGAGTATTGTAGTGCATTTATATAGGGCCTACTACCCCTGACTTGACATTGAAGCGCTTTTTCAGTGAGTAGCACGCTACTCCGGAATGCTGCTGATCCATGCCCACATCGGAGGACAGTGGGTATCCCGGGTGTGGCCCTCGCGGGTGGTACCCTTCCTCCGAGAGGTGTTGGCAGCGTGTGGCCCTGTCCCCGAGCGCCCCTCCACATGGGGACAGTGTTTTGTGGCTCAGAGGGGCGCTTGTACTGTCCTAAAGCGAGGGCTCGTCAGATGCTACGGTATGGGCGTGTCGGGTTATGCTCCGCCCGAGGGGCGGGACTTAAGCTCACCTGGTTCCAGTGCGGATTCGACCCCACCCCGGTCAGACTTTAAGAGGCTGATGCACGGGTGCGCCACATTCACAGGATTGAAACTGCAGAGGAGAACAGGTGCGTCAGCGGGATCTAGGTAAGGAGGCCGTGAAAGGTCAGAGTGCAGGGCGGACTGCTGGTGGCAGAGGGCGGGTTTATCGTGGAGAGAGGTCAGTGGGCGACTCTGGGGGCACAGGGGAGTGAATGTAAACTGTGAGGGGGTCTTGTTGCAGTGGGGAGCAGGAGAGGACATGGGCGGTCTGGGTTGGTCTCTAAACATACACCCTGATTGCTGTGTACGGGGAAGCGTACTTCTGTGATGGGTGGGTTGGGGGGGTTCTTGTTCACAGGTCGGAATGGACACGATCTGTTGGAAGCTACGTTTCCCTGGCTTTTTATTTTAGTTTTATTAAAACCGTTCCCGCGTCAGTACGACTACCATGAGTTCAGAAGAAGCTCCCCGGAGCATTAGTTTATCTTGGATTGATTTTCATTCTATTTTAAATCGGTCCCCCTCTGAGTGAAAGTTCATAGTTCTGTTATATTTGACTGCGTTGGGACAACAGCGGTCTCGGGGAGGGTGCAAGATGGTGCACGTTTACGATACCCCCCCACCCATGCCCCTTAACAGACAGTTTGTTCTCCCGTTCACACTGCAGCGCCTCGAGTATTTTTAAGGGAGTCGTGGCGCTTGCTCCTGCATGGCTAACGTTTTAATAATGTTGCTCTTGTGACTTACCTTTGATCGCTGATTCTCACTGTCCTTCTGTTACTTTAAGCGCTACGTCCCTTCGGAGCCCTGGAACAGGCGCCTTTTTCTTCCCGCTTGTCAAGGTTTGGGGGGCGAGGGTTCCTCAAGCAGCCAAAATCCTTCTGCGGCCCTCCGAGCAGGCGTTTCAGGGGTCCTTGTTTAGGGGGTGGGAGTCATTTCACGTAGATTAGTGACCAGTATTCCATTGGGTCTCAACCTCCAAGGGGGTACGGTCGGTCCTGGGAGGGGGGGGGGGTCGAAGTGAGAGGGATCCCCTGAGTGCTCTCCGGCAGACGTGCTGCAGGTGGAGCCACCCATCGGCCGGGTGGGCTGTGGCGTGCTTAAGATGGCGAGCGGCGGCCCGCATGCAGGAGCCTAGCTCCTCGAAGCAGCCAGGTGACTCGAGTAGAACACTGTTCACTACAATAGGCCTCCGGGACCCTACTTAATTTAAACCGGGAGGTCTCCTACTAATCCCCACCGAAGAATATACGGCGAATCTCATTTGTGCAGTTAAAAACATTCCGTTTTAATGTAGTGGACAAACAGTGCTGATATCTAGCGCTGCGAAGCCATGGCGGGAGTGAGCTGTAAATACAATATAGTATCTAACCGGTTGTGCTGGGGTTGGGCAGCAGACTAAGATTTTTTTTGGGGGGGAGGGGTTCGGCGGGGGGCGCTTATGTCGTTTTGTCACGGCATGGGGCACACTGCCAGTGTGAAATGGTTTCCGAGGGTGTAGAGTGGCTTTCCACGAAACCCGCGCCCCTGCTCTGGGTACGGCGTGGTGGCACAGCTGGCCTTTCCTTTTGGAGGCCGCAAAGCGGTGCGAACTTTTCCTCGGGCTACTTCATAACAAGCGGGAGGGGGAGCAAGGGAGGTGCCGGCAATGCCGGAACAGACTCGGGGGCGTTCCCGGCCTCGCGTGACGTCGGCAAAAGCCAAAGAATGTCGGGAACGCCCCCGTGTCTGGTCCGGCATTGACGGACAGGCCCCTCGTCCAATGGCAAGGCTCCATTTACGGAGCCAGCCAATGAATGAGGAGGGCCGACCCAAAGCACACTACAATTCTCATCAGGTTTTCGCCTGCGCGAAAAAGATGCGCAGAGCGCATCTTTTTGGCGAGGCAAAACCTAAAAAGGGCTCTAGAACACACCCTGGTAACTACCGGCAAATAGCCCTATTGCATGCTGCGGGAAAAATCTTCACCCGTAGCATCCTTGATCATCTTACCGAATGGGTGGAGGAGAAGAATGTTCTCCCTCTAGTGCAAGCAGGTTTCAGGAAAAATCATTCCACCTTAGATAACATCTTCATGCTAAAATTAATAGAGGAGAAATATACTTTTATCCGCAATTCAAATGTATATATGGCGTTCATAGATTTCTCAACGGCATTTGATAAGATAGATCGCCCTTTACTATGGAGAAAGTTGCAAAAAATGGGTGTGCCCCATCCTCTGTTATCCCTAATTATTGCACTTCATTCGCAAACTTGGTGCAAGATTCTTATGGGTGGAAATCAAGGTCTATCTGAAGCTATCCATACTGAAAATGGCTTGAAACAAGGTTGCTTGCTAGCGCCATTGCTGTTTTCTCTATATATAGCTGATTTACCTGATATTTTTAATCGCTCTGAGGGAGACGCCCCAAAGTTAGGTAACCGGTCATTTGCATGCCTCCTTTACGCAGATGATATCGTACTAATTGACCTAACCCCCATTGGGTTAAACAGAAAGTTGATTTCCTTGCAGAACTATAGAGTCGACCACTTCCTAAAAATAAATGTTTCAAAAAGCTAAATTTTAGTTATGAAATGTACGCAAAATAGAAAATTATGTAATTTTAATTGGCACATAGGTCCTGAGAAATTGGAGGTTGTAGACTCATGTCCTTATTTAGGGAAACTAATGGCAGGCAGCACAAAGAATATATTTCATACTGAATGCAGCACATCTAAAGCAGTATTGCACGTCAATGGCTTGCGTATCTTTTATAATGCTATGGGTAGAAGGCATTTTTTACATGCATTAATGGTTTTTAAAGTAAAATTCCATCAACGCTGCTTTATGCCATTGAATCCATCCCTGTCAAAGATTGGAATTTTTTGGACAGAATCGAAGGTCAGATATTACGTAAATTATGTAATTTTAATACGTTAGTCCCAACGGCCGCTATTAGGCTGGAATTTGGCTTAATAAGCTCCTACATCCAAGGTTTAGCTAGGGTATTGCATTGGGGATACCAGTTGAAAAATAGCGAGCAAGATTCATTAAGAGGGATCATGTGTCAAGAAGTTTTCGGTGTTCGGGCAAACAATTATTCTTTTTATCATTATTTTTTATTTGCAAAAAAAAACTTCTCGGTGCAAGAAGATTTAGTGAATACTCTTCTTCCTTCAGAATTTAAATCACTTTTAAAAACCACTAGTGGTAAGGTTAGTTTTAACAGGGACATTGAATTCTGTAATTTCAAAAAGAGATTAGAGTTCATTTTAAGGACAAACATACCAAAAACTTCTCAAAAATATGTATACTGGAATTTACAGCATGGAACCCGAAGGCTTCTCACACTTTGTCGCATGAATCTTCTACCTTTAAACGATATAACCGCACACTGGTCCCCAAGTCCTGAATTGACTTTGTGCCGGCGTCGTTGGCTTCGGCCAATGTTCTTACAAAATGGTGTCAAAAATGTAATTTCTGCACGCGACTTCTTATTTTGTCCAAAAAATGAAGCAGTGTGTTTTAAACTTTTTAATTATTTTAAAGAGTTCATGTGTATATTTTAGTCATGTTTTTGCCGCTGTTTGTACAAAATGGAGTTGCTGTGTTTCTCTTCCCTCTTCCTTCTGTTGCTACCTTAAACTCTCAGATAAAGTAAGATACTGGATTGTCTTTTTGCACATGTACTGCTGCTATTGCATTACTCTCTGGTTATGATAGGATATGCTTTATAAATTCCGTTTGCTGCTAAATTCAAATAATCTGCTGACGATGAATTTTGCATTTTACTTAGTATTTTAACTTGTTGACTTATTGTCCCTAACACATTTTTTTGTACTTTTTGGGATATATTTTGTCATTCTATTCTGACTTATGTCTGTGGAACGAGTGTTATTATATTTACATTTTCATGTATTAATTTGTATGTATTTTATGTGGATCTCATATGAGTTCCAAATCTTAATAAATATTTGAATTGAATTGAAATTTGAAGTATTACGTGGTCACTGCTTTGGACAAATTGTGCAGAGAAGCTGCAAAATGTATTGGATAAGTTGTAACTGCTGATGACATAGTCCAATATAGATAGCCCTGTTGAACGTTTTCAGGTGTATGAACCCAGCACATCTCCTCTCGTTCTCCCATTTAAGATTATCCCATAGAATTCATTGATTTGTTCCAATATAATTTTCCCCCTTAGCTCTGATGTGGTGTGGGAATACTACTGCTGGAATAGAGCAAGATTCTTCGAGTTCGGAATTCAGAATACAGTAAAGAAGTAGGGATTTTTGCACTGAAGTTTCCCATTATATGTGAGTTCTCGTTTGAATCTAGGGAGATATCTATTTGGTAGAATAAAAGTAAGAGTATTGTGTCGTGCTCCGCCCAGGAGGAACATAAATGTTAAACAGAAGTATTGACTTAACGCAAGCATTTTTATGTAAGTGCTTTAATTTAAGACATTGAACATTAGGGCTAGTTAGGTGAATTATTTCAAGGTCCCAGCTTAGTTCTTTTGATAGCAGGATAGCCAAGTGTCCCTTTGCATGACCTTGTCTGGTCCTTGTAGCTGGAGTATTAAAGACAAAGTTGTTTTTTTGGTCAAAATTATCTACTAACCAGTTTTCTGTCTGCAAACTATTGAGGGTTGGATATCTAATAACAGAGATATTTTGTCATGATTTAGACCCGCTATGTTCCATATGACAATGGTGAGGCTATTGTTAAAAGGAAGTTTGGCAGACTTTTCTTGCTTATTTTCATGTAAGTTGTTTGATAAGCATGACCCTACATTATCGTTTTGAATATTACTTGTGTGATGATTATCATCTTGATTCCATATCCATCTACCTCCGTCCTCAATGCTTATTATTAGTTTATCCGGCAGTCGCAGGCTGCATTGTTCTTTGAAAGTTTTTGTGGTCTGGTAATTAACTTTAGACCTCCTCCGAGGCTCTGGCATAGGTTGTTTCCTATCGTTATTACATCAAACCCTTTTTTATGTCGTTTTTCGCTTTCTTTCAAAACAATAGCTGTAATCACGTTAGACCAGAATTCCACTCGGGCTATATTGTTGTCCAGACTATCAGGGAAAGTCACCAACTTTATCTCTGGTGATGTAAGCCATGGAAGAGAGGGCAGACTTTTTAGTAACTTTAATATCTTCTGTCGGTTTTGTGGACCATAGAATGTGAAAAAGAGGTCAGTTATCTCAAGCATATTAAAGGAAATCTGAAGGTCGGTGTGCGCTGTTGGCACTGTACCTGTGTCTTTATAACTTATAGACTGTTGTGGCCAGTGGTTGCTCCTAATTGAGCCAATGGTTTTAAATTCAGGTGCTAGGGGATTTAATTCCTGCGGTGGGTCTTGACTATTAGGTGGGCTTATAATAACTTTATCTGGGGTATACTCCAGGGAACATATTTCTTTATTCCCGTTAGTCATTTTTTCCTTTTTTCGTCTCTAGCGTCTCTTCCCTTGGCCTTTTTTTAGATTGTGATCTTCCACCAGGGTGGCTAGTTTGATGGTCCGCTAGATATTGCAACACTGTTGATTGTATTTCCAGTAGATGGTCTATGTTTGTTGTACATTTCTTCAAGACTAGCAGAATTGATTCAAGTATATTTTAAAAGGTGAAAAAGGCATGTGATAGGACTTCTTGTTTGCTGTAGGAATCAATATGGACGGGTGACAGAAACGGTAAAACTGGAGAGTGGGATAGATTACGTTCTACATTTGTTGGATTTCTTAAAGTACTGTTAAATAGTTCCAGTATCACTTCGGGACACTTAACCTCACTATTATGTGAGTTTTGATTTATGCTTATGTCCGAGAATGTAAAATCATGAATGTAATTTCCTTTTCCAGGATCCAAATGGGGCTGTCCAATTGGGTCTTTTGAGGTTGAGATGGCTAGTTGGTTCTTTTCTTCATTTGATTACATCTGGGCCTTCAGTTGTTTTTCTTCATTTTCTCTTTCCCCCTCCACAACATGTTGTTTTCCTTTTTCTTCTACTTCTATTCCGATTGGCTTGGAGCCTTGCGGTAATGAAGGAGGAAAAAAATCAGCAATTTTATGAGATCTTGATAAGATCTCATTTTGCTTTACCTCAGCAATTGCTCTGTTCCTAATCTTTTCACAAATATTGTTTGGCTCCTTATTTTTTTTAATGCCATCCTTTGTGTTTTTGTGAAAATATATTTATTTCTCTGGTGACACCAGTGACACTGGCCTCCGGGGTCAAGAGCGCCTCAATATTTATTTACCCCCTCACTGCTTCATGATTGGGTGATTTTTCCCAATAGGCCTATAGGTAGTATTTGCAATGTTTTCATCCTAGTTTTACTTCATTGTCCCAGAGATTACACGTTTGTAAATTTTAGGCAACCAAGTCTCTGGACCTCTGGTGACATGCCTAGATTGCCAACTTTATATCCAAAGAGGCTTAGGATTGGAGGACGGGGGAGGCTATTTTGCTCGTGGGGGCTGCATCAATGTATGAGCATTCACCGCCCACCACCTGTACCATTCATAGAGGATCCCTGTGTCCTTCTAATACCCACCCCAACCTCACAGGTGTCAGGACAGCAGACGCTGGAGATAGCAAACAATACTCCACCAAAAGGTAAAGTCAACAATCACAGGGTCAGGCATACAGGACCATAAGTAGCAGGATCACATAAGCCCATAAGCAGGTCAAAAGATTACCTCCAGCAATTGTTCTCCAGGATTTCTACGTGGTCGCTTTTGTAGGCTCCTTTACCCTCTCTTTCAAACAATCCTCTCTTTCTCCAGGGTCAACCAATAGCCCATCTGCTCGTTGGCTAGACCACTGGAGAAGCAAGGTCCAATGTCCTAGGTATTACACAGCTAACCTGTAGGTGCCCAGACTGTCAAAGCCCTGATCTGAACTTTGTTATAGTTTCATTTTTCAACTCTGGGGCTTGTGGGGCGACCTCCTCCGCTCAAATAGAGGGGCTGCCCCTGCAAACGGCTATCACCCCAGAGTCTCCTGGAAGAAGCACTTAACAGCTATTAAAAACAAGGCTTCCGAGTAAGATTTGGCTTATTTTCCTTGCATATTTGCTTGATACAATGGTCAGACAGCAAAAGGAAAGTGTATCTCATTTACTATGCAACTGCACTTTCCTGTTTAAAGTCCGCAAATGTGTGCGCCGAAGCGTATTTAACTCCCATGGAATTAGAACTTGCCGCCAAGTGATACATTTTGGCATGAGAGAAGTCGCACAAGTGCCTGCGCCTTTTGTTAAATTCATGTATGAAGCAGACAGGCTTCTGACCACTATAATCTCTAACGGTGGCTCCTATTTACATAAAAGAGGAAATTGCACATGGCAGGTGCAATAACTGCCCTGGCTTTGGGAGGAGGCTGATAACAATATTAATGTCCACGTTGCTCGGCAAGGGAATACGCACGAGCCTGGAGGACAATTCAACACGAACAGTAAGCTTTCTCTCTCTCTTTTGCACATTTATAATCATTTCCATTTAACCATCAGAGGAAAATGTCTTTGGGAGCAGTCTGCAAGCAATGCATGGTTTAAGAGAGAATATGTATTAGCCACACATGTCACTAAAGTAGTATGCAATTCTGCTCTCACTTTATACCTTTAACATTTCTCATTTAAATAATTATGTTTGTGGCAGCTACAATAATTGTCTGTTGACAGCAGGTTGCTAACTACATAACATTTCAAAGCTGCATGCACCAGTTGTGATGAAAATTTCGATATGAACAGCAAGTTAACCCGCTCCTCTCTGTATATTGCTAATAATCAATGCACTCTAAATTAATTTGCAATAGTAACATTCTGGGGCAGATTTATGTCGGATTTGCGCCACGTTTATGCCGCCGTTGCGTCACGCAACGGCGTGGAAACGTGGCGCATCTCTGCGACCTATTTACAACGTGACGCATCTAGGCAGATGCGTCACGTTGTAAAGCCCTGCGCCACATGAAACCTGCGTCAGGTTTCATGTGGGCGTTCTGTCGCAGAGTGGGCGTTCCCTCGTAGGAAAGCCCCGTAAAACTGACGCAGTGAAATCTACAAGATTTCACTGAGTCAGTTTTACGACGCTGCTGGGGCAAATCCTTACGCCTGCTTGAAGCAGGCGTAAGGAGTGACGCACCACGTTATGTATGGGTGGCCTCTGTACATTGCAGGAGTTGCGTCGCACTTGCGACGCTACTCCAGCAATGCGCCGCCTGTACACCACAAGATGCGTCACTCATCTGCCCTTCCTTGCACCATGGTGCACCGCATTGTAAATGCGGTGCATCTGTGGTGCCACAAAGAGTGAATTGCGTGACGCATCAGTTCTGGCGCATCCCTGCTGATTTGCAGAGATGCGCCTGAACTCATAAATCTGCCCCTCTGTTTTATTCTGTTTTATATTTGCTAAAACACCCACCAGTTTACTGCTTTGCAAAGTTTGTTTTTAATACAATAAAATTATTTTACGGCACAGTGATTTTATATTCTGATTTTTTACTGCACGTAACGGATTATAGTTTTTACTAACGGAAATAAAACTTATTTATAGATTAAGTGATGCAAATCAAGTAAATATGACAAGCTTGGCAGTGTGCTAACCAAACAAGAAAGTAATACAGTCTGAAAACATCAATCTGGCAATATCTGAATATTGAGATTAAATGGCACATTCTGTGGAAGGGACTTAATTAAATGTGCTGTTGCTAATCCTAAACCATGAAAGATTAAGTGCGCTTTCACTCATCCTAAAGAAAGAAATTTATGAGGAGGAATGACGTGTATGTTTGAGGTTACAGTAATGAATGTAAATAATTAAAATACTGATTAGAATATTAAGATGAAAGATATTTCGAATAATATAATCTGCTTGTCCAATGGCAATATAAATTATCACTACTGAGAAGGATTGACAATAGGATAGGAGACGAAATTGATCATGAGTTGCCGTTATCATAACTTTTAAGGAATATTTATAATATAACTCACCAAGTTGCCCAATCATGAGTGGAACTGATTACCTTGAGGGAAATACCTAAGATAAATCATCCACATCGACTCCAATGGAGAATTTAGAAAGGCATTAAAAAGTAACAGAAGCTCACCAAGATGAGCAACATATCTGACTGAAGGGTGAGTTTGGAGAAAGTCTTATCAACAACCAAGCAGCGTAAGATCCTAAAACACCCAAACCACGCCCAAAGTGTCTTTTAACTCTTTAATAGTGGGCTACTAGAAATAGAGAAAGGTGACCGATAAACCTAAATTGAACCATTCATGGACGGATTCAAGAGCTTAAGATACATCATTGTCACATCTCAAGCACCAACAGATTCACATTGGCTCTGACAATATGGCCAGTGATAATCAGATGAGTTTAACATCAAAAGGTGGTAGGACCCGTTTCTGGTCCAGGTTGGACCAGGCTTGGCAGTACGGGCTGGACTGGTGCTGTGGGGAGCAGGGTCAAGCCTGATTTGCATTTAACTGGGTCTAAATTGGAATGGCATGGCGACCAAAAAAAACCAATACATTTAATTCAGATCTGTGACTGGGGGTGAATGTTTGATTTGTTCAGCATTCCGTCCATCATCTGTTCTTTTTGCATTCATCCCCCTGAGTGGGAAAGGTTTGTTTGCCCAGACGTGGGTCTGGTGCTCGCTATGCCACCAGATTCAAGCTTGCCTGGCTGAAATGGGGTGATTCACTGAATCGATCCCAGGATGCTTGTTTCTGGTCCAGGGAGGACCTGGCTTTGCAGTTCGGCCTGGACTGTTCCCATGGGGAGCAGGGTCAAGACTGATTTGCGTATGGCTGGGTTTAAACAGGAATTGCGGGGAACGTCGTTTACAACGCAACTTTTAGCACGCAGTGCTATTACAACGCGGTTTTTAAATCGCATTCTATTACAACGCATGACTCTGGGGGGGCGCTCAAGGATAGGGAATAGTTTTAATTTACTATCCAACACCTTCCCTAGTGTCAACAGGGACTGGTGTTGGAATAGTAAATTAAAATATTCACTATCCAACACCCCTTTCTGTTATGCGTTGTAAAAGAATGCGTTATAAAAACCGCGTTGTTACAGCATGCGTGCTAAAAGCATGCGTTGTAACAACGTACATCCGGAATGGCATGGAAAGCACAAAAACAATGGATTTAACCCAGATCTGTGACTGGGGGTGAGTGTTCGATTTGTTCATCATTCTTCCATCATCTGTTCTTTTTGCATGTATGCTACAAATGCGTCACAGAGTTTGAGTCCAAATGTATGCTACACATATGTGACAGGTTGTGTGTCCCCAACTCATGCTGTGAGAAGTTGACTAAAAAGCCGAATATAAGTGCGGGTGGAACATCCTAGGCTTCATGCATGTAGCATTACGCCACTCACTTGAAAGGTGGAAGCGTGAGAAATAAGCTGCAGCTGTTAACGTAATGGTGATGTAAGTAAAAGTGCTCTTTGCCCAGACATAGGTGGAGCAGGGCAGAAAAAAGGCCGGTTGACCAATAGCTGGGCATATGCAAAGCACAGGCAAAGACCAGAGAGTCGGCCTACAACGTTCATTGGGAGAAGAATAGTATTGGAGTCTAACCTTTCATCTTGCATTCAGTGTTGAACAGGTACAGGTAATCACTCGCAGGTGACAGATGATCAGGAATAGAAATTCACCTCTCGTACACGATGTTTCTCTGTTACTAGTTGGTACACGTGAGTGCTGTCCCATTTGTTCCCTCACGCACCGCGGTCCCCACAAATATCTAACAGAGTTCATCAGTCAGAACACATACACAACATAGACCACGATATCACATTTGCAGCAACACAGGCCTGGACTATCTATCACAAATTACTGAGAATAGAGGATGAGCAGGATTTTGAAACCCCCCTTTCCCTCAGCAGACCTCTCCAACACCATAGTTCACTCGCCCACAGCATCTTGAAAATGGCACTAAGACCCACCCAGAAAAAGCATGTAGTGATACTGTGCTGCTTGAAACACCTTATTCTCAATTGTAAGCCTGTATGGTTATCACAGATAGTGATTAAACCTACAATCTAGGTTAACTATTTTTGACCAAGAAATGTGATCAGGCACTTTAACAGTGGAAATCAAACAAGTTGAGAGGTAGTGGCCATGCCAGAGGGACCTATTCTCAAAAAATAAACTTACATGTGAAGAAATCAACATGTGCAAATTCATTCTTGAACTTTGTAGTAAATGTACTACGTTTGGATATTCACCACATAAAAGTGTAAATTTACTACAAAGTATAGACATTCAAGTTTACACCCCTGAATTAAGGGGGTGGGGCCTAATTTACTAGTGTAAAGTTACAGGTAGGAACTTTTCATATTTAGTTGAGGTCTCTGCCACCAGAACAGAGATCTCCCTATGGTCAAGCGTAGGGAAAAGTAAAAAGTGTATTCAACTTTTAACAAATTAAACTATTTTTATGATAAATATTAATGTCAATTAGTTGTAACTCGTTATTTTTAATGTTGAACAAAATACAAAATATAACCCCCCCCCACTTCTAATTTAATTTTGACTCATGAATAGTTATTTCATGTTGCCAAATTCCAATTTTGCATGTTTGCAAAGATGAATCAACGCCCATTGAGGTCATTTGTCAGTGACTGACTGTCATTCTGTTCTCAGGGACGGTTGTATAAAAGCAGCAGCACGGTAGTTTATATTTCAGTCACTCGCAGTGCACGTGATACTTCACTGAAAGTAATTTGATGTTTCTGTGGTGCTGCTTGGCAGAGCAGCCTCCAGCCCACAAGTTGTCAGGGAATCTCGCCCACACATGCAGCCTGTGGAGTTGCTGTGCACAGGGATTTTAGCAGGAAGAACAAATGCTGTGTTAACGTGGTGTATTCTGTCAAAAACTTCAATCGTGGTCTGCAAGAACAAAAAGGATTTTCTAATGAACAGTAATGATTTAATTGATGAAATATGTAAATGAAATTAGCATCACGTGAATTGCGATTCTCCTATTACCATGACCAGAGAATCTGGATTTCATTAAAGACACGGAGGCTAACATTATGCATTAATCCTTTAATGCAGCTCTCACACAGCCGCTTACGTCACAAAGAAAGAACAAGAACTAGGTGACATCACAGTGTCCATAAAGGCCAGGTGCCAAGGGAGATCAGCCTCTTATAAATGCCTCGAGAGACAGGAGAAGTTGAAACGGAGGAACGAAGCTTGAACTTGAAAGAGGAACTGGAGACCATCTTGAATTCCAAGTAGATTCATCAGTTAGAATTGTCTGAAATGGAAAGACGAGGTAAATCAAGGAGAAGGAAGGAAAGTGACTTCATGAGAAGCATGAGCAAAACATCACAATAAGAAAGCATTGCAAGACTTAAATGACTGTAAACCAGATTAAATAACATTCCCAATTGCCCTCAGGGAGGGACGGGAGGGATAATGTTAGCCTCCGTGTCTTTAATGAAATCCAGATTCTCTGGTCATGGTAATAGGAGAATCGCAATTTCATTACAAGACAGGAGGCTACATTATGCATGTTGGTAGCCTTGAATAACTGCATCAGAAACGTGTTCAATTGGTTTGCAGTAGTGATGTGCGAAGGTATAGGCGTTAGACCAATCAGCGGATTTAAGGATAGCATCCAACTTACCACCAGACCAGAAAGATTTGCTGGCCATAGCGCTCCTAAGAGAGTGAGCCTGGAACTTAGACAGGTCAATACCAGCAAGGTTCATAGCAATTTTAACCCACCTAGCGATAGAGCAGGATGAGATGGGTTTAAAGGGGCTAACGTAAGAGACTAAAAGTTGATTTGCACCAGGAGGACGAAGGTCGGACATTCTGGAATCGTATTCCTTCATGCAATCAACGACACATAGTTTTGGGTGAGAATCAAAACGAGGGTAGAAGATAAAGTCAGACATGGTTTTAGTCCTTCTAGATATTTCGAATTTAACACCAAACATGTCGTAACATCTATTAGAGATGTCGAGAGCCTTTACATCGGAAACTCTGCGACAAGAGACTAGGCATAAGAGGGAGGCAAGCTTAATAGAGAGACATTTCCTGTTAAGGAGAGAATTATTAGGCCATGAACAAAAAAGATCAAGCAGTAATTTAACATCCCAAACTGATTGGTATCTAGGGCGAGGGGGTCTCTTGAGACGAATGCTTTTAAGGACTCTGCAGATAATAACGTTTTTACCTACCGTTTTACCATTGACAAGGGCATGGCCGGCTGAAATTGCGGATCTAAAGCAATTGATTGATCTATAAGAGAGGCCGTTATCATAGATTTCAACGAGGAAATTAACAACAGAGACTATAGGAGCCTCCACGGGATCCAGGTTCCTTTCCAGGCACCAACTAGACCATTTCTTCCAGATGTTATTGTATCTGTAATGGGTTCCTGGTGCCCATGACTCTCCGAGGAGAGTGAGAGCAGACGACGAAAGTCCAGACAGTTGGTGAGATTGCCTGACACTTTCCAGGCAAGAAGGTTCAAACTCCCCGAAGCGACCAGGTGATGGTCTTCTCCGTCTGCGTTTAGGAGGAGGCCCCGAGTCGCGGGAATCAGGAGGGGAACGTCGCAAGAAAGTTCCAGAGCAGTGGGGAACCAGGCTTGAGACGGCCAAAAGGGGGTTATCAGGACAAGGGAGCATTGTTCCTGTCTCACCTTCTGAAGAACCCTCTGAATCATCGCAAAAGGGGGGAAGGTGTAGGGGCGAAGGGGAGCCCAGGGCTGGAGGAAGGCGTTCACAGCTAGAGCACCCGGGTCTGGCATCCAGCTGAAGTACTGGGGAAGTTGGAAGGTCAACCTGCTTGCGAAGAGGTCCACGTCGAAGGGACCCCAGATAGTGTCCAGGGAATTGAAGATTGCCGCATCGAGTTTCCAGTCGCTGAAATCTAGGAGGAACCTCGAGTTCCGATCCGCTGAGATATTGGATTTCCCCGGGAGGTATTCCGCTCTCAAAGAAATTTTGTGTTCCAGACAGAACATCCATAATTTCTTGGCCAGATCCGATAGGTCTGCGGACCTCGTGCCACCGAGACGGTTGATGTAGGAGACCGCAGACACATTGTCCATTTTCAGAAGGACAGATCTGCCCTGAAGTGAGTGTCTGAAACTCATCAAGGCATAGAGCCCAGCGGTTAGCTCTAAAAAATTTATGTGGTGGGAGGACTCCGAAGGGGTCCAAACTCCGCCGGTGTCCTGGTCGAGGAGGCGAGCGCCCCAGCCATGGAGACTGGCATCTGATTCCAAGACGAAGTCTGGGGTGGAACCGAAGATAGCCCTTCCATTCCATGCATCCAAATTGTCCAGCCACCAAGCGAGTTCTAGTCTCGCTGGCTGATCCAGAGAGATCTTGTCCCCATACCAGAGACCGGACCGGAGGGCTTGGGCTTTCACCCTCTGGAGGGCACGGTAGTTTAGGGGGCCCGGGAAGATAGCTTGGATCGAAGAGGAAAGAAGACCCAAGAGTCTGGCTAGCTCTCGGAGAGAGAGAGATTGATGTTTCAGGACAAACCTGATTTCTTTTCGGATTTTCGCGATCTTCTTCTTCGGGAGTGAGAGAAGACAGCTTGAGGTGTTGACGGTGAAGCCCAAAAACTCCAAGGATTTTGAGGGAGTCAGGATCGACTTCTCTCTGTTTATAATGAAGCCGAGATCCTCTATCAATTCCATGGAGACCCTGAGGTCTTCTCGAATTTGTTCCTGGGTTTGAGACATGATAAGGATGTCGTCTAAGTAGATAATTAGGCGAACCCCTCTCGCTCTGAGGATCGAAACGATGGCTCTCATGACCTTGGTGAAACACCAAGGGGCGGAAGAGAGACCGAAGGGGAGGGCTCGAAATTGGTAGAGGTGTCCGTCCCAAATAAATTGGAGGAAGGATTGGTGTTCCTTGGCCATAGGGATAGTGAAGTAGGCGTCCTTCAGGTCTAGCTTGACTAGCCAATCTCCTTGGAGAAGAAGGTCCCTGAGGAGATGGATGCCCTCCATCTTGAAGTGGCGATAGACCAGGTATTTGTTCACTTCCCGTAGGTTTATGACAGGCCTCCAGCCTTTGTCCTTTTTCTCTACCAAGAAGAGGGTACTTACAAAATTCTTTTGTGACCAGGGAACCTCGATAATGGCTCCCTTTTTTAGCATAGAGGAGACCTCCTCCTTGGCGATAGCTAGGTGCTCCGGGGGGAGGTCCAGGGGTCTTGGAGTCGTGGATTGGTAAGGAATGTCCACGAAATCTATCATGAACCCGCGGACGGTTTGTAGGACCCACGGGTCTTGAGTATAACTTTCCCAGACATGATAAAACAATTTGAGCCTTCCCCCGACCTTTGGAGGGGAGGGGGGAAGGAGGGCACTTACTTGAGGTGTTGGTATTAGGTGCTCCACGGGAGGGGAAGCCTCTGCCTCGGGAACCACGAGCTCCTCGTTGGGGGTAGAACTGCTTGTTCGAGGGGTAGTATCCTCTTCCTGCACCACCTCTTCCTCTGCCGGAGTTATAGGGCCGGAAGTTGGCACGGCCGAAAGAACGGCCCCTTCTTCCGGCCTGGTCAAAAACATTAGATGGGAATACTTTTTTCAGGTTGCTCTGGGCCCTGTCAAGCGCCGTAAAGGTCGCGACGTATCTGCCAATTGACTTAATCATGTCTTGCCCAAAGAGTAGGCCATGAGGTTCGGAAGAAGGTTCTTTATCGGCCATGTCCCCGAGTTTGGGGTTAATTCTGTTTAGGACGGTTTTTCTCCTTTCCATGTTGAGGCTCGAATTGGCGTTCCCTAGAAGAACGATGGCTCTCTGGCTCCAACCCCTGATGAGCGCAGTGTCGAGGGGAGTATCTGAGATATAGGACTCCTCAGCAAGGTTAAGGATTTTGGTGAGAGGGCCTAGGATGTCTAGTAGACGGTCCTGGCAGGATTTAAAGGCTCTTTCGAGCCCCTTTCTAGGGTCCTTACCCAGTTTAAAGAGAAACTTGATGAGGTCTGGGTCAAGGTTGGGGGTCTGGCAGACCTTGTCCCCAATCCATGGTCTCGGGCATTCGGCGCGCATGATGTTCCTTTCATCAATTTCCAAGGAGTTTCGCAACCATTTGGTTATAAACTTGCCGACATGTTCCTGGGGGGACCACTTAGAGCTATTGGGGCGTGAGATGTTGACCGGAGAAAACATTTCTCCCCCTAGGGGGTCAAGGATGGAATCCTTGGAGGAGGAAGGGGGATGTAGATCTGGGAAGGAGTTGGGGTCCGAGTCGGAGAGATAATCACTAGGATCGAAAATGAACTCGTCGTAGGGTTCCTCGAAGGTTTCCTCCAGGTCAGAGTAGGTATCGGAGAGAGCACTAGCACCGTGACCAGTCGTGCCGCTTAGGACACCTTCCAGAGTTGTACCGCCAGGGGTACCCAACCTAGTTGTGCCGCGAGGGGCACCAATGCCTCTTGGAGCGCTAAGGCTTCCCGAATCCAGAGAGGTGCTTGGACCTCCAAAGTTCCCCGCACGACTATCTATAGTGTGCTTGGTTTTTCTAGGTGCTTTGAGCCTTGTAGGGTCATCAGGGTGTTGCCCAAGGTCGCTGAGGGTCCTTTTACGGGACATTACCTCGCTAAAGGTATCGAGCATGCATGCTCTCATCTCCTTTTTCAGAAAGCTTTTGAAAGCGTCGCTATTGTGAGAGGGAGAGGAAGCAGTAGCGTCCTCACTCTCCATGTCCGACATTTGTTAGTGACAAAGGAGGGATAGAAGGCTTAATCTGCCTCTTATCTTTGCTCTCTTTCTCCTTTTTTTTTTTTTTTTTTTTATGTATGAATGCCACGTTTTCCTATTTTTATTTTGTAAGGTTGTGCCTGCGCCAGAGAATGCCTTAGTTTGCCTGGTTTGCCGTATCTGGGTAGGGTTGTGGTAAATTGGCCGAAGCAGTGTGTTTGTCGGTAGCTCCCGAAAGCCTCGCAGCAACTGACGTGCTCGAGGCAGTGCTGGGAGGAGAGGAATGACCCTTAGGAGGCAGGGGGCGTTGCGCCGCCGCTGCCGAGGGTCATTCCTCTAATGCGGGACGCGTGAGGCGGCGCAAGATACCGGGATGGTATCAGAGCACAGCGCGAGCGGAAACGGGCAGCGAGGGGAAGCGGGCAATGGAGGTAATCCATTCTAGGGTTTAGGGCATGCCTAAGAGCCGATTTTGTTTTGAGGAGTAGCGAGGAAGCCGAGGGCGGTCGGCGAGTAGGGCGCGTAATCGTTTTTAGTTGTACAGGGGTTACTTAGGGAAGAC
Organism: Lissotriton helveticus; assembly: GCF_964261635.1. Taxonomy (NCBI): domain Eukaryota; kingdom Metazoa; phylum Chordata; class Amphibia; order Caudata; family Salamandridae; genus Lissotriton; species Lissotriton helveticus. The sequence goes on along the minus strand of NC_136071.1, from coordinate 982,635,756 downwards.
ACACGGTGCGGGGAAGACAACCAAAGATTGGAAGTCTTGGGGGGTTACAGTAGGGTAGCACAAACGCTGTAAATGGGAACACACAAGTTCCCAGGGGGTCAGCACGAGCATAGCATATATCTAAGCAAAATGTAAACAGTATGATACATATGTAAGGGCAAACTGTTCAATAAGCGGTAAAGGTCTATAAACATCAGCAACTATTTCAATAGCAATAACAATATCAAGAGTTAACATTGAAAAGGCAAAGAGTAGTAAAGTCAACTTATCTGTTGGAGAGCCGCATTTAAAAGAGGCTGATCTCCCTTGGCACCTGGCCTTTATGGACACTGTGATGTCACCTAGTTCTTGTTCTTTCTTTGTGACGTAAGCGGCTGTGTGAGAGCTGCATTAAAGGATTAATGCATAATGTTAGCCTCCTGTCTTGTAATGAAATCTCACAATACAGAAATGAACCTGGTAAGATAGAATCAGAGTTTTCGCAAATCCATTGCATTGTGGTTAGCTGGATGGCACTTCTACCCAAAATTAGGTGCCTATAATTTATTAGTTGGGCAAAAGTTGCCTGTTGTGGGACAATAGTTGAACTGTGCTTTTGAGACCTCGTAAAACGAAAGCATTCTAGTGTTGTTTTATTCTCATAAAATAATGCATTTCAGGTACACAGGCATAATTAAAATAGTAAAAAGGTGTACCTCTTAAGTAATGCTTACTAGTACATGTAAGGTAAGGTAAGGTAGTACAGTCTGAAGTGTAGAACTTGCAACACGCTTCTGGACCATTTTTTATCATACAATTGTAAAAGTGGCAGGGGATGAAGCCTTACTCACAAATGCCAACCGAAAAACAGCGGTGCACGTAAAACAGACGTCTACAGATTAGAATTGGAGTCCTCAAGTCTTAAGTCAAGAAACTAAAATACACACTCTTCAATGACCTTGAAATACTGGCAGAGTACATTAATGGTGGGTTGTTCGTGGTCACTTTAGTCCTCTTTCTAATCACAGTCGTGGCTGTTTTATGCTGGGTTTACTTCCGAAAGAAATGCAACCTCATGTTCCATTAAAATCAAAGTGGGTCTTATTTATGAAGAGTGTTGCACTGCTGCGTGAAACCAGCAATGCAACACTTCTCAGTGCACCCTCCTTGCGACACCTTGGAAGCTCCACATTTAGGTAGATGCATCACTTTGTAAACCCCTGCACCACATTATACCTGCGTCAGGCATAATGTATGCAGGGTGGGCGTACCAAAATACAAGGAGTTACCCTATAATACAAAATAGGGACCGGGTGATATAAACCAAGGAAAGAAAGACAGGTCCCTAGAGAGTTCCATTGCAACAAAGTCTTGTAGAAGTGGCGCAGTAAAATCTAACAGATTTCACTACACCACTTCTAGGACGCCACTGCGTCAAAATCTTACAGCAGGCGTAAGACAGGCGCAGGCCCTTTTACATGGGGCTTGCCCCAAGTGAAAGGACATATTGCTGGAGTTGCGTCTGTTTTCAGACACATCCCCAGAAATGCATCACTTTTGTGCCTACAGATACGTCAGAAATACAGTGCATCCATCATGTCGCAAGCAGGGCACTGTGAAAACTGTAGCATTGCTGTTTTCATGCAGCGATGCAACAGTTTCATAAATGAGGCTCTCAGTATTCCTGACTTATCTGTTGCTGCAGTAATGGCTCATTGCTGGAGTGTGTCACAAAACAGACGCAGCTCCTGCTGTGAGGCAGGCATGAGGATTTGACACAGTGGCATCCTAGAGGTGGCGTAGTGAAATCTGGTAGATTTCACTGCAGCACTTCAACAACACCTTTTGCTGGGGAACGCCCACTCTGCACACATTATACCTGACACAGGTATAATGTAGCGCAGGGGTTTGCAAAGTGACACATCTGCTTAGATGCAACACTTTGTAAATATGTTGCAGGGTCGCTTATAGTTTAAGGCGTCAGTGGATCCCATAAAGTGACGCACCAGTGGCGTAAAGGGCTCATAAATAAGCCGCAAAGTGTTCCTCGAATTAACTTCAGCATATTTATCCTTACATCCTGACTGTCGCTCCACTGGTCAGGAACCAAGCTGAAGTTCATTTTGTCTCTCTGCTACTCATTTACAAGAGAGTGCTGCAATGCGGCACCACAAGCCCTTTGGCTGTACCCCGCTGTAGCACTTTCAAAGCTCAGAGATGTGACGTATTTACAACAAAGTGTCGCATCCCTGTGCTTTCCCCTGCATTGGCGCACGATCGGCTGCCATGCACCGGCGCAGACACCCAAGGTGCAAGGATGACTGCGTCATGGGGAGATTGTTTTTGTGCAGGAAGGGACACCTTTGCTGCACAAAAACAATCTATTGAGGTGATTTCCTCTTTCCATGCATGCTGTAGAATGCAGCACGCATTGAAAGAGGGAAAAACAAGGAGAAATGTAAACATTTCTCCTCGTTGCTCCTCATTATGCCTCCCCTGGAGTAGCGTAGCATTTTGACACATTTCCAGGTATACGATTTCTCGTAAAACTGGAAATGTATCAAAATACATGGGTGTTGCGTGGGAACACCAACATCAACATCCATGTCACCTCTCACATGCAAAGTGTGACGTGAGAAGAGGCAATATTTACAAGAACACTTAAAGCCATGCAGGGTGGCTTTACATGTTCTTGTAAATGCCTGTGCGTTGTGCAGCCAGTGCATCATGCGTACCAGCGTTACAAGGGGTTGTAAATAAGCCCCTTAATATGTAGTGTTTTAACGTCCTGACTAGTCCACTGAGGCCTGTGTGTATCATATTGAAAACTACTAGTTTGTGACAGCCCCATTCTACCCCAGAGCTCATGCTCTGCACACTCAGGCCTATTGGCCAGGGCATTGGGGGATCTTGACTAGCTTTCCAGGGGATCCTGCTTAGATCATGGGTAGACTAAAATGGCCTTTTGTTAACCACGCAGAGCGTTAGGGTTGTTCCTTTCCAGCCTGCAATTCTGAGGGCACCTGCAGCCTTATAGCACGCTGTCCAGAATTACGGCTGCTCTGCAGGCATCAATAAACAAGGCCCAAAAGCCCGGCGCTCAGGAGAGAATTTATCAATGATGCAGCATACCGCAGGGACCACTAGGCCTAGGGATTGCTGTATTTTTATATCAAAATAACACTGGGCTCACACTAGGGCCCATTTCTTTCGCACCCTATTTATGACATTGCCATAACAATTACTTTTAGGTATCCTGGGAGGAGTCGGGCAGTGTAGTTAGTTACCTTTATGATAAGTGTATGTGGATAAATACATCGCCTGGACTCCTAACAATCCTCTTTGATGCAATTTTGCTATCAGATGCATATATGGGTTGCAGCTCCTGCCTTTAAGGCTCTCATTTCATGTTAGCATTAAACACCTGCCAGGGAACTTGCTTTTATGGATTCATGCACTGTCAGGGGCCAGACAGTGTAATTCAGTTAATGAGATTACCATCACTGTAACCACTTGGCTCGGCCCCTAATAGTGCTGAACCATATCAGAATTCCTCATATAATCTTTTCCTCACTGCTTGAAACAAGCAATGATTATCTTGCAGGCCATTCTGCCAGCATGCCACTTTTTTTGATCCGGGGCAGACAGATGTGAAACTAGCTGAAACTGCAGACATTTTCTGCGTTTTGCATCCACTTCACATGCACTTTTTCTTTTATTAAATCGCTCACCCCTAGACTGCTGTGAGATCCTGGTACAGCATTATGGGCATATGCACAAGAAAGTAACGCTGCTGTAGCATCAATTTGAAGTTACCGTGGCTTTTTTATTTTTATCGCTGTATTTACAAGTTGCCGCTAACTGCAGTTAGATGCATTTTTCCGGCAGAAACGTGAATTTTTTAAGATTACCACTTATGTTAGCGGGAGTTAACAAAAATGAGATGCAAGGTGGGGTTCCATGCAAAAAACTGCTGCTAACCGCACTTTGCGATATTTACAAGGAATTCCTTCTATGGTGCAAAACCCAAAGAACTGCCTCTGACTCCAGTTAGAGGCTGTTTTTTAAGACCAGAAAATAGCTGGTCTTAAAATTGGTGCAAACACTTGGTGCCTCATTTCAGAAGGTTTGGGTGCTGGATGGCGCTGCAAGGAATGTTACTGCGCTGCCTTGCAACAAAACAAAAGGGCAGTAATGCGCACTATCAATAACATAGGGTGCATTCCTGGGCTTCATCGATGAAAAGTGCTGCGACAAAACAGTGTTGCATCACTTTTCACTGTACTCTTCTTGCAACACCATGGATGCGCTGTATTCACTGTACATTGCTCTATGTTGCATGAATGACAAATACGTCTGGAATCCTAACGTAACTGTGAGTGCTAAAGTCACGTAATGCTGCAGTTGTGTCACAAGTATGATGCAACTCCAGCAATGCATGAGGCCACCCTATCCCTGCGGCACTGCGGCACCCTTACGCCTGCCGGGACCCTTGCACGATGGTGTTGCAGAGTTGATTGATGTTGTGCAGGAAGGAACACCTACCAGGGGATTTCCTCTTCCTCTGTGTGGTGAGCGTTGACGATGGAGTTGAAGGTTGAGTGAGTTTCAGGTGTATTGTTGTGGCTCCATCTCTTCTTGAGATGTCTGCAGGTGTGTCTGGACTATTGGAGGGCGGGAGATCACCAGCTGGCCTTCTTGGAGTGTTGTTTGCCTGGTCTTTACTTGAGGGGTGCCAGGGTGTCAGCGCAGTTGGAGATCTATCGGTGGATGTTGCATGCTGCGGTGTTATCATCTGTAAGCGTTGACAGAGTGCTGGTGCTGAGGGAGTTGTTGATAAGTTCTTTGGTGGCCTTGATCCAGCTGCGATGGTGGGGGGCGATGATGGCGATGGTGTACGGTGGGCATGGTGAAGGAGTGATGCATACAATGATGGTCGGTCCAGGAGAGTTTGGTGGTGTAGCTGTAGTTGAAGTTCCCGCTGACGGAGAAGACAGGCTCGAGCGTGTGTCCAGTTATATGGGTTGGTGCAGTGACTATCTGCTTGAGTCCGATATTGACTAGGTTTCCCAGGAGGGGGGTGGTGTTCTGGTCACTGGGGTTGTCCAGGTGGAACTTGGCTGCACAGCATCTGCCATTAAGTAATGCTGTAGGGGGGCTGGACAGCTGTGAGGAGGGAAACACAGGAAAAGGACACTAGAGGGAGCAGGGAAATAGGGGATCACAGCGGCAATAAGGGAGAGGATAGGGAAAAAGGAACGGCAAAAAAGAATAGGAAAAACAAAGCCAAACACAGCAAAGATATAAAAAAAATAAGAAGGTAGGAAAGCAACGGAAAAGAGCAGAAAGATGAACAGGAACAGCAGAAGAGAGGGACAGGAGGGAAGTCAAGCTGCAGAGCAGTGATGCTCTACCACTGGACCCCCAGGTATGAGGCTCAGGCATGAGCCTGCGAGTGGAGAAGGGACTCGAACACCTGACGTCTGTGTCAGAGGAAGCAGCAGCAGCAGATGGGGACAATAGCAGCAGCAGCAGCAACTAGACGGCGCAGCTCTGTATGAAAAGGAAGTCCACTAAGGCTTAGTCCCCCATTCACCCATAAGAAAACTAACAGGGGCCAAGGAAAGGCAGCACCCCCCAGTTGCCTCTTCCGATCTGACAGTAGTGACCAGATTCCATGTTCCCTAGTTCCCCTGTGAGTAAAAGCCGATCCAGCTGCATACCCAAGGGCCTGGGCCAGAAAGGCCCGGGGCTCCTGGCACCCACTGCAACCAATTGCTGATCTCAGCGACTTGAGCAAGTTAGTGGGGTCCCCCACAAATCATGCCTTTGGTGATATAGGTCAGCCGCAGCACAGGGATTTCTCAGGGCACGTTTTGCATCACCTGCAGGCACTAGGCCTGGGCCCGACTCGCCCCCGGGCCTCCTCTGCTGCGTTTCCCACCTATTCCTCACCTGCACATTGACACCGGGGCTCAATGTGCTGCACTCTCTCCGAATCTGTCACTCAGCCAGCAGGAACCTAAGCCAGGTGCGATTTCACAAGCCTGGGTACAGCAGTCGCTGCCAAGTCCGATGGGGAGCCTCCCCATGCAGGTGAAGCAACAGGGCCCCCTTAGGCATGAAGTTGCAGTGCTCCCACCACACAAGTTCAGCACAGCTCAGGGCATCACGCTCCACAGCCTCCGGGGATCTGTGATGCAGAGATGTGCTGCCCACCATTGGGAATCTCTTCCATGTACCCCGGTCTAGTGGTGCAGGTGGTTTGCGATGCAGACCTCTCTATGTTGGTGCGCTCCCAGCTCCAAGGGGCACCAGGCGGGCTTCTCACACAGGTCAGCAACGTATTTCCATGCGAGCTGCCAGACTTTACCATCAGGTAAGGACGATCGCCAATGCCTCAATTTCTACTGCCATGGCCCAGCAACTCCATAGCACCTCTGTCTTACACTCCAGGTCCCAGACGCAGGCCTAGCAAGGCCTCCGGACCGCGGGGGACTGTCTACGCTTTCAAGGCTTTGAATGAAATGGTGTTGCAAGGAGTGCACAATGAAAAGTAATATTTCACTGATCACTGATTTTGCCCAGCCTCTTTTCATAAATGTAGCTCTGATTGTCCTCTTCCCCTGGGACTCTGGCTGGTCATCCTGGCTATTGGGGGGTTTGGCGAAGTTTTTGACCTGTCCCGGACTTGGCACTAGCTGTTCCAGTCTGCATTCCATTGGTTTTATTTCCTATTTTCATTGAAGGTGGACTTATAGGCAATTTTTGCGTCTAGAGACAAAAAAGTCACATTGGGCTGACTGACATGAGTTTTCTGCCCGTAAATTGGCCTTTCGTCAGTTTTTACCCGCTAATGTCAGAATTTGTATCGCTAGTGTTAGCTGCAGTTTTCACTGCAGCTACCTGAAACTACCGCCATGTGGTGAAGTATTGTAAATACATTGCTAACAGTGTGATATTTTTCATTGATGGGCTTCGTTCTCATTTTGTGAATAAGGAAACAATCTAAGTACGTTTATATTCTACGAAAAGAGATTATAAAAAGAAATCACATTGCAAGTAATATTCGTTAGCTTGCCTTGAACGGTGAACTAAAAGAGTAAAAACAAGTATTGAAATAAATCCCTTGAAGGCGCATTTACCTGTTCACCTAAATAGAAAGAACATCTATCTGACATTGCGCACACAAAACGCAGTGGCGTTTCTAATATTCACAAACCTTTCCTCACCAAGACCTTTACACCATCAACTACAGATAGCTTTAAATATGTCTTAGCTCTCCTCAAACAAACCTGCCACAATCCACCTTAGAAACTACCACGTTTGCTGAAGCAAGCATTTCTTAGGTCACTTCCCAATCTTATCTTCTATTCCTCCGTTTCAAATACTGACAACAGCTGCCTAGGTGATTGCAATCTTTTAAAGCCCAATGCACCAAACTTTGGGAAGGTCCTATTGAAAAGACAAGTCCACAGTATCCAAATATATTTTAACATTTTATTAAGAAAGAGCAAATTCATAGGGCAGAAAGAGTGACATCAAGTAAGGCCAATATGATCATAACTGCTGCTTTACAAGTCATTCTCCATATTTCAGAATTCTGCATACCCACAGGCACAGATACAAATATAAAAGGCAACACAATTCATAAGCCAGCACCACATATCTTCCCCATTAAACAACAACAAAAAGACAAGAAAAGAACTAACTCTTGGTTTTTGCTGATTCTCCTTCTGTGGCCTTTGGACTCTGGGGACCTTGTCACTATAAAACAGTGAGAAAGCATGCATGCCATTGCAGGCCTGTGTTTGCGCACTTGCACGTATGATGTTTTTAAAACATGTCTCAAGGCTGCCATTGCAGGTTTGTGTGTGCGCACTTGCACCCATCATGTTTTTAAACCAGTCCCAGGCCTGCCATTACAGGCCGATGTATGCGCATTTCCACCTATGATATTTTTACACGTGGGTCAAGCATGCCATTGCAGGCCGGTGTGTGCGATATTGCACTTCTGTTCAGGTCAGCCTTTCTAAACCACTGGCCAATCCTGAAAGGACCATTTCACTACCCCTATAGCACCCCTAATATAAGTCTTGAGGGGTGAAGAAAGTCGTAGGTGAAAGACAGGGCAGGTACACACATGTGTTCCCTGCCCAGTAGTGAAGAATGTTTTCCCTACTGTTGGACTTGGCCCTTTTGGCAGGTTCACCCTGAAACTTTTTGCATTTTCCTAGCCTGTTTCTGTAACCTGGTGTTGGTGATTTTAGGCCTCTGTGCACTTTTTCACTGTTCCAGTGTAAGTGCGTGCACTCTCTATGTATGTGTGGTGAGAGTGGCATGCCCTCCCATAGGAATGCATGGGGATATGTGTGTCCATGGTAGTTCCTGATGTGTGGGGAGTGCAGGGGCGAGTTTGGTGTGTGCGAACTCGTGAGATTAAATGCTGCGCGACGGTGTGCGCAGATTTAGGGGCTCATTAGGATGGCGGACGGAAGAGCGACCGCAGCCCTGGAGTAAGCGGAAACTGCCTTTTCCGTGTCCGCCTGCCGCGGACACTCCGTCCGCCATATCAGGATGGGAAAGTGTGTCAAAATTCCGTCCGCGACGGTAGAGCACGCACCGCCGCGCAACTACACCCGACCACGCGGCGGACGTAACCAATCCAGATTCTCCGCCAAACGTACTGACGCCTACGACCGTTCCCCAAATCAAGATGGCGGAAAATACACATAAAACCGCTGCGGAAAAACAACCTGTCTGAACACGGCGGACTACCCACAGCGAAGATAACGTACATAGCAGAGATACCCACCGCAAGCTGCTCGCCACCATGGACCCAGCGCTACACGCTTTCCCGATGCTCTTCGCGATCCACCACGTCCTAGTCTTGGCCCACTATCGATGACGACGCAGGTAAGGCACAAACCATTGGCTGTCTGGAGGGGAATACCTGCAAGGGTCGTGACGTTGGGAGGGGGAGTGTCATGTTACCGAAACCACTGAATAGAAGCAAATACAAATACACAATTGTAGTACGCAAGCAGGAATGACTACGACAAACCACGACACATGATTGACTACCTTTATTACACATAATAGGGGTATAATCACAGTGTATGCGTGAGTATGGGCAAAGTGGGCATCAGAGCATGAACATCAGAGGCAGCACATCAGAGTGCAGAATGCAGTATCAGAGCATCAACAGGGCATTGTGGACAACAGAGCAGGTACATCAGAGGCAGCATGTGAGAGGGCAGAATGCAGTATCAGAGCATCAACAGGGCATTGTGGACAACAGAGCAGGTACATCAGAGGCAGCACATCAGAGTGCAGAATGCAGTTTCAGAGCATCAACAGGGCATTGTGGACAACAGAGCAGGTACATCATTGGCAGCATGTGAGAGGGCAGAATGCAGTATCAGAGCATCAACAGGGCATTGTGGACAACAGAGCAGGTACATCAGAGGCAGCACATCAGAGTGCAGAATGCAGTATCAGAGCATCAACAGGGCATTGTGGACAACAGAGCAGGTACATCAGAGGCAGCATGTGAGAGGGACTAAGTGCATCAGCAGTCCATTGCACTGAACAGGTCCATCAGAGGCAGCATGTGAGAGGGGCTAAGTGCATCAACAGTCCATTGCACTGGACAGATCCATCAGAGGCAGCACGTGAGAGGGGCTAAGTGCATCAACAGTCCATTGCACTGGACAGGTCCATTAGAGGCAGCACGTGAGAGGGCAGAATGCAGTATCAGAGCATCAACAGGGGTATACAACCTTTACCACGCACCTTTTACAACGACCTACCATTACCACGCAACTTTTACAACGCAGGATCCATTACAACGCATACCATTACAACGCATGTATTTATAACGCAGGTACCTTTACAACGCATACCATTACAACGTAAGTATTGGTAAGTATATCATTTTATTAAAAATATTATAAGTTTGGGTTTTTGGGTAAAGGGGTATTTTTAGGGTTAAGGGTAAGTTTTCAGTTTTTGGGTAAAGGGGTATTTTTAGGGTTTAGGGTCAGTTTTCAGTTTTTGGGTAAAGGGGTATTTTTAGGGTTCAGGGTCAGTTTTCAGTTTTTGGGTAAAGGGGTATTTTTAGGGTTTAGGGTCAGTTTTCAGTTTTTGGGTAAAGGGGTATTTTTAGGGTTCAGGGTCAGTTTTCAGTTTTTGGGTAAAGGGGTATTTTTAGGGTTCAGGGTCAGTTTTCAGTTTTTGGGTAAAGGGGTATTTTTAGGGTTCAGGGTCAGTTTTGGGTTTTTGGGGTACAGAGATATTTTTAGGGTTCAGGGTCAGTTTTGGGTTTTTGGGTAAAGGGGTATTTTTATGGTTTAGGGTCAGTTTTGGGTTTTTGGGTAAAGGGGTATTTTTAGGGTTTAGGGTCAGTTTTGGGTTTTTGGGTAAAGGGGTATAGGGTAAAAATTAAATATAATTAAATTTAAATTACATTAAATTAAATTTATTAAATTAAATTACATTAATTAAATTAAATTAAATTAAATTAAATTAAATTAAATTAAATTAAATTAAATTAAATTAATTAAATTAAATTAAATTACATTAAATTAATTTTAATTAAATTACATTTTAAAAAATATTATATACTTACCAATACTTACGTTGTAATGGTATGCGTTGTAAAGGTACCTGCGTTGTAAATACATGCGTTGTAATGGTATGCGTTGTAATGGATCATGCGTTGTAAAAAATGTGTGGTAATGGTAGGCGTGGTAAAAGTATGCGTTGTAACGTCATATATCCATCAACAGGGCATTGTGGACAACAGAGCAGGTACATCAGAGGCAGCACATCAGAGTGCAGAATGCAGTATCAGAGCATCAACAGGGCATTGTGGACAACAGAGCAGGTACATCAGAGGCAGCATGTGAGAGGGGCTAAGTGCATCAGCAGTCCATTGCACTGAACATGTCCATCAGAGGCAGCACGTTAGAGGGGCCAAGTGCATCAACAGTCCATTGCACTGAACAGGTCCATCAGAGGCAGCACGTGAGAGGGGCTAAGTGCATCAGCAGTCCATTGCACTGGACAGGTCCATCAGAGGCAGCACGTGAGAGGGGCTAAGTGCATCAACAGTCCATTGCACTGGACAGGTCCTTCAGAGGCAGCACGTGAGAGGGCAGAATGCAGTATCAGAGCATCAACAGGGCATTGTGGACAACAGAGCAGGTACATCAGAGGCAGCACATCAGAGTGCAGAATGCAGTATCAGAGCATCAACAGGGCATTGTGGAAAAAGAGCAGGTACATCAGAGGCAGCACATCAGAGTGCAGAATGCAGTATCAGAGCATCAACAGGGCATTGTGGACAACAGAGCAGGTACATCAGAGGCAGCATGTGAGAGGGGCTAAGTGCATCAGCAGTCCATTGCACTGAACATGTCCATCAGAGGCAGCACGTGAGAGGGGCCAAGTGCATCAACAGTCCATTGCACTGAACAGGTCCATCAGAGGCAGCACGTGAGAGGGGCTAAGTGCATCAGCAGTCCATTGCACTGGACAGGTCCATCAGAGGCAGTACGTGAGAGGGGCTAAGTGCATCAACAGTCCATTGCACTGGACAGGTCCATCAGAGGCAGCACGTGAGAGGGCAGAATGCAGTATCAGAGCATCAACAGGGCATTGTGGACAACAGAGCAGGTACATCAGAGGCAGCATATCAGAGGGCAGAATGCAGTATCAGAGCACCAACAGGGCATTGTGGACAACAGAGCAGGTACATCATTGGCAGCATGTGAGAGGGCAGAATGCAGTTTCAGCGCATCAACAGGGCATTGTGGACAACAGAGCAGGTACATCAGAGGCAGCACATCAGAGGGCGGAATGCAGTATCAGAGCATCAACAGGGCATTGTGGACAACAGAGCAGGTACATCAGAGGCAGCACATCAGAGTGCAGAATGCAGTATCAGAACAGCAACAGGGCATTGTGGACAACAGAGCAGGTACATCAGAGGCAGCACATCAGAGTGCAGAATGCAGTATCAGAACAGCAACAGGGCATTGTGGACAACAGAGCAGGTACATCATTGGCTAGCCAAGAACGTGTGTCAAGCGAGCCGTCACAAGGAGATTAACAAAACATAGGAGGTTACAATCGTCAATCTACACACAAACTCACATGACATGTGACTGATGGCAACTAGACCTCACACCACAGAATCTGGTGGACTGCTTGGACAACTCACCTCGGACACACCGCCAGCACCAGCAACAGGAGTGTGAGACACAGCCACCGATCTACTCACTGACACATGTGCCATAGACCCAGACACACCGCCAGCACCAGCAACAGGAGTGTGAGACACAGCCACCGATCTACTGACTGACACATGTGCCATAGACCCGGACACACCACCAGCACCAGCAACAGGAGTGTGAGACACAGCCACAGCTGTGGTGACTGATACATGTGCCATAGACCCAGACACACCGCCAGCACCAGCAACAGGAGTGCGAGACACAGCCACTGATCTACTGACTGACACATGTGCCATAGACCCAGACACACCGCCAGCACCAGGAGTGTGAGACACAGCCACCGATCTACTGACTGACACATGTGCCATAGACCCAGACACACCGCCAGCACCAGCAACAGGAGTGTGAGACACAGCCACCGATCTACTGACTGACACATGTGCCATAGACCCAGACACACCGCCAGCACCAGCAACAGGAGTTTGAGACACAGCCACAGCTGTGGTGACTGATACATGTGCCATAGACCCAGACACACCGCCAGCACCAGAAACAGGAGTGTGAGACACAGCCACCGATCTACTGACTGACACATGAGCCCTAGAACCAGACACACTTGCCGGACATGTCCATGTACACTGACCAACAAATACCATGCCTGCACCTGACACATGTGAGTGAACAGCAGCTGAGCCACTAGGACCACTGAAATTGTGAGCCACAGAGCTGTATGGGCCAGGAGGCAGGGTGGCTCTGGGAGTTGGGGACAGCTGTACTGGAGCGACATTGGGGTGTTCAGGTCTCACTGGTGTGTGTCTCCGTTTCTTTGTGAAACCTTGGGGTACCCCGGACATGCCTGGACTGGTAAGTGGAGTGGCATCACCAGACATCAAAGGTGTATCATGTGCTTGTGGTGGTCTGCTCTCTGGGGACGTGCTCGACCCTGCCTGCCATTTGCTGTGGGCCTGCCTTCTGCCCTCTGCATCATGTGTAATGGGGGATGCAACAACAGTGTACTCCTTCCTCTGCTTTAGCGGGCCGTGGATGGGAGTAGAGGTATGGGGTGACTAGACCGCTGATACATGTGTCGTACGTTCCTTAAACATCATCCTCAGTGCAGCCAGGGGTGAAATATGCCTGTCCTTGATGGTGCTCGTGTCCATGGGAGAACCCTTGACCTTGGATGTGCCTTGGACGTCGGAGGTGTCCTGTCCTTGGAATGGCCCAGATCCCTTTCCTGTGCCCTGACCCTGGGTGCAGACATGTCCATTGTAGTGTTCCTCTCCTTTGAAGCTACCCTGCTCTTGGGAGGTGGCCTTTCCTTGTTACTGTCCTTGTCCCTCGGAGTGTCCCTGCTCTTGGGAGGTGCCCTCACCTTGGTACTGACCTTGTCCTTGGGAGTGTCCCTGCTCTTGGGAGGTGGCCTTTCCTTTTTACTGTCCTTGTCCCTGGGAGTGTCCCTGCTCTTGGGAGGTGGCCTTTCCTTGTTACTGTCCTTGTCCCTGGGAGTGTCCCTGCTCTTGGGAGGTGGACTTTCCTTGTTACTGTCCTTGTCCCTGGGAGTGTCCCTGCTCTTGGGAGGTGGCCTTTCCTTGTTACTGTCCTTGTCCCTGGGAGTGTCCCTGCTCTTGGGAGGTGGCCTTTCCTTGTTACTGTCCTTGTCCCTGGGAGTGTCCCTGCTCTTGGGAGGTGGCCTTTCCTTGTTACTGTCCTTGTCCCTGGGAGTGTCCCTGCTCTTGGGAGGTGGCCTTAGCTTGGGAGTCACATTGGTGGGGGATGGCTGTGTAGCATGTGAATCCATTTCCATACACACCCCTCCATGATCCTGTCTGTCAACTTCAGTGTTGGACACGTCGTCTTCGGATAAAGAGATCACAGGCTTAGGGGATGGTGTCTGTGCCCTCCGTGCCCTGCCTTGCTGCCTGGGCTGCTCCTAGTGTAATGACCAGAATAAGAGGCCTGGTCTGAAGATTCACTCTCCCCTGTAACATCAAGTGGTGTGGATGGTGGCACAGAAGTAGCACCCTGTCTATGCGACTGTACAATGGCTGAGGACACAGTGTTTGCCAATGACTGAACTGTTCTGTGGAGACCAGCAACATCGCCATGCATCCCCTCCATGAATGCCACCACCTGCCACAACTTCCTATCGTGGTCTTGAAAAGCATTGATCATGTTGGTCTGCCCAACACACAGCTGTCGCAGCAGATCAACAGCCTCTGCACAAAGTGCACTTTGTGGCACTGGGGCAGGGGCGGCGGTTCCTGCACCGAAGGCAACTCTGCTACCCCTCCTCTGGCGAGCATGAGCAGTACATGTTGCAGTGGGTGGCAGTGTGGGCCCTGTGTGCTGTGTCCCGACTGAAGGTGTCGATTGCCCACTCCCTGTCTGTGCCAACAGTGCGGACTCACCAACACTTTATGAGGATGAGGGCGATGGTGTTTCCATATGCGAGTCCTCAGGGACGGTCCTGTCCCCCTCTCCGGGGCTGCCCTCTTCAGTGTCAGTCTGCGTGTGTGCAACCTCTGATTCGGAAGCATTGCCACCACTCATCTCCGTCGTCTGCGGGTCAGTGCCCTCTGCCAAAGCTGAAATAGAGAGAAACGCGTTGTGAGTAAGTGCCACACACACGTACTGAAGGACAACAGATCTAGGATTCAATTACATAAATTCTACATATGGCACACATCCTGCACACGTCCCACCCCTGCCAACTGCACACATGTCATGCCATGTGACCTCAGACCTCAACGGCATGTCCTTGAACCCTCAACTACCAAGCAAGTGGGCTGTCCACCTGGCGGACATGGATGCCAATGCCTACTCCGCTAATGGCACCAGCATGGCATTTCAGCTAAACATACGCACCACGGAAGCCACTACTGTGTCCGAGCAGCAATACATGCATTGCAGGCCCAAGTAACATACACATACAATCTGCTTACCGCTACTTTGCAGTGGTTCCCCACTCAGCTGGGCGGACAGGTCAGGATGCGTCACAGCAATGATACGGTGCATAAGAGGGGTCATGGTGCGGCGGGCCAGACGTGTAGATCTTGGAATCATCCCCAGTGTCATCTCCGCCACATTCTTGCTAAGCCTGGAGATGTTGTCCCAGCGCTTGTGGCAGTGTGTGTGTCGTCTATTGTACCCCTCCACTGCCCGTACATCACGTGCTATCGTCCTCCACACGGCCTTGCGAACGTGCAGCTTTACCTGCCATGATGGGAGACAAGAGGGTAACGTAAGTGGACAGTATGACATGCACAAACATCGCAGGAACACGATTCAACATGCAGCCATGCTCAGCACTACACATGTAAAGGTCCCACAGCACACCGGCAGGCCTGCAGAAGACAGGAGCCACTGAACACCTCATGACCAACAACATGTACACCACTGTACTTACCACCTGTCCGGGTGCACCGTAGAGCCGTTGGTAGTGGCTGAGCACACCGTCCACAAGGACATCCAGCTCCGCTGCGGTGAAGGGACGCGACCGGCTCTCTCGTACTCCCTCCATGGCAAGGTCCTGGACTGTGGCACAACAGCAGCAGCCGTAGGTCAGCTCAGCAGCAGCAGGTCGAGGTGATGGTCACAGGCAGCAGTCGGTGGTCAGCTCAGCAGCAGCAGGTCGAGGTGATGGTCACAGGCAGCAGTCGGTGGTCAGCTCAGCAGCAGCAGGTCGAGGTGATGGTCACAGGCAGCAGTCGGTGGTCAGCTCAGCAGTAGCAGGTCGAGGTGATGGTCACAGGCAGCAGTCGGTGGTCAGCTCAGCAGCAGCAGGTCGAGGTGAACAGGCAGCACTGGTTCCCAGGGTAGGGTGTGTGCTTTTTGACATCACACATATATAGGGCCTTGTGCACATGTCAGTGGCATACGTCGCAAGCAATTGGTCAGCCCTGGATGCGTGTTCGTAAAAGGGCCAATGACTGGCCCTGGTGTTGCGGTGCACTGCTTCTGCTACTTTCGATTGGCCATACGCGTCCCGCGTTCCCTCTTCCCATTGGCTGCATGTGCACGGACCGTCACGGTCACACATCGGCAACCGCACGTGCAAGCTTCCGGGACGGATGCTTCTTTTGCAACATTGTTCTATCACTGGTGCCACCATGGCGGTGCACGTATTCGGCGGGGGAGGTGCAGGCCTACACACCCTTTCGATGTAGTCAATGGACATGGCAGTTCATGACCCCCCTTACAGTCACATTGCATCATCCACCGTACACTGGCCGTGCCGGCCATGTCAGCCACCGCCGTGCCAGGGCCGGCCTAGGACCGCCGTGCCGGCCATGTCAGCCACCGCCGTGCCAGGGCCGGCCTAGGACCGCCGTGCCGGCCATCTTAGCGACCGCCGTGCCAGGCGAGTGAACACCCGTCGGTGGCTGACATGGCAGGCACGGCAGTCCTGGGCCGGCCCTGGCACGGCGGTGGCTGACATGGCCGGCACGGCGGTCCTAGGCCGGCCCTGGCACGGCGGTGGCTGACCTGGCCGGCACGGCGGTCCTAGGCCGGCCCTGGCACGGCCGGTGTACGGTGGATGATGCAATGTGACTGTAAGGGGGGTCATGAACTGCCATGTCCATTGACTACATCGAAAGGGAGTGTAGGCCTGCACCTCCCCCGCCGAATACGTGCACCGCCATGGTGGCGCCAGTGATAGAACAATGTTGCAAAAGAAGCATCCGTCCCGGAAGCTTTCACATGCGGTTGCCGATGTGTGACCGTGACGGTCCGTGCACATTCAGCCAATGGGAAGAGGGAATGCGGGCCGCGTATGCCCATTCGAGAATAGCGGTAGCAGTGCACCACCATGGCGGCGCCAATTATAGTATATTTTCAGACGCTGCACCGTGGTGTATTGTCTGCAGTTGCGTCATGAGGGTTGTGAGCGTGATAGGGAAACTTCATATGTCATGCACTATTCCATGTGTGTCCATACTATGCCCATCGGTGTGCACACAATGTGCAACAGATGTGCATGTCGACGTGTTGACGTCGGGTGTGACCCTACAGACGTTTTTACTTCTTCACATCTACACAGTACATCACGGCTGTATCGCCACATTCAGAATCTGTTGTCAGTGTGTGGTTCATGTGAGGTCACTACAATGGTGGGGGTACACATGCATTCAGTGTATGTGTGTTGCCTGTTGTGTCACCATGCATGTTATGTCCGTATGCTCACCATTATTGGTGTTGGCATTGGTGCATGATGACATGGTGTGTGTGTATCATTATCGTTTGTGTGCATGCACTTGCATGTGTGTCTGTGATGTGGCTTCTACACATTAGGGTCATGACACACGTCTTGTCAGTAATGTTGACATGTGACCAAGTTGCGTTGTACGTGTTGACACACTTCCTGTTGCAAGTGGCTGCACATTGTTAATGGGGCACTCCGTATTGTAGTTACTATCAGAGATGTCACACATATGACCATTGACAAATACATTTTCTTCTTGCTAATGTTGGCTTACATGTGATGGAGTTGCACACCTATGCGTCGTTTGTAAGTTGACTCAAGTTACATCTCTCTCCCACACAGGAGGGCTCAAAATGTGCATCGGCCATACACTGTGCTGGAGGATATGGTTGACGAGGAGGTGATCAGGAAATTCCGGCTAGATCAACGTCGATTGATGGAGCTTGTTGCCCAATTGTCTCCTCATCTGCAGCCACGAAGGACTTATCCTGGTTCCATTACACCCACAGCAAAGATGATGGGGGCCCTACACTTTTTTGCTACTGGCACCTTTCAGTACACAGTTGGACATGCCGGGAGGATGTCACAGTCCATGTTCAGCATGGTACTTCGGGATGTTCTAAAAGCTATGATGCTGTACAAGGATGACTACATCCATTTCCCACGGCCGGAAGAGTTGGCAGCAGTCAAAGCAGACTTCTATGCACTGGGCCAGATACCACACGTAGTGGGTTCCATTGATGGCACACATATTGCTCTCATTCCACCACGGGCACGTGAGCAGGTTTATAGGAATCGGAAGCACTTCCATTCGCTGAACGTGCAGGTGGTGTGCCTGGCCGACAACATCATCTCCCATGTGTGTGCAAGATTTCCAGGCTCCGCACATGACGCCCACATCATGCGGAGCAGCATTGTCCCCCAACTGATGGCAAATCTACCTCCCGGTCAAGTGTGGCTTGTTGGTGAGTATGCTGTGGGGACTGTTGTGCTTTCTGTGTGGCATGGGGTACCCACCAAATCTGGTTGTGATATTTCTGTCTGTCATCCCCCTACATAGGTGACTCGGCGTACCCAAACCGGCCCTGGCTCCTGAGTCCCATACGTAATCCTACTACAGCGGGTGAAATGCGCTAAAATGATGCACATGGAAGGACACATAGAGTGGTTGAACGGACTTTTGGAATGCTAAAGTCTAGGTTTCGGTGCCTGGATAAGACCGGAGGGGCCCTGCCTTACTCACCAGGCAAAGTATGCAGGATCGTGATTGCCTGCTGCATGCTCCACAACCTGGCCGTGCGCAATGACATTGAACTGATCTTGGACCCTGAAGACCAACAAGTTCCTCGGCCTCCCATTCTACCCATGTCGACTGATGAGGATAGTGGTGAGGAGGAAGGTGTGGACCAGAGGCGTCAGGTCATTGATCGCTATTTTCATTGAATGTGAGTAACTACCTCTTGTGCAGGTTGACAATGCCTTATGTGTGTTTGCTGGTGTTGTGTGGATGTGGTGTGCATCAGCTGGGTGTTCTGCTATGTGATGGTTGCATAGGTGTGTGTTCATTTATTTGGACATGCAAGTCTCCAAGATGTGTGTCCTCTCATCCAAGGATTTTGTGTTGAGTGTGGTTTGTGGAATGTTGCTGTGCTGTGTGGTGTGATGGGTGTGAATATGTTTCCTGACGTGTGTTTGCTGTCTCTGAATTTCCCTAGGTCACTCCCGCAGCGACATGATTATGTACGACTCGGATCCCTGCACCTGGTTACGTCTGTTTCTGAGGCAATCATGTGATTAAACATGGAGACAACACATCATTGAGTGTGTAAGTGGCATTTATTTACAGGTTGTGCATTGGTGCTGGTGAATATTTTCAAGTAAGTGTGGAGTGGGGGAGTGTGAGTTGAAGGTAATGGCAGATGAAATGTCCGTGCTGACACCACATTGGGTGATGTCAGGCTAGTCCAGCAGACCTGTGCCAATGATTGGCTATGTGGAACAGGATAGTTGCCAGGGTGAATGGCTGGCTCAGGCAGTGTCAGAGTCATTGTCGGCCCCTCTTGGCGCGTGTGGATGGAGCCCCCCCACTGCTCTCACCCACTTCCAGCCTCGGACGGCCCCTCCGTCTTTGAGGTGGGACGGAGTCAGCTGGGGGGGCAGGTTGCTGAGGGGCCACATCCGTCGCCAGGGGCACAGGTGGCGGTGGTGTTGCTGGCCGTGGCGTCTGGACACTTGGTTGAGGGGGTGGGGGTTGTTGCGGGCTATCCATCCCCTCCACATTGTTGTCTGCTGGCCCATGATGTCCACTATCTGGCAAAGGCTTCCCGCAATGTCCCGCAACATGTTAGTGTTGTCCACCGAGTCCTGGTGGGCACGATCTGCCTGTTCCTGGCTACGGTCGTAGGAAGCCTGGCACCTGGCTAGGGCTTCAAGTGACTCTGCCACAGGATGGGGTGGGTGGGCTTCCTCAGCGCGACGGAGTGTGGATCTCCTGATTGGCTGATGTGGCCTCGCCTCTCTCCTGTCTGGCCCACTCTCCCTGCTTGGGTGGGAGGCCGATGGCCCTGCGTCGTGCGGTGGGTTAGGCAGGGTGGCACAGGCAGGAGTGGTGGTACTGGTGGTGGTGGTGGTGGTGGTGAGTCTGCAGCTCACTGTGGCCGGTGTTGCAGGAGTTACACTGGCGACGGTTGTCGGGCCGGGATTTCCTGTGAGCCAGATGGCCCTGGCAGTCTGCTTGGGCCCGCACCATCCTCTGCACCGGAGCTGGCTGTGGAATCTTCCCCAGAGAGTCCGGTATGGGTGTGAGGGAAGTCTTGCGGCCGGTTGCTGGTTCCACCAGTCAGATTACGATCACCTGAGGGACAAGATTGTGCTGATCAGTACTGTGGACATTACATATTCATATCAATTTGATTACATTTCAGTGTCCTGTCGCACACACCCCACCCACCACCACCCTCCCTGTTGACATGGGGGCCTGTTGGGAGTTGTAGTGGAGACCTCTCACACACCCCACACACCTCTCACACACCCCCCCACCCACCGCCACCCTCCCTGTGGACATGGGGGCCTGTTGGGAGTTGTAGTGGTGACCACTCACACACCCCACCCACCTCTCACACCCCCCCCCCACCGCCACCCTCCCTGTGGACATGGGGGCCTGTTGGGAGTTGTAGTGCTGGTCTCTCACCCCCCCACCCACCTCTCACACCCCCCCCCACCCACCGCCACCCTCCCTGTGGACATGGGGGCCTGTTGGGAGTTGTAGTGGTGACCTCTCACACACCCCACCCACCTCTCACACACACCCTGTGGACATGTGGGCCTGTTGGGAGTTGTAGTGGTGACCTCTCACACACCCCACACACCTCTCACACCCCCCCACCCACCGCCACCCTCCCTGTGGACATGGGGGCCATTTGGGAGTTGTAGTGGTGACCTCTCACACACCCCACCCACCTCTCACACACACCCTGTGGACATGTGGGCCTGTTGGGAGTTGTAGTGGTGACCTCTCACACACCCCACACACCTCTCACACCCCCCCACCCACCGCCACCCTCCCTGTGGACATGGGGGCCTGTTGGGAGTTGTAGTGGTGACCTCTCACACACCCCACACACCTCTCACACACCCCCCCCCACCCACCGCCACCCTCCCTGTGGACATGGGGGCCTGTTGGGAGTTGTAGTGGTGACCTCTCACACACCCCACCCACCTCTCACACACACCCTATGGACATGTGGGCCTGTTGGGAGTTGTAGTGGTGACCTCTCACACACCCCACACACCTCTCACACACCCCCCCACCCACCGCCACCCTCCCTGTGGACATGGGGGCCTGTTGGGAGTTGTGGTGGTGACCTCTCACACACCCCACCCACCTCTCACACACACCCTGTGGACATGTGGGCCTGTTGGGAGTTGTAGTTGTGACCTCTCACACACCCCACACACCTCTCACACCCCCCCCACCCACCGCCACCCTCCCTGTGGACATGGGGGCCTGTTGGGAGTTGTAGTAATGTCCTCTCACACACCCCACACACCTCTCGCACACCCCCCCCACCCACCGCCACCCTCCCTGTGGACATGGGGGCCTGTTGGGAGTTGTAGTGGTGACCTCTCACAAACCCCACCCACCTCTCACACACACCCTGTGGACATGTGGGCCTGTTGGGAGTTGTAGTGGTGACCTCTCACACACCCCCCCACCCACCGCCACCCTCCCTGTGGACATGGGGGCCTGTTGGGAGTTGTAGTGGTGACCTCTCACACACCCCACGCACCTCTCACACACCCCCCCACCCACCGCCACCCTCCCTGTGGATATGCGGGCCTGTTGGGAGTTGTAGTGGTGACCTCTCACACACCCCACACACCTCTCACACACACCCCCCACCCACCGCCACCCTCCCTGTGGACATGGGGGCCTGTTGGGAGTTGTAGTGCTGGTCTCTCACACACCCCACCCACCTCTCACACCCCCCCCACCCACCGCCACCCTCCCTGTGGACATGGGGGCCTGTTGGGAGTTGTAGTGGTGACCTCTCACACACCCCACACACCTCTCACACACTCCCCCCACCCACCGCCACCCTCCCTGTGGACATGGGGGCCTGTAGGGAGTTGTAGTGGTGACCTCTCACACACCCCACCCACCTCTCACACACCCCACCCACCTCTCACACACCCCCCCGCCACCCTCCCTGTGGACATGGGGGCCTGTTGGGAGTTGTAGTGCTGGTCTCTCACACACCCCACCCACCTCTCACACCCCCCCCACCCACCGCCACCCTCCCTGTGGACTTGGGGGCCTGTTGGGAGTTGTAGTGGTGACCTCTCACACACCCCACCCACCTCTCACACACACCCTGTGGACATGTGGGCCTGTTGGGAGTTGTAGTGGTGACCTCTCACACACCCCACACACCTCTCACACACACACCCCCACCCACCGCTACCCTCCCTGTGGACATGGGGGCCTGTTGGGAGTTGTAGTGGTGACCTCTCACAGACCCCACCCACCTCTCACACACACCCTGTGGACATGTGGGCCTGTTGGGAGTTGTAGTGGTGACCTCTCACACACCCCACACACCTCTCACCCCCCCCCACCCACCGCCACCCTCCCTGTGGACATGGGGGCCTGTTGGGAGTTGTAGTGGTGACCTCTCACACACCCCACACACCTCTCACACCCCCCTCCCACCCACCGCCACCCTCCCTGTGGACATGGGGTCCTGTTGGGAGCCATTTACATTTTGGTGAGTATGTGGCCCACGTGCATGGGTTGGGGCCTGGGAGATGTGTCTTCTCAGTTGTGTGAGGCTGACCATGTCGTTCTGGTCGTGGTGCCTGGTTTGTACTTACCAGCCTCTTCTCCTTCCTCAAGTCCGTCCAGGCTCTCTGGGTGCAGTATGCCCATCACCTTTTCCTCCCAGTCTGTGTAGGGTATGGGCTCCGGGGGTGTGCCGCCGCCAGTGTGATTGGCTCTCACAAGGTTTTTGGCATGGATCCCTTTCACCCTGGTTTTCAGGTCATGCCACCGCCTCTGTATTTCGTGCTTGGTCCTTGGCACGGTCCCTGACGCATTCACCCGACTGACGATCCTGTCCCACATGTGATTTTTTTGCGCCACAGTGGTCTGCTGGACTTGGGCCCCGAATATGTGGAGCTCAACACGGATAATTTCATCTACCATTACCTTCAACTCGGTCTCCGTGAATGTAGGTTTTTTTTTGGGTGCCATGGTGTGTGGTGCTCAGTGTGTGGGTTGAGTGAGTTGGGGGGTGCAGGTGTGTGTTGTGTGTTGTGTAGGAATGGTGTGGTGGGTGTTTGTGTGGTGGGTGTGGTAGGGTGGTGGTTGTGTGCCTTAAATTGGTGTATGCTGTCGGTCGTATTGGGCCTCTTGCTAGCAGCTATGCTGTGATGCAAAGGATTGTGGTAGTGGGTGTGTGTCATTTTATAGTCGTGTCTCAATGGTTGTTGGCAGTCAGGTGGTAGGTGGGTGTGTTGACTAGTGTGCATTATTGGGTACTTGGGGGGGTGTCATTGTGGCTTGTGATTGGTGTTGGTGTTTCAGGTGTGGGGTTGTCCTTTTTCGTGTGTTTGCAATTTACTTCCGTCACACTTTTTGACATTGGTTTGACGGTAGGGATGTTGTTCGTGTTGGGCTTCCGCATTGATGCACTGTTTCTCGTTGCATTCTTTCCGCCACGGACGTGGATGGCGGTGCGTACCGGGGTACAGGCGGCGTTATCCTAATCGCGGACACGGAGCCTTTGCAGGTATGGCGGTAGATGTGGCTGTTCCCGCGGTCATGTCCGTCTGCCGCGGACGGTGTTAGATGTGTTCCGTCCACCCCGGACGGTGTTTGATGTGTTCCGTCCACCGCGGACGGTGTTTGATGTGATCCGTCCGCCGCGGTCGGAGTTTCTTCACATGAATATCCTAATCGCAACCGTGGATTCTCCGCGGTGCGGGCGGGAGTATATTTTCCGCGACCATGGCGGACAGTACCCGTTTCCGTCCGCCATCCTAATCGACCTCTTAATGTGTCTAGTGTGGATCCCTGACAAAATATAGAATACTAAAATATAGAAGACAAAAATATCAAAGTAAAAATATAGAAAGCAAAAATATCAAAGTCCTATCTTCAAACAGGTAAGTACAAAAATATCGAAAAAAATATATATAGTTAGTCAAAATATCAATTTTTTTTAAATGTCTTAAAAGTAATTTAAAATGAATGAAATAATAACTATAATTAACTAAAACATATTTAAAAATACTTACATAACTTTAAAATTATGAAATAATAATTTAAGTTAAAAAAATATACATATATTTGATTTTTTAACACACATATATATATTAATATAATATTAATTAAAAATATACAATATTTTTACTGTAGTATAGCGGGAGGGTAAAATTTACTATTGCCACTCCAGCAACTGCAACTGTAGGGTAAACGTTGGATAGCGTAGGGGTAAAAATTACTATTCCCACTCCAGTGAGTGCAACAGTAAGGAAAGCGTTGGATAGCGTAGGGGTAAAAATTACTATTCCCACTCCAGTGAGTGCAACAGTAGGGAAAGCGTTGGATAGCGTAGGGGTAAAAATTACTATTCCCACTCCAGTGAGTGCAACAGTAGGGAAAGCGTTGGATAGCGTAGGGGTAAAAATTACTATTCCCACTCCAGAGAGTGCAACAGTAGGGAAAGCGTTGGATAGCGTAGGGGTAACAATTACTATTCCCACTCCAGAGAGTGCAACAGTAGGGAAAGCGTTGGATAGCGTAGGGGTAAAATTTACTATTCCCACTCCAGAGGGTGCAACAGTAGGGAAAGCATTGGACAGCGTAGGGGTAAAAATTACTATTCCCACTCCAGAGTGTGCAACAGTAGGGAAAGCGTTGGATAGCGTAGGGGTAAAAATTACTATTCCCACTCAAGAGAGTGCAACAGTAGGGAAAGCGTTGGATAACAGAAGGGTAAAAATTAATATTCCCTCTCCAGAGAGTGCATCAGTAGCGAAAGTGTTGGATAGCGTAGGGGTAAGAATTACTATTCCCACTCTAGTGAGTTTACAGTAGGGAAAGTAAACATTTAATATATTAATACAAATTAATTAAATATCAATACCAATAAAACATTTATTAAAATAAATTACAAATTTAAAATGATGTAATATTTAATCAATTAAAAATACAAATAAATATTAGTTATTAAAATTAATTTGCTATTAATACAAATTAATCACCAATTACCAATTAATTAACAATAAAGAAAAAATCAATACCAGTAAGTAAATCAAAATAATTTATTTAATTACAATTAAATTACTTCCCACCCTATTCCCTAATAAACACACAACCCGCTACGGCAAATACATTAATAAAATTAACATAATAATCAATTATTCAATTAATAAAAATTAATTATCAATTAAAAATGAATTACCAATTAAAAATTAATTATTTACAAATTAATAACTATTCAACAATTAATTCAAAATAAATACCAATAAATAAATTAACATATTTAATTAATTACAATTAAATTACTTCCCACCCTATTCCCCTATAAACCCACATCCCGCTACGGAAAATAAATTAATTAAATTAACATAATTATCAATTAATAAATTAATAAAAATGATTTACCAAGTAAAAATTAATTACCCATTAAAAATTAATTATGTACAAATTAATAATGAATTAACAATTAATTCAAAATAAATACCTATAAATAAATTAACACATTTAATGAATTACAATTAAATTACTTCCCACCCTATTCCCCTATAAACCCACAACCCGCTACAGAATTAAATTACACAAAAATTAAATAACATAAAAAAACTCTTTTAAAAATTCGATATTATTACAAATTCGATATATCTTAATTACTATATAATATACTTCGATATTTTAACTTTATATATTTTAAAAATCAATTTTAAATTACTTACCTTCAAAACGATATCTTTCACCACTATAGTCTGTCCATTCGATAATTTGTCCATTCTATATTTTTACTTCGATATTTGTGCTATTCTATATTTTTGCTTGGATCCAGGAGTCAGGATGGGTCTGCCCGGTGGTAAATGGGGAGATCTGCATGTAGATGGGAGGAAGGAGTTGCACCTGGGATCTGAATAGGGCTGGGCCTTTCCTCCACAATGCTGGCTCCACCCCCTGTGGTGCGTCTGATGTCCCTAGTCTGTCCAGTGAATGGAAGAGGGGAGCTGAGCGAAAAAAGTGCTCAAGTGGTCCCAAACCAGTTGCATCTGGTTTTCCCTAAACCCTGTGCTAGGTGACAAAGGTTTTAACTGTATAAAAGGAGGGGCTGTGACCCCATGAAAATGTTCTGGGCTTGCTACTCGAATCTACCAGGGGCGTGCTGCTGCTGGGGCCCAGGGGAAGGCTTGCCTCCCTGGGCCCTGCCCTGCCCCTGGATGCCTGGAGAGTTGCTTTGCTCCACTTTGCCCCTGACACAGCTGTGCAGCACTTAGTGCCTGCTGCAGCGTTTAGGCCCCATGTGATGGTTATCAGCTGCCCAGCAAGTAGTGGGCAGCTGCAACTTTTAGGTTTGCGCAGATGGCACACCCTTGACTTTCGCTGCATTGCAGCGCGCCCTGACATTCTGGACACAGGGCATTTGAGCCCCTCTTTGGAGAGGGCAGGTTGGCCAGGGGGACTGGTAGAGGTATAGAGTGCAAGGCCCTAATGTGATTGATGTGCTCATGCAATGTGGTGCTAGGAAATTTAATGTATTTAGTATGTTTTACGCACCCTGTTTTCATACCTCTACATATGGCTTATGATTATGAGGTTATTTTGCAGTTCATGTGGCTATGCTAGTGAGATTATGTTTCACTGTGTGAGGTACGCCCCTAATGTGAGTTATACTTAGGAGGTAGGGTCTAATGTGTTTAGACTAGTGAACAGATTGCATATTGTGTTTATACTGGTGAGGTTGGCGCAGAATGTAATTTGCACCTAATGTGACTGTGCATAATATAGGTTATGTTACAGGTTAAGGTGGAGTACAGTGATTACCAGTGGTTACTGGTTGTATGTTTATGATCTATGTTACTTGTACCAATTTGCTAAAGTGCGGATCCTGACAGTGGCCCACATGGCCCTGTCATGTGTAAATAATCCCTTGTAAATATTGCCCGTGCCAGTTGGCACCGTGTATGTTATGTGTTTACTATTCTAATGTGGCATGAGAATACAAAGGCTATTTTTATATAACCTTGTGTGGATTTCCTTTTGTAGTGTGCCTGGGATGTTGTTGCTGTATGCGTGCGCAAATGCTTTACACATTGCCCCCGGGATAAGCCTGACTGCTTGTGTCAAGCTACCAAGGGGGTGAGCAGGGGTTATCTTTGGCTTGTAACTCCCTTGCCCTGACTAGAGTGGTGGTTTCTGCCTGGCTTTGGTGCAAGCCTTAGCCAACCAGAAATCCCAGTTCTCACACCTGCCAATAAGGTTTGCTCTTCCCGTAGGTTAACATGGCGGAATGGGTGAAATTACTTAAAGCTGCAATAGTGGTTTGCAGTGGAATAGCCTCATAATGTTTCCTTTATGTGGATTCACAATGACCCTCTCCTGTGGTAAAGGTGGATTTGTCATTAATAGCTTAGAAAATCCACTAGTAAAAAAGGGGCATTTCTTTGCTCTGAAACTCTTTGTGTGCCTTTTAGTTTGACTCCAGTCCACGCTGGAGGCTGGGGGAGTACGTCCTTGCATTCACCAGCGACAACAATGAACATTGAGAATGCAACTAAAACGGCACACCTCTGCTGTTTGAGGGCAGTGGATGGATATATTGGAGGGAGAGGTTTTGACACTTGGCCTCTGGGAAGGCAGATCATGGCCCCACTAATGATTAAGGGAATCCCTCTGAACCACCCCCAACTTCAAAAGCACACTACAATATAAGTACTGGTGCCATACTTCAGCAGGGAACAGATACAATTGTGGGAACATGGGACCGGACATCCTGGAACTGTGTGGTGCACACTGCCAGAGGAATGTGTTGTGCACAAGGAGGATCACTATCATTGGAAAGGACTGTGCACTCTTCCTGAATAGTGCCTGGCCTGGACTGAGTACATGCTGTTGTGTGGCAGCTTGAAGTATGCTCTGCAAGGGCTTGTTGGTTTTGCCCCTTTTCTCAGGTGTAGGTCCCAGGGACATCAAAGACCTCCTGCAAGGGACCTGGCAATGTCTTCAAGTGAAATCTTGAGAGCAGTGCCCTCTTAAATGCCCACATTGTCTGCTGAATCCCAACTGGTAGAGCGGCGTGAGTGTACAAATAAGTATTGTGCCCGGAGACCGGATTGCCTTGTGCGGAGCTCCTAAAGTACTGTCTGCATCAAAGGAGTGTGGCCCATGCATCGTGGGGCCCTCAGCATGCGTAGGCGACTTGTTGGTGGTGAGCGGATTCACCTGTTGTGGGACCCTGCGTGATTCACTTCATTGTTCCTTCTGCATTTCTCTTGTGCAACATGCCGACTGCGTGCTAATTGCGTGCAGTGTCTGATAAGGAGGCCTCACCCATAGTAGTGCTTCATTCTATGTGTGGGGAGGAGAACTTCCATCTGTGAGTGTGACTGAAATTG
Source organism: Lissotriton helveticus (assembly GCF_964261635.1). NCBI lineage: Eukaryota > Metazoa > Chordata > Amphibia > Caudata > Salamandridae > Lissotriton > Lissotriton helveticus. The sequence continues at coordinate 982,607,193 of NC_136071.1, read as the reverse complement.
TCTGGTGTGACCCGTATCATTGCGCACCAGGCATTGTGCCAGATTTCCAGGCATTTACGAATAGCAACTCTTTGTTGTGTGTGACCAGTAGTGTCTGATGTGACCTGTATCAACGCACACCAGACGTGGTGCCTCATTTCCAGGTAGGAACGGCATTTGCAACTCTTCGGTTCATGTGACTGGTATTGTCTGGTGCGACCGGTATCAGCGCGCACTGGACGTCGTGCCTCATTTCCAAGGAGGTATGGAATTTGCAACTCTTCATTGTGTGTCATTAGTAGTGTCTGGTGTGACCCTTATCAACGCTCACCAGACGTTGTGCTTCATTTTCAGGGAGATACTGAGTATTCAACTCTTCATTATGTTTGACCAGAACTGTCTGATGCTACTCATATCAACACACAACAGACGTTGTGCATCATTTAAAGGGCGGTGCAGAGGAGCAGATTTGTGTTCTGCTGTGCCCGGATTGCCTGGGTGCTACTTTGATCGGCATGTGTCTGATGGTGTGCCTCCGTCTTCCGAGAAGCTCCCCTGCTTCACGCCCCCATTCATTGATTATTCTTTTTGTGCCATAAGTGCGGTGGACCACCGGCCTTCTCCTCACCCGGCCCAATGACTTTGTATTGCCAGGTAGTATAGCCCAGATCGGGGATAGGTGGTGTGAGCAATTGACTGGGCTAAGGAACATTTCTGATCGCTCGATCTAAGAGATTGTGTGACAGCACTGCGCTTCACAGAACTGGGCTGGTACCGGGTAGCGAATTGTGGAACCCTTTTATTGAATGACTATCGCCCTCCCCCACTTCTGCTCCACATCCTATGGGTGAACTTCCCGAGTGGCGGCCAAACCCCCATTTGTCGACTGCCTCCAAATTAGCTGTGCTACGTACGCCCACTTTCTTCCCTGGGACCCTGACAGAGTGTGACTCAGGCCGAAACCAGCCTAGAATGGGGGGGGGGTAATCGGGATTAACAAAAAGGGGGTGGAGGACTTGGGCCACAGTTCCGCATGTGTATTATCAACTGACCTGCGTGATATTAGTTGCACTGCATTACGGTGCGGAATGTGTGTCTGTGTGTGCTAGTGCGCTCCATACAGACCAGCCTGATATATGTGGCACCACGTATCGGTACTGAATGAGTGTGTGGGAGGGACTGCATGAGGTCATCTGTTATTAATTACATTGCCCTGCAGCCTTGCTTTACACGTTGATTTCTTGCCAAAAGATACTACGTGTGACATTGGTTTTACCTTGGTCCACGGTGCTGTTTAAAAACATTGTAATTATCTTTGTTTACACATTTCTGATATTTTTGTGAGCTGGGGTACAACCTATAACTATGTAGTATTGAATTGTAATAATTGCCAGGGTGGGGCTAGTTCTGACAACGTTTTGCACTACATAAGCATGCTGGGGGAGTAAAAATAGGATCAAAGCGTGTATACTACTGATGCCATTTTAGCCCAGTTGGGTCTAGTACTGCTAGTGATAGTTCCAAATGTGATTTATACTCAGAACTACATGCTGTTCATTTTATGTTAATTAATGTGTGTGTTGAATACAAACTTTATTTACATACACCACGTGTGAAGTCATTTTTGTGACACTCAGTGTATTGTGTGAGAGTGCAATGCCAATGCTTTGCACATTGCCTTTGTGATAAACCCGACTGCTCAGTGCAAAGCTACCCATGGATGAATGCAGGTTATACATTGAGTGTAACACCTACCCCTGAGATGGGAGTGGTAGGTTCTGCCTGGCTAGGGTATTGCCAAACAGAAAGTGGCAGTTCCAATACCAACCTTTAAATGCAATAGTTAAATATTCCAGGAATTCTTCTCATTCACATGCTTCATCGGCGATTCCTCGAGGAACCTAACAGCCATGGATTCCCCATTTAGTCTTCCCTTTCCTCAGATAACCACAAAAATTGACAAGCAAATATAAGAAAATATTACTTCCAGCTCAACCTGGTACTTCCTTTCATTATGCCCCGTACCATGATAAGCTTAGTGTCATTACATATTGAAATACTGCTCAAATTCCGCACAGCTCCACCTTTAACTCCTGATTAGACTAGATGTATTACCATTTCTTTGGTTTGCTTGGCAATCTGATGTGTGCAATTGTCCCAACAGTCTTTCCATCTATACAGATACACACATTCTTTCTGCATGCCTCTACGTTATTTCTCATTTCTCATAGAATCACAACCTCTGAGAAACCACAATCAATTGCCTGCAACCACCAAGGTGACAACTTCGAGCCAGGTTTACTATTTCCCACCAGTTTGAAAGGTGAACTCCCCATTAACGGATCTGGGGGACATTCTGTGCAAAATTGAAGCTGCTCGTAACACTGATTTTTAAAAAACAAAAATTGCCATAAAGATAACTGGACAGACTCCTCGAGTTTGACCTTAGTGCACTAGTATATTTGTTTACAGACTCCCCAGCTTCTTGTTTTTATGAGAAAAATACGTAAGCTCTCATCACGGTATCACTCTTTCTTCTATAAGGTAAGCACATCTGTTTAACGCTTTACTCAAAGATGTTTAGGTTACTAGGGGCCATACGTATCAAGGCCAAATAGGTTCGCAAACGCCGAAATTCTCAGAATTTCGGCATTTGCGAACTCATTTTCGCAAAATGGTATGTATGAAAGAATTTGGGTGCAAAATAAGGAATCGCAAAATTTGCCAGTCCTTATTTTGCGATTGCATTTAAGGAATTGCAAATTTTGCGATTCCTTAAATGCAATGTATTAAGCAAAAAAAAATCCAAAATGCCCTTAAGGAATCGCAAATTACCACCAACTTCTAGTTGGTGGTAAGTTGCGATTTCCTTGAAAAATGCACATTTCAGCATTTTTCAAAGTGCCATGTGACGCACATACATGCCCTCAGGGCATGTATGTGCACCACATGTGCACCCATACTTATTTCAGGGGTGCAACAGGGTGTCCTATGGACACCTCTGCACCCTTGAAATTATTCTCAATTTGCGATTAGCAAATTGCGAATGGCAAATTAAGAATAAACTCCCATTCCTTCCTATGGGCCAGGAGGCCCATAGAAATGAATGGGAAAGTATTCCTTAATTGCAAATTCACAATTTGCGAATTCGCAATTAAGGAATACCAAGAAATCGCTAAAATATTGCGATTTTCTTGATACATACCAATTAGCGATTCTGAAATAGCGATTTCTTAAAAATCGCTTTTACAGAATCGCTAATTGGTATCTTGATACATATGGCCTAGGTGTTTTCAAAGGCTTTAGTATTGTAAACGCAATCCTTTATTCCTTTACTGGTGCTCAAAAATCTTATCCTGAATGCTAGTCCCTACACAGAAAGAACCTTTTCTCTCCGCTGCTCCTGTAGCCTGCTCATCACCACTGTTGAAATGATGGTTCCGGAGCATACAAAAATACTTAAATAGTTCATCAAGCTATAGCAATTACAAACAGGATAAAGAGCAACTGTGGGCAGGGCCAATCCCATGTTAACTGACACTTTTACAAGTTGCACATTCTATTTTCCATCACTCTGCATACCCACATACACGTGCGCACACACACACAGGCATGCCCGCACGCACCCTCCCCCCCCCCAACCCCCCCTTCCAGGCTAGACGGTCTTAAACACCAGCAGGTTAGCCCTTCGTTTATCCTTCGTTTATCCCGACAAATACCCACCTGAAACTCTCATGAAGAGAGTTGAGCAACTGTCTGTAGGGCTAATAGGACTCCAACTAAACCTAAAAGCTCAGAAATAAATGACCCAATCCAGGGCTGCCAAACAGCATGCCTTGAGCAAGCGTTAATGACCAACATTGAGCATTTACTTAAATCATTGCTCTTGCCACTAACTGAGAGGGTCAAACGCATGACTGAGCAACTAGGGGCCATTTAAGACATGGGGATTGCCAACTCTAATTTACTTAAAGAGCTGATGAATAAAAGATTTACCCCGATCGCTAATGATCCAAGAATAGCGCCAAAATCTTCAATCAAAGAAAGTAATGAAAATGCGCAGCCTAAGACTCAAGATAAGAATATAAAGGGTAAGGATACTGTAAACACAGCCTCTGTATTTTCTATTCGCAGGGTATCTTTAGAAAAAGGGCAAGCTCACACAAATGGCCAGAAATCACCGGCTATATCGCAGAGGACCATCAATAAGGATAAACAGATTATAGGGCCTGCCCAGCACATAGACCTGCCACCTGAGGCTGAACCTTTTGTCATCGTTTTAATTGGGGTACCTGAGTTGACAGTAGGAACATTTGAAAGTCACCAGACACTTAAAAATAAGGCCATGTATTGGTTAAGAGTAAATAGGCCTTTACCCCCTAACTTAAACGGTGAAATGTGGAATGTTAGAAGGCTGAATTGGCTCGGAAGAAGACCGAAGGATGTATCTGGGGACATAATTATTACAAATTTCAGAGACCGCAGGACGACAAATTATATACGGGATTGGTTCCAGGGGGGCATCGAGGGAGGTATACCCACCAGAGACGTAAGCTATTTTTATCCAAAAGCTCTTGTGGGTAACCCTCGACGGCCAGGAAATCAGAGCACTTGTATTGAAGTCCCTCCGATGTTTAATATTGCCACCTCAAACCGATTTGCACCATTCATGGGAATGGAGGGGGTTGATTGACAGCCATCTGGCAGCAACATGACAGGGATGGATCGCAAACCGGCCCCAGCCGTAGGCTGTGAGAAAATAAGCAAGATAACAAATCAAAATGATATAATCAGTACCACAGATGAGGCAGTCTCACTTGAGAGGGGTATATATAAAAACCAATTAGTCATTTCTTGGAACATTGCGGGTCTAAGAAATAAAATGGATGATTGTGAATGGCAAGCGACAGTTTTTAAATACAATATTTCATGTTTCCAAGAAACATGGTCGACCCATGAGGTACATTTGAGGGGTTATCGAACCTTTCATACACCAGCTATCCCAAACAAAAATGGTAAATATGGAAGAAATAAAGGTGGGCTATCCACCTACGTTTCAAACACATCCGACCTTAAGGTTCTTAAATTTATTTCAACAGATTACTACCAACTGTTATTGGTAAGCGGGTTGGGCTTAAAAAAGTTAGTCATCATACATTTTTATAATAATGCCCATGCTTCGTCATGGGAAGGCATAATTTTTTCATTGCGAAGATACATAAAAAATTTTAGACCAATCAGGTGGTGGAGATTTGATTCTACTATGGTTAGGCGACTTTAATTGTTCCTTTTGCTCCGGTAACAATACGGGTATATGCCCCCTGAAGGAAAACAGGGATGAAGCCCTGACCCACTTCACTCACTCGGGATAGGGGATTTGTTAAACACCTTAATTTTTGAGTTTGACATGGGCTTTTTCAATGAAATCTGTACTCCTATGGTAGACTTTAAACCGACCTTTAACGGAAGAGGAGCAAACTCCATAATAGATTTTGCTCTTCTATCACGTAGGCATAGATTATTAGCCGGTTCTTGGGAAACACTGGATCTTGCCCTTAGCGACCACTATCCAATAGTGGTATCTCTGAAATTACAAGCACTGAAAAAATCTAATGAGCAGATCTATTGTACGTCCATCAGTCTAGGTAGTACTAATGGCTATTACATAAAATGGGAGAGAGTAGACCCAATTTTTTTTTTTAACAAATTGGTAACCAAAGTCATTGATCATTTACTAATCTGCTTGTCTACAACTGAAAGCCATAAAACAGTTCTTGATTCTTTTGGGGTAATTACGGGCGAGATAAAGAAATTGTTGACAACTTTGTATAAAAAACCATTGGATAAACAGAAAGGCTGGTTCAACAAAGATTGATCAATGGCACATAAAAAATTAATATCCGCCCTACACGAATCCCCAAGATGTTTGGAAAAGGTCAGACAGACTCGAAAATCTTACAAGGATGCTATAGCCATTAGGAAGTCAGAATTAAAAAATGAACTCTGGCAGAGCCTCCATGAAGCATGTTTAAAAAATGATAATACAATGTTTTGGAGGGCGGTTAACGCTCCCTTCTTTTTAGATAGAGATAGAGATTGATGTTGTCATACCAGGAGAAGAATGGGTTAAACATTTCTCTAAATTATATAAAAACACTGTCACTATGGTCAGAAACATCTCCAGTAAGAACCACGAGTGCCTATAGCCGTTCCCTCTGGGGCTCGTGTTTGATCATAAGGAGGTAATGAGGGCTATTAAAGAAAGCGCCTCAGGGAAGGCATCAGGAACGGATGGTGTCCCGATCGACAAATACAAATCAGAACCGGAGCTGTGGACACCCCTTTTAACAAATGTTTTAAATAGTATTAATGCCTCAGGCTTTATCACCACTTGGCCAGAGGCTGTAGTGGTGCCCATTTTTAAGAAGGGGGATAGAAACGATCCTGCCTGCTACCGACCAATATCCCTCATGGATGCTTTAATGAAGGTGGCAGGCAGGATCGTTCTTAACAGACTACAGGAATGGGCAGAGGAAAACCAGATCATCTCCCCCCTACAATATGGTTTTTGCTCAGGTAAGGGGACGATAGAGCAGGGCCTTAATTTGGCACTGTTAACTGCAAAATATACCCAAGCTAAAAACGAATCCCTTTACATAACCTTTGTGGACCTAAGCTCCGCATTCGACTGCGTAGACCACTCCACGCTTTGGGATACATTAGTTGACATAGGCATGGAGCAGCAGATTATAACATTCATTAAAGAACTATACAGGGACGCAGGAGCTAGGGTAAGATATGGGAGAGATGGGGCTTGTTCCGATAAATTTTCTATCAAAAGAGGAGTAAGGCAAGGGTGCATTTTGGCACCCTTCCTTTTCATCCTATATATAAATAGCGTGGGACAATACCTTCAGTCTTTCCAATGCGATTATCCGTTGATAGGGGGAAGTTCTATTCCCATCCTCCTATACGCGGATGACGCTGCAATCATTTCACGCACCTTAATTGGTCTGCAAAGGGCGGTAGTTAATTTTTCTGACTTCATGAGCGCACGGGGGTTAGAGATTAACGTCTCGAAAACATTTTCTATGAGATGTGGTTCCTCCTTAAAAACTAATAAGGTAATCTTTTTAAATGGGAAAAAAATCGAAAACACTAACAGCTTCACATACCTGGGTGTAAATTTTGACAGCAGGGGAACCTGGTCCAAGGCAGTTGAGGCTAGAAACCTTGCAATTAGTAGATGCCCTGATAAACTTCTCAAGGAAGTTAGGAGGCCGTCCAGTTAAAGAACTTATGCAAATATATAAAGCTAAATGCATCCCTACTGGTATTTACGGCGCGGGCATCTGGGGTTTTGTTAAAACAGACCAGATACAACGCACTGAAAATGATTTTATTCGCTATTTATTGGCGATACCAAAATCTATGTCTGTGTTTCTCAGCCATAGAGAACTGGGGATTGCATATATAGAGGACACGATCAAATCCTCCCCACTTCTTCTGTGGCACAAGATCTGGGTCACCCCAGAGACATCTCTTAATAGAGATGTCATACGCGATTGTCTACAGTTAGACGGCGTGAGAAACATAAAATGGCTGCAATATATAAAAATTATGGCAATAGATATCGGCCACATAGAATATTTTGAGAATCCAACGTGCTTAGAATCTGTCCCAAGGCGTGTGCTTAAAAAGCTGATCATGGACCATTTAGAGAATAAAAGATGGCTCACAATAAAAGACAAATTTATTGCTAAGATGGATCAAGCTTTTACTTTTTATACAGGCATTCAGCCATCTTTTTAAGAATGTTATTGTTTAGGTTCCGGGTGAATACCTTTTATCGTCTAGTAACATTCCCCAATTGTAACGATTGGTCAAAACATCTGGTCAAATGCCCTTGTGATGGCATATCAGACTAATCGAATATCCACACGACTGGGGAATCAGAGGATGCAGGGCAGCGTATTGTAAATTAAAATGTTTGGAATCAGTACTGGAGGTTAAAGCAGTATCTTCCTATTTGAGAACTTTAATTGCTTTAAGGAAGACTATGTAACCTATGAGAATTACCTGCAGTGCCCGCAATCTGATACCCGCAATCTGATACCCGTAAATGTAATTCAATTTTATCCCTTTTTACATTAGAACTGAATTTTAAATGTTTATATATATCTATGGAATCATTTTATTGGTGTACCACCTAATCTGCTAACTTTTTTAAATCTGTTTTGTTATTTTCATACAATGCCTTTGTATGCTCACTCCGCATATATTAACTTTGTTGCTAAATGATTTTAACAAATGTACCGTATATCTGTGCTTTTATGATTTTGTTTAAAAATCGAATAAAGCTTAATAAACTGAAACTGAACTGAGTTGAGCAACTGGGCTGGAGTTATAAATAATTTACATTCTTTCCACTTAGACCTGATCTAAAGTATATCAATTAGAGGGTCAGGGTGGGCAGCTTTTCATCTGCCTGGTGCACAGCCCCATGGAAGTATAGGTTTACACATCCACTGCCTGTCCCCTGTATTGTGTTAATGACCACAGCTGGGTCATGTAGCCCTTGCTGACCATGTCAGGGAAAGGAGCTTAAAGAAATCCGGAGGACAGAGGAAGCCCCCATACCAACAGGGTGGCCCTTCACGCTGGAGCGACTGATAGCGCACCTCTGCTATGTGTGGGATACTTTTGTCAGGACTCCTAAATAGCTACAGACTGGAAATGATTGAGGTGAAATAAAGTTTCACTTCAGGCTCTCCCAGGGCTTTAAGTAGGCTGGGTCCCCACGAGTCCCATACCCATAAACAATTTCAAACTGCCCTTGAAATAGGTTCCTTTAGGGCCCTACACCTAAGCCCTTAGCTTGACTATAAAGAACGATTAAGGTAATCCATGGCAGCAGCACAGTACTTAGTTATCCTTGAAACATTTTACTTAATCTGCCATTCTTTAAGAGTCTGTGTTTTTTGCACGTAGGTTTCTATTTAAGTGCAGTATATTACTCTTGTATCCTGCATACTGTGAACTGAGTCGCTTCTATGTGCTTGTGTGAGTTCGAATTGAGGGCTGGGTGTTTAAATTGGGGCACAATTGAACATTCTGGAGTTGAGGCTGAGTAAATTCCAGTTCAGAGTTGAAATGATGAATAAATCAAGGATTGAAGTAAAGTAATCCTTTAATAAAACGAAGAGCTCAGTACATGTCATCCAGTAAGTTCAGCATCACAGGAACAACTGTCCTTTACAAAAGATGCATTGCAACATGACATGTATACCATTCCATATTCTAATAATGACATAACTGGTATAATACAATTAAAGAAACAGAACAGTACAATTAAGAATGTAAACACAACACATCCCCTTTCCTAATAATAAAAAAAAATAAAACCAAAATAAAACACTAAAGGATATAATTGATACCAAAACTGTATATAATGCTATTAAACTTTTGACCACAACTATTACTCATAATGTAATCTGACCACTACTTATTACTCATAATGTAATCTTTAAGCCAAAGAGGAACCACCCTCTTCCTTGAGGAATGACGACACAAAGATGAGTCCTCATTCACAGAAACTGAACTCGTTCCTTCAGAAACCTCAATTCCTTCAGAACCTTCAGTAGAAGAATCCACAACTTCATTAGTAGAAGGAACTTCACTTATACTAGGACAACTAACTACTTCAGGATTAGTCTGTAACTCGTCATTCTCAGAAGAACTATTCACATCTGCATCCAAATCTTCTGGTTTCCAAAAAGTGTGAGAAGTACCTAATCTACATTTCGCAATCCTACTCAAATTCCAAACTTTCCCATTGTTAAGTTTAACAGAGTTCTTCAAAACTTCTGCTACCTGAAAAGGCTCAGAGAATTGTGAATCACCTTTCTGGACTTTAAAAGGCTTCCTGACCCTAATCCAATCTCCTACCTCAATCTGAACTTCTTTAGAACCACGCTTCAAATCATGATATTTTTTACTTCTATCATGTACAAGTTCCATACGTGCCTTCACTTTTCCACTAGACCAAGGTTCGACATCACTAGAAAATAACCAAGCAGGAATGGATTTAGAACGCGGATTCCTACCCTTCATTAACACAAATGGCGAAATCCCAGTTGAATTATTGTTAGTGATGCGATTATTCCAAACCACCTTTCCCACTTGTGTAGGCCAATCTAAATCATTCCTTATAGCCAACTGAATGGTATTCTTCAAAACCCTGTTAAAACGCTCAACAACACCATTACCACCAGGATTATAAAGTGATGTAGTTCTGTGCCTAATACCCAATTTTTTAAAATACGTTTTCGCCCTTAAAGATAAGAATTGGACTCCATTATCCGTGAGAATACATGAAGGAATTCCTTCCGTAATAAAAGTTTCATCAAGAAAGGAAAGAACTGAATCCGTGTCAGCTCTCTCAACCAGCTTAACTACAGGCCATTTCGAGAAAAGGTCCATAAGGACAATTAAAAATTGATGGGAACCATCATTCCTTTGAATAGGACCCATAATATCAACTGCTATACACTCCCAAGGATGTTCAGGAAAGGAACTCTCTAACATTGGAGGACGAAAAGTGCTCAAAGTTTTATCAGCAGAAGCACAAATAACACAATCTCTAACAACTTTTTCTGTCTGAGAATCACAACCAGGCCACCAAAACAATTGTTTAATCAATGACTTAGATCGTACAATACCTGGATGTCCCTCATGGCAAAGTTCAATAATCCCTTCACGTAAAGTCACAGGAGGAATTATCCTCTCACCTCTTAAAAGAGTTTCATGTGCCACAGAAAGTTCAGACCTAATCTCCCAAAAAGGTCTAATTGCATCATCCAACAAATCTTTTTTACTTGGCCAACCATTAACAGTAAATGAAATCACCTTCTGCAAATTAACATCTGTAGTATACTCTTTGTTCCACTCCTCTTTACTGAAGGCTGAAAAACCTTCATCATGAACAAAAGCAACTTGCAATTCATTCCACTCATTATTGTCACACTCTTCCAACATGACTGGCATCCTTGATAAAAAATCAGCAAGAACATTACTTTTACCTGGAACATAAATGATTTTGTAAATGAAATTTTGCAATCTCATTGAAATCCTAGCCAACCTTGCAGATGCATTGATCACACCTTCTGTTGTTAAAATCTTTACCAAGGGCTTGTGATCACTAAGCAACAAACACATTTTCCCCCAAACAAAGGATTTAAAATGTTCTAATGCCCAAGCACACGCTAAGGCTTCTCTTTCTATTATTGGGTACTTTTCTTCACAAGGAGACAAAGATCTTGAAGCATAAGCAATCACCTTCTCCTTGCCATTCTCATCTACCTGAACTAAAACAGCCCCAAGGCCTTTGTTACTAGCATCAGTCGTAATTATGCTATTTAGAGATGGATCAAAATTACGCAGGGAAGTGGCTTTGGCAATAGCTAATTTGATATTATTGAAATCTTGATCACACAAATTAGACCATTCAAATTTTACATTCTTTTTTAACAGTTGCCGGATGTTATAGGTGACATTTGCAAAATTAGGAACATATTTTGAGCAAAATTCTGCCATTCCTAGAAATGACTTGATGTCATCCTTACATGTTGGAATAGGCGCATCAGAAATAGCTGAAACCAAGGTGGGTTTAGGTCTAACACCATCTTCGTCTATAATATGACCAAGGTAAGTCACACTCCTTTGTGCAAATTTACATTTTGAATGCTCTATTGTAAGGCCTATACTCTCAAGAATACTCAAAACTCTCTCCAACCTAGACAAGTGTTCACTCTCATCATCCCCAAAAACAAGTATATCGTCTTGAAAGAATCTGGCGCCTTTTTCTTCCTTAAAAAGCTGATACATTAATCGCTGGAAAACAGCGTCCGCCGAAGCTAAGCCAAAAGGCATCCGCCTATAACGGAAGCAACCAAAAGGGGTTACAAAAGATGTAAATTTCATTGAATCAGGACATAAAGAAATCTGATGATATGCCGATGATAGATCTATGGTCGAGAACCATTGTGCATTACCCAAACTAGAGACCATTTCATTAATTTTAGGAAGCGGGAATTTGTCCACCACAATGTGGTAGATAAATAAATAATACCTCTCTTTTTGAATGCATAAATGAATAACAGATAGCTCAATAAATAAGAGTCAAGATTCGAGGTAGTAGGAGTTTTGCAGGTTTAATACAGCATAAAGACAGGGACAGGACAACCTGCACAGGAATAGGATGGCAAGCCCTGGCAGCGCTGCCGGGGTCAGGATCGGAATCGGCGGAAGGATAACTTTTTAATAACAGTACATGAGCATATATACATAACGCAAACACATAGCATTACTTCGCAATAGGCGTAGCAGTGGGTGGAGCAATAGGCATGACGCGTAGCAGTCGCGAAAGATAAGGGTGAAAAGAGGTGTAACAGGGCGTATACATAGACATGTGATGCAAACGTAACAGAATATGTCATGAATGGGGTGGAAACAATGGAGGGGGCTACCTAAGGAGCCGGGACCTCTAACCTGATGGTGCGCGCAAACTGGCAATGACGTGTTACTAGGAGAAGCTGGGGACTATGAACTCTGCGCTAGGAGCAGAGACTGAAGTCTGGAGAGTCAGGGCGACATGTACCTAAGCAGTATCTAGTATCTGATGTTTAGAGAACATGTTGATAGAATCCAAATGTTATCGGGGTAAAGGCGAACAGACTCTAAGACTGGAGCATGCATTATTCTACATGTAGTGCGTGATGAAGAATATTAAATGATCATTAAATGCAGTATTTCTCTTACATGGAGACGTAGAGGCTAGACAATGACGGAAACTATTGATGCGATTCAGTAGCTTTAGGAATGCAGAGAAGGAGGGCTGTACTGATAACTCGAATCATAACATACTCTTGGCAGACTCAGAGGCAGAGCCAGGCTGAACCGGGCACTGCGAGGCAGGAAGTAAGTGAAGGGTCGAGGATACAGGCGGGGGCTGTATCGCTCCTCAGCGAGGCTTCAGGGGACAGGAGCTGAATCTGGTGTCCAGGCCCTTTTGAGGCCTAGAAACGGAGATTTTACAATGGAATAACGTGCACACTGAGAAACGTGGCAACGTAGCTTTACATAGGCCTGATATTCGTAGTATTCACGAGAACTGGAAACTGACATACTAAAGGTGGACACAACTATAATTGCATCTTTAATCGAACATGGGGAATAACATATGCATATTAATCATGCACAGATAACATATGATGGGGGACACGTAGGGACACAGAACATGGCAAAATTTACTTTTCCACATTCCCTCCTTGTCACTACGTTTCCTTCAGGAAACATCAATATTCATGATACCATCTATTATTTCGTACAGTATCATTTGCTCGTCTCGAATTTTCTTGGAACGGGTTTTAGAATGGGGCTTGGGACTAGGAATACAAGAGGTAGCACAAATGCCGCAAATCGCAGGGCCACATTGTATACAGAGGCAGCAGCTAAATATGATCGCTACTGCAATACCTAGAAAGGACAAGACTTTCCATCCCCATGCGGAAATTATATTCCAGAACCAACCGGACCATGTCCAGGTGCCTGGATTTTGGTGTAACAGATGGGCAATTTTATGAAGTCTGGTTATAGCTGAATAAACAGACGGCGCGTTATTTGGAATGAAAATGCAGCAACTAGATCCGATGACTCTACAGGCCCCGCCCCTATCGGCCAATATGACGTCAAGGACGAGACGATTCTGGAGCACGACAATTCTCATAAAGGATTGTTCTTCGGTTAAATTACTTAGAGCAGAAGTAGTCTCAATTACTACTGCTTCAAGGGTTCTGGTTAACCTACGTATCAGTTTACTATTCACAACTGTACCTAAATAAGGGAAGACACCTTTATTGATATCTATATATTGTTCTAGAGCAGTTTCAGTATAATCGACAATCGGGAGGTTTCTCTTGTGTCTAGTATGTACTAGGTGGGAATTCCTATGGTAGTCGGGTGGGGCTAGAAAAACCGGTGGCAGTAGGAAGGCAATGTAACAGGTTCCCTCCCAATCGAGGGGCAGACGAACATATGCGGTCTGACCACAAATAAAATAAGAATGACGTGAAGCTTTGAAAATAGATTTCCCACTGTCACTATACTTGACAATAGTAGTACAATCACTATGTCCTACATGTACGGAACCATTATTTCGGACACATAATTCGCCTTTGACTGGTAGTACTGAAATTGCAGGTAAGTCTGGAGTAGTATCAGACTGAACATTCAGGACCATGAAATTCGAAGAATAATTACCTAAATTATACACTTCATTTTCTAGATCTAACCCGGTTCTGTGGGGGAGACCTTGCTAGTCTGGAAAACATGTACTGTTAAGAAAAGACATATCTGTTGAGGATGACGTTAACGTGGACCATGCTCCACACGAACCATTATGTGAAAAAGGATAAGGAAAGAGTGGCAGAACTCCCTTCGGTGTCTGAAAAGGGGGGAGTCGACCACACACCCAACAATTAGTGGCATTGCTGGTCTGGTGTGAATAATGTAACATGCGGATGAAAGAATTATTTCGCATAGCGAGGCGGTAAGAGAGTTCATGAGGAGGCAGATCACTAAACGTGTGTTCTACTGTAACATTAGCAGACTTATTTTCATGAGAAACTGGAAAATACAGGTAAAATGCATAACTGGTGCAGGAAATCATAATGCTGAGAAATAATATGACACATAGAAAAACGATACATCGGATTGAGTTTTGACTAACTCTCTCACTATGGGGGTCTATTTTATACATGTCAGAAACAGTCTAACCGTTTCACCTAGGGGAGGACTTAGACAATCAAACTGGCTGACTTATTTTACTAGACCGGAGTTTCAACTTATACTCCTGCTGCGGAGTTTTCTCTAACGGGGAGGGTGCAGTATCATTGTTCTTTGCGGGACAGTCCTTAAGAATAGTACTTTGGTAATCCTTCGAATCCTGGGAAATGTTCTTTGAGACCGGTTTCAGTCCATAAAACTTCTTTATATGTGAAAGATGCACCCAGCCTTTGCGTCCCTCCAACTTCACGGCTGTACGTGTGGCGAGGAGGACCTGTCGGGGCTCCTTCCAGCGAGGCTCCAGCGGACTTGAGCGGTCAAAATTTCGCACCAGGACCATGGATCCTGGAACGATTTCATGCGGTGCCACCTCGGTATTGTCTGGAAATGCGGCGGCGACCTGTGAACGACAAGAGTTGAGGGCAGACATCAAGGAAGCTAGGTAATCTGTCAGCATATTACTTGAAACATCGGTAATACTTCGGGGTCTGGGTGTACCCCACATGTTAGGGGGGCGGCCGAAAACGACCTCATACGGGGACAGACCTGATCTGGAATGTGCGACCATGCGCATATAGAACAAAGCGACTGGCAGAGCTACTAGCCAGTCCACACCTTTCTCTTTACATACTTTGGCGATGCGAATTTTCAGGGTCTGGTTATGTCTCTCTACGAGACCTGCTGCTTCAGGGTGGCGTACACAATGGAACTTCCACTGGTACCCTAACAAAAGGGAAACATGCTTCATTAACTCTGAGGAGAATGGCTGGCCGTTATCAGAATATACGACCCTAGGGAGTCCATAACGGGGGAAGAACTCACGAACCAACTGCTTGGCAGTGGTCGCGGCTGTGTAATCTGGGACTGGATATGCTTCTGTCCACCTGGACAAAGCGCATACAACTACAAGGACATATTTGAAACCTCGACATCGCTCCATCTGAATATAATCCATCTGGAGGACTTCAAAAGGGTGGTCAGGAGGTTGGAATCCACCTTGTTCCACCGGGACACTTTTACCTGGATTAAACTGACAACATATCATACAGGTACGGACTTTCTGCTTGGCTGCAGCTCGTAAATGCTTGTTGAACCAAATGTTCTGGATACTGTCTAACATAGCTTTTTCTCCTAAATGTGCTGGACTATGTGCGGTATTGATAATGACTTGAACCATGGAGTCGGGGAGAAACCAAGTGGCTTTTCCTTTCGTTAACCATCCTTGATCTGTCTGGACCCCTCCTTGTTCGGACCATTTCTTGATTTCTTCGGGAGTAGCATGTAACTGGATATCTATGACATCTTGAGTAGGGTCCTTAACTGTCATACATGTAGTCGGATCTGGAGTGTGTGTCATGTTAACTGGAATGTCTGGAGTCTGTGCTGTAAGCTTGGCTGTGCGATCTGCTAGATCGTTACCCTGGGAAATAATGTCAGTAACTTTCGTGTGTGCCTTGCATTTCATGATAGCAATGGATGTCGGTAAATGTATGGCATCTAACAGAGCTTGAATAAGGAGACCATGCTGAATCTTGGTTCCATGAGAAGTCATGAAACCTCTCTCCTGCCAGAGCACTCCAAAGTCGTGTACGACTCCAAATGCGTAGCGTGAATCTGTGTAAACATTAACTTTCCGGTTCTTAGCGTGTATGCAGGCTTGTGTCAGAGCAACTAGCTCTGCTGCTTGAGCGGACAGGGTGTCAATACGGTGTGTCTTAATAACTTCGGTGTCGGTAGTCACTGCATACGCGGCGACTAGTTCTCCTGTACTTGTTCTCATACATGAACCATCCACATAAAGTGTCAGGTCGGGATCTGGTAACGGAATATCTGTCAGATCTTGTCTTGGCTTTGTCGTAATATTAACTACTTCCACACAGTCGTGTGTGTCCGGACTTAAAGTAACTGATGGTAACAGTGTAGCAGGGTTCAGGATGTTGCAGCGTCTGATTTCTATGTGTGGCTGGAACAGTGTCAATTCATAACCTGTTAAACGTGCAATTGTCAAGTGCTGAGTCTGTGTTCGGTTTAAAAGAACTTCCACGGAGTGTGGAACTTGTACTGTCAGGGAGTGTCCTAATACTATGGAATCACTTTGTCTGATAGCTAGTGCTGTGGCTGCAACTGACTTGAGGCACGCAGGGAGAGCCTGGGCTACAGGATCTAATGTGCTCGAAAAATAAGCACAAGGCTTGTATTGTCCTGCTTGATCTTGTGTGAGAACAGATAATGCTGTACCTTCGCGTTCTGTGACGAAAAGTGTAAAAGGCTTACTGTAGTTTGGTGTAGCTAGAACTGGAGCTTGACATAGGGCTTTCTTTAACTCATTAAAACTGAGTGTATGTTCAGATGTCCAAGGGAGGACAGTCGATACGGCTGCCTCCTGTGTCGTTAACTGTATCAGTGGCTTGGCTAGAAATGCATACTGAGGAATCCATTGTCGGCAGTAAGAAGTGAGGCCGATAAAAGCACGTACCTCCTTCTGGGTCTTGGGCTGAGGAAGACTCGCTATTAACTGGATACGGTCAGGTGTCAACTGCCTACCCCTCTTGGACAGTAAGTGTCCTAAGTAGACCACTTGCTGGACACAGAATTGAAGCTTCGAAGGGGACACCTTGTGCCCCATCTCGGCTAGGAAATACAGAACTGTGAGGGATGCTCGCTCGCAAGCACGTTCAGAACGGGCTGTGACCAGTAGATCATCGACATACTGGAGCAGGGCAGTGTCAGTTGGCATGTGAATGTTGTCTAGTTGTCTCTTAAGTGCTTGACTGTAAATACTAGGACTTTCTGTGAAACCTTGAGGAGCTCGTGTGAACATATAGCTCCTTCCATTTAAACAAAATCCGAAAAGGAACTGGCTGTCTGGATAAATGGGGACACTAAAAAATGCATTCTTGAGGTCTATGACTGTAAAAAATGAGGCTTCTGAATCAATGGCTGTCAATAGGGAAGAGATATCTGGGACAACTGGGTACTGGGGAATAATACATTTATTAAGCTCTCGTAGGTCAATCACTAATCGATATACTGGGGGTGCATTTGGATCAGTACGTTTCATGACTGGAATGATCGGAGAATTGCATACATTGGAGTCAGTTTCTACAACCACTCCTTGAGCGATGAGCTCGTCAATAATTTTGGATAAGGCTGCTACAGCCTCCGGTGGTAATCTATACTGTCTGATTCGTGGTAACACTACACCTGGCTTGAGAGTCACACGATGGGGTGTGATTTGCATATAACCAACATCAGTTGGACCTTGCGCCCATAGATGCTGCGGAACATTGGACAATCTGGGATCAAAATCTCGTAATACATAGTGACCCTTAAAGTCACGCAGGAACAATCGTATTCCCTCTGGGGAACAGCATATAACTGCACCTAACTCTTTCAGTGTTTTAATACCTAATAGATTCTCTGGACATGACTTAGTAAGTAACAGATCAGTAGTACGGGACAATGGACCTACTTCTAGAGTAACTGGCTTTGATATTTCATTTACAATGGGTTTTCCTGAAAATCCAAGGGAAACATTTCTTGAGCCTGAGAGCGGAGCCCCTGGAACTTCGGCGTGGCTAATTGTGGTCCTACTTGCCCCTGTATCAATCAAAAACTTTCTGTCTTTCCCTAATACTTGACTGTGAACATAGGGACCTTCTTGATCTACAGGTATCTCGATGAGAGGCAAGCCTACCTCCCTCTCTAGGCTGTTTCATGAATATGGCTGATACTCTGGATACTCAGACTGTGCATACTGGTACATCTGCTGTGTAACGTGCTGTGTTGCAGCGATGGGCTGCGGTGCTGTAACTGTCTGTGGTGCATTCTGTGGCTGAGGAATCTGTGAAACTTGTTCTTGTCTAGGCGGACGTGGTCTTTCTTTAGTCTTACCAGTAGCTATGTTGTGTTTCAGAACTGCACACTCGTTTATAAAATGACCTGGCTGTTTACAATAATTGCAGTTCCCTTTAACGGGAGCTGCAGGATGACTGGCTTGATTCGGACCCCTCTTCTGACTGTCTTGAGGAACAGATTGTGCAACTAGTACTTTCATTTTCGTGTCTTTCATACGCTTTCTCTCGTGTTCTTGCTCTTCCCTGATTCTATTCTGGTGATATTGGAGCATCTGTAACATCTGGGACGGGGTATTAGCTTGCCAGGTACTTTCGACTTTCAAAACTCGATTTTTAATTGGTGGACTTGAATTCTCGACTAATTTAGTAACAAAAAGGTGAGGGTATGACTCACTACTTGTCTTGAGGCCACTGTTGATGCTAAAACATTTCTCAAATCTAGAATAAAAATCACTAATGTCTTCGTCTTGTTTCTGTTTACAGGCTGAGATTGCATCCCAGTCTTCCTTTTTCGTTGTTAACAATCTGGGTAAAACTTGAATCAATAATTCAGGTAATTCTTTACATTTCGCTCCAAGACCGGTACCTGGTACTCGTGCCTTATCTTCAGCTTCTAGAACTGCCCAATCGATCTTTTTCTCTCCCACCTCCCATTCTTTTTCCTTGAGCTTTTCATACACCCCTGCGGGCAGCAGAACCTTTAACATTTTAATTATATCTGGATACGTGTATTCTCCCATACGGAGCATGTCTTTTAATTCTCGATGGAACCCTGCTGGATCTTTATCATGACAGGGGATTAATTTTTTCATCTCTAAGAGTTCCATCTTTGTGATCGGGGTGTAAACAAACACTCGTTCTAGTTCGCCACCCGTTCCTCTAACTGGGTGGACTTCTCGTAACGGATTCTGTCTCTCTATGTAAAATGGTTTACTTTCTGGGGGTGAGACATGAACAAAATGCGGGTTCAAAAACGTTCTATATTTGTGACGCTGTTCTAGAATGACACTAATTAAATCGGTACCTAAACCTTTCCATCTATACTGGAGTAACTCGTTCAGGATATCATGTAACGGGCCTGGATCAGAGTGCTGACCCTCATACAATGTAATGAGGTGCTGAATCATATACATACCCGCCAGTCGTTGTTCGGCTGGGGGCATTTTCAGAAACATTTGTGCCACTATTTCGTCTGGAAAAGTGGTAGAATCAGTAGTCCATCGGACTGCTGATCGGGCTAGTTCTTGTTCATGCATAGTACTTAACTCACTGTAACCGATTCGTGATTTCAGAATGTGATCGGTAGCTTGAAACACTTGTTCTAGAGAACCTTGTTCTGGTGCTGGATGATGGAAAGTTGACTTGTGTTCTAGGCGTAAATGGCGATCTGGAAATCTAGATTTTCCTACATACGCTATTCTGGCGGAATTCTCGTCGTCTACCTCTTCAGTATCAGAGTTACTTTCTTTCTCGCTTACTTGTGCTGCTTTACGCTGTTCGTGTAACTTTATTATTTCTTTACGGATTTTCTTGTACATACTTTCCATAGCACTGATGGTCCTGTGCTTACCCTCGGCTATATTATCACTCCACTTTGTCAGGGTTCTCATTTCGGCTTGATCTTTGGACGGGTAATCTTGTTCTCTTATTAAACAATTAATCAAAAACTTTAGTATCATGAGCTGGATCTCGGCTTTCCTTTGAGACATGACTTCGCCAATGCTTTCTGGATCATCCCCTGTACGGATGAAACGAAATATTCTGTCTAGATCTTCTTTCATATTCGGTAGGGTGACTAGATACTCGGCCACCTTTCTTACACGTAATGAATATAAAACCATATTATCCTCGCCTGGGACTGGATCATAGCCGCATTCATTAAGGGCTTTTCTTATTTCTGCTACAGACTGATGTCTGGGCGTACGCTGTGACGCTTGTGCATGTAATTCGGCTGACGTTAAACGCTTATGTGGCGGCGGGGTCTGAGGAGGACCTCCTCCTGCGGCCCCTAAACTAGAATCGTCGACTGATCCTCTTCGTACTAGTGTGGCAGGAAATTGAAATGCGGGCTGAACTGGTATGGCGGGCTGGAACGGGGGGACCGTAACAGGTACTGCAAGGGGTACCCCGGTGTCTGGAGAAACGGGGAGTGCTTGATTTACAGGGACTGGCGGAGCGCGAACAGGATTTGCATATTCTGGGACTGTGTCGTCCAAATAGGACGAAATGAAAATATCAGCTGCGGTCTGTTTGTGACGCAGCTTGGTCGGAACTAATGGTGGCGGAAAGTTACTGGATGCCTCCGGGGTCGCTTTTGGCAGGCCCTCGGCAAGAAGAGGATACATACCCTTAATAAGAGCATGCCTCTGTCTGTCTGACTGTTCGGTTTTAACTCGTTCACCAATCTCGATTAATTCCCTTTCTTGGGCTCGTTCCAAGGATTCTCTACTTAATTCTGACTTTCTGATTTCTTTTTCGGTTCTTTTATGAGATTCTTTGCGCCATAACTCGATGGCATCTTTCTGTGACTGTCTGGCTTTCTTTTTCCATAATGCTTCTTCTACTCTCATGATGCACTCGGCATCCCATGTGCCTGACACAGGCCATCTATACTTTTCCTCTAACTGTTTGGTATACTCGACCCATAAATCTAGATACAATATGGCGCTTATGCCATGCTTCTGATACATAAAATGACCTGGACTGTCCCTAGGCGGGACAGGAACTGCTGCTTCTAGCAGACCTTTTCTAGTTCTCAACTGACGTAGTTTTGAAAAGAGCGGCATGACTGAACTATAATCTGGACACAATACGATACACAATAAACACGATAACTACTTCACACTCATTCCACGACATCAAGATACATGAAGAACATTCAGAATAACAGTTCGAACAGAATACTACCTGGAATACGGAAAACAGAATACATGAATTTTCTCGAGAACAGAAACTAGATGCACTGCTGAAACAGTACGAAACTTACCGGTCTCATACAGAGACACGTCAGGACCCGTATCCACCGGAGTGGACACTTCGTTTGTGGGCTTGTGTACCACCAACCCATGGACCAGAGTCAATTAAATTGACCCTGTCTAGATACTACCCCAGTAATGGTACTCACCGGGCAGTAAGAACGGAAGGCCTCAGACTGGACGGGACTGCTTGGACGCCGGACGGACGAACTTCGGACTTCTGTTACGGGTGGGCCTCCGGATACCTCGGACCTTGGACTCTCGGCTTGGGCTCTGGTCGGGACTCGCCGCGTTCCTCCACCGCCTCGTCTGGATGCTGGACCGCCTCCTCCGTCTCCTCCGTGGGCCTGAGGGATACTTGAAGCAGAAATATCTGCCGGTGCGCAGAAGAATTCCGTCACGACTGCAGAGGGTCAGGGGGTCGGCGTGGCTTCACCGACGCGTGGGGAAAGGGCAAGTCCCTATTCGGGCGCCATTATGTGGTAGATAAATAAATAATACCTCTCTTTTTGAATGCATAAATGAATAACAGATAGCTCAATAAATAAGAGTCAAGATTCGAGGTAGTAGGAGTTTTGCAGGTTTAATACAGCATAAAGACAGGGACAGGACAACCTGCACAGGAATAGGATGGCAAGCCCTGGCAGCGCTGCCGGGGTCAGGATCGGAATCGGCGGAAGGATAACTTTTTAATAACAGTACATGAGCATATATACATAACGCAAACACATAGCATTACTTCGCAATAGGCGTAGCAGTGGGTGGAGCAATAGGCATGACGCGTAGCAGTCGCGAAAGATAAGGGTGAAAAGAGGTGTAACAGGGCGTATACATAGACATGTGATGCAAACGTAACAGAATATGTCATGAATGGGGTGGAAACAATGGAGGGGGCTACCTAAGGAGCCGGGACCTCTAACCTGATGGTGCGCGCAAACTGGCAATGACGTGTTACTAGGAGAAGCTGGGGACTATGAACTCTGCGCTAGGAGCAGAGACTGAAGTCTGGAGAGTCAGGGCGACATGTACCTAAGCAGTATCTAGTATCTGATGTTTAGAGAACATGTTGATAGAATCCAAATGTTATCGGGGTAAAGGCGAACAGACTCTAAGACTGGAGCATGCATTATTCTACATGTAGTGCGTGATGAAGAATATTAAATGATCATTAAATGCAGTATTTCTCTTACATGGAGACGTAGAGGCTAGACAATGACGGAAACTATTGATGCGATTCAGTAGCTTTAGGAATGCAGAGAAGGAGGGCTGTACTGATAACTCGAATCATAACATACTCTTGGCAGACTCAGAGGCAGAGCCAGGCTGAACCGGGCACTGCGAGGCAGGAAGTAAGTGAAGGGTCGAGGATACAGGCGGGGGCTGTATCGCTCCTCAGCGAGGCTTCAGGGGACAGGAGCTGAATCTGGTGTCCAGGCCCTTTTGAGGCCTAGAAACGGAGATTTTACAATGGAATAACGTGCACACTGAGAAACGTGGCAACGTAGCTTTACATAGGCCTGATATTCGTAGTATTCACGAGAACTGGAAACTGACATACTAAAGGTGGACACAACTATAATTGCGTCTTTAATCGAACATGGGGAATAACATATGCATATTAATCATGCACAGATAACATATGATGGAGGACGCGTAGGGACACAGAACATGGCAAAATTTACTTTTCCACAACAATGTTGTTATTTAAGTGTCTTAGATCTACACATAGCCTAATTTTTCCATTGCTCCGTCTAGCAACGACAATCGGAGAAACCCATTCGCTTGCCTCAATAGGTTCAATAATATTAGTAGAAACTAACTTATCCAATTCTTTCTTCACCTCATCTCTCACAAGGATGGGGACATTCCTACATTTATATATTTTGGGGCAAGCGTAATCTTTAATTATGATCTTGTGTTCAAATCCAACTAAATTCCCTAAAGTTTTACTAAAAACTTTTGGAAACTTATGCAAAATGTCCTTAGTTATGGTAGAACTGTCATCCACCACCAAAACTTGTTCACGACTGTTCGGGTCTAAGATGATGTGCAATTGCTTTTGGTCAAACCATCCAAGAACTGGTGGACCCTTTTTTGCAATGTATAACTTCCCTCTACATTCTCTCCCCTTGAATTTAAATACAAACCAACGGAAACCAAGAATATTAATAGGCTCCCCCATATAGCCTTTAGGGTGAATGTCTGGAGCCAAAAATGTATCACCCACTTGTTGGGCAAAAGAAGATTTCCACATCTCTTCATTAATAATTGTATAGGGCGAGCCCGAATCTGCATACATTTTAATATTCACCCCACCAATACTCATTAAACAAATGGGTTTGTCAATCATATCTTCATCACGAATTTTCAAAACTAAATTGTCATGCAAATTCATAACCAAATTGTCTTCCTGATCATTCTCTAGAATTTCATCCTCATCCATATCATTGACAAAATTAACTTTATTTTTCTTCTTCCTGTTACAAGCTTTTGTTAAATGACCTTTTAATCCACAATTAGTGCATTTCACTTTGAGACCAGGGCATCCTTTAAAGTCTGCCAAGTGTTCAGAACTATTACATCTATAACACTTAAGTTTTTGATTCGAGGAAGCTTGAGAATGTTTTGCATAAAATGGCCTGCTACCAGTACTCATAGTGTTCTTTGAGTTATAGTTAGATTTCCTTCTATCAACAACATTGACTTTACTAACAATCTCATTAGGAATAGAAGCATTATCAAGTTTGATTACATTAGCACATCTGCCTGACATTTCCGCTTTACGTGCAATTGCTAAAATGTAATCTAAAGGAGAATCTCCATTAATCCTCAATCTATCTTGAATGGAGGCAATATAAGAATGCATAACAATTTGATCCCTAATAAGATCTTCTTGTAACACACCAAATTTGCAGTCTAACGATAATTTCTTAAGGTCAGCAAGATAACGATCAATGTTTTCATCTTTAGTTTGTTTCCTTGAATTTTTTTTTTATCTAGTTACACCTATACAAACTTTCGGAGCAAAGTAAGTGTCTAAATGTAACAGTGCTAACATATACACATTTAAATCCCCAGGAAAAGAAGGTTTCGTCATAGTCTCATATACTTTCAATCCTACCGGACCCAAAGAATGTAAAAGTAATCTTTTCTTTTGAGCATAAGACATTTTTCCATCTTCATCTAATGCATCAATGTAATTGCAAAAATAAGGTTTCCACTCTAACCATTGAAGTGGAGGTTCATTGCCTGAAACCCAAAAGGCTTGAGGTGCACTTATATTATAATTGGGTTAAGACATACTGAATCAATACTGAAAGATTAATACTGGATGACTTATGTAGACAAAGAAGAAGTAATTAATGCTGCATAAATACAGTAGTTATTAAGGTTGAATAAATACCTCACAATAATAAGGTTAAAATAGATAAATTGACAATAACAAAAATAATGCTAATTAACAACTGGTGTGCGTATCACCGATGAAGATGATCCAAATGGTGCGCAATCACCGATGAAGATATCACACAAGGTGTGCGAATCACCGCTGAAATTCGTTGGTGAAGAGTGATCGTTTACAACTTCACGTTTAACCAAGATGGCCGCCTGTACGTGTGACGTCACACGCAGCGTACCCACAATACTCCTTGAGAGCGTAGGAGTGTCGAATCCATAAGACCGAGGAGAGTTCCAGAGAAGAAATCCCCCGAAGATGGAACCCGGAGACGATCAGCTTCCGAAATGTTCGTCAGCGATGGAACACTGCAAGCGATTACTTTTGAAATATGGTGCGAGCCGCGGCGTGCTGATAACTGAAGTGAGAAAAGTAAGGAACTCTGTTTTCTTAACTCTAATCCTTGAGCGCTGACTATATTTGACACGGTGGTTACGAAGTCACTGCGTACTCACTTCATCAAGTCATAAGATCAACATAAATATGCGCATCAAATTCAAATCCGCTCAAAAGTAAATCCGTTTAAAAGTCAGCGATGAAAAGGAATTCAGCTCAAGCACAGCAACTCATACACCAATCAAATTGCCATAAAAATCGCAAAAGAGATATTCAGTATAGTTACCAAACTCTTTTTTCAATCCACTCCTTTTGAATTAGAAGAGAAAATCAAAATACTCCAGAATAGAGTCCAAACAAGTTGCCCTCGTAGGTTCCGCTCTTCGAATCCCGTCGCCAGTGAAATGATGAATAAATCAAGGATTGAAGTAAAGTAATCCTTTAATAAAACGAAGAGCTCAGTACATGTCATCCAGTAAGTTCAGCATCACAGGAACAACTGTCCTTTACAAAAGATGCATTGCAACATGACATGTATACCATTCCATATTCTAATAATGACATAACTGGTATAATACAATTAAAGAAACAGAACAGTACAATTAAGAATGTAAACACAACAAGAGTGCCTGTCAGTGGGTCACAAAGGTGTTCAGAATAGATGCTCAGCCAATCCTTGGTCTGCCCGCAGATCCCATAGAGCAATGGTCACGTATGCCACTTTTTATTGGGAGTCTGAGTAGAGGAGGTACACATCTCTATAAATATTGACAGAGCGAAAATCAAAGAAAATTCAGTGCTTATTGGTGAGTGGGGGCAGTGTGTGTAGGGGGATATTGAAGTGAAAGTGAATCAAGGATGTACATGCAGCAGAGAGAGAAAAGAGGGTGCTCAAGAGGAAGTAGATGAGTTGTGAGATGGCAGTATGGGGGATTTGAGGAAAGATGTGAGGAGAACAAGGATGTTTTTAATGGAGAGACTGTCGAGGAAATTGGTGTTTAGAGAAGAATGGGAGTGATTGACCACTACCCCTTCCAGACTAAGCAGTGGTGAATGAAACATTTCCAATTATAATTATTCACTTCGCAGTCTTTATTGCTACTCATCTATCTGATACTGCTGACAAGCATTAGCAAATCCAATAGGTCTAGCTTTTTTAGGTGCATGTCCATTACGGTGTAAAATTGTTTGATGCATTAGCAGAAAGCTCAGAGAGAGGCACCAAAATACTGGCTCCAGGACACACTTTGGGAAGTGCAAGGTTTTGGTGTACACATCTCAAGCCACACTCTTAATTAAATAGGTCACACCTCTTGGAAAGAGATTCCTGTTTATGCTTCGTACGTCATGCCACTTTTAGAGACCCACCAGTCTTTGCCCATCACGCATAAAGTCCTCCGCTCTCCAATAAACGTACACCACCATAACTGCATCCTCGTTTCTAACACTTACAGCCTACGGTTATCACATGTGTTTTCTTTCCATACATCTTCAAAAGTTTCTCCTGTGAATACTGGTCAATTCTGGTCTTGGTCTATGTGTCATTGAGTAGAGCATCATCCAAAAAATAGAATGCAGGGATGCATGCTTTACATATCACAATCGATTAAAAGTATATGCATTAAACCCCAAGCTAAATAATCGTAAACCATGGCGCCATCATGTACCCCTGTGTAAAAACTGCAGCACATTCGATTATGCCTCTGACTATTAAATGCTGGGGAACCCCAGTTTAGAAAATTGAATGATAACAGAGTGCCAATTAAATGTAAAGAAACTGCACCACATTGAGTACACTAAAAGAGGCCCATAGATATGAACAACTAAAATACAATTGTAGAGCATTCTAGTACCCCAGGGGGCGTTTTGGCGCAAAAGGACCCAGGTCAGACTCCTGAAAGGTGCTAATATATGGAAATGTCCATGATCCTCCATTTCCTTTCATGATGTGATGCCTGGAGTCCCTGCATCACAGATATAACAGATAGTTGGGGCTTCTTAAGACAAGTAGTTATCTGCGTGGGGCACCGGAGACTAAGAGAAAGATGTCTGTATGCTACATAGCTATCGTTTCTTCTCATTCAAGCAACTGTCTGGCCCCAACTAGTTCTTGTAATTTCTGACATCTTCCCATAGGTTTCTCCCTTCTTCCTAAATGTGCACAGAATTTTCCATCCAGTTTCTGCCTTTTAGTTGATCTTCTACTTCAGTGGTTGACATACTCAGTTTGGGTGTGCATATCCTTTGGTTCCTGTGTCTTTATACAGGTTAGTGCACAATAATACGTTCTTCAAAAGTGAGATGTTATAAGTTCAGGGGGTGTTTTGGAAGATACTTTAGTTGGGAGGCTTAGAACTGCCAGAAACTAGTATTTGAAGAGATCATGCTAAGTACTCATCTGTTAAGCAGATATGCAGTCATTGCCCCCCAGCACATGGAATGGAGCCTGAAAGACTATTATTATTACTATTACTTTCACAGCCTACCAGTTAGGTCCTGCACGTAGTGCAAAAACAGGCCTACCATGTGGCTGTAGACATTGAAAGATGTTCAAGTTTTTAATAAATCTCCTAACCTTCTATAGTAAAGTGGTCTTTATGCTTTCAAAGTCTAAGAACCATTCGTTTTTTTCTGAACATCCATTGAAGGTTCCTACAGAAAACAACCAAAGTTCTCCAGTTTATTGATGATATTTAAGACTCCAGTCACCACAAGGTTAAACAAGCATGGGCAAAGCAAATAGGAGTGGTGTTGGCCACACACCTTTTAACGTTTTCAAAGCTTGTTTATTTTGTAATAGTTTTGGCACACCTTTATTGTTTGGAAAGCTGCCGGACCCTTGTAAATCTTTAAAAAAATTAAAATGGCTGAAACTGAAAATGTGTTTTTCTTCTCAAACAACCACACTGCCATAGTAGTCCCTGACACTTAACGGAATTCTTTTATGTTTGGATCTGCTCTTTACAAAAGGGCAGAATGACATCCCTCACAGAGAAGGTAACCAATGGCTTTTAGATACCGACCTCTCAATGAAGCAGCTCTCTGCTATATTGACCATGTTTTAACCCCCTTTCAATCAAAATAGACGTGGGCATTAAGAAATCTCCATTAAGGACAAGTCCTGTTCACTGGCGTAACGAAAAGTGAGGGGGCCTCCCTGCACGGTACTTAGCTCCCGGCCAGAGTTCAGTGCCGAGGGGGCCCCTTGGAGCTAGGGGCACCCCGCACCACGTGGGCTGCGGGGGCCTGTGTTACTCCCCTGGTCCTGTTCTAATGAGGGAGTCGTTTTTTAATGTTTTGTTAGAAAAACAAGACTTGATGTTTTTCAATATTGCCCAATTTGTGTGTAGCTAGCTGTCTTAACACACAAAAGATGTAGAGCTCCTCTTTGCTCTTCCATGACCTACCTGTCGCATATCTGTGAGAAAGTGCCATCTTTCTTGCATTTGTATGCCCCCACTTTTTTCTGACTGCTGATGTGCTTTGACTGAGTGTGCCCTGGGCTCCTGCCAACCAGGTACCCAGGGCCTGTGTTCCTTCCCTAAAAACTGTGTTGTAACAAAATCCAATTGGCATCTCTGGCCACCTATCAGCCCCTAGTAAATGGTACCCTAGGTACCTAGGGCATAGTGACCAGAGAAGACCCCTAAGGGCTGCAGCACTTATTGTGCCACCCTTAGGGGCCCTGTACCTGGGTACCCACGCACTGCCTTTGGCAGGGTGAGTGCCCAGGTACAGCACTAAACAAAGAGTCAACATGGCACACATCCCTGTATGCCATTCCCACAAACCCACTGCCCTGGCATACATCAGTCACCCCTCTAGCTAGGTGCCCTATGACAGTGGTGCGGGCCCAGGTGCATGAGTCCTGTGCCCCTACAGTACCCAGGGCCATTCCTGGGCACTGTAAGTGCAGTGATGCCATTAAGAGTATATGGTGCTGGGAGATTGTCATTACGAACTCCACAGTACCATAACAGCACATTAAACCCGCACTGATGCCAGTGTGAGATTTAATGTAAAATGCACCAGAGGGCATCTTAGAGATGCCCCCTGAAAACCTAACCTCCAATCCACGTCTGGCTGAGTGGCAGCAGAGGCTGCCACACAGCAGACATGTTGCTGGACCCCTGGGTAGGAGAGCCCCCGCTCTCCTGGGCTGGCAACAATGCACATCCTGGGTGAGGTGCTAGGTCTCCTCCCCCAGGATGGGCAGGGGAAATCTTCAAAGGCATGCCACCTCTGTGAGCTTCTCCAGACCATTTTCTGTACCCAGCAACCAGCCCCCACCAGTCCTGCCTCCCACTCTGGCGGGAAGACTGGCGGGAAAAACTACGTCAGGAAGGGGGGGTGCCAGCCTGTGCCTACCCCACCCCTCAGGTGGGGGTGACGAGGTGAAGCATGACCCCGGGCTCCATTGAAGATGGGGAGCCCTGCCCAATCACAGCTAGGCTCCTGCCTCCCTCCCACAGGAGAGGAGCAGGCTAGGGGGTGTACTCACCCCAGGGCAGGGACCCATTGGTCCCTGTCTTTGCCCTTCCTGTAACGCCCCTAAATTCTGTATGTAGGGGCTCCCTGAACCTTCCTTCCTCAGATCCCGATACAAAAAGAAGAAAGAAGATCAAGAAGAAGAAGACCCGCCGTGCTGCTGCTAACAACAGGACGACAACAACTGACTTGGCCCCAGCCCTACCGGCCTGTCGATCCTGGAACCTGCTCCTGCTTAATCCCGGCAACTCCTGCGGACAGCAACCTTGGGACACCCAGAGGACCAGCCTGCCTTGACCCTTTTGAAGACTGGGACTCCCATCAGCAGAGGCTTTGCTGCAACAACCCATCTGGTGCCAACCAGGAAGCTCCGTCCGGACCAGTCCACTCTGCACCTGCCGAGCCCGGGCCGGGCCCAACCAAACCAAGACCACAAGGACGTCCCCCCGGTGACTGGGGCTCGAAGTCCAGTGCCCAAAGACCCTCCTCGACGAACCAGCCGACGCCTGCAGACTCAGAACCAGGGGGCACCCAACCGCGACCAGCCAAGGGTAAGCTTTTTCGACACCCAAAGACACCCCTGCACTCGGCGCTATACAGCCCCCTGTGCCTCCCTTTGGGGTACCTACCTGTGCTCCAAGATCCCAACTTACCCGCCGAAGTGCTGGTCGCCCCTGGAGAGTCTCCGTCCCCGAGCCTGCAGCCTTTGTTCCTCTTTGATCTTTTCAATTGGATAACCTTGAGTGCCCGACGGCTCAAAAGCACCCTGCACCCAGCCGCCCGAGTGCCGCTGGCTGTGATTCCTGTGTCCTATCCTACTTGCCCCCTTGCCCTGAGCAAGTGACCAAGAGCCCAACTCCCACAGCCGTGTGGCCTGCTAGCCAGCAGCCACCAACCGAAGGCCCCCCTTCCCTCATTGGATATCATTGGGCCTACCTACCTCTGCACCCGGCCGCCCGTGTACCGCTGGGAGTGAACTAACTGTACTTACCTGACCCTGGGGGACCCCGGAGTCTATGCCCAGAACCTTAACTTCGCCAACCAAGTACTCACCTGGAAACCGGTAATTTACTTACCTGCCATTTGATAACATTGACTCATTTTGACTCAAAAATGTTCTAAGTGTGAAGTTTTGAAATCTGAAAATATTCACATAAAATCAGCCAAAGTCCGAATTCCAAAGTACTCCCCTGTGATCAGGGAGGAAGCCAGTACTGGACCTTTCAGCCCAGTACTGAACCGCAAGAGTAATCCCTAGCGGGGTTACTAGTAATCTGTATTTTCTCCATAGGAACCCATTGTCTGCTTTTCTATGAAATTTCTTTTGTATACTTTTTAAAACTTGAAATATTCTTTAAAAATCACACGAAATAATGAAACGCAATTACCTACCTGTTTTGGGTTAAGACCCCAGTGCTGGCCCTAGGAGACCAGTACTGGGTTACAAAAGTAACGCGATCGTACTTTACCTGCAACCTGAATTTTCTCCTATTGAATAACATTGTCAGATTTACATTGAAAAGTTTTTAAGTGTGAACTTTTAAAACAGCTTTATATTCATGAAAATTCACTACAGTAACTAAAACTTTTTGCTAATCTGGTTTCAGCTTAGACCCCAGGACTGAATCTAAGATCTAGTCCTGGGACTACTAAAGTAATCTATATAGTAATCAACTGTACTTACATGTGGAAAACCCATTGAGCTCAATGCTATAGTGTGTTTTAGGATTGTGTTGCTTACTGTCAATACTGTATTAATTGTGTGCACAAACTTTATTGCTCCTTTGCAAAGTAATTACATGAGAGAACTCATAACATGATAAGTATATTTTTATAACTGTTGGTTCTAAAAATAAAACACCTATATCTATGGATATAAAAACAATTGGCCTGGAGTTCAGTCCTTGAGTGTGTGAAACCTTTTGCTGACTGAGTGTGTACAACAAATGCTTTACACTGTCTTCTGGTACTGCCATACTGCTCGACCAAGCTACCACTTTGGAGAGTAAGGTCAGTTCTGACGTTAACCTCTGTTATACCTCTGGGGTTGGTGGACTCTATACACACTGTACTTTATTCTAGTCCAGTATATATAGAGCCACTTTCTCACAATATCTCCTTGAGAGAACCCATGGAGCCATAGTGTCCCCAACCATTGTTTTCTTGCTCCCCTGAGCCATATGAGCGGCTGGGATTTACATTTCAGGTTTGGAGCCCACTCAGGTCACATGTTAAGGCTTTTATAGCCTCAGTCTTGGCCTGAAAGCAACTGCCCTTGAACTTGCAATGTAATTTGTGTATCTAACTCAATGTATGAAACAGGGATTTTCATAGACAGCACAGTGAAATCTAGGTTAGATTTTAGATAAGAAGGCAAATAATATATCGCACCCTCTAGTAGATTATGATTAGATTGCTAATGCTGGTGCTGGTGTTTGGTTGACAGATAATTTATCTTCTTCAATGATTTAATAAAGCCATTTTTGCCTGTCTCTGTTTTGACATGCTGGTCTTTGTTAATGTTCATAGGTAAGTTTCTCTAATTTCCTAAATTGTATTTGGTCACTCTAACTTCTCTTCTTGCTCTTCCCTTGCCAGAGTGGCTTTAGACGCACAACTGGCCTCTACAGTTCTTACAGCTTACCATTGGTCTTGATAAAGGTGGTAACTATAAGGAGAACCCACCGAAACGCGTCGACGCAAATAGAGTGGTATAATTCAAGTCTCCAACACCAGAGTTGATATGCTGATGTCATACCAATACAATATTGGTGTTATCACAACGGAGCCAGAATATACAAACTGTATTCAACAATTGCATGTTGTACCTGTTCTGTCTTTTCTTCTCAATTGTGCAGGTCGCAATTGTGTGTATTGTTTTAACCGTGTTTTAAGACTAGGGATCTAGATTAGTGAAATTTACTCCTGTGTTTTTAAGTTATTCAAAATAAATGAATTTTTAACGTGATCGAACCTCATTTATGCCATTAAATGTCCCTGCGGAAAGATCTACGTAGGCAAAACGGAGAGAAAAATTAAAACTCATATTAACGAACATAAATCAAACATCCGCAATAAATACGAGAAATCCAGTGTAGCTTTACATTTTTCAGAACTACAACACTCCGTTGCTCAATTAAAATTCATCGTTCTTGAAACCATCACCAAAATTGAAGGAAGAGATAACCGGAAATTCCTCTTACAACGAGAAATGGAATGGATATATCGCCTTCAATCACTGAAGCCACATGGACTTAATGATCGTACAGAATTTAGTTGCTATCTTTAATTATACCTATAATATTCTGTATTTCGTTGACACAACAACTGTATACTTTTATGTATTCTTACATATTTTGTACTTTTCATATTTAATTTTATTCATTCATTTTTTATGTCATTGACAATATATTTGTATACCCTTGTTTGTTCACATTGCTCAATCACCTCATTCCACTTCGCCCCAAACCCGATTCTCTATACCCAACCCTCCCTGTGCACTCACCAACATGGTTTCCATATTTGTCCAACTTTTATGTCTAACCTCGCCTTCCTTCAACCCAAACACGTAGTCCATCCTCTATTACTAATCTCTCCCATTATACGCGGAGTCTTCCACTGCCCCACACCAGGAGAATCAGTATTCCGAACACTGACTTGGCTTCGAGAGATCTACGCTAACATCACAAAGTAAGCTTTTCTCTAACCCACTTCGCGTTTACCGCAAGGCTTTACATTTATACTTTAATCCATATCACTCGACGCCTAACACTCGCTATCATCGTTTTTCTTTTAGCCCGATCGTTTTCTACACCGTTTCGAAATTCGTAACTATAGGACTCATGTTTACACATCACATAACCCGGTAGTAATCCAACCACCCTCTAACCACCATCCAACTAACACACGCTATATGGCTATCCCAGTGATTTTGTTTTGATATCTAAATGACGAGCACTTTGCATGCTCTCTCTAACATCACAGATACCTCCATTACACAGTCCCGTCCCCTAACCAGCGTGTTCATATCTTCTTCGTTTTTTTAGTAACTCCTCGAAAAAGGGCAGGACATGCCCGAAATGCATCGGAGTTCCATCAAAGTCAAATTTGATGATTCTAATACGCTGATATGCTAACAATATCAAGCTTAAAATTATCCAATGATTAACAACAAATAAAGACTATTTTTCAATTAACTTTGTAGTCTTCATTGAACCCCAAGGAGTGCCTCAACACACAGGGATGCACACACATTCCACAGTGTGCACAACTCCACTAAAGTATTTGGACAACACTTCATACAGTAAAACAGTGACAACAGCACACAAAAAGATTGCACACCAGATCAGAAAAATAGAGCTTAATTTAATAAATAAAACCAGACCAAAATGACAAAACTCCAATTAGCAGAACTGAAGTTATTAATTTTTTAAGAGTTAACAAAAGAATAGCTCCTAAAAGCATAATAACGGAATAACTGAAGTTATTAATTTTTTAAGAGTTAACAAAAGAATAGCTCCTAAAAGCATAAAGCGCCAATCGGGGATATTTGGTCACGCTAGACCATGTTAAAGTCAAAAGTTCAGGTAAACTGCAATGGAGCATGGGTCGGATACAGTCCCAGGTGAGTCCTGCAGAAGGTTTACTTTCTCAAGTTTGGTTCCAAGAGTTCCATTCATGTGGAGAAAAGTCACTGGGAGCAAGAAGAGCATGTCTGTTGGTGGCCGGCAAGGTGCAGGAGCAGGTTGGGTGTCACAGACTGGCTACCGGATGCTTTGCACTGTTGTTCCCCCTCAAGCGGTCGATTATCCTGTGTGAAGAGATGGGCAGGTGACTGCTCATGCTAACTTTCAGTGCAAGAGGCAGGATACACGTTTGAACGGCCCATCCACAGTTGCAAAGAGTCCAAAAGCTTGAATTTAAGAGCTCAAGAGCGACGCCAAGAGTCCAGGACCTGAGAGGAATCTCTTGGGGGGGCAAGAATTCGCTGAAGACAAGTCCAGGAGCTGTTGGGGAGCATGTTATGTTCATGAGGCTCAGATCAGGAGCCCAGCAGGCTAGCCTTAGAGTCACTCTGGGGTCATGCCTTCAAGAAGGGTTGCAGGTTCAATTATTCTTCCCCAGGCAAGAGGATAGTAGGCAGCAGGTCAGCACAGCAAAACAGCAGCTCCTTCAGAGTAGCAGTCCTTTTCATCAGCACAGCAGTCTTTTTTCCTGGCAGAGTATCCACAGGTCCAAAAGTGTACTGTAGTGGTGTTGTCTGAGGTCTGTCTTTTATACACGGGTGCCCTGGTTTTGGAAGACAGGAGAAGCCTCTAGAGCACGGGTACTCATAGTACTGCCCGCGGGCCGTCAGCGGCCCGGCAAGCCTTCCTTGGCGACCCGCGGACTTTGCAGAGGACGAACCTGTGTTTAAAAAGAAACATTATATTGTTTCAGGAAACACGTAGTTTACAGCATCCCGGACTCTCAGAGACTCTGCTCTGTGGGGGCCGGGCGATTCCAGTGATAGAGTGAAGCTGCAGGGGCCTCGGAGGTGAACAAAGCCTCATTAACACGTTAATGGTCTTTTAAAGACCTGTTAAGTACTGGGGTGCGGCTGTGTGTGTGTGCCAGAGACGCTGTCTCAGCCCTGGCTGAGGGCTGACACACACACAGGGTGAGATGACAGAGGGAAGGAGAGGGCTCAAAATGGATCAGGTTAGCCAAAAAAAGTTGGCAAAACGTTTTCCCGTGCAGTGGAAAGGCATTCACAAAGGCTGAATAAATCATCAGATGGGATTAATTGCTCGAAAATGTATTCATCAGAAATACTTTGGTCCCAATTACTGGTGTCTCTGGAATTCCGCATCAGTATTCTTGCATCACACATTCAATTACCAATATTATGGATACTAGTGAATTACCTTGCTGGAACCGGGAATACAACATTTCCACAGAAATCCTCCATTCTTCAGCCTATTCACACCCCGCAACTTCCCAGGCTTTCAGAGGGGATTATCGCAGATGCAGTATTCCACTATTAATAACAATTGCCAATTCGTCTAGAAACAGAATCCGGAATTCCACAGGACACACAATGGGACCTCAGTGATGTTGATGCTCATTTCTTCATCAGGGGGCTGCCACATAAGAATCATCAACAACATTTTCTGATCACAGTGACTGATTCACATCTAGCAGGAAGATTAAATATGGCGGCACGCAAATGAGACGGAAATAATAAACAATACATACAGAATAAAAGAGAACACGGGGTTTGGCGGCCTGGAGAGATTATTTTGGTAGGAAAATATGGATGTCCATGACGCATTTTGTTTAGCAGACACTATTTAAAGAGTGTAGTCCAAGTAGGCAACGGAGACCATTCGTTCGACAGAGGGAGGGAGACAGAGAGAGGCAGTCAGGGGAGACAGAGGGAGGGAGACAGAGGTAGAGGGGGGGAAGAAGAGGGAGGGAGGGAAGGAGAGGGAGAAAGAGGGAGAGGGAGAAAGAGGGAGAGGGAGGGAGGGAGAGGGAGAAAGAGGGAGAGGGAGACAGAGCGGGAGGGAGACAGAGCGGGAGGGAGACAGAGCGGGAGGGAGACAGAGCTGGAGGGAGACAGAGCGGGAGGGAGACAGAGCGGGAGGGAGACAGAGCGGAGGGAGACAGAGGGGGAGGGAGACAGAGGGGGCGGGAGGGAGACAGAGGGGCGGGAGGGAGACAGAGGGGCGGGAGGGAGACAGAGGGGGAGGGAGACAGAGGGGGAGGGAGACAGAGGAGGAGGGAGACAGAGGAGGAGGGAGACAGAGGAGGAGGGAGACAGAGGGGGAGGGAGACAGAGGGGGAGGGAGACAGAGGAGGAGGGAGACAGAGGAGGAGGGAGACAGAGGGGCAGGAGGGAGACAGAGGGGCGGGAGGGAGACAGAGGGGCGGGAGGGAGACAGAGGGGGAGGGAGACAGAGGGGGAGGGAGACAGAGGGGGAGGGAGACAGAGGGGAGGGAGACGGAGGGGGAGGGAGACAGAGGGGGAGGGAGACAGAGGGGGAGGGAGACAGAGGGGGAGGGAGACAGAGAGGGAGACAGAGAGGGGGAGGGGGAGGGAGACAGAGGGGGAGGGAGACAGAGGGGGAGGGAGACAGAGGAGGAGGGAGACAGAGGAGGAGGGAGACAGAGGAGGAGGGAGACGGAGAGGGAGACAGAGGAGGAGGGCGACAGAGGGAGTAGAGAGACAGAGGGATGGAGACAGAGGGAAGGAGACAGAGGGAGAGAGAGAGAGGGAGAGAGAGAGAGAGAGAGAGAGAGGGAGAGAGAGGGGGAGAGAGGGATAGAGAGAGAGGGAGAGAGAGAGGGAGACAGAGAGGGAGACAGAGGGAGACAGAGAGAGGGAGGGAGGGAGACAGAGAGAGGGAGGGAGGGCGACAGAGGGAGGGCAACAGAGGGAGGGCGACAGAGGGAGGGCGATAGAGGGAGGGCGACAGAGGGAGACAGACAGACGGAGGGAGACAGACAGACAGAGGGAGACAGACAGACGGAGGGAGACAGACAGATGGAGGGAGACAGACTGATGGAGGGAGACAGAGAGAGAGAGAGAGAGAGATGTGTGTATGCCGGGTCTGGTGGCTCCGTGGACGAAGGCGTCTGCTGCAGGGACCTGTGTTAAACCTTATGGTCACAATGTTTTTTTGTTTTAGCCCCGCCCCCTCCCCTTCTGACCACGCCCCCACCGGTGCGGCTCTCAGCCACAAACCACGCTGTAAATTTGGCCCCCGCGAGAAACTTTGTGAGTACCCATGCTCTAGAGAGTGTCTTTCAAGTGCATGGAATTCCCTATCTCCCCTGCCCTGGCTTCAAGCTGGCTGAAGTGTCAATGCAGGGTTGTGAAGCCCTTTGTTTGGAGATAGGGAACAGCCATTCAGGTGTAAGTAAGGCTGGGTGCAGCATCTCCCTCCCATCAGTGATGACCCATCTAGTCATACCTAAGCTCCCATTGTATGTGGCTGTCTAGGAGTAATACACAAAGTCCAGACCAGAGACAGGTTGCAGGCACCAAATGTCTAAGACAAGAACATGCTAACTTTCTAAAAGCTATAATAAGAATAGGGTTAACCTGGAGACCCTTGTGGGCTTGGTGATACACTGTATCAGGTAAAGGTGCCTACTAGGGATATTATTTAAACATCAATTGCGTTGTTTTAGGTAATGTTTATGAATGCACTCAAATTAGCATCCTGGCAAATCAATTTAGACAAAAAAAATGAAGCAACTTAGTAATGAATTAATATTTAAGGACATGTAAAACCTAAAAGTACATTCTACCATTAAAATGTGCTGCAACCTGCCCTCTGGGCAGCCCAGAGTATACCCTAGGGGTGACATATGTGTACAAAAAGGGACAGTTTGGGACTGGCAACAGGTTTATTTTTCCAGGTCGAAATAATAGTTTAAACTGCAGACACTGGCTCCACAAAGGTAGGTCTGAGATATGTTTAAAGGGCTACTTAAGTGGGTGCCACAATCAGTGCTGAAGGCCAACTAGTAGCATTTAATTTACAGGCCCTGGGCACATGTAATGCACTTTACTATGGACGTATAAGTAAACTAAATGTGCTAAGTGGGGGTAAGCCAAGGTTACCACACATGCACTTTAGCAGTGGTTAGCAATGGTAAAATGCCCAGAATCCTAAGGTCAGCAAAAATAAAGTCAGCAAAAACAGGAGGTCTGAAGGCAAAACGTTAGGGAAAAACTGCAGCAACAATGCTAGGTCTAACAGAGAACAAACATAACAGGAATGATTAAGCCACTATGAAAACTCTACCCCTTCTACAAGCCTCAGGTAAGCTGGCACATAGTGCGATCAACAAGTTTTCCTATTGTCCTCTTAATAGCCAACATGATTTCTCTCAAAAGACGCATGAGTATTTTATACATGCATGTGTTCATTCCATCGCATGAAATGCTAAAAAAGAACTGGGATCATCCATATTTGTCCTGAAATCGTCCAAGAATGCGTGCTCACTGGTTTTAGTGCCTTGCCCTGGTGGCACACAGATCATATCATGGTTCATTCAATTGCATGGCCTCGCTTGCTTTGCCTGCCTGCTCTTTGCAATTTCAGAGAGGAGTTTAAGCCTCACCAATTACACATTTCTCCAGCCGCCGCTGCAGTAATCTAAAGCCTGAGGGGCTGCAGGGCCTCAGAGACCCTGACCTGACTTGAAGTCTGTGAGAGTGTCAGCCCTGAGCCAGTCAGTAGCACAGAACAGAAACGGCACTGCTGCAGATACCTGCAGGGACCTGACCCACACCGGAGAAGTAGCACAAAGGAGCTATTTGATTCCGCTTCTGGACATGCATTGTGAGTTGGGTCAATTTGAAGGCTGCATGCACACATTGTGAAAGTCTCCGGTGGGCATAAGCACCCACTTTTAAATAATAAAAAATGTAAGGTTTCCCCAAAACTGTGGGATAGACTTGTAGTTCTCACTTATGACATGACCCAGTTACTCAAAAGGCGAGGAGGAGGTCTATCAGTTCTCAAAGTATTTTCAATGTCAATCACTCATTCGGATTTCCTAATTTGTCAGACTTGGAGATAGTCCATTTTTATTCTGTAACAGTATCCTTTTTGGGAGGACCAAAATCAAGGAAATAACCATTATAAATTGTTACAACTGAATAACTAGCCGACATCTTTGTATCTGAGCACCACATGGTACGCAATATGTTTTCTGAATGAAAACAGTGGTGTTCAGAGATTTACTAAAGAGAAGGATGCTGCTGTTGTCTCTCACAGCAAAAGGTATTATATCCCGGAACATGCAAAGAGAGCACAGCATCCCCACTGCTCTAGATTTTTAATTTGAAGGGGATTGAACAGATGTTTGCACTGCAAGCGTTAATCAAGTATCAGAATGTAATTCGTTTATCTATATATAATTATAGAAGAAGAACATGAATAAGGGGGATGTTGTTTTTCATCGATGAGTCCCAGTGACATCAAATCGACCACAAGAGAGATAGATGCTCGAGTTGTCTCTGATGTTACTCAGAACCCTGAGGCAGTAAACATGGTTATTTAGAGATAACAAGGATAGATAGACATTATAACAGCAAAACATTAGTTCTGTACTTCTGCAGTTCACGCAACCATGACTTTTATAATAAAAAGTCAATATAAAATATTGAAATGCGCTGCAACTGTTTAGTCTTTTGTTACATATAAAAGGAGGCTTTTAGTTCTAGCGTTCAGCTTCACCATAAAATCCAGAGCCAGATTTACCAAGGCTTTGTGTCACCCTTGCGTCATGCAAGTGGGTACAAGGGCGATACAAAAACTAAGTGAGATTTATCAAGCTACGTAAGGCCACCTTGAATGGCCCTGCATGGCTTGATAAACCTAGAACAGTGGTCCCCAGCCTGTGGTCCGGGGACCCTCGTGGTCCTTGAAGCCTCCTTAGGGGGTCGACAACTTCTTAGAAAATTAAATAATATTAACTGATTAATAAAGTGTACATAAATAAAAAAGCGAAGTGTACAATTGAAAATCTTTAAACGTACTGTAAATGTAAAGGAATTTGAAATTGGAGGCTAAAAATTAAAGTATTATCCTTACATTTATTCGTGGGAGCAGTGCGGGTGCATCAAACAGAATATAGTATGGATGATGAGTGGCCTCAAAAGATTTTAGAAAAGCTCCAACCTTTCTATTAAAATTGAAATGTTGATTTTTTTTGTTTATAAATGTTTGTGAATTAAATAAAATGTATCATAATTTGTGTATTTGTTTGATTAATTATTTTTTATGCATTATTTGTGCATTGTTTTGCAGTTCAAATCATCGACAATTCTTAGGCCCGGATTCTAGGCTTCCAGTAATGACTCAGTGGAAGGTCTCCGGATTACATAAATGATTCAGTGGAGGTCCCCAGGTGCCATTAATGATTAAGTGATGGTCCCCTTCCTGGGACCGGTTTCTGGCTAATCAGCCATCAGAAGCTAGGCTAGCTTGAATCCAGTGGCAAAGTGAGCAAGGGACCCACGTCTTGGCGGAGTGAGCTAAAGAATGATGATGGATTAAACCCAGATCAGTTGACTGGGGGTAAGTGCTTGCAATGTTCAACACTCCGCCCATCATCCGCTTTGGTTTTGCTTTGTTTGCCCTAAGTTGGCAGGGTATGCCCAGACGTGGGATGCTTGTTTCTGGTCCAAGGAAGACATGGCTTGGCAGTTCAGACTGGACTGTTCCCATGAGTCACAGGGTCAGACTGATTTGCATATGGCTATGTCTGAACTGAGGTGGCAGAGTGAGCTAAAGAATGATGATGGATTAAACCCAGATCAGTTGAATGGGGGTGAGTGCTTGCAATGTTCAACACTCCGTCTATCATCCCCTTTGGTTTTGCTTTTATCACTATACTTTTGTCACAATATTTGTGTCCAACACTTTTTGCAGCAATATTAAAGTACTACCCCATGGAACAGCGGCACTCAAAGTATGGCCCACGGGCCAGTTGTGACCCACCAGGACTATCCATGCGGTCCTCGTGTAAAACAACAGACAGTTTGAAGTCAACTGCAATTCCGCCTGTTGTGATTCCTCGTGGGCCGCTTTCACAGCGAAAAGGAGTGAGACATAGAGACACAGAGGGAGACAGACAGAGGGAGAGAGACAGAGGGAGGGAGACAGAAGGAGACAGAGGGAGGGAGACAGAGAGAGACAAAGAGAGAGAGAGGGAGGGAGACAGGGAGACAGAGGGAGGGAAACAGAGAGAGCGAGGGAGACAGACAGAGGGAGACAGAGGGAGACAGAGAGTGAGAGAGAGAGAGGGAGAGAGAGATAGGTTGCATGTTTAATTTTAGTCACAAGGACAGTAAGTTCTCAGACAGAGACAGACAGAGGCAGAGAGATGGAGAGGGAGACAGAGATAGACACTGGTAGAGAGAGGCAGAGAGACGGAGAGGGAGATGGAGACAGAGAGATAGACAGAGGGAGACAGATGGAGACAGACAGAGGGAGAGAGAGGGAGACAGTCAGAGGGAGAGAAACAGAGGGAGAGAGACAGAGAAAGAGAGACAGAGGGAGATAGAGGAAGGGAGACAGAAGGAGGGAGACAGAGGGAGGCAGACAGAGGGAGACAGAGAGAGAGAGAGAGAGAGAGAGAGAGGGAGAGAGGGAGGGAGAGAGAGGGAGAGGGAGGGAGGGAGAGAGAGGGAGGGAGACAGAGAGAGCGAGGGAGAGAGAGAGAGAGAGAGAGCGAGGGGGGGAGACAGAAAGAGGGAGGGAGACAGAGAGAGAGGGAGAGGGAGAGCGAGATAGAGAGAGGGAGAAAGAGAGAGAGAGAGAGAGAGAGAGAGAGAGAGAGAGAGAGAGATGTGTGTATGCCGGGTCTGTTGCCTCAGTGGACGAATGTGTCTGCTGCAGGGGCCTGTGTTCAACCTCATGGTCACTGTTTTTTTTTCTGCTCTACCCCACCCCCCTCCACCACTGACCCCGCCCCCACTGGTGCAGCCTTGGGCCACAAACCACACTGTAAAGTTGACCACCGAGAAAAAGTTTGTGAGTACCCATGCCATGGAATGATATCTGAAATAGGGTTAACACCAGCCTCCAAATGAAATGATACTTGTGCAGTACTAGAGCATAACTTACGTAGAGTTCTTAAAGACTGTTCTCCATTATTCGCAGTTCACCGGTCCTGATATAGCCACAGAGGTCTGATCCATACGAACCCAATACAATGCCCTTTTGCTGATGCAGCTGTAAAATTGTACTTGCAGGTTTGCTGACAAGTTTGTGTTTAAATCTCAGTTCGGCGTTGGTAGTTCACTGAAGTACAGTTTAATGTGCATGGATTGGCGGACAGTGACATTTGAAAGTGGTGGGCGTAAGTTAAGGAAATGGCTGCTCCCCTTAATGTTTGTGTGGCTTGACTGCCCAAGGCAATTCCCAAAACCGCCCTTGAAGCCTGGAAGATACCGCTAGGATG
The DNA here is from genome assembly GCF_964261635.1 of Lissotriton helveticus. Lineage (NCBI taxonomy): Eukaryota > Metazoa > Chordata > Amphibia > Caudata > Salamandridae > Lissotriton > Lissotriton helveticus. The sequence goes on along the minus strand of NC_136071.1, from coordinate 982,564,291 downwards.
TGAAGAGTGTAGATGAAGTGTTGAGATGTCTGTTGACTTCAGGGTCTGAATACACCTGAGCCGATGAGACCTCTAGAAGTTGCTCATCGCTAAAATGGATTACCTGAACAGAGGCCTACCTAAACGTGGTGCCTAAAACCAAATATACACAAATTATCGCAAAGATATGAAGTAGTCAACTCATAAGTGCACATTCCCCTTTCAGCTGCTTACATAGCAAAACACTTTCACCACACGAGTGCTAGTAGGCATTCTATTGTCTGTTCAGCCATATGTTGCGCCTCCTTTACTAAAACGATTGTGTCCTTGAGCCCCCCTTTATTGCAGCAGCGAAGGCACATTTAAAGCAAAGGACCTCTTTAAAATGAACTCCTGTACCGTCCCTGCACAGGCCCACTCTGCCTCCTCTGCTGTTTAATTCGCATTAATTAGACCATATTACTCACAGCCTTCCCTGTGAATTGATTTTGAGCAAAATGATATTCAGTGACCAAGCGTGATGGCTATTTTATTGGTTTAATAAATCAGCAGTGAAAAGCAAGAGCGCTACGAATTGTGCTTCCTTTTCAAGTTCTGCAGTGGCAAAACCCGATGACTCAAAGAGGCAAACAATGCAGACTCCTTTTTCTGCACCATTATGGAAGTTATCGAAGTTAAAAAAAAAATGTTTTACAAACAACTGCTGCAGAGGCTATATGTAAGATGTCTGTGATTTTATAGATAGCCAACATCCGTGGAGGCTAAACCGGTGATCCATTTCCAAATGTACAACATGTATGTGCCAGCCACACACAGACTTTCCGCAGAGGTCTGGTGTGTGCAGTAGCAGTACTGTGTGCGATGTCAGGGGGTAGGGTTGAGGGGGAAGTGTTAAAGTGACAGCAGGTGTGTGAGCAGAATAGGAATTGTCAAGCATAGCAGCGATTGTTAAGCTGTAGTTTCCCTTAAATTGATGCAGACATTTAAAGTAATCCAAACAGGGCGCCTTCGATCCCCTCTAGAATCATGCTTGTTGCAATATTCTCGTTAAATGTTGATGCTGATTTTCGATGCGAGTACAGACTCTTCAATGTTTTATTAACCTCAAAAATAGTGTCTTGTGGGAAGTTATGCAGAAGCCAAAGTGGTGTGTGATCGTGGCCCTGGTGTGATGTCTGTCCTGCGAGGGCTGCGCTCACCAGCACATGCCAGTGTGTACTGTGACAGCCGGTGGGCATGGGGACTTGCAGTGCTGCTCAGTCCGGGTGGGTGTGTGAGTGAAGCGGTGAGTGATAGTTTGCATGCGGGGCCCTGTAGAACACAGAGAGCCTGACTCTCTTCCTCCCATCAGGGATTGATTGTAAACACTGTTAAAGTGCATGGATGCAACATTGCAACAAAACACAACATTCCAATAAAATAGTATAATTCTATTTCTCTGTACTATTTACAGCTTCACAAAATGTATGTGCTGTGCACCTTACCTGACAGTAGTTGTAGACGCTGTACACTGGCACTGTGAGGAACTTGCAGGGCCTCCAGTCTCCACTCGGGAGCTCAATGAACAAGCATTGAAAATGCAATAGGTCTCGCAATAACGCGAGTCTGAACTATTAGCATTGTAAATGATTATGCCCTTTATTTTTGCGTTCTGGTTTTTGGAACATAAATAAAAGGCTTTGCCATTTACAAGGCCTATAGCTTAAATTTGCGTTAAAACGAGACCTATTGCATTGCAATGGTGGTGGTGCTGCTGAGTTTTCTCTGAATCTGCACCCACAATCTGCACCCACAATCTGCACCCACAATGTGTGAGTGGCGTTGCGTGTGTGAGTGGTGTTGCGTGTGTGAGTGGCGTTGCCTGTGTGAGTGGCGTTGCGTGTGTGAGTGGCGTTGCCTGTGTGAGTGGCGTTGCCTGTGTGAGTGGCGTTGCCTGTGTGAGTGGCATTGCCTGTGTGAGTGGCGTTGCGTGTGTGAGTGGCGTTGCGTGTGTGAGTGGCGTTTCGTGTGTGAGTGGTGTTGCGTGTGTCAGTGGCGTTGCGTGTGCGAGTGGCGTTGCGTGTGTGAGTGGCGTTGCGTGTGTGAGTGGCGTTGCGTGTGTGAGTGGCGTTGCGTGTGTGAGTGGCTTTGCGTGTGTGAGTGGCGTTGCGTGTGTGTGTGGCGTTGCGTGTGCGAGTGGCGTTGCGCGTGTGAGTGGTGTTGCGCGTGTGAGTGGCGTTGCGCGTGTGAGTGGCGTTGCGCGTGTGAGTGGTGTTGCGTGTGTGAGTGGCGTTGCGCGTGTGCGTGGCGTTGCGCGTGTGAGTCGCGTTGCACGTGTGCGTGGCGTTGCACGTGTGCGTGGCGTTGCGCGTGTGAGTGGCGTTGCGCATGTGAGTGGCGTTGCACGTGTGAGTGGCGTTGCGCGTGTGAGTGGCGTTGCGTGTGTGAGTGGCGTTGCGCGTGTGAGTGGCGTTGCGTGTGTGAGTGGAGTTGCGCGTGTGAGTGGAGTTGCACGTGTGAGTGGCGTTGCGTGTGAGTGGCGTTGCGCGTGTCAGTGGTGTTGCGCGTGTGAGTGGCGTTGCACGTGTGAGTGGCGTTGCACGTGTGAGTGGCGTTGCGTGTGTGAGTGGCGTTGCGTGTGTGAGTGGCGTTGCGTGTGTGAGTGGCGTTGCGCGTGTGAGTGGCGTTGCGCGTGTGAGTGGCGTTGCGCGTGTGAGTGGCGTTGCGTGTGTGAGTGGCGTTACGCGTGTGAGTGGCGTTGCGCGTGTGAGTGGAGTTGCACGTGTGAGTGGCGTTGCGCGTGTGAGTGGCGTTGCGTGTGTGAGTGGCGTTGCGCGTGTGAGTGGCGTTGCATGTGTGAGTGGCGTTGCGTGTGTGAGTGGCGTTGCGTGCGTGAGTGGCATTGCGTGTGTGAGTGGCGTTGCGTGTGTGAGTGGCATTGCGTGTGTGAGTGGCATTGCCTGTGTGAGTGGCGTTGTGCGTGTGAGTGACGTTGCGCGTGTGAGTGGCGTTGCGCATGTGAGTGGCGTTGCACGTGTGAGTGGCGTTGCGCGTGTGAGTGGCATTGCGTGTGTGAGTGGCGTTGCGCGTGTGAGTGGCGTTGCGTGTGTGAGTGGAGTTGCGCGTGTGAGTGGAGTTGCACGTGTGAGTGGCGTTGCGTGTGAGTGGCGTTGCGCGTGTCAGTGGTGTTGCGCGTGTGAGTGGCGTTGCACGTGTGAGTGGCGTTGCACGTGTGAGTGGCGTTGCGTGTGTGAGTGGCGTTGCGTGTGTGAGTGGCGTTGCGTGTGTGAGTGGCGTTGCGCGTGTGAGTGGCGTTGCGCGTGTGAGTGGCGTTGCGCGTGTGAGTGGCGTTGCGTGTGTGAGTGGCGTTACGCGTGTGAGTGGCGTTGCGCGTGTGAGTGGAGTTGCACGTGTGAGTGGCGTTGCGCGTGTGAGTGGCGTTGCGTGTGTGAGTGGCGTTGCGCGTGTGAGTGGCGTTGCATGTGTGAGTGGCGTTGCGTGTGTGAGTGGCGTTGCGTGCGTGAGTGGCATTGCGTGTGTGAGTGGCGTTGCGTGTGTGAGTGGCATTGCGTGTGTGAGTGGCGTTGCCTGTGTGAGTGGCGTTGTGCGTGTGAGTGACGTTGCGCGTGTGAGTGGCGTTGCGCATGTGAGTGGCATTGCGCGTGTGAGTGGCGTTGCGTGTGTGAGAGGCGTTGCGCGTGTGAGTGGCGTTGCGCGTGTGAGTGGTGTGGCGCGTGTGAGTGGCGTTGCGCGTGTGAGTGGCATTGCGTGTGTGAGTGGCGTTGCGTGTGTGAGTGGCGTTGCGTGTGTGAGTGGCGTTGCGTGTGTGAGTGGCGTTGCGTATGTGAGTGGCATTGCGTATGTGAGTGGCGTTGCGTGTGTGAGTGGTGTTGCGTGAGTGAGTGGCGTTGCGTGGGTGAGTGGCGTTGCGTGTGTGAGTGGCGTTGCGCGTGTGAGTGGTGTTGCGCGTGTGAGTGGCGTTGCGCGTGTGAGTGGCGTTGCACGTGTGAGTGGTGTTGCGTGTGTGAGTGGCGTTGCGCGTGTGCGTGGCGTTGCGCGTGTGAGTCGCGTTGCACGTGTGCGTGGCGTTGCGTGTGTGAGTGGCGTTGCGCGTGTGAGTGGCGTTGCGCATGTGAGTGGCGTTGCACGTGTGAGTGGCGTTGCGCGTGTGAGTGGCGTTGCGTGTGTGAGTGGCGTTGCGCGTGTGAGTGGCATTGCATGTGTGAGTGGAGTTGCGCGTGTGAGTGGAGTTGCACGTGTGAGTGGCGTTGCGTGTGAGTGGCGTTGCGCGTGTCAGTGGCGTTGCGCATGTGAGTGGCGTTGCACGTGTGAGTGGCGTTGCACGTGTGAGTCGCGTTGCGTGTGTGAGAGGCGTTGCGTGTGTGAGTGGCGTTGCGTGTGTGAGTGGCGTTGCGCGTGTGAGTAGCGTTGCGCGTGTGAGTGGCGTTGCGCGTGTGAGTGGCGTTGCGCGTGTGAGTCGCGTTGCGTGTGTGAGTGGCGTTACGCGTGTGAGTGGCGTTGCGCGTGTGAGTGGAGTTGCACGTGTGAGTGGCGTTGCGCGTGTGAGTGGCGTTGCGTGTGTGAGTGGCGTTGCGCGTGTGAGTGGCGTTGCATGTGTGAGTGGCGTTGCGTGTGTGAGTGGCGTTGCGTGCGTGAGTGGCATTGCGTGTGTGAGTGGCGTTGCGTGCGTGAGTGGCATTGCGTGTGTGAGTGGCGTTGCCTGTGTGAGTGGCGTTGCGTGTGTGAGTGGCGTTGCGCGTGTGAGTGGCGTTGCGCATGTGAGTGGCATTGCGCGTGTGAGTGGCGTTGCGTGTGTGAGAGGCGTTGCGCGTGTGAGTGGCGTTGCGCGTGTGAGTGGCGTGGCGCGTGTGAGTGGCGTTGCGCGTGTGAGTGGCGTTGCGTGTGTGAGTGGCGTTGCGTGTGTGAGTGGCGTTGCGTGTGTGAGTGGCGTTGCGTGTGTGAGTGGCGTTGCGTATGTGAGTGGCGTTGCGTATGTGAGTGGCGTTGCGTGTGTGAGTGGTGTTGCGTGAGTGAGTGGCGTTGCGTGGGTGAGTGGCGTTGCGTGTGTGAGTGGTGTTGCGTGGGTGAGTGGTGTTGCGTGGGTGAGTGGCGTTGCATGTGTGAGTGGCGTTGCGTGGATGAGTGGCGTTGCGTGGATGAGTGGCGTTGCGTGGATGAGTGGCGTTGCGTGTGTGAGTGGTGTTGCGTGGGTGAGTGGTGTTGCGTGGGTGAGTGGCGTTGCATGTATGAGTGGCGTTGCATGGATGAGTGGCGTTGCGTGGATGAGTGGCGTTGCGTGGATGAGTGGGGTTGCGTGGGTGAGTGGTGTTGCGTGGGTGAGTGGCATTGCATGTGTGAGTGGCGTTGCGTGGATGAGTGGCGTTGCGTGGATGAGTGGCATTGCGTGGATGAGTGGGGTTGCTTAGATGAGTGGTGTTGCGTGGATGAGTAGGGTTGCGTGGATGAGTGGGGTTGCGTGTGTGAGTGGTGTTGCTTGGGTGAGTGGCGTTGCGTGGGTGAGTGTGGTGTTGCGTGGATGATAGTGGGCTTGCGTGGGTGTGAGTGGCGTTGCGTGTCTGTGTGTGTTGCTGTGTGGGTGAAAGTGGCACAGAGCCTTTGATGTGGCCTGGCACAGGAGAAATGCTGCTGCTGCTAATTAAATACAAGAGCGGCCGGGAAGCGGCCAGGAAACACAAGTACGGCCGGCCACATAATTAGGGGAGGAGAAGCCGCACAGCACACGCTGGGAGAAGCCCTTTGATGTGCTGTGCGGCCGCGATGCGCGCTCTGTGCTGGGGGAGGGCCATTAGCCTGAACTCGCGGCAAGATCAAACGAAGGGTGGGAGGGACATTGAGGAACAGGAACAGATGGCCATGAAAGTGTATGGGCCAAAAGCGTGTGCCTGTACGTGCACTCGAAGAAAACGCCACGAAAAAAAGCGGTGGTTTGACAATCAGTTCGAGCACTTGAATTCTCGCCATTTCCCATTCCTTCGGAATGGTAAAGGACGAGACCTAAAAATGGTGGCATAAACTGCAGCTTGAACGAGCAAACTAACCAAACCTGGAGCTACTGTCAGTGAAGCGCCAGGATTGGTTTGAGCAGGTTAACCTGTCGCTCATTTCCATCTGGAAGCATGTCCCAGCAATCCACTGGGCTGTTTAAATTGGTACAGGATGAAGTGCGTATGTTAAAGGACAGCCACCCAAACTGACATGCGCACTCTGCACTTTAGAATTTAGTCATCCCTGAGTCCCTGCTGCCAATCATCACAGGAATTATCCGTGCCCTCCCTGGCTCACACTCGTGCTAGAACAGCGCGTGCACAGCACTTTATAATAAAATGGTAAATACCATTTTATTAATTTACATTTGCTGCTGCACTCTCAACAGGTGAGGCGACGCTCCTCCGCCCTGAGGGAGGAACCGCCCCTGCCAGTCTGGATTCCGAAATAAACATCTGTTTTTATAATGTTGGCTGTTAATTGAGAGTTGTCTTCTCACAATGATGGCTGACTTAATTACCAATATTTTTTGCACTGCAGTTTCTGACAAGTGTATCCATCAGCCTATGCGTGGTGGTCTCCAATAGAAATAAAAAATGGCATAATCTGCAAAGAGTAATATTGGTGTTTTCCTGTTGCATATCTAGGCACATCAAGATTGGGTTTGCACCAATTATAACCAATATCGTTTAAAAACAAGCTGAATAGTAATGGAGCCAGGACACAATCTTGGTGAACACCTGTTGGGATCTTGGTTCAAGTGGTTACTAGTTTATACAGTTGGAGCGTATCAATGGTAAAGGTCATTGATAGTATACTGTAGCAACAGCGCAATAAGAAAAGAATTTACAAAAGTCTGTACATGTACATTTATTTGTTTGCTGTCCGTTAGTGTTTGGAGGTAAATTATTTCTACCTAGCTGGTAACGGGGGCATTATTATTAAACCGGCTCAAATTAAGCACTGTTTCCATGACACTCAATGCAACATAATGCAATTTGAAATAATTCCACTACACATAATGACGCTCCAACCTACATAATTTTACTTCATGGCGCATATTCACTCGGCCCCAAAACACATATTTACACTCAACTAAATTCAACTCCACAGCGTGCCCCGTATTTACACTCCACATAATTCCATAGCAGGCCACACAATGCCACACCACACAATTCCATACTACACAACATATTTACACTCCACAACACATAATTGCACTCCACATAAATCTACTCCGTGCCAACTCTCGCCCGTATCTAATCACCATTCCCCATAATTCAAAAATACAAATACAGTACACAATTCCACCTGCACAATTCCAAAACTATCAATTCCAACTCAAACCACACAAATCCACTACAAACAACATACATCCACTCCACTACAAACATAAGTAAAAATACAATAACACATAATGCCAATACCTTTAACTTTCACAAATGCAAGACCGATCGTATTGCAAATGCTTGTTTAGATTCACGATTTGCAGATATTCTGAAGCTTTAAAAAAGAACGCACAGTTGCAATTCACATGAATTTGCAACTTTACATATGCCTAATTGAAATGTCAAGTAGATTAGATTACACAAAGATGCTGTCTAATTTGCCTTTTTTCTTTTAAAATGCACACAAACCCTGACACATAATTTAGTAAACCCACTCCTAATTGCAGAGTTCCTTGCCATTTATTTTTAGTGGCTATGTTCACAATGTCCAATTTGTTATCACTGATTTCTTTAACAATTAATTCTTGATTTTACCCATTAAGTTCAATACATGGTTTAAAAGTAAAGAAAGGCCAAAAATACTTAATAAAGGAAGCAAAATTTCAGTAAACTGCTTGCACATAATTTCACAATATTTCTGCAGAATTACACTTTTAATTACACGAAGTGCAACTATATCTTTTCATGCTGTATTTAACGCAAAATATGCCCCTGCATCAATTTTTGGCATTTTGGCGCAAGAACACATTTAAACTAAAGCACAGTGAACCAGGCACTCACATCATTACGATTTCTGTGTGTTAATGGTAAATGTTAGCCACAAATGGCGCCGTTCACAGTACATTTTTACCATAAATGGCGCATAATTATCCGTAGTGGCATAATAACATCATTTTGGGTATTTAGCATAATGCACTATTCCTGAAATTATGAGAATTGCGCTGACATAATAACATTTTTCGTCCTGGCCTAATATTACCCAGAGACTGCCGCCACACAGTTTTCTGAAGCAGACTTTATGCATATTTGCAGATAACTAAAAAATGTATTATCCAAAGGAAGTTCATCATGCAGCAATCATCAAAATGGAGCGAAAATGGTGAAGAAGCTCTTCAAGTATTCAGAAAATCATTCTTGAATTACAAGGAAATATTCCATATTATTAGCACTTGTGCAATAATCAGAAACCAATTTTCTAGTCATTCTCTGATCATCAGGAACAGTGTCATCTTGTCAAGTACTCAAACACCCATCCTCATCGTGATTAACCATATCTTGTAAAGCCATCAGATAGTCATTTTCAAGCTATCCTCAAATCATCAGGTTCAAGTTTCTAAACTCTGCTACTGACTTTAAGAGCTTGATGATGTGAAAATGACTTCTTAAGTAGTCGGATAATCAACCAATGACTCTGCAATGGCTTCTAAAGTAATCCTGTTTTACCATGTACGTATAATGGAACTTTTTGAATTTTGGTGTACTTCACAGAGGCCCTACATACACCCAGATTGCCCCGTCAACAGACTGTATTCACTGCCTAAAACCTGCTTATGTATCAGAGAGAATGCTTTCTGAGTCACTCTAGTTCAGCATTTCATACAAAAGGACCCGACCAAATATCTACCCTTTTTAGGTCGAGCCCTGAGCCAGCACGCAAGCGCTGCTCTGGGGTTGATCTTAGGTAGTTGAGTAGGGAAGAGAAGCCATGCCCACTCCCCCGCATATATTTTCCATTTGGCTTGTGTCTTTGTCCTTCTAAATGCTGCCTTCCGATTGGTTTATAGGTTTGTTAGTCCCTCCTTATGACGGCCATGTTGTCATGTTGTCATTTGTATCCTTCCGTGGCTACCGGCCCCTTTACTTGGAGTGTTGCACGGTATGTGTTATTTAGATTGTGAGCACTATTTTCTTCCAGTACCTGCTCCCCCCTGCCACAGTCCGTGCCTTCATGCCCCCCCTGCCCCCCCTGCCCCCCAGCCACTCGCACTCCTGTTGTTCATGCCTTCTCGCCCCCCTGCCCCTGGCCGCCCGCACTCCCGTTTGGAATGCAATGGGTCTTTTGGAATGCAATATGTCTTGCGTAAATGTGAGTCCTATTGCATTACAAATGCTTGGTTGTGTGAGTGACACTTGGATTTTTCACAGTCCCTATGAGGCTACGGTCACCCATGGCGATGTATTCAAGCATGTGCGCTGACATTCGCGTATTTTAATCTACGGCATTGTTCACAAACACTTTCCCCAAACATTCGAGCTCTGCACTTAGACTGGCACATTATCCATGCTGCCTCGAATACTTGGGGATACTGTGCCTCTCCGACAAGTTCCAGAAGAGGCATAGAAATCCATGCACTTCCGAGAGGCATAGACAGGGGAGATTGATTGGGATGGCTAGAACACCGGACCAATATGTCAGCGTGCTGTAGGAAGATATCGCTAACGGGTCTGTTTCTTTTCCTTCAATTTCTGTTTATGAAATATTTTACAAGTGCTGCTTTGTGCGTAGAGTGGGGAGACGGCGGACCCGTGTGGGGCCTTACATTACTGGCAGCCCCGCTGAAGCAGCAGCTGTACCCCTCGTCCCGCCGGTGAGTAGGGGAGGCGTTGGAAAACGGCTGTGATTACATGTGCCTCGGGAGCTTGAAAAATAAGGTGGGCAACGGAAGAGGCGCTGTGGTGGGGCCCAGGGAGGGGGCAGTTCAAGACTATGGTAGCAAGGAGGTATGTCTGCAGCAGGAAGTGGGGACTGTGTTGCGATGGTAGTAGTGAGGGTGCTGTGGGGCTATTAGCAGCTTCTGTGCTGCACGGTCGTTGTGGGGACGGTGGGGTCTGCAGGTAGTAGTTTCAATGGGCCATTATTTTTGCAAGGATCATCTTTAAGTCACGAGAGTGGTCCTGTGGGGGTAACACGTCGGGGTGGGTGGGTCCTTTGAACTTAAGGAGTGGGGCTGTGGTGGGGACTTTAAGAAAGAGCAGTGATCATTGTGAGCTGTGTCAAACAGGAAGAATGTCCTGTGTGTTGTAATTCTTTTGCACCTCTGTATACCTGCAGAGGGAAACATGTTACTGTGTAGACAGACAGGCGTGAGCTCTTTCTTCTAAACTTGCCTACTTATAGATTTTTTTTCATTGGTAATATCGCTTGGTGCTATTAAATAATAACACCGCAGGTGTATTACAATACGCCTTGTGCAGCGCCTGGGTCTTGCAGGCTGTTTGACTATAGAAGTCTTAAGCTCTTGTGTATTGAATGGATTGCTGTATCTAGATTTTTTTGTTAAGCTTACACAAAAGCAGAATATTGTGTTGTGTGTATCTAGCGTGCTATATAGATTCTTTCGAGTGCTTTCCCGTAGTTTTATTTCTAAAATCTGTGCCAGTGGAAGATTAAGTATCAAAGACCAGCGTGCTCACCTTAAGAAGAGTTCGACCTTTTGGTCTGAAGGATTATATGTGCTGCAGTGAAACATCAGCTCTCTCTACAGTCGTAAACGTTTAGATTAACGAGTGTGAGCTAAACGGGGACGTGTTTTAGCACATGGACGGAGGTTTTCCTCTAAAATGCGTACCTCGGGGCAGATTTATGAAGGCCTTGCGCCGCCGTTGCGTCACTTTTTCCCATGTTAAAAATGACGCACCGGCGGCGCAAGGCCTTCATAAATCTGCCCCATAGTGCTTTACCTCTAGGCGCTTGGGAGAAGTCAGAGTGTGTTATCGATCGATATATCTGACCTTAAGTGCCGGATCAAAAGAATTTGAGCCCAAGTCTTTGCAACTGATATTTATAGATCGTTAGCCAGGCTGAGGCTTAAAAGCAAAAGAGTGGTGCACAGGAGGGTTGAATGATAAAAGGGCCATAACAAAAGGTGAGAGGTTGGCAGTTAGTTTGAAGGGGCGTCAGGATGGATATATTGCCTAAAATGACTGAAGGCGTGCAGACAACGTATTTGGGCTTAGAAGAACACTAGTCAATCACTATGTGTAGTTATTTATGTGTGTATTTTTAAAAAAAATATTTTTATTACAGATTTTTCCCTCTTTTTTCCCCTTGCAGGGCACAATACAAACTTAATCAGATGATGACATACACATAAATGATAACCAATATATCACAAAATGCATTACATTAAGACATATACAAAGGATAGCTTTGCGGCGCCACCTTACCAGCGAGGGAGATCATTCATAGCAAATCATATAATGCATATATAGATACTCAGCTCTTAGCTATCCTTCCAATTTTTCATGGGTTCCCAAATTTGAAGACCAAGTCCTCTTCCCCCTCTGCCCTTCCATGCGTATATCTCCCTTTCCAGATTATAAATGTCCTATTACTTACCGGTAATCTTCATTACTCCGGGTCCCGTAGTCCTCAACACCTTCTTAATTACATGTGGAGATAACTATCTCCCGACAGAAAAAAAGAGCAGAGGCATGCTGGGACCCTAATACTGCCCCTCCCACCGGGAGTACAAAAGCAGTACTTACCCAGCATCCCGTCTGTACAACCAAGCCCAGACAGGAAGGCCGGCCGCCCGGGAGGGAGGGAGGGGCGTAAGAAGGTGTCGAGGACTACGGGACCCGGAGTAATGAAGATTACCGGTAAGTAATAGGACATTACCCCCAGGTCCCTCCGTCCTCGACACCTTCTTAATTACATGTGGAGAATACCAGAGCAGAAAACCCGGCCTTCCGCACGCACAAGCACACCCAGGAAACCACAACAAAAGCAGCCACCCAAGGGAGCACCGAGAAGGAGGAAAGGAAGACCGCAGGAAACCCCCGGCCCGCAACCCAGAACAGGTCAGCAGGGACAAGGACCCGAGAGAAAGAAAAAGGCCAGGGCACCAAGAAAAGGAGGCCGCCAACCCGAGGAACCGGCAACCGGAACCCGGACCAGGACACCAAGACCAGCCAAACCAACCCACCGGAGAAGACCGCCAAGGACAGAACCAGCAGGAAGGCACACAGGGCCAGGCAGACTCTCCAGGAAGACCAGACAACCCGGAAGAAAGTCAAAGAAAGAAATGGCCAACAGAGCGCAGGCACAAGCACCCAGCCCAAAAAGGAAGGGGAAACACAGGCCAGAAACACGGCCAAAGACCAAAAAAAAAGAAAGGACCCGGGACCAACAGACCCGAGGAGGAAACCCGTCCGAGGAGGCCCAGGAAGCAACGAGCAACCAGGAGCCGAACAGGAACGAGAACCCGACCCAAAAGACAGGGACAGGGAAGAACCCCACAACCCGGCCGAAAGCCCACCAAACAAGGAGAGGCCAACAAGACCGGAAACAGCAACAAAGAAAACAAAACCAGGGCGGGAACAGAGAAAACCGACCACAAGCCCAGAAACCCCAACCCCAACCCCAAAGGGATGGAACACAAGGCAGAAGGGGAGCATGGAGCAACCGGGAAACCCCAGCAGCCGCCCAACGAGGCACAGAGCGCAGCATAAAGAAGGCGCCCAGAAGACACCGGACCGCCCAGGAACCCCACACCCAGGCCAGGCCAGCAGCAGGGCAGGAGCAGCAGGAAACAGAAAGCCAAGGGAGCACAGCACCCAGACCAACACCACAAGGCCCCAACCCAGCAACGCCGGAGAGGAGCCAAGCAAACCACAAAAAAAGAGGTCAACAAATGCCCACAGAACCGGGAAGCCAGGACCAGAGCCAAGCTACCCGACCACGCAGGAGGACCCGTAGGCCCAAGCAAAAAACCCGGGAACGAACCCAAGCAGCGCACACGGCACAGCAAAAAGGGCAGGGAGGAACCGGGAACCCCCAGCACACCACCGCCCGAACCACACAGAAGGGCGGAAAAGAACAGAGAAACCGCCCAAGCGGAAGCCAGAGGAAGTAGAGGGCCAACAAGCAGAAGACCCTAGACAACCCGCAGCCAGGAGGGAGACCCCACCGAGGCAAGAGCACCACGGAACTACACCCCACCCAGAGAGGGGGGGGGGCACCCAACAGCCCCACAATGGGTACCAAGGCCGGAGAAACAAGGGAGGCAGAAGCCAACCCGGCCAAAAGCAGGCAATGCACAGCAGAACACCCCCAGAGCCGGCAAAACAGCCAGGAAGCCCAGCAGGCACAGCTCGAGGACAACAAGAACAAGCAAGAAGCCCACAGACCACCGGAGTCAAAGAATCCCACAGAAGCCCCAACACAGGCGAAAGAAGACCGCCAAGAACCGCCAGCAGGAAAAAAGCCCCGAAGGACCCACCAGGGCGCGGCACAACAGCAGAGCACCCCGCCAGGACACAGCCAAAAGAAGACCAACACGCAAGAGCAGAAAGCCCCAGCAGACACCCAGCCAGCGTAGAAAGGCAGCACGGCGCCAGGCCACCAACCGGGAGAACAGGAGACCCGGAGAGGGGAAAGGCAAGGGCGCGGCACCAGCAAAAGACAGCCAGGTCCACACAGCAACGGCATGAACACCAATGCCCAGAGAAAACACCAGCGGAAAGACAACCCGGGGTGAGGAAGCACCAGGGCAAGAAGAGCAGGCTCCCCACAACCCCTGACAGAGAAGCCAAACCCACAGGAGGCCCCCAACCGGGAACAAACCAGTCAGAAACCCAGGCAGCACCAGGAGGAGCAGGCAGGAAAACACCCAACGCAAGCCAAAAGGCAAGCACAGGGAGAGCCAGAGTAGGAGGCACGCAGAGGGAGAGAAAGAAAAGCTGGAAACCTGCGGCAGGCAAACCGGAAACCAAGGGGCCAACAGGACCCAACCCCATGCAGACCCCCAAGGAGCCGGAACACCGACTCAACACCAGCCGGAGGCACGGAGGCGCAGAGGAACCAGAAGAAGGGGAAACAGAAACGCAACCCCAACAGACTCCGCCGCCGAGGAAGCGAAAGGCAAACCTGACACAAGAGCAGGAACCTGACATAGGGCAAGGCGGAAGCAGGCAGGCGAGACCCCCAACAACACCGGGAACCCCAGGAGCAAGCACAGAGAGGGCCAGCAAAATAAAAGGGAAACAGCCACCACAGAGGCGACAGGAACCCACGCCAAACAGAGGCAGGCCACCAAACGGTAAGAGCGAAGGCCAACAACACAGAAGCAGCCAACGAACGCCAGGCAGGGGAGACAGCCGCACCCGACTCCCCGACCGGCTACCACCGCGCGCCCCCCCTCCCCCGGAACTCGGGAGCCCGCCCACCAGGGCGGAAGGGCACACCGGAGGTGCGCGGAGAGGGTGCAGCCGCACGGGCACCGGCAGACCCAGCCTTCACCCCCCGGGAGGGAGAGGCAGGCCAAGGCAGCAAACCAAAGGGAGAAGCCAAGCGGCAGAAAACACCCACCACGCAGACCAAGGTAGAGGAGCACAAAAAGGAGGCACCGCAGAAGGGCACACAAAACCTCCAACCCAGCCCAAGGAAGCCAAAGCCAAAGGCAACCGAGGGGCAGTGCAGACCAAAGAGCAGCGAACCCGGAAACAGGCCAGCAACCCGAAAGACAGGCCAGCCGCGCCAAACAAGGAGCAGGGGCGAGCATCATCAGCAGAGTGGCAACACCCCCCCCCCAGACCACAGAGGGCCGGAGAAGGGGAAGAGGCAGCGGAGGGAAAACCCCACGCAAGCCACCCGACACAGCACCACCAACAACGAGCAGCCCCTCAAGACAGAGGAACGGGGTGAAAAAGAGCCCCCGAACCACGCCGAGAGAAGAAAGCGAACCAGCAGGAGGCACAACCACCAACGCACCCCAGCCCCGGGAGAGCGACTCAGCAGGCCAGCCCGGAGGAGGAGGAAAGCAGCCCGGACAGGAACAACCAGAGGAAACACAGCCCTCCAGACGCAAGGACACGGGCACCACACAGGCAGAGAAAGCGCCCCCACCAAAACAGACCCCGGGACAGACACCCATGGTCAGAAGGAGGGAGGCGGGGGCAAAGAACCCCAGAGAACACCAGGACGGAGAGCACGAAGGCCGCAGCAGGCAACCCAACAGAACGGGCACCCACAGGAAGCGCAGTCGCAACCCAAAACCCACGACCAGGGCAAGGAGAGGACACGCAGGCACGGACAGAAGTGGGGACCCAACACAGCGGCAGACTGCAGGCAGCGAAAGCAAGAGGCCCCGGGAGCATACCCCCGCAACCCCATGAGGCACAAGCAGGATCAGAAAACGACCACCGCAGGACACAACGACCGCGTCAGCAGGATCCGAACCCATGTCCATCGAGAACTTCAGCCACCACAGGGACAAGACTCAACATCGGGCCACAGGACCAGGTCGCAAGAGCGGCAAACAGAGCACCCTGGAAGCAAACACACCCAAGCAAGTGCAGTCGCCACTCCGAGATGAAACCCCACTCAAAGCGAAATGGCGAACGTAAAACCACTCAGCAGCTCCAGGAGAGGCACGAACCCACAACCTCGGCATGGCACAGGTCAAGTACTGCCGCAGAAGCACAGCTGAAGAAGCACTGCGCGCCAACCGAAAGTGCCACAGAAGCCCACTGCAGGAGAGACGACTGGAACACCCGACCAACCTGGAAAGAAAACAGAGGGAGACAGCACAGTGGCAGAGAGTGCATGTATGAGGCCCTGCAAGAAAACCAAAGAGGCTGTCCCAAACATGAAAGGACAAGGGGAAACAAGGCAGCTGTCAGGGAGACATCACATCCCCGAAGCACATACAAGGCAAGTGCAGAGGAGCCACACAATCCAGCCCCCAGCACCCCGAGAGGAAGGCCAGAACACCAACAAGAGCCTCCCCTCCCCCACCAGCTAAAGGCACAGGGCACCCACTCGCCGCAGCAACACACAGGACAAGGACGTGGCACAGAGGCACGAACCCAGGCTCCCAGCACCAGCGCCGGGCGTGCAAGCAGAGAAGGCAGCAAACTGAATAATACAGAAGGGGAAAAAAGAGACCGCTATGCGGAACTCACCCGAAGGAAGGCCCGTCCCACGAACCAGGGCCCCCCTCACACCAGCCGCAGGCGCACAGCAGGCACCCCGCCAGGGCCGGGCAGGCTGCCGAGAGGATCCGTCCAAAGAACATCCAACGTCCGCGTGAAGCAAGTCCGAGCGCCGCCAAGCAGGCACTCCAGCACACGCAAAGGACACATCCAGAGGCAAATACAGCGTGTCTTCCATGCAGCCAGGACCCAGGAAGACGCGCCCCCATGACCCGGAGGCGACCGCCAGAGACCGGCGCACCAGCCGCAAAGGGCCGGCCCGCAACCACAAAGCCATGGAAAGGAAGAAAACCAGCCCCCCAGCAAGCACGGCAGGCCAGGAGGCAGGACAGCAGACACCCCGACCGCACAGCCAGGCAGCCGGACGGGGAGATCCAGGAGAGGGAAGCCACTCAAGCCCAGCAGGAGCAGCACCAGCAACCACAGCAAACTTCTGTCGACAGACAGAAAAAAGAACAGACGGGATGCTGGGTAAGTACTGCTTATGTACTCCCGGTGGGAGGGGCAGTATTAGGGTCCCAGCATGCCTCTGCTCTTTTTTTCTGTCGGGAGATAGTTATCTCCACATGTAATTAAGAAGGTGTCGAGGACGGAGGGACCTGGGAATAATGGAGAGAAGTCTGGACAGCCATTGGTGAAATGTAGGGGGCATTGGCTCTAGCCATGCTGATGCCACACATAAACGTAACACTGCCAACGCGAAAAATATAAAACAATTAGCAGTACCTTCCCCATTTATCCCTAAGATAACCGTTGCTGGTGTAAGCACAGTGTTAATTCCCAGGGATTTGTCCCGAAAAGTTTCAATTGCTTTGTGTAATGGCAGTAAACTTGGACAGGTAGCAAAAATATGCACTGCTCCAGCTTCTTAACTACTACAACGAGGACATGTGATTCCTGCTGTGCCCCTCCATTGTGCGATCTTGGCAGGCGTATCATACAATGAGAATGTTGTTTTGTAGTATTGTGCCTGTAGTGCAGCACAACAAAGAATTTTCCTTCCTAGGTCTAATGAGAGATGAAAACTTTCCTGCCCAACACCCAATCTCTCGGCCCACTTGTCTTCATGCTTCCCTAAATCGTCCTCTCTACTTGCTATTAGTTCAAAATAAATGTGTTTAATCGAGCAGCTCCCCTTGTTTGCAATGCATTCCATGACTGGGTTTTCCCCAAATTTTTGTGTGTATTTAATTGTGTTCTAGTGTGCTACATGTAAGTTTTCATGAAACTGTATAAAGAGAATATGCCAACAGTCAAAATGTCAACAAACGTTTTGCAAATTGAAAATATATATTTCTTTTGGATGTGCATTAGAAATATGTTTATTTCTGTATACGATCAGTTTGAGTCAAGCTCTTATTGAAACCTAAAGTTTGTGAAAGGGAGACTCATTTTCTTTAGAACATCTCCTGGGTCTTTATAGTTTTCTGTGCCGAAGATGGAAACGCACTTTAACTAATATTCGAGCTGAGAAGCCTCAGTTTTTATACAAGTTCTAGTGTGAAGCAATTTAACAGTAACTAATAACGCTATCTCCAAGAATGCGTTTTGAATGTCTGCATCGGGGTGTTGCAATGGGTCTCTCATTTTAGCAACTTTGGCCTATTGGTATAGTAAATGACAATACCTTTTACTATCACAGGTTTTTTTAACCCTTTGGGCGCAGCTGGAATTTCCCCACCGTGCAGGCGAATTCCACGCGTGCGCAAACCGGACAGCACCCAGCCGTCCGACGCACACGCCCACTGTGACGTCAGACGGCCCCCACTAGTTAAACACATAAATAAGGCATTGTCATTTACAAAGCCAATATCTCAAAATCTCACAATTGCAAAACATATTGCTTTGCAAATGCTTGTTCTGTAGGGGGTGATTGATGATTGCTGTTTGCCATGAAGGGGGTATCAATTAGATGCCAGGACTGCCTTAAGGACTTTTGTTAGTATCTGCCTCCACTCAATATATCAACAGGGATTGTGTCTGGCCCCAGACCCGTCCCTCTTCTTGCACAGAGGATGGCACTCTGTATTTCGGGGCGGAATATGACAACAGTGCTAGGCCTGGGCGGTAAATTCCGTTCCGCTTGCGGAATTTGCGGAATTTGGGTAATTTGCAAAATTGCCCCAAATTCTGCGTTTTTTGCTTGTTCGTGTTCTCAAAATGGTGTTCGCAAGATATTTCCCCCTGAGCACGCAAACAGCGATTGCGAACAGTAAAAAAGCATCGCGAACAAGCAATTCCGCGTGTTTGCGGAATTTCTGCTTGTTCGCGTGGATTTTTTCCCGTTCCGCGGGGATTTGCGTAACGCAATTACGCAAATTCCACCCACCCTCAAATAGTGCTCCAATTTAGGAATGAGTCAGCCATGCAATCACTGGGACTGTAATCAATGCGCCGGGTAAGAGGTCACTCGAGCAGGCAAGCCGCTGAATATGTGTTGAAACGGGGTCTAAACAATGTAAAAGAAACTCACATGATTTCATTGCGATCTTTTATTGCGTTTTAATTCTGCAGAAAAACGTGTTGTCTGTTCATGCAATGTCATTCGAACTCAAGTGTCACGTGGCTTCATACACAGTGATGGTAGAACAACGGTGAGCCTTTTACAATTTGAACGGGGGATTCTAGGGTAATCAAATTCGGATAGTTAAGGTTACTTGTCCACAATGGCTTGCTTTTAGTGGATGTTTGTAAGTGTTTTCTCTATATTCCCTGCTTTTTGTTCGCTGCTTGGATGTGTACAAAATTGAAGTACATCTCTCTAGTGGGAACGCTATTATTCTAGGGGAGATTGTAATTAAAATGTGCTTAAAAATCTATTCACTAAGAACAAGCTAGACGATTTCACAGGCAATATTATTTAGTAGGGTTTTTTGAAAAAGGATTTACGGGCATTGCATAAATGGATTCTTAAGTGCCTGAATATATACATGGATTTGAGACCCTGACAGCCATTTACTTGAGCATACTTTATGAGAAAGTACAATACATAAACAGATCAAAAATATTGCTTCTCATCCAAATGCTCACTTTGTCTATAAAAACAAACTCAGATTCTCGTGTGTGACAGATGCTTCTAAAATGTAAAAACGTTAGTGATTTGTTTTTTAAAAAAAACACAATTTTCCGGA
The DNA here is from genome assembly GCF_964261635.1 of Lissotriton helveticus. NCBI lineage: Eukaryota > Metazoa > Chordata > Amphibia > Caudata > Salamandridae > Lissotriton > Lissotriton helveticus. The sequence goes on along the minus strand of NC_136071.1, from coordinate 982,545,030 downwards.
GCCAGAGCCAGTCAGGGGCTAACAAAAACAGCTCTGGCAAAAATGCACAAACCAGCCCGCTCCCTTCATCTCCTCGCGCAATCTCCCATCAATTGTCTTTCTTGTCTTCTCTCTTTCTGATCACTTTCTCTCTATCACCCCCCTCCCTCTCTTTCTCTCTCTGGAAGCCTCCCCATGCCCGCTGCATTTAAACCTGGGACGCTGGGGAGAGTGACAAAGGCACCTTAAGGCTTAAGCGGCCCTTGGCTTTCAAAACCGGGCCCCAAGGGAACCGGCCCCCAAGGGCTCGAGCCTAGCCAAGAAATGTCCGGTGAAACAAAAGGCCTGTCCGGCAATGGCAGTAGCCCCACGTTGTAAACAAACATAAAATGTAAGTGGAAGTTCATTAACAATGTGCAACATGAATAAAATGTGCAAAGTGCAAAGACTGCATGCTGGAATCTGAGGCTTGCAGAAATGAATACAGTCACCTGCATGCTCAAACGGGTGTTGCAATCACTTGGACTTGTTCCTTACCTCTCTGTTTCCACGCATAATAAAGGTCATACACTCGACCAAGTGTTCTCCACCATGCCGGTCGATATTGTCTCCCCTACACCTGTGCCCTGGTCTGATCATTTTTTAATCAACTTTTATATCTGGGGCAGCAGCAAGCCAGGAAGTAGCTTCTCTAGTCGGTTCTGCCAGGCCCCGCGGGCCTTCCATCGCGTCTCCGTTGAGATGATGGCTGAGGCTTGTGTACGCTACCCGTGTGCGTTGTCTGGCAGTCTGGAGAGGGACTTGGACTCTCTGCAGATGTGGCTCACGGATAGATTAGATGAATTGGCTCCCATAATGCCTCCACGTAAATCTGTTAGCCGATCCTCGGCCCCCTGGTTCTCCGACTCTTTGGCATTGGCGCGGCGGCAATGTAAGGTGGCAGAGAGAGCCTGGCGGTGCCAGTATGATTCCTTGGCTAAGGAGACATATAGGGCGGCCATTAAAAGCTATCATCGTGACATTTTGTCTGTTAAGAAAGCCTACTTCTCTAAAAGAATTGAGGCTGCTGCCAATACCAATAAGGAGATTTTTTCAATACTTAGGGAATTCACTTCTCCTAAATCCAGTATTCCATCCTGTCTTCATTCTGAGTCTTGGGTAACTTCCTTGGCTAACTTCTTTATGAATAAAATCAAGTCCATCCAGGCCTCCTTTCTGGCGTGTGGGGCAGTGGCACCCCCCTGCGTCAGTACGGCACTGGATTCGCCAAGAGATTTGGCCCATACCTTCTCTGAATTCCCTTTACTCTCCACTGCGGTTTATCTGGACATTTTTTCCAAACTAAAGTCCGGCTCCCCTATGGACCCTTGCCCAGCTAAATTGTTGGCTAGAATGGCGGCAGTGCTGAATCCTGTCATCAACCCGGTGCTGAATTTGTCTCTCAGCACCGGGGTGGTTCCTTCAGTCTGGAAGCAGGCATTTGTCATCCCACTGCTTAAGAAGCCCAATCTGGACCCGGAGGGGTATGCCAACCAAAGACCGATTTCTCTTCTACCCGCTCTTGCTAAAGTAGTGGAGAAACATGTACAGACTTCTCTCTCTGACTTCTTGGAGACTAATAATCTTCTCCACAGCTGGCAGTCCGGTTTTCGGGCTAACTTGAGTACCGAGACGGCGTTGCTGGAAGTTACTGAAATCATCAAGGAAGTGTTGGACTCTGGAGGTAAAGCCATGTTGGTTATGTTAGATCTATCAGCGGCATTTGACACCGTCCCCCACGAGGGTCTCCTAGTAAGACTCAGGGAGATCGGTGTACGAGGGACGGTGCTCAGCTGGTTCCGCTCCTTCCTGGCCGGCCGGAGTCAGACGGTATGGGCTCATCCTTTTTCTGCCGCGGTGCCGCCACTGGAGGTCGGGGTCCCGCAGGGGTCGATATTGAGCCCGACCCTGTTTAACATCTTTATGACCCCTCTGCCGGCATTGGCGAAGTCCTTTGGAGCCCAGATCCTGTCATACGCCGATGACACGCAGCTCCTTTTCACTTGTGGGAAAGCTGCTGAGTTCGATGGGGAGAGTATCAGAGGTTGCCTTGGGGCTGTGTTTAACTGGTTCCATCTACACAGCCGCAAGTGTAACTCTGATAAGTCAGAGGTGCTCTTCTTTGGTTGTCGCTCGGATCCCATCTGGCAACCTTGGTGGCCTGAGAAGATGTTTCCACCTTCGGCTGCCTCTACTACGGCCAAGAATCTTGGGATAAAAAATGACAAGGATCTAACGATGAAACCCCAGATTCTTGGCCTTACCGGGAGGTGTTTTGGTCTGCTCAAGATGCTGCGCAAATTCCTTCCACTCTTGACACCTGCACATAGAAAGATCACTGTGCAGGCGCTTATTGGGTCGCATCTTGACTACGCCAACATCCTGTATTTGGGTCTTCCAGAATACCTTCTTCAAGGACTGCAGGTAGTGCAGAACTCAGCGGCGCGTGCCATCTTCGGACTTCACCGGCGCGCAGAGCTTCTGACCTCTTGCAGGCCTTGCACTGGCTGCCCATCCAGAAGCGTATCGCTTTTAAAGCCCTTACTCTGGCCTTTAAGGCCCTTCACATGACCGGAGCTAAATACATTAAAAAAAGGATGGCTTTCTACCAACCTGCCAGATCACTGAGATCAGAGGCTTTGGCTCTGGCCTCGGTCCCGGCCATAGGAAGAGCTCGGATTGGCGGCCGGTCATTTCGGCGCTTAGCCCCTCAGCTGTGGAATACACTGCCGGTCTCCCTGCGCAGGAATCCTAATCTGTTGGCATTCAGGAAGGACTTGAAATCTTGGTTGTTTGTGCAGTAGTTCTCTTTTCCCCTTTTTACTTTTGTCCTTTGTTCGTGTTAGGTCAAAGCGCCGGGACACTCCTCGGAGTAGCCGACCGCTATACAAAAACATTCCTAACATTAACATTAACATATATTGGTTAGAAATGCTGAAAAATTGAATTGAAGGCAACATATGAGAAGCGGACTTTTTCCATATACGAAAAAAATAGGCTTCCACAATTCTGCGCAAGTACATTCCTTTATTTGTATTTATTTGTGATCAGATTTATTTACCAACGCTGTCTTCTATAGTCCTAATATGTAGCCTTGTGGCTACTTCAGATCACAAGAAAGCTGAACAAGTGTATTGGGGTAAATCCGTACATGTGGATTAAAATGGTTAGTAAGAGGACTTCTTTTTTAGTATATGTGCTGCCGAAGCGAGCACAGTAAGTGGTCTTCCAGGTAGCCTTCCTCAGACATAAACTGACTGACTGACTGACTGAAGGGCTTATAAAGCGCTCTTATGCCGAGGCGTCTGGGCACTGGGTGAATATAATGCAGACAACAACAGATCTTAAGGCCTTGAGAAGAGAAGGGTCTTTATCATTTTCCTAAAAACGGCCCATTTGGATTCTAACCTAATTGTCACAGGGGGGGTCCATAAGATGGCTGCTTTCAGAGGCAGATACAATCCGTCTACACCGAGGCTCCTTTAATTGTTCGTCAGTAAACAGTTTACTCAAATTATGCACCTGTGTTTGAGTGTGGTTAGAGTTCTGCCTGCTTGCAAGGTCAATTGTTTACCACTATTTGCTCTACAACATGAACTCTCTCTAGTTCTCTTACCTCACAACAACAAACACTCCTGAACTTTCCCTTGTCCAAGCTCCACCTTCTCTGCGGTATGGCGAAATTGATATTTCTCCCCCTTAGGTAAATTCCGAAGAATTCTGGGTTCTTTATTTATCATAACATTTTTATGGGATTATTTACTCTGGTTTTGCGGAGATGTGTATGTGGCCAAAACGACGCAAAGCAGTGCAACAATTTATTTACCATTAGAATAGCCTGGGACACAGTGCAAAACTATGAAGCACCACACAAGCGTATGTGTAATCCCTAGTAAATCTAAGCCCCATTATCCACAATGAGGCCCATCCTTTTTTTGTTCTTGGCCATTGGCATATGATAGTTGCAGAGAACAGTACTTTGTGCAGTGGTTTTGGGTTAAGTTGTGACCGATGCAACAGGGTACCATTGTACTTAAGGGGTAAGAAGTAGTTAAAGGACTGTTCATTACTCTTTGTGCCTCTGAGCAGAGGGAATCACAAGTGGACTGTAGCGGAGGATTAGGTTTGGATTTTATGAATGGTGATTGGGATAGCTGAGGCTGTAGAGGGTAGGGGATGTTTCAGAAATGCTCAGCCCATGGGACAGACTGTTTATTAGTGACTATTGACAACATAATATCTTCACACGAGCAGTACTCTTCTATAATTTGCTCTAAATTGTTTTAGACCATTCTGGATAACATGATTCATTTTCAGGACTGAAATGAAGAAATTTTATACATGTTTCAATCTTCCTGTAATTTTTCTGTTTCCATTTCTGTTGCTCCACATGCATTTTAATTTCTTCATAATTTAGCATAAATAACCTAACTTCATTTACATCTCCTACACCCAACTGTGAAACCCCTCTCTATGAGCTAGCTGCAGCACCTGAACCGACATCAGGATCATCCTAAGCTCCTTCAACAAATGTTCTCCTCCTAAATTCTCTAAAGGGGCATTTCCTCACCAACATATGACTAGTGAGAACTGTAGCGTCCCCCAACTGAGGTGTGTGGAGGAGGGCTGTTTCATTCTCGCCCAGGTAGGGACACAGGAATTTTGTAGCACTGCTGTCTCCCTCTGGAGAACTTAGTTAATAAAAGGTTGACGCCTGAGGTGATTTTGACCACATGGGGCTCCTTGCAACCAAGGACAGTCACAGACCTCTTGATTTGCCATGACATCTGAAGGTGCTTTTTTATATTCATATTGAGGAAACCTCCTTTGCATATTGGGTGCTGTAGGCAGAGCACTCACTCTCAACTGGCCCAATAATTGGGAGTCACTTGTGGCCTAACATTTAAAGTGCAAGGCCTTAACTCTGATTATCAAGCTTACAAGCCCTACTATTTGGATGATTATCTATTTGTTTAAAAGTCTATTAATTACAGTAGTGAAAAAAGTGCACTACTGAGACTCATCATTTCCTTTATTTATTATAGAGGGCATGCCGAGAAGCCCTAGACGGAGAGTGGAGTTTTCCTTGTAGAGTGCGAAGTAAGCACTTGAGGATAATTATTTTTACTAGTGGTTTTGCACGGACAGGACTTGTGCATTTAGGTACAACTCTAACATAATATCTCATCAAAGAATGGGCTGAATATCCTTTCTGCAGTAAAATCCTCCGCTTTATAATCTCTAGGGGTTGAGCCCACGCTTCAAATCACACAAGATTTCACCAGGTGTAGGATCACTTCCATTACAGATTTTAACCATGAAGAGAAAAACCTATGAAGAGAAGAGGCATCATGTGGAGGATGAAGAAGATGAGGAACATTGTTCTCTTTCTCTGCCTCTGGTGGACTTACAGTCCATGATGGCAGAAGCAGTGACATCAGCGCTAAAGGTTATAGAGCCTCTGGGAAAAACTTGTCCATAGGCTCCAGCACCTGACATAGTGGATTATGATGATGATGATGATTATCAAGATCCCTTTTCTAAGGTGAAGTACAACCAGTGATCTCAACTACAAGAAGTACTAACCATATCAGAGAGCTGGTAGGTTTTCAAGATTTGGGGGTAGCACATGTGCCTTCTATGTTGAATATAGAACTGTTTCAACAGACTTCTTTCCTCTTCAAAGGATTATGTTGGGCATTCTGTTAAAAAAAATAGGACACAAATAAGATACATTTCTGAAGATCATATTCAAATAGATACAAGATTATAGAATTTGAAGAAAATTTTGTACAAACACTAAAGGTTAATTATCTTCTCACAAGTGTGTATGCTTCTTCATCAGTGGCATCCAAAGAAGCTTTGTTGTTACAAGAATTGTACCAGAAAATGTCATCATCTTCAAAGAGTTCCTTTTCAGCATCAAACTGTTTGATTTGCAGGAACTTATGCAGTGTTTCAGCTCATTCAGTTCTGAAAGAATTCCAGGATTTATTTGAGGCCATTCAGAATTGAGAAGACCTAGACCTTTTTTGTATAATGTAAAGCTGTTAGCCCAATTTCAGATCTCTTTTTTTGATTTATTATGGGCAACAGTTGTGGGAGCTTCTATGGCAGCTAGAAGACACCTGTCTTCGAAGTTATGGACATTTGATGGCTGACAAAATCAATTCTAAATAATCTGCTATTTTTGGGACAGAAGCTCTTTGCTCCTGAATTAAAAGATCTAGGGCAATATATAGTAAGACTGGATTCGCAAAAAGCAGTTGTGAATTTTGACACTGGCTTTTGGCAAATCTAATTTGATTTTGTGATCGGTCCTTTGTACAAATAAATAGTCAGTTCGCAAAAAGAAGGAATTGCAGGGGGTTGTAGAGCGACCTGCCAAATTCATATTCATCAGAAGGTTGTAATTAGTTAACTGTGCAATTGACTGCACTTATAGGGATCCTCATAAATTGGAGCTTAGAGGGAAAAAACTAAGGACCCAGGTTACCCTCCACTCACAATGGGCTCAACAGCAAAACCTGGTTCTAATCTTTATAGGTGATACTTTCTAACATCACCTGTCTACTAATGTGTGTGGATTTTTCTTAAATCTAACACTCACTATATTTCTTTCGACAGAGTGTGCCTTCTTAATATCTTTTAAAACCCATGTATGTCTACATGTGCCTGTGTGGCTCTCATTTAGGCAATCTACTACGTGTCCATAGAAAAATGTGTGTGAGGAAGGAAGGAACCTCACGGGAGCAACCACCAGGGAACTGCTGACTGGTACTCGTCAGTTTGTTCCTCTTATCATCATTGGCTCCTTCCAACCATAAATGAAATGAATTGCGAAAAATGATGTATACTCTTGCTCGTCTCACAATTATGACATTTTGTACGTTTTCAGAGACAACATGTTTTCTTAAGTCTGACAAGTCAGGTCAAGTGAGTGGATCCGCAAGCAAGATGAAATGTCTTGAACATCACACAATAGAGTTGGCAACAAACTTTAAAACCTGCCTCCTACTGTGTCTCTGTCTGGAAGGGGCCACTTTCATTGTGCCAGTGCACAGATCTAATAGCAGTCTTGACAGCAACAGTACAAAAATAATTTTCAGGAGGAATATTTTATCTGCTTTCTCAGCTCCTAATTGTGTACGTATGGCACTAAACAATTGATTCATGATTGCCTGACAACAAAGGGAAACTGGAATGTTCCTTAAGCCTTTAAATGCTTACATTTTTAGAACTGGTGGACTCTAACATTAAAAGCCGGGACTGGAAACGTCAAATAGCATACAGCTTGATAAATAGCCAGACACAGGCAGATAGATTCCGGCAATGCACCTTACGTGTGCAGAAAAGAGACAAAATGCAGGCTGCATAAAAGTACAGAGTGGAAATTTTGTTGTGTCTATGAAATATTTTCCCAGTGTGTTATGCGAAGTCATAAGTACTGATGATTTGCGACCTTTCAAAAATATTTACTATGATTACGGAACCAATAAACGTGTAAATCATGTGCAGCATAATAAAATGCAAATTAAGGTTGAAAAATTACTTAATTATTCTCAATTATCTTTTCAAATTTATAACGTCAGCTCTTCTGCACAAAATGTAATTACACAAGCCAAATTAGTACTTCTAGAATTGGGTTATCACCGTGAGAAAAAAAAGTAGACTCTGCTTTTATGCTAACCCTTCATCGAGACTGTCCAAAGGTGTGAACTTTGTGCCATCCCTACATTTAATTAAAACATGAAGAATCTTCCATCTCCTGAAAACAGATAGTAGTATTAAATTATCTAGGTGTTCTTAAGCTCAATGACAAAGATGGGACGAGAAGGGTCAGGGCGCGGATGTTCCCAGTGTGCCCCAATGCCTAGCGCCTAGTTGACTTCGGTCACAATCTGCAATTGTAATTGAGGAGGAGTCGATGATTACATTTTAAAATATTTTACATTAATGAAGTTGAGGGAGGATGTGGGGCTGCTCTCTGAGCTGAACATATTTGTGTCGGGTCTGGCAAGGGCAATGAGGCAGGTGGCATGTTTGGCCATTATTTGTCAGCATCTCCATGTCCATGGCTGTGGTTGTTGTGTTGGTACCCTTGGAGTCACTGACGACCCATAATTTCCAGTAATTTCCAGCAGTAACACCAAAGTGTGGAGCCTGTGATACCACTCAGAGCCACCATCTTTAACTGGGAAGGATGCTTTCAACCTACCAGGCACTGCCATATTTTTTTGGTTTGGTTTACATTATTGATTTTATCCACACAGGAAAAAGTAAGCCAATGTGCTCCTCAATCATCGGGTAGCAACCCGGCATGCCATTTTCGAATATTTCAGGCAGAAACAACAACAAACCGGAATACAATCCCCCTCTCTACACCCCCCTCCTCCTCCTCAAAGAAAAAGGGAACTCGTGGCAGCAGAAGAATTGCGGGTCGGTGTGTAGGTCCCGATCGCGACTAGGTGACAGGTGTGACAGGCGTGGGCGCCGGCGGGGGATCTGCCAATCAGAGTAATCTAAGGTGCTTAGGGTTCTGTGTAGGGTTTGTACATGTACAGGAAGAATGGCGCCTGGGCTGGTAGCGGTAGGTATTTAGTGAAGAGCAACAATAATAAAACGGTGCTACAAGGTCAGAGGAGACCCCAAAACCTCTGCAGGGAGTGGCAAGGGCCCACTCAGTAAATACAATAAAAGTCCTGTGCACACGTTATGTTAAGTATATATAAATGTCATCAATAGTGAAAAGCAAATTTGTATCAAATGAAACAAGGTAGACCCATATGAATGGTTTCTTTCAAGTGAAATGTATTGAGCCTTTCTTTCTAGAAGGGTGACATCAAAGAAAACAACCAGCCGGCATGTGTTTAGTCAACTTAGAAGAAAGACACTACCGGTCTTGTCTTCCGTGCGAACACAGATAAGTATAAACTGCGGTGTTGTCCCTGGCGAGGGAGAAAGGGGACCCCCCCACAGCGAGCAGGCTGCAAGAGCCCTGTCCATATATAACCAGTGTTTCTCTGTTTCAGGGCGAGACCACTCCACTAATGCCCTCAGCTGAGCTGCCTGCCATTACGCCATTAGGTCTGGGACTCCTAATCCACCCTCGGCCGGGTCCCTATATGTAAGATTGCGGCGCATTCGGGCTCTATGGTCACGCCAGATAAAGCGCTCTATGTCTCTGCAAAGTCCGTAAGACCCCGGTAAGGGGCATCAGCGGCAAGGTATGAAACATATAGAGAACTTGAGGCAGCAACACCATCTTCACAGCTGCTATCCGTCCCAGCCACGAGAGGGAGTGAGGACTCCATCTGTGGAGGGAGTCCCGCACTAATTTTAGAAGTGTCAAATAGTTCAGCTGTCTGGTGGTGGAAATGGTGGGGGCCACCCGGAGGCCAAAGTAGGTGATGGTGTCCTGAACCCACTGGATCTGAAAATTGCACTGGAGGAGTTCCAGCGTCTTAGGCTCTAGGGATAGGCTAAGAGCTTGCAACTTATGCACGTTTATCTTAACCCCTTGGCTGCAGGGTCGATTCTCCTGCTGTGCTGGGGCGAGGGGAGGCGCGCACAGCGCCCCGGTGCTCATGACGAGCTCCGCTCGTCAGGAGCCACGTTTCTCATGTGCTCATGACGAGCTGAGCTTGTCATGACCACGCCCATTCGTTAGAACGCCCAGCACAGCAGGGGAATTAGCCCCGCACCTGAGCGTTTCTAACGGTCATGACGAGCTCAGCTCGTCATGAGCACACGAGAACCGTGGCTCATGACGAGCTGAGCTCGTCATGAGCGTCGGAGGGGTTAAAGCCCGAGGCCATGGCGAATCGGGCTAGTTCGTCAAGAAATCCTGGTAGAGAGACCCGACGGTGCTCCAGGGTTGCTACCAAATCGTTGGCATAGAGGCAGAGTTTGTGCTCTGACATACTGGTTTCTTTGAGCTAAGGGCTCCATATAAAGAGCGAAGAGGAGCGGTGACAGTGGACAACCCTGTCTGGTCCCTCGGCATATTGGGAAGCACACTGACGCGATATCATTCACCCACACCATAGAAGTAGGGTTCGCATAGCTTTGAAAGACCCAATCGATGAAGCGTTTGTGTAAGCCAAAGTAGATCAATGTCTCCCGGAGATACGGCCAATGGACCCTATCAAACGCCTTTTCGGCATCAATCGGCAGGATCATACGTTTCGCCGGAAAGCGTTCGGAGCGGTCCATCAGGTGGAGAAGCCGTTTAGTATTATCTGAGAACTGACGCCCGGGAACAAAGCCCGATTGGTTCGGGTCTATCTAGTCAGGAAGGTAGCGGGAGAGCCGGACCGCTAGGATTCCTGTAAAAATCTTTAAGTCGACGTTAAGAAGGGATATTGGGCGAAAGGAGCCGAAGAGTCGAGGATCCTTCCCTGGCTTGGGAATCACAGTTATTAAGGCCTCTAGCTTTGAGGAAGGGAAGGAAGAGGCCGCCGTCGCCCCGACAGAGTTAAAAATACGTGTGAGGAGTGGAGCCAATGTCCCGCAAAATTTCTTATAAAAAACGGAGGGGAACCCATCGGGTCCCGGCGACTTGTTTTGCTTGAGGGGCTCGATCGCCGAGACTACTTCTTCCAGGCGTATGGGGGCTTCGAGATCTGTAGCCGGGGATGGTAACAATTTAGAAGTGGCTACACCCTGCAAATACCGAGTCGGTTCGGCATCAGGCAGAGCTTGGGCCGAGTACAACGATTCATAGAAGCGCCTAAGTGCGTCCACGATCGTGACGCCTTCGCTGCTCTACCCCCAGGATCCTGTATCAGCGTCACTTTATGTGCTTGTCGATGTGCGCGGAGGCGATTTGCGAGGAGGCACCCACATCGATCTCCTCCTATATAGGAGGCATGCTTAAGGAGTAGGGCCGCGTACTCTGCTCGGTCAACATCTAACCCTTCAAGCTGCGCCCGGGCTGCCTTCACCTGTCTCCAGACCCTCGGCGCTCCCATTCGCTGATGGATACGCTCCAACTCAGCGACCTCGCCCATCAGGCGCTCACATTTCTCCCTTCTATCCCTATTGTCGGTTGACGCAATGCTGATGAAGACCCCCCTAATCACCGTCTTTAGAGCTTCCCAGAGAGTAGTCATGGGTATGTCCGGGGTGTCGTTCAAGGCTAAGTAATCTGCTGTGCTTCCCTCAACCTGTTGTAATACCGAGGGGTGTTGGAGCATGGTGTCCCTCAGGCGCCAGAAGCGGCGAGTGGCATGTCTTGGAGGGAATATCAGACAAAGTCGCAATGCTGAGTGGTCGGACAGGGGGCAGGGGAGAATCTCCACTTCACGGGTGTGTTGTGTCAGGGGATCTGAAGTGAAGATATAGTCAATCCGATTGTAGGTTTTATGAGGATGTGAGTAAAATGTGTAGGCCCTGGTGGTGGGGTGTCTAAGTCTCCAAATGTCAGTGAGCCCAGCTTCCGATAGTATTCGCTTCCCAGACTTGGACAAGGTGCCCGTCTGGCCACAATATTGTCCCGAGTGATCCAGGTTGCCATCTACAACCATATTAAAGTCCCCTCACAACAGGACTGTCTGATCTGGTAACCCCGTGATTTCCTAATGACTGCCTTTATAAAACTCTCCTGCCCACTATTGGGGTCATACACCAAGGCAAGCACGAACGTGTGTGTGTCTAAGGTGAAGGTGTGGGCCAAAAACCTCCTTTTAATGTTGGCTTGCTTGCTACCCACACGCCCCGGAAACTGAGAGGAGACCAGGATGACAACCCCTGCGGTCTTGGAAGTGGCTGACGAAAACATCTGGAGTAGGAACGCCTTTGATCTTAGGTGATGGGTATCGTCTGGGAGTAGGTGTGTCTCTTGGAGCAGGCAAATGTGGGCATCAGAGCGCTCCAGGTATAACAGAAGGGCTTGACGCTTAGTAGTGGGGCTGTTTAGGCTTTTCACATTCAGGGACATGACTCGGATGTCAGGGTCCATATGGATGGGAGTCCAAATGTGCTATAGTGAACGTAGCCACCTGCTGGACATGTAGGGCCTGCAAGGACCTATGGTTTCAGCCTGCAATAACAGGGGAGGAGGAGGAGGAGGAGGCAACCCAACGAGAAAGAAAAGAAACACAGAAAAACAAACCCCCCTAACTAAGAAAACAAAGTAAACAGTCATAAGTAGAGTTCACAAATGTCCCAGGTGGTCTGCCTGTGGTGAGGCGTGGGATGGAGAGAAGGAACCCCCCCCACCACCCCACATCATGAGCCCAGTCATCCTAGTCGGAACAGTTCCACCAGCCAGATGGGAAGGGGAAATCGAAGATGAATGAAACTTCAAAAGGGGAGCCAAAGTCAGCCCGCAGAAGGGGAGTCTCATGACAGGGGCCGAAGAATTGCTGAGCGCTCCTTGGCGATAACATCTGAAACTGGTCGGGGGACTGGTGATGAGCCCCTCACTCTCTGCCAGCAGCGGTTGTCTTCTCGTCGGTTGGGACATGCTTCATCGGGTTGTCGCAGCCCGCCCCTTGGAGACGCAGGAGATCAGACGCTTCTTCCAAAAAACATATCTGACGGAGTCTGCCCTCACATTTTAAGATAAGTCTTAATGGATGCCTCCAGGAGTAAGCAACCTATTTTGAGCGGAGTAATGCGGTGCTGGGCCAGAAATCACGTTGTTTCTGAAGAGTGGAGGCCGCCAAATCCTGGAAGAGAAGAGGTTTACAGGAGAGAAATTCAATTGGATGCTTGGACCATGCCTTGTGGAAAATGCGTTCCTTAAGCTTGAATTCGTGGACGCAGGATATCGGGTGGTGGAGCTGTCGGTGACCTCCTGAGGTCTACTCGATGTGTGCGGTCAAGCCGGATTTCCTGGCCCAGGGGACCTCCTAGCTATGTCTCATCCATACTCACCTTTGACATGCTTTCAGCCTGACTCTGTCCCTGACGCCACCTGCATAAACTTTAGGTCGCAAAGCTAAAGCTGAGACATTGTAGGCTGCGTATACATGCAAAGTGAGCACAAAAGAACAGCTGATGTCTGCACTGTAGGTTTTGTGTGTGTTTTAAACAATGGTAAAGCCTTAGATAAAGTTTGTTCCGATAAACCTATCTTATTATGCAGCCTCCAGATGCGACAGTTCCACAAGACACCAAGGTTGTTGATTGTTACCGATTGTCTCATCTGTGTGTTCTTCCCAGAGCCTTATTTACCACTGGGCTTTCCTTGTCTTTGGTTTTCACTATATAAACCCATGTAACCACAGTTCAGGGTGCTCTGTCCTCGGTATCTTGATGGTACAGGTCGGATGGAGACCCATTTATGAATGAATAAACTACCCATGGTATTGATTTTGCTCCAGTGTTGTATCCTCCTTATTTTGATAACGGACCCGTGGCGAAGCTGTGTGCCCTGCACCAGCAGGTTATAGATTAATCTGATCCACACTAGGATATGACGGAACAAGTTCGTAACAACGTTTCAATGTCCTGCGCCTCCGCTCCCTGAGAAACCGCACAGATCCGGATGTTTTTTCTGCGAGAAGAATTTTCCAGGTCCTCGGTGTGGGACTGAAGGTCTAGTTGATTTTCGTGCAATCGTAGCACCTCCTGTTGCAGCTGGGAGACTTCTTCATCTCTGACTGCCGTCTGGTTCTCCAGATCATCCACCCTCTCCCCCACTGAGTCAATGTCCTTGAGTATCTCCCAGACTTCGGCCGTAAGATCCTTTTTCATAGTATGAAACTCTCTGGTAATGCTCGCATAAAAGTGATTCCAGGACGCTACGGGTGACAGGGCCATCGGGTTTCGCCAATTCCTGTCGGTCCGTGGCCCCACCCAGATGCGACATTGCTTCTGCTCCGCCAGTCCCTGTCTTGAGGAATAAGTCCTTGACCGACCTGTTCTTTCGGCCTCTGGAAGTTGCATTTATGGCAGGCCGTACAGTCGGACCACGGCCGAGGGGTGCGGATGATGGCAGCATGTGGCACTCGGCTCCCCGCTTCGGTATACCGACCAAGGTCCGTCCGGGGACAACCACCGCTGCCGACCACGTCCCAAGAAGAATCCGTTGCACTCCGCCCAGGCAGCTGGTCTCAGGTAATGGGAGAAGTCTCCCGGCAGTGTTGATATCCCAGGGGGGGAAACTGGAGAGTGCCCAAGCGGACAGTCCTCCGCAGCACAGCTACTCAGCCGCTGCTTGCCCCCCCCCCCCACAGTGGTGATGACAAGGTTTGTTGCTAATACAGGGGGGATGTCGGGATTGATCCGTTCTATGTCCTTCTGGGTCGGTTCCTCTATGCGACAAGAACTGCAGTTATGTCTCCACCCGGGGCTCCCGGAACCCTGAGTGCTGGTCAAGGCACTAATAGGCAATTACAGGGCAGTATGGCGGGCCCCTCTTCATCTATCCACCGCTCCAAGAGAGCAAAGGGGACGGGCTGAGCTGAAGTCAACCCCCCTCGCTGGAATGCCACTAGCCACTGGGCAATGTTGCTGAGATATTAATGCCGGCCGGTTCCCGGCTGGAGCGGAAGCACTGAGGTGGGGGTCCAAACCCAGGTGTGTGTGGGGAAAACTAGCACTTTAGGTCCCGGCTCACCTCCGCGAGCTGGCACCGCTCCGGCATCCTCTGTGCTCCACAGCTAGTGGTCCGCCAGCTCACACAGGAACCAGACTCAGGTTGCCGGTGGTTTGTTGCACCCTCCAGGCAGATGCGACCCCCGCCGCGAGGTCGTAGGTCTCAGTGTTGGTGCAGCTGGGCGGGCACGGCGTATGTGGGAAGGCAAACCCGGAGCTCCAGGCCTGCCCGACTGCAGGTTCACTCTGAGCCGCCTCGCTCCACCTTCACGGCGCCGCAGTGACATTTGCCGCCCTAGGCCCGCACCGCCATCTTGGTGCCGCCGGGACGGAGTGCACAGCAGGTCGCAGTCCTCCCGGCGGCCCGGCTGCAAAGCTGTGCTGGGTACATGAACCTCCGCCGATGTTCCGCATAGGTGTCCACAGACCGTGGCGACCGCCCACACAACCGCAGTTCGATGCCGATCACACTCTGGGCAGGCTCTGCCACAGTTATCACCGCGGTAAGGAGCTGGAAACCGGCTTGCACTCCCTGCCTATGTGAATCGGAAGTGTGTTTGGGCTCCCGGTCACCTCCCGAGTCTGGATCTGCCGGTAAGTTCACTCTATAAAGCGCTGTGTAGTCAAGGCCCGGGCCGTGGGTAGGAGAGGTGAGCGGATGTGACCTACTCATCCGCCATCTTGGACACGCCCCCGGTGCCATATTTTTAAAGAGACATGCCCTCTATCTGCTGGTGAACTCTGCTGGTGAACAGTCGCTGTTGCAACAATACAACCTCAACAAGTAAATATAAGATGTAACAAAGATAAAAGACATGACCTACCCACAGCACCATTAAAGTAATATATTAAAAGACTACTGTTCTGCATCCTGAAATACCACATAGTGTATGATACAATCAGGATATTTGGTATCAGTGAATCTCTCTGTGAATACATTATTGATCGGCATTCACACTATATTGAAGAACTTCTGATCATAATGTGTTTGCATAAGAAAGAGATTGCACATACGCCATTTTAGCTCCATCATATCTACATTCAAAACTAACTAATGGAACTAGATATTTCCCTCCTGTGCAATTTCAAAGGGCACATAAGATCCAATGAAGACAAGCTCCAACAGAAACGCCAACTCTTTTGTCTTCTGTGATACCACTTGAGACTAGCACTGCAAACTTCTAAAAAAAATAGACCATACATTTCTAAGGGCCATAAGATAACCTTTGCAGCTGACTTCTTATAAGAAACGTAATATCCAGTGGAAGAACTTTCCTGCATTACACCCAGCCTTGAAATAAAAGGAACTTAGATAGGACTTGCTAGGTCCAACCAGTGTGTTAGTGACCACCCACGGCAAGGTACAATGATTCACATGCTGGATGAATTGGAAAGAGTACTGAAATCTTTGGAAACCTAGCCTAAAGCAATGGAATTTGCTTCATACACAGAGATAGCGCTACTCAACAACAAAATGTGTAGGAATTAACCCTCAAGCTGCAAAGACACCAACAAAACAACCTGCAATACAGATGATGTTATCACAGGAGAACAAGACAAATCAAAGCAAACACAGCATATAATCTGAATAACTTCAAAACAGAGAAGTCGTTCAGCTGGAATTGCACTTAGAATTTCTGCAGCTCAAGATCAAGTGAGACCTACTACACGGTAGAAGCTTTCCAACACTCAAAGTTTTTTCCACAGCTTCTTTATATTGTAACGTAGTAATTGGTTTAGAGTAATTACCTACAGAACTCAGATTCCTGGCCTCAATACATCTATTGCAAATACAATGAATACCTAGACTACTTCGTGACACGCAGACAGATGAGACGTTTAGAGGGAAAGCCATTCTCTTTGGCTATTGCCTTGAAAGATAATATGGGACAAATTCCCAGAAGAGCACAGTAAACATGCAACCCATTGCAGTATCCATCCAATCTCCATCCACTAAGACTTGCTTTGCATCATACTAGAGAACGTCCCATATGGACACTTAGTTTTATTGGACGGATAAAGTCTAAACTCTTCCGGCAACTAAACGGCTGGATATTGCTATCATACAAGAAACTTACCTTTTGAGAATTAACTCTGATAAAATAAAAAGAGATTGGATGGGAAGATTGTTCTGCTTCTCCTCTGCATGCAACATCCAAAATACTGACCATAAGAAGTGCACCCAGAAATCTAGGAAATGCGGAATTGCTACCATGATCCTTAAAAAGGCACTGGTCAGACTGCAATAACATGGACAGATCAGCTAGGTGTGCCAAACTAACCCTCAAGACACCACTTTCATTGTAGGCTCTATATACACTCCTAAAGATTTAAAACTTGAACTCATTTCTGTTCTCAGCAGAATAGCTACAGAATATGGGTATTCAAAATCATAGCGAGAGGACATTGGAATATCCCAAAGTACACCCCAATATAGACAAAACAGGCCTTACTGAGAGCAGCATTAACATTGACAGAGGTCCATTAGAGATCTGCTGGAAGATCGTGCATTACTGAATCCCTGACGTCTTTGACATCCTACGACCAGAGCATACACCTTTTTCTTCAATGCTTTAGGCACAGTTCCAAAGATAATTCTTTTTTATTAAATTGAGCTGTATTCCCCTAAGTATTTGACTGTGGAATGGTAATCGGCTCTGGACCAAATCGCACACTGATTAATGTGTGATTAGACCAATAAATAACAGCTCCTAAAATAAGAACATGGTGGTCGAATACATTAAAATACAGAAAAACATAGGAAAAAAAGGAATTACCTTCCACTGTGGAGGCAGAGAGGCCGATTTTCAAATATTTCTAGTAACCTTTGAGTATATGTTGAGTTGGTTTGTATGGGTAAGAAGAGTCGACTAAAAAACAATTTTAGTAGAAATTATAAGACAAAATTAAGTTAAGTGAAACGTCACAGAAATTTGGTCAGGATAGCAGGAATATATATATATTCTAAAGAAAGACCCACAAATGGTGGCCGCTCACTGCAGCTCCCACAACATGCGTCTGTATTGGACATAGGGGATCATGCCAGAGGTTGGAACTGGGAATTGATGCTTCTGGTTTAACAAAAGGGTGGTAGATCGGCCCTATGTCATTCTCTCCTATTAGGTATGTGGGCACACCCCCATAAGCCAGATTTCACTAGATTATTATCAAGCAAACCAGGGTACGCATTACACATGCGGCGCGTTTTTCTTAATTTCGCCAGGTGCACCTTTAAATAGACGCACCAGGCCCAATGAAGGGAAATGCGCAGCATTATGGGGAATGTGCTGCCCCCCAGGGTAGTCACAAACTCGTCCTGCCCTGGGGGAAGTGCAGTGAAGTAGTGTGGCTCACTGGTTAGAGGCGGCAGACCCGAGAGCAGAGGACGGCCCGGGACCAGGGTTCGATTCCCGGCGCGGCAGGTTTCTGGACCAAGGTCAGCGGACTCGATAATTCTCTCGCCTCGGTGCCCACTCTGATCAGCGATCACACTCGGCAACTCTGGGCATTAGCTTGCCTCATCTTCACTAACGGCCCCACCAGACCGCCGGGGATGCCTGGTCTCACCCTGGAGATACCCATTAAGGGACCATCTCCAGGGAAGCCAGGAAGGGTTTCGCAGCGGTCGAAGCGCCTTGGGACCCTACGGGTAAGTAGTGCGCTATATAAATGCCTATACATTTACATTTACATACATTTTATACATTTACATACATTCATGTGAAATATGGTGCAGCTGCTTTGCAGCCCGCTCCATGTTTCACTGTGCAGGCGTCAACCCGCTATGCACTTTTAAAGAGGATTTGATATCCTTGCAGGCCCCTGCAGAGGACTGACAACTTCATTGTCTCTGCACTCACGTCGGTCATATGGCAAAAGTGCAGAGGCAGAGGGATTCCCTCATTTGCATCGGGCACGCCCACATGCAAATGAGGGAATGCCCCCTTGATGAAAGCGCTGGCTCTTTATGTGCGCCAGCACTATCAGCTTTACAGAAGGGGCACACTAGCATCTGTAGCCTCTTCTGTAATACCAAAGTCCCCCGGGGTGTGCAAAGTGGGCGCAAATGCCTGTTGTGCCCCCAGGGCACTTTATGTAATGCAGACCCAAGTGAGTGTGTAAAAGATACCTGAATACTGCTATATAATTATTTCAGATTCTAGCAGGGAGTGTTCACAGTGTATACTGTAACTGATCTAACTGCTCTGGCTGTGGAGAAGGAGCCTCGCCGTGGGGGTCGTGGTCGCTGTACTGTGCAGTAGCTGACTTGCCTGACTCCGTGTGAGGCGGCCGCTCCACCCTCCCTCCTGAAACCATAGCGCTGATTGTGGTATTGTAGCGCTGCTCATTTGGCAATATTGTCTCTGCACTTATTAAATCTGCTCACGCTCTGGCCGCGTAGCGCTCAGCTTTGCCCTGCTTTCATTGAAATAACCACGTGAATTGTGTTTATTGATTGTGCACTTACTAGATCTGCACACGCTCTGGCCGCGTAGCGCTCAGCTTTGCCCTGCTTTCATTGAAATAACCACGTGAATTGTGTTTATTGATTGTGCACTTACTAGATCAACTACTAGAGTAGCGCTCAGCTTTGCCCTGCTTTCAGTGAGATTTGTACGTGAATTGTGTTAAATACACATTGGTGAGCCTAATTAGCATATTGCATCTAGGAAAGCTGCGCACTGCTTTCACTTATCTGAGACTGCTATTGTGCCCCTGCTCCAGCGCCAGCTCGCATTTGCCGGTCCTGTTGGTGTTTATCTCCCCCTCCATTTTGTTGTGCCTGCAGCCCGCCCCTCCCCCTTCGATCCCGCCTCCCAGATCCCCATCCCACGCTCCGCCCCCTCCACTCTCCATTAAATGCCTGATGTCCCAACGCGCAGCGTCCACGCGCTACGTACACGCCGAAGGTGCGCCAAAGGTAAGCCCGTCTACGCCCGTCCGCGCCTGGACCGCGCCCAGCGCCAGTCCCACTAGCCCACGCATTGCCCAGCCCTCCCGCATTACCTACGATGCCACCACCCTCCTAGCCCTTAACCCCGACCGTCCCCCCAACTGCGTCCAAGCCGCTCCTGGACACACCCATGGACCTTTCTCATGCTACACCTGCAAATTCTTCTGCACCGTCAACCACTCCGCTACGATCACACCTCAGATTCCCGACACCAACCACCTACAATGCATCTTGCTCAACACCCGATCGGCCCACAGGCACGCCATTGACCTATGGAATCTACTAGACACCATCTCTCCGGACGTCGCCTTCCTCACTGAAACATGGATGAACGCCTCCTCCGCCCCAGACATCACCATTGCCATCCCAGAAGATTATAAGATCATACGCAAGGACCGTACCGGCAACACAGGAGGAGGAATCGCTATCGTCCATAAGAAATCCATCCAAATCTCAACCAGCTCTGACATCAACCTCGCCAACTCTGAACACCTTCACTTCCAGATCCACATCGACCCCAACACCACACTCAGAGGCACCCTCCTTTACAGGCCTCCAGGTCCCCGCGCACAATTTAGTGAGGACATCACGGACTTCATCACTCCACACGCGCTCCCCTCCAAAGATTACATCCTTCTAGGAGACCTCAACTTTCACCTTGAAAAGAACAACGACCGCAACTCCACCACCCTGCTGGACAACCTCGCCAACCTCGGACTTAAACAACTGGTCACCTCCCCCACCCACATCGCAGGTCACACTCTCGACCCTATCTTCACCTCCAGCAATCATGTCTCCTTCAGCCACACCACGAATCTCCTTTGGACTGACCACAGCTGCGTTCACTTTACCTACAACAAGCCCAAACCCAACAACCACCCCCAACCAACTCTGCAAAGAAACTGGAACAAAATCACCATCGACCAGATCTCCTCATCGCTTCTTCTAAACCCCCCAGCCCACTCCTCAAACCCCGACCAAGCCGCCACCAACCTCACCCTATGGCTATCCAACAGCGCCGACATCCTAGCACCACTGAAAAAACAACAAAGCAAACTTGGCAGCAAGAAGGCCTCATGGTTCAACGATGATCTTAAGAAATCCAAGAAACTCTGCCGCTCCCTTGAGAAGGCCTGGAAAAAAGACCCAACCACCAGCACCAAGGACGCCTTCAAAAACGCCACCCGCATACACCATCAACTGATCCGAAAGGCCAAGAAAACCGCCTTCAAGGAACGACTAGATAACAACGCCCACAACAGCAAGGAACTTTTCAACATCGTCAAGGAATTTACCAATCCCTCGGCCAACTCTAACGACATCACCCCCTCTCAAGCCCTCTGCGACTCCCTAGCCTCATTCTTCCACAACAAAATTGCAGACATCCACAACAGCTTCGACAACCAACCCGGAGACCAACCCACCCAACCATCTGCTGGACCTTCACCCCCCTCTAACATCCTTAATGACTGGAACTCAATCTCCACTGAGGACACCATCCGCCTGATGAACTCCATCCACTCAGGATCCCCCACAGACCCATGCCCTCACCACATCTTCAACAAAGCAGACTCCATCATAGCACCGCACCTCCGAGACGTCATCAACTGCTCCTTCAAATCCGCCACCTTCCCGGAAAGCTGGAAACACGCTGAACTCTGCGCCCTTCTGAAAAAACCCACAGCGGACCCCACCGAACTCAAAAATTACCGCCCCATCTCGCTCCTTCCATTCCCGGCCAAAGTCATCGAGAAAGCTGTCAACAACCAGCTCGCCGCCTTCCTCGAAGCCAACAAATCCCTTGACTCCTCACAGTCCGGCTTCCGAGCAAAACACAGCACTGAGACCGCCCTCATCGCAGCAACAGACGACATTCGAACTCTACTGGACAATGGAGACACAGTCGCCCTCATCCTCCTCGACCTCTCCGCAGCCTTTGACACAGTCTGCCATAGCACCCTTCTACAGCGCCTCAGAAACATCGGAATCCAAGGAAAAGCACTAAAATGGATCACCTCGTTCCTCACCGGAAGAACCCAGAAAGTCCGCCTCCCACCATTCAAGTCAGAGGCCACTGAAGTCATCTGCGGCGTACCACAAGGATCTTCACTCAGCCCCACCCTTTTCAACGTATACATGAGCCCCCTCGCGGCCATCGCCCGTCAACACAACCTCAACATCATCTCCTACGCGGATGACACTCAACTGATCCTATCACTCACCAATGACCCTAGCACCGCCAAAACTAACCTACACGAAGGAATGAAAGAAGTAGCCGAATGGATGAAACACAGCCGTCTGAAACTGAACTCTGATAAAACAGAAGTCCTCATCTTAGGCACCTCCCCCTCCGCATGGGACGACTCCTGGTGGCCAGAAGCCCTTGGAAAAGCACCCATCCCGACAGACCACGCACGGAACCTGGGCGTCATCCTGGATTCCTCACTTTCAATGAACAGACAAGTCAACGCCGTCTCCTCATCCTGCTTCAACATTCTTCGCATGCTCAAAAAAACATTTCGTTGGATCCCCACCGAAACTAGGAAAACGGTCACCCACGCTCTGGTCACGAGCCGACTGGACTATGGAAACACCCTCTACGCCGGGACTACCACTAAACTCCAGAAAAAACTCCAACGAATCCAAAACGCCTCAGCCAGGCTCATATTAGACATCCCGCGTAAAGAACATATCTCTGGTCACCTGAAAAACCTCCACTGGCTTCCCGTCAATAAGAGGATCACTTTCCGGCTCCTAACCCACGCACACAAAGCACTCTACGAAACCGGACCAGAATGCCTCAACACACGACTGTCCTTCTACACCCCCTCCCGCCAGCTTCGATCTTCCAACCAAGCCCTTGCCACTGTACCTCGCATCAACAAGACCACCATGGGAGGTAGATCCTTCTCCTACCTTGCAGCTAAAACCTGGAACGCACTTCCCACTTACCTTCGCCTTACCCAGAACCACCTAGCATTCAGAAAGCAACTTAAAACGTGGATATTTGACAAGTAACTCCCCACCCCTCCTTAAGCGCCTTGAGACCCTCTGGGTATGTAGTGCGCTATATAAATCCTTTGACTAGACTTGACTTGACTTGACTTGACTACGCCAAAGCCTATGATAAAATGTATAGAACTTCCCTGGGGAATAAGTTGCCAGTCTAGGATAAGATATAGAACTGGGGAAATATTAAAACTGTAAAAAAATAACAGAGCGATAAAATCAGATGTGACAGGATTGTAAAGAAGTGATGTGTGTCTTTAGACTCCTAATATATCCTAATTAGCACATTTGTGATATACTGGCAACCTATCTATCCCAAGAACATTTATTTCCTCTCAATTTCAGCTGTACACAGATAAGGATCAAATTTAATATCAATGAAGTTGTCCCCTTTCTTGATCCTCCTTTGTCCTCTTGATAGGGCAGTGCAAGGTTAACTTGCTGTCACACATTCAGAGCTCAACTAACTCGTCATAAACCAATATAAAAT
Organism: Lissotriton helveticus; assembly: GCF_964261635.1. Classification (NCBI taxonomy): domain Eukaryota; kingdom Metazoa; phylum Chordata; class Amphibia; order Caudata; family Salamandridae; genus Lissotriton; species Lissotriton helveticus. The sequence goes on along the minus strand of NC_136071.1, from coordinate 982,522,012 downwards.
GCAGACTATTAATTTTTAATAACGCTCCTAGGAACCATGAATGGTCCCTTGAGAGGAACGTCATGCAGCAGTTCACTAGATAATTATCTTGGGGTCTAGACTGATGGCAAGCTGAGTTGACGCACAGGTTTTCTGGCCAAGCAGAGTGCCACATCCCATTTTCAATTTACTGTTGTACAGTCCGTGCTGATAGCCCCGTTATTCCAACAGCAGTGCTAACATATTTTCAAAAATGTGCACAAGAAATTCCAGTCTTCTCTTAATTCGGCACTTCTGATTGCTTATCTCCCACAAATTAAACCTGGAGCCCACGGAGCCCAACCACCAATGGGGTCACATCTAAAGGAAAGGCAATATGGCCAAGGGCATGCCCTATTGGCTGTTTCGAACTAAATCAACCTAATTCATGCTCACTCCATATCAGTTACCACTCTCATTGAAGCTCAGTGCTAAGACGCCTCGGCAATAGTTGTGCTTTATAAATGTCTCATTCACCATATTTCATGAGGCTATCCTCGGCACTTTATTCATTTCAGATTCCCAAGAAATTATGGAAGTCAGAGCCTACCCAGGCTGTCATACTCTTCCAGTGTGTTGTACAACTGCACTGATTGGTATCACTTGTTTGCCTCTGAAACAGCTTCGATTTTCAAAGTTCCTTTCATGCTGGGAGCTGCCGTTAATATTAATCCAAGGGCAGTGCAGTCATACATACGGCTCGCTCTGGCTGCTGGTGCCAGCGTTGGCATGTAACCACTATCCCAGTGACACAGAACTATACGAATCCAGCAAAGGTTATAAGCTGAACAACAACGAAACTTCAAATACTAGAATACTCAAGAGAGCATAAAAGGCATCTGAGCCACACAATGGAAATCGCAAAGAGACTACCATGAGCGAGACCGCAATGGTTGAAATGTGTTGGTGGGGTTTGGTGCATTTTGCTCATGCAAATTAAATCTACATGAATTAGAGCCCTCTAGGAGTCCAGCATCTTTATTTATTTTTCTCAAGATCATGAGGGATATAGATCACATCCCAACGCTCTCACCAGAAGTCAGTGTGTATGACAGCATTGCCCTTGGATATATATATATATATATATATATATATTTTCACTGAAAAAACATAGGTTTCACACCAGTTATAGTTAGGTGGAAATGTTACTCGCATAAAACCATTGAAATTCCCACGTTATAGTTAGTTGGACTCACTATAACTTGCGCGTGCAATGCACTGCTGATGACGTCACATATTACATCACTCATGACATGGTCAGTGACATCACTCATGACATCACTGATGACATTTCAAATGACATCACTGATGACAACATCCTTGAGACAAAGTGGCAGACCTCCTATCAGCATAAAATAACCTTTGACACACACATTCAAAAATAGAAACTAACATTTTCTTAAAAAAGGAGAAACCAATACCAACTACAACAACTTATTAGGTAATTCCAACATCTACATACACATCCACTCATTCACCAACAGTTCTATATAGTCACTCATGCATGTACTTGCTCATCATATGTACTCATACACCTATACATCCTGTTACACACTAATACTCATCCATATAGTTACTCACACACAAATTCACACATGCAAATAAACTATCAAAAAACCATTTACTTGATTATACTGCTATATACACACCACTACACATACTTCTACAGAAACGTAAACATATTTACTCTCTTAAACAATCAATTATAAAAACACATACTCACTAACCCACCCATACACACAATCATCCACCCATACAGTCTTGCACACATGCTGTCTTCAAAATACATACAAATAGTGAGTCACTCATTCATGCATCTGTGCTCTAAGTAATATCCCCCACCGAACCATACAGACACTGATACTGATACTCAAAAAAACAACTAATAACCCATATACATACTCATGTAGCTACTCACCAACCCATTCAGCCACTTATACACAAAGTGAGACACAGATACAGATATTTAAATATTTAAACATTACTCGCTAATATATGTATTCACTAAGATACATTTAATAAGTCAGTTACCCAATCAATTTTACACAAAAAAAACATCCATTTAGACATTTATTTACCCATTTATTCTTCCATCAACCTTTAGATATACATATATAAAAAATATTTATTTTTCAGAAAGATACACATTCACTGGATGATGTCATCAGTGATGTCATTTGAGATGTCATCAGTGATGTCATGAGTGATGTCACTGACCATGTCATGAGTGATGTAATATGTGACATCATCAGTAGTGCATTGCACGCGCAAGTTATAGTGAGTCCAACTAACTATAACGTTCGAATTTCAATGGTTTTGTGCGAGTAAAATTTCCACCTAACTATAACTGGTGTGAAACCTATGGTTTTTTCAGTGAATTGAATAGGTTTTTTAAATGCTAATTCCTAACTATAACTGGTGTGAAACCTATGTTTTTTTCAGTGAATATATATATATATATATATATATATATATTCACTGAAAAAGCCATAGGTTATAGACTATATATAGTTAGGAATTAGCATTTACAAAACCTTGAAAATTCACTGAAAAAACCATAGGTTATAGACCATATATAGTTAGGAATTAGCATTTACAAAACCTTGAAAATTCACTGAAAAAACCATAGGTTATAGACCATATATAGTTAGGAATTAGCATTTAAAAAACCTTATTTTACTCACACAAAACCATTGAAATTCCTATATCGCGCCCCCGCAATCCACTGCTGATGATGTCACATATTACATCATTCATGACATGGTCAGTGACATCACTGATGACATTTTTATTACTTTCGAACATTATTTTTTCTTAAACATATATGTTATAATGTTCCAAGCTAATGTACTTTCCCGGAAAATTTACAACTGTCCTGCAAGTAAAATATATTCCTTTTTCGAGAAAAAGGGCGTTTCTTCGTCCCATGACGGAGCCGTTGAGCAAAAGAGGCTCGGCCTGCTGTCTTAGTCGCCGATACGCCTGAATATCAGATTCTTATCGATCACTTTATGTTGCAGGAGTAGAAAACACAACAGCCCTTGACCATTTATCTTTACTGCGTTCCTACGTATTATACCTTTTACCCTTCATGTAATTGGACTGCTTTATTTCACTTGCCTTTTACTGATTCGAAAACAGTGACTATTATTAAAAACTTTACCAATGTAAATACTACTACCATGTTTTCTTTTAAAAACCTTTATTGTGAAAATGTCAGTATACAAATACGGGCCTATAACCACGTGGGCCGGCCACGGAGCAAACTGTAATCGTATATGATGAGGAGACATTTACACTGTAGAGGAACGTAACGGGCGGGCCATTAGGTTGCAAGAACTAAGGTGTCTAACAGTTGCGGAATCGGTGGACGTACATTTTATAATTAAAATACGACAGGGCCAGTTACAATAAAATTATCTAGATATACATTTGCGGGCAAGTACCATGGGTGACGTTAATTCGAACTTTCAATAGTACAGTAATCAATAACACATCAGAACTTAATATCAATAGGGATGTCGAAATATTCAATCAATTCTCGTCCCCGCCCGCCATGTGCTTCAAAACTGCATACGTATCTCGTGATATCAAGGTTGTGCAACCAGTACACAACACGGAGTTACGAGTCCCATTTATTCCGGCGCCATTTTGGGCGAGGACGGGCAGGTCCAGGATATAGTCAAAATGTCTCCACCAACCATCGACTATGATGATGTTCATATGCTGTATTTATTAGAGTAACACTCATCTGTCCACATGAAATTAATTTGCCACAATTACCATAACTATATTTTTTTTCGGTTCCTCTGGAGAGTACATCGTGGCAGATGAGGCAGGTAACGTACCGGGCATTTACCTTTTTTGCATGTAGAGGAAAGGAAAAAAAATTCGAGCGTCCGAGTTCTAAGGTGTCCCAGGGCCATTTTAGTGGACTAGGCCCAAATCCGAAGAACAGGCCGCCATTTTGAGAGTCCTGTTGCAGCCGCCTGTCGCTGTAGCAGCAAGAGTGGGCGAAACTCAGCTAGACGGCGCTCCACTGAAGGAACATAGACTTGCTGTGGACCTTTCATCTTTTCAACACACACCAGTGCGGCAACTTGCTAGACACCACCTCGGTGCCATCCGGATCTCGGCGCCCCACTGCAGATGAAGTGCCTCCACATGGAGGGAGAGACTCGTTTGCGCCGCCTCCCCCCGCTTCTCAGAACTCTCAACTATGACACCACCTCGGTGCCATCTGGATCTTGGCGCCTTGTGCTGGTTCCGGCCTATTCACACATCGGTCCGCTACTGACGCCACCTCACAGGCCAACGGGGCACCCCACGCCGACTTTCGGCGCAGCATTGTAGGATGGCCACACCAGTGCGGCAACTTGCTGGACACCACCTCGGTGCCATCCAGATCTCGGCGCGTTGTGCTGCCTTCGGCCTATTCGCCGCAAGTGCGCACGCAACTCAGCTGCATAACGAGTGAAACACCAAGGGGCGCCCCACTGCAGCCGAGGAACCTCCATCTTGGGGGCGACGCACAGCATCACATTGCTTTCCAATGCAGTCAGATCCTCAAACAGCCCCCACTGACTGACGCAAACTCACAGGCCAACGGGGCGCCCCACGCCGACTTTCGGCGCAGCATTGTAGGATGGCCACACCAGTGCGGCAACTTGCTGGACACCACCTCGGTGCCATCCGGATTTTGGCGCGTTGTGCTGCCTTCGGCCTATTCGCACATCGGTCCGCTACTGACCCCACCTCACAGGCCAACGGGGCACCCCACGCCGACTTTCGGCGCAGCATTGTAGGATGGCCACACCAGTGCGGCAACTTGCTGGACACCACCTCGGTGCCATCCGGATCTCGGCGCGTTGTGCTGCCTTCGGCCTATTCGCCGCAAGTACGCACGCAACTCAGCTGCATAGCGAGTGAAACACCAAGGGGCGCCCCACTGCAGCCGAGGAACCTCCATCTTGGGGGCGACGCACAGCATCACATTGCTTTCCAATGCAGTCAGATCCTCAAACAGCCCCCACTGACTGACGCGAACTCACAGGCCAACGGGGCGCCCCACGCCGACTTTCGGCGCAGCATTGTAGGATGGCCACACCAGTGCGGCAACTTGCTGGACACCACCTTGGTGCCATCCGGATCTTGGCGCGTTGTGCTGCCTTCGGCCTATTCGCACATCGGTCCGCTACTGACGCCGCCTCACGTGCCAACGGATTTTCTACGCTTTTTATAGCCCTATGCCGCATAACAGGTCATGTGACTTGTTTATAAAACTTTTCATTGGTTCATTTTACTTTTGGTTTCCTAATGATGGAAGGCTTGATCATATGACCTAAAAATAACACTTTTCATTGGATTAAAACATTTTTTTTTCACAAACGATGAAAGCCCCACCTTGTTTCTGGATGTTTCAGACTGAAGCTGGCGTCAGCATGAAAGCACCACCATCTCGTGGCTCCGTCGTGGTCATTCCGCGAGCAATCATGGCAGCCGCTCCCCACCGGAAGCCTGCAGGAGTCGGGGGCCCCCAAGACTTTTGTAGAATCTTCAAGGCTGAGGGGACGCTTTCGAGAATGGGGTCCAAGACCTAGCAGACAAGCGTCCAAGTTCCAAGGTGTCCCAGGGCCATTTCAGTGGACCAGGCCCAAAAAGGAAAGACCCGGCCCCATTTTGAGAGTCCTGTGGCAGCCGCCTATCGCTGCACCGCAAGAGTGGGCGCAACTCAGCTGAATGGCGGATTTTGGCACAGTGTACCAAAAGCGGGCGGAATGGCAACTGAAACGGTAAAGGGGCGCCCCACTACAGCAGACGAGCCTCCACCTGGGGAGGCCCGTTCACGCCGCCTCACCCCCCCCCCCCGGGGCGCCCCACGCCGTTATTCGGAGCAGCATTGTAGGATACCAAAACCAGTGCGGCAACTTACTGGACATCACCTGGGTGCCATCCACATCTCAGCGCGTTCTGCTGCCTTGGGACTATTCGCACAACAGACCGCTACTGACGAGGCCTCCCCCCGCACCCCCCGGGACGCCCCACGCCGTTTTTCGGAGCTGCATTGTAGGATACCAAAAACCAGTGCGGCACCCAGGTAACATCACCTGGGTGCCGTCCAGAACTCAGCACGTTGTGCTGCCTTGGGACTATTCGCACAAAACACAGCTACTGACCATTGTTGCTTCTTTTTCAAAAAAATGTTTAAATGTATTTACTGTTTTTGTTGCGTTGTATATATTTATAAGTTATTAAAGTTTTATAATCCTACTACTTTGTTGGAGTGCTATATATTTTTAATGTGACACATAATTGTAAAAACTTTGATGTACAAAGAGGCATCCCTGGAATCTTCCGCTTCAGGCTCGGTCCCCTCCCCAATCACAATACAGGATGGTTTTCAGATAGTAGGAACGCGTGTGGTGTGACGGATCTCATCGGGTGGGGGCCTTGATCTACTGTAACTCCTTTGAAGAGAGGTGATTCTTTACAGCTGGGGCCATAAACTACATCTGCAGGGCTAGGTGATAGCCTGGGACCGGCCTGGACAATCGGACACAGAGGAAGAGGAGTGTCAGAGGGTGCGGTAGTGAATAGGGCGAAAGGGAGGTATCGGGCGGGCACAGGGTGTGATTCTCAAGGAAGAGCAGCGCAGATGGGGGGAGGTTTATTGCCCATGCATAAGACAGAGAGCGGGGGTGACCAGTGCCCGGGGGAGATGCTTGCGAGGGTGGGGAGCCATGCTAAGGATCGACAGCGTGCAGAGAGTGGGTCTGGTCAAGGCATCTAAAATGGCTGCCGTGCACGACAAAAGTGTGGCATTTGAAAAAAGGCAAGATGGCGCAGACAATGTTTTTCAACACTTCCTGATTTCCTTCGAATCGAACGTTAACAGACGTTTTCTCTCCCACACTACCGGTCCCCCTGGGCTTAAACGCCGAGATGGTAGGGACTGCATCCCGTGGAGATAGGCCGAGATGTTACTCAGCAGAAAAAAAAAAAAAAAAATCAAAAAAAGTCTATAAACATACAATAAGTTAAAAGTCAATCATTCTTGTTTCCTTGTAGTACGCTCCCCAGTCCGCTTTCCGTTACGCGTACCGGGCGCACCCCACAAAAAAAACGATTTTTTTTTTGTTTGTTTTTTTTGCCCCGCGGGGCCCTTTTAAAGCCTCCACATCAAACCTAGGGGGTCAGGGAGGATCTACTATGCCCCCTTATGGTCATTTGCCCCTTCGCTTTGGCCTCCTCTTGTCTCTCGATCCTACCGAGAGACAAGATGGCGGCCGCTACGGACTGTTTGGAATGTTTACAGACACCGGAGAGCCAATCAGCTTCGCTTCGCAAAGCTCCGTAACGCGAAAAGTACGCGAAACGGATCGCTGCCCGGAGCGCTGTTACAGATATATATCTTTTTTTGAACGTTAATTTCTCAAAATCCACTGGAGCACATATATTGGAGCCTAGCAAAGGCACATCGGGCTACCAGTCCCTACAATTTTGCCAAGTTTCGTGCAAATCCATTCAGCCGTTCGAGCTAAAAGTGAGGCCAACCGCCCTATGGAAAATTGCATGGCAAAAACACGTTTTGGGACCCCCTTTTTTCTCGGCCCCCCTTCACGACCCCCCCCCAAATTTTCAGGGGCTGCTCAGAAACAAAATGTTCCATTTTCCTGAAAATTTCAGCCAATTCCGTCCACAAACGCCAAAGTTATTAGACATAGAATTTTCAAAAATCCCATAGAGAAAAAATCCTAACTATATATACCTACTGGCGACCGCCAGTAGGTAATATACATATATATATATATATACACACAAAACCCCTTTGCTCCAGCAGGAAAAAAGGCACGCACACGAAGCTTGTAAGATTACGGCTTCTTGTAATGAAAAGGGTACCTCGTGACCCAGTAGATGAAAGAGAGAACGTTTTCGGCTGTTCAACAATGGACGCCATTTTTACCCCACATATATAGTGCTTAGTGCAAAGAAATGAAAAAAATACTGCACGAGCTGCAGATACTTAAAAATCAGATTATACATTTAAATAACTGTTCAAATAAACAAGAACAGGGGGCGTGGCTTGCAGCCGAGGGGAATGGTCGCACATTGAGGCGGTTCCTCGGCCCTCGCTGCCTTACTGCCATTAATCCTGCGCTGGTGCCTCCATACTGCCCAGGGTCGACAGAAAATAGATCGCTGACCATCTGGGTACCCTCGCTCGGCCCCTGATGCCCACTGGGTCCTCTTAAACGTCGGAATTTGATCCTGGAGATCGGCCCTCCCTCGGCCCAAAGATGGCGGCCGCAAACACCCAAGGCTTCGCTCCAGATACCAGGGCCGCTCCAGACGCCGAGGGACCTTCAATCCCAGCGAACTGCCTTGTCGAGTCTTAAGGGGGCGATTCTCCACCACTACCGCCCACTCACGCCTTGCTGGCCCCCCCAGGTGACGTGCAGCGTGGCGAGCAACGGGCCCCCCCAACCGCCAAGCGTCGACACCCACGCGAGTCCCCAGCTTTGGGCCTACTGCCGGGGACCGCCCTACAACTGCTGGTGGCGCTCGGCTTTTCTCCGCTCTGCTGCACGGCGGCCGAATATACGGCCCCACCAAACGGCCCACCTCCCCCTGCCTGATCGAGTGACTGGAACGGCAGGGGGGTTTCTGAGGCCCTCGTGCGTTATGCTGAGGACGTGACCACCCATTTCCCTGGGCCCCACTCTGGAACGCAGTACACGGCACTCACCCCTCCACCTGTGTGACGGAGTAACTGTTCCCTGTGCCCACCCTGACTGCTGGAGACGCCTGGAGAACGAGGAGCCCCCATGCTGAGGTGATCAGCCCTCCCAAGACTATCAGTGCTGCCCGGGGGATGCAACCAGGTGCAGACTACACACTGCTCTGAGTCCTACTTGATGGGGAGGCCGGCATAACTGGGAGTAGTGCTCCTGACCCCCATTCTTCATCTGCGAGCTGCTGCTTGTCCTTGCCTCCTGGAGCCCTGTGGACTCACGACTTCTCCTGAGACGAAGGTCCCAGACGACACGAGGTATGCTCCCCCCTCTACGATCGACGAGGGACCCCCCCTTCACACAGTGCACCCCTCAGGTCTACGTTAGTACAACCTCCTCCAAGACCTGCACTTCACAATGTCCTCCGGTAAGGAAAATCGACCCCCCAACCAAAGACAAATCAACAAACTATTGTGGGGCTCCAAGGGAGAACCTAAAGACACTGCCCCTGATGCTATACCCAAAATAGCGACTCCCCCTCCGCAAACGAGGCCCCCCACCCTAGACGATGTCATGGAGGCGATCGCTGGAGTCCGCTCTTCTTTAGAGACCCGCATTGACTCAGTGAACAAAGAAGTGACGCTGTTGCGCGCAGATCTTCGTAAAATGGATACCAAGGTAAAAGATATAGAAATCAAGACCTTAGCACTTATTGACGATACCTCCACTTTACAACAGCAAGTAACTCAACTCCAGAAACAACAGCACCAAATGGAGATGCTCCTTGATGATTATGAAGGGCGGGCAAGACGCAATAATCTCCGCATCCTGGGTGTTCCGGAACGTCTTGAGGAGCCGGCCGCCGATCTCTTTGTGGAGAAACTGGTCTTGCAACATCTCCAACCAAAACAACTCTCCAACTACTTCTCCATAGAAAGGGCACATAGGGTTCCCGGGGGCAGGCCGAAGCCGGGCGCTCCCCCCTGCCCTATCGTTGCCCGTGTATTTAATTTACGTGACCGGGACGTCATCCTCCAGACGGCACGAGCGGGACCGCCACTGCGAATTGACAATGCGCAGATCATGATCTGCCCGGATTTCACTGTGAAAGTACAGGCTCGTCGGTGCAGCTTCCTGGAAGTGAAGAAGGCACTCCGTGCACAGTCCATCAAGTACTCCATGCTGTTTCCCGCGAAGCTGCGCATTGAATCGGAAGGCAAGACCTGGTTTTTCGAATCCCCTGCTGAGGTGTGGGATTGGCTTGAGGGATGGCGTCAGTCTGTGTCCACCCAGATTCGTTGCAGGAAATCAGCAGATCGCTCTGACGCAGAGGTGCTACCTGAAAGTCAGGACCTGTTCGCAGACAACACTCAGGGTGAACAGTGACCCATAAGATTAAGACTTATCTAGTAATTGGAACACTGTTGTTCTAGACTGTTTAAACCTGCAACGCCTGTTGTGTTGCTCCTACTTGTCACGAGATTCCCTGCTGGCTCCTTAGATGAGGATCCGCCCCTTCATTGGTCCGTCATGACACCTATACTGCTGGGGCTGTCCACAATGATCGGGCCACATTTGACTACCAAATCTTAACTCCATGGGCGTGACCTCCTTAATGCTTTGAGCCTCCGGATGTTCCTCCAGATCACCGCTATGAACCCAACCCTGTATTTCGGTGACCCTCCTCTCCGGATAGGATTCCATCTTACAGTCTGCAGCCCATCCTGATCCATATATACAATTTTCCTGGTCCTGTTATAATTGTACATTTTGTTCCGACTGCTGTCCTCAGATGACCTGTGAACGATATTATTCCTGTGGATTTCTCTGGGGCATGACAAACTAACTCACCTAATACTCTTAGAGTGGAGGTGGCTCTCGGCCCTCTGGGCGAACTATCGGGGCGTGGGAGGGTGATAAACATTATACCTAACTGGGGAGAGTAACACTGCAGACTCTGACCATCCTTATCCTATTAGCTGGTACGTACTGTCTGTATACATTGGGTAGCGCTTCGGGACACTGTCAATTGCCTGAACTGATGTGGACGGGGCCCTCGGCGTGGGGCGGACCTGGGCCTACTTTGTTAATAATTTCTACTATGTGAATGCTATTACTGATGTAAGTTGTTTTTAACCGCACCAGACGATATCATCCTGTCAATAGCTAGCGGGGGCACCCACGGCTCTCCATGCACCTCATCAATGTTCGGGAGGGCGACAGGCACTCTGCCTAGTTGGGGAGTGGATAGTTTGAAGTCCGCGGGCAGGGGGTAGGGAGGGGGGTTGAGGGGGGGAATGAGAAGGGGGAGGGTTTAGGGGGACATGGGTTGTTGGGGAGTTTGCTAAGAAACTGTTATTGTTTTTGGTTTTGTTTCTGTTTGCACACTGCAGAGAATTTTTGAACATGGAACATACTACACAGCAATACGCGCCCTCACGAAACAATCCGTACTCATTATCAGAAAACACCGGCTCCCTCCTAGGAGGGAGATGGATGGTTGAGAAACCTGCTCTGATGTTGCCGTTATTTCCGATTCCTTTTCTGTTTCCACAATACAGTGGTTTCTCAGACACGGGCCTAATTGCACAACACTATGTGCCTTCACAAGGCGCCCACTGCTCAGCGTCTGGATACACCAGGTCTATCCCGAGCTCCGCCATAGGCTTCTCCAAGACCGCTATTTCTTACAGGACACACTTGGTGCCCCTAAAACCATTTCTCCGTACACACCTTCCGTTCTTTGAGCCACTATGACACCCCCATTGACGACATCTCTTTCCCTCATGACTTGGAATGTCAACGGCCTAGGCAATAGAATAAAAAGAGGGATAGTCATGCAATATCTTAAACGTCACGCTCCAGACCTGGTTCTCCTCCAGGAAACACACTTGATGGGCAACGCGTGCCAAGCACTGCACCGGGGAGGCTTTAAACTACTCGTACACGCAGGATTCACCTTTGGATCTAGAGGGACCAGAATCCTGGTTCGGAAAAATGTTGCACTGATGTGTACAAAGACGTGGGCTGACCCCTTGGGTCGCTTCGCTGTACTAGAAGCCACCTGGGAAGGCAAAGCGTTGAATGTTATCTCAGTCTACATCCCTCCAACCTTAGGCACAGCTGCTTTGAAGACCCTACAGCAGATAATGTTAGATCTCCCACAAGGACCCCCTACTTATTGGGGGTGATTTCAACATGACAATGAATGATACCCAAGATCGGCACCCCCAGCGCACGTCACACAGGCCGCGCTCTGATCTATTTGATTTCACTCAGACAATGGGGCTTGAGGACCTATGGCGCTCGACCCGACTACTTCTTACTTCACACACTATTCCAATGCCTACAACAGCAGCTCCCGCATAGATTATCTGTTCTCCCCCACCACTGACCTGGAGTTTTTTCGCCACCCTAAAGGGCTCCCCAGGGGAATCTCGTATCATTCCCTACTTACTGTGGAATTCACACATCACCGCCAGGGATCCCGTGGCCCCATAATCATAACGCCCTGGCTCCTAAAAATCCCTGACATAAAAGACTGCATGCTAGAGCACACAGAATACTACTTCGCCTTAAAATGTAGGCTCTGTGAAATCAGCTGTAACTATATGGGAGGCATACAAGGCAGTACTTAAGGGTAAGGCACTAGCTCTCAAAACTGGCTACATTCACAAACAGAGTGAACACCTAATTCAGGTTGAAACAGACCTGACCCCCCTAGAATCACTCCATAATGCAAACCCCACAGACGAAACGGCAACTCGCCTCCGCGCGAAACAACTGGAATATAAATCGCTGGCCCTTGAGAAAGTGCAGGCCAAGCTCTTGAAGACTCGCCATCGTGTTTATGAACTGGGGGACAGGGCAGGTAAACTGCTGGCATGGCTCGAAAAACGTGAGCAGGGATTTCGATGGATCCCAGAGTTGACCAAACCAGACCAATTACTGTCACGGACTCAGGTGAAATAGCAGAGGCCTTTGCCGCTCACCTAGAGGGAGTCTACACAGCCAGAGCACACTATAGTGCTGAAGAGTCTAAACTACTCCTGGCCGAGATGAGACTTCCCACTCTTTCTGAATCTGAAATGCAGGAATTGGAGGCAGACCTCACAGCAGAAGAGGTTGGCAATGCCTTGTTTGCCGTTCAATCAGGTAAACCTATGGGCCTCAATGGTGTCCCTATTGAGTTCCTAAAGGGCATGGCAGGCGAGATCCTCCCGCACCTCAAAGCAATGTTTGAGGAGAGCCGAGATGCCGGATGCCTGCCACTAGACCAACGGTTGGCATCAATAGTGGTCATTCGTAAACCTAACAAACCGGCTAATGATTGCGGCTCCTACCGACCAATTTCCCTTATCAACTCTGAGGTGAAAGTCCTAGCGAAACTCCTCGCTACCAGACTTATGACAGTCCTCCCTGCCTTGATCCATGAGGATCAGTTGGGCTTCTTGCCAGGCCGTAATACAGCACTTAACCTCCGACGGGTTCACAACGTGATGAGCAGGATACCACATCTTCAAGAGGACGCAGTTATCCTCTCCCTTGACGCTACCCTTGCCTTTGATTCTATAGAATGGTCATACCTTTTCGAGGTCCTACTCCGCTATGGTTTTGGTCCCAAATGTATCCAATGGATCCGACTGCTATACACTTATCTCTGGGGTCAAGTCTATGTTAAAGGACATACATCCAGGCGATTTCCCCTGCACAGAGGTACAAGACAGGGGTACCCTCTGTCCCCTTTGTTGTTCGCACTTACCCTCGAACCTCTGGCTCATTGGGTCAGAACTGACAACTCCATCCGCGGCCTCCAATGGAATGACGACACGATTGACAAGATCTCGCACTACGCGGACGACATCCTCGTCTACGTCTCCTCCCCCAAATCCTCTCTTAACAGTCTGCTACACATCATCACTAACTTTGGCAAATACTCGGGCTTTTCCATCAATTGGTCCAAATCAATACTATACGTACTACACAGCCTACCCCCTCCCCTCCCACGAGGCTACTCAATTGAAATAGCCCAGGAGGGATTCAAATACCTCGAAATCTTTATCACTCCAGACCCAAAAATATTTTACGACCGCAACCTAAAAGGCCCACTTCAAAGACTCCATAATGACATCTCACATTGGAGATCACTCTCTCTCTCTCTCCCAGGCAGAGCGGCCCTCTTTAAAATGCTCGCACTCCCTCGATTTTTGTATGCCCTGAAAAATTGTCCATTTCCTATAGCCGACTCCTATTTCAGTACGCTTGGCTTTATGGGTCACCCACGAACCCTGCTTTTCACCTAGAGAGATACCAGACGGGCCGCGGGGGCTATCTTGCGGCTCTGTATGGCAAACACTCTCGTGCCCGGTATATAGGCCCGATGTCCCACACAATAACAATTTGGCACCGTGCGAACAAGCGACTCGGGTGGGCTAACACCCTCACATTATCCACCCCACTTTGGACTTCACATCAGTTGGGCTCCCTCTGTCAAGTTCAAGTTCAAGTTCAAAAGCTTTATTCGAAGCGTAAAAACAATTCATAAAAGCATGTGCAATACAATCACAATTTAAAATTCATAACAATTACACTTTGGGCTAAAAACCAATATTAGAAAAAGTTCTTATAAGCAGACAAAAAATTTCCGAGGGTGCATTTAAGTTAAAATAACTGTTAAAAATTAATTCATCAATACAAGCTATAACTATTCAATTATAATGGACCTTCTCAATCTCAATATTGCTCTAAGATACATGGTTAAGGTATTTATAGTGTAGTAATCATTCAATGACCATAATCTATTATACGCTTCTCTTGACCCTCTTACTCCCCAGGATAACAAGAGAGGTCTCAAAATGTGTTGCCTTGGATGGGAGTAAAAGGTGCAGTATAGAGTACAATGAATGTTTGATTGGATTGACACCTCATCACATGGACAGGTTATTTTTTCTCTCGACCAGTCGTTACACCTTGGCAGGGTTATTAGTCTATAAAATGTTTCAAAACGAAAATATGTTAAAAGCCTGCGAAAGAAAAAAGGTTGATCTACTACAAGATACAGCTGTGTATTTCTATGTAATGTAACCTCATCATGATTGGAGACTGATGTCTTGATCCTTTCCTTATTCCATCTTTTCATTTCAAGGTGTTCCAACAAGGTTTTCTTTAGAACAGATCGAGATACAAGGTCCATGGTAGTTGGGTTTGAAAAGTATTCTGGGTGACCAATTTCGGAGGCTATGTTTTTTATGTAAGTGAACCATGTAATATTTTTTACCCCTTCACATAGCAAGCAGTCCTCTATGATGGTTCTGTTCAGTACTGTGGCAGGGTTAGTCCAAATGTTGTGCCAGAGTAGAATCGGTGCCATTTTTATAATGTCAGAGATGTGTTGTATAGCAAGTTCAGCATGGAGCACATATATAGATGTGCTCTTTGGGGCTGCCAGTAGATATCGTAGGAATTTATTCTCTATACATTGAATTGCATCCACGGGCTGCGATCCCCATAAACCCGCTCCATAGGTTCCAATTGAAACACATTTAGCTTTAAAAATTTGGAGAAGCTCCCTAGGAGGTCTAGACCCTATCTTTTTGGCAAAGTTTAGGAGTGCTCCAGTTGCTTTGTTAAAAGCTAGAGCCCTCGCATTTACAGCGGGCTTCCAGGTACTTTGTCTATCAAATAGCACTCCTAAATAACAGAATATGTCCGCTAACTCAACGCGCCTTTCTTCTAGGAATATCGTACAAGGTGCTCTTGCTTTGTTCAAACCACATGACATTGTAAATGTCTTAGAAACATTTATGTGTAGCCCCCTGTCACTCATATAGTTGGAAAATGTTTCCACTGCCTTTTGCAGTCCCCTCTTTGTCCGTGATAAAATCGCCGCATCATCAGCGTAAAGGAGTATGGGAATGGGTTTTCCCTTAATTACTGGATAATCGTAATAATGTTGTGTAAGAAAGGAACCCACATCATTTATATATAAATTAAAAAGCAGGGGTGCAAGAATGCACCCCTGTCTTACTCCTCTATGGATCGGGAAAAAATCTGTGCATTCCCCTTTTTTGCCATATCTTACTCGTGCACCCGCCCCAAAGTAAAGTTCTTTAATGAAAATAAGTATCTTGTTATCCAGCCCAATGTCCGTTAGAGTCTGCCACAGAATGTCATGCCTTACGCAATCGAATGCAGAGCTAAGGTCTACATATGTTACATATAGGTTGTTTTTTTTGGCATGTGTATATTTAGAAATAATGAGGGAGAGATTTAGCCCTTGCTCTATTGTCCCTCTCCCCTTCCTAAATCCATATTGTAATGAGGATAAAACATCGTGGTCCTCAAGCCATTCCTGTATCTGAGCAAGAATGTTCCTGCCTGCCATTTTCATTAGGCCATCTAGGAGTGAAATGGGCCGATAGCAGACAGGATCATTCCTATCCCCCTTTTTATATACGGGAACCAGGACTGCCTCTTGCCAGGTCTTCATGAAACCAATTTGATTTGAACTATTTAATACTTGTGTAAGTATTGGGACCCAGAGGTCAGGGAGGTTTTTAAAAACATCAATCGGAACACAATCGGGACCGGGGGCTTTAGCCGCCGGGCTCTCCTTTAATGCTTTTTGAACCTCCTCCATTTCAAACTGAATATCTATAGGGAAGGAAACACCTGTGTTTTCTGCTATAAATCTTGAAGGATGTGAAGGATGTGAATCCTCCTCTGGGGCAGCTGGAATGCTATAAAGAGCCTGGTAATGATTCACCCATTCCTGTGGTGATATTGCGTGGTCTATGCGGGGACCTAACCGTTCATGATAGAACGGTGCATTTACAGCCTTTCAAAAGGCAACATTATCCTTTTGTTCGGACGCCGAATGCAAAGCAGACCACGCTTTAGCTTTAAGATCTTTTTTTCTATTAATAAGGGCTCTACGGTATCTACGTCTTGCACATTGAATCTGCGTTCTAGTAGAGAAACTAGAGTGTAGGACTTTTTTGAGTGCAGAAAGTGCCCTTGTACAGTTTGCATCAAACCATCCGGGGGAGCCCTTAACTGTGTTACGAGGAATTCTCACCAAGAGCTCTTTAATGCGAGAGCAGATTTTATTGAAAGATCTAAGAACAGAAGTAGGATCTTCTTCCGAGGAGAGACATGAATTAATTTCCTTAAGGGTACTAGTTATCAGGCTTTTTGTAAAATGTTCTGGGATTACCTTCTCCCACTTAATACAAAACACATTTTGTTGCCCAAGAATAGGGTTCAAGTCATAATGAGTGAGGTCAGTTTGGGCCCAGTTACTAATGTCGAAATTATAGTAACCGAGATAGGATAGTGGTCACTCATACCAATAATAACGGTCTCCCGGTTGGTTACAAGCGCAGCATATCTGGATGAAAAAAGTGCAAAATCTATAATTGATTTTGCCCCTCTACCATTAAAGGTGGAACTAAATATTTTAGGTGGGGTACAAAGCTCGTTAGTAAAGGCTAAAGAATGGAGTCCCATTATGTTGTTCAGTAAATCCCCACACTTTGTATGGCAGAAATGATGTGATATCACCCCTTGATTTTCATCCTCCAAACCGCACACCCCCTTTAAACTCGTTGGGCATATGGTACAATTAAAATCACCTACCCAAATAATAGCCATATCACCTATTAGAGATTCTTCAATGATATTAAGGGTAGCTGTACATTTTTTAATGACCTTCTCTAATTCAAGGATCGGGATATTATTATAAAAATGTATTATAACTACATTTTTTTGAGCACCCCAAGTAGTAATTAAAATTTGGTAGTAGTTATTATCCATGTAGCTTTTAAGGACAGTTGGACCAGTGGTGATTGATAGAAACAGGGATAAACCTCCCTTAGGTCTACCTTGTCTACTAGGTATAGCTGGAGTAAAATAAGTTTTATAGCCCAATAGATGAAGTTCTTCAGTTACCCATGTTTCCTGGGCAGCAATGATGGAGTGGGTCATTACTGTAGTCTGCCAATTGCTATCATTGATTTTTCCTGCAAGACCCGCCACATTCCAGGTAATAATCGAGCCTGGAATTTCCCTGGTTGGAGGAGATAGTGGATCATTTCAGAGTGCTGGGGTCAGATCAGTTATACTAGTTTGTTGTAAAGGATCGGTTATAACTCTCATTTTAGCTCTAGATTCAGGGTGAACTAGTAGTTGTTCTCCTGGAGGATGTAATTCGGATTGAGAGTTTATCTCCCAGGGGATTCCCTGAGTACGTCAGTCTATATCGTCTCAGCCTAGCAGAGCATGATATCTTTGTGTTAATGAGGGTGAATATTGGTAAACCTCTTGCTTTCTTAGATGTTGAGATTCCCGTTGATATTTGGGTAATATCAGTGTCCTAGGGTAGAAGTAATTTAATTGCCGAAGCTGTATCTCCAGATTCTCATTTTCCTGATGCCAATCATTTAGGTAGTTCAAGACTCTAAAGTCTCTAAAGTTGATTATTATTGTGTCTCCACTGACGTCCTTTGGTCTCACACCCAACCAATTAATCCTTCTCACGTGGAGTATTTCTCCATTGATATTAGGAGGAAGGGGTCTGTTCCTTTTTAACCAATATATGGTTTTGTTTTTGAGGCTCCTATAGTCCTCGTGTTGGCCTGGAAGTAGTTCAGGAACCCCTGTCAGCACAGCAACATAGGGCACTGATTCTGGCGGAAGCGTAATTTGAATCTCACGCGAGTTCTATTTACTGCCCTATTTTGGGTAATTGGATTGTTATTATCAGGTATAGGGATATCCTTGTTTTTAACTATGTTGCCATCTATTCTAGTTTTATTTCCACCATTAAGATCGCTGTTTACTGAAGCTTTCATCGTGGTTTTAACCCCAGTATTTTTTAGGACTGGTTGACTTTGAGACAAAGATAAAGGATTTTTAAGCACTGACTCAGGCTGCGGGGATTGTACCGCATTTATATTTTCAGAAGTAAGTTTAGGGTTTTTTTGGTCTTTAGTTGTTTTAATATCAGATCTATTATGTTTTTCCTGGTAAGTTGATGGAATGGTAACTTTCCTACATGATGTATTCTTAGTTGTCTGTTTGGTAAGTTCCCTAGTAAGTTCTAAATTGGTTTGGGTTGTACTTTCCAATTCTCCTAGCTTTTCTGTGATGATTTTTAACCTGTGTACTATGGGTAATATTAATGATGTAATTGAGTGCTCAAAATGCCCAACTAGTTCTTTAATTAAAGAGGATTGTACTATGTCGTTACCTTGCCCCTTTGTCTCATTTGATGGACGTTCTTTTTCTATATTTTTAACATTCCCTTCTTTGGTATCCGTTTTTTTCCTAGTCTTAGCGCTTCTACCTTGAATTATATCTACCCCTCGTTTCCTCTTTCTGCGTGTAAACTGGTTTTTATAAGTTATGGGTGAAAGGGTAAGTGGTTGAGATGATGTCAGTGAAGTACCTTCCGCTAAGATCACTAACGGAGTTTCATTTTCTGGTAGGTCTATTATCGGATCGAGTAATAGAATCTCTTCTCGTATTTGAAGGGAGATGCTAATTTCACCTTCCTTGTCTTGGCCGTGTAGTTGATGTAGGGGAGAGCTAACCTTGTTAGCTACCCCTAGTGAGGCACTATTATCTTTAGTCAGTGGTGGGGAAACTGGCATAGAGTGCAAAGAAGATAGTTCCGTAATACTAGCATCTTTTAGGAAATGCTGTGCATGTGTTACAGGGGGCATACGTGGGAGGGATACAAATGATGGTAATAGATACGAATTCTGGGAATTATTGGTTGTTCCCGATAGATTGATCATAGAGAGCGGGGGCAATGACCCCACGGGTAACGAGAAACGCCGCTCAGATTGCTCGATTGCCGTAGTCACTACTCCAATAGTCCTTTGAAGCATACGGTCAATTGCTGTCAAAGAGTGCGTGTTGGACTTTACAAGTTTAGCCGGTTTTAAAGAGGGCATAATAGTGGTACAAAAAGGGGCTGAATAAGCACAAAGAAACAGAAAACTAATATATACAGGTCTTACTATGTAGTACGGAGGAATCCTACGATGGAATCAGCATAAATCGGGGATCATGGGGGGTGGCCCAGCCCAGCCTCCTTCGGCCCCCGAACGGCCACAAAACGGCCCGCCCTTTGCCCGGGCTTCGCCCGGCGTCCCGCGATGCGGGTAACGCACGCTTTAGTAGCGTCTCCGGGGACGGTGTCTGGCGGTGGCGGCTCCTGCCGCAATGGCCCAAGGGAAACGTAGTCCTCCGCTCAGCGGCCTCAGTTGTCAGGAGCGGCGGCGGGAGGACTACGGCACTGGCCTGGTGTTACACTTGCGGTGGTGAGTAGTGAAGCAGAGTCCCAGCAAACACAAAAGGAAGACACCCGCTCCGCCGGTAACGCGCGCTTTAGTAGCGTCTCCGGGGGCGGTGTCTGGCGGTGGCGGCTCCTGCCGCAATGGCCCAAGGGAAAAGTAGTCCTCCGCTCGGCGGCCGCAGGTGTCAGGAGCGGCAGCGGGAGGACTACGGCACTGACCCGGTGTTACACTTGCGGTGGTGAGTAGTGAAGCAGAGTCCCAGCAAGCACAAAAGGAAGACACCCGCTCCGCCGGTAACGCGCGCTTTAGTAGCGTCTCTGGGGGCGGTGTCTGGCGGTGGTGGCTCCTGCCGCAATGGCCCAAGGGAAACGTAGTCCTCAGCTCGGCAGCCGCAGGTGTCAGGAGCGGCGGCGGGAGGACTACGGCACTGGCCCGGTGTTACACTTGCGGTGGTGAGTAGTGAAGCAGAGTCCCAGCAAGCACAAAGTCACATCAGGGCTTTGACAAGTGGGACACAATTGGCATCTCTACCTTGGGTGACATGCTTCACAAGGGCAAATTACTGACATTCGATGAGCTCCAGAAGACGCATGACTTAGCCCAATCTGAGGCCGTCCACTATCTCCAAATCAAACATGCCATACTCGCCAACGTCCCTGATCTCTCTTCTCTTCCACAATCCTCGCCCCTCGAGGTTAGACTCTTGTCAGAACCCCTGCAGGCCAAAGCGATATCCTACACCTACCGTAAATTATGTAACAACATGCCCAACACCTTCCAACTTCTACGAGACAAATGGCAGAACGACATCGGAGTCTTGGAGGAGGCTGAATGGCAGGCGGCATTGATGTCCCCGCGAGAATCAGCTATTAACCACAGATTTAGACTTATACAATTAAAGATATTACATTAAAAAAACATACATGTCCGCTTCCCTTCTAACAAGGATTGGTAGACACACATCTGACCTCTGTCTCCGTAACTGCGGTCAGATTGGCACCTTCTACCACATTCTCTGGGAATGCCCGGTGATTCAAGACCTGTGGGAGCACGCCGCTCACAAAATGACTGATGCTCTAGGAAAGCCCGTCCCTCTGACTCCCAAATGCGAACTCCTCAATGTGTGGGACCCCACAGATCTAACTGCAATGGAACAGCAGTGGGCGGCTCTGGGCTTCCTCTTACTGAAACGTGAAATAGCAATGCAATGGGGTTCACCCTCTAAACCGCTTTTGATCAGGTGGATTGCTGCTATGGATGTGTGTATGTTGTCAGAAAAAACAGTCTACAAGGTCAGGGGGTGTCCTGGTGTTTGGGATAAGAAATGGGGGCAATGGAATATTTATAGAGGTGAACTGTGTACTGCCCCTTCATCGGATATGGCAATGGCTAGACCTGGTCCCCCCTCGTAATCGTACTTGTGATACACTGCTGTAATGTACGTATTCTATGTCAAGCTTGTAATTCATGACTGTCTGCTAAACACTACCTCTGCTTTTGTTCAATAAAATATTTTAAACAAAAAAAAAAAGAATAACTTGCAAACTGTGCAATTGTACAAATCCTGAAAATAAATGAGACTTAAATTCAAAAAGCAGCTCTTAATACAATACATCCATTACTAATAAATATCACATGGCGTCAACCACCTCTCATTAATTTAAGTACACTGAGTGTTAAGTGCATATGGGTCATACTGTCGACCTGAAATGCCAAGTTAATTAAACAGCTTCATTTCTTCCGAATAATATGATCACGTGCTTTTGTCTTACACAGTGACTGCTAAATGAAGTCAAAATTATGTAATGCAGAAACCACTTAAATGGATAAAGAACACCAATTTAGTCTAAGTGCAATGATATAAATTTTCCAAATAACGCTTAACACCACACTTGCGTATCAACAGTGCTGTATCTACTGAAAGGATTAACTTGAGACTACCTATCCCATAATGCCATAGTGTGGCACTCTATGCCAGATGTCCAAAGATACGGAAAATAAAAAACCTAAGTGTTTCCAAATATTGTAGCAGTATGGGCTTATTGCACAGCTTAAATAAACATTAGTGTCACCAAGCTACTGCAAAGTTCCATGGTAGACAACAAATGAAAGTTCCGTCATTCAGCAAACGCTGCTTCAGTGAAGGCAGATCCCAGGCATTGCAGGCTGTCCAATCGGAATACTTCCACTGTACAGCTACCCACGTGAATCTTACAGCAGTGTATATATATATATAAAACAAACACCTACAATTACATTCAGACGTGCGCCTTCCATGCGTGATGCTCTGGATAGAGCAGCACCTGAAAATCCACCTAAAATCAGTAAAATTGACAAAATGGGCTTTTTCAAATGCACATCTTGTTGTGCCTGCAATTTTGCCACTAACACCACTCATTATGTCACTGCGTTCAGCGATGTACCCATCCTGATTAACGAATATCTAACTTGCAGATCTGAGTTTGTTGTTTACAAGCTCAAATGTACATGCAACTTGGAGTACATAGGTAGCACTAAGCTGCCTGTTCATCTAAGAATACTCCAACATATTAGAGCCATTGTAAACAGTGACAGTAATTACCCTGTGGCCAGACATTTTGAGGCAATTCATGAGAAAAAATTGAAAGACCTACAATATACTGTTCTATGTTCGGTACCCCAACCGAGCCGCGGCGGTGACCGCGAAAAACTACTGAGACAACGTGAATCCCAGCTTATCATGTCACTCGACACTAAGGCCCCAAACGGTTTAAATCTGACGGAAGATTTGAAAAGTTTCCTCTAATTTTGTTCTGTATTTGGTTCTGGTCTTGGTTCTTATCTGCCCCTTTCCTAGACTGTGATTACATTGTTTTTTTCATTTATTCCTGTTCAAGAAACTGCGGCATCTAGTGGTCTTGGTCTATTTGTGTTTATCTGCTCTGATGCTTTTTGCATCGGATCTATGGAATTTTCTTACTCAGCATCGGTGTTAGTTTAACCCTTGCTCCTTTCAGTACCTATCCTTTTGCCTCGTAGTAAATTTCCCTTGTTTTTCTCTGGACTTCTTTTTATCACTTAACATATTTTTCGGTTGGGCCCTTTGTTTTCATTTCTATTTTTCCATATCCACTTCAGGATTATTTTTATACATGTATCTTATGTTTAGCACCTCTTTTGCATCACATGACTCATATTATTGTTGTTTCTTCTAGCTGATGTGGCAGTCCTCTATTTCTTAACAGTAATGTGGTTATTTTCATTCAGGCACTATGTCTTGATGTTTCTGACACGTGTGGTTCATTCAATGTTGTTGGCTCATATTTGCTCCTTCTGGTCTTTTTTTGGCACTCAACACAGAATCTGGCACTATGCCATTATATTTGCTTGTTGCTTGTTGTGGTGCTTTTATTCCAGCATTTGATTATTTACAAGTCTATTTTGAGCTATTTTTGCCAATGTCATTTATTTCGATGTGTTTATTTACTACTACGTGTCAGTTTTTTGTATTTATACCTATTTACATATTGTTATCAAATGTTTATTTTGCCACTTTCATCTTTCATGTTCATATTTCATTGTCATGCCGTTGCAATTTTAAAAATAGTATTTTTTGCACCATTCTTCTATTTTCTTGTTTGGGCGTGTTCCCCCAATTAAGCCCCTCCCTGTGTTGTGTATAAATACCTTCATTTTTTTCTGAGTGTTTGTATGTGAACAAGCTCCCCTGCGGAGCGAAACGCGTCATTGTGTAATAAACGTTTTTCCTGCATACTCACTTGAGTTGGATCGTTTGTGAGCTTTTTCTGGCCGTTTGATGTGGCGTTCTGAGGTTTGCACCCTGCCGTAGCCTGTCGTCCATTGACGGGTTGGGATTTCTTCTTCATATATATATATATATATATATATATATATATATATATATATTCACTGAAAAAACCATAGGTTATAGACCATATATAGTTAGGAATTAGCATTTAAAAAACCTTATTTTACTCACACAAAACCATTGAAATTCCATATATAGTTAGTTGCACTAACTATATATCGCGCACCCGCAATCCACTGCTGATGATGTCACATATTACATCATTCATGACATGGTCAGTGACATCACTGATGACATCACTGATGACAACATCCAGTGATTATGTGTTTCTGTAAAGTTTAAATATGTTTTACATATTGAAGAATGAGTGGATGTATAAGTGTCTGAATGAAGGTTTCAGTAGGTGCGTGATTGACTGTATGAGTGAGTGATTAAATGCGTCTTACTAAATGCACGGGTTAGTGACTAAACTGTCTGAAAGTGTGCATCAGTATGTCTGTTGTTGTGCAAGCTGCTGCATGTGTTGATCAGTAGCTATATAAGTAGCTATATGGGTTATTGATTGGTTGCACAAGTATTTGTATGGGAGACTGAGTGTGTGTATGGCTGGCTGGGAGGTGTGTGAGTCTGTGCAGATCAATGTGTACTTGTATCAGTGATTCTATAAGAGAGTAAGTATGTGTTAGTATATGTTTGAAAATGTAAGGTACTCTATGTTTAACTGTGTAGATTAGAAAATGGAAGTGTGATTGATTCTTTACAGGACTGACTAGGTGTGTGAGTAACTCCATGGTTGAGTGGCAGAGTGTGAGTGTCTGTATAGGTGTATGAGTGCATATGATAGTGTTGTAAAGATGAGTGATTGTATGTATGAATGATTGTATGGGTGAATGAGTGAATGTGTGTGTAGACGTAGGAATCAGTGAGTGCGTATGTAGTAACTAGTATTGGTGTGTCAATGGTTTCAAAAATTATACTCTGTATTTAACACTGGGTGTAACAGAGGTTATATTAAAGTGTGAGGAGATGCATTGTATTGTCACATTAATGATATCATCATTGATGTGACCATTGATGTCAAATGAGATATCATCAGTGATGTCATTTGAGATGTCATCAGTGATGTCATCAGTGATGTCACTGACCATGTCATAAATGATGTAATATGTGACATCATCAGCAGTGGATTGCGGGTGCGCGATATATAGTTGGTGCAACTAACTATATATGGAATTTCAATGGTTTTGTGTGAGTAAAATAAGGTTTTTTAAATGCTAATTCCTAACTATATATGGTCTATAACCTATGGTTTTTTCAGTGAATTTTCAAGGTTTTGTAAATGCTAATTCCTAACTATATATGGTCTATAACCTATGGTTTTTTCAGTGAATTTCATTGGTTTTTTAACAGCTAATATCTGTAGATGTAAAATGTATTCTTCTTTAAATCCAAAAATATATTTTATATGTTTATTAATAAATTTTTTTTTAAATATTTTTTTTTCTTCGTTCCCGCTTCGCGAATCGGGAAGCTTCCCGTTAGCTGACCTTGATGCCGCGAAATAGACCGCGAGCCGGTAAACGTTTCTTTACCGCAACTGCCGCGTTAGAAAACAACATCGTGACGCCTCCCGTCCGCATGACGTTTCGCGTTGTCGCGTGATACGTCATATGACGTGCTACGTTAGCGAACTGGTACGCTTACCGAGTCGCAAAGCACAGGTTTCTGGAAGCAAACCTGGAGGCCCTGCAAAGCGCTTAACGTAAACACAGCAGGTCATGTGACTTGGTAATAACACTTTTCATTGGTTCATTTCGCTTTTGGTTTCCTAATGATGTAAGACTAGGTCATATAATCTAAAATGAACACTTTTCATTGGTTGAGAACTATTGTTTTTCCCAAATGATGAAAACCCCTCCTTCTTTCCTCACTCTGACTTTCATCTTTGTGAGAGAAAGACCCTTTGTTACCAGTGAGCAATGGCTTCTTTAGTAGCTTCAGCTGGTGCTTCCCCACCACCTCCACCACATCCAAGGAAGAGTGGACCACCTGCTCAAGTTATAATTCAGCAAGAAGAGGAAGAAGAAGAACAGGACGACGAGCACGAAGAGAGGCACTTTTTGCCTGAGGAGCCCAGGACGTCTCACCGGAAAGAAAACTTCATTTGGCAATTTTTTAAAATTCCCAAAGGTCAGAAAAAAGTAAATGCAAGATACGTAACTTGCCTTATATGTCAAGATAGACTGTCCAGAGGGACCGACAAAAAATACAGTTTCGGAAACTACACAATGCATCGCCATATGACTAGGTGGCATCCTAACAACTACAGTGCTGCACAGTTTCGTAACGACCTAGATAATCTCCCTATTATGGCCAGAAGATCTGTTGTACCGGAAGTAACGGGACCAGAGGGCAGGGAGATGGTGCCAAATATTCAAACGAGATTTCATGAAGTAAAACACGTCTGCGTACATTGCAATGGATTCATTTGCTACGGAGAAAGAAGCATCACTCTGATCAACATAGCTATTGACTATCATATGCAAGTTTGTACGAAACGCCCCAAATAATAAATACTTTTTTTTTGTTTTGTTGCTCCTGTTGAGCCCTTTACAATGAATCGTTTTCATTGCCCCCTGCAAGAAAAACCCAAAAAAATATAAAACTGTTCAGAAAAATTCAAAAAAAGTAAAAAAATGTTCAGAAAAATAATAAAAAAAATATAAAACAACAAAAACAATAAAAAAAAAGTTCTTTTCAGAACTACCTCCCCGTTATTAAAAAATTGGTACAATATTTGGAACTGTGCCAACCTCTATTTCTCGTAGTTCGCTTCCCAGTTCGCTCGCCGGTACGCGAACCGGAAGTGAACCAAAAAAAAAACAAAAAAAAAAAATACAGTAAGTATAAGGGAAGGAAACAGACACTTATGTTAAAAGAAAGACAGCTATAGGGGAGTAAACTAGAGATACTATTACCCGTAATCCACTGCTGATGATGTCACATATTACATCATTCATGACATGCTCAGTGACATCATCAGCAGAGGATTGCAGATTTTTTGGCAACGTGCCTTATCCACGGTTTAATAACGCTGCCTTTTGCTTTATATAAGTTTTCAAATTGTATGAAATATATACCAATAGGTCGTTATGAACCTTTAGGTAGTGCTTTTCTTCATGAGGTCTGCTCGCTTCCATACACATACAGATGTTTCAAAGATGATCAAGAAGTTTATCTGAATGGAGAGGAATGCACTGAGACGCCAGATCATTCACTAATGTGTAGGCACATACAGTTACACGGTTCATGCAACAAACACCGACCAAATATGGCTTGCGTGTTGCAAGGCACGCCAGTTCCTGCTATCATCCCCACGTTCAAGTTGTTGGAAAATGGTAGTTATTTGATGCTCAATAATGAAGATTGTTCTGGGTTAATTAAAAGTATTCCTTTTATCGTAACAGTAAGTGAACGGGTTATTTGCTGCAGAAATGTTCTATTTTCTCCCACACATGAACATAGGGAGTTTTCAATCTGGCCACAAATACCAACCTTGGGAGCACATTTCAACGGCATGGCAAGAATAAGAGCTCTTTTGTCTCAGAGAGAGGTGGCCTTGAGTTCGGCCCGTGAAACTTTCGTGCTTCACATAGCGAACACCCGTACAGAGGTGCAGACCCTTTTAAATACTGATTCGCCTTTGCATTTCAGCGACATGGTTCGGACTATCTTTGACGCGTCCTCCACAAAGGCCCTGGCGCACTTTTTTAAAGTTGTTGCCAGTGGTCTCGTGACTTCATTTGAGAAAATCTTTGGAGTCATCCCTGCTTTCTTTCATTCTATTTTTTCCACTCTGCTTCGTGGATTCCCATTTTTACTTGCATTACCAGCGGACGCTCTTGTGCTTTTTTACATTTTTAAATATGGATGTCCCTCCTGTGCAAGCTCCCGCCCTGCAGCTGCTGACACTGTTCCGCAATCGCATGCTAGAATATTATGGCACAATGCCGTTGTCGATATTAAGCACGGCATATGGATTATCTTTTCGATTCTCCTACTTCACCTGTGTCCAGCCTGTATTTCACTGCCTGACCTGTGATTTCGATTGGGCCATTGATTTGTGTCTCTGCGGACCGGTTTCTCCTGACGTTGACTTTAATCAGCTGATGACTCCTATCATTACTCACGAGTTGGTTTGTCCTGGCGAAAGGATTATGGCTGTGGCATTGATGCATGGACTAATTGGTCCCTGGAATTTACTGGCGGCAACACAGTCTTTCTTGGAACAGAGCTTTCTTGAAAACCTACCGAGCTGTCCTCTGATGGTGATAGAGGATCCGGTTCTGGGAGAGCACGTATGTTCTTTTCCGCTTTTAAATTGGATGGCTGAACTCTTTTCGGATGAAGACGGTGACTTCCTATTGGAGGCTGTTGCAGCTTATTTTGCATACACAGTTATGTCATAGACCTTTTTCATGTTTCATATGCTGAGTACTAGCATTTCATTGACAATTCATTGACTTATTTGTCAAGTTTTTATTATTTAGCTTGCCTATTGGCTTAAGACTCGATAAAGTACTTGGCTGTTTTATTTTTCTTTAGCATTAAATTTTCCTAGTTTTTAATGTTTTACCTTGCGGACCGTCCACATATAAAGTTGCAATCTGCTCTCATGAGATGGCACTTCTATTATCTTATTCAGTTCGTTTCCGGATCATGGGGAGGTGTCATCTAGGTCCTGGATATCTTTACACCGTGTTAAGTTAGCTGTTGTACATTGGATTATCTCCTTGTAGCTGCTCAGCCAGTATGAATGTGATGTCTGTCTAGAATGTTGAATGCTGGATGACAGAGTGAGTAGAATGTTAGTGTGCCTGGTGTGTATGTGGAATGACAGTTGAAGAGAGTGGGCTGAGCAGTGACCATCCTGTTCCTGGTGGGGTTATCTTCATTACATCTTGTTACCAACTTATATGAATAAAGGAACATCAAGAAACCTACATGACTATATATCATTTTTATATACGACATTTTGGCGACGTTTGGAGAACTTAAAGCGTGCAAGAAACTACGTACAAACAAACTAAGGTATCTACAAGGAATAAAACCTTAAGAAACAGAAACTTGAATTGGATCAAGGTAAAGTTTTTTTTTCTCAATTTAAAATATACATTTAAACAAACTGGCACTACTAAACCCCACCAGTGACCCCGAAATCGGTCGCCCTAAACTCTAAACCAGTGCCATGTTAAATTTATATGTTCAAAGTTAATGACCTTAATAGCAGAGAGCTGTGTCATTTAATAAGATATGTAACCTCTCGTAATACGTATGACCAGCAGGAGAAACACACTAAAGAGTGTCAGGACTCTGGGCTCTTCAAACGAATATTAATACAGTTGACTACTTACTGCTTTTGGCTCCGTAATTATACTGAACTTATTCCTGCTAATTTCCTAAGTAATGAGTCGTCTCTCACACCAGTCCAAGAGCGATACGAAAGGTATTTGAGGAGAAGGAATGCTCAACTGTCAAAACGGACAGACAAGCTAGAAAACGATCTCCATGCATTTTGTTTTGTGCTACTGCCATCTACTGGATTTAAAAGGAATTTATTTTTCATTAGAATTAGATCCCGAGTACGAGTACTGTACATCTGCTCTAAAATGTTTCAAAGAAGATGTCTAAATAATTTCCTTCGCTGTGATCGAACACCCGAGTGAGCAGTTCGTATGTATGCAGATTTTATTTATTTCTTTATGTTTTCTAAGTACATTACATGAAGCACCCGAAAGCAGTACAACAGTTGTCAGTTTGATTTAAACACGAGCCATGCACTCGAGCTCACCTGCATCTCCTCGTGAGGCAAAACTATTTACATGACGATCGGAACTGCTGTTAGACGTCAGTATGCACTAGAGCACCGTGAACCACCCGGATCAACGTCAAATAACGTGCCGCCATCTTAGATTTATCTCTGAGAACTGCCACAAATTGCCTATGGCGAAGTTCGTTTGACAAGACTCTGAGATCTGCCACAAATTGCAGATAGTGAAGTTCGTTTGACAAAACTTAATGAACCTGTAACATTCGAGTGAAACTGCCTGCACTCAACTGGTAACCTGTTTTTATTTCTAATATTAAGAACAAGAGATTTCAAGACAAGTGGTGATTTCGCTACAAACAGTTGTTGGAACTATAATCTGCAGTGCCATTATTCTAAACATTGATTATCTACAATGTTTATGTCAACGTGAACTCTACCCAAATTTTATTGAGTTAGCACTGTTTAAATTACATTATATGCATTCTTATTTGTGATTGTGATTCCAATTTATTAAGCTTATATTAACTAGTACTAAATTTATAATTGCCTGTGATATATATAACAATAGTTATGTATAAAGAGGTAGGTTTCCTGCACACTGATATTAAGACACATTATATGGCAATTTAATCAACACGCGCATATAATAAGTCGCGATATACTTCCTGAATGCACTAGTATTAATACATGTTACGTGACTCACATACATAATATGAATCTTGAAGTTAGCATAGCTCAAGATTTAGTCACACATATTATAAGTCGCAAGATGCTTCATGCGCGCTGATATTAAGACATATTGTCATATTCAGAGTTTTCTTTATTATGTGTTATATTTGGCTGATCTTGATATATGTACAGCCCTAAGTTTGAACACACATATTATAAGTCACGAAACGCTTCCTGCGCACTGATGTTAAGACGTAGTTGAAGTTTCTTATATTTTCATTATTTATGATTATATGCTATATGCACAGTATTTTACATGATTCTATAATTAGAATTTAAAGAAGTAGAATTTGTTTATCTGAATGATATTAACTGTTGTAGAACTCTAGTATTGATGTTGGGTAGTGTAGTTATGTATAGGAGCAGGCCTCCCTACATATATTCTATTCTTCAATGAGGGTGGTGCGCACACCTTTTTCATTGTTTCTACACTACAGATTACTATGTTGAGTTCACACTTCAGTTTATAAAATACATGGGTCATGTACCTATACATTTATGCCAGTATACAATAGGCTATGCACTTATATTTATTTAAACTGTACATTGTGCCTTTATGCAATATTATGTCTTTGAGCCGTTATGCCTTAGGCAATGCGTTAAGTAGTATACATAGTTTTGGGACACATATGCAAAGTTTATCTTCTCTCTCAGTCCTATACTATTTCACTTTTACTAAACAACATTTCTTACTTAAGTTTTTAAAAAAAATTTTTTTTACAAGGGAAGGAGATGTGTGCCTTCACTTTCAGCTACATATTCTTTACCACTTAGTCTCTTCTTTCTTTACCACTTAGTCTCTTCTTTCTTTTCCGATATTATGAACTATGTGATATATTACAAGTTTTCTCTTTTCAATTTAAATAGCTATGTAACATAATATTGTGTTTATTGTTATTGAAGAAAAGGGGATATGTTGTACATTGGATTATCTCCTTGTAGCTGCTCAGCCAGTATGAATGTGATGTCTGTCTAGAATGTTGAATGCTGGATGACAGAGTGAGTAGAATGTTAGTGTGCCTGGTGTGTATGTGGAATGACAGTTGAAGAGAGTGGGCTGAGCAGTGACCATCCTGTTCCTGGTGGGGTTATCTTCATTACATCTTGTTACCAACTTATATGAATAAAGGATCATCAAGAAACCTACATGACTATATATCATTTTTATATACGACATTAGCATGGGCTCATTACCGGTTTAAACGCCATTTTTCCTTTTTTGCAACTTCTGCACAGGACACTTAGTTGTTGCTTTAGCTTTCAACCTAGTAGTTCATCGTGGTTTACATGAGAATAATATGTTATTGCTCTACTATCTGCTTTGCTTGTTAAACTATATCTGTACAGCGAGTGCTGAAGTTTCAAGAACAACACGATACAGAATTGTTATGAGGTCTGATCTCCACGACTTCATACCCATAACATAAGTGCAGCTTCTGCCAATTCTGGGCATGAGGCGGGTTTTATATTGCTTTGCCGAACACACATACACAACAGTTGATGCGGTTCACATGAAGAGAGAGCTGGTGTATGCTGATGTGATTCCTTCAAATCTAAGACACTAAAGTATGGGCACGCCCTAAACCAACACAAACAGACCTTCTTAGCAAATAATATAATATGTGTATTAGGGAGGGTGAGATATAAGCAGCCGCGGGCCGTGGAGGGAGTTACGGTGGGGCAGGGAGGCGGGGAGGGGGAGGGGCAGGGTGGAGCCCTCTCCACCCTGCCCCTCCCCCTCCCCGCCTCCCTGCCCCACCGTAACTCCCTCCACGGCCCGTGGCTGCTTATAAGTGTTGCTAACTCTTATTCATTTACAGCATGTTAACATACTGTCACCATTCGCATTTTATGTACTAGTAACTATGCTGGTAATTTTGCTACTGATAATATGTGTACTTGTATTATCTAAGATACTACGCCTGAGAAGACGGCATTAGTAAATAAACATTTCAAATACACATGTGTTCTTCTTAACTCCATGTTCTGGTTTCTAAGAAATATATAACGACCGACTGTTCATGAGTTCCACGTATCCTGAGGTACTATAAGTTCATATTCTGGATTGTCTAAACATTGAGAGTTTGTTATATCCAATGTGACACTGTACCTAGCTTGCTAAGGGGTTTTTGATTACTAAGGTGAGTTTTGGGACACCCTAATTCGCCGAGGTTCCAATCCTCTGTCCACAGTTCTGTGTGAGAACAGAAACCCTGCGACAGGGGCACCCCGACCCTTGCTGGAGCTTCATCACACTTGCGATACAACTCCAGCAATGCGCCACCTTTACAGCACAGATACATCACGCATCTGTGCTGTTTTTGCCCCATGATGCGCCGCATTGTAAATGCAGCACACCATAGGTGACGGAACAGCGGCACAGAATGACTAACACATCCCTGGTGATGCGCCAGTCATCATAAATCTATCCCTATGCTTCTTATCTTGTTAGAGATGAACCGCCATATGTATCATCAAAGTTTTTTGCATTTCCTAAATAGCGAACTTTAAGGAATAAATAGCGATTCTTTACCATTCCTAGTTTGCGATGAGCTATTTGATAATTACAAATTACCCATTCATTTCCTTCATTTCCATAGGGCGGTTGGACTCACTTTTAGCTCGAACGGCTGAATGGATTTCCACGAAACTTGGCAAAATTGTAGGGACTGGTAGCCCGATGTGCCTTTGCTATGTCTCAAGATATATGCTCCAGTGGTTTTTACGAAAATTAACTTTGAAAAATATATATTGGGCTACATTGGCCTATATATATGTTGGAGCCCAAATGTAGCCCAATGTAGCCCAATGAAGCCCAATGAAGCCCAATGTAGCCCAATGTAGCCCAAAGATGGCCGCCAGAGACAAAAAAAACAAATGTAGCCCAAATATCAGCCAGATGTAGCCCAACTATAGCCCAGTGACAGAATGACCAATCAGCTTCGCAAACCTCCGTTACGCGAAGCGGAGCGCTGTTACAGATATATATCTTTTTTTGAACGTTAATTTCTCAAAATCCACTGGAGCACATATATTGAGACCTAGCAAAGGCACATCGGGCTACCAGTCCCTAATATTTTACCAAGTTTCGTGCAAATCCATTCAGCCGTTCGATTATTATTATTATTTTTTTTTTTTGCCCCGCGGGGCCCTTTTAAAACCTCCACATCAAACCTAGGGGGTCAGCGAGGATCTACTATGCCCCCTTATGGTCATTTGCCCCTTCGCTTTGGCCTCCTCTTGTCTCTCGATCCTACCGAGAGACAAGATGGCGGCCGCTACGGACTGTTTGGAATGTTTACAGACGCCGGAGAACCAATCAGCTTCGCTTCACAAAGCTCCGTTGCGCGAAAAGTACGCGTACTGGAGCGCTGCCCGGTCCGCTGTTACAGATATATATCTTTTTTTAAACGTTAATTTCTCAAAATCCACTGTAGCACATATATTGAGACCTACAAAAGGCACATCGGGCTACCAGTCCCTACAATTTTGCCAAGTTTTGTGCAAATCCATTCAGCCGTTCGGGCTAAAAGTGAGGCCAACCGCCCTATGGAAAACTCAATGTTAAAAACACGTTTTGGGACCCCCCTTTTTTCTCGACCCCCCCTGGACGAACCCCCCCCCCCCAATTTTCAGGGGCTGCTCAGAAACAAAATGTGCCATTTTCCTGAAAATTTCAGCCAATTCCGTCCACAAACGCCAAAGTTATTAGACATAGAATTTTCAAAAATCCCATAGAGAAAAAATCCTAACTATATATACCTACTGGCGACCGCCAGTAGGTAATATATATATATATATATATATATATATATACATATATACAGTGGGCGCCATTCAGTCCTGCAAAATGTTAGTATTACCCCAGTGGGTGTGTGCAACACAGTCAGGTTTAGGGCATTATTAATCCTCGGAATGGACACGTTGTTTTTGTAGTGCCTCTTGGTCTTCCGCACTACAAACCCGCATGATGTGCAGTGGGGCTCCGTCGCGGCAGGGCATGCCGCTACACATTAAACACAAAGAGTTGCCTCTAAATGACGAAGCCTGCTCACAGCGTGCAAAACCATTTATTCCAAGGATTTCCATCAGCCTGGCTCGGCACACAATTAGAATGCCAGAATACTTTCGAGCACACGCCCACTGAGGCGGGGTATTTCAGTGCACAGGTGGTCTGCTCTTGCTGTTCGAGTCTTTGCGCCAGTGACCAAGGGCGTGCTCCGCCCGAAACGCGTCTGGCATTCTAATTGTGTGCCGAGCCAGGCTGATGGAAATCCTTGGAATAAATGGTTTTGCACGCTGTGAGCAGGCTTCGTAATTTGGAGGCAACTCTTTGTGTTTAATGTGTAGCGGCATGCCCTGGCGCGACGGAGCCCCACTGCACATCATGCGGGTTTGTAGTGCGGAAGACCAAGAGGCACTACAAAAACAGCGTGTCCATTCCGAGGATTAATAATGCCCTAAACCTGACTGTGTTGCACACACCCACTGGGGTAATACTAACATTTTGCAGGACTGAATGGCGCCCACTGTGGTTTTATTGTGAGCGGACTACATAGACCAGAATACTTTCGAGCACATGCCCACTGAGGCGGGGTATTTCAGTGCACAGGTGGTCTGCTCTTGCTGTTCGAGTCTTTGCGCCAGTGACCAAGGGCGTGCTCCACCCGAAATGCGTCTGGCATTCTAATTGTGTGCCGAGCCAGGCTGATGGAAATCCTTGGAATAAATGGTTTTGCACACTGTGAGCAGGCTTCGTCATTTGGAGGCAACTCTTTGTGTTTAATATATATATATATATATTTAATATATATATATATATTTACTATATATATATATATATATCTGTGTGTGTGTGTGTGTGTGTGTGCGTGTGTGTGTGTGTGTGTGTATGTGTGTGTATATATATATATATTCACTGAAAAAACCATAGGTTTCAGGGGTGTTATAGTTAGCTGGATATTTCACTCATACAAAACCATTGAAATGTCTCCGTTATAGTTAGTTGTACTAACTATAATTTGCGTGCCTGCAATCCACTGTTGATGATGTCACATATTACATCATTCATGACATGGTCAGTGACATCACTGATGACATCTCAAATGACATCACTGATAATGTCGTCCAGTGAGTATGGTTTGGTTTGATATTTAAATATATATTATATATATAGCAATATGCATTGACGAATGAGTGAAAGTATAATTGTCTGGATGAAGGATTTACTAGCGGTGTGATTGACCATTTAAGTGACTAATTAAAAGTGTGTCACTAAATATATGGGATAGTGATTAAGCTGTGTGAATATCTGCATCACTCTGTCTCTTGTTGTGTAAACTACTGCATAAGTTGGTTAGTAGCTATGTGAAAGTCTATATTAGTTATTGGTTAGTTAGGTGAGTATTTGTATGGGAGAGTACATGTGTGTGTGTTTGGGTGGAAGGTGTGTGACTGTCCAAAGATGTGTAAATAGTTGATTTAGTAGGTATATAAGGTTAAGACTGCATGTGTAAACAGTTGTTTGGGTAAGATAATGTTTTTAAGTGTGTAGTGATGAGTAAATATATTTCTCAATGATACATGTCCAACAAAGTAGAAATATAAAAGGCAGTGTATGTGACAGTTGTTGCATATAAATAAGTATACATATGACTCAGTGATTGAATGAGTGACTGTATGGATAACTGTATACTTGTAATAGTGATTTTATAACACACTAAGCATGAGTTACTATCTATATGAATAAATGATGTTAGATCTGGGGGTCTCTAGTTGGCAATGGTTATCTCCTTTGTCCAAATAGGGACCCTTACTTGTAATTCAGGATAAGGGGATTACTCTCTTTAGTGACCCCTGCTCACCCCCTTGGCAGCTTGGCACGAGCAGACAGGCTTATCTCAGAGGCAGTGTGTTTACATGACTCTTCTCTTCCTTTCACTGTGCAGGGTAGAAACATCAGACGCCCCACAGGAGGTGGAGCCAGCACAGGGGAGGGAAGATGCAGCTCTGGAGTGCTCTGTTGACAAGATTCCCCTTCTC
Organism: Lissotriton helveticus; assembly: GCF_964261635.1. Classification (NCBI taxonomy): domain Eukaryota; kingdom Metazoa; phylum Chordata; class Amphibia; order Caudata; family Salamandridae; genus Lissotriton; species Lissotriton helveticus. The sequence goes on along the minus strand of NC_136071.1, from coordinate 982,485,550 downwards.
CTTTCACTGTGCAGGGCAGAGACATCAGACAAGCCACAGGGGGTGGAGCCAGCATTGTGGAGGGAAGGCCCAGCCCTATTCAGGGCCCAGGTGCACTCTCCCCCTCTCATCTGGATGTAAATCTCCTAATCACCACTGGGCTGTCCCAGACTGTCTCCTGGAATTTCCCCAGCCCTGTCACACACAAACCCAGACAAGGAATACACAAGTCAGCAGAGGCGGGCTCAAATGGTTAGGCAAGCAAATACCTACTTTTTAAAAGTGGTATTTGCAAACACAGAATATTAAAATAATCTTTACTAAAAGATGTATTTTATTATTCTGAGTTCAGGCATACTAAACTCGAATTTCTACCATGTTCCCTGAGTCAGTTAGGATTGTAGGGATGTAACAATCTTCACTGCCATTCTAGTCTATGAGAACAGGTAGCCTTCAATAGTGAAAAACGAAAATGGCTGTCATTCACTACTAGAACATGCTACCCACATCAGAGCATGTCCTACCTTATACTTACAATGCACCCTGCCCTTGGGCCTACCATAGGGGTGTCTAATAGGAAGCAAAGGGAAGGTTTAGGGACTGGCAAGTAGGTGCACTTGGCCAAGTCGACATGGTAGTCACACACCACACCTAGGCCTTGCAATGGCAGGCCTGAGACACACTTTACAAGCTGCTTCTGTGGGTGGCACAACCAGTGCTGCCAGCCCACCAGCAGCATTTGCTCTACAAGCCCTGGGCACACATGGTGCACTGTACTAGGGGCTGACAGTAGATCAAATAAGCCATCATGGGATCCAATCAGTATATCAATTTAACATAGGGAGCACTTGCACTGTGGCACTGATTAGCAGTGGCACAGGGCCCAAAACATACAACCAGCAAAAAATGTCAAAACAGAGGAGGCAATCCGTCAAAAATGGAAGGGAGACTCACGCCAATGATGTCAGGTCTAACAAATGTCCAACAAAGTAGAAATATAAAAGGCAGTGTATGTGACAGTTGTTGCATATAAATAAGTATACATATGACTCAGTGATTGAATGAGTGACTGTATGGATAATTGTATACTTGTAATAGTGATTTTATAACACACTAAGTATGAGTTACTATCTATATGAATAAATGAAGTGGTATTTGTGTAAGTGTGTAGCTGAGTAAATGTAAGTATGGTCAAATGTTTGTATAAGTAAGTAGGATGACTGCATAAGTGAATAGGATGTGTGCTGGTGTGTAATGTTTGATGTAGGTGTAAAAGTATATTTAATAGTATTCTATTGATCTTTGTTAGCATGTATGAGTGAATCTATATGTAAGTGTTTAGATGTGTGTGTAGATGTAGGAATCACTGAGTGGGTTTTTAGAAACTTATATTGGTGTGTCAATGCATTCGGATATGGTACTCCATATTTTTTAATGAGTGTTGAAAGATTATGCTAGTGTATGATGAGGTGTGTCAGATTGTCACTTGGATGATGTCATCAGTGATGTCATCAGTATTGTCATTTAAGATGTCATCAGTGATGTCATCAGTGATGTCACTGACCATGTAATGTATGATGTAATATGTGACATCATCAGCAGTGGATTACGGGCGCGCGAGTTATAGTTAGTACAACTAATTATAACAGAGGAGTTTCAATGGTTTTGAGCGAGTGAAATGTCCAGCTAACTATAACACCCATGAAACCTATGGTTTTTTCAGTGAATTTCTAAGTTTTTTAAAATGCTAATTCCTAACTATAACATGTCTGAAAACTATGTTTTTTTCAGTTAATTTCAAAGGTTTTTTAAATGATAATTCCTAACTATAACAGGCCTCAAACCTGTGTTTTTTTCAGTGAATTTCAAAGGTTTTTTAAATGGTAATTTTTAAATATATGTATTGTTCTATTTTTTATATATTCTTTATCTACATTTTTTAATCTACTTATTTTTAGATATATTATTTTTAAAATTACACTACACATATTTTAAAAAAAAACATTTTTACATTATTTTATATTCTTTTAAATATACTTATATTATTATATATTTTTTTTCTGGAGTCGCACACCCAAAGCGCACCCTTCTCGTTCACTGCACGGAACGTGTCTGCCATTTTAGGATTGTTGTGTAGGATCCGCGTACGGTGTGCGATGAGTACGACTTTCCCAACGCAGACGCTATGCGACTGGTGCGCGACTTGTAGCGCATACGCGACATTTACGTATTACGCGACGGTCGCGCTGTTCCGCGTGACGTCATATGCGTATCACTCAGTGATGTGTTTTAAGTTAAAGAGTTTTATTTCTTTTAATTCCGAAATTACCAGGCCCTACAAGACCACCATATCTCTCTAGTGTATACCATACCATGTGTCTTGCAGACAGGTGCTCTGAAGCATCTCTGAAGTCTACTCCATCCATCTTCCCTATTTTCAACTGTGTGCAAACACACGCCATTGTGCATTTTAAGACTTACCTAAACCTACCTCGGAAGTAATACATATAAAAAACGCTGCACATTTTATTCAGTTGTTTTTTATAATGTAAATTGTGGTAAATTGCTTATTTTAGAATTAAGATCTGTGAAAGAAAAGAAAAAATAGTTATCTACACTACTATTATAAAGAGAGAACTTTGAACCTTTGAGGCAGGTAAACTCAGGAACCACAGCACCAATCCAAACACCCGATACATCGTTGTAATTGTCAGGGTCTGCAGATGGACATAGGTTATATAAAAAAATAAAATATACGTTCTTTAAAATATTTACGATTTAAAAAAAATAGTCCCTTGGAAGTAGCGCCGGCCGCAGATTGCTCTGAAAGCTGTCAAGGAGCGAGCAGTGAAATGGATGCAAATAAACGTGCTGATCTGAACTTCGTGTGGCTTTGCTTTAATTTGGGGCTTCCTGTTTAGACTATATGGATATCGGCTGTTTGCCCAGTCGAGAAGCGAGGCCCACCTTACGAAGGGTTTGTGCAGGCTCTGCGGAGGGGCTTGCAAAGACGGAACGAAGACAAGAGCAGCTCCAATGCAGGTGGTGCTGCCTTGAGCACGAATTCACTGCTGCAAAGCGCAATCTGAGGGCTTACAGCACTTTACTTTACTCCACTTGGTGAATACTTGGTTCAAATTGCAAGGACTGTTGAGCGGCCCCACTGTGGGAAGAGGGCCAGCGTACTACAAGGCACAGAAGGCTTTGCGATTTAGCTACGCCCACTGTGGCAGGTGCCAGTGATTATATGAGCAGACGCGGCCAAAAACTGCTCTTCCAGCCCTTCGTGAACAATGCCTCTGAAGAAAGGATTATTTCCTGAAACGCGTCAGGCTTTACATGTTCAAAGATTGCTCTGAAAGCTGTCAAGGAGCGAGCAGTGAAATGGATGCAAATAAACGTGCTGATCTGAACTTCGTGTGGCTTTGCTTTAATTTGGGGCTTCCTGTTTAGACATTATGGATATCGGCTGTTTGCCCAGTCGAGAAGCGAGGCCCACCTTACGAAGGGTTCGTGCAGGCTCTGAGAAGGGGCTTGCAAAGACAGAACGAAGACAAGAGCAGCTCCAATGCAGGTGGTGCTACCTTGAGCACGAATTCACTGCTGCAAAGCGCAATCTGAGGGCTTACAGCGCTTTACTTTACTCCACTTGGTGAATACTTGGTTCAAATTGCAAGGACTGTTGAGTGGCCCCACTGTGGGAAGAGGGCCAGCGTACTACAAGGCACAGAAGGCTTTGCGATTTAGCCACACCCACTGTGGCAGGTGCCAGTGATTATATGAGCAGACGCGGCCAAAAACTGCTCTTCCAGCCTTTCGTGAACAATGCCTCTGAAGAAAGGATTATTTCCTGAAACGCGTCAGGCTTTACATGTTCAAAGATTGCTCTGAAAGCTGTCAAGGAGCGAGCAGTGAAATGGATGCAAATAAACGTGCTGATCTGAACTTCGTGTGACTTTTCTTTAATTTGGGGCTTCCTGTTTAGACTTTATATATATATATATATATATATATCTCACAAGATGCCCCAGAACATAAGGACGCCACTCCGAGGGAGAAGATTAGAAAATCCTTTATTGAAGGGCCACAAAATACGCCCCGACTGGTACAAATCCCGACGCGTTTCGGTGCCACTGCACCTTAATCATGGGAAGGGAGGGGTTAGGCAAGATCCGGAACTGGAACCTCAATTTATTATCCCACAGGGGCATCCACTCTCCAGTGAGCGGCATGCCGGGATTTGAAGTCCCCAATCTGCCCTTCCGATAGGGTCCGTAATCTTTTGCCAAAATCATTTATCGTCCCAATATGTCTTTAGTATTCTAAGCCCTCCAGTGGGCTTCAGGGCTGTATTTTTGGCTCCAATTTCGTTCTCTCTCGCTGGCAGGCTGAAACAGTCCACAGCCTCGCAGACCCGCATTGATTTGCCGGCGGTGCATCCTCCGCGGCTTGGAGCCTGCCACGTGTATTCCATCTCACAAGATGCCCCAGAACATAAGGACGCCACTCCGAGGGAGAAGATTAGAAAATCCTTTATTGAAGGGCCACAAAATACGCCCCGACTGGTACAAATCCCGACGCGTTTCGGTGCCACTGCACCTTAATCATGGGAAGGGAGGGGTTAGGCAAGATCCGGAACTGGAACCTCAATTTATTATCCCACAGGGGCATCCACTCTCCAGTGAGCGGCATGCCGGGATTTGAAGTCCCCAATCTGCCCTTCCGATAGGGTCCGTAATCTTTTGCCAACATCATTTATCGTCCCAATATGTCTTTAGTATTCTAAGCCCTCCAGTGGGCTTCAGGGCTGTATTTTTGGCTCCAATTTCGTTCTCTCTCGCTGGCAGGCTGAAACAGTCCACAGCCTCGCAGACCCGCATTGATTTGCCGGCGGTGCATCCTCCGCGGCTTGGAGCCTGCCACGTGTATTCCATCTCACAAGATGCCCCAGAACATAAGGACGCCACTCCGAGGGAGAAGATTAGAAAATCCTTTATTGAAGGGCCACAAAATACGCCCCGACTGGTACAAATCCCGACGCGTTTCGGTGCCACTGCACCTTAATCATGGGAAGGGAGGGGTTAGGCAAGATCCGGAACTGGAACCTTAATTTATTATCCCACAGGGGCATCCACTCTCCAGTGAGCGGCATGCCGGGATTTGAAGTCCCCAATCTGCCCTTCCGATAGGGTCCGTAATCTTTTGCCAAAATCATTTATCGTCCCAATATGTCTTTAGTATTCTAAGCCCTCCAGTGGGCTTCAGGGCTGTATTTTTGGCTCCAATTTCGTTCTCTCTCGCTGGCAGGCTGAAACAGTCCACAGACTCGCAGACCCGCATTGATTTGCCGGCGGTGCATCCTCCGCGGCTTGGAGCCTGCCACGTGTATTCCATCTCACAAGATGCCCCAGAACATAAGGACGCCACTCCGAGGGAGAAGATTAGAAAATCCTTTATTGAAGGGCCACAAAATACGCCCCGACTGGTACAAATCCCGACGCGTTTCGGTGCCACTGCACCTTAATCATGGGAAGGGAGGGGTTAGGCAAGATCCGGAACTGGAACCTCAATTTATTATCCCACAGGGGCATCCACTCTCCAGTGAGCGGCATGCCGGGATTTGAAGTCCCCAATCTGCCCTTCCGATAGGGTCCGTAATCTTTTGCCAAAATCATTTATCGTCCCAATATGTCTTTAGTATTCTAAGCCCTCCAGTGGGCTTCAGGGCTGTATTTTTGGCTCCAATTTCGTTCTCTCTCGCTGGCAGGCTGAAACAGTCCACAGCCTCGCAGACCCGCATTGATTTGCCGGCGGTGCATCCTCCGCGGCTTGGAGCCTGCCACGTGTATTCCATCTCACAAGATGCCCCAGAACATAAGGACGCCACTCCGAGGGAGAAGATTAGAAAATCCTTTATTGAAGGGCCACAAAATACGCCCCGACTGGTACAAATCCCGAGGGTCCGTAATCTTTTGCCAAAATCATTTATCGTCCCAATATGTCTTTAGTATTCTAAGCCCTCCAGTGGAATACAGCCCTGAAGCCCACTGGAGGGCTTAGAATACTAAAGACATATTGGGACGATAAATGATTTTGGCAAAAGATTACGGACCCTATCGGAAGGGCAGATTGGGGACTTCAAATCCCGGCATGCCGCTCACTGGAGAGTGGATGCCCCTGTGGGATAATAAATTGAGGTTCCAGTTCCGGATCTTGCCTAACCCTTCCCATGATTAAGGTGCAGTGGCACCGAAACGCGTCGGGATTTGTACCAGTCGGGGCGTATTTTGTGGCCCTTCAATAAAGGATTTTCTAATCTTCTCCCTCGGAGTGGCGTCCTTATGTTCTGGGGCATCTTGTGAGATATATATATATATGTATATATTACCTACTGGCGGTCGCCAGTAGGTATATATAGTTAGGATTTTTTCTCCATGGGATTTTTGAAAATTCTATGTCTAATAACTTTGGCGTTTGTGGACGGAATTGGCTGAAATTTTCAGGAAAATGGAACATTTTGTTTCTGAGCAGCCCCTGAAAATTTGGGGGGGGGTTCGTCAAGGGGGGTCCGAGAAAAAAGGGGGGTCCCAAAACGCGTTTTTCCCATGTTAATTTCCATAGGGCGGTTGGCCTCACTTTTAGCCCGAACGGCTGAATGGATTTGCACGAAACTTGGCAAAATTGTAGGGACTGGTAGCCCGATGTGCCTTTGCTAGGTCTCAATATATGTGCTCCAGTGGATTTTGAGAAATTAACGTTCAAAAAAAGATATATATCTGTAACAGCGCTCCGGCAGCGCTCCGCTTCGCGTACTTTTCGCGTTACGGAGCTTTGCGAAGCGAAGCTGATTGGTTCTCCGGCGTCTGTAAACATTCCAAACAGTCCGTAGCGGCCGCCATCTTGTCTCTCGGTAGGATCGAGAGACAAGAGGAGGCCAAAGCGAAGGGGCAAATGACCATAAGGGGGCATAGTAGATCCTCCCTGACCCCCTAGGTTTGATGTGGAGGTTTTAAAAGGGCCCCGCGGGGCAAAAAAAAAAAAACAATCGAACGGCTGAATGGATTTGCATGAAACTTGGCAAAATTGTAGGGACCGGTAGCCCGATGTGCCTTTGCTGGGTCTCAATATATGTGCTCCAGTGGATTTTGAGACATTAACGTTCAAAAAAAGATATATATCTGTGACAGCGTCCCGGGTAGCGCTCCGTTTCGCGTACTTTTCGCGTTACGGAGCTTTGCGAAGCGAAGCTGATTGGCTCTCCGGTGTCTGTAAACATTCCAAACAGTACGGAGCGGCTGCCATCTTGTCTCTCGGTAGGATCGAGAGACAAGAGGAGGCCAAAGCGAAGGGGCAAATGACCATAAGGGGGCATAGTAGATCCTCCCTGACGCCCTAGGTTTGATGTGGAGGCTTTAAAAGGGCTCCGCGGGGCAACATTTTTTTTAAAAAAAATCATTTTTTTTGGTGGGGTGCGCCCGGTTCGCGTAACGGGAAGCGGACTGGGGAGCGAACTACAAGGAAACAAGAATGATTGACTTTTAACTTATTGTATGTTTATAGACTTTTTTTTTTCTTTTTTTTCTGCTGAGTGACGTCTCGGCCTATCTCCACGGGATGCAGTCCCTACCATCTCGGCGATTAAGCCCAGGGGGACCGGTAGTGTGGGAGAGATAACGTCTGTTAACGTTCGATTCGAAGGAAATCAGGAAGTGTTGATAAACATTGTCTGCGCCATCTTGCCTTTTTTCAAATGCCACACTTTTGTCGTGTACGGCCGCCATTTTAGATGCCTTGACCAGACCCACTCTCTGCACGCTGTCGATCCTTAGCATGGCTCCCCACCCTCGCAAGCATCTCCCCCAGGCACTGGTCACCCTTGCTCTCTGTCTTATGCATGGGCAATAAACCTCCCCCCATCTGCGCTGCTCTTCCCTGAGAATCACACCCTGTGCCCGCCCGACACCTCCCTTTCGCCCTATTCACTACCGCACCCTCTGACACTCCTCTTCCTCTGTGTCCGATTGTCCAGGCCGGTCCCAGGCTATCAGCTAGCCCTGCAGATGTAGTTTATGGCCCCAGCTGTAAAGAATCACCCCTCTTCAAAGGAGTTACAGTAGATCAAGGCCCCCACCTGATGAGATCCGTCACACCACACGCGTTCCTACTATCTGAAAACCATCCTGTATTGTGATTGGGGAGGGGACCGAGCCTGAAGCGGAAGATTCCAGGGATGCCTCTTTGTACATTAAAGTTTTTACAATTATGTGTCACATTAAAAATATATAGCACTCCAACAAAGTAGTAGGATTATAAAACTTTAATAACTTATAAATATATACAACGCAACAAAAACAGTAAAAACATTTAAACATTTTTAGGAAAAAAGAAGCAACTATGGTCAGTAGCTGTGTTTTGTGCGAATAGTCCCAAGGCAGCACAACGTGCTGAGTTCTGGACGGCACCCAGGTGATGTTGCCTGGGTGCCGCACTGGTTTTGGGTATCCTACAATGCAGCTCCGAAAAACGGCGTGGGGCGTCCCGGGGGGTGGCCTCGTCAGTAGCGGTCTGTTGTGAGAATAGTCCCAAGGCAGCAGAACGCGCTGGGATGTGGATGGCACCCAGGTGATGTCAAGTAAGTTGCCGCACTGGTTTTGGTATCCTACAATGCTGCTCCGAATAACGGCGTGGGGCGCCCGGGGGGGGGGTGAGGCGGCGTGAACGGGCCTCCCCAGGTGGAGGCTCGTCTGCTGTAGTGGGGCGCCCCTTTACCATTTCAGTTGCCATTCCGCTCGCTTTTGGTACACTGTGCCAAAATCCGCCATTCAGCTGAGTTGCGCCCACTCTTGCGGTGCAGCGATAGGCGGCTGCCACAGGACTCTCAAAATGGCGGCAGGCTCTTTCCTTTTTGGGCCTGGTCCACTGAAATGGCCCTGGGACACCTTGGAAATCGGACGATTGTCTGCTAGGTCTAGGACCCCATTCTCGAAAGCGTCCCCTCAGCCTTAAAGATTCTACAAAAGTCTTGGGGGCCCCCGACTCCTGCAGGCTTCCGGTGGGGAGCGGCTGCCATGATTGCTCGCGGAATGACCACGACGGAGCCAGGAGATGGTGGTGCTTTCATGCTGACGCCAGCTTCAGTCTGAAACATCCAGAAACAAGGTGGGGCTTTCATCGTTTGGGTAAAAAAAAAGTTTTCATCCAATGAAAAGTGTTATTTTTAGGTCATATGATCAAGCCTTCCATCATTAGGAAACCAAAAGTAAAATGAACCAATGAAAAGTTTTATAAACAAGTCACATGACCTGTTATGCGGCATAGGGTATAAAAAGCGTAGAAAATCCGTTGGCACGTGAGGTGGCGTCAGTAGCGGACCGATGTGCGAATAGGCTGAAGGCAGCACAACGCGCCAAGATCCGGATGGCACCGAGGTGGGGTCCAGCAAGTTGCCGCACTGGTGTGGCCATCCTACAATGCTGCGCCGAAAGTCGGCGTGGGGCGCCCCGTTGGCCTGTGAGGCGGCGTCAGTAGCGGACCGATGTGCGAATAGGCCGAAGGCAGCACAACGCGCCAAGATCCGGATGGCACCGAGGTGGGGTCCAGCAAGTTGCCGCACTGGTGTGGCCATCCTACAATGCTGCGCCGGAAGTCGGCGTGGGGCGCCCCGTTGGCCTGTGAGTTCGCGTCAGTAGCGGACCGATGTGCGAATAGGCCGAAGGCAGCACAACGCGCCAAGATCCGGATGGCACCGAGGTGGGGTCCAGCAAGTTGCCGCACTGGTGTGGCCATCCTACAATGCTGCGCTGAAAGTCGGCGTGGGGTGCCCCGTTGGCCTGTGAGGCGGCGTCAGTAGCGGACCGATGTGCGAATAGGCCGAAGGCAGCACAACGCGCCAAGATCCGGATGGCACCGAGGTGGTGTCCAGCAAGTTGCTGCACTGGTGTGGCCATCCTACAATGCTGCGCCGAAAGTCGGCGTGGGGCGCCCCGTTGGCCTGTGAGGTGGCGTCAGTAGCGGACCGATGTGCGAATAGGGCCAAAGGCAGCGCAACGCGCCAAGATCCAGATGGCACCGAGGTGGGGTCCAGCAAGTTGCCGCACTGGTGTGGCCATCCTACAATGCTGCGCCGAAAGTCGGCGTGGGGCGCTCCGTTGGCCTGTGGGTTCGCGTCAGTCAGTGGGGGTTGTTTGAGGATCTGACTGCATTGGAAAGCAATGTGATGCTGTGCGTCGCCCCCAAGATGAAGGTTCCTCGGCTGCAGTGGGGCGCCCCTTGGTGTTTCACTCGCTATGCAGCTGAGTTGCGTGCGCACTTGCGGCGAATAGGCCGAAGGCAGCACAACAATATTTTCGGAATGGAAGACACCACAAGGCGCTGAGATTCGGTTGGCACCGAGGTGGTGTCTAGCAAGTTGCCGCACTGGTGTGGCCATCCTACAATGCTGCTCCGAATAACGGCGTGGGGTGGCCGAAGGGGGGGGAGGCGGCGTGAACGGGCCCCCCCAGGTGGAGGCTCGTCTGCTGTAGTGGGGCGCCCCTTTACCGTTTCAGTTGCCATTCAGCTGAGTTTCGGCCGCTCTTGATGCTACAGCGACAGGCGGCTGCAACAGGACTCTCAAAATGGCGGCCTGTTCTTTGGATTTGGGCCTGGTCCACTAAAATGGCCCTGGGACACCTTAGAACTCGGACGCTCGAATTTTTTTTTCCTTTCCTCTACATGCAAAAAAGGTAAATGCCCGGGACGTTACCTGCCTCATCTGCCACGATGTACTCTCCAGAGGAACCGAAAAAAAATATAGTTATGGTAACTATACCATGCATCGTCATATGGAGAGGTGGCACCGATTAATTATAGTGCTGCACAAAAGAGAGATTTGGAGGAGAACCCCCGACTTGCCAGTACATTCACCAAAGAAGTGGCACTGACAGCATCAGAGGCAAGGGAAACGGTCCCAAATATGTAGAAGAACTTTGGAAAGATTAAAATAACATGTTTAGATTGTGGCAAATTAATTTCATGTGGACAGATGAGTGTTACTCTAATAAATACAGCATATGAACATCATCATAGTCGATGGTTGGTGGAGACATTTTGACTATATCCTGGACCTGCCCGTCCTCGCCCAAAATGGCGCCGGAATAAATGGGACTCGTAACTCCTTGTTGTGTACTGGTTGCACAACCTTGATATCACGAGATACGTATGCAGTTTTGAAGCACATGGCGGGCGGGGACGAGAATTGATTGAATATTTCGACATCCCTATTGATATTAAGTTCTGATGTGTTATTGATTACTGTACTATTGAAAGTTCGAATTAACGTCACCCATGGTACTTGCCCGCAAATGTATATCTAGATAATTTTATTGTAACTGGCCCTGTCGTATTTTAATTATAAAATGTACGTCCACCGATTCCGCAACTGTTAGACACCTTAGTTCTTGCAACCTAATGGCCCGCCCGTTACGTTCCTCTACAGTGTAAATGTCTACTCATCATATACGATTACAGTTTGCTCCGTGGCCGGCCCACGTGGTTATAGGCCCGTATTTGTATACTGACATTTTCACAATAAAGGTTTTTAAAAAAAACATGGTAGTAGTATTTACATTGGTAAAGTTTTTAATAATAGTCACTGTTTTAGAATCAGTAAAAGGCAAGTGAAATAAAGCAGTCCAATTACATGAAGGGTAAAAGGTATAATACGCAGGAACGAAGTAAAGATAAATGGTCAAGGGCTGTTGTGTTTTCTACTCCTGCAACATAAAGTGATCGATAAGAATCTGATATTCAGGCGTATCGGCGACTAAGACAGCAGGCCGAGCCTCTTTTGCTCAACGGCTCCGTCATGGGACGAAGAAACGCCCTTTTTCTCGAAAAAGGAATATATTTTACTTGCAGGACAGTTGTAAATTTTCCGGGAAAGTACATTAGCCTGGAACATTATAACATATGTTCAAGAAAAAATAATGTTCGAAAGTAATAAAAAGCGTAATTTTTTAGGTCATATGACCAAGCCTTTCATCATTAGAATAAGAAAAGTAAAATGAACCAGTGAAAAGTTTTATTAACAAGTCACATGACCTGTTATGCTTACGTTACGCGCTGCGCGCCGCGCCCCGGATCGCTTCCGGGAAGCTGCGCTTCGCGCACCGGAGCACTTCCGGATGTGCTAACGCGGCGCGTCATATGACGCATTACGCGACAACGCAGGTCCAGAATATAGTCAAAATGTCTCCACCAACCAGCGGTCGGAACACAACCCCTTTCAGCAGGCTAAATAGTTCTGTTAAATGACAACAGAAGGGACAGGCAACAAGAACCATCAGTCAAAGAGGGGAGGGCAAGTTCTTCTCTACCGGGTCACGTTGGGGCGCTACCGGAACTGATCGAATTGGTAGTCTACAGTGTTTCTGGATGTTTCAGACTGAAGCTGGCGTCAGCATGAGAGCACCACCATCTCGTAGCTCCGTCGTGGCCATTCCACGAGCAATCATGGCAGCCGCTCCCCACCAGAAGCCTGCGGGAGTCGGGGGCCCCCAAGACTTTTGTAGAATCTTCAAGGCTGAGGGGACGCTTTCGAGAATGGAGCCCAAGCTCTAGCAGACAAGCGTCTGAGTTCCAAGGTGTCGCAGGGCCATTTTAGTGGACCACGCCCAAATCTGAAGAGCCGGCCGCCATTTTGAGAGTCCTGTGGCAGCCGCCTATCGCTGCACCGCAAGAGCGGGAGCAACTCAACTACATGGTGAGCGAGACGCTGTAGTCGAAAGAGCGGGCGGTAAACAGCTGAATAGCAGAAGAGGCACAATGTAGCAAAAGCGGGCGGAATGGCAACTGAAACGGTAAAGGGGCGCCCCACTACAGCGTGTCTTTAGGTGAAACGGATTGTGGGACAAGGTCAAGAATGGAAGAGTCACCAAAAGGCAAAAAGTTCCGCTTGACCCCGGGAGCCGGCCACCTATGTCGGGGGCGATCTCAGGCCACACCAGGGCAACACGACTTGGGGAGGGGGCCGGAGCCAAGCGCCCCCTCCGAGTCCGTGCCATCACACCGTCCCTCGGGGGCCTCCGTCAAGCGGTTCAGGGTGGCACCGCATCACATTGTTTTCAAATGCAGTCACGTCCTCAAACAGCCCCCACTTACATTGAGAATAGTGAAGCTGTAGCAAGTGCAAATAAGCTTCAGACAGTGTTACAAGCACTCCTCAAAACTTTGAACTATCAGAGTGCATGAGTTTCATGCTCGATCGATTGAGCTAGCCAGATCGGGCAACAAAAAGTATAAAATAGTTATGTAAATAGTTATTTAATAAAATGTTTTACCCTGTTACTTTGCTGGTGTGTTGTATATATTTGTAATATTTGCATAGAGTTTATCGTTATTTTGGGCGGGGTGGGTGGCGGAGCCGAGCTGTCTTGCAGCCATCATGGTGTGGAGCTCAGTTCATCTCACTAGTTTCGTATTTCTCATGAGGGGTTGTTCCTAATGTTTCTATTTTAGCGAGGTCAAAAAGAGATCCCATTAGTGGCCTACTGATTTTGCTTGATTCCTTTTGTTTTTTTACACGATTTTTCACTATCTGCAAAGACTAAACAGAGTATTGCGACTCTGTGCTTGTTTGTAAATAGAGAATGAACCAAAGAGAACCAATTCTAAAACAGTAAATGCTTGGATAACAATCAATCAAATGGAGAGAGAAGCAGGCACGACGGATTACAACGGGGGCAAAGGCCTGCGTTAACTACCCTTCACTATCTGCAAAGAGAGAGTACTCCTAATAGAAATGAGGGGGAGGGGGGGGGGCAGCATTCAAAGCAGATCAGTGTGCATAAACACGAAAATGTTTTTACTTACCATGTACTTGACATTCGACAGCTTATGATATTTGCTATTAAAAAACCATTGAAATTCACTGAAAAAACCATAGGTTAGAGACCATATATAGTTAGGAATTAGCATTTAAAAAACCTTGAAAATTCACTGAAAAAACCATAGGTTATAGACCATATATAGTTAGGAATTAGCATTTAAAAAACCTTATTTTACTCACACAAAACCATTGAAATTCCATATATAGTTAGTTGCACTAACTATATATCGCGCACCCGCAATCCACTGCTGATGATGTCACATATTACATCATTCATGACATGGTCAGTGACATCACTGATGACATCACTGATGACATCTCAAATGACATCACTGATGACATCACTGATGACATCTCATTTGACATCATTCTTGTGCTAATACGATAAACCTCTTCAGACTCTAATATAACCTTAGATACACTCAGTGTATACAGACACTCACACACTGTCACTCATCCATGGAGTTACTCACACACCTAGTCAGTCATGCAAAGAAACAATCTCACCTCCATTTCCTCAACTATACAGTTATACACACCTTACTTATTCAAACATATACTAACACATATTTACTCTCTTATACAATCCCTGATACAAGTTCACAATGATCCATACAGCCACTCACACATTCAGTGGCTCTCATGCACAGTTATTTATATATGCCAACTCTCACATGTACTGTGTTTTACATATGTACTTACTATGACATGTAGCATTGAGATATCCATTCACTCATCAATACACTCATGCACACAGTCAACCGCCCATGTAGCTGTTTCCACATGCACTCTTGAACTCATACACCTAGTGAATCAACTGCTCACACATCTATGCACAGAGTCACACACCTCCCAGCCACCCCCACACAAACTCAATCTCCCATACAAATACTTGGGCAACCAATCAATAACACATATAACCTCTCGTATAGCTAATGATCAACACATGCAGCAGTTTACATCACAACAGACATACTGATGCACATATTCAGACAGTTTAGTCACTAACCCATGCATTTAGTACGACACATTTATTCACTCACTCATACAGTCAGTCACGCACCTACTAAATCCTTCATCCAGACACTTATACATCCACTCATTCTTCAATAAATCAAACATATTTAAACTTTACAGAAACACACAGTCACTGGATGATGTCATCAGTGATGTCATTTGAGATGTCATCAGTGATGTCATTTGAGATGTTATCAGTGATGTCATTTGAGATGTCATCAGTGATGTCATCAGTGATGTCATCAGTGATGTCATTTGAGATGTCAGTGTGTGAGTGTCTGTATGCACTGAGTGTATCTAAGGTTATATTAGAGTCTGAAGAGGTTTATCGTATTAGCACAAGAATGATGTCAAATGAGATGTCATCAGTGATGTCATCAGTGATGTCATTTGAGATGTCATCAGTGATGTCATCAGTGATGTCACTGACCATGTCATGAATGATGTAATATGTGACATCATCAGCAGTGGATTGCGGGTGCGCGATATATAGTTAGTGCAACTAACTATATATGGAATTTCAATGGTTTTGTGTGAGTAAAATAAGGTTTTTTAAATGCTAATTCCTAACTATATATGGTCTATAACCTATCGTTTTTTCAGTGAATATATATATATATAGGAATCCACAGTCCTGAGGTGCCAGAAACAACGAACGGACATATATCTATACTACTATTATAAAGAGAGAACTTTGAACCTTTGAGGCGGGTAAACTCAGGAACCACAGCACCAATCCAAACACCCGATACATCGTTGTAATTGTCAGGGTCTGCAGATGGACATAGGCTATATAAAAAAATAAAATATACGTTCTTTAAAATATTTACGATTAAAAAAAAAGTAGTCCCTTGGTAGTAGCGCCGGCCGCGACGTGCGTGCTGACATCAGGAGCGCGGGGAGGAGCGGCGTACATGAGCGCGGGGAGGAGCGGCGGACATGAGAGCGGGGAGGAGCGGTGGACAGGCAGGGAGGAGCGGCAGCTGAGGTAGGTGAAGAGGCCCGTGTGCGGCTCATTGGGGGCCTTGAAAGTGGCGGGTGCGCTCCGGGGGACCCACGGACAACGTCGGGGCGGGCGGGGGCCCTGAAGCCTGAGACAACGTCGGGGCGGGCGGGGGCCCAGAAGCCTGATTGCTCCCAGACAACGTCGGGACGGGCTGCTAGTAACTTGTAATAATATATTTTTAACCACACAGCATAATTTTAACATTTTACAAAGTAATTTGGTTGCCTTTTTTGCTGTTCTCAGAATATATTCAATTTCACTAGAAACAGTGATTTCAATCGTACTCGTCACATAACAGCGGGCAAAAAAAAACAATCAATAAGACTGTTTAAAAAAAAACAAGAATCCATCCTCAATAAAATACTGTATAATACAAATCACACATATATAAAATGCTTACTGCTAAGAAAATTTTATAACTTAAATTTATAAACACTGTAAATGTTGTCGCTTAAAAGTATACACCGAGACAATGTGCAAGAAAAAGTCCATAATTCAAACATATACCTTTCCATGAGGCCAAATGGTATTTTTGCACTACATTTTATGTAAATCGTCAAATGGTAATCCTATAAAATCATAATAATAAATTCCTCAGAGGCTGAATTATCTTCCTAAAACTTTGGCTTTAAAAATATTAGGTAGGAATTTGGTAATTCGCTAGGCAAACGTTGTTTGAAAACCAACTGAGCATCATTACAAAGTGTATAGCCTTTGTCATATTTTAGATAGGCAGTGTAATGTCCAGATGTGGAAGGACCATCATGGAAAATTATTGCTACTGCTACAAAAGTCCCTCCTGATATTGATAGCTGAGTTGCTGCAAAATGTTTTATTAAAGTGTCCACTTTACTCCCATCAGTTGTACAACGTTGCATCATTAAAATTATATATTGTCCATATCATTGTATAAATAATGTTGATAACATTGCTGATTTGCATTGGCTACACTCCATGTTTTGATTTGCAGCTTTAACTAATTTATTGAAAGACACTGATTTACAGTCCGGTAATGTCAAACATAGAAATCTTTCAGTGTCTACATTAGTGCTACATGTATACATACAATTTTCACAATGATGTTCCCATTTATAACAAAGGCCAAAAATATTTTCTATTTCTACACCTTCATTTTCCAATATGGTAAGAATACACATTAGAAATTCCTGAGCTTCTTGTTGGATATTTTAAGTAAATTGTGTAGAACCAGAGCATACATCCAAAAGATTACGAACATCACAAACACTTTGTATTTCACTTGTATCAGTTCTCAATTTTTCATAAATGGAATGCAACAAGGAACAAAATCTTTTTTCCAGATTCTCCATAATTTGCTGTTGCAAACCTTCAAGAAAGAAAACAACATTGACCACTAGCATAGTAGTTGACACCTGAACTATTTTCCAACTGATAACCAACAATCTCTTCAACAGTGTCCTTTTTAGGGCTCGCAAGAGAAGCGTAGCGAAAAAGCCCTTTTACTAGGGTATCGAAAATGGACCTGGAAATTCCACACAGTTCATGTGTGTGATTTCCTAGGTCCATTTTGATTGGGCTTTGGGTGCATGCTGTTTTTTAACAGAACTCGCAATAGGCCAAAGGCGGTCGTGTAGCTCCGCCTAATGCCTATTGATGTCTGTTACACGCACCAAAGCCCATGTGTCTCAATTATCGCGGCCAGACACGCCGCCATAATTGAAGAAATATGCCTGCAGTGGCGCACACGCTGCACCACACGCGGGATTTTTTTTTTTTACACAATAGCGAGCGCAAAAAAGATCGCTTTCAGTGCTGCTTGTTTCCTTTTTCCCAGCCCCTTCATATCTCACCCCCACCTCTCTCCCGCACAGATGTCCTCACCTGCGGCTGCCCCGCCCCTCACAGAAACACACAGCGTCGACATGACAGAGGACCGTACCTGCCGCCGGACATCCTGGATGTTGTCAGAGTTCACATTGCTGCTGGCCCGTCAGACTGCGTTGCATCAGAAGTCACCATCCTCCCCGTCTAACCCGAGAGCCGTGCCAGGGGCTCACTGGCAGGGACCGCACTCAGACTTCCATCCTTGGCTTGGCGGGATATAATGCTTCATCTCCTCCCGATGGGGCCAAGCCCTCGTCCGGCTCACACCTCATAGCGGCTCCGCTCTGGCGCCAAGCCCCGGTGCTCTGTGGGGAAAAGAACCAGCCCTTTGCAAGGGACCCTTTCTGCGGCAGAACCCCTCATTTTCTGTGGTGCAAAGTCATCTCAGTGTGTTTCAGCTGTGCTTTTTTTGGTAACAAAATCCATTTGTAGCCAAGAAACAATGAATGCACGAACAAAGGATGACTTTTATTTAGAATTGGATCGCGTCTAGATGCTGTCTGGGACCGCAGAATCAGATGGATCTGTTTCAGTGCTGATCTCGAACCATGCCCGCTCTATGGGGGTATCCCCCCACAAACCGCACCCGGCAGAGCTTGGAACATGCCAATGGGAAGGGTTATGGCTGCATGGGGGACCGGGGACAGGCTCAGATAAACAGAGGTGACATCGAGGGTGGGGGTGAAATTGTGAATTAGAGAGGCGAGTGCAGAAATCCAAGACAGGCACCAAAAGGGAGCAGGCTTGTTTAAAGGGGGATGGGGAGGGGGGTCGGAGATTCGTATTGTGTTTATCCATTCAGTTGCGAACCAAATCCCTCGCCATAATCTTTCCTCTCTTTTGGCTTCCCTACCCGGTGGGGCCCCCACTGCTATTGTGGGTAAGGCACTTTGTTGATATTTATTTGTGTAAAATCCTGTAATTAAAGTCGACATAACATGCTCTGCTTACTGATAACAGCTGGAAATGTGAATTAATGTCAGATTTATTTGCGGCACGAGAAATTTGGAGTGTCTGGCTACCGCTCTGAGTCCTCCATGTTGCCTATCAGCTGCAGAGGGTTGCCCCGCTTCACACTGCTCGGGCAAGCAGCAGCTGCATATGGCTAAAAAATAAAATACCAGTGAAATCGTTTCATTGCCATTTTATTTTTCTCATTTGCTAATCGTGTCTCGCAGTGGGTGAGGGTGTGACACTCTACCCTAATGAAGAAACCGCTTCTGGGTTTTACCATACAGATCACCTAGCGATACAAAAGGGGATGATGGACGGAGCGTTTGAACAAATCAAACACTCACCCCCAGTCAACTGATCTGGTTTTAATCCATCACCATTCTTTAGTTCACTCAGCCACCCCAGTTCAGACATGGCTATATGCAAATCAGTCTGACCCTGTGCCTTATGGGAACAGTCCAGCCCGAACTGCCAAGCCATGTCTTCCCTGGACCGGAAACAAGCATCCTGGGACCGGTTTCGGATTCATAATCCTCATCAGCCAGGCTATCTTGAATCCAGTGGCCAAGTGAACAAGGGACTCACGTCTGAGTATACCCTGCCACACTTAGGGCGAACAAACCGATACAAAAGGGGATGATGGACGGAGCGTTTGAACAAATCAAACACTCACCCCCAGTCAACTGATCTGGGTTTAATCCATCACCATTCTTTAGTTCACTCAGCCACCCCAGTTCAGACATGGTTATATGCAAATCAGTCTGACCCTGTGCCTTATGGGAACAGTCCAGCCCGAACTGCTAAGCCATGTCTTCCCTGGACCGGAAACAAGCATCCTGGGACCGGTTTCGGATTCATAATCCTCATCAGCCAGGCAATCTTGAATCCAGTGGCCAAGTGAACAAGGGACTCACGTCTGAGCATACCCTGCCACACTTAGGGCGAACAAAGCGATACAAAAGGGAATGATGGACGGAGCGTTTGATCAAATCAAACACTCACCCCCAGTCAACTGATCTGGGTTTAATCCATCACCATTCTTTAGTTCACTCAGCCACCCCAGTTCAGACATGGCTATATGCAAATCAGTCTGACCCTGTGCCTTATGGGAACAGTCCAGCCCGAACTGCCAAGCCATGTCTTCCCTGGACCGGAAACAAGCATCCTGGGACTGGTTTCGGATTCATAATCCTCATCAGCCAGGCTATCTTGAATCCAGTGGCCAAGTGAACAAGGGACTCACGTCTGAGCATACCCTGCCACACTTAGGGCGAACAAAGCAATACAAAAGGGGATGATGGACGGAGCGTTTGAACAAATCAAACACTCACCCCCAGTCAACTGATCTGGGTTTAATCCATCACCATTCTTTAGTTCACTCAGCCACCCCAATTCAGACATGGCTATATGCAAATCAGTCTGACCCTGTGCCTTATGGGAACAGTCCAGCCCGAACTGCCAAGCCATGTCTTCCCTGGACCGGAAACAAGCATCCTGGGACCGGTTTCGGATTCATAATCCTCATCAGCCAGGCTGACTGGGTGTAAGTGTTTGATTGGTTCAGATGCTCTGTCCATCACCACCCCCTTTTGTACCGCTTTTGGCCACCATAAGTGTGGCAGGGTATGCTCAGACGTGAGTCCCTTGCTCACTTTGCCACTGGATTCAAGCAAACCGGGCTGACGACGGCGGGAATGCCAGAAACCGGTCCTCGGAAGCTTGTTTCCGGTCCAGGGAAGGCATGGCTTGGCAGTTCGGGCTGGACTGTTCCCATGAGGCACAGGGTCAGACTGATTTGCATATAGCCATGTCTGAACTGGCGTGGCAGAGTGGGCTAAAGAACGGTGATGGATCAAACCCAGATCTTTTGACTGGGTGTGAGTGTTTGATTGGTTCAGATGCTCTGTCCATCACCACCCCCTTTTGTACCGCTTTTGGCCACCATAAGTGTGGCAGGGTATGCTCAGACGTGAGTCCCTTGCTCACTTTGCCACTGGATTCAAGCAAGCCGGGCTGACGACGGCTGGAATGCCAGAAACCGGTCCTCGGAAGCTTGTTTCCGGTCCAGGGAAGGTATGGCTTGGCAGTTCGGGCTGGACTGTTCCCATGAGGCACAGGGTCAGACTGATTTGCATATAGCCATGTCTGAACTGGGGTGGCTAAAGACTGGTGATGGATCAAACCCAGATCTTTTGACTGGGTGTGAGTGTTTGATTGGTTCGGATGCTCTGTCCATCACCACCCCCTTTTATACAGATCACCAGGCATGCGTGCATGGCACATGTGTTTGCTAGCTCTGAGTGCATAACCCAGGTTAGGCCGAGTGCGCAGCATTCACGGTGTTCCGCACAGGTGGAAAGGTAAGGTCCGAGTCCGCAACACATGCTGAGGTGTGCTCGTCCTAAGTGCATAGCACCTTAGTTGTCCGACAAAGTGGCATACGTGAGTTAGGCCTGAGTGCCTGGCACGTGTACAGGGTTGTGCTTGGTTTCCCATGTGCCTGCGTGACTTAGGCCTGAGTGCTCGGTACACATGCAGAGTGGTGTTGGACTTGAGTACAGAGCCTCCAAGGTGTCCCACACATGTGATTTAGGCTTCAATGCACAGCACACTTGCGGAGTTGAGCGGACCCATCTGCTCTGCAGGGGGTGCAAAAAGAAACCGCTAATCCAAAGATGCCATTTCCGTGCTTGCCCCTTAGCACCATGCCTTACCTCCTCTGTGCTCCCTTTGCACCACGCCTCCTCCTGGACTAGACTCCCTTTGTTACAAGCCTCTCCTTGCCCCGTGTCTCCCCTCCTCTATGCTCTCCCCACTCCCTCTATGCCTCCCTCTGCTCGATTCTCTCCTTACCTGTTCCTCTCACTAGCCGCCTCTACAGCACTCGGCTCCCCCTCAGCAGCTGCTGCCTTTTACACAGTCCCAGCCGGGGCTTGAGCCGGACGCCTGGCAGCCCTTCAGCAGGAGACGCCACGCTCCCACCACACTACCCCAGTCCCCCTCCTGAGGGAAGCGGACGGGGTCACTGGGCCAGGCTGCCCAGACTGCCCACCTGACACAGCACCCCAGCCCCCTAGGTCCATACGGTCCCGAGCGTATCACACTGTACCATTGCACAGTTGCTATGGCAACAGGTTTCAGATCCTGTACCAGTCTTTTTTTTTTTACAGCAACTCTCTTTTTATTCTATAACAATGCACTCTGCCCTGAGATAGAAAGGAACAAAGTGGGCCTTCTGTACTTTCCAAACATCCACTAACTCCTGCCAGATTTTCTTATTCTTAGTCGGCACACCATTAACAAGAAGAACAAGTGGTTCACTTTCTACACTGTCTACACCAATAGTTTCAATATTTTTCTTTAAATCTAACGGTAAATACACAGCGTTTCCTTTTAATCCTTTTTGTAAATCTGAAGGAGGCAATTTACCTGTTTTAGGCTCCATACGAACAATAGCCCGAAACGGGTGCACACATTAAATGAGAATAGGCTCATAGGTATTTAAATCTATCAGTTCTGGAGGAATAGCAACTAATTCTAAATATGTATGCACAGCTCTAGCGGGCATTTTGTTCTCATCTAATTTGTTATAACAATATTTACAAATACGCTGATCAGAACCCAAACCAAAACAATTTTCTATCAACAAATAAGTTGCAAATTCCTCTCACTTATCATTATTTTCTTTTTCACTTTTTAAATACAGATCAACACTCCTAGTCTGATTTATATAGTGAGTTCGCCGGCAACAAATACAAGAATAGCTTGGCCTTTCACCTGAAATCACCTTAAATGTTGTAATTTCATCTTCAACATTTTTTGTACAATGATGTTCAACATTCTCTTCAACATTTTCTACTATTAATGTCTCAGTTTCTGCACTCTCTTGTTCAGGACCAAAGTAACAAAACTCAATTTCATCACAAACCTTCTTCACATCTGATACTGACCCACGCAAAAGAGCACTGTTCAATTAATTTAACTTTAGTGCTGGACTTTTTGCATAATATAATCTTCTGACTAACTTCCGCATTTGAGTATGATGTACTACCAACATCCTGAAATGGTGAAAAACACTTTGACATACTTTCCTAGAAAGACAAGCCAGAGAAGGACCTTGCAAACCAGTATTTTTTCTTACTCTGCAGGGGTCTAGTCCTTGCAACATCTTAATCTTTTGTCTAACACTTTTTTCAGTATATTCTCGTGGGAAATTGCATAAAAAATCAATAGATTCTTGTCGTACACTACAAATACTACTGCAATCCCAAGAGTACACAGGGGCTGTAGGACGTCTGCCTAGAACTTCATCAGCTATCACTTCTTCTGCATTTCTGGGAACCATTTACTCTTTCTCAATTGGAGAACCATTTCTAACCTCATAAGCTCCACCACTGGTGTCAACTGCATCCAACAAATCATTGGTCTGAAAATAACTCTCTTCATTAAAGAAAGGCTCTGTACTTGAACTGTGTTTCCATTCCCCACAAAAAATCACAAAAATTAGTTCTATTAATTCCTCTTTTCCTCTTATTTTTGACCTTCATGAAATGGATTGGTGTATCTAGTGATCAAATTCTGTTTAAAACTAAAATAAATAATTTCCTCTTTACTTCAAAAGCCTTTTCAACAATAGATTTAATATGCTTCTTCTTTTTATAAAATAGTGCCCTCTTTTTATATTTCGTCATATCTTTCAGTAAATTATGTACTACTCTATTATGATTTTTTTTTTTTTACCTATTTCTTTATATTGATTTTCTCTTCTTTTGCCATAAATTGTATCCTTGGAATGTACAGTGCCTTTTTTTCCTTATTTTACTTTTTTTCGTGCTTGGAATATGTTCAGTGCTTTCAACATTTTCAATATTCTTTCTGACTCTAGTAATATTTTTAATAAACTCCTTTGTGGTCTTACCAGAAATGTTTGTCTTCAAGTAACTGTACTTTTTCTATCCTTTTCTTTTTCTTACTTGGTCCGGCATGATAAGTTTATTTTCATGATGATAAACAGTATCTGTAAAAAATATTCATAAATAAATGTATATTAATAACTTAATAAATTATACTTTTCTATTACTATACAAACACATTTTATATAAATAGTGACTAAGAAATTGTAGATTTTAAATACAAGTGTGAATGTGGTTAGAGCACTACATGCATATTGCATAGGAGTTTAAAGCATTCCATAGCCTAAAGCCTCGCACACTGCATAACTGTATACATACTGACTGAATGATTACAGTACTATAAGAAGAATCATTGGGTGAATTCATAATTGGGCGAGTTTTACTTTAGTGAATGGATTAGTGCATGGTACTGGATGAGTCACTAAGGGATTGCAACAGCAGTCACAGGGTGTTTGCTGGAGTGCATGGATCGTGACTGGGGAATTGTATGCCTGAAACACAAGTGTGAAGGTGGTTAGACCACTACATGCATGGTACATAGGAGTTTGAAGCACTGTGTGCCCTAAAGCCTGGCTCTCTACATGAGTACATCTACTCATGTGTCTGAAAACGCATCAAGCAACCAAATGATTCTCTCTCAATTTTCCCAAATGCACACTGACTCACAGTGTGATCTAGACAAATAACAGTATCCCTTGCATTTTACTGAAAGGATTACTACATGCTACTGAAAGAGTCAGTATGGGATTGCAAGAGCACTCACAGGGTGTTTGTTTGAGTTTATGGATACGAACTGGGGAATTGTAGGCCTGAAACACAAGTGTGAAGGTGGTTAGACTACTACATGCATAGTGCATAGGAGTTTCAAGCACTCTGTTGCGTTGCCTCACTCTGCGTCAAGGAGGTGTTCTATGGGCATTGCAATCGTTGTTCTCAGGCAACCCACATGAATTTTGATGCTGCCCTTCACCTTACTTGATCACGTAAACCTGGAGCTGCACCAAAAAATAACACCTCCAAACAGCAGGCATAAAGATTAGAAATATCTGTATTTCTCCTTGTTGTTTCCTCTTTCTATGTGCGCTGCACAAATATAAAGAGGAAAGTGCCTCTCTGGATTGTTTTTGTGCAGGACTATGCCCCTTCCAGCACAAACAAAATCCTGTATGCAACGGAGGCACCCTTGCTCGATTTTGCAAGCGTTCCTACCTTGGCACAAGCAGCAAATTTGGCGCCAGTGCAGGGGTAAATGACAGGAATGCACTGTATTTCATAAATACGGTGCATTCCTGCCCTTTCACATTGAAGTTTGTCAGCACAGCAAGAAGACTTGCAGTGCTGCCTTAACCAATTCCCATAAATGATGCTCTAAGTTTACGGACATTCTCAAGGTGTAATTGTAGCAGCAAGGACTTTTTCTTCTCTAAGACGACTTGCAGTTTTCAGAATTCACTTACAAATTTGAATACAAAAAATGTACTATGAGTTGGAAAACCCTTCTAATAATTTTGCAAATTAATTTACCATAGGTATTACAATTGAATGTAGCAGTTTTTATTCCAGCATGTTCTTCCTACGCTTGGACGTTTTTTTCTAACAGTGGACTATGCCCAGGGCACATTCGGGTTTTGCAGCATCCCTGTCAATCCCCTCTAAATTAAATAACATTTAATTAGAATTTAATAATAAATAGGATTGAGCGTGAGTCATAGAAAAGTTGAAGATGTGTCTCTGCTGAGCCATTTCAATAAGTGTAAAGGCATTATTGCGCATTTTAAAATGTGATGAATATCTGTTTATTTTTCCATTACATTTTGAAGACCGTTTAGGATTGAACTTGAAGTAGAAAGGTAGGAAAAACTACTTAAAGGTAAGTTATTTTTAACCCAAGCGAAAGTATTTCACATGAGGTAGAGTAAATGATGATCGTGACTTGGATTGCTAAGTCTTAGCAGGAAAGTAATGCCCAAAACATTACTGAGTTTTTCTGATTGATAAAATAAATTATATAAATAAAGCAAAGGGGTTTAAAAATATATTTTTATTGGAAGACAATTGAGCCTAATTTGAGCTTACCTAACATGATCACGTTTTCTCAATTTGCAAGCTATACACACCACCAAATTTAAGATCCGTTGAAGACGGCCCCAGAGGAGTCAGGTAGGCCCAATTAAAGTATGTTACTGTGAGAAAGTCATTCTTTTGGCCGTAATCACCCCTATTTTTTGACTGATACCAGTGGTTACTGTTACAATTGGGGTCTCCAATTGGCAGAGGTTTGCACACTATCCAACGTGGGATCACCATTCTATTCTGGGTGTCAGATATACACCCTAAATTGACCTGTGCTCACACTCTGGTCGCCTTACACCAGCCAGAATTGCTTAACTTAAGAGGCAATGTGTAAAGCATTTGTGTAACACTTAAATTACAGACCTTAATGAAAACACCACAAAAAGACTCCATGGAGCTTTAGGAACATAGAGAATATTTATCTGTATACAACAAGAGTGAAACAACAAACATCCAATGAGGAGAAGTCGAGGTATGGATTTTTGAAGATTAAATGGGAAAACAGTGCTTAGAAGTCACTAGTGGGTAAAAGGATACTTGAGGTCTCAAGGGATCAATGCAAAGCCAGAGTTCAGGCGGAATGAGATCAATTGCAGGCCGGCTACAAGACCCAGATAGGTCCCGCTGAAGAAATACCTTGGATGGAGCTTTGGGCAACGGGGAGAGTCTACTGTGTCATCGTCTTGCAGCACAAAAAGGGACCTGGGCCGCTGTCGAGCTCCGTTGAAGTCAAAGCAAGGCTTCAATATTGAGCAGCCTCTGCGTCGCCATCGAGCTGTGCAGGCACTAGATTATTTGTTGTTGAACAGCCTCTGCATCGGCGTCGAAGGTCGATGCAGTGGAAATTCTCACGCAGTCAAGGCAATGCAGCGGTTTTTACAGACATGAGCTGCAGAACCCCCTTCTGCGGCCCAGTATTGGAAGTGGCACCTCAGGCAAGGATAGGACTCACAGATGGTAGAGTCCAGCAGCACCAGCAGGATTGTAGGAAGTATTTTTGTCCCTGAGTCTTCAGAAAACAGGACAACTCAGCAAAGCAGAGAAGCAGCTCCTCAGAACAGTCAGTCACAGCAAAGTGGCAATTCTTCCAGCGCAGCAGTCTTTACCCCAGCAGAGTTCTTCCCAGGTCCAGTGGTGTACTGATTTGGTAGGCTCAGAGCCTTGGTACTTATGCCCAAAAGTTCCTTTGACGTAGAGGGTGGTGAGCAAGGGACTCACATCTGAGCATACCCTGCTAACTTATGGCGAACAAAGCGGTACACTTTGCCACTGGATTCAAGCAAGCCTGGCTGAAGACGGCTGAAATGCCAGAAACCGGTCCTAGGAAGCTTGTTTCCAGTGCAGGGAATGCATGGCTTGGCAGTTCGGGCTGGACTGTTCCCATGAGGCACAGGGTCAGACTGATTTGCATATGGCCATGTCTGAACTGGGGTGGCAGAGTGGGCTAAAGAAAGGTGATGGATTAAACCCAGATCTGTTGACTGGGTGTGAGTGTTTGATTGGTTCAGATGCTTCGTCCATCACCACCCCCTTTTGTACTGCTTTGTTTGCCATAAGTTGGCAGGGTATGCTCAGACGTGAGTCCCTTGCTCACTTAGCCACTGGATTCAAGCAAGCCTGCCTGAAGATGGCTGAAATGCCAGAAACCGGTCCTAGGAAGCTTGTTTCTGGTCCAGGGAAGGCATGGCTTGGCAGTTTGGGCTGGACTGTTCCCATGAGGCACAGGGTCAGACTGATTTGCATATGGCCATGTCTGAACTGGGGCTGCAGAGTGGTCCAAAGAACGGTGATGGATTAAACCCAGATCTGTTGACTGGGTGTGAGTGTTCGATTGGTTCAGATGCTCCGTCCATCACCACCCCCTTTTGTACCGCTTTGTTCGCCATAAGTTGGCAGGGTATGCTCAGATCTGAGTCCCTTGCTCACTTTGCCACTGGATTCAAGCAAGCCTGGCTGAAGACGGCTG
Source organism: Lissotriton helveticus (assembly GCF_964261635.1). Taxonomy (NCBI): domain Eukaryota; kingdom Metazoa; phylum Chordata; class Amphibia; order Caudata; family Salamandridae; genus Lissotriton; species Lissotriton helveticus. The sequence continues at coordinate 982,457,912 of NC_136071.1, read as the reverse complement.
AAATGCCAGAAACCGGTCCTAGGAAGCTTGTTTCCGGTCCAGGGAAGGCATGGCTTGGCAGTTCAGGCTAGACTGTTCCCATGAGGCACAGGGTCAGACTGATTTGCATATGGCCATGTTTGAACTGGGGTGGCAGAGTGGGCTAAAGAACGGTTATGTATTAAACCCAGATCTGTAGACTGGGTGTGAGTGTTTGATTGGTTCAAATGCTCCGTCCATCACCACCCCCTTTTGTACCACTTTGACGTAGAGGGTGACTTCAAAGGAACGCTCTGAATTGCAAAAAGATCCCTTTCAACCTAGTTCTGTCTTGCAGGCTATCTGTGGGAGTGTAGTGTAGTTCCTATCTTCCCAATAGGCTCTGCGCATTGGAATAATACCTACAGCAGTAAAGGCCTAGGCCAGACGTTAACTAGGTCTACTACTGTCGATACTAGACTTAAGTTTTGGGTTTGCCAGCGTAGCTCAGAGTTCGCTAGAAACTTTCTCGAATGTTCAGGAAAGAATTAACTTCCCTGATTAGACAAGAAGGGATTTAGTTTCTGACAACCATAGAACATGACAACTTTGCTCTCCCCTAATCAAGAGTGTATCTCCAGAGTCGTGTGAGCACAAGGCAATTATTTTACTCAGTCAGTACGTGCATTCTTAGTCTCATCAGATTGTAGAGAAAAGGAAGAGACGGGCGTGTTCAATAAAAAGGTGTTATTTATTGATCAGTCTCTTTTCTCGAACAAGAGAAATGGATCGATATTATTGCAATACTTATAGTTAAGTAAAGTGCATACATTAAAAGCAATAGTATAAAATAATACTGTAGAAACATTGATATGGTTTCTGAGCCATATGATGTTTAAAATGATTAAAATATATTTACATACACATATACATTTGACTAACGTACTCAACTGGTGTTTCTAAATACGCCTACCCCGTGTACCTGACCTAAGTCTAATGCGTGGGCGGGAATAGAAAGTTACAGTTTAAGTTAAGTTTGTTTTTGCCAAGTGAATAACTAAAGAATTCTCTGTGAGGGGTTATTCAGTTCTGTACCTGGAAGTTAGGATGAATGAGGACTGGTATCTCTTTCGCTGCTCTCGATATTCCAGGCTGCCTGCGAGGGCTGCCCGAAAGCGCCGGTGCTGGGTCTCTCGGCAGGAGATAGCAGCGCGTCTCTCAGCGCGTCAGGAAGGCGGGGCTGCTGCCAGCGGGGTCTGCTCTGCTTCTGGGCTTCGGCAAGTATGGCTGCTCCGTCTCGTCACCACGCGTGTGTTTGCATAGGGCAAGATCGGCAATATTTATACCTTTAAGGTGCCGAGATTGACGTAAGGATGGACATAGATACGTCAATAAAGATGTCATACGACTTGCTCGTTAGCACATTCTTTTACTGAAGTTCTCTGTGAAATCAAAACAATGGCCGCACGGATTTTCCAGGTTGTCATAGGTTTGATTTGTTATGAGAACGTCGTATGCCTTATCAGGGGCTGGAGGAATGTCGCTTGTCTAATTAGATCTCAAGCGTTATGACCTAATCAGATAACACGTTCCTGTGCCGTAGTGTGACTGCGTCAGATAACGGTATCTGCATCATGGGGGCTTTTCTTGCCTCATGGGCTGACTGTTAGTTAACTTGATAGTTAGTTTAACTAGAATAGGGTCAGGAATAGGGGGATCGATTCAGAACCTATAGGAATACATGACACCCACTCCACGCTAACTATGGTCATATTTACTAATCTATGCATAGTATAACATAGTACAACATACTATAGAGTATAGTGTATACCTCACCACCCCAAAATACATAAATGCATTTTGAAATTTTCAAATATACTGAAAAATTTGCAGTCATATATATTGTATGCACTTAAGCTATGAATTAAACGCTAAAGTAAACACGCATTTGTATACATTATTGCTTATTTGGTATATGAGAAATACACATGAAATGGCTCTTAATATGGCTATACAGAAAGAAAGTTCGAGACCATTTCATCACATAATGAAATATTTGTGAACATACCAGCGGGCAACTAAAGTTTATAAAGTATCTAAAAATAGAAATCTTAGTTCTCTAGGAATAGTTTCTTACTTTAAGCAGAAGATAAGTGTCCCGAAAATTTTGTAAAAAATAATTTGGGGCTGCTAAAAAATTGCTGTCCGTGAACTGGTGGGAAAAATTGTTCATGTGACTTTATTTTTAAAGTTGAAGGCCGAATTCAGGGAACGCCGTGTGCGAGCTTGCTCAAAAGTCTCTATTTCTGTTCTGGAGAGAACATCATATCATTAAGGCTTTCGAAAAAACTGTCAACAGCTTCATGGGAAAGTTCCACTAAGTCGGAAATAGGTGTAACCATGCATTCGTGCGCATGATTGTCTCCATTGACATTCTGATTCGCATTGCTGACAGAAGGTCGTACCTGATCGATGCTGCTTTCATCTTGAACTTCACTACTCTTCGATCGTAGTGGTGAAGATTCCACGAATGCCGTCATCAGGATTGGCAGCCTTTGAGGGCAGCACAAAGCGTGAACCTTGGTAGGAACCAACAATGTATCTGCATCCACTGGCGCATCGGATTGTAGCGTCAGACAGGTGTCTAACACGCATTCTTCTCCGCATAGCAGACACCTTAATACAGGTAAAACACACCTTTGCCACCTTGGTCGAAATGATAGAAACCAAGTCATGTTCAGGTCTCTAAGCCGGGAGAGTCCCAGGATTTTTGATATCCGGTCCCGGTATCCAATGGCTAGGATTGTATCTTCCATTGTCGCGAGAGTTTGATCTGTGACATGGGTTGCCATAACGAAAAATAAGGACTAAGAATAGGATTCCTGCAATTAGTCCCAGGATCAGGGGAAGTCCGCCAAAAATCGAATGGACGAAATCTGGAAAAAAAAACAGTATGGCTTTGAATGGTGTTAATGCCATCGAAAATACTGTCTTAAATACCTTTGAGACCCCAGTGGTATCAGAAATATTTAAGATTTCGCTCAGGATTTCCGCGAAATGTACGGATGAATTAGTTGATAATAATGTATGTATCTCTGCAGTCGTCCTTGCGACTTGTAGATCATACGTTTCTTTTGATGACGTGAGCCTTGTAGGCGTCTGAAGAAGCACTGTTTTCATTCTGCTTAAAGTATCTATTCGAATAGAAGTAATTTTCAAATTGGGCCATGCCCTTGCCTCCCTGTCTGGAAAGGAGCTGGGGAACAAAGAACGTCCACAGCACTTGACCGTCGCAGTCGTAGTGACTAGATAAGGAGTCCCGGGCGAAAGACTACAACATCTGCGGTCTACAATAAGAATGTAACTCCCATTATAGAGTCTTTGAAAGAATGGTTCTATTTCAGTTGCAGGTGCGCCTTGCTGGTGACATGAAAGGTTGTATGAATTCCCTTCACAGGCTTCATGCAAACTAATTCTGTTACACAGAAGCGTGCCGCTTAGTGACATAGCACAATTGTTGCCACTAAGAAACACTTTCTGTCCTTTATTACTGACACATGCATGTGAATAGGGCAGGTTCCAAGTTGTTTTAAGGTACCCCTTCCCCAATTTCTCGTACATGCCAGCCTGTATATATTTTTGGCAGTATTGAAACCTGAAGGTTGAGATTGGAATATTTATGATTCCGTGGATTATCCATTCACTGACAGGTCGTTCTGACATTGTCATTGGTAATCTTTCTAGTTTTTCAATGCTCAAGATTGTATAATCAGCACCCTTTTGCGCCATACCGATTTGTCTATCAGTAAGGTTAAAGATTTGGAATAGTGACGTTGTGTTGATTAAACGCCAAGGCACATAGCCTGAACGCAGATTTTGTAACGTCCAGCCAAGCTGTACAATAGAACGCAATTGTGACTGACCATGTTGTAATAACAGTAAGTCTTGCGATAATATATCGATTGCTGAAGACACAATGCTGTCCAATGAAAAAATTCTGGAGGACAGAGTCATTAACCCATTGTCCACTACAGAAAGTGATTTTTCCAAATTAATACGGTCAATTTCCCGTATTCTCTCTGCTGTTTCAATTTGATTAACCTTCCAGGCCTCATTGTATGCTGCATATACAGAGGCTGCTATGAAACGCTTTTGACGCTGTTTGCGTGGTCCCATTATGAAATCACGCAAGTCAGCACCATCAGTAAGTAAAGTTAGGTGTTGCTTAATTTCAGGCAGTGTGGAAGTTTGTAGCCACTGAAGGCATAATTTGCCCACACTGTAGGTTGTTATTATCCCTGGGTGATGTCTTTGGGGATATCTAGGGTCTGGCCTGGTCATTTTGAACCCCTGTGTTTTATTCAGGAATCTGTCTTGACAGTTATTTGTATCTGTGGGCCAGATCAACCATTGTTTCCAATCAGGATGTGTTCTATTTTGGTTTAATATATGGTTTACGTCTATCTCTTCATCTGTATCAGAGCTATTGCTAAACATTATTGGCTTTGGAATAGACGGTTTATTTAAATCTTTGATTTTGGCTAAGCCAAGACAGGTGGTTTGTTGAACAGTGTCATTTAAAAATATCATTTGTTCTGGGATCATGCAAGCTCTAAACAAAGCTTCTAAACCTTGTACTTGCCATTCTTTTGTACCCCAAACACTTTTCAAATCAACATTTTTGTCCCAATAATCAAATCCAAAAGTATTCATTTCTTCGAAGAATGAATCTGAATATATCAATTTTGTGTTGGTTATCATGGTTTTCATCCCTGTCTTGTTCGACAATTTAAAATAAAATGTTTCAGCATTACTTGTGTTAAAACCTGAAAAATATGAATATTTGTCGTAAACGGTTCTTGAGCTCCCTTTTGGAGGTGTTGCACAATGTTCCCATTGATTATAATTTAAAACATTTCTAGGTTGTGCAGATTTATGTAAAAAATGGATACCATAGTGGTTATAGCAATACATACTATCATAATTTGTAGAACCTTGCAAATAGTCATGTTTTGTAAATTTAGCAGACATTACTAAATCAGACATCATGTTATTAATGCTTTCGAAGTCCCAATCATCAGCAAAAGAGTTTGGTTTTGCAAAGTCACTCAAGGAGATCTTGATTTGGTGTGGATATTTCAGGATCTCGACCGGACCATAAATTTCATAGTCAGTGTTGTCCCATGCTACCCCACCAGGTATCGGATTGGCTGTGAAGTTGGCTGAAGAAAGTTCTCTTTTCTCGACGTGTGAAGATGTGTGTGGTTTGAGGATCAAGTTGATGTTCTGACTTGCTGTGTCCATTTTAGCATATTTTCCCTCAATGAAGCGTCCCAAAGTTAATACCATGATGAGCCAAAGTATGAGGATAAATGCACCAAAACCCACCCAAAATTCAATCCATGGAGAAATCAGATATGTTTCTTTCAGTTGGTTCAAAAGTTCCTTAGCTTTGTCTTTAAAGGATTTTGATGATGGCTGTGTCTTTGATTCACTGAGGCTTTCAGAGGAATCATCGAAGTTGATGAAGTAGCCGGATGCAGTTCTGTCAATTGTTCCAATTGCTTCAGGATTTTTGTTTCTTGAATTGTCACTTGGTACTTCATTATAGATTGGTGTGTCTCTGCTAAATGTTTTTATTTGGGTTTTCAGAGGTCTGAGTTCTATTGCATTGTTGCATAGTCCTTGTTGTTCTTCTGTAGGCGTTTCAAATGTGATGAGCCTCTTCGTTAGGACCTCTGTACTGGTAGCAAACCTTGGTGTTCTGCTACTTATTGGGAGTCCACTTGGCCTACTGTTTGTTATCGGCCACATGTTGTGGTTTTACCAGGTCGATGGATACAACTCGGTTCTCCTTTTTACCAGCAAGTGGCGGTAGTACAACTGATCTTGTCCCGTTGACAGACAAGACAGGAACTGCTTTTCTGTAAGAAGGCCCAAATTCCTTCTTTACCGCGATCTTCTCCCTGACTAGATCCCCGACTCTTGGAATCCAGACAGGTCTTGCTGGGACAGGTGGTGATTCTTCAGTGGTTGTTGGCTGTTGTTTCAACTGTATGTTGCTCAGGTCTTTTCTTGTTTTGTTTAAGTCCTGCAAAATAGCCAAACGGTCTTTGACATCAAAGCTTTTTTCTTTAACCACTGAAGTCTGACTGTCGAGGTCAGAGATAATCATTCTAGTTCCAAATAATAATTCGTACGGACTGAATCCCTTCAGAGAATTTCTTGGCAAGTTATTTAGACTACGTTGGACACTTATTAGATGTTTGACCCACCCAGCTCCCGAACCTAATTTCCTTTCCGCTATAGATTGCTTTATGCCTTGGTTTTTTCTTTACACCATCCCGTACCCTCAGGAAGGAAGTGAGAAGATTCCCGCTGGACTGTGCTCATTCGGCCATGTTTCCCCCCAGGCTGGTGGGCTTGAGTGAAAACAATGGTCGAACGTAGCATGCTCTTAGCGTATATGCCATTTAGACTCGCAAATCTTTGTATACCAGTCCGGACGTCAGCCGAGTGCTGAGGATCTACATTATAAGTGGAAACTAGCCTGTATATGTTAATCGCAAGCCCTGCTTTTTACTGGTGATATTATCTGCCTTGATACGACGGGGTATTAAACTGTTTCTCTCCCCACTGCGATCTCTGTTGCAGTTTGGGCAGTTTTTTACAAACATGGTGTGATGCAGGCTCATGCCTGGCCACCAGTACCGTGATTGTAATTCTTCCAGAGAATCTTTCAGTTTAAGGTGTCTGAGACCCTCGCCCATGTGTGCGTCTGCGATTAACAAGTTTCTCCTGTCCATGTTTGGAATCACTCTATCCCCCACTCCAGGGATTCGAGCAAAAGGGACGGAGTTTGCATCGATTATGTATGTATAATTGAGTGGATAGTTGATCGGTAACGCTGAGCAGTCGCCTTTTGATGACGTTTTCACCGCCAGCACTGTTTCACCGTCAATGTATTTTAATGTACGCTTTTTTCGAACTACGGGAGCCGATTTAGTGGCTGCCGCTGCGGCTGTTTCAGCCAATGAATTCCCTACAACGTGAACGCCATCACGCTGATGACTCAGTGAGTGAGTCACGTGAGTCTTTGGTAGTTCTTTTTGCAAAAGAGCTATTTGGTCCCAGAGCAGTTTCTGCTTTATTGGTGCATCTGTGTCATCTTTGTAACCGTTTTGAATCCATGTCTGCAAATCCTTGTTGTATGATTTGACGCAGTAATATGAATCTGACACTATAAGTGTCGGGAATTCGCGATCCGCATTATCTAGCGCCATTTTCAATGCTATTATTTCAGTTTGTTGTTCTGAATTAGTTTCAACTGAGTGTGTTTTTGTTAATAGAGGTCTTAGTTTACCTCCGCGCCACACTTCTTTTGTAATCTCACATGTGGGGTTGTATGCTTGTTCTCCCCAAACGGAGGGTTGAGCATGTCCGTCTGTATAGATTACACAGGCGTAATGTCGTAGAGGCAGAATGTCGATTGGCAGAGGATACGTCTTTTCATACTTTAGATTTTTTAATTCTTCTAGTTCTGGATCAAAGAAGTAGTATACTTTGTCCGTTGTTATTGAATTTACCCATTGTAACCATTCTGGATTCAATGTTGTTGTTGGTAAATTACACGGTGTTGTTAGTGCCTCAAAGGCTGATTCTGCTGTTCTGACTGTGATATGTCTACCGTCAGCTATGTCTTTTTCTCTAGCTATTGCGGTTTGAACTGCACGAATGATTTTTTCTGTATTACTGAATTTATGTTCAGCTTCTGTGTACAAGTGTGATTTGAATGCAATTGGTACCTTTTCTCCCTCATTAGAGGTCAGGTGTGTGAATCCGCATCTCCCTGGGATGACTCGAATCACAAGATTGCGTGTGTTATCACGTGTTTCTAATTTTGTTTTAATTAGCATGTCTGTTTGTAAGGATCTCAAAATTTCTGTGTGTGTTTGAGTCCAATTGGATCTTTTAAAGTCTGGTTTAATTAGATCATAAAGGGGTTTGACCCTTTCTGCGTAATTTGCAATGTATGTTCTTCCGAAATTTAGGAAGCCTAGAATTGACTGTAGGTTTTTTAGTGTTTTAGGAGCTTGGATTACGGCACATTTCTCTAGGAAATTGTCTGCCAGGCTTTTACCTTCACTTGATTACTCATATCCTAAGAATAGGACCGTTAGATGGGCAATTCTGGATTTTTTAAAGTTGAATTTGTAACCCTCTGCTGCGAACCCAAGTATTATGGTGTTCACTCTTTTCAAGTGAGTATCCAAGTCATCATCTGTTAAGTAAATGTCATCGACATAAGATAATGCTTCATCATCATATAGATGTAGTAATTCTGTTACTCTCGCTGAGAATACCCCCGGGCTGTTCTTGTACCCCTGGGCTAACCGACAGAATTGTTTTTGAGTGCCATTTACTGAGAATGCAGTTAAATATCTGCTCTCTGGTGCTATGTTTTGACAAAAGAATCCATTGGAGATGTCCAAGGTAGTTTTGTATTTTTTGCGCACTATGTTATTCATTAGTGCAGCACTGTGTGAGTTTTGCACTGCAAAGGTTTTGCAACATGTGTTAAGGTGTCGGTAATCCAAAACTAGACGATATGAATTGTCTGGTTTGGAGACCGGAAACAAAGGATTGTTCATTTGTGAGGTGCAAGTTTCGATCACCCCCTGGTATTCTAGCTGATCTAGTATTTCATTTACCTGTTTTTTAGCTTCTTGCTTAATTGGGTACTGCCTTTGTGCAGTAGGTTGTGATTTTAACTGGATTTTGTGAGGAGGAGAATCCTCATCCCATCCTACATGATTTTTATATAAAGCAGGTGCTAAGGCCACTGCCCACTTTCTAGCAAGTGTGTATTTTTTATGAATCGGGATTTGATTCGAGAAGGCAGGCATAATTACTTCTTCGCCATGAGGGCACTCCCTGACAAACTCTGGTGGCCAGTCTTTTTCAGCTAGAAGGATGTCATAACCCTTGGAGAGGTTATCCCAAAATAGTCCCCTTATTTTCCTAGTCTTATCTCCCTCTATACGTAATGTTATCTCGTATATCTTGTGGGGTTTGCTAACTCTGGTGTCTGCAGTTTCCACTTGAAGATATTCATTCGTGTCCACTGTCTCCAGATGATTCATAAGGACTTTGCGAGCTATGCTCACTTCTGCTGCGCTGTCTAGCATTGTCTGAGCCCACTCTCCGTTTTTCAGTTGTGTCCTCAGTATTCTCGGCATTGTTAACTACCTTGATACTGGCTACCTTCTTTTTTGGAAATTGTAATTTCTTTTTTTGTTGAGCAGGTTCCTTGTCTTTGGACTTGGCGTGCTCTTCTCTTTGTTCTGATCGTCCTCTTCTTTCCGATTTCTGCGAGGAAGTCTGAAAAGATTGAGAGGGACGTGTATCAATGTCTTGATATCTATCAGGTTTTTTAATATTATCCCTATTTCTAAGGTTATATCTTTTCCCAGAGGGGTCACTCTGGGGTGACCTGTGTCTCTGGTTCGGAGATTTCTCCCTTCGCCTAGGAGACCTTCCTCGGGACTGGAATTTCTTTTCTTTTGGATTGGATTGTTTGTTTCCATCCCAGTTCTTTTTTGGTGAATTATTATTAAAAAATATTTTTTCTGGACTTTCAGTCAGTTGCGGTTTTACTGGTATTCCACCTAAACTATCTCTACCTAGTTCTTCATAGGATTTTTCTATGATTCTGGCAATTTCAGCTGGTTGGTCTGCTATATCTGTCTCTTTTAACCTCTGGCGGATCGCCATGTTTGCTGCTTCACCTTTTATATTGGCTAATAATATAGCCGAGACCTGCTTGATGTCTTTCAGTAATTTCATACCAAGAGTTAAAGCTGGTTCTGGACCGTATTCATCTTGAATTTGTTTTAGCACATCTGGTATTACCGAAATGGATGGAACACCGTGCGTTTTTGTGTAGATTGAAGCAAAGACTGTACCCCAAGTGTCACAGTCCTCTATGTGTGGTGCGATTCCCATTGGGAGACATATAGTCAGAATCCTGTGTTTTTCTAGCGGGGTGGTGTCAGGAAACACCGCCTCTATTTGGGTGATTTTCTGTGCCAACCAGAATGGTATTTGTTCCCGTTTAGCCGGAACTTTACCTAGGCAGGATTGGATGTTCTGTGGTGTGATTTTATTTGTGTTCCCCTGGTGAGGGGTCAGCTGTGGAAGTTTAATCGCTGGCTGAATTGTTGAAGTCCGCATTACATATTGGACTAATTGTCTATGAATTTTTAGTAATTGTTTTAGCTGTATTAACAGCTCTCCTGTAGACATTCCTTCGATGTCTGGGTGTGGTGTGTATCCGGCTAAGACCGGCCACGTTGCTCCTGGTCTACCTAAAGGACCGAGCCTGGTGATGTGATTATTATGTATTAGGGCGCCATCAAATAAGAGCAAATGCTCTTGGAATTTGAGTGGTACTTCCACCTCCTCGAAAGGAGTGTAAATGTCGGGTGGAACCTCTATTTTGTAATAGTGGAAGTACTTTGTTACAGCATTTGCTGCTGGAAAATGTATCCATGTATAGTATACCTCTGTCTGCCGATATTCGTGTGCCTCAATTACGAATATGACTGTGCCACCTCTAGGTGTCAGTCCATTTTCTATAAGTTTTAAGGTTATAGATTTCCTTTTGGCGACCGGGATGAGTATTATATCCCCGTCCGCATCTAGTGCTGCAGTATCAGCTGCTGCTATTTCAGCTGCTAATCTAACTGCCTCTCTTTCATCCTCATTGTCAGACATTTTACTGTCAATAAGGTTATTTTGTTTGTTTGCAGATCAGGTTTCTTATGGAACAAAGATTAGATGCACAATATTTTGGAACAGTGTATCCTTCAACGTTGACTAAACCAAGAACCTTACATAGGAGTTCCCTCCTGCGAGGTTTTGGAGGATATTACCTTTCACCCACTCCAGACGTCTTTGGAGTATTTGGGAAAAGGGGTCTGAGTGAGAAAGCACGAGTGAGTTACTCTAAATGTCTTACGTTAGTTTTATCGCCCTTTCCAAACACGTTGGGCGCCATGTAGTGTAGTTCCTATCTTCCCAATAGGCTCTGCGCATTGGAATAATACCTACAGCAGTAAAGGCCTAGGCCAGACGTTAACTAGGTCTACTACTGTCGATACTAGACTTAAGTTTTGGGTTTGCCAGCGTAGCTCAGAGTTCGCTAGAAACTTTCTCGAATGTTCAGGAAAGAATTAACTTCCCTGATTAGACAAGAAGGGATTTAGTTTCTGACAACCATAGAACATGACAACTTTGCTCTCCCCTAATCAAGAGTGTATCTCCAGAGTCGTGTGAGCACAGGCAATTATTTTACTCAGTCAGTACGTGCATTCTTAGTCTCATCAGATTGTAGAGAAAAGGAAGAGACGGGCGTGTTCAATAAAAAGGTGTTATTTATTGATCAGTCTCTTTTCTCGTACAAGAGAAATGGATCGATATTATTGCAATACTTATAGTTAAGTAAAGTGCATACATTGAAAGCAATAGTATAAAATAATACTGTAAAAACATTGATATGGTTTCTGAGCCATATGATGTTTAAAATGATTAAAATATATTTACATACACATATACATTTGACTAACGTACTCAACTGGTGTTTCTAAATACTCCTACCCCGTGTACCTGACCTAAGTCTAATGCGTGGGCGGGAATAGAAAGTTACAGTTTAAGTTAAGTTTGTTTTTGCCAAGTGAATAACTAAAGAATTCTCTGTGAGGGGTTATTCAGTTCTGTACCTGGAAGTTAGGATGAATGAGGAATGGTATCTCTTTCTCTGCTCTCGATATTCCAGGCTGCCTGCGAGGGCTGCCCGAAAGCGCCGGTGCTGGGTCTCTCGGCAGGAGATAGCAGCGCGTCTCTCAGCGCGTCAGGAAGGCGGGGCTGCTGCCAGCGGGGGCTGCTCTGCTTCTGGGCTTCGGCAAGTATGGCTGCTCCGTCTCGTCACCACGCGTGTGTTTGCATAGGGCAAGATCGGCAATATTTATACCTTTAAGGTGCCGAGATTGACGTAAGGATGGACATAGATACGTCAATAAAGATGTCATACGACTTGCTCGTTAGCACATTCTTTTACTGAAGTTCTCTGTGAAATCAAAACAATGGCCGCACGGATTTTCCAGGTTGTCATAGGTTTGATTTGTTATGAGAACGTCGTATGCCTTATCAGGGGCTGGAGGAATGTAGCTTGTCTAATTAGATCTCAAGCGTTATGACCTAATCAGATAACACGTTCCTGTGCCGTAGTGTGACTGCGTCAGATAACGGTATCTGCATCATGGGGGCTTTTCTTGCCTCATGGGCTGACTGTTAGTTAACTTGATAGTTAGTTTAACTAGAATAGGGTCAGGAATAGGGGGATCGATTCAGAACCTATAGGAATACATGACAGGAGGTAATCAGCCTTGTATGAGGTCAGGACACAACCTATTCAGATGTAAGTGTAAACCACCTCTTTCCCTTCCTGCTCAGGAAGGCTATCAGAATGCACATGAGTCCTCTGTCACTCCCAGTCCTTCCTTTGTTTGTGGCTGTCTAGAAGGAATGCACAAAGTGTAGCTGTCACCCAGCCCAGGCACTCAGAGCAAAGTTAAGAGCAGAGAAATGTCCACTTTCTAAAAGTGGCATTTCTAAAATGGTCATCTCAAATCCAACTTTACCATTAAAGAGGATTTATCCCCACCATTCCAAAGATATTAAACATGAAGTAGCTACTAGGCCTGGGTGGTATGGGTGGTGTTCTGCTCCGTGTAACTCCGCAAAGTGACAAGAAACCTCTGCCATGTTCCGCAGATTTCCGTGAGCAGCAGAGTGTAGTAAGTCTCTCTGCTTGCACTAATGTTAAGCACCAGGATTTTGGTTGGCGCTCTAAAGTCACTGCTAACTGCACTACTTGTCGCTCCAGAGGGCCCAGCTGCTGTCTGCTGCTCGAAGATATTTTACTCAAGCTGCAGCTTCCTCAATGCAAACAACAGATTTCTAAACGTGAGCAGTCACGACCTGCCGCGACAGCCCTCATTGAGAACTCTCATCAGGAAGAGGTCCAGCGTGCAATTTTTTATCGCTCGGGCTAGCCATCTTTGCAGTAGTGAGCCGCGCAAGAGAAAAAATTCTGCGAACTCCGCCAGTATAGCGGAATTCTTTGCCCACCCTTAGTAGGTACTCCTTTCCAATCGGGAATTATAGCTTAAGAGTGTTTTCAGGAATTCCCAGTGTTAGCCTACGGAAGGAGTAGGCCTCCAAGTAGTGAAAAACTAATTTAGTGGTTTGTCACTGCCAGGATATGTAAAACCTAAAAATACATGTCCTGCCTTTTAGTTACTCAGCACCCAGTCCTTAGAGTTACTAAGGGCCTACCTTAAGAGTGACTAATTTGTATCAAAGGGGAGTTCAAGACTAGGCATGTGGTTTTAAATGCCGAGTTGAAGTTTGGACAGGTCAGGACAGGTTTGAAAGGCTACTTGTGTGGGTGGCACAACCAGTGCTGCAGGTCCACTAGTAACATTTTGATTGCAGGCCCTAGGTACATGGTTTGCCACTTTACAAGGGCTTTACAGGTAAACTAAATATGCCAATCAAGTATATACTAATTTCAACATGTTTAGGGGAGAAGCAGATGCACTTTAGCACCTGTCAGCAATGGGAAAGTGCTCAGAGTCCTATGGCCAACAAAAAGATATAGCAAAAAGTGGAGGGAAGCAGGCAAAATGTTGGAGGAAGGCCACCCTAATGATGACGGTTCTAACAGTTACTGACTCTTATTATGTCCTGGGCTCTGCTATCCAGACTCAGGGCCGGTGCTCTGTTCAAAATGTATATGTAATTGCAATTGGTATGACAACCTACATGTAAGCCCCTAGCATATGGGAGTGCATGTAGGTTTTGAGGCCCTGTAGATTTAATGGGCTAAGGTGTGCATTGCTATGACTGTTGTCATTTTAATAGCCAGCCCTGCTTTTCAATCTGCTTTAAAAATAAAACTATGTCCAAATTCGATTTTGGAATTAAAGGTACTTTCAAAGTCTTAAACCACCTTATTTTTACATGTACGTCACCGCTAAGGTCTCCCCTAGGTGACCGGGCGATAAGGTGCCTTGTAACTATACTCAGGCAAAATATAAAAGATGTTTTTGATTTGCCCTGGTGAGGGAAAAACTGCCAATTACAATGTTCTTCATCTTAGTGCATTAGCTCCGTAGGCTAACATGGGAGGCGTTGTTAAACTTTAATAAAATCTAACTGCTCACAGGAGCAAGCTAAAATAGTTTTTCAAAGTGTCTAAATAATAAATAGAATAAATGCAACAACTTACCAAGGTTAGATTTCTTATAACTATGACAGAAAAGAAGCTATAGTATTGTTTGTCTGATGTGTCTAAATCCAGCTTTGGACTAGCCTCTTCTGATTGGTCAGCCTTTGACAGGCTGAGCCAAGCTGCTCTGATGAGGTGTCTAGTGGCCTGAAAGGAATCAGAGACATCTGGTTGGAGGAGATCTGCAAGCTGCTGAGCAAGAGGCAGGAAGGTGACTGTGTAGCCAAACTGGTCTTCAAAGAGGGAAAGACACTTAGGACAGGACCCAGGCCCACTCCCACTTACCGCAACCACAGCCAGATGGGAACCCCTATAATTAAATTAACAGAGGGTCTGGAAGGGGAGTGTAAGGGAAGGTTAGCCACACCTGTAGTTTGGGTTATCCAGACCTTAAGTTCAAGGAGAGATTTTCTCCATTTTGCTTTTAAAGAACAGTGCTTTCTGGGAATAGAATTTGCCACAATTCAGGAAAATTGGTCTTCAATGAGGGTGGCACCCAGCAGCCCATTGGTCAGGGGTGCCCCCTGCTTGTCAGCCTAGAAGCCTGGAAAATATGGGAGATCTACCCAGCAACTCAGATTCCCTGCCTGAAGAAACAGGAAGAAGGACTGTCCTGCTGGAGCCCTTGGCCTGCACCAAGATGACTGCGCTCTGAATGACTGCACCTACTTCACACTTTGGAACTATAGCAAAAGAAGGACTTTGCCTTGCACTAAACATTTATGGACGGGATTCCCTGAAAACAACAGGTTAAAAGAGCTGCACCTGCATCATCTCCATCAAGAAGAAACCAGCTGACCACCTTCAGCTGGACTTTAAAGGATTCAGCCAGGTGCATTATGGTAAATGTAGTCCTAACCCTCCAAGGAACAACTCAGAGCTTTTGAAACCTTGGCTAAACCTTGGATGGTGGTGTGGTGCCATCATGAACTAAAACAGACCTTCTGGAGGCATCTCCAGAAGTTTGAGAGCATTTGGAGCACTTTGACCAAACAGCACCATAAATTGACCATGTCGTCAAGAGTCAAGCCGATGATATCAAACAGCGACCCGTCGTGAAATTCAGATTTGCCCCCGCTGAAGCACCAGAGCTCTTCGTCATTGATGAGACTTGCAGGAATCGACTGAGGCATCCCGCTGAAGCAAGCCACCGTTGTTGAAGGCAAACCCAGCTTGGCGAGGAGACACCCTCGATGTCAAAAGAAAAAGCTCCAAAAACAGTAATTAAGTCAGAAGGTAAAAACTTGACCGGGCCCTACCACTCACTGTGTCTGATCCACGCTCAATCGCGGTTGGCTAGAAAATTTGACCTTGTCTCGGTTAAGCACGATCAGATGTTCCAGGTTGGCGCTGTTGGCTTTTAAACACTAGAAATCTTGTTGTTTTGGTATAATTTTAATCATAAACATATTTCCTATTTTTATAAATTTGTGTTGGATTTGTATTGTTGTGTCTTACTTATTTAATGTATTGGTGTTTGAAATGCTTTGCACACCAGTCTACAAAGTTAGGCCTGCCTGCTCACATTCAGCTAACAAGGGCTGTGCAAGGAAATAATTTATTGAGACCTTGACTGGACCTTATTTTGTGATTGTGGCCTCGTTACTAGTGGTAGGTACCTATCTACAACTACTAATTAAACACTTTTCTACAGTTACTATAACCCAGTCTGGAAAGAATACAGGCAGAAACCATTATGACATGTAAGTTGTAGGTCAAAATAAAGGCCCTTTCTTGGCAGTTTTAATAAATAAAATTGAAATGATGACACAGCATTAATCTGGACTGAAAGAGGACAATTATGATCAAGTAACATTCCTACAAATTTCGTTTTTGCAGTAGAGGAGGGAGATTCTATTATTGAGTCCACAAGCAATTGTGCCAGTGGTCTATTTGACAGGGTAGCGTGTCAATTTTGTTAATCTAAAGCTTCAAACAATTGTTAGAAATCCAAGCAAGGACATTTTGTAAGAAAGTTGTGAGACTGGCTGCTTAGTAGGGAGCAGAATGGTCTAAGCAATACAGTACAATCAGCATAGGATATTGCCATAAAACAAATAAAATGGATCAAAGAGTAGGTGTAAATGTTAAAGAGCCTGGAAAGAGTGAAGATCATTGAGATACCCATCTGATGGGATAAGTGTTAGAAGACAATGGATGAAGAATCACAGATTGAGTATCATCAGTAAGGGAAGAAGAAAACCATGCAGTCACTGAGCCGTTGATACCAATATCCGATAGTCTATTTAATATATTTACTAGTATTGAATGATCAACCATATCAATGATGCTGGTAGATTGAGCTGACAAAGGGCATCCGACTCACCCTGGCTGAAAATGCACTTTAGTTCATCAAGATCAAGTGCTGTTCCAGTATGACAAGCCAGACAAAATGCTACCTGCCAAGAGTGAAACTAGTTATTATATTCAAATTTGTTTTACTACAATGTACTCTGTAAGTTTTCCAAAACAGCAGCAGCATGATAGACCTATAGATTTGTTCTTATCCTTTCCAAGTTGCTTAGTAAAGGAGCCTTAAATTCAGCAGGAACCACTCCTGATGAAAACAAAAGATTAGTAATTGAAGTAATCAAGGGGGCTAGTTCCTATACACAGGACTGGAAAAAGGAAACTGGAAATCTATGAAGAGAGCTGGTTTTGAATAAATTGAGCAGTGTTGTAATTTCCTCCAGATTTGTGGGAACAAAATTATCCCAGGAGAAGCATATAGCAATGGAAGAAAGAGTGGCGTAACTAATGGTTGTCTCAGTTTGCGAGTTTTTAATAGTTGAATAAATATTTTAGATTTTTGTAGTGCAAAAACTGGGCAAGTTCTTCACCAAATACTGGAGATGACATCACAAGATGGGTTGCAAAATTAATGTAATGTCTCACATCTCCACTTAGTAGTATGGTTGGACTGAAGAATTTTATTACATAGAAATTCGGACTAAGCTATACATACTTTTTTATGCAATCTTAGCTTTTACTTGTAAGCAGTGAGATCTACCTCATCATGCAAATTTCTCAGCTTATACTCTTGGGGCTTAATTCAAAAAGGTAAAGTTACACTTTTGTGTAAGTTTACAATGTTTTGACATTTACATATGTAAGTAGTATCTTGACAACTGCCTTTCTGTTAATGTGTGGAGTATCTGCCGCAAGTGCAGAGCTTCCACAATGGTAAATTTACTAGTCATAAAATTTGCTTGTGAGTTGCGAAAAGTCGTAAATTTACATAAAGTGTACTTTTGTCTTTGTGAATCAGGCCTTTGCTGTTTAAGAGCCAACTGATGATTCCTTAAGGTATCCGAAAACCATTTGTTTCAAAGTTTAGACTAGTGAAGTTTAATAACATTGACAGAGAATTTGTGATTGAAAAATTCAATCCTCAATTGAAACTCAGTGGTAGAACAACAAGTATATCACATCGAGATTATTTCAGAAGAATCTTAAAGGAACACAGAGTGAGAAAGAGTGGTACAAGCAACCAAATGCATGTGACAATTCATACTATTATTTAGGTATACAAATATGATTGGTCAGTGACAAGGTATGCAAAACTAATGTACTGTGTTTACAACTGGCAGAGATGCCAAAAAAGCAAGAGAGAAGATTGATTCGAAATGTATAGCCCAGGTTGAGAATCTTAGACATGGATCTGTCTATGCAATTGGGGGTCACAGACGAATTTAGTACATGTACTCAGTGTGCATTTAATAGGTCTGTACATAGGAGGACTGCACTATGATTTTTGAAAACCTTTATTTTGAGAAGGATACCCAGGGAAATCCTAACTGACATTGCGGTGCATGTTGTCTCTATAGGCGAATGGTGTCTTTGATTATTTGCTATAAAACTTTAATGCACTACTCTTTGTATCATGAAAGCTAATGAATTAGTGGCAAAGCATTTGTGTATTCTTAAGAGGACTGTGTAGTAGGCAAGGTCTGTAGTTTGGACTGCAGACATGCAGTGACTGAGACCCACTTGGAATGGTGCACAGTACAGTAATACACTCACAGGAGTCATTGTGCAGGTACAAGCCCCAAGGGATAATGTATGGGGTCAAAAAGTAAGGCAAGCACTTGGTCATTTTGAAAGAGAAGGAAATAAGGTTGAGCTGGGAATACAAAAGGTATACAACAGCTAAAAGAAGAGGTTGAAGGATTCTGATTAGGAAACGGCTGTTTGGGTGAAAAAACAGTACCTGACACATTTATCCATGGAAGACCCTGTGAGGAAGTGCATAACTAAAGTGAGGTTATATTATCTAATGTGCGAGGATAGACCATGATGGAAACCGGTATGGGTTTTTTAGTTTGGCTGTATCATTGATTTGGGTGGCTGGGTATGTTTCAGTGAGCCAAGCACCACCACTATAGATCAGCATACATTAGATGCAGAATGCTAAGGATACTTTGTTGCATGTTTATCCAAACTACTGTTTTATCAGGTGTGCTCATCATGCATCATTTTTGTGCAGGGTCTCTGTTTAGGAATACTTTACAATGGAAGAATTGTAAGTAGAATGTTGCCTCTGTAAGTGATTGCCTCTGTTGTGTCGCCTCGTCTCTCCGTCAGCTGGAGGCTGGTACCTTGCTGTGTGGAAGCTGATATTACCTGTACTTTTGAAACAGACATACAAGTCTGTACACACAAAGGGTATGTGCAGGTGCCTTCACAGCGCACAAAGGGGCAAGGGCTCGAGGGCACAATCTCTCATTTTACAATTGGGTGGTATATTGAATTTGGAGAAGTTGATTAAGGCATAACAGTCCAGTTAAAAAAAATTGAGAGTGGTCAGAAGGTCCCTTAGGACTCCAATGGATTACCAGTTAATCATCTTTCCATCCATGAAGTTGTTACAGAATATATTCTCACGGTCGTGTATAGCAGGCAAATAATGGCAATAGAAATCATCCCTGGAAACACGAGTGGACTGCACTCAGGTTATTGCAGCAAAAGTTGTTGGAGTTTAAAGGGAGGTTAAAAAATTAGTTATAGGCAGAAGCACATCTGGAAGAGAGGATTTTGCAGCACAGAAACATGATAACGAGGGAATAGTGTGGGAGCATTATCACGAGCTACAGAAAAGCAAAAGTTGTTGAGCACACATAGTGTGATATATGTCACACTAGCCCCACTATGCATGCCCTACGTGAAGGTAAAGGTAGGTAACAAGCTCCTGGAAGGGTCCTGAACCCGAATCCATCACTTTCTGTTCAGGTAGATGACCTCGCCCCTATGATGCATCATGGTCTAAGAAGATTTTAAAGGCAGCTGCACATCAACCAAGAGATGGGAGATGCATTGATTATTCTCAAATATTCCGATTTCTTTCCCTGGTTTTAGGGTATAGACAACTAGAACAAATGGTTCATCAAATTTTATAATTTTACTATGGGCAACTAGAATAAATGGTTCTTCACAGTTGATCTATACGTATGTTTATTTGTACTGTCGCTTGCACATCCTCTTGACTGTTGTAGACATTTAACAAAAAAGGGCTCCAACAAGAGCTCCAGATGACTGAGCCTATCTGGATAACAACTAGTTGAGACTGGATAAGGAAGAGTCGCGGAAGCGGAAGCATGGCACTTAGGTAGCTGAGGCACATCCATGAGAATAACACATGGATCATCAGTGTCTATTTCAGTGTACCAAGTTGGGAAACATGACTGACTTGAGATCCTTCTAGACTGAAGTATTTTCGGACTGCTTTGCATCCACTCTGAGATTGAGACTTACTGTTCCGCAACTCATCAGTGCCTTTTCAGGCTGCAGGCCAAACCTGCATGACACTCTGATACCTGATCACCTACAAGTCTGTCTGGGACTGTGTGCTGCATGTAAGTTGCACAGGTATGACCTTTGCAAAGCCGGACCAAGGACCTTTTGAAGCCACGCCTGTTCTAGGGTGAGATACCTTTGGTGATTTTCTCATTACTAGTTGCTCTAGCATTGGCATTATTCTTATGTGTGGGTTATGCAGAAGAGATCGCATAAGAAAGACTTTTCTCCTGAACTTGTCATTTTGCCGTTAAATGTTTCTTTCTGTTAATTCCGGCTTCTGTTTTACAATGTAAATGTAAATGTAAATGTATTTCGATTTATATAGCGCACGAATCACCCAGGGGTCTCAAGGCGCTTGCTTAGGGAACCCGTCCTGGTATTCCCCTGTGAGATACGCCGGCAGGGTATCCACAAGGTGAAAGCCAGGCATCCCGCCGCGAGGGGCCGTAGTGGAGATTAAGCAAGCTATTGCCCAGAGTCGCAGAGTGTGACCCCGTGAGTCGAGTAGGCACCGGAGCGAGAATTGTTGAGTCCGTGGAATTTTGAGCCCGAGACCCGCCGAGGCGGGGAATCGAACCCTGGTCCATGGCCGATCTCAGCTTCCGGGTCTGCCGCCTCTATCCACTGAGCCACACTTCTCCACACTGGTAAGATTGAAAAGGAGAAGGCATGAGAGGTCCAAGTACTTCGGCCCAACTGAGTTGTCTCTTATCTAGCTTCTGTGACCGAATTGTGTGAGCATTTAGTGATGCATTTGCTTTGCAAATGTCATTACCTCCGCGCCCCCCTTGCCTTCCTTCAGCACAATTGAGGCCCTGCCTCCCACCCAGACCCACCCCCAGCATAAAAACTCTGCCCGCCCCCACCCCCACCTGTTTTTTTCTGTCTCCCTAGTGAGACTTACCCTTTCAGTTCCTCCCTGTGGCGGTGCCGGGGAATCTTCGGTTTGGTTCTCTGCTGCGGCAGTGCCCTCTGCTGAGTTCTCCTGGCGGTGCCTCCTCTCCTCGTCTCCCTCGTGGTATGGGGGCGGAGCGGTGGCTCAGGAATCTGCAGCGGTGTTTTGGCGGTCCTCCTGTGGCTGGGGCTGTGTTTCCGGGTCGGGCTGCGTGGCTGCCTCCTCCCCGTGTGCTGTCTTCCAGGAGTCCAGGTAGGACGGGTTTGTGCCCGTTTCCTTTTTTGTTTCTTGGCGGGGCGCATTGCTTCTTGCACCCGGGGACTGCCGCTCTGCCGGCTGCCCGGTGAGGGGCTGGGCATGGCCCAGCCCCCTTGCTGTGGTCCCCCTGCTCCTCTGAAGTGCACCGTGTGGGTTTTCCGGGGCTTCCCTGTGCCTTTTTCCATCCACGGCTCCCCGGCTTCACATGTCCTTTTTCGTGCCTTCTGGATTTGTGTGCTGCTGACAGATTCTTCGCACTGCTGAGGCGTAAATGTACATATTTACGGCCTGTGGTTTCTACAGCCTGCTTGTGCATTTTTTTCTTGCCCTGTGGATGTTGTATGCCGACCGGCCTTGGTGCTGTGCCTCAGTGAAGTCCTTTGGTGGCACTGGTTTTCGCTGGATGGCTTCCGTTCTTGTCCTGCTGCTCCATGTTCCCTTTGGTGGTAGCCTTGATGGTTGTCTGCCCCTGGGTCTGCTCCTGACGGGGTCGCATGGGGATTGGTTGGGGGCGTACTGGTGTCCTCTTCCTCTGCTGCTGGGTCTCCGGTCCCCCTGGGGTGCTCTTGTCGCAATGGGCTCCGTGGGGGCTGTTCTGCCTTTCTTGTCTCATGATGGTGCTGGCCTTGATTGTGGCTGCCCTGTCCTGTGTTCTGGGGTTTGGTTGATGCCTTCCGCGTCCCGTCCTCAACCGGCTGGTCCTATGTGCGCGTGGTTCCCGTCTGGGTCCTTGGGTGTGGATCCTTCTCCCGCCTCTGCTCTGTGTGTGGCTCCGGGGTGATGAGCGTTCGAGACGTGGGTCGCTGGACTCCTGTGCTGATAGGCAGGGTTTTCCTGTTTCCTGCTGGGCGGGGCCTGTGGGTTTCTTTCCTTGGTGTCCCCGGCCCTCCCGGTTGGGCTTGCCCTTTTGTGCCGGGGTGGGGGTTGGTGCTGTGTGTAGCGTGCGTTGCTCGTACTTGTTGTAGGTGCGTGGTGCGTGTGGCTTTGTCCGCTGTGGTGCTGCCCTGCTGACTGTTGCTTGGCGGTTTCCTGTGCGGCCTGCCATTGGCGGTCTCTTCCCAGCCCTCCTTCTTCCTTCTGCGCTGTGTTGATCCTGATTGGTTTCAGGTTTCTCTGCGCTCTCGGTTTGCGCCAGGTCGTTCGCTTCTGGGCTGCGCGTCCCTGTCTTCCTCCAGTGGCTTTGCTTCTTGGTGTGGGTCGCCCCTTTCCTCCTGTTGTGCAGTTGGCCTCTGTCCTGGCCGCGCTGCTTGGTGAGCCTGTTATGCTTGGCTGCTGCCGTGGCGCTGGCTGGCCTGTTCTCGGCTTCTTCTGTGCACTCCTTGGTGCTGGGTTTCGTGGAGTTTGCGGTGGCGGTTCGTGGTGGCTGCATGTCGCCTTGGTTGGGGCATCCTGCCTTTCTCCCGTGCCTTGCACTGGGGCCTCTCCGTGGTCCATGCTGTGGATTTCTCCTCTGTCTTTCGGGTGGGCGCGGTTTTGTCCGTTTCTTTTGCCCTGGCTGACTGCCTCTTGGTCAGTGTACCTTGCCCTGTTGGGTTCCTGTCACTGCTGTATGTTCTTGGGTGCTGGGTCGGCTTGGTGCGGGTTCCACCGGTTTGGAGAGGGTTTGGCTGTCTCCAGTGCCTGTCTCCGGTTCCTGCTGGGTGGCTCTGCTGGACTGGGAGTCCTGTTTGCTTGCCATGTGTTCCGTTTGCTGGGTTCCTGTCGGTGGGGCTTGGGTCTGGGGCCCGCTCCGTTCTGGTGCTGTGGCAGGGGTGTCCGGCGGCTTTGTGCCTGTCCTGGTTCTCCAGGGGGTCTGCTCCTGGATTTGGCCTGTGCCCTTCCATGTGTTGGCCCTTCGGGCTGCCTTTCCGCGGGCCCTTCCTGGTGGTTTTGGCGTGCCCTGTATTTTGGGGTCGCTTCTCCCCTCTTCCCAGTCACTTCTTCTTTTCTGCGTTTCCTGCGGTTCTATGTGGGGTATGCCCGTTTCTGTGTTGCATCCTTCCTCTTCGGCCTCGGGCCTTCGCCCTGGGTCTTCCCGCTTGTCCGGACGCTCTTGTGAGCTCAGCCCCGTTCCCTTGTCCGGTGGGTGCCTGGTCTCTCTTCCTTCATGGGTTTGGCCTTGTGGCCCCGGGGGCTCCTCCGGCGTGTCCTGTGGCTGCTGGTGCTGGGGCGCCTGGCTTCTGCGGTGTTCCCTGGGCTTGTTTTCTTCTTCTAAGCCTGTCACTCTGGCTCCTGCTGGGTTGGTCTCCGGGGTCTGTTGTCCCTGCTGCCCTTGTCGGTCGGTCCACGGGGGGCTCTCCTGGTGGCTCGGCCACTGTTGCCTTCTGGCTCGGTGTTCACTGGCTCCTACGGCTCCACTTGTGGTGGCTTCGGTTGCCGGCCTGTTCGGGCTTGGCTAGGTTTGGGTTCCTGTTCTGTATCCTGCTGCTCTCCCGGGGGTCCGCTTGCTGGTGGCTGTTGCGGCGTTTTGGCCTTGCCCTGGTGTTCTTTCGGGGCTCTCTGCGGGTCTGTGGGTGTTGGCTCCGTCTGACACTCCGGTGGTGTTGTCCTTTGCCGCATCCTGGGTGGGTCCAGGTTCTGGTCCTTGTTCCTTGGTTGCCTGCGTCCTGTTTCTGTGGCCTCTGGTCTGGGTGCTGGGGCTGTCGGCTCTCTGCCTCTGTGGATGACCTGTGTGCTGGCAGTTCTGTTATGCTGGGTCCTTCCTTCCTCCTGGGTTTTCTCTCTCCTTCCCTTGGTGGGTCTTTGGGGCATCCCTGTGGTGGTCCTGTTAGTGACACCGGGGTCGGCCTGGGTGGCCCGGTTCGGGTCTCTGGACTGGGGTCCCGGGTCTTTGGGGGGGGGGCGTCTGGCCCTCTCCTGGGCCTCTGGCTCTTCTGTGTGCCTTTCCCTGCCCTGCCTTTTACGTAGTTCGGGCTTTTCTGGTGCGGGCTCTGTGGGTCTGTTCTCGGGGGTTGTTGGTTGCTCCCTGTTGGCCTTGGGCTCCTTGTTTTCCCCTCCTGTCCGGGTTGTGTTGCGCTCGGTGGGGGTTCCTTCCGGGGGTTCCGTGCCCTTCTGATGTTCCGAGCCATTCCCCTGGGTTCTGTGCGGGGCTTGCCCCTGCTGCCTGGCGGTTGTGCGGCTGGCCTTGGCTGGGTTGGGGGTTCTCGGCCGGCTGGCGGTGGCTTGCGGGCTTCCCGTCGGTCCTCCTTTTGGCTGTCCTATGCTTGGTGTTTGCTGGCCTTTGGGCCTGGGGTTCTGCTCTGGGTGTTGTTCCCATGGTGCTGGCCTCCTTTTGGTGTAGCAGCTCGCTCTTTCTGGGGCTCTTCTGGGATTGTCGGTGGCTCCTCTGCGGGTGCAGGGGGCGGCTTTCCTGCTTCTTGGTACTCCTGGCTTCCTTGCGTGTTGCCTGGGGTCTGTTGCCTGGTTTTCTTTTCCGGGTCTGGTGTGTTTGATTCACCGCCCTGTCGGGTTCTTCCCTTCGGGGTCTTTGCTGCTGGTGTTGGATGACCTATCCGATCCACCCTTTGGGCTCCTTGGGGTCTTGGGTTGTGGCTCTCGGGCCTTGTTTTTTGGTTGCTGTCGCCCCTGCAGGGCGCTTGGGGGTGTTGTGGGCCCTGTCTTGTGCGTTCCCTTCTGTCTGGTCTGTGTGGTTCTGCTGGTTTTGGGTCCGGTTCCGTCCCTTTTTCCTCCGGCGGCTCGGCGTTTTCGCTCTGTCATGGGGTGGTTTTGGCCTGTGTTCTGTCCTGCTCCTTCCTTGGCTGTGGAGTCTAGTTTGCTTAGTTTGGCTGTCCGGCCTCTTTTTGCTGTGGTGCCTGCTGGTTGTGGTGTCCTTCCGGGTGGAGGACTCTGTTTGTTCGCTTTGGTCCGGCTCCGGTGTTTGCCTTCCCCCACTCCATGGGGTTGTTGGTTTCGGTCCCCAGCCTTGGTGGCTTTTCCTCTGGTGGGGGTTTGGGCTTCGGAGTCTTGTCCTCTTTGCGAAGCCAGGGATGTTGATCTGCTGTGTTTGGGGCACTGTTTTTTGTTCTTTGTCACTCAGTTTTCCGTCTCTGTTTGCTTCTGCTTGCTATGTCCTCAATTGTGCTGAAGGAAGGCGAGGGAGGGACGGGAGGTAATGCATCCATTTCTAACGATAATGGCATTACTCCTAGTCCTACTCCCTCGGCTTCCTTCAAGGACCCTCCCTCCCTCCCGGTGCGGTTCAACTGAGTGCTAGCTCGGCTTGTTTATGTACAGGTGGAGGTGGGGGCGGGCAGAGTTTTTATGCTGGGGGTGGGTCTGGGTCTGGGTGGGAGGCGGGGCCTCAATTGTGCTGAAGGAAGGCGAGGGAGTAGGACTAGGAGTAATGCCATTATCGTTAGAAATGGATGCATATTTGTTACTGTTGTAAATTAAAGGGAGCATGATTGTTTATGCTTTGGTGGACCATGTCATCTCGGTTTATGTTTTGGATCTAGAGATCCTAATATCCCATCTGGTGAAGGATACATACACTTTCTTCGCTTAGAACAACAGCAACATGTGAGGTGTGGAATGTAGGAATTCATCTAAGCCACAAGTGATTACATGGGCCAAAATCCAGCCAGCCATAATCTGTCTTTTGCCCACCACTTTTCTGGTGTAACTGTATTTGTAAAGGGTATGCTGCGATATGAGGTTTGCACATAACCTTGCAGTCAAAAGGCACATGTCACTCATGAAATATCATGTTTTTGTGCTGTGACACTGAAATCCTGCATCTAAGCTTGACGTAGCTCAGGATGTATGACCCTCTTTGAGTATTTCATGCAACACAGCACAATAATCAAAGTTTTTGCGCTACATTGTGGGCGACAGGAGGCCAGCAACACAACTTCTATGATATGACAGTGCTGCTCTCTTCCCTATAACTGGTGCACAATTTGGTTGCCGAGTGCCAGGCACTCACACACAGACCCCTTTGCATCATAGTGTGTGATATCTGGCATAGGTCAGCTTTCCAGTGCAAAATACTATGCTCAGACAAACTTACAAACGTTTCCCACGTTGTATGTGTGCTGTACAGTGCAGCACACATTCATAGTTTGAAAACTGTGGAGAAAAAAGCTCTTCTCCTACTTTGTGCCGTGCTTAGGTAGACTTATTTTTCGGCACAAAGCTCTGTCTACAACTGTTAGTATATGGGGCTTTGCACCAAAACCATGGGTACCACTTACGGGGCTATCTGTGTTACTTCTGCGCAATTTCCCACCACAAATACAGGCTTGCTATCAAGGTATAGAACACATAACCTCGACCCGGGTTAACAGTCACGTGGGTGAGCCAGGAAAGAGGGTGGGCGGCGGGCAAAGGTGGGAAGTTGGGGTTTGTTATTCTTTATTTGCTTAGAGTCTCCCCTAGTGGAACCATTACCAGATGTACCAGTGTAATAATAAATATCCTCTGTGTCTCATTTATAATGCTCACTTCATTTCCCCACTAAACTTTTCTTTCATGTTTGCTGTGAAGTCACTTATTTTGCATTTTCACAATTCTTGTAGGGTTTCCACACTATAGTGCTTTCTATTATTTCATCGCACATATGCCTAGCTTAAATGACCTAACGACTATCAGCCTGATTCATGTACGGGCCGTTTTGCGTGTCCCTAATAGCGAGTAATAGCGACTCGCTATTGAGGAAACGCAAAACGGCATTCATGTACTTTTCGGGGAAAAAATAGCGACTCGCACGCGGGCGCTAAATCCGTTAGCGACCAACTAAAAACGCAGAAAAATCGCTATTCCCGGCTACCTGCGTCGGGATAGCGACTCGCAATCCCGTGCGATCGGGAATGCGACTCGCATTCTCGCGCGATCGGGAAAACGGGAAGTCGCTTTCCGAGCACAGTGATGACATCACAACCAGGAAGCAGGCAGTTCCCACCCCCAAACACCACAACGAGGCAAACCTCCGAGGGAGCAAGTCGGAAAGCAGACGCTACACCAGCGATAGCGACTTCTCTACCGACTGAAATAGCGACATATCTGCTGCCATGTCCGAGGAACCTGTCCCTGGCCCCAGCAACAGCGCAGGACGAAAGCGAAAGCTCAAGTTCTCAGAGCAGGAGCTCGAGAACCTCATTGAAGGGGTGGTGGCCAACCATGACCGGCTCTTTGGGACCAACTCCAGAAAGGTCCCAGAGCAAGACAAGCGGAGGATCTGGCTGGGTATAGCCGCCAGCGTGAACTCGGTGGGTGTGGCCGATAGGTCATTGGAGGAGCTAAAGAAGCGCTGGTATGACCTCCGAGGTCGTGCCAAGGAGAGGGTGGCGGAGCGCCTTGGAGAGGCATCGGGCACTGGAGGTGGCGGACCGACAGTCCCACCCAACACACCCTTGGAGGACCAGGTCGAGGACACCCTTGAGAGGGAGGCGTGCGTTGGCGTGACCCCTCTGGACTCCTCCCGCCCCACCCAAGACACCCAAGGTAAGTGGCATGCGACTGCGACCCTGTCCCCTATGACCGTCCCTGACCAAATAGGCTCACTTATTGGCCCTTAGTCATGCCTTTGTTGCGCATCAGGGAATGCCCTGAAGCATTGTGGGAGATGTAGTATGTCCACAATGTAGTAGTACCCCAATGCAGCCAGACAGGTCCCAAAGTACGCAAATCCACAGCCATCCAGGGAATGTCACCCAGCATGCATGTAACATCAGCACGTCTGACAGTCACATGCAACTAATAAGTATCCACTTACCCTCACAGGTGGCGCAGACAGCAGTGACAGCGAGAGGCTGCTGATAGATGAGGAGGCCCAGGAGGAGGAATCACAACCAGAAACCCAGGCACCAGCCCGTGCCGCTGCAACAACACCAGCAGCCAGGCCCGCCACCGTTGTGGCCCCTGCATCTAGCATCCCACCCGCAGCCAAGGCCAGGCCCCCCACCGTTGCTGCATCTGGATCTGCCGCCCCACCCGCAGCCAAGGCCAGGCCCCCCACCGTTGCTGCATCTGGATCTGCCGCCCCACCCGCAGCCAAGGCCAGGCCCCCCACCATTGCTGCATCTGGATCTGCCGCCCCACCCGCAGCCAGAGCCAGGCACCCCACTAATGTGCCCCCAGTCCCTGCCGCACCAGCAACGCCTGCTGCAACACCACCTGCAGCTGGTGCCAATAGATCTGGGCCTGCGACAGCGGTAACACCGCGGGCAATCAGCAGGAGGGGCAATGGACATCGCTATGCCTGCATGAGCGTTGAGAGACGCATGCTCCGTATCCACCAGCGCCAGTCACAGCAGCAAGGTGCCATCCAGCTCCAGCTGCACAAAATTGGGCGCAATGTGGCGGGAGTTGGAGAGCGCATGGACCGCATGACGGCGGCCATGGGCCGCATGACTGCAGCCATGGAGGAGAACACTGCTGCGCTGCTCAAGCACCGCAGTGTAGCGAGCCGGCGCCACCACCAGCTGATGAGCCGGCTGTCGGCCTATAGCAGGTCGAATTATGTGGCAGCAAATGCCACCACCCAGTTGTCGCGGCGCTCTCTCACCCAGCAGCACCAACTAGTGCAGTGCTGTGAGGACATCACCAGGGTCCTGGAGCACCTAACCACCGTGGTAACGGCACTACACACACCTGCGCTACCGGCCACTGTAGGGGGCGACGATGCCAGTGAGGGTGCCTCCAGCGTGAGCAGCCAATCGGCCACACTGGTCCCGCCACCTAGGCGCAGCACCAGGGCAACGCCTGGTACAGGTGCCCAGGAAGAGGAAGAGCCTCAGAGGCGCTTGGGCATTACGCGCAGGAAGCGCCATTGACACTGTCTGCATTACACTGGCACAGGCTGACGCTAAGCCTGCCAAGTACATGCACACTGCAGTATGACGCAATACTGGTATTTGTAAATAGTTGGACTGATTACCTTTTTGTTGTGAATGAAACAAATATATTTATTTTGCTGCACACATTAGCCTTGTGTAATCATTACATTTTGCATGCAATTGTGATATGTGGGGTGGGGGAAGAGGGTGGGCTAGAAATTTTTCAGTGTGATGTGGTTGCGACGTCTGTGGCCTTCAGCTGGGTTCTCCCCGCGTGCATGGTGCACATGTGCTGGTGGCCGGTCGTCCCCTTCAGATTCACTGCCTGAGATGTCAACAGGTATCCGGCGCTTGGTTGCAATGTTATGGAGCATTGCACAGACAGCCACAATGCGGCAGCACGCAGCAGGACTGTAATACATGGCCCCACTTGTCTTGTGCAGTATACGGAACCTGCTCTTGAGCAGGCCAAATGTCCTTTCTATACAGTTCCTTGTCCGGATGTGCGCAACATTGTAGCGCCGTTGCTGAGGTGTGGCAGGGTTGAGGTAAGGGGTCAGGAGGTATTCCCGTAGGGCGTAGCCACTGTCACCTGAATGAGAGGAGCAGATGTTGATTGCCTGTGCAGCGCAGTGACTTCATTGCAATGTGACATTGTCGACAAAGTGTACTTACCAAGTAGGTGTCCTTCCCCAAACTCTCCTCTGAGCAGTCGTGTGTGGAGTCCACTGTGCCTGAAGATAAAGGAATCATGGGTACTCCCTGGGTACTGTGCGACAATGTCAGTGATGATGGTCTTGGCATTGCAGACCATCTGTATGTTGAGGGAGTGGTAGGACTTCCGGTTGCGGTACATATACTCCGTGGCAGCTGGTGGGCAGATGGCGACGTGGGTACAGTCGATGCAGCCGAGGACATGGGGAAAATGGGCTACATTGTAAAATTGTAGTTTTGTCAGGTCCAATTCCTGTTGGCTCGTGGGAAATGTGATGTGGCGGTGGAGCTGGGTGAGCATGGCGTCAACAAAAGTGTGGAGGCAGCGTGACATGGTGGGCTGGGATATCCCCCCAGCAGCCGCTACTATGCCCTGGAAACTGCCGGAGGCCAGGAGGTGCAGGCTGCACAATACCTGCACATGTGTAGGCACAGAATTGTTTTGCCTTGTTGGGTGCTGCATGAGGGGGTCAAGTTCTTGTATCAGCCAGGTGATCATTTCCCCATTCAGCCTGTATTTGGCATAAATCTGTTCTCTGGTTTGGCCCAGCAAGGTGACCCGCTGCCGGTAAATCCTTTCCTGCCTCATGCGTCTCCTCCGTGCTGCTCGCTGTAGCCTTCGCCGCCTCACCACCATGTACATTCCTGGCATTGTGGAATGCCTAATGCTGCTGCTGAATGTCCTTATGTGTGATTGGTCAGGCCTGGACCTGTTGGTGATTGGCCAACTGTTTTTCAAATTTTACTTAATCATGGCTTTTATGGTTACCACCTGCTTTGAGTTGTCCTTAATTTGCGCCGCGCAAAAATGCGATTTTGGGGTTTTCCGCAATTGTTTATTTTTCATGAATGCCGATTGAGAATAAATTGCGTTTCGCTATTCATTTCGCAGATTCCGTGGTTGGTCGCTATTTCCGTATCGCTAATGCGCGACTACCGGGACTCTGCGACTATCATAGCGTAATCGCTGTTATAATCGCTATTCTGTGTTTGCGAAATCGCTATTTTGTGCTTGAATGCCGATTCCGTGTTTTGCACCCGCAATTGCATTTTCGCAGCCAATGCGGGCGCAATTTCGCTTCATGAATCAGGCTGTATGTTCTTATTTCCTTGTTCTATACTACACCTCTTATGTCTTTCCCAGCCCTGAAGAGTCATGGGATAATTCCCAGGTGACGAAACATGTGTTGGCTGGTTGTTTCTCTTCAATTTATTCTAAGAATTAAAAGAAATCAGCCTAAAGAACCTACTGGTGTCGACCACAGCTTACTTTCGTCAAAAAGAAAAAAACATTACTGTATATTTATACTCTGAACATGTGCCCGGGACTTTGTTTCAATGTAATAACTATGACTAATGGTGGTGTCCTAATGTGGACCACAGACAACAGAGTTCAACTGGCGCATATGCCAGGACTTCATAGAACAATGATAACACGGTCAATATGAGAACACCGTACTGTTATAATGTCTACCATTGAACAGAATATGGTAATACTCTGCTATTCCGTGTCAAACCGAAATCAAAAAAATTATGTTTAAAAAAAATAAAAAAAAATAAAGGCTTGCTATGGAAATCTATACTAATATAATAAAGAGAGAGCCCAAACCTTTGAGGCGGGTAATCTCAGGAACCACAGCACCAATCACAACACCCAATACAGCGTTGGAAAGGGCAGTTGCAGCAGAAGGACATAGGCTATGCAGACGCCCACCATATACATTTAAAAGGTAAAAGAACCGTGCCAGCAAAGTAGTCCCTTGTGGGCGTGTCTGCGTTGTGCTGTCGGCGTGTGCTGGGGGCCCTTCATGCCATGTCTCATATCGTGTGCTAATCCCACACTGCTCCCTTTAAATACCCTATAATCATTACCCACCCTTACTCCTTAAAATATCCCAACACCCTTAAATACTAACCC
This sequence comes from Lissotriton helveticus, assembly GCF_964261635.1. Taxonomy (NCBI): domain Eukaryota; kingdom Metazoa; phylum Chordata; class Amphibia; order Caudata; family Salamandridae; genus Lissotriton; species Lissotriton helveticus. The sequence goes on along the minus strand of NC_136071.1, from coordinate 982,426,287 downwards.
ATCTTAACCCTATAAAGATACCCAGTACCACAAAACCCAAATCTATCCCTAAACCCTAAAAATACCCCTGTACCCCTGTACCCCAAAACCCAAACCTAGCCCTGAACCCTATAAATACCCCTGTACCTCAAAACCCAACCTACCCCTGAACGCTAAAAATACCCCTGTACCCCAAAACCCAAACCTAGCCCTGAACCCTAAAAATACCACTGTATCCTAAAACCACCCCTGAACCCTAAAATACCCCTGTACCCCAAAACCCAAACCTAGCCCTGAACCCTTGAAATACCCCTGTACCCCAAAACCCAAACCTACCCCTGAACCCTAAAAATACCCCTGTACCCCAAAACCCAAACCTAGCCCTGAACCCTAAAAATAACCCTATACCCCAAAACCCAAACCTACCCCTGAACCCTAAAATACCCCTGTACCCCAATACCCAAACCTAGCCCTGAACCCTAAAAATACCCCTGTACACCAAAACCCAAACCTAGCCCTGAACCCTTAAAATACCCCTGTACCCCAAAACCCAAACCTACCCCTGAACTCTAAAAACACCCCTATACCCCAAAACTCAAACCTAGCCCTGAACCCTAAAAATATCCCTGTACCCCAAAACCCATACCTATCCCTAAACCCTAAAACTACCCCTGTACCCCATAACCCAAAACTATATCTGAACCCTTAAAATACCCAAACACCCCAAAACATATACCTCAGTACCCCAAAACATATACCCCTATACCCATACTTACCTTATCCAAACATAAAAAAACATGCTTTTACCATTCATGCATTTACAACGAATTTCGTTGTAAATGTATACGTGGTAAAAGCATATAAAATGTAATGCCATGCGTTATAATGCCATTGCGGAGTCATGGTACTTTCGTAAGGAAATTATGAGGAGTGATGGTATGCGGAAAGAAAGTTGCGGAATAATGGGTGTTTACCCTCCCCCGGTAAGTACATTGGTGGCACGGCGGCCCACATCTCCAGCAACATACTCATATTTTTTCACCACCCATTTTAAAAATGCACAGGTCTCTCTCATTGATGGCCAGAACCCACATACACTTTTAGACACACCTCCCGCCACAAGTTCTAGAATTGCGAACTTTAGAGCTGTGGAGCTACGTTCGAATCTCGGCATCAGCTCAACATCCTGTGATTCCAGGCAAATCGCTTTGTCGCCCCGTGCCTACCACGAATGAATGTGTTCTTCTGTAATGTAAATTGTGCTCATGCCATGTTGTCGAGTTCGTGCTATATAATATTGCAAGGAAAAATAAAGTAGGGAAACTCGAGTTCACACACTACTGAATGGGCACTCTTAAGTGCATCAGCAGTGCACTGTCAATCGGAGCATTTCACAGGCCTGTCACAGATAAGAAATGCTACCAAAACAAAATCCTACAAAACAATATACTACTGGCTGGCAGCAATTCATACCCGGACAACGTCGGCACGGGCTGCTAGTTAGTTCATAAAGACTGCACCAATTTGTTTCTATTTTTTTGGCTTTGCACCAGAGCAAAGCCTTGATCCATCTGCCCCTCTATGTCTGTCGAACTGACATACAGATTTTAATAATTTCGTGTTAATTAATTTAGCTTTAATTTAATTGTTTCTCTCAAATAAACCATTAAGGTAATACAGATTTTGAAAAAAGGAAAGGGTTTTTGACAGTGAGAACAATATGGGACACATACTTAGTGGCCCTGAAACCTAAGTCTGAAATGACATCCCCTTTAGAAAAGAAGAGTCTTATAGGAGCACCTTAGGTTGCAGGACTGTCGATCATGCATGCTGGTACGAAGTTGAAGAGACTGAGTGAGAGAGCACGGCATCCACTGGAGTGAAATGAGGTGTGACGATCATAAGAATAAGCATAAATCTCATCAGGGGGTGCTCCTTCGCAATGGCGGAGGAGCGTCGCCCCACTGGCTCAGTGGCAGCAGCTTGAAAAAAAAACGATATTCTATCATTGTTTTATTTTTCAGCTGCTGGCTGAGCCAGCATGTGTAGGGAGGGGTGAGGCCGGGGCCATGGGAGGGGGAAGAAGACTGGTTTGTGCACTTCTAAGTGTGCATGTGTGTTTGGCCGGCCATCCTCAGCCGGCCACACACAAATGCGCACGTTTCTCCAACCCAGCTGTATTGAACAGCCAGGTTGGAGAAACAGCACAGACTCCCTGTCCTGAGCGAAGCATCAAACCAGCCCGCTCAGGCCAATCCCCACCCTGCTCTCATCTCATAGCATTAGAGCAGCACAGGGATTGCACAGGGAGTCTGTGATGCTGGCTCAGTGTCTGCTGGGACCAGGAAGAAGACTGAGGCGCGACATGATGCTGGAGGCGGCCAGCAGTTTCAGGTACCTTTTCTTCAAAAATGATTATTCAGCTACCCCCGCATCCCCTTCCCACCATTTTTTGTTTGTGGCGGCCGCCACTGAATCTCATGTTATATTCTGCACCTATGCACATAGGAGTAATGAGAGAATATTACACAATGGTTATTGGTGATATTTGTGGTAGAACAGGGTGGAAAGTTGGCTTTGTTATGTTTGCTACAGTTCGTAAATCAGTTTCACTCTAAGATATTCATGTGCGCTGTTGGAGTCAACATCCAACATATCAATGTAGCATTAGTGGCTTAACATAAAATAGTAAGGCCCCCCCCCCCCACCTGCAGATTGTCAAGAGGGGCCCATGAGTCTCCTAAAGCTCGCAGATATACATTGGCCTTGGGTTGAATGGAGCCCCTCTGCAGGCATGGGTTACTTCTCAGAGGTTGGGAGCCACTTTTGCCCGCAGGGGCTGCAAGGTCCTGGGTTACACTTCTGTGTAGCTTGTAGCAGCTAATACAGCAGTAATATATACCGCCGCTGCAACAACACCAGCAGCCAGGCCAGGCCCGCCACCGTTGTGGCCCCTGCATCTAGCATCCCACCCGCAGCCAAGGCCAGGCCCCCCACCGTTGCTGCATCTGGATCTGCCGCCCCACCCGCAGCCAAGGCCAGGCCCCCCACCGTTGCTGCATCTGGATCTGCCGCCCCACCCGCAGCCAAGGCCAGGCCCCCCACCATTGCTGCATCTGGATCTGCCGCCCCACCCGCAGCCAGAGCCAGGCACCCCACTAATGTGCCCCCAGTCCCTGCCGCACCAGCAACGCCTGCTGCAACACCACCTGCAGCTGGTGCCAATAGATCTGGGCCTGCGACAGCGGTAACACCGCGGGCAATCAGCAGGAGGGGCAATGGACATCGCTATGCCTGCATGAGCATTGAGAGACGCATGCTCCGTATCCACCAGCGCCAGTCACAGCAGCAAGGTGCCATCCAGCTCCAGCTGCACAAAATTGGGCGCAATGTGGCGGGAGTTGGAGAGCGCATGGACCGCATGACGGCGGCCATGGGCCGCATGACTGCAGCCATGGAGGAGAACACTGCTGCGCTGCTCAAGCACCGCAGTGTAGCGAGCCGGCGCCACCACCAGCTGATGAGCCGGCTGTCGGCCTATAGCAGGTCGAATTATGTGGCAGCAAATGCCACCACCCAGTTGTCGCGGCGCTCTCTCACCCAGCAGCACCAACTAGTGCAGTGCTGTGAGGACATCACCAGGGTCCTGGAGCACCTAACCACCGTGGTAACGGCACTACACACACCTGCGCTACCGGCCACTGTAGGGGGCGACGATGCCAGTGAGGGTGCCTCCAGCGTGAGCAGCCAATCGGCCACACTGGTCCCGCCACCTAGGCGCAGCACCAGGGCAACGCCTGGTACAGGTGCCCAGGAAGAGGAAGAGCCTCAGAGGCGCTTGGGCATTACGCGCAGGAAGCGCCATTGACACTGTCTGCATTACACTGGCACAGGCTGACGCTAAGCCTGCCAAGTACATGCACACTGCAGTATGACGCAATACTGGTATTTGTAAATAGTTGGACTGATTACCTTTTTGTTGTGAATGAAACAAATATATTTATTTTGCTGCACACATTAGCCTTGTGTAATCATTACATTTTGCATGCAATTGTGATATGTGGGGTGGGGGAAGAGGGTGGGCTAGAAATTTTTCAGTGTGATGTGGTTGCGACGTCTGTGGCCTTCAGCTGGGTTCTCCCCGCGTGCATGGTGCACATGTGCTGGTGGCCGGTCGTCCCCTTCAGATTCACTGCCTGAGATGTCAACAGGTATCCGGCGCTTGGTTGCAATGTTATGGAGCATTGCACAGACAGCCACAATGCGGCAGCACGCAGCAGGACTGTAATACATGGCCCCACTTGTCTTGTGCAGTATACGGAACCTGCTCTTGAGCAGGCCAAATGTCCTTTCTATACAGTTCCTTGTCCGGATGTGCGCAACATTGTAGCGCCGTTGCTGAGGTGTGGCAGGGTTGAGGTAAGGGGTCAGGAGGTATTCCCGTAGGGCGTAGCCACTGTCACCTGAATGAGAGGAGCAGATGTTGATTGCCTGTGCAGCGCAGTGACTTCATTGCAATGTGACATTGTCGACAAAGTGTACTTACCAAGTAGGTGTCCTTCCCCAAACTCTCCTCTGAGCAGTCGTGTGTGGAGTCCACTGTGCCTGAAGATAAAGGAATCATGGGTACTCCCTGGGTACTGTGCGACAATGTCAGTGATGATGGTCTTGGCATTGCAGACCATCTGTATGTTGAGGGAGTGGTAGGACTTCCGGTTGCGGTACATATACTCCGTGGCAGCTGGTGGGCAGATGGCGACGTGGGTACAGTCGATGCAGCCGAGGACATGGGGAAAATGGGCTACATTGTAAAATTGTAGTTTTGTCAGGTCCAATTCCTGTTGGCTCGTGGGAAATGTGATGTGGCGGTGGAGCTGGGTGAGCATGGCGTCAACAAAAGTGTGGAGGCAGCGTGACATGGTGGGCTGGGATATCCCCCCAGCAGCCGCTACTATGCCCTGGAAACTGCCGGAGGCCAGGAGGTGCAGGCTGCACAATACCTGCACATGTGTAGGCACAGAATTGTTTTGCCTTGTTGGGTGCTGCATGAGGGGGTCAAGTTCTTGTATCAGCCAGGTGATCATTTCCCCATTCAGCCTGTATTTGGCATAAATCTGTTCTCTGGTTTGGCCCAGCAAGGTGACCCGCTGCCGGTAAATCCTTTCCTGCCTCATGCGTCTCCTCCGTGCTGCTCGCTGTAGCCTTCGCCGCCTCACCACCATGTACATTCCTGGCATTGTGGAATGCCTAATGCTGCTGCTGAATGTCCTTATGTGTGATTGGTCAGGCCTGGACCTGTTGGTGATTGGCCAACTGTTTTTCAAATTTTACTTAATCATGGCTTTTATGGTTACCACCTGCTTTGAGTTGTCCTTAATTTGCGCCGCGCAAAAATGCGATTTTGGGGTTTTCCGCAATTGTTTATTTTTCATGAATGCCGATTGAGAATAAATTGCGTTTCGCTATTCATTTCGCAGATTCCGTGGTTGGTCGCTATTTCCGTATCGCTAATGCGCGACTACCGGGACTCTGCGACTATCATAGCGTAATCGCTGTTATAATCGCTATTCTGTGTTTGCGAAATCGCTATTTTGTGCTTGAATGCCGATTCCGTGTTTTGCACCCGCAATTGCATTTTCGCAGCCAATGCGGGCGCAATTTCGCTTCATGAATCAGGCTGTATGTTCTTATTTCCTTGTTCTATACTACACCTCTTATGTCTTTCCCAGCCCTGAAGAGTCATGGGATAATTCCCAGGTGACGAAACATGTGTTGGCTGGTTGTTTCTCTTCAATTTATTCTAAGAATTAAAAGAAATCAGCCTAAAGAACCTACTGGTGTCGACCACAGCTTACTTTCGTCAAAAAGAAAAAAACATTACTGTATATTTATACTCTGAACATGTGCCCGGGACTTTGTTTCAATGTAATAACTATGACTAATGGTGGTGTCCTAATGTGGACCACAGACAACAGAGTTCAACTGGCGCATATGCCAGGACTTCATAGAACAATGATAACACGGTCAATATGAGAACACCGTACTGTTATAATGTCTACCATTGAACAGAATATGGTAATACTCTGCTATTCCGTGTCAAACCGAAATCAAAAAAATTATGTTTAAAAAAAATAAAAAAAAATAAAGGCTTGCTATGGAAATCTATACTAATATAATAAAGAGAGAGCCCAAACCTTTGAGGCGGGTAATCTCAGGAACCACAGCACCAATCACAACACCCAATACAGCGTTGGAAAGGGCAGTTGCAGCAGAAGGACATAGGCTATGCAGACGCCCACCATATACATTTAAAAGGTAAAAGAACCGTGCCAGCAAAGTAGTCCCTTGTGGGCGTGTCTGCGTTGTGCTGTCGGCGTGTGCTGGGGGCCCTTCATGCCATGTCTCATATCGTGTGCTAATCCCACACTGCTCCCTTTAAATACCCTATAATCATTACCCACCCTTACTCCTTAAAATATCCCAACACCCTTAAATACTAACCCATCTTAACCCTATAAAGATACCCAGTACCACAAAACCCAAATCTATCCCTAAACCCTAAAAATACCCCTGTACCCCTGTACCCCAAAACCCAAACCTAGCCCTGAACCCTATAAATACCCCTGTACCTCAAAACCCAACCTACCCCTGAACGCTAAAAATACCCCTGTACCCCAAAACCCAAACCTAGCCCTGAACCCTAAAAATACCACTGTATCCTAAAACCACCCCTGAACCCTAAAATACCCCTGTACCCCAAAACCCAAACCTAGCCCTGAACCCTTGAAATACCCCTGTACCCCAAAACCCAAACCTACCCCTGAACCCTAAAAATACCCCTGTACCCCAAAACCCAAACCTAGCCCTGAACCCTAAAAATAACCCTATACCCCAAAACCCAAACCTACCCCTGAACCCTAAAATACCCCTGTACCCCAATACCCAAACCTAGCCCTGAACCCTAAAAATACCCCTGTACACCAAAACCCAAACCTAGCCCTGAACCCTTAAAATACCCCTGTACCCCAAAACCCAAACCTACCCCTGAACTCTAAAAACACCCCTATACCCCAAAACTCAAACCTAGCCCTGAACCCTAAAAATATCCCTGTACCCCAAAACCCATACCTATCCCTAAACCCTAAAACTACCCCTGTACCCCATAACCCAAAACTATATCTGAACCCTTAAAATACCCAAACACCCCAAAACATATACCTCAGTACCCCAAAACATATACCCCTATACCCATACTTACCTTATCCAAACATAAAAAAACATGCTTTTACCATTCATGCATTTACAACGAATTTCGTTGTAAATGTATACGTGGTAAAAGCATATAAAATGTAATGCCATGCGTTATAATGCCATTGCGGAGTCATGGTACTTTCGTAAGGAAATTATGAGGAGTGATGGTATGCGGAAAGAAAGTTGCGGAATAATGGGTGTTTACCCTCCCCCGGTAAGTACATTGGTGGCACGGCGGCCCACATCTCCAGCAACATACTCATATTTTTTCACCACCCATTTTAAAAATGCACAGGTCTCTCTCATTGATGGCCAGAACCCACATACACTTTTAGACACACCTCCCGCCACAAGTTCTAGAATTGCGAACTTTAGAGCTGTGGAGCTACGTTCGAATCTCGGCATCAGCTCAACATCCTGTGATTCCAGGCAAATCGCTTTGTCGCCCCGTGCCTACCACGAATGAATGTGTTCTTCTGTAATGTAAATTGTGCTCATGCCATGTTGTCGAGTTCGTGCTATATAATATTGCAAGGAAAAATAAAGTAGGGAAACTCGAGTTCACACACTACTGAATGGGCACTCTTAAGTGCATCAGCAGTGCACTGTCAATCGGAGCATTTCACAGGCCTGTCACAGATAAGAAATGCTACCAAAACAAAATCCTACAAAACAATATACTACTGGCTGGCAGCAATTCATACCCGGACAACGTCGGCACGGGCTGCTAGTTAGTTCATAAAGACTGCACCAATTTGTTTCTATTTTTTTGGCTTTGCACCAGAGCAAAGCCTTGATCCATCTGCCCCTCTATGTCTGTCGAACTGACATACAGATTTTAATAATTTCGTGTTAATTAATTTAGCTTTAATTTAATTGTTTCTCTCAAATAAACCATTAAGGTAATACAGATTTTGAAAAAAGGAAAGGGTTTTTGACAGTGAGAACAATATGGGACACATACTTAGTGGCCCTGAAACCTAAGTCTGAAATGACATCCCCTTTAGAAAAGAAGAGTCTTATAGGAGCACCTTAGGTTGCAGGACTGTCGATCATGCATGCTGGTACGAAGTTGAAGAGACTGAGTGAGAGAGCACGGCATCCACTGGAGTGAAATGAGGTGTGACGATCATAAGAATAAGCATAAATCTCATCAGGGGGTGCTCCTTCGCAATGGCGGAGGAGCGTCGCCCCACTGGCTCAGTGGCAGCAGCTTGAAAAAAAAACGATATTCTATCATTGTTTTATTTTTCAGCTGCTGGCTGAGCCAGCATGTGTAGGGAGGGGTGAGGCCGGGGCCATGGGAGGGGGAAGAAGACTGGTTTGTGCACTTCTAAGTGTGCATGTGTGTTTGGCCGGCCATCCTCAGCCGGCCACACACAAATGCGCACGTTTCTCCAACCCAGCTGTATTGAACAGCCAGGTTGGAGAAACAGCACAGACTCCCTGTCCTGAGCGAAGCATCAAACCAGCCCGCTCAGGCCAATCCCCACCCTGCTCTCATCTCATAGCATTAGAGCAGCACAGGGATTGCACAGGGAGTCTGTGATGCTGGCTCAGTGTCTGCTGGGACCAGGAAGAAGACTGAGGCGCGACATGATGCTGGAGGCGGCCAGCAGTTTCAGGTACCTTTTCTTCAAAAATGATTATTCAGCTACCCCCGCATCCCCTTCCCACCATTTTTTGTTTGTGGCGGCCGCCACTGAATCTCATGTTATATTCTGCACCTATGCACATAGGAGTAATGAGAGAATATTACACAATGGTTATTGGTGATATTTGTGGTAGAACAGGGTGGAAAGTTGGCTTTGTTATGTTTGCTACAGTTCGTAAATCAGTTTCACTCTAAGATATTCATGTGCGCTGTTGGAGTCAACATCCAACATATCAATGTAGCATTAGTGGCTTAACATAAAATAGTAAGGCCCCCCCCCCCCACCTGCAGATTGTCAAGAGGGGCCCATGAGTCTCCTAAAGCTCGCAGATATACATTGGCCTTGGGTTGAATGGAGCCCCTCTGCAGGCATGGGTTACTTCTCAGAGGTTGGGAGCCACTTTTGCCCGCAGGGGCTGCAAGGTCCTGGGTTACACTTCTGTGTAGCTTGTAGCAGCTAATACAGCAGTAATATATACAGTATGCTCTCTATGTGCTCCAGCTGACAAAAATATACGCAGAGTAATTGTTAGACTGCCATACAAGGTATTGAAATAAGTGCTGGTTACTTAACTATATGTTGCACTGCATAATGGAAAATGATATTAAAAATGTGAATAAAGAACCATTTTAAAAAATGAAAGTTGATTTTGAACAATGTGCTATTATAAAAGCAGAAAATAGGTTCAGTTGTTTCACATGTTTTAAAAGTAACATTTCATAAATAATCTAACAATTACTTGCACGCTTACAGCTAATAATGCAAAGCTTTTTAAAGGGTGAAGTGGAATTGAGAACTGTTACAAGTGAAAATTATTGCCTGCCATTGTTCTACCATTCCGTGCATAGTGTGGTACTATATTCTATCCCATCACAATTCTTTCATACAAATCTAAAAAAGTCACACAATACGTGGTGAAATATTTGAATGTCATCAGGTGTTTTGCAAAGAATTCGTTCGGTTAGACCTAGGTGTAACTTATTTGTTAAACAGGAGTCTATGAGAGATGACCAGCCAGGGCTACCAATTTCGACCCACTCTTCTTCTTGCAACCATTACACTCCATCACGACTCTTCCCTCGTGGCATGGCGAGTCATCATTACATAGAAATGTGAATTTGTACTGGTGAATGTTTATGAAAGTAACTAAATAGATCCGTTTGGCTAGGTTATTCTACCAAGTTGAGAGATCAAGGGCTGTATTAAATAATGCATGCACTGTAAGTGTTGATTTAAAACATGGAGCAGATCACAAAACAGTGTTTGCTGATGCAATTTTTTGTCCTTGGTGGTAAGTGCTTGGTGCACTCACATTCTACCACCATAGTATGGATGCAGGCATTTGGAGGTGGTAAAGTGTGACAATCGTATTTGTGCATATTTGTTGCGTGGCATTTTGTTTTGGTAGTAATGTATTTTGATGTTGCAACATCATTTTTTTCTCCATTATGTCCTTGAAGTTGAGTAATGTTTTGACTGGTTTGTTATGTTGTGCCGTTCTTTTTTTTAGTTGTGTTGGTTTTTTTTGCATTTAGTATGATATTGTCTTATGTTATGTTGGTTGCTTCAAAGATGTCAACAAAGGCTGCCACATTTCTAGTCAGAATCACATGCCATTAATGTTCCCATGATCTGCAACCATTTTCTTTGTCTAAGGTGATAAAGGAACACTTCTCCAGCTCGTCAACCACTTAAAAGAACAGACAGCCCAAAACCGTGGCAGAGACCGTGTCTTAACGCTCCCAGTGCATTCTGTGTGTCATATGACACTATGCCATAACTTTATGCTATGGCCATTGCATGGAAATTTAAGTAGTCCTCATTTCAACAGGCAGGAGTGTCACAAATCCGAAAAATACTGTATGTGAAAAACATATATGGAAGTTTATTTCATACCTCAATTCTTTTGTTAAGGTTTCTATGAATATAGAAGGTATGGAGGGAGATAGATGCAAACGTCTCTAAATAAAACATGAGATCTAAATGGTTCATACTCTGGTTCAGTGGTTCTTAACCTTTTGACTTCAGAGGACCGCCACTTGATCACTACTACAATCTGGGAACCCCACTGATTCACTAATGAAATATAGACACCCCCATTAAATCATTACTGGAATCTGGGGAACCAGGCGTGAACAAGTTTGAAGATTTGACCAGCAAAACCATGCAGAAAAATACAGAAACAAGCATCTTTCAAACAAATCCACATATGAATTAATATTTTATTCAGTTCACCGACAAAAAAAACCAACATTTTAATTTTAATGGGACGGTCTGAACTTTTCTAAATTCAGTTGAGGCCAACCATCGTCCATAATGTATTTTGTTTGATGCACTGCTCCCACAAATCAATCTGAGGATACCAACTACATTTTTAGTCTTCAATTTCTAATTTTTCACATTTACCAAATAGTTTAAAATGTTGATTTTTACAATTTCTTTCTTTGTTAAGATAAACTTTATTAATCCGTTGTTATCATTTAATATTTTAAACAGTTCAGGGACCTCCTGAGTAGGTGTCGCAGACACCCGGGGTTCGCCGAGCCACAGGTCAAGAACCACTGCTCTATTTAATATGGTGAATTTATTCTATGACCACCAAGTTCTTCACCCACCACAGTGAATTAAAAATGTAATTTGATTGAAAAGTCAGTGAATAAGTTTCCCTCCCCTTTTGGGTTTGGCATGATGAATTCCAGCTAAGGTATTTTCTTTTTTTCTATGTTCGAAACATGTTCGAAATCACACAACAAAACGTTTAAAAATATACTTCAGCTTTACAACAATTAGCAAAAGTGGGTTTCAATGCCCTCCTTGTCCTCCATTAACAGCAGTTTTGGTATTTATGTGTCATTCATATCCTTGATATTCTTTTATGCTGCTTCTTTGTTTGCCATTTACACTGCGTAGTTTCTTTGCCTGCTAATGGATTCTTCTGTAGCAGAAATGATTTACGAGATAAAGAATTTAAGTTTACTTTACCACTCCATTTTCTAAGTCACCCCTCTTCTTTGTTCAATGTAGATATTTTAAAAGTAGATGGAGCACTATAAATGAACTATGTGTTCTCATCTTGACAATAAGAGGGGAAGAAATAAAATGATGCACCCGGAATTTAGAGCAAGGGAGGTAGATTGAAAAGGCTATCAGGAATAAAACAAAATATTTTTAGACACACCATAGGAAACGTATACTGGCAAAATATAGGATCCTTTTACAGTTTGCATAGTTAAAACAACATTTTTACAAGCTAACATTTCAGGATGCGTTCATTAACCTAGACTACAACTTCTCCTTGCACTCTAAACTGCATTTCGTTTATATTGTCAGTAGCCAAAAGATGGCTTGTACCTAGGCCTGGGCAGTAAATTCCGCTCCGCTCGTGGAATTTGCGGAATTTGGGTAATTTCGAGTTCCGCGGAGACCGGGAATTGCCCAAAATGCTGCGTTTCGCAACTTCGTGAAATTTTTTGCTTGTTCGGGTTCTCAAAATGCGTGTTCGCGAGATATTTTCCCCAGAGCAGGCAAACAGCGATTGCGAACAGTAAAAAAGCATCGTGAATAAGCAATTCCGCCTGTTCGTGGAATTTCTGAGTGTTCGTGGAGATTTTTTACCTTTTTGCGGAGATTTGCGTAACGCGATTACGTAAATTCCGCCCACCCCTACTTGTACCACTCTACAGAATTCCTGATAAAATAAGTAAATACAACTCCTATTCTCTGAATTGCTTACTTAGTGCCAGGCTTGGGGTTGGCTCATCTAAATTCATCCAAATGAAATTCGATGAATAAATATTACAGTGGAGTCGATGGTGAGTTGTTGCTAGTTCTCATGAAATATGCTGAACACACCTAGACCCTGAGAAGACTTATTCAGCCATAGTGAACAGCGGTCGGTAGACAAGCAATTTTAATGTTTTTTTTTGTCTTTGTTACATACTTAGAATTGCTTGGGGTCCACATAGAGGAGTGGTAAAGCAGTAACATGCTTCAGCTATACTGAAAGTTTAATATGGTGCATCGTGCTTGGGCAAGTCTTAATCAAAAACATTTAGCATTCAGTTCTGATAAAAACTAAAGTATGTCTACACCCAGAGATTAATTTCTGTGTGTGGAGTGGATTTACATTTTGGGAATTTTCAAAGAATTCCAGTAGTGCCTGAGGAAAAGTGAAAACACATCCGTAAGTATTTGAACATTCGTAAAAGTAAATTTGCTCATATTTAAATGCTTAGCATATGTGCAATTGCACTCACTAGAATTTGTATCTATTTTTCTCTTTAGCGTAAACCCTTTTATACGCCTCCATTACTTTTATGGGTGTTTTCCTTTCTCTTTTGGACTATGGATTGGGATCTTAACAGGGTATTCCACCATTCCAGTGTTGTAATACTTGTGAGCAAATAGATTTATGTTTGTAAAATCATTTTTTGTGAGTAAATTTCACTTATGTATCATGCCATTGTGTGCAACTAAGTTGAATTTAGATTTGAAAATGGCTTTGTGAATGGGGCCCATTGTGCCCAACTCATGAAGCATTTTCCATGACTGAGGCCCTAATGTATATAATGAAGAGTGTCCTGTTTGTCTGTCAGGGAGACAGAGTAAATTTCTCCATTGCCCTGACAGAGGTGCTGCTTGCCAAATTTAGAAATAATCGCAGGCTGGCGGTCATTTCGAAAGCATTGGCAGGAACCACAATCACAGCAGTTCCTGTTAATGCTGTTTACAGTTTGGTGCAATTCTGCATCATCATTATGGAGCCCTGCTCCAAACTGAGATGGAGCCCTGCACCAAACTGTTTTCTATTTTACTTTCAGAAAGAAAATCCAGAAGCAGGATTTTCTCTCCGAAATGAAAAAGAAAACGCTCCCCTCACCATGGAAATCCTCTCCCATGCCAAGAGGTGCATTTAGCATTTTTCACTGCACCTTGCAGCCAGGGTCTTCGTGGTGGTGACGGATAAATCTGCCCAAGTACATTAGGTGGGCAGAATTAGAGATTAACCTCCGACTGCCCTTACTCTGCAGGGATGTCACAGGGGTTTAGTCACGGGGAAGATGGAGTAGCCGCCACTGTCATTAAAACTAAGTTCCACCCGCTTTAAACTTGGCGGGAGGACCATTATCTTGGTAGTATGTAGACTCCGTTGGGGCGGAGTATGCATACCACCAGATATAAATCAGACCCTAAGTTTGGCTCACACCTAAATTAAAAAAGACAGAAACAACTACCACGCAGAAGAGTAAAGTTAAAAATGTCTAACTTTAAGATGCATGACATAATTGAGTGTGAAGGAGTGGCATTTCCAAGAGGGTGACTGTCAGAGAAGTGTTCAAACACATGCATTGCAAATTACGCTGCATATTTACTAAGAACTGGCATTGTCCTTGCATGGCGCAAGCTGCCATGAAGAAACACAAACCCTCAAATGCAGTTTAGCTAGCCATGAAAGGGGCAATTTGCTCAGCTTTACAAGACTCTGTAAATAAATGTAATACAAGGCAATGGCTTGTGTTGCGTTACATTACATTTTGTTGCGGTAGGGGCTCCATGGGTGGAGCATGGGTGTTGCCATGCACCCACCAATGGAATTTGACAGAACCCCAGATTTACTAATGGCAGTAAACCTGTGATTTCACTATAAGGGTGCACCTACTACAAATTGGTGTAACATTAGGAGCAATATTGTTATTTCTCATTATTTCCTCTTTCCATGTGTGCTGCATTTTGTAGTATGCGTAGAAAGAGAAATACACATCTGAAGATTGTTTTTGTGCAGGAAGGTATTCCTTCCTGTACAAAACAAACCAACCTGTATCACAACCGCCTTGCACCATAGTACAAGGGTGCCTCTGTTGGCACTAGGCAGCACACAGTGCAGCAGCATAGAAGGACGCAGAAGTGTGCCATAACTTCGTAAATATGACACATCTCTTCTCTCTCCTATTCACTCAAAGCAACACAGCAAGTTCCCTTGCTGGGTTTTCTTGCTTTAAATGTTAGTAAACCTTCCCCAATTTGTATACCTGCAAATTGTAGACTTTAGGAGCCTTCACAAAAGTTTTGGAATGCTCATAAAACTGTTTTGGAGAATAGCTTATTGATACACAAATACCGAGGCACACGAAAAGCAGTCCATAAAATGTTTCGGTCAGTGGCCATGAAAGTAATCAGAGGTAGTCCATTTCAAATTGTTCTTTCTTTTATTTTCTGATTGTTCTCTTAGTAGTACGGTGAAAAAAGCTGGCAGCCGGCATGTGTTTCGTCCTATGGACAGGAATTTCAATGGTAGGAAGTTCTAAAAATAACTGTGCTCCATACGTTATTGCTGATAGAAAATCTCTGAATGTAGAAATCATTAAAAATGCAAGTCAATCCGCAGCCGTTACAGCGGGCCACGCCCACGACCCATACGTGGCCTCGATAAGCCCGTACTATGCCTGTTTGGACCAAAACTCTTTCCGCTAATCTGGCAAGGAGAATAGCTTACTTGCACCCAAATATCCATTTTGAATTGAAGGTCAGATGTTTTTGGGAAAATCTCATTTACACCCAAATGGATGTGTTATTTTTGGGGTAAAATGCAGTGGCAAGATCAAAGGTCAACCTGAAATCCATTAGGTATTTATAGAAAAAGGTGACTTGTATATAAATGTAGTAGAGACAATAAGAATGTAAGTGAAAAGGAATGTATTGTTTCCTAATCCTTCACGAGCATAACCTAAGCAAGAGCAAGTTCTTCGTGATCAGTATTACAGACATAATCTTTGGCCAGTTTCATACAGGAATACCACACCAATCTGCATATATTTACACAATGCATTTTTTATGCATGGTTAGAGTGGGCGTCAGTAGGGAAACCACAGGCTTTGCATACGTTATAGCTTATGGTTAAGAGTTCAGAATCACTTCCAGAACAATTCTCCAGGCAAAACGAAGGATCTAGTGATTTACCAATGTGGTCTGAGGTCTGATGTTAAGGTTGAATCAATCACAGCAGAGTATAATTAAACTTGAGGAATTTATTCTAAAATGTTAGAGAGACACTGTACAAGTTTCCACAATGCATGGTTTGGTTTACTAATATATTTTGCACTGGTATAATCCTCTCTGTGTATTCAAGAAATATAGGTTGAATGCTGTTTGCATCTGTAATATATGTATTTTTATGTGTACTCCCTAAGATTTTGTCAGTCTGCAGAAATGTATATTTAGGTATTGCCATCTTTTAAATAGCAAATTAAGAACTTGTCTACAGATATGAGAAACTCCATCTGCGCTGATTAACCTCTTAAGATTTCTTTCTCATTGGGCCTCTTGGTATTAGCATCTATTGGACTCTGAGCCCTGGTGGAAAGCCTTGAGACTTTCACTGTAAAATGGCACCCCCTCCATTCACTTCATTGTCCTTTAAAATCCAAGTATGGAATGGGAGTTCGTAATGTCTGCGTAGCTCATACAGGACTAAATATAAACTTGAATTTCTTTTGAAAATCTATGTGTTGCTTGCATGAAGCCTAAACATTTGAGAGGTTCTCACTGAAGTCCCGAATGCAGGCATGTCTATATCTCGGAAACACAACATGATCAGTGCCACCATTTAATCGTTCAGTTTTTGGTCATGCAAAACTGCATCGATCGGTTGGTTTAAAACAGACTTAGGCACTTTTATGGCAAAGCCCCTTCTGCTCTTTATTTCTTCACTTTCGAAACGAAATACGATTATTTTCTTTATCCATGACCTTGCTAAAATATTAATTAAGGAGAAAAGATTGGTTCTAACATTCTGCGGTCCTGGCAATATTTTGGTCCTTTATCATCCCTTCTCGAGGTTTTTTCCCAGTGGTAAATAGCTATGCCTTCAATACAGTTAGATATATCATATTAGAGTGATAGATGCAAATGTCTTTATTATTCTGCTTTTCATTGCGGAAAACATGTTTTATGAAATTCAAAGAAGGCAGACTACAATTAATGGCCCATTACTTCGGAATCCTAAATGCTAAGCTCCTTTTAAGGCAATCTCTACTATTATTTCAAAACCAAAATTCACACACTTCCAATAAAGTGTCTGGAAAATACTTACACTGACAAATTGTAGAAGGAATGCTATATTTTTTCTGAAGAAGCTTAAAATACAAACCACACAAGCATGAAGGGTCAGCAGAAATAAAAGAGAGAATACAATTTTGAAAAGTACATCACATTAAAAAAGCAATAAAACGTAAGGTTTCATGGCACAGTAATGCAGTTATATATTTTTTCATATTGCAGGTGCGGCCAAGTTGTTTTTTTTGTGTCTTTCAACCAAATGTAATTTGAAGCAAAGGAGGCTTTTTGCGGATTTTAGACGTTTTGCATTATTTCCTTTTTAGATATCAACACATTAAAGGCACTATTCACGTCACACATCATGGTATTATACGAATTATGTTAGTCGTACTGTTTTGCTTTTGAGCTTGTTATCTTGAGATGTCATTTTAATACAAAATGAAAAAGAATTAACGTATTTCTGCGTGGATCGTGGGAAGTATAGCAATATGTATTGATTGGGTCGTGTAAATGGAGTACGTTTGTGCCTGAATGAAACCATTTCAAGTACCCCTGGACCGAATAATGGTCTGCAGGATTAATGCTGTTGCAAGTTACCCATCTCTGGGGGAGGGGGCGGACTGAGAGGCAGGCTCCTTATCAACATAAGAGCCCCAAGATGTGCACAAGTCAGACTTATTAGCCCAGTGCTGCTTTGTGTCTCAGCCGGCGATGCTTTTCGTGAACAGAAACTGTGGGCAAAGAAAGGGAGTCCCTCTATCTACGTGCAGTTACTGCATATCTAGACACAATTACTGCATATCCTGACAAACACTGTTGTCTGTTACATGAAACTGTCATTAAGACTGGGTGGTTTACCTGAATGCATAAGGACTGCAGTGCCACTTGCCTGTTGGGTGTGCTACCTTGAGCATGGTGAAATCCCAGAAAATTCTCTGATCACTTACCAGTAACCTTTATCAGGCTGAAACCTATTCTTCCTCATCATAATTCCAACCTCTGATGTGTCCACCTCCAGGGTCAGGCCCCATTTAAGTCATTAGAAGTATAGAAATTTAGCAGGCAACTGCCCATGGAGTAACCGTCCCTCTGGTAGAAGGACCCCACTGAGATTGAAGAGTAGGACTCTTAGCCAGCTCAAAAGCCATAGAAATAGCAAGGGTAACTCATCAGCTAAGAGATGAGACAGAAGGCTTGTGCGACAAGCGCCAAATGTTGCAACTAAAAAGTCAGAGTCATGAAAATCCAGGGTACGCTATAAATACATCTCTACAGTTTAACTACCATCCAATTAATATAAGACTTCCTCATCTGTAAAAAGAGAAGGACACTGATAAGTGGGGAGGGTGGTGTAATCACATGATTAAGATCGAAATCAGAAACAGCCTTTTGGTAAAAAGTTGGAATAGAGGCATAGAATAAACTTTCTGGTAGAAAATGTAAAAAAAGGTTCAGAGAAAAAAGGATCTCCAATCTCAACCAGTCTGATAATTGAAGGTAGTAGCTATCAGAAAGTCAGCTCTGGCAAACAGACTTGTGAGAGAGGTATCTTCCAGAGGTGCGAAGGGAGCATATTGGAGTGCCTTAAATACCTGAGAGAGGTCCCACATTGGAATAGATGAATGAATGTTAGGTTAAGGTGAATCAAAGTTTTTCAGTAGGTGAGAATCTAGGACCAGTAAAAAACCTAGATTATTCTATGGAGAACAAAATGCCTTAAAGCCACCTGATACTACACAGTATGAACAGGTGAACTCTAAAGAAAATCCTCACAATGAAAGTCAAGTAAAGAAAGTGTCACAGGAAAGATAGTTGAGATCCCTAGAAAAGGTCAAGCATCTAAATGGCGCTCAATGCTTTCTGTATGACTTTAGAGTAAATGGGCTATGGGCTGGCTGGATTGCTAAAGTGACCTTATGAGAGACTCCCAAATCACAGAGCCCTATTCATTCAGAAGGTAGTCTGTCAATTTAAAGGTGGTTGGGCTGACAGAAGAAGAAGAGACAATCAAAGAAAAGATTGTTAAAAGGTGTAGAAGCTAGTCCTTGCCCACCATCAGTTCTATGATGGCCATGCTGGGGCCATCAAGATCACCTGAACTCTCTTGAGGGGGAATCTCCATATCAAGGGAAAGTATTGCAAGGCAAGCAGGAGGCCTAGGGGCAGGGAGAGGATAGGACATTCTTTCCCATTGCTCTCCACCCCTCTCCCCCCAACTGAAACCCTGCGATTTGAGAATTGAATTGAATTGAATTGAAAGAATATTTATATAGCGCCAGACTACCCGGAGGCCTCGTAGCGCTTCAGAACAAGAGTGGCAATTCAGTGAAGACACTAGTTCAAGAGATGTGTCTTCAGATGTTTACGGAAGACAGTCAGGCTACGTGTCTCTCTTAAAGACTGGGGAAGAGCGTTCCACAGTTTAGCCGCTGAGTGTTTGCAAAGACATCTGTTGATCTCTAATAAGTTCCTCATAAAATATTTATAGTTAGATAGTACTCTATTAAGGCCAGGAACACCCTGCTTAGAATGTCCATGGTCAAATTGCCTTCCATCAGCACCTAAGTGGTGGAAAGGGAAAGAAGGAGGGGCTCAGCCCAGGCAGTCTCTGCGTGTAATGTGACACTACACCCAGAGATTGAGATCTCATTACCCAGACTGTTGTGTGGATAATGTTTTGCTAACAGATTGTTGATCCTGACTAGAAAGCATGCCCCTTCAGAGAGGTTGCAGTCAATTCTCTCAAAGACAAAAACACCTCCAACAAGGACCAATAACCATGCAAGATGAAGGGTCTAGAGTTGCCCCCGTGGCCCTGAGACAGGCATTCATGGTTAGGATTAGGGGAATAGGAGGGCCAGATTAACTCCCCTGGAAAGTTTGCTGTGAAGAAGATGCCATCACTGTTAAAGATGCTGTACAGAGGTAGACACCGAAAGTAGTCTTTAGATGTATAGGTGCTGGAATCCAATGCAGCAGAATGGAGTTACTAGAAGCTTCATTTGAAACCTTGCCTAGAGTACTGCATAAACTGACACTGCCTTTCCTCCTTGGACCTGAAGACAAAGGTGAGTAAATGCGGACTGGTTCTTCAGAAGAGTGAGAGGTGAGCCTGTAACTTCTGAATCCTATAGGGTGGAAGGATAGCTTTGCCAAAGGATTTATGTGAGAGACCTCCTACAAATGCCAATCATTGTAAGAGATTTCCTACAAATTCCAGTCGTTGAGTTGGTTGAAGATGAGGTTTGTCTTTGTTCAAGTCCAATGTGGACAATCATGAATGGGTGCCTGAGGTACAACTAAAGTAATGAATATACATACAAAGAGACATCCAACAAAATGAAGACAAAAAAAGAAGAAAAAGGCAAAAATAAGTTACAAACGCAGGTCACAATATAAAGTAAATCCATATAAACAGACTCTCATGTGTACATAAAATTCCTTTAAAAGGAAAAAATATTCCATTTCGTTAATACAAGCTTACCAACGTGTCATGGCATAGATGAATAACACAAATGTCAGTCTATTGGGAATAAATTGCATCTGTGCATATTAAGCATTTGTATGAGGAACAATAAACTAAATAGAGACAGGTGGGCCTCAGAGCAGCAATAAAACATAAAGTACCTGAATAGTCGGTAATGAGAAAGGTACAGACATATGAAGACGAGAAGGTACTCATGCCGAAATATAGGGACAGGGTTCTGGATCAAGCCAGAAGGGGCCAATAAATATAGCAGAAAGGTACTGCTCAATAATGTGCCCACAATGGGCGAGACCATTGTTGGCGCATTATTGAACAGTACTATTCAATGTCTGTGTCCACTACGGCAGATGCTGCCCCAAATTCTCCGTCAATTGACTTTTTGCAAGTAGCGTTAATGATCTGCGGGATATTGGAAGCCAGGCTTCTTATCAATTAGGTATGTTTATCCCGCTCTCACGTTTGTTTGTTTTTTATTGTGGGGTGATGTGTTATATTGTCTTTGTATTGCTCTGTTAAGATACAAGCAAGCCCAAACAGTATTAGAGACTTTCTTGGGTCAGAGTTCACTTTATGTGATATATCCTGGATGACTTGGGACTATGGCACCCATTTACAGAATCCTACTCATCCCAAAAGGATGGCAGCAGGACCATTGGCACATTTATTTCTTACTCTACTTCTTTACAGTCCATGCATGCTGTTAGTGCAGATCGCAGCAATAGGAGAAGTGACATTTGTTAATCATCATCCACAGCAGTAAAACACTTCATGTATATGTCACACTATAATCCAACCAAGCTTACCTTATTTCATAGATTGCTCCCTGCCCAGCTATGAACATCGGCACCTCATCAGGAGTACAAATGCCCATATAAATGAAACTACAGTACAATGCCCTTAGTCTTTTTTTTTTTTTTTTTGTTCCTCATATACCAGAAGTGGGTATTCTAGAAAGGGTATCTCCTCCTCTCCTCAATGCGATGTTGCGTCCAACTGGACCAGATCTACTATTTTGGCTCCAGGTTGGGAGAGAAGATAAGATACCCCTCCAGTCTCCACTGTGAGCTAGGTCCACTCCATACCCTATAGTCTATACGGCCCTCGGTTGGGTAGGATACCAGGCACTCACAGGACCCAGGTGAAATCACAGGAACATATCTCATCGATTCCGCCAAGCCACTAGGGCCGCCCAGGTTTTGTCCAAGCTAGAATTATCACATGCAATATCGGTCTCACTGATATATACAATATAACTTAAAAAATCTGCAAAAGTAGGAGAGATCTCCGACTTCCAAAGTTTACATATTTCTCGTCTAGCTATAACCATTACATAAAAAATAAATTTAGTCCTCATCTCTTTAAGCTGAGATCCAAGCTCTAACCCAAAAAAAAGGTCATCGGAGTAATTTTAAACCGTATATTGCACACTTCTATTATAAATTCTTCTACTTTAGACCAAAAAAGAGATAATTTGGGGCACTCAAGAAACATATGTATATCGTCTGCCTTGGAAAGCTTACAACGCAAACAACTGTACTCAGTATTCGTAAACTTGGACAGCTTCTTTGGTGAAAAATACGCTCTATATAATGTGAGTAAGTGGTTTCTCTTTAAAGGGGCGGATTTAACAACCATATGCAACATTTCAAAAGAGTCTCCCCAAAGATCTTGTAATTCGCCATGTTGTAGGACTATTGCTTCTCCCCATAATTTTTTAAGTTCAGGTTCCGTGACTTGATCTTTCTCATTTATTGCCTCGTACCAAAAGGAAACTTCTTTTTTCCAGCTCCCTTTTCTCTTTACTAGATCAAATTTAGGGTTAGTTGTGAGACTCCAAGTTATAGTACTACACCAACTGGCTAATTGATAATATTTGAATCTAGAAAGGGTTCCACTCGTTAATCTGGATAATGAATCCCACTCCATTAGTCCTGAGTCTACGATAAGATCTTGCCACTGTCCAATGCCCGCTGTTCTAAGAGGAATCGATAGTTGATCCATAAGGCATTCAGGTGTTCCCGGCGAATCCCATATGGGTGCAAGGGGAGTGTAGTAAGGAATGTCTAATTTCTTCCTGACAAACACCCAATTTCTCAGAGCTGTCCCAAGACCTTTAATCTGACGTTCTTGTAGAACTTCGGGTCTCCGAACTTGAATAAGAAAGTTTCTTTACCTTGAGGAATGTTGTGTAGCAAAGCTTGAAATAACTGACCCAAACAAGAAGTGTCTGCTTTGTCGGCCATTGACCTAAAGTTTTTAAAATGAAAAGCTTGACAATAGTGGAGAATGTCTGGTAAAGCAAGTCCGCCTGTCTTGATCTTCCTTCTGAGTTTTTTCATAGAAATTCTGGGCGATTTGGAGTTCCAAATAAAGGATCCTATCCATCCCTGTATTTTGGCAATATCTTTAGAGCTGAATGAAAGAGGTATCGAATTGAAAAGGAAGGTGATTTTTGGTAAGATGATCATCTTCAACAGATTCACTCTACCAAAAATGTTTAACGCCAGTCCCGACCAACGGTGTAAAAGTGTATTGATATCCTTAAGTACCCTCTCCAGATTAACTTTGGGTATTTCTGCAATGTTTTGTACAAGCTGGATGCCAAGATATCTCATACGGGACTTTACACCAGGAAACCTAACCTCTTCATTCCATTGCATGACCTCAGTTTTTTCTTTGTTAACTTTATACCCTGAGACTTCTCCAAATACTTCTGCTTGATGAAATAATTGAGGGATTGATGTTTCGGGATTAGATGTGAACATTAAGAGATCATCAGCATATAGGGAGAATTTTAAATTTAGCTCATTCAGGCGAAAGGGTTCAATTAGATCATCTGATCGTAATTTGATAACAAAGGGCTCTAAGTATAAATTAAATAATAGGGGGGATAGGGGACAACCCTGTCTAGTACCACGTGTAATTTTAACCCAATCTGTAAGTAAGTTATTTGCTAAGAATTTAGCTCTGGGTTCGCAATATAATGCTTTTATCGATGTTATAAAGTTAATCGGTATGCCAAATTTTGACAGAGCTTCCCACAAGTACATCCAATTAACTTGGTCAAAAGCCTTAGCGGCGTCTATAGCCACTATGCTTAATGGTACCTCCTCCGCTGAAGCAAAGTCAATTGCCGCAATCGCCTGAAAGGTCAAATCATTTAGCTGTCTACCGGGCATAAAGCCCCTCTGGTCCTCATGAACAATGGTTTTAATAACTTTGGCCAATCTCGCTGCTAAAACCCCTGCAAAGATTTTATAGTCTACGTTCAGCAGCGAGATTGGCCTATAAGATTCAACCAATGCGGGGTCTTTATTAGGTTTCAGAACCAGGGTTACTGTGGCCTCTGACCAAGTCGGGGGTATAGGATCCCCTTCTAAGTGTATTCCATTAAAAAGGGCCGTTAAGATTGGACCTAAAATTTCTGACCCTATTTGATATATTTCGACTGGGAGCCCATCTGGGCCTGCAGCCTTACCCCTGGCCATCCTTTTAAGTTGGTCGTATACCTCACCCTCCTTAATTGGTGAGCATAGAAATAAACTATCCGTGTCTGTTAGGCGGGGTATAGATACTCCCTCCAACCATTGAGCTACCTCTTCCATTGTTGTTTTGTCATCACTCCTCATATATAGATTTTGCATATAGGTTTTAACTTCACTCAAAATCTCCCCGCTATCTGATGATATATCGCCAGAACTCTGAATCTTCAATCCGGATATCTGGTTCCTAACACGATCTGCCCTGGCCTTCCAAGCTAGTATTCGCCCACATTTCTCCCCATAAGAAAAATTCTGGAGTCTACTCGTGTCCCACCTTAATTTAATAATTTTATCTAGGTTGGCCCGATATTTGATTTTTAAGTTCTCTAATTCCTTTTGAATGGATGTCGCATCCATCCGTTGTTCTAAGGATGCTTTCTGTAAATCTTGCTCTTTTTGCTTTGTAAGAGATAAAGAATCTTCATCTTCCCTTTTTCTAATTTTATTTCTTTTTATCATTTCAGATGTAAGTATACCTCTTAAAAAAGGCTTGAAAGCATCCCATAATATTTGATCTGGTACGGTATTCTTATTTAGTTGAAAATATTCTGTCATTTGCTTCAATAAATCAGACTTTATATTCTCTTGTAATAATAGAGATCTATCTAAAGTCCATCTCCTAGCTTGTAAATTCTGTGGGAGCTTAAGTACTAGCTCTACTAAGGAATGGTCTGATAATATTGCCGGAATGTAAGCAGTGGAAAGGGTCTCAGAGAGAAAACTTTGATCAATAAGAAAAAAATCAATTCGCGAGTGGTGCCTATGTCTGTGGCTGTAAAATGAATAATCTCTGTTATTCTGATTCTTAGTCCTCCAGACATCTATCAAATTGAAATCTTTTATTATGTTTCCAAGCTCCCTCTTGGATCTAAGTAATGGAGGTACCAGAGCCTTAGAAGTGCGATCCAATCTAGGATCGAATACTAAATTAAAATCGCCACCTAATATGATGGGGGCATTCAGATCGAGAAGGCTAGTTTTCAGACTAATCAAGGCCTCTGGCGCATCCTGATTTGGGCCATAGTACACAGAACACGTTACCTTTATGTTTTTTACTACCAATGATGCAGTCAGCCATCTGCCTGTGTGGTCTGTTTCGTATTTCTCAACCCTTATTCCACTATTAATTCTGATAATTATCATCACTCCTCTAGTATTACCGCTCTGCTGAGAACATAGAATGTCCTGTATCCATTTTTGGTTTTTAAAAGCCAATCTACACTCCTGTGAATTAAGGTGGGTTTCTTCTACTAGGAGAATATGGGCGCCAGACTTGTTTAAGAACTCACAAACTCTACCGAGTTTTTTACTTTCCCTCAGTCCATTAACGTTCCAGCTAATTATTTTTAATTTATTCTCCATATTACTTGATTAACTTGATTATCCCTTAGGGTGAAGTGATTCTTAATTACCTGTTGACTCTTAGTACTCTCGGAATTTCTAGCTATATGAGGAAATTTTTTCTTTTTTTTTTCCCCCTCCCTTCCTCCCCCACCCTCCTCCCCCCATGAGGAACCTTCCCATATTACCCTTGGCGAAGACATCGCCATTCGAGGCCCTCCCCCTGACTGGAATTCTGGTCCTATCCATATGTGCTATACAAATCATGTGCACCCTCACCCATCTAATTACAGAATTATATATATATTTTTTTCCTGTGCTTTATATTAAAAAGTTTTTTTTGTTGTTTTTTTTAGCATCTTTTTGTGATTTATTTTTTTCCTCCATCCCCCCCTCGTACACAAAAACTACAACTTTAATGTAACTATTTATAGCTACATCCCTTCAGAGTGGTGATTCTATTAATGTAATCCACCAAGGTCTAAAACATAAACATTCCGATATCTCAGATTTTCCGAGCCTCTTTCAGACTTATTACGAAATCGTCTAATTCCTGCGGAGACGTGAAATTATAGGTCTTATTGTTCCACACCACTCGTAGGGAAGCAGGAAATTTCATCATCACCTGAGCACCCAGACCTCTCAATTCCTGCATCCTAGATCCCAACTCCCACTGTCTTTGGGCCGTCGCTCTACCCACATCAGAGCGAATTAAGTACTTTGAAGACCCTATCTGAAGTGAAGAGTCAATCAGAGCCCTGCCTAATATTAACTCTTTAACAGAATAAGATAGAAAATTAACCAAAATTTTTCTTGGGGCATTTCTATCAGAATGTCTACGAAAGGGGTCTCTATGGGCTCTCTGTATTTCGCGCTCTAAGTCAATATCCGGTCTGTCTTTTAAAATACCTTCTCTAAAAAGCTTGCAAATCATTGTTTTAACATCTCCATTCTCAGACTCCTCCGGTATTCTCAAAAACTTCAAATTATTGCGTCTTGCATGAATTTCCAACCTTTCCATATCCTGCTGGAGGGTCTGATTCTTGGCTTTCAGATCAGATATTGTTTTAGACTGCGCTTGTGAGGTCCTTGAGAGCACCGCAACCTCGCCCTCCAATGCTACGGTTCTGATACATATATCATCTAATTTTCCTTTCAAGGTAGTGCATTTCTGAGCGATTTCCCTTTGGTTACTTTCAGAAATTTCAAATTTGGGTAAAGGTTTTGCCAAAAGATCTTCCTGCAAAGATCTAAGCAAGTGCTCCATACTTTCACCTCCTACTTTATGTTGTTTATCCTCACTTGAGCCACTTCCTTCCGGAGAGACAGCTGTCACAGGGCATATATTGCCAGATACAGAAACCACAAGCTGTGAGTCATCCTTACACAGATCAGTGTTTGGGGCGCTTGGGACGTCATCTGTTACCTCTATTTCCGGATCTATCGATAAAGGTGTATACCTATTTTGCAAGGTCACTGCAACCGAGTTTTGTGAAATCACAGGGGTTGATATCTGCTCAACAGTGGAGGGGTCTAAATTAGATACTGTTTTCTCCATGATTTTGAAGTATGATGTTAAGGAGGGGGCAGGTTTTGGAGCTGCAAATGTCTTTTTCTTTTGCTTTTGCTTTTTCCCCTCTACGCTCTTATTCTTCTTCTCTTTTTTCTGTAATGGGGTTAGGGGGGTCGGGACACAGTCTCGGTTTAGAGGGTATAAGAGCTCTCTATCTGGCAAAGAACGGAGGAGATACCTACTCCTTACTACCGGATGGGCAGTACTTTGCAAGGGATTGTTTGCGCTTAAGTCTTGATTAGAACTTATTTTATTGCAGTCCTTGCAGTCCTCCTGCAAACGAACACTCTCTGCTGTATCCAATGTGGTATCTAATGGGGTCTTAGGCTTTAAACCAGCAACCGAGTCCATGCCCTTAGGTTCTATGGATGTATAGTAAGCCGGCCCCTGTGCTCCAGAGACTTTTCCTCGTAGACTCTGCTGTACCTTTAGCGTGGATATGCCACATCATTAAACAGCTTCTCCTCCGCTCCCCAACCACAATACCCACTCACCGCATATGTTATGCAGCCTCTGGGGTAGATCCTGGCAGCAGCCCCTCGTATTCTCCTCCAGTAGCCAAACGCCGCGTAGAGACCTCCTCTCTCACCCCTCTCGCCTCGTCCGCGCTGAGCGCAATCACCCCTTCCGCCTCCGACCTCCACGTCCACGCCCATCAGCCTCTGAGGTCTCCGACTAGGTCCTAATGCCGCCGGCTCCGTATCTCCGTGTTACCGGACGGGTCACTCAGGGAGGGAGAAAAATTCATCCCCTATTAGTTAGCTATACTGTAAGAAGGGAAAGAGTGCAAAGCCCGCTCGCTTACCACATGGATTTTCCAAGCGCGACAATACATTAACCCGAGAGACCAGACATCCCCGTCAGGAAGGAGCTCTCACGACCGCCGTCAGCCGACCGCCATCTACCTCAGCAGCCCAATGCCCTTAGTCTTGAGCATCCTGCAATCAAGCACTTGGAATACATCTTGTCACTCTTTGGCCCAGAGTGTAAGGACCCGATTCACAGAACTAACTTAAGACAAAATCCTAAACTTACTACTTTTGGTATTCACGGAAGTTAGGATTTTGTCTTAAGACAAACTTAAGACAGACTTAAGACAGACTTAAGACAAAATCCTAACTTAAGTCTGTCTTAAATCTGTCTTAAATTTGTCTTAAGTTTGTCTTAAGACAAAATCCTAACTTCTGTGAATACCAAAAGTAGTAAGTTTAGGATTTTGTCTTAAGTTAGTTCTGTGAATCGGGCCCTAAGTGTTGCTTAAACTCTAGGACGGTATATCTAGCTCAGTCAGCAGTAACTCAATTGATTTCCAAGCATTTCTTCTGAAGCTATGAATCTTGTAGTTTGAGTGTTTTATTTTCAAAGTATAAGTATGTTTATTGTATCGGAATAAATCAATTCCAATAAAGAATACAGTTAAGTATTAAGACAATTATTAAAACAGAAAACAATGTCACTGTATGGAGAGATCTCAATTGCCCAATAGAATATCCCATACAAATTGTTCCTTAAAATTGTAGATTTTATTGCAAAGTGATTAGTTCAGCTGCGCTATTTTCATTCAGTTGAAGCTTAGTTCAAAGCAACTTTTTGAACAAGATTTGTTTTATAGGCAATATAGCAATACCTCACAATCCATTTAATAT
Organism: Lissotriton helveticus; assembly: GCF_964261635.1. Classification (NCBI taxonomy): domain Eukaryota; kingdom Metazoa; phylum Chordata; class Amphibia; order Caudata; family Salamandridae; genus Lissotriton; species Lissotriton helveticus. The sequence continues at coordinate 982,397,758 of NC_136071.1, read as the reverse complement.
TAGATCATATTTTTTTATTTTTATTTTTATTGGTATTTACAGATTACATATTATGACAAACAATTAACATTTAGTTCTCGCCATTGGCGCGTGTCTAGTTAGAAACATGAGACGTAAAATATAAAACATAAAGTGGTGGTGGTTGTTTGTGACAGAAGGGTCCTTCCAATTAGTGGTTAGATTGCAATTTGTCTATGGTGGTTTGAAGGAGTCTTTGAATTTGTCTAGTTTGGACCACATCTCTCTGTAGGTGTGTCTTCCTGGCGTGTTTCTGAGAGTGGTGATGTCTGCACCTCTAAGGAAGATTACCCAGTTTAGCCACCCTTTGAACATGGTCTTGGAGGTGTCCTTCCAGTTCGTGAGTACTATCTTTGTTGCTGAAGTGAGGAGGAAATCAAGGTGGTTTCTGTCTTCCTGGGTGGACATGTCTGGTGAGATATGTGCTGTGACTATTCGGGCGAATGTCTCTCTAAGGCTGCAGCCCAGTGTCTTATTTGTGAAGTCTATGACCTGTTTCCAGAAATTTTTGACTTTTGTGCAGCTGAAGATGAGGTGTTCTAGGTCTCCTTTCTCTGTTCCGCAGTTCCAGCAGGTGTCATTGTCTATTAGACCTATAGAGGCCAGGCGAGCTGGTGTCCAGTAGGCTTGATGCAGGAGCCAGAATTTGGTCTGCGCTAGTACTGGGGATATCATATTCTTAGATGGGGAAGCCCATAGTGTTTGTAGTTCCTGCTCTGTCAATTTGGATTTTAACTGGGTTTCCCAGTAGGCCGTCTTTTTGTCGTTAAGCTTGGATTTGACTGGTCGGAGTAGTTTCTATAGAAGTGAGACTTGGTGCCCTGTTTTGTTTATGTTTTCCATGAGCTGGAATATAGATGGGGTATGACTATGAAGTTTTGATTTCGTTAAGGCTGTTTTTATGGCTAAGAAGTTATAGAGTTCTATATCTGGTAGGTTGTGGGTTTTTTTCAGGTTGTTGAAAGTGTGTCGCGTTCCTTCCTGTTCTAGTTGTGCTGGGAACTGAATTCCTCGCATCTTCCATGTATGCATGTCTAAAGTTTTCCGTCTGTATTTTATCTTGTGGTTACCCCAGAGTGACTCCCATTGCGAGTTTTTGATGCTGATTTCTAGGTTACGGTCAATCTTCAGTGGTGCTTGTTTCGTAAACTTTAGGATCGGGTTGTTGTTGAGTGCTTGTTTGTTCGCTGTTAGTAGTGTAAGTGGGTCTGTGTTATTCGGCATGGCTTCCTCTATGGCAAGCCATGTTGGTGTGTAATTTTGTCTCGGCAGCACCCAGTGCATACCTTGTCTGGCTATGAACGCTAGTTGGAAAGTTTTCAGATCTGCTAAGTTGAACCCGCCCAGTTTTTTTGCCAGCCTCAGCTTGCGGAGGCCTATTCTTGGTTTTTTCCCTCTCCATATAAAATTGTTGATCATTAGATCTACTTTTTTGTGAAAGTCCTCTGTTAGGGGTAGGGGAATCATGTCTGTTAGGTAGTTGATTATAGGTGTTATCATCATTTTGATGGTGTCTATACAACCCCACCATTTGATGAACTTGGGTGACCATGTGTCTAGTAGGTCTTTAGCCTTTTTCAGCGTGAGTGTCTCGTTCAGTTCTAGCGTGCCTCTTAGGCTTCTTTTGAATTGGATTCCCAGGTATTTGACGGCCTTCGGTTTCCACGCTAGTCCTACGTTACCCAATGCCTCCTTTGTTGTGTGTATATTGAGTGGCATACAGTTCGATTTGTCCTTATTGAGCTTGTAGCCTGAGTGTTTGGCATATGTTTCTATTGTACACATAAGTGCTGGTATGGAGTGGGATGGGTCGTTCGTCAGTATTAGTAGTTCATCTGCGTAGGCGGCGATCTTGGCTGTAGTGTTGTTTATTGTTGTACCTGTGATATTTCTGTTTGCTAGTGTGTCTATGATCAGAGGTTCTAGTGCTAGTAGAAAGAGTAGCGAGGAGAGAGGACATCCCTGTCTCGTTCCTCTCTTTAGTTCGAATGGGGCCGATGACCCGCCGTTTAAGGCTATTTTCGCTATAGGCTTTTTGTATAGTGCCATGACTTTCTTTGTGTACTCGTCCCCTACATTGTATTCTGGTAAGCACTTTTCGAGGAAGTGCCATGAAACCCTGTCAAACGCCTTTTCGGCGTCAAGTGTTATTGCGACTGCCGGGTGGAGTGAGTTAGAGGAGTGTTCTATCACTTGGCATAGGAGTCTGGTATTATCATGCGACATGCGAGATTTCATGTACCCTACTCGCGTGTTTCCGATTAGCTGTGATAGTATTTTTTTAGTCTAGTAGCTAGTACTTTTGCGTATATTTTGCAGTCAAGGTTAAATAGCGATGTGGGGCGGTAGTTTTTGGGCCATTGTGGGTCTTTACCCTCTTTTGGAATGACAATTATGTCGGCTTGTGCTATTGTTTCTGTGACTGTCCCTTCCTCTGCGCAGTGGTTGAATGATTTGGTCAGGACTGGGGTAAGGAGTTCTTTGAATTTTTTGTAGAAGGGTGCTGTGTAGTCGTCTGGTCCTGGTGCTTTGTTGTCTTTTAGTGACTTTATGGCCATTGCTATCTCTGTCTCTTTGAAGTCTTGGCCTAGTGTTTTCGCTTCCTCTTCTAGTAACTTGGGTAGGTTGAGGCTTTTTAGGTAGTCTGTTGTGCCTGCCCTGTCAATATTGTTGCTCTTGTGTATAGCTCTTTGTAGAACTCTGTAAATGTTTGTAGGATTTCTTCGTGGCTTGTGTGTGTTTTGTTTTGCTGGTCTGTGATATTGGAGATGCTGTGCTGTCTCTGCTTGCTTTTTAGGTATGATGCTAGTGTTTTCCCTGCCTTGTTGGCTGCACAGAGATTGATCTGTTTGTACTTACTGATCCACAGTCCCGCTATCTCACTGAGGATTCTGTTGAATTCATATTTTTTTCCTGTGAGGGTTAGAAGGGGTTTTGAATTCGAGGTGTCGTCTATGTGTTGCGTTTCTAGATGTTCAATGTCCTTTTCTAGATTGTCTAGCTGCGATTTTGCCTCTCTGTCCCTTCTGGCCTTGATTTCTATCAGGCTACCCCTGATGGTTGCTTTCAAGGCCTCCCACAGGTATTTCGGGTCAGTGTCCACTGTGTTGTTTTCCTTTATATAGTTTTTGATAGCTCTTTCAATCGTGTCTTTGTCCTCCTGCCTTGCTATTGTTATGTTGTTGAAACGCCATTTGCGGGTAATGTGGTCGTAGTGCCTGCCTGTTAGGTGTAGGCTGATACAAGAGTGGTCAGAGACCATTCTTGCTGCTATATCTGTATGTTCTATCAGGTGTGTGTGTGATTTTGAGATGAGAATATAGTCAATTCTGCTGTATGTGTTGTGCGGGTTGGAGTAGAAGGTGTAATCTCTGGTGTCTGGGTGCTGTAGTCTCCAAGGGTCTTGTAGCTGAAATCTGTTGCAAATGTTTTTCAGGATGTTGTGGGAGGCAGGTGGCCTACTCTTGGAGCTTGACTGTCTGTCTAGGGTGTGGTCTAGGGCTAGATTAAAATCACCTGCTACGATATTCAAGCTGGTTTTTTTTTCTAGATTCCTGGTTACCCCCTCCCAGAATACTGTGTCCTCTGTGTTTGGAGCATAGATATTGCTTACTGATTTGGTTTCTTCTCCTCTTTTGAGTAGGGTATGCAGAAGTCTGCCTTCCTCATCTTGTTCTACTCTTTCGATTTTTATTTTGGACTTGGAATTCACTACAGTGATTACTCCTCTCTTTTTTCCTACTGCTGGTGAGCAGGCTAGCTGGCTTATCCATCTTGCTTTGATCTTATTCACGTCTTCTAACAATAGTTTAATTTCTTGCAGGAGGATGATGTCTCCTTTTGTTTTTGCTATGTAGTCTAAAATCTTTTTCTTTTTTACAGGATGGTTCAGGCCCTTTACGTTCAGAGATTATATTCTTGAGGTCGGATTGTAGTGTGCCCTTATTACTCATCGTGGTATATTGTTGATCGCTCTATTTTCAATTTCTGATCGCTTGGATGATAGTGTAGTGTGTCTAGTCTTGCTGGTGGCCCTAGTGTTGCTGGATGGATCTTGTTTTCTGTCTAAGGATATGTTTAGGTTCTGGGTATGACTAACTTGACAGACGTGACGGACATGATGGACATAACAGGACGAACATACATGAGCGCTCCCTTCTCTTACCCTAACCTCCCCTCCCATCCCTCCCCCCCTTCTAGTGTGTCGTACTGGAAGCGTGCAACAGCAAGGTCCTCTGCCCCCTGCTCCCCTGGGACATTGTATAGCCTGGTTATCGTTCGTGTTATCAGCCGCCCTTTGTATCCCCTCCACTCCCACATCGCATTTGTATACTTTTAGGGTTACATATTCTCCCATTGGTCCCATCGCTTAAATCGTTTAAAGGATATGAATATTCCTGGCCAGATTCTGGTCCGATCGCTGTCTGCTTAATGTCTCGTGCTGGCGTATGATGTTCTTACTGTTCTTCATTGCTCTAAAGGTCAATTGTTTGTTTTTTGATATACCGTTCTATAGGAGGTAGATACGTTGTCTTGTTTGAGGTAGAAATGTTGTTTGATGTGCTCAGTTCCTTGTTAGTTCTTTATAATGAGCCGCTCTTATTTGTTCTTTTTTGTTCTTTCTATGAGTCTATTCTGCCACGTTATCTTGTGATGCTCTCCTTTTTGATGATATAGTCTCTAGTTCCATTTCTTGTGGTTCGGTTGTTGTCAGGTAACGCAATAATTCTGTTGGGTCATCGAAGATAAACATTGTTCCATTGTTGTTTATTCTGAACCTTGCCGGACCGACAAAAGAGTAGGTGATGTTTTTTTTCCTTAGGTTGTCTCTCTGTGTTAGGAAGCCTTTTCTGATGTCTACTGTGATTTTGGAGTAGTCTTGCGCTATTGTAGGTTCGGGCTTTTTCTCGCTACTCCGAAAATGGGTTCTGTTTGGTGTGAGCGTACGGGTTTGCATATTATTGGCCTTGGTGTTTGTCTGTTGCCTTGTTTGTGCGCAGGTATCCTATACGCCTTGTCCAGCTCAAAAGGGTTTTCGAACTTTAGGTTTGTTAATTTCGGGATGAGGTCTTGTAGCATGGCCATGCAGGAACCCGCTTTGTCTTCTTCTCCCTCTGGTATGCCAAGAATTCTTATGTTCCCTTTCCTCTGTCGGTCTTCGAAGTCAGCTGCTTGTTTTTGTAGGTCTGTTGTTGCTTTAGCAATATGCCCCATTGTTTTTTGCTCGCTAGATTTGTTTTGTCTTCTATGTCGCTCACTCTCTGCTCGACAGTAGATAGTCTGCTGTTAGCCGTGTGGATGTCTGCTCTACATGCCGCTAGCTCGAGTTGTATGGCATCGGTGTTTTTTTTTGTTGATTTGGCCAAATCGTGGACTTCGGCAAGTTTTTTCAGTATACTGTCCAGTGTGCTGCCGATGTCCGCCTTTTGTTTGAAGGGACACTCCGGTGTGCCATCAGCTTTCGGCTTTTTTTGTTGTTGTGTCGTCTTGCCGTCACTCTCTGCCATAATGCCCAGCCCTCTTTTGAATTGTAAGAGTGTGAATCTTTTTTCATTACCCAGTGGTGGCGATGGTGTGGTTTTCTTATCCTGACTGCTGGCGTACTGTGCGTTTGCTGTTGGGTATGATCTTGTACGAGTGCTTCTTACTTTGCCGGTGCCTACTGCCTTTGATGCATTTGGTGTTTCTTTGAGTGTTTTTCGTTCTCTGTCTATCTTTGGTCTTTTCTCCGTCTTGCTTGCAGTTGTGGCGCTCTGTGGCTTGTGCAAAGGTTGTGATATGGTTGCACTTTCGTGCTCTAATGGATGTTCTTTGCTGTGGTGTGTTCGTATACTTGTTTATAGGCTCAGGTGGAAAGTATGTGTTTGGCTGGATTGTTCCTTGCCTCCTGATCGGTTTCCGGTGGGGGACCGGTAGGGCTTTTGTGGCGTGCTTGTTGCCCCTTTGTTCACTGTTGGCCTTGCTGCCCCCTTGCTGCCACCTTGCTGCCACCTTGGACCTTGTTCATGTGGTCCTGGTCGCACTCTGTGCACTCGCTACTCGCTCACCGCCTTTTTCTTAAGATGGCCGCCTCCTTAGCTGTGCTTTCGTTTTATTTTTATGGCTTTGGTGGGAGGATGGGATTATGATTCAGCTTGGTTGATCGTTCTCGTTGTATTAGCCGAGCATCTACTCTGCCTCCCCCACTGACTGGGGGTCCGAGGCGTTGGTGTAGGTCCTGTGCCTGCATTTCGCTCTTGTTTTATATGGCGGGCTCGCGTTTGCTCTCAAGATGGCCGCCCCCTTTGTTGCTGTTTCGTTATCATTTTTCCCCTTTGCCTTTGCTTCTGGTATGTCCTGTTAAGGCTGATCGGCTGGGCTCCTCACTGCCTCCAACCGCTATGACGGGTGGTCCGGGGCGTGAGTGTTGCCTTCCTTCCGCTCTTATTTTATATGGCAAGCTCGCTTTTGCTCTAAAGATGGCCACCCCCTTCATTGCGGTTTCGTTATCGTTTTTATTGTTTGCCTTTGCTTCTGGTGTGTCCTGTTATGGCTGTGTGGCTGGGCTCCTCACTGCCTCCCACCGCTATGACGGGTGGTCCGGGGCGTGAGTGTTGCTCTCTAGTGCGTCTGTTTTTTCCTCACTCTCTGCCTGCCCTTGGTCTGCTCGTGATTGTGGTGTTGACGCCTGCTCTGTTCGTGATCGACTTCTCAAGATGGCCGCTCTACTTTGACCGGTAGCGCTCTGTGAGCCTCCCTTGGTAGTGGTTATTGGTGGACAGATGGGCCGTATCACTTTTGTGTGGGTATGTCGGCTAATCCACTAGGTCTATGGACCCGCTCTTTGCCCTCTCTCTTCGCCTACTATTTTTAGTTGTTTCATTTCCAAAGATGGCCGCCCTCATGAAGAGCTAGTTTCACTTTCATTGATCCACTGTATACCTTGGCTGGTGTTCGCTACTTTTCGCGAGTCTTTTGGGTCTGGGGGTCCACTTTCTTTGCTACGGGGGAGCACAAGCACTAACCTTGTTGTGTTTTGGTTGCAGCGTGTGACCCTTCTTCCACCGTGGTTGTCGTTCGCTGGTCTTTCTAGACTGCCGTCGCCATCTTGTTCCTGTCCGCTTCTGCTGGGAGGGTGCTCTGCTTATTTAGTTTTTTTTGGTTTGGCGTTCGTTCTTTCAGTGCGCTGTTCTTCCCGCTCTGTGCCTGATGTGTTCCGGTTTTGAATGAGTCGATCGGTTCTCGGAGCGGATCCTGGTTTCGCACTTGTATTTTAGAATAAGTCCCGGGGTACAGCGGAACTCCGGACTTAGTCGGCTCCTCTCATTGCCGTCCAAGCCACGTAGATCATATTTTCTATCAATTATTCAGTTGCAAGGTACATCGTTGTTTGCAACGGGCATTAGTTTCCCCTTTTTCTTTTTTCCTCCTCAAATCATATGGAAAGCAAAGAAAAAAAGAACATAAAAAGTCACTCAAAAAGAAGTAAAAACTTTGGTTAAAGTACTTATTGTGCTGTTTGCTCCCAATAAGCACCTGGAAAATAGTCACCGATGCCCAGGTCACAAGCAAACTGGTCTACGGGAACACCCTCTACTCTGGGATCAACAAAACATTCAATGGAACTTTACAGACCATTCAGAATAATGGTCTTGTCTGTGTTCAGCTTGTTCAGCTTTAGCCAGTTGGTCTTATCCAGTAGGTGATTAAAGTCATGCAGGGATTGAACTTGATCCGGGTGCTAAATGTGTTATCCGTGAGGAAGAGAATGAGTCACATACTATTGGTGTAGGGGAGAATGTAGATGTTGAGAGAGCTGATGATGGTGGCAAGGGGGATCATGTATGGTTTGAAGAGGGCAGTTGAAGTAGCTAGTGTCCACGGTATTCGGTGCCAGGCTGACTAAACAGGTCCTTCCAGTCAGGAAGGAGCAGATGCATCCGAATGCAAGTCCTTGGATTCCGATGTCACGTGGGCCTCGAATGATGATAATGGGGTGGAAGACATGTCGAAAGCTGCAGATCCGCCTGGGAGGATGAGGTCCAGCATGGCTCTTCAGTTCAGAGTTATGGGGATGTCACCTGTGGCAGCAATGAGGACAGTTTATGTGCTGTGGTTGGATTTGAAAGCAGACTGAGGGGTGTCAAGGAGTTTAAAGTCATTGAGGTATTCAGTGAGATGTTTGTTGATGATTTTCTCTAAGGCCAGGAACGGTAGCATGGAGATTGGTCTGTAGCTGGAGAGCGTTGAAAGTACCAAAAGGGTTTCTTCAGCAATCCAGGGACAGTTGAGTGTTTCCAAGCATCTGCATAAGTTGCAGAACAGGAGAGGCATTCATAATAGGTGTGATCATGGCACTGATGGCTTGCAGTCCACTGGAGTAGACATGGTGGGGTCAGGTGGCAGGCGGGTGGACTATATGGTGGTGGCGGTTTCTTCCGGGGAGATGAAAGGCCATGTGGTTAGTGTTAGTTCTTTGCATAAGATCGGGAGGCTTTTGGTAAGGTCTTTTGGATCAGGTTGCTGATTGAAGTTGCTGTAAATTACAGTGATTTTCTTGCTGCATAATTGAAAGAGATCATTGCAGAGGTCCTGCGAGGGGGTAACCATCCACATTGATGCCCCAAATACATTGCATCTCAATACATCACTCCCTCCACAGCGGCAATACCTTTCCCAACACGTGAAACTGGCAGAAAGGTATCTAAGGGGCCTAAGATAAAGAGGTCAGCAGGCAGATGGAAGGGCCAAGAGCGAGCAGTGTGCGAACACTTACATGTGGATTGGATATTGAGGAAGTCAAAGGTCCACTAACATTACATGTCCCAGAAAGTCACTATGTGCATGAGGATCTGGCACTGATGGACAGTGAGAAATTAGCACAAGAAACTGTGAGAAGTTCTGACTAGTGAGTATTTTGAAGGTAGGAGGACACTGGTGGGTAATTTGTGGGAAAGTAAGAGAAGATAACTCAGTGTGCTATGTGAAAAGTTGGCTCTATTGAGCAGTGTCAGGAGCTAACAATGGTGACAAGTGAAAAAAGCTGGCACTGGTGAGCATTAAAAACTGTTCTCACTGATCAGTATTTAGTTAATGGCAGGATCAGTAAACATGGACAGTGTGGTGAGCTTAACTTGATGGGAATCTCAAGTGACACTCCAGCAGTGTGACTACTGGCACTTTGAACAATGCAAGACGACTGAAATTTGTGGGCAGTAGAATAATGCAGTTGTCATTATGAGGAGTTGGCACTGGTGGGCAGTATGTGAAGCTTGCACTAGGACACTTGAGGAGTTGGCACTGAGCAGTAGTTTGAGAAGATTGAACAGTTGATTGTGAAGAGCTGACATTGGTAAAAAAAATATGAAAAGTTGAAACTGATGGGTATTGTGGCATTCTACACTGCTGGACAGAGGAAAAACTTCTAGTAGTAGGCAGTGTGAAAACCTTGCACAAGTGCATGGTGTGAGGAACACACCAAAAAAGTAATGTAAGATGGGCCCACTGGTATGCTTTGTGGGGAGCTTGCACTCATGGGCACTGTAATAAGTTAACATGTTTGAGACACTTACACTGGTGCACAGCGGTATGAGTTGGCATGAGTGAGAATTGACAAAAGTGTACGCTAGTTGTCACTTAGGAGCTACCATGGGTTGGCATTGTGAAAAGTCTGAGGGCAGTATCATAAACTGATATTTGTGTGCTGTTTGGGAAATGGGCACTGACATTCGATTAGGGCCCTTTCAGAAACTGTGGAATCTTAGTACATTTTTATAAAAAATGTGCCATAGAATTCACCATTGTCCATTGATGTGTTCAAAATATTTCTTGAGTGGAGAATTCCCACCCTCGTCCCACTGAGTAAGAATCGCTCATTTCTTTCTCTTGCTTGCTCCTTTGCAAGTATTTACATCCCATAGTTCTACACCCATCACTGCTTGCAAGCAGGAGTGATTCAAACCACCAAAACAGTCAGTGGTGCCTGTAGCACAGTTGGCAACTCTAGTGGCGGAAGTGGATATCACCCTCCTAAGAAAATGTTTGGAAACAGCCGTTACAACACTTCTGTACCACGCAGAGCCTTTACCACGCATACGTTACAACACATGTACTGTTACCATGCCTCGCCTTTACCATACATTGTTTTACAAAGTATATGCCTTGCCGCACATGCCTTTACAAGGAATTAATGTTGTAAAGGTATGAATGGTAAGGGCATATGTGTGGTACTGGTGGTAAGGGCATATGGTGGTGGTAAAGGCACCAGTGTGGTAAAGCCTATTGGCATCATTAGAGGAAACTGAGAGAACCTTACGCTACCTCTTTATGACCTGCGCCATGCCTTAGAAGAGCTGCCTCGTCGTCACTGTGAATTAAGGGGATTTGGGCCTGGGGCGTGGGGGGGTCAGGGGACTGGGGGGCTCGTGCTGAGGTCTAGTTTTAGGGCTCAGGGCAGGGGTTGGGTATTTTAAAAAATGCTTGTGGACCAGGGGGCAGTTGGGCTGGGGTCTGGTTTTAGGGCCCATGGCTGGGGTTGTCTATTTTTTACGAGGGCTGGTAACCAGAGGAGGTTGCGTTGAGGTCTAGTTTTAAGGCTCAGGGTAAGGGCCGGGTATTTTTAACATAGGCTGGGTGCTGGGGGGTGTTGCGCTGGGATCTAGTTTAAGGGCTCAGGGCAAGGATCGGGTATTCTTAACAAGGCTTGGGGGTTGGAGGTGGGCCGAGCTGGGGTCTAGACCTAGGGCTTAGGGCAGGGGTTGGGTATTTTAAAAAAGGGCTTGGAACTGGGAGGGTGGCGCTGGAGACCGGTTCGAGGGCAAAGGGCAGGGGTCAGGTAAAACCTTTACCACCCATATGCTTTTAACATACAGGCGTTTTACAATGAATTTCATTGTAAAGGCATGTGGTGGACCAGCTGCACAGAACTGCCATAGGGCATCTGCATTATGCCATTTATTAGGGCAAGGCTTCTCATACTGATTTTCCTTTTCTGGTAAAAACAAAACAATGATCCCACACATTGGAATACAACTCCCAGCACTTCACGGACACTGTTAATTTGTTCACAAACAAAACCTCATTTCAGGTGTACCAATGGTGAGATTGAACTGGTTTCTCAATCACAGTTGTGAACTTGCTGGCAAGAAAATACGAGAGCCCCATCAGTGAGGTGCACCCCTATATGATGAATATATCATAAAAACGTGTCTGTGTGTTGATTAAAATACATTTTATTTAGATTATAAAGAGGAGATATTGCAGGATTAAATAATGCCAATTTGAATCATTAATATTTTATTCTAAATTAGCCTGCTTGCGTTTCAAATAGGCTATCCTGTGACTCGATTGGAGGAAAGTTTGAATACTAATAAAGGTATGCTTTGTTCCTCTCTCCTATTGTAGGAACATTGTTTCTGAGGTTGTACAGCTGTTCTCATCATTATTCAAAGCAATCGACGGAATATCCACCGTTATGAATTGTTGAATTGCTCTTTAGTTACCCTCATTTCCTGAGGTACAGACACAATGAATATCATTATCTGCTATTGAACGGAAACAATAGCCGTGCGTTCACAATTTGTATGGCTGGAAATGACAACCACTGTTTTGATTAATTTGCCTACTGTTATGATTAATTTACCTGAGTGCTCACCTACCTTTGTCTAGTTTTTAAACTAACATTTACCTGTGACAAAGCTCTATGTTGAAAAAGAGAGGGAAAGGCGAAAAACAAGCATCTAACACTAATCACATCTAAGTGTCTAATGTGATTTTATCAAAAACAACTGTAAATGAATTTCACGTATTAGCTGTGCAAAATAATCAGGATACTTAGGGAAATCTTATAGCATGAGCGAATTTTGAGTTTTTCCTAAATTACCCATGATCTGAAAACCTAAGTAAGGACAGTGTTTCAGAAGATCACCAAAGCATCAACATTTCACCACAATAAACTGTGCGTTTAAATCTTCATCGAGCTAAAAGTACTAATGTGTTTATGATATGGAAGTTCAACCTGTCTGAAATATATCCGGACTTTCCCATGAAAAGAATTGGATACTTTGGGAAACACTTCTGTCTGTGGAGAAGGCAGTCAAGAGAATAGTGGGTAGTGGGGTGTCCTTCTGGACACGTTCTAGTGTCTCAGCATGCACTAGTTTTACCAGCCACTCCCTCGAAAACACACACACACCCCACACCCATCCACCACAGACGTCACCAGTGATGTGGGTCTCTTAATAAAAGGGTCCCAGTGCATGTGCTATTGGCCAGTTAACTAAGTATCACCACAGTGTCTGCTTCATCATATGTGTAGCATGTGGGCCTAGGACCCACAACTCTACAGGTAGGGGGAGGGGCTTTGAAGCAGATCATGCCCTTATATAGCACAAAAATCATAGCAAAGGAAAGTAACAAGTAAACCATTGTTTGATATCTTCACATTACATGTACTAGACAGGTGCAGGATCCAGTTTACAGTCCATGTTACAGTACTTTGGGCAAATGTTGCCCAACAGCTGCTCCCCTCCAATTTGTGTTGTAGAGGAAGAGATAAACAGTAAAGGGACAGCTGAGTCGCACCCCAACAATTCTCCAGTTCCACCCCTGACATATTTTCGTTAACCTATTTGAAAGTTGGAAGAAATTACGTGTTTACTTTTTAGGGCTGAAGTTGCAAGTGTACAATTTTTACCTTCAACATGGCCATCTCCATTTGGGATATACTGTGGTTTCCCAAGAGGACAAACGGTTTATATACAGTAGTTAATATTCTTAATATACTACATCATAGGACTTTCTTAATATTTCTTAATATTTCTTAATATTCATCATCATGTAACAGTCGCATTCACAAAAACATGTGTCCATTCAGTGAAAAGCACCGGTACCAGTAGCAAAGCATTTGCTCTCTGTCTACCAATCAGATGTGGCAGTACATATGTCTTTCTGATTTGATTTTTGACGTGAACCCTGAGTATCATTTTTTTAACATATTTTATTGCTTTTGATTAATCAAGGAAAGGTAAATTCATAATACAAAATACAGAATTACCTCCTTTTACAGTCTCTCTGATTACAATCAGAAAATACTTTTCCGTAATACCACAAGATGAGGCCAGCACCGACCAAAAACCATTGCACTTCTTTTTTAAACTATACATAAAATAGGTGTAAATCTACTTTCTCCACCCTCATACCTGAAGCTGCGAGTGCGAGTATTATTCAGTTTTCTGCATAAAGGGACAGTGCCATACAGTACAATCCCAGTCTGATACACATAGCTCGTTAAACATCCCTACTCCTAAAGTGACAGTATAGTAAATTGAGCATCAAAAATCACAAAGTTCTCAAGCGTTAACAACCCTGATAGCACTTCATTTCTACACATAGAGTGGCAGAACTCATACTGCATAAATCCTCATAGGAACATATATGCTCTCTTTCATGTGTCCATTATTAAAGTGACAGAGCTGGATTTGATAACATGTCCCTGCTGCAAGCAGGCCCACTTTTTCCAAATTCTAAAATATGAAGACAATCGATTAGGTCTAGCGTGATACCAGGTTTTTCGCTGACTAACCTTCCACATTTGTGTAGGTCACTCATCCTCTCTGGCAGCACCAGGAAATTTCCAATAAGTGATCAATCAAGGAGTGAGCTATCAACATGACAATAAATATAAAGTGCTTTGTAACTTGCTGCTCCAGCCTCCCTAAGTCTTATAGACTGAAAGGGGCAAATTTAGGGGAGGCCAAAATAGTCCTCCCTGTTGTAAATCTGAAACACATCCCTTCAAAATGCCTCTAAAGTGCTACAGACCCAGAACAAAGGTTGCCAATACCCTCCTGACTGCACTTAGTGCACTTTTTGGTCAAGGCGGGGACATCCTTTCCAGAGTCTCTGGTGTAAGAAACAACATCCATCCTTTAAAAAATGTCATGCGCTGAAGTTAGGCCCTCTATAACGTGAATAGCTAAGAACAAAATAACTTTTCCATTCGCTTGGATTAGTTGTAATCCATTACACTTTTCTCATTTTGATCTATTTTTTTCTAAAATTGCCTCTCAATTTGGATGCGCTCCCTTTACCAAAGTCTCATAGTTAGATTGGCACTATCTTCTCTAAATAACTGCCATACAATGCTCCTAGAAGAATCTATATCTGCCTCTAACAAATTTCGAAATAATTCATGTATATGGGTATACATTAAAAGAATGGCAGCGTACATGAAGTTCTCTTGCTTCAAAAAGATGTTGGGGTGTTGCTAAGCTATCCCCTATTTTTGTAATAGATAGATTTCCCACCCATGTACTTATAAGCATCATTCAAACTGGGTGAACGTTTTCGGCAGTACTGCAAATGTGTTTCAGCATTAACCACTGGTATTTTATATTTAGTAAATCATTTTTGAATTGTCTCGTAATCCAAGTAACATTCAGTGACTTGTACTTTACTTTCTTGGGCGATTTAGGCATTTTACACCAGCAGAGGTCATCTACATCAAGATTCTTTAATATAAATAAAAAAAATGAATTATCAAAATTAGAGATCCGAGTTGTGAAGCGCGCAGATATAAAATAAAAGACGCCATGGACTATAGCTGAAAATCAATAAGTCCCAAGTCACCTCTACTCGTGGTCATTTGTAATTCCTTCAACTAAACACGGAGGCATTTCTGATTCCATACAAAAGATGAAATAAGCCGCTCCACTTTGACAAAAAAAGAGTTCTCTAATTTGTAGAAAATTAACTGGAAGAAAAACAAATTCAAAGGTAAGATTGACATTTTAATTAATGCTATGCAGCCCTTAATGGATAAGGGCAGACCTTTCTATATTTCTAAAAGATTAGAGAACTTTCGAATTACGGGATTACAATTGTATTTAAACAATTCCCCCGGCTACTCTGAATAATAAATCCCCAAATACCTTTTATGGCCTACTCTATATTTTTCCCTCAAGACTAGCAGAAGGCCTTCAGGGGCAGCATTAAGTAATAGACACTGTCTTAGCCTCATTCATTTTATAGCTTCCAAAACTCGAAAAGGTTTTAATCAGCTGCAAAGAATCGATATTAGACATAGACGGAGTTGAAAATAAAGCAATGTCATCGGCGTACAGGTTTTTTTCTCACACGGGAGGCAGGGGTGATATATTTGTGTTCTGACGAATATGATGTGCTTTTGATAAAAAGGGCAAATATGAATGGCAGGAGAAGACAACCTTGTGGAATGCCACAGTAAAAAAAAATCTGCCCTGCAGGATACTTGTTAACAACTTACTGTTTTGTGGCCCCTTGAAATAATGCACAAATTGATCTCAAAGATGGGGTGTCGAATTAGACAAGAGGGTACAATTTCGAGCATTATTATTTAACTGCACAGCTTCAGGGGACAGCGAGATGGCTGTCAGGTTGATGGAGGAACTAGGCCTATCGTCCACCGCTCAGGCACAGGCTGTGGAGGGAAGTATGCTGCTTTCACGAGCCAGACTAACCAGGGAGTCTAATAACCTAGGGACATATTCTCAAGGACTTATCACCGAGCTATTGGCACTTTATCACAGCCGAAGTGGCGATAAATGTATCGCCTCATTCACAAGCTGGTGCTAACAGCCGATATCACCAGTTTACCTGTGATAGCAGCCGCAAAAAACATCGCCACAGATGAATCCAAAAACTAACGCTAATGAGATGCAGAGTAGGTGTTCCCATGCAAAAAGCTGTGAAAACACCACTCCGCAACATTCTCAACAACCAGCCAGATTTCTGCGATACAAACCCAATACAGGTGATAAGGCGCATTAGCACCAGTAAATTAACACCTGCACTTACCAGGTGTAAAGTCGGATGACAACTTGCACAATAAAAGGGAGCCCAGCCCAGAGCCACATCAGAAGAAGAAGAACAGCAGATGCCATGGAGCCACTGATTATGCAGCTCGGAGCCCCAAGAGGGCCACTACACCCACTGCCACAACCCCCAGGACTCACACCTCTTCCCCCAGGACCCCCCGCTAAAATCATTCGCCTGATGTCGCACAATTACAACAATTAACATTCACGTGTGGTCAGAAAAAGGTGAATCATTCATTCACCATTGAAAGTCCAAACAAAATATCACATTCAAATTTGACTCTAAACAACTATTTGGAAGAGTCATGGCAGATCATCCCTGGACAATCTGTAAGTCACAGCCTGCAAGACAAAATTCAAGATAAAAATGTGTGTCATGCACTCATCAAAGGACAGAGAGAGAGAAAGAGAGAGAGGGAGAGAGAGGGAGAGAGGGAGACAGAGAAAGAGAGGGAGACAGAGAAAGAGAGAGAAAGAGAGAGAGGGAGGGAGAGAGAGAGAGAGAGAGAGAGAAAGAAAGAGAGAAAGAGACGGAGAGAGAGAAAGAGAGAGATTGTACAAGGAGCGCAAGGCCAATCGGGCTCTTGGCTCGTACATGCCAACTGTTGCATGTGTATCGCTATTGGTGCACCATAAGCCGAAGGCCTGGTCTCAATTACAGCATGAAAGCCACATCACATTTAAAAAATGCAAGCAGTAGTAAGACTAACATTAGGCATGAAAGCTCCTTTGTCTCAATATTTAAGGCTGAGGACATCAGAACCTCCGACCTTGGTCTTGAATGCGGCTGGCCACCCCTGAGAGAGATACCATACCAGATTTTGACGACTCCCACACCACGAACTGTGCTAATGAAAGACCAATGTGTCCACACTCCACACACAGTAGTCCCTGCTTGAGGTACTCCAGCATGGGATGCAATTGACACTTGAGTAAAAAACAACCCATACGTCCAAACGTTGCACACACATACAAGTCATTGCTCCGAGCTGTGGCATATCATCCACATAACTGCCGCCGGTCAGAAGAGTGCCGGTTCTACGAGACCAACAAACGCAATGGCAGGCCATCCTGGGCACATGCACACCCCCTGTCACGTGGAACTGTACAGTGCATGTGTGCTGCATTTTTTGGGAGCACTGGCAGTGTTGAGCATCAGTTACCGTCCGGGCTTCCGTCTTGCATACATCACCTGCGTCCATCCCTGGTTCCACTGTCGATCATGCACATTTGAGTGGCCCATGGATGTCTACCTATCTAACACAACGGTAGCTGAACTGGACTATGACTTGTGTGTGCACCCCTGTTGGTCCACGACCAGGAGTGCAACCATGATACCCATGCATGGGATGCCTTGATATTTGGCGTATGTGCTGGCAGTTGAGGATGGGAGACTGCACGAGTCATCGTGCGCAGTGACCACATCGAGGCGCTCCCCTACTGGGCTGTGTTGTGGATTGGTGAAACGGCGTGGACGGAGCACATCTGTCCGGACCAGTTAAAGGATTGGCTCTCCATCATGTTCATTGAACTCAACAAAGACGTACTCTTGGAACTGATTGGCCATGAAGCTGTGCTCGCATTCATGGACGAGTAACTACGTTCCTGCAGCCACAACTGATTGTCACCCAGAGCACAGGTCCCAACACCTTGTTGCATGTTGGAGGAATGGTCACATATCCCACCACAACAGTCGATATGTCTGCATTCGCCTGGACTCAGAATGCATGTGCATGCACCTAAGCGTGTTGACATACACCTGTGCAAGGTTTGGCAGTCCCATGGGCGGAGCTGCAAAGCGTCATTTAGCAACGTTCCTAAACCGGACATACTGCTGGAGGGAGGGTACACACATGGCAATGTAGTATGACATGTGACCTTGTTGAACCCTTTCACCTGCTCACTGTCAGCAGAGCAGACAGTCAGCGCAGTCCGGTGGTTCAGCACTATGCAGATCCTATGGGCTGTGAGTCGTGTCCCCTGACAGGGGGCAATGAGCAGACACCAAACATCACATGACTCCTCCAGTAAGGAAAGGTGGGCTGAGACCGTTGCCATCCATAATGATTGGTGTTCATTTTTGCCTCCCCATTTCTTGCACCTCAACATGTTCCTATGCTGCCTGTAAGTGTCTTAAGCATTGGTCTGCATGTTGTGGCTCTTTTCTTGCCCGTCCTGAAACACACTTACTAATAAAGTCCACGCAACTTCACTAGTGTTCAACTGTGATAAGTGTTGATTAGAATGACAAAATGTGTGCCTCAATGAGCATTGTCCGTACACATGGAGGGACTGACTGATGCATTTCACTTAGGGGTGAGTCCCTATTGCCAGCTCCACCTCTGTGAGCCAGCCATTGTGGTTGGGATAGTTGCTGGTAGACCTGTGCTCTCACGTGGCTTCAGCAATGTGAGTATGGTGTCCAACTTCTTGCCATGTGGATCAATGTGATCTATCAAAACAGGCGTGTCCACACAGTTGAGTGTGAGTAGGTATGCAAAGAGATATTCTGTTGTCACATGTGATGGGGGACACTACTTCAGGCCTGCTACCGAATTAGACATTTTTACACACAGCTCTATTTAATACTTGGGCCCATATTGGGGGGTTGCAAGATTGCTGTTCATATGCAATGAGGCCACAGCTAGTTCACACCTTCACAGCCATCTAATTGGCCATGTGGGTCAGGGTCAAACATGCGCATCAATGTCATTTCCCAGGGTGTACCTTTTAGTGCAATCAATGTCCCTACATTCATCCATACTTTTATACTTGATTGAACATAGACATGACACATCTATGTGATTTTGAATGTTTTATTCACATTCTGTGGAGTGTCGGAGCTGGAGCAGTACACGGCCATGCCAACCCCACATGACATGGTTGCCCAGTGGAGGGCCAAACAGAGTCCTTGGGAGAATGAAAAGTTAATCGGAAGAGGAAGAGTTCAGTCCGCAGCCTAATTGCTGTGCTATTGGTAACCAGAGCAGATATAGCAGTCCATTTCGGTGACAGGTGAATGTCACAGAGTATTTCAGGGACAGTGGAAGGTGTTGTTCAAGGGCATGATGCAGAGGGATGAAGCAGGCAGGGACAGGCCATACAGCCGGGATGGATGCCACTACCTACTTTCTCACACAGTCATTACCATCCGCATCTTACTCCTCTGATATGTCTTCTGCGTCTGGTGTGTCAGGTGTGGGTGGTGGTGTTATGGCTGTATCACTGTGTGCCACTAACACATCAGGGGGCAACGTGGTAGGGCTGCATCACTGTGTGCCAATAAAAAATCAGGGGGAGGAATTGTGTGTGTCAAAGTTCCTGCAGCGGTCATCTGGGACAGGGTCTGTGTCAGCAATGGCAAGAATTGGGGCTAAGAAAGGTTAGCGTTGCTTAGCAGTAATTTTCTTACCACAGCCTATCGTCGAAAACGAGCGCCATGGTATTTACAATATGTCGCTACAAGGCGATAGTATCTGCTCACAGTAGCAAATGTTGCCCCAAACACTAACGGGAAAAAAGTGATAGGCGGACAGTTAGCAGCCAGAAAACTCATGTTAGTTAGCGTCACGTCACTTTTTTATGCTTCGCGGGAAAAATAAACCACAAAACGCCAGCGAAATACAAAAAAAAACCTGGAAGCAAAATGGAGCAGGATGGAATCAGTTCAGCGAGAGATTACAACCCTCCTAAACCCCTTAACAGCCAGGATGACCAGCCAGAGTCCCAGCGGAGGAGGAATAGGAAAACAAGATTCGGTCAGGAAGAAAATGAGATCCTGATTGCGGAGATGACAGAGAATTAACACCAGCTCTTCATCAGCTCCAGGGTATCATTGGGGACCAAAAATGCCATTTGGCAGTCCATTGTGACCTAGGTGAATGCAGTAGCAGAACTCAAGAGGACAGAGGCCTACTACAAGAAGCGTTGGCATGATGCCAAGCGCAAGACTAAGCAGAAACCGACAAACAATCGGCAGGCAGCACTGCAGACCGGAGGTGGGAGTTTAGTGCCACAGGAGAAGCTTGATGCCTGAAGGAACAAGTGTCCGCAGTCATCTGTGAAGAGTCAGTGGTTGGTGTCGAGGGACAGGATAATGCTGAATGTGACCATCTAAATCAGCAACAGGGTAAGAAACAATCAGGGACATGGGGGTGGGGGAGTTATGTTGCTGCTGTCCATCTAAATATGTCTCAGTGCCCACCCACACTGTGTGCAGATCACATTCCAGATATATTCACGTTACTCCCCAATGTTGCAGTAACTTTCCCCCTCGGATTATACATTGAACCGACTTGACAGGACCAAAAAAAGAGGAGGTCTAGCAATCGGTGCTAATGCTGATATTAATATCTGTCTCCATACTCTTGAGACATGGAGCATACTTGACTCTGAAAAACCAGACATATAGCTTGTTACTGAAATTTGGCTTCTCAAAGCGGCCCTCCCCGATGTTGCAGTAGCTTTTCCCCCGGAGTATACATTGAACCAACTTGACAGGACCAAAAAAAGAGGCGGTCTAGCAATCGCTGCTAAGGCTGATATTAAGATCAATCTACTCGACACCTTCCTTACCGAATGGGTGTGGTGATATTTACGACCCACATGATCCTCCGGTGTGGGTTTATATTTCTCTAAGGGGTGGTAAGTTTTGATGCGCTTAATCCGATATCTTGTGTCCCAAACGCATTGTAAAAGTATCGCTGTATCACTGCCCCCTCACGCCGGCATCCTCGAGTATGCGACAAAACTTACCACCCCTTAGAGAGATATAAACCCACGCCGGAGGATCGTGTGGGAAATATCACCACACGTAAACGTTGCAAAGAAAAGCTAATCGAGCCTTGAAAAAGTCGCATGTACATATAACAAGGGGCGACGAAACATGTGTTGGCTTTGGGATTTCGATCAGTCACATGATTGACTTAACAAGAGGAATCATCATAAGCATTAAAGACTGAAGATTCTAAGAAACCTGCTTTGTGCTGTGGATTTATGTTCTTTTATATTTACTCTGTTACTATTGTCACATTGTTATTGAGCTTGAAAAATCACGTGTGCTAGGGAATTTGGTAATTATTTGTGTGTTGTAGGCTTCAGTTTAGGAGAAGTGGGTGGTTCTCTCCTCTTTATAGCACCGTATAATACGTTGTTTTCAAATTAACTGTAGTGAATTTTTCTAGCAGTGCCATCCCTATGCCCAATACCACTATTATCTTGTGTTTTAATGTGATAGAGGTAGTTGACAGTATAAGACTAGCCCAGGACAATGGGCAGTCAGCTATTCTTGTACTACTTGATCTGTCAGCGGCGTTTGATACCATCTCCCAAAGTACACTCATACACTGACTGTGGGTGAAAGGGATCAGAGGGAATGCCCTAAACTGGTTCAGGAGTTACTTAACAGGTCGAACCTCAAGGGTCCGAACTGGCACCTTTGTTTCTCAAAGTCGGATGGTAGATAAAGGAGTCCCCCAGGGATCTAGCCTTCTTATTAATCTTTATGAGGCCCCCACTTGCAAAGGTGATCAGATCCTATGGGTTCCACACAGTGTCGTATGCTGACAACACACAAATATTGATCACCTTGGACACTGGCCCACCCAACACCAAGCTCAGATTCATGAACTGCATGGTGCATATCAGTACCTGGATGCAAACTAATCGCCTTTAGTTAAACGCAAGCAAAATAGAGATCGTTTATTTAGGGAAGGCTAATGAACACTGGTCTAAAGACTCATGGCCTCAGAATCTTGGCCCCTGTCATTCCCCTAAATATGTAGTTTGCAACTTGGAAATGATAATTGACAACAAATTGTCCATGAGAGACCATGTCAATCAGGTATCAGGCATCTGCTACTGAATAATGCGGAGCCTACGCAAGGTTTTCCAATGGAGTCCATCTGAAACAAGAAAACCACTTTGCAGGGTCTAATAATCAATTCAGAAAAGAGGGTGGTGACGAACAGAGTGTCTGAATTAAGCAGACCACTCTTACCCAGTCCAAAGATCAGGGCTTGATCCATCACCGTTATTTAGCTCACTGCCCCATCCCAGCTCAGAACCTGGCTATATGCAAATTAGTCTGTCCCTGGCCCAGTGCATCATGGGAATAGGGCAGACCAAACTACCAAGCCAATTCTTCACCAGAAAGGAGACAAGCTTCCGGGGACCGGTTTCTGGCATTTCAGCCGTCGTCGGCCCGGCTTGCTTGAATCCTGATGGAGCAGTGAGCAAGGGACTCATGTCTGAGTATACCCTGCCACACCTATAGTGGCCAAAAACGATTCAGAAAAGAGGGTGGTGATGAACAGAGTGTCTGAATTAAGCAGACCACTCTTACCCAGTCCAAAGATCAGGGCTTGATCCATCACCGTTATTTAGCTCACTGCCCCATCCCAGCTCAGAACCTGGCTATATGCAAATTAGTCTGTCCCTGGCGCAGTGCATCATGGGAACAGGGCAGACCAAACTACCAAGCCAATTCTTCACCAGAAAGGAGACAAGCTTCCGGGGACCGGTTTCTGGCATTTCAGCCGTCGTCAGCCCGGCTTGCTTGAATCCTGATGGAGCAGTGAGCAAGGGACTCATGTCTGAGTATACCCTGCCACACCTATAGTGGCCAAAAACGATTCAGAAAAGAGGGTGGTGATGAACAGAGTGTCTGAATTAAGCAGACCACTCTTACCCAGTCCAAAGATCAGGGCTTGATCCATCACCGTTATTTAGCTCACTGCCCCATCCCAGCTCAGAACCTGGCTATATGCAAATTAGTCTGTCCCTGGCCCAGTGCATCATGGGAACAGGGCAGACCAAACTACCAAGCCAATTCTTCACCAGAAAGGAGACAAGCTTCGGGGGACCGGTTTCTGGCATTTCAGCCGTCGTCGGCCCGGCTTGCTTGAATCCTGATGGAGCAGTGAGCAAGGGACTCATGTCTGAGTATACCCTGCCACACCTATAGTGGCCAAAAACGATTCAGAAAAGAGGGTGGTGATGAACAGAGTGTCTGAATTAAGCAGACCACTCTTACCCAGTCCAAAGATCATGGCTTGATCCATCACCGTTATTTAGCTCACTGCCCCATCCCAGCTCAGAACCTGGCTATATGCAAATTAGTCTGTCCCTGGCCCAGTGCATCATGGGAACAGGGCAGACCAAACTACCAAGCCAATTCTTCACCAGAAAGGAGACAAGCTTCCGGGGACCGGTTTCTGGCATTTCAGCCGTCGTCGGCCCGGCTTGCTTGAATCCTGATGGAGCAGTGAGCAAGGGACTCATGTCTGAGTATACCCTGCCACACCTATAGTGGCCAAAAACGATTCAGAAAAGAGGGTGGTGATGAACAGAGTGTCTGAATTAAGCAGACCACTCTTACCCAGTCCAAAGATAAAGGGTCTAATAATCAGTCGGCTCGAATATGGGAATGCTCTTATGGCCTCCATTAATGAAGAACATCTCACCAAACTTCTGGTACTACAAAACACTGCCCCCAGACTTGCTCTAAATCTACCTTCTCGATCTCCATCTGACCCAAGTCTGGGAGCCCTCCACTGGCTTCCCATCACAAAACAAATTTGTTTTAAGATCGTCACCCTGGTTCATAAAATCATCTCTGGGAATGGACCTAGTTACTTATCAAAATAACTCAAAGGGCACCTGCCCAGTAGAACTCTAAGATCAAGAACCAAGTATCTCTTAACTCCACTCAGGATACGTACTTCCAGGTATGGTGAGAACTCCTTCTCACATCTTGCACCAACTCTGTGGAGAGCTCTCCCCTTGCATCTACGCATCTTCTCTTACCATCGGCAGTTTTGAAAAGTGCTAAAAATCTGGCTATTCCAACCAGTTTTTCACCTCCACAGGGGTTTTTTACCTTCTCTCCATGGGTTTGGCTAGTGCTGTGAGACCCTTGCGTGATAAGGGCGCCTAATAAAATCCTATAACATAACATAACAATGAAGCCACTCTTGCACCTCAGTTCAAGGGTGTCTGCTTTGAGGGGAAGATTGTTTACCTACAGGTAGGTCTACCTTCCTGCACAAAAACAATCATTGGACTTTAGCTGTTTATATGTGTGCTGCACAATGCAGCATACATGGAAGCAGCAAAAACAAGGCGAAATAATACATTTCCACTCATTTTGCATGTTGAAGAAGTCTTAATTTTAGCGCTTCCACCTAATCATGCTGCCCTCGTAAATAGGGGGCACCATCAAAAGCAATGGGTGTTGAGGTGTAACGCCCACATCAACACACAGTGCCCTCCCCCTTCACGCTAACTACAGCTTGAAAGAGTGCTTCATTTACGAGGCAGCATTAAGCAACGTTAAGTGGATTCACACTGCATTGTAAATAAGGCGAAGCACATAATACGGCTGGAAAGTCAATCAAAATGACATACTTTTTGGTGTTAGGGGATTGTAAATATTCCCCAAAGTCACTGAGCTTTGGGTCAGCCTACTTAGCACAAAGCAGCCCTCTGCTACTTTTGAAACACAGCACTGCATTGTATGCACAACAATACAGCTAAGTCCTGTGTCAAATCATGCATTGGTGATCAAGGTAGTTGACTAGTGCAAAAGCAGGCACTCATGCACAATGGCGAAAGAGTGTCTGCATTGGGGCTATCCAGCTACCTTAAATGCATGTGCATACCGAAATTCCATGCCTCAACGTAATGTAGTAAATAAGTCTGAGCCCCGCTTCACAGAAGTTAGCTGAGCGCTGTGTCAATCCAAGAAGACTACATCACTATCAAAGGAGAGAGAGAGGACTAGGTAGCTAGTCCGTATCCCCGGGGTTTTATATGTGAGGTCAAAAAGGACTAGCCTATTTGTGAATTTACATAGACTCAAGACTGTGAGACAGGGTACAAACCCTTTTGGTTGTTCATGAAGCCCTCACCCACCAACCTGGTTGGTGGCATGCTTCATCATCAGGCCCACCCAGTGACACCGAGTGTGTCCCGGGTGTGCTTCAACGCTTGAATACAGCGGGGCAGGTATGTTTCTGAGTGTGCAGTGTGGTGACATGAAAGTAAAGATTTAAAAGCTATACAGGGATCCCAGTACCCGAGGGTAAATTATATTTTAATAACTGAGTCACTGTTAGCATTAAAAAAGGCTGTAGGATGTTATAGGAGTTTTAATTAAGGTCTCCTACATCCAGGTGTGGTCTACATGTTTCAGCCAGGCCTTTATGATTAAAACTGGCTTTCCTCAGGACCAAAGTGTGTAGGTGCCAAGTACTTAATTTTAAGTGATTGTGTAATTTTGAAAAATGTGTAGCACTCGCTAAGCTAAGGTGCTTTACAAGTGTGAGGGGGATTCCCTCTTAGAGCATTACTGGACATACAACAAGTATGACAAAACGCACATACAGGGGAGAGTCTTAGTGGGTGAAAGGGATCAGAAGTAACATATTCACAAAACAGTTTGATTGCCGATATCTATTGTGCTGTGTGAACGATAAATAAGCGGCTAATGGTGTAGCCATATTGGTGGTATGGCTAGGGTGAAAGTTATCATATATACATGAAGCAACTAATGCCATAACAACTCATTCTCAAAACACAGGCCTGTCCCATCAACAAAAACACAATTAAATAGTCTTGTTTCAAAAGACAGATGTACTCCAAGAAGCAAACCCATACAAAAATACAATTCCGGCTTCTCTGTGGGGCTGGTGGTAGGAATAAAAAGCCATTGCTGCTCTATTTGAGATGCAAGTGAGGAGGCCTATGGCCGATTTCCGTGCACATCACCCCGTAACCTCTAGCTAACCCCACTCATGCCTGTCTACCGCCGTTGGCCTGTACCACCCACCCCTGGCCTGTACCAACCACCCCAAAGGCCTGTGGCGAAACCTCCATGGTTCACCTGGCACCCATTGACCTGTCACTCTGCACTCGGATAATGGCTGTCTTCTGATTCCAGCTTCTTCATGTACCTTTCTTTCATGACCATGCAGGATGGTGGACCCATTGTTGAGTGTGGGCAAGCTAGTACGGAAGCTTTTGATTCGCCAATGTGCTACTTCTGAGCCTCCAAGTAAAACATATTTTTCTTGCTTGCTTTTTACAAGTTATGCACTTGCCTGATGCATACCTTGCCAATTTAGCATCAAATGATGCGCTACTAGCAGTGAACACCTCCCTCGCTGGTCCTGCCAGAGTGTGAATATGTGTGGAAGTGATCTGTGTAACGTGAATCTAGCTGCAAAGAACAAAATGCTGTACAGGAGAGAGGTATACACCATAAGCAGGCTGGGGGGGAGGGGTAACCGTGGAAAATAGGGGTAAAGATGGGGTTACATTTGTAAAGGATGATGGAGGTAGAAGGGAGTACAGGAAAAAGGTGGCTGGGTCCTGTTGGTCGAGGGAGGACTCAGTGGATGAGACGGCAGAGAGCGGTGGTGATGAGGCATGGGAGACCATGGAAAATAAGCTATTCATGAGGTCAATGGTCTGTAGGTTTGTAGTTTCAGATGATTCCTCAGCTATTTCAGGAGATGCAGAAGGGATCGGGACTCTGGGTTTATTGATTTAGTGTAATTTTTTAAGTGTTAACATAGCACCCTGGCACTATGCAATAATCAACAAGCATTTGCAATGCAATAGGTCTCGCATTAGTAAAGTTTGAGCTATTGCTGTTGCATTATTTAGCAATGCCAATAGCTCAAACTTTAATATTGTGAGCCCTATTGCATTGCAAATGCTTGTTTTCACTTGTGCCTGAAACTGGCTCTTGGTAAGAGAGAGTTCCCACACTTCTGACATCTTTAAGAGGACAAGTGATTTATTTACATCCTCAAGATGACCTACATATATCTGCCTACATATATCTGCTCTACAAGACTAAACTTCACTGCATATCGCTGCCTTAACTGTACCCTGCTGGGCTAATTTACATTTATTACAGAAATTTAAAATGTGGCCACCTTGAAAGGCAATATCAATATTTAAATATATATATATATATATATATATATATATATATATATATATATATATATATATATATATATATATATATATATATATATATATATATATATATATATATATATATATTCAAAACTTAGGACAGGGAGACCTAGTCCCCAAGTCATAAAATGCCAGCCATAACATTTCTGTTGCTGTTGCTGCCAATCAGATTGCTCAGCACTGTCTGGACCTGTACTAGCCCCACAGTATCAAGGAGCCCAGTGGGGAAAAAGTCCTCTCACCCAATCGGAATGCTCGATTCATTCAATTTGTGGTACAGCTGAACTCCTGCTGGACCAACCATCCGGATATCAACTGATATCCCTATATTTTAAAGCTTACTATCTCAACAAAAATGGCTCATCTGATCAACGTCAAATCATAAAAAGCACACTCAAAGACCTAGCTTTATATCAGCCCTCGGCTTGATGAACCACCCTGAACATTCCAGAAAGGACCTGAGGTAGATGAGACTTTTTAAAATGGTGTCAAAGTTAATAACAAACCCCCCCAAAAAAATTCTATGCAAAAGTGGTCCTAACTTTAACTACCCAGTGGTGACCACCACTGAGTAATATATTGATTCTACCAACTACAGCCTGTTGGTCACTTCAGCCATTCCCTCAATTGCACTGTCAATGATGGTATTTTCCCTACTCATAGGTTTACATCCACCTATAAAGTAGTGGACTTCAGTGCTAGAACTAGAGGATCAAAAATAAATCAATACTTTTATCTTTCTTTTTCTAGCCTTCTGTAGCTTTTGTACTCTCCCTTGTGTGTGTTTTAGTTTATAGTCATTCAAAGCCAATAGTCCATTTTCTTTGTGCCAAAAGAATAATATTTCCAAGTGATGTGTACTAATATTATAAAGGGTTACTATACCTGCAATAGCTATGAATGTTTGCTAGCGAGTACCTGTCCTGGTTAAATAAAATTGTGTGTGATGATTCATTTGTTTAAATGAAAAGTTGTTTTTGATAGCATATGGATGCTATATGTACGTGGCAGTCTGTGTCATTTTTGCTATTAATGCGTTTCATTTTTTTTGGCATATTCTTGCAATAAAAAAATTATAACTGCACTAATTTACCAAGACAAAACTAACTGACTTTTTACCAATGCTTGTCATAATTTGATTTTGAACAAACTAATATTAGAACTATACAATACTGAGAACTCTTTTACAGATAATGACATATTAAAGGGTCAAAAGAGACTTATGTGTGCACTCTGCATGAACATTTCAATGTTTGTTTTTTGTTTCTCCTATTTAATATTAAATGTCCACCCTCAATGGGTGGAATGTTCTATTATCAGTGTAGCCTTACAGCCCAGTACTCATTAAAGGCCCCTTCACTACATAGAGACCTTTGCCTATGTCTCCGGCACAGGGTCCGGATTGACAAATATTTCCCATAATGCCATGCAGCAAGTGAAATTGCTGCCTCGCTTTACTTGAAAGGGAGACAGCAGTTCTGTTCTATATCTTCTGAGTTATGAGGCACAACTGTTGCCTACTAGCGCTGGCACAGTATGCATGCAAAAAGGAAGTAACAAGGAGTTATGCCAACCTCAGGTAAATGCACCATTTTGGCACAACCCCAGGTCTACTGCCCTTATTAAATCTTGGGTTTGCTTCAAAATCCATGGGTGTATTCATAGGGCCATAGTTAGAACAGGGAGTAGGAAGGGTAACCCAGCAGTTGAACCAAATATCCCAGCAGAATTGTGGGCTGATCATTTCAGGGGATTGTATGCAGTAGAAAGTGATCTGAACCCACATTCTATCAACCATAGTGCTCCCCCAGGCGACTCGGGTGCAGTTTGTGGTCGGGCAGAGGACTCATCTGCTACTGCCCATAGATACGCCGATGAGGTGACTGTTGGGATAACCCTCCGTGAGCTCATCTTGGCAATTGAGAAACTACCAGCAGGCAAAGCACCTGGTTTAGATAGGTTGCCAGGGACTTGTTTCGGGAGGAACCATCCATCTGGGGTCCATATCTGTGTGTCCTATTTAGAGCCATTATGAATGGCATGCCAATCCCTGATACCTGGGCAGGAGCAGAAATTTTCCCCGTTTTCAAAAAGGGCTCTCCCCTACACCCTGCAAACTACAGACCGATCAGTCTGATCGATGTCACACAAAAACTGTTTGCACCGGTACTATTAGATCAAATCCAGGGCTGGTTGCAAGAGAATAACATCATAAGTCCCTACCAAGCCGGATTCAGGAAGAACCCCTCTACCGTGGACCAAATATATAGACTCCACCTTATTGTTTGGAAGACGGTATCATTTGAGGGTGGCAGCCTCTATTTGATTTTTGTTGTCCTGAAAACGGCTTTTGATTTGGTCCCCAGAACTAAACTTTGGGGGGTGCTAAGAGAACTGGGGATTCCCACCTATTTGCTCAGCATGCTTATTAAGCTGCATGATGCCACTTATGCTCAAGTAAGATGTGACAGGGGTGGAGAATTAACTAACAGACTTCCAGTTGGCAGAGGAGTGAGACAGGGTTGTGTGCTTGCACCGAACCTGTTTTGCCTCTTTGTCAACGCACTCATTGCACAACTTTCAGAGGTTGAGGACAACGATGCCCCTAAGCTAGCAAACTCAAAGGTACCAGCATTGATGTTTGCTGATGGCACTCTCCTGCTGTCCAAGTCGCTGATGGGGATCCAGAGGATACTGGACAGGTTTGTCATTTTTTGTAATAATAGGGGCCTGGTGAAAACTAAGTTCATGGTAGTTAATCCGCCCAAGAAAATATGCTCTAATCCCCAACTAAATGGCTTTGCACTGGAAAGGGTTTCTGTATTTGACTATTTGGGTGTCACCCTGACTGAAAACATGGAGTGGGCGCCCCGAATAGCCAAAAGCCAACCTAAAATTAGCCCAGACCTCCGGAGGCATAGCCAAATTGGTAAGGGAATCAACTATCAAACCTATTGCCCCTGCCATTGAGATTTATAGGGCGCAAGTGAGGGGAGCTACGCTGTATGGGACTGAACTCTGGGGCCACTGTTCCTCTGCACTTTTAAGTAACGTTGAGAACAGTTTCCTCAGACAAATTCTGGGCCTTCCGCCTAGCACCCCATTAATCCCTTGTGGCTAGACTTGGGCATAGCCCCGATCGAAAATGAGGCTGCTTTACAACCCCTTACTTTTTGGCGTAGGCTTTGGGTGACCCCAGAATTGGCTGAGTACCAAGCAGAAACCAAGGAGCTACTAGCCTATTCAGGGGTATTAAAAAAAGTTCCTTGGTTTGCGCATGTAAGGCAGGTATGTGTCAGGATAGGCAAACCAACCCTATGGAGTAATCTTGAAGAAACCAGCTCTTTGGTTTCTCGAGCTGAACTGCTAAGAATCTATCGAACTCCATAGCTTGGGGCCATTCAGATAAATCCGAAATTAGGTGCTCTAACTACACAGTTCCTCATGGTTAAGGAGGAGTACAAATTAGAATCCTTTCTGGATGACATCCTACCTTTCACTGTAAGGAAATTATATGTTCAGTTCAGATACAGTACTCTACCCCTCCGGGCCTTCACTTCTAAATGGGCAGGTCTGCCCCTACGCGGGTGTCCTGCTTGTAATAACCAGTAGGAGTCCGAACTGCATGTTTTATTCTTTTGTCCCGGGTATCAAGCAGCAAGGCGGTGTTGGCTTATACAATTGTGTCGGAATCTGGGGTTTGTGCAATGCATGGCGGCAATCAGAGTTTTGAAGTACGACACCTCTAAGCCCATTGTTTTTTCTGTTTCTCAGTTTCTAAATGCAATGTGGTGGAGGAGTTTGGCTTTTTCAGAAAAGGAAAAACAATAAAAAATTGCTACCCAGACTGCAGCATCAACATAAGTGTCCAATGCATAGACTATCGTATTGCCTATAAATGGGAAACAGCTTTTAAAATGTTTTATGTTAAATGTAGTTTTTTAACTGAATTCTGTGGTTTTAACTATTTGAACTATTTATTGCATTACCGCTGTTCTGTCGTATGCATTGGGTTTATTATTTACACTAAATTAATTGATCTGTTTCCAGGAATTCCCGCCCATGTTTTGTGTTTTTTCCCTCCTCTCGCCACCTTAGTACTGTACTCTATTAATGGAAAATATATGTTGTCATGTCTAGGCAAATTATCTCTGATGGAATAGGTGTAATTTTAACTTATACTGCTAGTTCTTTTTATCTTTTGTATACTTTTATGGTCCTAGTGACCGAAATAAAGGTTTTTGAACTGAACTGTATTCATAGGAACGTACATGTTCCACCCATGGAACTCCACCCTGACGCAAAGTAATGCAAGGGCGCACTATGGACTGTGTGTTGCTACCTTTTCTTTACTAAGGCACTCACAGCCTTGCAGGTTGGGCTTCTCGTTTCTTAGTAAATCCAGAAATATATTTTGCGTTGAGGTTGCTTTGAAAAAGTGAGGCAACCCAGACACGAAATGTTAGTAAATCTGAGCCAGTATGTTTTCACAAATGTAATGCTGGGTATGTATTATGTGCCAATAATCACAGTAAGTCACAATAACAGCAGACATCTGCAAAACGCGTACACAGACGCTCGTCCAAATGAACCTGATGTTGCCCCATCCAAAGCAGCAATTGTTGCTGTAATTAAGCCAGCTGTCAGAGCTATTCTTAGCATAAAATATTTCAATTATCGTGTCTGAATTCGCAAGCCAAAATGCTAATACTATCCTCTTAATTACATTAGAGGAAACTGAAAAACAATGCCGGCAGGCTTATCTTTCATGAAGTGATGTCATAAAAATCACATTGCAACTGAGAACCTAAAAAAACAAGCTTTATTTAGCTGTTCTTCTCTAGGTCTGATGACCTTTGGGAAAATGTTTCTTTCATCTTCTGCTGCTATCTGTTCACATTATCAGTATTTTTTCCCTCCAGCCTATTTTGAAAACAAGTAAAAAACCATAATTCTGTTTGAAGCATTTCATTGAAGTCTGTAAGTATGAATGGGGTGTGGGAGAGAGAGTGCAGTAAATATTACATTCCCGCTGCTTTTTGTATGACCCGCTAAATACATGCCTGAAGAAACTGCTTATAAAAGCCATTTATTGAAAATGAGTACTGCGTTCTTTTATTCGTAACCAGTTTTTTAATTTGTAAAAAAAAGTGCCAGCAGCCTCGTCGGAAGGCCACTGCAGCTTGCATCACCCATCAGCCTGTCAGCAGTGCCAATAATAGTCCAAACCCAGCTACTAACCATCACATTTCTATAAGTGTGGAAGTTCAGACTATTTCAAGCCCTCAAAGATATAAGAATGGCTTGGGTGGTAGGTATTACTCATTTTTTATGTATATTGAATTATTAAACAACTGTTGCTAAATCAGACAAACAGCACCACCATGTGGCAGACTGTCATAAGAGCCCATGTTGACAATTAAGTGCCAGTGCCAAGCACGTGAAACCACTGACTCAAATTAAGCACTGTCCATGTCGACTGTATGATAAGAAGAAGACGCATCCTTATCTACAAGAGGATTTTTACAGACAAGATAACCAAGGCCGTTTCATGAACAGAGGACGAGGTGGATACAGAGGCAGACGTAACTACACCACCTTCTCCGACTCCTCTTATAGTTCGGAAGAAGATACAGAACAGGCAGGTCCCAGCGGGAATTATACATACCAGCACTACCATTACCAACCACAGCAGTCTTTTTTAGACCAAGGATCATGGAGACCTCCACGAGGACGAGGCCGCCCTTTCCCCAGAGGAACCAACAGAGGGCAACAGAACAACAGTGGCGACTGGGATGGCAATCGAGGACGTGCCCAGAAGCAGGTCAGGTTCAACCAAGAAGAACATGGAGAGAGGTCGACCCGCCGCAAGAATTACAAGTGGTGAAAGAAAGCCCCGTTGTAAATCTATCTAACCACACTCTGACAGATAGTGAAGTAAAAGTGCTCAGTAGAAGCCTATCATATGTTCCTACAGCAGTTCCTAATGCATTTAATATCAAGACTGAATTGTTCAAATTCTTCCGTAAAGTAAGACTAAGGTACCACTTCAGGAATTCGCCATCAACTATCCAGAAGACACATACAGGATTAAGAATCCCTTCTACTTATGTACCACCAGCTCACATGATGACTAAAAGAATTCTAGCATACGAATCGGTGGTAATGAGAGATGTTGAAACTATACTATCAAAGAAGAAATACACCCAATTCAACATAAGCAGGAACGAAAAACTTGCTTTGCAAAGCCTGAAAGACAATAAAAATGTTGTCATAAAACCGGCTGACAAAGGCGGCGCCATTGTTATTCAAGATACTTGCAAATACAAAGCAGAAGTGATGAAACAACTCAACGATGGTGTGAGCTACAAGAAACTTCCAGGCGACCCCACTCAAGATATGGCATCTGAAATAATGCGTGTGACCAGAGATGGATTGGACCAAGGCTTCCTATCAGAGCAAGAATTTCAATATCTCAATCAAAAGAATCCCCGGACACCAACTATTTATACATTACCAAAAATACACAAAGACATGACCAGCCCCCCAGGATGTCCCATAGTCTCTGGATGTGGGTCCATATTGGAACCTTTGTGTCGATATATTGATTTCTTCTTAAAACCCATTGCGGAAACCACTGAAACATACCTATGGGACACTACACATACCATTACTATTGTTGACGGCTTACCGTTTGACCCTACAAGTCAACTATTGGTGACCAGTGACATCGTTTCCCTTTATACGAGTATTCCCCAAGAGGAAGCCATTGAAGTGATCACCATGGTACTGGATCAAAGAACAGCTCCAGTCTATGTACCTATTAAATTCATCATTCTATTACTAAAGATCGATATGATGCGCAATTTCTTTGTCTTTCAAAGTGACTTTTACATCCAGACAAAGGGAGTTGCCATGGGGGCGGCATTTGCCCCAGATTTAGCGATTATCTTCATGGCTACATATGAGCGACACTTTGTATTGAATAACGTGAATCCATACAGATCTAGGATAAAAACATGGATGCGTTATATAGACGATATCATCATGATTTGGGAAGGGGGCAGTCAGAACTAACTGAATTCCATACATGGCTTAACGCTAGGTCCACAGACATACAGTTCACTATGGAGTCTAGTTCATCTACCATACATTTCTTGGATTTATCCATCTATGTACAAGAAGAGAAGCTTGGTACTACGCTCTACAGAAAACCAGCGGAAAGAAACTCCCTATTGCAGTATTCCAGCCATCACCCCAGGGCGCTACGGGACAACTTGCCCTTTGGGCAATTTTTGCGCATAAGACGGAACTGTTCAATGAAAGAGAACTATATGGCCGAGTCAGAAGAGCTAATTCAACGTCTGATAGATCGAGGATACCCCAAAAGGATGGTCAAACGAGCAAGAAAACGAGCATGGTTCAGCCCCGGGAATCCCTCCTACAAGGAAGCAGACGAGACGATCCTGAACCAGACCGCCTAATTTGTGTGACGACGTTCTCTACAAAGAGTAATGAGATCAAAAAAGTCATAGATAAGCATTGGAATTTGATCAGTGACGATGTTGGAATAAGAAATCCACCGATGCACTCGTTCAAAAAAGCTAAAAATATTCAAGAGCATGTGGTCTGTTCTTACTTAGAGATACCAGCACCGCCATCACTAACATCGATGTGGAATCTGTTACCCATTGTTGGACACCACAGATGTGGTAATTGCAAAGCCTGTGACTACACCCTTCAAATGAAAGAGTTTGTCTATAAACATCATAAAATTGCTCTCAAACACTACACAAACTGCAATACCATGGATGTCATCTACTGTATCGTATGCCCCTGCCAGATGATATATGTAGGGCAAACACAACAGAAAGTGAAATCAAGAATTCTACAGCACTGCAGTCGCATTAGATGTGAAACAGTGGGCGCCCCCCTGGTGGACCATTTCAAAACACTAAAACATGGACCAGAGGATCTTAAATGGATCGTCCTGGAGAAAGTCAATCTCGGATCAAGAGGTGGGAACATCTGCTCCTTACTGAATCCGCGAGAAATGAAATGGATAACCCGTTTCAATTCCATCAATGAGGGGCTGAATGAATTAGACAGCAGTTTAATACAGATGGCAACTATCTAATGTACAAGTTAACCTCCCCATAAGTCAATTCCAAGAGTCTCCAATTTCTCGATCGATAACCAAATTCACGAAATGAGAGTCATTCCCTTAGATTTGATAATCTGCTGGGAGCATTTTTGATCTCTGTATGGACCACTATAACACCCTGTGAGGTAGTTACGTGGTCTCTGTCAAGGAACAATACCGAAAGGTTCTTTGTGAATTAATGTATGGTGTTCATCAAACGTTGTTTCATTACGGTTAAGATCTATGCAATTCAAAGGAGCCATGTGACGACGGTTATATATGCTTCTTAAAGTGCTTTTGCTTCTCACTTTAGACCACTTTAATACCCTGCGATGGTATTTACGTGGTCCACTCTAAGACACTGTTGGGGTCCCAGCTGACTTACCGATTAGAGCAATCCGTAAATTTTTTAATACGGACTTGAATCTGAAGAATCAAAATATGTGTTCGTAGTTTTTTACCAGTACCTATGTTATAGTGAGATACGTACCCTTGGCCATATGTAAACTAAAGAGTCCCAAGCACTCGATACTGCAAAATCAATTATAAATCCTCCCAAATCTCTTTTTTAGGTATGTTTTGGTGCACTTAATTTATTTTAAATCCACAATAAAGAATTCTCATGTCCAAACAGCCAAACCTAAAACATAAGAACAATACATGATCCGTCCCAGTAACCACGGCAACCAGAGTAGTCTCTCTACCATTGCCTTCGCGGCCACGTGGTGCGGAAGTGGTTGTCTTCCGTTTCCAACGTATGCGAGCTTGAGACTGCTGGAGTTATAGTGAGATACGTAACCTTGGTGATATGCAAATTAGAGAGTCCCAAGCACTCGATACTGTTAGATCCACTTTAAATCCTTTCTAATCGTTTTTATGATAAACATCGGATGTTTTGGTGCACTTAATTTAAATCTAAAATTAGGATCTCTAATGTCCAAACAGCAAAACCTAAACCATAATACTAATACACGATTCGTGTAACCATGGCAACTAGTGTAGTCTCTCTACCATTGCCTTCGCAGTCACGTGGTGCGGAAGAGTTTGCTTTCCGTTTCTAACGACGCGAGCTTGACACTGCCGGAGTGACTGCAGGAAGTGTAGGACGATGCCGGGAACGAGGATTTCTGACCCGTTTCCCCAGGTAGGAATGGATGATGCCCTGCACGCTTCCCCTTTGTACCAATTAAGCAATGTTGGTCCATCTTGATCAAGTAGTTACCCAGCCTAATTCCATTCCGTTTTTTCCCCCTCTTGGCAGCAACCGGGTCAGAATAGAACTAGGACCCTGGCCTAGATCGGGACGCCACCGTTCAGGTAATAGTGGCTGGCACGTGCGGTTTTAATTATTAATTTTTATTGTACAATGCGTGAGCCTTAATCTAACTACGGCCCACCTCCATTCTATTCCCTTTAGATACCAAACAATAAAGAGGACCGTTCGCCTAGTACAAGGTAAACTCACTGAGTCAGTGACGCGATAATGCTAGTCTAACCATGCATTAGTGATAATCCTGAAACCATGTATATATAAAAAATTTTAGGAACGTGTTTCCAAAACGTGATTCTCAAACACCAATTTTTGGACTGCTCCAGCATCCAGACACAAGGTAACCCCACAATACTGTCACCGGTGTCTATGTAATGCCTCTTAATTAGGTAGACTGTGTAACTTTGCCATGCACCCCAAGCAGTATTCACAATGAATGCCCGATATTGGTCCAATTGTTTCTCAATAAGTGTCTAATAAGGAGAAAACTTAACAGCTCCAGAATGAGGCGCCGTGATAATCGGTTCCTGGGTAGACTCTTCTAATTTGACTTATCAGTTATGTTACCTGCTTCGGTTTTAGAGACCACCTTGACAGTTTGGCCACATTAGACAGATTATTGTGTTACCATTTTCTCGTTTTTAGAGGCCACAATAGACAGAAACAAGTTCGAAACCCCTCTGCCTTATGGTCTAACTGGACCTGAGTTTAGGGTCTACACTAACGTATGATGCTAATTGATGTACCTCTGTGTATATAGCTTTTCATTGAGTGATTTTTTAGTAATAATTTTTTTTAAATACCTTTCCCCTGTAGGATATGCCCACCCCATTCCCCCTGTCCTGAAGAAGACCCGCCATGTAAGGGGCAACATTCCTACAACGAGGGTCGAAACGTTGACTTCCTAACTGGATCGCTGTGATGAAGAAGGAAGACTTGAAGGCCAGATCCCAGCACAATAACCTATGCATTGTGGGAATAGCTGAGACCACAAACTTAGGCCGTCCAGATCATTTTGTTGAAAAGTTGCTGGTTGAATTCTTTGGTCGACAGGTCTTGTGGTGGAGCAAGCCCACCGCTCCGTAGGCCCCCGCAATCCTGTTGGAGCCAATCCTGGTCCGATTATGCTCTGACTCCTTAATAATCGGGGCTGTGAAACGGTGCTCCTCTTAGCCGGTGATCACCACTCTCTTGAATATCAGGGCTAAACCATATCTCTCTTCCATGATTTTACGCTGGCTGTACAGGAGGCCAAGCGCAAATTCACTGATGTCAAGGACACCTTTAGCGAGAAGGGCCCAAATTACAATATGCTCTACCCGGCATGTCTCCGCGTGAGAGCTAATGGACCTCAAAATAGTTACAGCAATCCCACTGAGGTGGACAAGTTCTGTGGACAGCAGGCAGGAAGCAATCGTTCATCCAGGCCGGCCACTCCTGAATCGCTAACCGACGCTGTAGACCTCACCTCAACGCAGAGTCCCCCGGCCACTATCATCTCCTATTCCTGCTGATTTGTGGCCAACTGCCTTCGGCTCCTTCATTTTACCATACTGCTCTTGCAGACCTGGTGCACTTTGTTCCTACTTTCCTCATTCTTGGTAATGGCTGAGACACTTTGGAAACCCTCATTGATATTCACGGCCCTTATTACTGTTATTTGTGATGTGCACACTCCCAGAAGGGTTGCCACCTTTCTGAGGTGTTCACCGACTGTTTTATGTTATGTTGTTTTACTGTTTTGATGGATATGCACCAGTCTGTGAAGGTTCAGATGTGGGAGGGGGGGGAAGGTTTTGTTGGATGTTTGTGTTTGTGTTTGTTTAGTTTTGCTGCTGATATTGCTATACCGCATCCATGCGCTTCGCAGACTAGGCACCATTTTATATTTCCATGCTATTTCCATATGCTCTTGCTAATCCTAGGGACACCTCTGGATTAACCTTTATGTCTCTGTTGTGGTACGTCTGCAGGTTAAATTTCCCTAGGAAAGGGAATCAGGCAGTTTCTTATCTTAACAGACACAACATCAAACTGACCTTTCTCCAGGAAACGCATTTATCACTCCGCGAGAATTGCAGGTTTGCGTCTCTTTGTGCACGAAACGATTATTTTCCTAATCTAGCACTTACTCTAGGTGGGTTTGCATCCTAATTTACAAATCTATCCCATTCATCTATCACCTTCATGTAGCAGACACGGATGGCAGATATTTAATAGCAACGGCCTCCCAGGCAGGCAAGACAATCCTTTTCCTTAACGTATATACACCCAATATAGATTCATCTGAATTCCATAACAATCTCTCCTGCCTACTAGACCACTTTCCATCCGATGCTGTACTATTCGTGGGAGACTTCAACATCATACTCCACCCCGCTATTGACTCCACTGGCCACTCGACCATCACTAAACCCCACTTGCACCACGCATTGCAGAATATTCTTGACACACATCAGCTTAGGTCCTGCCCCGTGGCTTACCCAGCGAATCCTTCAACATTCACACTATCTCCATGACCTGCTGGGCCTCGTCTAAACTTCACAAACTTTTGGGCACTGCCCTTTTATACTCTCCTCTCATTCCCCTCAAAAACAACTCATGGCTCCCATTTACTCAGGAGACATTGGCGCAGCGTGCGCTCTCTTCCCATCAAAAGCTTACTATGGGCAATCTCTTTACAAATGGCAGGGTTGACATGCAACCCACCTTTGAGTAGGTTGATAAGTTAATTAGCCTGCGTGTTAGAATTGGCGATTTCCGGTTGGCTAAGGCTTGCGCCAAAGCCAGGCAGAGACCACCATTCTATGTCAGGGCAAAGAAGTCACCCACCAAGATAACCCCTGCTCACCCCCTAGGTAGCTTGGCACGAGCAGTCAGGCTTATCCCGGAGGCGATGTGTAAAGCATTTGCGCACGCACCCACCAGCAACAACATCCGAGGCACCCCACAAAAGGAACTCCACACAAGGTTATATATAAAAATAGCCTTTGTATTATACCACACACATTAGATAAGAAACACAATTTACACTGTGCCAACTGGCACAGGCGGAATTTACAGGGGATTATGTACATAAGACAGGGCCACATGGACCACTGTCAAGAATAAGCACTTGGTAGAACTAGCACTTTTAGAACATATAATACTTGTAGCCCCATATAGCAAATGTAGCACACAACCAGTAACCACTGGTAAAAGGTAAGTACCTCCTACGCAATCCTAACCACCTTAGGCATATATCACGCAGGGAACCATGAACTCACTAGCATAACTATACTAGGTAAAACAACCTCCTAAGCATAAACACATTTAGAGGTATCAGAACACAGGGTGCGCAAAACGTACTACACATAGTACATTTCCTAACACCCAAAGCATTAGCACATAAATCACCATAGCACATAAATCACATTAGGGTCCAGGTTGCGCCACTGCGCCAAAACCTAAACGGAGCAGCTGCCCACTAATTGCTGGGCAGCTGGGAGTGCTGCGCAGCTGGGGAAGGCCAAAGTAGGGGCGAAGGAGTGTGCCTCACTCCTGAGTCCGGAGACATGTCCCTAGAAAGGAAACCTAAACGGTGCAGCTGCCCACTACTTGCTGGGCAGCTGGAAATCAGAACTGCGACATGGGCCCTCACTGGCCCTCTGAACAAAGACTGCGCCAAACTGAGCCATCTGGCTCTGGAAATACATTACTGCGGCACAGGTTGGAGCCATCTGGCTCTAGGATAACTGGTGCACTTTGGGAGCCCTCTAGGCTCTGAAGCAAATGGGCCCCAGGTTGGAGCCACGGGGCTCAGCACGGGCTTCTGTGGGGTGGGGGGAGCCACCTAGGCTCCTTAAACAACCAATATGCCCCCAAATTAGGAACTTGCCCCCCCTCGGTGGAGCACACGGGCTCCTAGAAATACTGGGGGTGACACTAGGCCCATCAGGGACAACACGGGGGCCCTATGCTCGAAAGAAATGCCCAATCATTGGAGCAGCCCACTATCACGTGGGGCCGCTCAAAGAACAAACAAGGACGGCCCGAGCCCCTCCCCCCCCCAGCCACTGAGACTCCCGGGCTGCGGGCAGGACTCCTCTTCCTTGGGCGGCGGTAGCGCTCGGCAGGGCTCTCTCTCCTCATGGGAGCCCCGCCTTCACCATGTGCCCGCTTCGCCCGCTCTTCACCCGGTCCTCCATCTCGGGACTGGGACTTGATGTGGAGCCTTCGTGGCTCCGGGGCCGCAGTCCCCTCTTCCGGCCGGGCGCCGGCCAATCACTGCACGGCGGCGGGCGGGACTTCCTTTCACAACCGGAAGTCCCGCCATGCGTCAGGCACTACGGTGCCTGACTTCCTGTTTTTGGCCCGAGGGCCACGGCGGTGATTTTCAGGCAGAAAGGAGGGGTGGGCACCCTCGGTACTAAAATAAAACATAGAAGCGGGGTGGGCACCCGCTAAGGTGCATATAAACGGGGTGGCACCCATAAGTAAGAATTAAGCAAATAAACTGGCATAATGCAGGTTGGGTACCTGCGAGGGGCACAAAAGGGCAGGAGCGCTTCCCTCGGGGAAAATGCCAGCGCTCTGCCCAGAAAGAGAAATAAAGCGCTCACGAGGCGCTGGGGGCACAGAAAGCACCAAAGGCCCCAGAAAATGACCCCAACAACAACAGAGGGTCCCAGGAACACAGCCCCTATAGGTGAAGAGGGCAGGAGGGTACCACAAAGCCATGGACACCAAAAGATGGAGCAAGCAGCTCCCAAGAAAAAAGGAAAGCCCTCCAGCATCCAAATCCATCAGCAATTGAAGGGCTGGGCAGGGCCCAGGGAGGCAAGCCTTCCCCTGGGCCCCAGAAGCAGTTTCAAGTAGGAAAACAAGAACATTTAACATGAGGTCACAGCCTCTTTTTATACACCAAATCCCTTTGTCTCTAGGGTGCAGGGTGGGGGAAAACCAGACACAGCTGGTTCTGGAGCACTTTGTTTTGCTCAGCCCCTCTCCTTATTCACAGGACAAGCTAGGGTCATCAGTCGCACCACAGGGGGCGGAGCCAGCAATGTGGAGGGAAAGCCCAGCCCTATTCAGGTTCCAGGTGCAGCCCCTCCCTGCCATCAACATGCAGATCTTCCCATTCACCACCGGGACAGACCCATCCTGACTTCTAGAGCCAGGCACACCAGCCAGCTCCAGCGAATCACAAGCCAGACAATCAATTTCACATTTACTGCACAGGTAGGCCAACTTCTAGAAGTGGCACTTCCACACTAGGCACAGTAACGCCGCACACATAATCGCGCACCATTTAATCACACGAGTCCGCACATACCAAACTTGACCCTGCACTCCCCACACATCAGGAACTACCATGGACACACATATCCCCCATGCATTCCTATGGGAGGGCAGGCCAATCTCACACACACACTCAGAGAGTGCACGCACTTTACACTGCGCCACAGTGCTAAAGTGCGCAAAGACCAGAAATCACTATAATGATGTAACATTAAAAGGCAAAAAGATCAGGGGTGAACATGCCAGGAGGACCAAGTCCAACACTGCGCCTCCATAGCACCTTACGTGAGAAGCTCCCCACTGACCCTGAAGAACCAGATGAGTTTCCTCCTTTCACCTAAGTGATATCGTATGTTGACAGCTCCAAATTAGTGTCCCGCCTCTATCACTCCTGTCTTGAGATTAAGCCAGCCCGTTTGCTCCCGTCTCGCAAAGCATAGGCACACGACCTCGATTATTCCATCCCTGATGAAATGTGGGCCTACTGTTGTACACACACTAAGAGAGTATCCCCAAATAGCAGGCACACATTTCTGTATTACAAGTACCTGCATAAGGCAGGGCATACATTTCCCTAATAAAAGAGAGAGGGACTCAAAACCAAAGGGATAGGGTACCAAGACTGACTTTATGTCAAAGAAGAATTCCCTTTGGGCACCTTAATTCAGAAACACCAATTCTTACACACAACTAAACAGATATCATTCAACCATGCAGACCCATCCCGTGGAGCAATACAGTAAACAACAATATAATTCTATAAAAACAAATAAATTCAGGATGTACAGTTTATTTCATAAGATTAAAAAACAATTTCAAAAACATATAAAAAGGAATTTAAAATAGAAATTGGGAACACAGATAATATAAACAAGGAACAACTCATATATAAAGGTACAACCTACACAGTTCCTAAAGCTAAAAAGGGAGATACACAAAAAAGGTAAAGATTCCACAACAGTCAGAATTGTCCTTGATCGGTATATCTTGTACTTCTCCCTTTATTTCTCAACGCGTTTCGGCGGGCAATTAGAATATAGCCGCCTTCTTCAGGAATATAATAGCTGTCTTCCCAAAAACACTTCTTAAAAGACAAATTGCCTATACGTGGGGATTTTAAAACCTCCTTTTCTGAACGATGTGTCCACAT
This sequence comes from Lissotriton helveticus, assembly GCF_964261635.1. Lineage (NCBI taxonomy): Eukaryota > Metazoa > Chordata > Amphibia > Caudata > Salamandridae > Lissotriton > Lissotriton helveticus. The sequence goes on along the minus strand of NC_136071.1, from coordinate 982,355,075 downwards.
AACATGAGACAGCGGGATGCTAGATTGTTCATGCTGTGAAGTCTTTTTATTTCGAAAAACGTTTCCTGTTCATATAAGCTTGAGGTCGCGTAAATATGATAGCCAGTAATAAGGAATATGTTACCGCATCTTGCTATGCAGAAAGATGGGGATTCAATCATGCATACAATAGATATAATGCGGTGAATGCAGTGGCAAGGATAAAATTGGAATCGACCTTTAGATGAAAATACGTCAACAGGCGGTATGTCCAACAGATTCCGGCTGGTGAATTACGTCGTTGGGTGATAATACTGCCACAATAGAATATTTGTATATTCGTGGTCTCTGAGCTAGAGAGCTATATCCAGTCTCTCAGAATTATTTGTGCTCGTAAATGCCGCCTCTTGAGATATCGGTCGGCAAAACGTCCCGCGTGTCGTCTCGTCAGCCTTTAAAATGGAATACATTTCCGCCAAGACCCTAGCCCGCTGTGACCCCGCGCACTCTCATCCATGCCCCCGATGTGCAGCTCACTACGCTGTATTTGTGCATCTTACCTGGAACCCCGTAGGAGTTATTTAAATAATATTCTTAAATATATGTTAGTCACCAAAGTGATCTTGTACTTATACGACAGCAAGGAGGATACAGTATGATACAGTTATTTTATTTTCTCAACAAAAAAGTTTTATCTTGTGTTTTGTATGGGAACAATAATAATACTACACAATGTACGTACTTTTTTTCTGTAGTATTAGACACCTTATGTTTTTACATGGAGAATTGCATTACCATGTGAAAAGGATGAAATTATAACATATTCCAATCATTGTGACATATTACAAACAATGATACAAATGAAACGGTGTCGTGCGTCGACGTTTCGTCGTCAATGATAGAATTTCCTTACGTATTCTAGCTGTGGGGTCACCTCTTAGTTTTTTATAATGACTTGTATTGCTTAGCTGGCATAAAGCCTCAGTATCGTAATCAATTTTGTTCTGTAAAATGATCCCTCTCCCCTTATCCGCCGGTTTTATGATTAGATCTTCACGATTGGCTAGATCATGGAGGATTAATTTGTCTTCTTTGGAAAAATTAAACGTAATGTACTTTCTGTCTTGAAATAGTTGTTGAATTTCATTTAGCACGACATTTTCGAAAGTAATGAAATCTTTTGGCAACAAATTCGTGGGAGGGAAAAAGTTTGAGGGACATTTTAAGCCACTGATGTTAGTGGTGGATGTTACGGGAGTGTTGGCAAATAAATGTTTTAGACGTATAGAGCGAAAGAATTTATGCAATTCCACATATGTCATGAATGCATCATTTCTACAAGTAGGGACAAAAGACAGTCCATTACTGAGGACCTCTATTTCTTTACTGCTCAGTATGTATGATGACAAATTAAAGATCGGTACTACTGTTAGATTTAGGTCTTGTGCATTGCTGACTAAAGTGTTGCATTCTACCACTCGTAGTAGTTGTTCCGTGTCTGTCGGAACCCCGGAGTATACTGGTTTCTGTACCATCCTCTTCTGGTGCTCCTCCCTTTGGGTGATTAGACGATACCGAAAACGCAAGGATGACTGGCTTAATTTCTATATCTATTTTTAGATTCAAATGTGCAACTGGTCCTGATGATGGTCCGATGGATTTGTTTTAACCGACGAGGGACCGAAACGTCGACGCACGACACCGTTTCATTTGTATCATTGTTTGTAATATGTCACAATGATTGGAATATGTTATAATTTCATCCTTTTCACATGGTAATGCAATTCTCCATGTAAAAACATAAGGTGTCTAATACTACAGAAAAAAAGTACGTACATTGTGTAGTATTATTATTGTTGCCATACAAAACACAAGATAAAACTTTTTTGTTGAGAAAATAAAATAACTGTATCACACTGTATCCTCCTTGCTGTCGTATAAGTACAAGATCACTTTGGTGACTAACATATATTTAAGAATATTATTTAAATAACTCCTACGGGGACAACTTGTTATTGTGTTATTGATCATACCAAGTCCTTGTGGGATTATTGGGTGGCTCTGTCTTGTTAGATCTTACCTGGAACTGCATCATTGTTCAAACCTGCTGGATTACTATATTTGATTTGATCTCCACCATGCTAGAACACATCATATTTTCACATCCCCTAATGTCACTCCTGGGGTATGTTAAACGACCATGGCCCTCCTCTTGGCTAAATGACAAATAGCCCTTCTATGGGCAGTAGTCAGCACTCACCACTAATGATTGGCTGAAAGATATGCAGTCCTGTGATATGACCAGTGAACTCTGGACCTAGAGACATTTGTGCACCTCTCTGAACATAGTTCCTGACTCTGGATGCTGCTGTCGCCAATGTTAAAACTGCTTGACTCACCTGCTTCCCAGGCCCTCCTCTCCCCTCCTCCTTCTTTCCCTAATCCTTTAATAATTACTGCTGATATGTTCACTTTCCGTGATGTCATATATGCATATGGACCGTACTGTTCGCCTATGGGGTGATGAGATCACCCCGTACTATGGCGGCATTGTTATTTTCTTATGAAAACTTAATACATTTTTTTTTAAACACTGTCCATAACATAGGAAAAATTGGGGCCCTACTTAGGGTGAATAGTAGATGAAAAACTGATTGTCAGTGGTCGTTACAAGTCTGGAATTCCCTTGGCCATATTTGACCCATGGTGGAGGAAATTCTGTGGTTAAATTCTCCTTATTTAGAATAAATAAAAATATTTTCTGTTCCCATCCAACTGCAAACCAGGGTCTCACCACTCCAAATGCTCCAAATGCTCCAATTTCTTAGTTTTCTGTGGTTCTTTGGCCAGCGCTGAGCTAGATTTCAGAGTGCGCTATGATGAAGTGCAATTCTGCACCGACATTTGTACTGCATGAGTTCTGCAAAAATTACAATTGCATCAACTAACTTGGCGTGTTTCTGTAAATGTTGCTATTCCATTAGCCTGTTTGGGAAACGTTTAGCGCTTTAGTGCCGTTTCGGAAGGGCAAATGTCAGTGCAAACAGCCCTGCTCAAGTTTTGTGATATTCAAACCAGTCTTAGGACAAAACTCACATTTATTGAATCCCATAAGTCAGTGCCTTACTGGTGCCCACTTGCATGAAGGAGCCAGTGCATATTCCTGACATCTGTGCTCTGTTACTGATGGAGCAAGGATTTGCACGTAACGCGACTTGCTTGAATTCAGTCCTCTCGACATGACGTTAATTCGCTAACCAACATGTTTGTCTTATTAATATTGCATTTCACGACATGTTAGGTATCTAGAAGAAGCTTGCTTATGTGTCTCTACTAACCATAATCCGCTTGCATTAACATGGCCGCTGCTACGTGGGATTTCCTACTGCGCATATGTCTGTCATACTCATGTGACATGACGTCTTTCTCGGCTTGGAGGGAAACTTTCGCTTCTGCGCACTAGAACTAAGATGGCTGCTCTATGTCCTCACATGCAAGAAGCTTGCACCGCTGCTTTTGCCAAGGTGTTCGTTCTGCCTAATTTATAACGCAATAGTTAAAATAAAGTAATGGGAATAGAATAGAGATAAGTGGTATACAGTGCATTCATTTATTCAGTGTTCTCAAGCTGTTTCTTTTCTATTCTTATATGTAAATCAATTTGGGCCTGGCGCTTATTGCTGAACTCCATTTTGGAGAAATTGCGACTGCACCCGAATCACAAAGTCCATGAGGCAGAATGACCTTTGAAATGCTGCCAAAGAGCCAACTTGCTAGAAGATGCTTGTGGGAATCTTACCTCTTGACCCCACTGAGGAAGCAGAATTCTTGAATGGACTAAAATTTAACTAATATTGGATCATTCATTTTTGGGTGGAATAAAACATGCATGAGAAAATAAAATTGTTGGGCGGGAACGTAAAATTAAAATTTCAACGGAAAAGTTTCATTTTGTTATGGTGTGAATACCTCTCCTCATCCTTTGTCCAATCGAAAATGGGGATCCTTACACTTGCAACATTGGGGGGTGGTACACTGACCTGGAAAATAGTATAACTAGGGTAGGCTTTGCTAGTTAATTTGTCCGACTTGTCCGAATAGCTGACCTGTCACTGACCCAACGCACTCAATGGGTGATCGGGAGCAGAGGTACTGGCGAAGCCCTCTGTCAGAAGGTTCGAAACCCAGATCAGGGTTTGAGAGCTGAAGTGCTGGCGAAGCACTTAGTCGGAGAAATCAAAAACTCTTACCAGGTTTTGGCTGTTAGCTGCAGAGAGGGAGTAATGCAGGAGTTGCAACTTTAACTGCGGGTGCTGGTCTTAGCCCATGGTGGTCCTGTCCTGATCCAATTTGGCTTTACCTGTCCTGATTCTGATCCGCACCTGCTTGCCTTTATGGTGCCTGCACTTTCGGGGTTCTGTCCTTTAAACTGACCCGTGGCCAGGGTTAGTTCTTCACACCATTCTAGGTAAATATTCAATGTGGGTATGTCATTGTATTGTTTCCTTCTCTCTCCCCACCCTCTTGTCAAATGCGTCAAGACTGCTTTATAAAAACTCTGCATATTTTCATTCTAATCGTTATTTTCCTAATTGAGAATTTTCTATTATTCAATGCTTGGATTATGATATTTTAAAGATTTTAGATAAAGATTTTAAAACCTTTCCCGAGTTGTGGGTATTTTATGAGTGCAAATGTTCTTATTTTACCTATTATTCTAACACCTTTGATCCCTTAGGACTCTAGGTACCGATGACGAAGATTGGTAAGTCAATGGTACGGGGTCCTAAATTAAAATTATAAATCACTGATTAGAGTAAGTGCACAGGTTACGTGATTAAAATCTCATCATATGTTGTTTTGGGCCCAGGTGAGTATGGTAATCTGAGTCGGGTGACCTGCGCTCTAACAGTATTTCTTTTGGTAGCTGTAGTATGGTTAGGGTTTAGTTAAGATAGGTAGTTAGTTGTAGTTAGTTGGTTAACGAAAAATATTTTTTGCATATTTGAAATCGCATTATTGATGCTGTATTTAATCTATGTATTAACCAAAATAATTTGTTCGTACCTGTTATATGTTTTGTCTGGAATCCCCGGGGGAAGAATAGCGGGTGGTAAATTGAAGCCACACTGCAGTGAGGTCACTTACCAGTAGAAAATAAGTGCATGGTTAGGTAAAACCGGAAGCACTATTTAGAGTTTTTTCTGAATGAATGTGTGAATAAAAGATAGCAATGAGTTCGCTGGCAAAACTTGTTGTGTGATATCACCTAGAAAGGGTCACACGGAAGGAGTAGCAGGTTCGTCTGAACTTGATTGGTAGCTAAGCGGTTCGCTGGTTAAACTTTGGCCTTAATATATCCCAGAATGGATAAGTCTGAAGGAGTAGCAGGTTCTCTAATGCTTGCATGAAGAGTAGACGAGGGATCTACTTGTAGTATATGAAGAGTAAGCGGAAGGGATTTACTCGTAGTGAGTGACATTTATCTTTCCGTTGATTTAGTCACTCAGGTAGTGTGAGACAGGACCCAGCCAGAACACGCCACATATGAAAGGCGCACCGTGAGCTCAGAAAGTCATTCCGCCGATCTCCCCATGCACAACGCCTGATAACCAGTCACAAAATCCTGAAAGAAATGAAAAGGCAACACATTTAAGTGGTCCCGCTCCGCGGACGTTGGTGAATATAGGAAGCACATCCCACCTGACATTTAGAGAGTATATGGTCCTGACGAGAACTCTACATTTAAATGAGTTCGAAACGCGTAGACCTTCCCATGTAACGTCGTCACATTGAAACCATAAGAAAACTGAACAACATCTTGATTACAGTGATTTATGCCTTTAAATGCGATTCTATGGTTTCTTTTCTAAAAAACTGTATATAAATTGTATAAAAAATATAGCTGCTTGTTATTTTAGATTGCTAGTTGGATGAATGTACTGAGTATGTATGGAAAAGTTCTCTAGCAAGAATGAGTATGAATGAGGTATGAAGAGAGAATTAACATTATGTTTGTTTTTGTGATGTGTTTCGAAATGTTTTGTTGAAATATTGAAATGTTAAAAAATCAAATGAAAAAAGAAAAGTGCAAATAAAATGCTAAATTGAAAAGATTGATTCCATTAATAGAATTCCTCTTACATAGTGTTTTATTCGTATGTAAGGAATGAAATAATATCCTAGAATTCAAAATCAGCAGTATTGGCATCTTTTTTGTGACACAACTCAGGTACAGTGGCAAATGTTTTTACAGTGTTGAATAATAAAATCTGCATTAAAAGTGAAAGAAATTAAGTTTGCGTATTACCTTGCAAAGGAGGGAGTCAGTTGCGGAGCTGCATTGACGTCACTCAGAGCCGCGCTGGTATTGGTTGAGACAGCGGGCGTGTATCTGAGGTAATAATTGTAAAGGAGGGGTGAGTACAGGAGCTTGAGAACTAGTCTCACGAGAAAAGCCGCGCAACCATTGGTTGGATTTATTTTGAATTCAAAATTTGTATTGGTCACTGAAAATAAAAGACACGCTGGTATTGGAAGTAATTTTGTAAATAAATTGAGAGTTATCCTAAAGATTTGCGCTTAAATTATATGTGGCACATAGATCCGCTTATAGGAGGTAGACCCGATAGGAAATATCTAGGGTTTGCACAAGAACAGTTTATAAGAGGAAGACCTTATATCATGTACGAAGAGAAAAGAAAAATGTCATTCATTAAAAGAATTAAGAATTATTTCAAAAAAGATAAAGCAATTAAAACAAGAGAAGGGGTTATTATTCCACCACCAAATACGCCTGCATCATACATGATGGTCGAAAGGGGCTATCACACTTGTGTGTGGTTAGAGAATTGGATGGAGTACACAAAAGATGATGGGGTTTTAGCATCTACAGAAAATGGTATGTTTAATGGCAGAGTTTTGTACAACTTGAGAACTCGCATGAATGAATTAGATCCCAGACCTAGATTAACGCAGTATGAGGCATTGGAAGAATGGGAAACTAATGCTTTTGAGTGCGATAGACCCAGAAGTAACAGGAATTGGAGTACGTTTTATCCTAGATTTCCAAAAGATACAAGAGACCAACAAATGAAACAATGGAGACAGTCCATGTTAGTGGAAGGATTATATCCTGTAATAACTTTAGAAGAACCTACGGGAAGTAAAAAGACTGAGAAAACGAAACATTTAATGACTAGTGGTCAATTGGATGCTGATTATCCAGAGAATTTATTGATGAAAAATCCACCAACTTATAATGAGGAGCCAAGCACAGTTAATCCAAATGCTCCGTTCCTGAAACCATCTCTAATTCTGCAAGTGGTACATGAGACTTCGTTAGAAAGAGTACTACAAGACAGGGAAAGAGAAGCATTAAATAAACAAAGCAGTGAGTTGATTCTGAAAATTTCCCAATAAATACAAGTCCTGAAGCCCTAACAATTCCGGTAACTGTTGGCCCAGTTGTTCCTTTGTACGGAGATAAGCAGGCTAGTCCTAAAACTCCCGTTCTGACTACACCTGTAGCTCAGCCAAGGAAAGAAACCTTAATAGTTGATGATCAAGCAAGTGAATGTGAGTCAGTGATTTCTTTGATGGATTTGCCAATTAGAGAACCAGTGAGTGACTCGGTCAGGAAAACCACTCCTATAAATTCTAGAGAAGTACAAATGGAGACATCCTCAGGTACAAGAAATGCCACAGTAGTAACCCCAGAAGAAATAGTGAGATGGACACGAGAAATAGAGAAACCAAAATCACAGCCAAAAGTATTGGATATATTTAAATTAAGAGTCAAATAAGAAGAAATGATGGCTGGAAATGTAGGATTGGACAGATTAAATACATTCAGTGAAGATGAATTGTTGTTCATATGCATAAGTATTATTTGAAATACAAGAGTGTTAGATGAAAAGTTAATGGATATGGCAGCTAACATGGGAATTGACATTGGCAAATCTAAAGTATTACAGAAACAATATCGAGCTGAATTTTCTGACAAAGATTTGGAAAATATGAATGTGTCAGGTAGAAAGGTACAGATCAGGGAGCTTATGGCATTATTGCAAAAATGGGGTGACATAGAAAAATGGATAACTAGGTGGGCAAAGAAAAAAGAAGAGGCCGGATCAAAACAAAATGCATCCGAATATGTGTTAAAAGAAGCAGACAAGGTGGAAAGGTTATGTCCCATGAAAGAGGTACCAGGTGGAGGTTATGTACATGTCCCATGGTCCCGACAGGATATTTTGTCATTTACAAATGACTTCCCCAAACTTCGCGGTATACCTGTAGAGTGGTACAGACAAGTTGAGAGATTTGTGAAGATTTCGAAATGTCTTTTGAAAGATTTGGATGGACTATTTTACATTGTTGTTCCTGTAGGTTTGTGGACAGAATGTAAAATTGCTATTGATTGGCCTAGTGATGAGTATCCTAGAGATCCGAAGACAGGGGTACCTTCTGATGAGGTGATGAAGAAGTACAATCAAGTACTACTGTACCTCAAAGGGAAGGTGCCTGCAAAAGAGACAGATTGGATTAGGATAGATAGAACCACTCAGAATAAAGATGAATCTGTGCATGCATATTATGAACGTTTGTTACAAGTATTCAAACAGTATAGTGGAATGGATAATACCCATATGAAAGACATGACGCATTTATCGGTTTGTGTCAGGATTAAGGCCAGAAATTTCACAATGGATCAAGGACCATAAAATTTGCTGGCAGGCCAAGCCGATTGATGAAATCCTTAAATATGCAAAATATTGTGAAGATGAACTCGACCATCAATGAAAAGAGTTAAAGGAAAAAGTAACGTGGGCACAAGTGAAATTAGCAGAGCAACAGGAGCTTCAATTGAGCCAAATAAACAATAACCAGACTCAAAGTGATGGTGATGGAGATAAGTCAAGGGATAAATTCAAATGAGAAGAAGTTTCCCTGTTACGGGTGTGGCAAGTTGGGGCACTGGAAGAACGAGTGTAAGGCTGTGAAATACGGTAACATGCAAACTAATGATTTAAATCCACAGACGCAGAATGAGGTGCCACGGAAACAACAGCAGCAGGTAATACAAAACCAGTTACCCCTTGCACCTATGCAAAATTTTAGGAGCAAAGCACACCAGAGTTTGGATACCACAAATTGGGAGGGAAGTGAGAGGAGAGGCACAGCAACATTACAATTTCTTTTGAGTGATACGTTTTTCAGTGAGGATACATACTGACGGTACCTGAGAGGGGAGGACGAGGAGTGCGCACTTGGCGCCTCCTTGCCGGTAGATCAGTCAGGTCCATACATTGAAGGAAAGGTTGAAGGAAATGATGTCACCTTTCTATTGGATACTGGTGCTACCCTTTTTACTGTGAGAACAGCAGACGTTCCAAACCTACACCATTCAGGAGAAGCGATCCAAGTAGTGGGCATTTCTAATAAAGAAATTAGTACCCCAGTCACAGAACCAATGGAAGTTAGAATAGGCAATTTTAAAGAAATGCATAGATTTGTTGTGTGTGATTCAAGTCCAGTGAACCTGTTAGGCAGAGACTTGTTGTGCAAAATGAATTGCACCATCTTTTGCAGCCCGAGTGGTGTTGAAATTCAAACCCCAGACAAAGACGGAGTTTATAAACTAACGTTAGCAAAACAAAAAACAGAGAACAAAAATGTAACTATAGAAGACTTACCAGAAGCATTACAACAGACTGTAAATCCTAATGTATGGGATTTTACCGGAAAAGATGTAGTATCAATGGTAAATGTCGATCCATCAAAAGTGACAGTAAAAGAAGGTGCAATTTACCCAAATACTCAACAGTACAAAATCAGCCCAGAAATAAAAGCAGGTGTTGCAGCAGAAATAAAGCGTTTGGTTGAAGCAGTTATTTTACAAGAAATAATGAGCAGTTCCTGTAATTCGCCCATAATTGGCATAAAGAAGCCAAGTGGCAAGTATAGGGTCGTACAAGACCAACGCAAGATTAATAAGATTGTTGTCCCGTGCTGTCCAGTTGTGCCAAATCCTGCAGTGATTCTGTATCAGATACCGTGGGAAGCTGGATGGTTCACCGTAATCGATTTGTGTCATGCATTTTTCTCGATTCCATTGCATTCAGATAGCAAATTTCTTTTTTCTTTTGAATTTGACAGTCATGTGTACGTCTGGAATCGCGTTCCTTCGGAGTATACAGAGAGTCCATCGATTTTTAATCAGATTTTCAAAAAGTGCCTTGAGTCTTTGGTGCTGCCCGGACAGTCAGTCTTGGTCCAGGGTATAGACGACATATTGGTGGCGTCTAAAACTCGAAATGACTGTGTTGTCGATACCATTGCCTTGCTGAATCATTTGGGTGAAGGAGGGCATAAAGTGTCACCTGAAAAGTTACAATTTTGCACCACATCAGTGAAATATCTGGGGCACCAGACAGAAAGAGGTGTCAGAATGGTTATCTCAGAAAGAATCAGAATAATCAAAAACATGAATATACCTCAAACTCAGAAAGAAATCAGAATGTTTCTCGGAGTTGTAGGTTACTGCAGGCAGTGGAAGGTGGGAGTTGCAGTTCTAGCAAAGCCATTGATACAAATGACAAAGAAAAGAGCAAAAGACCCAGTAGAATGGGATGATGAACGCATGACTGCTTTTTTGAAATTACGAGAATGTCTGTGTACAGCTCAAGCATTAGGGATGCCTGACTATTCAAAGGATTTTGCAGTGTTCTGTGACACACGAGATAATTGTGCACTTTCAGTCTTGACCCAAACTCACGGTCTGATGAGACGTCCTGTGGCATATTTTTCTTCCACACTAGACCCAGTGGCATCTGCATTGCCTGGATGCCTGAAAGCAGTAGCTGCAACCTGCATGAGCCTTGAGCAAAGTGAGTCCATTATTATGGGACATGCAGTGACAGTGTATGTTCCACATGCAGTTGTGATTTTGTTAACAAGGACAAAGACTCAGTACCTCACTCCTAGTCGGCTGACTAAGTATGAGCGAATACTTGTAGGAGCAGGAAATGTAACCATTGCCAGGTGTAATATTTTGAACCCAGCAACACTGCTACCTAATTCACACTTTGCAGAAGTAAAGGGAGAAGTCGAACATGATTGTATCGACTTGACTGAATACAGTACGAAACCACGTCCTGACATTAGAGAAGAGCCATTTATTGATTCTGAATATGAGCGATTTGTAGATGGCTCATGTATGAGACATGAGGAAGGAGGTTTGAGTTCTGCCTATGCAGTGTGCACGTTAGGGGGTCCAATTGAAGCATCCTATTTACCTGGAGTCAAGTCTGCACAAGTAGCCAAATTGGTTGCATTAACAAAGGCTTGAAAATTTGGGAAAAATTGGAAAGTAACCATTTACACTGATAGCAGGTATGGTTACGGGGTTGTGCACGACTTTGGCCAATTATGGATGCAAAGGGAGTTTCTGACTTCTTCAGGTACTCCTATTAAAAATGGTCATTATGTGAAAGATTTGCTTGAAGCAATCCAATTACCAAAAGAAGTGGCAGTGGTCAAGTGTGCCGCTCACCAATCTGGAAATGACAAAGTGACAGCTGGTAATCGATATGCTGACCAGTTAGCCCAACATTGTGCCAAATTTAAAATGGTTGTAAACAAGAAAATTGAAGTGGGTGGAAACAGCTGCCAACTTATGTTGCTTGAAGGTGTGAGAACGTGGGAAGAAGTGAGAGACTTGCACAATGAAGCAGAACCAAAAGAAAAGGAAGAGTGGAGAAAGATAGGTTGTCAGAGAAGGGTTGAAGATGGTGTCATTGTTTACCTTGATGGTAGGCCTGTGTTACCAGACTGTTTGCTTGCTCCTATGGCTAGGATGTTCCACGGAGATTCCCATTTGGGGAGAGATGCCATGATACGTCTGTTCAGACAGTCTTGGTTCAATGCGAAATTCAGGAACATAGCAGAAGCACTTTGCCATAGATGTTTAATTTGTCAACAAATGAATCCTGGAAAGAAAGCTGTAGTGTTACCCAGAAAGATTGGGAAGGCAGAGGGTCCCTTCATACGATTGTAGCTTGATTTCATTCAGTAACCCCCTTGTGGAGGACTAAAATACATTCTTGTCATTGTCTGCCTATTTTCAAAATGGGTGGAAGCTTACCCCAGACGTAAAAATGATAGCATCACTGTAGCCAAACTCCTACTCACAGAACTCATACCTAGATTCGGTTTTCCAGTAACAATTGAATCAGACCGAGGCTGCCATTTTAATAATTAAATAATTGGCCTAATCTGTAAAGCATTCAACATTAAGCAAAAGCTGCACTGTGCATACCGCCCAGAGGCTGCTGGAGTGGTAGAACAATTGAATGGCACAATCAAATCGAGATTGGGAAAGATGTATGAATCTACTCGATTAGAGTGGCCAGATGCTTTACCTCTTGTTCTGATGGGACTCAGAAGTATTCCAGACCGGAACACAGGCTTGAGTCCTCATGAAATACTAATGGGAAGAGCAATGAGGCAAGCATGGGTGCCAGGACACAAGCTGATAAATATATCTGATGATTTAGTACTGGAGTACTGCAAAGAACTGGCTGACCAAGTGTGTCTATCTCTCACCAGGTTGGGGAAGATGCTGTCGCCAGACAAGCAACTCCAGCACATGACCTGAACTCAGGTGATTGGGTAGTGTTAAAGAAACACACTTGAAAATCTTGCCTTGCGACGAGGTGGGGAAACCACGACAAGTAATTTTAGTTACCACCACAGCTGTAAAGTGCGAAGGAGTTCCACACTGGATCCATGCCAGTCACACAAAAAGAGTGACTGAACCTGATGAAACTGAAGCTGAAGGTTGGGCAGCTGAGGGGTCTCAAGATATCGATCCTGAAGTAGCTGAAGAGGAACAACCAAGCACCAGCCAAGCTGATTGGATTCCAGTAGTTGAGATACCTGCAGAATACGTGAGAACTAGAAGTCAGACTTATCTCGACAGTCAGCGTGATAGTGAGGACGAGATAGGTCTAGAAGAACGTACTCAGATTACAGAAATCCAAGACAGTAGTAATCCTGAGGAGGAACAGATAAGGAAAGATCAGAATACTCAGACAAATGACACTACACCAAGAACTCTTGAGTCTGAGGAGGGACAGATAGGTAATAGGGCGAGAGCTCAGGCAGAAGAAAATCAAGGGTTCGAAGAGCTTGAGCAGGGCCAGATAGGAGTAGAAAAATGTGTTCAGGAAGAATAATGTGAATCAAATCAAAGTCAAATTCAGCAGATACCTGAACAAGGCCAGATTAGTAACCAAGCAGAAGAAACAGAAATAAGAGCTGGACCTAGTCAGATAGAAAGCGATACCAAAGACAGCATTGAAGTAGATGTGCCACAATTGAATGAAAATAAGAGAGCACTGGAAGAAGGTGTAGTAATCAGCTCACAGGCGGATGATTGTAAAGCAGGTTTAATGGAACACGTTCTGTGCAGCAGCTCACACAGCCAGCAGATCATCAGTAATACAGTTGGTCATTTCAAAACACATTCCAAATAGAATACAGGGATGGAAGGGAAAAAACAAAGAGTGCAAAGGGTTCTGAAAAGACTAGACAGTAAACCTAACAGAACACTACATTATCCTCTCTTCTACAAAACAAAAAGGAGGAGAAGGAAAACCATGAAACTGCAGGAAAGTAAGGAGTTAGCGAAACCTGGCAGGAGTGACTCGAGTGCGAGAACTCCTACGAGGTAGGACAGGAACAGGAGGAGTAGAAGGCAACGCAGGAACATCATGAGAAGGTAAGACAGGAACAGAGGGAGAAGAAGGCAACATAGGAATATCATGAGAAGACTGGAGATGGACAATAGGTTTGCCCACTTTAACGACCCTGGCAGCATTCCACCAGTTTTTCATGTTAACTCTCACAGAGTTGCCACAAATTTTGTCAATGACGAAAGGTTCAGAAAACTTGGGACTACCCTTGGTGGAGTGAGTAGGCAATTTAATCCGAATTCTTTCACCCACCACGAATGGTTGAGAGATCACTTTCTTCCTGGAGTCAAAAACATTCTTCTGTTTGGACTGGGCATGCGAGACATTAGACCTGGCAACTTCATCCACATTGTCAATGGAATTAATTTTCACCCAACGTGACATCCACCCAGGACAAACCTTCGAGCATGGTTTTCTCCCACGTAGCAATTCAAAAGGGGAAACCTTGGTGGAGGAGTGAGGGGTGGTACGATAGAACCACAACATGGATCTAACTGCGTTAGGCACATGACAGTGCTGAGCAATGGCCCACTGAATGCAATTGTTGAGCACTCTGTTCATGCGCTCAACGAGACCATTCATCTGAGGGTGATAAAGTGCACTCCTCAGATGATCAATCCCACTCAAACCAACAAAGGAACTAAACTCCTGACTGACAAATTGCGAGCCATTGTCACTTACGATGGAGGAAGGAAAACCCTCACGCAAAAACAGGTCTTTCAAGAAGTCAATAACGTTCTTGGAGTTGGCCTCGCTCACAAAACGGACCTCTGGCCATTTTGAATAGTAGTCGACAGCAACTATCGCAAATCTGGAGGCAGGAGGGAGTAAATAGAACGGACCTACCAGATCAATACCTATTTTTTCCCACGGCCTATCAGGGAAGGGGATAGGTTGAAGGGGGGGGGGGAACGTGTGTTCAAACACTTCTCAGCACTAGAACAGACTACGCACTCTGCAACAACAGTGTCTATGTCCTGATCCATCTTGGGCCACCAGTAATGTTCTCTAACCCTTCTTTTGGTCAACGTTTTGCCAAGATGACCCTCATGCGCACCTTTAACAATCCTGATCCTAAGGTCACTGGGAGGAACCAATCTGTCGCCACGCATGAGAAGACCACCCTCAATGGAGAGCTCATCAGAGACTTTGACAAAGGTCTGAAGGGAAACATGGACATTCTTCTCCCTAGGCCACCCTCCTTTGACAAATTTGATCACTTCACTGAGAAGGGCATCACTGGACAAATGCTCCCTCCACTCTCCTTCACTAATAGAGCGCATGTCATCAATGCCAACAAAAGCTACAAAGCAGTCCTCCTCGTCATAATCTTCCTCGCAATCCCTGTCACTGTCAAGATCAACAGGATTCCTTGAAAGGTAATCAGCCCTTGTGTTCTTATTACCAGGTATGTAACTGACCTCAAAATCGTATTGGAGTAGTTTCGTTGAAAGTCTGGCAATCCTAGGGGAATGCTCTTTGATCCGAACCCCAGTAAGGATGGAGACTAAAGGACTGTGATCGGTCCTCAAGCGGAAATGCTTACCCCAAATGTACGGATTAAATTTCCTTATTGCCCAACAACAAGCCAGGAGTTCCTTTTCAATAACTGCAAAGTTAGATTCAGCTCCGCAAAGAACTCTCGAGGCATATCCTAGAGTATGCTCAACACCACCAACCTCCTGAGTAAGGACAGCCCCTAAACCAAACCCACTGGCATCTACAGTGATAGTGCACAACAAATTGGGATTAAAGGGCTTTAAGACTTTAGAACCGGTAAGTTCTTGTTTGATCCAAGAAAAAACTTTTTCACAATTGGCATCCCATAGGAAAGGAACCTCTTTTTTAAGCATGTTGGACAGAGGATGCACCTTTGCGGCATAATCAGGTATGAACCTAGCGTAAAACTCACAAAGTCCAATGAATGACTTTAAACCACTCTTGTCTTTGGGTGCAGGACTATCGACAATAGCTTTGACCAGACCAGGTCTAGGCTCCACTCCATTCTCAGATAACACATGTCCAAGATACTCTACCTTTGGTGCTCTAAAGATACACTTTTCTCTCTTTAAGACAACACCAGCACTACTCAAAGCTTTCAAAACCTCCCTCAGAATTTCATCATGGACCTCACATGTTTTACCATGAATGAGCACATCGTCCTGGAAGACTACAACCCCACTAATGCTTTTCAAAATGTTAGTCATAATCCTTTGAAAGACGGCTGCCGCAGAGGCCAAACCAAAGGGCATACGGCAGTATTGGAAGGAACCTATAGGGGATACAAAGGCAGTGAAATGTCTGGAAGCAGGATCCAGAACCACCTGGTGGTACGCGGATGCCAAATCCAGTTTGCTGAACCACTTGGAGCCATCAATAAGGGACAACATGTCGGGAAACTTAGGGAGAGGAAAGGAATCAACCCAGATGTTCCTATTTAGACTGCGTAAATCGACACAGACACGAAGTTCCCCATTCTTTTTCTTAGCGACCACTAGAGGGGAAAGCCATAGAGAGGATTCAATGGGTTCGATTATTCCCCTACTGCAAAGGTCAAAAAGTTCTGACTCGAGCTGATCTCGCACACTGAATGGGACGTTTCTCAGTTTGTGTTTAATAGGGATGGCGTTGTCCTTGACACGAATGGTATGCATGAATCCTTTCACTTCTCCCAACTTATTGCTAAAAACAGAAGGAAAATCTTTGGCTAAAGTGCAGATAAAATCATCATTCTGAGTGGAAGGGGCATTGTTTGCAGAGGAAAGGTCATCAGTCTGAATGACTGCGATGGAGATGGGATCTTTGGTTCCAGGACGGAGAACCATCTTAAACAAACCTTGGTGGAACCAACCAAGGGTGTTCAGGCCTTTGACTGAGACATACACTTTGCCAAAAATTTTCCTACCTCTGAATTCAATAGAATCTTCAAAATATCCCAAAAGCTCAATCTTCCTACCCTCGTAATTCAGAGGAAGCCTGTCCGGAGGAAGGAGTTTGCGATCACCCCAAACCTCCTCGAAAAGTTCCTGGGTCAGCATGGTTATCCTGACCCCGGAATCTACTAATAAGCAAACAATCTTATCTCCGATACCAAAATCGGAGTAAGGATCCACACACTCTGACTCAGGATCGTCAATACTAACAACAGCGACCATGTCCCTCAGATCATCCTGTATGCTAGTATTGTCCTGAGGGGAATCAGAAACATAAGCAACAGGAGTGGGAGTATAGTTACTGTTCCACTGTTTGCTAAACTGAGGAAAAGAAGAGTTCCTTTTTACGCTTTGGCACACTTTTGCAAAATGGCCCACCCTGCCACAGAGTCTACACGTAACACTTCTGGCCGGGCAAGGACGACCAGACTTTGAATGAGGAAAATTGCCACATTTAAAACACATATTAGTTTGTTTGAAGAATTTGTTGTCTGCGCGACCAAAAACATTCGTCTTATTATCAACAACTTTTACAGAACTAACCACCGTTTCATCCTTAGTAATGGATGAGGAAGGTCTACCATCTAGTTCCTTAACAGAGAGTTTGGAGAATTCAATGCTTTTTGCTACCCGCACAGTTTCTTCGAGAGAAGGGTTACCTAGTGAAAGCAACTTTTGTTGGATGTTCTTATTTAAACATTTGCAAATGTACCGATCTCTAATCATTTGGTCTCTAAAATTTCCAAACTCGCACTCCGCACTCAATATTCTGAGAGTAGAGATAAAATCTTCCACCTTTTCCCCTTGCTTCTGTTCAGATTTGTAAAATTTATGTCTGACAACAACCAAACTAGGTTTAACATCAAAGCGTAGCTCAAGAAGTTTAACAGTTTGATTATAGTCATCTAAATCTTCTTCACCAGGAGCAAGTACCAGGGGAGGTAAATGTTTAAAAATTGAACGTCCTTCAAATCCAAGACTGTTCAACAGGAGATATATCTTCCTTTCTGCTCTGTACCTGGAAGCACCAATGGCCCCTAAATAAGTGGTGAATACGTCAAACCACTTTTTCCAGACAATAGGGGGGTCACCAGGAAGGTCAAGGAACGGTGGTGGGGGAGAAACAGCTTGCAAACTCATGTTTGTAGAGAAAGTTTAAGATTTGGCCCCACAAGTGCTGGAGAGAAGCACAGTCAAAGAAGCACGGACAAAAAATAATTGATGGCAAAAACAAGCAGGAGAATCAAAAAAAAAAACACAGCTATATCACCTTCTCAGGTTGGGGACCTGCTGTCTTCTGCTTTGTGACAACAAGTAGCTCCACACAAAGCGACTCTGTTGGAGGGGATTTGCCGCCACTCACCTCGTGACTCTTAAACTGTGATGGCCCCGTGGGTAGCTCTGCACGAGGAAACTGTAGTATTGCGCATTGAATAGCGCGTCGAAAACTTACTTTTCTCCTACTGCACGTTAGCAGTGCGACAAATAAAGTGACGTTGAATAAAAAAAAAATGATCCGCAAAATGGCTTCCAGCGCAGCGTTTCACCGTCAGGACGTTGCGTTCCAGTGACGTCCACAAGTACGCTGGTTGCGTTGGAAAGTGATGCGTAGGCACCGATGGCTGGGCGTTCTCTAATACGCCAACTACGTAGCCCAGATGCGCATGGAGCGCAAATGACATAGGCGAGCAGGCTGATGCTCGCGACGAAGGGAGACTGCTGCCGCTTCCAGTGAGTAGACAAAAAGAGGGGTACAGTACCTTCTGTGATTTAAATCGTTCGGCGAGGTTGAGGAAAAGCAGGAAGGGGTATACCAGTTCTCCAAGGCACTCGACGTCTTCTCGAGGGGTATACCAGTTCTCCAAGGCACTCGACGTCCTCTCGTCTTTATGGACGGCCGAATCTTCGGGTTGGCCGAATTTTACTTCATGGATGCACGCGTGGAGGGCAGACACTTGTTCAAAAATCGTCGCCACGTTTTTTGTAGTAATCAGCTCACAGGCGGATGATTGTAAAGCAGGTTTAATGGAACAAGTGCTGCGCAGCAGCTCACACAGCCAGCAGATCATCAGTAATACAGTTGGTCATTTCAAAACACATTCCAAATAGAATACAGGGATGGAAGGGAAAGAACAAAGAGTGCAAAGGGTTCTGGAAAGACTAGACAGTAAACCTAACAGAACACTACAGAAGGCCAGTGCACAGTGCCAGCAAAAAGACTCAGAAAAGGAGACAAGTGGCCTAGGTTTGTAAAAAGGTTGAAATTTCATCTTAAGACAATCAATGAAGAACCAGAACAAGTAAATGAAATAACAAGTCAAGCTGAACAATCTACAGTACAACTGAGAAGGAGAAGTCCACGACTGAAAAGACTGAATAATAAATTCAGAGGCCCTGAATGGACTTACCTCGTTCTTGAGATTTTGAAAACTTAGAAATAAGTGACGAAATTGATGACGAATTGATTGCTGATCAGACTGACAGAGAAGTGAGACCCACTTGAAAATTTCACAGGGTAAAGGACTGTAAAAGCTACAAAGAGGGGTTAACTCCTTGGTCAGAAATGGCTGATCATACTGTTAATGGAAGCCCGAAAAGAAACTGTTTAAAAACATGCTGTAGAATATGCACATGTAGTATAGCGATAGTACTCATAGTATGGTTAGGACTGACAATAGCTATTCCTTACAAAATGAGTAGAGACATGAAGAATAATACTAATGAGCTACAAACGATAGATACACCAAGAAGAATAGATACACAAGAGAAAGCACTTAGCATTAAACAACAGAAGGTAGATTTAGAAGCATCAGATGAGGAAGGACTACATTATACTGGGATTAAAAACAGAACTCACTTAAATGTATTTGCAAACCTATTAGCACACTATGTAGAAGCTATGGAGATAGAAGATTGCTATGTTTGTATGAAGTTACCTACTTCGGTAGCCGAAGGTGTGACTTACCATCATTTACCACTAACATATGGAATTTCATGTAGTATTTTAGCTAGTTTATTCTATAAGAAAGGGCCTTTGCAGTATTACTATTCTAATTCAGATGTGATATTTTCTGAACTTCCTATACGTGGTAACCTGAATCCTGTCCATACTAAGAGTGATGTAACACGAAAAGCTTGGTACTGGCAATAGGTTTATTTTACCAGGGCAAAATGGCAGTTCAAAACTGCACACCCAGCGCCTGCGTAGTTAAAGGACTACTTAAGTGGGTGGGATAATCAGTGCTGCAGGCCCACTGTTAGTATTTAATTTACAAGCCCAGGCACAGGTAGTGCCACTTTACTGGGGACTTACAAGTGAATTAAATATGGCAATTGGGGATACACCAATATTACTATGTTTAGAGGGGAGAGAACAAGCACTTTAGCACTGATTAGCAGTGGTAACGTGCACAGAGTTCTAATACCAGCAACAACAACATCAGAAAAGTGGAGCAGAAAAGCAGGAAGGTAGGAGGGAGACCACTCTAAAGCTGACAGGTCTAAGACTATACATTGATTAACGCACATATGATATGATTCATTATCTCTGTATAATCTGTGTCTGATGTAAAGTAGTTTGAGACCCTACATTGGTATGTGTAGCACTAAAAAATAAATTGAATACATTGGAGCGTGGCGGTGGGAGAATATGTGGAAAGGAGGTCATGGAGCGGCACCAGCAAAGATTTTTACACTGGGCACCACCAGTGCTACAAGCGAACCTGTCACTTGTGATGGGCCAATCCCTGTGGATTGTGCTGAACATCTCAAACTCACTTTCTCACTAGTTACTAGTCACTTAAGACGTGGGTATTCAGCTACTCAACTGGACCCTATCAGCACCTGGATACCCTTACAGGTGACAAGAAGTACTCTACAAATCTACTGACTGATTGATTGATTGATTTATTGATGGATTTATTGAATCAATATAAACACACAATGAATCCTTTGGACAAAAAACTAAATAAAGACCCTCATTTTTTGTGACTAAAAATGTTAACTTTAACGATTTGGGGGCACTTGCTTCTAACAACCCGCTCCCCATTAGTTATCATTACAATGTTAACATGTTAACCTCTCCACTTATGTTAGCATCTCCAGCTCCATGTTAACATCTCTTCAATGAATGCATAGCTGACCTTCTTGATGACCAAGCTCCACTGCAGAGCAAACGGAAAAGACATAAACCTCTTTTCCTTGGTTCACCAGAGATCTCTTTGAGGAAAGGAAGTGTCTTGAAGCATTGGAAAACAAATTAAGGCAATTAACCCCTTGTAACGGAGTGGGTGTCACTAGGGTCGCCAAACACCAGTGAAACTAGAAACATGGTTTTTATATTGGTTTCTTTCTTTCTTTTACAGTCCAAAATACTCTGTGGTCCTCCTCTGATTGGTGTTGCTTCCTTTTTCGCAGCAGCTCTCTTCTCAGAGGAAGGGGGGGAGAAGACCGGCCTTGTCATACTGAACTTCCAAGGTCCGGTTTCGATGAGAGTTTAGATCTAAAACAAAAAATAATAAGAGGGTCAGTAAAGAAGAGAAAACACTTCCTGAAGTAGGTAGCGGGAGTGAGGGAGGAAATCACCAAGATGCCAACACCATGTGAGCCCTATTTGTGACCTCCATCTCTATCGCCGCCCTCCACTACCCGTGCCCTGAAAACCCCTGTAGCTTTGCCCGTACCTTGCTAAGCCACCCTCCTTCTGGAGGGCAGCAGAACATGATCTTGTTGGCCTCCTGGCTTGACGTCTTCTTTGGGGCCAGCGCTTCTTCCTTCGTCTCTCTTTGGTTCCTCCGAAATCTGCAATCTCCACGCTTCGGGGTCTTCTCTCTGTCCAGAATCGACTTCCTCATACGCCAGGGTGCTCTCGCCTCTTGTGCCATCCTGTGTCTCTTCTGATAGGGTGGCTGTAGGAAACGTCACAGGCCAGGCCTCCGGGGACTCCTGCCGTGGGTATGGCAGTTTAAAGACTAAGGTTTAAATAAACATTGCTTTTGACTGACTGACTGACTGACTCCTCAGATGGATTTCCCTTAAAGGGCTCCGCACCAGCCTGCATATAAGGAATAACTCCTTTGCGGGGTCTGGAGGCCAAGTAGTTTACCTGTCTTCCTTGGATTCCTGACACATGCCCCCCCCTTAGGAATTCCCCGATAACGTGACAGGTAGTCAACATTGCCCTGTTCCTTGCCCTTTCGGTGCAGCACCTCAAAGTGAAACAGTTGAAGGGTCAGGAACCACCGAAGGACCTTCTCGTTGGAGCCTTTATTGTTCTGCAGCCAGGTGAGTGGAGCGTGATCCGTATACAACAGAAAAGAGCGCCCCTTGAGGTAGTATCTAAGTTTTTCTATGCTCCATTTAATGGACAGGCACTCTTTTTCTATTGTGGGATATGCCCATTCTCTGGGGAAAAGTTTTCTACTAATGTATAGAACGGGTCGTTCTAACCCATCTTTTTTAATCAGAAGGTGGGGAGGAGGAATAGGTGTCTAGTCTGTTACCCAGGGTAGATATTTTTATCATAAGGGGACTAAGACACTTGTAACTACGTTACACACAGTTGTATAGATCACCCTCATAAACGCTATGTTTGTGCTGTGCGGTTTATCTTGGTTCTCCGCCCCACATAGACGTTATGGCATTTATCATTGGGTGATCTATTGTGCTACATGCCAGCCTCAAGCCTGAGGTTAACTCTGGAGTAGCGTAGTAGTGTCCAGAGAAAGGTGCCGCCACATAGGAAGGTAAATATTAGAAGACAAACCTACATCCAAAAACCACTTTATTCTAAAACGGATGTGGTCTGTTATTAAAAAGCAAAACTCGGGTATACAGTTGGATCAAGCAACTGGATCCTTGTATATCACTTGGAACAAACTGTCAACATGTTTCTGCTCCCTTGGGCCCAGCCGGGTCTGTGGAGCATTCGTCAGGACAAAACAGATTAAAAATGATACTCACACCCTTTGTGCAGTATACCAGGGGTTGTAATTGTACCCACTGTGGTTTGTATTGAAGGCTCAATTGACCTGAAAAAGAAATCACAATTATACTCATGGCATTTCTATTAAACTGTGGCTAATGTACCTTTGCATGTGCAGTATAAATTATATCGCACTGTTATCCTAATTATCTGTGCGGGCATATTTTGCCTATCTGAATTCTTCAATCAGTGTTAGCGTATGTGGGAGACTTGTTGGCGAATTGCAATGGGGAAGTTAACCGTGAGAGTCAGTCGACATAGTATTGGCAAGGCAAATAAACAAAGTTGATATTTGTTTCTGCGTCTATTGTGTTTAGTTTAAGGGCCCCCTTGACAAAGTACTAGTGCGACACCGTTTTGTTAATCGGTAACGAATGTGCTTACTGCGTGCAAGTTCACTCCTAATACATCATAGTTCTAAATATCATTTTCGGGCTCGTCCTTACTTTTCATGCTCAGTGGTGCTCCGCATAAGTACAAAGTATGCAATAATGCCCGGTAATCTCTGCCAGCCACATATAAATACATATGGTTTAGATGACGCAAACATTACCTCAAAAATAACTAACTTCGTTTCCTCGGGGGGACGGACACATGGGTCCCAGGCTGTGGACAAAGGAGGGGACGGTTTTAGGTTGTTACCGTTATATAGTTGCAAACCCAGAGTGTTCGAGCGGCTGAAAACGATCTGGTAGTGGCCGCGCGTCTCTCCTCACCCGCTAAGGAAGGAGTATTCCGCGTCTGGTGCTGGCGCTGCCCCCGGACGCGGAAGTGCCGTCAGAGTAAAATATTTGTATTCTCAGTTTCATGGTGATAAATGACGGACACTCAGAGGTTGGATTGTGAGTAGGCATCAAAAACGGACTTTCGTTGGTGATGTAAAGTAAAGGCGTCTTATATGTGTTCGTTCATAATGCGCATTGTTTGTGTACAATTTAGTGTCTTATGCAAAATGATGCCACTGAACATTGTCATTGAGTCCCCATTGGTGGGTTTTGAGTCTATTTACCCATCTCTATTCTTTTTCGTATAGGATTTTTTCTGCATTACCTGTCTTGTCCTTCAACATTTCAATTACAGTCCAGTTCAAATCTTCTGCTTTGTAGCCTGTTTCAACAAAATGTGTGCAGAGTTTTGTATTGTTCTTCTTTAGTCTTATATTACTCTTATGTTCCCCAATTCTCAGCTTCACCTTCCTGCAAGTCATTCCAATATATTGTTTTTTACAAGGACATGTAATCATGTAGATAACATGTGTCGAGTTGCAGGTAGTATGTTGTCTCTGGGTCCAGAGTAATGTCTCTGTCAGTTGTAACGTTTTGCTGGTAGTAGTCAAATTGCAGGCAAGGCAAGTCCCACAGGGGTAATGACCTGTTATTATGGCCATTGATGGATTCCTTAAGTTGCCAGTTGTAAGTTGCTTCCTCGGGCGAGTATGGACAAGTATATCTTTAAGATTGCGAGTTCGGCGATTTGCGAATCTAGGTTTGGGCCATGAAAGGTTCCCTGATGTTACTATTCGCCAGTTTTTATTCACCAGTTTTTTAACCTTGTAGGTAGCCGGACAATATGTGGTGACACAGGTGACCAGATCTTGGACAGGTTCCTTTACAAAGGTTTCCAGTAAGGCAGTTCTAGGTTGATTGTTCGCCCTTTTTCGGCATTTTGCAATGGAGGCCTGTTTGTAATCGCGTCTCTGGAGTTTTGTGCTCAGTTCTTGTGCCTGTTGTTTGTAGTCGTTTGGTTGGCTACAATTTCTTTTGAGTCTCAAAAACTGACTGTAGGGCAGGTTGTCTCTCAGAGGTTTTGGGTGAAAGCTTTTATATGATAATAAGCTGTTTTTCCTGTTGGTTTGGTGAAAGTTTTTGTTTCAATTTGACCATTTTTTGCAAAGATTGTCAGATCTATAAAGTCTATGCTGGTATCATCTGCTGAAAATGTAAATTTTAAGCATGCATCTCTCGTGTTCAACCAGTCCATAAACAAATTCAGATCTTTCTCTTTCTTCCAGATCATCAGAATATCATCTATGTAGCGCTTCCAGTAAAGGATACTGGTAGCGAAGGGATTGGTGTCAGAAAATACATTGTTACTTTCAAATTGACTAACATACAGGCCTGCCACCGAAGGGGCAAATGCACTTCCCATGGAAGTTCCGTGTCTTTGTAAAAACAGATTGCCATCAAATTCGAAGTAATTTTCAGTCAGTGTCAGCCGGCAACATTCAAGGACAAAGTGGCGTGGTGTTCGATAGTTCCACTCTTCAGAAAATAAAGTGTCTTCCAGCATTTGCAGTGTCTCTTGCTGGGGTAGGCTTGTATACAATGACTCCACGTCAAGTCCTACCAGCAGCATCGTTGATTTGTCGAAGGGCATTTCAAGTACTTGATTGAGAAGATCACGAGTATCCTTCAAATAGGTCGGAGTTTTCTGGACTAGGGGTTTCAAGAATTGGTCTGCAAATTGTGATAGGGGCTCTAATATTGAGCCTATGCCCGATACTATTGGGCGTCCTGGAGGAGGAGATCTATTCTTATGTGTTTTTGGTAAAGAATAGAAAAAGGGGATCTTGGGTTCCTTAGTAGTTAGATAATCTGCCTCCTTCTTAGATATCCAGGCATTGGTCTCTGCTTCGTAGACCATCATTGCAATGGAGTTCTGCAATCTCGGTGTTGGATCAGAAATTATTTTGGTGTAGAATCTCTCATCGGCCAGTAACGCTAGGCATTGTTGTTTGTAGCCTTCTTTCCCAAGGATAACGATGCCTCCACCCTTATCTGCGGGTTTTATGACAATTTTGTCATTATTTCGTAGATCTTCCAGGGCTTGTTGTTCTTTTTTTGTCAGATTTTGATACGTTCGGTTGTTTTCAATACTCATTTCGTCAATCCCTTTCAAAATGGCTTGCTCGAAGGTTTGGATTTCTACAGGTATTAAGATGTTGGGAGGGTTAAAGGTAGATTTTCTCTTCAAATTGGTGTCTCCATCCTCTGTTCTCTGTTCAGTACCTGAGAAGTATGCTTTAAGTTTCAAAGTGCGGCAGAATTCAGCCAGCTCGCATATGAGTTTAAAAGTGTCTAGGGTTGGGGTGGGCCCAAAACCTAGCCTCTTATTAAGGACGTTTGTTTGGTCTTCAGAGAGGATCAGATCAGTCAAATTGACAATTAGTGACTGTTCTTGCTTGTCCCTGGTTTTTCGGTTGTCATGCTGCGTGTCTGTATGTTCCTCTGTTTATCTTGCCGAGTGAGGGTTTTGTGACGTCCTCTTTGTTGTTGGCCTCTTCCTAAAAAAGACTGTTGATCAGGATTCTCAGCTCCTTGCATTTGAAGGCCCATCATGTGAGGCATGTGAGACATACCTTGATTGTAGGGATTCATCCATGCTCCATATGGTGGCATGTATGGTTGGAAATATGGCATTTGGTTTCCAGCAAATCCCCTACCAGTGAAGTTCTGTCTCGATCGTCTGTTTCCTCTTCTATTGCGAAACTGGTGAAAATTATTTCTCCCTCTTCTTGGGGTTGAGTTTTCAGAGCCATCTTCAGAGCCATCAGTAGAATTCCACCCTCCTGAATCTTTATCGGAGTCTTGGTCGGGTGGTGTATATTCCTCCTTAATGTAGGGATGCATCTTCTCTTGACTAAATCTCTTCAGATAGTTTGCAAGTTTTTGTAATTTACTTTGCATGAGATATTCTTGTGTGTCATTCATCTCCTTGTTGATTTCATCAAGTCTTTTTGAATACTGATGGGGATATTCCTTTCCTTAATTCATTCTCACTGGTTTGTATTTGTGCCAGTAATGCTTCTGATAGTCTCTTTGCAGTTTTTACTATGAGGACCAGATAGTCAAGGGTACACTTCCATGATATCGACGACCAATCGCGTCTAAAAGCCAGGTCGTGTAGAAAGATTCTCGGTGCATTACTCACCCACAAACCCCTTGGTGCCGATTTAGATTTTAAATATTCGGTCATTATGATGCCATGGATGGCTGTTCTGATTTGGTCTCGTTTTTTCTCCGATAGGCTTTCCCAATCGTCCGTCTGTGCTAATGCATGGGTCAGGTCTGTGTTCTGTAATAAAGGTTGTGCCGCTAATGTCTCACTGATGTCATTCTCCATGTAACTCAAGCCAAGGTTATCCTCCATGGTGCTAATCTGATGAATTCTTGTGATGCTACTAAATTTGTAGCCAGTGTATACTCCCGCAGCTGTGCGCTGCTTAATACTTTTTTAATCAGAAGGATTTGCCTTACTGGAAACCTTTGTAAAGGAACCTGTCCAAGATCTGGTCACCTGTGTCACCATATATTATCCAGCTACCTACAAGGTTCAAAAACTGGTGAATAAAAACTGGCGAATACTAACATCAGGGAACTTTTCATGGCCCAAACCTAGATTCGCAAATCGGCGAACTCGCAATCTTAAAGATATACTTGTCCATACTCGCCCGAGGAAGCAACTTACAACTGGCAACTTAAGGAATCCATCAATGGCCATAATAACAGGTCATTACCCCTGTGGGACTTGCCTTGTGTGTCCTTCATCTCCTTTTTGATTTCATCAAGTCTCTTTTTGAATACTGATGGGGATATTCCTTTCCTTAATTCATTCTCACAGGTTTGTATTTGTGCCAGTAATGCTTCTGATAGTCTCTTTGCAGTTTTTACTATGAGGACCAGATAGTCAAGGGTACACTTCCATGATATCGACGACCAATCGCGTCTAAAAGCCAGGTCGTGTAGAAAGATTCTCGGTGCATTACTCACCCACAAACCCCTTGGTGCCGATTTAGATTTTTAATATTCAGTCATTATGATGCCATGGATGGCTGTTCTGATTTGGTCTCGTTTTTTCTCCGATAGGCTTTCCCAATCGTCCGTCTGTGCTAATGCATGGGTCAGGTCTGTGTTCTGTAATAAAGGTTGTGCCGCTAAAATCTCACTGATGTCATTCTCCATGTAACTAAAGCCAAGGTTATCCTCCATGGTGCTAATCTGATGAATTCTTGTGATGCTACTAAATTTGTAGCCAGTGTATACTCCCGCAGCTGTGCGCTGCTTAATACTTTTTTAATCAGAAGGATTTGCCTTACTGGAAACCTTTGTAAAGGAACCTGTTCAAGATCTGGTCACCTGTGTCACCATATATTATCCGGCTACCTACAAGGTTCAAAAACTGGTGAATAAAAACTGGTGAATACTAACATCAGGGAACTTTTCATGGCCCAAACCTAGATTCGCAAATCGGCGAACTCGCAATCTTAAAGATATACTTGTCCATACTCGCCCGAGGAAGCAACTTACAACTGGCAACTTAAGGAATCCATCAATGGCCATAATAACAGGTCATTACCCCTGTGGGACTTGCCTTGCCTGCAATTTGACTACTACCAGCAAAACGTTACAACTGACAGAGACATTACTCTGGACCCAGAGACAACATACTACCTGCAACTCGACACATGTTATCTTACATATCCTTGTAAAAAACAATATATTGGAATGACTTGCAGGAAGGTGAAGCTGAGAATTGGGGAACATAAGAGTAATATAAGACTAAAGAAGAACAATACAAAACTCTGCACACATTTTGTTGAAACAGGCCACAAAGCAGAAGATTTGAAATGGACTGCAATTGAAATGTTGAAGGACAAGACAGGTAATGCAGAAAAAATCCTATACGAAAAAGAACAGAGATGGGTAAATAGACTCAAAACACACCAATGGGGACTCAATGACAATGTTCAGTGGCATCATTTTGCATAAGACACTAAATTGTACACAAACAATGCGCATTATGAACGCACAAGTAAGACTTGAATTTGGCTTACAATCACAAGTGTTGCTGAAAAAGTACGAGACTATCAAATTTTGGCACAATGTCTGGATGAACCAGGATATTGCGGTCTATCGTGCCATGTGGGAAACAATTCACAGGCGTCCCAACTCCGCCTATGCCAAATACCTCAAACTGTCATTAGAATCAACTGAGTCGGTTGCTCTTTGGGAAACCAAACTTCCAGTACAGGCATTTAAACAGGTGGTAAAGAAGGCAGCCAACAGGCACTCGTTGCTTAATGATAAACTAACCTTCAGTCATCGAACTCATGCTTGGATGACAATCCAATCTTATAAAAAATCTGTACCTGCAGCCTACCTAGACCTTGCCTTCTCACCATTCATCAAACGCAAATATCTCAATTTAAGGTTAGGTAGCTTTCCAACGAATTCTGACCAACCAAAATGGAAGCTCCAAGAAAGTGCAGAATGCGATCTATGTGGCGCAAGAAGACAGGATTTCACCCATTTGATTTGCATTTGCCCGGCCTTGATTCAGGAACGTCGGAGCTTGTTAAAAGACAAGTTTAATAAACTTGGAATTCGCACTTGCCGGTCTGCGATTGTACAAATCCTATGCTCGATAGACCCACAGCTTATTTGCAGAGCAGACAAACTTATTATCAACTTTGAGAAAAGGCGACTATCACTGGCAAAGATTTTAACTAGCAATATGCTCAGATTTAAAAAAAAATGTGTTTTGATTAACTGCTTTTTTTTATATAATATTTTAAATTTTATACAGCGGTGTTAACTTTCTGCTTTTTAAACATTGTGATTTTTGGTATTTTGTAATGGTTTTTATTAACTACACACTAAAGTTATATATATACTATATATATATACTACATATATATATATATAAGACGCCTTTACTTTACATCACCAACGAAAGTCCGTTTATGATGCCTACTCACAATCCAACCTCTGAGTGTCCGTCATTTATCACCATGAAACTGAGAATACAAATATTTTACTCTGACGGCACTTTCGCGTCCGGGGGCAGTGCCAGCACCAGACGCGGAATACTCCCTCCTTAGCGGGTGAGGAGAGACGCGCGGCCACTACCAGAGCGTTTTCAGCCGCTCGAACACTCTGGGTTTGCAACTATATAACGGTAACAACCGAAAACCGTCCCCTCTTTTGTCCACAGCCTGGGACCCATGTGTCCGTCCCCCCGAGGAAACGAAGTTCGTTATTTTTGAGGTAATGTTTGCGTCATCTAAACCATATGTATTTATATGTGGCTGGCAGAGATTACCGTGCATTGTTACATACTTTGTACTTATGCGGAGAACCACTGAGAATGAAAAGTAAGGACGAGCCCGAAAATGATATTTAGAACTATGATGCATTAGGAGTGAACTTGCACGCAGTAAGCACATTCGTTACCGATTACCAATATTGTTTACTGCTCTAACTAAACGGTGTCGCACTAGTACTTTGTCAAGGGGGCCCTTAAACTAAACACAATAGACGCAGAAACAAAAATCAACTTTGTTTATTTGCCTTGCCAATACTATGTCGATTGACTCTCACGGTTAACTTCCCCATAGCAATTCGCCAACAAGTCTCCCACATACGCTAACACTGATTGAAGAATTCAGATAGGCAAAATATGCCCGCACAGATAATTAAGATAACAGTGCGATATAATTTATACTGCACATGCAAAGGTACATTAGCCACAGTTTAATAGAAATGCCATGAGTATAATTGTGATTTCTTTTTCAGGTCAATTGAGCCTTCAATACAAACCACAGTGGGTACAATTACAACCCCTGGTATACTGCACAAAGGGTGTGAGTATCATTTTTAATCTGTTTTGTCCTGACGAATGCTCCACAGACCCGGCTGGGCCCAAGGGAGCAGAAACATGTTGACAGTTTGTTCCAAGTGATATACAAGGATCCAGTTGCTTGATCCAACTGTATACTCGAGTTTTGCTTTTTAATAACAGACCACATCCGTTTTAGAATAAAGTGGTTTTTGGATGTAGGTTTGTCTTCTAATATTTACCTTCCTATGTGGCGGCACCTTTCTCTGGACACTACTACGCTACACCAGAGTTGACCTCAGGCTTGAGGCTGGCATGTAGCACAATAGATCACCCAATGATAAATGCCATAACGTCTATGTGGGGCGGAGAACCAAGATAAACCACACAACACAAACATAGCGTTTATGAGGGTGATCTATACAACTGTGTGTAACGTAGTTACAAGTGTCTTAGTCCACTTATGATAAAAAAACGTTCTAACCCATCTTTATCTAATTGAGAGAGCACAGCTCCTATTCCTACCCCTGAGGCATCTGTTTGTAAGATAAAGGGTTTCTGGAAATCAGGCGTAAGTAGGACAGGGGAAGTGGTTAACGCATCTTTCAAGGTTTGAAAAGCTAAGAGTTCTTGTTCGGTCTGAGACCTAATGCGGTTGGGAGCGGAGGACTTCCTAAGGAGGTCTGCGAGGGGTGCAGCAGTATCAGAAAAAAGGGAGATTAAGCGCCTGTAATAACCCACCAGCCCCAGAAAAGCCCTTAGTACTCTCTTTGTGGTGGGTTAAGGGGTGTCTTGGATAGCCCTTACTTTTTCATCTTGCGGTGCAATCAGGCCCTTCCCCAACAAATAACCCAGATATTTCACCTTTTGATAGGCGAATCTGGATTTTTTTGCATTAATGTGTAGATTTGCCTTTCTCAATTCCGTGAGGATGGCTGATAGATGGCACAGATGCTCGTCCCAAGTCTTACTAAACACAACAATATTGTCTAGATATGCTGACGAATAACCCTGATGATCTCTCAGAAGGGTGTCCATTAGCTTTTGAAAGCTAGCCAGGGCACCATGTAGGCCGAACGGTAGGACCATGAACTGAAACAAGCCCTCGGGGGTGGAAAATGCTGTTTTCTCTTGATCCTCGTGGTGAAGGGGGATCTGCCAGTAGCCCTTGGTGAGGTCAATGGTGGTGATATAACGAGCTTCACCAAGGCACTCAATCAATTCATCCACCCGCGGAAGGGGATACCCATCCTGCTTAGATAGCCGATTCACTGCCCTGAAGTCAATACAGAAACGGGTACTCCCATCCGGCTTCGGGACCAGGACGACTGGTGAGCACCAATTGCTCTTGGAGGGCATCACCACTCCCAGGGACAACATGTCGGCTATCTCTTTCTTCAAGGCCACCCTACGTGCCTTCGGAACCCGATACATTTTTTGTTTCACTATGATTCCCTCAGGGGTGGGTGTGGTATGACTCGCTAAGGTGGTTCTGCCGTGCTGATCTGAAAATATGTTGTAAAAGGAATACAGAAGATCCCTTATCCCTGCTGCTTCTTGGGGCTCTAACTCCGGTATTAGGAGGGTGTCACCCACTGTGGTCTTGGAGGGGGTGGCAACAGACACGTTACAGGGCTTGTTGGGAATTTGACCTAACAACTTGTTTAACAGGTTCAGGTGAAACATTTGGATTTTCCCAGGAGAGAGGCATAACACATAGGTGGTGTTTCCAAGCCGTCTTATCACTTCATGAGGACCCTGCCATTCCTTTCTGAGTTTATGGGTGGAGGAAGAAAGGAGAATCAGGGCCTAGTCGCATTGTTGTAGCTCTCTCCATTTCTTACCCTTGTCATTCTGGTATTTTTGTTGTGTTTGGGCTTTCTCTAGGTTCTCCTGAGCAAGGGATCTCAGTGTGTGAAGTCGGACTTCACCTGGTTTGCATACTCTAGCAGGGCTTGAGCTTCGGCTATCCCCTGTTCCTCCCAACTATCCTTTTCAATTTCCAGGAGGGTACGGGGTCTCCTCCCGAACATTAGCTCAAACGGAGAGACCCCAAACTACTCTGCACAGTGCTATGTATAACAAACAATACCAGAAGAAGTAACTGATCCCAGTTCCTCCTGTCTCCACTCAACAGTTTCTTCAGGGTGAGCTTTAAGTTTCCGTTATACCTCTCTACTAGGTCGCCCGTCTGGGGGTGGTACACAGACGTTTTGATGTGTTGGATACCTAATTGCATGCAAACTTGCTTCATGAGACGGGAGACAAAGGGCGTACCCTGATCTGTCACCAGCTCCCTTGGGAACCACATTCTGGAAAACACTTCTATCACCCTCTGTGCTATTGTGGTGGTGGTAGCTGTTCTTAGTGGAAGGGCTTCAGGGTAACGTGTGGCATAATCTACCAGCACGAGAACGTATTGGTGGCCCTTACTGGACTTAGGGAGAGGGCCTATAAGATCTATACCTACTCTTTCAAAAGGACAACCGATGATGGGTAGGGGTTGTAAGGGTATCTTGGGAGGAACGTAAGGATTCCTTTTCTGGCATATGGGACACTCCTGGCAGTACTTCTTTATCTGGAGATATATGCCCGGCCAGTAAAAACAACCCAGGATCGCCTGACTGTTTTTTTCTGCCCCTACATGACCCGCTAGAAGATGGGAGTGTGCAAAGAAAAGGATTTGCTCCCTAAAACTAGTGGGGACTAGCAACTGGGGTTCCGCCCCTTCCTTTGCAAGCCAATAGAGGAGCCAGTTTGTTCAATAAAGCAAGGATAGGTGCGTCTTGGGTCATCTTTTGTTTCCTGTGCTCTTTGCCATGCGTTTTGGAGGGAAGCATTGTGTAGCTGGGCAGCTCTGAAGATGTTATCGATGGCCCATGGTTCGGAGATTAGAAGGGAATTGTGTGGACCGGTATCTGGCAACCCCACCCTTAGAGCATTGGATAAAAGAAGAGCAAAACAAGGATTATCAATCCCCAGAATCAGGGTTTCTGGAATAGAAGGGA
The DNA here is from genome assembly GCF_964261635.1 of Lissotriton helveticus. Lineage (NCBI taxonomy): Eukaryota > Metazoa > Chordata > Amphibia > Caudata > Salamandridae > Lissotriton > Lissotriton helveticus. The sequence goes on along the minus strand of NC_136071.1, from coordinate 982,321,798 downwards.
GAACTCCTACGATGATCAAGGTGCTTACACCTGTCTTAATATAAATAGTTAACCAGGCTACCGGGTACTCTCTGATATCCCCATGCACGCAGTGAATACTGACTGATTTCTCTGGTAACATGGCTGAAGTTGGGACTATATCTTTCCAGGCTAATGAGTGCTTACACCCTGAATCAAGAAGGGCTGTTACTTTTTGTTGATTCACCAAGAGACTCATGTAGTATATATGCCCCATCTCTTGAGCAAAGAGGACGGTTTGGGGAGCATAACTAACGTCCATGGGTTCTTCCTTAACGTTGTCCCTTCTTTTCCTGCAGAAGCGGGCTATGTGGCCCCAGTCGCCACATTCAAAACATTGAGGGCCAGACGTAGCAGGGTTATCAGGCTTTACAGTTCGGGCTCGGAAGGGCTCGGGTGCAACCTTGCTGGGCTTCTTGTCATATTTCGCCGGTTGGCCCCCTTTTTGAGGCTTCTCTGGCTCTTTCATAGAAGGCTTTGTGCACAAGTAAAGGATGTGGCCATCTCAACGGCATGTAACACAGTTAGACCCGCCTATTGCCTGAGCCACCTTTGGGTACCATAGGGTAAGGCCTCAAGATATTGTTCTAGATAGATTTTACTCATCACCTCTTCCATACTAGACTCTTGGGGTTTTAGCCAACGGTCGGCAGCGTCCTTGACCTTGTAAAACAATGTTTTAGGGGTATCACCTGGGATGCCCCGTTCTTGTCTAAATTTAAGACGATGGGTCTCATCATCTACCCCTAGACGGTCCAAAATATACTGCTTTACCACCCCGTAGACCGAAGTGCCATCCTTATTGACGGTTTGGTATGCTGCTTGCGCTTGGGCTGTGAGTAAAGGAGCCAAATTGAAGGGCCAGCGATCTGTGAGCCATCCGCTAGCCCGGGCGGCTCTTTCAAAGTTCAGGAAGAAGGCGACAGGGTCCTCCCCTGGTACGTATTTCTGTAATGGAATGGCTGTGCTGGGGAGAGGGGGGCTTCTTCCCTGTCCAAGGCACACAAGAAGCTGATTCTGTCCCTCTGCCAGCTTAACCATATTGTCGGCCTGTTGTTGTATGGCCGCCATAAACACAGCTCTATCTATCTTGGCTTGATTCGTGCTTTTCTCGATGGCCCATTCCAGCTTGGCCTGCCCTTCTTTTAGCCGGTACACTAGGTTCTCCATCATGTATCGATGGCGTCTATGCCCGCATTCTCCACCACAGTGTAACAGAGTGGGTGTCCCTAGGGGCACCAAACACCAGTGAAACTAGAAATATGGTTTTTATATTGGTTTCTTTATTTCTTTCTTCAACAGTCCAAAATACTCTGTGGTCCTCCTCTGATTGGTGTTGCTTCCTTTTTCGCAACAGCTCTCTCCTCAGAGGAAGGGGGGGAAAGAAGACCGGCCTTGTCATACTGAATTTCCGAGGTCCCGGTTTTGATGAGTGTTTAGATCCAAAAAGAATAATAATGAGAAGATCAGTAAAGAAGCTAAAACACTTCCTGAAGCAGAGTAGCGGGAGTGAGGGAGGAAATCACCAAGACGCCAACACCATGTGAGCCCTATTTGTGACCTCCCTCTCTATCGCTCCCCTCCCCTACCTGTGCCCTGAAAACCACTTTCGCTTTGCCCGTACCTTGCTAAGCCACCCTTCTCCTGGAGGGCGGCAAGGCGGAACGCAATCTCATTGGCCTCCTGGCTTGACATCTTCATCGGGGCCAGCGCTTCTTCCTACGTCTCTCTTTGGTTCCTCCGATCTCCGCTATCCACGCTTCGGAATCGACTTCCTTATACGCCCGGGTGCTCTTGCTTCTTGTTCCGTCCGGCGTCTCTTCTGATAGGGCTGCTGTAGGAAACGTCACAGGCCACACCTCCGGGGACTCCTCCGATGGATTTCCCTTAAAGGACTCCACACCAGCCTGCATATAAAGCAATAGCACTCTGTTAACTCCTACCGTGGGGTCTGGAGGCCAAGTAGTTTCCCAGTCTTCCGTGGATTCCTGACACCCCTCATTTTAAATCTCATAATTTCTGACAATAATTGTCCTAAAGAACTATTTGACAGAGTCGGATTGGTGAACAAACCGCCTGCCTTCTTTTGATTTGATGCACCCATTGCTAAATCCAAAGGCTTGGTTAAATTCTTTGCCACTAAAGTTCAATCTATTTAACATTTTCTGCCTCACTTTCAAGACTTGAAAAAGCCTGTCATTTAATGGTAAATACAAAGCTAGTTGACTCTTATTCGATCAAGTCTGCAGAAACGTATTCCTAAAAACCATAACTAAGTTTAATCCTTTGAACTACTTCACCGACTTGGTTCCTGGGAGCATTCCCAAGGATTGTGCTTACCAAATTCTGCCTCACTGAACTAGGTTAGTGAATCTTTCTCTTTGAAAAGGAAGTTCTCAAACCACCACAAAATTGGCCTCCTGTCACCTCTTCCAAAAAACATCCGCAGTTGACACAGGTGGTTGCAATAATTTTCACCTTGCCTCTGTCCTCCCAAGTCTTGAAAAGGTGCTTGAAAGTTCTGTTGTGGCACAACTTACACAGGACATCACTGACAATGAACCTCTTCATGAGTACAAATCAGGCTTGAGGCGAGCTTCCAGCACAGAAACCACCATGCTCCAGGCTGCTGATGATGCACTTCACATGCTTGATTCTGGAAATTATTGTCTACTTGTGCTTCTAGACTTATTAGCTGCATATGGTATGTAATCACTCCATGCTGTTTAGGATACTCAAGGAACACTTGAGTATGAGTGGTGTAGTTCTTTAAAGGCAACATTCAAATCCTTCACAACACTTCAACATTTATTATATCCTTTCCAGCCCGTTTGTGCTGAAGTAAGTTGTCCCTTAGGTTTACTACTATTTTCAACCTTTACAGCGAATCCCTTGGAGTCCCACTCAAAAACCTAGGGTTTCATTACCATCAATATGCTGAAAATACACATGTATTGCTCAAGCTCTCTTCACCCAATGATGTTATAATTCTTGCCAAAACACAGCAAACAGCTCGGGATTGCATGACCTCTTACCATGTCAAACTCAACACCTTAAAAATAATTTCTACTTATCCTATTGGCACAACTGACTTCATTAATAAGTTCCTAAATTGACACTTGAGGTGTCCTTAATGACAAACTGAACTCCAAATTCCAAATTCCTACGAATCCTTCATGAAAGTAGACTCTAGCTACAAACACTGATCAACACTGTGGCCAAGAAAGCGTGATTATAGTTTAATCTTCTTTGGATAATTCCCTAGTTCATCCCTGAATCTTCCCTCAACACTATTGTCTAATAATTAGTGCTGTTACCCATTGAGTAGGACTAAAGGTTTTGTACATGTCACAGCATGCTTCATCTCTGAAACCAAGAGATTTGATCACATCAGCTCTGTGCTACTTACTCTTCAGTGGCTAACCACAGAAGACATGAGTTTTTAAAGATGGTATGCATAACCTACAAGATACTACACACTACCAGCTCCCAGTACCTTGCAGCAAAAGTCAAAAGTATGGTGGATCCAGTTTCTTTCCTTTAAAATTAAATTCAGAATGGCACAATCCTGCATTCGGAGTACTACTAGAATTAAGAACTCAGGGGTATATTTACAAGAACTGCCGCTAACTAGCGTTAGCGTTAGTTAGCCGCAGTTACCTTAACGTAGCCTATCGCCTAAAATTATTGCCTTGTTAGTGATGTATTTACAATACATCGCTTCATGGTGATAGTATCAGCTAGCCGCAGTAAAAACTGACTCTAACACTAGCGTCAAGGCGATAGAAATGTTGACATTAGTGAGATAAAAGTGTCTAAATGCCAATTAGCTGCAAAAAACCTTGTTAGTCAGCCCAACATCACTTTTTTGCCTCTAGAGGCAAAAATAGCCTATAAGTCCACCTCCAATGAAAAAAAGAAAAGAAAAGCAATGGAATCCAGAACTGAGCAGCCAGGGCTAAGTGCAGCACAGATGAACAACACCCCCAAAATCCCCAACAGCCAGGATGACAAGCCAGAATCCCAGGGGAAGAGGAAATGAAGATTTAGGGCTACATTTATGAAAAGAGGTGCATCGCTGGAAAAAAACAGTGATGCATCACTTTTCATAGCGCCCTTCCAACACCATGGCAGCCAAAATCTTGAAAGCTCAGACAGTCCCCGAGGCCCGGAGGCCTTGCAGGGCCTGGGTCTGTGACCCAGAGTGGGAGGCAGAGGTGCTGTGGAGTTGCTGGGCCATGGCAGTAGATATTGAGGTGTTGGTGATCGCACTTACCTGATGGTGAAGTCTGCCAGGGCGCATGGAGACATTTTTCTGACCTGTGAGAGAAGACCACCTAGCGCCCCTTGGAGCTGCGCACCAACGTAGGGAGGTCTGCATCGCATACCACATGCCCCCACTACACCGGAGTTGACAAAGGCGATTACTAATGGTGGACCGTGCCTCTCTGCATCACAGGCCAGGGGATGTTTAGCTGGACGCTGTGGAGAATGATGCCACTGAGCTGTGCTGAACTTGTGTGGAGGGAGCACTGCAACTTCACACCTAAGGGGGTCCTGTTGCATCACCCACACCGGGATGTTCCCCGGCTGACTTTGCAGCGATTGCTGTACCCAGGTTTGTGAAATCTCGCCTGGCTGAGGCTCCTGCTGATTGAGTCACAGATTTGTAAAGAGTGCAGCGCATTGCACCCCGGTGTCAATGTCCAGGTTAGGAGAAGGTGGGACGCGTAGCAGAGGAGGACGGGGAGTCGAGTCGGGCCCAGAAATGGTGTCTGTGGGTGAAGCACACCATGCCCTGAGCAATCCCAGTGCTGTAACTGACCTACATCACCAAGGGCACAGCACAAGACTGGTGAGGGACTTCACTAACTGACACAAGTCGCTGAGATCAGCCATTGGTGGCAGTGGGTGCCAGCGGCATGAGGGCCAGTTCGGGCCCAGGCCCTTGGATATGCAGCTTGATCCGCCATTACTCACTGGGGAACACTGAATCCGGTCACCACTGTTAGATCGGAAGAGGCAACGGGGTGGCGCTGCCTTTCCTTGCCCCCTGTTGGTTTGCTTTTGGGTGTATAAGGGACTATCCCTGAGTGGACTTCCTCTTCCCACAACGCTGTGCCGTCTGGTTGCTGCTGCTGCTGCTGGTTCCTCTGACCCCGAGATCAGGTGTTTGAGTCCTTCCTCAACCTACAGGTACCTTTGCTCATAGAGTCCGGGCATTAATAATCCTCAATTGCTCAATGAAGTAATAATCCTAAATGACCCCAGGAAGTAACAAGCATCAGTGGAGCCAAGGAGTAGATACTCAATAGCTCAACCAAATCATTAGTGGCGCGAGGCAAAAAAATACATAATAGCAACAGGAAGTATTGAGATTCACCATTGGCCCAAAGAAGCAGTGAACATCAGATGTACATTGCAGGAAAGAACATCAATGCCCCAATCAGTAATAAAGCTTATAACAATGATCAGCAACGGCCCTAGGCCCAACGGCCCAAGCGCTGGGACGCCCTGTTGCTGGGGTAGCCATGTGCTATATAAGCGTTTTTAACATAACATAACATAACATAGGCGAAAGACATTATCAATAGGCCCAGGCAATAATGATCATGAATTTCCCCAGGCGCCAACATCTTTACTCTAGGAATGGTTAGGAGCACATGGTTAATGTATATGGGTAATTAGAGTATACTTTTACACCAAAGATGGACCAGCAAGCCCATATATCAAAGTGTGATTGGAGAGTTCATTAGGTGATTGTTAGGCTCCTCTTTAGGACCACAGGATGTGCTATAAAAGCCTCTATGTATGTGCATAAATGCAAAAACATTTGCATTACTGAACTATGAAAATAAATTATGGGTGAGAAACATGCTTGGTACTTTAGAAATTATTTTAAAGAAAGTCGTGAGTATTCCCCAAGGGATGTTATATTATGTTAAAAATATTTATTAAGAGATTGTACACCAAGCAGTTTCTTGGTGCTGAGGACAGGAGGGGAGATGGCGATGAAATTACAGATAATTTACTCGTATGCCTGAGAGAACTAGGTCTTGAGTAGTTTTCTGAACTGAGCCTAGAAGGTTACAGACCTCAGTCCGGCAGGAAGTGAGTTCCAGAATTGAGGGGCCAGGACTAAGAATCTGAGACCACTGTGTTTTTTACGTATGAAAGTGGGGGTAGTGAGCAGATTCAGGTGGGAAAAGCGCAATTCACGAGAGGGGATGTAGCGCTAAATCCTTGAGGGGATGAATGCAGGGCCGTTCCCGGCGAGGCCTTTGAAGATGGTACAGCCCAGCTTGAAGGCACAGCGTTTAGCCACCGAAAGCCAGTGGAGGCTCTTCATCAGGGGCTGATATGTTGGTGTCTGGGTTGACGATAAATAAGCCTGGCGCTTTGGTTTGTACCAGCTGGAAGCGGTGAAGTTGATATGCCGGAATACCGACATATAGTGAGTTGGCATAATCTATTCGGGAGATGGCCAAGGTAACTAGGGTCAAGGCCTCGGTGGTCAGGAATCTGCTGATCATACGGATTCTGTGTAGGTGGAAAAAACAAGCAGAGACCACCGCGCTGATCTGGGGTTTCATAGACAAGTAGTTGCTAATTATAACCCCTAGGCTCTTTTCACATCCTGCTGGGCTTTGAGGATTGCCCAGGAGAGGAGGCCAAAAATTAGAGTTCCCCTGCTTGGCAGTTCCTCCAGTTAGAATCAGCTCCGTTTTATAAGGGTTTGGTTTCAATTGGTTAGCGTATATCAGTTTGCTAATAAAGCTCATGACAGATTGAAAGTTGGATACTGAAGTATTAGACTAGTCAATGTCAAACACCAGCTGGGGTTCATCAGCGTAGTTGAAGGTTTCAACCCTTCTTTTGCGCAAAGACCAAATCATAGGGAGCAAGTATAAGTTAAAAAGAAGTGTCGAGAGGGAAGAGCCCTGGGGGACTCCACAGGTCAATTTCACTTTTTTGGCAGAGAAGTTGGCGAGGCGGACTGCCTGAAATTGGTTACAGAGGAAGGAGGAGATCCACTTCAATGCCAGACCCTGGATGCCAGCATTGATGACACGGTCGGTCAGGAGGCGATGATCGACTGTGTCAAAAGCAGCTGACAGATCCAGGAGTACCAGGGCCTGGGTGAGGTTTTTATCAGCCCCTCTCCTAAGCTCGTCCATGACTGCTAGGATGACTGACTCCGTAGAGTGTGGTGGTCTAAATCCTGCCTGGTGAGGGTCAAGGAAATGGGAGTTTTCAATAAATGAGCTGAGACAGTTTCCTACCTGGGCCTCCGGGATTTTGCTTAGAAACGGGAGTAAAGAGATGGGGCGAAAATTACTAAGGACCAAGGGGTCAGAGTTGGGTTTCTTCAGGATTGGGACAATTACTGCATTTTTAAAGGTGTCTGGGACAAAGCCTCTTTTAAGAGAGTTGTTCAAAAGTGAGAGGGGCGGGTCTGGACAAGTGAGGAAAGCCTCCTGTAAAATATGAGGGGGCAGCAATCAGTAGGGGAACCTGATCCAGCTTTTTTGAGTAAGACAAGGAATTCTTCCCTTAAGATCAGGGGGATTTGGTCCAGTAGGAGAGAGTTTTTAGATATGATAGGGGGGTAGACGAAGGTATGGGGATAGGGATACTAGCTTTGTTGTTGGCAATTTTCTCGATGAAGTATGAATTGAGGGAATCACATAGGGATTCGACATCCCTCTGTCCGGTTGTGCAAGCTCATCGACTATAGAGAAAATATTCTTGGTCTTGTTAGCCGAGTTCATGATCTTTGAGGAAAAAGAAGCTGCCTTGGTCTGAAGGATGGAGTTTTCATATTCTTTTAGCAGCGTTACATAAGTGGCTTTTTTTTCTAAAGAATAGTCCGTCCCCAGCTACGCTTAGCTTGCCTTAGAGCTAGTTTCTTTTATTTCAGATCGTCGGAGAACCAACGTTGAGCATTGTGGGGTCCCTTAAGTTTAGTTCTCTAAAAGGGGGCAACGCTGTCACTAGCAGATTCATGTCATAGCTTGATGCTAGTTGCCTGATTGCAGAGAGACTCCTGTTCAGTTGGCATTGTGGCTTTTAATAGTGTGCAGAATTCGCCAATGTTGGCCCGATTCCAATTTCTAGCCGGGTGATTTCCCATCAGGGAGGGTTTATGTAGGGGGGCACAGGCCATGGTGAATGTAATAAGGTGATGGTCCGGCCATCTACAAGGGGAGATTAGTAGGTGTGAGATTTTCAAGTTGGAAGTCGGAACTTGGTCCAGAATATGTCCCTTTGTATGGGTGGCAACGTTCACATGCTGAATGCAGTTCATTCCTGAAAGGAGAACAATTAATTCTCTGGAGCTAGCACTCTCCTGTACATCAGTGGGCCAATAAGTAAAATCTCTGATTACAATAATTCTAGCATAGTTGATAACTAGCTGGGAGATCATTTCCCTTAGTTGTTGGGGAATTGATGGCATGCGGTAAGGAGGGTCAATAAAGTAAGGCACAAATAAAGGGGGACTGGGGCAATTCAAATTTCAAAATGAGGCTGTCGACCGGGGGTATGCCTGTAATCCCTAATTAAGTAAACTGATGTTTTTGGTGGATGATAGCTGCAACCCCTCCCCCATGCCTGCCTGTAGGCCTATTGGTCTAAAGTATATAGTAGCCATTGGGAACTGCTGCAAGGATATCAGGGACGGACTCTGTAGTGAGCCAAGTTTCAGACAGGTTTCAGTCAGGTTTGTCAGAATGAAGGAGCTGGAAGATCTCAAGCTGATGTTTCAAAATAGAATGGGTGTTTAAGCAGCTAATAGCGAGAGCCCCCACTTCCTGTTGCTCAGAGATGTTAAAGTCAAGCAAGCCCTTATGGACGGCGGTGGACACCTCGCAGGTAGGTGGATCAGAGAGCTCTGGAATGGAGTCTCTGTGGGTAAGGATCTCTGCGTTGTCTGCTTGAGCCCTAGGTGCCACTGCTAATAGGCCAATTACAATGTAATCGCTTCATCTCAGATGCCGTGTAAATTAAGAAATGGGCATAGTGTTTTGCCCCTAGCCCCAGCTGCCAGGGACGAGCGCAGATGGGCTACCCTATGGCGCGCCCGCTGCTCGCGTCCGCTGCGCGAGGAGTAAGGCATGCCAAATATATAGTCTGAGAGAGCAAGAGCGCTAACCAAAGGCTCCACCCCTAATAGCCCCCAGCTACCTGGTATCGGGAATCAGAAACGCCGGCACCCTCCACAACAAGCGGGGAAACCCTGTGGTGGACCGGGGTGCAGGCGTCAGACCCAGAGGAGGGATGAGCAATGCATGAACGCAATGATAACTTATGCCGTTTTTAAAGGACAGCTAAAATCCAATTTAAATTGGTAAATATTGGTAATTGTGAGAAGTTGGCCTGGTATGTGATGTCCACTAATTAAAGTGGGCATCAGTCCAAACAACCCTTATGGTGATTTAAGAGGTCAAAGATAACCTTAGAGAGCGATCCAAGTGGTAGCTGTGGAGAGCAGCCTTCAGGCTTAGTCTTGAAGGAATGTTAAGCAGTGTGTTTTACCAGAATGCAACCTTATTGGTTTTTTTTGTCCTCATAGTGCCAAAAAAAACCTCAAAATGGAATACCTCCAACTACTCCATGCCATACTTTGCCAACCATCTGGATAGGCCATGGAGAAAGATAGGGCGTTCCGTTCTTGATATCACCGATACCTTTTCCAATCCTGTTCACTTTATCCAGTTTCATCCGCCCTAGTTACTTGGGAGATTTGGACCAGCGGTGTTTTGGCTTAATCATTGGACCCAGTATCTTTTTCCCTCCAAATTAACAAATTTGCCCATATCTTCACCTTACTTTTTGAATCACAAGCCATGTCACTCTCACTAGTGTATATCACATTTCTAAAAAGTTCTGAGAATACTGGAGGGTCTTCTGATTTCCAGAGCCTACAAATCTCTCTCCTGGCTAAGATAATCACAAAAAATATAAAATTACACATAGGTGTGTTCATATGATAATCATTTGGTAGACCGAAGAAAATCAGACTAGTACCTATATTAATTGGTCTCTTCAAAACAGATTTCAGAAAAGCACATACCTCATTCCAATATGGTTTAATTTCTGTACATTCCTTGAATATATGGACATCATCTGCATCGGGGAATTTACACCTTGGACAGCTGTATACTATCCCTGTTACCTTAGTCAGCTTTTCTGGAGCCCAGTATACTCTATAAGCTGTATAGAGATGATTTCTCCTCAATGCAGCAGGTTTTACTAGTTCCTGTAACATTACAAAAGAATCAAACCAAACTTTATATACATCTCTACTATTCTCCCCGTTCTCTCCATATTCCTCACCCCAGAGTCTGGTTACATCCATTTTTCCCTGGTCTTCCGTAATAAGCAACGATCCATACCAATATGCAACTTCCTTCTTCCAGATGCCATCTCTAACAATTTGATCTAATACCTCTGAATGAGCTTCCTCGGCCTGCCAAGTCTGTGTTGACCACCAAGATGCAATCTGATAATATTTAAACCTGATCAGTGATCCTAGGGTTAACCTGCTCAGTGCCTCCCAGCTCATTAGATTACAACCATCTTGTAGGTCTCCCCACTTCTTTATTCCCCCTCTTCTAAGAGGTATACTCAGTTGATCTTGTAGGCACTCAGGAGTGCCGGGGGAATCCCAGACTGGAGCCTGTGTCGCATAGTATGAAATATCCATTTTTTTCCTTATAAAAATCCATGTTTTCAAGGGGGCCCTTAATGTTTTTTATCTTATTTTTTTGTAAAATTTTGGATCGCCGTACTTGAACAGGAAAGAGACCTGGCCCTGGGACGTATCTCGTAACATGGCTTTGAACAAAAGACTCAGGGCCTGATGTAGGACACCAAATACCGGTCAGTAACGGCCGATTTCGGCCGTTACTGACCGGTATTTTGGCTTTTGAAATGTAGGGGGCCTTAAATGTACCGATTCGGTAAATTTACTGATTCGGTAAATTTACCGAATCGTTATATTTACCGAATTGGTAAATTTACCGAATTGGTAAATCTAGATGTAGGTGGCACTGAAAACAGTGCCACAGGCCCTTAATAATTCGTTATTTACCATGAAATACTATTTCATGGTAAATAACGAATTCCTGTATACATGCACATCTGAGCATGTACACCAGTGCCATGTGGCATGTATGTGTGTCACATGGCACACAAGCCAGAATCAGGGGTGCAACAGGGTGTCAAAGTGACACCCTGCCCCCCTTGACAATTCGGTAATTTTACCGAATCGGTATTTACCGATTCGGTAATTGCCATTGATTCCTATGGGCCTCAAGGCCCATAGGAATCAATGGCAATTACCGAATCGGTAAATACCGATTTAGTAATTACCGAATCATACCGATTCGGTAAAAATTACCCAATTTTTTCCTACATCTGATTTACCGAATCTAGAATACCGAATCGGTAAAATTCGGTTTTCTAGAGTTGGTAAATCAGATTTACCTACATCGGGCCCTTAATGATGAAGAATCTGGGTTATTCATCAGGATCCCGAAATTTTTTAAATTAAAAGCATAACAGTAAAGTAATAAATCTGGTAAGGCTAACCCCCCCACTTTAAGGCCTCTTCTCAATTTTTTCCAAGCTATCCTGGAACCCTTTGTTGCCCATATAAAAGTACTAATTTTACCTTGCAATTTGGCAATATCTTCTCTCTTAAAGGTTAAAGGAATTGTGTTATATAGAAACTTTATTTTCGGCAAAATGATCATTTTGACGAGATTTACTCTCCCATAGATGTTTAAGGGGAGATTTTCCCACCTAGTTAGTAAACCGGCGACTTCCTTCGAGGTCTTCTTCCAATTTACTTTTGGGATGTCTTTAAATTCTGCACTAAGTGAACCCCTAAATGCCTAGTTCTAGACTTTGCCCCTGGGTAGCTATTGACTTGATTCCACTCCATTATTTCAGTTTTGTCTTTATTGATTATGTATCCTGACACTATTCCAAATTCTTCCGCCATCTCAAATAACCGTGGTATGGTTTCAGTGGGATTAGTTGTGTATAGAAGGAAGTTATCTGCATAAAGAGCGGTTTTAAGTTCCAACTCTCCCAACCGATAAGGCGCATGGCAGTGTCCTTCCTTAACTTGCAAACAAAAGGTTCAATATAAAGGGTAAATAATAGCGGTGACAGGGGGCACCCGTATCTTGTGCCTCACCCTACATTAAACCAGTCTGACATCACTCCATTTACCAATACCTTAGCTTTAGGACCAAGATAAACATTTTTGAGAGCTTGAAGAAAGTTATCAGGGAATCCAAATCTTTTTAGGGTTTGCCAAAGGTATGGCCACCTAAACTGATCAAACGCTTTGGCAGCGTCTATGGCTACTATTGTCAGCGGAGCTTTGTTTACTACAGCCATGTCGATGGCTCCCATTACCTTGAAGGTCAACTCGTTGAGTTGCCTCCCAGGTATGAAACCACGTTGATCTAAGTGAACTACCGTCTTATTAACCTTTGCCACCCGCGCTGCCAGAATACGAGTAAACAATTTATAATCTGAATTTAATAGTGATATAGGTCTGAGGGATTCAATTGATTGTGGATCTTTATTGGGTTTTAAAATTAGTGTGACAGTAGTTTCTTCCCATGAGGCTGGGGTGTTTTCACCACCAACATAGATTTTATTGAACAGGATTTATAGCATCGGCACTATGCTCTCCATAACTAACAGATAAAACTCACTCGGGAGCCCATCCGGTCCTGCAGCTGTCCCCCTGGTCGTTTTTCTACACTAGGCCCGGATGTCTTCTTCTTTGATTTCAGATTGTAAAAAAACCTTAAATTCCTCTGACAGCTTGGGGAGCATAACTGCATCTAACCATCTCTCCACTTCTGCCTGTTCTAGACTTGTATCTTCTGTGTATAGATCATACATAAAACATCTTGCTTCTTCCAATATCTCATCCTCACTACAAGTTGATCTACCGGAACCCCGCAGATTTAGGCTCTTTCTAAAATTCCTGGCCTTTTCTGTTCTTGCCTTCCAAGCTAACAGAGACTGCAACCTTATTGTATTGGTTAAATGAAAGGAGAATCTCACAGTAGTTATAAAAATATGTATTTATTATTATAACACACCTTAAACACCTCACAGTATCTGCTACATGCAGATAAAAATAAAGCACACAATACTGTAGCGGAGAAACAAACGTAAGTAGCACTAATACACAATGGGCTCCAGGGGAAGACCAAACCAAATACTAAATGGTGGTATAAGAACCACAACTCGAGTCGAGATAGTGTCTAGAGGTTGTAGAATCAATGGGACACCAAGGACCCACCCAGGGTGAGTAAGGAGGGAGCCCATGGAGGACGGGTGCAGTGTGAGAACACAACTGTGTGCTACGTACAATTCAATGGGAGAGTCGCGGTTGCAGTTTTAGTGTTTAAGGACCCTTCCCAGTCGATTACGAAGAAACCCTTTAGTACATAGAAGATTAGAGAGCCACCCCACCCATGGATACTGAAGTACCAGAGTTACCTATCCCAGGGAACCCGGGTGCATAGGGTCGAAGTGGCATCGGAAACTGTTGTCGTTCTCAATGAAAGTCTTCAAAGAAATGCCACTGCTGGAAAGAAAAAAGTGTCCGGTAGAACCCACAGGTGGATTCCTGAACCTAAGATCAGAGGGGACAGAGTCTGGGTCACTCAGGAGTGACCAGGGGCTGAGTAGACGAATGCCTACCCATGTCGGGTGCTTCAGGTGAGAAGAGGGAGACCGTGACTCTGCAGCCATGGGGACCAGGAGATGTCGAGTATAACCAGGAGCCAGATATGAGCTGTCCCATGAAGGATGTCGAGTGCTGATGGGTCGGTGTCCGGCGGGAGCACCAACAAGCCTTGGCAGCAGCAACCCACAAGGAACATCGACGAAGGTCACGGTTTGGGCCAGCAAGGACCAGGAGACCCACCACAGCAAGGGGAGTCAAGGCAGGCCTGGAGCTACCAGGGGAGACCAAGAAAATCAGTGTTGTCCCTCAAATGGACCCACAGGCCAAAGGGACAGGAGTCGCGAAAGGACCTCTAGCAGTTTCACAAAACAACAGCTTGCAGGGCACAGAGTAAGAGGAGGCCAAAGTCCTTTGTACGAAATGTGCACAGAGGTAGGGGCTAATGATGGCCAGATGCACTTAGTTGGGGAATACCAACATGCATATGCACTTGCAAATGTATGCAGTGCACAGGGCTTTGGGTTATGCGGTCCCTACAAGGGATACTGACCTCAAACTCAGTGAGAGGGCATCTCAACCTCGAGGAACATAGGAACCCAACTCCTGTGTTGCTGGAGCCTTCTGAGTCTGCAGAAGCAAAGGATCAGCAGACCGGTCAGTTGCGTTACGGTGCGTGCAAATGCAGGGGAGTGACTCCTTCACCCCAAGGGAGATACTTCAAGTGTCCTTGATGCTCCACTGGTCCTACACAGAGCCTGTATAGTGCACGGGCACAGACAATGCTTTGGACGGAGAGGGAGACAAAGTCGGGTCCAGTCAAAGCCCAGCAGTGTCCAGACGGTCGAAGTTCAGTGGTTTCTTGATCAGAATCTTGTCCACGTCGAATCTAGGGTCCGACAGCCAGGTGAGCCCTTTTGTCCCCAGGGGAGGGGATTGAACAGATTCAGGGGACCCACCCATGGAAGGGTCAGGACAGTGTGGAGGATACTCCCCTGTCCTTTGCCCAATTTCGCACCCGAGCAGGAGCCAACAGCTCCCAGATCTGGTTTGAACTGGACTATGCACAGGGACACCAAGTGTGCCCCAGATACAGACCTTCAGGCACTTTGGAAGTGCACCCACCCAGCCCTAATACACTAAGTCCTGTCTGGGAGGTGGTCAAAGCTCCCTGTGACAGAATGCCTATTGTCCTGCCTGCCCCTGTTCGAGCTTGGCTCAGCAGCAGGAGGGCAGAAATGTGTCTCTGGTCGGCAGCAACCATTTTGTGCTGCCCAGGTCGAGAAGGCTGGTTCTGGGAAGACCAGTGACCCCTCGGAGCTTGTTTCAAAAGGGTGGAATCATACCTCATCATTACCGGTGTGGAGGTATGATTTCGAAATGTTTGATACCAAACACAACATGTTTTGTTGCAGCCGTTTCGAGATAGCATTTTACGCGAACATATAATGCACCTCTGCCTATATGTCTGGATGCGTCACCGACAACACAGGAGATTGGTCTCCGAAGGCTGCAGAAGGGCTCTGCTCATGCAGGGCACCCTCTCACATAAAGCCAAACACCCTGCCTTCAGGATTGTCAAGGCCTGCTAGAGGGTGACTGATTTTAAGTGTAGTGACCTACAGATATAGTAAACCTATATCTAAAGTAAGTGGTGCATGCACCATCTTACACAGGCTGAAATGGTAGTCCTGTAGTTCCATTTTGCATGGCCCCTCGTGAGTGGCATGATACATGCTTCAGCCCATGGGAGGCCTCTGGGGTAATTATGCCCTGGGTACCCGTGTACCATATACTAGGGACTGACAAGGGTACCCAAGTGTCTAATCTGGAGTGTACCTAAGTATATGCATACCATTTTAAGGAGAAATCAGAGAGACCTGGGTCCTGATTAGCAGGATCTCAGTCAGACTAGTCAAAAACAGTGTAACATCAAGCAAACAGTGGGAGTACCCATAAGAAGCAGATACTACTTTCCTACACTAATACTTTTAAGAAACTTCCTAATGGAAATGGCCTAAGCGCTTGGTTATCAAAGACTAATCAATCTCTCATAACACTGGGCCAAATTTAGAAGGCATTTTTATTGATCACAGAGCAACAAATGAGACATGGAAATATTGTAGCTGCGTTCTTTCAAGGGCTACGGCCACCTTTAACCCTTTAACTATTGAACAGCAAGGAACCGTCCTATGATGTCAATACACATGCATTTTATAGGGCCTCTTTCACAAACTGAGGTTAAACCATTTGTCTTAATTATGCAGCGCACCAGGGACAAAGCCTCTTTTTGTGGCACTTCAACAACGTGTTCCATTTGTGAAGAGGATAAAGATCTTTAAAAAAATGTAACATGCACACAAGGCCATTTTAAGGTATGGGTAAAAGGGTTAATTGCCCAGAGACCCCATATGTCAAAGGGCCCACTGCACAGTGATCGGAACAGCCGTGGAAATGTGTACATACACAGTTGTTTTTTTTTTCTTTTACTTCATTTGCGTGTTTTTTCATTTGTGTAGCTCATGACTGATTGACACTCAGCATGGAGAGAGTGACTAGAAGTATAAGCAAATTAGCTGCACTGCTGAACTAAAATGAACAGCTGGAAAATCCAACTAGACGTGCTTTTTCTTTTTGCACAGTGCATTGAAGTCATCAGAATGACAGCCAGTAGTGCAGCGGAAGACCGTGTATATATACTGTTCAGGCTCAGATCTACAATGCAGTCTGAACTGTAACATCGGGGCTTCTGCAAAGAGCCAGACAGTCCACGCATTAAACCACAGGCCGACAAATCACATTTACGCACTTTAACCCCTTGGCCGCGGTGGTAATTCTGCCGCGGCGCTGGGGGATTGAAGTTGAAGTTAAGATATTTATTGAGCGCACGATTACCAGGCGGTTCCTTGGCACTATGGATATGGGCCCAGGAGGGCAGTGAGTGGATACTTAGACCGGGAAGGCTTGTGAAAAGAGTAGGGTCTTCAAGACTTTGCGAAACTCAAGGTAAGAGGGCGTGGATCTAATGGTGCAAGGAAGGGTGTTCCAGAAGGTGGGAGCAAGGAGGGAGAACTTAGCGCCCCCAGATCTTTTCTTCCTGAAACGGGGTACAGTCAGAAGGAACTGGGTAGAGGAACGCAGCTCCCTACTGGGAGCGTAGATTTTGATTGCCAAATTAATAAAGGCTGGAGCAGTTCCAGCGCGAGCCTGGAAAGCCGTGCAGCCCATCTTGAATAGGGCCCGCTCCTGAATGGGGAGCCAATGCAAGGATTTAAGTAGAGGAGTGACATGGTGAGATTTAAAGAGGCCATAAATGAGTCGAGCAGCCTGGTTTTGGACCATTTGAAGGCGCCGAAGATCATAGGCAGGGATCCCATTGTACAAGATATTGCCATAGTCGAGGCGTGACAAGACCATGGCCCATAGGATCAATTTAGGAGCAGAAAAAGAAAAAAAAACGGGATATCTTACGAATGGTGCGAAGAGTTAAAAAACAAGATGACACCACTGAACTGATCTGGGAATGAAGAGAGAGGTGATTGTTGGGAGTGATCCCTAGTGTCTTGACTGAGGAGGAAGGTGAGGGAGGGGTACCCAAGGAGGGGGGCCAAAATAATGGGGTCCAGGGACTGGAGCTGCCACCTGTGAGTAGTAGTTCAGTTTTATCTGGATTTAATTTAAGGTGGTTGCAGTTCATCCAGTCCCCGATAAAAATCATAACCGATTGGAAATTGTGAATAGACTCGGGGGAGGAAGAAAGGTTGAAAATGAGCTGGAGGTCGTCGGCGTAATTGAAGACCGTGACCTCCATCAGCTGTAAGCCAAAAATGAGAGGGAAAATGTATAAATTAAAAAGAAGCGGGGAGAGGGAAGAGCCCTGAGGGACGCCACATTGAACCTTATGTGGAGTAGCGGAAAAGTCGGCCAGATGGACAGCCTGCGTGTGGCCACTCAGAAAGTAGGTAAGCCAAGCCAGAGCATGTCCCCTAATGCCGGCCGCCTCGACATGGGAAAGAAAGATGGAATGATCAACCGTGTCGAAGGCGGCGGACAGATCAAGGAGGGCCAATGCCTGGGGCATGTTGACATCCATCCCCTCTCTGAGTTTGTCCATAACAGAAAGAACTACCTTTTCAGTGAAGTGTGATGGACGAAAGCCCGCCTGGCAGGGGGCCAAACTGCCGCTATCCTCCACAAAGGCACTCAGAACTTTAGTGACGTGGCTTTCCAGGACTTTACCCAAGAACGGGAGAAGGGAGATGGGGCGGTAGTTGGGAAGGGAAGTCGGATCGGCGCCAGGCTTCTTAAGAATAGGGATTATGATTGCAGATTTGTGAAGGTCAGGAACAGTGCTCTGAATCAGGGAATCATTGAGAAAGGTGAGAGGAGGCTAGGGACAAGCCAAATAGATCTCCCTTAGAACATATGCCGGGCAAATGTCGGAGGGGGATCCAGACTTGACTCTGGTAATCAAGGCCAAAAAGGTTTCCCTGGTCAGAGGAGGAATGTGATTCAGGAAAGACAGATTGGACGGGGGTTGGGGGTCAGTGAAGGAAGGGGGGGGCGGTGAAATGTTGGATTTGATGGCAATGATTTTCTCAATGAAATAGTCGTTAAGAGAGTCACAGAGGGATTGGGAGGGGGAAGGTTTGAGGATGTCTCTGTCCGAAGAGGCCAACTCATGGACGGTAGCAAAAATTTCCTTGGGTTGGTTTTCAGCCGAGAGGATTTTTGAGGAGAAGTAGTTGGTCTTAGCCAGGAGAATAGCTTTTTTATATTCGTTGGATACGGAAATGTACTGCAGTTTCAGTGCGGGGCAGTAGGCGCGTCTCCAAGTGCGCTCTGCCTGCCGTACAGTAAGTTTCTTATCCTTTGGGTTGGGGGGCCGCACGGCGCCACCATGCTCGTGACGGAACCACTCCGTCACGAGCCGCGTTGGCGCTTTGCTTGTGACTGAATGGTTCCGTCACGGCCTGCACGTTCAAAAGAACGCGCCGTGCAGGCACGAAATCAGCGCCACGCAGGCGCGGCGGCTGGGCCATGACGGAATCATTCCATCACCAGCACAGCCCCACCGTGGCTTGTGACGGAATGGTTCCGTCACGAGCGTGGAAGGGGTTAACTTGTGTGTGAAATAATGCGCAGACAATGAGGTTACTTGTTCCGCCCAGCTTCCATCTCTGCCACTCCCTTCCGGCCAGGGCGCTTTTATTACCACTAACCCACATAATAAAGGACCATCCAACATATCTTATATTACGGGGGTAATGTCTGACCCTAAAGTCAGGCTTCACAGTAGTCTCCCCGTAATGCTCCTGTTGCGTCACAGGAGTGACACTGCATTCCTCTCCAAAATACATAAATGAAATCAAACAAAACAACAGTAACAGACTGCCTCCAATATCACGCACAATGCTAACTGAGCACATCTACACAACTCAGAAATACATAATCACGTAATCAAAGAAAATGGAAACGTCTTACATTAGATGATCCCTCAGTTGGGTAGACGGCAGGGGATTATGTCTCACACTGTATTTGGTGCAGGTATCATGATCGGGCAGCCTGCTGGATGATGGGAGCGGGGAGCTCCAAGTGGGTGTGTAAGGGAGACCTGGTGCTTCACTCTCCGCCCTGTGCGGATCCGGTACTTCAGTCTCAGGACGACCCCAGTCATAAGTGTCCACATAGTCATTCACCACTGATGGGACATCTCTCTCACTCTGATCAGGTCCCTGCTGAGGATGAAATCTTTTGAACGCTGACACATCTCTGGTGAGTGTCTCCAAATTTCTCCTCACCGTGACACAGGTACCTTTCCGATGAATCACAGTCCATGATTCTCACTCAAATGGCAGTTGGAACTTGCTACCAGCATTTCGAGTTTGTACCAATACCAAATCACCCTCCCCAAGGTCGGATGTCTTGGCCCTTCGTCGATGACTGGCATGATCATTTTGCTTTTGACATCGACCTTGCACTTGAGGGCCATCAATCATGCCCATCTGCCACTGCGGATGATGTAGACTGGAATCCACAACTACTCGTCCCATGGAAAGATGTTCCGGTGCTCCCACCATTGTGGAATGAGACGTCTGGCAGTATTCACCAAAAAAAGAATATATTGCCTATTCAACAGGTTGGTGACTCGCATTGGCAATTTGAATAACCTTATTCAAAGTATGCATAAATCTCTCTGCTTTGCCATTGGCCTGTAACCATAGCAGTGTAAACTTCTTGTGAGCGATACCGAGGGAGAAAAGATAGGCCACTATCTCCTGCCCCTGAAACGGAGGGCTATTATCAGTTCCTATTTCCTGTATCAGACCATGAGTGGCCATCACTTTCTCCAATTTGGGGACCACCTCTCTGGCACTCAATGAAGGAATTAACTCCACCTCCGGGTACTTAAAGTAATCATCAATCAGTACAAAATTATGTCTTCCATCTGGCAAACTGCCAAAATCTAGACTAACGCATGCCCATGGACATTGTGATCCAGACTCAGTTATTACTGGGGAGGGCCGACTCACCTCACCAGCAGCCTAGCACCCAGGGCAAGCACTGACCACTTCCTCCACCTTCTCATCCATTAGGGGAACCATACCTTGGTCCGCAATTAACTTTTCGTTTTACCCATATGGCCAATTGGATTACTCGATCTGTGAGAGAAGTAGGCTAAACAAGATGATGTCCCTGTAGATTCTGCACTCAGTTCTTGGCGGACATAATGCAAACTTTCCATGATCCGTCATGCTTCCGGAATGAGCAAACCCCACTCCTTCTTCATCTTCTGCCACTGGTTGCTCTTCATGGTGTCTAACGCTCTCTGGAGGCACTCATCTCGACTGGTCTCCTCACGCAGGACATCCATGGAGAGTGGAAGGAGACAGCATTGGCCCGCCACATATTGAACATACACCTCCGTCTCATCAGCATCAGCCTCCTTGCTAGGAGACGATTGCGAGACAGGTAATCAGCAGAGTTGTGAGATCTTGGATCATATTCCACTTGAAAGTTTTACTCCTGCAGTTGGAGCATGCACTTCTAAATTCATGGTGGCAGCTTGGCCGCCGTGCCTGCAAACAACAGAAGAAGTGGTTTTTTGTCGGTTGCTACTATGAACGGGTGTCTGTAGACATACAGGTGAAAGTGTTGGCCACCCTAATGAATAGCAATTGCTTCTTTCTCAATTTGAAAATATCTTTTTTCCATGTTGGTCAGTGAGTGATTGGCAAATGCCACCGGAGCCCAGTCTTCCTACTCTGCACATCGCTGCATTAAGACAGCACCCAATCCTTTTGGGCCAGTATCAACGGCAATCATGGTGTTCTTCCATGGGTCAAAATAGGCCAACGTAATCTTGGCTGAAAGAGCATCTTTGGTTGCTTGGAATGTAGTTTCTTGTTCAGGACCCTAGGACTATGGAACTGACCCTTTGGTAAGCTCACGTAAAGGCTGGGTGAGGGTGGTGAGGTCTATAATGAAGCAACCACAACAGTTAATCATTCCGTCAAGCCTCTCACCACTGTGACAATGGCGCGTCTTTGATATCTCAAACTTTATCAGGGTCTGGTGTTACTCCTGCTGAGGAGAAGACATATCCAAAGAATTGCAGCTTTTGCTGTAGGATATGCATTTGTTGCAGTGAAGCATCAGACCGGATTCTTGAATCCTCGTGAGTACTCTAGTTAGTCTTGGGTGGTGTTCTGGAATGGTTTTTGCATGGATGATGATGTCATCACTGGCATTTACAACTTCGGGGATATGTGCTAAACAGCTCCTAAATGGTGTTCTAAAACACCTCAGCCGCGCTGGATTTGCCGAATCTTAACTGTTTGTACCCCCGTAGGCCTACATGGGTTGCGAAGGTTGTTATATATCTGGACTCTTCGTGTAGCACCAGCTGATGACATCCTGATCGTAGATCGAGTATGGAAAATCAACATGCTCCACTCAATTCACCAATCAGATTGTCAATCGTAGGTGTGAGGTGTCATTCCCGTTTTACCACCGTGTTAGGCATGCTCATGTCCACACAGATTCTCACCTCTCCCGGTTATTTGGGTTTTTGAGTAACGACAATGGGAGAGACCCGGGGGTGGGCCCCGTTACCCTCTCAATGATAACAGCCATCTCAAGCTTAGCCAACTCTTTCTCAACCAGAGGTCTTTTTTTTTTTTTTTTAAACCTTTATTGTACAAAGAAAGCTCACAAATACGGGCCTACAACCCCACGGGCTGGCCACCACACGGTAAAAAACGTAGCAAAGGAGAATAAGTTCTTCACAGGATATGACACCAGGAGCACAGGAGAAACCACAAAGGCCATCGAGCAATCAGCAAAAACAGGATAACAAAAGGTTAATTTTCTAATACGGGGCGGGGGAACAGAAGAATAACGGGCCGTGAAAGAAACAACAGGGGAGGGGCCGCGGCAAGCCGCCATTTTATGAACACAGGAGAGACAAAAAGCCATACAAACATAGCTACCAAACAATATACACATAATCGGATTACAAAGAAGCTACAATGGCATCAGTCAAACCGTGCTCACCCTTCACCGCCCCCACCCAAATTGAGGAGACAGAACCAAAAAGGCCCCCATTGCAAAATACAATACGATACGCACCCCAACGAAAATAAAGAGACCCCCATAAAGGAGGAAGGGAAAGAGGGAAAAAGGGGACGAAAGAAGGGACTCCCACCAAATCACGCCCCCCCGGGAGACAAGGCAGGACAACATGATCCGGCAAGTGATATACCAAAAAGTCAATACCAAAATAACCAGCGGGCCACAATCAGACACACACCGGAATACGAACGCCACAGAAACTCCCCAGGGGGACACATGAGGAGACAGAGTCCCGAAAAGGTGAATACACAAGAGCCATAGAACAAAAAAGGAAGAAATAAGGGGGGAAAAGGACCCCCCAATAGAGACAGACCCCCCCCACCCACCCCTAAAGCCCACCCTGCACCCCTGCAGAAGGCTACGGCCTACCCCCCCACAGCGTGCCTGTCGCCCTAATTAGAACCCAAAATATAGCAGAGCAAAGTTGAGTCGGAAACAGAAGACAAAAACAGGAAGGGCAGGGGAAGGGAACACGGGACGGGAGACACATACATACACATACACGGGGGAGGGCCGGGAGACAGGAGGAAACGCACCCGGCCACCCGCCTGAATCGAAGGTCCAAGAACCCGGGAAGCCAAAGATTATCAGGTTACAGTCCAGGAGCACCAAACAGTCACACATAACCATACCAGGACACGTTGACCATCCAAACCAGTACAAGACTACCGCATGCCGATGTCAGTGCACATCAGCCCTGTCCCTGTTTGTCCAAAGTGGGAACGGTCCAATCCAGCGAGGACCAGGTCACGAAGAACAGAAGGCAGACAGCAGGAAAATCCAACGGCAGTCCAGAAAATACACGTGAAGTACAACACGGAAGATCCAGGAAAGTCACGAAGTGTAGTAAACGATGCAGGCACAGGTCCAAGGATATGTCCAAAGAAACCGACCCATCTGGGCCAGCACAGTAGAGATCGCCGGGCAGTGGCGGCGAAAAGGAAACGGGCGAGTCATGAAGGTCAGGCCAAGCAAAATCCAGCTCCCGGGCCAGAGGCAAAGGAGACAAAGCCGGAGGAGGAGGCGCCATCAAGTTCCGCACACCCACGGACGCGGTCGTAGCCGGGGCCAATTCTGCCAGGATAATTCCAGCCGCACCCCGCACCGGCAAAGCCACATCCGGCCGTGGGGGCCCGGGAGGCCCGCAGCGAGGAACCACCTCCGAAGTCATGACAGGCGCGGTCACCAAGAGTCGCCAGGAGAGCAGGGCATCCAGGACCTCCTTAAGTGTAGGAAAACCTTTACAGTATCCGGCACCCGGGCCATGCGGCGGGCCCCCAGCGCTCGTCCAGGCCCGGCCAAGACAATCGGGGTCGGTCGCCATTTGAGAGCCCAACAAGGCCGCGCGGCCGCCAACCTCCGCCGGGGCGACGGCAAGGCAAGTGTAGTTGCGCCGACCAGCGGCAGAGCACCCCGGGCAGGAAGGGGGGCCACCAGAAGAAAGGGACCTCACCGGCCACCCAACGCCACCGGACCCGTTCTCCGAGTCCGGGCGGTAAAATCAAAATGGCCGGACCGGAGAACAAAGGGGGAGCAAGCCGGATACACGAGGAGCTCCGGCAATGAAAGGCAGCGCCTCCACCAAAGGCCTCCTCCCCACGGGAATCAGCCAGGAAGGACCTCCGGCCCACACGAACAACGGCCTTCCGACCACCTCCACCGCGCCCCGAAGGGCAGCACCGCAGGCTCCGTCCGGCCCGGGAGCCGGCAAGAAGATCCAGGCCAGTCCGCTTCCGACTCCTCAAAACGATTGGGGGCACCGCACCGGTTCCACAGCAGCCAGGACAACCGGAACAAGAGGTAGGTGCCTGCAGGGCGTCGTAGCACTACCACACAGCAAAGAGGGCTTCCCGGGGCAGGATAACAGCAGGATAAATGTGAAAATACAGGCGGGCGAACGGAGCCGAGCTAAAGCGCGGCCATCTCGGTCGCGAGCTAGGCTCCTCCCCTCAACCAGAGGTCTTAAGTGAAACGAGATGCGCCAGTGACGTAAGGCGATGGGCTTCACGGCGGTATCAATATGCAGATTAATTTTCTTTCCTTTTAGGCACCCACTACCTTCAAAGACTGCCGGAAATTCTGAAAATAGGTGAGGAATTGCTTCCTGATGAATTGCAAAAGCCAATGAGACAATGCCTAAGTCTTCAGCCGCCTTGCACCCCAAAAGCATACCATTGCCTTCCTCTGCAACATATATTTGCGATGCTATGAATAGGGATCTTTTAGGAAATGGTCGCCTTGAATTTTCCTCTCTTCACCAGTAGTTTGGCTTGACCATACCCAAACACTTTGAGGTTTGCTGAGTTTCAGAGGTGACGCCAGCTTCAATGTTTCAAAGGCCTCTGCTGACATTATGTTAATGTGGCTCTGGTGTCGAGTGGTTTTCTGCTCTCCAATCCGTACCTGGCATTGTATAAGCCAACACGATGTCTGAGCAGCGGTGCCTATGGCGATATCTGAATGGACTGTATGTTCTTCCGTGTCATCATCGTCCATGTCACTGGTTCCTCCCCTTATTTACAGGAGCATGTTTACTGTGGGGTGCTGTCCTCGACCTTTCCCGGATCGACACACCTGCATGAAATGGTTGAGTTTGCCACACCCTGTACATTTCTTTCCGCGAGCTGGGCATTCAGCTGGGCTATAGCTGTTCCCACCACAATATCCAAAGGTCCGTTTTGTTGGGTTGTCTCTCTGACTTGGCTTGGTCGTGGGGAGTGTGTTGACAGCATTGACAGGTTCCATTTTTACCTGGGTTTGTAGGGCAGCCTCCATGTGAGCAGCTCTGGCGCGGGACAGCTCCTTGGTCTGGCCCAGCATTAGAATGTCATCTAGGGATTTTCCTGATTCTTTTAGTAGCCTTTCCCGTAATTTGGCTGAGGCACACCCTTGTATGATCTGACCTGGTATTTCCTTGTTTTCATTGTTGAATCCACACGTACTTGCAAGTTCTTTGAGGCGAGCGTTGAATGCTTCAATGGACTTTCGGCTTGTTGGCGCACTTAACGATACTCAAACCTTTCATAGTCCTGAATTGGCATGTGCTCGAAATGCACTGTGAGAGTGGCTATGAGGGTGAGGTGTGTTCTGGGGGCTGCTTAATTACGAGACTTTGGTATTTTATAGATGTCCCTTCCCCCCAAGGTGCAGAATCATATCTCTCTTTTGGACATTGTCAACTTTAGTGGCTTCAAGAAAAGTAGCACCCTCTCCACCCATTCTCTCCATCAGGGGGCTTGTGCTGAGGAGGGCACCTCTACTGTGAATGGCTCTATGGGTGGTATTGTGGCCATGATGATGATCTTTCTGGCTACCTTGTAGGGGAGCTCCAAATATCTCTTTTGGCTGTGGCTGATTATTTAATTGTCCTCTTGTGCTCAGGGTAAAACAGGTAGGTTTCAGCAGTATCCATGCAGATAACAGCAGTGGGGCAATGGGGTCGCGTGGGGAAAATTTCGAGAGACGATGCCGAGGGAAAATGCATGGACCGTGGCTGGGTTTCAGGTAGGCTTGCCCCTGTGTTTTAATCTTCGCGTTTCCTTTTGCTTTCCCTTTGTTTCTTCTTTTGTTATGTTTTCAGTTCCCTGCTCAGCAGGCCACCACTGACTGACCTTTTTGAGGCTAGGTTGAAACCCATCCAGCTAGTTGGCAGGTTACCATTACACAACCGTCGCCTGGGCCAATGAAAGCAGACTCACGCTGTGTATGGAAGAGTCCTTGTCAACAGTCAGCAGGGGGCACTGCATCCCTTAATGCGCTTTCTGCTGGATCACCAAATTATCAGGTACGGCTACCGCTTTTCACGTTCTGTGTTCCCCCTCCCGGTGCTGCACAGGTGGCGCTTGCTGAATTATTTTTTCTCATGCACGTTGGCATTTTAGGCTGCCGCCTCCGGCATGAGCACATCGTGTGTCAATCATGCATGTGCGCCTGCCACTAAATCTCCTGGATGGCCTGGATGACGCTCGTTCACCAGCCTTGTCTTCAATGTAATGTCAGGGCTTCTGCGAATAGCCCGGCAGGCCGACCGCTCAACCACAGGCCGACAAATCACATTCACGCACTTTAACTTGTGTGTGAAAAAATCAGCAGCCAATGAGGTTACTTGTTCTGCCCGGCTTCCATCTCTGCCACAGTGCCACCCTTCCGGCCAGGGCACTTTTATTACCACTAACCCACTTAGTACAGGACCATCCAAAGTGTCATATTACGGAGGTAATATCTCACCGCCCCACCAGTCAGACCTTATCCTTAAGATATCTGTTGAAGTACCAATACCTGATCCTTTGGGAGCTATGTAAGAGGGTGTGTTAATTTATTTTCTAAAGCACTCACTCATTGAATGTCTTGGCTCTATCTGATTACAACATCCAAAAGAATACAAACTCTACTCAATATGAATAAAATATGCCAAATGGTCATACAGAGGAAAAATGAAACCGTCATTGATTGAAAACTCAAGTCTTCAATGACGTCTGAAAACCCAGTAAATTTGGACCAATCCTAAAATCAGGGGATCTGTCTTTGGGACCACTCTGCTGGCTGAAGGGGGACTTGGGGGGGCAGCCGAACATCGTGAGGTCTGCCCCCGGGCAGAATTGGGAGGGGGAGGGGGGCGAGCAGGGAGCAGCCATTTTGCGGCTTTGGGCTGCCTTGGGAGTAGCCCAAAGGCAGCCCAATTTTAAAATGTAGCCCAAAGGTATTTACGGGGGGTTAGTGCTGTCCCAGCCACCATTTTAGGTTCTGGTAACCTGGTGGCTGGGAGTGCTGTAGTCAGGTTTTTGTCCTCGCCCACCCTCCCTGGGCTCAGGTTTTTGTGGGAGGCGTTTTGAAGTAGTTTTTTGGAACAGGTGCATAGGGGTTTATAATATTGTATGTTGTCGCTGGGAACAGGTCCTGGCGGAGTTGTTTTTGAAGTTGGACAAGTTTGGCTGGAGTTTGGTAGTTTATCGTTAAGTTTGGGGAGTTGGTGAACAGGAGTGGGGAAAGGTTAAGCAGTTTGGAAGTTTACATTAGAGGGTCGTTAGTTATAGTTGCAGGAAGGCAGATAGGATTGTAGGTCTTGGGAGGGTAGGAGTTCTAATGTTATGTGATAGCATTGTGTATTATTTAATGTATTGGAAGTTATGTATTGTATATTGCAGGGTGTTTTTTTAATCATGTGGGGATCGTAGGGGTGGGGGGAGGAAATGTCAAGGGGTAAGGTAATTACATGTTTAGAGAGGTTTTAGTTTTGAAATTAATCCAAAGTTAATCAAAAAAGGAATGGACACTAGTATCTACTAAACCATTGGTTCAACTATGACAACCCTCATAGGCAGCCTGATTCAATCGATGCGGTATATCTTTTATCCGCCCCGTCAGGTGTCATGGCATATTCATAGGGTAGTCAAGAAGCGTGTGGTATGCCTGCCTCACCCGAGGCTACCTCTGGTCCAGGTAGAAGTGTCCAGGAATAACAGGGAGGGAAATTATTATAAAAGACAGTGTGTCTCCCAAAAAGTTTTTTAATGAAAAAGGTTGACACTGTCGGTTAAAAATTATCGATATATATGTAATCGGGTAACTAGATTACCATATATCCATGTATATATGGATGCGTCAACATGTTTCAGCTCTTTGGGCCCAGCCGGGTCTGTAGAGCTTTCGTCAGGACAAAAAGACAAAAAAACATAAAAATGAGGTACTCACACAAATCGTGTAGGTTCCTTTCGCTATTTTAGCGTTTCTTATTAAGTCACCTGGAACATAGGAACACAAACAATACAATACAATATAGTATGTTGGTTATGGTGATTAGGCATAATGCTTTTCTTGAAGCACACATACTAGGATTACTAGTGAAATGGTATGCACCTAGTTTTTAGCTACATAAATTTGTTGCGAAGGAGAGAGAAGTGGAGAACAGGTTTTTAGTGTACATACAGTGAGCAAACTGATAATACATAGCATGTTGTGGCGGTAAAGTATTGTAAGTTTTGGTGATTAAACTCTATTCAGCATCTAGGCAAAGTGCGCGCAGTGTTGTATGGCATTTACGCGCTCTGTTCTGTGGCATTGAGGACACGCGGTAAAAGTAACTCTGAACAGTACCTTAATAGGTTCTTTTGAAAACTTCAACAGGGGTTTAGAAGTCGCTAGACGTGGTCTTTGCTAGAAGGATATTACCAAAAATTAGAGAGTCATAAACTGGACTTCTTACCCGTGTGCTGTCGTCTTTGGCAATAATTCTTACCCACGCGGACCGCGTTTAGGTCCCTGTGCTGACTCTGCCCCTGGTTACAGGCGGGGCTCAGCTTCCTGGCCTTATGACAGCAAGACTTGAAACAAAGGAAGGACTCCAGTATTTGGCCTTCGTCCCTCCAAGATGGATTCCACCTCCCAGTATAACACGAAGATTTCAAATACACAGGTTTATAGACCTGATGTGTTCTTTTTATGATAAATAGGCACATTGTTTGTCAAATTGAATAAAGGGCACAGACAGTGATATGTCGTTATGGCAACATATCGACTTATAAATGAGTTTATTTATTCATTGTGTGGATTCTGATGTTGGTGATCCAGTCGTTTTTAACAGATGTATGTCACACTTATCTAGACCGAGTGGATTGTTTTTCATTCCTGCCATAAAGCGAATCGTATTCCTCATGGAAATGTTAGTAGAACTGACTCCATGGAATGTTATCATTCATCCCTGATAGATGGGTGCCCAAACGTTCCACCCACCTTTGTTCTTTTTCAAACAGAATTTGTTCTGCATTGTTGTTCTTGTCTTGCAGCATTTCGAGTACTGTCCAGCTCAAGTCATCACAGGTATGTCCCGCTTCCACAAAATGTGTGCAAAGCTTCGTGTTGTTTCTCTTCATTCTCACGTTACTCCAGTGTTCTCCAATTCGTAACTTGATTTTCCTACAGGTCATGTCTATATATTGACGTTTGCAGGGACAGGTGACCATGTAGATCAAATGAGACGAATTACAATTGGTGTGATGCTTTTGAGTCCATTTAAAAGTCTCTGTCAATTGAAGAGTTTTGGTCGGTTTTGTGAATTTACAATACACCACAGGTACCACATGGGTAATGTCCAACGACAGGTTGCATCCTGGCGTCTCTTATGACAGTGTGGGGTTGTTTCATTTTAGGTCTTGTGTGGACCAGAACGTCTTTTATGTTTTTAGTTCTCTTGTTTGCAAATCTTGGTTTTGGCCAATCAAATTGTCCGGAGGTAATTATCTGCCAGTTTTTTCTGATGTGTTTCTGTACATCATAAGTAGCAGGACAATAAGTGGTTACACAAGTCACCAAATCCTTTATTGGTTCCTTTTTATTGGTTTGTAAAAGGCATTCGCGTGGCTGGTGTTTAGCCCTTTTCATGCATTTTTTGATCACTGATGGTGTGTAATCCCTTTGTTTTAATTTCTGGCTCAATTCCATTGCTTGTATCTGATAATCATTGTCTTTGCTGCAGTTCCGTTTGTGGAGTAGAAATTGGCTGAAGGGGAGATTGTCCCGCAGTGGTCGTGGATGGTAGCTACAGTATGAGAGCAAGCTGTTCTTTGCCGTGGGTTTTGTGAAAGTTTTTGTCTCCAACTTCCCGTTCTCATGAAAAATGGTTAGGTCCAGGAACGCTATACTTTGGTTACTGGAGGCAAACGTGAACTTAAGCCAACGGTCTCTTGCATTTAGCCATTCCATGAATTTCAACAGGTCTTCTTTGATATCCCAAATCAGCAGGACATCTTCAATATATCGTTTCCAGTATTTAATACTGGAAACGAAGGGATTTGTAGTGTTGAGTACCCAATTTTCTTCAAGTTGACTTACATAGAGTCCTGCCACCGAAGGAGCGCAGGCGCTTCCCATGGAGGTTCCATGGCTTTGTAAGAAAAGCTGTCCATTGTACTCAAAGTAATTTTCTTTTAGGACTAGACGACAACACTCCAAAACGAAATGACGAGGGGTTTTATGTGGCCAGTCTTGGCTAAAAAGAAGATCTTCCAACATTTGTAAGGTATCCTCCTGGGGCAAGCTCGTGTATAATGCCTCAACATCTAGGCCTACCAGCAGCATTGTGTTTGGATTGTATTCAAGGTCCGCAATTTGTATCAGGAGGTCTCTAGTGTCTTTTAAATAAGTGGGAGTTCTTTGGACCAACTTTTTCAAGTACTCATCTACAAATTTAGAGAGGGGCTCCAACAGTGATCCGATGCCCGAAACAATGGGACGTCCTGGGGGGGGTGACTTGTTCTTGTGTGTTTTTGGTAACGAATAAAAGAATGGTATTTTGGGGCTTCTGGGTGTCAAATATTCAGCCTCTTTTTTTTAAATCCATCCGCTCACCTCTGCCTCGTGTACCATGATAGCGATGACATTAGTCAATCTGTCAGTAGGGTCTTCTTCAATTTTTTTGTAGAAGTTCTCGTCAGATAGCAGTGATAGGCATTGTACGGCAAAGTGCCTGTTTTAAGAAAGTGTGATGTGCACCTGTTTCAATAAAGCGGCCGTTTACACACACAAATGGTTGCATTTAGGCGCTGTGTCTAATTTAAAAAACCCAGTTTTTGTCTTTTTAGTTAAAAATTATTTAATACATTTCCCCTGTTATTTAAATATTGCCACTCACTTGCACTATAATCGTGCCCCTCACCGCGGCTTCAGCGGTTCTTTCTCAGCGCGCCTCGCGCTTCCTGGGAAAATCGGCGCCATCTTGGGGGTTTGTAGGGGACGCTGACAGGACGCCATTCCGGGTAGCGCTCTAGCAGTCAGGCTGACTGGCTAGAGGCTTTCTGAAGAGGCGTACTTAAGGGGCGGTGGAAGGTGGGTCTGCCTGTTAAGGCTTTCCTTTGCTGCGCGCTTCGCTGTGGCATTTAGGCGCTGTGTCTAATTTTTAAAACCCCGTTTTTGTCTTTTTAGTTAAAAATAATTTAATACATTTCCCCTGTTTTTTAAATATTGCCACTCACTTGCACTATAATCGTGCCCCTCACCGCGGCTTCAGCGGTTCTTTCTCAGCGCGCCTCGCGCTTCCTGGGAAAATCGGCGCCATCTTGGGGGTTTGTAGGGGACGCTGACAGGACGCCATTCCGGGTAGCGCTCTAGCAGTCAGGCTGACTGGCTAGAGCCCTATATAGGCTCAGTATGCAGGCACGCAGCGTGTGCGCGCGGCGTGTGTACCGCAGTAACGCCGGAGTCACGCCAGAGTCCAGCCCGTCTGCGCCCGTCCGGGCTAAGGATGGGCTGGATAGCTGGGAGACTGGACATACTGAAGGTGAGTACGTTGGGATCTGGTACTCATGGCAGGATATGATTACTCTCAAGCCTTCTAGGTTGCCATGTCACCATAGGAACGCCCCGGAGACGCTCCATACTTTCCCCGGCTGCAGCTGTTTTCTGACTGCCCCTACGGTGCCGGTTTAGTCCGCGGTCGTTATACCGGCAGGTCCGAGTGTTAAATCGGGTAACAGCTTGAGGAGAGAAAAGGGGTTTCTTATAAATGCGAGGTCATTGATTAAGAACAATCTCGCATTTAAGGATTTTGTTTTGGCTAGGAAACCCTCTTGGGTTTTTATTACGGAAACGTGGGCTAAGGATTCCTCCGGACCAGATTTGGTGGAAGCAGTACCTGAAGGATATACGCTGGTGAGGGAGGACAGAGTGGGACAGTCCTGAGGCGGAAGCCGGGACCCGAAAAACCTATCTCCTCATTTTGCTGCTAATATATTTTAATTTAGTGTGTTTAGTGTGTGTTGTGATTTTTACCGCGCATTTGCACAATTCAGGGCTCGAACCCTGTGATATCACCCCTCCGGTCCCGCCATTTGTAGTAAGGAAAAGGAGCTGGGCAAGCAGTCTAGTGCTCCGCCCCGCCCGCCCTGCCTGCATAAAAGCGCCGAACGATCACATCCTTGCTGATTGCTAGTGAGTGGTGTGTATTACTAGTCCTGAGGCGGAAGCCGGGACCCGAAAAACCTATCTCCTCATTTTGCTGCTAATATATTTTAATTTAGTGTGTTTAGTGTGTGTTGTGATTTTTACCGCGCATTTGCACAATTCAGGGCTCGAACCCTGTGATATCACCCCTCCGGTCCCGCCATTTGTAGTAAGGAA
Source organism: Lissotriton helveticus (assembly GCF_964261635.1). Lineage (NCBI taxonomy): Eukaryota > Metazoa > Chordata > Amphibia > Caudata > Salamandridae > Lissotriton > Lissotriton helveticus. The sequence continues at coordinate 982,289,313 of NC_136071.1, read as the reverse complement.
AAGGAGCTGGGCGAGCAGTCTAGTGCTCCGCCCCGCCCGCCCTACCTGCATAAAAGCGCCGAACGATCACATCCTTGCTGATTGCTAGTGAGTGGTGTGTATTACTAGTCCTGAGGCGGAAGCCGGGACCCGAAAAACCTATCTCCTCATTTTGCTGCTAATATATTTTAATTTAGTGTGTTTAGTGTGTGTTGTGATTTTTACCGCGCATTTGCACAATTCAGGGCTCGAACCCTGTGATATCACCCCTCCGGTCCCGCCATTTGTAGTAAGGAAAAGGAGCTGGGCGAGCAGTCTAGTGCTCCGCTCCGCCCGCCCTGCCAGCATAAAAGCGCCGAACGATCACATCCTTGCTGATTGCTAGTGAGTGGTGTATATTACTAGTCCTGAGGCGGAAAACGGGACTCGAAAAACCTATCTCCTCATTTTGCTGCTAATATATTTTAATTTAGTGTGTTTAGTGTGTGTTGTGATTTTTACCGCGCATTTGCACAATTCAGGGCTCGAACCCTGTGATATCACCCCTCCGGTCCCGCCATTTGTAGTAAGGAAAAGGAGCTGGGCGAGCAGTCTAGTGCTCCGCCCCGCCCGCCCTGCCTGCATAAAATGACCCCCTGGCCTAGGAAGCGCAGCGGACGAGCGCAGCGGGCGCGCCGCCGGCGCGCCGAAGGCACGCCAAAGGCAAGCCCGTCTGCGCCCGTCCGCGACAGTACGGGACCAGGGGCCATAACCCCTGGCCAATATGGGCCTTTGATATGTTGGAGCGCTCAACAACTCCATGACCTATGTCCCGACTATTCTAAAGCCTGTCTCCATAGCCTGAATGTAGAAGATACCATCAGCTGTAAGGTGTGTCAGTACAACTGTCAGATTAGATCTCCTGCCAGGGCTGAACATACTAAGCTTACGTGTGGGCTACTTAACACCAGATCCATGAGGAAACACAGTCTTGATATTTATGATCTGCTTTCTGACATGAAACTCGATCAACTGTTTCTCACGGAGACGTGGCTTGATTCGAATTCAGAGCCAGACATAGTTGCCTCCCTTCCTGCTGGTTACACTCTGGCTCATCTGAACAGACCGCTAGGTAGAGGTGGGGGGATAGGGATAATATCTAAACAGCCATTGAGCTGTCTAATAGAACATCTCGCTATCATTGACAGCGAGATAGGAGCTTTCTTCATTAAGGTTAACACGGGGAATACGGTGAACGGCTTATTGATATATCGCCCACCTGGCCCCTCCACCCAGTTTATCACCAGCCTGACTGAAAGCATTACGGACACAGCCCTGCGTAGGGATAAGTTTCTGCTTTTGGGTGATCTTAACATCCATTTGGACAATCTAGCAGACAAAGGTATCACTGATTTCCACCAGCAACTTCAATCCCTCCAATTATCTATTGGATCACGAGCCCCTACCCATCTTAAGGGTAACCCTGGGCGAAGCACTACCCTACGCTCGCGGAGTTTGCGAAGTTTTCGCAACTTTGCACTACGCGAGCTGCACGTAGCACAGTGCGAACATGCGTAGTGCAGCGTAGCGTAGTGCAGCGGTCATTTTTTGCTTGTTCGCGGTCCTGAACGTCATGTTCGCGACCACGAGCAAGCAAAATGACATCCCGGCGAGATTCTCAACGCGAGGAGGTCAGGTTTCTCATTGTGAGTGGTTGCGCATGCTCGCGACCGCTCTCAATGAGAAACTACCTGTTCGCGTTGAGAAAGCTGCCGCTTGAGTAATAATCTACTCGAGCAGCAGAAAACTACAGCTCGCACTGTGCAAGATGCCGTTTTCAATGCTTGCCCAGTGCCGGATGCTTGTCCACACTGTGCAATCATTGAAAACTCATCTTGCACAGTGCGAACATGCTACTACGCAGCTCGCGTAGTGCTACGTGAAGTTCGCGAAGTGCGAAGTGCACTTTGCGTAGCTTCGCGTAGCGCTACTTCGCAAACTACGCCCACCCTTACTTAAGGGTCATTTGCTGGATCCCATCTTTGCCAACTGGGCAGGTGTAGAAGTCCAGGCTCCAGTTCCTCTCCCCATGTCCGACCACTTTTTAGTACCGTTTATAATAACCATTCCTGCCGGTAATGCCCAAAAGGTTTCCAACACTAAATATCTGAGTCGTAAATGGACTGCGTTCTCTAAGGCTGGGTTTGATTCCGCCCTCACCAACGGTGGTAGCCCAGGAGGGGAGGATGCTGCTACAGCATCCGATAGACTTGATGAGCGCATTACCAATGCCCTGACCAGCATAGCCCCTCTTTGCCATAAGAAACCCGGGAGTAGACCTCTCAAATCTGCCCCATGGTTTAATGCTGAACTTCGCATAGCCAAACTAAATGCAAGCAATTAGAAAGGCAATGGAGGCTGGCCTACCTTGATCAAGCTAAATTGAGATACATAGGCAAACGCAGGGAATACCACAATCTAATTAGGCGTGCCAAAACGAACTACTTCTCAGGTAGGATTGGAGAAGCTCATAACTCCACTAAGGAGCTGTTTAAAATCTATAAAGACATTTCTTTATGTAGCTCATCTGTCGACCCTTCCTTGGTTTCAGTGGAATCTTGTAACCGCATTGCCACCTACTTCTTTGATAAAGTGGCCACTATCTATTCCGCCTTCACAGGGGGAAAGGAGAAGGCAATAGAGTTCAGTGAAAACTCTCCATTAGATGAGGGTGTAAATAGGCTAGGCAAATTTGTCACTCCACCATCTATTGAGCTTCAGCAAATCTGTCGCTCGATTAAGTCAGGTTCCCCCCGTGATCCGGCCTCACTGAAACTCCTTGGAGGGAGTATGGAAGCCCTTGAGCCCTACATCAGAGATGTTCTGGATCTTTCTTTTAAGACCGGCACCGTACCCAAAAAGTGGAAGCAAGCGATTGTGCTCCCGCTCCAATAAAAACCTAATCTCAGTTGGGATAGGCTAGACAATCTTCGGCCTATTTCCCTTCTTCCCTTTATGGCCAAAGTGGCAGAGAAGGTGGCCAATCTCCAACTCATGACTTTTGTGGAAGAAGCCAACCTTCTCCATCCGACCCAGTTTGGATTTCGCGCACGTCACTCTACGGAGTCTGCGATGCTCCTGCCAACCGAGACCATTAGGCAAGGAGTAGATGAGGGGCATACCATGGCTCTCATCTTACTCGACCTAAGTGCCGCATTCGACACTGTAGCACACTCCACCTTGCTACAGTGTCTTAAAACTGTCGGAGTAAACGGGGTGGCACTCAGTTGGATGCAGTCCTTCCTGACTGAGAGGGGCTTTCAGGTTAGACAGGGACAAAACTACTCTAGTGTGTTCAATCTTGATCAAGGGGTGCCCCAGGGCTCTGCCCTCAGCCCTACCCTGTTTAACCTTTACGCCTCCCCTGTTGCCACCATTGTGGAAAGGTATGGCATACAACTGGTATCGTACGCTGACGACACACAGCTGGTCATCTCTCTGTCACTGGCACCCGAAACCGCGGCACTCAACTTCAGTGCTTGCATGCAGGAGCTTGCCTCCTGGATGTCTAACAACTGCCTGAAGTTGAATGGGTCCAAAACGGAAGTGCTCGTGATAGGGGGGGGGGTCCGTCTGTGTGGTCCTCAGCATGGTGGCCTGACTGTCTGGGTTAAACCCCCATGCCGGGTCAACAGGCAAAAAATCTTGGGGTTCTATTCGACTCCGATCTGTCTTTTGCTCCCCAGGTAAATCGGGTGGTTGGAATGTGTTTCGGGATACTTAAGAGCCTACGAAGGGTCCTTGACCTACTGCCGGTTGGTGCTAGACAAACTCTTGTGCATGCCTTGGTAACATCGAGACTCGATTACGCCAACCTATTATATCTGGGTATTACGGCCAAAAGTCTCAACCGTCTCCAAGTATTGCAAAACGCCACAGCCCGGCTGGTGCTGAGGCTCCCTAGGTGAGCACCCTCTAAAGCCATGTTGAGGTCCCTTCACTGGCTTCCGATCCGTGAAAGGATTACCTTCAAAGCTTTATGCATGTGCCATCGCATCTTTGGAGGTAGAGCACCCGGCCCTCTGAACAGCCTCATCACCCTTTATAGACCAGAGCGGATGCTTAGATCCTCTGGCATGGGTCTGGCTGTCGTCCCCAAAATCCGTAAAGCTCGGATGGGGGGCAGATCTTTCAGGCGCCTTGCAGCCAAGAACTGGAACCTACTCCCCATTGAATTGCGCCTCGAACCTTCTGAGACCAAATTTCGAAAGGCCCTCAAAACCCATCTCTTCCGCCTGGCACTGCTGTAATATCCTGACCCTCTCACAAGTTTTTCTTCAGCACGGGGACACGCCGGAGCGCGTAACCAAGCGCTTTACAAATTTCCAAAATAAAAGGTGGAGGGTTGGGTATCCTTTATAGAGATTGCTATTCCTGCCATATCACTTCACTATCAGAACCTCAGGACGCTTTTCAGGCCCTTCAGTTTTCGATTAACGGATCATATATGCTTCCGTTCATGGGCTTTCTTATCTATCGACCCCCGGGGACTAGAGCGGATTTTGGCCATCATATGCTTAACATTCTAGAGCCTCATTTCGGCTGTGAGCATTTAACTGTTCTGGGGGACTTGAATTTCCATTTGGAAAATCTGGAGTCCAATGAAACCCTATCCCTATTGGATACTTTCTCTGCCTGTGGGTTGCAACAGCTAGTTAAGGGTCCCACTCATCAGGCGGGTCATACGTTGGATGGGGTCTTCTCGAATGACACCCGGTTGACCATTGAGACTCCTATCCCTCTTTCTTGGTCGGACCATTACGCTGTCCCTTTAGAATTAATGATAGCCACTGTCAATAGCAAGGGGAACGCGTCAAGTAAAATGGAACTGAGGCGTAACTTCAAGAATATAACTAATGATGCGCTCACCCCCAGATTGCCCAGTTTGGCGATCTCGGAGGAGGATGTAGGTTCGGCAGTACTTAGGATGGATAGTGCCATTAAAACAGCTATTGACGAACTTGCCCCAGCTTCATTGCGTTACTCTGCCAGGAAGAGTCCCTCGGCCCCTTGGTTCTCGGAACCATTAAGACTCCTTAGGCAGGGAGTAAGGAGACAGGAACGTCTCTGGAGGACTGGTTGGGATATGCGGGATAGGGAAAATCATAAAACCCTCCTGAGGAATTATAAGGCAGAGGTGATAAGGACTAAGCAAGAGTATTTTACGACCCGCACTACCTCGCTCACCTCACCGAAAGAGCTGTTTAAGATCGTAGACACGCTCACCTCTTTGAAGGTGCCAGATCCCGTTGTCAGCTCACAGCAGCTCTGCAATGATGTTGCACAATTTTTTCAGTCTAAAATTGTGGACATATATTCGGCGTTAGAGCTACAGAGGATTTCACTATTTATCTCTCCGTGCTTACCTATCTCCCTGCTAACATCACCCGAGGAGGTGTCCTTAGGGTGTTTGTCCAATTTTCCACCCCTCTCCCTCCAGGATCTTGAAGCCCTTTTGAACAAGACTAGGTCTGGGTCTCCCCTAGACCCCTGCCCACTGAAACTCCTCAAACATTGCAAGGAGACTCTTCTGCCTCCGTTATTAGAGATCATGAATAGGGCAATGATGGATGGGATTTTCCCCTTACAATGGAAAAAAGCAGTGGTTAAGCCACTATTAAAAAAGCCCACATTAGAAACGGGGTTTCTTAAAAACTTCCGCCCCATCTCGCTGCTCCCAGCCCCTGCAAAGATGCTGGAAACCCTTCTTAACCAGCATCTTGCAGCCTTTCTGGAAACCTCTGGCCTTTTGGATCATTCGCAGCATGGATTTAGGAGAGGGCATAGTACGGAGTCAGCCCTTACCATAGTGCTTGATAACATCCGCACCAGAGTTGATAAGGGCCAGACTACCCTCCTTATCCTGTTAGATCTTACGGCTGCGTTTGATACTCTGTCTCCCTCGGTGTTAACATCTCGACTGAGGGAGATAGGGGTTGAGGGGCCCGCGCTTAGTTTGCTGGCCTCTTTCCTGGGCCAGAGGGAACAGAAGGGTTAAGCTGGGGGAGTTTCTATCTCCATCCCTTCCTGTGCATTGTGGGGTCCCTCAGGGGTCGGCATTAAGTCCGACCCTTTTTAACATCTATGTGACCCCACTTGCCAGGCTTATTAGATCATATGGGATGGAGGTAGTCTCCTATGCCGATGACACTCAGATTTTGCTGTCTCTCGCCCAACCTGTCATCTCTGCTGCCCCCAATTTTAGATCCTGTATGGAGTCAGTCGCTGATTGCTAGTGAGTGGTGTGTATTACTAGTCCTGAGGCGGAAGCCGGGACCCGAAAAACCTATCTCCTCATTTTGCTGCTAATATATTTTAATTTAGTGTGTTTAGTGTGTGTTGTGATTTTTACCGCGCATTTGCACAATTCAGGGCTCGAACCCTGTGATATCACCCCTCCGGTCCCGCCATTTGTAGTAAGGAAAAGGAGCTGGGCGAGCAGTCTAGTGCTCCGCCCCGCCCGCCCTGCCTGCATAAAAGCGCCGAACGATCACATCCTTGCTGATTGCTAGTGAGTGGTGTGCATTACTAGTCCTGAGGCGGAAGCCGGGACCCGAAAAACCTATCTCCTCATTTTGCTGCTAATATATTTTAATTTAGTGTGTTTAGTGTGTGTTGTGATTTTTACTGCGCATTTGCACAATTCAGGGCTCGAACCCTGTGATATCACCCCTCCGGTCCCGCCATTTGTAGTAAGGAAAAGGAGCTGGGCGAGCAGTCTAGTGCTCCGCCCGCCCGCCCTGCCTGCATAAAATGACCCCCTGGCCTAGGAAGCGCAGCGGACGAGCGCAGCGGGCGCGCCGCCGGCGCGCCGAAGGCACGCCAAAGGCAAGCCCGTCTGCGCCCATCCGCGACAGTACGGGACCAGGGGCCATAACCCCTGGCCAATATGGGCCTTTGATATGTTGGAGCGCTCAACAACTCCATGACCTATGTCCCGACTATGCTAAAGCCTGTCTCCATAGCCTGAACGTAGAAGATACCATCAGCTGTAAGGTGTGTCAGTACAACTGTCAGATTAGATCTCCTGCCAGGGCTGAACATACTAAGCTTACGTGTGGGCTACTTAACACCAGATCCATGAGGAAACACAGTCTTGATATTTATGATCTGCTTTCTGACATGAAACTCGATCTACTGTTTCTCACGGAGACGTGGCTTGATTCCAATTCAGAGCCAGACATAGTTGCCTCCCTTCCTGCTGGTTACACTCTGGCTCATCTGAACAGACCGCTAGGTAGAGGTGGGGGGATAGGGATAATATCTAAACAGCCATTGAGCTGTCTAATAGAACCTCTCGCTATCATTGACAGCGAGATAGGAGCTTTCTCCATTAAGGTTAACACGGGGAATACGGTGAACGGCTTATTGATATATCGCCCACCTGGCCCCTCCACCCAGTTTATCCCCAGCCTGACTGAAAGCATTACGGACACAGCCCTGCGTAGGGATAAGTTTCTGCTTTTGGGTGATCTTAACATCCATTTGGACAATCTAGCAGACAAAGGTATCACTGATTTCCACCAGCAACTTCAATCCCTCCAATTATCTATTGGATCACGAGCCCCTACCCATCTTAAGGGTAACCCTGGGCGAAGCACTACCCTACGCTCGCGGAGTTTGCGAAGTTTTCGCAACTTCGCAGTACGCGAGCTGCACGTAGCACATTGCGAACATGCGTAGTGCAGCGTAGCGTAGTGCAGCGGTCATTTTTTGCTTGTTCGCGGTCCTGAACGTCATGTTCGCGACCGCGAGCAAGCAAAATGACATCCCGGCGAGATTCTCAACGCGAGGAGGTCAGGTTTCTCATTGTGAGTGGTTGCGCATGCTCGCGACCGCTCTCAATGAGAAACTACCTGTTCGCGTTGAGAAAGCTGCCGCTTGAGTAATAATCTACTCGAGCAGCAGAAAACTACAGCTCGCACTGTGCAAGATGCCGTTTTCAATGCTTGCCCAGTGCCGGATGCTTGTCCGCACTGTGCAATCATTGAAAACGCATCTTGCACAGTGCGAACATGCTACTACGCAGCTCGCGTAGTGCTACGTGAAGTTCGCGAAGTGCGAAGTGCACTTCGCGTAGCTTCGCGTAGCGCTACTTCGCGAACTACGCCCACCCTTACTTAAGGGTCATTTGCTGGATCCCATCTTTGCCAACTGGGCAGGTGTAGAAGTGCAGGCTCCAGTTCCTCTCCCCTGGTCCGACCACTTTTTAGTACCGTTTATAATAACCATTCCTGCCGGCAATGCCCAAAAGGTTTCCAACACTAAATATCTGAGTCGCAAATGGACTGCGTTCTCTAAGGCTGGGTTTGATTCCGCCCTCACCAATGGTGGTAGCCCAGGAGGGGAGGATGCTGCTACAGCATCCGATAGACTTGATGAGCGCATTACCAACGCCCTGGACAGCATAGCCCCTCTTTGCCATAAGAAACCCGGGAGTAGACCTCTCAAATCTGCCCCATGGTTTAATGCTGAACTTCGCATAGCCAAAACTAAATGCAAGCAATTAGAAAGGCAATGGAGGCTGGCCTACCTTGATCAAGCTAAATTGAGATACATAGGCAAACGCAGGGAATACCACAATCTAATTAGGCGTGCCAAAACGAACTACTTCTCAGGTAGGATTGGAGAAGCTCATAACTCCACTAAGGAGCTGTTTAAAATCATCTATAAAGAAATTTCTTTATGTAGCTCATCTGTCGACCCTTCCTTGGTTTCAGTGGAGTCTTGTAACCGCATTGCCACCTAGTTCTTTGATAAAGTGGCCACTATCTATTCCGCCTTCACAGGGGGAAAGGAGAAGGCAATAGAGTTCAGTGAAAACTCTCCATTAGATGAGGGTGTAGGTGTATATAGGCTAGGCAAATTTGTCACTCCACCATCTATTGAGCTTCAGCAAATCTGTCGCTCGATTAAGTTAGGTTCCCCCCGTGATCCGGCATCACCGAAACTCCTTGGAGGGAGTATGGAAGCCCTTGAGCCCTACATCAGAGATGTTCTGGATCTTTCTTTTAAGACCGGCACCGTACCCAAAAAGTGGAAGCAAGCGATTGCGCTCCCGCTCCAATAAAAACCTAATCTCAGTTGGGATAGGCTAGACAATCTTCAGCCTATTTCCCTTCTTCCCTTTATGGCCAAAGTGGCAGAGAAGGTGGCCAATCTCCAACTCATGACTTTTGAGGAAGAAGCCAACCTTCTCCATCCGACCCAGTTTGGATTTCGCGCACGTCACTCTACGGAGTCTGCGATGCTCCTGGCAACCGAGACCATTAGGCAAGGAGTAGATGAGGGGCATACCATGGCTTTCATCTTACTCGACCTAAGTGCAGCATTCGACACTGTAGCACACTCCACCTTGCTACAGTGTCTTAAAACTGGCGGAGTAAACGGGGTGGCACTCAGTTGGATGCAGTCCTTCCTGACTGAGAGGGGCTTTCAGGTTAGACAGGGACAAAACTACTCTAGTGTGTTCAATCTTGATCAAGGGGTGCCCCAGGGCTCTGCCTTCAGCCCTACCCTGTTTAACCTTTACGCCTCCCCTGTTGCCACCATTGTGGAAAGGTATGGCATCCAACTGGTATCGTACGCTGACGACACACAGCTGGTCATCTCTCTGTCACTGGCACCCGAAACCGCGGCACTCAACTTCAGTGCTTGCATGCAGGAGCTTGCCTCCTGGATGTCTAACAACTGCCTGAAGTTGAATGGGTCCAAAACGGAAGTGCTCGTGATAGGGGGGGTCCGTCTGTGTGGTCCTCAGCATGGTGGCCTGACTGTCTGGGTTAAACCCCCGTGCCGGGTCGACAGGCAAAAAATCTTGGGGTTCTATTCGACTCCGATCTGTCTTTTGCTCCCCAGGTAAATCGGGTGGTTGGAATGTGTTTCGGGATACTTAAGAGCCTACGAAGGGTCCTTGACCTACTGCCGGTTGGTGCTAGACAAACTCTTGTGCATGCCTTGGTAACATCGAGACTCGATTACGCCAACCTATTATATCTGGGTATTACGGCCAAAAGTCTCAACCGTCTCCAAGTATTGCAAAACGCCACAGCCCGGCTGGTGCTGAGGCTCCCTAGGAGAGCACCCTCTAAAGCCACGTTGAGGTCCCTTCACTGGCTTCCGATCCGTGAAAGGATTACCTTCAAAGCTTTATGCATGTGCCATCGCATCTTTGGAGGTAGAGCACCCGGCCCTCTGAACAGCCTCATCACCCTTTATAGACCAGAGCGGATGCTTAGATCCTCTGGCATGGGTCTGGCTGTCGTCCCCAAAATCCGTAAAGCTCGGATGGGGGGCAGATCTTTCAGGCGCCTTGCAGCCAAGAACTGGAACCTACTCCCCATTGAATTGCGCCTCGAACCTTCTGAGACCAAATTTCGAAAGGCCCTCAAAACCCATCTCTTCCGCCTGGCACTGCTGTAATATCCTGACCCTCTCACAAGTTTTTCTTCAGCACGGGGACACGCCGGAGCGCGTAACCAAGCGCTTTACAAATTTCCAAAATAAATAAATAAAAGGTGGAGGGTTGGGTATCCTTTATAGAGATTGCTATTCCTGCCATATCACTTCACTATCAGAACCTCAGGACGCTTTTCAGGCCCTTCAGTTTTCGATTAACGGATCATATATGCTTCCGTTCATGGGCTTTCTTATCTATCGACCCCCGGGGACTAGAGCGGATTTTGGCCATCATATGCTTAACATTCTAGAGCCTCATTTCGGCTGTGAGCATTTAACTGTTCTGGGGGACTTGAATTTCCATTTGGAAAATCTGGAGTCCAATGAAACCCTATCCCTATTGGATACTTTCTCTGCCTGTGGGTTGCAACAGCTAGTTAAGGGTCCCACTCATCAGGCGGGTCATACGTTGGATGGGGTCTTCTCGAATGACACCCGGTTGACCATTGAGACTCCTATCCCTCTTTCTTGGTCGGACCATTACGCTGTCCCTTTAGAATTAATGATAGCCACTGTCAATAGCAAGGGGAACGAGTCAAGTAAAATGGAACTGAGGCGTAACTTCAAGAATATAACTAATGATGCGCTCACCCCCAGATTGCCCAGTTTGGCGATCTCGGAGGAGGATGTAGGTTCGGCAGTACGTAGGATGGATAGTGCCATTAAAACAGCTATTGACGAACTTGCCCCAGCTTCATTGCGTTACTCTGCCAGGAAGAGTCCCTCGGCCCCTTGGTTCTCGGAACCATTAAGACTCCTTAGGCAGGGAGTAAGGAGACAGGAACGTCTCTGGAGGACTGGTTGGGATATGCGGGATAGGGAAAATCATAAAACCCTCCTGAGGAATTATAAGGCAGAGGTGATAAGGACTAAGCAAGAGTATTTTACGACCCGCACTACCTCGCCGAAAGAGCTGTTTAAGATCGTAGACACGCTCACCTCTTTGAAGGTGCCAGATCCCGTTGTCAGCTCACAGCAGCTCTGCAATGATGTTGCACAATTTTTTCAGTCTAAAATTGTGAACATATATTCGGCGTTAGAGCTACAGAGGATTTCACTATTTATCTCTCCGTGCTTACCTATCTCCCCGCTAACATCACCCGAGGAGGTGTCCTTAGGGTGTTTGTCCAATTTTCCACCCCTCTCCCTCCAGGATCTTGAAGCCCTTTTGAACAAGACTAGGTCTGGGTCTCCCCTAGACCCCTGCCCACTGAAACTCCTCAAACAATGCAAGGAGACTCTTCTGCCTCCATTATTAGAGATCATGAATAGGGCAATGATGGATGGGATTTTCCCCTTACAATGGAAAAAAGCAGTGGTTAAGCCACTATTAAAAAAGCCCACATTAGAAACGGGGATTCTTAAAAACTTCCGCCCCATCTCGCTGCTCCCAGCCCCTGCAAAGATGCTGGAAACCCTTCTTAACCAGCATCTTGCAGCCTTTCTGGAAACCTCTGGCCTTTTGGATCATTCGCAGCATGGATTTAGGAGAGGGCATAGTACGGAGTCAGCCCTTACCATAGTGCTTGATAACATCCGCACCAGAGTTGATAAGGGCCAGACTACCCTCCTTATCCTGTTAGATCTTACGGCTGCGTTTGATACTCTGTCTCCCTCGGTGTTAACATCTCGACTGAGGGAGATAGGGGTTGAGTGGCCCGCGCTTAGTTTGCTGGCCTCTTTCCTGGGCCAGAGGGAACAGAGAGTTAAGCTGGGGGAGTTTCTATCTCCATCCCTTCCTGTGCATTGTGGGGTCCCTCAGGGGTCGGCATTAAGTCCGACCCTTTTTAACATCTATGTGACCCCACTTGCCAGGCTTATTAGATCATATGGGATGGAGGTAGTCTCCTATGCCGATGACACTCAGATTTTGCTGTCTCTCTCCCAACCTGTCATCTCTGCTGCCCCCAATTTTAGATCCTGTATGGAGTCAGTCGCTCAATGGATGATTTGCAATTCATTGAAGCTTAATGGCGAGAAGACAGAAATTCTAGTGTTTGGTGGAAAGGAGGACATTTGGTCTGCGGAATGGTGGCCTACATCTCTGGGAGCTTGCCCTGTACCCACTGCCCTTGCCAGGAACTTAGGAGTCATGATTGACCCAACCCTGGGGATGGGTCAGCAAGTAAACAGGACTATCTCCACATGTTGGGGGATAATAAATATCTTGCGGAAGATTAAGCACTATCTGTCCCCTCAAGCCAGAAAGCAAGTTGTAGCAGCATTAATAGGTTCCAGACTTGACTTTTGCAATGCCTTATATCTAGGTATCAACAAGGGTCTGTTACTGCGGCTTCAGATGGTGCAGAACGCCGCAGCTAAGTTTGTACTGGACTTACCTAAGCGTGCCTCAGCCACTGCTGCGAGAAAGACATTACATTGGCTTCCGATTGAGGCCAGGATCTCCTTTAAGTCCCTGTGCTTGATCTATGGGGCTTTGGCTACAAACAGGTCTGGAGGGATAAGAGACCTGTTGGTTCCTTATACCCCTTCCAGAACTTTGCCCTCTGCCAATAAATCCCTGTTATCAGTTCCCCGCGTTTGTAGAGCCAAGTGGGGTGGCAGAGCCTTTTCGAGCCTTGCTCCAAAGTTGTGGAATACTTTGCCGGCTGAAATTAAGTCCCTTCCCTCAATGCAAGCTTTTAGGAGGGCCCTTAAGACCTGGCTATTTGCCAAAGCCTACCCTTAGCTCTGGATTTGCCTTTTTATGATTTCCTTTTTGGTTAGGCGCCTTGATGCCTTCGGGCTTAGTAGCGCGTTTATAAATTGCATTTCATTTCATTTCATTTCATAAAAGGTCATGGTAATGACGTGTTCTAATCAGTTGTGATAGGAATTAACCTACCTTAATGCAAAATACATCACGGCCATCTTTACAACATGAGGCAATGTTGGAACACGGAGCAGTTTATTCTAACATTTCTGTGAGAGCACATCAAAACAAATCAAATGGTGTGGATCCAAACCGTATTATAATTCCCCATTTCAACGTTTTATAGGACGCACCATTTACAAATGTGGCGGGGGGGTTAAATGTGGGGGAGTGAATGTAATGAGACAACATGTGATAATACATACATACAATGTTTGAATAAGCACACAATACATGTATTAAGCACACCATGTACATGTTTGAATGTTTGAGTAAGCACACAGTGATTATTCAGCATTTACTGTACTAGATGTAACACATCATTCCCCTTACAGAAGAATTTTCTTTGAAGAACTCTCCATGAGGGGTTTCTTGAAAATTAGAAGTTTTAGCTGTGTCTGCTATGGAAGGCTTCTTCAAAGTGGGAATGTGCATTGTCAAACTCTAGTTCAATCATACCTTCACAACTTGGTTGAGGTTCAGTTACTTAGGTTGCTGTCAATATCAGATGCATTGTCCTTGTCGGAATTGCATACTACCTTGGGATCATGGTATGCATATCTAACATCAGCATTGTCCATCTCTCCATTCATACCAGAATACATTAGCTATTTAGGTCACTTAGCAACCCTCTTTATATGCCAGTGTCTGCTATCCTGCGTGATGAAGCTTCTTTTACACGCTTTTACAATTTTCAATGGTTTGGAAAATTTAGACATGCTTTTTTCCACTCTCACTGGATCCTGAAATGTAACTTTGTGTGATTCATTGTACCTCTGTTTAGCAATAGTGCTTTCTCTCCATCCTTTTTCTAAAGTCATTGCAATTATGACGTTCACATTCACAATGGTCTTGTGGGTATCTCTTGAGTAACACTGTGGAAATACATCAGAGGAAGGAGTTCTTCCCGTTAACAACTTGAAAGGACCGCACCACGTGGGGAAAGTAGAACTCATACAGAATGCCTGCGCTCTTTCTTTGATCAGTTTGGAAACAGACATTCCATTATGCAAGGACATGTGGACGCTGTCCCTGAGGTAGCGATTAAACCTTTCCACAAGACCATTGGTTTGTGGGCCATACACTGATGTTAAAAGATATGTTTTATATTATGTGAGTTAAGAAATTCCTTCATGTGGTTGGATGTAAATTGAATACCATTTTCCCCTAACAGTACTTTCAGAGAACCCCTCTCTGCTAAAAATCTCCCTCACTAAATTCAAAATTTCCCACGGAGGAAACTTTTTCAACAAATGATACTTCAGGCCATTTAGAAATATAATTGACCACCACAATAGTATATTGCATATGGGCAGCTAAACTTTTAAACAGGCCCGACCCATCATACACTAGCTTTTGCCATTGACCATGGGGCCATTTGACAAGATGCGTAATTGGTGTAATACATTTAAGGATAACATCACACTTCACACACTCTTTACAGTTTCTCACATAATGATCTACCTTCGATCAATACCTGGCCACCAAAAGTGTGCCCTTAAAGAATTTTTCATAGCTGACATGCTAATGTGCCCGTTGTGACAAGATTTCAAAATGACCCCCCCCTGACAGCGTCAGGGGTCGGACACATTTCTAATACTGAATACGATACAAATATATACATTCAGTTCATTGGACACTTGAGCATAAGAGTGCAAATTACATGTAACTGTCTGTTTGGGGTAAGCCTACCAGTGTATATTCTTTCACTCTACCAAATATCTAATCACAAGCATCATCCCTGAATCACGTGTCTTCTGTCAAAAGCACATTTTGAAAAGCACATATCTTGCTACCAAATTCAGATCATGTTTGTCTTAATTATCCTCAATCTGAACCGAATAAGGAGACCTGGACAGGAAATCTGCACATTTGCTGCTTTTCCTAAGAGCATGCAAAACATTGAAGGAATATTCCTGCAATATTGAGAATTACCTGGCAATAAGAGCTGTACAATTCAACCCACCCCAAGTATCAAAATATGAATCAGAGGATTATAGTCAGTTTGCAAATGGACTTTGATACCCCATAAATATGAAGAAAGTGGTTCACCACCCAGACACAGGCTAACAGTTATTACAATTACAGCATACAATCTTTCAATAGGATTAAGAGTCCTGGAGGCGTAACCCAGTCCCCTCTATTTATGGCCATGTTGTTGTGACAGCACAGCCCCCAAACCATATGCCCTGGTGTCGGTAGTGATGATGCACATCTTGCCAGTCGTGAATGGTCTCAATGTGAGAGCATTTGTTATGCTTTTCCTCATCAACTTGAATGCCTCTTCCTGTCGATCTCCTCATTCATATATCTGTTCTTTGTGTAGAAAAAGTCTAAGGGGTTCCATGACTGTTGCAAAGTTTTTGATAAACCATGAATTATACTCACATAGGTCACAAAAAACAGTAATGGATCCTTGTCTCCAAGTTGTGAAGCCATGTTAATTGCATTGATCAGAGACTCTTTGGAAATCATGCCACCTGCTATTAACTTGTAACCAAGATACTCAACTTGCTCCTGGAATCATTTATACTTATTTGAAAAAAGAGATAAGCCCTTGGCTTCCAACTTGTAGCATACTGTGTGCAGTACTTCATCAAGTTGTTGAATATCTTTGGAAACAACAAGTATGTTGTCCAGGAAGCATTTTACATGGTCCTACATATCTTCAAAAATGTGATACACAGCTCTCTAGAAGACGGAAAACAAGCATACCAACCCAAACAGCATTTGGTTGTATTGAAAAAGAACAAATGGAGTAATGAAAGCAGTTAATGGTCTCAAATCTGCTGTGTATTTCACCTTGTGATATGCCTGTCATAAATCCAATGTCAAAAACACCACAACTCCATCAAAAATAGATATGAGTTCATTCATTTTTGATAGTAGATGTCTATCAATAATGATGGGGCTGATTCACAGAACTAATCTGAGATAAAATCCTAAACTTACTATTTTTGGTATTCACTGAAAGCAATTAGTAGTATTAAAGTTAGGACTCCTGACTTTACTACTTCTAAACTGAGACACAATCCTAACTTTACGACTTTTGGTATTCATAAAAGGCATTTAGTAGTAGTAAAGGTAGGAGTCCTAACTTTACTACTACTAAATGTCTCCTGTGAATACCACAAGTAGTAAGTTTAGGATGTTATCTCAGTTTAGTATTGGTAAAGTAGGACTCTTAACTTTACTACTACTTAATGCCTTCTGTGAATACCAGAAGTAGTAAGTTTAGGATTTTATCTCAGATTAGTTCTGTGAATCGGCCCGATGTTTGCATTCAGTGCTCTAAGGTCAAAACACAAGCGAAGGTCACCATTGCTTTTCTTTGTCAAAAACACGGGAGACACTCAGTGTAATGATTCAGCTTCTTCATTGATGTCCTGTGAAGGGAGATCCTGTAATAGGTTTTTACAAATCTTTTTTCACACTTGAGGGTACACCCCTTATCATCTGCTTGACTGGGACAGATCCGTCTTTTAATCTGATATGGTTTGTACAGCCCAATTGTTTTCCTTAGCCTTCCCTGACGATGTTGGGAAAGTCCTGTATCAACAATTTACTCAATTCATTGTCCTGTGTCACTAAACTTGGATCTGGAGCATTAGGATTCAGCACAATTTCTAAAAGTCTTTGGTCTTTTTAACCTAGAATGCACACGCCTCTCATTGTCACACAAATCCTGATGTGAACACAACTCAGCATTGGTACAAATATCGCTAATAAAGTCAATTGATCTTCCATTAAAGGTTACAACCTTAACATCAGGGTTCATCAGTGAGCCAACCAATGGTGCAAACTTCCTGCAATACATAACTTTGGTAATAATGGCATATGGCGAATCAACCATAACTTCTAGTTCATTATCCAAGACTGTTAAGGTACACGTTGGGGGTTCATCTTTAGCTTCCTCTGAGAACAATTTGACATCTATAATCATGGAAATCATTTCTTGACTATGTTTCACTTCACATTCTGTTGGCTCCAAATCTCTATTATGCACTTCATTGGACATTTGAGCCACTCTCTGTTTCGGCAAACGGTTACTTTCTTTCCAGACCCAGTCAAAATATCCTATGTGCCACAAACATTGCACTCCTTGCCCTGAGCTGGGCAATTACTAAAGGAAGCCAGATGTGTGAAACTATTACATCTGAAACAAATTAGCTTCTCTTCACGTTTCCTTGGTTTACTCACCTCTGTTTTTCCATGTTTGTTTATCACACTCCATACTTCTCTGTGTTTTTCATCATTGCCTTCTCGCGCCCTTGAAACAGATTGTTCAATGGCCTTGGTTGATTTGACCTCTTCCCCCAGTGTTGAATTGTCAATGACCCACAATTTCTCTTGAATTTGTTTACTCATCATCATCATAATCTTTATTTCGGCAACATGTGCCATAAAAGGTACAAATGACATTAATCTAAAACATAGATGTTAAAATATATACAGACATTAAGACATATGAAATCAGTGTACAGATGTAAGGACCGGCCAATAACATACTAAAAATTTCTACATCACAGTTTATCATTTTAACAATTTATCATGGATCCCCACCTAGAAGATGTCTCCTCTTATGCCAGACTATCCCCAGATATTTGGCTAAGGCAAAGACTATATGCCCTGATAAATCAGTTTTAAGGACCCTATATGCTTGCATACAGTGGGAGAACCCCAGGTTTTTACATACTGGGACAATCCATTTCCTCCGCACCTGCACAGAAGCATTGCAAAAAAACAATATGTGCAAATCAGTTTCCTGTTCTGATTTGCACCCTGGGCAGTGAGACGGGGAAGATTCGGCCCATTTGCTGGTGTAGGCCCGTAATGGTAAACTACCATACCTCCATTGGAGATATAATTTCCTGATGAAGGTTGCGGATATAACATCTAAAACGGTTTCATACCTGTAGCAGTCCTTAGTTATTAAAAATGATGACGTTAGGGTGCCTGGGCCAATTCCTTGTAGGTGAATAGCAAGTTTGCTTTCCTGATAGTGAGTGATGAGCTGCCTCCGTGTGACCTGGGGCATGATGAGAGTGGGTCAGACCATAGGGTAGGTAGCCCCAATTTCCCTAATTCTTTCTTGATATAGTTTAACCAGTGAATTTTCCCATTATTTGGGAGGGTAAGAATTTCCTGCAGTTCTAGCCAGTAATTAGCTAGCTCTGGTACAGACCAGATCCTGCGCCAAAATAATATGGGTCGTAGGCCCATATCTTCATCAAGAGGTCTCAGGGCCAGGTCGAGTCTAATGGGCAGCAGTGGAGTACTAGAAGGAAGTGATAGAAGCTGTCTGATAAATTTGTTCTCAGTTACTACCAGATCGCGGTTACACATGTAGCCCCAAAGTTCGCTTCCGTACATAACCGCTCCCCTGGCCTGTGCTCTGTAGATCTCTAAAGGGGGACCCACCGGCTTAGAAGAAGATTTGTTTTTAGAAACTAATTTAATGATTCCCCCTGCTATTTGGGCCAGCTTTAATTGTGATTTCTCCCGTTGGTGCACCCATGAAATTTTTTCATTTAGGGTGATTCCTAGGTACTCAAAGGTTCGAACCCTCTCTAGTTTGTTAGGTCCAATGTACGGATTAGAGCGAGTTCTAGATGGAGGGTTGAATACCATATATTTTGTCTTCAATGCATTGATCTCGAGGCCATGATCTTTACAAAATGCCTCGAAACCATTGAGGACTCGCTGAATCCCCATTGGGGACTTGGAGAGCAGCAGGGTGTCATCCGCGAACATAATCGCGGGCACCCTGCTGCCTCCAAGTTTGGGGGCGTCACTATTCTCGACCCCATTCAGGTGCGCAATTACCCCATTGACATAAAGGCAGAACAGGGTCGGTGCAAGCACACAGCCGTGCCTAACCCCCCTGTCAACGGGGAATTTATTGGACAATGTTCCCTCCCTACCGCACCTGACCTGGGCATAGTTATCAGTATGTAATCTGATAATCATATTTAAGAGATATTGTGGAACCCCCAGACCAGAGAGCACGGACCAAAGTTTCCTACGAGGTACCAGATCAAAAGCCGCTCGTAGGTCGACGAATACAGTATAGAGGCTGCCACCCTCCAGCTGTACCGTTTTCCAAAATATAATGACCAATCGAAAGACTTGGTCTATAGTGGACACTTTATTCCTGAAACCCGCTTGGTATTGGCTCAGGACTGAGTGGTCTAGCATTCATTCTGATAGACGGTCCAGTATCAACTTGGCAAAGATCTTTTGGGGGACGTCTAATAAACTGATAGGCCTATAGTTGGCTGGGAGCAGAGAAGAACCCTTCTTGAAGATGGGGACAATCTCTGCCCCCAGCCAAGTAATAGGCACCGGCATCCCCTCCAGAACTGCATTAAATAGGACCTGTAGGTAAGGAGCCCAAATCATTGGTTCGTTTTTGAATAAATCACCAGGGAGTTTATCCAACCCTGGGGCTTTTTCTGAGGCAAGTCTAGCAATAGCTGCCCCTACTTCTGCCAAGGTAAATTTATCCACATCCAAAAATGGCGTGGGGGTCAAGCCTGCCATCAAATCTTCTTGGGCCCCAGAGAATTCTATATTAGCCTCGGTGTACAGGGATCTAAAATGATCCTCCCACACACTGGGTGCGATATTGGCCTCTACTGCCGGAGTGGGATCGGCCGAGCCATTTTTGACGATCTCCCAGAATTTCCTGGCGTCTCGGAGCTTAAGAGCAGCAATCATATCTGCCCAATTGCCGTTATCCCATTCGGTCTTGGCATTAGAAATGAGATGTTTGTACTCATTCCTCTTGGTTCTGACCAAAGAGGTATTGTCCTGTTGCTTCATAGCCGCTAGTAGATCAGCTTTAGCCTTTCTACAGGCGGCATTATACCATGTGGCACGTGTCCCCCTGCCTTTTCCTTTGTTTTGCCTCTGCTCAGGGTTCAGCACATCAGCTAGGGTGCTACACAACTGTAGGTGAAGTACACCGAGTTCTCTATAGGTCTCCTCAGACGAGATAGGATGGTGTATGAGATTATCAACTTTTTGCAAGACTAGGGCAGCTTTTGCATACAGCCTCTGGATGTCTTTAGGATTTCCTGCAATTTTGGGCCAGCGGACTCTCCGACGATTAATGGATAAGATCATTCTCGAGTCCATACGGTCATCACTATCCTGCATGTGGAAAGTAACACCCGGGACCAAAATTTTTAAAATCAGTGCATTATGGTCGCTGTCAGCTCAGGGGACTACATTGAAATCAACGATTCTGGCCCATTCGGACATTTCCACAAATATGTAGTCCAATCGAGAATTGTGCCCCGGTTTGTTAAAAGTCGGTTTGGGTGGGATATCACCACTTACCCGGCCGTTGCAGGCCCTTAAGGAATTTGCTAAAGTCAGGCAAGTAATTTGCGTCGCTAATGGCGACCCGGACTTCACTGGTGGGCCAGCCAGTTTCGGAATTCCCCATTGTTCATCTTCCTCGTTAGTCGCGCCTTCTTGGAATTATGGAAGGGGCTCACATTGGCAATTGAGGTCTCCCCCAACCACATACGGGATGCCCTGGGGGAAAGTGCTCAATAACAGCACTAGTTCCTCAATAGTACTAGAAACCTTTGCTATGCCCACTGGTCTTGAGTAGACATTTATCAATGCCAATTTTGCAACGTTAGACTATTCCAAGAGTACGCATTGAATATCTAGAGAATTGGTTGGTAGAGCCCTCGCTTTACAGCCCAAATGGGAGGCCACCCAAATGAGTAGTCCACCAGACGGGCGACCCTTCCCCTTCCAGTTCGCCAAAATTGAAAATGGATCGAACCCTGCGCGCCAATGGTCCTCTCTTGCCCATGTCTCTTGAAAGAGGCAAACATCCTGTGAGTCTATAAATGGCCCCAATCAGGGGAATTGAGTTTGTTAGCCAGACCCGCCAAGTTCCAGGAAACAATGGAGATGGAACGCCTATCAAAGAGGTCTGCATTAAGACAGTTAATTGGCCCATTTGCTGCTTGATCCACCAAATCCGGCATAGGCTGCAGATAATTCCGGCTACGCGGGATAAGACTCCTATTGTCAGTATGGAGGTGGTGTTTCTTACTTGACCTGGTTGTGATAGACTCACAGTGCACATCTAAACCCCCCCTTGGGGCTTCAAGATCCTTCCTCCCACCCTCTAATAGGTTGCTAGAATTTGGCTGTCAGTCCACCATCTCTAGGCAACTGAATCTGTTAGCAATCGGGAAGCCATCCCAATTGTCCCTGTATGCTTGTTCTCTAAAACCCTGTACCCCCCAGGTGCCCCAGTTTCCATTCCTAACGGGACGCCCTACAGTGTGCCAGTTACTGTCATTATTCCAGTCGCGTATTGGTCCACTCCTAGGGGGATAGAAAAAGGAGAGACGTCGTGTTGCGATCCCCTCATGTCTGTCCTGTGTATTCCAGGTACATATATAATCAGCTGTGTGAGGGTCCGCAAAGTTAACCAGTATGCAATCGCCCTGGACCGTTTTCCTTTCATGGCCCACCCATATTGCCCTGCACACTGTCAAGATTTTACTAGTTAGATTAGATGGTAGGGGTCGATTTATGTTGAGCCAGTGTTGGACTTTGTTTTTTAAGGACCAATTGGCTTCCTCGTCAGCCTCACCCAATTCTGGGACCCCCGTCATGACCACCACATAGGGGCTTGCCTCAGGGGGCAAGTTCACCGGTCGTCTCCTATGTGGCCCTCCGTCATTATTGTTCTTGTTTGGCTGCATCATCCCTAGATGGAATAGGCCCCTCTCTAGGAGGGGTAACACAGGTTTTAGTTTTAGGTGCAGTTGACTTCACAGAGGATAAAACAGCCTTAGATTTTGAGTTAGTCACAATTACTGATGATTTTTTAGTGACAGGAGCAGTGGGTTTATCTGAGATTGTGTTTAGGTTAGTTCCCCCTACTTTGTGAGTCCCCCTTGGGTTTACTTTTTTTGGGGCATCACGCAAGTCAGCTATCTGTTTTTCAATGCGGGCCAATCTTGTCTCAATAGGGGTGAGGTAAAGTTTAAAAAGTTCAGCAATCCTAGGTAGGAGTGAAATGTTTACCTCATCATCCCTAACACTGATCCTATCTATAGTGTCCAGGGCTTCTTCATTCACACTAAAGGATGCCTCATTAGTAGGGGCGTTACTAGGGGGATCAGGAGCTATAGTCAAATTTTGGACAGGAGCCCCCGGGGCCTTTCTCATTTGTTGTTTACCCCTCTCCCTTTCTTTTTTTGACTTAGTTTTTTTGGGGATGGCTCCCTCCCTCCTGGCCTTCTGCTGGGTATTGCTCAGGTCAGTGGGTGGGATATTAACAGCTAAATCCGGGGGTTTTTCCAAGTTTACACTTAATTGAGGTTCTGATGAGAGGTGGGATACTGACAGGTCTACCATAGCGGGTAGACTCTGTCTTTGGGCATGTATGTCCACATTAGTTGTTGCAGGGATTTCTAGGGGGGCCCGAACCTTAGATTGTTCAGGGGTTTTGGCTGTGGCAAACTGACCCATGGAAGATCTTTTTGCAAGGGCGAGATCTTGAGATACTCTCCGTTCCATTGATGATATTTCTTGGTCTATGAAGGAATTAGCCCTTATAAGAAAATTATCTAATGTGCCTGTTTGTGGTAAGCCCCCCGCTGCCGCATTACTTCTAGACCCTCTTGTGCACATGATTATCAAATGTGAATAGCTAACCAACAGAAGTCTATTCAGAATGTACCTGCTTGCAAACGAAGACGGGTGATAATAATGTTAAAGGTGCACCTGCGTGTGGGTCCAGTCTCAATTCAGGAGTTAGAGGGGTGGCCCAGCCCGGCCTTACACGGCCTCTAACGGGCCCGCCCTTGGCCCGGGCTTAGCCCCGCGCTCAGTCCCGCGCGCGTCCCACGTGCGTGTTAAGGTTGCTTCTTTTAATGGAGGAGACACACGAGGGGGCGGGAAGAGGACTGTTTACTGTTATTGTTGACCACTATTTTACCACAAATTATTTCGTTAGTTCACTTTCCAAAGCCACATATAATCTCAACGTTGTGAGCAACTCGTCCAAAAATTCCCCCTCTTTTTGCTAACTGGTATAGAAAGGATAATGCTCCAGAGTAATACTTAAGGTGGGCTTGAACCTTCTCTCCAGCCTCAATAATGCCTCCTCAAAAATCATCATACTCCTTCTCTTCATCAGGTGCCTCAATTTTCAATAACATGTAGAAAATATCCAACCTTTGGATCCCAGGCAATGTAATAAAATCCCTTTTTTTGCCGCTCAACAGTCATTTTTTGGGTATCAATTGCTACTAAATACATTTGAACCCCCCCCACATGTCTCTTACCAAGGTATTGGAGGATCCCCTTTATTTTGCAGGAACTTCTGGGGCGCATCGAACTGCATGCTGACTGCATGTTGGAGGCAGGTAGGTACTTAAAACTTTCTGATTCATGATGGTTGCCCGCACGCAAACTAGAAGTGTGACCCACAGGTCGATTACAAAGAACAGCGCAACTGGGAGAACATTATTATGTTCTTTAATAGAAGCCAAAACAAATTTAGGGGCATATTATCAAGAAACGGCGTTAACATTATCGCCGCTTTGGCGGCAGAGAACTGCCGCTATAGCGGCGATAACGGGCTTGATAATACGCCCTTGTGAATTCCCATAGAAGCCCATGTTCTGATGTGAACATGGGCACATGGGCACTCTGTTTAAAAATAACTTATGGGTTTAAAACACCTAAAGCAGAGTTCCCTTTCAGCCCAGCATTTTTCAGGTAACAATACAAATGTCAAGATAACTCTGCTGATTAATGTTCCTGTTGGAGAGAGGTTTAGTTTTGTCTAGTGGCAGTGCTGACTCATCATAAAGTAGCAGAGAGGGTTAATATGACTGCTACAAAGAAAGGGCACCATGCAGATCACAGAATTGTACTTCATGTTTATAGCTCAGTAGGTTACTGCTTATGTCACCAAGAACCTCAAGAACTCACAGTTCATAAGTTACAAATCCTATTGTAGCACAATGACCTATGAACTGTCACGATAGAGCTGTATGATACTGGTTAGAATGTTATTGTTTTAATTGTTCAGTCTTTTATAAACCTAATGTTGCTAAAAAGGTTTTTGGGGGTAGAAATACATTCTGCTTAGTAAAGCCAACCCCAATCACTGTGGTACATTTTAAATCCTGAGTTTTGCTTCTCCAAACCGAACCCTCTTAAAATATACTGCCTACTAATATGATGGCAAGCAAGTCCTACACCTTGTAATCCTCTTTTCTCATAGACCGAGTTGCACACGAATGATTCATTTTCTCTGTATAATGTGTGTGCTGGACACCCTACACTGGTTAAGAGTAGCACTATCAAACAAATGAAATGTACGTGAGTGAGGGGCTATGTAGAGATGAGGAGCACTGTTCTATGGCAGCAGTTAGGGAATCTGGGCAAAAGAAGGTAAAGCGAGGACAACAAAAAAGATTGTGGCACCGAGCACTACCACTATGGTGCAAGTGTGCCTTCATTGGTGCTAGGCTGCCAAAAGGAATCCCTAAAATATAGTGCATTCCTGCCCTTTCCCTGTCACGCAGGTGACTTGCTGTGCTGCACTGCGTGTTTTTTTTGTAAATAGACCCATATCTTTTTAATCAATCGTGAATACTAGCAAATCTGCCCATAGAGCTAATGATACAAAGAGACGTTTTAGTCTTCGCCTGCTTAATTTGTAAAAGGCAACTAATTTCTCCTTCTTAGAAAGAAAACATATATTGCTCTTACATAAAAATAAAGTAGAGCTTTAGGTGTAAACAATCTGGTGCATTAGCAAAAAAGTCAACAAATAACAAGTACTATTTTAAAGGGGAGTGCTGTGTTATAACGTAGTCCAAGGATGACGTCCTCTCATTTAAAATTCAGCTTCTGCGTATACAATTAGCACTTTATTTGTAGCTGTACATATGGTGCTTTCGAAATTAATTAACATTCTTTTAGTAAATCAATCTCATTGCCTGGGATAATTCCCTGCATCTTTTAATGAAAGTATAAATATAAAGAGGATGCTATTAATAGTTACACGTTTCATATATTCAACGTGTATTGCCTAGTGCCGAAATAAGCTTCTTTTATTTCTTTGTCTTTTATTTAATTATATTTGCTTGGCGCAGAAGAGCAGCACAGACCTAACTCTATTCAGGCACTAGATGCCAATAATAAATTGTTCTTTGCCTTTGTCTATGCTTGCAAGACCTATTTCATTTAAGCCCTGGATTCATTCAAAAATTTACCTTTAAAGCTCTTCTTATGGTAGCCACACTAAGATTTGAAGGTGTACGAAGGTTTTATGACATTTAGGTCCAGTTTTACTAACATTTTGCACTGGGGTTGCATCACAAAAGTGACACAAACCACCCCAAAATGTTTTCTGCTAGAAATGTACTTTCCAGTGCAAAACTTGTTTTGCTCTGGAAAGAAGTCTGCAAGTAACGTAAACCAGCCCGAAGTGCTGCTTTACATTACTTAGCGACAAGAGGGCGTTCGAGTGGTGGTACATGAGCATTCCCATGCAACAAACCCATGTTTTTTTAAGCTAAACACTGTCTACTTACAATAGTAGATAGGGTATTTCGTTGAAAATTTGGGCAACTTCAAAACAGACGTTAAAAGGAGAAATCTTTTAATTTCTCCTTTCTTTTCTGACTTTGCATGTGTGATGCATTGTACACATCAATGCAAAGTTGGAAACGTTTTAAATGTTTTTCTAGGCATAATATTTTGTAATGGAAGGGAATCCTTCCAGTACAAAATCTGTGCTAGACTCATGCACGTACACTTGCACTATGGCGCCAAGGTGTTTGTGTATCGATTGGCAGCGAGATTCTGCGCCGGTGCTAGGGAGACAAAAGTAGAGTACCATATTTCTGCAGATATGGCACTCTCCTTATTTCTTCCTGCCACACATCAGAGCACATTATTTTTGGCTGCTTTACATTGGGTGACACTTTGGTAAATCTGGTCCTTATCGTAATAAAATTAATTATTTTGAGAAGTTGCTTCCAAATCATACTTTTTATCATGGTCTAACAAAATCAATTTAATTAAGCCAGTCCAATACAAATGTAACTGAGCCTTTTTTGGAAAATATGCCACACCTACAACAGGATAGTCTGTAACTTTGATGCTGATCCCAAGTGTTAGGTCAATTGTTCAACTCAGCTTCCACATAGGCAATACGCATGCAGATATAAGAGTACATTAAATTAAGGTTGACCCAATGTAGGGCAGCAGCCAAAGTTGTTGCGCTGCGTTACGTCATCAGGAGAGAGCTGAACAGTGCCATATCAACTACGATATGATGCTCTTCAGCTCTCAACCGGAGACTGTAGCAAGGGCCGGGCCCATTATTTCTAAACCTTTTCTAGAGACACACTCAATGGGTCTTTTTAGCAGCATGAAACCGTGAAGGATAGAAAAACTGTTAATACACACTCAATTAGCCAATAACTCTCCTTGATGCATAATATTCCACAGACAACTATATAAGATTGGTTGATATATTACAAAGCCAAGAATGACAT
The DNA here is from genome assembly GCF_964261635.1 of Lissotriton helveticus. Lineage (NCBI taxonomy): Eukaryota > Metazoa > Chordata > Amphibia > Caudata > Salamandridae > Lissotriton > Lissotriton helveticus. The sequence continues at coordinate 982,262,400 of NC_136071.1, read as the reverse complement.
CGAGACACCTCAACACAAGGGTATAGAAATACAAAGAAATTAGCATGAAGCCAAATCTTCACATCTAATTTAAACGGTGCTGCATGAACAAAACCATTAATTCAAGAAGTAGGATACAGAGATCAGGAAGCACGAGTTCAAATTTCCCTGCATCGAGGGTTGATGAATGGAGAGCATCACATCTATCCCTACTCTATCACTACGATGACATCCCTGCATGAGCAATTCAAATGAAAAGAAAGCTGTCAGTATGTGGAGTCTTCCTAAGAAGCCTCTCCACCATCAAGTGGGTCAAGTAGCATAAAGCCACTATCACAAGAGAAAGAGCTTGTTCTGAGATGCTCTCTTTCCCAAGGCAAGAAAAAAGTGGGCACCGTCCCTAATTCCAACAATCGGTTATCCACTCATAGTTTTCCCATAATGCACAGCATGTGCAGAGTCCATAATGGCAACCGTCATGGGCGTACTTTTCTACAGTGTTCTCCATGTAGCTCCTTTGCAACAATTCATCCTTGTTTCCCATGCCTTCTCCCATGTGAATCCGACTCCAGCTTTATCACCTCCAAACTTCTTTTCTCCTTACTTAGCTCCTAAAACAAAGAAATTACTTTCACCTCATGAATGCTTCTCCACCTGCAGTGCAAAAGTGGGAAAGAACAGATTCCACAGTGCACATGAAATTCAAACCCCTAATTCTAAAGCAAGAGTTTGTCAGGGGCTTACATTTCAGGCCTACAACTTCAGCTAACATAAGAACACATCACCTCACTTTAAGCATTATAGATTTGCTTAACTCAAGTGTTTAAACAAACACATTTTAACAAGTGATAGAAATATCATTGTTAACCACATTTAGTATATGAGTAGTGTCAACTTCACAACAAGAGTTCTTCATTTTAAAATTTTCTGCTAGTTACATTTATTTCCTATGTTAATTCACCATACTACTTGTCAGTGACCTAAAATATAGTCACCTTAATACATTTCACAATTCCAGCACCTCACATTTACCTAAGACAAGACTATATGCGGGTGTTCTCTACATGTGGTTATGATGCACCTCTACAAATGAAATGAGAGTTCTCCCCTCTGATAACGTTGAGTCATCACAAAAATCTTCAAAACATCCCTGCCGAGTAGACCCATCTAAACAGATGTCGTAGCTAATCTTCTCTGCCTGAACACCGCCATTTGCTTCAAACTTCCATAGTAACTGTCCTGCAGTATTTCCATCCTTCTCTAATTTCTCTTGATGTGTCCTCCGACTGCCTCGCTTTGTGCCACTTATATGCCCTCATCATCCCTACAATGACAAAGCTACAGATTCTAGTAATCATTATCGGTTTCAGGATGTATCCAAAGATTCCACTTCCCAGATTTGCAAACCATTTTCCAACAGTACCAAATTCTTTTCCAATTTATCCCAAACTCCTTCAGCTGTCTAGTCCCGTATTTAAGGATGTATATCAGTGATATCACTAATATACCTCAAATCTTTACTTTTGTCTGGACTATATAAGTACAACACTGTTGGACCTTCAGCATCCAACAGACTCTCCCTCTTTTTTTAATGTTTTTATTCTATTTATTCTTTCATGCTCAGCAATGAGTTGGGTAGAGTACAGTCTTACACAGTCAACAATTCGAGTTATTTTGGTTACAGATAAGCATTTAAACATGATGGACAACAGATTAGATAGGTAAGTACAATACCTGAAAAGGAGACCCCTCCTCCCTGTCCCCCCTACAAAACCCTAAATACCCTCCATGGCCCCAGATTTTTTCCCATTTCAGCGGGCAACCTCTGGCTTAATATATAGTCTCCTCTGCTTGTAAGCACCAATCTAAGTCGGCTTTGCACTCCGCTATTTTGAGCGGGTTAATTGCGCCCCAGTGTTTTGCAATGTTATATTTGGCGATCATACCCGCCTGGGTCAACCACATTTTTGTATACTTGGGCTAGTCCTCCTCTCCCACAATCGTGAGTAAAAACCATTTATCCTCCAATGAGATCTCAACTCCTGTTACTCTGGCCATACTATCCCGTACTTTTCCCCAATATATTTGTATCTCTGGGCATTCCCATATTATGTGTATAAAAGACCCCTCCTGTCCGCAGCCCCTCTGACAGAGGCCGTTTTCTGCCCGGCGAGCTTGTGCAGAAATGATTAGGGATAGTAAACTCGGTGTAGGACCATCAATTGGATTAGGTGGAATCTGGAGTGGATTGCTACTTCCCTCGGACCTTCAAGGACGACTGTCCATTCCCCATCATCAAGTTGTTCTATGTCTTCCTGCCAGGCAAGCTTGAGAATGAATAAGGATCAGGGGAGTTGTAGAGGATTTATATGTAAATTAGTGAGATGGCCTTGGAGTGTAGGGGATCAGTGAGCAGTCCATCCTCCAATGGTGAGGCATCCACTAATGCTTCCCCTTCCCTTATATGATGTTTTAGGGCATGGGCCAATTAAATATACCTCAGTCATTCCCCTTGCCTTTTCCTCCTCCCTCTTTTTCAAGTAACACATCTAATGTAAGGCGATTCTGTGTCACCATTGCCCTTATTGAGACCATCTCCTCATCTATGAGTAGTAAAGGCTGAGCTGTGTTAACAGATACCTTATCCACTATGGTAGACAGCCTTCTAATCTTGATATCATTCAGCACTGCTCCAAAACTGGGTATTATTGCTCCAAATATATTTCCCACAACCTCTCTAGCATTCAGTTCACGTTTTTCCCTGCTGTTCGATTTTCCTACAGAATTCTCCAATTCGCTCACATGGTATATCTTCAGAAACACAACCACCAGATAACAAGTACCATATCATTTGCTCGGCAACCGAACATATGCATTCTTTCCACACACAAAATATGCTCCTGGTACCATTCAATCTGATTCTTGCATAAATGTCTTCCAAGGGCCACTGACCAAGAAGACATGATCACACAATCTCTGTCTCACAAATAGTGAATTGTAACTACTCTCAGCTTGACGTATGCAAAGCTTGCCTTGCTGTTGCCAATCCAGAGCAATAGGACCAGAACTTCCCTTAACCTTATGAGCTAATTCCTCCTTGGTTCAATCGAATCCTTGTCCTTGTTATCAACATTATTAACTAATCCCCTACGTCTATCTTCTACTTGATCTATAAATAATATTTTCTATATCTGTTAGTATGCATGGTAATTTATGTCTTTGTGCGTAAGCAGTGTCTAGTGTCATTGTTGGGGAGAAGTAATTCTCCATTTGTTCTACTCTCCTTTGGGCATTATATTTATTCAAATGTTTATATACAGGCATTTCTGAAAGTACCACATCATAATTTGAAAAAGAATACTCATGATGTCCTTTTCCATAAAACATACTAAGGAGTAAACTACAACCAATGCCATAAGTCAAGGGTAACTGATGGCATCATATTCCCTCCTTGAATGAGGCTGGTAATTGCATACACACTTCACAATTTCTAACTTTCATAGTGTCCACATATTCGGATAGCAATCTATCATAAGCATTTAATGTACAATTGCTCTTGGATAGCTCAACATGAAGAAAGCGACTAGTTTTCTCTATCAAGCCTTTCCCAGATCCTAGTGTACCCTCTTTTGAGAAAGCAGTGGTAGGTGTGGATGTATTTGTACCTTCACCCCATGCTCCTCGCTTTCAGATGAACTTAAAATTTACTCATTATGACTACAGCTTTTATTACAACTACCTATACACTGAGTGCACCTACGATACATTTGTGTCTACGATTAGAGTTTCCAGACTTCATTTTAGAGAGGCTCGGATCACAGTTAAAACGAGGAACAACACACAGGGTGACTTCTCTCCGCCTCTCTCCACGTATGATAAAGTTCTCAAGCAACTTTTGAAATCTTGGAACGTTCTTTTGAACAATCTCTGCTTTTACAGTATTTACACAGCATAGAAGACCTCTGATGCCTTTTTTCCCTCTTATTCTAAATGCAATCCCTAAATGTATTCTTCTTCCACTCGAGTCTAGGTTATCTCCTTCAAGCGAACTATTTACTGTTCAAAGTTCAGTTCATATCCCTTATCAGGTCAGAGCCAATCTCCTCAATAACTCATTGTAACAGTTCAGCTCTCAATGCTACGAACTCTTAAGGAGACTGTGGTGCTCCGAAGCTTGGTAATTCGATGTCTTCCAGAATCAGAGTTCGTAAGCCACTTAACCTTAGTGGGAAATAAACGACAGGAGTGAATTTGCTTCAATCCCAGGAACTCTCAGCAATATCTCGACAACCAGCACTCAGATCCCGGACCTTGCTCTCCCCTGCATTTGCAACCACTTGGGAGATGAATATCTCCGACAAGGAACTTGAGCTGTGTCTTCTCACACTTTCTGTGTATTGCTCGGTCTCACTCAGTTCAGAGTTTGAAGATTCACTTAATGGTGCAAATTCTCTTTCAGATGCAAGTCTTAGGTTCTTTCTTCTCTGTCTCATAGGCTAGGTCTCGTTTGCAGCATCTTTCTTCCTTAACTGCACATGACAACATGTCACACCAATCTCTTCCACTGAGTCAGACTTTATGTCACTCGCAATGGTACTGTCTCCCTCAGAGTCTATACGCTAGAGTCTTGTGTAGCTCGACCCTTCTCAGATCGACTTAGTGTGTATCCAACCTCCTCAGGTACCTCTACAGCTTGGCTTGTCCCCTCCCTTGACCCCTCTGTCGCGGCTGGAACTTCTTTTGGGTGAGGAGCTTTTTTATTGGAGGGACCTAGGACTCATCAGGTGTGAGAGGCATAGACCCAATTCTGCACACCACCACACTTCACAGCAGTTGTAGCCACCAATCTCATGTTCCTTCTGGCGAGAACCCAATCTCCTGGGATCAGGTCATGGCAGAAATCCTTTGATGTCTATGCAGTCTCTGCTTCAATCTGATAAGACCCAGAACGAACCACATCAACCAATCCTTTACAGTAGTCAAGGACCAAATCATCTGATATGATCACTAATGCAGTAGAAGGCACGGCAGGCAAATGTATCGCTCTTCCCATAAGTATTTTGTGGGGAGACAACCCAGTTCTCCTGTCAGGGATGCTGTGCAGACTCATTAGCACTAAAGGTAAAGCATCAGGCCTCTTCAAAGATGTCAAAGCACACACTTTAGCCAACTTCGATTTCAAGGTACCATTGATTTGCTCCACCATTCCTGATGCTTCTGACCTGTAGCTACAATGTAGTCTCTGGTCCACATTCAGAGCAGTGCACAGCAACTTCATGACTCCATTGTGGAAATGCGTTCCTCTATCCAACTCCAATATAGTTGGATATCCAAAACTTGGAAAGAGTTCTCTCAACAACAACTTAGCTACTGTGAAGCTATCACACCTCCTAGTCATATAGGCCTTGACCCATCAAGAAAAGATGCACACGACAACCAGAATGTATCTCAATCCATTACATACAGGCATCTCAACAAAATCCATTTGGATCCGCTTAAAAGGATCCCCTGATCTGCCAATGTGACTTAGGGCTACAACTGTCTTTAACCCAGCATTCAGTTGTTGACATGTAACACACCTATGATACACAGATTCCGCAACCACCCAAAACCTCGGATTAAACCAAGCCTGCCTGAACAATCTAAACATTGCATCCCTTCCTATGTGGGCTGCTCCATGAATTTGCCTCACCATTAGATGTAACAAACAATCCGGTAACACTGCCCTACCATCAGCTGACACCCAAATGTCATCCTTCCCTTTCTCACAACCTGCTATGATCCAACCGGTTTGTTCCTCCTCTGTAACATCCATTTTCAAATGCCTCACTTCATCCTATGTGTCAGCAGCAGCTGCTAGAATCATGTTTAGTTTGGTCTGCTCTGTACTCTTACCAGTATATTCTCCATTGAAAGCACATGCATGAAAAGCACAGTATGGTGCGACTTTGTCAGCATACCTATTTCCAATAGTAACAAAATCATCCCCTTTTCCATGGGCTCTGCACTTAAAGACAGACACTCCCCATTTCTTATAGGGGACCCAGATGACATTAGAAACCCTTTCTGCAACCACAGAGGTCCGAAATCATGAACCACATTGAAACCATACTGGCTATCTGTATAGATCGTGACTCGGATTTGTTCAGAGACGCGACATGCATGTGTCAGGGCAATTGTGCGGAGTGTGTTCCCTGTAACCAAGCAGCTTCCACCAGTCCAGAAATGGTACATACAGCAACACTGCTCTCAGGTTTCCTTCATTGTCTCTTAAGCGTTAACCATTAACAAAGAGGATTTGACCAGTCAATGGCTCATCGATAATGTCAGGTCTCAGTTTCATACAAAGTTCAGTGACTAGACAGTCATGGTCTTCATATTCTTCCCCATCAACACTTGGAATGGGTAACAAGGTAGCAGGAATTAGCACAGAACACCACTTCAGAGTTATATTTTATGGGGCAAGAAGCACCTGCTCTTACCTTGTCAACCTGTAATTTGTCAAATGCTATGTTTTGGTTCTCATCATCAAAAGCACAACTGAGTGTGGTACATAAACTGTAATGTTCTAACATCGTTCAATAGTGACACCTGTTGCAGCAACAGATTTGAGACATTCGGGCAATGCTCAAGCTATAGGATCTAGAGTAGCAAATAAATAGGGCACTGGTCTACAGGCATGTCCATGTGTCTGTGTGAGTACAGAAAGAGCACAAGCTTCCCTCTTGTGGCAGAACAGTGAAATCGCTTTGTTGTAATCAGACATTCCTGAAGCTGGTGTGTGGCACAGGCACTCTCTCAACTCCACCTTAATGCAATTATTTAAAAAAATGATTGTAGCTGAGCCTAACTTTTCATTTGTTTTTTTGGGAAGTAGACTCAGTTGCAATCTTTCTTTTTATAATTGCATTTAAGATGCAGTATCTTATGTGGATAATAGAGGTCAGTTTTTAACTTCACAGGGACACCTAGTAACAGCCTGCGGTATTGCACCCTTTCCTTGCATTGTGGATTTCTTTAATTACTTATGTTATTGCTGGCATATGTTTTGACAAAATAAATAATCTAATTAACATTCTTATTTGGAAAAAAATAGACACTAAATTGCCTTTAATAATCCTTTAATGGGGTGAGAGGCGCCCGTCACGTGGTCGAGCCTGCATGCCTTTAAGACTGCCCGATGCCTTTGTTAAAATAAGCACCATTGAAATGACCCAGAGCAGATCTTTGAAAATAATTTTACCCACAGCTGCAAATGTTGCCAAAAATCTTTGAAAAACACTATAGAACGCTATGCAACAAAACTGTGAACAAGCAGATAAAGAAAGCTTGCGAGGAATTCGCATGACTCGCCAAGTATAACACTAGCACTAATTTTAAACAAGTAGTTCACAAAGGAACAGTGAAGCAACTACAGTGTAGTGGAACTGTAATAGGCCAGTGCTTTTGAAGTAAAAAAGGGAAATGAAGTATAGGGAGCCCCACCAATAAAGAAGTAGGAAATACTAGCAACTGGGTAGTAATCCAGTAGAAGCGGAAGGTGGGATTACACTCCCTGTAGGCAGATTACTGAAGGTCTTGTAGACAGTGCATGTGTGCTGATGCTCAACCTACAAATATTGAATGGGATGACCATCCACGTCTGCTTCTACGTATGGTCCACTTTGGTCTACCTCTAAGACTGCGCCACGTGTATAGCCTTCCTCCCCTCTCAGGCACCGTCATAAGGTCAGGTCTGGATCAAATCCATCCAGAGACTCAATTAAGAGAATCTTGTGATATGTCCGACTGGCCTGTGGAAATCTCTATGGTTGAGGCACTTGTATTAATTGGTTCTGACTCACTCCTGCATAAAATGATCGTGTCCTTGTCACTTTCTTTAACTGATTCATAGCATCTGCCACCTGTAAGAGTTGTTCTCCCTGCTCTTAGTCTGCAGGATTAAGCCGACATTCGCGCCTTCAATGCCCAATTTTATGACAAAAATGGCAGGCAGTAGTCTTCTTCAGTGTCGCGACATCTATCCCTGTCTTTGGATCTATAGGGATACCTCTCACACTACCCTGGCAAGTCGACCGTGTAACTAGTTATACTTGAACACCTCCTGGGGCATTCCCCTGACCATGAGTTACGGTTCCCATCATTGCCTGCTGCTGCTCTCTTTTATGGGCAATACGCATTTGAACTAACATCAATTTCTCTTTTATCTTCCTATGTTTTGAGTCCAAATCATCACTGCAATACCTGGCATTCCGTAGGATTTCGTCTACAGGTTTGTTCCGCCAACGGATTAGGGGCTCTTGGGGCATGAAGCTGATCTCCAGCCTCAGTCCACTCAGAAATCTGGACACAAATTGTCCCATGTCTTTGGGGTCGAGGTTATCTAACCCACTGTACTGTTTGAAGGCTTGTAACAGCCTTTTGAAAATAGACAAGTACCGACTCCTTGGGCTCCAGGGTAGTTCAATCTATCTTGACCGAATTGATGTCCTGTTGGACTGCAACCATGTGATCACCTGATTGTACTTTTTCATGACCATCAGCGAAGGACCATGAGTTACTGAGTCCCTCTCTGGTGCAGCACTAGGCCACTCAACAGGTATCTTAAAGGCAGACTGTGGATCACTAAGAACCACAATTTCAAACAATGTATTCAGATCAATCCACAACACTTTTGAGATCTTAACAAAGTGATCGCCTTGCTTATACCATTCAGCAGGTTTCTCTAATATGCTGGGGAAATCATTGGTAAATGAAGCAGGGTCACTCGACTTCAGAGAAGATGCACGTACCCTCCACTAGGCATTTCCGTAACGGATATGCCTCTGTACCCTGCATTCTGGAGGAGGAGTCACTCCTGTCACCTTTCTTGCGCTCTTCTTCTTTGACCAGCTCTCCTCTCACTTATCCAGCATACTCTAAGCCCTTATTCCTATTACCAACCCCCGAATGTGTGTCCTCAATCCAGTCACTCTCTTTTCCTCTAACTCTGAGTCACTGTAAGTAAGCCTGTGATTCCCCTGCAATGCTTTTGTTCAGGATAAATCTACCCCTTACCTCTGAGCCAACTCTGACAACTTCTAAGGTGCTTGTTTTGCCCTCTGGGTGACAACCGTAGCCATAAACAACAAGTCATCTGGCCCATAGGTCTCTATTCTAGCTAAAGGTAGACTCCCACTTTTTATTTCCTCTAATTCTGCCTTCATTATCACCACATCCACTAGCTTCACCTTCATTGCAGCCTTGATGGTACCCTGACTCAACTTACTTTTCTGGCTCTCCTTACTGTCATAATGGTCCCTCAGCCATGACTCTAAGTCTGCAACATCCAGAAATGACTGATTCTCAGAGGTTCTGTGACTTGTGCTTGCTTCGTGAGCCATGCTGCTTGGTCCTTTTACAGGAATTTCCCACATTTGCAGATCTGAACTGGTGCTTACCATAGGCATAGGCCTTACGCTACTGGAGCCAATCCGTACTTCAAAAAGGCCGGCGGTATTTGCTAAAGGCGTACTGGATTCCATAGGCACTAAAGGATGACAACTCCCATTCGTGCTCCCTTCTCTTCCCCAACCAGTCCCTTCGGCATGTACGGATTGTTTCTGAATAAGGCTTCCTGTTGGGGCTGGCTCATAAACAGGAACGATAGGACTAAGGGTAAACGGTACTGTAAGAGCTTCCAGCAACCATGAAGCAGCATTAATACCATTCTGTTCCATACCTCCCAAGATAGACACTCCTGTCCTGCCTGCTCCTGCCAATATTATTCCCATGACCCCTGGATCAGGAGCCACTGGGGCTGATACACTTCCCACATTCTCTGTGCTTTTTGCGCGTCATCCCCTTCACCTGGTTGTTGGCTATAAGGTGGCGGACACTCAGCTAACAACCCATCCAACAAGCGGTCTTGATTATCACTACTGTCACTCCCATTTGTCCTTCTGTTCCTATCCTATGATTCTCCATCTCTTACCAGCACTGGATACAACCTCTCTCCCTCAATGGTATCCACTCTCCTCCTCTTAAGCCACGCATTCCACTGTGTACCCTAATTGACCTTCATAGTTTTCTTCAACCATCCTTGGTATTTCTCTCTTTGCTTAGCATGAGCTGCACACATCTATGTGTATAACACTTCACACTGTGTGGGTCTAGGCACAGGTCGCATCGCAAACAGATCTAACCTGAATGAACCAAAGAGTGGAAATGACAATTTACCTTCCTTTTCAGTGATTTTGTGTCAATTTTGGAGCCAAATTATAGTGTGGAGCCCAACCTTTGTCACCATATAGTGTGATGAAGTATCTTCGGGTAGCGCCTCTTCATCCACTCATGTAACAACCGCTTCATCACCCCTCAAAAGATCCCATACCACCCTAAAGAATACCATGATTTCAGAAATGAAATATTTGTTCAATTGATTACTGTGGAACAATCCTTTTTAACCACAGACTTCCCGATGACCACCATCCAATCCTAGCGTGGCTGTACATCAACCAACCAACCGTAGCGCGGCATAACCTGACATCCCTCTCACTCCTCACAGCGGCTCATCCTCCTATACAATTTCTCCATACGCATTCACTCTAACAATAATATTAAATCTGTAATTGTCAGCCACTCCAAAAGATTGATAGAATTCAACCACCCAAGAGTATTCACAAATGGTAACCCTCGATCAGCATGGATCAGCCGAATTGGTATAGTCAACCCTTTACACAAGGTCCACTAGATGATCCCTATATGACCCATACACACAAAGTTCCCTGTCTTAGTTGGAACTGCCGATGACATCTCACGACAACTCCTCAATTCTTCGGTCAGACAATCACAATTCTGGTGTCTTCTACGCCTTTTAGTATCCTGTGATCTTAAGCCACTTCGGGACCTGCAACTCAAATCTCAATCTTAGGCCACATCAGAACAGAAACCACATGCACTTGACTCTCACTCCAATCCACAAGAAATCACAAAATCAAACCGTTCCTGCAATCTAATGTTCTACATTTGCCCTGTTAATATTCACTCCTCCTTCCACCCCTGGTCTCGCTGCACCATCAAACTCCGTCGGTCTCCGCCACATTCCGTCACCTTCCATTCTCGATCATTGGTCTCTATTTTGGGGCATTGAGTTTATAAGTCCCACCTAAGCTAGACTGCTTCTAGATTCTTCCCTTACTTCATGTGCGAACCATCCTACTCTGCCACCAACTGAAAGGGTAGTTCTAAACCTTTTCTAGAGACACATTCTCATGATTCTTTTTAGCAGCATGAAAGTGTAAAGGGGAGAAAAACCGTTAATATACTCTCAGTTAGCCAATAACTCTCCTCGATGCATAATAATCCATGGGCAATTATATAAGGTTGGTTGATTTATTACAAAGCCCAGAATAACTGAACATAGAGACACCTCAACATGAGGGTATAGAAACACAATGGAATTAGCATGAAGCCAAATCTACGCATCCAATTTAAACAATGCAGCATGAACAAAACTAATAATTCAAGAAGTAGGATACAGAGATCAGGAAGCATGAGTCCAAATTTCCCTTCATCGAGAATTTATGAATGAAGAGCAGTAAATCTATCCTTACTCTATCACTAAGATGACATCCCTACATCAGCAGTTCAAATGAAAAGAAAGGTGTCAGTAAGTGAAGTCTTCCTAAGAAGCCTCTACACCATCAAATGGGTAAAGTAGCATAAAGCCACTATCGCAAAAGAAAGATCTCATTCTGAGATGCTCATTCTCCCAAGGCAAGTAAGTGGGCACTGTCCCTAATTCCAGCAATACTTTATCCACAGGTAGTTTCCCCATAATGCAATGCATGCTCATAGTACACAATGTGTACAGTCATAAGCGTACTTTTCCAGGGTGTTCTCCATGTAGCTCCTTTGCAACAATTCATCCTTGTTTCCCATGCCTTCTCCCATGTGAGCTTTATCACCTCCAAACCATGTACCTGTAGCTTCTTCTCTACTTACCTAGCCACTAAAACAAACACATTACTTTTGCCTAATGAATGATTTGCCACCTGCAATTCACACGTGAGAAAGAACAGATTCCACAATGCACATGAAATTCAAACCATTAATTCTAAAGCAAGAATTTGTTTGGGGTTTGCATTGCAGGCTAACATAAGAACGTATCACTTTAAGCATTACAGATTTGCATAACTCTATAGCATTTCAACTAACATATTTTACCAAATTATAGAAATATCATTGTTAACCACATTTAGTATATGAGTTGTGCCAACTTCACAACATGAGTTCTTCATGTTAACTTTGTTTGTTAGTTTCATTCATTTCCTATGTTATTCTCCATACTACTTGTCAGTAACCTAAAATATATGTCACCTAGTCATAGTAATACGTTTCACAATTCCAACACCTCACATTTACCCAATACAACACTATATGTGGGTGCTCTCTACACGTGATTATGACGCACCTCTACAAATGGAATGAGATTTCTGCTCCATCAGACACCCTTGCACCAAAGTGCGAGACTGCCTATGTAAAGGACAGGACTGTTTTTGTACAGGAAGGGATGCAGAATGCATCACCCACAGAACAAGGAAGTAACAACCAGAAATAAACATATTTCTCCTTATTACGCCATGGTTGGGGTGGCGTACCATTTTGGAGCAATCCCTGAAATTGAATCAAATTCCATTGGTGGCTGCACAGGAACACCAATGTTCCATCCATGGAATTCTTACCACTATGAAATGTAACACAACTCAGTGCATGCCACTGCGTTGCATTCCTTTACAAAGTCATGCAAGGCGGCGTAACCCACCCCTTATGTGGCTTTGTAAATCTTACTTAGGCCTTTGTATTACCTTGCATTACCTTGTGTGATGCAAGGACAACCCAAATTTGGGCCCAAATGTGAATGGTGGGAGAGAAAAGATATGAACCAGGAAGGTTTTGAGATGATGACACCCATAGCCCTCTAACACTCCAATAGGACAGATTTGTCAACCACATAAAATACATCTGGTAGATCGATTAAAATCACTGCAGTGACAGAGCATTCCTTCTGAGGTTATGCACGAGCACTGACTCAGTTGTAATGTAGGGTAGAAATTGGTTTCTGCTACTTTGAGAGAACTTGCAGTTTCAAAAATAGAACACTCCCTTGCCAGAAATAGATAAGACAGATTTCTGACCTCTTTCAACCAGGGACTATACATTATTCTGCCTGGTTATAGTGCCCTGCGTGTTTTCTGTGGTTGTTACACATGACCGTCCTGACTTCTCAGAAGCGGTCGCGCCTCACGCTGCTCCCTGCCCTGGTATCGTAGCGCTTACTGCCAGACTGCTCATTGCATTTGTTTCTAAGTGCGCACTGCTTGCTGCAATTAATTGTGCCTGATTGTATCGTTTCCGCGTTTCCGTAGCGCTTGACTGCTGGACTGCTGCTCATTTGCTAATCATCTGTGTGCTGCTCGCTTTGCTTATTTTGAATTTTGTATGCCTGATTGTGCCGGTGCCACTGCCCATTTAAATCACGATCTTCAGGTTGTGCCCCAATCTCGTCCTGTTTAACTTTTGGCTTGCTGCCATTTTGTTGTTTGTTTGTTGTGCCTCCCAGCCCGGCTCTCCACCCCGCTCCCGCCTCCCAGCTGCTCCTCCCTCGCTCCGCCCCCCTCCACTATCCACTTATGACAGATGCTTTTGCACGCAGCGGTCGCGCCCCATGCGCGCCGAAGGCGCGCCAAAGGTAAGCCCTTCTACGCCCGTCCGCGCCTGGACCGCGCCCAGCGCCAGACCACCTGGCCCCCGCAAAATCCACCCCGCCTGCATAACATACGACGCCGCAACCCTCTCAGCCCTTAACCCCGGCCGCCCACCAAACTGCTACCAAACCGCCCCAGGACACACCCATGGACCCTTCACCTGCCACTCCTGTAAGCTCGACTGCATCAGGACCCACACCAAATCCAAAGACTCCAATCAGAGCTCCGACACTAACCACCTTAAGTGCATCCTGCTCAACACCCGCTCGGTCCACAGACACGCCATTGAACTCTGGAACCTACTCGACACTACATCGCCGGATGTCGCCTTCCTTACAGAAACCTGGATGAACGCCTCATCAGCACCCGACATCGCCACAGCCATCCCGGACGGCTACAAGATCATCCGAAAGGACCGCACCAACCAAACAGGAGGAGGCATCGCCATTGTACATAAGAATACCATCCGCATCACGACAAGTTCCGACGATCACCTTGCAACCGCCGAACACCTTCACTTCCAGATCCACACCAACCCCAAGACCACACTCAGAGGCACCCTCATCTACAGACCACCAGGATCCCGCTCACAATTCAGCGAAGACATCACTGACTTCATCAGCCCACACGCCCTCCCCTTTGAGGATTACATTCTACTGGGAGACCTCAACTTCCACTTGGAAAATAACAACGACAGCAACACCACCACCCTTCTGGACAACCTCGTCAATCTCGGACTCGAACAACTAGTGAACACCCCCACCCACTACGCCGGACACACACTCAACCCTATCTTCACTTCCAGCAAGCACATCTCCTTCTATCACACCACAGCTCTCCATTGGACAGACCACAGCTGCGTTCACTTCAACTACAAAAAGACTACGACCCACAACCACCCACAACCAATTCCCCGCAGAAATTGTAACAAAATTACCACTGACCAACTTTTCACATCGCTTCACCAAAACCCTCCTATAAAATCATCGGACCCAAACCTTGCAGCCACCAACCTCACACAATGGATCACCCATAGCGCTGACGAATTAGCACCCCTGAAAAAGCATCAAATAAAGCTAGGTAGCAAAAAAGCCCCCTGGTTCAACGACGACCTTAAGAAATCCAAGAAGTTCTGTCGCACCCTCGAGAAAGCCTGGAGAAAAAACCCAACCACTGACAACCTGGCCACCTTCAAGAACGCCACCCGCAAACACCACCAACTGATCCGATCCACCAAGAAATCAGCATTCAAGGATCGACTCGACAACAACACCCACAACAGCAAGGAGCTATTCAACATCGTCAAAGAATTTACTAACCCCACCGCCGGCACCAACGACATCACCCCCTCCCAAGACCTCTGCGACTCCCTAGCCTCATTCTTCCACAACAAAATCGCTGACATACATAACAGCTTTGAAAACCAGTCCGGAGACCAGTCCACCCCACCCACCTCCGAACAGAAACCCCCCTCCAACAACCTCTACGCCTGGAACCCAATCACCACCGAAGACACCATCCGCCTGATGAACTCCATCCACTCAGGATCTCCAACTGACCCTTGTCCCAATCACATTTTCAACAAAGCAGACTCCATCATCGCACCCCACCTCCGCAACGTCATCAACTGCTCCCTCAACTCCGCTACCTTCCCGGAAAGCTGGAAACATGCCAAACTCAGCGCCCTTCTGAAGAAACCCACAGCAGACCCCACTGAACTTAAAAACTACCGCCCCATCTCGCTCCTCCCATTCCCTGCCAAAGTCATCGAGAAAGCCGTCAACAGCCAGCTCGCCGCCTTCCTCGAATCCAACAAATCCCTCGACCCTTCACAGTCCGGCTTCCGAGCCAAACACAGCACCGAGACCGCCCTCATCGCAGCAACAGACGACATTCGAACACTACTGGACAACGGAGAAACAGCTGCCCTCATCCTACTTGACCTCTCCGCAGCCTTCGACACAGTCTGTCATAGCACCCTTATACAACGCCTCAGCAACGTCGGAATACAAGGAAAAGCATTGGACTGGATCATCTCGTTCCTCGACGGAAGAACCCAGAGAGTCGGCCTCCCTCCTTTTAGATCAGAGGCCACCGAAGTCATCTGCAGCGTACCACAAGGATCATCACTCAGTCCCACCCTCTTCAACGTATACATGAGTCCCCTTGCATCCATCGCGCGCCAACACAACCTCAACATCATCTCCTACGCAGACGACACACAGCTGATCCTCTCCCTCACCAAAGACCCAAACACCGCAAAAACCAACCTATACGAAGGGATGAAAGAAGTAGCCGAGTGGATGAACAACAGCCGCTTAAAACTGAACTCGGACAAAACGGAAGTCCTCATCTTAGGTTCATCCCCCTCCGCCTGGGACGACTCGTGGTGGCCACCGGCCCTAGGAAAAGCGCCCATACCTACGGACCACGCACGTAACCTGGGCTTCATCCTGGACTCCTCCCTCTCGATGACCAGACAAGTCAACGCCGTCTCATCATCATGCTTCAACATCCTACGCATGCTCAAAAAAAAAATTTCGTTGGATCCCCACCGAAACTAGAAAGACGGTCACCCACGCACTGGTCACAAGCCGACTAGACTACAGAAACACCCTTTACGCCGGAACCACAGCCAAACTACAGAAAAAACTCCAACGGATCCAAAACGCCTCAGCCAGACTCATACTAGACATCCCCCGCCAAGCTCACATTTCCGGCCACCTGAAAGACCTCCACTGGCTCCCCGTCAACAAGAGAATAACGTTCCGTCTCCTCACCCACGCACACAAAGCCCTCTACGAACTAGGACCCGAATGCCTCAACACGCGCCTGTCCTTTTACACCCCCACCCGACAACTTCGATCGTCCAATCAAGCCCTCGCCGCAATCCCACGCATCCATAGATCCACCATGGGGGGAAGATCCTTCTCCTACTTAGCGGCCAAAACCTGGAATTCTCTCCCCACCCACCTCCGCCTTACACAGAACCACCTATCCTTCAGAAAACAACTAAAAACCTGGATATTAGATAAGTAATGTACCCCCACCCCCCTCAAGCGCCTTGAGACCCTCTGGGTGAGTAGTGCGCTATATAAATGTTAAACTTGAAACTTGAAACTTATGCTAGGAAGCCTGGTAACTCTTGAGTTCAGGAGCAACAGATGATCCAATGGGATCATGTAGATACGCAGTGTATTAAAGAGCCTTACTGCTTTAAGTTTTGTACTTAGCCACACACAATCCCCTAACTTTCATTTAAGACTTATTTTCTAATTACTTAAACAGTCCCTCTAGCATAGTGTTAGTTTCCATAGACTGAAATCCCAACAGTCCCTTCCACTGACTTACATTGAAATGGTTCAACTATGTGTCTGCATTTTTCTACATTGACATTACATTTAATAAGCCTGGTTTCAATATTCAGTTTTAATAGCTGGTTCATTAGAATTAAACAAAGTACAGCATAGCAATGCATTCAACAAATGAGAGAGATTTAGTTGAGGGGGAGAAGGAGGGGGAAAATAGGAAAAAGATGTATGATACAAAATGATAGTCAAAGTGTCAATTATAGTAGCAATTTGAGGATAAGATAAAATATCGTTATGCTTTGGTATGTGCTTTTAAGAGACATAAATAAATAATTGCTATAAAAAAGAAAAGAAAGGAACATCAGTGAGGTTTCAGAACTTCCTCTGTATTAGGGTGATGCTAAAAAGAGGAATGTGCTTGTTTATCCAAACAAATGATGATGGGAGACCACAAAACAGAGTGTTTAAGAAGTAGTGAGAGTGGATGACAGTATGCTGTATCAAGTCTATAGTTGTGAAAAAATGCATGCCACCAATCTTGAAAAGACAATTGGGAAAAGCATTTACAATTTCTTGTTATTTATTGAAATGCCACTGCTAACAATAGATCTATAATTTAAGTGTGTGTAGATACCGCATTCCATCAGTCAGCCAGACTGCCCACGAAAACACCAATATTGGAAACGGGTATCATGAAATTAAAATTTGAGTTAATTTGCTTCCAGACTTGCATCCATAAAGCATGAACTAAGGGACAAGTTAATAATAAATGTTTGATGTCTGCAGGATGTGATTGCATGACCAACAACTGTCAGGTATTGGAAAAGGGTATCATGAAGTTAAAAATAGAGGTAATTTGCTTCCGGACTTGCATCCATAAAGCATAATGTAAGGGACAAGTTAATAATAAATGTCTGATGTCTGCAGTATGTGATTGACATGACCAACAACTGTCAGTTATATCCGGGTTTATGTAGTGAAGTGCAGAAGGAGAAAAAAAAGTATGTTTCAGATGTAAAATAATGTTTGGGTAGTGTAGTCACCATGTAGAGACGGACCAAATTACTTCTAGATCATATTCCCAGGCTAATTCAGTGTTAGTTTTAGGTCTGTCAATGGGAATTTATTGTAAGCATTGGTAAATAGAGGAAGCTTTCAGATTTGTAAGAAGAAAGGTACCTAATATAGAAGACGGTGATACAGGTTGGTTGGTACAAGACTGGAAATGATTGTGAGCAGTAGTTATAATTTTTGTAAGTATTTGGAGTTTATTTTGAAATGGAAGATTGAAAAGACTTTGAGCTTGTGGAAAGGTCAGAAAGGAGTTATTGATAAAGAGCTGGTTGACCCATATTAGTCCGCTTTTCCTCCAAGATTTCCAATAAAGGGGTTTGGTATTATGTAGTAATGAAGTATTATGCTAATTTGTAGAATTGAGGACAAAGTAATATCAATGGGTTTTGTATGACAATTAAGGTTCTATTAAATTACAAAGATGTTTGAGCAGAGATGTGGAGTAATTCTGATGTCTTCTGTAGAATGGCAAGTTTCAAGACAAGTAAAAGGAAAGAAAACAATATCTCCAAGTCTGTCTGTAAAGAAGAAGAATCTGAGCATTGTGAAAAACAATGACCAGGTTGCTTTAAAATAAAAGCTGAGTGGTATTCAAGAAAATCAGGTAAGTTAACACCACAATCTGATTTATGACATTTTAGGTTCAGTAGAGATATACAAGATTTTTCCACAGACAATAAAAAAGAAAAAAGTATGGAACTGATCCATTTAAAATCTTAGAGGTGATGGATGATGGAATGTTGGAAACAGTGTTTAAAACGATGGGTACCAACATATTATATTTTCTTCAATACATTCATTTATAACTTATTAAGTCTTGATTCCCCCAATACCTGAGAATAACAGGTCCTTAGCTCAGTCAGCGATGGTACTTAATGTTGCTAATAGGATACCATTGAGAGTTAATATGTTTGCACCTGTGTGGTCTGCTGGCAAGGGTATTGTGTAAGCTGTTTCTACTCAAATATAAATGTGTTTGTACTTGCCTCTCAATTATTTCCAGACAACTTCATCCACTTTGCAAGGGTAAATGCATTGTTGAGTCAGCTTCACCTCTACTAGACAATTTACATGAATACCTAAATATCCATCAATTGTACAATAACCAAACTAAAGGCCCTTAAAATGCTACCCCTACACAGGTTCCAACCACTGTAGAAGTTATCTCCTATCCGATATGGCCTCCTTCTTAACACCCCAACCTGTAAATCTCTAAAATAATCAATGTGCATTCTAGGAGATGCTGAACAGGGTGATGTGTGCTAACACAAATTTAATTACATACAAAATGCTTTTATAAAAAATACAATGTTTGGAATTTACATTTATAAATGAGGTAAGTTAACTGCAAAAATATGTAGTGGGCAACCATATGTGTAGGCCTGTAACATAGAAGTGAGGCCTGGATTTCTAAGTTGGCATATGTAAAGACACCATATTTTAACGTGAAGGCCAATTGTTAGACCTGAGAGCCTTAGGGTGGTCTTTCCACAACTTGCTGCCTGTCTGCCTTAATTTTTCTGACCTTGGTTTTGCTGGTTTTAGGACTCTGCACACTATACCACTGCTAACCAGTGCTAATGTGTTTGTGTTCTCTTCCCTGAAATATTGGACCCCAGTAAACTGCGCTACATATTCCCAGGGTCTGTCAATTAAATGCTACTAGTGTGCCTGCAGAACTGATTGTACCACCTACATAATTAGTCCCTTAACCATGCCTTAGGCCTCCCACTGCAGAGCCTATGTTTACAATTGCACCCTACATGTTGACCTGGGAAGTAAGTCCTCTTGCCGGCCTAAATCTTCCCTTCTCCTACATATGTCACCCCTAAGGTAGGCCCTGTATAACCCACAGGGCAGGGTGCTGTGTATTTAAAGGACAGGATATGTACTTTTAAACTTTACATCTTGGTAGTGAAAAATTCCCCATTTTATTTTTCACTACTGCAAGGCCTATCTCTCCCATAGGATAATATTGGGATGACCATATTACATCTTTTCAGTGTAACTCCCAATTGTGAAGAGATAAACTTTTCAGGTTTAGTATCACTAAACTCACAATTTAAAATTACAACCTATTGTGAAGTTGGATTTTAAAATCCAGTTAAGCAAATGCCACTTCTAGGAAGATAGCAAAGCCAAGGGGATGATGGACGGAGTGTTGAACATTGCAAGCACTCAACCCCAGTCAACTGATCTGGGTTTAATCCATCATCATTCTTTAGCTTACTCCGCCACCCCAGTTCAGACATGGCCATATGCTAATCAGTCTGACCCTGTGTCTCATGGGAACAGTCCAGCCCAAACTGCCAAGCCATGTCTTCCCTGGACCGGAACCAAGCATCCTGGGACGGGTTTCTGGCTAATCAGCCGTCATCAGCCAGGCTAGCTTGAATCCAGTGGCAAAGTGAGCAAGGGACCCACGTCTGGGCATACCCTGCCAACTTAGGGCGAACAAAGCAAAACCAAAGGGGATGATGGACGGAGTGTTGAACATTGCAAGCACTCACCCCCAGTCAACTGATCTGGGTTTACTCCATCATCATTCTTTAGCTCACTCCGCCACCCCAGTTCAGACATGGCCATATGCAATTCAGTCTGACCCTGTGCCGCATGGGAACAGTCCAGCCCGAACTGCCAAGCCATGTCTTCCCTGGACCGGAAACAAGTATCCTGGGACCGGTTTCTGGCTAATCAGCCGTCATCAGCCAGGCTAGCTTGAATCCAGTGGCAAAGTGAGGAAGGGACCCACGTCTGGGCATACTTCTAGGAAGATAACATTTACTTACTTTAGCTATTTGGTGTCTTCTGCCGCTTTTTAGAATACACGTCTAGGGTGGGTGACAGCAGGCTTCCTGTATTCCCTCTAGACAGTCACACACAAAGGAAGGGTAGGTGTGCATGAGTGGTCATCCGCATGCAGATGGGCCATCCTGAGCAGGATAGAAGGGAGGAGCTGACACACCTGAAAGGGCTGTGTTCTGTCCCAATATAAAGGATTGATTACCCTCCTGCAGTCTGAAGCCAGGGCTAGAAGGGAGAGCCTCTGTGCACTTCAAAGCTTTGTTTGAAGTTCCCCCCACTTCAAAGGCACCACTAAGTATATGTACTGGACTTCTGGCATTACCAAATCAGTATACTTCCAGACCTGTGACCACTCTTCCAGGAAGAAGAGGATCTGCTGTGCTGCTCAAGGACTGCCACTCTGCTTTAACTGCCGTTACCTGAACTCTTGCCTTGCAGTGTTGCCGTGCAGCCTGCTGTTCTCTCTCTGCCTTGGTGAGAAGGACTTTACCTGCATCACTTGAATCCAGAGTGAGTCTAAAGGTTTGTTGGCGTGCCTTCTTTTGCCTCAGTCTCAGGTACACAAAAGACTTGGAACCATCCTGTTCCAAACCTTGGGCTCATCTGCTTGTGAGTCTGTACTGTGAAGTGGTGTTACCCCAGTTCTGCACCCTTTGAAGTGGACCTAGGGGTTTGCTCCAGTGGAACCAACACATCCTCTACTCCAAGAGCAGAATCAATGCTGTTGCAGGAAGCATACCGGCGCATTGCACTTTGAACCACTGCATCGCACTCAGAACCACCACTTTAGAACTGAAGCATCACCACCACTGCGTGGAGAACATCGATACATCGCCTCTATAGCATTGAGGAACCTGGCACATCACATTCAGAATTGCCGTACTTTAGAACCAACGCTTTGCTCATGGACCCGATGTGTCAACACAGTTGGATGCAGAAATTCAGCGCAACACCTCACCTGTGTGGGGATCACCGACGTATCTCACTGTTGTGACCAGGATCAAGGTACTTTTGTTCCGAGGCCTGCATGTGTCCTGTATCCTGCCCGCGCACTATCCAGGTCGGCCATAACTCTTGACTTTGTTCCCGTCCAGTGTGACCAATTAACTCTTTAGACACCATTTGCTTCTATGTGCTATATTTTACATTTAACCTTTAAAAAATTATATTGTGACTTCTACACATTGGATGTTTGTCATTTTGGTCTTGTTTTGTGTATAAAGTCATAACCTATTTTTCTAACCTGGTGTGAAGTCTTTTTGTGGTGCTTCCACGGTATTGGTATGTGACGTGTTGCCTAAATTCTTTTCTCTTTGCTGCTAAAGTTAAGCCTGACTGCTTTGTTCCAAGCCACCAGAGGGTGAGCACAGGATAATTTAGGTTGCGTTGTGACCTACCCTGGCTAGGATTGTGGTTTCTGGTTGGACAGGGTGCATACCTCTGCCAACCAGATTCACAATTTCTAAGACCCATTTATATTGAAATGTTTGTTTGTTACTTTAGACAACAGTTGTGCAAGCTGTTTCTTCCTTTGCTGCAGATGTTATAAGTTAATCAATAGACATTTGTTGTATGAGACGACTGATAGTGAGGTTCACACCGCAAAACATGTAGATGATAGGGAGAAGTATTCATTGGAAGACGATTTTGAAAACAAGAAAACATATGCCGCAATATTTATGGACACATGGTTAAAAGGCGATTGTACTTCGGTGAGAAGATGGGGAGTTGACCGGTTCACAGGAGTGTGCTGAAATCTTATTAGTCAACATGAAGAAGAAAGAATATTAATGCTGCAACATAGAAATATGGCTTTTATATTACTGCTAGTCAGTCAGACAGAATTGATTAGGGTAGACTATTCCACCCTTTGATGCAGAGCAGACTGATTGAGTTTTCACCCACCAGACATCTCTGCTCCACCCAACTGTCCCTGGCCACTGTTCAACAGATCTGCAAGACCTCAGCTGAAGAAAGGTCATTCTCCTACTTTGCTGCAAAGACCTGGAACTCTCTACCGCTACAGCTCAAGCAATCACTTTCACTGCCTCAATTTAGGAAGTACCTCAAGACCTGGCTCTTCGACTTAACTGCAGAACCCCACAGCCCCCTGCACCCCCAGCACCATGAGACCCTAACAGGTGATTAGCTGTGCTCTATAAGAACCCTGATTTATTGATTAATTTCCCTTTTCCTGACTCTGTGAGAGGAGACTCTTTACTGACATCTCTTTATTGGAAGTCTTAGATTTTCCTTGATCTGCTATTATTTGAGCTGAGTATAGTTCCCATCTTTATCTTAACTTAGCTTAGAGTAGGGAAGTTTCTTTATGGAACACACGTGTTACATTTATTGCATTGGTCATTTATTTTGATTTACTGAATTGACTCATCTTATTACTAAATATTGATTGATTGATTTTGTGAACCTTTAATAAAATAATGAATTACAAAAAGATATCAAATAAAACCCTTTAACTAAACTAAAATCTCTTTATTGACTGAACGAAAATAATGACAGTTGATAACAATTTTTGTTGAGGTTTAACTTTTACATCTCAGCTGACAGCAAAGATCCACTGACTTGTGTACACTTAGTTCTTGGTGACGAGTAAAAGAAGAGTGGAACCCTGTGCTCTAGCAAAGATTCAAGAATGTCCTCTGCCTGCCAACTGAATCTGAGTTATTAGACCACCTTTTATTCATGATTCTGCCAAAGGCTTGGATCTTGAGATCTGTCTCACTAAATCATGTCACCTTTGCCAGAATTTATATCTAATACTTCCAGTCATCAAGAGCTGAGGATCCTACAGTTATGAAGGAAAGAAAATGCATCCTTGCATTGATGTTATTCAGATGCTGGCTTATAAATATGTAGTTCCATCACATCTGTAAATAGTGGCCTAATGTGTACGTATTAACTGTATATGATTAATTTAATTGAAACACATATAAATCACGCGCAATGGAATCCTCTTCGAAACAATTGATGGGTTTTTATGAATGTGGTTTGCTGTATGCACTTTTATTGCTGTGCATGCTGTTTTGTTAACACTGTTTCCAAACTATGGAAATACCGGTCTTTAATGTCTTCCTAATCTTCTGCTATGTTAGTCTTTTTCTTCCCTTAGTGCATCCTGTAAATGGGGCTGTTTATGCCTTTCATTTTTCGTGTGGCACCAGCTTTTGGTGGGCGTAACTAATTAAAAAGGTGTGCCGTACCTCACGGAGTTTACCGCTCCTTTCTTGATTTTTGCCTTCCGCACCACTCTCCCCCGTGGGGCCCAGACTGCCATTGCTGCCTTTGATCACTTCCGGCTACTGTTGGCCGCATCTTGCATTTGCAGATGAACTCGGGGCAGTGACTCTCGTTACAGCGACCCAATAAGTGTGTCTGCCCACAGGCCTGGATTCAACGGGCTCTGCATCTCCCCTGAAGATGTAGGTTCCACAGTAGGCCACTTTCGCATCTAAGGTAACAGTGCATCAGGTAGAGATTAAACCAAAATTGCTGGGCAATGGCCAAGTGCACAGCGTTCCACCATCTTCGTTTGGGTTGCTTTCAACACATCCAATGTGTTTAATCGGGCGCTAGCGGACACTGTACCATCACGGTGACAGTTGACTGTTTCAGTGTCTCCAATATCAGCTGTCTGTTAGTCAGAATTTACTGTACCTCATCCTGGTGCTGTAGTTCGGAGGAGCCATTCACTAAAAGAAATAATAACAATAAGCCTCTACCTTATTAAAACTACAATCTACAATTTGAAGGTTCATTAAAAAGTATCCATCCTTTTTACATTAAGGATGTCAGATCAGGAGGCAGAAAGCAATAAGATTTCTCAGGCAAAGATTAATGGAGAACTAACCAGGAAACCTGATTCAGCATGAGATGCGTACCTGCATAAGTGAGACCCTTGATCAGGTGATGGCCAACAAAAGGTATGTGGGATCTGATAATGAGTTAGACTGTAGGTCCATCTCGGGGGGAGACTGAGGAGAAAGGAGGTAAGGGAAGATAAAATAAAAAAATATTATTCAAAGCACCATAACCCTTAAAGATTGGGAGGTCCAAGCACCTCAAAGATGACAGAAGATCCCAGCACCTTCAAAAGAATGGAATGTCTAAACACCTTGAAGGGGATGAGTGCCCTAGTGGCACACGTATGAAAGGTGTCCGATGAGGCACAACAGAATCAGGTCCTCACAGCAGCACTCGGGAGACTGAGTTGGGAGAAGAGGAGCAAGAAAGCGAAGTTCCCTTAGACCTTACCCAGGGGGACTTTGATGAGGACGACCTTTTTAAGGCAGATGGAACACCTGCTACCTACAAGGGAATAGTTGAAGACCTATTGGAGAGGAAATGTTTTCCCTGCACAACATTAGACACCTCAGAAGTGCTGAGTGGTGGCCCCTGGACCATGAGGGCAAATTCATCCAACGATGGATTAGGAACTCACTTGAGAAAGAAGCATGTAATATTCTAAAGGCCAAATAGTTAAGGCCTGTTATACATGAGAAAGTGTGTGTCTGACCCCAAATAAATATGTAGCTCATTACCTTCCTCCTTAAGCCAGGGCGAAACACAAGGAAAAAGCTTGAGAGATTCCTTAAGACTTGTCAGGACCGCCTCCTTGACATACTCGGACCCCTGGCAAGGATCATCAACATGGCTGAAGATGCACATGTCAACGAACTCCAATGAGTCATAAACCTCCTTAGGGGCTGGAGCCAAAGGGCTTTAGTTCTTCTTGGAAATACAAAAGCTGTCCTTAATGCCAAGGGCCGTAGAGTAGTACTCATGACACTTAATTAATCCCAAACTCAGAGACATAGCCGAGAGAGAACCCTCCAAAAATCCCAAGGGTGCTTCTCTTCGGTGAGGACATCATCAAAACCATGAGCAAGTATGTGGCAACCTTTACTGCCCTCAACAAGGCCCAATCCAACATGCGCAGAGCCTTCAGCACAGGTGTTTTTGGATGGGTCAGCAGAAGGAACTTTCTGCTGTCCGAGGTTCCCAGAGATCCCACTTTTCAAACTTCAGACAAAATGGCTTTAGCAAAGGATACCAAGGCGAAGCAACAATGAGCTTCTATCCCCAAAGAGGATGTCTGCATCATGCAAGGGGGAAGAGGTCTGGTGGACAAAGCCCAACCTGTTACCAGGGTGAGTACAAGGATTTAATTGACTTGTTCTTTCCTGGGAAGAGTGGGAGGTAACCCAGACTTTTTACCCAGGCCTGGGAAGCAATTACCCAAGAACCTTGGGTGCCAGAGATGGTCCAGGGTATCAAGATAGATTTCCTGGTGTAACCCTTCCAAGCTGTTCCCCCAAGAGAATTATTTTTTCCACAGATCAACAGAGTGTGGTGGAAGAAGGGCTAAAATGTATGTTACAGAAAGGCCCATTATAGAAGTTGTCTTAGACCATAGGGTTTTCAGAAGTACACCCCTCCTTGTGAAAAAGAAAGACAAGGGGTGGAGGTTAGTGATACACCTAAGAGATCTGAACAGGTTTATTGTATAAAGACATTTCAAGATGGAGGGAATCCATCTCTTAATTGATATGTTGCTAGAAAAGGTTTGGTGGTAAAATTGGATCTAAAAGATGCCTACTTTGCCATTCCAATGGCCAGGGAGTGCCAGCTCTTTCTTAAATTCGCGTGGCAGGGCCATCTTTACCAATTCCTCATACTCCCCTTTGATCTCTCATCGGCACCATGGGGCTTTACCATGATGATGAGAGCTGTAGCTTCCTACCTCAGGGAGTGAGGTGTGCATATGATCATCTACTTGGACGATATCCTTATCATGTTCCAATGCAGCCACAGGTTTTGAATGACTTGGATATAGTTACGTCCCTTCTAGAGAGTCTGGGCTTCATAGTAAACAGCGAGAAGTCTATTCCTACTCCCTCCATGTCTCTGGAGTTCTTATGCTTCACAATGGACACAGTGCATGTGGTTTTACTTCTGGCCTTTGAGAAGATCAACAAAATTTGAAAGGAGGTAAGGTAAGGTATGTGCTGAAACAGGAGTGTTTGACTCTGCGTAAACTAGCAAGACTTCTGAGTCTTCAGTCCTCTTCCATTCAGGCAATCCTTCCAGATCCCTTGCATTACCAGGCTCTGCAGAGAATGAAGGTTAATGCCCTTCAGGCAGGATTGTGATATGGAGACAAGGTAGCTCTAAATCAGGAAGCCAAGCTGGAGTTGAACTGATGGCTGCTAGAATTTGGATGATGCTCCCCAGGAAGTTTTCTGAAGTCAGATGTGAGTTTACACGGTTGAGGTGCACTTTTGGGTGCACTGGACACTGGGCTAATGTGGTCGCACACAGAGATATTGCATCACATAAATTATTTGATCAAACATTGTTTGCAATGCAGAGCGGTTTTGTTAAAGATGGACAATGTTTCTGCTGTAGCATAAAGAAATAGCTTGGGAGGGATGAGATCTTCAGACCTGTCAGACTTAGCCAAGAAACTCTGGCTGCTTTGCATGGAGCACAAGATCAGCTTGAAAGCAGAGTATTTGCCTACAAAGGCAAATGTGTCTGCAGAATGGAATTCAAGGTTTTTAAGGGATTTCAGTGACTGCAAATTGAGTGGGCCTATTTCAGAAAACTGTGTCAGTTTGGGGGCCCATAATATTTAGACCTCTTTCCGAGCAGGCTGACTTTCAACTGAAGTACTACAGTTTGATGCCAGACTCTGGTGCTCTAGCGGGGAATGTCTTCCTTCAGACCTGGAAAAGGACCAATTCTTACTCATTCCCCCGATGATTAAGAGGGCTCTTCATAAGATGAGTCAAGAGAGCTGTACCCTCATCCTAATAACTCCATTCTGGGTATCACAGGAATGGTTTGCAATGACCTTGGAGTTAGCTTGCTCATTCAATTTTTTCTTCCTGCTGCAAAGATGCAGATGGAGAAGAACATCCTCTGGTTTTGGCAGAGACTTTGAGCCTTCTTGCTTGGAGAGTAGCCGGAGATCTAGAGACGTGTCAGATCTTTCGGTTAGAACTGAGGAACTCCTCGAGGAGTCCTGCGCTCCAGGAACACGCTATAGGTATAAAGGAATATGGAAAATGTGGGTACCCTGGTGCTTGGAAAGGTATTTGAATCCTGTGGAGGCCCCTATAGTTGTGGTAGTGAATTTTCAGATAGAATAGTGTGATAGCAGCCTTATCTACAGGAGGTTAAATTGCTACAGGTCTGCATTTTCTGAAGCACACAATCTAGTCAATGGTAGTACCGTGGGAAAAACAATTCTAGTCTGTGCTTAAGAGTAGCATGTTAAGCAGACCCCTTATAACTAATTGTCAGACCCTATGGGACATACATTTAGCTCTAAGTGTGTTTTCCTCTTGGCTTGGTCATGGACCTGGAAAAACTTTCTTTGAAGCCGACTTCCCTATTTTGTCTAATGTCCTGTCATCGAGCATCAGACGTTAAAGCTTTGAAGTATACAATGTGTTTGGTGTAACCTTTGAGACTATTAGAATGAAAACAATGTCTGACACCATAGTTTACCCACAATTTAATTTTTGCATAAAATTGTGTGTTGTGAACTGCATGAATCCAGGATGAGTGAGTTTTGTCTGGATGGCACTGACCAACTCCCGATTTCCTTTGTTACCTTTTAAAGCAGTTAAACACACAACTATTTAAAGATGGTTGACTTTCAAGCTCATTCTATGAGGGGGGGCTATGGCTAGTTAGTCTTCAGAAAACTTTATTCGGTTATATTTCATAACCATAAAAGTACATAAAATCACATTAAAATTTTAGCATCATCAAACATCAATTAGCAATCAATTTGGGAAGGATGATAATAAACTATACAAAGTATTTTATGCATAAGCAAAAATCATGTTATCATCGCCTTACGCAGATAAAATACATTTTTAAGAAACGCCACCACGGAAGAGACGGAAAAAATGTCTTCAAAGGTCTGTATAGCCAGAAATGCAGGGCGACACTGTCTCAAATTCATATATTTTAAAATTGGCATAATCCATCTCTTTCTGGGTGTCACATAAAATCTACAAAAAAATAAAATATGGATATCCGATTGATCAGAGACGTTGTCACAGGGGCATGTACACAGAACAGTAGACCAGTTATTTGTGATTGGAAAGCTCAATAATCTAAACAATATACCAAATCTGAATCTTATCAATAGAAACCTTTCATATTCACTCATTTGTAGGTTTAGATAAGGCTGTAAAGTACCTCCTTTAGTAATCATTTGATGGGAAGTCACAGTCTTTTTTGCCATTTCAACTGATTCTCTTTGGTTCACCATAAAGTCTAGGCACAATTGTTTTAGAGTCTTCCTAGTAATATTGAGCATAGTTTCTGGCTCGTCAAAATATTCCGGGTGTCTGATGTTATTAAAGACAGTTTTTATATAGTGTAACCATTTTATCCTTTTGGCCCCATCCAACTTTAACACATCTCCCAAGATAAGTCGGTTTAAGTGGCATCTCTCAGTAGTCCATACCCGATGCCAAAGCAGCAACGGTTGAATTTTAATTAGGTCTTCCAGGAAATAGATACCCAGTTCTGTGTGACAGTTATAGTTTGACATACTCGATGGGAGTGACAATAGAAATCGTAGAAAATTATTTTCACTTATTTGCAGACTATTAACATTTACATTTCCCCAAATGCCAGCCCCATATAGCGCTACTGAGACACAGCTACTTTTATAAATATATAGCAGCTCTTTGACTGGCTTTTTGCCCATCTTTTTACTAAAAGACTTGAGGGCCATTATGGATTTGGAAAAAAGTAAATTTCTGACCTGTATTGCCCTGTTCCAGTTCCCAGTATGGTCAAAAAGAATCCCCAGATACGAAAAAGTTGGAGTATGCTGTAGTGGGGTTAACCCAATAAACATTGTTTTCTTCTTTTGTCGGACGTTTCCCCCACAATTCATCACATATGTCTTGGTACAGTTGATTTGAAGTTCGAAATCATGGTCTGCATAGCTAATGGGGTTCCCGCCATAAGCACCGTATCATCTGCATAAATAAGTGCAGGTAACCGGCGAGTCATGGCACTTGGCATATCATTACATTCCTTTAGGAGTGAGTCCTCTAAGTTGTTAATGTAGATAGAGAATAGGAATGGGGCAAGGACGCACCCCTGCCTCACGCCCCTCCCCACTCCAAATTCCCTTGTACACTCACCCTTTAGGACAAATCTAACCATTGCACCAGCTCCATTGTATAATTCTCTTAAAAAACTGATGATATTAGCTTCTACTCCCATGCTGGTTAGGATTGTCCATAATTTGCCATGGTTTACGTAATCAAATGCTGAAGTGAGGTCTAAGAATGTTAAATAGAGTCTACCTCCCTTTGCCGTGGTATATTTCTCAATCAAAATTGATAGATTAAGTACTTGCTCCGTTGTACCAACTCCTTCTCGGAACCCATATTGGAGATCACTTATGATATGGTGTTCCTCAGCCCATTTCTGAAGTCTGTCTAAAATGACTCTCCCAATAATTTTTATGGTAGAGTCAAGTAATGATATGGGCCGATAACAGGCACAGCTGGATCTATCACCTTTTTTGAATATCGGGATAATAATCGATTTGTACCATGTATCGAGTAATCCTTTAGAGCAAGTGGCATTAAAGATCCTGGTAAGTATCGGAGCCCAGAGATCGATATTCTTTTTAAAGATATCTACTGGAACACCGTCGGGCCCTGGTGCCTTGCCCCCAAGACTGGACTTGATACCCTTTATTACCTCATCAAGTTGGAAGTTAAGTTGATGGCCTTCTACATATTCCTCCTTAGCCATAGGTTTCTTGATAAGGTCAGTGATGGGTACTGATGTTTTGTATAAAGTTTCAAAATGCTTCACCCAATCTTCCTCACTTACGGCTATCTCCATACGGGCCTTTGAACTATCCTTAAAGAAAGGTGCATTGACTGCTTTCCAAAAAGCGTTCATGTCCTTTAATTCTGAGGCCTCCAGAATGGCAGACCATGCTTTATTTTTTAAAAACTCCTTTTGGGTTTTGAGTGCTGTTTTATACTCCTTACGTAAAACCCTTATCAGGGATTGATCTCTCACTTGCTGCTGCAAAGCGAGTTTTAACAATTTGTGAGCTTTGCTACATTCCGGTGTAAACCACCCATTGCTTCTAGCTTTACACTTGTTAGCCTTGACATCAACCCATAGCCCCTTTTTTATGTTGGCAATAATCTCTCTGAAGTTGATTATAATTTCAGAGTCCTTTGTTTCCGGGTCTAGGCATGCATCGAAGTTTATACTACAGGCTTTCACAAGTTTACTAAGAAATATCTCAGGGACCACCCTAGTCCATTTAAGGACATACCCATTTTGTCTCTTTATTTCCACATCAGCAGAGAAAACCTCTACTTTCTTGTGCACAGTTAAACATGTATCCAACAGTTCTAACCTTATCGGGAAATGATCACTAAGAGGGACATTCAGGACATTATAATTAACAATACAATCATGGTAACTAGTAGAAATGAGGATATAATCTATAGTCGACATCATTCCTCTGCCATTAAAAGTTGCAGTAAATGGCACTCTGTTATGGCACAATTCATTTGCAAACCCTAAATTGTAGGTAAACAGAATATCATTCAATGCATTCCCCAGTGTTGAATGCTCAAAATGGGATATATTAATATCCCTTTCTATTGATAATCCACAATTTCCTGTTCCACCTCTGGAACATAAAGAACAGTTAAAATCCCCGCCCCATATTACCTTAAATAGCCTGTTAGAACCATTGATGATACTGTTTAACTTATTATTCAGGGTTTTAAGTACCAACAGTATAGTTACAGAAGGAATGTTGTTATAAAAGTTAACTATTAAGGAAGATACAGAACTGCTAAAATGAACCCCAACAATATGAAAGTAAGATGTGTGAGAATAGAGCTCTAATTTTTTTAAATTAAGGCAATTTGAGATATACATTCATAAGCCCCCTTTCGCTCTACCATGTGCAGAGGCTACAGCGGGGATAGAAACTGTTATGAAGCCACTCAAATGATGTTCCCCCTCTGCCCATGTTTCTTGGAGGCATATGATGTCACAATTTTCAGTAAAAAGCCTCCAAGCAGGATTTTCCAACTTAGCCCAAAGTCCAGCTATGTTGCAAAATGTTATGGACCATTTTTTCCGAGAGTTTTCATCTGATCCACCACTAACACATCGCTCGCTGTCTTTGATTATTTCCGGGAGGCCCATCCCCACGGTTTCATTACCTTTATCAGTTTCCTGGTATTTTTCATTTACCCTTTGCTCCTCAAGAATGCTGGCAGGATCAACTAGACCTGTATCATCACTATTACCGTAACCACACATCAGGTACCTGTCAGACAATTTTTCCCTCGAACGTGTTACATTGAGTCATTCATTCTCATCCAGTCCAGAGAAAGGGGGGAATAAATTTGACAATGGTATGTCCCAATTGTCCCTAGGATTATAGGTATGGAAATTGTCCCTGGAATTGTTGGTATAGGGGTTGTTGTTGTTAGACAATGGTTGATTTGGGTACATTGGTGAAAAACAAGGGGTATTATTCCTGCTGTGAAAGTTACGAACAACCGGATTCATAATTGAATTCGATCTGTATAGTGCATGGGGTCTATACATCTTAGGAGGATAGGGAGTAGGCATGGGTTGGAAAAAAGGGGAGTCATTTCCGTTGTAATGTCTATGAACTGGGTTCAAGGTTGGATTTGGTCTGTATAGGCCTTCGAATCTCCGTTTATTTAGGGGAAAATGATTTGTGTTCATCGTTGGTGGATTATTATTATTTGGGGGCATCATTAGAGCTTCCGGATAGAAGTAGCTCAGATTGCGCGTAGAGATTCCTCCCTCACATCTCCCTGGGAACCAGTCACTGATATATGTGACCAGTCTATGATCTTTAAAGTTGACGATGATCACATCCCCTTCGATATCCTTAGGTCTAAGTCCCACCCAATTGCATCGCCTAACTGAAACTATATCTCCGTTTAGGTGCATGGGAAGTGGTCTGTTTTTTCGCAGCCAGTAAATGACTTTATTTTTAAGACTGGAATTATGTTCTGAATTACCAGCTGGCATGACCGGGACTCCTGTAAGAACGATGACATAATTTGAAGATTCCGGGGGCAGATCAGCAACATTTCTGGTTTTTATTCTAGTTGTTTGGGTAAGCCTGCTTGGGGGTTCATTTGTGGTATGGCCTCTTTTTAGTATGCCTATATGGGATTTTTCCTTATTTGTATTATCAGTAACTGTGAGAGGTTTAGTACCCGCCAATACATTAGATTTTACTACGGCAGGCTTTTTATTTAATGTAGAAGTAGCAGTTTGTTGCTTGGGTAGATTGCTAAGAGGCTGTTTTACTACCGGGTGCATATTACTTTGGTCACTAGATTTGTGACAAGCTACTATCTTTTGCTCTTGCAGGATCTGGTCCATTTTCTCTCCTAACCTTTTGACCCTTTCGGTAAGTGGGAGAATCAAAGCCTTTATAAGGCACTCAATATCCTTTAATAGCCCTTCATAACTTGGGGCAAGTATCGAATTGGCAGTCAGATGCCCTATTGAGTCCACATTCCCTGCTTCCTTAGTTATCTTGTGCGGGGAGTACATATTACTAATGGGAAGTCTGTTCCCCTTTTTGATTCCACCCTTCCTTCTTCTCTTTCTCGGTGGTGAACGAGAGACACTATTAAATCCCTTAGTGGGAGGTTTTTTAGACTTTTTGTCAGGTACAATAATCGGGTGAAGATCAGATCCTAAGGGTGTAAACACAGGGGAAGGTACATTTATATCGTGAAGAGGTGCTACATCATTAGGTAAAGGAGTACTTAAGTCGATTAACTGATTTTGGTTTGACTCAGAAGAATTATGGTCAGGGATGACTGTAATATCGTCTTGGGCAAGGTAATTATTCTGGAATATAAGCGGAATATCATCTGTACTAAGTAGCTCAGCATCAGATTCTTTGTAAATAGTTAGATCTGATGCAGTACCTGTATCCACCCTCTGGGCAGGAAGTGGTCTTTGTTTTAACAGCTCAATAGAGAGACGGCGCCCAGCTCGCTTCTCTGCAAGCGTAATCTCCCTATCGACTTCACTCTTCACTTTAGAAAAGAATTTGTCCAGTGGACCTAGAATAGGAACCCCTGCCGTGCCAGATAAAGGATTCACTACAAGTGAAGACATTTTAGGCGTAAAAATAGAGTTCAAAGGAGCAATGTATGGGAAACCTGATGGTACAGTTATTAACAAACCCGGTTAAGCATAATGGGTCATGTAGGACATAACAATCAATAATACAAGTACAATACGAGAAGTATGGGGCTGTAATCAAAGTCAAAGTGTAGTAACTATACCGCAGGTCCACTTTCCAAATGTCAGGGGGGTGGCCCAGCCCAGCCTCCTTCAGCCCCTAACGGCCACAGACGGTCCTGCCCTTGTCCCGGGCTTCTCCCGCGCGCTCCCGCGCTGCGGGACCAGGCTGTTGATTTTATCTGTTCTAGATGAGGGGAGGAGCCTGCAGGGAGAGCGTCCAGGTGCTGTCAATGGAGGCGGGCGGGCGCTCCTGGGACTTGTAGTCCTGCGCCCACCCTCGCTCGCAGCCCTGCAGCCCTAACTCCAGTAACAACAACCCCACAAAGTCATAAACAAACGTGGTCTTCCAGCAGGGTTCAGATATTTTATCAGCAGCCGCCCCACACGAAGCGGGACCCGCGCAGCGGGTTCCGCGAGGAGTTGTCAGGAAGAGAAGAGTATCTCGCAGTCCCAGACGTGGCAAGCAAAGGACAAAGAATTCCGCCGATGAAGCAGTTTGAAGCACTTTTTAAATAACACGAAAAGGGGGAGGAGCCTGCAGGGAGAGCGTCCAGGTGCTGTCAATGGAGGCGGGCGGGCGCTCCTGGGACTTGTAGTCCTGCGCCCACCCTCGCTCGCAGCCCTGCAGCCCTAACTCCAGTAACAACAACCCCACAAAGTCACAAACAAACGTGGTCTTCCAGCAGGGTTCAGATATTTTATCAGCAGCCGCCCCACACGAAGCGGGACCCGCGCAGCGGGTTCCGCGAGGAGTTGTCAGGAAGAGAAGAGTATCTCGCAGTCCCAGACGTGGCAAGCAAAGGACAAAGAATTCCTAGTTAGTTAGTCCTTTTGTAAAGGTGTCAGATTGGAAGATATCTTGAAGGCCAGTGACTGGTTTAATTGTAACTCGTTTGCAAAACATTACTGTGAGACAATTGAACACATGTCTTATGTGGTTTTGGATGGCTACCACCATGCAAAATGGTAGCCTCCGGTCACATAATTAAAGCGCAATTCTCCAAATTAAATGCCAAGAGAATCTGAATTTCATTAGACAAGGAGGCTAACATTATCCCACCCTCCTGTCCCAGAGATGGAAACGTATCTTTTGTTAGGATGGTGTTGACCACATCTCTCTGTTGGGTTTCTTCCATGGTGTGTGTCATAGAGCCGTGCTGTCTGCTCCCCTTAAGAATGTTACCCAGTTTAGCTACCCCTTGAATGTGGCCTTGGAGGTGTCTTTCCAATTGGCTAGTACTATTTTTGTGGCACTCGGTAGGAGGAAGTCTAAAAGGTTTCTATCTTGTTGTGTGTTGATGTAGGTATTCAGGTGTGCAGTTGTTTGAGTGCAGAACTCTTTCTTTAGGGTGCAGTTTAGTGTCTGGTTTGTGAAGTCGAACACATTATCCCAGAACTTTTTGACCTTGCTGCACTGGAAGATTAGATGCGCTAGGTCTCCTGTTGTGTTGTTGCAGTTTGAACATAGGCTATTCTCTCTTAGGCCTAGTTTCGCAAGTCTTGTAGGGGTCCAGTGTGCCTGGTGCAGTAGCCAGAATTTTATTTTTGCTAGTGCTGGAGATATTATGTTCTTTGTAGGGGATGACAAGCACAGAACCAAGAAATTCAGGCCCATCGCATAGCCGTCACGGTTACGTTTAGCCAAGAGGGTATTGTAACAATAACCCAACAGCCACAAACAAAATGCTCATGACTTGTTTTATGTGCCAAAGAAAGAACAAGAGACTAACAGCCAAATATATTGCATGTCTTTATATGTATGCTTCATGTAAATGAAAATACAATAAAAATATTGAAAAAAAAGGGAAATAAATAGAGT
Organism: Lissotriton helveticus; assembly: GCF_964261635.1. Taxonomy (NCBI): domain Eukaryota; kingdom Metazoa; phylum Chordata; class Amphibia; order Caudata; family Salamandridae; genus Lissotriton; species Lissotriton helveticus. The sequence continues at coordinate 982,226,311 of NC_136071.1, read as the reverse complement.
AAGAGTAGAAAAAGTTATGGATATATAAGTGGACATTTGTTGATGATTATCTTGTTTCTTATTCGTCAAAGTTTCTTTAGCTGCTGTATTGATGTTTCCTTTTCCTTTCAGATAATAACCAGTAGTTCGCTTCCTTCAAGGACCTTTGTACTTATGAGGTTTTGCGTGCCTAGTGGATATTTTATCTTTTTTAACCGATTCTTTAGCTTTGTTCAGCCATGCAGGAGGGAACAGGTTTCGCATTCAAAGGTGGCATATTCTTATATGAATGGACTTATTATATGTAATGGATGTTCTGTTCTAGAATGTTTTCTTTCCAATGTAAAAATCTTTCAAGTGCTGTGTAGAGTGGCATTGAAGGAATAATGCATAACGCTAGCCTGCGTGTCTTTAATGAAGTTCAGCTTTTCTTGACATTTAATTTGGAGAATCTCTATTTTATTGCCTACATCAAAGAATAGAAATGGATAAAAGGGGTTATCCGAATAACCCTATGTGAACCTGGATATGTGAACTAAGTGTAGAAAGGGTTCCCTAAAGGTTAGATTCAGATTTTGTAAACAAGCAACAGTGGAATTTGTCACTGTTACCAGTCAATATATGATTTAAGAATATCTAATGCACACGTTCTCACACATTGCCTTTGGATTCTATCCCCGAAAAACGGTGCAATGAAAATACCAATCCTAATTAAGTGAGTTTATTCATACAGCTGCAACATATTGTGTATAAACCCATATCTCATTTGTAGTGTGGCACAGTCCTTGTATCCCTTTTTCAATTAAGGTATCCACATTTATATAGTGTTCGCGGCATACATCAAACCAAAAACCAGCATATGTCGATGTGCCAGGATAACAATTGACTCATTTAACTAATGAAGGTGAGAATCCTGGGTCCAGTGCTCATTTCCATCATACGTGTGATAGTACTGTACATTTTGGGGACGTGATGTTACAGTTTCTTGCACAGACAAATATATACACAATTCAGGACGTCCCACCTTGGAGGTGTGGAAGGAGAAATCAGATAATTTTGGATTGTGAATTTGGCGAGGAAGTTGAGAGGATAATTGAGCTCTAATTACTATTGACGAACCCTGAATAGCTTCATGGTTGTGTGGGGTTCACGCTATTCTCTCAGTCGCAGCACAGTTTTACTGAGGATCTAGTGCGAAACCTTGCTCACAGTTTGTCATAAAATGAAGGGCTCCTGCTACCTCCCATTAAAAGGAATTTGCCTGTTGAGAAATATAGGTCCCTCTGTGTAGAATGCAAATGCCTAGCGTAATCCTCAAGTACAGTACAAGTGGCTTTCAGAGCAAAGTGTACAGTGGACAGTAAAGACACTGTCTTCTCACTGAAAGACAAGCTATTGGCTGTACTGACTCTGATGTTTGCCACATCCAGTCTAACACACCATTTGCAGGGCAATGTCGGGCTAGAGACATTAGCGTCTGAATGTATAAAGGATGTGACTCATCTGTAAGACCCTTCACTTACTCCTGCTCATGTCAGTTCATGGCAGAAAAAAATACGATGTGAACACACCACCTTCACACAGACTTCCACAGAAGATTGGTGGCCTGAGCATGACCAGTTTCACTGCAAGGGCAGACAACAACTCTCTAATGTACATTAAGAGTGTAGCAATGGTGTTTGCAGTGGATACCTGGTGGCAAGCTCTCCTCTGAATGAGTGGCTTACAGCTCCCTTTGATGGTACACAATGATGTACACTTTCTTTATAAGCAATCCCATCAAAACAAACCTGTCATGCTTGGGCTGAGATTTTAGCTCTTGGAGTCAGGACTCATATTCATTCAAGGTACCTAACAGTACCAGACATTGTGCCACGGAGATTCAAGGATCCACTCATGAAATAAAGTGGAAAGAATAAACCAGCAGCACAAGTGTAGAATTAGCTTTACTTTCTCAGTGACCCTAAATATGAAGGATGTGGGGTAAGCTAGTAACATTTGTCAGCTGTACTCACTCAGAGACCCACTGTTCTATACATTTCATGCTAAGGTTTGCCCTGTGTAAGAACTAGGGTTACTTGTTGAGGGGAGTAAAACCCTACGTAAGTAGCAACCAGAACCCTTGTCAGGGTGAAGTCACAAGCAAACATCAAATTAACCTGCGCTCAAACCTCTGGCAGCTTGGCACAATCAGGCTTACTTTAGAGGCATTGTGTAAAGTATTTGTACAACTATTTTAATAAAAACAAAACTAAGATGACAAAAATCAAATCAGTACAATCAGAGATATGCAATTTTTAGGATTTCCGTGAATATAGTGTCAACAAGCACAAAGCACCGACTGGGGTTATCTGTTCACCCTGGACTGCGGCAAAGCCACACATTCGATGATAGGTAGATCAGCAGAGGCGATGTGGGGTCCAGGTTGGAAATGTCACAGATGGACTGGCAGAGCTCCTTCAGGCTTACTTAAAAGGGTCCAGGACTAGTGATGCACCGTGTTGCAGGGCAGGACTTACAGTTGCAGGTAGGAGAAAGCTTCTTTCCCTCAACTTCGGAGTGGCCCATCCTGCCAACACCTATCTTCCCGTTGTCTCATGGTCTGGGAGCAATACATAAACACCTACTGCTAGCCAAGCCGACTCATGTGACCCATGAACAGGCTGCAGGCACCAAATGGTTGGAACAGGAAAAGGCCAACTTTTTTAAAGTGCCATTTTCAGAATTGTGAATAAAATCTGGAGATGTATATAAAAAATTGTGTGTATCTCAAATGGGTCAAAAGTGAGTGAAAACTTTGATGACATGTTGCACGCAGTGGAAGGCCCTGCACATAGGTGAACTTTTTTTGGTGCTATTGAGGTGACATCTTTGCCCAGGCAGTACTCTGTTTTTAACTGACAAATAAATTAAGTAATACTGTCAAGAAAGTGCTGCACAATTTGTCTTTTCATGCCAATTAATTTAGTCAATCCTGTCACAGAATCAGGTGCTCTACCGCTGCAAAATTCCAATGACCTTGGTGATGGTACTGTAGGTGTGCACTTTTTGACAACAAAGGTAGAGTTTTGGTTTCAGTAAATTACTTTTATACTTACAATGGCCCAGCAGGTCCCCCAACAATAAAGTTTTGCATAAATCATGACAAAGGTATGCTGTGTAAGTGGGTATGTGGCACGGGTAAATATACTGTGTCTTTGTTTATCTTTTTTTTTGTGTCTTGGAGAACTTGGAGATTCATGAAACCAGATAAGTAATTTTGTGTTTATTTACTGTTCCACACATCTCAAACGCACACACACCCACTGCCTGATTTAGAACAATACCTCTGCCTTCTATTTAGGATAGTGATTTAGAAGGAAGGTTTTAGCCAGTCAGCAGATATGGTGTCTCGGCGAATGACTGCTGCCCAGGCCCTAAGTCAGGTTAAGGAGGACAGTTCTGAGGCAGGACCAGAGACAGAGACAGCAGATACTGAGACAGCATCTGAGGCAGTGGAAAATGGAGCAGAATCTGAAAGTGATTTTTCAGAGTTCCATCCACCGACTTGTCTTCCAGTGATTCTGAGGAACCTGATGATGGCAGACTTGCAGTCCCTTCGCAAGCACAGTCTGTGCAGTGGAGCGATGCAGCAGGGAAAACAAACCCAAACAGCAGGCACATGTGGGGGCAAGCATAGAAGTAGTGCTCTCTTGGCAGCCCCCAAATTTAGTTCAGCCTCAATTTCCGGCTTTCACTGATAACGCTGGTTGTGAATTCAATACAGGCAGTTTTTGTGGATTGACTACGTGCATCTCTTGTTGGATGTTGACTTTCTTGAGCAAATTGTGCAACAAACAAATTTGCGTGCCAAACAATTTCTGAGGGAGCATCGAGGCCCTCTAGGGCCTCATTCTAGCACACACCAGTGTACTCCCACTTCACTTGAGGAGTTGAAGATATTTTTGGTCCTTGCTCTCAAAATGGGGTTAGTGTACAGACCAAACTTGCAGTCCTACAGGTCTACTCGCACGGTATGCATAACACCCATCTTCGCACCGTATATGAGCAGAATTCGATTTTTGTTATTGCAGCATATGCTGCATTTCGAATACAATTCTGCTGCACTGCCCCAGGAGCATCCAGACCACAAGAGGAAGTTCAAAATTGTACCTGTCATGGAACAATTGTATGACAGTTTTCTAGAGATTTATACTTCTGAAATATAGCCATTGAGGAGCTATTGATCCTGTACAAAGAGCGGCTGCTGTTCAGCCAGTACATTCCAAGCAAAATATTTCACTATGGCATCAAGTTGTAAATGCAGTGTGAGAGCTCTACTGGCTATGGTACAGCTTGAGAGTGTATACATGAAAGAACAACAGTCTAAATCCTATAGGTTGCCCTCCAAAGCAAGGAGTCATGGAAACGATTGTATGGGAGCTTGTCCTGCAACTTATTCACAAAGGTTTTGACCTTTATGTGGACAACTTCTATATGGGAATACAGCTGTTCATTAAGCTGTAAAAATGTGGGCACAGTGGCATGCGGTATAGTTCGCTGTCGCAGCATAAGATTACGGCAGGAGCTTGTTTGCAAGAAGCTCGAAAAATCCCATAGCACTGCGTTATGTTCCAAAGAACTGCTCGGGATAAAGTTCTCTAATAGGCGTGATATGTACATGCTCACTACAATTCATGATGAGAGCACTCCCCCTGGTACAGTTTGAGGTCAGATGGCCTAAGTTCACAAGCCCATCTGTATACTTGATTACAACAAGCACATGAGGGTGTAATGGCTAAGAATGGCAAGGTTCTTCAGCCATACAATGTGAGTTGTAAAACTTGCACTTAGTATAAGAAGCTGTTTAGTCACCTCATCTAGAGGGCAATATACAAAGTTGTTTATTGTCAGACCACCGCAGGGAGACTCATGTCTTTCTTTGACTGTAATTGAAAGTGTTACTGCTACAGAAGCAGCAGCCTCCACTTCATCTGCTCTGGAGGATGTTGCAAGCCTGCAGGATCAACAATTTTCCGAACACATTCCTGAAACAGCTAAAAGGACTCACCATTCAGTCATCGTAGAGTCTGCTCTAAGCAACGAAAGAAGCAGGCGATTCATTTTTGAGGTCCCCGGGTCCATTTTAGCCAGTCTTCGGTATTCCTACCTGCTTTATGTAGTACCATACAAAAGTAAAGTACTAAAAAATGTACTGAAATGAAGCTGTCATAAGTTAAACCCACTGGCGTCACTCACACCCTGATACTGAATTACTCCCTCACTGAACTAAGCAGATGACAACAAACCATACAGAAAGCAGTGTTAGAATGGACCCGTTTGCGCTCATGCAGTGCCCTAGGTAACTTAGAATTCACTGCACCATTTTCTATTCAGACGCTATTTTAGGCTGTTCGAAACTGATCTTGTTCAATTCCGAGTTTCGTTTCTGCAATGTTAGGTTTTGTTTCAGTAATAAGTACACTGTTCATGTCAGCACACAGCTTTCTCACTAGATAGAGGCCCTCTCCCACTTGTCTGGTGGCGGGCCCAGGATGGAACAACCTTGGACTATGCTAGCTTGTGTAAGATATGAGCACTGAAACCTTTTTTTGTATTTCACTGTCCAGCTGCATCTGCTTGGAAAATTTCACTGTGGGCTGTTTTTGCCCAGCTATGAATCGTAGATAATGTATCTCTATGCTTGTTAATTTCAGTTCCCTCTGTAGCACTACTAGCGATTGTAAAGATGGGGTTCACTCTGAGTGCCTAAGAATGAACAGTTATTGGTTTGTATTCTCTACTGCCTGACCGACTATTCATTTGGGTTACCAAAGGGGATGATGGGCGGAGCGTTTGAGCAAATCAAACACTCACCCCCAGTCGACTGATCTGTGTTTAATCCATCATCATTCTTTAGCTCACTCCACCACCCCAGTTCAGACATGGCCATATGCAAATCAGTCTGACCCTGTGCCTCATGGGAACAGTCCAGCCCGAACTGCCAAGCCATGTCTTCCCTGGACCGCAAACAAGCATCCTGGGACCAGTTTCGGGTTCATAACCCTCATCAGCCAGGCTTTCTTGAATCCAGTGGCAGAGTGAGCAAGGGACCCACGTCTGGGCATACCCTGCCAACTTAGGGCAAACAAAGCGATACCAAAGGGGATGATGGACGGAGCGTTTGAGCAAATCAAACACTCACCCCGAGTCAACTGATCTGGGTTTAATCCATCATGATTCTTTAGCTCACTCCACCACCCAGTTCAGACATGGCCATATGCAAATCAGTCTGACCCTGTGCCTCATGGGAGCAGTCCAGCCCAAACTGCCAAGCCATGTCTTTCCGGGACCGGAAACAAGCATCCTGGGACCAGTTTCGGGTTCATAACCCTCAGCAGCCCGGCTATCTTGATCCAGTGGCAGAGTGAGCAAGGGACCCACGTCTGGGCATACCCTGACAACTTAGGGTGAACAAAGCGATACCAAAGCGGATGATGGACGGAGCGTTTGAGCAAATCATTTGGTACAGAAGGCTGAGAAGTGGTCTCAAGTGACCCGGGTGCTACCAGGCGGATCACTTCCTTCACTTGGCGCCCAAACAGGGACTCCTTCGGGTGATTGATCCATCTTGTTTCCACAGATGGGGGGAGGTTGAAGAAATCATCGGGTGAAACTGACGGCTCAGGGATCCCTGCACGAAGAGTGTCTGTTACGAGCAGCTGTTCCTTCTGTCCTACTGGATGGTGCCTCACCCAGTGGTTATCCCGACTGGAGTCCTGAACGGCAAAACCCTTGATCTGACTGTTTGGTCTGAAGAGTCGGCAGTGTAGAACTGGTTTGTTTGTACTGTTGATATCAGGTGAGTATGTGGATATCACACCATTGTGGTTCGAGTTTGTTATGGGCTAAGGACTGTTTTGGGAAAAAGTGTTTGCAAATACTTTGCCAGGTGAAATAATGATTTAGTTTTCTTCTGCCATGCCTGGCTTTAGCAAATTTTGGACTTTGTGTTGACGTTGTTGTTCCACAGATGCCCGGTTGGAAGAAGCTCAGCCGGCACCTATTGAAGGCAGCCCCAATTTTGATATATATGTGAAACATGGCCTTAGCACTATTATGTTTAGTACATTATGGCACAAATATACGAGGAACAATGCAGAGTTGATGTGGCCTTTGACACCAGAGGATGGGGAGGTCCTTCTCGACAGCTCCCAAGTACTAGGCAGCCATCAACAATACCTCTGGGGCACAATCAGTGTGTATATTGTAAGGAGGAAGGACATTGGCTTAACCAGTGCCCTGTGCTTTTACAGAAGTTTGTGTTCCCTAGAGGACGGGGTTCTGGTGGTACAGGCCAAGGGACTGATCAAAATCAGAATGTTGTGACTCCTGGGGGCCGTTCTAATAATAATTATTTTGATAACCCCAGAGATGGACAGTATTATCATGGTGACTATGAGATCGATGATGTGACAGGCATGTCATACAGATAGGACAGCCAAGGACAGGGTGAGGGACTGGTTCAGATTCCTGTTGATCAACGTGGTCCTTAAGTCACAGCGGATTTTCAGGGTTCGACTAAAGAATTTTTGGTGGACACAGGTGCAACAAAAAGTTCTGTTTCTCGACATATGGTCCCTGGGTCAGCCACGTGTGGCCAAAATAACGTTTTGGTATGTTTTTTCAGCTGTACCGTTTGTCAGCCCTATTAAGCGCCCCCTTGCATTACCGTTGGTCCTTTCACTATGGAATCTCCGTTAACATCTATTTGTGGTGAATATTTGATGGGTTTGGACTTATCAAAGAAGTTGCATGCTACTATTTATTGCCCCCCTGCAGGTGTTTATATTACTATGAGTCCAGATGTGAGTACTAGACAGTGTTTGACTCAGGATGCACCTCTCCCGGCTGAATTCGCTGAGGTACCGCCCACATTATGGGCCCCAGGAGATACAGATGTGGGTTTGTTGCATATACCACCAGTATCCATACAGGTGAAAGATAACGCTATTGTGCCCCGTATTCCCCAATATAAAATGCTGCAGACAGGAGAACGGATCCTTCCTCAGATTATTCAGGATATGATACGAAAAGGAGTGGTTGAAGAAACGTCTGCTAACATTTCCAATAGTCCTATTCTTCCGAACCTTAAGAGGACACCCTCGGGTTCCTCTAAGGCCCCTGATGATGTTTATCATTTGTGATTGATTTGTGAGGTTAGTAAAATAGCGGTTCCGCAATTTCCGGTAGTTCCTGATATTACGCTTTTAACTATGGTCCCATCAACTACTGCGTTCTTTTCTGTTATTGAATAGAAAAATGAATTCTTCAGTATTGCTATTCACCCAGACAGCATGTATTGGTTTGGGTTTACACTGGCTGGCAGAAGTTTTAGATTTTGTTGCGCTCCTCAAGGTGTCAAGTACCTGTTCCAGAACTTCAAGCTTCCGCAGGAGCCGATGCTTATTCTTCTATTCCCAAACTATGATACCAAGGTCATATAGATTATGGCAGCAAAGAGGGAGAAAAGGGGATAGGGAGAAAAAGAGAAAACGCTACATCTTCTTCCTGCTGGACCGGACTGCAAGTATTCTTGCATATTCTTCCTGTAAAAAGAACAACTCTAGCAGTTTCTATTATTACAATTCTAGTCTAATTTCTTAACAAAACTAGGAGTAATTACCTGTCCTAGCTTGGTGGCTAACAGTTCTCTTCGTATGTTTTCTAACAAGGTGTCTGCTACAATGATGTTCTTCTTGTGAAGCAGTAACTACAGAGATGCAGATAACAAGATTCAAGGTTATGCAATTGCCCTTCTAGATATGTTATTATTATCTTAGGACTTCTTATTACCTTAGGAGAACCTGGAGAAATAGTTGTCTTTTTTACTTTTAGGTTCGAAGAAATGAGGCCAACACCAAGGCAAAGTTCCAAGAAATTCCACTCAAAATAAAGGAAGGACTTCTCTAAAGTTGCTAAGTATCTTTATATATATATATATATATATATATATATATATATATATATATATATATATTACCTACTGGCGGTCGCCAGTAGGTATATATAGTTAGGATTTTTTCTCTATGGGATTTTTGAAAATTCTATGTCTAATAACTTTGGCGTTTGTGGACGGAATTGGCTGAAATTTTCAGGAAAATGGAACATTTTGTTTCTGAGCAGCCCCTGAAAATTTGGGGGGGGGTTCGTCAAGGGGGGGCCTAGAAAAAAGGGGGGTCCCAAAACGCGTTTTTCCCATGTTAATTTCCATAGGGCGGTTGGCCTCACTTTTAGCCCGAACGGCTGAATGGATTTGCACGAAACTTGGCAAAATTGTAGGGACTGGTAGCCCGATGTGCCTTTGCTAGGTCTCAATATATGTGCTCCAGTGGATTTTGAGAAATTAACGTTCAAAAAAAGATATATATCTGTGACAGCGTCCCGGGTAGCGCTCCGTTTCGCGTACTTTTCGCGTTACGGAGCTTTGCGAAGCGAAGCTGATTGGCTCTCCGGTGTCTGTAAACATTCCAAACAGTCCGTAGCGGCCGCCATCTTGTCTCTCGGTAGGATCGAGAGACAAGAGGAGGCCAAAGCGAAGGGGCAAATGACCATAAGGGGGCATAGTAGATCCTCCCTGACCCCCTAGGTTTGATGTGGAGGCTTTAAAAGGGCCCCGCGGGGCAAAAAAAAAAAAAAAATCGTTTTTTTCGTGGGGTGCGCCTGGTTCGCGAACCGGGAAGCGGTCTGGGGAGCGTACTACAAGGAAACAAGAATGATTGACTTTTAACTTATTGTATGTTTATAGACTTTTTTTGAATTTTTTTTTTTTCTGCCGAGTGACGTCTCGGCCTATCTCCACGGGATGCAGTCCCTACCATCTTGGCGTTTAAGCCCAGGGGGACCGGTAGTGTGGGAGAGAACAAGAATGATTGACTTTTAACTTATTGTATGTTAATAGACTTTTTTTGATTTTTTTTTTTTTTCTGCCGAGTGACATCTCGGCCTATCTCCACGGAATGCAGTCCCTACTATCTCGGCGTTTAAGCCCAGGGGGACCGGTAGTGTGGGAGAGATAACGTCTGTTAACGTTCGATTCGAAGGAAATCTGGAAGTGTTGAAAAACATTGTCTGCGCCATCTTGCCTTTTTTCAAATGCCACACTTTTGTCGTGCACGGCAGCCATTTTAGATGCCTTGACCAGACCCACTCTCTGCACGCTGTGGATCCTTAGCATGGCTCCCCACCCTCGCAAGCATCTCCCCCAGGCACTGGTCACCCCCGCTCTCTGTCTTATGCATAGGCAATAAACCTCCCCCCATCTGCGCTGCTCTTCCTTGAGAATCACACCCTGTGCCCGCCCGACACCTCCCTTTCGCCCTATTCACTACCGCACCCTCTGACACTCCTCTTCCTCTGTGTCCGATTGTCCAGGCCGGTCCCAGGCTATCACCTAGCCCTGCAGATGTAGTTTATGGCCCCAGCTGTAAAGAATCACCTCTCTTCAAAGGAGTTACAGTAGATCAAGGCCCCCACCCGATGAGATCTGTCACACCACTCGCGTTCCTACTATCTGAAAACCATCCTGTATTGTGATTGGGGAGGGGACCGAGCCTGAAGCGTAAGATTCCAGGGATGCCTCTTTGTACATCAAAGTTTTTACAATTATGTGTCACATTAAAAATATATAGCACTCCAACAAAGTAGTAGGATTATAAAACTTTAATAACTTATAAATATATACAACGCAACAAAAACAGTAAATACATTTAAACATTTTTTTGAAAAAGAAGCAACAATGGTCAGTAGCTGTGTTTTGTGCGAATAGTCCCAAGGCAGCAGAACGCGCTGAGATGTGGATGGCACCCAGGTGATGTCCAGTAAGTTGCCGCACTGGTTTTGGTATCCTACAATGCTGCTCCGAATAACGGCGTGGGGCGCCCCGGGGGGGGGTGAGGCGGCGTGAACTGGCCTCCCCAGGTGGAGGCTCGTCTGCTGTAGTGGGGCGCCCCTTTACCATTTCAGTTGCCATTCCGCCCGCTTTTGGTACACTGTGCCAAAATCCGCCATTCAGCTGAGTTGCGCCCACTCTTGCGGTGCAGGGATAGGCGGCTTCCACAGGACTCTCAAAATGGCGGCAGGCTCTTTCCTTTTTGGGCCTGATCCACTGAAATGGCCCTGGGACACCTTGGAACTCGGACGCTTGTCTGCTAGGTCTTGGGCCCCATTCTCGAAAGCGTCCCCTCAGCCTTGAAGATTCTACAAAAGTCTTGGGGGCCCCCGACTCCCGCAGGCTTCTGGTGGGGAGCGGCTGCCATGATTGCTCGTGGAATGGCCACGACGGAGCTACGAGATGGTGGTGCTCTCATGCTGACGCCAGCTTCAGTCTGAAACATCCAGAAACACTGTAGACTACCAATTCGATCAGTTCCGGTAGCGCCCCAACGTGACCCGGTAGAGAAGAACTTGCCCTCCCCTCTTTGACTGATGGTTCTTGTTGCCTGTCCCTTCTGTTGTCATTTAACAGAACTATTTAGCCTGCTGAAATGGGTTGTGTTCCGACCGCTGGTTGGTGGAGACATTTTGACTATATTCTGGACCTGCGTTGTCGCGTAATGCGTCATATGATGTGCCGCGTTAGCGCATCCGGAAGTGCTCCGGTGCGCAAAGCGCAGCTTCACGGAAGCGATCCGGGGCGCGGCGCGCAGCGCGTAACGTAAGCATAACAGGTCATGTGACTTGTTAATAAAACTTTTCATTGGTTAATTTTACTTTTCTTATTCTAATGATGAAAGGCTTGGTCATATGACCTAAAAATTACGCTTTTTATTGTTTTCGAACATTATTTTTTCTTAAACATATATGTTATAATGTTCCAGGCTAATGTACTTTCCCGGAAAATTTACAACTGTCCTGCAAGTAAAATATATTCCTTTTTCGAGAAAAAGGGCGTTTCTTCGTCGGAGCTGTTGAGCAAAAGAGGCTCGGCCTGCTGTCTTAGTCGCCGATACGCCTGAATATCATATTCTTCTCGATCACTTTATGTTGCAGGAGTAGAAAACACAACAGCCCTTGACCATTTATCTTTACTGCGTTCCTGCGTATTATACCTTTTACCCTTCATGTAATTGGACTGCTTTATTTCACTTGCCTTTACTAATTCGAAAACAGTGACTATTATTAAAAACTTTACCAATGTAAATACTACTATCATGTTTTCTTTTAAAAACCTTTATTGTGAAAATGTCAGTATACAAATACGGGCCTATAACCACGTGGGCCGGCCACGGAGCAAACTGTAATCGTATATGATGAGGAGACATTTAGACTGTAGAGGAACGTAACGGGCGGGCCATTAGGTTGCAAGAACTAAGGTGTCTAACAGTTGCGGAATCGGTGGACGTACATTTTATAATTAAAATACGACATGGCCAGTTACAATAAAATTATCTAGATATACATTTGCGGGCAAGTACCATGGGTGACGTTAATTCGAAGTTTCAATAGTAAACACCTGGGGAGGCCCGTTCACGCCGCCTCACCCCACCCCCCCCGGGCGCCCCACGCCGTTATTCGGAGCAGCATTGTAGGATACCAAAACCAGTGCGGCAACTTAATGGACATCACCTGGGTGCCATCCACATCTCAGCGCGTTCTGCTGCCTTGGGACTATTCGCACAACAGACCCCTACTGACGAGGCCACCCCCCGGGACGCCCCACGCCGTTTTTCGGAGCTGCATTGTAGGATACCCAAAACCAGTGCGGCACCCAGGTAAAATCACCTGGGTGCCGTCCAGAACTCAGCACGTTGTGCTGCCTTGGGACTATTCGCACAAAACACAGCTACTGACCATTGTTGCTTCTTTTTTCAACAAAATGTTTAAATGTATTTACTGTTTTTGTTGCGTTGTATATATTTATAAGTTATTAAAGTTTTATAATCCTACTACTTTGTTGGAGTGCTATATATTTTTAATGTGACACATAATTGTAAAAACTTTGATGTACAAAGAGGCATCCCTGGAATCTTCCGCTTCAGGCTCGGTCCCCTCCCCAATCACAATACAGGATGGTTTTCAGATAGTAGGAACGCGTGTGGTGTGACGGATCTCATCGGGTGGGTGCCTTGATCTACTGTAACTCCTTTGAAGAGGGGTGATTCTTTACAGCTGGGGCCATAAACTACATCTGCAGGGCTAGGTGATAGCCTGGGACCGGCCTGGACAATCGGACACATAGGAAGAGGAGTGTCAGAGGGTGTGGTAGTGAATAGGCCCCCTCCGAGTCCGCGCCATGACACCGTCCCTCGGGGGCCTCCGTCAAGCGGTTCAGGGAGGCACCGCATCACATTGTTTTCAAATGCAGTCACGTCCTCAAACAGCCCCCACTTACATTGAGAATAGTGAAGCTGTAGCAGGTGCAAATAAGCTTCAGACAGTCTAACAAGCACTCCTCAAAACTTTGAACTATCAGAGTGCATGAGTTTCATGCTCGATCGATTGAGCTAGCCGGATCGGGCAACATAAAGTATAAAATAGTTATATAAATAGTTATTTAATAAAACGTTTTACCCTGTTACTTTGCTGGTGTGTTGTATATATTTATAATATTTGCATAGGGTTTGTCGTTATTTTGGGCGGGGTGGGTGGCGGAGCCGAGCTGTCTTGCAGCCATCATGGTGTGGAGTTCAGTTCATCTCACTAGTTTCGTATTTCTCATGAGGGGTTGTTCCTAATGTTTCTATTTTAGCGAGGTCAAAAAGAGATCCCATTAGTGGCCTACTGATTTTGCTCGATTCTTTTTGTTTTTTTACACGATTTTTCACTATCTGCAAAGACTAAACAGAGTATTGCGACTCTGTGCTTGTTTGTAAATAGAGAATGAACCAAAGAGAACCAATTCTAAAACAGTAAATGCTTGGATAACAATCAATCAAATGGAGAGAGAAGCTGGCACGACGGATTACAATGGGGACAAAGGCTTGCGTTAACTACCCTTCACTATCTGCAAAGAGAGAGTACTCCTAATAGAAATGAGGGGGGTGGCAGCATTCAAAGCAGATCAGTGTGCATAAACACGAAAATGTTTTTACTTACCACGTACTTGACATTCGACAGCTTATGATATTTGCTATTAAAAAAACATTGAAATTCACTGAAAAAACCATAGGTTAGAGACCATATATAGTTAGGAATTAGCATTTAAAAAACCTTGAAAATTCACTGAAAAAAACATAGGTTATAGACCATATATAGTTAGGAATTAGCATTTAAAAACCTTATTTTACTCACACAAAACCATTGAAATTCCATATATAGTTAGTTGCACTAACTATATATCGCGCACCCGCAATCCACTGCTGATGATGTCACATATTACATCATTCATGACATGGTCAGTGACATCACTGATGACATCACTGATGACATCACTGATGACATCTCATTTGACATCATTCTTGTGCTAATACGATAAACCTCTTCAGACTCTAATATAACCATAGATACACTCAGTGTATACAGACACTCACACACTGTCACTCATCCATGGAGTTACTCACACACCTAGTCAGTCATGCAAAGAAACAATCTCACCTCCATTTCCTCAACTATACAGTTATACACACCTTACTTATTCAAACATATACTAACACATATTTACTCTCTTATACAATCCCTGATACAAGTTCACAATGATCCATACAGCCACTCACACATTCAGTGGCTCTCATGCACAGTTATTTATATATGCCAACTCTCACATGTATTGTGTTTTACATATGTACTTACTATGACATGTAGCATTGAGATATCCATTCACTCATCAATACACTCATGCACACAGTCAACTGCCCATGTAGCTGTTTCCACATGCACTCTTGAACTCATACACCTAGTGAATCAACTGCTCACACATCTATGCACAGAGTCACACACCTCCCAGCCACCCCCACACAAACTCAATCTCCCATACAAATACTTGGGCAACCAATCAATAACACATATAGCCTCTCGTATAGCTAATGAACAACACATGCAGCAGTTTACATCACAACAGACATACTGATGCACACATTCAGACAGTTTAGTCACTAACCCATGCATTTAGTACGACACGTTTATTCACTCACTCATACAGTCAGTCACGCACCTACTAAATCCTTCATCCAGACACTTATACATCCACTCATTCTTCAATATATCAAACATATTTAAACTTTACAGAAACACACAGTCACTGGATGATGTCATCAGTGATGTCATTTGAGATGTCATTTGAGATGTCATCAGTGATGTCATCAGTGATGTCATCAGTGATGTCATTTGAGATGTCATCAGTGATGTCATCCGTGATGTCACTGACCATGTCATGAATGATGTAATATGTGACATCATCAGCAGTGGATTGCGGGTGCGCGATATATAGTTAGTGCAACTAACTATATATGGAATTTCAATGGTTTTGTGTGAGTAAAATAAGGTTTTTAAATGCTAATTCCTAACTATATATGGTCTATAACCTATGGTTTTTTCAGTGAATATATATATATATATATATATATATACATATATATATATACACATATACATATATATATATATATATATATATATATATATATATATATATATATATATATATATATATATATATATATATATATATATATATATATTACCTACTGGCGGTCGCCAGTAGGTATATATAGTTAGGATTTTTTCCCTATGGGATTTTTGAAAATTCTATGTCTAATAACTTTGGCGTTTGTGGACGGAATTGGCTGAAATTTTCAGGAAAATGGCACATTTTGTTTCTGAGCAGCCCCTGAAAATTTTGGGGGGGTTCGTCAAGGGGGGGCCGAGAAAAAAGGGGGGTCCCAAAACGCGTTTTTCCCATGTTAATTTCCATAGGGCGGTTGGCCTCACTTTTAGCCCGAACGGCTGAATGGATTTGCACGAAACTTGGCAAAATTGTAGGGACTGGTAGCCCGATGTGCCTTTTGTAGGTCTCAATATATGTGCTCCAGTGGATTTTGAGAAATTAACGTTTAAAAAAAGATATATATCTGTAACAGCGGACCGGGCAGCGGCCCAGGACGCGTACTTGTCGCGCAACGGAGCTTTGTGAAGCGAAGCTGATTGGTTCTCCGGCGTCTGTCAACATTCCAAACAGTCCGTAGCGGCCGCCATCTTGTCTCTCGGTAGGATCGAGAGACAAGAGGAGGTCAAAACAAAGGGGGAAATAACTATAAGGGGGCATAGTAGATCCTCGCTGACCCCCCAGGTTTGATGTGGAGGTTTTAAAAGGGCCCCGCGGGGCAAAAAAAAAATAATAATAATAATAATCGAACGGCTGAATGGATTTGCACGAAACTTGGCAAAATATTAGGGACTGGTAGCCCGATGTGCCTTTGCTAGGTCTCAATATATGTGCTCCAGTGGATTTTAAGAAATTAACGTTCAAAAAAAGATATATATCTGTAACAGCGCTCCGCTTCGCGTAACGGAGGTTTGCGAAGCTGATTGGTCATTCTGTCACTGGGCTATAGTTGGGCTACATCTGGCTGATATTTGGGCTACATTTGTTTTTTTGTGTGTCTGGCGGCCATCTTTGGGCTACATTGGGCTACATTGGGCTACATTTGGGCTCCAACATATATATATAGGCCAATATAGCCCAATATATATTTTTCAAAGTTAATTTTCGTAAAAACCACTGGAGCATATATCTTGAGACATAGCAAAGGCACATCGGGCTACCAGTCCCTACAATTTTGCCAAGTTTCGTGGAAATCCATTCAGCCGTTCGAGCTAAAAGTGAGTCCAACCGCCCTATGGAAATGAAGGAAATGAATGGGTAATTTGTAATTAGCAAATAGCTCATCGCAAACTAGGAATGGTAAAGAATCGCTATTTATTCCTTAAAGTTCGCTATTTAGGAAATGCAAAAAACTTTGATGATACATATGGCGGTTCATCTCTAACAAGATAAGAAGCATAGGGATACATTTATGATGACTGGCGCATCACCAGGGATGTGTTAGTCATTCTGTGCCGCTGTTCCGTCACCTATGGTGTGCTGCATTTACAATGCGGCGCATCATGGGGCAAAAACAGCACAGATGCGTGATGTATCTGTGCCGTAAAGGTGGCGCATTGCTGGAGTTGTATCGCAAGTGTGATGAAGCTCCAGCAAGGGTCGGGGGTGCCCCTGTCGCAGGGTTTCTGTTCTCACACAGAACTGTGGACAGAGGATTGGAACCTCGGCGAATTAGGGTGTCCCAAAACTCACGTTAGTAATCAAAAACTCCTTAGCAAGCTAGGTACAGTGTCACATTGGATATAACAAACTCTCAATGTTTAGACAATCCAGAATATGAACTTATAGTACCTCAGGATACGTGGAACTCATGAACAGTCGGTCGTTATATATTTCTTAGAAACCAGAACATGGAGTTAAGAAGAACACATGTGTATTTGAAATGTTTATTTACTAATGCCGTCTTCACAGGCGTAGTATCTTAGATAATACAAGTACACATATTATCAGTAGCAAAATTACCAGCATAGTTACTAGTACATAAAAAGCGAATGGTGATAGTATGTTAACATGCTGTAAATGAATAAGAGTTAGCAACACTTATAAGCAGCCGCGGGCCGTGGAGGGAGTTACGGTGGGGCAGGGAGGCGGGGAGGGGGAGGGGCAAGGTAGAGAGGGCTCCACCCTGCTTCTCCCCCTCCCCGCCTCCCTGCCTCACCGTAACTCCCTCCACGGCCCGCGGCTGCTTATATCTCACCCTCCCTAATACACATATTATATTATTTGCTAAGAAGGTCTCTTTGTGTTGGTTTAGGGCGTGCCCATACTTTAGTGTCTTAGATTTGAAGGAATCACATCAGCATACACCAGCTCTCTCTTCATGTGAGCCGCATCAACTGTTGTGTATGTGTGTTCGGCAAAGCAATATAAAACCCGCCTCATGCCCAGAATTGGCAGAAGTTGCACTTATGTTATGAGTATGAAGTCGTGGAGATCAGACCTCATAACAATTCTGTATCGTGTTGTTCTTGAAACTTTAGCACTCGCTGTACAGATATAGTTTAACAAGCAAAGCAGATAGTAGAGCAATAACATATTATTCTCATGTAAACCACGATGAACTACTAGGTGGAAAGCTAAAGCAACAACTAAGTGTCGTGTGCAGAAGTTGCAAAAAAGGAAAAATGGCGTTTAAACCGGTAATGAGCCCATGCTAACTTAACACGGTGTAAAGATATCCAGGACCTAGATGACACCTCCCCATGATCCGGAAACGAACTGAATAAGATAATAGAAGTGCCATCTCATGAGAGCAGATTGCAAGTTTATATGTGGACGGTCCGCAAGGTAAAGCATTAAAAACTAGGAAAATTTAATGCTAAAGAAAAATAAAACAGCCAAGTACTTTATCGAGTCTTAAGCCAATAGGCAAGGTAAATAATAAAAACTTGACAAATAAGTCAATGAATTGTCAATGAAATGCTAGTACTCAGCATATCAAACATGAAAAAGGTCTATGACATAACTGTGTATGCAAAATAAGCTGCAACAGCCTCCAATAGGAAGTCACCGTCTTCATCCGAAAACAGTTCAGCCATCCAATTTAAAAGCGGAAAAGAACATACGTGCTCTCCCAGCACCGGATCCTCTATCACCATCAGAGGACAGCTCGGTGGGTTTTCAAGAAAGCTCTGTTCCAAGAAAGACTGTGCTGCCGCCAGTAAATTCCAGGGACCAAGTAGTCCATGCATCAATGCCACAGCCATAATCCTTTCGCCAGGACAAACCAACTCGTGAGTAATGATAGGAGTCATCAGCTGATTAAAGTCGACGTCAGGAGAAACCAGTCCGCAGAGACACAAATCAATGGCCCAATCGAAATCACAGGTCAGGCAGTGAAATACAGGCTGGACACAGGTGAAGTAGGAGAATCGAAAAGATAATCCATATGCCGTGCTTAATATCGCCAACGGCATTGTGCCATAATATTCTAGCATGCGATTGCGGAACAGTGTCAGCAGCTGCAGGGTGGGAGGTTGCATAGGAGGGACATCCATATTTAAAAATGTAAAAAAGCACAAGAGCGTCCGCTGGTAATGCAAGTAAAAATGCCAATCCACGAACCAGAGTGGAGAAAATAGAATGAAAGGAAGCAGGGATGAGTCCAAAGATTTTCTCAAATGAAGTCACGAGACCACTGGTAACAACTTTAAAAAAGTGCGCCAGGGACTTTGCGGAGGATGCGTTAAAGATAGTCGGAACCATCTTGCTGAATTTGAAAGGCAAATCTGAATTGAAAAGTGTGTGCACCTCTGTACGGGTGTTCGCTATGTGAAGCACGAAAGTTTCACGGGCCGAACTCAAGGCCACCTCTCTCTGAGACAAAAGAGCTCTTATTCTTGCCATGCCGTTGAAATCTGTCCCAAGGTTGGTATTTGTGGCCAGATTGAAAACTCCCTATGTTCATGTGTGGGAGGAAATAGAACATTTCTGCAGCAAATAACCCGTTCACTTACTGTTACGATAAAAGGAATACTTTTAATTAACTCAGAACAATCTTCATTATTGAGCATCAAATAACTACCATTTTCCAACAACTTGAACGTGGGGATGATAGCAGGAACTGGCGTGCCTTGCAACACGCAAGCCATATTTGGTCGGTGTTTGTTGCATGAACCGTGTAACTGTATGTGCCTACACATTAGTGAATGATCTGGCGTCTCAGTGCATTCCTCTCCATTCAGATAAACTTCTTGATCATCTTTGAAACATCTGTATGTGTATGGAAGCGACCAGACCTCATGAAGAAAAGCACTACCTAAAGGTTCATAACGACCTATTGGTATATATTTCATACAATTTGAAAACTTATATAAAGCAAAAGGCAGCGTTATTAAACCGTGGATAAGGCACGTTGCCAAAAAACCCGCAATCCTCTGCTGATGATGTCACTGAGCATGTCATGAATGATGTAATATGTGACATCATCAGCAGTGGATTACGGGTAATAGTATCTCTAGTTTACTCCCCTATAGCTGTCTTTCTTTTAACATAAGTGTCTGTTTCCTTCCCTTATACTTACTGTTTTTGGTTCGCTTCCGGTTCGCGTACCGGGGAGCGAACTGGGAAGTGAACTAAGAGAAATAGAGGTTGGCACAGTTCCAAATATTGTACCAATTTTTTAATAACGGGGAGGTAGTTCTGAAAAGAACTTTTTTTTTTATTTTTCAGAACATTTTTTTACTTTTTTTGAATTTTTCTGAACAGTTTTATATTTTTTGGGGTTTTTCTTGGAGGGGGCAATGAAAACGATTCATTGTAAAGGGCTCAACAGGAGCAACAAAACAAAAAAAAGAAGTATTTATTATTTTGGGCGTTTCGTACAAACTTGCATATGATAGTCAATAGCTCTGTTGATCAGAGTGATGCTTTTTTCTCCGTAGGAAATGAATCCATCGCAAAATACGCAGATGTGTTTTACATCACCAAATCTCATTTGTATATTTGGCACCATCTCCCTGCCCTCTGGTCCCGTTACTTCCGGTACAACAGATCTTCTGGCCATAATAGGGAGATTATCTAGGTCGTTCCGAAACTGTGCAGCACTGTAGTTGTTAGGATGCCACCTAGTCATATGGCGATGCATTGTGTAGTTTCCGAAACTGTATTTTTTGTCGGTCCCTCTGGACAGTCTATCTTGACATATAAGGCAAGTTACGTATCTTGCATTTACTTTTTTCTGACCTTTGGGAATTTAAAAAAATTGCCAAATGAAGTTTTCTTTCCGGTGAGACGTCCTGGGCTGCTCAGGCAAAAACTGCCTCTCTTCGTGCTCGTCCTCCTGTTCCTCTTCTTCCTCTCCTTGTTGAATTATAACTTGAGCAGGTGGTCCACTCTTCCTTGGATGTGGTGGAGGTGGTGGGGAAGCACCAGCTGAAGCTACTAAAGAAGCCATTGCTCAGTGATCACAAAGGGTCTTTCTCTCACAATGATGAAAGTCAGAGTGAGGAAAGAAGGAGGGATTTTCATCATTTGGGAAAAACAAGAGTTCTCAACCAATCAAAAGTGTTCATTTTAGATTATATGACCTAGTCTTACATCATTAGGAAACCAAAAGTGAAATGAACCAATGAAAAGTGTTATTACCAAGTCACATGACTTGCTGTGTTTACGTTAAGCGCTTTGCAGGGCCTCCCGGTTTGCTTCCAGAAACCTGCGCTTTGCGACTCGCTTCGCGTACCAGTTCGCTAACGTTGTACGTCATATAACGTATCACGCGACAACGTGAAACGTCATGCGGACGGGAGGCGTCACGATGTTGTTTTCTAACGCGGCACTTGCGGTAAAGAAACGTTTACCGGCTCGCGGTCTATTTCGCGGCATCAAGGTCAGCTAACGGGAAGCTTCCCGATTCGCGAAGCGGGAACGAAGAAAAAAAAATATTTAAAAAAAAATTTATTCATAAACATATAAAATATATTTTTGGATTTAAAGAAGAATACATTTTACAGCTACAGATATTAGCTGTTAAAAAACCAATGAAATTCACAGAAAAAACCATAGGTTATAGACCATATATAGTTAGGAATTAGCATTTAGAAAACCTTATTTTACTCACACAAAACCATTGAAATTCCATATATAGTTAGTTGCACTAACTATATATCGCGCACCCGCAATCCACTGCTGATGATGTCACATATTACATCATTCATGACATGGTCAGTGACATCACTGATGACATCACTGATGACATCTCAAATGACATCACTGATGACATCACTGATGACATCTCAAATGACATCACTGATGACATCATGACACACCAATACCAGTTACTACATAAGCACTCACTGATTCCTACGTCTACACACACATTCACTCATTCACCCATACAATCACTCATACATACAGTCACTTATTATTACAACACTATCATATGCACTCATACACCTATGCAGACAGTCACACACTGCCACTCATCCATGGAGTTACTCACACACCAAGCCAGTCCTGTAAAGAATCAATCACACTTCCATTTCTTCATCTATACAGTTAAACACAGAACACCATACTTCAGTGACATCACTGATGACATCACTAATGACATCTGAAATGACATCACTGATGACATCTCAAATGACATCACTGATGACATCATGACACACCAATACCAGTTACTACATACACACTCACTGATTCGTACGTCTACACACACATTCACTCATTCACCCATACAATTACTCATACATACAGTCACTTATTATTAGAACACTATCATATGCACTCATACACCTAGTCAGTCCTGTGAAGAATCAATCACACTTCGATTTCCTCATCTATAGTTAAACACAGAACACCATACTTTTCACACATATACTAACACATACTTA
Source organism: Lissotriton helveticus (assembly GCF_964261635.1). Taxonomy (NCBI): domain Eukaryota; kingdom Metazoa; phylum Chordata; class Amphibia; order Caudata; family Salamandridae; genus Lissotriton; species Lissotriton helveticus. The sequence goes on along the minus strand of NC_136071.1, from coordinate 982,203,919 downwards.
CTCTCTTATACAATCACTGATACAAGTACACATTGATATGCACAGAGTCACACACCTCCCAGCCAGCCACACACACACTCAGTCTTCCATACATCCAGTCATTCTTCAATATGTAAAACGTATTTAAACTTTACAAAAACACACAGACACTAGATGATGTCATCAGTGATGTCATTTGAGATGTCATCAGTGATGTCATCAGTGATGTCACTGACCATGTCATGAATGATGTAATATGTGACATCATCAGCAGTGGATTGCGGGTGCGCGATATATAGTTAGTGCAACTAACTATATATGGAATTTCAATGGTTTTGTGTGAGTAAAATAAGGTTTTCTAAATGCTAATTCCTAACTATATATGGTCTATAACCTATGGTTTTTTCAGTGAATTTTCAAGGTTTTGTAAATGCTAATTCCTAACTATATATGGTCTATAACCTATGGTTTTTTCTGTGAATATATATATATATATATATAACTACACCTACTTGTTGAATCTATGCATCGGTATCTTCTCTTGTACACTACTTCCGGGTAATTCTTGTGCTGGTCTCCAAATATGTGAACAAGAGCACTTGATGCTCGAAACGCGTCGCCCGTTGAGAGGTATTAAATAAATCTTTATAAATCAATAAAGGCTAGCTAGTTTAAGGGAAATATTAGGGAGACTCTGGTACGTCAGCAGTGACAATATGTGGGAAAAACACTGTTTTCCTTTGAAAGCCCTCACCCACCGACCTAGTCGGTGGCATGCTTCATCATCGGGCCCACCACAGTGGCACCGAATGTGCCCCGGGTGTGCTTCAACGCCAGGTGACTGCGGAGCTGGTATGTTGCTGAGTGTGCAGTGAAGGGGTGTGAAGGTGAGAAATTAAAATGCTATCCAGGAGGTCCCAGCACCCGAGGGTATTAGCAATATTTAATGAACTGGGCCTCTGTTAGCAGGTTAAAAAGGCAATAGGACGTTTTAAGGGAGAGTTACAATGACCTCCAGCGTCCAGTGTGGTCTACATGTTTCTGCCAGTGCCTTTGTTGTAAGCTGGCTTTCCTCAGGACCAAAAAGGGGTGAAAAGTGCAAATAATAATAAACTATATTAAGTGAGTGTTGTTATTTTCTCTATGTGTCGCGCCCGAAACGGGCGCCGCGGATGGATGAATAGGTCCTAGGAGGAACCAGACCGAACTACTCGGTCTCTTTCTCTGCCAGGCGACCCATGAGGCTTTTTACATTGAAATAACAGAAAAAGCTTGAGGGAATCCCCCTCTAACAGCTACAGCGCCTTAGCGTGCGCGACACATAGAGAAAATAACAACACTCACTTAATATAGTTTATTATTATTTGCACTTTTCACCCCTTTTTGGTCCTGAGGAAAGCCAGCTTACAACAAAGGCACTGGCAGAAACATGTAGACCACACTGGACGCTGGAGGTCATTGTAACTCTCCCTTAAAACGTCCTATTGCCTTTTTAACCTGCTAACAGAGGCCCAGTTCATTAAATATTGCTAATACCCTCGGGTGCTGGGACCTCCTGGATAGCATTTTAATTTCTCACCTTCACACCCCTTCACTGCACACTCAGCAACATACCAGCTCCGCAGTCACCTGGCGTTGAAGCACACCCGGGGCACATTCGGTGCCACTGTGGTGGGCCCGATGATGAAGCATGCCACCGACTAGGTCGGTGGGTGAGGGCTTTCAAAGGAAAACAGTGTTTTTCCCACATATTGTCACTGCTGACGTACCAGAGTCTCCCTAATATTTCCCTTAAACTAGCTAGCCTTTATTGATTTATATATATAAACTGGGGATACAGGCTAGCTTATCTAGTCCTCTCTCTCTTGTTGATCTGTATATTAAATAAATCTTACCTTGCCAACAGCCTGGGGTCCATCTCTTCATTTCGCTGCAGCTGCGGAGGTGGTGTAGATTGCTGATTCATATATATATATATATATATATATATATATATATATATATACATAACTACACCTACTTGTTGAATCTATGCATCGGTATCTTCTATTGTACCCTACTTCCGGGTAATTCTTGTGCTGGTCTCCAAATAAAATTGCCAACTGACAGTACTACGATATTCTATTCATACCGTTTACTGTAAGTAACAATGTCTCTGTCACCAAGAGTCACAGTACCTCCAGAAATTGACACAGTCACTAGGCAAAGAGCTTGTAGCCCACAGTCTTTATCTCCAGAACGGAGTATCAAAAAATGGTAGCGAGGAACAGTCTCAAAGTCCTGACTGAAGATGCTAATACTGGGAAAACTCCCTAACAACTCCTGGCCAATTATAAATAATGGTAGGCAAACTTACCGCAGCTGCGGTAGCAGTGATACTGCCAATAGAAAACTCCTCAAAAGTACGCACAGACCCCAAATTTCATGAAGTCGAAACGCCGCAAGGAAGATGCAACCGTTTCTCTTAGAATTCCAGTTGAAGTGCACAGTTTGTCGCGTGGGGAACAGCGAGCACAGCTGCGCTCATTGCAAGTCAAAAAACACTAGACCGGCAACCTTAGTTATTACGACCGGTGGACATCTTGGAAATCCGCCTCAAATGAATCAACTGTTTCTTGAACAAAAGGGAAGACCCTCGATTTGGCAGGTATTTACGAGGACTGTAATAACGACTCTGATGAATTTTATAGACCACTGGGAGGAACTGAAGGCTTATTGATGGTTTTGCCTGACACAGTCTTCTAGTATCTATAGTCAGGCATCGAGGAGCCAGCTGGATTCCCTCTCACTTTCTCCAGGTAATGTTTTGGTGTAGTATGTCAATGATTTGTTAATCGCTTCCGATACAGAACATGGTTGCAAAGAACAGTGAAATTATTGTTGCATTTGGCACATCTCGTTCGAAATGTCAGTATTGTCAACTGGAGGTCACCTATTTGGGTCACCTACTGTCAAAGGAGGGCAGGAGGTTGACCCCTGACCGCATAAGCACCATTAAAAAAATGCCCATTCCACAAACTCAAAAAGATGTACACGCTTGCAAAGGTATTACTTCATACTGCCGCCAGTGGATCGCAAATTATTCTTTACAAACCTTTGCTTGCATTACCAACAAAAGCAGTGCATGAGCCTTTCAATCAATCAATCAATCAATCAATCTTAACATTTATAAAGCGCACTACTTACCTGTGAGGGTCTCAAGGCGCTGGGGGTGGGGAATGCTGCTACTGCTCAAAAAGCCAGGTCTTGAGGAGTCTTCTGAAGGTCAACCAGTATTGGGTATGCCGTAGGTGGATGGGGAGGGTGTTCCAGGTCTTGGCGGCGAGGTGGGAGAACGATCTGCCGCCAGAGGTCACTCTTCGGATGCGGGGACTGTGGCGAGGGTGAGGTTGGCGGAGCGGAGCTGGCGTGTGGGGGTGTAGAAGCTGAGTCTGCTGTTGAGGTACGCTGGTCCGGTGTTGTGGAGTGTCTTGTGTGCCTGGGTGAGGAGCTTGAAGGTTATCCTCTTGTTGACAGGGAGCCAGTGCAGGTCTCTCAAGTGGGCTGTGATGTGGCTGCAGGTAGTTATGTCGAGGATCAGGTGTACAGAGGCGTTCTGGATGCATTGAAGCCATTTCAGGAGTTTGGCCGCGGCTCCTGCGTAGAGGGCGTTTCCGTAGTCCAATCTGCTGCTGACGAAGGCCTGGGTGACCGTTCTTCTCGTTTCAGGTGGGGATCCACTTGTAGATCTTGCGGAGCATGCGAAGGGTGTTGAAGCAGGAGGACGAGACGGCGTTGACCTGGTTTGTCATGGAGAGGGTAGAGTTGAGGATAAACCCTAGGTTGCATGCGTTGTCGGTGGGTGTTGGAGCTGTTCCCAGTGCGGTTGGTCACCAAGAGTCGTCCCAGGCTGAAGGGGTGGATCCGAATTCAGCTTCAGTTGGCTGTTCCTCATCCATTTGGTGATGGTCTTCATTCCTTCGTGGAGGTTGGTTTTGGTGGTGTGGGGGTCCTTGGTGAGGGAGAGGATCACCTGGGTGTCATCGGCGTATGAGATGATGTTGAGGTCGTGCAGTCGGCGACGTGGATGAGCTGTGCCATGTAGATGTTAAACAGTGTTGGGCTGAGGGATGAGCCCTGGGGTATGCCGCAGATGATCTCGGTGGCTTCTGAGCGGAAGGGGGGAGTCAGACGCTCTGTGTTCTGAAGGAGAGGAAGGAGGTGGTCCAGTCCATGGCCTTCTCTTGGATCCTGGCATCGTGGAGGCGTGTGCGTAGTGTGCAGTGGCAGACCGTGTTGAAGGCAGCTGACAGGTCCAGGAGGATGAGGGCTGCGGTTTCTCCGTTGTCTAGCAGGGTCCTGATTTAATCGGTGGCGGTGATGAGGGCAGTTTCTGGGCAGTGGTTGCTGCGGAACCCGGACTGGGATGGGTCAAGGTTGCTGTTCTCCTCGAGGTAATGGGTCACTTGTCTGTTGACGGTCTTCTCGATGACCTTTGCTGGGAACAGGAGCAGGGAGATAGGCCGGAAGTTCTTGTGGTCCTTGGGGTCCGCCTTGGGTTTCTTGAGTAAGGCGTTGATCTCGGCGTGCTTCCAGCTCTCCGGGAAGGTTGCTGTCTTGAGGGAAATGTTGATGGCTTTCCAGAGATAGGGTGCGATGGCAGTGCTGGCTTTGTTGAAGATGTGGTGTGGGCAAGGGTCTGACGGAGATCCGGAGTGGAAGGTGTTCATGATCTTGATGGTGTAATTGTTGTTTATGTTGGTCCAGGAGAGCAGGCAGTTGGTGAGTGTGGAGAACGTGGGGGCGGTGGTGTGGGTGGTTGTCAGGTCGGTTGTGGTATTGAAGCTGTCGTGGATGTCTGCGATCTTGCGATGGAAGAAGGAGGCCAGCAAGTCACACAGGTCTTGCAAAGGTGGGATGACGTTGTTGTTGGAGCTGGGGTTAGAGAGTTCCTTCACGATGTGAAGAGCTCTTTACTGTTGTGTGCGTTGTTGTCTAGGAGGCCTATGAAGGATGTCCTTTTGGCAGACCTGATGTTATGGTTTCTGCGGGTGGCATTCTTGTGGGCTGCGTAGCAGGCCGGTGTTTGTTCACCGAGCCAGTTCTTCTCTAGCTTTCGGCAGGTTTGCTTGGAGGTCTGGAGGTCTTCAGTGAACCAGCTGGATTTCTTGCTGGTGAGGCTGTTGGAGGGTTTCTTGAATGGGGCAAGGGTGTGGTGCAGTCGTCGATCCACTGTCTGAGGGCGCAGGCAGCGATGTCTTGGTCGGTGGGGTCAGCTGGTGGGCTATGGGTGAGGGCGGTGATTAGCTGGTCTTCGGTGACTTTGCTCCAGCAGTGGCGAGGCATCTGTTGGGTGCGGTGGTGCGCGGTGGGTTCCCGGAAGGTGAAGGGGATGCAGCGATGGTTGGTCCAGTGAAGTTCGGTGCTGTGGTTGAAGGAGACGTGGGGGCTTGCGGAGAAGATGAGGTCAAGCATGTGGCCAGCGGAGTGGGTGGGTGTTGTGAGGAGTTGTCTGAGTCCAAGGTTGGCTAGGTTGTCGATCAGTGTGGTGGAGTGGTGTCATTGTTGTTCTCAAGGTGGAAGTTCAGGTCCCCGAGGAGGATGTAGTCCGTGGAGGCGAGGGTGTGTGTGCTTACAAAGTCGGTGATGGAGTCACTGAACTGTGGTCGGGGTCCGGGGGGTCTGTAGACAAGGGTTCCTCTGAGGGTGGTGTTAGGGTCGGTGTGGATCTGGAAGTGCAGGTTTTTGACGGTGCTGAGGGTGTCGTCGGTGTTGGTTGAGCCTCTGAGAGTGTTCCTATGGACGATGGTGATTCCTCCTTCTACTCCATTGGTGCGGTCCTTGCGGGTGATCTTGTAGACTTCTGGGATGGCTATGGTGATGTTGGATGCCTAGGAAGGGTTCAGCCAGGTCTTCGTCAGGAAGGCGACATCTGGGGTGGTTGAGTCGAGTAGGTCCCAGAGTTCAACGGCATGTTTGCAGGCGGAGCGGGTGTTCAGAAGAATGCATCTGAGGTAGTTGAGTTCTTTCTTGGTGTGTGGGTTGGCGGGCCGGATGCTGGTAAAGCTGCAGTTCCGGCAGGAGAAGGGTCCTTGGGTGCTCTTCGGGCAGCCTTGAAGCAGGTGTGTGATCACCCGGTGTTGAGTGCGTGAAGGGTGCTGGAGTCGTAGCAGAGGCGTTCATCGTGGCGAGGGCCAGGGGTTCTGGCGCTGGGCACAGCCCAGGCGCAGACGGGCGCAGATGGGCTTACCTTAGGCGCGCCTTTGCCTTGGACGCCTGAATGTCAGCAGTCTTTTGAGCTTTTAATAACTGTGCTTTGTTATGGCTCCAGTGCTTGGCACACCTAATTATAAAAAAAATGTCTGTGCTCTATGTTCATGAAATGGCTGGCTGCACACTTTCTGTCTTAACACAAAAGTTTGGGGACAAACAGAGGCCTTGCACTTATTTTTCTTCTGAGCTTGACCCTTTCGCAAGGGCCCTTCCGAGCTGTCTGAGTGCGGTCACGGCTGTGGCCACTTCAATCAATCAGCTGGACTCGTACTTGATACTGACCTCACAGTTATGGTACCCCATGCTGTGGATACACTTTTGAATGAAACACAGCACCTCACCAGTGCATGTCTTACTAGTTATGAACTGACATTGCTTGCTAAGCATATTACGATCAAAAGACGTGCCACTCTGAATCCAAACACCAGGAGATGATGGACTCAGCACTGAAACTTTTCAGACACTCACCCCCATTCTCAGATCTGGGTTAAAGCCATCATCATTCATTAACTCACTTGACCAACTCAGTTCAACTCAGCTTTATGCAAATCAATCTTGACCCTATGCCTCATGGGAACAGTCCAGCCTGAACTGCTAAACCAGGTCTTCCCTGAACCAGAAACAAGCATCCTGGGACCAGTTTCTGGGTAACACCCTTCATCAGCCAGGCTAGCTTGAATCCAGTGGCTAAGTGAGCATGGGACCCACATCGGGGCATACCCTGCAAACTTAGGATGAACAAAGCAAACACAAATAGATGATGGAAGTAGGGCTGAAACTTTTCAGGCACTCACACCCAGTCCCAGATCTGGGTTGAACCCATCATCATTCTTTAGCTCTCTTCACCTCCTCAGTTATCCTGGCTGAAGAGGGGTGAAACTCCGAAACCAGTCCTAGGATGCCTGTTTCCAGTCCAGGGAGGATCTGGCCTGGCAGTTCAGGCTGGACTATTTCCATTGGGTGCAGGGTCAAGATTGATTTGCATATGGCTGGGTCCAAACTGGAATGGCATGTTAAGCAAAGAAACAATGGATTTAGGCCCACATCTCTGTACTGGTGTGAATGTATGACATTATTCTGCATTCTGTCCATCAATTGTTCTTTATGCATCCACTCTGAATCCAGTCCCTCCCTTCTGAGAATGATGCAGTTGATAAATATGACTGTATATTCCACACGGAAGAAGAAACGAAAGGATGGGTAGACCTGACTGATGTTCCCTTATCTGACCCTCAAGGGAAACTATATGTTGATGACTCCTGTTTTAAATGGCCAGATTGCACCACAACTGCAGCTTATGCTATTACTACATAACGGGTCCCCTAACAGTCGGCTCAAGCCGCTGAGCTTGCTGCCCTTATCCAAGCCTATAAATTGAGTGAAGGACTGGTTGTCAATATTCATACTGACAGCCAGTATGCATTTGGGGTCGCGCATAATTTTGGGCGACTTTGAGCAGAGAGAGGGTTTCTTACCTCTCATGGTACCAAGATCCAAAATGGCCACCTTATACTGCTGCTTTTGTCTGCTTTAACGCTACCCAAGAGATTAGCAATAAATAAATGTAGCACCAATAAGAAGGTTACTGATGATGTGGGTAGAAGAAATGCTTCTGCAGATCAGTTAGCTAAGGAGACGGTCCAAAGTAAAATGAAACGCATGTTTGTTGCAGGTCCAGCTAGGTGGGTTCCTGAAGTCGTTATGTTTAAAAACACTGTTGAAAGTGTGAGTGAGATACAAAGTGAAGCCACAATAAGGGCATATGCGAAATGGCAGGAGAGTACAGCACAGTTAAATGAAGAAGGCTGTTGGATTGATAAATCTGGTCAACAGAAATGGATGTTGCCCGATGCATATGTACTTCCTATTGTTACTATGGCCCATGGTCCAGCTCATATCAGTGCGAAAGGCATTTGTAAATTGTTAGCCCCTGTATGGCATAAAGATAACATTTCAAAGATAGCTGAACATTTGGTGAAACATTGCTTGGTTTGTATGATACATAATCCAGGGAAGGGTGCCCCTACACTACCTGGTAATTTTGCACCACCTACTTTTCCTTGTGAAGTCCTTCAAATGGACGTCATTGAATTAGAGAGATGCAATAATCTTAAGTACGTTTTAGTAGTTATATGTGCGTTCAGTAAATGGGTGGAGGCTTACCCCAATAAAGACAATACGGCCATTACAACTGCGAAAGTACTCCTTAAAGAGTATTTTCCTCGATTTGGCTTGCCCCCGAATTATCTTGAGTGACAACAGGAGTCATTTTAATGGGACAGTGATTAAACTGATTTGAGAAGGTTTGCATATTAACCCGTTCCGTGTTTGCGTCGGCCGTTGGCCGATGCTTGCACTACCTTGCAGGTGCTGCCCACGACTGTTGGCCGACGCAGCCCCGCCCACCCTGTAGAACACCCGCACCGCGGCAGAATGTCGCCGCAGTAAAAGGGTTAAGCAGAAATATCACGCTCCCAATCATCTACAATCAGGGGGTTTGGTTTAAAAGTACAATGGTACTCTCAAACTGAAATTGGCAGAAATTCAGGAGACAACAGGGTTGAAATGGCCAGATTCTCTACTGTTAGCTCTTCTGTCAACAAGAACTACAGCCCATTCTAGAACAGGATTGTCACCCTATGAGGATGTGTTTGGATGCCCGGCAAATGTATGGGGCGTCCCACATCCTTGTAAATATCCCGATATTGAATATCCTGTGTTACTTGCTCATCTGGCCTGTTAACAGAAAGTTTACATTCTATTCACCAACTGGTGCAGGAGTCCCTACATCTATACCAGAGGGGCCCGGCCACGATATACAGCCTGGGGACTTCATCCTGGTGCGGAATTTTCAGAGGAAGAATAGTCTGGAGCCGTGCTGGAAAGGTCCTCAGCAGGTTCTCTTGGTGATACAGACTGCTGTAAAGGTTGCTGGTCGAAAGAGGCCCTCTCCCACTTGTCTGATGGCGGGCTCAGAATGGAACGACCTTGGACTATGCTAGCTTGTGTAAGATATGAGCACTGAAACCTATTTTTTGTATTTCACTGTCCAGCTGCATCTGCTTGGGAAATTCCACTGTGGGCATGTTTTTGCCCTGCTATGAAACGTAAATAATGTATCTCTAAGCTTGTTAATTTCAGTTCCCTCTGCAGCACTCCTAGCGACTGTACAGATGGGGCTCCACTCTAAATGCATAAGAATAAACAGTTATTGGTTTGTATTCGCTACTGTCTGACAGACTCTTCATTTGGTACAGAAAGGTGAGAGGTGGTCTCGAGTGACCCAGGTGGCCCCAGGAGGGTCACTTTCTTCAGCAGCAGGCAGCTAGCTCCCTCAACATCCCAACAGGCACACGCCCTGGACCTCAAACAGCTTCACTGACTCCCCATCCACAGCTCTTTTCAAACTCCTGACACACATTCAAGGCCTTAGCGTTGAAAGTGTTGAATGTGTGATCCACAGATCACAAAGGATGCACCCCTTTAACTTGAAACAGGAATGTTTCTTCACTCACTCAGACTGGCGAAATATATGGTGATTTCAATTAAACCATGTTAAACCATGTAATCATAAATCCATGAATCCAAAATTTGTCGATTACATTTGTTCTTTTATTAGGATCAGATTTTTAAATTCAATTTGTTTGCGTTGCAGAAAATTCATTTTAATCATGAACATCCATTTTATGTTATGCCCAATGCATTTCGGGTTAAAGAACCCTTCATCAGGGGCCTGTCAAGAGATAAAAGAAAACATACAGGACCTTAACATTCAGCGACAATCAAGTATATACATGTTAACTCAATTGATCTCAATACAATGAAATTATTGCTAGATGCAGTGACCTGAGTGGCAACAACTTATGCATTCAAGGCCTTACATAGCACTGGCCCAGCATACCTCAATATTGCCTCAGATTTCAGAAACCTTCCAAACACCTTTGCTCAGCTAGACTCATTCTCACACACTTTCCATGCACACAGAGCACTAGAACAAGGAGAATTGACTTCTCCTAAATGGCACAAATAGGGCGGAATGACCTCCCACTGCATACATGCAATACAATGATTGCATTCCACGCAAAGCTGAACACTTGGCTCTTCGACTAGGTTAATCCATGGATCAGCCCTGACTGATCCTGCATTGGTGATAGGATACCGTCCCGGAGATAGTGCAATTTACAAAAACATCATAGCATTACAGAGAACGCTGCACCGAACACTACATATATGGGTAAAATGTTTGTACTGCTTGCCATGTTCATCCTCGGTCACGACTTAGTAGATGTCAAGTTTGCTGTGTGATAATTGCATTTCAGTCACTGAACTGCACATAACAGTGGATGAGGCATATGCTACGTTATCACTGACTACTACCCTGTGTATCAAAAACGAACATGCTTCGTAATTTATGACGTACTCTTTAGGGAACCTAGGGCCCAGATGTAGGAGCCCTAATACCGGTCGGAAACGGCCGATTTCGGCCGTTTCCGACTGGTATTAGGGTTTTCAGATGTAGGGGGCAGAAAATTACAGAATCGGTATATTTACCGATTCGGTAAAATTACCGATTCGGTAAATTACCGAATCGGTAAATATACCGATTCTGTAATTCCAAATGTAGGTGGCACAGTTTACAGTGCCACAGGCCCTTAGGAGTCGGTATTTTACCACACAATCCTATTGTGTGGTAAAATACCGAATTCAGGTGTGCATGCACATCTGTGCATGCACACCTGTGCAATGTGACACACAGACATGCCCTTAGGGCATGTATGTGTGCCACATGTCACACAAGCCTGTACTTGGGGTGCTAGAGGGTGTCAAAGTGACACCCCCTGCACCCTTGCAGGATTCGGTATTTACAGATTCGGTAAATACCGAATTGGTATTGCCCATTGATTCCTATCGGCTTCAAGGCCCATAGGAATCAATGGGCAATACCGATTCGGTATTTACCGAATCGGTAAATACCGAAATTCCTGAATTCGGAATTACCTGCATCTGCCCCCTTCCCATTTACAGACTCTTAAATACCGAATCGGTAAAATTCGGTATTTAAGAGTCTGTAAATGGGAATTACCTACATCTAGCCCTTAGCCAGGATTCCCCAGCATGTTTGCCTTAGTTTAAAAGGTAGATATGCTCACTCAGTTTGAGGAATATAGGCCTTGAAATACATCCTCGGACATCCCCAACTTGTATCCACAAACTGGAAGGAGTTAGATTCACCACAGTTACTGTGTAAAAGACACATGTAAGACATGTCTTCCTTAAGCCGCATGTGGCTGTCATGGGAGCCATTAGTAATGGTTCACTAGGCATGCATTCGATAATGTTCAGAATTGAAGTGAGTACTTGACAGGTGGTAAACATGTAGTCAAACAGTTAATTTCATTTATGAAAGTTATGGATGCATAAACTGTCAGCATGTCTGGACGTACGTGTTTATACATTTTTCTTTGCTTGGTGTGTTTGTGTACAATTTGATTGATGACTGGTTGTGTTGAATGGGGATTCCATCCTGTTGTGTATGAATGTGATGGGCGCTTGAATTGTGACGGTATGTTGATGAAAGTGCACTGATCCATTGGATTTGGCCTGTAGCCGGCAGTATGAAAGTCTTGTGTGTATTACATGAATGACTTGTGAATTGACTATAAAGTGGTTGGTGCCTTGACATGGCTTTATGGCTCACCTTCAGTAATCTTGGTTTCATTATTTAGATACTGTGATAAGTATTTCTGGCTTGAAGCTAGCACTTCCCGAGGAGCTAAAACCAACCAGTGTAAGTGATAAATGAACTTTAAAAATGGCTACCCGATTTATATCTGTGAGGGTAAGGGGACTCCGTCATAACAGTGACAGACTATCTTTGCCATGGAGGAAGTGGTCTGCCTGTCTGATATATATGTGGACAGACCATTAGTGTAACCATGGGTGAGACTACTCCATCTCTGGCATGGTTGCACACATCCTAACTGAGTAAGGGCCATCTGTGGCTGACCTCTATGTCCCACCAACTAATTTAGATGTGGGACATACAGGTAGGTTTTTACTACCCATCATCACCTGAAAAACCATGGTAGTAAAAGGCATGAAAAATGTCTAATGCCCCCTTGTCATAGGAGATAACTCCCATGATGAGCGGACCAATTTTTTATTTAAAAAAAAAATATCCGGCTTCTAGATTCCAATTGTGAAAGCTACATAAAAAATTGATGGAAGGATCTGCCATGTTGATGGAGCATTTTGTTAAATGTGAAAAAGCATTAAAATGAACTGCTAGGCTACTGCCAATGTTTTTTATTTGACTTCCAGCTTGGCGAGCATTTCTAAATTTAGCAGGCGGAGTAGTCTCAGCATGGCAGGCATTAAGCCCTCCGCCAGGGTGATGGAGTCTTCACTGTCAGCTAAAATGTAAATCTGGCCCTTACTAAGAACTCTTTTTTTGGGCAGTTTAAACACCGGGAGGTGCCAAGGGTGGTGGAGCGTGTATTGATTCTGTTCACTTTCCCACAATGCCGTACAAAACTTTGAAGTGCGTGCATGGCTAAGATTACTGATTTATTTCTATTTTGTGTGGGAATTTCTGTAATCTGTTGGGATCCCCAAATTGACAAACTACCAGCGTTTCCACATGTCGTCCCATAAAAACTGAGCCCAATTTCCGTGGGTGGACCTAGTGTCTACAATTGAAAAATGCTAAAAACGCAACATAGACACATCACATTTATGCAATGTTCTTACACCTTTTTTTGTCAATGTGGGTAGCTGTGACTTTTGGGCCTGCTGGCACCTAGACAAACCTAGAAAACATGAACACATTTTTTTAAACTTGACAACCAGGGGAGTCCAGGAGTGGCTTTCACCCAGAAGCCCTTGCAAATGTCAAACGTTGGTAAGAAACACACATTTGCCTGATATTTCTCTGATGGAAAATTCTGGAATTGGTGGAGAGCCACAAATTTCCCACCACCCTGAGTTCTCACATTTCCGGATAAGAATGGTACCTTACGTGTGTGGGTGGGCCAAAAGACCACAACACAAAAGACTCTAAAAAGCTATTTTGAGAGATAAGCAATAGGAGTAGCTCCTGTATTTGGGGCTGTGCTGTGGCGCCACCCAAGTAAACCTAAAAACCACAGACATTTTTTAAATCTAGACAACCTGGCGAATCCAGGGTGGTGCGCCTCGCATGGATCCCACAAGTTCTTTTTACCCACAATGCCCTGCAAATATAAATCTCTGCTTCAAATCAGGCTTTTTCCTTCCATTTCTGAAACTTCTGGAACTTCTGGAATCAGCAGGAATCCACAAACTTCATACCACTTGCGCGATAACAACGCTGCCCCACTTATGTGAATTGGACTAGGCCTGCTACAGAAATGGCTGAAACCAAGAACAATGGGAGCCCTCACCATTTTTATCAGGAGCCTTAGGGTAATGATGGGTGGAAAGAAGTTTGTGGCATCCCACAGAATACACATGTTTCCATCACTGAAATTTCAGCAAAATTTGTTTTTTAGTCAAAGTTTGAGGTTTGCAAGGCATTCTGGGCAAAATGTCCTGGTGAGAGCCATGCAAGTAGTCCCACCCTGAATTCCCCTAGGTGTCTAGTTTTAAAAAATGTACAGGTTTGCTATGTTTTCATAAGGGCCTGGCAGACATAATGGCATATTGCCTTTGTAAATTGGCCATGCTGACAAAAAATTACAGGGGAAAATGTTGTCAGATTTGATTGTTTTTTCCTACTCGTTTTTAATATTTCTTCATATCAACAGGCACTGTATTTGGGAAAGCCTTGTGGCTTCTGCACATATGTCCACTTGCTGAATTCCTATTTTTCAACTTTTCAGAAATCTATAGCATTCCTGGATCACCCATGGGTTTTACACTGGTTTGCCCCACAAGCTGGAAGTGGGTTGAAGGTGCAAAAAATAGGAAAAATTGGGCAATTCCTTAAAAAAATACCAAAACAGTTGTAAAAAACAGCTATTTTATTTAGCGCTGCATGGAAGGCCCAGCAGTTATGGGATTAAAAACTGCACACAAAGGCTGCAATGTCAGGCCTGAAACATGAAAAAATGGTTACTTAAGTGGGTGTCACAATACATGCTGCAGGTCTGCTAGTAGAATTTAATTTAGAGGTCCTGGGCACATGTAGTACCACTTTAGTACTTATGACTAAATTAAATATGACAATTGGGTGTAAGCCAATTCTACCATGTTTAAAGGAAGAAGCACAAGCACGTTAGCACCGATTACAGTGGTAAAGTGCACAGAGTATTAAGTCCAACAAAAAGGGATTCGGAAAACAGGAGGTTGAAGACAAAAGATTTGGGGATGGCCCTACACAAAGGGCCAAGTCCAACAACCTGTATTACAATTGCTGTCATTTGCCGTCGACGGACATAGTTTAGTAACAATTTCCATCATCACAAAGCTTTTCAGTACGCATACAGAGTCGTATCACTCCCAAGTGGCTACTACTGCAAGAGAACACTGGGATAATTTTTTTAAATGATGGCCGCTAAGTTAAAGGTTTACCACCTGGTGTACTGCCTGGCAACTTAACATCCTTTGCAAAATAAAGGACTCGATTTCTGATTGGATATTTAGATAGAGTATACATTAAATATGAAACCAAATATGTTTACACAATACCCAAGGTTAATGGAAATAGCACAATAAATAGAATGCATTTGATTAGCTCCTTAATTTTTATGGATAATAGAAATTATGTGAGAAAATGGGATGTGGATTGGGATGGCATTGACAAAGAATTCACGCATGCTGATGACCTGCACACTGTAGAACACAATGCAAAGAAGAAAACCTCGACTCTATTCATTTATACCTGCAGATTAAGTTGTGCTGACAGACGCTGTGGCATAAGAGAAAGGCACATGTGTACATGCTCACCTGACAGGCCCATTTGAAGCTCCCTGCTAACTATGCTATAGCAGCATCCCAGCAAACTAAGCACAATGTAGGGGGAACTATGTCAGCACGACTGCAGCGGTATTTCTGTTATTTGCCGGGAACTGAACCAAACCCTATTTAGACCCCAACTCCTCAAAGGTTTTGTCTTGGATTTTTCCTCCAAAAATGTCCATCTACGAGCAGGGGGCAAATTGACTCATAGCTCCAAAATGGTCTTCAACATGTTTGGGAGAAGGAGTGTCAGTCAGCAAACGCACATCACAGGACCATGGAAGATGCTCCATCACACTTTGTTGCCATGGAGGACATGCTCCTGATGCTCTCACATGGCTGGCTGTAGGAAGAAGAGATGGTGTAACAATAGTTATAGTTCAATATTCAGGTTGAAATTACTTTTGGGATCCATTTTGTACCTACTGTATCACCACTTTTTGAAGTACTCGTGTGTATGCTGTACTAGTCTGACACAGCCAGTTATCAAGCTACTTGGACCATGGGACATTGCAGTCCCACAATTTTGGCTGCAGGATGGACTCTGTGGCTATTTTGTGCCGAGCGACTGCAGATGGTACCAGGCCTTGGTTTGTTAGAAAGCTTCCTGCATCTGTTAAAGTAGCACTATGTATGCATCTTGCTGGCGGCGGCGGTGTAAATCCTCTCTAGATGTGATCAAGGCAGTACGGACTAGGGCCCGGATTTACTAACATTTTCTTTTGTGGTTGCTCCACTTTTTTGGTTCAGCCATTACGCAAAATTCTAGTCCAGATTTACAATTTGCATCACCTTGTGTAGGTTTGTAAACGCAACGCTGTGTGCTTGTGCTGCATTGTGGGTCAATGTGTCAGGTAGGCGTACAATGATGGAGCATGAGCAATCCCATGCATTCACCCATGTATTTTCACGCAAGCCCAGACATACTAAAAGCAATAAACCTGAGTTTGCGCCAAAAAGGTGCGCCTACCCGAGGATGGCATATCTAGGAGAAATATCTTCTTTCTCTTCATCACTTCCTCTTTCCATGTTTGCTGCAGTCTGCAGCGAACATAGAAAGAGGAATAGGACTCCTAGGATTGTTTTTGTGCAGAAAGGTACCCCTTAGTGCACAATAACAATACTGCCCGTAACTCAGCACCCTCGAACCACGGTGCAGAGGTGCCTCCACTGGTGCTAGGCTGCCTGAAGTGTTCCAGAGCTATGAGAGAGCAGAAGTGAGTTATATCTTAGTAGACATGGCATTGCATTGCGTGAACGTTTAGTAAATCTGGATCCAGATGTCCACCTCTTTGTGTCACGTTTGGGGAGGATTGAATGATAACCACACCTGACTTTTGAAATGCCATTGAGGTCTGAAAGTACACTGGTATATTTGAAATCATGTTTACTTACCTGCACCCACGTCCTCCTGGCCGGTCTGCACTCACTGCACTGCCAGGATAGGTGGCAAGGTGACATTGACTACACCTCCTACTGGGGCCGCAGCAGTAGGACTGATGTTCATCCTCTTGGTATGAGGAGGCATACCTTGTAGTGCTTGGATTTAAGTTTTCACTCCCTCTTTCGAATGTTGATTTCCCTCTACTTAAGGGCATTCACATCTCTTCCTAAAGCAATCAAATAATGATTGTATTTAAGTCTAGGGAGAGGATGTGTCCTAACGGCTAGAGCGGTGGACCTCGTAGCTGGGGAGCTGCTTTCGAGTCTTGGGAGGGACGCTCAACGCCCTGTGATTCTGGCCAATCACTTAATCTCCCCGTGCCTAACCAAATGAATGTGCCCAGCTGTAACGCTACTGGTGCCGCTACTGGTGCTCATATAAAGCGCTCTGATACCTTGGGGTCAAGTGTGTGCTATATAAAACACCCCTCCCCCTAAAAATCCCAAGGATTTCTTCCCAGAAAGATGGCCTTTACCTAAGATGAAGTCTTTACAACAAGAAACCCAAACAGATGAGTGTATTTCTTGAGAACACATGAAGAAGTATTTCTAATCCTCCTCTGTAAATGTGTGTTGCAGACATTCCTGTTGTCTGGTCGCTCTGAAAGCTGTTGTATACTTCTGGCACAATAGGGTGCCATTGGGGTCTTTCCGGAGACCGGCAAAAAAAATGTCAGAGAACCCCACGAAAGCACACATGGAATCACTGTCCCATGTAATTGTTGTGTGTCCCCCCCTTTAATATTGTCTATAGTTTGCAGCCTTATAAGACCTCGCATTCAAGGACTGCCACAAGCACCGGCAGAAAGGCCTAGAGATGCGTTTTCTCAAGGCCTGCGTGAATGAACTGCTGTCCCACTGAACACATTGTAGCTGTGATACTACCGGACTCCAGATTGGCCTGTGAGAAGTACAGAGAAAAGTAAGAAAAACGGAAGTTCTGAACAGTAATAATCACCGAAAAGGGTTGCCATAGACACTTAATGAGTAGTTCATAACTTAGTACATGCAGCCTATTTTTTTTATCATTCTGATTCACAGACAGGCCAAAGTGTGATGAAAATATAAATAGAAACCTCCCCAGCTCGTTTTGTTGCATTATTGTGAATGTACGGTGCCATGGCGACAGTGTCACTTTACCATCGTTCCTTCATTTTACAAAAGTCGACCATTAAAGAGAAAAGTTGACATGCATTCCATGATGGTATCCTAGAAGGCCTTCATTTCCTTTCTAATGAGCAGTACCCACACACTGGTAGTGCTGGAGCAAAACATATTACATTACATTATTCTTTGTGATATTGTTTTTTTGTTTGGAGGGGAGAGCCTTCACATCCTTTCCTGTGTAGAAGGGGTGCATTCTCCCCCACACAAACACACACTAAAGACATTCAGTTTTTGTCCAAAGATGTTTTGATATTGGTTTGCTTTCTTTTTACTTTCCAGCTTCCTATACAGTTTCCCCCCATTCCTTTCGCCTGTCTTAGTAGGTCCTTTAGAGTTTGGTAGCATGGGGCACTACCTTAGCTCCCGCCCCACCACCCTCACAATACCTCTGCTCTATAGAGAGCCCTCCCACACTGTGTAGATCACAGGTCACTACATCTCCCTTTTCAGCACTGCCATGAGAGGCGTGGCAGTCCCAGACTGTGCAATCGGTCATTGGCTACCATGTGCAGAGAGAAATCATAGTGTTATCATTGACAATGCTTTTTTTCTTTTTCAAGAATAAACTCCTCCCCTGAAAGTTTTTCCTTGAAAAGCAAAAATTGTTGATGTTGGTGCACCTCTACAATGGCACCCACTTGGCAAAGCTTCACTGCCTTAAATTGAGCTGGTGCAGTTGTGACTTAACTAAATGCCATAGAGAATGACTAAATAAGCTTGACTGGTGTCCTCCGCAAGAGGGGTGGAAGCCACACCCTCTGCTGGCTTGGCAGGCTTGGGGGAAACCTCGTATACTCTAAGGGATATATTCACAAGAACGTGTGCTAAACATCACCAAAAAATGCTAACGCAACTTTACACATCACAGCCTATCGCGGAAAAATAACCCAGTGTCAACGTGGGATTCACAACACGGCGGAACCATGCGAAAGTCTGCCGAAACAGCGGCCAATGTCGGCGATACAACCACCTCAACGGAGATAAAAACACATCCTCAATGCGAAAAAATATGCGATGGGCCAAAGCGCGATGAGGAAATCAGCTATAAGCAGCGCCAGGCCTGCAACACACACAAGGCAGGTGGGAAACATCACTATAAAAATGGAAATAACACTCAAACACAAACTGACCAACAGCCAAGCACCATGGAGGCAGTCAGAGCAGGCGCAGAGGACGAGCGCAACCCCACAAGCACCCCGGACTACCAGCCTGGGACCTTTGGGACAGGGAAAAGCAAGGACAAGAAGAAGAGGAAGACGAAGCTCAGTCCGCAGGACAACAGGATCCTGATAACGGAGGTGATGGAACACCATCAACAACTGTTCGTCACCTCCAATGTGTCATTGGGCCCCAAAAATGGGATGTGGCAGGACATCGTGGACCAGATGAATGCCGTCGGAGAGCACAAGAGGTCAATGGACGAGGCCAAGAGGCAATGGTTTGACATCAAGCGAAAGACCAAGGAGAAACTCACAGCCAACCAGAAGGCAGCAATGCAGACTGGAGGTGGGAGCCCAGCGCCACAGCTCATGCTGGATTACATGGAGGAGCTGGTGTCAACAGTCATCAGTGTGGAGACTGTGGCTGGAGTCGGGGGGAACGGACACTGCTCGACAGGACACAACGCAACCGCAACAGGGTGAGTGACCACCAGGTACTGGGGGGACAGGTGGAGATGGCAACAGTGCCACACATGCACAATGAAGCAGAGCACAGTGCACCCCCACAATGACTCTGGGTCATGGCCCTTATCTACAGACTCACAATGTACAATGCCATGCTGTCTGTATGTCAACATGTACCATGCGGCTACATACATGTGGACACATTGTAATACACCATCACCCCTTCACATTGCAGAGGCACCATCAACACCTCCTGCACAGCAGTCCCAGACACTCTTCACTGATGATGAGGAGGACACCCCCAGCATCGACACCCAAGCCCTCCAACACATCATCGACATCATCCGCAACTCACATCCAGGATCAGGGCAGCCCATCTGCATCGAGGAGACCCCACCCACTACCCAAACCACCCAGCAGGAGGCACCCACAGCCCCAGCAGTCTCCCAAGACCCCCAGGAACAAACCATGGCCTTCCAACGCCGTATGCTGGAGGGCCAGAGGGAGACGGATGAGCAGGTGTGGGTGGGGTTCAACCTCATGGTTACCAAACTGGATGCCATCCATGGGTGTCCAGGTCCCATCAGGGACCAGCTTCAGTCCCTAACAGACACCCACAGCCCACTCCATGGTCTCCAACAAACCCTGACTGACATCGCTGGAGTTATGACGCGGAGAGCAGAACACCTATCCGCCCAGACTGGCTCCAGCGATCCCAGCCGTGAGATGGCACACATGCGGAGGCTCATGGAGGACATGGTGCAGATTGAAGCGGAAAGTATGGCAGCCATCGCTGCACATCAGCGAAATGTAGCTGGGATCTAGCATGCCCTGCAGACCCTCATCATGGCTTTGCTGACACAAGGCGTGGTGCTGATGAATGCTGCTGCCCCCATACCATCCACATCTCTGCCCCCTGGTGTGTCAGTGCCTCACAGTGCGGCAGGCATATCCACTTCGGCACCTGATGTGTCACTGCCACACAGTGCGGCCGACAATCCTCATCCGGCCCCTGATGTGTCAGTGGCACACAGTGCTGAAGCCGGTACTGCAACACCCACAGGTGGGGCAGAGCACACATCCGAGGACGTGGATGGGATTGATGTCAGAAGGAGTCACTAGCATTCATTTCCGCCACCATGCCTGTTTCTGCTTGGTGCTGCACATGGCCCCATGAACTTCCACTGACCCCCGATACACTCCGCTGCACTCACCTTGGACTGCAACATGGACTGCCATATCCTGTTTGATAACCAATGACATGGCTACCAGACTGCGGACTGTACCCTTCCTCTTCCGCAGTACTTGTCATCCCCAGATGGACTCTGGCTGGCCCTGCACGGGCCCATAAAGTGTAGTGTGCTTGGCATGGCCTTGAACCTCTCCAGCTGCAAAACTCCTCTGGATGTGCAATAAACACCCAGTAACGCACTGCTGTGATATGTCTTTCATCATTCATGTATGAATGTGTGGATGAATGTAGGGACAGTGATTCAAGGTCAATACTGATACGAGATACTTTCGCTCTACGAATATGCCTGTTATATGTTATGTTATCTATGTAACACAGACGTTTCAAGGCATGGGCAAAGGGGTCCCTGGTTCAGGGCCCCCGCCTTTCAGGGGGCCCCTGATAGAGGCAGCTCTGTTCTGCAGAGTATCACCATGATGACCTTGAATAATTTTTAAAGAGATTGTTTTCAATACCGTTTTCCATTCATTTATTTTTTAATGTGGGGGATGTATAGAAGTATATTACAGACAATTTGCAGTGAAATGTTTGTTATTCAACACGATGCAACATCCATAAAAACTTATTTTCGATCAAAGAAAGACCTCACATAACAGAAATGGGGGGGGGGGTCGCCAATATGTTAATATTGAAAACACACTTCACTATCTTTTAGTATTAGATGCAAACATTTTTAGAATTTGGACCAATGTGCCGGTGCACTTTCAGTGACCTGGCAAAAGGGGGCATGAAAGACTGAAATTGGATCATGAACCCAGAGCTGTACAGAACAGGGGCCCCCAAATTACGTTTGGCCCAGGGCCCCCGAATCCTTCAGATGTCCCTGTGATGAAAGGTACAACTTTTTGTGTATTTGCTTTGCAGGAAAACGAGTTTACTTCGCAAAAGTATGTTCTTCACTGGTCTCCTCAGAAGAACAGTAAATCCTTTTAATCCACAAGTCAGTGAGTTGGTTGAAAAGTAGACCTCTGTAGCACGAATGCCAAGACATGTCACAGTGTAAGTAAATACGGAAAGGTTATAATTTACATCAATTCACTCTTTTATCTCTTTAGATGAGTGTATGCCAATTTCAGATATAAAGTCAAAACCTATGAATCACCTTGTAATAAAAGTAAAAACTATATATATCACACAATGGTGGTTGCCACTGTGTAATTATGCGAGAATCAGACTTTTCATAGGAAGTGCGGTTTTTGCTAATGGGTGGTGCCCTTTGGCGAATCTTCACAAAACTTTTAAAAAAAAGTTCATTCAACTCTTCTCCTTCTCGGTACATATCGTGACAATACGTCAAGCAGGGGCCAAGAAAATTGGGGACTCACTAAATGCTTTTTCTCCCAGGATATTTCATAGAGAAAATTGAACAGTGATACAGAGAAAATGGCTGAACAGCAGTGTTCACTTGGTTTGCCCAAAGTTGGCAGAGTTTGCCCAGACGTGGGTCCCTTGCTCACTTTGCTACTAGTTTCAAGCTAGCCTGGCTGATGACGGGTGTTACCCCGAAGCCAGTCCCAGAATACCTGTTTCTGGTACAGTGAATGCCTGGTTTGGCAGCTCTGGCTGGACTGTTCCTATGAGGAACGGGATCAAGATTGATTTGCATATAGCTTGGTCTGAACTGGGGTGGTGTAGTGAGGTTAAGAACGATGATGGCTTCAACCCAGATCTGTGAGTGGGGGTGTGTCAGAAAGGTTTCAGCGCTCCGTCCATCATCTCCTTGTGTTTCCTTTGTTCGCCCTAAGTTGCAGGGTATGCCCAGACGTGGGTCCCCTGCTCACTTTGCGCTGGATTCAAGCTAGCCTGGCTGATATGGGGTGTTACCCCAAAACTGGTCCCAGGATGCTTGTTTCCAGTCCAGTGAAGACCTGGCTTGGCAGTTCGGGCTGGACTGTTCCCATAAGGCAAAGGGTCAAGACTGATTTGCATATGGCTGGGTCTGAACAGGGGTGGCGCAGTGAGTTCAAGAACAATGATGGATTCAACCCAGATCTGTGACTGGGGGTGAGTGTCTGAAAAGTTTCAGTCCTCCATCCATTATCTACTTGTGTTTGCTTTGAACAGAATCACACCAGTTTTGGCAGAGAGCTAAGTATTTATCCAGAATAATTTGTTGTTGTTATTTGGTGTAAATGTTTTCAGTTGTTTTTCAGAAATAAAAGTTTTAAAAATAAGAAATACCCATGCAGGACTTCAATGGGAAAGAACCCGGAAATAATGAATTCTGAATGGTTAGACCTATGGGAGTTTTGCTGGATTAAGCGATGTGAATGGCGGGCATAACATGAAGAAAAATGCTGCAGCAGCCTTTACAGGACTGGGGACACTGTCCTAGAATCCTTAAAAATAAAAAGCAAAATCACTATGGGGGAGGGTATGGATAACCTGACCCTCTAACCCTTGAGGAAGGGACCCCTCTTGGCCAAAAATAAAACGAAACCATTTTCCAGTTTTATCGCAGTCCTGTGGGACTCATGCTGGAGCCAGCGCAGCCCCATGTGTTGTTGTGTGGTGCCGCAAGCTCCCATTGAAAACCCACAGAAGTTTGAGGGACTAACAATAAAAATAAAAATAAATTGGAGTGGGGTCTGTGGTCAGTTGGACACTTGTGTGAAGCCAATGCAACCCACCCCCAATGTGGTCCTCTGTGGTACAGCAAGCTCCCACGGATATCCCACGGAAGTCCTGAGGGATTAGCAAAAATGTAAAAAAAAAAGAAAATGCGGTTCGGGGGTCTGTAGTTAGTTGGACACTCATGAGGGGCCTACCCAGAAGCCAAACCCTTGACACACAGAACCAAAGACATCATATATATCATAACAAGAAATTCTTAACATTAAAATAGACATAGAAATTTACAGAAAAAAACAAAGGCTACATAAGGAAGGTAGCAGGATTTTAAATCACTGTTAAGGAGCAAACACTCTGACAGGCTGCCAGCAACATCAGAAAAATGTTTCTGCAACCTTTACAGGACTGGGGGACTTTGAGACTGATTTAGATCTTGGAGGGACAACCGTCGTCCCTCCACGGTAGAGTAGCCAAGTACTGTGCCGTGCTGATGGTATCCCACCCGCCGTATTTAGATGTGAGCTGGATTAACCACCAGCTGCATTGATTGACTGTTACACGTCGTGTAAGTGACATACTGTCGTTGAGGTGGCGGACTCCTCTTCTGGCGAACAGTACTCTGTCACCGTCAGGGAATTTGGAGTTAAGATGTCCCTGTTGTTCTTGCATTACCTTAGCGGCCATTTGCTAATAGAATGAGTCCCTGGTGGTGTGGACACATGTAATTACTACTGATTTATGTGTCAATATACATATATGCTGTGTTTGCTTCTAAAATATATGGAGGTGATGCGTTATGCCCCTTTTGTTAAATATTGCATAGTACACAAACACACACATTATTGAATGCTCACCCAGTGGCACCACTAGCACAATACCCACAACCACTATGGCAACATAAAACATTTTTTAAGTGTCAATACAGGTGTGTTTATTTTACCTTGATAAGTTGTCAAATGTACACTAATGCACTAAACATAAAAAAATGAATGTAAGAGCAATGTGAAAAAACACAAGTGTAAAGCAATTGTCAACTCAGTATTCATAGTAAAACAAGTGTAAAGGAAGCTTACCATAGATCCCGGCGACAACAAAGTTGATTAGCGCTGTGGTCATGTAGCAGCAGCAAAAGGAAGACCTGGACACTGAGGTTCATAATGGAAAAGGAAGTGGTAAACAGAAAAAAGGGTACGTTTCTACCTCATTTGATTTGATCCCATCAACTCAAAGTAGGAGGTGTCCCTGCACAGTTTCCTCAACGGAAAGGCACATCGTGTTTGGCCCAGCGGTAATCTTGGCTGGACTCCCACCAAAAGCCTCTTCTCTTCTACCTATGACTTTGTTGACGCAGGTGAAAAATCCTGTCGAAGTTGGCGGCACTCGTGCCGTCTTTCGTCCATGGACCGACTGACATTTAAATTGAGCGGACAGAATGCCTAGTAGATGTGGGATGAAACCGTCGAAAAAACGAGTGTGGGACCAGATCCAACAAGAACTAAATCAGGCCCTTAGTTTCCTGCACTGAAGTTAAAAAAAAGTAATATATGGGGGCAGGGTAGGGATACCCTGCCTCCCTAGGCCCCATGGGGGTACCCAGAGGAAGCCCCCAGGGCCAAAATATATAACAAATCAGCAATTTTCACCACAATCCCGCAGGACCCCTCCCTGACCCATTTTAGGCCCCTGAGAGCCCACCACTGAGGCTGCATTACATAAAGGTAGAGGGGCACGCGGCCACCCTCCCCGTGTTATTTTAGGCCCTGGGGACCCCATCCTCCGGTGCCCAAAGTATTTTATATGGGGGGCGCACTGCCTCCCTCACAAGTTGCTTTTGGCCCAGAGACCCCATCCCCCAGGGCGCAATCTAATAAATTTGGGGGGCGGGATGGGGGGTGCATGGAACCACTTCCCAGAGCCATTATAGGCCCTGGGAACCCCAGTGCTGTGGGCCAATTACCTTTTTAAATGGGTGGGATACCCCATCCGCCAGGACCATAACTATTTTAAAGTCATGGTCTCCTCAGGGCCCAATGAGACTTGGGGAGGTGGTCGCATGCCACCCTTTAAAATTGTTAAGGTCCTCAATGATGTGGTCCCCAGGGCGAAAAAAGGCTTGAGGAGGGGGATCACTTGGCTCCTTCTCTGTTAGAGTACTTAAAGCTCATGCTCCCCCGTGATAGATCCAAAACAACATCTGAGACGTAGGAGCCTCCAACCCTGCAGGGCGGCTCCTGCTTATGGGTACGGAGCAATAACAACAGGAAAGGAGACGCCGAAGCCCAGTTAAGGTCACACGCAGCGTTTTATTCCACTACAATCTGAACAACATGCTTTATTTACTGTCACATTTCGGCTTGATATAAAGCCTTGTTCACCGGTGAATATAATTGTCACTTAAAGTGACTTCGTATGTTTGAACGAGACTGTCCTACTGTGTTGTGCCCCTAACTGGGATTCAGCATTTCCTTTCTTGTTTTTATTGATTGATGGGTTGCTCCCTACCCATAAACCTAAGCCGCCCTGCAGGGTTGGAGTTTCCTACACCTCGGAGGATAGATATATGAACTCATCAGAAAAAATATATGTGCTGTGTGACTGTGGTCAATGAATGTGCATGTTACCACATCTCTAAAAGCTTACCAAGATTATCTGTTGATTGAAACTTGAATTTGAATATTTCTGGGATCCAACCTGTTCACAAGTACTCGTGCAAGGCCTTTTGTAAACCGCTAATGACACACATTTCTGTGTAAATTACAAATGCATGTTCCTTTAGAAACACCAATTACAATGTAAAATGTATCCTTTGCTAATAATGCATTAATTTCTTATCCTTTAGAAGCTCTACCCCGACCGCAATCTGGCAAATGTGAGTAGTTCTAATGGGGTGCTAAGGGTGTTGTTAAATCGCGAAGGGTAGCTAAGCCAAAGCATATGAACTATTGCATTTTTTCCATTCAGGTCACGCGAATTTACGGATAATAACAAGCAAGGGAAAGAGTGTCAGCCCCTTCAATTTGCCATCATTCCTTCCCCCAAAGTCCATGAAAATAAATGTTTGCATTCTAAATTTCAAAATCTTTTCTATTAATACAATGAACAATTAAGGTGCATATATTACAAATCAAATTGTCTTAACTTTGGTTAACAAATATATATCTGGAGTTGAACTGATACATTGTTGGGGCTTTAAAATAAGGAAAATGAATTCCAGTGAAACATTCCATCTTACAGCAGAACAGTGCTTTCCTTTAAATAAGAAAGCACTACTCTGCTGGTGTTTGAGAGGTGTAAATAGGTGTAAGAACCAGTGTATATAACTGTTGAAATAGTACAAATATTTATAGATATGCATTTTCAGGTTCAGCTCAGTAGCATACAAGTAAACATATGAATGTATATATGTAAGGAGATTCTTAACAGTGTCTAAATCCTATTTGCTATCAAAGGGTTCAGCCGTAACGACGTCCTCTAGGCTGATGCAAAATGGATGAGGCACTTTTACTCTGTTACTCTTACTTCTGGAATTTGAGATGCCGTTTCCCACTAATATATGTCATCTTGCTATCGGATTGCTGCCAGGTTGACAGCAGAGTCACTTCTTGTAGAATGATGAGACTAAAGAGATGGTCCTTGTCTGTTACTGCTGTCTGTGCTGCTACTGGGCCTAGTTCCTCGAATCCCCGGAAGTAACGCAATATGACATTTGAACTAGAAGCACCACCACAGGGGCCAGATTGAAAATGCGATGATTCTTCGAGTCAGTCAAAAATACGTGCATGGAGGCTGTGGGGTTTTACTACATGCCCAGCATTATTTACCCACAATGTAACACTTCTACAGTTCTGAGTACGGTGGGTTTCAGGTGCATTGCTCATTAAATGTAACATTGTTTTCGATTCCATGCACTTCCAGCACTGGTGATGTATAGGTCATGCTGGCTGATTGCATGCAGAACCGACATATGTGCTCTATTTCATTTTCCACAGCCACGTGCTTACCATTTGTAGGGATGTGTTTTGACTGTTACAATTCACAGGTAGATAACTTTTTGTGGCCATGTCTACGGATTTGCAGCAGCAGTATTTGATGACTGTTGGAAATGGGATCTCTGGTTGGCTAAGGCTTGCGCCAAAGCCAGGCAGAGACCACCACTCTAGTCAGAGCAAGGGAGTTACACGCCAAGATAACCCCGCTCACCCCCTTGGTAGCTTGGCACGAGCAGTCAGGCCTATCCCGGAGGCAATGTGTAAAGCGTTTGCGCAACACACACTCAGCAGCAACACACTAGGCACCCCACAAAAAGGAACTCCACACAAGGTTATATATAAAAATAGCCTTTATATTACCATAAACACATTAGATCATAATCACACATATATACGGTGCCAACTGGCACTGGGCAGTATCTACAGGGGGTTATTTACACATGACAGGGCCACATGGACCACTGTCAGAATCAGCACTTAGTAGAAATAGTAGATGTAGAACATAGAATAACTGAAGCACAAAATAATAATTGTAGAGCACAACCAGTGGTTAGGAACACGCTAAGCCCTAATAATCACATTTGGCATCAATCAAGCAGGGAAACATAAACTCACTAGCATAAACCCTACTTGGCAAAACAACCTCCTAATCATAAAACACTGGTAGAGGTATAAAGCAGGATGCATAAATACATTACGCACAAATCACATTAGGCATTGGGTAATTACAATCATAAACACGGTATGCTATCACCTTGCGCAAGAATCACATTAGATACTGACCCCAGGCCAACTGGCCTTCCATGGGGCTCGAAAGCCCTTTGTCCAACAGTGTCAAGGCTGGCTGCCTAGGCAGCGAAAGCAAAGGTGCGCAAGACTTTGGGCCTACACGTGGCAGCTGCCCACTAATTGCTGGGCAGCTGTTAAATGAGGCCTCCTGAGCCCCT
Source organism: Lissotriton helveticus (assembly GCF_964261635.1). Lineage (NCBI taxonomy): Eukaryota > Metazoa > Chordata > Amphibia > Caudata > Salamandridae > Lissotriton > Lissotriton helveticus. Next base: position 982,175,757 of record NC_136071.1, on the reverse strand, counting down.
CTCTAGGACCTAGTCACTACTTTGCGCAATGTAGCAGCTTCCTCCGCCAAGTGGGGCAGCTAGTGAAAATTAGCATTGGCCCAATGAATACTGGCACTCCTCGTGCCTGGTGGGCCCCCCTCTGGGAACCTGTCAAGAAAATGGCCCCCAAGCAAATCAGCACGGGCACCACTGTGGGAGCCCCACTCAGGGGACTCCTGTAAACACTTGCCCCCAACGCTTGAGTCCCGCTTTGGGACTCAAAAGGAGAATCCAAACTTTTCCCCTGTTGGAGCAGCTGCCCTCTGACAAGTGGGGCAGCTGCGAGCACAGACTATGTGCCCTGAAGCGGGCACCAACCATGTGCGTGTGGGCCCCACGGGGCTCAGTCACCAAATGCAGGCTCCCTTTCTAACCACACTCACCTGGGCATTAGACGCGCCGACTCCCTCTCCTCCGCTCTGCTTTGGGGCCGCTCCTGGCCCCCGTAAAGCTGAGGTGAGGGGAGCCCCCCTTCACCAGGGCTCCTCGGGGTCACGACGTTGTGGCAGGGGGAGGGCACCGGCAGTGTGCCTTTGTCAGCCCAGCCTCCCGGTCTTCTCTGATGGCCCGCCGGTCACTCTGGCAGACTCTGAGACAGCAGGACACATGCAGGGCTCTCCCTTCACCCTGGGAGCCCCGTGAATAAATTGAAGCCCCTCTCCTCCTTTCTTGTGGGTCTCCTCCTGCACGGGAGTGGAGGGGGCTGGAAATGGAGCCAGCGAGGCTCTCGCGTTCCTCGCAGGCCCTGCCCACGTCTCCTCCGAGGCTGCCTGACTTCCTGGACTTCCCGGGTTGCGGCGGTGCTGCTCTGCTGTCTCGGGCCGCGGCAGTGATACGGGGTGGGCAACCGTTGTAACTGGACACAAAGTCCCTGGCGGGGTGGGCTCCCGCTAGGGGTATTGAAACGGCACAAAGTCCCTGGTGGGGTGGGCACCCGCTAGGGATATTAAAAGCATCAGATATGCTGGGTGGGCACCCGCGAAGTACTCTACTATGGGGTAGGCTCCCATCCTCTTACCAAGGCAGCAGGCAAGGTGGGGTGGGCTCCCGCGCCACAAATAAGCAGAAATGCGGGGGAATGTCCACACCGGGGATCCCCCCCACCCAAAATGATTGCAGCCTCGTGCTGCTGTGAAGATCGGAAGCGCTGCTCCTCTGGGGCAGGCCAACAACAGCACTCCTAAGAAAATACAAATAAAGCGCTCCCTAGGGAAAAAAGTGCCTCTTCAGCAGTGGAAAACCAAGCGCTCCTCAGGAAAATAAAGCGCTTCTTTAGGAATGGAAATAAAGCGCTTCCCATGCGCTTAAATGCAAAGTCCAGAGAGAGTCTTTCAGAATGAAGGGGGTGGGGCAAAGGCTGGGCCCAAGGGCCAGCTCACAGGGCCCTCCAGCAGAGAGGCAGTCCCCAGAGGCGGTACCTCCTGGCGTCCAACAGCAACAGCAGGCCCCCCCTCAGGGTAGGAACACAGAGAGAGAACATTTTTCATGGGGTCACAGCCCCTTCTTATACCCAGATTTCCTTTGTCTAAAACTGTAGGGCTAGGAGAGAAACAATTACAACTGGTTCTGGAGCACTTTGTTTTGCTCAGCCCCTCTCCCTATTCACAGAACAGGGACATCAGACACACCACAGGAGGTGGAGCCAGCATTGTGGAGGGAAGGCACAGCCCTATTCAGGTCCCAGGTGCAACTCCTCCCTCCCATCTCCATGAGGATCTCCTATTCACCACCGGACAGACCCATCCATGGCTCCTGGAGTCAGGCACACCAGCGAGCCCCTGTCGACCACAAGCCAGGCAAGCATTCCACATCAGGCAGGCAGACACACAGAAGTGCAAACTTCTAAAAGTGGCACTTCTCCACCAGTCACAATAAATCTGCGCCCACCATTGTGCAGCATTTATTCTCACGAGTTCGCACATACCAAACTCGTCCCTGCACTCCTCTCACACCAAAAATTATCATGGACACATATATCACCCATGCATTCCTATGGGAGGGCAGGCCAATCTCTCCACATGCACTCAGATTGCGCACGCACTTTACACTGGGACACAGTGCTAAAGTGCGCAGAAGCCAAAAAACACTAGTATCAGTTCACATTTAAAAGCAAAAAGTGTAGGGGTGAACCTGCCAAAAGGGCCAAGTCCAACAATGACTGTGAAGGACCTGACCACACAGGTAAGGCTTTATCGGAACAACTGACATTTGTGGGGTTTGGGTACTTTTCTTGCTCAAGGCAATGGTGAAAACCATCAGTAGTTGTTACTGACACAAACCCATCAAAGGCACATCTACTTCTTACCTTTCAGTCCAATATAATTCTTCACACTCTGCTTTTTCCATCTAAATCGCACACAAAGACAGGTTTAGACATGGGTTGCTCCTGCTTCCAATACACACAGGGGTTTCTAGGAAATCCCCCTTTCAACCATTGCCTGTTTTTACTAGCACCTTTTAGTCAATGTTTTGAGACTTTGCATATCAGCTCTTGTCTCAGTACAGAGAGGTATTTATCTTTCACCTAAAAATATTGGTTACATCTTTCCTCATCCAATCGAATGCAAGCTTTACAGTGCATGAGGGGAAAATTTTACCTCACCCTTCCTCTTTATCTGTCAATTGCTCAATATGAAGTCTTTCCTAATGCAAAGTATACACAAGCACACTTGTACATGCCTGCCATTTTATCAACTAGCACATTAAGCCGAGACCTACTGGTCTTGCCAACGCTCGTTTGTGTTGTGCACTATATACATTTAATCTGTTAGTTTAGTATGCATATGTGCCTGCTGTGCAAGCCCCTAAAATACATTGAACAGAGAGACAATGCCAGAGATGAAAGTTAGTTGCAGTAAAAGAGAATATCAAATCATAGCAGACCATATGATTCATAGAAAAAGTGGAGAAGTTCCAAGATCGACACAGGAAAAAAATAATACAATATATAGAGCAGGCTTCTCCAACGAGTAGCCCGTGAGCTACTGGTAGGTCTCCTGCTACCTACAAGTAGCTATCTAGTGGGCAGCCCTGCCTACTAAATGTAAAGATTTTGCTTGGTTGAATTAATATATATGAATAATATATGTATTAATTCAACCAAGCAAAATCATATATATATATATATATTACCTACTGGCGGTCGCCAGTAGGTATATATAGTTAGGATTTTTTCTCTATGGGATTTTTGAAAATTCTATGTCTAATAACTTTGGCGTTTGTGGACGGAATTGGCTGAAATTTTCAGGAAAATGGAACATTTTGTTTCTGAGCAGCCCCTGAAAATTTGGGGGGGGGGGGTTCGTCAAGGGGGGGCCGAGAAAAAAGGGGGGTCCCAAAACGCGTTTTTCCCATGTTAATTTCCATAGGGCGGTTGGCCTCACTTTTAGCCCGAACGGCTGAATGGATTTGCACGAAACTTGGCAAAATTGTAGGGACTGTTAGCCCGATGTGCCTTTGCTAGGTCTCAATATATGTGCTCCAGTGGATTTTGAGAAATTAACGTTAAAAAAAAATATATATCTGTAAGCGCGCTCCGGGCAGCGCCCCGGTTCGCGTACCTGACGCGTAACGGAACTTCGCGAAGCGAAGCTGATTGGCTCTCCGGTGTCTGTCAACATTCTAAACAGTCCGGAGCGGCCGCCATCTTGTCTCTCGGTAGGATCGAGAGACAAGAGGAGGCCAAAACAAAGGGGGAAATGACCATAAGGGGGCATAGTAGATCCTCCCTGACCCCCTAGGTTTGATGTGGAGGCTTTAAAAGGGCCCCGCGGGGCAAAAAAAAAAAGAAATGTTGTTTTTTTTGCGTGGGGAGCGCCCGGTACGCGCACCGGGAAGCGGTCTGGGGAGCATACTATAAGGAAAAAAGAATGATAGACTATGATATTTTGAAATATTGTATGTTTATTGATTGTTCTTTTTGTTGTTTTTTTTATTTATTTTATTTAAGTAGCAGTATTTATGATTATTAAATATAAATTTATTTTTGGGATTGTGCACAGTATACTATAAGTCTGACTTTACATTATAATCAATGTGTTACTAGTTTATGAATTACATATAAAAATGATTAAAGACTCAAACAATTTTTTTATATTAAATATAATTTTATTTTTCTGATTCTTTTTCAAAATTTAATAGAACATCTAACATTTGACTGTCCGATATGTCTTCTTTTTTACTGAACATAACTTCCCACATTTGACCGTCCTCATATTGAAGTAAAAAATCCACAGATTCTCCACATTGTAGGAGTTCATGGTCTCGTGATTCATCCATGAATTCCAAGTCAATGGGTTCACTGATTTCCTCATTGTTCATGTCTAGGACAATTTCAAAGGAAACGTTCTGTTCTCCTTCCATTTTTGTACTGAAATTTGCATAAAAAATAAATATATCAGTAGAGATAGGGCACTGTTGGGTTTAAGTTCAGACGGGTACTTTTGAGGCGTGAAGTAGTTCTATTAAAAAGTGCCTGTGAAAAAGCCTAAGTAAATTCATAATTATACCACAGAAACCTAAATCAATCCATAATTATAATAAACAAGCCTTTCTCAATGTCTAACTCTTACAGAGGGATAGTATATAACTATCTGAAAATGTTTTCAAATTTATCAAATAACATCTTACCTTTTAAAAACAAGTTTAAGTTGTGAGTGAAAATGATCTTGCAATGTAGTTCAGGAAGTAGTAGTCAAAATGGCTGTGTTTCTCTCTCTTTTTGTATATATATTCAGGTACATAACCAATCAAATGTCAGGTAAAAAAAGTAGAAAATGAAAGTAACATTTTAATTGGTTGTCAATTCCAACACTTCAGATGTGTTTTGTGAAGTAATTTACCTCAGGGTATTTAGAGAGGTCTACAGGCTAAATGGCTACATGGAATTTCAATCAAATTTGTGAAAATGGTAGGGATTGGTATGTAGTATGAGCTAATCTATATTTGGTGAAAGTGTCTCCAGTCGTTTTTCTGTAAATTACTTTCCCACCTTTTTTAATTGAGCGCTTCCCGGTGAGCGCCCCGGTACGCGAACCGGCAGCGTTACGGGAGTCCTCCATTTTGTATTACGGTAGAATTGAGATACAAGATGGAGGGCAAAACATTTTCAGAATGGGTAGAAGGGGGCACGGTAGACGTATCCTGACCCCCTAGGCTTTTTGAGGGTGGCTGAGGAGGTCGATATGTGCGAGAAAAAAAACATTTTTTTAAAAATTTTCGCGCGGTTAGCGTCCGGTGCGCGTACCGGGTAGCGTTCCAGGAAGCGTAAATTGTGAAAATTAGTTAAAAAAAATTACATTTAAAATTTGTTTATGGTGATCATAGTTAGGGTTGCTCTGAGAAGAGCTTTTGGGTTTATGGTAGATTTAGGTACTTATAAGTAGGTACCAATGCACAGTCTTAAATTCAGAATGAAAATTCTGTTCCCCTCATCTGAGAAGTGAACTCCATCCCCTCTGTAGATATCTTGCATGTAGTAACGCAAGTTATTGTTGTACATGGAGCCCATTCCATGGTCTCTCATGTAAGCTCAAACAGACTTATTTACATGCTTCCTCGATTTCTCAATTTGTGGACAAAATTGGTCCGACCACCTCCATTTCTGTCTTTGGCATATATTTGAATATACCAAGGCAGTTTGAGGAAAAAGTGCCATCAATTGGTCAAAGGTGTCCTTTAAAAGCATTTCCAGACCTACCCCAGTCAAAGTGCCCAAGTCATTACCTCCACAGTGCACAATTAACAGGTCAGGTTTTGGCAAATGCAAAAAGGTTTTCACCAATGGTATCAAATGGTGACATTTTAATCCTCTGTGGCCAATCCACTTAATTTCCACATTTTGTAAATTGAAGTTAGGTAAATTTCTGTTATCAGCATACCTTTGAGCCCAGTAGATGTAACTATGTCCAACAATCCAGACAGAAAACATGGTGAGAGAAGGTTCTGCTGCAGTCAGATGAAGTGTGGCAATGAAATGGCAGTTGAAAAAATAAGAGTTTAAAATGAAAAAAACTGTGGAGTTTCTGTGTTAATGAAGCAGTAGCAGTGATTGGTGGATTTTGATTGCTGAAAACAGAAAGTTAGGGTGCATGGATGAGTTATTTGAAAGATGTAATTTGAATGGTCAAGAAAAAATCATTTAATGAAAGATTGCACTGGATATGCAGGTGTACTGAGAGTTCAGAGTTCAAATGAAACATTGTTGTGTGAACTTGCAAACATCAGAGGTCTTTCAGGAGGTGGTTGCTATGCAAAAAAGGCAGAAAGGGCAGAGGGGGGAAGGGTGTTGATTTGAAAAAAGTGAGGGAAGAGTTTTGATTGGGTGACATGAGAGATATGTGTGATGAATTACAGCATTTCTGTGCTTTTTATGGCTGCAGCCTCTGGAGTGCATACCTTTTGCTCTGCTAAAGACAAATTGGTGTGTGTCTGAGACTGTTTTGAAACTCATAAAGTATTTGCTAAGGTGAGAAAAGATTCATTTAATTTAGATAGAGAATAGTATGCTTTAGGGAGAAAATTATGAAGAAAGTTGTGTATTTAAAATGTTGCTTTGTGTCAAGTGTTTTACAAATAGATTTTGTTTCTTTGAGTTACATAGCCATGTTAAAAGTGACGCAAAAATAGTGCAAGGGTCTTACAAAAATGCTTTCATGTGTCTTAGGGCATTTTAGCTCACTTCCCCATGAATGTAGGAATATCATTGCCTTACAAGATGTTTTTAAAAACGTTTTTTGAAATCAATTAGGTTTCTTGATATGTACTGCTAGAGTTTCATAGGTTGCTTGGGGCATATTTACAAGGCCTTTGATGTAATTTTTCCCATTTTATTTTAAGACATTTCCTTGTGGTGCAAGGTTCTTGTAAATACGCCCCCATGTGTGCTTGGCAAATTTAGATTTTGATTCTTTGAGTTACATAGCCATGTTAAAAGTAACGCAAAAATGATGCAAGGGCCTTAAAAAAACGATTTCATGTGTCTTAGGGCATTTTAAATCACTTCCCCATGAATGTAGGAATATAATTGCTTTACAAGATGTGTTTAAAAACGTTTTTTGAAATCAATTAGGTTTCTTGATATGTACTGCTAGAGTTTCATAGGTTGCTTGGGGCATATTTATAAGGCCTTTGAGTCTCTCTGATGTTATTTTTCCCATTTTAATTTAAGACCTTTCCCCGTGGTGCAAGGTCCTTGTAAATACGCCCCCATCTGTGCTTGGCAAATTTAGATTTTGATTCTTTGAGTTACATAGCGATGTTAAAAGTGACCCAAAAATGAGGCAAGGGCCTTAAAAAAATGCTTTCATGTGTCTTAGGGCATTTTAAGTCATTTCCCGATGAATGTAGGTATATAATTGATTTAGATGATGTGTTTAAAAACGTTTTTTGAAATCAATTAGGTTTCTGGATATGTAGTGCTAGAGTTTCATAGGTTGCTTGGGGCATATTTATAAGGCCTTTGAGTGTCTCTGATGTTATTTTTCCTATTTAAATTTAAGACCTTTCCCCGTGGTGCAAGGTCCTTGTAAATACGCCCCCATCTGTGCTTCGCAAATTTAGATTTTGATTCTTTGAGTTACATAGCCATGTTAAAAGTGACCCAAAAATGGTGCAAGGGCCTTAAAAAAACGCTTTCATGTGTCTTAGGGCATTTTAAGTCATTTCCCCTTGAATGTAGGTATATAATTGATTTAAATGATGTGTTTAACCGCTTCAGCGCGGCGCGAATTTCCGCGCTGTGCTGAACGTTCCATTGGGCTTATGGAACCATGACGGAACGGTTCCGTCATGAGCACAGCTCAACCGACGCTCATGACGGAACAGTTCCGTCATGAGCATGGAAGGGGTTAAAAACGTTTTTTGAAATCAATTAGGTTTCTTGATATGTAGTGCTAGAGTTTCATAGGTTGCTTGGGGTATATTTAAAAAAGCATTTGAGTCCCTTTGATGTTATTTTTCCCATTTTAATTTAAGACATTTCCCCGTGGTGGAAGGTCCTTGTAAATACACCCCCATGTGTGCTTGGCAAATTTAGATTTTGATTCTTTGAGTTATATAGCCATGTTCCATACAGTGCTCACCTTCTGCGTAGTCTTTGATATGCTAGACTCCATCTGCACAATGAGATACCTAAGCAAAGGAAACACAGGTGATGTGATTGTGAAATGAGGAAAAGAAATTCCACATTTTTCAATTACATCACCTGTGTTTCCTAACTTTACGAATGACATTGTGCAGATGAGGTTTAGGCCTGTACACAGACACAGAAGAGGTCTGGCCTTTGTTCAAGAGTGAAGTGGACATGACTTGCTTCAATGGTAGGCCTGCACATGTATTATCTCCTCTGTACTCTTCAACAAGCTTAAATTTCATCTGCAACCCTGAGTAGGCCTCACCTCAAACAAACCTCTGAATAGGCCACACCTTATCGTCATCCTGAAACAATCATTTAAAATGTTAGGGACAGATTTATGATAGCCGTGTGCCTCTTTTGCGCCACTGTGCGTCACTTTTGTGACGCAGCGGCGGTGCAAAAGATTTGCTATGTGGCGACATATTTACAACTTGATGCATCTAGGCAGATGTGTCATGCTGTAAAGTCCTGTGCCACATGAAACCGATGCAGCAGTGATGCAAAAGATGCACCATGTTGCAAGGCAGGCCTCACTTCATCTCCAACAAGATACCGTCAGTTTAAACTGTAAACATTTAGGACTGTGTAGGGGGCATGGAGAAGCTGAATCTTCTGTAAATGTCAAAATTGTTGTATACAGTGCTCAACTTCTGTGTACTCTTTGATATGCTAGACTCCATCAGCACAATGAGATAACTAAGCAAAGGAAACACAGGTGATGTGATTGTGAAATGAGGAAAAGAAATTCCACATTTTTCAATTACATCACCTGTGTTTCCTAACTTTACGAATCACATTGTGCAGATGAGGTTTAGGCCTGTTCACGGACACAGAAGAGGTCTGACCTTTGTTCAAGAGAGCAGTGGACATGACTCACTTCATCGGTAGGCCAGCACATGTATTATCTCCTCTGTATTCTTCAACAAGCCTAAATTTCATCCCCAACCCTGAGTAGGCCTCACCTCAAACAAACCTCTGGATAGGCCACACCTTATCGTCATCCTGAATCAATCATTTAAAATGTTAGGGACAGATTTATGATAGCCGTGTGCCTCTTTTGCGCCGCTGTGAGTCACTTTTGTGAAGTAGCGGTGGCGCAAAAGATGCGCTATGTTGCGACATATTTACAACTTGATGCATCTAGGCAGATGTGTAATGCTATAAAGTCCTGTGCCACATGAAACCTGCGTCAGGTTTCATATAGGCGTTTTGTTGCAGGGTGGGCATTCATTTGCATGAAAGCCCTGTAAAACTAACACAGTGAAATTTAGAAGATTTCACTGAGTCAGCTTTATAGCATTGCTGAATCAAATCCTTACGCCTGTTTGAAACAGGCATAAGGAGTGATGCACCATGCAATGTGTGGCTTGCTCCTGTGCATTGCAGTAGACATGTCGTGCTTACGACGTGATTCCTGCAATGTGCTCCTTTTGCGGCACAGATGCGTGACGCATCTGTGCTGTTTTTACTCAATGGTGCTCCACATTGTAAATGCGGCACACCATGGGTGGCAGAGCAGCGGTGCACATTAACTGGTGCATCCCTGGGGATGCGCCAGTTAACACAAATCTGCCCCTTTACATTTAAGTATGAGCAGGGGACACAGAGTCGGTGAGGCTTATCCAAGGTTAAGAAGAGATGAGTCCTGTTCACTGAAAACTCGGACATAGGCCTCACCTCCTCAGCATTGCTGGACATGGCTAAATAATAGCTGCAAAATGTTACTCTTGTTAAAAAATTTACTATTATAGTCTCTGAGATTTGTCTCTTACTCTGCAACATCTCATTGTTGTTCTCTTTCTTTAAAGATAACGACAACATCAACCATGAGTGATAATGAGCAATCAGTTGATCTCGATCTTATCATTGAACTTGTCATTGAAACGTCAGTGGAAGTAGATCCCTTGGATGATTTAAATCCTGAGGATGATGAAGAACATGATGAGGATGCCGATTTGTCAGAATTGTATGACATAGGGTGGGAAGCTGACCTGCTTGAGCCTATGGAACTATAAACATTTATTTTTAAAATTTACTGGAAATGAAAAGTAAAAATGTAAACCGTTTCATTTAAAATTAAACACAACTTCAAAAACAGGTTATGTGTAGTGTCTTTAATAAAATAGTCAAATATGCTCATAAAATTAGATCAGATTCACATATAAAACAGCACAGGTAAAATGTAGAAGCATTCCATTTCTTTGCTACTATTTGTGAATACTAAATTTGCCAATGCACTAAAAATTATTCTATGTAAAAATGACAAGTAGTGTGTTAAATTTTTGACGACTGTTATTGATTTACTGTTTGGTAATAGTGGTTAATAAAATTTTTTATTATATTTTACCACAGATTCAACTGCAGATCATTTCGAAATTAGAGAATGCCGTCTAAGGATAGAATCCGAAAGGCTACAAAACGTCAAAGACAGCAGCTTAATAAATTGTTGCAGCAGTCCTCTACAATAAAAACTCGTCAAGTCACCAAGAAAGCTCCGGGTAAGACAACAAAATCATTCATAAGAAACATTTGTAGAAAAAAAAGTAGTACTACAGAAAATGTTTTAGTCCAGAAAAAGAGAAGCAATTTAAACGGAAAGGAAAGGCCAATCAAAAAATTTTACTGCTAGAGCAGGAGATAACTCTGTGCATGATAGTAGAAGGAAACAACAGTTTAGGGACATTCGTAGACGAATGTTCCGCAACAGGATAATTGGCAATTTGTTAAAAAATATTAAGAAAGGTCAAAAGAAAGTGGTTTTTTATAAGAGAAAAAAAAAGTTGAGAAAGTTATTGATCAGGCATTTGAAATTAAGCGAATGTTATTTATTTTGATAATCAATAGAATTAGGAAGCTAAACAAGGCAATTTTTGATTTCAAAAGAAATAATAGATGGAAGAGAACAGTTAATCGTAGTAATTTTTGTGAAGTTTTTTCAGGAGAATGAATGCATAGTTCAAGTTGTGAGGCATTTTTTAATGAGGAAAGTTATTTCCAGGATAATGATTTGCTGCATGCAGTTGACACCAGTGGTCGAGCTTATGAGGTGAAAGATGGTTGTCCAGTTGAAAAAGAAAAACTTGTGACAACAGAGGCAGAAGAGGTGTTAGGTAATGAGGTTTTAGGAAGACGTCCTAAGGGACCTGTGTACACCTGGAAGTGTAGTAGTATTTGCAGTGTGCGACAGGATTCCATCAATTTGCTTTGTGATTTTGTACGGACATTAAATAAGAAAAGTTTGAAGCAGAAAATGATGTTGTTGCAAGAATTAGATCCTTGCAGAGTGAGAGAAGTGACAGGTTTGCATGGTCATTCACTGGCTTGTCTTTCCAGGAGAGTATGCCAGAGTGTTTTTCATCATTTCAGGATGCTAGCAGTGCATCATAATAAAGTGAGGAAATTAGTTAGAATGTTGTATTATGCTAAGAGTCCAGCAATTATGCTTAAACAATTATGCACTGCTCTTTTGCATGGTTCTGAAATAGATGTGAAGAATATTTGTGAAGAAATTGAGTTTTGTTACTTTGGAAATAAAGAGGAGAATGTTGAAATTGACCCAGAAGAAGAGGGTAATGTGGAAGATAGTGTACAGGTTTCCAGTACAGATAATTTTCAGAAGGAAATTGCCACGTTTCAGGTGAAATCAAGTGAGAGGCCTAATTTCACTTGTGTGTGTTGTCGACGCACTTATTATAAGAATCAGACTAAGTTAGTGGATTTATATGCGAAAAGTGAAAGGGAAAATAATTGTGAATGGAAGGATTTCGCAACATACTTGATGGTAGAAAATTGTTTTGATTTGGGATTGGATCAACGTGTGTGTACTTATTGTTGTAACAAATTAAATCAAAACCGGATGCCTGCTAGAGCGGTTCATAATAATCTGGAATTGGTTGAGATTCCTTCTGAATTGAAGGATTTAAATACTTATAAATCTATTTTTATTCAAAGTATCCATCCCTTTCAGGCTATTGTAAGAATGGAGCCAAAGACAGGGAAATTGCCTCCATCAGATTTACAGAGAGGATTAAAGGGAAGAGTTGTTTATTTGCCTCTAGATTTGAAGAAAAACATTAATACAATTGGAGTAGAAAAAGTGGAAGAGTAACCTCTGGTTATCTTAGTTAATGGGGTTCCGACAAAGAGTAAGAAAATATGGCAAGATTTAGTGGATGTTAGGAAAGTCAAAAAGGCAATATTGTATTTGAAAAAAAGCAATAAGTACTATAAGAATGTATATGTTGCAGAAGAGGAAGTAAGTGAAGAAGAGGATAGCGATTTGTGTGCTGGTCAAATTGAGAGAGTAGAACCCTCTAAAAGTGAAGAAATATATGAACATTATAGTGTTCATCCTTTGCATTCCAAGGAAGTCATGGGGAATGCTATTGAGTTGTTTCAAATGAAACAAGCCAAAGGGAGTCCCATTAGTGTTTGGGAGGAAAGTTTGGAAGCTCGGTGTTTCCCACAGCTATTTCCAACAGGTCAAGGAGGAAGATATGATGAGCGACCTCATCAAATTCCTGCTTCTGAATACCGGACTTTACGATTGTATGCAGAAGATCCTAGGTTTCGACAATGCATTCCGTATTTGTTTCATCTCCTGTTTGAAAGCGATCTGTCGGGACTGTCATATGCAGTGAACCACATCTTGAAAAGTGGTATACAGATGCAAAACATCTCGGCAAGTGACTTTATGGATAAAGTCAATGTGCAAGACAGTATTTTGGATTCTCACCTGATTAATCTCATGGCGTGTCAGCGTGGTACTAATGAGTACTGGTACCGTCGTCATGGTGATTTAAAATGTATGCTGAGGAACTTAGGAACTCCCACATGGTTCCTCACTCTCAGCTGTGCCGAGTATGGCTGGGAAGACTTACTTGAATTTCTACGAGAGGCAAATGGAAACATTGAAAATATCGAATTCAAGACACCCGGAGAACTGTGCTCTTTGGATCCAGTGAATGTATGCAGGTATTTCAATCATAGATTTGAAGCTATGATGTCTTTCATCATGAGGTGTTGGATTTCTTCTGGAGAAAGGAGTACCAAGCAAGAGGTGCTCCTCATATACATATGCTGCTGTGGATCAAGAATGCACCTAAATTTGGAACAGATCCAGAAGACTTAGTGATGAGTTTCATAGAACAGTATTCTACATGTGCTGTTCCAAACGCAAAGGAAGACAAAAGCCTAAGAGAACAAGTTTTACGCTTCCAAAGCCATCGTTGTGGAAAGTACTGTCGTCGTAAATTCAGAAACAAGGACAAGTTCTACACCAAATGTCGTTTCGCCTTTCCACGACCGGTGATTTCTAAAGGAAGAGTGAACAGTTTGATGTCTTCGCTGCGACATAATGTGATGAAGAAATCACCTAAAAACACATACAATTTGAAAAGGAACGAAGAGTCCAAGTACATCAACGACTACAACCCAGTGATTTTGTCCATGTGGAATGCTAACATGGATATACAATTTGTGGCTGATAACTGTATGGCTGTGGCCCGGTATGTGACATCTTACATCACCAAAAAAGAAAAGACAGAATTGAAGGATATGTGGGAGGACATTTCCCATGAAAAGAGCCTCAGTAAGAAGTTGTACAGTTTCAGTCTGAAGATGTTGTCACATCGAGAAATCGGAGCTTACGAATGTTCTGACCGGTTGTCTTCAGCAAGTCTCTATGCCAAATCCAGGAGTATCGATTGGGCGAGTCTTGGTCTTGCTGCAACGCGTAATCGAGTTCTGAAACCTGTGCGGGAAATTGAGTATTTGGCGGAAAAGGAGCCAAACAGTACCGATATTTTGAAGACCAACATGTTGGATACATATTATCCAAATAGAAGCAGTCACCTCGAGAATGTTTGTCTGTATGAGGTTCTACAAAATTACATATTCAAGAGGAACATCAAAGAAGATATTGATAAAGGAGTGTATGCTGTAATTGGAAGTGAGGGATGTCTGGTCAAGCAAAGAAAATGCCACTTGGTAAACCATCGAAAATTGAGTGGCGAATCTCCTGAAAAAAAAGAGTTTTTCTATTTAGCACTTTTGCAGCTTTTCAAGCCTTGGCGTGCAGAAGAGGAACTGCTTGGAGATTTCCTTTGTTACGAAGACTCTTTCAATGCCGCCAAGGAGACCATAGAATGTCCTGTTTTTCCCAAATATCTAGAAATGTAGAATGCGGAAATCGAGCAGGAAGCAACGATTGCAGCCGAGATTGCTAGAGACAGTTCTCAGGACAGTCAGAGTTCTGTTTCATTGAGTCAGGATCCACTAGGAGGACCAGTTATCGAAAATGAAGCTGCCACTGCCATGATTGAAGTGGAAAGAGCCATGGCACATGCTCAGGAGGATGCGGTTAACTTAGAAGACTTGGAAAGACAACTCAACGTAGAGCAGAGGAAAATATATGACGAAGTTACCAACCAAATTGATCATGGATTAAGTCATGAGAAGAAAGAGTGCTCATGTACGTCGTTGAAGCCTGTCCGACTATACGTGAGTGGAGAAGCGGGAACTGGAAAAAGTTTCCTCATTAAAGCAATTTCATGTTATTTGCAGAAAAGGACTGAGTCATCGCTGTCTTGTGTTGTCACCGCTCCAACTGGACTGGCAGCACATAACATTAAAGATATTACTTTGCATCGTCTACTGATGCTGCCAGTGGAGCATGATATCAAATTACAATACCACAAGTTATCTGGAGATGCTTGTTGTGAAGTTTCAAGAGTCTTGAAGAAAATGAAACTTCTTATCATTGACGAAGTAAGCATGGTTTCCAATGTCATGCTTGCCTTTGTGCATTTGAGAATGCAAGAAGTTCTCAAAATAGAGTATGATGTGTTATTTGGTGGCAAACACATCATTGTTTTCGGTGATCTTCTGCAGCTGACACCAGTGAAAGGACAACCTGTGTTCAAAATGCTCACGCATGAAGATACCAGGAAGTGCCTAGGGAGCATTGGCAACATTAATATATGGTTAAACTTCAATTATGCTGAACTGCGTGAAAATATGCGTCAGGCGAAGGATGAAGATTACAAGAATATTCTACAAGATGTTAGAATCGGAAAAGTGACCGAGCATGGGAAAGAAGCTTTACATGCACGATTACTGTCAAATTTGTATCCAGAACAAGACGTTGTGCCTGAGAATATTTTTCAGAAAATTACTGAGAAGAAATCTGGAATATGTTTGATGCCAACTCTTGCAGAATGTGCCATCTTCAACAACAAAATGTTGTATTTAGAAAACCAAGAGATTGTGAAACTGGAAGCTATTGACAGAGTAGAGCATATGGGATCAACAATTATTTTGTCTGAGAATTTGAAATCAAAATTGGATTCATTAGAGAAGACTATATCTAAAACTGCAGGTTTTGAAAAGACTCCGAATGTGTGCTTAAATTGCCGTATAATTTTAAGAAGGAATTTACATGTTGAAAGAGGTCTGGTAAATGGATCAATGGGTAATGTTGTTGATTTTGTGAAATACAGAAATAGAGATGGAATTGAATTTTTAAAAATTAAATTTGATGGCATTGAGGAAGTACAGCTAATTGGTCGTTGCTCTGCTAGGTTTTTGCTTGTAAAAGACTTATATGTTCGCCGTAAGCAGTTTCCTGTTTGCTTGGCATATGCGGTGACAATCCATAAATCGCAAGGTTTAAGTGTAGACAGTGCATTGGTGAATATTGGCAGTTCTGTGTTCAAGGAGGGTATGGCATATGTGGCATTGTCACGAGTTAGAACTTTATCGGGATTGTACTTGATTGAGTGTGATGTCACAAACATTTGTGCGGATCTAGATTGTGTTAAGGAATACAATAGGTTAAGAAGAGAGTATGCGCCACATTTGCCTCAATATCCTTTGTTTGAGAAACGTGTGGTAGGCCGGAAACGAAGAAATGTGACCAATAGTAGGGAGGTTGTAGCAAAAAGACGAAAA
Source organism: Lissotriton helveticus (assembly GCF_964261635.1). Classification (NCBI taxonomy): domain Eukaryota; kingdom Metazoa; phylum Chordata; class Amphibia; order Caudata; family Salamandridae; genus Lissotriton; species Lissotriton helveticus. Next base: position 982,159,652 of record NC_136071.1, on the reverse strand, counting down.
GTCGATGAACCAGAAATTATAAGCAGAAAGAAAAAGGATTTTGTTGAAGATGTTGTTGGTTTTTGATTTGAAAACAGTTCTGGTGTCAACTGCAATGCTAATGTAGTGGTTAATGTTTTGTTTTCTCTAGAAAATGTAAAAGAAGAGATTGTGGTCAATTCGGATCAAAGATTTTGCAGTTTGTTGAATTCTGTGTTAGAGAAATGTAGCATTGATAGAACAAAAATAGAAAGTGTGTCTGAAATTCGAAATCTGTTAGACAGATGTTCAGGTCAAACACAATTCTCTCAAAATATTCAGCAAGATTGTCAGGAGTTTTTAATGTATATGCTTGATGTATTTCATGATGAAGGTGTAGATGTAGATCACCTGTTTGGGCTTTCTTATCAATGGCAGCATGACTGCGAGAACTGTAGGGTATCAAGTACTACTAGTGTAGACTCAGAAAAATTTATATATTTAACTTTGCCAGACAGTAAATCAGTGTCCTTTAATAAGCTAGTAAAAGCAGCTGATCACAACATGGAGTGTAGCCAATGTAAGTCTGAAATGTTGTCAACATTATTTATACGAACATATGGCCAGTATGTCATTTTAATGTTCCAACGATGTAGGCCTGATGGAACAAAATTGACAACATTATTAAAAATGTTGTGGCTTCGCAGTTGTCAATATCAGGAAGGACTTTTGTAACTGCAGCAATTATATATCATGACGGTCCTTCAACAACATCAGGACATTACACAGCTTATTTAAAGTCTAGAAACGGCTGGTCATTCTGCAATGATTCTGTTTTAACTTTAAAAAAAAAATTGCCTTTTGACCTTAAAAATTCTTACCTGGTGTTTTTAAAACCAAAATTTTAGGGAAGGAATCTCGGGATTTGCTCTGAGGAATTTCAAGAGGTTCTAATGGCTCCTACACTATTTGGCCTTGAGGATAAGTGTAGTACAGAGTCAAAAGTTATTTTTGAGTTTTAAATAGTTCCTGGAAAAAAAGAAGGTTTTCTTACAGAAAGTGGTGGGCACGGATTAGTTAAAGGACAACAGAGTATTTCCCAAAGCAAACGGTGTTCTTACCATAACACTTAACGTCATGGAAAAATAACTGCACTTTGAATGAGTTCAGAAAAACTGTTTCTTTTTATAAGCTAATTCAAGCAACCAATCAAAACATGGAGTAGAGGTAATGTAAGTCTGCAATGCTGTCTAGATTATTTGACCAAACTTTTGGTTATAATGTCATTTTAAAATTCCAACTATATAAACCTGATGAAAGTAAGTCTTCAACTTTAATTACAAATGTTGTGGCTACACAGTCGTTGATTTTAGGAAGAACATTTGTAACTGCAGCTATTATATGACATGATGGTCCTTTGACAAGATCCGCTTATTACACAGCTTATTGAAAATGTAAAAAAAAGCTGCTGTTTCGGAAATGATTCCCATTTGACTACGATACAATGTTGCCTTTTTACTTAAAAATATTCTTACTTTCTGTTTTCAGAAAAGAGAATTTAGGGTAGGTAACTGGCCTATAATGATTCTAGGGGTTGATATAATTGTATCTACTGTTTTAAATTGCTTTGTGATTAAAAGTGATGTAGAGAATTAAATAATTGTAGTAGTCATAGAGGTAGTGTAAGTCTGCTTCATAGTAAGCAGTATCAGTGTCATAGGAAATGTGGAACATGAGTGAGCAAGAAGGGTGAGATATTACTAGTACAGGATTGTGAAAGTGATCTTGAACGTTTTCTTTCTGAAAGTTGCGGAAATACAAAATGACGGGATTTGCTTAGAAGAATTCCAAGAGTTATAAATGGCTCTTACACGATTTGGCCTTGTGGAAAAGTGCGGTAGACCTGCAACTCTGAGTAGGACTCACCTGAAACAAATCTGTGGATAGGCCACACCTTATCAGCATCTAGAAACAATCATTTAAAATGTTAAGGGCAGATTTATGATGACCGTGCGCCTCTTTTGCGCCGCTGTTCCATCACTTTGGCAGTGTAAAAGATGCACCATGTTGCAAGATAGGCCTCAGTTCATCTCCAACAAGATACTGTCAGTTTAAAATGTATATAATTAGGACTGTGTAGGGGGCATGCAGAAGCTGAGGCTTCAGTAAGTGTCAAAGTTGTTGCATGCAGTGCTGCACTTCTGCGTACTCTTTCATATGCTGGACTACATCTGCACAATGAGATACCTAAGCAAAGGAAACACAAGTGATGTGATTGTGAAATGAGCAAAAGAAATTGCACGTTTTTCAATTACATCACCTGTGTTTCCTAATATTACGAATCACATTGTGCAGATCAAGTTTAGGCCTGTCCAGGGAAACAGAGGAGGTGTGGCCTTTGTTCAAGAGTGAAGTGGACATGACTCACTTCATTGGTAGGCATGGACATGTATTATCTCCTCTGTACTCTTCAACAAGCCTAAATTTCATCTGCAACCCTGAGTAGGCCTCACCTCTAACAAACCTCTGGATAGGACACACCTTATTGGCATCCTGAAACAATCATTTAAAATGTTAGGGACAGTTTTATGATGGCTGTGCACCTTTTTTGCGCTGCCGTTGCGTCACTTTTGTGAGACAGCAGCAGTGCAAAAGATGCACCATGTTGCAAGATAGGCCTCACTTCATCTGCATCAAGATACTGTTAGTTTAAAATGTATATTTTTAGGACTGTGTAGGGGGCCTGGAGAAGCAGAGGCTTCTGTAAGTGTCAAAGTTGTTGAAAAACTGTTTGTCCTTCAATCTTTTCCCTTGTCTTTTCTAATTTTTAAATACATGTTTTAATATTTTTCAAATGTTTGTTCTCTCTTTCACAGATTGAAAGTATAAAAATAACAAGTGACTAAGTTAACGACAATTATAAGGTAAATGTTTTGTACTCTTTTCGTTACATTTCTATCACATTTAACTTCTATTAGTTCCACTGCTTCATTTCTTTAACCCTCACTTTCCTGCCTTTGCTACTTCCCTCATTCCTTTCTCTATTACTTACTTACTCTACTCCTTCCACTCTTTTTCTCAGTCCCTCTCTTCTCATAGTTCCTCACTCTTGTTCACTAACTCCGTCTCTATTAATCTCACTGTCTCTGACTGATCACTCTTTCACTACTTGTTCATTATGCTTTCTCTGTGTAGTTGAAGCACACTAAGGGGCATATTATCAACACAGCCAATAAAATTATCGCTGCTTTTATCGGCAGAAAAGTGCTGCAAAAGCGGCTTTAGCGGCAGTTTTCTGCCGCAAAAGCTGCTTTAGCGGCACATTTCTGCCGATAAAAGCGGCGAAACTTTTATCGCCTATGTTGATAATATGCCCCTATGTTATTTACATTTCTTTGCTGTTTCAATTATTCCTTTTCTGTTACTTCTTCTTTTCTGCTTTCTGTTTTTTCTCTCTGTTATTCCACATGTTTTAATCTTATTTTGAACATTCACTCACATTCTCTAAGAAACTCTTCTTTGTTATTCTTCTACTCTCCTTTTTTTCTTTCACTTCCTTATCTATTTTGTTTTTCACAATTATACCCTCTTCCATCTTTTCTTCGGTAAATAGATCTATTAAACAGTATCTCTGGTTTAGTCCCTATAGCTGTCTTTCTTTTAACATTGCTCTCTGTTTACTTCCCTTATACTTACTCTTCTTTTTTTTTTTCTTTTTTTTTTTTGGTTCGCTCCCGGTTCGCGTACCGGCGAGCGAACCAGGAAGCGAACCAAAAGAAAAAGAGGTTGCCAGAGTGCTAAACATTCTAGCAATTTTTTTTATAAAGGGGAGGTATTTCTGAAAAGAACTTTATTTTTTTTATTTTTGTTGTTTTATATTTTTTTAATTATTTTTCTGAACATTTTTTTACTTTTTTTGTATTTTTTGAACGGTTTAATATTTTTATTGTTTTTGGGGGGGGGACGAAAACGATTCATTGGAAAGGGCTCAACAGGAGCAACAAAAAAAAAAGATAATTTATTTTCTGAATCGTCCTGAACAAACATGATTATCAATTGCTAAGTTGATTAAAGTGATGCTACATTCTCTGTAGCAAATGAACTGACCGCAACGTACGCACACTTGTTTGACTGCCCCAAACCTCATCTGTATATTTGGGACCATCTCCCTCGCCTCTGGTCCCGTCACTTCCTCTACAACTGATCTTCTGGCCACAGAAGGAGGATTATCTTGCAGGTCACGTAGCTGCGCAGCACTGTAGTTGTTAGGATGCCATCTGTCCATATGGCGATGCATTGTATAATTGCCGTAACTATATTTTTTATCTGTCCCTCTGGACAAATCTTTCTTACAGATAAGGCAAGTTACGTACCGGGCATTGACTTTTTTTTGGCCCCGGGGATATTTAAAAAATTACCAAATAAAGTTTTCTTTGACATGAGACCTCCTGGGCTCCTCAGGCAAAAAATGCCTCTCTTCCTGCTGTTCCTCTTCTTCCTCTTCTTCCTCCTCTTGCTGAATGATAACTTCAGCAGGTGGTCCTCTCTTCCTTGGAGGTGGTGGAGGTGGTGGGGAAGCACCAGCTGAAGCTACTAATGAAGCCATTGCTCAGTGATGACAAAAGGTCTTCCTCTCACAAAGATGAAAGTCAGAGTGAGGAAACAAGGAGGGGTTTTCATCCTTTGGGAAAAACAATAGTTCTAAACCAATGAAAAGTGTTACTTTTAGGTCACATGACCTAGTCTTACATCATTAGGAAACCAAAAGTGAAATGAACCAATGAAAAGTGTTATTAACAAGTCACATGACCTGTTGTGTTTACGTTACGCGCTTTGCGCCGCGTCCCGGATCGCTTCCGGGAAGCTGCGCTTCGCGCCTCGCTTCGCGTACCGGTTCACTTCCGGGTACACTAACGCGGCGCGTCATATGACGTATCACGCGACAACGCGATACGTCACGCTGACGCGACGCGTCACAATGTTGTTTTCTAACGCGACAGTTGCGCTAACGGACCGTTTACCGGTTTGCGGACCGGGTCGCGGCACCAAACTGAGCTGACGGGAAGCTGCCCAGGTCGCGGACCGGGAGCGAATCAAAAAAATTATTAAAAAAATACATAAAAAAATTGTATTAAAAACATATAAAATATATTTTTCGATTTAAAGAAGAATACATTTTGAAGCTTTTGATATTTGCTATTAAAAAACCATTGAAATTCACTGAAAAAACCATAGGTTATAGACCATATATAGTTAGGAATTAGCATTTACAAAACCTTGAAAATTCACTGAAAAAACCATAGGTTATAGACCATATATAGTTAGGAATTAGCATTTAAAAAACCTTATTTTACTCACACAAAACCATTGAAATTCCATATATAGTTAGTTGCACTAACTATATATCGCGCACCCGCAATCCACTGCTGATGATGTCACATATTACATCATTCATGACATGGTCAGTGACATCACTGATGACATCTCAAATGACATCACTGATGACATCACTGATGACATCTCATTTGACATCAATGACCACATCACTGATGATATCATTCATGTGACAATACAATGCATCTCCTCACATTTTAATATAACCTTTGTTACACCCAGTGTTAAATACAGAGTATAATTTTTGAAACCATTCACACACCAATACTAGTTACTACATACGCACTGATTCCTACGTCTACACACACATTCACTTATATATATATATTCACTGAAAAAACCATAGGTTATAGACCATATATAGTTAGGAATTTGCATTTACAAAACCTTGAAAATTCACTGAAAAAACCATAGGTTAGAGACCATATATAGTTAGCTGGACATTTTATTGACATAAAACCAATGAAATTCCATATATAGTTAGTTGCACTAACTATATATCGCGCACCCGCAATCCACTGCTGATGATGTCACATATTACATCATTCATGACATGGTCAGTGACATCACTGATGACATCACTGATGACATCTCAAATGACATCACTGATGACATCATCTAGTGTCTGTGTGTTTTTGTAAAGTTTAAATATGTTTTACATATTGAAGAATGAGTGGATGTATGGAAGACTGAGTGTGTGTGTGGCTGGCTGGGAGGTGTGTGACTCTGTGCATATCAATGTGTACTTGTATCAGTGATTGTATAAGAGAGTAAGTATGTGTTAGTATATGTGTGAAAAGTATGGTGTTGTGTGTTTAACTGTATAGATGAGGAAATCGAAGTGTGATTGATTCTTCACAGGACTGACTAGGTGTATGAGTGCACATGATAGTGTTGTAATAATGAGTGACTGTATGTATGAGTGATTGTATGGGTGAATGAGTGAATGTGTGTGTAGACGTAGGAATCAGTGAGTGCGTATGTAGTAACTGGTATTGGTGTGTCATGATGTCATCAGTGATGTCATTTGAGATGTCATCAGTGATGTCATTTGAGATGTCATCAGTGATGTCATTTGAGATGTCATCAGTGATGTCATCAGTGATGTCACTGAAGTATGGTGTTCTGTGTTTAACTGTATAGATGAGGAAATGGAAGTGTGATTGATTCTTTACAGTACTGACTAGGTGTGTGAGTAACTCCATGGATGAGTGGCAGTGTGTGAGTGTCTGCATAGGTGTATGAGTGCATATGATAGTGTTGTAATAATGAGTGACTGTATGTATGAGTGATTGTATGGGTGAATGAGTGAATGTGTGCGTAGACGTAGGAATCAGTGAGTGCGTAGTAACTGGTATTGGTGTGTCATGATGTCATCAGTGATGTCATTTGAGATGTCATTTGAGATGTCATCAGTGATGTCATCAGTGATGTCACTGACCATGTCATGAATGATGTAATATGTGACATCATCAGCAGTGGATTGCGGGTGCGCGATACATAGTTAGTGCAACTAACTATATATGGAATTTCATTGGGTTTATGTCAATAAAATGTCCAGCTAACTATATATGGTCTCTAACCTATGGTTTTTTCAGTGAATTTTCAAGGTTTTGTAAATGCAAATTCCTAACTATATATGGTCTATAACCTATGGTTTTTTCAGTGAATGTCATTGTTTTTTTAAAAGCTAATATCTATAGCTGTAAAATATATTCTTTATTACGTGACGTATCACGTAGCCACGTGAGACGCCTCATGACGCGTCGCATAACCGTGACGTATCGGCTCTGCAGCGCAAACAAAACCCGTAACGTAAGCGTGCCGGAGCACGCTTACAGATATATATATATTTTTTAACCTTAATTAGACAAAATCCACACGTGCACATATCTTGAGGCCTTGCAAAGGCACATCAAACAAACAGTCCCTACAATTTTGCCAAGTTTGCTGGAAATCTATTCCCTTAATTTTTTTTTTACTGTTTCTCTTGGTCTTCCCCTTGTTACGCTTACCGGGACGCTACCCGGTACGCGAACCGGACGCTCCAAAAACACAAGATGGCGGACTCCCGCTACGCTGTCGGTTAGCTGCCCGGTTCGCGTACCGGGAAGCGCCTCTACCGCGAAAAATCGCGGGGGACTTTAATATCCCCCTCATCAATCCTAGGGGGTCAGGAGGGGTTTACCTTGCCCCCTTTCCTTCATTTCCCCCTTCTTTTTTCACCACATCTTGTCTCAGGAGCCTACCGAGAGACAAGATGGCGGCCGCTCCGGACTGTTTACAATGTTGACAGCTACGCTGCCGGTTAGCTGCCCGGTTAGCTGCCCGGTGAGCTGCCCGGTGAGCTGCCCGGTTCGCGTACCGGGACGCGCCTCTACGGCGTAAAATCGCAAATTATTTTTTTTAATTATTTTTTGCCCCGCGGGGCACTTTAATATCCCCCTCATCAATCCTAGGGGGGTCAGGAGTGGTCTACCTTGCCCCCTTTCCTTCTTTTCCCCCTTTGTTTTTCACCACATCTTGTCTCTCGATCGTACCAAGAGGCAAGATGGCGGCCGCTCCGGACTGTTTAGAATGTTGACAGACACCAGAGAGCCAATCAGCTTCGCTTCGCGAAGTTCCGTTACGCGTCAGGTACGCGAACCGGGGCGCTAACCGGAGCGCTGTCACAGATATATATTTTTTTCAAACGTTAATTTCTCAAAATCCACTGGAGCACATATATTGAGACATAGCAAAGGCACGTCGGGCAAACCATATCTACAATTTTGCCAAGTTTCATGTAAATCTATTCAGCCGTTCGAGCTAAAAGTGAGTCCAACCGCCCTATGGAAAAATGAATGGGAAAAACGCGTTTTGGGACCCCCCTTTTTTCTCGGCCCCCCCCTTGACGAAACCCCCCCAAATTTTCAGGGGCTGCTCAGAAACAAAATGTGCCATTTTCCTGAAAATTTCAGCCAATTCCGCGCACAAACGCCAAAGTTATTAGACATAGAATTTTCAGAAATCCCATAGAGAAAAAATCCTAACTATATATACCAACTGGCTATCGCCAGTAGGTAATATACATATATAAACATATATAATCTGCATATCTATATAAATATAAATGCATGCATACATATACATATATGCATACATATGCATGTTATTACATGAAAGTTTTAAAAACACTAATAAAAGCAAAGCTAAAAAGCCACCTCATTACAAACAGAATGGCTTTAACTTAAACGAGGGCGAGATCTATTGCATTTTCAATGCTTGTTTACTTTGGTTCTATCAAGAAGGCATTCAGATGTGTCACATATTTGCCATAAATTCTAAATGTTAGCACTCTAGTTGCTCATTAGATCACTGTAGTAAAGCTAGTGCTCACCAGGGAAGTCTGCTGCTAATCATGGTTTGCAGCCATTTTCCCGCATTTTTTATCCTGCAGACTTTCAGTCCGCATACCATTATCCCGCAAGGCCATTGACCTCGCATACCATTATCCCGCATTTTTTCAAAACGCATGTGCATTTATCGCGCATGCCTTTACAAAGAATCACGTTTTAAAGGCATGTATGGTAAATGCATTTGCGTTGTGAAAACCACGATGACGAGAGAGGTAAGTGGGTTTGTGTTAATTTTTTCGTGGGTTAGTGATTGTGTAGTGTAGTGTAGTGTTGTGTAGTGTAGTGTTGTGTTAGTGTAGTGTAGAGTTGTGGTGGTTGTTTAGTGTAGGGTCATGCTGGGGGTAGTGTTTTAGGGTTTAGGGTTGTGTTGTAGTGTTTGCGTAGTGTAGGGTCATGCTGGGGGTAGTGTTTTAGGGTTTAGGGTAGTGTTGTAGTGTTTGAGTAGTGTAGGGTCATGCTGGGGGTAGTGTTTTAGGGTTTAGGGTTGTGTTGTAGTGTTTGCGTAGTGTAGGGTCATGCTGGGGCTAGTGTTTTAGGGTTTAGGGTAGTGTTGTAGTGTTTGCGTAGTGTAGGGTCATGCTGGGCGTAGTGTTTTAGGGTTTAGGATAGTGTTGTAGTGTTTGTGTAGTGTAGGGTCATGCTGGGGGTAGTGTTTTAGGGTTTTGGGTAGTGTTGTAGTGTTTGCGTAGTGTAGGGTCATGCTGGGGTGTAGTGTTTTAGGGTTTAGGGTAGTGTAGTGTTTGCGTAGTGTAGGGTCATGCTGGGGGTAGTGTTTTAGGGTTTTGGGTAGTGTTTTAGTGTTTGCGTAGTGTAGGGTCATGCTGGGGGTAGTGTTTTAGGGTTTTGGGTAGTGTTGTAGTGTTTGCGTAGTGTAGGGTAATGCTGGGGTGTAGTGATTTAGGGTTTTGGGTAGTGTTGTAGTGTTTGCGTAGTGTAGGGTCATGCTGGGGTGTAGTGTTTTAGGGTTTTGGGTAGTGTTGTAGTGTTTGCGTAGTGTAGGGTCATGCTGGGGGTAGTGTTTTAGGGGTTTGGGTAGTGTTGTAGTGTTTGCGAAGTGTAGGGTCATGCTGGGGGTAGTGTTTTAGGGTTTTGGGTAGTGTTGTAGTGTTTGCGTAGTGTAGGGTCATGCTGGGGGGTAGTGTTTTAGGGTTTTGGGTAGTGTTGTAGTGTTTGCGTAGTGTAGGGTCATGCTGGGGGTAGTGTTTTAGGGTTTTGGGTAGTGTTGTAGTGTTTGCGTAGTGTAGGGTCATGCTGGGGTGTAGTGTTTTAGGGTTTTGGGTAGTGTTGTAGTGTTTGCGTAGTGTAGGGTCATGCTGGGGTGTAGTGTTTTAGGGTTTTGGGTAGTGTTGTAGTGTTTGCGTAGTGTAGGGTCATGCTGGGGGTAGTGTTTTAGGGTTTAGGGTAGTGTTGTAGTGTTTGCGTAGTGTAGGGTCATGCTGGGGGTAGTGTTTTAGGGTTTAGGGTAGTGTTGTAGTGTTTGCGTAGTGTAGGGTCATGCTGGGGGTAGTGTTTTAGGGTTTAGGGTAGTGTTGTAGTGTTTGCGTAGTGTAGGGTCATGCTGGGGGTAGTGTTTTAGGGTTTAGGGTAGTGTTGTAGTGTTTGCGTAGTGTAGGGTCATGCTGGGGTGTAGTGTTTTAGGGTTTTGGGTAGTGTTGTAGTGTTTGCGTAGTGTAGGGTCATGCTGGGGGTAGTGTTTTAGGGTTTAGGGTAGTGTTGTAGTGTTTGCGTAGTGTAGGGTCATGCTGGGGTGTAGTGTTTTAGGGTTTTGGGTAGTGTTGTAGTGTTTGCGTAGTGTAGGGTCATGCTGGGGGTAGTGTTTTAGGGTTTAGGGTAGTGTTGTAGTGTTTGCGTAGTGTAGGGTCATGCTGGGGGTAGTGTTTTAGGGTTTAGGGTTGTGTTGTAGTGTTTGCGTAGTGTAGGGTCATGCTGGGGGTAGTGTTTTAGGGTTTAGGGTTGTGTTGTAGTGTTTGTGTAGTGTAGGGTCATGCTGGGGGTAGTGTTTTAGGGTTTAGGGTAGTGTTGTAGTGTTTGCGTAGTGTATGGTCATGCTGGGGTGTAGTGTTTTAGGGTTTTGGGTAGTGTTGTAGTGTTTGCGTAGTGTATGGTCATGCTGGGGGTAGTGTTTTAGGGTTTAGGGTAGTGTTGTAGTGTTTGTGTAGTGTAGGGTCATGCTGGGGGTAGTGTTTTAGGGTTTAGGGTAGTGTTGTACTGTTTGTGTAGTGTAGGGTCATGCTGGGGGTAGTGTTTTAGGGTTTAGGGTAGTTTAGTTGTTTAGTGTATGCTAAAGGCATATTCGTTCTAAAAGTTTTCGTTATTTTAATTTGCGGCCTAATAGTACATGCAGGATTTTTTTTGCGGACTGATGGTATGCGGGATTTCGTCATATATTCGCTAATCATACTTTCTATGGCAAAATGAACCCCCTCATTTTGTTCCTTTTTAAATTAAATGTTTTAAGAGTTACTACTTTATTCCAATCAAGATGGCTTCAGGTGTGCCATACCTTTGTAATAAGTAGGACTGTTAGCACTCTAGTTGTTCTTTAGAACACTCTGGGACATTCTGTCATTGGGCTATAGTTGGGCTACATCTGGCTGATATTTGGGCTACATTTGTTTTTTTTGTCTCTGGTGGCCATCTTTGGGCTACATTGGGCTACATTGGGCTACATCGGGCTACATTTGGGCTCCAACATATATATAGCCCAATGTAGCCCAATATATATTTTTCAAAGTTAATTTTCGTAAAAACCACTGGAGCCTATATCTTGAGACATAGCAAAGGCACATCGGGCTACCAGTCCCTACAATTTTGCCAAGTTTGGTGTAAATCCATTCAGCCGTTCAGGCTAAAAGTGAGGCCAACCGCCCTATGGAAAATTGCATGGGAAAAACACGTTTTGGGACCCCCCTTTTTTCTCAGCCCCCCCTTGACGAAACCCCCCCAAATTTTCAGGGGCTGCTCAGAAACAAAATGTTCAATTTTCCTGAAAATTTCAGCCAATTCTGTCCTCAAACGCCAAAGTTATTCGACATAGAATTTTCAAAAATCCCATAGGAAAAAAATCCTAACTATATATACCTACTGGCTATTGCCAGTAGGTAATATATACGTATATACATATACACATATATATACATATACATATATATATATATTACCTACTGGCGGTCGCCAGTAGGTAGTTATAGTTAGGACCTAGTTTCCATAGGAAATCGTCAACATTCTATTTGGATTAACTTTGGCCATGGTGGATGAATCTTTGCGAATTTCTCAAAGAAGATGGCTCGGTCCACTGCGCTCATTCCCTGAAAAGTTGGGGGGGATTGGTGAAGTGGGGGCTGAGATAAAAGGGGGGTCCCAAAACGTGTTTTCTCCATGTTATTTTCCATAGGACGTTTAGACACGGCTACAGGTCGAACGGCTGAATGGATTTATAAGAAATTTGGCAAAACTGTAGAGTCCGGCTCGCAGATTACGCTTTTTGTGGAATGGTGTAAATCCGTTCAGTAGTTGCTGAGAAAATTAAAGTTAAAGTCAATTATATAACTATAACTATAAGCACGGACGGGTGCGCGCACTCAAGCAGCTGCGCGCTAGCGGATTTTTTTTTTGCTGCGTGACGTCTGTTAACGTTCGATTAGAAGGAAATCAGGAAGTGTTGACCGCCATTTTGTCACTGCGAGTAAATATATTGTCATTTCAAAGCGTTGGAACATGGAAAGGGGAGAAGGTAGAGATTGTTTTGCTGCGTAGGTTTTCTCAGGGTGTGCAGTAAGGTCCTTAAAGGCGAAAATATATATATTTTTTTTTTCCGAAAAAAGTTGCGGGGTGCGCGCACTCGGGCGCGCACACCTATTTACAAGAGTGTGAAAATGGAGATAAATCAGAAGTTTGAGTGCTTTGATATAAGGTGACTCTGAAAAGAGCCCTTGTGTTTATTGAGTTGTTTCTGCATTTATAAGTAAGTACCGATGCAGAGTCTGATGTTGCAGAGGAAGATTTTGTTTCCCTCATCCGTGAAATGAACACCATCTGTCCTATAGATGTCTTGCATGTGGTAACGCAAGTTGTTGTGGTAAATAGAACCCATGCTATAATCCCTGAGGAAAGCAGAAACAGATTTATTAACATGTCTCCTTGCTTTCTCAATTTGTGCACAATGTTGATTGGACCAATTCCATTTCTGTCTTTGGCATATATTGGAATATACCAAGGCAGTTCGAGGAAAAAGTGTCATCAATTGTCTAAAGGTGTCTTTTAGAAGCATTTCCAGACCTACCCCAGTCAATGTGCCTAGATCGTTCCCACCACAGTGCACAATTATAAGGTCTGGTTCTGGGAGATGCATAAAAGTTTTCACCAATGGTATTAATTGGTGACATCTTAATCCTCTTTGCCCAATCCACGTTGTCCGCACATTTGGTAAATCAAGGTTGGAAATTTGTCTGCTTGCTGCATATTTTCCACTCCAGTGAATATAGCTGTGTCCTAAAAGCCAAACCTTCATTTTCAAGGCAGATGCAGTCGTGCTCCAATGGGTTGTGGAAGTGGAATGGCAATTCAGGATAAAAAAATGGATGAGGCTTGGTGTGGTTGAAAAACAAAAGATGATTGGTTGATTCTAATACGTGAAGATTGAAGACTATGTTGCATATTAATGTTATGTAAAAGAAAAAGTAGTATTGGGTGTGAAAAAAATTACATGTAACAGAGCTGTGGATAGGCAGGTGTTTCTGGAGGGAAAACAGTGTTGTTAGTTTGCTGTAGAACGTTGAGATATGAACTTTTGACCTGTGCCTTCAGCCAGGTGCAGAATGAGGTGTTACCATGGAAACAGCCAGAGATGGCAGTGGGTGATGGGTGACTTTTATGTGACATTGAAAATATTGTGAGGGACAACCAACTGAAATGTAAATTTGAATACAAAATTTTGCGGGAGGAAATATGATTGGCTGAAGAGACATATATGAGTCTGTATTGACTGGATATCTGTGCCATTGAATTTTGGTTGCAGTGATAGCAGCATAATTGAGACTTCCATCAAACGAATATCTATTTTGTGACTGTCACTGTTGTACATCGTACAAAGCATTGGTAAAGGTAAGTCTGTAACTGTTTGTTTTGTCATGTACCGTAAAAGAAAGGGTTCACGGGCTGTTATAGGCCTGTGGGTTCTAGTATGAGTAAATCAGGTCGACAAAAGAAAATATTAAGTTAGTACAGCTGAAGTTACGTGGAACACATGAATACTGTTTCAATATACAATCATTTTAGTTGAGATTATGGATTAAAAGAGAGAACGTGTATATTTGAAATGTTTATTCAGAAATGCACTGTTTTCAAGGCAAGTTTCTTATCTAATACGAGTGCAGACATTGCAAAAAACAAAGTAATCGGTATAGCCACTAGTACATAAAATACAAACGGTATAGTTGATGAAAAATGAATATGGTTTAGCAAAATTAATTATACACTCTTATGAAGAAGTATATTGGGGCAGATTTATGAAGGCCTTGCGCCGCCGGTGCGTTACTTTTAACATAAATAAGGCTCATTATATGTTAATAAATGGATGAAGGTCTCTGGCCTTTCAGTTTAGGAACGATACATGAAAATGCTAGTGGTTAGACCAGTGTTTCCCAAACTGTGGTCCGCGGACCCCAGGGGTCGTTGACCCATTCTAAGGGGGTCCGCAGGCAGCAGTTTTAAAAGCACTTCAAAGTTCCTTGCAGAATTATCAGTTTTGGAGCAACAATAAAAGTGTCAAGATAACACCAGTGATTAATGTACCTGCTGGAGAGAGGAGAGTTTTGTCCAGTGGCAACTTCAACTTATCTAATGTAGCACAGAGGGTTACTGCAAAGAATATGTACCATGTATTTAATTTAAAAAAATGTTATATGCATAGGTCAGTGGGTTACTTACTGCTTTTGTAAGTAACTTATTTTTCTTCCCAGATTGTCATATTCTTGTGCATAATAAGGTCTTCATTTACTATTCTTTGAAAGCTAATAAAATTCAATCTGTAATGATAACTGTGTTGTAGACTGCACCATTGTTTCCCAAAAACCTTTGGGGGAGAGCATTCCAAAGCACCCTCTGTAGTGGTCAGGCTCACTCATTGCACTTGGTATGCACCGTATGGGGAGTGGTCTGAAAACATTTTCTAGGGCTGCTTTTGGTTTCCAGACTGGCCCTTGCAGGAGCAGGAGCCTCAAACAGCAAAATAAAACCAGCCATGTAAAGGTTTGTCACTGGGATGCAGCACCAATCTTCCCATTAAATGATTTAGTTTTTTGTAAATTCACAGAAGTGGAGGAGCGTGTCGTTATCCTCCTTGGCTTAATGACACGGTCCACCACTTCGGAAACAAGGGTTTTGGCCATATTTACAAGAATATGGTGCAGCCCTGTGTTTCCCCCTGCGCTTGCGCTACACTTAGCAGGGTAGCGGCAATGCAGGCCCCCTTGCACCATAGTGCAAGTGTGACTGCGTGCAGGGGAAGATTGTTTATGTACAGGAAGATCCTCCTTCCTGAACATAAAAAATCCAAGGCGTTTTGCTTTTTCCATGTGTACTGCATAAGGCAGCACACATGAAAAAAGCAAAATCGAGGAGAAATAAAGCATTTATCCTCGTTTCGTCAAGTTAAGTCCAGGTGTTTCCTGGTTTTAATTATGGCGCAGTCTCCTATTTACGCTGCCCTTGTAAATAGGAGGCAGCGTTAAAAAATCAATGGCTGTTGCAGTGGAACGCCCATCGCAACACCCACTGCCCACCTCTTTCACGTTAAGTATTGTATGAAAGTGGTTCTTATTTGCAAAGCAGCGTTAAGCCATAGTAAGTGGCTCAACGGTGCCTTGTACATAGGGCGAAACCCATATCGCCACGGGAATATCGCAAAAAGTGACGTTCCCATGGAGATAGGGGTTTGTAAATCTGCCCCAAAAATTGTTAGTAATTCGAGTTTTTCTTTTGTGTACACCTGAAACAATTTCCCTGAGATATGTGGCATACAAGGTAAAACAGAACACCGGGACCTTTATCGATTGCGTTATGTTGCACAAAAGAAAAAAATACACGTAACAGACTTGGATAATTTACATTTTCACTATTTCTGGGCACTTTGCTTTTTGACCTTTCAGAAACCGACTTGCTTTATTTCGCCTGTATTTTACGTAGATCGGAAACAATGGCTATGTATTCGAACTTACCAATTCAAGAGCTACTATTATATTTGGTTTTCACAAAATCTTTATTCAAAAATGATGACGTACAAATGCAGGCATACAACCACGTAAGTGATGACGCACAAATGCAGGCCTAAAACTACGTGGGCCAGCCACGGAGCAGACTGGGGCTGTACAAGAGGGCATATTTATCTGAGGAAAACATAACTGAGTCGGTGGTCATTTTATTTCATCAAGGTACGATAAGTGCAATAGAATCATATCGAAAATTCATTGTGGGCAAGTACCATCAGTGTTGAAAAATCGACCTTTCAATAATACTGTAATTAATGATGCATCAGAACTTAATATCAATTCATTGTTCGAATGTTCAAGCAATACTCATCCCCTCCCGCCATGTGCTTCAAGAACTGCATCCATATTTCATGATCTGAAGTCTGAGCATCCGGAACACAACGGGGAATTGCGAGTTTCGTTTATATCGGCGCCATTTTGGGTGTGGTCAGGCGGGCCCAAGTATAGTCAAAATGTCTCCACCAACTCGGGGTTGGACCAGAATCTCTTTCGGCAGTCCAGAAGTTCCGTTAAGGGGCAACAGAAGGGACCGGTGACATGAACCATCAAAGAAATTGAGGGGCAACAATCTTTCCTACCGGGTCAGACTGATGTTCCACCGGAACCGATCGAATCAGTAGTCTGCAGGATTTTTGGTCATTCAAACTGAGGCTGGCGTCAGCATGAGAGCGCCAACGTCTCGTGGCTACGCTTTGGTCGTTCTGCGGGCAATCATGGCAGTCCTTTTCCCACGGGGGCGGTCGGAGGCCCGCGGAGGCCGAGGGCCCTCCGCAGCTCTCGTAGAATCTTCAAAGTTGAGGAGAACGCTCTGGACAGGTGTCTTCCATTCAGAAAATATTGTTGGCAGCATTTTGAAAGGAAAGACAGGGGCCCATTTTCTGGTTAACAGGCGACCAGGCCAACTTTTCACGCCAGGCCTATGCCTGCAAAGTCGACCGCCATTTTTAGGAGATCTGCAACCACCGGCAGTCACTGGGTTGCAGGAGCAGATGGACTCAAGCCTGTCGGGCGAAGCATCGTTGCACCGCCACAGTGGACGAGACCCTGCTGGGTGAGTGGAGCGTCGCTGTACCGTAAGAGTGGACGAGTCCTTTGCGGGGCGCGTGGAGCGTCCCTATACAGCCACAGTGGGCGAGTCCTTTGCTGGGCTCGTGGAGCGTCCCTATATCGCCACAGTATGCGAGCCCTTTGCTGGGCTCGTGGAGCATCCCTATATCGCCACAGTGGACGAACCCTTTGCCGGGTGCGTGGATCGTTGGGGGTGCAGCTGAGGGGCCTCCACCTGGGGAGGCGGGAGAGGCTCGTCCGCGCCGCCTCTCCCTCCCAGTGCACCCCACGGCGTCTTGCTGACATTTGTTATGGCCGGACCAGGCGATGAAGACGGGGGGGGTCGGAGGCATATGCAAGACATCCCCCCCTTGTGGCCTGCAAGGCGCCGAAAGAGGAAGGGAATGGCAAGACAAGTTCATCTCGGGTCGGGCCCATGCCTTCTCCGGCCGATGGCGGCCGGCCGCTCTTTGCCACGGCCCCAGGAACGGATCCCTTGGTTCATCCTGGGGACAGGCCTTGGCGCGTGGTGTCGCCTCTGGACTATTCGCGTAATGGTTCTCCACCCCAGGCCGTTGCCGACGGCTTTTATAGACTTTCTGACGCTCAAAAACCCTACTAGAAAGCAGCCCAAAAGTAGCCCAACATTGCTACTTTGGGGGAGGAGGGACAGGGACGGCGTCAAGTAGACAGCGAAATGCATTGTGGGTTTGTTGCTGCGGACGTTTGTCATGTAAATAGTTGTTTTAATATATTTTTGTTCAAGAATAAAAACGTTTTAACCTGTTATTTTGCTGTCGTGTGGTATATTTCTAATATTTGTCGCTCTGATGTCGTTTCCCCTCCCAAATGTAACATGTGATTGTAATCTACAGCCGGACATTCCGACAGGACATGAGAGCAAAAGGGGGGGGGGTCAGATCTGAAGTTGGGCAGGCGATAAGATCACGTTTTGCTATGTGGGGCTATCTATGTTCGTGATGGGGCCTAAAAGGGGGCAAGATGGCGGGGCCACTGTGCCGTGACTTTCGCTTTAACTCCAACTCTTATGTACATATACATTTTCATTTTCTACACCACATGAAACCTGCGTCAGGTTTCATATAGGCGTTTTGTTGCAGGGTGGGCATTCATTTGCATGAAAGCCCTGTAAAACTAACGCAGTGAAATTTAGAAGATTTCACTGAGTCAGCTTTATAGCATTGCTGAATCAAATCCTTACGCCTGTTTGAAACAGGCATAAGGAGTGATGCACCATGCAATTTGTGGCTTGCTCCTGTGCATTGCAGTAGACATGCCACGCTTACGACGTGATTCCTGCAATGTGCTGCTTTTGCAGCACAGATGCATGACGCATCTGTGTTGTTTTTGCTCAATGGTGCTCCACATTGTAAATGCGGCACACCATGGGTGGCAGAGCAGCGGTGCACATTAACTGGTGCATCTCTGGGGATGCGCCAGTTAACATAAATCTGCCCCTTTACATTTAAGTATGAGCAGGGGACACAGAGTTGGTGAGGCTTATCCAAGGTTAAAAAGAGATGAGTCCTGTTCACTGAAAACTTGGACATAGGACTCACCTCCTCAGCATCGCTGGACATGGCTAAATAATAGCTGCAAAATGTTACTCTTGTTAAACAATTTTACTATTATAGTCTCTGAGATTTGTCTCTTACTCTGCAACATCTTATTGTTGTTCTCTTTCTTTAAAGATAACGACAACATCAACCATGAGTGATAATGAGCAATCCGTTGATCTCGATCTTATCGTTGAACTTGTCATTGAAACGTCAGTGGAAGTGGATCCCTTAGATGATTTAAATCCTGAGGATGATGAAGAACATGATGAGGATGCCGATTTGTCAGAATTGTATGACATAGGGTGGGAAGCTGACGTGCTTGAGCCTATGGAACTATAAACATTTATTTTTAAAATTTACTGGAAATAAAAAGTGAAAATGTAAACCGATTCATTTAAAATTAAACACAACTTGAAAAACAGGTTATGTGTAGTGTCTTTAATAAAATAGTCAAATATGCTCATAAAAATATTTCTAAACCAATGAAAAGCTTTATTAACAAGTCACATGACCTGTTATGCTTACGTTACGCGCTCCGCACCGCGCCCCGGATTGCTTCCGGGAAGCTGCGCTTCGCGCCTCGCGCCTCGCGCACCGGAGCACTTCCGGGTGCGCTAACGCGGCGTGTCATATGACGCATTATGCAACAACGCGATACGTCGTTGGGGCTCCACCGGAACTGATTGAATTGGTAGTCTACAGTGTTTCTGGAAGTTTCAGACTGAAGCTGGCGTTAGCATGAGAGCACCCCGTGGCTACGTCGTGGCCATTCTGCGAGCAATCATGGCAGAAGCTCCCCACCGGAACTGTGCGGGAGTCGGGGGCCCCTGTGACTCTTGTAGAATCTTCAAGGCCTCGTAGTAAAAGTATGCGTGGTAAAGGCTGTCGTTGTAACCACGCATGCGTTGTAATGCATGCGTGGTTAAAGTTTTCGTTGAAACGGCCTCGTTGTAGTGGTCGTTTCCCTTCAGGCCCATGCTGTTTCAAAACTGTGCATGTGCTTGAAGCAGGCGTAGGTATTGACGCAGCATAGAAACTACTAAGAACCAATTGGAAGTGTTGTTTTCAAGTCACATGACTTCACATGCGCGTCTCAGGACGTGTACGTGGTGATAGTATCTAGTCACGTACGCCATTTGGAAGTAGCGGTCTAATTTAACGAAGTTTCAAAACGTGAAAAGGAGTAAATTCAAACATATCCGGATTTAATATATCTTTTGAGCTCGATTCAAGCATACAATTGTTAAAGTATAAAACCTTTTATATATTTGAAAATAGCAAGGTGTGTACATTCGGTCACACACAAAAGTTTAAAAAGACATTCGGCTCCATTTAATGAAAATGTTCATAATAATAAAAAAGAAGCCTAGGTTTAGTGTCTTTGACGTAGTATAAGTTCTTTGATGGGTCTATGAAGAAATTTAATAAGTTGCAATTGTAAAGTTTTCTCGAAATATATAGGCGAGTGCGCGCACACGGTCGCGCACGAACGAAAGCCAAAAAAGCGGAGATAAACCCCCTTTATAATATGCTCCTGGAGCTCTTTTTGGTACAATGAGTTAGTTCTGAAAAGAACTTTTTTTTTTTTTTAAAACAAGTGTTATGTTGTGTTTGATTTTTTAAACTTGCAACAACATTTTTCATATGTGACACAGGATCGAAATGAAATGAAGAAATTTATCTTTTCTCGGGTCATTTATGACTCTCAATTTTTAGTTTAGTAAGAATGAGGCTCTGCTCTCCGTACAGAAGAATTTCTCCACACTCGTTGCATTTCATGTGCACCTTTGCAAGATATGGTCTCAAGTCCATCACAGCACTCGATGGAGATACAGGTCGTCCACCAGAAGATGTGCTGGCCACCTCTGATGGTAATAGCGTGGCCAGGGCTCTTGTCGATGCCTTTGCAAATTCAACAGGGTGCACTTGGTTGACATGCCGCACCATGGTATGTATGGAAAAGGAATATTTTTTTCTTGGATTTCCTCTTGAGAGAACCTTATTGCATATCGTGCAGGTAACTTTTGGCGCATTAACTTTCTTTTGTTCTTCAGGATAAGTGAAAAATTGCCAAATAAAAGATTCCTTTTTTCTTTTTAAAGGTAGTCGCTCATTTCCTTCAGATTCGGAAGATGAATGCGGGGCGGCAGCCATTTCAGCAAAGTCTTCCGAAGGGTGTTGAACGTTGTTCTCTTTTGAGAGTAGAAAAGATACTGAGAGAAGTGGGTGGAGTACTCCGTGTAAATTGCAGAATAGAAACTACTAAGAACCAATTGGAAGTGTTGTTTTCAAGTCACATGACTTCACATGCGCGTCTCAGGACGTGTACGCGGTGATAGTATCTAGTCACGTACACCATTTGGAAGTAGCGGGATAATTCAGCGAAGTTTCAAAACGTGAAAAGAAGTAAATTCAAACATATTCGGATTTAATATATCTTTTGAGCTCGATTCAAGCATACAATTGTTAAAGTATAAAACCTTTTATATATTTTTTTAAAATACCAAGGTGTGTACATTCGGTAACACACGAAAGTTTAAAAAGACATTCGGCTCCATTTAATGAACATTTTCATAATATTAAAAAAGAAGCCTAGGTTTAGTCTCTTTGACGTATTATAAGTTCTTTGATGGGTCTATGAAGAAATTCAATAAGTTCAGATTGCAAAGTTTTCACGAAATATATAGGCGCATAAAACCATTGAAATTCCTACGTTATAGTTAGTTGGACTCACTATAACTCTCGCGCTCGCAATGCACTGCTGATGACGTCACATATTACATCACTCATGATATGGTCAGTGACATCAATCATGACGTCACTGATGACACCATCCAGTGAATGTGTGTCTTTTAAAAAAATAAATATGTGTTATATATGTATATGTAAAAGTTGATGGAAGAATAAATGTTTAAATAAGTGTTTACATGGATGTTTTTAAAAAAAAAATGATTGGTTAACTGGTTTATTAAGTGTATGTTAGGGAATACATATATTAGAAAGTCATGTTTAAATATTTAAATATATGTATTCGTGTTTCACTTTGTGTATAAGTGGCTGCATGGGTTGGTGAGTAGCTACATGTGTATGTATATGGGTTATTAGATATTTTTGTTAGTATCAGTATGAGTGTTTGTATGGTTTTTGTGGGGGTATTACTTAGCACATAGATGCATGAATGACTGACTCTCTCTTTGTATGTGTTTTGAAGACAGCATATGTGCAGGACTCTATGGGTGGATGAGTGTGTATATGTGTGTTAGTGAGTGAATGACTATCTCACTAATGTCTTTATCAGTAACTACATATATTTTAATCTAGTATACATGAATTTTGATGTATATAAGTGATATGTGAGAGTGAGGGATTGTAAGAGTTCCTGTTTAAATTAGTATGTGTTTCTATAAGTGATTGTTTAAGAGAGTAAGTATGTGTAAGTTTCCTTAGAAGTAAAGTGGTAGTGTGTGTATAGCTGTATATGCAAATAAATGGATGTTCAATAGTTTATTAGCATGTGTGAGTATGTGTGAGACTATCTTTTGGATGACTGTCGGTGTGTAAAAGGATGTATAGGTGAATCACTACATATGATGAGTGAGTATATGTATGAGTGACTATATGGAACTGTTGGTGAATGAGTGGATGTGTATATAGATGGTGGAATTACTGAATTGGTTGTTGTAACTGGTATGGGTATCTCCATTTGTTTGTAAATTTTTGTTTCTATTATTGAATACGTGTTTTAAGGGTTACATTCCACTGAAAGGAGGTCTGTTACTCTGTCACAAGGATGGTGTCATCAGTGATGTCATGAGTGATGTCACTGACCATGTCATGAGTGATGTAATATGTGACGTCATCAGCAGTGCATTGCGAGCGCGCGAGTTATAGTGAGTCCAACTAACTATAACGTGGGAATTTCAATGGTTTTATGCGAGCAAAATTTCCAGCTAACTATAACTGGTGTGAAACCTATGGTTTTTTCAGTGAATTTAATAGGTTTTTTAAATGCTAATTCCTAACTATAACTGGTGTGAAACCTATGGTTTTTTCAGTGAATTTCATAGGTTTTTTAATAGCTAATTTCTATTTTATAATGAATCCTATATTGTATAGTTATGTAATACTATTTTTTGTTTTTTTTGCCCTGGAGCGCTCCCGGTGCGCAGTCTTGCGGCGCGTCCCGGTGCGCGTACCGGGAAGCGTCCCGTTTGCGCCATTGCCGCGAACGAAAACATCATTGTGACGTATTTTTTTAGAACTCTTTTTTCTCCAGGGTACATGTACCGGTACGCGCACCGGGGCGCGCCCCCCCCCCCAAAAAAATAAAAAAACATAAAGGAGTTAGCATGAGGGAAGGACACAGAGAGAGTGATGTTAAGAGAAAGAGAGCTAGAGGGAGCAACACAGAGGGACTGTGTATTAGATAGTTAGACAGAGAGAAGGTGTAATAGGGTGTAAGTGAGAAAAGGAAAATGAATAAGGGAGCGAAAGAAGGGAAGAGAGAGGAAGAAGACTAAAGCAGAGGTACTGGGAGAATGTGAGTGGGTGTTGAAAGTAAAGGGAAGGACAGTAAAGGATGGGGAATGAGGGGTAGTGACGGAACCGGAGTAAAGGAACAGCGTTGAGGGAGGGTGAGAAAAGAGCAGTGAGTGTAAGTAAAGAGGGGTGAAAGAGGGTGGATAAAAGTGAATAAGGGTAAGACATGGGGAGTGACAGAGAAAAAGGACAGAGAGAGTAAAGGAAGGAGTGACTGAAAGGGACTGAGTGAAGCAGCAAAGAAAGGTAAGTGAGGGAGTGTGGGTGAGTTATAGGGAGTGAGCATGATGAAAGAGTAGTGACAGAGTGAGGGGACAGAGACAGTGACGGTAAGAAAGACAGAGTGAGGGAACGGGAGTGAGGAACTGTGAGGACAGACGGACTGAGAGAAGGAGTGAGAGGAGTGGAGTAAGTGAGTAAGGGAAAGGGAATGAGTGAGTGAGGAACGAAGGGAACAGAGGGTAAGGGAAGTAAAGCAGGGGGACTGAAAGAAGTTGAATGTGGTAGGAGAGTAAGGGAAAGAGGAGTAAACATGGAGGATAAGAATAAGTGAGGGAAGCAGAGTAAGGAAACAGGAGAGGTACGGTGAGAGAATAGTAGTGAGGTTAAAGCAAAGAGTGATGGCAAACTACATTTTTTTTGTCACACTTACAATATAATTAATGTAAATTTAATTACTTGTTTTTACTACACTTTGTATCTGTGAAATAGAGAAGAAAAACTAAGTTATAGTTAGTAAAATATATATTTTAAAATAGAAGAGACAAGTCAAGAGGTTAAACATCATAAAAGTGTGCTAAGAAATAAAGTAAGAGTGAAGGACACAGAAAGGGAAATAAAGTAATGTAGGAGGACAAAAAGAGAGAAAAAGAAATAGGAGAGCAAATTACTAAGAGTAAGGTAGATACATTCAGTGACAGAGAGGAAGAGAAGAAGAGAGAAATGAACTGAAAGTAAGAAAGATACTAAAAGAATGTGAGTTAGCAAAACTAAATCAGGAAACAGGAGTAAGTAAAAAGGGAATGACTGAGAGGGAAAGGAGTCTGATTGAGGATGCATTTACAAGAATGAGGAATGGAAGATGACTGAGAATGAGTAAAGGGGAGTCACAGAGTGAAGGGATGAAGGGAGAGAGGATAATATAGAAGGATTGAGGGAAAAGGAGTGAGGAAGTTAGTAGACAGAGAGACTAAGGGAAGGACTGAGTGAAGTGGAATACAATGAGTGAGGAAAGGAAAATGACTAAGGGAGAAAAATAAGGAAAGAGAGGGGAAGAGGACTAAAGCAGTGGAACAGAGAGAATGTGATTCGGTGATGAAACTAAAGAGAAGGACACTGAAAAATAGGAAATGAGAGGTAGTAATGGAACCGGAGTAAAAGGAAAGGGGATGAAGAACGATGAGAGAGGAGCAGTGAAGTTGTTGTAAGAGAAATGATAGAAGGTAGATAAACACAAGTGAGCATAACACAAGGAGAGTGAGGGACTGAGGACATAGAGGTAGTGAACGAAAAACAGAGAGAAGAGGACAAATGAAAGGAGCAAAGAAAGATAAGCCAGGGAGAGTGGGTGAGAAATAGTGACAGACTGCGACAAAAGAGGTGAGTGAGTAAAGAGGAATTACTAAAAGAGCAAAAGAGTAAAAGACGGAAAAGGGAATTAAAGCAGAGACTGAAAGCTGAAAAGTGGTGCAAGGGAGAGAGGGGATACAGACAGTTGAAATGGGAATGAGGGGTTGTGAAAGAAGTGGAGTAAAGGAACAGGGGTGAAACAGAGTGAGAGAAAGACAGTGTGAGTGAGTAAAGAGAGCTGAAAGAGGGTGGAAAAAAAAAGTAAGGGTGAGACAATGGGAATACAATTTAACTTACACAATACAAACTATAGAATAACTTGTACAACATGTTACATAGTTTATTTTTGCTGTTGTCAGAATATATTGAATTTCACAAAAAATAGTGAGTTCAAACTACTCATCATATGACAGCGGGAAACAAAAAACACAATCTAAAAGATTGTGTTCGAAAAAACCCATATAAACTTACAAATCACATATGTACACTAATCTTTGATTCACTTACTTTTCTTTTAAGACAAATAGTACATCATGAAGGTCCTTTTTGTTGGAAAATACTCTGCTGTTCTGTAAAACTTCCATTTCATCGACTTTCTATATGAAAAGCTCCAAGAACATGTGAAATATTTCTCAATGTTTTCATTTCCTTCTTGTGTTCAGTCATGACTCTTTCCTTATTCCTTCACTTTTCTATAAGGCCGAATAGTGTCAGATGTATTAGTATGTTTTAAATTAATGAAAACAAACTCTGAAATTACCGTTTTCCCAACGTTCTGAAAGAAAAGCTCCTACATTTTCACAATATTTAAAAATTCATATTTCCATCTCTGCCTCACTGATATTCAACATTTCCTATAATACTGATATCACTTACTATGAGATCCATTTTCAGTACCTATATGACAACTACAATTTTTATATTATCTTGATCACTTTTACTCACAATATAATTTTAAACAGCAGACTAACTTTTATTAACTGCTCCTGTCTTCATAGGCCAATTACCTTTACTTAAATTTTGGTTGTAAAAACACTAGGTATGAATTTTTTAAGTCAAAAGGCAAACGTTGTTTGAAAGTCAAATGAGTATCATTGCAGTTAGTCCAACCTCTTTGACATTTTAAATAAATTGTATAATGCCCTGATGTTGTTGAAGGACCGTCATGATAAATAATAGCTACAGATGCAAAAGTTCTTCCTGAAATTGATAACTGAGAAGCCACGAAATTTTTTATAGAAGTTGTCAATTTACTTCCATCAGGTCTACATCGTTGGAACATTAAAATGACATACTGACCATAATTTTGTATAAATAATGTGGACAGCATTGCAGACTTACATTGGGTACACACCATATTGTGATCAGCTGCTTTAACTAGATTATTAAAAGGCACTGATTTGCAGTCTGGTAAAGTCACATATATAAATCTTTCGGTGTCTATTGTAGTACTACTTGATAAACTACAGTTGTCGCAGTCATGCTGCCATTGATAAGAAAGGCTAAAAAGATGTTTTATATCTACACCTTCATCTTCCAATACATCAAACATATACATTAAAAATTCCTGACAATCTTGCTGAATATTCTGTGAAAATTGTTTTTGACCAGAACATATGTCTAAAAGATTTCGAATTTCTGAAACACTTTCTATTTTTGCTCTATCACTGCTACATTTCTCAAACACAGAATTCAATAAACAACAGAATCTTTGATCCCGATTTTCAACAACCTGTTCTTGTAAAGTTTTAAGAAAAAAAACAACATTAACCACTACATTAGCATAGCAGTTGACACCAGAACTGTTTTCGAACTAAAATCCAACAACATCTTCAACAGAATCCTTTTTCTTTCTGCTTACAATTACAGTTTCATCTACTTTTTGTCTTTTTGCTACTACCTCACTGCAATTATTCTCATTTCTTCTTTTTCGGCCTACCACACGTTTTTCAAACAGAGGATATTGAGGCAAATGTGGAGCATACTCTCTTCTTAACCTATTGTATGCTTTAACACAATCTAGATCTGCACAAATCTTTGTTTCATCACACTCAATCAAGTAAAATCCTAATAAAGTTCTGACTCGTGATAATGCCACATATGCCATACCCTCTTTAAACACAGAACTTCCAATATTCACCAAAGCACTATCAACACTTAAACCTTGGGATTTATGAATTGTCCCCGCATATGTCAAACAAACAGGAAACTGTTTTCGGCGAACATGTAAGTCTTTCACAAGCAAAAATCTAGCTGAACAACGACAAATTTGTTCTATTTCGTCAATGCCATCAAATTTAATTTTTAAAATTTCAATTCCATCTCTATTTTTGTAATTCACAAAATCAACAACATGACCCATTGCTCCATTTACCAGACCTCTTTCAACATTTAAATTCCTTCTCAAAATGATACGACAATTTAAACACACATTCAGAGTTTTTTCAAAACCAGCAGTTTTAGATATAGTCTTCTCTAATGAATCCAATTTTGATTTCAAATTTTCAGACACATTAATTGTTGCTCCCATATGCTCTATTTTATCTATAGCTTCCAGTTTCACTATCTCTTCATTTTCTAACTTTAACATTTTGTTGTTGAAGATGGAACATTCTTTCAGAGTTGGCATCAAACATATCCCAGATTTGTTCTTGTTAATTTTCTTAAAAATATTCTCTGGAAGAATGTTTTCATTTGGATACAAATTTGAAATTAA
This sequence comes from Lissotriton helveticus, assembly GCF_964261635.1. Taxonomy (NCBI): domain Eukaryota; kingdom Metazoa; phylum Chordata; class Amphibia; order Caudata; family Salamandridae; genus Lissotriton; species Lissotriton helveticus. Next base: position 982,132,183 of record NC_136071.1, on the reverse strand, counting down.
TCGTGCATGTAAAGCTTCTTTCCCATGCTCACTTACTTTTCCGATTCTTACATCTTGTAGAATATTTTTATAATCTTCATCCTTTGCCTGTCGCATATTTTGAAGTAGTTCTGCATATTTGAAATTTAACCATATATTAACGTTTCCAATGCTTCCTAGGCAATTCCTGGTATCTTCATGCGTGACCATTTTAAACACTGGTTGTCCTTTCACTGGAGTCAACTGCAGTAGATCTCCAAAAACAATAATATGTTTCCCTCCAAATAACACATCATACTCTGTTCTAAGAATTTCTTGCATTCTCAAATGCACAAAAGCAAGCATTAGATTTGAGACCATGCTTACTTCATCGATGATAAGAAGTTTCATTTTCTTCAGGACTCTGGAAACTTCGGAACACGCATCTCCAGATAGCTTGTGGTATTGCAATTTGTTATCATGCTCGACTGGTAGCATCAGTAAACGATGTAAAGTAATCCCTTTATTGTTATGAGCTGCCAGCCCAGTTGGAGCGGTAACAACACAAGACAGCGGTGATTCAGTCCTTTTCTGCAGATAAGTTGCAATTGCTTTAATCAGAAAACTTTTTCCGGTTCCCGCTTCTCCACTCACGTACAGTCGGACAGGCTTAAATGATGTACATGAGCACTCTTTTTTCTCATGACTGAATCCATGTTCTATCTGTTCTGTGAGTTCGTCATATATCTGTTTCTGCTCAAGGTTTAGTTGTTTCACCAAATCTTCTAAGTTAACTACATCATCTTGAGCTTGTTCCATAGCTCTTTCCACCTCATCCATGGCAGTGGCAGCTTCATTTTGGATAATTGGTCCTCCAAGTGGATCCTGACTCAATGAAGTAGAACTCTGACTGTCTTGAGAACTGTCTCTAGCAATCTCTACAGCAATTGTGGCTTCTTGCTCTATTTCTTCGTTCAACATTTTCAGATAATTTGGAAAAACAGGACATTCTATGGTATCCTTGGTTGCATTAAAAGAATCTTCATAATAGAGAAAATCTCCAAGTAGTTCCTCTTCTGTACGCCATCGCTTAAAGAGTTGCAATAGAGCTAAATAGTAAAATTCCCTTTTCTCTGGATTTTCGCAACTCAATTTTCGATGATTAATCAAATGGCCTTTTTTCTGCTTCACTAGACATCCTTCACACCCAATTAAAGCATATATTCCATTATTGATATCTTCTCTGATGGTCCTCTTATAAAGATAGTTTTGCAGAACGTCATACAAACAACTGTTCTCAAGATGGCTACTTCTATTTGGATAGTATGTATCCAACATGTTTGTCTTCAAAATATCTGTACTGTTTGGTTCTTTCTCCGCCAAATACTCAATTTCTTGTACAGATTTCAAAACTAAGTTTCGTGCTGCAGCAAGACCTAGACTCACCCAAATAATTGTTCTAGACTTGGCGTAGAGACTTGCTGATGATAACCGATCAGAACATTCATATGCTCCAATTTCTCGATGCGACACCATCTTCAAACTGAAACTGCATAATTTTTTACTTATACTCTTTTCATGTGAAATGTCCTCCCACATTTCCTTCAGTTCTGTCTTTTCTTTTTTTGTGATGTAAGACGTCACATATCGAGCCACAGCAATAGAGTTGTCAGCAACGAACTGAATATCCATGTTAGCATTCCACATGGACAAAATCACTGGGTTGTAGTCGTTGATGTACTTGGACTCTTCGTTTCTTTTTAAATTGTATGTATTTTTTGGTGATTTCCTCGTCACAGTATGTCGCAGAGAAGACATCAAATTATTTACTCTTCCTTTAGAAATCACTGGTCGCGGAAACCCGAAACGACATTTTGTGTAGAACTTGTCCTTGTTTCTGAATTTTCGACAACAGTACTTTCCACAACGATGGGATTGAAAGCGTAAAACTTGTTGCCTTAAACTGTTTTCTTCGGTAGTTTTCGGAACAGCACATGTTGAATACTCTTCAATGAAACTCATCACTGTGTCATTCGAATCTGTTCCAAATTTGGGAGAGGTGTGGCGCCGCGGCCAGGGCGACTGACGCTGGAATCTGGGGACCACGGTTCGATCCCCGGCTCCGGCGGCAGGTTAGCCCAGCACCATGTGACTCTGGGCAATAGCTCGCTTAATCTTCCCGACGGCCCCCAGCGCCTAGAGACCCTTACGGGTGATTGTGCGCTTTACAAATGTGGACTTAACTTAACTATCTTTAATCCACAACAACATATGTATGTGAGGAGCACCTCTCGCTTGATACTCCTTTCTCCAAAAGAAATCCAAAACCTCTCCAAGGGGAGGATTTTTTTTGTTGGTAATGAAAGACATCATAGCTTCAAATCTATGATTGAAATATCTACATACATTCACTGGATCCAAAGAACACAGTTCTCCAGGTGTTTTGAATTCTATATTTTGTATATTTGCATTTGCCTCTCGTAGAAATTGTAGTAAGTCGTCCCATGCATATCAGCACAGCAAAGAGTGAGGAACCATGTAGGAGTTCCTAAGTTTCTTAGCATACATTTCAATTCCCCATGACGACGGTACCAATACTCGTTTGTACCACGCTGACATGCCATGAGATTGATTAGATGAGATTCCAAAATATTGTCTTGCAGATTGACTTTCTCCATAAAGTCCCTCGCCGAAACATTTTGCAGATGTGCTCCACTTTTCAGTATATGGTTTACTGCATAAGAAAGCCCAGACAAGTCACTTTCATACAGTAGATGAAACAAATATGGGATGCATTGACGAAACCTTGGATCTTCAGCATTTAATCTTAAAGTCCGGTATTCAGATGCAGGAATTTGAAGTGGTCGATCATCATATCGTCCACCTCGACCTGTTGGAAATAGCTGTGGAAAACAACGAGCTTCCAAACTTTCTTCCCATACACTAATGGGACTTCCTTTTGCTGCTTTCATTTGAAACAAGTCAATTGCATTCCCCATTACTTCTTTGGAATGCAAAGGATGAACAGTATAATGTTCATATATTTCTTCACTTCTAGATACATCAACTTTTTCAATTTGGCCGGCTGAACAATCACTGTCTTCTGCTGCAGCTGTTTCCTCTGCTCCAACACATACATCTTTGTAGTACTCATTGTTTTTTACCAAATACAACGTTGCCTTTTTGACTTTCCTAACATCCACAAAATCTTGCCAGATTTTCTTACTCTTTGCCGGAATCCCATTAACTAGAATAAACAGAGGTTCCTCTTCCACTTTCTCTACACCAATTGTATCAATATTTTTCTTGAAATCTAGAGGCAAATAAACAACTCTTCCCTTTAATCCTCTCTGTAAATCTGAAGGAGGCAATTTCCCTATCTTAGGCTCCATTCGAACAATAGCCTGAAAAGGATGCACACATTGAATTAAAATAAATTCATATGTATTTAAATTCATCAATTCAGGAGGAATGTCTACCAACTCAAGATTATTATGAACAGCTCTAGCAGGCATTCTGTTTTCATTTAATTTATTATAACAATATTTACAAATACGCTGATCAGAACTCAAATCAAAAGAATCCTCCACCAACAAATAAGTTGCAAAATCCTTCCACTCATTATTATTTAGCTTTTTACATATAAATCAACTAATCTAGTCTGGTGCTTATAATGAGTTCGTCGACAACACACACAACTAAAGTTTGGCCTTTCACTTGATTTTACCTTAAACTTAGAAATTTCCTGGTCAAGCTTTTCTGTACTTAAAAATCTGTACATTGTCTTCCACATTACCTTGAATTTCTGTGTCAATTTCTACACTGTCCTCTTTTTCACAAAAGTAATTTAACTCAATTTCTTCACAAATGGTCTTAACATCTAATTCAGTCCCATGCAAAAGAGCACTGTTTAACTGTTTTAGCTTAAGTGCTGGACTTTTTGCATAATACAACCTTCTCACTAATTTCCTCACTTTCGTATGATGTACTGCTAACATCCTAAAATGATGAAAAACACTGTGACATACTTTTCTAGAAAGACAAGCCAGTGAATGCCCCTGCAAACCTGTGTTTTCTCTCACTCTGCAAGGATCTAACTCTTGCAACATCTTCATTTTCTGTTTTAGACTTTTCTTACTATGTGTCCGTAAGAAATTACGAAGCAAATTGATTGAATCCTGTCGCACACTACAAATACTACTACACTTCCAAGTGTACACAGGACCCTTAGTACGTCTCCCTAAAACTTCATCAGCTAACACCTCTTCTGTATCTCTAGACACAAGTTTCTCTTTTTCAATCGGACAACCGTCTTTCACCTCATATGCTCGACCACTGGTGTCAACTGCATGCACCAAATCATTCTCCTGGAAATAACTCTCCTCATTAAAAAATGGCTCACAACTTGAACTATGCATCCATTCTCCTGAAAAAACTTTACAAAAATTAGTCCGATTAATTACTCTTTTGCATCTACTGTTTGATATGAAAACATCAATTGTCTTGTTAAGTGTCCTAATTCTATTGATTATTAAAATAAATAATTTTTTCTTAACTTCAAAAGCCTGATCAACAATCTTCTCTACACTTTTCTTTTTCTTGTAAAAAAACAGCTCTCTGTTTACCTTTCTTAACATGTTTTAACAAATTTAAAACCACCCTATTGCAAAACATTCGTTTACGAATGTCCCTAAATTGGTTTTGCCTTCTATTCCTATACATATTATTCTCTCCGGCTCCAGTAGTAACATTTTTGGGGGGCCTCTCCTTCCTTTTCAAATTTGCTCTCTCCTTCTGTATATTTACATTCTCCTCAACATTTGTTTTTGATCTACATATGTTCCGTAAGAAAGACTTAGTTGTCTTACCAGGAGCTTTTTTCCTGTTTTTTGAAGTATTTGTTGTAGAGGAGTGCTTTAATTCCGTTGCTGTTTTTGTTTTTTTCCGCTTGGCATCTTTTCTTCTCCTCTGCCTTGAGGGCATATTTCCTTACTATTAAAATCTTGATTTTAATCTGTGTTAAAGAAAAAAATAACACATTATAGACCACTATTACCAAACAACAAAGCAATGACAATAAGCAAACAATATAAACACTAGTTTACAACATATCTAAGTTTATATCGCAGCAACTATGTAACTAGGAGTAACACAGAGAAAAAGAGCTAGAGGAACTAACACAAAAAGACAGAGAGAGTCAGACAAAGAAACAGGTTGAGGGAGTAAAACATAGAGAAGGAGTAAGACAGAGAGAGGGTGTAAGAGGAAGTAAATCAGAGCGAGGATGTAACAAGGAGTAAGTCAGACAGAGAGTGTAACAGGAAGAGAGGAAGAGAATAAAAAAGTCAGAAAGAGGGAGACAGGGTGTAAAACAGACAAAGGTGTAATAGGGAGTAACTCTGGGAGAGAATGTTACAAAGACAAAGGTTGTAAGACGGAGTAAATCAGGAAGAGGATGTAAGAGAAAGTGTGACTTATAAATTGCTGTAACAAAGAGAGAGAGGGAATAAATTAAAGACAGGGTGTAAGAGAAAGTAAGTCAAAGAGACAGTGTAACAGAGTGTAACACAGAGTCAGGGTGTAAAAAGGAATAAGTCAGAGAGAGGGTGTTAGAAGGGGACAGGTGGAAAAATAGAGTAAGTCAGGAAGAGAATATAATAGAGACTAATACATTGTTGATAATCCTTGGCAAAGAAATGTTGGTGCATAAAGGAATTGTATTTTCTAAATGAGTGAGGTTTCAGTAGTGTAATGAAATGTTTATACATATGACCTGCGCTCTGTTTTGTAAATGTTATTTAAAAAAAGATTTCGGGCACATGAATTGGTTGTACATTATTGACAAGGATTAGATAGTATCTGCATGATTAAAAAAATATATTTGCACATTTCACAATCATGTCACCTGTGTTTCCTCAGATTAGTAAGCAGATTGTGCAGATGAGGTGAGGCCTGTCCAGGGGTGCAGAGGACGTAAGTCCTGTGTCCAACAGTGCTGTGGACAGGACTCACCTCCTCTGACCCTTAGACAAGCCTCACCTCCTCCATGCCCCCTGAACAAGCCTCAATCTATTGGGAATAATAGATGGTAACAGGATGCAAATGAGGTGAGACCTGACCAGGAGTACAGATGAGGTCAGGCCTGTCCTGGGAAGCAGAGGTGTTGAGGCCTGTGTCTAAGAGGGCAGTGGAATGGACTTCATGAAGCCTCTACCCCACTGCACTCTTAGGCACAGGCCTCACCTCCTTTGCACCCCTGGACAGGCCTCTCTCCCACTACACTTGAACACAGGCCTCATCTCCTCTGCACCCGTGGACAAGCCTCACCTCATCTGCAACCCTGAACAGGCCTCACCTCATCTGCACCCCTGGACAGGCCTCACCTCATCTACACCCCTGGACAGGCCTCACCTTATCTGCACCCTGTTACCATCTATTATACTCAATAGATTGAGGCCTGTCCAGGGGGCACGGATGAGGTGAGGCTTGTCCAAGTGTCAGAGGAGGTGAGTCCTCTCCACTGCACTCTTGGATACAGGCCTCACCTCCTCTGCACCCCTGGACATGCCTCACATCATCTGCACAATCTACTTCCTAATCTGAGGAAACACAGGTGACATGATTGTGAAAGGTTCAAATATATCTATTTAATCTTGCAGACATTATGTATTCCTTCTCAAAAATGTAAAAGCTATTAATTTGCCCCAAAATCGTTTTTCCAATAACATTCAAGAAACAGAGTGCTCGTCCTATGTACAAGAATTCGATTAGTAAGCAGATTGTGCAGATGAGGTGAGGCCTGTCAAGGGGTGCGGAGGAGGTAAGTCCTGTGTCCAAGAATGCTGTGGACAGGACTCACCTCCTCTGACCCCTATACAAGCCTCACCTCCTCCGTGCCCCCTGGACAGGCCTCAATCTATTGGGTAAAATAGATAGTAGCAGGATGCAGATGAGGTGAGACCTGACCAGGAGTACAGATGAGGTCAGGGCTGTCCTGGGGAGCAGAGGTGTTGAGGCCTGTGTCTAAGAGGGCAGTGGAATGGAGTTCATGAAACCTCTCCCCCACTGCACTCTTAGACACAGGCCCCACCTCCTTTCCTCTATCTTACAAATGTTGATACCAAGCATGATCAAAAAACATGACACAAACCAACAAGAATGAATCTCAATCTGCTTCCTAATCTGAGGAAAGACAGGTGACATCATTGTAAAAAGTTCCAATATATTTATATAATCATGCAGACACTATTTATTCTTTCTCAAAAATGTAAAAGCCATTGATTTGCCCCAAAATCGTTTTTTAAATAACATTTTAGAAACAGAGCGCAGGTCCTATGTACAAGCATTCAATTTCACTACTGAAACCTCACTATTTCACAAAATACAAATCCTCTATTTTGCAAATGTTAATACCAAGCATTATCAAAAAACATGACACAAACCAACAGCAAAGAAGCTCAATGTGCTTCCTAATCTGAGGTAACACAGGTGACATCATTGTGAAAGGTTCAAATATATTTATTTAATCATGCAGACACTATTTATTCCTTCTCAAAAATGTAAAAGCCATTGATTTGCCCCAAAATCGTTTTTTAAATAACATTTTAGAAACAGAGCGCGGGTCCTATGTACAAGCATTCAATTTCACTACTGAAACATCACCATTTTACAAAATACAATTCCTATATCTTGCAAATGTTGATACCAAGCATTATCAAAAACATGACACAAACCAACAGCAAAGAAGCTCAACGTGCTTCCTAATCTGAGGTAACACAGGTTACATCATTGTGAAAGGTTCAAATATATTTATTTAATCATGCAGACACTATTTATTCCTTCTAAAAAATGTAAAAGCCATTGATTTTCCCCAAAATCGTTTTTTAAATAACATTTTAGAAACAGAGCGCAGGTCCTATGTACAAGCATTCAATTTCACTACTGAAACATCACTATTTTACAAAATACAATTCCTCTATCTTGCAAATGTTGATACCAAGCATTATCAAAAAGCATGACACAAACCAACAGCAAAGAAGCTCAATGTGCTTCCTAATCTGAGGTAACACAGGTGACACCATTGTGAAAGGTTCAAATATATTTATTTAATCATGCAGACACTATTTATTCTTTCTCAAAAATGTAAAAGCCATTGATTTGCCCCAAAATCGTTTTTTAAATAACATTTTAGAAACAGAGTGCAGGTCCTATGTACAAGCATTCCAGGTCACTACTGAAACTTCACAATTTTACAAAATACAATTCCTCTTTGCAGCAACAACTTTTTAGCAAGCATTTTCAAAAAACATGACACAAAGCAACATTAAAAAAACACAATTTACTTCCAAATCTTCTCCATAGAGTATACAAGTCTCTATCTATATTAAATGAATCATTACTCACCTTTACAAATGCTTTGGGAGATTAAGAAAAGTGTCAGACACACACACCAATATTTCTTTAGCAGAGCAAAAGGTATGTACTCCAGGCACTGCAACCATGAATGGCACAAAAAACCTCTAATTCTACACACATATCCCTCATGTTAACCAATTAAAACTCTTCCCTCTCTATTTTCAGACCAACACCCTTCCCCCCTCAGCCCTTTCTACCTGTTACCATGGCAACTCCCTCCTCACTGAGCTCTCAGGTTTAAAAGTTTACTCTACAATGTTGCAAATGAACTCAGCAAGGATGTTTGACCTCTCAATACACCAGCTTATTCGGTGCAATGTTTCTTTAAATGACTTTTTCTTAACCATTCAAATTACTTCTTTCACACAACAGAACCATGCACCCTAACTTTCAGTTTTCGACTATCTGAACCCACCAATCATTGCTTGTGATTCAAGAGCATTGAAACTCCACAGTTTTTTTTTTACAAACTCCTACTATTCCAACTGCCATTTCATTCCCACACTTCATCTGACTGCACCAGAACCTCCTCTCACCATGCTTTCTGTCTGGATTATTGGACATGGCTACATCCACTGGGCTCAAAGGTATGCAGCTATCAGAAATTTTCACAACCGTGATTTACCAAATGTAGACATCAAGTGGATTGGCCAAAGAGGATTGAGATGTCATCAATTGATACCATTGGTGAAAACCTTTTTGCATCTGACACACCCTCACCTCATAATTCTGCACTGTGGTGGAAATGACTTAGGCACTTTGACTGGGGTAGGTCTGGAAATGCTTTTAAAGGACACCTTTGAGCAATTGATGGCACTTTTTCCTCAAACTGCCTTGGTATATTCCAATATATGCCAAAGACAGAAATGGAAGCGGTCCAACCAATTTTGTCCACAATTTGAGAAAGCACGGAAACGTGAATAAATCTGTTTCTGCTTACATGAGAGACTATGGAATGGGTTCAATATACAACAATAACTTGCGTTACAACATGCAAGATATCTACAGAGGAGATGGTGTGCACTTCTCAGATGAGTGGAATAGAATATTCCTCCTGAATTTAAGACTGTGCATTGGAACCTACTCGTGGGGACCTAAATCAGCCACAGAACCCAAAAGCTCTTTTCAGGGCTACCCTACCTCTGATCACTCCAAATCATTATTTTACTCTAACTTTTTTCACTGTTTTTCAACAAAGTACGCTCCCCGGTACGCTCCCCGGTACGCGTACCGGGCGCTCCCCCGCGAAACATTAAAAAAAAATAGCTTTTTTAGGCCTATATGGGCATCCTAAGCCCCCTCAGAAAACCTAGGGGGTCAGGGGGCGTCTACCGTGTCCCCTTTTACCCATTCCCAACGTTGTTTGTCCTCCATCTTGTGTCTCAAATCTATCGAAACACAAGATGGAGGACTCCCGTAGCGCTGCCGGTACGCGTACCGGGGCGCGCACCAGTAAGCGCTCCCAAAAATTTTTTAAAGTTAATTTACATAAAAACCACTGGAGAGACTTTCACCAAATATAGAATAGGCCCTACTACATAACAGTCCCTACCATTTTCCCAAATTTGGTGGAATTCCATTGAGCCATTTGGGCTGTAGCCCCGTCTAAATATCCTGAGGTAAATTACATGACAAAAACACATATGAAGTGTTAGAATTTACAACCAATTAAAATGTTACTTTCATTTTCTACTTTTTTTTCCTGACATTTGATTGGTTATGTACATGAATATAAATGAAAAATGAGAGGGAAACACGGCCATTTTGACTACAACTACCTGAGGTACATCTTTAAAGAATTTTCTCCATTTATCTTCATCACCTTTCAATAAGGTAAGTTGTTAATTTGTAAGGGGCACTTTAAGTTAATTTGTAAAAACGTTTTCTGATAGTTATTTACTGTCCCTCTGTTATAGTTATAGATTGAGATAGGCTTCTCTGTTATAGTTATAGATTGAGTTAGGCTTCTCTGGTATAATTATGAAATTACTTAGCTGGCTTCTTCACATACACATTTTTGATATTTCTACTTCCTGCCTGATACCCTACACTGCCCAAAGATAACTTCACTGTTAAAAACTCAGAAGTACCTGTCTAAACTTAAACCCAACACTGCCCTAACTCTACTGATATATTTATTTTTAATGCAATTTACAGCAAGAAAATGGAAGGAGAACCAAACAAAATTAATATTTCTTTCGAAATTGTTCTGGAGAACAATCCTGAGGAAGACTTTGACTTTATGGATCAGTCTCTGGACGAAGAGTTAGTTAATTGTGTGGAAGAAATGGAATCATGGACTGAAAATGAGGACATTCCTGATGATGTAATGTTGGAAGTTCTTTTACATTTTGAAAGTTAACAACAATAAATTTTTATTTAACAATTAAAAATTGTTCCAGACATTATTCATTTTTATATGTAATTCATGAAATAGTACCAAAATGATTATAATATAAAGTGAGACTTATAGTATACTGTGCAACTTTTTTGTGTTACATAGTAATTTTGCTCATAGTTACTTCCTTTCTCCCACTATATTATCTCCAATGTGTATTTCACATTTCTTTTCATCTGCTGCCTCCATGTTGTTTCTGCTTTACTGACAGACTATGAAATAGATTCCATATACCACAATAATTTCTGTAACAACATGCAAATTATCTACAGAGGAGACGGTGTACATTGAATTTAAGACTATGTATTGGTACCTACATGCTGGTACTTAAATCACCCACACAACACAACAACTCTATGCAAAGCTACCCTACCTCTAAGCACTTTAAATTATTATTTTACTGTTTCACTGGGTTTTCCCCTTGGTACGCTCCCCGGTACGCTCCCCGGTGCGATACCGGGCGCTCCCCCCGCGAAAATCGAAATTAAAAAAAAAATTGTTTTGCCTCGCGGGGCCCTTAAATTATTTTAAATTAAATTAAATTATAATGATAGAGAAGACAGAAATTCAAAAGTTAAATAAAACAGGAAAAATAACACGTTTTCCTTTAGAAAAATCCAGGAAAGGACTTTAAACCCGGTACATCACATAGCAATACTGAGAAAAACATTTGAACAACAGTACAAATGCAATAATCATGCCAGTAATCAAAAATAACTAAGGCATAGAGTAACACATCACACAAAATGTAAATATCTATGACATTAGATATTATCAAGAGATGTCAGGAGATATCTAAACAAAAATTACAGTTAGCAAATATTTGTTTATTACAAACATGAACAGTTGTCAGATATGAAAGATGCATTGCATCAACAGTTATCAAACATAGGGAAGCTATACATTACAGAGGACTTTTTAGATACAATTCAACTCAAATCTAAAGAGATGTGCAGATTTTTTAAACCACAGAGCGACACTCTTCCATAGAGTTAAGTCCTTTGTTGACACTGTCACAACGCAGTATCCAACAAGACTAGTTTTTATTCAGTGCATTAGCGATACTGCCACCTCTTGCGGAGATATGTATAACTTCTATCACTTGCCAACGCATTTCGCTGGGAGCATGATTCAGTTCCAGGTAATGGGATACAAGGGGGGCATTTTCAGTATTACAGCGTATTCTGCTCTTATGTTGTCCCAATCAAAGTTTTGATTTTTTGTGTCGTCTGACCGATATAAATCAGGTCACACGGACACCAAATTGAATACACAACATTGGTTGTGTTGCAATTCGAGTAATAACGTAGATCATGAATGACATTCCCATGGGCAAACTGCTTGGTGTTCATACTTGTGGCGCACATCAGGCAGCCACCACATTTATAATGGCCAAAAATTTTGTTGAGGCCCCACAAAGATGTAAGGTTGAGGGTCTCAACACGGGGTAGTGCTGCCCTGACCAAATGGTCACGGAGATTTCTTCCTCTTTTGGAGGAAAAGAATGGCTGTTCCTGCATAATACCAGTCAAAATGACTAAAGGCCAATGGCGTTTGATGATTGTTGAAATTTGATTACTACGTGTCCCAAATGTAGTAACACATGGAATCCGCTTCATTGGTTTCTTGGCTTTAGGGGTCAGTAAAAATTCTCGGTGATTAAACCACGCGCGTTTCATTGACTTCTTGATCAACTTACGTGGATAGCCACGTTGTTGAAGTTTCTTTAATAGAATCTCTGCCTCACAAAAATAATCTTCTTTAAAACGGCAATTCCTGCGAATCCGCAGAAATTGCCCAAAGGGCAGTCCATCCCTAAGACCTCTAGGGTGATTGCTGGAATATTCAAGTAAGGTGTTCCGAGCCGTGGGTTTTGTGAATAGCTTAGTGGACTAACCCCCATTGTGTGGAAAGTTGGTCAAATCAAGAAAGTCAATTTGTTCCTTACTGGAATTCGAGGTAAACCTCAAATCCAAGGAACACGTATTCAGCCATCTTAGAAACACAGTAAAATCGTCCGTACTGCCAGTCCAAATAAAGAAAATATCATCAATATAACGTCGCCAATTGCAGATGTTATCAAAAAAAGGATTAATGTCACTGTCAAAAATAAAGCGTTTTTCAAAATCATCTACAAACAGGATGGCAAAATTGGGGGCATAAGAAGCCCCCATAGATGTCCCCTTAATCTGCAAATAATATTGTCCGTCAAACTCAAAGTAGTTGTGGGTTAAAGAAACACGTAACAATTCAACAATAAAGTCAGTCGGGACAGGCATAGGGGCCATCCTTGTGTCTAGAACTTTTCTGATCACCTCTAGTCCCTACAGCTGGGGAATGTTGGTATATAAGGACTCAAGGTCCAAACATACCAACAGTTGAGTTTGAGGGCAAAATTGCATCATTTCCAATTGAGAAATAATATCTCCACTGTCACGGACATAGCTTTTAGTTGTCATAGCAAAGTCTTTGATAAATATATCTATATATTTACACAATGGTTCCAGGACCGACCCACAGCCAGACACTATGGTTCGACCTGGTGGATTAACCAAGTCCTTATGAATTTTCGGGATTGTATATAGGACTGGCTTCCGTGGAGTTTTCTGATTTAAAAAGGCAAACTCTTTGTCACTCAAGTAGCCCTCATTTTTAGCAATTGTTGTGGTGTTAATGATCATATTTTGGATGTCAGTGAGGGGATTGGATCTCAAAGGCAGATAATGGTCTTTGTTATGAAGTTGACGTTTAACTTCAGCCTTATATTTATCCATAGACTGCACAACAATCCCCCCACCTTTATCTGCAGGCTTAACAATAACTTCCTGGTTTTGTTTCAGTTTCACTAATGCCTGTCGTTCATCAAGAGAGATATTGTATGGAATATACTCAAAGTTTTTATTCCGAGCCTTCAGCACCATTGATTCAAATGCCAGCAGTTTAATTGGCATTTTACTAGATGGGGGATTAAAGACAAAAGGAGGACGTAAACCAGATTGGCTGTCACTCATGGGCGTGACATTGTTTAGAAAAAAGGCTTTCAACCGCAGCTTTCTAAAAAATTGTAGGAGCTCAAGCTGGGTTTCGAAAATACAAGATTTTTCAGTTGGTACAAAGCTGAGTCCTTTGGTTAACAATGAAATCTCAGCCGATGAGAGTAAATATTCTGATATATTAAAGATCGGTATAGTGTCCATCACCCTCGAGGTTATTTCAGTTATTGCGGGGGGGCCCCCTGGTAAAACTTCCTGTGGGTTTGCCTCTCTCCCGCCTGGAAGTTCCAATTCTGTGGTGGGGGATTGATAAGAAGAGGACAACCTCTGGCTCTGCCTCGCCCCCTTCCACTCTGGTCTAAAAAAGGGGGAGGAGCAGATACATCATTCAGCGTACCCGACCTCAAGCTGGTGTTAGGGTCAGACTCATCCGCTGAACTTGCTGAGGAATCAGAAAAAGTCACTCCAACATTTCTCTTAAAACGGCCCCAAGTGGGGTAATTGTCGGAGTATTGTTGTCGCGGTTGAGTAAAAAATTCATCTTTTAAATATGGATGGAAACGTGTCTGGTCAAAGTTAGTTATATCCTTTTGTATTTTATTGTTTTTTTTATTACGCTCTATGGACTCAAATTCCATAATGGTTTTCATAACTTTGTCAAGGGCCGCCTTGGCATCTGCAACTATATTGCCTTCTGATAGTCCTTTCTCAAGGTCAGCTATTATCTCTAATTCCTTTTTACTATGCTCCAATGCCGTATCAAGGCCATGCACCAACCAATGGCGGGAGCATGTAACACCTATATGGCTGAAGCCTTTATGGAATTTAGGGTCATTAGTGAATATCACAGGTACATTCCGAACCTGTAACCCAACCGGTATCACATCCTTCTTAAGATACTCAGTCATCATCAAAGCATGTTGCGTTGTACGGACATGTTATTTCCTACATTGCTCTAATTCATCAAGCAATGCTTCTCCTTCATTTACAATAGGTGTTGTCACTGCTGAGCCCAACAGTGACGGTCCATTTTTAATTCTGGAAATGTATTCCTCTGAATAAGTAGGAACATCAATATTAGCCATCATAATTTAGAGCAAATACCAAGGCCAAAAGGCCCTCACAGCCAAGAGACTGTACTTAAATTATTAACAACCACAGGGGCTGTCCATCAACCCCGAACCCGGGACAATCGGTTATTACATCAAACAATAGGTTCAGGGAAAGAAAAAGCACATCTAGAACTATGCGTGATCTATTTAAGAAAAAAGTGAAGACATTTATCACAAAGCATATAATAGCAGAAGATGATTGAAGAAGCCCAGAGAACTGTATTACCAGTATCAAAAAAGATATTATTTATTATATATACTACACAAAATCATTAAAAAACTAAGCTCAAGACAAACAGTGCTGGTGTACATAGGCAAAACATATAACAAAAACCAGACATGTGGCAAACACAACCACTACATGGTAAAGAAGGAACAACATAAACATAAATGTAGTGTCCTTATGAATTTGGGCCACAGAAAAGCGTCAACGGCGTTTCGACCGCTGGTTATTTATGCAGTCATCTTCAGGACAGAAAATTGCTTGAGCGTTGTATATCTGTACAATGAAAAATCAATTTAGATAATTCACTAAATTCATACATATTTCTAGTTCATAAAGGCTTCTTCCAAAGAAAAAGGCAAGAGTCAGAAAAGAAAAAGAAGAACACCTCTTGAGAAGTCGGAAAATAGCTATAGACCAGCAGCAAAAAAGCCATAAAGTGACTTAAAGCATCATACCACCAGAATAATTTAAAATCCAGGCGACATCACCTGAAAAAGATCGCTGGGGACCAATCAATAAGTTATGGTCATCCACACGTTTATTTTAGGCGAGCTAAAACGCAGAAATGTACAAATTTAGTAAGGCTATACTAGCCCGTTCTCGATATATAATGTGGCCCAGGGATTAGAACTTACTGGGAAAACGTGTTGAAAACACTACGTAAAATAGAGTTTAAAATCTGTAGCAGTGGCATCAGCCAGCTGTAGGCCCAATAATTTGGCTAGAAAAAGAGAAAAAAGCAAGTGCCAATGTATTAGTCTATAACGGTCTCCTTGAGCAACAAGCTGACAAAAAGCTTAGAGCCTCAGATACTACGTGGGCGCTATATTTAAACTGCCGTAAAATATGTGGGTCAGAGAAAAGCAGCTGTCATTCAAAAAGGCCGTTAGTCGACCATCAAAGAATCAAAAGGTCTCCAAATGTAAACAATTTTTAATCTAACAAGGATACACAATAGTGAAAGTTTAGACGTACTCAGTTTCCGTATAACTTAAACCGAAAGCTGGGTCAGGCACACAGATATCATACAAGTGCTGATAGTATAGAAATTCAAAGTTACTTGTGACAAAACTAGGTACGGATTATCAATTTGGCATAAAGGAAAACTCATACAAGAACGGAAAAAGGGGGAGGGGACCGGGGGGAAGGGTGGAGGCTTTTACATTATTCTGGTGGTATGATGCTTTAAGTCACTTTATGGCTTTTTTGGTGCTGGTCTATAGCTGTTTTCCGACTTCTCAAGAGGTGTTCTTCTTTTTCTTTTCTGACTCTTGCCTTTTTCTTTGGAAGAAGCCTTTATGAACTAAAACTATGTATGAATTTAGTGAAATATCTAAATTGATTTTTCTTTGTACAGATATACAACGCTCAAGCAATTTTCTGTCCTGAAGATGACTGCATAAATAACTAGCGGTCGAAACGCAGTTGACGCTTTTCTGTGGCCCAAATTCATGAGGACACTACATTTATGTTTATGTTATTCCTTCTTTACCATGTAGTGGTTGTGTTTGCCACATGTTTGGTTTTTGTTATATGTTTTGCCTATGTACACCAGCACTGTTTGTCTTGAGCTTAGTTTTTTAATGATTTTGTGTAGTATATATAATAAATAATATATTTTTTGATACTGGTAATACAGTTCTCTGGGCTTCTTCAATCATCTTCTGCTATTATATGCTTTGTGATAAATTTCTTCACTTTTTTCTTAAATAGACCACGCATAGTTCTAGATGTGCTTTTTCTTTCCCTGAACCTATTGTTTGATGTAATAACCGATTGTCCTGGGTTCGGTGTTGATGGACAGCCCCTGTGGTTGTTAATGATTTAAGTACAGTCTCTAGGTTGTGAGGGCTTTTTGGCCTTGATATTTGCTCTAAATTATGATGGCTAATATTGATGTTCCTACTTATTCAGAGGAATACATTTCCAGAATAAAAAATGGACCGTCACTGTTTGGCTCAGCAGTGACAACACCTATTGTAAATGAAGGACAAGCATTGCTTGATGAATTAGAGCAATGTAGAAAAAAAATGTCTGTACAACGCTACATGCTTTGATGATTTATAGATTTATCTTTTCCAAATTTATAGAGGATAGTGACTATCTTGAAACTAACCAAGCAGGTTTCCGTCCCTGTCACTCGACGGAATCTGTCATTTTGGCCGTTCAAAACACATTAAGATCAAATGCGGATAAAGGCATCCACCAGGCACTGGTTCTCCTTGATTTGTCGGCCGCGTTCGACACGGTTGATTTTTCTATTCTAATTAGCCGTGTCGAGCAGGCCGGCCTCAGGGGCGCTGCCCTTGAGTCGATCACTTCCTTTATCTCGAACCGCACTCAAGCGGTTCGCTTAGGGCCTTTCACTGCTTCAAGAACCACCTCCACTTGTGGGGTCCCACAGGGATCCTCACTTTCCCCTTTGCTTTTCAATTTGTATCTGCGCCCCCTCCTTCACCTCCTAAAACAATTCAATGTCACAATCTTGAATTATGCTGACGATTTACAGCTAATTTTCCCTCTGAATACTCCTGATTCAGTCGCCCACTTTCACCAAACTATGCTTATGATACAACGCTGGATGAGCTTAAACCACCTCAAGCTCAACCCGGGTAAAACCGAGTTAATTCTTCCCGGGGACAGCAGTATCAGCTGGGGCCCTCATTATTGGCCTTTGAGCCTTGGTCCTGCCCCAGTCCCTGCTTCTTCAGTGAAGAGCTTGGGTGTTACACTTGCATCGGATCTTTCATTAAAAGCTCAAGTCGGAGCAGTTGTTTCTGCTAGTTTTTACCAGATTAGGAAAATAAAAAAGATTGCACAATTTCTGACATACTCAGCCCTTATCCAGGTCACCATCGCACTGGTACTCTCCAGGCTGGACTTTTCTAATAGTCTGTACCTGGGCCTTCCATCTGGCCTTTTAAAAAGACTCCAACTAGTGCAGAACCAAGCAGCCAGACTTGTTCTTAAACAACCTAGGCGGTGTTCCATCAGGCCTGGCCTAGAACAATTACACTGGCTGCCTGTATCTCAAAGAATCATGTTTAAGTCCGGCTGTATCATATACAAGAGTCTACAAAACATAGGGCCTCAGTTCATCAATCAGTTGGTCTCCAAATACAAGCCCACTCGCAATCTTAGATCCATCAATAAAGACTTGCTGGTTGTTCCCTCTTACAGGAGAAAGCGTCAGGGCGGCAGCTGTTTCCATTACTTAGCTGCTGTCCTATGGAACTCCCTACCACTTTCCCTTCGGCTCAGCCCAGACTTTCTAACTTTTAGACGTTCTTATAAAACTTGGCTGTTCAGACAGGCTTATTTTCAGTAAGTTGTTGTGTTAGGTTCCTACTTCAACAGCGCCATGAAGCCCACGGGCGTACGTGCGCTTTACAAAAAAACCCTAACATAACATAACATAACATAACATGATGACTGAGTATCTTAAGAATGATGTGATACCGGTTGGGTTACAGGTTCGGAATGTACCTGTGATATTCACTAATGACCCTAAATTCCGTAAAGGCTTCAGCCATATAGGTGTTACATGCTCCCGCCATTGGTTGGTGCATGGCATTGATACGGCATTGGAGCATAGTAAAAAGGAATTAGAGATAATAGCTGACCTTGAGAAACGACTATCAGAAGGTAATATAGTTGCAGATGCTAAGGCGGCCCTTGACAAAGTTACGAAAACCATTATGGAATTTGAGTCCATAGAGCGTAATAAAAAAAACAATAAAATACGATAGGATATAACTAACTTTGACCAGACACGTTTCCATCCATATTTAAAAGATGAATTTTTTACTCAACCGCGACAACAATACTCCGACAATTACCCCACTTGGGGCCGTTTTAAGAGAAATGTTGGAGTGACTTTTTCTGATTCCTCAGCAAGTTCAGCGGATGAGTCTGACCCTAACACCAGCTTGAGGTCGGGGACGCCGAATGGTGCATCTGCCCCTCCCCCTTTTTTAGACCAGCGTGGAAGGGGCGAGGCAGAGCCATAGGTCGTCCTCTTCTCATCAATCCCCCACCACAGAATTGGAACTTCCAGACGGGAGAGAGGCAAACCCGCAGGAAGTTTTACCAGTGGGGCCCCCCGCAATAACTGAAATAACCTCGAGGGTGATGGACACTATACCGATCTTTAATCTATCAGAACATTTACTCTCATCGGCTGAGATTTCATTGTTAACCAAAGGACTCAGCTTTGTACCAACTGAAAAATCTTGTATTTTCGAAACCCAGCTTGAGCTCCTACAATTTCTTAGAAAGCTGCGGTTGAAAGCCTTTTTTCTAAACAATGTCACGTCCATGAGTGACAGCCAATCTGGTTTACGTCCTCCTTCGGTCTTTAATCCCCCATCTAGTAAAATGCCAATTGAACTGCTGGCATTTGAATCAATGGTGCTGAAGGAAGTATCGGCTCTGAATAAAAACTTTGAGTATATTCCACACAATATCTCTCTTGATGAACAACAGGCATTAGTGAAACTGAAACAAAACCAGGAAGTTATTGTTAAGCCTGCAGATAAAGGTGGGGGGATTGTTGTGCAGTCTATGGATAAATATAAGGCTGAAGTTAAACGTCAACTTCATAACAAAGACCATTATCTGCCTTTGAGATCCAATCCCCTCACTGACATCCAAAATATGATCATTAACACCACAACAATTGCTAAAAATGAGGGCTACTTGAGTGACAAAGAGTTTGCCTTTTTAAATCAGAAAACTCCACGGACGTCAGTCCTATATACACTCCCGAAAATTCATAAGGACTTTATTAATCCTCCAGGCCGACCCATAGTGTCTGGCTGTGGGTCAGTCCTGGAACCATTGTGTAAATATATAGATATATTTATCAAAGACTTTGCTATGACAACTAAAAGCTATGTCCGTGACAGTGGAGATATTATTTCTCAATTGGAAATGATGCAATTTTGCCCTCAAACTCAACTGTTGGTATGTTTGGACCTTGAGTCCTTATTTACCAACATTCCCCAGCTGGAGGGACTAGAGGTGATCAGAAAAGTTCTAGACACAAGGACGGCCCCTATGCCTGTCACGACTGACTTTATTGTTGAATTGTTACGTATTTCTTTAACCCACAACTACTTTGAGTTTGACGGACAATATTATTTGCAGATTAAGGGGACATCTATGGGGGCTTCTTATGCCCCCGATTTTGCCATGCTGTTTGTAGATGATTTTGAAAAACGATTTATTTTTGACAGTGACATTAATCCTTTTTTTGATAACATCTGCAATTTGCGACGTTATATTGATGATATTTTCTTTATTTGGACTGGCAGTACGGACGATTGGACTGTGTTCCTAAGATGGCTGAATACGTGTTCCTTGGATTTGAGGTTTACCTCGAATTCCAGTAAGGAACAAATTGACTTTCTTGATTTGACCATCTTTCCACAGAATGGGGGTTTGTCCACTAAGCTATTCACAAAACCCACGGCTCGGAACACCTTACTTGAATATTCCAGCAATCACCCTAGAGGTCTTAGGGATGGACTGCCCTTTGGGCAATTTCTGCGGATTCGCAGGAATTGCCGTTTTAAAGAAAATTATTTTTGTGAGGCAGAGATTCTATCAAAGAAACTTCAACAACGTGGCTATCCACGTAAGTTGATCAAGAGGTCAATGAAACGCGCGTGGTTTAATCACCGAGAATTTTTACTGACCCCTAAAGCCAAGAAACCAATGAAGCGGATTCCATGTGTTACTACATTTGGGACACGCAGTAATCAAATTTCAACAATCATCAAACGCCATTGGCCTTTAGTCATTTCCACTGGTATTACTCAGGAACAGCCACTCTTTTCCTACAATAGAGGAAGAAATCTCCGTGACCATTTGGTCAGGGAAGCACTACCCCGTGTTGACACCCCCAACCTTACATCTTTGTCAGGTCTCAACAAAATTGTTGGCCATTATAAATGTGGTGGCTGCCTGATGTGCGCCACAAGTATGAACACCAAGCAGTTTGCCCATGGGAATGTCATTCATGATCTACGTTATTACTCGAATTGCAACACAACTAATGTTGTGTATGCAATTTGGTGTCCGTGTGACCTGATTTATATCGGTCAGACGACACAAAAAAATCAAAACTCGATTGGGACAACATAAGAGCAGAATACGCTGTAATACTGAAAATGCCCCCCTTGTATCCCATTACCTGGAACTGAATCATGCTCTCAGCGAGGTGCGTTGGCAAGTGATAGAAGTTATACATAGCTCCGCAAGAGGTGGCAGTATCGCTAATGCACTGAATAAAAACGATTGTCGTTGGATACTGTGTTGTGACAGTGTCAACAAAGGACTTAACTCTATGGAAGAGTGTCGCTCTGTGGTTTAAAAAATCTGCACATCTCTTTAGATTTGAGTTTAGTTGTATCCAAAAAGTCCTCTGTAATGTATAGCTTCCCTATGTTTGATAACTGTTGATGCAATGCATCTTTCATATCTGACAACTGTTCATGTTTGTAATAAACAAATATTTGCTAACTGTAATTTTTGTTAAGATATCTCCTGACATCTCTTGATAATATCTAATGTCATAGATATTTACATTTTTTGTGATGTGTTACTCTATGCTTTAGTTATTTTTGATTACTGGCATGATTATTGCATTTGTACTGTTGTTCAAATGTTTTTCTCAGTATTGCTATGTGATGTACTGGGTTTAAAGTCCTTTCCTGGCTTTTTCTAAAGGAAAACGTGTAATTTTCCGGTTTTATTTAACTTTTGATTTTCTGTCTTCTTTATCTTTATAATTTAATTGTTTTCTTCATGTTTATATCAAATTATTTTGACCACGTGGTTTATTTACTAACCAGGATATTATTCCTCGTTAAATCCCTATTTCGAACGTTTTTGTTATCTGTTAGGTGACCGCCTTAAATTGATCCGGCTGGCAACTTTGCATGTTTCAATAATTCTATAGCTCACTTTAGGCAGCGGATATTGCGTTTTCCAATGAATATCTAAGTGGATATTACTGTTCCAATATGGCGGTACCCGCATTTGTCTGTGACCACATTGTAGTCCGCCTTCTATGCCAATGGCTAGTAGTATTTATTTCCGGTTACCAACCACCATTCGTCAGAAGCGGACGAAAACACACAGGCGTGGTGATCCAAACGCTGCAATTTTTCACAGCCGGTAAGCACGACTCTTGCTTGATTTAGTATCTTACTATAGGTGTCAATGTTAAGTCCTTATTCTATTCAACTCGGCATAGTTTATATACTCTATGACACGCCGTGTATAGATTAGTTCCTTGCACTTGAATACCCTGCAGGAGGGTCCCCTGAGTAATTTTCCTTCTTCCCTTCAGTCCTTTCTTCCTTTCCCCCCCTTCCCTTCCTCCCCGTTTCTTCTTTCTCCTCCACCCTTCCCCCCCCCTTTTTCGTTCTTGTATGAGTTTTCCTTTATGTCAAATTGATAATCTGTACCTAGTTTTGTCACAAGTAACTATGAATTTCTACACTATCGGCACTTGTATGATATCTGTGTGCCTGACCCAGCTTTCGGTTTAAGTTATACGGAAACTGAGTACGTCTAAACTTTCACTATTGTGTATCCTTGTTAGATTAAAAATCGTTTACATTTGGAGACCTTTTGATTCTTTGATGGTCGACTAACGGCCTTTTTGAATGACAGCTGCTTTTCTCAAACCCACATATTTTACAGCAGTTTAAATATAGCGCCCACGTAGTATCTGAGGCTCTAAGCTTTTTGTCAGCTTGTTGCTCAAGGAGACATTTATAGACTAATACATGGGCACTTGCTTTTTTCTCTTTTTCTAGCCAAAATATTGGGTGCACAGCTTGCTGAAGACTGAATGCCACTGCTACAGATTTTAAACTCTATTTTACGTAGTGTTTTCAACACGTTTTCCCAGTAAGTTCTAATCCCTGGGCCACATTATATATCGAGAAAGGGCTCAGTATAGCCTTACTAAATTTGTACATTTCTGCGTTTTAGCTCACCTAAAATAAACGTGTGGATAACCATAACTTTTTGATTGGTCCCCAGCGATCTTTTTTAGGTGATGTCGCCTGGCTTTTAAATTATTCTGGTGGTATGATGCTTTAAGTCACTTTATGGCTTTTTTGGTGCTGGTCTATAGCTATTTTCTGACTTCTCGAGAGGTGTTCTTCTTTTTCTTTTCTGACTCTTGCCTTTTTCTTTGGAAGAAGCCTTCGTGAACTAGAAATATGCATGAATTTAGTGAAATATCTAAATTGATTTTTCATTGTACAGATATACAACGCTCAAGCAATTTTCTGTCCTGAAGATGACTGCATAAATAACCAGCGGTCGAAACGCCGTCGACTCTTTTCTGTGTCCCAAATTCATAAGGACACTACATTTATGTTTATGTTGTTCTTTCTTTACCATGTAGTGGTTGTGTTTGCCACATGTCTGGTTTTTGTTATATGTTTTGCCTATGTACACCAGCACTCTTTGTCTTGAGCTTAGTTTTTAATGATTTTGTGTAGTATATATAATAAATAATATCTTTTTTGATACTGGTAATACAGTTCTCTGGGCTTCTTCAATCATCTTCTGCTATTATATGCTTTGTGATAAATTTCTTCACTTTTTTCTTAAATAGACCACGCATAGTTCTAGATGTGCTTTTTCTTTCCCTGAACTTCTTTTTATTAGCCAGGATTATTTCTTTCATTGGTTTCGCAATCTAGCACATTTTGCACGAGTGACATTTTACAAATCCCTTTGTTTTCAACCAGTCCTCCTGTCTCTTTTTTTGAAAATGACTGTGTATCATGTGATCTTTGAGATTTCTGGCACGTCTGTACGTTATTGTTGGATAACTGCCCATGATTTCTTTGACAGTGTTGTCTAATTGTAACAATTTCCAATTTTTTCTTAGTATCTTCCCAATTTGAGTGCTTTCTTGGGAGAAATCCATAATCATTCTGATTTTTCCTTTTTCTGGTTCCTCAATGTTGGTTTTTGAGTGTAGTATGAACTTGGTAGTCCTTTATATAAATTTCCGTATCCAGGAAGACAACTCTGTCCTTACTGATGTTATAGGTAAATTTTAGATTTTTAGTACTGTTGTTCAGTATGTTGAAATACTCTTGAAATTCTTCCTCCGTGCCATCCCAAATTATTAACAGATCATCAATAAATCTTTTCCAACTGATGATTTTGTTCACTGCCAACTCATTTGTTGAATTCCACGCTCTCTCTTGCTCCCACCAGCCCATTGTTAAACACGCATAACTGGGACTGAAAGAAAATCCCATTGCCGTTCCACTGCGTTGTCTGAAGATTTCTTCTCCGAGCGTGAAAATATTATCCTCTAGGCAAGTTGAAATCATTTCTAACAGCATTTTATTATGATTGCTGCAGTGTACACTTCTCTCCTCCTTTGAATAAAAATTTTCCACATAAGGTTTTAGGAAATAGTCTATATATTCTGCCATTGGTTCCAATAGAGATCCCTTAGCAAGCCCCTAAAATACATTGAACAGAGAGACAATGCCAGAGATGAAAGTTAGTTGCAGTAAAAGAGAATATCAAATCATAGCAGACCATATAATTCATAGAAAAAGTGGAGAAGTTCCAAGATCGACACAGGAAAAAAATAATACAATATATAGATCAGACTTCTCTAACGAGTAGCTCGTGAGCTACTGGTAGGTCTCCTGCTACCTACAAGTAGCTATCTAGTGCGCAGCCCTGCCTACTAAATTTAAAGATTTTGCTTGGTTGAATTAATATATATATATATGAATAATATATGTATTAATTCAACCAAGAAAAATCATATATATATATATATATATATATATATATATATATATATATATATATATATATATATATATATATATATATATATATATATATATATATATATATATATATATATATATATATATATATACGTATATACATATTCACTGAAAAAACCATAGGTTTGACACCAGTTATAGTTAGCTGGAAATTTTACTGACATAAAACCATTGAAATTCCCACGTTATAGTTAGTTGGACTCACTATAACTTGCGCGCCTGCAATGCACTGCTGATGACGTCACATATTACATCACTCATGACATGGTCAGTGACATCACTCATGACATCACTGATGACACCATCCAGTGAATGTGTGTCTTTCTGAAAAATAAATATGTTTTATATATGTATATGTAAAGGTCTGTATGGTTTGGTGGGGGTATTACTTAGCACATAGATGCATCAATGACTGACTCACTGTTTGTATGTGTTTTGAAGACAGCATATGTGCAGGACTGTATGGGTGGATGAGTGTGTATATGTGTGTGTTAGTGAGTGGATGACTGTCTCACTAGTGTCTTTATCAGTAACTACATATGTTTTAATCTAGTATATGTGAGTATTGATGTATATGTGAGTATATGTGAGAGTGAGAGATTGTAAGAGTTCCTGTTTAAATAAGTATGTGTTTCTATAAGTGATTGTTTAAGAGAGTAAGTATGTGTAAGTTTCCTTAGAAGTTAGGTGGTAGTGTGTGTATAGCTGTATATACAAATAAATGGATGTTCAATAGTTTATTTGCATGTGTGAGTATGTGTGTGAGTAACTTTTGGATGACTGTCGGTGTGTAACAGGATGTATAGGTGTATCACTGCATATGATGAGTGAGTATATGTATGAGTGACTATATAGAACTGTTGATGAATGAGTGGATGTGTATATAGATGGTGGAATTACTGAATTGGTTGTTGTAACTGGTATGGGTATCTCCATTTTTTTGAAACTTTTAGTTTCTATTTTTGAATATGTGTTTCAAGGGTTACATTACACTGAAAGGAGGTCTGTCACTCTGTCACAAGGATGGTGTCATCAGTGATGTCATGAGTGATGTCACTGACCATGTCATGAGTGATGTAATATGTGACGTCATCAGCAGTGCATTGCAGGCGCACAAGTTATAGTGAGTCCAACTAACTATAACGTGGAAATTTCAATGGTTTTATGTCAGTAAAATTTCCAGCTAACTATAACTGGTGTCAAACCTATGGTTTTTTCAGTGAATTTAATAGGTTTTTTAAATGCTAATTCCTAACTATAACTGGTGTGAAACCTATGTTTTTTTCAGTGAATTTCATAGGTTTTGTAAATGCTAATTCCTAACTATATATAGGGCCTCAAACCTATGTTTTTTTCAGTGAATTTCAAAGGTTTTTTAATAGCAAATTTCTATAGCTATGAAATATAATATTTTTTATAATGAATCCTATATTGTATATTTATGTAATACTATTTTTTGTATGTATATAGTTCATGTTTTTATTTTTTATTTTATTTTTTTGCTTTGGGGCGCTCCCGGTGCGCGTACCAGTGCGCTCACCGGTGCGCTCACCGGTAAGCGCAGTCTTGCGGCGCACCCCGGTGCGCGTACCGGTGAGCGTCCCGTTAGCGCTATTGCCGGAAGCGCCCAAGCGCATACGATCGCGCTACGATACGCGCCCCGGGGTGCGTAGCGTAAGCGCGTCGGGCGCGCCCCGTGGTGCGTATCACAAGCGCGTCGGGTCATGTGACCTGAAAATAACACTTTTCATTGGTTCAGAACAGTTTTTTTTCCAAATGATGAAAGCCCCCACCTTTTTTCCTCATTCTCACTTTGTACTTTGACTGAGGAAGACCTGTTACTAGTAAGTGAGAAATGGCTACAGTAGCAGCAGCAGCAGGAGCATCTCAACCCTCCACCACCACCACAAGGACCACCACAACACCACAGGGGTGGTGAAGAACAAGAGGAGGAGGAGGAGGACGAGGAGGAGAGGCGGTTCCTGCCTGAAGATAATCCCCCCTATAAACCAAAGGAGCACATTGTGTGGGAGTTTTTTAAAATCCCAAGGGGACTAAAGAAAGTTAATGCGCCAAAAGTGACATGTCTGATCTGTGGCACTGTACTTTCCAGGGAGAACCCTGCAAAAAAGTATTCTTTTGGCAACAATACTATGATTCGCCATATGCAACGCAGGCACCCAAACAACTATGCTGCAGCAGAGGTCAGAGAACTGACGCGAAACCCTCCCCAATCTTCTCCCAGCACCTCCAGAAGCAAACAACCCACTCCATCGGGTCCAGAGACAAGGGAGATGGTCCCAAATATTCAACCTCAGTTTGGAGATTTTAAAATAGTTTGTATATTTTGCGGGACTACAATTTCCTATGGAGAGCAAAGTATCAAATTGATCAACCGTGCTGGAGACAACCACAACTGCAGAAAGAAACCTTAATTTTTTCCTGATTTTTTTTGCTCCAGTTGAGCCGTTTACAATTCCCTGTTTTTTGTTTGTCCCCATAAAAATTACAAAAAAATATAAAATTGTTCATAAAAGTAAAAAAAAGTAAAAAAATTCAAAAAAAACAATAAAAAAATATACAGTTCTTTTTAGAACTACCTCCAATTTATAAAAAAATGCTACATTTTTTAAAAACTCTGTCACTCTTTTTTTCCAGGGTACGCGTACCGGTACGCGCACCGGGGCGCACACCCAAAAAAAAATAATGAAGGAGTGAGCATGAGGGAAGGGGACAGAGAGAGTGATGTTAAGAGCAGGAGAGCTAGAGGGAGTAACACAGAGTGACTGTGTAATAGATAGTAGGACAGAGAGAAGGTGTAATAGGGTGTAAGTGAGAAAAGGAAAATGAATAAGGGAGCAAAAGAAGGGAAGAGAGAGGAAGAAGACTAAAGCAGAGGTACTGGGAGAATGGGAGTGGGTGTTGAAAGTAAAGGGAAGGACAGTAAAGGATGGGGAATGAGGGGTAGTGACAGAACCGGAGTAAAGGAACAGCGGTAAGGGAGGGTGAGAAAAGAGCAGTGAGTGTAAGTAAAGAGGGGTGAAAGAGGGTGGATAAAAGTGAATAAGGGTAAGACATGGGGAGTGATAGAGAGAAAGGACAGAGAGAGTAAAGGAAGGAGTGACAGAAAGGGACTGAGTGAAGCAGCAAAGAAAGGTAAGTGAGGGAGTGTGGGTGAGTTATAGGGAGTGAGCATGATGAAAGAGTAGTGACAGAGTGAGGGGACAGAGACAGTGAGGGTAAGAGAGACGGAGTGAGGGAACGGGAGTGAGGAACTGTGAGGGAAGGAGTGAGAGGAGTGGAGTAAGTGAGTAAGGGAAAGGGAATGAGTGAGGGAGCGAAGGAAGGGAACAGAGGGTAAGGGAAGTAGAGCAGGGGGACTGACAGAAGTTGAATGTGGTAAGAGAGTAAGGGAAAGAGGAGTAAACATGGAGGATAAGAATAAGTGAGGGAAGCAGAGTAAGGAAACGGGAGTGAGGTAGGGTGAGAAAATAGTAGTGAGGTTAAAGCAAAGGGTGATGACAAACTACATTTTTTTAGTCACACTTACCATATAATTAATGTAAACTTAATTACATGTTTTTACTACACTTTGTATCTGTGAAAGAGAGAAGAAAAAATAAGTTATAATTAGTAAAATATATATTTTAAAATAGAAGAGACAGGTCAAGAGGTTAAAAATCATAAAAGAGTACTAAGAAATAAAGTAAGAGTGAAGGACACAGAAAGGGAAATAAAGTAATGTAGAAGGACAAAAAGAGGGAAAAAGAAATAGAAGGAGAGCAAATTACTAAGAGTAAGGCAGACACATTCAGTGACAGACAGGAAGAGAAGAAGAGAGAAATGAACTGAAGGTAAGAAAGATACTAAAAGAATGTGAGTTAGCAAAACTAAATCAGGAAAGAGGAGTAAGTAAAAGGGGAATGACTGAGAGGGAAAGGAGTCTGATTGAGGATGCATTTACAAGAATGAGGAATGGAAGATGACTGAGAGTGATTGAAGGGGAGTCACAGAGTGAAGGGATGAAGGGAGTGAGGATAATATAGAAGGATTGAGGGAAAAGGAGTGAGGAAGTTAGTAGACAGAGGGACTAAGGGAAGGACTGACTGAAGTGGAGTACAATGAGTGAGGAAAGGAAAATGAGTAAGGGAGCAAAAGAAGGAAAGAGAGGGGAAGAGGACTAAAGCAGTGATACTGAGAGAATGTGATTCGGTGATGAAAGTAAAGAGAAGGACACTGAAAGATAGGAAATGAGGGGTAGTAATGGAACCGGAGTAAAAGAAATGGGGTGAAGAACGATGAGAGAGGAGCAGTGAAGTTGTTGTAAGAGAAATGATAGAAGGTAGATAAACACAAGTGAGCATAACACAAGGAGAGTGAGGGACTGAGGACATAGAGGTAGTGAACGAAAAACAGAGAGAAGAGGACAAAAGAAAGAAGCAAAGAAAGATAAGTGAGGGAGAGTGGGTGAGTTATAGTGACAGAGTGCGACAAAAGAGGTGAGTGAGTAAAGAGGAATTACTAAAAGAGCAAAGGAGGAAAAGACGGAAAAGGGATGTAAAGCAGAGAGACTGAAAGCTGAAAAGTGGTACAAGGGAGAGAGGGGATGCAGACAGTTGAAATGGGAATGAGGGGTTGTGAAAGAAATGGAGTAAAGGAACAAGGGTGAAACAGAGTGAGAGAAAGGCAGTGTGAGTGAGTAAAGAGAGCTGAAAGAGGGTGGAAAAAGGAAAGTGAGTGTGAGACAATGGGAATACAATATAAATTACACAATACAAACTATAGAATAACTTTTACAACATGTTAGATAGTTTATTTTTGCTGTTCTCAGAATATATTGAATTTCACTAAAAACGGTGAGTTCAAACTACTCATCATATGACAGCGGGAAAAAAACCACAATCTAAGAGATTGTGTTTAAAAAAAACATATAAACTTAAAAATCACATATGTACACTAATCTTTGATTCACTTACTTTTCCTTTAATCCAAATAGTACATCATGAAGGTCCTTTTCGTTGGAAAATACTCTGCTGTTCTCTAAAACTTCCATTTCATCGACTTTCTATAAGAAAAGCTCCAAGAACATCTGAAATATTTTTCAATGTTTTCATTTCCTCCTTGTGTTCAGTCATGACTCTTTGCTCATTCCTTCACTTTTCCTTAAGGCCAAATAGTGTCAGATGTATCAGTATGTTTTCAAATTACTCAAAACAAACTCTGAAATTACCGTTTTCCCGACGTTCTGAAAGAAAAGCTCATACAACATTTTCACAATGTTTAAATATTCATATTTCCATCTCTGGCTCACTCATATTCAACATTTCCCATAATACTAATATCACTTACTATGAGATCCACTTACAGTACCTATATGACAACTAGAATTTTTATATTATCTTGATCACTTTTACTCACAATATAATTTTAAACAGCAGACTAAATTTTATTAACTGCTCCCGTCTTCATAGGCCAATTACCTTTACTTAAATTTTGGTTCTAAAAACACTAGGTATGAATTTTTTAAGTCAAAAGGCAAACGTTGTTTGAAAGTCAAATGAGTATCATTACAGAGCTTCCACCCTTTTTGGCATTTTAAATAACATGTGTAATGCCCTGATGTTGTCGAAGGACCGTCATGATAAATAATAGCTACAGTTGCAAAGGTTCTTCCTGAAATTGATAACTGAGAAGCCGCGAAATTTTTAATAGAAGTTGTCAATTTAGTTCCATCAGGTCTACATCGTTGGAACATTAAAATGAGATACTGACCATAAGTTTGTATAAATAATGTGGACAGCATTGCACACTTACATTGGGTACACACCATATTGTGATCAGCTGCTTTAACTAGATTATTAAAATACACTGATTTGCAGTCTGGTAAAGTCAAATATATAAATCTTTCAGTGTCTATTCTAGTACTACTTGATAAACTACAATTGTCGCAGTCATGCTGCCATTGATAAGAAAGGCCAAAAAGATTTTCTACATCTACACCTTCATCTTCCAATACACCAAACATATACATTAAAAATTCCTGACAATCCTACTGAATATTCTGTGAAAATTGATTTTGACCAGAACATATGTCTAAAAGATTTCGAATTTCTGAAACACTTTCTATTTTTGCTCTATCACTGCTACATTTCTCAAACACAGAATTCAATAAACAGCAGAATCTTTGATCCCGATTTTCAACAATCTGTTCTTGTAAAGTTTTAAGAAAAAAAACAACATTAACCACTACATTAGCATAGCAGTTGACACCAGAACTGTTTTCGAACTAAAATCCAACAATATCTTCAACAGAATCCTTTTTCTTTCTGCTTACAATTACAGTTTCATCTACTCTTTGTCTTTTTGCTACTACCTCACTGCAATTATTCTCATTTCTTCTTTTTCGGCCTACCACACGTTTTTCAAACAGAGGATATTGAGGCAAATGTGGAGCATACTCCCTTCTTAACCTATTGTATTCTTTAACACAATCTAGATCTGCACAAATCTTTGTCTCATCACACTCAATCAAGTACAATCCTGATAAAGTTCTGACTCGTGATAATGCCACATATGCCATACCCTCTTGAAACACAGAACTTCCAATGTTCACCAAAGCACTATTTACACTTAAACCTTGAGATTTATGAATTGTCACCGCATATGCCAAACAAACAGGAAACTGTTTTCCGCGAACATATAAGTCTTTTACAAGCAAAAATCTAGCAGAACAACGACTGATTTGTTGTACTTGCTCAATGCCATCAAATGTAATTTTTAAAAATTCAATTCCATCTCTATTTCTGTAATTCAGAAATTCAACAACATGACCCATTGCTCCATTTACCAGACCTCTTTCAACATTTAAATTCCTTCTCAAAATGATACGACAATTTAAACACACATTCAGAGTCTTTTCAAAACCAGCAGTTTTAGATATACTCTTCTCTAATGAATCCAATTTTGATTTCAAATTTTCTGACAAAATAATTGTTGCTCCCACATGCTCTATTTTATCTATAGCTTCCAGTTTCACAATCTCTTCATTTTCTAACTTTAACATTTTGTTGTTGAAGATGGAACATTCTTGCAGAGTTGGCATCAAACATATCCCAGATTTGTTCTCAGTAATTTTCTTAAAAATATTCTCTGGAAGAATGTTTTCATTTGGATACAAATTTGAAATTATTCGTGCATGTAAAGATTCTTTCCCATGCTCACTTACTTTTCTGATTCTTACATCTTGTAGAATATTTTTATAATCTTCATCCTTTGCCTGTCGCATATTTTGAAGCAGTTCTGCATATTTGAAATTTAACCATATATCAACGTTTCCAATGCTTCCTAGGCACTTCCTGGTATCTTCATGCGTGAGCATTTTAAACACTGGTTGTCCTTTCACTGGAGTCAACTGCAGTAGATCTCCAAAAACAATAATGTGTTTCCCTCCAAATAACACATCATACTCTGTTCTAAGAATTTCTTGCATTCTCAAATGCACAAAAACAAGCATTAGATTTGAGACCATGCTTACTTCATCACTGATAAGAAGTTTCATTTTCTTCAGGACTCTGGAAACTTCAGAACACGCATCTCCAGATAGCTTGTGGTATTGCAATTAATTATCATGCTCAACTGGTAGCATCAGTAAACGATGTAAAGTAATCCCTTTAAAGTTATGTGCTGCCAGCCCAGTTGGAGCGGTAACAACACAAGACAGTGGTGATTCAGTCCTTTTCTGCAGATAAGTTGCAATTACTTTAATCAGAAACAATTTTCCAGTTCCCGCTTCTCCACTCACGTACAGTCGGACAGGCTTAAATGATGTACATGAGCACTCTTTTTTCTCATGACTGAATCCATGTTCAATCTGTTCTGTGACTTCGTCATATATCTGTTTCTGCTCAACATTTAGTTGTTTCACCAAATCTTCTAAGTTAACTACATCCTCTTGAGCTTGTTCCATAGCTCTTTCCACCTCATCCATGGCAGTGGCAGCTTCATTTTGGATAATTGGTCCTCCTAGTGGATCCTGACTCAATGAAGTAGAACTCTGACTGTCTTGAGAACTGTCTCTAGCAATCTCTGCAGCAATTGTGGCTTCTTGCTCTATTTCTTCGTTCAACATTTGCAGATAATTTGGAAAAACAGGAAATTCTATGGTATCCTTGGTTGCATTAAAAGAATCTTCGTAACAGAGAAAATCTCCAAGTAGTTCCTCTTCTGTACGCCATGGCGTAAAGAGTTGCAAAAGAGCTAAATAGTAAAATTCCCTTTTGTCTGGAGATTCGCAACTCAATTTTCGATGATTAATTAAATGGCCTTTTCTCTGCTTCACTAGACATCCTTCACACCCAGTGAAAGCATATATTCCATTATTGATATCTTCTGTGATGTTCCTCTTATAACTATAGTTTTGCAGTACTTCATACAAACAACTGTTCTCAAGATGACTACTTCTATTTGGATAGTATGTATCCAACATGTTTGTCTTCAAAATATCTGTACTGTTTGGTTCTTTCTCCGCCAAATACTCAATTTCTTGTACAGATTTCAAAACTCGGTTTCGTGTTGCAGCAAGACCTAGACTCGCCCAAATGATTGTTCTAGATTTGGCATAGAGACTTGCTGATGAAAACCGATCAGAACATTCATATGCTCCAATTTCTCGATGCAACAACATCTTCAGACCGAAACTGTATAATTTTTTACTTATACTCTTTTCATGTGAAATGTCCTCCCACATTTCCTTCAGTTCTGTCTTTTCTTTTTTTGTGATGTAAGACGTCGCATATCGAGCCACAGCGAAAGAGTTGTCAGCAACGAACTGAATATCCATGTTAGCATTCCACATGGACAAAATGACTGGGTTGTAGTCGTTGATGTACTTGGACTCTTCGTTTCTTTTTAAATTGTATGTATTTTTTGGTGATTTCCTCGTCACAGTATGTCGCAGAGAAGACATCAAATTATTTACTCTTCCTTTAGAAATCACTGGTCGTGGAAACCCGAAACGACATTTTGTGTAGAACTTGACCTTGCTTCTGAATTTTCGACGACAGTACTTTCCACAACAATGGGATTGAAAGCGTAAAACTTGTTGCCTTAAACTGTTTTCTTCTGTAGTTTTCGGAACAGCACATGTTGAATACTCTTCAATGAAACTCATCACTGTGTCATCTGAATCTGTTCCAAATTTGGGTGCATCTTTAATCCATAACAACATATGTATGTGAGGAGCACCTCTCGCTTGATACTCCTTTCTCCAAAAGAAATCCAAAACCTCTCCAAGGGGAGGATTTTTTTTGTTGGTAATAAAAGACATCATAGCTTCAAATCTATGATTGAAATATCTGCATACATTCACTGGATCCAAAGAACACAGTTCTCCAGGTGTTTTGAATTCTATATTTTGTATGTTTGCATTTGCCTCTTGTAGAAATTGAAGTAAGTCGTCCCATGCATACTCAGCACAGCTAAGAGTGAGGAACCATGTAGGAGTTCCTTAGTTTCTTAGCATATATTTCAATTCCCCATGACGACGGAACCAATACTCGTTTGTACCACGCTGACATGCCATGAGATGGATTAGCTCAGATTCCAAAATACTGTCTTGCAGATTGACTTGCTCCATAAAGCCCCTCGCCGAAACATTTTGCAGATGTGGTCCACTTTTCAGTATATGGTTCACTGCATAAGAAAGCCCAGACAAGTCACTTTCATACAGTAGATGAAACAAATACGGAATGCATTGACGAAACCTTGGATCTTCAGCATATAATCTTAAAGTCCGGTATTAAGATGCAGGAATTTGAACGGGTCGTTCGTCATATCGTCCACCTTGACCTGTTGGAAATAACTGTGGAAAACAACGAGCTTCCAAACTTGTTTCCCATACACTAATGGGACTTCCTTTTGCTGCTTTCATTTGAAACAAGTCAATTGCATTCCCCATTACTTCTTTGGAATGCAAAGGATGAACAGTATAATGTTCATATATTTCTTCACTTCTAGACACATCAACTTTTTCAATTTGGCCAGCTGAACAATCACTGTCTTCTTCTGCAACTGTTTCCTCTGCTCCAACACATACATGTTTGTAGTACTCATTGTTTTTGACCAAATACAACGTTGCCTTTTTGACTTTCCTATCATCCACTAAATCTTGCCAGATTTTCTTACTCTTTGTCGGAACCCCATTAACTAGAATAACCAAAGGTTCCTCTTCCACTTTTTCTACACCAATTGTATCAATATTTTTCTTGAAATCTAGAGGCAAATAAACAACTCTTCCCTTTAATCCTCTCTGTAAATCTGAAGGAGGCAATTTCCCTATCTTAGGCTCCATGTGAACAATAGCCTGAAAAGGATGCACACATTGAATCAGAATAGACTCATAGGTATTTAAATCCATCAATTCAGAAGGAATGTCTACCAACTCCAGATTATTATGAACAGCTCTAGCAGGCATTCTGTTTTCATTTAATTTATTATAACAATATTTACAAATACGTTGATTGGAACCCAAATCAAAACAATTTTCTACCAACAAATAAGTTGCAAAATCCTTCCACTCATTATTATTTACCTTTTCGCTTTTTACATATAAATCAACTAATCTATTCTGATGCTTATAATGAGTTCGTTGACAACACACACAACTAAAATTTGGCCTTTCACTTGATTTCACCTTAAACTTGGAAATTTCCTGGTCAAACTTTTCTGTACTTGAAATCTGTACATTGTCTTCCACATTACCTTCTATTACTGTGTCAATTTCTACACTGTCCTCTTTTTCACCAAAATAACAAAACTCAATTTCTTTACAAATTTTCTTCACATCTAATTCAGATCCATGCAAAAGAGCACTGTTTAACTGTTTAAGCTTAAGTGCTGGACTTTTTGCATAATACAACCTTCTCACTAATTTCCTCATTTTGGTATGATGCACTGCTAACATCCTAAAATGATGAAAAACACTCTGACAGACTTTTCTAGAAAGACAAGCCAGTGAATGCCCATGCAAACCTGTGTTTTCTCTCACTCTGCAAGGATCTAAGTCTTGCAACATCTTCATTTTCTGTTTTAGACTTTTCTTACTATATGTACGTAAGAAATTAAGAAGCAAATCGATTGAATCCTGTCGCACACTACAAATACTACTACACTTCCAAGTGTACACTGGACCCTTAGTACGTCTCTCTAAAACTTCATCAGCTAACACCTCTTCTGCATCTCTAGACACAAGTTTCTCTTTTTCAATCGGACAACCGTCTTTCACCTCATATGCTCGACCACTGGTGTCAACTGCATGCACCAAAACATTCTCCTGGAAGTAACTCTCCTCATTAAAAAATGGCTCACAACTTGAACTATTCTCCAGAAAAATCTTCACAAAAATGAGTCTGATTAATTATTCTTTTGCATCTACTGTTCGATTTGAAAACATCAATTGCCTTGTTAAGTATCCTAATTCTATTGATTACTAAAATAAATCATTTTTTCTTAACTCCAAAAGCCTGATCAACAATCTTCTCTACACGTTTCTTTTTCTTGTAAAAAGCAGCTCTCTGTTTACCTTTCTTAATATTTTTTAACAAATTTAAAACTACCCTATTGCGAAACATTCGTCTATGAATGTCCCTAAATTGGTTTTGCCTTCTATTCCTATACATACTGTTCTCTCCTGCTCCAGTAGAAATATTTTTTGGGGGGCCTCTCCTTCCTTTTCAAATTTGCTCTCTCCTTCTGTATATTCACATTCCCATTCAAAACATTTTTTGATCTACATATGTTCCGAAAAAAAGACTTAGTTGTCTTACCAGGAGTTTTTTTTGTGGTTTTTGAAGTATTTGTTGTAGGGGAGTGCTTTAATTCCGTTGCTGTTTTCGATTGTTTTCCGCTTGGCATCTTTCCTTCTCCTATGCCTTGAGGGCATATTTCCTTACTATTGAAATCTTGATTTCAATCTGTGGTAAAGAAGAAAATAACACATTATAGACCACTATTACCAAACAACAAAGCAATGACAATAAGCAAACGATATAAACACTATTTTACAACATATCTAAGTTTATACCACAGCAACTATGTAACTAGGAGTAAGACAGAGAAAAAGAGCTAGAGGGAGTAACACAAAGAGACAGAGAGAGTCTGCACCCCTGGACAGGCCTCACCTCATCCACACCCCTGGACAGGCCTCACCTCATATGCACCCCGTTACCATCAATTATACCCAATACAATGAGGCCTGTCCAAGGGGCACGGAGGAGGTGAGGCTTGTCCAAGGGTCAGAGGAGGTGAGTCCTCTCCACTGCACTCTTGGACACAGGCCTCACCTACTCTGCACCCCTGGACATGCCTCACCTCATCTGCACAATCTACTTCCTAATCTGAGGAAACACAGGTGACATGATTGTGAAAGGTTGAAATATATTTATTTAATCATGCAGACACTATTTATTCCTTTTCAAAAATGTAAAAGCTATTCATTTGCCCCAAAATCGTTTTTCCAATAACATTTAAGAAACAGAGCGCTTGTCCTATGTACAAGCATTCCATTTCACTACTGAAACCTTACTATTTTACAAAATACAATTCCTCTATCTAGCAAATGTTGATACCAAACATTATCATTAAAAATAACAAAAACCAACAAGAAAAAAGCACAATCTGCTTCCTAATCTAGGGTAACACAAGTGACATGATTGTGAAATGTGCAAATATATTTATTTAATCATGCAGACACTATTTATTCCTAGTCAAAAATGTTAAAGCCATTCATTTGCCCCAAAATCGTTTTTCAAAT
This sequence comes from Lissotriton helveticus, assembly GCF_964261635.1. Taxonomy (NCBI): domain Eukaryota; kingdom Metazoa; phylum Chordata; class Amphibia; order Caudata; family Salamandridae; genus Lissotriton; species Lissotriton helveticus. The sequence continues at coordinate 982,094,422 of NC_136071.1, read as the reverse complement.
AAGATTTAAGAAACAGAGCGCAGGTCCTATGTACAAGCATTCCATTTCTCTACTGAAACCTCACTATTTTACAAAATACAATTCCTCTCTCTTGCAAACATTGATACCAAGCATTATCAAACAACATGACACAAACCAACAAGAAAAAAGCATAATCTGCTTCCTAATCTGAGGTAACACAGGTGACATGATTGTGAAAGGTTCAAATATATTTATTTAATCATGCAGACACTATTTATTCCTTCTCAAAAATGTAAAAGGCATTCATTTGCCCCAAAATCGTTTTTTAAATAACATTTAAGAAACAGTGCGCAGGTCCTATGTACAAGCATTCAATTTCACTACTGAAACATCACTATTTTACAAAATACAATTCCTCTATCTTGCAAATGTTGATACCAAGCATTATCAAAAAACATGACACAAACCAACAAGAAAGAATCTCCATCTGCTTCCTAATCTAAGGTAACACAGGTGACATCATTGTGAAAAGTTCAAATATATTTATTTAATCATGCAGACACTATTTATTCCTTCTCAAAAATGTAAAAGCCATTCATTTGCCCCCAAATCGTTTTTTAAATAACATTTTAGAAACAGAGCGCAGGTCCTATGTACAAGCATTCAATTTCACTACTGAAACCTCACTATTTTACAAAATACAAATCCTCTATCTTGCAAATGTTAATACCAAGCATTATTAAAAAACATGACACAAACCAACAAGAAAGAAGCTCAATCTGCTTCCTAATCTGAATTAACACAGGTGACATCATTGTGAAAGGTTCAAATGTATTTCTTTAATCATGCAGACACTATTTATTCCTTCTCAAAAATGTAAAAGGCATTCATTTTCCCCAAAATCGTTTTTCACATCACATTTAAGAAACACAGCACAGGTCCTATGTACAAGCATTCCATGTCACTACTGAAACTTCACAATTTTACAAAATACAATTTCTCTATGCAGCAAAATCTTTTTACCAAGCATTGTCAATAAACATGACACAATGCAACATTAAAATACCACAATGTGCTTCCAAATCTTCTCCACAGAGCATACAAGTCTCTATCTATATTAAATGAATCATTACTCACCTTTACAAATGTTTTGGGAGATTGAGAACAGTGTCAGACACACACACCAATATTTCTTTAGCAGAGCAAACGGTATGCACTCCAGACACTGCAACCATGAATGGCACAGAAAACCTCTAATTCTACACACGTATCCCTCATGTTAACCAATTAAAACTCTTCCCTCACTATTTCAAAATTAACACCCTTCCCCCCTCAGCCCTTTCTGCCTGTTACCATAGCAACTCCCTCCTCACTGGGCTCTCAGGTTTAAAAGTTTATTCTACAATGTTGCAAATGAACTCAGCAAGGATGTTTGACCTCTCAATACACCAGCTTATCAGGTGCAATGTTTCTTTAAATGACTTTTTCTTAACCATTCAAATTACTTCTTTCACAGAACAGAACCATGCACCCTAACTTTCAGTTTTCAACTATCTGAATCCACCAATCATTGCTTGTGATTCAAGAGCACTGAAACTCCACAGTTTTTTTTTGCAAACTCCTACTGTTCCAACTGCCATTTCATTTCCACACTTCATCTGACTGCACCAGAACCTCCTCTCACCATGTATTCTGTCTGGATTATTGGACATAGCTACATCCACTGGGCTCAAAGGTACACAGCTATCAGAAATTTTCACAACCTTGATTTACCAAACGTGGACATCAAGTGGATTGGCCAGAGAGGATTGAGATGTCACCAATTGATACCATTGGTGAAAACCTTTTTGCATCTGCCACACCCTCACCTCATAATTCTGCACTGTGGTGGAAATGACCTAGGCACTTTGACTGGGGTAGGTCAGGTCTGGAAATGCTTTTAAATGACACCTTTGAGCAATTGATGGCACTTTTTCCACAAACTGCCTTGGTATATTCCAATATATGCCAAAGACAGAAATGGAAGTGGTCCAACCAATTTTGTCCACAATTTGAGAAAGCACGGAAACATGTGAATAAATCTGTTTCTGCTTACATGAGAGACTATGGAATGGGTTCAATATACAACAATAAGTTGCGTTACAACATGCAAGATATCTACAGAGGAGATGGTGTGCACTTCTCAGATGAGGGGAATAGAATATTCCTCCTGAATTTAAGACTGTGCATTGGAACCTACTTGTAGGTACCTAAATCAGCCACAGAACCCAAAAGCTCTTTTCAGGGCTACCCTACCTCCGATCACTTAAAATGATTATTTTACTCTAACTTTTTTCACTATTTTTCACCAAAGTACGATCCCCACTACGCTCCCCGGTGCGCATACCGGGCGCTCCCCCCGTGAAAATTAAAGAAAATATATATTTTTTGGGGCCTATATGGGCCTCCTAAGCCCCCCTCAGAAAACCTAGGGGGTCAGGGGGTCTCTACCGTGCCCCCTTTAACCCATTCCCAATGTTGTTTGTCCTCCATCTTGTGTCTCAATTCTACCGAAACACAAGATGGAGGACTCCTGTTGCGCTGCCGGTGCGCGTACCGGGGCGCGCACCGGTAAGCGCTCCCCAAAAAATTTGGAAGTTAATTTACATAAAAACCACTGGAGAGACTTTCACCAAATATAGAATAGGCCCTACTACATACCAATCCCTACCATTTTCCCAAATTTGGTGGAATTCCATTGAGCCATTTGGGCTGTAGCCCTGTCTAAATATCCTGAGGTAAATTACATGACAAAAACACATATGAAAGTGTTAGAATTTACAACCAATTAAAATGTTACTTTCGTTTTGTATTTTTATGTGCTGACATTTGATTGGTTATGTACATGAATATATATGAAAAATGAGAGGGAAACACGGCCATTTTGACTGCTACTACCTGAGGTACATTTACAAAGGATTTTCTCTCAAAACTTCAACTGCTTTCTGAAAGGTAAGTTGTTAATTTGTAAGGGGAACTATGTTGTGCACTTTAAGTTAATTTGGAAAAACGTTTTCTGTTAGTTATTTACTGTCCCTCTGTTATAGTTATGGATTGAGATAGGCTTCTCTGTTATAGTTATGGATTGAGTTAGGCTTCTCTGGTATAAATATGAATTTACTTAGGCTTCATCACATGCACTTTTTTATATTTCTACTTCCTGCCTGATACCATACACTGCCCAAAGATAACTTCACTGTTAAAAACTCAGAAGTACCTCTCTGAACTTAAACCCAACAGTGCCCTAACTCTACTGATATAGTAATTTTTATGCAATTTACAGCAAGAAAATGGAAGGTAAAGAAGAGACCATTAATATTTCTTTTCAAATTACGGATGAGGACATTCTTGAACAAGATTTCCTTGACTTGGATTTCATGGATAAGTCTCTGGACCAAGAATTAATTGACTGTTTAGAAACAATTGAATCATGTAATCAAAATTTGCAGGAGATTCCAGATGATCAGATGTTGGAAGTTTTATTAAATTATGAAAATTCTGAACAATACATTTATATTTAATAATTAAAAATTGTTTGAGACATTATTCATTTTTATACGTAATTCATGAAGTAGTACCAAAATGATTATAAATATAAAGTGAGTCTTACAGTATAGTGTGCAACTTTTTTGTGTTACATAGAAAGTTTACTCATAGTTACTTCCTTTCTCCCACTATATTATCTCCAATGTGTATTTGACATCTCTTTTTCATCTCCTGCCTCCTTTCTCTCACTGTCTGTCTCTAATGCATCATATCACCGCCAATTTTGTGTAGATTCAGAAGAGAGTAAAATGTAATACTTGAAAACATCATAAGGGAGCAGGGTAGACTACCCATGATCCCCTAGGCCTTCTCAGGGAGTGCTTAAAGGATCTGTTTCTGCTTTCCTGACAGACTATGGTATGGATTCCATATACCACAATAACTTCTGTAACAACATGCAAGATATCTACAGAGGAGACGGTGTACATTGAATTTAAGACTCTGCATTGGTACCTACATGTTGGTACTTAAATCACCCACACAACACAACAACTCTATTCAGAGCTACCATACCTCTAAGCACTTTAAATTATTTTTTTACTGTTTCACTGGGTTTTCCCCATGGTACGCTCCCCGGTGCGCGTATCGGGCGCTCCCCCCGCGAAAATCGAAAAAAATAAATAAAAAAAATGTTTTGCCCCGCGGGGCCCTTTTATGGCCCCCACATCAAACCTAGGGGGTCAGGGGGGGTCTACCCTGCCCCCTTTTAGTCATTTCCCCCTTTGTTTTTGCCACCTCTTGTGTCTCGATCCTACCGAGACACAAGATGGCGGCCGCTCTGGACTGTTTGGAATGTTGACAGACACCCGAGAGCCAATCAGCTTTCCGCTCGCAAACTTGCGTAGCGCGCTGGGGCGCGCCCCGGTGCGCGTACCGGGGCGCGCATATAGATATATATATTTTTTTTAACCTAAATTACTCAAAATCCACTGGAGCACATATCTTGAGACATAGCAAAGGCACATCGGGCTACCAGTCCCTACAATTTTGCCAAGTTTGGTGGAAATCCATTCAGCCGTTCGGGCTAAAAGTGAGTCCAATCGCCCTATGGAAATTAACATGGGGAAAACACGTTTTGGGACCCCCCTTTTATCTCGGCCCCCGCTTGACGAATCCCCCCCAAACTTTCAGGGAAGGAGCGGAGCGGAGCTGGCCATTTTCTTGGAGAAATTCAGCCAATTCCGTCCATCAACGCCAAAGTTATTCCCAATAGAATGTTGCTGATTTCCTATGGAAACTAGGTCCTAACTATAACTACCTACTGGCGACCGCCAGTAGGTAATACATATATATATACATATATACATATACATATATATATATACATATACATATACATGTGAACAAGGCTCCGTTGAGCCGAAACGTCTTTGACACTTTCTGCTGAATAAAGATTGAAACACCTCGAGGTCCGTGTCCGGTGTCCTGTTTTGCCGGCTGAAAAAGCAGCGTGTGCAGGAGAGATACGGAGTTCACGATATATATATATATATATATTCACTGAAAAAACCATAGGTTATAGACCATATATAGTTAGGAATTAGCATTTACAAAACCTTGAAAATTCACTGAAAAAGCCATAGGTTATAGACCATATATAGTTAGGAATTAGCATTTGCAAAACCTTATTTTACTCACACAAAACCATTAAAATTCCATATATAGTTAGTTGTACTAACTATATATCGCGCACCCACAATCCACTGCTGACGATGTCACATATTACATCATTCATGACATGGTCAGTGACATCACTGATGACATCACTGATGACATCTCAAATGACATCACTGATGACATCACTGATGACAACATCCAGTGACTGTATTTTTCTGTAAAGTTAAAATATGTCTTACATATTGAAGAATGAGTGGATGTATAAGTGTCTTGATGAAGGATTTAGTAGGGGCATGACTGACTGTATGAGTGACTGATTAAATGTGTCTCACTGAGTGCATGGGTTAGTGACTAAACTGTCTTAATTTGTGCATCATTATGTCTGTTGTTCTGTAAACTGCTGCATGTGTTGATCAGTAGCTATATGATTAACTATATGGGTTATTGATTGGTTGCCCAAGCATTTGTATGGGAGACTGAGTTTGTGTGTGGGTAGCTGGGAGGTGTATGACTCTCTGCATAGATGTGTGAGCAGTTGATTCACTAGATGTATGGGTTCAAAAGTGCATGTGGAAACAGCTGTATGGGCAGTTGACTGTGTGCATGAGTGTATTGGTGAGTGAATGGATATCTCAGTGCTACATGTTAAAGTAAGTACATATGTAAAATACAGTACATGTGAGAGTTGACATATATAAATAACTGTGCATAAGAGCCAGTGAATGTGTGAGTGGCTGTATGGATCATTGTGAACTTGTATCCAGGATTGTATAAGTGAGTAAATATGTTTTAGTATATGTTTGGATAAGTAAGGTGTGTATAACTGTATAGTTGAGGAAATGGAGGTGTGATTGATTCTTTGCATGACTGACTAAGTGTCTGAGTAACTCCATGGATGAGTGACAGTCTATGAGTGTCTGTTTACACTGAGTGTATCTAAGGTTATATTAGAGTCTGAAGAGGTTCATCGTATTATCACTTGAATGATGTCATCAGTGATGTGATCAGTAATGTCAAATGATATGTCATCAGTGATGTCATTTGAGATGTCATCAGTGATGTCATCAGTGATGTCATTTGAGATGTCATCAGTGATGTCATCAGTGATGTCATTTGAGATGTCATCAGTGATGTCATCAGTGATGTCACTGACCATGTCATGAATGATGTAATATGTGACATCATCAGCAGTGGATTGCGGGTGCGCGATATATAGTTAGTACAACTAACTATATATGGAATTTCAATGGTTTTGTGTGAGTAAAATAAGGTTTTGTAAATGCTAATTCCTAACTATATATGGTCTATAACCTATGGTTTTTTCAGTGAATTTTCAAGGTTTTGTAAATGCTAATTCCTAACTATATATGGTCTATAACCTATGGTTTTTTCAGTGAATTTCATTGGTTTTTTAAAAGCTAATATCTGTAGCTGTAAAATGTGTTCTTCTTTAAATCCCAAAATATATTTTATATGTTTATTAATAATTTTTTTTAAAATATTTTTTTTTCTTCGCTCCCGCTTCGCGAATCGGGAAGCTTCCCGTTAGCTCACCTTGATGCCGGGAAATAGTCCGCGAACCGGTAAACGTTCCTTTAGCGCAACTGCCGCGTTAGAAAACAACATCGTGACGCGTCGCGTCCGCATGACGTTTCGCGTTGTCGCGTGATACGTCATATGACGTGCTACGTTAGCGTACCCGGAAGCGAACTGGTACGCGAAGCGAGGCGCGAAGCGCAGGTTCCCGGAAGCAAACCGGGAGGCGGCGCAAAGCGCGTAACGTAAACACAGCAGGTCATGTGACTTGGTGATAACACTTTTCATTGGTTCATTTCACTTTTGGTTTCCTAATGATGTAAGACTAGGTCATATAATCTAAAATTAACACTTTTCATTGGTTGAGAACTATTGTTTTTCCCAAATGATGAAAACCCCTCCTTCTTTCCTCACTCTGACTTTCATCTTTGTGAGAGAAAGACCCTTTGTTACCAGTGAGCAATGGCTTCTTTAGTAGCTTCAGCTGGTGCTTCCCCACCACCTCCACCACATCCAAGGAAGAGAGGATCACCTGCTGAAGTTATAATTCAGCAAGAAGAGGAAGAAGAGGAAGAGGAGGAAGAGCAGGAAGAGAGGCAGTTTTTGCCTGAGGATCCCAGGAGGTTTCACCTGAAAGAAAATTTTATTTGGCAATTTTTTAAATTTCCCAAAGGCTAGAAAAAAGTAAATGCAAGATACGTAACTTGCCTTATATGTCAAGATAGACTGTCCAGAGGGACCGAGAAGAAATACAGTTACGGAAACTACACAATGCATCGCCATATGACTAGGTGGCATCCTAACAACTACAGTGCTGCACAGTTACGTAACGAACAAGATAATCCCCCTATTATGGCCAGATGATCTGTTGTACCGGAAGTGACGGGACCAGAGGGCAGGGAGATGGTGCAGTAAAACAAGTCTGCATACTTTGCAATGGATTCATTTGCTACAGAGAAAGTAGCATCACTCTGATCAACAGAGCTATTGACAATCATGCTCATGTTTGTCCGAGACGCCCCAAACAATAAATTCTTTTTTTTTTGTTGCTCCTGTTGAGCCCTTTACAATAAATTGTTTTCGTTTCCCCCCCCCAAAAAAAACCCAAAAAAAATAAAACCGTTGAGAAAAATTCAAAAAAAGTAAAAAAATGTTCAGAAAAATAATAAAAAAAATATAAAACAACAAAAACAATAAAAAAAAAGTTCTTTTCAGAACTACCTCCCCGTTATAAAAAAATTAGTAGAATATTTGGAACTCTGCCAACCTCTATTTCTCTTGGTTCGCTTCCCAGTTCGCTCGCCGGTACGCGAACCGGGAGCGAACCCAAAATTGTTTTAAAAAAAAAAGAACAGTAAGTATAAGGGAAGGAAACAGACAGTTATGTTAAAAGAAAGACAGCTATAGGGGAGTAAACTAGAGATACTGTTACCCGTAATCCACTGCTGATGATGTCACATATTACATAATTCATCTTCATGGTCAGTGACATCATCAGCAGAGGATTGCGGGTAACAGTATCCCTAGTTTACTCCCTATAGCTGTCTTTCTTTTAACATAACTGTCTGTTTCCTTCCCTTATACTTACTGTTCTTTTTAAAAAAAAAAATTAGATCAGTCAGAAACAGTGAAAGTAATAGAGACAGAGTGAGTGACCAAGAGTGAAGAAGTATGAGAAGAGAGGGACTAAGAAAAATAGTGAAGGAGTAGAGTAATTAAGTAATAGAGAAAGGAATGAGGGAAGTAGCAAAGGCAGGAAAGTGATGCTTAAAGAAATGAAGCAGTGGAACTAATAGAAGTTAAATGTGATAGAAATATAACGAAAAGAGTACAAAACATTTACCTTATAATTGTCATTAAGTTAGTCATTTGTTCTTTTTATACTTTCAATCTGTGAAAGAGAGAACAAACATTTGAAAAATATTAAAACATGTTTTTAATAAATTAGAAAAGACAAGGGAAAAGATTGAAAGACAAATAGTTTTTCAAGAACTTTGACACTTACAGAAGCCTCTGCTTCTCCATACCCCTACACAGTTCTACATGTACATCATAAATGCAAACAGAACAGAATTAATTATACATGTTAAATGGTTTATTTTTGCTGTTCTCAGAATGTATCAAATTTCACTAAAAACAGTGACTTGAAGGTATTCATCATATAACAGCGGGGAAAAAAAACACAATCAAAATGATTGTGTTTAAAAAACCCATACACCATAACAAATCAGAATTCAGAACTCCTTAAAGTTAACTTACTTTCCATGACGGCGAAGGATGTCCTATGAACAGCTTACACTCTGTTGTGCTGTTATTACTTTCAACCCGCCACTTTCTGCAAGAAAACCTCCATCGTTTTCAAAAACATGTTACATACAATAAATGACTTCTCGCTCTCTACCACACGTTTCTACAAGGCCAAATCGTATCAGAGCCATTCATAACTCTTGGAATTCTTGTAAGCCAATCCCGTCATGTTGTATTTCCGCAACTTTTAGAATTAAAATGTTGAAGATCATTTTCACAATCCTGGATTAGTAATATCTTACCTTTCTTGCTCACTCATGTTCTACATTTCCTATGACACTGATACTGCTTACTATGAAGCAGACTTACACTATCTCTATGACTACTACAATTATTAAATTCTCTACATCACTTTTAATCACAAACCAATATAAAACAGTAGACAGCATTGCAGACTTACATTCCCTCTACTCCATGTTTTGATTGGCTGCTTGAATTTGCTTATAAAAAGAAACAGTTTTTCTGAATTCATTCAAAGTGCAGTTATTTCAACATGACGTCCAGTGTTATGGTAAGAAGTTATGTCTCTGTACTACACTTATCCTCAAGGCCAAATCGTGTAGGAGCCATTAGAACTTCTTGAAATTCCTCAGAGCACATCCCGAGATTCTTTCCCTAAAATTTTGGTTTTAAAAACACCAGGTAAGAGTTTTTAAGGTCATACGGCAATTTTTTTTTTGAAAATTGAAACAGAATCATTGCAGAATGACCAGCCGTTTCTAGACTTTAAATAAGCTGTGTAAGGTCCTGATGTTATTGAAGGACCGTCATGATATATAATTGCTGCAGTTACAAAAGTCCTTCCTGATATTGACAACTGTGAAGCCACAAAATTTTTAATTAAAGTTGTCAATTTTGTTCCATCAGGCCTACATCGTTGGAACATTAAAATAACATACTGGCCATATGTTCGTATAAATAATGTGGACATCATTTCAGATTTACATTGGCTACACTCCATGTTGTGATCAGCTGCTTTTACTAGTTTATTAAAAGAGACTGATTTACTGTCTGGCAAAGTTAAATATATAAATCTTTCTGAGTCTATACTAGTACTACTTGATACCCTACAGTTCTCGCAGTCATGCTGCCATTGATAAGAAAGCCCAAACAGGTGATCTACATCTACACCTTCAGCATGCAATACATCAAGTATATACATTAAAAACTCCTGACAATCTTGCTGAATATTTTGAGAGAATTGTGTTTGGCCTGAACATCTGTCTAACAGATTTTGAATTTCAGACACACTTTCTATTTTTGTTCTATCTGTGCTACATTTCTCTAACACAGAATTTAACAAACTGCAAAATCTTTGATCAGAATTGACCACAATCTCTTCTTTTACATTTTCTAGAGAAAACAAAACATTAACCACTACATTAGCATAGCGGTTGACACCAGAACTGTTTTCAAATTGAAAACCAACAACATCTTCAACAGAATCCTTTTTGTTTCTGCTTATAATTTCAGGTTCATCGACTTTTCGTCTTTTTGCTGCAACCTCCCTAGTATTTGTCACATTTCTTCGTTTCCGGCCTACCACACGTTTCTCAAACAAAGGATATTGAGGCAAATGTGGCGCATACTCTCTTCTTAACCTATTGTATTCCTTAACACAATCTAGATCCGCACAAATGTTTGTGACATCACACTCAATCAAGTACAATCCCGATAAAGTTCTAACTCGTGACAATGCCTCATATGCCATACCCTCCTTGAACACAGAACTGCCAATATTCACCAATGCACTGTCTAAACTTAAACCTTGCGATTTATGGATTGTCACCGCATATGCCAAGCAAACAGGAAACTGCTTACGGCGAACATATAAGTCTTTTACAAGCAAAAATCTAGCAGAGCAACGACCAATTACCTGTACTTCCTCAATGCCATCAAATTTTATTTTTAAAAATTCAATTCCATCTCTATTTCTGTATTTCACAAAATCAACAACATTACCCATTGGTCCATTTACCAGACCTCTTTCAACATGTAAATTCCTTCTTAAAATTATACGGCAGTTCAAGCACACATTCAGAGTCTTTTCAAAACCTGCAGTTTTAGATATAGTCTTCTCTAATGAATCCAATTTTGATTTCAAATTCTCAGACAAAATAATTGTTGATCCCATATGCTCTACTCTGTCAATAGCTTCTAGTTTCACAATCTCCTGCTTTTCCAAATGCAACATTTTGTTGTTGAATTTGGCACATTCTGCAAGTGTTGGCATCAAACATATTCCAGATTTCTTCTCAGTAATTTTCTGAAAAATATTCTCAGGCACAACATCTTGTTCTGGATATAATAAATTTGACAGTAATCGTGCATGTAAAGCTTCTTTCCCATGCTCGGTCACTTTTCCAATTCTAACATCTTGTAGAATACTCTTGTAAACTTCATCCTTCGCCTGACGCATATTTTCATGCAGTTCAGCATAATTGAAGTTTAACCATATATTGACGTTGCCAATGCTCCCTAGGCACTTCCTGGTATCTTCATGCGTGAGCATTTTGAACACAGGTTGCCCTTTCACTGGTGTCAGCTGCAGAAGATCTCCGAAAACAATGATGTGTTTGCCACCAAATAACACATCATACTCTGTTTTGAGAACTTCTTGCATTCTCAAATGCACAAACGCAAGCATGACATTGGAAACCATGCTTACTTCGTCAATGATAAGAAGTTTCATTTTCCTCAAGATTCTTGAAACTTCAAAACAAGCATCTCCAGATAGCTTGTGATATTGTAATTTGTTGTCATGCTCCACTGGCAGCATCAGTAAACGATGTAAAGTAATCCCTTTAATGTTATGTGCTGCCAGTCCAGTTGGAGCGGTGACAACACAAGACAGCGATAACTCTGTCCTTTCCTGCAAATAGCATGAAATTGCTTTAATAAGGAAACTTTTTCCAGTTCCCGCTTCTCCACTCACGTACAGTCGGACAGGCTTCAACGACGTACATGAACACTCTTTCTTGTCATGACTTAATCCATGATCAATTTGCATGGTAACTTCGTCATATATTTTCCTCTGCTCAACATTGAGTTGTCTTTCCAACTCTTCTAAGTTAACCGCATCCTCCTGAGCATGTGCCATGGCTCTTTCCACTTCATTCATAGCAGTGGCAGCTTCATTTTCGATAACAGGTCCTCCTAGTGGATCCTGACTCAATGAAGCAGAACTCTGACTGTCCTGAGAACTGTCTCTGGCAATCTCGGCTGCAATCGTTGCTTCCTGCTCAATTTCCGCATTCAACATTTCTACATATTTGGGAAAAGCAGGACATTCTATGGTCTCCTTGGCAGCATTGAAAGAGTCTTCATAACAGAGGAAATCTCCAAGCAGTTCCTTTTCTGCACGCCAAGGCTTGAAAAGTTGCAAAAGTGCTAAATAGAAAAACTCCTTTTTTTCAGGAGATTCGCCACTCAATTTTCGATGGTTTACCAAGTGGCATTTTCTTTGCTTGACCAGACATCCCTCACTTCCTATTACAGCATACACTCCTTTCTCAGTATCTTCTTTGATGTTCCTCTTGAATATGTAATTTTGAAGAACCTCATACAGACAAACATTCTCGAGGTGACTGCTTCGATTTGGATAATATGTATCCAACATGTTGCTCTTCAAAATGTCGGTACTGTTTGGCTCCTTTTCCGCCAAATACTCAATTTCCCGCACAGGTTTCAGAACTCGATTACGTGTTGCAGCAAGACCAAGACTCGCCCAAACGATACTCCTGGACTTGGCATAGAGACTTGCTGAAGACAACCGGTCAGAGCATTCGTAAGCTCCGATTTCTCGATGCGACAACATCTTCAGACTGAAACTGTACAACTTCTTGCTGAGGCTCTTTTCATGTGAAATGTCCTCCCACATATCCTTCAATTCTGTCTTCTCTTTTTTGGTGATGTAAGATGTCACATACCGAGCCACAGCCATACAGTTATCAGCCACAAACTGTATATCCATGTTAGCATTCCACATGGACAAAATCACCGGGTTGTAGTCGTTGATGTACTTGGACTCTTCGTTCCTCTTCAAATTGTATGTGTTTTTAGGTGATTTCTTCATCCCATTATGTCGCAGCGAAGACATCAAACTGTTTACTCTTCCTTTAGAAATCACCGGTCGTGGAAAGCGGAAACGACATTTGGTGTAGAACTTGTCCTTGTTTCGGAATTTACGACGACAGTACTTTCCACATCGATGGCTTTGGAAACGTAGAACTTTTTCTCTTAGGCTTTTCTTCTCCTTTGCGTTTGGAACAGCACACGTAGAATACTGTTGTATGAAACTCATCACTGAGTCTTCTGGATCCGTTCCAAATTTAGGTGCATCCTTGATCCACAGCAGCATATGTATATGAGGAGCACCTCTTGCTTGGTACTCCTTTCTCCAGAAGAAATCCAACACCTCTCCAAGAGGTGGATTCTTCTTATTCATGATGAAAGACATCATAGCTTCAAATCTATGATTGAAGTACCTGCATACATTGACTGGATCCAAAGAGCACAGTTCTCCGGGTGTCTTGAATTTGATGTTTTCGATGTTTGCATTTGCCTCTCGTAGAAATTCAAGTAAGTCTTCCCAGCCATACTCGGCACAGCTCAGAGTGAGGAACCATGTGGGAGTTCCTAAGTTCCTCAGCATACATTTTAAATCACCATGACAACGGAACCAGTACTCATTAGTACCACGCTGACACGCCATGAGATTAATCAGGTGAGAATCCAAAATACTGTCTTGGACATTGACTTTATCCATAAAGTCACTTGCCGAGATGTTTAGCATGTGTATACCACTTTTCAAGATGTGGTTCACTGCATATGACAGTCCAGACAGATCGCTTTCAAACAGGAGATGAAACAAATAGGGAATGCATTGTCGAAACCTAGCATCTCCTGCATACAATCGCAAAGTCCGGTATTCAGAAGCAGGAATTTGATGAGGTCGCTCATCATATCTTCCTCCCTGACCTGTTGGAAAAAGCTGTGGGAAACACCGAGCTTCCAAACTTTCCTCCCAAACACTAATGGGACTCCCTTTGGCTTGTTTCATTTGAAACAACTCAATAGCATTCCCCATGACTTCCTTGGAATGCAAAGGATGAACACCATAATGTTCATATATTTCTTCACTAGTACAGGGTTCTACTTTCTCAATTTGACCAGCACACAAATCGCTATCCTCTTCCTCACTTACTTCCTCTTCTGCAACATATACATTTTTATAGTATTTATTATTTTTTTTCAAATACAATGTTGCCTTTTTGACTTTCCTAACATCCACTAAATCTTGCCATATTTTCTTATTCTTTGTCGGAACCCCATTAACTAAGATAACCAGAGGTTCCTCTTCCACTTTTTCTACTCCAATTGTGTTAATGTTTTTCTTCAAATCTAGAGGCAAATAAACAACTCTTCCCTTTAATCCTCTCTGTAAATCTGATGGCGGCAATTTCCCTGTCTTTGGCTCCATTCTTACAATAGCCTGAAAGGGATGGATACTTTGAATCAAAATAGATTCATAAGTATTTAAATCCTTCAATTCAGAAGGAATCTCAACCAATTCCAGATTATTATGAACTGCTCTAGCAGGCATCTGGTTTTGATTTAATTTGTTACAACAATAAGTACACACACGTTGATCCAATCCCAAATCAAAACAATTTTCTACCATCAAGTATGTTGTAAAATCCTTCCATTCACTATTATTTTCCCTTTCACTTTTTGCATATAAATCCACTAACTTAGTCTGATTCTTATAATAAGTGCGTCGACAACACACACAAGTGAAATTTGGCCTCTCACTTCATTTCACCTCAAATGTCGCAATTTCCCTCTGGAAATTATCTGTACTGGAAACCTGTACACTATCTTCCACATTACTCTCTTCTTCTTGGTCAATTTCAACATTCTCCTCTTTACTTCCAAAGTAACAAAACTCAATTTCTTCACATATATTCTTCACATCTATTTCAGAACCATGCAAAAGAGCAGCGCATAATTGTTTAAGCATAATTGCTGGACTCTTAGCATAATACAACATTCTAACTAATTTCCTCACTTTATTATGATGCACTGCTAGCATCCTGAAATGATGAAAAACACTCTGGCATACTCTCCTGGAAAGACAAGCCAGTGAATGACCATGCAAACCTGTCACTTCTCTCACTCTGCAAGAATCTAATTCTTGCAACAACTTCATTTTCTGCTTCAAACTTTTCTTATTAAATAACCGTATAAAATCACAAAGCAAATTGATGGAATCCTGTCGTACACTGCAAATATTACTACACTTCCAGGTGTACACAGGACCCTTAGGACGTCTTCCTAAAACCTCATTACCTAACACCTCTTCTATCTCTGTTGTCACAAGTTTTTCTTTTTCAACTGGACAACCATCTTTCACTTCATAAGCTCGACCACTGGTGTCAACTGCATGCACCAAATCATTATCCTGGAAATAACTCTCCTCATTAAAAAATGCCTCAGAGCTTGAACTATGCATCCATTCTCCAGAAAAAACTTCACAAAAATTACTACGATTAACTATTCTCTTCCATCTACTATTTCTTTTGAAATCATAAATTGCCTTGTTTAGCTTCCTAATTCTATTGATTATCAAAATAAATAACTTACGTTTAATTTCAAATGCCTGATCAATAACTTTCTCAACTATTTTTTTTCTCTTATAAAAAAACACTTTCTGTTGACCTTTCTTAATATTTTTTAACAAATTGCCAATTATCCTGTTGCGGAACATTCGTTTACGAATGTCCCTAAACTGTTGTTTCCTTCTACTATCATGCACAGAGTTATCTCTTGCTCTAGCAGTAACATTTTTCATTGGCCTTTCCTTTCCGTTTGAATTGCTTCTCCTTTTCTGGACTGAAACATTTTCTGTAGTAATATCTTTTTTTACTACAGATATTTCTTATGAATGTTTTTGTACTCTTACCCGGTGCTTTCTTGGTCACTTGATATTTTTGTTAGAGGACTGCTGCTTTTTTTCATTGACCTGCTGTCTTTGACGTTTTGCAGCCTTTCTCAGTCTTTCTTTGGTTGGCATGCTGAAATCTTGAAATGATCTGCAGTTGAATCTGTGGTAAAATATAATAAAAAATTTTATTAACCACTATTACCCAACAGTAAATCAATAACAGTCATCAAAAACTTAACACACTACTTAACATTTTTACATAGAAGATTTTTTAGTGCTTGGCAAATTTAGAATACAGAAAAGAAATGGAATTTATATTCATTTTACCTGTGCTGTTTTATATGTGAATCTGATCTAATTTTATGAGCATATTTTAATATTTTATTGAAGACACTACACATAACCTGTTTTTGAAGGTGTCTTTATTTTTAAATTAAACGGTTTACATTTTTACTTTTTATTTATTATAATTTTTTTCAATAAATGTTTATAGTTCCATAGGCTCAAGCACGTCAGCTTCCCATCCTATGTCATACAATTCTGACAAATCTGCATCCTCATCACGTTCTTCTTCATCCTCAGGATTTAAATCATCCAAGGGATCAACATCCACTGATGTTTCAATTACGAGTTCAATGATGAGGTCGAAATCAACTGCCGCTCATGTTGATGTTGTCTTTATCTTTAAAGAAAGATAACAACCATGAGATGTTGCAGAGTAAGAGACAAATCTCAGAGATTATAATAGTAAAATTGTTTAACAAGAGTAACATTTTGCAGCTATTATTTAGCCATGTCCAGCGATGCTGAGGAGGTGAAGCCTATGTCCAATTTTTCAGTGAACAGGACTCATCTCTTCTTAACCTTGGATAAGCCTCACCGACTCTGTGTCCCCTGCACATACTTAAATGTAAAGGGGCAGATTGATGTTAACTAGCACATCCCCAGGGATGCACCAGTTAACGTGCACCGCTGCTCTGCCACCCATGGTGTGCCGCATTTAAAATCAGATAGGACAAAGCTGCGTCAAAACCCTGCGCCTGCTTGAAGCAGGCATAGATCTTGACGCAGGTAGGCTGAAAGCTAAAGCAACAACTAAGTGTCATGTGCAGAAGTTGCAAAAAAGGAAAAATGGCGTTTAAACCGGTAATGAGCCCAAGCTAACTTAACACGGTGTAAAGATATCCAGGATCTACATCAGTTTGGGGTTCACAAACCTGGCAGGTACAAGGCACTGAGGCTTTGCACCGTGCATGTCTCATCCCGAATCATATGTTGTTTCTGAATGAAACAATTTCCCAGACCACATGCTTTGGATTGGCTACTTCTAAAAAATTAAACACCCCTACTATCCCGGAGTTAGAGGGAATATGATGGTTGGAGTAATTTTACTCGGTTGTCCATTAGTGATTTACAGGCCCTACTCCATAATTCTTCCTTTAACATTTCCAGTATAAATCCAAAAGGTTGGCTGCTTTGGCAACGTAGTTCAGATTCTTGCCAGAATCGATTTTTGGGTTTAACAGAAGGTTTTAAAAATGTTAGATCTGATCCCCGGTTTGACTTGGTCCACACTGTCACGACTTACTCTGTAGGAAAATTGTGTCAGAATTGGCTGAAGCATTCAACTTTACTTGCAGTTAAAAGTCACCTTTCTAAACTGAATGCAGACGTGGATTTGAATGATTTCATTAAAGGCCCGGCTAGTGGCAGGTCGAAAAGGTGGATATATGCAGCTTACAATGATATTTGGAAACTGACTCAGATTGAGGCTGCTACACGCCTTAGGGCTATTGATCAAGCGAATCTTGAAAAAGTGCTTGCAGTTGTTGACAATAGTATTAGCGTTCTTTCATCTAGAATTTACACACTAGATGACATTGTGTCGTCAGTTGTCGATATTGTGCATGATGAAGTGTCAGTGTTATACCATTGTCAGAATCAATTAAGATCAATCATGCAATTTGCTTGGACCCTTCAAACTCTGAAAAATGGTAAAGTTCCCTGGGGATACATGAACGTTTCTTCTTTATTTGCCCCATTCAATTTGACTGACAAACAACGCTTGCTGTCAATGCGTGATGCTTCCTTTTCTATGTTACATATTGAAAGGTTAGAATCTTTGCCTTTTTCAGTGGCAGAGGCCAATGCAGCAACGTGGCTTATCCACGGTTTAATAACGCTGCCTTTTGCTTTATATAAGTTTTAAAATTGTATGAAATATGTACCAATAGGTCGTTATGAACCTTTAGGTAGTGGTTTTCTTCATGAGGTCTGGTCGCTTCCATACACATACAGATGTTTCAAAGATGATCAAGAAGTTTATCTGAATGGAGAGGAATGCACTGAGACGCCAGATCATTCACTAATGTGTAGGCACATACAGTTACACGGTTCATGCAACAAAGACCGACCAAATATGGCTTGCGTGTTGCAAGGCACGCCAGTTCCTGCTATCATCCCCACGTTCAAGTTGTTGGAAAATGGTAGTTATTTGATGCTCAATAATGAAGATTGTTGTGGGTTAATTAGAAGTATTCCTTTTATCGTAACAGTAAGTGAATGGGTTATTTGCTGCAGAAATGTTCTATTTCCTCCCACACATGAACATAGGGAGTTTTCAATCTGGCCACAAATACCAACCTTGAGAGCAGATTTCAACGGCATGGCAAGAATAAGGGCTCTTTTGTCTCAGAGAGAGGTGGCCTTGAGTTCGGACCCTGAAACTTTCGTGCTTCACATAGCGAACACCCGTACAGAGGTGCAGGCCCTTTTAAATACTGATTCGCCTTTGCATTTCAGCGAGATGGTTCGGACTATCTTTAACGCGTCCTCCACAAAGGGCCTGGCGCATTTTTTTAAAGTTGTTAGCAGTGGTCTCGTGACTTCATTTGAGAAAATCTTTGGAGTCATCCCTCCTTTCTTTCATTCTATTTTTTCCACTTTGTTTGGTGGATTCCTAGTTTTACTTGCATTAGCAGCGGGCGCTCTTGTGGTTTTTTACATTTTTAAATATGGATGTCCTTCCTGTGCAAGGTCCCGCCCTGCAGCTGCTGACGCTGTTCCGCAATCGCATGCTTGAATATTATGGCACAATGCCGTTGGCGATATTAAGCACGGCATTTGGATTATCTTTTCGATTCTCCTACTTCACCTGTGTCCAGCCTGTATTTCACTGCCTGACCTGTGATTTCGATTGGGCCATTGATTTGTGTCTCTGCGGACCGGTTTCTCCTGACGTCGACTTTAATCAGCTGATGAGTCCTATCATTACTCACGAGTTGGTTTGTCCTGGCGAAAGGATTATGGCTGTGGCATTGATGCATGGACTAATTGGTCCCTGGAATTTACTGGCGGCAGCACAGTCTTTCTTGGAACAGAGCTTTCTTGAAAACCCACCGAGCTGTCCTCTGATGGTGATAGAGGATCCGGTGCTGGGAGAGCACGTATGTTCTTTTCCGCTTTTAAGTTGGATGGCTGAACTGTTTTCGGATGAAGACGGTGACTTCCTATTGGAGGCTGTTGCAGCTTATTTTGCATACACAGTTATGTCATAGACCTTTTTCATGTTTGACATGCTGAGTACTAGCATTTCATTGACAATTCATTGACTTATTTCTCAAGTTTTTATTATTTAGCTTGCCTATTGGCTTAAGCCTCGATAAAGTAGTTGGCTGTTTTATTTTTTTTTAGCATTAAATTTTGCTAGTTTTTAATGTTTTACCTTGCGGACCGTGCACATATAAAGTTGCAATCTGCTCTCATGAGATGGCACTTCTATTATCTTATTCAGTTTGTTTCCGGATCATGGGGGGGTGTCATGTAGATGCTGGATATGTTTACACCGTGTTAAGTTAGCATGGGCTCATTACCGGTTTAAACGCCATTTTTCCTTTTTTGCAACTTCTGCACACGACACTTAGTTGTTGCTTTAGCTTTCAACCTAGTAGTTCATCGTGGTTTACATGAGAATAATATGTTATTGCTCTACTATCTGCTTTGCTTGTTAAACTATGTCTGTACAGGGAGTGCTGAAGTTTCAAGAACAACACGATACAGAATTGTTATGAGGTCTGATCTCCACGACTTCATAGTCATAACATAAATGCAGCTTCTGCCAATTCTGGGCATGAGGCGGGTTTTATATTGCTTTGCCGAACACACATACACAACACTTGATGCGGTTCACATGAAGAGAGAGCTGGTGTATGCTGATGTGATTCCTTCAAATCTAGGACACTAAGGTATGGGCCCGCCCTAAACCAACCCAAAGAGACCTTCTTAGCAAATAATATAATATGTGTATTAGGGAGGGTGAGATATAAGTGTTGCTAACTCTTATTCATTTACAGCATGTTAACATGCTGTCACCATTCGCTTTTTATGTACTAGTAACTATGCTGGTAATTTTGCTACTGATAATATGTGTACTTGTATTATCTAAGATACTACGCCTGAGAAGACGACATTAGTAAATAAACATTTCAAATGCACATGTGTTCTTCTTAACTCCATGTTCTGGTTTGTAATGAATATATAACGACCGAGTGTTCATGAGTTCCACGTATCCTGAGGTACTGTAAGTTCATGTTCTGGATTGTCTAAACATTGGGAGTTTGTTATATCCAATGTGACACTGTAGCTAGCTTGGTAAGGGGTTTTTGGGTACTAAGGTGAGTTTTGGGGCACCCTAATTCGCCGAGGTTCCAATCCTCTGAGCACAGTTCTGTGTGAGAACAGAAACCCTGCGACAGGGGGACCCCTGAGCCTTGCTGGAGCTTCATCACACTTGCGATACAACTCCAGTAATGCGCCACCTTTACGGCACAGATGCGTCACGCATCTGTGCTGTTTTTGCCCCATGGTGCGCCGCATTGTAAAGGCAGCACACCATGGGTGGCGGAACTGCGGCGCAGGATGACTGGCACATCCCTGGTGATGCGCCAGTCATCATAAATCTATCCCTAAGCTTCTTATCTTGTTAGAGATGAACCGCCATATGTATCATCAAAGTTTTTTGCATTTCCTAAATAGCGAACTTTAAGGAATAAATAGCGATTCTTTACCATTCCTAATTTGCGATGAGCAAATTGCTAATTGCAAATTACCCATTCATTTCCATGGAGCAGGAGGCCCATAGGAATGAAGGTGCAATTTGTGATTAGCAATTAGCTCATCGCAAATTAGCAATTTTTCCGAGGGTGCAGGGGTGTCTCAAGAACACCCTGCTGCACCCCTGAAAAAGAAATTTGGGGGCATATGGCGCACATAAATTTTAAAAACATTCCTTTACCTCAAAAACGATTTTCAACTCATAATTTGAAAACACTGCCCACAGAGAAATGACTTAAAATGTCCACAAGACACATGAAAGTGTTTTTTTAAAGCCTTTGCAACTTTTTTGGGTCACTTTTAACATGGCTATGTAACTCAAACAGTCAAAATCTAAATTTACCATGCACAGGTGGGAGCATATTTACAAGGCATTTGCTCCACGGGGAAAGGTCTTTTAATTTAATATTGGAAAAATAACATCAGAGACACTGAAATGCCTTATAAAGAAGCATACACCATTATGTCCTTGTCATAAATTTTAAAAGCATTCCTTTTCCCCAAAAACGATTTTCAAGTCATAATTTAAAAACACTCCACATGGGGAAATGACTTAAAATGTCCTTAAGACACATGAAAGCGTTTTTTGATTGCCTTTGCAGCATGTTTGGGTCACTTTTAACATGGCTATGTAACGCAAACATTCAAAATCTAAATTTGCCATGCACAGGTGGAAGCATATTTACAAGCAATTTGCTCCACAGGGAAAGGTCTTACATTAAAATGGGAAAAATAACATCAGAGACACTCAATTGCCTTATAAAGAAGCATACAACATTATGTCCTTGTCATAAATATTAAAACCATTCCTTTTCCTCAAAAACGATTTACAAGTCATAATTTGAAAACACTCCACAGCTCCTATGCACATAAAAACCCTGTCAGTACTAATACTTCACATTTTCTCCAATTACAATTTCTCAAAGAAACAAAATCTATTTGTAAAACACTTGAGACAAAGCAACATTTGAAAAACACAACTTTCTTCATAATTTTCTCCTTAAAGCACACTATTCTCTATCTAAATTAAAGAAATCTTTTCTCACCTTAGCAAATACTTTGAGTTTCAAAACAGTCTCAGAAACACACCAATTTGTCTTCAGCAGAGCAAAAGGTATGCACTCCAGAGTCTGCAGCTATCAAAAGCACAGAAATGCTGTAATTCTTCACACATATCTCTCATGTCACCCAATCAAAACTCTTCCCTCACTTTTTTTCAAATCAAAACCCTTCCCCCCTCTGCCCTCTCTGCTTTTTTTGCATAGCAACCACCTCTTGGAAGACCTCTGGTGTTTGCAAGTTCACACAACAATGTTGCAATTGAACTCTGAACTCTCAGTGCACCTGCATATCCAGTGCATTCTTTCATTTAATGATTTTTTCTTGACCACTCAAAATACATCTTTCAGAGAACTCATCCATGCACCCTAACTTTCTGTTTTCAGCAATCAAAATCCACCAATCACTCTTACTGCTTCATTAACACAGAAACTCCACAGTTTTTTTCATTTTACACTCTGACTGCAGGAGAACCTTCTCTCACCATGTTTTCTGTCTGGATTGTTGGACATAGTTACATCTATTGGGCTCAGAGGTACGCTGAGAACAGGAATTTACCTAACCTCAATTTACATGATGTGGAAATTAAGTGGTTTGGCCACAGAGGATTAAAATGTCACCAATTGATACCATTGGTGAAAACCTTTATGCATTTGCCAAAACCTGACCTGTTAATTGTGCACTGTGGAGGT
Organism: Lissotriton helveticus; assembly: GCF_964261635.1. Taxonomy (NCBI): domain Eukaryota; kingdom Metazoa; phylum Chordata; class Amphibia; order Caudata; family Salamandridae; genus Lissotriton; species Lissotriton helveticus. The sequence continues at coordinate 982,071,607 of NC_136071.1, read as the reverse complement.
AATGATTTGGGCACTTTGACTGGGGTAGGTCTGGAAATGCTTTTAAAGGACACCTTTGAGCAATTGATGGCACTTTTTCCTCAAACTGCCTTGGTATATTGAAATATATGCCAAAGACAGAAATGGAGGTGGTCAAACCAATTTTGTCCACAAATTGAGAAGTCGAGGAAGCATGTAAACAAATCTGTTTCAGCTTACATGAGAGACCATGGAATGGGCTCCATGTACAACAATAACTTGCGTTACTACATGCAAGATATCTACAGAGGAGATGGAGTTCACTTCTCAGATGAGGGCAACAGAATTTTCATTCTGAATTTAAGACTGTGCATTGGTACCTACTTATAAGTACCTAAATGTACCATAAACCCAAAAGCTCTTCTCAGAGCTACCCTACATCTGATCACTCACAATTATTATTTTACTCTAACTTTTTTCACTAATTTTCAACAAAGTACGCTCCCCAGAACGCTTCCCGGTTTGCGAACCGGACGCTCCCCACGCAAAAAAACTAAAAATTTTTTTTATTTTTTTTTGCCCTGCGGGGCCCTTTTAAAGCCTCCACATCAAACCTAGGGGGTCAGGGAGGATCTACTATGCCCCCTTATGGTCATTTGCCCCTTCGCTTTGGCCTCCTCTTGTCTCTCGATCCTACCGAGAGACAAGATGGCGGCCGCTACGGACTGTTTGGAATGTTTACAGACGCCGGAGAACCAATCAGCTTCGCTTCACAAAGCTCCGTAACGCGAAAAGTACGCGAACTGCAGCACTGCCCGGTCCGCTGTTACAGATATATATCTTTTTTTGAACGTTAATTTCTCAAAATCCACTGGAGCACATATATTGAGACCTAGCAAAGGCACATCGGGCTACCAGTCCCTACAATTTTGCCAACTTTCGTGCAAATCCATTCAGCCGTTCGATTATTATTATTATTTTTTTTTTGCCCCGCGGGGCCCTTTTAAAACCTCCACATCAAACCTAGGGGGTCAGGGAGGATCTACTATGCCCCCTTATGGTCATTTGCCCCTTCGCTTTGGCCTTCTCTTGTCTCTCGATCCTACCGAGAGACAAGATGGCGGCCGCTACGGACTGTTTGGAATGTTTACAGACGCCGGCGAACCAATCAGCTTCGCTTCACAAAGCTCCGTAACGCGAAAAGTACGCGAACTGGAGCGCTGCCCGGTCCGCTGTTACAGATATATATCTTTTTTTGAACGTTAATTTCTCAAAATCCACTGGAGCACATATATTGAGACCTAGCAAAGGCACATCGGGCTACCAGTCCCTACAATTTTGCCAAGTTTCGTGCAAATCCATTCAGCCGTTCGGGCTAAAAGTGAGGCCAACCGCCCTATGGAAAACTCAATGTTAAAAACACGTTTTGGGACCCCCCTTTTTTCTCGGCCCCCCCTTGACGAAACCCCCCCAACTTTTCAGGGGCTGCTCAGAAACAAAATGTTCCATTTTCCTGAAAATTTCAGCTAATTCCATCCACAAACGCCAAAGTTATTGGACATAGAATTTTCAAAAATCCCATAGAGAAAAAATCCTAACTATATATACCTACTGGCGACCGCCAGTAGGTAATATGTATATATATATATATATATATATATATATATATATATATATATATATATATATATACATATATATATATATATATATCAAGGCTCACTCTCCGTCTGCTCTCCTTCACTCGCGGCCGGGTGCTTTCAATGGCTGGAGACGTACCACACCAGTCACTACCACAGACAAAGCTCAGATGCAAGAAGCACGCAGCACTCACGGGGGACTGTCCAAGTATGATTTATTGGAGAAATGCAGCCAATTCCGTCCATCAACGCCAAAGTTATTCCCAATAGAATGTTGCAGATTTCCTATGGAAACTAGGTCCTAACTATAACTACCTACTGGCGACCGCCAGTAGGTAATACATATATATATATATATACATATATACATATACATATATATATACATATACATATACATATATATATATACAGGGTAGGGAGGTGGTAGGGTATATTGATGACCTCTTCATCGTGTGGCAAGGGACGGTGGAGACGGCTCATCAGTATACCGAGGTCCTTAACAAGAACACCTGCAACTTGCACTTCTCGGGAACGGTTAGTCCAGTGGCAGCGGACTACCTTGACCTAAGAGTGTTTGTTGAGGAAGGCAAACTACACACCTCGCTATACCGGAAGCCCACGGCAGGCAACTCCATCTTAAGGGCTGACAGCAACCATCCTATAAAACTCATACAAAGTATCCCCTATGGGGAATTACTTAGATTAAAGAGGAACAGCAGTAGGGATGAAGATTTCGAAGTGGCAGCAAAAAACTGTATCGAGAGGTTTACCGTGAGGGGGTACGACATTCACGCTCTCACTAAAACACTGACCAGAGTAAGAAAGATACCAAGGGCGAGCTTGTTGCAACCTAAAACGAACAAGAAATCAGATACAGGTGGGAAATTTAGGATGATCACGCCCTACTGCACTGAGTCATGGAATCTTGGAAGAATATTTGCCAAGAATTGGCATGTTCTCCTAACTGATCCCGTGATCAAAGATGATATCCCCCCAAAACCCCAAATAACTTTTGGCAAAGCGAGGTCCCTAAGAGACACCTTGGTAAGAAGCCATTTCGAAAAAAAGAAACTTAAGATCAATACATTGGCAGAAATGAAAGGCTTCTTCCCCTGCGGAAAATGCAAAGCCTGCGCAGGAAGCAAAAGGACCCTGTCATATTGGGTGGCCGGGGCAGAGATGAGAAAGCCCATTAAGAAATGTCTTACATGCAGCACACCATTCGCAGTATACTGTCTTGTCTGCCCATGTGGTCTACGATACGTGGGCAGCACAATTCATCCATTAGAAATCAGGATACTAGAACATCAACGAGCGATTGAGCGAGTAGATCCCTCCTATCCAGTCGCAAGACATTTTGATGAAATACACAATAGGGATAGGAACAAACTACAGTATTTTGGGCTTGATCACATCCCAGCGAGAGCCAGAGGGGGCGATAGGTTGAACAACTTAGACGCCTGGAATCTAGATACATTATTGATCTCATGACAAAGGCACCATTGGGGCTCAATAGCGGAGAAGAACTGGCCGTACATCTGGGCAAATAAGTATGAGCACCTGGACCATGAATAGCTCGATAAATTGCTTGATGTAGTGTTAAGAGAGACACTCGCTACAGAGTATGATAGTCACTTGATGTAAGAAAATGACATGTGTACCTAGCTTAATCAACATCCGATCAACTGTGTTCTTGTCTATGGCCAATTAGATCTTGTCAAATTGGGTTTGGTCAAAGAAAATGAAAACATGGGCATATATTTTGGACGAATTAATATCATAATGGAATATGTATTGGACTATTGAAACTAAATCATGATAAGTTCCTTATTTTAGTTCTGTTTTCGTTTTGGCTTTGGTTTTGACGATTTGAACTGGAGATCTACTTGTGGATACCATGCGGGGCGGGGGGTATATGCATTATGAGGTGTTATTTATAACATATAGTTAATGCTGAGACAATGCAGGTTAATGTAGCAAGTTGGGACATAGGCCAAGGCAAAATGTGGCTGACAATGCATACTGTATTAGCTATCAATGGATGACACTCAAACCCCTGTGAAAGGTTGAAAAAAGGGGTTACCTGCCGATCAACGGCTTTATGTAGAACTATGTGTAAATTGATTATGACGATATAATAATCACTAAGAGGGCAATCCATTGTAAACAATTGTAAATATTGAAGTATATTGAAACAGTTGGAGAGACACGCTAACAATCAGGATGCCAAGCCGATACACGGCTTAATGTTTAATGAGCAGGGCAAAGTCGATATAGATTGTAAGATGTGGAGAGATATCTGTACGTAAACCAATGTGTTTAAAATTGCACACTCCAAAATGGCGCGACTTTTGCCGACTTGCTCTAGTCCCTCCTCTACGCTATGTACCAATCAAGTGACATCCCTTTAAATGCCCTGCTGCTACGCGCGCGCAAACAACACTGACGAAGGCTTGTAGCCGAAACGCGTTTGTTGACTTTGTGAAATAAATACGAGAAAGACTAATACCAACGTGCCTACGAGTGCTGATTTTCCGAAATAATTGGAGGAATTCGAGCTCTATGTGATTGCGGGGCCCCCGCCACCGCAGACTGCACCCACTCGCGAGTGACCCGTCGTTTTTGGCAGGGTTGAGAGCTTGGAATATATATATATATATACCAAGAATAAAACGTCTGTATTTGAGACAAAAATGTGTGTGTTTTACGGAGCTCTTAAGATGTTTGATGATAAAGGGTTGAATTTACAAAATGTATTTGAAGCTGATATTTCAGTAATAAATCATTTGACTATGGAGAAACGTATTACTATCAGTATTTTATTTATTTATTTATTTATTTGCAGGTTTGTATAGCGCTATGAATCAACTCCCAGAGGAGTATCTCCGCGCTTTTGACGACAGATCTGATGAAGCAATAGTCCTAACAGTAGAATTGATGCATTGAATCTGAACAAAAATAAGATAAATTAGCTAACTAAACTAAACAGGAAAGTTTTCAGATTTTTTCTAAAATTCAAATGGTCAGAACACTGCCTCAATGATAGTGGGAGCATATTCCAGTGTGTTGGGCCCACTACCGACAAGGCCCTGCCGCCCAGTCTGGTCTTGTTGATTTTAGGCACTTTTAGCAACAACTGTTGGCTGGATCTGAGAGTACGAATGGGGTTATATGGGACAAATTTGGTAGACAGATATTCAGGTCCTAAATTATGAAGACTTTTATGAATGATACAACAAGTCTTGAACTTGACTCGTGATCGTATGGGCAGCCAATGGAGTTTGCATAACAAAGGTTTCGATGGGGTTCTTGGAGGAGCGTTCAGCACCAATCTGGCTGCAGTATTCTGTATTACCTGCAAACGGTCAAGAACCTCTTCATTAGCTCCTGCTAAAAGACCGTTGCAGTAATCCAGACGACTGATCACCAGAGCCTGGACTAAGGTTTTTCTGTAGGAATCAGGCAGGAAAGGGAATATCCTACGGAGGAGGCTAATCATATGAAAACATAATCCCACTGTTACATTGATATTCTGTTTCATAGTCAGCTCAGGTTCTAGCCGAACTCCCAAATTCTTGATTGTAGATTTGGGTTCGGGGATTGGGCCTAGGTCCAGAGGCCACCAATCAGGAGACCATTGGATTTTGGCTTTCCCAAAAAGCATCACCTCTGTTTTCCCCACATTGCATTGAAGAAAATTACAGGACATCCAACGCGCTACTGGCTGCATCCCTTCTGAAAAGGATTGTATGATCTCAGGGGTAAGATGTTTAAAAGGGAAGAGTAGCTGCGTATCATCAGCGTATGACACTGGACTAAAACCAAAAGCTCTAGTTATTTCTGCCAAGGGGGCCACATAGGAATTAAATAGGGTCGGGCTTAGGCAGGATCCTTGTGGAACCCCCTTGGTGATTTTAACCTCTTCGGATCTAAAATCACCCATGGTGACGCGTTGGGTGCGGTTCAAGAGGAAACTTTTGATCCAGTCCAGTGCCTTACCACCGATTCCACTCTCAGACAGGCGTTCGATCAAGATGTTGTGAGATATAGTATTGAACGCTGCCGATAAGTCAAGTAGCACCAGGACAACTGAAAAACCATTGTCCTGGTACATACGTAGGTCGTCCGTTATCGACAGCAAGGCCGTTTCGGTGCTGTATTTTGGCCTAAAACCTGACTGAGATGGATCGAGGCTATTGGAATGCTCCAAATACGTTGAGAGATGTTTATTTGTATGTTTCTCAATGATTTTCCCCAAAAAAGGTAACAGGGAGATTGGTCTCAAATTGGACATGTTGGTCCAAGGAAGTGATGTGTTTTTCCGAATTGGTCTAACCAAGGCCATTTTCCATTCCTGGGGGACTTTAGCAGTATTAAGTGAGAGATTAACAAGTTTTTGGATATCCGATCCGAGGGTGGTCCCTAGAGGTCCCATGAGCCTAGCTCGGAGAAGATCTACCGGACTCCCACTTTTGATGTCCGTGGACAGTTTCAGGACCTCTTGTAGAGTGATTTCTGGGAAGTTCATAAATGAATGCAATCTGATAGGCGTAATAGGCACCGGGGCTGTATTTCCTGGATCAGTCCTAGCAAAAGTATGTGCCTTTATTTTATCATAAATGGCGTCAATTTTTTCAGTGAAAAAGTGTGATATACTGTCACAGAGATGTTGGGACGCCATGTCTAAGCTCTCACATGCTGAAGGTTTTAGGAAAGTATTAACAATCTGATATAAAGCTTTGGGATCGTTACCAGCTGCCTCTAACTGGGTGGTCACATGATTCTTGCGTGCAGCTCTTATAGCTTTGTGATATACCCTCAGAGCCTGTTGATAATTATTTTTATCAGTATCCAGATGGGACTTCCTCCAGATTTTTTCCATCTTTCGAGCCCTCTGTTTGAGGTTACGAAGTTCTTCAGAGAACCAAACCTCTTGTTTCCTCGCTAAACGTTGTTTAAAAGTTTTTAACGGGGCTATTCGATGAACTGTGGTTTTAATGGCTGTGTTCCACTGTGAAAGAGCGGAATCTATATCATCTGTGGGCTGAATGACAGGGGGACAGTATTCCCTTTGAAAATTGGTATTAGAAATTTTATGCCATTGTCTTCGAGTAGATGAAATTTGCTTCGTGGGGATGGAACAAATAGCCCTGCCAGGCATAGAAAATTCAAGCAAGTAATGATCTGTCCATAGGCATGGCAAGGGAGGCTGACATTCGATTCCCAAAAAGTTAGATACAATCATGTCTAAAGTATGTCCTGCTTGGTGAGTTGGTCCAGAGTTATGCTGTATTAATCCCATTATGGATAAATCGGCCAAAAAAGATTGTACCTCACTGTTGTTGGTATCTTCACTATGAATATTGAAGTCTCCAACCAGCAGAAAGTCTTTATCTGAACTTACATGGGGAGCTAATGCTTCCAGTAACAGTTTAGATATGTTCCTCATGGGGCCAGGGGGGCGATAGACCAAGGCACCTTTCCTACAGTGTTTGGCCAATGAGCCGAACCTAAAAATCAGCATTTCAAAATCCTTGTTACAGATTTCATCAAGAACAGATACTAAAATACTGTCCTTAAATACAATTGCTATACCCCCACCGGTTTTTAAGGGTCTATCTAATCTTGCTATTTTATATCCATCCGGTATACCAAGAGTGATGGCTAGAATAGAGTGGGGTTTGAGCCATGTCTCCGTTAAAAAACACATATCTGGCCTATAGGTAGAGATAAGATCCCAAACCTCTATGTAGTGTTTGGCCAGAGAGCGTACATTACATAAAAAATTATTTCCTCCTTGAGATACAACAGGGTAGTGTTCAATAGTATGTTGTGTGGAGGAGGTATCTATGTATAACGTGAACTGATGGTGGCAATGCCTACATGTAAAAGGTCCTTCGGGACTACAGCGATGGAGATTAGGACAGATCGAGACACATAAGTTATCACGTACAGTTGTCAGAGCCCGTGAGGTATAATGTAATCTAGGTACCTTATGTGAGCTGGCGAAGTCTGCCATGGCCCCTGGTCCCGTCCTGTCGCGGACGGGCGCAGACGGGCTTCTCTCTGGCGCGTCTCAGGCGCTTCGCTGCGCGCGACCGCTGCGCGCTTGCTGTGACGAGGGGGCTAAATACTCCTCAGCGCGCATCAACTAGAGCGCTGACCGCTCGATGCAGGAAGTGGCCTGGCTCTGCCTGACCCGCCCTCCGCTCAACGGCACTGGTTGCCGAGTCGGACCGGGGCGGGCAGGACAGGTGATCGAGCCCAGGCTGCTTTACAGTTTTGCCCTGAGAGATGTGGTCTCTACTAGCGGCGCTTTAGCGGCGATATAACACACAGCGATAACACAGAGCAAGTAACAATTTTTTAAAAGAGTTAAAATCCGGCGCTTTTAAAATCAGTCTATTACCAGATTAAAATTCAATTTCAATGACTTTACAGTTCATGTGCATCAGACATTTGCAGCTTAGGCGTCAGCGGGTTGGGAGACACTGCCACCGTCCTCCTTACCGTGATTCCCGCCTGCTCCTCGCTGCCTAAATACTCCTCAGCGCGCATCAACTAGAGCGCTGACCGCTCGATGCAGGAAGTGGCCTGGCACTGCCTGACCCGCCCTCCGCTCAACAGCACTGGTTGCCGAGTCGGACCGGGGCGTGCAGGACAGGTGATCGAGCCCAGGCTGCTTTACAGTTTTGCCCTGAGAGATGTGGTCTCTACTAGCGGCGCTATAGCGGCGCTATAACACACAGCGATAACACAGAGCAAGTAACAATTTTTTAAAAGAGTTAAAATCCGGCGCTTTTAAAATCAGTCTATTACCAGATTAAAATTCAATTTCAATGACTTTACAGTTCATGTGCATCAGACATTTGCAGCTTAGGCGTCAGCGGGTTGGGAGACACTGCCACCGTCCTCCTTACCGCGATTCCCGCCTGCTCCTCGCTGCCTAAATACTCCTCAGCGCGCATCAACTAGAGCGCTGACCGCTCGATGCAGGAAGTGGCCTGGCTCTGCCTGACCCGCCCTCCGCTCAACGGCACTGGTTGCCGAGTCGGACCGGGGCGGGCAGGACAGGTGATCGAGCCCAGGCTGCTTTACAGTTTTGCCCTGAGAGATGTGGTCTCTACTAGCGGCGCTATAGCGGCGCTATAACACACAGCGATAACACAGAGCAAGTAACAAGTTTTTTAAAAGAGTTAAATTCCGGCGCTTTTAAAATCAGTCTATTACCAGATTAAAATTCAATTTCAATGACTTTACAGTTCATGTGCATCAGACATTTGCAGCTTAGGCGTCAGCGGGTTGGGAGACACTGCCACCGTCCTCCTTACCGCGATTCCCGCCTGCTCCTCGCTGCCTAAATACTCCTCAGCGCGCATCAACTAGAGTGCTGACCGCTCGATGCAGGAAGTGGCCTGGCTCTGCCTGACCCGCCCTCCGCTCAACGGCACTGGTTGCCGAGTCGGACCGGGGAGGGCAGGACAGGTGATCGAGCCCAGGCTGCTTTACAGTTTTACCCTGAGAGATGTGGTCTCTACTAGCGGCGCTATAGCGGCGCTATAACACACAGCGATAACACAAAGCAAGTAACAAGTTTTTTAAAAGAGTTAAAATCCGGCGCTTTTAAAATCAGTCTATTACCAGATTAAAATTCAATTTCAATGACTTTACAGTTCATGTGCATCAGACATTTGCAGCTTAGGCGTCAGCGGGTTGGGAGACACTGCCACCGTCCTCCTTACCGCGATTCCCGCCTGCTCCTCGCTGCCTAAATACTCCTCAGCGCGCATCAACTAGAGCGCTGACCGCTCGATGCAGGAAGTGGCCTGGCTCTGCCTGACCCGCCCTCCGCTCAACGGCACTGGTTGCCGAGTCGGACCGGGGCGGGCAGGACAGGTGATCGAGCCCAGGCTGCTTTACAGTTTTGCCCTGAGAGATGTGGTCTCTACTAGTGGCGCTATAGCGGCGCTATAACACACAGCGATAACACAGAGCAAGTAACAATTTTTTAAAACAGTTAAAATCCGGCGCTTTTAAAATCAGTCTATTACCAGATTAAAATTCAATTTCAATGACTTTACAGTTCATGTGCATCAGACATTTGCAGCTTAGGCGTCAGCGGGTTGGGAGACACTGCCACCGTCCTCCTTACCGCGATTCCCGCCTGCTCCTCGCTGCCTAAATACTCCTCAGCGCGCATCAACTAGAGCGCTGACCGCTCGATGCAGGAAGTGGCCTGGCTCTGCCTGACCCGCCCTCCGCTCAACGGCACTGGTTGCCGAGTCGGACCGGGGCGGGCAGGACAGGTGATCGAGCCCAGGCTGCTTTACAGTTTTGCCCTGAGAGATGTGGTCTCTACTAGCGGCGCTATAACACACAGCGATAACACAGAGCAAGTAACAATTTTTTAAAAGAGTTAAAATCCGGCGCTTTTAAAATCAGTCTATTACCAGATTAAAATTCAATTTCAATGACTTTACAGTTCATGTGCATCCTTGGTGACAGGGGCATAGCAGCAGCGGCTGCTTGTTATCCTTGTAAAGGCATTCCAAATTGAATGACCTTTTTTTTTACAATACTGCTAGCGACCCTCCTGATGCACCGAGGTGATCACTACTGTTATTCTTGCATTTGATGGCCACTAAAGTAATCTTGTCTGATGTGGTTATTCTTAAAACGCTAACAATATTAGCTCATGATGATTTTCATTGAACAAAAGTATCTTATTATAGAAAAGGCAGGATACCCCTGATCTAGAGTGTACATTGCTGACAATGGAATTCAAAAATACATAAAACCTACCTATGAAGGGACCTGCAATGGTATCAATTTTAACTGAAAAAAATAGATATATAAACAACAAAAATAATATGTAGAGGTTTTAGTCTTGTGTGTATGACACAAAATACAGGTAATTTGTTTTGGTTTCTTGATGGCTCAATGACTTAAACACTTGTGCTTGAAACATTACTACAATCTGTAGATCATGAGTGCAAACCTCATAAATGCCATTGGGACAAGATAGGAAAATCGAATTTGGTGTCTCTGGATTCACAATTCAAAGACACAACTTATGGTGAAGTTGTTTTTATATTTTAGTTCTATAAATGTTACTTTTAAGTTGACATTTTGTTACCTAAACCATTTGGTTTCTTCTGTCTGTCCCTGGAGCACACATCTGGGGTGGTTGACAGCTGTCTTCTTGTATTCCCTCTAGACAGCCGCACACAAAGGCAGAGTGTGACTGAGAAGCCATGTACATGTTGATAGGTCATCCTGAGGCAGGATGAGAGAGAGGAGCTGACACTTGCATCTTAATAGGGCTGTTCCTCTCCCCAAACGAAAGGGTTGCATAACCCCCTGTAGTGAGTCTGGGTACAAGGCAGGAAAGGTGGGCCTTTTGCACTTTAAAGCATCTCTTTGAAGTTTCCCTACTTCAAAGGCCAAATTAGGTATGAATATTGGACCTTTGACACCATGATTTTAGAATTCTTCTGGAGCTACGGACATTCTGCCAGGAAGAAGTACTGCTGTGGTGCAGGAGGGACTGCCACTTTGCTAACTGCTTTACTGTGTTGGCCTGCTGCCTGCGGATTGCTGTGCTGTAAGAGAGACTGCCACTTTGTTCCCTGCTTAGCTGTGTTGCTTCTTGCCTGGGAGTGAGAAGGACTGGGCCTGCTCTCTGCATCCTTGAACCTAAGTTTCGCAAAGTGTTTTCTGGCTTCCAACTTATTTTGAAGTCTCAGGACCATAAAAGACTTCCTTCAACTCTGATTCAGCTGCTGGACTCTGCCAACTGTGAGTCCTGCCATACCAAGAGGTGCCAATCCAGTCCTGGGCCCTGAACGTGGGTTCTACAGCTGTTTTTCTACAAGAATCAGGGCAGTAATGACTTTGTGCTGAACTGAATCAATGCAGTGCCCTTTGACTCCAATGCAGCATCGATTTGAGGACGGCTCGACGACGATGCGGGAGCCGACTGCGAGGCTTGATGACTACGCATTGCCTGCATCGTAAGCGGTTCAACACTGACATGAAACCCGACTGCGAGGCTTGACACTGATGCGCTATTGGCTTCTAAGCAACATTTTGCAACTTATTCTTTAAAATTTCCAAATTCTACTTATTCGATTTTTGTCATTTTGGTCCTTTTTTACTCGGATAAATATTCTCTATTTTTTCAACTGGTGTGGAGTCTTTTTGTGGCACACATGTCAAGAAGAAAATGCCTCCATTGATTGATTGAAAACAATCATCCCTTCAACGACATGGTGCCAGCATTGGCGCAAGGCAGCAATTTGTGTGCCAGCACAGTGGAAGAGGACAGGAATGCACAGGAATTGACTGCATCTCATAGATATGGGACATTCCTGCCCTTTTCTTTTGTTGCAGGGCATCGCTAGCCTGCATCAAATTGTTGTAATTGAGACCCCCAATTTCTAACACCGTACTACAACAAATTATAAAATTCTAAGACTAATCTAAAGAGAATGATTATTCGCTTGATTAAACATGTTAACACAGCTACTTTTGCTTGCATTAATACATGTTGTATTGCGTAGCTATGGTACTGTACTTCGGGGAAAGGAGCTATTTGCACAACCATAAAAAGATCTAGATCCATTAGCACCTGCTTCAAAAGGCCTAGTTAATGAGGTTACAAAGGTTGAATCTAGTATATGATTAGAAACACTACATATATCTGCATATTCGGTCTTGTGCAGCATGCTTAGAAAAATATATGTACCTATGTCTAGTAGCATAGAAAGAATGCTATGGGCGCTCGCCCAATCAAGGAAAATGGTCCCATTTCCTGCTCCTGGGGCAGTAAAATACAATAATTATCAGGGTTCAATGGCCCCGGTGCCACTGCACCTGCTGCTTCAATCAAACTTAAGCTCCTGCCTGTGTCTCTACCAGCTACCAAAACTCCTGAAAGAAAACTTGCAAATCTGCTACTGAAGAAGATGAAAGCAGAACAAGAGGAAATTATCTGTCCAAATCAATTGCTCAAGCAATCTCTCTCCAGGTCGGTGTGCTCTTGGGAACTCAAACAGAAGCACAGAACTGAAATCATTTACTGTAATTCCAAAGGCCTTACAATCTCGGATAAAATTTGAGAACATAATCGCCCACTTGCTGTCCTACGTAACAACAGTGAAGGATTCTTCGTTTAGTACAATACTTTTTTGAGTGGGAAAAAAAGCAAACAATTTAGAGCGTCTTTCAAGAAAATATTTTTGCAGACTGGTGGCACTGTTGATGAAGAGTAGCGGGCCAACCTTTTACTTGTATATGCACACATTTAGCACTGAGCCATAGTGAAAATCCAGTAATTTAGTCGAAGTAATTATACTACTCAAAAAAAGAAAGCAATCAGAAATTGCACTGTGATGATAGAACACAAACCAGAATTAAGAAATGTAGTTGCATTTTACAACATGTACCTTACACAAATAGACACAACACAATGTATGCAGTGCTTAATTTATAAAAGAGACAGGGGCATACTTTAAAAAAAAATATGCAGTTCAGCAAGTCACTTTGCTGCGCTGTGTGATAGGCAAAGTGCAGGAAATTGCCATATTTAACATAATACGGTGCATTCCTGTCTTTTGCCTGCAGTTTGCACAGTATGCTGCATAGTGCCAAAACAGACACCCTTGCACCACGGTGCAAGGCTGCCTGCATTGTAAGCAGGATTGTTTTTGTACAGAAAGGGAGCACCGAAACTCCACCCATTGAACGGTTCGATGGGGCAGAATAACGCAATGCATCGAGCCGCGTACCAATATCTCTGCCAACACTTCCTGGTTGAAGTGTTGGCAGACAATCAAATTCCAGCACGGAACTGTGGATCAGTGAGTCCACTGCAAGGATCTGTGTCCCCAGATATCTATATTTGTAAAACTTAAATATCTCTATGTTGGAACCTGGGATGACAGGTCACCTAGGGTAGCCTGGCCTAGGGTAAGACAATATTAACAGAGGCACATGTGTAAAGGTTGCAAGCCACCCAGCAGTAACATCAAGCAATTCCACTAAAAAATGACGCTACACCAATCTTTGTGTAAAAATACGAGCTGTTTTATAAAAGTTTCTTTAGTTTCTTTGTTCTTCAAACTTCCACAGTCAAATACATTTAGGTTCTCTTTACCTCATCACTTGATCACATAAAGCAGGTAAACATCTACATATTTCAACAGATCATATGCAATATTACTGTATTTCAATTAACTCTTTTCAAATCCTCTTCAGAAATTAAGCTCTTGTCAGTTAACTACAATCTTTTCACAGATAATCTATCTCCAAGAATCAGTTTGGCTTTTTCCAGCACAGGATATCAATTTCTTAAGCAACCCCACCCTTTTTCAGTTCAAGCTGACATTGGTTTCAGGCACCAGGGGCTATGAAAGAGTATACAAATTAACTGGTTTAGGCCTCAGCCACCTTTAAGCCCTCTAGAGTACAGGCGGAATACAGACTGTCAGGGCACTGCTACCTAGCAGTTCCTCTATCCCCTGCCGTAGGTGGAAACTAATCAGCGCTGCACCATTCCCTGTTTATGAGGCCAGTCAAGTTGAAGTGCAGCCCGGTCCTCCTCTGCCTCCCCTCAGGCTTCCCAGCTTACTTGGTGGTGAAAACTCGAATATCTGGCCAACAGTCACACCCCTTCGCTTGAAGTCCGCTCCCCGCCGAAAGCCAGGCCTCCTCGCTCCCTCTCTCTCCTCAGGGAAGCAGGGGCCCTTCGTGATATGTCTCACGGCGCTGGGCGGGATGTCAGTGGCTCAGCGGAGCCGCTCCCTTTGGATCTCCTCACAGGCTGCTGCCGATGAATTCTCCGTGAAGGTGCAGAAAGAAAGCGGACCGGTCACGGAGTCTGCTCCGCCCGCCTGACGCTGGCAGTGTCTCCACAGCGGGCCTGCTCGATCTTAGGCCCCTCCTGCCCAGGACAACTAGCTCAGCCTAGAGCGTGCGCAGTAGCGCTGGATACTGCTCAACCAGCCCCCTTTTCTCCTTCCAGTCAGCGGCGCTGCCACAACAGCGCTAATGAAGCCCCAGGGGTCCCACTCACGGCGGAATCGGCGCTATTCACCAGGAATCCAGCACTCCTCTCCTTTCTCTAGTTCATGGGTGGAATAGGTGATTTGCCAGCTACACGTCCGGTAAGGGCCCTCAAGGTCAAAAGGGCATTAGCCTCATTAATACTGGACAGAGGCTGGTGATAGGGGGGGGGGGTTTGAGGGACACTCTTCCAAAGTCTCTTCAGCTGGGCAGAGGACTGCGCTCCACAGCGCTGCAGTCTCCTTCTCCTACGCACACCCCTTACTTCTAGTTTAGGGGATGGTCAGGCGCCCAGGGTCACCAGTAATCCCATACAGCGGGGACAAGTCAAATAACCCAAGGAAGGACGGGTGGTGAATCAATAGGTTAACCCTCTGACTATCCTACCCCCACCTTCTGTTACAGCCTGTCCTCCAGCTGACTCTCTCTGGTAAGACAAAATGGCTGACCAGCATTCCGCCTTATATAGGCTGACCCTCAGAGGTCCAGAAGGGACCAGAAGGTTCTGGAATGCCCTACTCTATCCTATGGGACAGGTTCCAGGTATGTCAGTTATGACAGTTGGTAGCCACCATTTTGTGACTCCAACTATATTTCTGTCAGAAAAGGCCTCTAGGCCTGAGGTGAAAAACTATGAGGGGGGGAAAGAACACCTATCCCCTAGACCAACACCTTGAAAAATCTAATGGACACAAAAATTAATAAGGGCATGAGGGCAAAAAGGGGACAAAATAAATAATAAATTGGAGGGACTACGCAAAAGGCCAGACAGGTCTAACACACGTCCCCCCCAGCTGAAAGTGGGGAGAACTACCCAACCCCTTGGGAGTCCTCATCACTAAGGCGGAAATACCTGGAGAGACCGTCTGCATTGGCGTGGTCCACTCCAGGCCGATGTTCCACCCGGAAGTCCATTCCCTGTAGGGAGATGGACCATCTCAGCAACTTGGGACTCTCCCCCTTCATCTGCATTAGCCAACGAAGGGGTCGGTGGTCAGTCTGAACCAGGAAGTGCGAGCCAAACAGGTATGGCCGCAGCTTCTTCAGAGCCCACACCACCGCAAAAGGTTCCCTCTCAATTGCACTCCACTTCTGTTCCCGGGGAAGCAGTCTCCTGGATAAGAAGACCACAGGCTGATCCAGACCCTCTTCATTTAGTTGCGATAACACTGCCCCAATGCCATGTTCTGATGCATCTGTCTGGACAATGAACTCCTTGGAGAAGTCTGGGGCCCTCAGGACCGGTGCGGCACACATTGCCTGCTTCAACTTTTCAAAGGCTTGCTGACAAGCCTTCGTCCAAACTACCCGTCGAGGTTGTTTCTTTGAGGTGAGCTCTGTGAGGGGCGCTACAATAGTGCCATACCCCTTCACAAAGCGACGGTAGTAGCCTGTGAGGCCCAGGAAAGCTCGGACCTCAGTCTGTGTCTTGGGGGGTTCCCAGGCCATGATTGCCTCAATCTTTGCCTGCAGGGGCTGCACTGACCCCCTACCCACCAAGTGTCCAAGGTACACAACCGACCCTTGCCCAATCTGGCATTTGCTGGCTTTGATGGTCAATCCAGCTTGTTTCAGGGCCTGGAGAACTGCGTGCAAATGTTGCAAATGGTCCTCCCAACTGCTACTGAAGACAGCAATGTCATCCAGGTAGGCAGCAGAGAAACTCTCCATTCCAGAGAGGACCTGATTCACCAGCCGCTAAAATGTGGCAGGGGCATTTTTGAGCCCAAAGGGCATCACACAAAATTGGAAGTGTCCCTCAGGCGTGGAGAAGGCTGACCTTTCCTTTGCTCCATCTGTCAAGGAGATCTGCCAGTACCCTGAAGTGAGGTCAAAGGTACTTAGATATTGGGCAGCTCCTAGCCGGTCAATTAACTCATCCGCCCTAGGGATCGGATGAGCATCAGTCTTTGTAACTGAGTTCAGTCCTCGGTAATCCACACAGAACCTCAGTTCCGGTGTGGTGCCTGGTGGGGCGGCTTTTGGCACTAGCACCACCGGACTGGACCAAGGGCTGTTGGAAGGTTCTATCACTCCTAGCTCTAGCATCTTGGCAACCTCTCCATGGATGCTAGCCTTCACCTTGTCTGACAGCCGGTAGGTCTTTGACTTCACTGGTGAGCTGTCTCCGGTGTCCACATCATGGGTACACAGGTGGGTTCTTCCCGGGACAAGGGAGAACAACGAAGAGTACTGCTCCAATACCTGGCGGCAATCCTCTCGCTGCTCAGGAGTTAGGGATGGGGAGAGAATCACTCCCTCCACCGACCCATCCTTCTCTTGAGATGAGAAGAGATCAGGGAGAGGCTCGCTTTCTGCTTCCTCGGCACCATCAGTCACCATCATCAGGATGACCTCTGGCCTCTCGTGGTGGGGTTTGAGGCGATTGGCATGCAGCACCCGTAGGGGCTGTCGAGGGGTCTTAAGATCCACCAAGTAAGTGGCCTTACCCTTCTTTTCCAACACCTCAAATGGGCCTGTCCAACGATCTTGAAGGGCACTTAGCTCTCCAGGTTCCATCACCCACACTCTCTGGCCAGGCTCCAATTCCACCGGGTGAGCATTGTGATCGTACCATTCCTTCATTACTGCCTGGCTGGCCTCCAAGTTGTCAGAAGCTTGCTTCCACAACTTTGCCATTTGGCTCCGGAAGGCCAGCATGTAGCTCACCACATCCTGAGGAGGCTTTCTGGGAGACTTTTCCCATCCATCCTTCACCAGGCTGAGAGGTCCACGCACAGGGTGCCCGTACAATAGTTCAAAAGGGCTGAAGCCCACTCCCTTCTGCGGCACTTCTCAGTAGGAAAACAGCAAACAGGGCAGGAGGACGTCCCATTTCCTCCGTAGGCTCTCAGGTAGACTTCTTATCATGCCCTTCAGGGTCTTATTGAACCTCTCTACCAGTCCATTCGACTGGGGGTGATAAGGAGTGGTGAACCGGTAAGTCACTCCACACTCCTTCCACATCGCCCGCATGTAAGCTGACATAAAGTTGGTCCCCCTGTCGGACACAACTTCCTTGGGGAATCCCACTCGGGTAAAGATCCCCATCAGGGCCCTAGCCACCACAGGTGCAGTGACAGTCCTCAGAGGAATGGCCTCTGGATACCGTGTGGCATGATCCACCAGAACCAGGATAAACCTGTGACCAGCTGTTGTTGGTGGATCCAATGGCCCTACAATGTCGATGCCCACCTTTTCAAAGGGGGTGCTAACGGCTGGAAGTGGTTCCAGGGGAGCTTTCAGCTTCACCCCTGTTTTCCCACTGGCCTGGCAGGATACACATGTCCGACAGTAAGTGTTGGACACCACTTTCATCTGAGGCCAGTAAAAGTGGAGGACAACCCGAGCAAAGGTCTTGTCCTGGCCTAAGTGTCCTGCCAAGGGTATTGCATGAGCCAATTCCAGCAGAAAGGCTCGGTATTGCTGCGGGACCACCAAGGCCCTTGATGAGCCAGGTAAGGGTACCTTGGGTTCACTGTAGAGGAGTCCATCCTCCCAGTAAATATGGTGGTGTCCCGTAGCATCACCTGCTGCCTGGGCTTCAGCCTGACGCCTCAGTCCCTCAAGGGTAGGGCACTCCCTCTGCCCCTTACAGAATTCCTCTCTGGTAGGTCCTCCCTCCACATGCCACTCAGCAGGGATGGGTAAATCCTCCAGAGAGTCTACTTCCCCCTCCACGGACTCCTGGTCCACCACCGCAGGTGGCCGATCTGTCACATGGGGCGTGGAAGCCAAAGCAGGCTCTTCCTGTCTCCGGGTCTGTCCCTTTTTGGCAGCGGGTTGGGCCATTGTTCCAGGCTCCAACCCGGGCAAACTCCCTCTTCGGGTAGTCGCAGACCGTGTGCTCACACAGGCCCAGTCAGGTGTACCTAGCATCGCAGAGTGCGTCCGGTATTCCACCTCTCTCCAAGTGTTGTGCTCCATATCATTTCCCAGCAGACAATCAACTGGCACGGCAGGGCTTACGGCAACTCGAAGTGAACCTGCAACCCCTTCCCACTCAAAGGGAACCTCAGCCACGGGATAGTGGCCCATTCTGCCGTCAGCCATCGCGGCGGGGTGGAGTACATTGGGAATCACCTGCTCTGGAGACACCAGCTGACTTCTCACCATAGTCATACTGGCCCCTGTATCTCTCAGAGCCTCCCCTCTCTGGCCATTGATGGTGACCCATTGCCCATACTTAACAGTATTTGGGGGCACCTGGATCTTTGGAACCATCTCCCGTTCTCCCAGGGAAACTAAGGTGACACCCGCCCACTCACCCCCCTTATCTAAGGGCAACTCCTCCCCGAGCGCTACACTAGCTACTCCCGGTGGTTTTCCTCCGGGGGGGAGGGGGTGGTCTCTTTGGGCATCTGACATCGCCCTTATAATGTCCAACACCACCACACTCAAAACAGTGGAGAACCCTTGGCTGCTGGCTTTGGCCAGGATTAGGGTTTCTGGGCGGGTTTACCTTAGGGGTGAAACCTGTTCCCTTTCCTTGGAAATTGTTTTGGGGACCTTTAGAGAACTCCCTCTTTTTATCTCCCCCCTCCTTCTTCTGAGGGGCGCCCTGTCCGGACTTTTGGGAATCCCCTCCAGTCCCCTTGGAGGACACCCGGGTACTTGCCCAGATGTCCACCTCCTCTGCAAGCTTCCGGGGATTGGTCAGCTTGGTGTCCACTAGGTGTTGGCGCAGCTCGGGAAAGCATTTCTCAAGGAGGTGCTCTTTCAAAAATAGATCATACAACCCCTCATAGTCCTTCACCTCGCTGCCCTTGACCCAGCCCTCTAAAGCCTTTCTTGCATAATCAAGGAAGTCCACCCAGTTCTGAGTGCTTAACTTGTGGCTCCCCCTGAACTTCTGGCGATACCTTTCTGGGGTAAGCCCAAACTTCTTTACCAATGCTAGTTTCATGATGGGGTAGTTTGTTTGCTCCTCTGGTTCCAGGGCCAGCAAGGTGTCCCGACCGGTAGGAGGCATGTACTTATACAAACCACCCCCCCAGTGCTTCTCCTGCACCCCTTGGGCTCTTAAGTAGACCTCATAGGCAGCCAACCACTTGGCTATGTCATCTCCCTGACTAAAGCTAGCAATAAGGTCTTTTGGCAAATAGGGTCTGGACTCCCTAGCTGTTTCTTTGGATTCGCTGCCACCATTTATTACAGGAGAGGGCCCCCTTTGTAGGGCCTGGAGTTCTAGCTCCTTCAACCTGAACTCATGAACCATCCTCTTCTCTTCCTTCTCCTGCTCCAGCTTAGCCAACTCCCATTTTAATTGCCTCTTTTCCCTCCTGTCAGCGAGCTCTGCTTCGGTTAAGCCTCCCCCGGAAACACTACTGCCTTTCCTGGAGTAGGACCCTGGTCCTGGGAGTAGGTTTTCCCCCTCAGAGTGGAATAATCCATTTATCTCCACAACCGGGTCCCGGTCTGCCCCTTCATCCTCCTCCTTTGCTTCTTTGTGTGCCTCCACCCAAGCCCTTAGACTGGTCTGGAGTTCCCCCTTCTTGGCACCATGCTTAAAAAATACCCCCATTTTATGGCAGAAATCTTTCAGCTGAGCCACAGAATAGGTATCTAGGTTTTCTAGTGCAAATTCCATTTTAAAATAGGCAATACCAAGTTATACACACAAGGAAATTTGAGTTGCAAGGGCAACCTGAAGCTACCTCCGCCCCACCACCAGGAAAAATTTGGAAAAACAAAAGCACAAATTCGGAGGGCCGCTAGGAGAAAACTCCTGGTGTAGTCTAGTGAATTACGCTCAATTACTACAGAGTAGTTGCAACCACAGTCAGGATCCCACCGCTAGACACCAACTTGTTGGAACCTGGGATGACAGGTCACCTAGGGTAGCCTGGCCTAGGGTAAGACAATATTAACAGAGGCACATGTGTAAAGGTTGCAAGCCACCCAGCAGTAACATCAAGCAATTCCACTCAAAAATGACGCTACACCAATCTTTGTGTAAAAATACGAGCTGTTTTATAAAAGTTTCTTTAGTTTCTTTGTTCTTCAAACTTCCACAGTCAAATACATTTAGGTTCTCTTTACCTCATCACTTGATCACATATAGCAGGTAAACATCTACATATTTCAACAGATCATATGCAATATTACTGTATTTCAATTAACTCTTTTCAAATCCTCTTCAGAAATTAAGCTCTTGTCAGTTAACTACAATCTTTTCACAGATAATCTATCTCCAAGAATCAGTTTGGCTTTTTCCAGCACAAGATATCAATTTCTTAAGCAACCCCACCCTTTTTCAGTTCAAGCTGACATTGGTTTCAGGCACCAGGGGCTATGAAAGAGTATACAAATTAACTGGTTTAGGCCTCAGCCACCTTTAAGCCCTCTAGAGTACAGGCGGAATACAGACTGTCTTAATTAGCTTGTCAGGGCACTGCCACCTAGCAGTTCCTCTATCCCCTGCCGTAGGTGGAAACTAATCAGCGCTGCACCATTCCCTGTTTATGAGGCCAGTCAAGTTGAAGTGCAGCCCGGTCCTCCTCTGCCTCCCCTCAGGCTTCCCAGCTTACTTGGTGGTGAAAACTCGAATATCTGGCCAACAGTCACACCCCTTCGCTTGAAGTCCGCTCCCTGCCAAAAGCCAGGCCTCCTCGCTCCCTCTCTCTCCTCAGGGAAGCAGGGGCCCTTCGTGATATGTCTCACGGCGCTGGGCGGGATGTCAGTGGCTCAGCGGAGCCGCTCCCTTTGGATCTCCTCACAGGCTGCTGCCGATGAATTCTCCGTGAAGGCGCTACCGCGCATGCGCGGAAAGAAAGCGGACCGGTCACGGAGTCTGCTCCGCCCGCCTGACGCTGGCAGTGTCTCCACAGCGGGCCTGCTCGATCTTAGGCCCCTCCTGCCCAGGACAACTAGCTCAGCCTAGAGCGTGCGCAGTAGCGCTGGATACTGCTCAACCAGCCCCCTTTTCTCCTTCCAGTCAACGGCGCTGCCACAACAGCGCTAACGAAGCCCCAGGGGTCCCACTCACGGCGGAATCGGCGCTATTCACCAGGAATCCGGCACTCCTCTCCTTTCTCTAGTCCATGGGTGGAATAGGTGATTTGCCAGCTACACGTCCGGTAAGGGCCCTCAGGGTCACAAGGGCATTAGCCTCATTAATACTGGACAGAGGCTGGTGATAGGGGGGGGGTTGAGGGACACTCTTCCAAAGTCTCTTCAGCTGGGCAGAGGACTGCGCTCCACAGCGCTGCAGTCTCCTTCTCCTACGCACACCCCTTACTTCTAGTTTAGGGGATGGTCAGGCGCCCAGGGTCACCAGTAATCCCATACAGCGGGGACAAGTCAAATAACCCAAGGAAGGACGGGTGGTGAATCAATAGGTTAACCCTCTGACTATCCTACCCCCACCTTCTGTTACAGCCTGTCCTCCAGCTGACTCTCTCTGGTAAGACAAAATGGCTGACCAGCATACCGCCTTATATAGGCTGACCCTCAGAGGTCCAGAAGGGACCAGAAGGTTCTGGAATGCCCTACTCTATCCTATGGGACAGGTTCCAGGTATGTCAGTTATGACAGTTGGTAGCCACCATTTTGGGACTCCAACTATATTTCTGTCAGAAAAGGCCTCTAGGCCTGAGGTGAAAAACTATGAGGGGGGGGAAAGAACACCTATCCCCTAGACCAACACCTTGAAAAATCTAATGGACACAAAAATTAATAAGGGCATGAGGGCAAAAAGGGGACAAAATAAATAATAAATTGGAGGGACTACGCAAAAGGCCAGACAGGTCTAACACTCTAAAACTACTAAACAAATGTACACAAAATCACAAAAAGCTCGCTTTCTGATCAGAAATCAAGCTTTATGCCAAATTTGGTGTATTTCTGTTCAACGTTTTCGGCTGTAGCCGTGTTCAAAATCCCTACGGGAAAATGCATGGAGAAAATGAGTTTTGGGATCCCTTTGTTTCACGGCCTCCACTTGACCGATCACCCCGAAACTTTCAACAAAGTAGCTGAGCTGACTGTAGCAAAAGGTCAAGAAAATGTGTAAAGATTTGTCAAGCAGCACCAAAGTTATTGGCGAAACAAAAAACTATTTTCTATTGGTCCTAACTATAACTACCCACTGGTGATATAACCATATCACTGTTGTAAGTCTGACCAAATTTGTGAAGGTATGCATGCGTGTGTCTCTGCTTTTACCTAGTGACATGTTACATAAAAATAAACATACAAATACTTGAATACCTGTGTTTCGAACAGCATACTCTGTAAATTTGTGTACAAAAAAGCGTATGTATTTCTTTCTGCTCATAATACAGGGCACATGGGTATTCAATAGTATATTTTAGGCGAACCGGTAGCAATCCGATGCCGGTAAATATTACCCAAACTTGCAACACTGTTCTTCTGCATGCGCGCAGAATGACAAGCGCAGACCTTCTTTGTGTGCCAGCATTAATTTATTTTAGCATATATATATATATATATATATATATATAT
This sequence comes from Lissotriton helveticus, assembly GCF_964261635.1. Lineage (NCBI taxonomy): Eukaryota > Metazoa > Chordata > Amphibia > Caudata > Salamandridae > Lissotriton > Lissotriton helveticus. The sequence continues at coordinate 982,048,475 of NC_136071.1, read as the reverse complement.
ATATTCTTTACCACACCAAACTTTTCCATTCAAAGAAGGCGCTGACTCCGTGAATCTAAGTTCAAAACGTTTATTCCATATTCAGTTGCTGCTCAGACGCGTTTCGGCGGCTTGCTCCCGCCTTGCTTACTAACATCTGTATTACTGAATTTTTACCTTTTATACATGTTAAGAAAGTCATGTGATACACATATCTGCCATGTGACTGGCTAATACTATTTTAAACATGGACCCACCCTGTGAATTGCCATAACCAATAAATGACTTGCACATTTCATTATTGCATATTAGTCTTTCTTCACTGGTTGTATTTAACCATTGTAAAAACAACTACTAAATTATAACAAATTAAAAAACACCTTCCCATTGCCACACATTTTATCTCAAAATAAACAGTTTTAACCAAATAAACACAATTACTATTGCCCCTTACATGATGTTATTTATCACGTTATACCTCATGGTTAGAGTCTGTTTTTTAGCTGTGTTTTTGCGTTTCAGCACACTCATCCCATGAATCCCTGCATGGGCCTATCCTATCCACCCATGTTAACCTGAGCCCAAATTGCGACATGTGTCGCACTGTAATTGGATGCGCACACTCGCGCTTCTGACATAAAGGTTTCCCTAGTTTAGGAAACTGGTGATTAGTCTGTTCACTACGTTACCGCTGAAACTTTCCATGACACGTAACCTCGAAGTGAGTGTTTGATCTGTGTCAACGTGTCAGCCGGTGTGATCGCTCGGACATGCGGCCTGTATTCTCTCCCTGTTCATTGTTTTTTGGCCGTCTTAGCGAATCGCTCACTGTATAGTGGTACAGACTTGCAAGTGCTTATAGCGATTTTACATCGTGGTGTTTCCTTGGGACCCATTTGTGACCGTGCGGAATACCTGCCCTGCGCGGGAGGGGGGAGGATATTGGTGGGATTGGATCTGAGTTGTGCTTGACAGAAAAGGGGGGGGGGACACAAAAACTGGAAAAGTATAGTGGCGGGAGGTTGGTGGGTGTGGTACCAAAAACTGTGTATCCTTACTAGTACTGTTAACCTGTATAATCTAAAACATGAGTGTTTTTATTGCTTGGAGCAACAGATGGTTGTGAGTGGTACTGGGGGAAGAGAAAGAAAAATTACAGATCGATTAGTTTGTTAAATATGGACACTTAAAGCCTCATCCGTGTTCAAACCCGAAGGGATTTTTGAGTTTAGGAGAATAATATACCTAGACTCAAGGCGGCGTAGAGCCAATTTGCGATTTATATATATATATATTACCTACTGGCGGTCGCCAGTAGGTATATATAGTTAGGATTTTTTCTCTATGGGATTTTTGAAAATTCTATGTCTAATAACTTTGGCGTTTGTGGACGGAATTGGCTGAAATTTTCAGGAAAATGGCACATTTTGTTTCTGAGCAGCCCCTGAAAATTGGGGGGGGTTCGTCCAGGGGGGGTCGAGAAAAAAGGGGGGTCCCAAAACGTGTTTTTAACATTGAGTTTTCCATAGGGCGGTTGGCCTCACTTTTAGCCCGAACGGCTGAATGGATTTGCACGAAACTTGGCAAAATTGTAGGGACTGGTAGCCCGATGTGCCTTTTGTAGGTCTCAATATATGTGCTCCAGTGGATTTTGAGAAATTAACGTTTAAAAAAAGATATATATCTGTAACAGCGGACCGGGCAGCGCTCCAGTTCGCGTACTTTTCGCGCAACGGAGCTTTGTGAAGCGAAGCTGATTGGTTCTCCGGCGTCTGTAAACATTCCAAACAGTCCGTAGCGGCCGCCATCTTGTCTCTCGGTAGGATCGAGAGACAAGAGGAGGCCAAAGCGAAGGGGCAAATGACCATAAGGGGGCATAGTAGATTCTCGCTGACCCCCTAGGTTTAATGTGGAGGTTTTAAAAGGGCCCCGCGGGGCAAAAAAAAAAAATAATAATAATAATCGAACGGCTGAATGGATTTGCACGTAACTTGGCAAAATTGTAGGGACAGGTAGCCCGATGTGCCTTTGCTAGGTCTCAATATATGTGCTCCAGTGGATTTTGAGAAATTAACGTTCAAAAAAAGATATATATCTGTAACAGCGCTCCGCTTCGCGTACTTTTCGCGTTACGGAGCTTTGCGAAGCTGATTGGTTCTTCGGCGTCTGTAAACATTCCAAACAGTCCGTAGCGGCCGCCATCTTGTCTCTCGGTAGGATCGAGAGACAAGAGGAGGCCAAAGCGAAGGGGCAAATGACCATAAGGGGGCATAGTAGATCGTCCCTGACCCCCTAGGTTTGATGTGGAGGCTTTAAAAGGGTCTCGCAGGGCAAAAAAAATATATATCGTTTTTTTAGTTTTTTTGCGTCGAGTGCGCCCGGTTCGCGAACCGGGAAGCGTTCTGGGGAGCGTACTTTCTTGAAAATTAGTGAAAAAAGTTAGAGTAAAATAATAATTGTGAGTGATCAGATGTAGGGTAGCTCTGAGAAGAGCTTTTGGGTTTATGGTACATTTAGGTACTTATAAGTAGGTACCAATGCACAGTCTTAAATTCAGAGTGAAAATTCTGTTGCCCTCATCTGAGAAGTGAACTCCATCTCCTCTGTAGATATCTTGCATGTAGTAACGCAAGTTATTGTTGTACAGGGAGCCCATTCCATGGTCTCTCATGTAAGCTGAAGCAGATTTGTTTACATGCTTCCTCGATTTCTCAATTTGTGGACAAAATTGGTTCGACCACCTCCATTTTTGTCTTTGGCATATATTTGAATATACCAAGGCAGTCTGAGGAAAAAGTGCCATCAATTGCTCAAAGGTGTCCTTTAAAAGCATTTCCAGACCTACCCCAGTCAAAGTGCCCAAATCATTACCTCCACAGTGCACAATTAACAGGTCAGGTTTTGGCAAATGCATAAAGGTTTTCACCAATGGTATCAATTGGTGACATTTTAATCCTCTGTGGCCAAACCACTTAATTTCCACATCTTGTAAATTGAGGTTAGGTAAATTCCTGTTTTCAGCGTACCTCTGAGCCCAATAGATGTAACTATGTCCAACAATCCAGACAGAAAACATGGCGAGAGAAGGTTCTCCTGCAGTCAGATGAAGTGTGGCAATGAAATGGCAGTTGAAAAAATGAGAGTGTAAAATGAAAAAAACTGAGGAGTTTCTGTGTTAATGAAGCAGTAAGAGTGATTGGTGGATTTTGATTGCTGAAAACAGAAAGTTAGGGTGCATGGATGAGTTCATTGAAAGATGTATTTTGAGTGGCGAAGAAAAAATCATTAAATGAAAGATTGCACTGGATATGCAGGTGCACTGAGAGTTCAGAGTTCAATTGCAACATTGTTGTGTGAACTTGGAAACACCAGAGGTCTTGCAAGAGGTGGTTGCTATGCAGAAAAAGCAGAGAGGGGGCAGAGGGGGGAAGGGTTTTGATTTGAAAAAAAGTGAGGGAAGAGTTTTGATTGGGTGACATGAGAGATATGTGTGAGGAATTACAGCATTTCTGTGCTTTTGATAGCTGCAGACTCTGGAGTGCATACCTTTTGCTCTGCTGAAGACAAATTGGTGTGTTTCTGAGACTGTTTTGAAACTCAAAGTATTTGCTAAGGTGAGAAAAGATTTCTTTAATTTAGATAGAAAATAGTGTGCTTTAAGGAGAAAATTATGAAGAAAGTTGTGTTTTTCAAATGTTGCTTTGTCTCAAGTGTTTTACAAATAGATTTTGTTTCTTTGAGAAATTGTAATTGGAGAAAATGTGAAGTATTAGTACTGACAGGGTTTTTATGTGCATAGGAGCTGTGGAGTGTTTTCAAATTATGACTTGTAAATCGTTTTTGAGAAAAAGCAATGGTTTTAATATTGATGACAAGGACATAATGGTGTCTGCTTCTTTATAAGGTAATTGAGAGTCTCTGATGTTATTTTTCCCATTTCAATGTAAGAAGTTTGTCTGTGGAGCAAATTGCTTGTAAATATGCTCCCACCTGTGCATGGCAAATTTAGATTTTTAATGTTTGCGTTACATAGGCATGTTAAAGGTGACTGAAACATGCTGCAAAGGCAATCAAAAAACGCTTGTATGTGTCTTAAGGACATTTTAAGTCATTTCCCCATGTGCAGTGTTTTCAAATTATGAGTTGAAAATCGTTTTTGAGGTAAAGGAATGTTTTCAAAATGTATGTGCGCCATATGCCCCCAAATTTCTTTTTCTGGGGTGCAGCAGGGTGTTCTTGAGACACTCCTGCACCCTCGGAAAAATTCGTAATTTGCGATGAGGTAATTGCTAATCGCAAATTGCACCTTCCTTCCTATGGGCCTCCTGCTGCATGGAAATGAATGGGTAATTTGTAATTAGCAAATAGCTCATCGCAAACTAGGAATGGTAAAGAATCACTATTTATTCCTTAAAGTTCGCTATTTAGGAAATGCAAAAAATTTGATGATACATATGGCGGTTCATCTCTAACAAGATAAGAAGCATAGGGATAGATTTATGATGACTGGCGCATCACCAGGGATGTGTTAGTCATTCTGTGCCGCTGTTCCGTCACCTATGGTGTGCTGCATTTACAATGCGGCGCATCATGGGGCAAAAACAGCACAGATGCGTGACGTATCTGTGCCGTAAAGGTGGCGCATTGCTGGAGTTGTATCGCAAGTGTGATGAAGCTCCAGCAAGGCTCAGGGGTGCCCCTGTCGCAGGGTTTCTGTTCTCACACAGAACTGTGGACAGAGGATTGGAACCTCGGCGAATTAGGGTGCCCCAAAACTCACCTTAGTAATCAAAAACCCCTTAGCAAGCTAGGTACAGTGTCACATTGGATATAACAAACTCTCAATGTTTAGACAATCCAGAATATGAACTTATAGTACCTCAGGATACGTGGAACTCATGAACAGTCGGTCGTTATATATTTCTTAGAAACCAGAACATGGAGTTAAGAAGAACACATGTGTATTTGAAATGTTTATTTACTAATGCCGTCTTCTCAGGCGTAGTATCTTAGATAATACAAGTACACATATTATCAGTAGCAAAATTACCAGCATAGTTACTAGTACATAAAAAGCGAATGGTGACAGTATGTTAACATGCTGTAAATGAATAAGAGTTAGCAACACTTATAAGCAGCCGCGGGCCGTGGAGGGAGTTACGGTGGGGCAGGGAGGCGTGGAGGGGGAGGGGCAGGGTGGAGAGGGCTCCACCCTGCCCCTCCCCCTCCCCGCCTCCCTGCCCCACCGTAACTCCCTCCACGGCCCGCGGCTGCTTATATCTCACCCTCCCTAATACACATATTATATTATTTGCTAAGAAGGTCTCTTTGTGTTGGTTTAGGGCGTGCCCATACTTTAGTGTCTTAGATTTGAAGGAATCACATCAGCATACACCAGCTCTCTCTTCATGCGAACCGCATCAAGTGTTGTGTATGTGTGTTCCGCAAAGCAATATAAAACCCGCCTCATGCCCAGAATTGGCAGAAGCTGCACTTATGTTATGAGTATGAAGTCGTGGAGATCAGACCTCATAACAATTCTGTATCGTGTTGTTCTTGAAACTTCAGCACTCGTTGTACAGATATAGTTTAACAAGTAAAGCAGATAGTAGAGCAATAACATATTATTCTCATGTAAATCACGATGAACTATTAGGTTGAAAGCTAAAGCAACAACTAAGTGTCGTGTGCAGAAGTTGCAAAAAAGGAAAAATGGCGTTTAAACCGGTAATGAGCCCATGCTAACTTAACACGGTGTAAAGATATCCAGGATCTACATGACACCTCCCCATGATCCGGAAACGAACTGAATAAGATAATAGAAGTGCCATCTCTAGAGAGCAGATTGCAACTTTATATGTGGACGGTCCGCAAGGTAAAACATTAAAAACTAGGAAAATTTAATGCTAAAGAAAAATAAAACAGCCAACTACTTTATCGAGGCTTAAGCCAATAGGCAAGCTAAATAATAAAAACTTGACAAATAAGTCAATGAATTGTCAATGAAATGCTAGTACTCAGCATATCAAACATGAAAAAGGTCTATGACATAACTGTGTATGCAAAATAAGCTGCAATAGCCTCTAATAGGAAGTCACCGTCTTCATCCGAAAAGAGTTCAGCCATCCAATTTAAAAGCGCAAAAGAACATACGTGCTCTCCCAGCACCGGATCCTCTATCACCATCAGAGGACAGCTCGGTGGGTTTTCAAGAAAGCTCTGTTCCAAGAAAGACTGTGTTGCCGCCAGTAAATTCCAGGGACCAATTAGTCCATGCATCAATGCCACAGCCATAATCCTTTCGCCAGGACAAACCAACTCGTGAGTAATGATAGGACTCATCAGCTGATTAAAGTCGACGTCAGGAGAAACCGGTCCGCAGAGACACAAATCAATGGCCCAATCGAAATCACAGGTCAGGCAGTGAAATACAGGCTGGACACAGGTGAAGTAGGAGAATCGAAAAGATAATCCATATGCCGTGCTTAATATCGCCAACGGCATTGTGCCATAATATTCAAGCATGCGATTGCGGAACAGCGTCAGCAGCTGCAGGGCGGGAGCTTGTACAGGAGGGACATCCATATTTAAAAATGTAAAAAAGCACAAGAGCGTCCGCTGGTAATGCAAGTAAAAATGGGAATCCACCAAGCACAGTGGAAAAAATAGAATGAAAGAAAGCAGGGATGACTCCAAAGATTTTTTCAAATGAAGTCACGAGACCACTGGTAACAACTTTAAAAAAGTGCGCCAGGCCCTTTGTGGAGGACGCGTTAGAGATAGTCCGAACCATCTTGCTGAAATGGAAAGGCGAATCTGTATTTAAAAGGGTCTGCACCTCTGTACGGGTGTTCGCTATGTGAAGCACGAAAGTTTCACGGGCCGAACTCAAGGCCACCTCTCTCTGAGACAAAAGAGCTCTTATTCTTGCCATGCCGTTGAAATGTGCTCCCAAGGTTGGTATTTGTGGCCAGATTGAAAACTCCCTATGTTCATGTGTGGGAGGAAATAGAACATTTCTGCAGCAAATAACCCGTTCACTTACTGTTACGATAAAAGGAATACTTTTAATTAACCCAGAACAATCTTCATTATTGAGCATCAAATAACTACCATTTTCCAACAACTTGAACGTGGGGATGATAGCAGGAACTGGCGTGCCTTGCAACACGCAAGCCATATTTGGTCGGTGTTTGTTGCATGAACCGTGTAACTGTATGTGCCTACACATTAGTGAATGATCTGGCGTCTCAGTGCATTCCTCTCCATTCAGATAAACTTCTTGATCATCTTTGAAAATCTGTATGTGTATGGAAGCGACCAGACCTCATGAAGAAAACCACTACCTAAAGGTTAATAACGACCTATTGGTATGTATTTCATACAATTTGAAAACTTATATAAAGCAAAAGGCAGCGTTATTAAACCGTGGATAAGGCACGTTGCCAAAGCAGTCAACCTTTTGGATTTATACTGGAAATGTTAAAGGAAGAATTACGGAGTAGGGCCTGTAAATCTTTAATGGACAACCGAGTAAAATTACTCCAACCATCATATTCCTGTAACTCCGGGATAGTAGGGGTGTTTAATTTTTTAGAAGTAGCCAATCCAAAGCATTTGGTCTGGGAAATTGTTTCATTCACAAACAACATATGATTTGGGATGAGACATGCACGGTGCAAAGCCTCAGTGCCTTGTACCTGCCAGGTTCGTGAACCCCAAACTGATGTAGATCCTGGATATCTTTACTCTGTGTTAAGTTAGCATGGGCTCATTACCGGTTTAAACTCCATTTTTCCTTTTTTGCAACTTCTGCACATGACACTTAGTTGTTGCTTTAGCTTTCAGCCTACCTGCGTCAAGATCTATGCCTGCTTCAAGCAGGCGCAGGGTTTTGATGTAGCTTTGTCCTATCTGATTGTAAATGCGGCACACCGTGGGTGGCAGAGCAGCGGTGCACGTTAACTGGTGCATCCCTGGGGATGTGCTAGTTAATATAAATGTGCCCCTTAACATTTAATTATGTGCAGGGGACACAGAGTCGGTGAGGTTTATCCAAGGTTAAGAAGAGATGAGTCCTGTTCAGTGAAAAATTGGAGATAGGCTTCACCTCCTCTGCTCCTCAGCATCGTTGGACATGGTTAAATAATAGCTGCAAAATGTTACTCTTGTTAAACAATTTTACTATTATAATCTCTGAGATTTGTCTCTTACTGTGCAACATCTCATTGTTGTTATCTTTCTTTAAAGATAAAGACAACATCAACATGAGCGACAATCAGCAATCAGTTGATTTGGACCTCATCATTGAACTCGTAATTGAAACATCAGTGGATGTTGATCCCTTGGATGATTTCAATCCTGAGGATGAAGAAGAACGTGATGAGGATGCAGATTTGTCAGAATTGTATGACATAGGATGGGAAGCTGACTTGCTTGAGCCTATGGAACTATAAACATTTATTTTATACATTTATAATAAATAAAAAGTAAATATGTAAACCGTTTAATTTAAAAATAAAGACACCTTCAAAAACAGGTTATGTGTAGTGTCTTCAATAAAATATTAAAATATGGTCATAAAATTAGATCAGATTCATATATAAAACAGGACAGGTAAAATGAATATAAATTCCATTTCTTTTCTGCTATTTCTGTACTCTAAATTTGCCATGTACAAAAAATTCTTCTATGTAAAAATGTTAAGTAGTGTGTTAAGTTTTTGATGACTGTTATTAATTTACTGTTGGGTAATAGTGGTTAATAACATTTTTTATTATATTTTACCACAGATTCAACTGCAGATTATTTCAAGATTTTAGGATGCCAAGCAAAGAAAGAGTGAGAAAGGCTGCAAAACGTCAAAGACAGCAGGTGAATGAAAAAAAGCAGCAGTCCTCTAACAAAAAGATTTGTCAAGTCACCAAGAAAGCACCGGGTAAGAGTACAAAAACATTCATAAGAAATATCTCTAGTAAAAAAAATATTACTACAGAAAATGTTTCAGTCCAGAAAAGGAGAAGCAATTCAAACGGTAAGGAAAGGCCAATGAGAAATGTTACTGCTAGAGTAAGAGATAACTCTATGCATGAAAGTAGAAGGAAACAACAGTTTAGGGACATTCGTAAACGAATGTTCCGCAACAGGATAATTGGCAATTTGTTAAAAAATATTAAGAAAGGTCAACAGAAAGTGGTTTTTTATAAGAGAAAAAAAATAGTTGAGAAAGTTATTGATCAGGCATTTGAAATTAAACGTAAGTTATTTATTTTGACAATCAATAGAATTAGGAAGCTAAACAAGGCAATTTATGATTTCAAAAGAAATAGTAGATGGAAGAGAATAGTTAATCGTAGTAATTTTTGTGAAGTTTTTTTTGGAGAATGGATGCATAGTTCAAGCTCTGAGGCATTTTTTAATGAGGAGAGTTATTTCCAGGATAATGATTTGGTGCATGCAGTTGACACCAGTGGTCGAGCTTATGAAGTGAAAGATGGTTGTCCAGTTGAAAAAGAAAAACTTGTGACAACAGAGATAGAAGAGGTGTTAGGTAATGAGGTTTTAGGGAGACGTCCTAAGGGTCCTGTGTACACCTGGAAGTGTAGTAGTATTTGCAGTGTACGACAGGATTCCATCAATTTGCTTTGTGATTTTATACGGTCATTTAATAAGAAAAGTTTGAAGCAGAAAATGAAGTTGTTGCAAGAATTAGATCCTTGCAGAGTGAGAGAAGTGATAGGTTTGCATGGTCATTCACTGGCTTGTCTTTCCAGGAGAGTATGCCAGAGTGTTTTTCATCATTTCAGGATGCTAGCAGTGCATCATAATAAAGTGAGGAAATTAGTTAGAATGTTGTATTATGCTAAGAGTCCAGCAATTATGCTTAAACAATTATGCGCTGCTCTTTTGCATGGTTCTGAAATAGATGTGAAGAATATATGTGAAGAAATTGAGTTTTGTTACTTTGGAAGTAAAGAGGAGAATGTTGAAATTGACCAAGAAGAAGAGAGTAATGTGGAAGATAGTGTACAGGTTTCCAGTACAGATAATTTCCAGAGGGAAATTGCGACGTTTGAGGTGAAATCAAGTGAGAGGCCAAATTTCACTTGTGTGTGTTGTCGACGCACTTATTATAAGAATCAGACTAAGTTAGTGGATTTATATGGAAAAAGTGAAAGGGAAAATAATAGTGAATGGAAGGATTTTACAACATACTTGATGGTAGAAAATTGTTTTGATTTGGGATTGGATCAACGTGTGTGTACTTATTGTTGTAACAAATTAAATCAAAACCAGATGCCTGCTAGAGCAGTTCATAATAATCTGGAATTGGTTGAGATTCCTTCTGAATTGAAGGATTTAAATACTTATGAATCTATTTTGATTCAAAGTATCCATCCCTTTCAGGCTATTGTAAGAATGGAGCCAAAGACAGGGAAATTGCCTCCATCAGATTTACAGAGAGGATTAAAGGGAAGAGTTGTTTATTTGCCTCTAGATTTGAAGAAAAACATTAACACAATTGGAGTAGAAAAAGTGGAAGAGGAACCTCTTGTTATCTTAGTTAATGGGGTTCCGACAAAGAATAAGAAAATATGGCAAGATTTAGTAGATGTTAGGAAAGTCAAAAGGGCAACATTGTATTTGAAAAAATATAATAAATACTATAAAAATGTATATGTTGCAGAAGAGGAAGTAAGTGAGGAAGAGGATAGCGATTTGTGTGCTGGTCAAATTGAGAAAGTAGAACCCTGTACTAGTGAAGAAATATATGAACATTATAGTGTTCATCCTTTGCATTCCTAGGAAGTCATGGGGAATGCTATTGAGTTGTTTCAAATGAAACAAGCCAAAGGGAGTCCCATTAGTGTTTGGGAGGAAAGTTTGGAAGCTCGGTGTTTTCCACAGCTTTTTCCAACAGGTCAGGGAGGAAGATATGATGAGCGACCTCATCAAATTCCTGCTTCTGAATACCGGACTTTGCGATTGTATGCAGGAGATCCTAGGTTTCGACAATGCATTCCTTATGTGTTTCATCTCCTGTTTGAAAGCGATCTGTCTGGACTGTCATATGCAGTGAACCACATCTTGAAAAGTGGTATACACATGCAAAACATCTCGGCAAGTGACTTTATGGATAAAGTCAATGTCCAAGACAGTATTTTGGATTCTCACCTGATTAATCTCATGGCGTGTCAGCGTGGTACTAATGAGTACTGGTACCGTCGTCATGGTGATTTAAAATGTATGCTGAGGAACTTAGGAACTCCCACATGGTTCCTCACTTTGAGCTGTGCTGAGTATGGCTGGGAAGACTTACTTGAATTTCTACGAGAGGCAAATGCTAACGTAGAAAACATCGAATTCAAGACACCCGGAGAACTGTGCTCTTTGGATCCAGTCAATGTATGTAGGTACTTCAATCATAGATTTGAAGGTATGATGTCTTTCATCATGAATAAGAAGAATCCACCTCTTGGAGAGGTGTTGGATTTCTTCTGGAGGAAGGAGTACCAAGCAAGAGGTGCTCCTCATATACATATGTTGCTGTGGATCAAGGATGCACCTAAATTTGGAACGGATGCAGAAGACTCAGTGATGAGTTTCATAGAACAGTATTCTACGTGTGCTGTTCCAAACGCAAAGGAGAAAAAAAGCCTAAAAGAAAAAGTTCTACGTTTCCAAAGCCATCGATGTGGAAAGTACTGTCGTCGTAAATTCCGGAACAAAGACAAGTTCTACACCAAATGTCGTTTCGGCTTTCCACGACCGGTGATTTCTAAAGGAAGAGTGAACAGTTTGATGTCTTCGCTGCGACATAATGTGATGAAGAAATCACCTAAAAACACATACAATTTGAAGAGGAACGAAGAGTCTAAGTACATCAACGACTACAACCCGGTGATTTTGTCCATGTGGAATGCTAACATGGATATAATCAATCAATCAATCAAGACATTTATAGAGCGCACTACTCACCCGTAGGGTCTCAAGGCGCTAGGGGGGGGGGGTGCCGTTACTGCTCGAACAGCCAGGTCTTGAGCTTCTTCCTGAAGGAGAGGTGGTCTTGGGTCAGGCGCAGGTCGGTCGGTCGGGAGTTCCAGGTCTTGGCGGCCAGGTAGGAGAAGGACCTTCCTCCTGTTGTCGCTCTTCGGATGCGGGGGACGGCGGCGAGGGCGTGGCTGGTCGATCTGAGGTGGCGCTTGGGAGCGTAGAAGTTGATTCGGTTGTTGAGGTAGCTCGGGCCTTGATCGTGTAGGGCTTTGTGTGCGTGGGTAAGGAGACGGAAGGTGATTCTTTTGTTGACGGGGAGCCAGTGCAGGTCTCTCAGATGTCCGGAGATGTGGCTGTTTCATGGGATGTCGAGGATGAGTCTGGCTGAGGCGTTCTGGATCCGCTGGAGTCTCTTCTGGAGCTTGGCGGTGGTTCCGGCGTAGAGGGCGTTGCCGTAGTCCAGTCGGCTGGTGACGAGGGCCTGGGTGACAGTCTTCCTGGTCTCGGTGGGGATCCACCAGAAGATCTTCCGTAGCATGCGCAGGATGTTGAAGCATGACGAGGAGACGGCGTTGACTTGTCTGGTCATGGAGAGGGAGGAGTCCAGGATGAAGCCCAGGTTGCGTGCGTGGTCCGTCGGTTTGGGTGCGGTGCCCAGGGCGGGGGGCCACCAGGAGTCGTCCCAGGCGGAGGGCGAGGAGCCCAGGATGAGGACCTCCGTCTTGTCTGAGTTCAGTTTCAGGCGGCTGGTCGTCATCCACTCGGCTACATCTTTCATCCCTTCGTGCAGGTTGGCTCTGGCGGCGGCGGGGTCGTTGGTCAGGGAGAGGATCAGCTGGGTGTCGTCGGCGTAGGAGATTATGTTGAGGTTGTGTTGGCGTGCGATGGCCGCGAGGGGGCTCATGTAGACGTTGAAGAGGGTGGGGCTCAGCGAGGATCCTTGAGGGACGCCGCAGATGACTTCGTGGCCTCTGACTTGTACGGTGGTAGGCGGACTCTCTGTGTTCTTCCGTCGAGGAAGGAGGTGATCCATTCCAGTGCCTACTCCTGGATTCCGATGTTGCCGAGGCGCTGCACTAGGGTGCGGTGGCAGACAGTGTCGAATGCCGCGGAGAGGTCCAGGAGGATGAGGGCCGCTGTTTCTCCGTTGTCCATCAGGGCTCGGATGTCATCGGTGGCAGCGATGAGGGCGGTCTCGGTGCTGTGGTTGGCTCGGAAGCCAGACTGTGAGGGGTCGAGGGATCCATTCGTCTCGAGGAAGGCGGCCAGCTGTTTGTTGACGGTCTTTTCGATGACTTTGGCCGGGAACGGGAGGAGCGAGATGGGACGGTAATTCTTGAGTTCGGTGGGGTCCGCTGTAGGTTTCTTGAGTAGAGCGCTGAGTTCGGCGTGCTTCCAGCTCTCAGGGAAGGTGGCGGTGTCGAAGGAGGTGTTGATAATGTCCCGCAGGTGGGGTGCGATGACAACGTCGGCCTTGTTGAAGACGTGGTGAGGGCAGGGGTCGGTCGGAGATCCGGAGTGGACGGAGTTCATTGTGCGGACGGTGTCTTCGGTGCTGATCGGAGTCCAGGCGCCGAGGGTGGTGGTGGGTGGCGGTGCTGCGGTTGTGGCGTGCATAGGTTGGATGCTGAAGCTGTTGTGTATGTCCGCGATCTTGTTGTGGAAGTAGGAGGCGAGGGAGTTGCAGAGGTCTTGCGATGGGGTGATGTCGTTGTTTCCGGCGTTGGGGTTGGAGAGCTCTTTCACGATGTTGAAGAGTTCCTTGCAGTTGTGTGCGTTGTTGTCCAGCCGGTCCTTGTATGCATTTTTCTTGGTGGCGCGGATCAGTTGGTGGTGTTTCCGGGTGGCGAGCTTGAGGGTGGTCATGTTGTCCGTTGTTGGTTCCCTTCTCCATACTTTCTCGAGGGCTCGGCAGTTCTTCTTGGAGCTCTTGAGTTCGTCGGTGAACCATGGGGCTTTTCTGCTGCCGGGTCTGCTGGGCGGGGTCCTGAGAGGGGCGAGTTCGTCCGCGCAGTTGCTGATCCACTTCGTGAGGTTGTCGGCGGCCTGGCTGGGGTTCGCTGAGCCGGCAGGAGGGTGCTGGCTCAGGGAAGCGGTGAGCTGCTCGGCTGTGATCTTGTTCCAGCTTCTTCGGGCAACCTGTTGCTGGTGGTGGTGGATCGTCGTTCTTTTGAAGGTGAAGTGGACACAGCTGTGGTCCGTCCAGTGGAGTCCTGTTGCGTGGCTGAAGGCGATGTCTTTGCTGGATGAGAAGACGGCGTCAAGTGTGTGTCCGGCGAGGTGGGTGGGGGTGGACACCAGCTGCTTGAGTCCAAGGTTGGCGAGGTTGTCGAGCAGGGTGATGGTGTTTCGGTCGCTGTTGTTCTCCAAGTGGAAGTTGAGGTCCCCCAGGAGGATGTAGTCGGCGGAGGGGAGGGCATGCGGGCTGATGAAGTCGGCGATGTCCTCGCTGAATTGTGTGCGTGTTCCCGGGGGTCGGTAGATCAGGGTGCCTCTGAGGGTGGTCTTCGGGTCGGTGTGGATCTGGAAGTGCAGGTGTTCGGCGGTGGTTAGGGTGTCGTCGGTGTTGGTCGTGATGCGGATGGTGTCCCTGTGGATGATGGCGATGCCTCCTCCCATCTGGTTGGCGGTGCGGTCCCTCCGGGTGATCTTGTAGCCCTCTGGGATGGCGATGGCGATGTCGGGCGCTGAGGAGGCGTTCATCCAGGTCTCCGTGAGGAAGGCGATGTCAGGGGCTGTGGTGTTGAGGAGGTTCCAGAGTTCGATGGCGTGTCTGTGGACGGAGCGGGTGTTGAGCAGGATGCACTTGAGGTGGTTGCTGCTGGTGTTCGGCTTGGCGGGTGCTGGTGCAGGGTAGGTCCGGATGCAGGTGAACTTGCAGGCGTGGCAGCTGAAGGGTCCGTGGGTGTGCTTCGGGGTGGCTCGGTGACATCCCGGGATGCCGCCGGTGTTGAGTGCGATGAGTTCGGCGGCGTTGTAGGTTCGTCGGGTCGGCTTCCGTCGGTGGGGGCCAGGGGTCCTGGCCCTGGGCGCGGTCCAGGCGCGGACGGGCACAGACGGGCTTACCTTCGGCGCACAATCGGCGCGCCCGCTGCGCGTCAACGCTGCACGTTTGCACGGTCGCCATATATGGCGAAGTGCGCGGGTGGGCGGAGCAGCTGGGAGGCGGGAGCAGGGAGGGAACAGAAGGAAAAAAGGGGCGGGGTCAGCGGTGGTGGCGGGAAGCGGGGAGGGACGACGGAGGGCGGCAACAGGCGGGAAGAACAGGAAATACAGCGGGAGACACAGCAACAACAATTATAGCAATTATAACAGACAAATACAATTCTACTCAGTCAAATACAGTGAATACACCAGGGGCACAGGGAGAGGAGCGCCAAACACGGACCACGCCGCTCGAAGGAGGGGGCGTGGTCACGAGGCGGCAGACGGGCAGCAAGGCACAATGGAAGGGGAAGCACACGCAGCAGCTGGTGGCCGTGCGGCGCGGGAGCGTCCTAGGGCTAGGACACACTCACCTGCGTCGCACGGTCGCCATATATGGCCAAGTGCGCAGGTGGGCGGAGCAGCTGGGAGGCGGGAGCGGGGAGGGAACAGAAGGAAAAAAGGGGCGGGGTCAGCGGTGGTGGCGGGAAGCGGGGAGCGGGGAGGGACGACGGAGGGCGGCAACAGGCGGGAAGAACAGGAAATACAGCGGGAGACACAGCAACAACAATTATAGCAATTATAACAGACAAATACAATTCTACTCAGTCAAATACAGTGAATACACCAGGGGCACAGGGAGAGGAGCGCCGAACACGGACCACGCCGCTCGAAGGAGGGGGCGTGGTCACGAGGCGGCAGACGGGCAGCAAGGCACAATGGAAGGGGAAGCACACGCAGCAGCTGGTGGCCGTGCGGCGCGGGAGCGTCCTAGGGCTAGGACACACTCACCTGCGTCGCACGGTCGCCATATATGGCCAAGTGCGCGGGTGGGCGGAGCAGCTGGGAGGCGGGAGCGGGGAGGGAACAGAAGGAAAAAAGGGGCGGGGTCAGCGGTGGTGGCGGGAAACGGGGAGGGACGATGGAGGGCGGCAACAGGCGGGAAGAACAGGAAATACAGCGGGAGACACAGCAACAACAATTATAGCAATTATAACAGACAAATACAATTCTACTCAGTCAAATACAGTGAATACACCAGGGGCACAGGGAGAGGAGCGCCGAACACGGACCACGCCGCTCGAAGGAGGGGGCGTGGTCACGAGGCGGCAGACGGGCAGCAAGGCACAATGGAAGGGGAAGCACACGCAGCAGCTGGTGGCCATGCGGCGCGGGAGCGTCCTAGGGCTAGGACAGTTTGTGGCTGATAACTGTATGGCTGTGGCTCGGTATGTGACATCTTACATCACCAAAAAAGAGAAGACAGAATTGAAGGATATGTGGGAGGACATTTCCCATGAAAAGAGCCTCAGCAAGAAGTTGTACAGTTTCAGTCTGAAGATGTTGTCGCATCGAGAAATCGGAGCTTACGAATGTTCTGACCGGTTGTCGTCAGCAAGTCTCTATGCCAAGTCCAGGAGTATCGTTTGGGCGAGTGTTGGTCTTGCTGCAACGCGTAATCGAGTTCTGAAACCTGTGTGGGAAATTGAGTATTTGGCGGAAAAGGAGCCAAACAGTACCGACATTTTGAAGAGCAACATGTTGGATACATATTATCCAAATCGAAGCAGTCACCTCGAGAATGTTTGTCTGTATGAGGTTCTGCAAAATTACATATTCAAGAGGAACATCAAAGAAGATACTGAGAAAGGAGTGTATGCTGTAATAGGAAGTGAGGGATGTCTGGTCAAGCAAAGAAAATGCCACTTGATAAACCATCGAAAATTGAGTGGCGAATCTCCTGAAAAAAAGGAGTTTTTCTATTTAGCACTTTTGCAACTTTTTAAGCCTTGGCGTGCAGAAGAGGAACTGCTTGGAGATTTCCTTTGTTACGAAGACTCATTCAATGCTGCCAAGGAGACCATAGAATGTCCTGCTTTTCCCAAATATGTAGAAATGTTGAATGTGGAAATTGAGCAGGAAGCAACGATTGCAGCCGAGATTGCCAGAGACAGTTCTCAGGACAGTCAGAGTTCTGCTTCATTGAGTCAGGATCCACTAGGAGGACCTCTTATCGAAAATGAAGCTGCCACTGCTATGAATGAAGTGGAAAGAGCCATGGCACATGCTCAGGAGGATGCGGTTAACTTAGAAGAGTTGGAAAGACAACTCAACGTTGAGCAGAGGAAAATATATGACGAGATTACCATGCAAATTGATCATGGATTAAGTCATGACAAGAAAGAGTGCTCATGTACGTCGTTGAAGCCTGTCCGACTGTACGTGAGTGGAGAAGCGGGAACTGGAAAAAGTTTCCTTATTAAAGCAATTTCATGTTATTTGCAGGAAAGGACAGAGTCATCGCTGTCTTGTGTTGTCACCGCTCCAACTGGACTGGCAGCACATAACATTAAAGGGATTACTTTACATCGTTTACTGATGCTGCCAGTGGAGCATGACAACAAATTAGAATATCACAAGCTATCTGGAGATGCTTGTTTTGAAGTTTCAAGAGTCTTGAGGAAAATGAAACTTCTTATCATTGACGAAGTAAGCATGGTTTCCAATGTCATGCTTGCCTTTGTGCATTTGAGAATGCAAGAAGTTCTCAAAACAGAGTATGATGTGTTATTTGGTGGCAAACACATCATTGTTTTCGGAGATCTTCTGCAGCTGACACCAGTGAAAGGGCAACCTGTGTTCAAAATGCTCACGCATGAAGATACCAGGAAGTGCTTAGGGAGCATTGGCAACGTCAATATATGGTTAAACTTCAATTATGCTGAACTGCATGAAAATATGCGTCAGGCAAAGGATGAAGTTTACAAGACTATTCTACAAGATGTTAGAATTGGAAAAGTGACCGAGCATGGGAAAGAAGCTTTACATGCACGATTACTGACAAATTTATATCCAGACGAAGATGTTGTGCCTGAGAATATTTTTCTGAAAGTTACTGAGAAAAAATCTGGAATATGTTTGATGCCAACTCTTGCAGAATGTGCCAAATTCAACAACAAAATGTTGCATTTAGAAAAGCAAGAGATTGTGAAACTGGAAGCTATTGACAGAGTAGAGCATATGGGATCAACAATTATTTTGTCTGAGAATCTGAAAACAAAATTGGATTCATTAGAGAAGAGTATATCTAAAACTGCGGGTTTTGAAAAGACTCTGAATGTGTGCTTGAACTGCCGTATAATTTTAAGAAGGAATTTACATGTTGAAAGAGGTCTGGTAAATGGATCAATGGGTAATGTTGTTGATTTTGTGAAATACAGAAATAGAGATGGAATTGAATTTTTAAAAATTAAATTTGATGGCATTGAGGAAGTACAGCTAATTGCTCGTTGTTCTGCTAGATTTTTGCTTGTAAAAGACTTCTATGTTCGTCGTAAGCAGTTTCCTGTTTGCTTGGCATATGCGGTGACAATCCATAAATCGCAAGGTTTAAGTGTAGACTGTGCATTGGTGAATATTGGCAGTTCTGTGTTCAAGGAGGGTATGGCATATGTGGCACTGTCACGAGTTAGAACTTTATCGGGATTGTACTTGATTGAGTGTGATGTCACAAACATTTGTGCGGATCTAGATTGTGTTAAGGAATACAATAGGTTAAGAAGAGAGTATGCGCCACATTTGCCTCAGTATCCTTTGTTTGAGAAACGTGTGGTAGGCCGGAAACGGAGAAATGTGACCAATACTGGGGAGGTTGTAGCAAAAAGACGAAAAGTTGATGAACCTGAAATTATAAGCAGAAACAAAAAGGATTCTGTTGAAGATGTTGTTGGTTTTCAATTTGAAAACAGTTCTGGTGTCAACTGCTATGCTAATGTAGTGGTTAATGTTTTGTTTTCTCTAGAAAATGTAAAAGAAGAGATTGTGGTCAATTCTGATCAAAGATTTTGCAGTTTGTTAAATTCTGTGTTACAGAAATGTAGCACTGATAGAACAAAACATAGAAAGTGTGTCTGAAATTCGAAATCTGTTAGACAGATGTTCAGGCCAAACACAATTCTCTCAAAATAGTCAGCAAGATTGTCAGGAGTTTTTAATGTATATGCTTGATGTATTGCATGATGAAGGTGTAGATGTAGATCACCTGTTTGGGCTTTCTTATCAATGGCAGCATGACTGCGAGAACTGTAGGGTATCAAGTACTACTAGTGTAGACTCAGAAAGATTTATATATTTAACTTTGCCAGACAGTAAATCAGTCTCTTTTAATAAGCTAGTAAAAGCAGCTGATCACAACATGGAGTGTAGCCAATGTAAATCTGAAATGATGTCCACATTATTTATACGAACATATGGCCAGTATGTCATTTTAATGTTCCAACGATGTAGGCCTGATGGAACAAAATTGACAACTTTAATTAAAAATTTTGTGGCTTCACAGTTGTCAATATCAGGAAGGACTTTTGTAACTGTAGCAATTATATATCATGATGGTCCTTCAATAACATCAGGACATTATACAGCTTATTTAAAGTGTAGAAATGGCTGGTCATTCTGCAATGATTCTGTTTTAATTTTCCCAAAAAAAATTCCGTATGACCTTAAAAACTCTTACCTGGTGTTTTTAAAACCAAAATTTTAGGGAAAGAATCTCGGGATGTGCTCTGAGGAATTTCAAGAAGTTCTAATGGCTCCTACACGATTTGGCCTTGAGGATAAGTGTAGTATAGAGACATAACTTCTTACCATAACACTGGACGTCATGGAGAAATACGTGCACTTTGAATGAGTTCAGAAAAACTGTTTCTTTTTATAAGCTAATTGAAGCAGCCAATCAAAACATGGAGTAGAGGGAATGTAAGTCTGCAATGCTGTCTACTGTTTTACATTGCTTTGTGATTAAAAGTGATGTAGAGAATTAAATAATTGTACTAGTCATAAAGGTAGTGTAAGTCTGCTTCATAGTAAGCAGTATCCGTGTGATAGGAAATGTAGAACATGATTGAGCAAGAAGGGGAAGATATTACTAGTCCAGGATTGTGAAAATGATCTTTAACATTTTAATTGTGAAAGTTGCGGAAATACAACATGACGGGATTGGCTTGAAAGAATTCTAAGAGTTATAAATGGCTCAGACACGATTTGGCCTTGTGGAAACGTGTGGTAGAGAGCAAGAAGTCATTTATTGTATGTAACATGTTTTTGAAAACGATGGAGGTTTTCTTTCAGAAAGTGGCGGGTTGAAAGTAATAACAGCACAACAGAGTGTAAGCTGTTCATAGGACATCCTTGGCCGTCATGGAAAGTAAGTTAACTTTAAGGAGTTCTGAATTCTGATTTGTTATGTTGTATGGGTTTTTTAAACACAATCATTTTGATTGTGTTTTTTTTTCCCCGCTGTTATATGATGAATACCTTCAAGTCACTGTTTTAGTGAAATTTGATACATTCTGAGAACAGCAAAAATAAACCATTTAACATGTATAATTAATTCTGTTCTGTTTGCATTTATAATGTACATGTAGAACTGTGTAGGAGGCATGGAGAAGGTGAGGCTTCTGTAAGTGTCAAAGTTGTTGCATACAGTGCTCATATTCTACGTAGTCTTTTATATTTCATTACTTTCACTGTTTCTGACTGATCTAAAAAAATTTTTTTTAAAAGAACAGTAAGTATAAGGGAAGGAAACAGACAGTTATGTTAAAAGAAACACAGCTATAGGGAATAAACTAGGGATACTGTTACCCGCAATCCTCTGCTGATGATGTCACTGAGCATGTCATGAATGATGTAATATGTGACATCATCAGCAGTGGATTACGGGTAATAGTATCTCTAGTTTACTCCCCTATAGCTGTCTTTCTTTTAACATAACTGTCTGTTTCCTTCCCTTATACTTACTGTTCTTTTTAAAAAAAAAAAAAAATTTGGTTCGCTTCTGGTTCGCGTACCGGGGAGCGAACTGGGAAGCGAACTAAGAGAAATAGAGGTTGGCACAGTTCCAAATATTGTACCAATTTTTTTATAACGGGGATGTAGTTCTGAAAAGAACTTTTTTTTTATTGTTTTTGTTGTTTTATATTTTTTTATTATTTTTCTGAACATTTTTTTACTTTTTTTGAATTTTTCTGAATAGTTTTATATTTTTTGGGGTTTTTTTTCGGAGGGGGCAACGAAAACGATTCATTGTAAAGGGCTCAACAGGAGCAACAAAACAAAAAAAAAGAATTTATTATTTGGGGCGTTTCGTACAAACTTGCATATGATAGTCAATAGCTCTGTTGATCAGAGTGATGCTTCTTTCTCCGTAGCAAATGAATCCACTGCAATGTACGCAGACTTGTTTTACTTCACGAAATCTCGTTTGTATATTTGGCACCATCTCCCTGCCCTCTGGTCCAGTTACTTCCGGTACAACAGATCTTCTGGCCATAATAGGGAGATTATCTAGGTCGTTACGAAACTGTGCAGCACTGTAGTTGTTAGGATGCCACCTAGTCATATGGCGATGCATTGTGTAGTTTCCGAAACTGTATTTTTTGTCGGTCCCTCTGGACAGTCTATCTTGACATATAAGGCAAGTTACGTATCTTGCATTTACTTTTTTCTGACCTTTGGGAATTTTAAAAAATTGCCAAATGAAGTTTTCTTTCCGGTGAGACGTCCTGGGCTCCTCAGGCAAAAAGTGCCTCTCTTCGTGCTCGTCGTCCTGTTCCTCTTCTTCCTCTTCTTGCTGAATTATAACTTCAGCAGGTGGTCCACTCTTCCTTGGATGTGGTGGAGGTGGTGGGGAAGCACCAGCTGAAGCTACTAAAGAAGCCATTGCTCACTGGTAACAAAGGGTCTTTCTCTCACAATGATGAAAGTCAGAGTGAGGAAAGAAGGAGGGATTTTTATCATTTGGGAAAAACAATAGTTCTCAACCAATGAAAAGTGTTCATTTTATATTATATGACCTAGTCTTACATCATTAGGAAACCAAAAGTGAAATGAACCAATGAAAAGTGTTATTACCAAGTCACATGACCTGCTGTGTTTACGTTACGCGCTTTGCAGGGCCTCCCGGTTTGCTTCCAGAAACCTGTGCTTTGCGACTCGGTAAGCGTACCAGTTCGCTAACGTAGCACGTCATATGACGTATCACGCGACAACGCGAAACGTCATGCGGACGGGAGGCGTGACGATGTTGTTTTCTAACGCGGCAGTTGCGGTAAAGAAACGTTTACCGGCTCGCGGTCTATTTCGCGGCATCAAGGTCAGCTAACGGGAAGCTTCCCGCTTCGCGAAGCGGGAACGAAGAAAAAAATATATTAAAAAAAAAAGTTATTAATAAACATATAAAATATATTTTGGGATTTAAAGAAGAATACATTTTACAGCTACAGATATTAGCTGTTAAAAAACCAATGAAATTCACTGAAAAAACCATAGGTTATAGACCATATATAGTTAGGAATTAGCATTTACAAAACCTTGAAAATTCACTGAAAAAACCATAGGTTATAGACCATATATAGTTAGGAATTAGCATTTAGAAAACCTTATTTTACTCACACAAAACCATTGAAATTCCATATATAGTTAGTTGCACTAACTATATATCGCGCACCCGCAATCCACTGCTGATGATGTCACATATTACATCATTCATGACATGGTCAGTGACATCACTGATGACATCACTGATGACATCTCAAATGACATCACTGATGACATCACTGATGACATCTCAAATGACATCACTGATGACATCATGACACACCAATACCAGTTACTACATACGCACTCACTGATTCCTACGTCTACACACACATTCACTCATTCACCCATACAATCACTCATACATACAGTCACTCATTATTACAACACTATCATATGCACTCATAGACCTATGCAGACAGTCAGACACTGCCACTCATCCATGGAGTTACTCACACACCAAGTCAGTCCTGTAAAGAATCAATCACACTTCCATTTCTTCATCTATACAGTTAAACACAGAACACCATACTTCAGTGACATCACTGATGATATCACTAATGACATCTGAAATGACATCACTGATGACATCTCAAATGACATCACTGATGACATCATGACACACCAATACCAGTTACTACATACGCACTCACTGATTCGTACGTCTACACACACATTCACTCATTCACCCATACAATTACTCATACATACAGTCACTTATTATTAGAACACTATCATATGCACTCATACACCTAGTCAGTCCTGTGAAGAATCAATCACACTTCGATTTCCTCATCTATAGTTAAACACAGAACACCATACTTTTCACACATATACTAACACATACTTACTCTCTTATACAATCACTGATACAAGTACACATTGATATGCACAGAGTCACACACCTCCCAGCCAGCCACACACACACTCAGTCTTCCATACATCCACTCATTCTTCAATATGTAAAACGTATTTAAACTTTACAAAAACACACAGACACTAGATGATGTCATCAGTGATGTCATTTGAGATGTCATCAGTGATGTCATCAGTGATGTCACTGACCATGTCATGAATGATGTAATATGTGACATCATCAGCAGTGGATTGCGGGTGCGCGATATATAGTTAGTGCAACTAACTATATATGGAATTTCAATGGTTTTGTGTGAGTAAAATAAGGTTTTCTAAATGCTAATTCCTAACTATATATGGTCTATAACCTATGGTTTTTTCAGTGAATTTTCAAGGTTTTGTAAATGCTAATTCCTAACTATATATGGTCTATAACCTATGGTTTTTTCAGTGAATATATATATATATAAATATATATATATATGGTCCATACCTTAACATTTACACATGACGTCGAGTGATCTACCTTTGCGTTAGGGCATGTTACTGTCTATCCTTGGGAGTATCTCGTGTCACCTTCTGGCACTGTATGTATACTGAACACATGTACGCCATGTTTATTGAATTGAACCATACAGCGGCTTTTTAACACATTTTGTTTCTGCTTCTGATATTTGTAAATACATTGATGATTATGTTTTGCTTTCCATTCATTCACTGTACATATCGCGGTGTGTCAGTGTTTCTCTTGGGTCTTTTTGAGTCACATCACATGAGTTAGGCTAAGGCAGAGCGTAACTACGATTTCAGCCTCTAATGAGTTAGATATAATGTGACTACATTGGGCACTTGCTCACACATATTTAGCCCCACATTTAGGGCGATTCGGAATCTACTTGTTGCCATATATTTCCTTTTTAATGAGCACCACCATAAAGAGGTATCACCACGATAACACATCCGCACTTTGAGCACTAAGCATGCACGCCTCTTCACATCTGTACATACCACTGACACACAACCCTCACACACCTTACAGTATACTTTAGTGACGTAGGTTCTTGCATTCATTCTGCAAATAGTGTAGTTAGGATATGCTGTGGTCATTGCTAGTAATTTTTCTCAACGGACACGACCACGTATCATGTGGCACCCGTTTAATTTTAGTCCTCTACTACTTACTATCAGCATGCACTACCTTTTGCACGGAGTTCCGCATACCATGTCATTCAAATCCCGTGGACTGTTTATGTATAACATGATATTATTGGGCACTCACGTACTAAGCATTTAGCGTACAGTGTTCTGGATTAGAGGGCAACGGGAGGCTTAGCTGGAGAGCGCTGAGGATACGAGCAGCAACACACGCGCTATGCAAGCGCATCAGTATTACATTGGTTTCGCGATATGACACCAAAATAGCAAAGCTGTCTGTCTGCACTTACTGAGTTTGTTTTCCTCATGTGCCATTTTCTCTGTTAAATCCACTAAGTGTGTCCACCATGGCAGTGCATGACTCACTACTGTTGATGTAATTTCTACCATTGGCAGTAAAGCAGTACTACAGCAAAAGGCAGCCACGTTTAGTAAAATGCCTTATCACTACTACAAAAATGGAAAAAAGACTGCCACTATCACCTGTATACATTGCACCACCATGTTACAGTACGCTATGTGAACAGGGTCGCATGTCTGGCGACCGAAACGTGTCATTTGGACTTATGATGTTTGAATAAAAGACACTCACCTGCATTCTTGCTGACGGATTCTACATCTTGTTCTTGCACCGCATTGGATGGTCGCACTATTGAACTTGTTGTGGATACATATATTTATATATCTAAAGCTCCGTTACCTTCCAGATCCCGCACGGGAGAGAACGGATACGGACTGCCGATGGATGTGCACAAATAACAGGTTTGTTGTAGACTATCCGCCATTACGCATTTCGGCTGACCACGGCCTTGATCACCTGAAAACGCTGTGATTTCCGATCAAACTATTTAAAGTGACGCATGCAGTTGATATCATGGATACAGATGACAGACTCACATCTAGAGATGCCGGTAACTATGCAACACTCATATACAATATAATTGTATGCATGTAACTCTCAGCTATCCCAGGCATTTATAATCCAATAAATGCATCAATGTAATGCAATAAATATGATATATTCATTTTACAATATGTTTTGTTAAAGTACCCTGTAGATCGGTTTTATCTGTATAAATAACTAAAACAAGTGCTGAAAGTGTAAAGTGCGAATGTGCATTTTACAAACTTGTAAACAATAACTTTTCCAATTAAGCAGCAGAAGAAAGTCCTCCTGACCCTCCAAAATTATGTGTTGGAGTATACGTTTGTGAGCTTGTAATTTGGTACTTCCAATGTATTGGAGTCCACATGTGTATTCCAATATATAAATCACATGGTCTGTTTTGCAGGTGAGATGTTTGCTAATTATCTGTGCTCTGTCACTAAATGGTGACAAATATGTAGTTTTGTTGACACCAAATGTACAAGCTTTACAAGAAGCACATTTATAGAAACCCTTTCTTGCCAAAAACCAGGTGCCTGCTTGCTCGATTCCCAGGCTGCTCTTGACCAGAGCGTTGCTCATGGATGCAGTCCTTCTGTAAGAAATTGAGGGTGTCTTAGGCAGAAGGTGGCCTATGGTGGGATCATCTAAAATGATTGGCCAGTTGCATTTAATGATGCCCCTCAGCTTTTTCTCTTGTTTATTATAGGTTAAATTCAGTCAGGTCGGTTCTGTTCCCTGACTGACTTTAATATCTATATCTCTATTCTTATCTTTTCTTTTGCAAAGTAGTAGCTCAGACCTATTACGTGATTTAGATTTGGCTATAGCTGCATCAATTGTTTTGGTGGAAGAGCCCCTTGCTAGAAATCTCTATTTACTTTAATTCTGTTTCACAGCCTGATCTGCCTTATTGCTGCAAACTCTCCTCAGTCTTAATATCTCACCATATGGAATACTCTCTATTAGATATACAGGGTGTGAGCTTGTGGCATGTAATACAGAGTTCACTGTTGTCTCATTACGGTGAAAAGATGTCTCAAGTCTATTATTAACAATACGAACTTGGACGCCTAGAAAGTTGACTGTCTCTGGGCTGATTGTGGCTGTGAAATTAAGATTAATGTAATTCTCATTGATTTTTTAGACAAACCCAAAGCACTTTGTTCAGTCCCCTGCCTAATTGCAAGTAGATCATCTATATACCTAAGCCAGGTTAACATATGTTCCTTTAACTCATGGCTACATTTCTTGCTGAGGACCAGTTACCCCCACCAGCCCATATGTAAACAAGCATAGCTGCGAGAGAAGCTGGCCCCCATAGCCACCCACGCAGTTGTTGGTAAACCTGGTTCTGGAACATAAATAAATTGTTCTCCAGGCAAAACAAAGTCATATTAATCAACATGTTGCTGTGCTGTACAAATGTTATTGGTCGGTTGCTGAGAAAGTGTTCCAATGCCTAATGCTTGTATATAACGACGTGACATCTGCAGTTATCATAACATACTTGTTATGCCACGCTATGCCTTGCATCTTGCATAAAAAGTCCCCTGTGTTCTAGATGTAGGATTAGAGGCCTTTGACATAGTCCTATCAAAAATAATCTATATATCGAGGTGTATTTTCAAATGGGCCATCACAAGCTGATATTATAGGCCTACCAGGAGGTCTCTGCATGTTCTTGTGTACTTAAGGTATGAAATAGATAATTGGCATAACTGGATATTCCTTTTTCGAAAATGTATATTCCTATATACTCAGCAATCCAGCACTTTTCCAAGCCAGGAGTTTAGTATAGAACTCAATTCAAATTCAAAATTATCTTTATTCGGTTTTCGAAGAAAGCCATAAAAGAACATTTTAAAAAACATTATCAGTTGAAATAAAATAAACCCCCTATACAAACTTTCTAGGAACAAATTCATTATACAAATAAAAATCGTTTATACAATTCATCATAAACAAACCCCAGCAGCAATGGTAGACTCGCAGCAGCATTACATGTAGTATTGTTTGATTAGAACAATTTATAGTGCCAAGATTAAAAACAAATAGGCATCAGAATGTGCAAAAGAGCAAAATGCATAGATGCTTACTTTAGTAAGGACCATCCCCGGGCTTAGGGTGGGTGGTTGTCATTATCATTATTAACAAACCATTCAGAAATCGGATTAACAAGTCAGTATACCAGATCTACACCAGAGAATAAAGCAAATCGATTTTGAATGGGTATATTGTAGCTACTAGATACAGGGCCTCTGCTACCCATGCAGTGGTTCTTTTCTACATTTGATCTTACAGGGGGCAGGTATGTGGTTCTAGGGTAATAGTTGCACAGTTCCCAAGTTACTATTGGGCTGTCATACATTTGTGGCTGCCAACTTTGCAGATATGGGACGACATGGGAATCCCTAAAAATTACTAATACCAGGTATCCAGGAATATCTTTCGAGAGGGATCCTAACCACCCCACCCTTCTGACATTTAAGATTTTTCCATCGATGTTGGGTGGAAGGGGTCTGTTTTTGGTTAGCCAGAAAGATATCTTATTTACCAATTCCGGCTGTCCTTTGATTTTGCCAATAGTAAGTTCAGGGACGCCTGAGAGGATGCACACAAATGGTGCCGCCTCCGGCAGTAGATCTATTTGTTTAAGCTTTCTTTGCATGTTGCCATAGTTGGAAGATATCCCTTCTGTGAGCGTGGATTCTTTAGTCAGCCCTACTTTGATGGCAGAGCTCTGGACTATTGGGGGGTTTGATGTTACATACTGAGTATTTGATGTTAATGATGTTTTTGGGGTAACTGAGTGAATTTGGGCAGTATTACTTTGTGCAGAGGTGTTGGGGACGTCAGTAGCGACTAGGGACTCTACTTGCTTATATCCTACCATTATTTTTATAAGTATCGCATTTGCCTTGGTTGTTTCCTCTATACTTGCGACCTTTTCCCCTATTACCTTAATTCTTTTTGCCAGCGGGGATATTAAGGATTTGATCAGAAGTTCAATCTGGACCAGTAAGTCAGATGATATAGTGGATACAGGGGATTCCAGAATTGAACATACCTTAGATGTTTTTGGGGTGTTGCTAATGACCGAAAGGGGGACTTAAATGCAATTTTTGTTTTTTTTTACTAGTCTTCCCCTTTGTTTAGCACCTTTGCGCTTTCTATTAACAAAGGGGGCCTGAAGGTTCGCTATCGATTGGGTATTGTCTTTAGCTGATAATAAAGGGGGGGAACCAAGATGGCTTACGTTTAATTGGGATGGTGTGCTAAGCTGGGGACTTGTGTTACTCATTACACATGTAGGAGCACCGGTTTGCTCGTTTCCCTCTTCTACATTAGCATATATAGTCTTGCAGATCTGATTTAATTGCTCCAGTAATGTGGAATTTTGAATTTGGCCTGCGCCACCAGTGGAGATTGGATACTAGATGTGGATTCTATGGAAAGACTTTGTTCTGCTCTCTCTATTTCGTGTTCGATTGCCGATGTTGGACCTCAGCGCAGATTTAAAGCGCCTCCTGGCGCTGGCGCGTGGTCAGAAGAGTGCGCCGCCGCTGAGGCTTCTGGGGATTGTAGTCCCGGGTGGTGGTGCGATGAAAATGCAGGCAGTGACTCTTGGCCGGTGGCGGCGTTCGTGTCCCCTGGTATGGCGTCAGGTAGGTGCTCTCAAAATTATTCCCCCTGGTCCGCCGACCTCAGCGCAGATTTAAAGCGCCTCCTGGCGCTGGCGCGTGGTCAGAAGAGTGCGCCGCCGCTGAGGCTTCTGGGGATTGTGGTCCCGGGGCAGTGGCGCGATGAAAATGCAGGAAGTGACTCTTGGCCGGTGGCGGCGTTCGTGTCCCCTGGTATGGCGTCAGGTAGGTGCTTTCAAAATGATTCCCCTACTCATAATGAGTGCATCTGGCTGCTTGTATGGAACTCTTTCTGTAGTACTCAATATCATTTACATGAGATAAAGCCTCCTCCATATAATCTTTCAATGGCCAGAGGACAATATTCCCACCTTTGTCTGAGTTCCTGATTACAATTTGCTTCTCATTTTGTAGTTTGGAAATCGGTTGGTGATATCTCCAGTCTTAATTCGTATATCTTGGCTTGGCTTTCTGAAGCCTAAAATTCAATTTCTTTATTAGAGCCACCACCTGTTCATTGAAAATAAATATAAATATATATATATATATATATATATATATATATATATATATATATATATATATATATATATATATATATATATACTCGCTCCTCTAGCACCTTCAAACAGCGCACTTAAAAGGCGGGTGCCTTTAGACGCGGCGGTGCAAGCCGCGTATATATCACGCTCCGTTTCACACCCATCCAGGTATAGAAATAGGCACTCACGGGGTTATACTGCCATCAACATAGGTTTATTTCCGTCATTTTCAGCACAAAACATGGAAAAATAACGCGTTTCGGCTACGCCTTAATCTTGTATTTCATCATTTAGACGCCATTGAAGCATACCATTTTAAGTTCAGTTCATTGTGGTCACATGATTGGAACATTATGAAAATCATAGAAGGACTAACAAATTAATTGTATGGCGGCCATCTTAACACTGTGCAATGCAACTTTATCAGGCGAAAGTGCGCGAGATTTTCCTATCAACTTAACACGCGGTAACCGATAACTATACGACAGGACAAGGGGTACTGCACAAGGTTTTAAAGTGGGCACAAACATGTTGAATGTAAATGAACGCCAAGAAGCAGCGCAAGGCATGTTCAAGAAAAAGACTTTAATCACTACAAAATAATAACTTGCACACCTCTCTTAGATTGCTTTTAAATAATATTATTTACAATTATGTCTGGTGCAAACCCATGTCTTGACTAGCCCCAGTCAAGTTAGTATACATGTGTCATACACAGAAACCTGTGTTATGGGATGCACTATCCACTAGTCCACTATTACGTGGTGCTGACGTTTACATCAATGTTCTCAAATGTGTTCATACATTTCAACTCTTCTTTTAAAGAAATACTTCAAAGAAAATCCTCACAAATGACTTAATACGTATTGCTCATCAAATTACACAGTCGTTTCAAAATGATAACAACACTACTAAACAAAAATCAATTCTTGGTTTTCTTGCTTCAGAAAAGCTTTTATTCTTCTTTTTTCATCACTTTTGTGCGTGAGAAAACTTCATACACAACTCCAAAAGTCAACACATGAAGACATATCCCAATGCATTTCGGCATGCACCTTCGTCAGGGGATGCTCTACAAATAACATGAATCTCTGTCATTATGTATACGATACTTATAAATTGTAAACACATTTCAATAAATCTACTCAATTCTACACCATTGAAACAAAAAATAGTCAAAAAGAAACCAGAGAGTTACCAGCTGGGTTCCCACTTATTACATGTTTGCGATTATCATGCTCACAAAAATTCCAATGTAACTAAATAGTCAAAAGTGTATAACAGAAAGTGCCCAAATTTAGACTAGAACATGCATTGGCTATGCCAAAATCAATTCACCAAAAGCCGTGTGAGTGCTAAACTGTCACCAATCATGCCTCTGCCTTGTTCACACTCCTACCTTCACTGACTACAATTCAACCAGGTAAGCGTTATGTGCAAGTACTGTTGATGACCTTCTTAAAACTTCTGCAAAAAACCACACAATATCGTTTGTAACTCTCAAAGTAGCACTATCTAATATAGCTTAACTCATCTCAATGACAACTGATAACTACTCACTTATATGTAGTGAAATGTCCAATTTTAATCTCCACAGCTCAAATTCGACACTGTCTCTCTTTTGTCTGAAATAAACAAAGGTGATAGTGCCACGTAAACTAACAGTTCACATTCTGAGTTCAAAATATTAAAAGTGCTTATTGCAAGTCTTTCGCCTCATAAACGCTTCTATTTCTTACCTATTGCACCAATGTGTAGTCGAAAACACCTCTTCAGAACGCTCTCCTCGCAACAACAATCTCGCTCGTTGAGTCCGTATTTGGCGTCTGACGTCGCGTATAGTATAAACATAGAAAATGGACTCCAAACATCTACCCCTACCCAAAATGGCGTGTGCTTTTTTCGGACCGGGATTGAAAACATATCGTGACTTCACTAATAATCACTAATATTTCGACTCTTAATGACTCTAACTGTGTTTATGTTGCTAAAACTCCTACCTATAAAATAATATGTGTTAAAACTGTGATCACTGTGTCTAATCAATAATTCTCTGTTTTTAACTATACTGCAAGTATATGTGATCCCGATGTGTATTCTACTCTTAATGCCTATAACTATGTTTATGTTGCTAAAACTCCTACCTAAAAAAGATATGTGATAAAATTATTATCACTTTGTCTAATGAATTAGTCTCTGTATTTGACTATGCTGCTTGCATATGTGATCCAAAAAAATATATATCACTACGGATGTTTTGTGAGCATGAGATCTACCCCCATATACATGAAATTATAACAATGCAAACGAAAAGATATACATACAGAAATTGTTATACAAAAATTATGAACCCGTACAGTAACTAGGTACATTATATTCCTCCTACAAAAAGCAAATCATCTCTAGCTTATCATTAAGTCCATAGGGAATCAGTGTCCTAAGGGCCTTTATCCAATAAGTTTCTCTTTGCGCCAGCAGTCTTGTTACATCAACATGCGGTCGGTCCACCACTCTCTCTAATACAGTAAATCTTAACTGAGGTATTGTGTGACCATAATCCTTCCAGTGTGCAGCCAAACAAGATTTCATGTTCATTGTACGTATCATACTCTTGTGTTCGGTCATCCGAACTTTAACTTTCCTTGCCGTTCTCCCAACATACACAAGTCCACATGGACACTTGATTCCATATATCAGAACACTTGAATTACAATCAGATGTGTGCTTCAAAATTATTCTTTTACCAGTGTGGGGGTGTGCGAATATATTTCCTACCAACACATTTCCACAGTGGCCACAGTTCTGACATTTCATCATACCCTTTTGTCCTAAGTCCTTAAACTCTTGTCTCCGACCTTTCAAAACTTCTTTAAGGTTCCTGGATCTAGAATGAGCAAACAATGGTTTGTCTAAGAATACCTGCCTAAAATCAGGTTCTTGCTCTATAATCTCCCATCTTTTCCGTATGCATTTTTTGATGGCCGCTGCGGCTGTAGAGAATTTAAGTACAAAAACCTCTCTCTTGCCTTTCACTTTTTCTCTCTTCTCTAACATTGTAGTTCTAGACATTGTTCTCGCTCTACTCTCTGCCTGTTCCAGTACTGTCTCTGGGTAACCCCTCTCCTCATAATCCTGACGCATACTTTTAATGGTAGCAAATCCTTGATTCTCATCCGAGCAAATCCTCCTCGCCGTAATGAACTGTGATAAGGGCAAATGTCTCTTTAGTGACTGGGAATGGAAACTATCAAAATGCAAAGCATTGTTCCTGTCAGTAGGTTTCTTAAATACGCTTGTCTCAAGTGTATCTCCTTTTCTTTGTATCAGTATGTCCAAGTAGCTGATCTGCTCTGCATTAATAGTATGTGTGAATTTAATGAATTCATGACAATCGTTTAACTTATATAGTCGTTCTCGTAACTTCATCTCTGGTCCTTTCCACACTATCAGTATATCGTCGATATACCTCAGGTATAAAGCTAGATGTTCCTGCCACTCAACCTTCTGTAATATGTGCTGTTCTTCAAATCTGGACATAAACATGTAGGGTATTTTGTTTCGTGTTCTCTGCTTGAAAGTGACTGCGCACTAAATTGTCCCTTAAAGATCGTGCCCTTCTAAAAGTAATTAATGGGGCAGTTGGAATGTCGCCTCCAATAATATTGTCTGTCTTCAGGATGCGCCAATTACGTTTCATAATCGATCCTAAATCTTTGGCATTGTTTGAAAAAGTAGTTATCATCCTGAAAGTGTTCTGTCCATCTTCTACCTCATTCTTTTTCTTCCTTTTCTCATTACTGAGGAGCGTTTTTCTAGCTAATTTCCTCACTCTATTCAGGGTCTCCTGCAAGAATTCACCATTGTAACCTCTCTTGAGAAATCTGTCTAAACTTTCTCTTGCGGCTCTCTCAAAATCTACTTCTGTTGTGCTGTTACGTTTTAATCTTAGTAATTCCCTATAGGGGATACATCTCACCAAACCTGGTGGATGGTTACTTGCCGCATGGAGGATAGAATTACCCGCAGTGGGTTTACGATATAAAGACACATGTAAGGAATTTTCCACGACACTGACTTTCACATCTAAGTAATTCACTGTCTCTGAGCTGATTTCTCCACTGAATTCAAGATTGACAACATTAATATTCAAGCTCTTAATAAAGGTAGCGGCTGAGTCATTTGAGTCCTCCCAAACAATGCACAAGTCATCGATATACCTGTACCAGGCGATGACCCCACTCATCTCTATCTCGCCCGGCGCTCTGGACATCTGCTCCTCCCACCAGCCTACGAACAAGTTCGCATAGCTGGGGGCGAAGCAGGTGCCCATCGCTGTCCCAGATATCTGGTGATAATAATTGTCATCAAATATGAAAAAATTATTTTTCAAACAGAATTCAGTGAATTGCAGAATCGTGCGATTGTGTTCAGTGAATTTCATTGATTTATTTCGCAAGAAGTGTGCCACTGCTTCCAAGCCATGTTCGTGTTGGATTTTTGTGTACAAGCTGGTAATGTCCAGCACTATCAGTTTATAATCTGGTTTCCACTCTTGCTCTTCAATACGTGTCATGAAATCCTGTGAGTCTTTCACATATGCCGGTAAAGTTTTTACTAACGGAAAAAGGAAAGAGTCAATGAAAGTTGATACATTTTCGGTGAGACTGCCTTTGGAGGAGACAATCGGCCTGCCTGGTGGGGCATCCTTGTTCTTATGAATTTTCGGGATGCGATAAAAGGTAGGAACGACTGGGTTTAGGCACCTGAGGAAGAAATACTCTTCCATGTCCAGCATAGATTTGTCCAACCATGTCTTGATCATGTTGTGGTACCTTTCTATGCTGTTCACATAAACCTCCTTCGAAACTCTCTGGTAGCAATTTGCATCTGAGAGCTGCCTTAATGCTTCCTTCTTGTAGTCAATCCTTGTTTGCAGCACAATATTACCACCTTTGTCTTATGGTTTGCAGATCAGCGTCTCATCACTGCTGAGGGTCTTCACTGCCTCACTCTGTTCTTTGGTGAGGTTAGATTTAAACCTTGATTGTGTCACTCTTTTTCTCAATTTTAATAGATCTTTGTTCACTGCTTTGGCAAAGACATCAATTGCGTCTAAAGGTGTCTGTGGCAGGAATTGTGATTTTGGATTGAATTCACTTTGATCTTTCTCTTGTGTCAAGCCCAGATGTCGTGTTCTCACTACTACATCTTGGGTGTCAACTCTTGCTGGATCAATATCCCGATCTGTTTTTAATTCATGCATTATTTCCAGTGCTGCAAGATCTTCCCCAGCTAAGTCATCCGTGACTCTCACTGTCGGTTATTTCTTTGACTTAAGAGAAGGAGGTTTCATTTTAAAATACTTGTAAAGTTTGAATTTTCTCGTTAATTTAAAAAGATCAATTTACGTTTGTGTGTATTCCAGGGTATTCGAAGGGCAGAAGGTGAGACCTAATTTTAACACCTCTTGTTCCGCTTGTGTGAGGATTCTCGGTGTTAAATTTACAATAGTAAGATTTTCTAATTTCACTTCTTCGTGCGTCTGTTGCGTGTAGCTCTGCTTGGAGCTTTTTGATTTCCGCCTCCATCCGCCTCTCCTTGTTTTTCTTTGCCTACCTCTGGCGGCCGGCTTTTGCCTCCTCGCAACCATGTTTGTCGCATGATATGAAATTCCTCCTGAAACTGAGTTCTTCTTGTTTTGCCTTGAGCCCCTCCATCATCTGAGGAATCATCTGGTGTCACTTCTGATTCAGAGGTTTCAACTCGCACCTTCTCAGGTTCTGTGGTTTGGGCTTTAAATGCTTTGCGTGTGCCCTCAAATTTTTTAGGAAACGTTAGCACCCTTCCATGAGCATATTCACGCTCGTCGCGTTCAAACTTTTCTTGTTTTCTTATTCTGATCTTAGCTTCATACTTTACAATTCTTTTCTTCATTTGTTCCTTAAGTTCCTCAATTTTCTTTTTTTCTGGTTCTAGATCAATCTCTGCCTCCATTTTTTCAATTTCTTGTAGTGCCTTGTCTCTATCGCTCCATGTGAATTTTATCAAAATAAATAAC
Organism: Lissotriton helveticus; assembly: GCF_964261635.1. Classification (NCBI taxonomy): domain Eukaryota; kingdom Metazoa; phylum Chordata; class Amphibia; order Caudata; family Salamandridae; genus Lissotriton; species Lissotriton helveticus. Next base: position 982,012,841 of record NC_136071.1, on the reverse strand, counting down.
ATTCCCTTGCTGGATTCAGCAGTGTGTGCCGCCCATTCATCAAGGAGTTTGGGGTCGGGATTCTCATTTGCCGGAATTGTGTAGATCCGTAAACCTCTTGGTACACGCTCCACATCTATGTAACTTTGCAAAGAAGTGGCTTCCCACCATTTACGTAATTCACGTTCATACAGCCTTTCCAATGCTGTGAATTTCGTTGTTAAACTTGTGGGTATCGGTGTTGCACTTGCCCCCTCTTGCATGTTATCTGGTAAAGTCTTTTTCTTGTGTCATACACAGAAACCTGTGTTATGGGATGCACTATCCACTAGTCCACTATTACGTGGTGCTGACGTTTACATCAATGTTCTCAAATGTGTTCATACATTTCAACTCTTCTTTTAAAGAAATACTTCAAAGAAAATCCTCACAAATGACTTAATACGTATTGCTCATCAAATTACACAGTCGTTTCAAAATGATGACAACACTACTAAACAAAAATCAATTCTTGGTTTTCTTGCTTCAGAAAAGCTTTTATTCTTCTTTTTTCATCACTTTTGTTCGTGAGAAAACTTCATACACAACTCCAAAGGTCAACACATGAAGACATATCCCAATGCATTTCGGCATGCACCTTCGTCAGGGGATGCTCTACAAATAACATGAATCTCTGTCATTATGTATACGATACTTATAAATTGTAAACACATTTCAATAAATCTACTCAATTCTACACCATTGAAACAAAAAATTGTCAAAAAGAAACCAGAGAGTTACCAGCTGGGTTCCCACTTATTACATGTTTGCGATTATCATGCTCACAAAAATTCCAATGTAACTAAATAGTCAAAAGTGTATAACAGAAAGTGCCCAAATTTAGACTAGAACATGCATTGGCTATGCCAAAATCAATTCACCAAAAGCTGTGTGAGTGCTAAACTGTCACCAATCATGCCTCTGCCTTGTTCACACTCCTACCTTCACTGACTACAATTCAACCAGGTAAGCGTTATGTGCAAGTACTGTTGATGACCTTCTTAAAACTTCAGCAAAAAACCACACAATATCGTTTGTAACTCTCAAAGTAGCACTATCTAATATAGCTTAACTCATCTCAATGACAACTGATAACTACTCACTTATATGTAGTGAAATGTCCAATTTTAATCTCCACAGCTCAAATTCGACACTGTCTCTCTTTTGTCTGAAATAAACAAAGGTGATAGTGCCACGTAAACTAACAGTTCACATTCTGAGTTCAAAATATTAAAAGTGCTTATTGCAAGTCTTTCGATTCATAAACGCTTCTATTTCTTACCTATTGCACCAATGTGTAGTCAAAAACACCTCTTCAGAACGCTCTCCTCGCAACAACAATCTCGCTCGTTGAGTCCGGATTTGGCGTCTGACGTCGCGTATAGTATAAACATAGAAAATGGACTCCAAACATCTACCCCTACCCAAAATGGCGTCTGCTTTTTTCGGACCGGGATTGAAAACATATCGTGACTTCACTAATAATCACTAATATTTCGACTCTTAATGACTCTAACTGTGTTTATGTTGCTAAAACTCACACCACACACACACACAACCACACACACACTCATACACACACACCCACACACACCCAACCACACACAATCACACACATGCAACCACACACACAACCACACACAACCTCACACACAACCACACACACACATCCTCAACCACATGCACAACCACACACAACCACACATACACACAACCACACATACAACCACACAGCATCTGTGCACCATTTTTACAGGCACACACACCACCAACCATCAGTGCACCCATCAATTGTTAACGCATCCACAATTAACTATTGTAGCAATCGCAGTATGGCGCACTTTACTTTTAAACATATTCATTTAAAGCACAGCATGCCACCATTGCTACAAAAATAAATACACCTTTTTTGGCCTACAAGTTATAGACTTTTGTTGCAATTGGTGTTGCAATATTTAGCAATGCCAATAGCTCAAACTTAATTAATGCAAGACCTATTGCATTGTAAATGCTTGTTGTTATTTAGACTCTATTGCAATCCCATCAACCTTAATGAACCGTACCGAGTTATTTTTATTGAAGAGAAGTATCTATATATCACTAGTTAAAGGCCATTTTTAATCTGTGTTCAATTTCAATAAAGGTAAGCGCTGACCCATGTCTAGCAAACAGTGCTAATATTTAGTGACTATAAAAAGCAACATATTCCCTATGCTCTGCTACCCAGGCTGGCCTATTCAGTGGGAATTATAGTCAGGAAGGCAACCAGATGGTAAGTCTCGGTTGACAGATTAGGAATTTCTTTGTCAGAAAGACGGCTGATGAGCAATAAAGATGTGGTGTGCCAAGTTTATAGATTTGTTATTAATAATTTTTTGAATGGGCAGCTGTGTTTGGATTTTATGTAATGAGGTTGTTGACACTCTAATGTAAATTGAATTTAAGTCTGGCATGAAGAAATGCAAGCATTAAGAATGGTACCTATATGGGTGAAGCTGAAAAAATCATAATTTATTTCACGGTTGAAATACATAAAGACTGAAATTATGGAGTTATCAAAATCATATTTATGCTTCAAAGCTTGCTAAATGGCAATTAGTGTAACTATTTCCAGTATACTCATATTGATCACTATGTAATGAGTAATCCAAGTTGAAAAAAATCAACCAAAAGAAACTGGAGAATTTCGAATATGGATGACCAATCTTCTAGCCCTCCAGCTGCTGCAGTTCACATTCAATAGGAGCCCAAATTTGAGGGGCATAATAATACATATTTAAATGAACCCTGAAAACCATACCAGCAATTAAAGTACCTTGTGGTGTCTTCTGATTGTCATTACCTGTCCATAAAGTACAAAGCATTCAGCCAAACCACTGCCTCAAAGTAAAATGATTTAGTGCTCCTCGCTCTCTCCAACAACATCACCATACTGACATCAACTCGGAAAAGGTTGTTTACCTAATTCCATGCCATGCAAAATATTGGACTTAGTGTGTTAATCCAAAGATCATATATCCGTGGAGTGGTGTGGCTCACTGGTTAGAGGCGGCAGACCCGGGAGCAGAGGACGGCCCGGGACCAGGGTTCAATTCCTGACACGGCAGGGTCTTGGACCAGGGTCAACGGACTCGATAATTCTCGCCTCGGTGCCTACTCTAACTAGGGATCACACTCTGCAACTCTGGGCAATAGCTTGCCTCATCTCCACAATGGCCCCACATACGCCGGGGATGCCTGGTTTCACCTTGGAGATACCCACTAGGGACCATCTCACAGGGGAAGCCAGGATGGGTTCCCCAGCGGTCTACAGCGCAGAGATACTCCTTCGGGAGTAAATTCTAGTGCTTTAGAAACCCACAATCAATCAATCATAATGTCGAAGATAGAATCCAGCGAAAGCTGACAGCCAATCTAAAGTCCTATTTTTAAAACACTGGTGACTTAGGGCAAAGCAATATGTCTAAAACTCTAAAAAAACAAAGAGAGAGGTGGACATACCCCTTCACAATCACCTTACAGGTCTAAATGATGATTTGGAATGGTATACAGTGGCCATTAGCCGAAATACAACCACCTATTGTCATTCAGTTTCTTTATGACAGAAGGTTTCTTTTACGGTTTTAGTATAACTGAGGCTGAGAATACAGAAGGCTGCTTTAAAGGTTTAAGCTCAGCTGGAGCTCAGTTTAGTAAGATACTGATTGATGTCAATTGCACTAATTAACTTGCAGAGCCCATCACTGTGTAGTATTAGCATATTTCTTGCACAAAAATGCATGTCTTTTACCCAGTGCTACTTACATCTCATGTATGTATATGTTTTGTTGCCCTTTGATGAGTTCTCTGCTTCACAATACCAACTCAAGAATGGCTTCACAGAGGCTTAAGGAGGGAGTACCAAAGTCATGCTCTGCCTCATGGCCACGTCCTCTAATCCCCAGATATGGCACTACAATAGACTGTCTTCCTGGTGGCAAATGGTGCATCCCGCCTTTGGAACCTTTTGCCCCCAGAAGACCCCATCTCAAAGGGTTCCATTGCTTTGGAATGGATAAGGTGCCATGCCACCTAGTTTCCAGTTATACCTAGATTTAAAGTTATACCTTTTAGAATGTTTAGGTCTGCTCACACCAATCCTATTTTGCTTCTAAAGAAGGATTCACCAGCAATGCCTTTTTGATGCCTAATGACATGGGAAACAGCCTGTACCGTTAAGTTTTTACTACGAACTACAATTACTACGCATTTTTTCAACGCATGTCACTCCAACGCTAGTCTCTACCACGCAAATAAAAACAACTGTAAAGGAAAATTAATAAAGACCACTTTCCTTTTGTTGGCATCTAGAAATAGGAAGGTGGGCTGAGAGAAAAGCTTAGGAGCACACCCAGTGTCACAGCCCTGAGAACACGCAGGAGTGGAAACACATGACAATAATTTAGCTCTCCTCTCACTCTTCAAACAATTATACAAAACACTTTCCTTGTATTGTTTTCCCACAGAAGATAGTGCACAATAAAAGACTTTTGAACCGTCGACATTAGGGAAGTTATCTTTACCAGTGTATTTAAGGCTTACAGTAACATCACTATACAAAGTTCGTAGTTGGAACCCTCCACCAGATATATTAAAAACACAGTTACATTAATAATTTATTGGGTGTGTTGATACTCTGATATTGTTTTTAAATACTTGAGTATTAATTTAAATAATATTTGATTTTTTATTATTTGAAATGTAGGGACGAGATACAGGGGTCTTTGAAGAAAATTTAACACATATGCCTTTAATAAGCATGGTAAGTTTATTTAGAGTAAATATATATATATATATATATATATATATATATATATATTCCCAAGAAAGTCTGCCACAAAAGAAGACTTGAGGCGGCACTCGAGGTTCGTTCGATCCTTTATTTTCAGTTTTCAACCATGGGCATTGACGCGTTTCGGGGGTTTACTTTCCTTTATCAAAATGCCCCCCTGCTTGGTAGGTCGCCACTGTTGCTAACAATCCCGTTTTAAAAGAGAGTGTATCCATCCAACCGCCTGAAGTAGTGTGGGCTGCCTCAAAAACACGGTCTGGAGTCGCCTCTGTTCTCACAAGTGAACCACATTTCCCAGCATGCAGCGTCCTTCTCATGCTGGCGGCGACCCCATCCATCGGTGCATTTTGTCAGGTAAGTGACCGATAGGCTGTGTAGGTAGGCAGGGAATGTAGCAATTGTTCTGGGCATTTTCAAAGTCAATCACGGTCCTCTCCCCCTGCCATGCACTTCCATCCGTTGTGGAGCAGAGAACACCGTTAAAGTAAAGGTGTGGTCCCATTAAGGTATGGACTGCGCATCCGCAGCTGCATCCAGTTCAGATTTCGTGCGGGGCAGTCAGAGGGTCTTCCATGTAGCGACCCCCTTAACACTTGCGGGGGGTGCCAGCCCAGCGCGCAGCCACACTGAGGATCGCGTAGCTGAACACGCCATAAGTTCCCAAGAAAGTCTGCCACAAAAGACGACTTGAGGCGGCACTCGAGGTTCGTTCGATCCTTTATTTTCAGTTTTCAACCATGGGCATTGACGCGTTTCGGAGGTTTACTTTCCTTTATCAAAATGCCCCCCTGGTTGGTAGGTCGCCACTGTTGCTAACAATCCCGTTTTAAAAGAGAGTGTATCCATCCAACCGCCTGAAGTAGTGTGGGCTGCCTCAAAAACACGGTCTGGAGTCGCCTCTGTTCTCACAAGTGAACCACATTTCCCAGCATGCAGCGTCCTTCTCATGCTGGCAGCGACCCATCCATCGGTGCATTTTGTCAGGTAAGTGACCGATAGGCTGTGTAGGTAGGCAGGGAATGTAGCAATTGTTCTGGGCATTTTCAAAGTCAATCACGGTCCTCTCCTCCTGCCATGCACTTCCATCCGTTGTGGAGCAGAGAACACCGTTAAAGTAAAGGTGTGGTCCCATTAAGGTATGGACTGCGCATCCGCAGCTGCATCCAGTTCAGATTTTGTGCGGGGCAGTCAGAGGGTCTTCCATGTAGCGACCCCCTTAACACTTGCGGGGGGTGCCAGCCCAGCGCGCAGCCACACTGAGGATCACGTACCTGAACACGCCATAAGTTCCCAAGAAAGTCTGCCACAAAAGAAGACTTGAGGCGGCACTCGAGGTTCGTTCGATCCTTTATTTTCAGTTTTCAACCATGGGTATTGACGCGTTTCGGGGGTTTACTTTCCTTTATCAAAACGCCCCCCTGGTTGGTAGGTCGCCACTGTTGCTAACAATCCCGTTTTAAAAGAGAGTGTATCCATCCAACCGCCTGAAGTAGTGTGGGCTGCCTCAAAAACACGGTCTGGAGTCGCCTCTGTTCTCACAAGTGAACCACATTTCCCAGCATGCAGCGTCCTTCTCATGCTGGCGGCGACCCCATCCATCGGTGCATTTTGTCAGGTAAGTGACCGATAGGCTGTGTAGGTAGGCAGGGAATGTAGCAATTGTTCTGGGCATTTTTTAAAGTCAATCACGGTCCTCTCCCCCTGCCATGCACTTCCATCCGTTGTGGAGCAGAGAACACCGTTAAAGTAAAGGTGTGGTCCCATTAAGGTATGGACTGCGCATCCGCAGCTGCATCCAGTTCAGATTTCGTGCGGGGCAGTCAGAGGGTCTTCCATGTAGCGACCCCCTTAACACTTGCGGGGGGTGCCAGCCCAGCGCGCAGCCACACTGAGGATCGCGTAGCTGAACACGCCATAAGTTCCCAAGAAAGTCTGCCACAAAAGAAGACTTGAGGCGGCACTCGAGGTTCGTTCGAACCTTTATTTTCAGTTTTCAACCATGGGCATTGACGCGTTTCGGGGTTTACTTTCCTTTATCAAAATGCCCCCCTGGTTGGTAGGTCGCCACTGTTGCTAACAATCCCATTTTAAAAGAGAGTGTATCCATCCAACCGCCTGAAGTAGTGTGGGCTGCCTCAAAAACACGGTCTGGAGTCGCCTCTGTTCTCACAAGTGAACCACATTTCCCAGCATGCAGCGTCCTTCTCATGCTGGCGGCGACCCCATCCATCGGTGCATTTTGTCAGGTAAGTGACCGATAGGCTGTGTAGATAGGCAGGGAATGTAGCAATTGTTCTGGGCATTTTCAAAATCAATCACGGTCCTCTCCCCCTGCCATGCACTTCCATCCGTTGTGGAGCAGAGAACACCGTTAAAGTAAAGGTGTGGTCCCATTAAGGTATGGACTGCGCATCCGCAGCTGCATCCAGTTCAGATTTTGTGCGGGGCAGTCAGAGGGTCTTCCATGTAGCGACCCCCTTAACACTTGCGGGGGGTGCCAGCCCAGCGCGCAGCCACACTGAGGATCGCGTAGCTGAACATGCCATAAGTTCCCAAGAAAGTCTGCCACAAAAGAAGACTTGAGGCGGCACTCGAGGTTCGTTCGATCCTTTATTTTCAGTTTTCAACCATGGGCATTGACGCGTTTCGGGGTTTTACTTTCCTTTATCAAAATGCCCCCCTGGTTGGTAGGTCGCCACTGTTGTTAACAATCCCGTTTTAAAAGAGAGTGTATCCATCCAACCGCCTGAAGTAGTGTGGGCTGCCTCAAAAACACGGTCTGGAGTCGCCTCTGTTCTCACAAGTGAACCACATTTCCCAGCATGCAGCGTCCTTCTCATGCTGGCGGCGACCCCATCCATCGGTGCATTTTGTCAGGTAAGTGACCGATAGGCTGTGTAGGTAGGCAGGGAATGTAGCAATTGTTCTGGGCATTTTCAAAGTCAATCACGGTCCTCTCCCCCTGCCATGCACTTCCATCCGTTGTGGAGCAGAGAACACCGTTAAAGTAAAGGTGTGGTCCCATTAAGGTATGGACTGGGCATCCGCAGCTGCATCCTGTTCAGATTTCGTGCGGGGCAGTCAGAGGGTCTTCCATGTAGCGACCCCCTTAACACTTGCGGGGGGTGCCAGCCCAGCGCGCAGCCACACTGAGGATCACGTAGCTGAACACGCCATAAGTTCCCAAGAAAGTCTGCCACAAAAGAAGACTTGAGGCGGCACTCGAGGTTCGTTCGATCCTTTATTTTCAGTTTTCAACCATGGGCATTGACGCGTTTCGGGGGTTTACTTTCCTTTATCAAAATGCCCCCCTGGTTGGTAGGTCACCATTGTTGCTAACAATCCCGTTTTAAAAGAGAGTGTATCCATCCAACCGCCTGAAGTAGTGTGGGCTGCCTCAAAAACACGGTCTGGAGTCGCCTCTGTTCTCACAAGTGAACCACATTTCCCAGCATGCAGCGTCCTTCTCATGCCGGCGGCGACCCCATCCATCGGTGCATTTTGTCAGGTAAGTGACCGATAGGCTGTGTAGGTAGGCAGGGAATGTAGCAATTGTTCTGGGCATTTTCAAAGTCAATCACGGTCCTCTCCCTCTGCCATGCACTTCCATCCGTTGTGGAGCAGAGAACACCGTTAAAGTAAAGGTGTGGTCCCATTAAGGTATGGACTGCGCATCCGCAGCTGCATCCAGTTCAGATTTCGTGCGGGGCAGTCAGAGGGTCTTCCATGTAGCGACCCCCTTAACACTTGCGGGGGGTGCCAGCCCAGCGCGCAGCCACACTGAGGATCGCGTATATATATGTGTGTGTGTGTGAGAGTGCATAGAGAGAGTTTAGGAGTGCGTAAGGGTATTTGAGTGGCAAGAGAGTTTTCAGGGTTTTGGAGTCCATAGGGTATTTGAGTGGCAAGGGTGTTTTTAGGGTTTAGAGGTGGGTAAGTGTATTTGTGTGGCAAGGGTACTTTTAGGGTGAGTAGGGGTTTGTTAATATTTAGGTAGTATTATTGGTAATACCTGAGAATTCATTTCATTGTGATTTAAATTTTGCATCAAAAAAATATACTCCTGGAACTGGATGCTGCGGGTTTAGGGGCAAAGTGGAGAAGTGTGGCTCACTGGTTAGAGGAGGCAGACCTGGAAGCAGAGGTCAGCCCGAGACCAGGGTTCAATTCCCGGCTCGGCGGGGTCTTGAGTCCTAAAATGTCCATGGACTCGACAATTCTCGCTCCGGTGCCTACTTGATTCACGGGTTCACACTCTGCGACTCTGGGCAATAGCTTGCTTAATCTCCACAACGGCCCCTCGCGGTGGGATGCCTAGCTTTCACCTTGCGGATACCCTGCCGGGGTTATCTCACAGGGGAATACCAGGACGGGTTCCCTAAGCAAGCGCTTAGAAACCGCTCGGTGATTTGCGCTATATAAATTCCTGTACATTGACATTGACATTGACATTGACATTGTCATGCATCAAATGACATACTCATCACCCAAAAAATATCCTACCACCTCATTGACTCAGTTTGGACTTGTTTCTCCAAAAAGAAATACATCCCAAGGAGGTTGTTTATGGACCCAATTACACCCTATTGGTGTCATGCTTCATCGTCGAGTCTCATCCAGGTCCCTGTAAATCAGGGTGAGCTCAACCATTTTCCAGGGAGCTCTTTGAATATTATTCCTAGCGAAGTCTGAAAGATTACAAACACTTAAAGGATACCCTGGTTTCCCTTCATTTTCGGGGCCTTTGGTATGGTTAAAAGAATGTAGATATATGGATGTTCTTGGGGGGAGGGGTACTAGTCTGCCACCCTACCATTATTGTTGACATGTTTCAGCACTTCAAATGGCCTTATAAGGTCCTAGGCCTTGTTCAGGACTGCCCCATGTTGATACCCCGTCCTAATATAAATAGGTCTCCAGTCTTTTGTTTTAAAGTGTTTTAAAGTCAGTCAGTGGACATACATATATCACAACACACATGTAGAGAGAGGCAGGCCTTTTTCCAGGTTTTGTGGCGCATATTTACAGCTATTGGTGGTTTTTATTGGTTAGGAGAAACAAAAACATAGATTATTGGTCATGCAATCAGTAAACATGAGATTCCGCTTGAGTACGCACAAGACAGACTAACACAGATATGACATGCATTTTCATATGTCACAAATCATGGCATTCTGCATAATGCAAGGACACAAGCTTCCTCTGCATCGCTGGATGTAAAGCAGGCATAACAAAACATTTGTTGAACATTGTGATATAAACTGTGTCATTGATACTAAAACGTGAATCACTGCAGTCATGAGAAAAGGTGTTGACCCCTCCGATGCACTTATGTCTGCTAAAAGTAAAAAGTTGACTTACCCTGAACGGTGTATTTTAACACCATATACAGTTTGTTGAAGGAAGCATAAACGTCTTGTGTAAAGAAGCCTACCGCCCTGCAACTGTCGCTGCACTTGCAATAAATCCATCACTTACCATGGAAAAGGGATCACGCCATCAAGCGACCTACTAGGCCAGCGACTCACCTATGCCAATAGCCTGACAGAAGAATTCTGCTGGTTTTATTAGTGTCTGCCTCCAGCGCTGTGTGTTCCGGGCTAAGAGGACCATGACGTGTACGTATGGCATTAGTGTGTCACGTGACCGCGAGGAATAATGGGATAAGTAGTCTCCCCGCGGTCATACCAGTAAACAAAAGACGGCCCAACTAGGTTGTTTTGTTGTAAGATTTGCTTTCCTTTGAAATGATGGTATTTATCACATGACTGCGAGGAACCAAGGAAAAGTAGTTACCTCATGGTCATAAGTATTCTGCCCGAGTATCCGGAATGGGAAATCAAGTCACTGTGGGGCTACCCTTCTAAAACTAAGAAGATTCTGTCCAAATCATTTAAAAATGAGCCTGCCTCCCCAAAGCTTTAAACATATGTAGTAGCCTTGCAGTGGAGGGTTCCGAGTCCACAACATTACCTTCCCAACCTATACAAATCTGGCAGCCTGCACCTGAAATATAACTGTTATATATGATTATCACACGATGACACAATTAACAATCAATGAAAACAATAATAAACTGTAAAATGATTGTTAATTAATTATTACCTAATTATCTTCCCACCCTATATCCCTACAAACATAGCTAACCGCATCTAAAATATAATTATAATAAATCAATATTACATAATATAGATAATGAATAGCAATGATATACTTACATACAAATTATGAATTGATGATTAATCTCTCTACAATCACAGCAACCTGCTATGACACTATAAAGTATAATTAACAATTAAATAAAAAATTCGAAATCACTTACAATTATAAACTATATTTATACAAATTAATAACAATTATACAAACAACACTAACACATAAAATTAATATATAATCTAAAACACATTCAATTATTTTAAAAACAATATTCTTTACAGCTATATTACTGAAAATGATATTTACAACAACAATATTCTTAACAACGATATTATTTACCTGAAATAGCAATATTCTTTACAACGATATTTCTCCATCATAATATTTATTTTTTAATTTTCTGTCTCCCGATATTTACAACTCAATATTCTGTCCAAATACCCATTGTTCATTGTTGGTCTAAGGTGCAGCTTTTAATTGGAAGCTAAGCACCAGAAGCTATAACCTGAATTAACCTAATACATGACCTAAAGGAAGTGGCCTGAGTTACATTTTTTTGCTCTGTGTGCTTTATGCATTATATTGAGTTTTCCCAATGCCCATTATAGTCTGACAACAGCTTTGATGCCCGTGTTTATGGTATACTGTGTCCTGATGTTGCATTGTGTGGAATGTTATGAGTCATGTGGACTTCTTAATATCATGTATCATGAGTGTTCTATCCATGCCAGTTACAAGGTCCAGTCTACTGCTGGGGGCTCAACTGTTTTCATCATAATTTCTGGAGGAGTCGTGATATGTGTAACTTGTTCCGGAATATAATACCTGTACCTACCTTCCTTCTGAGTCTCCTTACCAGTGTGCAACTCAAACATGCAACAGGGCCTGATAAAAATCCGCTCCTCATATGTTTATGTCATCTCAGTCGTCAATTGTGTCTTGCGTTGACCAGAAATAGGTATCTTACTCTCTAGAGCAGCACCTGAAAATTATGTTTGTGCTAATTTATTTATCATTTTTGTTTAGTGACTATGGTTCTTATTAGCTGCCTCAGATCATTACACATGAGGAGGACTGTACCAGCAGCAGGAAGAGAACAAAGTGCAACAGCCAACAGATGCAGTGAGATTTTGTACAGACTGGTCCACAAGATGGCAGAAGACATACGTTTCTTTTTTCCAATACTTTCAAAAACTACAGCACATGGACATCACCATGGAGAGTAGCTGCAGCTGTTGCCTACCTGCATGAAATTGGTTTATTATTTGAGGTGGTTGTCTGTCCCCCTCAAAGAATATCACAACTCTTGTCAGGGTAAACACTCAAAGTCACTAAATTAACCTGAACTCAACCCCCTGGTAGCTATGACGCAGAGCCGACAGACTTAACTTAAGGCAATGTGTAAAGTATTTATACATTACCAAAGCAGTATTAAAGTCAAAACAGCAAGCAATAAAAACAGCAGGCTAAAAAGCACTAAGCGATAAGGAAGAGTTTGTGGTCACGGTAGACCGAGACCTATGTGCAATTTCAGGCAACCACGATGGAGCGTGGGTCAGATATACTAACCAGGCTCCACTCTGTCAAAGATTTTGCCTTCTAACTTAAGGCCTAATTTATTTATTGGTGGTTGGTACATCCTCCACAAGGGTGACTGAGTAAATCCCTCCATAGTCTTGAAAGAGGTGCCTGTGATAAAATTTAGAAATGACAGCCGGAATAGAGGACATATCTAGCATTGGCAGTAATCACCGTCACATCAACATGACAGAGCATTGTGGCGAACTTACAAAAAAAAATGTATTTTCAAAAATAAAAATCCAAATCAAGATTTTCTTTTTGCAAATTAAATAAACAATGCCCCCCTCACCACAGACATTGTGTCCCATGGGAGGAAAGCATTGAGCACTTTTCAGTATCCCTTACTGCCATGTTTTTCCTGGTGATCACAGGCATTGGATATTTGCTATATGTCCACCAATCTAACTTCAGTGGTCGGACATATATATTCTAACCTCAGATGGCCCTTACCCCATTGGGCCATGAGGGAAATTGGCCACAGCGGAGACGGAGTCCAAACCATGATCCTCCCACCTCCTGTGCGTTTTGATTTGCTGAATAAAGAATTACCTGAATCATAAGACCACATGAGTGCGGCCATTCCTTCCTTGGTGGGGAGGAAAACTGAGCATATATATATATTACCTACTGGCGGTCGCCAGTAGGTAGTTATAGTTAGGATCTACTTTCCATAGGAAATCCGCAACATTCTATTGGGAATACCTTTGGCGCCGGTGGACGAATCTTCGCAAATTTCTCAAAGAAGATGGCCTGCTCTGCTCTCCTCCTTCCCTGAAAGGTTGGGGGGGATTCGTCAAGCGGGGGCCGAGATAAAAGGGGGGTCCCAAAACGTGTTTTCCCCATGTTAATTTCCATAGGGCGGTTGGACTCACTTTTAGCCCGAACGGCTGAATGGATTTCCACCAAACTTGGCCAAATTGTAGGGACTGGTAGCCCGATGTGCCTTTGCTATGTCTCAAGATATGTGCTCCAGTGGATTTTGAGTAATTTAGGTTCAAAAAAATATATATATCTATAAGCGCGCCCCGGTACGCGCACCGGGGCGCATACCAGCGCGCTACGCGAATTTGCGAGTGGAAAGCTGATTGGCTCTCGGGTGTCTGTCAACATTCCAAACAGTCCAGAGCGGCCGCCATCCTGTGTCTCGGTAGGATCGAGACACAAGAGGTGGCAAAAACAAAGGGGGAAATGACTAAAAGGGGGTAGGGTAGAACCCCCTGAGCCCCTAGGTTTGATATGGGGGCCATAAAAGGGCCCCGCGGAGCGTACCGGGGAGCGTACCAAGGGGAAAACCCAGTGAAACAGTAAAATAATAATTTAAAGTGCTTAGAGGTAGGGTAGCTCTGAATAGAGTTGTGTTGTGTGGGTGATTTAAGTACCAACATGTAGGTACCAATGCAGAGTCTTAAATTCAATGTACACCTTTTTTTCTGTAGATATCTTGCATGTTGTTACAGAAGTTATTGTGGTATATGGAATCCATACCATAGTCTGTCAGGAAAGCAGAAACAGATCCTTTAAGCACTCCCTGAGAAGACCTAGGGGATCATGGGTAGTCTACCCTGCTCCCTTATGATGTTTTAAAATTGCACAGTATACTGTAAGTCACACTTTATATTATAATATAAATATAATCATTTTGGTAGTACTTCATGAATTACATATAAAAATGAATAATGTCTCAAACAATTTTTAATTATTAAATAAAAATGTATTGGTTAGAATTTTCATAGTTTAATAAAACTTCAAGCATTAGATGATCTGGAATCTCTTCAAAATTGCATGATTCAATATCTTGTAAACAGTCAATAAATTGTTGGTCCAAAGACTCATCCATAAAATCCTCGTCAACAAAATCTTCTTGAAGAATTTCCTCATCGGTAATTTCGAAAGAAACATTGATGTTTTCTTTTTCTCCTTCCATTTTCTTGCTGTAAATTGCATAAAAAATAACTATATGAGTATAGTTAGGGCACTGTTGGGTTTAAGTTCAGACAGTTCTGATTTTTTAATACTCAATTTATCTTTGGGCAGTGTATGGTATCAGGTAGGAAGTATAAATATAAAAAAGTGCATGTGATGAAGCCTAAGTAAATTCATATTTATACCAGAGAAGCCTAACTCAATCCATAAATATAACAGAGAAGCCTATCTCAATCTCTAACTATAACAGAGGGACAGTAAATAACTATCAGAAAACGTTTTTACAAATTAAATTAAAGTGCCCCTTACAAATTAACAACTTACTTTACAGAAAGGTGAAGAAGAAAAAATGCGAAAATCCTTTCAAGATGTACCTCAGGTAGTTGTAGTCAAAATGGCTGTGTTTCCCTCTTTTTTCATTTATATTCATGTACATAACCAATCAAATGTCAGGAAATAATAGTAGAAAATGAAAGTAACATTTTAATTGGTTGTAAATTCTAACACTTCATATGTGTTTTTGTCATGTAATTTACCTCAGGATATTTAGACAGGGCTACAGGCCAAATGGCTCAATGGAATTCCACCAAATTTGGGAAAATGGTAGGGACTGGTATGTAGATTGGCCTATTCTATATTTGGTGAACATCTCTACAGAGGTTTTTATGTAAATTAACTTTTAAATTTTTTTGAGAGCGCTTACCGGTTTTTGAAATTTTCGCGGGGGGAGCGCCCGGTACGCGCACCGGGAAGCGTACTTTGGTGAAAAAAGTTAGAGTAAAGTAATCATTTTGAGCGATCAGAGGTAGGGTAGCCCTGAAAAGAGCATTTGGGTTCTGTGGCTGATTTAGGTACCTACAAGTAGGTTCCAATGCACAGTCTTAAATTCAGGAGGAATATTCTATTCCCCTCATCTGAGAAGTGCACACCATCTCCTCTGTAGATATCTTGCATGTTGTAACGCAAGTTATTGTTGTATATTGAACCTTTTCCATAGTCTCTCATGTAAACAGAAACAGATTTATTCACATGTTTCCGTGTTTTCTCAAATTGTGGACAAAATTGGTTGGACCACTTCCATTTTTGTCTTTGGCATATATTGGAATATACCAAGGCAGTTTGTGGAAAAAGTGTCATCAATTGCCCAAAGGTGTCCTTTAAAACCATTTCCAGACCTACCCCAGTCAAAGTGCCTAGGTCATTTCCACCACAGTGCAAAAATTATAAGGTCAGGGTGTGGCAGATGGTGAAAGGTTTTCACCAATGGTATCAATTTGAGGAAAATTGAATTTTGCCTTGTCATGTGTGCCTACGTGTTCCCCATCCTATGTTATATGTGCATGATCGATATGCATATATCCCCCTATGATCGATTAAAGACGCAATTATAGTTGTGTCCAACTCTAGTATGCCAGTTTCCAGTTCTCGTGAAAGCAACGAGTATTAGGCCTATGTTGCCACGTTATATAGTATGCACGTTATATTCCCCGCATTGTCCCCGTTTCTAGGCCTCAAAGGGCCCGGACACCAGATTCAAGCTCCAGTCTCCTGAACCCACTCCGAGGAGCGATGCAGCCCCCACCTGCATCCCTGACCCTTCACTTACTTCCTGCCGCGCAGCGCGGTGCCCGGCCTGGCTCTGCCTGCCTGTCTGCCAAGAATATGTTATGCCTCTAGTTATCAGTTCAGCTCTCCGTCTTCACATTCCTAAGCTACTGAACCGCATAAACAGCTTCAGCTATAGTCTAGTCTTTCTGTCTCCATGTAAGAGAATTACTGTATTAATGTTCATGGAAGATTCATAGCACACGCAATACATGTAGAATATATGCATGCACCAGCCTTAGTGTCAAGTAGCCTTTGCCCTGATAACTTTTAGATTCTATCAACATGTACTCCAAACACCAGATACCAGATATGTTATAGGTACATGTCGTCCTGACACCGCAGACTTTAGTCTCCTCTTCTAGCGCAGAAGTCATAGCCCCCAGTTCTCCCCGGTAACACGTCATTGCCCGTTTGCGCGCACCACTAGGTTAAAGGTCCCAGCTGCTCAGGTAGCCCCCTCTATGTTTCCGCCCACTTTATGACACTTCTGTGACGTTCTCATCACATGTCTACGTGCACGCCCTGTGCACGCCTTCTTTTCACGCCCATGTGTTCTTATCTTACGCTTGTCACTAGTTACGCCTACTGTATGTAATGTAATTGTGATGTTTTACTACATATACCTTGTACTGTTGATGAAACGTTGCAGCTGCCTCACTATTTTATTTCAGGCTGTCCCGATCCTGTCCCTTCCCTTTTGCCTGAATAAAGCCCGTTCGACTCAGATACATCGGATCCTGCCTCTTATTTATTGAGCTATCTGTTATTATTAATGTATTCAAAAACAGTACCGGTAATTAATTATTTATTTACCACATAAATGGCGCCCGAATGGGGACGAGCCCCTTCCCCACGCGCTGGCGATGTAACGCAGGCCCCCTGACCCTCTGCAGCCGTGACGGAACTCTACCGTGCACGTGCAGATATTTCTGCTTCGAGTCTCCCTCAGGCCCACGGAGGAGACGGGAACTGCGGTCCGGCATCCAGACGAGGCGGTGTGGAATGCGGTTCGTCCCGACCAGAGCCCAAGCCGAGAGAGCAAGGTCCGAGGTATCCGGAGGCCCACCTGTTTCTGAAGTCCGAAGTTCGTAGTCCGACGTCGTAGCAGTCCAGTCCAGTCCGAGGCCTTCAGTTTCTGCTTCCCGGTGAGTACCGTTGCGGGGGAAGTATCTAGACAGGTTCATTAGTTTGTTCCTGGTCCGATGGGTTTGGGTACACAGATCCAGTCCGAAGTATTCACCTAGGTGGGTACGGTATGACGTGTCTCTTTATGAGACCGGTATGTTCTGTACTGTTTTAGCAGTGCATCCAGTAATTCTAGTAAGTCCGTTCTCGAGAAATTCATGTGTTCTGTTTTTAGTGTATCAGGTAGTATTCTGTTCGAACTGTTTTAATGTATTTCTATGTCGTGGTATGAGTGATTTGTTTGCCATTTCATCACTGTGATTATTGTGTATTGTGTTCCAAGTATAATTCCGAAATGCCTCTGTTCTCGAAGTTACGTCAGATAAAAACCAGAAAAGGGTTACTTGAAGAAGCAGTTCCTGTCCCCCCTAGGGACAGTCCTGGACATTTCATGTATCACAAGCATGGCTTAGATGCCATATTTTATCTAGACTTGTGGGCGGATTATACGAAAGATCTTGAAGAGAAATATAGATGGCCTGTATCAGGTACATGGGATGCCGAGTGCATCATGCGAGTAGAAGAAGCATTATGGAAAAAGAAAGCCAGACAGTCCCAGAAAGATGCCATCGAGTTATGGCGCAAAGAATCTCATAAAAGAATCGAAAAAGAATTCAGGAAAACAGAATTAAGTAGGGAATCTTCAGAAAAAGCCCAAGAAAGGGAATTAATCGAGGAAGGTGAACGAGTTAGAGCAGAACAGTCAGACAGACAGAGAAATGCCCTTATTAAAGGTATGTATCCTCTTCTTGCCGAGGGCTTGCCGAAGGCAACCCCGGAAGCACCCTGTAATTTACCGCCACCATTGGTCCCGATTAAGCTACGTCATAAACCGACCGCAGCTGAAATTTTTCTTTCGTCCTATTTGGACGACACAGTCCCAGCATATGCAAATCCTATTCCGCCCGCTCACCCTCAGCATCCTGCTAATAATGTAATTCCTGTTCCTCCAGCCACTGGTCCCGGGGACCAAGTTAATGTGCCAGTACCCCCAGACCAGCCCACAGTAAATGTACCCGCTTTGCCAGTCACTCTGCCAGCACGTACAGTATTAACTGACGATTCCAGTTCAGGAGGAGCGGAAGGAGGTGCTCCTATCACCCCGCCTCAAGTTAGACGACTGACGCCGCGAGACGCAGCGTTACAGCGTACGCCAAAACTAGCTACATACTCAGACCTCAAGCGACTTCTTACCGACTGTATATATGATCCAGTTCCAGGCGATGATCACATGGTATTATATTCAGTACGTTTAAGATGGGTTGCCAACTTTTTGGTCACCCTGCCCGACATGAAGGAACATCTAGACAGAATATATCGTTTTGTCCGTACAGGAGAGAATCCAGGAAGTATTCACGAAGCTATGGCACACAGAAAGTCGAGACTCAACATATGATTTTACAGTTCTTGATTAACTGTTTAATAAGAGAGCAAGATTACCCTGATAAAGATAAAGAAGAGATGAAAGGTCTGACTAAGTGGAGTGACAATATAGCCGAGGGAAAACACAAGACACAAGGTAGTGTAGAAAGTATGTACAAGAAAATTCGTAAGGAAATTATAAGTATACACCAGAAGGAGGAGGCGAAAAGAGCAACAGAGAAAGAGTATGACTCTTCTAGTGAAGAGGTAGACAGCGAGAATCCCTCCAGAATAGCGTATGTAGGTAGAACTAGACTTTCCGACAGACATTCACGCCTAGATTACAAGAAAGTTTTTCCTCCTCCAGTACCAGAACAGTGTTCTCTTGAACAAGTATTCCAGGCCACCGATCAAATTCTGAAATCACGAATAGGTTATAGCGAGCTTAGTACAATGCATGAACAAGAAATAGCCCGATCAGCAGTCCGATGGACTAGTGATTCTACCACTTTTCCAGATGAAATAGTGGCCCAAACGTTTCTGAAACTGCCCCCAGCTGAGCAACGTCTGGTGGGTACGTATATGATCCAGCACCTCATTACACTGTATGAGGATCAGCATTCTGATCCAGGTCCTTTACATGATGTACTGAACGAGTTACTCCTAAACAGATGGAAAGGTCTAGGTACCGATTTAATAGTGTCATATTAGAACAGCGCCACAAATACAGAACGTTTCTGAATCCACATTTTGTTCCCGTTCCACCCCCAGAAAGAAAATCATTCTATATAGACAGACAGAATCCGTTACGAGAAGTACATCCAGTTAAGGTAGAAGGGGGTGGCCTAGAACGAGTATTTGTTTACACCCCCATCACTAAGATGGAACTCTTAGAAATGAAGAAGTTAATCCCCTGTCACGATAAAGATCCAGCAGGGTTCCACCGTGAATTAAAGGACATGCTCCGTATGGGAGAATACACGTATCCTGATATCATTAAAATGTTAAAGGTCCTGTTGCCTGCAGGCACATATGAAAAACTGAAAGAAAAAGAATGGGAGGTGGGAGAGAAAAAGATAGATTGGACCGCATTAGAGACTGAGGATAATACACGAGTTCCAGGTACCGGTCTTGGGGATAAAGCTAAAGCATTGCCCGAGTTGTTAATACAAGTTTTGCCAAGATTACTAGCCACGAAAAAGGAAGATTGGGATGCCATCTCAGCCTGTAAACAGAAACAAGACGAAGATACTAGTGATTTCAATTCTAGATTTGAGAAATGTTTCATTATTAATAGCGGTCTGAAAACAAGTAGTGAATCGTATCCCCATCTTTTTGTTACCAAGCTAGTCGAGAATTCAAGTCCACAAGTTAAAAATCGAGTATTGAAAGTCGAAAGTACCTGGCAAGCTAATACTCCGTCACAGATGCTCCAGATGCTACAGTACCACCAGAACAGAATTAGGGAGGAGCAGGAACATGAAAGGAGACGTATGAAAGACACGAAAATGAAAGTACTAGTTGCACAGTCTGTTCCGCAAGACAGTCAGAAGAGGGGTACGAATCAAGCCAGTCATCCTGCAGCTCCCGTTAAAGGGACCTGCAATTACTGTAAACAGCCAGGTCATTATATAAACGAATGTGCAGTTCTGAAACACAACATAGCTACTGGTAAAACGAAAGAAAGACCACGTCCGCCTAGACAAGAACAAGTTTCACAGAATTCTCAGCCACCGCAGAATGCACAACAGACAGTTACAGTACCGCAGCCTATAGCTGCAACACAACACGTTACACAGCAGATGTACCAGTACGCACAGTCAGAGTATCCCGATTATCAGCCGTATTCATGAAACAGCCTAGAGAGGGAGGTTGGCTTGCCTCTCATCGAGATTCCTGTAGATCAAGAGGGTCCCTATGTGCACAGTCAAGTATTAGGGAAAGACAGAAAGTTTCTGATTGATACAGGGGCAAGTAGGACTACCATCAGTCATGACGAGGTTCCAGGGGCTCCACTCTCAGGCTCTAGAAATGTTTCCCTTGGATTTTCAGGAAAGCCTATTGTTAATGAAATATCGAAACCAATTACTCTAGAAGTTGGTCCATTGTCCCGAACTACAGACTTGTTACTCACGAAATCATGTCCAGAAAATGTACTAGGCATTAGGACCCTGAAAGAATTAGGAGCAGTCATATGCTGCTCTCCAGAAGGGGTGCGACTGTTTTTGAGAGATTTTAAAGGTCATTATGTATTACGTGATTTTGATCCAAGATTATTGAATGTACCACAGCATTTATGGGCGCAAGGTCCAACTGATGTAGGTTGTATGCACATTACACCCCATCGTGTTACCCTGAAGAAAGGTGTTGTATTACCACGAATCCGACAGTACAAATTGCCATCTGAGGCTGTAGCAGCCTTATCCAAAATTATTGACGAGCTTATTGTTCAAGGAGTAGTTGTAGAAACTGACTCCAATGTATGTAATTCTCCTATCATTCCGATTCTGAAACGTACTGATCCAAATGCACCTCCAGTTTATCGATAAGTGATTGACCTTCGAGAACTTAATAAATGTATCATACCCCAGTACCCAGTGGTTCCAGATATTTCTTCCCTATTGACAGCCATGGATTCCGAAGCTATGTTCTTCACTGTTATCGATCTCAAGAACGCATTTTTTAGTGTCCCCATTCATCCAGACAGCCAATTCCTTTTCGGATTCTGTTTAAATGGAAGAAGCTATAAATTCACACAAGCTCCTCAAGGTTTCACAGAAAGCCCTAGCATTTATAGTCAAGCACTGAAAAGACAACTAGACAATATTCACATGCCAACTGACACTGCCCTGCTCCAGTATGTCGATGATCTATTGATCACAGCCCGTTCTGAACGTTACTGCGAACATGCGTCACTTACAGTCTTGCATTTCCTGGCCGAGATGGGGCACAAGGTGTCCCCTTCCAAATTGCAATTCTGTGTCCAGCAAGTGGTCTACCTTGGACACTTACTGTCCAAGAGGGGTAGGCAGTTGACACCTGACCGCATCCAGTTAATAGTAGGGGTGGGCGGAAAACTACGCGCGGACAGCGTAGTGGATGATGCCAGCCACACCTGCTCCCCGGGCCCGGTCCAAGCTTCCGTAACCCTAGCCAGGCCGGGCCCCGGTGGAGCCCCGTCCCCAGCGCCCGGACCCTCTGACGGCTTGCAGGACGGGGGGGGGGCACCCCAGGCCCGGCAGGACGGACGGAGCTCAAGCCCCGGGCCCGGTCCCAGCTACCGAACCCTAGCCAGGCCGGGGAGAGCCTCCCCGGGCCCCCTGTGGAGCCCCGGACCCTCTGACGGCTTGCAGGACGGGGGGGCTCACGCACCCCAGGCCCGGACGGACCTCAAGCCCCGGGCCCGGTCCCAGCTACCGAACCCTAGCCAGGCCGGGGAGAGCCT